>NC_072390.2:65067500-70245000 GCF_028885625.2 Pongo pygmaeus
TGTGCTCTCACTATTGTTCCATCTGTGACTGAGCACCCTTTCTGCAGAAAGTAAAGATGGCCTTGCTGAGGGATCATCTCTCTCTGTGCTGACTTTTCTGAGGGATCATCTCTCTCTGTGCTGACTTTTCCTCGTGGCACTGATTGTCTATTTCTAACATCACTGATGAATATAAAAATCTTTTCAGCATATAAATTTTCTACGCAGTTTCTAAAAGCTCCATCTAATATTGGCTTAACAATTTTCTACTGCTATTATAATTCCTGGAGTGAAGAATTAATGAATGGGACCAGGATGAGCTTCCTCTTGCAAAGACCACTAGTGCGAAATCCATTGGTACCCTAACAAGAAATGTGTTTATTGCCTCTCTGGTCCATTGGGCTGGACATGGAAATGGCAGAAATATGGAGGTGGAAATTCACCCTCTCAACAAACATCCTTCTGTGACCAAACACTGCCTGAAGCTGAGGGAACATAGTGGCATACTGTAGTATAATAATAAGAGACATAATGTGGCTATAAGATTAATGGTAGCCATAAAGTTAACTTAAGCATCTCGCAGGGCTGACACTATGTATCACTTAGCAGTATGATGCAGCCTAGGCCAGGGATTTCCAAGAGACAAAGGTCATCTCAGCACAGATGTAACTTTCAGAAACCTTAAAACAAAGCTTACCCTTACAAGAATAGCTTAAACTCCCTTTATGAAAGAAACACCTAGTAACCGATGTGGACTGAATGTAAGTATTAAAAAGGGGAAAGATTCTCCAAACTTTGAGTATGGTCTCCAAATAAAGACCCTCCTGGCCAGTTGGTCATCTGAGATGTGAGCAAGCCACAGTGCCCTGGAAAGAGGATTTATTTTAAATGGGAGAACACAGAGGGCCGCTCAAGGCATGAGTCAATTGAGCTGGCATTGAAGGATATCTAGATTTCTCACGATCAAGAGCATCATAGGCAGAGACAACTACATAAACAAAGGTATGGCATTGGGGGAACCAGCCCCCAATATTTCAACGTAAGTCCTTTCTATTTTCCCTAAGTGTCTGCTGGTCTGAGAAATAAAGAGAAAGAGTACAAAGAGAGAAATTTTATAGCTGGGCCTCTGGGATGTCATCACATATTGGCAGGACCGTGATGACGACCTCAAGCCACAAAACCAGCAAGTTTTTTTTAGGGATTTTGAAAGGGGAGGGGGTGTACGAACAGGGAGTAGGTCATAAGGATCACATGCTTCAAAGGGCCATAAAGATCACAAGGTGAAGGCAAAATTAGAATTACTGATGAGGGTCTGTGTCCCACTGTGCACGCATTGTCTTGATAAACATCTTAATAGGAAACAGGATTCCAGAGCAGAGGACTGGTCTGACTAGATTTCACCAGGCTGGAATTTCCCAATCCTAGTAAGCCTGAGGGTACTGCAGGAGACCAGGGCATATTTCAGTCCTTATCTCAACCGCATAAGACAGATACTCCCAGAGCAGCTGTCTATAGACCTACCCCCAGGAATGCATTCCTTCCCCAGGGCTATTCCTTGCTGGGAAAAGAATTCAGCAATATTTCTCCTACTCGCTTTCTTCAAGAAGAAAAATATGGCTCTATTCTGCCCAACCCCGCAGGCAGTCAGACCTTATGGTTATCTTTCCTTGTTCCCTGAAAATCGCTGTTATTCTGTTCTTTTTCAGGGTGCACTGATTTCATATTGTTCAAACACACGTTTTACAAACAATTTGTACAGTTAACACAATCATCACAGGGTCCTGAGGTGACATACATCCTCAGCTTACGAAGATGACAGGATTAAGAGATTAAAGTAAGACAGGCATAAGAAATTATAAAAGTATTAATTTTGGGAACTAATAAATGTCCATGAAATCTTCACAATTTATGTTCAGAGATTGCA
The DNA here is from genome assembly GCF_028885625.2 of Pongo pygmaeus. Lineage (NCBI taxonomy): Eukaryota > Metazoa > Chordata > Mammalia > Primates > Hominidae > Pongo > Pongo pygmaeus. Next base: position 65,069,404 of record NC_072390.2, read on the forward strand.
GTAAAGACAGGCATAAGAAATTATAAAAGTATTAATTTTGGGAAGTGATAAATGTCCATGAAATCTTCACAATTTATGTTCTTCTGCCGTGGCTTCAGCCGGTCCCTCCATTCGGGGTCCCTGACTTCCCGAAACTGTATGGAGATAACTTTCGAAAGAAAAGAGGGACAGATACAAAGGACAAGGGGGAGCTGTATGTCTGTGCCGCACCTTCTCACTCTTCATTCTAATCACCAAGACATACAGTATTCAAATGATGTACTGTTCCTTTAACCTTGAGAACTTCTCCCCTGTGACTGATTGGAATCTGCTGATATATAAAACTCTTCATATATATCCAATTAGATAAGATTTGCAAAAACAGGCCTCCTGCCTTCATCCTTTTTGCATCCCTCACGGTGTTTTACGTAAGTATTTTGGTTGTTACTTAAATTGAATTAAGGGCAAGCTATAATATAACTGTAATTCAGTTTCTTACACTTTTCTTGAACTTGAAGTTTTCTTGTACACATGACCTCATCCACAAGCTGTCTCCTTGCCTCCTTTTCAAGTCTCAGCTCCTTGTCCTTCTCAGCCAATTTCTTTGCCTTGTCTTCCTCTAATATTCTGTCAAATTCTTTCTCCTGAGCTTTTTCTTCCTCACGTCTCTGTGCCAAATATTTATGGTATATCTTCTGTTCTCTTATCATATCTTCCTATGTAACATAAAAATTCATATTGTTAAAATTTTTTGGTGTGATACGATAGTAAGGATACATTTAAAAACAATCTTTAAAAGCTCCAATCCCAATCTTTTAGAACCATGTACTGAAACGTTTACAGATGTATGTCTGGAGTTTATTCTTTATTCCAAAATACTCAAGAGTAGCGGGGGAAATGGGTAGGGATATAGAAGAGACAAGAATGGCCATTAGTTGATGGTTGTTAAAGTGAGGTGATGGACACATGGGTACTCATTGTGCAATTCTTTGTATTTGTTTGAAATGTTTGATAATACATGTTTGAATAAGTTAATTCAAACACTCTCCCAAAGTGTTTCTCAAAGTAGTTGCCAAATAGTTTTCAATGATACAGCTTTATTTTCATTTACTTTAATTTAGGTATATGAAATCTTAATCTGATGAACAAAATAAGTTATTTCTACTATTATAGCACTGTCTCTCTGGCTGGTAGTCATTTTGTGCTTTATTACATTAATTCTCAATCTTAGCTACACTTTGGGGTCACCTGGGGAGCTTTACAAAGTATTGACATCTGGCCGGGTGCAGTGGCTCAAGCCTGTAATCCTAGCACTTTGGGAGGCTGAGGCGGGTGGATCACGAGGTCAGGAGATCGAGACCATCCTGGCTAACATGGTGAAACCCCATCTCTACTAAAAATACAAAAAAATTAGCTGGACGTGGTGGTGGGCGCCTGTAGTCCCAACTACTCGGGAGGCTGAGGCAGGAGAATGGCATGAACCCAGGAGGCAGAGCTTGCAGTGAGCCAAGATCGTGCCACTGCACTCCAGCCTCGGCAACAGAGCAAGACTCCGTTTCAAAAAAAAAAAAAACAATCGAGGGCTGAGTCCCACCCCCAGAAATTCCTATTTAATGGATACCTTTTACGTTCCCCCAGGTGATAGTAATATGCAGCTAAAGTTGAGACCTGCTGTTTATTTAGTGCAGGCATTTTTAGTTGGCTACTGCCATGTTGCAGTAATTATCCAATAGCAATGAGTTCATCCAATACCAAGGTTGTAGATATTATTAAACACCTGATATGGTTTGGCTCTGTGTCCCCATCCAAATCACATCTTGAATTGTAATCCCCACGTGTGAGGGTAGGGACCTGGTGGGAGGTGATTGGGTCATGGGGGTAGTTTCCCCGATGCTGTTCTCGTGATAGTGAGTTCCCATGAGATGTGATGGTTAAAAGTGTGGCTTTCTTCATTCCCTCCCACCTGTCGCCAAGTAAGATGTGCCTTGCTTCCCCTTCCACTGTGATTTTAAGTTTCCTGAGCCTTCCCCAGCCATGTGAAACTGTGAGTCAATTACACCTTCTTTTTTAAATAAGTTACCCAATATCAGGTATTTCTTTATAGCAGTGTGAAAACAGACAAATACCATTTCCCACTAAAAAGAACCAACAATCCTTGGGAAAATAATCAATTATAAGACTGGAGCAGAAACTGAACAGGATGAACCTGGGACATCTTATTGTGTCAGAATCAAGAAAACTATCAAAGACTATTGGTGGACAGTATCAAAAGAGCATGACAGCCCACTTGAAGGGACTCTCATGATCTAGAATCAGGCAATCTGAGCACCAAAAAGAAGAGTGAACTAATAATCCACTAAAAAACTATTGAAAGTTGGCCAGGCACGGTGGCTCATGCCTGTAATCCCAGCACTTTCGGAGGCTGAGGTGGGCAGATCAGTTGAGGTCAGGAGTTGGAAACCAGCCTGGCCAACATGGTGAAACCCCGTCTCTACTAAAAATACAAAAAAATTAGCTGGGTGTGGTGGCACAAGCCTGTAGTCCCAGCTACTTAGGAGGCTGAGGCAGGAAGATCACTTGAACCTGGGAGGCGGAGGTTGCAGTGAGCCAAGAATATGCCACTGCACTCGAGCCTGGGTGACAGAACGAGACTCTATCTCAAAAAAAAAAAAAAAAACTATTAAAACTAATAAACGAGTTTAGCAATGTTGCAGGATACAAGACCAATATACAAAACTCCTTGTATTCCTATTTGACAGCATCAATCTAAAATGAAATTAAAAATTTTATTTCCAAATAGAAATGTTATACTTAAGAATAAATTTAACAAAGTAAGTGTTAAAATGTATACTCTGAAAACTAAGAAACATTACTGAAAGAAATTAAAGAAGACCTAAATAAATGGAAAGACAGCCTAAGTTCATGAATCAGAAAACAATACTGTGAAAATGGCAGCACTTCCCAAATTGACCTACAGGTTCAACACAATCTTTACCAAAATCTCAAATGGCTTCTTTGCAGGAATTGACAAGCTGATGCATGTAACTTCCAGATACATGGACATGCAAGGGAGCCAGAATAGCCAAAACAATTTGAAAAAGAACAAAGTTTGAGGATTTACAAAATTTTTTTTTTTTTTTTTTTTTCTGAGATGAAGTTTCACTCTGGTTGTCCAGGTTGAAGTGCAATGGTGGAGTTTCACTCTTGTTGCTCGGGCTGGAGTGCAATGACGTGATCTCAGCTCACTGCAACCTCCGCCTCCCGGTTCAAGCAATTCTCCTGCCTCAGCCTCCCAAGTAGTTGGGATTACAGGCATGGGCCACCATGCCTGGCTAATTTTTGTATTTTTGGTAGAGACGGGGTTTCACCATGTTGGTCAGCCTGGTCTCAAACTCCTGACCTCAGGTGATCCTCCCACCTCAGACTCCCAAAGTGCTGGGATTACAGGCGTGAGCCACTGCACCCGGCCAGGATTTACATTTTCTGATTTCAAACTTACTACAAAGCTACAGTAATCAAGACATGTAGATTTGTTATACTGGACTAAGGATAGATATATAGATTGAGGACACTCAGGTATAGAACTGAGTGTCCAGAAATAAACCTTCACTTTACTGTAATTGATTTTTGACATGGGTGATAAGACAATTCAATAGGGGAACAATTAGATAATTATTTCAACAAATGATGCTGGAATAACTGGATATCCACATGCGGAATAATGAATTAGGATCCTTATCTCATGCCATATACAAAACTTAAAATGGATCAAAAGCCTAAATGTAAAAGCTAAAATTGTAACACTCTAACAAGAAAACAGAGGAGTACATCTTTGTGATCCTAGAGTAGGTAACCATTTTTTAGATAGGACCCCCAAAGCATAAGCAACAAAAGAAAATATAGCTAAATTGAACTATGTCAAAATTTAAGACTTTTGTGATTCAAAGGACATCATCAAAAAAGTAAAAAGACAACCTACAGAATGAAAGAAAATAATTGCAAGTCATTTATCTGGTAAGAGACTTGAATTTAGAAAATATAAAGAACTCTTGGCCGGGCGTGGTGGCTCACACCTGTAATCCCAGCACTTTGGGAGGCTGAGGTGGGTGGATCGCCTAAGGTCAGGAGTTCAAGACCAGCCTAGCCAACATGGTGAAACCCCATCTCTACTAAAAATACAAAAAAATTAGCCAGGCGTGGTGGCAGGCACCTGTAATCCCAGCGACTCGGAAGGCTGAGGCAGGAGAATCACTTGAACCTGGGAGGTGGAGGTTGCAGTGAGATGAGATTGCACCATTGCACTGCAGCCTGGGCAACAAGAGCGAGATTAGAAAAAAAAAAAAAAAAAAGAACTCTTACAACTCAATAATAAAAGGACCAATAACCCAACTAAAATATGGGCAAAGGACTTGAATAGACTTCTCTAAGAATAGAGAATAGCCTTCAAATAGATTTCTCCAAGGAAGATCTACAAATGACCATAAGCACAGGAAAAGAGGCTCAATATCATTAGTCACTAGGGAAATACAAATAAAAACCATAATGAGATACCAATTCAGATGCATTAGGATGGGTAAAATAAAAAAGACAGACAATAACAAGTGTTGGTGAGCATGTGGATAAATCAAAACCCTCATACACTGTTGGTGGGAATGTAAAATGGTTCAGCCACTTTGGAAAACAGTTTGGCAGTCCTCAAAACTTCAACACAGAGTTACTGTATGGCCCAGTAGTACTACTTCTAGATACATGCCCTAAAGAAAAATAAAAACATATGTCCACACAAAAATGTGTACATGAATGTTCATAGTAGCATTATTCATGATAGCCAAAAAGTGGAAATAACCCAAATGTCCATCAACTGACATAATGCATAAACAAAATGTGGCATATCCATACAATGGAATATCATTCAGCCACATAAACAAATAAAATAGTGATTCATGCTACAATGTGGATAAATCTTGAAAACATTATGCTAAGTGAAAGAAGACAGTCAACAGGTCACATAACATGTGATTCCATTCATATCAAAGTCCAGAATGGGGAAATCTATAGAGACACAAAGTTGATAAGTGGCTGCTTAGGACTGGAAGCGGGAGGTGGGGAAGAAGGGATAACAGGATAGTGAAAATGTTCTAAAATAGAATGTGATGATGGCTGCACATATCTGTGAAAACAGTAAAATCCACTGAATTGTATGGTTTAAACTGGGGAACTGGATATTATATGAATTCTCTCTTGAAGCTGTTAAAAAAATAAATAAAATGATTTAAATGTGAACAAAAAACTCAACAGGAAAAAGAAATCAAATAAGCAAGTCAATTAGATAATGGGCAAAAACCAGAAGTTGGAGGCTGCAGTGAGCTATGATCATGCCACTGTACATGCCTAAGTGACAGAGTGAGATACTGGCTCAACAAAAATTAAAAAAAAAAAAAACAGAAAATGGGCAAAAGACATGAAGAGACATTTCATTGAAGAAGACATACAGACGGAAAACAGGCTCATAAAAAGTTGTTCAAAATCATTAGCCATTAGGGAAATGTAAATTAAACCACAATGAGATGTTACTACACATCTATCAGAATGGTTAAAAGTGAACAATAGTGATAGCACCAAATGCTGGTGAGGATATGGAGAAACTGGATTGCTCATGTATTGCTGGTGGGAATCTAAGATGGTATGGCTACTCTGAAAAACAGTTTAGCAGTTTCTTTAAAAAACTAAACATGCAATTACTATATGACATAGCAATTGCTCTTCTAAGCATTTATCTCATAGAAATGATGATTTGTGCCAGGTGTGGTGGCTCATGCCTGTAATCCAAGCACTTTGGGAGGCTGAGGTGGGCGGGTCACTTGAGGTTGGGAGTTTGAGACCAGCCTGGCCAACATGATGATATCCCATCTCTACTAAAAATAGAAAAAATTAGCTGGGCATGGTGGCACACACCTGTAATCCTAGCTACTCAGGAGGCTGTGGCAGGAGAATCACTTGAACCCGGGAAGTGGAGGTTACAGTGAGCCGAGACCATGCCACTGGCACTCCAGCCTGGGTGACAGAGCAAGACTCCACCTTAAAAAAATGTGAGAATGTGTTCACAGAAAAACCTGTACTCAAATGATTATAGCAGCTTTACTCATAATAGCCATAGCCTAGAAACAACTCAAATGTCTTTTGACAGGTGAATGGCTAAACAAACTGTGGTAAATCTATACCATGAATACTACTCAAGAATAAATTGGGAGGCCGAGGCAGGTTTATTACCTGAGGTCAGGAGTTTGAGACCAGCCTGGCCAACATGGCGAAACCCCATCTCTACTAAAAACAAAAATTAGCCAGACGCAGTGACACCCGCCTGTAATCCCAGCTACTTGGGAGGCTGAGACAGGAAAAGCACTTGAACCCATGAGGCGGAGGTTGCAGTGAGCTGAGATCACGCCACTGCACTCCAGCCTGGGCAACAAAAGCAAAATTCTATCTCAAAAAAAAAAAAGAATAAAAAGAAGTCTGGGCGCAGTGGCTCATGCCTGTAAACACAACACTTTGGGAGGCCAAGGCAGGAGGATCACTTGAGCCCAGGAGTTCAAGACCAGCCTGGGCAGCATAGTGAGACCCCATCTCTACGAAAAATAAGAAAACTAGCTGGGCATGGTGGCTTGTGCCTGTAATCCCACCTACTCAGGAGGTTGAGGTTGAAGTATCAGTTGAGCCTGGGAAATTGAGGCTGCAGGGAGCTGAGACCACACCACTGCACTCCAGCCTGAGTGACAGGGCAAGACTGTCTCAAAAAAATAAATAAATAAATAAATAAAAAATAAAATAAAAAGATACAACTATTGATTGATAGATCCAAAAAGTTGGACAAATCTCCTGAGGGTTATGCTAAGTGAAAAAGGCTATCTGAAAAGATTACATACTATATGATTCTACTAATATAACATTCCCAAAATAATAAAATTATAGAAATGAAGAACAGGGTTAAGAAGGGGGTGGGGCAAGAGGGAAGTAGGTGTGGCTATAAAAGGGCAATATGAGAGATCCTGGTGGTGATGAGATGTTCAGTATCTTGATTATATCAATGTCAACATCCTGACTGGCATGGTACTATAGTTTTGCAAGATATTACCATTGAGGGAACCAGAATAAAGGGTACAAGGAATCTCTCTGTATTATTTCTTAAAACTGTATGTGAATCTATAATCATATCAAAATGAAAAGTTTATCCAGGCACAGTGGTTCACACCTGTAATCCCAGCACTTCAGGAGGCCAAGGTGGGAGGATCACTTGAGCCCACTCCAGACCAGGCTGGGCAACTTGGCAAAACCCTGTCTCTACAAAAAATACATAAATTAGCCAGGCTAGGTGGCGGGTGTCTGTAGTCCCAGTTACTCGGGAGGCTGAGGTGGGAGGATTGCTTGAGCCCAGAAGGGCGAGGCCACAGTGAGCCATGATTATGCCACTGCGCTCCAGCCTGGGTTACAGAGTGAGACTCTTGTCTCAAAAAAAAAAAAGAGAGAAGTTTAATTAAAAAACAAAGCACATGCACATTAAGAACCAGGTAAAAACAAGAAAAAGCACCTGTGGGAGAAACAAAACACTCTTAAAAGTTCAATCCAAATTCCAAACGTATAGGTAGCTAACTCAGTACTGAATGCCTTTCCCTTCTCTTTTTGCCTGACAAAACTTGACATATCCTTTAAGGTCCAACTCAAATGTCACTTTCTGAGTAATGTCTTCCTCAAATTCCAGGAGTTCTCAAACTTTAGTTAGCATCAGAATCACCTGGGGGAGTGTGCTGAAACACAGATTTCCTGCCCCTGTCATGATTTTGACTGGGAGATCCTGATTCTGGAGCCTGTGAATTTCTGTTTCTAACATTTTCCCAGATGGTGCTGATGCTGTTGGCTCGTGGACCACACTCAGAGTAGCACTGCTATATATTTGTAGCCATCTTCCACAAGACTGAGAACTCAGTAAGGAATCCCTTCCAGCAGGTAGCAGGCACCAAAAAAATGTCTTACTCTTTTTTGTTTCTTTTTATCTGCCTCTTCCTGTAAGTCTTGAAGGGCCCTTTGCACGAGCTTCATGTTCAAGTCCTGTTCATCTCTGTATTCCTGCTGAATATGTTCTATCCTCTCTTGTAGGGCTTTTTGCAAAATGGTCCTAGTTTCCTGTTTTGCCTTCTGTTTCTTTAGCATATCCTGTTCATTCTCATGTTTAATCTGTGCGTTGTTACTTTCCTAAGGTAGAATCATAATAAAGATAATGCATCAGTACAGTTGGACAAGACAAGTTAGTGCATTTGACTTCGGAGATGGAAATAAAGGATTTCTGGAAATACACACACACCTGGATTTAGAGAGGCTGTAAGAAAGAAAACCTGCCTTTTCCTAGTTGAGTCAGCAATAAAACTGTGAAAATTGCCTGGGCATGTGTGATTATAATGTAATAAATAGTTGTAGAGTTGAAAACAGAAAAGTATAAAGAGAAACCACTTTTAATCCCAGTACCCATCGTCCACCGCCATTCTCCACCTGTGGGTGTGTTGGCCTTCCACACTTGACCCTTCTATGAACTCTGCACCATACATGTGGATACATTATTAAACAGCACTAAGAGTCCAAAAATGGAAATGTGCCTATGAACTAGCCCAGGCCATCAGAAAAACTGTACAGTAACAGGCCTGCAAACTGTACCACACCCATGGCGTTGATCACCCTCTAACAAGCATTTTAAAGGCCCACCACAAGGCGCGCCTCCTCTTCCTTCAACAGCTGTGTCGCCTGCCTTTGTGCCTTGATGCTGGTGATCTGGGCATTCAGCCCCAGGCGTGTGTTCTCCATCAGCTCTTTCTGTCTCCTCGCCTCTTGGGCTTCTCGCTTTTCCTTGGCTAATCGGTCTTCCTCCCAGAGCTTGGAGAACATCTGCTCTTCCACCAGCTTTTGCCTCCTCAGCTCCTCATTAAATGCAATCTGTGCTTTCCGCTCCTCACACACCTTCTTCTGATGGATACAAAACAATTCAACACGGAGCTCCTCACAGCGTTCCCTGAAAGGAAAATTTTAAAAAGACAAAACCCAGCCTTTCATGAGGCACTGCTCTATTGAGGCATACATCTGTACAATCACACAATGAAGCAAGAAAAATCAGAGACCTGGATGCAGGCCATCGGAGCACAGGAAACAAGAGGGAGCAGCAGGGAGGGCAAGCACCACGATGGCACAGCCTGACTATGGAAACTGGAGTGAAGCAAAGGCAGCCCTGACTCCATTTCCTGTGTGACCTCGGATCAAAAACTCAACCTGTTAACCCCAATGACTGACCTATTCACTTGACTTTGAGAACCCCTAATTTAGGGTTGCTTACTTTTTTTTTTTTTTTTTTTTTGAGACAGAGCCTCGCTCTGTTGCCCAGGCTGGAGTGCGGTGGCACCATCTCAGCTCACTGTAAGCTCTGCCTCTCGGATTCATGCCATTCTCCTGCCTCAGCCTTCCGAGTAGCTGGGACTACAGGTGCCCACCACCATGCCCGGCTAATTTTTTTATATTTTTAGTAGAGACGGGGTTTCACCGTGTTAGCCAGGATGGTCTCGATCTCCTGACCTTGTGATCCGCCCACCTCAGCCTCCCAAAGTGCTGGGATTAGAGGCGTGAGCCACCGTGCCCAGCTGCTCACTTTTTTTTTTAAGAGACAAGGTCTCATTCTGTCACCCAGGCTGGAATGCAGTGGCGTAATCATGGCTCACTGCATCCTTGAACTCCTGGCCTCAAGTGATCCTCCCACCTTAGCCTCCCAAGTAGCTGAAACTATAAGCACATGTCACCATGTCTGGCTAATTAAAAAATTTTTATTTTTGTAGAGGCAGGGTCTTGCTATGTTGCCAGGGCTGATCTCAAACTCCTAGCCTGAAGTGATCCTCCTGCCTCAGCCTTCCAAAGTGCTGGGATTACAGGCATGAGCCACCACACCAGGCTGAGATGCTCACTATAGCTAGATAGGATATCTGGCCAGGCATGGTGACTCATATCTGTAATCCCAACACTTTGGGAGGCCAAGGCAGGAGGATTGCTGGAGACCAGGACTAGCCTGGGCAACACAGTGAGACCTTGTCTCTACAAAAAATTTTTTAAAAATTAGCTAGGCATGCTGGCACACGCCTGTAGTCCTAGCTACTTGGGAGATTGAGGCAAGAAGACCACTTGAACTCAGGAGTTTGAGGCTGCAGTGAGCTAGGACCATACCAATGCATTCTAGCCTGCACTCTAGGTCAGTAAGACCCTGTTTCTAAAAAAATAAATTAAATGATAGACAGAATATCTATTTATTCTAATGACAACAATCATTGATAAGAGGAAAACCTTATGTTTGTGAGTGCTTTATAGTTTACAGGTAGCAGGTATCATCCCCATCTTAGAGTTAAAGCAACAGAGACTCAGGGAGCCTAAGTGTCTTCCCAAGTCACACAGCCAGTAGTAGGAATATTATTGGCAAAAGTTATTAAGTGCTTATTATCTGCCAGACACTATTCTAAGCACTTTAACACATATGAACTCTTGTAATCTTCATAATAATCAATATGGCAATGAACATTACTGCAAATTTATTTTTATTATTTTTATTGTCCTTGGTTTACAGATGAGGAAATGGAAGCACAGAGCAGTTAAGCATCTTACCTAAGTTTGTCCATTTCATATGTGGTAGAACTGGGACTGAAGAGCTGGCAGTGTAGCCCTGGAGTTTGGATTCTTTGGTGTTTCGTTGTATCACCTCTGCCAGCAACTGACAGAGGCAAGACTACCTCTGACCCACAGGCATTCTGACCAAACATCCTAGGGTATTCGTTAATAAAAACACCCTAAAAAAACCCCTCGAAATGCCTACCTTAATCTGGGGTCTAATCATTAACTGTGTATAATTACAGGACATTTAAAAAGAAATTTCATAATGTACCAAAAGCACAATCCGTAAAAGAAATATTGACAAATTTGATTTCATTAATATTAAAAGCTTTTGCTCTGTAAAAGATCCTTTTAATAGGATAAATAAGACAAGACTGATGAATGTCTGGGGAAAGAAAAGAAAAAGCCATTTAAAAAATGAAAAAAAAAAAGATAAGCTATAGTCTAGGAAAAAAACCACGTATCGGACAAAGAAGTACTATCTAGAATACATAAAGAATCCTCAAAACTTAACAGCTAAAAAAAAAAAAAATGCAAAAACTTAACAGCTAAAACAAGTAAATTCTAAAAATCTAATTAGAAGTGGGCAAAAGATATAAAGAGACATTTCAACAAAGAAAATGTACAGATGGAAAATAAGCACGTGAAAAGTTGCTCAACATCACCAGCCATTAGGTAAATGCCAATTAAGCCCATGATGAGATATCACAGCACGCCTATTAGAACAGCTAAAAATAAAAACAAAACAAAACAAAACAAAACAATTACGCCACTACCAAAAGGACCAGGATGTGGAAAAACTGGATCTCTCGTATACTGCTGGTGGGACTATAAAATGGTACAGCTACTCTAGAAAATAGTTTAGTGTTTATTAAAAAAGAAAAAATTACATTTATGGCTGGGAGCGGTGGCTCACGCCTATAATCTCAGCACTTTGGGAGGCCAAGGTGGATGGATCACCTAAGGTTGGGAGTTCAAGACCAGCTTGACCAACATGAAGAAACCGCATCTCTACTAAAAATACAAAAAATTAGCCAGGCTTGGTGGCTCATGCCTGTAATCCAAGCTACCTGGGGAGACTGAGGTAGGAGAATCGCTCGAACCCAGGAGGCAGAGGCTGCAGTGAGCCGAGATCACGCCATTTCATTCCGGCCTGGGCAACGAGAGCGAAACTCTGTCTCAAACAAAACAAAACAAAACAAAACAAATTTGCATATGATCCAGCAATAGTATATGATAATTATCCTCAATAAACAAAAACATATGTTCACAAAAAAACCTGTACACAAACGTTCCTGTCAGATTTACTTATAATAGAGCAAAACTAGAAACAACCAAAATGTCCTTCAGTAAGTGAATGGTTTAACCAAACTGAGGTACATTCATGCAATGGAATACTACTCAGCAATAAAAAAGACAAACTAACAATACCTCCAACAACTTGGATGGACCTCAAAGGCATTATGTTGAGTGAAAAAGGCCAGTCTCTAAAGATCACATATTGTGTGATTCCATTTATATAACATTCTTAAAATGATGAAATTATGGGGATAGAGATTAGTTGTTGCCAGGGTTAGGAATGATAGGGGTGAGAGTAGTGGGCATGACTCTAGAAGAGTAACATGAAGGAGATTTTTGCAGTGATGGAATAGTTCTGTATCTTGATTGTAGGGTGGTTACACAGTCTACAGGTGATAAAATGGCACAGAACTATACACACACCTTGCATGACTGTCAATTTCCTTGTCTTAATATTGTATTACAATTATGTAAGATATAACCATTGAGGGAAACTAGGTGAAGGGTAAATGGGATCTCTGTACTATCTGTGCACTTTCTGTAAACATATAATTATTTAAAATTAAAAATTAAAAACAAAACAAAACCACTGGTAATTTTTTCTTGTCATTATTATCCATTTCATTTCATTATTATTGCTGAAAATAATTTTGCTGTATAGAAGATAGGGATCACTAAAAATGATCTACTTCAGGTATCAAATATTCTACGAATGCCACTGAATATATCAAAGAGAAATGAATGCATATGCCATCAAAGGACATGTCTATTCATCGTAGCTTTATTCATAAGAGTCCCAAACTGAAAATAACTGAAATGACTGTCACCAGGAGAAGAAATAAATTGTGGTGTATTTATACAATGGAATACAAAAAAAAAAAGCACAAGAAAAAGAGGAAAATTTTCATTCTGCTTTATATTAATATACATATTAAAGCCTCAACTATATTTTCAGTAATAGGGTCTAATAACGCATCCTTACTCAAAAGTATGTTTGCTGATCTATGTTGAGGAGTTGGCAGTGCTGCATTCAAAACACTAAAAACAATTTGTTTTCAAATTATATTACTATAGGATACATTTGTTTCTTTAAGATTTTTAACAATTCATCTAACTAGCAAAAACTCAGTTATACAAGTGAAATCTGTAAAATGTTGCTAAATCCATAAATTTTAAAAGCACAACCACTTATGAACCATTTTGTTTTCTTAATATATTAAGATAAATTTACTAGGAAGTAGAAAATATATGAATGGTCCATTGAGAGTCACTTGGCTATCATACCATTTTCCACCCACAGCATCTTTTCCCCCCAGCAACCAGTAGCAAAGATGTCCAAATCCCACTGAGGACAGGGTATGAGTGCATGCTTTACACAGGCTTGAAAATCCAAGTCTAATCCTCTTTTGGTCACCTGAAGCTTAAGACCTAGACAAATCCCTACCTGTAGAACTCAGTTATCCATCTACAAGCCAAGGAGGGTGGCAAGTCGCTTCTGGCCCTGTGCGTTACTACTCCGGGTTTCTTCACTGCCCTCCTTCAGCAGCTACCCAAGCCCTGAAACTTCCCATTACCTCTCCTTTTAGCAGTCTGAATTTACTTTCAGCAGCTGCATCTGCAACTTTTATCTACTACTCACTGCAATGGCTTACTTCTCCTTCTGGCCTCTAGTAGGAGGGTTGAGTGTTTAGGGCTGTCCATATTATTAATAGCGACTTCATGACAGAAAGAGCAGATGGAAGAAACTTTTCTCTGCACCATGTCTTGATCCCTCCACAGATGTCGTTTTGCTGCTTTTTCACATCTGTTGACCTTTGGATTTCTGGTCTACTCAAATTTTGAGTGCTATGAAAAATGAACTCTTGTATTCTTCTGTATTCCACCAGATTTAAACTCAGGTATTTTTGGATCATCCATTCCTGAATCTGGCTTAACATGATACACACCTTGCCCCACTCATACTAGATGACCTAACAACCTAAGTGACACTCACTCTCACAGAGCCCGGCATAAAGTAGGAGCCCAAAAATACTTACTGAATGAATGAATGCTAATGGCTATGTTTTAAACACTTCCAGGTAATATTTGGACTTTAAAATACCTTCTGAATATAAAAACCTTAGCCAGTTACTCTAAAATTAAAAGACAGATGAAATCGATGATTTAGGGCATTCCATGGGTCATTCATGTGATCATCACTGCACTGAGAGATGTATCTGAAAAAAGGGGCAAAATGCACCATCATACTATTATTCAACATAGCACTGGAAGTCCTAGCTAGAGCAATCAGACAAGAGAAAGATATAATGGGCATCCAAATTTCAAAGTAAGAAGTCAAATTATCCTTGTTTGCAGACGACACGATCTTATATTTGGAAAAATCTAGACTCCACAAGAAAAGTCTTAGAATGGCTAAACAAATTCAGTAAAGTTGCAGGATACAAAATCAACATACAAAAATCAATAGCATTTCTATATGCTTACAGTGAACAACGTGAAAAAGAAATTTAAACAGTAATCCCATTTACAATAGCTACAAACAAAATTACCTAGGAATTAACCAAAGAAGTGAAAGATCTCTACAATGAAAACCATAAAACACTGATGAAAGAAATTGAAGAGGACATCAAAAAATTGAAACATATTCCATGTTCTTGGACTGGAAGAATCAATATTATTAAAACATCTATACTACCCAAAGCAATCTACAGACAAAATGCAATCCCTATCAAAATACCAATAACATTCTTCACAGAAATAGAAAAAACAGTTGCTCATGCCTGTAATCCCAGAACTTTGGGAGGCCAAGGCAGGTGGATCACTTGAGACTAGGAGTTCGACACCAGCCTGGGCAACATAGGGAAACCCTATCTGTATTAAAAATACAAAAATTAGCTGAGGGTGGTGGTACACACCTGTGGTCCCAGCTACTTGGGAGGCTGAGGCAGAACTGCTTGAACCTAACCTGGGAGGCAGAGGTTGCAGTGAGCTGAGATCCTGTAACTGCATTCCAGCCTGGGCAACATACACTCCAGCCTGGACAACTGAGTGAGACCCTGTCTCAAAATAAAATGAAATAAAATAAAATAATAAAATAAGAAAAGAAAAGAAAAAACAATCCTAAAATTTGTATGGAACCACAAAAGATTCAGAATAGCCAAAGCTATTCTAAGCAAAAATAACAAATCTGGAGGAATCACATTACCTGACTTTGAATTATACTACAGAGCTATAGTACCTCAAACAGCATGGTACTGGCATAAAAAGAGACACATAAACCAATGAAAAAGAATAGAGAACCCAGAAACAAATCTACACACTTACAGTGAACTCATTTTTGACAAAGGAGCCAAGAACATGCACTGGGGAAAAGACAGTCTCTTCAATATATGATGCTGGGAAAACTGGATATCCATATGCAAAAGAATGAAAATAGACCCCATCTTTCATCATATACAAAAATCGAATCAAAATAGATTCAAAACTTAAATCTAAGACCTCAAACTATGAAACTACTACAAGAAAACATTGGGGAAAAATCTCTAGGACATTGGTCTGGGCAAAGATTTCTTGAGCAATACCCTATAAGCACGGGCAACCAAAGCAAAAATGGACAAATGGGATCATATCAAGTTAAAAAGCTTCTGCACAGCAAAAGATACAATCAACAAAGTGAAGAGACAACCCACAGAATGAGAGAAAATATTTGCAAACTATCCCTCTGAAAAGAGATTAATAACCAGAATATATGAGGAGCTCAAACAACTCTATAAGAAAAAAATCCAATAATCCAATCAAAAAATGGACAAAAGATTTCAACAGACATTTCTCAAAAGAAGACATACAAATGGCAAACAGGCATATGAAAATGTGCCCAACATCACGGATCATCAGAGAAATGCAGATCAAAACTACAGTGAGATATCATTTCACCCCAGTTAAAATCGCTTATATCCAAAAGGCAGGCAATAACAAATCCTGGTGAGGATGTGGAGAAAAGGGAACCCTTGTACACTGTTTGTGGGAATGTAATACAACCACTATGGAGAACAGTTTGGAGGTTCCTCAAAAAACTAAAAATAGAGCTACCATAAGATCCAGCAATCCCACTGCTGGGTATAGGCCCAAAAGAAAGGAAATCAGTATATTGAAGAGATAGCTAAACTCCTATGTTTGTTGTAGTGCTGTTTACAACAGCTAAGATTTAGAAGCAACCTAAGTGTCCATCAACAGATGAATGGATAAAGAAAATGAGGTACACATGCACAATGGAGTACTATTCAGCTCTAACAAAGAATGAAATCCAGTCATTTATGACACCATGGATGGAACTGGAGGTCATCACGTTAAGTGAAATAAGCCAGGCACAGAAAGACAAACATTGCATGTTCTCACTAATTTGGGGGATCTAAAAATCAAAACAATTGAACTCATGGAGACAGAGAAGGATGGTTACCAGAGGCTGGGAAGGATAGTGGGGGGGTTGGGAGTGGAGATGGGGACAGTTAATGGGTACCAAAAAAAAAAAAAAGAATGAATGAATAAGACCTACTATTTGATAGCACAACAGGATGACTATAGTCAATAATTAAAGGTGTGTGCCACCATGCCCAGCTAATTTTTGTATTTTTACTAGAGATGGGGTTTCACCATGTTGGCCAGACCAGTCTTGAACTCCTGACCTCAGGTAATCCACCTGCCTCAGCCTCCCAAAGTGCTGGGATTACAGACATGAGCCACCGCACCTGGCCAATTTTTTTATGTTTTGTAGAAATAAGGTCCCACTATGTTGCCCAGGCTTGTCTCAAACTCTTGGCCTCAAGTGATCAAAGTGCTGGGATTATAGGTGTGAGCCACTGTGCCCAGCCAAATAACAGCAAGTCTTAATGTTTACACTCTTAGAAGTATCAGAAGCACTGAAAATATAACGGAGGAATTACAACAACATTATAAATATATAATAGCTCTTGCTCTAAGAGCTGTAGCTCTAGGGAGGCTTTTTAGTATATTTTTGCTTTAGAGGTAAGGAATGTCTTGGTCTGTGAAATTAAAAGCATCTGCCAAGCTTCTGATTATATAACATTATAGATCATCTCAGAGGATCACTCTTGGGTACTCCCATATAAATCTTCCCTCTGTAAGTGCACAGTAGTGGGTAGTCTATCAGGGCACAGACTCAGAGTATCCTACGATGGAAAACCACAATGAAAAGGGATATGGAGGCAACCACAGGACCAGATTGAGTAGATTGAGTACAGTAAAGACCAGGGATCTGAAAACTGAGGGTCACCATGGGTCTGGGTCAGGAAGTGCCTTATAAGTCCAGGTGATCAGACCCCAATGATCAGAATACCAGGCAAGGAAACAGACAATAAAGAAGAGAGGAGAGAGGGCCGGGCATGGTGGTTCATGCCTGTAATCCTAATACTTTGGGTAGCTGAGGTGAGTGGATCACTTGAGTCCAAGAGTTCAAAACCACCCTGCGCAACATGACGAAAACCCCGTCTCTACAAAAAATACAAAAAAATTAGCTGGGCACAGTGGCGTGTGCCTATAGTCCCAGCTACTTGAGAGGCTGAGGTGGGAGGATCACTTTGGGCTCAGGAGGTGGAGGTTGTAGTCATGATCATGCCACTGCACTCCAGCCTGGGTGACAGAGCAAGACCCTGTCTCAAAAAATGACAGCCAAAAAACCCCCGAGGGAACCCAAGCGCACATGCAGCACAGGTAGAGACTACAGCAGCAGGAGGAGAGCCCAGCTTTACCAAAGATTCCTTGGCGTAGGGGCTTTTGAAGAACTTCCTGCCAACAGCAAGGGTGAGGTTAATACCTAAAGTTCAGTAACATAATCTCCTTTGTTACTTCCATTCTAATTGAGAAGCAAGCACAGAACATTAGAACATAGTTCTCAAGCACACACTGTATTATTCAATGATATGTAATATATTGCCAAGACTTAAAGTTACAACTACTCTGTATATCCTCTTAAGACTAATTTACTTTAAATTAGCATTCTTAAATCTATTTTAATGTACCAACTTTGGATTCTGTTTGTGTGTTTTCTGATTTCATTACCTGAATT
Source organism: Pongo pygmaeus (assembly GCF_028885625.2). Classification (NCBI taxonomy): domain Eukaryota; kingdom Metazoa; phylum Chordata; class Mammalia; order Primates; family Hominidae; genus Pongo; species Pongo pygmaeus. Next base: position 65,087,450 of record NC_072390.2, read on the forward strand.
GCTGGTCTAGCTTTTCAGCCACAAAATCCTGCCTCTCTTTTTCATTCTTCTCTTTTAGTAATTTAGTTTTCTCTCTCATCCTATCTTTTTTCTCCTCAATGGTTTCTTTCTTCAATTGCATTTCTGTAAAATACTCATTTTCTTCTAATGCTAAAAGCTCACGTAGCCTGAAACAAAAAGCCAAAAAAAAAAGAAAACTGTCATGCTACATGCATCATTTTATTAATTGTTGTTATATTCAATTTCGGAATTATAGGTCTAATTTGTAAGAAGAGAAAGATCATTGCAGTCCTCCATAAAATAAGACTTTTTTTTTTTTTTTTTTTTTTTGAGACAGGATCTCACTCTGTCACCCAGGCTGGAGTGCAGTGTGATCATGGCTCACTGCAGCCTTGACCTCCTGGGCTCAGGTGATCCTCCCACGTCAGCCTCCTGAACAGCTGGGACTACAGGCAGGTGCCCCTATGCTCAGCTATTTTTTTATTTTTTGTAGAGATGGGGTCTCACTATGTTGCCCAGGCTGGTCTCAAACTCCTGGGCTCAAACAATCCTCCCACCTCAGCCTCCCAAAGTGGTAGGATTATAGGCATGACCCACTAAGCCCAATCAACTGCACCATATTTTATTTGATCACATACAAATAAGATACGAAATATATATTTTTAACAAAAGAGTAAAATGAACAGGTTTCAATCAAAATAATGAAATATGAAACAATATATTGTTTTTCATCAAAATATAGGTTATCACAAGTAAAAATATTAAAAATATTAACCAGCAATAGCTATGGATTCAATATAAATATCTCAGCCATGATCCTTCCTAAATTTGATTTTTGACTGGTCAATCTCAAATTGTGGTTTTAGGAATATTTCATGGTTTGTGTCCCAGGTTTCTGAGCCTTACTTATTTCGTCTTTCTTCAATGTTAATGATAAACCCTTGCACGGCATCCTTGATTCTTGCTCGCACAAGGCTGTCCAAAAACTTGCAGTCATTGTGCTGGTCCCACTCAGCTTTCAAGCGATCCCGCTCACTTGACTTAATGGAAGCCAAAATAGCATTATGCTTCTGATGGCTGCGTCGGATTCTTTCTAGATGGTGCTCAGCCCCTTGGCCTTTAGGAGGCTTGGACCTCTGAAAACGAAAACCAACTATCACTTATAATAAGCCAAAGAATCAACTGCATATTTTCAATTAGTTATGCTCTCAATCAATACTCATACTAAATAAAATTGGGTATAAAAAACTAATACATCCTACTATAACTGAATACAGCTTATGCACTTAAAGAGTAACTTGTTTCATTCTCTGAGCCTATACCTAAGATGTCATCAAAACAGTCTCAAATATTTCTAATGTGCCATTTGAAAAATAGTTGATGAAAATTACAAAGTTAAAAATGTGAACAGGACTCTGTTGAGATTGTCTAGTCAAACCCAGAGACATTAAATGATTTGCTGAACTTGCTTCAAATAGGGCAGATAAAACAAGAATTAGAGGTCTTCTAATTCCTGACCTTGACATTGCCACCCATTATTCCACATTATTTCTCATGGTTGGACACCATAGTTATCACACCAAAATACTTTCAATGAAAAGGTGCTACTATGAAAATATATAGAAAAAATATATATATGTGTGTATATATATGTATATGTGTGTGTATATATATGTGCATATGTATATGGCTATATAATGAGTTGTGATAATGAAAGATCTTTTACTAAGAAGGAAGAAATGAAGTGAGGGAGGAAGAAAGGAGGGAAAAGAAAAAAAGCTGGTGGTAGAACTTTATTCCTGTTTCTATGGTACCCAGAAGTTTTAATGCAAAGAGTGTGTTCCTGACCTTTTAGGCTACTTTGAATTTCTATAAATGTATTGTTTTTACAGAAATGTCCACTAAAAAAGTTAGAAATGCATGTACCATTTGAATATATATAGATACACTTAATGAAATCACATAGCCTATATCTTTTTCCTTTCTGTATTCCTAGCATTGAACATAATGCCTACTACAGTGAGGTTCTCAACAGAAATGAATGAATGAATGAATGAGTGAATGAATGAAACAATGTTGCTGGGTGGGCTTGATGCAATTTCTGCACCTCCTGGAGCCACCACAAAATCCATAGTCTTGAGCTTTGTATTTTCAGGAACAGTTTTATCAAGTCATCCTTAGGTAAGTTGTGAGATACTGGGGTGCTGATTCATAGAAACAAAACTCTTAAGAGGCAGAGAGAGAGAGTCAATCTGATCATTTACATTTAGAATATCACCATCAGGATTACCAGAATACTAGGGTTAGGTGTTTGTAATGAAGTCTCCTGAGGAAAGAAAATCAACATTTGAAGACAGTTTAATTAAAAGATTCAGGGCTCAGGGTACACATATAGGTACCTAGATTTAGCTGAACAAGATAAGGCAAGCCTGGGGTGGTAAGGAGACAGAAGATTATGTTGGGGGTTATATCATGGAGAAGAGCTAATCCGTGTCAGAATTATTTGGAGCCTAGAGCCAGCTAATTAGATGACTGTTCTCCAATACTGATGGCATTTTATGAATATCGATCTGTGAAAATAAAGCAGAGGAGGATCACAGTGGCACCCTTGGCAGCATACACAGCAGGAATTAAGGCTCCCAGTGTGAGCTGAGAACAGGAACGAAACACCAAGGTAATCTAGAAACACTGGCTCCAGTTGTCAGGACAGGAAACAGGGCTGAGGTATATTTTGGCTGAAGAGGTGACAAATACCATGAGCAGTACCCAAGGGGTCAGGAAGCCTTTTAAGACTTGGGAATCATGTGAAGGACTCTGGTCTGGGAAGGACCCAATCTCTTGATAAGTTAGGGGTATGACCTGGAGTTCTCAAAAAAGGTGATGCCAATCCCAGCACAGTCGTGGCATTGTTCAAAATCTGTACTGTTCAATATAAATATAATGCAAAACAGATATGTAATTCTAAATTTTCAAGTGGCTGCATTTAAAAAAGTAAAAAGAAACAGGGGAAGTTAATTTTGATAGTATACTTTATTTAACCAATATATCCAAAATATTATCTTGTCAATATGTGACTCTAGGCACATTTCAAGTGCTCAAATGCTATGTGTGACCAGTGCCTACCTACTGGACATCTCTATTGGACAGCTCTAAACCATGCTAAAGTCAGGAAAACACAGGATATTTTACTAACTACTGTGGGCTTTCAAGGTCACTGAAGGCTTTTTGTTACTGTAGCATCTCCAATTATAATTATCAGGATTACAATTTACGGTTCGGTTGTCTTAAAGAACAATGCTTTACATCCTAGGTTTGATTCTGGCCTCTGTCCGTTACTAACTGAATTGAGCAAGTTACTTAATCTCTTTGAATCTTAGTTTTCTCACCTGTCAAATGAGCAAAATAAGTATCCTCCTAATGGATTCCTAGGAGACACTCATCAAATAGCTGCTCCTTTTGATGTCCCATTACTTCAGACATTAAAATTTTCATAGGTTTCTCCTGGGGAATTGTTTACGGTCCAAGTCTCATCTGTTGGTGGCTTTAATTCTTGCAACACAATTCTGCTACCTCTAGCATCTATCTTTCTTATCACACTCAGACACTGGAGGAGCAGATGCACCAACTCTAACCTCTTCCTTTTCCTCTTAATTCTTGTTAGGTGCAAAGTATTCAATAGGCCTGCTTCTCTGGTTTAGTGTTTTTGTTTGTTTTCTGTTCCTTATTGGTTCCCAACACAAGTAATAGCACCCAACAATGGCTCAGCCCCTGAGCCCTGTGTTTGGATACAGAACCCAAAGTAGATCTTCTGTCCTTCATGAAGTGTGTTTATAATTATTTCCTTGAACCCTACAAGCTACTAACGTGTCCCATCTGCTGCTTTCCAGCTCCAGATCTTACAGTACTTGGACCTAAAGAAGGAGAAGGTCTATAGGTTGACTGAAGTTTGCTATGTGCACTGTGGAGCATAATAAAACTGTATCACTGATCTTTCGTCCATAAACTGACATCACAGACAATATAGCACATCATTATTTACCGTGTTAACCTTTAGTGGTTTCATTATACATAAGTTTTTTTTGCAATTGGATTACAAGTTGAGCACCCCTAATTTGAAAATCTGAAATCTGAAATGCTCCAAAATCTGAAGCTTTTTGAGCAACCACATGATGACATAAGTGGAAAATTTCACACCTGACCTCATGTAAGGGGTCACAGTCAAAACACAAGCAAACAACACATATTTATTCAGCATCCCCAAGGGGAAAATAAAATTACCTTCGAGGTAATGAAATATAAATAAATTCTGTGTTTAGACTTGGGTCCCCTCCCCAAGATATTGCATTATGTATATGCAAGTATTCCAAAATCCAAAAAAATCTGAAATCCTAGACATCTTTGGTCCCAAGCATTTCAGATAAGAGATACTTGACCTGTATAAGCTCCTTGAAGGGAGGGCTCAGGCTTCAATAAAGAGTTAACCTTCCAGGATCATTGTATCCACCCCTGTATCTCCCACAATACTGCGCACACAGCAGGGGCTCAAGCAATAACTCTGCCTACATGGCAGTTTTCTGGCGGGTAGAAACTAGTTTGTAGAAACAAAAAAACTACATGTATGGACCAATAGTGTCTGAGGTTCTCAGCAGGAACCATCAAATTCTGCAGCAAGCACATTTTCCTGGCCTACTACCATTCCAGCCTTAGAGGCAGGCACCTGAGTTTTTCCCAGGTCTGAAGGGACACTTCTGTCCAGCAATGGTTACTGGTTGAGTTGGCACAGGAAAGGCGTTGGGTGCTATAACCACTCACAACCTAATTCCCCTTCCTCAGACGATTTTCCTAGGAGTGAAAGACCAGCTCCAAATCATAGGCCTGCCCTGCCCCCAGATCTGTCTCTGGGCCGGGTGCCCTTTCCATAACACACACTCGCCACTCCATGGGGGAAAGACATCCTTCCGGTGTCTTGGAGACTGAAAAACCCTAAGATCCCTAGTGGTGATTCTCCAAAAACAGAACCTAAATATTATAACTTTGGGTGCAGATGAAAAGCTGTAAGGATGAAAACAGAGGGAGATGAGTGGGTGAGAGGTGGGGTAGATAGGTGAGCGACCTTATCTTCCTTCTTTCAAAATTCAACCCACTGCATCAGGCGACACCCGTTCCCCTCGAGAAGGCCCCGGGTGGGGGCCGAAGTGGGATAGGCCAGGCCTGGAGTGCGCAGAGATGGAGAAAGCTGTAGGGTCTGGCAGACACATCCTGTGCTTACCACGATCACCACTTTGGGGGTGGGGCCCTTAACCTCCCGCTGTACGGTGCCAAACCGCTGGCTGTACATTTTCGAGTCCCCTTCGGGATGGGGGCGGCGTCCGCCGCGTTTCCCCCAATGGTGGCGACCTGCGGAACCCGCTTCCGCGACGCAGAAGTCTGGTTGCCATGGTGCGCCTCGCGGGATTAGGGGCCGGTAGAGGTGGGCGGGCCGGGCGGAAGTCGGTCTGGTCACCATGGGGGCCGCAGACGCCTGCACTCGCGACTTCCTCTTCCAGCTGAGAAGCTGAGCCTGCGCGGTCCTCACCCCGCCCCTCGGCCAAACCCCGCCGACCTTGCTCCCTTCCTCTACGGTTCATCAGAATGGCAGAAAAAACCTCTAGCCCAAGAAAACTCAAAGCTCTAATTACAATTCCAGTTGACTTTGCTATTTATATCCTGTAATGGTCTAAACGTATGAGAAAGGTTAGCGAACATTTTTTGGGAAGCTTAAATTGTGCACTACCTGTAGGTTAATCTTGATGACGGTAATAATCACAGGAAAACCTTATATTTGTGTAGTTCTTTACAATTTCCAAGATATTTTCACACACACAACCTTTGAACCTCACAAATTTTTTTTGAGACAAGGTCTCGCTCTGTTGCCCAGGCTGGAGTGCAGTGGCGTGATCATGGCTCCCTGCAGCCTCGTCCTCCTGGGCCTCAGCCTCCAGAGTATCTGGGACTACAAAGCCTGCGCCACCACGCCCTGCTAATTTAAAAACAAATTTTGAAGAGACAGGGGGTCCCGCTCTGTTGCTCAGGCTGGAACTCCTGCTCCTGGGTTCAAGCGATCCTCCCCCCTGCCCCTCCCGCCGGCCTCCCAAAGTGTTGGAATTACAGGGTGCGCTACCGCGCGTGGCCGCAAATATCTTACAGGGTTGATAGAATAGCAAGTATTACTATCCTTATTTTCCAGCTAAGGCAAAGTTCAGGGAGCCTATGTGCCTTGTCAAACCAAATAACCAGTAATAATAATAATTTTTTAAAACCTGTTAATAAAATCTTCCTATTTGCCATTGGCAGAAACCAGGGCTTAGACTCAGGATATCCTAGGATGGGGGCAGATCAAATGGACTAGTGGGGCAGTGGCACGACCTGGTGGAGCATAATTAAGAGTCTGAGGGTCACAGTGGACCAGGGTCAGGATGTGGATCAGAAGTCCAGTAACTGGTTTCTGAGAATCAGGATCCAGGCAGAATAGGAAACACAAATCAGGGAACCAGGACCGACCTGCAGCACAGGTGGTAACCACAGTTGCATTTCCAGTCAAGAGCAAGGTGGTAATACCTAAAAGCCAATTAAGAATGACACTGTGGTACTCCCATTCTAAAGTGGGGGTGAGCATAGAACACTTGAGCACATGCAACAAATCAGTACCTACGTCAAACTGACGTATAATAAGTACAACTAATGTGTATGCCCTCTTAAGGACGCAATTTACTGTAAATTAGCATTCTTTAATCATTTGTAAACCACCCACTTAGGATTTTGTATGTGGTACGTTTCTAAATACGAATTCCATTTCCTGAATTGCTGGTTCAGCTTTTCAGCCACGAAATAATGTCTTTCTTCTCTTTTAATCATCTTTTAATAATTCTGTCATTTTGTGTTCTTTTCTAAAACGGTTCTTTCAGTTGCAGTTCAGTAAAATACTCATTTGCATTTACTAAGAGTTTACGTGGCCTGAAACAAAAGAAACAAATTAGGTGGTCGTCTCGGTTTCCTGGAGTGTCCAGAGGGGCGGTTCTTTGATCTTCGAGTCCAACGGGCTCCGGGCCCGCCCGTCGGTCTGGGCGGAACCACCCCCACCACACATCCTCCGGGAAGGCAGCAATGAAAACGCCTTGGGCCCGGAGTAGAGCTTGGGAAAATCGGCGCAGATTCGGGGCCGCCCGTTGGGGATTCCCAAGGTTGTGCAGCCCAGGGGGCCTCGTCGGAATTTCTGAGGCGATGGGGTAAACCGACCCTTGGCGACACCCGGCTGCACTCGAACGTCCTAGGTCGTCGAGCCCCGCCCTCACCCTGGGCGAGCTCCGAAATTTAACCCCAGTTCGGTTTTGCCTGTTTTACCACTATTTGAAGAGGGGACTCAGCTTCCCTCTGGACCTAGCCCAGGTACTGGGGTTTGCGCCAGACGGAGACCACGCCCCAGGGCGGCCAGGCCAGGGGTGATGGGTGACGGGCTGTGCCTCCAGGGCCCCGGTGGGTGACAGTGGCCGGGAACTACAGGCTTTCTCGCCCCGGCGCCCTCTGGCGGACCCACCAGCAGGTTGAAGGTGTCCGGCCAGTGCTGAGCACCAAGAGCCTCAGCCTTCAGCCAACCCCCCGCCCCCGCGGCCTAGGTAAGTGAATCGCTCAGGGTCCTTGGAAAGAAGTGACCTTGATCTTCCCACCCACTATCCCAGTTTCTCAGAGGCAGTCAACACTGTTCCCACCAAACCACTCCCAAAAGAAACACTAAGCATGTAAGTAAGTGGGACAATAAAAATTTAAAAATAATTTTAAAATAGAACAGCTTAGAGATAGAAACTAAATTATTTCCAATTCCTACTGTGCCCCAAACAAGGTTCACAAAAGGGCTGTCCTCCCAACAATTTTCTGAATTCTATATATTCAGCATTAAATTCCATGATAAAGTTGGAAATCCATTCACCATTTGTAATACATATTGATGCATTTAATAAAATTGCATGGGCCGTATCTTTTGCATTTCTGTATCCTAGTATTAAGTACAGTGCCTACCACAGGCCAGGTTCTCAATACTTGAATAAATGACACAAAAATAGCCAGGACCAGCAAGTTTTTTCTGGGTGGGCTTCATAGAATCTCTGCACTTGCTGGAATCACCATGAAATCCATGGTCTTCAGCTTTGCATTTTCAGCAACATAGTTATATTGAGTTATCCTCAGGTGGGCAGTGAGACCCTTGGGAGCGGATTCATGGTAGGGTGGCTTTGTAATGTGTCACCTTGGTGAGGCTATGTTTCCCAGAACTCTCTTCCAGTAAGATGGGCCACAAGAGACATTTTGCTTGATAACCGGAGGGCGGAAGTGAAGCAGCAGCATATTGTTTTTACACGTGGAAGGCTGGTGCTGGGGCACCAGGCGCTGTTGCAGTTCACACGTTGCCATGTATCTGCTGGATCACCTCATTGGTGTGGGCAGTAGTCAGGCCTGCAGCCAGGCCTGCAGCTGCTCCACCTTCCCCAGGATCATCCCTTCAGCTTCTCTAATTCCTGGGCCAGATGCATATTTAACTCTGTGAGGAAGGGCACCAGCTTCTTCTGCAGGACACCCACATCATCGAAGCTGGAGGTGGTGAGAGACTGACATGGGTTCCAGGCCATCCTCGTGGGTTCCAGCTCGTGCTCGTGGGCTCCACTGTGTCCTCGGTCTCCCACACTTTACATCCATCTTCCCTTCCCGAGTGCCTGCCCTGCAGACTTCAAGCTCCAGCATTAGATGCAAAGACAACAGCCGTACAGAGACTGTTTAACCAGCTCCCACAATGGCATGCGGTCAGATCCCTATAATAAATCCCTTAAAATACATATATACATAATCTTTATCTTAGTGGTTCTGCTCCTCTGATTGTACCCTAACATACATGGTCGGCAGAAGCTTAACTCATGAGTCTAAATGTCAATCAAATAAATTTCATATAGATCATTGTCAAAATTACCAGAATACTGGGGTTGGGTGATTAGTTCCTGGGGGAAACAAGCAGTATCAGTCTATCCAGTCTTGACTAGGGCTGAACTAGTTAGGGTGGAATAAAGGAAGGGGTGGGGAAGGTGGCAGAGGCTGGACTGTATGAGATAGAACTGGGAAATGGCTAATCCATGTCTGAATTACTTAAAGCTGCAGGGCTGGGACTAGGGTAAGGCAAGGGAGGCACGCAGGATACAAAGTTTAAGGAGGCACTCACTCAGTCCTGGCCCTGTAAAGCTGGCTAACAAATTACAGGTCTAATCTTTTTGGCACTTTATGAATGAAGAATTGGAGAGAGTGAGGTAGGGCTGAGCCAAGACTGGCCCTTGGGCAGGACTCGAAGCAGGAATTCAGCCTCCTAGAACACATTCAGGCTGAGGGCAGGAGCCAAGCACAAAGGTCATCACAGGGCAGGAGATGCACATTGTCAGGAAAGATGAGCCAGGCTGGCAGCTTTAGTTAACAAAGACTGCTCTGGCTGAAGAGGGGGAGTCAGGGTAACAAGCAAAATGGACAGCAGCCAGTAGGGAGATACATCCTGTAGGGTTTGAGGAATCCTATGCAGCACCTGGGGTCTGCAGGAAACCCAGTTTCTGTATGAACAGATGCTCTGACAAGGTGACCCCATCTACATCGAGCCTTGGCACTCCCTAAACCATGCTAGAGACAGGAATGTAAGGGATTTATTATAGTAATTATAGTAATCTGTGTTTTCAAGGTCACCGAAAACTCCTGTTAGTGCATACACGATTACAGGTTACAGTTTAGTGGCTTAAAGAACAAGGGCTTTAAAAGCTGGGTTTGAGTCTAGGCTCTACTAACACCAGCTGTTCGACATTGGACAAATTAATGAGTCTCAGTTTTCCCATCCACATAAATGGGCAAAATCAATGTCTTCCCAAAAAGATTATTTTAAGGATTAAATAAACTGGGTCCACAGAGGAACACACCAAATAGCAGTTCCTTTCCTTATTTATTCAATTACATTTTCAATTGCTATCTCCCTGAGGAAGTATGTAGAGACACTGCCAGGTCTCATCCAGAAGCCACTTACAATTATTCATGAACATGGCTTGTTTAGGTTGTTTTGTGGTGGCTTTAATTATATTACCTTTCTCCAACCCAGCTCCCCCACCTTTAAAATCCAACTTCTCAGGCTCTTGGGGAGGAGAAGATGCACCAACTTTCTACTCTTTCTCTTCCTTTCCCGCTTACTTCTTCTAGAAGCTCAAAGTACTGTTAGGCCTGCTCTTCTGGTTTGGTGGTAGGTTTTTCCTCCTAGGGTTGATTCACACACAAGCCCTGGCAACCAATCTAGGGTCCAGCCCCTAGTAGATCAGTGTTGTCTCTCATAAAGCCAGTCTGCAAATATCACCTTGAATCCTACAGTCTGTAGAAGCCTCCAGTCTACTGCTTTCTAGCTCCAGGTTTTTTAAGGTCTTTGGACCTAGGGAAGAGGGAGCAGGTCTGTATGTTGAATGAGGTTTGCTATGTGCGCAATGGAGCATTACAAAACCATTTCCTACTATTCTGTGTCCTCCATCCACTTCCCCTTAATTATCCCTTATCTTTTTTTATATCTTCTAAAAACTACCATTATAGACAGCTTGTACATAGTCAGATTATAAGCTCCCTGAAGGTAGGTATCCTGTGTCTCCTGAAGGGTAAGCTTTGTAGGGCTCATTGTCCTCAATGCTGTGCACCCAACAGGAACTCAATCAATACTTCTGTAATTGGCCAAGTATAGATGAAAGGGTTTCTAGCCTGGTGGGCTGGTTTGTAGGAGCAAAGGAATCTAAGTGCTTAGGCCAATAGTTTACAACGCCAGTGTCTGGGGCTCTATGCAGGGTCTGTCAACATTCTGCAGGAGCCAGCATTCCTCTGTCCTCCCAACCACCCTAGTCCTTACAGGCATGTACCCTTTGTTCTATGCCAGGACTACAGGGACAGTTCTGCATGGCATCTGAAGTTAAAAACCTCAACAGGCTCAGGAAAGGCTCAAGAGATCCAGCCCAAGCCCTTCCACAGAGGCCGCTCCAGGAAGTGCAGGGCAACCAGAGATCACACAACTACGTGTGAACCCAGCTCACAAAGAGAGCTCGGAACCCAGATCTCCTGCCCATCCCACTGCCCAGGCAAGCGCAGCACCACTTCTCTGATACACGTTGCTCAATGTCAGGCAACAGCCCACCCAGAGGTCTCCTGGAGACTCCAAAGGCCTTCAAGACCGCAAATGATTATTCTCTGAATAAGAATTTATATATTAAAGCTGACCCCTATAGAAATTCCTTAGGAAAATAGGGACCAGACTCCCTATCTTTTTCTTTCAAATCTCATAACGGAGTACCAAGTCTTTCCCCTATCCCCAAAGGAGAGTCCTAACCTGGAATGTTATTGGGCTGGATCTCAGGAGAAATCTCTAGGGTCCTACACACATGCCCCTCATTAATTGTGATCAGCATAGTGGGTATGGGCCTTTACCTCCCACCACACCAAGCCAAACTGCTGGCTATACTTTCAAAACTCAGGGCCCACATCTGGCCAACGCCCACTCCTTCCCCACCCCTCACTGTGTGGGGCACACCTTGGCAACCAGACTGCTGTATCTCGGAAGCGGGTTCCACCCAGGCTGAAAATCTCCGTGATCTAGAGAAGAATTAACACCATAGGTCAATGTGGTTGTTCGGGCTACAGCAGGGTCAGGGCAGGGTGGGGCATCCCCAGCACTGACCACGGGTGTGCCAGCCCCTCCTGCCTCTTCCTCTGGGGCCAATTTGGAGGCAGAGTCATCCTTGTTCTCCTCCTTGTCCTCCTCAGGGTCAGGTGGCTCTTGCTTCACAGATGGCAGGCCTGGGTCTACTGCCTGGGAGAAGTAGGAAACAGGCAACCATTAGAAGGGCAGAGTTCACCTGAGGAAAGTCTATCAGCCAACCCCTCACTGTGCTGACAAATCCTACTTCCATTACATTTCAACACAGAAAGTCCATCTCTCTGCCTATCAACCTTTCCCATTCCCATTCCTCACTGACCTCCATTTTTCTGTTAGCTGGATAGCAAAGCGGGCAAAGCTAGTTGCCTGTGGGAGGTAGGGTGTCTGTTAGACAGGCGGGGTAATTCTGCAGAAACGTCGCAATCAGCACATCTATTGCTCTGCTCAAGAGAACCATCATGGCTCATCATCACTCTGCTTACAGACCACTCCTCTACGGCACCAACAGAACATCCATCACTGCCCCCACCTTGCTAGGGCAGCCAGGCACCAATACGGGAGAAGTCAGGACAGCTGTGCCTGGTGTCCACTCGTCCTGGGTATCCGCCTTCTCTTGCTTCACCTGGGGTAAGGCCACAACCCAACTCAGGCCAGAGCACTGGGCCTCCTGCGTGAGGGAGGATTGCAGCAGACTTGGTCTCAGCTCCCTGGCATGCGGCTGGGTGGGGCTGGGAAGGCAGGACAGGGTGGGGCCCTCACCTGCAACAGGGCTTCTGTGGAAGCTGCAACAGGGCCCGGCACCTGCACAGGACTGCTTGCGCCTTCCCGTAAAAACACAAGGTCAGTGCCAGGCGGGGGCAGCACAAAGCCACCACCTGCTTCCTGCTTCGTTGGAGCCTGGGTATGGTCTGGTTGGGCTGTGCGTGTAACCAAGGTGGGCTTCAAGGTAGGGCCAAGATGGTGCCGTCGGGCAGAGCTGGGCCTCTTTCGACGACGGTAAGGTGGGGGCGATCCTGCCCCATCCTCAGACTCTGACCAGACACTAGGCAGCAGCCGCTTCTATGAGGAAAGATAGGGTGTTATGGCTACCTGGTGTCCTGACCAATCACATCCACCCTGCCCGGCTCCACATGCCTGCTAATCTCCCATCAGTCCCAGCACGGAATCTGCTTACGTATGAGCCCTTCATCATTGAGCCTGCTAGTCTCCTATTAGCAACACCAATGCCACCTAGACTCATTAAGCCAAGCACAATGTCTGTTAATCCTCAACCAAAGCTACTGCCCCACCCACCCACCTACCAAGCCTGCCCACCACTTCCAGGCACTGGGGCACCTGGCCCAACCTATCCCGTCCACCTGACCCTTCCTGCCCCACCCACCATGGCAAACTGCAGGCATTGGCGCCAACGACACTTCTGGCGCTTCTGGTTGCTGCCCCCGAATTTGGGCTTGTCGCAGCAGAAGTCGCAGCGGCCACAGTCCATCCGCCGTAGGCAGGCTGCACAGGCCCCGCACTTGCGGTTCTGCCGGCGGTTCGTGTAGGGCTGCTGGGGTGGGGGGAATGGGTGGTGCTGTCAACTAGGACTAGGAGAGGCCATCCTCAACGCCTATTCCAGTGGTGGTCCTGGTGCTCCTCTAGCCCCATAAGAGGGAGCTACTTGCATACTAGTCTCAGCCTCCTGACTCCCCGCTAGTCACTCCTCAGCATTCACTAGTTCAACACTGGCCACTATCACTGTGCCAGCTGGCCTTTGATACCATTAGGACTGTGGCTGCTCCACTACAGTATCCACTGCTGTATTTCCTAGGCCACCACTAGCTACCAAGAAAATGTCTCTGACCCCCATTTCCAGCAACATTTTGATAACTCTCTATTAGCTCCCATCACTGTGCCTACTCTGTCTGCTCATCCTAGGTGAACCCCAGTCACTGTGCTAGCTGCTCCTCTGTCAATCCCCGCATCAGCTACCAGAGTGTTGGTATATGTGACATGAAGCACTGTCATGCACCTGCTGACCCCGTATTAGTCCTCCATTATCTACTCATCCCATCCTAGGACCCATTATTGTGCCTTGCTGTTCCCCAATAGGCTCATTCCAGCATTTGCTTCTTTGAAGTTAACCAAGCATCCTGAGAGTCTAGGCTTATCCAGGTAGGGTGGGGCCACTCACTAGCTCGTCCTCGTCTACACAGTAATAGATGAACTCGGCAGGTGGCGAGGGGGCCAGGGCTCTGGGGTGCTGTAGAGGCAAATGGGGTGGGGTCAGGGCAGGTACTGGGTAAGGTCAGGGTTGTGCCTTCCCTCCACCCACTGGGGCCTCACCGGCTCTGCGGGCTCTGGGGACTGTGATGGGGGTGGTGGAGGCAGTGGCTGGGCTCCGGGGCGCCGCCTGGCAGCCATCTTGGAGTCACAGCCTCCCTTGCGGCGGGCATGTTTACCCTGGGAAAGATCAGAAAGGGTGGTTTCAGCTTGGTGGCACCAGGCAGACACAGGAACTCCCCACCCGCTAAGTGCAGAAACCATGCATGGGACAGGCAGACAGAGGGTGGCGTGAGGCACTCACAGTTGGGGGAGCCACAGCCAGGGGAGTGCGTCGCTGACATCTCTGATGACGGCGACGCAGGCGGTGAGCAAGGTGCTGGCAGACAGGGACAGGTAGGCGGGGCCAGAAAGGCGAGCATAGGGTTAGGCAGAAAAGAAAGACATGAGGTAGGCAAGGCCAGGTTGAAAGGAAGCAGAGGCAGCGACGATTTTAACAGCAGAATGAGCTCTGCTCCCTCCAGCCCGACTTACCCGTAGGCAACGTCGCTGGACACATTTCCACTGGCGCCTGAGACCAGGGCGGGGAGGGCGAAGGCAGATGGGGCAACGGCCACAATCCTCTTGGGTCTGACAGCCCCGGCATACTCCACACCCTCGGCTCTGTTGGTGGGGGGCAGGTGGGAGCAGAGGCATGAAGCATGGGGCCAAGCCCATGAAGGCCAGGGGCCGAGGTGAGCCTTGGGCTCTTTCCACTTGCCCGACTCACCCTTTCCACAATCCGGAGGCAGCGTCTCCGTTCACACTTGCAGAACAGCCCCGATGCCACATCATGGGGCAGCTGCAGGAGGCAGGTGGAGCAGGCCCCACAGTCTTCTGTTACCTGGCAGGCTGCACACTCCCCACAGCCCACACGCTGCCAGGAATGGTAGGGACGAGATCACGGGCCTGCCCCAGAAGCACTGGTCCTCCCATGTCTACTGACCCTACATCAGCTCGCATCACCATGAATTTTAGTCCCCCATTAGCCTCATGACTGTATCTGAGAAGGTCTGGTTAGTAACCATCACTGAGGCCATTAGTATGTCTACTGGTCCCCTGTTAACTTCATCACTGTGTCTACTGATGCACTAATGGTAATGGGAATTAATTACCCCATTAATTCCCATTATTGTGTCTGCTGACCTATGGACAGCACCCTATAAAATGACTCTTCATCCTGTGGACCCATCATCATCCCTTCAGACTCTACCAGCTCCATCACATCCTGCTCCCACTGCAGAGTTGTGAAGAGGAAGCAGGTTGTGCTTACCTTAAACATTCTCTGTTCCCGGTTGAAGGCAATTCTCTGTGCTGTGGGGAGGAAGAAGGAAGAAGAAAAGTGGAAAGGAAGCAACAGACATCTGACTTCACTCACTGCCTGTGCCCTGACTTCCACTATTCGACCTCTACCTATGCCTGCTATCTCCAATATCCAACCTCCAACCATGCTAGTAGCCTCCATCCTGACATCCACATTCAACCCCCAGCCTAGCATGACATTGAACCTGCTCCAGTTCCTATCTCCCGATGCCCCATCCTCTGGAGGCCACTCACCTCGACAGTCTTTGCACAATGTTTTGAGCCGCTGCCTTTGGGTGCCATCCCCTGAGAAGCTGATTCCACAGTTCTCACAGCACCTGGGATAGGAAAGGCAGGTGTGGGGCTCCAAGAGCACCCCCAATCACAACCCTCACCCATCTGGCTCACCTTAGACCAACACTCACCCAGGAGCAGGAAATGAAGCTGGGGCTGTGTCAGTGTCAGCCTTGGTCTCATCCCTCGGGGCCTCCTTCCTGACCTCACCACTCTGGGGTCCAACCTGACGTTTCCGAGTCTTGGCTGGCCTTGAAGGCTTCTTTCGCTTCTTGCTGGCAACCACCACGGGATGGGCCTGGAAAGTAAGAGAAGGAGGAATATGGGTCAGTGGGTGGGTGTTGGGTGGCACATCCACACCTAGCTAGGCGTCTCATGTTGTGAAGTACCTTGGGGGCTGGATAGCACAAGATGCCTTGTTTGAAGTCGAAGAGGGTGAGATCACACGCAGGGCCCAGGTATCGAGTCAGCTCAACTTTGCTTCGGATCCTGTCTCCTGTGGGGCTAGGGATGGGCCATGATGGGTTAGCACCCAGGTGGAGCCAATGCCATTTCACCCATACAACCTTCTGACAGGGCTGGCAAGATACAGGAGGCAGCCTGGAATTGGCTTGTGAGCCCTGCCCAGCCCCATCTCAACTAACCTTGAAAGCATAAAAAAATTAATCTAAATACCAACACATACAGAAACATTAGAAACAATATAAATGTAAACAGATGAACAGATTTACAACATATAATACTAGTAATACTGGAACTATTTCATGTAAGTAAAAATAAACACAAATATATTAAATAACATATAAATGTTAGCATTATGTACCAAGTATATAATCAAGTAAACACAAATATGTTTCAAAAACATATAAACAAATGCAACTACACACAAATTAAAGTATAAGTAATTGATTTGGGGACCCCCATGGGTTTCTTGCATTTTTGTATGCCCTGCAAGAGAGACAACAATTGCCCTTTTTGATAAACTATCTTTCCAAGGATGTTTGTAAAGCAAACAACCTTGGAAGATAAGAGATAGGGTCTCCTTCCATGGTAAAGGGAAAGCATACTTACTGTCTTAATATTAAAAAAAAAACTTGATTCTCTAAGCTCAGGGTTCTTTTCCTATAATAATACAACCCTCTTCATGTCATGCTGTAGGAATTGGGATTCAGAAACTGGCACAAAAATAGTAATATAGTAATTCCCCCTCCTGTGCAGGAGATACATCCCAAGTTCCCCAGTGGATGCCTGAAACCGTGGATAGTACCAAACCCTAATGTAATATGTACTGTGTTTTTTCTATCTGATAACTGAGATGGTTACTGTGTGACTAACAGGCAGGTTGTGTATAGAACATGGATATGGATACGGATATGGACAAAGAGATGATTCACCTCCTGAGCAGGACTGAGCGGGATGGTGTGAGATTTCATCACGCTACTCAAATGGCACACAATTCAAAACTAATGAATTATTTCTAAAATTTTCCATTTAATATTTCTGGATGGTGGTTGACTGCAGGTAACTAAAGCTGTGGAAAATGAAATTGCAGATAAGGGGGAGACTACTGTATTCTAGATCCTGCAACTGTTGTAATAAACTGTCTTTGATCTGTAACCCAGGAGTCTTATCCCTCCTACCAGCATCTACAAAATTCTGACAAATTCACTATTATCTTGTCCTAAGAATGAAATCTCGGGTCCTTTATTCTTGACAATTGCACTTTTAAGTTTTGAAAGTTTTATACAAGTACATAAATATGTGAATAAATTATAACTAAATATAAACAAAAAGTAATTTGTAATTTGATATTTACCTGTAAAGATAGCAACTTAGATTTAAAAAATCAGAAGGAATATAGAAACTTAATAATTAATCTTTCTTAAACACATGTAAATGCTTATAAACATCTATGCTGACTCTCATTAGTTATGGTAGTTACGTTCTACAAAGCTGCCATGAACATTGAATACAAAACCATTGCTCCTAGAAGAAATACAGGGTTAGGTTCCTGAAAGCATCTGAACTTTTGTTTTGTGTGTGTTTCTGTTTAAACACACATTACTTAATATATATTTTTTTTACAAATGATTATTTGCATGGTCTTTGAATGACTCAAACCAGGGGCTTTAGAGGCCGTATGTGTTCTGTAAGGTTTTTTGCCAATATTCTTGTTTAACAAGCCAATCTCATTGACATTGAAAACCACTCTTCTACACAATCCCTTTCCTGTACAACACTTAACAGGTATTTTTAAAATTCTTTGGAAGACTCCTGATCAGCAGAAACTGCATTGCATGCAGGTTTAACATTTTTCATGCCATGTCGCCTTTTGAAATGTGCAAGTCAGCCAGCACTAGCTGATATAACCTTAATATTTTCCTAACCCAGGGTAACATGACTTTGGCTTTCCTCAACAATGCTGTCAATTATGCTTTATTGATCGTCATTTCATGAACCCACCAATGTAGCTGCTTTCTCATCTCTTACATAGCTTCAAGACTATAAATGCTTTCTGTACTTTCTGAAGCAGCTTTGTGCACATATAGGCAAATTTCCTTCTTTTTCTGGTTGTATCATAATTCTGATGCATAACATTGAACTTACAGCCAACAGCATTGTAACTCAGATAACTAAAAAGGTTTATCTGCCTTGTATTTTCTCCGTAAAGCACGACATAGTCTTCTCACACTCAGAACACTAAACAGCACCTCAGCACTATGCTTGGGGACCATTTTAAAAAGCAAAATCACCAAAAAGTACAAAAATTAGAAAAATGTGACACTAAACAGACCACGAAAAGGACACCTGTTTACAGTATTAAAGCTGAAAAGGGCTCCTTCAGCCTCAGCTAGAAACACATGCACTGAGTGACAGTTTTTCACTGCTCTGTACGTATCCTTGAATAATCACAAATGCGCTGTGAGTAGTGACTTTTAAGTTACAAATAAATTTTATTAAGTAGGTGAAATTGCAAACATAAAATCTGCTAATCAGGATTAACTGTATGTGCATAATTTAAACTTCATCCATAAATTTAACCACACCATTTGATTTTACCAGAATCAGGCTGTACCCCACTCCTGACTCTGCCCACTACCCACCCAGTACCTCTGGTAATAGGTGTCTGAGCGTCCACAGGTGGCCCCTGACTTGCGAAAGACTTCACGGCGCTTCCAGCCAGGGCCCAGGGCCGGGCAGTCCAGCCAGTCCTCAGCCATGGAGGCCACAGGAAGCAGCAGTAGCCTGAAAGGGGGTGGAAGGGATGAGGGAAACTGAGGCTCTAGGAAGGGACGAAACTGTGCCCCAGGCCACACAAATCACTGGTATCCATTAGTGCTTGCCCAAGACCTAGGACCTGCCACAGGCAACCAGCCCACATATGGAAAAGAAACCCCTCATACTCTCACCCCATTCTTTCCTATTCTGGGCCTAGGAGTTCGTCATTCCTCAACGCAAGGATCCCTGTTTCTTATTCTCAGTGTCCTAATCCTCTATCCTCAGACTGACAACCCCACTTCTCCTCACTGCCAATCCAGAAACTTTTCATCCTTCCCCCTCATTCCTCCCTGTCACTGACCTAAGGGCCTCTATCCCTCTATTTTATCACCCCAAGACCCCCATAGTCCCCATCCTCAGCCCCGAAGGGCCCCATTTCTCTTGTCCTCACTACTTGACTTCAGTAGTCTCTCATTCCCCACTTCCTTGACCCAGGAGTTCCTAATTTCCCTCCTTCAGTGTTTTAACCACTCCATTCCTTCTCTGCCTGATGTCCTCTTATCCTGCTACCTCAGTGTTACAACCTCGACTTCCTCTGCGAGACACAACTGCTCCAACCCATAGCCTGAACAGCCCCTCACCTTTTCCATTCCTCACACTGGAAGCCCCTCATGCCTCCCCTTCCTTAGCCCAAGAGCTCCCCCCTTATTTTTCTTCTCCTTCAATGTTCTGACCCACAATTTCTCTCTAGTCTGAGCCCCCAAACCTTCCTCTACAGCCAGAAAGTTCCCCACTTCTCCTCCTTACTGTTCTCATCCTCCATTCCTCCCTTATCATCCTGAGAGACCCTAATTTCTCCCCTCAGCATTCCGAACCCTCCTCCATTCTCTCTGTTCTTGTCCCGGGATCATGCCATCCCTAACTGTCAGCGTTCTGATCCCCTACTGCTCCTCGTCCTCTATATGGGGCCTCCTATTCCTCCCTTTCAGCATTCCAAAGCCTCCATTTCTCCTGTCATCAGCCTGAGGGCCCCTCATTTCTCCCTCTCAGAGTTCTGAACCCCCATTTCTCTCTCAACTTCAGATGCCCCGATGTCTCCCTTTAGCGTTCTGATCTCCACCATTCCTCTCCGTCCTCGTCCCAGGATCCCGACACTCCTACCTGTCAAGAGTTCTGAGCTCCATTCCTTCCCGTCCTCAGCCTAAATTCCCCGATTTCTCCTTGTCAGTATTCCGACGCCGCCATTCCTCCCCCTCATCGGCCTGAGGGCCCTTCATTCCTCCCCGTCAGCGTTCTGAGCCACAATTCCTTCCCATCCTCCGCCTGAGCGCTCTCCACGTCCAGCCCCGAGGCTGTCTCACCAGTTTGGCACCAGGCCGGTATCTTCTGCCACTCTAGGCCCGTGGACCCATGGCTAGGGTCCCTCCTGCGCCTCCCGCCTCGCCCTCCTCCCCTTCCTCCCCTTCCTCCTCCTCCGCGGCCGCCTCCTCTGAAGCAGTAGCTGTCGCCTCCGCGGCTGTTCGTTGCTCCCGGAACCGGATGTCCGCTGCCTGCCTCTCGGGCTCTGCCTCTCGCTAAGCACCTGCGCACTATTGCCTCGACGTCGCGTGCCCTTAATAGGGAGGCTCCCGCGCCTACGGGCTGGCGCTCCGCAGCGGTGCGCGCGCCCCCCTGCCGAGAACCAGTTGCATCAGCGTGCTGACGTTCAACGACAGTTCGCGCCCCTTCGGGGGACTGGCAGTCGCGGCTCTCCTCGCTGCCCATCTAGCTGGCTCATGCGCTTTCCAGCCTCAACCTGAAGGGAAGTGGTCGGGGAGGGCTTGCGCCTGCGCCCTCCCTTCCCTCCCGCGGTCTCCACAGCGGATACTGACCGCGGCAAGGAAGCTGCTTCGCGCCTGCGCCCTTCCTGGCCCAGCCGGCGCTCTCCTTTCCCACCTCTCGCTGTGGTCTGTCCTGTGCTCGCGGGTCCCTCCGAACATCAACCGCAGGGCGGTCGTATCCCGCTCCCTCCTCCCCGCCAAACGGCTGCGGGAGCGCGCGGGGCGGGGAAAGGGGCGGTGCCGCACTGCAGGTAAATTGAGGCACGCGGGAGGGCGCGCCCCTGCAGGAGGCGGATCCCCAACGTGGGGCTTGTGGGCAAAAGGCGGGGTCTGGCGTCCACAGCGGACGACAGCTCTGGGTGGGAGACAGGAGCATGCGTGGGCGGTGTCACCACACTGAATGCGCGCTGCCACCACACTGAATGCGCGCTGCGTAGACCCTCTGCCCGTGGGAGGCTGGGAATGTGGGCCCCTGGGCTCTCCCGGGGTGCAGGCCCCCCCCATCTTATCCAGAAGTCTGGAACAGTTGCAACCGCAGCAATGTGGAGACAGCTTCCTTGGTTTCTTCAAAATTTTATTAACAAAACCCAGGGAGAGGAGACAAGGATGAGTGGACTCCACAGCCCCACCAGGCACTGAACATGTCGACGGGGACAGACCCTCTGATAAAGGGAGATGGGCGGTCAACCGGTGGATGGGCACAGGGAGAACCGGAGAAACAGATGAGTGGAGGAACGGACACACGGGCACCGGGCGGCTCCCCCATCTGGAATGCAGGGTGTGAGGGGTCCGGGCCAGGAGGCTTAGCGGTCGGCACTGGAGCGCAGGTCGGTAGTGAGGGGATCGTGCTGGATCGTCTGGTGCAGCATCAGGGCCAGCAATCCCGCGCGGTTTGTCATGGCTGTGCGCACATTGCGCTCCTGCTCAAACAGCTCGTCCAGCTTGTACCACTGCCAAGGGAGCGGCAGGAGTCCTAAGCAGGAACACCTGCAGCCCCGCCTGCCCTCGGCCACGTCCGACATGGAAACCTACCACATGCAGCACCGAAACCGCAAAGAAACCTACCACACGCACGCGCTCCAAGTCCACTTCCGCACGCCGCAGCTTCTCCCAGCAGTAATGGCGATTGCACTGGCGCTTGGGCAGGCGGCAGAAGTCACCCGTGAGCTCAAAGACATCACGTACAAGGGGGCACCCGCATACCTCGTCAGCTGGCACCTGCAAGGAGGCCGGGTTGGGGGGATGAATAGCGGTGATAAGGAAGAATAGGAATGGGGGCTCAAGGAGGGAGAAGGAAAAGAATGGAGGGTTCAGGGAACGGTGGGGAGGCATGGAAAAGGAGGAATGGAGGGTGAAGCAGCAGGGAAGCTGAGAGGAAAAAGTGAAGGAAAGGTGAGGTGAGGAAGGAAGGGATGAATGTGGGACAGCGAGGCAGGGAGGAGGGGCAAAATGGGAGGAGCTGAGGGAAAACCTTACTTTGGGGTCCCGTGAGTGCTCGGGGCACAGCACCTGGAGCCGCTTACAGTATGTTTTGCTCTGAGGATTATACACATCACAGAAGAGTCGTGTGGCCCTGGGGATTTGGAGTACAGACGGTAGTAGAGGGAGGGAAGGGAGGTCCACCTGTCCTGGCCAGTGCCCGTATCCTGCCCCAGCTCCACACACATCCCACTTCTGACCCCCACCTTAACCCCCCACCTCTCACTCTGCGTGGCACCCTCACTTACCCTTCAATGCGTGTGGGGTACATGGACCCAAAGGACGTCTGGCTCTCATACTGGAGGGATGAGCACAAATGGAGGGAACTGTGGATGTGCACTGCATGCCCTCCCAAGACACCACCCAGACAACAAATCTGTCCCCCACTGGCCCACCGATGTTCCCACATGGTCCGCCCCCTCAGTCTGACACCCCAACCTTGGCGTAGCAGCGCTCCATGTGGCGCAAAGCAACACGTGGGTTGATGGGGTGCCCACAGGAAACACAGAAGATCTGCAGGTCTGTGTCATCACTGTCACCCTCGTTACTCTGCATGGAATGGAAGGAACAATAAGGCTGGGAAGGACAAAGTACTGGCCCTGCCCTGCTGCACCCCTGCTTGCTCACCTCCTCATCCTCGCGCACAGCCTGCTGCTTGGCACGTAGAATGATGGCCTCAAGCTCATGGAATCGGCGTTCCATTTCCTGAAGGCGAGTGCGGGCACTCTGCTGCTCTCGGCGAATGCGTTCGAGCAGCTTCTTGCCGTGCTCTTCAGCAATGCAAGGGCTCTGCTGCCACTGCTGGATGCGCTGGGGGAGGATCTCGTAGATGCGGCTGCAGGAAAGGTAGCAAGCAACAGAATGAGTGAGGTGATCAGTAAGTGAGAATGGCAAAATAGATGCAAATAGCAAAAGGAGAAGTAAATAGGTGACTGGCGGAATGGTGGCTGGATGGACACACGGGCAGGTGGGTGGGTAGGTGGATAGGTGAGTGGGTAGTGGCTGTTTGGTGACTGAATGGTGGATAGCTGATTGACTGGTAGACATACAGAAGGTTGTGGTGAGGCCCTACCATGCACTTCCTGACTCCCTTGAACCCCTCAGGAATGACTCACTTGGCTGCCAGCTTCATGCCACAATCATCTGAGCAATACTTGGAGCTGGGCTGGGCGGGGCGCACACAGCCGGGCCCCAGGCACTGGGGCAGCGACGCAGGGTCCTTGGCATCAGCCCTCTCTGGGTGTTTCCATTTATCCTTGTGCTTCTGCTTCTGCCGATGCCGCTTGTATCGCTCCTCCTTCTGTTGAGCAAGACAAGTCAGGTCAGGGTGGAGTCAAAGTCAGCCCCAGACCCCAGACCCCTGCTCCATTCTAGCCCTTTCTGGCTCTTGCCCCATTCAGCCTCTGACTTCTGCCTCTCCCTCAACCCCACCCTCTGCCTTTCCACATCCATTTTACCCTCTCCATCACCTTCTTCTCAGACTTCTTCTCCCGACGCTTCACATGCTTCACTTTCACTGCCCTCTTCCGCAGCGCGGGGTCCAGGAATGGGGACTCTTCTGTGTCGCTCATCCAGGGCTGCAAGCAGGGCATGCACTGACCCACCTGCCCCACTCACGACAACCCCACCACCTACTCATGTCCCATATCAGCCTTCTATACCCTCTGTCTCCTCATGAGGGATACTCTCTGCTTCTGTAACCTCCACCCTTACACCAGTGGATGCTCCTGTCTGCTCACCAGGCCGTGGTCATCAAAGGCCCCTGCACAGAAGTCCTGATACAGGTCAGGATCCAGAGGTAGGTCCTCATCTGAGAGTGGCTCAGGTGTGGCTGTAGCCTCAGGAGGCTCCTTGACTGCTGATGACGCCACTGCCCCCTCATCTTCACGGATGCGCCCTAACTTCTGTGATGGCTGTGGCTGCTGTTGGGTGGGCAGTGGCCGGCGGGGCCTTGGCAGGGACTCTGAGGGCGTCACTGGCGAGAGCTGCGGGGCAGAATCTCAGGACTGGCCCTGACCGCCCTGCCCGAATGCCCCGCCCCACCCTGGGGGGCTGGACTCACCGAGGAAGGGAAGTACTTGTACGATTCCTGTGCCGGCAGGAGGAAGGCCCAAGTCAGCCCCAGGTGGATGGAGGGTGGCCTTGCCCTAGCCCTACCCACCTGGCCTGGCCTTACCTCCCCAGACACACCTCCCCACTAGCCCTCATTGCCAGGAATGCTCAGCCCTGCCTGATCTGTACTGACATGCATGACCACTTAGAAACACCTGGCCCCACTCTGTCTACCCAGGGTTGGTGGGGGTGTTCTGCCAGCCCAGCATACCAGGTCATGCCCCATTCATCTGGACATGACAGGCCCCTTCCCACCTGTCTAGATACAGTCAGGCCCAATCCCACCTGGCCTATCCATGCCTAGACTTAACTAACCATGCATGGACCCACCAGCTCTCCCACACTTGACCCTACCCAGCTCTGTCCATGCTCACCCGGGCCCGCAGCTGGCACTGGCGCAGCCGGCACTTCTGCCGGATCTTGTTGGGGCCCCCAAACTTCTTCATGTCCCGACAGAAGTCACAGTGACCACAGTCCTCAGTGCGCCGACATGCCTCACACTCACCACACATGCGGGCTGACCGTTTGATCTGCTGTTGCTGCTGGTGATGCTGGAGGAGGGGGCCCAAAACAGAAATCATGGACCCAGGCAAGGCTGAAACGGAACCACTTTACACATCCACTCACTTTATGCAGCCACTCACCTGGCTGGGTGTGGCCACCAAGGGCTGCGGAGAGGATTTGTGGGGCGAAGCAGAGCCCCGAGCAAGCATGGCCCCAACCCCTGTCCCTGACCCTGCCCGGCGCTGCAGGTCTGGATCGGGGACAGGCCTCTTGCGCCCTCCACCCTCATCCCGGGGCTCACTGCTGTCCCGCTCATTGCCATCCCGCTCCCGTGACTTCTTGTGCCGATAGCGAATCTCTAGCTTGGGGTCCTTCTCTGTGGGGCAGAGAGTAGGGCCAAAGTGAGTGAGCACTGGAGGGCTTGAATGGTCCCAAAACCTTTCTTCCTCTTCCCTCCCTTACTGCCCCACCCACCTACTTTGTCCAGGGCAGAGCTGCCTCTTCCTGTGGGATCTTCTATTACCACTTGCAATGGAGCCCCCATTCCAGCTCACCACGGACGTGTATCACTAATCCCCATGACCCCCCATTGTGGCTCTTCCTCCTCCCTTGAAGCCCCACCTGCCTTCCCTGTCCATCCATGGCCCTCACCTCTGCACTCCCGACAGTACCACTCCCGGATGGCCTTGGCCATCTTCTCAGTGATCCGGATGCAGTCCCCATGGAACCACTCATTGCAGTTGTCACACCCGCTGCAGAGGATGGGGCAGGCGGTGGAGATGTGAGGGGCGCAGCCCATCGGCCTCACCCCATCCTGCCAGTGTCAGCCCCGCCCATCTCTCCCGGGCTCACATCATGAAGCAGTTTATGTCCGGTTTGCGGCAGATGCAGTAGATGGGCGCATTCTCCCCATTCTCCGACTTGCTGTCCTCCCCGGCATCTGGAGGCTCTGGGTCTGAACCATCTCCCTCCTGCAGGACACCCCCATTACGGATCCTTAAACAGCCCCCACCGTGGCGGCTCATCCCCCCATTACAGCTCCACCATGGTCAGCAGGGATCCCCACTCTGCCTGCAGATTTCACATCGGGGCCCCCAAAAGACCTCTCCATCACAGTCCCCACTGACCCCATCCCTTCCTCTGACATCCTGTTACTCTGCTCCATACTTCCCATCACGCACCCACCGACACCCGCTCCCTGCGTCCACACTCGCTAATGGGTCATGGCGACCCTCCATCGTGGCGCCTCACAGACCCCGCGTAACTCACTGCGGACTTCCCATCGCGGTTCTCCACGCACCCCTCCCTGTTTACCTCATAGACCCACCTGGCACCCGCACCCACCCCCAGTCGCGGCTGTCCACGGATACCCGGACACGGACTCCTCGTCACGGCTCACTACAGACCACCCAATGTGACTCCTTACAATCCCCTTATCCCTCTGCCCAAAGAACCCCCGATCATGGTTTCCCACGGAACTGCCACACGGAGTCCCCACTAAACTTCTATTAAGGAGCCCCCCACCGTGGCTCACCATAGAACTCCCAGATGGTTCATCATTCTGCCCATAGACTCCCGCCGTTCAGTCCACAGACTCCGGTTATGGCTCACCACAGACCCCTGAGTCGGCCGACAGACCCCACTGTTGCCAACCGACCGACCTCCACCGCCGAACCCCTCCCTGGACCCGGTGCTTACCATATCTCCGCTCCCGGCGCACTCCCTCACGACCCCCGCCAGCAACCCGCGAACCTGCACAGACTACTCGGCGGCGTCCCAGGCGGTTGCAAAGGCGCCCACAACTACTTCCGCTTCTAGTCACGCCTCCCAGGCAGCGTACTCCTGTTGCGCAAGCCCCGTGCGTCGTCTCCGCCGCAAACCAGTAGGTCGCCGGCCTAGAGCCCCCAAGACCCCTCAGGCGCCGCCATCTTGATTATCGTATCCGTATGGTGGCCGAATCCATACGTTCGCCGGGAACATGGCCGCGCTCACATTGTGGCTTTCCCAAGGGCGCCGCCACCTTGTCAGTAGAGTCCGTACGGCGGCTGCTTTTACGGCCTCGACGTACAGGCAACATGGCTGCACCTACTGCGTGACTTCCTCATGGATGCCGTCATCTTGGAATCTGATTCCGTACGTGGGTCGAATTCCGTACGTTCCTAGGCGACACATGGCGGCGACCTAATTGCGGATTCTTCAAGGGCGCCGCCATCTTGGTGGTTGATTCCGTACATTGGCCGCTTGTCAGGAGAGAGGTTCACAGGTAAAACGACCTCTGCCGAAGCACTACCTGGATCAAGTTGTATTCATTCCTCCATTCAGTCTCTTTCCCCTTCCACATGTATTAATGGGGCGTCGGCAGGCTGTGTGCCTCGGGGGGCGGAGGAAACCAGTTCCTCTGTCGTCTCCGACTTCACCTGCCACCACTCTTTCCGGCTCTTACTCCTCCCACTTGTCATTCTTCTGCCAGGCTTGGCACGGTTCGGCTTCTATTTTATTTTTATTTAAAAACAATTCTTAAACTAATATCAAATCTTATTTTAGTTCTATAAGCTGCACAATAAGCCTAAACACAGTTTACTTATCCATTTCTTTATTGTTTAGCATTTAGAACATTTTCAAATATTATCTAAATAAAGTTGCAACGAACATTCTTAAACATAGATCTGTATGCTCATCCCTGATTATTTCTTGTGAAATGTGATATACAAATTTACAAATATACAAATGTGATATACCTACCAGGTGTCACTCTGGTTAACAGCTGTAATATGGAGCCTGGAAACCAGACTTTTTGTTTATTTATTTATTTATTTATTTTTATTTTTATTTTATTTTTCTTTTTTTATATTTTTTTTATTTTTTTAATTTATTTACTTATTTTTTGAGACGGAGTTTCGCTCTTGTTGCCCAGGCTGGAGTGCAATGGCGCGATCTCAGCTCACTGCAACCTCCGCCTCCCGGGTTCAAGCGATTATCCTGCCTCAGCCTTCCGAGTAGCTGGGATTACAGGCATGCATCACCACTCCCGGCTAATTTTTTTGTATGTTTAGTAGAGACGGGATTTCACCGTGTTGGCCAGGATGGTCTGGATCTCCCAACCTCAGGTGATACGCCCGCCTCGGCCTCCCAAAGTGCTGGGATTACAGGCGTGAACCACCGCGCCCGGCCCGCCTGGAAGCCATTCTATGGACTCCCTGCAAACTTGCAAAAAGGAAAACAAACAAACCAAAATTAAAACACAACAGGAACTTGCTTGGAACCCTTGAATTGGTCCAAACTGCAATGACCACACCGTCCTGGAAACCAGCTATATTTCATCAGCGTTGCGTCTCCTGAACAGCAACCAATGAACTATGGACTGGTGCTAGCCAGCCGCCTCCACCAATAATAATTTCTTTAAAAGAACTTGTGTAATCACCCTTAGCTTCCTTTTTCTTTTTCTTAAAAACTCCTTCTCCCCTTCCTATCTTTGGAGTACAATTTGACTTCGAGCTGTATCTGTGTCTCCTGAATTGCAGTTCCTAATGCCCCAATAAACTCCTGCATTGCAGCTTGGTCTCTTGCCTCTTCTTAGTTGACTCTCCTTAGAGATAAAATTCTAAAAGTAGAATTACTTTGTAATTGGCTACAAATATTGTAAGACATGTTCAAATTTATAGGAGGCCATTGGTTTGGACAGAGCTCCTGCTCTAGGCCTCACCAAAATGGAGTCACTCAAGCTGAAGTTCCATGCCACCAAGCCAAAACTAAATTGTTAATCTGACCTTCCAAGAAATCAGGAGAAAGAGACAAAATAATAGCTAAATCCCCATAGAAGCCACGTTTAGCTTGAAAATCCCCTTTGCTTTAACCTTTATAAAAAAGCAACCTGAAGCAATCTGATGTTAACCAATCAACTTTAAAAAAAAATTGTTCTTTTTCCTTGCTCCCACCTTACAAAATTGACTGCTCTGCTATTTCCCAGGAGAAGCTCTCATTCTATTTTGTATAATGGGATCTGCCCCAATTCATGAATTGCAAGTAAAAGCCATTACATCCATAACTAAATTTGTTGTAATTTTGTCTTTTGATGGTTGATGCATATATTTCTACCAGCAGTGTATGAAGGTTCCTATATCAGAGCCTTATTAGGTTATTAGATTAGTGCGAACTTCTGTTGTTGTTGTTGTTGTTGTTGAGACGGAGTCTCGCTCTGTCACCTAGGCTGGAGTGGTGCGGGCAATCTCGGCTCACTACAACCTCCGCCTCCTGGGTTCAAACAGTTCTCCTGCCTCAGCCTCCCGAGTAGCTGGGATTACAGGCGTGTGCCACCACACCCGGCTAATTTTTGTATTTTTAGTAGAGATGGAGTTTCACCACGTTGGCCAGTCTGGTCTCGAACTCCTGACTTCAAGAGATCCACCCCCCCTTTGGCTTCCCAAAGTGCTGAGATTACAGGCGTGAGCCCCTGTGCCCGGCCAGTGCAAACTTGCAAATTCATCACCCCTGTCAGTAAAAAACTGTCAGCATTCACAGCCATTTTATAAATACTACACATTACCACAGTAATATAGTACAAAAATCAGAAACCACATAAAATACATATTTAAAGGGATGAAATAAAAATGGAGGGGGGAGGGATAGCATTAGGAGATATACCTAATGCTAAATGTCGAGTTAATGGGTGCAGCACACCAGCATGGCACATGTATACATATGTAACTAACCTGCACATTGTGCACATGTACCCTAAAACTTAAAGTACAATAAAAAAAAATCTCCACATTTGTCTGTGGGCTAAAACATAAATAAATAAATAAAATAAATAAATATAAACATCTCTCATATTTTCTCAAATCCCCAGCACCATCTGAAATGCTGCCCTTGAGGAGCTCCCAGTTTACACTATTGGTGCTCACTTTGATCTGTGTGCAGTCTGGTATGGACATGATGAAGCAAACAAAGATTAGTATTTTGTCAAATAGTAAATTTTTCATAAGTCTAGCTTGATGATGATGGTAATAGTCATAATTTTAAAAATCTTCTATTTGGTTAATGGTTGATAGTTCGCAAGATACTTTCGCACATGATAGTTTATCTGATCCTAATTGCCTTATACGGTGAATGGAGCAGAAGCCTTATTGTCCCCACTCTGCAGTGAAAGCAATTGAGGCTCAGGGAGCCTAAGTCCCTTGCCAGGTCACACAGCCAGTAATAATGGATCTGATATTAATAGTAAAATCTTCCTACTGTGAGTGTTGGGCTGTGGGCTGGAATCAGGGCATAGACTCAGGGAACCCCCAGGACGAGAGAAGCTAGATAAAAAAGTTCATGAGGCAAGCACAGAATGGAGCAGATTCTGAAAGCTAAGGGTCACAGTGGACCTGAGTTCAGGAAATGGATCAGAAGTCCAGGGGATCAGACACCAGGAATCAGGATTAGGATCTTAGGCAGGAGAACAAACAACACAGAATGAGAAACTAAGTACAGGATCTCAGCACAAGGTGGGGATCACAGGAAAGGGAAAGGAGAGCCCAACTCTACCAAAGATTCCTGGGAGGGGGACGGATGTCTTCCAGACACTTCTTGCAAACAGCAAGGATGACATAAATATCTGAAATTCAATGACAAAACCATGCTTAGCACTTCAATTCTAATTTGCCAGCAAGCACAGACAAAATCAGTACTGGAATCATTCGCTGAGGAATATACACAGTTTTGCTTTCTGAAGTTTTAGTTACCCATGATCAACCATGGTCTGAAAATATTAAGTAAAGAATTCAAGAGGGCTGGGCGCAGTGGTTCATGCCTGTAATCCCAGCACTTTGGGAGGCCGAGGAAGGAGGGTCCTTTGAGCCCAGGAGTTCGAAACCAACCTGGGCAACATAGCAAGACCTCTTTTCTACAAATTATAAAACATTTAGGCCGGGTGCAGTGGCTCACTCCTGTAATCCCAGCACTTTGGGAGGCTGAGGCGGGCGGATCACGAGGTCAGGAGATCGAGACCATCCTGGCTAACACGGTGAAACCCCGTCTCTACTAACAAATACAAAAAAGTAGCCAGGCATGGTGGCGGGCGCCTGTAGTCCCAGCTACTCAGGAGGCTGAGGCAGGAGAATGGCATGAACCCAGGAGGCGGAACTTGCAGTGAGCCGAGATCATGCCACTGCACTCCAGTCCGGGTGACAGAGCGAGACTCTGTCTCAAAAAAAAAAAAAAAAAAAATTTAGCCGGGCATGGTGGCACGTGCCTGTGGTCCCAGCTATGCAGGAGGCTGAGGCAGGAGGATTGCTTGAGCTCGGGCTGTCCAGACTGCAGTGAGCCATGACTGCATCACTGAACTCCAGTCTGGATGACAGAGCAAGATCCTGTCTCAAAAAAGAAAAAAAAGAAAGAAAGAAAATTCCAGAAATAAACAATTCACAAGTTTTAATTACCATGCCATTCTGAGTATTGTGATGAAATCTCACACCGTGCCATTCCATCCCACCTGGGATGTAAATTATCCCTTTGTCCAGCATATCCACCTGTTCGGTTTAGTTGAATTCTGTTTTTTGGACCAGTCTGAAAATCATTCTATTATAATGACTATTAAATTCATTTACTGACATTGATATAATATTCAAATAAACTCAAAATTGGCTAAAAAAATCAGGGCTCAAGGTATCTATAGATGCCTAGACTCAGTGTGGATTAGGTAGGGCAGGGCTAGGGTGGGGAGAGAGCAGAGTGTAGCAGAGGGCTAGGTCCCATTGAGTTAGAACTGGGAAGTGACTATGCCATATCACAATGGTCTAAAACAGTATGAAAAACAGACTGCAGCCCTCTAATCTTTCTGGCATTTTGTGAATGTGGGAGGCAGGGACTGGGTCAAGACTGGACCTTGGGCAAGAATCAAAGCAGGTACTCACTCTCCAAATGGACATAGGGTGAGAGCAGGAACCAAGCCTAGAAGTCATTCAAGTGCAGGTGAATTGAATAAGGAGCAGGGAGGAGCCAGGATGGGTGACGGTGGTACTGAAAACCACTTTGGCCCAGGAGAGAGAGTGGACTTGAGAATCAGCAAAAGCAGTAGCCAGGGGGAGGGATATATGTAGAGCCTGGGCCATTCTATGCAGCATCCCTAGTCTGGAAAGAACCCAGACTCTGAATGGAAAGGAACTATTGTAGGTCTCTCATGAGGTTGTTGTCCATTCAGGCACAAATTCAGGCAGAATTTGCTGAAACATGCCAGAAAAATAAGACCAAGGGATTCAATATCTATCTTATGTTTTCAATGACACTGAAATATTCTGTGGCTATTGCAATATCTTAAGTCATAGTTTTTAGAGGTATATTTTACGGTTCATGCCTTCAAGAACAAAGTGTTACAGCTTGAGTTTGATTCCAGGCTCTACCAATACTAGTTACTTGACATTGTAGAGTGTAGTTAATCTTTTTGAGAACTTTTTCTCATCTACAAAAATGGGCAAAATTAACATCCTCCTAGAAAGACATCTGAGAGAATCATATGAATTAGGTCCAGAATGGGAACTCTCCAAATAGTGTCATGCAGTAAAAGATTAACTCAGCAGGCCTTGGTTGTTCAAACCTTCACATGAAAAAAAAATCTGATATTTGACTGGCTCTTGGGAGATAACCTTAAAGTGCTCAGAATTACTTGCCTAATAAGAATGTTCAGCTGGGCACAGTGGCTCACATCTGTAATCCCAGCACTTTGGTAGGCCAAGGTGGGTGGATCACCTGAGGTCAGGAGTTCAAGACCAGCCTGGCCAAGATGGGTAAACCCTGTCTCTACTAAAAATACAAAAATTAGCTGGGTGTGGTGGCGGGCTCCTGTAATCCCACCTACTCAGGAGGCTGAAGCAGGAGAATTGCTTGAACTCAGGAGGTGGAGGCTGCAGTGAGCCCAGATCACGCCATTGCACTCCAGCCTGGATGACAGAGCAAGACTCTGTCTCAAAAAAAAAAAAAAAAAAAAAAAAAGAATGTTTATATTTACCTAGGATCTTGGTCCACACCAGATAGTTTATGATAACAATGTGATTTGTGGTGGGGACCTTGGGCCACAGGGTATCAATATGAACTCTGGAGAGGCCAGAGACTAAGTAACCAAGGTCAGCAATGCCACCCTCCATACTCATGTAACCAATCCCCTAATAAAAACCCTGGACACCAAAGCTTGGATGAGCTTCCCTGGTTTGCAGTACTTCATTCATGTTATCACAACAGTATTTCTGGGATAATTAAGTGCTGTTTATATGACTCCTCTAGGAGAGGAGAACTGGAAGCATGGTCTTTCCTGTACTATAGCCTATGAGCCTTTTTGCTTATTCAATCTGTATTCTTTTGCTGTAACAAACTGTAATTGGGAGCTTAGCAGTGTTTTTGTATTCTGTGTGTTCTTCTAGGGAGTCATTGAACCTGAGGATGGTCTTAGGACACCTGACACAAATGTCCTTTTTCTTCATATACTTTCAAGCTGATGTCTCTGAAAGTTTAAAGACTGCCAAATGTCATGAACCAGTCATTTAATATCATCTATGAGGAGGACTTATTTAGGTCATTTTGGTAGCTTTAATTGTAATCTGCTCCCTCCCTACTACAGCTTCCCCATCCCTAACATCCACATTTCTTTTTTTTTTTTTTTTTTAGATAGTGTCTCACTTTTGTCACCCAGGCTGGAGTGCAGTGATGCAATCTCAGCTCACTACAACCTCTGCCTCCCAGGTTCAAGCGGTTCTCCTGCCTCAGCCTTGTGAGTACCTGGGATTAGAGGTGCCCACCACCACACTCAGCTAATTTTTATATTTTTAGTAGAGACGGGGTTTCACCATGTTGGCCAGGCTAGTCTCGAACCCCTGACCTCAGGTGATCTGTCCGCCTTAGCCTCCCAAACAGCTGGCATTACAGGTGTGAGCCACTGCACCTGGCCCACATTTCTTATCACACTCAGGTTCCTAGAGAGGAACAAGTGCACCAGTTTTCTAATCTGACTTCTTCCTTTCCCACTTACTTCCTCTAAAAAAGCAAAAAGAATTAAATAGGCTTGCTTCTCTGGTTTGGTGGTAGATTCTTCTTTCTACTTTTTATTCCTACCCAACTCCTACCAACCAATTTCTATCCTGGATAGGTCAGTTTCTATCCATCGTAAAGCTCATCTGTAAATATCACCTTGAATTTTATAGCCTGCAGAAGCTTCCAGTTTGCGGTTTTTTAGCCCCAGATCATGATGTCCTTGGTCCTACAGAAGACAGAGCAAGTCTGAGGTTTGTCATACACAAAATGGAGCATTATAAAACTCTTTGGTACTGGTCTGTGTTCATGATAATTTTTTTTCTTGATTATCCCTGTGTTCTCTTCCAAAAGTTGCCATTACAGACACCAGAACACTCCTGTAATTTTGTTAATCTGCAATGGTTTCATATATGAGCAAGTTGTTTCCTCAATGAAATTATAAACTCCCTGAAGGTAAGAACTAAGCATCTCTTGAAGAGTAAACCACACAAGGTGAATTGAATCCACAGTTGTGTTTCCTGCAGTGCTGTGAACACAGAATTGGTTTCATTACCATCTCTGTAATTATCTATGTGCAAAGGGAGGTTTTTAATGTGGCCTCTGAAGGAACAACAGAATAGAGGTGCTTGGGCCAACAGTTTAAGTTGCCTTTGTCTGGAGTACTGTGGAAGGCCCATCAATAATCTGCAGCATGCAGCATTCCCCAGGCCTCCTTCACTGTTTCTGTCCTTGAAGGTACCTACCGTTCCCATTTCCAAGCCTGCAGGACCAACTCTGCATAGCAAGTTCTCACAATTCAATTACAATCAAATCAAGCAGGCTCAGGAAAATCTCAAGAGTCACTTACAGCAGCAGGAACCCAGGAACACATGGCTGGTTAACCACCTATTCAGGCACTGTCTCCTGCCTGGGCCAACCTCCTTTTCCATGTCACACACTACACATAGCAAGGGGACAGCTATCCTGGCAGTCTAGGGGAGAATAAAAGTGTTCAAGATCCCAATGATAATTCTCCAGGTATGGAATTTGTGTATTTTAAATCTGGCCTATGAGAGACGTGGGGTGGGGGAATTAGGGGCCCGCATTAGCTTTCCTCATCTTTCAAATCCTATCACACCCCTTTCCTTAAAAAAAGGGGTTCCTTCTTTAAAAACCCACTTTCTTCTATCAATCAATATTTATGCATTTAAAATAAATCTTTCCGAACCCTAGTGAAAGGCATTGAGTATTTTTCTTAAAACAGCTTTATTGAGATATAATTCAAATACTATGCAATTTACCTATTAAAAGTTTACATTTCAATGGTTTTAGTATATTCACAGACTTGTGCATTTACTGCCCTGATCATCTTTTTCCTTTAATTAATTTTTTTTATAGAGATGGGGTCTCGCTATGTTGCCTAGGCTGATCTTGATCTCCTTGGCTCGAGCAATCCTCCTGCCTCAGCCTTCGAAAGCGCTGGGATTACAGGCCTGAGCCATGCACCAGGCTTCCCAATCATTTTTTAGAACTTTTTCACTACCCCCAAAAGAAACTCTGCATCATTTAGATACCACTCCCCAAGCCCCTCCCCACAGGCAACCACGAATCTTTCTATCTCTGTATATTTGCCTATTCTGGATATTTCATATAAATAGAATCATATTATATGTGGTTTTCTGTGACTGACTTCTTTCACTTAGCATGTTTTTAAGGTTCATTCACATTGTAGCATGTATTGATACTTCATTTCTTACTATGGCCAAACAATATTCCATTGTACAAACAGCATGTTTTGTTTATTCATACATCAGCTGATAGACATTTAGGTTGTTTCCACATAATGACTGTTATGGATTTTGCAGCTATGAACATTCATATACAAGTTCTTGTGTACACACATTTTCATTTCTCTTAAGTATACAACTAGGGGTGTAATTGCTGGGTCATATGGTACGTTTTACTGACTGAAGAAACTGCCAGACTGTTTTCCAAAATAGTTGCACCATTTTACATTCCTACCAGCAAGGTATGAAAGTTGTAATTTCTTCGCATCCTTTCCAATACTTGTAATCTGTCTTCTGGATTACGGTCAAGCTAGTAGGTGGGAAGTGGTATCTCACTGTCGTTTTGATTTGCATTTCCCTGATGGCTAATGATGTTCAGCATCTTTTCATGTGCTTATTGGCCATTATATATCTTCTTTGGAGAACTATCTAACCAAATACTTTGCCTATTTTTTTCATTGTGTTATTTGTTCTTATTATTCAGTTGTAATAGTTTTACAAAATTCTGGATACATGTCCTTTATCAGATATATGATTGCAAATATTTTCTCCCATTCTCTGGGTTGTGTCTTCACTTTCTTGATGGTGTTCTTTGAAGTGCAAATTTTAAATTTTGATGATTCCCATTTATATATATTTTTTTCTTTTGTCTCGTGTGCTTTTGGTGTCATATCTAAGAAAGTATTGCCCAATCCAAGGTCACAAAGATTCACTTCTATATTTTCTTCTAAGAGTTTTATAGCTTAAGATTTCCTTTTTTTTTTTTTTTTTTTTTTTTGTGAGACGGAATCTTACTCTGTCACCCAGGCTGGAGTGCAGTGGCATGGTCTCAGCTCACTGCAAACTCCACCTCCCAAGTTCAAGCGATTCTCATGCCTCAGCCTCCTGAGTAGCTGGGACAACAGGCACACACCCACCATGCCTGACAAATTTTTGTATTTTTAGTAGAGATGGGGTTTCACTATGTTGGCCAGGCTGGTCTTGAACTCCTGACCTCAAGTGATCTGCCCATCTCGGCCTCCCAAAGTGCTGGGATTACAAACATAAGCCACCATGCCCAGCTTAAGATTTTACATTTAGGTCTTTGGTTCGAGTTTTCTGTATGGTGAGGTAGGGGTCCAACTTCATTCTTATGCATGTGGGTATCCAATTGTCCCAGCAACATTTGTTGACTATTCTTTCCCCAATAAAAGTTATGGCACCTTTGCTGAAAATCAATTGACCAGGCTAGTTGCAGTGACTCACACCTGTAATCTTAGCACTTTGGGAGGCCAAGGCAGGAGGATCAATTGAGCCCAGGAGTTCCAGACCAGCCAAAGCAACATGGTAAGACCCTGTCTCCATATAATTTTTTTTTTAAATAAGCCAGGTATAGTGCCACATGCCTGTAGTCCCAGCTGCTGAAGAGGCCAGGAGGTTGATGATGTAGTGAGTCATGATTGCGCCACTGCACTCCAGCCTGGGTGACAGAGTGAGACCCTGTCCCTCCCGCCCCCCACCCCCCGCCCCCAGGAAAAAACACACAATAACAACGAAAAGAAAATCAGGCCGGGTGCAGTGGTTCATGCCTGTAATTGCAACACTTTGGGAGGCTGAGGTGAGAGGAATGCATGAGCCTAGGAGTTTGAGACTAGCCTGGGTAACAAAGTGAGACACCCATCTCTACCAAAAAAAAAAAAAAAAAAAAAAGCCAGGTGTGGTGGCACATGCCTGCTGAGGTGGGAGGATTGCTTGAGTCTAGGAGGCTGAGGCTGCAGTGAGCTGTGACTTCACCCTGCACTCCAGCCCCAGGCAAGAGCAAGACTCTGTATCAAAAAAGAAAAAGAAAAAAAAGAAAGAGAGAGAGAGAGAGAGAGACAGACAGAAAGAAAGAAGGAAAGAAAGAAAGAAAGAAAGAAAGGAAGGAAGAAAGAAAAGAGAGAGAGGGAGGGAGGGAGGGAAAGAAAAAGAAAGAAAGAAAGAAAGAAAGAAAGAAAAGAAAGAAAAAAGGGAGGGAGGGAGGGAGGGAAGGAAGGAAAGAAGGAAAGAAGGAAGGAAGGAAGGAAGGGAGGGAGGGAAAAATCAAATCAATTGACCATAATATGAGGGTTCATTTCTGGACTTTCAATTCTATTCTATCGATTTATATGTCTATCCTTATGCCAGTACTGAGTATCTATATGTCTTGATTACTGTGGCTTTGTAGAATTTTGAAACTGGGAAATGTGAGTCCTCCAACTTTGTTCTTTTTCAATATTATTTTGGCTATTTTGGGTCCCTTAAATTTCCATGTAAATTTGAGGATCGGCTTGTCTAATTTTGCAAAAAAGTCAGCTTGGAGACAAGAGTTGCATTGAATGTGTAGAAGAATTTCAGGAGTATTGCCACCTTAATAATATTAAGTCTGACTTAGTAACATGGGACGTCACCCTTTCCTCTTAAAGTGAGCCCTGACTGCCAGTCCAGTAGGGCTGGACTGGTTGGGCCTGGGATTGGGGGCAGCTGGACAAGTCTCTAGGGTCTTGGGCCCAGGTCACTAACTCCCTTCCTCCCCAAGCCTCCTTCTCCACACCCACCCCCAACGCTCCACGATCCCCAAGAGGCAGTACGAGACCCTTCACCTTGCCACACCCTGCAAAGCCAAAAAGCTGTCTTCACATTTTCGGGGCCTCTGGCACGGGCAGCCGCTGCCACATAGTCAGGATCCCACAATCGCAGTGACTACAGAGGCTTTAGGGATACTGCATTCTGGTTGTCACGGGCTACCCTCGTATTAGGGCGGGTGGCTAGGGGCGAGTTTGCGCCCGGCCGGAAGTGAGGAGAGTCACCATGGGAACCGTGGACGCTGAAACTAGCCAATTCCTCTTGGCACTGAGAAGCTGGATCTGCGCGATCCTCAGAACAACCTCGGTCTCTCTGGCTGGATGTTTATCGGGTTCTGCCTGAAAGGCCGTCTAACGCCTTTCCTCTTGGAAAAGTCGCAGGTCTTAATACAGCTTCAGTTTATACGTTTCTTTGTGCCTTATAATAGTCATAAAGGTCTGGTTAGATCTCCACTCCCTCCAGGAGCGCTCCAGGAGCTCACAGTTGGGCCTTTCGTAGGGAAAGATCCTTGCTATTTTGCTATTTATCGTACTGGCTTAAAATGGGGGTGGGCAGGCAGGAGCGCCCCTCTCGGAGCGGGCGGGAAAGGGCGACGACCACGGTTGGCCCCCCGCAGACCCCGCAGCTCCTGCTGTGCCCCTCAGCTGCCATTAGAGTCCCCATGGGGTCCCTCCTGCCTGTGTCTCCACAAGAGGGACCCCATGGGGACTCTAATGAGAGCCCTGCATCCTACCAAGGAGCCCCCAGAAGTCGGGCCCTGCGTGGGGTCGGTTGGCCTAGTGGAGTGCGTCCAACTTCTGACCCGCTTTTGGGAGGATCAGAACCCCGCGTCCAGGCGGCCGGCGCGCACCTGGAGCACTAGGGGACTGGTCACGGCGCGGGCTGTCCCCAAGTCCGCACCATTCCGGGAAGCCCGACAGCCCCGGGTGGCCCTCGGCGGAGCCCCGCGGCCCTTCACCGTCGCAGGGAAAGCTGGATCTGCGGCAGGAGGAGCCCGCGGCCAAGCCGCTCCTGCCCTGGAGGGCCTAGACCCTTTGTCTCCACATCGGGCGTAGTGGGGAGAGGGGGGGCGACAGATCGCATGGCTAGATCCTGCAGGCCCACACTTGGGGACAGGCGGGACGAGGAGCACAGCCCGGGGAAGCCACAGGTTGAAAGCAGTAAGAATGTCAGGGGCCTCATGAAACTTGACACAACCTGGAGCACAAGGCTAAGAAACTTGCCACTTGAGCCAACTGGAGGCTGTGGCACAGCTGAGAGCCAGAGTCACGGGGCTCTTGGGGCAGGCGACCTAAGCCCCTTTCCTCGATTATCTGACTGAGTCTGTAACCTCCCAATGGGTATGCTGCACAAATGAAGACCAGGGCATTGCAGTAAAGAAACAATTTAGGCCAGTGGGGTGGCTCATGCCTGTAATTCCAGCACTTAGGGAGGCAGAATTGGGAGAATCCCTTGAGCCCAGGAGTTCCAGACCAGCCTGGGCAACATGGTGAAACCCATCTCTACAAAAATATAAAAATTAGCCAGGTGTGGTAGTGCGGCCTGTAGTCCCAGCTCCTGGAGGACTGAGGCAGGAGGACTGCTCCATCCCAGGACATTCAGGCTGCAATGAGCAGTGATTGCACCACTGCACTCCAGCCTGGGCCACAGAGCCAGACCCTGTCTCAAAAAAACAAAGAAAAAAGGAAAAAAAAAAAAAAAAAGTCTGACATGAGGCCAGTCACACCGCATGGGAGATGCAATTTTATTACCCAAATCAATCTCCCCAGAAATTCAGGGATGGGGTTTTTAAGGATAAATTGGTGGGTCGAGGGTCAGAAAGTGGGAGGTGCTGATTGGTCAGGTCGAAGATGAAATCACAGGGAGTTGAAGCTGTTCTCTTGTGCTGAGTTCATTGGGAGGGTCATGGCAGAGTGGGGGGCGGGTTACAAGACCAGAAGAGCCAGTTTATCGATCTAGGTGGTGTCAACTGGTACACTGGAATGTAGGGTCTGCAAAAATATCTCAAGCAGTGATCTCAGGTTTTGCAACAGTGACTCCTAAACCGTAATTTCTAATCTTGTTGCTAATTTGTTAGACCTGCAAAGGCAGTCTAGTCCCCAGGCAAGAAGGGGGCTTGTTTTGGGAAAGAGCTGTTTTGGCATTTGTTTCAAATCTAAACTATAATCTAAATTCCTCCCAAAGTTAGTTCCACATACACCCAGGAATGAACAAGGACAGCTTGGAGGTTAGAAGCAGGATGAAGTCAGTTAGGTCATATCTCTTTGACTGTCATAATTTTCTCAGTTATGATTCTTGCAAAGGTGGTTTCAAGTCAGCCCCTATCCCTTCTACTCTCTGTGGCCCTTGAGTGCTGAGATAGGAGGAAGACAGCAGGTTTGCAGGTTCACAAGCGGGGGA
This sequence comes from Pongo pygmaeus, assembly GCF_028885625.2. Lineage (NCBI taxonomy): Eukaryota > Metazoa > Chordata > Mammalia > Primates > Hominidae > Pongo > Pongo pygmaeus. The sequence goes on from NC_072390.2 coordinate 65,127,961, forward strand.
GACCTTCTGCTGGAGGCTGAAGCATGTTTATTGCTATTCTTTCCCAGACACCACTTTTCACACCACAGCTGAATAAAATTTATTGTCACTGTGTGTCAAATTGTCACCCATGCCGTGATATTACTTTGTCCCCCTGCTGTGTCCCCTGACTGACCCTTTCTTTAGGTTTAGGAAGATAAAACAAATGTTTCCAACTTCAGAATGCTTTCTAGGCTTCCAAGTTATGTCTTAGCCTTGCTTTTTTTTTTTAATTTTTAAAACCATTTTGTTTTTAAAAAAACTATAATTGTTCCAACTTCTATTGGTCTCAAGCATACCATGAAATTGTGTGAAAACAAAGAGACAAAAAAATAATTTTTGTGTAATTCGTTTGAAATAGTTTGCAATAGTTTTTAGTGTTTGATATCAGCGGTGTTTTTGTTTGGATTAAAAAAATGACTATAAAACCTTTGTTCTTAAGCATGTTATTAGATGTAATTCAATATGAACTTATAACATATGTATTTATTTTTGCTTATTTATATAAAAGGGTTTGCTTTTTGAAAAGTAATTTGTAACACTACAAAGAACAACATATGTCAAGGCTTCTGTTTTCATATGAATAAATATTTTCCTTTAACGAAAATGAGAGAAGAGGGAAGGCAATGATTTTTTTCAATCACTATAGTATTTTAAGATTATTTACAACTCTTCCTTAATAAGGTAACTCAGCACTGCATAAACCCCTGCCTTAGCCTATCAGGAAGAATCTTTGGGCCAGATCTTGGTTTTTTGGATGTCCAGATCTCCTTTTTGGAACATATGTTATTTATAGGAGTGAGCAACACAAGAACCATGGTAAACCTTTCATGGATTGTGTAAAATAACACAAATAAAAGTTGCCGCCAGGAAGTGCTTTACTTAGTTGCCAGGTAAGACGGCCACTGGCATGTATAGGACTGAAAAGTACAGCAGATCTAGTCACTGACCACCTACTGAGCACCAACAAGTACTTTGCTAATCGGCTTTAGGTGTGTCCCTTAGTCTGACAGTAGGGACAACGTAGATGGCTCTTGGTGGGACAACAGTTGGACTTGATCTTTTCCTCTTGTCTTGGAGGAAAAATAGGTCCCTGTCGTCTATTTTCCTGAACTTCATAAATTGAATTTTTAAAACATTCGTCTTTCCTGTGTTTATATCTCTTAGATCCGCTCTCCCATAGTTATTTCTGGAAATGTCAGCTTCCTTATTTACACTGTGACGGCTCTACCAGCCTTTCTATTGCTGTACCTGTGCCCAGAAGACTATCTCTTGGTCCCACAGATACCTCAGGTTCTCCCTTGTTGACACCTTTCCCAGATGTGGACAAAACCTTCCCAACTTGGCCCCAACTCACACTTGATTTTCTGAGCTTTTTGCCAACCCTCCCTACGCATCAGTGTATGAGCTATGCTTACATTGAAAGTCAAAAATCCCTCTTGTGTGTCTAACACTGCTGCCGTGTATCGAGAAAGATGAAACCACTATCTCATCGTATTCCTCTCTAATTTGGTCTTGAGGTCTGTCTTTGGAGAATGGCCATAAACCATAATACTGCCTTAGTGGGGGTCCAGGGAATTTTTTTTTTTTTTAGAGGCAGGGTCTCACTATGTTGCCCAGGCTTGTCTTGAGCTCCTGGGCTCAAGCAGTCCTCCCACCTCGGCCTCCCAAAGTGCTGAGATTACAGGCCTGAGGCACTGCACCTGTCCCCTCTGGGGAATTTGGTCATGGACGTTTACAGTGTGCCTTTCACATGCTACTTTTTTATCCAGGTGGATGGTCCAATGCCTAAGTGTCTGACCTGAGACCAAGTGTCCATCTCACAGGAAACTTGTTTATGTTGGCAGATGCCCTTGTGGCTCTTGTCTGACCTGTGTCCAGTTTATTTCTACCAAGACAGCCAATCTAGGAGAGCTCTGACCAAGAGAAAAGTTAGGTTCAAGTGTGCCAGTAGAATGGACAGAGGCAACAAAACCCATGAAATAGCAGAAGCATTTTCTTACACCACCAAAGATGAGAAGAGTAAAAATGAGGGCCAGTAGGAAGGTTGCAGGGACAATACGCTCAACCGGGGGCCAGAGAGAAAGATGAACCCATGGGCCAAGGCCTTTGTTGGGGTCCAGGGTGTTGTTACCCAAGCAGGTCTCCTTCAGAGAGTTCTAAGTGGTGGGTTTAGAGCAAGCAGGCATGCATCCCATGAGGTCATGCTGTGACTGAGAAGTCACTGTGGCATATCTGTATAGTCTGTGTGGCATGTGGGGTCAGTGGGGCCAGTTGGGCCAGTCTAGTGGGTTGTATCTAGCTGCACTGTGGAGAGGTGGTAACCAAGAGCCAGTTGTATAAGGTAGATATCTGGATTAAGAACATTGAGAAACTAGGAGTAGGCAGAAAGCTGGAAACTGTGTCCAGGGTGACTAAGCCAGCTTCTGGAATGAGAAAGTTAAACCTACTTTCAAAACAGATGCAGAAGTGACATGATAGGAATTCATTACATCCATGGTCAGAACTAAATGTATTTTATAGTTCATTTATTTTAGTTTACATGAAATCTACTTATATTAGCATACAAATATTCATAGTTATGTAACAACCACCACACTCAAGACACAGAACTCTCTTATCATCCTCAGTGATTCTTATGTGCCACTCCATTTTAGTCAACCTGTCCCTCATCCTTAGCACCTGGAAACCACAGGTCTATTTTCTGTTCTTTTAATTTTGCCTTTTCCGAAATATCATATAAAAGGATTTTTTTTTTTACATAGGCTCCTTTCACTTGGATGAATGCTTTTGAAACCCATGTTGTTGCTTGTATCAGTAGTTTCTTCATTTTAATAGCAGAGTTGTAGTTCTTCGCATGGATGTACTATATTTTGTTTATCTATTTACCTATTGAAGGACATTTATGTTGTTTCTACATTGTGGTGGTTAGGAATAAAGCTGCTAGAAATATTTGTTTACAATTTTTTTGAGATGGTCTTGCTCTGTTGCCCAGGCTGGAGTGCAGTGGCATAATCATATCTCACTACAGCCTTGACCTCCTGAGCTCAAGCCATCCTCATAGCTCTGCCTCCTGAGTAGCTGGGACTACAGGTGGATGCCACCACACTTGGTGTTTTTTTGGTGAAGATAGGGTCTCACTATTTTGTCCAGACTGATCTCAAACTCCTGGCCACAAATGATATCATTTTGCCTATGGATCTAGTGGCTCTGGCACTATTTCACTACTTCAGCTATTTGTTGAAGAAACTACTTTCTCCATTGAACTACCTTTGCATGTTTGTGAACATATGTAAGTGTATTTGTTTACGGATTCTCTACTGCGATCCTCTATTTTAATTTTGTCTAAAATCACACACTCTTGATTACTGTAGCTTTATAAGAAGCCTTGAAATCAGATAGTGTAAGCCTTCTTCAACTTTATTCTTTTTCAAAACTGTTTTTTCATTCCTTTGCCTTTCCATATCAATTTTCTGTAAAATGTCTTGCCATGATTTTGATTGAAATTGCATTGAAATGATAGTGTAGGGAGAATTGACCTCTTAACAAGACTGAGTTTTTCTTTCTTTTTTCTTTGTTTTTTTTTTTTTTTTTTTTTTTTTTTTTTTTTTTTGAGACACAGTCTTGTTCTTTTGCCCAGGCTGGAGTGCAATGACACAATCTCGGCTCACTACAACCTCCACCTCCTGAGTTGAAGCGATTCTCCTGCCTCAGCCTCCTGAGTAGCTGGGATTACAGGCATGTGCCACCACATCCAGCTAATTTTTGTATTTTTGTTTTTTTTCTTTATTGTATTTCTATTTTCAATTTTGTAAATGCTCCTTTTGTATTTTAGTAGAGATGGGGTTTCACCATGTTGGCCAGGCTGGTCTCAAACTCCTGACCTCAGGTAATACACCCACCTTGGCTTCCCAAAGTGCTAGGATTACAGACGTGAGCCACTGTGGCTGGCCAAACTGAGTTTTTCAATCTATAAACATGCTATATATCTCCACTTATTTAGGTTTGCTTTTATTTTTCTTCACTTTTTTGTTTTCAGCATACAGAACTAGCATATATATTGGGGTGTGTGTGTGTGTATATATATATATATATATATATGCCTAAAATTTTCATATTTTGTTGAAGAGTTCTATTTAAAATCTTGATTTTCATATATTCATTGCTTATAGAAATTCCATTGATTTTTGTATAGTGTTCTTGCATTCTACAACCTTGTTAAACTCAATTATTCTAGATTTTAAAAATGTTATTGCAATTTTCTATGTAGACAATCATGTTATCTGAGGATAGATAGTTTTATTTCTTCCTCGCCAATTTTATGCATTTTATTTTTTCTTGCCTTATGGCATTGGCTAAGACTTCCAGTACAATGGTTAATATAGGTGATGAGAGTATACACCCGTACCTGTTTCCTGGCCTGATAAGAAAGAATTCAGTCATCAAGTATGCTGTTAGCTATAGGTTTTTTATAGCAGCCCTTTTTCAGTTTACCAATGTCCCCTTTTTGTTACGATCAGATATTGAAGTTTTTCAAATGCTCTTTTTGAATCTGCTGAGATGATCATTCATCTACTGATATGGTGAATTACATAGATACATTTTCAATAATGAACTAGATTTGCATTCCCAGATTAAATCCCAATTAATCACTACTTAAAACCTTTTCTTGTTATACTGCTGGATTTGATATGGTAATATTTCATTTAGGATTTTTGCAGCTATGTTCATGAGATATATTAAGTTTCTTTACTTGTAATTTCTTTTCCTGGTTTTGGTATCAGAGTAATACTGCCTTCATAAAATGCATCAGACAGAGTTATTTTCCTTTATATTTTTTAGACAGTTTATGTAGAGTTGGTATTATTTATTTTTAAAAGGTTTTATAGAATTTGCCAGTGAAGCCAATTGGATCTGGAGTCTTTATTGTTTTTTAGTGGAGAAGGATTTTAAATGTAAATTTAATTTTCTTAACATATATAGGACTATTTAGGTTTAGCTATTTCTTCAATAAAATTTGGTAGTTTGTGCCTTTTAAAAAATGTGTCCAATTCATCTACATTGTCTAATTAATAGGCATATAATTATTTGTAATATTCTTGCAATATCCTTGTAGTACTTGTAGGTTCTTCAGTGACCCTGATATTGGTAATTTTTGTCTTCTCTTTTTTGTCCGTATGACTAGAGGCTTATTAATTGATATTTTAAAAGAATGAGTTTTTTATTTTTCTTTATTGTATTTCTATTTTCCATTTTATTATTATTCCCTTCTGCTTGTTTTGTATTTTATTTGCTCTTCTCTTTCAAGTTTATTAAGGTGGTTTATCACTAATTTTGAGACATTTTCTAATCAATGTCTTTCTAAGCACCATTTTAGCTGTATCCCACAAATTTTGAACTCTTCACTTTCATTTAGTTCAAAATATTTACCAATTGACATCTACTTCTGCTTGGATTCATGGGTTATTTAGAAGTATGCTGTTTAAATCTCAAATATCAAGTAGTTTTTCAGACATTTGTTATTTTTAGTTTAACTATTTTATGTTTAGAGAAAATATTTTGTATAGTTTCAATTTTTAATAATTTGTTAAGGTGTGTTTTATGGCTTAAAATGTGATGTATCTTTATCAATGCTCTATGTGTACTTGAAAATAATGTGTATTCTGTTGTTTGTTGGGTGGGGATATTCTAATAGACAGAGTGTGTGTGTCTGTATATATATATAATTATATATGATACAATGATACATAACGACCTATAGATCAAGTTAATTAATAGTATTGTTTAAGTCATAGTTTTAAACTGAATTTCTGGAGCCCTGAAGTCCAATCTCTGGGTTGGAAGATCTTTAAGTTTGAATACAGAATCCAATCAAAATAGATCTGTTTTAGTTCCTTGTCAAGTCTATCTGTAAACACTGCCTTGAAGCCTGCAGTCTGCACACACCAGATTGTTTACCAGCTCCAGATTCTAATGTTCTGGGACCTAGAGATATTGTGTTAGTCTGTAATAGTTTCATGCATGAGCCAATTCTTTTCTGAATTCGATTTTAATATCCCTGAGTATTTCCTAAAGGAAAGGAGGTTTTCTGGACTCTTATACTGGCTAGGCAGAAACAAAGAAATTAGGGTGCTTAGGCCACCATATGTTGTGTCTGTAGCGCTATGCAAGACCTGCCAACACTCTACCGCGGGCGGCATTCCTTTGGTCTCCTCCACAACCACAGTCCTTCCAGTCTTTCATCCTTCCTCCACTTTCCTGGTGTGTAGGGCCAGTTCTGCCAAGCAGCTCCCAGGGGTGAACTGATAACCAAATGCAGTCGTAGAAGGCTGAGACACAGAAGCTTGAGAGAAGCCCACAGCTCCATCACATTCCACAAACCACTCTTCAGAGGAGCAGAGCGAGTTTCGGTTCACAAAGCTGGGTAATGGCCAGTTCAGAGCCCAGATCTCCTGCCTCCCAGCCCTGTTGCCCTCTTGGGATATACACACCCCTTCACAAGGGGACAGCCCTCCTGGGTGACTTGTAGACTAATGGGCCTTCAAGACCCCAAGTGACAATTTTCCAGAGACATAATTTATGTATTAAAGCTGGCTAGTGGGGGATATTTCTTGAAGCTAGGTTAGGTGGTTAACAGGTTTTCTTTATATTTAATCACCTAACAAATCTTATACCAGAGCACACTCCCCTTATAAAGGGAGGGCTGATCGTGGTCTAGGTGGCTGGACTAGGCCTGGGGGCGGGTAAAGCCGGAAAAATCTCAGGGTCTTGCACGCTCCCCCAACTCCTGCGTTTACCAGGATCACCACGTTTAGAGTGGAGCCCTTTATCTTCTGCTGCAAGGGGTCAAACGGCTGGCCTTATGCGTATTTTTGTCTTTCCTGGGCGCGCCCGGAGCTAAGAAGGGAAACCGTGGCGGTTAGAAACCAGAAGTAGGCTCTGTCACTATGGAAACCGAGGACGCTGGGGCTCGCGCCCTCCTATTGGGGCTGAGTTGCTGAGTCTGCGCAGTTTTCATCTCATGTCGGTCACGCCCCCAGCTGCGTTGCGCGCTGGCTCTCGGGTTCAGCCCGAAAAGTGGAGACTGAGGAAATAGGTGATGGTGAATACAACATTCTTTCTCATGAGACACTCACCGTGTGGTTGGAGAAATTACATGAAATAAAACAATTTCATATTTTTAAAGTGCCATTAATAACAGAGGAGTGCAAATCGAGACAGCACCTTCTGAAGGATAAATAATTTACCAGTGTAATGCGTAGGAATAACGGATGCTGTGGGGCAGCCGGTTCTACACGCAGACTCAAGAATGTGTTCCTCCAGTGGCAGGGAGTGTTGCTAGCAGAAAGCGTTGCTAACAGAAAGCCTTCAGTTGTAAGTCCTCTTCTGAGTTGCCTAAGCCAAAAAGAGTTACACACTGAAGGTCACGCCCGTTTCCTGGACAGTTCACATCCAATGACGCATCAGTGACATGGAGTATAAAGCCTTTCTTGATTGCCTCAATCCTGGGCAATTCTTGCAGGTTGTCTCAGCTTCAGAGCTCCATGTGCTGGGCAGTGGATTTCAACATCTCATGTTGAACGGCCATGGCACTTCAACATCTCATGTTGAACGGCCATGGCACTTCAACATCTCACTCTGCCCAATTCTGCTTTCTTCCACTCTGTACGTTTTTCTATTAGTGGTGATTTCATGAACAAAAATGAGAAATTTTCTACTGTGAAGCAGCTATTTTTATTTTTACCAATCTCTTCTTTAAACAGAAAACAGTACCTTTGGTCAGTTTTAAGCCCTTGAAAAAAAATTTTTTTTTCACTCTCTGGTTACTAAGGAAAAGTCTGCATTTCAATCATTGTATGTGACAGACTGCCATGGTTACTACTTGATACCGTCAGTGAGGCAGTTACTACTGTCACTACTTGAGACTGTCATTACAAGAGTGAACAAAGGGACGAACATAGAAATGAAAACTTAAGACAACAGAAACCGTTTTAAAGGAAGGGGCCAGAGGAAGAAGAAGAGAGCTCCCTGCTTCTAGTGAGCAAAGGCAGCCCCTGAGCTTCTACAGCCCTTCGTATTTATTGGGTAGAAAAAGCAAGGAAGAGGAGGTAACGATTGGTCAGCTGCTTAACTGATCACAGGTTCATATTATTACTAACAGGCTTCAGATGTACCTAATCACAGGAAACACTGCGCTTGGGGTGTGACTGCCCTCAGCATTCCTTCTGGGTGGCAGACGCAGTTTGACAGTTTGCCAACATTCTGCATTTAAGAGAACAGTTTGCTGTTTACTCATGTAGCCTCCAGTGGTATACTGAGTTGATCACGACCCTCACTCTTTTGGCCTGCAATAATTGTACCCCTATATGTGTTGTTTTCCTTCAGCTGCTTTCAGTAATTTTCCTTTACCTTTGGTTTTGATGGTTTAATTACAACATGTTTGGGTATGGTTTTCTTTTTTTAGTCTATCTTTGAGCCCGTTTGGGGTTCACTGAGCTTCTTGAATATGTAAATTTATGTATTTCACTAAATTTGAGACGTTCTAGCCATTTTTTCCAAATATATTTTTTTGCGCACTAATCTCATTTTCTTCTTCTGAGACTCCAATTATATAGAAGTTAATTTTTTCATTTATTTATTTATTTATTTATTTACAGGGTCTCTCTCTGTTGCCTAGGCTGAAGTACAGTGGTGCCATCAAGGCTTATTTCAGCCTTGACCTTCTGGGCTCAAGTGGTCCCCCTATCTCAGTCTTCTGGGTAGCTGAGACTACAGGTGCATTGCTACCATGTCTGGCTATTTTTTTTTTAATTTTTAATTTTTGTAAAGACAGGATCTCACTATGTTGCCCAGGCTGGTCTTGAACTCCTGGGCTCAAGTGATTTTCCTACCTTGGTATTGCAAAGTGCTGGGATTACAGGTGTGAGCTATCATCATGCCTGGTTAACTTGGACTTTTTATGTTGTTCAAAAAGTTTTCAAAGCTCTGTCCACTGCTTTTCTTTTCTCTCTCTCTCTCTCACTCTCTCTTTCTCTCTCTCTCTAAGATCGAGACAAGATCTTGCCCAGGCTGGTGTTGACTTTTTCTAGGTTCAAGTGATCCTCCTACCTCAACCTTCCAAGTAGTTAGGACTATAGGCATTCCACTGTGCCTGGCTTCATTGCTTTTCAGTCTTATTTTTCTCTGTTTTTCAGATTGTATAATTTGTGTTGACCTATTTTTAAATTCCCCAACTTCTTCCTCTGTCATCTCCATTCCACTATTGAGCTAACCCAGTGACTCAGTGTTTTAGTCCATATACACGTTGCTGATAAAGACATACCCGAGACTGGGAAGAAAAAGAGGTTTAATTGGACTTACATTTCCACATGGCTTGGGGAGCCTCAGAATCATGGCAGGAGGCGAAAGGCATTTCTTACATGGCGGCAGCAGGAGAAAATGAAGAAACAGCAAAAGCGGAGCCGCCTGATAAACCCATCAGATCTCATGAGACTTATTCACTATCACGAGAATAGCATGGGAAAGACCGCCCCCATGATTCAATTACCTCCCATTGGGTCCCTCCCACAACACGTGGGAATTCTGGGAGACACAATTCTAGTTGAGATTTGGGTGGGAACAAACCCAAACCATATCACTCAGTTTTATGTTAATTACGTTTTTGTATTTTTCAATTCTAAAGTTTCTATTTGGGCCTTTTTCATCTGTGGAGAATTTCTGATTTTCCATTCATTTCAAGGGCATTCACCTTTACCTTGTGGAAGATGGTTATATGGCTGCTTTAAAGTCTTGTATGACAATTCCAGTGCTTGATTTTTTTGTGGTTGGCCTAGAGAAAGGTTAGTAAGAACTTTTTAGAAAAGTCAAATTTGTGTGACTCTGTCTGTAGGTATAGCTTGGAGATGATGGCAATAATCATATGTGAAATGTGTAACTGTGTAGTGCTCCATAGTTGATAAGTACTTACACATATAAAATCTGGCTGGGTGCAGTGGTTTATGCCTGTAATCCCAGCACTTTGGGAGGCCAAGGCAGGCAGGTCACAAGGTCAGGAGTTCGAGACCAGCCTGGCCAATATGGTGAAATCCTGTCTCTACTAAAAATATAAAAATTTGCCAGGTGTGGTGTTGCATGCCTGTAATCCCAGCTACTTGGGAGGCTGAGACAAGAGACTCGCTTGAACCTGGGAGGCGGAGGTTGCAGTGAGCCGAGATTGTGCCACTGCACTCCAGCCTGGGCGACAGAGTGAGACTGTCTCAAAAAAAAAAAAAAAAAACCATCTTATTTGACCCTCACAAGTGCCTTATTAGGCAAACAGAAGAAAGGTTATATTATTCATGTTCAGTTTAAGCAGTTTAGACTCAGGAGCCTAAGTCCTTTGCCAAGCTGTGCAGCCAGTAGTAATAAATTCGATATTAATAATACATCTTCCTACTCTGAGTGCTGAAATTAGCCTTGGGCTGAAGTTAGGGCATAGGCTCAGGGAAACTCAGGACGGGAGAAACTAGATGAAAAAGCTAACAGAGCAGCCATAGCATTGACTGGGCATGGTGAAGACCAGGGTTCTGAAAGCTGAGGGTCACAGTGGACCTGGATCAGGACATAGATTTAAAAATGCAATTAAGCTCCAAGGTTTAGTATTCCAGGCATGGGAACAGGCAATGCAGAACAAGGAACTAAGAATCGCGCCTCAGCACAAGTGGGGACCACAGCGGCAGGAGAGGAGAACACAGATCTACCAAAGACCTCTAGCACAGAAACTTTCAAGGTACTTCTTGCCAGGGGTAAGACTGAAGCTAATATCTAGAATTCAATTACAAAATCGCACTTTGGTTCCTCCATGCTAACTTGAGGTTGAACACAGAACTCTAGAGCACAGACAAAATCAATATCTGCATGTGTCAGGGCTTCCTAAGGCCAGCTCCAGTTCTGATGATTTGCCAGAAGGGCACACATGACTTAGCACATAGTCATAATCATGGCTAAGATTTGCTGCAATGAAAAGATACAAGGCAAAATGAGCAAAGGTAAAAGGCACATGAAGCAAAGTCCAAAGGACCACAGGCACAAGTTTCCAAGAGTTCTCTCCCAGTGGAGTTGCACAAGACATACTTCCTCTAGCAATGAGTGTGACAATGTGTGATATGTTATTGGGGTGTCATTAGAGACTGTCCCTAAGGCTTTTACTGGGAGCTGGCCATATAGGCATTCCCTGCCTACCATGTACCATGACTCCAGATACCCAGATGGAAAGCAGTTGTTCAGCATAAACCATACTGTCCACACAGTCTAGGCACAGTGAGCCACCCTTATCATTTAGGGAAAGTGTTTTATTTTATTTTACTTTTTTAGAGGCAGGGTCTTGCTCTGTCACCCAGGCTGGAGTGTAGGGGTTTGATCAGAACTCACTGCAGCCTTAAATTCCCAGGCTCAAGCAATCCTCCTGCCTCAGCCTCATAGTAGCTAGGACTACAGGTGTGTGCCACCACACCTGACCAATTTATAAAATATTTTTGTAGAGATGGAGTGTTGCTATATTGCCTAGAACTTCTGAACTTCTGACCTCAAGCAATCCTCCTGCCTCAGCCTCCCAAGGTTGTAGGATTACAGGCATGAACCACTGTGCCCGACCAAGGGAAAGTTTTATATCAGTGTAGGTACCTGTTTACCAGTTAAGTTCCCAGATGTCAGCCAAGGGCCAACTTTGCAAGCAGGCCTTTCTAAGAATAGCAGTCTCAGGTCTGCTTTGCTAGTTCTTTTCTGCACATTGTATCATATACTGATGCATATTTTTACTAACATAAAAAGGTACGACCGATGTGTATTCACTCTTAAGGCTGTTATTTCTGTAAATTGGCATTTCCAAATTCTTTTTAATATTCTCACGTTAGTATTCTCTCAGTTGCTTTTTTTATTCTTATATTTTAGTTTTTCCTCTCTAATTCTGTCTTCTTGAAACCATCCTCATAATAACATGCCAGGTTCTGGGCTGAAGGGCAGTCAAGCATTAATCAGGCTACACTTTGGCCCACTTCGCTGTAATTGCTAACTAACCGAAAGTCACGTAGGCCAGAACACAGACCATGAACTTCCTCATTGTTCCTATAGATAGCATCTTTAGCGTTAGAAGTCTGAAACTTTCCATTCAAGATGTTTTTCAGATTCTGAATTCTTTTTTAAAAATTGTATTATTATTATTTTTAGAGACAAGGTGTTGCTCTGTCACTCGGGCTGGAGTACAGTGGCATGACCACAGTTCACTGCAGCCTCTAAACTTCTGGGCTCAAGTGATCTTTCCACCTCAGCCTCCCAAGTAGCTGGGACTACAGGTGCTTACCACCGCACTCAGCTAACTTTATTTTATTTTTGTAGGAAGAGAGTCTTGTTCTGTTGCCCAGGCTGCTCTTGAATTCTTGGCTTCAAGAGATCCTCTTGCCTTGGCTTCCAAAAGTGCTGGGATGAATCTCTGTCATGGTGGCATGAGCCACCATGCCCGGCCCAGATCCTGAATTCTAGCAGGACAGCTCATGCCCACCAGTCTGAAGACACCCAAAGGAAAACTGACTCAATGCAAGAATGCAATTTCTTTAGTTCCATGATGTCATCCTTCATTCTTCAACCAATCAATGATCCCTATACCTTGGCCCACTAACCATCCAAACCCTTTAAAATCCCTAGATCCTAAACTCCTTGAGGAGGTGGATTTGAGGTTTCCTCTAGTCTCTTTGTTTGGCTGCCTTGTGATTAAACCTCTTTCTCTGCTGCAATTCTTGGTGTCTTGGTGTATTGACTTACCACACATTGGACATTTTACCAAGAACTAAAAATAGAACTACCATTTGACCCAGCAGTCCCACCACTGGGCATCTACTCAAAGGAAAAGAAATCATTCTATCAAAAAGACACCTGTACTCATATGTTTATTGCAGTACTATTCAAAATAGCAAAGTCTATTTATGTTATAATCAGATTTGTATTACAAATATACTGTTTTATATTACAATAGTTTTATATTATAGACATAATTGTGTAACCTATATATAGTACTCAGTTACAATTGTTTTTGTGTGTGTAACTATGTCTGTGTTGTAAAAATTATTCTACCAAAATGGGAATGGTAGGTAGAAATTATATGCAGATAATTTTGTCTAACAATTTTGTCTTTCATTTTTGTCCAACAAATGCACTGTTTACCTTTTGCCACCGCACTCTCTGCCTCAGAGGGCTGACCTTTGTGGACTGTTTCATGAGTAGCCTTTGACTTTTGGCTTACAGCTGGTTCAATCACTGGGGAGGATCACCAGGAGACCTAGAGACTGGGAGGTGAATGAGGGAGGGTGGTTGCTGTCCTGGGAGGTGAATGAGGGAGGGTGGTTGCTGTCCCAGATCTTTCCCTGTCAATTCTCTATGGGTTACCAAGTACCCTAGCAAATTTCACAGCTCGTCTCAGATGGCCCTCTCCCATACAGCTGTTCTCAATAGGTTTCCATAAACTTTGCCTTCCAGGCTAGATGTAGTAATAGCTCCCTGGTGTTGCAAACTCTAGGGAACCTACTATTGCTTATTGCTTTCCCTAAATACTATCTGCACATTTTGCTGGAATTCTGACTGATATATGTACTCCTTTTTCTTCGAATAGATTAACTCATGCTTTCAAGTATTATAAATCTCTGATTACTAAATATTGGAGAAATTTCCTACCATAAAGCTCCTACATTGATTCACCTATATTGTTTAAATAAGAGGCCAATGCTCTAATTTCCAATTACCTCTGAGCCTCTCTGGCATCCAGCTCACATTATAGGTAGTCAGAATTTAAGATATCTTTCATTCATTGTTTGGGTTGGACATTTCATCTTCCCATAAGTAGAAACATTTCAACAAAAATGTGAAGTGTCGTGATATCTGCATCCTAACTTCAAATGGTTGCGAACAAAATTTTCAAAGAATATGAGAATACAAAAATAAAAAAGTGATTAATCCATACATAGATAGAGATAAACAAATGAGGAAAATATTAGTTGATAAATCTTGGTGTTCTATGTGGTAGCACTATTCCATTTTTCTGCAAGTTTGAAGTCTTTCAAGTAAAATATTGAGCAGAAATATTGCTGTGAAGAAATTTTTGACTAGCCTGATTTTTCTATTGTGTATGGTATTTTTTCTTTCTTGCTGTAAAGCTTGCACAAATATCTTTTTATTCTTGAAGTTCATTATGTCAATTAAATTGTGTTTCTGTGTTAAGAATCTTACATTAAAATTTCTCAGAGCATGGCATTTTTTTTCCAGATGGTGGACAAGTGTGGTGCAGCTGTGTATTTACCTAATATTTTTTCAAAGTCAGAATTATTAAAGATCTAGAATGAACAGAAAAGATTCAAATTAAGAGTGACTATTTGAGAGTCATTAAAAGTCTGTGAAAAGGGGATGTCTGGGAGTGCAGCTGGGAGGCAGCATCATGACGTCACAGATGAAACACAAGCACTGGAGCCAGGGAAACTGCCTCCTCCATTCAAATTCTGACTTTACCATTTGTCAGATGTGGAACCTTGGTCTGATAATGCAACATTTCTAAGCCTCAGTTTCCCCATCTGTAATATGGGGTGAATCTCTGTCTTATAAGATTGATGAGAGGACAAGGAATGTAGACACTTAGTCTACAATAAGTAGACTTATTCAGTGGAGCTCCATAAGTAAGTAATTGGTCATTATTTTTCGTACATTAAGGGCTAGGTTACTGAAACCTTACAAATGCTTTCAGAAATTGGCAGGAGGAAACCACACATGTGTACTCAAGCAAGGACACCACACGGAGATACTGTGTTAAGCAGTTAGGCAAGAATAGAGTCAACTAATCATAGCAAGACTTCTCTCCTCCCCCTATATTACCTGAATGGAAGGAACACTAGAGAAACACAAATTTTTGCTGCAGCATTGCCTTTTCACACTTAGGTATATGTCATTATTCTAGAAGAACATGTACCAACAACATTTGCTTGTTCATTTAAGGCAGTTTTTGCTGCACCTTGTAAAATATCTGTTCCCACAGGTTGCTTTATTTCTTCACAAGTTTATTCATTTCACTGTTGTAGTCTCAATACTAAAATTGTGTGGTACATTGAAATTGTCAAAAGACAGAAGCTAAATTCTCTGCCTCATTGGTATGAGCCCATTTGATAAGTTTCCTGCAGAGTTTCTGAGATAATTGCCTTCTTTCTCTTTAGCTGGGTCTGATTATATAACAAGAATAGATCCTATAATGAGAGTTTATGCAAACATTAGACATCATAATTCCTTTCAAGCAATTAATTTCCCTCAAGATTAAGTAAATTGATGCAACACTTGATAAATGTTTCAATTAATTAATTAATTAATTAATTTGAAAATACTTTTATATACAAACCTGAGTACAGCCTTTTTAGTGAAGTGAAAGATATTTTCTTGAAGGCAGAGGAAAAGAGTACTCAGAAAAAGAGTACTAGCAGGCCGGGTGTGGTAGCTCATGCCTGTAATCCCAGCACTTTGGGAGGACGAGGTGGGCAGATCACCCGAGGTCAGGAGTTCAAGACCAGCCTGGCCAACATGGCGAAACCCCATCTCTACTAAAAATAGAAAAAACTAGCTGGGTGTGATGGCGGGTGCCTGTAATCCCAGCTACTCGGGAGGCTGAGGCAGGAGAATCATTTGAACCTGGGAGGTGGATGTTGCAGTGAGCCGAGATCGCACCACTCTACTCCAGCCAGGGCAACAGAATGAGACTCTGTCTCAAAAAAAAAAAAAAAAAAAAAAAGCTGTATGTATCAAAACAGTGTGGTAATGGCATCAGGCTGGACATATAGATTAATGGAATAAATTGAAAGTCCAGAAATAAACCCATACATCTAGGGTCAATTGATTTTTGACAACAGTCCTAAAATCACTGGAAATCTGAAGTTTCATCTGGGAAGACAAATTGCTGGGCATGACTCCTATGGCTTAGGCCTGAATCACCTAGTTGCTTCACCACTTATGTCTGGTCCCTGTGCTATAATGACACAGTAAAGTGTGTGCTTTAATGACACAGTAAAGTGTATGCTGTCAATGACAAGAGTTACATATGGCCTCTCAATGTAGATTGAACTTCATCACAGCATAGTGACTTTGGAGTAGTCATAGTTTTATATGGCGGCTTAGGGCTACTGTGTGTATGTGTAAGCAAGTCAAAAGCTGTATAGCCTCTTATGAGCTAGCATTGGAAATCACATAGCATCACTTCTACCATACTCAGTGGTCAAAGCAGTCAGAAACTCACCAAGATTCAAGGTGAAGAGAAACAGACCAACCTCTTGATGGGAAGGGATTCGAAGAGTTTGAGGCTATTTTTTAAAACTACCAGAATGAAATTTTCAGCCATCACTTTGCAAGCAGAAAGAAATAGAAATTATCCACTTAAAACATTAAGAATTCTGAGATTTCTGAAGGCAAGGAAAAGGAAAAATATCTATTATACAAAAAGGACATATTACAGAATGAAATTGCCACGCTAAGAGTAGAACTGAACAAAATAAAAGAATCAAGATCATGGGATCTCAGAAGGGCCAGGTGAAAAAATTATGAAAATTATAAATCAAGATCAGAGAAAATACATTGAGGATATTAACATTTTAACAGAAAAGAATTTTGATATTCAAAAGATAATAAAACTGGGCAAAGAAATATTAGCCAAAACAATATTCAGTATAATGGACTACTTTATGCAGTAATACCTGAGAAAGCAGCATTGAACTCAAATTAATAAATGAAAAACAAAGCAAAGAGAAATTGAATATTATGGTTGGGATATGTTTTTTTCTGTTTGTTTGTTTTTTGTTCTTTTGTTGTTGTTGTTTTTGAGACAGAGTCTCACTCTGTTGTCCAGGCTGGAGTGCAGTGGTGTGATCTCGGCTCACTGCAACCTCTGCCCCTCGGGTTCAAGCGATTCTCCTGCCTCAATCTCCCGAGTAGCTGGGATTATAGGCACCTGCCACCAAGCCGGTTGGGATATGTTATAATTTGTTTGGCCCTGCCAAGTCTCATGTTGAAATTTGATCCCCAGTGTTGGAGGTGGGGCCTGGTGAAAGGTGCTTGGATCCTGGGGACAGATCCCTTATGAATGGCTTGGTGCCTTTCTCGCAGGAGTGAGTGAGTTCTCACTTTTAGTTCACATGAGAACTGGTTGTAGAGAAGAGCCTGGTACCTCCTCCTCTCTCTCTCAATTCCTTTCCCACCATGTGATCTGCACACACCGACTCCCCTTCCTCTACCACCATGAGTGGAAGCAGCCTGAATTCCTTGCCAGAAGCAGATGCTGGTGCCATGCTTCTTGTACAGGCTGCAGAACTGTGAGCCAAATAAACCTCCTTCCTATATAAATTACTGAGCCTCAGGTTTATGTTGATAGCAACATAAACAGAGTAAGACATTGAATCATCAGGTTCCAACATTTTCATTTGCCTGAACTAAAATAAAACCATGATGTGCCTTCTCAATAATGTTGAAAACGAAATGTTAAAGTAGCAACCTACACAAGGAGCTTTGTCACACTAAAGTTACCCTCTGAACCAAAAGATATTGGTTAGACCTCCTATCACAGAATGTCGAAAGAAGGAAAGTGAATACATGTAACAACATGAATGCACAAAATGAATATATTATATGATAAAAAACCTTAAAGAAATGATCACTCAAACTACAAAGTAAAAATATGTTGTTTTCAAACAATGGGGTAATACGCACAAAAAGATTATGAAATAGAAAAACACAATGACTAATATAAAAGATAAATTGTGTAAGTATGCACAACAAATCAAGCTGAGAGTGAAAAACAAACACATGCTGGAAGAGAGAAGTAACTAGTTATTCAAAGAATATCATCACTTGAAAGAAAAAAATAGGTAAGTATGAAGTTGGGAAAGCAGAGAGAGGGATTATAGTGTGACAACTTTGATAAGATCTTGCTGATACTATAAAAAAAATCTGCATTGGAGGCCTTCCTGAAGGTCACATACCTTTATCACATTTATTCAGATAAAAAAGGCTAAAGATATAAAGGAGATAATAGGTCAAATCATATGCCAGTTGGAAGTAGTGCAAAATGGACAAACACTGGTGATATGGTATGCTGAGAAGGCACAGTAGCAGCAGAGGCAGAAGTCTGCAATTGAAAACACCAGGTTTTCTATGACGTACCAACCTGAGTGTGCCCAGTCTCATCCAGTCTCAGAACCTAGGCAGGATTGGGCCTGGTTAGAACTTGGATGGGAAAATGCCAGTTAAAATCTGTACTAAAAAAATTAAGCAGGCAAAATCAAAGTCAAATTGCGTCAAAGAATCTGTTAGGGCAAGTTTGTCTGATAAAGCAAAAGAGAAATTAAACACATTTATTATATTAGGTAATTGGGACTATTATGTGGACCAAGAGGAGAAAAACAATACATTTTTCATTTTTCATTCAAAAAAGAGATTACTGGATTGATGACATTATAGCAAAATTTTAAAATAGCATATTTTAATGATTAGAGGGTTGGGACTTTGTGCCCCACTTCACAACCTCTGAGGACAGGAGAGAGGATGAAAGTTAAGTTGATCATCAATGGCCAAGGATCTAATCAATCATACCTATGTAACAAAGCCTCCATAAAAACCCAAAAGGACTGGGTTTGGAGAGCATCTGGATGGCTGAATAAGTGGAGGCTCCAGAGGGTGACACACTGGGGAGAGCATGGAAGCTCCACACTTCTTCTCACACATACCTTGTTCTATGTATCTCTTAATCTGTATCTTTTATAATATCCTTTATAATAAATTGGTAAATGTAAAAAAAAACTCCAGTGTCTTTAAAATGTGTGTATCAGAGTCTTCCAGTTTCTGATAATATCCAAGTAACTCCTACTGAACAAATTTTCTTTCACATAACAAATATAATTTCTGGAAGAAATATTTAAAACAGTTACTTTGAGGCACTAGAGAGAGCAAATGAAAGTAAATAGATAGAAGAAACTGATGGGAAAAGCACCAAACAAAAAGTAAAATTGTAGACTTCAATCTAACCATATCAATAGTTAAATTAAATGATAATGAAGAAACTCTCCAAGTATAGCAAGACTCAACTATATGCTCTTTACAAAAACTACACCTTAAATATAAAGAGTTGAGTTAAAAGTAAGTGCACAAAAAAAACTATATTATGAAAACATAAGACAACCGAGCTGTTTAGTTGTATTACTATTATGTAAAGTAGTCTTTAAGATGAAGAGTATTAACAGTGATAAAAAAGGGACAATTCATAATGATAAAAGTTTTTGTTCCTCAGGAAGACAAGGCAACCATAAAACTATATTCTCCTAATAACATAAAACAGGATTTGAGTAAAAAATCTATAGCTACCTTCCTGTTTATTGGGAAAAGAATGTCTAGATGCTTTCTTTCTGTGATTGAGAACAAGGTAAGATGCTCACTATATATATTTCTAGTCATTATTATATGGGAGAGCTTAGCTAGTGCATTTAAGCAAGGAAATGAAACAAAAGGCATACAGATAGGAAGAAGTGCAGTTTGTTTTATTCAACTTGAGTATCTTTCTAAAATTTTTTTGAATCTTTGAAACAGCTATTAGAACTTGCAGCTGAAATTAGCAAAGGACAGAGTCTAAGGTCAATATATAAAACTCAATTATATTTCTACATACTATTAAGAAACAGTGGCAAAATAAATTTTTAAAATAACATCAAAATATAAAATGCTGAAGGATAAATGTTATAAAATATGTTCAAGACCTATAAACTAAAAACTATAAAATATTGCTAATAAAAATGGAAAATAACATAAGAAGATTTACTTATCTATTTAAGATGTATTATGCTTATGGTTTGGAAAACTTAACATTGTTATGGTGTCTTGTCTCCCCAAACGGCTCAAAATTTAAGAAACCCAAATCCGAGTCCCAGCAGGCTTTTGATGGGGGGCAGGGGTAGAAATTAGTAAATGGATTCTAATGGTTATATGTGAATGCAAAAGCACTACAATAGTGAAGACAACAATATTAGAAGACTCTTGAAAATCTGATTTCGAGGTTTATTACAGAGTCATGCAAATTTGAAAGGGCATGGTGGTGCAAGAATAGAAATGCAGATTAAGAGAACGAAAGAGCTGAGAAAATGAAACCTAACATATATGGTTAAGTGGTTTTCAACAAAGACGCCAAAGTAATTCATTGGAGAAAGCATAGTCTTTTCAACAAATAGTACAGAAAAAAATAGCTATCCATTTGAAAAGGAAAAAAGATAACTATTTCTTAGATAAGAAAGGATAAACATAAACCATAGAGGGAAAAATTGATAAACGGGACATGATAAAAAATTTAAATACCTGACTTTTGAACAACTTTTTAAAGAAAATGAAACTGCAAGTCACAGACTGGGAGAAAATATTTGAAATATGTGTATCTGACAAAGGAGTTGAATTCAGAAGATGTAAAAACTTCTATAACTCAGTAATAAGAAGACAGCAACACAATAAAAGGTGATAAATGAGAACAGATATTTCACAAAGAATAGATACATGCAAAGAGCAAATAAGTACATGAAAAGATATTTTGTTTATTCATCAGGAGAGTGTAAATTAAATTCTGAGATAACACTACATACTCATTAGAAAATATAAAAAGACTGAGATAGCAACTGTTCATGTGGATGGGAAGCAACTGGAACTCTCAAACATTGCTTCTGAAAACATAAAATGATACAGCAATTTTGCAAAACAGTTTGGCAATTTCTTATAAACATACACTTACTATCTGACGTAGGAATTCCACTCCTATGTACTTAAAAAGAGAATTAAAAGCATATGTTCCCAATGACCCATTGGCGAATAATTATAGCAGTGTTATTTGTAATATCCCAAAACTGGACAGGGATCAAATGTCCACCAAAAACTGTATAAATAAACGAATTGTGGCATAGCCATATAATGGAATACTACTTGGTTAAAAAAATAGAATAAAATATGGCTACATGTAACAAGATTGATAAAGAAACCAGACACAAAAGAGTGTAAAACAAGCAAAACTAATTTATAGTTATAGAGAGCAAATTAATGGCTGCTTGGGACTGAGAGTATGAGGTGGTGTATGTGTACTACAAAGGAAATATTCTATATTTTGCTAATGGTGATAGGATGTTTAAATTTGTCAAAACATCAAACTGTATACTTAGAATGGACACATTTTAATGCATATCAATTATATTTTTATTTAATATATATCAGTGTACATAATATATTTGTCAGTATATTATAATTTTTTAAAGTTAATATGTTTTTTCTGGTTTTCTCTTTCTTAAAAATAATTTTGTATTTTTAAATAGATTACAAATTTGCAGAAAAGCAAAAAATAACTTTCTTCTGAACCACTTGAAATTAAGTCCTTTTTTTTTTTTTTCTTTTTTTGAGACAAGGTCTCACTCTGTCACCCAGGCTGAAGTGCAGCAACACAATCAGGGCTCACTGCAGCCTTGACCTCTCTGGGCTCAGACGACCCTCGCACCTCAGCCTCCCAAGTAGCTGGGGCCACAGGGGCGTGCCACTACACCCGGCTACTTTTTGTGTTTTTTGTAGAGATGGGGTTTTGCCATGTTTCCCAGGCTGGTCTTGAATTCTTGGGCTCAAACAACCCACCTGCCTCAGCCTCCCAAAATGCTGGGATTACGGGCATGAGCCACCACTCCTGGCTGAAATTAAGTTCTTAATCTTATGTTTCATCACCTCTGAATAACTTAGTATTTCCTACAAACAAAAAGCTTCTCCTGCATGACCAAGTTATAATAATCAAAATCAGAATGTTAATATTGATATATTAACTTTGATAGCACTGATATATTAACATTAATAACTTTCATCTTTAGACCTCAGTAACTTTTTGTGAACTGTCCCAATAACAGTCTTTTAAAGAAAATGATTGTATTTAGTATATGCTTTGCATTTCGTTGTCATGTCTCTTTCCTCTCCTTCAGAAAGGAACAGTTCTGCAGGCTTTTTCTGAGATTCATGACTTTGATGATTTTCAAAATTATAGGCCAGTAATTTTGTAGAAAGTCTATCAATTTGCATTTGTCTGATATTTCCTCATGATTAAATTTATCTTTTGGAGTAATATCGCAGAGTGATGCTCTTTTCTTATTGCATTCTATCTGATGGCAGTTTCATGAAATGATTGATGCCTTACAAAAAGTTTATCGGGACAATTCCCTGAAGAAATCAGCAACTTACTAATGGATAACTTATTTTAGGAAGGGATGAGATGATGTCAGAGATGAGGCCTGCAGTGGCAGACCATCAACATCAATTTGCAAGGAAAAAATTCATCTCGTATGTGCCCAAATTGAGGCAGACCAACAGTTAACAATAGAAACAAATAGTCAACACTGTAGACATCCTATTGGTTCAGCTTACACAATTCTGACTGAAAATTAGTAAAGTTTGGCAAACTTTCCACTCAAGGGGTGCCCAAACTGTTGTGCCCAGATCAGCTCCAGACAAGAGCAGAGCGCTTTCCGTGGAAATTCTAAACAAGTGGGATCAAGATCCTGACGTATTTCTTCAAATTGTAACAGGAGATGAAACATGGCTTCACCAGTACAATCTTGAAGACAAAGCAAAATCAAAGCAATGGCTACCAAGAGGTGGCAGTGGTCCAGTCACCACAAAAACAGACTGATCAGGAGCAGAGGTCATGGCAAGTGTCTTGGCATGCTCAAGGCATTTTGCTTGTTGACTTTCTGAAAGGCCAAAGAATGATAATATCTGCTTATTATGAGAATGTTTTGAGAAGGTTAGCCAAAACTTTAGCATAAAAATGCCTGGGAAGCTTCATCGGAGGATCCTTCTCCACCACAACAATGATCTTGCTCATTCCCCTCATCAAACAAGGGCAATTTTATGAGAGTTTTGATGGGAATCTACCTTACAGTCCTTATTTGGCTCCTTCTGACTTCTTTTTGTTTCCTAATTTTAACAAAATCTTTAAAGTGCACTCATTTTTCTTCAGTTAATAATGTAAAAAAGACTGCATGGACATGGTTAAATTCCCAGGACTTTCAGGTTTTTAGGGATAGACTAAATGGCTGATATCATTCCTTACAAAAGTTTCTTGAATTTGATAGAACTTATGTTGAGAAATAAAGTTTATAATTTTTATTATGTATGTATGTATGTATGTATGTATGTATTTCAGACAGGGTTTTACTCTGTTACCCAGGCTGGAGTGCAGTGGCACAATCAAGGCTCACCACAGCTTTGATCCCCCAGGCTCAAAAATCCTCCCACCTCAGCCTCCCAAGTAGTTAGGACTACAGATGCATGCCACCACTCCTGGCTAATATTTTGATTTTTTTTGTTTGTTTGTTTGAGACAGGGTCTCACTATGTTGCTCAGGCTAGTCTCGAACTCTTGGCCTCAAGTGATCCTCCCACTTTCGCCTCCGAAGTGTTGGGATTATAGATGTGAGTCACTGCACCCAACCACTTTTGTCCCCCACTTTTTTTTGGAGATGGAGTCTTCCTCTGTTGCCAGGCTGGAGTGCAGTGGTGTGATCTCGGCTTACTGCAACCTCTGCCTCCCGGGTTCAAGCGATTCCTCTGCCTCAGCCTCCTGAGTAGCTGGGACTACAGGAGAGTGCCACTATGCCCAGCTAATTTTTTTTTGTATTTTAGTAGAGATGGGGTTTCGCCATGTTGGCTAGGATGGTCTCTATCTCCTGACCTCCTGATCTGCCCGCCTCGGCCTCTCAAAGTGGTGGGATTACAGGCGTGAGCCACTGCGCCCAGCCACCTTTGTCCCTTTTAAGCCAAACTGATGGTGTTTTCACTAATGATTCTTTAAAAAATGCCATGTGTTTTCCTGTTAGGATTTGATCTCTGCCTAAAGTTATTTCTTCTTCTTCTTCTTCTTCTTCTTTTTTTTTTGAAAAGGAGTTTCGCTCTTGTTGCCCAGGCTGGAGTGCAATGGCGCGATCTCAGCTCATTGCAACTTCTGCCACCCAGGTTCAAGCGATTCTCCTGCCTCAGCCTCCCAAGTAGCTGGGATTAAAGGCATGTGCCACCACGCCCGGCTAATTTTGTAGTTTTAGTAGAGACGGGTTTTCTCCATGTTGGTCAGGCTGGTCTCAAACTCCCAACCTCAGGTGATCCCCCTACCTCGGCCTCCCAAAGTGCTGGGATTACAGGCATGAGCCACCGCACCTGGCCTCCTAAAGTTATTTCTTAATTTTATCATTGCTTGTCCTGGGTGAGGACAAAATTTTAGCACCCTGTCTAGAAATCTCCTTAGCTAGATCATCCATTGCATTAAGTAAAAATTTCTATTTTTCATGTGATGGCAGCTAAACATTTTGCTTCACTTTCTTTTTTTTTTTTTTTTTTTTGAGACGGAGTCTCGCTCTGTCACCCAGGCTGGAGTGCAGTGGCAAGATCTTGGCTCACTGCAAGCTCCACCTCCCGGGTTCTGCCTCAGCCTCCAGAGTAGCTGGGACTACAGGCGCCTGCCACCATGCCCAGCTAATTTTTTGTATTTTTAGTAGAGACGGGGTTTCACCATGTTAGCCAGGATGGTCTCGATCTCCTGACCTCGTGATCCACCCACCTCGGCCTCCATTTTGCTGTACTTTCAACCAGTGCATAACAAGGGTCCTCTTTCCTCCAGCTTCTGATAACATTGTCCTCACTTTCCTTTAGTACTTCCAGGTACTTTCTGCCAACAGCAAAGCCAAGATTAGATTCTAACATACTTGGAACTTCCATTCTCAATGTAGGCCAGGTCAGATCACAAGAGCACAGATACTGATAATGGTGTCATTCATTGATTAACATACTCTCTAAGGCTATAATTTACTGTAAATTGCCATTTTGAAATATTCTTTAATCTATACACTTCAGATTCTCAATGTATATTTTTCTAGATTTGGATTACACTACCTGATTTGCTTGTCTAGTTTTTCACCCACAAAATCTTGTCTGTTACTTTACGTTATTTTCTATGTATGTATTTTTTACTTTCTCTCATTCTTTTATTTTTTTCTTTTCCTTTAGTTGTTTCTTCTTTCAATTTTATTTTCGTAAAATACTCATTTTCATCTCCTTCTAAGACCTTTCTTCATGTTTCCTGAAAGAAATAAAGAAACTAAGCTGTTTTCAGAAGGAAGTTCTGTGGGCGGATTGTTTACCTGCGACTCCAACACAAACTCCCCCATGGGAAGGATGCATTCAGTGACAATTACCCAAGCACAGTGAGACCACCTGCCACATTTTAGAATTCCTGAGCACTAAGACCTTGTCATCAGAGGGTAGCGGTTAGGTGGTGAGGACACCTTGGCTCAGGTGACAGATTCAGGAGTGGGGCTAGAGACAGGGGTGGGGCTTGGCAAGAGGGGCGGAGCCTGAGTGGAACCAAGCTTGGTAAGAGGACTGGAGCCATTAGGGGTGACTGCAAAGGCCAGGCTCTTGCCAAGCTGGTCACAATCTGTACAGAGCTATGACACCCTGAGATGCTTGGCCCTTGAGTGAAAAAAACTGCTAGAAACTCAGAAGGCTCAGAGTGTTCTCTCTGCTCCCCTCTCAGAAGACAGAAAAACTGAGGCCCCCAAATGGAAGGGTTTTAGGTGGTCCTGGTGTCCTCCTCGAGCCGTGGTTTCAGAGCAGCCCCTTAAAACTGGTGTGACAAAGGCAAGGGGCACAAAAAGATGTGGTTCATAAAGCAGGGTTTAGAGGAAACTCAAATCAGAAATGATAAGCAATGCTCACCCCTCAATGGACTTCTCGGAGCACCCTCCATGCGTAGAGATCTTGGAGTACATATTGTGTAGTATTTGGCTGACTTGACTGATCACAGAGTGGGAATATCTCGACTGAAAGGGGGGACATGCCTCCTTGATGAAGAAGTAGATTCACTAAGAAGGAGAATCTAAGGTGACAAATTCCTGTATAAAATCAGAGTGGTGGTTATCCAAAGGGGATAGATTTGCTTTCCAGAGGAGAATGAGTCCCTCATGGTGGGGCACTTGGGGGAACAGGCGCTTGCAGGTTTGTCTCTGGAAGTCCCAAGAGTTTAGCTCCCAATGGCCTCCATTTTATCTTTCAGTGGAAGGCTGAGGAACCCGCTGAAGGTGAAGGAGTGAGAATCTTTTTATAATTTGAGACTATTTGGTTTAGATGGATTGCATTTTGAATCTATCATATAGAGGGTCGAAATCTCATTATACTATCCAAATCAACATCAGAAGTTAGTGAGAAATTCAGCATTCTGAAAGTTGAAGTTCATATATAGCTGTCTCAACTCTGGCTCAACTCAGTAGAGCAGGGCTGGAGTGGCAAGGTGGCACAGAAGTGTGGCAGAGGTACATTACATGAGTTAGAGTTGAGATGTGGCCAAAACGTATCAGAATTCCCTAGAGCAGCAGTCCCCAACTTTTTGGCACCAGGGACCAGTTTCGTGGAAGACAATTTCTCCACAGACTGGGGGAGGTGGGAGGGGATGGCTTAGGGATGATTCAAGTTTGTTACATCTGTTGTACACTTTGTTTATATTATTATTACATTGTAATATCTAATGAAATAATTATACAACTCACCATAATGTAGAATCAGTGGGAGCCCTGAGCTTATTTTCCTGCAACTAGACAGTCCCATCTGGGGGTGATGGGAGAGAGTGACAGATCTTCAGGCATTCCATTCTCATAAGGAGCCCACAACCTAGTTCACAATAGGCTTCATGCTTCTATGGGAATCTAATGCCACCGCTGATCTGACATGTGGTGATGCTCAGGTGGTAATGTGGGTGATGGAGAGTGGCTGTAAATACAGATGAAGCTTCGCTTGCTTGCCCGCCACTCAAGTCCTGCTGTGCAGCCTGGCTTGTAACAGGCCACAGATGATACCATGGAAATAAAAGAAGCCCTGATTTGTAGAATTTCACACTTTCCCTTGGTTAATTATACCCACTATGGGAAATTTAAAGTTCCCAATCTGATGTAACTGTAAGAGTGGAATTGGAGAGATGCACAGTAGTACAGCATTACAGAGCACTTCCACCATAGACGCAATAGACAAAATAACATCAAGAGCACAAATAATAGTAAAATGTAGTATAATAATTAGAAAGGGTGAGCTTTTAGTATTACCTTTGGGATTTTTAAAAACATCTATGTTGAAATATAATTCACATACCATAAAATTCACCCATTTAAAGTAAAATAATTCAGTGATTTTAGTATGTTCATAGAGTTTGTAACCATCACTACAATCAGTTTTAGAACATTTTAATCATCTCAAGCAGCAACATTATAAAATTTGCAGTCACTCCCCATTTACCCCCAAGTGCCCTCCTCCTTGGCTCTGGGCAACCACTGATCACTGCCTATTGCTCAGAGTTACCCTTTGTGGACATTTCACTAAGTCTATTGTGACTTGCTTCTTAGCATATTGTTTCCAAGGTTCATCCATGTAATGGCATGTATCTAGCCTTACCCATTTTGTTGTATTGGCATCCTTGTTGAAAATCATAAATGTTTTTTCATGTGTCTTTTGGCTGCATAAATGTCTTCTTTTGAGAAGTGTCTGTTCATATCCTTTGCCCACTTTTTGATGGGGCTGTTTTTTTCTTGTAGATTTGTTTGAATTCATTGTAGATTCTGGATATTAGCCCTTTGTCAGATGAGTAGATTGCAAAAATTTTCTCCCATTCTGTAGGTTGCCTGTTCACTCTGATGTTAGTTTCTTTTGCTGTGCAGAAGCTCTTTAGTTTAATTAGATCCCATTTGTCAATTTTGGCTTTTGTTGCCATTGCTTTTGGTGTTTTAGACATGAAGTCCTTGCCCATGCCTATGTCCTGAATGGTATTGCCTAGGTTTTCTTCTAGGGTTTTTATGGTTTTAGGTCTAACATTTAAGTCTTTAATCCATTTTGAATTAATTTTTGTATAAGGTGTAAGGAAGGGATCCAGTTTCAGCTTTCTACATATGGCTAGCTCATCATCACTGGCCATCAGAGAAATGCAAATCAAAACCACAATGAGATACCATCTCATACCAGTTAGAATGGCGATCAATAAAAAGTCAGGAAACAACAGGTACTGGAGAGGATGTGGAGAAATAGGAACGCTTTTACACTGTTGGTGGGAGTGTAAACTAGTTCAACCATTGTGGAAGTCAGTGTGGCAATTCCTCAGGGATCTTGAACTAGAAATACCATTTGACCCAGCAATCCCATTGCTGAGTATATACCCAAAGGATTATAAATCATGCTACTATAAAGACACATGCACATGTATGTTTATTGCAGCACTATTCACAATAGCAAAGACTTGGAACCAAGCCAAATGTCCAACAATGATAGATCGGATTAAGAAAATGTGGCACATATACACCATGGAATACTATGCAGCCATAAAAAATGATGAGTTCATGTCCTTTGCAGGGACATGGATGAAGCTGGAAACCATCATTCTCAGCAAACTATCTCAAGGACAAAAAACCAAACACCGCATGTTCTCACTCATAGGTGGGAATTGAACAATAAGAACACATGGACACAGGAAGGAGAACATCACACACCGGGGCCTGTTGTGGGGTGGGGGGAGGGGGGAGGGATAGCATTAGGAGATATACCTAATGTTAAATGACGAGTTGATGGGTGCAGCACACCAACATGGCACATGTATACATATGTAACTAACCTGCACATTGTGCACATGTACCCTAAAACTTAAAGTATAATTTTAAAAAGAAAATCATAAATGTAAAGATTATTTCTGGACTCTTGAGTCTATTCTGCTGATCCATATGTCTATCCTTATGCCAGTCCCACATAGTTTTGATTACTACATTACTTCATTCCTTCTTTTTCCTAAGTAATATTCCATTGTATGGATATACCACATTTAAATGATCCAAACATGAGTTGGTGGACATTTGAGTTATTTCACTTTTTGGCTGTTATGAATAATGGCATGAACATTCATGTAAACATTGTTATGTAAACATATATTTTCATTTCTCTTAGGTGTATATCCTGTGAAGTGGAATTGTTGAGTCATATGCTAACTCTATGTTTAACCTTTTGAGGAACTGCCAAAGTGTTTTCCAAAGTGACTGCACCACTTTCCAATCTACCAGCAATAGATGAGGGTTCCAATTTCTCCGCATCCTCAATAACATTTGTCAGTTTTTAAGATTATAGCCATCCTAGTGGGAATGAAATGGTATTTCATTGTGGTTTTTATTTGCATGTTCCTGAAGACTAATGATGTTGAGCAACTTTTCATGTGTGTACCAACCATGTTTATCTTTTCTTTAGAGAAATGTCTGTTCAAATCTTTTGCCTTAAAAAAATTGAGTTGTTTATTGTTCAGTTCTAAGAACCTTTTATTTTTACTGGATACAAGTTCCATATACATATATATATATATATATATATTTTTTTTTAACTGGATACAAGTTCCATATATACATAGCAGGTATAAGGAAAATATTTTATATATATATAAATTATATATATACACCTAGTTTGCAAATATTTTCTCTTATGTTGTGCATTTTCTTTTTTCTTTATTGATGTTGTCCTTTGAAGCACAGAAGTTTTAAATTTTGCTGAATTCCAGTTTTTCCATGTATTCTTTTGTCACTTGTGTATTTGGTGGCATATCTAAAAAACCACTATCCAATCCAAGTCAGAAAAACTTATGTTTTCTTCTACAAGTTTTATAATTTTATTTCTTACATTTGGGTTGATGGTCCCTTTTGAGTTTTATATATGATGTGAGGTAGGGGTCCAACTTGATTATTTTGCATATAGATATCTAGTTGTCCCAGCATATTTGTTGAAAAGACTATTTTTTCCCCATTGAATTATCTTGGTAACTTGTCAAAAATCATAAATATATGGGTTTATTTCAGGTCTCAATTTCTACTGATCTCTATATATACACTTATGCCAGTAACACATGGTCTTACTGTGTGTGTAATAAGCTTGGAAGTCAGGAATTTTGTCTTGCAACTTTTTCTGGTCAAGGTCATTTTGGCTAGTGTGGGTCTCTTGCATTTCACATGAATTTTAGGATTGGCTTGTGAATTTCTGAAAAAAAAGCAGGCTGGAATTTTGATAAGGATTGCGTTGAATATGTAGATCAATATGGGGAGTACTGCCATCTAAACAATAGTTAAGTCTTCTTGTAATACATGAACATGGTATATCACCTTTGTCTCAACATATATGTTTTAAAATTATATCTTCATACAAGTTACCTTTTAATCATGGCTGTACTTAACAACTAGCATATAAAATTCTTGAAAATTTACAAATTAACTCTCAGCAACAAGCGAGCTCCAGCACACCACTGCCTCTTATTGTTTTTGTATTTTCAGTATACTTGGCCAGAGAGAAAAAGGCTAGCTGAACCAGGATGGAGTCTTTAGGTGGGATTCACAGCAGAAACTTAGCCTCCAAAAGGGCTGAGAGTAGGAACCATGGCCATAGGTCATCAAGGTCACGTGGCTGATGTGGATAGAAGAGATGGGCTGGGCAGCAGCAGCACTAAGAATCACAACTTTAGCTAAGGAGGGAAGTTAGGATGACAAGTGGCAAAGCCAGCAGCCACTAAGAATGAATATCCTTCAGGGTTTGGCATCTTGCGTAGCAAGAGCTGCTGGTCTGGAAAGGACCTAGTTTCTGGATGGACAGGGAATTACCTGCAGCTGTTCTGACAACAAAATGATGCCCATCCAGGAATAGCCTTGGCATTTTCTAAATCATGGCAGAGGCAGGAAAACAAAGGATTTAATATCTACCTTGCATTTTCAAGGTCACTGAAAACTGCAAATGGGCAAAATCAATATCTTCCTATCAAGAATGAGGTGAGGGTTAAGCTGGGCATGGTGGCACATGCCTGTACTACTCAGCTCCCTGTAAGGCTTGAGCCCAGGAGTTTAAGGCTGCAGTGAGCTATGGTGGTGCCAATTGCACTCCTCCAGCTTAGGTGACAGAGTGAGACCCTGTCTCTAAGAAAACAGACATCACAAACACCACCACCAAAAAGCCCCAAAAACTGTTCTGAGGATTAAATAAAGGGGGTCAAGAAGAGGAAATTATTAAGTAACAGTTTTCTTTCATTTGGATATGCCATTTTCAGTCACTGCCAACTGCCATCATTTATTTAAATCATTTATGAGAATGAATTAGCTTCTTTCAGCAACTTAAAGTCTACCCTCACCCTCACTGTTCATCTCAGACCTGCATCTCTAACACCACATTTCCTATCACACTCTCAGACCCCTGGAGAGGAAGAGATGCACCATCTTTCTACTCTGACCTTCTCTTCTTTGTCTTTTATTTCCTTAGGGATCCAAACTATTGAGGTGGCCTACACTTCTGATTCACTGGTAGTTTTTTTTTCCCACTTGTATTGATTCCAACTACAAGTCCTGGAGCCTGATTCTGATTTCTGGGCTGGAATCTGATCCCCGAGTATGAATATAAAATCTGATCAAAATAGATCCCTTTTTGTCCCTCATGAACCTACCTATAAATACCAACTTTAATCCCACACTTTGCAGAAGCCTCTAGTCTAATGCCTCCCAGCTTCAGGTCCTACAGTCCTTGCATCTAAAGAGGAAGGTCTCTTTGTTGACTTAATTGTGCCACGTGCAAGGTGAAGCAAAGTAAAATCC
Source organism: Pongo pygmaeus (assembly GCF_028885625.2). Lineage (NCBI taxonomy): Eukaryota > Metazoa > Chordata > Mammalia > Primates > Hominidae > Pongo > Pongo pygmaeus. The sequence goes on from NC_072390.2 coordinate 65,159,705, forward strand.
CTTACAATTGCTCCTTCTCCTTCATAAAATTGAGTATTGCTCTTTTTTCTTCCCAAAGCTACCATTACAGAAAATGTAGTACTTCATTATCCACTGCATTAATCAATAATGATTTAATGCACAAACTAGTTGTTGCAGGTGAGTAGGAGCTATACAGGCCAGTAGTGTTGGGGTAAGAAGAATTTACCAAGACAGTTGTAGGTAAAGAAAATCAGACTTATTAGAGAAAGTATAAAAATATGTTGCAAGAGTGCAACAGGCAGATTAGTAAGAGAGAAGCTGAATACAGGGAGACAAAGGCTTGCTAGGGATTTTATAGCGTGGTGCTGGTGCTGTGTGCTGATAACAACAAGGTTGCATCTAGCTAACTTGCATTTTTCTATCAGCCAAGGGTCTGGTGATAGCTGGGCACAGGAAAATTGTGAATTTGTGCAGGAGGGCTATGCTGTCCTGGACCAGGAAGAAAAGCAGATCTATAGCTTATCTGCTTTCTCTTTTTGCTTTTCCTTGGTCCTGCCAGCCTGACTCCTTTTCTCTAATTGAGACTCCACATTTTCCCTGTCCCAACCCCCTGTTAGAGCAACAATGACAAATCTTTGGCATGTGGGTGAGGGTCTTTCAACTGCTTCCTGCTGACCAGAGGTGTAGAGTTGGCCTTACCTAGGATTGTTGTTAGTTAAGAGGTTACATGGGCCTAAATCCCTAAGTTGGGAGTTAAATTGGGCAGGGTGGCTATGGGACCATGGGGGAACAGCATTTGCGCCTAAAATTTTGTCCTGCTGCATCCAAAGGAGAGTCATGGAGTTCTCTTAGTGGCTGATACCCTTGCTACAGTAACATTTTGGTTTGAAATTGTTTTATCCTAGAAGACACAAAATGAGATATTGCATTAACCATACATGGTGCAAATAAACAAACTAACATGAGCATTATGATAGGTGGGAGAAGTGGGGCAACCCATGGCCAAACCCAGCTGGAGAAGCTTTGAAATAGTTGTGTCAAAAAGGAATTTTGAAGAACTCCTTTTTGAAGGCCCTCTAAAATCTTGATGTTCTTTTTGATCTTTTTAAAACTTTCTTCTACCTGACCTGAGGTATTGATGGAAAAAAAAACAAGTTTCATTTAATAGTATACATGTGCCCCCTGCCTCAGTGGTAAGCACATTCAAAGTGGGCTGGTTCTGCAAGACAACCCCTGCCAACGAATTTAAGGCCTGTTGTTGGGCCTTAATGCTGTGACCGTAGCTTCCCAAGACTGCTGTACTAGAATGGTGAGATAATGAATACAGCACTTAAGCATGGGTATACCTGCCAACCAAAAGACTGCATGGGCTACAAAATTTCTTAGACCATTCCTCTCTATGGTGGGATTGTCAGTGGTGAGCACACCAAATGATAGGATGTTGATTGTTACATTTCTGTTTCCTTTCTCCTGATGGCGTTTGGAGGGCCCAACTTATGAAGGATCCTAAATTTGGAACTTGGCCAGAGGATATGAAGTCTGAATAGTTATATATTTGAACCCCAGGTATTGCTGCAACTATAGTTCAAGTACCTCTCCGTTTAATAAGCAAGTTTAGAAATATTTTGAATTTGCATAAAAAGAAGAACCCAGTTTCTTTTAATAAAACTCCTGAGGAGGGACCTTGTAACCAGGCATAGATGTGGTTAGTTTCGGTTCCAGTATAATTTGCATAGAGGTATCCCATGGTCCCCAAGGATCAAATGTGGATGGGTGGTGACCCAAAAAGTAGTCATCCATGCATAAGGGAGTGTGATATGGTTTCACTCTGTGTTTCCACCCAAATCTCATGGCGAATTGTAATCCCCAGTGTTGGAGGAGGGACCTGGTGGGAGATGATTGAATCATGGAGGTGACTTCTCCCTTGCTGTTCATGTGATACTCAGTGAATTCTCAAGAACTCTAGTTGTTTAAAAGTGTGTGGCACTTCCCCCTTCTCTCTCTTACTCCTACCAGGCATATAAGACGTGCCTGATTCCCCTTTGCATTCCACCTTCTGCCATGATTGTAAGTTTCCCGAGGCATCCCCAGCCATGCGTCCTGTACAGCCCGTGGAACTGTGAGTCAATTAAACCTCTTCTTTGTAAATTACCCAGTCTCAGGTAGTTATTTATAGTAATGCAAGAATGGACTAATACAGGGGATAAAAGTTTGGCTTGTTGTGTTATGTGAGTGTGGGGCCTGACAGATAAGGTTTTTAAATATCAATGAGATAAGAGAAAATCAAGAAAAAGCTGTAGACATATTAGTGAGGTTGAGAAGTTGTCCAGTCTCGACCCTTATTCCCATATATTCCATCCCAGTTGCTGAACTGTTTATAGGCATAAAGGAATCATTATAAATTTTGCTGGCATTATCTTTTTGTTTCCCCATCATAGGGAAAAACTGCGGGGATGCACATTGAACTCATCAGAGTCTAATTATATGGCTCCCGTTCCCAGTTTGTTTGATTATAATTGAGGGTAGAATTGCAATGGGCTTGTGTTAAAATGCCTAGAAAAGGGCCGGATCCCTCGGATTTTCTGATGCAGAGGTGAACCTTACAGGCCATCTCTGGTGCCTTCCCAATCTGCTCTGTCACGGTGGATGACTGCCACAAGGGATCAATTGGCCTAGATTCCCCTACTAAACCTGTGTTTTTGGTGTGCGTGTAAATGGTGTAGTTGAATCCAGAGTATCTGGCTTGTTAATAATTTCTTGTATAGATAGCGGGACTGCTAGGAGTATAATGTTATCCTCGAGTGCCTGTCTGTGTGGGCATATCCAGCAGTTAGTGCTGTGCGTTATGTCAGCAACCTGACATTACTGGGAGGAGTAAGTGCCTGGCTCCAGCCATGGAGGCAACAGTTAGCCATGACAGAATAAAAACAGAACCACATTTAAAGAAAATGACAATATATAGTAAACTCAGGGAGATAGGAGAGAAGAAGGGCTAACACCTAGTACCTCAGCACATTGATGTTGTGGTGTGGGAGTAAATGACATTACTAGGATAAATATAAAAAAATTTCATCTGGGTGGTAGTCTTGGAGGTTCCCCTGAAAATATCAATTGTATACTACCTCTCTTGTAAAAGCATCAGTATTAAGAGGGTGAAGTTGCTCGAGAGAGACAGGTAAATAATTACTGAGAGCCTGTAGTATTAGCTTGGTGCAAAAGTAACTGCAGCTTTTGCCATTAATTTTAATATAATTGAATAAAAATAATCAGCTTTAAGAATAAGGTCTAAAAGAATTATTGGATTTATTTTTATTAACTTTAAGGGAGGTTAAAACATTCTAAGTTGTTTGGTTTAACAAAACCTCTTTTACCTTTTTTTAACTTTAAACGAGTTTTTAATGTTTACATTCTAGTTTGACCATAAATAATGAGTCTTATCTCAGTACCAGCCGCTTAGTAACAGCAGATTTAAAGCAGGGAGAGAAAAAGAGAGGAAGATAGAGAGCTTTAAAAGATTCTGCTGAAGTCTATGGCATAGGTTAACCATTTGAGCTCTGAATTTTTCTTGTAATTTGCCTATCAGTTTAAAATGTACACAAAAATGAGCCATAATATGTAATCAGCTGTAGTTTCAAAGGGAACAACAAAATTAGAAGACAGGATGTTCGAAACCGTTTTTTCTTTTCTTTTCTTTTTTTTTTTTTAAATACAGAGATGGGGTTTCACTATGTTGCCCAGGCTGGTCTCAAACTCCTGGGCTCAAGCGATCCACCTACCTTGGCCTCCCAAATTGCCAGGATTACAGGGATGAGCCACCATGCCCTGCCTGGTTTTCCCTTATAAGTCTGAGCCCCTGGATTGAACAGAAAAAGAGAAAAAGAAAAGAAAGGAATGCAGAGGAAAAGATTGAGCTTTATAGGAGGGCTTGTGAGCCTTTCAGCCACTGCATGATGCGGAGCCAGCACCCCCGCCATCCTTGTTTATCTCGTGTCACAGAGAACCTTAGCACCCCAGACCTACACAGTGTGGAATAAATTCCTTCCACCCCTGCAAGTCACTAGTTAAGGTGAGCTGTTTACAGGGGGAGTAGAGAGCCCCTTCAGCTCAAGGCCATCAGGTGTTGGCATTTTGTCCTGGGGGCCCTTTGGCTCTCACGACAGTCCTGTTTCTAGTGGCCAAGCTTGTGGCAGAGGGGGCAAGCCATGCAGGGCTTTTTCCATTTCTTTTATTGGGGCAGTTTGCTTTTCAGTGGCCTGGCCTTCTGTACCGATGGCAGTAACCTGGAAGAGTGTTCTTAGGGAAACCTGGAAGGGGCTGGTGCTTGTAAAGCAGCCAACATTTGAGTCTGTGTTTTGCCTCTGCATTTGTTTTTTTCTTTCTAACCCTGTTCTACTCTTGGTTATAAAAGACTGAGGAGGCTAATTAGAGGATTTTCTGCGTAGGAGCCATGCTGTAGTACACATGAAAAATAGACATTTCTTTTTGAGAGTCTCAGGGTTAAATTTCTCTTAATGTTTTAGGATGCAACCCAGAGGTGAATCTGAAGAAATAGACGGGGTTTGTCTCATGGTGGGACTGGAAAATGAGCCTCTTGTGAGTCTGTCGGGGCTAACTGAATCACACTTCCACGTGGGGCATCCCGTCAATGAAAAGGGTTCCACTCAGTTCTGCTGAGGGACTCAGGTGCACTTTCTAACGGGGTGTCTCACCTATTAGGAAAGACCTCTCAGCTGCCTGGGGGCCTTACGCTGGGTGATCAGCCCACGTACGGGGAAAAAGGGTAAAGGAAGGGGTCTGTCTGGTGCCGGCCCAGGAGATGGAGGTGGGTAAAGGAAGACTCACTGTTCTGAGGCTGTTTGAGACCACTTGATTTAGCAATGCCCAGAACAGGATGGCTACACAGGAGAATCCAGAGTGAGAAGGAGAGGGTCTAAGTCACCTAAAACATGTATGAATTTGCCCTTAAGGAGCTTCCACTGTCAGTCATCTCACAGGTAGGGATCAGAGACTTTTTACTAGAAAAGAAAGGGGAGAGTCTTTTTCCCTTCTAGGCAAGGCAGCCAACCCTGTTCACCCTTTGGCTTCAGGCAACGCTGGAGAGTGGCCCTGGTCAGTTATCGTTAATTTCCAGAGGGATAATAGGAGCCAGCTGCTGGGAGACTGAAAAGAGAAAATAAACTCAGGTCCCTCACCTGAAAGGGCAGTGGTGGTCAGACGCTTCCACCCAGACACCTTTCAGTCCCACCAGAGTGTAGCTCTAGCTAGAGACCTACAGTTGTCTCTGTGTTTAGACACTATCCACTGAGGATTGCAAGTTGGGAAAGAGGAAGAGAGAGGGGAGAGGGTTCCCCATAAAGAAAGAGAGTGCTCCCTATGGGCCACCAAAATGTCACGGATGATTAGCGACTATCTGGGGCCAGTGGCATGGGGTTAAGAATTTACCAAGACAACTGTAGGTAAAGAAAAGCAGACGTGTTAGAGAAAGTATGAAAATATGTTGTAAGGGTGCAACAGGCAGATTAGCAAGAGAGGAGCTGACAGCGAGGAAACAAAGGCTTGCTGGGGATTTTACAGGGTGGTACTTCTGTGTGCTGAAGAGGGCTTTGTGCAGTACTGACAATGCCAAGATTGCAGTGAGCTAACTTGAATTTTTCTATTAGTAGAGAGTCTGGTGATAGCTGGGCACGGGAAGATTGTGAGTTATTTGTGCAGGAGGGCTATGTGTCCTGGACCATGAAGAAAGGCAGACTTATAGCTTATCTGATTTCTCTTTTTGCTTTCCTTTGGTCCTGCCAGCTTGACTCCAGTTCCCTAATTAGGACTCCACACCAGTTGTTTTCACTTTAGATTAGAAGTTCCTTGAAAACAGGGAGCAGGCCACTAAGAGGTGAAGGGTAAACCATTCAGGGCTCATTGTATTCACTATTCTGCCTCCACAGAGCTCTGCACCCAGCAGGGGCTGGATCAATAACTCTAATTGCCTCAGTGTGGATGGAGGAGTCTGGCCTGTTGGAACTGGTCTGCACTAACAAATGAATCCAGGTCCTTAGGTCAGTAGTTCATGTGACTTGTCTGGACATCAACATTCTGTAGGAGAGGCATCTCCCTGGCTTCCTGCCACCATAGTCCTTTTATGCACCCATCCTTCCCGCCCAGCAGCTGCCTTGTCTTTCCTAATAGGTGAGACATCCCGTTAGAAAGTGCACCTGAGTCCCTCAGCAGAACTGAATGGAACCCTTTTCATTGACGGGATGCCCCACGTGGAAGTGTGATTCAGTTAGCCCCAACACACTCACAAGAGGCTCATTTTCCAGTCCCACCATGATTAAGGTGATAACTTTAAAGCAGTAATAATATAGAAACCAATAATATAGAAACCAAAAATGCTCACAGTCCAATCACCTTCCACAGAGGATGCTTCACAATGTAGAGGGAGAGTTCCAGATATCTTAACTGCATAGCCAATTCAAGGCTTGAAGAAAGGCAGACTTACAGCTTTTCTGATTTCTCTTTTTGCTTTTCCTTGGTACTGCCAGCTTGACTCCTTTTCCCTAATTAGGACTCCACACCAGTTGTTTTCACTTTAGATTAGAAGTTCCTTGAAAACAGGGAGCAGGCCATGGATGTGCTGCATCCCAAACAAGTGCCCTTCTGTGACATGCTCCCATCCTCATCTCAGGAGACACTCCAAGGGTTGTCTGGGACAGTAAGAGCCCTTCAAGACCCCAAATTATGGTTGTCCAAATAGAGAACTTATTTACAAGATTGGTCAAGCTGATTGTGGTGGATGAGAAAAGGCTCTCCTTATCTTTCAAACAACTCGTACCCAGTCACCCTCTCATGTTAAATGGAACCATGACTGTTGAGCTAGGCTGAGCCTAGGGTCCCATGTGTATCCCCAAAGGCATTGTTACTATGAGGACAATATTGAGAGTGGGACGTTTCAGCTTTTGCTGCACAATGCCAAACAGCTGGCTGGACACTTCTGGTCCTTGAAGGACATAACCGTTTGGTTGTCATGGCAGCCCCACATGGAGAAGGGTAATCCTCTGAGAGGGAAGGCCCACCGGAAATGGGCCCCATCACCATGGGAACCAAAGAGACTAGAACCTGCCATTTTGTCTCATGCAAGTAGCCCAGCCTGCACTGTCCCGGGAAGCCGCATAGCCCCGGATGGCCCTCAGGGGAGCCCTGCGGCCCTTTACCGTCGCGGGAAAAGCCAAGTTGGTGACAGGAGGAGCCCACCACCAAGCCAATCTCACTGCGGAAAAACTCGACCCTCCGCCTTCATGTCTAGGGCAGCAGGTGGTAGAGCTGGGCCTCTCAGGCCCATGCCCGGGGGCAGGCGGGACAAGGAGCGCCCCCAAGTGGCCATGCGGTGGCCTCACGGAAGGCAGGGAGGGGGTCATGGGCCTTGGGGACCTTGACACAACCTGGAGCACGAGGCTGAGAAACCCACCACGCAGGCCAGCTGGAGGCTGTGGCCCAGCCGGGAGTCAGAAGCTGGAGCCACTGGGTGCTCCCGAGGCCACCTGGAGCACCTGAGGAACCTTGTGACTACAGTAGTCCCCATAGTCCCCACTGTCTTGTGGGCCTTGAGGACAATCAGAGCAGGAGGAGGGATCCGGTCTACACCATCAGAGTCGTACTACTCAAGGCTGCTCTTCAATTTTTCCTATTCTCTTCCAGGAGCCACCTATCACACCACAAAAGTTTTCAATCACCATGTGGCAATTTTTCTTTCCTGGCATTTTATCAAGTGTCTTCCTGCTTTTGTCTTTGTACTTTCAAGACAGTTTGTTAGGTATAAGGTGCCATTTATCATCTTGCTTTGTGCTGTATAAAATATGTAATTCTGGCCAGGAGTGGTGGCTCACGCCTGTAATTTCAGCACTTTGGGAGGCCGAGACGGGTGGATCACTTGAGGTCAGTAGTTCATGACCTGCCTGGCCAACATGGCGAAACCCCATCTCTACTAAAAATACAAAAATTAGCCGGGTGTGGTGCCACACGCCTGTAATCCCAGCTACTCGAGAGGCTGAGGCAGGACAGTCACTTGAACCCGGGAGGCGGAAGTTGCAGTGAGCCGAGATTGTGCCACTGCACTCCAGCCTGGGGCACAGAGTAAGACTCTGTCTCAAAGTAAATATATAAATAAATACATAAAATGTGTAATTCTTCCAGCATTTAAATTACATAGTTATATGTAAATATATAATTTAAATTATATCTGCACAAACATGCCCCGACATTTAAATTATATATATGCACACACACACATATATATCTGTAAACCACCAGATAAAAATAAAAATGATTGCTTCTATTTCAATAAAACTTTTTTTCTGCCTGTTAAATTAGAACGGGTGGCAGGTGAGGTAATTTTATTTGAACTATGCCTGCAGCCATTTAAGCCTAGTTAGAACTCTGTCATAATAAGGTAACTGATTTTGATCTCCATCTCTTAAAAAAGAGGGAGCTCAGCCCACTAGAAGAAATGTTGAAAACAAAACTCTGCTTGATTAATTTTGGCAACCTCTCCATTGAGAAGTGTCAACAATAATGCTGTTTATCAGATTCTAGAAAGTGAGAAAATAAAGAAACATGCCAGAAAGTCTTTCTGCCTTGTATAAATTTGTACAAACAAGTATTGCAGGCCTGAAGTACCTTGCCCAATTGCTGTGGAAAGCAGCTACAAGTATGCTTAACATTAAGTGAATGTTTCAGTCATTGAGTACAAACTGGCGTCAAAAGGTAATTTGGTAATTTAGATAGTTCCTCTGTCTGGACATGGGGACGATGTATGATGCCTCCAGAAGAGACCCAGGGAAACCCATCCACTTTATGGTGCAGACTGGGAAGTGGGGATGTGAGGAAGCCAGAAAATAGGTTTAAAAAATTGACCATTCTGATGGGACTGAGTTGATAAATTATGGCAACCTGTATTTGTGATCTACATTTTGTATGTGTTTTCTTGTATTTTGTTGATTATTCTGTTTATGTTCTCTCTCCCTTAACACCTAGTGAAATTATGTTTCACCTGAAAATGTCAGGTTGACCAACAGGAAATCCATAAGCCTCCTCACCTTTTCAGGCCTACCTCTGGCACCCTATAGATGTCCCAGACTTGTCTTTGCTACTACTTTCTGTGATGTTGACAAACCTTTTCCCTTCTTGTCTTCGACCCACTTCTCATTATCATTCTATCTTTTTCTTACCCTCCCTTATATCTGTTCAATTTTGTTCAACTGTGCATCTTCACACATATACACTGTATAGGCTATGCTCTTTTGAAAGTAATAATGAAAATCCTCTTTGTATTTCTGGAAAGCTATCATTTCATTGACAAAAATGAACAGTAAGTGGACTTTAATTTTTTCTGATAAAACTGGAACTCTTACATTCCACTATTTTCTCCACTTATACTTTGAGTATCACAAAGAAACCTTCTGAACACATAGAGATAACAGTTTTTACGAATAGTTTTCCTCCCTATGTTTTACTCAATTGAACATTTTAATCTCTTTTTTCTCTTGAGACTTCCTCTTTGACCCACCCATGTTTAAAAGTTGTTTAATCTCCAAATATTTTGAGATTTTTTGGCTTTTCTTTATTGAGTTCTAGTTTAATTGTATTATAGTCTGACAGCATATTTTGTATAATTCCTATTCCGTTAAATTTGTGAGCTGTCTTTTATGGCCCAGAATACACTCTACATTGGCAAATGTCTGTGTGAGCTTGAGAAGAATATGTATTCTGCTGTTGTTGGATGCAATATTCTGTAAATGTCAATTAGCAATGATTGATTAATGGTGCTGTTCAGCTCAACTAAGTCCTTACTGATTTTCTATCTGCTGGATCTGTCAATTACAAATAAAGGGGTATTGAATTCTCCAACATAAGAGTGTATTTGTTTATTTCTCCTTGCAGTTCTATCAGTTTTTACTTCACATATTTTGATGTTTTGTTGTTACCTTCATACACATTAGGAATTGTTATGTCTTCTTGGAAAACCAACATCTTTATCATTAAATAAATAATGTTCCTCTTTATCCCTAATAATTTTCCTTGCTCTTAAATCTGCTTTGCCTGAAATTAATACAGTGACTCCAGCTTGGTTTTGATTAGTGTTAGCATGGCATAGCTTTCTCCATCCCTTTACTTTTTTACGTTTTTATTTTTTTGTTTTTATTATTTTTTTTTATTTTTTATTTTTTGAGATGGAGTCTCGGTCTGTCACCCCGGTTGGAGTGCAGTGGCGCGCTCTTGGCTCACTGTAACTTCTGCCTCCCGGGTTCAAGTGATTCTCCTGCTTCAGCCTCCTGAGTAGCTGGGACTACAGGTGCACGGCACCACATCTGGCTAATTTTTGTATTTTTAGTAGAGACACAGTTTTGCCATGTTGGCTAGGTTGATCTCAAATTCCTGACCTCAGGTGATCTGCCTGCCTCAGCCTCCCAAGTGCTGAAATTACAGGTGTGAGCCACCACACCCAGCCAATTTCTTTACTGTTAATCTATGTCCTTATGTTTAAAGTCGGTTTCTTGTAGAAAAAACATAGTTGGGTCTTGGTTTTTCATTCACTCTGACACTGTCTTTTTTTTTTTTTTTTTTTGTGAGATGGATGTGTCTCCCAGGCTAGAGTGCAGTGGTGCGATCTTGGCTCACTGCAACCTCTGCCTCCCAGGTTCATATGATTCTCCTACCTCAGCCTCCCGAGTAGCTGGGATTACAGGCGCACACCACCACACCAGCTAATTTTTGTATTTTTGGTAGAGATGGGGTTTCGCCATATTGGCCAGGCTGGTCTCGAACTCCTGACCTCAGGTGATCCACCCAACTCAGGCTCACAAAGTGCTGGGATTACAGGTGTAAGTCACCACGTCTGACCTACTGTCTGTCTTTTAATTGGTATATTTAGACCACTGATGTTTAAAGTGATTTTTTATATAACTGGACCAGTATCTACCATATCTGTTACTGTTTTCTATTTGTTGCCCTTCTTGTTTGTTTTTTTTTGGTCTGACACTAGTTTTCTGCCTTCTCTGTTTTTAATTGAGAGTTTTATACAATTTTATCCTCTCTTTTAACATATTAATTATACTTTTTAAAACTTCTTAAAGTGGTTGCCTTAGACTTTGCAATATACATTTACAACTACTCCAAGTCTGCTTTCAAATAATGTACTACTATTTCATGGGTAGTGCAAGTATCTTATAAGAGAGTATTTCCAATTCTTTCCTCACATCCTTTATAACATTGTTATAATTCATTTCATTTATTTATAAGCTATAATTACCAAATATAGCTGTTATTTTGAACAAATTGCTATCTGTTAGATCACTTACAAATTAAAAAATAAATTTAATTTCTCTTCATTTATTCCTTCTCTAATGTTCTTCTTTTCTTTATGTAGATCTGAGTTTCTCATCTCTAATGTTTTCCTTCTTTCTGAAGAACTTCTTTTAACATTTCTTGCCAATCAGGTCTACTGGCAACAAATTTCCTCAAATTTTGTTTGTCTGAGAAAGGCGTTATTTCTCCTTCACATGGAATGATGATTTTGCTGGATACAGAATTCTAGATTGTTGATTTTTTTCAACACCTTAGAAATTTCAGTTAACTCTCTTCTTGCTTGCACAGTTTCTGAGGTGTGGTCCAGTTTAATTATTTTCCTTATTTCTCTATAGGTAAGGTGTTTTATCCCTCTGGCTTCTTTGAGGAATTTTTTGTCTTTGGTTTTCTGCAGTTTGAATATGACATGCTTAGGTGTATATTTTTTGATATTTATCTTACTTGGGCTTTTCTGAGCTTACTGAATCTGTTGTTTTGTATCTGACATTAATTTGGGGAAATTCTGTCACTGTTACTTCAAATATTTATTCTGCTCCTTTCTCTCTTTTTTTCTGGTATTTACGTTATATGCATGTTACACCTTTTGTAATTCTCCCACAGTTCTTGGATTTTCTTTTCTGACTTTTTCATTCTCTTTTTGTTCTTGGCATTTCCATTTTGGAAGTTTCTACTGACGTATCTTCAAGCACTGATTCTTTCCTTGGCATGTCCAGTCTATTGATGGGTCCATCAAAGCATTCTTCATTTCTGCTACATTGTTTTTCATTTCTGCTGTTTCATTTTGATCCTTAGAGTTTCCCTCTCTCTATTACAGTACCCATTTGTTCTTGCATGTTGCCTACTTTTCCCATTAGAACCTGAAAACATATTGTAAGATTAATGGTAGCCATAAAGACCGCTTAAGCATGCCACAGGGATGGCACTATGTGTTACTCAGCAGTATGATGCAACCTGACCAGGGATTTCCAACCTGATATGGTGATTTCCAGAAGGCAAGGCCTAGAGCACAAGGGTACCTCTGTACAGATAAAACTTTCAGAAGCCTTAAAACAAAACTTACCCTTACAAAAATAGCTTAAACCCCCTTTATGAAAGAATAATCTGGTAATTAACCTGGACTGAACACAGATATGAAAAAAGGGGGAAAGATTCCCTAAACTTTGAAAATGTTGTCGGGACAGAGACCCTCCCAGTCAATCAGTCATCTGACCCTCTGGTTTTATCTAACCCATGCCACTGGCCTGCTTCTGCTATCATCCTTATAAGAGCTCTACCAGAACAAACTTCTTGAACAGCAGATGTTGTCTAGGACTCATCATTGGTACAGACTGAATGGAAGGGGAAAGAGTATGCTTCGGAATAAATGGTATGCTTTGAATGGAGCTATTGCATCTTGGTCCCTTGGTAGAATGAGTGTGGTGTGTTCGGGATTGAGATATACAACCTTTACATCAGAATGCATGTCACTGATACGTTGTGAATGCCCTGGAGCAATATTTAAGATCAGAAACATCTTGAATGGGATATTTCCTACAATAGTCTCTTGCCTGCAGAATGAAATAGTTCAAAAATTAGTCTTCAAACAATGCTGGTGTCACCCAGGCTTCCTTGTTATGATGACAATAATTAGGAAATGTCTGCTTGCTCACATTCTTGGATGCTCTAGAGTTATCTGAGTGTTAGGTTAGAAAAGACTTTAATTTGAACTCCTCAACATTTCCACTCAAAAGCAGAATGCAAAACGGTCTTTGAATGTGTTGAATCCTGGCATTGTCTTGGACTCTTCATAAATGTGTGTATGCTCTGACATATACTCCTAGAACAACCTCATTTCATCAACATTAAATATTGGTTCTGGAAAATATTTCTTGTCTATAATTATCCTGTGCAGCTCTTCCTTAAAAGCTTTAGCACCTTCAGTATTGGCACTTGCTGCCTCACCACTGGCCTCACATTATGAAAATGATGACACTTTTTGAAGCATTGGAACTACCCATGACTTGCTGTAAACATTTGCATATATCTAGGATCATCTGTGTATTCTTTTAATGTGTTGAAAAGACTTCTTGCCTTAGCCTGGATCATCAGTAGGCTAAATGGTATGTTCTTCTCTATCTGGTTTTCCATCCCGATAACAAATAATTTTTTTCATATAATCAGTTAGCCCAGCTCTTTCCTTTGTGATGAGAGTGGATTTAACCAATATTGATAATTTCACTGCATTAGTTATTTGCTTCTTATCCTTTTAGATGGTTGAGATTGTCAATTGTGAAGGTTCTAACATGTGCAGTGGCCATTACTGGCTTGCTGCCTTTATGCTGGGCAATTAAGTAAAATTTTACCTTAAAGAGTAATTGTGGCTGGGCCTGGTGGCTCATTCCTGTAATCTCAGTGCTTTGGGAAGCCAAGGTGGGTAGATCGCTTGAGTCTAGGAATTTGAGACCAGCCTGGGCAACATGGTGAAACCCTGTTTCTACAAAAAAATTAGCTGGGCATGGTGGCATGCACCTGTACTCTCAGCTACTCTGAAGGTGAGATGGGAGGATCGCTTGTGCCTGGGAGGCAGAGATTGCAGTGAGCCATGATTGCGCCCACCACACTCCAGCCCGGGCAACAGAGCTAGATCCTGCCTCAAAAAAAAAAGGTAATTGCTTTCTTCTTCTTCTTTCTTCTTCTTCTTCCATCTTCTTCCTTCTTCCTCCTTCCTTCTTTCTTCTTCTTCTTTCTTCTTCCTTCTCCTTCTCCTTATCCTTCTTCTTTTTCTTCCTTCTTCTTCTTTCTTCTTCTTCCTCCTCTTCTTCTTCTTCGAAGCAGGAGACACAGATGGACATTTTGTATACATGATGGGATACAAAAACACAAAATTATTTGCAACACGGTACACCTTAGAGTATCAGTTGTTTACCCTTGTGATCATGCGGCTGACCAGGAGCTGTGGTTTGCTTCCACTGCCCAGCACCAAGAAAGATTATTGTGTCTTACATTGCTAGCCCAGGAAAAGATCAAAACTCGAAATTCAAAATATAATTTCTACTGAATGCATATTGCTTACACACTATCATAAAGTCAAAAAATTATAAGTTGAACCATCTGTAGAATTCTCTGTGTACATTTCAAAATGACTACTTTCTCCCCCTGCCAGAAGCATGAGGAGATTTTTTTTTTTTAATTCTCATTGTGAGAACCTAGTAGGGATACTGAAGACAAAAATGTATGATTGTGTGGGACCCCTTAAGACTTGGCCTTTGAGAGGCCAAGTTTGTCCATACTGAAACTCCAGCAATTTATCCATTATAGTTTATGTTTTCCTACCCTGGTACTGGCTCCAGCAATGATTTCACTCCCAACTTGGGAAGCAGTGGTTAGCCCTGTGACCTCAATTATCTGATGGAGCTATAAAAAATGGTTAATTTTCAGTTTTTTCAGCTTTTTACTTGTTGTGAAAATGGGAATGACAACTTCCAACCTCCTTACAAGACAAACTGGCAACTTCAGTCTGGGCTTTTTATATACTAGAATTTACAACCAATAATAATAATTATTATAGTAATAATAGCAAATTAGTATTTGCCAGATATATAAATTCTTAAATATATTAACTCAATTAATTCTCACAGCTACCTTGTGAGATTGGTATTATTGCTATTTACATTTGAAGATGAGAAAATTGGGACACAGAGTGGATATGTATTTACTAGAGTTTTGATTAGGTCCTTTCAGATTTAGACAGAAGTGATTGACATTAAAAAACAGACACTGATATTTCATAATGGTGTTATATGCCAGGCACTGTTTTAGTTCTCTAAACATAATAACTCAATAAACTTCAACAATATTAAGAGGCAATGACTTTTGATAAAAAGAAAACATGAGTCCATACATCCAAGTTGCTGAGCAAACTCCACGAAGGATAAACTCAAAGGGATACACACCAAGACATACTATAATAAAACTCTCAAAAGACAAAGACAGAGAGAATCTTGAAAGTGCAAGGAATAATTGACTCATCATGTACAAAGGATCCTCGATAAGTTTAACAGCCAATTTATCATCAGAAGCTAGGTAGGCCAAAAGACAGTGGATTACATATTTAAAGTGCTGAAATAAAAACAAAGCTGTCAACCAAAAATTCTATATGTGGCTAAATTCTACTTCAGAAATGAAGCAAAAATTAAGATATCCCCATTAAAGTTGAGAGAGTTCATCACTAGCCAATCTGCCCTACAAGAACTATTAAAAAGAGTCCTCCAGAATGAAAAGACGTAAGATTGGAATTAGAAGGCATACAAAGAAATAAAGCTGGGCATGGTGGATCATGCCTATAATCTCAGTATTTTGAGAGGCTGAGGTGAGAGGATCACTTCAGCTCAGGAGTTCAAGACCAGCCTGGGCAACATAGGGAGACCCCATCTCTGCAAAAAATAGAAAAATTAACCAGGCATGGTAGCACATCACTGTGGTCCCAGCTACTTGGGAGGCTAAAGTGGGAGGATTGCTTGAGCCTGTGAAGTTGAGGCTGCAGTAAGTCAAGATCATGCAATGCTACTGTAGTTCAGCCTGGGTGCAAGTCCTTGCCTAAAAAACAAACAAACAAACAAACAAAAAACCCAATGTAGTTACTTTTACCAGAGTAGTTCTTTCTTTCTTTTTTCTTTTCCTTAAAGAAATACTCTGGTAAATGTAACTACATTGGTAAATACAAAAGCCAATATTATGTTTTTGCCTTGTAAATTTTCTTTTTGTTTCATATATAATTTAAAAGACAAATACATAAAATTATTATAAATATGTGTTAATAGGAGACAATGTATAAAGATGTAATTTGTGACAATAACAACACAGAAAGGAAGAGACAGCTGTGTAGGAGCAGAGTTTTTGTATATTATTAAAGCTAACCTGATACAAATTTCAATTACAGTATTGAAATTTCTTCATAATGATAATAACTATAATTATTTCTTAGTATCTGCACATTCTGTACCTGAGGATTTGACCAGCCAAAGGTCAAAAATATTTGAAAAAAATCAATACAGATAATATGACTAAAAATCATATAGATTTGAAAGATAGTACAGCATAACCACTATTTATATAACATTTACATTTTATTAGGCATTGTAAGTAATCTAGAGATGGTTTAAAGTATGCAGGAAGATGTGTGTACATTATATGCAAATATTACACCATCTTATATATAGACTTGAGCATCTGAGGATTTGGGGTCCAAGGGAGTTCCTGGAACCAACCTTCCATAGATACAGAGAGATAACTCTCGATTATTTAAAAAAAAATTAGGATGTTAATTGAAAGCACATGGCAGCTCCTAAGAAAATAATTTTTAAATATTCAGAAAAGAAAATTAGGAGAAAATCCAAAGTTTATATTAGAAAAAAATCAATTAAACAAGAAAGCAATATTGAAAGAATTGGGGGGAACACATAAAAATTATATAAAACTAAGAGCAAAGTAGCAAAAGTAAATCTTTCCTTATCAGTAATCACTTTAAATATAAATAACTGAAACTCACCAGTTAAAAGACAAAAACTGGTAGGATGGATTAAAAAATAAAAGCATGTTGTCTGCCCACAAGAGACTAACTTTAGGTCCAAAGATACAAATAGGCTGAAAATAAACAGAGAGAAAATGATATTCCACACAAATAGTTGCCAAAACAGAGCTGGTACAACTATACTAATATCAGATAAAATAGACATGAAGTTAAAATTACAAGACAAGCGAAGTCACTATTCATTGATAAAGGGTCAATTTATCAAGAAGATATAACAATAATAAACATATATGCACTGCTATGATTTGGGTATGGTTTTTTTGTTGTTGTTGTTCCTGCCAAAGTTCATGTTGAAACTTGATTCCCAATGTGGTAGTGTTGGGAGGTGGGGCCTAGTGGGAAGTGTTTGGGTCATAAGGGCAGATCCCTCATGAATGGCTTGGTGCTGTTCTCAAGGTAGTCAGTGAGTTCTTCCTATTTTAAGACTGGATCTGGATTAGTTCTCACAGGAATTGATTAGTTTCTACAAGTGTGGTTGTTACAAAGCCAGGTCACCCCTTAGGTTTCTCTTTCTTCACACGTCTGCTTCCTCTTTGCCCTTCTCTGTCATATTGTGACTCAGCACAGAAGCCCTTGCCAGAGCCAGGGTCATGACATTGAGATCCTCAGCCTGCAGAACCATGAGCTAAATAAAACTTTCCTTTATAAATTGCCCAGTCTCAGGTATTCTTTTATAGCAACACAAAAGGGACTAAGACATGCACCAAACAATAGAACTCCAAAATGTATGAAGCCAAAAAAATGACAGACTTGAAGGGAGAAATAGACAGCTCTGCAATGCAGTGGGTTGACATCCTGGGACTGCTGCTCCTGGTAGTAGGGATTGACAGGACAAGTTCTCTGCCCACATGGTGCTCACGGACTAGCAGAGGAGGCAGTGACAACTGCTGTGAAATAGTAGTGAGTGTTAAGAAGAAAGATGGGGAGAGGCACATTAGGCAGAGTGAGGAAGTGAGAGAGACAAGGCAGGAGGGGTGTCGTGGAGCAGGTGAGAGAGGGGTATCCTAAGCAGGTGGCATTGGCAGAGAAGGCTGGGAATGGCCTACACATCCCATGTTTGTTTCTAAGTGGTGGGATAATGAATTTTTTGTTTTATTCTTTGTGTGTGTGTGTGTGTGTGTGTGTGTGTTTGAAACAGGGTCTCTCTCTGTCACTCAGGCTGGAGTGCAGCGGTACAATCTCTACTCACTGCAGCCTCCACCTCCTGGGTTCAAGTGATTCTCGTTCCTCAGCCTCCCGAGTAGCTGGGATTACAGGTGTGCACCACCACAGCTGGCTAATTTTTAAATTTTTTACAAAGTCAGAGTCTCACTGTGTTGCCCACGATAACATTTTCAATTAAAAACATGCGCTACTTTGATTTTCAGAAAAAGGGAGTGCTTAAAAAGAGAGAGAAAGTTCAACTTCATAAACTTGAAGAGCACTGCTGACTTCCTACCTGTGGCCACGTAGTCCTAGCTGCGTTTTACTTTGCTGGTGGCTTCCAGAAGAACGGCGCTGCCCTGCCACCTTGTGGCCATGTGGCAAGTACGCCTTCAGCCAGCATTACAATAAAGCCAAAATCTGTTTTCTCACGTTTGAGGAAGATGACAAATATTCAGCATTCTAAGTAAGCTATGATTTGGATGGAGCTTTATTGATACCACACAGAGATAAGGTGTTCTGCTTTATGGAAATACCTCATCCTTTTGGCATTATCAAGAAACAGCCTCTCTACTCAAAGGTTAACTCTTAAGGACTACACAAAGATTATGTGAACATTCTTATTCGTTTCTTACAGAGTGTATTGAACACAAAAACCTTTCCTTTAGAGCTCATGATTT
Source organism: Pongo pygmaeus (assembly GCF_028885625.2). Lineage (NCBI taxonomy): Eukaryota > Metazoa > Chordata > Mammalia > Primates > Hominidae > Pongo > Pongo pygmaeus. The sequence goes on from NC_072390.2 coordinate 65,178,413, forward strand.
TTAAAAACAATATCTCCTCAATGCAAAGATAAGTTCAATCCATCACCAGGAAGAGCCCAGGCTTAGCTCATAGGAAATACAAGTGAATCCAGGGATGGTGGAGAATTTTCTTTTTTTTTCTTTTTCTTTTATTATTTATTTATTTGTTTATTTGAGACAGGGTCTTTCTCTGTCAACCAGGCTGGAGTGCAGTGACACCATCATGGCTTACTGTAGCCTCATCCTCCTGGGCTCAAGCAATCCTCCCATCTCAGCCTCCTGAGTAGCTGGGACTACAGGTGCGTGCCACCACGCCTGACTAATGTTTGTATTTTTTGAAGAGACCTGGTTTCACCATGGTCCCCAGGCTGGTCTCGAACTCCTGAGCTCAAGCAATCCGCTGGTAGGGCTTTTTCTTATTGTTGCCCTCTGTATTGATTTGTTCAGGTTGCCAGAACAAAGTACCACAAACTGAGTGGCTTCTTACACAACAGAAACTTATTGTCCACAGCGCTGGAGGTGAGAAGTTTGAAATCAAGGTATTGGCAGGGGTTGTTTCCTCTGAGGGGAAGGTCTGCTCCAAGCCTCTCTCCTTGGCTTGTATGGCCATCTTCTCCCTGCCTGTTCACGTCATCATCCTCTGTGCAAGTCTTCATGTCCAAATTTCCTCTTTTTTATAAAGACAATAGTCATATTGGTTTAGGGCCCAGCGAATGACCTCATTTTAACTTGATTACCTCTGTAAAGACCCTATCTCCAAATAAGTCACATTTTGAGGTATTGGGGGTTAGGACTTTGAAATGTGAATGGGGGGTGAGCACAGTTCAACTCCTGACACCCCTCCTGGTGTTGCATTTCAGTAGAAGACCAGTGAGCCTCAGGTAGGAACCTGGAAAGCCCCACCATCTTGTTTCCTCCCATCTTCCTTTTCTTCTCCCTCAGTGGCTTTCAACTCTGATTCACATTAGAATTATTCAAGGAGTTTTTAAAATTTCTGATTCTGAACCCCACCCCTAGACCAATTAAATCAGAAGAAAACTCGAAGGGAAACTTAATCCAAGAAGGGATCAAGGAAGGCTTCCAACGGGAGGGGATTCGTTCACTACATTTTGAAAAATGAATGGATGATTGAGATAGAGAATAATGAGAGGTGTAGAAAGAAGAACATCATAACCAAAGACTTAGTGGTGTCAGACAACATGAGTGGGCTGGCAGGGCTTGTCTGTGTCCTGATGGCAGAGGGAAGGGTGGGGGTCACACACAGGGGCACAGGAGCAACCCTACAGGCAGTGGTTGCTGTGAGATAAACATCCAAGCAGGAGGTGCTAAAAGATGAGGCTGATGAGGCAGGCAGGGGCCAAATCAAGAGGGGATGTGTGTCTCATGCAAAGGAGCCTGGGTTTCCACATCAGCATTTCAGAAAGGGAGCTGCCATCACCCCCGAGCTCACTCCTGACCATCATGTCAGGTGTGGCTGCCCTCCTGTCAACTACATCACCATTGTGATTCTACTTTCATAAGCAATGACAAGTGTGAGTTCACTGTTATGACAAAGGATGTCGTTGCCAATTCTGAAGCTGCTGTGGATGGCAGTGAGGCAGGATAGAGTGGAAGAGGCAAGACCAGGAGCTGGGCAAGACCAGTGAAGTATAATGGATGGCAGAGAGGTGTAGACCCTAGTCAGGAGGGCAGACAGTTAAGAAATGCATTGTGTGGACCGGGCACGGTGGCTCACACTTGTAATCCCTGCACTTTGGGAGGCTGAGGTGGGCAGATCACCTGAGGTCAGGAGTTCGAGACCAGCCTGACCAATGTGCAGAAACCTTGTCTCTACTAAAAATACAACATTAGCCGAGCGTGGTGGCACATGCCTGTAGTCCCAGCTACTCGGGAGACTGAAGCAGGAGAATCGCTTGAACCTGGGAGGAGGAGTTTGCAGTGAGCCAAGATCCCGCCATTACACTCCAGCCTGGGAAACAAGTGCAAAACTCTGTCTCGAAAAAAAAAAAAAGAAAAAAGAAATGCATTGTATAGAGTGGGGCTAGGGGCTGAGGTGACCAGCTTGCCTCTTCCACTCTATCCTGCCTCACTGCCATCCACAGCAGCTTCGGAATTGGCAACGACATCCTTTGTCATAACAGTGAACTCACACTTGTCACTGCTTATGAAAGTAGAATCACAATGGTGATGTTCCTGCCCAGGCACTGAGGTGAAGTGAATGGTTTGGCAACAGGGTACAAGGGAAAATGCAGAGGTGAAAATCTGGGCCTTGGAACAGCTTCATCAAGTCTGGCGAGGGAGACCCAATCCACTCAACTGCAGAATGTGCATGCGACCACTACATGGTGAACAGAGGACCGAGCTTTGCTGCTCTACCCACCATCACGGTAGGGGCACACATTCTACTCCCCTGAATGCAGCCAGGCTATGGGGAGCTCGTCTGCAGCTTCGACTCATTCTGGGCAGCCTCAATTTTTCTCAAATGCCAATTGCATCTGGGAAGGTGAATCCACTGTGCCTGGGTTTGTCCCCTCTGCTATAACAGTGTTGCAATGTCACGTGAAAGATTCCTATCATAATTTAACCATTTTCTAAATGATCTGGGAAGTTTATTTGGAGGTTGGGGAGTGCTCTAATAATGTATGATAAATCTTTGATGCAAAGATATACGATCTTGCAATTTACTATAAGCATCTTTGAAGTATGTGAGTTATTAATTTAAACTTATAGAAAGGTTATATACAGAATCTGTACCTCAGTATGCTTGGTTGTATCCACATAGAGGACTTCGAAAACACCAAAACTGCCTCATTATACATTATATAGACTTGTACATCATAATGGCAGTTAATAAAATGAAATTCTGTGTTTTCCTTTTTATAGTTAAATTTTCCTTAAAAAAAAATAACTTTCAGGAGATAAGCAAGAAAAATGCCTTGGCCTGGGAGATTAAAACATATCTGGCAAAATGAAAACATTGATGTAAATGACATGAAAATGGTTCTGTCTGGCTTTCCTGTGGCCCATTATTAGAAATCAGATTGGCAGCTGCTTCCACAACTAATTGATTCTAGGAAATTTGGCAAGGCTTATACTTCTCTATCTCAGAAACTGGACAACTGCCCACTTCGTAAATACCAATGTAACAATATCCTTTAAAGTGCTTAAAATGCATTGGGAAAAATCCCTATCAAATAAAAGATATACTTATGTAACTTATTATAGTACTTGATTTCAAATATTTATATATAAAATACTAATGCCTGTTCTGATAAATACTTTATCAAATTCACAAAGTATGTCAGTATGTGAACAGCATAATCTAAAGGCTTGTGTGTCTTCCATTTTCCCCCTAAGATCCACTCTCTATGGTTTCCTGTCCAGCCCTGGACCCAGCGGGGGGATGTGGGTGCTGACCTAGGGTTTCCTTTGCCTTCTGGCTTCAGGTTGGGTTCAGCAACCGGTGTGGGGTTATCAGCAAAAGATCCACAGGTGGGAGGAGAATGGAGGCAGGTATTTATTCTCCCCATGAGTGTTCTCTGAATTGATACTGAAGGCCATAGTTCCTGTCAGGTGACCCCTTCCATAGACCCCTCACCCCATGACCTTCAATCTTTGTGCTTAGAGGTAATAATAACAACTGTTCCCTGAGATTGCAAGCCCCAGAGAACTCCATCATCATTTGCTATCTTCTGTAAACTACCTGTATATTTTAAACAGTTCTTTTTATTAAATTCTCCTCCAGTGATCCAAATTGAATTTTCCACCTTGAATGGTAACAGCGTTTTTACTCTTTTCCTTTGTGTTGAAAAGGAAGCATGGGGCAAAAGGTGCTGAAATACAATCTCTGCTTATTAAAACAAACAAACAAACAACAAAAAAACAAGCAATTCAGTACCACAAAGCTGCTATGTTAATACATCTCTTTTTCCTTCTTTTTCTTTCTTTTTTTTTTTTTTTGAGACAGAGTCTCCCTTTGTTGCCTGGGTTGGAGTGAAGTGGCGCGACTCAGCTCACTGCAACATCCACTTCCCAGGTTCAAAGGATTCTCGTGCCTCAGCCTCCCAAGTAGCTGGGACTACAGGCATGCACCACCAGGCCTGGCTAATTTGTTTTTTTGTATTTTTAGTACAGATAGGGTTTCACCATGTTGCCCAGAGTGGTCCTGAACTCCTGAGCTCAGGCAATCAGCCCGCCTTGGCCTACTGAAGTGTTAGGATTACAGGTGTGAGCCCCGCGCCCAGCCTCCTTTTCTTTAAATAGAAGACAGTGCTCCAATTTCCAGTCAGCTCTGAATCACTCTTTATTGCTGTTTTTTAAAATTTTTTTAAAAAATAGAGATTGGGGTTATCGCTATGCTGGCCAGGCTGGTCTCAAACTCCTGGCCTCAAGCGATCCACCCATCTCAGCCTCCCCGAGTGCTGGAATCACAGGCATGAACCACCATGCCCGGTCTCTAAGTCACTCTTGAGGTCAGTGCACCTGTAGCCTGTGAGGGTTTGAGGGATTATTCAGATATTGTTATTGCTTGGGTTGGACATTTTATACCCCCTTATGCAGCAGCCATCCTCTAACATGAACTAGAAGGAGGAAAGTTTTTCTTTTTTTTTTTTTTGAGACGGAGTTTCACTCTTGTTGCCCACGCTGGAGTGCAATGGCGCAATCTCGACTCACTGCAACCTGAAGGAGGAAAGTTTTTCTTACTATTACTGGACATCGTTAAATAAATTTTGTTGTGTGTGTCTTTGTTCCTTCCCCCCTTATTTTATCCTCTTATTCTCTAAGCACATTCTGTCACATTAAAATGCTAGACACTAACAGTTGGAGACATAAAAGTTTAGCCTTTCATAGTAAAACAAAAAAATTATATGTATGTGCTATAGACTGAATTGTGTTTCCCAAAAATTCACATGTTGAAGCCCTAACTTCCAACATGACTGACTTTGGAAATGCAGCTTTTAGGAGGTAATTAAGGTTAATGAGGTCTCAAGGGTGGGGCTTATAGGATTAGTGGCCTTATATGAAGAGGAAGATCTCTCTCTCTCTGTTCACCACGTGAAGACACAATGTGAAGGCAGCTACCTGGAAGTCTGGGAGTGGGCCCTTATCAGGAACTCAATCAGCTGGCACCTTGATCTTGGACTTCCCAGCCTCTAAGACAGTGAGAAATAAATGTTTGTTGTTTAAGCCACTCAGTCTATGATATTTTCTTATAGCAGACTGAGCTAAGACAGTGTGTGCCTCACTTATGTCTATTGAAAGTACAGGCCAGGTGCAGTGGATAATGCCTGTAATCCCAGCACTTTCGGAGGCTGAGGTGGGAGGATCGCTTGAGTACAGGAGTTTGAGACCAGCTTAGGTAACACAGTGAGATCTCGTCTCTATTTAAAAAAATAAAGTAATTAAATAATTTTTAAAAAGGAAAATACAGAAAACATCCTATAATGTCGTAGCAATGTACGTTACCTGCTTGGCATATTTGCTTCTTGTCCAAACTCCCTTTTTGTTTGTTTGCTCTTTGTTTTTTTCTTTTTAGAGACAAGGTCTTGCTCTGTTACTCAGGCTGGAGTCCAGTGGCACAATCATAGTTCACTGTAAGCTTGAACTCTTGGGCTCAAGCAATCCTCCCACCTCAGCCTTCTGAGGTGGGACTGCAGGTGCGTGCCACCCAGGTAATTTTTTTTACATCCAGCTAATTATTAAATTTTGTTTTTTGTAGAAATTGGGTCTCACTGTATTGACCAGGCTGGTCTTGAACTACTAGCCTCAAGTGATCCACTTGCCTCAGCCTCCCAAAGTGCTGAGGTTACAGGTGTGAGCCTCTGCACCCAGTCCAACCTTCCTTTTTTGTAAAAATTCATGCTGATTTACCTTTTTATTAAAATGATAGATGCTTACAAATTAAAACTCAGAATGCATAAAAATGCAAAAATGAAAATAAAAATCACACCACATCCCATTGCTGAGAATTAACCATAGTTATTAGTTGAGCACCATTTGACAGAACATTTTTTAAAATCATGTATGTGATTAAAGAAATAGCTAGAGAGGAGGAAATACTTTTGTAAAAATGGGACCATATGATAACTGTTTCATTGTTTGCTATTTGCCCTGAGGACCATTTTCAGAGGCTTCAAGTCATTGCTTTTTAATATTCTAAATGCTTTTTAATAATTTCACTGGGGATAGAATCAGCAGAGGTCCTCATGCTGTCATGCTAGAAGTCAATCTGTCAGGCAAATTAAAACAAATTTGAAGTTTGTTTTAATCCCAGGAGGACTCTTCTTGGCTATATCTTCTGGTTCTCTCTGGTGAACTAGATGGTTTTGTTCTGATTAATTAAGAGGAGATACAAACCTCCTCTTGTTTGCTTTACACCAAAATCTCCATTGTTTTCAAGGCACCCTTAGGCTTGAACATCCCTACACCCTGTCTCAAAGTCAGTTCCTTTCTGCAGAACTTCAGGACTCTCTGTTCTTAAAGGCTGTCTCTCTCCTCATGGGCAGAACATTTGAACCAGTACTGTGGTGCTGGATGAGCACAGTGGCTGCTGGTGTTTTTAGCTTGCCTATCTTGGCATGGAACCTCTGTTCAATGAGTGAGCTGCAGCAGGGGTGATTGGGACCATGGTAGTCTTGTTCTGCCAAGCCTAGGGTACAGCCTCTATCCTGGGAGTAGGGGCTAGGTAGACAAGGGAGTCCCCAACCTTTGGCCACACTCAGCAGAAATTTAGCTATCTTACTCCATTCAGGCTGCTGTAACAGAATACCACAGACTGGGGGCATATATACCACATAAATTTATTTTTCACACTTCTGAAGGCTTGGAAGTCAAAGATCAAGGTGCTAGCATATTCAGTGTCTGGTGAGAGCCTGATTCCTGGTTGATAGATGGCTGTATATGGCAGAAATACCTCACATGGCAGAGGGGTGCAGCAGTTCTTTGGGGTGTCTTTTATAACAGCACTAATCCCATTCATAAGGTGTGCCCTCATGACCCAATAACCTCCCAAAGGGCTTGTGTTATAATAACATCACCTTGATGGTTGGGTTTCAAAATAAGAATTTGAGGAGGGACATAAACATTCATTCTACAGCATAAGCCTTGAGAACCAAAGTTGAGTGTTCTAATATAAAGAGAGAGGTGTAAGCTGTACCATTTTCTGTGAACTAGCCTTGGAATTCACAACATATTGCTTTTAAAATAGTCTATTCATTGGCAATGATTGACTAAGGCCAGTATATTTTTATTTTTATTTATTTATTTATTTTTATTACACTTTAAGTTCTAGGGTATATGTGCACAACGTGCAGGTTTGTTACATATGTATACATGTGCCATGTTGGTGTGCTGCACCCATTAACTCGTCATTTACATTAGGTATATCTCCTAATGCTATTCCTCCCTCTTCCCCCAACCCCATGACAGGCCCTGGTGTGTGGTGTTCCCCACCCTGTCTTCAAGTGTTCTCATTGTTCAATTACTACTTATAAGTGAGAACATACAGTGTTTGGTTTTCTGTACTTGGGATAGTTTGCCGAGAATGATGGTTTCCAGCTTCATCCATGTCCCTACAAAGGACATGAACTCATCCTTTTTTATGGATGGATACTATTCCATGGTGTATATGTGCCACATTTTCTTAATCCAATCTACCATTGTTGGACATTTGGGTTGGTTCCAAGTCTTTGCTATTGTGAATAGTGCCGCAGTAAACATACGTGTCCATGTGTCTTTATAGCAGCATGATTTACAATCCTTTGGGTATACACCCAGTAATGGGATGGCTGGGTCAAATGGTATTTCTGGTTCTAGATCCTTGAGGAATCGCCACACTGTCTTCCACAATAGTTGAACTACTTTACAGTCCCACCAACAGTGTAAAAGTGTTCCTGTTTCTCCACATCCTCTCCAGCATCTGTTTCCTGACTTTTTAATGATCGCCATTCTAACTGGTGTGAGATGGTATCTCATTGTGGTTTTTATTTGCATTTCTCTGATGGCCAGTGATGATGAGCATTTTTTTATGTGTCTGTTGGCTGCATAAATGTCTTCTTTTGAAAAATGTCTGTTCATATCCTTCACCCACTTTTTGATGGGGTTGTTTGATTTTTTTCATATAAATTTGTTTAAGTTCTTTGTAGATTCTGGATATTAGTCCTTTTCAGATGGGTAGATTGTGAAAATTTTCTTCCATTCTGTAGGTTGCCTGTTCACTCTGATGGTAGTTTCTTTTGCTGCCCGGAAGCTCTTTAGTTTAATTAGATCCCATTTGTCAATTTTGGCTTTTGTTGCCATTGGTTTTGGTGTTTTAGGCATGAAGTCCTTGCCCATGCCTATGTCCTGAATGGTATTGCCTAGGTTTTCTTCTAGGGTTTTTATGGTTTTAGGTCTAACATTTAAGTCTTTAATCCATCTTGAATTAATTTTTGTATAAGGTGTAAGGAAGGGATCCAGTTTCAGCTTTCTACATATGGCTAGCCAGTTTTCCCAGCATCATTAAATAGGGAATCCTTTTCCCATTTCTTATTTTTGTCAGGTTTGTCAAAGATCAGATGGTTGTAGATGTGTGATACTATTTCTGAGGGCTCTGATCTGTTCCATTGGTCTATATCTCTGTTTTGGTACCAGTACCATGCTGTTTTGCTTACTGTAGCCTTGTAGTATAATTTGAAGTCGGGTAACGTGATGCCTCCAGCTTTGTTCTTTTTGCTTAGGATTGTGCTGACAATGTGGGCTCTTTTTTGGTTCCATATGAACTTTAAAGTAGTTTTTTCCAATTCTGTGAAGAAAGTCATTGGTAGCTTGATGGAGATGGCATTGAATCTATAAATTACCTTGGGCAGTATGGCCATTTTCACGATATTGATTCTTCCTATCCATAAGCATAGAATGTTCTTCCATTTGTTTGTGTCCTCTTTTATTTCGTTGAGCAGTAGTTTGTAGTTCTCCTTGAAGAGGTCCTTCACATCCCTTGTAAGTTGGATTCCTAGGTATCTTATTCTCTGAAGCAATTGTGAATGGGAGTTCACTCATGATTTGGCTCTCTGTTTGTCTGTTATTGGTGTATAGGAATGCTTGTGATTTTTGCAGATTGATGTTGTATCCTGAGACTTTGCTGAAGTTGCTTATCAGCTGAAGGAGATTTGGGGCTGAGACGATGGGGTTTTCTAAATATACAATCATGTCATCTGCCAACAGGGACAATTTGACTTCCTCTTTTCCTAATTGAATACCCTTTATTGCTTTCTCCTGCCTGATTGCCCTGGCCAGAACTTCCAACACTATGTTGAATAGGAGTGGTGAGACAGGGCATCCCTGTCTTGTGCCAGTTTTCAAAAGGAATGCTTCCAGTTTTTGCCCATTCAGTATGATATTGGCGGTGGGTTTGTCATAAATAGCTCTTATTATTTTGAGATACATTTCATCAATACCTAGTATGTTGAGAGTTTTTAGCATGAAGGGCTGTTGAATTTTGTCAAAGGCCTTTTCTGCATCTATTGAGATAATCATGTGGTTTTTGTCTTTGGTTCTGTTAATATGATGGATTACGTTTATTGATTTGCATATGTTGAACCAGCCTTGCATCCCAGGGGTGAAGCCAATTTGATCATGGTGGATAAGCTTTTTGATGTGCTGCTGGATTCAGTTTGCCAGTATTTTATTGAGGATTTCTGCATTGATGTTCATCAGGGATATTGGTCTAAAATTCTTTTTTTGTTGTGTCTGTGCCAGGCTTTCGTATCAGGATGATGGTGGCCTCATAAAATGAGTTAGGAAGGATTCCTTCTTTTTCTATTGATTGGAATAGTTTCAGAAGGAATGGTACCAGCTCCTCTTTGTACCTCTAGTAGAATTCAGCTGTGAATCTGTCTGGTCCTGGACTTTTTTTGTTGGTAGGCTATTAATTATTGCCTTAATTTCAGAGCCTGTTATTGGTCTATTCAGGGATTCAACACCTTCCTGGTTTAGTCTTGGGAGGGTGTATGTATCCAGGAATTTATCCATTTCTTCTAGATTTTCTAGTTTATTTGCATAGAGGTGTTTATAGTATTCTCTGATGGTAGTTTGTATTTCTTTGGGATCTGTAGTGATATCCCCTTTGTCATTTTTTATTGCATCTATTTGATTCTTCTTTTCTTCTTCATTAGTCTTGCTAGCGGTCTATCAATTTTGTTGATCTTTTCAAAAAGCCAGCTCCTGGATTCATTGGTTTTTTGAAGGATTTTTCATGTCTGTATCTCCTTCAGTTCTGCTCTGATCTTAGCTATTTCTTGCCTTCTGCTAGCTTTTGAATGTGTTTGCTCTTGCTTCTCTAGTTCTTTTAATTGTGATGTTAGGGTGTCAATTTTAGATCTTTCCTACTTTCTCTTGTGGGCATTTAGTGCTATAAATTTCCCTCTACATACTGCTTTAAATGTGTCCCAGAGATTCTGGTATGTTGTGTCTTTGTTCTCATTGGTTTCAAAGAACATCTTTATTTCTGCCTTCATTTCATTATGTACCCGGTAGTCATTCAGGAGCAGGTTGTTCAGTTTCCATGTAGTTGAGTGGTTTTGAGTGAGTTTCTTAATCCTGAGTTCTAATTTGTTTGCACTGTGGTCTGAGAGACAGTTTGTTATAATTTGTGTTCTTTTACATTTGCTGAGGAGTGCTTTACTTCCAACTATGTGGTCACTTTTGGAATAAGTGTGGTGTGGTGCTGAGAAGAATGTATATTCTGTTGATTTGGGGTGGAGAGTTCTGTAGATGTCTATTAGGTCTGCTTGGTGCAGAGCTGAGTTCAGTTCCTGGATATCCTTGTTAACTTTCTGTCTCGTTTATCTGTCTAATGTTTACAGTGGGGTGTTAAAGTCTCCCATTATTATTGTGTGGGAGTCTAAGTCTCTTTGTAGGTCTCTAAGGACTTGCTTTATGAATCTGGGTGTTCCTGTATTGGGTGCATATATATTTAGGATAATTAGCTCTTCTTGTTGAATTGATCCCTTTACCATTATGTAATGGCCTTCTTTGTCTCTTTTGATCTTTGTTGGTTTGAAGTCTGTTTTATCAGAGATTAGGATTGCAACCTCTGCTTTTTTTGTTTTCCATTTGCTTGGTAGATCTTCCTCCATCCCTTTATTTTGAGCCTATGTGTGTCTCTGCACGTGAGATGAGTCTCCTGAGTACAGCACACTGATGGGTCTTGACTCTATCCAATTTGCCAATGCATGTCTTTTAATTGGAGCATTTAGCCCATTTACATTTAAGTTAATATTTTTATGTGTGAATTTGATCCTGTCATTATGATGTTAGCTGGGTATTTTGCTTGTTAGCTGATGCAGTTTCTTCCTAGCATCGAGGGTCTTTACAGTTTGGCATGTTTTTGCAGTGGCTTTACCAATTGTTCCTTTCCATGTTTAGTGCTTCCTTCAGGAAGGCCTGGTGGTGACAAAATCTCTCAGCATTTGCTTGTCTCTAAACCCGATTTTATTTCTCCTTCACTTATGAAGCTTAGTTTGGCTGGATATGAAATTCTGGGTTGAAAATTCTTTTCTTTAAGAATGTTGAATATTGGCCCCCACTCTCTTCTGGCTTGTAGAGTTTCTGTTGAGAGATCCGCTGTTAGTCTGATGGGCTTCCCTTTGTGGGTAACCCGACCTTTCACTCTGAGGGCAGCCTATTTTTAAAGGGAAGGGACTTAGACTCTACCTCTTGATGGAAGGGCATCAAAGAATTTGCGGACACATTTTTAAACCATGACAACATATGCATAGATACCTAGGGAGCACAATGTTGCAACATGTTACCATTTGAAAATTTTAAGTGAAAGGTGTATGAATATTTGGTATTCTACTCTTTTCATTTTCATGTATGTTTGAAATTTTTCAAAATAAAAAGTTGGGGGGGAAATGTTACTCTGCAGTTGTCCAGCCTGATTTTTTCCCCAATTTGTAGCCAATTTGCTTTTTGCCTGGATGCTTGAATAACCCTTTAAGTTGTATATTCTAGTTATAAAGCATCTCTTAATAAATTTTCCTGGACCGCAATGTGTGCCTCCATCTAGAGGTTCATTTTTTTTCTTCTAGGTAATCCCCTTTATTACATCTTCTGAATTCTTCTGTTCCATATTTTGGGGCACTTTGCATTTAGGACACCAATTATCCTCAGGTTTGATCATTTCTACATTCTGATTCTGTGGGCTTCATTGTATTTGCTTTAATTTATTTTCTTTTCAGCTGCATGTATTGTTATGATCTTAAGATTTTCTTTTAGCTTAGTTTCCAGTGGTGTCTTTTCTATTCCTTCCAATTTGTACTTCAGTGTGTTGAATGGTGTTGTTTGGATTCTCACTTTGTATTTTTAAGTGTGATGATCTCCATTTATCTGTATCTGTTGCTGCTGTTTATATTCTTCTCTATGAGGTCTTATTTTAAATTAGTTAATGTATATATAATGTATATACACAAATACACAGTTTATTACTATTCCTTTAATCATGTATTCTCCCAGGTCAGTTTCTTTATCAATCTTGGCAGGGTTTCTTCCTTTCTTGCCTCCCTCTTCATTTTTTTTCTTTGTTAGATGCCCTGAACCAATGTTCTGCTTTTTCACAATTTCAAGGAGTGGTCCATCCCTTTAGGGAATACGCCTAACCTTTAGGTAATTTTCCCAAAGGGAAACTAGACTGAATTAGAGCCATGGCTACGAAGAGAGAAAAAAGAAAGGCTATTTTCCAGTTGTTAATCTTCAGGGTTTCAATTATTACATATGTGGCTTTTCAAATGACTTCAGGGGTGGTGTGTGATTAGGAGCCAGGCTACTTATCCTCTCTGCTCCAGAATCCTTCATTTTCCTCCTTGATACCACTTTTTAAAGTTTATTGCATTCCACTATCTCCCTTTCCTTGTTGGCAATTATTATTGATTTTTTGGGGAGAGGTTTTCTTTTTTTAAACTGATTTTGGGTGCATCTTGTTAAGAAGTTGGGGAAAAAAACTGTGAGGCAGTCTCAATTCTTTTAAACTTAGAAGTCCATCTCTTCTACAGCATCATATTTATATTTTTTAAGCAGGCTACAGGAAGAGGAAATACTTTTCACAAGAAAAAGAACCTAGTGCTTTGAGCTGGAAGTGATCTCAGAAACCATCCACTTTTGGGCTAGGGGCAGCGGCTCATGCCTGTAATCCCAGCACTTTGGGAGGCTGAGGGGAGTGGATGACCTGAGGTCAGGAGTTCGAGACCAGCCTGGCCAACATGGCAAAACCCCGTTTCCACTAAAAATACAAAAATTCACTGGGTGTGGTGGCACATGCCTGTAATCCCAGCTACTCAGGAGACTGAGGCAGCAGAATTGCTTGAAACTAGGAGGCAGAGGTTGCAGTAATCCGTGGTTGCACCACTGCACTCCAGCCTGGGTGATGAAGCAAGACTCCATCTCAGAAAAAAAAAAAAAAAAAAAAAGAAGCCATCCACTTTCCAAGTTCACAGAGCCATTTAATGACTGAGGTGAAGGTCTCCATCTTTTTTTTTTTTCCATCTTCCCTTGTCTCATGTATGGGTGCCATTTTAGACATCAGAAAGAGAGACTGAGAGAGAAAGAGAGGGTGCGAGAAGTTTTGCATGTTGACTACTTTCCTTTCCTGCCTCTATTCATATTACACAGCACTGGGCCTTTGTTAGGGGCAGCTCTGGTGGCACAGAAATTGGGGCTCTGACTATAATACTAAAAAAGTATATATTGGATAAAGACTCAATATGGTAAAGAAAGAACACTAGGAAAATTGTAAGACGTTTTTCTTCTTCCTGTCTTCTCTGGTTTAAAACAAATCAACCAACACCACAAGAATTAATATCATTTGAGGACATGAGACATTGAAAAAGGGAAGAGTTTGATTTTCTGAAATGGTTTGTCTCAGCTGCTGACTGCTTGTGAGAATTAAGAAATTATCCCAGTGACTACTGTGTTACAAGTACATGCAATGGATTTTAATTATGTCAGCTGGAAAAAGACTTTTAAAAACAAGCCAAAGGACTGTAGATTAATAGGAATTGTAAAAATATAATCTGCCTTGGGTCAATTCTGATCAGTGAGGCACCTCAGAATGCACCCCATCTATTTCAATGGGCCCTCCCTCTTCTGAATGAAGACTTATCAGCACCAGAGATCTATGAAGCTGTCCCAAAACCTATTGGACCAGATGGTCACTTGTCATTGGTCAAAACATTAGAATAAATGTTTCCCAAAATGCTCAGAAATGCAATCCTGTTGCTTACAGAGATCCTCAATCTTAATTCTACAATGAGGCTCTTAGTTAATTCTGACTTGGGGACATCCAGCAGTTAACCTTGATACCTAGCTGTAAGAAAAAGCACAAAGTAAAAATACAAAAAATAAAAATAAAATATTTTTTTTCAAAGTCAGCTGGGTACGAAAAATGTGGAATTCATAAATAATCTAGAATTGTTCATGTGATGGTATAAAATGAGGAAATTAAACATTAACGGATAAAATTTTCTTCCATGCTCCTAAGGTCTCTGGCCGGAACTGACATAATACCAATTAACAAGAGAAAATCATAGAATATTAATAATTTTTTTTACTTGTACATGGGAATCCTCACAAGAAAAATGAAGACCCAAAGATGCAGTTAGAACTAAATGCTTGTATACCATATTGGACAGAGTAATAAATTGTGAAAATATGACAAGAAAAAGGGGCTTAGATTTGGTCAATGAATCATGGAGAAGTGACTAGGAAGATACTGGTAAGCGCAACAAGTTTTGTTTGTACAGATGTCTCTTGTCTTTGACTTCTCATGTCTAGGGATAAGAATGTTTCTTTCCTCTTGGTGTAGTGAGGACATCTCTCACATGGGACTTCCATCTTCTGCTTTCAGGAAGAAAAAGGAAGGCCAGTGTGCCCTTCTTGCACCTGCTGTTTTTTAAGTGCTTTTCACTCAAAAGAATCAATATGCCACAGTGGCATGTTTTGAGGTGGTGTGTTCTGAACTCCTTCCCTACCCAGTATCTATACTCTCATTCTCCCTTACAAATAGAACTCCTATAGTCTGTTAAAAGAAAAACTTTAGCCTAATTAAATTTAACAGTGTTTACTTGAGCAAAGAATGATTCCACCAATCAGGCAGCCTCCCCAGCCGGAGTAGGTTCAGAGACACTTCAGCACAGCCACGTGGTGGAAGATTTATAGACAGAAAAAGGAAGTGATGTACAGAAAAGGAAGTGAGGTATAGCAACAGCTGGATTGGTTACAGTCAGCGTTTGCCTTATTTGAACACGGTTTGAGCAGCTGGCCCCCTTTCACTGGCCATAACTCAGTGACTGGCACAAGAGTAGATTACAGTCTGTTTACACCTTCATTTAGGTTATAGTTTGCGACTTACAGAGAAACCTTTAGGCACAACTTAAAATATGTATGGAGTCAACTTTAGGCTAAACTTAAGTCTTGAGGATGCAATGTAACTGTCAGGCCTCTGAGCCCAAGCTAAGCTATCATATCCCCTGTGACCTGCATGTATACACCCAGATGGCCTGAAGTAACTGAAGAATCACAAAAGAAGTGAAAATGGCCTGTTCCTGCCTTAACTGATGACATTACCTTGTGAAATTCCTTCTCCTGGCTCATCCTGGCTCAAAAGCTCCCCCACTGAGCACCTTGTGACCCCCACCCCTGCCTGCCAGAGAACCCCCTTTGAC
The DNA here is from genome assembly GCF_028885625.2 of Pongo pygmaeus. NCBI lineage: Eukaryota > Metazoa > Chordata > Mammalia > Primates > Hominidae > Pongo > Pongo pygmaeus. Next base: position 65,194,087 of record NC_072390.2, read on the forward strand.
TGTAATTTTCCTTTACCTACCCAAATCTTATAAAACGGCCCCACCCCTGTCTCCCTTAGCTGACTGTCTTTTCAGACTCAGCCCGCCTGCACCCAGGTGAAATAAACAGCCTTGTTGCTCACACAAAGCCTGTTTGGTGGTCTCTTCACACGGACGTGAGTGAAAGTAACTGTCCAGATTACATTTTTTACAAAAGATTTTTTTCAGTCTCCTTCGCAGATGGGAGTGACCAGTGAGAAGCAGATGGAAGCCACCAGGTGTGGCTTCCAGCACAACGCTCTCAAGGCGCTGGTTCTATTGGCAGTTAAGCCTATTACACATGCCTCTTGCTCATTTCTGCTGCCTGGGAGAAAGACCTGAGGACAGGGGCTAGCAGCCCGAAGGCGCAAGTGCATAATAATAGCGCAGTGGAGCCAAGGGATGGACAGAATCTGGTGGTGCCACCACTCCAGCCCTGGGTGCTTTTCCCTTTTTTTCAACAGGGAGAACTAAACTTTTCTTTTTCTTATTTTAAATTTATATTTGCTCTTATGTGACAGGCCAGGTCTCACTAACAGCTGAACAGACAGGCCTCCGTAACCACTGTTTCAGCACTGGTTAAGTTAAATATTAAAAGCTGAAAGAGCCAGTGTCTTTATACAAAGGCTGGAATGTAACAAAAGCCCACCAAGAGTTTTGCCCAGGCCTTTCCTGGGCTTTGAAGCATGACAAAACAAAGAAGGAATTCTTAACAGGACCTGTTCAAGATTAAACAAGTTTTTATCGGGGGTCTCAAGAAACTCCCTCAGACCTCCACAAACAAGTTTATCGGGGGTCTGAAGGAACTACTCAAACCTTCATGATTTAGCAGGAGACAAGATAAGGGTAATCACCTCTGGCACCTGCACCCATCTACATTAAGTAAATTTACTTAAATAAAGACCTTCCTTAGGACTGATTTTAGTTATAGATTAAAAGAAGTTAATCATTTATGTCTTTACACACACGCACACTTACATGTAGACAGATAGTTTAGAAGGTATATAAGCTCTGGAAAATTTTGTAATTTTGAGTCGATCTGGCGATATTTTCCAGGCCTTTTCCCTATACCCGGTTACCGAAATAAACTCTTCTTTCCCAGTTCATCATGAGAATAAGCAGCCCGACCCCTGGTTTGGCCCCGGAACACTTACAGAGGCTGTAAGACCCAGAAGACAGGGTCACTGTTTCTTCTACACTAACTTGGCTGCTCTTTAGAATTTTCTGGGGTGTTTTTATAAATACTAAGGCTTGTGCCTCATTTCCCCAGCGTCTGATTTCACCGACTTGGGGTGTACTCTAGGCACTGAGACTTGTAATAGCTGCCCCTAGTGACTCTAAGGTGCAGCACATGTCGAAGTCCACATCTTGGCGACTCCAGGTCCCTGGCTGGGCTGCGGTCAAGACTGCATGGCCCACTAAAATCTTCCGGGACTGGTTAGCGCGGGAAGTGCACCTCCGGGGCATCCTTTCGTCCGGAAGCCCCGCCTTCGCTCTCGCCCCGCCCTTCCCTGGCTCGGCCACGCCTCCTTCCCGCCCAGCTGTGGCCCCGGATGACGCAAACCGGGAACAGCGGCTGAGCCTGCGCTTCGGAGGCATGGATGTGCGCCTGCGCTGCACCAGGGCCCGGCGGGCGGTTTGAATTTTGCTCACGGAGTCACGTCTCACCATCCCGGGCTTCCAGCGGAGACTGCGGTATCCGCGGCTGGAGACCCAGCGGCGAGTAGCCTTTTGCTCCCGGACGGACTCGAGGTTGAGGATCCTGCCTTCGGAAGCGCCCGAGGTAGCTGCTTGGCGGCTGGGGGCCGCGCCGGGCGTGGGGGAGGACGGGGCTGGACGCTGGGGTGGATGCTTTAGACCCTCCCCTTCTCTCTCACCCGCGGAGTGGGTGGGAAACTGGTTCTTTCCCATTTCTCTGCCTCCTTACCGATCCCAAACTGTAAAGCCCCAACCCCTCACAGCACAGGAAAAATGATTACCTGGGCCCATTTATTTGACAGTGTAACACATTTTTTAAAAATGTGTCCGTATTTTGCGTGTTTAAAGAAAATACCAATGTTGTCTTTATATATAAATAGTGCGTTTGTCCTCCTGAATCCTTAAGGAAAGGACCCAGGCTTATCCCCTTTACCCTGGTTTGGGATCCATCGATGGCCTAAGGCTCTAAGACAGGTCAGGACGGTACCGTGGTTAGAAACTGAAGGTTGTAGAATTGAAAGAAATTGCTCTTGAATTTGTGTACTTAACCTTCAGAGACACGTGATTTACTTGACATTGACCATTCTTGGATTTCGAAAGTGAACAGAAATTTGTGTGGCTTTTGTTGTTACGAATATGTTTATATTTTTTTCTTCAGAGGCTTAAAGGATGGCCTCCTCAGATCTGGAACAATTATGCTCTCATGTTAATGAAAAGATTGGCAATATTAAGAAAACCTTGTCATTAAGAAACTGTGGTAAGTAAAACAGATTCCACTGACTTTGTATATATAAAATGCATTTTGATTATTCCACTCTGAATGATATCTTTGCTTGGTTAAGTGACTGCATCTTAGGTAATTTTAGATTTTGCATAACGATTTTTTAAATAGTCCAATGTCATTTTGAATATTGTGGAGGATACTAAAAATGTAAGGTACATTGAACAATGAACTGAATATTCATTAGAATTATTTACTTATGTTTTTCTGAGACATATAGGCCAATGGTGAGATTTGAAGGTTATGTGGCATCCATGGTTCTACAGCTAAATAGAGATACAGTCATGCGTTGCTTAATGATGGAGATGTGTTCTGACAAAAGCGTTACATGATTTGGTCGTTGTGCAGACATCACATCATAGAATGTACGTAAATGTACACACACCTAGATGGTACAGCCTACTACATATCTAGGCTATATAGCCTATTGCTCCTAGGCAACAAACCCGTATAGTACGTAACTGTACTAAATACACAATGGTGAGTATTTGTGTATCTAAACATAGAAAAGATACAGTAAAAGATTAAAAATGGAACACCTATATAGGCCACTTACCATTGATGGAGCTTGCAGAACTGGAAGTTGCTGTGGGTGAGACAGTGAGTGAATGTGAAGGCCTAGGACATCACTGTATACTACTGTAGACTTTATAAGTACTATACATTTATGCTACACTAAATTTATAAAAAATAAAAAACTGTCTTCTATAATACATTAACCTTAGCTTACTATAACTTTTTTACTTAATAAACTTTTTAGTTTGGCTTAGCTTTTTTATTTTCTAATAACTGCTTAAAACAAATACATTGTACAGGTGTACAAAAATATTTTTATATCTTTATGAGCTTTTTTTCCATTTTTTTTTAACTTTTTAAAATTTTTTTGTCAAAAGCGAATACACACACACACATTAGCCTAGGCCTATGCAGGGTCAGGATCATCAATATCTGTCTTCCACATTCACATCTTGTTCCACTAGAAGGTTGTCAGGGGCAGTACCACACATGGAGCAGTCATCTATGATAACAATGCCTTCTGGAATATCTCCTGAGGGACCTGCCTGAGGCTGTTTTACAGTTAACTTTTTTTTTTTAATAAGTAGAAGGAGTACACTCTAAAATAACAATACAAAGTATTGTATAGTAAATAACATAAACTAGTAACCATTTATTATCAATTATTATGTACTATACATAATTGTATGTGCTGTACTTTTATAATATTGGCATTATAGTTCGTTTACACCAGCATCACCACAAACATGTGAATAATGCATTGCACCATGATGTTATGATGGCTCCGATGTCACAAGGCAATAGGAATGTTTCAGCTCCGTTATAATCTCATGGGGCCACTGTCATATTTGTGGTCCATTGTTGACTGAATCACTGTTATGTGGCACATCACTGTATTAAAAGGCAAGTAAAAAAAACTGATGTAGAGCTCCATCGGGGTAAAAGTAGTTCATAACCCATCTTAGAGCCTGCTTTGGAGGAAGCTTATTACTCTATATCACTGGGAAATAACTAATTGAAAATGAAATAAATTATTTAAGCATCCATGAACTTGGAGATTGTAAGTATCTTTGAAAATATTTTGACGTGCTGAAATTGGATGATGCAATGAAAGTTCAGAGAAACAGATGATCCTTGTCAAATCTAAAATGTTGTTTAAAGAATTATATACTCCCTAACCTTATCTGGGAGGGTAAAGGTTTATTGGCAGACAGAATTCCATGTGCTGGGAAGGTTGTGTTGAACTTGTATTGTAGTTTGTATTATGAATTGGTATTTTAAAAACTTTCTCAAATATGAAATTATAATGTTAGATAGGCCGTTTCGAATTATACCTCCCCTCTCAGGGACCTTGATATTCTCAGTCCTATATTGATAACTACTAATAAAAGAGCCTTATACATTTTACAGTTTATGGTTCACATACTCTGGAAAGTTAAAGCTAAAGGGACTGTGGGTTCATCTTAAGGAGCTCCCTCACTTCACACCTGAGGAAACTGAGACTCTTGGAAGTCAGGTGGCTGGCCCAGGTCCCTCAGCTTATGAGTACTTGGTTGGGCCACAGTTTCTGTTTCTTGATTCCCATGTTAGTACTCTTTCTATTTTGTTGCCATTTTTATTGAAGTAATTTGTAAGAGACTTTTAGATGTTTAATAATTAGTCTTGTTTAAATTCACTTTCTGAGGTTGTGATTACTCATGAATAAACAAATATAATTTGGAGATCTATAAAACTATCAAGCCTTGAATTCACATGACCCACCAAAGCATAGGCCTGGCTGAAGCAGTCAGACCCATTAGATCCCTACACAGTTGTAAACTGTCATTTTGTATGGGGGGAGAATAATTTGTGTGGCTCCATAGCCTATAAAATATAGTCTGGTAGTTTGTTTGCTACTTTGGCTTCTGTAACTGACTAGATTACTACATAAAAACCAGTGGCCAGACACACACCTGTAATCCCAGCACTTTGGGAGGCTGAGGCAGGCGGATCGCTTGCACTCAGGAGTTTGAGACCAACCTGGTAACATAGTAAGACCCCGTCTCTACACAAAATAAAAAATGAGCCAGGTGTGGTGGCGCTTACCTGTAGTCCCAGCTATTCAGGAGGCTGAGGCAGGAGGATTGCTTGATCCTGGTAGGTTGAGGCTGCGGTGAACTCTGATGGTGCCACTGAACTCCAGCCTGGGTGACAGAGCAAGACACTGTCTCAAAAAAAAAAAAAAAAAAAAAGTGGTAAACGACACCCTAAAATTTAGGTGACTAAAAGTTGAGATACCAGTATATGGAGAAGAAATACTGTGTTCAACTAATTCTACTGAAATTATTCTCAGAGACATCATCAGTACTCTCATTTACTTATTAATTTGTTTTAGTTGTTATGAGCTGAATGTCAAATGCAAGTAGCGTTGCTCTATTAGATAGAATGATATACTCCTCATGATGATGATGAATGGCAGTTAGCATTTACTATTAGGTTCTACACGCAGGGCTAAGCCCATCTTATATGTACTTTCACCTATCTTCACAGTAATGAGGTAGGTACTTGGTGTCCCCGACTTCAGGCCTTCTACCTGGTTCACTCTACGCCTCCTTAATCTACAGATATTGCCAAAGTCTGCTTTTACTTATGTGTATGTCATTGTTAGATTGCTGGAAATGCAGATGGGAAGCTTCAATTATGAAGGTAGTTTTTCTTTTGTGCTTTTAACCTGCCCTTAAATTTTTTAAAAAACTACTTCTTTTATTTCTAGGGAGGAAGGGACTCTGATTTTCTCATCCATCTCAAATCTCTGAAAGTTGCTAGAGAGGGGTGCTAGGAGGTGGGATTGGGACTATGAGAATATACTACTTTATAGATGTCTTATGTTTGTTTTTGCCAGGTACCCAGGGTTATCACCAGCTTGTGACTTTTTATGTTACTTTGTCTGCTTAGGGGTGGTTTTGAATAGTGTGGATAGTGTTAATATGAATTCCAAATCCATATTACAAATTCTGAAAGAGAGTTTCACCTCAACCTCACTCCTACCCCTTCCACACACACACTGAAGGGCCTGTCTAAAACATAAGCTTTTTTCTCTGGTGAGTGATTACAACTTTCACCGAAAATATATTCATGAAGAAGAGTCCTAGCCTCATTTGAGATTCTCACTCCCAACACCCTGTGTTTTAAAGCCCCAAAACCTTGGATCTTATCCCTATTAAAATCAAATATATTCCATTGCTGAGATTGAAAACCTCCTGTCCAGCATTGCTCCACACTCCTCAGATTAGGGCTGCTGCAGCCCCAGCTCACACACCCTGCCTGGTATGAGGAGGAACCACAGTTCCCTCTTTATATTGGAACCCTTGGAAATTTGCCTTTTTCTCATGAAAGCTTAGCTGTGGACGTAGAAGGATGCTTGTTTTACCTAGCATTTCTAAGTGTTTTAATAAGTGGAGGAATTTGCCAGAAACCAAAGACGCGGGGGAGACATTGTCCTTGCCTCTCCCCTCCTTCTGTTCCGTACTACTTAGAAATGAGGTCTCAAGATAGTCCATGGAGTCAGTTTCTAGGGGCTAAAGCAGTAGACCTTTTTCCACCCCTCTCTACGGTACAGCTATCTGTTCCAAGAGTTCGCATGAGTACTTGTAGCTACTCCTTTTCTATACACTTTGTTTTCTATTTTATTTTTGTTTATAACAGGCCAGGAACCTACCTTGAAAACTGTATTAAATAAAATAGGAGATGAGATCATTGTAATAAATGAACTTCTAAATAAATTGGAATTGGAAATTCAGTATCAAGAACAAACCAACAATTCACTCAAGGTAATGTTTCTCTAATGAGGAAGCAGTAAAAAAGGCAATACATACAAACTCCCTAATCAATAAGTAATTCTTAAGGATGCTTTGTTTATAATGTTTTTGGTTTATAAATTATTAATGGTACAGTATGCCATTTATGTTTTATTTTCCTAGTATAATGGAATTTGGAGCTCCACAGCTACTTCTTTCTGCTGATGGCCAGTGGAATTCAACTTTACTAGAAAGGAGAGTTTGCTAATAATTCTTGGTAGCTTTAATTTAAACAATGATGTTCTAGTAGAGTGGTATGTAAAGAACACCTGCTTTAGGTGAGGAGATACGGATTCTTGCCTTGGTGGTCCTTGGTACTCTCTGCCACCCTGAGAAAGCTATTTTACCTGTTGGGGTTTCAAGATCCTCATTTGAAAAAATAATGGATCATATTGAACTGTTTCTTAGCTCCCTTATATGTCTATATTTCTATATTTTTATAAAAGGTAATGTAAGGGTTCTCAGGTAAAGAAAAACTTGAGCCTCATTCACATGCACATTTTATTCTAAACAAGCCTTCAAATTGACTTCAGCTAGTAAAAGTACTTGTGCACTTCCTGATGGGGAAATAATCTGTACCATAATTATCTCACGTTGTTAGAGCTGGGGAATTGCTCAGTGGGATTGAACAAGGGACCTCCCTGACCCCATTCAGCTTTATAATCCTTAAGGTCTGTAAAGATTGTTCAGCTATAGGAATGGGCATGATTATGCCTATCACTCTATTAGTCAAAATGGAATTGGTATCCATGAATGTCATTCACCTCTTCAAGGAAAAGACATTATATAAATTCAAAACAGAAACCAATACCGGCATTTCAGTTCTAACCTGCCCAATAATGTCCAGGGTTAGGTGTGGGCCTACAGAATGCTCAACTCAGAACTGAAGGCTATTTGGAATTTCTGTTCACATTGTGATTGGGAGCCAGATGGCAGGAATCCAAAGGCACAAAATATTTTCCTTATTAAAATGTGTATGAGTTCATAGCCTCAAGTTGTAGTAAAAGTTAGAGACCAAAACACCCCAGCTATCAAGTAGAAATTTTCATTAAGCTGGCAGGTAGCCCACAGTGGAAGTCATCCTAAAGCAGCATCTCATGCTTGCCAGCTGGGTATATTACCACGCTGTGATAATACGGTTGCTGTTACACAGGTAACACTGGGGAGCATTTGATAAGCCAACAAAAGCAATTTATGAGAATGAAAAACATAAGTTCTTTGTATATTTCTTAGTTATCTCCCAAGATTAAAGTATTTGAGAAAGACTTAACTTTAGTCCTGCTTTGTAATTGCAATGTGATTATAGTGATTGTTCTCTGAAAAAAATCCAGTAGAGAAAAATATTACCACCATCCAAAAACAGCTCTAGAAACCAATTTTTTATTGCTGGATTCGTTGCTTTTTCACTTCATTCTGCATTTTCGGTACTCTAGTCAATGTGATTTTTTTTTTTTTTTTTTTTTTTTTTTTGAGACGAGCCTTTCTCTGTCGCCCAGGCTGGAGTGCAGTGGCACGATCTCAGCTCACTGCAGCCTCCTCCTCCCAGGTTCAAGCAGTTCTCCCCCCTCAGCCTCCTGAGTAGCTGGGACTACAGGCGCGTGCCACCATGCCTGGCTAAATTTTTGTATTTTTAGTAGAGACGGGGTTTCACAGTGTTAGTGAGGATGGTCTCGATCTCCTGACCTCGTGATCCACCTGCCTTAGCCTCCCAAGGTGCTGGGATTACAGGCATGAGCCACCGCGTCCAGCCACAGTCACTGTGATTATGGTTCACTGTTTTCCCTGCTCTTTAGAATATCTTAAAACACACATGGGGAGGACAGAGACTTATTTGTGAGCATTTTTAAATTTTAGGAACTCTGTGAATCTCTTGAAGAAGATTACAAAGACGTAGAACATCTTAAAGAAAACATTCCTTCCCATTTGCCTCAAGTAACAGTAACCCAGAGCTGGTAAGTGTATTTATAATTATTCTTGCTATCTGGATTTATAAACCCATGAAAACAAGTTCTTCAAAGCCTTTTGTTCTTTCATAAACTTGCAGTTTTGTCAGCGATGATCTAGTTTTTTGTCACCTATACTAAAAACAGTATTTCCATGTTCACCAGTTTTCTTATCTTGGTGTCTCTGAGGAAAATCTAACACTTCTTTCCCAGTTTGCCAAGGGCAAGTCTCTCTAGCCTCTCTTTTTTCACTCGCTCACTCGATTTCTTTCCCTGAGAGCAGTTTGTCAACTGACGTTTGTTCCTTGACATTTTAGGCAGGTTAATTTTTTGTTATGAGAATAGGACATTGAGTAGTGTTCTTGATCTCTGCCTACTAGATTCTGGTAGCATCCCTCCATCCCACCCATTCATGACAATGAAAAATGTCTCCAGACATTGCCAAATGCCTCTGAGGGCAAAGTCTTCCCCGACCATTGAGAACCACTGCCTTTGGGTAAAAATAAGCTTAAGGAAGTTACCATTTTAAAAATAGCTAAAGAGGCTGGGCACAGTGGCTCACACCTATAATCCTAGCATTTTGGGAAGCCAAGACAGGCAGATTGCTTGAGCCCAGGAGTTTGAGACTAGCCTGGGCAACATGGTGAAACCCCATCTCTGCTAAAAATACAAAAAACTAGCCAGACACAGTGGCACACCCCTGTAGTCCCAGCTACTCAGGGAGCTGAGGCGGGAGGATTGCTTGAGCCTGGCAGGTCAAGGCTGCGGTGAGCCCTGATGGTGCTACTGCACTCCAGTCTGGGTGACAGAGTAAGATCCTGCCTCAAAATAAATAAATAAAAGCCAAAGGAACCGTAAGGTTAGCTCTTTTTTCCCCTCAAATGTCCATCCTCTCTCTCTCTCTCCCCCCTTACAAGGTGTGTCTGTGCTTCGGCTTTTTCCCTGAGGCCCTAACACCTGGCTTTTGGCTGTCATTGCCACCACACCTAGGGTGGTTGAAGGTCACGAAGAGGTCAAAAATCCCTCGTCAGCCCTGGTTCTACTTCTAAGATTTCATTTTGCATACCACCTTTTTGTTTTTGAAATTCTGTTTTCTGCACTGCCACTGTGCTTTCTTAGTTGTCAGCCCACTTCTTTGACTTGGCTGCCTCCTTTTCCTCTCCCCTCTTTTAAATTATAGATCTCTCCTACCTGCTTTACTCATTCTTACCAAACTTCACTGTTAATGCTCTCAAATGTCCAGCTCTAGCCTTGATATGACATCTAGTTCCAGCGATTTAATGGCCTGCTATTTTCTCCTCAAACTTTGCATCTCGAAGACCTGGCTCTCTTGTTACCCACATATCCTCCCATCACCTCGGTGAGGACTTGTCATCTTTATCCTGTCTTGCTGTTTCTCAGCCATTACCCATCATTGGACATCCAGCAAGAATTTGATCAGGGGAATAGGAGGAATTTTCTTCTAAGCTCACTATGGCCTAGCTTCAACTCTCAGGGATAGGTGAGAGCAGAACCTTTCTGTAGGTGAAAATGGTTATTTTCAGCTGATAAACACAGCAGGGCATAAGGGAGCCAATCAGGTGCTTCCTCAACATATGGTCAAGACAAGTTCAGGTACGATTCAGCCAGTCTCACAGTGGAATCTCATATGTTAGGATTCACAGAAGGATTATGGTGCATTGGGCATCTTTATCTTGACAGTGTGCAGCATGACCGAGTCACACCACCTCAGTGAGGCTGGTTGCCATCTGTGTCTGGCATTGGACTGTCATCTTGGGATCTCGCTTCCTGTCTTTCTGAGGATTCCCTTGGCTTGCTCCTGAGGCCATCCTCCCACTCATAATTCCAGGGCTTTGCTTAACTTCTAAGCTTTACATTATGTTACATTTCTTGTTACCTTTTTATTATACAAATAATACATGTTGCTAGAAAGTGTTTGTTGTCAGAAAATAAAACTCATCTGTAATTCTACCAATAAGAAATATTACAGGTATTTCTTATACCTGTTATTATGTGTAGTTATAGCAGCCCCCTACTGTTTCTTATATTTGGTGTTGTCTTTCCTATGTCTTGACTTGCTGCTGGCGACATCCCTGGCAGTTAAGGAACCTAGAAGCTATAGTGTGTTTCTAGACTTTGTTTGCTAGTGGGACAGGAGCTATATTAGTAAGCTTCTCACTCGCTCTAAATGTTGGGCAGATAGAATCCAGGGGTGACCCGTGATCATTGCTGGCAACTAAAATGACCGCAATACACAGGGACTGACATGAGCAACCATCAGGATAAATTAGAATAAATAGAAGTGTAAGATAACTGATGTTTCCAGATTCAGAGTTAGGGATGTCAGGAAGACAAGCTGTTAAGGGGTTAAGAGAAGCTATTAAGCCGTAAAGCTGTTAACTTACTGACTTTGAGGAGCTGGTGGGACAACTGAAGAAGATATCATGTTACACATAAATAAATATAGCTATATTACTGAAGATTTGGGAACTTAATTTTTCAACATTTCCTTCACTGTTCAGATGTTCATGAACAGTAAACATAGGGATAGAAAAAAGTGTTGGCAATAAGATTATAACAGGATGAGTTACGTATTTAATATTATTTTCAGTTGGGAAAACTGTCAGTATGCTGCTTATTTCTGACAATTGCCTGTATGTATGTACATCTGTATTCTGTAGTGTTAAGGGATCAGATCTTGATCCTGAAGAACCAATCAAAGTTGAGGAACCTGAACCCGTAAAGAAGCCTCCCAAAGAACAAAGAAGTATTAAGGAAATGCCATTTATAACTTGTGATGAGTTCAATGGTGTTCCTTCGTAAGTATTTAAGATAAATAATGTTCAACCGCTTAACAAACATAAATGATCGTTTAAATCATAAAGCTTAATTATATTAATTGTAATATGCTATGTTCAAATATGGATCTTTTTAAAAAGTTTCACATTATACTATGAAAATGCAGTAAATTTTTTGAAGATTTTTGTTGTAAAACCCCTTCATAGAGAGATCTAGAGATGGATCAATTCATTGCTTAAGTCCTCTCTTGGACCTTTTTGTGTTACAGATTTACCAATCATATTATAGAAGTAGCCTCAGTTTTGTGGTAATTTTAAGGAAATTGAGTGTGTTGTGTAGAATTGAGAATGAGAATGGACAATGCTGTGTTTGGTTTCCGTTTGTGCATTGCACCCCGCGCTTGTTTGAGCCTGTGCTATATTCCAGGCCTTGGGTCACTCAGAACAGAGGAATGAATAAGACAAAATGCTTCCCCCAGAGGGGGGTCTCCCTTGTCTCTTACATATGGCAATAATGGGAAACCAATTATGAAAATCAACATTTTTAAACTCATAATTCCAGGGCTTAGCTTAACTTCTAAGCTTCATGTTATGTTACATTTCTTGTTACCTTTTTATTATACGAATAATACATGTTGCTAGAAAGTGTTTGTTGTCAGAAAGTAAAACTCATCTGTAATTCTACCAATAAATAAGATAGGCTATAGCTTTCCAGATTTTATTTGACTATACATATGTAACAGGTATTTCTTATACCTGTTATTATAGCAATGTAGTTATACTGTAAATACAACTTACTATCCTTTTATTGTGATAATTTTTCTATCATTAATAGTCATATAATATATAGCTATCCAGTAACTTATTGTAGCATTTCCTCATTACGTATTTGGGTTGACTTTATTGTTATAAATAATGGTACAATGAAATATCTTTTAGACAAGGCTGTTTTGCAGTTTTTTTATTTCCTTGGGATAGAGTCTTAGGAGGAGAGTCCCTGAGGCAAAGATCATGATTATTTTGCTTTCTAGAGAGTTTTTCATACCAGTTTGTTTTGGTTGTTGTTTTATTTAATAAAGTATGTTTCTTAGAACCTTTGTTAGGTTTACAGAAAAATTGAGCAGATAGTACAGTGTTCTCATACCGCTTCTCCCCTGCACACAGTTTTCCCTAGTAACAGAGCATTGGTATGACATATCTGTTACAGTTGTCAAACCAATACTGATACATTACTATTAACTACCATCCTTAATGTTAGGATTTATTCTGTTTTGTACCATCTATGGGTTTTGACAAATGCGTAATGTCATGTGTCTACCATTACGGTATCATACAGAAGAATTTCACTATCCTAAAAAGTTTCACTGTCCTAAAAGTGCCTTGTATCCCACCTCTTTCTATCTCCCACTGAACCCCAGAATCTTATATGGTTAGAGTCATACAGTATGTAGCCTTCTCTGACTGGCTTCTTTTACTTAGAAATAAGGATTTATGATCCCTTGTATCTTTTTGTGGTTTGATAGCTCATTTCTTTTTAACACTAAATAGTACTCCATTGTATGGATGTACTGGTTTGTTTATTCGTTCACCTATTGAAGCAATCTTAGTTCCTTCCAGTTTGGTGCAACTATTAATAAAGCTGCTAAAAACATTCATATGCAGGTTTCGTGTAGACATAAGTTTTCAACTCATTTGGGTAAATACTTAAAGGAGTGTAACTGCTGAATCATATAAGAGTATGTTCAGTTTTGTAAAAACCTGCCAATGGCTATACCATTTTGCATTCCCACCAGCAATGACGGAACATTCCTCTTGCTCCATATACTCTTTATCATTTGGTATTGTCAGTGTTCTGGATTTTAGCCACTCTAATAGGTGTATAGTGGTATCTATTTTACTTTACAATTCCCTAGTGACATTTGACACTGAGCATCTTTTCAGCAAGTACTACAGTCCTCCGCTCTACCAGCTGAGCTATCAAAGGGAGCGCTGAGCATCTTTTCATATTGATATACTTATTTTCCATTTGCATATCTTCTTTGATGAGGTATCTGTTCAGGTCTTGAGCCCCTTTTTAAAGTGTGTTGTTTGTTTTCTTCTCACTGAATTTTAAGAGTTCTTTGCATATCTTTCTTCCTCTCCTCTGGTATTCCCATTACCTGTGTGTATACTTTTTTTGATTGCCTCACAGTTCTTGGGTTTTCTGTTCTTTTTTGTATTTCTCTTTGCATTTTAGTTTGGGAAGTATCTATTGACGTTATCTATTGATGTATCTTCAAGTTCACTGATTCTTTCTTTAGCTGAGTCTAGTCTGCTGATGGAGCCCATCAAAGGCATTCTTCATTTCTGTTAGCGTTCTTTATTTCTAGCATTTCCTTTTGATTCTTCTGTAGAGTTTCCACCTCTGCTTTGTCTGTCTATTCTTGCATTTTATCCTTTTTCCATTAGAGTCCTTAGCATATTAAACATAGTTATTTGAGTTAGTGGTTTGATACTTCCAAAATCTGTCATTTCTCAATCTGCTTCTGATGCTTGTGATGCTCTCAGCCTGTATTTTTATCTTATGCCTAGTAATTTTTGTTGAAAGCTGGACAAGATGTATCTGGATAATAGGAACTGAAGTAAATAGGCTTTTAGTGTGAGATTTTATGTTGATATGTCTAGGAGCTGGGCTATGTTTAATGGTTGCTACTGTTGTAAATGTCAGAAGCTTCAATTTCTTCTAGTTCCCATTTCTTTTTTTTGTTTGTTTTGTTTTATTTTGTTTTTGAGATGGAGTCTCGCTCTGTCGCCCAGGCTGCAGTGCATTGGCACGATCTCAGCTCACTGCAAGCTCTGCTTCCTGGGTTCACGCCATTCTCCTGCCTCAGCGTCCGGAGTAGCTAGGACTACAGGCGCCTGCCGCCACCACGCCAGGCTAATTTTTTGTACTTTTAGTAGAGACGGGGTTTCACCATGTTAGCCAGGATGGTCTCGATCTCCTGACCTCGTGATCCGCCCGCCTCGGCCTCCCAGAGTGCTGGGATTACAGGCATGAGCCACCGCGCCTGGCCCTAGTTCCCATTTCTTTTGTCTCCTCTATTGTCTTTGGGTTTCCTTAGAAATTTTTTCTTAATAGATTCTGTGTCTTGTAGCTCACTAAGTGTTAGTTCACTAATACATTCCTGTAACCTTGTTGTAGTGGTGGTAAGGTGTTGGAGAGGAGAAGCATTCTATAATCTTATGATTAAATCTCAGGCTTTTTAGGGGTACTGCATCTCTGGCCTGTGACCTTCTAAGGTGTTTCCTAGCTAGACGGGGCTGAAATCGTCTAACTACCCTTTCCCTAGGTCAGATAAGGTTCTAGTCAAGTAGTTTTCCTTGAGGGCAGGTCTTTGTTTTGGATAACAGAACTGCTGTACTTTTCCCTGGCCTATTTCAAAATAATTACTTTTTCCCTCCTCTTGCTGATGCTCAAGAGAATTTTTCTCTGATCTTCATTTTGAAAACTTGGGGGGAAGGCAGAGGTGGATCCTGGAAGTAAAACTCATGGAAGTATGGGGGGCTCCCTAAACTGGATCCCCAGGAGTTTTTAACTCTCAAGCTATTCAAACTGAGCCTTAGCAGTTTGTCCGTTACTATTTAAATGTTCCTACAGTTACTCACTCCAGTGGCTTCTGTTCCTAGGAAGCTGTCATTCTCTGCATTTGTTTGTCTCTCCTGTTTTGGGGGCACTGTTTGGCCCTGTGACCGCAATTCTCTGAGAAGAATTACCAGCTTTCAGTTTGCTCTTGTTGTGAGGATGGGAGTGACAGTTTCCAAGCTCTTGACACATCAGAGTGCTACATACCAGTTTTTACTCCTGTTGGTAGTGTGTGAGAATGCCCAACCTAATCTCACACCTGCTAGTGTTACCTACTACTTAAAAATTGCTACCAATTAGCCACTTGAAAAATACCTGGCTCTTTCACAAGTCCAAGACTAGTCATGACGTTGACATTGCTCTTTAGTCTTTTTCTGGGGGGAGAGGGTCATTTTGTCATTTCCTTTACTTTTTTTTTTTTTCACTACTTTTTTTGTTTTTGAGACAGTCTCACTCTGTCCCACAGGCTGGAGTGCAGTGGCATGATCTCAGCTCACTGCAACCTCTGCCTCCTGGGCTCAAGCAGTTCTCATGGTTCAGCCTCCCAAGTAGCTGGGACCACAGGCGTGTGACACCACACCCAGCTAATTTTTCTATTTTTAGTAGAAACGGGGTTTCACCATGTTGGCCAGGCTGGTCTCAAACTCCTGACCTCAAGTGATCCACCTGCCTCGGCCTCCCAAAGTGCTGAGATTACAAGTGTGAGCCACCACACTAGCAGTCATTTCCTTTATTGACAGCTTTATTTTCATGAAAACTGTTTGATGCTCTGATGCTATTCAGCTTTGATCTTTGTTATTGTTGCTCATTGGCTGAGCTAACGTGAAGAGCAGATGGCTGTGACGAACAGTGGAGTAAAGGATTTTTGGAAAATGCTTCCATGAAGAGCTATTGGAAGGAAATTAGAATGGTCATGGTAGAGTATTCATTTTTCAACTAGGGGTTATTTAATGAATGAGAAATGAAGTTAGATTAGGGTAAAAAAATCATGTTTTCCAAGCATAGAGTTTTTATTTACTTTAAAACAAATGGTGCTGAGAGTAAAGTTAAAGTGGAAAACATTGAAAGAGATTAGGGATGACTATTGAGGAAATCAAGGTGGTAGTTGAGAAGATTTGAAGGAATACATAAGTGCATTGTGGAGAGCTGGGGTATAAGAGTTTGTAGAAATTGTGGTTAGAAAAAACAGGACAGCAAAAATGAATTTAGAAAAGAGAGGAATAATGAAAATGAGTGTTTTTTTGGAAATATGAACATTGTCTTTTAAATAAACTTCTATATCATTGTATCAAGGAAGTTTTGACTAGAAAGCTGCTACTTTGAATAGAAGTGAAGAACAGAGCTTAACCTACTGAACTTACAATTTGTTGAAGAGACAAATTGAAGCAGATCATTAAGTTTTGTTTTTGGTGTGTTCAAAACATTCAAAATTGAGAGTCTCCTATTTTTATATTATAAGACTCCATGGTGAGTGGGAGGACGGACAAGAGGGAGGTTGAAGAATATAATTCAGAGTGAAAGAGACAGTGCTCTAAGGGAACTTGAGCTAGGGCATAGAAAACATCATGGCTATGCTTTGGTTCTCCTCTGCCCAGGCAGCTTCCAGTCACTCATTCCTGTACATCCCCTACCCCATCAGTTCTCCTTTGTCTTAATTTTCATTGTCAACTTTGTTGTGGTCTTCTTTGTTGCCCTTCATCTTCCCTTCCTCCTCCTCCTTTTTTTCTCTTTCTTTCTCTGAACAAGTAATAGTTTTTGCATAGCACTGGAGTGCTATAAGTTGTATAATTTATTAATATTTAAGTTTTTCCTTTGCTCACATTTAAAAATGTTTAAATAAACTTATATGTTGCAGTTAATCAGTCCATTTGAATCAGAATTTGAGAGCTTATTTAAAATTATAATATCAGTTCTCCATAGGCAAACAATAGAGGTTAATAATTAGAGAAGGTAAGCACCGATATGTTGTCACCTCTATTTAATTATTCAGCTGTCTGGTTTATTTGGAAGTTGATATAAGATTGTTTTTATAAAGGGTACTGTAATACTTTGTACTATTGTACAAAGTCATCATACTTATATTTTTCAAGGAAAGTAATTTTGTATGATAATTCTTTAAAACAATAATTAGCCATATACTTTTTTACAGGTACATGAAATCCCGCTTAACCTATGATCAAATTAATGATGTTATTAAAGAAATCAACAAGGCAGTAATTAGTAAATATAAAATCCTACATCAGCCAAAAAAGTCTATGAATTCTGTGACCAGAAATCTCTATCACAGATTTATTGATGAAGAAACGAAGGATACCAAAGGTAAAATGGCAGCATATATGTGTGTACATGTGAACTGTTCAGAGTATAACTAAATCATGAGAAATGTAGCTAGTTCTAGAAAATTCTAAATCTAGAGTGTTAATTCCCAACCAGGAGCAGTTATCCTACCAGAGGACATTTTACCATGTCTGGAGACATTTTTGGTTGTTACAGCTGGGTGCTCCTGGCATCTAGTAGGTAGAGGCCAGGGATGCTGCTATAACAGCCGGCCGTGCACAGGATAGCACCCACAAAATGAATTCTCTGGCTCACAGTGTCTGTAGTGCTGAGCCTGAGAAACATTGCTTTAGAGTCTATTGTGAAACTATGCCCAATGTTTTAAGAAATTGAATAGTAATGATAACAGCTAGTCCTGTTGATATAGCTACTTACTATATGGCAGAGAGTGTGCCAAGAGCTTCAATCCTTACAACACCCATATCACTTACTATTATTACTCCCAATTTGCTGAATAGGCAAAGAGAGCTTAACTTACTTGTCCAAGGTCATCCAGTTAAATGATAGCACTGTTATGGGTTTTATTCTTATAACCACTATGTCATATTGCCTCTTGAAAAGTGAATTGTTCAAGCGATACCAACAGATAGCTAGTGACCTAATAAATATCATGCATGCAACTTCTGTTGATAGAATAATTATTATTTTAGCAAGAATACTAGTTCTTGGTTTTATTGGATACTAACAGTAAAAACAATACCATTCATATTCACAACTTAATGTATTAAAGACTCTTTTGCAAGTTGGCCTTATAAAAATTAGCACTAATATCTTTATTTTTAGGTCGTTATTTTATAGTGGAAGCTGACATAAAGGAGTTCACAACTTTGAAAGCTGACAAGAAGTTTCACGTGTTACTGAATATTTTACGACACTGCCGGAGGCTATCAGAGGTCCGAGGGGGAGGACTTACTCGTTATGTTATAACCTGAGTCCCTTGTGAACTTTTGAACATACCAACAGGGTATAGAGTATAGAGGCTATTTCTATAATTTTCTTATATATAATTTTTTTAACTTTCAATCTTTTTTGTTTCCTTTTTTTTTTTTTTGAGACAGGATCTTGCTTTGTCACCCAGGGTCTTGCTTTGTCACGCAGGCTAGAGTGCAGTGGTGCAAACATGGCTCACTGCAGCCTCAACCTCCCAGGCTCAAGTGATCCTCCCACCTCAGCCCCCTGAATAGCTGGGACTACAAGCATGCGCCACCATGCCTGGCTAATTTTTGTATTTTTTGGAGAGATGGGGTTTCACCATGTTGCTTAGGCTGGTCTTGAGCTCCTGAGCTCATACAATCCACCCTCCTCAGCCTCCCAAAGTGCTGGGATTACAGGCTTGAGCCACCACACCTGACCTATTCTTGTTTCTTCTAAAAATAAAACTCTTTTTGGATAAAGCTTATATATTTTCTTTTTTTTTTTTTTTTGAGACAGAGTCTTGCTCTTTTGCCCAGGCCAGACTGTAGTGGCGCTATCTCAGCTCACTGCAAACTCCACCTCCCGGGTTCACGCCATCCTCCTGCCTCAGCCTCCCGAGTAGCTGGGACTACAGGCACCCGCCACCAGGCCTGGCTAATTTTTTGTATTTTTAGTAGAGAAGGGGTTTCACCGTGTTAGCCAGGGTGGTCTCGATCTCCTGACCTCATGATCCACCCGCCTCAGCCTCCCAAAGTGCTGGGATTACAGGCGTGAGCCACCGCGCCCGGCTAAGCTTATATATTTTCAAGATTCACCTCCTCTCACCAAATATTTAACTACCTGCTGAATACGCCTCTGTTCTAGGCACATAATGGAACTAAAAAATGCTCCTGTCCAGTTTTTGTGTTGAGTGGACAATGCTGCAGACCCTAATAAGATTGGGTACAGATCGGTGTGCGCCTGTAGTCCCAGCTACTCAGGAGAATTGCTTGAACCCAGGAGATGGAGGTTGCAGTGAACGGAGATCACACCACTGCACTCCAGTCTGGGCAACAGAGCGAGACTCCATCTCAGAAAAAAAGAAAAAAAGATTGGGTACAGATGTGATATTGGAAGAAAAAGATCAAGATGATGAGGTTAGGATACCCAGGCCCTTTGGACTTAAAGATCACTAGTGTCTAAATTCCATCGATGGCATTTCAGTCTATAGGTAAACTTCCTGGAAGCTGGATTTGGAGACAGTTTATCATCTGATTATTGGGCTTTCCTGTAGGTACTCAGGGAGCAGCTTACCTGAAATGCATTTAGTGTACACCAGTCTGTAAACTTCAACCTGTAATGAAAGTGTAATAAATGTACATTGAGTTGATGTGATAATGTGATATAATAAGAAATACATATTTGATCTTCCTATCCAGTTCCTTGTTCAGAGCTCCTAAAACCCTTGTAATTTCCAAAGTGATGGAGTACATCTTTTGTTCTATATTTGGTCTTTGACCCCAGTTCCTGACACAAAGCTCCTAAATTCCTTTGAATTTCCTAGTGATAGGAGAATTTTTTGTTCCAGTGAGGTAACTCTTGATGGGCACCTGGATAACTCAGGATGGGGGCTGCTCACAAAGACCACATCATGATTGGAAGTTTCAAACTTTCAGTCTCCCACCTCCAGAGAGGGGAGAGGGGCTGGAGATTGAGTGAATAATCCATCAGGCCTATGTCAACAAGACATAATCCCTTAACTGTGGAGTTCAGGGAGCTTCAGGATTGGCAAACATTTTGATGTGCCAGGAAGGTGACACACACCAGCTTTATGAAGTCAGCAAGTCCTGTGCTCAGGACGCTTCTGGACCTTGCCCCAGGTACCCCTTCATCTGGCTGTTGTTCATCTGTATCCTTTGTAGTAGCCTTAAAATAAACTGGTAAACACAAGTAAAGCATTTCCCTGAGTTCTGTATTGCCATATCAAATTATCAAACCTGAGGAAGGGGTTGTGGGAACCCCCATGTGTAGCAATGTTGGACAGAAAGAAGTATGGGCAACCTGAGGACCTGCTAGTTGTGATTGGTGTTTGAAGTTGGGGACAGTTTTATGGAACTGAGCCCTTAATCTGTGGGGTCTGCATCAACTCTAGGTATTTAGTGTCAGAATTGAATTAAATATGGGATACTCTGTTGGTGTCTAGAGAGTTGGAAAATTGGTTGGGATGGGGAAAAAAACCCCACACATTTGGTGTCGGAAATATTATGTGAATGTAGTATAGAAGAAAACAGGCTTTTCCCTTTTTGATGAAAAAGATGATAAAATAATGTGTGGGTAGGTTGATAATAGTCAAGATAAATGGGTAATGGGATTGTAAGAACTTAGCCATGCTTCTCTCACGCACCTGGGGAGACTGGTCTATCTATGTCTGTGCCATCTGCTTGGCAGGCTTGTCCCTGTAGCAGAGAAAAAATGTGTCTCAACAAGCCTGTGGCCTGGTTAACACCATCACTGTGATGAACACACAGACACTGCATATTTACTGTTATCCTTTTGTTTTCCTTAATTTAAATACAGGCATGTTTAATTTTTCATGCCTCAACTTAAGTGAAAATAATGGCATTATTCTTTAAGTCTTGTTTGATTTTTGATATGGTTTGGCTGTGCCCCTACCCAAATCTCACCTTGAATTGTAATAATCCCTAAGTGTCAAGGGCAGAGCCAGGTGGAGATAATTGAATCACGGGGGTGGTTTTCCCCATGCTGTTGTCATGGTGTAGTTAATGAGCCTCACCAGATCTGATGGTTTTATAAATGGGAGTTCCCCTGCACAAGCTCTCTTGCCTGCTGCCATGTAAGACATAACTGGGCTCCTCATTCACCTTCCGCCATGATTGTGAGGTCTCCCCAGCCATGAGGAACTGTGAGTCCATTAAACCTCTTTCTTTTATAAATTACCTATTCTTGGGTATGTCTTTATTAGCAGTGTGAGAACAGACTAATACAATTTTTCTTTTTCTCTTCTCTTCTTCTCTTCCTTCTCCTCCTCCTTCTCCTCCTCCTCATTCTTCTCCTCCTTTTCCTCCTTCTTTTTCTTCTCCTCCTCCCCCTTCTCCTTTTCCTTCTCCCTCTCCTCTTCCTCCTTCTTCCCCTTCTCCTCCTCCTCCTCCTCCTCCATCTTCTCCTTCATCTTCTTCGTCTTTGTCTTCTTTTTTGTCTTTGTCTTCTTCTTCTTTGTCTTTATCTTCTTCTTCTTCTTGCCAGAATCTCACTCTGATGTCCAGGCTGGAGTACAGTGGTGTGATATTGGTTCACTGCCTCCACCTCCCAGATTGAAGCCATCATCCCACCTTAGCCTCCCAAACAGGTGCATGCCGCCATGCCTGGCTTTTTTTTTTTTTTTTTTTTTGTATTTTTTGTAGAGACAGAGTCTTGCTGTGTTGCCCAGGCTAGTCTTGAACTCCCGGGCTAAAGCAATCACCCTCGGCCTCCCAAAGTGTTGGGATTATAGGCATGAGCCACTGCACCCAGCCCATAGATGGTTTTAATAAGGATTCTGTGGTTATAAGAGTGTGGGATGTGCTTAGTTAAGTAAAGATAAGCAGATTTTATTATTGCATGACTTCTGAAGTCCTTCATCTTACCCATTTATTTTCTAAATCTCCAACAGAGACAGGCTGTGTAGTGGAGCACACATTCTACTTGTGGAGAGTTACTTCCATTACCTCTTTCATTATTTCTGAGGAATACATATTCACATCTCTGGGCATACTAATGCTCCATGAAATACGTTATGGGGACATAAAGCAACCTGACATAAAGCAATCTGTTTTGAAACCCCACTCATTTTTATTAATGAAATTTCATTACACAATCTTATTAGTAAATATATGTATGTAAAAGACATTTATTGAGGCAGTGTAATGGACTTTGGGGTGAGAAGGCTAACCAGAGTTCAAATCCTGGATATGCTACTGACACGCAGTACAAGCTTCAGTTAGTTAATCTCTTAGAACCACAGTCTTCTTATCTTCTGTAACAAGATAATCATGGCAGTCACCTGGTTGCCCTTGCTGACTCCACTTGGGGGTAGGAGGTGAGAGAAGTACTGGTGCAACTTGCGAGTGCAATTAAAGGGAGATGGATATCCTAAAAACCAGCCCAATTGAGGCAGGAAAATAGGGTCTGGAGGCAAGGAACATAAGGCTAATTCACATTTCAACTATGACAGGAAATTTCCTCTCCATAGGGTGTAGGCCAAGTAAATGATTTTATCACTTCATCCTCTTCATTTACATAGGGCATACCCCAAGTAGGGGGTATGTAAACTCCCCAAAATTCTGTTACGGGGACTTTGAGTCCCTATGCTCAGGCCCGCTCCCACACTGTGGAGTGTACTTTCATTTTCAATAAAACTATTTATTCCTTCCTTGCTTTGTGCGTTTTGTCCAATTCTTTGTTCAAGATGCCAAGAACCTGGACACCCTCCACCATTAACACGATGTCTGTTCAGCCACCAAGCTTGATAAAGTGCCCAATGACAGTGACACTACAGTGTGATATAGAGGAGAGGAGAGAGGGGAGCTAGTACAAGGATAGTCTGCATCCCATCTTTGGCAGGGCAAGTTCCTGCCAGATGTCTGAACAGCACATGGTCTCCTCCGCTTAAAGTGTCTTGCTGTGGATCCTGTGGACTGTGGTTTAAATATACGGCCAACCTCCTCCAGGAAGACTACCTGTTGGGCAAGGGTCCCCTGGGTGTAAGCTGCTATGGAAGGGATAAGACGGGGTTTCTTGCCTCGGGCTGTGCAAGGGAGGCCGCTGCTTAGAGGTAAGGAGAGGGCTGAAACCTGCTGTTGAGGTAGAGATTTCCTGAAAGAAAAGAAGGTAGCAATCACTTCATGAATAGTCACTATGTTCCCAGAAGGTCTGAGTCCTGAGGACCTTCCTCTGGAGCCTCAGTAAATTTACTTAATCTAAGTGGGTCCAGGTGCTGGGGTAATCACCTTTATCTTGTCTTCTGCTAAATCACGGAGGTTTGGGGAGTTCCTTCACACCCCCAAAAAACTTGTTTGTGGAGGCCAGGGGAGTTTCTTCAGACCCACAGTAAAACTTGTTTAATCGTAAGTGTGTCCTATTAAGAATTACTTCGTTATTTTGTCATGCTTTAAGGTCCAGGAAAGGCCAAGGCAAAACTCTTGGTGGGCTTTTGTTACATCCCAGCCTTTGTATAAGGGCACTAGCTTTTAATATTCAACTTAACCATTCAGTACTGAAACAGTTATTATGGAGGCCTGCATTAGTGAAACCTGGCCTGCCACAACTTAGGGAGAAAAGATTTTTTTGTCCTTCAACATTTTGATTATGATATATTTGGATGTTGATGGTCTTGTATTTGTCCTACTTGGAGTTCTCTGAGCTTCTTGATACGCGAATTAATGGTTTTTAATTAAATTTGGGAAGTTTTCAGCTGTTTCTTTTGTGTGTGTGTGTGTGCATGCTCCTTTTCAGAGGAGGTGCCAGTTGGGCTTCCTGGGTCGAGTTGGGGCTCAGAAAGCTGTGAAACTCACTCATTTCCTGCATCAGGACTGACTTTGGTCCTGGATGAATAATACTGAAGATATATGCTTAAAATATTCCTAACATCAGAATTTGTGCCTGCGTTTTCTTCCCCAAGAAAGCTATAAACAGCGAAAATCTTGATGTAAGCTTCCCTGTGTCCTCTCTCCCTCTCTCCCTTCCCCCTCCCCTGAAACTAAAAGGAATGTTAAAAGCCTGTTTTTCTGGACCCGCAGAGGCAGACCGTATCTATGCTCCCAATTCCAATTCCTTTTAAACACAATTTGTAAACTCCTATGAGATCCTGTCTCCTTTGCCATGCCGCTGCAATGTCATAAAGTAGATAAAACTTGTTACAATTCTGGATTTCCTCAAGATCTGAGACATGTTCATTGTCTTTGTTTCTCGCTCTGGTAACATCTTCCCGCGGCACGTATTTCCCGCCTTAAAGAGTTTAAAAGGTGATCGAAAAATCTAACACTGGCTACCTGTTCGGGACCTCTTCCACGCTGTAGAAGCTTTGTACTGTCACTGCTCAATAAAGCCTACAGCTTTTTTTTCTCTCGGTCTGATCCGTGTCTCTCTCTTGCCGCAGGCTGCCACCACACCAATTCTTTGGCGTGGCTAAGGCAAGAACCTTTTGGTGTTACACTTTCTCTCCACTCCTGTACTTGCATTACAAATATGTTGGTGCACTTAATGGTGCCCCGCTTTTCTCTGAAGCTCTGCTAATTTGTCTTTATTTTCCCTCCTATTATTTCTATTCTTTCTCTGTATTTTTCAAATATATGATCTCTATTGATCTATCTTCAAGTTTGCCGATTATTTCTTTGGTTCCTGTTTTTGTGCTTTTAAATTCCAGAATTTTCATTTGGTTCTTTCTTAGAATTTCTATCTTTGTATTGATATTCTGTATTTGATGAGACATTGTCACTAGGCTTCCTTTAAACATGGTTCCCTTTAGATCTTTGAACACATGTATAACAGCTGCAGTGACTTGGCTGAGCTAGTTCAATGATTTGACTATCTTCTTTCCTGATCTTCCCATTAAGCTTCTGGCAGGTCGGCCCCTGTTGGTATCTCACCTGGCTGTTAGCCTCCGCTAATTGCTAGGTGATTGGTCTATTGTTCTTGACAGTGTCCTGGGGCATAAATTGCTCTACAGTCTGATTCAGTTGAAGTCAAGCTCCTTGGCAGGGGCAGGGATTGCCAGTCTTTGAGACTTGCTTCCACCCCGTGGACTGAACCTCTGTAGTATGGAGTAGGAGCTGGGGGAAAAGGAGGAACAGTTTTTCACCAGCTGCCCCATCCAGATCCTGTCTATGGAGCAGGAGCCATGGATGTGGGGTAGGGAGTAGCATCAGGAACTGGTATCATCAGCCACCTATTTCTCCGCTGTGATTTGCAAGGAACTAGTTTTTCAGTCTCCCTTACCAAATGGCTTCTGGCTGGGTTTAGCCAATAGGAAGTGCTAGTGGAAGATTGGCATGTTGGAGAGGGGGAGAAGCCAGAAATTTCATCCTCTCTCACTTTGCTTTGGGTTGGTATCCTTGGCAGGCTGTGTCTCCTCTGTGTCACTGACTACTCCAACCAGCCCTCTTTTTGTGGTTCCATTTCCCATTGGGCAATGGGAAATCATGCAGTGTAATTCTCCACTCTGTAGGCTGAAAGTATAGTTGTAGCTTTATCTGGATGGCCTGGCAAATAGCCTCTAGTGATACCACTTTCTCCCATAATCTTTTCTGTCTTAGTGTTCCCAGACCACACTGAGGGCCAGGCTGCTATTTCTTGTGGCCCAACAACGAGACGCAGATGGACTGGGGAGGAAGAGAGTTTTTATTTCTGCAACCAGTTACATGGAGAAGGCCTGGAAATTATCACCAGACAAACTCAAAATTACAAAATTTTCCAGAGCTTATATACCTTCTAAGCTATATGTCTATATGTAAGTGTGCATTCATCTAAAGACATAAGTGGTTAACTTCTTTTAATCTATACCTAAGTTCTGAGTCTTGAAACCTTCCTCTGGAGCCTCAGTAAATTTGCTTAAACTAAATGGGTCCAGGTGCTGGGGTAATTACCCTTATCTTGTCTCCTGCTAAATCATGGAAGTTTGGGGAATTTCTTCAGACCCCCAATAAACTCGTTTGTGGAGGCCTGGGGAGTTTCTTTAGACTCACAATAAAACCTGTTTAATCATGCTTTAAGGTACAGGAAAAGCCTGGGCAAAACTCTTGGTGGGCTTTTGTTACGTTCTAGCCTTGTTTTAGGGTACTGGCTCTTTCAGCTTTCAATATTTAATTTAGCCACTCAGTCAGTGCTGAAACAGTTGTTACTGGAGGCCTGTGTTAGTGAGACCCGGCCTGCCACATTAGTATAGTAGTAGTGTCTTGCTGTAACCTTTTAGTCACTTCACTATGTGATACCTTACCTTGTTTTAATATGAACAGACTCTCCCTTAGCTGAGAAAGCCAGACGGACTCCATTTGGCTCCTTCATTTGCAAGACATCAAGGGCTCCTTACCCACCCCCTTCCTCAAGGACTTAACTTGTGCAAGCTGACTCTCAGCACATCAAAGAGTGCAATTAACCAATAAGGTACTGTGGCAAGCTATGTCCGCAGTTCCCAGAAATTCGCCCAGGTGATAGTACCCTAAGCCCCTGCATTTGTGTCCGGTAGATAGCACCCAAAGCCCTCGCACCTATCACCTTGTGATGGATTTAAAGCCCTGCACCTGGAACTGTTTGTTTTCCTGTAACCATTTGTCTTTTTAACTTTTTTTTGCCTGTTTTACTTCTGTAAGATTGCTACAGCTAGGCTCTCCCTCCCCTCTCTAAACCAAAGTATAAAAGAAAATCTAGCCCCTTCTTTGGGGCCGAGAGAATTTTGAGTGCTAGCCATCTCTCGGTCGCCAGCTAATAAAGGACTCCAGAATTAATCTCAGAGTGTAGCGTTTCTCTATAACTCGCTTGGTTACAACATTTGGAGGCCCCAGCGAGATATTCGCCACTGGGTGAGAGCTGGACTTGTTCCAGGCTCCCCCGGACAGACGGCAGACTTATAGGGGAGGCGCCACCTGAAGAGGTTCCAGGACCCCATAAGACCCCACCTTCTGGAGGGGAATGGATTGACCACCGGTGTGTGCCCACAAAAATTCAACTCCTAAGTCCTCAGTTTCTGGTCCCAGGAAGGTAAGTCAGATCTGACTCTGTTTCTCTGGAAGGGAAGCGGCCCTGTGGAGGGCCCTCCCTTGACTCTGCCTGCATTGCAGGACGCTGGAGGACAGAGTCCCGGTTTCTGGCAGGCCGGCCTGTCTGTTAAGACTAGTCTGTCTCTCTCACTCTCTCTCTTCCTCCCTCTTTCTTTATCTCTTCTCCTTCTCTCGTTCAGGTCTCCCGGAGACCTCTGTTATAGAACGGGAATAAGAAAACTGTTATAAACTCTGTGTGAATGAGTGCATGAATGTGGAGTTCAAGGGCTTGCGCTTGAATTTCCAGTTTGTAGCTCCACGGCAAAAGCTACGGAGTTCTAGTGGGCCCTCACCTGTAGTTCCATGGTGACCTCATAAGGCTTAAGGCAGCATCGGGCATAGCTCGATCTGAGCCAGGGGTTTATACCGCCTGCCAATGCTAAGAGGAGCCTAAGTCTCCTCGGGGAGCAGCCAGGTGGGCATCTGACTGATTCCATCATGGGACCCCCTCCCCTTGTCTGTCTATAAAAATTGTCATAATTGTTTATATACCCCAGTGTCTATTGTCCTGTTTAGTGTCTACTGTCCTGTCTTGTGTCTAACTTTCGTATGTCAGGTCATCAATATTGCCCTATGGTATGAGGCTACCACTTCTCCTGTTGTCCTTCTCAGTTTCTCCCCAACTTCCCCTTTTCCCTAGTTTATAAGACAGGAGAAAAGGGAGAAAGCAAAAAGTTGGAAAGAAACAGAAGTAAGATAAATAGCTAGACGACCTTGGCACCACCACCTGGCCCTGGTGGCTAAAATAATAAT
This sequence comes from Pongo pygmaeus, assembly GCF_028885625.2. Taxonomy (NCBI): domain Eukaryota; kingdom Metazoa; phylum Chordata; class Mammalia; order Primates; family Hominidae; genus Pongo; species Pongo pygmaeus. Next base: position 65,222,093 of record NC_072390.2, read on the forward strand.
AATATTAACCCCTGACCAAAACTACTGGTGTTATCTGTAAATTCCAGACATTGTATAAGAAAGCACTGTAAAACTTTTTGTTCTGTTAGCTGATGTATGTAGCCCCCAGTCATGTTCCTCACGCTTACTTGATCTATTATGACTTTTTCATTTAGACCCCTTAGAGTTGTAAGCCCTTAAAAGGGCTAGGAGTTTCTTTTTCGGGGAGCTCGGCTCTTAAGACACGAGTCTGCCGACGCTCCCGGCCAAATAAAAAACCTCTTCCTTCTTTAATCTGATGTCTGAGGAGTTTTGTCTGCGACTCATCCTGCTACAGCCCAAGACAACTGGGCAAGGACTTCTTCAAAGTCCTGAGTGCAGATTTTCTAACACAGGAGGTCTCAGGTGTGTCTCTTCAGGTTGCCGGGCCCAGGGGCCAGGCGTTCCTCTGTGGCAGGGGCTCCTAGACCCAAAGGCAAGGAGTGGGAGGGGACAGCGCCAGACCTCCTCCCCCAGGGGCCCCTGCAGGCGCCCGGCTCCTGCGCCTTCAGGCGTCAAAGCCCCCGACTTCCCCGAGCACCAGCGTATCCGCACCTGGCTTAGAACGCAGGGGCCTGGCCTGCTGCGGTGACCTTGGCCCCGGGCCGGACTTCTAAGCTGGGCTTGCAGTGCCTGACAGGGCCTGGAGGCGGGGCGGGGTACCGCGGAGTCGTCCTGGCAACCCCACGCTGCCCAGCACGGCTCCTCCCAGCCTGAAAAGATCTGAGTGGCCCCTTTCCTCCTCATCCCCATCCCTTACCCCGCACATCTCGTTTTCCTGTGCCACAGCAAGTCCAGCGCAGCCAAGACTTGGCTCTGCTCTCCCTCCTAAAAACCCTTAAAAGAAAGGGCAAAGTTTGAACTTTTTGCCTTGGAGTCGTGGAGACACCAAAAATATTTAGGCTATAAGTCAGAGAGGAGAGGGGGATCACATAGGTCCCACTAGCCTCAGACCCACCTCTTGTCCTCTCCCTAAATCTTGGAGCTTAAGGAAACAGACCTTATGTGGCAAGAAGCGCTGGCTATAGCTGTTTTCCTACTTCTTTTGGTTATGATGCTTCTATTCTTCCAATACTCCAGCCCCCCCAGGTCATGAATTTCTTTGTCCGTGCTGGGTTTAATATCTCTGCTTAAACCTTGTTAAACTGCCTCCAGAATGGGAAACTCTTCTTCCCAGTCTCACAAAGATTGGAGCCCTCTCCAATGTATGTTACAAAATTTCTCTCTAGGCATCTCAGAGGATTATGGGGTCCTCCTTAAAAAAGGCAAACTCTGGACACTCTGTGAAGTAGAATGGCCAAAGTTTGGAGCCGGGTCACTGAACCTCGCAATTGTTCAGGCTGTGTGGCGGGTTGTTGCTGGAACTCCCAGTCACCCCAATCAGTTTCCCTACATTGATCAATGGCTGAGTTTGGTCCGGAGCCCTTGTACATGGCTCCACTCATGCGCCATTCCTAATCCTACCTCCAAGGTCCTTTTGAGCCAGACCTCACTTTCGCCTCGACCCTCAGCTGGCTCGGCTCCTCCTGTATTGCCTCCTTCTGAAGAAGAGGAAAGTCTCCCTCACCCAGTTCTGCCGCCTTATAACCCTCCTGCTCCCTTAGAATCTTCCCTTGTCTCCTCGACTACGTCCCCTGTGGGCTGTCTGCCTATTGCCTCCTGATTGAGGCCACGGCAGGAGGAGGTAGCCCCCCTCCTCCCGCTGAGAGAGGCACAAGTCCCTCCGGGTGATGAGCACTCAGCCCCATTCTTGGTTTATGTCCGCTTCTCTACTTCTGACCTGTACAATTGGAACGCTCATAATCCCTCCTTTTCTGAAAAGCCCCAGGTCTTGACCTCACTGATGGAGTCCGTGCTCTGGACCCATCAGCCCACCTGGAATGACTGTCAACAACTCCTTTTAACCCTCTTCACCTCTGGAGAAGAGGGATCATAACCGAAGAGAAGCCAGAAAGTATTTCCTTACATCAGCCGGTAGATCGGAGGGGGAAGCCCAAAACCTCCTTGAGGAGGTTTTTCCCTCTACCCAGCCTGATTGAGATCCAAACTCCTCAGGTGGGAAGAGAGCTTTGGATAATTTTCACTGGTATCTCCTTGCGGGTATCAAGGGAGCGCTCGAAAACCATGAATCTGTCTAAGACACCTGAAGTTGTCCAGGGGCCTGATGAGTAACCTGGAGCGTTTTTAGAACGCCTCCAGGAGGCCTATCGGACTTACACCCCTTTTGACCTGGTGGCTCCCGAGGAGAGCCATGCTATTAATTTGGCATTTGTGGCTCAGGCAGCCTCTGATATTAGAAAAAAATTACAAAAACTGGAAAGATTTGCTGGAATCACCATTAGCCAGCTTTTAGAAGTAGCCCAGAGAGTTTTTGACAATCAAGAGTTCGAGAAACAAAAACAGGCAGCTCAGGCAGCTGAAAAGGCTGCTGATGAAGCATCCAAAAGACAACCGAAAATCTTAGTGGCGGCCATCCAGGAAGCCAGAAAGGAAGGGCCCCCATCACAGAACACTAGCCAGGGGACCCCGGGTCCACACCAGAAAGGCCGGAAAAGTGAGCAGGCTCCCCTACAGAAAAACCAATGTGCTTATTGCAAGCAGATAGGACACTGGAAAAAAGAATGCTCATTTAAACCAGAGGAAAAAAAGAATGCCCATTTAAACCAGAGGAAAAAAGAATGCCCATTAAAGCCAGAGGGGAAACCAGAAAAGAAAAAGGTCTGAAGGGGGCCAGCCCCTCCACACCTGTGGGTGTTTCTCATCAGGTGGGACAAGAGAGTGAGAGAAGAAGACACAGAGACAAAGTATAGAGAAAGAACAGTGGGCCCAGGGGACCAGCGTTCAGCATACGGAGGACCTGCATCAGCCCTGGTCTCTGAGTTCCATCAGTATTTATTGATCACTATCTCTACCATCTCGGAGAGGGGGATGTGGCAGGACTATAGGGTAATGGTGGGGAGAGGTTCAGCAGGAAAACATGTGAACAAAGATCTCTGTGTCACAAATAAGTTTGAGGAAAGGTGCTGTGCCTTGATGTGCATGTAGGCCAGATTTATTTTTTACTTTACACAAACATCTCGGTGCATTAAAGAGCAGTATTGCTGCCAGCATGTCTCACCTCCAGCCATAAGACAGTTTTCTCCTATCTCAGTAAATAGAACGTATGATTGGGTTTTACACTGAGACATTCCATTCCCAGGGATGAGCAGGAGACAGATGCCTTCCTCTTATCTCAACTGGAAAGAGGCCTTCTTCCTCTTTCACTAATCCTCCTCAGCACAGACCCTTTACGGGTGATGCACTGGGGGATGGTCAGGTCTTTCCCTTCCTACGAGGCCATATCTCAGGCTGTCACATGGGAAGAAACCTTGGACAACACCTGGCTTTCCTGGGCAGAAGTCCCTGTGGCCTTCTGCAGTGCATTGTGTCCCTGGGTACTCAAGATTAGAGAATGGCAATGACTTTTACCAAGCATACTGCCTTGAAACACATTTTTAACAAAGCACATCCTGCCCAGCCCTAAATCCATTAAACCTTGAGTCAACACAGCACATGTCTCTGCAAGCACAGGGTTGGGGCTAGGGTTACAGATTAACAGCATCTCAAGGCAGAAGAATTTCTCTTAGTAAAGAACAAAATGTAGTTTCTTATGTCTACTTCTTTCTACATAGACGGAGTAACAGTCTGATCTCTCTTTATTTTCCCCACAAAGGTCCTCACCCTCCCTGCAGCAGAGGAATCTGATGATTAAAAGGGCCGGGGCTCCCTCTCTCGGCCCCTGGAAGCCCATGGAGACCGCCACAGCGGAGGGCCATGGTGACGCCCAGTCGCCTATTTGTCTAAAAGACTGGACCCAGTAGCCTCCAGGTGGACAAGTTGTCTGTGGGCCATAGCAGCCACAGCAAGCCTGGTTCAGGAGACTGATAAACTGACTCTAAGTCAAAATTTAACCCTTATGGCTCCTCGTGCCATAGAGACTTTGCTGCGAAGTGCTTCTGGCAAATGGATGTCAAATGCTCGCATCCTGCAGTATCAGAGTTTTACGGTTAGATTGGCCTCGTTTAACTTTCTCTCCCACAAGGTGTTTAAATCCAGCTACTTTGCTCCCTGATCCAGACTTCACCACACCTGTCCATGACTGCCAGGAACTATTAGAGACTACAGAAACTGTCCGACCTGATCTCCAAGGTGTGCCTTTAAAGGAGGCGGATGCTACTGTGTTTACAGACAGTAGCAGCTTCCTTAAACAAGGAGTACGAAAGGCTGGTGCGGCTGTTACCATGGAGATGGATAAACTGTAGACTCAGGCATTGCCAGCAGGTACCTCAGCACAAAAAGCTGAATTGGTCGCTCTCACTCAGGCCCTCCGATGGGTAAGGACAAATGTATTAACATTTACACTGACAGCAGGTATGCTTTTGCTACTGTGCATGTACATGGAGCCATCTACCAAGAGCGTGGGCTACTCACCTCAGCAGGAAAGGCTATCAAAAACTAAGAAGAAATTTTGGCCCTGCTTGAAGCTGTTTGCCTACCTCAACGGGTGGCTGTAATTCACTGCAAAGGACATCAAAAAGAAGACATGGCCATTGCCCATGGTAACCAAAGAGCAGACTCTGCAGCCTGGGGGGCAGCTCAACTCCCAGTAGTGCCTTTGACCCTGCTGCCTGCAGTGTCCTTTCGGCAACCTGACTTGCCAGATCACCCAGAATATTCCCCAGAGGAGGAAAAACAGGCTTTGGATCTTCAGGCCAGTAAAAATCAGGAAGGAGGAGTAAAACTGGCCCAGCTTCTAAGGAGCCGTTTCAAGATCCCCCACCTTCAGGACTTAGTTTACCAAGCAGCTCTCCAGTGTATGGCTTGTGCCCAGGTAAACACTAAGCAAGGTCCTAAACCCAGCTCAGGTGACTGCCTCTGGGGAGACTCACCAGGAGAAAGATGGGAAATTACAGAAATAAAACCACACTGGGCAGGGTACAAATACCTTCTGGTACTAGTAGACACCTTTTCCGGATAGACTGAGGCATTTGCCACCAAAAATGAGACTGCCACCACGGTAGTTAGGTTTTCACTCAATGAAATCATCCCTCGACATGGGCTGCCTGCTGCCATGGGGTCTGATAATGGACCGGCCTTCACCTTGTCCATAGATCTGTCAGTCAGTAAGGCATTAAACATTCAATGGAAGCTCCATTGTGCCTATCGACCCCAGAGCTCTGGATGAGTAGAACGCATGAATCATGCCCTAAAAAATACTCTTACAAAATTGATCTTAGAGGCCGGTAAAAATTAGGTAAGACTCCTTCCTTTAACCCTTCTTAAAGTAAGATGCATTCCTTACCGGGCTGGGTTTTCACCTTTTGAAATCATGTATAGGAGGGCTCCGCCTATCTTGCCTAAGCGAAAGGATACCCATTTAGCAGAAATCTCACAAGCTGATTTATTACAGTACCTACAGTCTCTCCAACAGGTACGAGATATCATCCAGCCACTTGTCTGGGGAGCTCATCCCAATCCAGTTCCTGACCAGACGGGGCCCTGCCACTCGTTCCCACCGGGTGACCTGGTGTTAAAAAGTTCCAGAAAGAAGGACTCACTCCTTCTTAGAAAGGACCTCATACTGTCATCCTCACCATGCCGACAGCTCTGAAAGTGGCCGGCATTCCTGCTTAGATTCATCACTTTCACATCAAAAAGGCCAACAGAGCCCAACAAGAAACATAGGTCCCCAAGCATAGGCCAGGCCCCTTAAAACTGCGTGTAAGTCAAGTGAAGCCTTTAGATTAATTCTTTTTATTTACCTCTCTTGTTTATTTCCACCTGTTATGCCCTCTGCGCCTTCCTATTCTCACTTCTTTCACGACAGGACGTGTATTTGCAAACACTACTTGGAAGGCAGGAACCTCCAAGAAAGTCTCTTTTGCAGTCGATTTATGTGCTTTGTTCCCAGAGCCTGCCCGTAACCTTGAAGAACAATGCAACCTGCCGGTCATAGAAGTGGGGAACATTAACCTTGCTACAGGGTTCGGACACACAGGAAGCCAAACTGGATGTAAAAACTCTAAAAGTGAAAAAAAAAAAAGGACTCCAGAGCACTGACTTTTACCTCTGTCCTAAAAATCACCCTGACTCTAGCTGTCACAATTCTTACCAATTTTTCTGCCCTCACTGGTTTTATGTGACCCTAGCTACTTACCCCAGAGGATCACCTGTCCTCAACCCTCTCCATAACTCACACTTCCCATCCTAGACTGTGTACTATGAAAAATTGTAACCCTCTTACTATAACTGTCTGTAACCCTGGTTCAGCTCAATGGTATTATGACCTGTCATAGAGATTAAGGCTTTATATCTTGAGATTTAATGTTAAAACTACGTTCACCATCCAAAAAATCTAGATAAACGCCAGCAAAAATAGGAAAATAGCACCCCTTAGTACCAAAGTATGTTTAACTAGAATCCATGGCTGACTACTTTAATCACTAGGTTAGCTAGCCCCCTTCTCCTCCTACTGTTAGGCTTAGTCTTCAGGCCGTGTATATTAAATTGGTTTCTTAACTTTATAAAGCAACGCATAGCTTCTGTCAAGCTTATGTATCTTAAAACCCAATATAACACCCTTGTTATAACTGAGGAATCAATGATTTGATTCCCCAAAAACACAAGTGGTGAATGTGATACCTTACCTTGTTTTAATATGAATAGACCCTCCCTTAGCTGAGAAAGCTGGATGGACTCCATTTGGCTCCTTCATTTGCAAGACATCAAGGGCTCCTTACCCACCCCCTTCCTCAAGGACTTAACTTGTGCAAGCTGACTCTCAGCACATCAAAGAGTGCAATTAACCAATAAGGTACTGTGGCAAGCTATGTCCACAGTTCCCAGAAATTCACCCGGGTGATAGTACCCTAAGCCCCTGCGTTTGTGTCCGGTAGATAGCACCCAAAGCCTTCGCACCTATTACCTGTGATGGATTTAAAGCCCCTGCACCTGGAACTCTTTTCCTGTAACCATTTGTCTTTTCAACTTTTTTTGCCTGTTTTACTTATGTAAGATTGCTACAGCTAGGCTCCCCCTCCCACCTCTAAACTAAAGTATAAAAGAAAATCTAGCCCCTTCTTCCAGGCCGAGAGAATTTTGAGGGCTAGCCGTCTCTCAGTCGCCAGCTAATAAAAGACTCCTAAATTAATCTCAAAGTGTAGCGTTTCTCTATAACTCGCTTGGTTACAACAACTATCCTTTGACTGGCTTCTTTGCTCTTCCATCACCTGTGTATCTAATTTACGGTTTTAAATTCCAACACCCCTCCCCCCATTGAAATAACTAGAGTGGTTTCTGTTTTCCAGACTAGAACCTGATTCCCACTAGCCAAATTAGGAGCGATTTAAACTTAAACATAAAATAATACCAATTGACTCAAACACATATAAAAATACATGCATTCCTTATGATTCCCCCCAAAAAGAGAAAGCCCAAATTGCTAGTATTTGTGGACTCTTCTACACCAACTTCTTTCTCTGAACATTGGTAATTAAAGTAAAAGTTATCCTGCTTTTAGAATCATATTTCAGAATAACCAAATAGCCCAAGTGGATAAGGGAAACTGTTCTTTACAGAAGGAGGCCAGCTATATATGTCAAATGAATGGTAAAACTAGAAAATCACTTTTTTGTAACTCCTAATAATTGATTTACATAAGGGTCATCAATGCATGCTAAAATCATAAGGTAAAACACTGGCAGGAAACCATGCCCTGGTAGTCAGAAGAGGGGAACTTTAAATGGAGAGATTTGGCTTTCACTACTTGGGGCAGATTGCATATTCCAAAGATGGATGGGAGAATTCTATATCCCATTCCCATATGCTCTTTCAGTGTGATGTCAACACTCCTCCATCAAGAGGCAGGATCTTTTTTCTCTCTGTCTGAATCTGGGCTATCTTTGTAACTGCTTCAACCTACAGAGTGGAGAAGCGACACTGCATTATTTCTAAGGCTAGCTCTTACAATACGGCTTTCATCTGGTTCACTTTCTCTCTTGGGATGCTTGCCCTTAGAACCCTGCCACCACGTTGTGAGAAAGCCAAGGCCACATGGAGAGTTCACATAACTGCTATTACTATCTGCCAATCATGTAAGCAAATGAACCTTCAGATGATTTTAGCTCCCGACCTTCATTTAAGTTATTTTCCTGAGATTCCAGACATCAAGAAGCAAAGACAAGCTGTTCCAGCTATGCCTTGTCTGAATTCAGAACTTGCAGAAATCATGAAAAATACTAAATAATTATGGTGGTTTAAAGACATGTTTTTGCATAATTTGTTATATAAGAGATAATGAATACACAAACTTTGCGTCACCAGTAGTGGAACATTCTGACATTATGCACCTCTGAAATGTGATACAATATGAAGTAGACATTCCTCTGTGTACTGCCTATGAAGTATTGTTGCAGAATTTTGTTCCTTAGTTCTTGTCACATGACCAGGAAAATTTAGGCACACAGACACATTGAAGGGTGAGTAGGGCAGGGTTTTATTGGGTGAAAAGGGGAAAAAAAAATCAGCAAAGTGAGATGGAGTCCTGCTAACAAGCCCCCCACCTCACAGATTGAATCCCAGGCCACCACACAGGATCTGAAGAGGCCAGCCTCCTCCCACCGGCCCATGGCTCCACCCCATTTCCCCAGTGCACATGTGGGCAAGTGCAGAAAAGGCCCTGGGCAGGTTCCCTCATCTGCACAAAAGCATCCGATGTAAACACTTATGGGGCATGTCGGAGATTCTCCAGGGACCCCTTTTTATCTGCCTAGGCATTTGGCTGTCTCTGTATTACTGCCAAAAACATTAAACCTGAATCTAATTAAGGCTTTAGCACTATCATCTAGTTTATAGGAAACATTGAGGAAAGAGAAACAAGCTAAATGTCACCATGAAGAAATGATCAGGCAAATCTGTATATAACATAAATAACCTGGTCTCTTAAATGCAAGTCAATGTCATTGAAGAAACAGATCCTCTTTCAGATTAAAAGATTTAAGAGCATAACCAAATATAAACCATGAACCTTGACTGGATTCAGTTTTGAGGGGGAAAAAAAAAAGATATAGGGACAACTGTCGAAATTTTAAGAAGGATTGTACATTAGGTGTCAAAGGGGAATTGTTTTGTTATGATAATGGCATTGTGGTTATGCAGGAGAATATCCTTATTTTCTGCAGATGCATGCTGAGCTATTTAGTGGTAAAATGATATATGATGTCAATAATATGCTTTAAAATGGGTCCAGCAGTATAATTGGAAAGTTACATACATATATACAACGTATAAGGCAAAGCGTTAATTGTTCGACCTAGCTGAAGGGCATCTTAGTATTCATTGTGTTATTCTTTCTAACTTTCTGAATGTTTTAAAAAATATTTCCTAATACAATTAATGCCTGTGTGAAACAAATGTACTGATTGGATATTTACATTTTATGAAATGTTCATTGATAAGAACTTGTGGGCTGGTGAAGTTGGGAAAGAAGGGAGAAGTGTTAGTAATCAATTATGAGCTCATATGCTATTTCCAGTACTCTAGTGAAATTCACCGGCCAGTGCTTCCCATCTGCATGCATTCTTCCCAACACTACTCACTGAGCCTAGGCTGAATGTTTGAACTTTTGTATTAGATTAAAGGGGTGAAGATATGAATTTCTGGAGTTATACTGTATGTAAATATTATTATGTCTACACACAAAGCAATGTATTTGGCTTCTGACTTATCCATGGAGAAATGATACGCAGTATATAAAGCTTGATATCTGAAAAATCTGTCATTTTTAAAGTACTACATTTTCTTTCTTTTTTTTTTTTGAGATGGAGTCTTGCTCTGTTGCCCAGGCTGGAGTGCAGTGGCACGATCTCAGTTCACTGCAGCCTCCACTTCCTGGGTTCAAGTGATTCTCCTGCCTCAGCTTCCTGAGCAGCTGGGATTACATGCACACACCACCACGCCCAGCTAATTTTTGTATTTTTAGTAGAGACAGGGTTTTGCCATGTTGGCCAGGCTGGTCTCGAACTCCTGACCTCAGGGGATCTGCCTGCCTCAGCCTCCCACAGTGTTGGGATTACAGGCGTGAGCCACCGTGCCCAGCTAAAGTACTACATTTTCAAATAAGCTTAGGACTGCAGGTGATTAACATGGACAGATTTTCATTACCAATGCAGGTTTATCTTTATTATCATGGGACTATTATTCTTTGTAACAACTGTAATGCAATTTCAGACTAATAGTTTAAATCTAGGATCAGTGAGGCAACTCAAAAAGCTCAGGTCATTAAAATTTTATTTCTTCAGATGGTTCAACCTGATAAATGTGGGCTGTTCCAATTACAGATATTTTCTTGGTATAGTGATTGTGAGCTGTGCCTCATTTTCATACAAAAAAATTGCAACTCTGATCCTTAATTGTGACTCAAATTAAATTCTCAGGAATACTCTTTAACTTTAAAAATTATCCAACAACATGTTGTACCAAAAAGAACACATGGAAAAACCTGTGAGCATCAGAAAACCTGGGTCTAGGCCTAGTTCTGCCGTTTACTCACTTTTGGTTCTACCTTCAAAATATAATCCAAATTTGGCTCCTTCTCACAAACTTGGTGTCTACCACCCTAGTCCCAAACAATATCATCTCTCCACTGGATTATCACAAAACCGGTCCCTCTGATTTTGTTCTTGTCCCTACTGTAGAGTCTCCACATGCACCAGAGTTGGATTAGGTCACTCCACTACTGGGGAACCTCCAGTAGCTTCCTTTTTCTCTCAGAGTAGAAGCCTAGTTCTTACAAAAGCCTACAAGGCCCTTCACAGGTCACATCTCAACGCAGGGGCATCATCTTCTAAGCCTCCCTATGCTGACTGCTCCAAAACCTTTTGGCCTCCATTCTGTTTCTGGAACAGGCTAAGTATGAGTCTACCTCACACCATTGTGCTGGCTGTTGCCTTGGCCCAGGAAGCTCTCCATCCCTGCCAGTGACCTCCTCCTTACCTCCCTTACATCTCTGTTCAATGTCATTTGATCCTTTAGGCCAATGGTCCCCAACCTTTTTGGCACCAGGGACCAGTTTCATGGAAGACAATTTTTCCATGGACCGGGGTTGGGGATGGTTTGGCGATGATTCAAGCACATTACATTTATGGTGTACTTAATTTCTATTATTATTGTATTGTAATATATAATGAAATAATTATACAACTCACCACAATGTAGAATCAGTGGGAGCCCTGAGCTTGTTTTCCTGCAGCTAGACAGTCCCCTCTGGGAGACAGTGACAGATCATAAGATCATCAGGCATTGGATTCTCATAAGGAGTGTGCAACCTAGATTCCTTACATGTAGAGTTCACAGCAGGGTTCGTGCTCCTATGAGAATTTAATGCCACTGCTGATCTGACAGGAGGTGAAGCTCAAGCAGTTATGTGAGCAATGGGGAGCAGCTGTAAATACAGGTGAAGCTTTGCTCACTTGCCCGCCACTGACCTCCTGCTGTGTGGCCCGGTTCCTAGCAGGTCATGGACCAGTACCAGTCCATGGCCCAGAGGTTGGGGACCCCTGCTTTAGACCTTTTTGGACCACCCTATGTTAAAAATTATAGCTCCATTCTGCAACAGTTTCTCTACACTTACATCCATCTGATGGTTTATATATTTTATTTGTTTTTCTCTCCCCTCTAGAATTCTAAAAAATGAAAGCAGGAGTTTTTGCCCCTTCTGTTCACTGCTGTGTCTGAAAGCTGTTCCAATAGGGCTCTACAGTAGAGGGCACTAAATCAATATTTGTTGAATGCATATTAACTGAAAGTTGGTGGCCTTGGGCAAATGACTTCTTTCCATGCCTCAGCTTCCTCCTGCATGTATCAAGATGGTTGCACAAACATCTCTCTAAGGACCTTTTAGTTTTAATATTCTATGATTCTAATATTTCTAGTTACTTCTGGGCAATACATTTATGATGAAATTAAAGGATATTCTCTCTGACTTCTCAAAAGAAGACATACAGACGCCCAACAATCACATGGAAAAATGCTCAACATCACTAATCATTAGAGAAATGCAAATCAAAACCAAAATGAGCTATCATTTCACACCTGTCAGAATGGCTATTATTAAAAAGTCAAAAAACAGCAGATGGCGGCAAGGTTATGAAGAAAAGGGAACACTTATACACTGCTGGTAAGATCATAAATTAGTTTAGCCACTATGGAAAACAGTTTGAACATTTCTCAAGGGACTTAGAATTAGCATTCAAACCAGCAATCCCATTACTGGGCATACTCAAAAGATGATAAATTGTTCTACCATAAAGACACATGTACATGTATGTTCATAGTGCCTATCAGTGGTAGTCTGGATAAATAAAATATACATATACACAATAGAATACTATGCAACCATTAAAAAGAACAAGATCATGTCCTTTGCAGCAACATGGATGGAGCTGGAGGCCATTATCCTAAGCAAATTAACACAGGGACAGAAAACCAAATAGTAAATGTTCTCACTTATAAGTGTGAGCTAAACATTGAGTACACATGGGCACAAAGAAAGGAACAACAGACACCAGGGCCTACTTGAGGGTAGAGGTTGGGAGGAAGGTGAGGATCAAAAAACTGCTTATCAGGTACTATGCTTATTACCTGAGTGACAAAATAATCTGTACGTCAAACCCTGCAATATGAAATTTACCCATGTAACAAACCTGCACATGCACCCCCAAACCTAAAATAAAAGATGGAAAGAGAAAAAAAGGATATTCCATCTGGATGGGTCATAAAAAATGTAAAAAACATTCTGATAATTACACGGAAGTCTCATCTTTTAAGAAAAGAGTCTCTAAATTAGGCTTCAAGAAATACTGAAATTCTGTTACTAATTACATAATAAAAACTAAGAAGCTTTCATTGACTAAGGACCTTGATAAAAGTGTGGTATTTTTTTCAGTCAATATTTTTAGTTTTCTAATTTATTTTGCTTATTAAGTATGGCTTTAATATTTTATAAGTAAATTATACCTAATCATAAATGAAATGAGTGTAGTGCTTTGAGTAGAATTATATTTGATAGTATGCCGTTTTGTTTCATAATGTTAAATGATTGCTTTTATGAAATATCCCCTCTCCTAATAAACCACTGCCATTGTTCCACAAATATACTTACTAATACAAGTGGCAAAAGGGAAGAATTACTCAAGATATTTAGGGATCTTCCTGATACATTGTAAAGAATGTGACTCAAACTGGAGCTAAGACTATATATGATTAGAGATTTGAATATAATTTAATATAATATCAATTTAGCTCTGTTAAAATTAGGTTGACTCAAGTCTCTAAGGAACACACAAAAGTATTTATGAGAAATTATAATGTGACTAGCAGACTGTGCCTCAAATTCTTTATTATGAGTACTCTTTTGCTCTGGTGTATTGAAAAGCAGTTAAGTTAGGCAACTTAGAAGCAAAATCTTGTTTAAAAAACTAAGATAAAATTTACATACAGTGAAATGTACAGATCTTAAGGATATGGCTCAGTGAGTGTTGACCAGTCCATATAGCCATGTAACCCACACCTCTATCCTTTTTTTAGTTATTTAATAAAATTCTTTTTTATTTTGAAATAATTACAGATTCACAAGCAGTTGTAAGAAATAACAGAGAGATCCCTTGTACCCTTTATCACAATGGTAACATCTTGCAAATCTGTGTAGTACAGTATCACAACCAGGATATTGACATTGATACAGTCAAGATGCAGAACATTTCCATCACCACAAGGATCTTTTTTGTTACTCTTTCATAGCCACACATACATTTCCCTCCCACCACCACATCCTTCTTAGCCCCTGGCAACCACTCGCCTATTCTGCATTTCTATAATTTTGTCATTTTAAGAATGTTATATAAATGGAATTGTACAGTATGAAACCTTGGGATTGGCTTTTTTTGCTCAGGATAATTCTCTTGAGATTCATCCAGGTTTTTGCACATATCAACAGATTGTTCCTTTTTATTGTTGAGTAGTATTCCATGGTGTAGGTGTATCCCAGTTTGTTTAATCATTCTACCTTTTGAAGTACATCTGGGTAGTTTCCAGTTTGTGGTTATCAGGAATTAAGCTGCTCAATAAACATTTGAATACAAGTTTTTGTGTGAACATGTCTTCACTTCTCTGGGAGTGCAGTTCCCCAGAGTGTTCTTGCTGGATCTTATGGTAGTTGTTTATTTAGTTTTCTTTTTTTAATTGTCAAATTGTTCCCCAGAGTGGCTGTACCATTTTAAATTTCCCACTAAGCACTGCTTTTTCTGTACCCCACAAATTTTGATAAGTTGTATCTCCATTTACCTTCTTTCAAAATATTCTAAAATTTCTCAAAACTCCTTTTTTTAACCCACGTGTATTTACAAGTGTGTGGTTTTATTTCCAAATATTTTCAGATTTTTCTATATATCTTTGTGTTATTGATTTTTTTGTTTAATTCCATGTTGTTCTGAGAACACACTTTGTATGATTTCTATTGTATGATTAAGTTGTGATTTCTGGACTGGGATGTGGTCTATCCTAGTGAATATTCCATGTTAGCTTGAGAAGAATGTGTATTCCACTGTTGTTGGATGAAGTATTCTATAAATGTCAATTAAATTCAGTTGACCGATGGTTTATTGTTCAGCTCAACTACATCTATACTGATTTTCTGCCTGCTGCATCTATCAATTACTGATAGAGGGGTATTGAAGTCTCCAACTATAATAGTGACTTTGTCTATTTCTCTTGCAGTTCCATCAGTTTTTGCCTTATATATTTTGATGCTCTGTTGTTAGGTGTACACACACTAAGGATTATTATGTCTTTTTGGAGAATTTATCCCTTTATCATTAATGTCTCTCTCTTCCTGGTCATTTTCTTTGTTCTAAAGTTGGCTTTGTCTAAAACTTATATACAGGTACACCAGCTTTCTTTCAATTAGTGTTAGCAAGGTGTATATATCTTTTTCCGTTCTTTTATTTTTAATCTATTTGCATATTTATATTTAAAATGGTTTTCTTTTAGACAGCCTCTACTTGGGTCTTGGTTTTTTTAATCTACTCTGACAGTGTTTGTCCTTTGATATATTTAGATGATTCACCTCTAAAGTGATTATTGATATATTTAGGTTAATATCCACCATATTTGCTACTGTTTTCTATTTGTGGCACTTGTTTTTGTTTTTTATTTTTTTTCAAAAAACATTCCCTTCTTTTTCTGACTTCTCTGTTTTAAGGAATTTTTATCATTCCATTTTCTCTCCCCTCTTAGAAATATATATTATCTTCTTTTAAAACATTTTCCTATTGTTTGTCCTAGAGTTTGCAATATATATTTACAATTAATATAAGTCCAATTTCAAATAACGGTATACCAGTTCATGGGTAGTATATATTCTTGTACCTTGTACAAGAATATGTCCAGTTTCTTCTTACCATGCCTTATAAATCAATCATTTCACTTACCCACAAATTATAATCACCTAAAACATTGTTGCTATTATTATTTTAAACCAACAGTAATCTATTAGATCAATTATGAACATAAAAAATAAAAGATTTTATTTTATCTTCATTTATTCTTTCTCCAAATGCCCTTCCTTTCTGAAAATATGTGTCAGATCAAGTTTCTGACATATATCATTTTCCTTCTGCCTGAAGAAATTCTTTTAACATTTCTTGCAAAGCAGGTCAACTGGCAACAAACTCCCTCAGATTTATTTGTCTGAAAAGTCTTCATTTTTCTTTTACTCTTGAAGGATACTTTTCTGTTTTTTTTTCCCTTCAACATCTTAAATCTATCACTTTATTGTCTTCTTGTTTGCATAGTTTTTGATGAGAAGTCTGATGTGATTCTTATTCTTGTTGCTGTTATAGGTGAAGTGGGGTTCTTTTTTTTTCGCCCTGACTTCTTCCAAGATTTTCTCTTTTTCTTTGGCTTTCTGTAGTTTTAATATAATATGCTCTGGTATAGGTTTTTTGGTATTTATCTTTGGTGTTCTCTAAGATTCTTAGATCTGTGGTTTGTATCGGTCATTAATTTTGGGAAATTCTCAGGCACTATTGCTTCAAATATTTCTTTCTCTCCATCCTCTCTTTTCATTCTTTCTGGTATTTCTATTACATGTATGTTTCCCAGCTGTTCACTCATTAGTCCTGGGACACAGGTTATTTACTCCTAAGGCCCTTCTGTTGTTTCCATAGAAAGCCAAAGCTGTTTAATAAGCCCCTCTAACTTAGCAGGATTCAATATCCAAACTTTGTCTCCCTTTTTGTAGGTAGCAGCTGATATCATTACTCAACTTTTTTGCCTTCCAGCTGTTGCTTTCCAATGTACTCCTTGGAGGCCCCTCTTCTGAATGGAATGTGTAAGTAGATTTGGGGGCTTCTCCCTCTGTGGCTCCTTCTTCTCTAGAATTTTGCCCTCCATTATCAGCCATTCTGGAACTTCCCAATCCTCCCATTGACACCTCAAGCCAGTAAGACTGCTTTCTAGTTTTAGTTGTAGGGCTACTGACTGAGAAATACCCTCAGGGAAAATACCTGTCTACATGTAGATCTTACCCAGTTTAATTCCTTTCTTTCTGGAGACATATTCTTTTGATTTTTTGACTTTTTATGTTTGGGGTACACACAGAGGTTTGTTACATAGGTAAACTCGTGTCGTGGCAGTTTGTTCTACAGATTATTTCATCACCCAGGTATTAAGCCCCGTATCCAATAGTTATCTTTTCTGCTTTTCTCCCTCTTCCCACACTCTCCACTCAAGCAGACCCCAGTGTCTGTTGTTTGCTTCTTTGTGTTCATGAGTTATCATCATTTAGCTCCCACTTATAAGTGAGAACATGCGGTATTTGGTTTTCTGTTTCTGCATTAGTTTGCTAAGGACAATAGCCTCCAGCTCCAGCCATGTTCCCAGAAAAGACATTATCTCATTCTCTTTTATGGCTGTAGAGTATTCCATGGTGTATATGTACCACATTTTCTTTACCTAATCTGTCATTGATAGGCATTTAGGTTGATTCCATATCTCTGCTACTGTGAATAGTGCTGCAACAAACATTCGTGTGCACGTGTCTTTAATGGTAGAATAATCTATATTACTCTGGGTATATGCCCAGTAATGGGATTGCTGGGTCAAATGGTAGTTCTGCATTTAGCTCTTTGAGGAATTGCCATACTGCTTTCCAAAATTATTCAAACTAATTTACACTCACCCAAACAGCAAAGATAGTAGCCTGCCCCTCCCTCTGGGAGCTCCCACACAGGAAGGTTTCAAATCTGTCCGCTGGAGAATACCAGCAAGGGTGAGTGGAGACCCGGGTTGGGAGGTCCCACCGAGTGAGGAGGAATGGGATCGTTCACCTGCTTTAAGAAAAGCAGTTTGGGCCGGGCGCGGTGGCTCACGCCTGTAATCCCAGCACTTTGGGAGGCCGAGGCGGGCAGATCACACGGTCAGGAGATCGAGACCATCCTGGCTAACACGATGAAACCCCGTCTCTACTAAAAATACAAAAAATTAGCCAGGCTTGGTGGCGGGCACCTGTAGTCCCAGCTGCTGGGGAGGCTGAGGCAGGAGAATGGCGTGAACCCGGGAGGCGGAGCTTGCAGTGAGCCGAGATCGCGCCACTGCACTCCAGCCTGGGTGACAGAGTGAGACTCCGTCTCAAAAAAAACAAAACAAAACAAAACAAAAAACAGTTTGGCCATATTTTCATAGAGCAGCTTTGCTGTGCTGGGGAACCACTTCTACCCCCACTGGGCTTGGAATGGCTAAGTTATCCAAACAGCAAAGATGGCAACCCGTCCCTTCCTCTGGGAGCTCTGTCCTAGGGAGCTTTCAAATCTCTGTTGGCCAGAAAACACTGGCAGGGGTGGGTGGAGACCCCGGTTGGGAGGTCCTGCCGGTGAGGAGGAATGGGTCGGGGACCCACTTTAAAAAGCAGTCTGGCCACGTTTTTGTAGACCAGCTATGCTGTGCTGGGGGATCCCTTCCACCGCTGGTCACCTTGGATTCTCCAAAGCCCCAAGGCTGAAATGGGAAAGTTGCCCAAACAGCCAAGATGGCAGCCTGCCTTTCACCCTGGGAGCTTCCTCTCAGGGAGGTGCAATGCTGCTGCCAGGGACTGGCTGGAGTCCCAAGCCAGTGGGTGTTATCCTGTTAGATGCTGTGGAAGTGGGGCCTGCAGACTTTCACTTCTCAGCCTCCTGGATTCAGCCTCATTCCTAGGGGTATATACGAGGGTCTAACCTCCTGCTTTGTCAGAGTTGCAGCTACTTTTGCCAGGAAGCCCAGAAAGCCTGGGTATTGAAGGCTCCCAGATTTCCACACGTGTCTGAGTGGCTGCTCTGCCAAGACCCCACGTAGCTCTGTGAATCAGAATGAAGGCCCTGGTGGAGGGGGTTCACAAGGGGATCTCCTGACCCAAGATCCATGGGAGAAGCATGGGTTCCTGGGGTCACACCTTCACTCACGGCTTCCCTGCGCAGGGGAGGTTACCCCGGCTCCATGTTGCTCCTGAGTGGGCTGTCATCCTGCCTTGTTTTTCTCCATTCTCCGTGGGTCGAGTTGTTTCCTTGATTAGTCCCAATCTAAGTACCTGGATGTTTCCGTTGAAGGTTCTGTATTTACTCGCTCCTTTTATTCCTCTCCATGAGAGCCACGCACAGTAGCTGCTTCTTGTCAGCCATCTTGGCCACCTCCCTCAGAGACATACTCTCATTTCCAGTTCTGCCTGCTTTGGTCATTTTCAAAAGCCTTCAAATAGTTGGTTTTTTAAACATTTTGAATAGAATTTACAATTGTTATCTATGGGAGAGTTAGTACATTATAAGCTACTCCGTTGCTGGAACCAGAACCTAGGAAGCTATGTCTTTACCTTTTTGACGAGAGCAGCAAGGTATCCTTTTAGACTGTAGATATTACCCCTCATCTCCCTTGGTTACTGGTAATCCAAAAGGTTATGTGCCTGCTGTATTTTCTGCAGGGTCCATTAATATTTTTCTACTGAGAGTAGAGGGTACGGAGAGCCACATTTTTCTGTTTTGAACATTTGTATTTTGTATTTAAGATTTTCTTCAGGAAAGACACATGTATAGTGGGCCCTCCATATCTGTAGGTTCTACATCCAGGAGGGGATTCAGCCAACCATGGATGGAAAATATTTTTTAAAAATGATAAAAAATAACAACACAACAAATTTAAAAGTGAAAAATACAACATAACTATTTACATAGCATTTACATTGTATTAGGTCTTATAAGTAATCTAGAGATGATTTAAAGTATACAGGAGGATGTGCATAGGGTGCATAGGTTATATGTAAATACTTTGCCATTTTGTATGAGAAACTTGAGCATCCTTGGATTTTGGGTATCTTCAGAGGGTCCTGGAACCAATCTCCCACAGATATTGAGGGACAACTGTATAGCTACACTTAATTCTGGCCTGTTTCCACAACTTGGATGAATGTTGAGAGAATTGTGCCTCTATTTATATTTTTATTATCAAAGCTATTAATTAAGGTAAATACCTCTACCAACTGTCTTTTCTCATGTCCTTCATTTTATCAGAAGCAGCTTTCAGTATTCGTAATCTAGAAATAAATAACTCACTTCTGGTAAGCATTTCCAAGTTAGAAAGCATGATAAATCATACCAATTATTTGTTTCCCTGAATTGAACACCCAAACCTCTGCTGTTCCATAGGCAGGGCATGGAGGTAGGTGTTCTCTTCTATTCTGAGGATCTCCTTGGAGGTGGGATTGGATTCAGAGATGTATATTCACAAACACCAATGTCATTATGAGTGTAAGCTGGCTTCTACCTTGGAGAGAGCAGCTCTTGCTGCTTTCCTAACTTGCTCTGAGACAAGACTCCCAGATTTGCAGCAGCCCTGTCATGTAAACTGCCAGATTCCCAGTTCTGGAGCCCAGTTTGTCCTTTTAAGATTAGAAAGCAGCAGTGTTCTAACCCTGCAGCCTAGGAGTTCATGTGGCAGATGGGATTTGCTGCTTGTGTATGCCATCAGGGCAGAGACAGAATGATTTTTAAAAATCATGTTTTTATAATAGTCATTTGCAACATTAAGAGATTGGGCCCCAAGAGTCTAATGGCTAATTTTATAAGGGGTTAAATCTCATGTGATGTTGACAGTCCTCCTCTGGATGGCTATAATCTCAAATAGTGAGAGTCTGTTCCCTGCCATAAAAGATCACATGGATTACTTATAAGGATGAAAAGCAACTATCCCAGTCCCCTTAGCCTTTAATTTATCTTCCTTATCTGATTCGACCTCCTATGTTGGCCATTTCTCAACAATCTTTTCCATCTACTCTTTGGTTCATCCTGTATCTATTCGTAAACCCAGCCCTATCCTCAGCCTCTCCTGGCTGCCTGTGGTCTGAACATTTGGTCCCCTGAAATATACTCCTTCATGCCCTTTTTAGTCAGTGGCTTCTGGGGAAGATCTTGAGATAAACTTTCTCATAGTGGCTTTTCATCTTTTTTCCCCTACTCTAATAGACAAGATAGTTCTGTTTATCCACTTGACAAATATCTGTTGAGCATCTACTTGGATTCAGGCATGGTCTTAGGGACTGAGGATCAGTGATATCAAGAAAGATATAAGTTTTTTCTTCCACGAAGCTCACATTCTAGGAAGGATTACAGCTAAGTAAATGAAAAACAGTAGTGTGATAAATGCTTTGATATGGGCATGTAGGATATTACAGAGACATGTGAAAGCACCTAATATAAATGTATAGGGATGATATGGTTTGAATATTTGTACTCTCCAAATTTCATGCTGAAATTATAATCCCCAATGTTGGAGGTGGGGCCTAAGGGGAGGTATTTTGGTCATTGGTGTGGATCCCTCATGGCTTGGTGCTGTCCCCCTGATAGTGAGTTCTCATGAGATCTGGTTGTTTGAAAGTGTGTGGCACCTCCGCCTGTCTCTCTTGCTCTGGCTATCCCCGTGTGACACACCTGCTCCCCCTGGTCCCTCTTTACCTTCTGCCGTGATTGGAAGATTCCTGAGACCCTCACCAGAAGCAGATGCTGCAGTCATGCTGATACAGCCTGCAGAACCATGAGCCAATTAAATCTCTTTTCTTTATACATTACCCAGCCTCAGGTGTTTCTTTATAGCAATGCAAGAATAGCCTAACACAAGGGATCAAGGAAAATTTCCTGGGAGAAGTTGCACTTACGCTTAGACCTGAGAGTGATTAGGAAGAGATGGGTTCCAAGTAGAAGGAACAGTATCTAACATAGCCATGAATGACACATATACAGGTGAGAATCCAGGAGTATGCCCAACCTTCAACTGTATCTTATACTTACCCTTTTCTTCCCTGCTTAGGAGAGCATGTAGAAGAATATAAAGTGAGCAATAAGTCATTGTAGGGATAAATATGAATCTGCTCTAACTTTTTAAAAAGATAAATCATAAATTATTTACAAGTTTTCTGTTAACTGAGAGTCCAGATATGATCCACAGACATGCACTTTCAAAATGATTTAATGTTCCAGACAGTGTCTTATGCATAGACATTCATAAGGAAACAAAAAAGTCATAAGGGGCTGGGTGTGGTGGCTCATGCCTGCAATGCCAGCACTTTGGGAGGCCGAGGCAGGCAGATCACCTGAGGTCAGGAGTTCGAGACCAGCCTGGCTAACATGGTGAAACCCCATCTCTACTAAAAATACAAACAATTAGCTGGGCGTGGTGGTGGGTGCCTGTAATCCCAGCTACTCAGGAGGCTGAGGCAAGAGAATCGCTTGAACCTGGGATGCAGAGGTTGCAGTGAGCTGAGATCACACCACTGCACTCTAGCTTGGGTGGCAGAGCGAGACACCATCTCAAAAAAAAAAAAAAAAAAAAAAAAAAGACCAGGCGCGGTGGCTCACGCCTGTAATACTAGCACTTTGGGAGGCTGAGGTGGGTGAATCACGAGGTTAGGAGATTGAAACCATTCTGGCTAACATGGTGAAACCCTGCCTCTACTAAAAAATACAAAAAATTAGCCAGGCGTGGTGGCAGGCACCTGTAGTCCCAGCTACTTGGGAGGCTGAGGCAGGAGAATGGTGTGAACCCAGGAGGAGGAGCTTGCAGTGAGCCGAGATCGTGCCACTGCACTCCAGCCTGGGTGACAGAGAGAGATTTTGTCTCAAAAAAAAAAAAAAAAAAAAAAAGAAAGAAAAAGAAAAAGTCATTAGAAAATGCACTGAAGCAGGAAATGTGAAAAAGAAAAACAAATTTTCCTCTCTCCTTTGGTATGAGTAAACTTCCCCCATGAAATTCCTCCCCACTCCATATGGTTGTACTCTGCTCTGCAAGTTTTATGAGTTTATAGATTTCTATTTTCTGTAACTAGTGACTGTAAATTTCTGTTTTTCATCTGAGTAGCACAGTGAAGGTCATGAGACATGACTGAGCAGGACTGGACTGCAGCCATCTAGGTGCCATAGTGAAGGATATGAGAAAAGCTTGTGCAAGGCTCTTGAGTAAGCTGAGATAACAGCCATCTGGGCCGCATAGCAAGAGTCACATGAAAGCCTGAGTTATGAACCTGTCACAGTTTGATTAACTGCCTTTGTTCTGCTTCTGTACACTTGCTTTCATGCCACTACACTCCGCGCCACTGTAAACTTGTTTCAAACTAGCCAACCCCCTTTCAGAAGTGTGTATAAAAGTCAAGCCCTGTCTTTGTTCAGGGCCCAGCCTTTGGATGTTAATCCACTGGGCCTAAGTGCACTCAATAAAATCTTCCTGTTCCACCCAGAGGTCTCTCCAGTCTCCTGATTCCCACAACAGCACCGTCTCCCCAGAGGTAATCACCATTAAGAGTGAAGATAAATTCTTCTAGTGTTTTTGCTTTCCAAAAAGATACATATTATCAAATTTACAAAAAGAGCCTTATGTAATACATGTATGACTGGCTTTTAACATGTGATAGATTATAAACATTTTCACGTTAGTAAATACTGTTTTATAATATAGTTTAAATACCTACAGGCTGGGTGCAGTTGCTCACACCTGTAATTCCAGCACTTTGGGAGGCCAAGGCAGGCAGATCACCCAAGGTCAGGCGTTTGAGACCAGCCTGGCCAACTTGGAGAAACCCCATCTCTACAAAACACAAAATTGGCCAGGTGTGGTAGCACACCCCTGTAGTCCTAGCTACTCTGGAGGCTGAGGCAGGAGAATTGCTTGAGCCCAGGAGGCAGAGTTTGCAATGAGCTGAGATCATGCCACTGCACTCCAACCTCCTGGTTTGATCCCAGGGATCAAAGCCTGGGCAGTAAAGTGAGACTCTGTCTCAAAAAAAAATAACTAAAATAAAAAATAAAAAATAAATACATACTTTCTCATGTGATATATTTAATTAGTTCTGTATTATTAGGCATTTTGGGTGCTTACAAATTTTTATAAACATTATATCTCAAAAAGGTCTGTAAGTTGTGTAGATAAATATTTCTAGCTTTAGAATTTCTATAAGCATTTCTTCCTTTTCTTAAGCTGAATCTGAGACCCACTCATCACACCTTGATTAGGTGATACAACAAAGAAAAATTTGGTTGTGAAAGCAGCAAGAGTAGAAAAAGCATTATGACTTTATTTTTGTAAATAAGGCTTTCAATTTATATTTCCATGATAACTTTATGATTTGTTGATATTTATTTACCAAAGTGCTACAGAACTCTTCGAAATATGAAAAGCCATGGGATTTAACCATACAATGAAAATCATAATATTTTAAAATGATGTTTACCATTATATCAGAATGGAATGATTTTAGGTCTGAAAGAAAATGTTTACCATTACAAAACAAAGGAGGATAATTTTAAAACTTGCTTTCATAATTTGTAATCACATTTGGTAAAAAACTAATACTTCATGTAAATTCAGGGGGAGGTTGATTCATTCCAAGTTCAGGTTATTTAAAGCATTTAAAAGTACACAAATGGCAAACCATTAATCATAATTAAAATAAACATAAATGGGATTGTTTATGGTCTTATGATACCAATTTTAGTTTGGAGCATCATAAACAATCAGTCTAAATTTACTGTGTCGAAGTAGACTTGACTTGCTGGATTAGAATGTGTAAACTGCTTAAAAACATAACATATTGCCCTCAGGGATTTCAATATTTTTGATGCATATTTTAAAATTGAAATAACTTGTCAGTCTTCTATTTACTGTTGAAAAGTATTTAAATCTTTTTCTATTATCTTCCTAATTGAAATCAACCATCATTTAATTTTTCTCCTCAGTGTTTCTGCTTCCCTTACCTTATTCAGTAACAAACTTATTACTGCTGTCCTTATTATAATATTATCATTGATAAGATGAATTTATGGGTGTTGGGGAATTCTCAGTTGATTTCATAAAAGTTTATGACTCCTTTAAAATTTTAGTGAAAAATCCCAAAATATTGTTGTCTTGTTGATGTCCATCTGATTTAGAATTTCTTAATCTCTAGTGCTTTAAGAACTAATGTTTATGCTACTTTGGGATTATTAGTAGTTAGCTCAAAGATGATTTCTTGTACTAGAGATTCTTGATCATCTAGAAGCATCCTTTAAGAAGGATGTTTTAGAAACACTTAATCTTGAGGGAAGTGCTAAACCTTTCTTCATTCCATCTGGGTCCATTCTTGCTGTAGTTAATAGTACTGTTTGGGCAGTTATCATTGGCTTAGAGCAAATTGGTTCCTGTCATTCTCCTGCTTACCTCTCTGGCCTCATTTCCCAGGACTCCTTACTCTCTCCACCTGCAGTAAGGCTGAGTCTCAGAATTCAGCTTGAAGGCTGCCCCCAATTCCCTGAAAGCTGGGCCAATTGTCAGTGACCTATGTTCCCAAAGGACACTTTCCTGGTGCTTAGTTCCCTGTGGCTATTGCCCCAGGGGGCCAGGGAGCAGGTGGCAGAGTGTTCATCCTGCGGACGTAGTGGGAGGCAGGACCACATCTGAGTTGAGGCTCCAAGTCCCTGGCATGTGCCTCATTGTCTCATCAGACCTCACTTATAAAACACAGATTCCAAATGAAAATTAGGAAAAATTTTAAGACAGCAACCAGAGAGCATTACTCCAAGAAAGAGGCCCTCTGAGGAGAAGCCAGGGGCTGAGAGACTGCACTGGCCACTCTCCAAGGAAGCTGGCCCCACACACATTAATTCATTTCATCCTCCCAACAACCCCCTTGTACAGATGTGGAAAATGTCACACTGCAAGTAACCAACCAAACATCCTGTTAACCAATAAACGAGTGACTGAGGCAAATGTCTCAATCAGTAGAGGTTTATTGAGCCAAAGTTTGAGGACGTGCCCAGGAAAAACACAAACCACAGAAGCATCTGTGACCTGTGCTGTTTCCAAAGAGGATTTCGGGAACTCAGTATTTAAGGGGCAGAGCAAGCAAAGGAAGAGAGTGTAGGCGGTGAGGCAAATGATTATATCCTGGTAAGGCTCTCCTTCGTGCTCAGTAAGTCTACGTTTTATGTAAGATAAAGTGAATATCTGAAAAGAGGGAGTAGAGGCAAGAGTCAATTACACACACATCTCAGGGGAGGCAGAGGAGTGATTGATCTCAGCTTATCCTTGTTCTATACCTGGGAAGATAAGTTTGTAATCGACATTGTCAGTGTGAGATTTAACAGAACTTGGTTATAGGAGTTAAACTTAGATTGCAGACCCAAGTTTACCATTGGCATGCGCTTGTTTTATAGGGGGGATATGTCATCTGAAATATTTAGGGGCTAGCAAGGAATTTCCTTGTAATTTGTGAGGGAGGCCATCCAGAGAGTTATATGGCTTTTTGTCATTGTGGGAACCTGGCTTATTTCACAACACAGGGTTGTGAAATTACAGCTATCTGTTCGGGGGGAAGACGAATGGCTGTGTTGTATGACTCAGTTCCCAGGCTTAATTGTCCCTTGGGCATAACAAGTTTAGGGGTCCTGAGGTTTTATTTTCTTTTACAATCCCATGTCTTCTAAGTGGCATAGCCAGGATTTGAACTTGGGTAGTAGTACACCCCTATGGTCTCTGCTCTTAAACTTTCTGCTAGCTCACTCCTCCTGTGCTACGTAAGTGAATGCTAGAATTCATAGCTCTAGGAGGCTGGAAGCGTAGGGAAGAAAACCATCTCTTTGTGCTTCTCCTCCATGTGTAACTACCTAGGTGGAGTCTAAGTTACTCAGGTCTTAGGTCTCTGCTGAGGACTGATGGTGTCTCCTGTTCACATCTAACAATGTTAACAATCAGCATGGCCTGGCACATAGCATTGTTCTCCTCATCATCATCAAAAAGAAAAAGTCTTCCCTGTATATATGTGCACATAAAAATATATAATATGTATTTATATAATGTGTATTTATATACACATATTTAAGAACATGTGTAATATTAAAAAAAAAAAAAAAAACCTTTGCTGTATTTAAAAAAAATAGATCTGTATTGCCCTCTAGTGGCCATGAAAATTTAAACGGTGGGGAACCCTAAAAGAGAATAGCAGCTGTTCAAGTGCCAATCATAAAAACATCAACCCTACTACCTCCATATATTGCTGGGGTGCAAACAGGCATGCTCACAGCGACCAGGTAGGTGATGTCACAGGGAAGTGGGCTGGGACAACATGGAAATGGTCCAACACTTCCCTCTCCAAAAGGGGAACCTCTACTGAGTTCCAGCTTATGGCTGCCCTGAAGAAGACGGACCAGTTGCTAAAGAGAAGCTCCAGAACCAGATATTTATGTAAGAGTGCCCAATGTTTAAGTGTAGGAAATCAACTAATTTTTAATTCCCAGTCTCTGGGTGTGTCATTCACATTTCTGTGGGTTAGATTTAGGCTGCAAGTCTAGCCACTTGCTCATATGTGCTGGACAAAACTTACAGGAGGCCTTTGTTTTGGATTAGGCCCCAGCAGACCAAACCAAAATGGAGTCACTCGTGCTAAGGTTACATATTACCAAGCTGAAAATAAGTTGTTTATCTGACCTTCTGAGAAATCAGGAGAGAGAGGATAATGGCCAAATCCCCAAACAGACCAGTCCCCGCCAGCATAAGGAAGTCCCCTCTGCTTTAACCTTTTTTACAAGGAAAGTTGCTTTGAAATGACCAATTTGCTTTTTGTTTTGTTTCTGCTTTCATCAGCCTTTCTTTGTCTATAAAACCAATCTCCTCTGCTCAGCTCAGCAGAACAATTATTCTATTTTATGGAATGAAGTGTTGCCTGATTCTAAAATTGCAAATAAAGCCAATTAAAATCTTTAAAAATTTGTTGTAATTTTGTTTTTTGACACTTCTGACCTTTGGTTGATTGCTGCTTACTGTCTAATGGGCACTGTGCTAAGGGATTTACGTACAGTATCCCCTTTAGCCCGCAAAACAACCCCATTACAGTTTAGCCCCCTTTCATAGATGAGGCTGAGAGAAGTTATTTGAATTGCCTAAGGTCATGTGGTCTGTGAAAATCAGAGGTGGGATCTGAACACAGCTCTTCCTAACTCCAAAACCCATGATTTTAAGCCCTGCACTTATTGCCAACCATGTGGTATATAAGGTCTATTCAGTTAAGAAATATATATGGAGTTCTTAACATATGCCAGAGACTATTCTAGGTGACAAACATACAGCAGTGAAAAATGCAGCGACTGCCCTCGTTCTAGTGTGGTTTTTGTGTGTGGAGTTGGGGGAGAGGGCCAGTTGTGATACAGGGAGTAAGAGATGATAAATAAATACATGCCAATGCTGGATAGTGGAAACTGCCGTGGAAACATCAAGTGACATGAGAAGATACAGAATGATGGTGGCTTGTGGTGACAGGGTGGTCAGGTAAGACCTCCTTGGTGAGGTGTCGACCAGAGTGAAGCGAGGAGCAAAGTCATTGATCCTTGGATGGCATGTGGTGGGTGGGGGTGAGCATAGAGACCAAAGGGAACAGCGGCTGCCCAGGTCTCTGGGGGATGTGTGCTTGGTGAGCTTCTCTTGTCCCTCTGCTTCTGGGTATGTATGTGGCTCCTATACCCGGGTATGCCCAACCAGACCTCATTAGTTCACCTATAGAACTATTTATGCATCCTTCTAAGCTCAACCTAAATGCCAGAGGTCAATTTTAGCTTAAAGTTTCCTGGCCAGGGTTAGTAAATTCCTTCCTCTGAGCTTCTATGCAATTACTATCATGCTAAAATTGAAATACTTGCTTTTTTCTCCAATTATAAAAATAGTTCATAATACTAAAAATTGAGAAATGCATCAATTATGAAAAAATAAAACAAAATGCCCATAATTGTCTCATAGCACTGTCATCCGGAGGCAATCACATATTGCCATGTTGTCTTATCTTTTTTACTATGTGTATATTATATATGTTATTCTGATTATTTTTTCTCCATTTAACCTTATGCCATAAACATTTTCCTGCTGTTGAAAACCTTTTATTGTGGAAAATTTCAAAGACATAAAAAGTATAGAGAGAAGTGTAGTGAATCCTCATGTACCCATCACTAAGTTTCAACAACTAACAACTCATGGCCAACCTTGTTTTCTTTATACCCCCAGCTACTTCTTCCCTTGGGATTATTTTGAAGCAAATTTCTGATATGTCATTTCAATTATAAACTTTTCAATATGTATGTTTAAAACAATGGCTCTGAACTAATGGTGATTTGCCACCGAGGGGATATATGGCAATAGATAGAGACATTTTTGGTTTTTACAACTGGGAATGAGGTGGGGGGTTGCTCCTGGCATCTAGTGAGCAGAGGCCAGGTATGCTGCTAAACATTCTATAATGCACAGCAGGGATCCCCAACCTGTCCGTGGCCTCTCAGGAACTAGGCTGCACAGCAGGAGGTGAACGGTGGTCAGCAATTGAAGCTTCATCTGTATTTACATCCCCTCCCGGTGGCTGGCATTGCTGCCTGAGCTCCACCTCCTGTCAGATCAGCAGCGGTGGCATTAGATTCTCCCAGGAATGCGAACCCTATTATGCAAACCCTATCAAACTGCACATGTGAGGGGTCTAGGTTGCATGCTCCTTATGAGAATCTAATGCCTGATAATCTGTCACTGTCTCCCATCACTTCCAGATGGGACCATCTAGTTGTAGGAAAACAAGCTCAGGGCTCCCACTGATTCTATATTATGGTGAGTTGTATAATTATTTCATTATATATTACAATGTAATGATAGTAAAGTACATAATAAATGTAATGTTCTTGAGTCATCCCCAAACCATCCCCCTCCTGGTCTGTAGAAAAATTGTCTTCCATGAAACCTGTCCCTGGTGCCAAAAAGGTTAGAGACCAGTGGTGCACAGGACAGCTCCACAACAAGGAATTATCTAGCCCAAAATGTCATAAGTGCCAGGGTTGAGAAATAACCACTCTAAAAGGGTTCTATCTAAAAACTTTTACTATTATATGGATACAGAAAATTCACAGATCAGAAGTGAGCAGCTCAATTCATGTCCATGAACTGCACACATCCAGATCAAGATACAGAACATGGTCAGCATTCCAGAAGCCACACTGATGTCTCATTGCCGTCACTGCCTGCCCCGAGGGTGGCTGTTATTCTGATTTCCAATAGCATATTGCCCAGTAAAGGATTCACTCAGCAGGTCTGTGTGGTCTAGACCCTGCACATTCCAAGGAAAAGTTTGTCTCTTGCCCATTTCCTAGGAGATAACCTATAAACCTTTGGAATATTGGGCCTGATAAGAGTGTCTTTTTATATCAGAGGCTTTGGGCCACACTAGATGGTTTATGCTAACAATGTGATTTGTAGTGGGGCCTTGGGCCACAGGGTATCAACTTGACCTCTGGAAGGGCTAGAAACTGAAGACCGGCCAAGTGGAGAATTCAGCCATACCTATGTGATCAACTTCCAATAAAAGTCTTTGACACCAAGGCTTGGATGAGTTTCCCTGGATGACAGTACTCTGTGTGAGTCATCACACATCCTTGCTGGGAGGAGTAAGCACTCTCTCTGCTACCGCACTGATAAAGACAATGGAAGCTTGTGCCTGGTCTCTCCTGGACTCCTCCCTATGCACCTTTTTCCTTTGTTGATTTTATTATTATTATTATTTTAGTAGAGACAGGGTCTTGCCATGTTGCTCAGGCTGGTCTCAAACTCTTGGGTTTAAGTGATCCTCCTGCCTAAGCCTCCTAAAGTGCTGGGATTACAGGTGTAAGCCCCCATGCCCAGCTCCTGATTTTAATCTATATATTTTCAGTGCAAAAAACTGTAACTCTGAGTAAACTGCTTTCCTGAGTTGTGAGTCCTTCTAGTGAAACTTTGAATCTGAGGGTGTCTTAGGGGACCCTCAAATGCACACATTAATTTTGAAGGCCTTTACTTTGAAGCTTAAGCACAATACCATTATTGCACCTAAAAACTTAATAATTTCTTAATATTATCAGATATCCAGTCAGCATTCTCCAGTCAGATTTCTCTAACTTGTGATTTTTTAGGAAAATTTTGTGAGTCATGATTTAAATAAGACCCCTACATTATATTTAATTTACATATTTTTAAGACTGCTTTAATCTATACATTACCCTTCTATCTAATTTTTCCTTTTTGCAATTTGCTTGTTGAAGACTTTTTTTTTGTAGCTCTCCCAGTCTGGATTTTGTAGAAGATTGCATCCCCATGGTGATGTCGACATATCCTGTTTTTTGTTTGTTTGTTTTGTTTTTTGTTTTGTTTTGTTTTTGTTTTTGAGACAGGGTCTCACTCTGTTGCCCAGACTGGAGTGCAGTCGTGTGATCACAGCTCATTGCAATCTCTGCCTCCCAGGTTCAAGCGATTCTCCTGCCTCCCGAGTAGCTGGGATTACAGGCACATGCCACCACACCTGGCTAATGTTTATATTGTTTGGTAGAGACAGGGTTTCACCAGGCTGGTCTCAAACTCCTGACCTCAAGTGTTCTGCCCACCTCAGCCTCCCTAAGTGCTGAGATTACAGGTATGAGCCACTGTGCCTGGCCTACATATCCTGTATTCTGTATTTCCTGTTTGATCTAGAGGCATAATCAAATTCAGATTCAACTTTTTTGGCAAATACTTAGTGATTTTTGGCTACCCTTCCTATTTTGGGGGACACATTTCCAGTTTTGTCCCCACCTTTCATTCCAGAACCTGAAAAGGGAGCAGATGTTCCAGGGAAGCCAATTCCTGGACGTATGTCCTCGGCTGGGCCAATCCGACACTCCCTCCAGTCTCTGAATCTGAAATGAGTGGCACAAAGAAACAGGCAAGAGCTGAGGACTCATTCCTGGGTGGCAGCAGTGGCCAGACGAGCAGCAGTATCCTGACCTACTCTTCTTGTGATGTGATTTTGACCTTTTGACTGTGATTCCAGCTGCCCAGACACCCCTGACCCTGCCCATGCCCCAGTCCTATCTATCCAGTCAGAGGTGGATTCTGTTGTTTGCAACCAAACCTGACCCCTGATGAGTCTACCTCCCAATGTGATGGTCTGAAGAGAGCTGTTCTATTTTGATATATAACTTCTGGTATGTTTTGTCCAAAGATCTGTCTCTCTACCTTATGGCCACAACTCTGAGATTTCCATATTTTTCTTGACTGATGATGACCTGTTTATTTTGCATATAGTAGAATCTCACTGCTGTAACTCAAAATGCTGGTGGCAAAGGCAGTCTGACTCATTGAGATGACAGGAAAATCAAAGACATTGGAAAGCATATATATGAGAATAAATTCTCTCTATATATAGAGAGTACACATATGTTTGTGCATACATATACTTTATATAGACTTGTATGTGTATGCACAGGCATGTATTTATATATAGTAATAAGAGGATACATTCTAGTATATATCAGAGTATTTATTACAAATGCCAATAAAAGGGCATATTGATAAAGGAAGTTGACAAAGAATGAGGATTCATAATAGGCTTACATTTTATATTAAGATGTCATGCATTGTATTTAAAGTACTTTTCTAAATTAAAACAGCTCATCACTAGACGTAGTGATGGTATATTTAAAAATTTGCATCTTACTATGCCTCTAGTTTAAAGGTGTTGTAAGATTGCAGATAAGTGGTAAAATATCTGAAAAAAAATTACAGAAGAGGGTGGCTGGCAAGATGGCCGAATAGGAACAGCTCCAGTCTGCAGCTCCCAGCAACATCAATGCAGCAGGCGGGTGATTTCTGAATTTCCAATTGAGGTACTTGGCTCATCTCATTGGGACTGGTTAGACAGTGGGTGCAGCCCACTGAGGGTGAGGTGAAGCAGGGTGGGGTGTCACCTTAGAAAACCCCATCATCTCATCCCAAAATCTCCTTAAGCTGATAAGCAACTTCAGCAAAGTCTCATGATAAAAAATCAATGTGCAAAAATCACAAGCATTCCTATATACCAATAATAGACAGAGAGCCAAATCATGAATGAACTCCCATTCACAATTGCTACAAAAAGAATAAAATACCTAGGAATACAACTTACAAAGGATGTGAAGGACCTATTAAAGGAGAACTACAAACCACTGCTCAAGGAAATAAGAGGGGACACAAACAAATGGAAAAACATTCCATACTCATGGATGGGAAGAATCACTGACTTTCTTCACAGGATTAGAAAAAAACTACTTTAAATTTCATATGGAACCAAAAAAGAGCCTGTATAGCAAAGAGAATCCTAAGCAAAAAGAACAAAGCTGGAGGCATCACGCTACCTGACTTCAAACTATACTACAAGGCTATAGTAACCAAAACAGCATGCTTCTGGTACCAAAACAGAGATGTAGACCAATGGAACAGAACAGAGGCCTTAGAAATAACACCACACATCTACAACCATCTGATCTTTGACAAACCTGACAAAAACAAGTGATGGGGAAAGGATTCTCTATTTAATAAATGGTGTTGGGAAAACTGGCTAGCCCTATGCAGAAAACTGAAACTGGACCCATTCCTTACACCTTATAAAAAAATTAACTCAAGATGGATTAAAGACTTAAATGTTAGACATAAAACCATAAAAACCCTAGAAGAAAACCCAGGCAATACCTTCAGGACATAGGCATGGGCAAAGACTTCATGACTAAAAACACCAAAAGCAATGGCAACAAAAGCCAAAATTGACAAATGGGATCTAATTAAACTAAAGAACTTCTGCACAGCAAAAGAAACTATCATCAGAGTGAACAGCAACCTACAGAATGGGAGAAAATTTTTGCAATCTATCCATCTGACAAAGGGCTAACATCCAGAATCTACAAGAAACTTAAACAAATTTACAAGAAAAAAAAACCCCATGAAAAAGTGGGCATAGGATATGAACAGACACTTCTCAAAAGAAGACATTTATGTGGCCAACAAATGTATGAAAAAAAGCTCATCATCACTGGTCATTAGAGAAATGCAAATCAAAACCACAATGAGATACCATCTCATGCGAGTTAGAATGGCAATCATTAAAAAGTCAGGAAACAACAGATGCTGGAGAAGATATGGAGAAATAGGAATGCTTTTACACTGTTGGTGGGAGTGTAAATTAGTTCAACCATGTGGACGACAGTGTGGTGGTTCCTCCAGGATCTAGAACCAGAAATACCATTTGACCCAGCAATCCCATTACTGGGTGTATACCCAAAGGATTCTAAATTATTCTACTATAAAGACACATGCACATGTATGTTTATTGCAACACTATTCACAATAGCAAAGACTTGGAACCAACCCAAATGCCTATCAATGATAGACTGGATAAAGAAAATGTGGCACATATACAACATGGAATACTATGCAGCCATAAAAAAGCATGAGTTCATGTCCTTGGCAGGGACATGGATGAAGGTGGAAACCATCATTCCTAGCAAACTAACACAGGAACAGAAAACCAAACACTGCATGTTCTCACTCATAAATGGGAGTTGAACAATGATAACACATGGACACAGGGAGGGGAACATCACACACCAGGGCCTGTCAGGGAGTGGGGGGCTAAGGGAGGGATAGCATTAGGAGAAATACCTAATGTAGATGATGGGTTGATGGGTGCAGCAAACCACCATGGCACGTGTATACCTATGTAACAAACCTGCACATTCTGCACATGTATCCCAGAACTTAAAGTATAATAAAAAAAATTACAGAAGAAAAAATGTGTAATTTTTTAGGCAGTAAGAAACAAATACCCAAAAGCTGAATTGTTAAAAATTCCAAATTTAGTGGGATTTTAATTAATGTGCTACACTCCCCATCTATTCAGGTTATCCTTGTATGGAAGAGTCACGTTAAAGATATTTGAATGGAATTACGTTAAAGATACTTGAATGGAATTAAGTAGAGACTTAACGGTGCAGAGATTTGTTTTGAGTGACGGGATTCCTTGGTTTCCACACCTTTAGAGCACAGGCCTATATGTGGCCTCTCAGTGTATTCTGCCAGTTTCCTTTGCTTCTGCCCATCTCTATCTTAGCATCCACATTTCTCTGTGTTTCTGTCCAGTCTCCTAGCCCACTGCTTTCCTTCCCACTATCCAGGTCAGAATTTTTCTCCACCTTTTTGCCCCATGCATTTCGCCTGACACAAAGTGGTGTGGCCTTTGACTTGGCCTGGGGACATGCACATCATTCCCTGTTTCCACCCATTCTCAGACACTGCCCTGGTGAGGGGATGTCATGCAAGATGTCTTGCTTATTGATCTTAGGGACACTTATGCCATAAAAAAATGGGTGACTTCATCACATGCAACTTTTGTTCTATCTAGAAAGTCATGAAATAGCATTACGTGCTAAGTTTTGGAGTTTTATTATTTCACTTTTAATTGTACTTTTTCTGTGTTTTTTTTTTTTGATTTTTGTTTTTTGGTAATTCAGGTTTATAGAGGTATAATTTAAATACAGTAAAATTCTTCTAAGGTGTTATTTTTTGCATTTTGACAAACACATACAATCATGTAACCTCCACCATAATCAAAATTTCTATCACCCCAAAGTTCCTTCCTACCTGAGAAATAAAAATAAAATTCTAAGCCCCATCCGACTGAATGGACCCCCTATTGGAAAGGGGGATTGCAGAGAAACTTTGGAAGCTGAGTTCCCAGCAATGACAGGATAGGGAGGTTGGGGAGGCCTCATTATACCCTCTCCCACCCTAAACACCATTAGACTTTCTTCCCTAAGGGCTACACAGAAACCAGCCCTTTCGGAACCCTCCACACTGATAATGTCCATTACCAGCTTATCTTCCCAGGTACAGAAAAAAGACAAGATGAGATTAATTGTTCCTTCACCCCTTCCTGAGACGTCCACATCCTCTCTTCCCTTTTTCTTCCAATGTTCAGCTTGTCTTATGTAACATGTAGATTTAGTGGCACTAACTAAAGTCTCACAAGTATGTAACC
This sequence comes from Pongo pygmaeus, assembly GCF_028885625.2. Classification (NCBI taxonomy): domain Eukaryota; kingdom Metazoa; phylum Chordata; class Mammalia; order Primates; family Hominidae; genus Pongo; species Pongo pygmaeus. The sequence continues at coordinate 65,257,569 of NC_072390.2, forward strand.
ATTTGTCTCACTGCCACCTCCACTTTTTTTTTTAAAAAAGGAAAATGTATAAAATACTAAGCCTCCTGAGAATCTCTTTGGGAAAAAACAGACACAGATGCATCTGTGACTCTCGTTCTTCTCTGGGCCTACCCTCAAGCTGGCTGGATAAACCTCAATGGCTGAGACTTATGTCTCAGTCACTCATTTTGGTTTTGTCATACCCTTTGCAGTCAATCCCCTTCCCCTATTCCCAGTCACCAATGATCTGTTTTCTGTCCCTATGGTTTTGTCATATACGTGGAGTCATACAGTTTATGACCTTTTTATTGCTGAATAGTATTCTTTTATTTTTTATTTATTTTTATTTATTTTATTTTTTTTGAGACAATCTCATTCTGTAACCCAGGCTGGAGTGCAGTGGCACCCTCTGCTCACTGCAACCTCCACTCACTGCAACCTCTGCCAGCCAGGTTAAAGTGATTTTCCCACCTCAGCCTCCTGAGTAACTAGGACTGCAGGCACCCACCAGTATGCCTGGCTAATTTTTATATTTTTTGGTGAAGACAGGATTTTACCATGTTGGCCAGGCTGGTCTCAAACTCCTGACCTCAAGTGATCCACCCACCTCGGCTTCCCAAAGTGCTGGGATTACAGGCATGAGCCACAGTGCCCAGCCTGAATAGTGTTCTTAATTGTCTTTAAGATAATTATTTTTCTCAGTGGCAACATTAGCTTTGAAATTCTAATGAAAACCAATGGGAAATGTTGATTCTGGCTAGAAACATTTGCTTTAGAGACCACTTTCAAGAACATATCAATTTGATTATGTGAAAGCATACTTGAATTCAATATTATCTATTGGTCTATACATATTATTCATCAATGTGAGAGACCAGGCCTAGCCAAACTAATAATATCCCTTGGGAATTTTTGCCAGACTACTCCCCTCATTCCCAGCCCAGGTGGAGCACTACAGATATAAATGTTTCAATGCTATGCTTACTGCTAGTGTTTAATCAGTGCTGCTGCTTGTGGGTGGGGATAAGACCAAGGACAATTGGATCTGCATAGAAAATTAGTGTTTCTAGGGCACCTGTAGCATAGGTTGATTGGATTCACCTCACCCAAATGAATCAGTAGCCATTAGTTTGGTGAAGAGAGGAAAGTAATCATTCCAGGCAGGCATGTGCAAAGGTCCTGTGGCATTATGCTGCACCAGATTAGAGTGATCTCAGGGCTGACATTCAACTGTTTGCACTGGTCAGACCATCACGATGTCCAGTATTTACTGATAGAGCATGTGCCTTACCAATTGTTAAATATTTTCAAATATCCCTGCTGAAGGTACTCTATGGCCAGCTAGCCTCAGGCAGTTAGGCTGTTGCATACTTGAGCCCTGCTAGAAGCAAGGGTCAGAGGGAAGGCACTCGAACTCAGAGACTCCTGTACCTCAAGTGCATACTGGACTGAGCTATCCAGTAAGACTTCCTAGAGAAGCTGGGCCTTCACAGCTTAGCAGTAGTAAGTGCCATGGACAAAATTTGAGTCCCCAGAGTCCTTTTCCTGGAACCACCAAGAAAACAAGCTGAACCCAGACCACTTCTGAAAGTGCCTAGCATAAAGCAGGTGGTCCTTAAATATTCATTGACCTGCTGACTGGCAGAGGACACTCAGACATCCCTTTTATTTACTTTTCTTCTGAAGTTGTATCTCTAGTTAATGCCTGTTTTACTTAACAGTCTAGGTTTGGCTCAATGGAATTCCATCTGGATTTCAAATATTTAGAGATTATCTAATCCAATGCTAATTTTACCAATGAGAAAGAAAGTAATTTGGCTAAAATAGACAACTAGTCTGTGGGCATATGATATGGTTTGGCTCTGTGTCCCCATCCAAATCTCATCTCGAATTGTAATACCCCATGTCGAGGGAGGGACCTGGTGGGAGGTGACTGGATTATGGGGGTGATTTCCCCCATGCTGTTCTCATGATAGTGAGTTCTCATAAGATCTGATGGTTTTAAAGTGTTTGGCAGTTCCCCGCCACTGCCCCTACCTCCCTGCCCCTGCCATCTTGTGAAGAAGGTACTTCCTTCACCTCGCCAATGATTGTAAGTTCCATGAGGCCTCCCCAGCCATGTGGAACTGTGAGTCAATTAAACCTCTTTCCTTTATAAATTACCCAGTTTCAAGTAGTTCTTTATAGCAGTGTGAAAATGGACTAATACAGCACACCTGACTAGAACTCAAGTTTACCTATTCAAAGTTAATGCACTCTCCTGTTTTAATAAAAACAAACACTCCTTCTTCCCCCCACCCCCCAAAAGAGAAAAATGTGTTTGTGTTCTCGGAAGCAAGACTGATTAAATTGCTGGGCTTGGATTTCAGTTCAGTAAGGTCCTGGTTTGGCCTATAACAGCAAGTAAATATTTCAGATCAAGCAGATATAAAATGTAAGAGCCCACACACCTCAGGAAACTTCAGTACAACTTCGCAGAGCAGGCTGATGTCCAATAATTTTATGATGCCACTGTTGGGGCAGGCCCTCAGTCTATTGCCAGGAGCTCCCCTGGATCTGGAAGGATGTGCAGAAGGGTCCTGATGCAGCTCACTGATTTTCTAGGATAAAGAAATTGAAATAGGATTAGGCAGGGAGAAGCTTATCTCAGTGCCGCTAGAATGTTCTTTCCTCATAAACGACTTCCTTTTATTATATTTTCCTCCTACACTGGTAGAATAATTTACAGAATGTTATGTGTGTAGTTTTTGTGACAGAAAAATGGGCGACAGCTCTAAATTCAGCGGGTGGGGAGAAAGGCTTCAGAGTGCTTCCCGGATTCCTTGCTGAGAATTTTTGCAGTCTAATTAGGGTAAATTACATAAAATGCAATTTGGACCGGGCTGTCTTCTCACTAAGGTAACTTAGACTTTCAAAATGGAGAACTAGAAATGAACAGATTTTTTAAAAAGCTTTTACCATTTTTGAATTAACAAAACATTAAGTGAATGAGGATCGGCCCTTAAAATCCTCTGAATGGAAAGTGCCTCCCTCTGATGTCTTTGAAGAACCCATCCTCTTAACTGGTGGCTTTGTGTTCAGTTCGACCGAAAGTGAATAGTAAAATAAGGGCCTTGTTTTATCATCTGACATTTAAACAGAATTTGTAGGTGCTGGAGAATCTCTAGAAGAACAGTAGCATTCAGGCAAGGAGTCTTGCTCATTGTTGAAGAAATGCCATGGCAACATCTCTGTGAAGTTGCTTGTGGGTGGATAGGACTGTGCCAACCTCCAAGTTCACGCTGTGTGTGTGTGTGTGTGTGTGTGTGTGTGTGTGTGTGTGTATGTGTTTCACATGGATCACCCTGTCTTGTAAATCCCCATGTAAGGATATATATTTAGTCATATATCCTTATATCAGCCACCCAAAGCAGCTTCTAATCGGTACTTCAAGCTAAGAACAAAAAGTGAAATCGAATAAATTAATCAGTGAGGGGGACCGAAAAGAGTCTGCACACAAGCCTATGCCATACAAATGAAGCTAAGAACGAAAAAGCACTTCATAGGTTGGAGAGCTCTAGAGGCATATAATTTAGGTGGAGGTATTAAGAACAGAAAGAGCTCTAATAAGCCAGAATTTTGAGAGAGATTTGGATTCTTTCTGCAGGTAGAACAAAATTTAAGTCTTTTTTCAATTTGGTAATTTAGTTTTGATTACCAAAGAGTCAAAGTAACTAAAATGTTCATAATGTAGTGGCTCCAGTATGCGCCATTGACTGTGTTCTGAGAATTTATAAAATATCCTTTACCTGTTTAGCTGAAGACCAAGAAAGGGTTGAAGATGAGCTGGGGATGGTGGGTGAACAAAACTAGGAAGAATGGAATAAACATTTACTGGTCTGCTTCTCTATGCCCAAAATTCTGATGTCTGCTTTACATGTATGCTTATTTTATTCTTCACTATCAGTCCTTGAATAGTTGGAGAAAGAACTTTTCTGTCACACACTCATTAGACAAATGCTTATTATGTGCTTATAATGCCCCAGACACAGAAGTAGTCTCTGAAAACAAAATGTTGACCCAAACAGATATGGCTGTTGCACTCAGGGAGCTTATATGCTAGAGGGGATATCTACATTGATAAAATAGTCACACAAACATGATTAGTAATGGGAACGGGAGGTAAATGGTACTATGAGAATACTTACAGGTGGATCAGGGAAGGCTTCCTTAAGAAGCACAATTGAGCCAAGATTGTAAGAATGAATAGAAAATAAGTAAAAGCATGTTTTAGGCAGATGGAGGAAAGAATATGTGTAAAGGCGTGTAGCAGAAAGAAACGTGGCTGATATGAGAGAATAAATGATAGCTAATTTGTTACTCTGGGTTCCTAACTGAAAAAAAAAAAAAACAGAAAAAATTCTGGCCAATTTTTGCTGAAAAGGAATTTATTCAAAGATTGGATAGCATACAGAGATCTTGGAGTACTGAAGAAGCAAGTCCAGTAACCATGTCCGAAATAATTTCATGCAGCATGTGCCATGAAGGTATCATTAAAACTGGAATCATTGGTACCATCAATTCAGGCCTACTTCTAGCCCCAAGTGGAAGATTTTAGCCATAACTCTGAAGAGTCTTGAAGTAAAATCATACTCTCCTTAGAAAGTAACTATTCTCCTTTTGAAAAATCATTCCTGGATTGCTACTAGATGCCAATAGAGATTGAGTTCCTAGTCACCAAGTGACATAGCATGTGAGTTTCTCTTCACTGACTGGGTATTTCTGATATTCTAAGCAATAAGGCAGGTGTGCCTAATAGCACTCCATCAGCAAGAAGAAACAATATGTGATAGTAAGTCTCCAAGACAGCTCCCAATGATCTTCGCCTCCCAGCATCCATGCCTCATGTAGTCCCCATCTCCCACGTTGTATCAGAACTGGTTTGGGTGACCAATAGTATACAGCAGCAGTGATGGTATGTAGCTCCAGAAACTAGGTTATAAAAACACTATGGTTTCTGCCTTGCTTGCTTTCTTGGATCACATGTTCTGGCACAAGCCAGTTTGCCATGTTATGATGACACTCAAACAGCCTATGGAGAGGCTGAACTGAAGATCTTGCCAGTAGCCAAGGAGGAACTGAGGCCTCCTACCAGCAGCTATGTGAGTGAACCACCTTGGAAGTGGATCTTCCAGCACCAGTCAAGCCTTCAGATGATTACAGCCTTGACTGACACCTTGATTACAGCTTTGTGAGAAACCCTGAGCCACAACCACCCAGCTAACCCACTCCCAGATTTCTATCTTTGTCTGTTTTCTGCTGCTACAATAATACTACAGACTGTGAGGGTGGTGACAATAGGATTAGCTGTGCTCAGTTTCCAGCAGTTGCAACAATAATTTATAAACAATAAAAGGTTATTTGGCTCATGATTCTAGAAGCTGGGAAGTCCAAGAGCAAGGTGCTGGCATCTGGTGAGGGTCATCCCATGGTGGAAGGTGGAAGGCAGAAGTGAGTGCACAAGACAGAGAAAATAGGACCAAATTCATTATTTTTATCAAGAACCCAACTCGTAACTAATCCACTTCCATGACAATGGCATTAATCCATTCATGAGGGTGGAGCCCTCATAGCCTAATCACTTCTTAAAGGTTCCCCCTCTTAATACTGTTACAACAGAAATTAAATTTCAAGTTTTGAGTTTTGAAGGGGACACTCAAACCATGGCAGTGACTCTTAAAAATTGTGTGTGATAATAGATGTTTGTTGCTTTAAGATACTATGTTTTGGGGTAATTTGTTATGCAGCCCCCCTCCTGGAAGCTTTCACAGCTGGTGTTGAGTGTCTGCAGGCTTTCCAGGTGCATGGTATAAGCTTTTGGCAGATCTACCATTCTGGAGTCTGAAGGATGGTGGCCCTCCTCTCACAGTTCCACTAGGCAGTGCCCCAGTGGGGACTTGGTGGAGGGGGGTGAGGCTTTTACCCCACATCTCTCTTCTGACCTGACTTAGCAGAGGTTCTTCATGAGGGCTCTGCCCCTGTAGCAAACTTCTGCCTGGACATCCAGACATTTCCATACATCCTCTGAAATCTAGACAGAAGTTCCCAAACCCCAATTCTTGATTTCTCTGCACCCACAGGCTCAACACCACATGTAAGCCACCAAGGCTTGGGGCTTGCACCCTCTGAAGTAATGGCCCAAACTGTACCTTGGCCCCTTTTAGCCCCAGCTAAAGCTGAAGCAGCTGGAATGGAGGGTACCATATCCCAAGGCTACATAGAGCAGGGGACCCTGAGCTCGGCCCCAGGAAACCATTTTTCCCTCCTAGGCCTCTGGGCCTGTAATGGGAGGGGCTGCCATGAAGGTCTCTGACATGCCCTGGAGACATTTTCCCCCATTGTCTTGGTGTTTAACACTCGGCTCCTTGTTGCTTATGCAAATTTCTGCAGAGGGCTTGAATTTCTCCCCAGAAAATGGGGTTTTCTTTTCTGTTGCATCATCAAGCTGCAAATTTTCCAAACTTTTATGCTGTGCTTCCTCTTGACCCTTTGCTGCTTAGAAATTTCCGCCAGATACCCTAAATCATCTCTCTCAAGTTCAAAGTTCCACAGATCTCTAGGGCAGGGGCAAAATGCCACCAGTCTCTTTGCTAAAGCATAGCAAGAATCACCTTTATTCCAGTTGCTAACAGATTCCTCATTTTCAATGACACCACCTCAGCCTGGACTTCATTGTTGATATTATTATCAGCATTTTCGCCAAAGCCATTCAACAAGTCTCTAGGAAGTTCTAAACTTTCTCCCACATCTTCCTGTCTTCTGAGCCCTCCAAGTCTCTGGGAAGTTCCAAACTTTCCCACATTTTCCTGTCTTCTTCTAAGCCCTCTAAACTCTTCCAACCTCTGCCTGTTACCCAAAGTTACTTCCAAATTTTTGGGTATCCTTATAGCAGCACCCCACTCTACCAATACCAATTTACTGTATTAGTTCCTTTTCAAGCAGCTATGAAGAAATACCCAAGACTGGGTAATTTATAAAGGAAAGAGGTTTAATTGACTCACAGTTCTGCAGAGCTGGGGAGACCTCAGGAAACTTACAGTCATGGCAGAAGGGGAGGCAAACACATCCTTCTTTACATGGCAGCAGGAAGGAGAAGTGCTGAGCAAAGAGGGAAAAGCCCCTTATAAGACCATCAGATCTTATGAGGACTCACGCACTATCATGAGAACAGCATGGGGGTACCTACCCCCATGATTCAATTACCTCCTACTGGGTCCCTTCCATGACACGTGGGTATTATGTAACTACAATTCAAGATGAGATTTGGGTGGGTGGGGACACAGCCAAACCATATCAGGGAAGTTCTAGGGGCTTCCTCTTGTTTCTTCCTATTACAATAACCTCTCTTCCTCAGATCAGGAGGCCAATGTAGGATTTTTGACCATTGTAGACTATATCTATTCCAACTCTACATCCAGGAATGGGTGAATAACCTTGAATTAGTGTTGAAGTCTCACTAAACCCACCATGAGATGGATTCATGCCAAACTTGACACATCACCTGACTATCACCTGACAAGTCTAAAAGGAATATTTACAGCATATACTTGGGGTGATTCACAGGATATTTCACTTGCAATGCCTCTTCATTCAGGTCACTCTAGGTCTTTGAATTAACTAAGCCTGGGATGGGGTACCATAGTAGACATTCTCTGCCCATCCATATCCCCTTGGGTCCTTTTTACCATTTCTGCACAACCCCTCCCCTGGTTTGGGGTTCTTTTGCTTCTAATATCTTACATTTGCAACTCTCTTCAGAGCTCTGTCCTTTAACTGTTGGAGGCACTTTGGCCACATGCACAGAGAGCTGGTTGTGCCTAGGAATTCATGAACTCCTTCCCTCCTGGGGCTCCTACTCAAAGACTGATTGGTCTAGCTTCCTTGCCTGGAGTTGGGACAAACCCAAGCATCATTTAAACTCGAGTTCCCATGTGGGATCAGGCCAAAGCTAGGACTTGGCCTGAAACTGCAACCTTTCTTGGCTTCTCTCCCTTTCCTATCATGCTTCCTCTTTCCTTACCGGTTTCTCCTGGGAACACTTTCTTAGTCAATTACTTGCATAGAAATCTTCATTTCAGGGTTTACTTCGAAGAACTTGACCTAAGACAGGAGCCACAACTATGTGGTGTCTCTGGCCTCTGTTCATCAGATTTAGATTTTGTTTACTTATTTGTTATTTTGGCCAAGAAGGAATTAAGTGGACTGGATGTCTATTTCAGTCTAAGGAGGTCATAGTCAATAACCATTGCCAATGATCCCTGGGTTCAATCAACCATCCTGTTACTCTAGTACCACATCCTATTCAGTAACCACCCCCATCTTGCCTCAGGGAGGTAAATGCAGATTCTAGGCTTTATGTGCCCTGGAATCCCAGCATTGTCATTGAAATCAGAAAACCCACTTCCATCTCAGTTTCTCTCATCAGCATCCTCAACCTATAGAGAAAAGCAAGTACCATTACTTTTGAAGACAATGGCAATAATTTCACCACTGTAATTTCTGGGGTGATAAAAGGAGCATCGTCTGGGCTGTCTTGCAATATATAGAAGATGGGTAAATGGGATGCCCATAATAAGTCCTCAACATTCCTATATCCCTAGGGCACTGGATCCTTTCCTGTATATTTGCTGCTCATAGGGTATGAGGACCAGGAATACTGGGATCCTCTGGGAGCTTGTTAGAAATTCTGAATCTTGGACTCTACCCCAGACCCTACTGAATCAGAATTTTAACAAGACTCTCATGATATTCATGTGCACATTAAAGTTTGAGAAGCACTAACCTAAATTTGCTGTGCCAGTGAACTTCTGTCATTTCAACATCTTGCAGTTAGGCCACCCCTGGGCTCAGGTATCTGTCAATTAATTGGAAACAACTAAAGTCACTTCCAGTTGCTCAAGCTATCATATTGAATTTAGATGTTCTTGTCCACACAGGTGCTAGTAAATTCAGCCAGATCTAAAATTATGTTTCTCCCTCTTTGGTCTAGACCAATACTCTGCAAGTGTTTGAAAATGAAAATGAGCAATATCTTGCATATCCTTTGGCATGTACATCTCCTCCTGGGCTTGTCTGTGTAATTACAGGTCATAAATTCCAGCCATAAGACTGGAATGGGGGGGAGGAGCCAAGATGGCCGAATAGGAACAGCTCCGGTCTACAGCTCCCAGCGCGAGCGACGCAGAAGACGGGTGATTTCTGCATTTCCATCTGAGGTACCATGTTCATCTCACTAGGGAGTGCCAGACAGTGGGCGCAGGTCAGTGGGTGAGCGCACTGTGCGCCAGCCGAAGCAGGGGCGAGGCATTGCCTCACTCGGGAAGCGCAAGGGGTCAGGGAGTTCCCCTTCCAGGGGTGACAGACGGCACCTGGAAAATCAGGCCACTCCCACCCGAATACTGTGCTTTTCCGATGGGCTTAGGAAACGGTGCCCCAGGAGAGTATAGCCCGCACCTGGCTCAGAGGGTCCTACGCCCACGGAGTCTCGCTGATTGCTAGCACAGCAGTCTGAGATCAAACAGCAAGTCGGCAGCGAGGCTGGGGGAGGGGCGCCTGCCATTGCCCAGGCTCGCTTAGGTAAACAAAGCAGCCAGGAAGCTTGAACTGGGTGGAGCCCACCACAGCTCAAGGAGGCCTGCCTGCCTCTGTAGGCTCCACCTCTGGGGGCAGGGCACAGACAAACAAAAAGACAGCAGTAACCTCTGCAGACTTAAATGTCCCTGTCTGACAGCTGTGAGGAGAGCAGTGGTTCTCCCAGCACGCAGCTGGAGATCTGAGAACCGGCTGACTGCCTCCTCAAGTGGGTTCCTGACCCCTGACCCCCGAGCAGCCTAACTGGGAGGCATCCCCCAGCAGGGGCAGACTGACACCTCACACGGCCGGCCAGGTACTCCAACAGACCTGCAGCTGAGGGTTCTGTCTGTTAGAAGGAAAACTAACAGAAAGGACATCCACACCAAAAACCCATCTGTACATCACCATCATCAAAGACCAAAAGTAGATAAAACCACAAAGATGGGGAAAAAACAGAGCAGAAAAACTGGAAACTCTAAAAAGCAGAGTACCTCTCCTCCTCCAAAGGAACACAGTTCCTCACCAGCAATGCAACAAAGCTGGACGGAGAATGACTTTGACGAGCTAAGAGAAGAAGGCTTCAGACGATCAAATTACTCCGAGCTACAGGAGGATATTCAAACCAAAGGCAAAGAAGTTGAAAACTTTGAAAAAAATTTAGAAGAATGTATAACTAGAATAACCAATACAGAGAAGTGCTTAAAGGAGCTGATGGAGCTGAAAACCAAGGCTCGAGAATTACGTGAAGAATGCAGAAGCCTCAGGAGCTGATGCGATCAAATGGAAGAAAGGGTATCAGCCCTGGAAGATGAAATGAATGAAATGAAGCGAGAAGGGAAGTTTAGAGAAAAAAGAATAAAAAGAAATGAGCAAAGCCTCCAAGAAATGTGGGACTATGTGAAAAGACCAAATCTACGTCTGATTGGTGTACCTGAAAGTGACGGGGAGAATGGAAACAAGTTGGAAAACACTCTGCAGGATATTATCCAGGAGAACTTCCCCAATCTAGCAAGGCAGGCCAACATTCAGATTCAGGAAATACAGAGAACGCCACAAAGAAACTCCTCGAGAAGAGCAACTCCAAGACACATCATTGTCAGATTCACCAAAGTTGAAATGAAGGAAAAAATGTTAAGGGCAGCCAGAGAGAAAGGTCGGGTTACCATCAAAGGGAAGCCCATCAGACTAACAGCGGATCTCTCGGCAGAAACCCTACAAGCCAGAAGAGAGTGGGGGCCAATATTCAACGTTCTTAAAGAAAAGAATTTTCAACCCAGAATTTCATATCCAGCCAAACTAAGCTTCATAAGTGAAGGAGAAATAAAATACTTTACAGACAAGCAAATGCTGAGAGATTTTGTCACCACCAGGCCTGCCCTAAAAGAGCTCCTGAAGGAAGCGCTAAACATGGAAAGGCACAACCGGTACCAGCCACTGCAAAATCATACCGAAATGTAAAGACCATCGAGACTAGGAAGAGACTGCATCAACTAACGAGCAAAATAACCAGCTAACATCATAATGACAGGATCAAATTCACACATAACAATATTAACTTTAAATGTAAATGGACTAAATGCTCCAATTCAAAGACACAGACTGGCAAATTGGATAAAGACTCAAGACCCATCAGTGTGCTGTATTCAGGAAACCCATCTCACGTGCAGAGACACACATAGGCTCAGAATAAAAGGATGGAGGAAGATCTACCAAGCAAATGGAAAACAAAAAAAGGCAGGGGTTGCAATCCTAGTCTCTGATAAAACAGACTTTAAACCAACAAAGATCAAAAGAGACAAAGAAGGCCATTACATAATGGTAAAGGGATTAATTCAACAAGAAGAGCTAACTATCCTAAATATATATGCACCCAATACAGGAGCACCCAGGTTCATAAAGCAAGTCCTGAGTGACCTACAAAGAGACTTAGACTCCCACACATTAATAATGGGAGACTTTAACACTCCACTGTCAACATTAGACAGATCGACGAGACAGAAAGTCAACAAGGATACCCAGGAATTGAACTCAGCTCTGCACCAAGTGGTCCTAATAGACATCTACAGAACTCTCCACCCCAAATCAACAGAATATACATTTTTTTCAGCACCACACCACACCTATTCCAAAATTGACCATATACTTGGAAGTAAAGCTCTCCTCAATAAATGTAAAAGAACAGAAATTATAACAAACTATCTCTCAGATCACAGTGCAATCAAGCTAGAACTCAGGATTAAGAATCTCACTCAAAACCGCTCAACTACGTGGAAACTGAACAACCTGCTCCTGAATGACTACTGGGTACATAACGAAATGAAGGCAGAAATAAAGATGTTGTTTGAAACCAACGAGAACCAAGACACAACATACCAGAATCTCTGGGATGCATTCAAAGCAGTGTGTAGAGGGAAATTTATAGCACTAAATGCCCACAAGAGAAAGCAGGAAAGATCCAAAATTGACACCCTAACATCACAATTAAAAGAACTAGAAAAGCAAGAGCAAACACATTCAAAAGCTAGCAGAAGGCAAGAAATAACTAAAATCAGAGCAGAACTGAAGGAAATATAGACACAAAAAACCCTTCAAAAAATTAATGAATCCAGGAGCTGGTTTTTTGAAAGGATCAACAAAATTGATAGACCGCTAGCAAGATTAATAAAGAAAAAAAGAGAGAAGAATCAAATAGATGCAATAAAAAATGATAAAGGGGATATCACCACTGATCCCACAGAAATACAAACTACCATCAGAGAATATTACAAACACCTCTATGCAAATAAACTAGAAAATCTAGAAGAAATGGATAAATTCATCAACACATATACCCTCCCAAGACTAAACCAGGAAGAAGTTGAATCTCTGAATAGACCAATAACAGGAACTGAAATTGTGGCAATAATCAATAGCTTACCAACCAAAAAAAGTCCAGGACCAGATGGGTTCACAGCCGAATTCTACCAGAGGTACAAGGAGGAGCTGGTACCATTCCTTCTGAAACTATTCCAATCAATAGAAAAAGAGGGAATCCTCCCTAACTCATTTTATGAGGCCAGCATCATCCTGATACCAAAGCCTGGCAGAGACACAACAAAAAAAGAGAATTTTAGACCAATATCCTTGATGAACATTGATGCAAAAATCCTCAATAAAATACTGGCAAACAGAATCCAGCAGCACATCAAAAAGCTTATCCACCATGATCAAGTGGGCTTCATCCCTGGGATGCAAGGCTGGTTCAATATACGCAAATCAATAAATGTAATCTAGCATATAAACAGAACCAAAGACAAAAACCACATGATTATCTCAGTAGATGCAGAAGGCCTTTGACAAAATTCAACAACCCTTCATGCTAAAAACTCTCAATAAATTAGGTATTGATGGGACGTATCTCAAAATAATAAGAGCTATTTATGACAAACCCACAGCCAATATCATACTGAATGGGCAAAAACTGGAAGCATTCCCTTTGAAAACTGGCACAAGACAGGGATGCCCTCTCTCACCACTTCTATTCAACATAGTGTTGGAAGTTCTGGCCAGGGCAATTAGGCAGGAGAAGGAAATAAAGGGTATTCAATTAGGAAAAGAGGAAGTCAAATTGTCCCTGTTTGCAGATGACATGATAGTATATCTAGAAAACCCCATTGTCTCAGCCCAAAATCTCCTTAAGCTGATAAGCAACTTCAGCAAAGTCTCAGGATACAAAATCAATGTACAAAAATCACAAGCATTCTTATACACCAATAACAGACAAACAGAGAGCCAAATCATGAGTGAACTCCCATTCACAATTGCTTCAAAGAGAATAAAATACCTAGGAATCCAACTTACTAGGGATGTGAAGGACCTCTTCAAGGAGAACTACAAACCACTGCTCAAGGAAATAAAAGAGGATACAAACAAATGGAAGAACATTCCATGCTCATGGGTAGGAAGAATCAATATCATGAAAATGGCCATCCTTCCCAAGGTAATTTACAGATTCAATGCCATCCCCATCAAGTTACCAATGACTTTCTTCACAGAATTGGAAAAAACTACTTTAAAGTTCATATGGAACCAAAAAAGAGCCCGCATCGCCAAGTCAATCCTAAGCCAAAAGAACAAAGCTGGAGGCATCACACTACCTGACTTCAAACTATACTACAAGGCTACAGTAACCAAAACAGCATGGTACTGGTACCAAAACAGAGATATAGATCAATGGAACAGAACAAAGCCGTCAGAAATAATGCCACATATCTACAACTATCTGATCTTTGACAAACCTGAGAAAAACAAGAAATGGGGAAAGGATTCCGTATTTAATAAATGGTGCTGGGAAAACTGGCTAGCCATATGTAGAAAGCTGAAACTGGATCCCTTCCTTACACCTTATACAAAAATCAATTCAAGATGGATTAAAGACTTAAATGTTAGACCTAAAACCATAAAAACCCTAGAAGAAAACCTAGGCATTACCATTCAGGACATAGGCATGGGCAAGGACTTCATGTCTAAAACACCAAAAGCAATGGCAACAAAAGCCAAAATTGACAAATGGGATCTAATTAAACTAAAGAGCTTCTGCACAGCAAAGGAAACTACCATCAGAGTGAACAGGCAACCTACAAAATGGGAGAAAATTTTCGCAACCTACTCATCTGACAAAGGGCTAATATCCAGAATCTACAATGAACTCCAACAAATTTACAAGAAAAAAACAAACAACCCCATCAAAAAGTGGGCGAAGGACATGAACAGACACTTCTCAAAAGAAGACATTTATGCAGCCAAAAAACACATGAAAAAATGCTCACCATCACTGGCCATCAGAGAAATGCAAATCAAAACCACAATGAGATACCATCTCACACCAGTTAGAATGGCAATCATTAAAAAGTCAGGAAACAACAGATGCTGGAGAGGATGTGGAGAAATAGGAACACTTTTACACTGTTGGTGGGACTGTAAACTAGTTCAACCCTTGTGGAAGTCAGTGTGGTGATTCCTCAGGGATCTAGAACTAGAAATTCCATTTGACCCAGCCATCCCATTACTGGGTATATACCCAAAGGACTATAAATCATGCTTCTATAAAGACACATGCACACGTATGTTTATTGCAGCATTATTCACAATAGCAAAGACTTGGAACCAACCCAAATGTCCAACAATGATAGACTGGATTAAGAAAATGTGGCACATATACACCATGGAATACTATGCAGCCATAAAAAATGATGAGTTCATGTCCTTTGTAGGGACATGGATGAAATTGGAAATCATCATTCTCAGTAAACTATCACAAGAACAAAAAACCAAACACCGCATATTCTCACTCATAGGTGGGAATTGAACAATGAGAACACATGGACACAGGAAGGGGAACATCAGACTTCAGGGACTGTTGTGGGGTGGGGGGAGGGGGGAGGGATAGCATTGGGAGATATACCTAATGCTAGATGACGAGTTGGTGGGTGCAGCGCACCAGCATGGCACATGTATACATATGTAACTTCCCTGAACGTTGCACACATGTACCATAGAGCCTAAAGTATAATAATAATAATAATAATAATAATAATAAAAGAAAAAAAAAACTGGAATCTAGCCATGAGCCTGGAAACAATAAGGTGGCAGGGCTAAATCGTGAGGTGAATTGGCTCACTTGGCAAGATACCTGTCTCAGCCATGATCTTTGGGGTCCTCAAAAAGGGAGAGCTTCTTCAGAAATGAAAGGAAAGACTCCTTCAGCTGGGGTTTGAAAGCTTGGGAGGCATTTGAATTCTCCTGTTATATCCCATTCCATCCCAATCTACTGTTTCTTAATCCATGCCCAAACTTCTACATAGGAATAAATGATGCTATGCATTAACCTGATATTGTAATTCAGCAATCCATAGGATCAAATTTCCAGTTCAGTTTTTGCCTATCTCTGCCTTGCAGCTTCATACTATGACATATTAATTCAGTAGCCATTACTTCTGTTCCTGTCTTGAACTGAGTATTTAGGACTTAGAGCTTGTCATTCTTATTTCTTTAATCTCTTCAGTGTCACTAAGAAACAACCACCTCCCCAGCTGGTCCTTGAATTAAAAAGCTGGTCCTTGTGCTTTTGATAACTCTTCTATGGCAGATGTCATTTAATTCCCCCAAGCCCTACCTTTAGTGGACACTCTGTTCCAGATAATACAGTTAATAATTTACCCAACAGTTTAATCATTGGATACCATACTGTGTGGATTTGCTGCATTTTACTCACTGCATCCTGAACTGTACCAGATAATCAAGTTCAGATTCGTCCTATTATCTTAAGGGTCTATTCCTTGTCATCACTTCTGGAACAAATTAGAAGTCAGGGTTTTTATCTTGCAAATAGGTCCACTCTGGCTAATTTAAGCACAAAAAGAATTGATTACAGGATATTGAGCAGTTCCCAAACTCTCCAGAAAGGCAGGAGAAACACACCCAAGAGGAACATTCAAAATCCTGCTATAGACCTGGCCTCAGGAAGCCCCCCTAGTGCTGCTTTTATGGGTCACAGACTCTTCTGCTGGCTCTGCTGACCTTACCACTACTAGCAGTGGCTGTTGCTGTGTGTGCTTCCCCTGCTGTCTCTGCACACTCATGACAGCAATCATAACTTCCATGCTCATTTCAACAGATTGTACTATTTTGCATTCTTTTGTGTCATAAGTGCCAGAGTCTGGTGTGGGGAGAGCTGATGGCTGGAGTGTCACAGGCCACTGCCTTAGCTGCAAGAGACACCATGAAAGCAAGTTTTCAGCTTTAATAGTGGGAGAAACTGTTGCCTGCAAAGATTCATAAGTTGGGAAATTCTCCAAAGGAAGGGCATTCAGATATTGGCTCTGTCATAGCTCAATGTGATTGAGTATAGACATCAAGGGTGAGTGTGGGTGAGATGAGGCTAGAGAGGTAAGCAGGGACCAGATTAGTAGAGCTTCAAGGCTTATTTTAAGGATTGGATTCTTCTAAAATTGCAAAGATTTTTAAAGGGCCTCAAATTGAGAAGAGGCTGTCACATGATCAATTTTTAACATTACAGTAAGAACATCCCTCTGGAGAGCTTATTGGATGCAGCAAGAGAGGCTGTGAGTGCACCTGTTATGCTATTTCACTTATTCAGATGAGAGATGATGGTAGTGTAATTGGAGGGGTCCTTGCTCCCAGAGCTCCCAAGATGGCGGCGGGCTGCTTCCAAAATGGTGGCAAGCCTTGTGTTCTCAGACCTGGGGTTCTTGGCCTCATGGATTCCAAGGAATGGAATCTTTGGCCATGCAGTGAGTGTTATAGCTCTATTAGAAGCCAAGGGTCATGGAAGAGAACTGTGGAACCCAGTGACTAGTATTTAGCTCAATTAGGATGAACCTGGGCACTTAGCCATGCAGGAACAATGGCAAGCCTTTAGCCCGATCAGGAGTGGCAATGGGTGCCTTGCTGGGTCAGGAGCACAGAGGACACCCTGCCAGATCCGAAGGGATGGAAGTCTGCAGTGGGTCTGCAGTGGTGGCAAACAGCAGTGGTGGACAGCAGGCGAAAGCTCAGCTCGAGCCAAGCCCTAACAAACAAGGACCAGAAGAGAGTGCAGTTGCAAGATTTAATAGAGTGAAAACAGAGCTCCCATACAAAGGGAGGAGACCCAAAGAGGGTAGTCATTGCTGACTTGAATGCCTGGGTTTATATCCTGATCATTGTCCCTCCCACTGTGGTCTCAGGCGATGGATGATTGGCTATTTCTTTACCTCCTGTTTTTGCCTGATTAGCATTTTAGTGAGCTCTCTTTATTACCTGGTTGGTTGGTGTGAGCTAAGTTGCAAGCCCAATGTTTAAAGGTGGATGCGGTCACCTTCCCAGCTAGGCTTAGGGATTCTTAGTTGGCCTAGGAAATCCAGCTAGTCCTGTCTCTCAGTCCCTCTCTCTACAGGAAAACCCAAGTGCCGTTGGGGAGGTTGGCTGACAACTGCTCTAACTGCTTCCTGCTGAATTGGGGTATAGTAGGGGTTGTGCAGTTGAGATTTCCTTGGGAGGGGTGCCTTCAATGTCATTAACATTGGAGCATGGGCTAGCAGGCTGGTCCAGGGGTCCACAGTAGATTTTAGTCATGGACTGCATCTGGGGCTCCATTTGAAGAACGATTTGTAGCTTTACAGCTTTGATTCTGGAAGAGACAATCTTAACAAGGAGGTTAAAGATACAGGCTCCAAAGAGGAGTAGTGATATTATAGCTGCTAGAGGTCCTAAGAAGGGGAGAATCCAGGGCATCCATTGGCTGAGGAGGCCCCAGGGTCCAGTGTTTTGAAGCTCCTCTGCTCTACATTGTATTTGATCTTGAATTTAACTTTCTCGGTGACAATTCCAGATTGATTAACGTAATAACAGCATTCTTCCCCTAAAAATAAAGAGGTTCCCTCTCTTTCAGTGGTTAACAAGTCTAAAGCTCTTTGATTTTGAAGGACTACTGATGCTAGGGAGTTAAGTTGATCTTGCAAGGTGACCAGGGAGTCGGTGACCTGTTCCATGTCACCATTTAGTTCTTGAGATAGTTTGTAGTAGAACTGAGTAGAGGTTGTGATACCGCCAATGCCAGTACCTTGTCCACCTAGCACTCCTGTTCCGATAACAAAAGGAAGAATGGGTACTCTTGTTGTGGGGCTTAGGTACAACATGATTGTATAATTCTTGTTCAGTGTAGATGGTCATAGGGGGCACTAAGAATGAGAGGAAGCACATAGATTCTGAAGAGCCATTCAAACAACAATAGGCTGAGGTACCACAGACAAAAAATATTCCTGAGGGTAGGCAAACTATTCGTGTGGGAGGAGTTACCCACCTGATGCATTGGGAGTTGGTTGTGTCTATAGTATTGCTAAATTTTACACAGGTGAGGTTTGAGGTGTGGGTTATTTCCAGACTGGAAACAAGAGTTCCTACTAAAATGGAAGTGGTGTTTATTTCTGTGCTGAAGTTGTTCCATTGTTCAGGTACAGGGATTGAAAGGTATGCCCTGAAGTGTAGGGGGAGGCACATCCAACAGTTAGTAGGGTTTTGGGCCGAGACCTCATGGAGCCCAGTGAAGGTGGTATTAAGTAGGCTTACCAGGCAAGTATGAGTATAGAGGGTTTCATATAGTTTTGAGAGATCTAGTCCTTTGTAGGGGCTAGGGGTGCTGTGTACCAGGGTCAGTTGGGAGATTATTTCCTTTATGTGTTTTTCTCTTGCCTGATCTTGAACTCCACCACCGTCAGACATACCAGTATGGGTAAAGTAAGTCCAATAGACAGTGGCTCCAATTCCTCCAGGACAACTAGGATTAATCATTTTCCCTGTCCAATAATGAGTATTTGCATGCATGCAAGGAGTGGCAGAGTTATAGCAGTTACCGGGCATATGGGTGTGGGCAGAGAAGGTGGGGGTTCCCTTAGATAAACTCCTATACAATGGGGCATCAATATTTCCAGGAAGCTGCATTATCCATAGAAACTCTTGCTAAGGGGAGCTATTGGTCATACGGCGGCATGGAGGGGGTGCAGTGAGAGTGAAATGGGGTAAGAGAACAGTAAAGAGAAAAATATGATAAGGGAGGGCCATGGGGATTTATGATTTTAGTTACTTTCCTCATGGGTTGTCATTTGAAGAGCAGGCACAGATCCTCTAGAGGTTCACAGGAATAGCTAGCATTGTATTTTAGCCCTAAGTATTTAACCTGCTATGAGCAGAGCTGAGCCTTTGGTTTGGAAACCTTGTAGCCACAGGTAGTGAGGAAATTTAAGAGCACTTGTGTGGCTTGATGGCACAAGGTTTCTGAATGGGTGGCTAAAAGTAAATTATCTACGTACCGAAGGACAAGAGTGTCCAGGTATGAGAATTGGCTCAAGTCTTGGGCTAATGCCTGGCCAAATAGAAGGGGGCTATCCCTGAACCCTTGGGGTAAAACAATCCAGGTGAGTTGAGACATTGGGTTTGAAGGACCTTCAAAGGCAAACAAGAATTGAGAGTCAGGATGTACAGGGATGCAGAAAAAGGCATCCTCAAGGTCCAGGACTGTAAACCACTCTGCTTCCTCTGGTATTTGGGAAAGCAGAGTATAAGGGTTAGGTACAGCTGGGTATAGAGGAACAACAGCCTCATTGATAATCCTGAGATCTTGCACTAACCTCCACTGTCCATTGGGTTTCTGTACTCCTAAAATTGGAGTATTGCAGGGGCTATTGCATGGTTTTACTAGGCCTTGGGCTTTTAGGTCCTTAACAATCTTTTGGAGTCCTTGTTGGGCCTCAGGTCTAAGGGGGTACTGCCTTTCATAGGAAAAAGAGGCAGAATCCTTTAGTTTAACTTGAACAGGATGGGCATTCTTTGCTTATCCATATTGTCCTTCTGTTGCCCAGACTTCAGGATTAATTCCTTCCTCAAGCAGGGGACAACAAACGGGTGTTCCTTCCCCTATGTTCAGGTGTATAACGGCCCCTGCTTTTGCTAGAATGTCTCTCCCTAACAAGGGAATGGGGCTTTCAGGCATAATTAGAAAAGCATATGAAAAATGTAAACTTCTCCAGTCACGACTTAGTGGCTGGGAGAAGTATCTAGTGACTGGCTGTCCTAGCATCCCACGGATAGTGACAGATCTGGACGACAGTTGTCCGGGACAGGAGAGTAAGAGTGAGAAGGCCACACCAGTGTCCAGGAGACAGTTAACCTCCTGGCCCTCAATGGTCAAGCATACCCGGGGCTCTGTTAGGGTGACGGCATGGGCTGGTGTTTGCCCCAGACACTCTCAGTCCTGCTGCTGGGTCACCTGGTTAGTGACTTCTGACTCAGAGGAACTTCATCCCCTGGGGCAGTGGGCCTTCCAGTGATTCCCTTGACATAAGGGGCATGGACGAGGGGACAGCTTACTTCTACTTGGACAATCTTTTTTAGAGTGTCCTTGTAGACCACACTGGAAGCAAGCCCTATTAGGCATTCAATTTGCCCAGCTTTTCCCTTTCCAGAGCCTCCAAAGTCTGCTTGCCTGTGGGCCATGAGTAAAGCGGTGGCCTTTTTTTAAATCCCGTTTGTCCCATTCTGCCTGCTCCTTCTGATCTCTATTATAAAAAACTGAGGTTGCCAAGTTCAATAGGGTTTGTAAGTTTCACTCGGGGCCTAAGGCAGACTTTTGAAGTTTTTTTCTAATGTCTGCAGCTGACTGAGTGATAAACTTATCCTTTAAGATTAGTTGGCCTTCAATAGAGCCAGGTGACAGGGAGGTATGCTTCCTCAATGCCTCCCTTAGTCTCTCCAGAAAGGCAGTAGGATTTTCTTCCTTTCCCTGTGTTATAGTGGACATCATTGAATAATTCATAGGCTTCTGCCTAGTTTTCCTTAGTCCTTCTAGCATGCAAGTTGGCAAATGTCTGCGGCACCAATCTCCATGTTCTGATTCTGTGTCTCAATGAGGGTCTACACTGGGAACTGCCTGCTGGCCTGTGGGGAATCATTCTCTTTCCTCTGTTGTCATCCTATCATTGATTTGACTGAGATACCAGAGATTGCCAAACTCTCAGGCTGCAGTTATGATGGCACTTTTTTCATTTGATGTTAGTGTCTGATTTAGCAGTAACATTATATCTCTCCAAGTCAGATCAAAGGATTGTCCTAACCTTTGTAAAACATCAGTATAGCCATCAGGGTTATCTGAGAATTTACCTAGGTCTATTTTAATTTGCTTTAAGTCTGAGAGAGAAAAAGGTACATGCACTCTGGCTGGGCCGAATTCTCCTCCTCCCACTCATTGGAGGCGGAATATTGCCACTCTTTGGTTCATTGGGGAATATTGCCACTCTTTGGTTCATTGTTTACCCCTTTGTCTGTCTCCTTTCAGACCATTTGGGTTGAAGGGGGTCCTTAATAGTTGGAGAAGAACTTGGGGGGGGGGATGCTGGGGTAGGGAGGTAGACTCTGAGGGCTTCCTGTAGGGCAAAAATCACACTTTCTACATAATTGGGAGTTGTCTCTTAATGAAAAGAAAGTTTGTACATATGGCAATTCACTCCATTTGCCTTCTTTTCTACAAAAGAGGCCTAGCTGTAAGATGGTGTTATAATTTATACTTCTCTCAGGAAGCCAGGTTTCTCCCCCTTGAAGAGGATATCATGGCCAGGCGGTACTGCAGAAGAATATGTCATTTCTTTCTTAGAGTCTGAGGGTCAAATTGGTCCCAATTCTCCAGAATACATCTTAGGGGCATTTTTGCCTTGGGGGGAACATTTCCCATCTGAAAAAAGAACATAGGGATGCCAGCACCCCTAGTCATTTTCCGATGAGCATTAGTCCTAGAGCGTCCTCTATAGTCATGCTTATTCCTTTCCAGGGTGCATAACCATCCAAGGACCTCTGCTTATCGGATTAGTTACACTCACCAGTGTAGCAGTCCTGCATCCCTTTTCCTGCCTCTCTTGACCACAAAGAAAGGGGTCCGGGCTACTGGATTCTAGTGGTCCTTTACCAGCATGCCCAACATTGCCTTTGTGCTCACGGGTGAGTCTTGGAGCTGGGCTGGGTTCCTGAGTATTTCATAACAACCCAGCTGCCCCATCAAGATGCATTCCCATAAACAACAGTTCTTATGCAAATTTATTTCAGAGAAGGTGTAGGTAAGGTTTTGAGTCAGGACTGAGACAGTTTTGATTCTGTAAGTACTTTAAGGCTTGGCCGAGTGCAAACAGCTCGCACATTTGAGGAGACCAATTACTAGGCAATTTTTCTAACTCTGTTTCCACAAGAGTCTCCCTATCAATTACTGAATACCCATTGTGGTTTCTTCCTCAGTCACGTGGGAGGGACCATCTATCGTCCTGTCCTGAAGGGAGTTCTTCCTAGGTCTGGTCAGACCTTTGTACGGTAATTAAGATTTAAATCCCCTGTTAGGAAATCGGCTGGGTTAAGGGAATTATCAGTGGTTGGTGTTAAATTACCTTTTTCTAACAGAATAGCCCCATACTTTAAGATTTTTGAGTTAATAAGCTACTTTTTTGCTTTTTTGACTTAGAGTAATTCTGAACTGGTGAGGTGTGCTCACAATGATGTTTCCTCTAAAAGTTACTTTTCTACTTTCTTTGTTAGCAAAGCAGTTGCTGTTACAGATTGAATGCCTCCATGGGTTACTGGATTAAGGATTTTTGATAGGAAAGCTACAGGTTGTCAGTGGTCTCAGTGTTTTCAGGCTACGCCCTTGTTTACACTGACAAGGTAGTATTGGAGTATTATAGCGTCATGGAAAAGACCTTCAATTATCAATTATAGGTTTTAAATTTACCCTGGCTTTTAAAGGAATAGGGCACACTTTTTTTTTTGTTTTGTTTTTTGGGGTTTTTTTTGTTTTTTGTTTTTTTACTATTTCTTTTTCTTTTTGACTCCCTCTTTGTCTCTCCTCTGTCTCGCTCTCTCTCCTCTGTGTCACTCTCTCTCCTCCATCTTGCTGTATCTTCTACATCTCATGCTCTCTCCTCTGTCTCACGCTCTCTCCTCTGTCTCACACTCTCTCTCCTCTGCCATTACAAATTTGGGGCCCTGGCAAGCGTGGTAGGGAATGGGTCCCACATAACTGCCTATGTTGAGAGCTGTATACCTAAATTGGGAGGGACATCAGGAATAAGAGTCCCTGGATTTATAGCCTAGATGCCTAAGGAAGCAGCATAGAGCTTCCTTAGATCCCTTTGGAGATACAACTTGCTAGGTGAAATGAAAGTCTGAACCATTAGTACCTAGGAGGTAGGGATCAGGAGAAGTAGATTCAGAGGTAAGGAGAATTTTGGGGCTATACTTTCAAGAAAGTCACGGTCAGGACCCAGGAGGTATGGGCCAGAAGGAAAGGTAGGGGTGCACGCATGGGCGACTGTTGAGCAGAGACTTCTAGCTGCGCCATGATCTCAACCAGCTAATGCCGGGAGTTCGGGTGACACCTTTCTGCCTCTAGTCAGCCCTCAGCTTCCCCAAGAAAATTGAAAGTCAAAGCTGGCTCCAAGCAGACCAATGTCCCCAAGGGTTGGGGGTTGTTAGAAAGCCCTTCCCCTGATAGCCTCAAACCTGAGTCTTAAGTCCGGTGGCCATGCTAATCGTGTTTTTTTTTTTTTTTTGAGACGGAGTCTCACTCTGTTGCCCAGGCTGGAGTGCAGTGGTGCGATCTCAGCTCACTGCAAGCTCCACCTCCTGGGTTCACGCCATTCTCCTGCCTCAGCCTCCCACACGCTAATCATTTTTAACCTGCTGACAGGTGCCTGGTATTTTCCTCCAATTCTAAGGAAGGATAGGACAGAATAGCAAGCGAAAGAGGTCCAATATTACTCACCGCTTTGGAGATCTCTTCGTGGTTACCAAAATGTCACCGGGGGGTTCCTTGCTCTCAGAACTCCCAAGATGGCAGCAGACCACTTCCAAGATAGTGGCAAGCCTCTTGACCTGGGGTTCTTGGCCTCACAGATTCCAAGGAATGGAATCTTGGGCCATGCGGTGAGTGTTATAGCTCTATTAGAAGCCATGGGTCACGGAAAAGAACCGTGGAACCCAGTGACTAGTGTTCAGCTCAGTTAGGATGAACCTGGGCAATTAGCTGTGCAGGAACAATGGCAAGCCTTTAGCCTGATCAGGAGCAGCAATGAGTGCCTTGCTGGATCAGGAGCACAGAGGACATCCTGTGGGATTCCAAGGGATGGAAGTCAGCGGCGGGTCTGCAGTGGTGGCAAACAGCAGTGGTGGACAGCAAGCGAAAGCTCAGCTTGAGCCGAGCTGTAACCAACATGTACCAGAAGAGAGTGCAGTTGCAAGATTTAATACAGTGAAAACAGAGCTCCTATACAAAGGGAGGGGACCCAAAGAGGGTAGCCATTGCCGACTTGAATGCCTGGGTTTATATCCCAATCATTGTCCCTCCCGCTGTGCTCTCAGGTAATAGATGATTGGCTATTTCTTTACCTCCTGTTTTTGCCTGATTAGCATTTTAGTGAGCTCTCTTTATTACCTGGTTTGTCGGTGTGAGCTAAGTTGCAAGCCCCACGTTTAAAGGTGGATGCGGTCACCTTCACAGCTAGGCTTAGGGATTCTTAGTCAGCCTAGGAAATCCAGCTAGTCCTGTCTCTCAGTGGCATGAGCAATATTGGTGACAGAGAGGAAGAGCTGAATTCAGTAGACCTGATGATGGTTGGATAGAAGCAGGTGAGGGAGAAGGAAGTGTCTAGGATGCCTTCAGGTTTCAGGCTACTGTCCCTGGATGAACGATGTTGCCACTCACTGGGATAGAGGAGACTGTGCATGGTTCTGGTTGGGGCAGAGATGTGGGTTGTTTGTGCTGTGGGGGGTATTGAAGATCCTCTATCTGCTTTTAAACAAGCTGAACTTGAAGTGTCTTTGGGATATCCAAAAGAAGATTTCAAGAAGGCCGTTTGATATATAGATCTGGATCCCAGTAAAAAGGTCTGGGCTGAAAATAGGAATTTATAAGCGAACAGCTCCTAAGCTGGCACTTGAAATGTAGCTGTGAGTGAGATCATTTGGTGGGAGTGTGTAGGGCAGAACAAAATAGTTCTAGAAAGGTATTTGGAAAGATGAAACATTTTTTTCTCTTTCCTTTTTTTCTTAGTCCATGACCTGTATAAGGGATGAAACATTTTAATGGCCAGTTTAGTGGGCTCTCTTGGTTGTTTTCTCAGAATTAGCATCCTCCGTTTCTCTTCCTAATCCCTATTTTGTTCAGATATTTCCTTTCTCCTTTTGCAGCTCTGTGCCTCTGCAGAATTTGACTTCATCTTCAATTCTACATGCGGCATGATTAGCATACGGGCAATCCTATTCCTCTTTCCAATGAATGGTTCAACAATGGCCATGTGACCTGCTAATGAGAGAGGAGAGAAGACCAGTTGTTAGGCTTTGGGAAAGTTTGTCCTTGATCCCAAGAGGGCACCAGAGAGAAATCAGTTTAAGTCTTTTGAACATCTTTGAGTTTAGATGTGTTGTCTGGCACTGCTGCATCTCTCCTGCTATCAGCTTGAGCATGTAGACATCACTGAGAGTGGCAGGAAGAGAGAGAGATGCTAGAAACCCAGGGCCTTGGAGTTTTTTAATCTACCAACTCTGAAATCCTGTTTCACTTCCTTACTTCCTTCTATATGAGATGACACTTTTTATCATCTTTTTAGTTGGTTTGAGTTGAGATATCTGTTACTTGCAGCAGAGGAAAATGAGGCTGCACATTTACACCAGATCCCACAGCTAGTAAGAAAGACACCTGGAATTTGACCTTAAGTTGGTCTGAAGGCAAAGCCCATATGCTAGAACTATCGCCCTGCCCATTAAAGACACATTTGCGTTTTCATTAGTTATTTTTTGGTAATTCCAGGACAGGAGATGGCAAAGGGGAGATAGTAAATATTTCAGGCTTTGCAGGCCATATGGTCTCTGTCCCAATTATCCAACTCTGCTGTTGTAGCAAAAGTAGTAATAGAAAATATGTAAACGAGTAGGTGTGGCTGTGCTCCAATAAAACTTTATTTACAAAAACAGGGGGTGGGCCTGTGGGTTGTAGTTTGCCAACGCTTGTTCTATTGTAAAAGACTAAGAAAATTCTGAATTAAGACCCCGTGTTTTAATTACAAGTGTCATTGTAGGAAATAGTGACTGAATCCAGTTTAAGCACAGTCATGTGCCATTTAATGATATTTTAGCCAAGACAGACTGCATATACAATTGTGGTCTTGTAAGATGATAATGGAGCTGAGAAATTCCTATCACCTGGACACATCTTGCTGATCCTGACTCTGTGGAGGTGGCTAATGTGTGTGTTTGTGTCTTAGTGTGGCAGGCCAATTCTCCCTGACAATTGCCCAGACAGGCCTGCATGCCAGGCACACAGACAGGCCTGCATGGCTCTCCAGTTACGCAGACAAATTTCCACAGCACTGCCTTAACATTGAGCAAATCGTTAAACCTGGGGAAATTGGTGCCCAGACATCAAAGCTAGAAATGAAACATATGGTCAGTAGGAGCCTTGCATGGGCTTCTCCCTAACCTGGAGCAAGTCAAAGTAATAGAGACAGCCTTACATTCCTAGTGCCAAGACCCATCTTGGGTCAATGGAAACTGAGACAAGTCAAGGTAACAGAGGCAGCTGTTTGAATAGATTCATTGGAGAGCATAAGGCAGCTCTCCAGATCAAGCTGTAAAGGAGATAAGATAGAAATAGTCACTCTGGTACCACAGTAGACAGGCCTGAAGGTACTGAGCCCTTTTAATCAAACTAAGCATTTTTTGCCTCTGATCTTCTAGTTGAAACAAAATTAGTTACCAACAGACTTAGGCAAATGCTATACTGCATATAGGCACATAACCCCAACCTATATAAGCACTAAGAAAATTGTAACACTTTGAGTTGGTCTGGTGGAATTATCTCGGGCCTTCTCCCTGTATCCAGTTACAGCAATGAATTTCCTTATTTCCTAGTTTGTCTGCTTCTTGTTATTGGGCAAATGCAGCTGGACCCGGCTTCATTCTGAGAATATTAGTTTTTTAAAAAATTAAAAATGTAGACCAAGCGCAGTGGTTCACACTTGTAATCTCAGCACTTTGGAAGGCCGAGGCAGGTGGATCACGAGGTCAGGAGTTCGAGACCAGCCTGGCCAACACAGTGAAACCCCTTCTCTACTAAAACTACAAAAATTAGCTGAATGTGTTGGTGGGCACCTGTAATCCCAGCTACCCGGGAGGCTGAGACAAGAGAATCGCTTGAACCCAGAAGGTGGAGGTTGCAGTGAGCTGAGATTGTGCCACTGCACTCCAGCCTGGGTGACAGAGCTAGACTCCATCTCAGAAAAAAAAAAGGAAAAACCTTACAGAATAAAGATATAAGGAAAGAAAATATTTTTGTACAGCTGTGCAATGTGTTTTAAACTATTATTAAAAGAGTCAAAAAGTGTTTAAAATTTTAAGTTTATAAAGTAAAAAATTACAGTAAGCTAAAGTTATGATTGAAGAGAATTTTTTATAAATTTAATGTAGCCTAAGTGTACGGTGTGTATAAAATCTACAGTAGTGTCCAGTAATGTCCTAGGCCTTCACATTCACTCACCACTCACTCACTGACTCACCCAGAACAACTTCCAGTCCTGCAAGCTTCATTCATGTTAAGTACCCTGTACAGGTGTACAATTAAAAAAATATTTTAAACTGTACTTATACTGTGCCTTTTCTATGTTTAGATGTGTTTAGAGACACCAATACTTGCCATTGTGTTACAATTGCCTACAGTTTTCAATACAGTAACATGATGTACAGGTTTGTAGCTTAGGAGCGATAGGGTATCCCATAGAGCCTAGGTGTGTGGCAGGCTGTACCATCTAAGTTTGTGGAAGTGCACTCTATGATGTTCAAACAATGATGAAATTACCTAATGATACATTTCTCAGAATATATCCCTGTTGTACTTGCTGCAACCTGTGAAATTTCAACACACAGACAAATTCTATTTTGCTTTTTTAAAGTTTTTTTTTAAATCTATGTCCCAGAATAGCAAGATTTGGATCAACATAACACAAATTGATTTCTAAATATTGAGTAATTAAGAATGATTCACAAATATAGCGTTATAACCAAGTGCCCTAGGGCATTTGCAAATCTGGGAGGCTGAATGGGTTATGGTGGCTGCCTGAGGATTCTGGGAGATGAGGTTGTCTTTCCTTCTCTGACTCTATCACCGCTTCCTCCTCACTTCCCTAAGGCAGCAAGGGATGCTGGATCCTTCCCAACTAGAAGTGCCTATTGCACAAGGCATATGGGTGTAGTTAGGAGTGGGGTGGGGCTGAGGCAGTTAGGATCCCACCCCTGTCTATTCCTAGTACATGTTCAGATAACTTTGGACAACCAGAACTTTCGACTTGTTCTACAGCAATCATCAGAGAATTATTAATAAATGCTCTTTTTTGGGGAGCTTATAAGGTCTTTGATCTGTGGGAAGAGAAACACTTACTCCTTATTTTGTTTCTATCCTAGAGCTTGCAACAATAATCAAAGTGTGAGTCAGTGAGGGTCTGTTGGCCAGAGTTGGCAAAAAGAAAGGTGAGATGAAAACCTGAAGAAATCAGTAACAGAACTGAATGATTTTGCAATGGCTGGGGGTAGTGAAAAAATTTTAAATGCTTCCACTTTCTGCACAGCGGGACATTCTCAGGGAAAGCACATTTTACGATGGACTCTCCACAGAGCAGAATATTTAATATTTCAACGTAGCAATAATACAGTCAAGGGCAATCAATAACAAGTGCCACTTTTCTACCTGCCTTGATGAATGAAGGTGGGCTCTGGCCTCTCTCCAGTTGGTGCCTTTCTGCCTGGCCTGTGCTTGTCAGCTGGGGAAGCATTAGCGGCCCCTGGATCCTGCTCCAGGCTGACTTCCCAGCACCCACCTCTGAGTTGGCCTGTCTTGTCTGTCACTACCAGAGAGAAGCCCCCTCGGGCTGCAGGGCTGAGCAGAAATATACAGTGAGGCCAGCTTAAACTCCACCATCCCCAAACACTGGATCAGGCTTCCACTGGTGCAGGTTAATTCCAGCCATAGCGTCCTGCACAGGTGGCTCAGGAGGGAGAGCCACAAAGCCTAACGTGACAAGCGTTTCATTTTACAGGATGCTTGCTGAAGACTGGGCTGGAAGAAGAGAAGATTTCAAAACACAACACAATTAGCCCCACGTCACAGGTGTGTACTAAGCAAAACCACAGCCCCAGAGCAGTCTTGGCTCTGAGTTGCACCACAAAGCTGAGGGCCTGGCCGGGAACACAGGCTGTCAATTTCAAAAGAGAACCTTAGACAGAAAGTCATCACTTATTCATGTTTCATAAGCACACACAGACATTCAAATCCCTTAAAGACAGGATGCTGCATCACTTCAATTAACAGCAAAGTGAGGCCATTTGCGGCTCAAATTCCGCCAGCTGCTCATGGTAGGCGAGCTTCCGCAAGGAGGCAGTAAGTTGTCAAGCCCAATGCTACAGAGGCCAGTTGAAATACAGGAAAGGGCCAGACTCAGTGGCTCACACCTGTAATCTTAGCACTTTGGGAAGCCAAGGCAGGCAGATCACTTGAGCTCAGAAGTTTGAGACCAGCCTAGGCAACATGGTGAAACCCCATCTCTATACAAAGTACAATTAGCTGGGCATGGTGGTGTGTGCCTGTAGTCCTAGCTATTTGGAGGGCTGAGGTGGAAGGATGGCTTGAACCTGTGAGGCGGAGGTTGCAGTGAGCCAAGATCACACCACTGCCCTCCAGCCTGGGTGGCAGCCCCAGACCCTGTTTTCAAAACAAAACAAAACAAAACAAAAAGAAAAACAAAGAAATCTAGGAAAGACTAACCTCCTCAGCTCTAGGAAAGATATTTGGGCATTTTTATGTTTTTCTTAATTTGCGGTACAAAACCAGAAAGTCTTAGTATTTGACTGTGAAAGCTGTCATAATCAAAATGGAGTCACTAACGTGAAGAAAACTGTAACAAATAGAGCTAGGGAAGGCCATGGGAAGAGTGTTCTCACACATGTATGCCTGAGTTTAAAAACTCAACAAAACCACAATCTTGCACAAAGGCCGTCACAACCTTACACAAAAAATACTTCTGCAAGGACATTTGCCCAGCAACTGCCTGTTCAACATCAGACTGGTGGTGACCCTCATAGCCAAGGATAATTATTTCAAAACAATTGTGTAATGTATTGTACAATTGTGTAGTTTTATTTGGCATGAATATTCCCATTGCCATGCCTAGGCGCAAATAAATCTCTTTTCTTTTAGAGATCCTCTCTGTCATTTAGGTTGACATGAGCTTTACTTGATAGGTAAGAAGAGGTACAAATTAGAAATAGCAGACCTATTGGAGAAGGTGAAGCAGCAGCAAACTCATTATCACATGAATGGATGTTCTGTGTAGTTGGAATAAAAAGCTGGGACATTTTACTGGGACCTAAATGGCTTCAAATCAATGCCTCATACAACTGTAGGCATTAGATGGAACAAAACAAAACACCAACAGCGAAACACACAATACTGCAGGAATCATGATAACCAAGTAGGTCTCTATTGATAAAACTTTTACAAAGCTGTTGTTGACACAGCGTACCTCAAGTATTGGAGGGAGATGGCCTTGGTGTAACCCTTTGTCCTAACATTTATTGATGAGAATCATCTGGTTGGAAGGCCCTTGTAGAGACCACTTAGTTCCAAACTCTTAACCAGGTGACATTACCTGCCCCATCTCCTGGCATGGGGCATTTGGAAATGTTTGGGTGTGGTTCTGGTTTTCATTATAACTGAGGATGGGCAGCTTTATAACTAAGAATTAGAGACCAGATGTCAAGGGGCATTAAACATCCTTAACCCCTATATATGAGCAGTTACACATTAGAATGATCCCAACTGAAAAGTCAGTAGTGCCTCTGTGTTAGTCTGTTCTCATGCTGTTAATAAAGACGTACCTGAGACTGGGTAATTTATAAAGGAAAGAGGTTTAATTGACTTACAGTTCTATATGGCTGGGGAGGCCTCACAATCATACCAGAAGGCGAATGAAGAGCAAAGTCACATCTTACATGTTGGCAGGCTAGAGAGTTTGTGCAAGGGAACACCCATCTATAAAACCATCAGATCTCATGAGACTTATTCACTACCACGAGAATGGTATAGGGGAAACCACCCCATGATTCAATTATCTCCACCTGACCCTACCCTTGACATGTGGGGATTATTACAATTCAAAGTGAGAGTCAGGTGGGGACACAGCCAAATCATATCAGCCTCCATTGGGAAACACTAACTTAGACCAATCACCCCATTATACAGATGAGAAAGCTGAAGCTTCAGGTTATGAAGTTTTTTATCTAAGATTGCCCAGGTCAGTGACAAAGCTGGGCCCAGGACCCAAGATTCCTGACTCCCACTTCAGGGTATCCTTCCTTAAGTTTCCAGTGACCACCTTTCATAAAATTAGGACTGAGTTTGACAAGTGGGAGGGTACACCTGTGTAAACCTAAAGTATCTGAGACAGGTCTTAGTCAATTTAGAAAGTTTATTTTGCTAAGGTTAAGGAAGAACCATGACACAGCCTCAGGAGGTCCTGACAACATGTGCCCAAGGGGGTTGGGGTGCAGCTTGGTTTTATGCATTTTAGGGAGATATGAGACATCAATCAATACATGTAAGATGTATATTGGTTTGGTCTAGAAAGGTGGGACAACTCAGGGTTGGGGGGCTTCCAGGTTATTGGTAGATTTAAAGATTTTTTTTATTGGCAACTCCTTAAAAGTTATTATCAATAGAAAGGAATGTCTGGGTTATGATAAAGGTTTGTGGAGACCAAGTATTTATCAGGCAGATGAAGCCCCCAGGTAGCAGGCTTCAGAGAGAATGGATTGCAAATGTTTCTTATCAGACGTAAAGAGTCTGTTCTGTCAGTAATTCAAAAGGGAGAAGGGTATAATGAGGCATGTCCAGCTCCCCATTCCCATCATGGCCTGAACTAACTAGTTGTTCAGGTTAACTTTGGAATGCCCTTGGCCCCGAGGAGGGGTCTATTCAGATGGTTGGGGGGGCCTTCGAATTTTATTTTTGGTTTATACCTGGGACAACAGGATAGCATTTTAAATCAGGACTGCCCTGAGAGTGCCTCCCAGCTCTGTATTAGGCTGACCTGGTGCCTGTGCTCCAAAGCCTCACTTGCTGAGATCCACTAACAAGGCAGTCTTGGTGAGTGGACCAGATGGTGGAGAATCGTTGTTTTATCACAGGGAGGAGGAGACGCTGAAACTCTGGGTCCTCCAGGAGAGGTGCCATGGTCATAGCAGTTCCTGCACCCCACAGGCAAAGCTTCTTGCTCCTCTCTGGGGGTAGAACTTTCTGCACTCCACACAAATGGGTAAGGCATACCACAGTAGGTTCACTTGCAGCCATCAGACAACAGACATTTGATTTTTTACATGCTTTTTTGTAAAGACACATGCAAGTCTCTCCAGGCATCCTTTGAGAATGACATCGTGTTTAAAACTCTGCATGGCAATCCCTGACACACTGCTGTGATGCCCAGGGAAGACAGGGCGACCTGGAAGTCCAACTACTTCCTTAAGGTCATCCAACATTTGGATGATTATCCAAAATGCTTCATTGTGGGAGTGAACAATGTGGGCTCCGAGCAGATGCAGCAGATCCAAATGTCCCTGCAAGGGAAGGCTGGCGGACAAGAGCACCATGATGCATGAGGCTATCCAAGGACATCTGGAAAACAACCCAGCTTTGGAGAAACCATTGCCTCATTTCATTTCTGGGGGAATGTAGGTTTTGTGTTCACCAAGGAGGACCTCACTGAGATCAGGGACGTGCTGCCACTTATGTTGGTGCCATTGCCCCATGTGAAGTCACTATGCTCACCTGGAACCCTGGTCTGGGACCCAAGAAGACCTTTCTTACAGGTTTTCGGCATCAGGAACTAAGATGTTCAGGGGCTCCATTGAAATCCTGGGAGAGGTGCCACTGATTAAGACTGGAGACAAAGTAGGAGCCAGTGAAGCCACACTGGTGAACATGCGGAACATCTCCCCCTCCTCCTTTGAGCTGATCATCCAGCCGGAGTTTGACAACTGCAGCATCTACAACCCTGAAGTGCTTGACATGGCAGAGGAAACTCTGCATCCTTGCTTCCTGGAGGGTGTCTGCAATGTTCCCAGTGTCTGTCTGCAGATTGGTTACCCAACTGTTGCATCAGTTCCCTATTCTATCATCAGCGGTTACAAATGGGTGCTGGCTTTGTCTGTGGAGACTGATTACACCTTCCTCCTTGCTGGAAAGGTCAAGGCCATCTTTGCTGCTCCATCTGCATTTGTGGCTGCTGCTCCTGTGGACACTGCTGCTACTACTGCTGCTGCAGCCCCAGACAAAGTTGAAGCCAAGGAAGAGTCAGAGGAGGATATGGAATTTGGTCTCTTTGATCAAATTCCAAAAAGCAACAAACTCAGCTAGCTTTATTTGCAAAACGAGGAAATAAAGGCTTGCTTCTCTTAAAAAGAAAAGAAAAAAGACACATGCAAACAAAAAGAAAGAAATGACCCCCCGAGGTGAGGTAGTGTCAGTTTTTCAGCTGAAACAGAGAACAAAAGTTATTTAAAGAGCTTGCAACTTTCTGAGGATGACTCCTGCTTGAAATGCTGGGCCTGTCCTGAATTCCCTGTACTTTGTACCTTCCATGGCATGGATCATGTTCTGTTCTTCCTCTGTAATAATTTATGCACACTTAGCTGCTCCTGGTGTTAGATCCCAAGCTCTGCAGTGCAGACTGTATTTTAGTAATCTTAAGCCAACACAGTGCCTCACATAGGCACACAGTAGACTTTTCAAAAATGCTTGTTGCATAAACAAGTGCAGACCAACTAACTCAGAACTGAGTCTTTTTCCTTCTGCTGCTGATATGCTGGGGCACTCACAGATATGGGGACCATGTCACTCTCCTTTCATTCCTTAAGGTTTCTCATATGGTTTGGATATTTGTCCATTCTAAAATCTCATGTTGAATTGTGATCCCCAATGTTGGAGGTGAGGCCTCATGGGAGGTGTTTGGGTCATGGGAGAGGGTCCTTCATGAATGGCTGGGTACGGTCCTGTTGGTAATGAGAGTGAGTACTCGTTCTATTAGTTCACTTGAGATTTGATTGTTTACAAAGTCTGGCACCTCCCCTCTCTCTCTTGCTCCCTCTCTTGCCATGTGATGTGCTGGCTTCCCTTCCCTTCCACCATGATTGTAAGCTTCCTGAGGCCTCACCGTAAGCCAGGCAGATGCTGGTGCCATGCTCATATAGTCTGCAGAACTATGAGCTGAATAAACCTCTTTTCTTTATAAATTACCCAGTCTCAGGTATTCCTTTATAGCAACACAAATGGACTAGTATCAAATAGGTCTAGAGTCAGATGGTTGGAGTTGAATCCTGCCTGTACTGTTGACTGTTTGACCTTGAAGAAGTTATTTAATCTCTTTGGGCTTCAGGGTCCATATCTGTACAATGACCATGATAACTGTACTTATAAGACTGCTGAGAGTATTCAGTATGGGATAATACATGTGCATTCCGGAGTATTTTCCAATACCAAAAACCAATTCTCCAATTCTCTGGACACCAACTGGGTGTCCTACAATTTGATTCAATTCTGACACTAACTCTAAGTAGTTAGTGTCAGATTCCACAAATTTAAGGGTTCAGTCCCACAAGACTGCCTCAACTGCAGACACCAGTCACAAGTCCAGGGTCACTGAACTTCTGACCAACTGGCTATAAATGTGTAGTTCCCACAACCCTCTCCTCAAGTTCGATAATCTGCTAGAATGCATTTCAGATCTCAGAAAAATATTTTTGTTTACTGGTTTATTGTAAAGGATACAACTCAGGAACAGCCAAACAGAAAAGGTGCATAGGGCAAGGTCTGAGGAGTGAAGATTGTTTCTGTGCCCTCTCTGGGTGCACTACTCTCCCATGTGTTTGCCAACCTGAAAGCTCTCCAAATCTCATTGTTCAATAGTTTTTATAGAGTTCAATCTCCAGCCCTCCCCCGAGGGTAGTAGGTGGGGCTGAAGTTTCCCACTCTCTAATCACTCCATCTTTCTGGTGATCAACCACTTCCTGAGGCTACCTAGGAGTCCTACCTAAGTCACTGCATTAGCATAAACTCAGGTGTGACTGAAAGGGGTTTCTTATGAATAACAACAATTCATTATTCAGAAATTTCCAATAGTTTTGGGAGCACTGTGTTGGCAACTGGAGACAAAGACCAAATATATTTCTTGTTATACTTAGCACAGTGCCTGGCTGGTGTCATAAACCGTTAGTGGATGAATGTCATCTGTCGTCATCAACACCACCATTACCTTCCTCAGTTAAGTCTACTGTCTTGCAATTGAGGTTTTCTAAGGTGTAGGTTGAAGATATGAATCACAGTTTTTCATTAAAACAGGAAAGCACCCAGAACAATACAAGGGTCAGGACACTGAGACTTGACATTCAAAATCTGTTAATTTCAAACAAAATGTCTCAGCCTGAAAGGCCACACTCAGGACAAAAGACCATATAGTGGCTTGGTTGGTGGCATCAGGCAGAGTGCTGGAAGAATAATTCTTAGGCCAAACTGTTTTTAATTTAAATGATCTGGAAAGGAGAGTAAGCCACACATTATGTATACCCAGAGGTGTGTTAAGCATTAAAGACAACTCAGAAATAACAAGATGTTAAAAAATATTTGTCTCCAAGATGCAAAATAAAGTATCATTTGACAGAGAAAGTTGAGAATGCCAATCCATGTTAATTAGCATGGGTTTCTGAGTCCCTGGCTTGACAGCAATAATTTTCAGGCAGGATAAGATTTTAATTAAAATGGAAGAAGAATTACTGCAGTCTCTTGAGTGCTGACAATCAACAAGAAACTCATCAGGTTGGAAGAAGCTGGTGAGAATTTGCAGGTGGTTGGAATAATGTCAGGTGGACCTTCTTATGGTTCTACAAGTCCTTAGAAATTATTTAGTTTAAGACTATTATTTTATAGGAAAAGAAATGAAAGTCTTGGGAGGTGATGTGATTTGCCCACATCCTACACAGTAAGTTAGTGACATAATTCAGTCAGCCAACCTCCACCCAGCACTCCCCTCACTTACACCATTTTAAGGAACCTTGTATAAGCTGGAGTTGGCTCCTCCTGTCTCTCAGCTTTTTTCTATTTCCAGTCTTAAAAGAGGAGATTTTTTCAGATGCAGATAATTTTTGATATGCTCATTATATTTCCTGTGTTTTGAATGCTTTGAACATTTTTATATAATAAAATGATCTCCCATTATGGGAAATACGTAATTCTTTTCTTCTAGAGTCTCTCTATGCAGCTTTCTTGATAGATATTTACCTATAAAGGTAGATATTTTTTAATCACTAAAGGAGATTTCAGGTGTCCATGTCCCATCAGATCCTGCTGGCACCTCAAAGTCAAGGCCTCTATTTCCTTCTTCACCCAGAAAAGACACATTGGTTGCGGGCCTGGCATCAGACTGGCTTCTGACCTTCTGTGATACACATTGCCCTTCTTGGCCTCAGTTTTCCCCTCTGCAAAGAAGAGTTTGGGAAAGTTGAAGGCCAAGGTCTATCCTAGTCTCACAGCTGGTGTCCCACACTTACTTTGTTTCAAAGCCAGCTCTGCCCTTGCAAACTTACCAAACTGACTGGGGTCATATGGATTTTGCAGCAGAATAAAATGTGAAATTAATGTTTTTCCCATTAATAAATTATACAAGACTCAGAGGCATCTTCCCCCAAAGGCCCTTACTTGGAAAAATTTCTCCCCATCTGTTAAATATATCAGAAACTAAACTGTAAAGAAGTTATATGGACTCATAGATGAGTGAAGGAAACCAGGAAGATGGGAGTAAGAACAACTTGAAACAGATACAATGGAAACAAATCCATTCCCTGCTATTCCTTGAAATGCAGAAAGGAAAACATAAATGGCACTCATTAGAGGGGAGGAAAGAGCACAGTCAGGAAGCTGTGTTGGGGAAACTACTCCAGGTCTTTTTGCATCCCCAACTTTGAGCTTGGCCTTTATTTGTTGTATTATTAATAACAAAGATAATTTTTTTGAATTCCCACCATAAGGTAGGCCCAAATGCTTTTCAAATGTCAAGATCTATTATTATAATCACTACCACCATCTTTATTATCATCATCAACATCACGTAGGGTCCATCTCTGCATTCCCTGAACATAAATGGGGACAACGTTGTGCTTTTCACTCTAATCTTGTGGTTGAAGTTAGAGTAGTGGTCATGCAAGCCACTGATGGTAATGAGATGGACTCTTGCTATGAAAATTCAAGTCCAAAAAAAGTAGGGAAGATCTTCCTTCTCTCCCTAAGTTGCCCAGGTCTAAATATACTGACAAAGAAGATGTCTAAAATATAGCATTAGCCACAAGGAGGAAGTTGCAAAATAGCATGTACATGTATGATAGCATTTTTGTTAAAAACATTAGCAAACCTCCATGTTAGGATATGCATAGAAAAAGATTTTGAAGAATAGATACAAAATCTTTTACAGTAATTACTTTTATGAGGATGGAATTATGGAAGATGTTAGCTTTCTAGTTTCTGTATTTCCAAAATTTTTTAGTAACAAATCATATATAATTAGAAAACTAAAGTTTAAAACAAAAGTTTTTCAGGAAAGCAATCTTCCGCTCTTTATTATCACAAGAGACTCTTTCCTTCATACAATGATTTAAAACTTTACCAGGCATAAGTGATGAGTGTGGGGGTTTATTATACTTTTCTTTGTATTTTTATATTGTTTGAAAATATCCATAAGCTTTTGCACACACACACAGAATGAAAATGCTGAAGACATTCCTAACCTTTATATTAAAAGAGATATCTATAATTTTTCTGAATACAAAAGTGAATTTTAAATTCAAATAACGCTGGTGATTATGAAAGTCCCTCATTGTTTTAGTCCATTCAGGCCACTGCAATAAAATGTCATAGTGGGTGACTTATGAGCAACAGAACTTTATTGCACACACTTCTAGAGGCACATTGGGTTGGGGGCCTGGCATCAGACTGGCTCAGGATCTAGGAAGTCCAAGATCAAGGTGCTAACAGATTCAGTGTCTGGCAAGGGCCTGATTTCTGGTTCATAAATGTTGACTTTTCTGTTTGTCCTCACATGGTAGAAGGAGAAAGAGGTCTCTCTCAGGCCCCTTTTATAAAAGCATAATCCCATTCATGAGAGTTCTGCCCCCATGAGCTAATCACCTCCCAAAGGCCCCGCACTTAACCTTGGGGGTTAGGATTTCAATATGTGAGTATTGAAGAGACACAAATATTCAAACCATAGCACTCATTAATCTATGCTCCCATAATGACTGACAACATGGTGACATGTAGTATAAATGTAAACATATAGCTATATAGAGATATTTAGTTAGTTTTTATTTGAAATGAGACCATACTACAAAAAATAAAATATCTATTGGGATTAGTGGTTGCCTAGGGCTGAGAGGGGGATATGGGGATATTATAGCCTGAGCTGAGGAGTGAATACTGGTGGGTACTGGGCTCTTTTTCAGGTGATGAAAATGTTCTAAAATTATATTGTGATAATGACTGCATAGCTCTGTGAATATACTTAAAACATTAGATTGCACACTTTAGGTAAATTGTATGTATGTGAATTATATTGCAATAAAGCTATTTAAAAAAAACCCAAATTCTTGGGGCTCTTGTTTCTTCTGGCTGTGTACTAAACAGAGGCATCTGAGAATATATAAGGATACATCTCTGCCAGGTGTGGTGGCTCACGCCTGTAATCCCAGCACTTTGGGAGGCCGAGACAGGCAGATCACTTGAGGCCACGAGTTCAAGGCCGGTCTAGACAACATAGCAAAACCCCGCCTCTACTCAAAGTACAAAAATTAGCTGGACATGGTGGTACATGCCTGTAATCCCAGCTACTCGAATGCTGAGGCAGGAGAATCACTTGAATCCGGGAGGCAGAGGTTGTGGTGGGCTGAGATTGCGCCACTTTACTGCAGCCTGTGACAGAATGAGAATCCCTCTTAAAAAAAAAAAAAAGATACATCTCATAAATAGGGAGTAACCATCTTTATGGTCAGAAACAAACTATAATGAGCATGACTACAATGAGGCATATTGGCCACCTACATTTGCATGAGTCTTATATTTCATAAGTAGAGAGAGTCCAGATCCAGGCTGGCTAACTTAGCCAAGCCAATCACATAGGCAAGGGAGTGATGTGTAGGAGAACAGATCACACTGATCCTAATGGACCAAGGTAGAACCGTCCTGGCCACAGTCAGGCCAGCCATGTTCCCAGCTGCACAGGGTGGGGAAGGCCCCAGAGTCAGCAAGACTTTAGGGACTCAAGGGGGACCATTTGAGGTGTGTGTGGTGGCTCCAGCAAAGTTCTTACACAATTGCAAGCTTCACTCTCCAAGGTCTTGAATGGTTCCACCGAACATTAAAGAGCAGGCCTGGTTGTTACAGGCCTGGCTTATAGAGATTAAGGTTCATCCTTACATCTCAGGGGTGGGTTCCTGCTCCTCCAAGGGCTCTGGTGTAGACAGGAGGGCAAATAATAAATTGGCTGAGATTAAATTCTGCTGCCCCCATCTTCATCAGAACTGTGACTGGAGAGAGATTGAATTATGGAATAATAAGAGAAGTACTATTTCCTGCATATCTGAGTTTGGGGACTGAAATTTATCCATGCTATATATGAAGGGAACAATCTGATGGTCAGAAACAGACCATAATGAATGTGACCACATAAAGATTAGTGTAATTGGGGCTCAAGGTGAATACCACATTTTAGGAATTCCTGGATTCTAGTTCTAATCTCTCCTCTAAAAAAAAACCTTCACAAGTGTCACAGACATATTAACCAACATTTGCTAAGTTTTGTAACCTATGAATGAGAAAATTCTGTAATGTTAATGTCTCTTTGCCACCAACAAGTGACATGCAGAGGTCAGAGGAACTTGCCTGAGGGAAGAGGGCAAGACTATGAGTCACCAGATGGAATAGGAACATGGTGGTTTTAGAACATGTCCATAAACATTTTGAGACTCTTCCCAACAAAACCTGGAGTCTAATTCCCTTCCCCTTAAGTATGGGGCAACTTGAGTGATTTGCTTCTAAGTGGTAGAAGGCAGTAGAAAAGATGCTGCATGACTTCCAAGGCTAGGTCATAAAAGCGTGTGCATGGGCACATTTGCCCTTGGAATCCAGCCACCATGCTGTGAAGAAACCCAGGTCACCTTGGAAGGCTGTCAGCAGGTGTTCTGGCCAGCAGCCCCTGCTGAGTTTCCAGCTGACAGGCAGCATCCACAATCACACATGGGAATAGGAAAGCCTTTGAGATGACCCCAGCCTCAGCCATCATTTAACAGCAACTGCACGAGAGACCCTGAGCAAGGACCACTTCACTGATCCCAGTAACCCGCAAAACTAGAAGAGATAACAATAAAAGGTGTTTGTTCATATTTTATTCTACAAAGTTTGAGTTGATTTGTTACACAGCAACATATAAGCAGAGTGAAGAATGTGCTGACTGGTCTACTTTTTAGCAAGCCAATGTAATGAGGGGACAGGACACTCAATTGGCAGTAAGGAATGTACTGCGCTTTGCTCCCGCCTCAGTCAAAGCTGACTATGTGCTTAGGACAAGTAACTCTGCCTCTTCTCGGCCTCATTTCCCTCAAGTGCAACACAAGGATTCACTGTCTCAGCCTGGATATCCACATTCCTCACAGCAGAAGGCAGAAGGAGCTGACTTTTAGGGCTATAGAATTTTAGATCATATACTACAAGACTTCCCAAAGTATTTTCCAACCATGAGAAATTAACGGGTATTATTTCATCACTGAGCTCATTTTTAACACATAAACATGAGATGTGTTGGATTGAACTATTAGGCAGGTTTCTTTACTACAGGACTTCTTGTGGTCTTCAATGTGTTCAGGTGCTCTGTGGCTCTCTAAGAAAGGGAAATGGGAAGAAGCACTCCTCAAACCTCCTTCACTATGTAACCTTTTCTCTTTGTTGAGCTTTTCATGGGACTAGGATTCTGCTTAATGTACTCTGAGATTGCTTTCAATTATTCATAGTAAAATAATCAAAACCAATATCTATCTCCCCAGAAATGTCCATAAATTATGAAATGGCTGTGGGGTTCGGTACAAGTGGGCATTTGTATCTCCCAATGCCTGATTGTTTACTTTAGAGGCATGTCTCATTGATTTCTTCTGAGAAATCCTAAGAGGAAGGACATTCCAAGGCCTCAGACCCTGGGGATATCTGAGGGATGCTGGAGAGGAACAAAGCTAGGCTGGAGGGAGTTATGGCTCCTGGCCTCGGTTACTGCAGTTACCATATGCCAGACATTGTGCCAGGCACTGGGGAGATGAGGATGAACAAGGCAATGGCTTCCCTCAAGGGTCTCACAGTCCAGTGAGGGGAACAGACAAGTAAACAGATAGCATCTTAGTCAGCTTGAGCTGCCATAACAAAATACCATCTCCTGGATGACTTAAACCACAGAAATTTATTCTTCACAGTTCTGGAGGCTGGAAGTCCAAGATCAAGGTGACAGCATGGTTGGGTTCTGGTGAGGGCTCTCTTCTTGGCTTGTTGATAGCCACCTTCTCATTATGTTCTCACATTGCACAAAAAGAACCCAGGTATGCCTTCCTTTTATAAAAACACTGATTCCATGGCATCCAAATCTAACTATCTCCCAAAGGCCCCATCTCCATATATATCACAT
Source organism: Pongo pygmaeus (assembly GCF_028885625.2). NCBI lineage: Eukaryota > Metazoa > Chordata > Mammalia > Primates > Hominidae > Pongo > Pongo pygmaeus. The sequence continues at coordinate 65,299,553 of NC_072390.2, forward strand.
TGGGAGTTAGGGCTCCAATTACGAATTTTGCAGGGGATACCATTCAGTCCATAGCATGTGACATGTTAACAAATAAGCCCCAGCTACAGGGGGAGCCTGGGACTACAAAGAAGGTGGACCGTTCCACCTGACAGAGTCAAATAAATCTTACAGGAGATAATTCTTGAGCTGAATCTTGAAACATCAGGAAGAGTTCTTATTGGTGTATAATTAATTACCACAAACACAGCAGCTTAAAACAATGCATATTTATTATCTCATGGTTTCCGTGGTTCAGGAGTCCAGGTGAAGCTTAGTCGTGTTCTCCACTCAGGGTCTCACAAGGTAGAAATTCAGGTGTCAGGCAGCTGTGGTTCTCATCTAGAGCTTGGGGACCTCTTCCAAACTTATTGAGATTGTTGGCAGAATTCTGTTTCGTGTCACTGTAGGATTGAAGTCCCTACTTCCTTGCTGGCTGTTGATCAGAGACTCTCTCCACTCCTTGAGCCTACTCTCACATAGCTTCTCACAATATGGAAGCTTAAGTCTCCAAAGCCAGCAGGGCCACATCTTTCTGATGTGTCACCATCTACTAAAAGCTCTTCCAATTAGGTCAGGCCCACCCAGAATACTCTCCCTTTTGATTAACTCAAAGTCAGCTAAACAGTAACCCAATTATGATGACATTCCATCATATTAATTGATTTGGTCCATATTCAAGAGGGGGAGATTATATAAAGGCAAGAGTCATTGGGAGTCATCTTTGGATTCCGCTGACCTCAACAGTGAAGGCTGGGGAGAACATTCGAGGCAGAGAAAGCAGGATGGACAAAGGAATGGCAGAGGGAAGCAACTCAGGACTTTTGGTGTTCTCAAGTGGTTCCATGTGAATGGAACATAAGGCAAGGACAGAAATGGAGATGCACAGGGTTATAGACAGACAGAAAGCATATGTCATGGGAAACTCACCAGACCAGGCTAGGGAGCTTAGATTTGATTCTGTAGGTGAAGGAGATTCATTGACGAATATAACAAGGGGCTATGAGGATGAGAAATATGCTTTAGACAGAACATTCTGGAAGCATTAGTAATGATGAATTGGAGTGGAATAAACCTGAAGGCTGGGAGGCCATTGTGCTTATCTAGGTTGCAAACAGGATCTCAACGCTCATTAATTTCTGCCCTGGCAGCACAGCTCTTTGGGAGTCACTGAGATCTAGCCTTACGTGCAAATCCAGAACAAGGCTGCCACTATATCAAAATGCTCTGAGCTACTAATGAGGGAGGGTCTGGAGTTAATCCAGTTGCTAATAGCTTAGTATCTGGGGTATGTGAAATGAACCCAAAAGTTCAAGCCTTCCTCTGGTCACATCTCCTTTTGCCTTGTCTCCATGACTGTATGTAGCTCTGTGTTGAATCCCAGATATGTGTTACAGGTACCCCAAAGGAGAGCTGTGCTGAGGAATCTACTGTGTAAACCGCAGCCTGAACTAGGCCAGGCCATTCTGCCATGAAGACAAGACCACCCTTTTCCACTTTCACTTCTGGACATGGTTCTGCTCTTCACAGAAGGAGCTCTGGATCCACGAATTCTGCCATTCACCCAACTCCAAACTCCCAGCACTGTTCAGAGGAGAATGGCTAAAGCACACTCTATCTTCTCTAGACCCATGCAAACAGTGCCAATGAGCCTGTCAATCTTTCCCACCAGTCATGGGTGCAACCTTAGGGTCCTCTTCTACACAGGACCCCAGACAGTCACTCTTATGCATTAGAGTTGGTCATCAAGATGAAAGCCATCCATCATTCACGGCTGGAGGGCCCCACCCCTTGGATGCCAATAACATCCAAGATGATGTCACTTTACCATGATCCTCTAGTTTAAATTGCTGGCATGCTTGAGGCTTCATCTGGCATCAGGACCATGCACTCCTGACTTTTCCCTTCTCTCTTCAACTTGGGTATTTTAAGGCCAAGAGGCCAAGGCCACCTGAATCACAACAATTCCAAGATATGAATTATGGAGACAGTGCTTCTGGGAATTTTGAAATCTTTAACACCCCAAGCAAGGTTTTGGTCAGCTAATATGAAGGGACATCGACCTGGTTCCCCAAAAGCTTACTATCTAGTTGGAGAGATAGGATATGGTGCTGCAAAATGAACCTAAAATTTCAGCCATCAGAAGCAAAATGCTAAATAAGCAGAGGGTTGACAAATGCCAGAGAAATTCAAACCACACAGGGGTAGATATTTTTGGAAATAGCAAATAGGGCTCTGCTCCCGATTCATGACCCAGTCCCTGGCACTGGTCCTACAAGTGCCAGATGATGGGGAGACAGAGCCAGGTGTTGTGGAATGAGCAGGCAGGAGGAGGGGGTGCCCCGCTGGCCCGGCTGGACCCTTGGAGCTTGGTGATGCCTCCTGGTGCTGGCTGAGGCCATGAGAGGAGGCAGAAGTGGGAAAGGAGAGCAGCAGGAGCCCTCATCACCAGGAACACACACGTGGGTCCCTTGTCATTTTCTGAACTTAAACTCATCTCTGCCCACAGAGCCCCCACACCCCGGGAGAAGCAGCAGGCAAAGGAGCCGCACGCAGGTGGAGGAGGCTGGTGCATGCTCTGTGAGATTTCTGTTGGTGACTTCACAGCTGACACACAGGCTAGAAAAATGGAGAAAGACAAAAGGCTGAGTTAGCAAGAGCAGAGAGTCCCAGCTTCTCACACACTGGGCCCCAACTGTGGACTATTCTAGGGCTTTGGAGGCCAAAGCACAGATATCATTCTCTTACCACTTTCTTATAACTGCTGAGGGCTGCAGTGGGGCTGTGTGATGGGAGTGGGCTCAGGTTCTAGTGGACTCCAGGAGCCCTGAAGATTTACCACTGACCAGTCAGGGCAAAACCATTTTGGAGTGAAAGAGAAAGATGCCAACAGCATGCAGTGAAACACATTTTACAGAATTCCACCTCCCCACCATATTTGTATATAGTGGTTAATCAGGCAAATCTGAGAAGGGGGAAAGAGGAGCTGGGGAAGAGGCACAGGTAACTGGAGGACATGCTTAGGAGAAGAAAAAGGCAATGCTACCTCTTCACCGTGGGGATCCCTCTCCTTCAAGAAGGTTCCATGGTGCCAGATTTGGAAGACTTAAGGAAAGTGTAGAGGCTGGGCATGGTTCAGACCTGTAATCCTAGCACCTTGGGAGGTGGGAGGATCATTTGAGGCCAGGAGTTTGAGACCAGCCTGGGAAACGTGGCAAGACCAGACCATCTCTACCAAAAAAAAAAAAAAAAAGTATAGAATATCCTCAGAGGGTGTAACTATGAAAAAACAAGCAAGCAAGACACACCATACCTACCTACTGAAGCAAACCTAGGCTTTTGTTCTCTCACTTCTTCCCAATAATCCCCCCCGACTTGTGGCCAGACATTGAGGGAGGTGTGTGGGGCACCATCTAAGGATCTCTCAAATCAGCCCCTTCTCTACCTCTGTTGCCCCACCCTAATCAGAGGCATGGCCATCTCTTGCCTGCACTCCTAAAATTGCCCCCTAACTCAACTCCCTGATTCTAATATTGTTCCATAAATAAATAACATAGATTTTATATTTCCCTTCTGGGGAATTGTTCAAAAGCAATCTGTTAGAAATGCAAAGCTGTTTGTGTCACTCTCCTGTTTAAATCCAAACTTCTGACCACAGGTTGCAAACCTCTGAATGACCTGAATGACTCTGAATGACCTCCAAGTCTTCCTATTGATAAGGTTGCACACATGGCTGTCTTTTCATTTCCCTGGCGCAGTTTGTAATTCTGCATTTATTTCTGCTCATTGGTTGCCTCCCTCCCCTCTGGGAGGGGTCCTGAGGCCAGACCCGCTGCACACTCTTTGAGGCACTCCTGGGACCTCCCTCCTCACTCCAGCTACCCTGGTCTCCACTGGGCTCCTTTTTGCCTTTGGCATTTCTCACATGCTGATCCCGTTGTCTGAAACGTTTCTTCCCCTGCTCCTGGCGTAGCTGGCTCCTTCTCAGCCTCCAGGACTTGGTTTAGATGAACAAAGGTCTTCTCTGACTGCTTTATCAACCCTCTATCATTGACCTAAGATACCATCAACTGTAAGATGTCTCAGAAAGTAAAAGTGCCACTCAATAGCATCCCAGGCTGCATCTATTATAAGTTGCATCTTTGTTTCAGAAACAGCAAAATGTTTTTAAAGATGTATGCCCAGAATTAAGGAAGTACGGCAAATAGGATTTTCCTGTTATTCTCTGTCATTGTCCCTTGTTCACTTCCATCACAACACTTCTCACAATTGTTAATGATATGTGTACTAAAGTATGTATAATGCATATAAGATCTGGCTGTTAACTCAAAGGCCCATGGTCTGAGGAGGGTATCTGCCTTGTTCATGACTCTATAACCAGCAGCCACTGCAGTTCCTGGTTCAAAGCAGATGCCTCATGAGTGGCTGTTGACTACATGGATGGATGGAAAGAGCAGTGGTCTGGAAAGTAAGACATGTGGACTTGAATCTGGCTCTGTCCTTAACCAACTGGGTGACCCTGAGCCAATCACTCTTCTTTCCTCGGTTCCATTTCATCGTCTACACAGTAAGAAGATGGAAACTGAACAGGTCCAAGGCTTTCCCAGCTCTAACACTTCAGGAACTCAGTGATGAAATCTTTTCCAATTGTTTAGGGAAAGTGTCTCATTCCCATAAACGTGGAAGGATTTGCACACTTGCTGCCCCTTAGCCCAATCATCATGTTAGTCGGTTTCTTAAAATTCAGAGAAACCAAATGCAGGCTGGCAGAGAAGGCTACATGCATGCTGCCTGGAGCTTGCTTGAGCTTCGCCCACCTCTGCTCTCCAGCAGCATCAATAATAAATGAGGACCATTCAGCATTGCAGGCAGGTGCCTGCTCTTTGTTCTGTGAAGCTGAGACAGGGCAGAGTTTCTGTAGAAAGACGCTTCTTAGCTCACCAAGGTAAGATGGTGCTCTTACATGGCATCCTATTTCAAAAGCAGTCGATAATTAGTTAGTCCCTATAGCACATGGGCTTTGCTGATAAGAAAAACTACATGTAGGGACTAGGACTCCAAGATCAGCAGGAGTCAGTGCATGAGTCTAGAACAAGGTGTGCCAGATTGTTTCTATAAAGGGCCAGGTAATAAATATGTCCAGCTTTGCAGGTCATACAGTCACTGCAGCAAACATTCAACTCTGCCATTGTAGCATGAAATAATACGTGACTGAAAAAGCATGGCTGTGTTCCAATACAATTTTCTCGTCAAAAGCGGGTGGTGGAGGTGGCTTTGGCCTGTGGGCCATAGTGTGCCAACCCCTGCTCTAGGATTGCACATTCAGAGTCCTCCAGGACTATGCATTGACTTATTGGGCCACCCCATAGATTATCTGTAGCAAATGCGCACCGTGGCTTACCCAAGGTCACACCACTGGAAAGCGAAGCTGGGAGCCAAATTCAGGTCCCCTCATCCAGTGCATTTTCACTACAGGGTACAATGCTACCTCTTACTGTTCTCATAACATCATCGACAATACCAGTAAACTTAATTCTTCCCAATCAATGGGGAAATGTGTATTCCTCAGGCACAGAGAAAAGAAAGAGGATTAACGAAAATAAGTCACTTTCTTCCCGTTTTCATAAGAAAATCTAGAAAAGAAAGATTTATCAGTCACCCCGATCTACCCTGCTTTATAAAGTCAAGCCCATAGAGGCTCTGGGTGAGGCTGAGGGTCACTTTTTTGTTGTTTCCTGGATCAAACTGGACAGCAGCAAACTGGTATTTTATGGGAAAAGTCTCCCTGGTTCTTTTCTAAGTCCAGCTTTCCTGGCAGGGATGCATTTGACTACAATTAGCCAAACCATTGCTCTCATCAGAGCAGAGCAGGCCACACTGTGGCTTGTGTTTGGGGAACTAACTTTAGTTTGCCATGTGTTATTTGTTTCTATCTACTTGACCATAAATGTGCAAAGGTTTTAATCTAATCCTGCCCTCAGGGTTTCTACAATCTAGTTGGAGAGATAAGACATAAACATATAAGAAGGTAAAAAAAAGTGAAAGAGCTGGAAAACATTTCAATGCAATAAGAAAAATGCACACACATGCATTCTCTCCCTCTCACCTCCAGTGAGCAAAGAGTAATTATTGAACACTGTATAGTATTAAGCTGCCTTGGGAATGAGAAACTCATTTTTTCTTGAACATAGCATAACCTGTCCTAATCTCTCTTTCTCCTAATGCCCATTCTATTACTATGCAGAACATTTCTTTCCCACTTACAGACAACGCCCAGAAGTTCAGAGGTGCCTAAGAATCAAGGGCCACTTCCCTACCCTGCCAGACAGAACCATCAATCCCTGTTGGACGCCTTTAGTTACCTAAAACACATAAAAGGATTGGAAATGAGGCCTTTCATTGGCAATGAAATTCTAGCTTTTAGGTAAAGACAGTTTATTGGGCAGGGTATCCTCCCATACCCAAGACAGTCATTTCAAATCCTCCTAGACACATAAAGGAGAAGGGACAAATTCTTGCTCTTACACACTGGATGTTTCATTTGTTTATTCAACAAAGTAGGTGTTGAGGGCTTTTTCTGTGGAAGGCACTGCATGTGTTTTTGTCTGAGATGAGCTTGGAAGACAGACGTTGCCGAGGACAGGGTAATAGTAAGAATATATGTACACAGTGCTCTCACAATTAAAATGAAAAATGAAATCTGTGAAGCGAGAAAATCAAGACTCCTTTGATTTTCACCTGACATTTAACACTTTTCAGTTAGCCATGGAAAGGGAATTACTAACCTTCCCCTAAGGAAGCAGCAGAGCAGAAATGGCCATGGATCTTATTGCTTCAGGTCATTTCCATAGGGAATTGGACTGGCAGGTGTGTTCTGGTTCAGGGAGCAGCAGCTGCCAGGGATCTGCTCTGCTCCCCAGCCACCCAACTTGGGAATACTCCTGCAGGCTCTCCACTGCCCACAGAAAGAGCCTCTCCTACAAAATGACCAGTGGGTGGATGGAAACGCCATAGGGGCTTCAGGAGATCGTCTGGTCCCATCCCTCTCTGAGCTGCTGCACAAGGTCAGGAGTTCCTGGAGCTGGGGCTGCTGTAAGGATCAGAGGGCGGGGGCCAGAGCCCAGGGCTAGCATTATAACTGCTGGAGAATGCTGCTGCTCTGGCCCAGCCTGACCCCACTCCTTGCACCTGCACCTGCATCCTGGCTGCAGGAGGCTGTGCTCATTTCTAATTCTTCTCCTGGCTCTTTGGTGTGGGGTGTCCTTGGCTCCATTCTCTGGCTGCCTGTCTGCCGCATTAACTTCCAGCTCTCCACAAAGAGCTCTCCTGGCAACTCCAACTCCAGTTGCTTCTTTTCTAAATCTGGTAACTAGGGAACATGGAGGGTAGACTGCAGCACCCACAACCCCCAGTCCCTTGGCCCGTTTCACCTGGGCCTCAGCTCGGCATTATTAGCAATCACTTTTCTGGGGCAAGGCTGGGGCTGAGCCTTCTGGCAACTCTATGTGAACAACTGTCACACTCAGGAGCAACCAGGAAAAACAGCCTTGATGCCGTAAAAGTGAGGACCCCCAAAAGTGAATGCCACTGACTTAATCTGTTATTTTCAAAGCAGGTGAAATTACTCATTAGCATTCAAAATTCTTATAATTCAGATGTCTTATTTGTTAATAAACGTGATATAATTGAACAGATATTATAGCGAAATTCCTAAATTTGGCTGGAATCACAATGCTTTTGCCATTACATCTCATGGCTCATGTTTTATTGTATATCCTAACAAGCTGTTTAAATAGGGTGGCGCTATATTTGAAAAGTGACTTCTTTTCAGGAGAGACCCTGGTTTTTTCTTCTGACTCTCCTTAATTTGTACTTGTCATTTCTAAGGGAGAGGATCTGCTAAGATGATGCAGAAACATGGTCTGCATGCACCTGGTTATTCCTAGATTTGCACCATGGATTCAGGCTTCCCAGATGAATCAAACTGAATTTGATCGGGGTCTTGGCTCTTCCCCTGTCTTTGGCATAACAACCAGCAAATACGTGTCGGCTCCCACCTTCCTCGTTACCTCCCACTCTCATATTTCTGATAGATGTCCAATCTTTTCTCTGGTTTGCTTCTGGATTTTATCAACCTGTGTTCCTGAGTGAGAATTAGTCTTGGAATTCACTCTGGACTGTGATCCCTCCCAATTTTGATATATTCTCATTGAAATGAATTCAAATAATACAAAAAAGTACTTAGAAAAAATGTACTCCTCACGTAGGAGGTACCTGACCTCCTACCACCCGGAGAAAAACACTATTAACTTTTGGGTAAACATTCTTTCAGGCATCTGCCTAAATGTGTTATATCTATTTACGGCCTGCTTTCTTCTCTCAACCATATGTTCTTGTTGGGAGAGAGAGTTCTCTATGGGTCTCTTGTGCTTGTACACATTTTGCTGAGTATGCTAAGATTACAAGGTCATTTCTCGGGGTTATGATTGCAGTGGGCAACTTTGAGGGATGAGGCAACGTCTCCCTCCTGGACAAAGGGCAAGCTTGCTTACCACTTGCAATAAAATGGTGAGCTCCCAAGCTCATGGCACAAAAAGCAGCATGGATATCAACATATTTACATCCCTTTCCAGGGAATGTGATACAAACCCACCTGTACACAGCATTCATCTGGGTTGGTAGCATTGCCCCCATGTTAGCTGATTCAAACGTACTGATAATTATTCTGCTCCGGTGCCATAGTTTTTAAAAAGTCCCTTGTCTCTGATCCAGGAGTTTCATGTCTTCTGCCAATATCCATGAAACAGTAACAGACTAATTATTAGCTTTAGTTAAGGTAAAATCAACAGACCCAATACTCATCTATGTCTTTCCACTTTAAATATAGATCTAGTTATTTTTCATGTGGCTGCTTGGTATCACATTGTGAGTGTGTGTGTGTGTGTGTGTGTGTGTTTGTATCACAGTATATTTAATTAATCCTCTATTTTTGGGCATTAGGTTTCTACCAGTTTTTTCTTCCTTTTTTTCCTTTTGTATTTCATACAATGCTGCAATAAATATTATTGTACAAATATCTCTTTATACCTACATAATTTTCTCTTTATGGTGAACTTCTAGAAATAGAATTGGTGGGTCAAAGAATATGCCCATTTCTATACAGTACTTCAGTTAGAAACTATGGTGGCATATTTTCCTAACTGCATCTAAAAGGAGTCTGTCCTTGGTACAACACAAGTACCATAACTCTTTGATCTTTCCTTTTGGTTACTAGTCACGCTGTTATGCCTGAATTTTGAACTGATCTACTCCTTCATTAATATCCCAAATATAGGTAACAGTCTGTAGAGTGTGCCAGTTAGTATAGCCTGTTACCTATATTTGGGATATGAATATATTATCCAAGGAGTAGAATATTTTAGTTAGTTACATATGGAGGAATTGAGGCCCAAAAGTGAAATCGTTTGACCAAGATAACATACAATACCAACACTGAACCAGAGGTTTGATTCATTCCCGTGCATAGTCCATTGGTTCATGGTATACACAGAAGAATAATAGCCTATGATGTTTGCTGTTTCCTTGAGTGGCAAACATATAATATTAGTATTATTGTTATCATGGTCATGTTTCTGAACACTAAAACTTAAGTTATAAGTATTCTTATTGAAATCAAGATAAAGATAATTTCTATTTTTCAGAGTAATAAAATGTAAGTGGCCGGGCATGGTGGCTCATGCCTGTAATCCCAACACTTTGGGAGGCTGAGGTAGGTGGATCACCTGAGGTCAGGAGTTTGTGACCAGCCTGGCCAATGTGGTGGAACCCCATCTCTACTAACAATACAAAAATTAGCTGGGCATGGTGGCGGGCACCTGTAAATCCCAGCTACTTGGGAGGCTGAGGCGAGAGAATTGCTTGAACCCAGGAGGCAGAGGTTGCAGTGAGCCAAGATCATGCCATTGCATTCCAGCCTGGGTGACAACAGTGAAACTCCATCTCAAAAAAAAATTAAAGTAAAACTGTTTGCCAAGTTACATATATATGTATATGTGTGTGTGTGTGCGTGTGTGTGTGTGAGAGAGAGAGAGAGTCTGTGTGTGTGTATTTAAAAGTTGGTTGGGCACTGTGGCTCAAGCCTGTAATCCCAGCACTTTGGGAGACTGAGGCTGGCGGATCACTTGAGGCCAGGAGTTCAAGACCAGCCTGGCCAACATGGCGAAACCTCCATCTCAATTAAAAATACAAAAATTAGCCAGGTGTGGTCGTGTGTGCCTGTAATTCCAGCTACTCAGGTGGCTGAGACATGAGAATCACTTGAGCCTGGGAGGCAGAGGTTGCGGTGAGCAGAGATCACACCACTGCACTCCCGCCTGGGTGATAAACTGAGACTTTCAGAAAAAAAAAAAAAAAGATAGCATTTTAACAAACTCGTTGACCCAGAAACTGCAATTTTAGGAATATATTCAATAGAAAAAAATTAAAAAGTACAAAAATATATACTGATAGAGCTATTCACACAACATTGTATGAGTGGAAACAACCAATAGGGGACTGGTTCAATAAATTATGGTGTATTAATACAACTGAATTTTATGAAAAAGAATGAGGTGTGTCTTCATATGCTGATATAGAATGATTTTCAAGATGCATTGTTAAGTGAATTTTGCTGTCATGTGAATAAAAATGGGAACATAGGTATATAGATTATTTCTAGAAGAATGATGAAAAGTTGATGATAATGTTTATTTCTGGGGGAGGAGAACAGGAAAAAAAGATTTAGTCTTTGTATTTGATTTTTCAAAATATCATGTACTTTCATGCATTTGTTTCCATTTTTAAAAGCAGTAATGTTATAGGTAGAGAGGTAGTGCTTCAAAGCAATGTTTACTAGCCCGGCTCCAGGTCAGAATTTCTGAAAGGGCCTTGGCATCATCAAGCTCCTCCCCTCTGGATTGGATGCAGGTGGCCCACAGAGTGGTGTTTGTTATTGCCACTTTACAGCAACTTAGGCACTTGAATAAATCCCTGTCATATACACTGGAGCTTTTCCCACTCACTTTTCACTTACCATTTATCAACCAATTTCAGCCCTACCTGTACCCACAGATGTTGCTTCTCCTGCTACAGAGCCCCTGAATTCCTGGGGCTGCACCCACCACCTGGTGTCTTCTGTCTGGGAGCCTTTGCGTTGCTTACTCCTGCTGCCAGTGGCTCATATCCTCCCATCCTCTGCTTTTCTGATCTCCTGAGGTGGACCTGTGCCCATGGCTAAAGACAGACACCCCTCCGCTTCCAGGTTTCTTTTCTCTTTCACATTCTGGAAAGAAGAACTATTCACTTTATACAGTACTTTCATCTCCAGCCCAGCTAGAATCTTTCCCATTTCTAAACCAGAGGGAGGCAACTATCTTTTTAACTCCTCCGTCTTCCTGTCAAGTACTGGCATATTTAGCAAGATGTAGGTAGAATTTATTGAGATAAATTTTCATACATATTTCCTGGATATGTTGCTCTAACCCCTCTTAGTCACCCAAGCCTTACAAAAAGTGTCTCCATAAAAGAGTCTTTCAGCAACTGTCCACCAAAGAGAAGTGATGTCCCCCAAACTGAATAGTACATTGTGATGATAATAAACATGGTTCTGTAAAAGCACTTACCTTGTTTTTATGATGTACAAACTCCAGCTGTCTCTTTGCACTCTTTTTCTGCTGTGACGGTGTAAACCTAAAGTAACAATGGAGAGACTCTCTGAAGATAATGAATTTATTCAAGAGTGGGCATTGCATTGCAGAATGCATGTACCTTGGTACCCTACGGGCATATTCAGGAAGGCAAGGATTTTAAAGGTAAAATGAGGAAGGTTACAGAAGTTGTTTTGAAACAATTATCCTTGCCTATTCGCATCAATAACAAGGGTAACGTTAGTTCCAGGTTGGACAGGCAGTTGCTATGCAGATGTCCTCCCAAAAATATTTTTTGTGTGAAGGTGCAGTGGCCTTTGTGTAAGGTTGTGGTTTTGGCAGTCTTTTGTGATAGCTTATTATCAGGCAACCATGTGTGAGAACCCTGCTTCATGGCCTTCCCTAACTCCATTTTGTCAGAGTTCAACACAAGTGACTCCATTTTGATTTGGACAACTTTCACAACCACATTAATTTTTACCACACTGTCCTCAAGATGGTATCTCTTCCTTTGTCCTCCATTATCCCATATCATTAACCTCCTTTCCTTGAAATATGTTCCTCATTTTAAGCAAACTAGATATTTTAAAGGCAATATTTATAAACAAGGAAAAAGAAAAGAGCTAAGAACTGTTTGTTATAAAAAGATTCTTCTCTTTATATACTATTTCATCATGGCATTCTTTAAAAGCATGCCGAAGTCACAATTTTGATATGGTTTAATGTACGATAGCTCTCTGTTATATAAGCCTGTCACTTCACTGATGTTACGTTCTTATTGTATAGGAAGGAAAAGTACATACAAAATTCAGTTCAGACTTGGAAATTAAGTCAGCATTAATATACTTAAGTTACAGCACAGCCATTACTTGGTATATGGGTAAAGAACCATGCCATCTGGCTGGGCGCAGTGGCCCATGCCGTAATCCCAGCACTTTGGGAGGCCGAGGCAGGCAGATCACTTTAGGTCAGGAGTTCAAGACCAGCCTGGCCAACATGGTGAAACCCTGTCTCCATAAAAAATACAAGAATTAGCTGGGCATGCTGGCATGTGCCTGTAATCCCAGCTACTCAGGAGGCTGAGGCAGGAGAATGACTTGAACCCAGGAGGTGGAGGTTGCATTGAGCTGAGATTGTGCCACTGTACTCCAGCCTGAGGGACAGAGTGAGTGAGATTCCATTTCAAAAAAAAAAAAGAAGGGGAGCCATGTGATCTAATCACAGCTCTCTTCTTATTTTCTATTTCTTTTCTTATCTCTCTTTTCTGAGGGTAGTTTGTCACTCATTTCTCTGTTTTTTTAAATAAAGGTATAATTTACATATAGCATAAGGCACAACTCTTAAATGCACAGCTTTATAAATATATGTATAAATATCTATATTGACCTATGTAATCACCCACTCAGATCAAGATACAGGACATTTTTAGTAGCCCAGAAAGCTGCTTGTCAGTCTTCACCTCCAAGAAGTGACCGCTCTTCTGATTTATATCACTGAAGGTTTTAGCCTGTTTTTGAGCTTCACATAGAGGCGTACGGTACATAGTCTTTGGTGTTGTTTGCTCAATGTTAGGTCTGTGAGATTTCTCCACATTATTGTGTGCAGCAGTAGTTCATTCTGTATTTTGCTGTGCTGTATTTCCTTGAATAAATACATCAAAATTTATTTATGCATATTGCTATCGATGGATAATTGGGTTGTTTCCAGTTTGGGGCTATTGCAAAAAAAATTTCTATGAGCGTTTTTGTAACATGTCTTTTTGTGGACATACACACTCATTTTTGTTGAATAAAGACACAATAAATTCCGCTTTTGGGTTGTAGGGTAGGTATACATTTACCTTTAGAGATAACAGGCAACAGTTTTCCTAGTTGACCATCCCTATTTACATTTCCAGAGATTATGTATGAGAGTTCCAGTTGCTCTACATTTTTGTCAATTTTCACCTGTTCTTTTAATTTTAGCCAATTTGGTGGGAGATTCCCAGTTCCTTTTAAACTCAGATAATTAACTCAGTCTCTGCATTTCCCCATCTGTTACATGGGATTGCTCACCATTCTCAAGTTTATTGGGAGTTTCACTTGGGAGAATAAATATGGAAGTATCTTTAAAAGCTAGAAGCCATACAAATGTCAGGTATCATATTAAGAAAAGAGAAATAAGTGATGGGCACATAGAACACAGGCACTTTGCATCTTAGTCTGAGCCACAGAGTCCCCAAAAGATCTCTTCCAATACCATTATTTTGTTGATGAAGCAGTAAAGTGAGGCTCAGGGAGAGGAATTGCCTTATCTAAGGCCAGGTGGCTGACCAATGGCAGAGGCAAAATTAGAGCCCAGGTCTCCTGAGTCCCAGCCTAACCTTTGCTCCTAGTCTATGCTGCCTTCCAAAAAGCCCAAAGAGGTTATTGGATTTTCCCAAGGGCTATCTTGAGTACAGTAGCAATTATGTTACTAAGGTTGTGGTAGAAGGCAGTCCAGACCTTCTTTCTGATATTCATCCATCCGTGTATTGTACATTTACTATAAGGTGATACCTGCATTGAGTGATTGGGAATAAAGGGTCATGAAAATGCTGTGTCTTCCTTGAACTCCTACTCCAGCGGAGGTAAGAGCTGGATGGGTTCTGAGAGGCATGGTATGGCTTTCTTCCATTTTATTCCTGTATTGACTGCCCTCAATTTCTTCAAATCAAAAAGTAGCTAAGAAGACCAAGGATAATTCCATCACCTGAATATGTGTCCACCCAACCTCTGGCTAGCTCCTACAGTGGCTGCTGCTTGGCCTGCTAATACAGCACTGTCTCTGCAGACACTCTGGTGTGTGTGCTAGGTCAACATCTTCCTTTCTGTCCCATTTCCTTCATCCTTGGAGTATAGGGGTCTGTGTGTGTGGATATTTAGAGGAAAAGGCTTCTTTCCACAAGACCATTCTGTACTATGGAAATCCTGACTTCTAAGGCTTCCACCCACTGTGGGAGGGGTGGTTTTGGTATACGTGAGTACCATCCCAAGCTCCACCACCCTCTAATGCAACCTGTGGGTACCCTGCTGGACTTTAGGCACAACTATCAATTTGTCTGTGTTGCATCCCATTCTTCCCAAAATCTGTTTCCATTCCAAGGTGTCCCTTGTCTGTAGCTGGTGCCTTTCCTCTGCCTGTACCTGCTAAGAGTAAAGGATTAGTCACTGACACTTTAGCATGAATTTAAAAAGCCTCCTTTTCAAGGAGCCTTTATTTTTCAGTGTTGAAGGAAGCACCATGTCCCTTGAAAAGGAAATGTAGGGCCAATCATCTCTCTGTCTAGAGACAGAGAAAGAGAGAGAGAGAGAGAGAGAGTGTGTGTGTGTGTGTGTGTGTGTGTGTGTGTGTGTGGATGTGTGTTTGGGGAGGTAGGGTTGTGGAGTGAGCCAATTTTTATATATCTTCCCCAAGTCATTCCTGTCAAAAAAGTACAGTTTGTGAACAGAACAGAGAACTTTCCTGTCCCCTCCATATTCTGAGAATATATACAAGTGAGTATTTTAGACTAGAACACATAGATTATGAGTGTGGATCCCTTTATTTCAGAGTGCCTTTACCTGTTATCTCATCTGATCATGTGCAGTTAGAAGGTAGACAGGGTAAGTGTTGTTGCCACTATGATGATGAAACTGAGACCTAAAGGATTTAAGCTAGAGTAAGAGCTAGTCAATGACACAGTTGGGAACAAAATCCAAGTTTACTGAATCCATGCTGTGCAGTGAAGTTATCTCAGACCTGAGCTGCTAAACCAAACACATTACAAAAATAGCCTGCGTTGTGGGGGACTGGACCTTGACAGGCCCCTGGGAGAGAACCTCTGAGCCCTTGGAATATCGTGCCTGCTAAGAGTGTTTTGTGGGCCTGAGGCTGAGCAGCTTCAGTCCATCATGCAGGTGCCACATGTTAAATCTCTTGACAGCAAGGCTCAGGTGAGCTCCCCTGCTGGACAGTACTTTGCACATGTTGTCCCCCATCATTGCTGGGAGAATTAAGCATATCTCCATGGAACTCCACTGCAAGGGGACACCTGAAAGTTTGCACCTGATTTTCCCTGGACATTGCCCACACACTTTTTCCCTTTCCTGATTGTAATCAGTATCCTTCCACTATAATAAACAAAATAATGAGTATAACAGCTTTTCTGAGTTCTATTAGTCTTTCTAACAAACGATTGTGCCTACAGGTGGTCTTGGTGACTCCTGACACAAGTGCCCGACATTTCCCTTTAGACTGTACCTCTCTTAGCCCCATGATATCAGCCTGTAATTCTATCAAGTCCACCAGCTATGGTTTGAATGTTTGTGTCCCCTCCAAAATTTGAGTGTTGGAACTTCAACCCCAAGGTGATGGTATTAATTGGTGGGGCCTCTTGGGAGGTGATTAAGTCATCAGGGTCCCATCCTCATGAATGGGTTAGCAATCTCTGATGGAAGAGGTTGAAAGGAGTGCCCTAGTGCCCCTGTGCCCTCCCACCTTCCACCCTGTGAGGACACAACATTCATTCCCTCTGGAGGACACAGAAATGAGGCACCATCTTAGAAGCAGAGACCAGGCCCTTCCTGAACATGGAACCTGCTGGTGCCTGATCTTGGACTTCACAGCTTCCAGAGCTGTGAGAAATAAAGTTCTGTTCTTTAAAATTACCTAGTCTCAAGTATTTTGTTATAGCAGCATGAATGGTTTAAGACAACAGGCTACCATTTGAAGAAGGCATTCATCAGGCCGGCTAATGTATGAACTAAACTTTATTTACTCTCCCAAGATCTCTCTGTGATGAGTGCGCTCCCATGGAAGAAGTGTGCTGCCTGGAACATCTGGCTGAACCTGATGCTTGCACCTTCCCTGAAGCCATAAATCTTAGGTATGGACCCACTAGTCTGTCACATGAACACATCTGGAGGTTTCTTGAAGATTCTGAGATTTAGAGAGGGAGAACATGTGAGGCTAAAGTTTAAAGACATCAATTTTCAGGGAAATCAGATTCTAAAGTATTATAAATTTAAACATTCAATGTCATAATCAGATAGCCCACCAGAGAATGTGGCCACTGAATGTCTGGGTTGAATACAGAATTTTGTAAAATATGTGGTTTGGGGGATAATTTTTTTTTAAGTTAGTGAAATTTTTCTTTGGACAGAAAGAAGATTTAAGGCAATGAAGGCATAAAAAAATTAAAGTGGGACAGGAAGGGTTAAAAAAGAGGTAACCCCAAAAACCATTAAAAGATCCTGAAATAGACTCAAGTGCAAGTTTTAGTAAATGACAAAGTTGGCATTTCCAACCATGGGAGAGGATTAATTACTCAGGCAATGGTATCAGGACATGTGGTTTTATATTTAGGAAAACATAAAGGTTAGAGTTAGAAAAAAAAGAGTTTTTTTCTTATTTGACACATTGAATAAAAAATCTAAATGGATTAAAGAATTAAATGATAAAAATGGAACCATAAGAGAGTTGGGAAAAAAATTGTTTCATTTGGAGTATGGAAGATCTTTCAAAGGATAAAAATAAAAGAAGCAGCATACAGAAAAAAGACAAAGAGATTTACTAAATAAAACTGAAAGCGTCTGCATACCAAGTCTTACAAACAAAATTAAAAGGTTAATGAAGCACTGGAAAAATATTTGTACTATATAAGACATGCAAGAAAGGCTGAGTCTCAATACAGGAAGAGAACTTAATAAAAATAGATGAATGTCGATAAGAAATAGAAATATAGGCAAAGGACATAAACAGGCAATTCACAAACAAAGAAGACAAAAGGTAAATACATAGGAAAGAGATTCAACCTCAAGAATAGCAGAACAAAAAACATACAATCAAAAGGATAACATGCTATTTTTCACCATGAAACTGGCCATATCAGTTGCAGTACAACCAGGAAACAGGAACAACTTCACGTATTTACCAAGACGGGATTTTAATTCAGGGGCTTGGTTACACAGGTGATGGAAAAAGCCAAGAGTGTAAACAGAGGACCATGAAGTAACTTAGAGAAAATTAGCAATGACAGGAAAAGATGATCACCTTTAGGCTGAAAGGACAGGAAGAGGAGGTGGTGTTGCCAGAGCCAGGGGCTGGGGACACTCCTCACTCCATCCTCCAGGGAATGCAGCAACTACCAGAGATGTCTTCTCCAGTAGAGAGGAAGGGAGAGAAATACCTTGGCTTCCCCCTTCCTTTTACCTTCCAATCTCGCATTGATACTGCCCATTGGCCACACCTAGGTGGATAAAGCAGGATAAATGCAGCCTGCTGTGGTCAGACCTCGTCTGTAATACACAGCAGAGAAAGCAAAGGGTGAGAAAGAGGTCTGAGGACAAACTGGCCAGGACCACACACTGACAGAGGCTGAAGCCATGACAATGTTTGCAAGGATGCAATGAAATGCTACTTTTATACAAGGCTGCTGCTGTACCAATTTACAATTTACAACTCTCCAGGAGAAGAAACTTGGTAATGTCTGTTAAAGCTTTAAGAAGATGCCCTTTGACCTAGCAGTTGCAGTTCTAAGAATTTATCCTAAGAAATATTAGTGATAGAGGAAAAGCAGCATGCAGCGTAAGCCAAGGTTCCCTCATCCTCAGCCCCTGCTTCTGCAATTGATCGGCTCCGACCCCATGTCAACGTGGATGTAACTCAGTAGCTCTTCAAGTTCCCCCAAATATTCTACTTGAAACACAAGTCAATGAACAATGTAGACCAAGCTTGTCCAACCCGTGGCCTGTGGGCCGCTTGAAGCCCAGGACAACTTTGAATGCGACCCAACAGAAATTCATAAATTTTCTTAAGACATTATGAGATTTTTTTGCGATTTTAGTTCGTCAGCTGTTGTTAGTGTATTCTATGTGTGGCTCAAGACAATTCTTCTTCCAGTGTGGCCCAGGGAAGTCAAATGATTGGACACCCCCAAGACTTTACTGAAGATTTTGTAGAGGGGATAAAAGAGGGGGTTTACAGCACATTAATAGCAAATGATGAGTCTTCATCGGATGTTTCTGTTACCCCAAATCCCTTTTGTGCCCCCCACCCCTGTGCTTCTCTTTCAGAGCATGCAGCCCTGGTTCCTGCTCACACTTCTCTGCTCTTTCATCCTTTTGTTTTGCTGCCTGTTCTCACTCCTACCTCCAGCCATTCACACCCAAATCCATCCTGGAATTCAGAAAAATACAGAACTCGCCTGCTATCAGATGTCACTCTCCATAGAAGGAAACAGAGGCTTAAATTACAAATTATTTCTTCTGTCATGTGTACAAGGATATCCCTCACATCATTATTTATAATAAAAGGTTTAAAATCTACATGTTCAAGAGTAGGGGATTGGTGACTCCCTTTTGAGGAAATACAATGTAGTTATAAAACATCACCCTGCAGAAAATGAGCTGACATAAAAAAAAAATTTTCAAATATTAAAACCAGATTGGGTTTATTTTATTTAAACAAGTAAAAAACAAATAAAATGATAGTCTCAGAACAAAAGCTTTGTTGGTGGCTGAATAGAGAAAGCAGGAAAGATCTCAGCTGGATTTTAGTTGTAATCCACATATAAAGCCCAGAGAAGATGGAAGCAGTTCCATATTGGCCCCAGCTTGTAGTAGTTGATGGGCGTGGTGTTGGTAATTTTTTCTGTCAACAGCCACTTAGTAAATATTGTCAGATTTGTGGCCCATTTGGTTTCTGTTGCAATGGCTCAATTCTGCTACTTAGCATCAAAGCCCCCACATACAATACACAGATGAATGAGCATGACTGTGTTCCCATAAAACTTTACATAAAGACCCTGAAATTTGAACTTCATAATCTTTTCATGGGTAATGAAATATTCTGTTTTTTCCAACCACTTAAAAATGTGAAAACCAGCCGGGCATGGTGGCATGTACCTGTAGTCCCAGCTACTCAGGAGGCTGAGTTGGGAGGATCACTTGAGCCCAGGAGTCTGAGGTTACAGGGAACTATGATTGTACCATTGTACTTCAGCCTGGGCAACAGAGAAAGACTCTGTTGCTTAAAAAGAAAAAGAAAAAAAATTAAAATAATTAAAAAACGTGAAAACTATTCTTACTTCGGGAGCCAAAAAAAAAAGAAGAGGCCACAGGCCAAACCATGGGCCATATTTTGCTGATCCCTGAATTAGGAAATCATGATTTTGATCCCATTGAGCCAAAGCACTTAGCAAAGTGTTGAAACTGTAGGGAGAAAAATACCTTTTCTCACTCAACAGTTTAAGGCTGGGGCACCTATAACAAAAGAGAAATTAACAAGAGAAAAGCATATAAACTTATTTAATATTAAGTTTGACATGTTATGAAAGATTTCAGAAATACAGACCCAAAGAAACAGGGAAAACTGTGTATTTTTGTGCTAAGTTTAATGAAGAAGTGGATAGGTATAGAGAAATAAGATTGGACAAAACGGGTACAATGTCATGGTAATAAATGGGAAAATTTAGCAAAGCCTGTTTATTCAGATTCTTCTCTGTGTTCCTGTGTCTTCAGGAATGAGGATATTACTTTCCTCCAGGTTTAGGGAAGGAACCTTTGGAATGACAGTTTTATGACCTCCCTCAGGGGAGAAGGCTGAGGAGAAGGTGAAAGTAAACTTCCTGCTTCTGCTGTTTTCTCAAATGCCGAAGTGCCATATTTTGGGGTAGCATGTCTTGAATCCTATGAAAACAAAAACAGGAAAAACAAATCTCCAGTGAATGGGTCATTTTGTGTTTTCTAAGTGCAGTAGACAGAATGGCCTTAAAGATGTTTAAATATGTTACATTACATGTGTCAAATGGTCTCTCTTCAACTGAAATGACCAGAGCTAAAAGAAATGTGTAGCCATGAGGACACTGTAACCTATGAATGACATTCTGAGACCAGAAACCCAAAATCATGGTAACTTGAGAGTGGTGCTAAGGCCCTAAGTTTTGGTCATACTCTCATCTAAGTAGGAACCTGATCAAAAAAGGGGAATTTTTAAAACAAAATTGTGGAAGGCCATTGTTTTGGACTGAGCTCATGTATTAGGCCCCAACAGATCAAACCAAACCAAGACAGTCATTCATGCTAAATGTGACATAATCAACTAAGACTTTAAGGAAACACATAGATCCTAGACCAGATCAGGTTTTGTTATTCTCCTGTAAACAGGATGTTCCAGCATAAGGAGATACCCTCTACAAAAGTCCTTGTTCCTACCTTTGCAAAACTGACTGTTCTACTGTTTCCCAGTGGGTTTCAAGACCAAATAAGTACATGTATGATGGTGATAGTGACATCAATGACTAAAGTTTTGGTTGGTCAATCTCTCAAAATTGAGAAAATGACCAAAAGGGGGTAATTGTTAAAGCAAACTAAGTAGGGCCTGAGAAGGACTCCATACATCAATATTTGAGTCCTTATGGGTGAACTGCAACCTAACTTAATAGGTAGATAAGATTGAAAACCTAACTTAGGAGTATGCACCTGTAACAATAGCTGAATCTTAGCCAATCCAGCAGCCACACTTCAACCACTCATAGACTTCTGAGTGTTCAAACTGTGTTCAAATAAGGCAAACACCGAGCTGTAACCAATCCAGTTGTTTCTGTACCTCGCTTCCGATTTCTGTTTGTCACTTCTTTTAGTTGTCTATAAACTTTTTCTGAACGCGACGCATTCCTGGAGTTTCTCCAAATCTGCTGTGATTCTGGGGGCTGCCCAATTCAGGAATCATTCCTTGCTAAGTTGAACTCCATAATTCCATAATTGTATTTGTTGTCTAGTTACTTAATCTTCCTGATCTCAGTTTTCTCATCTGTAAAAGGAGATAAGAATTTTCACCACTTGATTGGATTGAAGGTTGCAAAGTCTTGTTCTTGGGTGTGTCTGTGAGGGAGTTGCCAAAGAAGATTAACATTTGAGTTAGGGGACTGGAAGAGGCAGACTCACCCTCAATCTGGGTGGGCACCATCTAATCAGCTGCCAGCATGGCTAGAATAAAGTAGGCAGAAGAACATGGAAGGACTAGACTCGCTGAGTCTTCTGGCCTTCATCTTTCTCTCATGCTGGATGCTTCCTGCCCTCGAACATCAGACTCCAAGTTCTTCAGCTTGTGGACTGTTGGACTTACACCAGTGATCTGCCAGGGGCTCTTGGGCCTTCAGCCACAGACTGAAGGCTGCACTGTCTGCTTTCCTACTTTCGAGGTTTTTAGGACTCAGGACTGGCTTCCTTGCTCCTCAGCTTGCAGATGGCCCATTGTGGGACTTCACCTTGTGATCATGTGAGTCAATACCCCTTAATAAACTCCCCTTGATACATACATCTGTCCTATTAGTTCTGTCCATCTAGAGAACACTGACTAACACACCAACTGAGCTGCCTGGCTCTTTTATTATTGTTAAGTTAACAGTTAATTTGGCTTAATTTGCCTAGGTTACAGGCAGGTCTGGGAGGCCAGCTCATCACTGCTCCCACTTCAACTCAAACAGCAGTGCCAGAAAGTTCATTTGAAGACAAGTTATCCTGCTGGGAAACAAACAGAATAACCACCACCTCTGAAACTCAGACCTAGGTGCCTCCTTTTCCCTGGCTCCCACATCCAGTTGTTCTCCCCATCTTCAGCAACTCTGCCTCCCAAACAGGCCTCCCTTACCATAAAATCCCTGCCTTGGTCAAGCCTGAGTCATTTCTTTCCTGGACCACCATGGTGGTTTCTAACCATTCTCTTCCCTCAACCATGGAACCTGCCTGAGACTCAGTTTTCTCGTCTATATATTTCAAATGCCATCCTCCTCAGGTTGCAGAATGAAATGATAATTATATTCTCTGTGAACCATAGAACACTGATAAAATATGGTATAACAAGAGTCAGTCAACAGAGACCCACTTGCCCTAGTTTAAATAGGAAATAATGAGGGTTTTATGGAACTTAAAGTCTGCCAGGATCTCATCTCGGCTCCTGTTTTCACTGCTCTCCCTTCCCTTTCTCTTTCCACCTCCTTTGCTCCCCAGTTCACAGGGCAGAGCCTGGCCACATACAGTGGATCCTGAGTTGTTTACTTCTCTTCCATCCTAACAGACCAGATGCTGTTATTAGATTACATATTTTTAAAAGTCTGCTTAAACCCATTCAGTGCCATTGTGTGATTTCAAAGCTTAGTCCATTTTCTGCTTCTGTAACAGAACAACACAGAGTGGGTAATTTATATTTTAAAAAGTGTATTTGGTTCATGGATCTGGAGACTGGGAAGTCCAAGGGCATGGCAGCATCTTCTGGTAAGCGTTTTCATACTGTGTAATAACATGGTGGGAAAGCTGAAGGGCAAGTAGATGCGTGTGGAAGAGACTGCAAGAGGGAGCCAAGCTTACTTTTATAACAACCCGCTCTCATGAAAACAAATTTACTCTTGAGAGAACCAACTCACTACTAAGATAATGATATTAATCTCTTCTTGGGGGCTCAGCCCTCATGACTCAATAACCTCTTTAAGGCCCCACTTCTTAATATTGTTCCATTGGCAATTATGTCTCCAATATACGAACTTTTGGGGGCACATTCAAACCATAGTAGAAGCTAATCCCAAACACCTTTCCCTACACCCAGGGTCCTTTATGACTTAGCTCCTGTCTCTCATCTGCCTCAGCCTCCATTTTGCATGCTGCCTTCTGCTCACTGAAACCTCTTTTAGTCCCCAAACCTCTCCAGCTCTGTGGTGTCTCTCCACTGTGGTAGCTTATGTTCCCTCCTTATGGAGTACCTGTACCTCACCTGTCTGACTTGTACATTTTTATCCACCACTCAAGACTAAGCTGAAATGTTACCTGCTCTATTGTTACTCCTTTGGGCTCCTAAAGCACTGTGTATGTATAATAGTGCATACATGTACCCACATATATATCAAAGTGTGTACATTCTAAATGTTAGTATGTGTACTCATTAGAACAATTTTTTAAAAGGTAAAATCATGACTCATACAGATGAGAAATGAACATGTGTTAAGGATTTATCAATTAATGAATCAATGAGAGAACCAGATATCATAATCATTTCAAAGGAGAAATTTTAAAAACACAAATTTATAGGAGTTAAGGAATGTTGAAATGTATGTGCAAATGGAGGCAAAGGTAGCATTTTCCACAGCAGAGGAGAAAAGTCAGTTCAACTTCTACCAGTTAGGGCAGAATTTGCATGTCTAAAGGTAAGAATTATTTGTCATTGCTATCAGTTATCTATAATTTATCAAGAAGTAAAATAGCTTCCATAGAATCAGATAATCCCCAGGGTGTCCTTTAGAGTCCAAATAATACACAGTTTTCCACTTAAGCACTTTTTTTCCTACGGTACCCACCAAATGCTTAACAAACCCTAGCAGCTTTTCTTAGAAGGTAGCAACTAGAACTGGGCCACAAAAATGTCAGAGAATATCAAAGGGCAGGGTTGATTTCATATTCCCCTAGAGGAGTGCTGCCTTCAATTCTTCCTAAAAGCAGGGTTGGTATCAGCGGTGTGAGGGTTAGGAGGGTGGTTGGGGGTGCTGAGGAGGTGAGGAGTTTTGTAAACACTCCTTTTGTACATGGCTGTAACAGATTTCCATTCATACCTATTTGGATTTCATGAAGCAAATTTGATGTCCTGTCAGGTTTGTTAAAATTAGGTTTTAACCAATGCTTTGATTTTAATATTTGTCCCCTCCGAAACTCGTGTTGAAATTTGATTGCCAATGTAATGGTATGGGAGTTGGGGCCTTTAAGAGGTTATTAGGCCATGAGGATTCTACCCTCACAGGTGAGTTTAATGCCTTAATAAAAGAACTTGCAGAAGCAGGCTCTCTGGGCTCTTCTGCACCCTTGCCATGTGAGGAACAGTGCTCCTCTCTGGAGGATGCAGCACTCAAGGCGTCATCTTGGGCATAGACACAAGGCCCTTACCAGACACCAAACCTGCCAACACCTTGATATTGGACTTCCCAGCCTCCAGAACTGTGAGTCAATACATTTCTGTTCATTATAAATTACCCAGTCTGCAATATTCTGTTATAGCAGTACAAAAGAACTAAGACAACCAATAAATGAAAACTTAAAATGGGCAGAACATAAAAGCAATACATATTTTTTGGAAAAGAGGGCCAGGAATAGCTATATTCTCCCTTTTATTGTGTCTCACAGTTTTACTTCCAGACCCACATCTTCTTTGTGAAAGTGCCCACACCTCAGAGGTCTGAGACTTGCTATGAATCTTTTTTTAGTGCCCTTTCATAGTAAAAAAAAAAAAAAAAAAGGGTTCAATAATTTCCCTCAGACTGGCCTAAAAGGAGCCTTCCCCTTGTGGCCAGTGAGTGGAGGCTCTTTCTCCTTCTCCAGAGCTGCATTTTAATGAGACCCCAAGGGAGGCTTTGGGATGCAGGGAGCCAGCACTTTAGTTTAAGTGTCTGGCTCTTTTTATTTTATTTTTCTTCTTTCTGTGTCTTGGGCAGCTCCACTACCTCCAGCTGAGGAGTTTAACTCATTTAACACTTCCAGATGCTCCCTGTTCTGAAGCACCAATGCTTGTGGCTTGTTGAAAAGTCCTTAGGAGACTCAGGGACATGAGAATAATGTGTCCAGTGACCATAAGGCTGTCTTTAAAAAAAGAATATCTTGTCAGTGAGGAAAATTGCACCTTTGTCACTTGCTTTGCATCAACTTCAAGGTCCGATTTAAGTATTTCCTCAGCATTCATTTGGCACCATTTATTAAGCACCTGTTTTAGGCTCTAGAAGTTCAAAGATGAGGAAGTGCAGAACGTACTTCTAATGAGGCTGCTGTCTAGTATATGATAAACAGCAAACAGACTACTATAAACAGCCTGGAGGTGGCCAGAGGCACATGATTAGGAGAAAAAAGCAAGGAGCCGAACAGCCTGAGTGATACAATCCCATCTGAGTAACAAGAGTTATTTATACATATATATGGAGAGAAGATACATATGTTTACATATGAGCAGAACATTTCTGGAAGCATACTAGATGACTGGTTCTCTCTGAAGGCTTGGCTTTGGGGACTCTGGCATACAGGACAATTTTTAATTTCACTTTATATCCCTCTATATGTTCAAAAACCATTCTTTTTACAATGAGCATACATTACTTATAGAATAAAACAACAGCAACCAGCATGGCGGTACCACCAAAGAGGTACATACAGTGAGTTATGGAAGCAATGAAACAAATCATAAGATCCAAATTCAAGAATTTTCCTAATTATCTTAGATGGATAAATTTCTAGATTGCCATAGTTTTTGCTTACACATTTATGATATGTGACACTTATTCTCTACCACAGCCTGCCTTCCTGCCTTCTTTCCTTCCCTTCTTCCTTCCGTGGTTGTTTACTGAGATTCTACTATGCGCAAGCTAGATGATTCAATATTGTATTTGTTATCAAGCTTGATGGCATGTGACAGAAAGAAAAAACTAAAATGGTGGCTTAAAGAATCTAATTTTATTTTTCTCACACATGACGTGGTCTAGAGGTAGGCACTCATCCCAGGACTTGTATGCCAGTGGTGGGGTGGTCAAGGACCCAGGCTTTATCTAGCTTGCTATTCTCCCATCCTTGGCATGGCCTTTCATGGTCTAAATTGGCTGCTCCAGATTCAGCTCCAGTATTCAAATTCCCACAAACAGAAAGAAATAAAGAGGGGCTCCTGCCCTTCCTTTTAAGGAGACTTCCTAGAACTACCACACTACAATCTACTTAAATCTAATTGGCCAGAACTTAGCCATATGACCACATCTAGCTGCAAGGGAAGCTGGGATGGGCAGAGCAGCTGGGACACGTAGTATTTTAGCTGGGTGCATCACTGCCCTCAATAAATCTAGAATTCTTTTTTTTTTTTTTTTTTTTTTGAAACAAGGTCTCACCCTGTTGACCAGGCAGTGGCATGATCATGGCTAACTGCAGCCTTGACCACCCAGACTCAGATGATTCTTTCACCTCAGCCTCCTGAGTAGCTGAAACTACAGGTGCATGCCGCAATGCTGATCTAATTTTTTGTAGAAATGGGGTTTTGCCATGTTACCTAGGCTGGTCTTGAACACCTGGGCTCAAGTGATCTACCCACCTCAGCCTCCCAAAGTCCTGGGATTACAGGCATGAGCCACCACACCCAGCCTAGGATTCTTTTTCTAATGAAAAACTGGAAACTAGATATTGGGAGTTCATTAGCAATCAATCTCTGCTGCAAATGGGAGCCAAAAAAGAAAGTTCCTGTCTTTATAGTGCTTATACTCTAGGAGAGAAATCTGACATTAATCAAGCAATCACAAAAATAATTTTAAAATTGCACACTATAGTAAGTGAGGTCAAGAAACACTTCACTGGGTCTTGGAAGTATATTATTAAAGGACCTAATCTGTTGGGGGATCCCTTTTCTAAAGAAGCATGAAATGGGACTGAAAAAAAAAGTAGCCAGAGGTCAGCCACACAGGGCCTTGTCTACCTTAAGGTTTTGATCTTTATTGTAGAACAAAGGCCAGTGATTAAAGGGTTTTGAACAGGTTATGAGGTAACTTTTTACCCTGCTATGATTATGTTTTGAAAATATTTTTCTGACAGCTTAGTGCAGAGTGTGCTAAAGAAGAGGAAAATTGGATATGATGGGGGAGCCTACACACTGGCAGAAGGATAACCATTGACATCTAGCCCATTTCAGAGTAGCCAGAGAAACTTAGTGCCAGCCCTTTGTGGAAATTGACAGTGGTCAGTGGTGGGGCTGCACAACATTGTGCTATATGTCTTGTTCTTTCCTATCCCACTGGGGGTTGAGAGTGGAGTACAACCACAGGAGAGGAACATCTGTGTTGAGTCATGTGGAGCCATGTGTTACTCATCCCTTCTCCCCAGGTATAGTGCAGCCTGGTGAACATGGCTGTCTACCCAACCGACCTTCCACCTACCTTCCTCCCAATAACAGAACCTTGGTCTACTCAATTGCATGATGAAAACCCTTTGATCTCAGGGAGGTAGACTTCCTCCAGCCTCACAGGATGACTTATGATTGGTCTAAAACAGATATAGTAATCCCATACCTCTTTCCAGATACTTTCCCAGCCATCATCTAGTAAGAGATGAACTTGTGACTCACTGAGATTAAAGAGGGGTTTCTGGGAATGTTTTCTTCATAATAGGAGAAGTGTTAGAGGATTGTTGTATGTGACCATGCTTTCTCCCTTTTCCTTGCTTGGGGCACTGAAATGAAAATATCATATTTGAAGCTGAGCAGCACCTTTCAGCTATGAGGCTAAAAGCTCAAGGACCAAAATCCAACATCCTCATGGCAGATCAGAAAGATAGGATTTTTCTATCTAGGCTTCCAATGACATTGTAGAGCCACTGCACTCAGCTTGGAGCTACCTCCCAACAGATTTCTTAGAATGCAAGGTGATTCCACATGTTCTCACTCATAGGTGGGAATTGAACAATGAGAACACATGGACACAGGAAGGGGAACATCACACAACGGGGCCTGTTGTGGGGTGGGGGGAGGGGGGAGGGATAGCATTAGGAGAAATACCTAATGTGAAATGACGAGTTAATGGGTGCAGCACACCAACATGGCACATGTATATACGTAACAAACCTGCACATTGTGCACATGTACCCTAAAACTTAAAGTATAATAATAAAAAAAAGAATGCAAGGTGATTATATGTATCTATTGCTTAAGTAAATGTTAATGTAGTATTCTTTTACTTGCAGCCATAGGCATCCTGACTAATACATTTGGCAAATATTGAATTGAACCAGATGAACCTACTTTATCTCAGCTGTGTAAACTTGAGTAACCTTGGCCAAATTATTTTACCTCTCAGATTTCAGTTTTTCCTCCTCAAAATTGGCTGGTAATGATAACCATCTTGTAAGGTATGTTCTGAGAAATAAACACGGTAATACATATAAACACATTTAGTGATCTCTAAAGTACAGTCCAAATGCAAGTATAAAAGATTAAAATACTGTTGTCTGTTATACTTCTTAAATGCACACAGATATTACTATTTTAGTAGCTAAAAACAGAGCCAATTTTCTTATTGGCATTCTTCTATTCAGTAAAGTAGGTAATATAAATTGTATGAATACACATTTCCCCCCCTCCCCATTGAGATTCAATAAAGTCATTTTTAGTTTGCTTGGTGAAAAAATATAGTAACCATGTTAATCTTTCCTAAATTAGCTCTCAAACCAAGAAAAAAAGAGGGTTGCTTAGCACTGATGTATAAGAACTAAAATGTTCTTTGAAATCAGAAAGACTTATATTTGAATGTTGATACTTCCACTTCTAAGCTTTGTGACATTGGTATATTTAATTTCTGTATATTATATGAGAATGATAATGCCTACCTTATCATGTATAAAAATTCAAAGGAGATGATTAAGGATGGTCCAATACTACTCACAACTTTGGCCCTCACCATATCCCACTCAATTATTTACCGCTTCTTAGCTAACCCCTGCATTGAAGGAAAAGTTGCTCATTCTTATCAGGGCCTTTGATTGATCAGGACCCAGCATATCACTGGGCCATATTTTATTAGTGGATAAAGACACAACATACCAAAATATCAGTGCCTTGCATGATAACCCTTTTGCTCTTCTGCACCCATGAAAGGAAGATTCACTTCCACCTCTTCTTTTTCATGCATGTGGTAGGCAGAATTCTAAAATGGTCCCCAATGATCTCCTCCTGATACTCATGCCTACACATAATCTCATCCCCTTAAGTGTGGGCTGGACCTGGGGACTTTCTTCTTTTTCTTTTTTTTAAGTGGCTTTATTGAGATATCATCCACATAGGATTCATTCATTTAAAGTGTACAATTCAATGGTTTTATTCAAGAAAATTCAATATTAAATAAAGTATACTCAAAGATATATGAAACCATCACCAACAACAATATCTGAACATTTTCATCACCTGAAAAGGAAACTGTGTACACTTTAGTTATCAACTCCCTATTCCCCTATGCCTAAGCAAGCACTAATCTACTTTCTGTCTCTAAATATTTGCCTATTTGGACATTTTATAGAAATGGAATCATGTAATATGTGGTCCTTTTGCGACTGGTTTCTTTCACTTAGCATAACGGTTTCAAAGTTCATCCATCTTGTGGCATGTAACAGTATTTCATTCCTTTTTACGACTGCATAATATTCCATTGCATGGATATATCACATTTAGTTTATCCATTCATCAGTTATGAACATTCGAGGTGTTTCCACCTTTTGGCTATTATGAATAATACTGCTACAAACCTTCATGTGCAAGTTTTTGTGTAGACATGTTTTCATTTCTCTAGCATCCATACCTTGGAGTGGAATTGTTGGGTCATATGGCAACTCTATGCTCAATCATTTGAGGAACTTCCAGACTGTTTTCCAAGTGCTTGCAACATTTTACATTTCCTCCAGCAGTGTATGAAGGTCTTGAATTCTCCACATCCTCATCAACAAGTTATTTTCTTTTTTAAAAATTAAATTAGCAATGTTAGGGTGAAGTGGTATCTCCTTGTGGTTTTTACGGATGTTGAGCATTGTTTCATGTGCTTATTAGCCATTTGTATATCTTCTTTGGAGAAATTTCTATTCACAATCTTTACCCATTTTTAAATTGGACTATTTGTCCTTTTATTGTTGAGTTGTAAGGGTTCTGTGTATTCTGAATACAAGTCCCTTATCAGATATATGATCTGTAAATATTTTCTTCCAGTCCATAAGCTGTCTTTTTACTCTCTTGATAGTGTCTTTCGATGCATGAAAGTTTTCAATTTTGATAAAATCCAATCGGTTTTTTTTTTTTTTTGCTCATATGTTTGGTGTCAGATCTAAGACTCCATTGCCAAATCCATGGTCATGAAGATTTATCTCTGTGTTTTATTCCAATAATTGTATAGTTTTAGTTTTGACATTTTGATCTTGATCCATTTCAAGTTAATTATTTGTATATGTTATGGAGTAAGTGTCCAAATTAATTATTTTCCCTATGACTATCCAGTTGTTCCAGTGCCTTCATTGAAAAGACTATCTTTTCCCCATTAAATGGTCTTGCACCCTTCTTGAAAATCAGATGACCGTAAATACATGTGTTTATTTCTGGACTCTCAATTCTGTTCCATTGAGCTATATATCTATCTTTATGCCAATATCACACTGTCTTGGTTACCGTTACTTCAGAGTAACTTCCAAAATCTGGAAGTGTGGGTCCTCCTACTTTGTTCTTCCTTTTCAAGATTTTTTTGGCTTTTCTAGATTCCTTGCAATTCCATATGAATTTTAGAATGAGCTTATCAATTTCTACAAAGCAGTCAGCTAGGATTCTGATAGAGATTACACTGAATCTGTAGAACAAATTAGAAAGTATTGTCATCTTAGCAATATCAAGGCTTTCAATCCAAGAAAATGAGATTTTTAAAATTTATTAAGATTTCCCTTTAATTTCTTGCAACAGTGTTTTGTAGTTTTCCAAGTTTTATTCTTCTTTTAAGTTTATTCCTAAGTGTTTTATTCTTTTTGATGCTATTGTAATAGGATTAATTTCATAATTTTATTTTTGATTTGTTCACTACAAGTGTATAGAAATACAATCTTTTTTTTATACTTTAAGTTCTAGGGTACGTGTGCACAATGTGCAGTTTTGATACATAGGTATATGTGTGCCATGTTGGTTTGCTGCACCCGTCAACTCATCATTTACATTAGGTATTTCTCCTAATGTTATCCCTCCCCCGACCCCACGACAGGCCCCGGTGTGTGATGTTCCCCCACCGTGTCCAGGTGTTCTCAATGTTCAATTCCCACCTATGAGTGAGAACATGCAGTGTTTGGTTTTCTGTCCTTGTGATAGTTTGCCGAGAATGATGGTTTCCAGCTTCATCCATGTCCCTGCAAAGGACATGAACTCATCCTTTTTTATGGCTGCATAATATTCCATGGTGTATATGTGCCACATTTTCTTAATCCAGTATATCATTGATGGACATTTGGGTTGGTTCCAAGTCTTTGCTGTTGTGAATAGTGCCACAATAAACATACATGTGCATGTGTCTTTATAGTAGCATGATTTATAATCCTTTTGGTATATACCCAGGAATGGGATTGCTGGGTCAAATGGTATTTCTAGTTCTAGATCCCTGAGGAATCGCCACACTGTCTTCCACAATGGTTGCACTAATTTACACTCACACCAACAGTGTAAAAGTGTTCCTATTTCTCCACATCCTCTCCAGCATCTGTTGTTTCCCGACTTTTTAATGATTGCCATTCTAACTGATGTGAGATAGTATCTCATTGTGGTTTTGATTTGCATTTCTCTGATGACCAGTGATGATGAGTATTTTTTCATGTGTCTGTTGGCTGCATAGATGTCTTCTTTTGAGAAGTGTCTGTTCTTATCCTTTGCCCACTTTTTGATGGGGTTGTTTCTTTTGTTTCTTGCAAATTTGTTTGAGTTCTTTGTAGATTCTGGATATTAGCCCTTTGTCAGATGGGTAGATTGCAAAAACTTTCTCCCATTCTGTATGTTGCCTGTTCACTCTGATGGTAGTTTCTTTTGTCATGCAGAAGCTCTTCAGTTTAATTAGATCCCTTTTGTCAATTTTGGCCTTCGTTGCCATTGCTTTTGGTGTTTTAATCATGAAGTCCTTGCCCATGCCTATGTCCCGAATGGTATTGCCTAGGTTTTCTTCTAGGGTTTTTATGGTTTTAGGTCTAACATTTAAGTCTTTAATCCATCTTGAATTACTTTTTGTATAAGATGTAAGGAAGGGGTCCAGTTTCAGCTTTCTGCATACGGTTAGCCAGTTTTCCCAGCACCATTTATTAAATAGGGAATCGTTTCCCCATTTCTTGTTTTTGTCAGGTTTGTCAAAGATCAGATGGTTGTAGATGTGTGGTGTTATTTCTGAGGCTTCTGTTCTGTTCCATTGGTCTATATATCTGTTTTGGTACCAGTACCATGCTGTTTTGCTTACTGTAGCCTTGTAGTATAATTTGAAGTCAGGTAACGTGATGCCTCCAGCTTTGTTCTTTTTGCTTAGGATTGTGCTGACAATGTGGGCTCTTTTTTGGTTCCATATGAACTTTAAAGTAGTTTTTTCCAATTCTGTGGAGAAAATCATTGGTAGCTTGATGGGGATGGCATTTAATCTATAAATTACTTTGGGCAGTATGGCCATTTTCATGATATTGATTCTTCCTACCCATGAGCATGGAATATTCTTCCATTTGTTTGTGTCCTCTTTTATTTCATTGAGCAGTGGTTTCTAGTTCTCCTTGAAGAGGTCCTTCACATCCCTTGTAAGTTGTATTCCTAGGTATTTTATTCTCTTTGTAGCAATTGTGAATAGGAACTCAGTAATGATTTGGCTCTCTGTTTGTCTGTTAATGGTGTGTAGGAATGCTTGTGATTTTTGCACATTGATTTTGTATCCTGAGACTTTGCTGAAGTTGCTTATCAGTTTAAGGAGATTGGGGCTCAGACGACGGGGTTTTCTAAACATACAGTCATGTCATCTGCAAACAGGGACAATTTGACTTCCTCATTTCCTAATTGCATACCCTTTATTTCTTTCTCTTGCCTGACTGCCCTGGCCAGAACTTCCAACACTATATTGAATAGGAGTGGTGAGAGAGGGCATCCTTGTCTTGTGCCGGTTTTCAAAGGGAATGCTTCCAGTTTTTGCCCATTCAGTATGATATTGGCAGTGGGTTTGTCATAAATAGCTCTTATTATTTTGAGATACTTTCCATCAATACCTAGTTTATTGAGAGTTTTTAGCATGAAGGGCTGTTGAATTTTGTTGAAGGCCTTTTCTGCATCTATTGAGATGATCATGTGGTTTTTGTCATTGGTTCTGTTTATGTGATGGATTGCGTTTATTGATTTGCATATGTTGAACCAGCCTTGCATCCCAGGGATGAAGCCCACTCGATCACGGTGGATAAGATTTTTTATGTACTGCTGGATTCAGTTTGCCAGGATTTTATTGGGGATTTTTGCATCGATGTTCATCAGGGCTATTGGTCTAAAATTCTCTTTTTTTGTTGTGTCTCTGCCAAGCTTTGGTATCAGGATGATGTTGGCCTCATAAAATGAATTAGGGAGGATTGCCTCTTTTTCTATTGATTGGAATAGTTTCAGAAGGAATGGTACCAGCTCCTCTTTGAACCTCTGGTAGAATTCGGCTGTGAATCTGTCTGGTCCTGGACTTTTTTTGGTTGGCAGGCTATTAATTATTGTCTCAATTTCAGAGCCTGTTATTGGTCTATTCAGAGATTCAACTTCTTCCTGGTTTAGTGTTGGGAGGGTATATGTGTCCAGGAATTTATCCATTTCTTCTAGATTTTCTAGTTTATTTGCAAAGAGGTGTTTATAGTATACTCTGATGGTAGTTTGTATTTCTGTGGGATTGGTGGTGATATCCCCTTTATCATTTTTTATTGCATCTATTTGATTCTTCTCTCTTTTCTTCTTTATTAGTCTTGCTAGTGGTCTATCAATTTTGTTGATCTTTCAAAAAACCAGCTCCTAGATTCATTGATTTTTTGAAGGGTTTTTTGTGTCTCTATCTCTTTCAGTTCTGCTCTGATCTTAGTTATTACTTGCCTTCTGCTAGCTTTTGAATGTGTTTGCTCTTGCTTCTCTAGTTCTTTTAATTGTGATGTTAGGGTGTCGATTTTAGATCTTTCCTGCTTTCTCTTATGGGCATTTAGTGCTATAAATTTCCCTCTATACACTGCTTTAAATGTGTCCCAGAGATTCTGGTACATTGTGTCTTTGTTCTCATTTGTTTCAAAGAACATCTTTATTTCTGCCTTCATTTCATTATTTACCCAGTAGTCATTCAGGAACAAGTTGTTCAGTTTCCCATGTAGTTGTGTGGTTTTGAGGGAGTTTCTTAATTCTGAGTTCTAATTTGATTGCACTGTGGTCTGAGAGACAGTTTGTTGTGATTTCTGTTCTTTTACATTTGCTGAGGAGTGCTTTACTTCCAATTATGTGGTCAATTCTAGAATAAGTGTGAAGTGGTGCTGAGAAGAATGTATATTCTGTTGATTTGGGGTGAAGAGTTCTGTAGATGTCTATTAGGTCTGCTTGTTGCAGAGCTGAGTTCAGGTCCTGGATATCCTTGTTAGCTTTCTGTCTCATTGATCTGTCTATTGACAGTGGGGTGTTAAAGTCTCCCATTATTATCATGTGGGAGTCTAAGTCTCTTTGCAGTTTTCTGAGGACTTGTTTTATGAACCTGGGTGCTCCTGTATTGGATGCATATATATTTAAGATAGTTAGCTTTTCTTGTTGAATTGATCCATTTACCATTATGTAATGATCTTCTTTGTCTCTTTTGATCCTTTTTGGTTTAAAGTCTGTTTTATCAGAGACTAGGATTGCAACCCCTACTTTTTTTTTGCTTTCCATTTGCTTGGTAGATCTTCTTCCATCCCTTTATTTTGAGCCTATATGTGTCTTTGCACGTGAGATTGGTCTCCTGAATACAGCACACTGATGGGTCTTGAGTCTTTATCCAGTTTGCCAGTCTGTGTCTTTTAATTGGGGCACTTAGCCCATTTACATATAAGGTTAATATTGTTATGTGTGAATTTGATCCTGTCATTATGATATTCACTGGTTATTTTGCCTGTTAATTGATGCAAGTTTCTTCATAGCATCCATGGTCTTTACAATTTGGCCTGTTTTTGCAGTGGCTGGTACTGGTTGTTTCTTTCCATGTTTAGTGCTTCCTTCAGGAGCTGTTGTAAGGCAGGCCTGGTGGTGACAAAATCTCTCTGCATTTGCTTGTCTGTAAAGGATTTTATTTCTCCTTCACTTATGAAACTTAGTTTGGCTGGATATGAAATTCTGGGTTGAAAATTCTTTTCTTTAGGAATGTTGAATATTGACTCCCACTCTCTTCTGGCTTATAGGGTTTCTGCCGAGAGATCCACTGTTAGTCTGATGGGCCTCCC
Organism: Pongo pygmaeus; assembly: GCF_028885625.2. Lineage (NCBI taxonomy): Eukaryota > Metazoa > Chordata > Mammalia > Primates > Hominidae > Pongo > Pongo pygmaeus. The sequence continues at coordinate 65,335,254 of NC_072390.2, forward strand.
TTTGTGGGTAACTCGACCTTTCTCTCTGGCTGCCCTTAACACTTTTTCCTTCATTTCAACCTTGGTGAACCTGACAATTATGTGTCTTGGGTTTGTTCCTCTTGAGGCATATCTTTGTGGTGTTCTCTGTATTTCCTGAATTTGAATGTTGGCCTGCCTTGCTATATTGGGGAAGTTCTCCTGGATAATATCCTGAAGAATGTTTTCCAACTTGGTTCCATTTTTCCCATCACTTTCAGGTTCACCAATCAAATGCAGATTTGGTCTTTTCACATAGTCCCATATTTCTTGGAGGCTTTGTTCATTTCTTTTTACTCTTTTTTCTCTAACTTTGTCTTCTCGCTTTATTTCATTAATTTGATCTTCAATCACTGGTACCCTTTCTTCCACTTGACTGAATTGGCTATTGAAGCTTGTGCATGCGTCACGAAGTTCTCGTGCCATGGTTTTCAGCTCCACCAGATCATTTAAGTTCTTCTCTATGCTGTTTATTCCAGTTAGCCATTTGTCTAATCTTTTTTCAAGGTTTTTAACTTCCTTGTGATGGGTTTGAACATCCTCCTTTAGCTTGGAGAAGTTTGTTATTACCGACCTTCTGAAGCCTACTTCTGTCAACTCATCAAAGTCATTCTCCATCCAGCTTTGTTCCATTGCTGGCAAGGAGCTGCGATTCTTTGGAGGAGAAGAAGTGCTCTGATTTTTAGAATTTTCAGCTTTTCTGCTCTGGTTTCTCCTGATCTTTGTGGTTTTATCTGCCTTTGGTCTTTGATGTTGGTGACCTACAGATGGGGTTTTGGTGTAGTTGACTTTCTGTTGATGTTGATGCTATTCCTTTCTGTTTGTTAGTTTTCCTTCTAACAATCAGGTCCCTCAGCTGCAGGTCTGTTGGAGTTTGCTGGAGGTCCACTCCAGACCCTATTTGCCTGGGTATCACCAGCAGAGGCTACAGAACAGCAAATATTGCTGCCTGATCTTTTCTCTGGAAGCTTCGTCCCAGAGGTGCAGCCACCTATATGAGGTGTCTGTCAGCCCCTGCTGGGAGGTGTCTCCCAGTTAGGCTCCACGGGGGTCAGGGACCCACTTGAGGAGGCAGTCTATCTGTTCTCAGAGCTCAAACGCTGTGCTGGGCGAACCTCTGCTCTCTTCAGAGCTGTCAGACAGGGACATTTAAGTCTGCAGAAATTGCCTGCTGCCTTTTGTTCAGCTATGCCCTGCCCACAGAGGTGGAGTCTAGAGGCAGTAGGCCTTGTTGAGCTGCAGTGGGCTCCACCTAGTTCGAGCTTCCAGGCTGCTTTGTTTACCTACTCAAACCTCAGAAATGGCAGACGTCCCTCCCCCGACCAGGCTGCCGTCTCACAGATTGATCTCAGACTGCGTGCTAGCAGTGAGCAAGGCTCCATGGATGTGGGACCCACAGAGCCAGGCATGGGAGAGAATCACCTTGTCTGCCAGTTGCTAAGACCTTGTGAAAGGCACAGTATTTGGGGAGGAATGTCCCATTTTTCCAGGTAGTCTGTCATGGCTTCCCTTGGCTAGGAAAGGGAAATTCCCCAACCCCTTGTGCTTCCCGGGTGAGGCAACACCCCACTCTGCTTTGGCTCACTGTCTGTGGGCTGTACCCACTGTCCAACAAGTCCCAGTGAGATGAACCAGGTACCTCAGTTGGAAATGCAGAAATCACCCATCTTCTTCATCGATCATGCTGGGAGCTGCAGACTGGAGCTGTTTCTATTCGGCCGTCTTGGAATGCCCTCCCAGATCAATCTAGAAATACAATCTTTTTACATTGATCTTGTATTCTGCAATCTTGTTGAACTCGTTTATTACTTTTGATAGTTTTTTTTTACGAGATTCTTTAGAATTTTCTATATACAAGATTATGTCATTTGTGAATAGAGATAGTTCTACTTCTTCCTGTCCAAAATGGATGGCTTTTATCTTATTTTTCTTGCCTAATTGTCTTGGCTAGAACCTCCAGTACAATGTTGAATAAATGTGGTGAGAATGGGCATCTTGTCTTGTTACAGATCTTAAGGGAAAAGAATTCAGTCTTTCACCATTAAGCATGATGTTAGCTGTGGGTTTTCCATACATGTCCGTTATCAAGTTAATGAAATTCCTTTCTATTCCCAGTTTGTTTGATGTTTTTGTCATGAAATAATGTTAGATTCTGTCAGATGCTTTCTCAGCATTAATTGAGATGATCATGTGATTGTTTTCCCTCATTCTATTAATGCAGTGTATTATATTGATTGGTTTTCTTTTTTTTTTTTACATGACACGTGCTCTATATCTTTATTGACTCCTTAATAACTACTACAAGCTCACTTGTGAATCACACCTGATGTACAATAAATAAGTCACAATTCTGAACAACAGCTATAGAAACTTGAATTCCTAGTAAATGTAATAATTGAGGATCTTAAATCTCAACAAATCAGGCCTTCCAGTTTTTCAGATGGGGAAACTAAGGCCTAAAGATAGGAAGTGACTTACCCCAAAGTAAAAGATCTAGTTAGTAATAGGAGCTGAGATTGAGATCCATGACTTTTAAAACCCAGAATCATGCTCTCTCCACTAAACCATGTGATCATTCCAAGTGGTCAACAGTTTCCATGACCTTCCTTCTCTTTCCCCGGGAAGGGTCTCCACATTAACCAAATTCTTAAGGCATTCAGAGAATCTCTCCAGTGTGAGGTTTTTACTGTTGTAAAAAAGAAGAGTTTTGTCTAACGGTTTCCCCACACTCCGTAAGTATATTTGATTTCTCTTCACTGTTAATTTTTTGGTGTTTTGTAAGATATGTGCTCTGGCTAAAGGCTTTTCCACATTCATTACATTCATAGGGTTTCTCTTTGGTATGCATTTTCTGATGTTTTTTTAAGGTCTGTCCTCTGCCTAAAGGCTTTGCCACATTTACTGCATTCATAAGGTTTTTCTGCAGTATGAATGACCTGATGTTGAATAAGACCAGAGCAGTAACTAAAGGCCTTTCTACATTCATTACATTTATAGGATTTTTCGCTAGTATGAGTTTTCTGGTGATTTTTGAGGTCTGTACTCCGACTGAAGGCTTTTCCACATTCAGTACATTTATACGGTTTTTCTTCAGTGTGAGTTATCTGATGTGGGACAAGTGCTAACCAATCACTGAAGGCTGTTCCACAGTCAGTGTACAATTTATCCCAATAAATATTGGATTGGTTTTCTTGTGTTGAACCACCTTTGCACTCCTGGGATAAATTGTACTTGGGTATGTGTATAATTTTTGCCTGTTGCCAGTTTGGTTTGTTAGTATTTTGTTGACAATTTTTGCATACATATTATAAGAGATATGGATCTGCAGTCTTTCTGTGATGCATTTGTCTTATTTTGGTATCAGAATAATTTCCGGTCAGTTTCTGGGGAACAGACCATCTCATATTCTAATTTCATGGAATGAATTAGGAAATGTTCCTTCTTCTATTTTTTGAATTTGAGTTTGTGAAAAATTGGTATCAATTATACATTTGGTAGAATGTCTGCAGTGATGCCATCTGTTCCTGCTTTTCTCTTTGAGTAATCTGATTTTTTGCTACTAATTCATTCTTTTCCATTGTTACGGTTTTGTTCAGACTGTCTGTTTCTTCTTGGGTCAGTTTTATTAGTTTATGTCTTTCTAGGAATTTGTTCATTTCATCCAGGTTATCTAGGTTTTTGCATATAATTTCATGTATTTTGCATGTATTCCCTTTATAATCTTTTTTTTGGTCAATCTAGCTAAAGGATTGTTAATTTTATTGATGTTTTCAAAGAACCTGCTTTTGGTATTGATTTTTATATATTGTTTTTCTCTTCCTTGTTTCATTAATTTCTATTCTTATCTTTATTATTTTCTATCTTCTCCTTGCTTTAGATCTTTCTTCAGCATCTTCGGGTGGAGGTTAGGCTGATTTGAGATCTTTCTTTTATAATATAGGCAGTTATAGCTATACATGTCCCAGTAAGCATCACTTCAGCTGCATCCCATAAGTTTTGGTATGTTGTGTTTTTATTTCATTCATCTTAAAGGAAATGGTGGGAGAGAGAAACATGATAGGAAAAAAAGTTAACATTTGTTTTTTGTTTTGCTTTGATACAGAGTCTGGCTCTGTCACCCAGGCGGGAGTGCAGTGGCACAATCTCAGCTCACTGCAACCTTCACCTCCTAGGTTCAAGTGATTCTTGTGCCTCAGCCTCCCGAGTAGCTGGGATTATAGGTGTATGCCACCATGCCCAGCTAACTTTTGTATTTAAAAGATATTTAAAACACGATAGAAAATATTTGTATTTAAAAGATATCTTTTTTCTTTTTAATATCGGCATTTATAGCTATACATTATAATGTGTATAGCTATAAAAGCCTATATTTTTGGATTTCCCTTTTTATTTCTTCTTTACACAATAGTTATTTATGACTGTGTTATTGTTCCACATATTTTCAAATTTTCTAAATGACATTTATATTTTAATGAATAGAATATGACAAAGGTGAGGAGACATCACTTTTAAGAATAGGTTTCAAAAGACTGTGGCTTCTCTCTCGTTTGCACATACTCTGCTTGGCTTTTCCCGCTTGCTTATTCTGATAAAGCAAGCTGTCATGTTATGCACCACCATATAGAGAGGCTCGTGTGTCAGGAACTGAGGGCAGCCTTTGGCCAAGAGGCCAATAAGGGACTGAAGCTCTCAGTCCAACAGCTCACAAGGAGCTGAATCCTATCAACAGCCATATAAATAAGCTTGGAAGTGGACCCTCCCATAGTGAGCCTTGGTTGATAGCCTGATTGCAGCAGTATAACACAGTCTGAGCCCAAGGACCCAGTCAAGGCATGCCCAGATTTCTGACTCACAGAACCTGTGATATAATAAATGTTGTTTTAAAACCACCAAGTATTGAGGTAATTTCTTACATAGCAGTAGATAAATAATACGATGTAGTTGCTTCAGAAAGAGGGCCTGGGTCCTTTGGGCAGGCCAGATACTTCTTTTTATTTCCTGTCTCCATGATGTAAGAGGCCTAGAGAGGACCCTACCTCATATATTGTCTCTGTGCCCCGGCTTCTCTACTGGAAACTGAGTGTGGTAAATCAGGTTGGATCCTTTCTGGGGAACTGACCATCTCAGATTCAGGTGAGGAAGAACCAAAAGGCCTCTCTTTAAGTTCAATTTTTCAACTCAGAGTTTGTATTGTGTTGGTGCAAAAGTAATTGTGGTTATTGCAGTTACTTTTAATTGCAAAAGCCGCTATTACTTTTGTACCAACCTAAATACTAGGGTAGGGTGGGGCTACCATGTCTAAAGTGTTCCTTTGTTTCCCATTTGGTTATTGTCCTTCATAAGTAAATTTGCTTGTTTATAACCTTAAGGGTGGAAGGTGGGAGGATAGAATGAAGCTCCCAAGCCCTACACCAAACCCTCAATAGAGATAATGAAAGCAGAGCATTCAGTACACAGTAGGTGCTCAACAAATGTGAAGTTTTTGTGACTGGGTGCAGTGGCTCCTGCCTATAATCCCAGTACTTTGGGAGGCTGAGGGGGGCAGATCACCTGAGGTCAGGAGTTCAAGATCAGCCTGGGCAGCACGGTGAAACCCCATCTCTACTAAAAATACAAAAATTAGCTGGGCATGGTGGCACACGCCTATAATCCAAGCTACTCGAGTGGCTGAGGCACAAGAATTGCTTGAACCCAGAGGTGGAGGTTGCAGTGAGCTGAGATTGTGCCACTGCACTCCAGCCTGGGTGACAGAGCAAGACTCTGTATCAAAGCAAAACAAAAAACAAATGTTAACTTTTTTTCCTATTGAGTTTCTGTCTCCCACCCAGTCCTCCAAACTCACTCAAGTCATGACATGGAGGAGTCTCAAACTGTCTGCATTATACCCTGGGGTCACTTGTATTTGGTGGTAGCAAAGCTCCTAATTTGTTTGCTATTGATGTATTTATTGATAGACCTTATTGAAAGAGGAATTCAACAAAATTCAACTCAACAAACACCTTGGTGATGGGCATTATGCTGAGATTGCACAAACAGAGGGGAAGAGAACACAGTTTCTGTCCTTAGACCTGAGTTCGGAACTAGTGCCTGGAGAGGGGAAGTTTGTTTTTATAGATCATCTCACGATTTGAAGGCCAGTCACTAAGAATCCACTCATTTTTTTCCCCATTATTTCCCCCAACTCAAATCACTCAGGAACAATGTCAGAAAGTCTAACACTTCCTGCATTTTGACTTCAGTCCTGGTGACGGGTCTTCTCTGAGGCCATCCATGTGGATATCTCCTAGGATACAACCATATCTGGAACAGAGCCTGCCCTAATGGAAGTCACTCCATTACCCAATAAGAAAAATTGGGGAAAAACCCTGAACCTCAAGTCACTTCACAGCCACTTGTCACAAAATGTTCACAATAATGGTACAACTCTACAATGACTGCAGATGAATGGCTTCCTGCATCTGTGTAATATACACTTGCACAATGGTCAGGACGTACGACTGCTGTGAGAAAATGCTCTTGATCTGTGAAGCTGGAATCCAGGGATTCTGGAGAAAGATGGAGCACAGGTATGGGAGGAGGAAGGAGAGAATGACCCCTTCCCAGGCCTCCTGATCACGTGGCCACATCATGCTAACGTTAACATATGAATGTGCGGGCTCACAGTTGCCACCTATTTGACGGCATTGACAGCAGGATGTTCAGTGTCCCCCAATTAATCCTGGTATGTCTCTGGTGAGTTCTGGACAATTGCGGTCCCCAGCCCACAGGCCACTTGAGGGCAGTGTCTCCCCACTGCAGCTGCTGCTGGGCTGCTCTCCAAAAGCAATGATTCTCCCTGCCTAGGCTGCTGTTTCCTGGGCCCCCAAAGCTGCAAAGCCCTTCTGAGGCCAGCACTGCTGTCTGTTATTTCATCTTTTCTTGGTCCATGCACTGCTAGAACCACACCGTGTTCTAGGTGGAAATCGCCAGCCCAGACCTACCCTGGCCCTGTCTGGCTCTTAGGCTCTTCAGCAACAATACATGTGCCCCAAGCCTCTTGCTTTCCTTTGTGGAAACAACCCCCAAGGTCCTTTCCTCTAGTCTCTCCCCCTGGAACTTAAACTTATAACTTCTGTCCCACAGACTGGCCATTCCCTGCAAGCACATCAGCTGGTACCAAGAGGTTTAGGAGGCACTGCCCCACCAGTTTGTTAGATTCCAAATACATATCTCTGGGTGTCAGAGATACTTGTAACATCCTATTACAGTAGTTCTGGGAAATGGACTTTTTCTTCAGGGCAAGAAGAAAACTAAATTTTTTTAATAAGTTGGAATAGCACTTTTTTTTCCCCTGTGGCCACATTGTTACAGGTACAACAGGTAGATATGAATGAAGAAGACTAAATTCCTTGAGCAGCTTGTGTTGTATGTGACTGGGCATGTGTGATGTTGACCCACGTGTACCTTAGTGCAAGATTAGAAGATCAGAATGGAAGCCTCTCCCAGCTTCACTCTTGTCCTTCTGGAAATCCCATCCTGAGGGAAGGATGAGGAGGGTCGTGGCATGATGGCTAAGAACATTAACCAGTTTCCAGAGCAACGAAGGGAGCTTTGGAATCTGTCTTAAGGAGTTTCTGTGCTAGACTCCAGAAGAAAACTTAACGTTCAGTTTTTAGGTACAAACAGCTGTGTTTGGACAAATAACTATGTTAGATGCTTTAATGAAAATATACCCTGGGTTTTTTCTTAGTCTTTCAAATGCATCCAAACCTTTCTGTTGTACTTTTCTAGGAGGCAGTTGTTTCTCTTCTCACAATGAATCAATCCAGTTAAAAACTGCATGTTCTGAAAGATTGGATAAGGAAAATGTGGTACATGTATGCCATAGAATACTATGCAGACATAAAAAAGAACAAGATTGTGTCTTTTTGGGGAACATGGATGGAGCTGGAGGCCAATATCCTTAGCAAACTAACACAGGAACAGAAAACCAAACACTGCATGTTCTCACTTATAAGTGAGAGCTAAATGATGAGAAGTTATGAACACAAGGAAAGGAACAGCAGACGCCAGAGTCTACTTGAGGATGAAGGGTGAGAGGAGAGAGAGAAGCAGGAAAGATAACTATTGGGTAGTGAGCTTATTACCTGGGCAATGAAATAATCTGTACAACAAACTCCTGTGACGCAAGTTTACCTATGTAACAAACCTTCACATGTACCTCTGGACCTAAAATAAAAGTTTTAAAAAACAATAAAATTTTTAATTGCATATTAAACAAATTAATGTATGAGCCTGCCTGAGGGGTAAGGAGTAGAAGGAAAAAAGAATGAACACAGGTGGGGAGACTATGGCTACAGGCTTTGTTATTAACTGAGTGCTACTGTGCAAATTAGGCTTTCTGTGCCTCAATATCCAAACCATTAATGTAAGGGTTGTTAAGTTAAATTAGATATTCTTTTAGGCAACTTTCAATGCAAGTATTCTCTGACTATAGATATTCTCTCCCTCCCCCTTTTTCCCTCCTCCCCTATTCCTCCTCTGTTGACCTCTTTCTCCTTCCTATTTCCCTTTGTGATCCTGTTTCCTTTTTCTTATGTGTGTTGTTTTTATTCCAAGACTTTTACACAGGCTCTTTTATTTTCATCACCAGGCAATTTGTGCCAGCGAGTGTGATGCAAATAAAGTTAAGACAGGATTTTGATTCTGACTGAATAAGAATTGCTCCACTTGAATTTACAAAAAATACCCCCCAAAAACAAAAAACAACCACCCGGTCTCTGTAAACCAATTCTATTGAAAGTTTCTTGGCTTCTGAATTTAAAGAACAAGTTGTTCCTGTCAGAGATTCATTATAAAATGTTTGGTTCACCTCCTTCGCCATTAGTGACAAACACACAAAATGAACGCCCAGAGGAGTCTGCAAATCCGAACTGTGCTCCAGAGTAAGGACTCTCCCCTCTGCCGCTACATCAGTGAGCCCACATTTACAATCTAAAAATTATCCTGAAGCCAAGTCTATCCAAGGACATGAATTAAGGATTCTCAGAAACTGAGTGTTTTCACATACACACACATACACACACACATGGCTTAGACAGTTCATGTCAAAACAGACTGAAATTAGCAACTTAGACTTTTAAAATAGTCTCTCTTGCTTACGGAAACAAGTGGCAGTGATGGGCTGCTGAAATTGGGAAGAATAAGAAAAACCACAAAAATGGAAGCATCTTAAACTTCCTTCTATCTGTCAGTGACAGAATAGGATTCAATTGCTTCAGGTGGCTAATGTACTATGGCCAAATGATGGGAATCAGATGTAGCTTCCCTTTTCTTGCCACTTTTATCAAGGAGATAGAAAATAAAATTGGAGCAAGTGGAATAAACAATGCTTTAGTCCCTGAAGCCCAAGATAGGTGAGGAATTAAGAGTTCCTACTTCCCAGCTGAGTTACTCCCTAGGCAGTTAAGATTGTCAGGCCATAGCAGACACCGCAAAAGTCAGGGACATATTATCCTAATACAGGGAGTAAGGGTGTTAGTAACAATAATCCAATCTGACATAGAGAGTCAATTCTGGAAAATATAGGTGAGTAAGCTTCATGCTGATCCCAGGATTATTTAATGGATGGTTCACAGGTACTTAGAAAACAATGGCTATAGGAAGCCAGTGCAAATTATTATTATTTTGAGACAGGGTCTCACACTGTAGCCCATACTGGAGTGCAGTGGTGCAATCACAGCTCACTGCAGCCTCAACTTCCCAGTCTCAAGCGATCCTCCTGCTTCAGTTTTCCTGAGTAGCTGGGACTACAGGCATGCTCCACCATGCCCAGCTAATGTTTAGATTTTTTTTTTTTTTGTAGAGATGGGGTTTTGCCATGTTGCCAAGGCTGGTCTCAAACTCCTGGCCTCAAGTGATTCTCCCACCCTGGCCTCCCAAAGTGCTGGCATTACAGATGTGAACCAATGTACCTGGCCTAGGATTCTTTAAGAATAAGTCAAGTCAGGGTAATTCCAGATCTTTCTTACCCCCCTAGGTTTACTTAACAATGAAATAAAGGAAATATACTTTATTTGGATTTTAGAAACGCACTTTAAATTGTTTCCATGAATACTACTCAGCCATAAAAAGGAATGAAATAATGGCATTCGCAGGAATCTGGATGGAAGTGGAGGCCATTATCCTAAGTGAAGTAACTGAAGAATGGAAAACCAAGCATCATATATTCTCACTTATAAGTGGGAGCTAAGCTATGAGGATGCAAAGGCATGAGAATGATATAATGGACTCTGGGGACTTGAGGAAAAGGGTGGGAGGCAGGTGAGGGATAAAAGACTACACATTGGGTACAGTGGACACTGCTTGGGTGTGCCAAAATCTCAGAAATCAAATAACTTACCCATGTAACCAAACACCACCTGTTCCCCGAAAACTATTGAAAAATATGTTTTTAATATATATATATACTTATATAGTATATATATATAATTCAAAAATTGATTCCATGATGTTCTTGAAGACAAGATGAAAAAATAACAGATCCTAAATAGTGTGGTCAAAGTTACAGGTGTTTATACAACTATTCTTATATACTCCTGATGAATAGATCATGTGTTTGCCTAGAAGGGGATCTTTCCAGCATGCTGCAGAGCTCTGCTTTTGGCTCTGTCTGAGCCACCATTTAATATCAGAGATTTGTGTGCAGTTAGAGATATGAGAGAAGCAGCACAGACGGGAGTCATGGATGCAAACCAAAAGCTTAACATTCACCAGGAATAAATGGCAACTACTCTCCTTAGGCATGTGGAAAAACAACATACCAAACAAACAGAAATCAAGTGCAAGATGAAGAACCCCATGGGAATGACTTGGGAGAATGAAGAAAACTTTAAAATTCTACTAGAAATCATAAGGACTTGATTAAAGGGAAAATACTGCTAGTTCTTACACGGAAAGACTCAGTGTTACAGAGACATTGAGTCTCCCTCAATTGATACATATTTTAATAAATGAGTTTAACTCATTCCTATTTTGGGAAATTACTGATATATTTGAAAATCTTTCTTGAGGCTCTTTTGCTTAGGAAGAAATACGTAAGGGCTTCCAGGTCACTGGCAATGTTCTACTTGTGGGTCTGGATTATGGTGTCGGGTCATTTGCTTTATAATAATGTGTTACATTTCACATGTGTCTTATACCTTCCCAATCACAACCTCTTTCCTCTCCCCAGAGGCAGCCGCCATCCACATTTTTATAGTAATCAATTTCTAGCACTTTGCAGCATGGTTTAAGATTTATTCAGGTTGCAGGCATGTTGCCGTAGTTTACTTTTATTGCCATTTAGCATTTTTTTGTTTAAACGTAATGCAATGTGTTGTCTGTTTTTCTGTTTGTGATTATTTTGGTTGTTTCTGGTTTTGTTGTTGTTGTTGTTATTGTTCTGTTTTTGGCTTTTTTGTTTTTGCCACAGGGTCTTGCTCTGTTACCCAGACTGGAGTGCAGTGGCACGATCTCAGCTCACTGCCACTTCCACTTCCCAGGCTCAAGCAACGCTCCCTCCTCAGCCTCTCAAGTAACTGGGACTACAGGCACATGCCAACAGGTTCAGCTAATTTTTTTTTTAATTTTTTGTAGACATGGTGTCCGCCATGTTGCCCAGGCTGGTCTTGAACTCCTGAGTTCAAGCAATCCTAAAAGTTCTGGGATTATAGGAGTGATCCACTGTGCCCAACTATTTCTAATTTTTGAATATGAAGAACATTGCTACTATGAACCTTCTTGTGTATGTGTCTTGGTGCATGGGTACTCAGGTTTCTCTTGGAGTTATATTAATATACATATACACACACACACCTAGGAGTAAAAGTGCTCAGCCACAGGATATGAGAATCTTCAACTTTAGCAGATAACATCCAAACTGTTTTTCAAGGTGGACATAATATATACTTCCCCCAACAAATGTCTGATTCCTTTTTTTAAATTTATTTTTTAGTGACAGGGTCTTGCTCCATCATCCAGGCTGGAGTGCCAGAGCATTCTTATTTTTCCACATCATTGCCAATTCTTGGTATTGTCACACTTCTAAATTTTAACCACTGTAGTAAGCCTAATTATCTTTAAAGTTGTCATGTATGTACTTAAGTTTATACTCTCAGAAACCCTGAAACTAATCACCTCATATTTTCCCTGAGACATGAAAAGAACACTACATGATTTTTTAACCACTGTAGTAAGCCTAATTATCTTTAAAGTCATGTATGTACTTAAGTTTATACTCTCAGAAACCCTGAAACTAATCACCACATATTTTCCCTGAGACATGACAAGAACACTACATGATTCTATTTTCCACTGCTCCTGAAACCTTACACACACACACCCATGTTATTATCCAGAGTTTTACACCTAATTATTTTTTAAAATAATATTTTATAAGCAATGCTTATTATATGGTTTACTTTTTGTCTGTGTAACATTACTTCTTCCATCCCTTTACTGTGTTCTGGGTTCATTTTCCTTCTTGATGGAGAATATTCTTTGGTAATTCTTTCAGAGCGGGTCTGTAGGTGGTAAACTTTCTGAGTCTGGAAATGTTTTTATTTCATGAAAATAAGGTGTCATTTCATATCACTGGAGTGATATGATGAATTACTTAAACAATTATGTTTTAAAAATAGATCCCCACTTCACACGTATTTTTAGAAGGGTCCAGGATTAAAGTGTATACAATGAAATTACAAAAATTGACAGAATAAAATATAGATGATTGTTTATATATAATCTTGAAATAGGAATTCCTCCTCTATTATGATATAAAACCTCAAACTTCACCTTTTCAAAAAAACATCATGAAGTTAAAATACTATTGCAAACCTGGGAAAAAACAATTGCAATGCATATAGAAAGCAAATAATTTATTTTCTTAAAATACGAACAGGATTAAAAATCAATAGGTAAAACAAACAAAAAACCTACTAGAAAATTTGAATATAAAATTTACAGAAAAAGTAATACAAATTGTCAGCTTTATTTCAAGATAAAAATGCAAAATAAAATGAGATGTCATTTTCACCTACAGATTGGCAAACATTAAAAGGTTTTGTAGTTTCCAGTGTTAGCACCAGAGGAAGCATGATGTAAAGACACATTTTGTAACCTTTTTGAGAGATAATTTGGTAATACCTATCAATCTAAAACATGTGAACTTTTACTAAGTAATCAAACTTCCAGGAATTTATCCTAAGGATGTACTAACAAAACTACCCAAAGCTGTATACAAGTTAATCAATAAGATTTTGGTTAAGTCAGTTAAGAAACATCTTCACAGGTAGAATACCTTTGCAGCCATTGGGAACATTAGCCTCCCAGAGTGACAGCAGCGTGTGAAGGAGGGACTATGATCAGTATTCCCATTTTTACAGCTGAAGAGGCTAAGAAACTATGACTCTTTTAATCAAATTGATACAAAACTAGGAAATGAAACTTAATCTTAATACGTACTATTATTAGGTAGCAACTATCAAAGGGATATAAAAGAGTGAGCCATATCTATTACATGGGAAGCGTGGCTGGGCGGCCTCAGGGAACTTAAAATCATGGTGGAAGGCAAAAGGGAAGCAAGCATGTCCTTGCTTCTATATGTCCTAATGTGAAAAGATATCCAAGTTACTAAGTTAAAAAGAAAAAGTGCAATAAAAAAGTAGAGTGTGATCCGTTTTGTTTAAAAAAATACTATATATGCTTATGTATACAGAAACCTTCTGGAAAGATAAAAAATAACTAACAATGATAACCTCTGGAAAGTAGGCCTGGTGGTGGAGGAGGAAACCTAACATTCATTTTACATTCTACTCTAATGTTTGAACTATTTCACCATATACACTCATTTTGAAAAGGGGGTTTTAGTTAAATGAAAGCTTGGTTTGGTCCCACCATGTAACCTGATTTCCCCAAAACTTAATGTTATTTCCACCTATATTATTAGATTACACCATCCACAAAATAAAATAATTACATCCTTTCTGGTGGGAGTAGGAAGCAGACTGAATATCCTTCCTGACAACTGGAATATCCCATAGATGGCAGACCCTGCCTCATGAACTAGGGAGTTTCCACTATTTTCACAGGCTCCACAACCTTAAGACAAGGATAACAGAGAAAGGACTTTTTATTTGTGTATGAGACTAAACAATCCTTAAGATTTTTTCAACTCTATGACGCTATAACTCTAAAATTTACAAAAATGCATTTAACATTCAGGATTTTGGAAATATATCTACTCTCTAAGACTTCTAGGGTCATATCAAAATGACACAGGAGCCAATTTCAAAGGGCTCTCACTGGTCAAAGGTGGAGCATTATTCATCAAAAAGAAAAATAAATGCAATGGTTTCAAACACATAAAACCTATGCAATTCCCACAGGCTTATAAGAATAAAAAGTAAAAGCATCATTGGTCATCTTTGGAGATTGCTCAGGTATCAACTCATTATATTGAGAATGGATAAATATGAAGGGAATCAAGCATTTATTCTGTCTTTCAAGATTTATCCTGATTTTCAGGGAAAGCAAAGAGTTTATGAGGAAAATTCTCCTTTATAAATGAATCATAGCTAATTATTGCAGGAACAACAGAATTAGAAAAATCAAAATTTTCAACCTTAAGAAAATGGTAGATATAGGCACTGCTCATCAATGGTTGCTAAAAATCATTCAGGTGAAAGGCATATAGGGAACCCCAGAATGGATGAGGATCCAGCTTCACCTGAACCCACTGATCAACCTCAGCATCACTAAGTGGGACATCCAGTCATTAAGTGCATTCCAGGTATGATGTGATAGGGAACACAGACCACTTCCCAGGAAGTATTCTTGCCCCTCCCCCAAATTAAGCCTAAAAATTGGAATTGAGCCTAATTCCAATCAAGTTTTAGATCCACCCTAGAAATACAGGAGGTAGCGGCACACGGTCAGCAATACCACAGAGATGCAGTCAGTCAAGGCCTTAACATGGGAAATTCTAAACTGCACAATAAATTACCCAGTTTACTAAAAAAATAAGTGGCATACACAAAAAGAGGGAACTGCTGTGAGTTAAAAGAAACATGATAGCAAAATGCAATGTACAGACCTTATTTGGATCCTGAATTGAACATACCAACTATGAAAGACATTTTTTTCAACAGTCAGGAATACTTGAACATGAACTTTTAGATGATGCTGAGGAATGATTGTAAATGTTGTTGGTTGTGACACAGTTTCAGGGTTAAGTTTTTTTAAGTTTTTATCTCTTACAGATATACATTGTATTTATAGATGAAAGTATTTATAGATGAAAGTATTTATAGATGAAATATGATGTTTGAGATCTACTTTAAAATAATTCATTAAACATGTTGCAAGGAGTGCATAAAAAAGAACAGGAGGCTGATGTTTTTGTACAGGGGATAGGGGGCTCTGCTGTCATGTGTTTTTGAAATTTTTCATAATAAAAATTTTAAAGATAAAAAAGACAGCCTATATATGTAAAGCAACTAACATTGCACCTAGGAGGCACTCAACATATTAGCTATAATCATAGTAACAGCACAGAAAAATATTCTACTAATTTTTACTGACAAAGTTAATAAAAGACATTGAAATTGATCATTATGATATGATTTTGTTAGTATAGACCTTAACTGGGGAGACAGACTGGATCAAGTAAAGTCTCTGACTCTCACTTTAACGTATTTACTCAATGTCTCAAATACTGCATATAAATAAGTTCCTGGACTATGAACAATAAACTTTTAAAAATAAAATTCTGAAGCTAGCAGCTTAAGTTTTTGGTTTAATATTTCTACATGACAGTGTATTTGGGGCATTTCCTGCTTAAATAACTTCTTTCTTCTCGTTAATATTCTCACACTTTCAGAACACAGCTATAAAGAAAATTAAAAACTAGGATTTTCAAATTACTTTTATAAGATAAAAAGTGAAGTATCTCGTGTGATAAATGGATATGATGTCTAATTTTTTTCACTCTTTTGGACTTGTTTCACACATACTCTCTCACTGTATAATTACCCTAATTAACTTCTGATTAGTCTTTAATAGGTTAAGAGGGTTCATTGCATACTGAGAACCATTTTCCTCAAGAAAATAAAATTCCCTTTATTCTCCACCCCCACCACACAGTTACCCGTTCATCTTCAGGTGTAGTTCCTGTAACAAGAAAACAATAGAGAATCCCGGTGGAGACAACCCTGTGGTCCACTGAGCCCCGAAGCAGTGCCTGGAAATACCATTAACATGCCATGCCTGGGGCCATATATGAGCCTGACCACTTTAGGGATGCTCAAGGTAATCATTAACTCCCAACTTCCTGAGTCTAAAACCTTCTGGGACTCCTTGATATTTTGAGAATATAATATTGTAAGAAAGGGAGAAAATGCCTTTTAAAATTATAACTGCTTTCAAGGAGTATGGATGCTATGACAGTCAAAGGGGCCAGGGTCTTCCATGCCAGTCTTCCATGCTGATATGGTAATGAGCCCTATTTTTCATCTGAGCACAATAATGGCTTTTGATTTGGGCCTGGTGCTGGCTGAAGGAGCATGGGCAGAAGAGAGTTGCGGTGCAGGTCTCCATAAATAACAAGAAGAATTTGGAATTTCTGGGGACAATCTGATGGGGACGGCAGGGGGGGGAAAGGAAAAGAGACTGAAGGAGAGAGAGGGATTTAGTTAGTTGACACAGGCTGGGACACCATATATTGGAGGGAATCCGGCCAGTGAGACATCTACTGGCGCAGTGGCCAAAATGACCTTTACAAAGAGGGAGGTCTACTATGCAATTTAACATTGTGTTTCTGCAATTTAAATACTTTTGGTTTTCCCGAAAATTGCTGTACAAACGAAGGCCTTGATATGGTTTGGCTCTCTGTCCCCACCCAAATCTTATCTCGAATTGATTATCTTGGAGGGATTACAGGAGGGAGAGACCTGTAATCCCCACGTATTGAGGGAGGGAGGTGATTGCATCATGGGGCGGTTTCCTCCATGCTGTTCTCGTGATAGTGAGTGAGTTCTCACGAGATCTGATGGTTTTATAAGTGTTTAACAGTTCCTCTTTCACACACTCTCTCTACCCCTGCCTTGTGAAGAAGGTGTCTGCTTCCCCTTCCACTACAATTGTAAGTTTCCTGAGACCTCCCCAGCCATGAGGAACTGTGAGTCAATTAAAGCTCTTTTCTTTATAAATTAGCCAGTCTCAGGAAGTCCTTGATAGCAGTGTTAAAATGGACTAATACGGGCCTTTATGAACAAATTTTTGTTTATGTTTTGTGGCTATCTTGGTAGCAGTGGGGTGATGAAAATCAAAGAAATACACTACATTCTCTATCAGGTTGAGTGGATACAGTGTGGAAGAGTATAAAGTTTAAAAACTCAAGTAACTCATCGAAAGAAAGGAATTAGATCCAGAGGTGACCATGAGGACATGAGCCTCTGGGTATTTGCAAAAATGGACAAAGAGCTTAGACTTTCTACCAGCTGTGGAGTGTTTGAGCAAAATCTTCTCTTAAGAGGCAAGGTTACCTCAGTTGATAATGAATCTCACGACTCTGTTTGTGCTTGTGCTAAAACATTGCTCAACCTTCAAAGAGGTCACATCTAGTTTTTCTCTTTCTTCTTCTTCTTTTCTTTTTTTTTTTTTTAGAGACAGGGTCTCACTCTGTTGCCCAAGCTGGAGTGCAGTGGCTTGATCATGGCTCACTGCAGCCTTGAACTTCTAGGCTCAAGTAATCCTCCTGCTTCAGCCTCTCAAGTAGTTGGGACTACAGACACGTGCCATCACAACCAGGCTAATTTTTTAATTTTTTATTTGTAGAGATGGGGCCTCACTTCATTGCCCGGGCTCATCTTGAATTCCTGGCTTCAAGTGATCCTCCCATGTCGGCCTCCAAAGTGCTGGGATAACAGGTTTGAGCCACTGTGCCTAGCCCACATCTGGTTTCTAATGTTGAAATGAAAGCCAAGTTTCTTTCATTAATCCCTTTCAGTCTGTTCCCATTGAGCCTAAATAGTTATAATCATTTCAGCCTATCTTCCTATGAAAGTGATTCAATCTCCATCAGCATTTTAGCTGAACTTCTTGGACTCATTTTCATAATGACTTATTGCTTGTGTAAGGTTATGTTTAAAACAAATGTTATCCAAGTTCAGTGCTTCTAACCATTACCACTGACATCAAGGAAGTTGAGTGTGTGCGGGATTTTGGTCATCCCCAGCAATCCAGGAGGACCCTGTTCTGGGAGTCTGAGGTCCCAGCTTTTGGTCTCAGCTTTACCACTTAACTTGACTGTGAGCCCTCAATTTCCTTATCTGCAAAACTGCAAAAGCCCTCAATTTCCTTATGTGCACTGCTCAACTCATAAGACTGTTGAGAAGACTAAAAGAGATAACACATCAATGATCTTATTCAGAACACAAAATTATGCAAATAAGGGTTAATATTTGGGCTGATAATAGTTCAACAATGTAAAAAATGTATTTCCTTTGTTAAGGACTATTTGATTCAACAGTGTGCCTGAGGAAAGAATTACTCAACCCTGACTGTTCTTTATTTCTCAATGGGTGATCTGGCAACAGTCTAAACAAACACAAAATTTAGAACCCCTTTAAACCTTCCTAGTAGTTCATTTTCCTTCAAGCATTTAAGCAAGCCAACAACCCAAAAAACTTCCAATTTCTCTCCTATGAACAAACTCTGCACAGAGAACTCAGCCAAACTTACTTTAGCGGTTACTACCCTGAGGCTTTTGATGGTTCAAAAAGTACTTCCTTTGTAAGCCAAAAATCTAATCATTAGAGAGGGCCAATCTCAATGAAATAGTCTCGGGACTGTAGCACTTAAGTTGAGTAGGAGAAGCACTTTCCGGAATAGTGTCTCCCAGCATCCTACTGGTTCAAGGCTGCAGTTGCCTTTGTCTGCTGTCATCCCTCTGCTGAATTCTCTTCCTGTTTCAGGGAACAAGGCTGAAGAGACTCCAGGGCTCAATCATGCAAATGCTGATCAGATTTAGGTAACTAGGGCAGAGAATTTTACAGAGGGGTGGAGAAAGTCACTAGAGTGACACAGTAAAAATGCAAATTAATTTCAGAGCAAGCGCTTTACCCACCTCCCAAGGCACTTAATGATTTCGGATGAATGGCTCTGAGTCTGAGGGACACCATGATGGCTCTTGGCTAGACTTTGATTTCCCAGTCTCTTCTCCCTGAGCATCTAAAAGTTATTGCATGAAAGGGACATACACTCCCTGAGAAGAGAGCCCCACTCTCTGTTCCTTCTTTTTTTCTTAAATGCGTTCTCTCCTCAGGCTTTTCTCCTTTTCATTCCATTTCTAACAAGACCAAGTACAACCTATTTACACATTTGAAAATCTTTATTGTCTAAATACCATCCATTATTAATCGTATACCTGATCCGATACACAAAGCAAGTGAGTCAGGGAGCAACAGCTTGCATTCTGGTTCCTCTAAAAATGTAGAGTTGGGGAAAATGATCAGTTGGGAGTAATTATAGGGCTTTCTTTAAGGAATAACTTTTTCTTTTTATAAAATAATAAACGCTCATTATAGAACCAGGCAAAAAAATTATAAGTAGCCTTAAATCTCTTTTGTTGGAGATCGAGCATTTGGCTGTGAGACCCAGATGTAGACAAATGGTGTTTTAGTCCAGAACACTTTCCTCTCCATGTATCACCTACAGCGGAGAAACGCACAAAGGAAGCAAGGTGAGGAAAAGCAACTCCTTGCTATTAGGAGAGGCTTTGGCTCCAAAGCTGAGATTCGAACTCCAAGACCTGTGCTGGTTCACATGGAGTGCTCCTTTTCAGGAAAATAATTGGGCCTATATAGCCTTGAACCTATGCAGGATATAAGCTGCTCCATGAAGGACCTCTAATCCTGAACCCAAGGGGAGTGATAGCTGCCCCTGTTGAAGAGAGGAGCCAGAATAGGGGCCACTTCGGCTCTAGACCTATGATGGGCAGTAGCCCTGGGTCCAATTGCAGGTGGAGAGAGCAGCTCCAGAGAAAGAAAGAGAGGGAGATGGGACTGCGTAGCAATTCACCCCAGCCACATGTGCTGACCGGGAAAACAAGGCCTGTTGGTGATCTAGGATATGACAGTGCAGATCCCCCTTGACCTCCTTGGGATAGGCTAAAAGGAGTATGGAGGGAGGAGTGGAGAAATAAGAGGAGAGATTTCCCCTAGAGATTTTCACCTTTGACCGTATACACCATTTTCAGAAAATCTATCTTAGGAAATAATCAGGTACCTATGGAAAGCTCTGCTTATAAGAGTGGTCAATATGGCATTATTCATTCCATCTAAAATTTGGATACAAAGTGTTAAATTATGATAATTAAAATGATGAGGCTTTCAAAGGCAGGCACTACATATCAAAGTTAGGAGCTATCGCTCTACCAAAGCAATTTTCTGATATCAGCACCATTTTCAAGGGGTTCAGCTCATAGCTCCAAAATATTTATTTTTCTAACTTTCACATGACTAATCCATTTTTCCAACAAGTAAAACAATAGAAAAAAGACAGTGAAATGCCTTTCACAGATCCAAAGAGTGGTGAAAAAGCCAAACATAATACTCAAAGACATTTGCAGCTGGGCAGGACTTTGGAGATAATTTAGTCCAGTACCCCTCATTGTACAGATAATAAAACTGAGTCCTGGTGAGAGGACATGACTTATCCAAGGTTAGGTCAGAAGCAGAGCCCTGCATCCCTGACCCTCCCATCTGGGGCTCCCTCTGCGGCCCCTCCCTGAAGCTGCAGGGTCCTTTGCATTCTGGGAGAGATTTGGATTAGGCCCTTGCTATTGACACAATCTCTCATTAAAATTGGCATTCAAATAGAGATGCCTCATTTAACAAATACACGTGCAAGACACCTGGTAATATTTGAATGTCAGTAAACAATGAATAACTACTTTTTTTTAAAATCTTTTTGAGATAGGGTCTCACTCTGTTGCCCAGTCTAGAGTGCAGTGGCATGAACCTGCTCACTGCAGCCTGGACCACCTGGGCTCAAGCAATCCTCCCACTTTAACATCCCAAATAACGGAGACTATAGGAACACACCACCCTCAGCAAATTTTTAAATTTTTTGTAGAGACAGGGTCTCCCTATTTTGCCCAGGCTGGTCTCGAACTCCAGGCTGAACTGATCCTCCCACCTTGGCCTCCCAAAGTGCTGGGATTACAGACATGAGCCACACACCTGGCCAATGATGAATTTTTTTTTTTGTATAAGTATATCCCATGTCCATATATATTATTTGTGTATATATATATGCATAAACACTAAAAATTATTTATCTGACATTCAATTTGAAAGTTGAAATCTAGGCATACTTTTTAAAAATTTAGGCATTTTTTATTTGCTAAAATTGGCAACTCTATATTCAAAACAGACATGTCAAAAATTGTTAGAATAAGAAAAGATCATCCATTCCAATTTTCTGATTTTTTACAGATGAGAAAACTGATAAGCAGAGCGAAGCTGCTACCTGCTAAGGTTCCATGGTTGCTTGGTGACCAAGTTGAGACCACAGCTCAGAGGAGATGGTTACCAGGGCCCCTTCTAAGACACCATTCTGGATGTGTCTTCCTTCCTGACATTAAAAAAGTTCAAGTTATAAATCTTTTAAGAATGAAATCCTAAGAAATCTCATGTGCTGTCAATTTCCCCTCCACACCTCTCTTAGGTTGCAACCATACACTGAGGGCTTTCCTTGATGTCAAAACAACATAAAGCAATAGAAGATTCTTGGAAGATCTTAGAACAGTGGATCTCAGACTCCAGCATGCATCAGAATCACCTGGAGGTGATCACTTTTTAAAATGCGCATCGCTGGGTCCCACCTCCGGAGTTTCTCATGCTGAAAGTCTGGGACAGAGACCTACAATTTCCATTTCTCACAAGCTGCCAGGTGATGCTGTTGTTGCCGGTCCAGGAACAATACTACAAAACTACTGGTTTAGTTGATGCAGCCATGCCTATTCAATGAGAATTCCCTGATTAAACCAGAAAAAAGAAGTCTTGTGTTTGGGATTATTGTGTCTCAGTTATAGAAAATCATATTCTGGGCCGGGCGCAGTGGCTCATGCCTGTAATCCCAGCACTTTGGGAGGCCGAGGTGGGTGGACCACCTGAGGTCAGGAGTTCAAGACCAGCCTGCCCAACCTGGTGAAACACCATCTCTACTAAAAATACAAAAAAATTAGCCAGGCATGGTGGTGTGCGCCTGTAATCCCAGTTACTTGGGAGGCTGAGGCATGAGAATTGCTTGAACCTGGGAGGTGGAGGTTACAGTGAGCCGAGATCATGCCACTGCACTTCAGCCTGGGCGACAGAGAGAGAGACTGTCTTAAAAAAAAAAAAAAAAAGAAGAAAATCATATTCTGTGCTGTATGTTATTAGAGAAATTGTTTTTTTAAGGGCAAAACAAGCCTAAATAAGTTTGCTGAGCTGAGATCAATAAGATTGGACAACAGCAATGAATTAAAGGATTATGAGGCAAGTTTAGTTGGGAAAGGAAAGAAGGAATAGGAACAATGATTAGTTTCAGGAAAGAGGAACCACGTGAACAATCTGAAAAAGCACTGTAGTCAGAATGTTCTGTGACTATTTCATACCTTTTATTTTTTTCCCCCAAACTTAGCTGTCTAATTACGTGGCTAATTGCAGCTGAATGAAACATTCTGTTGAGATTATTAAGGCCAATATGAGAAATTCTGAGGCCTTTGTTCAATCACTTTTGTGGGAACTCAGCGCCCTATTTCTACTGTCAGACCTGGAGGCTGCAATGCAGTTTCCCACCCCTCAGCCCCTCCTTCCCTCCCCGTCCCTCCTCCTCCCAGCCACTGCCGCCTCCCTTACTGCTCCCTAAACAATGACCAGATTGTTACACCTCTCTTGGCTTCTTCTGAAAGAAACCACCCAACTGAAGTTTTCAAATCTACCCTTTTCGTCCTTGTCCTCCTTCAACTGGCCGCTCCGCAGCCCTGAGCTCCAAGGCCAGGGAGTCCTGTCACATGTCTGCATCTCGCCTCACACTTTGCATATAACAATGCATATATGTCATAATTATTTGCTCTTCCACCAAATGGCACAGCTTATTTCTATAAGCACTGGGGGAAAAATGCTCTAAAACGTCAAATTACATCTCCAACCTGAGGGGACTGAGAGAGACATTCCCAGAGAAAGAGCAGTCTTTTCTGAGAGACTTGGGTGGCCATGGTGTAATTCCATGGACAGAGCTTAATTGGAAAATATCCATGGCAGTAAATAAAGAGCAAAGGAGAAAAACATTCCCCTCAGCCAGCAGCTGAGGCAGAGAGAGTCGGCCCTGCTTGGTACTTATGGATCCCCAGGAACTCATTTCCAGCTTGCCTGAAGGCAGTCACTGGCCCCATGAAGTCAGGAGCTAAAAGCAAAGGGTAATAGTTCCCTAAATGTAACTTCACAGTCCAGCAGGCCTCCCAGGAAACTCTGAGGGGCACTTCACCTCTGAGGCAAGTGCAATAAAAGCAGACTTCAAATCTCAGCTGGAAATTCAGGGGATAAAAATTAGAGTTAACTCCTTCAAGGATACCAGTGTGGTATCCTTGCAGTTTAATACTGGGTTCTGGTTTCCTCACTGCCTCTCAAATAACATGCCTATGATTCCCTGCAGAGAGGCTGGGAGCCCAGTGTGGGCCAGGAGTAAAGAGTTGTGATATATCCCAAGTAACTGAGGCCATGATGAGAAGCAGCATTGGCTTGCAGGATTAAAGCAGTGGAATGGAAGGGGGGCTTGTCACCCAGACCCCTCTCGCTACCATGTCTCAGAGCCTTCATGGAGACAGGCGGACACATTCTTGGGGAGGGGTTGGACTGAGTCACACAGTTCAGGAGGCCACTATTAGTTGTTGGTCAAACCAGTCTGCAAGAATGAACTGGCATGGAACAGAGAGGATGAATGACCCAGCAAATATGGCTCAGAGGCGGCACTTCAAGGGCTGGCTGCCTGGACCTCAGCAACAGCCACCAAAGGATTGAAAGGACCCAGCTGTGGCTTGTGAGGTCAAGATGGCTTTATTGGTAGGCCAGGAGCCAGCTGGGTACAAGGCATGATTTGGGGGCCCTATGAAGATTTCTATTGCCAAGCCCTTTCATTCATTTGGAAACTCAACAATATAGCCTTTAAAATATAAATCCCCTTGAAGAAGAGTGGCTTACTCTCTCCAGTGGGCATTTATCATATTTTGATCTTCCAGATAGCTCCCTCAACAGCTTTGGGAGGATCATACCCCTATTGCTTCTGTATGGTGTCTTGGAACCAACATCCGACAGGGGTCCGATCTTCACTCTTCCCACCCCTGGTATAGTCAGGGGCTAAGCTCAGTGACCAAGGCACAGCCAGGGTGATACCTTCTCCTGGAACTCTAGGTCTTGCATGAGTAATTTCCTAGATGCAAGGACGAACTTTTCATCACAGCAGCAGCAAGCACAC
Organism: Pongo pygmaeus; assembly: GCF_028885625.2. Taxonomy (NCBI): domain Eukaryota; kingdom Metazoa; phylum Chordata; class Mammalia; order Primates; family Hominidae; genus Pongo; species Pongo pygmaeus. The sequence goes on from NC_072390.2 coordinate 65,359,809, forward strand.
CTTGCCTGCTTCATAGCCACTGCCTGTTCCTGATGCCCCTCTTCTAGGCCTGGTCCTCCAGCCTCTTGTGACTTCACCCTCAGGAGTTAGGGACTCCATCAGTCAGGGGTGATTTCTGCAAGCAACATAAACCAATTTGGGTTAATTTGATCCTCACAACTACCTTGTAAATTAGATAGAAGGATAATTATAACAATCTCTAGAGTGAGGAAAGAGGCTCAGGGTGGTAAATAAATTATGAAGACCCAGCAGCTCTATGTGGCAGAGCCCAGACCTGAACCAGGGTCTTCTGTCCCTCCCTCCCTCCCATCTATGGCCCAGGCCAGCCTCCTCTCATATAGCAGAGAGTATTTTGATGCCTCAAAAATAATCAAGAGAAGGGAGTTGAACCCTGAGTTCACAATTAATGAAGATGATCAAAATCAGGTCCTTCCAAGAGTAATTGGGCTGAAGGTGTGACAGACAGAGCAGGTGAATGAGAGAGCACCAAAAGGAGGAAATGGAATAGCCTAGAACAGAAGAGAGGGCACAAAGGGTATGAATGCAAGGAGGAGAAATTATTAATAAAAATAATAGCAAATATAAATAGACATATACCCATATATGTGTGAATGTGTTTGCTATGTGTAGGCACTGTTCTAAACTTTACCTATTTACATTTCATAGCCCTGCAATGTAGGTAGGTATTACTTCCAAGACACGTAGGGGCCAGGCACGGTAACTCACTCCTGAAATCCCAGCACTTCAGGAGGCCAAGGTGGGAGGATCGCTTGAGCCCAGGAGTTTGAGACCAGCCTGGGCAACATAGTGAGACTCTGTCTCCACAAAAAAAAAAAAAAGAAAGAAAGAAAGAAAGAAAAAATTAGCCGGGTATGGTGGCATGAGCCTGTAGTCCCAGCTACTCAGGAGGCTGAGGTAGGAGGATTGCTTGAGCCCAGGATTTCGAGGCTGAGGCTGCAGGGAGCAGTGATCACACCACTGCACTCCAGCTTGGGCAACAGCAAGATCCTGTCTCAAAAAAAAAAAAAAAAGACAGACAGTCATGTATTACCATTGTCGTCATTTTAGAAATGCAGAAACCAAAGCACAGAGAAGATAGGGTCACATCGCTTGGTCACACTGCTAGTAAACAGTAGAGCCTGGATGTGAACCTATGTAGCTTGGTTCCATTCAAGTACACTTAGCCTTTATGCTACCCTGGCTCTCCCAATGAGTAAGTCAGCCCTGAGAATACCATGGAAGCAGAAAGAACGCTGAGGTTCATGAGGTCCAAGAGGAAGTTGTCCAAGTAGAAGGGGCATCAGTTTGGATCCTGTTCTGCCTCAGAAGAGCTAGGTCATCTTGAACAAATCATATACCATCTTTAGTCTTGGATTCTACATCTAAAGAATAGAGCCAAAAATACACCTTTGTGAGGAATTCAACACAAGTCTTACAATATTAGGCAAATAGTAGCTAAATAATATTCCCCTGTTGCTACACTGGAGGATATTTAATGGTGTTTCACAGGAAGTGAAGGAATTGAGTAATGGTGGATCAAACTTTGGATCCCTCTCCAGCCCAGGAAATTAGTCTCTCCCCAAGAGAGATTTAAAGCATTCATCCCTTTGCCACCCCCTGCAGAAAACTGCTGGCCCTGCAGAGAGGAAGCCACCCACAAAGAACACAGACACACAAATCATCCATATTAGACAACCCAAGAGGCACACTTGGTTTATTGTCAGAACAGGCAGCCAGCAGAAGGTATTGGTGGGAACAGACTTTGTAGAAACCACTAGATAAAGACTGAGCTTAGAGGCAAGCTTGCTCACATGTTTTGGTGGAAAACTTACTACTGAGGACTCAGTCTAAAGCATGGAACAGGAGTCTCAATATTGCAGTAGAGTGAGACACACAAAGTGTGAGACATGGCAGAAGGCCTCCAGACTGCACCCAACATAACATTGTCTTCACCACACTTATCAAGGCTTATCAACAGCTCCTTGTGAGAAAGAGCTGGGGGTGGTATTAGAAGTCATGTTTCTCTTCGTAGTTGTTCTGTATGTAGCCATATCAAAATCTATCTGTCAACCTATCTTTCCATAAATATATGATCTTTGCAGAGCATGAGCTCAGTCTTTTTGATGTCAAACCTCAAGTTAAAGAAACCAGCCAAGAAGGTTACGGGGCGCTATCTAGACTTGGGAAATCCTATGATAGTCAAAATTCTGTGCCTGGAGTAGATAAAATAGGCAAGTGGCATCCCATAAAATTCTATCTTGATATAACTTATTAACTTAATGTTTTATGTAACGTTAAAATATTATATGCGAAGCACTTACAATAGTGTTTTGCCCAGAATGGGTCATTTCTACAAGTAAATCTCTTAGGCAGCATCATTTTTGAAGTGCCCAAGGTCTAAAGATGACTGTATTTGATTTGATAGGGATTACCAAGGAAAATTGGACAGACTAACCATAGCTGATCACATACACATAATTATCAACAGCTTGGTAGGGTGATTGGAGCAGGAGAGTCCAGTGAAATCCATCAAAGAGGACATTTTGTCAAAGAAGTGCAGGCAGAAGGTTATGAGCCAATGGGAAAGGAGAGTTTCAGGTTAGAGAATGGGATATATGGATGCCTGAATTCTGGCAGAGGCCGGAGGTAGAAGGGAATATGAACACAGAGTGAGCTAGGTAAGAACGGGATGTCGTTGGAGAAGTGGCTGGAACACATGGTTGGGGAGTGTGGTTGGAGCACTCAGACAGTACACTGAGAAGAGGCATCCAGCAGGCTCCTGTCAAGGCTGTGACAGGCAGGAGGATGACAAGCTTGTTTCTGGAGGGGGAAAGGAGGACAGTCAGAGAAGAAGCAGAGCAAGGACTTCCAGTAAATTCTGCAATAGGACAGGAGTGTAAGCTGGGGACAGATGGTGCATCCCTGGTTATGGGAAAGCCCAGCATGCACAAACAAATGACCAGATGACATTCCAGGAAAAGAGAGCTTGTGTGTGTGTGTGTGTGTGTGTGTGATGCCTGCTTCTACTGCGTGTTCTGGGGCAGGGGTGGACATCAGGTTTTCATACAAGTACCAGTGCCCGGCCAGGTAGCTTTGGTCATAAGAGCCAAGACAAACAAACCTTTAGATAAGGGAGAAAAGGCAACATAGAGCAGGATAGTGTCCAGTGAGTGGTGCAGGTAGATGAGGCCAGAGGAAGCAGGCAGGACAAGCCACAATGGGGAGGCAGCCTGTGGCCTGGCTTTTGAAGGAGGAGCAGGAAATTGGGCAAAGGAAGAAACATTCTGCTCCACTTTCCAGTTCTTTTTTTTTTTTTTTTTTTTTTGAGACAGAGTCTCGCTCTGTCGCCGAGGCTAGAGTGCAGAGGTGCGACCTCTGCCTCCTGGGTTCAAGTGATTCTCATGCCTCAGCCTCCCCAGTAGCTGGGATTATAGGCACCCACCACCATGCCCGGCCAATATTTGTATTTTTAGTAAGACGGGTTTTACCATGTTGGCCAGGCTGGTCTCAAACTCCTGACCTCAAGTGATCCACCCACCTTGGCCTCCCAAAGTGCTGGGATTACAGGTGTGAGCCACCGCGCCTGGCCTCCATGTTCTAGTTCTCCTATGCAGGTGGGTCTCACGCTTGAGCATACGTCAGGATCACTCGAAGACTTGTTAAGACAATTTCTGGGCTCCAACTCCAGAATTTCTGATTCAGTAGGTCAGGGATGGGGCCTGAGAATGTGCATTTCCTACATGTTGCCAGATGAAAATGACACTGCTGGCCTGGCGACTGCACTTTGAGAACTACTGATCTAAAACAATGGCCTCAGAAGCAAGGTCTCTCTGACCTTCCCTCGCCCTCTTATTTCTCGCCTCTTTTTCTCCCCTGAAGTGAGTCATAAAAACCAGAATTCCTCTTTCCCAAAATGGATCATAGAAACTAGAATTCCTCTCCCCCAAAGCAAGCCGTCAAACCTAGAAAGGTCATTCTCTCCCTTCTTTCTTGAGTATCCTCATTCCAGAGGCATCCTTGTGCCATATCCAGGAGGAAGGAATGCCATACAAAGAGGCCAAGAAGAATCTGAACAGACAGGTCTTGCTGGGTTTCTGTCTTCCGCTCTCAGCAATCACTTGCCCTTTTTCCAATCACATTTCTACACCACTGTCCATTCTTCATCAAACCTAGGCAGAAAAATAGATCTTTGGGTCTTTATTTCTGAAGGCTCCTATGTCACGTAAAATCCTGATTAAATAAATGTGTCATGCTTTTCTTCTGTGAACATGTCCCTTATGGTGGGTGAGGACCTTTCCATGCCTATAAAACCATGGAAATTCTAATTTAGGAGCACAGAAATAACTACACCCCTTGCCTAGTCAAGAAAAAGAAAAACAAAACAAAACAAAAACAGTGGCAAGAAGAATGAGTTGAAAGTTCCATTTTGCAAACTTGGCACATTAATGCCCTTCAGAAAGATCAGAATTTGGCTTGGTCAGGGACAGGAAAAAAGGTCACAAACCAGGATGGTGCTGTGGGGAGGAAGAGTTCAATGGTTCCAGACCCCAAACTAAAAAGCAAAGTGAGAAGGTCTGGCGGGGCTGGCCTCAGGTCAGCCAGGAAGACCAGTCAGACATTGGGGCGGGGCGGAGGGGGTGGGAGGGGCTACTTAGGCATTTGGAGTTGAGGAACACTCAAGAAAGCGTTCCTGAAACCAAAGAGACATCTTCCCTTGCTTGTCGCAGGTGTTTGAAATACCAGTATTAAGGTTCCAATGAAAACAACAACACAAAAACAAAACCTCTGGGCATCTCCCTCTGAACTTGTAAAGAATTCAACCAGAGCAGATAGTCAGAGCCTACATTTTCATCCAGCCCCAATCCCACCTTGCCCTGGCAGATTCTGTCCTCCTCCAGCTTGTGACCCTCCACTGTCATTGTCTGAGCTCCTGACTTATGTGAGGGGCTTTGAGGTGGAGATTGCTTCTACTTCTACTTCTTGCCCCACCCGCTCTGTAGGAGCAGTGATTTACACATAATATGCTCTTTTAAATAGTTAACAGTTGGCTAATCCCAGCAATTTGGGAGCCCGAGATCAGTGGATTGCATGAGCTCAGGAGTTTGAGACCAGCCTAGGCAACATGGTGAGACCCCTGTCTCTACTAAAAACACAAAAAATTAGCCAGGCGTGGTAGCACTAGCCTGTAGTCTCAGCTACTTGGGAGCCTGTGGCAGGAGAATCACTTGAACCCGGGAGGCGGAGGTTGCAGTGAGCCAGGATTGTGCCACAGCACTCCAGCCTGGGCAACAGAGCAAGACTCTGCCTCCAAAAAAAAAAAAATAGTTAACAGTTGTTAACTATTAATAGTTAATAGTTTTTGAATTAAATACACAGGGAACTCTTTTCCATAAGATTACCTGATTTTAAACTATATTTTATGCACACATACATGCAGGACAGTTTCAAGTGTAGAGAGCTGAACTTGAAGTTGCAAGTTGGTTCTGGACCCTGACCTGTCACTTAGAAGCTGGGGAACCTTTGCATCTCTCAGGTTATTTGATTTCCCATCCATTAAGTGGACACCTGTCTGGGTTATCTCACAGGCTTGTGCAGAAGAGGATCAAATGAGATGAGTGAAAAGTGCTTTTAAACTCAGGAATGGTATGAATATCAGAATGCTTCTTTAGACATGATTTCTCTCCATGGCTCCCTTTCATGTATATTCTTGGCTGTTTAACTTTGATCTAGCCATTGGATGACAAATGCTTAAGATAGAGATACTCCTGCCCTGTCCTTGAGAAAGGAAATCAAGTTTCTTTAAAGCTCTTTAGGGAAATAGTCTGTATGTAATGGTGATCTAGTCACAGAGCTCTGGATGTCTGATAATAAAATTAACAGACTCATATAAAAGTGGGAGCAGAGGTCCTGCAGCACTGACATCATCCAACGGTAGCCCTTCCTATGTGGACCCTTTCAGAATGAGGCAAATAATTAAGTCTTAAGAGATTTAAAGTGCCACTCTTGCTAAACCACATCTTTCTTGCACTCTAGATGTGCAGCTGATTTTTCAGACCAAGGTACAGGACCTTATATTTATCACTGTTTAACTTTACTACATCTCACCCTTTGGGAAATGTGGAAAAGTATGGGCTAGATGCAACGACAGCTAAATTTAGTGGTGACAGTTTTGGGACAAGAGCAGGTTAAAACCAGAGCCCAGAGGAATGCCTCTAGAACTCCATCTCCAGGTGGTGATGGTTCCATTAATCAAGTTCTTTTGCACAAATGCTCTTATGTGTTCATAGCGTCCAATACTTTGCAGAAACTCAGTTGTACCACCTACTGTATAGTCCTATTTCCCACCCCAAAAACTCTACTAAGGAAGGAAATAGGGGTAAGTTTCCATGCAGGGTCTGTGACCACGTCTTCCTTTGCACTCAATGTCTACAAACCATGACCTTAATAATCTGAATTGACATGAAACTCAGACTGTTTCTATTCTTCAGACACTGTCCCCTTCTCCAAGTTCCTCAGAAGTGATGGTTTGGGCTGATTCGTCTTGTTTACGAATCTGCTTATTTTCCCAGGATATGGCCAGATTATCCAGGCTAAGAGACTCGAGGCACTGGGACCAGCTCATCACTTTCAGACACACACTTCTCTCATCCTGACTGCCTAGCCTCACACAAGTTTGTTCTGCCTTTGCAGTCTGAGGCTTGTTCTACTTGATGGAGAAAATAGAAGCACACCAGGAAGGAGTTAGGCAGTCTATTTACTTAATGTCATTCCCAGCTTATTATTTTTAGCTTCAAACACCTTGTGGCAATAATTCTGCAGTATCCCTCACTGATACTTGTTTTCTGCAAGAAACACAGAATTATGTACTCTCAGATAACCTTTGAGGGGAATAAAGACTGCCTTTAGCCTCCTTCCACCGCCTGTGTTAGGAGTGGTACCTTTCCTTCTGAGTGCCTTGTCTCTGTAGGGTTTTCTATCCCAACTTTCAGGGTCCTGCCTGAAACACGCTGATGCTATTTTAACAGTGGGACCTTGATAATAAAGCTAGAGGTGGAGTAGGAGGAAACAGACATTCTCTTTAGCATTGTAATGTCCAGGAAATAAGTTAGCAGGGGATTCACATTGGCAGGATGAAAGATCTGTTTATCCATCTCTCTCCTTGAGGTTAGATCATGATGAAGGTCTGTTACCTCTCTCCTCTTCCCTTCACCCCTGCCCACTGCTGATGATTTCAGGACCTGATGTTTCTCTATGACCATTTGGAGCCCCTGAAAATCCAGAAAAAACACCCTGAATTTATCAAACAGTTTGGGAGGTCAAATTGAACGGAATAGATAATCCAATCCCTAAATTCCACTGTCCTGGGAATGCTGTATGTGTTGTAATATGACATTCAAAGGAGGAATGAAGGACTGCTCACATGTACTTTCTTCTGTGACCCCATTTCAACGATAAGGAGCCTGGAGCTAGCAGCACACCTGGGCTGCATTCTTTCTCTGGCAGCACGCAAACTCATTTTTACTAAGGTGCCAACTGATTGCTAAGGTGATACCTCTGAGACCCAACTGCATTTTATAATATCAATATCCACAAATATGTATTAGCCTTCTGCCATACTCACAGCATTTTCATTGACACGGGCTACAGCATTGAACAAGACTGTACCTGCCTTCATGGGTCTCAGATTTTAGTGGGAGTCAGATATTGAGCAATTAATACATAAATTTGAAATAATAAGAGTAATATGTACTGTAAAAGAGAAGCCCTAGGTGCTTAGGAGGCCCACATAGGGGAACTTAACTGAACCTGGAAGAGTCACTTTAAGAAGTGACATTTCATCTGATCTCTGAAAATGAGTGGGTCTGGGTAAGTGCAGAGGAGGAGGCAAAATGTTCCAGAAAGAGATGAGCATGCATATGACTGTCCTGAGGTAGGGAGAACAGAGAGACTCTTCCATGGCTGGAGTGAAGTGAGTCAGATGGGGTGACTGGAGAGGTGGGCAGGAGCCAGGCCACACACAGTCTCCATCTCCTGGACCAGTTCAACCCTTGAGGATTTTATTCTAAGAGCAATGGGAAGCCAATTACAGGCTTTAAACAGGGGAGCAAAGTAATTAGATGTGCATTTTAAAAATGCAAATAGATAGAATATGAAACATCGACTGAAAAGGATTAAGATGAGAAAGCAGGTGGTTAGGCCAGTCCATTATAGTAGTTCAGATAAAGACGATGGCATATTGAACTAAGGTGGTGACAGTGGTGATGAAGAGAAGTTAATGGACTTGAAAGCCATTTAAGAAGTCAAACATTGAGACATGGGGATTAATTGGATATGGTGTAAGGGAACTGTTCACAGTGGTACGTAGAAATGCCCTTTGCTGTTGTAAGGATATAGTGGAGGGGGTAAGGTGGAAAAAAATCAGGGTTGCGTTTTGGAGATGTTGCATTTAAGGGACGTTGGAAACAACCATGTACTTCATGTGACAATCTAAACCTGCCATTGGGACCCATGGCAAATTCCATCCAGAAATAGGCCTGCAATTATAGACCAGGTTATATAATCACCCTGGCAGAACTGGAATTACTAGGTGTGTGTCTAAAGGCAAAAAATGATTTACTGGGAAAAGTTGCAAAATGACTTCATTAAACTGTATCAAAGTAAAGCTCCATATTACTGCTTAAAAATCCATTTTGCCATGATTTTTTTTTTTTTTTTTTGCTGGATATAGACTTCTTTGTTGATAGTTTTTTTTTTTCCTCTCAGCACTTTGAATATTATCCCACTGTCTTTTGGCCTATATAGATTCTGATGAGAAATCAGTTGTTGATCTTATTGAGGATTCCTTGCGTGTGTCAAGTTGCTTTTCTCTTACTACTTTCAGAATTCCCTTTTTTTCTTTGTCTTTCAACAGTTTGATAATATATCTCAGCGTGATTCTCTTTATTTTATTTGGGGTTTGCTTAGCTTCTTGAATGTATGGATCCATGTCTTTCATCAAATATACGGCTTTTTAACCATTATTTCTCTCTTTTTTTTTTTTTTTTTTTTTTGAGACAGAGTCTTACTCTGTCACCCAGGCTGGAATGCAATGGTGTGATCTCAGCTCACTGCAACCTCTGCCTTCTGGGTCCAAGCGATTCTCATGCCTCAGCTTCCCGAGTAGCTGGGACTACAGGTGTGCACCACCACACCCAGCCAATTTTTGTATTTTCAGTAGAGACAGGATTTTACCATATTAGCCAGGCTGGTCTCGAACTCCTGACCTCAAGTAATCCACCTGCCTTGACCTCCCAAAGTGCTGGGATTACAGGCCTGAGCCACCACACCTGGCCAGTTTCTTCAAATATTCTTTCTCCTTTCTATTCTCTTTTTCTGCACCTCCCATTATACATTCATTGGAACTCTTGATGGATTCCCACAGGTCTCTTAGGTTTTGTTCATTTTCCTTCCTTCTTTTTTTTTGTCTTGCTGCTCAGATTGGGCAATCTCACTTCATCTATCTTCAAATTCACTGATTCTTTCTTCTGTCAATTCACATCTGCTGTTGAACACGTCTAGTAAATTTTTTCATTTCAATTATTGTACTTTTCAACTCTGGACCTTGTATTTGGTTTCTTCTTTATTGATATTCTCTATTTGGTGAGACATCATTCTCATAATGCCCTTTAATTCTGTATACATAGTTACGTTTACCTCTTTGAGCATATTTAAAGTAGTTGATTTTTGTCTGATAAGTCCAATATCTGGGCTTCCTTGGGCACAGTTTCTATTAATTTCTTTTTTTACTATGTATGGGACATACTTCGTTGTGGGTATTTTTTGCATGCTTCATGATTTTTTGTTGAAAACTAGACACTTTGAAGGTTATAATGTGGCAACTCTGGAAATCAGATTCTCCTCCCTCTTCAGAGTTTGTCGTTGATGTTAATGCTGGTGTTTTCTGTTTGTTTGGTGACTTTTCTGAACTAATTTTGTAGCATTTGTGTTCTTTGTCACATGTGGCCACTGAAGTCTCTCTGTTTAGCTTAATAATCAGATAGTGGTTTGACAGAGAGCTCATGAAATGCCTGCAGCCAAAACCAGAGAAAATCTCCCAGCCTTTGCAGATGGGCTGTGTGTTTCTCTTTCTCTCCATATGTGTGTGTGTGTGTGTGTGGTGGGGTGTGTGCATATGTGTGTGGTGTTGTGTGTTTGTGTGTGTGTATGTGTGTGGTGTGTGTGGGTGTGTGTGTTGGGGTGTATGTGTATTGTGTATGTGTTTGTGTGTGTATGTGTGTGGTGTGTGTGTGTGTGTGTGTGTGTGTGTGTGTTGGGGCATATCTTCAACACTCTGCTGGGCATTTTACAACTTTGTTTTAGTCTTTACTTCCTGCTTGTGCAGAGCCTGAAAGTCGGCCAAAGGTGAAAGCTTAGAGCCTTTCAGGTTTCTCCTGAGCATACGCACTGCCCTGGACATATGCATGGCCTCTAGATTCTCAGGCATAGGTGGTAGCTTTTCACAGCCCCATTCTCAGTCTCCACCCTTTTCTCCCAAGCTTTCTGGTATGTCTATTATTTGCCCCAACTGTTATCCCTTGTCCTGGCAGCAGCAGTGAACACATTTGCCTTTAACTGTTTCTGACAAATGCTCCCCCAGGTAGCTGTCTCTCTGCTCTTTGAAACTTCTGAATTAAGAAAAAGAAAGGAAAGTCCTTTCCACCAGTTCTTCAAGGACCCACCAGACAGGTCACACCAAGCACCCACAATTCTTTGAGAACAAAGTACACTCCATTTTTTCTGGTACCAGGAACCCACACTGAGAATGCAGGCTGCCATCTTTAAGACAGCTGCTGCTTCAGGGAGGAGGGGATGGGGGAAGGTTAAGTTAAAATGCTGAAAGTTGTTTTACCAATATTCAGCCTCCTTTTTCTTGATTAAGCATGAATCTGGTTGTTGTAAACCTTTGACTAGTTTCCAGAGTTCCAATAAAATTGATTTTGACAGTTTTTAAAGGGTGGGTACGGTGGCTCATGCCTGTAATCCCACCATTTTGGGAGGCCGAGACAGGCAAGTTGCTTGCGCTCAGGAGTTTGAGACAAGCCTGGGCATCATGGCAAAACTTTGTCTCTATAAAAACTACAAAAAAAATTAGCTGGGAATGGTGGCATGTACCTGTAGTCCCAGCTACTCAGGAGGCTGAGGTGGAAGGATTGCTTGAGCTCAGGAGGTTAAGGCTGCAGTGAGCTGTGATCATGCCACTGCACTTCAGCCTGGGTGGCAGAGTGAGACCCTGTCTCAAAAAAAAAAAATAGATTCTGACAGTTTTTGCCAGTTTATTCACTGTTTTTGTGAAGAGTTCATCTCCTGGAATTCTCTACTCTACCATTTTCATAGTCATATTGCAGTGTATGTATGCCTAAAAGAATTACAGGCTTTGAGTGCTGGCAGAATTCGTGATGGTTGGTGACAGAGTCAGAGAAGCTAGATACTGTCATTAGCTTGCTTAAGGTCTGGCAATGCCCATGTGGTGAGACTAGGAGACAGGGATGGGTAGATCCACTGAATACAGACATAATGAATGGGATGAAGAAGGTAAAGACAGGAAGATCCAACTTTGATCAGTATTTCCCCTCATTTCTTCCTCACATTATCTACTTTTCTAAATAATAACTGTTAAATATTATGTGGTTAACTCCATGCCACATAGTTAGGCACTACTTAGGAGACAAAAGAAAGAGCAAACCACAGATGTGCCCACAAGAGAGGTTTAATTTTGCTTATGAGATGGCATTTGCCTTAAACAGTCCCGGAATTAATGCAGGGGAGGTAGACGTAGGTTGCTGTAATGTGGTTGACATTAGGATTTGTAAGCACTTCTTTAGGATTTGTAAGGACTAGACATGTGCTGTCCAATATGGGAACTACTATCCACATGTGACATTTTAAATGGAAATTTAGATTAGTTAAAATGAAGTAAAATTTAAAATTCAGTTTCTCAGTCACACTAGCCACATTTCAAGTGTTCAAATGCTACTTGTGTCTAATGGCTACTGAACTGAATAACACAGCTTTCATTGCAGAAAGTTGTATTGGACAGCGCTGGGCTAGAAAGTGGAAAACCAACTCAGAATGCAACTTACTCATTTTGAGAAATCTCCAACTCCTTGAAAATAATCACATATTGCAGCCATGAACAATGAGAGGCTAGTGTTAAAGGTATGTTCCTTTAGGTCAGAGATTATGTCTTCATACCTTTCTGAAGTAGATTCCTTCAAGATCTTTCTCAAAATTCACATGAGAAATGGAAAGAGACATGTTAACTGGGAAAGAACTCCCGAGGGTGAAGGCCAGGCCCGCATGCTAGCTCAGTAACAGTGCCTCAGCTATCAAGGGGGAAGGGTGATTCTGAGGTTTTCAGGATGTTCATCAGATTTTTCCTCTCAAGTCCCATAAATTCATAACTAAGTCTTAGAGAAGAAGGCTTACATGGGTAAAATGGAGAGAAATCTTCTCACTCCCCATATCTCTGTGGTATGCTGGGATACATGATATGGTACTTTGGTTCCCACACATCAGAGTGAACTCCATTTGGGATTCAGTCTCTCCCTTCGGCTTGAATTCAGCAAGGCTTCCATTTAGCTCCAGAATCAGGGGTAGGCAAAGCACAACTGCTGGCTCTGGCCTTGCCCATTCAGCGATAGCTCCTGTACAGGCATCATCCCTGTGCATAAGCTTGGAGCTCTGTATGAATGGAGTTCATGGGGCTGGGCAGGTGGCAGCAGCAAAGGCAGCCTTCTGAGACAGGTGCAGGCACCCAGTGTTGCCACCTCACTGAAGCTCTCTGCAGCTGCATCCAATCACTGCTGAATAGGCCCATTGTGTTCTTATTTTCAATGACTATATTTCATTTCTGAAAGTTTGATTGATCTCAAATCCACCTATACATTTTCTAAATTGAGGTGTATGTTACATTTAAAAATACATAGTTTTTAAAATGTGCAGTTTGATGAGTTGGTACACCTATGTAATCACTGCCTCAATCAAGATACACAACATTTCCATCACCCAAGTAGGTTTCCTCCTGTCCTCTCCCAGTCAATCCTTCACACTCTCAACCCAGACAAAGAGCCATTGGTCTTATTTCTATCCTAATAGTTTGGTTTTGCCTCTTCTAGGACTTCATATAAATGGAAACACAGTATGTACACTTTTGTGTCTGGATTGCTTTGCTCGGCATAAGTTTTTGAAATTTCTTAATGCTGTTTCATTGTAGTATTTCTGTTGAGTTGTTTTCCATGGCTTGAATATACAGCAATATGCGTATTCACTTGATGGTGAACAGTTGAGTTACTTCCAGTTTTCGTCTATTATGAATAACACCGCTATGAACATTTTCCTACACCTCTTTTTATGGACACATATTTTTATTTCTCTTGGGCAAATATCTAGGAGTGAAATTGCTGACTCATAGGGTTGGAGAATGTTTAACTCTTTAAGAAACTACTAAATATTTTCCCAAACTGCTTGTATCATATTCTACCCCCTGTACCTTATGTGAGAATCCCTACTGCTACATGTCCTCGCTAACACTTCATATTGTCCAGCTTTTTAGTTTTTGCAATTCTGGTGGGTATGTAATGCTATTTCATTTTGGTTTTTTGTTTTTGTCTGTTTGTTTCTTTGTTTTTTGACACAGTCTCACTGTGTTGCCCAAACTGGAGTGTAATGGTGTGATCTCGGCTCACTGCAACCTCTGCCTCCTGGATTCAAGCGATTCTCATGCCTCAGCCTCCCAAGTAGCTGGGATTACAGGCACCTGCCACCACACCCAGCTAATTTTTGTATTTTTAGTAGAAACGGGGTTTCACCATGTTAGTCAGGCTGCTCTCAAACTCCTGACCTTGTGATCCACCTGCCTTGGCCTCCCAAAGTGCTGGGATTACAGGCGTGAGCCACCACGCCCATCCTCATTTTGGTTTTAACTTGCATTTCCCTAATGACAAATCATGTTGAGCATCTTTTCATATGCTTTTCATGTGCTACTTTTATCAAGTTTCTCACCAAGTCTTCTGTCCATTTTTTATTAGATTGTCTTTTTATTAATGAGTTATGAGAGTTCTCTACTCTCTAGACAAGTCTTTTTCAGGCATAAATGACAAATATTTTCTCTCAGTTTGTGGTTTGAATACTTATTTCTTAATCATGCAATCAGATGAGCAGAAATATTTGATTTTGCTGAAGTCCAATTTACCTGCTTTTCTTTTATAGTTAATGTTTTTTGTGTCTTGAAAACTTTTTGCCTAACCTAAGATGATGAAGGAGGCTCCTATTTTTGTTCTAGAAGCTTTAAAGTTTTAGCTTTTACAATCCTTCTCATATTAATGTTTGTGTATGGTATAAGGTACGAATCAAGAGTAATTTTTAAATACAAATATTAAGTTATTCTAGCACCAACTATTAAAAAACACTTTATTCCACCCTATTGAATTACTTTGGGACCTTTATCAAAAATCAGGCTGGGCGCAGTGGCTCACGCCTGTAATCCCAACATTTTGGGAGGCCAAGGCAGGGGGATCACATGAAGCGAGGAGTTCGAGACTAGCCTGGCCAACATGGCAAAACCCTGTCTTTACAAGAAATATAAAAATTATCCAGGTGTGGTGGTACATGTCTGTAATCCCTGCTACTTGGGTGGCTGAGGTACAAGAATTGCTTGAACCCAGAAGGTAGAAATTGTGGTGAGCCAAGATTATGTCACTGCACTCCAGCATGGTGACAGACAAGAGATCTTGTCTCAAAAAAAAGAAAAAAAAACAAAAAACAAAAAAAAACCCAATTGACTGTTTATATATGGGTCTATATTTAGACTCTCTTTTGTGTTACGTTGATCTATTTTATTTTTCTTATGCCAATATCACATTATCTGGATTACTAAGGCTTTATAATAAGTCTTGAAAGATAGTATAAATCCTCCAACTTTGTTCTTTTTTTTTTTCAGAATTGTTTTGATTGTTGTAGGTCCTTTGCATTTCCATATAAACTTTATGACCAACATTTCAATTCCTACAAAAATATCTAATGAATTTTGGTTGGGATTATATGACTGTGCAGATCAATTTGGTGAGAATTGACATCTTAACAATATCAGGTCTTCCAATCAACAGTCATGATATATCTCTCTATTTATTTATCAGTACTTTAAAGTTTTTAGTGTTAGGTATTCATTGGGCCAATATCTAGGAGTGAAATTGCTTTACCTTTAGTGTAAAGGTCATGCACATTTTTTGTTAAGCTAATTCCTAAGTATTTTGTGCTTTTTGATGATATTGTAAATTATATTTTTGAGACATTATATTCTCCAATTGCTTGTTATTACTACATAGAAATACAGCTGAGTTTTTATATTGATCTTGTACTCTATAAAAGTAACTTTTAGTATGTCTTGAAGTTTTTGTAGATGGCTTTGGATTCTCTGTCTACACTGTCATGAGTGTTGATTTAAAAATGCCTCTTCTTTTAGTTGTGTGTCTGCTTCTAAAATGGAGAGTTACCTTTCCAGACATATATTTCTATAAAGTTATTCTTGGAAATGGAGAAGCCTTGCCCTGTTCTGCTCCTAGTTCTTTTTTAATTTAACACATCTTGGAAATATTTCCATATCAGTACAGAAAACTTCTCCTCATTACTTTTTTTTTAAAGTTACATTCTCCCTTGGGCAGATATATCCATTTATTTACCCAGTGCATTTTGAATGGACGTGGGTCATTTCCAATCTTTTGCTATTACAAACTAGGCTGCAAGGAGCCCCTTTGATAAATATTATGTCGTATGTGTGCAGGATTAACTTTAGATAAATTCCGAGAAGTGAAATTACGGGGTAAAATATACAGGCATATGTAATTTTGGCAGATATTGCCACATTTTATTTCACAGACTTGTACTACTTTGTACTCCCTCAGCAATATGGGAGTAACTTTTCCCACAGCCTTCTTGATAAGGGCTTGTCAAACATTTGGCTATCTCTCACATCAACAGGTGAGAAATGGTGCCTTGGCATCAACTGCTGAGGAGTTACTTGGAAAGTGGGCCCACAACTGCAGAACGATGGATGTCCTTTTGAAGGGGTCAAATACTGCCTGGGCCAGAAGTGTCTGTCTTCCCAGTTGCCATCCAGGAAGTCCTCCCTTCCACAGCCAGCACAGCCCCTCTGATCATCCAGTGGGAATGCTCTGTGCCATCTGATCCCTGAGACTGCGGAGGCCTGATCTGACTTAGCTCACACCATCACCCACCCCACACTCCTTTTTAACCAGGTGCCAAGATGGAGGTGTGGAGTCAAAGGGAAAGGCACCTCCCTGCTGCACTCACACCTACACTTGTGTGGGACTCACTAGAACCAGCTTGAAATCTCCTTTTAGCCCAGGAGAATAATAAACACCTCTAGTATTGCCTAGAGGTGGACAGATTAAGGGGTGAACAGAGGATTGAAGACCTGCATCAAACGCAAGCGTATTAAAACCTCTCCAAAAAATTGAGAGTATGATGCCCAGCCTGGGCAACATGGTGAAACCTCATCACTACAAAAATGACAAAAAATTAGCCAGGCATGGTGGTGTGCACCTGTAGTCCCAGGTGGGAGAATCACTTGGGCCTGGGAGGTAAAGGCTGCAGTGAGCTATGATCACACCACTGCACTTCAGCCTGGGTGATAGAGCGAGACCTTGTCTCAAAAAACAAAACAAAAAAAGTGTTAATGACACTTACATCAACATCTCTCCACACTGAGTATGCCCATTTCCTAACTATTAGAAACTATGGAGGAGGATGTCCAGGGGGAAAAGAGGACAAAGATATTGCCATCACTTACTTTCAGCTTGCAATTATTTTTCCAATATGCTGAACTTGCAAATGTGGAGGCTATGAAGGAACTTCCTCAAATCTCTTATTTCAAATGCCCCTCGCCAAACCCCCTCCCAGAAAGCACTGTTAGGTGTTTTTAAGTCCCTTGCCTTCTAAGTCCCCTTTCTCAGGTTCCTGCCTGCTGTTCCCACTGTCTACAGCTACACAACACACACTTGATGCTCTGGGACTGCCTCAGGCTGCTGTTTACCTGTGGTTTGTAGAGTTGATACAGTGGCCCAAAGACAGACACACTGTCTGCATGAGCACCCTCCCCTGCATAAGCACACAGGCTTAGTCTCGGAGGCATTTCAAACCCCTTTCTAGGTTGCAATCAAGACCTAAGTTTTTCTCTAACCTTGATTTCCATCATCCCCCTACATAAAGCCTTTCCTAGAGTAAGGCTATCCCTTTGCTGCCAGCATACACTACATTCACCACATCCATTCCTGCCTCCTGGTCTTCGCTCATGCTTCTCCCAACTCCCTCTCTGCTGACTGTTCAATGTATGTGCATCCTTCAAGATTGAGGTCAGCTTGCATCTCCTCCATGAAAGCTTCCCTGACCCTCTAGTCCCCAAATCATCTCTCCCTCTTTCGACTGCTAGCACTTTTGTTAGGGCCTTCACCTGTCACTTGTCTCCTGCCTGTGACATCATTCAGCTCTGTCAAATGATTTAACTTCTCTTCCCTACTGGCTTGTAAGTAACTTCAGGGCAAAACCTACAGATGATAGTTCACTGGGTTATTTTCACCACTGTGTCTAGAATTTACTGTGTGCATAGCAAGTGTCCAGTAAACACGTGTTCAATGAATGAGCAACTTTAACTCTTGCTCTTCTCCAGACTTGGTAACCATTGTAGTGAACACAGAAGGTCATTGCTTTGCACATTAGTTTTAACCCCAAGCAGGGCTTTTATCCCTGTATTCTCATCCATGAGGCCTCAGAATATACTCAATTCATTCATGTTCAACCAGCATCTGGGCCCATTTGCTCTTTTTCATTAACCCTCTAACCTATCACCCTTTTGGTAATCGGGGCTCAAGGACTGCTGTTTCACCGGCCCCTCTGGAAAGCCCCCTGCTCTCAGCAGCAATGTTCCAGGGTCCAGGCTGACTCTCCCTCGCTTCTCCTCTCAGAGGAGCTGAATATCAAACTGCCAAGTGGGGCAACCTTGTTCCCCAAGCACACCAGCCCTTCTCAGATGAGGCCTGCTGCCCCTACCCTAAATGTTCATACAATTTAAGTAGCCATTTCAACAAATAACCATGTCAAGAAAGACTCCCTTTGAACATTCCCATTTGTCTTTTCTCTTTCCTTTATACAGAAACCATCACTTACTCTTCCTTTAGGCCAAATTTTTCAGGAATCAAATTTTCAGGGTGGCTGGGCATGGTGGCTCATGGCTGTAATCCCAGAAGTTTGGGAGGCTGAGGTGGGCAGATCACTTGAGGCCAGGAGTTCAAGACCAGCCTGGGCAACATGGTGAAACCCTGTCTCTACTAATAATACAAAAATTAGCCAGGCATAGTGGTGCAAGCCTATAATCCCAGCTGCTGGGGAGGCTGAGGCACGAGAATCACTTGAACCTGGGAGGTGGAGTTTGCAGTGAGCCAAGATTGTGCCACTGCATTCCAGCCTGGGAGAGTCTGTCTCAAAACAAACTTTTTTTGTCTCCAAAACAAATTTTTTTCAGGGTTTTAGGAACATTGGAGCAATCCATTTGCTGAAATAAATTGAAAGCAGTACCCTAAGTAAAGAAAATCACTTTCTGACAGGTCCAGGAGCCCCAGATTGTCTAGGGACCTCAAGAGGAGAAAGATTTACTCAACTCATAGGTATTTGAGGGTACAAAAGGTGGCTGGGCTCACCTTTTTAAAAAGTCTTATCTGAGATTCCTTATGAAACAGAGCTCCATCAAAGGCAATTTTAAAAACCTATGTGAAAAATTATTATTATTGCTGCACTTTGTACAAATAATCAGGCCAAGTATAATAAAGCAAATTGGTCTTGCCGTGATTTGTCTTGAGTAAAAATGGAAGACTGGAGAGAGAAAAACTATGTTTCAAAAACTATGGTACACCTGTTATTAGATTCTAGTCTTATCAGCTGTTTTCGAGGGGTTTTTTCTGCAATTTAGACTCGCCTTGCTTATTCCTGTGAACCTCAGTGATCTCTGAGTGCTCCTCAGAAGAAACAAGAGGGATGGGTAATGTAAAAATCTAGATCAGTATTCTCATTCTGGGCACATATTGGAATCAGCTAGCAATCCCATATCAGCTTGGTTCCAACAGTTGCCCAGTTCACGGAAAGCCTTCTTATTTAGTTTACTTGGGATAGTTTTACTTATTTTACTTTACTGTTGTGAAATATATTTGCTAGTCTACCCTTTGTGTAGATCTGCAGGATAAGCTTACTCAATGTTTTCTTAAACTGAATACTTATTGATCTTCCAGATATCACCTTTTGTTAAGACTCAAAGTTATAAATGGCCTCACCATATAGATGCTTTCTGACTGAGCTCCTCTCTACCCCGAATACAAGAGACCCTAGTAGTTAGGCAGGAATATCATCGCCCTATTCAGCCTGAAGAAGTTACAGAATATGGATCTTTGTTCCTCTACAATCCTTGTAAAAGGGAGAGGGAAAATGTCAGAGGCGTTTAAACCAGAGCTACTCCATCTTGAATAGGGGCTGGGTAAAATAAGGCTGAGACCTACTGGGCTGCGTTCCCAGGAGGTTAGGCATTCTTAGTCATAGCGTGACATAAGAGGCCAGCACAAGATACAGGTCATAAAGACCTTACTGATAAAACAGATTGCATGCAGCAAAGAAGCCGGCCAAGACCCACCAAAACCAAGATGGCAATGAGAGTGAGCTCCGGTCATCCTCGCTGTTCATTATACGCTAATTATAATGTATTAGCATGCTAGAAGGCATTCCTACCAGTGCCATGACTGTTTACAAATGCCAAGGCACCATCAGGAAGTTGCCCTATATGGTCTAAAAAGGGAAGGAACCCTCAGTTCTGGGAATTAACCACCCCTTTCCCAGAAAACTCATGAATAATCCACTCCGTCTTTAGCATGTAATCAAGAAGTAGCAATAAGTATAAGCATCGCAGTGGTCCATGCAGCTGCTCTGCCTATGGAGTAGCCATTCTTTATTCCTTTACTTTCTTAATGAACTTGCTTTTACTTTGAAAAATTAAAAGAAAGCAATAACCAGGTTCTAGAATGAATTCTTTATTTGAATGTTGATACCATTTTTTATTTATTATTATTATTTAAAGATTTTTTTTCCATTTTTATCGTGGCAAGATACACATTGTAAATTTACCATCTTAACATTTTAACTGTATAGTTTAGCAATATTAAGTACATTCATAACATTGTGCAACAATCACCACCGTATGATTAATTCTTTGCGTGAGGATTTCCTCAATGACTTGGAGGCTAGAAAAGTGAAACAGGCCGAGTATCCATCTTAGAGCTGGGCTTCTGCCTGGAGTAGTAGTCATGATGATAGGGACATAGGGAAGAGAAATTCTAGGCAGAAAAGTGCAGGTCCCTGGTGAAACTCCACCCTCAAGCTGAAAAGCCTGAAACCGCAGCCCAAAGTGAGAACTTATATCCCTGTTTCCTCGCTTGAATGTTTCATTTTCCTAAACCACCCATGGCACCGTCCTACCCCATCCTGTGCCTATAAAAACCCAGACTCAGCTGGTAGATGGGACTATGGCTGGACATCGGAGAGAATCGGCTTGACTTCAGAGGGACAGCTTGACGGCATAACTTTGGAGAAGTATCCAGCTGGAGACGGCTGCACTTCAGGGGTAGATTACCTACCCGCCCCATCCCCTTTTCAACTCCTTTTCCTGTTGAGAGTTACTTTCATTGGCAATCAAATTTCCTGCATTTACCATCCTTCAATTTGTTCATGCGACCTCATTTTTCCTGGACGCCAGACAAGAGCTTGGGAGCCATGAGTGTGGATACAAAAGGCTGTCACACTGGCCCTTTGCCCTCACTGGCTGAGGGCAGCCGCCTCATGCGAAAAGGCAAGGGGCCCACTGAGCTGTTAACACTTAAACCATCCGCGGGAGGCAAAGCTAAGAGAGCCCTGTGGCATGCCTCTGGGGCTCCGGGAGTTGCAGGCACCACAGCCTGGATGCTACCGCGGGCCCTGCACAGAATTTCACTCCTGCTGGCGCCAAAGCGGCTGGCTGGTTCCACCGCTCGTTCGCTCCAGTTCTTGCACTAATTCACTCACGCGCTTCCTCCCGTGAGGAGTTTGGAGCGGCGGGCTGAGTAAATGAGGCACCCCTGTCGCGAGCCCTGTGAAGGGTTGGGGAAATATCCTGCTTTGGTAACAACGATTTACATTCATACAGTTTCTCACGGTTTGCCAGATGTTTGCATATTCATTATCTCATTTGACCCTCCCTCCTCATCACCCTGGGACATACAGAAGGTTCTGTCATGGGAGAAGGAGGAACCTCCAGGCTTGGCCACTGCCTCCCTCCCATGCTGAGTCCTCCCCCTGCGTGGGATGTCATGACACAGCCCGTGTGTGCCTATAGCAGAATGAGATTTCAACATAGAATGACTGACAGCCTAACAACCATGTACCTTACTTCTTTTTAAGGAAAGGCAGAGAATAAAATCTGTCCAGAGGAAAATGACTGTTTTATCACTGGTCATGAGCCTTGATGGCCTCATAAGACTCAAATAACCTAAGCTGAGGCCACGAGTCTGGGCCCGTGAGGGGAGGGTTGGAAGGTGGACAGGGAATTTGGACTGCATGTATGTTGGATAGGTAGCATCTCGGTGGCTTCATCTGCAGCACTGCCTCCTGCCCATCTGCCCTCGAGAGACCAGCCTCCTCCATGGCCAAGTTGTTGTGATGCTGCCACAGATATAACAAGATCCTTTGCCTGAGTACCATGAATGAGAGTCTCTTTGCCTTTTCCAACCTGATATCATGCAATGTCCTCTGAGTAGAAGGGGATTAATCGTCATCTGCTATCTACTGGTTTCAGTCCACATAAATGTCTCTGACCTGGATCTTGCCATAAGGGTTATTTGCTGTCTTTTACCTCCGTCTCTTGGCAATAGGGGTTTGGGCTATAGGGATGGGCTCTGACACATCCTCCTGCACTAAATTATTCAACATGCCTCTTCTTATCTTTGCAGAGAAGGAGTCTGAGGCCCAAGAAATGAAATAAACCAAATATACAAAGAAAAGGAAATGATATACTTGTGACTAAACATCAAATTTGCTTCCAAGGTTCCCAGCCGCTTGATGTCAGAGGGCAACATGATGTGCTGTATAGACTTCATTTTGGAGAATTTAATATACCTGCTAGTTTTTCAGGTATATGTCCTTCCAGTGCCAACTGCATAGCCTCTATTCCATTTCTTTTCCTTCATAGCAAATTTCATTATTTTTAAGAAATGAAATTTTCTTATTATAAAAACAATAAATGCTAATTTATTATTAACACAGGAAAATGCAAATTTTAAGAGGTTCTTCTGTAACTTTTGATTTTTTAATGTATTTCTTTCCTGCCTTTCTCTTTGCACATAAATAATGTATATTATACATAACAACTTTATAATCATATTTATAGCCTGCTGCTTTTTATTGGATTCATTATAAATATTCATGTCATTAAAAATTTTTTTCAAAATATCATGTACATTGGCTGGAACAATATTCCACCATGAAGACATACCATAATTTATTTAACAATTCCCCTGTTGCTTGATATTTACACTGTTGCCAGCATTTCTCTATTATAAATAAAGCTGCAATTATCATACTTGTACCTAAATCTTTGTCAGTATCTCTAATTATTTCCTTTGGATAGATACCTAGAAGTGAAAAATCTAGGTCAAAGCTTAGCAACATTGTAACACATTTGATTGCGTGTGATACATACTTGGTCAAAACTTCTCGAAATAAATATCTGTATTTGATGTCACCATGCCTTTCCCCTTTTCTCCTGGGCCATCTAGAGCCTGGCTTTTGCCCATTCTGTGTCTCTGAAATGGCTCTCCTGAAAAATCTCATGTGTGTTTTTCAGTCTCATAACACTTGACTCCCTCATAGCATTTGTACTGTCAGCTACCCACTCTTCCTCAAAACTCTATTGCTTTGACTTCTGGATTCCTTTCTTTCTTATTTATCTTACTGGTTTTCTGACACACCTGCCTAGACTCAGGAACTATTTTGGCTGTCAGTAACAGAAAACCCTGCTAACAGTGACTGAAGTGAACAAGGACTTATTTTTCTTGCACAACAGAAGACGACACATAGCTGCCAAAGTTGGCTTAGTTGCTCACTGATGCTAGGTCCAGCATCTCTGAGATTCTCTTGGTATTCCCTTCATGCTTGTTGCCTCAAGATCACAATGTGGCTGCTGCAGCACTAGGCATCACATCCACATTCAAGAAAGAAAAAATGAGGCAACCTCTCCCTTTTTGCAATCATTTTATTCAGGAAGCATGTTCTCTTTAGCAGGCCTCCTGCTGTGTTTCATCAGCCAGAACTGGGTCACATATCAGGCTGTAAGCCAATCTTGATTCATCCTCTGGAGGCCTGGGATGGTGTTACCCTCCTGAGATCAAGAGACTCAACCTGAACAAATCAATGTTGTTTTGGTAGTAAAAAGGGATGGTAGAGTGTGGAGAATGGCTTTGCATGGACATTGAAGAGAGTTGCTGCAATTGTTGATGTTAACTTCCTTCCTTAACCCTCTTCCTATTTGAGTTGCTTCCTAGGAATATCAACCATAAACACAGATTCTCCTCCTACCGACATCATGATGATAGTTCAAAACCTGAATCTCCAGCTCAGGGTCCAGCACCCTCCCGGTATTTCTCTTGAGATTCTTCAGGTATCAGAAACCCACTTTCTCTGTGATGAATTTTCCCAAACTTGTCCCAATTCTACCTACTCCAAGAGCTTTCAAATGTATTTTAATATCAGAACTTTTTTTTTATTTTAAATGGACATTACATGGAAAGACATTACATAAAGCAGATACTTTTATTTCTATCTTGCAGTCCCCCTCCTC
Source organism: Pongo pygmaeus (assembly GCF_028885625.2). Lineage (NCBI taxonomy): Eukaryota > Metazoa > Chordata > Mammalia > Primates > Hominidae > Pongo > Pongo pygmaeus. The sequence continues at coordinate 65,383,768 of NC_072390.2, forward strand.
ATGGGGTGGGTGAGAGAAGGGTTGTGTATCTCTGGGAATCCTTTTTTTTTTCTATTTAGAGTCCAGTTCTTGCTCTGTTGCCTAAGTTGGAATGGAGTGGCATGATTGTGGCTCACTGCAGCTTCAAACCCCTGGGCTCAAGTGATCCTCCCATTTCAGTCTCCTGAGTAGCTAGGACTACCAGCATGCACCACCATGTCCAGCTGATTTTTTGAAAAATTTTTGGTAGAGATGGGGGTCTCACTATGTTGCCCAGGCTGGTTTCGAACTCCTAACCTCAAGAAATCCTATCTCAGCCTCCCAAATTCCTGGGATTACAGGCATGAGTCACCATACCTGGTTTCAATCTCTTGGAATCTTTAGGACATTGACAAACAGAGTTTATCCTGATGTCTTAGCCTGGAATCCCCCAAAGCAGATCCTAAGACAAATGCTTATCTGATACCACTCTGTTAGGGAGTGTGGGCAGTCCCAGGGAAATAGGAGTGAGGAGAAAGGTGAGTCTTTCCAGTCTTCCAGGGCAGGGAAGGAGGGAGAGAAAATATGCAAGCATACTAAGGAGCTAGTCAGCACTTGGCATCCAGCTCATTTGATTGCCTCATCTTGCCAGACCCTCTTCTGTGTGTCCATATGAGCTGTCACATCTTAGGACAATCCATCTCTGGAGAGAATATGAGAAGTGTGTATCTGCTGGCTCCTGAACCCATTGGTCAAAATGTCACCTTCCCATTATACACAGGGGTGCCAAAGGGTCTTGGTAGCATCTCACACTTCAGGGGCAGCAGATGAGCCTCAGAGCAGGAGGTTAGAAGTGCGCAGCATGAATAAGAGGTGAGGTAATGTTGAGGGTACCTGAGCAAGGACAGTCCCTGAGGTGGCCAGCCAAAATAATGTGAGGCCACAAAGATCTGAGGTGATATACAGAAGGAGTCTGATATAGTTGGTGAACACCCCTATTATACAGGTGAGAAAACTACAACCCAGAGAGGGGAAGTGCCTTGTCCAGTCTTACACAGCTAGTTAGTGGCAGAATGCTGCACACTAGACTCTCAGTCTAGTGCTCCTTTGTCATGCTAAGCTGTCACTGCATGCATTTTTTTTTTTTTTACCTGTTTTTCTCTTGAAGACTCAAGAAAGCGTCATCAAAGCCCTGACCTTTCTCAACTGAATTTTCTAAGTGGCTTTGGTATCCACTTTATCCATCACAGACTGTGTGCACATTTTAATTGGAACACTTTTTGTTTGTTTGTTTGTTTGTTAACCAGGTTCCTTTAGAGTTAGGCAAAGGAAACTTCCACTTCCACAGCGAAGGGGAAGACTATTATTATCAGCCACATCTGCCAATATTAGGTAGAGGCTTTCTTCCTCTTTGCCAGAATTGGACAGCAGCCATCCTTATTTAATAAAATACTGAGGATAATTCTAAACTGAGAGTGATGTACCAAATTTAGATGAATGCTTTATAGTTTCATATTCTTTTTAATATTGAAAATTGCCATTTACAGTTCCCTTTCTTTTACAAAATCCTTTTCTGTGATTGATGTGGTATACATTAGGCATAACTATAATAATCATAGATTTTCTTCCAGAAAACAAAACCAAACTGGGGAGTAGGTATTAACAATGCATAAAGAAGTCATACTTGTACTACAGAGAAAGGTGGGAATTAGTTACCTTGTTTTAGACCCTGGACCTTTCTAAGAATTGTTATTCTGTGAAATGATTTCCTGAGGCTGGCCACCTCCTAGGAGATGATACTGAAGTACAGAGGGCCCTTGAACAATACGGGTTTGAACTGTGTGGGTCCACTTATATGTGGATTTTCTTCTACTTCTGCCACCCCAGAGACAGAAGAACTACCCCTCCTCTTCTTCCTCCTCCTAAGCCTACCCAATGTGAAGATGACAAGGATGGGGAATCTTTATAATGATCTACTTCCACTTAATGAATAGTGAATATACTTTCTCCTCCTTATGATTTTCTTTTTTAACTTTTGTGGGTGCATAGTATATGTATATTTTTACGGGGCACATGAGATATTTTGATAGAGGCATGCAATGTGTAATAATCACTACTCTTTTAGCTTTTTTTTCTTGAGACAGAGTCTGTCTCTGTCGCTCAGGCTGGAGTGCAGTGGCACAATCTCAGCTCACTGCAACCTCAGCCTCCCAGGTTCAAGCAATTCTCCTGTCTCAGCCTCCCAAGTAGCTGGGACTACAGGTGCCCACCACCACACCTGGTTAATTTTTGTATTTTTAGTAGAGACAGGGTTTCACCATATTGGTCAGGCTGGTCTTGAACTCCCAACCTCAGGTGATCCTCCGCCTCAGCCTCCCAAAGTGCTGGGATTACAGGCATGAGCCACCGTGCCTGGCCTCTTTTAGCTATTTTTAAATATAAAATTAAATTATTTTTTTACCACAGTCACACTGTTGTGCTAGCAAATACTAGGGCTTATTCATTCTTTCTATCTTTTTGTATCCATTAACCATACCCACTTCCCTCTCCCACCCTCACCCCAACTACCCTTCCCAGCCTCTGATAACTATCCTACCCTCCATCTCCATGAATTCAAATGTTTTAATTTTTAGCTCCCACAGATAAATGAGAACATGCAATGTTTGTCTTTCTGTGCCTGGCTTATTTCACTTAATGTAGTGACCTCCAGTTCCATCCATGTTGTTGCAAATGACAGGATCTCATTTTTCTGTGGTGGAATAGTACTCCATTGTGTATATGTACCACATTTTCTTTATCCATTCATCTGTTGACAGACACTTAGATTGCTTCTAAACCTTGACGATTGTGAATAGTGCTGCAGTGGGAAAGCAGTTATATCTAAGATACACTGATTTCCTTTTTTTGGGGTATGTACCCAGCAGTTGGATTGCTGGCTCGTATGGTAGCTCTATTTTTAGTTTTTTGAGGAAACTCCAAACTGTTCTCCATAATGATTGTACTAATTTACATTCCCACCAACCGTGTATAAGCATTCCTTATGATGTTTTTAAGAACATTTTTTTCCTCTAGCTTACTTTATTGTAAGGATATAGTATATAATACATATAAAATAAAACATATGTGTCAATCAACTGTTTATGTTATTGGTAAAGCTTCTAGGCAACAGTAGGCTATTAGTAGTATTCAACTAGAGATCATACCACTGACAGAATAGACTCCTTGTGGCAATAATATACCCAATTATAAACAAGACCTAAAGCCACTCTAGGCAAGGGTTAAGTCATGTACCCCCTACACTTAAAAAAAACTATGTACTGCCACAAAGTTTCTTCTTTTTCTCTATCAGCTAAACAAGCACTAGCCTCAAGACAAGCAATGTTGAAACAGTTGCAGCTCACTGCCAGATGCTGATTGACACTCCCCCCCACCATTCCACAAGCCATAATTACAGCTTTGATTGGATACAAGAGTGATTTCAGTCATTTCATCCTGCTAAAAGACCACTGACCATAGACTGGTTCTGGCTGGTTTACACAGGCTGTGCACTGAGTGCCTTCATGTCCTCTGCTTTACCTTTTGACGTATAGTGACGAATTGTAATGCATTTAAATGTTAGGGCTCCACCTGAAGGTGAACGTGGGCTGACCGTAATAGACATGTTTCATTACTACACATGCATGTATCCCCTCTTCATGAGTATTCATAGCTCCTTCTATAACCTGCTGAACATGTATGCTTGGCCAACCTGTTCAGTTTAAATCCTTATTCCATCTTACCCTCCCTCAAAGTGCCTGCTTTTGGTCTCTCCTGGAGGCTACACTTCTCAGCCTGTCAGAATGACCAGCCTGTGTCAGGATGGCCAGTGTAATTCACACTTTCTTGGAGAATTCAAGGACAATCCCACTAATTGACAGGCAGCAAGTGGCTGACATACTAGAGTGTTCTATAAAAACAAATGACACTGACTGACCTGCAAGTATACACTCCTAATAAATTCACCAATCCTTGCTTTTCTTCTGGGTACACACATTTCCTGGCCACCAGATAGCTTTTATGAGGACTCAGGTTTGTTCGAATTCTTTTTCCAAAGAAATGGAGCTTCCTAAAAGATTTTAGGTTGTTATATTCTTGAATTGGTTGAGCAAAATGTGTCTTCTGATCTTTGATAGTTGACTGAATGTGCTGGTGAAATAACTGAAATTCATTGTGCTTTCACTAAAGACTCGTGAGTGTGTCTGTGTGTTATTTATATTAAAAGTATTAAAAAACGCATTTGTATTTAACCTACCCAGTAATAATTTTTATTGTTTTCCCATGTAAATTACACAAGCAAGACTAACCATAAGAAATGCCATTACTAGTAAAATTTCTGATGCATAGACAGAGGCTGCCTTGGATGTGTGCTAAGGCTCATAGAATACAGATGATACAGTAATTTTAAGATGATGGTCTTCATAGAGTCAAAAACAATTTATTTTCAATTTTTGAAGTGAAAACTATTTCGTCACTTAGAAACACATTTTTAAATGTCCCTTGAGGTTTTTTAGTTCATGTAAACAACAACAACAACCATTTGTTGCTCATTTGAATTATAGCAGTGTATTTCTCATCTGGCATTGGGAGAGTGAGGGATTGGAGATAGTGATCCAATTCCACATTTACTGAGTGCTGATGGAGATGGTATAAGGCTGCTTTCCATATCTGTGCAACCCACATCCATGCTGAGAAAAGCTGGGGCCATGAACATGCTGACTTAGGTATAGGGAGGTGAGGCAGGACAGGAAGAGAACAAATAGACTAAGTTTAAAAGTTAGAACTGTGAGTCTTTGTTCAGCGGGTTGTAACCATCAGGGTGTAAATATATAACACTGTTCTAAGCATGTAGTAAGCACTCGATAATTAAGTGACTAGGACAAATATTAGATTAATTGTCTTCTAGGCTTCTGGATGTCAGGGACCATACTAGCTTGGCATGATGGTTGTTTGGGAATCTAAAACAATAATGTATACTCAATGATTTGGGAATTGAAGGATGAAGTTCATAGACCACTCTGAGGCTGGTTAGCTCAATTAGGTACCAACAAGACACAGGCAGTAAGTTTTATGTCCATAAAGATACGGGCTATTCATCAAACCATGGATTACTTTTATAAGCATGAGCCACTGTTGGTGATGAAGAAAAACTCAAGCAACAGGATAAGGGGGAAAACTCAGAATATATTCTAATAACAGGATATTGTTTGCATGAGAGGAACAGGACATTTTAGCAGGTCAGGTGATGAATTAAAACAACTTGGAAAAATGAACAAAAGAATCATTGGACTCTTTGGACTCTCAGGGAGAAATGACAAAAGAGTCAGACCTCAGTTAAATTCAAGTTTCTACACAGAGCACATGAAGGGAGGAAGTAGGGTACTGAATCTCAAATGTTTTTTGATCATGGGTCATAATTTAAGAACCATTTAATGGTGTGACCTATGGCATATATACACACAAATATATATATCTGAAATTGTAATGTCATAAGTGATACTCTTATCATTTACAATGAACTCTGCTATTTTCTATTCTATTTTATTCCATCATTTCAAGAATACCAGCACTATCTACCTAATTGATTTCACAGCCCATAATGGGTTATGATTTGTAGTTTGAAAAACACAGGACTGGGTAAACACCAAGGGTAGGAAAATGTACTTAAAACTCTGGTGAGGACTTATCTATTATGGGTTGAAAGAAGAGACTGCTGGGATGGGCCAACCCAGTCAAGAAACTTGTGGGAAGTAAGCAGGCTGAGAGGTCTGCACTGCCTGTGGGAGTCAGGTGAGAGTCAACATCTGCCCCATGTGACCACTGGATACTGGTCACCTGGGTTAACTTGCTTTGAAGACATGCCAGAATTTCTACCCAAACCTATAAGACATTGAGCACTTTGAGGGCTACAGAGGAAGAGGGGGGGATTGGTATCTGGTATCACTGAGTGATGCTAGTTACAAAGGATCCTGGACAATGCTACCTTGATGCATGGTTGCAATCTTTGCAGATCTTACGGAGGAAGTAATTTACACAGTAGGGACTCAACTCTTCCCTGCTCAAAATGTTGAAAGAGCTTCTCATGATACTTAGGATAAAGGTCAAAATACTTGTGATGGGCTACAAACCTCTTGCACGGCTTGTGCCCTGCCTCTCTCTCCACCTGCTCTCCCCACCATCTATCCTACCCTGTAGCCTGTGAGACACTTTCAAACTTTCCAAACTTTTCCTTAGTGTCGCTCATACTGTTCCCTCTACTTGAGCCACTCTTCCTCTGTTCTTCAACCAATTTAATTTTTACTCCCACATGAAACCTTTCCTGATTCCCCAGATGAGAGTAGGTCCCCTTGTTAGACCCTTCACACAGGAAAATCACTTATTTGTGTAAGCATGTATTTAGTATCTCTCTCTCTTATTAGACTATGAGCTCTGTGAAAGCAGGGACTATGTCCGACAAAAGATAAAAACAACTACTTTAAATATCTTATCAGGAAACTGCATTTCATTTTCTTTGATAATATTTAGAATATATTCTGAATCTATGCTTATATCACCTTTTTATTGATAATATTAATTTTTTCTTTCTCTTTTCCTTAACCAGGCTTCTGAGGAGTTTACCTATTTCACTGTTCTTTTTAAACACCAGACTTTGGGTTTATTTATTCTTTTTACTATTTTTAGCAACACCACTACATTCTCCTATTAGTTCTAATAGTTCTTAAAGAACTAGAGTCTTAAGGTTTTTAGTTGTGCAATTATAGCATTTACAATGAAAGACTTTCTTTCTTCCTTTTCCATATTTGTATCTACTATTTCATTTTCATGTCTTACTGCTTTATTTTAGTCTCTAAAACAATGTTAATAATAGTGGTGATAGGAGGCATCTCTGTTGTATTTCTGAATTTGGTGGCTTTAGTACAGCTCTATTTTGTGTGCTGTTTGCTGTGTTGTTTTTAGTAGTTAGCATTATTGTTCCTTGAAGGACCAGTAAGTTTGGATGAAATCCAGAAGCGTCCTGGGAGTCACACGAAAAAATAACTATCTCAGGAGAAAGGAGTGATTGACTACATCAAATGCTGGATAGGTCAAGTAAGATAAAGCCTGAGAACTGATCATTAGATTTAAAAACATAGAGGTCTGTGATGACCTTGACCAGAGTAGTTTGCATGGAGTGATGATTGGAATGGGTTAGACAGAGGATGTGGGGAGAGGAAGTAGAGACCGGGAGAGGAGGCGAGTTCTGTTTTGCCAGGAGATGTTGTAAAGGGGAGAAGAGAGTTGAGGCAGCAGCTGGAGGAGAATGGGGTCAAAAGAGTATTTTTGTTTTGTTTTGTTTTGTTTTTTAAAGATGGGAGACATTAAACTATATTTGAAAGTTACTGCTTAGGACCTGGCATTAAGGCAAAACTGGTGATCAAACAGAGAGAGGCATGTTTATAGAGAGATGTGCTTACAAAAGTGAGAGGAGTGAGATCTTGTACACAAGTGGAGAGTGACTTTTTTTTTTTTTTTCTTGAGACAGAATCTTGCTCTGTTGCCCAGGCTGGAGTGCAGTGGTGGGATCTCAGCTCACTGCAACCTCCGCCTCCCAGGTTCAAGCGATTCTCCTGCATCAGCCTCCTGAGTAACTGGGACTATAGGTGCGCACCACCACACCTGGCTAATTTTTTGTATTTTAGTAGAGACATGTTGCCCATGTTGCCTAGGCTGGTCTTGAACTGCTGAGCTCAGGCGATCTGCCCACCTCGGCCTCCCAAAGTGCTAGGATTACAGGTGTGAGCCCCTGGGCCCAGCCAGAAAGAGGCCTCATGCAGTATTCAGCCCTCTTGCCCTTCTGCCTTATGCTATATGAGGACACAGCATTCCTCCCCTCCAGAGGATGCAGCCATGAAGCGCCATCTTGGAAGCAGATACCTGACCCTCACCAGAGACCAATCCTGCCATTGCCTTGATCTTGGATTCCCAGCCTCCAGAACTGAGGGAAATACATTTCTGTTCATTATAATTACCCAGACTTGGGTATTCTGTTATAACAGCACAAACATATTAAGACAAGGAGGGAAGGCAGAATACGAGAGACAGGGACAGATGCTGGTAAGTGGGCCACTGTAGTCACCTATTGTTTCTTTTTCTCCATGGACGTATAGCTTTCCTAGGTGATTCTCATAAGCGTGCAAGTGTGGAATCACTCGTCTATAGCTAGAACCAAGCAACTCACACAGCTTATCACCTCCTTCAATCAGTTGATCCTGCATCTTGGATCTCATCTCTCTTGTGATGAGGAAAGCCGTTTCCAGAAGAAAGAATGAAGAAAGTGTGATTTCAAATTCCTAGGCCCTAGATCCCACTCTATGAGAACAGCCCAGGCCGGTCTCATCTTCATAGCTGGACAGGCTGGACCTATGAGAAAAGAGAGGGAGGAAAGGAAAGGGAGAGGGAGAGGGAGGGAGGAATAGAAGGAGAGAGAAAGAGGTAGATAAATAGAGACAAGGAGAAAAAACGTCAGTCTTCTCCCAAGAAAGAAGCAACCCAAGAGGGAGAAGGGCACCTGGCTGCTCAAGGTATCCCCCCATCTAGAAGCCATGGTATAGTGGGTTCCTCAAACATGGCCAGTGCTTACCCCCCGGAAGACAGGCCACGTGCAAAGTCATTGGCCCCGATGCCAACTCCTCCTGGGAACAGAAAGGGTGGGGTCAGGAATCTGTTTAATCACCTAAGTTGCTTCCCTCCTCTACCTAGGTCTGAGTCAAAAATGGGTGCCATGGGAGACAAATTTAGCCAGCACAATATTTTTGAAAATTATACCGAAATACCCTAAGCAAGGCAGACAGGGCACTTTTTTGCTCTGTGTAGCACCCCTTGCCCCATATCCTCCAGGGCTACTGTAGATGTGGGCACCCCTGGCCTAGCCACCAAATTACAGCTTCTGGTGTCTAGTCACAGGCAGTAAGGAAATGCTGGCTCATTTTTTTCCTCCCAGGAAAAAAGTCTTAAAACAGAATGACCTGGTGAACTTCCCAACTCCAGAATTCCGTGCAGTTATTTTCTAGTGACTGACACCGACTTCAGCCAGCTGTTTCTTTAGGAGTCTTCCCTATGGGGTAAAAATAAGAAATAACTTGTTTCCTGATAGCAGCAAGGAGAACAGAACACCACTTTACCTGACAGTGGAGAGCCCCAGACAGATACTGGCTTCCTGTTCATTCCCCTGCCATTGTGTGGTAATGGGCACTGATATTAAACATGCATATTTCACAGTCTCTTGTCCCGCGATTTGGAGGATGGCCATTCACTATGCATGAACCACTCACTCATGCTCATCACACAGAGAAAATTACATTTTCCCAGTTGCCAAATGGAAGAGATAAATTATCTCACGTGGACAAGCACATTGCTCTCAAGAGCAGCTTCCAGACCTAAGACAAAGAGATTAAAAAAAAAAAAACAAAACACGCAGGAGGGGGACTCTGAGCTTTCCAGGTGTTGGTGGAGGTCAGTCTCTTCATTCGGACTCGCCAGATCCTCACTTTGCAGTTAGTGGGCTTAAAGTGGCGGGACATTTGCCCTTCTGTTTCTTTTGGATTAAATGAGCAGCCTTGGGGCCTCTTATTCCTCCTTCATAGAAGAGATGTTATAAAAATGAATAAATCGACACAAAACATTTCATATTTATGCCTACTTGCTGAATTGATACTACTTGTAATGAAAATCAAGGAAGCAAAATGTTAAAATGTTCTCTTTGGGGAAGACACATTGGAATGTCTTACCACAAATGTACACATACTCGCTTGTTACACACTCCTTCCTTATCCCTAACTATTCTCTGAGGTTAATGAAGGTCCTGATAACTGCAGTCTCTAACTTAGCATATCATCCTAAACCTACTACCTGCACACATAGGAGTCGCAGCGCAACTATGTACTAATGGCAGCCAACACTCATTACCCTTCATATCACCATCACTGTGCAAACCCTTAGTGCATTTTCCAGTATGATCTCACAATCCTTCATTTTTATGTTTTGCCCACGCTAAAATTCGACAGCGAATTCTTGCAACAATTATTCAGCGTCTGGAATTGTATTAGGCTCTAGGGGTAGAGGGTGGGGGACTAAGCGGGAATAACCGCAGTACACAGCAGACCCTATGAAAGTGCCAAAACGCAGGTCTCACTAGGAAGGCTTTGGGAGTTGGGAGAGGAGAGGGCTCATGGGCAGCTAAAGCCACCAGTGACCTCATTATGCAATATTTAGGTTATCAGACTTTTCTATGCCTAGAAAAGCGGCGCCTCAACCATTCCAACGGGACGCATTGCGTTCAGTGACTCCCCTCATCGGTGCCCACAGCTCTGGGCTCGCTGAAGGCACCACAGAAGCACCAGTTATTACCAGTGTTAGGGTCCAGTGGCTTCTCCTGTCCCTTTCCTCTGGATCCCACAGTGTTGGTTCCCTTTTGTTAGTTTTATTCCGGTCATGCCAATGAGCACAGATTCACAGCCCAGGCGGCCGGCTCGGAATCCCAGGCCGGCTGGGGACCGGTGCACTTGGGCTCCGCGCCCCCTCGACCCTCGGCCCAGTGCCCCTTCCCGCGCGCGCGGGTCTCCACGGTTCCAGAGCCCACCGGTCCCCGCCGGCTCCTTCTCCCCACCCACCCTCCCACCGGGCCCCCGGCGGTTGCAGCAGCGCGGGGCTGGCGGGGCGGCGACCAGGCTCAGGCGGATCCCCGCTTCCCGCCTTCCCGGCGCCCCCTCCCTCCCGGACGGAGCACAAGGATCCCCCACTCCCGGCGGGCGTGAGGACGGGCTTCTGAGTGACTGGAGCTCGACCGCGTGTGCCCCGGGAAGGCCAGGCTACCCGGGACGGGGCTCGGCTTCCCAGGTGAGCTCGTCTCCGCGGGGCTGGGTCCGGGAAGGCCCCGGGACCGCGCGGCCGAGCGGCTGCGGGAGGGCAGAGCAGGGCGCGCGGGAGGCTGCCGCCCCCGGGCGCCCAGGGCCCGGCTCCCCAGCGCCACCGCCGCAGCAGGTGGGGGCCAAGCGGGCGGGGGCGGGGCCCGGCTCTGGGCGGAGCCGAGGCGGCGGCGGCGCAGGCTGGGGCCGCGGCCCGGGCGGGAGCCGGAGCCCGAGCGGGAGCAGCTAGCCGGGCTGTCTGGGCGACCGCAGGAGCTCGCCGTGCGCCGGGGCTGGGACCGGCCTGGCCGAGCGCGCCGGCGCCGCGGCCGCAGACAAAGGGCGGCTCGCGCCCGGGCCGCCACGCTCTCGGGCTCTGCCTGGGTAAGTGGCTCCCCTCCGCTGGCTTTCTCCTCCCGCCGCCTGCGCCTCTCGGAGTTCGGCGGGCTCCGGAGAAGCGGGGAAGAGATGAGACTTCCCCGCCCGCACTGCCTCCCCACCTCACCCTAACAATGAGCCCCCCAGGCCAAGCCACTGCCAAACTAGCGAGTTTCGGAGCGGCAGGGGTCTCCCGCGGGACCCGCCCGGCTGCCCTGGGTGAGCTCCTCGCCCGCAGACCGCGCGCCGGTGCTGTCCTGGACCCGTTTGGGATGGGAGGTTGCCGCTGGGCTCCCCGCGGTGTGTTTAGGGGAGGAGGACGCAGGGGCCGGGCGCCGCTAGGGGACCCCACCCCCGGGGACAGTCCCGAGCGCTTGGGGTCGCCGAGGGGCGGTTCACACTGCGAGTTCAGATTCGGATCTCGTTGCGGGGTCTGCCCCAGTCCCCGATTATCCTCCCCTCCGGCCTCTCCCTTCCTCGTTCAAGGGTTAATACAGCGCCCTCTCCCCTCGCCACCCGACCGAGGCGCCCACACTGCCGGTCAGTAGCCCCTGGGAGAGGGGGAGTGGGGGACCCCGCCGCTTTCCCCGCTCGGCGACCTAGAACCGCAGCCTGCCGGAGAGGGCAGCGGCTCGGGTTTGACATCCCAGCTGGGTCCCGGGCCGGCTTTTGCTTTTGTTCTGCCAGCTACTCTACGGAATCGTAGGTGAAGCCGGGGTGGGCGGGTGCCCCGGTAGGGGGCTGTGGCGGGAGTTCCAGGTGCGGCCCCGAAATGACCATTGGAGGCGGCAGCTGTTTCCCGCCCCTGGGTGGGGAACGGATTCCAATCGCTAATCGATACCCTGGAGCCAGCAGTGGGTCAGCAGCGTCCCGACAAAGCGCAGCGGCCGCGTACTGTCACGCGCCTCTCCAGCACTCTCGAAAGCGCTACCTCGAGACGCGCATTTCCATTCATGGATCTGTGCCTGGGGGTTGATTAATGTCACCCCTGCCTGAGTTGAGGAGTGTCTGCAACTGCTCAATAGCCATTAACTGGGAGGTTACTGTGTGCAAGGCAGCTATCTTAAATAACCTTAATGTAAAATATACTTATCGAGCACCTACTATGTGAAAAGCAGGTATACTACAGACTTTTCAATTGAATAGGTATGTATTGAGCACCTACCCCGTGCAAAGGTGAAGCGTCATGACGTTCTCGATGTAACAGATATTTATTGAGTACCTACTATGTTCAAGGTAGCTATGCTATGACCTTATTTTAATATATGTTTACTGAGCACCTACTAAGTACTAAAGGCTTTTTTGCTGAAGGGTTGCCCAGTGTACTTTTGGGGTACAGATAGAAACAAGGGAGAGAAAATATAATATTTTCTGACCCTCGAGTCTTCAACTCCTTTAGTGACCTGCATTTTAACCTTTCCAAACCGCTTGTGTGGTGTATGAAGGGCTGGTCTCCTACACTTGAGGGTACTCTTCTATGCTTGAGGGTTTGTCAGACAGGAGCAGGGCTGAATAGTAAAAAGGCTTGCTCTGGAACCTCTTTCCAATCCAGTTTCCTTGCATTAGAAAAGTCAGTTTCTTTGTGTAAAACACCATGGAGTTACCACAGGGAATCAAAGGGCAATAAGGCAAAGCCCTAATGCTCAAAGGGACAGAGAATCCATGATGGAGACAGACAGACAAAAAGACACCTCCTAAACAAGGAAGGAACCAATAGAGGAAAGGAGAGGGAAGCATGAAGACAGGGCCAGCTGAACCTTCCAGCCCCTCACTCCAAACTTATACCAGTGATGTTGGGGTGAAAGAGTCTAAGTCCCATCATTGCCTATGGCTGGGGCCCTAGGACTGGAATTAAATAGTTTTCCTGCTAAGAGATTTGATGAATCTGTTACTCTGATAATCTTAGGATCTTGAGATGCACTGGAATATCCAGATAGGCAAGAAAATCATATCCATTAGCAAATATTTGAGTATTTACAATGCAATATAGGCATTTATCAGGGAAATGTAGTCTAAGACGTAGTCTTTGTCTTAAAGAACTCTGGTTCATGAGATAAACATGTAAAATGACAACTTGGGCAGCATATACAAAAAGCCAGGAGCAAATTCCTCCTGGAATTTGACATAAAAAATATTCTTACCACATGGAACTGTGGTTTTTCTCTTATCAGACATTGAGAACTCTCTACATGCCTTGTATGCTTATCTTTTTGCCTTGGCCTCCAGAAATTCCTGGTAATGGCTTTATCCCAGCTTCTTGGTACAATGATTTTTTTCTCCCTAAATTATTTCTGAGACCTCTCTTTTAAATTCTTTATAAAAAACTATATTACAGTATTTTTGTTGTGAACTTGAAAGCCTCTCTGAAATCTTTTCTGTAAGTAAGCCCATTATGAAAGATACATAGAAAATATGGTAAGTATTAGATGAATGTGCTCATAAGAAAAGGGGGAAAAACTATCAGGAATTTACAGAGAAAACAAATGGGCTTTGCAAGATGAAATAGGATTCAGATGGGCAAAGACAACTAACAAAGACTTTCCTCCCAAATTGAGGGAAATAGCATTGGCAAAGGTGTCAAAGAAAACAAACCGTCTTTAGAGTACTTTAGGTATTTGATAGATCTTCCTCTGGAATAGTTTCCATTCACTCAACACACAAGTGCTGCTGGAACATTTTACTGTGTCAAGGACTATGCTAGGTGTCAGGTGGGGGGCATCACCCAGAACCAGTTGAGGTTCGGCATGATCCCATAGCTGGCAAGGACCTTTGTCTCCTGTCCTGGCTGTGGGGTAGCACTGCCCTGCATCTCAGCCATTCTTTCAAGCATTCCTGGAGTTTTTTCACCTGAGCTGAACTTGACTGTAATCTTCTTCAAGGCCAAGAATGTGACTTTTTTTTTTCTCTGCATCCCTCTCTTCTTGCAGGTTCAGGCAGAAAGAGTCGGTAGGGTAGGTGACACTTATTTCAGTGACCTCTATTGCCCATTTCATCACCCCTTCTTGGCCTCATCAGGGCCTGCTATCCTCTCTTCCCCTCCATCATTTTCAGCTGTTCAGAGCCTTTCACTGTATGAAAACTGGTCTCAGGGGAAAACCAATCTGTCATCAGTCACTTTCTCTTAAATATGAATGTAGGTCACTGTGTTCTCTCTTCCAGGGGTCTTTGCACTTTAAGCCTCATTATGGAATGAAAGGCTGTGTTCACCATGAGAATGTCAGGCACAGACAAGTGGGTGTTGGAGGTAATTGGGGAGGCAAAGTGACTTTCTTGGTGCTCCTGAAACCACCACCCCCTCACGTAGCCAGTCTTGGCAAGGGTCCTTGCAGTCCCATGATTCTTGAAAGTCTGGAGGCTTCATTGCTGTTTATCATGGTGCAGTGGTTGAAGTCAGACAGTGGCTCTCTGTGAGCCACCTGTCAGCTTGGCCCTCGTACATTCCACTCCAAAGTTTAAAGCTTTATCGTTTGCAGGGAGAATCCTTGCTTCCTTACCTATACGTGTCCATTATTTTGAGGCAGCGATTCTCAACCTGGGCACTATTGATGTTACGGGCCAGATAATTTTTTGTTATGGGGAGCTGTCCTGTGCATTACAGGATGCTTAACAGCATCCCTGGCCTCTACCCCCTAGATGCCAGGAGCACTAAACACCAGCCTGCTCCCCAAGTTGTGACAACCCAAAATGTCTCCAGCCATTGCCAAGTATTCCCTAGGAAACAAAATAACTGCTGCTTGAGAACCACTGTTCTAAGGGTTATTGGTTATTATGTATCATGCCATATAAGAGAGGCCTTATCTAATGTAATTCAATTCTTTTCAATAAAGAGGAACTATTACATGTGTAATTAACATGGCAGAACTTTTCATATAAGTAATTTCATAAATTAGAATAAATATCCTTTTTTTCAGACTTCATATCCTAATCTGGTTATTATATTAAGTTCATCTTTTGAAGCATAAAGCCTCAAATTCTTCTTTTTCTAGTGTGGCTGATTTATATACCACAACTGTGGGTAGCAGAACCGCCATTGCCCACAAGATCATCCCCGCCTGCTGCTTGGGCAGTGCCTGGTAACCACCAGTCAGGGAGGAAAATGGCAGAGGAGGATTCAGTTCTGGTGGACTTGATGCTTATGTAATCTGATGGGCCCTCTTTAAGGAAAAGACAAAATGATAAGGGGAGCACATTGCTAGGGCCCCTCCCAGGCCTTAGAAGGGTCCTGTGAGGACAAGTGATGGGCTCTGAATTTAAGTTTCATTAGCTTCGTGGGAAAGTAGTCTTTGGGAAAGGTTTTGAGGAATGACTGGACAGCTGTGTCTGCAAGAATAGGAAACTAGTCCTACCTGTGACTGATAAGAGCTAAGAGAAAGTTCTCGAAGTGTTGACTTAAATTGAGAGCACAGATCAAAACGGAATTGTTAAACCTAGGGTGACCTATACTTCTGTTAACATCTGCCCTCAAAAGTAAGAACTTCCATGTCGTCAGCAACCACAGGCCCACATGAGCAGCATCATAGGTGAAATGAGGGGCAGGGATCATTCCGGTTTAGCAGGAGGCTCTGCGTTCCACTAGTGGGTAGTAGTAACTTACTGCACCTTGTAAATGAGGTTGGTCAGTGCTGAAGTTATTGCCTCGGGAAATGAATGAAAACTCTTTCAGGTCACTCTAATGGTATTTGAAGAGTTTATAACTGGAGTACATTGATTCAAACTTTCCTTTTGGAATACCTGAGCCTGGGATGAGATGTCCTTGCATTAAAACAGGCCAGGCAGGAAACACTTGCCCCCTCATTTTGGGGGGCAAGTAATTTAAGTACAGTCGTGTGCTACATAATGACATTTCAGTCAATGAAGGGCTGCATGTGGGACTGTGAAACTGTAAGATTATAATACTGTATTTTTCCTGTACTTTTTCCATGTTTAGACATATTTAGGTGTACAGATACTCACCACTGTGATACAGTTGCCTACAGTGTTCAGTACAGTAAGCATGCTGTACAGAGTTGTAGTCTAGGAGCAATAGGCCATACCATATAGCCTAGGTATGTAGGCTATTCCATCTAGGTTTGTGTAAGTATGCTCTATGATGTTCCCATAACCAGGAAATTGACTAAGGATGCATTTCTCAGATGGATCCCCATTATTAAGTGAGGTATGACTGTATGAATTTAAGAACTTAAAATAATAAGGCTTTAAAAATGAAACTATAATTCAGACTTCTATTAATTAATCTTTTTCCTTAGTTTAGATCACCTTAGCTTCAGTGAGGAAGACAGTGTTCTAATTGTTGCTTTAGTATAGAAATGTTAAATATAAATGCCTGGCCCTGCACAAGACTGATCTGGCAATGTATCAATGTCTAGATTTAACAAAAATTAAAAATAAGAAATAAGAAACACTCTACATGAAGATTTGGTGTAGGAGGGATTTCTTTTAAAGCATTGGTAGTCTTTGATTTGTATTTAAACAGGTTTGATTTGTATAAATTTTTCGAGTTGAGACCTGTTTGGAGATTTTAGGTCAAATGTGCACACAGTCACAGAAATTAGACCTGAAAGAGATTTTAGGGGTTTCTGGCCAGCCCTGCTTGCCCATTGAATAATTGGAGAAACTGAGGCTGAGAGTGGTTAGATGGCTTGCCAAGGTCACACAGAGATCAGCTGGGAGGCTGGGGCAAGGAGCCAGGAGCTCACCCCATCCCCTTGACACTCAGTGCTGCTGGGATACCGTTCTTCTGTCTTCCTGGTTGTAGAGTATGTCGGTGTAGGGAGATCAGGCAGGAAAAGGGTTTGATAACTTGTCTCATTTCCAGGGCACCTGATCCTCAGAGAACTACTCATTAATTCGAACTGATTACATCTATGCCAAAGGTGTGTGTAAACACAGGCAGTACTGAAACAATCACAGAAAAACTGAGACGGTTCAATTGGTGGAATGAGACTATTTTATAAAAACTTCCTTTATTGCTTTTTTGTATCATCTTTACAGTAAATAACTAGAATGAAAACATTTATTTGTCTATTTAAAAAAGTAATATATATTCATTATGGAAGGTGGCAAGAAGAATAAACAAATCCTACCTGTGATCCTGTGATACTTTAATCCCATTCATATTTTGCTATGTTTATTTTTAGTGTTTTTTTTAGCCCAGTTTCAAGCTCGTTTGAACAATTGAGACCATACTGTACATATAATTTTAATTTTTCTTTCCTTTTTTATTAGAATAAACAATGTATGTGTTATTGTGAACGTAATTTTTGTGAACATAAATTCTTTGTGAACATAATTTTTTTTGTCTTTCCACAATGTCAGAGTTTTATTGATGCTTTTTTTTTTACTTTAAGTCCTGGGATACATGTGCAGAACGTGCAGGTTTGTTACATAGCTATACACTGCCATGGTGGTTTGCTGCACCCATCAACCTGTCATCTACATTAGGTATTTCTCCTAATGCTATCCCTCAACCCCCAGTCCCTGACAGGCCCCGGTGTGTGATGTTCCCCTCCCTGTGTCCTTGTGTTCTCATTGTTGTGAACATAATTTTAATGTCTGCATAATTCAATCCTTAGAAGCTCATTAATTTACCACAACATTTTGCTATTAGTGAACATTAAGTTTGGTCCTAATTTCTTCCTGCTGTGTCACTGCATGAGCAACTTTGTGTCTGTGCTTTTTCTACAATTTGGATTGTTTTCTTGGTATACATCCAAAGAGTGAAATTACTGAGCCAAGGATGTGTGTGCATTGTGTTCAATGGCTTTACCAAAATGGTGTACCAGTTTACCTTATATTGATAGCATACTATAAATGATGAAATTTCACCACACCATTGATAACATACTTGTTTTGTAATTACTTATGTGACAAAGTAAAGGTGTCTTTATTGCTTTCATTTACATTTTGCTTACCAACACAGCTAAACATTTTTCTATAGAATTTTTTATGGGACTTCCTGTGTGTGTGTGTGTGTGTGTGTGTGTGTGTGTGTGTGTGGTGTTTTTTGTTGTTGTTGTTGTTGTTTTGGTGAATTATCTATTTGAGTGTAGTTTTTTAAAAAAAAAAAATGACCTGTCATTTGTCAAAAGGAAAAACAATAACCTCTGATCTCATAGGTATAGTGGCCATTTTATAAAGAATTCCGGCTGTGTGCGGTGGCTCACGCCTGTAATCCCAGCACTTTGGGAGGCTGAGGCAGGTGGATCATGAGGTCAGGCGATCGAGACCATCCTGGCTAACACGGTGAAACCCCGTCTCTACTAAAAATACAAAAAAATAGGGCGTGGTGGCGGATGCCTGTAGTCCCAGCTACTCGGAAGGCTGAGGCAGGAGAATGGCATGAACCCAGGAGGTGGAACTTGCAGGGAGCCGAGATCGGGCCACTGCACTCCAGCCTGGGTGACAGAGCAAGACTCCATCTCAAAAAAAAAAAAAAAAAAAAAAAAGAATTCCAGTCAACCCTCATGTTCCATGATTCCAACATCTTCAGTTCCATGTTTCAGGCTAAACATTTTGTTCATAGTCATAGAGCTGCTTGTTAGTTCCTGAAGCAAGCTTAGACGGAGAGATAGAGTGCTTTATTCTCTTAGTGGAAGCCAAATTACATTGAGCGTTTGCTAAGTGCTTCTCATGCCTTAATTCTTATTCTTACAACAGTCTCTAAAGTGGGTACTGTCACGTCTCTCCATTTATACATGAGGAGAGTGTTGCATAGAAAAGTAAAATAACATAACCACAGTCACATACACTTTTAATAACTGCTAACTACCTCTGGATCTTTGCTAACATGGCCTGCCTCAGTTATGTACTTGGTCTTGGAGGGAGTTAGGGTTAGGAATATTAGCAACTTCATCTGAACTCTACTGCCTATTTCTGGGAGACTTTGTAGTGCAAGTTAATTTTATTATCTTAAATTTCCTCACTCTATCTTCTGTATCTCTTACCCTCCCCTGTGTTTTCCATCCTTTTCCTTTAATCTCTCCAGGACACATTCTGAATAGTTTCTTCTGACCTGTCTTCCAAGTCACAATGTATCTCTTCAGCTGTATCTAATCTGTGGTTAAATCCATCATTTATTGCATTCTCAATTTTGATTACTGAATTTCCAGTCTAGAATTCTAGTTATTTTTCTAATCTGCAATGTTACTTTTTATGGTTCTTGGTTCTTTATTGTAATTTTTATGTTGAGCTTTTAGCTGCATGAGCATAGTAAGCATAATTGTTTTACATTCTGTATCTGGTAGTTTTTCTATCTGGAATTCCTAAGCATCTTTTTTTCCTGTCTTTTGTTTGTTCTGGTTCTCATGCTGGTTCATATTTATGTTGTCATGTCTCCTTGTGTGCCTCATTATCTTTAAATGTGTGCTGGATATTGTTTTGAAAAAATATATGTAAGAATACCATGTGTCATTCATTTTAAGATGTACAGTATTTTTATATTTTAGCCTCTGAAATCAGTATGTGTTTTATGTCATGAATTTTTACACTTCTAGTTGACAGCATTTTTTCTTTTTCACTGGTACATAAAATCATAGTGCTTCATATAGTTAGTGATATTTAAAATTTCAGGACATTTGATAATTTGAGACTTTGGATAATCGTAATAAATATGACAAGAGTTCAAGAGAGAATTTTAATTAACTTCTTAAGGTTTTCTGGGGTGTCAGCAATAGTGGGTCAATTTTGGGGCTTCAGATTTTCTAGATCACCCAGATGACATGAAGCCAGACTAGTTTACTTTTTGTCTCTCTTACTTCTAGGGTCTATCAGAGGATGTCCAAGGGAGAGAATACAGTCGTGGGTTCTTAGTTTCCATTTCTGGTTGGGCCAGTAAAGCCCCTTCCTCATCCTTGCTTTCCGCTTATCACTAAAGATAGAAACTAAAAACCATGGCTTCAGGCTGCTAACAGCCTAAAACAAAACATAACAACAACAACAACAACAAAATAAGGTAGGTTAGACAAGCTTGGAGCTCTTTGGGGTCCTACTCTAAATGTAAAGTGGTTTACCAGACCTTAGGGAGGCCCTGGCCTCTTGATTCCATGAGGCCATCAATGCACTGCTCAGCTTCCTAGCTTCCTATTTTGGATTGACAAGCCCAGCCCCTCCAACTGGGTAAAAGTGGCCCCTAGTACTGAAGCCCACATGTCTAGATCTCTTTCTTTTCTCACATCTTAAACCTGAAATTCCTCCCTATCTTGTTAGCTTTTTGGTGCTTTTAGGAAGGTTTGTTGTTTGTTTGTTGTTAACCTCATCCAGCTTTCTTTGTTGTGTTCACTGGGAAAGTTGGCTCAAATTACCCAGTTCACCACTGCTGGCAGGAGGTGGGACCCAGTCAGATCATCTTAGAGACTTACAGGAGAGAAACACAAGTGACCAGCTGTTCTTTGCCTGACTGTGTCTAGAGAACTTTATCTGCTCCCAACACAATACCCTGGTTGCAGCTGGAAAGCAGAAGTTGGGATGGATATATTTCCACTAACTGGACATAGCCACATGTAGATATATTTCCCTGCATAGATGAAACTAATTCCTCAGCCTGTTCCTAATAAGGCAGGTGATGTGGCTGAGAAGGCAGTCACAGGAGTGCTACCTGGAGCCCCATCTCGAACCTGCTTCTTTCTTCTCGCCTACACTGTCCTGCAAAAGATAAGAATTTAGGACCAAGGGAAGTGTTGAGGCAGGAAGATGCTTTCTCTTTCAGCAGCTGTTAAGAAGTAAAAACTGTAGGCTGTACTTTAGCTGGGTAAGTTTCCTTACATTCAAACTGGACCCCAAAATGTTCATATTTAAGGCAGAACTTCTCTTCCATGGCCCAGACAATTCCTTGCAGAGGCTGAACCGTCAGGACCAGCTCAGGAGTCACGATAGCCTTTCCAGATGACTCTGCTTGATGCTAAGGTTTGGAGCTTTATGATAGTTTTTGGCTTTTAGAATGCTGTTCTGCATGCTTAACCACGTTTTCTTGGAATCAGCAGCCACATCTATTTTCCCCTTACCCTCCTCCAACTCTTCCCCAACTTTCAAGAAGCCAGAGAAGTTTACAAAAAGCAAAGTGTATTTCCTGAGTTTGAAAAGGTTGGACAAAGGGAGCCTGAGTGGTGGGAACTCCTCATCCTCCACTTTACCAGAGCCTCCATTGGCTTTTGGGGTGTGAGAGTGGGGTGGTGGCGGCTTTTATTTTTATTTTTGAGTACCTTTTTCCCTGGAAATTTTAGAGCTGAGCTATTCTCTAAGAAACTCACTGTCTGCCCAGGGAACCATAGCCTTCTCCCTCACCCTTCAGGTGTGTAATCATTGGGTAAAGAGAAGGAAGGTGTGGGTGTGCCCCTCTAGAAAGGGCCCTGTCTTAGAGGGAGGTATCCCACTGACTTTCTGGAGACCACCGTATACCATGGAGCCTTTTATGTATTCCACAATAATTTACCCTGCTGATTTTTAATTTCACAATACTTCACACATAGGAAGGACTATTGATAAATTAGTCCACCATATTGCTAGAAATAGAAATCCTCCAATTAGATTTCAGTAACTGTCCATAAAAGAACAAATCTGTAACCCCACTCCCAGGTAATTCTAGATTGTGACCGATCCTTTGGAAGAAATGATAAATGACTTAATTAATTTTGAAGAGGCAAATTTTCTGTTCTCCTGGAAAATGTGCCCTTCCATGATTATTTTTGGAGGCAGAATGGCCAGAAAGCCCTACCAGCCATAAGAATTTATGAACCATGACATTTGAAAACTTTCAGCCTGAGATGAAGTAAATTAATTCCTCTAGCATGATTCACTGTAGGTACAAACCCAGATTTCTTTTATCAGTAACTTGGGCTCTTAAGGTGATTTTTCTAAAGAGGTATAGTTATTTGAGACCCATCAGAGCCATTTTCTGTATTTCTTTTGTCAAATTTTCCATTTATGTGGATTTGAGTTTTTTCCAGTTATTTCAAGACCATCTTGTCTGCTAATAAGAGATAATATGCTGCCTTTTCAATAACATATGTGAAAGCCACAGGGAGTTCAGACAAAGTTAGCTGAGCAAATTCCTGTACTTATCAGAGACCATGACATCACCTTCAGTATGCGGTGGGCTTTTTACCAAGTGTCCAGCACCTTTAAAGAACTCAGAATGGTAAAGTATTATAGCTCGTTCAATAGAAAAAAGGAACAGAGAAGTTCAGAAATCTGAAATGATTTTATTTGTAAGAGGAGAATAAGGAAGATGATTACTGTAAATCGCATAGGAAGAGGAGGTGAGAAATATGTAACAATGGTGTAACTATGGTGGACTGCTTTTAGCTTTCCAGATCAGAGGTGAGAAAATGAAAAATTTCTTATGAATTATTATGAAGTTTCAATACTTGCAGTGTAGGATTCGAAGAGGGCTTTAACGACCCAGCCATCTGGTGTGTAATAAAGCCAGTGAAATATGCGCCATCAAAACGACACAGAGAAGAACGTTAGGGTACACAGAGTAGGAGCGAGAGTTTTTTACACTATGAGTGAGAATATATCTAGTAAGTAGTTCTGGGTATGTTGTGGCCTGAATAACTGTCCATTTTTCTATGCTTTACTATTTTCTTGAGCTGAATGGAGACTAAGGACAAAAGAAAAAAGACTCAGGTCGTTATTAAGTTTGTTCGGTCTCTGCATGATTCCAAAGTGAGAATGCTCTCAGTTGAAGTACTTAGTTAAAAGCTCAAAGTCTTGTTTCCGTATGTCTATACCTGCTTTCATTTTTCAAAAGTTATTCAGTGAATTTGTTAATACTGAAACCCCCCCTTTCTTATGAGCAGTCTTTCTTCTGAGATTCTCATAAGATTCTCAATCTTATGAAATGCATTTCTGAACTAGAGGCAGTAAAAAAAGTCCGTTGGCTTTTCTTTCCAGTTTATTCAGAAGCAAATCTCCAGAATCAAAAATCTGTCCACCATTTACCTGCTGAATTATCTCCCTTCGTTAACCAACAAACAACAGTGTTTTGCTCTACAATTTGAGTTCAGGATTTGGCTTCCATAATATATTAAGTAACCTTCTAGTTTTCTCTTCCACCTCTGCTATTGATAAGAAATAATAATCACATTATTATTTAATTATCACCACCAAAAGCAATGTCAGATTTCAGTAATCTAAAACTATATTGCCTTAAACTTAGATTATTTGAAATAAGATCTTTCCTCTCCAGTAATGGATACCTAGAAAAGCAGGTGTATAGCTGTCGATACAGGGGACACATGCAGGAGCATGTACAGTTATGATTATGGGGCAGTCATAAGCTTTTTTCCTAGAAGGACACACAAGACATTGTTAGCAGTGATAAAGTAAGAAGTGATTGAGGATTGATGTGAGGGAAGCGATTTGTTAGTTTATATTTTACTATTTGATGTTTTAAATAAGCATATTTAATAAGTAAATAAGGAGAGAATTAAGAAGGTGGAGAAAAAAAGAAGTCACTGTTTATAAGATCCTGTTGTGAATTTAACCTCTAGACCAAGGGTCCCCAACCCCTGGGCCACAGAACAAGTATTGGTCTGTGACCTGTTAGGAACCAGGCCGCACAGCAGGAGGAGAGCAGTGGGCAAGCCAGCAAAGCTTCATCTCTATTTACAGCCGCTCCCCATGGCTTGCATGACTGCCTGAGTCTGCCTCCTGTCAGAACAGTGGCAGCATTAGATTCTCATAGGAGCACAAACCCTATTGTGAACTGCACATGTGGGGGATCTAAGTTACATGTTCCTTATGAGAATCTAATGTCTGATGATCTGTCACTGTCTCCCATCACCCCCAGATGGGACTGTCTAGTTACAGGAAAACAAGCTCAGGGCTCTCACTGATTCTACATCATGGTGAGTTGTATGCATGTCCCATACCCAGCCCTGTACACGGAAAAATTTTCTTCCATGAAATTGGTACCTGATGCCAAAAGGGTTGGGGACCACTGCTCTAGACTAATTTCTCATTAGAAATTCTGGTTTTTATTAATCATCAGACCAAAATCTATAGGAACATATGGTCAATATAGGTCACATATATCCTCCATGGTTTTGTGTAACTTATATTCTGCAGCATTTTTTCAAGTCCTCTCATACGAATGTCTTCTTTGAGCCTCCTAGTGGCGCTGTCTGGTATTTTGAGCCAGTATTATATGATTTCCATTTTACAGAGGGGAAAACTGAAGCTATGGGAAGATGTGTGGCTTGTCTTAGATGATATAGTTACTACCTGGTTCCCTAGTATTCCAGGACTAGAAGCCACTTCTGATTCCACATCGGCGTTCTTTTATCCCTGGTAAAAAGAATTTTGCTCTTTATTCTAGACATTCTTTTTTTAAATACTTCAAGCTGCCTCCTCTCTGGTTTTGTGCCATTGCATCTATTTCATTCTGTCTTGAATCATAGTTAGATGATTGTTTTCCTCATTAATTTCAGCAATATAGGCTGTCTCTCTTTTTGTAGCCTTACTGTGTCTAGTACATTATGGCACATATATTCATTCCTTAGTCTTTTCTTTTATGGAATTGGATTTAAGGTATTTTCTCCCAAATAATTATACATTTCTAGGAAAACAAAAGGAATAAATGAATCCCTTTCTACAAGACTAATGTCATTGTTCACAAGAGAATTAGAATCACATGTTGTTTGAGTTGGAAGAAAATCATCAAGAGTATTTATTCTCTTGTTTTACAAATGAGGAACCTGAAGATCAAATAACTTCTGAAGATCCCACAGGGAATTAGAGGTGACATGGTATACAGAGCCCAGTTCTCTTCACTTCTAGCCGAGCTCTCCTTTTGCTGCAACAGTTATTACAGAGATTGACCATCAAGTTTTAGATGAATGGTCAATGCTGGCAAAAATCAGGTCATGCTAAATTAAAACTACAAATGTGAAGAGAGTTTTAAAACTCTCAAAAAGAAAAGGCTGTACCGAGCTTATTTTTCCAAGTTTTAATGAATGATTTTGTAGCTCTACCTCCTTTTAAAGCAAACCTGCTATATAAACATCAGCATTTCCACAAAGGAATTCGCAGTAGGAATCCTTGAGATGATAAGTATCCATACCAGGTGCATTTGCAATAGAGAAAAATCACCCTCACTTGTTGGGTAAATCCAGGTGCACAACATCAATGTGAAAGGAGGGATAAATGGTAATTTTTACCTCACCTGCAGCCTTCTTAAAATAGGAGCTGTTTCTGACCTGGTGAGTGAACTCCTCCTTCAGCAAGGAGCAGAGGCTATGGATGCGCTGTCTAATATTCATGGGTTGGAAACCTAATTCCTAATGCAACATTGTTGGGAAGTGGGGCCTTCGGGAAGGCGTTTAGGTCATGAGGGCTCTGTCCTCATGAATAGATTAATGCTGTCATAAAATGACTTAATGGAAGAAATTTGGTCCCTTTCTTGCCTTTCTGCCTTCTGCCATATGAGGACATGAAGTGTCCTTCCCTCTGGAGGATGCAGGGTTCAAGGTGTCACCTTGGAAGCAGAGACTAGACCCTCACAAGACACTGAACCTGCCAGTTCCTTGATCTTGGATTTCCAAAACTGTGAGAAATACATTTCTGTTTTTTATAAATGACCCAATCTCAGGTATTCTGTCTTTGCAGCACAAACGGACTAAGACAACACCTCAGTTCCTAAATTCACTCCTAGGCACCTGAGTGCTCAAAAGCTATTCCTAGTTTTTAAACATGCTGAGAACAGAGAGCTTGAAAGGCTTATTTTTTATTTTTATTTTTTTCTGAAGTCACCCAAAGGAGAAACAGCAAAAGAAATTCCAAAGAGGGAGACACTATCAAAAAGCGTAAGGCAAAGATTTAATGTGGAAGATGCCAAAAGCAATTGCAACAAAAACAAAAATTGACAAATGGAACCTAATTAAACTAAAGAGCTCTGCACAGTAAAAGAAACTATCGACAGTAAACAGACAGTCTACAAAATGGAGAAAATATTTGTAAACTATGCATCTGACAAAGTTCTATCAATAATATCCAGAATCTATTAGGAACTTAAATGAATCAACAAGCAAAAAAAAAAAAAAAAAAAAACCATTAAAAAGTTTGCAGAGGAGATGAACAGATACTTTTCAAAAGAAGACATACACGTGGCAAACAAGCATATGAAAAAAATGCTAACATCACTATTCATTAGGAAATGCAAATCCAAAGCACAGTGAGATACCATCTCACACCAGTCAGAATGCCTATTATTAAAAAGTCAAAAAATAACAGATGCTGGTGAGGTTGTGGAGAAAAGGGAATGCTTATGCACTGCTGGTGGGAATTTAAATTAGTTCAGCCATTGTGGGAGACAGTTGGTGATTTCTCACAGAACTCAAAGCAGAATTACCATTTGACCTAGCAATCCCTTTTTTGGGGGTATATACCCAAAGGAATGTAAATCGTTCTTCCATAAAGACACATGCATACATATGTTCATTGCAGTACTATCCACAATAGCAAAAAATGGGATCAACCTAAATGCCCATGAACAATGGGCTAGATAAAGAAAACATGGTACATGTACACCATGGAATACTATGCAGCCATAAGAAGAACAAGGAAATCATGTCCTTTGCAGCAACGTGGATCTAGCTGGAGGCCAATATCCTAAGTAAACTAACATAGGAACAGAAAACCAAATACTGCATGTTCACACATATAAGTGGGAGCCAAACATTGAGTACACATGGACACAAAGGAACAACAGACACTGGGGCGTGCTTGAGGATAGAGGGAGGGAAGAGGATGAGGATCCAAAAATTACCTATCAGGTTCTATGCTTATTATGTGAGTGGCAAAATAATCTGTACACCAAACTTCTGTGACATGCAATTTATTTATATAACCTGCATATGTGCCCCGAACCTAAAATAAAAGTTAAAAAAATAAAAATTTCTACCAACATCCAATGTGAAAAAGGCATAATAGATTCCATTTTTAATTAAATCACATAATGAAATAACAAAGTGTCAGGTCTGTGGAAGTCCCTAGGACAGTATTTACTAATGAAGCAGTATAATGCAGTTTGTATGAAGCATATTCCTTTTATGCCAAGCCCTGCTCTGGATTCATAGGGTCCTAGGTGGCACCAATGCAAGTAGGCATAGTTGGAAAGGACCTCATGAGAATGGAGATCTCTACAAATTCAATTCAGTTTAACAAATATTTCAGGTAGGTGCTGTAGGAGAGTTACAGTAAAAATTATAAGACAGACCCTGCTCTCCTGGAGCTTGGAGCCTGCGCCATGCTTTCCAAACTTGTTTGCACATTGGAATCACCTGGGGACCCTACAAAATATTGATGTCTGTGCCCATCCCATTGCCCTAGAGCTTGTGATCTGATTGTTCTGGGGTCTAGCATGAGGTTTGGAATTTTAAAAAGATGATTCTCAAGTGTAAACAAGTTTCGGAACCAATGGTATGTGTTGTCATGGTCAGCTTTGGCTGCATTAGAATCACCTGGAGAGTGTGTGTGCCTGTTTGCATACACTCCCTACACACCGTATGCATGTGTGTATGAGGGCATGTGTTACACATTTGTCCCAGGCTGCAGCCCTAGAGATTCTGATTTATGTGGCGTGGGGTCCAGACATCAGTTTTATTTAAAACTCCAAATTAGGTGCATGTTAGAATCATCTGGGGCATTTTTAAAATACCGATGTCTGGGTCTTACTCCAGAGACTAGGGTTTAATTGGTTTGGAGTCTAGTCTGGGAATCAGATTTTTTGTGAAGCTGCTTAGGTGATTCAAATATACAGCCAAGATTGCAATCCCCTGTGTTAACCAGCAAAAACACCAGGATTACCTTGTGCAGGGTTACCTTGTGCTCAATAAAAATGGGAACACATGAAACAATAGAAGGGTTTATAAAAATGTTAGTGCTAAAACGTTGGGCATTTCTGGTTCTTTGGACATTTCCATAGGCCTGAATATGTTATGCTGTGATTTGGATGAAGGGTAGGCAGCAAAACCTAATAAATTCAGCTCACGACCACAGCCTTCATTGTGGCTACCAGTAGAACTTTGAGCTGAAACTGACAGCCAAGATCTTCCTAATTGCCCTGTTCCTTGTATCTGCAGTGATAGGAGTGGCACATCTGCCTGTCATACTCCTGATGTATCTAACATTGTTATTTGGAGAAAAATAACCAGAAACTGGCTTCTGTAACATTAAGGTACTCCAGCCATAGACTTAGCCTTAGGTGAACTCTGTGTAGTTCAGCAAGTGTCGACTGAGAGCCTACCCACTGCCCAGGGTTCAACAGAGAACTCCCTGGAGCACAGACTGCATGTGTTGCCTGGTTTCCTTTGTTCCCTAGGCGATTCCTGTTTAGTCCAAGGCGTAAAGGGAGGGGCTGTATTTCTGCATCTGGCCCCCAGGTGAATGCAGCTGTTTTAAACTGTGAGCGGCTCAGCTATCCTGGAAAAGGGGAAGTGGCCAGAGAGTTCATTGAAGCTGCTCATTGAATGGAATCTGAGCCGCTTCTAATGGTCTTTGAAGGCTCCACACCAGTGGTTTTCAAACCTGAGTGTGCATCTGAATCAACCTAGAGCACTTGTTAAACTACAGATTGCTGGGGCAACTCTCGGAGTTTCTGATTCATTAGGTATAGGATAGGGTCCAAGAATATGTATTTCTAATGCCTGTCTAGGTGATGCCGGTGGTGCTAGTCTGGGGACTACCATTTGAGAACCACTGGTCTAGGAGGAAGGACATAGTGATGGCAGATGGTGCTGTTTGGTCAAGGAAAAGGAAATTATATGATTGCTGCAAATCTACCTAATGGTTACAAGATCAGGAATCAAAAGAACCTATTAGCAAACTATAAGATTGATAGATGGATTTTTTGAAAAAATTATGAAACACCTACTGCATGCTAGGTATTGTGCAAGCTTTGCTGCTATAAGGAAGAGGAAGATGCTGTTACTTCATGAAGTGGTTAGTCTTGGCATGAGTAATGGACTACTAAAAGGACAGCACAGTACTGCTCCCATAATGCTCTATAGAGGGAGCACTTGGGGCTTTCAAGGGACAAACATGGGCAGGAGGGAGTGTGACTCAGAGGAGGCTTCCAGGAGCGTGTGATGTCTGGGAGGAATCTTGGAAGATGACCTGGTGTTTGCTAGGGGAAGGTGGGGCAGTATCCCTGGAGCAGCATGGGCAGAGGTGAGAGAGAACATGAGTAAGCCTCGCATGGAGAACCATACATGGGGTAAAGAATTGGATGGGGAGGGGCAGCTTAGTCTGGACTGGCAGGCAGAGACTGGAGCACAGTAGCTGGGGCTGATCTGAAGGCAAGGAAAGTCTTTGAGGGGTGTAAGCAGGAGAAGATGGTGATCAGATTTGCCTACTCATTGCCTGCAAGTTGAAAAATGGACTGGAGAGAACACGCACATGCAGGAGACACAAGAGACTGTCACAGGAGTCCCCATGGGAAGTGATGAGGCTGCAGGGTGCATGGCCTGTGCATCATTTTGTCCTTGCATCACTCTTGGCCTCTGCTCAGGATTTTAAATACTGTGTGTGCTTTTGGAGTGGCACCAGGCAGCAACTATTATGCTTCCCCCTAAATGAATATTGTTTTTCAAGGAAAATGAAGTTTAAGTGAATGTCAAGGGGGCAACTTTGAAGCAGATGAGTTACAAAAATGCAACCACTTGAGAGGTATGTGTGGAAGTGGAGTGGGGCAGTCCCACCTCCTTAGTCTAGATGAGTTTGGGGAGGAACTGTTCTCTGCCTGTCCTGTTTTCTTTTTTGGTACTAGCTGGGAGTCATGCTTTTACCTTGAGAGCAGATTAAAAGCCCTGAGTCATAGCCCAGCCACCTGCTGGCAGCTACATTTTCCCACGTCCCAGGCCTATTCCCCTTCAATTTGGGGGCTTACCCAGGGAAGTCTCCCAGGTACCCTCAGGATGGTGCCAGTGCTGCGCATTATGGAGTGAGTAGGGCTGTCCAAAATAGGTGAGACCCACTCCATGCCCATCACAGTTGCACACCAGGTGTGTATAAAGAAAATCGAGAAGAGGGTGACAGTGGGCTAATTGTTGGCTAGGGACAAGTGCAAAGGGTGTTAGAAGGGGAGTGAGTTCTCATCCATTCCTGGCCCATCTTAAAAGAAAGCAACAGTGATGGATTTTACTTGTGGTACTACTCACTTCAATTTGGTGATGAAAATTTGATCTGTGGTTTCCTCTCACAGGGCTCTTCATCACACAGTAATTGATACATCTCCAAGTAGCTCTTGAGGAAATCCATTCCAACAGGTCCCATCAGCACCCAGGGAGCCTAGCAGGGATCTCAGCAGGCTCCACCTCCCCTGTCATCCCCCCTTCCTCCTTCAGTCTGTGGGGTTTCATCAGAAGCCTGAGTAGGCTGGAGGAGGAGGAGGCAGGGGTCACACCAAAGGGACTGAAGACCAGTGTTGGCAAACAGAGTCTGTTCTCAGTAGTAGGGGCATCAAGCAATAGGTCACCTTTGTTGAGGTGGCTTTGCTGCTCAAAACCAACACAGTAGATGTGGGAATGGGCTGCAGGATTGGGAGCCAGCGGCTGCCTCAGGTGGGAAGGGTGAGAAGGCCAGGTAAGAGCAGGAAGTAATGGGTGTGACCAAGGGCCAAGTTCACCCTGATCAGGGGAAGACATACGGCCTGCATACCTCCCTGAAGGCTGCCCCAGACCTTTGGCTAATGACATGCCCATGCTCTTACTAGGTGGTCGCTAAAAATGTTTGGACAAATGCCCAAGGGGACTTCCATCAACCTTTGGCTGGCTAAGGCCAAGCTGCTTTTTTCCTGCTTCCATCTGCTGTTTGTTTCTGAGCGAAGCTTGCCCTACAGTGGGAACCATCCTAGACGTCTGTTCCTTGAGTTGCTTAAGGGTGTTCTGCCTTCTCTCTTTCATGGTATTTACTGTTGGCCCTGCACCATGGAACAGGACTAGAATATAAACTGCCATATTCTCTAATAATGTCAACTGTGTGAGTCTTGCCTCCTCCGATACTAGTAAACCTTAGGGCAGAAACTTTAATCGATTACAGAACTTCTTTTATACCCCTCCCTTGCTCCCTGCTCTGCCTGGCATCAGGTAGTAGCTGGATGATTGACTGAGATGCCTGAATTTCCCC
This sequence comes from Pongo pygmaeus, assembly GCF_028885625.2. Classification (NCBI taxonomy): domain Eukaryota; kingdom Metazoa; phylum Chordata; class Mammalia; order Primates; family Hominidae; genus Pongo; species Pongo pygmaeus. The sequence goes on from NC_072390.2 coordinate 65,415,144, forward strand.
TGGAAACCCAAACACATCTGCCTTTCCATTGTCCATCAATACTGCTCCTGGGGCCTTCCACCTTCTGCTTACCCAGTAGCACAGCTTGATGCCTGTATTCATCCTCACTCTGTGAGCACTGAAGAAGGAGGAGTTTGCATGTTCATCCTGGACACTCAACATCCTAAAATGCACGAGTGCTTTTGCTTAAAAAGCAAGGCAGCAAGATGTATTCACTATCTGTGGCTGTAACAAACCACCCCATGATTCAGAAGCTTAAAACGGCAAAGGTTTATTTGCTTACAGATTCTTTGTGTCAGGCATTTGGAAGCTGCTTAGCTGAGTGGTTCTAGTTCAGGGACTCTCATGAGGCTGCAGGCTCATGGTGTTGGTGAGGGCCACAGACATATGGAAGCTTGTCTTGGGCTGAAGGATCAGCTTCCAAGGTCACTCATGTGGCTGGAGGCGTCGGTTCCTCTCTGCAGGTCTTTCCATAGGGGCTTATCACACGGCAGCTGCCTCCCTCCAGGGCACGTACGTGATCCAAGAGAGCAACCGAGCAGTTACGGTACCTGTACAACCTGGACTCTGAAATGGCATGGTCATTGCCCTTTTCTTTCTCTTCATTAGAAGTGAGCCACTGAGTCCAGCCCACATTCAAAGGAAGGGGAATTACGCTCAACTTTGTGAAGAGAGTGTCAAATAATTTTTGAACATATTTTAAACCACCACATAAAGCAGGTGAGCAGAAGAGTTGAGTTCATCCTCTGTGAGTAACTTATTTTCCCATGTGGGTGGCTTGGGAGCTGCTCTGGGGAACTCCATGCACCTGTGGGTAGAATGTGGTGAAGGGTCGAGATCCAAGAGTTAGTCTGACAACAGTTACTGGGATATATGACATGTCCTAGGAGTTTGGGGACCTAGGAAAGTTACATGTAAATTTTTGCTGTCACAGAGCTCACAGGCAAATGAAACTTTTAATAATAAGCACCATACAATTATCATTGTCCTTTTGAAACCATTATTGATTGATGAGACTTCTGCTATTTCTAGAATTATGAAGAATAGGGCAGCTTAAAGAAGAGGTGGGCTTATCTGCTGGAGGGTTAGAGCCCTTTCTTTCCACTGGGCCTCAGATTTCTCATATGTAAAGTGAAGGAGAGGGACCCATTCAGTGGGTCTGTACCCTGGCTGCTTGTTGGAATAACTCAGGGAACTTAAACAAAATACTCTAGAAGTTCTGATTCACTCAGTCTGGGATAAGGTCTGGCTACAGGAGCACCTCAGATGAGAACCACTGGGCTGGCTGATTATGAAGATCTTACAGACTCTGACACTCAGTGGCTCCTAGTGGCAAGCTCTCCTGTTCTGTGGTAGAGCAAGGATGCTCAGGTGCAGGTGCCCTTACTGAGAAAGCTAAATCCTGACTCTACCACCTATCCCCACCCTAGTCACCCAGAGTGGCCTAAGAAAGTGCAGGGCTACCTTGTGAGTTAATGAGCTCCCTGATGTTAGAATGGCTCAACCTGGGACCATATCACAGAGATGTTATGGTTATTGCACCAAGAATTCCCGCACTGGGCAGGTGGGTAGACTAGGCCAGTGGTTCTCAAACTGTGGTCTGCAGAGTAGCATCAGAAGCAGCACCTAAAAGTTTTTTTTAGCAAGGCTCATTCTGTTATAGAATTCTTTTGGTGCTGCTTCACCAGCCAGAAATCTCTACAGCCACTGCTGCCTCTGCCTGGGGCCTCACTCCAGCCCACTGGGCTCGCTGCACCTGCTTAGCCTGGCAGGCTGTGCTTGGCTTGTGCCCTGGCCCAGATCCCGTGCCTGCTACAGCTCTGTGCTCAGCTCCTAGCTGGATTGGGCATGCCACAAGCAGCTTCCATGTTGGGCACCAGTGTCTAGATGAGGGGAATGCAGTGGTGCCCCAAAACTCAGAGATGCCAGCAATCATGGAGCCCCAAGGGGTGTTACAGCTCTTGCTCAGGAAGTCCCAAGGTCTGAGTCTGCAAGAAAAGTCACAGCTCTTTACTCTTGTAGCTCAGTGAGTGGAAGCATATTACAGCTCTCTTTCTACCATAGTCTGGTGAGTGGGAGCATGTCACAGCTCTTTTCATTCCTGCCGCCCACAGCTCGGTGAGTTCTGGGTTTGTGTCCTGTGACCAAGAGGAATGAGGTGCGTGGACACTAGGGAGTGAGTAAGGGAGAGAAGAATTTTATTGATCAGCAGAAGGAAAGCTCTCAACTGAAAGAGGGGACCCTGAAAGCGGGTTCTGTCTGTGAGGCTGAGTTTGGGGGTTTTATGGGCCTAGAATGAGAGAATGCGTGCTTACTGGTCCATGGGTGGTCTTTGGAAAAAGCACCATTCGATTGGTTAAAAGGCATCATTCAGAAGGAACAAATCAGCCAGGTGCGGTGGCTCACGCCTGTAATCCTAGCACTTTGGGAGGCCAAGGTGAGTGGATTGCCTGAGCTCAGGAGTTTGAGACCAGCCTGGGCAACATAATGAAACCCCATCTCTACTAAAAATGCAAAAAATTAGCCGGGCATGGTGGTGTGCACCTGTAGTCCCAGCTACTTGGGAAGCTGAGGCATAAAAATTGTTTGAGCCCAGAGGGTGGAGGTTGCAGTGAGCCGAGACTGTGCCACTGCACTCCAGCCTGGGCAACAGAGCAAGACTCTGTCTCCAAAAAACAGGAAACAAGGAACCAATTGAGAGAGAGGGAGGGTAAGATGGGGATAGAAGTTCTCACTAGTCATGGACTCTATGTGGAACTGGCAGCTCAGTTTTCAGGCTTTAAACTGTCTTTGGCTTGTAGGTCGGGTTTCACTGGGGACCCATCCCTGTCTGCCTAGGAATTTGTCTCCTGTTGCTATCAGTTCTCCCATCTCTTTACACTGAATCAGAATTTCTGGATCTCTGGGGCTGGAACCTAACAACCTGGGTTTTACAAACCTTGCAGATGATCTTGATGCATTTAAAGCTAGAGACACACTGGACTAGAGGACTTCTCAAGGTCCCTCTGACCCTAAGCTTTCCTCTTCACAGAAGTGAATTGGGGGCATAAATGTCTGTCTTTTGGCACAAATGCTTCAGGGCATATTGAGGATTGAGTAAGATCCTGTTCATCATAATTGCTATGCTTTCACTGAAGAGTGCCTGAAGTCCTCTTGTTCCTTGAGGACTGATGCTTGCTGGGAGTTCAACTGGGAGAGATTTCTGGATAAAAACCAATGTGTTTATCATCCTTAAGCATCTAGATACTGTTTGCTACTTTACAGCATGTCTTAGCTGCTGCTTGCTACAGCCAGGGAGTCTGTCCAAGCTCTTTATGTCTCTTCTCTATTAAAGAAGAATCACACAGACCTATGGGATGTTCTGGGGTTATGGTGGAGGAATCAAATCAGAGAGTGCAAATCCTAATCTCCCATCCACTTCGTGTACCCCTGGCAGTGACCGGACATGAGGCTGGATGAGCTGTGGAACTAAGCCTCTAGGGCATGTCTCATGTTCTTAAAAAAAAGCCAAAAACAACAGATCCTCTTTTTATAACTTTAGCAATGCAGCCTCCTTAAATTGAAGATAGTGAAAATATGAGAGAGTGTTTGAACTCTGCATGATGTATGAATTGTGTATTGTTCCCTGGCTATAGACTGTGTCCCCAACTCTTGCCAGCCACCTTGCAGTGTTTGTCCTTGTGGCACATGTTACAAACCCAGGTAAGAATAAGCCTTAGTTAAGCACTAGTTCTCTCTACCGCCTATGACAGAAGAGTCTTGACTGTACTTGTTAATTGGAGTCATCTATTCCTCGTATTTATCTTTAATAATCACTGAAGGAGTTCATTTAATTCACGAGCTTACAAGGATAACAAAAGAATTGGATGACAATGACTAGCATGAAACCAAGAGACTGACCTGCACACAAAATGCTCGTCAACATAAACTGTGAATATTGACTACAAACTACAAATATCAGTAGCGTTAACTCCGGACTCTCCTATTCAAGGAGCTGATGATTCCCACAGCCTTGCATAACTGAAGGAAATGTCTTTGTTTGGTTCCTGTATAAATGTTTCTTGTCCATCATTTGGTTCTGTGTTGGAAAGGTCATTTTCCTATGTAAAAAAGAAATTGTATTATAATGCTAAATTACACAAAGTTTTTGCCTGGTGTTTTTAGGTTCTCAATCTATAGGATCACTTAGGATGCTTTAAAAATAATAAAGATGCTTGGATGTCAGCCCCAGAGGTTCTGATTTAATTGGTCATGGATGTGGTCCACAGCCCAGCTGGACTGGCATTTTAAAAAGCTAGCCCTATGGTTCTAATGTGCAGTTTGGGCTGTGAACCACTGGCTTAGAGTTTTCATCAATTGCATTTCTATGATGCTTGATATGAATGTCGCTAATTTGCTACTATACACGTTCATCCAAAGCTGACCCCTGAGGATGTTCCCTGTCCTCCAACGTGTGCTCTGCTAAGTGCCAGGTGAGGCCTCTACCTCTCTCTTTCCCTCTTTCCTGTCCTCTCTTTTAGCTGCGTGTTTGACAGTGGGGTAGGTAATATATCAACATGTCTGGGTTTTGCTACAGAGAATGTTAAAGTTGCATGCACCTGCAAGTCCCCCATAATGTGCAAAAATATGAGTATGACCTTGACTATGTTCTAACTCAGATTGTGCCCTGGGGTACTATTCTAGCATTAATGTCTACTTACACTACGGCTATACTTGATCAATAAGGGGCTTGGTGAGTAGATATATTAGTCCGCTCTCATGCTGCTATAAAGAACTGTCCAAGACTGGGTAATTTATAAAGAAAAGAGGTTTAATTGACTTACAGTTCCACAGGGCTGGGGAGGCCTCAGGAAACTTATGGCAGAAGGTGAAGCAAACATGTCCTTCTTCACATGGTGGTAGGAAGGAGAAGTGCTGAGCAAAGGGGGAAAAGCCCCATCAGATCTCATGAGAACTCACTCAGTGTCACAAGAACAGCATGGGGGTTACTGACCCCATGATTCAATTATCTCCCACTGGGTCCGTCCCATGACACATGGGGATTATGGGAGCTACAATTCAAGATGAGATTTGGGTGGGGACACAGCCAAACCATATTACTGGGTGTGACCATCTCAGTAATGACCCATTATCATTAGTGGAAAAACAAGATGAGGGCACCTGCTCTGTACAGGGACATCTTATATCCATTCATAAGGAACTTGAATTATTTACAATGTTTGTGCAAAAGAGGCTTTTAAAATTTAATGTATGACTTTCTGTGTCAGAAAACAATTTCTGAGCAACTTTCTAATTGACATTGGTTTGTCAAAGCTATGTGATTTGGCTAGCTCAACTTAGCTAAGAGAACTTTAATATTACCAGTATCACTGATTTTGAACAAAGTATTCTGAGCTAGACATCCTATAAAAATGCACATTATAAGGGGGTAGGGTTACCAGAAAATTAAAGTGGAAAATTACCTTCTTCTGCTTGAGGATAACAGATCTAAAAGTATTTGAGTTCTTGGTGCTGAAGTGCTGAAAACTGTTAGATGTAGAGTCAGCCAGCCTGGGTGTGAATTCCAGCCATGCATTTACTTACTAGGTACATAGAGTTGGGCAGAAAACGTAATTTATTTAGGCCTCAGAGTCCTCATCTGCAAATGTGGAGTAATAGTGATATAACTTTTGTGAGGAGAAAATAAGATAATCCGTATAAAACACTTGGAGAACTGCCTAGCTCATGGTAAGCTCCAAGTGTACATTAGTCCTTTTTATGGATGTATTTGTTTTCTTTCTATTGTTACCTGTGTAGAAAATAAAAAAGGGTCTTTTTTCCTACTGATCCAGGGCAAGACCTCAAAATGTTCTGAAAACTGTCACTCCAGGCAAATACTTTCATATATGCTTGGTAATATTAAGGACCTTCTTCAATTTTCATTTAATCTTTACTTTTAGGATTTTGGGGGTTCTGATTTATATGCCATTGCCATCTTGTGGTGACACCTTCAAATTGCAGGGTTTTTTAGAGGGATGAATTTTTTTTAAGTTTCAATCTGAGAAAATAAGATTATGAAATGACAGCTGGTAAAAAACAATTTCATATTTTTCAAAGCTCATTAACATACTCTATTTGATTACTGCAAGAAGTCTATAGAGTAGGTGTTATTATCTCTATCATATAAATGAGAATCAGGCAGAAGAGATTGCTGTGGTCTGAATGTGTCCCCTCCAAATTCGTATGTTGAAGTCTAATCCCCAGTGTGATAGAATTAAGACATGGGGCCTTTGGGAGATATTAATAATTAGGTCTTGAATGGTATTAGTGACCTTATAAAAAAGGCCCAAGGTAGCTTGTTTGCTCCTTCCACCATGAGAGGACACAGCTAGAACACGCCATCTGCAAGGAAGGGAACCCTCACCAGACACCGAATTTGCCAGTGCCTTGATTTCAGGCCTCCCAGCCTCCAAAACGGTTAGAAATAAATTTATGTTGTTTATAAGCTTCCTAAAGTTTTTGTCGTGCAGCCCAAATGGAGTAAGACAGGGAGGGATTAAATGTCTTGTCCAAAGTTTGGGGTGAGTCAAAAGGGCAAGAGTCAGAGCTGGAGCCTAGGCCTCCTAGGTCTCCACCACCAGTGCTTTTCTGACATCCCACTAGGGGCAGCCCCTCCATGAAGGTGTGGTAGATGCTTCAGTAGGAGCACATTAAAGACTAACTTCCCAAGACTGCTGCTGGATAAGAGATTTTAGCTAGTTACTTCACAGCAGTGTTTGGAATTCTCTGTCTAGAGGGTCGATAATGTTTCTTTCTTTTTTTTTTTTTTTTGAGATGGAGTCTTGCTTCATCGCCCAGGCTGGAGTGCAGTGGTGCGATCTGGGCTCATTGCAACCTCTGCCTCCCAAGTTCAAGTGATTCTCCTGCCTCAGCTTCCCAAGTAGCTGGGATTACAGGTGCCCACCACCACGCCCAGCTAATTTTTGTATATTTTTAGTAGAGACAGGGTTTCACCATGTTGGCCAGGCTGGTCTTGAACTCTTGACCTCAAATGATCCAACCACCTCAGCCTCCCAAAGTGCTGGGATTACAGGCATGAGCTACCATGCCTGGCCTCAATGATGTTGTTTATGCCAATATTTCTCAGTGTCTTTTTTGTCGTGGTAGAATGAAGAGGCATTGCTATGTAACAAACCACCCCAAAACTTGGTGCCTTAAAATAACAATGATTTATTATTTCTCATAATTTTGTAATTTGGGCAGTGCTGGGAAGGGCGATTCTTCCACTCCATGTGGCATCAAATGGGGTTGCTCATTTGGCTGCTGTCAGCTGCTGACTGGGTTGGGCTGGGCCAGAAGGACCGAGAAGGCTTTGCTCTCATGTCTCACAGCTCTGTGCTTCCCCTTGTAACCTCTCTCTGTGTCTAGCTTGGGCTTCCTCACAGCATGGTGGTCTCTGGGTAGTTGGACATCTTTCATAGAGACTGGCTTCACAGGGCAGAAGGAGATGTTGCTAGTTTTCTTAAGACCCTGGGCTCAAAAGCCCCAGAATGAGAATCATTTCTAGCACCTTCTATTGGTCACAGCAATTAACAAGACCAGCCCAGATTCACAGGGAGGGGAAATAGACTCCACCTTTGTTTGTTTGTTTGTTTGTTTGAGACAGGGTCTCACTCTGGTTGTCCAGGCTGACCAGTGGTGCTATCTCAGCTCACTGCAGCCTCGACTTTCCAGACTCAGGTGATTCTCTCACCTCAGCCTTTCAAGTAGCTAGGAATACAGGCACAAGCCAACATGCCCAGCTAATTTTTTGTGTTTTTAGTAAAGATGGGGTTTCACCATGTTGTCCAGGCTGGTCTTGAACTCCTGGGCTCAGGAGATCCACCTGCTTCAGCCTCCCAAAGTGCTGGGATTATAGGTGTGAGCCACTGCGCCTGGCCATTAGACTCCACCTCTTAATGTGAGGGGAGATGTGAACATATGGTGATGGGAAGAACTGTTGGCAGCCATGTTAGGAGTCTGTCTACCAAAATAACATTGGTGTGTCCACTTGCTAAGAGAAACTCAGACTTTTTTACTAGCATGTAGCATCCACAGATAAAAGAAGACCCTGTTAAATCCATCAAGTATGCATGTTGGATTTTTTAAAATTCAGGAACAGCAAGTTCAATCCAAGGTGAAAATATGGTGGAGAAACAGCTCTAGTACATGGGTCCTTGGCTGTTGACAGTCTAGGTCCACATTTGGGCTCCTTTCTGGGACTGCCCATAGCTTCAGTAATCATGGCCCTGGTCCTAAAGATTATTTGATGTATCTAACCCAAACTCAAGTCATACAGGCATTTATGGATACAGAAAAAACTTGGAGAAATGACCCAAAAATTAGCCCATTAGATGGTAGAAAAAAATATTAACTCTAAATGTATGACTGTGGTGTATCTAGAACCTTTTGAAGGCAAATTATGGTTTAAATCTAAATAATCTGGTCAAAGAGGTACTTCACCAATTGGCTGTGGCTAGAAATGGTTCTCTTTCAGTTTCATTCCATCCATCCAAACACATTCTCACTTCCTGAGCATGCTTTTGTTAGCTCTTAATTGCATTGAGAGAATTGGGTACAAGAGTTCAAATTGTAATTAACAGAAAATTCACAGCTGGAGCTTCCATTGGCCTATGCGTTTAGTTAGTCCCCTCACCTGCAAATTTGCATTGCCAATATATTTATGTAGCTCTTTGTTGTTTCCAGAGAACTTTCAGATGCATTATTATAGTTAATTTTCATGGCAACTCCATAAGATAATACTGCATAAGATTGCTTCCCTGCAAAAAGAAGGAAACAAGTCCAGGATGTTAAGAACTTGATTGAGAAACGGCAAATCCAGATCCAGGTCCTCTATTTAAGTATTTCTCCCTGTCTTCCACATTTTCAGCCTATAATAGGCCTATCTTGATGCCCAGGGCAGGCTGACTAGCTGTGATGAGGAAGGAGCAGTTCTTGGGAATAAAGCCTCTGTTAGCAGCTTACTAATGGCCTTGGTCATGAAGGTAAGATGCAGAGATACACATTTTTTTAATTGAATTTCAGTTAATGGTGAAAAAACATACTATTTCTAGCCAATTGAGGGACTACCTAGGAAATATGTTTTTAACCAACCCCAATAGTGACTTTCTCCTTGGAGGAGGATTTGAGCTCATTCGCTCCTGGACCTGAGCATCATGTAGAAGAGAGATAAATCCAGCTGGAGCTCAGCTGCTGAAGCACTTCCACGACTGGAAGCACTTGGATCAGAGCTGATCAGAAGGTGGACCTGTCAGTCCAGCTCACCACACCTTATACAAGTTAATGAGGAACCTTTCTCAATAGCAGTTAACGAGCTTTACTGCTGTGCCAAAATTAGAGCTGAAAGGTAAACACAGATATATCACTGGAATGGAATAATAATGTTATATATATGCGAAAATTTGAGTGTGCATTAGCAATTCTGTTGCCCTTGGAGTTCATCAAAGCCCTAATATGAGCTGTGCAGAGACAGAGGGACAATGCATTCTGCTTCGCCAGGGACAGTCTCAGTGCAGCTTGTCGTCCTTACATAATTACTATGTCACTTTTCACTCTCATAAGTGTTCCGCTTGGCTAGTAAATCATACAGTCTCCCAAAGCACAGAGCTCAGCATATCATAGACATTTAGGAAAGGTGAGTTCTCTTCTTTAACAAGCCAATAATATCTGCTGGGAAATAGCCACACAAGCTGTATGTTTTGTCCATTTAAGGAACCTATTCTTGACACTAGAAGTTGAAATCAGGACATTTTCCTGAATGAAGGTCTTCTTTTTAAACATGATAATGCTTATTCAAATTCATATTGGCACAATAACTGGCCTGACTTCTGCAGGCTTTGGATTTGGTTGAGCAAATAGGGAAAGTGGTCTCTGGTTCTTCATGCATAAATCAGTAAAATCATCATCACTAATATTGTCTCTAACTTAGTAAATTATTTCTTCTTGTACTTGTTTATTTTCTCTCACAGCAACCTGTTAAGTGGGACAGTCTCAGGAGCCAGAGATGTAACAAAGTTTGGGAACAGGCTTAAGATCCACAACTAATTAGAGAATATCACTGAAACTGGGACCTGGGCCTCCCGCCTTTTCATTCTACGTTCTTCTGTCAATCCTGCCTCTTGTAGATGTTCCAACAGCTATATCTTGCAGTATCTATGTTGACTTAAGACTTTTTTTTAGCACCGGTAAAACTGAAGAAGAATTAGCATGCTGACCGAGGTGATGGTGCAGAATTGTCTTACTCTAAAATATGCACTGTTGCCAGTTTATTCATCTAGTGTGGCCGAGGGGCAGCCTCATGAAACAAGCCTTATATTTGTTTAGTGCATTTATGGTTTACAAAGTATTTTCTTTGCAGTGTCTGTTTGTGGCATCTGCTTGAAGCATTGGGAGTGTAAGGCACAGGTAAGCAGTAGAGGTCTTGCTATCACCATTCTTTGCCTAACAGAGGAGGAAAGAGGCTCAGGAAGATTAAGTGAATTGCTCAAGGTCACATATTTAGTAAATGCAAGAACATGGCTAAAGGCCATGTACTTCTGACATCTGGTCTCCCAAGGGGTCCTCATTCCTGTTTTCAAGGGGCTTCTCTACCATGCTATGAAATTTGATTCTAGGGCCCACAGGGTTCATCATAAACATCTTATGAAGTACTGAGCTGACTCCTCTGTGAAGGGGGACTAGTATGGTCTCTGACTGCTGCAGTGGTTAAAAATGAAGCAGCTTTGTACATGGCATGGACTATTTTAATGGCCAGAAAGACCAAAAAGTCCTGGGAAGTTAATTAAGAAGCTCATTTTTGAATGGAGCCAAGCTGGCAGAAGGCAATTAGAGAAAGTGAAAGGACTTAGGAATGAAAGTGTTTTGAAAGCTTGCAGACCTTGCCTGTCATGAGTAAGAAATGGGATTGGGAACTCTAGAGGCTCACAGAGATTAAAGAAGATAAAGAAATGGCCAGAAGAGGGTTCAAGGACATGCCAAACCTCTTTCTATTGGGAAACTGTGTTAGTTCCTTATTTGAAGCAGTGGGTACTTGAGGGGCAAGGAGTTTTTGACAAATAAAAATCTATAAAGAATGGGACTCGAGAAGAAACAGTCACTGATGTGGAATTGAGGACACAAAAATACTCACTTTCTCTCTGTTAGAACAAAGCCATTCCCCCTCTCCAGGATCTTTGATAGATCTCAATAAGAGAATCAAAGACAATAGGCCCTCAACCCAGCAGAAGCAGCCAACTCACGTGAACCAATTAATTACAACCCCCTGCTTGGTGTCTGTCTTCTTTCTTTCTGGCTTCTTTTCTGTCGACCTTGTGTGACTGAAGGCACAGACTGATGTAGATTTCCTTACCCCAATTAGAGGCTTGTGTTGCCAAGCAATATGGGAAAATTTATTGATTGATCAAAGTAAGAATGTATTGACTGATGGAGGAGAGAAGACTGTCATGTCTGTTGTTTTTTGTTCATGACTTTTAAAGAAGTTGACTTAGAATCATTGGATCTTAGAATTGAAAAAAGGAACCTTAGGGGCTGTGTAGTCCAACTTTTCATCTAATGCGGGTAGGTACCCGAATGGAGGACAATTCAGACAATTTTGGAACACTCAGAGAGTTACAACTTAGCATCTCACAGCATTGTCCATTTGAATTCTAAACTCTTTACCTGTTAACCATAATATAGCACCTATTGTGTAGTGGGCACTGGTGTGAGTCCTTTACAATCAGTAAGTCATTCATCCAACACTAATTTTATCCCTATTTTACAGATGAAAAAATTGAGACATGGAGAGGTTAAGTGACTTGCCTGAGGCCACAGCTAGTAAGCGACAGAGATGGGACTGGAACACAGGCAACCAGTCTCCAAACTGTTTACTTAATTACCAGCTTTGTTGTCTCTCTGATAAGACATCTCTAGTAATTAAGATTTTTTTCCTTTCTTATTTTGCATCATCAAAATTGGCCCCTTGCAATTTCTACCCTAGAGTTTTTCATGTCATGATTCATCCATTATTGTCAGACACATCATTGTGTCTTCCCATCGTCTTTCCCTCTGCAGGCTGGTGATCCTTAGTTCTCCCAACAGTTTCTCATGTGGCATGATTTCCATCCTCCAGGTGCTTCCTCTGGCTGTGAAAAACACCTGAGATTTACAGTCAGCCCTACCTGGGCTGGAGTCCCAGCTTCCTACCTGTATATGCTTGAGCAGATAACCCGCAGTCTTTCTGAGCAGAGAGTCCTCTATTTGTGAAGTGGAACGAATCCTAAACTCCCTGGCTCATTGTGAAGAATAAGCAAAGGACAGAACTCGTAGTGTGAGCTTCATAAAGGGGAATTATTACTGTTGTTGTTAAAAGCAATGACAACTAAATCCACTCCCCCAAAAGGACCTATAGATTCATGCAGTCCCAGGAGAAACCCTGGCAGGCTGATTTGAAGAAATTGACAAGCTGATTCCAAAATTTGTATGAAAATGCACAAGATCCAAAATAGCAAAACAATATTGAAAAAGAAAAATGTTAGAGGACTCACACTACCTGAGTCAGGGTTCTCCAGAGGGACAGAATTAGTAGGATATATGTATATATGAAAGGGAGTTTATTAGGGAGAACTGGCTCACGCAATCACAAGGCGAAGTCCCACGAGAAACTGTCTGCAAGGTGGGGAAGAAAGAAGCCAGTAGTGGCTCAGTCTGAGTCCATTCAAAAGCAGGGAAGCTGATAGTGCAGCCTTCAGTCTGTGGCCAAAGGCCCAAGAGACCGTGGCAAACCACTGGTGTAACTCCAAAACTCCAAAGGCTGAAGAGCCTGGAGTCTGATGTCCAATGGCAGGAGGAATGGAAGAAGGCATCCAGCACGGGAGAAAGATGAAAGCCAGAAGACTCAGCAAGCCAGCTTATCCCACCTTCTGCCTGCTTTGTTCTAGCTGTGCTGGCAGCCAATTGCATGGCGCCCACCCACACTGAGGGTGGGTCTTCCTCTCCCAGTCCACTGACTCATATGTCAGAATCCTCTGGCTACACCCTCACAGACACACCCCAAAACAATACTTTACCAATTCTAGGCATCCTTCAATCCAATCAAGTTGACACATAATATTAACCATCACAGCTGCAGTAATAAAGATAGTATGATACCAGCATAAAGATAGACAAATAGATCAATGAAACAGAAAAGAGGGCCTAGAAACAGACCCATACATCTACAGTCAATTGATTTTTGACAGACACAGTCGATTTGACAGGAAAGGCCTTTATCAGGTGGTGCTATAAAAAAATGGATATTAATCTGTAAATAAAACAATCCTTGATCCTACCTAGCTCTGTACACATCAAAACTAATTTGAGATAGTTCATAAGCTTCATGTAAAAGTAAAACAAAAACCTTGAAGAAAACAAAGCAGAATATTTTTAAGATTTTTGATTAGAGATTAGGGTACAAAAAGTACAAATCATAAAAGAAAAGAAGATAAATTAGCCAGATATGTCTCTTCATGAAGAGATGTTATTAAGAAAATTAATAGGCAATCCACAGGCTAGGAGGAAATATTTGTAATACATAAAAATCAGGCTTTAAAATGAAATATTGAAGAACTCCTACTAATCAATAATAAAAGATGAACCACTCAGTGAAAAACATGGCAAAAGACTTGAAAAGACATTTGATCTACAAATGGCCAGTTAGGGATTTAACATCATTTGTCATAAGGGAACTAACTATAAATGAAAACCACAATGGGATACTATTCACAGCCACTAGAATAGCTAAAATCAGAAAGACTGGCAATGCCGGATGTTGGCAAGGATATGGAATGACTGGAACACTTCTAGAGTACTGGTGGGAGTATAAAGTGATACAATTATCTTAGAGAACTGTTTGGCAGTTCTTATAAGGTTAAACATACATACCCTATGACACAACCAATTTACTCTTAGCTACACAAGAGAAATGAAAACGTGTCCTTAAAATGACTCATATGAGAATGTTTATAGCAGCTTATTCATAATAATCCCAAGTTGAAATCAACCCAAAGTTCTGTGAAAGCAGAATGGATAAACAAACTGTGGTATGATTTTGGAAAATGGAATAATACTCAGCAATAAAAAGGATTAAAAACCCAAGATATGCAAAATAATCTCCAAAACATAATAGTGAATGAAAAATCCAGGAAAAAATCATACCTTCGAAATGATTGTATTTACAAGAAGTTCAAGAACAAACAAAACTAATACAGAGTGATAGAAATCAGAACCGTCATTGCCTTTGGCGAAGGTGGGTGGGAATTGACTGGAAGAGGGCATGAGGAAGCTTTCTGGGGTAACAGACACATTCTGTATCTTGATTGTGGTGATGGTCATATGGGTAGACACAGTCTTCAAAACTCATTAAATTGAACACTTAAGATCTGGGAAAATTCTACCTACATGTTAAGAGGTAAATGGTAACATGTGAGATAGAAGATATTATGACTTCTTATGAACAGTGACTACAGTGGTTTTTTATTCTCATGATTTGAACTTTCTGCTTCTATTAATGTAGACTGAGATTGCGTTAGCTTTGTTTTTCTTTTTTGGCAGCTTCATCACACTCTTTCCATTTATTGAATTTGTGGCTAATGGTAACTGCCAAGTTTCTCTTCTTTTTAGATGTGAATTACTGCCAAGCAGGGCTCCTTTATGAAATACCTGCTTCGTTTGTCTAAGTGGGTGTCTATATGCAGCCGTTGAAGGAATGAATAGAACTCAGATAAACAAAGGTGGGATTTCTGAAAGGAGTAATGCTGTAAATAATAAGAACAGATTCCCATTAAATAGCACTCAGTGCTGGGAGCTTTTCTAGGGCTTCACACATGTTCACCCATTCAATTCTCACAACTCCATGGATAGGTGCTATTATCATCCGCATTTTCTCCATGGGCTGACTTGAGGTACAGTGAGGTTAAATGACTTGCCCAAGGATATCTGGCCAGTAAGGGGTGCGGGTAGAGCTGGAGTTTGAGTCCTGGCAGCTCTGATGCCAAAATCTGTGCTTCTACTGCCTGTGCTATGTTATGCCTGGCCCCTGGTTTGCTTCTTCTGTTTGATGTGTTGACTGTAATTGACCTGGGATTTGATCTGTCTCTGGTTAATCCTCTTACAATAGCATGAGCCTAGGTCACTCCCCTAAGGAACATCATACCCAGAGCACTTTATGAATCCTTCATGAGAATTCTCTTGTGGGAGAACCTGTTTATGAAGGAACAACACTGGGTTCATTAGAAGAGTGGCCCTCATGAGCTCCAGACCTCATTACAGGTCCAGCACAGTCCTCTCTGCAGTCTCTCTTCATGCACCTAAGTGCAAAGAATTCCTTAAATAGCATCCATTGGCCATAAGGTGCATGATGCTATTCTATGTATCCACCAAAATCAACATCAGTGGTATAATGTCAGATAAGGGAAGCACTGCTTGGTAGCAATTCATGCCCAAAAGGAAGAGAAACTTGGCAATTATCATTAGCCATCAATTCTATAAATGACAAGAGTGTGATGAGGCTATTAAACACAAGATCAAAACCAAACAAAACTTCACACAGTCTCAGCCCACATTAATAGAAGTAGAAAGTTGAAATCATGGGAGTAAACAGCTCTACTGCACTCATTACTGTTTCGAGTAAATCTTAGCATGTTCAAGGTCAGGTGTCATTATTTTTTAACCTGTAGGTAGAATTTGCACAGATCTTAAGTGTTCAATTTAAAAGCACAGATTTTGGCATCAGATCTTAAGTGTTATGACAATTGCATTTACCCATATAACCATTACCCCAGTTAAGATATAGAATGTTTCTGTTATCCCTAAAAGTCATGTCCCCTTTCAGTCAATTGCCATTCACCCCAATGAAAAGTATATGTTGATCCCTAGAGAAAAGAAGCCTTCTGGACCAGATTGGGATTTTTCTTTACTAACCTTTACTAAGCACTTTGTACATGTCACAAACCCACAGGAAAGGTCTCTTGGAATTGGGTGGCATAGGCTGGAGACAGCTTGTTGCAGAGACAGATCCAGAGATATTACCAACTGGAAACACTAAAAGCTAATCTCCACTCCCAGCAGCCAGTCCTGAATGACGCTCACCTGTCTCTAAAATCATGACTCTGTCCTGCTCATCTTGTTTCTACACTAGTGGCCCCAGGGAGTCTTGCTAGATCAAAACATAGGTTTCTGGTTTTACATCCCAAAGAAAGCTGCCATGAGCATGTAATTAACTAGAAAGTTCCAGGTGATGATTTATAAGTCTTATTTAGACCTTTACAGTGATCTACTTTCTTAGTGTCCTGTGTCGAATTGGCTTTGGTGGCTACCTTTGAGTTGCTGTAAGTGGGACAGAAAGAAGACATAGATCATGTTGGACCAGGAGGCACCCCCAGGACATAGCATAGTGTTAGATATGGGGGAAATGCCTAATATATGGGCTTGTTTGAGAAACCATACCTAGGTTATCTCTGGGGCTCCAACATACTTCAGCTGTGTATAGCCACTTCTTTGGGCTGCAAAATCCTCATTTGAAAATTGAGATTAATGCCATCTCTCTATCGCAAGATGATGGAGAAAGTTGAACGAGATATTAAGTAGTTAGAGCTCTGAAAATATATAAAAGTGGCACGGCATTAGGAAGGATCACCTATTAAAGCATCTCTATCTCCTTGAAGAAGCTGAGCTGGGGGGAAAAACAAGTAGTGAGATTTGGGACAATGAAACAACTTTTTTAGTCCCTCTGTGTTTAAAAATTCACTCTTACACATTCATCCTTTTGGGTTTTAAAAGCTTCCTGGGCCTTCACGGCCTCTCCAACCACCACCACAACACCCCTTTCTTCCCAGCTAAAACCTCCAAGATATGTTAGACCTTAAAACTTGATCTTCTGAATGGAGTCAGCTGGGTTTAATATTAGATACCTACTGCATGCCAAGCACTGTGAAGGTAATAAAAATAAGCAAGAAATAGCAGCTGCCCTCCAGGAATTTCTAACTCGATCACATCACTTACAAAAGGAGAAGAAACCCAGACAAACAGTCCTCCCGTTTCATTCACTAACACTACTCGTCTTCTTACCAGTTTACCTTGATCTGTCTTGGCCCTGCCTTTTCACACATTAAATAATTAATTCTGGAGTTTTCTCTCTACAATAAGCAATGGCCTGGCCAGGAAAAAAAAATCATCTCATGAATTTCTAAGAAAAAACAAAAAACAAAATGACTGTGTCTTTTGAAGGAGTCATAAGAAAACTATGATTCTGTGTTCTCAGTTTATGGATAGCTTTGGTTTAAAACATGTCCGTATGCCTTTATCTTCATAATTCATGCCTTAGGCTATCCCTTCTTTACAACTAAACTTCACATTTTATTTGGATTTCACTAACTTTTTCATTAATGACCCCTTTCTGTTCCAGGATTCAGTCCAGAGTTTAGCATTGCACTTAGTTGTCATGTTTCCTCCACTCTGAGTTTCTTGGTCTTCCCTTGTTTTTTCATGACTTTGGCAGTCTTGAGGAGTACTAGTCAGATGTCCCTGAAGCTAGGTTTGTCTGATTATTTTTCTTATAATTATATTGGGGTTAGTGGCTTTTGGGGGGAAGGAACAACACAGAGGTGAAATGACCCTCTTGTCATGTCATGTCAGGGTATACATGATATCCCCATGATTGGTGATGTTAATCTTGATCACTTGGTTAAGGTGTGGTGTTTGCTAGGTTTCTCCCCTCTAAAGTTATTATTTTTCTCTTTCCGTACTCTGTTCTTTGGAAGAGAGTCACTAAGTCTAGCACACCTTAAGTTTTACCTCCTGCAGCAGGGTGTATCTGCATGTATTATTTGGATTAATATGATTTGAACAGAATTAATATTCAACCTCTCCATACAGCACCACTGAACTTCACACTGCAGGTCATTCTCACTGTGTACCTTGAGAACATTAGCTAATTAATCCTAATTAGAAATTATAACAGACTCTCACTCTTACTTCACTAATCTGTAAATAGAACAGATTTTTAAAAACCCTATCAGTCTTTTTACCTCACTTCTAAGCTAAGATTTCTATAGCTAAAAGTGACAGTATATGCTTAATCCATGAAATCTATGTCTATGAACATATTTCATTTTTTACTTTTATTATTATTTTATTTTGAGACGGAGTCCCACTGTAGCCCAGATTGGAGTACAGTGGTGCAATCTCGGCTCACTGCAACCTTTGCCTTTTGGGTTCAAGCAATTCTCATGCCTCAGCCTCCCAATAGCTGGGAGTAAAGGCATGTGCCACCGCGCCCAGCTAATTTTTTGTATTTTTAGTAGAGGCAGGGTTTTGCCGTGTTGCCCAGGCTGGTCTCGAACTCCTGGGCTCAAGCGGTCCACCTCCCTCAGCTTCCCAAAATGCCGGGTTTACAGGTGTGAACCACTGTGCCTGGCCTGCTTTTATTATTTTTAATAGACACATAATAATTAGATGTTATAAATGTATTTAAAAGAGGCTATCTGTGGAGCCTCAGCCTGAGTAACTTTCCACAAATGTTTTACTTTGTGTTTTCTACTTTCCTGAGGAGTATCTAAGTCATTTATAGAGAAATGTATTTGTGAAAATAGCTTGGATTTTAATCTATATGTTATATTACAACCTCTAAATGGAACATCTTACTCTAAGGGGTGCAAAGCCAATTATTACATGTAATTAGGTAATAACTGCATTCTCAAAAAACCCCAGTCTCCTTATGACTTGGTTTCTAGTAGAAGAGGGTTTAATTTCAGATTCCTTCAATTCTGCCCAGTAGAAGCCACTGTATTTGATATAGTTTGTGTATTCTAATCATATCCCCATATGTATATGCATCTATGCTTCACCCCAACCACACTGAATGTTTGGAGAGAACAGTCTGTGACTTCCAGCTTTGTCTCCCAGTGACTAGCCTGTGGCATTTGTAGAGTTGTTGGTTGTTTATCCAACATTGATGTGTGCCTTTCCTTCTATCCAACAGAATCCCAATTTATTCTGGAACCTCTCCCCTCTCCCTAATCAGGCATCTCAGGGGAAACTAACCGACACATAGCTCCAGGGGCAGGTCTGATTGGTTGAAGGCATTCCTCCTCCTCACTCATGATTAGCCTCAGAAGGGGCACATGGCCCCAAACAGCCCATGTAAGGAGCTTGCTGGGGGCTTCTGAGAAATTTTTCTTTATCTTAAGACAAAATGACAGGGAGTGGTGAGGTGGCTTCTCTACCTATAGACACTCATGCATAGCCATGACCATCAGAGCCAGTAGAGCTGCCCACCTCCAGTCAGGGCACAAAACCAGGAGAATGTCAGGGGAACCACGGACCTGTGGTAAGCTGAGGCTTCCCATTTGTGAAACTGTAATAAATGTACTTTCTGTTTTAAGTTCAGTTTCCTATTACTTGCAGTCAAAGACTTCCTTGGTGATATACGTTTATCAATAAGTATCTTTATTTGATTGATTTTAGTGTCAAAGGACCTCTTAGAAAGAAGAGGATGCTTTTTAAAAAGTGAAAAAAAAATAACTAGTTCGCTTTGATTGGGAAAGGAATTTCATCCTAGATAGAAATTTTTAAAGAATATCTGGTTTTTATTCCTGTTCATTCCTTGTTCATAAACTTGCACATTAAGTGTTATTTTAAACTTTAGAATTGTTCATGATTTGAAGATAAAATTAAAAAGTGGTGGGCACAATGGCTCACTCCTGTAATCCCAGCACTTTGGGAGGCTGAGGTGGGCAGATCACTTGAGTCCAGGGGTTTGCAACCATTCAGGTTTTGAACATAGTGAGACCCTATCTCTGTTAAAAAAAAAAAAAAAAAAAAAAAAAAAAAAAAGAGAGAGAGAGAGTGTGAGACCCTGTCTCTATTTTTAAAAATACAAAAATTAGCTGGGCATGGTGGCGCGTGCCTGTGGTCTCAGTTACATGGAAGGCTTAGGTGGGAAGATCGCTGGAGCCTGGGAGGCGGAGGTTGCAGTGAACCGAGATTGTGCCACTGCACTCCAGCCTGGGTGAGAGAGCGAGACTCTATGTCAAAAAAAAAAAAAAAAAGTTACAGTGCCATTGATTGATCTGTTTTGTTCTAGTGTGAAAATTGCCTGGCTTCTGGAAATCATGAAACAGTATAGATTGTAGCCTCCTCTGAAACACATGCAACTTTCTCTACCCAGAGTTATTTTGTCTCAATTCCTTCCACCCCTCCTTCCACAGCTGCACCACTTCTCTTCCTCTTTCTCTTTTGGGTGTCCTCCTGCAGGTGGTTGTCCACTGAGCTGTGTCTTCCCAGATGCATGGTCAGCTCCACCTGGGTCTTTTGAATAGGATGCACCCCTCCAGTACTGCAAGCTTCACCTGGCCCTTTCTCGGAGATCCTGTTTGCTGCAGTATAATATCAATTTATGACTATTTTGCTTCTTATTGAGACTCTGTGTGTGATGTCCATAGGTATTCAAGCCCTGTAATTTCTCACCATTTCCCATCTTTTGCTTGCTGTGGGTCACTGGGCACATTCTGTACTCTTAGTCTTCTTCCTTTGTCATACCTCTTGCCTTCCGTGGCAGCTCATTGCAAGGGCTTTATGAGAATAGCTTTCTTTTCTCATCTGTAGTGGACTTCATGCTTGTATTCCCTCCATCCTGTGGAAAGGACCCATTATTTTGATATTGCAAACCTTAGCCCAGTAAGTAAATTTCTTTTTCTCTCCAGTCAACAGCTCAGTATTTCCTAGCTGGTATGATCCAGCTTTATCTCACACATTTTTATAGTGTGTTTCTTAAATTATACGTCTCAGAATATAGTTCCTAAAGGTGTTCTGTAGAAATATGACTCCATAGACAACGTAATTTGAGAAATGCCGCAGATATTCCCGGGGAGTCACCATACATATTAGTAAGTACATCGTAGGTCCCAATAAACCCTGTATAAAGACAACTGTTTAACTTATTTAACTATAATGCCCTCCACCTCTGCTTCCCCTTCACCTCCTCCCAACAAGGTCTATTCAATAGCCTAGGAAACTGATCCAGTAGAATTTACCATTCCCTGAACCCATTTGGGCTTTGCTTCTTCTAAGCCTTTGCTTTTGGGGCTCCTTACTTGGAACATCCTCCCTGGCTATCTTTGTCTGTCAGAATGACCAGCCCTGCCCCCTGAGCCTAGCTCAGATGGTGACAGTGTGATACTTTACTTTAAAATATTTCCATATTAAAAAGTGCAGCAGGGCTGTGGGCATAACTGAACTCCAGTCCACAAGGGGTAAGCGCTTAGCATTTGAAATATCCTAATCAGGAATCAACATTCCAGAGGTAGTTACTCAGCATTCTAAGTATGCTTGAAATCTATACCAGAGGGTTTGTAAATTAGCATAAGGTGTGTGAGAAATGAATTTTCATTGGTGTGAGGAGTGATGTTCAAGATCAGTGATTGGTTAGAAAGATTGTCTAGGCCACACCCCCTGCATGAAGGAGATATAAGAATCAGCAACCCCATTCCCTGGGTTCAGTACTGTGCTCCAGGCCAACTGCCTGAGGGTCTCAAGGACCCTGCTTCAGGGAAGACCTCTGGTGCCTGAGTCCCCTATAATCCTGGAATATTGCAGCCTCCTCAGATGTTAGGTGTGGGCTGAGGTGTCAGAGGGCCAAGATGGGGACTTCCCTGAGCTGCAAAAACTGCTCACATGACTGTTCAGGCTTGCTAATAAATTTCATCCAAGACCTGCTTAAATTGTGTCTTACCTCCTGGTAAGGAGGTAGTGGAGAGGGGCTACATCACCCTCAGCTAATCTAGAGGTTACAGATAGTTACTACAAGAACCTGGCAAGCAGATGTGGCCGGTCAGCAGACAGGTCAGTCCCCCATGGGCCATGACCACTGGCCCAGGCCCCTGCCCTGCCATTTCTGTTCTCAAGGTGATGCTGACCAGGGTGAGGAGTCATCAGCCACCTCAGAGCTCAGCCAGCTCCACCAGCTTCCATCTCCCTGGCGTGTCTTCTGTCCCAGAGTCAAAGTGGCTGCATTAGGGACCTGTAAGCCACTAAGGTACTTGGTTAAGGGACATCCACATCTCTTCTCACCCTGTGACCACAACGAAAAGGGGTTCTTGTCATGCCAATTTCCTGCATGTGCCCTGCCCTCCTCATCCTCCTAAACTCTCCTATGTCTACACACACACATTATTGGGGTTCCTGCAGGATCCATGCCTATACCAGCAAATGTGACTCTGTCATTCCTCCAGAACCTGATTTTCCACACTAGCCCAATATGGTCAGTCCTGTCTCTGCCTCTAAGTCCACATCTGCAGAATGGGAATAAAGCAGTATCTCCTCATGGGCCTGTATGTACAAACTAGTTTGTATATACAAAGTCTAGAACACTGCCTGGCATCTTGTAAGCACTTGTTAAGTATTCATTATTCCTTTTATCTGTCTTTCTTCTTAAAAAATTATTATCAAAGCTTTGTCTTAACAGGTGGGTTCATTGCACTGGTGTGAAATGAACAAATTCTGGAGGTTGTAATAGTCTTCTATTAACCAAGATAGGTGTCACAAAGAGATAGATATCACAAACACCATGCACTAATGTTCACTTCTTTACTCATTGGGGCCTTTACTTGGAACTTATTTGCTCTTGATTTACAAGGAGTTCTAATGAGCTTGATTTGCTTCCTTACATAACAGAGGATTGGAAAAAGCAAATTAGAAGGAATTTGAGGCAGGCATACCCAAACCATCAAGGAGTGACTGCTGATAGTGAAGAAAGAGTCATAGAAGTATAAGGACAAGACAAAAAAAAAAAAAAAAAACTCAAATTCTGGGATGATTTAGGGAGGAAAAAATAGCCCCATGCCTCAGTACTTCTCAAACCCGTGTCATTGTTCTAAAGCCTAGTGTAATGGTTGTTTATAGTGATGATTTTGAGTTATTGAGAGATGATTAACTGATTTTTAGCATGCTTTGTTTAATGAGGCAGGAAAGTATGTGATATGCTTTAGAACTTCCAACAAAGTGGTGAATGTTAAAGTTTTGGTGCTGAGAGTGATCAGTCATGCTCTTGTTATTTGTTAAAGCAATTTATATAATCTATATAACATATCCAGTTCTCACTTCATACCGGATAAATGAGGCATCACTTTCCATGGTTAGTAATTGCAAAATACCCCCTAATCCATGAGGTATAAGCTTGCTTACTCTTTCAGAAAAATAACTCCCAGATCTGACTCTTGCTAAATCCTAAAGAGTTTTATAGATACATGTGAGAACAGAGCGTGTAGAATAATCAATCTGAGAAAGAGACTGATACTTGTAAATAAAGCAGCCCCTTTTCTAAGTTCTGTTTTTAACTTCTACTTTTTGTCTTGGTCTAGAAGACCTTATCCACTGTTAGGTTTTGCTGAGTTTGGAGCAGATATATTTTAGTATGAGGGAAAGGGCATGGGTATTTCACTGTGTTGCTGTGCTCAAGTTTCCCTTGGCTGTTAACAGCTGCCAGTCTCAAGAGTGCAATGGCCTAGAGCAGGGGGCTTTGCTCCACTGGTGACTAGGATGTGATCCAGTCTGGACTCTGACTTGTCTTGTGCAGAGACACATAAATTCATCAACAGCTAAGGGATTTGAGGGTCTGTAACAAATGATAGTGCAAGAGACAGAGCCTTAAATTATTGAATATGTTTCTCTATTAAGGAGCAGAGGGTGCAGGAGAATGGTAATTACAGCCTGACATTACTGCCATAGCCTCTGCCATCTACTGAGCTCTCACTATGTACAGGCCCTGTGCACACATCAACGCTTTGATGCAGATGCCATCAACCCTACAAGGCAGATGCTTTATATAATGAGGAAACTGAGGCTCAGAGATGTTAAGTGACTTATGTGAAGTCACACAACTAAGTACAGAGAGATCAAGTTGAAATCGAGATCTGTCTGCCTCTCCGGGCCGTGCTTTTAACTACTGGATGGGCACTGGGAAAACATCTTTTCCTTGGGACCAGCTCAGCCTCGGTCTTTGTGCAGAGGAAAGAGGCAGCAGAGGGCTCCCAGGAGTATTCAGGTACTGCTCTGAGGGAGAAATGTCAGGGACAAAGATTTGGATCCATTTGGAAGGGATCTTGAGGAAACATTGGTTATATTACTTTTCCTAGAGGTGGGTCCTCTGCTCTAGGGCCCAACAAAACCAGTCAGCAGTGGAAGCTGCTTCCACCTTGCAAGAGAAACTCTTTACGCCCCTGCTCCTATGGCCAGTGTGTCTGTCCTCAAAAGTTTTTCCAGGGTCACTTCTAACTGGGCAGTTTGCTGATCTCCTTAGATATTCAGTTCAGGCCTGAGGTGGTTTTCATTTGGGATGTCTCTCAGTGGGCAGCTGAGCTGTCATTTCTTCCAGGGAACAAGAAGCAGGAGGTAGAGGGGAGGAGGACCCATGGCCCAGCCTCCTTCCTGGGCAGGCCTTCCCTAGCAGAGTGCCTGCGCTCATTCCTCCGTACAGCTCACCTGGCTGCCACTCTCTGCTCCGGCGAACATGGCAGCCTCTGTCCCATGTCTCAGTCTGGTCTCAGTTCCTCCTGGATCTTCTTGTTCTTTAGTCAGAGGGAAAGATAAGAGATTACGAGCTCAAAGGAGAAGAGTCGTGAGGGCAGACTCTGGCTTGGTCCACATGCTTTGGCAAGGCATCCTGAACCACAGGAAAGTCTGGGCTGCAGCGGAAAATAAGGGCTTACATTTCTCATGGAGTCAAAGAAAAAGGAGGTGGCGGGGGCGGGGGTGGCAGAAATAACAGATATCATGATAAAACAAGAGCACTGCAGAAGGAATGGGAACGTGCCCTGGAGTCAGACAGACATGGGGAGAACCCCGCCTGCCACTGGCTGTGTGACTGTGGACATGGTCTTAGTTTTTGATGGCGATTTGACAGATACAAGCAAAGGAATCCTGGCAAAGAACAGTGGGGGAATATTATAGACCAGGTGAAAGGGGCCAGATTTTTGAGAGTCTTAAGTGTCAAGCAGAGGAGTTGGGATTTTGTCTTTAATATACTAGGGATCCACTGAAGGTTAGTGAGCAGGGATGTTGCCTGTTCAAAGTAGTGCTTGAGTGAGATTAGCCTAGCAATGTTACCTTCCGTTTACATTCATGCCTGCATCTGGAAAAGTAATGCAAAAATGCTGCCCTATCTATTGGTAGCCTGGGAGGATTAACGGTGGTCTTCAGTGCTGTCTATCAAATATTTCTAATTTTCTGCTTTCTGGGAACATAGCATTGCATTTTCCTGTCTGCTTGAAAGTTAGGTGTGACTATGTGACCTACCTAAACCAAGGCTGGGATTGGCAAACTTTTTCTTAAAGGACTAGATAGAAAATATTTTCAGCTTATGGGCCAGTCTCTTTTGCAACTACTCAACTTTGCTGTTGAAGTACGGAAGCAGTCACAGACACTGTGCAATGGGGCAGACATAGCTGTGTGCCAGTAAAACTTCATGTAGAAAAACAGGCAGCTGTCCAATGTGTGTGAGCAGAAGTGACACTTTTGGACAGAAGCTCTAAGAGCTGGTGCCCAGTTCACTGCCGCTGCTGTAATCCTGGAGGCACATGTGAAAGTTCAAAGCCTGTGTCAGGCTGGGACCCCAAGTGACTACGTGAGCCAAGTCCCTGTCAATGCATGTTGCACACATAGCGTGGTTAAGAAATAAACCTGGCAGTGTTAAGCCAATGCGATTTTGATGCTGTTTTTTACTGCAGCATAACCTCTCTCTGCGGAATGATACAGTATCATCTTTGTATGCAAAGCATCACATCGCCATTCTCTTAGTCCTCATCATTACAGCTGACATTTACTAAACACTTACTATGTGCCAAATACTAATGGGGCCGGGGGGAGGGGACTTTACCAACATCATTTCAATAATTCCTTCTCACAACCATACGACATGAGTACTGTGATTATACCCATTTTTGCAGAAAAAGAAAATGGAATTTTCAAGAGGTGAATTAACTTGCTTACAATCTCACAAATGGTTAAGTGGAGGAAGTGGGATATGAGCCCAGATCTTCTCATTCTAAATCCAAAGTTCTTCAGCTCTGTGTATCCTGCCTCAGGTCCAGGCCTTTGGATTTTTTCTTTTATCTCTTGTCCCCTTTGTTACTTTGATCACTGTTCTTGGCTGTGTGTGTTATTTTGACGTGATCCACAGTGGCTCTGTCACAGGGCAAGAATGAAGAATCTTGCTTCCAGAAAAGTGCTGCTCTGAGCAGTGGAGGTGAGAGGAAAGAGCCTGGAGGGATGAATTGGGTTGGCAGTTCTGACGCACACAGTAAGAGGACCACATGGTGATTGGCAGATTCTTAAGAACCGCTCTCAGTCATGTACCCATGTATTTCCATCAGTCATCCAAGGCCAGTTGTCATCTTTCCATTCTCAGCCATGTTCATGTCTTTCTTTGAAAGGAAAAAATCATTTACATTCTGGAACTGTCTTAAGAAATTGTGCTACTCCCCTTCCTGGCCTGAATAAGCTGTGACTGTCATCTCTGATGGGTTTAAAGACAATTTACCAATCTTGTATTGCAACAGCCTTCATCTATTGGACACTATAATAAGAAGCCACATAATGAGTTCTTATAATTCTCAAGAGCTACCACTGAAAATACTATCCATTATGCTATTTAATATCCCTTACTTAAAGTCTCATTTAATTAATTTTTCTATTTAGTATCATGGAATTTTTTTCAATAAAATTATACCTTTCCCTACTCAAAAATGAGCATTACATAAGCAATTACATTTCCCTTTTTACCTTGCCTGTTGGAAACCAGGATTTACTTGATACTTGAAAATATAACCGTTTTGACTGAGGATCATGGTGGATAATCTTTACTCATTCTCCCCCTGCTCCTCCTTCACCCCCGTGGGTTCAGATATCTGTTTCTGTTTTAAATGTATAACATTTTATTGTAGGTCACTGAAAATCCTTCTTGGAAGTAGATAAGATGTCAATTATAATTTATAACTTCACTAAGCCTTGTGATAGCAAGTCAGTGAGTAGCGTGAAGTTAACATTCCGAGCTTCTGCTTCCCTCGTCCTGGTTGAGAGTTCTTGTTGTTTATCATCTAAGAGTATCGTCCTTCAGTGTGGGATACCTTGAAGATACAGATCCACTTCCTTTTTTTTTACAATGACAACTCAAAGTGTTATCTTTGTTCTAAACTCTCTTCATGCAGGGACCAATGATCCAAAAAAGAGATTTTGGGGGCCATCAGATTTGATGAAATTAGTCACAGCAGCAGATGCTTTTTATCAAGCACTTGCTTGCCAGACATTATACTGCCCATTTTGCATGCTGTATTATGTTTACCCCTCCAGCCTGTGAGATATGTCTTCTTTTTGGGCTGGGGAAACTGAGGCTCATGTAGGTAAAGTGACTTGCTAGGACACGCAGTCAAGGAGAGGCTCACACAGTCAAGGAGATTTAAACACAGGTGTTTGTGATGAGAATGCACTCCTTCTACTTTGTCACAATCGATTCTTAATGATGATGATGATGATGTCAGGTACTGTTCTTCTACATGCTAGGTACTATTCTAAGTGCTGGATTGTATTAATGTCCCTATGATAGGTTCTGCTACCACCATTTTACCATGGGGAAACCAAGGCACAGAGAGGTTAAGTAACTTGCCATAGGTCACATAGGTAGTAAATGGTGGAGGGAGGATTTGAATCTCGACAGTTTGGCTCTAAGGCCCACTTGTTTGCTATGCTGTACTCTCTTTGGTCATATTGGTCTATAGATATGGTGGATATATCAGACAGAAAAATTAAGATCTTGGGTCATGAAGCCTGGATCCTGGTTCCCATTCTGCCAAATACTATATACCAAGTAGTACAGATAGGACTTTACCAACATCGCTCCAATAATTCCTTCTCACAACCATATAACATGGGCACTGTTATTATACCCATTTTTGCAGAAAAAGAAAATGGAATTTTACAAGAGGTGAATTAACTTGTCTATGATCTCATCACCTTCATTCTGTACCAACCAGGGTCATGGTTAGAAGACCAGAACCACACCATTTACTTTAGCAGAGTTTAAGGAGGGAGTTGGTTAAACAGGCATGGGAGGCCTACCCTGAGGTAACATAGAGATATAACCACAGGAAGCAGCCGCCACCCCCAAGGCCAAGGGAACAGAGGACAGAAGCTTGGAGAAGTGGGGCTCATAGAACTACAGCTCAGCCTTCAGAGGAGGGACCATCACTTGGCTGGTGTCAGTATCTTAGGTCCTTGCAGGAGGGCCTCCCAGAGCAGAGGCTCAGACCTTGGAGAACTGGGCACTGCCCAGAGGCTGCTGGTACCTCTGAGGGGTATAGTGAGGCTGGTTCTGGGAGTGTGGGAAAATGGGAAACCACAACCAAGTTCAACGCCAGGGTGAAGAGCCATCACTGGGTGAGCTGCAGGAGCAGCCCTCCTACTGCCTTGCAGCCTCCCTCTAGTGCCCCCTGTTGGCAGAAACAACAGAGAGCCAGCTGTCAAGGAGCACTGTGATTTGCAGATTTTCTGATTTCCAGCCCAGTATAATTGAACAGAGACTAGAAGGGGTTGTTCAGGGCTGAGAGACAAGAGCTTCATAAATGGTAGACGTTCTTCTGCTGCCATTTCTTTATTGATAAAACGATGAGACTGAACAGATGGTGTGCAGGGAGTGAATGATACTCCCATTTACCCCCTCTCCTGGGCTTCTATCACAGCAAAAAGATATAACTGATCAAGTTCTCCTTACCTTCTCCCCTTTCTCCACTTGACAGTGAGCATCTTGAGGCCTAATATGTTATTTCTCCTAGTAATTGTCTAGTGCAAAGGACAGTTCTTGGTGAGGGCTGCTATTCTATGCTTGAAGTATATAACTACCAGATTTGGACATGTACGTAAGTTACCAACTATTTAATGACCACAGAGGGTGTGCCCAGCCCTGGGCCAGGAACTGCAGAGAAGAAGGACATGCTTGAGGTGTTGACTGGCTGTGAATGAACTGACAGTCTTATATGAGTGGCATGAACCCAACAAGCAAAGAGCAGGTTCTCGCTTACATGACAAAATGTCTCAAATTTGGGTAGGTTCAGGTAGAGTTTGAGTTCAGGAAAGGGAGCATGATCACATGACTTGGAGTAATTGTTTCTTACCAATCTCCAATATACTCACTTAGAGACACCATTTCTTCAGAAGTATGTGCGCTTGGAAACGCTATTTTATTCCGCCATCTCTAAAGGCTCCCAGTGTTGTGCCTTCCTTGGTATCTTCTTCCCGTCATGAGCCCAATAATGTGCAACTTCTCACATTTTAAAAAATTAAGGTGGAGATACCAAGAGAACATTCAGAAGTTACTTGTTCATGGCTGCAGAAAATCTGTAACAGAGAAATCACCTTAGGAGCAGCCCTGGGTGCATCTTCACAGGCCTCCACCAAATGAGTGAGCACAGCTGACCTTTTGCTAGAAGGTGTCGCTGAGCTCCTTATCTAGGCCTGGGCCAGAATGTAACCTTGCAGATAAGATCCCATGGGAGAGCTGCCCATCTCTCTTACAGTGGGAACATTGTTCCCTGGCCTCAAGAAAGGCTTCAGGGAGTCATTTAATGACGTGGCATTTGATCTTCATGGTTTGCAGAGAAAGATAAAGTGGCCCAGAGGAAATGAAAACATTCCTCTGGAGTCACCTGCCCACGTCAGCAAGATGCAGGAACACTGGATTAAACAACTGAGAAGTACTCTGGTGCATGCTGGATTCTTTGAGATGATCACACCATTGACATCACTTTCCCTGATCAGAATACTGACTCTATGCAGGAATGGGGCTGTGTTCTTTACATAGAGCGCTCAGGCACACTCCATAATCTTTAAAGATCGAAGTATGAGTTACATAAAACAAACCCCAGGAACCTGAAATGCATAGCTTGACAGAGTTTTCACATGTTTACACTATGAACAGATAAGGTCATAGACTATTTCTAGTACCCTAGAAGACTTCTTTAGGCTCCCTCCTAGGAAGCTCTCTTCACCCTCACATTCTGTCCTTAGATTAGTTTTGTCTGATCTTGAATTTTATATTTTATGGATTTTAGAAGAGAATACTGATTTATGTCTGGATCTTTTGCTGAATATTGTACAATTTCATTTTTACTAATGGAGAAACTGGATACAAGTTCAGAGAAGTGTTATGGCCTGAACAAGGTTTTACACCTGCAGTCCTATAATATTTTCCATTTCACAGCTAATTTGCTATAATCCATATATCCTGCCATCCATACCTCCATTCATCTAAACCTATCATAAGCAATGGCTTTGTGTCAGGGATAATTCTAGGTCTTGGACATATAGATATGAGTATGTCACCCCTACCCTCAGGGAGCTCCCAGTATAGTGGGAGAGAAAGATTTCAGGTGGATAATTAAACAGGACTTGTGAGGGCATAGAACAAGAGGCTGTATATTTATGTGCATACTGAGAGGAGGAATCTGTGACTGGAGGGTGCATCGTGGAAGGGATGACATTAGAGCAGAATTGCATTCTTGGACATTTTTCTTGTTTTTTCTTGCCAACAGGGATGCAAATTCTAAGAAGACAGGATTGGGGTCATCTTCTGTGTACATCCTATAGTACCTTGCAGTCATGGAGCTAGCAGGAAATTATTGATGAATTCACAGCCTACAACCTTTAAACATTGTGAAATGTCTTCTCTAAGGGCATGAGTAGTACACCTAGAATCTTCTAACTGACAGAAAGCAATGAGTGACAGGTTCCCATCTTGAGTGATTTGATTAGATACTTATAAAGGCTATAAAGATCTTTGGCAATTAACAATGCCAGTTTCTACAGAGTTCCTACTGTGGAAACCTGTAGCCAGAGAAACATAAGGCCCTGGATGAATTTCTGAAAATAGTGTCTGCCAACTTGCTTCTCTAGGTAGGTAAGAACTTTTTCAAGACTTTTTTCATCCTTACAGGACATTAGAAAACACATTGTGGCAAACATATCCTAAGGTGACTTGCAATGAATATAACCCCTTTATAGTAGCCCCCCTGTATAATCCTCTCCCTTGATCATGGCAGATCCTGTGCATCTAACCAATAGAATATGGCAAAAGTAATGGGATGTCACTTCTATGATCATGTTATGTTATAGAAGACTCTGTCTTAGCAGACAGGAGAGTGTCTCTTGTTGGCTTTGAAAAAGCACACAGCCATGTGTGAGAGGGCCTG
Organism: Pongo pygmaeus; assembly: GCF_028885625.2. Lineage (NCBI taxonomy): Eukaryota > Metazoa > Chordata > Mammalia > Primates > Hominidae > Pongo > Pongo pygmaeus. Next base: position 65,446,430 of record NC_072390.2, read on the forward strand.
TGAAGACAGCCACATGGCGGGAAGCTGTGTGTGGCCTCTAAGACCTGAGTAGCCTCCAGCCAGTAGTCAGTAAGAAGCTGGGTCCCTAAATCCTACAGCTGCCAGGAAATAAATTCTACCAACAACCTGAATGAGTTTGGATTCTTCCCCAGTCAAGTGTCCAGATGAGAATGCAGCCCATTTGACACTTTGATTGAAGCCTTGTGACCCCTGAGCAGAGGCCCCAACTAAATTGTGTCTACACTCCTTACCCACAGAAACTGGGATATCATTAATATGTGTTGTTTTAAGCTGCTAAATTTATAGTGATTTGTTACAAAGCAATAGATAACTAATACGTGCACTTATCTGCAAACACTGATTGTGTCAAAACAATCCTTATGTGACACATAGTTCTACAGAGATTGTAAGTCTTATATACACCATACATAGGCTGTAGAATAATAACCAATGAATTATTTTTATGATTTGAAGTAGCATTTTACTTTTATACTATTGTGGGCTCTGACTTATCTAAGAAGTAAACCAAGGCATTGCATTGTTTAGGATATAAGTTTAATTGCCCTAAGAGAGACCCTAAATCAGCCCCTTTTCTAACATTTGTAGAGCTCAGGGCAAGAAGACAAATGAATGAAATACCATGTCTAAGTAATTAAAAGTTATGAATTAATGTTTAATATATTCTATTCAACTATATTGACAATATACCTTTATAATGACATGTGGAAAGCTATGGTCTTTATATCATTGAAAGGTGGCAAAATGTTAAAGGTAATAGAATTTATTGTTATGCCTGTTGGGTATTCTGCTAATGGACAATGTTTGGATGAAACAATAAGTTATACATATAATTCATAAACTACGTATTCTATAGCAAATTTTCTTGCCTTCATTTCAGAATAATCCTTAGTTAATGTTGCTTTATATAACTAGTGTTCAATTGTCAGTAAGGACCTAAAAGACTAAAAAATTAAATGTGTGTCAAATTTGAATGAATTACTATCAAAATGTAAATTTAAACTAATAAATCAAAATTAAAACATTCTAAATTAATGTTTTTTAAAAGTTTTAAACTATTTAAAATATCTAAAATTTAAGATCAAAACACATGAATAATACCAAATTTTAAATTAAAATTTAAATAAGGTTGAAATTGTTACTTAATTTTTAAAACACTTATTTGAATCATATTTTTATAAAAATAAAACTATTTTTAACTCTAGCTTTTCAAGTATATGTAGTTGCCAATGTAAAGGATCAGTTTCACCTGTATCAAAATATCCCATATACCTCATAAATATATACACCTACTACATACCCACAAAAATTAAAAATTTTAAAAAATCAGTTTCACATGTCACACATATTATCTCTAGACCTATCCAGATGTGCATATATTTAAAGGTTATGAATTGTTTAATATTGCAAACTATTCCATAACTTTCATATGTAACTCTTGTGGTTATCACACTACTTCAGTGGTACTGGTAGAATCAAGAATTGGAATATGAATAGAATCAAGAAAATGAGGATTCTTCTCTTCTGGGAAGCAATACTTCTTGGTTATTCAGGAATCTGTTACACTGCTGGTCTCTGAGGCAGGAGTTGATGAGTTAATACTTAAGGGCTGGAACTGCTCAGATTCTCCCTGTACTCTGTGTCTGTCTCTGATGTTGGCGATGTCACAATCTCCAATCTTTCACAACATTTGGACACAGTAGCCTTTTGTTTTGAGGACTAGGGCAAGAGATATGGAGAAATGTTTCCCTGAAGGCTGAACGTTAGTCACATAAGTGGATGTTCAGGTGCCCACTCGCTCGTGCTGTGTCAGTGCCCAGCACTGGGTCCTGAGCCACTGGGTGCTCATGTGTTCTTTCATAATTGTGTGTGTGGGAGATCCAGGGCTTCCTGATGAAGGGGTCCAGTGCACATGCCCTCTTCTGTCTAAGTTGTGGTGGAAGCTGCAGCCCTGAATATTAGTTGTTTAAACAATCCAGAAATTTACTTCCTGCTCATATAACACTGCAGGACAAGCAGTCCACCATGGCACAGCAGTTCCACAGCCTTGGGGACCCAGGCTCCTTCTATCTCGTTGTTCACTTTTCCTGAGCTATTGTCCTCATGGGCGTGGCTCAGAATGGCTCCCATTGTGCCTGCAGTTTAGCCAGAAGGAAGGAAAAAAGGATGAAAGGCAGGACATGCCCCTCTTTTTCCAGACCTGATCCTGCAGCTGCACACATCAATTCTACACACATCCTGCTGGTTATAAACAGCTGAGAGATGGAGTTTTCCATGGCTGTCCTAGTGTCTAACTAAAAGTTATATTTCTGTGGAAGAAGAGGAGAACACCATTTGGGTGACAACTGGTAATCTCTGCCACAGGTGCATTTTTTAAATATAAATTTGGGAGGGATAATGATAATTTAGATTCAAGGATACAAGGTTGCCCAAGTTCAGTTCTGCTTTTTCAGAACAACAGACAGATAGGAAAGAGCTTTGAATGGTTTTAAGCACGTTGCAGGCCAGAGGCTACCTGAAAGGTAAAGCTGAGGTTCCTAACTCTTTCAAGATACCTTGGGGAAAAACTGGGTTCAAATCTACAACCAGCCACAAACTAGTAATGTGACCGAGCCAGTTACAGTACTGCTCTCAGCTTCAGTTCTTCTTTTTCCATAAAATGAGGGATTTGGATTAGACTTCTGGTTTACAAACTGGGTTCCAGGGGACCTTAGGATTCCTCAGTGTCACTTCAGGTGTGGGGGCTGGCTTTGAACACTTCTTCCCTGTGTATTCATTTGCCAAAGAAACTCCATTTTGATTGGGTATATGTCTTAAGGCTCTGTGTAAATCTTCCTTTGGGGGGAAAAAAAAGGTGGGGCTTCTAATGCTACAAAGAAAGTTGAAAGATGCCTGGACAGTGTGATACCTAGTGGAGGCAGCTTGGCATCATGTCAGATTGCCTGGATTGAAATCCCAGTTCTGCTGCCTAGCTTCTGTGGCACCTCAGGCTGAAGTACTCAACTCTCCTTGGCCTCTAGAATAGGATTTCCTCATCCATAAAATATGGTCATTGTTATTTACTTCTCAGGATTGTCCTGAGGCTTAAATGAGATAATATATTTAAAAGGGCTTGTATTAGGGTTCTCTAAAGGGACAAAACTAATAGGATAGATAAATATATCAGGGGGAGTTTATTAAGGAGTATTGACTCACACGATCACAAGGTGAAGTCCCACAATAGGCCATCTGCAGGCTAAGGAGCCAGGAAGCCAGTCCAAGTCCCAAAACCTCAGAAATAGAGAAGCCAACAGTGTAACCTTCGGTCTGTGGCCAAAGGCCTGAGAGCCCCTGGCAGGTCACTAGTGTAAGTCCAAGAGTCCAACAGCTGAAGAACCTGGAGTCTGATGTTCAAGGGCAGGAAGCATCCAACATGGGAGAAAGATGAAGACCAGAACACTCAGCAAGTCTGCTCTTTTCATTCCTGCTTTTATGCTGTCAGCTGATTAGATGGTGCCACCCAGACTGAGGGTGGGTCTGCCTTTCCCAGTCTCCTGACTCAAATGTTAATCTCCTCTGGCATCACCCTCATAGACATACCCAGGAACAATACTTTGCATCCTTCAATCTAATCAAGTTGACATAGTATTAACCATCACAAGGCTTAACACATGTCCTGGCATAAAGGACATGTTGAATAAATGGCAATGACTGTTATCACTACCACCACCATCAACTTTATCTTTAAGGCTCCAGCTTTTGGCTCTAAGGCTTTATGTTTCTTTGAATTATTGTGCAAGATGGAGGACCCTTTGATGACGGAATAATTATTACTGGATTTTTCCCTTTGTGCAGGGAAAAATTTGTGCAGGTTTTCTCAAAATAAGGCATGGTAGAGCCAGCCCATTGCAGGTAAAACAATTTGAACAGAAGACATCAGGGTCTGTAATTTCAAGGGCATTATTGAAACAACTTTTTTCTTAACAGAGGAAACAAAAATTAATCTTTTAAATCAAGGAGGAAAATTATTTAATTTTAATGCTGCACATGGCAGGAAAATAAAGTGCAAAGTTTACAGCACTTTATTTCCTTCTTATCAGGAAGGAAGAAGGAAAACCCCATGGTATTATGTTTTGTCAAACATGACTTTCCAGGGACTAAACCATACTTTGATTTTAGACCCCTGTTCATTCTAGTTTGGTAAACCCTTGACAAATTCCAGTCTGTTCCACCCACAGGAGAGGGTCATGTCACCATCTCAGCTGCAGAGCCAATGAGGCGGTTGTACCGACCTGTGGGATCCCAGAGCTGAGACCTGGAGATCATTGATTACAACTCTCTTCATGGGCCAATCAGATGTTATATGAAGAATCAAATAAGAGAAATGTGACAGGCTTCTGATCCTCCCACTCATTATTTAAAATCTTCTCTAGAACATTCTTGTTACAGCTTTACTCCTACTTGTATCAAGACCTTAAGCCACCCCTCTTCCATCTTTTTCTATCTCTGTGACTGTTCTTGCTTATAAAAGTCTTCAGCCTGAGCACTGAATTGATGCTCAGAGTTTATCTAAAGCCAGAATCTTCTCCATGTTATTCTTGACAAATGGTCAGTTCTTCTTCTTGAACATGTCCCATGACAGGGAACTCACTGCTTTATTAGGAATCAGCCGTTCTTTTGGAGGAGAGCTCCAACTTATTTGAAAACTTTCTTCTTTTGCCCCAAAACTGGTTTTCTAATATATATGTGTATGTATACACTTAGCCTTTTTTAACCGTCTGGATCAAGCCTACATAAAGTTTAGCCCCCTTCCCCAGGCTGCATGGCAAATATTTGAAGCTAACCCACCTCCATCTCCAGGCTTAACCTACTGAGCTCTCCCATCATCTCTGATCCCTCATGATGACCCTCACCTGTCTACTCATCGACCTCTGGGCTTCCCTGGTATTGTTGAAAGCGTGCTTGTTAAAGTTAGTTCGCCCAAACTAGTTACTACGCCCTGTACCTGTTTTCCCATTTCTCCCCATTTTGCTTGTAAAGCTCTACTTGATACCCCCAAATAATAGTTTGATTAATGTTGGAGAAAAGAGGAAGAATATATACAGGCTAAGTTCTATGTCTCTTCATACATTTCTGTATCAAAACAGCTTTTAAGAAACAGTTCCACCGTAAAAATGTATATATAAAATCTGGGGTTCACCAAGAACTTCAGGCCTTTTCCAGTGACTATTCCTATATTTCAGATGAAACTGGGGGTAAACGCTGCATCTTTTATTTGCCTTTACTACATTTCCCTTGGCTTTGAGAATGTTTGTGTTTTTGCATTATCTCTAAAATGTATGAAGGTAATGTTTATATATATTTCTATCTTTAGAAATGTTAGAGACCACATGCAATTAGACACCATCTACAAGCCTAATGAGAAAGCACTGGCTTCATTGGTAAAAGCGTGATCATTATGATGGAGTGGGGCAGGTGTTTGAAAGGATGGATCAGGGCAAGTAAGAGCATCCCAAATCTAAAGAGAAAATGCAGACTGTGCCCCCAAGAATACTATCTGAAAGTCAGTATGGTAAACACTCAAGCCCTCCAAGATGCAGGTACCTGGCCTGCGTAACTGCCTTCTATGGAATATCTTTCTACGACCTAGATTGGTTAAAGTCATTACATGCTACTTATGCAAGAAGGTGAATGTAAACTGAGAACTGGTCAAATGTATCATTTTAATTAGGCCGTCTCCCTGCAAAAAGAAAACTATGTGAAGGATCTTTTGGGAAGAGTCAAATTTCTATAAACTTGGATTAACGTGTGCCAACCAGAGATTCCAGGCTAAAGGTATAGGAAGTCCTGATATTATATACTGACTAGTCTGCAATTATGAGACTTTTCGTCAGGAAAAGTTAAGTGATCAGCCATGATTTGTTTTTCTGTGAGTCATTACGATGTTTACTCAGTACATCAAAGCTCAGTTTAAAATAAACTGGACCCAGAATCATTTATTTATTGATTGATTTTAGAGACAATGTCTTTCTCTGTTCCCCAGCCTGCAGTGTGGTGATATCACATAGCTCACTGTAACCTTGAATTCCTGGACCCAAGTGATCCTCCAACCTCAGCCTCCCAAGTAACTAGGACTACAGGCACGTGCCACCACACCTGGCTAATTTTTTTGTTTTTATTTTTATTTTTTTTTTAATAGAGACAGGGTCTCACTGTGTTGCCCAGGCTGGTCTCAAACTCCTGACCTTAAGCAGTCCTCCCACCTCAGTCTCCCAAGGTGCTGGGATTACAGGCATAAGCCACCATACTGGGCATGGACCCATCTGGGCCTTCATCCAGTGAGACAAGCAAATTTCAATGTCATTGATGACTGCCTCTTTCTTCCTGTGTCTTTTCAGTAAGACTCTCAATTCAGCGAGCACACTCATACTCCATGGAAACCTACTCATAACGCTAAACCTTCTTTTAACCATTTTTAACCATTTCATTCTTTTACCAAAGCTAAGCCAAATTGACTGATGTTTCTGTCCTTTACCCTCTGCAGTCCTTTCTCTCTGCGGTGCTAGTGAGAGAAGAGGCACAGCCTCATGTGGGTCCACAGGGAGGCTGGCGTCAGTAGAGATGCTGGACTGAGTTACAGAGCTGCCAGCCATGAAACAGAAATAGGATATTGGCTCCCCCAAGGAAATGCAGGCTGTGCAACTTCTTTATTTGGGTTGGCAACAATAGGCATGCACTTTACTTCTGCTGAGGCCTGATCACTTGCTGAATATTTATTTGTCCCAAAGATTATTTAGCTATCCTCAGGAATCCAGGCTCTCTGGCCAAGTTTTCTCCTTTGGCATGGGTTCCCAGTGGGGAATGTGACTGATCCTTTCTCCCTTCAAAAGGGGCTGTAATGACCATCGAGCTGGAAGGGGAAGTGTTATAGGAGAAGAGGAAAATGGGACGCAAGAGGACCCATGACTTCTGAAGACAGCGGCAGAGCTGACTAGAACTTGGATCTCCAAATCCAGTGTTCTTTCCAGAAGGCCAGAATCTCTCAAACTTTCAGGGACATATCATTATATGAGGAACTTATCTAATAAAATGCAGATTTTTAGTTCTCCTCATTAGAAATTCTGACGCAGAATCTGCCTGTTTAATGTGTATCTTCATGTGGCCATGAACTGAGATACCATCTCTATGCATGAGATCACTCCGGCCCATCAACATTTACTTTCTGCTCTTACTCACCCAGGGAGGGGAGTATTGCCAGACAGTTAAATATGAAAACCATCATATCTTCTTGCTCATTTTTTAAAAATTGTAGCACAGGCCAGGTGCAGTTGCTTGTGCCTATAATCCTAACACTTTGGGAGGCTGAGGTGGGAGGATTGCTTGAGGCCAGGAGTTCAAGACCAGCTTGGGCAACATAGTGAGACTCTATCTCTATAAAAATTAAAAATATATATACAGCATAAAGAACATTATAAAAACATTAAAATAAACTTGCAGAAAGAAAAAAAATCCACCCATGGCCCAGAGCTCCATCAAACCATCTATCTACTTTCCCTTCCATGTTTGGAGAGGTTATCCTTGTATTTAGATAACTATCAACCTAATAATTATTTTATCTTATTTTTACTTCTTTTGGCCAAGTATCCTCTTTATTATTTGACTTGCTAAGAAACAGGGCCCTTGAATGCTATTAAAGAAGAAAAACAGTGCTTAACTTTATCGATCATTTGCTACATTACTGGGTACTGTGCTCAGGGTTTTATATACATTCACTCATTTAATCCCATCAGCCTTATGAAGAAGGTCCTAGTATCCCCATTTTCCAGATTAGGAAACTGAGGCTTAGAAAGGATTAATAGCTTGTACCAAATTATAAATCTTCTGACTCCAAAACATATGCTCTTCTTTTCCAAACTGCCTTCTAGACAACAGACAAAAGACAGAAGATGCTTGGCCTGCAGCTATTCATCCCCATGAAGAAGGGAGACCTACACAGGAAACAACTAAAGGACAAAAATAACAACTGTATTTAAGCACTAAAATGTGCCCTAAAGATACATAGTGATGCAGGGAGTGAGAGCGAGGCAATATCTATGTGAGCAGGAAGCCTTAAATACAAGGGAGAAAAATGGGACATGATCCTAATGGCAGAGGCTGCTATTATAGGTTTGGGGCCAGCAGAATTACTTGGTGAAATGAAAAGTCACAGAGAGCCCCAATACGCCACGAAGCCATCCATTTTAGCTGACTCCCCAAACAGACTCTTGGCCAGATCCACTAAACATTTCAGATTTGAGTCTTTCTCTCCAGAGCTGATAATCAGCACAGACAGGATCCCAGATGGTAGGAAAAAGGGGTGACAAGCTAGAGAATCAAGCTCTGAGTAAGTTCAGGTGCCACCAGGAGCAAAATTTTTTTCCAGAAATGAAACCTCCATTATTGCTAGAGAGTTTGAGTTCTAAAAGCTTTGCTTATGATTTCCCTGGAGTTTCTTGAGGGTCTCCTGAGTCCAAGTATCTGCGATACTTTCTGTCTTCACCATGCATTTGGCACTTAGCATTAGCTAATGCCATCATTTCATGTGCTGTCCATCACCATCGCTCCATGACATTTACTACCTGTGCACTGCACTGTGCCAGGCACAGATGACATTTGTAAGTCTCTGCCACTAGGTGTGTACAGCCGTTCTGGGTAGACAGGGCACATCTTAATGCCTATTAACAGCCCTTATAGTTCACTGTGATCTCAGTAGACTTTATTATAAGGTGAAGCAGGATGTAGGGCAACCAGGCAGAGGAGGGAGGGCAGAGGAGGGAGAAGCCCTGAGGTGGTGACGGGGTTTTCAACCATGTCTTTTCTGGGGGCCTGCCTGGGGCATCACATGTGCTGGTGGGTTCCCTAGGAAGCAGAGTCTGCACCAAGATTAGCTTGAAGGGCATTTGTTACTCAAAGGGGTGCTTCTGGGGATAAGTCTTGGGAAAGGAGGAAGAGGGAAGCAGGGTTGAAGGGTGGCTGGGCTTCAGGCACGGTGTTAGCCTCCTCTGATGCGTGGGGACTTCTGCAGCTGAAATGGTCCTTCAGAGTTACCCTAGTTGGAGGCCCTTTGTACTTTCCTATCCTTGGCTGTGGGCTGCCCTGGACAGGAGGTGTGAACCCTGGCCAGGTGACTCCGTTCAGCCAAGCCAGTCCTTGGAGGGGGCTGCCACTGAGTCTGCTGGCAGCCTCCCAGCAGCCAGGGCAAGGAGGCCTTCATTCCTCAAGGGGGATTTGGGCCTCATGTACTGCTCTCAGAGAGGCACTCAATCAACATTGACACGTTGGCTGAGAACACCTCTCTCCCTCATGGCACAGGGTCCCTGATTTGTGACTTGGACACAGGCAGAATAGGTTTGGAACTACAGCATTTGTTTAAAGAATAATAATGGACCAGGCTGCGAAAGACCATTTTGTGAATGATTGCATAGCAGCCACCACAAACTGCTAAATGTATGGGTTTCAGACTTTAGCATAAGAGCATCATCTGTAATGAGAGTGAAAGCCAGTACTCCCAAGCCAATTAATGATTGTCGGGGAGAAATTAGTGACCTATACAGTCAGATAAATAGTCTCATTTCACATACTGTTCCCAAAAGATTTTTATTTTCAGGAACAGAGCCCTTGAAGTAAGATAACTATCTTCTGTGTACACACGTGAACGCAACTTAGTTAATTCAGGAGACAGCTAAGGAAACAAAATAATTTATAATGTGCCTCCCTTCCAGGAGCTGAAGTAGCTCTTTGGGTATCATTTGTCAGGCTGTAAGAGAGCTGTAGGAGTTCAGAAGGGAGTATTTAATCTATCTGTTTTAGAGATGGGGGAAACTCCATAGAGTGAGGCAAATTCCCTGAAGTCTCAGGCGGGGAGTGGTTAATTCAGAACTAGAACCTGGTCCCAGTCAGGTCTCAGCGCTTGATGCATCAAGCTCCTGCGAGCCAGGGGGGCTGGTCTGAAAAGAATTATAAACATTGTGCAGCAGCGTAGATTTTTCAACAAATTCATTTAGACTCATCCCAAATCAGCTTGTCCCCAGTTTCCTGTCTGTGTAAATGGAACCTTCAACACCCAGTCTAGCAAAATAATTATCTTCTTTAGCCCTTCCTGTCCTCAGTCTTCACAGTGAATCAGTCAGCAGATCCCATTAGTTCCACTTCCAGAATGCATCTCGTGTCCCTCTGAACCCCCAACCCCATCGCTGAAACTGAAGTCTAAGCCACCATCATCACCTGCCTCAACCACCTCAGGTGGCCTTCTTACTGTCTCCCTGTTCCCATTATTGTGGAGAACTGCAATACATTCTTTGCATTTCAGGAATCAGCCAGAGGGAACTTGTAAACATGCAAATCAGACCACATCATTTCCCTGCTTGGAACACTTCGCTTTTTCCCAGTGCACTTGGGGTAAAGTCAAAACCTCTTACCGTTTTAACATACAAGGTCCTGCTCTGTCCACCTCTTCAACCTCATCCCCAACCCTGCCTGTCTGGCTTCAGCCCCACTAATGTCTTTCCTGAAAACACCAAGTGTGTTCTGTCCCAGGGCCTTTGCGCTTGCTGTGTGCACTGCCTGGATTGCTTTTCCTCAAGTGGCTACATGGATGGCCCCTTCTTACCTTTCAGGTCTCAGGCCACATGATTTCTTTTCAGAGACACCTTCTGGCCAAAATAATCTTTTCCCCTGACGTCTGCAATCACATCACCTGTTCCTATTTATTCCTGCTGATTTTATTTTATCTCTGTTTACTTATCTTGGTATTTGTCTTCTCTCACTGCAGTGTAAATTCCACCAGAGCAAGGACCTGTTTACTAGTTTATGGCTAACACAATGCTGGGGACAGAGCAGGATGTAATCAGCATTTGGCAAAAGTGTGAATGGATATATGAGTATATGGGCTTTGTATGGCCTGTTGCACAAATGGAAGCAGAATACAAGAGTACCAGCCAAATTACAATTTCCCAATTACATTCCTAGATATTCAATAAGTTAGAATTTGCAAATATTTTATTTTAGGTTCCAGAACAGTAAAGGAAATCAACATGTGAGCAGTGTAGTACTGTATATGGAGATGCTGTGGAGCTATTCCATGACGTTGCAGTCTTTCCGTTCACCTAATATTGTTAATAGTATATAACTTACAAAATAGTATATACTGTAGGGTACTATTTGACTTTTAAAAATGTTATTGTAAGCAGAAAAGACTAAAAGGATGTTACCAAAGTGTTAGCCAGACTTATCCTGGATGTTAGGGTTATTCTTTCTGTTTTATTTTTCTTGTCTTTATTATCTGATGTTTATATGATGAATTTACAATTTTTTCAAAGCATAACTTTGTTTTTTAATAATACCAATGGTGAATCCTTTCGTGTTGGTGATGGCGTCATTGGTGAATATATTGTTTTAAGACAGATCTCTTCTAAGGTACACAGGTGCTCTTCTTGGTGGGCCCTGCCTGGTATGCCTGCCTGGTACAGCTGTCTGGGAAGCTTTGGCTGCCTGGGATCTAGAGAACTTGCTGTGTTCAGAAAGTGACACCTGAGAGCACCCAGCAGCAAGCTTAAAGAGTGCTGAGTCAGCTCTAAGCTTTGTCAAAACACAGGGCCCAACCAAGAGAGCCTATCTTGTCCCTCAGCCTGTGGCACTGAATTCCACTCTAATTCACTCTCTGGGGTACCTGGAAGATGAGGACTATCTGGAAATGAAAGATATCCTTGCTGACTGGCACTTGCCCCAGGAATACCGGTGTGGAGAAGCTGAGGCCCAGGACCTGAAAACTCAGCCAGCTTTGTGCTTTCCTGAGATTTCTCAGGGCACAGGGGGAGGCATGGGAGAGAGAACAAGTCAAGGAGGAACCAAAGCTCGTCCTGGAAAATGCAGGGTCTGCATCAGGGATGGATGGCCTCCGTCACCCCAGGAGACTGAGTCTTGGTGACCAGAATCTTGGGATGCTAAGAGACAGCAAAAGCGCTGGGCATGAAATATGGCAAGATTTTTTTCCTTCCTCACTTTACCCTTGCATTTTATTTTTCTCCTTTCCTGGGTCCTCAGCATCGTTCTTTGAGAGCCCTTTTCTAGCTTCCTCCCTCCAAAGACCGCAGGAGTCACGAACCCCCATTCTGTGAGCATATGTGTATTGGGCTCTTAGCACATGCAAGGGCTGTGACACAGATGGCAGAGGAGGCCAAGGAGTAGAAGACAGCCCCTTCCTTCATGGAGCTTCCAGTTCAATTAGAGAGAGAAAACATGCTCAGTGGGCACAACAAAGTATAAGGTCTGAATACCAGAGTAGACTCGGGGTAGCACATGCCCATATCAAAGCCAGGCTGGACCCAGGATTGGTGAGGTCTGAAGCTTATACAGCATTGGGAGATCCTCATAGAAAGAAGAGATAGAAGATAGCTAGAGCCCCTCTCAAGTCTCTGGAAGGGACTCTTGCTAGTGAGGAGTTCTTGGCTTAAGCTTTGTTAATTTCTTGGTGTATTAGGGTTCTCCAGAGAAATAAAACCAATAGGGTGTGTGTATGCACACACACACACACACACACATATATATAATGACATTTATTTTAAGGACTCAGCTCATGTGATTATGGAGACTGACAAGTCCAAAATCAGCAGGGTGGTCTGGCAGTCTGGAAACCCAGGATAAGCTGAGGTTGCATTGAAGCCTGAAGGCCATCCACTGGCAGAATTCCTTCTCACTCAGGGGAGGTCCTTCATTTGTTCTATTAAGGCCTTCAACTGACTGGAAGAAGACCACCCACATTATGAAGGGTCATCCGCTTTACTCAGAGTCCACTAATTTAAATGTAAATCTCATCCAAAAACATCCTCACAGAAACATCCGGGATAATGTTTGACCAAATATCTGGGCACCATGGTCAACCAAGTTGACATAAAATTAACCTTCACACCTGGCAAATCCACCTCTGAACGTGAGGTCTGCGGAGGGAGGAAGTGCTGTGGACCAGATGGTCAGAGGAGGCTCCCTGGGAGAGGTGGACTTGAACCAACCTTGGGGATGGCTTGGGCATCATGGCATCTGTGGTCCTTGCATATTGAGCCTCAGCGTGCACGGGGAGTCTGTCCCATGGCCTTGTTGGAGGCGGGAAGGATTCTGAGATGGCCGAAGGGGTTGGTAACCTTTGGCCCAAGGGGTCATCAAGGTGTCACATGTGGCCCACTTGCTCCCACACTGTCCCCCTCTGGGAACCTGTTCTTCCTTTTTCTTGTCCCCTCTCACCTCCCATTCCTCATCACCCTTTCTTCCTGTCTCCTCCCTCAGGTTAAACCTGGAATGAGACCAGGCCCTTCAGGCTCCCAGGAAGTCACAAAGGGTCTCCAGCAGATGTGCTTCATCCAAATCCTCAGAATGAACACAGCTTGTCCCATACCCAGATCCTCAAGATGTTCAGGGGGCTCTGTAGTGTGTTCCCCAACCCTGTGCCCTAGAGACTCTTTGCGTTTGCACGTGGTGTCATTTATTATGCAGGTGTACTTTGTCAAGGGAGCCCCTCTGCTCGCAGCACAGGGAAACCAGCCTCCTGGCTATCTCCTGTCCCTTGTTAATCTGTAAGACAAATAGGTGTTGTCATTAGGCCTTGTCACTGTGAAGGGAAGGGAGAGTATCATCATTCTAGCCTGGCATTTTTGTCCCCCCTACCACCCCACCCCCCGCCCACTCATCTTGGCCACATGGCGTCCATTTCCGCTCCTGCTATGTTTCCTCAGCTGGCTCCTGCCCAGACCTCCTGTGGACCACCTGGTCAGAGGAGGCTTCCTGGGAGAGGCGGACTTGGACCAGCCTTGGGGAATGGCTTGGGTGTCATGGCATCTGCTGTCCTTGCACATCGAGCCTCATGGTGGACCAGGGAGTCTGTCCCATGGCCTTATTGGAGGTGGGAAGGATTCTGAAGGAAGGATTCCCCTCAGGGGGGAAGGTTCTGAAAGCAAGAAGCTGACAGCAATTATCTGAAGAGGTTACAATGGATAGCAATGGCTCCTTCAGTCCACAGACACTCCCATCTGGAACTTTCCTTCCAGATCCCAACCGCCAGCTTCAGGGGTGGCCCGAGCTCTGGAGGAAGGAGAGGCTGCAGCTGTTTCCCACTGCAGGCCAAACCGAGCCTTGAGATCCCTCTGACTTGAAAGCAGAGCTGAACACCCCGCCACTGTGTTGTCTTCAAACCAAAGTTGTCGCTTATAAGGACCCCTTGCCTGCATTTGGCTCCTACAGCATTGAACACACTTCCTCACAGTAACCTGGCAAGGAGGGCAGAGCCTATGTTACGAGCCCATTTGAGAGAGCAGAGGTGAGGCCCAGGACTTGAGACAGATCCTTTGGCTGGTACTGCCTGCCCAGGAGATGACACAGAATGCAGGGTCTCCCATGCCTGTGAGTTTGGATGGTGTTGATTAGGCCACATCCGAGACCTGGCTGCATAGGAGCCTCTCCGAATTTCCTCATGGGATTTGTGAGGCAAGTCTGGCGACAGCAGCATTCTCCCTGATATCTTAGATTCTCATGTGAGTCCACAGGGCTCAGGCAAGCATTAGACAGACTGGGAGAGGTGACTCCAGGTGTTCTTTCAAAGCAGAGGAAACAGATTTTGTCATCAGGGAATAAGCTCCCACCAGGCCACCCCACCCATCGGTCTGTGTGGTGACTCCTGACGCTGGCCCCGAGGTAGGGTTCCCGGGCAGTGGGGGCTGGGGAGGAGGGAGGTCTGCTTCCCATTGTAGCCCTCCCCCGATGCTGAGTTGTAGCTAGTTCAGCTAATTGGCAAGAAAAGGAGAAGCAAAAATAGTGAAAATCTGTGAATTAATAAAACAGCCTTGAAGCAACCGCCAAAATGTGTACAAATCATGAAGTAATTAGAAGTGTGAAGAATTCTATCGGGTTCGCTGTTTCCAAATCCAACATCTGATCGCTTTAGGAGGCCAAGGGCTGGCAGGCCACAGGGAGTAGAAATTCTTTCCATTGCCGTTTGATCTCGCCTCCCTGGGGCCTGGGTTCCCTTGAAATCCTTGCAGGGTCCTGGAAGTTTCCATGGGACTTGCTAGAATCGAATGTTGGCCTTTTGGGGGCCCGTTAAGCACACGCAACACCTTATTCAAGTAGCATGTAATATTTTAGAATAATGCTGTTAAGATTTCGCAAAGTGTTTTTTGGATCCATGTTCTTATTTAATCTCTCACTATCACCAAATATTTTTATGTCAGTGTTTTTCAGAGGAGGGAAGCAAGGCCCAGAGAGTGAAGTGGTGTCAACTCAATTTTGAGAGCCCATCAGGAGCAGAACTAGGGCTAGAGCCAGGATCTTCTGATAGCCCCTCCGACCTCTCCTCTCCCACCCACATTCCTCCTGTGGGCTCTGCTGCATCACTCAATGGTGCCAGGCATTTGTATATCACAATTCTCTCAGCTAACAACCAACTACTGTTCTCTCTGGCCATGGTTTATTACATTTAGGTAAGTTGTTCAACCCATTTGTTTGATTAATAAAATAAGACCCAGGCAAATTTAGTGATTTGTCAATTTTTCATTTTATTTTATATCCAGATTAGACTGGGGAGAAAAGTATTTCTTTTCTTTGTCCTTCTGGAAACACATTATAGAAAGAGATTTCAGGGCTGAAGCCTTGTGGTATACCTTATGCGGAAGGGTAGAAGCAATATGTGATTAGAGTTTCATTGCTTGACTTTGTTCTTTCTGCTTTGTGGGGGCTTTCTCAAGAGTAAGTGCTCACATTCGCTAAGATGAGGGAGGGCATTGCTCAGGGCTGAAATGCAGTGTATTCAGGCTTAGAAATTCTGAGAGCAGAAACCAGAGCAGAACCCTGAGAGAATCATGTAACAAGCTTGACGTGTGTTGTTAATTCCCCAAGCGGTAGCAGAAAGCTCCCAGGAGGCTGGCGTTTACATGGTTTATAGCCAGACTGAGCAAACAACAGTGTGATTAAGTTACACGCATTAGTTGGCTCCATAACCAGAATAGAAATATATGTTTTAATTTAGGATGGAAAGTTTTCAGCAAAGCACTTGTTACTTGCACAGACTTGTCTCTGGTCCTCAAGTTTGGCCAACAGTGGAGCACTCTGTGGGAGAGGAAATCGGGGAGTTGGAGGCAGGTCCAGGAACATAATTTGCAGGGCACAAGTGCAAGATGAAAATTCAGGCTCCTTGTTCAAAAATGATGAAGAAATTCAAGACAGCGACAGCAGAGCATCAGCTAAGTGCATGGTCCTTTTGAGCTTCGTGGGGCACTGTGTGACCCCATGGGCCATCTGTCTTTGAGGCTGGACCATGTTGGAAGCCATTGGGGAAGGCGGCGGGGGGGCGGAGGGGCGGGGTGTTGAGCCTGGGGCTCAGAGGTTCTGTGTTAACCAAATGCCACTCAGCTGGAAGATCAGAGATGGAAATCAGTTAACTTACATTTAAGAAATCACCTGGAGGCCCAGGCTGTGTTCCAAGCCGTTAGGGATTCGGCAGTGAGCAAGCAAGGGCTGCTGTGAGTAGGTAAAGCTGAGGGCCTTGTCTGTACCTGGGCTTCGTAATAATGATGCCCATCACTGTTGTAGGACCAAGCACATTATTAAACATGTGCATGTGTCTGGGCATGTTAAGGGTTTTAATGAACATTAGCTTTAGACAGACACATAAACAGCAGGTGAATGTGTGATGGGGAACCTGAAGGAATCTCCTGTGTTGGGAGACGGGGGAGGGGAATGCCGAACCCTTAGGGGCATTCGGCCTGGTAGGATCCTGGCTGAGTTCTCTTTGGCTGAGTTCTCTTTGGATAGATACTGAGACTTGAGGGATTTATACCCCAAAGCTCTTTCCTCCTGTCTTTTTTGTTTTTTAGACAGAGCCTGTCTCTGTCACCCAGGCTGGAGTGCAGTGGCACGATCTCTGCTCACTGCAACCTCCGCCTCCTAAGTTCAAGCGATTCTCCTGCCTCAGCTTCCTGAGTAGCTGGGATTACAGGCACGCACCACCAAGCCCAGCTAATTTTTGTATTTTTAACAGAGACAGGGTTTCACCATGTTGGCCAGCGTGGTCTCGAACTCCTAACCTCAAGTGATCTACCCACCTTTGCCTCCCAAAGTGCTGGGATTACAGGTGTGAGCCACTGTGTCTGGCCTGTTTCCTCCTCTCTTTCTCTCTAGACCAACCTTCCGTAGCCATTCCGGGCATCCAGGAGTACCCAGGATACAGGTGCTGACCTGACCCAGCTCCTCTGTCCACAACGTCATCCTCTTCTGACACATCCTTCAAGGTCCTAACTAAAATTCTGCACTCCTCTGCACTCCTCTGATCCTGCACCTGGCAGGTGCTTAGTGGTCTGCTGGGTAAACAAATATTAGGATTAGCTCCTCATCCTAATATTCACAGCCTTCCTCAGTCTGACCACGTCTGCCTTTTGGCTGTGCTGCTGCCATCCCTCCAGTACACAGAACCAGCCTCTCTCCCTGAATCAGCCTCCACATTTGTTTTTCCCAGCTGGGAGCCTCACCTGTCTTTGCAACTTTGGTTCAGTTCCACAGACAGGTACCGAATGCCTCTGTTTACAGCCTTTCTGGACCAAGGTACAGTAGATCTTCATTACCCATGGATTCTGTATTTGCCAATTTTACTACTCCCTAAAATTTATTTGTATCCCCAAACCAGCACTCAGTCCTTTCACAGTGATTCGCTGATGTGCACAGTGGTGAAAAATTTGACTCGCCCGACATGCACATTCCCGGCTGAGGTCAGACAGGGTGACAGTCTGCCTTCTGGTTTCAGCTCTCATACTGCAAACAAGTGTCTTCGCAGTCTATTTAATGCCACTTTTTTTGTTTTGCATTTTTGTGCTTTTTGTTGGTGGCGATATTGCAGTTCTGAAATGGCTCCTTAAGCATAGCACTGAGGTGCTATCTAGTGTTCCTAAGCCCAGGGAGGCTGTGATGTGCCTCACAGAGAAGATGTGTGTGTTAGATAAGCTTTGATCAGACATGCGGTTGGCTGTGAGTTCAATGTTAATGAATCAACAATATTCTGGTACATCCAGAAAAAGGAAGAGGAAATTCACCTAACAATGTCCATGAGACCACTCCATTGTTGCCATCAGAGGATGGCAGGAACATGACCATATTCGAATGTAACTACCATGAATAAAGAGGGTCAACTTAGTGTCTCCTAAGTGTCAGGCATCATTCAAACCCTTCCTGAACTTTGTGGCTTTCTGCTCAGTCCAGGACCGTGTGCTTGCTCTGTCCTGCAAACTCATTTTGTACCAGCATCTTCCCATTGTATTTAGTACTCAGACTCTGACTTCTGATGCCCCTTGAATTGTTATTTTAACTCTCCATGTGTGGCCCCCAGATGATAGTCAGTCCTCTTAGGGCAAAAACCTACTGGCCTCACAGTGTCCTTCCTGGAGAGATGTGCTGAAGCCAAACATGGAAAAGTTGTCTGAATAGAATGTGTTTTCAGACAGATACTAAACACAGTAGGAAATAATACAACTTTATCAGCAAGATAAATACAATCTTTATCAGCAAGAAAGACTTCAGAGTGCCTCCTGCCTCAGGGTGGTTGTGAGAATCAGAGATGTTTGTAAAAGCACAAAGTGAACTTGGAAAGTGCCATGTAAGTGTTGGGTGTCCGTTGCTGTTGGCACGTGTGGGTGGCCGTGAGAAAGGCATAGTGGGGGAGCTGCTGGCTTGATCTCCTAGGTATGGGCCCTACTGTGGTTAGAGGCTTCCAAATGGGGCGCCAGAGTGTCAAACCTACCAAGTATTTCATGCTGTTGAGGGGAAAAGGTGGCATTTCAGGTGGCCTTGGGGTAGGTCCCCTGGGGCGGCAGCTTCCTCCTTGCTGGCAAAAGCCATGTATTTCTCTCCAACTTTCACATGGCTGGGAGTTACCGTGGGCGTTCTGTGGGTTGCAGAGTCTGTGTTTCTTCTCTTCAGTGAGGGGAGGCCAATTTTCTTTTTGTTGCTGTTTGATTTCCAAATAATTAGATTTGCAAAGTTCTTTCATGTTTTGTCAGAATCTGTCATTCCAGTGCCCAACTCAAATGTCACCTCTATCAAGACGCTGTTCCTGATCTTTCCCCTCCATATGAGTCATCCAGCATCCCCTCTGCCTGTAGTATTTGCCTCAACCTTGTCTCTTGCATTCTTTCATGTTCTGTCATGTTCTGTCTCTCGTTATGGAATTTTCTGAGTTATACACCTCTGGACTTTAATCATTCCTGAAGGACAGAGAATGAGTCTGGCTTAATTTTTTTTTTTTTTTTTTTTTGAGATGGGGTCTCGCTCTGTCACCCAGGCTGGAGTGCAGTGATGCGATCTCTGCTCATTGCAACCTCAGCCTCCCAGGTTCAAGCAATTCTCCTGCCTCAGCCTCCTGAGTAGCTGAGATTATAACAGGCATGTACCACCATGCCCAGCTAATTTTCGTATTTTTAGTAGAGACAGGGTTTTACCATGTTGGCCAGGCTGGTCTTAAACTCCTGACCTCAGGTGATCCACCCGCCTTGGCCTCTCAAAGTGCTGGGATACAGGTGTGAGCAACTGCGCCTGGCCTGATTTTTTTATATATACCGCTGTGCCTAGCACAATGCTATTTTGTTATTGTTTTAATTGTCTCTTGGACTGATGGAGTAATTTACTGAAAGCCTTAACAAAGGTTAAGGCTGTAGTCTGGATTCCTGGAGCAATAAGGAAATGGGTGTGCCGAGGTCACACTCCAGTTCCCATGTCTCTGTGTGGCAGGGAAGAATCAGTGCAGCTCTTGTCTCCTCTGCTGAGGGGAACGGCTGGTTTGTGGCATGAGAGAGATGCAAAGGACACAAGGTCTTCTTGTGGAGTCTAGAGACTTTGCAAAGGCACTGGGGAATCCCTTTTGCTGGAAATTTTTAGGCAAAAGTGACATGTGTCTGTCTGGAATGGTTGCCTGGAAACAAGTCTGCCTGGGAGTGAGCCACTGTGCCCATCCCACCCTCGCTGGACCCAGTAAGGGCACCTGGGCCCTGGCCTGTCGTGGCAGAAGGGTTTGAAGAGGTTCCACGTCCTGTAGCAGTGCGCATTCACCCCAGTTGATGTATAAACATCATAACAAGTCCTGGCTCAGAGACTGTTCTAGTGCCTGCATCCCTAGCATATTTGACAACGCTGTGGGCTCTGAGGGCTTGATTCTTCTCAGGGAACCTCTCTTTGCTCAGTGGCTTCCTACCGCAGCCACTTGGGCTGGCTGCTGCCAGATTAATCTCCCCAAAACACTTTGATCTAAGGCTCAGAAGCCTTAAGTGACTTTGCACTGCCTAAAGGATAAAACCTAAACTCCTGAAATCTTACTATAAAGTCCTGGAGGGCAGGGACTCCATCTGATACTCCTTTGTAGTCTCCTCCTGATGGTTGGTAGGGTCGGTGATGAGCTGCCATGTGTTGGTTTGGTTTTATCTGTGGTCACTTCTGGAGAATTGCAAGACTATAGGATTTTCTGTCAGCTGGCCAATTCTGCATCTAAGGTAGGAAGCATCATCTGCTTTCACTGTGGTGTGTTGCTTTTGCTTGTAACTAGGTGAGGGCCTTAGGAAGAATTCCAGGAACATTGTGCAATAAATTTGGATTTGGGGAGGGGGAGGGGGTGCAGGAGAACAGTAGTTTTGTAGGAGGTTGAAATTCAGAATTTGTTTTTTTCCAGCTCCCTGTGGTTCCCAGAAAGAAACTTTTTATAACTCTCAGGTGCACCATTTCTCTCTTTTCCAAATATGCTCAATGAAAACTGGTGCCTCCCTTCCCGTCAGGACTGGAGGAGAGCTGAGCGGCGGTGTTCTGAGCAACTCTTGGCTCTGCTCCTGAAAGGGGCAGGATGTCAGCACCTGGTCTGCATTAATTCAAGTGTTGTTTGCCTGGCATGTGCAACTTTTTTCAGCATGGCTGTCAGGTGTTTTTTTTTCTTTTTTTTTTTTTTTTTTCCTTTTCTGAAAAATTGAGGAAAGTGTGCTCTCAGACTGGGTTCAAGAACAAGGTGAGGTCAGTTCCAGGAGTGAAAGATCTGAGTGGTCCATTGTCAGGACTGGGAAACGGTAGCCGAACACCAGTAGTCTCTTGCTTCTCTGAAATCCCTTGGCGTTTATTTTGTTCCTTGATCATTGGCGTGGATCACATCCTGCCTTCTGTCGTATTTGACTTACATCAGTTATTAGAGCATTACCTCTTTTAGAGTGGGGATCACCTGTCATCCATTTTTAAATTTCCCCATAGGCGTAAGAGGTGTTTTTTATAGATCATGAAAGAAATTCTATGATCTGAAACAGCCAGGCTCAGTTGTTAATTAGGGAGCCAGGGAACAACTAGGAACCAGGAATTACCAAGGATGAAAATATATTGGTTTAATATCCAAATAATATTATTCCCATTATACCAATGTGCTTCAGTGTTTCTGTTCTAAATTCTTAAGGCCTACAATCATGGGTCGTTTTTCTGTCTCCTCCTTCTGTGTAATTAGACTGAAGCCACACCAGGTCTTACATACTCCAGAGCAGTGGTGCTCAATCCTGACTGCACCTTAGAATCAGCGGGGTTGTTCTTAGACATCCCTATGCCCAGTTGGCGCTCCAGACCAATCAACTGAGACTCTCCAGGGGAAGGATCCTGACATCCATATTTGTCAAACCCCTCAGGTGATTCCAGAGTGCAGCCAAGTCTAAGCATGAGCTATTTGAGGCAGCGTATCTGTCTTACTAATCATTGTATCTCCAGGGCTTCCTATGGTGCTTGGCACAGAGTGGGTTTTCAGTTAATATCAGTGCCTCCTGTCAATATCTCCTCATGGATGTCAAATGACTTCAACCAACAGGATTCTGAAACCAAACCCAGAGCCCGTCTCTCTTCCAAGTTTTCCTTCTCAGCATTTGCGTCCCCATATATCTAGTAGTATGAGCCAGAAATTTAGGATTTAACTTCAATGCCCCCTATCACCCCCAACATTCGGGCCCTTTACTGTGCTTGATGATTTGACATACTGAATCTCTCTCATATCTATGCATTCATTTCTATACCCACCAGCACCACCCAAATACTATCCAAGTGTCCAAATTCAAGATACTATCATCAGTCCCCTCAACTACCTTAAAAGCTCCCAAGCTGGGCTATCTCTGTAGCCTAGTCCAACCAATCCATTCTCCACACTGTAGTCAGAATCATCCCTAAAAATGCAAATATGATCTTGTGATCTACTGATTAAAACATCTCAGTGACTTTCTGTTGTTGTTAGGAGACCAAACGCCTTAATGTGGTCTGCAAGACTCCATGGTCTGGTTCACTAGGCCCTGATCCATAAGACCCCAAGCCTGGTCCATAAGACCCTCATGGTTATTCAACAAGGCCCCTGCAGTCTGGTCCACAGGCCCCCATGGTCTGGTCCATGGGTGCTTATGGTCTAGTTCATAAGGTCCCTATGGCTTGGTCCTCCAGGCCCCATGGTTCAGTTCACAAGCCTCCATGGTTCACAAAGGCCCTAGGATGTGACCCCAAAGGCCCATGGCCTGGTCCACTATAGTCCATTGTGTGGTCCACTAGGCCTTGATGGCCTGGTCCACATGGTCACATGGTCTAATCTACTCTCTCAGACTCAATTCACTCCACTCCCTGACTTATTCTTTGCACTCCAGCCACCCTTGCACTTACACTTCCTTGCATTCTATGCTGCCTTCAGGCTTGGGGCCTTTGCACACCCATTTCCTTCTGTCTGGAGCACTTTCTCCCTTTCCCTCCTTGCCTAGTTAATTTCTGCTTATTCTTCAGTTCTCAGCTTAAGGACCCCTAACTCAGTGACACCTTCTCAGGTCCTGGCCCCAAATCCCTTCAATACGTGCTCTCACAACATCAGGGTCACTTCCCTGTAAGTTCTTACCTCCATCTGCAGCTCAACTTCCGTTTCTGTGATTATTTGATCAATATCTCTCTGTCCTACCTGACTGAAGCCCCAAGAGGGCAGGGGCTATGTCTGACTGTTCATTTTATCCCCAGTTCCGAGCAAAGGGCAGGGCAGCTAGGAAGTGCTTGGTAAGTATCTGTGGACTGAATACCTGCATGTTTTGCAGAACAGTTCCAAACCTCTTTAGTCTTGCTGCTCTGTAACCAGGTGACTCCTCCTGACCCCTCTTCTCTTAGGCAGGGGCTGCCTCTCCTGCATGAGACCCATGGGGTGACTCCTCACAGCCCCATTACATAAAATGCTCCACATGACATGTCTACTTTGCCCTATTTTCAGCAACCTCCTAAAGATCTATTAATATCCATATCCATCATTTGCTTTTCTATGGGAACCTTTCAGTGTTTCTTAATCTCCCCTGAACTTTCCTAAAGCTGAATTTTTAGGGTCTTCATGTATATCCTTGATTCCTCCTGGCCCACAAGGATCTTCAGGAGTTACTTTTTTTCACTTTGGACCCCGCATCATAGTGTCTTACGTCACTCAGATGCTTTTGCGTATTTGTGTTTGTGGCCTCACGGTAATCTCAGGGGTGGCTGGGTGGAGTATGTGAGATCATCTCTGTTCACGATGAGAACGTAAGGCCCAGAATCCATTTCCCAACTCCTGTCACAGCCTCCTGCTTGCTTCTGTTCCCTAATCTTAAAATCACTTAGAAACAAAATCCTGCATCCAAACCTCGGTTTCTCTGAGTCTTCCCAAAGCACTGGTGAGAACACTGGACAGGAGCTCAGTTACCTGGTTTCGTGCTCTTCTAAGACATCTCCCATCTCTGGGCCTCACTTCACTGACTTTGCAAAATGAGAAGTTTGGACCAGATTATTGAGGCTCCCTCAGTAATAACAGTGATAATAATAATCATGGCAATAATGGTAATAATATTAGCTAACATTTATTGAGCACATAGCATGGGTCAGGCAGTAAGTATTTTACATGTATTAGTTCATTTTTTAATTCTTTAATTCCCTCTACAAGCAAAGTAGAGATCTTTGTGGCCCCATTTGACACATGTTGAAGGTCAGGTATAGTGAAGTTCAGCAACCTGCCCAAAGCCACAGAGCTAGGAAATGGCAGAACGAGAATTTGAACCCAAGAACCCTGACTCAAAACCCCTCACTCTTAACCAGCTAACGTAAAGGACAGGGGATGGGCTTTGGAGTCAGACAGATGTTTAAGGCCTGACTCTGCCACTTGTCAGTGGTATGGCTCCAGCCAGGCTACTTCTGTGCACCTGTTTCCCCATATGTAAAATAGGAATAATGCCTACATCAGGGGTGTGTTTGTGTGCTGGGGCTGCTGTGACAGAATACCACAGTCTGGGTGGGTTAACCAACAGACACGTATTTTCTCACAGTTCTGAAGGCTTGAAGTCCAAAATCACAGTGTTGGTGGGTTGGTTCCCCTGGAGGTCTCTCTCTCTGGCTTGCACATGGCCACCTTCTCACTGCGTCCTCACGTGATTGCCCCTCAGTCTGTGTGTGGCCTACGTCCTAACCTCCTTTCTTATAAGGACATCTGTCATATTAGATTGGGGCCTACCCCGATGACTTCATTTTACCTTAAGAACCTCTTTAAAGACCCTGTCTCCAAATACAATCACATTCTGAGTTACTAGGGGTTAGGGCTTTAGCATATGAATTTGGAGGATACAAGTCAGTCTAACAAGTGGGTTTTGTGCACCTTAAGGGCATCATGCATGTAAAGTGCCTGACTTGGTTAATGCTGGGTCCTTCCCCTCTCTCCACTGGTTCTAACTTCATATCCATTGCTCTATTCCTGGCTAATGATGAGATGCGATGCTAGGTTGGCAACATGTGAGTGAGCATTGGGTGGAATCTGTCTGTTTGGCAGCTATTTCTAGAGTGGAAAAAATCTCTGCCTCATTTTAGATTGCTTATGGCATGGTTTACAGTCCTAGATTTAACATTGGAGGCCTTGAAGTCTTAGAAAAATATTATGATAAATCACAATCCTTCAAACAAGCATGACATATTTTATCCAAGGATGTGAGCTTGCCTTTCAAAAGTGAATTTATCCTTCTGCCTGAGTAAGGCAGCACCTCTTTCCCCTTGCAGCTGAATAGCTGAGGCATCAGCACTTTTAATACAAACAACAACAGGCATCCTGGAGTTGCCAAGAGCCGCTGCACCCTGAAGGTTTCCGTATTTACTGCCGGGTGTCACTTTCTCTTCTGGGAGACCACCTGTCCAAAGTCACAGCAGGTTAGAGGTGAATGACCCAAGAGGAGCCAAGGGAATTGAAACCCAAGTCAGCACTGTTGCATTAATGCAGTTGTTCTAGCATGGAGAAATGAACATGAAAAGAAATGTGGGAGTCTTTTCCGAGAAAGATGAAGTTCTGGAAGGAATAACTGAGAGTCAGTAGCAGCAGCAGCAGCAGCATCCTAATCCTATTAGCAGCTGCTGTTGACGGAGTGGCTGCTCCCTGCCAGGCACTAAGCAATGTCCTTGTGTACATGATCTCCAGCCTCTATATTGCCCTGAGAAGTGGATTTGATTATCCTGTTCTTCAGACGGGGAGCTGAGGCTCAGCAGTATTAAACCACCTGCCCAAGGTGCTATGCTAGGAAACAGCAGAGCCAGGGTTCCAAGCCAGTTCTGCTTATCTGCAGGCCTCCACAGAGGAGGAAGGCCTTATATGGGCACAACCTGCCTGGTCATGTAGGTGACCAGGCAGATGGGGGAGAGCAGCTGCCTCCTCAGTCAGGAGGGAGGGCCCTGGTACCCCAGGCTCAAAATGACCTTGCTGTTTCAGAAACCTGGGGAATGGAGAAAAACACAGCTAAACCTTGGCCTGTGGGTAGAAGTGAGCAGCCTTGAAGACATAAAGTAATTCCCTAAGGGCTGGTGCCAAGCTGGATGACTGGAAATGGGAGTGAACCAAGAAAACAGAAATCTTTAAACCTGAGCCAAATTAGTTAAGTTCTGAGACAGAAATCTGTCATCTGCCTTTTCTCTATGTAGTTTGCATCCTGAAAAAACCCTTTTCATGGTGTTCACTGAGTGGGCTCTGGGAGTTTGGTATTTTGTTAAGGGAGGTGGGGGTAAATGAGAAAAAGCTGTAATCTTGGTGTTGAACCACTTTTATGGTTCTATGTAAATGTTGCAAAATTATATATGGTCATTGTAGAAAATTTAGGAGAAAATGCAGAAAATTATAAAGGAAAAAAATTCTGTAATCTACCACTCACAAATAATCAGCAAAATGTTAAAAGATGACCCTTCTAGTCTTTTTGCCATACAATTTTAAAGCATAAAAGGGATTAGACTATTCACCATTTAGTAACACTTATCATTTAGTAACATTTATCACTTAGTGCCACATCATGCACGTTTTCCAATGTCTTTAAATGGCCTTTTCAAACATAACTTTTCTTCTCCATCAGGTGATGTATCATAATTTAATTAGTCCTTCCTTGTTGGACATTGGGATGATTAAGAGTTTGTTCCCTTGATTAGCTCCCCTGGTAGAATATTCCATTAGGAACCCAGAACAGTGGGACAGGCATCTATCTTGAGAAATCTATGCTATTTATATACTCTTCACTCTGTTAATAATTGTCTCTATTAGCAACTAACCCAGGTCTGAACTAGCGTCTGATATTTATAGCCACCTCACTTTCTTTTGTTCTCCTAATGGAATCAGTTTAAATATGTCACAAACCTTTTATTCTAGAAGGGAACATTATAGCAAGATATTCGTCTCAGGAACTGTGAGCATAGACCAGTGTTATTTATATATATCTACACACATACATGATCTTTATATAGACACATAGACAGGAGCAAAAGGGCACACAGCAAAAACAACCACACTAGCAGTAGAAGAGTCCCTTCCTGTCAACAATGAAGCATTTGGAAGGAAATCAGAGGCATACAACCAAATAGGCTTTTTACCCCCTTGGGGGCCATATCAGCAGCACGGCTATTCAGGAGCCATGCTCTGTCACCTTGAGGTCATGCCAAAGAAACTTGGACTTATACACAGATCTTAATTGGCTCTTGCCCCCAGGACATTCTTCTTATTTACAAAAAAAAAAAAAATTATATGGATGCCCTTACCCAAAGAGTAGGGATTGTGGCTATTTTCTTTTTTTATTTTTCTTTCTTTCTTTCTTTCTTTTTTTTTTTTAAGACAGTCTCGCTCTGTCACCCAGGCTGGAGCATGCAGTGGCACGATCTCAGCTCTCACTGAAACCCCTGCATCCTGGGTTCAAGTAATTTTCCTGCCTCAACCTCCCAAGTAGCTGCGATTACAGGTGTGCACCACCATGCCTGGCTAATTTTTGTATTTTTAGTAGAGATGGGGTGTCACCATGTTGGCCAGGCTGGTCTCGAACTCCTGACCTCAGGTGATCCACCCACCTCAGCCTCCCAGAGTGCTGGGATTACAGGCATGAGCCACCGCACCCAGCCGGTTGTGGCTCTTTTCATCTTTCATCCCTTCTGTTGGCTTAAACACACACACACACACACGCACACACACACACACACACACTGATGCGTTAGTGCCTGAGCAGTCAGGGAAGGAGAGGAAGGGACAACTTAGAGACTGGAGCAGGCTTCCATGAAGGTACCTAGAAAAATAAGAAAAAGGCTGATGTCCTATAGCAAACAAAGATTATCTGCAAATTCACAAATCATTGTTGTTGTCTTTTAAATCTGCTTTTGCCAAAGATGATGATTTGTCAATGTCAGAAGATCCATATCAGCTGTCACCTGTCACCTGGAAAAAAAAGGGGAGAGTTGAGTGAGAAGTCCTGTTTGTGACCCATGAAGCCAGGCTCCATTCTTTGTCTTCTCACTGGCTCACTGAAGATCTGAAGGAGCCACATTCCACATAGAAATCCCCATAAAGCGTTCCCCTGAAACACAGAATATAGAAAGAGGGCTGGGCGATTAACAGTAGTTGGTTCTAATCTCAGCCTGTCACTAAATCCTGATGGGATTTGGACAAGTTTCCCTACCTTTCTTGGGTCTCAGTTTTCTTATCTGTAGGGAAGTTCATACAGGTTTGTAGATTTTAAATTGTGTTTAAAGGTGCTTTGGTGTTTTATAGATACTTGATTTGAACTTTTTAAAAAATCTATATCTTTTTTAAAATTATAAGCCAAATAATACACTCTGTTCTATAGATGTTCGATTTGAACTTCAAAAAATATATATACTTTTATCTTTTTAAAAATTGTAACCAAAATAACACTCAAATGTGTTATTTATCAAATTTCAACATACTGAAACCCTCAATATGCTAATTTGATTTTTAGCTGTCCACAGTTTATTCTGCCATCTCTTTTTAACTTAAAAATAACTTGAGATTATCAATATGAACTGTTTTAAAAAAGTTGTTGTACCATTTGCTGTAACTTATCTGTTAGGATTTCTCAATAAAATGCTAGTAAACAACATTTAGAAATAAACTAGATAATTATTACATAAGAATCAGGTTCAGTGTTCTCATTGTCTTTATAACTAAATAGTTAAAACTTGTACTAAAAGTAACGTAAATTTATGCTAAATAGCATAATTCTGTATCTGTCTTGTAAGTGTTCAATAACTGTTAGAAGTTCTCCTTATATGTACTTGGTTTCCTGTAAGGGTTTGTATTTTACAAAAGCCTTCTGTGGCAACATTACTTCCGAAAGCCCTTTAGACTTGACATTCTATATAAATTACATTTTTACATGTAAAACAAAATATGTTTGTGGCCCTGCAAATATAACAGTATATATTAATGACCATTAATGGTTTTAGTAAAACTCAGGGGATTGTAATTAAAATAAGTCAATGATAACCACTTTAAAAGAAGTCTAAGCAATATCCCAATTAATGAAATTCCCCTAAATGAATTCTAATTAATAATTTGGGGCAAATTATTTTACCCGCAGTTTGGCTGCTGTTTGCTTGTCGGTTGAAATGTATTATTGTATATTCGGGAAGAGGAAATTGACTTGAAGATTGGGAAGTCCAGCCCGTGCTCCAGAGCTGAAGAATTCCACCCCAGGGGATTTTAGGAAATGGGTTTCGGGTGATGGTTCAATTGATCATTCTAAATTAAATTACTAAGTATGCTTTAAATTTGGTTTAGAAAAACTGCTGGTGTATGCATTTTGCCTTTCTTCCTTTATTTTATTTTATGAAACAACCACCCCAATATAGTTAGTGAAGAAAAACTCTGAGAAATTGCCTAAACTCAAGTAATAAGACCTATGAGGATTCTGTTTTCAGGAGCAACTTTGCCCTGTAATATAAATACAGGGAAGCATGAGTTGAACAACCCCTGCAGGGTGTTAACCACAGGGGGACCATCTGGGCTTTGAACACTGCATGTGGAACCTGATAGAATATTTCTTGTTCAGATATGCCACAGGTCAGATCTCACGGCCCAGCATCACTGAGCCCCTGCAAAAAATAAAGGTAAACAAATGAGGAACTGCCATTCTATCCAGGGACGCCAGTGTCACCAAAGAGGCAAGTGTTGGCCAGGCTGGTCTCGAACTCCTGACCTCAGGTGATCCACCTGCCTTGGCCTCCCAAAATGCTGGGATTATAGGCATAAGCCACCACACCTGGCCTGCAGCATATTTGATTTTGATAGTAATTCAGACTTTTTAAAGCGCTAGTGTTGATTATCCTTTTGGTGCTTTATTCGTTAACTTTCATTTCTCCACCCATCAACTTTTAGCAGCAGCTCTCAACTCAATATGAGAATATACTTATTTTCCTTCCCTCGTTCTTTCCTCTACCTCCCCAATATTTTTTCTGCTCTATTTTTTCTTCACATTGTCAAAGTTGATGACATTTACATGTTGTTTGTGACATGTTTACCTACAGATTGATTCTCAAAGTTGAAAACCAGTAAGCAGCATTTATATTATGAATTTATTTAAAAACAATTCCCAGCCAGGCACAGTGGCTCACACCTGTAATCCCAGCACTTTGGGAGACTGAGGCAGGCAGATCACTCAAGGTCAGGAGTTTGAGACCAGCCTGGCCAACATGGTGAAACCCCGTCTCTACTAAAAATGCAAACATTAGCCAGGCATGGCATGGTGGTTCACACTTGTAATCCCAGCTACTCTACTTGGGAGGCTGAGACGGGAGGATCACTTGAACCTGGGAAGCAGAGGTTGCAGTGAGTCGAGGTCGCGCTGCTGCGCTCCAGCTTGCGTAACGGAGTGAAACTCCATCTCTAAATAAAATAAAATAAATTCCCTCCTCACTAATTCTCATCACATATCTTCTTGTCCAGTGCAACTCAGAACACTGTACCCTCAGAACTGCCACTTGAGGCTTAAGAGGATGGAGATGGGAGGGAGAAGGAACTGCCTGCTTTTTTACACACAGACATCTGGGTGGTGGGGAAGGGGGCTTCAGTGGTTTCATGTAAGCCTCAGGTAATCCCACGGTTTTAGCCCCTCCCACCTGCCAGCCTTGGCTTCTGTGGACCTCAGTCTAGGGCCTCTCCAAATATCCATGGGGCTGACAGCATTCTCCGCGGCTGCCCCCTGTCCCTACCCTCACCTCACTGTGCAGTCTGGGCCAGGACAATTGAATTCTTTGCCTTTCAGAAATGTCTTAACATCCCTTGTCCTCTGACTGTTCCTGTCCTGCTCTCTTCATCATTATGGGGTTATATTGATGAAAAGATCCCCTTACTATCAACTTTAATGCCCTCTCGGTGGAAAGGGAGATGAATGCCTGCAGATCCGCATCTTAGTACAAATCTGAGTTGCCTCCCCTTCTCTTTGCAGCTGCTTTCCAGTTGGACTTGAGTCCAAGAAGATTTGAGATTTCTGCACTGAAAAGGAAACTTTGCTTAGATAACTTTTCATTTGGTTGGGAGAGGGAAGGGGGGAACAACATGATAGGTAAAATAATGTTCACCTTTGGTTGCCTTGGTAACAGCTTCCCCCTGTAAATAACACCTGGGGCAGTTGAGGGAGACAGGAGAGCAGCTGACAGGAAGACTGAGGGTCGGGGGATGGGAGGGTAATCACCAGATTGGAACCACTGAGTGGTGAGGATCCGCTAGCTGGCTGGGGACAAAGACACACTTGCCATTGGTATCTGGAGGGCCCCAAGCCTGTTCAGTCATGCAGCAAAAGCCTCAGGAGTTCCTAGAGCAGGGAGAACAGACACAGGGAAGGAACTGCTTTCCTTACCTTATCCTTTACCCACTGCTCCAAAGGGCTCCTTTCCCCTCCCTCTTCCTTTCTCTCCAAGCCCTGGAAATGGCCTCTACGATGTCATTTTTAATGTGCTAAAAGCCATTCCCCCCATCACCAAAATAGCCAAAGTGATGCCTAACATTTATAACTAGGATGTAGATTTTCATTCCATAGAGATAAAGCTTAACATAAAGATCCCCTGGGAAAGGGAACCTGGTATCTTAGTAGAAAATGGCTGAGCTCAAATCCTCAATGTGAGTGCTAACAGGGAAGAGTATGACTGCTTGAAAAGGAGGAAGAGAGGGCACCACAGAGAAAGAAAAGGAACAGCAAGCGACCTTGGAACCAGGCCCATAGATGTTTTTTCACCATTTGCATCAGATGTGCTATTCCCCCATCATCCCACCCACTCCCACCTCCATCCTCTTCTAGAAGCTGCCACATGGCTATTCTAAGGGGACACTGCTCAAACTTGCAGTGGAGAATAATGGATGGGATGGGGATTCGCAGGGGAGAGCCATCTAGAGGGAAGGTGAGGGAGAGCAGAAGGAGAGGCCTGCAGGCCAGGGAGTGGGTGGCTGGGAGAGAGTGGCAGGGAGAACTGGTGGAAGGCGGGATATGGCGAAAGACACGCTCGGAGGCAAGGGAGCTTTCTGCTGAACATCTACAGCACTGGGATTAAAGATGAGAGGTGAATGCCAATGCGCCATCCATAGGAGAGATGAATGCCAATGCGCCATCCGTAGTGGCCTTAGAAATAACAGCACCATCAGCTCTCAAAATTAGCAGAGATGATTTTGCTGTGTTTGGACTGGAGGAGAGATGGGCATATGAGAATCAATGCATGAATGTGTGTGATTATTAAACACTCTACACAGTGACAGCCATTTCATACCAACAGTGGGAGCCACAGTTATCTTATTTTAATTTTTTTTTCTACAATGAGCCTACTTATGGGATTCCTGTTCTTACCTCAAAAGGAAACAGAGCTGGAGAAGGGCAATCCCTTGTCAAGGGGTGCATGGCAAGCCAATGGGAATTTAATTGTGTCACTTATTACATGGGCCTCATGGTCAGGACAGCTCTTAGTAGGTGTCCTGGGACATTTAATTCACTCAGGCAGCAGAGCCTAATGGTTGAGGGCATGGCATCTGAGGGTGGAAGGCTGGGGTTTGGGGCCCAGCTCTGCCACTTTCCAGATGGGTGTGTTTGGGCGAGTTCCTTAACCAGTACATACCTCAGTTTTCCCATGTGTAAGGTAGAGGTAATAATGGCATGTTCCTAGGTTAGATGAAGTACATTGTTTCCTGTTATTACTGTCTAGTTTGGAAGGTAAATGGGATCTATGTGATTATTTCAGCAATCTTTTGTGTGGTATTTTTACTTTTCACACTGACTTCATAGCTGTTGCTTTTAACTCTTACAAAAACCCTGTGGGATAAAAATGGAAGGCATCAATTCCAGCTAACAGGCGAGGAAACTGAGGCTCAACATCACAGCATCTGTAAGCGGCAGAGGTCAGACTTGAGCTCAGAGTTGGTGTTTTTTGTTTGTTTGTTTGTTTGTTTGTTTTTAAGCCAGAGGTTCTCAACTGTACTCCTTGCTAAAGTCACCTCCCCTTAGAGATTCCCCTTCCCCTCTCCAGCCAAGGCTGTCCCTGAAGCTCTTCCTCCATGGGCCTTTGCCTTCTCCCATCATTTTCCAGCAACTCACATAGGCATCTTTACTTTTTTTAATGGAGCAGTACAAGGGTCACTTACCCTTGGCTGTTTTCTGGTGGTCAGAGTGACTTCGTCCTACTCTGTCCCTGGGTCCTCTGTGCCCTGGAAACACACCTGGAGCTGGCCATCCCGAGTGAGGGATCCCACTGGGAGCATGGAATAGAGCAGAGTGGCACCAAGCCTGGACCCCCTGAGCATAGACAAAGTGGAACTGCAGAGGGGCGGGGGCTGCAAAGACTTTCAGCAGGGCCTGCAATGATCTCTGACCCCAGGGCTCCAGCGAACCCAACCAGGAAGCTTCTTGTCCTCACAGGACAGATGATGATGACCCCCCTTGCTCAAGCTTTCTCAGAGGGGAGCACAATAGGTCCTCCCCATCTGGCCCAACTTCTTTCCTCAACTTGATTTTTCTACCTGTGGCCTCCCATGGCCCAGCAGGATCTATCTCTCTAGCTGTCTCTCTATTCCTCCAGCAACAGACTTCTCGAGGTCATGGTATGGACCCTTGCCCACCTCCTAGATAGCCTCTACTCACTCTTCAATTTAAATGTCACTTCTTCAGGGAGCCTGCTGTTTCTCCCCAAAGTAATGGTCTCCTTGCTACCTCCATCCTGTACTTTCCCATCATATACTTATCACAGTTGTGATGATCTGCAGTCACAATTTTTTGCCATTATTTGCATCACATCTGCCCCTCCACCCCCAGACTGTAAGTTCCATGGGGCCCAGGACTGGATCCTCATTGCCTGGTACAGAGTGATGCTCGATAAATATTACATGAAAGTATTAAATATTCAATAATGCTACATGCAAGTGCTTTGGACAGTGAAAGTTGTCTTGCAAATGTGTTTTCATCTTGATTTTATTGCTATCCATGGGGTTACCAAACAATAAAAGAACTGTCTGTGGCAGCTGAGGCTTCCAGAAGAATCAGGCAAAATGATTCATAAGGAGAATTTATTGAAAATGGTCTGTAAGCTACACAATGTCTCGTGGTGTGGCTGCTCCTGAGGGAGGGCAGTTGAGAAGCGAGCCTGAGGATGTAACTTGTACTCAGTTTTGGTAAATAACCCAGATTCAGCATCTTGAGTTTGTCAGTGCAATGATCTGAAAGCCTGGAGAAGAAAAAGAAATGAACACCCGATGGAGGGGCGTGCAGTTGCTGTCCAGGTTTTCTTCTAAGCTGGTCTTCCTACTGTGTCATTTGAAGCCTTGCCTGTGTATGATGCCTGAGAGAGCGCATGCTGTTACCAGAATTTTACCGTCGGCTCAATCCCTTCTCCACTCCCGGCTTCTTTCAACGCCACTGAATTCTCACACCCCTATTTAGTTTATTCCTTTCTCCACACCTCGTTCAGCAACTTCCTAACCTCCCCACCTTCTGTCCTTTGCCATAGTTCCTGCCTGCTGCGCCATTGTAGTCTGTGAGCCCAGCCTGGTCTTCAGTGCTCAACCATTCATTCCACATGTTCCTCTTAAGCTCCTGCTGTCATTCTAGAGAGCTAACCCATGGTTCCCCCAGCAAATCCCACCCTTCAGGGAAGGGCACCTTTATGACTCACTTCCCCGAGGCACCTCTTCCAAACACTTGCCACTCTCAAGTCCCTAGGCCCATTCCCACCCCTGCATCATCTTTTATTCATCAACTTTTTATTGAGCATACACTACATGCCAGAAACCATACATGGTTGGAGGTATAAGGGTAAATCTAGACACCATGCTTTTGCTCTTGGGATTCCCAGTATGGTGGAAAGAAAGACCCAGAGAGAGACAGAGTCCCATGAGATAAGCATTGTGGGTGTGTGCGTTGTGCTCTGTGAACTAGAAGGATATTAGCTCTGAAGGTGTCAGGGTAACATTTCAGCACAGCATGAGCAGGGTTGCTCCAGGCAAACAGAGAGGACAGTGTCACAAGCAGGTGGACCTGCATGTGTGGAGAATGTGGTGAATCAGGGAAGATCACTCCATTCTGTGTGGTTGTGGTGTGGGGGGCAGCCTCTGGAGAGTGGGGAAGACAGGTACAGGCATGACCGTGGGGGCTGTGTGAGGAGCTTGTGTGTGAGGAACCTGTGGGGCAGTGGAGAGCTATTCAAAAAACCTTTTTAACAGAATGAAATGAATAGATATGTTTTAGGAATAATTGAGAAAGGAAGACCGATTGCAGGGGATGCAGGAGGGTGGCAGAGAGAGCACTGCAGGATTTATTCTGAACATATTCATCGAGGGATGCCACAGATCCTACAGTGCTCTCTGCTGCAGGAAAGCAAAAGTGAATGGTTCTCACACCCAGCTGCTGCAGGGGACAAAAGCTAGAGGTGGCATGATGTAGAATCTAGGTATTTAGAGATGTCCAGGACCTACCCTAAAGCAGTGTGGATGAAAGGGGACAGGCTGCCGCATCGCCACGACAAGGCTTTACCTCCCTGCTTTACTGTAGCCTCACCCCTGCCCTCGCTATGCTTGCCCTGGGAGGTGGCCTCATGGGGGCAGGTCAGCAAGACTGTCCCAGGCCTTACTCCCAGCCACATTTGCTGACAACTCAAAGGAAGGTAGAGGGAACCTTAGGTCCTTGGAGCCGGGATGAGGGTAGAGTTGAAGCTGGACTCTACGCCTCTCTGCAATTATGTCAAAGAAAATACAAAATGATCCACAGGGTGAAAAGAGATCACTCTCAAAGGCGATTTGTTTTGCTTTTTGTTTTCTATGAGAGAAACACTTGCCTTATAAAACTAAACCTAGGGCTGGGGGTAGGCCCTGGGTGCCAATCTTCCATCCCAACCCCAGTGATCTGACACCCTAGGGGCCCTCGGCTCAGTCCCGTGTGAGACCCACTTGAGTTGCTCTTCAGGCTTTCTGAGGCTAGGCCCCTTGAGGTGTCCTCAGACTCTGCCTATGCACTCCCACACTCGGGATCCTAATTTGCAATTCAGGCAGTTGAAACTGATTCAGAACGAAAAACAATTGACATCACTCCTTGAAAAAAGAAAATGATTTTGTCATTGGCAATATAATAAAGCCTAGTTCTAAAAGCAGTCTGCCTCCCACCCAGAAGGTTTGCACTGGACAGGTGAGGGTTCTGTCCCCTCCTGCCATGCTCGGTGACAACATCCTCACTTGGTTTCCTCCAGGTGGGAAGTGACCAACACAGGAGAGGCAGCTCCTCCCGCCTATGCTGACCCTATCCAGCCCTACCTCACCCTGTTCAGCCTTTACCTCTTCATGTGTGTTCCGTAAGGAAGCTCTGTGCATGATGCATATAAGTTGACCACCTTAAGTACTTTTCTGAGCCCCAAGTTGCTCTGGCCCATGCATTGGGTTAAAGGCAATATCTATCAAGTACTCTTCCTCCCAAAGGGTAGCTTGGAAGTAGGACTCCACATAAGCCTGCGGGGTAGCTGAGATCTTCCCCAGGTAGCCCCTGCCCAAATCCATTGACTTCCTCTTGTTCCCAGCACGTAAGGACCCTGGGTCATAGCAAGAAGACAGAGCCTGGTTTCTGCTGGTTCTTGAGAACTCATGAAACCCCAAGGTTCATTTATCTGGAGTGTGTAGAGGCAAAGGAATGCTTTAGTGCGTCACCATCCAGCCCGCTGCAGGCCAAATATCAAAGTGTGTTGGCTGGGGCCCCAGCCTGATCTGGGTTCCCAGTGAAATAACTACACTGTGCAGATTAAATCCAGTTCCTGTCCCGGACTCCCAGTGCCTGGGAGAACTGTAGGGATCTTGGCTACTGGCAGGATTGCATTTGTCAAGCTAATGTGCTGCTGCTGTTGTCAAGGTTGCAGTATTTTCTGCATTGAGGACTCTATCAAGTGTGTGTCCAAGGCTCCCAGGCAGTGAGAATAGTCCGTCTCTGTGTCCTGAGTGCTAATGATGGCCAAACAACTCAAAAAGAAGGTAGGCAGCTGCCTCTGGGGCTGGAGATAAGGTCTTCACTATTGACATCCTTCTGCCCATTGCCCGCCCTTCCACTACCCCCTCCCTTTCTCTCTCCTCTTTTCCTCTCCCTAGCTCCTCCTGTTTGTCCCTGCTCCCCTAGCCTGGGCCTGCACCCTGGCTCATATCATCAGGATCCTGAGTGTTTTGTTTCCCACCGATGCATGTGGGCATGAGACCGTCCACTTTCCTGTGATTTATTCACTGTCTTGGTTACACCTGAACAGAGGCATCTTTTGTAGCTGGCCTTAAGGGGGCTTGGCTCTCCAATCTCACACTAGAATGAATTGATGCTTTCCTCACCCAGCAAACACTGGCTGGGCCCCAGTGGAGGCCAAGTGCTGTACTAGGCACCAGCCCTGCACGTCCTCACCAGGACAGGGCTAATTCTCAGTCCCCTCCTGCCTTCACTCCCTGAGGGCAGCCTGGCTCCAGCTCTGTTCTAGTGAAGGGAGAGGATTCTGGTTTGGAATGCTGGTAGCCGCTGCCACATGGTCCATATGTGACTCTTTCTTTCCTGATAGAAAGTTATGACTTAATTATTTGAGGAGGAGGAGCTGGTTCTTTGCAGTTGGCCAATCCTGGCCATGCACGGGCCTTTGCTGGCTGGGTCAGGTTCCCCTTCCTCACCTGACGGAGGATGCCCCGTAAGGTTAGCCTGAGGCCCAAGAAATGCCAAAATGGGTTGGGCCTGCTCCAAAAACAGGAGTGACCTTGGAAGAGTCCTTTCCTCTTTCTGGGTTTCAGTTGACTGGGTTCCTGCTGTAATTAGTATGAACTGACTAATGCCTGAAGGCTGGATGGTCACCTTTTTCAGCATGAAATCAAACCAACAAGGAACGCAGGTGCTGCTGGGGAAACTGGGGTCCCTGTTGCGGCTCCTGTTCTTTGCCTCATCTGAGAGCTTACAGTGGGTTCCCCACTGCCCATCTCCCTGGATCCATGAGCTCCGTTGCTTTCTTGTCCACTCCCCACCCAGGCGGTGGAGCCTCATGCCTTGTCATCTTCCTCCAGGGAGCTCTTCACCTGGAGGCTGACCAGTTCTCTCCCTCTCTCACCATTTGTACTGTGATCCGATGGCCTCCCACAGGCCCTGACCATCAAGACTAAGAGGGTTGTGGGTGTGTGGAATGAGCTGTGGGCCTGCAGGGCATTCATTGTTCCCAGGAGATCAATGCACTCCCTGGTATCTCTCCTGCTAGAGCAAGGAGCAAAGTGCAAAAGCAAGTGTACAACCACATGTTTCCTCTCCAGTGCTCATGTCCCTACGATGTGATCTCTGTGGCATATGGGTCTGACTCTCAGGGTTTCATAATCTTTCCATGAAGGAGGCGCTCACAGAGGAGGGCAGCAGACACATGGCGGCAGTCAGGAAGTTAGAACCGAGGGAATGGTGTCGCCATAATGGACTTGGTTAGCCAGTTGGCAATTCATTGTAGATTCATTCCTTGATACCCCACACCCCAGGCTGGATGTCTTTGTGTGTCCTGGAAGAGAAGATAGAAATAGTTTAGCCTGATGCTCCCCCCCCAGTCTCCATTCCTAACTCTCACAGAAAAGAAACTCAAAACACATGTGCAGTGGTTTCACCTCTTCCCGTGTGAAGGCCACCCTACTATTGGAGGCATGTTGAGACTTGCCCAAGGCAGGAGAAGGGGTCACACTTCCAGCCCCTACAGCCCACTTAATTCACGATGGGTGCTGTTCACTTTGGTATAATTGGGTTGTGGTCGTGACTGTACTTATTTTTGGAAGCACATCGGTATTGCCAGCCCGATTGTTCTTCTCTCATGAGTAAGTGGGCATTGTGGTTATTCCCACCTCACAGAGATGAGACTTCTTGCTGGAGTGCTCACAGGCAGTGGCAGGACCAGAATCCAGGCCTCCTGGCTCCCTGGCTTTCCTGGACTCTGACAGCCCCATATGGTCCAGGGATTGTTGACCTGACCTGTCAAAATACGATTTCTGTCACCAGAAAACAGGGAGATGTAATCACTGGGAGAGGGATCACTTTTTTCTGCTTTAGGAATGATTTCTTGTTGCCTCTGAGCAAAATCCCTGCAAATGATTAGCCTCCCCGGGAATAGTAGGAGGTAGCCATGCACATGCGTCAGCTGGATAAAGAGCCGATGCACCTGGGTAAGAGGCAGGCTGGGCTGGGTGGAAGGAAGTCAAGAACTCTATGAAATTTAAAGGGACTGAATCTAGGATTTAAATCAGATAAGACTTGTGAAATTCTCATGTCTGGTTGGTATCCCTCGGTGGGTAGAAAGAAGTCAGTATTACAAATTTGAATTTGTAAACTATGGTCTGGAGTGTGGAGCTTCTGAGAATGCATTTGCATTGCTCAGATATTAATATTGATGCAGTAGGTTAGGAATTAGGTGCTGAGAATAGAGCAATGCACATGATGAGTTCCTGCCCTCACTGCACTTCCAGTCAAACATCGAACACAGCAGTTAAAACTGAAACAGAGAGAAAAGTGACATAAAAGGGCTAAGAGGGGGACACGGCCTGAACAGATAAGCTAGTCTGGGAAGGGAAAGGAGACATCAGGGAAGGCTTCCTGGAGGAAGGGACATTTAAACTTAGACCTAAAGGATTAATAAGAATTAGTGGCTGGGTGTGGATTACACCTGTAATCCCAGTACCTTGGGAGGTTGAGGCAGGAAGATTGCTTGAGCCCAGGAGTTCGAGACCAGCCTGGGAAACATGATGAAACCTATGTCTACAAAAGTTTTAAAAAAGAAAAACCTAGCTGGACATGGTGGCATGCACCTGTAGTCCTGGCTACTCAGGAGGCTAAGGCAGGAGGATCTCTTAAGCCCAGGAGTTTGAGGCTGCACTGAGCTATGATCGAGCCACTGCACATCAGCCTGGGTGACAGAACGAGACCCTAGTCTAAGAAAAAAAAAAAAGAACCAGGCAAAGAGAAGGGGGGCAGTTTCCCTAACAAAAGGAACAGGTTTTCCTGACAAAAGGAACAGCAAGTGTGAAGGCCCAGAGGCAAGGGAAATGTGACATTATCTATGAGCTGAAAAGCTACCAGCTTTTATGGCTGGTGAGCAGAGTTCAGCGAGACTGGAGATCAGAGGCTAGAGACAGTGAGAAAGGATGTCAGTTCCCAAGATGAGTTAAGGAAGCAAGGTAAATCCTTCTCCGAGAAACTGGGAAAATTAGAAAAACAGAAGCAAGCACTCAAGGTTGCTCAAGAGTGCTCTGTAACAGGAAGCCCCATGGGAGATGACAGAGTTCACTGGTGTTGGAACCATACCTGCTTTAGAACCCAGGCTCTACCTTCTAGGGTGTGATCTTGAGGAAGTCATTTCAACTCTTTGCAAAATGGAAGGAAGCGGAGGAGAATGGGCACCTGCAGGGCACCTACTGTGCACCACGCACTGTGCTGAGTTGATTAGTCTACTGAGAATAGTTCCACCTACCTCACAGTGTAACTAATGAAACTTCAACTTAAACATTGTTGAATGTGTACGACTATGCCCAGCACCTAGGAGGACCTCAATAAAGGCTAGCTGAGTTGGTCTGTGTGTCTGGGGAACAAGGCAGGGCTTGGTGCCAGAGACAAAGAAAGATCCCGTTAGCAATGGGAGTGTGAGGTCAGAGTCAAGGCCACCGATGCACATAGGCTGCGCCTGAGTGCCAGCTCCAGGTGCTTGTCAGAGGCTCTCAGGAGTGCTGTTTTAGAAGGACTTTGATTCTCCTGGCTCATCAGGAGAGAGTCATGACTGATTATCAATGTCTGCCATAGGCACAAAATGGAGTGAAGTAGTATATACGGCACACATCTGCCATTGCTGGTCGAAAGCAAGATAATACGGACTCCTGTAACTACAAGCCAAGGATCTTTGAGCATCCCTGCCATGGGCTAACCCTGCAGGTAGAAAGTAAGTGGTCCCATTTATGGGTCCCAAAATTTGGCAGGAAAACTCGGGTCTGAACACTGAGCTGCCAGAGGACTTTCTGCATTCCCATGATGGCTTATTAAATGTGCGCTCACAGAGTTATCTCCCAATTCAGGGAAGGCACAGTGGCCTGCAGGCACCGTTCAATAAGTACTCAAGCCAGTGTGGGAGAATTAAAGATGCAGGCTCTGCCTCTCCTCTGAGAAGCTCAGACCTGGCTGGGATCACTTCCCTTCAGAACACAGCCCAAACAAAGCAAGCCCCAAATAGGGCCTCACCTTATTTAGCCACTGAAGTCATAATTGCACTGATTTAGATTTTGAAAGAGGCCACCATCTTCTGCTATCTCAGGTCTCCTTCCTTTAAAAAGAGAAGTTTCCCCTTGAATCTACAAGGGTCAAATGTTGCAGGAGTCGTTTAAAATCAGAAGGATTTACACACGTGCTACACATGCACCCTGGCACACTTGTGGACCAGAAGCTGGACTCAGCCTTCAGCCTGGGCAGGGGCCTCTGTGCAGCTGGCACTATGCCCACGGCCACCGGCTCCCAGACTTCCCACGCAGAGACCCAGATGCTCCCCTTCCCCAGCTTTGCTGATGTGGAGCTGGAGTTTCGATGAGGCAGCCGGAATTTCTCTCCGTGCTATTTTAGTATCACTGAGAGGCATGGGAAGGCTTTGTTCTCCCTGGCTGGTTACGTAATTTTCAAAAGGAAAACAGAGCAAAGCCCAAACGCTCCTGGAGTTTGCTCTTTGGGGAGGAGGGAACTCCCCACCCAGCATCTGATGTTCCTTCGGCAAACTTCTCTTCCCTCCCTCAATTCTTTCCTCTAACCACCCCACCTCAGGGAGGTGAAGACAACAGGGTCCCCTCCTGTTTCTTTCTCAGCAGTGTCCCCACAGGCGTGTTCTTTAGAAAACCGTATAAGGGAAACACAACCCAGGGTGGGTGGCATCACTTCCTCCCAGGGACCTTAAGATGTTTGCAGTCACCACAGGCTCACACGTCCCAGGGGGAGAAGGCTCACCTGAGGCCCATCATGGACAGCAGAGCCTGTCAGTGGTTCCTCTGCTTGAGATGTATTTATTTTAGACTAAGCTGGGCTTTTGGCTCAGGTCAGTTGGTGTCCTGCTGGCTGGTGTTTGTGAAGGGTCATCCCAGGTCCTGGGCTGGGAGTGGTGCTGAGCATGAGAAAGGAACAGGCATAGGGACTGTAGCCCAAGGTTGGCATTATGGGCGGCACCATTAGGAGCAGCCATCTGCCCATATATCAGGGTTTCTGCAAAGGAAAATGAGTTCCTGAGAGTGCACGGGTCATTCCACACGAACCACTGCAGCCTGCACTCCTCTGGGGTGGAGGGAGCAGTGCTTAGTTTCAAAACCCGGAAAGCCAGGAAGAGTTGTTTCTCCTAATTCCTGGGGGTCCCCCTGCCACCGCTGAGAGTAAGACCCAGCTGAGTCTCAGTGGTAAAGATCAGTGATTACACAGCAGTCCTTAACTCGGTGAGGAAACACCTCTGGTCATTGTGCTTTTCGGTCCTGTGTGGCCTCCTCCCTTGAACCCCTGCTTTTAGCCCCTACTCACTCTGGAGGGATTTAAAAAACTTTCTTTTCTGGGCCTCAGGGATGCTTTTTAAATTTATCTTTCCATGTGGGTTATACTGTGTCAT
This sequence comes from Pongo pygmaeus, assembly GCF_028885625.2. NCBI lineage: Eukaryota > Metazoa > Chordata > Mammalia > Primates > Hominidae > Pongo > Pongo pygmaeus. The sequence goes on from NC_072390.2 coordinate 65,488,886, forward strand.
AACCAAAATCTTACTGCAAACATGGAGCCATTCCTGTGTCCACTGATATTTATTTATTGAATCCCTCTCTATATGCCAGACACTGCCCTGGACCCTGGGTTACATCAGTGAAAACAGACAGGTAAGGTTCCCCTCCTCCCCAGAATTCTATCTGACTGTGGAACCTAATGAGATCCATGCCAGGTGAGACCCAGGACCCCAGACTCAAGGAGGACTTTTCAAGGCCTCTTCTCTATTTTAGAAAGTAAAGAACTGCAGATCTCCAAGTCCTTCCTCTCCATTAGTTAGCTATCACTGTACAACAAATGTCCCAACATTTATTGGCTTAAAAACAACATTTATTACCACGCAGTTCCTGAGAGTCAAGAATCTGGGCACAGTTATTTGGTGCCTCTGACTCAAGGTGTCCTGAGATGTCCATCAAGCTGTTGGCAGGGCTGTAGTCCACTCAGGGCTCAACTCAGGGAAGCGTTGCTTCCAAGCTCACTCACACGGTGGCCAGCAGGTCCATTTCTGAGAACTCACAGGGATCCCCCCACAGGGTTGCCTCAAGAAGGAGCAGCAGCTTCCCCGAAAGCGAACAGGAGAGAGTGATTACCTCAGATGGAAGCTACAGGCTCTTTATAACCTGATCTCAGAAGTGGCATCCCATTCCTTTTGCCAAATTCTATTCTTTAGAAATGAGTCAGTGAGTCCAGCACCCACTTAAGGGGAGGGGATGACACAGGGCCTGAAAACCAGGATCACTGGGGCATCTGGGAAGCTGCCTTCCACATCCTCCAGGAGCCTCTCTGATTGATGGGACTCACCCCGCTTCCTGCTACACTTGCAGTAGGGATCACACAGTTGACCCCTGAATGTTCCTGCATTGTTTCCGTAATTACTGTTGTGGTTCCACTCCCCCAGTATGAATATAAGCTTCTTGAGGTCAGAAGCCATGTGTTCTACCTCTTCCCACTTTCCATTTAGACCAACCATGTGCTGAGCAAGTTACTGTCAGTTAGATCATCTCAGCCTCAAGTGAAAAAAAATGTAAAAGTCCAAAGCAAAAATGTCTTAAACAGCAGTAGGGCTTAACAGTCTCTCTTGGCAAGAAAGCTGGAGGTGGGTAGTTGCAGGCGTGGCTCAGCTCCTCAGCGATGCCAGCAAGGTCCCACACTCCTCTGCCACCTCCCCCCGTGGCCTCAAGACAGCTGCTGCAGCACCAACACCACTTCCTCTACAACCGCATCCACAAACAGGAAGTAGGATTTCTTCTTGCTTGGGAAGGAAACCTTTTCCCTTAGGACTCCCCAGCAGACTTTCCCTTAGGCTTGTTGACCAGAACAGGATCATATGACCACCCCTAAAGCAATCACTGCCAAGAGGGAATTGTGTTACCACAGTTGGTTTAGATTCATGGTCCTCAACAGGGATGGGTTTGGGAGATGACATCGCCTCCTGGGACTCCGGGAAATGTGAGTCTGACCCAGGGACCAGGGAGCGCTATTGGCATTTAGTGGGTTGGAACCAGAGTTGTTAAACTTCCAGCGATAGTGTATGGTACAATCCCATAAAACAGAGAGAACTGCAGAAGCTGAGGCTGGAGTCATTGTGTAATCACCTGAGTGAGCTTGGAGGCAGATCTTCCTCCCTATTTGAGCCTTGAGATGACTGCGGCCCTGGCCAACAGCTTGACCTTGAGTCCGAGGCACCCAGCTCAAATGCCAACACCAACCCTGTTGAAAACTGCTGATTGAGACCAGTGATTTTCAATCAGAGGTGATTTTGTGCCTCCCGACAGGTGACAGTTGTCAGTGTTTGGAGACACTTTCAGATGTCACAGCTTGGGGGTGTGACTGGCACCTAGGAGGCTGAGGCAAGGGATGCTGCTGAGCATTCAGCCATGCACAGGATAGTCCCACTGCTAAGGATCACTTGGCTCAAGATGTTGACTATGCTGAGGCTGAGAAACCCTGGTTTAGACCCATTGGGAGTCATTCCTGGGTAGGCTCAGCTGCCTGATGGCCGAACCAGACCTGGTTTGTTCATGAGGAGGAAGCAGGAACGTTTCCTGGGTAGGTGGCCACAGTCAGTGTCAGCTACAGGCCGTGCTAGTCAGGATGCCTGCAAGTCAGCCAGCTCATCCCCAGGATGCCCAGTCCTTGTGCCACAGGCTCCAGCATGTCTGAGGTTCGCAGTTAAAGGTCAAGAACATGATGGAAGGTGGGGGTGTGGTTGTTTAAAATCCAGGGTTTTTTACACCACTTTTAATATTATTTCAACATTCTATTTCTCGGTTTCTCCATCCTTAGAATGGGCTTACTGTGGCCTCCATACTGGGTTGAACAAAGGCTGAAAAGGTGGCTGCCTCTTGCTTTAATTTGAGACATACCACAAGGTATGCTTACCCCACATTTTTCCCTCACTGGGCCTGAAAACTCACACTGAGCCTAGACGGTTTGTGGTAAGAGTCACTCGCTGGAGCTGAGATCATACTATGGTGATTAGAGCATGAGTGTTGGACTCGGACCAACCTGAGTTGATATCCCAGATTCTTCACCTGCCAGAGGGTGACTCTGGGAAAATCACTTCCCTCTTGGAGCTCCATGGAGAATGATATCAACCTCACAGGGGTGTTGTGAGACCCAACCGAAATAATCAGGTGAAGCTGTTGGCCTCTGGTAAACCCTCAGGACATGCAGTTCCACCATCTTCATCATGTGCTCTTTGCCATCTCTCCAGAAGGCTTCTGTTAAAATGCAAGTGGGGTTGCAGAATGAGGCACATCAGCCGTACCACAGAATTGCAGAACTAGAAGGGACCTTTAGGCCAGATTAGGTAGCTTTTGGAAAGCTGAGAGCTGGGCCCTGAGGGCATCAAATTTGCATATGAGCTGAACCAAGCCTCACCTCCTAGGGTAGCTCCCTAGGAGGCCAGGCCTGGGATAGTGTCGCAGTGAGGGGCAACAGGAAGACTGAGTCCAAGAGGAAGGAGACAGTGCAGTGCAGAAGGAGCCAGAAAGGGGCCGGGTCGCAACACACTTCAGGGCCTGCTTGTGAATGAGCTAGAGGATGTTCCCATGGAGTCTAGAGCAGAGGTCCACGAACTACAGCCCACAAGCCTAATCTGGCCCAGCACCTATTTTTGTAAATAAAGTTTTATTGAAATGCAGCCATGCTCATTTGTTCAGGTATATTGTCTGTGGCTGCTTTTGTGCTATAAAGGCAGAATTAAGTTGTGTTGAGTGGTTCAACAGAGGCTGTATGTCCTACAAACATGAAAATATTTGTTATCTGGCTCCTTATAGAAAAAGTTTGCCAATCCCTGGTCTAGAGGACTCTATTCACATAGACCACAGTGACTTATTAGGATCATGAGCCTTGGAGTCAGACTGACTGTGATGTGAATGGTGCCACCTAGAACTGTGCAGTGCATAGCATGCTCAGCTGGAAATAGCGGCTCCACGGGAGAAGGGCTTCCTGTAAGTTTCAGAGTGTTCAGGAGAGGGGAAGAAAGCAGCGTCTGTGAAATGTCAGCACCTTGCTGGGGAGATAGTTCCTGTGGAAAGTCGACAGCATGAGGTTCGGGAGGATCTGAGCAGACAGGGAGGTAAGTCTAAATTTAGACTTTCCAAAGCTGATTTGTAAACCAAAGCCCCAGGAATCCCAGAAAGGGACAGTTGGCACACACCGTCTCATCTCTGGTTTGCCTCCGCATGTTAAAAGGCTGGATGAGTGAGAGAATAATTAATTGGCCTCAACTAAGCTGTTGCCTGAGAGTCAGTGAGAAAGCAGTTGAGAGCTGAAACTCCATTGTTCAGAGTCCTGAGGGTGGAACTTTCTATTCCTGTGTTTCATTACGATGCCCAGCCATGGAATCATGGGGACCTTTGCTGCCCTTGCAAGAGTTCCATGCATTCCTCTTGCTGGGTGTCATTCAAGCACGATTGAATGAGTGACCTTTCCATCTCAGACAGTGAATGCCGCCTCCCTGGGTTTGAAATCACACCTGTGATTCGGAGCAGCTCTGAACCACCACCTTTGAGGTGAGAATGGTTGGGCTTTGCCCTGAGAAGCTGCACCACACCAAGAGCTGCCATAACCACTCCCCTGCCCAGGTGGACACATCCAGATGCCAGTCTGCTCTTCCCCAGGGCCAATGGGCCCACCCCTCTCAGCATATCATGCAAGAAATGGACCACTAACCTGAAACTTCTTAGGTGGTGGATGCCTTGTAATCAGCCTACTTAGGGAGAAAGGCAAAGGGCTTACAATGCAAGTTACAGAGGAATTGGAAAGAATTCCTCCATAAAGAAACAGAGGAAAGAAATAAACAGAAAATGAAGAGGCTTGAGAAGAGAGGCATAATAATAAACTCAAATGGGAACAGAGAAATGGTCAGACAAGAGGCTGCCTGATTAGAGCACTGAAACTCTAAGAGAGGCAGCATCTAAGCAGAATATGTTACTAAGAGGATTGAAGTTCAGAAATATTAGTTGGTCTGAGTGGTTAGGGCTTGTTGTGAGATGTGCCCTTTGAATAATTTCCATGGCAAGTATCACAAGGGACAGTGACCACCTAGGAAACTTGGGCATCACCACTGTGTAGACATGGTGAATGGTACTCAGCTCCTTCCAGTCCACGGATATTTTCTATGCTCTACTTTGTGGCCTGTAAGCTACTTGTGAAGCTTACAGTCTAGTTGGGAGATGGACATGTACAAAAAGTTAAATAACAGCCCAGGCTAATGTATGGTAAATGCCAAACACAGCATACACATGAGTGCCACAGGAGTTTAGAAAAGGGAGACATGTCATTGAGAACCAGGATGGATGCTTTAGGAAAGAAGTGAGACTTTGGATTCTGAATGATAGGATTTCAACAAATGGGGGTGGTGGGGAAGCAGGAGAATATTTCAGGAACTGGGAAGATACAAGCAAAGAAGCCAGGCAGGAAAGAGTCTATTTAGCGGCCCACAAGAAAGGTGAAGTGGCTGGAATCAAGGCTTGCCACGTTGACGTGGTACCTGGCCCCTAAAGCTGACAGCATGTTGGGAAGACCACTGAAAAAGAGACTCACACACAGGGGATACAGTCCCTCCCATGCATGAGAGGGAAAGAGTTTTAAAAATAAATAAAGCACCTCTTAATTATTCGCTGATTATCTGCATTGCAGCTGATCTCAAGCAAATCCTGCATTCAGCTTGCTTGTGATGTCATCCCCTCTCTGCTTAGGTGCTCATTCCTCTCTCTGTTTACAACCCAGCAGGAGCTGGAAAGGGAAGAAGGCTTAAGCATGTCTCTTCCTAAAAAAAATAATAATATGCAATTGCCTCTTTCTGCTATGCCCTTGGGAATCAGACCAGCCTTGTGGGGAGAAAGAGAAGCTTCAGTGTAGTTGCCATTACGTGACTTGGGCAGCAGGAGTCAAGGAGGGAGAGAATGGGGAGCTGCGGAGGCTCTTTGATTCCCCTGAGTTAGGTATCCAGGTCAACTTCTCTAGCACAGGCCATAGAATCTGGTTCACCGGGTGCTCCCATCACTGTCTCTTAGTGGGTGGGCATCCTCAAACAGAGTGAATGGTATTCATTTATCCATTCATCAGATGGATATTGACCCTATCTATGCTGAAAGCACTAAGCTGGTGCTCTCCAAGCCTTGGTGTCCTCACCTGTAAAGTGAGAACTGGAATCAGAATCGATGTTTCTCAGTGGAAGTGCTGTTGGCATTTAGGGGTGGAGGGGTGGATGTCAGTGGACGTGCTCTGGGCATTTGGGCGTGGAGGTGGGAATGCTCAGTAGAATGGTTAGCAAATCCAGCCCTGCCCATTAAATACCAGTAGTGACTCCCAGTCAAATAAGGTGAGGAGGGAAGTACCATCTCCAGGTAAGGACCACGGGCCTTGTTTTCTTAGATTTCTTCCCAATCTGAAATTCTGTAAGTCTATGGTTGTTTTGTTCCTGGACCCAGTAAAAACATGCAGAACAGAATTACCGAAGCTCTGACAAATTATCAGAATCTTGAGTACATCTTATTCAAATGCAAGGGAATGTTTAACTAAACAGCAACAATAGGTAACATCTGTTAAGCAATTACTATGTTCTAGACCCTTGGCAAATTTCTTTCATTAGAAGTCTTTACAGGGGATCTGATTGTTTACTATTTCAGATCATCTGTGTCCCCTAATTTGCTACCTTAATTTCAGAGCATTGAGTTGACTATCGTTTTTGCTTCATTTATCTTTGCAGAGTTGTGCAAAGTTCAGATAGGAAAGTGTCTCTATAGGAGGCCCTGCGATATGAGAATAAAGCAGCAGTCTGCCAGGTTCACGCCTTTGTGTTGGATACAGTCTTCTTTCTTTGTGTGTCTGTGGTCTTTATGAACTTAGAAAACCTGCCAGTCTCTTAGACGCTATGATATTACCTTACATCAGAGATCTGAATTTACGTTTCTAGTTTTGCAGGGTTTTTTCTCCCCACTTAGTTCCTATACCTGTAATTTGAGTCAACAGCCACCAGAGGGCAGGGACAGTGAAGTTTAGATTTGACCCATTGCTTCGAAGAGCGAGGTCACATTGTCAAAAAGAATACAGCTCACCATGCCGGTCTTGATATAGCACTGGGAACTCTGCACCCTGGTTTCTGGGCAAAGAGAGTCCTTTTATTATGGGTGGCAACATTATTTCCTTGTAATTTGGTACATGGGCTTCTTCAACTTATGTGGAAAGCAAGAGATACAAATGTCATTACATCTTTGTCCCTGTGAAAGCCTCTTAAAATGTTCAAAGACATTTGTAAAAGAAGGAAGAAAAGGAACCCAAGTGCAAAAACACGAGTATCGATCCTTTGTTTTCTGTCAGCAACTCGTTACTTTCCACTCTCACCCTTCCTAGCTAGCGCTGATGTGTGTGTTTGGAGAGCATAAAACAAATTAATTTTGCAAAGGTCAGAAGGGATAATTTTCCCCCATAATTTGCACATGTTAACCTTGGGGGAGCAGGCACTGTCATAAGAGGCACAGCATCTGATGGTCTTATCAAATCAATCCATCTTCTCTCTCTTCCAGGGGAGTGCTACACAGAGCAGGAGGGTGGCTGGGCAGTGCAAAGCCCGGAATCCCCTGAGCAAGCAGTGTTTCAGCTGGCTGGACAGATCAAATAACACTTGGGCTGGTTAACAAAAGACGCAAGTGGGAAGGTGTTGGAAGCTGGAGTGTGGAAATTTACCCAACGTTATTTCTTTGACAGGGAAGGAGCCTTGGTCTGAAAGATGCCACATTCCTGCAGCCTCTCTGGGTGCAGTGGAATACAGTCTTGGGTGAGGTGGCGTGGATGAGCTGGCGAAAGAGGATGCTGCCCACATCCAAAGGCTCCAGAGGATCCTGGCCTGGCAGCTGAGCTCCCCTGCATTTGGAACCTCAGGCGTAACTTGGGGTAGAGCTCATGAAAGGTGCTTGTGTTCCTCCAGCTTTTTTCACCAGTGCTCACCAGACTGGCTCAGGTTTTGGAATCTAAGGTGAGCTGGTAGAAACGGGAGAGGTAGAAAGAAGCCCCTGGATGCCTCCAGAATTCATTGATGGGATCCCTGCATACTTCTTGGAACACAGAGAGAGGCTGTGACACAGCTGAGCTTTGGAGCATCTTAAGGAGTCCAGCTCAGCAAACAACTCTTGCATTTCAGCCAGAAAGAGCCTCTTGTAACAAAGTATTCAAAGGGGAGAGTTTCTGCATCTTTTACTTTGCAGTCCACTATGGTAGAAAACTTGACATTCCATAGATAATGATACTGAGTTTTCTTTCCAAGATGCCAGCTTTAAAAGAAATATGAGCCATTCTAAGCTCTAAGGAGGGTTCAGGAAACACAGGAATTAGTAGACAGCCCTCCCAATGCAGGTTAAGACAACAGCCTGCGCCCCCAACTAGCGCAGCTCAGCAAGCATGGCCATATGCCATTCTCGTCTCCAGATAGCTGGTGGCAGTGACCTCACTAGGAGAAAACACATCCCTCAGCCGTGGGACTTGACAGAATGAGGTGTGCGAGGGAGGCCACTAGCCGAGACTTGGCCTTTCCTGACTGCCCCTGTGTTACCTGGGCAGCTCCAGATCACTGAGCCCACAATGGCAGAGAAGGGTGACTGCATCGCCAGTGCCTACGGATATGACCTCGGTGGGCGCTTTGTTGACTTCCAACCCCTGGGCTTCGGTGTCAATGGTTTGGTGCTGTCAGCCATGGACAGCCGGGCCTGCCGAAAGGTCGCCGTGAAGAAGATTGCCCTGAGCGACGCCCGCAGCATGAAGCATGCGCTCCGAGAGATCAAGATCATTCGGCGCCTGGACCATGACAACATCGTCAAAGTGTACGAGGTGCTCGGGCCCAAGGGCACTGACCTGCAGGGTGAGCTGTTCAAGTTCAGCGTGGCCTACATCGTCCAGGAGTACATGGAGACCGACCTGGCACGCCTGCTGGAGCAGGGCACGCTGGCAGAAGAGCATGCCAAGCTGTTCATGTACCAGCTGCTCCGTGGGCTCAAGTACATCCACTCCGCCAACGTGCTGCACAGGGACCTGAAGCCCGCCAACATCTTCATCAGCACAGAGGACCTCGTGCTCAAGATTGGGGATTTCGGGTTGGCAAGGATCGTTGATCAGCATTACTCCCACAAGGTATGTCTGGCTGGAATGGCGGATACTGGTGGTCCACAGAATCCCCAAGAATACTTGCAGCATTCCCAAGCTATTCCTAGCTCCACGGTAGTCAGAGGACTAGAGTTAGTAATTAGGGGAGGCTAGAGGGTGCTAGGAAGATCACTAGCCTGAAAAGTTGTTGGAGGCATGGAGGGAGATCCGGTTCTTGGTCTTGGCTCTACTATGTGGCTTTGATCACTCTGAGCTGTGCCAGCAGAAGCTCGACTAGACGATCTCCAAAATTTCTTCCAGCTCTAAATTCTATGGCTTGAAAACTATGTGGTTGCTGAATTTGCCTCTAGCATCTTCTTATCCCTGCTGTCCACTTAGCCATCCCATGTCCTTCCTGTGTGCTCAGGACACACCCTGAGGCTTCCCACCCTGTGAGCCTCATGCTCTGGTTGGTCTCACCTCCCTCATCCCATCCAAGCTGACCCATTCAGTGTCCATTTCTCTCAGTCAGTGGACAGCAGGCACAAATGGTTGATCTGATGAGCTAATCCTTCACTGTACCTTATCCAGCTAATGACTCTGTTCTCCTGGGTCCCATGATGCTCTTGCCTCTCAGTGTGATGTGAAAGCCATGGGTGGCAGACGGTACTATTGAGATTCCCCGTGGTGGGTGCTAAATCCTCCACCAACTACAGGGATCAGAGCTGACCCGGCCACTCTGCTGGAGACAAATGTCACACCGAGTTGTTCTCAAGGGCCCAGACCTCCTCTTACTTGATCCATTCCTCCCTTCAAAAGCTGGGAGTCCTCTGACATTCCCTTCCTTCCCCTGCCCCAGGTTCCTGCCACTTTAGGGGTGCCTCTGAGCCCCTCGGCATGAGCATGTTGCCATGTACCCTGCAACAGAGCTGAGGGCTGGGTGTGGCTTCCAGCCTCCTGCCCAAACCTTGATGCTACAAAAAATGTTATTAGAATAAAACATCTCCTTGGGAGTAGGTGTACAGTAGTCTGTTATCATCCAAGGGGCTGGGGTGGGTCATGAAAGGCGAGGGTGGTTTTGAACGTTCTTTGGCTGTCTCTCTGAGCCCCATTCCTCTGCCCTCCTTTAGCACCCCCACATAGAAGGGCACTGATCTGCCTTCTACAGCTGCAGTGGAGGGTGTCACAGGGGGCAGGGAGCAGGGCTCCCCGTCCTACCCTCCCTGGCTGGGACTTGGGCTCCAGCCCAGGTTTCAGACCCCAAATCAGCCTAGCTGACTCTGGCTCCTTGGTGCCACAAATTACTTAGTGACCTTAACCATGAGCCTGCCCTCTGCCCCACTCCTGCAGCCAAGCCATCTGTCAAAACTGACAGCCAACTCTGTAGGAAGGAATGTCCATGGGCTGGGCCCTGGGGAGGCAGGGAGAAACAGTGCTGTTGTATCTCTTTCTAATACCCTGAACTGCTTCTTTTTTCTCTTTCTTCTAAGGAGCAATGACTCCAAACCACCAAACCAAGGGTTTTAATCCAAATCTGTTCTTACTTGGTAAAAGACCTAGAAAATCCACAAGACTCTTATATGTGGGATGCACAAAAACTACCTTCTGAATTGGAATAAACCGGTACATTTGAGTATCATATGTTGAAAGGACCTGATTAAGTGAGCTGCAACAAGAAAAGAGCTTAAGACAGCACATAGTAGGGCTTTCGGAAGGTCTGGGAAGATGGTTTATTGTGGCGTAAACTGGCTATCGTAATAATTCTTTGGGGGTGACATGGTGTGAGCGAAGGACCCTTTAGGAGGAGTCAGAGGTCTGGGTTCCTTCTAACAGTGCTAGCTTGGACGTAGATAGTCACTTACCCCCCTGGGAGCCTCAGTTTCCCCTCTTTGACAGGGATAATAATTGTGCTCTATCTGCTCCTCTGGCTTATGGTTAAGAATCAAAATGGTCCATGAATGTAAAATTCCTTGGAAAGCAGTCAGGACTGCATCCGTTCATTTAATGGGTATTTGCTGAGCCAACATCAAACCCAAGCTCAGTCCTAGGAGCTGGAGAGATCAAGGCTCACACGATCACCCAGCAACTCTGAGGGCTGGGCTCAGTGTTATCCTGTCACTTGGGACTGGAAGCCACTTCCCTGGTTGAGACTTTCATTTTCCCAATGCAGAGGAATTTCAGTGTTCTGACTTGCTCTTATCGGGTTCTCTTTAATAAAATTCGCTGTGGGAGGCTAAAGAAATCACTGGAGGCAGTTACGAGCCCAGTAGGCACTCACATCATCCCTGCACCCCCGTGTTTGGCAGATGCCACCCACCCCTACCCCACCTCTTCCCTCATACACTTTCTGCTTTTAGCTTTCTGCCCTCTCTTCCCACAGTGATGATGAAAGGCTTTATATTTGGTGCTTTTATTTATCCAATGTGCATTTAAATCAGTTCTCATTTAATCCCCATAATGCTGTGAAGCACTTAGGGCAAATGGTTCATTTTAAAACAGAGAGAAATGGCTTTCTCAAGCTTACACAGCTGATATGGCCAAAGGACACAGGGACTGAGGCCTCTTCCTCTCCTGGTGGAGGGTCTCTGAGCGCTGTCTCCTTCATGAAGTCTTTCCGGATTCTGGGTTGGAATTAATCATTCCTTTCTCTGAATTCCCATGGCACTTTCCTCGTCCCATCACGGGTATCTTCTAACAGTCATCACTTTCTGCTGTGTCCTTAGGAGTATTTGAGTCTGTCTCTTTGTGCTCTCCCAAGCTGAGAGTCCCTTGACCCCTTGAAAGCTGTCTCTCCTTCTTTATGGTTCCCCTCCATGGATTCTGATCACTGTGCCTAAGACATGGCCCTCAATCGATTTTGTTGACTGTATTGAACAGATGGAAGAATAGTCATCTACTAGCACGTTGCAGAAAGGGAGCTGTTGGGTTCATTGATTCTGTGTGGTTGGAAGGGTCGACTCTCAGAAAAAGAGCACATACTTCTTCCAGACAGTAGGTTGGTTGTGGTCAGATGTGTACATCTGGGGCATGCATCTGCTCTCTCCAGTGTGCTTGGAGGATGCTGTCTACACACAAACTTCTCGAAACTTAACCCCTTCTAAAGTTTTTTGGATCTCCACTCCCTTTGAAGAAGACCATGCTCACCTGGGCTGCAGCGAGTGCCTTTGTGTGGGTCACAAAAAAATGCCCCTTTTCCCTGGCTGAGACAGCCCAGGGCCAGCGATAGGCTTAGTGATCCAACTGGAGCCTTGTTTGGAAAAACTCTCAGAACATTTTTCCTCTGCTCTCACACCACAACAACATACCCAGAAGACTTCTGTGACCTCAAAACCGTGGGGATTTCTCCCCACCAGCAAGCTAGCAATCAGTTCTTCAGTGGACACCAGCTGGGTGTCCCCCAATTCAATTCCAACACTATTTACCTGGAGATAGCGTCAGATCCCACATGTTGAGGGACACAAGACTGCCCCCTCCTTCCCACCAGTCATATTAATAAGTCTGTGCCTCCGGAACTTCTGATGGAATGGCTTCAAGTTGGGGTTCCCATGGTCCCCTCTTTGAGTTTAATTAATTTGCTAGAGGAGCTCACAGAACTCAGGGAAACACCTATTTACATTTACTGTAAGGGTTAGGGTTAGGTTCATGTAACACTTCCTTACATTTATTATGAAGGACATTTTCAAGGATACAAATAAACAGCCAGGTGAAAAGATATACAGGGCATAGCCCAGAAAGGTCCTGAGCACAGGAACATCTGTCCCCAGGGAGTGGGGGCGCACCACCCTCCTGGCACATGGATGAATTCTTATTCGCCCACCCAGCAGTATGCAGCAGCCTGGTCCTCATGCCTCCCATCTTTCTCATGGGTGGACAGTATGTCTCATTTGCTTCCACACACCCTCCTCTAGCACAGGGCCTGACACGGGGCATGTGCCCATTAGGTTCATTTAGTGAAGGAGATACCAAAGGAAATGGCCTTCTCTTCTCTAATGAGCAACTGGCCACATCGAGGTTTCAAGTTGCAGTCAGGACGCATGCTGGGTGTGTGCGCCCCTACTGCACCACCCCTGGGGGTCTTGGTCTTTGCAAGGTCTAGGGGCCATGTAGAGGCTCCTGCAGCCCACACTTGGGGAGATGGTGTGGGTGGCAATGGAGGATGTTCCCTCTCAACAGGGGCAGTTTGGAAAACACTGCCTCTGTGTTATTCTCGCTCACCTTGCCAACTGCATGACCTTGGGCAAGTCCTTTTGCTCATGTAGTTTATCCCTAGAATAGATCTGTAAAAAGACCTCACACCCATGTTGTCCATTCCTGGCCTTTCACAGATGACAAAACTGGAAGGGAAGGAGCCTCGCTCAAGGTCATGCAATGAGCGGCTGAGCCTGGGTTTTGACTCCATGTCCACTGTTTTCTCAGAGCTTCACTTCCCAATTGTCTTTTCTGCCAAATCGGGAGAGTCAGGCCATTCTGCTTATTTCATAGGATTCCTGTTAGAGTCAAATGAAAAAGCGTGGCTGTCAAAGTGCATTCAGATGTGCGCAGGGCTAAATCACTAATCAAACTTTGCCCAAAGAGATGCCATGGCAATGCCAGGCAGACACCAGATGTCAGTTTCCCCTTCACTGAGATACGGACCCCACTCCTGACCCAGTGGCCTTGGGGCGAGTCTTGCAATCCCACCTAAGGGTGGCTTCTCAGCCCGTGGTCCTGTGACAAGCCATTTCTACCACCTCCTCTGCGGGCCCACTAATGAGTTCTTCGTTGTTTGTGTTGAAAAGAGGCAGCTGAAGGATTGGAGCGTGCTTTCCTCTGAATTTATCCCATTAGGAAGTAGACGATCTCAAAAGAGAAAAAAAAATGTCATTAAGACTTCACTGAGCACTGTGTAAGGCTTAAGAAAGGTCAGGAACCACCTCAAGAGTGTGCGGAGGTCCTGAGGAGCACGATGACAGCTTGAATCACGGTGAGAGTGTGTTGCTCCAGGAAGGGCCACCTCTCCTCCTACCATAGAGTACTCACTGGGGCTGCCGGCGGGACCACCCACTACCCTTGCTTGTAGCACTTATTTTACCCTGGGCTCACTAAACCTGCTCATCTGCACTACAACATTCAAGAACTGTCAAACTCCTGATCCAGTAACCTTCTATGACTAGTGTGCATCATGGCATTTACAGTTAAGCTAGCCCTCTACGGCTCACACCTCTGACTGCCAAAGGCACATATAGAGTCCCCACTGCCAGGTCTATGGTTCTTGCAGCAGTACTTCTAAAATTAGGTGGGTATGGTATAATACAAGTTACTTTAATTCTAATCCCCTGGCAGAATTTATAGCATATCCATTCCTTGTTCTGTCTCTCTAAGGGATAATCATAACAAGTTCTATTTGCTTCTGACAGACTGACCTAAAATCACTCATTGCGGCTGGGCGCAGTGGCTCACGCCTGTAATCCTAGCACTTTGGGAGGCCGAGGCAGACGGATCACGAGGTCAGGAGTTCGAGACCATCCTGGCTAACATGGTAAAACCCTGTCTCTCCTAAAAATACAAAAAATTAGCAGGGCGTGGTGGCAGGCGCCTGTAGTCCCAGCTACTCAGGAGGCTGAAGCAGGAGAATGACGTAAACCTGGGAGGTGGAGCTTGCAGTGAGCTGAGATCGTGCCACTGCACTCCAGCCTGGGCTACAGAGCAAGACTCCATCTCAAAAAAAAAAAAATCACTCATTGCCTATTCTTTCATAAGCCACATGGTGCTTGTCTTTCACATATCTGCCTTTCAAAGGGGCAGTAAGCAGAAAATACCCAAGAAAGAAAGGAAGAGGAAGGGACCCATCAGAATTTGGGCAAAGGCTCTTGTGTTTTGGTGGATCATTCAAGCAAGTCTGTTTCCTGCGGGGCTGGCCTGCCTTTCAGCCTTTCTGTTTCATAGCCCTCTGTCTTCTTTCTTCATTCACGATCAGACTGCTTCCATGCTTTGCCTCCATATCTCATTAGGATGCCTTAAAAATTAACTAGCAGGCCGGGTGTGGTGGCTCACGCCTGTAATCCCAGCACTCTGAGAAGCCGAGGCGGGCAGATCACTTGAGGTTAGGAGTTTGAGACCAGCCTGGCCAACATGGTGAAACCTGTCTCTACTAAAAATATAAAAATTAGCCAGGCATGGTGGTGTGTGCCTGTAGTTCCAGCTACTCAGGAAGCTGAGGTAGGAGAATTGCTTGAACTTGGGAGGTGAAGGTTACAGTGAGCCAAGATCATACCACTGCACTCCAGTCTGGGCAACAGAGTGAGACTCCGTCTCAAAAAAAAAAAAAAAAATCAACTAGCATAGTGGTGCTCAAAGTGAGGCCCCACACCAGCAACCTCAGCTTCACCTAGGAACTTATTAGAGATACAGATTCCCAGGTTCCATCTCAAACAACAGCCCTGAGGGTGAGGCCAGCAATCTGTGTTTTCACAAGCCTCCAAGGGATTCTGATGCTCCTGAACTTTTAAGAACCATTGACCCAGAGAAATGGGATTGCTTATCTCAGGACAGAAAGCCGATGCTCCTGATGTGTTTGCTGATGCTCCTGATGTGTTTGCTGATGCTTGGAGCTGTGGCTCTCAAACTTCAGCACAATGAAGGAGACTAAGAATGCCTCCCAGAGAACACAGGTGTGTCTGAAGCAGGTGCCTTAACTAGAAGGGCCGCTAACAGTGGGAATCTCAGGTGCTGTGACAGGGAGTCATGTGGATTGTTTTAAGCAGGATGACTTTGGAGGGTCTCACTCGCATCACCTTGGAAACTGCCTGCTCCCCCATGGCACGAGTTTACTGGAAAGCTACACACACCAGGGACCTAAACCCATAGGAGGACTGTTTCTGTTTGGGTTTGATTTTTAACAATGAGGTGATATGAACAATAATTTTGGAAAACATACGCTTTTCATTCTGGTGTGAACTACTTCACCAGATGTTATTTAAAAGCAAAAACACTGGTTTCACAGTTCAGCAAGATTGAATGTCTGATTGAGGGCTCAGCAAATTACTGCAGTTTGTTAAGTATGTGGTTCAATTTGAGGTCCCAAAGGAGGAAAAGAGGTACATGATGTTGAACACATGCAGCCAGCTTCCAGTGGCTTTGCATGGGAGCTCTGGTCGGCGGGGTTTACGTGGGTTTAATCATGCGAGGACAGATGCAGAGGCTCATGCCTATAGTCCCGGAGCTTTGGGAGACCAAGGCAGGAGGACTGCTTAAGGCAAGGAGTTTGAGACCAGCCTGAGTGACAGCGAGATCCCCATGTCTACAACAAATAAGAAAAAATTAGCCAGGTATAGTGGTGCACACCTATAGTCCCAGCCACTCAGGAGGCTGAGACGGGAGGATCACTTGAGCCCAAGAGCTCAAGGCTGCAGTGAGCTATGATTGTACCATTGCACTTCAGTCTGGGCCACAGAGTGAGACCCTGACTCAAAAAAAAAAAAAAAATCATGTTGATCAACTTCATTTCCTCCCTCTCCTGGGCACTCTGTCTTCCTTTGATGAGTTCTTGCCAGGGAAAAACACACAGAAAGCTCTCCTAAAGCACAAATTCTCTCCAAGCTGAAACTAGGAGGAGAAATATTCAATCTGTGACTGAAATGGGGTCTCTGCCGGTGATCAAGAGAGTGCCCTTTTAGTGTCTGTGTGTTTATATTCAGGTCTCCACAGTGCAGATGGCAACCCACAGGGTGCAGGGAGTGGAGAAGGACTTTCCCAGGACCCCAGAGTAGGAATGGGGTCCACAGGCTGGTGCTGGGAGCAGAACCCAGCCATCCGTGGAGGCTGGATTTCATGGGAAAATGAGCTTGTGGAAGGGCACTTTCTGAGGGCTCAGCTAGCAGGAAAGGTCACTTTCTTCTGAAGCCACTAAGCATGTTATTCCAAATCAGTGGAGCTGAAAAGATTTATTTAAAAGGCTATGAAATATCCGTTTTTTAAAGGGAAAAATATGATCAAGGGGATTAGAATGGAGGCTGTACTTGAGAGTCAGGTGTCCCTGAACACCCAGGCAGACTTGGAAAGCTCATTGTGTTGGCGTTCAGTGCCTCCCTGTCCCCTTCCCATGGCAGAAGAGGACCCTGGGAAGAGGCTCTTCCCTCTGTCCCTGGACCTCTGGGGTCCTCTTCTACCCATTCTCAGAAAACCACACCCAGGCCACCCTTCCGGGAAGCAACCCCACTGAGCTTGGGGTGATATTATAAATCTTTAAGCACAAGCCTGGCCCAGGAGATGACCAGTCAGAAAGGAAGCCAGCCAGGGTCCTGAAGCAGGGTCTTAGAGGCGTCCTGCTTGCCACCAGTTCACCCTTTATTGCTGGATCAAGGGGAGGAGCAAGGGAGTTGGGGGCTTGGAGTAGTGGCTATTTACCAGTCAGCTTGCAGTATTTCATTATTCAGCAACTGGCCCAGCTATCTCAGTGCACATCAGCCACGCTGTGCTGCTTCCTTCGTATCAAAGTTCCCCCTTTCCAATGTGCCTGAGGGTCTGGCTGTCCACTAGGGGTAAGCAGTTGATTAAATGGCTCAAAGGGCTGGGCATAGTGGCTCACGCCTGTAATCCCAACACTTTGGGAGGCCGAGGCAGGTAGATCACTTGAGGTCAGGAGTTCAAGACCAGCCTGGCCAACATGGTGAAACCCCATCTTTACCAAAAATACAAAAATTAGCCTGGTGTGGTGGCAGACACCTGTAATCCCAGCTACTTGGGAGGCTGAGCCAGGAGAATCTCTTGAACCTGGGAGGCAGAGGTTGCCGTGAGCTGAGATTGCACCACTTCACTCCAGCCTAAGCGAAAGAGTGAAACTCTGCCTCAAAAAAATAAATAAAAAATGCCTCAAAGGGATCAACAGCCCCCTCTTCGGAAGCCCAGCCTGCTCACTCACCTGGTACTCCCCTCACCATGAGAGCTGCCACCTCCTGTGGCAAGTGCCAAAGCTCCCGAAGAATTCAACAGGCAGGAAGTCTGCAGCCTGCTAGGGACGCTGGAGTGGAGCTAGTGTTTCATGCAGTGCAGGCTTGCTGGTGACAAATCCTTTGTTTACCTAGAAAGTATATTTTTTATTCTCATGTTTAAAGTTTATTTTCCCTGGGTGTAAAATGCTGAATTGGCTGGTCACGGTGGCTCACGCCTGTAATCCCAGCACTTTGGGAGGCCGAGGTAGGCGGATCACCTGAGGTCAGGAGTTCGAGACCATCCTGGCTAACACGGTGAAACCCCGTCTCTACTAAAAATACAAAAAATTAGCCAGGCATGGTGGTGAGCACCTGTAGTCCCAGCTACTCGGGAGGCTGAGGCAGGAGAATGGCGTGAACCCAGGAGGCGGAGCTTGCAGTGAGCCGAGATTGTGCCACTGCACTCCAGCCTGGGCGACAGAGCGAGACTCCATCTCAAAAAAAAAAAAAAAAAAAAAAATGCTGAATTTACCATTTTTTTTCAATACTTCAGAAATGTCATTGCCTTATTTCCTGTCCCTATTGTTTCTAAAGAGTAGTTGGTCTTCATTCATAGGATTGTTCCCCTGTATGTAACGTGTCTTTTTTGCTCCAGCTGATTAATGAATATTATTAAATGGAATGAAGTGGGAGGGCCTCGGGGGATAAGTGTTGAATAATGAGCGCCTCCTTCCTTTTATACCCAAGATTTGCTGGTGAGAGAACTCAGTCCCTCTCAGAGGGTGTTTTCAGTCCTGGTGTAAAGGACCCGACCTTCAGTCATTGCTCCAGTCTCTCCACTTGGGTATACCCAAGTTGTAAACATCTCAGGAATAGGACACTGTCTTATTCTATAGGCAGATATTCTTTGGTTTATATCGAAGAAGGATAATTAGAAAATTGAATCAAATCCTTTTCTGTTTTCTCCTGAAATGTGGTTTCTTTATTTAGCTTTGCTGCGGTAGCCTGTTGAGAAGACAGTAGTATAGAAATAGAAGGCTTGGGGGGTGGCCATCACATTGCTGTGATGATCCTGCCTTTTGTGGTTACCTTCTATTTCAGTCTCACATATCTGTGAGCTGGGAGAGACCAGCCCTTATCCTCGCCTCATCCGCTGCCACTCCACTCCCTCGTGTTGTAACTGACTTGTCACCATTCCCTGGAAAATATCGTACCCAGTGACAGCTCTGGTTCCACACACTGTTCCCTCTGCTCCCACATAAACTCCTGCGTACCCCTGCGGACCCTGCTCAAATGTCCCACCTCTGTGAGGCTTCGCCCAGCAACCCAGGGAAGAGTTAATCACGCCTTCCTCTGGCTGTGCAAAGCTGTTATCCCCACGTTACTGTGATGATCTGATTACATGCCTCTTCCCAGACAGACCCGGCAGGGCCCCTAAAAAACATATGTATCTCTTTCATTTCTATGTTCCTGGCATCTAGCATAGTATCTGACCCATTGTATGAGTTCATTCAATGCTAATTGGCTAATGAACAAGCCAAGCCTCTTCCTTTCTATTGAATCAAGCATGGTCTTCAAGCATAATTTCTCTTCCTCGGGGCAGCGTTCAAGGATTTGAAATCATCTACCATGTCCCTCTAAATTTCAGCAGGCTAGAAACCCCCCTCTACAAAAATATTCAGGCAGTCTTCTAAGTGCTTAATGGATGTTAACCTACTAAATCCTCATAACAACCTAATAGGTGCTATTGTTGCCCCCATTTTCTAGATGAAGACACTGAGGCACAGAGAGTAACTTGTCCGGGGTCACCTGCCTGGTCAATAGCAGAGTTGGACTGCAAAGCCCAGTGGCAGCTCAGAGACTGTGCTCTCAGCCACTGAGCTCAGCTGCTTTGATGGTCATTCAGGTGACTGCATTTCCAGAGCTCACACTATCCTGGCTGCCCTTTCATTGACCTCCTTCTTGGCAAACCCTTTTTTTTTTTTTTTTTGAGACGGAGTTCGCTCTTGTAGCCCAGACTGGAGTGCAATAGTGCAGTCTTGGCTCACTGCAACCTCCGCCTCCTGGGTTCATGCGATTCTCCTGCCTCAGCCTCCCAAGTAGCTGGGACTACAGGCGCCCGCCACCACGCCCAGCTAATTTTGGTTTCTGTTTTGTTTTGTTTTTGTTTTTTTTTGAGACAGAGTCTCACTCTGTTGCCAGGCTGGAGTGCAGTGGCGCGATTTTGGCTCACTGCAACCTCCACCTCCCAGGTTCAAGCAATTCTCCTGCCTCAGCCTCCCAAATAGCTGGGACTACAGGCGCGCACCACCTTGCCCAGCTAATTTTTATATTTTTAGTAGAGGCGGGGTTTTACCATGTTGGCCAGGATGGTCTTGATCTCTTGACCTCGTGATCCACCCGCCTCGGCCTCCCTAAGTGCTGGGATTACAGGTGTGAGCCACCACACCCTGCCCATTTTTTTGTATTTGTAGTAGACACAGGGTTTCACCATGTTGGCCAGGCTGGTTTTGAACTCCTGATCTCAGGTGATCCACCTGCCTCAGCCTCCTAAAGTGCTGGGATTATAGGCGTGGCAGACCCTTTCTTCAAATGTGTCTTCCAGAACAGGTGCTATGTGATTTAGCCAGCACAGCATTAGTGGGTATACGACATTGCTGCTCTGTACACATCACGCTGTTCATGTTGCCCATGGTCTTTCAGTAGCCAGATTGCACTGTTGGCTCATTGACCTTGTAGCCAACTAACTTCTGTTAGCTCTGTATACTCTATTTTACATGAATATGGTTGATCTTTTTTTAGCCCAAGTACAGGACTTTCTTTATCCTCATCCCTTGTAGATTTCATCTTCTTGGCTTCCTGCAAATATTGTAACCTGATGAGATCTTTTTGGATCTTTGTTCTATCACATAATCTTATCCCATATAGCTTCATAATTTATAAGCCTGTCTTCTAGGACTTCACTCATTTCACTGGTTAAAATATGTGTAAAGAGATTAGACCAAAGGCCTAGCCACTAGACACACCCCTCCAGGGTGACACTGACATTCTTTGGGTTTAGCCGTCAAACCAGTTATCAATTTACATAGTTATATACTTTTCTGACCCAAATTTTGTCATTGTCCACAAAGATGCCCTCAGGGGTTTTGTAAATGCCTTTTGAGACTCAGGGACACTGTAGTATCCTTTCATTCTATCTCAATACAATTTGAAACTCATCCTAAGTTTAAAAAGTGACATTCAAGCTGCATGACCAGCTGTAACAGTTTTAATTCCTAGATACACGGAGCACAGATGTTAGGAAACATCACCACTTTAGAGAGAACCCAATGCATGAAAATCTAAACTTACAAAATTATATTGGAGGCTAGGGTGTGCTTAGGTAAACTATGGTTCATCCACTAAATAGAATTGTTATACAAGTATGTTCTATGATGTTTTTGAAGAGTTTGCAATAACATAGACAAATTTTGTGTAATAATGGTAAGTTTGAAAAGCAAGATACACAATTATGAAGATGGTATGATCATAAGTTTAAAACAAAGAGAAAATAACTAAACATTTTTTAAAAATAGACTTGAATAAGGGTCCTCAACCCCTGGGCTGACGACCAGGACTGTCTGTGGCCTGTTAGGAACCAGGCCACACAGCAGGAGGTGAGCGGCTGGCGCCTGAGCTCCGCCTCCTGCCAGATCAGCAGTGGCATTAGAGTCTCATAGGAGCTCGAACCCTATTATGAACTGCGCATACAAGGAATCTAGGTTGCATGCTCCTTATGAGAATCTAATGCCTGATGATCTGAGTGTAACAGTTTCATCCCAAAACCATCTCCCCGCTCCCCTTTCCGGTCTGTGAAAAAATTGTTTTCCATGAAACTGGTCCCTGGTCCCTTGGGGACTGCTGGGCTAGAAGTAAAAACTCCAAAATGTTAACAATGGTTCGACAATGCATAGCTTTTTTTTCTCCTTCTTTCAATAATTCCCCAAAATATATAAAATGAACACTCATGGTTTTATCACAGTAATCTTTTCAGGTGGGAAGTTGGGAAAGTTTGCTGCAACAGTTTACCCATTGCAAAAAGAGTGGTAAACCTGGATTATTCGGTTACTGAAAGAAAAGGGTGAAGTACCCCAGCATGTGGCCCAGGAGTCCACAGACAGGGACCCTCAACTGCCTTCTGCTCTGTGGTGCCCACTGTGTCATGTGTGTAAAGTTTTTTTTTGTTTTTGTTTTTGTTTTTTTTATTTGAGACAGGGTCCCACTCTGTTGCTCAGGCTGGAGTGCAGATCATAGCTCACTGCAGACTCCATCTCCCAAGCAATCCTCCTGCCTCAGCCTCCCGAGTAGCTGGGGCTATAGGCACATGCCACCACACCTGGCTATTTCTTTTCATTTTATTTTTAGTAGAGACAAGGTCTCGCTATGTTGCTCAGGCTGGTCTCAAGCTCCTGAGCTCAAGCAGTCCTCCTGCCTCTGCTTCCCAAAGTGCTGGGATTATAGGCATGAGCCCCTGCACCTCCCAGGTCTATAAATCTTACCTCCCCACCCAGAGTGGCTGGCTGCTCTGCCTCAGGCTGCAGCCTCTGGGAAGAAGAGACTTCTGGACAGGCTGGTGGGGTGAGGGTGCATTCAATGCCCCTGGGAAATAGGACAACCTCCTCATAGGTAGAGTGGGCAGGTACTAACTAGTGCCATGTGAGCCTAAGCAAGTTACTTCACCTCCCTCAGCCCAGCTCCATCCCCTCATAATAACTCAGGTTTCTGTGTTCTCAGATACCTAAAATTGTACCACTAATAGTAAATTGTATTGGAGTGGTTGACCATGTATTAGTTTCTCTTCTAAGATACTGATAAAGGGAGTGAAGACAAGTGGGAACAAATCAGAAAACTCTTACTGTAATGAACTTGTCAAAATGGATTAATTAGGAAGCACTGGGCTGGGGGAAGGGAGTTGAACTCAAAAGGAGACAAGAATATGGAGCCCCCTTAAATGTTGACACATTTGCAATTTGGCCAAAGCCTGCCTCTAGTACTGAGGTTATACACTACAGGTGATATTCAAGATATTTAACAACTGGTAAGCTTTGGGACCAACCAATCTGAACAGACATTGGCAATGATCAATCAGAGTGGATACTGACTGGGAGCCGCCATCACCCCTCCACCCTGCACAGACTGGAGAGCAGGCCCTGTCTTCCCAGAGGTGCTCACTCAAGGGTCCACCAGCGACTTCCCTGTCCAGGCACTCAGAGCAGCAACTGAGAGGCCTGCCCTGGCACAGTCACTTTGGGAAGAATACAGTTTTTTTTCCCTCCCTTTTTCAATAATTCCCAAAAATATATGAAATGAACAGGCCTTGGTCCCACAGCTGCCCCCACACTCTTATTCTTGCTTCCTTCTCTTCCAAGATATCACGTTTGCCCTCTGCTATCCATCATGCACCTGGCAGGATCCCCTTGTTTTCTGGGTGAAGGCAGCAGCAAAGGGGGAGCCATTCCTTGCCCTCCCTTTTGTGGCATGGCGGCCCCACCTTTGGTTTTCAGATGACACAGCCAGCAGGTTTTCTGGGGTATGGGAGACTTGAGGGTATGGTCATGAAGATTTTTTTTGCAGCGTCTTCTGCATACAAATACTACCATCTGTAGGAACCATGCAAACTCCAGCAGTAAGCTTAATAAAGCCATTGTGATCGGCAGGACTCACCTGAGGTCTTCTTGGGGTGGAATTTTCCCCATTGTCAATCCCTGTGCCTTTTATTGTGGAATTGGAGTCTGAGTTCCCCATGAAGGAGAGCAAGCCCAGGAGCACAGAATGGCCTGCCTGGCCTGGTTTCACAGGCCTGAGGCATCACTGTGTGTGAAGGTGGTTTTCAGTAGCCCACTCGCTGAGCTCAGTGAAGCCCAAGGTCAGGAGGACTGAGTCATGGGTGTGCTTCTGTGCAGGTCTTTTGTCTTAGCCACATTTTCTTGTCCCCAGCTGCCCTTCCAAGCCTGACTCTAACCAATTTGCAAATGCTATGGGTCGGAAGTTAGGGAAGGAGTGATCAGCCAATGGCTTCTGTAGCTGGAAGATCAATACCCTCATACCTACCCAGAAATATTTCCTACAATTCACAATAATGCACCCTGGGGAATTCTTTCCCACCCATAACTCTGGATCCTCATACCAACCCTCTGAGAGAAGCGAGTCAGGTTAATTACTATCCTCCTTTGATAAATGAGGACAAGGGACCCCCTAGGGTTGAAAAGCTCATCTAAGGCCCCATTGCTAATGAGAGACAGAGCTGGGACCAGATCTGCCTCCGGGAACCTGGAATAGCAGTGGATGCAATCAGGCTCCGTTCCAGAATTTGAGAACTTTTCTGGTACCCTCTGTGATGAGAAAAGGGAGGAATCATGGCATGGAGGCGCTGGCTTCCCCTTTGCCCAGGTGGAAGCTTGGAGAACAAAGCAGTTCTGTGTCCTCCCTGGGCCCCACTGTGAGCAGAGATGGGGCCAGGACAGGAAAGCCTCCTCCCTGCCTTCCTTCCTGTGTCCGTCCTGGTAGCCTCTCCCCATGCTCTTACGCTGTCCTCCTCTCCTGTCTCTCCTCACTGCAGACTCACTGAGGCCCAAGGCCTGCTAACTAGCAACATAGATTCCCGCTGAGAGACCCAGCGCCCGCCGCCCCACACACAGCGAGTTAGGAAAAGGCCACTACCCAGAGTATTCCTTTCAGTAGAACAGTGCTTTTATATTTGCTTTTAAACTCTTTTTTTTTTTTTTTTTTTTTTTTTGAGACAGAGTTTCGCTCTTGTCACCCAGGCTGGAGTACAGTGGCGTTATCTCGGCTCACTGCAACCTCCGCCTCCTGGGTTCAAGCAATTCTCCTGCCTCAGCCTCCCAAGTAGCTGGGATTATAGGTGCCCACCACACGCCCAGCTGATTTTTGTATTTTTGGTAGAGACAGGGTTTCACCATGTTGGCCAGGCTGGTCTTGAACTCCTGACCTCAGGTAATCTGCCCACCTCAGCCTCCCAGAGTACCGGGATTACAGGTGTGAGCCAGTGCGCCTGGCCTAAACTCTTTTTAAAAACAACGTTATTGAGATATAATTAACATACCATACAGTTCACCCATTTAAAATCTACAATTAAATGACTTTTAATGTATTCAGAAATGTATGTCTATCAGCAGAATCAGTTTTAGAACATTTTCATTACCCTAAAAGAAACATCATCCCATCCTCCTTCAGCATCACCTGTCCCCACAAGGTCCCTCATCCCCCAACCTTAGACAACCACTAGTCAGCTTTCTCTATCTGTGGATTTGCCTAGTCTGAATATTTCACGTAAGTAGAGTCACACAACATGTGGTCCTTTGTGACTTCTTTCACTCAGCATAATGTTTTCAAGGTTTATCCATGTGATTGAAGCAGGTATGAGTACTTTGTTTCTTTTTATTGCCAAGTACTATTTCATTGTTTGGATATGTCACATTTTGTTTGTCCATTCATTAGCTAATGGACATTTGGGTTGTTGCTACTTTTTGGCTCTTATGATACAGCTGCCATGAACATTCATGAAAAAGTTTTTATGTGGATATGTTTTCACTTCTCTTGGGTATATACCTAGGAGCAGAATTACTGCGTCATGTGCTACTGCTTGAGGAGCTACCAGACTGTTTTCCAAAGGGGCCACACTATTTTGCATTCCCACCAGCAATGTATAAGGATTCAATTTATCCACATCCTTACCAACACTTTTTTTTTTTTAATTTTAGCCATCCTAGTGGATGTGAAGTGGTGTTTCATTGTCGTTTTGATTTGCATTTCCCTGATGGCTGATGATGTTGAACATCTTTTCATGTGCTAATTGACCATTAGTATATCTTCTTTGGGGAACTGTCCATTTAGACCCTTTGTTCATTTTTAATTGGGTTTTTAAAATTATTGAATTATAAAAGTTTTTTAAATATTCCAAATGTAAGTCCCTTATTAGATGGATAATTGCAAAAAAAATTTCAACCCAAATTTTTAACTGAAGTTCTTTGGGGTTGTCTTTTTCACTTCCTTGATGTTGTCCTTTGAAGAACAAAAGTTTTTCATTTTGATGATATCTAGTTTATGTCCTTTTTCTTTTGTTGCTTTTGTTTGTGGCATCATATCTAGGAAACCACTGCCTAATCCAAGGCCATGAAGATTTATGCCTATGATTTCTTCAAGTTTTGTAGTTTTAGCTCTTCAGTTTAGGTCTTTGATCCATTTTTAGTTGATTTTTATACATTGTATGAGATAAGGGGTCCAACTTCATTCTTTTGCATGTGGGTAATGATCCCAGCATCATCTCTTGAAAACACTATTTTTTCCCATTGAATTGTCTTGGAATCTTTGCAAATATCACTTAACTATAAATGTAAGGGTTATTTCTAGACTTCATTTTTTGTTGCTCTATATATCTCTCTTATTCCAGTACTATGCTATCTTGACTACTGCAGTTTGTAGTCCGTTTTGAAGTCAGGAAGTGTGAATACTCCAACTTTGTTCTTTTTCAAGATTGTTTTGACTATTCAGGCCTTAGAAAGGAATAAAATGCTGATACAGGCTATAATGGGTGAACCTTGAAACCATTATCCTCAGTGAAAGAAGCCAGTCACACAAAGGCCACATATTGTAGGATTCCATTTATATGAAATGTACAGAATAGGCAAACCCATAGAAACAGAAAATAGATTAGTGGTGCCCAGGGCAGACGAATGGGAGAAAATGGGGCATGACTGCTAATGGGTATGGAGTTTTTTGTTAGGGTGTTGAAAATGTTCTGGAATTAGATAGTAGTGATGATTGTATTACCTTGTGAATAAACCAAAACCCACTAAATAGTACATTTTAAAATGGTGAATTTTACGACATGTGAATTATATCTTGAAAAAAATTTTAAGAGATCATTTGAATATCCTTATATCTATGAAAAGCATTGTATATGTAGTTAAAATCTTCCCACAAAGAAAAAAATACCCTCCAGGCCCACATAGCTTCATAGGTGAATTCTACCACTATTTAGGAAATAAATAATACCAATTCTACAAACTCTCCCAAAAATTGAAGAGAATACTTCCCAACTCATTCTAAACCTTATTGTGATAGCAAAACATGACAAAAACCTGTATAAGAAAAGCAAGTGACAGATTAATATCTTCCATTAATATTGATGCAAAAATTCTAAACAAAATTTTAGCAAATTGAAGCCAACAATATATAAAAAGGATAATACATATTGACCAAGAGTGTTTTATCCCAGGAATGCAAATTTCATTTAATATTTGAAAATCAATGTTATAACCATTTTGGAAAATGATTTGGCAGTTTCTTTAAAAGTAAAACTTACATCTGTCATATGATCCAGACATTTCACTTCTATGTATTTACCCAAGAGAAATGAAAGCATATGTTCATAGAAAGACTTGTATACAAATGTTCATCACAGCTTTTCTATAACCAAAACCTAGAAGCTACCTAAATGTCCATCAACATTCAAATGAAAACACTGGTCTTTCCATACAGTGGAGTCACCACTGGGCAATAAAAGGGAATAAACCATACACAACACTACAGATGTATCTCAAGAGAGTTGTGCTGAGTGAAAGATGACAGAAATAAATGAAGTAAATTCTGTATGGTTCCATTTATGTAAAATTCTAGAAAATGCAAACTAATCTACAGTGATGGAAAACAAATTAGTGGTTGCCTAGGGATGGAAAGGGATTACAAAGAGGAATGAAGAATGTTTTGAGATGATGAATATGTTCTTTTTTTTTTTTCTTTTGAGACAGAATCTCGCTCTGTTGCCCAGGCTGGAGTACAGTGGCGTGATCTCAGCTCACTGCAATCTCCACCTCCCAGGCTCAAGTGATTCTCCTGCCTCAGCCTCCCAAGTAGCTGAGATTACAGGCAAGCACCACCATGCCCAGCTAGTTTTTATATTTTTTTAGTAGAGACGGGAGTCTCACCATGTTGGCCAGGCTGGTCTTGAACTCCTGACCTCAAGTGATCCACCTGCCTCACCCTCCCAAAGTATTGGGATTACAAGCTTGAGCTACTGCTCCTGACCTAATATGTTCATTATTTTTATTGGTGATGGGATGTGTGTGTGTGTGTGTGTGTGTGTGTGTAAACTTACCAAAATAGCACACTAAATATGTGCAGTTATTGTATTTCAGTTATACCTCAATGAAGCTGTTTTAAAATAAATATGTTTATTCAATTAACAAATATTTGAATGCCAACTATGGTCTAGGTGTTGGAGATACAAGGCTGAAACACAAGACTCTAGACAAGGTTCCTGCCTTCGTGGAGTTTATATTTAAGTGGAAAACTTATATAGACCAGATTATTTTTAAGAGTCCTGGAATTTACCCACACAGCTCTTTCAGCCCCAGAGGAGAAGTTTCCTCCCTCCCAGAGCTGCAGAAGAACTGGCAACATAGCTGGATGTAGGGTGGCATGGAGCTGGGTGTAGGGTGGCATGGCGCTGGAGTCCAGCCATAGACTAACAGTGGTTAGATTGTCTCGCTTCTCTCTGGATGTCCCCTTTAAGGCGTCTGATCACCATCCATGCTCCCACTCCTGACCAGCAGGAAGTGGGTCAGGTCTGAGGACAGACCCTTGTGGTCCCTTGTGGTCCTTCCTGTCTGAGAACAGACCAGATGGCACCACGGAGACCTGCTGAGCCAGAGAGAGCCAGGTTGTGTTGTGCAGATGGAGAGTGCTAAGGAAAGAAGGGAAGTCGGAGTAGAGAGAGGGGGATGCCCTGTTGCTAGAGCACTTTCTGGCTAATGTTTTCACTCCTTTGGGGGCTTGATTCCATTAAATAACCTGGTGGAGCCCCTTTTTTGCTTAAACTTATTTGAGTGGCTTCTGTTATTGCAATTAAGAAGAGCTTTGACCAGGCGTGATGACTCACATCTACAATCCTAGTGCTTTGGGAGGCTGAGGTGGGAGGATTGCTTGAGGCCAGGAGTTCAAGACCAGCCTCAGAAACATAGCAAGACCCCTTTTTCTAAAAATAAAAAATAAATTAGCTGAGCATGGTGGCGTGCACCTGTAGTCCCAGCTACTCAGGAAGCTGAGGCAGGAGGATCACCTGAGCCCATGAGTTCGAGGCTACAGTGAGCCATAATCAAGCCACTATACTCCAGCCTGGGTGAGAGAATGAGCCCCTGACTCAAAAAAAAAAAAAAAAAAAAAAAAAAAGCTTTTATTCCCCTTCACTCCCTTGGGTGAGCTCTGCCTTTGGGAGATGAAGAGAAGACACCTCCTGGCCTCCCCATCACAGTGGGCTGTGGCTTGGATCCATTCATTAATTACAGCAGCTGCCACTCTCAGAGAGCAGGCTATGTGGGAAGGGAGGGAGGTCAGATTGCTCCAACCACCGAGGAAGACAGGTGAAGGTAGGCCTGGGTGAACAGCCGTGGGAACTCTCAAGAAGGCATCAGTGGGAAGGCACTGGGATGAATCTAAATAGGATGAAAAAGTAGGCTCCAGGCAGACCCATAGGGATTGAGGCCAGAGGGCTGGGAGCAGTGTGTTAGGTGCCCTGCAGACGTCTCCATGTTTCGGTGGCACCGGGCCCCAGCTTTGTTCACCTGGCTGTCCTCCATCTCCTTCTCCTCTCACCCCTTCTTGTTTTCCTGTTTCCTCTCTGAGCCTCCTAGCTCACAGCACTCATGGTGGATGTTCCATGCCCACCAGAAACACACAGTACTAAAATCATTGCTCCTTTGGGAACAAAACCTTGGCCTGAGATTCAGGTGATCTGATTTCTAGTCTCCATTCTGCTACCAACACACCAAGTGACCAGGAGGCAAACATTACTGCCTGTGCCTTGGATTCCCCACCTAGAAACTTTCTTCTAAAGGCACAGAAGCAATGTGGAAGAAAGGCCAGTTGGCTGGCATCAGGGGCTTGGGTTCCAGCCCTGCCTCCTGAGTGTTAACTGTGCCACCTCAAGCAAGTTGCCAAGCCCGGTGGGTCTTGGCTTCCTCACTCACTGCCCAATGAGAGAGAATATGGCCAGCATCCCACACGTGGCTATGGGGAAGATCCTGCAGTTCCCTTTAAGTTTGTGCACTTTAAGCAGAGGGAAACTTTCCTTCATCCAACGGGGGCCCAATGGACACATCTGCTTTACCAAGTGAGATTTTCCTGTCATCTACAAGAACGCGTAGAGAAATGAATGTGCAGTGCATGTGTGGGAGGCACCGGGATGGCATAAAGCCAGCCGTGGGATTGCTTATCCAGCCAGGCAGGACTCCTGTCCTGGCATCTTCACTTGCCACCCATCTGGAGACCAAGACCCCAAATTCCAGATGTGAGGCTCTGTGAGATCAAGCCAGTCCTCACACCCGAATGACCTGCATCCTCCGCCTTCTCAAGGGAGGCCAGTGCTGTTTACTTCACACCTTCCGACGGTTTAGGAAGAGAATCCAATGTTGTAAAGCCTGCCATCTTCTTGAGTGGCACCAGATATTGACACTCGGTACACGCAGCTCTCTGGAGCATGCTGTTTTCTCGGTGGCACTGATCTGCTGCCTTCACAGAGAGTTCTGACACGATCGTGGCATGCAGAAAAGAGCAAAATATCAAGGGGCCAGAGCACCACGGTTCTCAGACACACAATGGGAGAGCCAGGTAAGGACATAGAAATCAGCCAGCCCCCCAGAAAGGCCCCCCAAAAGTAACTCACCTGAGGTGATGGTAGAGACAGGATTTGGCTTTCAGGAGTAAACCAAGGAACAGCAAAACAAAAATAAGCCTCGTTAGGAGTCGTGTTACTCTTTGGTTTTTAACTTCAAATTCATTTGTCTTCTGAACCTTCTGCAGACCAAGCTGCCAAATGTAACTCCAGTTTTCCACACTTATGCCTATAGCCTTGCACCGTAGTGAACTAAAATTCAGAAAGATTGGAAGCTAAGGAAGTCACTCAGTCATCAAACATTAAATTCTCTTCCCTGGCAGCTATGTACCTAGGCAGGAGATTGAATGGGAACTCTTTGGAGAGATTTCCAGCAACAGGAGTTGAAACAAAAAGTCTTTTCTGCTTAATCCTCATTTAGCCAGAGCACTAAACTGCTTCCTAAAAAACACCAAAACTTTGTCAACATGATATTCTTTACAATGGTGCTTCCTTTCTGAACAGTGGATTTTCTTCTCAGATGTGGCTCCCGATTTAAGCAAACCAAACTGACACAACTTCATACCTGCTGGATGGCTAAGGGATGTTTGCTCACATTACAACAGTCATCTTGCCAGCTGGCTTCCTTTAGCTTCCTTTAAACAGATCGAGATTTTCCTCCACCCAATGTGAGCCCAGTAGACACGTCTGCTATGTGAAGTAAGACTTTCCTGAAATCCACGTCAGTTATTTACCCTTGTGGTACTCACGGCCATCTAGAAGGGTATTGCCTCTTTCAGCTCAACTTTGGCTGACTGGCAGAGAAGAAAGCAGAGATTGGAGAGAGGTCACAGATTCTGAGCAGTGAGACCAAGGAGGCAAGAGCAGATGGATCTGAGGTCCCTGGCAAATTCTCTGCCTTATACTCTGCCACTAGTGTTTTCCACAAAGCCCAGATGGAGACGGCCAAGGATTGTGTGTGTGTTTTATATATGTATGCATCTATACATATATAACAGCTTTAATGATATATAATTCACATACATATATAAACATAGATAAAAATAACTTTATTGAGATATAATTCACATACCTTTTGAATTTTAGAACATTTTCATCATCCCAAAAGGAAACATCATGTGCCACCATGCCTGGCTAATTTTTTTTTTCTATTTTTTATAGAGACAGGGTCTCACTGCGTGGCCTAGGCTGGCCCTGAACTCCTGGGCTCAAGTGATCCTGTCACCTCGGCCTCCCAAAGTGTTGGGATTACAGGTGTGAGCCACCACGCCCAGCCAATGGTAGGATATTTAGAAGCATCCTTGGCCTCTACTTACTAGAAGCCAGTAGCTCCACCCCTCAAGTTATGACAACTAAAAATACCTCTAGACATTGCCAAATATCCTTGGGGGCCCAAATTGCCCCCAGTTGAAAACAATTATGTTATCCGAAAGTAGCTCACTCAGTTTGTGAGTTTTTGTGGAAAATTGTAAAGCCCAGCCTGACCTGTTTGTGCCACCGAGCAAGTTCCCAGGGGCCTGCCTCGCTCTTTCCCTGGTACATGCCTGAGGCAGATACCTGCTTAGGAAATGGATGCTTCCATTCCACCTGAATCAGCATCTGGGTCTGAAGTGCCCACTCCCAGCGAGACTCTGCAGTGGATCCTGTGACCTCGCCTGGCTCCTTGAGAAGGGCAGTCTGCTGGGAAACACTCGGTCAGGACAAACAAAGCTTCACAGAAATCCTTCTGGGCCATGTGTCTGCTTGCCTGTGGTCTCGAGGGCCCTGTGTTGCCACTGGAATGCCGTCAGCTGCTCCATTTTGGAGGGATTTAATGGAGGGACTGGAGGCAGGGACTAATTCCAGGTGTCTCCTGGGTCCTAGGAAAAAAACCAGAAAGTCCTGGTTTAACCTTTAGCGAGGTCAGTACCAACCAGGCACGAGGCTGGGTACTGAGAACAGATGACTAAACCCATTCCCTGCCCTCGGGGTCAGGGATTCTGCTGAAAGGTGATCATGGGCAGCTGCCTCGCCCTCATCCCCAGCTTGGTGCTGGCACTTCTCTGGGGTATAGACATCTAATGACTGAGTCCCTGCCCTTGAGAGGCTACAGGCAGGTGGGGGAGGCGGCAGGTTGGCAAAGCTTACAGAAATGAAATGGAGATTGCAAAAGCTCTCTGAAGAGACAAGGCTGGGCTGGGGTGATCAGGGCGGCAGGAGCCAGTGCAACTGAAGAAAGATGGAGTTTGGAGGTGCTGAGTTCTGCAGACGAGTGTTCCAGGTACAGATGGCCCCAAAAGCTGCTTTAGACTGGAAATGTCTGGGCTCCAGACCCCTCCCCAGGGCCCCAAACAGCAGTAAGCCTATCTCTAAAGAGCTGAGGTCAGAAAAGGTATGTGGAGGACCCACTGGGGAACATGACTTGAGTTAACCTCTCATGAAAGTACCTGCCTGGCTTCTGACTCTTCAAGAAAGGCAAATAGAATAAAGAGGCTTCCCACAGAATTTCAAGATGACAGAGAATCTGTGGATGAATTCTGCTAGTGAAAGACAGTGCATATCCCAACCTGGATGGAACTGGAGACTATTATTCTAAGTGAAGTAACTCAGGAATGGAAAACCAAACATTGTATGTTCTCACTCATAAGTTGGAGCTAAGCTATGAGGATGCAAAGGCATAAGAATGATACAACGGACATCGGGGACTCTGGGGAAAGGGTGGGAGGGGGATGAGGGATAAAAGACTACAAATCGGGTTCAGTGTATACTGCTCAGGTGATGGGTGCACCAAAATCTCACAGATCACCACTAAAGAACTTACTCATGTAACCAAATACCACCTGTTCCCCAAAAACCTATGGAAATAAAAAAAAAGAAAGAGTGCATATCCCTTCTAGGACTCATAGAGCAAAAGAGGCTCGCATAAAGCTATCCTGCTGGCTGGGTGCAGTGGCTCACGCCTGTAATCCCAGCAGTTTGGGAGGCTGAGGTGGGCAGATCACAAGAAGTCAGGAGTTTGAGACCAGCCTGGCCAACATGGTGAAACCCCATCTCTACTAAAAATATAAAAAATTAGCAAGGTGTGGTGGTGCACGCCTGTAATCCCAGCTACTCAAGAGGCTGAGGCAGGAAAATCGCTTGAACCCAGGAGGTGGAGATTGCAATGAGCTGAGATCGTGCCGTTGCACCCCATCCTGGGCAACAAGAGTTTTGAAACTCCATCTCAAAAAAAAAAAAAAAAAAAAATGCTATCCTGCTGCCTGGAATGCTAACTTCTCATATGCTGGTGTTCCACCTTTGAGGAGATGGGCAGGGGGAATAGATGTTTTAGAGAACAGCACTGAGGACTAAGTCATAGAATGTTCAAGTTAACAAAATTGCACATATTTGCTGACTTTTCCCTCAAGGGCCTCTAGGTTAAAAACGAGGTTGTCCAGCCAGGCACAGTAGCTCACGCCTGTAATCCCAGCACTTTGAGAGAATTGCTTGAGCCCAGGAGTTCAAGACCAGCCTTGGTTGGGCAACATAGTGAGACCCCACCTTGACAAAATTTTAAAAAAGGGGGCCTGTTCTTCTTGAAGACTCAAGTACATAAGCTAATAAAGGCTCTGATAAGTCCTGCAATTTAAAAACCAGTTTAACTATATCTCAGATTTCTTCAAATTTGACATGAAGCCTATTCACCAGGTAACATCTAATAACAATAACAACAACACTTTAGGAAGATTGAGCTAGTGCAACCTCTTATTGTAAATGGTGTCTTAAGAATTAATACCGTGAGTCCTAGAATCTGGTCATCCTTATTAGAAAGGGGTCCTAGAGGTCTCATATCAGGACTCCAGGTTCCCATCTGGACAGTACAGGCAGGAAGAGTTTGGGGAAGGGGCTGGCTTTTCCCTCTCACCTGAGCTAGAGCCCCAGAAGGCTTGCCACTCCCAGGCTGGCCCTCCTGCCAGGTGGCAGGACTCCCTTCACCTGCCTCAGCAAGTCATTGAAGTGACCTCCCTGGCCAGAAGCTCTGGCCTTGCTTCTTTCCAGGGCTTTTTTCTTACAAATAGTAGAAAGGGAAAATGGTAGTTGCACTCTGTATTTTAATGTGATACGTTCAGGTTGAGCTTTTATATTTCTAACCTACTCCCACACCTACTCTTTCAGATCCAGGTGTGAGTTTAAATGCAAACCATACCAATTTCTTTCTCAGAAGAGCATCTTACTACTAACAGCTCAATACCATGAGTTAGCACTGGCTGGAATGTTTTAGAGAACGCAAACTCATATGGAGAGCAAGACATTCAGAACAAAAACGTAAAGAGCTTTGAACAGATTTTAAATGACAAAGGGATTCTGTCCTGTGCAACCATTTAAAAAGCTCTTTTAACACTAATATGAGAAGTCATCTGTAATAGATGAAGGAGAAAAGTAGGTTCCAGTAAAGTACAATAGAATCATTTCAATTTTGGAAAAAGAAAGTCTATGTGTTTGTATGTGGAGAGAGGGAAGGAAAGACAGGAATTATACCTACTTGTCATTCCTCTTAGGGAATGGAGGTGGGGAGTAGCTTGAGAATTGAGGAATGACATTCACTCTGAAGTGTACTTCTTTAATTATTGAAATTTTTAAATGAACCTGTACTGCTTTTGCAATTAAAAAATACAAATCTGCCTTGCTAGATGGCAAAATGAAACCTCCAAAAATGGACTGGCCAGGAAGGCATACTGTGCCCTGGGAATGGCAGGTACCAAAGAGGTGTGAAGGAACAAGTCTATCTTAACTGGGGGCACAAAGGAAGGATTCATGCTCAGTTGAAATTTCCCTCTTTTTTTTTTGAGACAGGGTCTCGCTGTGTCGCCCAGGCTGGAATGCAGTGGCTCAATCATGGCTCACTGCAACCTCCACCTCCTGGGCTCAAGCGATCCTCCCACCTCAGCCTCCCAAGTAGCTTGGACTTTACAGGTGTGTGCCACCAAGCCTGGCTAAATTTTGTATTTTTTGGTAGAGATGGGGTTTCACCATGTTGTCCAGGCTGGTCTCAAAACTCTTGATTGCAAGTAATCCGCCCGCCTTGGCCTCCAGGGTGCTGGGATTACAGGTGTGAGCCACCGCACCCGGCCAAAAAATACAA
The DNA here is from genome assembly GCF_028885625.2 of Pongo pygmaeus. Classification (NCBI taxonomy): domain Eukaryota; kingdom Metazoa; phylum Chordata; class Mammalia; order Primates; family Hominidae; genus Pongo; species Pongo pygmaeus. The sequence goes on from NC_072390.2 coordinate 65,524,160, forward strand.
ATCTTAATGCAAATCTGCCCTGCTAGATGGCAAAATGAAAGCTCCAGAAATGAACTGGCCAGGAAGGCAAAGCATGTCCTGGGAAGGGCAGGTACCAAAGAGTTGGGAATAAGAGTCTGACTTAACTGGAGGCACAAAGGAAGGATTCATGCTCAGTTGAAATTTGACATGTTCTTCTTTTTGATAAGAAAACGTAAAGATCATGAAGACCCGTGCCATTCAACTTAACAAATCCTGGGGCATATTGTGTATACCTAGTCTGTGTCGATACAGTTCCTACACACATATATGTGGTCATTTCAATGCCATATGACATCCAAGTTGAGGCAGTTTTCCAGAACCAATCATTCTCAAGTCAGGGCATATGGAAAAGAGACATTTAGCCTGGAGAATTCCTTTGCAAAATAGCTTATCATTTTCAGGTTTTGCCTAAAGATTTTCAGCAGGCTCTGGCCCCAGTGCACCTTTGTCAAGGGAGCAGCTCCAATAGTTTGTCAAGAGAATAAAAGTATCGGCAGCCAGGAATGGTTTTAGCCAAAACTGCAGAGACGGCGGAGTCTTTTCTTGTAATCTCCCAGTCTCCCATCTGTCTACCCCTTCCCCACCTTAGCACTCAGATCTACACTTTGGTTACCCCCATTTCCTTTCCCATCCCCCCCTCACACCCACCTTCTTTCAAAACTCTTTGATAGATCTTAAAAATGGAGCTGGTGCCAGCCTTTACACTTTAGTATGAATGTAACTCAGGGTTACATAGCTTAGAATGTCTACATTTTAAGTTTTATTTTGGATTATGAAAGGGGAGGTTGAATCCCTTTCCAGGTAAAAGAATCTTTAGGCATCAGCTAGCAGGTAGAGGCAATGGTTTTTGAACAATCCTTCTGCTGTTGCTCCAGAAGCCACACTGCCTCACTGTTGTCAACCTGTAGCCCAGGTCCTGGGCATTCTCACCCAGAGGCTCCCTGCAGGGCCTCTCTCCGTGCTCTGGAGGGAATTGGCCCTCATTCTCCATGGACCAAATGATGCATGTGAGATCTCTGGTACAGGCCACTGCACCCTTTGTAGGACAGAATTTCGACATTTAGGATCGAGCAGGGCCTCAGATTCACTGTTGAGAGCCCAAGGGAAATAATGCTGGACAGTAGCAGGGACAAGCCCTGGTTCTGTTCCTTAAGAATTATGTGATCTTAGGCAAGCTATGTATCCCTCTCTAAGCTCAGTTTTCTGACCTATAAAAAGGAAACAACAGTGTTGATTTTACAGGGTTGTTCTAAGGACTAAATGAGATAAAGAATGCGAAGTGCTTAGCATAGTGCTGGGCAGGGAGAGGGCCCTCAATAAATATGAGCTGTTTGCAGCTCTTATTACTTGGTGGGACAGAGCTAGGGGCCTGTGGGAAGAAAGAAAACAAAAGGGCCAAAGCAGGCTAGAAGCTGGGGTTGGAGAACTCAGAATAATGACACCTGTTTCCATCAGCTCCAGCTTTGATCGTGTCCTTTTACAGGATCCCCAGGCAGGAGAGCACCGAGTTAGGGATGGTGACTGGCTTCCCAGTAGAGTCTGGGTTTTGATCTCATGAGTAAGGACAGCAGCTCCTCCGTTTTGCAGGGGCATCCACCTGAACCACAGGTAAGGCAGAAGTGAAAAAGATCCTAAGGCATTAAATAGATAGTGCAGGCTAGGTACGGTGGCTCATGCCTGTAATCCTAGCACTTTGGGAGGCTGAGATGGGTGGATCACTTGAGGCCACGAGTTCGAAACCAGCCTGGCCAACATGGTGAAACCCTGTCTCTACTAAAAAAAATACAAAAAGTAGCCTAGCATGGTGGCGCACGCCTGTAATCCCAGCTACTCAGGAGGCTGAGGCAAGAGAATCACTTGAACCCGGGAGGTGGAGGTTGCAGTGAGCCACGATAGCGCCACTGCACTCCAGCCTAGGCAACAGAGCGAGACTCTATCTCAAAAAAAAAGATAGTGCACAGTCTACATGCAAAGTGAATATATTTTACCTGTGCCTGTGTGCCCTCACTTTATACACAATTGTAATAAACTTCATCATGTGGTTGTCAAATCCACAGCGGACTACGAGCAGCAAACTAGAGACTCAACAGGCACACCAAGCAGAGAGCAGTGACAGCTGACAGTCTGACAAGTAAGGAGACAGAAAAAAATATAAAGGCAGACTGAGAATTCACCAAGAGTCACAGCTCTCTGGCTCTTTAGAGAGGTTTCTTCCGCCCTTCGACTTCTGAGTGCTGCACTATGTGATGATCCAAATCATAACTGATGTTCGAATCTTGACCCTGTAAAAGGATATTAAATTATCGTCAATTTTAAGCAGCCAGTTGTGTGAATGATAGTAGCCTCTGGGTGAAGTGGTGCTTTCAAGCGTGCATGTGCTTTCCATGGGTTTGTTTCCACGTGTTTGCTTACCATTGGATTCCCGTGGTAATCCTGTGGTATAGGAAGGGTGTGTATTATTTTATAGGGAGAAAAACTAAGGCCTAGAGTGGCTAAGAGACTTGCCTGGGCTTATGAAACGAGTGAGTGGTAGATCTGGGCTTGACTCCAGGACTTCTGACTTGAGGCTCAATGCATTTTCCACCACACACATTTTCAAACCCTGTTCCTTGGATCCCCAGGGTTCTGCCCCAGGGCCACAGGAGGGCTGCAGGAGCTGCCGTAGGATGCAGAGAAGGCTCATGCACAGGGCTGTGGCTTCCTGCCTCTGATTCAGTGAGAAGCATTCAGTATTTATCTGAAAGAGACTTGGGATGGGGAAAATCAAAAAGGTCCTATGCTGAGAACATTTCTATCCAAAATGACGAAAATCCAAAGAAAGTCGTGGGCTGTGTGCATACTGGGGTAAATCTGCTGTTCTCTGAAAAACTTGGCCATCAGAATGACCTCCCTCAAGGATGCCACAATCTTGCTGGACACAGATTCTCTGAGGACAGCCCCAGATGACTCTCAGCCTCCATCCTCCCTCCTCATGCACGTGGGCTCCTCAGGCCACCCAGGGCCATTACTGCCCTTCATAATCCCTATCCCATGGGCCAAACATGTCCCCCTCACCTCAGAAGTCCCCTGGCTGGTGTCCTGTTCTCTCAAAGTCCTGCTGAGAGACAAATGGCAAACTCCCAAATGAACTCCACTAAGAAAGTATGTTTATTTTCTCTTGTATCTTCTCCATCCACCGGAGCCCTATGTTAAGCTATTTACGGTGGGCTCAGGGCTGTATCTCCCCAGCTGTGAGTAATTAATACTTAATGAATGACAGATGTCATTCTGGTGCACCCAGAATATTAACCCAAATAATTTATTCTTAATGTGGGAATATCAGGCCTGTGACTGGCCCCCAGGAAGTTGAGTAGAGAGGTCTTTGGTGACCCCATAGAGGTGGTCACTTATTCATCCAGGAAGATTGGGACCTGTTCGTCTCTTTGCCAACACCCAGCTCTCCTTGCTCCCTTACTCTGCATCCACACCACCTTCAGTGAGAGAGGAGAGAGCAAAGAGGCATCCAGATGTTAGTCATTACTCCATCACCACTGTCACCATCAACAGATGCTTACTGACTGTGAAAAATCTGTGCTGGGTATTGCAGGAAGGAAATTATATTATTACTTCTTCACCTGGCCACTCTAAGCATTAAATAACCCTAAATGGTAAGTGCCTGATAACTGGCAGTGTTTATTATTATTACTGTTGCTCCCTGCCTGTCAGAAGCTGATGATTGAACTGGAAAGACAAGAACATAGACTCAGGCCAGGCACAGTGGCTCACGCCTATAATCCCAGCACTTTGGGAGGCCGAAGTGGGCGGATCACTTGAGGTCAGGAGTTCAAGCCCAGCCTGGCCAACGTGGTGAAACCCCGTCTCTACTAAAAATACAAAAATTAGCCGGGTATGGTGGCACATGACTGTAATCCCAGCTACTCAGGAGGCTGAGGCAGGAGAATCGTTTGAACCTGGGAGGCAGAGGTTACAGTGAGCCACATTCGTGCCACTGCACCCTGGCCTAGGTCAAGGCTCCATCTTAAAAAAAAAAAAAGACTCAAGTCTTAGCACATCAGGGAAAGTGGCATGTATAGCCAGTGTGAAGCGAGTGATACCGACTGGGTCTTGTATGGACACTTTCATAGGGAAAGGAACACTTTCCTTTCCCTTCCTACCTTTCTAGCCCTGTTTTCCCCTATATAAGAGGTCATTTGGAGCTGGAGCACATTCCGAGGACAGGGCGCTTGATATGAGCCTTGTGGGTTGTCAAGATTTAAAGAGGGAGGGAGGAGGAGGCACTCCAGGTGAGGGTGATGACAAGAGGGAAGGTGGTGGATGCCACACGTGCAGTAGAGAGAGCGCCTGGGGAGCCAAGAGTGAGAAGGCTGCATAGGATGAGGAGGGAGGCAGAGGGAGCACCTGAGAAATAAGGCTGCAGGGTTTGGACAAAATATAACAAGCAAGAGGAAACCATCAAAGTCTCTATCAAAATGGAGATTGCGAAAGAGAGGGCAGAGTCACATCTATTCAGAACTGGGAGCTTCTACATTTTCTGTTTCATCCTGACAGCAACCCTATGAAGTAGATACTGGCTCCGTTATGCAGATGAGGAAACTTGAGGCTCTGAGAGGTTAAGAAAGTTGCTTTAAGTCACCAGCAAATAAGTTGCTGGCTCAGGATTTGAACCCAGCCTCAGAGTTTGTGTTTTCAGCACAGCATTCAAGGGATCCCCATCTGGCATGGCACTGCAGGATGCAGTAAGCGAGATGAGAGCCAGGCTCCCCTGATAAAAAAAAAAAAGCGAACGAAACTGTTGGCCCTGCACTGTGTACACACTTACCCTGTGCTGGAGCACCCAAGAGTCAGGGCACCAGCAGAGCCAGGACATCCTAGAAGGATTCATAAAGAATTTGATATTTGCTATTAAAAAAAAAATCAAATACTCATTGTGGGATGAAAACTTGACCTTTGTTGGACTCCCTTACACTTATTTTATGGTTTGTATTGCTTTTACTTGAATTGCATACAGGACAGGGAACTGTAACAGCATCAGTCCTGAGTGCCTCAGAACAGCTGCTTCTGCCCTAGGGACCCACTGAGCTGAGCACTGTTGGGGATACAACCAGTGAGGTCCTGATTTTGAGGTGGGCGGCATCTCCTATGCTTGAGACACAATTGGCTGAGTAGCAAGTAGCTTGGGCTTCCTTGGAAAGAGGCAAATGAAAAATGCAGCAGAACCTGCAGGTCTGAGAGGATCCGCATAGCACTCACCCTGAACGCGAACCCAGAGAACCGCCTTGTCTTCTGGCTGAAAGCCAGAGCCTCAGCTGGTGTGATTGATGTGTGTTGCCCATAATACAGCCTGAGAAATCAGGTGCAGGAACTGCCCTTTTTAGCAGTGTAACTTGTTTACATGGATTCTATGTGAGAACCTATTTAATTAAGGTAATTATGCACACAGACAGATGGTGATGGCAGCACACACCAACACCAGCTGATGGCAGTGGGGTTGAGGTCCCAGGACATACAGGGAGTCTTCCTGGCATGGGGTCCCTTGCACACATTTGGAGGAGAGACACGGCACTTGAGCACCTGGAGAGAGAAAAAAGTGGGTCCTGAAAGAGGCAGGAGGGAAGGCGCAGAGACTTGGTGGTGGCCAGACCAGCAGCATCAGCATCCCCTTGGAACTCATTACACATGCAGATTGTCTGGCCACACCTGAGACTTGGTGAATCAGAAACCCTGGGGGTGAGGCCAGCAATGAGTTTTAGCAGACTCCCCAGGGGGTTCTGATGCATGCTTAAGGTTGAGAATTGCTGATGTAGAGCATAGCATAGCTGTTCAAAATAAAACCTGGGTTTATTCACAGCTTTCACACTTAACTAGCCGCTCTCACCTTCTCTTTCCCAAGCCTGACTTTACTTATCTGTAAAATAGGAATAAGAACACCAAACCTACCGGGGTAGCGTATGGGTGCCACGGAATGGGAGCTTCTCTGCTTGGTTCACTGCTCTGTCCCAGCACCCAGAAAAGTACCTGGAGCAGAGTAGAAGCTCAATAGATATTTGCTACATTAATAATTCAATAAATGTATTCATTGAGATTTTTTATGTAAAGTGTTAACAGTGTTTAGCAGGCATATCGTAAGTGCTTTTAGTAATACTGCTGTTATTGGTGATGGTGATGATTAGTTCCTGTTCAGCAAAATGAGAGACTTGACTGAAATTACTATAACATCTCTTTTAGAGAAGGAGGCAGGTGATCAGATCCACAGCCTCTGAGGTTTTTAACCACACACTAAAATATTGAAATGGGCAGGGGACAGGGGAAGCTGTCACTTGGGCCACAGAGGGGAAGGTAGGAAGCCGAATAACATCAGTCACCCCTGAGCCTGGGCCTACCGGTACAGAGCCATGCTCAGCCATCTGGAGATAGAGATGCTCAAGGGTCCCCAAGTAGCTTGGATGTTTCACTGGCCCAAGTGCTCCTATCAGCTGCTCCTTAGGGCCTGTGGTTTTCCAGACTGACTTGTGGAAAGGGCTTGTCAAGGCCTTCTTTACTCACTTCAATTAGGGGAGATCACCCTTATTCCCTGTCACTCTAGGAAATACTGAACTTTTGTAAGCCTACAAAAATCAGCTCCTTAGGCAACAATGATACTCTTTTCCCCTGAAATCAAAGTGGCAGCCGATCATGACTTTCATTCTACTGAAAGAATAAATGAAGAAACCTAGTCTGGGACTAGATTACATTTCTTGGCCCTGCCCCAAATACTCCTATTTATGACCATCTTTGATCAACATCAAATAAAATCAAATCGGGCTACAGTTCAACAAGCTTCAGAGTATTAGGCCTTCCACTGAGTGGCCAGGGGGCTTCTAGAGCCAGAGGCATTCAAACAGCCCTAAATTATCAAGGAACATAACTATAGACACAACAGAGACTCAAAACTATGGGAATACCATGAACTCCATGCTCATAAACATTTATTAAGTAAATACATATTTATCAAACCTATCTAAGTATATAAAATAAATATGTCCTTGTATTTTTTGTTAATTACATGAAACAAATTCTTAGAAAAATATATCATCAAATTGACTAAAAGAGAAATAAAACACCTAAATAATGCAGTCACTACTAAAATTGAATCAGTAGCTAAAACTTCTCAGAAAGAAAACCTCATGTCCAATAGTTTTATCAACTTCAACCAGACTTTTAATTAACAAATAATAGAAAATAGAAAAAAAAAGCTTCTATCTCCCTGCATTATAGCCTTGGTACCAAAACCAGACAAGTGTAATATGAAAAAGGAAAATTGCAGGCCAGTCTCACTTATGAGAGTATATTTGCAAAAGCCCTGAAAACAATATTGACAAACCAAATTCAGTAATATAGCCAAGTACGGTGGCTCACACCTGTAATCCCAGCACTTTGGGAGGCCAAGGCAGGCAGATCACCTGAGGCCAGGAGTTCAAGCCTGGCCAACATGGTAAAACCTTGTCTCTACTAAAAATACAAAAATTAGCTAGGTGTAGTGGTGCACACTTGTAATCCCCACTACCTGGGAGGCTGAGGCAGGAGAATCACTTGAACCCAAGAGGCAGAGGCTGCAGTGAGTCAAGATCGTGCCACTGCACTCCAGCCTGGGCAACAGAGCAAGACTCTGTCTCAAAAAAATAAATAAATAAAAATTGAGTAATATATAAAATATATCCAAATTGAACTCATATTAGAAATGCAAAGTTGGTTTAACATTAGAAAAATCTATTCTTTTGACTTACCGGAACAAAGGAGGAAAAAAAGACCCCATGATCATCTCAATAGATGCAGAAAAAGCATTCTAGCAAATTCAGTATCTGTGAATGATATAACTAGGAATAAAAGAACTACCTTCATCCAAAAGAAATGGTTTCTACCAAAAACCTTCTGCAGTATTATGTTTAACAATGAAATGTTAAAAGCTTTTTCTTTAAAACCAGGAACACATAAAGGTGTTCACTATTTCTCAGTACTTCATTGCACTAGTGGTCCTAGCAAGCAAAATAAAATAAGGCTGTTGTTATTCACAGATGATTTCATTGTTTAAATAAAACTCAACAAAATTAGTGACTTAATAAAAAGACTTTAGCAATATTGCTAAATATAAGATCAATATACAAAAATCCATTTCATTTCTGTACATTGGGGGCTAAAAGCAAAAAACATAAATAGTATACCATTTATAATAGCACCCAAATAATATTTGGCAATTTGTCAATTAAGTTCTGACTCAGAATTAGGGCAAACTTTGCAGGTTAAGAGCAGTCCCACACAAGGGTGCTCTCACCTCAGTCAGTTGCCACAAGCCCGGGGGTCCCTAGGTCACCTGCACATCTGACCCAAGAGCTACAAATTTGGAGATTCTCATCTTCCCTCAGATTTAATCATTCACTTGACTGGTTCCCAGAACTTAGAAAAGCCCTGCATTTATTATTATAGTTTTATTACAAAGAATTCAAGTCAGGACCAGCCAAAAGAAGAGACCTAGATGATGAGGTCTGGGAAGCTCCCAAATGTGAAGTTTCTGTGTTCTCAGGACATGTCACCTTCTTAGCACATGGGTATGTATCATCAACCAGGGAAGCTCACTTGAGCTTCAGTGCCCAGAGTTTTTTGGGGAGAGTAGGAGTTGGGTTCATTACCTAGGCATGATTGATTTAATCATTGGCCACCTAACTGAACTCAACCTCCAGCCCCTCTCCACCCCTGGAAGTTGGGCTGATATCACGTGGCTCAAAGCCCCAGCCCTCTAATCACAGTCATCCCCATCCTGAAGCCATCTAGGGACCAATCATGAGTTGCCTCATTAGCATCAAGTCAGATATGGTTCCAGGAGCCCACCATGAATAACAGACACTCCTATCACTCAGGAAATTCCAAGGGTTTAGAAGCTTCCTCCAGGAACTAAGAATAAAGACCAGCCAAATTCTTTATGATGTATCAGGCAGTTAGAAGTAAATCTAACAACAACAACAACAAAATACCTAGTTCCTCTTGACAAACTCTCCATATAAATACGATGGAATACTCTACAGCTGTGAAAGTGAATTAGCTACAGGTACCCACAGCAACTGTTGCATGTATTTCCGTTTTGCAAACCAAATTCACTGGCAGCGCTGTGTGATTAACAGTGATGCAAACATCAGCACTCTTCTGCGGACCCATCTGCTGAGAGTGGGCAGGACCCACCAACCAGGGTTGTGGAAAACTGTGAAGCAGGCAGACTTTATCTTCAGAGCCCATACCCACCTCCTCTGCCTCTTCCCCTCTTCAGAGCCGCACCTCCCTCCAAGTGTCTGGGACATTTGCATTCTCTTTCCTTCCTCAGCTCCTCAAAACCCTCTCGGATGCATTGCTAAGTGTGAAGGAGAAAATCCCTGCAGATTCTCTAGGTGGGAGTTGGGGGCGGGCGACAGGGAATTTGCTTCTCTAGCTATTCCACTCAAAGTTGCAACTGTGGGTTTTGGCTCTTGGTAAAGGAATTTAAGAGAGTAAGGTGACAGAGGAGGAAATCAAACCTTTTCTGGTGGCCGAAATTCTCACCAGCTTGTTTAGGTGAAGGACAGAAACACCTTTCAAAACCACACCAGCTCCCCCTGCAGCCATGCCCCTCACGTGTTCCCTCCTCTAAGGAATACCAGGGGCCTCTTTGCAAACTCTCCAGCCCTCGAGATGATTTTCCTCTGCCTATTAGAACATGGGCCCTACCATGGATTAGATTACTTCAAAGAAGTTTCCTAGAATATGTTTCTGCTTTCCAAGCTTAAATTCTAACAAGACACCCCCACCCCCACCCCCATCCTCCTTGGCCATTATCCTCTTCTTTTGCCCAGCTTACTCTGGTCAGGGCCAGATTTACCGTGGAGTCCATGAAACTTAACCCCAAGGCCTCTCCTTTGCACAACCCTGACCAAGGCCCTGGGAGGGACCCTAACCTTGTGTTCACGTGGTCACGTGTTTGTGTAATATTCACAGAGCAAGTTATTTTGAGAGCAATCTGTTAGCAAATGTGCTATTGCCATTCAGACTTTCCCTCCTGCTGGATGCCACTTGCTTGGCTGGGCATTTGGGGGAGCTGACTTAGGGGAGGTTGCCGTGAAGATGCTTTTAGTTTTAGTGGGCTGTGTTTACATGGTTTGCAGTTACTTATGTATGTGCAGTTAGGTTATTGCCAGGATTGTGGTGTAGGAATAACTTCTAGAAATCCTGCTAAGTCTCACAGAATCAACTCATGAGGTCCTCATGCAAACATGGCCCACCCTACAACTCATAACATGTGACTGCAACTAAGACATCATCAACAACTTGGTTAATGAGTGTCATTAATTCAAAGAGAATAGAAGTTGAGTCACCGCATAAGAAAATTAGAAACGCCCCCGAAATCTTATAGGTCATGTACAAAAGAACACTAAATAGAATTATTTCCCAAATTTGATAATCCAGAAAACTTATAAGGTAAAAGAACTTATAAATATCAGCCATACAAGGCTGGGCATGGTGGCTCATGCCTGTAATCCCAACACTTTGGGAGGCCAAGGCAGGTGGATCGAATCGCTTGAGCTCAGGAGTTTGAGACCAGCCTGGGCAACATGGTGAAACCCTGTCTCTACTAAAAACAGAAAAAATTAGCTGGGCATGGTGGTACACACCTGTGTTCCCAGCTACTGGAAAGGCTGAGGTGGGAGGATTGCTTGAGCCCAGGAGGCGGAGGTTGCAGTGAGCCGAGATCACACCACTGCACTCCAGCCTGGGTGATGGAGAGAGATTCTGTCTCAAAAAAAAAAAAAAAAATCAACCATTCTAAAGTGTCAACCACACTAGAAGAAAGACTTAGTTATCTTTTTAACTATCTAACTTTCAAAGACTGAGTTATCTTTCAAGCTGGGCGTGGTGGTGCATGCCTATAGTCCCAGCTACTCAGGAGCCTGAGGTCGGAGGATCATTTGAGCCCAGAAGTTTGAATCTAGCCTAGGCAACATAGCAAGACCCTATCTCTTAAAAAAATAAAGAAGCATATTACAAAGTTGTCACAGAAGAGAAGATCAGAGATTATGCAGCATGTTTACATTTGCTGCCAGCAGTTTGCCAAGCAGCTAATTAGTAAAAATGTTATTTTTATGAATGGTGTGGTGTTTGTAGTATTTGCCAGCTTTTTATAATTTTTAATTTGCTGCAGTTCCTTTTCTGATTAAACATAAATATTCACTTTCATATCTAATTTTGTGTTCATGAGTTTGTATTTTTAAGAGGCTCCCCAAACCAAGATCCACCCTGGCTCCTTTTCTGTTTCCTTCTTCATACAGTAACTGCCTCATCTTCCTGCCCTCATCTGGTGTTGACTGTGCCCTGGTTTCACGATGGTCTTTGCAGTTAAACCAGCATACTTACTGCCCAGAGCTGGAGTGTATGCTCCCTGAAGACAGTCCCCTGATTCAGAGTACCACAAACAGGGCCGGACCTACTGGAAACACTTTATAAAGGCCTGTTAAAAGAGCATCTGAAATTAGACTGTAATTCTCTCGAATAGGTGACCCGGGAGCTGCCTCCCAGTATGTGGGCACTTCAAAAGTGGTGTACCTGCCTGCAACTTGCAGGTTTTCCCAGAATAGAAGAGTTTCTGCAGAAAGGATGTGGTTCCCTATGAATAGTGTGATCCAAAAAGACCCTTCCCAAAGTCAGGGTCAGACAAGGTTACTGAGCCAAGAGTTGGATTTGGACCCTAACAGAAGCAACTCTGGAGACCCCTCTCGAGTTGATCTCAAGACCTTTCTGCTGCCCTCCTCCCCATGCTCACTCCCCTCCTCCATCCCCGCTGCCTGTACTTCTTCCCTGCCTGGCCAGCCTGGGTAGTGGTCTCAGTGCTACTCATTCAGCAGGCACCTCCTTCCTCCAGTAACTTGCACTCGCCACCTTGCCCAGCCTCCCTTTCCTAACCAAAACATCCCTGCTTTTCCAAGGGGCCAGAACCTCTGTGGAGTGAAAGTAGATGGCATTTCTAATGGCTTTTATAACATGCAGCCACCTGCCTTCAGCATCTTCTGTCTGCAAGCACCAGGCACACCAAGAGGTCCCAGCACTCAGGGGCTCTCAGGATAAGTGGGGGAGGTGGTGCGCCTCCATTCACACAGAGCATTCAGCAGGCACCATAATATTAGTCTTGCTAACAGAAGACAGTGGGCTTAACAGGTCAGTATGTTTCCTCTCCCAGGTATCGAGTTGATATGTTGACAGGGACCTTACCCAGCATTCCTCACAGCCTGTCCTGAGAAAGACTGGTCCCCATGATACATTTAGAAAAAAGTGGATAAGTGGTCAAAGAGGTTTGACAAGCGCTACATACTCTGAGACTTTATAAATAAGCTTCACTGGTTGTTGCCAGCCTGTCCCAAGGGTGTTTGGGCACACATCCTATCTCCCCTGCTAGCTATTAACATCTTTGGAATATGAATTCATTTCAGGAAACACTACCTTACTATCTTAACTAAAAACAGCAACTCTGTAGGTGAGACTTCTGCACCCAGACAGGCAGGTGGTCAACTTCAGGAGGAGCAGGGCATCCCCAATGTTCCGCAGGGAGTTACTTCCTGCCTACATTTAGGCTGGACCACCAGGAGCCTCCTCCTTCCCCACACCTGCCCTTTCCAGACAGACCTTGTGACAGAGAGACTTTTAAAACTTCAGGTAAGCTCTCTAGGGCCCATTCCATTCCCTCCCACGCCATCTGTATAATGAGTCTACCTGGAGACTCCAAAATCTGTCATGCCCTCCAGACCCATCTAAGTTCTACCTCATCCCGCATCAGTAGAAAAAAGAAAGGCCAGACACGGTGTCTCATGCCTGTAATCCTAGCACTTTGGGAGGCTGAGGCAGGGGCAATGCTTGAGCTCAGGAGTTCGAGACCAGCTGGCCAACATGGGGAAACCCTGTCTCTACAGAAAATACAAAAATTAGCCAGGCGTGGTGGTGCACGCCTGTAGTCCCAACTACTTGGGAGGCAGGAGGATCGCTTGAACCCAGAAGGTCAAGCCACTGCACTTTAGCCTGGGTGACAAAGTGAGACCCTGTCTCCAAAAAAAAAGCAAGACAATGATGTGTGTCTCTCTCTTATTTCTCTTAGTCTACTGATTGCATCACAAGCATTGTGGGTCACATTCCAGAGCCTTCTGAGAAGGGAGAAGTCAGGGAAGTTCCTTTTGTTCTTCTAATCATTTTCTGCAAGTCAAACTGGAGAGAGTTCCAGTCCTGTGGGGTGGGAGCAGCTGTGAAGAGGCTGGAATCGGAGGGGAACTTTGGGGCCTGGAGGCCTAATGGAGGACTCTGTGATGTTCGACCATGCTGTGTCGTTACCCTCCCTGCCTCTGCATCCTCTTCTGTGGAGCAGGGACAATGATAGCAGCCACCCTGGGAGAGCGTCATGATGACCAAACAGAAGGAGACAGAGGGTGAGGAGCACCCCGAGCACATGGTCAGCACCTGGCAGGTGGCCGTTATTATTACCCATTTCTCAAAAGTGCTTTGGGACTCACATTTTCTTTCTTTTTGAGGATGGAGGTGTAGAGGGGTGCAATAAAGCTCTGAGTCTGACCTCCAGGTTGGTCCCAGGCAAGATTAGCAGCCCGAGGGGTCCGGCTTCCACATGGTAGCATGAAGAGCATGTTCAATAGAAAGCCGGACCCATACCCCACACAGCAGAGGGCTAGGCTTGAGCACAGACACTACCTTTGTCCTGAGATTTTTACATGGCAATTAAACTTCAAACTAATTTTCTCCTGGCTGGTGGTCAGTTCCTGAATTTCATGGGCATATCAAGTGTTCCTTTAGCTCAACGTTTTTACTCCATTCATTCGCCCGATTGTAAGTGAGTGCCTATCTTGTATAGAGGTGCACAGCAGACAGAGGGAAAACAACCGGCTCTTGCCTTCAGGAGCCCTCGCTGCCTTCCCTGCTATAGAGTTATGAACTTAGATGAAGGGGTCCAGGAGGCTGTGTGAACACAAAGCCTTGCCAGCTAAGTCAGAGAGGAGGGTCCTGCAGTAATATCCCCAAATGTAAAATGAAAAATAAACACCTTCAACAGGGTTCTCAGGAGGTGAGCTGAGCTACTGCTGGCAAAATCCCTTGTACAGAGTGGATGTCAACAAATATTCCCTCCCCTCTCTAATATGCTCTCATTTATGTACCTGGATGTTAATAAGGTTGCTGAGAAAAGTTTGCTAGGAGGGAGGAGAAAGGTTCCACCCTCCTCGGGGGAAGAGGTGGGAGACAGAAAGGGGAGTCCTGGGGATCGGAGACCAATGTCTCACGTCTTCTACCACATGGCCACATGGCTCACCCCTTGACTCACTCTGGTCTCAGCTCAAATGTCCCCTTATACGAGAGGCCTTTCCGGACCACCCACCCCATCACTCTCTATCTTCTTACCCTGCTTTATTTCCATTCCTTGCACTTATCTCCACTAGACATATCATACATTTGTTTGTTCAGCTGTCTTTCCATCCAAAGTGCGCACCCCATGATTGCAGGGACTTTGTTGTGCTCACTGCTGGGATCGGATCTCAGCTCTGCCAATTATTAGTTAATTTGATCTTGCTCAAGTTAGCCCTGTCTCTCTACCTGTTTCACAGGGTCATTTTGATAATTAAATGCACTATTAATAAAGCAGTACTTGGCACAGTGCCTAGCACATAATAATTTCTCAATAAACGATAGCTATTATTATGATCAGTGATTTTTCAGTAAATTTTTACTTCCTATGGTTCAGCCATCTGGGGAAAACCTCTGTGGCTACTCAAGGATTTATCTTATCCTGAGGGGAGGTAGAAATAGAAACTTGTACTCATCCAGGAACCATGAAAATACTACTTACCTTTCCAAAGCAGGTGAACTCAAGACCTCTAGGGATGCTGGTTCTCAAATACAGCTACACCTTGGAATCACCTGGGAAGCTGTGAAAAAATCACCGATGCCTGGGTCCCCCCCCCCCCCCCCCGCCCCTGCCCCTGGCCCCACCCCTGCCCCCACCCCCGCCCCCTCAGATTCTGATGTGACTGGCACAGCAGGCCTGAACGTCAGGATTTTTTTTTTAAGTTCCCTAGGTGCTTCCAGCCTGTAGCAGGTCTGAGAGTCACTGCTCTAGAGTGCCACCAGATTTCTCCTTGAAAGCCAGCGTGACAGATGTCTATTTGTGGCTTGACAGTTAATGCATCTTACTAAAAGAAGCCATTTGCACACAGACTGGCCTATTAAAAATTAATCACTTTGGCCTAGCAGGGCTCCTCACTTAAAGATTGCTGTCCATTGTCATGCAGCACCCCAGGATGCTAATGCCCCATAGAGGAGAACTTGTAGCCCCTCCAGCAGCAGAAGCAGATAAGGAAACTGAGGCAGAAGCAGCCCAACCAAATCATCCCTCCACCCACCTCTCTACCCAGCCCAGCCACTGGTCCTGGTGAGGATGGTGGTAATGGAGCTGCCAGTCCTAGTACATCACTGAACAAACAGAACATGTTATCCTGTCTTTGAACTGTAATAGGATTCAGAGTTCTTGATTTGGACCCCATGAGGATAATATCCAAAGCTTTTATCAGACGGTGAGCTCTAGCTGAATTAGAAGACAACCACATTTCACCGAAGTGCTTTTTAAAAAGAAGCCCAACTCCATTGCTCCCACTTTCCTGCTGTTTAAAAGTAAGGAGAAGTACATTATGCTAAATGAAATAAGCCAGATGCAAAAGGACAAAGCCTGTATGATTCTGCTTCTGTGAGGTCCCTAGAGCCATCAAACCCATACAGATAGAAAGAAGTATGGTGGTTGCCAGAGGCAGGGGGCAAGAACAATGGGGAGTCATTGTTTAAGGGGGACAGACTTTCAGTTTTGCAAGATGAAAAGAGTTCTTGGCCGGGTACAGTGGCTCATGTGTGTAATCCCAGCACTTTGGGAGGCTGAGGAGACAGGTGGATCACTTGAGCTCAGGAGTTCAAGAGCAGCTTCGGCAAAATGGCAAAACCCCATCTCTACAAAAAATACAAAAATTAGCAAGGCATGGTGGCCCGCACCTGTAGTCCCAGTCACTCTGGGGGGTTAAAGCCTGAGGATCGCTTGCGCTTGCGAGTCTTACTGGGAGACTGCAGTGAGTCATGATCATGCCACTGCACTCCAGCCTGGGCGACAGAGTGAGCCTCTGTCTCAAAAAAAAAAAAAAAAAAAAAAAGTTCTGGAGATGGATGGTGGCGATAGTTGTACGGCATTTTGAATATACTTAATGCCACTGAATTGTATGCTTAACAGTTAAAATGGTGAACTTTATGGTATGTGTATTTTATCACAATTAAATTTTTTATGGCAATTTTATTATAATTTTTTTAAAGTAAAAGGAAGTGGCCACACAGGGCCTGGAGTGTCCAACAAGGGCCTGCAGGCCTATGGGAATTTATATGAGCTTTTGGTTGATTTCCATGGAAACCTGGGAAGAGATGGTGAATTTCAGGATCTGTCCAGGATCCCCCAGAGGGTGGAATGGGGAAGGGGCAGCCCTGAAAGGGGATCAGCAGATCAGCATTTAGGGCATCTTAGAAGTTTTTGAAAATTCAGTGCAGCTGATTTAGCCAAACTATTTCTTCACCCATGTTTACTTTAGCAGCATAGTAGAACGTGCCAGATGATTTACCAGTGATTGTGATGTGAGCCAGGCTTTGTGATGTGTTCCCTCCCTCAATCTGAGAGAGTCCCTGCTGCATGCTTTCCTGGAAATGAGTTTAATGGAATGAGTTTGCTATTTAGCTGTGGTATTATTCCTTTTTAAAAAAGGTTTCTCACGTGCCTCATATGTACATTGGCACAAATAAGAATTATGCCTTCAGAGGGAGATGACTACAGAAGAGAGGCTGTATATGTCTGCTTCAGCAGGACATCTGGGAGGATGTTGTTCTTCTAAATGATCTTTTGATGAGTGTCTGTAACTCAAAGAATTAACCCCTATTATAGATCAGTCTGCTGCTCGGTTTGAGAAATCTGCCTGGCCTGTAAGTAAAGCAAATCATAATTTCTTAAGGCAGGCCAGTATCATAAAGACCATCTAGGAACTTGCTGGTCCAAGTGTGGTCATCTGAACTGCAACATCAGCATCACCTTGTTTAGACTGAGAAATGGAATCTGCGCTTAACCAGTCAAGGTCCTCAAGGGATCTGAGAGCACCCCAAAGTTTGAGAAGCCAAGCTTTCGGGTCTCCACCAGGAAGACGGTTTTGGCACATCTCTCCACGAGACTGTCTGTTCTGTGCTTGGACCCTCTGCTTGTCTAGACAGCCCAGGCCCCCACGGAAAGCCCCAGCAGCCTTAGAAGTCTCTCTTATGTGCGAGGCAGTGGAGCCCTCTATTCAGATCAAAGGAGCTACATCTGCACAGCCTGGGGTTGAATTCCAGCTGTGCCACTTATAGCCTGTGTGAGTATGGACAGGCTGCTTACACTCTCTGTGCCTCAGTTTCCTCCCTGTAAAATAGCTATGATGAGAGTCCCTACCTCATGGGATTGCTGTGAGGATGAAATGAGTTAATCCATATAAAGCAGATAAAACAGTCTGAGGAGCTCAATAAATGTTAGCTGGTATTATCATGTCGCATAGATTTCTGTCTCACACATTGGCTCTCGGCTGTCCCCAGAGCCTCAGAGAACAAGCTTAGCTCCTCTTCCACATGACAGCCTTGCAAATGTCTACAGGCAGCTCTCACGCCCACCCCTTCCATGTCCTCCAGACTAAAATTGCCGGGTTCTCGTGCGACAGGCGTTTGATTTCCACTGCTCCTCCACCGGGAGGCCTCCTGGGAACCCAGTCCCCCGAAAGAATCAGTCTCCCTGCCACAGCCTCACTTTTCCCCTAAGTTTTTCTTCTTCCAAGGAAGTGCAGTGCCAGGGGCCTTCCTGAGGCCTTCCTGAGTCCATTAATCCCCTGCTCTCCAGACTGCCTGGGGAATTGGGGGAAGCATGATAGCGGTGGAGAGGGAGCACAGAGCTGCAGCCTCCTTGCTCCACCAGTGCCCACCTGCTAGTAAGACTTGCAAGGGCCCCACTAGGGGCTCAGGCCTGCCCAGGCTAATTAGAAAAGCAGAGACACACATGGCCCTTCTGCAACCTATGCTGAAACGCCTTCCGCACTAGGAGGAGGGTATTCACCTCCCCTGGGGAGCTCATTCAAGATGGAGATTGGAGGACTCCAAGTCGGCAGCTGTGAGTGGTCTGCACATTCATAAGCATGTCATTGGGGATGGGGGAAGGCCTGGCAGTATGAAAGTGATGAGTGCAGGAGCCAGACACCCCTGACCACTTCCCAGTTACAGCACCTTGAACCAGTCATTTTATTACTCTGTGAAGGGCCTGCATCAAATTCATGTAAAATACTAACACAGTGCTGGGCACAGGGTAAGTCCCGCAGAAATGTTGGCCATGATTACTTCCTCGTCCTTACATTTTGTTCATATTAACATTTCATCTCTCTAACCATGTGAAATGCTCTTTGAAGACAAGGGATGATCTTAATCGTTTTCCCATCCTTCACATAGGGACAGACACCTTAGGCTCCCAGGACACAATGCAGAAACTTCTGGTTGGGAAGGCGAGGCTGTCAGAGACTCTCATCATCCTAGCCCGGAAACAGAGGCAGCCCTAAACATTGCTTCAGCATGAAAGGAAAACCAACCCTTCCCACCCTGTCCTCACCCACCAGAGCTAAAGTTGACTGGGCTTTTATTCTTGGAGAATGTCGTCTCATTTAAATTCACCATACCATACCAGGCCAGACGCAGTGGCTCATGACTGTAATCCCAGCACTTTGGAAGACTGAGGTGGGAGGATCGCTTGAGCTCAGGAGTTTGAAACCAGCCTGGGCAACATGGCAAAACTCTGTCTCTACAAAAAATATAAAAATTAGCCAAGTCTGGTGGCATGTGCCTGTAGTCTCAGCTACTTGGGAGGCTAAGGTAGGAGGATCGCTTGAATCCGGGTGGCAGAGGTTGCAGAGAGCCAAGATGGTACCACTGCACTCCAGCCTGGGCAACAGAGTGAGACCCTATCTCAAATAAATAAATAGGCCGGGCGTGGTGGCTCATGCCTGTAATCCCAGCACTTTGGGAGGCCGAGGTGGGCAGATCATGAGGTCAGGAGATCGAGACCATCCTGGCTAACACAGTGAAATCTCATCTCTACTAAAGATACAAAAAAAAAATTAGCCGGGCGTGGTGGCGGGCACCTGCAGTCCCAGCTACTCAGGAGGCTGAGGCAGGAGAATGGCATGAACCCAGGAGGCAGAGCTTGCAGTGAGCAGAGATAGCACCACTGTACGCCAGCCTGGGCGACAGAGTGAGACTCCATGTCTAAATAAATAAATACATAAATAAATTCATCATACCCATGAGGGATTAGTAGGCACATTATCATTAAAGGGTGTAGTAGAAAGTTTATTGGATTGAGCCTTCTCCCCCAACCTTCCAACTCCCACATACAAGAGATCAGGCAGTGGGGGCACAGCAAGGACAGGCACAGGAGACTTGGCTCGAGATCAGAACTGGTGCCCACCCAGCACGGGCTTGCTGGAGCAGCTCGGAGTGCCCACCCTTCTGGAGTGACTTTGATCCAGGCTGTTCTGAATTCCCTGGCAGGCAGCTGGGATCGAAGGCTGCTTCCCTGCTCCCTCTGCAAAGAGAATGCTCAGAGCTTTAATTATACCTTCTCTCTAGATCCTTCAGGGGCCCTAATTATGCTCTTCACAGGGCAGCTGCTGCTAGATTATTTCCCAAACACCTCTGAAGCTTTTAAAGTCAAAGCCTCCCATGGGCTGTGCGTGACTCTAAAGGGACAGCAAAATGGGTGGATGGGAGCAATAGCTGACGAAGGTCCCAAGGCCCCTTAAAAGGGTCTAGAAAGGAAACCACGTTCATCTGCCTCCCAGTGGGAACAAGGTGGCAGGAGGAAAGAGACGATTAGGAAGGGGCCACTCCCATCTTGTTTCTTGTGCTCTGAGTGGTGGTCACAGAGAACTGTGGGCGTGTGCACTTCATGTCTTCTCAGAGTAGTGATGTCACAAAGCCTCACACAAGAGGCTGGCCCCAGCTGGCCTGCAACAGCCGCGTGCAGACGCACCCACTTGTGCGCCGAGTGTGCCTGCTGTCCTGCTCACTCCCTCCTCGGCCACCCTGTGCATGGGCATGCCCTGCCTGGGGAGACCAGGTCTGATCACAGAGACATGTTCCTCTCTACATCCAAAAGGAGTTGAAACTATCCTCACCCTGCAGGCTTGGGCAGAGGGCTATTTGGAGATTTTTTTTGAGCCAATATACTTATTGATTTATGAGCTCTTTTCATAAAATTGGGTCCCCACTTCTGGGTATTCTTTAAAGTTTTTTGTGTTTTTTTTTTTTTTGTAGAAAATTATCCTGAATTTCACCCCATCCACTTGACTGCAACTCCTCTCTTGAATTCTGATCACCAGTACCATGTTGTGGGCCCCAGAGCCTCTCCCATTCGGACACCCAGGGCTCAGCTCAGCTGACAGCAGGACCCTGGTCCACTGTGTCTGCCCCCAGACCTGGGAATGGAGCTTCCCATATATTCCCATCTCCCCTTCCTGGGGCTTCTCTTGCACCAGCTTGGCAGAAGACACTGCACCTTCCCAAATTCTTCTCAGCCTTGTGGCTTCTGAAACATATTAACAAATCCCCTTTAAGGGTCGGGCACAGTGGCTCATGCCTGTAATCCCAACACTTCGAAAGGACGAGGTGGGCAGACTGTGTGAGCTCAGGAGTTTGAGACTAGCTTGGGCAACATGACGAAACCCCATCTCTACAAAACATACAGAAATTAACTGGGTATGTTGGTGTGTGCCTGTGGTCCCGGCTCCTTGGGAGGCTGAGGTGGGAGGATCCCGTGAGCCTGGGAGGCAGAGGTTGTGAGCCACTGTTGTGCCACTGCATGCCAGCCTGGGTGACAGAATGCGAGAACCCGTCTCAAAGAAAACAAAAGCAAACAAAAAAATCCTCTTTATGTTTTTTTAAAGAGTGTGAAGAACAAGTAACCATAGGAAGATAGCTAGTAGTTAAAAATTCAGCAGGTTCTTGTTTTTCATTAAAAAAAAAAAAAAGGAAGAGCTGGAAAGCAACTTTCTTGGCTCCTGTCATGACCTGGTCTGTAATTCTGTCCCAAGGGCAGCTTTACCCATGTCAACATCTTCCTTTTACTTTTACAGCAAGTGTTTCAGATGAAAGCCCCCTATCCTCACTTTTCTTTAGCCCTAGACTCTGAGGAGAGGCAGATGTCAATTCTAGACCATTCTGTTTCATAAAAGACTGTGCATTTACATATCAGAGAAAACTCCCCTGAAGCTACCTCCCCTCTGGGTACTCTTGCTTTAGTCTTTTCCCTGACAATCTCACCCTCTGACTGAAAATAAAACCAGACTATTCTTTTAGAACCCACCCACCTAAAAATGAACTTCTACAGACAGTATTTGGCTTGTTCCTGTAACTTTTAGAATCAAACTTAAGTTCCTAACAGTCTACTGTACACACACCATGGATGAGTCTCAGATGCATTGTGCTAAGTGAAGGAATTCAGACTCAAAAGGCTACATACTGTCATTCCATTTATATAGAAGGTAAAACTAGAGAGACAGAAAAGAGCAGTTGCTAGGGGTTGGGACTAGGGGTGACCAGAAGAGGGCATGAATACATTGTTTGAGATGATGGAGTTGTTACGTATCTTGATTGTGATGGTGGTGACATGACTCTATGCTTTTGTCAAAACTCATAGAACTGGTGAATTTTACTCTATGTAAATTACACCTCAATAAACTTGACTTTTAAAGCAATTAAACTCTTATAAAAATGACATTGGCCAATCCTTTTTTGGAACAAGATAAGGTGTAAGTGGCTATCAACTTATATAAACTCCACACCCACCTTGGAAAGTGGAACCTGGACCACCTTGTAGTCAAGTGTATAAAAGAAGAGGATCAGTGGTCCTTGCAGAAGGTGCCAAAATTTGGGAGGAGGTTCAGACCATATGAGATGTTCCTTTTTCATTCATTCATTCAACAGTTCAGCAGTGTTTATTGAACACTTCTTAGGAGGCATGGGGCTAGGCAATGCACAGTAGCTGCATAACAAGACACAGCTGCTGCCCATGAGGGGCACGCAGTCTAGTGGTCTTTGGAGGGGTGGGGATGCAGAGAAGTAAAGAAACGGCAACAAAACAAGGAAGCTTCTGAGAGGAAGCCGGCCTGAGCATGTCAGCCGGTAGCGCGATGAGTACGAGGATATCCCTCATGGAATGTACACAGTCAAATGCACAAAGGACAGAAGAAGAGGGCACATTCTACAAATTCTAAGGAGTTCATTTTGGTGAGAGTATTGAGGCCAGCGCATGGGATGCTCTATGATTTCCACCTGAAGGGTGTCTTCTGCTTTTCCTCCTTCCTTCTACCAGTGTGAGGCTCTACTCGGAGGAAATATGTGCCACAGAGGGGAGGAAACTGCTGTCCTTTCCAAAGGTTTTAGACATTTAATAAATCTTTGCTGAACAAATGAAGGGATTTCAAATTAATAGGTCAAAAGCTCTTGGGTCCTGGGCTTCTTAACTTTTCATCTGCTTTAACTTGAGACTGTGATACTTCTGCATCAGTAGAAAGGAAAGTGCGGATGCTAAACTGCGAAGTAAAAGACCATCCCTGGAATCTCCCATTGGATCTCCTTGGTCCTGTCTCACCTTAACCCCAATGGATCTACACATTTTTTTTCTTACATTAGAAAGACTGTTCTAGGGAATTCAAATGGACATTTCCCAGATGTCACTCTTGGCCCAGCTTTCTGAATTATGTAGAAAACAATTTCTAAATTCCTTGGGTATATTTTCCTAAATCATATATGAGTATATGTCCTTGCTATATACCATAAGGAGGGAGTCCATCTCAGACCACAAATCACTGAGCTGTGGGCAAAATCAGCTAGAACATTTATCCCCCAGAAAGACACAGTCAGACTCCCAGAATCTCATGGACCAACGAAAGCTGTGTCCACTTTGTTGTTCAGGACTGCTTCCACATAGCATTTTCCTGCATCCATTATGAAGATGGTCTTATCTGTTCTCAGTAGGAGCCTGGTGCCTGGCTTTGTGGCAGCATTAATTCTGATCTTCAGTGTCAAAGCAACCAGCTTGAGTTCAAGCATATGGCTACTTCTGAGATTCATCCACTAGATACAGAAAACGCCAGAGTCTCATGGTTACTCTGTTGCTAGCAGTAATGAACTTGAGCAGGGCTCCTGTTTATCCATCTTCTTACTAGACAAGGGCAGAGTTACATCAAGGTGGGGTGGGAAATCATTTCTTCTAAAATATTAATAACCTGAATTCCTTTCTATAAAGGAGAGCCCTTGGATCTTGTAAGATTCTCTCACCAAAGCATTTGAACCCCACAAACCAGGCCCAGCCCCTCTAACCAGACCTCTGTTCACTCATGCTCCTTCAAGATCAATGGGAAAGGGGCGAGAATGAAAAGGACCCTGAAAGAGGTCTGTTTCATGGGAGGGGAAACTAGAAGAGGTATGGGAGGAAGGGTATCCAAAAATGACTGATCAGTGGAACCAGAAATTTTGTCTTTCAGGGTTATCTGTCAGAAGGGTTGGTAACAAAGTGGTACCGTTCCCCACGACTGCTCCTTTCCCCCAATAACTACACCAAAGCCATCGACATGTGGGCCGCCGGCTGCATCCTGGCTGAGATGCTTACGGGGAGAATGCTCTTTGCTGGTGAGTTGCTAACTATGCCACCTTCCTTCTCATCTGGCATTGTTCCATAGAAAGGGGAACTGAGTGCAAAACACTTACAATCACAAAACATGCTCATCTTTTTCTGAAATTACTTCTGTGGCTTTTATGACACTATTTGGAGGCACCTTATTATATTGTCAGGCAAAAATACTGGAGAGGCTAAAAAAATAGTAGCCTTTTGAGCACAGAAGTTTTTGCAATCAAGTAACTACTTTGCTATGACCTAAATGCTTGTGTTCCCCTAACATTCACAGGTTGAAATCCTAACCCCCAAGGTGATGCTATTAGGAGGTGGAGCCTTTGGAAGGTGATTAGCTCATGAGGATGGAGCCCTCATGAATGGGATTAGTGCCCTTGTAAATGAGGCTGGAGGGAGCTTGTTTGCCACTTCCACTGTGTAAGGACACACTGAGATGGCATCATCTATGAAGTATGGGCCTTTCACCAGACACCAAATCTGCCAGCTCCTTAATATTGGATTTTCTAGCCTCTATAACTGTGAGAAATAAATGTTTGTTGTTTATATGCCACCCAGGCTATGGTACTTTGTTATGGCAGCCTGAATGGACTTAGACACAGTTCTACTCAAACATCTTGAGATTGATGGCTGCAAACACACCCACCCTACATTTTTAGCCCCTTCTTCCTCCCTCCCTGCCACTGTTCCCTGTCCTTCGGCCACATCAAGTGACCCACTGTTTTCCTAATCTATCATCATTTTTTGTTCACTTTGGCACTGTAGCAGGATGAGTCACAGACAAAACTCCTCAGACACCAGATTAAAGAAGGAAGAGGTTTTTTATTCGGCCAGGAGCGTCGGCAGACTCGTGTCTTAAGAGCCGAGCTCCCGAAAAAAGAAACTCCTAGCCCTTTTAAGGGCTTACAACTCTAAGGGGTCTACGTGAAAAAGTCATAATAGATCAAGTAAGCGTGAGGAACGTGACTGGGGGCTACATACATCAGCTAACAGAACAAAAAGTTTTACAGTGCTTTCTCATACAATGTCTGGAATTTACAGATAACACCAGTAGTTTTGGTCAGGGGTTAATATTATTATTATTTTAGCCACCAGGGCCAGGTGGTGGTGCCAAGGTCGTCTAGCTATTTATCTTACTTCTGTTTCTTTCCAACTTTTTGCTTTCTCCCTTTTCTCCTGTCTTATAAACTAGGGGAAAGGGGAGGTTGGGGAGAAACTGAGAAGGACAACAGGAGAAGTGGTAGCCTCATACCATAGCACAAAGACCTCCTTCTCTGCTTAGAAAACTCCTATTGAACCTTCAAAACCCAGCTTATGTCTTGCCCTCCATGATGTCTCTCCTAATTCTCCAGGGCGTGAATCATCCTTCTTGGCTCTCCCATTGCACTTCATACTCATTCTCGCACTCTCCTTCTTTGCTTGGAAGAGCACTTGCTCTCTTCACTCCCTCTCTTCCATTCTCTCCTAACTCTGCAGTGTGGTTCACTCCTGCTCCATCTGTCTAAAGCTGTTCCCACCCAAACTGCCATGTTCTTAATCCAGGGAACCCATTTCAGCCTCATTCTGTAGCAGTAGTCAGTGACAATCGTCACCTCCTTCTTGAAACCCTCTGTTCCCTGGGTCTCCTCCTCCCTCTCTGGCAAGCCCCCCTCAGTTGCTTCTCCCCCGCCATGAGCTCTACTTCCTCTGCACTATGTCCCTCAGCCCTTCCCAAGTTTCCACACTCAGCCCTAAATGCTGCTGTCACTTAAAGAATTTCCATCCATCCCCCTCCACCCAGGCTAACTTTGTAGAGGCTGGAAGTCCAGAAATATTGCAAACCACCATTGGTAGAGGACCATGGTGAGGCCAGTCTCCACATGCTCTGGCTGCAGCGTGGCAGACAGAGCCCTGTGGGCCTGCCTCCTTGCCACCTGTCCTCTGCCTGGATTCCATGCCCCTACAGAACTCTGGGCCTCATAGCCGGTCCTCCTGCCTGACCTCTCTTCTCAGTGCTTGCAGCCCTGCCCTGTCCTCCTAACCATGCTGTCTTAGCCTCAGCCTCCCTGTGAGTGCTCTCCCTACAGAGTGCTCTCCCCGCCTCCTCAGCCTGCCCTGCTTCTCCTCAGGGGACACCATCTCCCCTCGGCTCTTCTGAGTTGAGGCCATCCTTTCTCCCATGCCTTGTACACAGAGCGGGATAGAGCCTCTGCATCCTCCTTGCTCACCATTGCTTGCCTGCTATTAACAAAGCAGCCCTCCTCTGCGGCCCACCAGATGGCCCCTCTTCCTCTCTATCTTGTCCTCCCATGCCAGCGCCTCATCTCATCTCCCATCATCCCCCACACTGAGGCTGTTGGCACCTACATCACAGCCTCCCTCTCCACAGTTGGTCCCACATCATTCTGGCTGTGAGGCTGATGTGGCTCACTTATCTACTATCCTGGCTGCAGAGCCCCGCATCCTCAGTTCCTGGGACACTCACTGCCCTTGTTGTCAGCCTGTCCTCCCCACATCCACCCTGGACTTTGTGTCATCACCCAGAGCTGCTCAGGGGAGGAGAGATCTGAAGCGAGTAGCAGAGTGGCAGACGCTGGGGAGCTGAGTATCTAGGGAATGGAAAAGGACATGAAAGCTGGAAGGCCTGAGAAGTCCCCACCCACCTCCTTGCTTGATCAATGACTGCAGTGTGGCCCAGGGGGAGCGTGTTTTCTCTTGGCAATCAGCTCACAGGAGGCATGGCCAGCACTCATAGCCTGCATTTGTAGGCCTAGGCTCCTGGGGCTACCCCACCCTTCCATGTTGGGAAGGGAGGGGGAGAGGGAGGGAGTAGGATAGCCTTACCCCAGCCCCCTTTCAGAACCCCAAGACCTAGTAAGATTCCCCCCACTAAAGCCCCTGAATCCCACAAAATATAAGACAGCAGTGGCCCTTCTGGTATCTCCTAAGAGCAAAGGTGTGTCCTTAGCATCCATGTGGGCTCCCTCCACCCTGAAATCTCTGTCTACAAACCTAAGCCTGCAAGTGGCAGGGCTAATCGAGATTCCCTGCAGCCCCATGGGGAGCCAGCAATCTCAGTTGCTGGCCTGTTGTTCTTGTTCACTGTAGAGTGACCACATATGGGCAGCTGGTGTAATAATTAGCTCATGGGCACTGCAGACCGCCTAAGCCCACAGGTGAAAAGGAGCTGCCCACTCAGCTAAAGCCCCTGGCTCTCACAGCTGCTCATCTGCTGTGTACACAGAACATAGTGCTAAGGATGGGGAGAGGGATTGCTGTGGGACAAAAGGACAGTGAGGAGGTAGGGGGAGAAAGTCAGACAAGGCCCTCTCCAGGGAACTTAGGGTCTTGAGACAGAATTCTAGATGCCAGCCCTAGAAGGGGCCCAGGACAGCCCACCTCTTGTTTAACAGGTGATTTGGTTTCAAATAATGCAGGGTGGGAAAATGAGCTCAGAGAAGAAGAAATGGCTAACAGTGGCCTTTCTGAGGGAACACCAGCAGGACATTAAGAGAAAGACATGTCTGAATAGGTAAGAAAGTCTTTATTGTGTTTTCTTTTTGTTTTGAGACAGAGTCTCGCGCTGTCCCCCAGGCTGGAGTGCAAAGGCATGATCTTGGCTCACTGCAACCTCCACCCCCCGTTTCAAGCGATTCCCATGTCTCAGCCTCCCAAGTAGCTGGGATTACAGGCATGTGCCACCACGCCCAGCTAATTTTGTATTTATAGTAGAGACGGAGTTTTGCCATGTTGGCCAGGCTGGTCTCAAACTCCTGACCTCAAATGATCCACCTGCCTCAGCCTCCCAAAGTGCTGGGATTACAGGCATGAGCCACTGCACCCAGCCTGCCAAGAAAATATTTATATTGGGCACAGTTAAATCTTAGGTGCCATAGGAGCAGATTTATCTAATAAGGAGTAATGAGAGACCCAGAAAATGTAATCTCTCAATCACAGCAATGAGGGAATTATTCAGTGCTATGCTGGGCTAGTCACTCATTCATGATGCTAACTTCTTCCAGTAAGTATTTAAAACACATGCTATATATAAAACATATATTAATATGATATGTTAATATTAATTATATGTTAATGTAACATTAAGTAACAAGAAAAGTTAAAATAGGTTGGTCATGGTGGTTCACGTCTGTAATCCCAGCACTTTGGGAGGCCGAGGCGGGCGGATTGCCTGAGGTCAGGAGCTCGAGACCAGTCTGGCCAACATGGTGAAACCCCGTCTCTACTAAAAATACAAAAAAATTAGCTGGGCATGGTGGCATGCACCTGTAATCCCAGCTACTTGGGAGGCTGAGGCAGGTGAATTGCTTGAACCAGGAAGGTGGAGGTTCCAGTGAGCCGAGATCGTGCCACTGCACTCCAGCCTGGGCGACAGAGCGAGACTCCACCTCAAAAAAAAAAAAAAAAGGTAAAATAAAAACAATGGCAGGAAAGTCAGATGAAGCTGAAGTCAGGGCTTATGTCCAAACATTTAGGCCCTGAGTACAAACGTCTTCATTTGCCCCCTGGACTCTCAGGAGCCCCTACAATTTTCCCTCTGGTGGATTTTGTGCTTTGGGTGGATCCTTGACCACATGCTGGGGATACAAGACTGAGTAAGACATAGTCTCTGTCCTCAAAGGTCTGATGGTCCAGCGGGAGACACAAAAGGGTTAAAAACAAAACAAAACAAAAACAATACACAGTGAACCTATCTGTGTCCAGGGTGAGCCATCCTGCTATCTTATTTTTCCAACTGAAATTGCACAGACCTCCCAGTTCCATATTTTCCAGCCAATTCAAGGCAGGGGAGAAAGGAGGAACAGGTGTGAAGGAGGTCTCACCCTGGACTCTGACTCAAAGACTCTTCCCACTCCAGCCATAGCCACTAAACCCTAGATGGCTCAACATCCCTGGCCCTGCCACCATGATCTGGGTGATAGGTGCCTGGCTGCCTCTGTTCTCCCGGCCTTGAACCCTCAGCTCACAGGGCTCTGCTCCAGCTGCCCTTCCATCAGGCTGACAACCTTCAGGCCAGACGGAGGAGAGCTGGGCTTCTCCATGCCACAGCAGGCAGGTGACTCACTGAGAGCCCAGACGAGACTGTATAATCCACAGTCTACTGGCTGCTCATCTTCAGGCTCACTGTCTGTGGTCACGAGATGGTTGCAATCGCTTTCAGGTTCTCATGCAGAAGTGTCCAACGAAGAAAGGTAGGGAGGGGTCAGCCAGGGCAGCAAAACAGCTCTCCTCACATTTCTGTATTACCAGGGAGGAACATCTTCCCCGGAAGTCCTTCCAGGAGATTCCTGTCCCTGTTTGATTGAATCACATGGCCTCCCCTTGTTGCAAGAGAGGCAGGGAAGGCAACAGCTGGTGTGACATGGAAAGGACCTTCTTTCAGTAGGAAAGGGACATTGACCATAGTATCCTCCATGCTTCACACCTTCTCCCATTTTCAGTGGTGGCTTAGTAGACTCAGTGTTAAGATGCCTCCCACAAGTGACGTCTGTCACAAAGAATCACTGACGGATGATTAGGACATAAATCCCCAAGGTGGAATTATTCCATCAGCTTCTCTCAAAGCCACTCTTCCCTGCTCCTAGAAGCAAAGGAAGTCAAGAGTTATTAAACATCTGCTACAAGCAAGGTATTTCTCCCAGAGCCTTCATCTGCCAACATACTTGACTCCTTATAATACTCATTCCAAGTATAAATAATCATCCTCATTCCACAAGGGGTAGGGGAGCTAGGTCTGCCTCCAGGGCTGTCCACCACCAAAGCTCTTGCTTTCTGCCCCAGGCCATGGATTCCCAGGGAGGCCCCACTGGCTGCCTTCCATATGACACCATTGATCTCAGGCAGGAGCAGATAAGTGAAAGAGGCTCATTCTCTGCCCCCGCCCCCGCTGTGATTGAAGAAGCTACTCCAAGCAGAAGGTTGTGTATTACTGATTTGTGTGTCACACAGGAGAGGGGTCAGGGGCTTGGGAGCAAGGTCCCACCATCTCTGTCTGCAGCTTGATCACCCATTGACCTCATGGTCCCCTGGTGAGTGGTGTGGAGTACACATTTGGAGAGAGGACCCCACAGGGGTCTTCCAGAGCCCTGAACTGACCCAATGAGTCCACTGCAGGGAGAGGCTAAAAGGACCTCTTCAGGAGAGAGCCTGAGGCTGCAGGCACTTCCTCGGTCAGTATTCACATGTGCTTAGGGCCACACAGGGAACCGCAGGGGGACCTGGGAGAGCCCTCATCCTAGGCTGGATGACTGGAAGATTGGAATCCCATGGGAATTCATGGCAAGGGGAGGGCCCTCTGTGCAGCTGGACGGGCAGGGAAGACTTTGAGGAAGGAGAGGTATGGCTGAGGTTTTAACCTAGTAGAGCTAAGTGGAAAGGCAACTCAATCAAAAAAGAGAAAATGGAAGTAACAGAAGAACAGCCTGGAGGTCAGAGAAGGACAGCAAGGAGACCCACCCGTCCAATGCCAGAAATGCCATATGGTGGCCAGTGGTTGCCTGGGTGTGGGAGATGAGTTTCTGAGACAAAGACTGAAGCTTCTTATGAATGAAAACTACGCCTCGCCCATTCCCAGCATCCAGCGTGATGCCTGGCATGGAGAAGGTGCTCAATAAATAACTATTTATGGAATGAGGGAATAAATGAATGCTTGAGTCCATCCTGTCCCACCAAAGTTCCCCTGCAAACCTGGCATAGCCTGCCTGCCTTCTCCCAAGGAGCACAGAGGCCATGTGCTCAAGACACATCCCAAACCCAATTTGTTATTCCTGATTTGTTTTTCTCTTGAGAGTTTCCTAGATGGAACCCTCTTAATTGTAAACCAAAAGGTATGGCTCATTCCCAGCCTTAAAACTGTTTCCTTCCCCATCCTAGTAAAGATTGTGCAGAGAGGCCTATGGGAAGTTGCACTTGGAAGGCCTTGAGCCAGGCTGTTCCCATTCTTTAGTGCTGACTTATATCCAGCTGGTCTGAAACACAGAATGCTAGGGGCATAGATGGGGCCTTGCAGACTACCAGATTCAACCCCTTCTTTCTACTTTTGACAAAGCCAAGCCCCAGAGATGTCAGCCACCTGCCCACAGTTGTGCAGCAAATGAAGACCAGAACCCTGGTCCCAGCCCAGTGCTGCCCCACTGCCCTGTGTTGTTCCTCCCAGAACACCTGGTACCGCTTTTGGGCTACTGCACACCACAGCCCCTTGGGCAGCACACTTAACCATCTGGCATTGCCTCCCCAGGGGCCCATGAGCTGGAGCAGATGCAACTGATCCTGGAGACCATCCCTGTAATCCGGGAGGAAGACAAGGACGAGCTGCTCAGGGTGATGCCTTCCTTTGTCAGCAGCACCTGGGAGGTGAAGAGGCCTCTGCGCAAGCTGCTCCCCGAAGTGAACAGTGAAGGTACCTGAGCCTGGCAGCCAGGCCAAGTGTCCTGGGAGGATGAGCTAGGCTCCACCTTGCGGGGTAGGGGGCAGGCAGGTCTCCTTCCAAAAGGGCAAAGCATGGTCCTTGGATATAAAAGTCAAGGCTCCTCTGCCAGTGGGCCTTTGCCCTAACTATTTCCAAGCTGTGGATGCTGGGCCTTAGGAGTCTATTAGGGGCAGTCATTAGTGTTCTACCCTTGTTTCTGCTGCATTTTGCTTCTCATCTTCCTCACTCGCCTTCCTCCCTCTTTCCTTCATCCTCCCTCACGTTTTTGTCCTGGAAGGCATGGTGTGGTGCAAAGAACAGGAGCTTCCTCAGCCTGAGGGCAAGACCCCGGTCCCATTCCACCAGTGATGAGCTGTGTGGCCTCAGGCAAGGCCCTTCACTCCTCAGGCTTACTCCCTCTACTGTATATTCAAGGCCCGGCAGGCCTGGGAATAGACCAAAGGCTCTAGCTGCCTCTAGCTCTCAGAGGCACAGAAGACTCAGTCTAGGGGACAGCATCCCTCAGCAGCCAAAACGTCCATCTCGTGACAGGTGCAGAACAAGGGAGGCAGGCCCCAAGACCACACTGGGGGCATTAATTCCGAGCTCCATTTATTACAAGACAGAAATAGACCAAAGGTGATGAATCTGATGACAAAAACTCAGGTGCGGCACAGGTGAAAGGCAGGCTCTGGATGAAGCAGGGTTGAGGGGCTCAGTGTCCTGCCCACCTGCCTCTCAATCTCCAGACATGCTCCTGAGAACCCTTCCAGAACCCTTGGGGCTCTGAGCAGCTCAGTCTGGAAACCACTGGGCCAGAGGAAGGTGACAAGATTGTACAGAAGCTTCATTATCTAAGAAATGACTTAAAAACATCTGGGGAGGGTGAGCCTAGGGAGGAGTTTCTGAGGGGCGGTGGCTTAGGAGTTAAGGTGAAGCTTGTATGGTAGCAGATAACCCTGCAATCTCCATGGCTTAACCCACTTACAGTTTATTCACTGTGTACTTCACATCCAGGCAGAGTTGGGAGCACCGATGGGCAGGGGAGGATGAGTGGCTGTGCCCGGGACCCAGGCCATCAGGTCTGCCATCTTCAGCAGGTGGCTTTCAAGGTCACCTTGGGCATTCCCTTCCAGCCAAAGCCAGGGGAAGAGAGAGCAGAGACTCTTGAAGGAGGTTTTTCTGGGTCAGGCCTGGAAGTGGGGTACACACAGCACTTCCACCCCGATTCCATCAGCCCCAGGCACACAGCCATTTCTCACGGCAGGAGGGGCGGGAAAGGCAGGCCAGCAGGGTGCCAGGATGAGGGTGTCACATGGGACATGACTGCTGCCTTGAAACAGGAGAGGGGAAATCATGGGACAGAGAGGACATGCTGCTTTGGGGAAACCACTGAAGGCAGAGGTAGGCCCTAGGGTAGAAGTTAAAGGGGGATTTAAGTTTGATAAAAGGAAGAATTTTCTGGGTCAGGTGTGGTGGCTCACGCCTGTAATCCCAGCACTTTGGGAGGCCAAGGCAGGTGGATCTCTTGAGCCCAGTAGTTTCAGGCCAGCCTGGGCAACATAGGGAGACCCCGTCTCCACTAAAAATATAACAAATTAGCTGGGCATGGTGGCACACGCCTATGGTCTCGGCTGCTTGGGAGTCTGAGGCAGGAGGATCACCTGAACCTGGAAAGTTGAGACTGCAGTGAGCCGTATTCCCATCACTGTACTCCAACTTGGATGGCAGGAGTGAGACCCTGTCTCAAAAAAAAAAAAAAAAAGAAATGAAGAATTTCCTAGTGTTTGGGCTTCCCAGAAGTATCTGGGGACCTGCAGGAGGATCAGCTGTCAGAGAGAGGGAAGAGCAGATTTTCATCTGTGATGGAGTCTGTGGAGCAGCTTTGGGGTTGGTACTTGCCTCTCTTTCTTTTGCGACAGGGTCTCGCTTGTCACCCAGGCTGGAGTGCAGTGGTATAATCACAGCTCACTACAACCTCAGCCTCAAGGGCTCAAGTGATCCTCCCACCTCAGCCTCCCGAGTAGCTGGCATGCGCCACCTTGGCTGGCTAATTTTAAAATTTTTTTTGTAGAGACAACCCACTACTGGCCCACCTGGCCAACTACTACTTGTCTTGCTAGAAACAAGTCCAGCATGATCTTGAACTCCTAGGCTCAAGCAGTCCTCCTGCCTTGGCCTCCCAAAGTCCTGGGATTACAGATATGAGCCACTGCCCCAGTGGTTGTACTCATCTTTTTTAAAGATGATACTGCCTGCCTCAGTCTTTAGAGCTTTAATTCTCTCATTTCCTTGTCAAAAGGTCAAGTCATGGCTGGAGCCAAAAAAGGGGCCAGAGGCCCAAAGACAGAAAAACCTGCCCAGACTTGAAGCTGGGCCCCGCACTAGACTGCCCGATTCTTCCAGTCCTAGGAATTTGTGAGGCAGATCCTCTTTTAAGTTTGCAACTCCAGACCCAGAAACATGCTCTGAGCATCAGACTGTTCGGGGTGATCAGTTACTGCTGCTTAACTAATTTGGGGGTCTAGGGTTACACTGCAGCACTGCATCCTCCTGGGAGGCCAGTGACCTTCTGAATCCATCGATTTCCTGAATCACTGATGAATTTTCTTGCAAAGAGATACAGGGCTGGTGTGAGGGGCAGGTTAATGGTGCAGGCTGAGGCCCACCATGGAGTCCCTCGGAGGGATGGGCAGCCTGGGCCTTGAGTTCAGCTCAGCTCCATTTCTCCCTCTCCATGTGGGCTGTAACATGAGGAGCCAAGTCATGGTTTAAGCGGACCTCCAGAGACACCAGTGCTGAGAAGGAATCCAAACTTCTAGGCTAGACCTTGCACTGAGATAACCCAGGGCAGAGCTCCCAGGGCACCCACCCCTGCTCAAGGGAAGGGCCACCAGTGCCTGTGTGCAGAGCTGCTATCTGCTGAATTTTGGCATACATTCATGCTGGTTAGCAAACAGCCTCTCGCACAAGGCTTCTGAGTGTCCCTTCCCTTCCCCAGGTTCCCACTGCCCAGAACTCCCCCTTGATCCAGACATGAAAGGACTACTGCTTGACAGAGCAGGGGAATTCAGCCTGGTTGTTCAGTATCTGTAATATCTATCCATCTATCAAGGCTGTCTGCCTTTGTTGAACTTCCAGGGGCAGCATATGGTAGGAAGAGCTCTGGATTCGGACCCAGGAGCTCTGGGCTGTGGAGACCCTGTCCCACCCCTCGACTGCAGCATTCACCTTTCTCACTAAGGCTTTTTACTGCTGCACCTGGCACTCCAGCCTCAGGGCTTCCTCAGGAACAGGCTCCTCCATCCCATTCCAGCAGCCCCTTAAGCCATGACAAAGGGAAGTCGGTATATAAATATCTCAGCTTCCCTGCCCCGCAAGGGGAACCACCTCTGAGTGTGGCCCACACTGTCTCTGGAGGATCCCAGATGCCCACAGGAGTAACCTGTCATGAGTGTGCCTTGTTCTGGTTCCCCCTCACTCCCCCACCTGTGCTTGCTGGGATCCCCCACCACATAAACTACCTACAACCCCAAGCCTTGTCTCTGGTTCTGTGTCTGGAAAAACCCAGGCTGAGGCTGGACCTTGAGCAAGTCACTTGATCCTCTGAGTCTGTTTAATTCATTTACAAAATCTAGACGGCAGCATCTGGTTTGCCTTTGTCATTGGATTGTGACAAGGGTCTTGGGAAAGAAAATAGCTAAAAACCTTTTAACAAATGCAGAAGCACAGACACCAGCACAGAATGTCACCGTGCTGAGGAATCTCCTTCTGAGCTCAACAAGGGCAACAAATGACCTTCATGTCTGGCTTTGCTCCCTGCAGCCATCGACTTTCTGGAGAAGATCCTGACCTTTAACCCCATGGATCGCCTAACAGCTGAGATGGGGCTGCAACACCCCTACATGAGCCCATACTCGTGCCCTGAGGACGAGCCCACCTCGCAACACCCCTTCCGCATTGAGGATGAGATTGACGACATCGTGCTGATGGCCGCTAACCAGAGCCAGCTGTCCAACTGGGACACGTGCAGTTCCAGGTGCTCGCAGCCCTGGGTTCCAGAGCCCACATTTCCCTGTCCTCCCATCTCTATTTTGCCTCTAATCCTCCAGGACCTTTCCCCTCTGTCTCCCAAGTTGCTTAGCTCATTGGACGACTTCTCTAGCTTAGCTTCCCGCCTTTCTCTTGTCCCCAGACACTACCAGTAAATGACCAGTGTGAGCTGCATGTGTGGGCCTTCCTTTGTGCAACACCCCCAGCTTCCCTCACCATGACTCTACTGCACATGGCGTTCAATACAGTGCTCTCCAAGGATTTAGTGAACACCATGGTAGGAGCTCACTTCTAGCAGCCTGGGAACTTGCCCTTGAAAAGTAAACTGCAACAAGGCAAGGCAAAAAAACAAAGCAGAGATTACCATTACAAAATGGTATCTCATGTTTCATGTTGGTAACTCTTAAAAATGCCATTAAAAACCAGGTTCGGTGGCTTATACCTGTAATCCCAGCACTTTAGGAGGCCAAGGTGGGAGGATCGCTTGAGGCCAGGAGTTTCAGACCAGCCTGGGAAACAAAGCAAAACCCCATCTCTACAATTTTTTTTTTTTAATTAGCCAGGCATGGTGGCACACGGCTGTAGTCCCAGACACTGGGAAGGCTGAGGCTGGGGAATCCCTTGAGCCCAGAAGTTTGAGGTTGCAGAGTGAGACCCTGTCAAAAAAAAAAAAATGCCATTAATGGGGGCTACATTATTATTGCCCATTGACACACAAGGAAGCTTCAGCTCCAAGGTTAAGAGACTGGCACCATGTCACGCCCCTGATGGGCCTCTCTGCAATCTGCATCCATGTCAGATGCTGCTAAGCAATTATAGGACCATTTCCTGCTAAACTGGGCTTGGCTACAGAATCCTCAACAGGCGTCCCTGGAAGCCACTACCAATGAATCAGCGTTGGGTAGAAGATGTATTTTTAAACAATTTCTGCCTAGGCACGTAGTGATCTCTTAGATCTTTTCCTGTTCTGATGTTCTTAGATCAGACAGCTAAACATTTGGGCATCACCATCTGCTAATTCTGGGAGGGAGTGCTGGTAGCTGCTCAGTTTAGAAACAGCAGTCGAGGGCTCAAGCAGCTAGGACTCCGAGGGGGCCTAACTGGGAGTCCCACTGCCGGGAGAATGTGACAGCTAGTTACATAAGTGACAGATGAGCAATTTCTCCTTTTTAGTCATTTGACAGCTGACGGGTTTCAGATTAAGGAGGCACTGAGGGAGGGCCAGGGCAACGCTGCTATTTTTGGACAGGTTTGCTGGCTTGTTGTTGTCAATTGTTGTTTTCAAGCATTGCCAACAAATAGAGATTAATGAAGACTCTGTCTTCTGCCACCCCCGGGGCAGGCCTGCCCTTGACTGTGGTTCCTGCGGCCCCTTCCCCTTCCTCCAGAGAGCCTGGAGGCAAAGAGCATTGGCTCAGGGAGAGTCATCCTATACTTTCTGCGACTGTGGCACAGGGTTGTGCCAGGAAAAACTGTCACAGGATTTGTTGCTGCCTGTCCACCCTGACCACCCCTAAACCTGGTGCACCTCACCTGTGCTTCCGACCTTTGCCATCACACCTGCCCGAGGGAAGAGGATGACAAAGGATCTTGTTGCTGTGGGCAAGCTACTTACCCTCTTGGAATGCTAGTTTCCCAACTGTAAAGCGGGGGTGATAACACAAAGTCCACAGGGTTGCTATGAAGACTACAGATAATGTATGTTTGGCATTTGGAATAGAGCAGCCAAGGGTCAGGGTCTTCACACACTCTTCCTCCGGGAAATCTCTGCCCAAGGCCACTCAATCAAGGAGGCAGGGTTCAGCTCTAGGAGCGATTCCTGCCCTAGCAGCGTCACTGGGAGGCGGGCAGTGCTGAGGCCTTCCTGTGCCTCTCCACTCACACTCTGTGGGCTGCAGCTGCCAGGTCTATCCCACACAGCCGAATCTGCCTCTCCTTGGTCTATCTGTTGGGCCTGCTCAGGGAGTAGCTGGCTGCAGGCTGATGTCCTCTGTGCTTCTGCCTGCCCCACAACCCCAGGGTTCTAGGTAGAGCACCCGCACAAGGAAGGGAGGGCTCCGCCAGAGTTGATGGCCCGCCTGTCTGCCCATCTGCCCTTCATTTGCCCTTGGCTAGCTGACTTCACTCTCCATGGCTGTAGAGTAGTCGAACGGGGCAGAATGTCAAAGATCTTCAGCTTCTCTGGAGGGTGTCTGTAATCTTTCTGTAGGTCCCACCTGCCCTGCATCAATGCAAGGTGCTATGGGGCCCCCAACCAGATCCACCAGGGCAGGGGTTCTCAGCCCTGGCTGTATCTTAGAATCACCTGGGAGGTCTTCAAAACATGCTGATGCAGGGCCCCGCCCTTAGACCTACCTACACAGTCAGAATTGGCGCGGGGAAGCAGTGAGGCAGGCGTGCTATTTTATTTTTAATTCCCCTATGTGACTCTAATCTGATCCAGGGTTGAGAAGCACTCACTGGAGCCTTGCTCCTCAAAATGTGGGTCCAAGGCCCAGCAGCATCAGAGCAGCTGGGAGCTTGTTAGAATTTCAGGCCCCATCTCAGATCTACAGAATCAACATCTGCATTTTAGCAAGACCCGCAGGTGATTCGTGCATCTATCAGCGTTTGAGAAGCATTGCATAGGTGGATCCCCTAGAAAGTTTCATGAGGACAGGGACTTTTGTTCACTGCTGTATTCAGTAATGTCTAGAACAGTGAGTGCTGGCGCATTGTAGGTGCGCAGGAAATATCTGCAGGGTTTTGAATGAGTACAAAAGAACACAAGAGTTAAGCCGAACAATCCATGTCCCCAGCTGAGCCCCCAAGGTTCGCCATTACCTGTCCATCACCCTCCCACCTTGAGGGATGGGAGTCGAAGGCAGGGGGGATCGGGAAGGAATGGAAGGCAGGTGTGTGAGTGGCAAACAGGGATTAGAGGGCTTGGCTCCCTCCCGGAAGCTACCTGGCTTGGGCGTCCAATCACCGCTCTGTTTGTACCCTTGCAGGTACCCTGTGAGCCTGTCGTCGGACCTGGAGTGGCGGCCTGACCGGTGCCAGGACGCCAGCGAGGTGCAGCGCGACCCGCGCGCGGGTTCGGCGCCGCTGGCCGAGGACGTGCAGGTGGACCCGCGCAAGGACTCGCACAGCAGCTCCGAGCGCTTCCTAGAGCAGTCGCATTCGTCCATGGAGCGCGCCTTCGAGGCCGACTACGGGCGCTCCTGCGACTACAAGGTGGGGTCGCCGTCCTACCTGGACAAGCTGCTGTGGCGCGATAACAAGCCGCACCACTACTCGGAGCCCAAGCTCATCCTGGACCTGTCGCACTGGAAGCAGGCGGCCGGCGCGCCCCCTACGGCAACGGGGCTGGCAGACACGGGGGCGCGCGAGGACGAGCCGGCCAGCCTCTTCCTGGAGATCGCGCAGTGGGTCAAGAGCACGCAGGGCGGCCCCGAGCACGCCAGCCCGCCCGCCGACGACCCCGAGCGCCGCTTGTCTGCCTCGCCCCCCGGCCGCCCGGCCCCGGTGGACGGCGGCGCCAGCCCCCAGTTCGACCTGGACGTGTTCATCTCCCGCGCCCTGAAGCTCTGCACCAAGCCCGAGGACCTGCCGGACAATAAACTGGGCGACCTCAATGGTGCGTGCATCCCCGAGCACCCTGGCGACCTCGTGCAGACCGAGGCCTTCTCCAAAGAAAGGTGGTGAGGGCGGAGGGACCGCTCCAGGCCCCACAGAGCAGGAGGCCCCCAGAGAAAGCCGGGGCTGGCAGGAAGCGGCCGCCCTTCCCGCCCCTCTCTGCTGCCTTGGGGTTAGCAGAACACGTGAAGGATCCGAGGAGCGAGAGGAATGTCCATTTCTTAAACTGCCTTAATAACTAGCCTTTAACCTCTGGGAGCGGGTTTGAACAGGACCCTGGCTTAGGGGTTGATCACTTTCCCAGCAAAGGGGAGACCACATGTAGTGCACAGGGAAGAAACGGCCTTAGACAGCAGTCTGCGGGCCCCACCTGGGTGGCAGGATGCCAAGAAATTTTGCAGAGGTAGCTCCGAAACCATCTGGCCCAACTAGCCTCAATTGACAGCTGAGGAAAGGCAATTAGGCCCAGAGACGCAGAGACACTCGCTTAAGGTCACAGGCTTAGTGTGAGGACGAGCTTTAAATCCCAGTCTCCTGGCCCCCAGGCCAGGGTCTGTCCACTATAGAATGTCTTCCTCTACTGGGGTCGTTCTGGCTTTTTGCTTAGAAACTTGGTCTCAGATGTTTCTTCCCTGTCCATTACCATTCGATGTTCTTTTATTCAGAGCAATGTTTCTTGTATTCTGAAACTGGAAACTGAACCAGTTTGTTTCTCCTAGTCACCAAGCATACTTTCCTGGCTCCCCAAGTACTTAAATGTTCTCATCTGTCGCACCCCTGTATTTGCCTCACCCCTGCATGGTCTGAAATCTT
Organism: Pongo pygmaeus; assembly: GCF_028885625.2. NCBI lineage: Eukaryota > Metazoa > Chordata > Mammalia > Primates > Hominidae > Pongo > Pongo pygmaeus. Next base: position 65,563,879 of record NC_072390.2, read on the forward strand.
CGTTTCAGGTCAGAACAGCCTGGGGTCTGTGGGTAAAATCAGCCCTTCTCCCAGGCCTGTGCACACACCCCCTCAGCACTCCCTATGCACTTTCCTGACACGCAGAGACACAGCCCTGTTTCCCCAGTGGGTGTCCTACCCCAGTGAGGTTGAAGGCAGCAATTCCAAGAATCCCTCCAACCTCCCTGCCAGCACTCCCCCTTCACCCCACACCCGGCCCCCCCACCTAACCACAGCACCTCTCCAGACCTACCTCGGGACCTAATGTTCTCCGCACGAACTGCTCATTTGGAGGACAGCAGTGAGGTCCTGCCATACAGCAAATGTGTTAGGAGAGAAGGTTTCACATGGGACCCACCATCCTTCATGAATACTTTCCTGAGTTTGATCATCCATTTAGCCTTGACAAACAGCAGACCTACAGAAATGTGCTGGAGAGTACGTCGTGACCTTGGGGACAAGGAATCCAGAAAGGTAGGAAGATATGAAAAGAGAGGTGTCAACAGCGAGGGCTCTTAGGGGTCAGGCACCAGCATGGAGACCTCATGACAAAGGAAGGGACTCAAAGCAGCAATGCCCCTCCTAGTGTAGGCTAAGGTGAGTTTGGTGCATGCAAACCTGTGTGCTCACCCACAGAGCATGGGGTAATGGTGTGTAGACACAGGCCCTCTGCAGAAGCGTGGGGTAGGGACACTGATAGCCGCTATCTGGTCCCCAGAAACGTTCTACCATTTCTGCCACTGGTGTTCAGCTCCTTCTCTTCCCCCAACACTCCCAAAGATACCCACAGGAAGTCCAGCCAGTTTGCAGGTAGAGGATTCCGCCAGTTGGTCTTGGGCTGCGTTCATCCTCACATCACAGCACCTTAAATCTAATCAGCAAACTATAATTTGTACGTTGAAACCTGCAACACATTAGAAACTTATATTTAAAAACAATTAATCACACTGACCAACTTTTAAATGGAAAATATGTAAATAGGAAGTGTTTGGGTTATTTTGTTTTTTCTGTAAGAAAAAGAAATGTACACCACTCCTCATGTGCCATTTTGTCCTCAGAGGGCGGCTTTACTTTTTTGGTAAAGGAACAAGCTGCTGGCCTTGACCAGGAGTTCGTATATAACTGTTATTACAGAGGAATTGTTATAACTACTAATGTTTTTAAAAAATCTATTAAACATTATTAAACTTGATCAGGTCAGGCAAAATAAAGTTTTATTGGAACACAGATTTATTTATGTATTATTCATTTATGTATTATCTGATCCTGTCTTTGAGAGTGCTAAGAGCCTAGCTGGCTTCTCCCTGCGCCCATGAAGCCCACTGTATTTGGGGGTGGGGGAAGGACTGGGGAGGGGAGAATCTACAGAGATTGGTAATCAGGAGGTGATTCCAGAATCATCTGGTGAGGCCTGGTGTCCATATTGTGAATTTCAAACTATATCTTGGAGCTAACGCCAAACCTTCTGACCAGGGCTGGTTCTCTCCTCTAGTCATGAAAGGTGCCAACATCATGAGATTGGGGGGAACCAACCACCTAAAAATACCCACCCACGCTACCCCTCACAGATGCCTGAGATTCCATCCATCTGAAGTCAACCCCTTTGTAATATTAAACTGTTAGTCTTCATTTGTAATTCAACAAATACAGTTGACCCTTAAACAATACAGGTCTTTTGGCTAAAAGAACTTTCTACTGTTGAAATGCACCCAAGCCAAGAGGAGCAGCCTGTTAAGCCAATTATCAGATTATTTCCAAAGTGTCTGCTGAGAGTGGCCATGCTGAGTGGATGCAGGTGAAGGGAGGCCAGAGCCAGGCCAGACACCTGGTTGAAATTTTATACTGGAGAAGACTTGAAGCCCAATGTGAGGCCTGGGCTGCTAGAATGTAGGAAATGGAGTGTGGAGAGAGGGAATTGAGAAGCACAAACAGCAAACGGCACCAAAGAGGAAGAAGGACCGAAAAAGGAGGAAAGAGGGCACCCCAAAGGAAATAGTTCACACTCTCATCCAGCCACCTCTGATTCTAAGATGAAAACTTCTGGTAGGAGGGTCCTAGGTCTACCCTATGTGAATAACACAGGGATCAGCAAACTATGGCCTCCAGGCCAAGTGGTTGTATTGGAACAAAACTACGCTTATTCATTTACATATTGTCTGATCTTGTCTTTATTTTATTTATTTTTATTTATTCATTTATTGAGATGGAGTCGTGCTCTGTCGCCCAAGCTGGAGTGCAGTGGCACAATCTCAGCTCAGTGCAACCTGCCTCCCAGGTTCAAGCAATTCTCCTGGCTCAGGCTCCTGAGTAGCTGGGATTACAGGCGCCCGCCCCCCCCCCAACACGCCCAGCTAACTTTTGTATTTTTAATAGAGATGGGGTTTTACCATGTTGGCCAGGCTGGTCTCGAACTCCTGACCTGAAGTGATCCATCTACTTCGGCCTCCCAAAGTGCTGGGATTACAGGCATGAACCACCACGCCAGGCCTCTGTGTTTACTTTAGATTGTGATATTTTATATCATGGATTTTTTGCAATAATATTTTTTAAATATTGCATTCAAATATTTATCTTGGTTACCGAGGTTTTTTGCACCTTTAAATTTTGTGCCCAAGGCAAGTGTGCCTCACTGGCCCTCAACCTAGTCTTAGCCCTCATCTATGGCTACCTCCATTCTACAGAGTTGAGCGGTTGCAACAGAAACCTCATGGCCCACAAAGCCTGAGACATTTATTACCTGGCTCTCTCCAGAAAAAGTTTGCTGACCCCTTGTGTAAGATGCTATGTGGCCTCCACGTCTTTGTGAATAAGTACACAACTTGCCTTGTCTTTTCTAGCCACTGACATTCCAGTTCAGAAATGCCACATTTCCATGACATTTTCTAATTGCACATCCTATTTTCATGACATGATTTTCTCATTACACATCCTCATTTACTTTCCATTCTTTAGGGAAATGTCTTCATTTGCTAATGAGAAGTTTCTAAAAGTGTGGGCACCATCCTACTTGAGCTGAGGCTGAGGGGACATTATGCCAGAGGTTACTACCGTGATTAGAAACCAGGCTTTTTGCTAGGATGGTTAGAACAGGCAAAAGCTCAACTTGAAAGCTGTGGTTCTCGATTGAACTAGTAAACTCCACATGGAGAGGGAAAATGTCTGATGTCCCCAACTGCTTGATTATGAGTCAAACTGTAGCAAGGGTATATCAAACAGCATCTTCTCTTCATTGAGACTGAATCACTGAGAAAGCCCAGAAATACCCGCCTGGGTAATAGTCCTGTCTTTATTCATTATTCAATGAATATAAAAATTGACAGTAGATGGGCATTTACAGATCATCTAATCCAACCCCCTCATTTTGCTGATGAGTAGACTGACAGCAGCAAAGTAATTTACCCAAAGCCACACAGTGGCAGAGCTAGAACAAGAGCCCAAATAGTCTTTCCAGGATAAACTCGTTTCATTCAACCTAACTGGGATACAGATGCTGCGATTCATACTTGGAGGAACAAAATCAGCCCTAAGGATGAGAACAGACCACAAAGGCAGGAACCAGGCCATCACAGGCCCCATGCTCTGCTCACCTCTTTGCCTGGGTGCTGGAGCCCTGAGCCTCTGGATGCCTGGAGCCCCAGGGCTGCCCTTAGTAATGGCTTGCCCCTCCAGACAGTTCCTGCCTAGCTTGGGGCCTGATCTGTGTAGTAAGGAAACAATAGAGAAGAGGGCACTGGCTTAGTTTGATTTCCTTCAGCAGCAATCCGTGAGATACGGATTCAAGTGCAAGGCTGTGGGTAAAGAAACACTGAGAGGGCAGTGGGGAGGTGACAGGGAAGAGAAGGAAGCAATAAACGGTGCAAGCTCCTGCTGTGGGGAACTGTAGCTGTGTCCTGGTGGGGAGCTTCAGGAGGCAGAGCGCAGCATGCATCTGTGAGACTTCCTGCTGCAGCCAGGCCTGGGTTGAGGACTGCTCTCCTGGGATGCTCCCTCCCCAGCACCTCTGGCTTGCCCTGCACTGCAGCACAATGGGCTCCAGTGGCTAGAAAAAGGCCATAGGACCAGGCGCGGTGGCTCATGCCTGTATTCCCAACACTTTGGGAAGCCAAGGCGGGCAGATCCCCTTAGGTCAGGAGTTGGAGACCAGCCTGACCAACATGGCGAAACCCCGTCTCTACTAAAAATACAAAAAAATTAGCTGGGCATGGTGACATATGCCTGTAATCCCAGCTACTCCAGAGGTTGAGGCAAGAGAATCACTTGAACCTGGGAGGCAGAGGTTGCAGTGAGCTGAGATCGCACCACTGCACTCCAGCCTGGACGACAGAGTGGGACTCCCTCTCGAAAAAAAAAAAAAGAAAGAAAAAGGGCATAGGCAAAAGGCCACAGGTGCTGACAGATGGGAGTCGGGCTGGCACGCAGAGAAAGGTGAGGGCCAAATGGATATTAGTGGAGCACCGACAGGTGTCAACAGTAGGACTTAACAGGAAGCAGGTCCAGGACCCAGGCAGAGAACAGCTGCTTAGTGCTGGCAACACACTCCCTGCCCTGGCTTGGGTTTTCTCAACTCTTCCTGGCCCTCCCTTCTTCCCTATAAGGATAAAAACTGGCTTTCAGCGACACATGGCTTTTCTTTTCAATCTCCCACACACCCCAAGTGTACCATCAGTTTCCTACCAATAGTCTCACTAATCAACTTTGGGATCAGTAATCCCAGCCATGGTTGAGAAGTGTTGGTGTCAAACCAGTGGGGTCTTTGTGTCAGAGCCTGCTAGTAGGCCTGGGGCTTAAGTGAAAGAGTTGTGTGCTCTTGCCTGACTTGAGGGCCATTTTGGTCCTTGAGGTGTGATTTCACCTCATTGAATTACATTAAGAACTTCACTAAGACCACTGAGAACCCTTCTAGATGTTGACACCTGAGATCTCAGAATTGAAATTACTTAGTCTGATGTTCTCTCTTGCTCTGCACATTCTTGACTCACCAGTATCTGAATATTCAACCCTTCTAGATGTTGACAACTGAGATCTCAGAATTGAAATTACTTAGTCTGCACTGATGGTTCTCCCTTGCTCAGCACATTCTTGACTCACCAGTATCTGAACATTCCTATGCCTTGATGCCTGTTAGTGCCTAGTGGCACACATAAGAGTGACAGTATGGCAGGGCTGAGTCCAATGCATAATCAGGAAACCAAGCACAATCCACCGGGGGCTGAACCTATGGCTCAAGGCTCCATGACACAGCGCTCCCGCCAGGCAGCTCTGCTAAACTCTGGGCCACACTCCATTTCATTAGTAGTGAATGGCTCCGTTTCCATCGGAAACCAAAAAAGAGCCATCTCAAGGTTGGAGTGAGACCAGTCTCAAGGCTCATGTTGGCCCTTCAGTGCACCTACCCAACATACAGGCTCTGTGGTGGAAAATAGGGAGCATAGGAATGACGCAAGCGTGTGGCTGAGAGCAAGACTGCATCTTCAGCAATTGCTTCATCCTGTCTCCCAGAACTGCTCACAGGTACACGAAAATGGTTTACCTCTTCCCTCCTGTAATTCAAGGGCTCAATACTAAGGTAGAGCTTTAAACATTGAGAAGTTCAGAAACAAGGACGCTGTGAGCCATGCTGTGAGTTTTCCACTCCACTGATAGTGTCAAAATATGGCTGTGGGGTTGCAATGGCCATCAGAGTTTGGCCATCGTTGTCTTGAGTTGGTTCCCTAAAATCAGTGCCTGAGATGGGCATTTGGGGGCCAGTGATTCACTGCACGAATGCTCTAGGAAGTGGGGGATACAAGAGACCAACAGAGTATCAGCTTCCTGTATTTCCCCTCCCTAGACCAGGGGGATCTCAGCAAGCATGTGGTCCAGGCTACAGACCAGCTTCAGCCTGGTCCCACCAAGAGCTCTGGTGCCTGAATTGCACCATAGAGTGCGGCCACCTTGAGAAAAGAGGATGGCCTTTGGTGCCTCCATGTCATCCAGTCATGGCTGTCAGCTGGGGAGGGTGGGGAGAGGAAACAGAACTCATTCAGCCAAGAGCAACTCTAGAGGCAGCTAGGAGCCATTTAGCAGCCACAACCCACAGCAGCTGGGTGATGGGTACACTCCCTGCTGCAGGGGAACTGGGCAGGTACCACCTGCATTGCAGGGCTGTACTAGGCACTATGGGGGATAAAGAGGTAGGAGAAGGACCCGCCCCCAGAGGATTTTATCATTCAAGTGGGAAAATGGGGCAAATATATAAGGTCTCTGAGGTGCACCTGGAGACCTTCAACGTTCCCCACCTGGTGAGCCCTCCATGGCCCATCATTATTGATTTCCTGCTGTTGACATTCCCAAAAGTTGCCTCTCCACCACTGCTTCCCACCTCAGAACCCTCAGCCCAGTGACTGTCTTGAGGATCCCCAAGACCACCGTAGGCTTCATGATTCACTAGAAGGACTCACAAGACAGAAAAGCTGGTATACTCACAGTTATGATTTATTACCATGAAAAGAGATCAGAATCAGCAAAGGGAAAAGGCACATGAGCAATCTCCAGGAGAAGCCACATCTAAGCCTCCAGGTGTCCTCTCCCAATAGAATTGCATGAAGATGTGCTTAATTCTCCCAGCAACTATGTGGGTAGTATTGTCAAACCAGAAAATGTCACCTGAGCCTTGGAGTCCAGGGTTTCTATGGGGATGGTCAAAGATAGCCATGCAGTGCCTACGTGACCTACTCAGTCTCCAGCCCCCAGAGGTCACATTGATACAGCATGGCCCAGGGACTCAGGCACACAAAAAACCACTCTTATCAGGCCGTCTATTCCAAGGGCTCAGAGGTTATCTCCCAGAGGCCAGTCAAGAACCTGTCCTCCTAAACACAGGCCTTTCTTTGAAATGTGCAGGGTTTGAGCAAGCAGGGCCCACCAACTTAACCCTTTACTGCACAGTGACGTTGAATATATTTGTGTCTTTTGCAATTCTGAAGTCATGTGAGTTTATCTTATGTGAGCATTCCAGCAAAACTGAGGCAACACAGCTATTTATAATAGAGATCTTATTTGGTACACCTGCCTACATACTTTTAAGCATGTGTAGCATCATTAAAACATAACAACAGAAGCATGCATGCTGAGACAGAGCAGAACTAACACCTGAGATTCCATTTCTTATTAAATCATGGTCTGCTTATGAAAGCTGAACCTGTCAACAAATGCGCAAGCTAGCTCACTGCTCGTTCTGTCAGCGTGGTTATTACCATGGGGACAATAGTGCTACATGCATGATGTGTTGTTGTGAAAAGCAATCATCTCCAGCCACCCCAGAGCTGCACTGTAACGTGAAACTGAGGGCTTTGGAGTTCTGAGGCCAAGGGAGCTCTGTGGCTGTGCAGTTGCCTGAGGAATGGCTGCACAAAGAAGCACGGTTAAGAGATGAGGATGTTGACCGGGTGCAGTGGCTCACGCCTGTAATCCCAGCACTTTGGGAAGCCAAGGCAGGCAGATTACTTGAGATCAGGAGTATGAGACCAGCCTGGCCAACATAGTGAAACCCTGTCTCTACTAAAGATACAAAAATCAGTCAGGTGTGGTGGCCCATGCCTATAATCCCAGCTACTCAGGAGGCTGAGGCAGGAGAATCGCTTCAACCAGGGAGGCAGAGGTTGTAGTGAGCTGAGATCACACCACTGTACTCCAGCCTGGGTGACAGAGTGAGACTCTGTCTCAAAAAAAAAAAAAAAAAAAGAGATGAGGATGTCAACAGCCAGGCTGAGCCACGTGACAGCTCCAGACCTTGGAAGATTCCAAGAGACACATGGAGCCAGGTTCCTGAGGGCTCTGGTGGTGGGAAGGAAGGAAAAGGTCAGACTCCTCCCATATAGGCTCCCCGTGGGTATGATTAGAGGGTGTGATTTTGTGTGTCAATATGGCTGGGCCCCCATGCCCAGCCAAACATTATTCTAAATATTTTTGTGAGGATGTTTTTGGATGAAATTAATAGTTAAGTCAGTGAGACTTTATGTAAATCAGATTGCCCTACACAACACGAGTGGGCCCCTCCTAATCAGTGGAAGGCCTAAATAGAACAAAAAATGACCTCTCCCAAGCAAAAAGGAACTCTGCCTGCAGACAGCCTTCTGACTTAAACATCCAAGCACCATTGGCTCTTCCCTGGATCTCCAGCTGCTGGCCCACCCCGAAGACTTCAGATATGCCAGGCTCCATAATTCCTTAAAATATATTTCTTACTTAATTTTAAGGAGTTAAGTATAATTATTAGGAATATATATACACACAGAGAGAAGTATATTTAAGGAATTATATTTTAAGGAATATATATTTTAAGGAATCAATAAGATATGTGTGTACACCGCATATACTCACTTATAAGTGGGAGCTGAACAATGAGAATACATGGACACAAGAGGGGAACAACACACACTGGGGCCTGTCGGGGGGTGGATCAGGGGAGGGAGGGTATTAGGATAAACAGCTAACACATGTTCGGCTTAATACCTAGGTGATGGGTTGATAGGTGCAGCAAACCACCATGGCACACATTTACCTATGTAACAAACCTGTACATCCTGCACATGTACCCTGGGACTTAAAATTTAAATTTAAAAAAAGATATGTGTGTATATATTTGTGTGCATATACATATATATACACACACATATATATACACATACATACACATATGTATATATATACACATACATACACATATGTATATATACACATACATACACATATGTATATATACACATACATACACATATGTAGATATATATACACATACATACACATATGTGTATATATATATATACACATATATCTTATTGATTCTGTTTCTCTGGAGAACCCTGACCGGGGGTTCCAGGACTTTACATGTCCTGTTCCATTTTAATTCCCACAACTGGAGAGATAGGTTATTATACCCATTTTACAAATGAGGAACCTGAGGCACAGAGAAGTAATTTGTCCAAGGTCAGCAAACAGGAGTTTGGAGCAAGGACAATAGAGTCAGACAGGCTGGACTAGAATACCAGCTCTACCAGTTACTAGCTGTGAGACCTGGGGCAAGTTACTGAACCTTTCTATGCCTCACTTCCCTCATCGGTAAAATGGAGATAATAATGTTATCTATCTTATAGCATTACTATGAGGATTAAAGATGTTTAAATATGTAAAGCACTTGGACCAATACAGTGTTAGGTATGTAGAAAACGCTTTGCAGCTGGCCCTTCTCATCCACAACCAACAATGGATCAAAAATATTTGGGGAAAAAAAACAATAAAACAATTTTAAAATTCAAATAAAAAATGCAGGCCAGGCACAGTGGCTCATCTGTAATTCCAGCACTTTGAAGGCTGAGGCAGGTGGATCACTTGAGCCCAGGAGTTTGAGACCAGCCTGGCCAACACGGCAAAACTCTGTCTCCACAAAAAATACAATAATTAGCCAGGTGTGGTGGTGCACGGCTGTAGTCCCCACTACTCAGGAGGCTGAGGTGAGAGGATGGCTTGAGCCCGAGAGGCAGAGGTTAGTTACAGTGAGCCAAGGTTTCGCCACTGCACTCCAGCCTGGGTGACAGAATGAGACCCTGTCTCATAAAAAACAAACAAACAAAAACAAAAACAAAAAAAACTGGAGTATAACAACTATTGTCATAGCATTTCCACTGTATTAAATTATTATAAGTAGTCTAGAGATTATTTAAAGTATATGGAAGATATGCATAGGTTATAGGAGAAAACTAAGCCATTTTACATCAGTTACTTCAGCATCCTACATTTTGGTATTCTTGTAGGTTTTGGAGAAAAGGCCCTAAGGATACCAGGAATGACTGTGCAAGTGTTTGATAAATAATTAAAATAAACAAGGACCAGGCGCAGTGGCTCAAACCTGTAATCCCAACACTTTGGGAGGCCAAGGCAGGTGGATGGCTTAAGCCCAGGAATTCAAGACCATCCTGGGCAACATGGCAAAGCCCCATCTCTACAAAAAATACAAAAATTAGCAGAGTTTGGTGGTGCACGCGTGTGGTCCCAGCTACTTGGAAGGCTGACGTGAGAGGATTGCTTAAGCCCAGGAGGCAGAGGTTGCAGTGAACTAAGATTGCGCCACTGCACTCCAGCCTGGGCAACAGAGCGAGACGCTTCTCAAAAAGCAATAAAATAAAATGAACAAGATTATACCAATTGTAATTGGTGGATCCAGAATTCAAACTTAATAATGCTGACAATGTTATATGATCTCTGGGGTTTTCACACTACATCAAACAATGTGGAAAATCCACTTATTACCCTCCCTTTTTTTAAAGGCAGACTCTTGCTCTGTTACCAAGTGGGGCCAGGTATAGTGACTCCCTGCAGCCCCAAACTCCTGGGCTCAAGCAATTCTCTTATCTCAGCCTCCCAAGTGGCTGTGACTACAGGCACCGGCCACTATGCGCAGTTAATGTTTGTATTTTTTGTAGAGACATGGTCTTGCTATGTTGCCCAAGCTGGTCTTGAACTCCTGGCCTCAACCAGCCCTCAGGCCTCAGCCTCCCCGAAGTGCTGGGATTACAGGCCTGAGACACCACACCTGGTCCCACTTCCCCATTACAAATAAAAATCAACTGAAAAGTACACTATACCCCACCTCTGACCCCACAAGGAAGGCCCCCGAACCCAGATTTGTACTGTGGTGACCTTCCTCAATCACCCCTCCCACTCCCACCACAGTAATTGGACCAGGGTGCACACCTGATCCAAGCTGAGCAAATAATAATCCCTCTCCTGGAAATTTAGATTTAAGGTACAGAGATGCTTGTCTGTCTTTGCTGTTGCTTAAACTGAGGACAAGAGCTCTACGGAGTATGTAGACAAAACCTACAACCAGACCAGAGTTGAGAGAATCCAACTATAGGAGACTCATGAATGCCAGGTGGGAGGGGGAGATGTGGAGGGGCCTCAGAGGGCCAATTTCCTCCCTCACAGTTCTGCCTACAGCTGTGCTTTTGGCCGTTCTTGCATTGCTATAAAGAAATACCTCCGCCGGCCGGCTGGGTGGCTCAAGCTTGTAATCCCAGCACTTTAGGAGGCCGAGGCAGGTGGATCACCTGAGGTCAGGAGTTTGAGACTAGCCTGGCCGACATAGTGAAACCCCATCTCTACTAAAAAAATACAAAAATTAGCCAGATGTGGTGGTGGGTGCCTGTAATCCCAGCTACTCCGGAGGCTGAGGCAGGAGAATTGCTTGAACCTCGGAGGTGGAGGTTGCAGTGAGCTGAGTTCACGCCATTGCACTCCAACCTGGGTGACAAGAGCAAAATTCCATTTTTAAAAAAAAAAAAAAAAACCTGACACTGGGTAATTTATAAAGAAAAGAGGTTTAATTGGCTCACAGTTCTGCAGGCTATATAAAAAGCATGGTGCCAGCATCTGCTTTTGGGGTGGGCCTCAGGAAGCTTGCAATCATGGCAGAAAGCAAAAGGGAAGCAGACATCTCACATGGCAAGAGCAGGAGCACGAGAGTGAGGGAGGTGCCACACATTTTCAAGCAACCAGATCTCGCATGAACTCACTCATCACCAAGGGGTTGATGCTAATCCATTCATGAGGGATCTTCCCCCATGATCCAACCGCTCCCACCAAGCCCTACCTCCAATAATGGGGATTACATTTCAACATGAGATTTGGAGGGGACAAACACCCAAACCACATCAGGCTGACCCTGCCTTGGCAGGGCAGAGATCAATCAACGGCAAGAGATGTCCCTTTGGTTTAGCACATACGTAGGGTCTTTTTGACACCTTCTTGAGCTGATGTTCTCACTGGGAAAAGACATTTAAGGACCAAAGACACAAGGTTGTAGGTGTAATTAAACTTCCATAAGGATCTGTGAGTAGGAAAGTTGATTCAGCCAACAAATGTCCCCTGACCATGGGAAGGAGACAAGCCACAGCTGTTTTTACCAACTGGAGCTCATTAAATTAATTACCTTACCACCAGACAGCTCATTCAACACCCTCGAGGAGTTTTAATAAAATCAGGGATATCAGACCAGAAAGAGGCCATCTAGTGAATCCAACCGGTCACCCTAGAGAGAAGGTCGCAGGCCCAGGGAAGCTAGGTGACAGCTGCAAGTTCACACAGCCAGCTGGTGGCTCCTGGCTCATAATCTAGTGCTCTTCCTTCTACAGAATGATACTTAATCTTGGGATTTGTGCATTCACTGGGGTTGGCTATTCAAAAATTCCAACATTCTTTTCTCTTGTGTCTCTTCCTCCCTAGAGGCTGAAAAAGTTGCTTTCCTTGCCTTCCTGAGAGCAACTCACAGCCACTGACCCAGTTCAACAAGATATAAAAGGATGTTTCCTGAGAAGCTTCTCAATACTCAAGTTCAATGGGCCACATGAGAAGCAAACCTTTACCCTCTGCTTTCTGCTTTTAAATGTGGATGCAATGCTGGAACCTCAGCAGCCCCCTTGAGATCATGAGGCAATAAGACAAAGGATAAAAAGCCAAACAGGCTGAGGGAGTGTAAAAGAGGAACAGACAGAGCCCACAATGACAAAGTTAAGCTGCTGAATCAGCCCTAGAGCTGCCTACCTTTCAGTTAAGAAAGCAATAAATATCCTTGTGATTAGGCCAATTCATCTTTGGTCACAAGTTTTCCTTTGCTTACAGCTGAAGGCAACCCAGTGATTACAGGGTGAATTTGAAGGCACCTGGTTTCTCCACTATCTTGTTCTTGCTGCCCCTTTGCAATCTGGGATCCCTGCAGCTTGGTAGACTCTATATAGACTTGTCCTGTTCTCTAACACCTACAGTTGGTGAAATTTGTTACACACCTGGGACCACCTGGCTGCTCTTAGGGGCATATTTTGCCCAGTGTTATGTCCCTTATTGCAAAAAAGCTTGCTTTTTAAAAGCCAAATGAGCAAAGCTTTCAAATCACAGTGAGTGAGTGGGCTCTTACAGACACTATATACAGCCACAAGTTGCCTCTCACCTCCTCCTGCCACCCAGAGAAATTTTCTTGATTTATTGTATTTTTAACCCATATCTCTCTAGCCATCCATCTCTCCAGCCTATATTTCGAGACGTTTACTGGATACGTAGCCCCTCTCGGGAACAACCCATTCCCCATTTTTCAAGTCGTCCTCCTGACTTTAACATCTTTCTGTGTCTCCTACCTTTGCATTTGCTGGGGGAAGATAGATATTTATACAGAGAAACTTCCATCTGCAAGCCTCATTTCCTCATGAATTTTAATCCTATTTCTCCTTCAGCATGAGAGGTGAGGAGTGGCTCTGGCAAAAGAGGAGAACGTGAGGACATGTTGTAGGCTCAGCCCAGAGGCCCACAAAACCACACACTCCCTGTCTCCTTCCCCTTCTCTGAGCCATACCCTCTCAGGGCAGTCATGGCTTAGAACTAACAACTGCACAAGATGAAGAATCTGAGACCTTTCTCTACCTGCTTCTCCTCTCACTGAAATTGATTTGCCCTACCCTTTTGAAATCCTGGTTACTAGAAGTTCCTGGTCTTCACTGTCCAATCCAGTAACCTGTGGCCACATGTGGCCACTGAGCACTTGAAATGTGATTAATCCAAACTGAGATGTGCTATTTAGGGAGAAAAAACACTTTTCCTCTACTGTGTTCTTGATTCTCTGGCTGGGGCCCTAGAAATTAAATTGACAAAAGATAGATTAACAAGAGGAAAACGAACAGTTATTAATATGTCCAGCATGCATACACTCAGGAAAAACTAAGTGATGACTAACTTAAAAGGGTAGTTAGTACTTGAGGCTTATAGAACATTTTAACAAAGAATAAAATTGTAGAAAAGAGACAAGACAAAGGAAAAAGGATTTAGGCTTTAGGGGTGGCAAGCTATGAGAAGGTAAATATATAACAAGTGGAACTAATGGAAGAGAAAAGTTATTTTAAGGCTGGGTGCAGTGTTTCATGCCTTTAGTCCCAGCACTTTGAGAGACCAAGGTGGGTGGATCACTTGAGTCCAGAAGTTCAAGATCAGCCTGGGCAACATAGCGAAACCCTGTCTCTACTAAAAACACAAACATTAGCCAGGTGTGGTGGCATACACCTGTAGTCCCAGCTACTTGAGAGGCTGAGACAGGAGGATCACTTGAGCCCAGGAGGCAGAGGTTGCAGTGACCCAAGATTGCGGCACTCCAGCTTGGGCAACAGAGCAAGACCCTAAAAAAAGGTTAGTTTAGTAAGGTTGTTATGCAGAGTCCTCTTGTTGCTATTTCTGAGCTGATAAGAGTCTAAAGGTGTCCCTGTCTGTTTTTAGGAAAATGGGGGAGAGGGCAGGGAGCTGTTTTCAATCCTAGCATCTGCTGTTTCTCAATTGTCTTCAGCTCAAAATAATCCTTATGCCAAAATGGCATATTTTAGGGTGGTGTATTCTGATCCCCTTCAGCTGCAAGTATAAAATAGACACCAAATTTCAAAGACTTAGCACACCCCCCAAAAATAAAATATCTCATTCACAATTTTTATATTGATTACATGTTCAAATGATAATATTTTTGATATATTAAATAAAATATATTAGAACTAACTTCCCCTGTCTCTTTTTAATGTGGCAGGCTAATACACAAATTTTAAATCACCCATGTGGCACCTTTACAATGCTATTGGACAGCACAGTTCTAGAATGCTATGAGCTGACTACAGCCGTAATCCTTTTTCAATAATATTCCACTTCAGTGCGGTCTTCATCTTCTGAAACCAAAGGAGGGGTGCTCATAGCTGAGCTCCAGGCCCCATGTATCCTTTGTGGGGCAGGCCTCCTTCAAATCAATCACAAAAGTGTTGGTCTCTTGTCATAAAGATTGTTTACAAACTCAAATAGCCCCAAACAACAACAAAAAAGTGGTGGTGTTTTTTTTTTTTTTTTGAGACAGAGTCTCTCTCTGTTGACCAAGCTGGAGTGCAATGGTGCGATCTCTGCTCACTACAACCTCTGCCTCCCAAGCTCAAGCAATTCTCTTGCCTCAGTCTCCCGAGTAGCTGAGATTACAGGCGCCCACCACCATGTCCAGCTAATTCGTATATTTTTAGTAGAGACGGGGTTTCACCATGTTGGCCAAGCTGGTTTCTAACTCCTGACCTCAAATGATCCGCCCACCTCAGCCTCCCAAATTGCTGGGATTACAGGCATGAGCCACAGTGCTTGGCCAAAAGTGATGTTTATTAGACAGAATAGTATCTCTCGAAATTGGAGGGCAAGAGGCCAAACTGGGTCTCATAAGGAACTACCCTTAAGCCCCTAGGAAGCCAAGGTCAAGGTTCTTTTCTCCACCTCCCTGTGCAAAGCGTTTTATTTTCTCATCTCTTGGCCCAAACGCTTTCGTTTCACTTCAAGCCCTGAATCTATATGTCCTGCTTCATCTAAGTTTAGCAGATCAATCTCTGAAGTCACTAGGACGGAGTGGAGACTCAAGATGACCTGCTTACCAGATTACAGGTAATTTATTTTATCTCCAGTGGTGCCAGACGTTGCATTTTACATTTGAGTCCCATGACGCTAGGCTGTGATTTATTTATTAGACTTGACAATGACATCAGTCTGCCTTGTGCATGCAGAGGAAATTTTAGTCTGATTCTGAAAATGGAAGGAGCTGCTGCCAAGATGTTCACTGATTTAATGTTGGGGGAGGGGGTAAGCCTTTTCACTCTCATGAAACTTGCCTTTTGGCTTGTAAAATTAGGTGAAAAGAGAACACTCTTATGATAACTCATAATTATGAAGATTTGCATATACGGAGGATGGTGGAAATCAAACTTCATTCCTTAAATATCTAATGAGACTTGGTCAGACAGCCAGAGCTAAACCTCTTTCCTTTTCTTTTCTTTTTTTTTTTTTTTTTTTTAGATGGAGTCTCTCTCTGTCACCCAGGCTGGAGTGCAATGGTGTGATCTTGGCTCACTGCAACCTCTGCCTCCCAACCTCAAGCAATCTCCTGCCTCAGCCTCCAGAGTAGCTGGGATTACAGGTGTGTGCCACCATGCCCAGCTAATTTTTTAGTAGAGACAGGGCTTCACCATGTTGGCCAGGCTGGTCTCAAACTCCTGACCTCAAGTGATCCGCCCACCTCGGCCTCCCAAAGTGCTGAGATTACAGGTGTGAGCCACCACGGCCAGCTCAGGGCTAAACCTCTTATGAGAGTGGCAGATGTCTCCCGAAATGGAGTGATCAAAACTCTGCAGAGAAGACCCCCAGACCCTCTTTCCCACTCTAATCTGTTCCCAGATGCCAACCTTTAACAGCCACACCCTTAACACACCAACCAGGCCCTTAACAGCCACAACATTGAGATCACATGCAACCACACCACCCAGAAGAAACAACGCATTTCACTAGCCTGAGTTCCTTCATTAGCTCAGCTAGATTTGGAACAGGTTGCAGAGAAAGGGATAGAGATCAGGCTGGTTTTGATGAAATGGGCAGGAAAAGCATGAGCCTGCAACAGAATCTCTTTTCAAGAAACAGAAACTAAAAAGCAAGTGGAAGAATCAGTGACCACTTGGTAAAGGAGCTAGAAGTTAAACTGGACTGAGAATAAAGAAGTGAATTTCCATAGGGAGAGTTGGGGAAAGGTCCTCTGGGATAACTTGGGGTTTTTTGTTGTTTTTGTTTTTGTTTTTGTTTTCCTAGATAGAGAATCTGAAATCGCTCTCAGGAGAGGGAAAGCCAGATCAGGCCAGGAGCAAGCCCCACTCTGGGGCAGAAACTTGCAGGAGGCTGAGAATAAGGCCTGGTGAAGATGGAGGAGGAGGTGTCTGTACCTGTCCACAGCTTCATAACTTGTGCAAACACTGCAAGCATTTAGTCTTTCAGGTGTGACCTCCCTGAGTTGGCCTACTCACTAACCAGAAGCCCTTCAGTGGATCTTTCCTTAAAGGTGAAATCCGTGTTGATAATTTCTCCTTTTAAAAACTATATTGCTTGACATTTTGGGCTGGATGATTAAACAAACAAACAAAAACCTACATTGCCATGTTTCCCAGACCTGATAACCTGAGAGGTAAGCTAGCTTTGTGGTATTGAGACCAATGTGGACAGCATGTCTTTGCCTCTTCACTAGACTGTGTTAAAAAAAAATTAACTGAGAGGCCATTTGGCTTACACTGTTCTGGCACCTTGGGTTCCTACATAAATGAACAAAAGCCAGTGTCAGCAATAAAATGAAACTAAAGCTTGATCAGTCAGAAACTGACAACTAACCTCTAACTGGGGGACTTGCAACCAGATCATACCCAAACAAGGCAAATACCTGCCTGCAGCCCATCAAATAATTCTTTGCCTCTGCTTTCAGCCTATAAAAGCCCTCTGCTCACGCTGCTAAAGCAAAGCCCTCTGAACCTCTCTTGGTTCTGAGTGCTGCCCAATTCATGAATCATCCTTTGCTCAAATAAATTCTGCTAAATTTAATTTGTCCAAAGTTTTTATTTGAACTCTTGATGTTACAAGACTTTCAGCCCTAGCCAGTTTCTTTCTCCAATAATTTCTGAAGTCACCAAGAGGCACCTTACCTGTGTACCAAAGAAGCCATCTTGGCCACCCCATGTCCCCCTTTCAGCTCAGGCTCAGAGAAGGCATGCTTGCAGTGGAGGCCATGGGGACCTGATGTTCACATGGCAGCTGCTGTGACCGCAGGAGCTGCAGGGGAGTAACTCAGAAGCCCTACTCAGAGCCCCTTCCTGTGGCTGCCTGAGGCTCTAAGTTCTATAAAGACTGCCATTTTCCCTTTTCCTGCCTCCTCCTACTGCTTGAAGGCTCTCTTCCCTTAAACAAAGGCAGAGGGAGGGGCTTGGTCTCCTCAGGCAAATGGGCTCCTAGCAGGTTCCCCCCCACCAGGCCCCAAGCAAGCCTAGACCTGCCTCCCTCTCCTGGGGCTCAGGCCAGGGTCCCTGCTGTGCAAGTGACAAACAGGTCACTTCTTGGCTTTTCTCTTCTAGAAAGAAACTTGACTTAAAAGAGGAAGGGTGGCCAAGGCTGCTAGGGTTATAGGATTAGGCTCTGTGAAGCTGCTGTTAAAGTTTTATGAGCCCCAGCCTAGCTGTGAGAGTGATTATCCTGCAGCTCCCCGGCTGTTCTCCAGCCCCAACACGCAGCTCTGCTTCAGAAGGCAACGCAAGAATAAGGCAACGCAGGAATCCGGCCTCAATGGCCAGAGCAGATCTGAGCAGATTGCTGATAACACTCTGGCTGCTTGCCGGGAAAACCTCCAAGTTGCTTTGTGTAATTATTTCCCTCTACTCTTTTCACACCTCTCTGTGGTGGCCCCTGGCGAAAATCAATCACCTCAGGGTCTTTTCAAGGCTTGTTCTCTCACTAGGGTCAGCCCAGCCTGGAGGAGGCATTTCATTTGCACAGACCAGCAGGATGACAGATCTGCCATTAGTATTCATGATCTGGAATCCCAGGAATGGACTCTGTGGACATGTGGGAGTAGGCTGGGCTGACAGATCTAAATCAAGCTCTGAATTCTCTACTCTCAAAGCTCCGGCCCATCTTCTGTCAAATGGGTCACAGACCCACTGCAAATACTGGCCAGTGATCAGATGCTGCTGACTTGCTCAAGAGGGCCAGGCTTTCACCATCGGAATCAGTGGCAGGTCACTAACAAGACGAAGGACCAAGGAGGGTTACCATGGGGATGTTTGCATGTGCCAAATTAGAGATCAGAATCCAGGACCCTGCAGTGATTTCCATCTTAGAGAATTTGCTATAAGGTAACTATTAAATAGCTGTTCCCCTGAGTTCCCTAAAGTCATCCTGAGGAGGTGCCATGTTGCCAAGGGCCAGGCTGGAAACCTCCCAAGCCCCACCTCTTGGACCAAAGGTGAGAGAGATGGCAAGAAAGAGTTGGGAGACAGAAATGGTCTACTGTCCCCTCATCTCACCCTCCCCAAGGTTACCACCCGCCCACCAATGCAGGGCAGCCTTTGACCTTCCCTGGAAGGTCTGATGTCATTTTTAATGGTCTGTTTCCACGACTTGCAGCACTACAGGTTTGGGAACCAAACAAATGACAGGTTAATAACAATCAGACTGGGATTTGGCAATGAACCCTCACTTGTCAGAGGCCTCAGTGTTAATAACCGTACTTCCAGTTCAGGGATGCTCTGTTAATAAGGTGAAGAGTGTGGATTGTTGTGTGTGAAGATTACAAAGCAGAAAGTTTTCTCACATGATCTATAAATTCACCCATGTAAACTGCCTAAGACAAAGGCTAAATACGTTCACTTTGGGGGCTGGGATAATGCACAAAGGAAAACTGTGTTCTTCTAAGCTAAAACTAACTGCAGAAGTCCAGAGAAGGTGAGTGAGGTGTCCCACCAGGAAGGTGGGGAGCGGGGAAAGGATTCTCACTGCAGCCCTGAGGGCTGACAACGGTGCTGAAATCCAGGCTGCCACTGTCACTCCTCACATCATGACATCCCACTGAGAAACACCACAGGACAAAGCAGCCCAGAGAGAAGTCACTCTAGATTTCCACCAGGAACACACTGCCTGACTGTGCATCACTTGTCCAGAGCTTCCTTGATCTTGTAACCCCTCCCCTGGCTCCCTTCTTCTGGAGTGTGGGAACAGGGGAGAAGCAGAGAAACAATGACAGCTGTTAAAGGAACCACTAGCCACTTACCTTGGCGCTGCTGTTGTTCCTAACCAGCTTTGGGGAGGAGAGGAGCAAGTGCAAACTATGAAGAGAAATTAGGCAATTTTAATCAGGGCCTTGAAATGCAAACCCCAACACACTGAGCAGAGGGGGTAATGGTTGGAAATCACAGGAGGAGGTGTATTATTTTTGGATGCATCATAAAGCTAAGAAGATATTGAAAAATACCCACTGAACTAGTGTCAAGGGGAGGGTCGGGGAGAGGGCCAAGTCTCAGGACAGGACAGAAAATGGCCTCTACTCTGCTGAGAGGGAAGTGAGAGCAGAACTGGAGACTCTGGGACTGTCTGCCTGCAAGGCAGATACCCAGAGGGTCCCTGGCCAGCACTTGTGAAGTCCACAGTGGACTGAAGGGAAGCAGGGGCTTGGTCTTCAGGTTTGGGGACACAGAATGGGAAGCTCAGGGTGACACCTGGTTGGGGCCAAGGAAAGGAGAGTGGACTCACCGTCCTGGAGAGTGGCCTCCGGGGAAGCAGACACATGGCATGGGAAGGCTGCTATGGTCTGAATGTTGATGTCCTATATACGGTGAAATTCTAACCCCCAAGGTGATGGTGTTAGAAATGAGGTCTATGGGAGATGACTACGTCATGGAGGCAGAGCCCTCATAAATAAGATTAGTGCCCTTATTAGAGAGGCCTGAGAGAGACCCCTGGCTCCTTCCACCATGTGAGGACACACTGAGAAGGCACTGTCTATCAACCAGAAAGCAAGCCCTCACCAGACACCAAATCTGCCTCGATCTTGGACTTTCCAGCAAGCTGCCCAGTCTATGGAATTTTGTTATAGCAGCCCAGATGGACTAAGACAAAGGTTTGGAGTACATGTGTGTAGTAGCAAGATCACCAGTCCAGGAGACGGGAGATCCAGGTCTTAGTATCTGACCATGGTCCAGTCCTTCATCTCTCTGAGCCTTTGCCTGCCCACACATGCCAGTGGGGAGTGGGAACCCTGCCTCATCTGCATCTCATGATTGAGCTGATCCATTGGGATGGCAGGTCTAGAAGTGCAACATATTACAAAGTCCTACACACATGTGCAGTCTGCAGGATTACTTCAAAAGGAGGAGTTAAGGTTCACACACACCTGGATGGCTGGCTGAAACTTACCCACTATGACTACTAGTATGCTTTGAGCATCACCAGTCTGACAGGGGCAAAGTTCCAAGCCAATTCTTCACTCGGGGGGACTCTGATGCCTTCCATCTGCCACTACTTGGAAGCCGTGAACCCTCAAATTGGATCAAATGCTGGGAGATGGAATTACCAGGAAGTGCAAGGACTAATAGATTGAGGGAGGCAGGGAGAGGGGAAGGAGTTGAGGAGAATGCAGCCAGCAGCTGCTGCAAAGGCTGGAGGAGAGGATAATGAGATCAGGCTCCAGAGGAGCCAGCGGGAGGAGCAACCTGTCTTGTGTCTGCTGACCACGTGGTCCAGGCTGGAAGGGGCAGCGGTTGGTCCCCTCAGGCCGGCAACACAGACCAGACTTGCTTCTGAACCAAGTTAATCTCATCTCATCATTTCCCACCTGCCCAAATGGTCTACCCAGCTGAATTCTGAACTGCCGGCCTAATACGTAGGTTCTACAGGATATGACTTGAGGACTGCAAAATGACCCCAAACATAAAAAATATCCCGCCCACCCACAAGGTGGGGAAGGAGTTTCCACTATTAGAGACTCTTTC
Organism: Pongo pygmaeus; assembly: GCF_028885625.2. Classification (NCBI taxonomy): domain Eukaryota; kingdom Metazoa; phylum Chordata; class Mammalia; order Primates; family Hominidae; genus Pongo; species Pongo pygmaeus. The sequence goes on from NC_072390.2 coordinate 65,585,253, forward strand.
CCCTGGGAGATGCTTGTCACCTGTCAAAAGGTGCCCTTGGAAACCAGAGAAGATGCCCCCAAGAGTGATGGAAAGAGAGCAAGGAATGCAGCTTACCCTGAGAGTAAAGGGGCAGGGAGGGAGGCAATGGGGGGAGGATAAAAAAGGAAAAGCAGAGAAGGGGAGGAGTGGGGACACCAAAGAGGTGGAGACTTATGTCTGGAACAGTAACATCATGCTCTCCACTTACCTCATCTGGCACAAGCTACCCAGGGGCTTGTTTTCCTATGAATTAGAATGTTACTCAATTTGATTTCTGTATACTTACCCCCATGAACTATTTGTCCTAATGAGTGTCTCTAACAGCACACTCCCCACTAGCTTCCTAACTGACAATCCTGTTCCAGGAGCCAAGAATATATATACATATATATATATCTGGACACATGCAGAATGCAACCACCAAGTGGGACAACTGGAGATTCTGGGACAGGGAAAGATACTGAACCCTTGGGGTTATGCACCTGCAGGGAGAAGTCTGTGCTAGCCACCTCTCACTTCAGCACTCTCCAGAAACATGGGCTCACCTCTTCCCTGCACAATTAGTTCAGAAACATCCACTCTTGTCTCCAACACCCTGACTTGTAGACTTGGTCCATGGAGCCAAACTTCCATCAGAATCAGGGAAGAAACTATAAGAGCAGGAACAGACTGAGTTAGGAGAAAAGGAGGCTGGATTTATAAAGATTGCATTCGTGGCAGCCATGGTTTGAATCTGATCCTTGGGCCTCGTTGTTCCAGCTGACATGGACAATAAGAAATGAGGACATCTGGGCTGGGCGCAGTGGCTCACGCCTGTAATCCCAGCACTTTTAGAGGCCGAGGCGGCGGATCATTTGAGCTCAGGAGTTTGAGACCAGCCTGGCCAACATGGTGAAACCCCGTCTCTACTAAATATACAAAAATTAACTGGGTGTGGTGGCACACGCCTGTAATCCCAGCTACTTGGGAAGCTGAGGCAGGAGAATTGCTTGAACCTGGGAGCTGGAGGTTGCAATGAGCCGAGATCACACCACTGCACTCCAGCCTGGGAGACAGAGTGAGACTCTGTCTCAAAAAAAAAGAAATGAGGATATCTAGAGGCCAGGAGATATCCTGTGCCTTTGTTTTCTGGCCTACAAAACCAGGACAATTAAAAATCACTTCAGTTATTTCCTCAGTGAACAAATATGGAGTGAGGGTCTACTGTCCCCCAGAGCCTGGCTGGGGAAACAGAGATAAATATCACAGCCATAGAGCAACTAAAGACAACTGCACCTTCTTTCCTGTTGAGGACTTCAGAGCCTGCACCGTAGGCAGCACTGTGACCTCAACACAGCCTCATGAGGGAGGCAGGTTCCAGAAGAGAACTCCGAGGGCGGGAGGTTCGATGCTGTCTCTCTACAACTACACAGCTGGTCCATGGCTGGGCTGGGCTCCAACCCCAGGGTTGGAGGCCTTGGCTCAGAGGCTTGGGGGAAACCTATGGCAGGGTGGGGGGAAGGCAAGGAGAGCCTTTTCTGCTGCAGTGCTTCTGCTTTGTCTCTCTTCCCCTCCAAACTCCCTTTTTTCTTTCTCAGCTGATCAGAACCTAAGGAGGCACCAATTGGCTAGTGGGACTCCAAGCGATGATGAAAACCCTGAACTCATGGATAAAGGGACAAAGGAAACTTGCTCCCTAGAACCAAGGACTTGGGATGGGGAGAGTGGCCCACTATTTCAGGACACTCCTGGTAACTCCTGTAGATGGTCCTCCCCTAACAGACAAAGACAGGCAAAGCCGCAATGGCTGCTTCCACCTCATGAGTGTTAGAACAAATTCATTCATTCATTCATTCATTCATTCATTCATCTGTTTGTTGAGCCCTGCTATGTCAGTCACCCTGGGGGTATAGTGACAGAGAAAGCAAATAGGTTCCTACCTGCAAGAAGCTTATGGTCTAGCACAGTGCACTCCAACTTTTTTCACCTTGAGGTACACCTAAAAAATGATTAAATGTGTATCACCTATCAGAGTGACTGATGAGATCACTCTGGCTGGTGGGGACCAGCCCAGATCCTCCAGCTGACCCAAGACCCCACAACCCCTCCAGTCCCAAGGGCTGAGAGGATCAATATCATAGTAAGCCATGCACCCTGGCTAAGGACCTCCAGCTACATGGTTATAGGTGGGTTTCTGATTTGTAGCTACTTGGGCAGTCAAGATTAATGGAAAACAAGGGTACTATAACCTGGGAGTGTTAGACCTCAGAAGAATGAAACCGTGGTAGTTTTAAACCATGGCTGCAAATTCTTAACATGCCTCCCATGAAGAGATGGTATCCATATCCCCACCCCTCCCATGAAGAGATGGTGTCCAAGTCCCCTCCGCTAAGTGGGCTTGTGACTGCTTTGACCAATAGAGTACAGCAGAAGTGTGATGCTGTGTGATTTCCAAGGCTGGGTCATAAAAAAAACAGGCAGTTTCCACTTTGCTGACTGGAACCTGTGCTCTTGGAGAACTGAGCCTCCACGTAAGAGGTTCTACTATCCTAAGACACCATCATGGAAAGACTATGCATACATGCTCTGGTTGACAATTCCAGCTAAGCCCACCCTTCAGACCCACACCAGATATGTAGGCGAAGAAGCTGCCTATGACTCCAGCCCTGTTTGTTCAAGTTTTCCCAGACATCACAGAGCAGACAAAGCCATTTCCACAAAACCCTATCTGAACTCCTGACCCACAGAATCCATGGCATAATAACATGGCTATTGTTTTATACCACTGGGCATCGGGACAGTTGTGCAGCAGTAGAAGCACCAGGACAAAATCAAAGCCCCGGCTAAGGATGCTGGGCTGACCCCAGTTCACAAGGATGACCCTCCACTGCATGTTACCACAAGAGGTGAGGGTAGTGGGAGAAAAAAGACAGCTCATAGGAAAGCAGCTTCCTCAACCTCAGTCTCCCTGGCAGTGGCAAAGTTAGCATACCCTCAGCAGTTCAATCTTCTAGTGGTCTACAGCCTGCTCCTGCAGCCTTTGCATGGACTTTGTAAGTACCCAACTCCCTGTATTAAATCCTTCTCTGCTGACAAGAACCAGAGTAGCTTCTCATACCTGCAACTGAACCTACCTAATGCAGAGCCCAAATACCCTGCTCACACTCCCAGAGCCAACTTGGTTTCTCTCCATTTCAGAGATTGGCTCTTAGCCTTTTCACTGATTATCTGTGAAATTTACCGGAATCCTTCTAGTAAGTTTCCTTTGCTTTGCCAAAATTGATTTCTGTTTGCAACCAAAGAACTCCAACTGATACAAAATTTAAGCTGCTAATTAAGTGAATATCTTATCTAGTAGTCTCCCCTTATTCACAGTTTCACTTTTGGTGGTTTCAGTTATCTGGGATCAACCATGGTCTGAAAACATTAAATGGGAAACTTCAGAAATAATTCATAAGTTTCAAAAGACTTTCCTTATAGTATATTATAATTGTTCTATTTCATTATTAGTTATGGTTGTTAATCTCTTACAGTGCCTAATTAATATATTAAACCTTATTATCCATATATATGTGTGTAGAAAAAACATAGAATATATAGGGTTCAGTATTATTCAAGGTTTCAGGCTCCCATGAAACGTCTTGGAACGTATCTGCCTTGGATAAGAGGGGGACTACTGTATTTAACCCCCTTTTTAAGAATCCACTTTTCAGATGAACAGTGTAGAAAAGAATAATTTTCATATGATTTGAAGATACAACTGTAAATGTTTTTAGTCTTTAGGGATAGCTTTTTTTGTGCATGAAAAATAATCTTCAGAATTTACTTTGGTATTTAAAGCTAATTATTACAGAAACAAATTCAAAGGCTTGGTTTTCCCTATGTTTTTAAGTTCAATTTAGACATAATGTTCAATTTATAAATCTTTCAAATTTCACAATAATTTTAAGAAGATTTGTATAACTTAATTCCTTGGAATATTTTATCTGTATTTATAAACCCAACATAATAAATTCCCTTTTTAAAATAATTCAGTTGTCTAGCTAACCAACTTTCCCAAGTACTAAAGTGATTCTTACAAATCTCCTAAATCAAGTTTATAAATACAATGATGAAGTTCTTTTAAATGTGCCTATGCTATTTATAGACTAAGATTCTCTTGCAGTTTTCAGCTTAGAATTTAAATTGATTGCTCGGGACTGTAATTAGCCAAATTCTCCAAATACTTTTGGACATCTGATACAGTTTGGCTGTGTCCCCACCCAAATCTCATCTTGAATTCCCACATGTTGCGGAAGGGACCCAGTGGGAGGTAATTAAATCATGGGGACAAATCTCTCTCATGCTGTTCTCATTACAGTGAATAAGATTCATGAGATCTGATGGTTTTAAAAAGAGGAGTTTCCCTGCACAAGCTCATCCTTTCTTTGCCTGCCACCATCCACATAAGATGTGATTTGCTCCTCCTTGCCTTCTGCCATGACTCTGAGGCTTCCCCAGCCACGTGGAACCGTAAGTCCATTAAACCTCTTTCTGTAACTTACCTAGTCTCACGTATGTCTTTAACAGCAGCATGAAAATGGACTAATAACACCACTTGGGTCCTACCTCACACCCTCACAGCCTACCTTTTGCTTTAATCACTCCTGTAGTAACCACAGGTGAGGCCAGACAGCACCTCTCAGCTTCAGTCTCTTGTTTTGTACCTGTGTAATTCTCAGACATTCAGAAGCCATGGCAAAGGGCTCCTTGGGAACTGCTCTACATTCATACACACACAGAGAGAGAGAGAGAGAGAAGGGAGGGAGAGGGAGAGGGGGAGAGAGAGAGAGAGAGACTGACCCCAGAAGTGTACGGGATATGACACCCTGTAGGGGAAATCCAGTGAGAGAATGAAGCCAGTGGATAAAGGCTCTCCTCTACCATTTTTCTGGCAGACAAACCTGAGGCTTATTCCACATGGTTCCTCAGAATTGCCCAGAAGGATGGAGCATCAGTTGCCCGTAGCAATGACCAAGTCAATTATGTACCCAGTTTTATTGTTTTACTCCTGTTCCCTGTATCCCTTATCAGATAAACTACCTGCCCCTGAGCTTCCTCTCAGCTCTGCTTTCCAAGGTGAATGCTGGCTAAGACAAATGCTAATGCACACAAATTATTCCCAGATTTTACACAATAGTCATACTAGGGGTTTGATTTGCTTCATAATCTCTGTTCTCAATTCTAAATCTCCCGAGGGTTAAAAGATTCACCCGAGCTGCCATAACAAAGTACCACACTTGGGTGGCTTAAAACAACTGAAACGTATTATCTCAGAGTTCTAGGGGCTGAAAGTCTTAAATCAAGGTGTCAGCAGAGCCATGCTCCCTTGAGACTCTGGGTAGAATGCTTCCTTGCCCCGCCCTGGCTCTGGTGGTGGCCCACAATCCTTAGCGTCCCTTGGCTTGCAGCTGTGTCACTCCAGTCTCTGCCTCCATCTTCACATGTGTGCATCTTCTCCCTGTGTGCATCTTCACATCAACTTCCTTCTGTGTATGCTGGCATCCAGATTTCCCATTTTTATAAGGATACCACAAGTACTGGATCGGGGACCACCCGAATGACTTCATCTTAACTTGGTTCTCTGCAAGACTTTATTTCCAAATAAGGCTACATTCTGCAGTACTGGGGATGAGGACATCAGTGTATCTCTTTTCAGGGGGACACATAATGCCACAGTGCCCACTAAGGAAACAATTAAGTAATTCTAAGCAATTAGAGGGATTTCAAGCAAATTTTCAGGTTTTCTGTCAGCTGGGCCATTTTGCAAATTGGCTAGAGATTTTGACAGGATTTGAGATCAGAAACTGTGAAAGGCCAGACACCATGGCTCACACCTACAATCCCAGTATCTTGGGAGGCTGAAGAGGGAGGATAGGATTACTTGAGCCCAAGAGTTGGAGACCAGCCTGGGTAAGATGGTAAGAGCCTGTCTCTACAAAAAAAATAAAAATAAATAAAACTAGCTGGGCGCAGTAGCATGCCCCTGTAGTCCCAGCTACTCAGGAGGCTGAGGTGGAAGGATTCCTTGAGCACAGGAGATCAAGGAGTGCAGTGAGCTATGATTGTGCCACTGCACTTCAGCCTCGGGAACAAAGCAAGACTCCATCTCTTAAAAAAAAAAAAAGTTGAAAGAAGGAAAAGAAAAGAAAAACTGTAACAGAGCCGTCTTCCACAGTTACCACACCAATAGGAATCTAAGTTCATGCCTTCCAATGGAATTGTGGAAACAGAGATTACAAACTACAAAATCATGAATTAGCTTTGGCTAGAAAATGTGGAGGAAAGCAGAGTTTCCAAGGCCCGGTTAGCAACTGCCCAGGAACAACCCTAAAAACATGAGAGATTGTTGATATAGATGCTTTGACAAAATAAGTCCTAATGTAGCCATTAAATCTTATTAGGTAGAAAAGGAAAATAAAGTGCATATTTACACAACTGTGAACAAAAAACATAAGCTAATTCTATCAACAGTCTGTATCTTGTCCTCAGAGTTCAAATCTCGTCTAGTTTGCTAGAAAGTCCAATGATCTTTGCTATAATATTGAAAGTTTTATTTTTGTAGTTCCAAAGATTTTGGCTTATAATCTTAAGACTAATGTGTTTGTTTTATATAAATACATTACAGAGGATGTTTATTGTAGAAAACAGCATTTGTTCACTTGAAGTTCTAAGATACGTTTGTCATAGAAAGTTGATTTTTCCCAACAATCTTGGTGACAAATTAATTCACTGTGACATCACTTGTCTGGCTGAAATTAACTCCTATAAAATGAACAAACTAGCTTTATTAACATTAGGAACACAGATAAAGGAACATTTCTTCTTGCAATATGCATTTATAAGTAAAGTAGTGCTAACAGATTAAGCTTAAGTACATTTGAGAGATGATCCTGAATTCAGATCATTTGACAGATGATGAAGTTGCTTGAATTCAAGTTACATATTACCTCATTCTTAAGTCTAATGATTCTGTATCTAACCCAAAACCAGGATGGCAGACATTTGATGGGATTTGACTATCTATTTACTTGATGCTACTATGAATTCTTTTCATGTACTCCCTACAATCTATGAATCCATTTAAATCCATCAAAATGACATTTGCTTGGATTCTGCAGCTCTTCCTGGCTTTGTCTGGCTTAAAAGTCAGAACTTCCAAGGTCTTATGCATGACAGGAGAGAGGTCAGCTTCATAAAGGCATATGGGGTGGACAACCACTTTCACTGTTGCCATAAGAAATTTCCAGGTGAAAAATAAGGAATGAACAGAGAAGGCTGATCCTTCCAATGCATAGTTAAAATCCTTTAAAGAAAATCAGTGGATCTTTGGCAAACATTATACATTCTAGCCTTTTTCATATTAAGAGGAAAACATAAATTATATCCAAATAAGTGATAATAAATGCATCTGAAAGCTCCATGCTTCCAGAACACTTTGCACCAAAGGCTCCTCTCTGAGGTCTTCGGAAGCAATGAGGCAAAGAAGCTGCGTGTTAGATTCCGACTGAGTGGTGCAAATGACTGCTAAATTAGTGTGAAATATCTGGGCTGTTCCATGTGGCCATCTAACCAAAGTACTGCCTGTACTGCAGAACTGCCAGAGAAGGCCTCCTGGCCTCTATTTTATTCTTCAACAACAAAATACAAAGTACCTCTTAGTTTCTGACATGAATCAAAACTAGTCAAAAGATCAAGCACAGGGGCCAGGCACAGTGGCTCATGCCTGTAGTCCCAACACTTTAGGAGGCCAAGGTGGGCTGATCACTTGGGCTCAGGAGTTCAAGACCAGCCTGGAAAACATGGTGAGAGCCCATCTCTACAAAAAATACAAAAATCATCCAGGTGTGGTGGCATACAACTGTAGTCCCAACTACTTGGGAGGTTGAGGTGGGAGAATCGCTTGAGCCCAGGATGCAGAGGTTGCAGTGAGCCAAGATCGCACCACTGCACTCTAGTCTGGGTGACAGGGCAAGACCCTGTCTTAAAAAAAAAAAAACCAAGCAGGGACAAAAAGTGGGCACTTGCAAGACACAGAAAAACCACAAAGAAATGCTAGGGCTAGATGGAGGAGGGGGGAACTGAGCTATAAACTGGTCAATGAAGATGAATAATCTATCTTGATTTCTTTGAAACAAGGCAGGGTCTAAATGAACAAATGGATACAGGTGAAAGCACAGGGAGGTGAAGGGGAGCTGTTGCTTCTCCCTGGGGTCTTTCTGTTCCCCTCAGCTCAGTCATTTGCCTCATCTTTTCCCGTCCTGCCTTGCCAGTGCATGCAGCCCACAGCCCCTCCCTGCAAGGGCTATCTGGAGGCAAAGAGGGTGGATTGGGAGTTCTCTGTGGCTTGGGAGTGGGAACCATATTCTTGGGTCTGGCACAGCCTATCTACCAATCTAGTTGGTTCTGGAAGCTTCTTAGAGCACCTGGGCTTCATCTCCTGAACCAACCAGAGGTCCTCCAGGACTTTCAAGTCAGGTAGCACTCAACTTACCTCCCAATAGGGGAGTACAGCTCTCAGGCTACCCAAGGTACCCTACTCCCAACCCTTCCCACTTCTGGTGGCAGCTCTGGACCCAACAGAACTGCCCCCTCCCTATCACATCCTAATTCTGCTTCTTCTGGCACATCTAAAATTTCCTTCTGCTCTCTCCTGGATCTGCTACTGATAGCCAGACATGGGCTCAAGGCTGCTATGATCTGAATGTTTTATCCCCTCTAACTCATATGTTGAAATCTAATCCCCAAGGTGATATTAAGAGGATCAGCCTTTGGGAGGTGATTATGTCATGAGAGCTCTGTCCTCATGAGTGGGATTAATGCCCTGAATAAAAGAAGTCCGAGGGAGGGGTACGTGTGTGTGTGTGTTTACCCCTTCTACCATGTCTACCATGTGAGGACACAGCAGAAGGTGCCATCTATGAAGAACAAGACCCTCACAAGACACTGAATCTGCTTGCACCTTGATCTTGGACTTATTAGACTCCAGAACTCTAAGCAATCAATTCCTGTTGTTTATAAATTACTCAGTCTAAGGTATTTTGTTAGAGAAGCCTAAATGAACTTAGAGAAAGGCTAACACATTATCTACTTTCAGGACTCATTCAAGTTACTTGCTAGACATTGTAGGAGTTACAATCTTTCACGCATTCTTTTTTTTTGAGATGGAGTCTCGCTCTGTCGCCCAGGGTAGAGTACAATGGCATGATCTCGGCTCACTGCAACCTCCATCTCCTGGGTTTAAGCAATTCTCCTGCCTCAGCCACCCCAGTAGCTGGGATTACAGGCACGCACCACCACTCCCGGCTAATTTTTGTAATTTTAATAGAGATGGGGTTTAACCATGTTGGCCACGCTGGTCTCAAACTCCCGACCTCAAGTGATCTGCCCGCTGTGGCCTCCCAAAGCACTGAGATTATAGGTGTGAGCCACTGCACCCGACCTTTTCATGCATTCTTTACAAGAGTTTCACTGTCACAGCCACTGTTCTGCTATCTAGGTTAACTCGCACATCCCTGTGACCCACAAATGTCAGAACAGGGCACTATTAAATGACATTAAGTTCACCTCTCAGTTTCAATTCTGCCCAACAAATGTAATCCCTAAGGAATCTCATTCTGTTCAAGGGACATCTCAACTTTCTGAAATAGGAAAATAGGTTTCCATCCTCTTCACCTTGGGAAATACTACAAAAAGTCATAGTTAGCCCTGTGAATCACAACTTAACCACACACTCAGGCAGGAGTGTGAAGGAGGTCTTCCTGTCTTTTTCCTATCTGAGCCCCTGGATCCCTTCTTGTGACCGGCACTTAGTGAATGGGAAAATAACTATAACAGCAACACCACCACTAACCACTAGTCAACCCCTAGGACAACTATGAAGGGGGTAGATGTGCACAAGGGAGCCTAGGTGACAACGATGGGCCACTTGACTAACATAGTCACAGCATCCTATAATAAAAATCACTATAAATTCACAGAACTACAAGTAATGATAATTATAGCTAACATATACTGTCCATCTACTGTCTAATACTGCTCCAGTGATTTCTCTTGGTTTAACAACTTTAGACATCATCTACTGACTTCTTATCACAGACATAAAAATTGAGGTCTTATCCTACATCCCTTTCTGCTCCTTACATCCTAATGAAGTTACGACTTTGAATTAAGTTTATATTTAGAATCTGGGCCGGGCGTAGTGGCTCACACCTGTAATCCCAGCACTTTGGGAGGCCAAGGCAGACGGATCACCTGAGGTCAGGAGCTCGAGGGCAGCCTGGCCAACATGGCGAAACCCTGTCTCTACTAAAAATACAAAAATTAGCTGCATGTGGTGGCACACGCCTGTAGTCCCAGCTACTCGGGAGGCTGAGGCAGGAGAATCACTTGAACCTGGGAGGCAGAGGTTGCTGTGAGCCAAGATCATGCCACTGCACTCCAGCCTAGGCCACAGAGTGAGACTCCATTAAAAAAAAAAAAAAAAAAAAAAGACAACTCATTAGAATCTATTACTCTGTGTTTATTATTGAGCTAAGTAACGTTCTCTGATTACATTTCCTTTCTTATAGTTTGTTTTTCCTGGAGTTAATAATTGTCTTTTTTTATTCCAATCATTTTCTTAAACTTGTGGTTTTAAGACTTCCCACAACCTCCAACAGCTCTGTAAAATATCTTTCAATTAAAACTTATATACTGTCAACCTGTCAAGTCTTCTGTCAGTTCCATTTTCCCCTTGAGTTTCCCCCACAGAGCTCCCTATTCTCTGGTCCACTCAGAACCAACATTCCTGACTCCCTAGACCTACTTTACTCTTGTCACTCACACCTTCACCCTTCTTCTCTCTCTGGAGCTAGATCCCAGGTTTACTGGATCACATCTGCTTTGTTGTACTTGCTAATTTTGATGAACTACCCTCCAAGAGCCTCCTGAGAGAGTGTGTGGAGGTATATCAGGATAGAATGGTTTATGCTTCAGTAGCATACAACCTCAAGAACTTAGCAACTTTAATACTAAAGGTTTATTTCTCACTCCATGGCATAATCACTGGGGATTACCAGCTGGAAGCAATGTTCCACATCTCCTCACTACAGAATCTAAGCTACCCAAAGAGTCATTATCACAAGCATTGTAGCTCACTGAGACAGACTAAAGGAAACAGCATAGTGAAGCTTCCACCTGGAGGTATCCCACGTCATTTCTACTTATATTTGATATGGCCACACCAAGTCAAAGAGGAAAAAGGAGAATGGAAATACTTGTTGAATAGCACTAATGACTATTGCAGGAGATTAATTTTTAAAAATATTTTTCATGGCCAGGCACAGTGGCTAATGCCTGTAATCCCAGCACTTTGGGAGACAGAGGTGGGCAGACCACTTGAGGTCAGGAGTTTGAGACCAGCCTGGCCAACATGGTGAAACCCCATCTCTACTAAAAATAGAAAAATAAGCCAGGCATGGTGACACACGCCTGTAATCCCAGCTACTTGGGAGGCTGAGGCACAACAATCGCTTGAACCCAGGAAGTGGAGGTTGCAGTGAGCTGAGATTGCACCACTGGGTGACAGAGCGAGACTCTGTCTCAAAAAAAAAATGTCATATCTAAAATGTCTTGATTGTATTTCATACCCAATTAATAATGTCTTGGAATAGAATTCAAGGTTAGAAACAATTTTCTCCCAGAATTTTGAATAGAAAGTTTCCCATGTCCCTTAGCTTCCAATGTTGCTGTTGGGAAGCCTCATCATGCCAGGCTCTTTCCTGAGGCTTTGTATCTGACCTCTTCTCCCTGTTGTTGTTGTTCCCATATTTTTTCTCTTTCTCTCTCTGATAGATTTTAGGATTACATTTTTATTTCTGCTGTTATGAAATTTCACAATGACATGCCTTGATATGGATTTTTTTTCCCATTTATTGTGCTAGGTATTTTTAATCTGACACTTATGTACTTCCTTTCTGGTCAATATTCATGTGCTAGTTGATAAGTTCCTCCTTAGTGTTTTCTCTTTTGTCGCTCTCTAGAGTGGCGATTAGATGTCAGGCTCCTGGAATAGTAATTTATTTTATCTCTACTTTCCTATTGTTCTTTTTGGGGTTATTCCTTCTAGGACATTTTTCAACTTTATCATCCCATCACTTTACATATGCACATAGTTTAATTTTTATTTCCATGAGCTTTTCCTTAACTGATTCTTCCTGCCATGTTGCATTCCACACCCCTCTCTTTTCATTCTGGCTCCTCACCCTCTGCTGTGTCTTGGTGTATGAACCTAAGACAATGTCATGGCTCTCTACAGTGTCCCTAGGGATTTGGGTACCTGGATGTTGGTTAAACTCCCCATTCCACCCTGCCCCAGCCCCAGCTCTTCCTGGTTAGGATGAAGTTCCAGCCTAACTTCTCACATCTCCTATTTTTCAACCTTTTAAGTTGTTCCACATTCAAGAAAATTGGAGTCAGAGGCAGACTCAGCCAAAATTCACAATCACTGTAAGGAGAACAGACAGAGGTAAAACAAAAAACAAAAACAAACCAAAGGAAAAAAAAAACCCTAATTATTGAAAATGCACATTTCTTTTTTATTGCCTGTCTTGAAAAAATTTAATGTTCCTGACTGTAAATTGAATCATACAAGTATTTATTTAATATCCAGCCCAGTTTTGTGTACTGAGGATACAGCAATAAAAAAAAAAACACAAAGTCCCTGCTCTTCATTCTAATGAGGAGAGACAGATAATAAGCAAAATGTAATGTGCAGGAGGTGACAAATATTAGACAAAAATAAAGAAGACTGTTGGGCCAGCAGTGCTGGCAACTGGAAATGGGAAATGCTGCATTTTTTAAGACAGTCTTTCTGATCCCTTCTCTGCTTAATTGTCAGCTGTATGCTGAGTCCCTCCCTACATTAGTTTGTCCTCACACTGATACAAAGAACTACTTTAGATTGGGTAATTTATGAAGAAAATAGGTTTAATTGACTCACAGTTCCACAGCTGTACAGGAATCATGATTGGGAGGCCTCAGGAAACTTACGATCATGGCACAAGGCACAACTTCATATGGCAGTAGGAGAGAGAGAAAGCAAAGAGGGAAGTGCCACGCACTTTTAAACCATCAGATCTTGTGAGAACTCACTCACTATCATGGGAACAGCAAGGGGGAAATCTGCCCCCATGAGCCAATCACCTCCCACCAGGTCTCTCACCCCAACACTGGGAATAACAATTCACCATGAGGTTTGGGTAGGGACACAGAGCCAAACCATGTCAAATCTCATGTCCTTCTCACATTTCAAAATACAATCATGTCTTCCCAATAGTCCCCCAAAGTGTTAACTCAATCCAGCATTAACTCAAATGTCTGGGTCCGAAGTCTCATCTGAGACATGGCTCAAGTTCCTTTCACCTATGACCGTGTAAAATCAAAAAAAAGTTAGTTACTTCCAAGATACAACAGTGGTACAGGCATCAGGTAAATGCTCCCATTCCAAGTGGGAGAAATTGGCCAAAACAAAGGGACTACAAGTCCCATGAAAGTCCGAAACCCAGCAGGGCAGTCATTAAATCTTAAAGCTACAAAATGATCTTACCTTTATTCCAGTTCCCAACAAGTTCCACATCTCCATCTGAGACCACCTCAACCTGGACTTCATTGTCCATATCACTATCAGTATTTTCAGCAAAGCTGTTCAACAGGTCTCTAGGAAGTTCTGAATTTTCCCACCTCTTTCTGTCTTCTTCTGAGCCCTCCAAACTGTTCCAACCTCTGTCCATTACCCAATTCCAAAGCTTCTTCTACATTTCTAAGTATCTTTATAACAATGCCCCCACTTCTTTGGTACCAATTTTCTGTATTAATTCATTCTCACACTACTATAATGAACTGCCTAGACTGGGTAACTTATGAAAAAAAGAGTTTGAATTGACTCACAGTTCCACAGGCTATCCAGGAAGCATGGTTGGGAGGCCTCAGGAAACTCACAGTCATGGTGGAAGGGTGAAGGGAAAGCAAGCACATCTTCACACGGCAGCAGGAGAGAGAGTGTATAAAGGAGAAAGTCCCACACACTTTTAAACCATCAAATCTTGTGAGATCTCACTATCACAAGAACAACAAGGGAGAAATCTTCCCCCAAAATCCAATCACCCCACTCCCACCAGGTACCTCCCCCAACACTGGGAATTACAATTCAACATGAGATTTCGGTGCGAACACAGAGCCAAATCATATCATTCCCCAAAAGAAAGCACCTAAAGGTTCAACCAGTTGATTCATCCACCTCCAAATCCAGCATCTGTGAAAGATGAACAATTCCCCGATAGGCTTTGGCTAAAAAGGTCAGTGATTGAAGGCTGGAGAGTAAGTCAAGTACTTGAGCATGCCCAGCATGCTCATATGAGGAGAACAGGATAATGACAATTCAAACTCCAGTTTGAGATAGGGAGAATGGGAAACCACACGTGGTAGTCACTGGAATAGAAATAGAAGGAACTCCTGCTGTGGTTTGACTGTGCCTTCAAAATTCATGTGTTGGAAACTTAATCACCAATGTAGCAGTTATAGAACATGAAGCTTTGAAGCTTTTTGAAAGGTGTTTAAGTCATGAGGACAGAGTCCTCATGAATGGATTAATGCTGCTATACAAAGGGCTTGCAAGAGTAGGTTTGCTCTCTTCTGTTCTTCTGCCATGCAAGGACACAAAGTTCATCCCTTTTTGCCCTTCTGGTTTCTATTATGTGACGGTGCAGCAAGAAGATCCTCACTAGATACCAAATGCCAGCACCTTGATCTTAGACTTCTCAGCCTCCAGAACTCCAGGTTTAACATTCTATTCTCTGTAAGCAACTTAAAGATTGACCTAGGAATTATCTGCCAACTCTGTAATATTTTTTGGCAATAAAGTTTCCTTTAAATTGAGTAGGCTTCAGGGGCCAAAGCACACACTTCTCAGAGTCTGAGAGCCACCTCCCTGGGACCACTCCCACTGACAGCAACCCCAACCCCCAACCCCAGCATCAGGGCTGCAGTATGTGTGCACATATGCTGAAGACAGACTCTCCCAGTCCACCACCATGGCTGCCACCACCACCTGAATGTGCTACTAGGGAGCCTGGGGAATGCCCCACCCTGCCCACCACAGCCTGTGCCCATGCACTCCACTAGAAGGCCAGATGACAGGCCCAGTTGGCCTAGCACCAGCCACCCCTTACCTTTTTCCCAACCATGATGCCCAGAAGCCTGAGGATCATCATGTCCCACCCCCCACTGCTGGCATCTATGCATTCCTCCCAGGGGCCAGAAGAGAGGCCCACCCAACCTGTTGCTACCATCATCACCAGCACCCACCCATATGCACCACATGGGAACCTGGGGACTGGCCTGCACAGCCCATCACAGCCACTGCTAACAACAGCACATGCTGCTTTGGAGCCCAAAGGTTGTCCCATGAACACTACTGCCATTGCTCATCCCACACATCCTATCCAGAGGATTAAGGAATAATCTACTTGCCCAGCCTAGCACCTGGGCAAGCCACCTGGAGGCCTAAGAATCAGCCCACCTGGACCTGCTAACACCAATGTTAGCAGTGTTAACACTATGTATACCTCCCAGGGGCCCAAAGACAGGCAAACTCAGCTGGCCACTATGACCACTGGGACCTGAGAACTGGCCACCATCCCTGTCCCCAGCAAAACCTCACCATACCCTCTACTAAAAACTGCAACCTAAGCCACTGAGGAAATAACAGACACCACTGATGCTGTTTACAGCTGAATAAATTGTACAGAGACAACACTACTATGCACACCCAGAATCAAAGCTAAAATGCCCTCCTGACCAACACCATAGATACAGCTTTAGGAAAATGTATTCCCCTATGAAAGCCAATCCAAAAAATTGGAAGAATAAACTGTTACACCAGATGCACAGATACTGTAATAAGAGAAATCAAAAAGCAAGGAAATATGACACCTCCAAAGTAGCACAATAACTTTCCAGCAACAGATTCCAATGAAAAAGACATGTATGAAATGCTGGGAAAATAATTCATTGTAATGATATTAAAGAAGCTCAGTGAGGCCAGGCACAGTGTCTCATGCCTGTAATCCTGGCACTTTGGGAGGCCGAGGCAGGAGGATTGCTTGAGCCCAGGAGGTTAAGAGACCAGCTAGGGCAACATAGTGAAACTTTGTCTCTATAAAAAAAAAACAAAAATTAAAAAATTAGCCAGGCATGGTGGCACACACTTGTTGTCCCAGCTACTTGGGAGGCTGAGGTGGGAGGATCACTTGAGCCCAGGAGGTTGAGGCTACAGTGAGCCATGATCATGCCACTGCACTCCAGCCTGGGTGACAGAGTGAGAGCCTATCTAGAAGCAGCAGCAACAGCAGCTCAGTGAGATATACAAGAGCACAGATAAATGATACAAAGAAATCAGAAAATTCAGGATATGAATGAAAATTTACCAAAATGATAGATATTATTAAAAAGAATAAAAAAGAAATCCTAGAACTAAAGAATTCAAAGATAAAAACTAAAATATATTTGAGAACTTCTAAAATATACTAGATTAAGCAGAAGAAAGAATTTCAGAACTTGAAGACAATTCTTTTTAAATAACCCAGACAAGAAAAAGAGAATAAAGAGTAAAAAAGAATAAACAAAGCCTACATGACATATAGTACACCATAAAGTGACCAAATAGTCAAATTATTGGGGTTCCAGAAGGCAAAGAGAGAACAAAGGAGTTAGAAAACCTATTCAACAAAATAACAGATGAAAAATCCCCAAGTCTAGCAAGAGAGTTAGACATACAGATATATGAAGCTCAGAGATTCCCAAATAGACACAATCCATGGCATACCATAGTCAAACACAAAATTCAAAGACAAAGAGAGAATTTCAAAAACAGTAGGAGAAAAATGTCTAGTCACTTATAAGGGAACCTTCATTAAACTAACAGTGAATTTCTCAGCAGAAATCTTGCAGGCCAGAAAAAACTGAGATGATATATTCAAAGTGCTGAAAAAAAAAAAAAAAAAAACTGTCAGCCAAGAATCCTATACCCAGTAAAGTTATCCTTAAAAATGAAGGAGAAATAAAGTGTTGCCCAGACAAGCAAAAACTGAGGGAATTTATCACCATTTGACTAGTCCTACAAGAAATACTTAAGGGAGTTCTACACCTGGAAATGGAAGGATGATTCACTTCCAAATGTAGGACTCCCTTAAGCATTTCTTGTAGTCTACCATTATGAAAACACATGAAAGTATAAAACTCACTGGTAAAGCAAACACACAAATAAAGAGGAGAAAGAACTCTAACGTTACCACTACTGAAAACCACAAACTGCAATAATAAACAATAAGAGAGAAAGAAGGGAACAAATGATATGCAGAACAAGCAGAAAACAACAAAATATCAGGAATTAAGTTCTCACATGTCAATAATAACATTGAATGTAAACAGATTAAATTTTCCACTTAAAAGATACACACCGTTTCTTGGAGGAGGAGCCAAGATGGCCGAATAGGAACAGCTCCGGTCTACAGCTCCCAGCGTGAGCAACGCAGAAGACGGCTGATTTCTGCATTTCCATCTGAGGTACCGTGTTCATCTCACTAGGGAGTGCCAGACAGTGGGCGCAGGTCAGTGGGTGAGTGCACCGTGCGCCAGCCGAAGCAGGCGCGAGGCATTGCCTCACTCGGGAAGCGCAAGGGGTCAGGGAGTTCCCTTTCCTAGTCAAAGAAAGGGGTGACAGACAGCACCTGGAAAATCGGGTCACTCCCACCCAAATACTGCGCTTTTCCCACGGGCTTAGGAAACGGTGCCCCAGGAGATTATAGCCCGCACCTGGCTCAGAGGGTCCTATGCCCACGGAGTCTCGCTGATTGCTAGCACAGCAGTCTGAGATCAAACAGCAAGTTGGCGGTGAGGCTGGGGGAGGGGCGACCGCCACTGCCCAGGCTTGCTTAGGTAAACAAAGCAGCCGGAAGCTTGAACTGGGTGGAGCCCACCACAGCTCAAGGAGGCCTGCCTGCCTCTGTAGGCTCCACCTCTGGGGGCAGGGCACAGATAAACAAAAAGACAGCAGTAACCTCTGCAGACTTAAATGTCCCTGTCTGACAGCTTTGAGGAGAGCAGTGGTTCTCCCAGCACGCAGCTGGAGATCTGAGAACGGGCAGACTGTCTCAAGTGGGTCCCTGACCCCTGACCCCCAAGCAGCCTAACTGGGAGGCACCCCCCAGCAGGGGCAGACTGACACCTCACACGGCCGGCCAGGTACTCCAACAGACCTGCAGCTGAGGGTCCTCTCTGTTAGAAGGAAAACTAACAGAAAGGACATCCACACCAAAAACCCATCTGTACCTCACCATCATCAAAGACCAAAAGTAGATAAAACCACAAAGATGGGGAAAAAACAGAGCAGAAAAACTGGAAACTCTAAAAAGCAGAGTACCTCTCCTCCTCCAAAGGAACGCAGTTCCTCACCAGCAACGGAACAAAGCTGGATGGAGAATGACTTTGACGAGCTGAGAGAAGAAGGCTTCAGACGATCAAATTACTCTGAGCTACGGGAGGATATTCAAACCAAAGGCAAAGAAGTTGAAAACTTTGAAAAAAATTTAGAAGAATGTATAACTAGAATAACCAATACAGAGAAGTGCTTAAAGGAGCTGATGGAGCTGAAAACCAAGGCTCGAGAACTACGTGAAGAATGCAGAAGCCTCAGGAGCCGATGCGATCAAATGGAAGAAAGGGTATCAGCCCTGGAAGATGAAATGAATGAAATGAAGCGAGAAGGGAAGTTTAGAGAAAAAACAATAAAAAGAAACGAGCAAAGCCTCCAAGAAATGTAGGACTATGTGAAAAGACCAAATCTACGTCTGATTGGTGTACCTGAAAGTGATGGGGAGAATGGAAACAAGTTGGAAAACACTCTGCAGGATATTATCCAGGAGAACTTCCCCAATCTAGCAAGGCAGGCCAACATTCAGATTCAGGAAATACAGAGAACGCCACAAAGACACTCCTCGAGAAGAGCAACTCCAAGACACATAATTGTCAGATTCACCAAAGTTGAAATGAAGGAAAAAATGTTAAGGGCAGCCAGAGAGAAAGGTCGGGTTACCATCAAAGGGAAGCCCATCAGACTAACAGCAGATCTCTCGGCAGAAACCCTACAAGCCAGAAGAGCGTGGGGGCCAATATTCAACATTCTTAAAGAAAAGAATTTTCAACCCAGAATTTCATATCCAGCCAAACTAAGCTTCATAAGTGAAGGAGAAATAAAATACTTTACAGACAAGCAAATGCTGAGAGATTTTGTCACCACCAGGCCTGCCCTAAAAGAGCTCCTGAAGGAAGCGATAAACATGGAAAGGCACAAAATCATGCCAAAATGTAAAGACCAGCCACTGCAAAATCATGCCAAAATGTAAAGACCATCGAGACTAGGAAGAGACTGCATCAACTAACGAGCAAAATAACCAGCTAACATCATAATGACAGGATCAAATTCACACATAACAATATTAACTTTAAATGTAAATGGACTAAATGCTCCAATTAAAAGACACAGACTGGCAAATTGGATAAAGACTCAAGACCCATCAGTGTGCTGTATTCAGGAAACCCATCTCACATGCAGAGACACACATAGGCTCAAAATAAAAGGATGGAGGAAGATCTACCAAGCAAATGGAAAACAAAAAAAGGCAGGGGTTGCAATCCTAGTCTCTGATAAAACAGACTTTAAACCAACAAAGATCAAAAGAGACAAAGAAGGCCATTACATAATGGTAAAGGGATTAATTCAACAAGAAGAGCTAACTATCCTAAATATATATGTACCCAATACAGGAGCACCCGGATTCATAAAGCAAGTCCTGAGTGACCTACAAAGAGACTTAGACTCCCACACATTAATAATGGGAGACTTTAACACCCCACTGTCAACATTAGACAGATCAATGAGACAGAAAGTCAACAAGGATACCCAGGAATTGAACTCAGCTCTGCACCAAGCAGACCTAATAGACATCTACCGAACTCTCCACCCCAAATCAACAGAATATACATTTTTTTCAGCACCACACCACACCTATTCCAAAATTGACCACATACTTGGAAGTAAAGCTTTCCTCAATAAATGTAAAAGAACAGAAATTATAACAAACTATCTCTCAGATCACAGTGCAATCAAGCTAGAACTCAGGATTAAGAATCTCCCTCAAAATCCCTCAACTACATGGAAACTGAACAACCTGCTCCTGAATGACTACTGGGTACATAACAAAATGAAGGCAGAAATAAAGATGTTCTTTGAAACCACTGAGAACCAAGACACAACATACCAGAATCTCTGGGATGCATTCAAAGCAGTGTGTAGAGGGAAATTTATAGCACTAAATGCCCACAAGAGAAAGCAGGAAAGATCCAAAATTGACACCCTAACATCACAATTAAAAGAACTAGAAAAGCAAGAGCAAACACATTCAAAAGCTAGCAGAAGGCAAGAAATAACTAAAATCAGAGCAGAACTGAAGGAAATAGAGACACAAAAAACCCTTCAAAAAATTAATGAATCCAGGAGCTGGTTTTTTGAAAGGATCAACAAAATTGATAGACCGCTAGCAAGATTAATAAAGAAAAAAAGAGAGAAGAATCAAATAGATGCAATAAAAAATGATAAAGGGGATATCACCACCGATCCCACAGAAATACAAACTACCATCAGAGAATACTACAAACACCTCTACGCAAATAAACTAGAAAATCTAGAAGAAATGGATAAATTCCTCAACACATACACCCTCCCAAGACTAAACCAGGAAGAAATTGAATCTCTGAATAGACCAATAACAGGAGCTGAAATTGTGGCAATAATCAATAGCTTACCAACCAAAAAAAGTCCAGGACCAGATGGGTTCACAGCCGAATTCTACCAGAGGTACAAAGAGGAACTGGTACCATTCCTTCTGAAACTAGTCCAATCAATAGAAAAAGAGGGAATCCTCCCTAACTCATTTTATGAGGCCAGCATCATCCTGATACCAAAGCCTGGCAGAGACACAACAAAAAATGAGAATTTTAGACCAATATCCTTGATGAACATTGATGCAAAAATCCTCAATAAAATACTGGCAAACAGAATCCAGCAGCACATCAAAAAGCTTATCCACCATGATCAAGTGGGCTTCATCCCTGGGATGCAAGGCTGGTTCAATATACGCAAATCAATAAATGTAATCCAGCATATAAACAGAACCAAAGACAAAAACCACATGATTATCTCAATAGATGCAGAAAAGGCCTTTGACAAAATTCAACAACACTTCATGCTAAAAACTCTCAGTAAATTAGGTATTGATGGGATGTATCTCAAAATAATAAGAGCTATCTATGACAAACCCACAGCCAATATCATACTGAATGGGCAAAAACTGGAAGCATTCCCTTTGAAAACTGGCACAAGACAGGGATGCCCTCTTTCACCACTTCTATTCAACATAGTGTTGGAAGTTCTGGCCAGGGCAATTAGGCAGGAGAAGGAAATCAAGGGTATTCAATTAGGAAAAGAGGAAGTCAAATTGTCCCTGTTTGCAGATGACATGATTGTATATCTAGAAAACCCCATTGTCTCAGCCCAAAATCTCCTTAAGCTGATAAGCAACTTCAGCAAAGTCTCAGGATACAAAATCAATGTACAAAAATCACAAGCATTCTCATACATCAATAACAGACAAACAGAGAGCCAAATCATGAGTGAACTCCCATTCACAATTGCTTCAAAGAGAATAAAATACCTAGGAATCCAACTTACAAGGGATGTGAAGGACCTCTTCAAGGAGAACTACAGACCACTGCTCAAGGAAATAAAAGAGGATACAAACAAATGGAAGAACATTCCATGCTCATGGGTAGGAAGAATCAATATCGTGAAAATGGCCATCCTTCCCAAGGTAATTTACAGATTCAATGCCATCCCCATCAAGCTACCAAAGACTTTCTTCACAGAATTGGAAAAAACTACTTTAAAGTTCATATGGAACCAAAAAAGAGCCCGCATTGCCAAGTCAATCCTAAGCCAAAAGAACAAAGCTGGAGGCATCACACTACCTGACTTCAAACTATACTACAAGGCTACAGTAACCAAAACAGCATGGTACTGGTACCAAAACAGAGATATAGATCAATGGAACAGAACAGAGCCGTCAGAAATAATGCCACATATCTACAACTATCTGATCTTTGACAAACCTGAGAAAAACAAGAAAGGGGAAAGGATTCCCTATTTAATAAATGGTGATGGGAAAACTGGCTAGCCATATGTAGAAAGCTGAAACTGGATCCCTTCCTTACACCTTATACAAAAATCAATTCAAGATGGATTAAAGACTTAAATGTTAGACCTAAAACCATAAAAACCTGAGAAGAAAACCTAGGCATTACCATTCAGGACATAGGCATGGGCAAGGACTTCATGTCTAAAACACCAAAAGCAATGGCAACAAAAGCCAAAATTGACAAATGGGATCTAATTAAACTAAACAGCTTCTGCACAGCAAAAGAAACTACCATCAGAGTGAACAGGCAACCTACAAAATGGGAGAAAATTTTCGCAACCTACTCATCTGACAAAGGGCTAATATCCAGAATCTACAATGAACTCCAACAAATTTACAAGAAAAAAACAAACAACCCCATCAAAAAGTGGGCAAAGGACATGAACAGACACTTCTCAAAAGAAGACATTTATCCAGCCAAAAAACACATGAAAAAATGCTCACCATCACTGGCTATCAGAGAAATGCAAATCAAAACCACAATGAGATACCATCTCACACCAGTTAGAATGGCAATCATTAAAAAGTCAGGAAACAACAGGTGCTGGAGAGGATGTGGAGAAATAGGAACACTTTTACACTGTTGGTGGGACTGTAAACTAGTTCAACCCTTGTGGAAGTCAGTGTGGCAGTTCCTCAGGGATCTAGAACTAGAAATTCCATTCGACCCAGCCATCCCATTACTGGGTATATACCCAAAGGACTATAAATCATGCTGCTATAAAGACACATGCACACGTATGTTTATTGTGGCATTATTCACAATAGCAAAGACTTGGAACCAACCCAGATGTCCAACAATGATAGACTGGATTAAGAAAATGTGGCACCTATACACCATGGAATACTATGCAGCCATAAAAAATGATGAGTTCATGTCCTTTGTAGGGACATGGATGAAATTGGAAATCATCATTCTCAGTAAACTATCGCAAGAACAAAAAACCAAACACCGCATATTCTCACTCATAGGTGGGAATTGAACAGTGAGAACACATGGACACAGGAAGGGGAACATCACACTTCGGGGACTGTTGTGGGGTGGGGGGAGGGGGGAGGGATAGCACTGTGAGATATACCTAATGCTAGATGATGAGTTAGTGGGTGCAGCGCACCAGCATGGCACTTACCTGCACATTGTAACTTACCTGCACATTGCACACATGTACCATAAAACCTAAAGTATGATAATAATAATAATAATAATAAATAAATTTTAAAAAAAAGATACTGGCTGAATGGACGAAAAACCATAACCCAACTATATGCTGCTTTCAAGAAACTCACTTTACCTGTAGACATATAAACTGAAAATAAAGCAATGGATTAAAGATATTTCATGCAAATAGAAACTAAAAGCAAGCAATAGTATCTATACTTATGTCATATAAAACAGACTTTAAGTTTAAATGGTAAAAAGAGACAAAGAAGGTCACTATGTGTGATGGTTAATATTGAGCATCAACTTGATAGGACTAAAGGATGCACAGTTTTGTTCCTGGGTATGTCTGTGAGGGTGTTGCCAAAGGAGATTCACCTTTGAGTCAGTGGACTGGGAAAGGCAGACCCACCCTCAATCTGCACAATCTAATCAGCTGTCAGCACAGCCAGAATAAAAGCAGGCAGAAGAATATGGAAAGACTAGATTAGATCAGTCTTCCAGCCTACATCTTTCTCCCACGCTGGATGCTTCCTGCCCTTGAACATCAGACTCCAGGTTCTTCAGCTCTGAGACTCAGACTGGTTTCCTTGCTCTTCTGCTTGCAGGCCTAATGTGGGACCTCACCTTGTGATCGTGTGAGTCAATACTCCTTAATAAACTCCTCTCTATATATACATCTATCCTATTAGTTCTGTCCCTCTAGAGAACCCTGACTAATACACTATGTAATGTTAAAGGGATTAATTCAGCAAAAGGATAAAACAATTTTACATAAATATACACTCAACACTAGAGCATCCTGATATATAAAGCAAATATTATTAGACTGAAAGGGAGAGATAGACTCCAATACATAATAGTTGGGAGCTTCAACACTCCACTCTCAGCATTACACAGATCAGATAGATGGAAAATTAACAAAGAAACATTGGATTTAAACTGCATTTCAGATAAAATGGGCCTAACAGACATTTACAGAACACTTACTCCAACAGTTGCAGAATACACGTTTTTCTTATCAGCACATGGAACACACATTAGGATAGACCATATTTTAGACCACATTTTAGACCACAAAAAAATTCTCAACAAATTCAGAAATCAAAATCATATCAAACGTCTTCTCAGACCACAATGGGATAAAACTAGAACTCAATAACAAGAGGAACTTTGGAAACTGTAAAAATACATGGAGCTTAAACAGCATGTTCCTGAGCGACTTTGGGTCAATGAAGAAATTAAGAAGAAAATAAAAAGACTTTTTGAAACTAATGAAAAAGGAAACACAACATACCAAAACCTATGGGATACAGCAAAAACGGTGCTAAGAGGGAAGTTTATAGCAATAAATTCTGACATCAAAAATGCAGAAAGATTTCAAATAGTCTAATGACATACCTCAAGGAACTAGAAAAGCAAGAACAAACCAAACCCTAAATTAAGAGAAGAAAAAAAAGTAAAAATCAAAGCAGAACTAAACAAAATATGACTAGAAAAACAATATAAAAAGGCCTGGCACAGCAGCTCATGCCTGTAATCCCAACACTTTGGGAGGCTGAGGTGAGTGGATCATTTGAGGTCAGGAGCTCAAGACCAGCCCGGTCAGCACGGTGAAACCCCATCTCTACCAAAAATATAAAAAATTAGCCAGGTGTGGTGGCATGCACCTGTAATCCCAGCTACTGGGGAGGCTGAGACAGGAGAATAGCTTGAACCCAGGAGGCGGAGGTTGCAGTGAGCTGAGATCATGCCACTGCACTCCAGCCTGGGTGACAGAGAGAGACTCCATCTAAAAATATATATATATTCAACAAAATGAAAATTTGTTTTTTGAAAAGATAAACAAAATTGATAAACTGCTAGCTAGGCTAATCAAGAAAAAGATAAAAAGACCCAATAAACAAATCAGAAACAAGAAATGAGATATTACAGTTGACACCACAGAAATCCAAAAGATCATCAGAGACTACTACAAACAACTACACATTAACACACTGGAAAGCCTAGAGGAAATAGATAAATTTCTGGACATACACAACCTGCCAAGATTGTATCAGGAAGAAACAGAAAATCTGAGCAGACCATAATGAGTAACAAGATTGAATCAGTAATAAAAAGTCTCCCAACAAAGAAAAGCCCAGAACCACGTCTTCACTGCCAAAATCTACCAAACTTATAAAGAACTAACATCATTTCTTCTCAAACTCTTCCAAAAAATATTTCAGAGGAGGGAATTCTTCCTAACTAATTCTATGAGGCCAGCATTACCCTTTCAATAAAACCAGACAAGGATTCAAGGAAAAGAAGAAAACTACAGGACAATATCCCTGATAAATATTGTATTGGTAAGGGTTCTCCAGAGGTACAGAACTAATAGGATATATGTATATATGAAAGGGAGAGGGAGCTTATTAAGAAGAATTGACTCACACAATCACAAAGTGAGGTCCCATGATAGGCCATCTGCAAGCTGAGGAGCAAGGAAGCCAGTAATGGCTCAGTCCAAGTCCCAAAGCCTCAAAAGTAGGAAAGCCAACAGTGCAGCCTTCAGTCTGTGGCTGAAGGCCTGACAGCCCCTGGCAGAACCACTGGTGTAAGTCCAAGAGTCCAAAGGCCAAAGAACCTGTTCAAGGGCAGGATGTTCAAGGGCAAGAAACATCCAGCACAGGAAAAAGATTAAAACTGGAAGCCTCAGCAACCCGGCTTATTCCATCTTCTTCTGCCTGCTTTTTCTAGCCACTCTGGAAACCGATTGGATGGTGCCCACTCACATTGAGAGTGGGTCTTCCTCTCCCAGTCCACTGACTCAAATGTTAATCTTCTCTGGCAGCACCCTCACAGACACACCCAGAAACAATACTTTACATCATTCAATCCAATCAAGTTGACACTTAATATTAACCATTACAAATATCAATGCAAAATTTCTGAACAAAATCCAAATCAAACCAAATCCAACAGCACATCAAAAAGATAATACACCATTATCAAGTGGGATTTATTCCAGAGATACAAGGATGGTTCAACATACAGAAATCAATAAATGCAATACATCATATCAACAGAATGAAGGACAAAAACCATATGATCATGTCAATTGATGTAGAAAAAGCATTTGATAAAGTTCAACATCCCTTCATGATAAAAACTCTCAACAAACTAGGGGTAGGAGAAAAAAAACTCTCAATGTAATAAAGACCATATATGACAAAGCCACAGCTAACATCATGGAGGTAAGTTGAAAGCCTTTCCTCTGAGAAATGGAACAAACTAAGGATGCCCACTTTTGTCACTCCTATTTGACAGAGTACTGGAAGTCTTAGCCAGAGCAACCAGGCAAGAGAAAGAAATAAAAGGCATTCAAACTGAAAAAGGGGAAGTCAAATTGTCCCTCTTTGCAAATGACATGATCTTATATTTAGAAAAACCTAAAGACTCCAGCACAATACTCTTTAGGTATGATAAATTCAGTAAAGTTGCAGGATATAAAATCAACATACACAAATATATAATAATGAACAATATTATTGTTCATAATATTGAACTAGCTGAAAAATAATAATGAACAATAATGAACTAGCTGAAAAAAAATCAAGAAGGCAATCTCACTTATAATTGCTACCAAAAAAAACCTATGAATAAATTTAACCAAGGAAGTGAAAGGGTTCTACAAGGACAACTACAAAACACTGATGAAATAAATTGAAGAGGACACAAATAGAAATACATCCCATGCTTGTGAATCAGGAGAACTAATATTACTAAAATGGCCATATTGCCCAAAGCAATCTAAAGACTTAATCAATCTCTATCAAAATACCAAGGATATTTTTCACAGAAATAGAAAAAACAATCCTAATACTTGTATGACACCAAAAAAGAGCCCAAATAGCTAAGGAAATCCTGATTAAAAAGAAAAAAGCTGGAAGCATCACACTAGCTAACTTCAAAATATATTACAAGGCTATTATAACCAAAACTGTATGATATTGGTATAAAAACAGACACATACACCAATGGAGCACAATAGAGAGCCCAGAAATAACTGTACTTACTTACAGCCAACCAATTTTTGACAAAGGCATCAATAATACACATGGGGGAAAGGACACCCTCTTCAACAAATGATGCTGGGAAAACTGGATATCCATATGCCAAATAATGAAACTAGACCCCTATCTCTCACCATATACAAAAAGCAACTCAAGATGGATTAAAGACTTAAACATAAGACCCAAAGCTATAACACTACTAGAAGAAAAGATAGGGAAAACACTTCAGGACATTAGTCTTGGAAAAGATTTTAAGGCTAAGGCCTCAAAAGCACAGACAACAAAAGCAAAAATAGACAAATGGGACTCTATTAAACTAAAAAGCTTCTGCACAGCAAAGGAAACAATCAATAGAGTGAAGAGACAACTGGTAGAATAAAAGAAAATATTTGCAAACTATTCATCTGACAAGGAACTAAAATCCAGAATATACAAGGAATTAAAACGATTCAACAGTAAAACAGACAATTCCATTAAAAAGTGGACAAAGGACATAAATAGATATTTATCAAAAGAAGATACACAAATGGCCAACAGGCATATGAATAGATGCACAATATCACTATCATCAGGGAAATGCAAATCAAAACCAGAATGAGATATTACCCCAGCTAAAATGGCTATCATAAAAAAAAAAACACACACACACACACACAAAAAACAGGTGCTGGCAAGGATGTGGAGAAAAGGAAACCGTAGGTGGGAAGGTAAATTAGTAGTCATCATGGAAAAAAATATGAAGATTTCTCAAAAAACTAGAAACAGAACTACCATACAATCCAGTGATCCCGCTACTGGGTGTTTATCCAAACGGAAGGAAATCAGTACATCAAAGGAATACCTGCATCCCCATGTTTATTGACACACTATTCACAATACCAGAAATATAGAATCAACCTAACTGTCTATCAATGGATGAATGAATAAAGAAAATGTAGTATATATTCACAATGGAATGCTATTCAGGCATAAAAGGAACTAAATTCTGTCATTTGCACTGATAAATGGACGAAACTGGAGGTCATATATTAAGTGAAATAACCCAGGCACAGAAAGACAAATATTGCATGTTCTCACTCATATGCAAGAGCTAAACAAGTTGATTTCATGGAGGTAGAGAGTAGAATGATACACATCAGAGGCTGAGAAGGGTATCTGTGTGCATAGGGTAGAAGTGTAAGGGAGGATGGAAAGCGGTTGGTCGATGGGTACAAACATACAGTAAGATTGAAGGAACAAGTTGTAATGTTTAATAGCAGAGTGGGGTGACTATAATTAACAAAAATGTATTGTGTATTTCAAAACAGCTAGCAGGGAGGACTTGAAATATCCCCAATACACAGAAATGATAAATGCTCGAGGTGATGGATATCTGAAATACCCTCACTTGATCATTACACATTCCTATGAGAAATATCACATGTACCCTATAAATATGTACAAATATTGTGTATCAATAAAAGAGGAATAGGCTTTGAAACTATTCCTACTCAATCTGATGTACCAGTAACTCAAACCCAGAATTCTTTACTAGTTTTAATCTTGTGAACTAGCACTAGTCCTGGTAATTTGTTTTCTAGCAGTTTACCTTAGCCTTGGTGTTCTGTCCACCTCGGTAGCCCTCAGTTTCATGGCATTCCACTTTTGAATAATGCATACTTGTAAGCTGAGGTGACCAGGCTAGGAAATGATGATTCTTACTGAGACAGCCAGGTGTGCGCGGGTCCCTGGAGAAACTCCAACCAGCCTGCCCACTGAGGTAGAGCCTCAGGAAGTTGAAGCCCTTTGCATCGGGGAGGAGCCTGGCCCCTCCTCTTCCTGTGTGGAACTTGGGATTCAAACCGCCTGACAGGAAGCGCTCTAGTGGAGGGACTCCGGCCTTGCAAGAGTCCCCTGTTTCCCCACTTTTTCCCTTTTTACCCAATAAAACCCTGTTTTACTCACCCTTTAAGCCATCTACGAGCCTGAATTTTCGTGGCCATGGGATGGACAAGAACCTCCCCGGTCTTTAGCTGAACTAAGGAGAATCCTGCAACATTTTTGGTCTGCAACGTGTGGGCTCGAGAAGCAGTGACTGAAGTGGGGACTCAAAACCTCTCACTCTTGCTTCTACGCCTTTTCATCCCCGGACTTCTGAGGGTTGGGGAAACCATGCCTCCACCTCCACCGCCCCCCACCCCCATCACTCCTGGACCTTTTCACGGCCTTTTCCTTCCTTTTTCAGGACCCACCAGGGAGCTCACCATGGCACCCCTCTCCCTGCCCTGGCTGGGATGCATGGCCCAAGGGTCCCGCACAGCTGGCTGTCTGGTTCCCAGCAACATGCATCCTTCCCCTTACCTGGCCAAGGGCTTTAACAATATCGGACAGTAATTAAGCTTAAACTTGTCTCCTGGCGGGGCGCGGTGGCTCATGCCTGTAATCCCAGCACTTTGGGAGGCTGAGGCGGGCGGATCACGAGGTCAGGCGATGGAGACCATCCTGGCTAACACTGTGAAACCCTGTCTCTAGTAAAAATACAAAAAAAATTAGCCGGGCGTGGGGGCAGGCGCCTGTAATTCCAGCTATTCAGGAGGCTGAGGCAGGAGAATAGCATGAACCCAGGAGGCAGAGCTTGCAGTGAGCCGAGATCGCGCCACTGCACTCCAGCCTGGGCAATAGAGAGAGACTCCGTCTCAAAAAACAAAAACAAAACAAAACAAAACAAAAAAAACTTGTCTCCCTGGTGGAGGAACCACTTGCATAAGAATAAGACGTTCTTCCCCAGGCATTAAACTTTTTCTTTTCTTTCCCCTTCTCTACCCAGTGAGCAAGTTAACTTTAAAATTTTTTTTTTCTTTTAGAAGATGTTTTACTAGGCTAGGCAACCCCCCCAGCCCCCCACCGCCCCCCCCCAACTATCACTGTATTATCTGCAAAGTTTTGGCTGTGAAATCAAGCCTCCATCTTGTTTTCTATCCTGAGGGCATAGCTGGTAACTTGGCAGCTTTGTTTAGCAGTCCTGCCTCAGGGGATGAGCCCTCTCAGGTTCAATAGCTGCATGTTTTCCTATCCCTGTCTCTTAAAGGCCCCCAGCCAGTGACTGGGTTCTCTTATGAATGTGTGTACTGTGTATCATGTCTGTAAAAAGAGCTCTAATTAATTTGGCATAAAGAAGCACAAGCACTTGGATCAAATACTTTTCTTAAGGCAAGGTAAAAGCTGTAGTACCTTTCAGTTCAGGTGACTTTAACCTTTAAGAAATAAAAACAGCCCTAAAGACTATTGGTAAAATGCAAGTCAGATGCAAGGTTTGTTAAGTATTTTGAGGTTACAAACTGCTTTTTGGGTTTTGAGAACTATTTGACTTGCCAGCTTCACAACTGGTAAGGCCTAGGGACATATAGAACTAATCACCCTTTAAGAGGCAAACCTTGGCTGCAGTTAGCACACAATTAAAGCGACTTACCAAGTTTTACCTTAAATTAAAAATTAGGAGGGATTACCATTATAACATGTAATTGTGGACTACTGGAAATAGATTTAGAATCAAAGGGTATAAAAACAATAAAATGTGGTTTTTGTTTTGTTTTTTGGAAAAGGTTATGAGAAGGCATGGAAATGTAAACTTTGGCCTAGGGTTAAAGGATTGTTTTGAGTTAGATAGGAAAAGCTGAAGGTTCAAAGAAGTGGTGGAAGAATTGTGGAAATTAATCTTGGAGAAGAGGTTATCTGTTGAAAATATTGACTAAAGTCAAAAAAGGGTATTATATGGATTTTCTGTAAATTGAGCATTGAAATAAAAGCATAACAAAGTTTTCCTAAGGCACTAATCTGCTCTTTGGCAAAATAAATAACTTATGGTAATCTGGAATTCTATTTCATAATATCAAGTGTTTTAAACCTCAAACATTTAACAGCTTTCCCAAAATCAAACTTCAGTTTCAAAATTGTCTTCCCTGGCACCTAGCTTTTCAGATACTTCAGAGGGTGCCTGAAGTGTCCAGAAAAGAGAGGTAAATAGGATTATTTGACATGTTTAGGTACACAGGATTGCCAAAATTATGCTCAATTTTCTTTAGTTTATATCTTGGTGAATAATGCTAATATGTATTCCAAAATTACATGAGATTGCTAAAATTCTAATGTCTGAGTATATGCTATCAATTATAACTAAGATTGTTACGTTAGGTTTTGTAAACCACAGAAGATAACCACACTTCTTTGTCATTTTTGTTTCTAACTGTAACTACCCTGGATATTTTGCTATTCACAGACAGTTGTTGTCTTGTTTTAATCCTTTCAAAAGGTAGTTCATAATTAGCTGTAGGACTTTGACAGGTGCTCTCAAATACAGGCTTCTGATAATTGGATATAGTGACTTTGGAATACAGGAAAATGTACAGGACTCATGAGCTGAAATGCTCATGAATATCAAGCAAAACAAGAGTTAACTAAATGGACTGAACTCAGGAAGCTGAAGCAACCTTTTTGACTTTTGCTTGGAATATTGCTGATCCTTGTTTTGTTTTTCAGAGTCAAGGAAACTTATTTTGAGCTATTTACAGCCTTTAATTAAGCATTTTGATCCTATGATCAAAATTTGGAGCATGTTTGTTTCTCTCTGCCTGGTTCCTCCAGAACTTAGAACCTATCTTTGAGTATTCTTAACCTATGGCAATATAGGTGTTTGCATCAGTGCCATAAGAATTTGTTTTTCTTTTGCAACAGGACAGAATTGGAGAAAATGGTTATTTTACTAAGGCTTTGACTGGAAGGGTATGCTTCCCTTTAAGGAGTTAAGCTGGAATTGCAGAGCCAATAAAAGCCCCATGGGGAAACTGGCCTCATACCCTTATCTTCACAGTCCCTGTACAGGGTTCCTGACCTGTGGCCACTAAAGAATGTCACTTTCTAACTGGTCTAGGAGCTCCAAGTTTATCTTGGGACCTTAAGAGGAGAGGATCACCCAACTCACAGGTATTTGAGGATACAAACCCGTGGCTGGGTTCAACTTTATAAGATCTTATCTGAGATTCCTTGGGGAACAGAGTTCCATCAAAGTCACTCCAAAGGCCTATGTAGAAGTAATTATTCTTGCTGTACTTTATGCAAATAATCAGGCCAAGTATAAGACTAAAATCTATTTTGGAAGCCACTCAGTCCTATCATAATTTGTTTTTTTTTTTTAAACAAACATGAGGACCAAAGAGGGAGAAATCATGTTCCAGAGCTTATCAAACTTATTATACTTCTGTCATTAAATTCTAAACTCATTAGCTGTGTTTAAGTTTTTGCCTACATTTTAGACTGACCCCACTTGTTCCTGTGAACCTACCAGCAATCTCTGGTTGCAGCTCAGAAAGAACAAGAGGGATGGGTAATGTAAAAATCTGGATCAATATTCTAGTTCTTAGCAACTATCCTGCAAATCCTGCCAGGTGGGAATAAATAGGATCACTTGGAGGTTCCTTTTTGGGAAAGTAAGACCAAGAGAACTAACCAAAGCCAAGCACCATGCACTCAAATCCTAGGAAACATAGCTATAGCTACCAGTTATCTGGGTGTGTCGCAAGACATCCTTTCCTCTCCCTTGTTAGAGGAGGACTCAGTTCCACAGTTCCACTTTGGCATTTGGCTTACGATAAGGAGCCCGTGCAACCCCTGCCGAGATACATTTTTGTCCCAGACTCAATTCCAAGCTTCAGGTCAAAGCCCTAGGAAAGAAAACTGGATCTGAGGGGTCCAGAGACAAATAACGGGAGAGGTTAAAAGGTACAGTGCAGGTGAGCATGGCTGATTCCTGCCGATTAAGCCAACCCCAAGCTTCCTGTTTCATGGATAAAGGCCACATTAATATCCATAGCATAAATGAAGTCTAGGGAGGTCCAAGGCTACTGACATGACAGTAGGGGGGGATAGAGGCTTAGGTGAGAGCGGATAATTCCTATTCTCTAGTCCTTCTCTGCTTCATGGGTACAAACCGTTTTGGCATTCATGGCGGGACTTGCCAAGGTCACTGGGACTCGGGATGCAAGGATGGAAGAGGAAAAGAGGACGCTCTTCCCTCTCTCCCTCATGTACCCCAGGTATCTGCTAGGAAGAGAAGGGAATCAGGGATGCCTGCTTCCCTCTTTCTAGATGGGTAGCCATTCATCTTTAGTCTGTACCCCTTTCAAATGCATCCTGAACCCTTGGGACTCCTTTAAAAAACACCTCCTTTTTCCTTCTCTTCAGTTCTCTCTTCGCCGATAGGTAATTGTGTTTCCGTGCTATGGAACACTCCCCTCAGATGCATCCTCCAAGGAAGTTGGGAGAAAGGAAATATTTACAACCCAGAGGAGCCAAATGAAAAAACAATTTGTGTGCTAATCAGATTGACACAAGGTCTCAAGAAAGACGATTTAATTATGTTCTATTCAAAAGACATCTTTCTTTGTATTTTCCTGCAGCTCAAAGCAAAAAGATAAGAACTCTTGCTAGCTTCATTCCAGAACCATTGTTTACCCATCTAATATATAATATCTAACATTTGTGTAAATGTCAGAATTGGTAAAAGATAATTTAGATAATTGTGGAAAAGCAAAATGTGGCTTGTGCAGAGGATAGTGTATGCATTTTCTATTGCTGTGTAGCAAATTACTACAAATTTAGCAGCTTAAAACATCATCTATTTATTACTTCACAATTTCTGGAGTGCAGTGGCAGGAGTCCAGGCATAGCTTAACTAGTCCTCTGCTTAGGGACAGAAGGCTGCACCCAGTGTGTTAGCCAGGCTGCATCCTCATCTAGTGGCTTCAGTGGGAAAGAATCTGCTTCCAAGCTCATTCTTGTTGCTGGCAAAATTCATTTCCTTGGACTCTGTGACTGAAATCCCAGGGTTTTTGTGTGCTATCTGCTGGAGGCCATCATCAGATCCTAGAGGTCCCCTGCAGTTCGACTACCCACTGTTCTTTTCTTCTATGACATGGCCATTTACTTCATCAAGCCAGCAATAACAGTCTCTCTAACACCTTTGTCATATTCTGTTGGCTAAAAGCAAGTCACATGTTCTGCCCACATACAAGAGAAGTGCACATTAAATTTGAAGACTGGACTGTCAGGAGTTAGGAAAACCAGGCTTGAATCACAGACTTTCTAGCTGTATGTTCTTGCGCAAGTAGCTGAACTTCTAACCTCAGTTTACCTATGTATGAAATGGGCTAATTGTCATGTTTTAAGTAGTATGTTTTCAACTGCAGGCAAATGACCAATTAAAAGTAATAATGAGAAATTTATTTTATTTCTTTCTTTTCTTTCTTTTTTTTTTTTGAGACAGAGTCTTGCTCTGTCTCCCAGGCTGGAGTGCAGTGGCGTGATCTCAGCTCACTGCAACCTCCGCCTCCTGGTTTCAAGTGATTCTCCTGCCTCAGCTTCCCGAGTAGCTGGTACTACAGCCGCCCGCCACCACACCTGGCTAATTTTTGTATTTTTAGTATTAGACGGGGTTTCACCATATTGGTCAGGCTGGTCTCGAACTCCTGACCTCAGGTGATCCATCCGCCTCGGCCTCCCAAAGTGTTGGGATTACAGGTGTGAGCCACCACGCTTGCTGAGAAATTTATTTTCTTACAACAAGAAGTCTGGAGACAGGACAGTTTCAGGGACAGTTAATCCAAACCTTCAACATCTTTAAAAACAATTTTACTGTTGTTTTGTTTTGTTTAATTCTGCTCACCTCAAGGTGCTGGATTTTGTTCTCCACTTTGTACCTTCATAGTTGCAAGATGGGATAGATACAGCAGTTCTCAACATTATACTTTCAAGTAAACAACATTCAAAGACAGCAAAAGGGAACAATGGTACAGAAAAAGTACTTGCTCTCTCTCTTTTTTTTTTGGCTGAAGAGATTTAAATTTTTTTTAGAGTTTTATGTTTACAGAAGAATTGAGCAAAAAATACAGAGAATTCCCATTCACTTCCTTCTTTCCCCTTTCAGTTCCTCTATTATTAATATCTTGCGTTGGTGTGATACATCCGTTACAGTTGATGAACTAATATTGATACACTATTATTAGTTAAACTCCACAGTTCACATTAGGGTTCACATTTGTTTGTAGAGTTCTGTGGTTTTGACAATGTATAATGGCATCTATCCATCATTACTGTATCATACAGAACATCTTCACTGCCCTAAAAATTCTTTGTACTCTACAAGTTTACCTCTTTTTCTGTCTTTGCTAGCCCCCAGCAACCACTGATCTTTCTGTCTCCATAGTTTTGACTTTTCCAGAATGTTATATACTTAGAATAATATAGTACGTGGCTTTTCAGATTGGCTTCTTCCACTTAGCAATATGCATTTAAGATTCCTCCATATCTTTTCATGGCATCACAGCTCATTTTTAAATTACTAAATAATATTTCATTGCATGGTGTACTGTAGTTTGTTTATCCACTCATATATATTAGGGAAATTTTGGTTGTTTCTAAATTTTGGCAATTATGAATAAAGCTGCTATAAATATTTGTGTTAAGGTTTTTGTGTAGGCCTAAGTTGTCAACTCATTTGGGTAAATACCTAGGAGTGTGATTGCTGGGTCATATGGTAAAACTATGTTAGCTATGTAAGAAACTGCTAAATTGTCTTCCAAAGTAGCTGCACTATTTTGCATTGTCACCAACAGTGAAGAAGAGTTCCTGTGGCTCCACATCTTCACCAGCATTTGGTGTTGTCAGTGTTTTGGATTTCAGCCATCCTAATAGGTGTGTAGTGATACCTTATTTTTTAATTTGCAATTCCCTAATGACATATGAGGTGGTGGTTGGAGCCTGGGGTTTCTGAAACTATGATTATGGAAAGTGGAGTTATTGGTGATAAGGTAAAGGAAATACCAATGAAAGTGGGTGGCTGTCATGAGTGGGGGAAATGTTGCTGGAGGAGAGGAGGCTTAAGAATTGAGAGGCAAACAAAGACCAATTAAAAGTAAGAAACAGGCTGGGCGTGGTGGCTTACCGCCGTAATCCCAGCACTTTTGGAGGCTAAGGCTGGCGGATCATGAGGTTAGGAATTCGAGACCAGCCAGACCAACATGGTGAAACCCCATCTCTACTAAAAATACAAAAATTAGCTGAGCGTGGTGGTGCGTGCCTGTAATCCCAGCTACTCAGGAGGCTGAGGCAGGAGAATCGCTTGAACCCAGGAGTCGGAGGTTGCAGTGAGCCGAGATCGCACCACTGCACTCCAGCCTGGGCAACAGAGTGAGACAATCTCAACAACAACAACAAAAAAGTAAGAAACAGTGAGAAATTTGTCTTCTTAATAAAGTTCAGGTTATCAAAGAACAAAATTTCCACCAATTGAGTTTCAAATATCTAGTTGGCTTTTATTAGACCTCATCTCTACAAAAAAAAAAAAAAAAAAAAAAAAAAAATCCAAAAATTAGCCAGGCATAGTGGTGTATGCCTACAGTCCCAGCTACTTGGGAGACTGAGGCGGAAGGATGGCTTGAGCCTGGGAGGCGGAGGTTGCAGACAGCAGAGATCATGCCATTGCACTCTAGCCTGGGCAATAAAGCCAGATTTTGTCTCACAAAAACAAAAATGTAAAATTTTGTTGCATCAAAAGATACTATCATGAAAGTGAAAAGACAGACCACAGAATGGGAGAAAATATTTTAAAATCATATATCTGATAAAAGTCTAGTATTGGGAATATATAAGGCACTCTTAAAATTCAATAACAAAAAGACAACCCAATATTTTAAATGGGCAAAGGACTT
The DNA here is from genome assembly GCF_028885625.2 of Pongo pygmaeus. NCBI lineage: Eukaryota > Metazoa > Chordata > Mammalia > Primates > Hominidae > Pongo > Pongo pygmaeus. Next base: position 65,622,595 of record NC_072390.2, read on the forward strand.
GAATAGGTATTTTTCTAAAGAAGATAAACAAACAGCTAACAAGCACATAAAAAGATGCTCAATATCATTAGTCATTAGGAAAATGCAAATCAAAATCATAATTAAATACCGCCTCACACTGACTAGAATGGACATAATTTTTTTAATGGAACATACATGTTTGTGAGGATGTGGAAAAGCTGGAACACTTGTACATTGCTGGCAGGAATGAAAAATGGTGAACCACTGTGGAAAACATTTTGGTGGTTCAACATAGACTTAACAATATGACCTGGCAATTCTACTCCTAGATATACACCCAAAAGACTTGAAAGCAGGGACTCAAACAGATACATGTATACTGATATTCATAGCAGCTTTATCACAGCAGCCAAAGGTGAAAACGATCTAACTAGTGTTCATCAACAGGCGGGTGGAGAAACAAAATGTGGTAAATCCATGCACAGAAATATTGTCCAGCACAAAAAGGAATGAAGTGCTGATGCATGCTGCAATGTGGATGAACCTTAAAAACATGTTCAGCAAAAGAAGTCGGACACAAAGGCCATATATTTTTTGACTCCATTTATAAGCAATGTCCAGGACAGGTGAACCCATAGAGACAGAAAGCAGATTAGTGATTGCCAGGGATCGGGGGAAGGGGAAGTGACTGAATAAAAGGTACAGAATTTCCTTTTGAAGTAATAAAAATGTTCCAGAACTAGATAGTAGTAAAGGTTGCACAAAATTATGAATGTACTAATGTCATTGAATTGTATACTTTTTTTTTTTAGACAGTCTTGCTCTTTTTCCCAGGCTGGAGTGCAGTGGCATGATCTCAGCTCACTTCCAACCTCTGCCTCCCAGGTTCAAGCAGATCTTGTAGCTGGGATCACAGGTGTGTGCCACCATGCGTGGCTAATTTTTATATTTTTAGTAGGGATGAGGTTTCACCGTGTTGGCCAGGCTGGTCTCAAACTCCTGACCTCAAGTGATCTGCCTGCCTCTGCCTCCCAAAGTGCTGGGATTACAGGTATGAGCCCATAATCAGTGTACATTTCAGCCTAGCCTGAATTGTACGCTTTTAAATGGTTACATGATTAATTTTATATTATGTGAATTATACACACCCCTCCTCCACACACACACACACACACACACACACACACAGAGAAGGGGCACGGAATGGATTCTGAAACAGTGAGGGGAAATTAGCCAGCCCAGGAAACAGGGAGAGGTGCTTCCCTTGGAGCAGCCCAAGCCAAGGTGAGTGGACTGGGCTGGGGCACCTCAGCAGTGGAAAGATATACCTGTGGTCAGAGATACAGGAGGGCAGAGGCTACTGCTCCTACATGACAAGGCAGTGTAATCCTTAGGCGATTAGCACAAAGCACATCAAAAGGCTTCAACAAATACCCATTTAAAGGCTGGAGATATGAATGAAAAGAAATTGCAAGACTTTGCTATGAAGAGTGGTTCCCTCTCCTTCCCCTGCAACAGAACAAAGCCTTCCTTGCTGTGAGAATTCCAAGTGTGGTCTGGAGAGTCTAAACCTGTCTGTTGAAAGAATGGCTCTTAGAGGGTGAAAAGCAGGGATGTTGTCGCCCTCCTCTGGTCACTGAGCAGCTTTGGTGTCCCCCCTCTGACTGAGGCGGCCACCACTGCTGTGAGTGCAGAACCCAGGGCTGGAGATGTTTGGCAGCCAAGGTACGGGGCTGTGAAGGCAGTTGGCTCTCCACTCCCTCCTCACCCCTCTACAAATGCTTTCTCAGTTATTCAGGAGGCTGAGGTGGGAGAGTGGCTTGAACCCAGGAGGTGGAGGCTATAGTGAGCCATGATCAAACCACTGCACTCCAGCCTGGGTAACAGAACGAGATTTTGTCTCAAATTAATTAATAATATAAATAAATTTTTACAAATTAAAAAGGCAGCATGTAGACAAGGCGTGGTGGCTCACACCTGTAATCCCAGCACTTTGGGAGGTCGAGGCAGTGGACCACTTGAGGTCAGGAGTTCAAGACCAGCCTGGCCAACATGGTGAAACCTTGTCTCCACTAAAAATACAAACATTAGCTGGGCATGGTGGTGCACACCTACTTGGGAGGCTGAAGCAGGAGAATTGCTTGAACCTGGGATGCAGAGGTTGCAGAGAGCTGAGCTCGTGCCATTACACTTCAGCCTGGGTGACAGAGTGAGACTCCCTCAGAAAAAAAAAAAAAAAGCATCATGTAAAAGTGTAATGTTTCCACATTGGTGTGAAAAAATTACCTATATTTCATTGTGCTTATAAGTGCATAGAATATGTCTGGAAGGATAATGAAGAAACTAGGTAATGTGAAACTGGGTAATATGATTTTGTGTCCGGAACTGGGTGGTTCTTGGTCTCACTGACTTCAAGAACAAAGCCACGGACCCTCGTGGTGAGTGTTACAGTTCTTAAAGGCAGCGTGTCCGGACTTTGTTCCTTCTGATGTTCAGATGTGTTCCGAGTTTCTTCCTTCTGGTGGGTCCATGGTGTGGCTGGCTCAGGAGTGAAGCTGCAGACCTTCACGGTGAGTGTTACAGCTCTTAAGGTGGCGTGTCTGGAGTTGTTCTTTCCTCCCGGTGGGTTTGTGGTCTCACTGGCTTCAGGAGTGAAGCTGCAGACCTTCACGGTGAGTTTTACAGCTCTTAAGGTGGCGTGTCTGGAGTTGTTCGTTCCTCCCGGTGGGTTTGTGGTCTCACTGGCTTCAGGAGTGAAGCTGCAGACCTTCACAGTGAGTGTTACAGCTCATAAAGGCAGTGTGGACCCAAAGAGTGAGCAGCAGCAAGATTTATTGCAAAGAACGAAAGAACAAAGCTTTCACAGTCCCCAACACGACCCCAGTTGGTTGCCACTGCTAGCTCAGGCAGCCTGCTTTTATTCTCTTATCTGGCCCCCACCCACATCCTGCTGATTGGTCCATTTTACAGAGAGCCGATTGGTCTGTTTTAACAGGGTGCTGATTGGTGCATTTACAATCCCTGAGCTAGACACAAAAGTTCTCCACCTCCCCACTAGATTAGTTAGATACAGAGTGTGGACACAAAGGTTCTCCAAGTCCCCACCAGAGTAGCTAGATACAGAGTGTTGATTGGTGCATTCACAAACCCTGAGCTAGACACAGGGTGCTGATTGAGCTAGATACAGAGTGCCCATTGGTGTATTTACAATCCCTTAGCTAGACATAAAGATTCCCCAAGTACCCACCAGACTCAGGAGCCCAGCTGGCTTCACCCAGTGGATCCCTCCCCAGCTGCAGGTGGAGCTGCCTGCTAGTCCCATGCGGTGCACCCGCTCTCCTCAGCCCTTGGGCGGTAGATGGGACTGGGCGCCATGGAGCAGGGGGCTGTGCTCACCCGGAGGATCAGGCTGTGCAAGAGCCCACGGCCAGGGGGAGGCTCAGGCATGGCAGGCTGCAGGTCCCGAGTCCTGCCCCACAGGGAGGCAGCTAAGGCCCAGCTAGAAGTCGAGCACAGCAGCTGCTGGCCCAGGTGCTAAGCCCCTCACTGCCCGGGCTGGTGGGGCCGGCCTGCCTCTCGGAGTGCCGGCCCACCGAGCCCACGCCCACCCGGAACTCACGCTGACCCGCAAGCACTGTGCACAGCCCGGGTTCCCACCCGTGCCTCTCCCTCCACACCTCCCCACAAGCGGAGGGAGCCGACTCTGGCCTTGGCCAGCCCAGAAAGGGGCTCCCACGGTGCAGCAGGGGGCTGAAGGGCTCCTCAAGCACAGCCAGAGTGGGCGCCAAGGCCAAAGAGGTACAGAGAGCGAGCAAAGGCTGCGAGGGCTGCCAGCACACTGTCACCTCTCAATTTTTCTGGGGAGAACTAAGGGACTAGGAAGACAAAGGCACACTTTAGTCAACACCCCCTTTTTGATTGTGGTAAAATATACATAACATAAAATTTACCATTTTAACTGTTTTTAAGGGTACAGTTCAGTGGCATTGAGGACTGATATAGTTTGGGTGTGTGTCCCTGCGCAAATCTTGAGTAATCCCCCTTGTTGGAGGTGGGGCCTGGTGGGAGGTGATTGAATCATGGGGGCAGATTTCTTCTTTAGTGCTGTTCTTGTGATAGTGAGTGAGTTATTGTGAGACCTGGTTATTTAAAAGTGTGTGGCACCCCCCTCCAGCCCGACTCTCTTTTCCTCCTGCCCTCGCCTTGTAAGATGCACCTGATTCCCCATCACTTTCTGCCATGATAGGAAGTTTCCTGAGGCCTCCCCAGCCATGCTTCCTGTAGAGCCTGTGGACCTGTGAGCCAATTAAACCTCTTTTCTTTATAAATTACCCAGTCAGGTATTTCTTTATAGCAGTATGAGAACTAACACAAGCACATTCACATTGCTGTGTAAATAACATCACCACCCATCTCCAGAACTGTTTCATCTTCCCAAAGTGAAACTCTATATCTATTAAACAATAACTCCCCATGTCCCCTCCCCGCAGCCCTGGAAACCACCATTCTATTTTCCATCTTTATGAATTTGACTAGTCTAGGAATCTCGTTTAAGTGACATCATACAGTATTTGTCCTTTAGTTTCTGTTTTATTGCTTTTAGCATAATGTCTTCATCAATACACTTTGATAGATTTTTAAAGCTCTTGGGGAGCTTTTCTAAAAATGTTGATACCCAGATCTTACCTCTAGAAAGTCTGATTTTTTTTTTCTTTTTTGAGACGGAGTCTCGCTGTGTCACCCAGGCTAGAGTACAGTGGCGCAATCTCGGCTCACTGCAACCTCCACCTCCCGGGTTCAAGCAATTCTCCTGCCTCAGCCTCCTGAGTAGCTGGGACTACAGGCACATGCCGCCACACCCAGCTAATTTTTTGTATTTTAGTACAGACGAGGTTTCACCGTGTTGCCCAGGCTGGTCGTGAACTCCTGAGCTCAGGCAATCCACCGGCCTCGGCCTCCCAAAGTGCTGGGATTACAGGCGTGAACCACTGCACCTGGCCAAAAGTCTGATTTTATAGGTCTGTGGGGCAGCTTGGGCACTGGATTTTTAGGTGATTCTAAGGTGCAGCCTGGACTGTGAACCACTGCTCACTCCCAAACCAGGCTGTGCACCAAACTCACCAGGAGCTTTTCAAAGCTCACCCTCATAGACTCCCTTGTCCCACCTCTGACCTACTCATTCAGAATTTTCAGGAATGTGAAGTTTTAACCACCACTCTGAGGGATTCCTAAGTAACCAGCCTGGCCTGGGCTGCAGAGAAGCCCCCAGGAAGCCCTGTCCTGGATAAAGCTAGGAACTGTCAGTGCAGCCTTTTACTCAGCTGCAGTGATTGATGCACATGGGGCGCTGTACCCACCAAGTACTGAGGAAACAGAATAAAAAATAATTGCTAATCAGAAGAGAAGAAGTTCCTAATTTTAAAAAATAGTAATAGGCCCAATGCGGTGCCTCACACCTATAATCCCGGCATTTTAGGAGGCCGAGATGAGTGGATCACTGAAGGTCGGGAGCCCCAGACCAGCCTGGCCAACATTATGAAACCTGGTCTTTACTAAAAATACAAAAATTAGCTGGGCGTGGTGGCAGGCGCCTGTAATCCCAGCTACTCAGGAGTCTGAGACAGGAGAACCACTTGAACCTAGGAGGCAGAGGTTGCAGTGAGCCGAGATCAGGCCACTGCACTCCTGCCTGGCCGACAGAGCAAGATTTCATCTCAAAAAAAACAAAATAAAATGAAAATAAAAGTAGTAATAACGACTATTTTCACACTCGCCTGTGATAGTCTTGGTTCTAGAATGATTCTACTTAGGGAGGGAGGTACAGGAAGGGACAGTCTGTTTCTGGTAACCTCACACTGAATGAGTGGGCAGAAGCAGACTCATTAAGGACCTTACCCTTGACTATACAGGACTAGTGGGCTCCATATAGCAGCTGAGGGCTAGGAGAGGCACGTAAGTGCATTGCCAAAAACCCTCACCTGTATATTCTCTCCCCATTCGTGCACCCATCAGTCATTCTAGAAATAGCTGCTGCTCCACGGGCGACTGAGGGAAGAAGAAAGAGGAGCGTTCCGTTCTTCAGCTCCCCCACCAGTCCCCTCCTGTTCAACCCCCCTCCCCGTTCCCACACACACCATTCGGTAACTACTTGGTTTCTAGTCCCAGCTCTGCCACTGGCCTTGTCCCAGTTTGCCCAGGACTGTCCCAATTTATTACTGAAAGTCCTGTGACCCAGGAAAACCCTCAGTCCTGGGCAAACTAGGGTGATAGGTCCCTCAGCCTGGAGGGGAACATGGTTAAGTGTTCAACTTTGTGAGAGGTGACACAATAATGCATGCAGAGTCGGGGGGGTGGGGCCTTTGAACAGATTCAGCTCCCTCAATTTAAGATCAGCAAAATGAAGCCCAGGGAAGAAGAGCACCCTGCACAAGGTCACAGAGCTGGTGGCAGGGGCACAGTGCCCCAGCCTGGTTCTATCCCCACAGGTGCCAAAATGACTTAGCTGATATTTTCCCAGGGGCAGAGGGACAGATTAGTTGAGCTTTCAGGCATTTTCTTGCACTACCAGCCCCGGCCCCCAGTTGATGAGGCCCACCATGCATCAGGGCTGTGACTGTCCCATCCAGGGGCAGGAATTTCTGCCTCTGCCAATGACTTAGCTTTCTCTTTTACCTCCTCCCTCCTTACTCACCCCACACCACACGTTACAGGACAGGAGACTACTGCAGTAGCTCACACCCACCAAATCCCCATCAGAGCCACCCTTATTCTTGGAGGGAGCCAGTAAGCATCATAAAAAAAAAAAACGTGCTTTCTCAGGATCCCTGCTCAAAATCTCTCCCCACCTGCCTGGCTATTTATTTATTTATTTATTTATTTATTTATTTATTTATTTTTTATTTTGAGGTGGAGTCTCCCTCATCACCCAGGCTGGAGTGCAATGGCACGATGTCTGCTCACTGCAACCTCCACATCCCGGGTTCGAAAGATTCTCGTGCTTCAGCCTCTGGAGTAGCTTGCCTGGCTTTTCAAACAGACACTAGGGCAGCACTGTGCGAAAAGGAATATAATGCAAGCCACAAACATAATTTAAAATTTTCTAGATGCTACATTAAGAAACACTAAAAAGAAACAGATGAAATTAACTTTGAATATCTTTTATTTAACCTGATATATGTAAGATACTGTCATTTCAAAATATAATCAATATAAAACGTTATTAATAAGATATTTTTACATTCTTTTTTTGATAGTAGGTGTCCAAAATCCAGTGTGTATTTCTTTTTTTTTTTTTAGATGGAGTCTCACTCTTGTTGCCCAGGCCGGAGTATAGTGGCTTGATCTCAGCTCACTTTTACGTCGGCCTCCCAGGTTCAAGTGATTCTCCTGTCTCAGCCTCCCAAGTAGTTGGGATTACAGGCGTCCGCCACCATGCCCAGCTAATTTTTTTTTTTTTTTTTTTTTTTTTTTTAGTAGAGATGGGATTTCACCATATTGGCCAGGCTGTTCTCAAACTCCTGACCTCAGGTGATCCACCTGCCTCGGTCTCCCAAAGTGCAGGGATTACAGGCATGAGCCACCATACCCAGCCTTCCAGTGTGTTTTTCATATGCTTACAGTGCTTATTAATTTAGACTAGCCGTCTTCAAATTACTCAGCAGTTACCTGTGGCTGGAGAATACCATATTGGACAGCATACACTAGAGGCCCAGGAAACAATGCAAATATCCTTTGGAAGGATCCTGCACAATCACTGCACACACACACACACGCACACACACACATATTTTAGAGACAGAGTCTTCTCTGTCTTCCAGGCTGGAATGCAGTGGTGCTATTATGGTTCACTGCAGCCTTGACCTCCTGGGCTCAAGTGATCCTCCTGCCTCAGCCTCCCAAGTAGTTGGGACCATAGGCATGTGCCACTGGGCCTGGCTAATTTGTATATATACGTATACATGTGTATATACGTATACATGTGTATATACGTATATACACGTGTATATACGTATACACGTGTATATACGTATATATACATGTGTATATACGTATATACGTGTATATACATATATATATTTAGACATGGGGTCTCACTGTGTTGTCCAGGCTGGTCTTGAACTCCTGGCCTCAAGAAATCCTCCCACCTCAGCCTCCCAAAGTTCTGGGATTACAGGTGTGAGCCACCACACCCAGCTTCACTGCCCACATAAAATGATGCAACAACTCTGTCTCCTTGGAGGCCAGGGTGAACAGGGCCCTCAGAAAATAGGATGTGGAATTATCGGTTATTGATTATAGCAGAGAAAAGCCAAGGCCAGGCCAAAAAGGCAGGTTCACGGAGGGTTGCTGCCACCCTCGACTCTGAGCAAGAGTCCCCCACACTGGGAGCTCTCTGCCTGCTCCGTGGTATAAGGCAGCAGGCTAAGGGGCTGCAAGGGGTACATGCAGGGCTGAGGTCCCCTGGTGAAAGGAAGTTTCAGAAGGGGGAAGTGAGAAGGGGAGTCACAGGGTTCTACAGAGAAACAAGGAGTGCCACAAGCATGCGCCATCCCCATGAAGCAGAGGCCTCCTCTGGCTGACGTCCCTGTCAGCCATAATCGCACCTAGAGCACCTGTCTCCCAAGGAACATTCCACAGCAGCTGAAGAGAGATGTTAGCTCATGCCAGGCCAACCATGCAAGCGGAATCTTTCAGACAGTCCTTCCAAATGGGGGTCCCAGGAAAAGATCAGCAGTTCTTAATATAGAACGCCTCCTCATGCAGATCAAAAGAATGCAAAGTCCTGGTGAGTCTCCAAGGGACTGAGTTCTTAAGAATGTAATTATGGATTGGAAGAAGATAAGTCCCTAGAGTCCAAAAGTTAGTTGTCAAATTGTAAGTGCCGAGAGAGAGAGAAGAAAGAAAGGAATCCTGGCTAGATTGGACTATTTGTCATGGTGGGATGGAAGTGGTTTAACAGCTGCTTTGCTGGATTTCCTAGCACTCCTTGAAATACAGGTTCCTTGATAAGTAGTGTGTATTTGGAAGAGTTTCTCTTTCTGCAAAAGCATTACTTAAACCCTGCATTACACACACACACACACATAAATATGTACTCCCCAAATTTTTGGAATCAATGGCACCTAACAGTGTTGAAGAAATCAGCCAAAGAAATATGCTTAAATTTGGTAATAAATGAGTCTCATGGCAGGAGGGAGATGTACAGCAATCCTAATTGACTATGTTAATACAACTCATGCTGTTAAATTGTTCTAGAGAGGGCACAACAGCATGAGGTACTTGCAGTTTTTCCGGCAGCCTTCAAACCTGCTGTAACAGGCTATGGGCAGATAATACCCCAGCAGCAGAGCATGAAGACTAAGCTGAATAGTACATGTCCATCTAACAGAGCTTACCCCAAGTGAAAGCACTTTATTAAAAAGAGCAAGGGATGTGCCTGATAGGCTCTGGGGGTGGCTATATTCACAGTAGGGAAAGAGGGATTACGTTTTGAGATGAGAAATGATTTCCACCCCCTCACCCCACACACCCTGCAGGAAATCCCATCCTAGCCAAACCCTCCGTTGGGAGAAACCAGCTGAGATATCTTGCCCACTGCCTCTTTCTGCAAGACTCCACATGTCACACAGGCTGGATTTACTCCACCCAGTGGAGCCAGGGCAGGACCAGAAGGGGGAAAGCAGAGGAGCGAACTAGAGACTAGGCAATGGCTTTGCCTGTCTGTTTGTTGCTTATTTTTAATGATTGTTTAAAGCCCATCCATGAAAAAATACTGACAATATTTCTTCAGTTAAGAAATCATCATGAACTGCTCTCTTATCTAAAGAACTTTGAAAGTAGAAGCTCTAAAGCTCAACTTTCTGCCACAGGCTGCCTGCCATTGGCCACACCACAGGCTCCAGCTCCAGAAACACATAGGAGCAGAGAGGGCAAGATTTGAACACCCCTTAGAGATGGATGAACCAACCCCACCAGCTCAGACTCCTCCCCATCCTATAGCCAGTTGGGGGCAGTCACACAGTCAGTTGGAGACAGTCTTGCATCAGTGCTGGGGAAACCAGAAGTTATAGGTTTTAATTTTTTAGGTAGACCTCATTTGTTCACATCTAAGTCTCCATCTTATTTAATGAAAAGCCTTGGGAAATCCAAAATGGTAGGCCACCACTTACTTTTCTTGGGAAAGGTAAGAGTGAGCAGGTTAATCATTAAGTCCTGGTATAATCGCAGATCCAGGTAGGGCAAAGGTCTTTTAAGATGAAACAGATTTAACTATGCAAATTCCATTACCTTCATAATAAAACCTTCTCTTTGTTTATTGATAGTTAATGGGAGGACACCAGACATAAATACAAATAGTTTAACCACGTAAATAAGCAAACCATGTTTACTATAGGAAATTGTGTTTGTTCCCTTAAGTCATAAAATTTTTATTTAGGAAATTGAATTTGTTCCTTTAAGTTGTAAAATGAGCTCACTAGCTTTGAATTAATTTAATCCACCACTCCGCACAGTGTGTAGATCTTACTCGTCAGAAAATCTCACATTCCTGGGCTTCCTCTTCTCAGGCTTGTTGGGAGCTAGTAAATCAACTGTCACTCTAGTAGATTTAAATCCAAACATATAAAATTTTCATTTTTCCCTAATGGAGTTTAATTAGTTTTTGACTTAAACTTTTTTTTTTTTTTTGAGACGGAGTCTCGCTCTGTCACCAGACTGGAGTGCAGTGGTGCGATCTCAGCTCACTGCAAGCTCCTCCTCCCGGGTTCACGCCATTCTCCTGCCTCAGCCTCCCAAGTAGCTGGGACTACAGGCATGTGCCACCACGCCCAGCTAATTTTTGTATTTTTAGTAGAGACAGGGTTTCACCATGTTGGCCAGGATGATCTCCATCTCTTGACCTCGTGATCCACCCGCCTCGGCCTCCCAAAGTGCTGGGATTACAGTCATAAGCCACCACGCCTAGGCCACTTAAACTTGATCTTACAATTACTACTAGAGTAACTTACAGGAAAAGAGTCAGGTTTTCCACAATTCCTGAATGTCATTATTTGTATCATACCAAAAAAGTTTGGATATAACTAAATTTTACAAAATAGATAGGTGTTAAACTTGTAAACTGAATCTATTTGACATGTAATGGGTACTTAGTATCTGGAACAAACAGCCTTATGTAAAACAATGTATCTACCTAATTTTACCGCGTTTATATTTTTAAGATATTTATGCATAGTGATTACTTGGTGCTTTTAGTTTTTATTTATTTTTATTTATACTATTTATTTATATTATTATTTATTATTATTTATTTATTTATTTATTTTAAATTAAAATCTATAGTACCTGGCCACAAGTAGGCTGGGCACTGTGGCTCACGCCTGTAATCCCAGTACTTTGGGAGGCCGAGGTGGGCAGATAGCTTGCGGTCAGGAGTTCAAGACCAGCCTGGCCAACACCCCGTCTCTACTAAAAATACAAAAATTAGCAGGCGTGGTGGCATGTGCCTGTAATCCCAGCCACTTGGGAGGCTGAGGAAGGAGAATTGCTTGGACCCAGGAGGCAGAGTTTGCAGTGAGCCGAGATAGCGCCACTGAACTCCAGCCTGGGCAGCAGAGCGAGACTCTGTCTCAAATAAATAAATAAATTGAGATCTGTGTTAACATCTTATTTCATTCTCTCCACCCTCCACCTTGTACAAATAGGCTCCAATCATGAGTGGCTACCATGTAAACAGGAACACTCCAGCCACAGTTTACATGGACTGTCTCATCTGATCATCAGAGTATCTTGTGCTATGGGTTTTACCTCCACTTGACAAATGAAGACCCCGAGGCTCTGAGAGGTTATGGTTATCTTGCTCAAGATAACCAGCTAGTAAATGATAGAGTCAGAGTATAAAGCTGGGTCTTCTGATACCAAATGTAGTGTCCTTTCAGCCCGCACGATGTCACATTTGAGAATTGAGCTTCTCTCCTCTTCCAGCGGCTGGTTATATCTGCTGATGCAGTCAGGCAGGCATGTTGAAAAGCTTTGGATTTCTGATCGCATTTTTGCTGTGGCAGAAGCATGTGCCTCTAGCAGTGTCGCTTAGGAAATGACATTTTTAACTCTCTGAGCCGCATTTCTGAAAAACATTTTCTTCTTGCAGGGAGACATTTGGGCCATTACCTGGTTAACATTTGCAAACTGCTGTAGGAAATTCATCTGCTTGAAAGGAACATGATTAACAGCATCACCCTCGGAAAAAGAAGGTGGGGTGTTAATTATTAACAAGAGCTTGCTTAAAAGATACAGCACAGAATTCTTAACAGAGCTGTTGGGAATATTAGGATGGAATGAACAGGGCCTATTGAAACCATCTCTAGAACGTAAAAATGCACTGCTCCTGCTCTGAGCAATCACAGCACCCCAAAGGGCCGAGGGGGAAAGAACCACTTGCTATTCTCATTGTTATGATTCTTATCTGTATTAAAATTCCAAAACCTATCAGGTGACAGATTCCTACTTGGTCAAAATGCCAGCATTTGTAACTCGATGAATTCAACCAATCTTTACTGAACACCCATGTCAGGCAAGGCTCAAAGCTACATTCTTGAAGAACTAATAAAGGATACAGAAGCTACCTCCAGGACTGGTGGATCAGGGTAATGCTCAAATTACCAATGGACCTGTCTGAAGACCTGGGCAGCTTCAAGAAGAGAAGAAATAATGTCTGGAGAGTTTGTTGGGAATGAGAAACAAAAATAACATTTCCTAAGCACCTTCTATGTACCAAGCACTCTGCCAAGTGCTCAGTGTGACTTAATTGAATCTTTGCAGCCCAGCAATTCTATTCATTGGGTTATTGTCTCCATTTCACAGATCAGCACACTGAGGCTTGGTGCGCTGACTTGCCCACACCTGGCTAAACGGCAGAGCCAGGCTGCATTCTCCCAGCAGCTCTGCTCTACCTCTGAAGAAATGGGCATTTGGAATCAGTCCAGGGAATGGCTGATAGAACCAAGGAACTGGAAAGTATTCCAGACAGTAGGAATTGAGGAAGCATCATGGGAAATTCTAGGTTGGTGTTTATTATAAGGAATCTTAGAAGTCTGGCTTGGGAGTCTTAACTCCCAAGTGCTTAACTTGGTAAATAATAGGTGCCTTTGCATATCAAATCATCCCTCCTCAGTAAATTAGGATGTGTTGGGTTTATCTAGAACCCAGGGTTTTCCTGAAACCATTTAACATGTAAATAAAGGAACAAAATGTTTACTGTACTGTGGTCAGACAAAATTAATGTAAGTTCAGTAACATAAATAAAATGATAATCAATCATAAGTCATTTTATTTGTCATCAAGTTATATTATCAACAGGTTATTGTGATCAACAGATTAAAACAAAATGTCTCAAAAGGACAAAGGCAAACACATACTATTGAGAGTAAACAATAACCATCCCAGGCTTTCCAAAGCATATTATCACTTACACTCATGGACTTTTTTTCATTTTAAAAGGGCACTTTGCATGTGTTTTATAACTATAAAAGTAATACACGCTCATTGCAGCAAACTTAGAAAATGCAGAAATGCACAAATATCTGTCTTCCATACAACACTGCTAGCTACCCTACACAGCTGTTGTTTCTCACTTTCAAAACATTCTAGTGCTTTTTTATAACGTGTGACGCGTTCCCCCAATTAAGTGGTCTATTAACTGGAAGTTCACAGGCTTCTGCTCTCATTTGGTAGCAGAATTGGTCACACCTGTTAGATTCTCCGCCTCCTCCTTTGTCATTTTCTCTCCTCTCTCTCCACGACTTCCCTCTCCCCTTTAAGAAAGACCTATCTCAGCCAGGAGCGGTGGCTCATGCCTGTAATCCCAGCACTTTGGGAGACCAAGGTGGGCGGATCACTTGAGGTCAGGAGTTTGAGACCAGCCTGGCCAACATGGTGAAACCCCATCTCTACTAAAAATACAAAAATTAGCCAGCCATGGTGGCAGGCACCTGTAATCCCAGCTACTCAGGAGGCTGAGACAGGAAAGTCACTTGAACCCAGGAGGTGGAGGTTGCAGTGAGCTGAGATCGTGCCATTGCACTCCAGCCTGGGTGACAGAGCGAGGCTCCATCTCAAAAATAAAAATAAAGAAAGACCCATCTCATGAGCACCAGGGACACAGGGGACCAAGCATAGCTCTACCCTGAGCACTTAGCATGGGGGCGGAGCACTTGAACATTCCTTCTCTACCCTGAGCACTTAGCATGGGGGGCGGGGCACTTGAACATTCCTTCTCTACCCTGAGCACTTAGCATGAGGGTCGGGGCACTTGAACATTCCTTTTTTCTTTCTTTCATTCAACTGCTCAATAAGGTTCAAAATTAATGTTCAAAATTAAGAAATGTCAAAACATTACCTTTGGGTTGGCATTCAAATAAACGTGGGGAAGGGGAAACTTGAAATGCACAAGCATAAAGGTAACCTGTACATTGGTTATAAGGAATGAAATCGATGACCCTCATTTGTCAAAATGGGCTCCTCCCAGGAAGGAGTGACAGCTTCAGATGACTTTCTGACATTTTTCCCCCAATCAACATTCATTTACAGAGTACTTTTGCTGTCACCAGGGAGATACAATGAGGTACAAGATACAGCCCTGCCTTCTGTAGTTTCAATCTAACAGGATAAAAAAAAAAAAAAAAAACATAAAGACATATACAAAAAAAAAAACTTTTCAGATAAGATATAAGTGGTATAATATTGCTAGAATGTTCTGGGAATTCAGAGGCTCGAGCTCTCCCCTGATTGAGGGGATCAGGACTTTGATCTAGGCGTTGGAGTACAGATAAGAGATACACGTGAAATGTGTGTGTGTGTGTGCATGTGAGTCCAGGTGGGTGTGCACAGGTGAGCAGGGAGGGGACGCAACACGGAAATGGCAGACTGAGCAAAGGTGAGGGGGTGTAGGAGAACAAGACATGTTGAGAAAAGAGAAAGGACCCAAACTTGGCTGAAGCACAGAGAGTAACAGAAGAAAAGGAAGTTTGAAAGCCTGAAATGGCAGACTGGACATTGGACTTTATTCCCTCTACAATTTGGAATCATTTAGTCATTCAGCAAATGTTCCTTAATCACGTGGCCAGGCCCTGTGGTAGGTATGGTGAGAAACAGAAACAAACAAACAAAATAACATAGTCCCTTGCTCTTGCCACCAAATTTCATGATAACATAAATTTCTGGAAATAGAATTTAAACTCAAAGAAGACTTATGAAAAGCAAAACAAAATTAGCCAAGACAACAGTTAATAATAAGGAATCTTCTTTGGTTACTTATTGCAGTGTGACAAATTATCCCAAAGGTTAATGACTTAAAACAACAATCATCTGATTCTTTGTTCATGCTTCTGCAATTGAGACAGGCTTGATGGAGACGCTCGTCTCTTTTCCATATGGTGTCAGCTGAAGTAGCTTCAACAGCTCGGGTCTGGCTGGAAGGGACAACTTGTGTCATGTGTCTGGGCCTCGGACTCTGCCGTGGGTTGGGTGTCTCCATTCTCCTTCACATGGTGATCTCAGGCACTCTCATTTGTTCCTGGTAGTTCAACCCCTTATGTGGCAGCTGGCTTCCCCCACAATGCAAACGAGGAAAAAGCCAGGGTTTCTAGGCCCAGCACAGTGCCATTTATCACAATCTCCTGATTAAAGCAAGTCACAAAGGCAGCCCAGATTCAAACAGAAGTGACTAAATAAGGACATGAGTATCAGGAGGCATGACTCATTGGGGGCCACCAAAATAAAAGGCTACCATTGAATCTTAAAGTCAAATAATCCAACAGCATCTTCCACAATTTTAACCGACAGAGGGACATTAACTGCATAGGTTTTTCTTCTCTAGAGCACGTAACCCCACCCATCTCACCCTATCTCCACCTTTTTGAATGCCAGCCACATGCAGCCATTTCTCAGACCACTCACTGATCACTTAATGGAACTGCATCAAGTTTAAACCAACCTTGCAACAAAATTTCAAAGAGGCCAACATCCGGGGAGCGGGTGCTGGGGAGGGGCAGGGGGCTTACAGCTCAGAACCACCCATTTGCTCTTGAGCCTGTGTCCCTCCTAAAATCTCTTGCTGTCATATTCTTCAGATTCAAAACAGGAAGGAAGAAAATCCATTCCTGCCTGGCACTTGCCACTCCATCTGCCATCTCCCACATCCTTGTCTCGCCTAGGATTCTCCTCATCCCCGCATCTGTGTCACACCACGCTGTCCCTAGGAGCTACAGCAGAAAATTGAGTTCCTGATTCTCAGAATGCCATTTAAGATCCAGCTGTAGCTTTTATAATCTCCTTTGTTTTAAATTGTCTTGAACAAAACGCTCCAGGTGTGGCCTAGATACTGAGTTCAGGGGTGGTACCAGAGTTTCTGTAGAAGCTTGGGATGCAATCTGGTTAGAAGGAGGGTGAGAGGGACTAAGAGATTTTTCTTGTGATTTTTATGAGTGATGTGACTCCTCAGATAACTAGGATTGATCACCAAGATAATTGGCAATAATAGCCAAAAAGTAATTAATAAAAACATACACTCAGCTCACATAAATTAATAAAAATGTATACTTAGTACATATAAAATCAAAAGCTAACTGGGCTTAGTAGAGGAGCAGAAGCAGAGACGTTTGCATTTGTTTTGTTTCTAACATTTCCAACCAACCATCAGTTATTCCACGGAGAGGCAGGATGGCATGATTATTGAGTATGGGCTCAAGAAGTCAGTCCGTACGCGTTTGAATTCCAGCTCCACTGTTTACTGAGTTATCTGGGGCAAGTTACCTAATTTCCCTATGTGTTAGCTTTCTCATCTACAAAATGAGAACAATAATAGTACTTACTATCTCATAGGGTTGTCATGAGTATTAAATAGAACTCTCAAAAAGCACTTAGACCGTGCCCACTAAATTGTAAGCACTCAGTGTTACCTACTATTGTTATCCCATAAGTTATCATGAGCCTGAGGATTTTCAACACATGCTTTATAGATCTTTTTCTGTCTATTAATTCTTGTTTAGGATGATCTTGAAAGCAATGACTGTTTAAAATTATGAGAAGCCAAAGATACCCCTGCAAGCCACCTTCTTGGTATCTTGGCCAACTTTAAATAAATCTTGGCAAGAAAAGGTATCAATAGCAAATACACTAAAACAAACAAACAAACAAACAAAAATGCTTAAGGTAACAAGTAGTCTCCTAAGCCTCAGAAATTATTAAAAATAAAAGCTAGGTGACAGATGAACTTAAGAAAGAAAAAGCTGAGAAATAAGCACTGAATCTATATACACTTGGAATGTTTTAAAGAAAGTGTGTACCTGCTCATCAAATTTGTATGGGGAGGAAATGAAATAAGTGAAAGCAGTCTAGAATTTTACTTTAGATATAATCATACAATTCCATGTATTATTTTTGCCTTTGATTGCTCTCCCAGCACCCTGGTTTCCATTACAATCCCAAGAGGCAAGCAGAAGAGGCATCCAGTGAGATAAAACAGGGGAATATGATGGCTCAGCAATGCACTCATATAGAACAATTTCCCTGCTGTTCTGCGCTTACAGAATTTTATTTGCGTAGAAGAACTGAAGGATCTCTGGATGATAGTGGCTCTGAAAGAAATTAGCAAAGGTACGCGTGAGGGCGGGATTCAGCAAACTTCCTTGACAATATAACTAGTAGGCAGTGATCAGTGCAGGGCATGTGGATAAGCAGGAGAGGTGGAGGCATCATCTGTATCCAGCTAGTGACCTGAATTGGAACTGCCAATATATCTTGTGCTTGATCCTCTAGGCGTTTTGCCATTTACATTGTATGATGGGTCCATTACAATCAAAACACAGTTGGCTTGGCCGGGCATGCTGGCTCATGCCTGTAATCCCGGCACTTTGGGAGGCTGAGGCAGACAGATCACTTGAGATCAGGAGTTCGAGACCAGCCTGGGCAACATGGTGAAACCCCATCTCTACTAAAAATACAAAAATTAGCTGGGTGTGGGGGTGCATGCCTTTAATCTCAGCTACTCAGGAAGCTGAGGCACGAGAATCGCTTGAACCTGGGAGGTGAAGGCTGCAGGGAGCCGAGATGGTGCCACTGCACTTGCTCTTCTCAGAAAAAAAGAAAAAATAAAGAAAAACATAGTTGGCCTGAGTCGTTTTATGGGGGGTAACTCTTTCTTGTGCTTGGCCACCTTCCGTGTTAACCACCGGGAGGGCAGGGACCGGAAAAGAACTCTCTGCTCCCCTGGCTCACTCACCAGCTGCCGGTAGAGCTTAGTGTTCCTTTGATCTTCTTCACTCTGGAAGCTGTATTCCTTCTTTAGTTTCAGATATGGAGAACAGGCTCGAAATGTGGTTTTGCAAGCCTGAGAAAGATAATATTACTATTTTATTTATTAAAGAGTTCCATAATCCCAAGCAAGGAAAAGTATCCTAGCGGATTGCACCCAATCTGTGGTCAGGGGCCCACTGAAAGTGTGAAAGTAACTTCCAGGTAGTTTCAAAATTTGAATCTTAAAGGATGTATGCTTATAAAATGGCCATGTCTATAATTTGGGGACTGGTGGGAAGGGCGTAGCTTTATAGTTTAGCACAGCCTTTGTTATTATCCCATCAAAAGTAGTACTGGATTCCTAAATTTAATCTCTCTCTCAGTAACTTAAAGAAGGCAAGTGGTTTGGTAGAAAGCTTTGCTCCCAATTGTTTTGAAACATTCACCAAGTCCCACTCCAAAGCAGGCCTGAAGTTGATCCAACCTTGTTAGGACACATTTTCTCCAAGAATAAAACAAAAATGCCAGAAGAAATTAATAAGTCATGGGTGGAGCCCAGCGAGGTGGCTCATGCCTGTAATCCCAACACTTTGGGAGGCTGAGGCGGGTGGATCACCTGAGGTCAGGAGTTCGAGACCAGCCTGGCCAACATGGTGAAATCCCATCTCTACTAAAAATATAAAAAATTAGCAGGGCGTGGTGGTGGGCACCTGTAATCCCAGCTACTCAGGAGGTTGAGGCAGGAGAATCGCTTGAACCCCAGAGGCGGAAGTTGTAGTGAGCCGAGATCATACCATTGCACTCCAGTCTGGGCAACAAGAGCAAAACTCTGTCTCAAAAAAAAAAGAGAGAGAGAGAAGGAGGGAAGGAAGGAAGGAAGGAAGGAAGGAAGGAAGGAAGGAAGGAAAACGAAAAGGAAAAGGAAAAGAACAGAACAGAAAAGAAGCCATGGGTGGGAAATCTATACCAAGCACAATGACAAAAGCTAACTGGGCATGAATAAATATCCTCATTATGCGGGCTGCTGCACCATTGATTAAATCTGTGCCTCTCTGCCCCCAACCCCATTACCCTGAGCTTATCAATAGCATTGACAGGTGCTGCGCTTAGGCAGGTGGGGCAGATGAAAAGTAACACTCTTGCTCAAAGAGAGATTACACACCAAAGAGGCACCTTGTCTAGGATGTGTACAGAAACGCTGCTAAGCATCTACAGCAGTGCTGGCAGGAACCCCAGGGTCTGGCGTCTCAACTCGCAACTCCCTTTATGAATAGCATGGAGATGTCACTCCGTTGGTTGCAGAGTCAAGGTCTTACCTTGGCAACCTGGGGATTTCTGTCCTGTAAATGGATCAGGAGGGAATCTTGTGTCTGCTTAACCTGACTGGTGAAAAATTTTTTCCATTTTCTCCCGGCAAAGGCAGCCAATTGCCCAAACAAAACAAAGGCCGAGTATCTCAGACTGTCATTCTCCTGTGGTCCCCATCAACAAAACAATAAGAAAGCCAGATCATTACCAAAAGGCAACTGCATCTGAACACATCACAGTCATCGGTCAGAACACATCACAGCAGTCAATCAGAACACATCACAGCCATCAATCAGAACACATCACAGCCATCAATCTTGGCTGTACATTACAGGGTGGGCAGTGAGATCTGGTCTAAAGCATTTAGCTGGGTAGGTGGGGGTGGCTTGAAGAGGGCCCAAAGGCTTCAATGAACCTCTTCTCCAGCAGACAAGAGGACTAGCCTGGGAAATCACTAGTGCTACTCCCACCTTCCCAGATTTTTTCTTCATTATTTCATGTTTTGGAGATAGAATACATTTACCAATTCCCAAAATTCAAAATAACCAAAAAGCTTCATAGAAAAAGTAGGTCTACTTTCTACTCCTCTCCATCAGCCACCAAATTTTCCTCCCCACAAGCTAATAAAGTTATGTTTTGTGTGTATCTCTCCAGAAAATAAAGAAGAAAGATGCATATCGTATAATCCTTTCCCTATTTTTTACATAAATGGAAGCACATGCCACTGTTGTTATGCACCTTGAGTTTTCTCAGTCTGAGAGCTCTTTCTACGTCAATACATAAAGGAGGTTTCATTTTTCTTTTTCTTTTCTTTTTTCTCTTTTTCTTTTCTGCACCAGAATTCATTCAACCAGTTCCCTGTTTATTACTCCAGCATTTTTGCCAAGTCTCTTCTCTTTGCTTTTGGTCTGAGTTTCTCCTACCTGCAGTGGATATAATAATCACATTTCTTCCCCCAACACCCTCTCACCTCTCCCTGCTTCCAGTCTGACTGGTTGGTTTGTCCCTGAGTGCATTTCAGTGGACTCTGCCCTCTCTTTCTTTCCAAGGTAAGCTATTTGGTCCAAGTATTACCTTTCCAGGTGAGGAGACCAAGGCCCAAGGCACTTAAGGAACTTGCCCAAAATCACACTGTCAGGTAACAGAGCCAGTATACTAACCCAAGCACCTGACTTCCGGTGCACGGGTTTTTATATCAGTGTTTTGTAGTCTAAGTCCTCCTCCAGGTAAATCAGAGGCAGGAGGGCTGGGGTGGGCCTTCACAGGGGGGAAGAAGCACCAAGAACTGGGGGTCACAGAGACCCAGCAAGACTGAGGACCACTAATCATATTGTGAAGTATCTTTTAAAAATTTAGCACATGATGCATACAGAAATTGTCTTAGGGTTTTTTTTTGTTTGCTTTTTTGTTTTTTTAGAGATAGCATCTTGCTACATTGCCCAGCCTGGCCTCCAACTCCTGGGCTCAAGTGACCCTCATGCCTCAGCCTCCTAAGAAGCTGGGCTTACAGGCACACACGACCATGCCTGGCTTAGGGTTGTATTATCTTCACAGTTCTATCAGTGAGAGTGTGTGTGTTTGTAGTGTGTGTGTGTGTAACTAATTTTAATGGAGAATGTACCCCATTCAAAGCCATACCCTAATGCTTTAAGATGTACAGACATGTAAGACAGATGTTCGTCCCCTTAGGAGTCTGACAACTATCTAACTGGGAACACACGCACGGGTGAGCTTCATGGCCTCAGATAGTGAAGAGTGCTATCTGTAATCGAGATGTAAACTGTCAGCAAACAGCTCTGCATAAGAATTTCTGTGTTTCTACATGGCCAGGAATTTATGCTCAAAAATTCCAGGCAACCAGGGTTTAAAAAAATGGTTGAAGGCCAGGCACATGTCTCATGCCTGAAATCCCAGCCTTTTGGGAGGCCGAGATGGGAGAATTGCTTGAGCCCAGTTAGAGACCAGCCTGGGCAACATAGCAAGACCCCATCTCTACAAAAACTACAAAAATTAGCCAGGCATAGTGGCATGCACTTGTGGTCCCAGCCACTCAGGAGGCTGAGGTGGAAGGATCACTTGAGCCTGGGAGGTTGAGGCTGCAGTGAGCTGTGTTCCTGCCACTGCACTCCAGCCTGGGCAATACAGCGAGACCCTGACTCAAAAAAAAAAAAAAAATAGTGGTTGAATGACTAACAAGTCCTCGAAGTTCAGATGGCACCTCCAAGAGATTTAGAGCCATCTCCCTGGAGACATCTGCTTACACTTCAGGGTGGTAAGTAGGGACCTTCGCCCGCTCCCTCCCCAGAGAGGACTGGCTTACATTCAAGAGCAAAAATCCCTCTGTGTCTCTGGAGCAGGTGGGACACATGTGCCCAGCTCCTATATGAGCTCCAAGTTACATAAGGTCAAGGCCTCTTCTCCCCTTCTGCGCTGCTGACACATCTGGCTCTCGCCATGTGGCTCCAGAGAGAATTAGGGCGTGGGGAGATGATGCAAATCTCTCTGGGAGTAAATAAAAGTTCTGTTTGCTGTTCTGTAGGTCTTGTCTTTCAGGGACAGAATAACTGGCAGGCTAACTTGTTAGCTTGCAGTCAGGGTCTCTGACTCTTCTCAGTTTCGGGCTGAACAATGTGCCAGTGCACTTTTTGCTTAGCCCGATTTGTCATCTGGTAGTTGAGTGCAGCCCTATAGTCAGAGGAGCTGGTGGCATGTCCACTTCCTGGCTCTGTGAACTTGGGCAAGTTCTAACCTTTCTGTGCCTTGGTTTCCTTGTCTACAAAGTAAAGATAATTTCAGTGCCCATCTCACAGGGTTATTGTGAAGATTATATGAGATGATTCACATAAACTGCCTAGCACTGTGCCTGGCACACAGTGAGGGCTCACTAGATGCTAATCATTGCTATTGCCACATTTATAAGAGAGCATTGACATGTTAGTCAATCAGTGTACATCATCATCAGTGTACATCATCATCAGTGTACATATACCCACTTCTCTGTTAAGATGAAAACTCGCCAGGCACAGTGGCTCATGCCTGTAATCACAACACTTTGGGAGGCCAAGGCAGGTGGGTCATTTGAGCCCAGGAGTTTGAGACTAGCTTGGGCAATATAGTGAAAACCCATCTTTACCAAAAATACAAAAATTAGCCAGCCGTGGTGGCATGTGCCTATAGTCCCAGCTACTTGGGAGGCTGAGATGGGAGGATCAATTGAGCCCGGAAGGTGGAGGTTGCAGTGAGCTGAGATCACACCATTGCACTCCAGCCTGGGTGACAGAGTGAGACCCTGTTTCAAACAAACAAAAAAACCGTTGAGGGGTAGAGATAAAATTCTATACATCTTTATATGTCCTCCCAACCCTAGCACAGTACTAGGCTCTCAACAAGATGTGTTAATAAATAAGTGAATAATAGCGACCTTGTTCCCACAGCAACAAACCACCCACAGCTCACATTTCTTTCTTTCTTTCTTTCTTTCTTTCTTTCTTTTTTTTTTTATTTGAGAGGGAGTCTTGCTCTATTGCCAGGCTGGAGTGCAGTGGCGCGATCTCAGCTCACTGCAACCTCCACCTCCCAAGTTCAAGTGATTCTCTTGCCTCAGCCTCCCGTGTAGCTGGGACTACAGGCATGCACCACCATGCCCAGCTAGTTTTTTGTATTTTAGTGAAGACAGAGTTTCACCATGTTGGCCAGGATGGTCTTGATCTCCTGACCTCGTGATCCACCAGCCTTGGCCTCCCAAAGTGCTGGGATTACAGGCGTGAGCCACTGCACCCCGCCCCACAGTCATATTTCTAATCCCATTTTGATTTCAATAACCCAGAATTTTTCTAATTTACTTACATCATCTAATAAAGTCCTGGTCTGAAGGGTGATGTCTATGAAGAAGGAACCCAAACCTTTCCCCTGGATCTTGCCCAGAACAACGGTCAGAGTCTTCATACTCTCATGGATGACTTCCAAATTCACAGGGTCATACAGTCCATACACCAGCAGGTCGAGGACAATTTTCTTATACTTTCTCACCTGTCACCAAGGTTTGAAAAGCATTAATAGCACAGGAATTGCTCCCCATAGGTTGAAAAGCAACCCTACATCTAAGCTACTAATAACCTAGGACTTGAACTAACAGACCAGGGCTTTTTTCAAGATCTGCACAATTCTCATTAAAATACAAATGCTTCCATTAACCCAACCCAAGAGCCCAACTCAGCCTAGGAAAGAAAACAGAAAGAGCAATCTGGAGTGTGGCATGTGGGTGGGTGAGGCTGGGTGGGGCTCTTCAAATAGGGTGGCAGACCTGGGTGATCGCAGGGCCTGGGGAGAACGAGGTACCTTTATAGTGGGGAGGAGACAAAATGGGCACTGAAGTTGGCGGATGGTAAAGGAGGAGGTGGGAAAAACATCTTTTATGAAACAAACATAAATTGCTAGAAAAAAAATCACTTAAATTCACGAGGAAGGGTAACAGCTGTGAGTTTATCCTTCCTGCAGCTGTCTCCCACAGCTGATATCGCTGAGGTGTCATGAGCCTAAGATGACCCTGAATGAGTGACACCCTGAATGAGTCTCCTCCCCTTGAGTGCAGAAGGAACCTGTGACTTGCTTCCAGCCTACGGACATGACTTGACTTTACATTGCATAAGACTCTATCTTTTTTTTTTTTTTTTTTTGAAATGGAGTCTCGCTCTGTCGCTCAGGCTGGAGTGCCTGGTGTGATCTCTGCTCAAGCCTCAGCCTCCCGAGTACCTGAGATTGCAGGCACATGCCACCATGCCTGGCTAATTTTTTGTATTTTTACAAAAATATAAAACAGATGGGGGTTTCACCATGTTGGCCAGGCTAGTCTTGAACTCCTGACCTCAAGTGGTCCACCCGCCTTGGCCTCCCAAAGTGCTGGGACTGCAGGCGTGAGCCACTACAGCCCAGCCCATAAGACTCTATCTTAGCAGACAGGAGGAGGCGACACCCTCCTGCTGGCCTGGAGGAAGTGAGCTGCCTGATGTGAGAGAGTGGCCTCTAGGCATTGAAAGTGGCCCCCGGCATACAGCAGGCAAAAAAACAGAAACCTCTGTCCCACAATGGGAAGTAACTGAATTCTGCCAACAACCATGTAAGCGAACCCTGAGCTTCAGGAAGGAATGCAGTCTGGCAGACACTTGATTGCAGCCTCGTAAGATCCTGAGCAGATGACCCAGCTGAGCTGCACCTGGACTCCTGACCCGCGAAAACCCGAGATAATCAACACGTGTTGCTGTAAGCTGCTAAGTGTGCGGTGGTTTGTTCCGGGGTGATAGATAACTAATACAACAGAGACCATACTCCAGCCCTGGAGTCTCCACACCAAGGGGGTTGGAGAGGCTTGGGGGGCTGGCTGAGCCCCACTCTCCTTCCCTACCTTGTCAGGGGCTTCATAGGCCATGGTTCCCAAGTTTCTCATTGCCATGTGACGCTTTTTAGCATTGGGGTCCCGAGCTCTTTCTGCCAAGATGAAAAACACATTCTTCAGAGGCTCCCGCTTCTGGAACCTCAGTTTCCAAGAGACCTGGGTGATGGGTCAAAAATGTATTAATTTGGGAGTGTTCAGAGTCATACCCAATCCCAACCCCAATCCCTCCCTCTAAAGAAAATCCTGTGATTGCCTGCTCAATTTTACCCCGTCTTTCTCCTAATAAAGATGCCTGGGTTTTGTTGGAAATGTACTCATTTGGTCTACATAACGAAGAAATTGATGGAGAAAGAAGGCAATAAAGATAATGCAGGCTGGTGTTGAGGTAAGTTTAGGAGATTAAGGGGAGGGGCTCTAGAGCAGCTATGGGTGTGATAGAAGTCGAAAAAAAGAGGACTTGATCAGTGTTGATGTGACCTGGGAATAGGGATCCATTTCACAGGGAAAGGCGTGCTGTTACTCCTCAAAGAGCTCCCTTTACCCCTTCTTCTCCAGCTCTTTCCCATTTTTCTGCTCTCCTTTGTAGCCAAATGCCTTGAAAGACATCTATACTTGTTTTCTCCCGTTTGTCTCCTCGCATTGCCTCTTGAGCCCTCTGCAATCAGGCTAATGTCCCCTCACCCCTACCCTGCCATATGACTAATTCCAAGGGTCAGTTCTCAGTAGTCACCTTACTCAACATCTCAATAGCACTTGACACAATTAGCAAAGCATATCTGCAAACATCTAGTACACATCTACAAACATTTCAGGACTGATCTAGTACACATCTACAAACATTTCAGGACTGATCTAGTACACATCTACAAACATTTCAGGACTGATCTAGTACACATCTACAAACATTTCAGGACTGATCCAGTACACATCTACAAACATTTCAGGACTGATCTAGTACACATCTACAAACATTTCAGGACTGATCTAGTACACATCTACAAACATTTCAGGACTGATCTAGTACACATCTACAAACATTTCAGGACTGATCTAGTACACATCTACAAACATTTCAGGATTGATCTAGTACACATCTACAAACATTTCAGGGCACTTAAAGGATGTCCCAACTCCAGAATGCATGCATCTGAGCATGCAGTTAAGAGCAGGAAGAGAAATACATGAATAATGCAAATTGGGGAACACTGTGTGTCTGATGCAGAAACCTGTATTTTAAGAACTAAACTCTATCACGCCTGTAATCCCAGCACTTTGGGAGGCTGAGGCAGGCGGATCGCCTGAGGTCAGGAGTTCGAGACTAGCATGGCCAACATGGTGAAACCCTGAAACCCTGTCTCTATAAAAATACAAAAAATTAGCTGGACGTGGTGGCAAATGCCTGTGATCCCAGCTACTTGGGAGGCTGAGGCAGGGAGAATTGCTTGAACCTGGGAGGCAGAAGTTGCAGTGAGCTGAGATCACACCATTGCACTCCAGCCTGGGCAACAGAGCAAGACTCCGTCTCAAAAACAAACAAACAAACACAAACACTAAACTCTAAGTAATTGCAGGGCCAGGGATGGGGCTACTCTAGACTAGAGACTAGACTAGATAGGCTAGTCTCTGAGCCTTTGTAGCAAACCTATGAGCTCTCATGCAGGAAGACCCTGGTGTGCAGCAGGACCCAGAACACAGCAACATGTACTAGAGTCAGAATCAAGATGATGAAAGATCCGGACAAGATCAAAGAAGACAAAAGCCACCTCTCCACCATCCTTAGAAAGGGGCCTAGAGGGGGAGACTGGCTTGAGATTCAGCTCTCTCAATGGTGCTATGGATGAGATTTGGTGATTTCCAAGCTTCATTAGTATTCCTGGATTTTCATTCCAGTTCATTCCTTTTTTATCTTATATATATATATATATATATATATATATATATATATATATTTTAATTTAAGACAGGATCTCACTCTGTCGCCCAGGCTGCAGTGCAGTGGCATGATCTCAACTCACTGCAAACCCTACTTCCTGGGCTCAAGCGATCCTCCTACCTCAGCCCTGAGTAGCTGGGACTACAGGTGCATGCCACCATGCCCAGCTAATTTTTGTGTTTTTGGTAGAGACAGGGTTTTGCCATGTTGCCGCCTGGTCTAGAACTCCTGAGCTCAAGTGATCTGCCTGCCTCAGCCTCCCAAAGTGCTGGGAGGCGTGAGCCACCACACCCGGCCTCATTCTATATTTGTATTATTGAGTTAGCAGCAAGTTAAATTATTCTCAACTAATCTTTCTGTCATCCTGTATACATCCTATCCGTGTTAAAAGAACTGTCATCAAAGTTTTTTCAGAAGGAACTTCAGTGGAGCAGGCCTAACTAACCGCAGACCAAGCAAACGTATATCTTACAAAACAGCTGCTGGGAGGAGAAATTTGTTCATAATATTTTGTGTCAGACCTTGGAAAAGAAAGATATCATTGATGTCCTTTTCTGCTTAGGCTGGGAAGTAGGGATGGAAAGGGTCTGGCCCAGGATTCTCCTCTGTCTTTGGTCCATGGAACTAAAAAAAAAAAATCACATGAGCCACTGACACTCATCATCAACAAACATTGTTGTACAATGCATTGTGCTAGGGTAAGAATATAAAGAGGCAGCAATCCTGAGGCCTGTCTTTAGGAACCTTCCACTGTGGTGAGACAGAACAGTCACATAGATAAATAGCAACCCAAGGCAGCCCAAAAAGAATAGCAGCTTGGGGGCCAAGGGGCATCTGCCCTCTAGTTCCCCACTCCATTCTGCAGATTTCTTTTATCACTATCAACAAAGAAGTAAAATGCAGATTCCCAGGCTCTGCCCACAGAGTTCTCATGAATTGAAATACAGAGTAGCCTCAAATTTTGTGTTTTTAAAAGTTCTCTGAGAATGTAAATTGGTACCTCTTTTTAGAGAGGATTTGGCACTATCTCTTACCACTTTAAAGTGCACGTAATTGGCAATTCTCTAATCCTATAGATATTAGCACATCATATGTTCAAAGATATACACAAAGGATAGCCACCATAGCACTGTAATAGACAATATTGTGTTCTTTAATGGTTTGGGCAGGGGAAGGGGGAATGGGGCAGGGGTTTGAGACAGGGTTTTGCTCTGTCTCCCAGGCTGGAGTGCAGTGGCAGGACATAGCTCACTGCAGCATCAACCTCCCAGGCTAAAGCAATCCCTCCACCTCAGCCCCTGAGTGGCTGGGGCCACAGGTGCATGCCACCATGCCCAATTAATTTTTTAATTTTTTTTTTTACGTTGTCCAGTCTTGTCTCAAACTCCTGGGTTCATGCAATCCTTCTGCCTCAGCCTCCCAAAGTGTTGGGATTATAGTCTTTAGCCACTGTGCCTAGCCAATGGTTTGAACATAAATAAATTACGTATATTACAACTATACAACTTTACAACGACTGCTATGCAGTCACTAAGAAGAATATTGGGCAGTTCAACATGTGCTAAAATAATCTCCATGATATATTGTTGAGTGAAAAGTGCAAATCCATGTGCACAGTGCGTTACCACTTGTGTAAAATCAAAATGAGGGCAGGAAATACATATGTACATATATGCTTGCATATGCATAGAAGGAGGAAAAATACACAAGAAACATTAAGAGAGATGGCCTCTGGGCTGGAAATCCGAGGAACTGAAATTGGAGGGAAACTTACTTTTTTCACCTTTTTTGTATATGTACAGCTTGTAATTTCACCATGTACATGTATTATTGAATATAATATACATAAACGTAGCTTACCAAGTGATTCTG
Organism: Pongo pygmaeus; assembly: GCF_028885625.2. Classification (NCBI taxonomy): domain Eukaryota; kingdom Metazoa; phylum Chordata; class Mammalia; order Primates; family Hominidae; genus Pongo; species Pongo pygmaeus. Next base: position 65,651,349 of record NC_072390.2, read on the forward strand.
ATCCACAGCCTGACTTGGGGCCCACTAGTACAAACCAGCACTTCTCAAACATTAATATGCACTAAAATAATTTGAAGATCTTGTTCAGTGTGTCTGCAGCGGGAACTCAAGATTCCACCTTTCTTCCAAGCTCCCAGGGGATTCCAAGCAGGTACTATGCTCTGAGTGTCAAGGGCATAAAGTTTGTTTTTTTAACTTATTATTATACTTTAAGTTCTACGGTACATGTGCACAACGTGCAGGTTTGTTGCATATGTATACATGTGCAGGGCATAAAGTTAAGAGCCACTGGAGTCGAGAGAGGACTGTGGGCTGGAACAGCTGGTGGAGACTTCCCAAAGCACACTGGTGAGCTTGGAAGCAGAGGCAGAGCATATATGACACATTGGGAGTCAACGGGATCCCATGCAGTATCATGGTGGTGGTAGCAGTAATGATTAAAATAGTAGGAGAGAGGTAGAAGATAGGCTACAGAGGCTAGTTAAAGGCCAGCTGTGGAGGACTCTGACTTCTAAAGAGCTTGATTTCAATTGTACTTTGTAGATATGAGTAACCTGATGATTTTCTTTTAATTTAGGTGAAATCCATGTAACATACAATTAGCCATTTAAACAATGTTCTGCAACCACCACCTCTGTCTAATACCAAAACTTTTTCATCACCCCAAAAGAAAACCCTGCATCCATTAGGCATTCATTCCCTATTCCATCCTCCCCCAGCCTCAGGCAATGTTAATCTGCCTTCTGTCTCGATGGATTTACCTATTCTGAATATTTCACATATATGGAATCATACATTATTGTGATCATTTATAACTGGCTTCTTTTTCTTAGTATATTGCTTTCGAAGTTCATCCACGTTGTAGCATGTATCAGTATTTCGTTCTTTTTTATGGCTGAATAATATTCCATTGTATGGTTATACCACAATTTGTTTATCCATTCACCTGTTGATAGGCACCTGGGCTGTTTCCCTGTTTTGGCTATTCTGAATAATGCTACTATGAATATCTGTGCACAACTATTTGTATCTGCTTTCAGTTATTGGGGGCATATACTTAGGAGTAGAATTGTTGAGTCATATGGTAATTCTTTTTCTTTTTTTTGAGACAGAGTCTTACTCTGTCTCCCAGGCTGGAGTGTAGTAAGCTCACCGCAACTTCCGCCTCCTGGGTTCAAGGGATTCTCTTGCCTCAGCCTCCTGAGTTGCTGGGATTACAGGCACATGCCACCATGCCTGGATAATTTTTGTATTTTTAGTAGACATGGGGTTTTGCCACGTTGGCCAGGCTGGTCTTGAACTCCTGACCTCAAGTGATCTGCCTACCTCAGCCTCCCAAAGTGTCAGGATTACAGGTGTTAGCCACCAAGCCTGGCCATCACATGGTAATTCTATGTTTAACTTTTTGAAGAACCACCAAACTGTTTTCCACAGTGGTTACACCATTTTACATTCCCACCAGCAACGTATGAGGGTTCCAATTTCTCCACATCCTTACCAACTTTTATTTTCCATTATTATTGTTTTTAATTATTAGATCCATCTTAGTAGGTATGAAATGGTCTGTCCGTTGTGGTTTTTATTTGCATTCTCCTAATGACTAATGAGGCTAAGCATCTTTTCATGTGCTTGTTGGTGATTTATATATCTTCTTTGGAAAAATTTCTATTAAAATCCTTTGCTCATTGTCAGTTAGGTTGTTTGTCTTTTTCTGAGTTGTAAGAATTCCTTATATATTCTGAATACTAGACCATTACCAGATATATGATTTACAAATATTTTCTCCCATTCTGTGGGCTGTCTTTTCACTTTCTGGATAATGTCTGTTGTGCACAAAAGTTTTTATTTTTGATGAAGTCCAATTTGTCTATTTTTGTTGTTCTTACACTTTTAGCGTTAAATCTATGAATCTATTGCCACATCTAAAGTCATGAAGATTTACCCCTGTGTGTTCTTTTAAGCATTTTATAGTTTTCACATTTCTATTTAGGTCATTGATCCATTTTGAGTTAATTTTTGTATGTAATATGTGGTAGGGGTTCAACTTCATTAGAACCATTGACTTGTATGTGTTTTGTGTTTTATTTTTTTTAATAGGAGAAATGGCAGGCAAGCAGCTGCAGCCATTCTTAACCCTGGCTATATTAGGATCACCTGAGGAACTTCTGAACATCCAGACTAAGTCTGCCATTATCTCTGGAGGGAGGCCCAGGCATCAGTATTTTTTAAAGCCCACCAGGTAATTCCAGAAGGCAGTCACTGAACTACAGTGACCAGTGACCAACTGCCTTGGTTTGACCAGGGCTGAGGAGCTTCCAGGGACATGGGACTTTCACTGCTAAAGCTGGAAAAGTCCTGGCCAAACCAAGACACACTCCTCTCTGATGCAATCTGACCCTTTTCAACAGCTGTACTTTGGAACATTTGACTCACTTGATCTGGAGGTGCACGGGGACTCGGTTTCTCTGCCATTCTTGCCCCCCAGGTGGATTTGGTCCATGAAACCCCAGGTGGATTTGCTCCATTCTGGAGAGGTCCATGAAAACACTCCCTCACCGCCTAACTTCCAGGACCTGTATCTCCTTCATATCTGGCCAATAGGAATCTTGTCACCACTGCAATGGGGAACCAAAATAAAACCCCAGAAAATTGCACCCCCACCAGTTAGCAAGAGTTTCTCTTTTCATCAGTTACCTGGCTGAACTGAGATTCTCTCTGTTTGATTGAAGGTATTCCCACAGGCTTCCTCATTAAACCAGTGGTTCTCACACTTCATTGTGCATCAGAATCACCCGGAAGACTTGTTAAAACACACATTCCCAGGCCTAGGCCCCAGAGTTTCTGATTTTGTGCATCGGCAGCAGGGCCTAATAATTTCTATTTCTATCTACAAGCTCCCACGTGACACTGGGATGTGGCTGGTTTGGTGACCACACTTGGAGAACCAGTGCATTAACAGAAACAAACCACAGCAGTACAGTGTTGCTTCTCTCCAGAATAAAGGGATTTTAAAATTCACATTAAGGATGGAGCTGGAGGTCATTATCCTAAGCAAACTAACGCAGGAACAGAAAACCAAGTACCACATGTTCTCACTTACAAGTGGGAGCTAAACATTGAGTACCTGTGGACACAAAGAAGGCAACAGACACCAGGGCCTACTTGAGTGTGGAGGGTGGGAGGAGGGTGAAGATCGAAAAACTACCTGTTGGGTACCATGCTTATTACCTGAGTGACAAAACAATCCATACTTCAAACCCCTGCAACACACAATTTGCCTTTATAACAAACCCACACATGTACCCCTGAAACTAAAATAAAATTTAAAAATTTAAAATTCACACAGAGTCAAAAAACATGCTTGGTTGTTTCTTTCTGGGGCTTTTCTTTTAACAACTTTATGTTTCAATAGAACCTAATGATTCTCAGGTCAGATGTTCCGGATCAGAGCCGACAGGTGCCTGACAATGGGTACAGGGAGCCTAAAAGACGCAAAACTCCTGTCCCATGTTGAACGAGGGGTTGAACACAATCTCACTTTAGACAAATAGGATTGGTTATTTATATTAGCATATTTGTGAATTTTAATAGCATTAAGATTACCTTCAAATAAAAAAAAAAAACCCTCAAAGTGGAGGTAAAGCTGTCACCTGATTGCCCCCAGCCCGACTCAGGCCATCACCATGTGCCCCTGCAGCAGCCAGTGAACGTGGGGGCGGGGAGGAGAGCCATGACCCATGGGAATCAGGGCAGTTGAGAAAACTGGTTCTTGGTGGCCTGAGCTTTGAAACTACAGAGGCCCGTTTAAGAGGCCATATTGAGGAATGGGGCACACCCACAGATTGTGTGGTAAGGAGAAACTCCCAAACAAAACATCTCGGGGGCCTTGGTTTTGTGACTTACACTCGTGCAGCAAAGTGTGCTCAACCACACAAGGTTGATGGGCATGTAGCAGAACCAAAGACAGCTGTTTCTAGAGAGGGTTCTGTAAAGCCTGGTGCCCGTCCAACAGTAAAGAAAATGTTTGTTGGGGGGTAATAAGGAAGAGACAGAAGAATATAATTTGAGAGACTCCTTTGAAAAGTGTGACAAGATTGAAACTGTAGAAGTTATGAACCGGGCACGGTGGCTCATGCCTGTAATTTCGGCACTTTGGGAGGCCGAGGCGGGCAGATGACTTGAGCTCAGGAGTTCGAGACAAGCCTGACCAACATGGTGAAACCCCGTCTCTACTACAAATACAAAAATTAGCTGGGCATGGTGGCACGTGCCTGTAATCCTGGCTACTCGGGAGGTTAAGGCAGGAGAATTGCTTGAACCCAGGAGGCAGAGGTTGCAGTGAGCTGAGATCATGCCACTGTACTCCAGCTGGGTGACAGAGCGAGACTTCGTCTCAAAAAATAATGATAAAAAATAAAAACGTTAGGGAAGCCAGACAGAGTGGAAAACAGAGAGGATTTGCTCTGGCAACTTTTGATGATCATGAAACAATTGATGAAATTGTTATTCAGATATACCACGCCATTAATGGGCATAATTGTGAAGTAAAAAGGGTCCTTTCTAAATAAGATGGAGTCTACTGGGTCATAAAGAGGTCATGGAAGTGGATCTGGCAACTTGGCTGGTCATGGAGGAAACTTTGGAGGTGGTGGAGATAATTCTGGCCGTGGTGGGAACTTTGGTGGAAAGGAGGCTATGGTGGTGAAGGTGATGGTAGCAGAGGCAGTTATGCAGGAGATGGCGGTGGACAGAATGGATTTGGAGGTGATGGTAGCCACTATGGGTGGTGATCCTGGTCATAATAGTAGAGGGGGGCCGTGGTGGTGGTGGACCAGGATATGGAAACCAAGGTAGTGGATATGGTGGCAGTGGTGGATGATATGATGGTTACAATGAAGGAGGAAATTTTGGTGGTGGTAACTACAGTGGTGGTGGGAACTATAATGATCTTGGAAACAACTATCAAATTATGAACCTATGAAAGGGGGCAGTTTTGATGGAAGAAGCTCAGGTAGTCCCTATGGTGATGGTTATGGATCCGGTAGTGGAAATGGTGGATATGGTAGCAGAAGGTTCTAAAAACAGCAGAAAAGGAGGCTGGGCACGGTGGCTCACACCTGTAATCCCAGCACTTTGGGAAGCTGAGGTGAGCGGATCACCTGAGGTCAGGAGTTCGAGACCAGTCTGGTCAACATGGTGAAACCCTGTCTCTACTAAAAATACAAAAATTAGCTGGGCATGGTGGTGGGCGCCTGTAATCCCAGCTACTTGGGAGGCTGAGGCACGATAATCGCTTGAACCCGGGAGGCAGAGATTGCAGTGAGCCGAGATCATGCCCCTGCACTCCAGCATGGGGGGTAGAGTGAGACTCTGTCTCCAAAAATAAAAGATAAAAAAATAAAAACAGCAGAAAAGGGATACAGTTCTTAGCAGGAGAAAGAACAAGAAGTTTTGGGAAAGCAGCAAGTTACCTTGAAACAGTCGTCCCAAATGCATTAGGAACTAAAAATCTGCCACAGAAGAAACGATGATACATAGTTAGAAAAGTTACTGCAGCTTAAACAGAAAACCCTTCTTGTTCAGGACTGTCATAGCCACAGTTTGCAAAAAGTGCAGCTATTGATAATGCAATGTAGCATTGGCTAGATGAACATCCCTATGGTCTTTTATCTGCTGTAGCTTTTTCTTTTTCTTTTCATTACATCAGGTATATTGCCCTGTAAATTGTGGTAGTGGTTCCAAGAATAAAAAATTAAGGAATTTTTAACTTTTCAATATTTGTATAGTTCAGTTTTTCCACATTTCTGAACAGACACTTTAACAAAATACAGTTTTGAGAGTGTTTCCTTGTGAGTTAACAAATAAAGCAGACCATTGTGAAGTACTGTTTTGCATAAATTTTGCTAACGTTAGCTGTAAAGAAACACCAGCTGACTTGCAGTTTAAGGGAATTCTATTCTCCCCATTTCCAAACCATGATCTAAATGGGTGCTGACATGTGGAGAGAATATTTGTATGCTTGCAACGTCTATTTTAAATAAATAGGATCAGGTATTTAAATTAGCATATTTATGAATTTAATAGCATTAAGATTACCTTCAAATGAAAAAATCTCAAATTTCAAAATCAAAATAAAAGAAGCAAAACTCCCTCAAGCTGAGGGCCCACTCACCAAGGAGGGCACGGGCCTCATTATAAAACAGCTGGTATCTCTGTTCCAAGGCATAAGAAAATCATGCCTGAAGCTCCTTTCCATTGGGAAGGAAAGCAAACCTGCTACCCTGTTCTTTCTGCTTGACTTCTCTTAAAAGATTAGCATAACAGCTAAGGGCTTTAGCCAGCCAAGGCAGCTTCCCCAGGCTTCAGAAACCAAGCAGCCAGCCTCGCCTTCATAGGCGTAAGTAGAACTCAAGGTCATGCTCCCGTGCAGACAAAATAAATGAGAACGGAGTGGCTCCACCTGGAAGATTCGATCTGTGGTTAGAGAAACTCACAGAGTTCCATCTTGAGCTCACTACCTCTTCTAGCAAATCCTGCCTCTCCATCACAGGAGAAAAACTGTGATGTAGTTTAATCTTACAGGTTGTCAGGGACCATCTCAATCTTGGGTGCAGGAAAGATAAAGCATTTCTCAGTGTTGGTTGCGCCTTCTATTTCAGAATTCCCCGGGGTACATGTTATAAACTCCAAGCCAGAGGTGGGTGCAGTGGCTCACACCTGTAATCCCAGCACTTTGGGAGGCTGAGCATCCCTCGAGCCCAGGAGTTTGAGGCTGCCGTAAGCCATGATTGCGCCACTGCACTCCAGCTGGGTTGACAGAGCAAGATCCTGTCTCTAAAAAATAAAAATAAATAATAATAATAATAATAATAAACTCCAGGCCTGCCCCAGAATTATTGGATCTGAATCTCAGGGAGTGTCGGAGTGTTGGGCCTGAGCATTGTACTTTTTCTATGTGGTGCCTGGTGATGCTACACGCCTGTTGGTATAGCAGAACCTCTATCCTGGAAATTAAATAAAGCTAAGCTGAGCCCAAGCAGTAGTAGACACCATGGAAGTCAGGGAGGGAGCTGGGGCCGAGGGATGAGAAAGGGAAAGAGGTCAGTGTCTTTGCAGAGAACAAGAGATTGATACCATATGTTTGTGAAGCACTTTGAATTTCACTTTAAAAATAAAACTAAAATCACAGCAGCTGTTTGTCTATGATTTACGCAACTTTTCTAGGATGCTATTCTTCAGTTAAAAGTTTCATTAAAAAATAAAACAAATTAGGAGTTAAATCAAGGTCACAAGGCCCCTCGCTGGAGCCTTATGTTTCTTGTACTTGCAGCTTCTTAAAGAACTCCCACCACCCCCATGACCTCCTTCTTGCCTGCAGTGCCTCCCTCCTTTCTAAAACATTAAGTCCTTTACACCCAATCCAACAAAAACAAAAGGATCATTCTCATCTGTTGCAACACAGGATCTCAGAGAGGATCGTTTTAAACACACTGTGAATGAACGTAGTATACAGATTCCAAGATTTCTTAGGATGTTCTAACTCCTCCTCCAAGCCCTCTCACCCGTAAGACAGGCATTCTTTCCTAGGAGAATTACATTTTCTGGTGGGTTTCTACGGTCACCACACATGCCTAGCCTTGTATGACCAAGACCGGGAGGTCCCCTGGCCATTTGGAAGCCAAAGACACAGCTCTGCTTATAGTTTTACTCATCTCTGCACACGTTCTTCAACGAATTCTTCTTCCTCTGGAACATACTCCTGAGTGAGCTATGTGCAGACCCCCTGGTTTTCAGCAACCCCAAGACCCCGGCTGGGGCTTGTGTTCATTGCCATGTTGTGCTTCTACCTGATCTTACTGAAGATATATGGATTTGGGGTAACTTAGAAGACTGTTTTATGCTTTACACTGACTCCCATCTGCTTTTGCAAACTTGAATGATTCTGACTCAAAATATTAGATTTTTGGTCAATAATCCTTTTATTTATTGAAGCCAAAAGGTATATTAGGAAGGCCAAAATTATAAAACACTTTGATTTTATCTCCTCATCTGTAAAATGAGCAGAAGAAACTGTTAGATTGCTTAAAAATCCTTCCAACACTGAACTTACAAATGACAATAGTAGGCTGAGTGTGGTGGCTCATGCCTATAAATCCCAGCATTTGGGGAGGCTGAGGCAGGCAGACTGCTTGAGGTCAGGAGATCAAGACCAGCCTGGGCAACATGGTGAAACCCCGCCTCTACTAAAAATACAAAAATTAGCCAGACATGGTTGTGCACACCTGTAGTCCCAGCTACTCAGGAGGCTGAGGCAGGAGAATCACTTGAACCCAGGAGGCAGAGGTTGCAGTGAGCCGAGATCGCACCACTGCACCCCAGCTTGGGCAACAGAACAAGACCCCGTCTCAAAAAAAAATAAAAATTAATATTTTAAAAAATCGTCTTCATTTTAGAAAAGAAGAAACTGGGGCTTAAAGTAATGTTGAACAATTAACTCAAAGTCAAATAGTAGTGGCAGAGCAGATTTTAGGACTCTGAAAGCTATCCTTCCAGTCACTGTGCTATAAGCCTGGGTTCAGCTCCTGTGTGCTGAACCAGGGAAGACAGACCGCATAGACATTTCAGTTTAAAGCGTCAATATTTCCCTGAGTCCCTGCCATTCTATTATATTGCTGACAATAGAATGATCTATAACCCATCTATTGATCGATTAACATAGTTTGTGAAAAGCAAACAAAATCAGCTTCCTGGTCAACATTGCCCACTTCAGTTTTACAAAGAGAACATTACCAAATATCTACCCCCTAGAGGTCGAACTGCCTCTGATACTGATGACCAGAGTGACATTCCAGAAAGGTTTTGGGAACCCAGGTGCAGCAAGGACGCCTCCCGCTGCATCTGGGCTGCCCCGGCCAACAGTATCCCTTACCTGCGGCTCCTGCAGGCGGCTGCCACGTGATGAACCGGAGCCCGTTCCTGACTCGGGAGGGCTGCTTTCCCGGGTAGTAGCCAAATGTGATGACTCGGCTAAATTTTCCCAGCCCTGAATTCCTAACATACAAGAAGGGAAATGAGGAGGTGGTGATGCAGGGTCTGTTCAGGATAACGGGTCGGCACAGAGTGATGGAAAGTGAGAATCAAATAAGAGGGGAAAGTCAAAGTTTATAGAGTATTTGGGCAGGGGAGGGAATTGTTCTGGAATGAAACCGACAAGAATATTGTAGGCTGGCACAAGCATCACTTGCGCCCTTTGCTTTCCCACGACATGCTGAGGTGTTTTTCCTTCTCTCTGCTGTGATTTCCCTTCATTCTTCCCTCATGCCAGCCTGGCCGACACTTTCTGCAGAAATTCTGCAGACGGCAATTCTGGGGACCTTCCTTCTGCACCAAACAAAACCGCCCTGCCAAGGCTCGTTCCCCATGCGACCGCGAGATGGCGGCATGACTCAATGGACGGGTTCCAGGCGGCCTCTGCACAGAGCCGCCGCCGTGGCTGCCTCCTTCCTTACATAATCCTGTTAGAGCGCATTTAATCTAAGGATGGGACAGTGTGTTCCATGCCAAGCAGCCTCATCGTGACTGTTGCACCAACAACAAGAGCTTTAACCGTTGACGTCCCTTCCTGCTCAAGAAACACCGTATGTCCCGAAAGGAGCGATTTAAGCTCTCAAAATGATTTATTGGTAAAAAGCAAAGCAAAATTAAAACCAGGGAATTACAGCACCTGTAGAATTTAGGAGCCTCTCTCCCTCATCATCCCTCCTTCCCCGGATTCTCCAACCATGTGCATAAATCTATTTAACAATAATTAGTTATCGTCTCGCTCTGCATTGGGTCATAAAGGGAGAAAATATGTCCTAAAAGGAAAAAAGAACGGTTATATTTTCAAAGATCGAGGCACTTATTGTTACGCTAATAGATAACATTCAATTAAAACTTCTCTGTGCCACATGTTGTGATAAATATTACATAGACTATCTCATTCAATTGTTACATCAAACCAAAGGTTAATACTCCTACTATAGTCTCCATTTTAAGGCTGGAGAAACTGAGGCACAGGGCGATTACCTTGACAAAGGTCATGCAGTTAATTTATGGCAGTTAAAATTCAGCCACAGGCAGGCTAATGTAAGAGCTTGGACTCAGCCATGATGCTATGCAGTGGACTGGTCTAGAAAACCCAATTAGGAGATAAACAGAAAAATATAAACCAGAGAATTATGTCAGAGTGGAAGATGAAAGAAAAAAGGCAGAAAGAAAGAAAATCGATGCTGCTGAGAAAATAAGAAGAATGAGGCTAAAACACCACCCTCTTCAGATTAAGTTACAAGGGCACCACTGTGACATTTGAGGACACAATTTCAATAGAGTGACAGAGAAAGGAAGCTAGACTGCAAAACTAAGGGGCTATGAGGAAAGAGGAAATTGAGATGTCTTGCTGCAAAAGGAAAGCAATAAATAGACTAGAAGAGACAGCAAGGTCAGGCAAAAGCATTTTGGTTTTCTTGTGTGCTTTTTAAAATGGAATAAAGCCTGGCCTTGTTTGAAAGTGGTTGCAATGGAGCCCTAATATGTGGGTGGTGCCAAGTAGTAGTAATAGGAAGAGGTGGAGGGGGGCATCAAGGGCACAAGGGAAAGGGTTAGCTCTGGAGGAGGAAGAAAGGTGGCTGCCTCTGTCTGCAACTGGGAGGCAGCCACAGAGATGAAGATACATCAACACGAAACTGAGAGGAATGGGCGAGTTCAATTCTTCCAAATTAGCTTTAATCTTTTCAGTAAAACCAGAGTTAGGTTATCTGCCAAGAGTGAGAATGAGGTTTATACGGCCATAATCTATATACTGAACTAATCCATGTAGTGCTTAGAATGACCAAAAAGGTAATAAGATTATCCAAAGAACAGAGAAGACTGGAGAAAGGAAGCCCGAAGTATGATTGTAAAGATTCTCTGCAAAATCTCCTTTGTGAATCAGAACTGAAATTTACATCCCCTCCTCCCCATGAACAGAAACACAACAGATACACTATTAATAACCCCTTGTGTCTAAAGTTTCTTTGTATTCATGTTTTAAGACATTTGACAGAGACATAGTATCTTCTCTACTGCTAAATAGGAGAACTAATATGCAGATAAATTTTCCTGTTTGACTTAAAACTACAAAGAATATCAGGGCCAGAACTGGAATTGATATCCAGGAGCCTTTCTGATACTTGCACTGTGCTGACTTCAGCTCTACTAAACACTTCTCATAAAGGGCCTGGATGCAGCTAACTGCCCCTAGAGAATCCCAGACACAGCACAAACTTGGGAAGCATCAAAATCAATGCATGATGCCCACAAGAGTCTAAGATTCTCCTTATGTGGCCCTGGGTCACAGTAGAGTTCTTTGGAAATTAGAGGGCAAGTTTGATAACTTGATTGCAACATATTTGCATATCGATAACACGATGTCCTTAAAAGAACACACCATAATTATTTAATGTAAGGATTTAATGACTCTATTTTCATTCTCAATTAACATTTCCTTATTGCCAGAAGTACACTGGGGCTGGCACAACTGGAAAAAGCAAAGAGGGTAATTATTTAGCCTGCATTACTGATGAAAAGGGCAACAGGCAAAACTAAAGCAATCCACAATTCACCTTCCGTTTAGACAGGGGATAAGGACAAAAGAGAGTCACCAATCAAAATGGTTTCTCTTCAGTTTCAGGTATTTCAGAAGCACTTCCTTGTGTGTGTGCATGCCCAATGTGTAATCAGGAAATTTATCTCTTTTATTTTATTTTATTTTATTTTATTTTATTTTTGAGACAGAGTCTCACTCTGTCACCCAGGCTGGAGTGCAGTGGGGGGATCTTGGCTCACTGCAACCTCCGCCTCCCAGGTTCAAGCGATTCTCATGCCTCAGCCTATGGAGTAGCGGGACTACAGGCACCTGCCACCACACCCGGCTAATTTTTGTATTTTTGATAGAGGCGGGGTTTCACCATGTTGGCCAGGCTGGTCTCCAACTCCCGACCTCAGGTGATCTGCCCGCCTCTGGGATTACAGGCATGAGCCACTGGGCCCTGCCAGGAAATTTATCTTAAAGGAAGAGATTTAAGTTTCCTCCCTCTCATCTTCTTTCAGGAAATACATCCCCCACCCCATGCCCCCCAGCTAAGCTAAACCCTAATCAGCCACCTCCTTAGCCACAGGTTGAGTTTACCAGCTTCTCATTCTTTCCTTCTTTCTTCCAGTGTTTATTGAGATCCTGCTTCCATGGAGGCAGAGTGCTCGGCAGGTGGGACCAACACTCAGACTGCGCTCTCAAGGAGAATCGACCAGTAGAGGACTTAGGACTGGGGCTTATGTGCCCACAGCGCAAGGCAGGAATTGATAAGAGCCAAGGAGAGGAGGTGATAATGAGTCAAAGGGCAGTCACTCGGGAAAACCCTTTGTAGAGGATGGAGCACCTACTCCTGCGCTTAGTGAAACCTGTTAGACAGAGAGACATATGAGAAATGCCTCCCAGGAGGCAGGCCCAGCAAGAACACGAGGCCATGAAAGCCCGCCAGCTAGCCACCCCAATGAGCCACCTAACCTGACTCCTCCACAATCCACTCGCCTCCAAGGCAGACAGCCTTGGGAGGCTCTTCCCAAACTTCATGCCACATTTGCTTCCCACTCCTCTACCTACATGTTTTAATCTAAAAACAAAGGTCTTTTGGCTGCTATTCTTTGAATGAAATAGATGCTGCAGGAAGAAGCATTGGGGTTTATCCCTTGGCTTCAAATACCCTCCAGCATGTGGAGGCAGGAGAGCCCTGTGGCCCAGGTCTCCTCACGCCCAGATTTAGTTCTCCAAACCCTATAAACAGTAAGCTGTTTCATCCAACCCTCCATCTGGCTGTTATGCCTTCCATTTTCTCTATTTTGTTACTTGATAGTTATTGTTGGTACCAGAATGCGAGAAAAAATTCAAGCTCTTTCTGTAGCCTCTTGGCCTGGGGTAATCTCTGAAAATGGTTTGCCTATCCCTTGACCCAGAAAACTCCACAAAATCATGCAAACCAAGGGGTTCAAATCTTTATGTTCGCTTTAAGAACACCCACGTAACTGTGCAGGCCATCAAGGTACGCATACCCAAAAAACCACCAAGTACCTGAAAGATGTCACTTTTCAGAGGCACTGTGTGCCTTTCCATCATTACAAAGGTGGAGCTGGCATGTGTGCCCAGGCCAAACAATGGGGCTGGACGCAGGGTTGGTGGCCCGAAAATGTGTTAAATTTTTGCTGCATGTGCTTAAAAATGCAGAGAGCAATGCTGAACTTCAGGGTTTAGATGTAGATTCTTGGATCATTGAGCACATTCAGTTGAGCAAAGCCAAGATGTACACCATATTTACAGAGCTCATGGTCAGATCAACCCATATGAGAGATCCCCCTGCTACATGGAGATGATCCTCGCTGAAAAGGAACAAATTGTTTCTAAACCAGAAGAGATATTTACACACAAGAAAAAGGTATCCCACAAGAAACTGAAGAAACAACATGGCCTAGGAATACATTCAGTATAAGATAAATGCAAATAATAGTTTAGCCAGGCATGGTGGCTCACGCCTGTAATCCAAATACTTTGGGAGGCTGAGGGAGGAAGATCACTTGAGCCTAGGAGTTTGAGACCAGCCTAGGCAACATAGGGAGACCCCCATCTCTATAGTTAAAAAAAAATTTAATTACCCAGGCAAGGTGGCATGTACCTGTGGTCCTAGCTACTTAGGAGGCTAAGGCAGGAGGATTTCTTGAGCTCAGGAGGTCAAGGCTAAAGTGAGCCATGATCATGCCACTGCACTCCAGCCTGGGTGACAGAGCAAGACACTGTCTTTTCTTTTTTTCTTTCTTCCTTTTTTTTTTTTTTTTTTTTTTTTGTGACAGAGTCTCATTCTGTTGCATAGACTGGAGTGCAATATTGCGATCTCGGCTCACTGCAACCACTGCCTCCCGGGTTCAAGCGATTTTCCTGCCTCAGCCTCCTTAGTAGCTGGGACTACAGGTGCGTGCCACCATGCCTGGCTAATTTTTTGTATTTTTAGTAGAGACAGGGTTTCACCATGTTGGTCAGGCTGGTCTCAATCTCCTGACCTTGTGATCTGCCCACCTCGGCCTCCCAAAGTGTTGGGATTACAGGCATGAGCCACCACATTCAGCCAAGACACTGTCTTTTAAAAAAAAGTTCAAAAAAAAAAAGGCCAGGCACAGTGGCTCACGCCTATAATCCCCACACTTTGGGAGGCCGAGACGGGAGGATCACCTGAGGTCAGGAGTTCAAGACCAGCCTGGCCAACGTGGTGAAACCCTGTCTCTACTAAAAATACCAAAATTAGCCAGGTATGATGGTGCATGCCTGTGATCCCAGCTACTTCGGAGGCTGAGGCATGAGAATCACTTGAACCTGGGAGGCAGAGGTCGCAGTGAGCCGAGATCGCACTACTGCACTCCACCCCAGCCTGGGCCACAAGAGCGAGACTCCATCTCAAAAAAAAAAAAAATATATTAAAAAAAAAAGTTCAAGTTTAAATGCCTTTCCTACCTGAGATATTAATTACTCCCACACCGTCACCAACACCCCTACTTCCAAAAGGTAATTATGAACTTCTGTAAACGTTTTTCAGTTGAACTGGTTAAGTCTATAGCAATCTATCAACTGTGTTGAACTACAATGTCTAACAGAATCAGTTGAATCCTGAAACTGTTCTGTGCTGTCTTACCTGAGCTAGGCAATGAGGAGCACAGCGTGGCTAGCTTCTCGCTCTGTGCTCATCCTGATGAAGGGTGAATATGAATCAATCTAGAAACATCTCTGTCCTTTAAACAAGCTTGCAGTGAACAATAAGCCACATTTTGTCCTTAAGGATGAAACATAGGCCAGATTAGAGTTTTATCACAAGAGAGAAATACATAATAAGGCCTCTGCTATCTGCCCCTGATAATTGCTGGTGATACATTCTAAATGATGCAGTTTTGCAAACTTCTAAGATTCTCACATTACATTTCCTATTTGTGCAAGGGCCCAGTGAGAAAGCTACACATGTTTTATTGTGGAAGAGAACAGAATCAGTAAACAGCACCATGAGACATCAAACCAGTCCTGCAGACAACACTGCCTATGATTTCTGCTCTTAACACCTCCAAGTGTTCTTAGGCTATTTGTCATTTTCTCCTCTCAACCTTGGAAAGGTCATTCTTGTGCTTCTTTGACATACGGGGAAACTTGGGGGAGTGGAGAAGAGTGAGTGGGGAGCTTCCCGAAAGTCCCAAAGCTAGTTGATGGGATTGGGATCTAAATGTTTGGCGTCCTCTTGGGCTTTGTCCAGCCAGTCATTCTATGGATTCTGCCTTTCACCTCTAAAGGCAGAGTTCTCATTCCCATGGCCTTCCTTCTTCCCACTTTTTAAAAATCTTTTCTCAGCTTGTTTTTTTTCTCTGCCCCCTCCCCCACCCCCACCTGCCTTGTTTCTGTTTTAAGTTTGTTTTGAGCATTGCTTAACATATTCCTTCCTCTGAAACTGACCATAGTCTTAACATTCCACGGCTCATCCTTCGATTTTATACTTAGAGTAGAATCCGGTCAAATCCCACAAAGCGACCAACCTGTAGGCATTTTATGAAAATGAGAGTGATGTCAGGCACAACGTGACCGATAAAACAATAAACCCATGCCCAAAAGTGCTTTACCAGGCCTGCTGCTGTCATAAAGACCCAGTCTAATATTGGAACTGTTGACTCTTCCTTGACAGATTGGAGAAGACTCTAAGAGTAGAACCTATTTTTTATGTACCCCACAATAGATACATTACAACAGTCCTGTCTTTAATCCCATAATACCAGCTTCCCACCACAACTCCATCACAGCATTACTGCAACTTTCCCATTATTGCTCATTTAATTTCTCCAGTAAAGAACAAAAGAACAGCAAGGCGCAGTGGCTCACCTGTAATCCCAACAATTTGGGAGGCCAAGGTGGGCAGATCACTTGAGGTCAGGAGTTCGAGACCAGCCTGGCCAACATGGCAAAACCTCATCTCTACTAAAAATACAAAAATTAGCCAGGCATGGTGGCAGGCACCTGTAGTCCCAGCTACTGGTGAGGCTGAGGTGGGAGAATCACTTGAACGTGGGAGAATCACTTGAACCCAGTAGGTGGAGGTTGCAGTGAGCCAAGATCGTGCCACTGCACTCCAGCCTGGACAACAGAGCAAGACTCTGTCTCAGAAAAAAAAAAAAAAACAAAAAACAGAACAAAAGCAAACATTTTTATCAACATATATATGTTCAGGAACTAACTATGCAGGTTTCAGGTGCCCTGCAACTAGAGCAGATTATTTTGTCTCCTGCTGGCATCCAATCCCTCAAGGGATTGTCCATTAGATCATCCCTAGAAAGGAAAGGAAAACAGGTAACAAGCAAATTACCTGATTTTCTCATTGAGAATTTTTGGGGAGGTAGCTTTTCGCTATTCCTGTTCTCATTCTTTCTTACAACCTCAGGTAAATAAAAGTTGACCATGACTTAAAACAACATGGTATGTTTTAGATCTTAGAAATCAAGCCCTATTGTCTGTCAAAAATCAGTCTCTCTTGGTACAACCATTTTGCAGGGAAAGTTGACAATATTTTATCAAAAGAGTCCATGTGCATACGCCTTCTTTTTTTTTTTTTTTTTTTTTAGGTAGCTCCTGAGCGGCTGGGATTACAGGCATGCACCACCACGCCTGGTTAATTTTTGTATATTTACTAGAGACAGGCTTTTGCCAAACTCCTAATTTTGGGTTTCATCTCCGACTCCTGACCTCAGATGTTCCACATGCCTCGGCCTCCCAAAGTACAGGCATGAGCCACCACGCCTGGCCACATATGCCCTTTGACTCAGTTGTTCTGTTAATATTGATTTACCCAGGGCCATGGTGATTTTGTTCAAATTAGAATAAAGTATCCCTTCATCAGGAGATTTTATGTCTATCTTCCAGAAAAGTATCATAATAACTATTTAAATTTATGATGTCTACAAACTGAATGGTGCCCTCATAGAAAAGGCACTTTATGCAGTGTACAACTTATGTAACTATACGCAACGGCCCAGTGACCTCATGAATTCATATGAAAGATGATATCGAGTTATACATAAAAGGGTATCAATTGAAGGGTATTCATTGTAACAGCAAAATAAATTATCACAAATGTCCACCAGCAGGGCACACTGTATATAAATAGATTAGAATACCTTTATACAATAGAACACTAGGAAGCATTATAAAAATAATATGGGAAGATCCATACTGTAGATACTGATAATGAAAACATGTTCAAAGCTTATTAAGTGAAAAGAGCAAGGTATAAAATAAAATACATTATAATTCAATTTATGTACATTTCAAAAAGAAATATATGCTGGTACATAGCCCTTTTTGCTGAAAAGACACTTAAGAAATTATTAACAGGAGCCTTCTAGGAAGAGAGTAATTGGGTGAAGAAGGAAGCTTTCAGTTCAAATGTTTACCTTTCTATATTATTTGAATTTTCTCACTGAAAGCATTTATTACTTTCTTTTATTTATTTATTTTTTTTGAGTTGGAGTTTCACTCTTGTCACCCAGGCTGGAGTGCAATGGTATGATCTCAGCTAACTGCAACCTCTGCCTCCTGGGTTCAAGCAATTCTCCTGCCTCAGCCTCCAGAGTAACTGGGATTACAGGCATGTGCCACCACGCCCAGCTAATTTTTCTATTATTAGTAGAGACGGGGTTCCATCATGTTGGCCAGTCTTGTCTTGTACTCCTGATCTTGGGTGATCCAACCGCCTCGGCCTCCCAAAGTGCTGGGATTGCAGGCGTCTCAAAACAAAACAAAAAACAAGTCTAAGAGGTGTCGTTTAATTTCTGCATACATGCCCCCAACAGAATACATGAAAAAATAGACTGCAGGGGTTTTTGATATAGCAATGGGGCCAAGGAAGGGAGGGAGGCAGGAGGCAGGTGGTGAAGGCTGGGTGCTGACCCTCTATGCACCTCTGTTCTCTAGGGGCATTTCTACCTCACAATTCTTGCTTCTGAAAACAAACAGATGCTACATTCATGTATCTATTGGACAGTGAATATATTTAATCATAGAAAAAGAATATCATTAAGCTCACTTCCTTTTATTAATTCGGTCCTAGTGGAGTATAAATACAGTGCAGGCAGAGCTGCCCATCACCTAAAAACCCAGGGGCTGTTAGAAACCTATTGTCCTTCCTTGACTCTACCATACTAAGTGGGTGTAGAAGAATGACATTTGCTGCCTTTCTCATTTTGATTTCAGTCCCCAGATAAAGGAGAATTCTAGCTTTCTGTTTGTTTCTGAAATGTAAACCACCATTATGATAAAATAAAGCTGAATTCATTATAATAAATTTTATGCTAAGAATATATTGTCTCAAATGACTTTTTTTTTTTCTTGAGACCAGGTCTCACTCTGTCACTCAGGCTGGAGTGCAGTGGTGCAATCATGGCTCACTGCAGCCTTGACCTTCCAGATTCAAGTGATCCTCCTACCTCAGCCTCCCTAGTAACTGGGACTACAGGCATGCACCACCATGCCCACCTATTTTTTTATTTTTTTGTAGAGATGGGGTCTTACCACGTTGCCCAGGCTGGTCTTGAACTCCAGGGCTCAAGTGATCTTCCAGCCTCAGCCTCCCAAACTGCTAAGATTACAGGTGTGAGCCACTGCGCCCGGCCTCAAATGAATATTTACTTAGACTACACATACATTATTCCACAAAAAGAGGGCAAAAAAAAGATTTTCTTTTGATTAACAGAAGTTACATTTAATGTAATTAAATAACATAGCAACCTCAAACCTAAGAAAAGAGTGACATTTATATGTTTATTTTTAAGATGAAGTATTTGTATTAAATGACTTTTAAAAAATTCCCTTCAGTAAAAGATATCAGAGGAGAGCATTTTAACTGTTACAGATTTTACAAAACATTTTTCTGCTTTGCAGTTTTGCCTTTTGAATCATGTGTTTGTCCCAATGTCAAGGCATCAGACCTTGAGTTTGATTACAACTTATACACATTTTGATCCAAAGTTATACACATTCCATTCTTCTACCCCTTGGAAAATGGGTTTTAAATACTGAACTCATTCCAGGCCAAGGTCTTCTCTTGACACATTAACACAACAAATACTCTTTTGTTGCTGAATTTCTATTTGGAGACTGATTATTTAAAACTCCACTATTCATTTGCTTACCAGATTTGCCTTGGTTACCCTGTGTCATTAGACAAATATTTATTCATTCGATAAACATTTTTGAGAATCTTCTAGGTCCCAGTCTCTCTGTCCAGCACTAGAGCACAGGGAATAGACAGATAAATATAAAATTGAAAAACGCTGGGCACGGTGGCTCAAGCCTGTAATCCCAGCACTTTGGGAGGCTGAGGCAGGGTGGATTACCTGAGGTAGGGAGTTTGAGACCAGTGTGGCCAACGTGGGGAAACCCTATCTCTACTAAAAATAGAAAAATTATCCAAGCGTGGTAAGCTACTCGGGAGGCTGAAACAGGAGAATCACTTGAACCGAAAGGCAGAGGTTGCAGTGAACCGAGATCCCACCACTGCACCTCAGCCTGGACAACAAAGGGAGACTCTGTCTCAAAAAAAAAAAAAAAAAAAGTCTGGGTGCGGTGGCTCACACCTGTAATCCCAGCACTTTGGGAGGCCGAGGAGGGCAGATCACAAATCAGGAGATGAAGACCATCCTGGCTAACACAGTGAAACCCCATCTCTACTAAAAGTACAAAAAAATTAGCCAGGCGTGGTGGCGGGCGCCTGTAGTCCCAGCCGCTGGGGAGGCTGAGACAGGAGAATGGCGTGAACCCGGAGGGGCAGAACCTTCAGTGAGCCAAGATCGTGCCACTGCACTGCAGCCTGGGTGTGGAGCGAGACTCTGTCTCAAAAAAAGAAAAAAAAAAAAATTGAAAGAACGATATGATTCCTGCCCTTAAAGAAGTTGCAAGCTGGGCTCTTCTGTCCAGTGTTTATCATGATGTTTGTTCTATACAATCAGGGGCAGGACTAAGGTGAGACCAGAAAGACACATGTCCTAGGAGAATTTTAGGAGGTGTTGACTCTCGGGGTTGCACAGGCCTGCCAGTATCCTAACCCAGCCACATGGCTGCCCCACATCATATCCGCTTCCCTTCTGCTGTCCTCCCAGCTCAGAGACATCACAGACTCACACTTTCATCACAGTCAGCTCCTTTCACTTCCTTAAAAATGTCTACATTTCTGTCTATTTTCTTTTTTTCTTTCTTTTTTTTTTTTGAGACAGAGTCTTGCTCTTTCGCCCAGGCTGGAGTGCAGTGGCACTATCTCAGCTCACTGCAACCACTGCCTCCTGGCCTCCAGCAATTCTCCTGCCGCAGCCTCCCGAGTAGCTGGGATTACAGGTGCCCGCCACCATACACGGCTAATTTTTGTATTTTTAGTAGAGACAGGGTTTCCCATGTTGGCCAAGCTGATCTCGAACTCCTGACCTCAGGATCCACCCACCTCAGCCTCCCGAAGTGCTGGGATTACAGGCATGAGCCACCGCGCCCAACCTCTTGTCTATTTTCATGTCTAGGACTATGCAACTCTCTCTATTGCTCCCCCACCTCACCCCCATTAAGCATTTTTTCCAGGCCTTGTTTAAACCCCACAAGGAGCATCCTCCCTAGATCTTACAGCCTGACCAATCTCTCCCCATGCCCTCTGCAATTCTGAGAAGGCCTTTAGCACTAACCAATTTATATTCAAATTATCACATGAGAATCTCCTACTCCTGGTCTGTGAGCCTGTGGAAAGCAAGGCCTGTGTTTCAGCTTTTGGGGGACCTGACTCCAAACCCATGGCCTCCAGCACAGTACTTAGCACATGATGGGCTTTTAGCAAATTATTCCTTCATTTATCTGAGTCTTTAAAATCTTTATCACATTTTTAGTATTTCTTTTCACTTTCACGGAAGCAAACATTTGTTTGAGGCATTCATAACACTTGAATGTGATTCTACAGAAGCAAGACAGAAATTATAATGAGTTAGCTTGTTAGAAAATGCATTTCTTATTTCCCAGCAACTAATTAAATGTAATAGTAGCTTAAGTAAATAGACATTTTGTTTAGTACTACTATAATTTGTGTGTGGTAGGGTGTTAACTTGTTTATGACAATAGACTTTCTCTGTTGTGCAAAAGATGGTCACTCATTGGGCGAAGGTCTCCAGAGCAACTTCTTGGGGTAACACCACTATTCAATGAGTTATAATTAATAAAGAATTATAGTGGTGACACTCTTCCAGTCGGGCAGCTCCTAATGATAGCACGATCTCTTTACTGATGATGAGAATGTGGCCTTACCCATCACTAAGGCACACCACATCATCAATGTAGGAAATTATTTACAACCCCCCTCCCAAACATGTACCCCAAATGGTCATCTAAGAGTGTAGTTAGGATACTTCTTGAGATGGTGTGCTGAAAGAGTTAGTGGCCTGGGAGCTTTTGAAGAATTGCACTAATGGTCATGAAAGGGACTGATCTACCATAATTATTTCAATAGCCCCCCTACCCTGGGCATTTGTGATGTTGATGGGGAATTAATTTAATAGCCAAAGCTTGACTATGACCAGTCATTGGCAGTAGGGAGTAACCCTTCCGCCTTCCCTTTGCTGTTTCCTTGCAAGGACCTGCTATATGAGATGTTTGTGTTCATGGTGTGACTTGACAATGCAGCTTAGAGCTATAGCAATTTTGCTAAAATATTTTACACAAGTAAACTGCAAATAGTGAATGGAAAGCCCTTGTCTTTCTGGAAAGCTGTTAGCTAGAGCCCTTTATGATGTTTTTCCTCCCTCCTCTCCCCACAGCCAGCCATCGTTCCTCCTCCACCTAAAATATCTAGCAATTACAAACAAAATGAGCTTCAGTTGCTAAAGTGGGGAGCAGGGAATTTCTAGTCCTTGGTGACTTTACTGCTGCAATCAAAATAAGCATTATCAACCAGAAAGCTTCCAATGCTGGAAGCTCCAGGCCACACCCAGGAGATGTGCTATGGAGTGAGGCTAGGTTGTGGGCAGGGGGTAAATAAAGACAACACACACTGTTTAATCAATAAGCTTCTGGAAAGGTGACATAAAGATGGAAACTCTGTAAAATCAATGAGATTTTAAAGTTAGGTAATAAGAGTTGGTTGTTTTACAGGAAATACAAATGAAAAATCATTTTCTATTTTTTCTGCTTTCAAGTTTTGAATTTAGGGCTTTCTAAAAGTAGCCAGCCAGTTCTTTGAGGCTCGGGTTCCACAACCTGCAGATCTGAACAAAAGAGAAGGTAATGAAGGGGGACCTATACCGATGTTACTCAGCATCAGGTGCTCTGGGGCCTCATTATTCATCTCAACTGGTAATGGGGGAAGGAAGAACCACCTGCCCTCTGTCTTCCAAGTTATCTTTATATCAATTAGCAAGAAGATTTGCAGGCCAGGTGCAGTGGTTCACGCCTGTAATCCCAGTGCTTTGGGAGGCAAATGCAGGTAGATCACTTGAGTCCAGGAGTTCAAGACCAGTCTGGGCAACATGGCAAAACTCCATCTCTATAAAAATTTTTAAAATTAGCTGGGTGTAGCTGTGCATGCCTACAGTCCCAACTACTAGGGAGGCTGAGGCAAGAGAATTGCTTGAGCCCAGGAGGTGCAGGTTGCAGTAAGCTGAGATCGTGCCATTGCACTCCAGCCTGGGTGACAGAGAGAGACCCTAGAAGATTTGCAAAAATTCCAGAGTCTCATGGCTTCAACCTCGAGCATATGTTTCTTGATAATCCTGTCACTTCACTGGTTTGGGTTCAATAAACAATTTTATATATAGATACACATACACACATATATGTATAAATATATGTATATGTAAATGTGTGTATGTGTGTGTGTGTATATATACACACACACTTTTTTTTGAGATGGAGTCTTGCTTTGTCACCCAGGCTGGAGTGCAGTGGTGAGGTCTCGGCTCACTGCAAGCTCTGCCTCTTGGGTTCAAGTGATTCTCCTGCCTCAGACTCCTGAGTAGCTGGGATTATAGGCACATGCCAACGCACCTGGTCAGTTTTTGTATTTTTAGCAGAGATGGGGTTTCGCCATGTTGACCAGGCTAGTCTCAAATTCCTGAGCTCAAGTGATCCACCCACCTCGGACTCACAAAGTGGCTGGGATTACAGGCATGAGCCACCATGCCCGGCCTTTAGAATATTTTCTGAATGCACATCTTGGCCACAATGTGGCCAAGGAGACCAAATAGATGAAAAATAAAAGAAGTTTATAGATTAAGAAATCTAAACAAATTGCCCTGATTTTATTCTCTGTGCACTTCACATCATTTCACATCTTGCGGATCTTCCTAGAATCCTCAAGAACTTTTTAAGTTCAGGCTCCTCATACAGATCCTCAAAGCTTTCCAAGCTCTGCCCCACTTTATTTTTCTAGCCTTATTTCCCCTGGCCCTGTCGTCTGCACACCTTCCGCTCCCCAGCCCCCAAGGCAGGGTCTCTCCAATACCCTGTCTCTCCAATACCATCTACTTAGCTCAGCCTCCCTGTTATTGTTCATAAACTATCATCACAACAGTACAGGTCAAGACGGCTTTATGTAAGCAATGGTTTTGGAAAACGAAAGACAATTTCAAAGATCTCCTGTCGTGGTCTGAGCCAATTAGCTTCCATCTCTTCACTTTAGATATGCTCGTCTTCATCCAAATAACAATCCTTTATATGTAGTAAAAGTTAATTGACTCATAATTTTGAATATATGGTAATTCAGACAAGGATTAATTTGAAGTTTGACTTTTGCAACTGACAAATGGCAGTAATTGGTATATAAACAAACTTAATGTGGGAAAGGTTTAAATATCTTAAAAGATCTAAATTTTTAGCACCTTCAAGTATTTGACAAATATCCTTTGTGGTGTACCAATAGAAACAAAGCTTATCTATTTACTAAAGTAAAATCCATGAAGACCACAGAAACAAAGCTTATCTGTTTATGAAAGTAAGATTTACATAAGTCATCTACAAAGATTTTATTAATTGAGATACTGTCAATACTTCAAAGTAATCAAAATGCTATTCCTTTACATATTAAATAATTTAACTTTTTCGTCAGGTTGCTTTCAATTTAGTGCAAGTGAAGAAGACATTGTGAAAGAAAAGAAAACATATAAATACTTCTTATTTGAGGAATGTGACCCCTTTTAAATTATCAGGCCCAGAGAGGCATTAAAATGAGACAGCAATTATGTCCTACTCCTTCCCACCCCAACCTGAGCTATGTAATTATCTTTTTTTTTTTTTTTTTTTTTGAGACAGGGTCTCCCTCTGTCGCCCAGGTTGGAGTGCAGTGGTGTGATCTCGGCTCACTGCAACTTCTACCTCCCAGGTTCAAAGGATTCTCATGCCTCAGCCTCCTAAGTAGCTGGGATTACTGGCGCACACCTCCACAACCATCTAATTTTTAAATTTTTAGTAGAGATGGGGTTTCGCCATGTTGGCCAGGGAAAGGTCGAACTCCTGACCTCAAGTGATCCACCCAGTTTAGCCCCCCAAAGTGCTGGGATTACAGGTATAAGCCACTGCACCCGGCCTGTAATCATCTGTTGAAACTGCTTGCTATTTTCACAAGTAGTTATAAATTAACCTAGCAATGCCACACACAGGACACCATACTCATACCCTATAGTTCAACAATGTGTAGCCAATCTAATCCATGTTATTTCTTTAAACCAGTGAAAATTCCTGACAAACAACTTTGTATCAGTCCACCCTTTGTCCCCAAACTCCCCCTTTTTTTGGCCTTTGAAAACCTGCCTGTGACAAAAGATTAATGGAGCACTCCCCAAGGCATGTGTGTCCAGGGCAGTGGTCCTCAACCTTGGCCCAGATAAACTCTATTTATTTTGCCTCAGTTTTTTTTTTTCCTTTAGGCTCACAACATTATTCATTTGAAAGTCATTAAAATAATTCTGTAAACCCAATTTCTGGCTCTAAGATTTACTGTGTGACTTTGAGCAAGTTATAGTAACATGTCTAAGGCTCAGTGATCTTATCTGTGAGATGGGGAAAAGCTCTTGTGAGGTTTGTGAAAACTGAGTGTGAAGATATCTGGTACTGAGCCCAGCCAGTGGTAGGCACTAAATGAACATCAGTTTCTTTTTCCTTACCTACTTTTTCAGTGATTCTCAAAGGAAGTTCTGCACATATGTTTAGATTGATCTTTTAGTACTCCATTTTTAATTGAATGAAAAGTAATGAATTCATTACTTTTTTAAAACCAAAATCCCCATATTGATATTTTATTTAGATAAATCCAATTGTTTTCCATCCTAGTAAGTTCTTTTCTTTTTTTTTTTTTGAGATGGAGTTTCGCTCTTGTTGCCCAGGCTGGAGTGCAGCGGCGTGATCTCGGCTCACTGCAACCTCCGCCTCCTGGGTTCAAGCGATTCTCCTGCCTCAGCCTCCAGAGTAGCTGGGATTACAGGAGCCTACCACTATGCCCAGCTAATTTTTGTACTTTTAATAGAGGTGGGGTTTCACCATGTTGGCCAGGCTGGTCTTGTACTCCTGACCTCAGGTGATCCACCTGCCTCAGTCTCCCAAAGTGCTGGGATTACAGGTGTGAACCACTGTGCCCAGTCCCTAGTAAGTTCTTTTGATAGGACTGAGATCTGGTCATTGATGTATTCCTACTGGCTGTATCAATTAGGAAGGTTTTAACTGCAATCAAGTATCAGGATATCTAACTCATACAAGAATCTTGTTTTTGTTTTTATATATTTTCGGTTTTTTAACACAACACAGAAACCCAAACATGGGGGTCATTAGCATTGATCGGCTGCTCAGGGGTGACATCAAGGATCTCCATTCTTTCCATCTTTTTACTTACTCTGCTGTCATTATTATGCCAGGGCTTCCTCCTTCTGCTTGTCTGCGATAGTTACCACGTCTCCAGGTATCATTCTACATTCACGGTTGGATGAGTGGGAAAGGGCAACACTAACCACATTTTTTAATCAGAAAAGCCAAGTGTTTACGAGAAGTCCTTCAGCACACTTCCTCTTACATATTTTTAGCCACAACTAGCCACATGGGCACTTCCTTCCAATTGCAAAGAGAGGCAAGGAAATCAGATATTTGGCAAAAGGAAGATGGATTGCCATAATTTGCTTAAGCTAATAATAAATGAGTCATCAACTAAACCACCTGGAACAAAATCAAGAATTTTTTCTGCTCAATGAATCTGTCATCTGAAAAATTCAAAGCATTCTTGGTCCTGGGTCTGCTACCCTCAGCTTTCATCAGGTACAGATATCTCAGATATGCTTCCACAATTGAGAGTAAACTTATATAAATCTCCAATTTTTTGGTATATTTGCTTTATCAACCAAAAAAAAAAACCCCTCTCTGTAAAAGCAGGAAGCTGGATTAGGTGATTTATTGAGATTTCTCACAGGTTGAAGACCTATGATGCAAAATTCAACGTAAGAATGGCGAGGGTCGGGAGGCTGAGGCAGGAGAATCGCTTGAACCTGGGAGGCGGAGGTTGCAGTTAGCCAAGATCGCACCACTGCACTCCAGCCTGGGCAACAGAGGGAGACCCTGTCTTGAAGAAGAAAAAAAAAAATAGAATGGCGAGAGTCCTGCTTGTACTTCTTATGTAAGTGTAAAAACACAATTACTCTGCCTTTATCTGAACCTTATTCAACTTATGATGTGTTAGAATCCCAAGTTCTATTTCAGAGAGCTCTTTCTCTTTTTTGCAGCTAAATTTTCCTTCATAAGTAAACTAATTTGTACTTTTCATTATTAATACCGTTCCAACCAATTTGAACCAATTATCATTCAATTATTCTACAAACATTCACAAAGCACTTACTTTGTGCCTAGCACTGGGAATATAAAGATGTAGAAGAAACAATTTCTTATCTGCAAGTTTATAATCTGGGAGGGAGAAAAATTTGTAAGCCAGTAATGTATAAGCAACAGGATATCACAGGTGTAATCATTTTTAAAATATATATAAAGGTGAAGGGGGAAATAACAAGGCAGGAGTGGTCGGTCCTTGATGGGTGGAGTCAGAATTCTAAAAATCTGATTAACATCAGAGACTTTCTCCAGAACTAGCATCTTCTGGATTGCTCCAACAGTGTCAGCTCTAAGTATAAAAAGGATCTGGTCGGGTGCAGTGGCTCACGCCTGTAATCCCAGCACGTTGGGAGGCCGAGGCAGGCAGATCACAAGGTCAAGAGATCAAGACCAGCCTGGCCAACATGGTGAAACCCCGTCTCTATTAAAAGTACAAAAATTAGCTGGGTGTGGTGGCGCACACCTGCAGTCTCAGCTACTCGGGAGCTTGAGGCAGGAGAATTGCTTGAATCCAGGAGGCGGAGGTTGCAGTGAGCTGAGATCGCGCCACTGCACTCCAGCCTGCCAATAGAGCAAGACTCCGTCTCAAAGAAAAAAAAGGATATGGTTTTGCCTAATATTGCAAATGAGATGTTTAGTTAGGAGTTGAAATCGTATTTTCAGGGGGTTTGTTCAGATGTGTTTTCTCTTGGTTAACAATCACATGTGTTCTAAACTCCTTAAGGATTCGTAAATCGGGGGGTAGCATTTCTTTGTTTTCAGTGATGACACAGACATTCATCATACCTACCGTGCTGATCTCAAGTTTCTGGGAAGATAGCCAAAAGAAAAAATACTGATTCCCTATTTTCCTTTGGGCTCAATGAGAAGTCACTCATTTTTTTTCCTTCTTGGTCACTTAGCTCCACTGACAGACACATTTGTACATGATACTGGGAAGTGAGTGAGCATCTACCACAATCACCAGCTTCTGTATTCATTTCCTCAACTTTTAGCAAGGTAAAGATGAGATTAGAAATTCAGTAACTTCATGTATCACCAGTGTCTTCCAAACTGCAGACTCTGAATCACTGATGGGTCATAAAATCCAATCAGTGGGTCTTCATCAGTCTTTTTTTTTTTTTTTGAGACGGAGTCTCACTCTGTCACTAGGTTGGAGTGCAGTGGTGCGATCTCGGCTCACTGCAACCTCCGTCTTCTGGGTTCAAGCGATTCTCCTGCCTCAGCTTTCCAAGTAGCTAGGACTACAGGTGTGCACCACCATGCCCAGCTAACTTTTGTATTTTAGTAGAAATGGGGTTTCACCATGTTGGCCAGGATGGTCCTGATCTCTTGACCTTGCGATCTGCCTACCTCGGCCTCCCAAAGTGCTGGGATTACAGGTGTAAGCCACCACACCGGCCTTAATCAGCTTTAAAAAAAAAAATAGAAAAAAGAATAGAACAGGAAAATATCAGAACGCATTTCACCTAGTAAGGTAAAAGTTAGCTCATGAAATTTTTGTTGCAGTGTGCATGTATGTGTGTATTGAGTCACAACATAAAAGATATTTCTTACTGTGGCACTGACAAAAAATTAAGCCACAAAATCAGACACTAATTCCCATGAAGGCACTTATTAGCCATCTAGCAAATATTTGTTGAATTAAACTGATTTGCATGTGTGCTTATGTATCTACTCAACAAATACTAAGACTGTGTACACAACATTGATCATTACAATCCCTCATTTAAATTTTGTGAAAATGTAGGACACCAACAGGCTGTCAGTTAGTCAGACTCAGTAAATGTTTTCTAGGAACAAATCATCCCACTTCCCAGGACTGTTTCATAATTTTTAATCTAGCTTAACCCCCGCCTGCAGTATTAAATAGATTTTGAGATATCTAAACAGGTATCCAGGAAAAAGAAAGCTATAAAAGCATCAGGTGCAATGCATTATCAGCAAACAAAGCCTTCTGATCCTTATTAGTCTCAGGAACACAAGTCATGTCCTAGTTCAAACCCCTCTCATAATCAGGGCAGGCTGGCACAGTGTCCTGAGTCCCAGCATGGATGATGTCACAGGTCCTGGCCCCCTGTGTTCCTTTTTCAGGCCTTGGGTACTGAGCACTTACCTGTTCTGACTACAGTAAGCCCCCTCCCAAGCCAGCAGGGCTGCCTCTGGAGGTTTTGCCCTCCCTGGAGGCCACATTCTCACCACCCCTCGGTGGGCACAGCTCCTCACTGTCCAAAGTCATCACAGTTTTCAGTGCCCAAGATGTGCCCTGAGGGTCTCACACCATGCCCAGAAGACTACCACTTGCCAGACCCAGGCCAAGCCCACAGACGCTGCACCAAATGCTCTTTCATCTCTTTTGTCTGGATGAAATAGAGCCTCCTATGGATTCCAGAGTTCTCTACCTGCCTTGGGCAGGGGGACCACGTTCGGTCAGGGGCATCAGGTGAAGAATGCACCAATGCCTAACACTCACCTCTGACCTGCTCACAGCCTGGTACTGTGATGCTCCACAGATACATCAGAGGTGGGGCAAGTTTCTTCTCCACTCACCCTCCCTACATCAAAACAGAGGATACACCTGTTCCCATCAACAGGGAACTGGGGCTCTGCGATGTTCATGACCTCTGCCACAGTGTTCAAGTGTTTTCTGAAGCAGGGGCTTATCACGTCCCTGTGCCCGCCTCCTGAAGGTCAGACATAGTCCTGTAATCTAAGCTCCATAGCTTCTGGGCTACCCTTGTGGAAGTCCAGCCTGGGTCATTTAGATAAAGGGTGAGCACTTACTTCCACAGGAAGCAAACAACATCCTGAAAGTCATCTTTTCCTCTGCCCTAGACTGGATCTACCCGACACTGAAGTTTAGTGGATTTGTGGGTGTTTCTCTCTCTTGCTCTCAACCAAAGCCTTCGCCATGGGCTTGTTCCCCTTCCTTCTGTCTGCCTAAAATTCCCCAGGACCCGGAGCCCCAGGGACCAGGGCTACAGGACAGGCTGTCTCTGTTGCCTGTCCCTTGTGTGAGCTCATTCCTATCACAGATTCAGGAAAAGAGCATCACAATCAGTGGGCAGCAAAGGCTAAGGAAGCAAAACTGGCTCTTTCTTCCACCTCTTCCAAACCCTTCCTAGTGGTTTAGCATTATGGATGCTGTTTGGTTTGTTTACAGAGTCCAGCCCTTCCAGGGGCCACCAGATTCCTGTGGGGAGTGTCAGAGAGACGAGGGCATGAGTAGCTTCAGTGGGATGGGACGCAAGAGCTGCTACCCAGGCAGAATCTGCAAAGGGCTCCATTTTGGTACCCTTGGTCCCAAATCCAAACAGCCCACCCACCAGTGTCCATCTCTCAGAACAACCTAGAGTTCCAGAGCCCAATCACTGAAACTCTCTTAAGGAGATCCAGAGACAGAAGAGAAGTTCTTGGTTATCTCTTGTGATGTGGAATATCACTTTCCAGGATTTTCTTCTAATTAAAAAAATCCAGCAAGCAGCAATGAGTTTTGAGGCTGCCAGTTGTCTGGTTTGGGGTACTGCAGCAAAATGATTAAAACTTGCTCTTAGAATGAGATCTGGGATCAAACCCCAGCTTTGCCACTTACCAGATAACTCTTGAAACCTCAGTCTCCCTGATTATAAAATAGGGACAACACCACTGCCTACCTTATCAGGCTGTTATGAGGATTGATTAAGAGAAACTTTGTTAAGCTCCAAGTATAATATCTGGCACACAGTAAACATTCAATAAATGTTAACTGTTGTTACTATTATTTTTTTCTTTTGAGATGGAGTCTCGTTCTGTTGCCCAGGCTGGAGTGCAGTGGTGAGATCTCAGCTCACTTCAAGCTCCACCTCCCGGGTTCACGCCATTCTCCTGCCTTAGCCTCCCCAGTAGCTGGGACTACAGGCACCTGCCACCACACCGGCTAATTTTTTTTTTTTTTTTTTTAATTTTTAGTAGAGATGGGGTTTCACCGTGTTAGCCAGGATGGTCTCAATCTCCTGACCTCATGATCCACCCACCTCGGCCTCCCAAAGTGCTGGGATTACAGGCGTAAGCCACTGTACCCGGCCTATTGTTACTATTATTATTGGCAATTACAAGAATTAGTGAAAAGAGCAGAATAAGGTAATTAAGACTAAGACAAACCATATAGTATCTACAAAGCTACATCCTTACTTCAAAGTAAAAATGAAATTGATTCTATTTCAGTGTATTCTACTTGTTTGCTTGTCCATTTGACAATGCTTTGGACACACAGAATATGGTATAGTGGAAAAAATATGGACTCTAGTGTCAGAATTGTGCTTAAATCTCTTTCTTCTACTTCTTGAGAGGTTTGGACAAATTTTTTAAGCTCTCTGAAATTTAGTTTACTCATCTATAAAATGGGAATAACAATTATATCTTGCAGAGTTGTCCTAAGGATTAAAAAGCCTCTCCTCCTGTCTCCATCCCCTGTGGGCTGGCAGCCTCTCTCATGTGCACAAACAGCTCTCTTGGCTTTCTCCATGGGAGCCCTTATCACATTGGACCACATTGTCCCCTCCTCTAGAGTGTACACTTCTTTTTTTTGAGATGGAGTCTTGCTCTGTAGCCCAGGCTGGAGTGCAGTGACACTATCTTAGCTCACTGCAACCTCTGCCTCCTGGGTTCAAGCGATCCTCCTGCCTCAGCCTCCCAAGGAGCTGAGACTACAGGCATGCACCACCATGCCAAGCTAATTTTGGTATCTTTAGTTGAGATAGAGTTCCACCATGCTGGCCAGGCTGGTCTGACCTCAAGTGATCCACCCCCCTCAGCCTCCCAAAGTGCTGGGATTACAGGCATGAGCCACCTCACCCGGTCAAGTGTACACTTCTTAATTGTCTGTTTGTTTTCAAACTCCGGCATCTAATGCAGCCCTTGGACACAGCATATGTTCAGTAAAAGCTTGCTAGCTTATTGAATAAAAAAAAACTGAAAATGGCAGAAAAAATAGATTTCGTAGGAAAAATAAAATTCCTTTATTACGTATATTCTAGGGAAGAGTGTTAGCAGATATATCATAGCTGTGTTCCATGTTGAGATTTTTTTTTTTTTTTTTCTGTAGTAGTTGTAATTTGATTTGGGTGCCATTCAAATCTTCATAATAAGTGGTGTTACATCTCATCTTACCCCATGTCCTCTGAGCTCTGTATTAGCTAATCTTGCTTTTAAACATTCCTCTGAATGGAAATCTTTTCTTACATTATCATTACACAAACAACACATGGTCACAAAAAGTCACAAGTACAGATAAACTAAACAAAAAATAAACCTAAAACAAATTCTACCATCAAATAATTACTGTTAACCTTTTGGATGCAGCCTTCTAAGTTTTCTTTTAACACAGACTTGAGATATAATTCACACACTGTATTAGTTGGCTAGGTCCATATGTTAGTCAGGGTTATCCAGAGAAACAGAACCAAGAAGACGTGTATTGAGAGAGAGAGAGGAAGAAATATATAAATTAAGGAATTGGCTCACACAATTTTGTATATGCAAGTTCAAAATCTGCTGACAGGCTGGAGACCCAGGGAAGAGTTGCAGTTCAAGTTCAAAGGCAGTCTGCAGAATTTCTTCTTACTCAGGGGAGGTCAGTTCTTATTTTCTTAATGACTTCAACGGATTGGATGAGATTCAACCACGTTTTGGAGGGTCATCTGCTTTACTCAAAGTCCATTGATTAAATGTTAATCTCATTTAACAAACACCTTCACAGAAACATCCAGAATAAGGTTTGACTAAATATCTAAATACTGTGGCCCAGCTAAGTTGACACATAAAATTGATTATCACAGACTCCCATAACAAAGTACTACAGACGGGGTGGTTTAAACAACAGAACTTTATTTTCCACAATTCTGGAGGCTAGATACCTGAGATCAAGGTGTTCATACGGTTGGTTTCTTCTGAAGCCTCTCTCTTTGGCTTGAGTCTTTTCCCTTTGTCTTCAAATGGTCTTCACTCTGTCTGTTTCCTAATCTTCTTCTCTTCTTGTAAAGAAACCTATCACATTAGATTAGGGCCTAATGACCTCATTTAACTTAATTAATTCTTTAAGACTCTCTTCAAATATGGTCACATTTTGAAGTACTGGGTGTTAGGACTTCAGCATATGAATTTGGGGAACTCGTGTCAGCCCATAACACTTAAGGTACAATTCAATGTTTTTAACACTGAAGAAAGAGGATCACAGCCCTATTTATAATTGAGGAAACTGAGGCCTGGAGATTAGTCCAAGGCTACACAGCTAGAGTCCAGCAGAGGAAAACCACATGGCTTCCCTCAGGGGGGAATTTGAGATACTCAGTCACTTGCTCAGTTGTACTTTTTTTTTTTTTTTTTTTTTGAGACAGGGTCTCACTCCTATCACCCAGGCTGCAGTACAGTGGTGTGATCTCAGCTCACTGCAGCCTCGACTTCTCAAGCTCTGGTGATCCTCCCACCTCAGCTTCCTCAGTAGCTGGGACTACAGGCATGCACACCCACACCTGGCTAACTTTTTGTATTTTTAGTAGAGATTGGGTTTTGTCATGTTGGCCAGGCTGGTCTTGAACTCCTGGGCTGAAGTGATCTGCCCACCTCAGCCTCTCAGAGTGCTAGGATTACAGGCGTGAGCCACTGTGTTTGGCTTATACTGTTTTTTCAAGTGTCAAGATAAGAATTAATATCCCCAAGAATTTTTCCAGCTATGTAATATAAATTACACTTGTATAATTCTGCCATGGCATATCCCATAGATACATCAACTGTATGATTTGTGCTGCTAGATATTTGCTTCTTCTCTCTGGTTCATCAGCATGTTACAGTCATATCCTTCAGCGTCCTATTTATTACCCCTTGGTTGTATGTACAAATCACCCTTCTCAGCTAGTGGAGAGCTATCCAAATTAAAGCATTGGCTTTTCACCCATACACATAAAGTTAGCTCCTAACACGAATATCAGGAAAGAACCACAATATTAATTGTTTGGAAATGCTCCAACATTATCCTCACTTGGAAGAGACAAACCAGTTAGTTGTATTTGCATTATTTAAAAAGGACAATCCAAAATGTCAAGGTAAATTATGCAATGGGTTATGTAATTTTTCAATTAAAGAACAACAACAACAGAAAAAAAAAAACAGAAAGGGAGAATTTCCTTCCTAGTTATGTGCATCCTTACTGGTTACTCTGACTTTTTGTTACTTATTTACTAAAGTGACTTCAAGGACAATATTTGGCAGTCACTCGCAAACCTCTAGCCCCAGAGTTTTCAAGCAATATCACTGTACGTTTTGAAGATACCCACCCCAGTATACTACCGTTTTAATAGGACAAATAAATAAAGCTGTTCTTGGGTGGGGTTTCCCAAAGAAAGCATTGTAGGACACAAAGATTACAAGGGATTGAAAATGCTATTCACAATTTTGTATGACAGGGTAGCTGCTGGTAAGAAAAAGCAGGCTAGACGAATGTATTTTTGATGGAATCTAGTTTATTGGATTTAAGGGCCTCAAAAGTTAGCAACAACATATTCTGCATTGTTATAAACACAACTGTGTATTGTTTGTCCTCTCTGTAATTATATCAGAACAACCCTAACATCAAAGGATTGCAGAATTACATAGCAAACCCAGAATAGCCTGTGGTTTGGAAGCTGAATAGAGAGCCCAATTACCCAGGTCAAATATCTACCAGTGATATCAGTTTAGGGCCACAGTCTGGCTTTACTTTGTGGTGCAAGGATATTCCAGGCCTAAAATCTGGGGACAGGCCACTACTTCTTGGGGCAAAAGTCATAGCCTGCTCAAAGTTGTTGCTCTTGTCCCATTCCAATTTATTCCCCTTCCAGCTTGACAAGCCAGTCCACACCCAAATTTCCAGCTCTTCAGTTTCAAGAACAGAACCAGACGGCCGGGCACGGTGGTTCACGCCTGTAATCCCAGCACTTTGGGAGGTCGAGGTGGGTGGATCACCTGAGGTCAGGAGTTCAAGACCACTCTGAGCAACATGGTGAAACCCTGTCTCTACTAAAAATACAAAAATTAGCCGGGTGTGGTGGCATGCGCCTGTAATCTCAGGTATTCAGGAGACCAAGGCACGAGAATCACTTGAACCCAGGAGGCAGAGGTTGCAGCGAGCTGAGATCACGCCACTGCACTCCCACCTGGGCAACAGAGCGAGTCTCCATCTCAAAAAAAGAATAGAACCAGAGATGTGGACCACTGTCATTCTAGACAAAAATGTGGATGCTACACGGGTATATGCATCTGCCTATTTGCTACACTCACCTCCCAAAACAGAAACACAAACCTTGTCACTTCCTCACATAGGCAGCTACGAAGAATAACCTAAGCCAATTACAGATTGTTTTTTGTTTATCTACGATGTAATTATCTATTAATAATAAAATTAAAAAGCTACCTGTATTAGAGTTCTCCAGAGAAACAGAACCAACTATTCTGTTGGTATAACAGTTGATAGATAGATAGATAGAGAGACTCTTTCTTGCAACCTCTGCCTCCCAGGTTCAAGCAATTCTCATGCCTCAGCCACCTGAGTAGCTGGGATTACAGGTGTGCAGCATCATACCCGGCTAATTTTTGTATTTTTAGTAGAGACAGGGTTTTGCCGTGTTGGCCAGGCTGGTCTCAAACTCCTGACTTCAAGTGATCTGCCTATCTCAGCCTCCCAAAGTGCTGGGACTACAGGCATGAGCCACTGCACCCAGCGCTTCCTTCCTTCCTTCCTTCCTTCCTTCTTTCCTTCCTTTCTTCCTTCCTTCCTTCCTTCCTTCTTTACCTTTTTCTCTTTCCTTCCTTTTTGCCATCCATCCTTCCTTCCTCTCTCGCTGTCTCTCTTTCTCTTTCTGTCTTACAAGGTGTTGGTTCATGTAATTATGGAAGCTGAGAAATCCCACAATATGCCATTTGTAAGCTAGAGACCCAGGAAAACCAGTGGTGTGGTTTAACAACCTCAGCAAGTCAATGGTGTAGATTCCAGTCTGCATGTGAAGGCCTAAGAACCAGGAGCACTGAAGGTAGATCAATTTCCCAGCTCAAGTGGTCAGGCAGAGAGTGAATTCAGCCTTCCTCTGACTTTTTGTTCTACTCAGGCCCTCAAGGGGAATGATGTCCACTCACATTGGGGAGGAACAACTGCTTTAATCCGTTCACCAACTCAAATACTAATCTCGTCCAGAAACAGCTTCACAGACACACTCAGAAATAATGTTTAATCAACTACCTAGATATCCCATGGCCCTGTGAATTTATCCCATACAACTAGCCATCATACTACCATTAACGACATAAATTGGTTTTCAGATGAACTCATTAAAATGTAGAATCCTGGCAGAGGGTGGTTGCTCACGCCTGTAATCCCAGAACTTTGGGAAGCTGAAGCAGATGGATCACAAGGTCAGGAGTTCAAGACCAGCCTGACCAACATGGTGAAACTCCATCTCTACTAAAAATACAAAAACTAGCCGGGGGTGGTGGCGTGCACCTGTAATCCCAGCTACTCAGAAGACTGAGGCAGGAGAATCACTTGAACCCGGGAGGCAGAGGTTGCAGTGAGCCAAGATTGTGCCACTGCACTCCGGCCTGGGCAATGACAGAGTGAGACTCCATCTCAAAAAAAAAGCAGAATCCTGAAAGTACAGGACACATTCATATCAACAAGGACCCAGTTTCTTCAGCTCAACTTAGGGTTGGTGCTTCCTTCCCAATTCTCCTGTCTTGGTCTAATACCATCACCAATTTCTCAATCAGCCAAGCTTAAAATTCTAAAACTTGGTGTCATTTTTGACTCACTCTTCTTTTTTATCTCTCTTATCCCATGAGTCATCAACTTCTGGGCATCATTTCTTTGAAAAGTGTGATGTTTTCTCTTCTTCCGCTCTCAGCCAGTGCAGTCCTTAGTAACCACACACTGATTATAACATCGCTTACTCTAGGCTCCTCTGCATTCCAGCTGCCCATCACATCGCTGCCAAATATCCCTAGAACACCATCCCCATTGAGTCATTCCTTAGCTCAAACACCTAGAATGGTGGCTCCCTGAGACCTCTACAATATCAGTCTATAGTTCACTATCAGTTTTTCAAGTTTCTTCATAATTGAGCTTCCTCCAGGAGACTTTCTCCTTCTGGATGGCAAAGTTGGTCGTGCTGACCCTGTGTTGTAAGCCTGCACAGTATGTAACACGGAGTAGGTAGTGAGTAAATTACAGCCAAATGCATGAAGAAACCTTGAAGCCCATGGAGTAGGTCACATCTCCCATTGCATTATAATTACTGGTGTAATGTAATGAGTGGTACGGATGTTTTGCTTTTGTGCAGGTGAGAAAGCACAGAAAGGGCATTTTGACAGGTCAGCGGCTCTGCATGATCTTGTAAGTTCTTGAGATCCTTCTTAGATGCAGAACAAGAAAACACAATTATTTCATGAATACTTATCAATAATAGCACAAACTTACAGAAAGTGATGTGAGACATTTTTTAAAGTTTATTATACATAATTTGAATTTATGATAAATATCCTGATACCAGCTCATTGACCTTTTTTTGTCGGTTATGCTTACACACAAATCACAGTCACTATAAATAGGGCCACTTGAAAACAAAAGAAAAGGACAAATGACTTTGGGCAAGCCACTTAACATTTCTGGGCCGCACATTCCTTTTTTTTTTTTTTTTAAGAGAGACAGCATCTCTTTACAAACCCGGCTGAAGTGCGGTGGTATGAAGTGCATAGCTCACTGCAGCCTCAAACTCCTAGGCTCAAGCAATCCTCCTGCCTCAGCCTTCCAAGTAGCCGGGACTACAGGCACATGCCACCACGCCCTGCAAATTCCTCATCTTAAAATGAGGAGGTGGCACAAACCAGATGATCTCTGTGTTTCCTTCAGTTCTGACATCCTTTGACTCCGTATGCAAAAAACTACCCCTCTGCTCCTTAAATCAGCAAGTTTATCAGTCTGAGCATTCAGTTTTAAGATTTCATAGGCCAGTAAAATTCCCTTGCCCCCAGTTTTTTTCCACAGGATTTTCAGAGGGTTAGAAGTGTTTTATTTTTGTTGTTGTTGTTATTTTTATTTTTATTTTTTTGAGACAGAGTTTCGCTCTTGTCGCCCAGGCTGGAGAGCAATGGCACGATCTCGCCTCGCCGCAACCTCCACCTCCCAGGTTCAAGCGATTCTCCTGCCTCAGCCTCCTGAGTAGCTGGGATTACAGGCATCTGCCACCACGCCTAGTTAATTTTTGTATTTTTAGTAGAAACGAGGTTTCACTATGTTGGCCAGGCTAGTCTTCACTCCTGACCTCAGGTGATCTGCCCACCTTGGCCCCCCAAAGTGCTAGGATTACAGGCGTGAGTCACTGCACCTGGCCAGAAGTCTTTTATTTTGACAAAAGAAGGAGTTTTTTATTCCTAGTCCCACCATCCTACAAACCATCACCATCATGTCATTTTAATAAGCCATGTTAAGACCAGAAATTTAATCTCTGGATAAAAGGTAATTATTGTGTTTAATAAATTTTAAGTTTATGAAAAACTCATTGGAGCCACATTATTTTTCTCATTTCACCATAGACTAGTGAAATCTTTGTCACAGGCTGATTCCGTTGTCATCCTGATTCAACACTTTTTTCTCTGTGTGACCCAGGATTAAATCCAGCTTCCCCTTTGCTACATAGAGATATGAGGAAATTCACCATTTTATCATCTATATATTATAAAATCTAAAATATGAGCATTGGAAGGTTTATTAAGTATAAATCCATCAGAAAGATATTTGCATTCTTTCTACTATACCTCCACCAGAGAGTTATCACACTGACAGCTGATAGCCGGAGAGCTGTCTGGTTCTGAAGGTGAAGGATGGAACAATAATAGCCAGCTATATTTTAACACGCGCATTTTACCAGCTTCCCTTTTACAAATCCCATATCGGTGATTTATGCACTCTGAAATGAGACTGAGAAACATGGACATGGCTAAGTGCATACCTCTGATGTAATACAGTTGAAATGTTCTGTCTCTGACATGTCTAGATTGTCTCCATTTTTCAATGTTCAGTGTAAATGTCTCCTCCTCCAGGAAGCCTTCCCCACCTCTCCAGTCAAAAGCAATCTGCCCTCTTTTGAACTTCCTGATTATTATTTCACCCTATCATGTGACACTTTCCAATTTCCTCCACTTCCGTGTTATGGTGAAATATGTGGAAATCTTATTTCCTCTCCTAGATTGTAAAGTCCTTGGTGACAGGAATTACGTCTTTGGACATCATGTCTAGCCAGACACAGTTAGCCGTGTATCCTATAGGAAATGGGTTCTCAGTAAATCAAGGAAGAGATGAAGCAAGCGAAGAAGAAAAACTCTGTTGCATAAAGGAGAGGCCCCCCTGCTCGGAAAAATCTCTTTAAAGGGAATATTCAAGAGAAAGTAAGGGAGAAGGTGGCTCACGCCTGTAATCCCAGCACTTTGGGAGGCCAAGGCGGGCGGATCACCTGAGGTCAGGAATTCCAGACCAGCTTTGCCAACATGGTGAAACCCTGTCTACTAAATATACAAAAATTAGCTGAACGTGGTGGCGGGTGCCTGTAATCCCAGCTGAGGGAGGCTGAGGCAGGAGAATCGCTTGAACCCAGGAGGCAGAGGTTGCAGTGAGTGGAAATCATGCCATTGCACTCCAGCCTGGGTGACAAGAGCAAGACTCCATCTTAAAAAAAGAAAGAAAGTGAGGAAGCAGAAGGCAAAAGTGAGTTGGGTTAAAAGCCAACTGATTGAGGAAAGAGATTGTGTCAAACCTAGCAAGGAGCAGAGAGGAGTGAGAGGATGGCCAAGAGCCTATTATCTAGGTGGGTGATATTTGGCCCCATAGCCTGTGCTTTCACTTCTTCTCTCACCTGTTGCTTTTCATGTCCTCTTACTGAATGGGTTCACTTAATACCCTTAAAGAAGCTAGAGCTTGGTCAGGCACGGCGGCTCATGCCTGTAATCCCAGCAATCCCAGCACTTTGGGAGGCCGGGGAGGGCAGATGGCTTGAGCTCAGGAGTTAGAGGCCAGTCTGGGCATTTCAAAAACAATTAGTCAAGTGTGGCGGTACACACTGTTGTTCCAGTTACTCTGGAGGCTGAGGTGGGAGGATCATTTGAGCCCGGGAGGTCAAGGCTGTAGTGAGCTGAGATCAGCCACAGCACTCCAGCCTGGGACAACAGAGCAAGACCCGGCCTCAAAAAAAAAAAAAAAAAGAAGAAGAGGAAGAAGTCTGAGCTAGGCATATGCAACAATCACAGGCAGACTTAAGCTCCAAGAAGCCATGTTAAGTCCTTCCCTAGAAAGTCAGTAGGTCTGTATGAGAGCTGGAGAGCAATCAGCTGGCTCAGTAGAAACCTCTCCCCACTGCACATGAGCAGAATCCTTCCTGCAACAGAAATCTGGAACATCTTGTTCAGTGAAATCATTTCTCCTTCAAGAACACCTATGCCAGAGCTCACGATGACAAACTATCCATCCTTGACATGGGACTCTGTTGACACGGAAATGTGACCTGAGTCTGCAGGGGCCTTGGGGCAGGACCCTCTGTCTCTGATAGGACTAGAGGTCACTGCACTCATATATTGCCTATCAATACCATCCTTCCTAATTTAGATTTTTGGTTTTTTTTTTTTTTTTTTTGATATGGGGTCTTGCTCTGTTGCCAGGCTGGTCTCAAACTCGTGGGCTCAAGTGATCCTTCCACCTTCCTGAGTAGCTGGGATTACAGGCTCAAACCACCATGCCCGACCCAATTTAGATCTTATTTTCTTTTTCTTTTTTTTTTTTTTTTTTTTGTGACGGAGTCTCGCTCTGTCCCCAGGCTGGAGTGCAGTGGCGCGATCTTGGCTCACTGCAAGCTCCGCCTCCCAGGTTCACGCCATTCTCCTGCCTCAGCCTCCTGAGTAGCTGGGACTACAGGCGCCCGCCACAAAGCCCGGCTAATTTTTTGTATTTTTATTAGAGACGGGGTTTCACCGTGTTGGCCAGGATGGTCTCGATCTCTTGACCTCGTGATCCGCCCGCCTTGGCCTCCCAAAGTGCTGGGATTACAGGCGTGAGCCACCGTGCCAGGCCTAGATCTTATTTTCACTTGACGCAAACTGGGCTTCAAACCGATGAGCCCCATCAGTCCAGGCCTGGCTACCCACAACTAGTCTGTCTTCGTACAGCCAGCACCTCCAATTCAATTTGTCCAAAATAGAACCCTTCACCTTTCCACACGCTGGTTTTTCAATCCTTAACAAGTGTATCTATTTCCCAAGTTGGGAGGCCTTACAGACCTTTCCACTACTCAACCCCAAAGCTTGTTTCCTACCTGGGCCTACTCAGCTGCTGGAGTCTCCTCCCATCTTTGCTGCAACCTCCAGGGGTGAAGCCAGGGTTCCCCTCCTCATCCAAGGATTATTGCCAAAGTCAAAGTTAAGTCAAAGAAAAGAATGTCCAATCCCTTTTCCTAGGGAGATTTTTTATCACCGCACCCATGACACAGAAACCAGTGGTAAACTATAGATAAACTCATAGTTTGCTTCTGTTTCCAAAGGGAAGCTCACCAATGCCTCATCACCTGCTTCCTTCTGACCTGACTTTCAACCCAGGACAATGCAAGCTTGCAGAACACACGGGCTGCCCTTTATCAAACAGTCTGTTTGTGTTTCTAAGACTCTCCCTGATTCTATTTTTTTGGGTTTTTTGTTGTTGTTGTTGTTGTTTTTTCAGACTGAATCTCACTCTGTTGCCAGGCTGGAGTGCAGTGGCACAATCTCAGCTCACTGCAACCTCTGCCTCCCAGGTTCAAGTGATTCTCCTGCCTCAGCCTCCCAAGCAGCTGGGACTACAGGCGTGCACCACCACGGCTGGCTAATTTTTGCATTTTTAGTAGAGACAGGGTCTCACCATGTTGGCGAAGCTGGTCTCGAGCTCCTGGCCTCAGGTGATCTGCCTGCCTTAGCCTCCCAAAGTGCTGGGATTACAGGCCTGAGCCACCATGCCTGGCCTCCCTGATTCTGTTACTCTGTCTGACCAAAGAATGATCACTTCCTATTTTCTCACATCTTTTCAAAAAACCAGTTATTCTTAAAACTTTAGAAAAATGGCTCCCTCTCTCTGTCAAACTTGCAGAGCTCTGTGTTCCATCTCTTCCTTTCCATTCCCATTCCCCTGGTCTAGTCTAGGGTATTGTTCTACCCTCCTACATGGTCACCTGGTTCCTGATATCACTCCAGAATGATACTTCTAAAGCACATTTTGATCATGTCACTACTGTCACCCCATTCCCCTGCAACCTCCAAAAACTCTAATTCTCCATTGCTTGCAGAACAAAGACCAAATTACTTAGCATGGTATTGAAGGCTTCCACATTTGAGCCCCAACCTGCCAATCTAGTCTTGCTTACATTCTTATGTTCCAAATTCCTGCTAACAGAACAAGCTCTAAGATTTCACATCTACTTATCTGTCTGGAATTCATTTCGACCTATCAGAACTATAGCTATCCTTCAAGACTCGGATAAAATGACAAATGACATCTACTACACAAGCCTTCCTTGATATTCCCTACCTGAAATGTTTTCCCCCTATTCCTGGCACTTCCACGAACCTCCCCCTTATAAGCATTTGTCACCTTTTACTTTGTATTACAGTAACTTGTGCACACAGCCTAGTTCTTATCCCAAATTGCAAACTCCATAAGGCCAAGGACAGTGTTATTGAATTTTATATCCTTTTCAATCCCTAGCACACTCCCTTTCATAAAGTTACTTAATGAAGTATTTATTAAATCCATTAATCCAGCCAGGTGCAGTGGCTCATGCCTGGAATCCCAGCACTTTGGGAGGTTGAGGTAAGCAGATCACTTGAAGCCAGGAGTTAGAGACCAGCCTGGCCAACATAGTGAAACCCTGTCTCTACTAAAAATACAAAAATTATGCGCCTATAGTCCCAGCTACTGAGGAGGCTGAGGCACAAGAATCACTTGAACCCGGGAAGTGGAGGTTGCAGTGAGCCAAGATTGCACTACTGCATTCCAGCCTGGGCAACACAGCAAGACTCTGTCTCAAATAAATAAATAAATAAGAAAGAAAAATTCATTAATACACTAGTGGTGAATGCTGTCAACAACTTTTTTTATAGTTAAGTAACTTCAACTTCAAACTTTTTAAATTTGCATGTTTTGTCCAGAAATGATGTTAATCATTTATCATACAATCATATCCTCAGTCCAGAGGTTAATCTATGCAGAAAGGAGCTTTCATTATACATCCAAGTGAGTTACATTTCAGATAACTGGGTAGTAGTGCCTACTTGGCACTTTTCATAAGAATCAATTCTTTTGTATTCCCTGTGAGTCAGGGGAGGAGAGGAAACCAGAAGGATAAAGGAACATATTCAAGGTCCCCTGCAAATGAGGGCAGAGATTAGATTTAGGGCTTTGTAAGGTTGAGGCAAAGGTTATGTTGAAATTCCCAGAGTGCTGGGTCTCAGGGCAGTCAGTGAGTCAACTGCGAAGGTGCTGAGTAACGAACTACGAGATCTGAGTGGCATCTCACACAGGACACTGAAGAAAGGCATTTTGTAGATGGATGACTGCCCTGCCACTGTGGTGGGTGAAAAGGGGGAGCTCTGGTCGGCAGTGTGGCCCTTGCCTGCAGTGAGTCTTAAGGGGACTCATTCACTTACCTGTCCAAGCCTCACTTCACCTTCCAAGAAGGAAAAATGTTGAACTTAACTTAGGTAACCAATAGTCCCTTTCTAGCTTTCAAGCTGTGGCAGAGGAATTCATTCACTTAGTAGTGAATTTTCTGAGCAAGTGGCTTTTTACATCCCTGGGAAGTACAAAAGAGCCTAAGGGCAATGGCCAGGGCAAAACTAACACCTGAAAAGAAATTAACAGCTCAGTGGGGAATAGAACTGGGTAGGAATAAAACAGGACCAACTCCTGGAGAGTCTGAAGAGTCTGGAGAGGCAGGCTGTGAAATCTGACCTTGACTTAGAAGAGGGAGCAGAGGGGG
Source organism: Pongo pygmaeus (assembly GCF_028885625.2). Lineage (NCBI taxonomy): Eukaryota > Metazoa > Chordata > Mammalia > Primates > Hominidae > Pongo > Pongo pygmaeus. The sequence goes on from NC_072390.2 coordinate 65,695,368, forward strand.
AGGCTGGTAGGTAAGAAGGAGGGGAAACAATGGACTTCAGACTTTGAACAAAACATCTCTCATGTCATCTGAGCCTCAAAGTATGCTAAGAATTATGCAAGATACAGGGGCAGCCATCAGGTTCGATCCACGTGTGAATCAAATTATTTCAGGCCCCCCAACAATAATGCCTCAACTGAATACCTTGATGGGGGATTAATTCCAGGTCCTTGTCTGGGCTATCCAGCTCCAGGAACTTAAGCTGGCATTACACCAGTACTGGCTTTGTATGGCAGTTCCCCACACTCAAGAAAGAGGAAGAACCTGAAATGGGAGAAGTGAAATGTTTACCCAGACTTCTGATTTAAGGTGCAGTGCCTCTTTGTACTGCCTTGACCTGGGGGCATGATGTGGTCAAAGCGCTGTTTTTGAAAGCTAAATTAGCTGGGTGTGGTGGCTCACGCTTGTAATCCCAGCACTTTGGGAGGCTGAGGCGGGCGGATCACCTGAGGTCAGGAGTTCAAGACCAGCCTGGCCAACATGGTGAAACCCCTGTCTCTAGAAAAATACAAAACTTTGGCCAGGTACGGTGGCTCACGCCTGTAATCCCAACACTTTGGGAGGCTGAGGTGGGTGGATCACGAGGTCAAGAGATCGAGACCATCCTGGCCAACATGGTGAAACCCCATCTCTAATAAAAATATAAAAAATTAGCTGGGTGTGGTGGTGCACACCTGTAGTCCCAGCTACTCAGGAGGCTGAGGCAGGAGGATTGCTTGAACCCAGGAGGTGGAGGTTGCAGTGAGTCGAGATCGCGCCGCTGCACTCCAGCCTGGCAACAGAGCAAGACTCTGTCTCAAACAAACAAACAAAAATACAAAAATTAGTCAGCCATGTTGGTGCACACCTGTAATCTCAGCTACTCAAGAGGCTGAGGCAGAAGAATCACTTGAACCCAGGAGGCAGAGGTTGCAGTGAGCCAAGATCACATCACTGCACTCCAGCATGGGCAACGGAGTGGGAAAAAAAGAAAGAAAGAAAGGTAAGTTAAGTAACCATCTGTAAGGTGGGCAAGCGTTGGAAGACGAGGAAGACAGAAATGTGGCCAGTTAGGAGGTATGACAATAAGGGCTGGAGAAGGCAATGCAAAGACAGGAAGCAGGTGACAAATGCATTATAGGGGAAAAAGGAAAAATCCTTTTCAGATTCCACTGACATCTATTGAACACTTATTCTATTTCTTTTCTTTTCTTTTTTTTTTTTTTGAGATGGAGTGTCGCTCTGTTGCCCAGGCTGAAGTGCAGTGGTGCAATCTTGGCTCACTGCAACCTCTGCTTCCCAGGTCCAAGCGATTATCCTGCCTCAGCCTCCTAGGTAGCAGATTACAGGTGTGCACCACCACACCCAGCTCATTTTTGTATTATTAGTAAAGGTGGGGTTTCACCATGCTGGCCAGGCTGGTCTTGAACCCCTGACCTCAGGTGATCTGCCAGTCTCAGCCTCCCAAAGTGCTAGGATTACAAGCGTGAACCACTGCACCCAGCCTCTTATTCTATTCCTAGTTATACTCTTAAGTGCTTTCATGTGCTCTTTAAATTTGGTCTTCAGAATGATCCTACAGAGATAAACAAGTTTTGTAAGAGATATTGAGAGAATTGCCATGGTCCATAGCTAGTAAGTGGTAGAGCAGAATTTGAATCCAGGCATCCTGATTCCAAGTCCCGTATTCTCTTCATGACATTATGGACCTAGAGAAGTGGCATTTAAAGAAATGGCACTGCACACCCCTACGGGAGGAGTGGCCCGTAGAGGGGAAATACACTGGCTTTGATTTGGATCTGAGCTGTGGTAGGATATCCAATTGCAGATGTTCCATACTGACCTGGCTCACGTCTTGCTTTCCATCCTGACTCACATAAAAACCAGTGACCTTCACTGCATGACTCCCTCTGGATCACACTGTATCTCGGCCATCTCAGGCAACTGTTCCACTTAAAACCTTGCTTTCTGTCTACAACTCTCCAACTTTCCAGGCCTCCAGCTCTATCATTCCTATTGCAAACACCGAAATGCCTTTGACATTTTAGAAACATCAATCCCTTGATATTTTTATTTTCTCCCAGTCTTTTTTGTTTTGTTTTGTTTTTGTTTTTGTTTTTGAGACAGGCTCTCACTCTGTCACCCAGACCAGAGTACAGTGGTGTGATCACAGCTCACTGTAACCTCAAGTTCCTGGGCTCAAGCAATCCTCCTGCCTCAGCCTCCTGAGTAGCTAGGACTACAGGTGCACAACACCACTCCTGGCTAATTTTACTTTTATTCACTTTTTGTAGAGATAGGTGCTCACTATGTTGCCCAGGCTGGACTGGAACTCCTGGGCTCAAGCAAGCCTCCTGCCTTAGCTTCCCAAAGAGTACTAGTCTCCCGGTCTCTTTTTTTTTTTTTTTTTTGAGACAGAGTCTCACTCTGTCGCCCAGGCTGGAGTGCAGTGGCACGATCTTGGCTCACTATAACCTCTGCCTCCCAAGTTCAAGCGATTCTCCTGCCTCAGCCTCTTTAGTAGCTGGGATTACAGGTGTCTGCCACTATGCCCAGCTAATTTTTTGTATAAGATGGGGTTTCACCATGTTGGCCAGGCTGGTCTCAAACTTCTGACCTTGTGATTCGCCCGCCTTGGCCTCCCAAAGTTCTGGGATTACAGGCGTGAGCCACCATGCCTTGCCCCTGTCTTTTTTTCATTAGTTCCTCCAGACGTCTCTATCTCTCCAAATAACCCCAGATGCCTTAGCTCATTATCCAAAGCCTGTTTTTGCCTTTGATTTCCCAGTACCCCAATGGAGAAGTATAGATGTTACTCTGTAACATCTCTCAGACAATACCCCAATCCTGGCTGGATGTTACAACCTGTCTTCACCCTTACTTAGTTGCCAGAGGAAACTTTCTCAGTCTTGCAGACAACACTCACAATCTCCAACTTCAGCTGGGCCCTGAGCACCCCTCAATTCTTCCCCGGCCCAGAGTCTCTCCCTCATTGCCTCCTATTTCATAGAAAAAGCCTGAGCGCATCACACCTTCTCTCTCCGTCATCCTCCTACCTATAAATGTAGCAACGTCCACAGCCTTCCCACTGCTTTCCCTCCCCTCAACACAGAAGCCACTGTCCCTCCTGCCCAAGGCCAGGACCTGCCCTCCTGGGCCTCCCAGGATTCTGCTCCTTCACACCACTGGGTGTCATCTCTCTTCCTCTGCTGCCTCCTTTCTGTCAGCTTCTAACATGATCCAACCTCTCCTCCTACACCTTGCAACTTCTCCATCCCTGCTTCTCCAAACTTCTCAAAAGAGAGAAAGCCTTGACTTCCTCACCTCACACCTGCTTCTCAACCTGCTGCAGTCTGACTTTCACTTCCATTAGCTCTGGAAACTATACCCCTAAGATCTTAAATGCCCTCCTAATTGACACATCTTATTTTTATCTTCCTGGGCCCCTCTGCTCCTTTTTTAAAAATTTTTATTTTAAATTCTGGTCAAATACACATAACATGAAATTTACTGTCTGAACAATATTTACGTGTACAGTTCAATAGTGTTACATATATTCACATTGTTGTGCAAATCCATTAAACAACAACTACCCACTCTCCCCTCTCTTCCAGCCCCTGGCAACCACCATTCTACTTTCTATCTCTATGGATTTGACTATCCTAGATACCTCATAGCAGTAGAATCATACAGTATTCGTCTGTTTGTGTCTGGCTTATTTCACTTAGCATAATGTCTTCAAGTTTCATCCATGTCGTGGGATGTGTTATAATTTCCTTCTTTTTTTTTTTTATTTTTTTGAGATGGAGTTTCACTCTTGTGGCCCAGGCTGGAGTGCAATGGTGCGATCTCAGCTCACTGCAACCTCCACCTTCCAGGTTCAAGCAATTCTCCTGCCTCAGCCTCCCAAGTAGCTGGATTACAAGCATGCGCCACCACGCTGGGCTAATTTTGTATTTTTAGTAGAGACGGCGTTTCTCCATGTTGGTCAGGCTGGTCTTGAACCCCGAACCTCAGGTGATCCACCCTCCTCGGCCTCCCAAAGTGCTGAGATTACAGGCATGAGCCACTGCACCTAGCCTAATTTCCTTCCTTTTTAAGGCTGAATAATATGCCATTGTAAGGATGAACAATAGTTTGTTCATTCATTCATCTACTGATGGACATTTGGGTTGCATACACCTGTTGGCTACTGTGAATAAAGCTATGAACATGGCCATACAAATATTTCTTCTGGATCCTGCTTTCAATTCTTGTGGACATATACCCAGAAGAGGTATTGCTGGATCATATGATCTGCTCCATGTTTTTTGGTTCTGTTTTGTTTTGTTTTTTGTTTTTGAGATGGAGTTTCACTCTTGTCACCCAGGCTGAAGTGCAATGGCGTGATCTCAGATCACTGCAACCTCCACCTCCCAGATTCAAGTGATCCTCCTGCCTCAGCCTCCTGAGTAGCTGGGATTACAGGCATGCACCATCACACCTGGCTAGTTTTGTATTTTTAGTAGAGACGGGGGTTTCTCCATGCTGATCAGGCTGGTCTGGAACTCCCAACCTCAGATGATCCGCCCGCCTCAGCCTCCCAAAGTGCTGGAAATATAGCCACCGCACCCGGCTGCTCCATGTTTTAAAGGCCATCATTAGGTTGGGCATGGTGGCTCACACCTGTAATCCCAGCACTTTGGGAAGCGGAGGTGGATGGATCACAAGGTTATGAGTTCAAGACCAGCCTGGCCGACCAGTGAAACCCTGTCTCTACTAAAAATACAAAAAAAATTAGGCAGGTGTAGTGGTGCTTGCCTGTAATCCCAGCTACTCGGGAGGCTGAGGCAGGAGAATCGCTTGAAGCCAGGAGGCAGAGGTTGCAGTGAGCCAAGGTTGCGCCATTGCACTCCAGCCTGGGTGACAGAGAAAGACTGTCTCAAAAATAGTAATAATAATAATAATAATAATAATAATAATAATAAAATTTTTGAAAAAGGCCGTCATTGCTTCCTTCCTGAAGCTCCCTGCTAAATTGTCTCCATAAGACACAGTCCTTATTCTTACCTCCAGTTCTCTTGGCACCCTTCTTACCCTTCCATCTCCTCCTCTGCAGGTTTTTCCTCTGCCTGCCCTAGGGGTCTGAATCAGAGTCCAATCAGAAAAATAGAAGTTTCCCTATAAAAAGAAGGTGTTCAATACAGGGAATTGATGAAACAGCCATTGGAAAGCTGAAAGAATATACAGGGGAGTGTTGAGATAGCCCAGATCAATAACTGCAGGAAGCCACCCCCAGTCCTAGGGCTGAAAAACAAAGAGGTGAGGTTCACCCCCACCTCTAGAGGCTCTCAGAGACCCGTCTCCCTTACTGCACAGCTGGGCTTTGACCCTTGAATTAGAGAATTAGAGACAGCATTTTCCAGAGAAACAGAACCAAGAAGAGAAAGAGAGAGAAAAATAGAAAAAAAGAAAGAGAGAAGGAAAGAAAGAAAGAGAAAGAAAGAGAGAAAGAAAGAAAGAAAGAAAGAAAGAAAGAAAGAAAGAAAGAAAGGCAGAGAGGCAAGCAGACAGGCAGACAGACAGATAAATAGACAGGAGAGAGAGAGAGAGAGAATTTGTTGGCTCACATGATTGTGGAGGCAGAGAAGTCCCACAATGTGTCATCTGCAAGCTGGAGAGCAAGGAAACCCCATGGTATAATTCCATCTGAGGCCAAAGGCCTGTGAATGGGAGGCTGGGAAAGGGTGAGGGGGAGTGCCAGGGTTGGTATAAGTCACAGAGTCCAAGGACCCAAGACTCAGTATCTCTGATATCCAAGAGCAGAAGATGGACATCCAAGGGCAGGAGAAGCTGGATGTCCCAGCTCAAGCAGAGAGTAAAGTCTCCTTTCCTCTGTCTTTATGTTCTATTCGGGCCCTCAACAGATTGGATGATGCCTTTTCACACCAGTGACAGCAAATCTTTACTGAGCCTACTGATTCAAATGCTAATGTCTTCCTGAAACACCCTCACAGACACATCCAGAAATAGTGGGAGACTGGAGAAAACAGTTTGCAAACCTCAACCATAGCCTCAAAGAAGAGTCCAGAAGGACAGATTTGAAGCCAAGAGACAATACACAGATGATGCCTGGGTCTCTGTCCTGGGTTCACCATTCTTTTCACTAAATTCACTTTATAGGAGGGGTCTCAGTTTTCCAGGAATAAACTCTCATGCTTCCAACCCTACCTATATGCCAGTGACATCCAAGTCCATTGCCCAATGCAGACCTTTCTTCTGAGCTTTAGAAACATTTCTTCACCAGTTGCCTGCTGGGAATGTCCAGCCTGATGGCCTTTACATTAAACAAGCTACAAACAGGACTTGTCATCTTTCCTGCTCAACCCACCTCCACTCCTCGGTTCTGCAATTATGTCTGGGTACGGTGGTTCATGCCTGTAAACCCAGCATTTTGGGAGGCCGAGGCAGGAGGATTGGTTGAGCTCAGGAGTTCGAGACCAGCTGAACATGGTGAAACAGTGTCTCTCTCACAAATACAAAAATTAGCTGGGCATGGTGGCATGCACTTGTAATCCCAGCTGTTCAGGAGGCTAAGGTGGGAGGATCGCTTGAGCCCAGGAGGTGGAGGCAGCAGTGAGCCCTGGTTGCACCACTGCACTCCAGCCTGGGGGACAGAACAAGACCCTGTCTCAAAAAAAAAAAAAAAAAATTAATGGATTTCTCCACCCCCATCCCAAATGGGTTAAGTGGGTGTCTCTTCTTTGTGCCCCCATTATACACTGTAATACTTTTGTTTTTCTTTTGAGACAGTGTTTTACTCATGCTGCCCAGGCTGTAGTGCAATGGTGCAGTCTCGGCTCACTGCAACCTCTGCTTCTCAGGTTTAAGCAATTCTCCTGCCTCAGCCCCCTGAGTAGCTGAATTATGGGCATGTGCCACCATGCCCAGCTAATTTTGTATTTTTAGTAGAGGCGGGATTTCACTATGTTGGTCAGTCTGGTCTTGAACTCCTGACCTCAGGTGATCCACCCACCTCAGTCTTCCAAAGTGTTGGGATTACAGGCTTGAGCCACCATGCCCAGCCTGTAACACTTGTCTTATTGCACTGACATTATAATTATCTGTAGATGTATCTGCCTCCCACCTCTCTTCGCCTCTCTGCCACCTCCTGAGAGCTCTGTCATGTCAGAGGCAATCGTTTATTTGTTTGAAACCAAGTAGGCACTCCAAAGGTGTTTGCTGACAGAATGGTGCCAACTGGGGGAAAAGGACTGGATCAAAAGTAAAAACTCACAGTGGGGCACCCAGATGTGAGAGTCCTCTCAGTAGAGTTAAGTTTAGAATTGAACCTTGGGGATCACCCCTAATTATGAAAACAAGGGAGAGGAAATGGCAAAGATGAGGCAAGAGATCCAGAAGAGTCCCGGGCCAGGGGAACCAAAAAAGGTGTTTCCAGGCCAGGTGCAGTGTCTCACGCCTGTAATCCCAGCATTTTGGGAGGCTGAAGCAGGCAGATCACCTGAGTTCAGGAGTTCGAGACCAGCCTGGCCAACATGGTGAAACCCCCAACTCTACTAAAAATACAAAAATTAGCTAGACATGGTGGCAGGCACCTGTAATCCCAGCTATTCGAGAGGCTGAGGCAGGATAGTCGCTTGAACCCAGAGAGGGCGGAGGTTGCAGTGAGCCAAGATGGAGCCACTCCAGCCTGGGCAACAGAGCAAGACCCCACCTCAAAAAAAAAAAAAAAAAGTGTTTCCAGAAGGAAAGGAAGATCAGCTGGGCCAAATTTGGCTGAAAGAATCAGGAAGTTGAGGACTGAGAAAAGGTTTGAATGTCACCAAAAAAGAGGAACTTTTGCACAGTTTTGAAAAAGTTGTGGGGATAGAAGCCAGCTTCCTTGAGCTGCAGACGCGACTGCTTTCACAGGAGTCTGTAGGCTGCTTGTGGAAATGGCTTGGCAATAAGGAGGTGAGTTAAGCTCCTCCATTTGGATGGAGTACAGTGAGCCCCAGAATGTTATTTCTCATATTTTCTTCTCCTTTCTGCCCCAATAAGTACAAAATGGGCTGAGAGTCACAGGGTTTGTGACCCAAGAACAGTTCCATTTCCCTTTCCTCACTGTTGGCATAATGCTTTTTGAATATTATTTTCACAACTGAGGCCAGGTGCGGTGGCTCACGCCTATAATCCCAGTACTTTGGGAGGCCGAGGCTGACGGATCACCTGAGGTCAGGAGTCCCAGACCAGCCTGGCCAACATGGTGAAACCCCATCTCTACTAAAAATACAAAAAAATCAGCCAGCGTGGTGGTTCGTGCTTATAATCCCAGCTAGTCAGGAGGCTAAGGCATGAGAATTGCTTGAACCTGGGAGGCACAGGTTACACTGAGCCGAGATCGTGCTGCTTCACTCCAGCCTGGGTGACAGAGCGAGACTCTGTCTCAAAAAAAGAAAAAAAAATTTTCATAGCTGGCATAAAATGAAATCTTATTCCTTTCCCAACCTTACATAAAGATGACTATTGCCCACTAATGCCTATTCAGAGAATGTAAATAAAATATAAACAAGGGCCAGGCACAGTGGCTCACGCCTATAATCCCAGCACTTTGGGAGGCCAAGGCGGGCGGATCACCTGAGGTCAGGAGTTCAAGACCACAGACTACCCTGACCAACATGGTGAAACCCATCTCTACTAAAAATACAAAAATTAGCCGGGCGTGGTGGTGCATGCCTGTAGTCCCAGCTACTCAGGAAGCTGAGGCAGGAGAATTGCTTGAACCTGGGAGGCAGAGGTTGCAGTGAACCCAGATCATGCCACTGCACTCCAGCCTGGGTGACAGAGTGAGACTCTGTCTCAAAAAATATATATATATATATATTTATATTTATAAATTATATATAAATATATATTAATATATAAATATATATTTATAAATTATATATTAATATATAAATATATATTAATATATTTATATATATTTATAAATTATATATTAATATATAAATATATATTTATATATTTATATATATTTATATATAAATTTATATATTTATATATTTATATAATATTTATATATAAATATATTATATTTATATATAAATATATATAATATTTATATATAAATATATTATATTTATATATAAATATATATTATATTTATATATAAATATATGTATATATGTATTTATATTTATATATATTATATATATATAATATATATATTTATATATAAATATATAATATATATATTTATATATATATAATATATATATTTATATATAAATATATATAATATATATAAATATATTTAAATTTATATATATTTATATATAATATTATATATAAATATATTTGTATATATTTATATATAAATATATTTGTATATATTTATATATATATTTGTATATATTTATATATATATTTGTATATATTTATATATAAATATATTTGTATATATTTATATATAAATATATTTGTATATATTTATATATATTTGTATATATTTATATATAAATATATTTGTATATATAAATATATTTGTATATATTTATATATAAATATATTTGTATACAAATATATTTGTATATATTTATATATAATATATTATATATTATAATATATTATATATTATAAATTATATATAAATATATATAATAAATATATATACACACACACATATATATGTCATTTTTCTTCACAAAAGAAGCTAAAATATATTTTTGTACCAAAAACAAAGTTGTAAACTGCTTTTTTAAAAATTCTCTATGGGAGGCTTTCAAAAACATATTCTACAGCAATTATTCTGAAAGTCAGTATGTCAGGAATAAATTACTTTCTTGACCTAACAATATGTGCCCCTGGCACAAGGAGAGACATAAACAAATTCCTGTTCACGTGGAACAGAAGATAGCTAAGACAAGTTCCCTAAATTATAAACCTTGGAGGCTAGGAAATTTGGCCAGTTTTCAACTTGAAAGCAACCTCTGCAATGTTAATCAATTAAACCTGCATTTGTGTCATAGTGTGGATTCACCCAGTAACTGGAAAGCCCAGGGAATGTAACATTGTCCCTGGCAAAGCTTAATAAATGGAAAGAGTGGAGTTTACTGAAAGTCACAAAACACCTGTTGACGGAGAATGTCCCCACTTCACCTTGAAATTGGGGATCTGACAAAAGAAATTGCTACAGGAAATTGTTTTCCATGACCACAAGTTGAACTCATAAATTGCTGACAGATGAAACAGGGCTCCCAGTTGAACTTAGACAAAAACTGACAGCCTGGTACAAGAGTTCTTAACCATAGGTGGTATGTGAACTTGGACTGGGAAAAATACACAGTCCTAGACTTTAGATTTTTTAACTTTATGATGGTGGGATAGTTATACATATTCAGCAGAAAACATTCTTCAAGTATCCATACAACCATTCTGTTTTTCACTTCAGTACAGTATTCAATGAATTGCATGAGAAAGTCAACACATTATTATAAAACAGGCTTTGTGGACAGGCAGCGGCTCACGTCTGTAATCCCAGCACTTTGGGAGGCCGAGGCAGGTTGATCACTTGAGGTCAGGAGTTTGAGACCAGCCTGGCCAACATGGTGAAACCCTGTCTCTACTAAAAATACAAAAAGTAGCCAGGCACAGTGGCACACACCTGTAATCCCAGCTACTCGGGAGGCTGAGGTGGGAGAATTGCTTGAACCCGGGAGGTGGAGATTGCAGTGAGCTGAGATCACGCCATTGCACTCCGGCCTGGGTGACAGAGCCAGACTTTGTCTCAAAAATAAAATAAAATAAAATAAGATTTTGTGCTAGATGATTTTGCCCAAATGTAGGCTAATGTAAGTGTTCTGAGCACGCTGAAGGTAAGTGAAGTTAAGCTATAATGTTCGGTAGGTTAGGTGAATTGAATTAAATGTATTGTCAACTTAACAATATTTTTATGATGGGTTTATCAGGGTATAGCCCCATCAGAGGTTGATGAGAATCTGTATTTATTTACACTAATTTCTAACTGGAATTTAACATTTTCTTCAATTATCAATGTAGGGAACAAACTGCTAGAATTAACAAAAACTACAGATTTTTTTTTTTTTTTTTTTTTTTTGAGATGGAGTTTCACTCTTGTTGCCCAGGCTGGAGTGCAATGGCACGATCTCGGCTCACCACAACCTCTGCCTCCCAGGTTCAAGCGATTCTCCTGCCTCAGCCTCCTGAGTAGCTGGGATTACAGGCATGTGCCACCACACCCAGCTAATTTTGTGTTTTTTTAGTAGAGACACGGTTTCTCCATGTTGGTCAGGCTGGTCTCGAACCCCCGACCTCAGGTGATCCGTCCGCCTCGGCCTCCCGAAGTACTTGGATTACAGGCGTGAGCCACCGCGCCCAGCCGAAATTACACATTTTTTTATATCACTTTACAGTTGTTGCAGATATTAGGTTGGTGCAAATGTTATTGAGGTTTTTGCCATTGAAAGTAATAGCAAAAACCGCAATTATTTTTGCACCAAGCTAATACTTTGAAATATCATTATTACTGGTTATTAGAGCCACTGTTATTTAATGCATTAAAAAGTAGCATATATATTATTATACCAGAAATTTGGGAGTTAAAAAATTATTCTAGTAACTTTATTTCATCATAATTGGATTCTGTGGTTATTCTATGTATTTTGTTCTATGCATTTAATAAAACATTCTGAGGCGTCTGTAGGCTTCATCAGGCTGCTGATGTGTCCAGCACACCAAAAAGGTTAGGAACCCTTGATCTAGTACTTTATGAATAAAGTTTTTAGGCCATCATCTTTTAGTTGCAGGCACAAAGATATGAACAAGAAATTCTATTTGCACCATTTGGTGGCCTTAATAAGTTGGAATCTAGATTATCCTTTTTGCAAAGTAGTGTTATTTAGGAATAATCATTTAGTCTATGTCCTTCTGTACAATCTTATTTACAATTTTGGTTTTACAATCTAAGTACAATTCCTGTTCTGGGATTTTTTTTCCAGGTATCAGCCAGAGATTTTGCCTCTATCCTATTTAGTGAAACCTTCTACCTCTTGCCTTGTTCATTGCTACGCATCTAGTGAATAGTGCAATACAATTATACTGCTCATGGTTTAAGCAGAACATGTGGTTCAAGTGCAAGGAAAGAAAGACATACTACTTTCCTTTGGATGCCTGTTAATCAGGAATGCTCCCAGTTAATTTCTGGGGTTGGTGCAGACCCCAAAATGGCCAAGTCCCAAGGTGAAACACTGGAATTGAGTCAAACCTCTAAAGAGGTCTTGGAGTCCCACAGACATTCCTAAGGTAACTAACGGCCATGAAAAGAAGATTTGGAAGGATCTTCAGCGCAGGAGCACAGCTTGCTGTGGAAGGTAATTCAATTCAGAAAGCACATCAGAAGGCTAGCAAGTTTAAAGTAAAAAACTACTGGGGCCAGGCATGGTGGCTCACACTTGTAATCCCAACACATTGGGAGGCTGAAGTGGGCGGATCACTTGAGCCCAGGAGTTCCAGACCAGCCTGGGCAACATGGTGAGACACCATCTTTAATAAAAATACAAAAAATTAGCTGGGCATGGTGGCACATGCCTGTAATCCCAGCAACTCGGGAGGATGAGGCAGAAGAATTGCTTGAATCCAGGAGCCGGAGGTTGCAGTTAGCCAAGATTGCGCCGCTGCACTCCAGCTTGGGTGACAGAGTGAAACCTTGTCTTAAAAAGAAAAACCTATTGGAAGGAAAGGCACGCCTAGGAGGTTTCTTTTGTGGTTCGACCACATCTTGTTCATGTAAAATATTTGAAAGATTCAATGTACAATGTCAAAGCTGTTTTTAGGGTTCTGACATCCCATACATAAAAGAACTTACCATTTGTTGCTTAGTAGGAAAAGATACTGGATAATCAAACACAATTTATCCATTTTGGTGTCCTTAAATGACTGTACCTGTTGTAACTGCTCTCTTGGCCAGAGAAATTACAAACATTTTACAGAAAAATGTCCCTGTACTGCCCCCAAGAGATAGAATCTCAGAGGTAGCTTTTCAAACCCACATAGTCTAAGAGCTTTGAAGCCCGCAGGGCCTATTAAAGACACTTATGTAGAATTAACTTCAAGATACCAGGAATACTATTTGGATAATCAAGGTAAATATTCTTGGGATTTTTTTTCCCCAGACATCAACCAAAAACTGTATCTATCCTATTTGGTGCTTAATTCATTATTACACATCTAGGGAAGGAACAGTAAAATTGTAATGCTTATGGTTTAAGCATAGCATATTCTCAGTGTAGGAAGAAAAAGAACAACTGTGCGTTTGTTTTGGCACAGGACCTTTTGGAAGGTAAAGAGCATACCATGGGCTTCTCATTATCCCCTATATAGAAACAAGTCTGCTTACAGCAGTGTGAGTTTACAGAATCTAGCACTTCAGAGGTCCTCCGTATTTCTCAAACATTACTGTGTCCTGGACATGCTATTGCAGTGCAAATCCTGATGCAGTGAGCCTGGAGTGGGTTTTTCTTTTTTCTTTTCTTTTTGTTTTTTTTTTTTTTTGAGACGGAGTCTGGCTCTACCACCCAGGCTGGAGTGCAGTGGCGCAATCTCGGCTCACTGCAACTTCCGCCTCCCGAGTTCAAGCAATTCTCCTGCCTCAGCCTCCCGAGTAGCTGGGACTACAGGCGTCTGCCACCATGCCCGGGTATTTTTTTTTTTTTTTTTTTTGTAGAGACGGGATTTCACCATGTTAGCCAGGATGGTCTCGATCTCCTGACCTCGTGATCCGCCCACCTCAGCCTCCCAAAGTGTTGGAATTACAGGCGTGAGCCACCACGCCCGGCCCTGGAGTGGCTTTTTCTGACAAGCTGCCTAGTGATGCCAGAATTTCTGTTTCTGGAGTCCTCAGATAAGGACTTCTAGATAGTGATGGGCCAGGACTAGGATTTAGAATAAGTAATAATAAGCAGCCTACAACTCAGGAAGATTTTAGGGGTGGGGCTTCAGCAAGACTGAATTACTTTTCATAAAAGAAGAGGGTATTTCCACCATGCCATGATGCTAGTCAATTTTTGCTTTACTCCCTCCAGGTTACCTAAAGCCCAAAGAGAAAATCAAATGTAGTGCAATATTATCCATAAATATCAACATGCTATTTTTCCTTAAGGAATAAAGGTTCTTCTATTGTTAATAAGCCTGTCATTTTAACTTCTTTATTCTTCACAAAAATTTCTAGAACTTATCTTAAAATATTTTGATAATGAAGACACTGCTTATTACGGCACTAGTTTACTCTTTAGACAGCTCAAATTTGTATTTATTTTAATTATACAAAGAATCGTTAGTACTTTTTTGGAGGTAATTACCACCATTAGCACTTCACTGTATTTGGGGAAAACATGATTTTTTCTTAATGATCATACTTACCTACACCAAATGCTTTTATGCCTCACTTTCAGACCAGGCTGACAAGAGGTTTGTTTTTGCAGTGTGTCTAGCAAAAAAAAAAAAAAAAAAAAAAAAAAAAAAAAAAAAATGCCTTTATTGTTTACTTACTCTTGTATTTTTAGAGTTTGCATTTTTAATGATCCTAATTTATTAGAGAATTCTCAGTGGTGCCATCAGTATTCATTATTAATATCTTCTATTTTAAAGCAGATGGAGTTATACAAATCTAAAGATATGAGTAGCACAATCTATCTGCTTTTGCAGTAGGTAATGTGTCAACATAAAACCGACAATCTTACTCATATACTACTCTCATTACAAGGATAATAACCTTCTGTAAGTCTCTGAAATCTCAGTAATATGGATTTTGGCCAAGCAGGGTGACTCATGCCTATAATCCCAGCACTTTGGGAGGCCGAGGAGGGCAGATTCCTTGAGCTCAGGAGTAAGAGACCAGCCTGGGCAACATGGCAAAACCCCATCTCTACAAAAACAAAACAAAACAAAACAAAAACAAAAATTAGCCAGGCATGGTGGTTTGCACCTGAGTCCTGGCTACTCAGGAAGCTGAGGTGGGAGGATCGCTTCAGCCCAGGGGGTCGAGGCTCTAGTGAGCCATGATTGGGACACTGCACTCCATCCTGGGTAACAGAACAAGACCCCCCCGCAATGATAATATTAATAATCATCATAATAATAAATTTTAAAAAAAGAAATCATGGTGCTTGGATGAGATAAGGCTGCTCCATTCTCATGGCAACTGATACCTGATACAAAAGTTTTTCCAGGCATCTTCCTTTAATTTTAAGAAAAGCTGATGAATATATGCCCATCTTGAGATAACTGGCACATATACTGCTTTACACTTTGCCAATGGAAGGGTTTTACAGGGAAGTCACATGGCCGGGTGTGTGCCCGCAGACTGCCACTTTAAGTCTCCTCCCCGTTCACAGGTGAATAGGCTGAACTGAAAACAAAGCCCAAAATAGCAGCCTCAATTTCCACCAGTACAGAATTCATGCAACTAATCCATACCCCTGCCTTCCTCTGTTTGTTCCGTAATCAAACCGAACACCTATTTCCTCCTCTGGTTTCATGTTCATTTGGGCCTTGACACCTTGTTTTACCTGATCCTCGGTGTCATAATCCATCTTTCTTCCAAGAAGAGCTTGTGTCTTCTTTCTGGGCCCAGCAGTTTGTATTATCTGCAAGACCATTTGACCACACTGACAAGGCCTGGTGAGCTTTATTCTGGGCAATCAAGAATGTGCCAAGGATGGCTCTTTCCTTTTTCTTGGAGAGTTCAATATCAGATACCAAGGAGGAAGCCCATTAGGAAGATATTGAATTCACAACAGAGTTGCAGTGAACCTTTACTCCCAAAGAAACAGCAATGCACAATGCAAATGGCTTATTTTATATATTTATTGAGGTGGATATAAAATTTATGCAGTGAGGTATATAAAGTACATAAATTTCAAACATGATGAATTTTTATATATGTACACACCTATGTAGCCATTGCCCAGACTGAAAGATAGAATGTTTTCAGCCTCCAGAAATTTCCTCTATGTCTCTTTCCAGCCAACCTGTCTTAACGGTAACCACTCTAGTGACTTCTGTCATCACGAATATTTCCTTAAAGACTAAGTTCTTTTTTTTTTTTTTTTTTTTTTTTTTAGGGCAGGGTCTCACTCTATGGCCCAGGCTGGAATGCAGTGGCATGCTGTGATCTCAGCTCACTGCAACCTTTGCATCCCAGGCTCCATCGATCCTCCCACCTTAGCCTCCCGAGTAGTTGGGACTACAGGCGCGTGCCACTCCGCCTGGCTAATTTTTCTATTTTTAGTAGAGACAGGGTTTTGCCATGTTGCCCAGGCTGGTCTTGAATTCCTAAGCTCAAGTAGTCTGCCCGCCTCATCCTCCAAAGTGCTGGGTTTACAGGTGTGAGTCACCGTGCCCAGCCAAGTTGAAGTTCTTAAAACTCAAATGAATCATTTCTGTGTGCACAACAGCAAATAAAATGTCATAATTGTTTCTCATTCACAATAAGCTTAGGTTTCAGGCATTATAATAAGCAGTATTTAATTAAGAAATTGGAAATTTGAAACTGAGAACTACACAAAGCCTTTCCCTAATTTCTTTTACCACAAGAAGAGCTTCACTTTTTGATCACAC
Organism: Pongo pygmaeus; assembly: GCF_028885625.2. Taxonomy (NCBI): domain Eukaryota; kingdom Metazoa; phylum Chordata; class Mammalia; order Primates; family Hominidae; genus Pongo; species Pongo pygmaeus. The sequence continues at coordinate 65,712,000 of NC_072390.2, forward strand.
AAATGAATGATGCCCTTTGAGCCAGCTGGGCTTCAGAATTTAGATACTTTTGGAGCATACACTGTATGTTACATAATACCCACTGTGGGATCCGGAGCAGTGCCTATTAACACATTCTCATTTTTGAAGAGAAATAAATAAATATTTACACTATGTTGGGGAAATAAAGACTATAGACAGCCTTGTGACAAATTCTTATTTGTCACCAAATAAATTCTGGCACTACCAAAATGACAAAATTAAAAAAAAACTTTTTGGATTTTGGAATTATAGATAATAGTTTGTGGATCTGTAGTAGATAATATTTATATTTATGTATGTATTTATTTATTTTGAAACAGTGTTTTGCTCTGTCACGCAGGCTGAAGTACAGTGGCATGATCTCGGCTCACTGCAACCTCTGCTTCCCAGGTTCAAGCAATTCTCCTGCCTCAGCCTCCTGAGTAGCTGGGATTACAGGCATGCACCACCATGCCCAGCTAATTTTTGTATTTTTAGTGGAGAAGGGGTTTCACCATATTGGCCAGGCTGGTCTCGAACTCCTGACCTCAATTGATCCATCCTGCTGGGCCTGCCAAAGTCCTGGGATTACAGGTGTGAGCCACCGCACCAAGCTGATAATATATTATTTAAGGGACTTTTCTGCTTGAGGCAAGGCTCACTCTGATATCCATGTTCACAAAGCTTTCTGAAGTAATCCAGATTTAAGAAGTGACTACTTCTTTCAAACTACTACAGCACTTTGAGCTTATTCTTCACATGGTGACTTAAAAAAAAAAAAAAAAAATTTATAATGAAATGCTTGGTTAAGCCGAAAAGCAGAAAATGTAGTATAATGAACCCCATAAAGACCTCATCTGGAGCCAGGTGCAGTGGCTCACGCCTGTAAACCCAGCACTTTGGGAGGCCAATGTGGGCGGATCACCTGAGATCAGGAGTTCAAGACCAGCCTGGGCAACATGGTGAAACCCCATCTCTACTAAAAATACAAAAATTAGCCGGTGTGGTGGCACCCACCTGTAATCCCAGCTACTTGGGAGGCTGAGGCAGGGGAATTGCTTGAACCTGGGAGGCAGTGGTTACAGTGAACCAAGATTATACTGCTGCACTCCAGCCTCAGTGACAAGAGTGAAACTCCGTCTCAAAAAAACCAAAAAACAAAAGCAAACAACAACAACAAAAAAACTCATCCAACCTCAACAATCTCATTAGAAATATAATGATTGTATCACTTCACCTGTAAATATTTAATAACATACTCCCTGTTTAAATACTTACATGAGTAAATACTTTGTTTCCATATTGTAATGTAGACTCCTTGATGATGAAATAAATGTTGTGTCTTTTTCATTCCTATTTCCTAATTACCTTTTCTCAGCAGGAGATTTAATACAGGAAAATGAATTATGCCCTGAGGAATGCTTGATGAATATACAACATCAAACAGTGGTTCTTAAGCTTGAGTGTGTGTCCAGATCACTTGGAGAGCTTGTTAAAAGGAAGACCCATGGGCCCCAACTCTGGAGTTTCTGATTCAGTGGCTGTGGGGTGGGGCCTGAGAATTTGCATTTCTAACAAGCTCAATGATGATGATGATGATGATGGCCTGGAACCACACTGTGAGAACTCCTGCGTTAGATGTCAACACTGAGTGATTTGCACAATAAAACAGTTTTAGCCTTTAATCAAGTATCAATCATACATGAGGACTTAGGAATACAGGAAGAAATACTTTTTATAAATCTCTACTCTCATGGAGTTTCTAATATGTTGTATAAACAGTATATAAAACAGAAATACATGAGAACTATTAAGAAACATAGGTGTTGGAGACCCATATCAGAACATTCTTATTTTTTATTGGTGTAAGGTAGGCATCAATTTGTTTAAAGCTCCCTGGTGATTCCAGTGTGCATTTACATACTATTACACCAGTGTTCACTGAAGAGCTGAGATTAGAATTTGTCCTTGAATTATGAAGCAGTTTTTAATTGACAGCTTACGTGGGGAAGGCTTTCCCAGGTTGGGGAGTGGGGTGACATAATGCTCCAAGCTTACTTTCAAATCTTTCCAAGACACTGAACTGTACATAAACATATTTTAAAATATTCAGTCTGTACAGTGTAGTTTGTATCCTCTTTCCACTTATTAGTGGTACCCTTGGATGAATCAACCTCTAAGTCCACAGTTTTCCCATATGTAAAATGGGGATAATAATTACACCTACCAGCTGGGCACAGCGGCTCATGCCTGTAATCTCAGCACTCTGGGAGGTCAAGGTGGGAAAACAGCTTGAGATCAAGAGTTCAGGAGCAGCCTGAGCAACATAGCGAGACCTTGTCTCTACTAAAAATAAAAAACATTAGCTGGTTGTGATGGTGCATGCCAGTAGTCCCAGCTACTTGGGAGGCTGAGGCGGGAGGATTGCTTGACCCTGGGAGATCAAGGCTGCAATGAGCTACAATTGGCACTGCACTCCAGCGTGGGTGACAGAGCAATACCCTATCTTGAACAACAACAACAACAAAAACAGAAGTGGCACGGTGGCTCATGCCTATAATCCCAATACTTTGGGAGGCCAAGATGGGAGGATTCATTGAGTTCAGGAGTTCAAGACCAGCCTGGGCAACATGGCAAGACCCCCCCATCTCTAAAATAAAATAAAAAAGAAACAGAAATAATGATACCTACTTGATAGTGTTGTTAGGACAATTAAATAATTTTAATATATACATGAGGTGGGCAGGGTACAGTGGCTCATGCCTGTAATCCTAACACTTTGGGAGGCCAAGGGTGGATCACCTGAGGTCAGGAGTTCAAGACCAGCCTGGCCAACATGGCAAAACCCTGTCTCTACTAAAATTACAATAATTAGCCAGGTGTAGTGGCACACACCTGTAATCCCAGCTACTCAGGAGGATGAGGCAGAAGAATTGCTTGAACCTTGGAGGCAGAGGTTGCTGTGAGCCAAGATCATACCACTGCACTCCAGCCTGGGCAATAGAACAAGACCCTGTCTCAAAAAAAAAAAAAAAAAGTAAAGATAAATAAAATACATTCGGTGCCTTAGAGGAACGCTTAGCAAATAGTAAGTACTCAATGAATGGTAATTATTATTTATCAAACATCATCTACATGTCAGGCAGACAGCCTGCATGAGAATACTTTGCATCTGTATCCTTTTAAATTTCGCAAAACTCTTGCATATTTTTTGTCTCATTCCTCTTTTCAATGCCCTTTGAGATATGTAGGGAAAGTTTAATTATGTCCACCTAACCGGAGAAAAAGACATCCAGCCTCTTATTAAGACAGTGTGAGAGCTAGCCCTAGAATTCAAGTATTCCACACTCCCAAAGTGTGCTTTTTCCTTCGATGTAAATAAGCAAATGAACAAAATAAAACAAAAGCAAAAAAAAAACATTTGAAGAACTGAGGTGTTTGTCCAGATAATTTTCAAACACCCCCTCCATGCCTTCCACTCCCACCCCATAGGAATCCAAATAACCTTCCTTCTATCATTGCCTGATTATCTATAATTGGGATGTCTAATTTATGGATAACTTATACTCTGCTTGGAGTTATATTTCTTGCTCAGCCATAGTTCTAGTCAAAAATTGTCAGGTTTTATCTTCATTTACTGGAGAGCCCCTGCATTTAGAAGAGATTCTTTCCTTCCCTCAAGGATTATCCGGAAAGTGATTGAGCCATGTTTAGCCTTAAATCCTACCCTCACTTTTTTGTGAAAAAGCCCATATTTGTATAAATCAACTCTAACTGGGTTTTCTGCTGTTGGGAGCTAAAAATCATTTCTAACAGTTACTGTTAAAATGCACAAAAATCTTGTTCCTCTCGTAATATCTTCATTTATATTTCCTCCTTTAGAATAGCTCATTAACTCTTATTAGGTCAAATTGAGGATGTCAAGTATAAACTACTAGTAGTAGATTAGTAATACTAGTAGTAAGGATAATCATAGTACTGTTTTGATTCTGTGTGCCCCGACCTACTATATATTAGACCTTAACGTTCATTTTTAAAAATTCTATATTTGAAAAATAACTACACACTTACATTATTTCTGGAGACCTATGGATAGATATAATTTCCCTTGGTCTTTTAAGCATTAACTGATGAGACATCTTAGTGTCTCACTATAACTATTACTGGATCAAAGGAGCTTTTTTTTTTTTTGGAGACAGGGTCTCACTCTGTCACCTAGGCTGGAGTGCAGGGATGCAATCTCAGCTCAGTGCAACCTCTGCCTCCTGGGCTCAAGCGATCCTCCCACCTCAGCCTCCCAAGTAGCTAAGACTACAGGCATGCACCATCAGGCCTGGCTAATTTTTTTTTTTTTTTTGTAAAGATGAGGTTTCACCATATTGCCCAGGCTGGTCTCGAACTCCCGTGCTCAAGCATTCCGCCCACCTTGGCCTCCTAAAGTGCTGGGATTACAGGAGTAAGCCACCTCACTCAGCCCAAAATAGTATCATTTAAAGTTGAAATAGCTCAATTCAAGCAAGAATGCTGGACAGACAGGGGATAAAAGGTAAATGCAAGAAAGCACAGTATTTTTCAAAGCTTAAGATGATCATGCAGAAAATTCACAACCAGTTGCAGAGTAATGACCACTTTATTTAACCCAGGAGTGATAGCCACCAGTGTAATTCTTGCCTGTAGAAACCAGCAGAGGGAAATTTCAGAAGGTTTTAGACACTATGTTTCTACTAATGATTACTCATGTTTTCCAATTACATGTGTCTTTTTCCTGCCTTTTCACTGCTCAGATCCCAATATATGTAATATGTCACTCAGTAGCTGTTACATGAAAGGAACATGTTAGGTTGCTATATTAACTTTTCCAGTATGCATGTGTGTGCACTGGAGAAGAAGAACCCAGGCTCTTCTACTTCTCTCACATGCTTAGAGTGCAGGCCTTCATTCTCTTGTTTGTCATCTTATGGCCCAATGATGGGTGCCATGCCAGTACACATCTGTGGCAAAAAGTGAGATGAAGCAAAAAAGCCAAAGACACATGCCAGTTGAATCTGTTCTTTTTTAAAAAAAAGCCTTTCCAGAAGCCCCAGCCGTCGGCTTCCTTGTATGTGTTTCTAACAGTGTCGCCTTAGACCAGCATGATCCAACTGAAATAGAGTGCAAGCCACAAATGGGAATTATGTATATAATTTTAAATTTTCTGTAGCCACATTTGAAAAGTAAAAGAGGTTTAAAAAATAACTTTAATAATATGTTCCATGAACCCAAAATATACAGAATATTATTTCAACATGTGATCAATATTTTAAAAATTAAGATATTTCCATTCTTTACATTTTTTTGCACTGTCTGCAAATCCAATGTATATCTCAACTTAAAATAGCCACATTGCAAGTACTCAATAGCCATATGTCACTATATTGCATAGGAAAAGAAGCCTGTGAGATTGTGATAGACATTGTGTATATTTGGTCTCTGCCCTGGTTCCTGAGAAAAAGCTTCCAAATCCCTTGGAATTTCCTGAGTGATAGGGGCATCTTTTGTTCTAATGAGGCAACTCTTGGTGGGCTCCTAGATAGCCTCAGGATGGGGGCTGGTTGCCAGGGGAACTAACCCTGTGATTAGAGGATTGGAACTTTTAGCTCCATCCTCTGCCCCCTGACCTCCTGGGAAGAGGAGATAAGGGTTGAGTTGATCTCCAATGGTCAATGATGTAATCAATCACACCTATGTAAGCAAGCCTCTATAAAACTCCAGAAGGACAGGGTTCAAAGAGCTTCCTGATTACTGAACACGTGAAGGCATGTGGAGGATGGTAAGCCAAGAGAGGGCATGGAAGCTCCACACCCCTTGCCACATACTGTGCCCCATGCATCTCTTCCATCTGGCTGTTCATCTGTGTCCTTTATGACATCCTTCGTAACATACGTAAAGTGTTTCCTTGAGTTTTGTGAGCCATCCTAGCAAATTAATATAACCCAGTGGCAGGGTAACGGCAACCTGGGACTTGTGACTGGCATCTGAAGTGGGGGACACTCTTGTGAGACTGAGCCCTCAACCTGTGTGATGCGACACTATCTCCTGGTAGATAGCATCAGAATTGAGTTAAATGATAGGACACCCACCAGGTCACAGCTGAAGAACTGGTTGTTGGTGAAGAGCAACCCACACACATTTTGGTGACTAAAGGTGAAGTATTGTGTTCTGTTGTGACTGTGTGTGCACAGTAGCAGAAAAAGTTAGTTCTGTTTTCTTTTTTTTTTTTTGAGACGGAGTCTTGCTCTGTCGCCTAGGCTGGAGTGCAGTGGCGCGATCTCGGCTCACTGCAAGCTCCGCCTCCTGGATTCACGCCATTCTCCTTCCTCAGCCTCCCGAGCAGCTGGGACTACAGGCGCCCGCCACCAAGCCCGGCTAATTTTTTGTATTTTTAGTAGAGACGGGGTTTCACCGTGTTAGCCAGGATGGAATTCTGTTTTCATTAGAAAGTCTTTGACCAATCACTGGAAGTGGCTAAGGGGAAAGGAATTGTTGTCAGAGCAGACCAGAAAACAGCAGTGTCTACCTCCTTGACAGTAGCGGGTATTTAATAAGGAATGAATTGACTTCAATTTAAGCAAAGTAAGTTCCCTCCATGATAGCTCTCTACAACCTTCAACCTAGGATTATTCGAATGTAGGACAAACTGTCCTTAAATTCTTTAAATTGACAAAGAATTGTATATAATTATGGTCGGGCGCGGATGACTCATGCCTGTAATCCCAGCACTTTGGGAGGCCGAAGCAAGCAGATCACTTGAGGCCAGAAATTTGAGACTAGCCTGGGCAACATGGTGAGAAACCCCATCTCTACTAAATACAAAAATCAGCTAGGCATGGTGGCGGGCGCCTGTAATCCCAGCTACTTGGGAGGCTGAGTCAAAAGAATCGCTTGAACCTGCAAGGCAGAAGTTTTGGTGAGTCAAGATCACGCCACTGCACTCCAGCCTGGGCGACAGAGCAAGACTCCGTCTCGAAAGAAAAAAAAATGTATATACTTTAATGCAATGGGATACAACGTAATGTTTCAATACATTGTGGAATAATCAAATAAGGCTAATATATCCATCACCTCACATACTTATTTCTTTTTGGTGAGAATATTTAAAATCTACTTTTAGCCATTGCGAAATATACATTATGAACTATAGTCACCATGCTGTGCGATATTTCTAAAACTTACTCCTGAAACTTTTTACCCTTTGACCAACATCTCCCCATTCCCCATCCACCCCCCACACCCCCACAACTGTCTTTCAAAGACAAAAGAATTTCACCTCTACTAATGAAGCGTTTATGTAGAAAGACACTGGTAATGTTTCGTTTCCTTCATCCAACCTGCTGCATCTTGTAAATTCCTGGCAAGCAGAGTTACTTTAGGTCATGCGTATTTATAACCTCTCCTTGCCTGCGGTGGTTATTATAGCAACCACATCTATGGATTATCACCTAACTGGAGTTTCCTCCTCACAGGCCCCACCCTTCAATGTTCAGAGAGGGGCGGTTGCCCCAGATTTTATATAATTGTCAGAGTTTTGGAGGGAGCAATTCACTCTTCTTCTCTACTTCCACTCCATCTTCTCAATCCTACATTTCCATCACTTTTAATTTTATTCTGCCTTGCCTCTTTTTTATATTTTACATCTTATTTTTGAAATTGTCATTACCATGCCTTGTTTTAAGAGTACACAAGCTCATTATAGTAAAGAGTTTCGGGTGATAACATTTTCTGAAATAAGGGTGAAGAAATATCCTCCCATGTCACAACCGTCGGGAGGGCGGGGGTAGGGATATAGGAAGGCACGGTCCCTGCTGCTTTCAAGGACAAGACAATTAAGTGTTCCGGTGCTTTTCTAAGCCAGAACATTGAACATCTATTTATGGTGACTGTGACACTGGAGGTGATTGGTAAATTCACCGCAGGCCAATAACCTTGCCAACAGCCATGAGGAGTGGCAAAGAATTCTGCAGAAGAGCAAGTCCTATGCACACAAAACAGCTCGGAAAGTGAAAGCGTCGCTGAAGTGCGGAAGCCTCGCATTTCCTGGGTCCTCTTCCTCCTTCCTTTGCCGCCTCCTGCCCTCCCGTTCTCCCCCTTCCTCTGTGGCTCAGGCAGGACAGACCCCCAACTCCCAGCTTCCCTGGCCTCCGCGGGTTCGGAGACTGGGACCCCCAGGCCAGGAGTGCTGGGGACGCGGTCGGCCAGCCCCGCCTTCCTTCAGGGAGCGGCGGAGCTCCACCTCCTCCTCTGCACTGCACTTCTCACATCCTCAGCATCGCGTCCACAAGGCCGCCGGCCCCGCCTCAGAACCGTAACCTCTAGGAGCTGGCTTGAGGAAGGCGCGGAGGACAGGAACCCCGGCGCCGGCAGCTAAGCCTCCAGACGGAGCCCGCCCCTCCGACCGGTTCCTGCCTCCCATTGGCCCGCGAGCCCGTCCGTCTCCACCGTGGGCCGCGCCTTCCCGGTCCCGCAGCTGGCCGGCTCCTCGCGCCCTCCCCTCACCCGGCCGCTCTTCGGGCCACCTCTGCGTGTGGGGCCGCCCGCGCCAGTGAGTCTGAGCTGGCGGCGGCTCCGGGAGGCTCGCAGAAGGGGAGGGCCGGGCGGCGCGGGAGCTGAGCATCGCCAGGGCGGGCGGCAGGGCGCGGCCTCTCCGCCGGGTGTACCACCTGTCGCGGCGCGAGACCTCTGGTAAGGCCCGGCGCGGTGGGGCCCGGGCGGGGGTCCGGGAGAGTAGCGGGCGCGGTACTCCCCTGGCCCGGCCACGAGAGCCCAGCGCTGCAGCGCCTCCGGCCTCCGCGTGTGCGGTCCCCGCAGGTCCCGGCCTGGCGGTGGGGGCTGGGGGAAGGGAAGCGGCCCGCGGAGTCCGCGCTGAGGGCGGGGGACCGGCTGCGTCGCGGCGACCCAGGTTCCAGCGGCGGCGGCTCTTCCCGGCGCGGTATTTCCAGGTTCCTCCGCCCCCTGGTGCCGGGGCGCCCCGCTCTCGCCCGGGAGCGAGGCCCTGGGCCTCCAAACGCCAGCATCTCTTTCTCGCTCTTTCTGCACCCCTCCACAAAAGGACTTCTGTGGCTGGAAACCCTTTGGCAAGTCTATCTCCTTTATTCAGTCGGGCCGAGTTAACGGCAGGAGTTAGGCTGTGTGTGTGGCTCCTCCCTTTAAAAAAAGACTTGCTGCAGGTTGGAGAGTTCTAAGATTGGACCGATTCCGTCTATTATGAAATGCCATCTGTGGACCGGGACTGGCCGGTGTTTCTTTCACGCTGGCGATAACTGTCTCTGCATGTGGTGTTACCTAGGTGGTCCTAGGTTTCGACTTTCTTTTTTGGTTCCGGAGATAATTCTAGAAAATTTACGTTGCTTGTGGTGAGAAGCGTGATCTAGTTAACACGTGCTTTCTTACAAAACGTTTTATCATCTTCTGTCTGTGGATTTACCTTCCTGATGCTTGTGGCTATCACCTCTAAGCAAAGAGGTTAATAGCATTGCTATTTCTGTTAGTGTTGCAGTTGATAACGATAACAATAGTAGCATGTATTAATTGCTAGCGACAGGCAGTGCGCTGGTTTCTACACGGATTATCTCAAAATAACCCTTTGAGGTTGATACTGTTACTATCTCCAGTTTACAAACCAGGAAACTAAGGTTTAGGTAGGTTAGGTAACTTGCCTAAGACCACAGTTTTAACGTGACAGAGCCTAGATTCAAACTCAAGTGGTCTAACTTCATAGCTGCGTCCTCCACCCCCACTCCCGTAAACGTGTATGCTCCTTAAGCATTGCTCATGTTGTTAAGCTAATTGCGATGTTGTACTCATAATTTTGATTTTCAATTTACAAATATTCTGTAAATTAGATGAGAGAAACAGTTGTTTTTAAAAACATACATATAGGCCGTTCGCGGTGGCTCACGCATGTAATCCCAGCACTTCTGGGAGGCCGACGTGGGTGGATCACCTGAGGGCAGCTAATTTTTGTAATTTTAATAGAGACAGGGGTTTCACTATATTGGCCAGGCTGGTCTCGAACTCGTGACCTCAAGTGATCTACCCACCTTGACCTTCCAAAGTGCTGGGATTACAGGCGTTAGCGACCGCGCCTAGCTCCTAATATGACTTTTATCATGCATTAATAGGAAATGTTGGGCTATGCTTCTGTAGAAATATTCTCTTGAGAATAATATATTTATGCTTAATAGCTATTCCTGAGAACTGCTTATGGGTGACACCCTTAGAGGGTGTTTATATGTTTTTGTCTTTTAATATATTTATGAAAACAAAATATTCATAAAGGAAAAAACCCATTTACCATTTGGGAACTTCTTTTGTAAAATTAAAAACTTATAGCTATATATGTATAATCTGTATATTAAGTTAAAAACTCTAATTGATTTTGGTGAATTTCAGACAAACTAGACATATTTTATTTTCTTTAAGATGGAGTTTTGCTCTTGTTGCCCAGGCTGGAGTGCAATGTTGCGATCTCCACTCACTGCAACCTCCGCCTTCCGCGTTCAAGCGCTTCTTCTGCCTCAGCCTTCCGAGTAGCTGGGACTACAGGCATGCACCACCATGCCTGGCTAATTTGTGTGTGTGTGTATTTTTAGTAGAGACAGGGTTTCACCATGTTTTTCAGGCTGGTCTCGAACTGCTGACCTCAAGTGATCCACCTCTGTCGGCCTCCCAAAGTGCTGGGATTACAGGCGTGAGCCACCACGCTCGGTGAACTAGCCATATTTTAAAACACAAATAACATTAAAACCTATATTTACTAAGGATTAATGTTACAGGACAAAATTCACACTAAAAAATTACATTGACTTTATAAAAAGATAACTTTTATTAGAAATTAACTATTTTATTTGAAAGTTACGATTTTGATTTTATGGCAGCATGTTATACCTCCTTTGATCAATATGTACAAATTTCAAAAGTGATAAAAGATATATTCTGTATATACTTGTTTTGGATGACATTTGATGTTGCCTGTATCTGTATGCCATCCAGATTCTCATTCTTGACTTTGAGATTTGATTTGAAATATTTTGAATAAATGTTAATCATGATTATCCTTATAGCCTCTTATATTAATTTGATCATTAAAAGATGTTGATGCAGAAACTAGTAGGCATTTAGAAGGCACCTTGTGACCACCTTAGTCTACAACTACTAATAGTAATGCTTATGATAACTAGCGTTTCTAGAGCACCTAGAGGGCATTGTGATAAGCATCTTAATGGATTATCTAATTTAAATCTTAAAACAGCCTATTAAATAGGTCTTGTAGTTTAACATTCCCATTTTACTGATGAGAAAATGCGAATTGGGGAGGTTGTGATTTACTCAGCATCACAGAGTTAGCAAATGGCAAAGCCAGGATTTATTTTGTTTTGTTTTCGTTTTTGAGAGAGGGTCTCAGTCTTACCCAGGCTAGAGTGCAGTGGTGCTATTATGGCTCGCTGCAACCTCAACCTCCCATGCTCAAGCGATCCTCCTGCCTCAGCCTCTGAAGTCGCCAGGACTACAGGTGTGTGCCACTACCCCCAGCTAATTTTTAAATTTTTTGTAGAGATGCGGTTTTGTCATGTTGCCCGGGCTGACCTGGAACTCTTGAGCTCAAGCAACCCACCCACCTTGGCCTCCCAAAGTGCTGGGGATTACAGGTGTTCGCCATGGGATTTAAATCCAGGCAGTTTGACTCCAGAACTTGCCCTTTGACCACTCTGCTAGACTATTTCGTATGGGTTTTTTAAAGCAAACTTTGAAGTCAAGTAGTCAAACTCTTTATAGTGATGCTATTGTAAAACTCTAAATGCTTGACACTATTAATAATATGTATATATCAACATTACTACACAGAATTCTGCAAGTTTCCCCTCCCCCACTTTATTGATGAGAAAAATAAAACATCTAAGTCAATGGCTTCCAGACTTTTGGACTTCGCCCACAAGTAAAAAACTGTATATGTGGGGGACAGTTGGGACCAGACGTAAGATCTCCAACTTTTATTTCTGTCAAGGTTGAGAACCTTCTTAAACACTACTGCAATCTGGTCCGGCACGGTGGTTCATGTCTGTAATCCCAGCACTTTGGGAGCCAGAGGTGGCTGGATCACTTGAGGTCAGGAGTTCGAGACCAGCCTGGCCAACATGGTGAAACCCCATCTCTACTAAAAATACAAAAATTTGCTGGGCGTGGTAGCACACACCTATAATCCCAGCTACTCCGTAGGCTGAGGCAGGAGAATCGCTTGAACCTGGAAGCCAGAGGTTGCAGTGAGCCGAGATCACACCACTGTACTCCAGCCGGGGCGACAGTGATTTTTGAGACTTTACCTCAAAAACACAAACAAAAAAACTACTGCAATCTACTGTCCTGATCCTTTCCTTAAAAAAGGGACATTTTTACCACCACAAAGGTAGGAAGGTCATAGTTACAACATAAAAACAGAATAAATTTAATATTATGAAAAACTATATTACATTGTGTTAGTTTTTCCTCATTTGGTCATAGACCAGTCAAAAACATGTCCTAAACTAACACCAATTCAGAGATCATTTGGGAATGCCTGGGTGACACAACTGATTCTGAACTGGTAATTAGCTGAGTCCAGTCCAGATTCACTCTCCAGTCTGTCTGACCGCAAAGCCTGTGCTTGTTGCCCTGTCAGGAGCTCTTTCTAGTGAACAGTGTCTAGGGTTTTGGTCTCCTGTGAACAGTCTTTCTCAGGTGTTGACTATTTCCTTCTCCCCCCAGGTAGGGGGCCAGGGAGAATAGTCTCCAGCAGCCAATGTCTTAACAGCTTTAGTCCCAGTCCAGTTTGTAAATACCACCCAGAGGGTGAGTTCCACTGCTTCCCTGTTTGAGGTGGTTCTTTTGTCCGTGCTTACTCATGGAAGGGGCAAGGCAGTGACCATATCAGGGCAAGAAACCATGGGCATATTCCAGTATTCAAGAAACTCTCCAGCTGGGTGTGGTGGCTTGCTCACACCTGTAATCCCAGCACTTTGGGAGGCCGAGGCGGGCGGATCACCTGAGATCAGGAGTTTGAGACCAGCCTGGCCAACATGGTGAAACCCCATCTCTACTAAAAATACAAAAAAGTAAACGGGCATGGTGGTGGGTGCCTGTAGTCCCAGCTACTCAGGAGGCTGAGTGAGGCAGGAGAATTGCTTGACCCAGGATGTGGAGTTTGCAGTGAGCCAAGATCATGCCAGTACACTCCAGCCTGGGTGTCTAAAAAACAAAAAAAGAAACTCTCCAGTAAATAGCTTGATTTTACTTAGTTATTCAAAATTAGAATCCCCACCTTCTTTTATTTCCTGTTTTTACTTCACTCGCTCCTATAGTTCTCCTTCTATCATCTTTGTGTAACATAAGGAGTTAGGTGTGTGTTTTCCCCATTCTGTCTTGTCTCCAGAAGATATTAAGCCCACCTGTCTGTTTCTGTCTGTAAGTGTTCTAAGTTCCGATTTCGGCAAAGATTGTTTTTTTCCTTAAGTTGTTTTTTTAATTATGCCTACTGAAGACACTATTAAAATTACTTTTATATTTTATTTTACTCTATCACTTGCTAATAAAATTAAGTTCTCTAATAATTTGAATAATATATGTTTTATCTTTAATTACAATACTCTTTTGCATATATTCTCTCATTTGATCATCACAGTTTTTCTATGAGGTAGATTTGAGAGGTGGTGTTATCTTTATATACAAGCCAAATTCTTTTTTTTTTAATTTATTTATTTTGAGACAGAGTCTCATTCTGTCACCAGGCTGGAGTGCAGTGGTGTGATCTCGGCTCCCTGCAACCTCTGCATCCTGAGTTCAAGCAATTCTCCTGCCTCAGCCTCCTGAGTAGCTGGGACTACAGGCACGCACCACCATGCCTGGCTAATTTTTGTATTTTTAGTTGAGACTGGGTTTCACCATGTTGATCAGGATGGCCTCGATCTCTTGACGTCATGTTCCACCAGCCTTGGCCTCCCAAAGGGCTGAGATTACAGGCGTGAGCCACTGCTCCAGGCCCAAATTCATTATTTGATAGGAGCAAGATTTTAACTAGGAGTTGAAAATAGAAGATTTCATATATCAGAAACCTGATCTTAACTGCTGATTCCAAATGTATTTTTTGGGGATTGCCTTTGATTCAAAATAAAATGTATTCCATACCATTTTAGATTTGCCTACCTTGCAGTACTAATCACCAAAGTTTGGGTGTGTGTCTGTGTGTGTGTGTGTGTGTGTGTGTGTGTGTCTGAAATGGAGTTTTGCTCTTGTTGCCCAGGCTGGAGTGCAGTGGTGCAATCTCGGCTCACTGCAGCCGCCGCCTCTCGGGTTCAAGCGATTCTCCCACCTCGGCCTCCCGAGTAGCTGGGATTGCAGGCGCAGGTCACCACACCCAGCTAATTTTTTGTATTTTTAGTAGAGACAGGGTTTTGCCATGTTGGCCAGTCTGATCCCGAACTCCTGGTCTCAGGTGATCTGCCTGCCTCAGCCTCCCAAAGTGCTGGGATTTCAGGCGTGAGCCACCACGCCAGGCCCAAAGTTTTAACTATAGTAAATAATGCTATCTCTCCTGGAAGAGCCACACAAACATATGATGAATTCTTTTAGAACTTCTTTTTAGCTGGGTGTGATGGCTCATGCCTCTAATCCCAGCAACTCACAGGCTGAGATTGGATGATTGCTTGAGGCCAAGAGTTCAAGACCAGCCTGGGCAACATAGCAAATGCCATCTCTACAAAATATTAAAATTAGCCGGGCACAATGGCTTGTACCTGTAGTCTCAACTACTTGGGAGGCTAAAGCAGGTGAATCACTTGAGCCCAGGAGTTCAAGACTGCAGTGAGCTGTGATTATACAACTGTACTCCAGCCTGAGTGACAGAGTGAGATACTGTCTCTAAAAAAATAATAATAATAAAACTTTTTTTAAATGACAATTTATAAAATTTAAATAGTTTTTTTTCGCCACTTAGCAGAGTATCAGCCATCCCAATTTTGTTAATAATACTTTTGTCACCATGTTGGGGATTCTGGGGAGAAAGCTACTTGGTATATATATGTTTTTAACACTGTGCTGCTATAATTAACATTATTAGTCATATGATACTGATTAATAATTTTGAAAAGTGTAGAAACATGTATATATAATTTGTACTTTTAGAGCCAACTGCTGGTACTTTCTGCAGTACACTAATAAATGGAAATAAAGTGACATGGACCTTTTATGCTAGATAATCCTGAAAAGATGTATAAAAGTCAAATTTGAGTAACTTAAAATTTAAAAATAGCCTGAAAAATCTTGCTATTTAAAGAAATCCAGTGAAGAATTCTCTTATATAGCAAATTCTCTCTCATAAAAATAAAATCAATGGAGTTTGCTCAAAGCAGGCTCTACCACTGTTTCTTCTTCTAGATTGTACACATTTAATAGATATCCATTATTAGATTCAGATAGTGAAGACAATTCATAAGTATACAATGCTGGTTCTATATATATGTGTGCGTGTATATATTCATACTATATGCCCACACAAATTTAAAATTTTAAAAAAAGGAAAACTTGGGAAGCCTATACAGGTATATGTCTATTTTTTAACTTAAAATTGAGAAAGGGTAAATTAGATTTTTTTTTTTTTTTGAGATGGAGTCTTGCTCTGTTGCCCAGGCTGGAGTGCAGTGGCATGATCTCAGCTCACTGTAACCTTCACCTCCCAGGTTTAAGAGATTCTCATGCCTCAGCCTTCGGAGTAGCTAGGATTACAAGTACGTACCACCCTGCCCAGCTAATTTTTGTATTTTTAGTAGAGATGGGGTTTCACTATGTTGGCTTGGCTGGTCTTGAACTCCTGACCTCAAGTGATCCGCTTGCCTCAGCCTCCCAAAGTGTTGGGATTACAGGCGTGAGCCACTGCACCTGGCCAAGTTCTTTTTCTTGGTTTTGTTCATGTTTATAGTTCTTTTAAAAAGCACAAAGGAGAGCTTTATTTAGGACTTTATAACTTACTGGTAATAGAACATTAAGAGAATACTTCATGGTGGTGATTTAATAGATTCTGTTTAATGCTTTTGATGTTTACCTAGAGAAAACCAAATCTGCCTGGACGCAGTGGCTCACACCTGTAATCTCAGCACTTTGGGAGGCCAAGACTGGCAGATCAATTGAGGCCAGGAGTTGGAGACCAGCCTGGACAACATAGAGAGACCCCGTCTCTTACCAAAAATACGAAAAATTAGCTGGGCATGGTGGTGCATGCCTATAGTCCCAGCTACTCAGGAGGCTGAGGCAGGAGAATCACTTGAATCCAGGAGACGGAGGCTGCAGTGAGCCGAGATCGTGCCACTGCACTCCAGCCTGTGTGACAGCAAGACTGTCTCAAAAAGAAAAAAGAAAACCAAATCTGATGGTGTAAGTTTCATAGCGGCTAAAAAGACATGGATTCCTGTAGTGTTAAGTAAGAATATGAGAGCAATACTAACCCTAGGCCTCATTCCGGCCCTGACGTGTGGTAGGTGCTCAATAGATGAGTAAATAAGTATAATATAGGTTTAAACTGAATCAACTTCCAGTTGAAAGTGATCGATTAGTCACATGTTGAAATCTCCCTTTCTTGCTCTGAAAACACAGAGATGGTAAGTAAAATTGAAACAACACAGAGCCAAGTTTGAAAGCAAGAAAGAAATCTCCACATGCAGGAATGAAGAAAGAACCTATAGCAGTGAGCTTGATTGAAGACAAATGTTCCATGGGTAGACAGGGAACAAATACAGTACATAAATACTACTTAGGATCTGAAGTGTTTATTGCTTGCCAGGAGATGGAAACTGAGTTCCCAAGACCTGTTCAACCTTCAGAATCAAAATTAGACATATTTTGGGAAGCTGAGAATGGGGAAACACTTTTCTCTCCATAAATGAAGACTGTATCCTCCCTGAGGTTGAGACGAGAGTTAAACCATCCATCCCACACCATAAGTAGAATCCTAAGCCTCACCTTGTTTGAATTTGGCTTTGGAATTCTACCCGAGATATGTAACCACCTAACACAGAAACTAATGTAGAAACTAGTTTTAGCCTGTAAACCCTCAGGATCTCATATAGAGGCAAACTTAAAACTGCCTCCAGGGGTTGGTTTCCACAACACACAACATGTATGGGACCACCATCAAAAATTGCAAAGTGAGCTTATAGACAAAAATTATGCCATGAAAGAGACTGAAAATTTATATCCAGGCACTAAAGACATTGGAAAAGGTCTTTAAAATAAATATGTAATGAAGCCAGAATTTAAAGTTATGAAGCATGAACTAGTGACCATAAAACAGAACCAAATAGAAATATAGACATAAAATAATTGAAGTGAAACAACGGAATATCAGAAATAGATAACTAAAGAGCTATATAAGAAGTTAGGTGGTGGATAAATTGCTTAATTAAGAAATGAGGTCAGGCTCAGTGGCTCACACCTGTAATCATAACACTTTGGGAGGTTGTGGCTGGCAGATCACTTGAGCCCAGGAGTTGGAGACCAGCCTGGGCAAAATGGTGAAACTCTTTCTCTACAAAAAAAAACTACAAAAATTAGCTGGGCGTGATGGCACATGCCTGTCATCCCAGCTACTTGAGAGGCTGAGGTGGGAGGATTGCTTGAGCCCCCGAGGTCGAGGCTGCAGTGAGCTGTGATCATGCCACTGCACTCTAGCCTAGGCAACAGAGCAAGACCCTGTCTCAAAACAAAAAATGAAAAGAAAATATATGAAATGAAATTTTGTCTTGAAAAATGGGATTTAGAAAGGAATGGGAGGGAATACATTTATGAAACAAAAACAACAGAACCAAAGGCTCAGAGGCTGAAAATTTTGGAACAGGAAGGGAAAACAAAATAAAAACCCTGGACTACCACTAGTAAGCTGAGTGATATTGGGCATGTCCATTTCTATCTCTGGGCTTTTTTTTTTATTTAAATTAAGATATTTAAACTAGGTGATGTCTAAGACTCGTGATAACTATAATCATGATTCAAGGAAAATCTAAGTGTGTAAATCTAATTAGAATAAAGCACTATTTAGTTTAAAGTTTATGTACTTGGTAATATGATATATACTCTAATGCTTTAGGAAGGAAGCTCTATAAAGGGTATCAGGGTCATAACAATGTATTAAATAGTGTGGTATTATACTAAATATATTGATCTTCCTGATTCTCTCACAGAGTTCCTCAAACCCTTGGATTTCCTGAATGATAAGAGTGTCTTTAAAGAAAATTTTTTTTAAACTGATGCACAATAGATGTACATAGTTTCAGGGTACATGTGATAATTTAATATATTCATATAATTTGTAAAGATCAAGTCATTGTATTCTGGATATCCATCACTTTCAATATTTGTATCTGTGCTAGAAACATTCCAGTTCTTCTCTTTTAGCTATTTTTAAATGTACAGTAGATTATTATAAACTATAGTCACCTTACTTATTTGTCTAACACTAGGTCTTATTCCTTCTGTCAAGCTGTATATTTTTATCCATTAATCCCCTCCCCGCCATGATAGGAGTGTTTTTTGTCATAATGATCCCCTTTTGATCACACCTGAGTGTATGCTAGTCACCTGAGGTGACTTAGGGTAGAGCCCCTAGGCAGCCTCAGGGTATGGCTGATCACTAGAAAGACCAAGTGATTAGAGGGTTAGAACTTTCAGCCCTATCCATGAGCTTTGGGGAAGGGGGTGCTGGACATTAAGCTGTATAAAACTTTTGAATGACAAGATTTGCTGAGTTTCTGGGTTGCTGAACACATGGTGCTGGGAGAGTGGCCTGTCCAGAGAGGGCATGGAAACCCTGCATCCCATTGCCCCCAATGCCTTGCCCTCTACATCTCTTTATCTGGCTCTTCATCTGTATCCTTTATAATAAAGGGGGATTTTTTGAAGACATATTAGAGTAAAGGAATTTACCGTGGATAAGAAGACTTAAAAATGGGCCATGGTTAAAGACTTGTTAAGAGTTCATAATAATAATGATACATTTGACAAGGAAATTTAGTTATTTCTGTGACATACAACAATTTAACATTAGAATTATGACTGACAACATTTCCTAAGACGTATCAGATTTCTAGGAATCTCATGCAGTTTTGGAACAGATATTAACCTGTTCATGTTAATGGGATTCTAGGAAATGGTTAAACATTGTTCTTATTTAGCAGTGCTTCCCATATAATTTAACATGCCAATAAGCCTAATATGTTTCACTTGGACTTCCACGGGCTGTTTTGGAATGTCCAAGAGTTAGTTTAAGGTCAATAAGACGTAATTTACAATTTGGAATTTGATTTGGGGAAGCCTGTTAATTATGTCAAAGGTTTAAAACACTTGATCAAAAATAGTATCAAAGGTCACTGTGATGAAATGAAATAATATTCATTTAGCTGAAGTGATTTCAAAAATCAAGAGATTTCAAAAATCAAGAATCCTCACTCTTTGATAGAAAAGCAACCCCATTTTCCAAAAAAAAAAATCAAAAGGCCTAATAAAGACAGCATGATGCAAACAATGTTTCTTCTATTTTGCAGCTTACTCAAAAGGCAAACTATAATCTTTTGTTATTTTTTATTAATACTACACAAAAATCTTGTTCAGAAGAGAAAACCAAATTTAATATATTATTATTTTTCTCTTTTTTTGTACTTTTTGTAGAGACAAGGTCTTACTATGTTGCCCAGGCTAGTCTCCAACTCCTGAGCTCAAGTTATCCACCCATCTCAGCCTCCCAAAGTGCTGGGATTCCAGGCATGCACCACTGTGCGGGGCCTCAATGTATTATTATTAAAGTGAATTTTAATAAAACCTTATAAACAAATTCAATCTAAGTCAGCTTTGACCACACAACATAAGATTTCTGTAAATTTTTTACAACTACTTACAAAATTATTTCAGGTTTTTTTCTTCCCCAACTTGCTTTATCCATTTAGTTTTATCTATATCATTTTTTCCTTCATAATGAAACCTTTAAATAACCTCTAAACTAGACAGAATTCCTTTTTTCAACAAAAAACACATCTTTTGTCTTTCTTATAACCTTCCTCACCAAAAAGCATCCTGCCTTTCTTGTAAAAGAATTGTTTTTCTTTATATCTAGTTGTTTTAATTACATATATTACAATTTTGACTCTTACTAATTTCCAGTATAAAACCTAGTAGGAAGCAATTTTAATTGCTATGTACCAGGTACAGAGTTCTGGACAGAGCTATTAAGACTACGTCTGGAGGACCCAACCCCTTCTAGCATGGCCAGGAGGCACTGCTGGACCAGGAGGGCAGGGCCATATTGAGCCTGGCTCTGCCCTGCAGCTGGTGGCCCAGGTACTGAAGATAAACATATGTACCTGGGCCTCACCATGGTCACCCGTGTAGACTGCAGAATTTAAAGGCTCAAAACTAAAAACATAAGCTCAGACAAATCAAACAAATATTAAAAATATCTCAGGAGAAATAATGTGATGACCTTAAAATACGTAGAAGAAACTGTGTAAATCTGACCAGTAGACCCAAGGCAAAAATGTCTGAATTATATTTAATGCTGACAATTTTGAGACATTCCTATTTTACCAACAATTTTTAAACTAGCTTGTTTCAAATAGGGAGAATTTAAGCTTTCTCAAGAAGGAGTTTGGTTATGTCAGAGGAGACACCGAGGAAAGTTAATCTGAACTACCGGACTACAAGGTGGAGTGGCCTTGTTTATAAATCCCACAGGGGATCCAAAGCAGGCAGTTTGAGCATATGAAGGAGTTTTACTTTGTTTTAAATCTGAATTCTGCTTGCTATATTCCTTTTGTGTCTTTTCATAGGTCTCTGAAAAGATGAGAGGTCTCTGCAAAATTTTCTCATAAATACAGCCAATTAATTTATTCCATAAGCACCTAAGCCAATAAGCCTTTTTCATGGAAAGTCCCAGAGGTAGCTTTGCAGGTTTAGAATACCATAGACATGAGTGGCATTTTTTAAATGGCACAGATATGGTTCCTCATGATCCCCAAAAGAATTCACTCCCACAAAGAGGCTAAGATAGCAGAAGACTCTTGTTGCCATAGACAGTGAAGGATGATGTGTATGTATGGTGTCTCTAGTATCACACAAATTTATGGGGGGCACTGGTCACAGACCCATTACTCCATGACACCAGGAGGCCCACCTGGAATTGGACTTATAATTCTTTTTTTTTTTTTTTTTTTGAGATGGGGTCTCACTGTGTCATCCAGGCTGGAGTGCAATGGCACAGTCTCGGCTCACTGCAGCTCTGCCTCGCAGACTCATGCAGTCTTCCCACCTTAGCTAGTACCACAGGTGTACACCACCACACCCAGGTAATTTTATTTTTGTGTGTGGGGTTTTTTTGTTTTTTTTTTGGTAGAGACGGAGTTTCACCATATGGACCATGCTGGTCTCGAACTGCTGAACTCAAACAATCTGCCTGCCTCGGCCTCCCAAAGTGCTGGGATTACAGGGGTGAGCCACTGCACCCGGCCTGGACTTGTAATTCTTTATAGTTTCTTTACTTTTTGAAAAAATGTTAATATCTTTAATCTGTTTGAAAGGTTTTGCTAACTGTAATGGCAAATCCTTCTACCTATTCTTTTTCAAAATTTCTTGGATTTTCTCACATTTGCTCTTTCAAATATATATTTAAGCTGAGTCTAAAGCTTCATAAAGTTCAAGGCTGCAGTGAGCTATGATTGTGCCACTGCACTCCAGCCTGAGCTCAGAATGAGACCTTGTCTCTAAAAAAATAAAAAATTAAGCTCTGTAAATATTCTTGGAATTTTTGTTGGAATTGCCTTAGAACTGTGGATTGTTTGAGGGGAAACTGAAATTTTTACTGTTGACTATTCCCATCCAGAAATGGGTATTTCTATCCATATATTTAGGACTTCTTTATGTCTGTTAGTTTCTGTGTTGGTGTATTCCTAGGTATTTTATAATTTGTATTAGTATTGTAAATAGAATCTTTTATCCTATTACACATCTTAATTTATTATTGCTGATATAATCAGCCACTTTGCTGAAGTCTTCTTATTAGTTCTAGTGTTTTTTTCAGTTGATTGTCTCAGATTTTCTAGATGGCAGTTATATCACCTGCAGGTTTAGACCTTTGTTGTAAATGGGCCCAAAATAATGCTGCTTTTTTATTCTAAGAAAAACAATTCAGTGGAGTAATGAAGTGAAAAGTATAGCAAAAAATTACTCTTTAAGGCCAGGTGCAGTGGCTCACACCTGTAATCCCAACACTTTGGGAGGCCGAGGTGGGCGGATCACAAGGTCAGGAGTTCGAGACCAGCCTGGCCAACATGGTGAAACCCCGTCTCTACTGAAGATACAAAAAATCAGCCGGGCATGGTGGCGTGCCTGTAATCCCAGCTACTCGGGAGGCTGGGGCAGGAGAATCACTTGAAACCGGGAGGCAGAGGTTGCAGCGAGCTGAGATCGTGCCATTGCACTCCAGCCTGGGCGACTGGGTGAGACTCCATCTCAAAAAAAAAAAAAAAAACCTTTAAATTTGCTTCAATGCTTATTATAAAATAATAAGCATAAATATACAGAATAATAGTAATAAAGAGTGTATATGCAAAATTGTAATTTTATGGTATTTTGAACTTAAAGCATCAAGATGGTAGCATAAATTAATTTCTAAAAAGAAACCTGAACACTTACTTTTCATCATGGTTATTTTTGCTACACTATTATGGCTATGATAAAAATCCAGCAATGAAAAAGGATGAGGATAATGATGTAGCACCTGCTTAATGAATGAGACCATTCAGATGAGCAAAATACATAATTTCAATAATTGTGTTATTTTTCACCTGAAAAGGCCATCAGGAATTTGTTAGAGTTTGATGCCTCCCCAGTAGTCAGCCTTGGTAACTGAGGAAGTAATTGGCTTGTGTTTGACTCAAAAAGTTTGTGTAGGCTCAGCTACTGGTTATTTTTCTGTCTTACTGTCTTTTGAACAGCTCAGATATTTCTTAAAAGAGTCTCAAATCTCCTATGTGTGATTTTGTAGTTTTGTTCTACTGACAGAACATATTCAGAAATTAAATCATTTTTTTAACAATACATTGAAGATTTTCTACTGCTGCCTTTTCCTCTTACTCTTTCTGCTCTTCCCATTTTCTACATTCTTTGTCAGTGTTTTCTCAAGGCCCACAATTAATTCTTAAATTTCTTCTTTGAAGCTGTGAACAAAATCATCCCTACTATCTTGGCCTGGCTACCTGTACAGTGTTTTCCACTTTTTTGACAAAGAACAGGAAACCTTTTAAATCATTCACACATTCTTTTCATTTGTGTCCTTCATGCTTTAATTATTTACAGTTTAATTACATCCGTGACTATTTAATATGAGTGAAACATTCTTGGCAATGTTGAAGGACTTCTAACCTTGACTGCGTCATATTTAATATCAGGCTTACCATCCATACATGGATGTGTTGATGAAACTCTAAGCCTCATGCAAGTGGTCTTGAAACATCAAATCACACTTGATTTCAAAGGCTGGTGGATGGAAGTGGTTTGGGAGGCAGAAAACAACTTCAGCAAAGTTACTTGCTAACTGGAGTGTTTCAGTGTCCAGGAATAAGTGATCAAGCAACACGTTTAAAACATCCCTTTTTGGCCGGGCGCGGTGGCCCACGCCTATTGTAATCCCAGCACTTTGGGAGGCCGAGGCAGGTGGATCACCTGAGGTCAGGAGTTCAAGACCAGCCTGGCCAACATGGTGAAACCTTGTCTCTACAAAGATACAGAAAAAAAATTAGCCGGGCATGATGGCGGGTTCCTGTAATCCCAGCTACTCAGAAGGCTAAGGCAGGAGAATAGCTTGAATCCGGGAGGCAGAAGTTGCAATGAGCCGTGATCGCGCCATTGCACTCCAGCCTGGGTGACAGAAAGAGACTCCATCTCAAAAAAAAAAAAAAATCCCTTTTTTGGCCGGGAACGGTGGCTCACGCCTGTAATCCCAGCACTTTGAGAGGCTGAGGTGGGCAGATCACGAGGTCAGGAGATCGAGACCATCCTGGACAACACAGTGAAACCCCTTATATACTAAAAATAAAAATACAAAAAAATTTGCCAGGCATGGTGGCGGGCGCCTGTAGTCCCAGCTACTCGGGAGACTGAGGCAGGAGAATGGCGTGAACCCGTGAGGTGGAGCTTGCAGTGAGCTGAGATCATGCCACTGCACTCCAGCCTGGGCAACAGAGTGAGACTCCATCTCAAAAAAAAAAAAAAAAAAAGAATTTTTGAAATGCCTCTGAATTGTTCAGTTTAAAATGGTTACTTTTATGGTATATGAGCTTCAAAAAAAAAAAAAATCCTTATGTAAATGGTTTTGCTGTCCCCTCACACATATCATGGATTTCTCCACAAATAGAAATCCATTTTAAAAAACATAACAGCATAATCATTGCAATGATTTGTAATGTTTAAAGAAATAAATAGGCATTTCAAATTCTGATTTTTGGTGAGGTAATTGGTAAGTAGAAGACTCTATTATCACTAAATATTTTAGATTTAATGTATAGTTTTCTCTTTAAAAATGTCCATGTTTATGATGGATGCAATTATTTTATACATTATTTTATATAAAGTAATTACATACAATTACTTTATATGTTTTCTAGCCAATTTATATGATTTGTTTATATTAAATAACAGGTTTTCTAAGACAAAAAATTCTAGTACATTAAATTTAAACATTAAACATAGTCCATTAAAATTCTAGGTCTAGATTAAGAATCAGGATAGTTTTTCTTCCTCTGACTGTGTCTCTACTTTCTTATTATTTACTTTTCCACCTTCAAGCTAAACTCTCACTCATTAAAATGGAACTCACTTTGCTATTTACTCTGTTACCTTGTTTCTTAACCTCTTAATGTGTTTCTGTTACAAGTGGGAGATGCATACCTTGCCACACTTGTGTGACTAGAAAGAGATTAAATGTTTTTTGCAGTGTCTGATACACAGTAGGTGGTACTTAAAGAGTACCAGTGATTATTTCCCAAGAACATAAGAGTGTTATCAGAAAAAGTAAGTTTTCACCTTCGCCTCTTGTTACCTTTTTAAAACTGTTGCAGCCTGTGGAAACATAAATGTGTTTTGAAAACTGATACCCGATGGACATGCAGGCCTATAATATGATTCTCTTCAGTTGTTTATTGGCTTTGTTTTTTTCAGGTGAAAGAAAAGATGTTGTCCCGGTTAAGAGTAGTTTCCACCACTTGTACTTTGGCATGTCGACATTTGCACATAAAAGAAAAAGGCAAGCCACTTATGCTGAACCCAAGAACAAACAAGGTTAGTAACATTAATATCAATGTACATTTTCTCTCTTCCTGTTAAAAGTTTGATATATTTAAGACTGATAAGGTGTGACATATTTTTGTAGCTTTATGCTAAGATTGTTCAGAGATAGTTGTTCACATGAAATTTTCACGCTTCTCCACATGGCAAAATCGTGGTTTCTTTATACCTCCTCAATTTCATCCTTTTACCACCAGAAAAGGATTGACTTTGATTCCTAGTTCTAGCTTTAAAAAATAAAAAATAAAAAATCCCGGAATAGTGCTTTGGCCAGGACTTTGGGCTACATATGAGATATTTACATTTCCCCAGCTCATATCAGGTACTCACCCTGAGCTAATCAGTTAGGCCCTTGGGAAGTAGGGTCAAAATTGTGAAATGAACCTTTATGTAAAGTCCACATCACCCCACCTCCACCTATCTTTTTGGACACAAACCATTGCACACAAAAAATTTTGCCCATTAATTAGAATGATTAGATGACTGCTTCAAAATAGAGAGACTCCTGGCTCTTTATTGTACTCTTGTGACAAAAGTGACGTGCAATATTGAGATCCAGTCATGACTTCATCCTTCATCTATGTTTGGTTCAGTGGACAAGTGCCTGTCTGTTTTTTAGTGGCAATATTAAATAGTAAGTAAAAATTCTGGGAAGAGGTTTTTTTACAGGAAGCTTGCAAGAGGATACATTGAGTTTATTGCAATATATGAAATTTACCTTTTGGGGAAAGGTAAATTCAAATGAAAGGTGTGACTTATTTTAAAAGAACAGTCATAAAAAACTTGCCGGTCCCATTTGTTTCCCACTATCAGGGAAAATAGTTAATTGTTAATTATCGTATGGTAAGTTTTGAGGGGTTTCAGGCCTACAAAGGGGAATTTGACCATGGGTCACACAGAGCACCTCACCTTTGCATTCTTGGTACGTGACACAGAATGAGTTCAGCAAGCAGTTAGTGTGTTAAATGAAGCTTAGTGAAGGATATTCTGATCCTCTCTTGTTTGTGCCTGACCTCTCCAAATCTCATTTGCTCTTTAAGATGAACCTCATTACAAATCCATTTCTCCTGTAGAACCTTTTTACACCACCATGGACTGCAGTAATTACTCCCTTCTCTGAAACCCCATAGCAGTTTCTTCCTGTTCCTGTGGCAAATAATCAATATGTGTTGCTTTGTGCTTCTTTTCATGGTTTAAGCTGTTATTGAAGTCATTGATGGTAGTTACATTTTCATGAGTTTATATCTTCTTGACTATATTTCAGGTTCCTTTTGGGCAGGGACCATTCAAATACTTCTCTGTATCTTTTACAGTGCTATGGGTGCATTTGATAAATATAATGGTTTTATTTTATATTTTATCCTTATGGAAATAATTTATTTAAAACCTACTCTGGGGACTTAGAGATTATAAGAAATTTATAAAGAACATTGAGTGGCAAACAAGTTTGCAGATGGAGCATAGTTAAGTGCATTACCACACTTCCCTAAAGAAAATAATGTCAGCCAGGCACAGTGCCTCACTCCTGTAATCCTAGCACCTTGGGAGGCTGAAGCAGGCGGATCACCTGAGGTCAGGAGTTCGAGACCAGCCTGACCAACACGGAGAAACTTCATCTCTACTAAAAATACAAAATTAGGCCGAGCATGGTGGCTTATGCCTGTATCCCAGCACTTTGGGATGCTGAGGCGGGTGGATCACCTGAGGTTGGGAGTTTGAGACCAGCCTGACCAACACGGAGAAACACCATCTCTACTAAAAATGCATAATTAGCTGGGCGTGGTGGGGCATGCCTATAAACCCAGCTACTCGGGAGGCTGAGGCGGGAGAATTGTTTGAACCCGGGAAGTGGAGAGTGCGGCGAGCCGAGATCGTGCCATTGCATGCCAGCCTGGGCAAGAAGAGCGAAACTCCATCTCAAAAAAAAAAAAAAAAAGAAAAAGAAAAGTATGTCTAACATTCTGGCCTTCTGAAATCCCTAAGATTGAATAGCATCTGTATGGTCACATCATTGAAGGACCACTTCTGAAAACCCCTTAAACATCAGGAAGAGTTTGTTTTTGTTTAAAGAACATAGACCAGTGATTCCCAATTCATGGGTTATAGACTCCTCAGGAACTTACC
Organism: Pongo pygmaeus; assembly: GCF_028885625.2. NCBI lineage: Eukaryota > Metazoa > Chordata > Mammalia > Primates > Hominidae > Pongo > Pongo pygmaeus. The sequence goes on from NC_072390.2 coordinate 65,739,507, forward strand.
ATGTAAAGAAATCTAGTTTGTGCTTCAAACATTGTAGACTTAATAACTTTTCACATTTTTGTAAATATTATTTTTAAGGATATGTTGCTGCTGTAATTAATAAAATAGTAATTAAAGGCAGTATTGAATTCTGAATCTCTTTAAATGTATGTCTGTAATCACTGTATACTCAAGGTATACCTGCTCTTTGTTTATAAAACATTTTTATTGTGGTAAAGGAAGCATAATATAAAATTGACAATTTTAACTATTTAAAAGTATACAATTCAGTGACGTTAAATTCATTTAGTGTTGTGCAACCATCACCACTATCTAGTTCCAGAACTTTTTTATTATCCCAAGTAGAAACCTAGTATTATTTAATTTTATTTTATTGTTTTGAGACAGGTTCTCACTCTGTTGCCCAGGCTGGAGTGCAATGACACTATCATGGCTTACTGCAGCCTTGACCTCCCTGGGCTCAGGTGATTTTTCCCATCTCAGTTTCCCGAGTAGCTGAGACTACAGGCATGTGCCACCACGCCCGGCTACTTTTTGTATTTTTTTGTAGAGACGAGGTCTTGCCATGTTGCCTATGCTGGTTTTGAACTCCTGGGCTCAAGTGATCCGCCTGCCTTGGCCTCCTAAACTGTTGGGATTACAGGCATGAGCCACCACACCTGGCCAAAATCTCTTACACTTTAAAAGGTGGGACACCATTACGCTAGGTTATAAGCAGGAGTTTAGGTGCTAATTTGAGCTTTACCATTTACTAGCCATGAAACTTTGGCAAACCCTTCAACTCCTCTAGGCCTTAGTTTTTTCGTGTAAATAATATAGGTAATAGCATTTGGAAACATTTAAAGGGCTATACAAATATAAAATTGGATTTCTCCTTTTCTCCCCATGCTCATTTGGCTAACTTTTCTCATAATTTTCTGAAATTCAGCTCTGCATCCTTTCCCACACAGCAGAAGGTGAGCAGTGGTTGAGCAAGTGAAGCTTCATCTGTATTTACAGCCACTCCTCATAGCTTGCATTACCGCCTGCGCTCTGCCTCCTGTCAGAGGAGTGCAAACCCTATTGTGAACTGCGCATGCAAGGGATCTAGGTTGTACACTAATTATGAGAATCTAATGCCTGATGATCTGAGGTGGCATGGTTTCATCCTGAAACCATTCCCCACCCCCTGAAATATAGTCAACAAGATAAAAACTCATGAAAATGTAACTATCATCAGTGACTTCAGTAACAACTAAGACATGAAAAGGAAAGTTGTCTTCAGCCAGCTGTGGTGGCTCACACCTGTAGTCCCATCACTTTGGGAGGCTGAGGTGGATTGCTTGGGCTCAGGAGTTTGAGACCAGCCTGACCTTGTCTCTACCAAAAATATAAAAAAATTAGCCAAGCACTGTGGCGCATGCCTATAGTTACAGCTACTCAGGAGGCTGAGGTGGGAGGATCACTTGAGCCCAGGAGGTGGAGGTTGCAGTGAGATTGTGCCATTGCACTGCAGCTTGGGTGACAGAGCAAGCCCCGTCTCAAAAAAAAATTGTCTTCCATGAAACTGGTCACTGGTGCCAAAGAGGATGGGGACCACTGCTCTAGGAAGTTTTCACTGACCCTTTTTCCTACTTCCTCACCACACTGGGTGAGTTACTCCCCTGTCCTTTGAGCATTCTTGTGCTCACTTCTGTCAGTACCATGTATCATACTTAGTTGGAATTATCTCATTCCTCCCTTGAGGACAATGATCATATCTTAGTCTGTATCCTCATCTTACCCCAGAGTACTTAGCACACACAGAGCCTCAGTACATGCTGGATAGATGGCTGAATGTATAAACAAATGAGCACATAGGAAAACAAAATCTGACATGATTGGTGCTCAGAGTTTCACAGATAATTAAACATAGGTTTTGTTTCCAGAAAATAAGTTTGGATTAGATAGGAGTTTTGTTACCTACTCTTGTAAAACAAGTTAGGAAATAACCCCTATTCACACCTCTTTTCCCAATGTACTGATTTATGTGTTTTCTTATCATTTTTTGAGCAAGTGAAGCTTCATCTGTATTTACAGCCACTCCTCATGGCTTGCGTTACAAAGCCCATTTCATCTTACAAAGTCTTAAAAATTGAGTGATACAGTTTTTTTGAAAAATAAGAATAGGAGGAAGAAGGAAAAAAGTAAGAATAATTTTATTTATTTATTTATTTATTTATTTTTTGAGATGGAGTCTTGCTCTGTTGCCCAGGCTGGAGTGCAGTGGCGTGATCTTGGCTCACTGCAAGCTCTGCCTTCCGAGTTTACGCCATTCTCCTGCCTCAGCCTCCCTAGTAGCTGGGACTACAGGCGCCTGCCACCGTGCCCAGCTAATTTTTTGTATTTTTAGTAGAGGCGGTGTTTCACTGTGGTCTCGATCTCCTGACCTCGTGATCCGCCCACCTCAGCCTCCCAAAGTGCTGGGATTACAGGCATAAGCCACTGTGCCCGGCCAAGAACAATTTTAAATTACATTAAAAAGTTTTCAGTTGAGTGATATGATTTGGCTCTGCATCACCACCCAAATCTCATCTTGAATTCTAATAATTACCACGTGTCAAAGGTAGGACCAGGTGGAGGTAATTGAATCGTGGGGGTGGTTTCCCCCATGCTGTTCTTGTGATAGTGAGTGAGTTCTCACAAGATCTGATAGTTTTATAAGGGACTTCCCCCTTCGCTCAGCACTCATTCTCTCTCCTGCCACCCTGGGAAGAGGGGCGTTCCACCATAATTGTAAGTTTCCTGAGGTCTCCCCAGCCATTTGGAACTGTGAGTTAGTTAAACCTCTTTTCTTATAAATTACTCAGTCTCAATATTTCGTCATAGCAGCATGAGAATGGGCTAATACAATGAGTATATTTTATTTCAAATTTATGTATTAACACCTAATTCCTATACCAAAACAACATAAGCCATAGAACATGTGATGTGAATAATTGTGGATTTTTGATGAACAGAGCTTGTCACTTAGTTATAATTTGCCCTTTTTAGTGCAAATTCATCTCAATTAACACATTTTCAGAAGTCTAAACAAGCATTTGAATGCTAGTGAGGCACTGGCTACATAGTGCCTATCCGTATTGAGGTTAAGGGAATGATTTTATCTCCTGCATATAAATGTATGTCAATGGATTCTATCTCCTGAATCATTTGCCTTCTATCTTACATTTCTCATTACAAACCTAAATCAGTATTAAAGAGTCTGATTTGTATTAAAGAGTTGTTTTAGTCTTAGATTATTTCTGTTACTCTCAGGATATGTCTTATATTAGATTGTACAAGGCTTAAAGATACAGATAAAATGTGCTTTAAAGTATGAAATGAGTACCAGAAAATAAATATTTGGCTGAATCAGAGAGATGAGAAAATATATAATAAATGAATTAGCTATTCATTTTTAGTGTGGATTTAAAGCTTTTAGAGGTAGATATAAGTGATACTTTCTTTTATACTTTAATAATGTTCCCATAGGGTAGAGTGCTCAAACAAGAAATTTGGGAAGGATTCAGGCTGAGGTTTATTATGATTACAACAGTAAAAGTGTACAATTGTTTGATTACAAGATGAGCCAACTCTAAACTATGTACATAGCCTCCGACCCTCATGTTTTTTTTCACTTTTGTTCTTCCTGCCTCTGTGTTGGCTGCCTTAGCAAGAGAGATGCCAACATTTTTATTGATGGCCCAGTGGGCTAAAGGTATAGGAGTCCTTCTGAAATTTTGTTAAAAAAACACCTGAACACTATTGATATAAGCTAGTAATTCTCAAGTAACTCCTGCTATCTATGTTTTTTTCTTTTTCTAGTTCCTCCCGTAATACTACTAAGCATCTCTTTTAAACCAAGTATTCTTTTCAAGATGTAAGATTGTGAAGAGATTTTACTACAGATTCTTAATTTATTTCAGCCAAATTCAAATATCCTAATGGACTCTATTTAGAGTAATGAACCACAGATTGCCAGAACTAAAAGAGCTAAGTACATAGTAAATATCTATGCAAACCATTAACTTAATTCGAGAAAGAGTGTTAAAGAAGAGAATCAATAACTCCTTTATTTTATAGATTCCATCCCTAAGATTTAAGGACATGCTCAAGCTTTGTATCTGGAACTCTGGTTTTCTGGTTATTAGTTCTCTGAGGGTTTTGTTAATTTATTTGTTTATATTTTAACTTCTCCCGGCTAGTTCTTTAATAAATTTAGAATTTTCTTCTGGTTCTTATTTACCCAAATAATATGACTAATAAAAGATTTAAAAAATCACATTCCTATTATTCCATCACCTTTTTTTTTTTCTTTTTTGGTGAGACGGAGATTTACTCTTGTTGCCCAGGCTGGAGTGCAATGGTGCGATTTTGGCTCACCACATCCTCGGCTCCCAGGTTCAAGCAATTCTCCTGCCTCAGCCTCCCAAGTAGCTGGGATTACAGGCATGTGCCACCATGCCTGGCTAATTTTGTATTTTTAGTAGAGACAAGGTTTCAGCATGTTGCCCAGGCTGATCTCAAACTCCTGACCTCAGGTGATCCACCCGCCTCAGCCTCCCAAAGTGCTGGGATTACAGGCGTGGGCCACTGTGCCTGGCCTCTATCATCTATTTTTATTTGGCCATGATTCTCTTAAAAGTATACTTACTTTTAAGATTATAGCATATACTTTTATATGCAATTTTACCACTGGGAAAAGTATACTATAAATGTATCTCTAAAATGTTTGATAAGCCATATAATAAATATATGGGTGCATAATAGTGTAGTAGCCATTGGATTTGGAATTCCAGTGGCTGATGAGACTCCCAGCTTTGCACCTTTACTGGCCCCCTAGCATGTTTACCTGAATGTTCAAGTGTCTGTTTAAGAGATTTGTCTCAATATTGACTCGTGGAGAAATTGCATGTGCCTAAAGTAAAATAGTTCAGGATCTTTCAGGATCTTTCAGGATCAGCTGGAGGAAGTACACTTCTGCTGTGTAAATTGGGAGGGAGGAAATTGCTGTTGCATAGATGAGAAAAAGGGAGACTTGGGAGAAGTGGCAAAGGGAGATGGAGAAAGTAGGAGAAGAGTAGATGAGAGGATGATCATTTCTGCTTAATACTAAACTAATCAAGCCATTCATTTTAAACTAATGTCATCATCACAGGCTTGCTTCACTTATTAACACCAGCCTAGCAAATTTAAGAACTTAATCAACTGTTAACATAAATATCTATACATAAAATTATTTAATCGTTTTATTTTTTACTCTGCATTATAAATAAATCACTTTTGAGTGTCCCTTAAATCTAAATAGGAAATAGGCAGTGCAACCTTGTGTAGTCAGCTCCATTTATCTTTGGCAATAAGGATAGGCAAAGCGTACTTTTTTTTTTTTGAGACAGGATCTCCCTTTGTCACCCAGGCAGAAGTGTAGTGGCACAGTCATGGCTCCCTGCAGCCTCGACCTTCCAGGCTTAGGAGATCCTCCCACCTCAGCCTCTGAGTACCTGGTACTACAGGCATGTGCCACCACACCTGGCTAATTTTTGTGTTTTTTGTAGAGACGAGGTTTCACCATGCTGCCCTAGCTGGTCTCGAACTCCTGGGCTCAAGCAATCCATCCGCGCTGGCCTCCCAAAATGCTTGGATTACAGGCATGAGCCACTGTGCCTGGCCCAAAACACTTCTAAATGAACTGCATAGTTCATTTAAACATACGTTTTAGCCTTTTCCTTTAGCCTTTTGCTAGAGTTGGAAAAAAAGATGCAAGAGTGACAGTTTTAGTTTTACCTTCTTTGTATTTCCCAGCCTTCAATAAAATCATACAAGGAGAAACATGAGACACATGTTTATTATTGTCTAGTGTCTCCTCCATTATTGAAAGTAGGTATTAAAGTCTCCAATTTGTTGAATTGTCTTTCTTTCTTCAATTCTGTTAGCTCTGCTTCGTGTATTCTGGACCTCTGTTGTTAGGTATGTCTTTATTTATAATAGTTATATCTTCATAATAGATTCACCCTTTCATCATTGTAAAATGTCCTCTGTAGTAGCAGCATTCATTTTAAAGTCTGTTTTGTCTAATGTTAGTATAGCCACTCTAGCTCTCTTTTGGTTACAATTTGTGTGGTATATCTTTTTCCATCCTTTTACTTTCCACTTATTTGTGTCCCTTGCAGACAGCATATAATTTGATTATGTTTTGTTTCTTCTGGGGTTTTTTTTTTTTTTTTTTTTTTTTTCCTGAGACAGAGTCTTGCTCTGTCAGCCAGGCTGGAGTGCAGTGGTACAATCTCGGCTCACTGCAACCTCCACCTCCTGGGTTGAAGCTATTCTGCCTCAGCTTCCCGAGTAGCTGGGACTACAGACACCCGCCACCACGCCTAGCTTATTTTTTTTTGTATTTTTAGTAGAGATGGGGTTTCATCGTATTAGCCAGGCTGATCTCAGAACTCCTGCCCTTGTGATCTGCCTGCCTCGGCCTCCCACAGTGTTGGGATTACAGGCGTGAGCCACCACAGCCGGCCTAATTTTGTATTTTTAGTAGAGACGAAGTTTCTCCATGTTGGTCAGGCTGGTCTCAAACTCCCGACCTCAGGTGATCCGCTGCCTCAGCCTCCCAAAGTGCTGGGATTACAGGCATGAGCCACTGCACCTGGCCGACATTATTTCTTCAGAGAAGTATGGTAATGCATTTAGACTATGCTCCATTTGCAAACTTGTTTTTCTCTTTGTCTCGGTGTAGATCTCTTTTGAGTTTATCATACTTGGAGTTGTTGAGCTTACTGGATGTGTGGATTAATGTTTCTCATATTTGGGAAGTTTTGGGGCATTATCTCTTGAAATATTATTCTGCTTCTTTCCTCAAACTTCATTATGCATATGTTGGCATACTTGATGGTGTCTTACAGGTCTCTGAGATTCTGTTCATATTTCTTTTTTTTGAGACGGAGCCTCCGTCCGTCACCAGGCTGGAGTGCAGTGGCTCACTGCAACCTCCGCCTCCTGGGTTCAAACAATTCTCCTGCCTCAGCCTCTCGAGTAGCTGGGACTACAGGCACATGCCACCACACTCAGCTAATTTTTGTATTTTTAGTAGAGATGGGGTTTTACCATGTTGGCCAGGATTGTCTTGATCTTTTGACCTCATGAACCGCCCGCCTAAGCCTCCCAAAGTGCTGGGATTAGAGGCGTGAGCCACCGTACCTGGCAGTTCATATTTCTTTATTCTTTTTTCTTTCTATCTTAGACTAGATAATCTTGGGTGACCTATTTTTAAGTTTGCTGATTCTTTCCCACTTGCTCAAATCTACTGTTGAACGCCTCTGGTAAATTTTTTATTTTCATTTATTGTAATGTTGATGAAAAGATTAAAACTCTGTAAAATATTTGAAGAGATTTATTCTGAACCAAATATGAGTGACCATGGCCTGTGACACAGCCCCAGGAGATCCTGAAAATATGTACCCCAGGTTGTGGGGTCATAGCTTGGTTTTGTACATTTTAGGGAGACATGAGACATCAAATACATTTAAGATACACATTGGTTCAGTCCAGAAAGGTGGGACAACTCCAAGTGGGGGCTTCCAGGTTATAGGCAGATTTAAATTTTTTCTTATTGGCAGTTGGTTGAGTTATTATCAATAGAAATAAATGTCTGGATTATGATAGGAGGTTTTGGAGACCAGAGTTTCTTCATGCAGATGAAGCCTCCAGGTAGCAGGCTTCAGAGAGAATAGATTGTAAATGTTTCTTATCAGGCTGAAGGTCTGTGTTGATGTTAATGCTGGAGGAGTATAGTGAGGCATGTCCGACCCCCCATGCCATCATAACCTAAACCAGCCTTTTCAGGTTAAATGTTAGAGTGCCCTGGCCAAGGAGGAAGTCCATTCAGGTGGCTGGGAGACCTTAGAATTTTATTTTTGGTTTGCAGTACTTTCATCCCCAGAATTTCCATTCAATTTCTTTGTTGGTTGTCTCAATTTGGTGGGACATTATTCTCATACTTTCCTTTAGTTCTTTAGACATGGTGTCTTTTAAGTCTTTGAATGTATTCAAAGATGTGAATGTAAAGTCTTTATCTAGTAAGTACAATGTTTAGGCTTCCTCAAGGACAGTTTCGTGATTTTTTGTTGAAAACTGGACATTTTAAATAAGGTAGCAGTTCAGGAAATCAAATACTCCTCTCAGGGTTTGTTGTATTGCTGCTACTTTTGCTTGTTTAGTGATATTTCCAAACTAATTCTTTTCTTTTTTTGAGATGGAGTATCACTCTTTTGCCTAGGCTGGAGTACAGTGGCATGATCTTGGCTCACTGCAACCTCCACCTCCCAGGTTCAAGCGATTCTCCTGCCTCAGACCCTCAAGTAGCTGGGACCACAGGCATGTGCCACCACGCCTGGCTAATTTTTGTATTTTTAGTAGAGACAGGGTTTCATCATGTTGGCCAAGCTGGTCTCGAATTCCTGACCTCAAGTGATCTGCCCACCTTGGCCTCCCAAAGTGCTGGGATTACAGGCATTAGCCACCTTGCCCGGCTTCCAAACTATTCTTTATAAAGTCTGTATTCTTGTACATGCCCACTGAAGTCTCTGATTGGTTAGTTTTGTGGTCAGCTGATAATTAGACAAAGACTTAAATGCTTGGAACTAGTAAATTTCTCATTTTTTGCCAAGTGGCTCTGTGTACATGTTGCAGCATACCTCCAGCACTGAACCAGGCGGTTTACAACTACCCGGAAGCCTTCACTTCCTGCTTGCACAGAGCCTCAAGGTTAGCCAGAGGTGTGAGCTAGGGTCTTTTCAGGTCTTTCCTGGATGTGTCCACAGCTCATGTATGTGACCTTCTAGAGTCCCGGTAATACGTCACGGCTTTTCAAAGCTCCAACCCCATGGTCATCTCATTCTTTAGCTTTTCCTTGTCAGCTTTTTGTTACCCTGTTGTTTTTCTCAACTGTTATCCACTGCTTTGGGCAGCTGCTATGCTAAATTATTGCCTCTGATTGTTTCCAGCAAGCACTTCTGGGGAAATGGCTTTTCACACGGGGTGAGCGCCAAGTTAGGTCAAATGAAGACAGCCTGGCAAGTGGGGTCTTCCAGGGAACCACCAGACAGGTCAAATAATGACATTTTCCTGGAATGGGGCTTAGAAGAATCTCCAGCCCCTTCTTCCTGCCCTGGTGGCTTCCAGGCTGCTGATTTTCACAGTAATTGTGAGGTGTTAGTTTTCGATTTAAAACTCACAAAGCTTGTTGCTTACTGAAATCCAGCCATTTTTCCTGAATAACTGCTCCCTGATTGCTGCATTCCTTTGGTAAATTTCCAGAATGTCAAAGAAGTTGCTTCTGGTTATTTGTCCAATGTTCTTGTTAGTTTTATGGAGGAAAAGATTTTCCAAAGGCCTTGCTCCAGCATTTTCATTGACATTGCTTTGATACGAAGAATTTAACCCATAGTCAAATACCAGAAATTGAAAAAGATTTTCTTATGACATAGATTAATTTTTTCTTAAGCATCATTTCTTCTATCCCCTTTTTATGGTATTTCACGGTATGAATATACCATAGGATGCTTAACTCTTTCATAGTTAATGGGCTTTTTGTTAGCTTGTAATAGCCAAGAGAACTAGAAACAATGGTACAACTAAACTTTTTGTATATGCCTCTGTATGCCATTAAGAATGTTTCTCTAGAATGACTACCTGGAAGTCAGATTGCTTGATGAATAATATGTGTATAAAAAATTTAAGAATACTTTAAAACTGTCTTCCAAAGGCCTAAACTAGTTTATATTCTCAGCAGTGGTTTGTGAGAATAACTATTTTCCACACCCTGACCAATACTGGACATCAGTCTTACAAAGTTTTGAAAGCCTGGGAAAAAATAATATGTCATTGATTTTTCAAATTTGCATTTAAATTATATTTTGAAGAACAGTGTCATTGCTACCCCAGTAAGAAATAATTTTTAATCCTTTTATTTCTCCTCTTTAGGGAATGGCATTTACTTTACAAGAACGACAAATGCTTGGTCTTCAAGGACTTCTACCTCCCAAAATAGAGACACAAGATATTCAAGCCTTACGATTTCATAGAAACTTGAAGAAAATGACTAGCCCTTTGGAAAAGTAAGAGTTGTTTAGATGTTTCATTTTTTTATTGGTATTCTGATTAGAAAACTTATGAGCATTATGGTTATCATGGCATGAGAAATACACAATCTTATATAAGTTTGTGTTTTGTCAGTTAACTACTTTTATAATGATTGTGTTTCTTTCACTTCGGTGAATACTTCACAAATATTCACTATTGTAAAACTTAACAAATAAGTTTTTATGCTTACAGTCAGAGCAATTCAGGTTTGAATGGAATATTAGAAGCAAAGGATACCATCTAATTTGCACTCATTTTATTCAACAAATTTTATTGATCACCTGCTTTGTATTTGACACTATACCAGTCACTGAGGCTATAAAGTGCGTAATAGATAGGATGACCATACACTATATCACCTAATCTAGGATACTTTGGAGAATAAAAAAGAGGTGTACCCAAAGCTACCCCTCTGGCAAACTTTTTTTTTTTCTTTTTTTGAGATGGAATCTCGCTCTGTTGCCCAGGTTGGAGTGCAGTGGCGCGATCTCAGTTTACTGCAGTCTCTGCCTCCCAGGTTCAAGCAGTTCTCCTGCCTCAGCCTCCTGAGTAGTTGGGATTACAGGCACCCACCGCCATGCCTGGCTAATTTTTGTATTTTTAGCAGAGATGGAGTTTCACCATGTTGGCTAGGCTGGTGTCAAATTCCTGACCTCAGGTGATCTGCCCACCTCAGCTTCCCAAAGTGCTGGGATTACAGACGTGAGCCACTGTGCCTGGACTTTTTCTTTTCTTTTTCTTTTCTTTTTTTTTTTGAGACAGGGTCTCACTCTGTTGCCCAGGCTGGAGTGCAGTGGCACAATTTTGGCTCACTGCAACCTCCGCCTCCCGGGCTCAAGCAATTCTCCCACCTCAGCCTCCCAAGTAGCTGGGATTACAGGAGTGCACCACCACACCCGGCTAATTTTTGTAGTTTTTAGTAGAGACAGGGTTTCACCATATTGCCCAGGCTGGTTTCGAACTCCTGGACTCAAGCAATCTGCCTGCCTTGGCCTCCCAAAGTGCTGGGATTACAGGCTTGAACCACTGCACCAGGTAGCAAACTTAATGTATATGACCAACCCAGTAACTCACAGCCCTGTCTTCTAAAAGTCATCAACAGATAGTTATGCTATGATTGTTATTGGTCTCTAGACCACAATGTACAGTACAATGAGAAAAAGGTACATGCAGATATATTCTGAGAGCACACAGAGGGCATCTAGCTCAACTTGGGGAATCAGATAAAAGCTTCCTGAAGGGAGTGATGCCTAAGCTGAATTGTAAACAGTATGTTACAGGTAGCAGGCAAAGTATTCTGGGTAGAGGGATCAGTCTGCATATAGAACTAAGCATATCAATTGAGTTTGTTAAGTATAGGAGATTATTGGTGACTGGTAAGAGTGGTTTCTTTGATGTGATGGAGCAAAAGAGATACTGTGATAGATTGAAAAATGAATGGAGGGGGAGGAAATGTAAACTACCCTCTCAAGAAGTTCAGGTAAGGAGGGAAGGAAGACATTAAACAATAAGTAAAGCAAGACTTGGGATTAAGTATGTTTCAAGCTGGGAGAAAATTTAATGTTTCATCGTAGTTAGGAGGAATGAGCCCAGGAGAAAGGATAATTGATAGAGCAAGGTCTCAGGGAAAGGAAAAAGGCATAGGGTCAAATGCAGAGATAGAGTGGCTGGTCTTGAGCAAGAACAAAGAACAGCTCATTCTCCGAAGGTGGAGTAAACATAAATACAGATAGTAAGGATAAGTATGGAGATGATTGAGCAGAAGTAATGAACTGTCAATCTTAGCTGATGACCTTGCTTTCCTTTATAACATAGAATATGAAAGTCATCGCTCAGATTTAGAAGGGCCAGGGTTGGGTAGAGTTGGTGAGGAGAGTGAGAAATGCTTGGAAGAGCCATGTGGCTATAAGATAAAGCTGAACAAAAGCTAGGCTTGGTGGCTTATGCCTGTAATCCCAGCACTTTGGGAGGTCAAGGTGGGAGGATCACTTGAGCCCAGGAGTTCCAGACCAGCCTGGGCAACACAGTGGGACCCTGTTTCTAAAAAAAAAAAAAAAAAATTAGCCAGGCATGGTGTCGCATACCTATAGTTGCAGCAACTCAGAAGACTGAGGCAGGAGGATAACTTAAGCCCAGGAGGTCAAGGCTGTAGTGAGCCATGATTGCACCACTGCACTCCAGCCTGGGTGACAGAGTGAGACCCTGTCTCAAAAAAAAAAAAGGCTAAACAAGAGCAGGTTAAAGGGGTGAGAGCAGACCCTGATGGCCTGGTGGCAAGATCTTGTTTGTATTGGTGCCGTTCTGCACAGCAATGTTATTTTTCCACAGAAAAGATGAAATGTAATATTGATTCAGGCTTGGTGTTTGCTGGGCTGGCAAAGGTAGGTGTTACATAAATTCATTCAGTTAATATTCAGGACGGCTAATGTGCCTGGCATTGTTCTAAGCTTTGGAACTCCAGAAATGAAAACACTCAGCCCTTCTCTTCAGAGAGTTCACTATCTCTGGTGGAAAGGCAGACACTGTGAAAGGGTAGTACAGTGATGAATCATGTGGGAATTCCTAAACAGTGATGACAGGGAGAGATTTGCTCAGAGAGAGAGATTTGATCCTGGGATTCAGAGCAGGAAATAAAGAGGATCCCGAAGGGAGCCGATAGAATTGGAAGAAAATGAAGCAATCAAAGAGCTAGAGATCCCTCTGAAGGATGACGAAGTGAGGGCATCATATGGCTACCCAAAATGGTAGAGGATTGTGATCCAAGAGTGGATAAGGGCATTCACCATTGCTGAGCTATAATGATCCTAGGTGAGTGCTGCCCATCACTGAGGCACACAGAAAAGTGACTAAAGTGAAATAAAGATTGAAAGTGGTAACATTGAGGAGATCCATGACTTGCACAGCTTCCCTCTATCACATGCCTCATAGATCGTCTGTTCTTTCCTTAACATTACTTCCATCTCACAAAGCCATCCATTCCATTTTAGCAGCCCAGTTTGTTTACTTCCCTGTACTGCAGAGAAGTCTTCTTCCCTTTAATTTCTATCTATTGATACCATTTCTTTCACTATTAGCTATGTAGAAAATAAAATTGAAGGGATCACTTCTCCTCATTTATTCACCAAATATTTGCACACCAGTTATATGCCACATATTGCTATTAATAGTTCCTGGAACTATAGAAGTATATGAGGTGATCGTTTCTAACTTACGGTATTGTCTAGACTGGAGGAAGCCAGAAAGTCAAGAAGTGGAGTGAGAGTTAACAGAGGGAGGTAGGGTATCATGGGACCTGAAAACAGGAAAATCTAAAGCGTGTATGTATACATGATAGGGGAGGGGAGTGGACAGAAAAGGGCCCCCAGAGAGCATGCCACCTGAGCTGCATTTGGAGCGCACGTGTATAGGACTATCCCTGGAGAGAGAGTGCAGGCAAATGGTGCATCAAACGCAGCAAGTCCAGGTTGAGTTGTGATGCATTTGAGGAGCTGAAGTAAGTCAACATGAAGAAGATTAGGCTGAAAAGTAGGCGGAGGTTTTGTTAACTATTTTAGGAGCACCTTATTTTACGACGATTTATTAGGAAGCGACTTAAGGAGAACAGAAATGATCACAGTTAGGTTTTTAAGAGAAGAATGAATTGGAGCGTAGGAGGAAATTGTATTTATAAAGACTGGTAAGAAGGCTTTTGAGGTAAATCAGCTGAGAAATGATGGTAGCTTGTACTGTGCGAGGGTGGAGAGAGCAAATGGATATATTTGAAAGCTACTTAGCAGGCAGACAACTCTGTAGGACTTGGTGATTTATAGGATTAGTGTTGGGGAGGGTAGGAGAGGAATAAATCAAGAATGGAATCTGGGTTTCGCATTTGGTCACGTGATAGCAGAAGAAACAAGGTCATGGGAAAGATAAGTCTGCTTTAGACATATTTAATTCAAGATGATTACTGACTTTCAAGCTTTCAAGCTGATATTTCCCTGTTCTCTAAATTTAAAAAGAAGTTACTTATATATTTATTGACATCAATTGACAATTGCCTTTTTTGTGCTGCTTCTGCACTCTGTGTAGACCTTATAATGCTTCTAACCCTCCTGGGTTATAAACTCCTTGAAAATAGAGGTCACTTCTTATATCCCTGGAGAATAATGCCAGGCAATATAGTGTTAAGCAAATGTTTGAATTAATGCCACTTTATTTTGCTTCCTTGTTTATATGTCAGTCTCCTTGAAGACTGATTCTTTAAGGGTAAGGACCTCATGGTGATCGCTGCATTTCCAGTGCCTTCTACAGAGCCTGACCCACAGTTAGGGTTCAGTAAACATTGTTTCTATTGTTATTTCATCATCATCATCATCATCTACTATTTAAGTACCCTCATATTTTTGTTAATTTTTAGTCCTGGGTGTTAAATAGTAGTAATCTAAGGTTTTGGGGGTTTTTTAGAATGTGATGTGAGAATGGGGCTCAATTTCAATTTTAGACATTGAGGTTTAACTTTCATAAGCCAAGACTTTTAATATAATGCAGGCTGACTTAGAAATTATTTACTGTGCTTCATTTCAGATATATCTACATAATGGGAATACAAGAAAGAAATGAGAAATTGTTTTATAGAATACTGCAAGATGACATTGAGAGTTTAATGCCAATTGTGTATACACCGACGGTTGGTCTTGCCTGCTCCCAGTATGGACACATCTTTAGAAGACCTAAGTAAGGCTTATTTTAAAAAAAAAACTTGTAAATGATTACTGAATAAGGAAAATATCATTCCATAACACCCATTACATTTCTATTTTATGTATCTTAGCCAAATCACATTTCCCACCTCAGAAAAACGTAATTTTGATTAAAAGATTAACAAAATCCCAACATATTCATAACTTTTATCTTTGTAAAAATAGCATAATTCATTTCTAATCTTCTTTAAATTATTGTGATTGTTAGAGGAATTACATACTTTTGGAACCTGCCCCCCCACCAAAAAAAGTCTTAATTCTGGTGGGAGATTCTCCAGAATTATCATTAAAATTTTTGTCAATAAAGCCAAATTAAGAGATTTTTTTTCTCATTTTTTAATCAGTTTTAATTTATGTTTGTTTTTTGTTTTTGAGACAGAGTCTCACTTTATCACCCAGGCTGGAGTGGAGTGCAGCGGTATGATCTTGGCTCACTGCAACCTCCGCCTCCCAGGTTCAAGTAATTCTTGTGCCTCAGCCTCCCTAGTAGCTGGAATTACAGGTGCACGCCACCATGCCTGCTAATTTTTGTATTTTTAGTAGAGATGGGATTTCGCCATGTTAGCTGGGCTGGTCTTGAACTCCTGACCCCAAGTGATCGGCCTGCCTCAGCCTCCCAAAGTGCTGGGATTTACAGGTGTGAGCCACTGCCTCCAGCCTGTTCTCCTTTTTTTAATGAATTTTCATTCCAAATAGTTGTAGCACCTACAAACATTATAAGTGGGAAGACTACTGAAATGGCAAGGACTGACTCAAGTTCTTGAATGAGTCACGTGATCCCCATGAATGTGTTTCCTCGTGTAAAATGGGAATAGCAGGACCTATCAAAGAGCTATTGGAGAAACCAATGTAACAGTTCTTTGGAAAATTATAAGCAATATTATATATATACATACACACACACAAACACACACATACACATATATATGCTGTTTTCACTTAATCTGAGTTTTCTTATTCCTCTAATCTATTATTACTTTTCTCAATCCTTATAATATTTCCCCATGCCCAATTAACACATTCTTCCACATGTAGAAATTCAGTCTCCTGTCTTCTAGTCTAGTGGCTTTCAAACTTTAATGTGTGTAAGAAATACCTGTGGGACTTATTCAAAATGTTGATCTCTGCCAACTTTCCTCTCCTCCCCATCCCCAAGATTTCTGATGAAAAAGAAAAAAGGTCTGGAGGTCCGGATTTTAGTGAGCACCCTCAATGATTGTGTTGCAGGTGTTCCCTGGAAGACACTGAGAAACAGACTGTTCTAACCTAGATGCTGCCAACACTTACTGTAACTAAAACATTTCTGTGACATAACCATGCTGTTCAGCTATTCTATAGTTTCTTATTAGAATGATTAAAAGATAGAGAGAAACTTAGAAATACTGATGCCTGAGCCCCACCCCCAGAGATTCAGATTCAGTTAGTCCAGACTTAGGAGTTTCACAAAAGAGCCTGGTGTGATTCTGATGTATACCCAGAGTTGAGAACTGACTTGAAACATGAAGAGCATGGCTTATGTGTGAAGGCAAATACTGTATATTGTTTATGCAATGTATTGTGCTATGGGTTTTTTTTTTTTGTTCGTTTTGTTTTTGTAGATGGTCATTAAATCTTGGTTGGTTGGTTGATTGATCTAAACTTTAAGCCAATTAAATCAGAATCTTTGGAGGTGGGACCCTGGCATTTTAAAGCTTATCAGATGATTCCATTATATAGCCAGATTGAGAAATTGCTGAACTAAACTGATTTGAACTGTAATAGTAGTGCCAAATTTAAGATACCAATGAGAAAGTTAAACATAAGATCAGTTTGACAGCAATGAGGATCCATTGGCCCTCATGTCTGCCTGACCTGCGTTCTAGGTCAGGCAAGAAGAAGAAACCTGCGTTTCTTCTTTTTTTCCTCCTTCTCTCCCTTCCTTCTTTGCTTTCTCTTTTGAAATCTAGATTGATTATCTGAATTAGGTAACAACATACTGTGTTTAAAATGACTTTTTGTTAGCCATTCCACAATTTATACATATTTCAAAACATGTTGTACATGATAAATACAGTTGACCCTTGAACAACACAGGTGTGAAGGTCCATTTATACTCAGATTTTCCTGTGCTTCTGCTACCCCTGAGACAGCAAGACCAACCCCTCCTCATCCTCTTCCTCTTTATGATTTTGTTAATAACATTTTCTTTTTTCTAGATTACTTTATTGTAAGAATACAGTATAGAATTCATATGGCATACAAAATAGTGTCAGTCGGCCAGGCACAGTGACTCATACCTTTAATCCTAACACTTTGGGAGGCTGAGGCGGGTGGATCACTTGAGGTCAGGAGTTCGAGACCAGCCTGGCCAACATGGCGAAACCCTGTCTCTACTAAAAATACAAAAACTAGCCAGGCATGGTGGCGGGCATGTAAAATCCCAGCTACTCTGGAGGCTGAGGCAGGAGAATTGCTTGAACCCTCGGTGGGGGGCGGCGGTTGCAGTGAGCTGAGATCATACCACTTCACTGCGGCATGGGTAAAAGAGCAAAACTCCCAAGTCAAAAAAAAAAAATTATTAGTCAATCTGTGTGTTACTGGTAAGGCTTCTAGTAGTAGGCCATTAGTAGTTAAGTTTTTGGAAAATCATATGTAAATTTTTGACTTGATTTTCTAACACCCACATTGTTCAAGGGTCAACTGTATATCCAATTTTTGCCAATTAAAAAATAATATTAAATAAGTAAAAGTAACTTCACTTTTTCCTGATACTTCAGATGTCTCATCTTTTGTGTGATTTTATTGTAATTTTCTTCTCTCCCTTCCTGCTCCTTCAAATTTTCAAATTTTCAGTTTCAGTAAGTTTTAACAGTAGTTTAGTTGGCCTTGTACTGCTCTCCCGCATTGGTGGCTTGCTTTAGATTTTTTTTTTTTCCCCTGGTGGTGTATTGAGTTTATTTGAACATGAGATGTAGATACATTTCTTCTTGGGTAAAATGACGGTATCATTTAACAATAATCTTTGTTGCATCTGCTATGAACAGTGTAATTACAGTTTGAAGTACTTGAAAATGTTTGAAAATAAACCAGTGTGACTTAGCTAAATCTGCTTGGAAATTATACCATGTCTTGATATTTTATTAAAATATAAAAATATTTCAATTATGAACAAAAACTTAGAAACAAAGCTGTTGTGAAATGCAAAGGTGTTTTTGTTCTGTTGCAGGGGATTATTTATTTCGATCTCAGACAGAGGTCATGTTAGATCAATTGTGGATAACTGGCCAGAAAATCATGTTAAGGTACTAATAGCACAACCCTCCTTTTCACAATGTTTTCTCTTTTCTTGTAAATTACCTCTAAATCTCCAAGAACAGTTTCTCATTGTTGCTCTGATTTATTTTGCACTTATATACATGCAGATTTAGTGCTTTGCAGCTGAGGTGATGATAATAGTAGTAGTTATAAAATGGGCTACTTGTATAAAGTTTGACTCTGAGAAAGAAATTAGAGCTAGAATACAAGGTGAGCCCTCTTGGTATCAGCACCACTGGTGTCTCCTGTCTTCTCCTGCTTTTCTATTTCACTGATATTATTCTAGGTAAAGAAAATACATTAAAATGCCATAAAAACTTTTGTTTATGAATGGTGTTAGAGAAGTTTGGTTATGCCTTTTTTTCTTTTAAATCTAAGATTTAGAACCTTAGCAAATATAAAAATGTTAAATATAGCAAATATAAGCCCTGGCCTATTTAGTTATCTTTCATAAAATAACATGTAATAACTTATTTCAAGATCTTTGGGTAGGCTTTTGTAAATTTTATTATAGGCAATAATCTTACCTGCCTTTATACTCCTTTCCAAAATAAACATTGAATGATCATTGGTTTGAATACTCTAGCAAAAATTTGGTCAAATAATTAAACTCACAGTATCATCTTAAGACCTTCTTTATAAGTAGGTATTTTTTTTGTTCTAGACCTTTTTCTTTTTCACAGTTGCTAAGGTTTTTTTTGTTTGGCCTAGGTTATTGTGTTGGAGTACCATGCTGTTTATTTCTAAACTCTTATTTTTCTCTTATGGTAATCTCTCCATCAGAATCTTGTTCATCTCTGCCATATTTAATCTTTCTGAAGATATGTAAGTTGGTCCTCTAGTCAGAAGAATTCTATTCCTAAACCGAAGTCAGAGGGAAATCAAATCTAGTTAATGTCTCATAATAGTCAGAAGTCCTAGAATTTTAAGTATGCTTGGTTGGTTTACATTGGAAATTAGCCAAGAAACAATTTTATTTTTAAAAGCAACGAGTAAATATATATGAAGTGAATCAATCTTTTAAAAAATGCTTTTCTTTATAGTGCCCCATTTTTGACAACTTTTAATTTGCATTTTTTTGTGATTAAGGCTGTTGTAGTGACTGATGGAGAGAGAATTCTGGGTCTTGGAGATCTGGGTGTCTATGGAATGGGAATTCCAGTAGGAAAACTTTGTTTGTATACAGCTTGTGCAGGAATACGGCCTGATAGATGCCTGCCAGTGTGTATTGATGTGGGAACTGATAATATCGTGAGTAACATCATTTTCCCCCTTTATCTTCCTCCTGTATTTTTAAAAATGTGTACAATATTCCTTTTTTGAAAATGATAATTTAAGAAGGGAAAGTTTTATGATTAGATGTTTTTTTTCTTAAACTCCACTTTTAATATTTATATAAATAATAGTAAATTAAGTCTATTAAAAGTTTCTTGGGCTGGGCATGGTGGCTCATGCCTGTAATCCCAGCACTTTGGAAGGCCGAGGCGGGCAGATCACCGAAAGTCAGGAGTTCGAGACCAGCCTGGCCAACATGGTGAAACCCCGACTCTACTAAAAATACAAAAAAAAATAGCCGGGCGTGGTGGCACACGCCTGTAATCCCAGCTACAAGGCTGAGGCAAGAGAATCCCTTGAATACAAAAGACAGAGGTTGCAGCGAGCCGAGATCACACCATTGCACTCCAGCCTGGGTGACAAGAGTGAGACTCTCTCAAAAAAGAAAAAATAAAGTTTCTTGTAGGGCAATACGTTTAAAAAATTGTATTAGTTATTTTTTATTTTGCAATTTTTATTGTATGTGTTTAAACTGATTATATAATATAAATTATTTTATTTTTACATTTGGTTTATTTTGTAGGCACTCTTAAAAGACCCATTTTACATGGGCTTGTACCAGAAACGAGATCGCACACAACAGTATGATGACCTGATTGATGAGTTTATGAAAGCTATTACTGACAGGTATTTTTTAAAAGTTTGAGTATATGAAAGCACCTTTAATGGGGGGGCGGGGTAAGAACCAAAGTTTTGTTTTGTTTTCCTTTATTTCTTTCTTGTGAAGATAAGCAGGAGGCGATTAAATTTTTGAGAACTTTGTTCTGCCTGGCTGTTTCTGCCTGATTAGATATGCCGATATGAGGTGGTACCCATGGTCTGTCTGCCTTGCTTTCTTGAGTTACCTGACATTTTGAAGGAAGTCTGCCCTCACTGCTTCCATCAAACCCTTACTGCTCAGTATCTTTTTCAGCCTTGACCTTCAAGTTCACGCCCACCATTCCACTGAAGCTCTTGTGCAGCTTTTGTATTTTAAGTTCTCTGACCATTTGTTCCTCCCACCTCTCTACCTCTTTGCGCCGTTGACTCAGGTTTTCTCACTTCTATGTCCTTGAAACTCTCTCTTCTCTTGACTACTAAACAGCTTCCTCCTAATTTGGTCTTTCTCCCACCTTTTTTTTTTTTTTTTTTTTGTCATCTTCACAGGTTCTTGCTGTCTCTTAATAAATGTGGATAACTACTTAGTCCTTTTCTCTTTCAGCCATGTCAACTATGACCTTTATGCATGTTACTACTAAACCCATAAAAACCCATCTGTAATTCCACTGCTCTTGTGAGGCCTGCATTTCTAATAATCAGAATCATCCACCTGGATATTCTGTTGTGAGTGCGTATTCATATCCCACACTGAACTCCTTTCCTTCCAAACAACCTATCTTCTGTATTCCCAGCTTCTATTATTGGCAGTAACATTCATCCTGTTGCCAAAACTTTGATCTTAGTGTTATCTTTGACCCTTCTGCCTTCTCCATCAGTCTCCCGTGGAGTCAGATATTCCTCAAATTCAGTGGGTACTACCACTTAAATGTCTCCTGTTTTCCATTGCCGCAATCTTGCTCTCTCCTTATCTCTCTTGTGGAGTTTTCTAATTCTTCCTCCAGTTTCTCTCCTCTCCAGTTCATCTCCACCTTAATACCAGATTAATTGTTTTGAAACGTGTACTTCATTATGTCATTCTTTTGCTTGAAATCTCTCATTGGTTTCCTATTGCCATAGGATAAATTCAAACTCTTTACCTTAATGATCTAACCCTGGCCTACCTTTAAAATTGCTGGCACGTAGAAGATATTTAAACATTAATTCCTTTTCAGAGTCAAAGTCAACAAGTCTAAAGCTGAACTTTACATCTTCCCAGAAATTGCTATCTCTCCTTCTTCCTCTCACTTTCCTATCTTGGACAACCAAATAGTACCTTCTTAGTTACCCCATTACCTTCACATTGTAACAGCTTCTTCCTCATTTCCCAGTTGATCCTTAACAATTTCTATTCATCCTAATAGTTCATAGTTACTCCTTTTGCTTCCTGCATCTTCTGCTTCAGATCTCTTGTCTTCGTATCACAGTAGCCTCCTAGTTGCTTCTGGCACTTGCGTCTCCCCACACCAATATGTGCTACGTATCACTGGCAGGTTTATCCTTCCTAAAGGGAGTCATATGTGAATATTTTCCTTTCTCTGCAGCCTTCACTGTTTCTACATGGAATGCAGAAGAAAGTCCCTCTTCTCTAATTTAGCATTCGAGATCCTCCCTTATTTGGTCCCAACCTGCATTAACCAATTTCTCCCTTATCTCTTAATGTAAACCATGAAATATATAGCCAGACTGTTGAAAATTCAGGGTCACCCTAATAACAGCCTGCTTTTCTTCCTAGCTCTTTACTTTTTGTTCTTTCAGGGCCCACCTCCTTTTCAAGCCTTCCCTTACTACTTGAGCTCACCTGGACGATTAACGTCTTCTTTTTCTGAATGTCAGTGAACTCAAATAGCAATTATTATTCAATTTCTTATTTAATATATACTTTCTTGTGTTGCTGTTTAACTATTAATGTAATAAGAGTATACATATCAAATATATATTTTTTGAGGTTCAGAGTCAAAGGAAGTGTCCTCCTGAACACTTGAAAATAGTTTACATAGATTGATATCCCATGGGTTTATCATTGTGCCACGTTTTTTTTAAACACCTCATACTTTTTTTATTGAATAATTTCTACATTTTGGATGTAGTCTTTCACAGGCTCTGAAATTTTTCAGATGGCCTTAATTGAACTAACATAATACATTATTTTTGAATGCTATCATAGGGAATATTAGGTGGAAAGCTGTTTAATAGTGTTATTTTCAACACAACTATTGTGGGTTTTGCTGTTTTTAGATATGGCCGGAACACACTCATTCAGTTCGAAGACTTTGGAAATCATAATGCATTCAGGTTCTTGAGAAAGTACCGAGAAAAATATTGTACTTTCAATGATGATATTCAAGGTAAAGCAAAAAAAAGAAAAAAACTTTAGGGTTTTGATTCCTACTTTTTAAACATTTTTAATGTGCCCATTTTTTATTTGTAAAAATCTTTGTTTTTCTTACAGGGACAGCTGCAGTAGCTCTAGCAGGTCTTCTTGCAGCACAAAAAGTTATTAGTAAACCAATCTCCGAACACAAAATCTTATTCCTTGGAGCAGGAGAGGTAAGTTTTGTAGGCTTTTTAAAACTTAAGCCTATCCTCTCTTCTAGAATTGGAAAATGGGCAGAATATTGATGTTTATAAAAGAGTATAATGAGCCTGTAATTTTGTTGAGGTAGAGGATATGAAATCAAGAGTTCTGCTGTAAAACAGGTAATTTAAAATATGTTTAGAGAGAATATCACAAAGAATTTTTGTTTGATTTGTAAGGGAAAAATAAACCAAATATTTCTTATAGCATATAATCTTCATATATAAAGTAATTCAAGCATTGCATCATACTCTAGTATATATTAAAATTTATGTTTTGTTGAACAGGCTGCTCTTGGAATTGCAAATCTTATAGTTATGTCTATGGTAGAAAATGGCCTGTCAGAACAAGAGGCACAAAAGAAAATCTGGATGTTTGACAAGTATGGTTTATTAGTTAAGGTAAGGTATTTAAAATTTGGAGAAGCAAAAGAGTGTATTATATTTTTAGTTGGATTTTTAAAATACTATTCCTTAAAATCTTGTTTCTCATTGGAGTCTCCAAATTATACCAATTGGGACCTTCCCCTCTCTTTTCAACAGATGTCCCTAGTCTTGTTGTCTTTTACAAAGACTCCTGCTTCATATTGAATTAATAATCTCTATGTTGGCATCAGACTTACTCTTTCTTGCTTTGTTGTCTTGCTCTTAAGAGATCAAATGGCCATTGTACAAGTATGATCGTGTTTGACACTCCTAAAACTGGGTTTTTAATAGGAACTGAGAACTTCCTGATTAATTACAGTATTGCAGTACTTGATATTTGAGCAGAAATTCTTTTAATTTTATTAATTTTTTTTTTCTTTTGAGATGAAGTCACCCAGGCTGGAGTGCAGTGGTGCAATGTCACCTCACTGCAATTTCTGCCTCCTGGGTTCAAGCAATTCTCCTGCCTGAGCCTCCCGAGGCTACCGTGCCTGGCTGTGAGCAGAAATTCTTAACCCTTTGGAGATCATAATCCCCTGAAGCAATCTAATAAAAATCTGTGGACCCTTTCCCCAGGAAAAAAGCATGTGCTCCTGAAACCAATTTATGGATAATAAAGAGCTTATCTCCCAGATGAACTTAGTACCTTTGGGCCTGACTACCTTTGTTAGCATTGATTACCATTTTCACTAGCTTAAGAATGTCATATGTCTTCTGTGTAACACATTGAAATATAAGTAAACTGTTTCATAGTTAAACCAATCCAGTACACAATGCTGTTATATTTTTGTGTGTACACATTAAAATATAATGGTATAGCTGTTGCTTGGCATTTATGTCTGTGGAGCAAGCTATCTAAATGTACTTTGTTCCAGTTCTAAAATCTTTTCTTGTTAATTAGAACCAGTATTCTATTAGTACAAAAAATAAAATGAAAAATTAAAGTATGTGAATGAAAAAACTTGAGTGCTTAAACTACATGTAATTTAAAATACAGTAGTAGTTATATACCAGACATTGTTATAAGACTTTACATGTATTATCTCCTTTAATCATCTCAAAAAATCCTGTGAAGTTTTACAAATGAAGAAACAGTTTAAAAGGTCGAGGGAGTTTTCCAAAGTCATCAGCTTATAAGTGATGGAGGTAGGATTCAAAACCAAGTATCCCAACTGTGAAGCCTGTGCTCTGAATAATTAAACTGTGCTGCCTCCCAAAGAGGCTGTAACTACCATATTTACTAGTATGTAAGGCACAAGGATAAAACATCACATATTTAGAAGGCTATTGGGGGATGTATGTTTTGACTAGTACACAGTTAGTTTGGTACTTCTTTTTGTAATGTTGGTTTTCATCAAATATGTTGTGATTCTTTAGCATATTGGTAGATCAGTTCTAACACAGTATTGGTAGCTACGATGTGTTTACTTAGCACAAAATGAGAACCCTGTCCATCTCCATATTCATCATCAGATTATATATTTCTTTTCCAGTGTGCAGGTAGCTTGGCCTATGAGCATTAGGCTTCCAGTGTCTCCTGGTGATCCTAAACACTGCCCTTCATTTTGAAACTTTGAAAACAGTGACTTCTTATGTCACTGTTTGCTCAGCCTAGTTTTCTCAGCCTATTGATGATAGTGTCCTGCTTTACTAGCCCCTGCAGGTTCTTATCTAGAGTTATCTTGGAGTTCTGATGGAAATACACTTTTTCAGAAGTCTTCTTTTTTACCAAAATAGGAATATGAACTTCTCAGTTGGTTTTTGCATTCAGTATGTTTTTGTCTGCCTTAAATCTTTGAGAAATTCTTCATTGTTCTAGTCTGTCAGTGGTATCTCTTCTGGCTTTGTGGCATTACTACAGATTTAACTTATGGTTTTTGACCTGGGATTTGGAAAGAAAAGCATGTTTCTTCATTCAGCCATCTTTAACCAGAATTCCCTGTTCCTCTTGTTTCTGAACTCTTGGTAGTACAAGTCCATGGTGTCTGTCTGCAATTATGAAATCCTAAAGGCTTTGAAATTCCAAAATTTTTTCCAAAATTTATTTTTGTGACCAATCTGATTGCCTTGAACTTACCTAGTAGCAAAACCTGACTCAAACTAATAAGAAGCTCTTTGTAATCTTAACCTTTTGTACTTGATGTGACTATTCATAAGTTTGTTCAGTTGTGGAGTATCTGTTGGGAGGGAGAATATGTAATATTTGATATACGCCATATTGTATTTCTAAAATATGAAAAATTCTCAGCCAGGAGTGGTGGCTCATGCATGTGGTGGCTCAGCTTCCCACTTTGGGAAGCTGAGGTGGACGGATCACTTGAGCCCAGGAGTTTGAGACCAGCCTGGGTAAGATGGCAAAACCCCATCTCTACAAAAAAATTAGCCAGGCATGGTGGTATGTGCCTATAGTTCCAGCTACTCTGGAGGCTGAGGTGGGAGGATCACCTGAGCCCAGGGAGGTAGAGGCTGCCACTGCACTCAAGTCTGGGCGACAGAGTGATACCCCATCTCACAATAAATCAATCAAATTAAATTAAATATGAAAATTTCTTAATTCCAAAACTCATCTACCCCAGATAAAGGACTGTAGGCTTTTGTGCCATATTGGACTTAGGAAGGCCTCATAGTGTAAATGCATTTTTGAGAGGAACTAGAAAGTTTTTAGGAATAATGGTAGATTTGATTTTTGTTTTATATTTGAGTTTATGGACATGATGAAGATAGAATTGGAAGATATGGGTTGAAAAGGAAAGTAAATGAAAATGAAAAGACATTTCTATTGTAGAAATAATGTGTAACTCATAATGATGTCTTTTTATTTCATCCTTAATATGCATTGACTAAAAAATACTGTATTTTATCTCAAAATTTAGGGACGGAAAGCAAAAATAGATAGTTATCAGGAACCATTTACTCATCCAGCCCCAGAGAGCATACCTGATACTTTTGAAGATGCGGTGAATATACTGAAGCCTTCAACTATAATCGGTAGGTAAAGTTTTTCTGATAAATAATTTTACTCCCTAACTGTATGTTGCCAGTCATAATTACCTTGTAGGATTACTAAAAATGAATTGGCAGTTTTACCTAGCTTTCAGCATGTACAGTGTTTTCTGTGATAACTTTTTGGTTACCATGCATGAAATTCAGTTACCAGATGTTGCTTTATACTTTTAGGTCCTAGACACTGTGTAGTCAATCATGCTTTGCTTTTAGAGTTGGTATGACTGTTGGACTCAAAACATGAAAAAAACCAAAGCCATTTGCAGATTTTACCAGGAAAATTCTATGCAGACTCAAAGTTTTCGTGGGCAACAAAGCTGAAAACTTTGAGTGTGTTTCAAATCAGGCATTGCATAGATGCCATCAGACTATGCCATCATGGCATTACATTCTCAGCAGAAAATGTAAAAGTGTTTAAAAGAGGAGCTATTTAATTTTCTGTATGGCTGTAAGTTTTTTTGTTTTCTTGTTTTTTGTTTTTTTTTTTTTTTTTTTTTTGAGACAGAGTCTCACTCTGTCACTCAAGCTGGAGTTGGCTCACTGCAACCTCTGCCTCGCGGGTTCAAGCAATTCTCTTGCCCCAGCCTCCCAAGTAGCTGGGATTACAGGTACCCACCACCATGCCCAGCTAATTTTTGTAATTTTAATAGAGATGGGGTTTCACCATGTTGACCAGACTGGTGTCGAACTCCTGACCTCAGGTGATCCACCTGCCTTGGCGGGTGAGACTCCATCTCAAAAAATAAATAAATAAAAATAAACAACCCCCCATTTTCCCCACTCCCCACCCCCTAACAACCACCATTCTACTTTTTGTCTCTATGAATTTAACTACCTCATATAAATGGAATGACATGGTATTTTTCTCTTTGTGACTGGCTTATTTTATTTAGCATAATGTCAAGTTTCATCCATGTGGTAGCAAGTTTTATATTCCCAATTAGAGTGATGAAGATAGTCATATACACTTTTTAAAAATTGGTTGGGCATGGTGGCTCACACCTGTAATTCCAGCACTTTGGGAGGCCGAGGCAGGCGGATCACCTGAGGTCAGGAGTTTGAGACTAGCCTGGCCAACATGGCGAAACCCCATCTCTACTAAAAATACAAAAATTAGCCAGGCGTGGTGGCACACATCTTTAATCCCAGCTACCCAGGAAGGTAAGGCATGAGAATCGCTTGAACCCAGGAGGGAGAGGTTGCAGTGAGCTGAGAGTTGTGCCACTACACTCCAGTCTGGGCAACAGAGCGAGACTCTGTCTCAAAAAACAAAAAGTTAAAAGAATAAAATTTCCCATAATTTACTATGTGTATAGTAGACAATAAATATTTAAGTGAGAACTTTCAGCATCTTACTGTTTTTTCTTTTCAGATTTGAGATTGTGTTCTCATAGATTTTGCATTGCTGATTTAGTGCTATCTTTGTAATGAGATATTACCTGTGTTTTTATTATTGTAGGCCTATTATAGAAATGCTATTGATAAGCATTGCTTTTATACCTATAATGAAGTTGCTGTTTTTCCCCCTTACTTATTGCAGGAGTTGCAGGTGCTGGCCGTCTTTTCACTCCTGATGTAATCAGAGCCATGGCCTCTATCAATGAAAGGCCTGTAATATTTGCATTAAGTAATCCTACAGCACAGGCAGAGTGCACGGCTGAAGAAGCATATACACTTACAAAGGTATGAATAATCACATGAATTGATATGTATATTATTTTCCCTCCACTAGCTTGTTAGTTACACATTCTTACACAGTTGTTCTAGTGGTATCCCTAGAGATTACAGCATGCATCTATGGGTGATCGAAGTCTGATATAAATTATTGTTTATGCCAATTATGGGAAACAGGTACTTTATAACTCCACTGTAATGCCCTCACACTGTTTGCACTATTGTGAATTTTAATTTTCTATGTATTTTAAACCCAAAATACATTATTGTTATATTTTACAAAAATTATTCAGATTTACCTACATTTTAATTTATTTATCACTATTCTTCCTGCAAGTGCTTCTACCTAGGATCATTTTCCTTCTACCAGAAGAATTCCTTTATTTAAGTGTAGGTCTAATGAATTCTCTTGGTAATTTATTTTGCCTTCATTTTGAAGGATATTTTCACTCTGCATAGACGTAAAAGTTGGTAAATACTTGAGCATTTTGGAGATATCATTTTACTGTTTTCTGACTTTTGTTTTCTTTTTGATGATATATCATTGTCTTAGGTTTTTAACAGTTTGACTATGGCGGACATATGCGTGGTTTTCTTTGTATTTATTCCACATGGGGATTATACTGCTCCTGAATCTGTGGCTTGATGTCTGTTTTTGGTTTTTGTTTTTTCTGTTTTGAAAAAATATCAGCCAGTATCTCTTCTTTGGCCACATTCTCTCTCTCGTCTTATGGGACTCTAATTATATGGTTAGAGATATATCTCATTTATCTTTTACACTGTTTTCTATATTTACTATCTCTCTTGCTCTCTGTGTTTCAATCTGGTGATTTCCTTTGGCCCTATTTTCCAGTTTGCAGATTCTCCGTTCAGCTGTGCTCATCTGTTGTTAGGTTCTTAATTTTAGTTGCTGTATTTTTTCATTTGTAGAATTTCTGTTTTATCTGTATAGTAATTTATTAATTTAGTAACAGACTTAAAATCATGTA
This sequence comes from Pongo pygmaeus, assembly GCF_028885625.2. Taxonomy (NCBI): domain Eukaryota; kingdom Metazoa; phylum Chordata; class Mammalia; order Primates; family Hominidae; genus Pongo; species Pongo pygmaeus. The sequence continues at coordinate 65,768,320 of NC_072390.2, forward strand.
CTGTAGAAATAGTCAATCTCTAAATCCTCTTTTCTTGTACTCACATTTCATGAAACTTAACTTTTTACTCTCTTCACCAATGCATCTTCACCATCAGTGTTTGTCTTTTCTAAGGCTGTTTTTTTTGAGTCATCTGACGCTGTGGAGAACAAATTTTTATTTACATCCAAACTGTTTAAGATTCACTACTTTTAGATCTTTGACACTACCACGGGATTATAGCCCAATTACAAATATCTGCCTATAAATCACTTGACATTTGGGTTTTTTTCCTACCATTCTGTAAGGATGTAGTTGTAATTTCCACAATTACTTTCTATATTGTTGTGGTAAGTGATCTAAGTGGCTCTAGGAAGTGATTTTTAAAGGCTTGTTTACAATGATGTCTAGCAGCTATAATTGCTAGATTACATCCTTGAGAATAAGTAATAAATCTGTGATACATTTTTTTAATCTTCACTCCTTTAAAACAAAGTTTTTTATAGCAGAAAAATATTACACTATATCTCTCAAAAGCTAAGGATTCTTTTAAAAATATAACCACAGGGCCGGGCACAGTGGCTCACGCCTGTAATTCCAGCACTTTGGGAGGCCGAGGCGGGCACATCACGAGGTCAGGAGATTGAGACCATCCTGGCTAACACAGTGAAACCCCGTCTCTACTAAAAATACAAAAAAAATTAGCCAGGTGTGGTAGCGGGTGCCTTTAGTCCCAGCTGCTGGGGAGGCTGAGGCAGGAGAATGGTGTGAACCCAGGAGGCAGAGCTTGCATTGAGCCGAGATCGTGCCACTGCACTCCAGCCTGGGTGACAGAGCAAGACTCCATCTCAAAAAAAAAACCAAAAAAAAAAAATATATATATATAATATGTATATACCACAGTACTGTTATACCTCATAATTTGAACAATAGTTATATCTTGTCATTAAATTTTCTTTTTTTTTTTTTGAAACAGGGTCTCTCTTGGTTGCCCAGGCTGGAGTGTAGTGGCACAGTCATAGCTCACTGCAGACTCCAATTCCTGGCTCAAGTAATCCTCTTCCCTCAGCTTCCTCAGTAGCTGGGACTACAGGCAAATACCACCACACCCAGCTAATTTTTTTATTTTTATTTTTGTGGAGACAAGGTCTTGCTTTGTTGGCCAGGCTGGTCTCAAATTGCTGACCTCAAGTGATCCCCCGCCTCAGCCCCCCAAAGTGCTGGGATTGCAGACATGAGCCACTGTGCACCACCTAATTTCTTGAATATATGAATTGCAATTAAAATTTTCTGATGGTAACAAATATCTCACTCATTTTTATTATCTATCTTTTGTTCTGTCATGGTTATCAGGTTTGTTTGTAAGGCTAATTAGTCCTTTTTTTTTTTTTTTTTTTTAGATGAAGTGTCACTCTGTTTCCCAGGCTGGAATGCAGTGGCGTGATCTCACCTCACTGCAAGCTCTGCCTCCCAGGTTCACATCATTCTTCTGCCTCAGCCTCCCGAGTAGCTGGGTGCCCGCCACCATGCCCAGCTAATTTTTTTGTATTTTTAGTAGAGATGGGGTTTTACCATGTTAGCCAGGATGGTCTCGATCTCCTGACCTTGTGATCCACCCGCCTCGGCCTCCCAAAGTGCTGGGATTACAGGCGTGAGCCACTGCGCCTGGCCTGTTTTTGTTTTTTTTAATTGAGTGATGGATAGCGTAGAAAAAGAACTATAGCAATAATTTAAGGCTGTGGATAAAGTTATCTTTGGAGAAAGGGACTTTACTTTTTCGAGTAGGTCGCCATAATCCAGTCAGGATGTGGTCCACATGAGGCCTGGGGTATTTCCAGTTTGCCCTTTCTCCTGATATCCACCCCTTTGGGTATGAATCATCAAAAGTCCTGAGGTATTTATCAGCACCTCTCATCCTTAACGGTCCCTGAACATCCATTTTCCTCTCTGTCATCATGAGACTTTGGGTAGCTTTGCTGTTCAGAGTCTCAGTCACAGCTTTTGATTTGGAAATCAGCAGTTATCTTGAGGGGAAGAGCTTCAAATGCTCGGCTCATATATCTTGTTTCCCTCTTCTTTTGAATCTTGGAAACCTCTGTTCCCCAACACCAAACTCTCACTATCTTGTTAGGTCTCTACTTGCTTGCAAAAATTTTTAAAAATGTATTTTATCTGGTTTTTTAAATTGTAACCAGAGGAAAATTTGGTATGAAACAACCCAGAAAATCATTGCCAAAGCAGAACTCTCAGAACTTCCTGAACTTAATATTCATACTCTTGATATATTGGCATTCTTTTTTTTTTCCCATTGTTAAACACTGTGTAGGCCAGGCACAGTGGTTCATGCCTGTAATCCCAGCATTTTGGAATGCCAAGGTGGGCGGACCAGTTGAGGCCAGGAGTTCAAGATCTGCCTGGCCAACTAAAAATACAGGTGAAACCCTGTCTCTACTAAAAATACAAAAAAATTAGCCAGGTGTGGTGGCTCACGCCTGTAGTCCCAGCTACTCAGGAGGCTGAGGCTGGAGAATAGCCTGAACCCAGGAGGCAGAGGCTGTGTGAGCCAAGATCGTGCCACTGCACTCCAGCCTGGGCAACAGAGCAAGACTGTCTCAAAAAAAAAACCAACCAAAAAACAACCTTTATGTTGACACATGTATTCTCTCAAAATTCCTTTTTGACCTTTTTGACTACTCCGTTAGTCAAAATAAATTCTCATGACTGTTGGTTTCCAATTGATATAATAATTATTGAAATCTCTTCTTCTAAATCAATCACAAAATCACCATACAGATATTTAAAAATTAGTCTCTTTAGTATACTGTCTTATCTTTTTATTACTTTTAGCTTGATTGCCTGTCCTCTTCACCAGGCTTTACTACTTAAAACTAATGGTTATTGCTCCCCAAATTAAATCTTAGTCTTCTACAATGACTATTTGGTAAATATATTAAATGTATCGTGGATCGTTGACATTTCCAAAATATAAAAAATTTAAGTGTTTCAAGCAGTAGTGGTATATCACCAGAAGACTGCTCATTTAAGAATTTTATTTTTTGAATAAATATTATTGTAATAAATGTACATTATTGGAATAAATAAAAATTCCCCAAGAAGACTAGTTTGATATACTGTATTTCATCAGTTTTAAGATCAAGGATTGCTTGAGCCCATGAGTTTGAGACCAGCCTAGGCAACATAGCGAAACCCTGCCTGTATAAAAAATTTAACAATTAGCCAAGCATGGTGGCACACACCTGTGGTCTTAGCTACTTGGGAGGCTGAGGTGGGAGGATTGCTTGAGCCCAGGAGGTTGAGGCTGCAGTGAGCTGTGATCGTGCCACTGAACTCCAGCCTGGGCAACAGAATGAGACCCTGTCTCAAAAAAATAAAAAATAAAAAGAGCATTGTGTCATAGTTTACTTTTACATAAATTCTTTCTTAGTGTTACATAAAATAATGGCATAGAATTTTGAGTAGTCGTCACCTGTTAAATTTTTAGTCCCATTTTGTTTTCACCATGGAGGTGTTACTCCAACACCATTTGCTGCTCAGCGAGAAAAATACTCTAAAAAAAATCTTCATAGTTGAATTGCCAGCTGCTTACATACACCAAGTTGGACTTCAGAATAAGAATATACTATTATCATTAAAACTTGGCCACATTTAAGCCATGGATTAATTATTGGGTTAAATGGACAGGGAGTCAGGGATGATGACCTGGAGAACGTGAACTGCTATAGAATCTTGTCATTATTGAAGAGATTCCCAAGATCTTTCTAAATTTCCAAACTTATTGATATCATGAGAACATTTTTTCCATGATGTGCTATATTGTATAATCTACCTTATAAGACTATTAAAATTAATGTTGCCAGAAAAATAATTATGTACTCATTGTGATAACATGTATGACATTAACCATGAACTAACCTTAATCGTCAAAGAAACAAAATTTTTAGTCACAAGTAATGTTTAGAACAGATAGATAATTGTAATAGCTATCCATAGAATAGGTAGAAAATGATATAACAGTATAGAGTTGCAAGTCTAAGATAGTCAGCTGTGCCCTACTAGCATAGTTAGCTTGCTTCTACTCTTAAATCTTGTATCATTTTGAAATGGAAAGTATGTCTTGTAAAACTAATGGTTACTCTGCATTATTGACCTTCAGATTACCTGGAGTCAAATTCTTGAATGTTAAATCCACTAAAGCCAAGGGTCTACAATGCTATAAAGAATAATAACACAATTAATTCTCTTAGAAATACTGAATATGCCAGTAACATTTATTATATGCCATTATAGAGCATAGTATCAAAATTGGATAGATGTGACAAATTTGGAGAAGTATTCTTCTTTAACAAGGCATCAGGCCATTTGTTTTCCTGGAGTGATACTGTGGTCATGCCACATGCCTGTGTTATAAACTTCCTACTGCTGGGTATTATAGCATCATTGAAAACCTGTGGCTGTGGAGTTACAAAAAATCTAGATTAAGATTTAACTACTACAGTTTTGATGTGTGACTTTTGACAAAGTATTTGAAAATATTAAAGCCTTAGTTTTCTGATTTTTTAAAATTAGTGAAATGGAGATGATGATGAAGTTTTCATGATGGCAAAATTAACTGAGTTAACACATATAAAGCACTTGGTAATTAGTTTTAGCGGATATACAGTAAATGACAGCCATTTGTTTTGGTATTTCCCCTTCATTCATCGGTGTTTATATTGGTCTTTATAATATGGAATGGTATTTATTGGCCATCTACATTTTAAATTTCTTTTTTTTCTTTTTGAGATGGAGTCTCGCTCTGTTGCCCAGGCTGGAGTGCAGTGGCATGATATTGGCTCACTGCAACCTCTGCCTCCCGGGTTCAAGTGATTCTCCCGCCTCAGGCTCCTGAGTAGCTGAGATTATAGGCATGGGCCAACACACCCAGCTAATTTTTTGTATTTTTAGTAGAGACAGGGGTTTCACTCTGTTGGCCAGGCCGTCTCAAACTCCTGGCCTCCAGTGATCTGCCCACCTTGGCTTCCCAAAGTGCTGGGACTGCAGGAGTAAGCTGCTATGCCTGGCCTTAAATTTCTTAAAAATAAGTGTCTGGTTTTTAAATTTTTAGTAATAAATGATTTTTAACTTTATTATTTATTTATTGAATGTATACTACACATGAAACAAACCTCATTCTAACAAAAGGATTGTAATGAAAAAATTGTTATATAGTATATTATGCCTTGTTTCCAAGTAATATATTGGTCTATTTTACTCCAGGACTTGATTTTGTATGAATTCACCTCAATTTTCTCATTCACAGAAAATAACAAAATTGAAGTTATTTCATTTTATTAACAGGGCAGGTGTTTGTTTGCCAGTGGCAGTCCATTTGGGCCAGTGAAACTTACAGATGGAAGAGTCTTTACACCAGGTCAAGGAAACAATGTATATATTTTTCCAGGTAAATGCCACCATTATTTATGTTATAGAGTAATAGTTAATTATGTAAAAATACTTAATGGAATTCTTTGGAATGGAAGATTGAAATGAACAACAGTATTACAGAATTTTGGTATAAATGTACAAGGAAACTCAAGGAATTCATCGAATTCAGCATGCTCCATTTTCTCTGAAAATTTATTCATATTGTTAATTAAATTTGTTTTTATTATAGAAATAATATATTGCATGATTTGTAAAAATGCAGAGGAACAGAATGGCACAAAATTATGTAACCCTCTCTATCTCCCCTTGGTGTACTTCCTTAATCATACTTCTCAGAACCATTGTCAATAATTTGCTGGGAGTTTTTCTGATGGTTACCATCGTGACTGATAGATTTATTTCCCAGGTTCAAGCAGTTCCCCTGCCTCAGCCTCCCAAGTATCTGGGACTACAGGCATGCACCACCACACTCAGCTAATTTTTGTATTTTTAGTAGAGATGGGGTTTCACCATGTTGACCAGGCTGGTCTCGAACTCCTGACCTCAGGTGTTCTGCCCATCCCAAAGTGCTGGGATTATAGGTGTGAGCCACCACACCCAGCCAGGCATTATTTTTTAAGATACACCCACTATACTGGTATCCCACCAAAGGAAATTAATAATTGCTTAATATTGTTTATCATTAACTCAGTTCAACAACTTATTTTTATTTCTAATACCTTTTTTTATTCTAGAATTGCTCTTTCTAAATAGCTACTTTTAAAACAAAAATGGTTACAGTACTCTTTCAGCTTTTTCTGGAGAATTATTAGGATTCCTTTCAATGTTTCTGCCTTTGTGCTGTATTTTCCATACATTTCTGGTGATCCTCAGTTGCCTCTTTCTTTTAAGCAAGACTGTGTTGAGTAAAACAGGAATTTTGTACGATTTTCTTTTGCACTTGTATCTTTTTTCTTCTGGTAGGTCTTTCCCTGACTAGCTGACAGCAGGCTCTAATTAAGATATGACAAGTTTATATAGGCTGGCATCAGGCAAGCATGTGTAACTGTTGTCAAAGTAAAGAGGGTATTTAGTCTGAATATCCTGGTACTTTTCTATATTTTTCTCCTTTTTTTTGCCCCTCATGTTTTCCTGTATGTCTCTTGAGACCTAACTTCTATAATAGAAACTGTCCCGTCATCCATAATCTCTTTCTAGAACTTGATAATGTTCAAAATTAATGTGTTCTATTCAGTAACATTTCTATGGCCTAAAAGATGGGGTAGGAAAGGAAATACTTTTCTGCTGATTTTAACAAAGCTATTTTTTTAAACTTTTTTTTTTAGTTCCAGGGGTACATATGAAGGTTTGCTATATAGGTAAATTGTGTGTTGCAGGGGGTTTCATGTATAGATTATTTCGTCACCCGAGTAATAAGCGTGGTACCCGATAGGTAGTTTTTTGATCCTTACCCTCTTCCCGCCCTCTACCCTTAAGTAGGCCCCAGTGTCTGTTGTTCCCTTCTTTGTGTCCATGAGTTCTTATCACTTAGCTCCACTTGCAAGTGAGAACATACGGCATTTGGTTTTCTGTTCCTGTGTTAGTTCACTTAGGATAATAGCCTCCAGCTCCATGCATGTTACTGGAAAGGACATGATCTCATTCATTTTTTTGGCTGCATAGTATTTTTTTTTATTTATACACATGGTGTATATGTGCCACATTTACTTTATCCAGTTTACCATTGATGGGCATTTAGGTTAATTCTATGTCTTTGCTATTGTGAATAGTGCTGCAGTGAACATACACATGCATGTGTCTTTATGGTAGAATGATTTATATTCCTTTGAGTATATATCCAATAATAGGATTGCTGGGTCGAATGGTTGTTCTAAATTCAGCAAAACCATTTTTTATATCATATCTGAGTATTAAGGAATTTAGCAGTTGATTATTTTTATATAACACTTTAAAGTCCTAACTTAAATAACAGCTATGGATACCATAAATATAGACATTAAAAATGACCTGGCCAGGCATGGTGGCTCTCGCCTGTAATCCCAACATTTTGGGAGGCCGAGGCAGGAGGATTGCTTGAGGCCAGGAGTTGGAGACCAGCCTGGGCAACATAGTGAGACCTTGTTTCTTCCAAAAATTAAAAAAATTAACCAGGTGTAGTGGTGCACACCCCTAGTCCCAGCTAGTCAGGAGGCTGAGGTGGAAGGATCGCATGAGCCTGGGAGATCCAGGCTGCAGTGAGCCATCATCATGCCAGTGCACTCCAGCCTGGGCAACAAAGTGAGACTGTCTCAAAAAAATAAAATAAAATGACCTGGCATTTGAGGCAGAAATGAGCCTAAAAACAGGAAGATTGGCTGAAAGTCTGTTTATAAACAACTTAAAAAAAAAACTGTTAATATTTGAATGACCTAGTTGAGCAACTATAACAACCAGATGAAAATTTTTTTTAAGACTTTAAAAGGGTCAAAGGGATAAGATATTGACTCTAATGGAATATTGGAGAATTCTGGACCAAGGTTAGGGGGGTAACTAATGCACAGAACAAGCTTTTGAAGCCAGTTTTACAGTGGAAATATCGACCAGGAAGAAAGTGGCTAAGAGGTATAGCCGTGCTTTTCATGGATGGTGGACAAGATCGGCACCATGTCCAAGTCTGGCACTACCTCCCACTCTGGACTGAAACCCTAAAGTGCTGTACCTTGGATTGGGGGTATAGTTTGCAGCAGCAATGGGTGATTTAGAAAACCTCGAGCCTCTGTTCGGGACTGCCAGTGCCCACAAGTGCCCAGCAGAAGCAAATAAAAATTTCTCTGAAATAAGATAATGCCATCCTAGTCCTCAAATTATTTTTATAAATTTTCAAGTACAACCTAAGTGGAAAAATAAAAAAAAGATAATGAGGCACATAAAGAGACATAACAACAGAAGCCAAAACCAGCGAAAACAAGAAAAACAGACACACTGAAACCCTAGATATACCGTAAATGCTATGAAACAAATATGCTTATTATGTTTATAGAGATAAAAGCCAATCTTGGAAACTTAGACAAGTACCACTAAATTCTAGAACTGAAAAATGTAGTAATCTATAAGAACTGAGTGAGCTGGGGGTAGTGGCTCATGCCTGTAATCCCAGCACTTTGCAAGACCAAGGTGGAAGAATTGCTGGAGCCCAGGAGTTTGAGACCAGCCCTGGCAACGTAGTGAGACCCCCATCTCTACAAAATTTAAAAAAAAAAAAATTAGCCAGGCATAGTGGCATATGCCTGTAGTCCTAGCTATTCAGGAGGCTGAGATGGGAGGATCACTCAAGCTTGGGAGGTCAAGGCTGGAGTGAGTCATGATTGGGCCACTGCACTCCAGCCTGGGTGACAGAGCAAGACCCTGTCTCAAAAAAAACAAAAAAAACTGAGTGAATGAGGCTTATGGCAGATTAGACGAGAGAGAATTAATCAACTGGAAAATATCTCTGAAGAAACAATCCAGAATGCAGCACAGAAAGACCAAAAAAAAAAAAAGTAGGTAAGGGACATACATTTCATTGATAAATCTTTAATTGAAGTCCTAGAAGAAATGAGAATGAAGCAGAGGCAACATGTGCCAGCCTCATGGCTGAGTTTTTTTAGAACTGGTGATTGACAATCAATATTCAAAAAGCTAACAGAAACCCATGTGGGATGCATAAAAAGAAATCTACATCTAGGAACATTATTGTGAGGCTTCAGAATCACCACAAAGAGAAGAATATGAAAGCAGCCAGAACAAAAAGATTTCCTTCAAAGCTACCGTTAGACTGACAGCAGACTCCTCAGTGACAATAAGATACCAAGGCAGTGGAATGACCTATTAAAGTTGCTTATGGGAAATACTTGCCAACCTAGAATACATTACACAGTGAAAATATCCTTCAAGAATTAAAGCAAAATGAAGACATTTTTCAGAAAAACAAAAAACCGGGGATTCACCACCTGGCAGACTGTTTTTATATTAAAGGAAAGGAAATTTTGTTCCTTAGGGAAAAAGAAAATAATCCCACATAGAAACTCTAAGGTGTAGGAAGGAATGAAAAGCAAAGAAAGTTATGAATAAGTGGGTGGGTACAACAAAATGAATGTTGTTTATATAGAGTGAAACAAACATCACATGGGATTTTGAAAAATATATAGAGAGAGAATTAAAATGCACAACAACAATAGCTCTGTTAAATAGAGTTAAGCTGTTATGTGGGACTTACACTGATTGACAGGAAGGTAAATTAAAAATTATAATGTGGAGCTGGGGACGTTGGCTCACACCCATAATCCCAGCACTTTGGGATGTCAAGACGGGAGGATCACTTGAGGCCAAGAGTTTGAGACTAGCCCTGGCAACATAGGGAGACTCTGTCTCTACAAAAAAAAAAAAAAATTTAAGTAGCCAGGTGTGGTGACATGTGCCTGTAGTCCCAGCTACTCCAGACACTGAGGACGGAGGATCACTTGAGCCCAAGAGTTTGAGACTAGCCCTGGCAACATAGGGAGACTCTGTCTCTACAAAAAAAAAAAAAAAAAAATTTAAGTAGCCAGGTGTGGTGACATGTGCCTGTAGTCCCAGCTACTCCAGACACTGAGGACGGAGGATCACTTGAGCCCAGGAGTTTGAGGTTACAGCAAGCATTGGTCGTGCCACCGCACTGTAGCCTGGGCAATAGAGGGAGACCCTGTCTCAAAAAAAAATTTAATGTGGAATGTTGGTAGTTAAAGATGCATGATATAAATTTTAGGATAACCATTAAAACGCTACAAAGACTTCCTGTTTATGGTAAGGTAATGTTGGGATGAAATGAAACAACAAAAATCCGAAAAGCAAGAGAAAAGAGGAAAAGGAACATAGGCAAGACAAGATGAGATAAGAGTGATGAGACTTAAGTGTTTGAGGGCTAAATCTGCCCCAATTACTTGAAAAAAAAAAAAAAAACAACTAAAAATAAAAGTAAAAACTACACTAAATCTAGATGGACCAAATTCTGTACTTAAAAAAAATGCTATTAACCATGTAATCTTCTCAGCCATGAGGTAATCTGGTGACTACCCTTCCTCAAAGCCAGTTGGGATATTCTTTGAATAGAGTAAAACAGTGTTTCTATGCTGGGAGACACCAGACATAGTTGAGGACAGCAGTGCTAGAAAATAGGAAGTTTAAAAGCATATGTGGTGATGCTCAGAGGAGGTAAACCCCACCCTCATGCTCATAGCTTCCAGTCATTTTCTCTAGTTCTTAACCCTTAAATGTGAGAAATGCTTGAAGATTACTAGTCATCTGAGGAAAGTCTCTTTATTAAAGATTTTCATAAAAGAGACGAAAGCAGACAAACAGAAAAAGACATCTTGAGGAAAAAAAACAAGGATAATGGGAAGAGAAGGAAAGTTTTAAAAATTATCAATATCCTCAGGGGGACAAAATATTATATCCTATAAAGACGGATTTTTATTTTTAAAAAAATTAGAAAGCAAAACAAGCTCCTAAAAATAAAGTTTGATAGCAGAAAGAAGAAAAAGATGAGTTAAGTTACCTAAAAAGAGAGCAAAGGACAGGAGAAGGAAAATAAAGAAAATTAGAGAGCCAATCCAAGAGGTACAATATCAGAAAATATAAACGTCAGGGAACAAGAACAGAAAAATGGAGGGAAGTGATTCCTCAAGACTTCACGAACATTTCCCAAAACTGAAAGACTCGTGTTTTCAGATAGGAAGTGCCTACTCACTGAATGCTAAACATGATGAGTTAAAATAATGCACATCAAGGCACAGTGTTATGAAATTGCAGACCGTTAGGTATAAAAATAAGGATCTGGCTGGGCACAGTGGCTCATGCCTGTAATCCCAGCACTTTGGGAGGCTGAGGCAAGAGGATCGTGTGAGTCCAGAAGTTTGAAACCAGCCTGGGCAACATAGTAAAACCCTGTCTCTACAAAAAAAAAAATTAGCCAGGTGTGATGGTACACACCTGTAATCCCAGCTACTCAGGAAGCTGAGGTAGGAGGATCGCTTGAGTCCAGGGAGGTTGAGATTGCAGTGAGCTGCGATTGTGCCACTGTACTCCAGCGTGGGTGACAGAGCGAGACCCTGTTGCCAAAAAAAATTTTTTTTAAAGGGATCCTACATGCATCCAGAGATTAAACAAAAACAATCACCTAAAAAGGCTCTGAACTCAGATTGATGCTTCTCACCAGCACTGGAAGCTAGATGGTATTAGAATAATACCTCACAGTTCTGAAGGAAAAATATTTCCAAGCCAGAATTCTAAACCTAGACAAACTATCAAATATAAGTAGAAAGAAGTAAACAAACACATTTTCAGAAATGCAAGATTTCAAAAAATATATATCTCCCACGCACTGTTCTTCAGAAAGCCTTGGGAGAATGTACCCTACCAAAAGAGGGAGTAACAAACTAGGAAAAGTTGAATTTAGGAAATGGAGTCAACTTAGAAAGAAGCAAAGAGGCCTATAATGATAAAGGGGTTTTCTAGGATGACAGCTCCATAGCTGGAATGGGGGACAACGAGACCAGAATGGAGCTTTAGCAGATTTATTCTAGAGCAGGAAATTCAAGAATATATAAAGTAGCTAAAATAGAATAAAATGTAGACAATTGAGTGAGAGTTCAAGGGTGAAATAACAATGTTAAATACTAAAAAATCAAAGTAAAGGAAAAGGACAGTTACTAACTTCAGGAAGTTATGCAGAAAAGGAAAAGTAACCATGATATAAACATTGAATATTGATTGAACCAAAATTATGCTCTAACTATATTGGGAAGAAGAAAGAAAGCTGAAAATATGAAAGAGCACTAAATACTTACTCCTACAGGAAGGAGTCAGTGATCTCCAAAACAGAAAACGCAAGATCAGCACAATAAGAGAAGGCAAAAAAAAAAAAAAGAGAGAGAGAGAGAAAAATCACAAGAAACATAAGTTATTTAAGAGTGAGAGAGAGAAACAATCAGCTAAAAAAAATTGTCATTGCCTCTATAGAGCAAGAAGTGGAGTGTTAGAGGTGGGCTGGGAACTGGGGTTAAAACAAGCTTTGATGAATTGTATGTATTTGTCATTTTCATAAATGTAAAAACTAAACTGAGAAAAGCCATTTGATATTTCTGAAATTACTTAGTGAATAAGAATTATTAAAGATCGTTTGATTTTAACTCAGATTTCTGTTTCTTCTTGGCTGTTTTCTGTTTGGGGGGAGCTGTTTGCGATGTGGATGGATTACCATTTATTTGCCTGAATATAGGAATTTACTTCTTTCATAATTTGAAAAGTGACCATACTAGTAAACTTTAAAATGTGTTCTAGGTGTGGCTTTAGCTGTTATTCTCTGTAACACCCGGCATATAAGTGACAGTGTTTTCCTAGAAGCTGCAAAGGTAAATGTTTTAAATGTTGTTTATTTTATAAAGGATGAATTATGAAGATGAGTAGATCTGAAAATTAAAAGCAGAGAGAGAATGGGTTAAATCTGCCTTATTAATGAAAAGGAAGTTACTCATAAATTACTTTTATGATTTGCCTATTTATGCATAAAATTAATTTTTTAATCATGACTTTTAAATTTTTGTAAACTGATGAATCCTCTCATTTTAATAACACTTAGACTATACTTGCAATTTGTATATCTGAATATATTGTGACAGCATAGATAACTCCTTGCATGTTTTTAATGGACAAGTACTGGTATTATTTGGAGTGCTGGCCTATGGGAGCTCCAGACTTTGAAGTGTTTCTGAAGAACTCACATTAATACAATTAATGTGTGTTTTCAAAGTAGCCATTGCAATTAAGCCAAGCTCTACATGTGTAATATAAAGCAGAATATAATCAATAAGTCTTTAAATCTGGTTATTTATTGTTTAGTGATGAACAGTATTAATTTCTGCAGTGGTTTAAGTGTATTCCTTCAAGAAATAAGAGGAATTATATTACCTGTATTACTCTGTTTCCCCAATGCTTTTTCCATTTTACTGAGTCCTTATTCTGTTATTTAAACAAACAAAAGCAAAATGCTGTTTTTCTCTTCAGGCCCTGACAAGCCAATTGACAGATGAAGAGCTAGCCCAAGGGAGACTTTACCCACCACTTGCTAATATTCAGGAAGTTTCTATTAACATTGCTATAAAAGTAAGTAATAACTTAAACTTCTTCACATCAATTTTAATGACATTTTCTTATACAAGAAATACAGGTTTATTAAGACAAATCTGAAACATTTAGAAGGCTGCAAAGAAGAAATTTTAGGCCCATATTCTTACTACCAGAATATAACACACATGATTATTTTGGGTTTGTTGCCTTCTAGTCTTTTTTCTTTGCAAACACATACATGCATACACACATGCATGTAGTCACTTGTGCCTTTCTGAAAAATTATTTTAAAGAACAGAGATAGGGGTCTCCCTGTGTTGCCCAGGCTGGTCTCTAACCCCTTGGCCTGAAGCGACCCTCCTGCCTTGGACTCCCAAAGTGCTTGGATTACTGGCGTGAGCCACGGCACCTGGCCTGTGCCCATTCTTATAATTGGTTTCTTACTGCACTTTTTCCACTTAATATATTGTAAGTCTTTTCCATGTAACTTAATAATAATTCTCATGTATGTGATCATTAATGCTGCATGGCATTCTCTTTATTATTTTTTCAAAATTTATTTCATCATTTCTCTGTTTTTGGACATTAAGTTTTTAGCTTCTTACTGTTAGAAATAACACTGTAGGCTGGGCGCAGTGTCTCACACCTGTAATCCCCGCAATTTGGGAGGCCGAGGCAGGTGGATCATCTGAGGTCAGGAGTTCGAGACCAGCCTAGCCAACATGGTGAAACCCCGTCTCTACTAAAAATACAAAAAAAGTTAGCCAGGCATGGTGGTGGGCACCTGTAATCCCAGCTACTCTGCAGGCTGAGGCAGGAGAATCACTTGAACCTGGGAGAAGGAGGTTGCAGTGAGCCGAGATCGTGCCATTGCACTCCAGCCTGGGCCACAAGAGCAAAACTCCATCTCAAAAAAAAAAAAAAAAAAAAGAAAGAAATAACAGTGTAATGAACATCTATCTTTACAGATAAATCTTTGTGTGTATTTGTGATGGTTTCTATTTTTTTTTTTTTTTTTTTTGAGACAGAGTCTTGCTCTGTCGCCTAGGCTTGAGTGCAGTGGTGGAATCTCAGCTCATGGCTCACTGCAACCTCTGCCTCCCAGGTTTAAACAATTCTCCTGCCTCAGCCTCCCAAGTAGCTGGGATTACAGATGCCCACCACCATGCCCAGCTAATTTTTTGTATTTTTAGTAGAGATGGGGTTTCGCCATGTTGGTCAGGCTGGTCTCAAACTCCTGACCTCAGGTGATCCACCTGCCCTGGCCTCCCAAAGTGCTGGGATTACAGGCGTGAGCCACCACGCCTGGGCTGTGATGGTTTTTTTTTTGTGATAAATTCTAAGCTTAAGAACAAAGGTTTTTAAGGTGTTTTAAGGCTTCCGATGCATATTGTCAAATGAGCTCTTCAGAAAAAGTACTGATTTACATTGCAGCAATTAGATATGAGTGTATCTTTTTCCACACTTTTGCCAATACTTATTTCTATTTTTTTAATCTTGCATATTTAATAGGTAAAATTGTTTCTCATTATTAAGGCATTATTAGTGAGATTGAAGAATTTTTTGTGTTTATTCAACAATTGTATTTCTTCAATGAACTACTTTTTCATGACCTTCGCTCTTTTTTATGTTGGATATTTGCCTTTCTACTTTCTGGCTTTGATTTCTGAGGGCTTTTTATATATTAAGTGTAGTGATCCTCTTGTTTGCTGTGGTGCAGATATTTTCCCATTTGTCATTTGTTTTAACTTTATAGAATTGTTTGATATGTCTTTTAAAAGTTTTTTATGGAATTATTTGTTTATTTTGTGGATTTTCTCCTTATGAATATTAATGCCTTCTCTCACTCCAAAATCGTAACTGTCTACTTGCATTTTCTAAAATAAAACTTTTTAAATCTCTCTGGGATTTATTTTAATGTATGATATGAGAAAGGGAAACATTTTTTCCTGAGTAGTTAACCAGTTGCCCCAGCATTATTTATTGATTAATGCATCCGTTATTTACAGTTAATTGGGAATTGAATCTGTTCCTGGGATTTCTATTCCTGACCATTTTTGTTTACTATCTGACACTGTTTTAAATTTTATAATGTGTATAATGTAACATTTAGTACTTTATCTTTCCCATCATTATGCTTTTTCAGTATTTTCTTGACTGTTCTAAATTGTTTTCTTTTGGACAAGTTTTTGTATCTGCTTTTTTAATTTTAAAAAACTCTGCAACTTTGTATGAAATTGTTACATTTATAAATTGGTGAAGTTGGGTCTTTCAGTATTGAGTATTCTCCAATCACTATCTCTCTTTACTTATTAAGATCTTTTTTAAAAAGTCTTTCAGTATAATTTTGTTTTCTTCATCTGAATATGGCATTTTTACTTTTTTCCTAAATATTTTTAAATTTCTGTTATTCTAATATAATAAAAGACTTTTTTTTCTTTCCAAGTATTTTCTCATTGATCATTTCTAATACATAGGAAAAGGTAGGAATAATACTAATTTGAAAACATTCATTTTTATGAATTTACTTGATGACCAGTTTTTTGAACAATCTTATTTTAATAGTTTTTCATTTCATTTGGAATTGTTGAGTTTTTAATTGTAAGTAATTTTTTCTTTTTTTAATATGCATAGTCCGTTTTTCTCTAACTGTAAATTAGCTGAAACTGCAGAGTAGTCTTAAGCAATTAGGTTGATAAGGGTATTCTTGTATTTTTTTTTCAATTTAGAGACACAGTCTATATTGCCAAGCTGATCTCAAACTCCTAGGCTCAAGTGATCCTTCTACCACAGCCTCCCGAGTAGCTAGAGGCACATGCCACCACACCTGGCTAACATCTTTGTATGTTAATATTAAATATGATGCTAGCTTTTGATTGAAATAAGTATTTTCTACTTTTTAAAAGAAGTAGTCTTCTATTTCTAGATTACTAAGATTTTTCTTAAACATTAGGATTGACTGTGGAATTTATCAGCCACAATTTCAACTTCTATGCAGTTGATCATCAAATTTTATCACTTTGACTATTAAATTTATTTATTTAATAAATCTATTTAATAAATAAATTTATTAAATTTATTAAGGAGATCCACCTTAATAAATTATTAAGGATCACCTTATTGAGGTGATCCACCCGCCTCAGCCTCCCAAAGTGCTGGGATCACAGGCATGAGCCACCACACCCAGGTTTTTAACCCTTAGGTTTTAACCTTAGGTTAAACCTTAGGTTTTTAACCTCAGATCTTTATTGCAGTTACCTGCCACTGAGGATCTAGCCCTTCCCTACTTCTTTTTCCTAGTCAGTGATAATAAAATATTAGTAAAATATGTTTTCTATAATAGAAGAGAAAACAATTGAACACATTTTCTATCACAAAATACACTGAGATTGAGCTCTTGGTACCAAGGATTATTTTTTAATCACCATCTTATTCTGAGATTTTTCTTTTAGAAAGTTGAAATATGAAACTTTAATAATGGTTACCATTTGGAATGAGAGAGGAGGAGAGCGACATCTTATAATTGTTTGAATTTTTTCTACCATATGTCACTACATTTTTTTAAGTTAAAATAAAACCTGCCGGGCATGGTGGCTCATGCCTGTAATCTTAGCACTTAGGTAGGCCGAGGCAGGTGGATCACCTGCGGTCAAGAGTTCAAGAGCAGCTTAGCCAGCATGGCAGAACCCCATCTCTACTGAACATACAAAAATTTACCAGGCGTGGTGTTGCATACCTGTAGTCCCAGCTACTGGGGAGGCTGAGGCAGGAGAATCACTTGAACCCAGGAGATGGAGGTTGCAGTGAGCTGAGATCGCGCCACTGCACTCCAGCCTAGGTGACAGAGCAAGGCTTTATCTCAAATAAATAAATAAATAAATAAATCCGTAACAGAGCGAGGCTCCGTCTTAAATAAATAAATAAATAAATAAAACCATGACTTGAGAACTTTACTGTGTGAGAGGCGCTGTGCTACCCTGTGAGGAAGCGTTTCACATTCCTCATTTTATATCAGAACTGAGGCTCAAGGGCTTATTCTCACCACTAATCATGGTATGTGGCTTGGGTGCAAAATTTGAAATTCACTCAAGCCGCCTTTGGTGGGGAGTAATCGAGCTTACTGTTGAGGGTCTAATATCTAGACTCAGAATGCTTTGGGTTTGAAACAGCTCTCAAGTAACTACCTTGGGCAAGTTACTTAAACTCCTCTCATTCCTCATATGTAGAATGAGAATAATGATAGCACTTATCTCCTGGGGTTCTTGTCGAGAGTAAAGGAGGTATCCTTGTAAAACACATAGAAAGTGCCTGGCACTCAGTGATGGTGGTGTCAGTTCCCATGTATAGGTTCTAGCCCTGACTTCACCTGACCTTATAGTTCTAGTGTCTAAATCCTGATTTATAATAATTACTATGCCTATTAATCCAAATTCTAGAGCAGAAAACTCTCTCTCACCTTGGGTTAGGTTTTCTTCCTGGTCAAGTTGGCTATGATTAGGAAATAGTCTCTGTACCCCTCTAGAAAGGCCACTCTTTCAGCAAGACTGGGAGCAATGACATAGGCTGGGCAGGTTATCTAAATGTATTTACTAGAATGACACAGTAGAACTTAAATGTGTTTGGTTTTATCTTTTAAACTTTCCATAGTTTCCAAATGTTTTGAAAAGAGTCAAAGCAATGTTATTTTTTATTTTGAAAAAAGAAAAATGCCATTCTTCTAAACTTATTTTCCTGTGTTATAATAGTACGTTGTCTCTCTAATAGGTTAATACTCAGAGCCTACACAATAACCTTATTTATTTTTCAGGTTACAGAATACCTGTATGCTAATAAAATGGCTTTCCGATACCCAGAACCTGAAGACAAGGCCAAATATGTTAAAGAAAGAATATGGCAGAGTGAATATGATTCCCTGCTGCCAGATGTGTATGAATGGCCGGAATCTGCATCAAGCCCTCCTGTGATAACAGAATAGAAGCACTCCCCTGATAAATACTTTCTGTGCTCCAGGGAACCACTTTGCTCCAGGGAACCCCTTTTTCAGACAAGAAGAGATAATGTCCTCAGTTTTATGGTGTTTTCTGTGTTTTGTTCTCCCCGACCACTTTGGTTGACATATTTTTTCCATGCGTCTCCACATCTGTTGGGGTAGACGTGTTGATTGATTGCATTGCCCACCAGCACCCTACAATCAGATAGTTGTGATGCTTTAATTCTAACATACAGCCCATACCACATCCAGGAGATGTAAAAAGTGTGTTTGTGAATGTCTTCACTTGTACTCTAATTCAGACTTGCCAAAGTATTTGCTATTTACTATTATGGGTAATACTCTTCTCTCGCCTAGTTCTTTTAGAGCTACTAAAATAGAAATTTACTTTTATGGATAGAAGTACAGAATTTTGAGAAGAAACTAAATTTTCACCAAATTTTAAGGAAAAATTGTCAGTATCTAAAAATGTTCTTATATATCTGCTTCATCTTACCTTCATACTCTGAAATTCCCTTATAGCAGACAGAGCTAGGGAAATATTAAAAATTTACCCTATTTATTTTCTGGAACTAAATCAAGCCTTAACTATAACATTATGAGAGTAATGGGAACTACTGCTGGCTTTAAATAAATAAAAGTCATTGTTTTCAATAGTGTATAAAAATCATAGTGTAACCTTTTTATTTAATAAATATCTTACATTTAATTGCTTCAGTTATGCTATCTTATTGCCCAACTAGAAATTTAGATTTGCTTATGAAAAACACATATTTTTGTTACTTCTAGATGATTCTAGGAGGGAGTATAAGATACCTAACTCATATGGGAACATCACATGACTTTTTAAATCTAAATTAGTCATGCTTCACATCAAAATGAGTCATATTTAACTGGAGAAACTATGCCCTTATTCCAGAACTGATGCTCTTTATTACTTGAGATAATTTTGGAATGTTACTATGATACTGTTTCTTTGAATATCATTAGTAGTGACAACTCTTTCTCCATTGAAGGCAGACTTAATTTTTTTAAACCACCAAAATTAATTTAGAGCTAAGTGGGGATGAATAAGGTTGGTGTTCATCCAGGAAATGCCTTTTTTAATCCCAGTAAAATGGGTAATAACGGCTATCGAGAACAGTTTTCTTGTGTGGCTGGCATATTGAAGAATTCTAAAGGAAAATGTATCTGCCTACCATGGTTGCTTTTAGGGAAGAAAACTTTTAAATGCTTATTCTAGGATAGTAACAACAACAGATAATTCATCGATAATGTGAGCATGCACAGTATTTGATATTGCAGGAAAAAAGAGACTTCTTTTTTCATCTTCTGCCTATGGATACAAATTGATTCTTTTTTTTTCTTTTCTTTTCTTTTTTTTTTTTGAGACCAAGTCTCACTCCATTACCAGGCTGGAGTGCAGTGGTGTGATCTCAGCTCACTGCAGCCTCTGCCTCCCAGGTTCAAGCGATTCTCCTGCCTCAGCCTCCCAAGTAGCTGGGACTACAGGCACACGCCACCACGCCCAGCTAATTTTTGTATTTTTAGTAGAGACAGGGTTTCACCATGTTGGCCAGGAGGGTCTCGATCTCCTGACCTCGTGATCCACCCACCTCAGCCTCCCAAAGTGCTGGGATTACAGGCGTGAGCCACCGCGCCCAGCCAATTTTTTTTTTTTTTGAGACAGAGTCTCGCTCTTGTCGCCCAGTTTGGAGTGCAGTGGCATGATCTCTGCAACCTCTGCCTCCTCCGTTCAGGCGATTCTTCTGCCTTAGCCTCCCAAGTAGCTGGGATTACAGGCACCCGCCACCACACCCAGCTAATTTTTGTATTTTTAGTAGAGACGGGGTTTCACCATGTTGGCCAGGCTGGTCTCAAACTCCTGACTTCAGGCGATCCACCCACCTTGGCCTCCCAAAGTGCTGGGATTACAGGCATGAGCCACCACACCTGGTCCAATTCATCATAATTCTGAATATAATTTAATAATTTTAAAATGGTTGCAGTGGCATTGCCATTTGGAGTATGGGAAAATGCAGTTGGTTAATTCATTGAACAGATGAGTAAAGTCAGAGGTCTTTTTCATAACATATGGTCACCATTCCTTTCTTTTAATTAAAGACAAAAGGTTTATGGGTTTTGGTTTGTTTGTTTTAGATATTGGGTTTTGCTATGTCGCCCTTGCTGGAGGGCAGTGGCTGTTCACAGGCGTGGGTCATAGAGCACTGCAGCCTGGAACTCCTGGGTTCAAGCTCTCCTCCTGCCTCAGCCTCCTGAGCAGCTTGGACTAAAGGTGTACACCACTGCACCTGGCTGAGAGGCTTCTGTTTTTCATGTTCCCTTTATCAAAACAAAATCATGCCTAAACATACTGTCTGTGTGAAATCTTGATTTTAGTTCAACCTAAGAAGTATAATAAATATAAACCTGTTTCTTGCTTAGTGTTTATTGAAAGCAGGAACATATCCTGAATTAAAGTAATTTTACTATGAAGTTTGCTTATTAAGTATGTCTGGTACAGTCTTCATGGAAGTTAGTAAGTATTCTAAGGAAAAAAATAGGCTAAATGGCATATAGCCTGCTTAAATAAAACAATTCTATTTTTTTTAAAAAGCTCCCTATTTTCATTGTTATTTACCAGTCAGTATTTTAACAAGTATCAATTATTGGATGTAAATTAAAGTAAAATTGCTTAATATTTAAGCTAAGAATACAGGAAGGACTATTAGCATTGAGGAAATGGGGGGAGGCCTGAATGGCATCAAGCTGGAAAAGAAATTAAAACATTACCTTCGATGAGACTTTACCTAGCAAGAAGGTAATTATTTTGAATAACAGCAATAGAGAATCTTTTATTTTGAATTGAGAAGAAATTCTGATGATTAGAGTGTCAGTAAGTAGTAGGAAAAGGTAAGAATACATGTGTTTCTAATCTCCCACCACCACCTGTTGTATGGAACAAATTGGATTACTAGCAAGGGTAAGGTTTATTGACAATGAGAAGTTTTAGTCCAAGATTTTGGTTAAAATATTTTTAAAGGATGGATTCATAACCAAGAAGTTGCCTCAGATCACTGTGAAGCTTTAAAATGCAGGTGCCTTTGCTCCTCCTCCCTCCAGGCCCCCGGGGGCAGAGCCCTGGCTGGCGTCTCTTCAGGAGGACCCCTGACACACCGATTCTGCCCTCACAATCACTGCCTTAAAGCAGGCAGCAGAATCTTTTGGAGAACTAACAAGATTCTGATGCCGATGCAGGGGGCCTGGGGTGGGGCCTCAGATTCTGCTTTTTTTTTTTTTTTTTTTTTTTTTTTTTGAGACAGGGTCTCTTCCTTTTTCCTTTCTCACTCAGGCTGGAGTGAGTGGCATAATCTTGGCTCACTGCAACCTCCGTCTCCTGGGCTCAAACGATCTTCCCGCCTCAGCCTCCTGAGTAGCTGGGACTATAGGCACAAGTCACCACACCCAGCTAATTTTTGTATTTTTAGAAGAGTCGGGGTTTTGCCATGTTGCCTGGGCTGGTCTCGAACTCCTGACCTCAAGTGATCCAACCACCTCAGCCTCCCAAAGTGCTGGAATTACAGGCATGAGCCACTGCACCCAGCCGAGAATGTCCGTTTCTGACAAGCTCCCAGGTGATGCCTATCCTTCTGGTACAGTGAACAACATGCTGAGACGCATTGCTCCAGGGTACTGCATGTAGTGAGCAGTTCTTTAGCGTTTATGTATCATATACTTCAATTTACATGAAAAAGATCAACTGAAAGTATGTTCTTATACAAAATAGTTTTCATCTAGTTTTATTATGTTTTACAGGCTGTTTACAAGAACAAAAATTAATAGAGAATTTTTGAACACATTTTTCTGAAAACATATAAAAACTAGAATACTCTTTAATTCTAAATTATAGATTTGTAGCATACTTAGTAAACCTAGTAACCAATTTTCATGTGTAAAAGATTAGCTACCAAATGGACATTTATTTCTCTTAATCAGTTTTCTTATGACATGAGTTACCTTATCCTTTGTCCTTTTTCTGTAAATTGTCAGCCTCTGGAGAAACAGGATTTTACATTTTTGCAAATGAGTTGCCAATGAATTAAGACCAAAACATCATTATTAAGGAGTATGAAGCATTATTTACTGGCTCTCAGATAACAGAAAACACAAAAGGGATGGTGGGGGAGTGAAGAAAGCCTTGCTTTGGGAAAAATACTTCAAGTGCTCCCATAGCTTTTTTTCTCAAGCCCAGTCAGTATCTTTCAAGGATAACTTTTTCATACTTTTTTTTTGGTTTGTTTCTGCTAGCTTTATGACAGAGGTTATAATATTCTTTTCTCTTCTCTTCTTTGACGTGTTATGTTGTCGTCTTTTTTTTTTTTTTAACTTCATATTCTTAAAAAGCTCCAGAGTGGCCGGGCGCAGTGGCTTACGCCTATAATCCCAGCACTTTGGGAGGCCAAGGCAGGCGGATCACGAGGTCAGGAGATCGAGACCATCCTGGCTGACATGGTGAAACCCCGTCTCTACTAAAAATACAAAAAATTAGCTGGGCGTGGTGGTGGGCGCCTGTAGTCCCAGCTACTCGGGAGGCTGAGGCGTGAACCCGGGAGGTGGAGGTTGCAGTGAGCTGAGATCACGCCGCTGCACTCCAGCCTGGGTGACAGAACGAGACTCTGTCTCACAAAAAAAAAAAAAAAAAAAAAAAGCTTCAGGGTTCTGTTGAATTCACCAAAATGGGGTCAGCTCTGGTGAGCCTATGTAATACTCGAGAACATTAATATAAACCCATAGCTCCTTACTGGGCTTCCATTTAAAGGGAAGTCCTAAGAATGAAATGGCACCAGCATCGTGTTTCCATCCAAGACAAGACCACACGTGTTCAGGTGCCATGTATTCATATAGCTCTCAACTGATTCGTGATTTGCACTTTGTGCATCTAATTATTAAAATGAAACTCTCTACAGGTGAGCTGAAGTAACATACTTCATATTTAAAATGTTCACAACAGTTTGACCATAGAAAACTTTCTCATCTGAAATCAGGAGAAGTTTTTTTAATGTAAGCAGAGAAAAAACTCAGTGCTTTATTTCAAATTTCAGTAAGTTCAGGTGGGCCTAATTAAGACATGACTATTATTACAAACCCTATTCTTGCCAGAAGTTACTTAGATAGACTAGTGATTAGATTTTAAAAACATTATTTTCCTTTCTTGAATAAGGAAAGTTGTGCATCTCAAAGAGAAAAGTAAATATGGAAATATGTTCATAGTTCAGTTGCATAAAATAGACACATTAAGTCAAGTGATTTGAATGCTTAGTGTCTTTTGGTAAACAGCATTTTGTCAACAAACTTTTCATATGGCTATAGAATCTTGTTTTTTCCAAATAAAAACTTTGCAATTGGGAAAGTTATTCCTCCATTCAGCACACTTTTTAATGTTAAGACTAGGGGGAACTTGTGGGTATATATTCAGTGGTTTTCAGGATTTTCTTTTATGTTCTAGAAAAGTAATTTTTCCTTTCCTAGTTTTAAGTGTATATTCTAGCAAATCATTGATTCCTATACAGCCATTGGATTATCACCAACACATTTGGTATATACATTGGGCCGATAATGACAAACTAAAGTTTGTGGTTAATACCTACTCTATACCAGATGCTGTTCTAAGGATCTGACATATTTAATACTCACTGCTACCTTCTGTTTTCTGTGCCTGATTTACAGACAGAGACAGAGGCACAGAGAGGTTAAATGACTTGTCAAAGGTCTTATGATGTGTGGCAGAGCCTGAGTTTTTAGTTCAAACCTCTCTCAGTGAAGAAAGGCTTCTGTGTAGGCAATTTTATCTAATACCTTCAGGAATTGTTACTTCAAATGAGAATTCTCACTTATAATTTTTTTTTTCTTTTTTTTTTTTTAAGACGGAGTCTTGCTCTGTCTCCCAGGCTGCAGTGCCGTGGCGCCATCTCAGCTCACTGCAAGCTCCACCTCCCGGGTTACACCATTCTCCTGCCTCAGCCTTCCAAGTAGCTCCGACTACAGGTGCCTGCCACCTCGCCCAGCTAATTTTTTGTATTTTTAGTAGAGACGGGGTTTCACCGTGTTAGCCAGGATGGTCTCGATCTCCTGACCTCATGATCCACCCGCCTCGGCCTCCCAAAGTGCTGGGATTACACGCGTGAGCCACCGCGCCCGGCCTCACTTACTCTTAAGAGATTAGTCTTGGGTCCTTTTTAATACATTTTACCAGTTCATCTGATTTTTACTTTGTTCCCATTTATAATTCAAATATAATATAAACTTTTTATTCATTTAGTCTTCAGCATTTTAAGTATTAGACACAAACATTAAAGATTTGGTTTTGAATTTAATAAATTACACCAAAAAGTCTCAGTAGCCAATTCACTAACATCTTTTGATTTGGTAATCTTCGCAGAATCAACAACTGTTAACACTTCTGTGCAAATAAATTTCAGTTGTGCTTATATATTCACTTTAGGAATCTACCTGTCAATTTGCAATTCAATTATAAGGTAAATTTTAAGTGATATCTATGTATTGTATACACATATTCCATTGAAAGGTGAGAATAATTAGAAAGTAGTAATATAAAAATGTGTATGAAATAAGAACTTTCTTAAAAGACCTAGTTTAGCTAAATATATGACAATATAAAATGTCTGCCCAATGTTTTATTATACTTTGCCTAATGACCTTTAAATTTAACTGAAATTAAAGCCATACTTCTGCAGTTGATATTTTTGTGTTCCCTTTGTTAACATACCAAGCACTAATTATTGACTTCAAGGAAGCCACGTATTGCAAGTCATTGCTTAGCCTTTCACATCTTTGTGTTGATAAGATGATGGAATGGGTAGTCTTGTAGTAATTGCTTATGGGAATGCTAGTTTAAGAGGAATGCCTTGTATAGAACATATTATACCAGATTGACTTGTTAAAAATGGTTCCAAGAATCAGTCTAAAAACTTCATAATTATGTGAATTATGTTTTCTCTTTCGTGATATGTTGTAATGAGATGTGTGTTCTTATATTTTCTTAGTAAAATTTTCTTACGCATAAAATGCCTTACGATCTTGTTTTTAAAGGCTCTGTGTGTCGGACACTTTTAAAACTTGGGAATATAAACCTTAACACACACTCTCTCTCTTTCTCTCTCTCTCCAGAATATTTGATCTCTTGAGAATTTATTGTTGGACTTAAATTCACATATGGAGTACTAGTTTTGCTCCTCATCTTTTCATTCCCTTTTGTTCAGCTTCCTACCCTATTCCTTTCCTTACTTGATTTAATTATGATACTAAAGGAATTCTCTATCGCCTTTTCTTCTCCCCACTTCTCACACACAAACACCAAGACCCTAATGTTAAGATACTAAATCAGGAGAGACTATGTTGATTTTGTGATGAAGGTGGGAATTATATAATAACAAATACCTACTGAGACCCTCAGATAAAAGTTCTTTTTTTGCCTCAGGATTCATGAATAGCTCCCAGGAGTCCACGAAGCCCCTGAAATAATACATGATCCTATGCTTGTGTCTCTTGGAGGGAGAGAGTCCATCACCTTCATCAAAGGGCCCTTTCTTTTCCCAGGATAGGTTGAGAAAAACTAGCGTACGCCTCTTTTTTTTTTTTTTTTGAGACAGGTTCTCACTGTCATATAGGCTGGAGTGCAGTGGGGCGATCTCAGCTCACTGCAGCCTCTGCCTCCTGAGTTCAGGTGATACTCCCACCTCAGCCTCCCAAAGTGCTGGGATTATAGGCGTGAGCCACTGCGCCCGGCCGGCCTACACCATTTTTTAACAACTCCATCATACTTCTTTATTGGGAGTGCTGGCATGGTGAAAGACAAGCCCCAACTTGCATGGAGGCTGAAATAGGTAGCCAGACCAATAAAGGCCTATCGTTGCCTCTGTAGCAAATAACACTTAGATACCTCAGCAAGAGCAGTGGGTCAGCAGCACCTCCTTCCCCGAATACAACTGCTCTATTCTTGAATCCTGAACAGTGTGGACCTCAAATACCACCTGGTCTGTGTCTAAACTGAATAGAATACAACTTCAAAAACAAATGATTTTCTTTCTCAAGCTGATCTAAAAATTACACTTAAAACCTCGCAGATCTCCAACTGCTGGGAATATAAGTAACTACCATCCCCAATTGCTGCGCTCTGAAATTCATCATGGCTTTCACATGGAAGCCATGCCTCCTGTGGGCTGCTCTTAGCCAGTGACTTCTCACAGCAGGGATGGTATGACAGGCCTATTCCTGGAAGACAGGAGACTCCTCTGATGCGTAGCTTTAGCTCAATCCTCTCCCGTGGCCTTGCCAAGCTCAGAACTGTACTTCAACCTAAGGCACTTCTTCACTCAACCTCTCTTCCTTTCCTCTCTCTTTCACTTGGGATCAGATCTGTATGATGCTATGAAGGCTCTTGCAGGCTCTTCCTGGCTCCCTCTCCACCTTCACAGACATTTCTTGTCATATAAATTACTTGTATATCAGCTGGGTACGGTGGCTCATGCCTGTAATCCTAGCACTTTGGGAAGCTGATGTGGGAGGACTTCTTGAGCTCAGTAGTTTGAGGCCAGCCTGGGCAGCACAGTGAGACCTCATCTGTACAAAAGATACAAAAAATTAGCCAGCATGGTAGTGTGCCCCTGTAGTCCCAGCTACTCGGGAGGCTGAGGAGGGTGGATTGCTTGAGCCCAGCAGGTCAAGGCTACAGTGAGTCCTGACTGAGATGTTCCTTCTTGGATGACCCAGACTAATATAGCAGTTGATTCAGGATGTAGGTTTGCCGATGAGAAACACTAAAACTATTAGAGCTATTGGTAAGGTAATTAGACTTTCTAGATTTTCTGATATGATCTTTCTTCCAGATATACTGTCTCAACTCCAGACCATGTGGTGAGCTAACCTAAACCAATTTGGACACATGCTCCCAAAACAGGTACTTTCAGGTCAATAACAATACCAAAGAGGTTTGAGGTGGGTAAGGGTTAGCTACCCCCTACAACCTTACTACTAGGTTTTAATAAAAACAAATCGCAGACCAAATTCTGCCATGTATGCAAACATTCATTAAGCAAATATTCATTAATAAGCAGGCACAGGCCAGGCATGATGACTCACACCTACAATCCCAGCACTTTGGGAGGCCAAAACAGGGGAATCACTTGAGCCTAGGAGTTAGAGATCAGCCTGGGCAACATAGCGGGACCTTGTCTCTACACAAATTAAATTAGCCAGGTGTGTTTATATACACCTGTGGACCCAGCTACCTGGGAGGCTGGATTGGGAGGATCGCTTGAGGCTGGGATGTCAAGGCTGCAGTGAGCCGAGACTGTGCCACTGCACTCTATTCTGGGTGGCAGAGTGAGACCCCATCTCAAAAAATAAAAATAATAACTGGCCGGGTGCGGTAGCTCACTCCTGTAATCCCAGCACTTTGGGAGGCCGAGGCAGGTGGATCACGAGGTCAAGAGATTGAGACCATCCTGGCCAACATGGTGAAACCCCGTCTCTACTAAATATACAAAAAATTAGCCGGGCTTGGTAGCCGGCACCTGTAGTCTCAGCTACTTGGGAGGCTGAGGCAGGAGAATGGTATGAACCCAGGAGGTGGAGCTTGCAGTAAGCTGAGATTGCACCACTGCACTCCAGCCTGGGCTACAGAGTGAGACTCCATCTCAAAAAAAAAAAAAAAAAAAAAAAAAGAAGAACTAAATAATTTTTAAAATAAGCAGACACAAAACAATTCATACTTCTTAGTCTACTCAGGCTGTCATAACAAAATATCAGAAACTGAGTGGCTTAAACAACAAAAATTATTTCTTCACAGTTCTGGAGGCTGGAACTCCAGCACTAAGGACACAAATCTTCAATCAGGGCCCTACCCTTATGACTTGATTTGACCTTAATTCCTTCTGTAAAGACCTCATCTCCAAATACAGTCACATTGAGGTTTAGGGATTCAACATTTGAAATGTGGGGAGAGATTCAATTTAGTAAAGGTTCACTCAAGGAGAAGAACAACCCAGAGGCAGGATTTTTATGCCCTCTACTTGGCCTCATGAAATCAGAAAAGGCTCTCCCCAAGACAGCCAGGGAATCCAAGCTCAGCTGCCATTCCAAGGCACCTATAATCTCAATAGATTCTTTAGTTTGTTAATCCAAGGGTGGAGAAAATCTCCGAATTATTTCAGCCAATCTACCTATATTGAATACCCTGCAATTTACCAATGAGAGCTTCTTTCTAACATTCATCATGCTAACTAACAAACCAATAAAATCCATTTTTTGACATTCAGTATGCTAATTTGCAAATCATTGGTTTTCTATCAAAATAATAGCAGAAGGTCTTGTGGTAGCTACTTTTGCAATGCAGCTCTTCCTGATTTAAGGCAATCACTCCAGTACTCTTATTGGCTGACCACCCCCTAAAATTAAAGCTTAAATTAACTGACAAATACTTAATAATACATCAGTAGACTGAAATATTTAAAAGCAAATTACAGGCGGGGCGTGGTGGCTCACGTCTGAAATCCCAGCACTTTGGGAGGCCAAAGCGGGCGGATCACTTGAGGTCAGGAATTCAGGACCACCCTGGCCAACATGGTGAAACTTCATCTCTACTAAAAAATACAAAAATTAGGCAGGTGTGGCGGCGGTGCCTGAAATCTCAGCTACTCAGGAGGCTGAGGCAGGAGAATTGCTTGAACCCAGGAGACGATGGTTGTAGTGAGCCGAGATTGCACCACTGCACTCCAGCCTGGACAACAGAGTGAGATTCCGACTCAAGAAATAAATAAATAGGCTGGGCATGGTGGCTCATGCCTGTAATCCCAGCACTTTGGGAGGCCAAGGCAGGTGGATCACCTGAGGTCAGAAGTTTGAGACCAGCCTGGTCAACATGGTGAAACCCTGTCTCTACTAAAAATACAAAAACTAGCTAGATTGGTGGCAGGCTCCTGTAATCCCAGCTACTCAGGAGGCTGAGGCAGGAGAATTGCTTGAACCAGGGAGGCAGAGTTCGCAGTGAGCCGAGATCACGCCATTGCACTCCAGCCTGGGTGGCAAGAGCGAAACTCCATCTCAAAAAAAAAAAATAAAATAAAATAATAAATAATTAAATAAATAAAATAAAATTGTAGCCATTGTAACAGATCATCTGTCCCAATTTCACTTAGAAAAGAGTCACTACAGATTTGGAAGGATAGTATTTAAAAATGCTATCAAGAAGGGTATGGAAATAGTTCATTTGAGTGAAATCCAAGTGCCACTATCACACAGACACACACACACACACCACACACACAAACACACACACACACACACACAAAATGTAGAATGAATTGAGGAAGAAGCAGGCTTAGATGAAGAAAACAAAAGTTCTGTTTGGGTCAGTTAAGTTTGAGGTGTGTATTAGACACATTTTGGGTGACACTTGACATCCAACTCTGTTATTTTGGAGTGATTTCTCACTATGTGTGGTGTTGCAGGGGATAAGGTGTGCTGTCCTCCTCTATGGAAGCCAAAGCTGGTGTGGGGAGGATCCGTCTGCTCCCTACCTCATGGCAACCAAGAACAGAGGACAGTATCTACTGGTGTTGTGTCCATGGCAATGCCCTAAGAAGGCTCTGAGGCAAGACCTTGACTGTGGTTCCTGCTGCCTCCATTAGCTCATGTTTTCTGTCAATTCTGTGGATTATCCAGGTTCCTTTCAGTCTCCTTAAATTAGCCAAAATTAACTTCTGTTCTAGTAACCAATAGTTCTAACTGACATCGAATGAAGAAGATCTTAGCTGTTTATAAGGGTGTATATATTAGATCATTCAACCAGACTTTAAGCAAAATGAGGACAGGAGTTGTGTTTTTTATTTTATATAGTCTCGAAATCTCTTTCTCACCCAGTCCAGGGCTCTTTTTCTCTTTCTTTCCTTCTTTCTTTCTTTCTTTCTTTCTTTCTTTCTTTCTTTCTTTCTTTCTTTCTTTCTTTCTTTCTTTCTTTTTCTTTCTTTCTCCTTCCTTCCTTCCTTCCTTCCTTCCTTCCTTTCTTTCTTTCTTTCTCTCTTTCTTTCTTTCGACTAGTCAAGCACAATAGTGAGAAGGGGGTAAAGAGTAGAACAAGGAGCTGAATCTGTAACTGACTGTGAATAATCTATTGAGGCTAATCACTACCTTTGGACCAGTACAGGGCTCTTTCTCTACGCTATAGGTTTAAGCAGTGCTTGATTTCACATAATCAAATGATCAACAATTTCTGACTATAATTTGAAAGAAAACAGTGACGAAGCCTACCATGTTAGCAGTTTGTTGGCTCTAAAACTCGCCTACTACTTTTTACTAATTTGTAATCAAAGGCACTATTTTCCACCTTCATTCTATGTTAGTTACCTCTGTAGACAAGGCAGTAAGTAGGTTCATTTACTGATTCTAGGAGACCACTATGATATTACATGTAGATTACCTCTAAGCAGAGAGCAAGGGAGAAAAGAGAAAGCAACTTTCTCTTATCTGTATAAATTATACTATTAGATGTGCTAAGTATCACTTTGAAATGACTTAAATTTGAATAACACATTACAAAGCATTTCAACAAGCACTATTTAGTCCTTATAGCAAAAGTTTAAGGCAAAAAGAGCAATTATTATCCTCATTCTACCAATAAAAAAAAAGAGGCTCTGAAAAGTTAAATGACCACCTGATCCAGGTCACTCAAATACAATGGGACAAAATCAAGATTTAAATTGTATTTTGACGGAAAAGTTCATGTGGTTAAGCAATGAAAAAAGACATGAAAAATTGGGTAAAAGATGTGCAACTTATTTCATAGTTAAAGAGTTATTAGCCATGCGCAGTGGCTCACACCTTTAGCCCTAGCACTTTGGGAGGCCGAGGTGGGGGGATTGCTTGAGCTCAGGAGTTTGAGACAAGCCTGGGAAACATGGCAAAACCCTGTCTCTACAAAAAATGCAAAAATTAGCTGGGTGTGGTGGCACACACCTGTGGTCCCAGCTACTTGGGAGGCTGAGGTGGGAGGATCGCTTGAGTCCAGGGAGATCGAGGCTGCAGTGAGCCATGATCACACCACTGCACTCCAGCCTGGGTGACAGAGTGAGACCCTGTTACAAAAAAAAAAAGTTATTATCCCTAATATATAGAAAGCACCAAAAAAAGAGAAGATAAAGGCCACTAATACAACAGAAAACTGACCGAAAGATATGCACAAAAAGTTCACAGAAAAAAATACAAATGGGGCTAGGTGCAGTGGCTCACACCTGTAATCCTAGCACTTTGGGAGGCTGAGACAGGCGCATCACTTGAGGTCAGGAGTTCAAGACCAGCCTGGCTAACATGGTGAAACCCCATCTCTACTAAAAATACAAAAATTAGCTGGCCTGGTGGCATGCACCTGCAGTCCCAGCTACTTGGGAGGTTGAGGCGGCAGAATCACTTGAACCTGGGAGGCAGAGGTTGCAGTGAGCCAAGATCATGCAACTGCACTCCAGCCTGGGTGACAGAGCAAGACTCCATCCCAAAAAAAAAAAAAAAAAAAAGCAAATGGATCTTAAATTTATGAAAACATACTCAACATAGCGCACTTACCAAAGATAAACGCAATTTTAAACTACATTAAGATATTAGATTGGCAAAAATCCAAAAGTTTGACAACATTATTGGCGATGAAGAGCTGAGGAAAAAGGCACTCTCATAAATTGCTTAACGGAAGTCAAAATGGCACAATGCTCATGGAGGGAATTTTAGCAATATATAGCAAAATTATATGTGTATTTACCCTTTAAGCCATCCATCCCACTTGGTATAAATCTATGCCAAAGATATACTTGCAAAAATAAAAAATTACTTATGCACAAGACTATTTGTTACCATACTGTGATAACAAAAATTAACAAAAAGCCAAAAGCAAAACTGGAAACAACCCAAAGGACTGACTGAATAAAATGATATAAAATCACTCAGCAAGTACTAGATAACTGTAAAAAGGAATGAGGAGGAATTTTGTGTATTGATACAGGGTTGTGCTTCGTAGAACTTCCTTCAGAAAAACACTTGCCATTCAGCTACAAGGAGTGCACCTTTACTAGTGCATTTTGGTTTTCGTTCATGGGAATTTTAATTATCATCTGGGGGCCACTTGCTTTCAGCCTGAAGATATTCCTTTAGTATTTCTTTTTTCTTTTTCTTTTTCTTTTCTTTTTTTGTTTTGGAGATGGAGTCTTGCTCTGTCGTGCAGGCTGGAGTGCAGTAGTGTGATCTTGGCTCACTGCAACTTCTGCCTCCTGGGTTCAAGCGATTCTCCTGCCTCAGCCTCCCGAGTAGCTTGTACTACAGGCATGAGCCACCACTTTTTTATATATTTTTAGTAGAGATGGGGTTTCACCATGTTAGCCAGGATGGTCTTGATCTCCTGATCTCGTGATCTGCTTGCCTCAGCCTCCCAAAGTGCTGGGATTACAGGTGTGAGCTACCGTGCCCGGCTTCTTTTTTGTTTTTCTTTCTTCTGACAGGGTTTCACTTTGTCACCCAAGCTGGAGTGCAATGGTGTGGTCACAGCTAACTGCAGCCTCAACCTCCCAGGCTCAAGTGATCCTCCTGCCTCAGCCTTCCAAGTAGCTGGGACTTCAGGTGTGCACCAGCATGCTTGTGTAGTTATTTTTTTATTTTTATTTTTTAGTAGAGAAGAGGTCTCCTTATGTTGTCCAAGGTGGTCTCAAACTCCTGGGTTTAAGCAATCCTTCCATGTCAGCTTCCCAAAGTCCTGGGATTAGAGGCATGAGCCACCACACTCAGCCTAGTATTTCTTATAAAGCAGTTCTGCTAGCAACAAATTCTCTCAGTTTTTGTTTATCTGAGAGAGTCTTTATTAATCTTCATTTTTGAAAGGTAGCTTTGCTGGATATAAAATTCTTGGTTGACAGGTTTTGTTTTTTTTTTTTCTTTGTGCACTTTAGTTATCCCACTGCCTTCTGGCTTTCATTGTTTCTGCTGAGAAGTCATCTCTTAACCTTGTAAGTGATGAGTCATTTTCCACTTGCTATGTTTGAGATTTCCTCCTTGTCTTTGCCTTTCAGCATTTTTATTATGATGTGCCTGTCTGTAGGTCTCTTTGTATTTATGCTATTTGGAATTTGTTAGCTTCAGGATGTGGAGATTATTGTTTTTCAATAAATTTGGAGAAATTTCAGCCATAATTTCTTTTTTTCTGCTCCTTTCTCCCTCTCCTGATATTCTCAATACACCAACATTCATGTGCCTAACCATGACCCACATTTTTCTGAGGTTTTATTTATCTTTCTTCATTCTTTTTTCTCTTTATTCTTTAGATTGCATAATTTCTGTTGCCTAGCTTCAAATTTGCTAATTCTTTCTTCTGTTAGTTAAAATAAACTGTAGGGCCCCTCTAGTGAGTCCTTCTTTCTTTCCTTCCTTCCTTCCTTGAAATGAATAGAATAACATACAAAAGAACTACAATATGTCTGGCAGGAGATTTCTCCATGGAAAACTTACAGACCAGAAGAGAATGGCATGATCTATTTAAAGTGCTGAAGGAAAAATACTTTTATCCTAGAATATTGTATCCAATGAAAATATTCAAAAATGAAGGAGAAATAAAGATTTTTCCAGAAAAACAAAAGCTGAGGAATTTTGTCAACACTGGACCTGTCCTAAAAGACATGCTAAAGGGAATTCTTCAATCTGAAAGAAAAGGATGTTAACAAGCAATAACATATCATCTGGGCCAGGCATGGTGGTTCACACCTGTAGTCCTAACACTTTGGGAGGCTGAGGTGGGAGGTTGAGCCTAGGAGTTCAAGACCAGCCTGGGCAACATGGTGAATCCCTGTCTCTACAAAAAATACAAAAATTAGCTGGGTGTGGTGGTGTGCAGCTGTAGTCCCAGCTACTTGGGAAGCTGAGGCAGGAGAATCGCTTGAGCCCAGGAGGCAGAGCCGTGAGCCGAGATAGCACCATTGCACTCCAGCCTGGGCAACGGGAGTGAAACCCTGTCTCAAAAAAGAAAAAAAAAAGATATCATCTGAAGGTAGGAAACTTGCTGGTAACAGTAAGTACACAGACAAATGCAGAATATTATAACACTGAAACTGTGTTCTTAAATTTAAGACCTAGAACTGTTACCGACCTTGATCCCTGGTGGACTGAACAAAGAGAGTGAATGCGGGAATAAAGACAAAGACAAAGAAAGACAAAGACAAACAAGTATGTTTGGAAGAAGGGGTCGGGGGCACCTTGCCTCTAGTGGACAAGGGCCCAGACTTTCTACAGCCCTTCGTATTTATTGGTAAAAGAGATAGCGAGAAGTGGGGTGGCAGAAAAGGTCAGGTGCTCGGTCCAGAGCGGGCTTGCAAAACTGCATTCCTCGAACAATAGGCTCTAGATGTCCCAGTAGATAACCTCAAGAAGCCCGGTGCCAGGGAGTGACCACCCTCAGCAAACCTTCTGGTGGCAGGCACAGTGTGAGTTTGCCCACATCCTGCATTCATGATAAACAGTTTGCTGTTTGATCATATAGCCTCCAGTGGAATGCTGAGTTGGTTACAATACCTTTGGCCTTTTCGGCTCCCAACATAGAACTATGGAAACTACTAAAAGAAAACACTGAGGACACTCTCCAGGACAATGATCTGGACAAAGAGTTCTTGAGTAATATCCAAAAAGCACAGGCAACCAGAGCAAAAATGGACAAATGAGATCACATCAAGTTAAAAAGTTTCTGGCACAGCAAAGGAAACAACCAACAAAGTGAAGAGGAACCCACAGAGTGGGAGAAAATATTTGCAAACTACCCATCTGACAGAGGATTAATAACCACAATATATAAGGAACTCAACAACTCTATAGGAAAAAATCTAATCAATTAAAAATGAGCTAAAGGTCTTAATAGGACTTTTCTCAAAAGAAGACATACAAATGGTCAAGAGGTCTATAAAAAGGTGGTTAACATCATTGATCATCAGAGAAATGCAAATTAAAACTACAATAAGATATCATCTAACCCCAGTTCAAATTGCTTCTATCCCAAAGAAAGGCAATAATGAATGCTGGCAAGGATGTGCAGAAAGAGGAACGCTTATACACTGTTGGTGGGAATGTAAATTATTAGGTTGCTGCAAAAGTAACTGTGGTTTTTGACATTGAAAGTAATGACGGCCAGGCATGGTGGCTCACGCCTGTAATCCCAGCACTTTGGGAGGCCAAGGCGGGTGGATCACCTGAGGTCAGGAGTTCAAGACCAGCCTGGCCAACACGGTGAAACCTTGTCTCTACTTAAAGTACAAAAAAATTAGCTGGGTATGGTGGTACACACCTGTAATCCCAGCTACTTGGGAGTCTGAGGCAGGAAAGTCACTTGAACCCAGGAGGCAGAGGTTACAGTGAGCTGAGATTGCGCCACTGCACTCCAGACTGGGGGACAAGAGCGAGACTTTGTCTCAAAAAAAAAAAAAAAAAAGAAAGAAAGAAAAGAAAGTAATGACAAAACATTACAGAACAGGGGAAAATCCCATTTACCCTGATGTGATTATTACCCATTGTATGCCTGTTTCAAAATGTCTCATGTACCTCATAAATATATATACTTACCATGGACCCATAAAAATAAAAAAAAATTTAAAAATTAAAAAAGTTATAAGAGAATTAGGAAATTTGAACAGTCACTGCATATTTGATGATATTAAGGAATTATTTTCTTATTTTTATAATATAATGATATTATGGTTCTATTCTTAAAGTCCTTATTGTTTATATATATTTACATACTAAAATGCTGACCATCATTATATTGTGATGAGATTTTTTTAAAGGGTCCTTAAATGTTCATAGAGGTATTTATGAATAAAATGATATTTTGCCTGGAATTTGCTAAAAAATAATCCAGGGTTTTGTTATTGTTGTTTTTGTTGCCTTTGGAGAGAGAGGGTGATACTGTGGATGGTTGTCCTCTCCAAATCTCATGTTGAAATGTGATCCCCAGTGTTGGAGGTGGGGCCTAGAGGGAGGTGTCAGATCATGGGGGTGCATCCCTCATGAATGTCTTAGTGCCATCCCCTTGGTGATGACTGAGTTCTCACTCTATTAGTACACTGGGGAGCTGGTTATTTAAAAGAAGCCTGGCCCCTCCTCCTTGCTGCCTTAGTATGTGACATGCCTGCTCCCTCTTTACCTTGCCACGATTGTAAACTTCCTGAGGCCCTCACCAGAAGCAGATGACGGCAGCACACTTTCTGTACAGCCTGCAAAACTGGGGGCCAAAATAAACCTCTTTTCTTTATAAATTACCCAGTCTCAGGTATTTTTTATAGCAATGCAAATGGACTAATACAGAGGAATTATAGGTGAAACAACATGGATCAGATGTTGCTAACTGTTGAAGTTTAGTGATGATTGTATGTAAAGGTTCATTCATAATTTTCACAACTTTTATATGTTTGAAATTTTCCACGATAGAACATTTTTTAAATGAACAAACAGTTCTATCCACTATTCTCTGAAAGTGTGATAACCTCTGAGAAGGGAGTAGGAAGCTTTGATGGATGGGCAGAAATAAGTCCTAGCCAGGTATATGGAGAATATTGCTCTGGGAGACCCCTAGCTCAGGAGTCTTCAACCCCTGGGCTGCAGACCAGTACAGGTCTGTGGCCTGTTAGGAACTGGGCTACACAGCAGAAGGTGAGCGGCAGGCCAGCAAGCATTATTGCCTGAGCTCTGCCTCCTGTCAGGTCAGCCGGGGCATCAGATTCTCATAGACCTGTGACCCCTATTGTGAATTGCACATGTGAGGGATCTAGGTTGCATGCTCCTTATGAGAATCTAACTAATGCCTGATGATCTGAGATGGAACGGTTTCATCCCAAACTGTATCCCCACCCCCTGCCCCCAAGGAAAAATTGTCTTCCATGAAACTGGTACCTGGTGCCAAAAAGGTTGGGGACTGCTGTCCTAGCTGATTGTGATCAAGACCAAGCTGTAGAATGCTATGTGTCTTCTTAAGGAACTTTTAGCTAGGCAAGTGTCAGGAGAGATAAGTTCAAGTTCCAGTGTTCAATGCTTTGTTAATTTAGACCCCACTTGACCAAGTCCATTTTATTTTTTTTATTTCCACATTAATTCAAGTGTCATCCATCCTACAAGATTCAGCTCAAATCCTACCTCTTCCTCACTGATCTCCTAGCTAGTGATCTCCCTTTTTCCATATCCCTTTTAGTGGATTGTTTCCTGACTGAGTGTAGGCTCCTTAAAACCAGGGACCGGCAGGGCACGGTGGCTCACGCCTGTAATCCCAGCACTTTGGGACACTGAGGCGGGTGAATCGCTTGACCTCAGGAGTTTCACACCAGCCTGGGCAATAGAGTGAAACCCCATCTTTACAAAAAAAAAAAAAAAAATTAGCTGGGTGTGGTTGCTTGCCCATAGTGCCAGCTACCTGGGAGGTTGTAGTCCTGTAGTCCCAGCTACTGATACTTGGGAGGCCGAGGTGGGAGGATTGGTTGAGTCCAGGAGGAAGAGGTTGCAGTGAGCTGAGATCGCGCCACTGCGCTCCAACCTGGGTGACAGAGTGAGACCCTGTCACAAACAAACAAACAAACAAAAAACCCAAAACCAGGGACCATGACAAATTTTAAAAATCTCTCAGCCCCCAAAATAATACTACCCACAAAGTCAGAGCTTCATTAATATTGGAATAAAGGTTAAAAGAGCCCAACAAGTAGATCAATTAATGATTTTTAAACAAGTGGCGGTCTGTCTGTCCTGGTAGTTTCAAGAAACACCTCTCCGATTCCTATTTTGAAGCCGCTGGATTTTTTTTTTTTTTTTTCTTTTTTACAGAGTCTCGCTCTGTCGCCCAGGCTGGAATGCAGTGGTGCGATCTTGGCTCACCGCAACCTGCACCTCCCGGGTTCAAGCTATTCTCGTGCCTCAGCCTCCCGAGTAGCTGGGACTACAGGCGTGTGCCACCATGCATGGCTAATTTTTTTTTTTTTTTTTTGTATTTTTAGTAGAGACGAGGTTTGCCATGTTGGCCAGGTTGGTCTCGAACTCCTGAGCTCAGGCAATCTGCTCGTCTTGGCCTCCCAAAGTGATGGGATTACAGGTGTGAGCCACGGCGCCCGGCCAGCTGCTGGATATTTTGACCACCTCAAGTACGCTGAGCACGAAATCAGTGCATCTGGCAGTACACATGAGCTTGAAATACTTTTTTTAAAGTTGTTGTTCAAACGGAAGGAGTTTTTCCCTGTGGTCTGTAATCGCCACGTGCCCGTTCTGTATACAGCCAGCCTGGGCTTTTCAATCCCATGTCCGCTACCTAAGAGAACACCAAGGCTTGGAGTGAGTAAAGCACAATCAGCTTCAGATGTTAAGCAAATATTCCAACCTAGAGTAGGAAAATGGAATATGGACGGGGCTTTATGAAGGTGCATGGTCAGGCAAAGGATCTTAGTGGATGAAAGACAGTAAAGATTCATCCCAACCAAAGACCAAAAATGACACATATGTATGAGCAAAACATCAGGAAGAACACTTTTATGTGGAAAATATTACACGGAAAACAAAAGAAGAGTAACTGTTTCTCTTTTGGTTTATCCCGCTCTGGTCCTCAGGGCGATAGCCACCACCTGACACACAGCGACCTGGGAAGGAGGGAAACTCAACCACTGCCCTCGCGGCCCCGGGGGAGCCCGGAAGCGCGCCCAGAGCCAGGTCCCGCGCGGGCGCCACCGAGCGCGGACCTCCGTCGCATCCTAGAGCGGCCGCGCGGGACCCGGCCGGCGGCGCACTTCCGCCCGGGCGCATTGTAGCCCCGCGGACAGCTGGGCCAGGGTGCGGGCCTGCGCCTCCCTCGGCTCCTGGCGCGGGCCTCGGGGAGAGGGTGAGTGCGGTAGGGCATACCAGAGGGGGGCGGGCGCGCTTCCTCGGGACTCGCCGGCTCGACCAGGCACGGCCCGGCGCTGGGGACCTAAGCCTGGGGAGCGCCCGGGAGCGAGGACGCGCCTCGTTCACCGCCCCGGGCCGGAGTCTCGGCGGGCCGCAGCCTCAGCCGCCCGGCGCCGCCGCCCACCCAGCCTTTTTCGAGGCTAACACGGTCTCGTGGGGGAGCCTGGGCTCTCTAGAGGCCGGAAATCTGGCCTCTGGCCCAGCCTGTGCCTTGGCCTCTTACTTTCTGCCGCCCGGCCCCGGTTCTTTCAGCTCTAAGATGGAGGACAGCGATATCTGCCCTAGGCACACCACAGGGTGATTGCAGGGTTGACACTGCCTGCCTGAAAATGAAGAGCGCCGGTTCTCAACCTGGCAGCCAGTAGAATCGCTTGGGAAGCCTCCAAATGCTGATGCCCCATCATCACCGGGGAATTGTGATCTGCGGCCAGGACCGAGATCCACGGGCCCGGAGTGAAATGACAGTACTGTGATCACGATTGGAATATGCACTTCGCCGAACGTGGATCACAGTCTTGAGAAAGCAAGCAGCTGGGTTTTTTTTTTTTTTTTTTTCCAAGAAGACAGGGACCTAATCTGGTTTGCTCGCATTTAATTCCTAGTGCCTAGAATGGTGCATGTCCCAAAACATGCACCATTGATTAAATAATTTCTGATTACTTCCCGACCTGTTTGGAGGGTTTTCATTATATTTGTTTTTAAATTATTATGGAAACCTTCACGTCATATATGAAAATTGAATAGTATACTGAACTCCCAATTCATGATCGATTCTGTTTCATCTGTTACCCTCTCCCCCACTGTAGTATTTTAAAGAAAATCTGAAATGTACCATTCCATCTGTTACCTTGTTCATGTTTATAAAACACAATAACACCTGTTTAAAACATAAAGCCATTATCAGTGTACTTAGCACTTCATTTTACCCTCTGCTATCCAGTCAGCATTTACATTTTCCTAGTTGTCTCTCTCCTCTTACCCAGTTTGTCCAAATCAGTATCCAAACAATCTACACACGTTATATTTGGTTGATGTCTCTTAGATCTCTCTTAATCTTTTTCCCTCGCTCTTTATTTTGTTCCCTGTATTTTACTTGAACAAGTCATTTGTACGGTTCACGTTTTCTACATCCAGGATTTTGCTTTTTCCATTTCTGGTATCCTTTAATAAGCAGGTATTTAGACCTGCAGCCTTGTTCAGGTCAGGTTTTATTGGCAAGAGAACTTAATGGGGCATTACTGTGTTTTTCACATTGTATCACACCAGGAGTTAGATAGCATCTTGCCTCTCTCTGTGGACCTTTTATGTACAAGTAGCACCATAGGGTAACAATTGACCAGGGAATGCCAGCAAATACATGCAAAAGAAATGAGAGAATATCACCTTTTGGCAACCCCTAATGAAATAATGGATCCTGGCAATGATCACTAGCGGCTGTTAACATCAGAAAGAGAGACAGCTAGACAATGCGTGCTGCCTAATTGGGTACTTCCATCAGACAGCACACCGTTTGTCTTATCAGGTATTCTTGGAGTAATGGGGGTGGTGTGTATAGATGAAACATGATTGCCTATGAGTTAACAGTTGCTGAAGTTCAATGATGGGTGTATGGCATTGCATTATGCTAATCTCTACTTCTGTATGTGTCTGAAGTTTTTCAGAATAAAACTTTTTTAAAAAAGATTGATTAGTTGAGTAGTGAGTTTAGGTCAGCCTGATCCATACATTGCAGTTATCTGTTAGCCTTTCACTAAGTGGTTCTCAAATCGGACTCCATGTTAGGATCACAGGAGAAGGCTTTTTATTTTATTTATTTATTTTTTAATACTAAAACATGTCTCACTTGCAGAATTTCCTATCTAAATGTTTTGGGATGGAGCCCAATTATTGATATGGTTTTTTGTTTTGTTTGGGACTACAGGTGTATGCCACCATGTCCGGCTAATTTTTTATAGAGACAGAGTCTTGCCATGTTCCCTAGGCTGCTCTTGAACTCCTGGCCTCAAGCCGTCCTGCCACCTCAGCCTGCCAAAGTGCTGAGTTTACAAACAGGAGCCACCATACCTGACCTTCACTGATATGTTTTAAAAGCTCTCCAGGTGATTCTAATATGCCCCCGGGGTTATGTACTACTGATCTAAATCCATTATTTGTTAGAGATGACAAAGTGATTATATTCTATTATTCCTTCTGCAGTTAATTTGCCTTTACAAATGTTAACTTTCTGCATTCTGTTTATTCTTACCTATCTTGCAAATCAATAAGGAAGCCTCTGCAAATAAAGCTCCTTTATTATCAGAGGAAGACTTGATCTTGGAGGTGATAATGTAGAGTAACACATGAAAGGGATGTTAGCAGTAACCTCAACGCTATGCTTAAGGTAGAGATGCACCACCTTATGTATGAGGGTTGGGGTCAGGAAATATGGGGAGGGGCTGTTTCCCAAAATGGAAGGGAAGACTAGGTAGTGTGTAGTTAGAGAAGCATGTTTGGCCGTATGACACATTTCCAAAAAAAAAATTATCAGCATTAAGTAAATATAAATTTTAAAAAATTAAATAAAATGCCACTCATTGAAACATAATGCAAAAGATTTAAAAGAAAAGTTAATCCCCCGCACAGCCCCCATCCCATCACTTTAATTACCCCTGAGATAACCCATATTAACAGGATGGTGTGTATCCTCTCCCACATCAGACTTTCTCTGTCTTACATAAATGTAGGGGTTTGGGGTATTGTTATAAAAATGAGATCATACCATAGCCATCTGTAACTTTTCTCCTTGTCATCCCTCCACGACAGTAGTTACAGAAGACTCTATTAGCTGCAGAATAAATAGTTGATAGAATAAATAATAGCACAAATGTACAATAAAATATTCAGCCATTTTCCTATTGACATATTTAGATTGCTTTCATATTTTAGCCATCTTGAGAGCACCACAATACATGTCATTTTACATAGATCTTTATTATTTGGGTAGATTACGAAAAATGGGATTACTGGGTGAAAGCATATAATTATCAACAGCATCATTATTACTGGTAATATATATTCCAAATTATTCTCCCAAAGAATAATCGCAATTCATAACTTTGTCACCATTAGTTTGTGACAGTACCCATTTACCGTCATCCTGGTTAGCACTGACTAGCATTGCTCTATTGATATTTGCCTGCCAGCTGATGTGTGGTAAATGGTCTCTCTTTTTTTGTTTGTTGTGAGAGTGGGTCTTGTTCTGTCACGCAGGCTGGAGTGCAGCAGTGAAATCACAACTCACTGCAGCCTTAACCTTCCAGGTTCAAATGATCCTCCTGCCTTGGCCTCCTGAAAAGCTGGGACTATAAGCACATGCCTCCATGTCCCGCTGATTTTTGTTTTTTAATTTTTTTGTAGAGACAGTGTCTCACTATGTTGCCTAGGCTGGTCTCAAACTCCTGGGCTCAAGCGATCCTCCCACCCCAGCCTCCCAAAATGCTGGGATTGCAGGCATGAGCTACTGTACCCAGCCTCTTTGTTCTTTATTTTGCATTCCACTAACTACCTGGAGACTGAACCCTAATTTAAGTTTTTTAAATAGATACACGATAGTTGTTTGAACCCTTTTCATGCTTATAGGCCATTTGGATTTCTTCTGTGGTTCATATATATATATATATATATCCTTTGCCTGTTTTTCTATTGCACCAGTATTTTTGTATTTTGAATGCATTTGCGCAAACTTTTTATTTTTTAGGAGCATTAACCCCCTGTCATAAGGGGGTCCAAACTGTTTTTTTTTCAGGTTTTTTTTCTTGTCCTTTGACTTTGTGAGTCTCGATATATATAAAAGATTTTATTTAGTGAAAATGTCTGTTTTTAAAATTTCTGGATTTTATGTCTTGCCAATAAGGGCTTCCCATCTCCACAGTTAAAGGTATAAACATTCTCCTAATTTTTTTGAACATGTTATTGGATTTTCTACATTTAAATTTATTAACTACGTGAAGTGTATTTTTATATACATTGCAAAGTGAGCATCTTTCTTTGCTTTTTTCTCTGCTAGAACAGCCA
Source organism: Pongo pygmaeus (assembly GCF_028885625.2). Taxonomy (NCBI): domain Eukaryota; kingdom Metazoa; phylum Chordata; class Mammalia; order Primates; family Hominidae; genus Pongo; species Pongo pygmaeus. Next base: position 65,811,911 of record NC_072390.2, read on the forward strand.
ATTATGTCAGTGCCATTCATTAAATAAACCACACTTTTTATACCTTTGTTATACACTGTATTGATTCCGATAGGTAGTTGGTTTATTTCTGAACTTTCCCTTCCCTTTTACCTCTATTTTTGTGCCAATATTATTGTTTGTATGTATGTATGTATGTATGTATGTATGTATGTATTTATTGAGACAGAGTCTTACTCTGTCACCCAGGCTGGAGTGCAATTGTGCAATCTTGGCTCACTACGACTGCCGCCTCCCAGGTTCAAGCAATTCTGCTGCCTCAGCCTCCTGAAGTAGCTGGGACTACAGGTGTGCACCAGCATGCCCGACTAATTTTTGTATTTTTAGTAGAGACAGGGTTTCACCATCTTGGCCAGGCTGGTCTCAAACTCCTGACCTTAGGTGATCCACCCTCCTCAGCCTCCCAAAGTGCGGGATAACAGGCATGAGCCACCATGCCCGGCCTATCCTAATTATGTCAGATTGCTGTCGTAAATGTTAATACCTAGAAAGGCAGGTCACCACTCACTGCTTTTTGGAATTTTCTCGTCCCTTCTCAGACATTTATTTTTTCTCCCATATGATTTTTGGATTGTTTCTGTTCCAAAATTAATCCCACTGGAAGTCTGATAGAATTTCCACCAAATACGTCTACATTAGCTTAGGAAGGATGAACACTTCTGTGATATCAAGTCATTCTATCAAGGACATAATGTGTATCTCTTATTCGTGTGAATCTTTTGGGTGCTGTTCCTTTCTTGCTAACTTTATTTCTGGTAATTTTGTTTTTGCTCTTGGAATGGGTTTTTTCCCCCATTTCTGTTTTTATCTTGTTATTGCTAAGACTGAGAAGAGTTATTGAAGTTTTTGTATATTTTATATCTAGCTGTCAAATTCTCTTATAGTAGTTTTTCTTAAGCTTATTTGTTTTCTTCCCTGCCATCAATGTGGATAATCTATAATCAGTTATGTATACATTTCAGCTCATTCTAATATATTCTGTTTGATACACATCTTCCATCTCAAGTATATCAGTGATGTCAGATGTACCTAGAAATAGTGAAAGGAATAGTGCCAGGAGTTGGAATAAACCTGCACATTCAACAGGTTGTTGCTGATCACTTAAAATAGCAGAGTCCCAAGTCCGTGTGAGTCATGGACCATGTCATGTAGGGAGTGAGACATTTGTTCAGCATTATTGTGAAATACCAGCATGACTATAGAGCATCATAGAGCATTACTGTTATGATTGTTCAGAGAAAGGGCTGATCATTATGGGCATCAGAGACACCATTTGGTGAGCATCATTAAATACCATCTCTTGCCCAGTATCTCAACTAGAGTTGTTGTTGTTTAGTGTTTATTAGAAGGATTTTTAAAAAATTAATAAGTAGAAAGTACAGAGAGTTCCCATATACTCTCTTATCCCTCACCCCTCAGTTTCCCCTTATTAACATCTTGCATTAATGTGGTGTATGTTCAGAAGCTTAAGGGCTCATGGAAAAAAAAAAGAAAAATGTGCTACATGTGTTGCAGTTGATGAGCCAATATTGATACACTGTCAACTAAAGTTTACATTAGAGCTCATTCACTCTAGTGGCGTTCATTCTGTGTACAGTTGACCAATGTATAATGACATATGTCTGTCTTACTGTATCATACAGAACCGTTTCACTTCCTTAAACATCCCCTGTGCTCCGCCTGTTCATTCTTCCTTCTCTCACCCTGTATCACTAGCAAGCACGATTTTTAATGTCTCCATAGTTTTGCCTTTTTGAGAACATCATATAGTTAGAATTCAGCTATAGTTTTTAATTGCCTGGGTTTGGTTATTTTTGTTTGGGTATGTGAACAATTATACAAGATTTGTTAACTTGTAGTTTTAGCCAAGTTATTAAAACCTTACTGTGGATATGTGTGGAATACTATGAGAGACCAAGAATCCAGACTGTTCTAAATAACCAAAAAGTAATAATAAATATTACAGGAATGTGTTTTTGGTACAGTGATATGAAATAATCCCCAGATGATCTTTCTGTTGCAGGGTGGAAAATGTCTATGGATGTGACATTTCTGGGGACGGGTGCGGCATACCCATCTCCAACCCGGGGTGCCTCTGCTGTGGTCCTTCGGTGTGAAGGCGAGTGCTGGCTCTTTGACTGTGGGGAGGGAACACAGACACAGCTTATGAAAAGCCAACTTAAAGCAGGTTAGTGTGCCTTCAGCTATCTCATTAAGATTTTTTTGTTGTTCTGCTTCATTTTCTTGGCTCTCCTTGGACATTTTGTTTAGAAACAGCCCTGATGGTTGCATCCCACTTCAATGCTAGACCCTGGTGAGACTTGGAAGGCCTGCAGGCATCTGGCCACGTCCACTGAACTTCATTTACTTATTTACTTGCTTTTCATTTATCCTGTAGATGCTGAAAGCAAGGATTCATGTAGGCTTGGGGTTTGGGAAATGTCGTGGGATACACCAGGCATATTAGATGAACGCTGCCTTAGCAAGGAAGCAGTGTACATACTTAACTCCACCAGGAGATAGTTTTCATGAGAGGATGCAAAGGGTAGGAAATGTTTGGAGGAGGGAGATGCTCTTTTCCTCTTGGGGTTATCAGGGTAAACTTCTCAGAGAAGTTGACCTGTGGGTTGTCAAAGGAGGAGGAGGAATTTCAGGGCTGAGGAGAAGAAGGGCATTTCAACCAGGGGGAATGGAGTGAGCAGAGGCCAGCACCTGGGAGATAGAGCAGTCCAATGGTGAAAAGCTTCAGCTTCAGTCAGGCAGACCTGGCTGTGTCTTGGGCCTGTGACCTTAGCATATCAGCAAACTTCAACTTTACTTTCCCCATTTTGAAAATGGGGATTAAAAAGTCTACTTAGAAAGGGTGTTATGAGAATTACATGTAATCATTTATTCTCTGTGTGATTGCCTCTTTCTCAGTTAAATCTTAGCTCAGATGCCATCTTCTCAGAGGCTTTCCCAAGTCCTCCTGGATTAAGTAGTTCCTCTCTCACCCCAGTCATTCCTTTACTTTGTCCTATTTTTATTGACTTCTTAGCATCATCAGTATCTGAAATTATGTTATTTAGTTTCTGTGTTCTTTATCTCCCTTTACTGTAAAGTATGTTCCATGATCATTTGTATACCTAGTAGATGCCTAGTTATATCTGTTCAACTAGGCATCTACTAAGTATATAAATGATCATGGAACTTACTTTAGTGAATGGATAAGACGTTTAGCAACTTAGCACAGTGCCTCTCACTTATTAGGTCTTGATAAATAGTACTGAAGTCATTATTCCTACAACTCATCACAGTACCTGGCACTTGGTGACTAAAGGAAAGATACTTCTAGTGTTCAGGGATCTCTTGGTCTAGTGATGGAAACTGACATGCAAATGGACAGTAATCAATCATGTAATCTGATAAGCAGAATAATGGAAGTATTTTCTAAGTACTTTGGAGCACAAAGGAGGGGGAAGTAACTGACCATTCATTAATAGAAGGCATCCCAGAGATTGTTAACAGTTGAGCTAGGATCCAAGAGATACATAGAAGTTTTTCTGAGAGAGAGGTAGAGATGGACATTGAGGGAACAGACAACAAAGTGAGCAACAAGTAAGGAAGTTTCCAGGAAAGAACTGGCATGTTGGGGAGCATTGAGTACTTGGCTAGGCTAGATGGAACTAAGAATGCTGAAAAGGTGAGGGCTGACTGTGAAGTCCTCTGTAGCATAGTAAGATATTTAGACTTTATTGTTCTACTGGGAAAAAGGAACCATTCCTGTTTTTAAGGGGGAATAATGCAATCTTGTTTGTGTTTTAGGACAGAGTTTTCTGATGGCACATGTATTGGGAGAGAGAGAATAGCATCAGGGAGACCAGTTCCAAGGCAATTGCAGTTCACTTGTATCAGTTCATTTTCGTACCGCTATGAAGAAATACCCAAGACTGGGTAATTTATTAAAACAACAACAAAAAAGAGATTTAATGGACTCGCAGTTCCACATGGCTGGGGAGGCCTCACAATCATGGTGGATAGCAAAGGCAGAGCAAAGGCGTATCTTACATGGTGGCAGGCAAGAGAGCATATGCAAGGGAACCGCCCTTTATCGACCCATCAGATCTCATGAGACTTATTCACTGTCATGAGAACAGCATGAGAGAACCTGCCCCCCATGATTCAATTACTTCCCACCGGGTCCCTCCCATGACATGTGGGGATTATGGGAGCTACAATTCAAGATGAGATTTGGGTGGGACATAGCTAAACTATATCATTCCACCCCTGACTCCTCCAGAACCTTATGTCCTCACATTTCAAAACCAATCATGCCTTCCCAGTAGTCTCCCAAAGTCTTAACTCCTTTTAGCATTAATTTAAAAGTCCACGGTCCAAAGTCTCATCTGAAACAAGGCTAGTCCCTTCTACCTTATGAACCTGTAAAATCAAAAGCAAGTTAGTTACTTCTTAGATACAATGGGGGTACAGGCATTGGGTAAATATACCCATTCCAAATGAGAGAAATTGGCCAAAACAAAGGGGCTATAGGCCCCATGCAAGTCCAAAATCCAATAAGACAGTCAAATCTTAAAGCTCCGAAATGATCTCCTTTGACTCCATGTCTCACATCCAGGGCATGCTGATGCAAGAGGTGGGTTCCCATTGTCTTGGGCAGCTCTACTCCTGTGGCTTTACAGGGTATAGCCCACTTCCTGGCTGTTTTCATGGGTTGGCATTGAGTGTCTGCAGCTTTTCCATGCACACAGTGCAAGCTGTCAATAGAGCTGCCATTCTGGGTTCTGGAGGACAGTAGCTCTCTTCTCACAGCTCTACTAAGCAGTGTCCCAGTGGCTATGTGTGGGGGCTCACACCCCATATTTCCCTTCCACACTGCCCTAGTAGAGGTTCTTTGTGAGGGCTCCACCCCTGCAGAAGACTTCTGCCTGGACAACCAGATGTTTCCATACATCCTCTGAAATCTAGGCGGAGGTTCCCAAACCTCAATATTTGACTTCTGTGCACCCGCAGGCCCAACACCACATCTAAGCTGCTAAGGCTTGGGGCTTGCACTCTCTGAAGCAACCGCCTGAGCTGTACCGTGGCCCCTTTAAGCCACACTGGGATGCAGGGCACCAAGTCCCAAGACTGCACAAAGCAGCAAGGCCCTGGGCCCAGGCCAGGAAACCATTTTTCCCTCCTAGGCCTCTGGGCATGTGATGGGAGGGGCTGCTGTGAAGACCTCTGACATGCTCTGGCAACATTTTCCCCATTGTCTTGGTGATTAACATTTGGCTCCTCATTACTTACACAAATTTCTGCAGCCAGCTTGAATTTCTGCTCAGAAAATAGGATTTTCTTTTCTGTTACATCATCAGGATGCAAATTTTCTGAACTTTTATGCTCTGGTTCCCTTTAAACATAAGTTCCAATTCCAAACCATATCTTTGTGAATACATAAAAGTGAATGCTTTTAAGAGCACCCAGGTTATTTCTTGAACGCTTTGCTGCCTAGAAATTTCTTCTGCCAGATACCCTAAAGCATCTCTCTCAAGTTCAAAGTTCCACAGATCTCTAGGGCAGGGGCACAATGCTGCCAGTCTCTTTGCTAAAGCATAGCAAGAATCCTTTTGCTTCAGTTCCCAATAAGTTCCTCATCTCCATCTGAGACTACCTCAGCCTGGACTTTTTGGTCAAAACCATTCAACAGGAAATTCCAAACTTTCCCATGTCTTCCTGTCTTCTGAGCCCTCCAAGTCTCTAGGAAGTTCTAAACCTTCCCACATTTTCCTGTCTCCTTTTGAGCCCTCCAAACTGTTCCAACCTCTGCCTGCTACCCAGTTCCAAAGTCATTTCCACATTTTCAGGTATCCTTATAGCATTATCCCACTCTACCAGTACCAATTTACTGTATCAGGCCATTTTCATACTGCTATGAAGAAATGCCCAAGACTGAGTAATTTATTAAAAAAAAAAGAAGTTTAATGAACTAATCGCAGTTCCACATGGCTGGGGAGGCCCCACAATCATGGTGGAAGGCAAAGGCAAAGGTATGTCTTACATGGTGGCAGGCAAGAGAGCATGTGCAGGGGAACTCCCCTTTATCAAACCATCAGACCTCATGAGACTTATTCACTGTCATGAGAACAGCATGAGAAAACCTGCTCCCATGATTCAATTACTTCCCACCGGGTCCCTCCCATGATGTGGGGATTATGGGAGCTACAGTTCAAGATGCAATTTGGGTGGGGACACAAACCATATCATCACTGTATATGTGTGTGTGTGTGAGAGAGAGAATGAGGATATTGAAGTATAGAGATGGAGATGAGAGATTCAATTTAAGAGATACTTGTAGAGCCAAGAGGAGATGGTCACTGAATGTCTAGTGTGTGAGGAAGTGAAGAATTAATACAAGTTACTGATGGTGATGTCCTGGACCTAGAGAAGAAGTCAGGAAAAGTGTTGTTGGAGGAAGGAGCTAATGCATATTGTTTGGGACATATGGCCTTCAGGTAGGTACAATTGAACCGTAATTATATACTGTCTTGTGTTGAAACTTTGAGATAATTCAGGTGCCATTCTTTGCTTTTCTTGGATCGTACAGAGATTCCTTTCATGAGAACCTTCATGAGATTCCTCCGGACAGGCACAGGCCAGAGTAGAGACTTGATAGTTAACATTTTAGACAGTAGGAGTTGAGGTGGCAAGGTGTACTAAAATAGAAACAAGAAATTGTTAAGTGTGAGTTACCAGAGGTTTGACTGTGGGGATACATCTTTTTATTTAATACTTGTGTTAGTTATCTGATACTATCTAATAATGCATAACAGATTATAAATTTAGTGGCTTATTTGCATTTGTTATCTCCTAGTTACTGTCGGTTAGGGAGTTCGGGCCTGGTTTAGCTAGGTTTTCTGCTTCAGGGTCTCACTAGGCTGCAATCTAGGTGTTGGCTGGGGTTACAATTTCATCAGAGGCCCAACTGGGGAAGATTCTGCTTCTCAGCTCTTTCAGGTTGTTGGCAGAACCCTTACAGTGGTAGGACAGTCCACCCTGAGCTGCTTGAGTTCTCTGCATTGTAGGTTTCTGCTTCATGGTAGCTTGCTTCTTCATAGCCAGCATGGTAGAAGGAGACTCTAGAGTAAGTCTGCTAGCAAGATGGAGTCTTATGTCCCATAACGTAATCACGTTGCATTCTTGTGCCATATTCTGCTGGTTAGAAGCAAGTCACAAGTCCCGGCCACACTCAAGGAGAGGGGATTGTAGGATGTGAACACCAGGAGGTAGGGGCCACAGGGACCACCTAAAGTATCCACCACAAGTATATTTTACAGTTCCTTTGTATATGATTTTTTGTTTTTTGTTTTTTTTTTGAGACAGAGTCTTGCTCTGTTGCTCAGGCTGGAGTGCAGTGGTGCGATCTCGGCTCACTACAACCTCTGCCTCCCAGGTTGAAGTGATTCTTATGCCTCAGCCTCCTGAGTAGCTGAGATTACAGGCACGTACCACGACACCTGGCTAATTTTTTTTGTATTTTTAATAGAGATGGGGCTTTGCCATGTTGCTCAGGCTGATGTCAAACTCCTGAGCTCAGGCAATCCACCTGCGTTGTCCTCCCAAAGTGCTAGGATTCAAGTGTGAGCCACTTTGCCCAGTCTACATAGGGTTTAAATAAACAGTTGGAGTTGGGCACAGTGGCTCATGCATGTAATCCCAGCATTTTGGGAGGTCAAGGCAGGAAGATCACTTGAGGCCAGGAGTTTGAGACCAACCTGGGCAACATAAAGAGACTCCATCTTTACAAGAAATAAAAAAGTCGGGTGTGGTCCCAGCAGGAGGCTGAGGCAGGAGGATCCTTTGAGCCCAGGAGGTCAAAGCTGCAGTGAGCCATGATTGAGCCACTGCACTCCAGCCTGGTGACAGAGCAAGACCCTGTCTCAACAAATAAATAAATAAACATAAATGCATGAATTCATACATACAATTGGTAAATCTAATCTTGGCCCAAAAAAAACCAAACCAAAACAAAACAAAAAAACCACAACCCCAAAAGCCCAAAGGAACTTTAGTTTACTACATTTCTGTATGCTTAGAAAAAAAATTTCTGAGGCCGGGCATGGTGGCTCATGCCTGTAATCCCAGCACTTTGGGAGGCCGAGGCAGGTGGATCACGAGGTCAGGAGTTTGAGACCAGCCTGGCCAACATGGTGAAACCCCATCTCTACTGAAAATACAAAAATTAGCCAGGTGTGGTGGCGGGTGCCTGTAAACCCAGCTACTTGGGAGGCGGAGGCAGGAGAATTGCTTGAACCCAGGAGGCGGAGGTTGTGGTGAGCTGAGATAGTGCCACTGCACTCTAGCCTGGGTAACAGAGTGAGACTCCATCTCGAAAAAAAAAAAAAGAAAAATTTCTGGCCTTAGAGAGGAAGGTGAGATAGTAATCCTAGAGCATTACCTGTGACTCTCTAGTACTTCAGATGCCCCTAGTCTCAAACTGGAATGCAGCACCCTTAGTACATACTAATTTCTCTCCATAACCTATTATGGACCTATCATTATTTGATTCATTGAAACCCTTTCAGCTTGTACTACCTCTAGGGATAATGGATATATTACATAGTGGTGAAGTCTGGGATTTAATGTACTCATGACCAAATAATGTACATTGTACCCATCAGGTAACTAATCATCCCTCACCACACCCCCCTGCCCCCTGCCACCCTCCCACTCTTCCAAGTCTTCCATGTATATTATTCTATACCCTATACTTATGTGTACACATGAAATGATTATTAAAAGTATTATAAGAGCATGATTTTTAAATGATATAAAAAGTATAAATGCTTATTGTAAAAATTCAAACAAAACAAAAACGTGTAAATAAGAAAAGTCCAAGTCTCCCCTCATAGGTGAATTTTCTATGTATATAGATATGGTGATAGTATGGGAGTGTGTGTGTGTGTATAGTTCTGCATACATAGAATTATACTGTTCTTGGCATAACCTGCTTTTTTTTTCAACTGAGCAATGTATACAAACAATATATTGCAGCTTTTCCAAATCCAGTAAATATACCTATGTCTTCATTTTTAGAGAATGCTCAATATTCCACTCCTCTGTGGATGACATATTCCCCTATAACTTCCTTGTTCCCAAGGGAAAGGGAACTCAGGCATTTTTGTGTCTTCATTTGAGAGCTTCCTCATACCTTTGATAATTGTGGTTGCCATTCCTTCTCCCTTTGAAATCAGGTTTCTTGAAAAATGAAGTATTTGTCTCCTTGAAGCTGTGATAACTGTAGGAAGCAGTTTTTCACTTAATTTGCCTCGCTTCGAGTTCACAGGTTGTTTTGGTGTTCAGTTTGGCTTTGTTTTAGAGTGGATAGGGAAAGGGCCCGGAAAGTCCGATGTTGGTAGTTTTTAGGCCACTGGGGGATCTGGACTCAGTGACTGCTATAGTTCTTTTTTTTTTTTTTTTTTTGTTTGAGATGAAGTTTCACTTTTGTTGCCCAGGCTGGAGTGCAATGGCGTGATCTCGGCTCACCACAACCTCCACCTCCTGGGTTCAAGCGATTCTTCTGCCTCAGCCACCTGAGTAGCTGGGATTACAGGCATGCGCCATCACACCCAGCTAATTTTGTATTTTTAGTAGAGACAGGGTTTCTCCATGTTGATCAGACTGGTCTCAAACTCCCGACCTCAGGTGATCCACCCACCTCAGCCTCCCAAAGTGTTGTGATTACAGGCATGAGCCATCTTGCCCGGCCCTATTGCTGTAATTCTTTTGTCTGCAGAGTCCTCAGGTCACACATGGAGGTGACTTGGCAACCCGCACAGGGAGACGGGGGAAATGAGGAATTCAGGCAGTAAAAAAACAGCAAAAAGGAGCATATCGAGGAAACTTCTAGAGTGCCTCCTGGGGATTTGCAAGGTCCACAATCAGCTTGTGCCAATCTATTGTTCTCTGTTGCTGGCTGGGCTTGGATGTAGTAATTCTGGGAAGACTTGCTTGGAGAACACTTGATGTTATAGAACAAATCACATTACAGTAAACTATTCCTGTTCTTTTATGGTATCAATAAACTGTTTCTGTACTTTTATAGCATCAAACGTTTAAAATAGGTGGGCCTTGAGCAAAGGGCCAGAAGCCTCTTTTGTACTAGAAATGTGTTAATTTTTGTTGTTACTTTTGAAATGTCATGTGGTGTGTCTCAGAAAATGCTGATGTGGCATCCTGCCATATTCCAGCAATAAATTCAGTTTACCATTGGCTAAACCAAATTAAAACGTAAGCCAATATGCACTGAAAAAGCTGTTGTGTTAGTTCAGACTGAAAGGAAGAATGGACCCAAGTACCCTTACATAATAGCTTAGGGGATCGGTCCTCCTGCATTCTGGCATCTGTTGCCCACCTTCCTTCTTAGTTCCTCATCTTTTTCCCTCTCCTACCTCCCTTCTCCCTCCTCCTTTTCCCCTCCCTTCCTCACCCTTCTTCCTTTTTCTCCATCTTCTTCAACCTCACCCAGACAAGCAGGCCGTGACTTGATTGGTTAATCACTGTCCAGTATAGGGAGTCCTTAAAAGGCAGTTTTGGGTTCAGGCACTGGTCCAGTCCGTTGGAGCCAGTGGAACATTTTGTTTTCCTGGAATATATGTTTGCTTTTCTCAGAGGGAGCAGTAGGGGGCAATGTAATTGCTAGATGCTTTTGATACTTGAGGCCTATCTATTTAATAGTTAAGTGAATTATTTTGGTACACTTGTATATTTTACTTGTTTTTTTTTTTTTTTTGAGACAGTTTTGCTCTTGTTGCCCAGGCTGGAGTGCAATGGCACAATCTTGGCTCACCGCAACCTCCGCCTCCCGGGTTCAAGTAATTCTGCTGCCTCAGCCTCCTGAGTAGCTGGGATTACAGGCATGCGCCACCACGACCGGCTAATTTTGTATTTTTTTTAGAAGAGATAGGGTTTCTCCATGTTGGTCAGGCTGGTCTCAAACTCCCGACCTCAGGTGATCCTCCTGCCTCGGCCTCCCAAAGTGCTGGGATTACAGGCGTTGAGCCACCGTGCCTGGCCTACTTGTTTTTTTATGTGACACAAAATGTATGAAAATACTCTGAAAGCTGTAAAACTATGTAATATGAAGATATCTTATGAAAAATGTTATATCTTATTGAAACCATCTAGTGGGGCTAGGCACCGTAATCCCAGCACTTTGGGAGGCCAAGGTGGGATAATTGCTTAAGGCCAGGAGTTTGAGACCAGCCTGGACAACATAGCAAGACCCCATTTCTACAAAATTAAAAAAAAAAAAAAAAAAAGCCAGGCATAGTGGTAGGGTCTGTAGTCCTAGCTACTTGGGAGGCTGAGGCAGTAGGATCACTTGAGTCCAGGAGGTCAAGGCTGCAGTGAGCTATGATCACACCATTGCACTCCAGCCTGGATGACAGAGCAAGACCTGTCTCTTTAAAAAAAAAAACTATTAAAAACAAACAATCAAAAAACCATCTGGTGAAATAAAGCCTGTCTTCCTGTTTTTGGAATCATGTAGTAAAATGTAAATGAATAAGTTTATGATAAGTAGAACTTTTAAATTCAATTTACTATTTTTAATGTAAATTGTTAGGCTTGTTTCAAATAGCTTTGTATGGGTTTTTAGTTAATGAAAAATTTCCAAACGTATTTCTCTATCTCAATCAAAAGGGAGAATTACCAAGATCTTCATCACACACCTTCATGGAGACCATTTCTTTGGCCTTCCTGGGCTCCTCTGCACAATCAGCCTGCAGAGTGGCTCCATGGTGTCCAAACAGCCTATTGAAATCTATGGCCCTGTAGGGCTTCGGGACTTTATCTGGAGAGCCATGGAACTCTCTCACACAGAGCTGGTCTTCCATTATGTGGTTCATGAACTGGTTCCTACAGCGGATCAATGTCCTGCAGAAGAACTAAAAGAATTTGTGCATGTGAATAGAGCAGACAGTCCTCCCAAAGAGGAACAAGGAAGAACTATCCTGTTAGACTCAGAAGAAAACTCATACCTTCTGTTTGATGATGAACAGTTTGTTGTAAAAGCATTTCGCCTCTTTCACAGAATTCCCTCATTTGGGTTTTCAGTCGTGGAAAAGAAACGCCCAGGTAAACTCAATGCACAGAAACTTAAAGACCTTGGTAAGTGTTTTTTTTGTTTTTTGTTTTTTCCCCCCTTCTCATCAATAGGGCACCTGTTGACTGAAGCTATAAGAAGTGTCATAGTAAGGCCAGGAGTGGTGGCTCACACCTGTAATCCTAGCACTTTGGGAGGCCGAGGTGGGAGGATCACTTGAGTTCGGGAGTTCAAGACCAGCCTGGGCAACATGGCGGAACCCCATCTCTACTAAAAAGACAAAAAGTAACTGGGTGTGGTGGCATGTGCCTGTAGTCCCAGCTCCTTGGGGGGCTGAGGCAGGAGGATCACTTGAACCCAGGAGGTCAAGGCTGCAGTAAGCCAAGATGGCGTTACTATACTCCAGCTTGGGTGACAAAGCGAGACTCTGTCTCAAAAAAAAAAAAGTGTCATAGTAAGCTTCAACTCCTCTATCCCAGGCCTAAAACTGACATTTTCTCCACTTAGTCCCTTTGCCCAAAGTTTGCTTATGAAGGAAAATCCATGGGGCGAAAAAATGCTATTTAGAGCAAAAGCCAAGTATACATTTGAATCCTGTCTTCAGCTCCCTGGATCCACATTCTTAGTCTGTCTTCACCTTATACTATCTTGGTTGGCAAGGTGATTTGGGTGGTAGTGGTGGTGGTTTTAGGTCCAGGCTTTATTTTTTCATGTCTTCCCTTTGATATGTGTTTTTGATGACATCTTTGGTCTGAGAATTTTTGCCATCATTCTTAACCTTACAACTGCAACCATATGCTTTCAGAGTTTCCTTCTGTATCTACTTTGCTTACTGATTTAACCTTGATTAAATTAATTTGGTATTCAAAACCCTGTGCCTCAACCAGTTTTATATATCAGGGTTCATCATAGTTGAAAGCAAGCATACAGAGGTGGGCTTGGGGCCCATCTAAGGCTTCACACCTCCTCCATGCTAAGCGCTAAGCCAGCATGCATGAGGGGATCTTTTCAGCACCTCTTGCGAGGTAGAGTCCAGGTACATTATATCTCCAGTGTCACTGCCTCCACAGGCATGCTGTGGCAGTGCCTGTAAAAAGCACGATGGCATTTTGTGTGTGTTGTTTTTTTATTTATGTGATCTCTTCCTCAACTAAAACAAAATGCTAGATAATGAGGAAAAGTGACTTAGGCCAAGGGTATTTTTATTACCTGAAAGCCTGTGGAAAGACTATTATATTTGGAAACTTTAAACATGATCTGTGTTGGAATTGGTGGTCATACTATACTAGTTTGTAAGTATTGTCCATAGTGATGATCAGGTCTTATTTTAAATTAATATGAGATTTAAGCCCACTTTGATAAATGTGGAACTGCCCCTGTCTGCCAAGAAGACTAATAATGTACAATTGCCTGAAAAAATGCTCCTTGATCTTGTAATACAAGCAATCCTGCTAACAATTTTTTTATTAAGTTACTTTGTAGGTACTTGTTTTGACTAGGTGTTGATTATATCTTTTTTTTTTTTTTTTTTTGAGGCAGTCTCACTCTGTTGTCCAGGCTGGAGTGCAGTGGTGTGATCTCAGCTCGCTCACTGCAACTTCTGCCCCCTGGGTTAAAGCAATTCTTGTGCCTTGGCCTCCCATATAGCTGGGACTACAGGTGTGCACCACTACGCCTGCCTCGGCCTCGCAAAATGCTAGGATTACAGGCATGAGCCAGTGCACCCAGCCTGACTATATCACTACTTAAATGCACTCTCAAATTTTACCCAAAGGTGAGCTTATTAAATAAAGCACTCTCAAAAACTGTTGTTTCTGTGCACAGCAGAGAATCAAGAATGTTATAGTGACTACAATAAGGTCCTAGTGATACTTAGGAGACTAAAACTTGTCTGACATGTATGCCTGGGAAATGTTTTAAGTACTAAGGCATTGCTAATATCAATCAACACTGAAATTTTAAAAATGTATAAATCCAGTTTTCCACAAGTAGTAAAACATTTATAACAATTATGGATGCCTTTTCCATTAGCTATTTGCAATGCTGTTAAAATAGACTCTTGAAAAGTCATAAATTCCATTCCTATGATGTAATGTTATCTGCCTTCATCATTAGGTGTTCCACCAGGTCCTGCCTATGGGAAGCTGAAAAATGGAATTTCTGTTGTTCTGGAAAATGGGGTTACAATTTCTCCCCAAGATGTCTTAAAAAAGCCTATTGTTGGAAGAAAAATCTGCATATTGGGTGACTGCTCTGGGGTTGTGGGTGATGGAGGAGTAAAGCTGTGCTTTGAAGCAGACCTGTTGATCCACGAAGCGACCCTGGATGATGCCCAGATGGACAAAGCAAAGGAGCACGGCCACAGCACACCACAGATGGCAGCGACATTTGCAAAGTTGTGCCGTGCAAAGAGGCTGGTTCTGACTCACTTCAGTCAGAGGTACAAACCAGTTGCCTTGGCCAGAGAAGGAGAAACAGATGGCATTGCAGAACTAAAAAAGCAAGCTGAATCAGTGTTAGATCTCCAAGAAGTGACTCTAGCAGAAGATTTTATGGTGATAAGCATTCCAATCAAGAAATGAAACCAGTGTTCCTGAGTGCACACTGACATGTCTGTGAATATGTTACTGAACCTATAGTCCAGTTTTTTTATTTCTTGTTTTAGTCTGAAATTATTTGGGCCCTAATAATCCTAAAAAGAATGGAGCTGCATTGATGAATTGGCTCAGTATTTAAAGAGAGCAAGCTTTTTGATAATAAATCTTTTTAAGAGAAAAAAACCCCAGCATCCTTTTTGAAGTCCAGATTTGTCAAAATGATAGACTATTCAGTTATACGTCTTATTTTGTGCTACTACCACAGATAGCCAATATTCCATGCAGTTCTGGGCTTAGCTTCTGCCCAGCTTTATTGCTGCTATTGGCAAAGAGCGCAGGACTTAGCCCTCGTGGCTAAAAATGGTATTTTGGCAGTTTGTATTGAATCTGTTTGTGTTATTAACAGAAGAGGGAGAAATGTCATGAGACGTTGGACAGGCACGATTGATGATAGCATGACCATAGCTTTGCTGGAATACTGAATGCAGGGTTTGGCTAGGTGTTTATTTTAACATTTTATTAAACTTTCTATTTGGCTCTTAACCCATGGTTCTCAGCTGGGGTGACACTGGTCCTCTAGAAGCAGGTTTGAAATTATGGGTATGTTTTCTTGTCACAGTGACTGAGTACGGTGGTGGTAGTGGTGGTACTACTACTACTGGTATTTAGTCAGCAGGGATCAGGGATGTTAGCTGTCCTGCAAAGTTTTGGTCAGTCGTATACAATAAAGAATCATCTCACCCCAAAATGCAAATTGCAGGCCCATTGAGATACACAGCAAGTTAGTTTACACTCTTGATGTGAATATAGTTTACCAAAATTAGTGACATAATGAGTCGAATTACTAGGTAAGTCAAATCCTAAAGAGTGAATGTGTTAGAATTGCAGTGTCATACCAAATAACATTCAAAAGAAATGAGCCATCGAGTGAAGCTTGGGAACCTGGAGGTAAACAATGCTTATCTGTTAAACTGAAGTTTCATTTACGTGTCCCTATTAATAAACATTATTTGCCCCACAATGTTTCTTAAAACATGCTCCATGGAAAGCTAGTCTTGAGTGCTGATTCACTCAGAGGGGCTCCTCAGTCAAATCAGTTTGGGAAACACATTATTGCTGTCTCTCCTTCTAGGAGTGGTGTAGTATCCATCAACATATTAAAAACAGTATTGCTTCAAATGATCATAAACCAGTGTTTGATGCCAGAAAGACCTGATCCCAGAGTCCCATTCTCTGACATGTGGTGGTACCTCTGTGTGGTCTGGAGCTGGTAACCCACTCTCTGAGTTTCTTCAGCTTGTTCATTTCAAAAATGGGAAAAACAGTAAGACCCATGTCATAGATTGTTAAACAAGACAACATATATAAGGAGCATAGCACATTGCTTGAAGGTGTTGAGAAATCCTGCAGTACAGAGGCCTGTCAGCTCTGTTGAAGCCCTTTCTCAGTCCTATTTCACCAGGTACTACCTGTTAACATCTCAGGAACCTAGAGAGCTTTACAGCACACATATTTAGAAACACTGTTGTAGTACGTACTGTTCAATTCCTCTGGGTTCTGGGGCTTCTCTGGCCAAAATTTTTGACTCCCGGCTAGTTGTGGAGACTCCAAAGTAGTGATGATTGGCTGGGGGCAGTGGCTCATGCCTGTAATCCCAGCATTCGGAGGCCAAGGCAGGCGGATTGCTTGAGCCCAGGAGTTCCAGACCAGCCTGCACAACATGGTGAAACCCCATCATTACAAAAAATACAAAACTTAGCCAGGCATGGTGGTGTGCCTGTGGTCTCAGCTACTCAGGAGGCCAAGGTGGGAGCCTGGGGAGGTTGAGGCTGCAGTAAGCCATGATCATGCTATTGCACTCCAGCCTGAGCAACAGAGCAAGACCCTCTCTCAAAAAAAAAAAAAAACAAAACAAAACAATGATCAAGATAGGTCTGATTACTTAAGATACGATCATTCTGATGCAGTCTCTAGAATGGTCTGTCTTACTGTAGACTCTGCCCCCAAAAAGTGCCACATTTTGATCATGCATAAAGCATGCCATGGTTTCTAAATTCAATTCAAATAAGCACTAATTAGACATCTAATGTACCTAAACTTGTGCAAGAGACTAGGACTCTAGGACTAGAATGGCTCAGATGAGTATCTCTAATGCATGAATCCCCTGAGGATAGAGATTATGTCTTAGTCACTGCCACATCCTTAGAAATGTCCACCTAGAGCTGAGTGCAGTGGTGTGTGCCTGTAGTGCCAGCTACTCAGGAGGCTGAGGTGAGAGGATCACTTGAGCCCAGGGGTTCAAGTCCATAGAGACATAGCAAGACTCCATCTTGGCCAGGGGCAGTGGTTCATGCCTGTAATCCCAACACTTGGGGAGGCCAAGGTGGATGGATTGCTTGAGGTCAGGAGTTTGAGACCAGCCTGGGCAACGTGGCTAAACCCCCGTCTCTACTAAAATTACAAAGATTAGCTGGGTGTGGTGGTGCATAGTAATGAAACTAGCCCATTTCATTACTGAACTTACCAGAAAGAATTTAAACCACCTGTTTGGGGGTGCCCCATTCACTGAGTACTAAGTAAGTGCCAGACTTTATTGTGTTGGTAGTACATAAATGAATAGACAAATGGCAAAATTCCAGCCCTAAGCACACAGCCTAGTGAAAGAGACCAGTAGATAAAAGTAAATCTGTAGTTGCTTCACATGTTCTAACCTTGTATCCTGGGCACTCGAATTTTGCTGTTCCTGAGCATTACTTGGTAGCTGACTTGAGCCATGCCCTTAGAATCAGGCTCTATAAATACATATGGGCTAAGCCCTCAGAGGCCATGGGAATGTGGAAACGATATGTTGGGTCAAGTGTAGAGTATCAGTCCATGATGAGAACTTTTTCTAGACCCTCTTCTGGGCTAGAATTTGTTTTCAGTGATAGGGACATTCTAAGAATTTGTGGAGCTAGAATTAAGAAAGAAGTTTATATTGGACTTCTCAGAACCTGTAATCTACCCAAGAATTTGACTCTTAAGTGGGGAGGGTGACCATAATATGTATTGTGTCCCAAATTTGTTTGATTACTGAATCCTCTTTTTGCCAAGGAACATCTTGGAACTTTAGAAATGCCATTCTCCATATGTTGCAAAATTATTCTATTTATATTTTTTACCTGCACAGTTTATTGAGGTAATGATTTCCATGTCTACACTTAATGTATTACTTCCTTTGTCCTAAACTGACTCAATTGTAAGGAATTCATAGATACCTACTTATTTTAGATTTTATTTTATTATTATTATTATTTGAGACAGAGTCTTGTTCTGTAGTTTAGATTTTAAAAAATGCTCACTTGCGGCCAAGCACCATGGTTCACCTGTAATCCCAGCACTGTGGGAGGCCGAGGTGGGCGGATCACTTGAGGTCAGGAGTTTGAGACCAGCCTGGCCAACATGGTGAAACCCCATCTCTACAAAAATTAGCTGGGCATGGTGGCAGGCACCTATAATCCCAGCTACTCGGGAGGTTGAGGCAGGAGAATCGCTTGAACCTAGGAGGCGGAGGTTGTAGTGAGCCGAGATCACACCACTGCACTGCCTGGGTGAAAGAGCAAGACTCTGTCTCAAGAAAAAAGAAGTGCACGTTCTAATTCTCCAAAGTTGTTTACACTTGCCCAGATAGACCCTAAATCAGCTCTGTTTAATACTCATGCCTCATTAATGCACTTTTAATGAACTTTGAATTATAAAAGCAGCATATGCTTGGTAGAGAATTTTTTTAAGATGCAATAAAAGAAGATAATTATTCATAATTCCTTCACCCACAGAGAGCTGTTATTTCTGATCCAGTGGTCCCCAAACTGAGGGGTGGGTGAGAATTACTCAGGGTGTGTAGGTAGACAGCGATCCTTAGGCTCTGTTTTCAAAGACTTAGGCTCTGTTTTCAAACGTCTAGGGTAATACCCAAGAATTTGCATTTTTAATAAGCCCCTAAGGTGATTCTGAGGTATATGAGTGGCAGGCCATATTGGGAGAAAAAAACTGTCTATTCTATGCGTTTTAAAAGTTTTGCGTGTGTTTAGATATTTTGTATGTGCTTCTACCTATGTTTGTATGTGTGTATATTATACACATGTACACCTGTATATTTTTACATGTAGGCTGACCTCAACTGTTTTTCTCATTTAACATATTATGAGCATTTCCCCACGGCATTAAGTGTTCTCTGAAAGCATGAATTTAATGATTTTCTATTATTGCATTCTATAGATACAGTATCACTTAACCGTTTTTTATTTGGAGGCAGTGAGATTGTTTCCCATTATTATAAATAATACTATCATGAATATTCTTATGCATAAACCCTTGTATCTCTGAGTATTTCCTTCCTTAGGATTGATTTCTCTGAGGGTGAAAATCTGACTTCTTTTTGGAGGTTCTGGGGAGGAATTGCCCACTGGTTTCCATGCTCTTTTACACTCCTAGCAGCAGTGAATAGGAGTGGCCTGTCTCGGTGTTCTATCTAGAGATGATATGGAGTATCATCAGCTCATGACCTTGCTAACACTTCTTCCCCAAGACATTAGTCCTATGAAGATTATTTTCACCTCCCAGTGCAAATAACTTTGTTATGTCTTGCAAGTAGGACATATTGTGATTTCCTTGAATATTCTTATGCCAACTTAAAAATTTGGTAGTTTTTACTTTAGGGGTAAAAATCCTTACTGCTTCAAATATGTCCATGATAGATGTACAGTGAAGGTACTTTTTTACTAACAAAGGTATAAATTTATCGTGAAATGTGCTGGTTCTGTCCTTACTGATTGATGGATTTTTCAGGTAATGAATGAGTATTTTTCTTACATGGGAAGACTAAAAAGGAAGCGCTGGTAATGCTCTGAATGTTCCCTCTTGGCAGGATAAGAATAGAGCAGGGAGGCGGGTAAGATCGCAAAATTATTTTCTTCCTTAGTAGGACGTAAACAATGTCTAAAAGTGAAAAACAAATAGTACTCTAAGCATAGTATGTTTTTAAAAAGCAGAAGGAGGGGAGGAGAGACTACCAGATGAATAGTTAAGAATGGAAGAAGGGGTCAGAAGGGTCAAGGGGGTGGGGACGGATGGTCAGGGGACCGCTATTTTTTATAAGCCTAATAGTATTAGCACTATTTTATATTTTAAGCCATTTGTGTGTATTCATTTAGTTTAAAAATTACATTAAAACACACA
Source organism: Pongo pygmaeus (assembly GCF_028885625.2). NCBI lineage: Eukaryota > Metazoa > Chordata > Mammalia > Primates > Hominidae > Pongo > Pongo pygmaeus. The sequence continues at coordinate 65,831,828 of NC_072390.2, forward strand.
CACAGATAAGATGCTGCTCTGAGTAATCTTATCAATTGCGTGTCTCCCCATGGGTGCCACAGGCAGTTAGCAGCTGCTCTCAAGCCTTTGTAACATTCCAGTCCCATTCTCCATACTGCAGTCTGAGTCTGTGTGTTTTGTTTTTTTCAAAATGCACATTTGAGTCTCACATTCCCCCTGCTTGAAACTTAATGGTCATTTCTTACCCACCTTCCCAATCTAATCTTCCTCTGCACTTCTGCAGCCCTAGCCACGTGGGTCTTCTTTCAGTCCTTTGTCCGGGCTTTCTGTTGTCACAAAGCCTTTGCAAGGCCTGCTCCCTCTGCCTGGAATGCTCTTTCTCGGCTCCCCAAGTTAACCCTTACTGGGCCTTCAGATCACAGCCCTATTGCCACAACCTCATGGAAACCTTCCCTGGCCTCCCCACTAGGTAGCATATTACTTTTTTTTTTTTTTTTTTGAGATGGAGTCTTGCTCTGTTGCCAGGCTAGAGTGCAATGGTGCGATCTCTGCTCCCTGCAACCTCCACCTCCTGGGTTCAAGCGATTCTTCTGCCTCAGCTTCCATATAGCTGGTACTATAGGTGTGCACTACCATGCCCAACTAATTTTTGTATTTTTGGTAGAGACGGGGTTTCACCATGTTGGCCAAGATGTTCTTGATCTCCTGACCTTGTGATCCGCCTGCCTCAGCCTCCCAAAGTGCTGGGAACACAGGCGTGATCCACTGCGCCCGGCCGCATATTACTCTTACAGCACCTGCATCTGACTTTCCTGGTGCTTGGCACTTACTATTTTCATTTTGCTTCTGTGAGCGATGTTTCTCTTTCCCATTAGCATTGTAAGCTTCCCAAGAGTAGAACTGTGTCTTTTGTTTCCCTCTGTGCCTAGCTTGGTGCCTGGAACATATTAGGCACTCAATAAATAGTGTTGACTGGTTCAGTTTTCCCTGTCATCGTGTTATTCAGTTAATATGCAGTGGTTTGTTTTCCTAGGAATTCTTCCTGATTAATATTAAAAACAAACAAAATACCCACCCCTAGTCTCTGAAATAAAAGTGGGAAGGAGGATAATGGTTGTCTGTGACTTTAATGGGGTGAATCCTTTTAAGTACTAATTTTAAAGCTTTAGTTTTGTGTCATATGATATGCAGACAGAAACCTAGACCCATGGGAAGGGTTGGAAAAAAGATTTACTCTGCCTAAAAAGTTGGGATGTTAGCTTTTGCAATGTATAGGGAAATCAGAACAGAAAGGAGACAGCCAAGCCCCAGGCAGGAGTCTGGAGCCCTATGCAGGTAGGAAAAGTGGGAAAACTTTAAGAACACAGATATCTGATACTCAATTTTATGTTGCCTGCATTGCTTGGAATTAAATCCCTACTTTCTACCTAACTTTCTTTGAAGTCTGCTAGACACACATGACTTGGGGATCCCTCCCCAGCCCTGCACACCACCAAAAGAGAACAAGTTCTAAATTCCATGACTAGGTTGACCTGGGGGGAAAAAGGACAGCAGGGAAGAGAGAGACAATCCCCAAACTAACACAGTTCACAGGAGCTGAAGTCAGAGGTGATTACATGAACCAATGTTTCCCAGTTATTGTCAGAAAATTGTGAAGAGGACATTGACCTTAACATAGCCCATGGAATGAGAGTGACAGGGGTTGAGCCAATTTCATGTATATCTTAAAGGACAGGGTAACTCCAACTGCAATCTAGACACACATATTTCTGTGTCCTTGATATGTTTCAAGGGTTAAAAGGCTGTCGTATCCAGTATAACAAGGAAGTTTTTTGGGGGGAAGCAGTACCTAAGTTAATCCAAAGCAAAAAATATTTCCATCCCTAAATAAAGCTAGCTGAGAAGCACTGCTGCTCAGATGTCAGGATGCTAATTATACACCCAGTAGACATGGAAGGTACAAAGATGAAATGCACCCACGAAAAAGTAAAAGGGGAAAGGCAAGGGATCAAGTTTTCCAGCTATATAAATCTACCTTTAATTGCCAGAAATCATTCAGGCAGCCTCAGGTAGAGAACTACACAATGTTTAGTTCACTGTCACCAAATGAAACCAAGGTTATCTGGGTTGTTTTCTACATTGTTATGGCTTCCAGACGTCATAGGCTTGTCTGACTATATCTCTTGACACATCCTGGGCTGGAAGTGACCTTGTCACTCAGCCTTCTAAAGTGCTGGGATTACGGTTGTTGACCCAGACATGGGTACCTTAGAAGTACCCATGTCTGGGTCAGCAACTCAAATGCTGATCCCAACTAGCTTACAAAGGGCCTTCCCATGGAATACATTTTCACCAGCTAGCAGATAATAGGGCACAATCCTCCCCAGCATGCCTGTACCGAGAGGCAGTATAGCCTAGTAAAGTGGTCTTCAGGCTAGGTAATAGTATCCCTGGAGATATGTAAAGACTTTTCTAAGGATACACAGGCATATTCTCATATGAAATATTTCCTAAAGTTTATCTTCCTGAGAACTATTGCAATCAAATTGTTTTGCTGCAGTATCGTGCATTGTTCCAGAATGAAAAGCCTCTGGGATACCAGTGAAAGGGATAATTGAAATATTGATATTGAGGTTGAAAAAAATGAATGATTAACACCTTCTTTTATAAGTTAGGTAGTTTCCAACTTGTTTTGAACAAAATTGAAGGAGGATCTAATCTGTCCAATGATAGATTTGTTTAAGCAGCTTTATGGAGATATAATTTACATGCCATACAATTTGGTAGTTTTTCATATATTCACAGAGTTGTGCAACCATCACCACTATCAATTTTAGAACATTTTCAGTATCCCCCAAATAAACCCCATACTCATTGGCACTCACTCCCACTCCTTCCCATCCCCCAAACCTACCATCCCTAGGCAACCACTAATCTGCTGTCTCTATAGATTTGCCTATTTTGGACATTTCAGATAAATGGAATCATACATTGTGTGGTCCTTTGTGACTGGCTTCTTTTAGTATGTTTTCAAGATGTATCCATGTTGTATCAATCCTTTATTCCTTTTTATGACCAAATAATATTCCATTATATGGATATACCACATTTTATTTATCCATTCATCAGTTGATCCAATAATAGATTATGAAAAATATTGTCTACAAAACACCTGTATCAGGAATGAAAAATGAGATATTCCTACAGATCTTATGTTTGTAAGATATTGCTACAGATCTTACATTAGAAAGATAAAAAAGGATATTATAAATAACTCCAAAGTTACTGAAACAACTTCCTTAAAAAAAAAAATTGCCAGAACTGACACAGAAAGTAAATAGGACTAACCAGACTTTCTATTTATTAAAGAAATTGAATTTGTGATAAAAAAGAAAACTTACCAAAAAAAAAAAAAAATCTTCAGGGCCAGATTAGTGAATCATTTTAAACAATTGAGGAAGAAATACACCTTTCTTCTCCAAACACTTCTGGAAAGTAGAAAAAGAGGGAACACTTTCCAACTCATTTTATGAGTTTAGCATAACCTTGATGCCAAAATGTAAGGACACTAAAAGAAAGGAAAATTACATGCTAGTCTCTATCATAAAAACCCTGAAGAAAATAATTAGCTAATTGAATCCAGTGAAATATAAAAAGAATAAGACCTCTTCATAAAAGGAGTTTATTCCAGGAATGCAAGATTCATTTAACATTTGAAAATCAGTGTTTTCCATTTAATAAAATAAATGAGGAAAAACTGTGGGACAATCTCCACAGATACAAAACATTTTTTGATAAAATTTAATAGTCATTTGTAGTAAGAACTCTTAGCTTATTAAGAATAAGAGATAAAAGCCAGGTGTGGTGCCTCATGCCTGTAATCACAGCACTTTGGGAGGCTGAGGAGGGCAGATCACTTGAGATCGGGAGTTCGAGACCAGCCTGACCAACATGGAGAAACCCCGTCTCCACTAAAAAATATAAAATTAGCCGGGCGTGGTGGCACATGCCTCTAATCTCAGCTACTGGGGAGGCTAAGGCAGGAGAATCACTTGAACCTGGAGGCGGAGGTTGCGGTGAGCCGAGATTGCGCCATTGTACTCCAGCCTGGGCAAGAAGAGCGAAACTCTGTCTCAAAAAAAAAGAATAAGAGATAAAACAGCAACCCAAAGTACTGTTAAAAGAAAAAAAGAAAAGGGATAGGAGAGAATGCTCTTAATGTGCACCACCACGCCCAGCTAATTTTTAAAACTTTTTATAGAGATGGGGTCTCTCCATGTTGCCCAGGCTGGTCTTGAATTCCTGGGCTCAAGCGGTCCTCCCACCTCGGCCTTCCAAAGTGCTGGGATTACAGGCATTAGCCACCGTGCCTGGTCATGTACTATATTGTTTTGAAGGTCTTAGCCAGAGCAATAAGATAGATAGATAGATAAGATAGATAGATAGTATGAAAATTGGAATGGAAGAAATAAAACTTTCATGATTAGTAGGTGACATGATTATGTACGTAGAAAATTTTAAAGAATAAGCAAATAGCCTGTTAGGATAAATAGATGAATTTAATAAGATTGCTGAATACTCAGTCAATATAAAGAAAATCAACTTTATGCCTATATTCCAACAACAAACTAATAGAAAATGTTTTAATGATACCATTTACAGAAGGATCAAAACTATCAAAAATCTAGGAATAAATCTAATGAAATATATGCAAAACCTCTGCACTGAAAACTACAAAATATTATTCAGATGAAGAAAAGTAAAATAAATGGAAAGGCATACCATGTTAATAAACTAAGAATATTCAGTATTGGAAAGATGTCATTTATCCCTAAATTTGTCTGTAGTTTCAATGCAATCCAATCAAAATAACTGTAGGTTTTTATTTGGATATGTTTATGAAGAAATTGAGAAACCGTTTCTAAAGTTTATATAGACATACAAAGGACCAAGAATAGCTAGGACAATCTTAAAAGAAGAACAAAATTAAAAGATTTACATTATCGGATATCAAGACTTACAGTAAAACTGCAATCACTTAGTATAATATTGTTGCAAGGAGGACAACTAGACCAATGGAATAGAAAGACGTTCAGGGGAAAAAACCCACACATATTTAGTCACTTATGACAAATACGAAATTTCTATGCAATGAAGAAAGAGTTGCCTTTGCAATAAATGGAGAGTCAATCAGATTTCAATAATGAAAAATTGATTACATTGATTCCTACCTTAAACAATACACAAAAATCAATTCCAAATGGATTTTATATATAAATGTGAATATAGAATTTTAGTATACGTGCTGCCGAGGCGAGCACTAAATGTGAATATAGAAAAGCTCCCTTTTTGGAGTAGGCAAAGATTACTAAAACAAAATACAAGCACTAAGAATAATAAAGAAAAAGGTAGTTAAATTGAATGTTAAAATAGGAACTTCTATTCATGAAAGACACTATCAAGAGAGTGAAAAAGCAAGCCACAGAGTGGTACAGCATATTTACAATACCTATAGTTGATAAAGGATTTGAATCTGGAATTCAATAGTAGTTAGCTGTTGCTACGTAACAAATTACCCCCAAAACAGTGATCTCATAATCTTGGTGGGTCAGGAATCTCGGTACAACTTAGCTGGGTGCTTCTGGCACAAGATCTCTCATGAGGTTGTAGTTAAGCTGCCAGCTATAGGGCAGTGAGTTCATCTGAAGACCCAAGTGAGGGATCCACTTTCAAGCTTCCTCATGTAGTTGTAGGCAGACCTTGGTCCCTTGTCACATGGGTCTCTTCACAGGGCTGCCTCATGACATGGCAGCTGATTTCCCTCAGGTCAAGCAACTTGAGATAGAATGAGCACCCAAGCCACAGTCTTTTTATAATTTAACCTTGAAAGTGACATCTCATTACTTCTGCCACATTCTATTCATTAGAAGTGAATCAGTAAATCCAGTGCACACTCAAGGCTAAGGGATTGCAGATGGCATAAATACCAGGAAGCAGGGTAATTGGTGGGCCATCAGAGGCAGCCTACCAAATAATTTATAAAGAACTTTTAAAAGTCTTGATCTAGGTAGGAGTTAATATGGGTGTGTTTACTGTGTGAAAATTAATCTATTCAGATGTGATTTGGGGGCTTTTCTGAACATAGGTTATATATCTGTGGAAAGTTGACTTAACATTTTTGATGAAAAACTCTAGGCAGAATTCTAAAGATTCTTATCTCCTGGTTATTAATTAAAGTTCTAATCTAGGCATTACTATGAGTGGATTTTGCAGATATAATTAAAGTCCCAGTTGACTGTAAAACTATCCACGTGAGCATAACTCAAACGGGGGGCCCTTTAAAAGCAGATAATTTTTCACCTATAATTCCAGTGCTTTGGGAGGCCAAGGCAGGAGGATTGCTTGAGGCCAGAAGTTCGAGACCAGGGTGGGCAAAATAGTGAGACCCTGTCTCTATTAAAAAAAAAAAAAAAGATTAAATGATTTAACATATGTAAAGCACTTAGAACAGAAAGTGCTATATACAGACCAGACATTATCATTATTAAACTTCAAATTGGAGCCTACGATCTTCCCTCATCATTCAGAAGAGGTTTAACTCCTTTGGGGTTTTGGAAACTGCCCTCACAGTGTTCCACTAGCCCAGAGGCTGGGGTAAGGAGTGCCTCCAACCTTCTAGATTGGGGGCCAGGGTACATTGCTTTTGACTTGTGTTAAAGCCACTTGCCACATGTTGCTATTGGACACTTGAAATGTGGCTAGTCCAAATTAAGATGTGCTGTAAGTGGAAAAAAGTCACTAGATTTTAAAGACAGTATGAAAAGAAGAATGTATAATAATAGTTCAATCATTTTTTACATTGATTATAGGTTGCAATAATATTTTGGACATATCAGGTTAAATAAAAGACATGACTAAAATTAATTTCACCTGTCCCTTTTTGCAGTTTCTAATGTGGGTACTAGAAAATTTAAAATTACCTATGTGGCTCACATTATATTTCAACTGGACAGTGCTGCTTTAGACAGTCTTTCTCAATGCCAGCAGTCAGAGTGGTCCTTTAAAGATACAATTCAGATCATGGCATTACTCTGCTCAAAACCCTCCAGTAATATCGGATCTCACTCAAGAGTAAGTCAAAATCCAGATCAAAGTCTACCAGTTCCCGTGTGATCAGCCTCCACCCCACCCCCTCTCTCAGGTTCAGTGTAAATCAAGTTCCAAATTTTGTGAAACCTGAAGTTTACATCATGGGAGAAAGAAAGGGGAGATGAACATGGGTTCTTGCTAAGGAAAAGTACAAATTATGAATTTATTTATTTATTTAGAGATAGAGTCTCGCTCTGTCCCCCTGGCTGGAGTGCAGTGGCGCAATCTTGGCTCACTGCAGCCTCTGCCTCCTGGGTTCAAGCGATTCTCCTGCCTCAGCCTCCCAAGTAGCTGGGATTACAGGCTGGGTAATTTTTGTATTGTTAGTGGAGATGAGGTTTCACCATGTTGGTCAGGCTGGTCTTGAACTCCTGACCTCATGTGATCCGCCTGCGTCGGCCTCCCAAGGTGTTGGGATTACAGGCATGAGTCACCGCGCCCGGCCAAATTATGAGTTTAGAATTAGGTACTGTGATGGTTAGTACTAGGTGTCCTCTTGAATGGACTGAGGGATGCCTGGATGGCTGGGGAAGCATTGTTCCTGGATATGTCTGTGAGGGTGTTGCCAGAGGAGACTGACATTTGAGTCCCTGGACTGGGAGAGGAAGACCACCCTCAGTGTGGGTGGGCACCATCCAATCAACTGTCATTGCAGCTGGAACAAAGCTGGCAGAAATGGGGAAGAAACAGCTTCCTGGGTCCTCTCCGGTGCTCTCTTTTCCTCTGCAGGATGCTTGCTTCCTCTCCTCCTGCCCTTGGACATCAGACTCCAGGTTCCTCGGCCTTTGGACTCTGGGACCTGCACCGGCAGCCTCCTGGAGGCTCTCGGGCCGTCGGCCTCAGCCTGAGGGCTGCACTGTCAGCTTTCCTGGTTTTGAAGCTTTCAAACTTGGACCAAGCCACGCTCCCGGCTTCTCTGTTTCTCCAGCTTGCAGACAGCCAGTCATGGGACTTCGCTTTATAATCCTGTGAGCCAATTCTTCCCGATAAACTCCTTTATATATACACACATATATCCTATTGGTTCTGTCCCTGTGGAGAACCTAATACAGGTTTTGGTATCAGGAGTGGTTCTAGAGGAACATAATTTTAAGCATAAATTTCCTTTGTTGGTTTTGGGGTTTCTGGAGTTGGATACCTAATCTGATTAGACCCAAATGCTAAAGACTGTATTTCTAATAGTATGGACAGCACTAATAGTCCTTGGCTTGAACTGTTTAGAGTTACGCAAAATAAATGCATTTGATATTCCTGATTCCCTGTTCCTAAGAGGCAAGGAGTTTAGTGACTGTATATATGATACCTTTGAACATTTGTGGAGAACCAAGGAATATAATGAAGTTGGTTGGTTGCTCCTAAGTTCACTGGGCAAAATGATGAAGGAAAAGGATGAGCTGAGGAATTCTATTTCCTGGTTGTAGATACACATACATAGCCAAAAAGTTTCTCAGGGTGCCTTGGGTAAGAGTCTTCTCTTCTGTGGACAAAGAGCTGAAATTGCTGAAAATCAGACACAAGCTCTTATGCAAGTGGCTGACCTGCAATGGAAGGTTCATGCTCAGCCTCACCAAGTGTCTATTGTCAAAGGGAGGGCTTTGATTGGGAAAGAATGGGACCCTGTAAGTTGGGATGGGAATATGGGGGACTCTGATGAAGCTAGGGACACCTAACTCCTAAATTCTGATGAGCCTTTTTTCCAGAGGAAATGGCATCCCCACCCCCAGTAGTGGCAACATACTTTTACCCACGCACTCCGGTACCAGCCTTTCCATCTTTGAGATTAACCCTGCATTGCCTGGGGAAACAGTGATGTCCTCCCTTGAGGCAGCTGCCAGGAAAGACAATGCTGGTTCTCCTCAGGACCCATCCCCACCACCAGTCTTCGTCTCTGGACTCTAACTGGACTCCAGTTCCTACAGGCCCCTAGAGGTGAGGTTCAGGGTATGACTCATGAGAAGGTATGCTATGCTCCAAATACTAATCAGACTTTTGGGGGGCTACTGGATGCTGGCTCCAACTACTCAAGTTTTCTAATTTACATGAGCAGAAATCCAGGGAACAGGTATGGGAGTGGATATTAAGAGTGTGGGATAATGCAGCCAATGTCATACTGAATGGGCAAAAACTGGAAGCATTCCCTTTGAAAACTGGCACAGGACAGGGATGCCCTCTCTCACCACTCCTATTCAACACAGTGTTGGAAGTTCTGGCCATGGCACTCAGGCAGGAGAAAGCAATAAAGGGTATTCAATTAGGAAAAGAGGAAGTCAAATTGTCCCTGTTTGCAAATGACATGGTTGTATATTTAGAAAACCCAATAGTCTCAGCCCAAAATCTCCTTAAGCTGATAAGCAACTTCAGCAAAGTCTCAGGATACAAAATCAATGTGCAAAAATCAAGCATTCCTATACACCAATAACAGACAAACAGAGAGCCAAATCATGAGTGAACTCCCATTCACAATTGCTTCAAAGGAATAAAATACCTAGGAATAAAATACCTAGGAATCCAACTTACAAGGGATGTGAAGGACCCTTCAAGGAGAACTACAAACCACTGCTCAACGAAATAAAAGAGGACACAAACAAATGGAAGAACATTCCATGCTCATGGATAGGAAGAATCAATATCGTGAAAATGGCCATACTGCCCAAGGTAATTTATAGATTCAATGCCATCCCCATCAAGCTACCCATGACTTTCTCCACAGAATTGGAAAAAACTACTTTAAAGTTCATATGGAACCAAAAAAGATCCTGCATTGCCTAGACAATCCTAAGCAAAAAGAACAAAGCTGGAGGCATCATGCCACCTGACTTCAAACTATACTGCAAGACTACAGTAACCAAAACAGCATGGTACTGGTACCAAAACAGAGATATAGACCAATGGAACAGAACAGAACCCTCAGAAATAATACCACACATCTACAACTATCTGATCTTTGACACACCTGACAAAAACAAGAAATGGAGAAAGGATTCCCTATTTAATAAATGATGCTGGGAAAACTGGCTAGCCATATATAGAAAGCTGAAACTGGATCCCTTCCTTACACCTTATACAAAAATTAATTCAAGATGGATTAAAGACTTAAATGTTAGACCTAAAACCATAAAAACCCTAGAAGAAAACCTAGGCAATACCATTCAGGACATAGGCATGGGCAAGGACTTCGTGACTAAAACACCAAAAGCAATGGCAACGAAAGCCAAAATTGACAAATGGGATCTAATTAAACTAAAGAGCTTCTGCACAGCAAAAGAAACTACCATCAGAGTGAACAGGCAACCTACAGAATGGGAGAAAATTTTTGAAATCTACCCATCTGACAAAGGGCTAATATCCAGAATCTACAAAGAACTTAAACAAATTTACAAGAAAAAATCAAACAACCCCATCGAAAAGTGGGCGAAGGACATGAACAGACACTTCTCAAAAGAAGACATTTATGTAGCCGACAGACACATGAAAAAATGCTCATCATCACTGGCCATCAGGATGGCCACTATGAGATACCATCTCACACCAGTTAGAATGGCGATCATTAAAAAGTCAGGAAACAACAGGTGCTGGAGAGGATGTGGAGAAATAGGAACACTTTTACACTGTTGGTGGGACTATAAACTAGTTCAACCATTGTGGAAGACAGTGTGGCGATTCCTCAAGGATCTAGAACTAGAAGTACCATTTAACCCAGCCATCCCATTACTGGGTATATACCCAAAGGATTATAAATCATGCTGCTATAAAGACACATGCACACATATGTTTATTGCAGCACTATTCACAGTAGCAAAGACTTGGAACCAACCCAAATGTCCATCAATGACAGACTGGATAAAGAAAATGTGGCACATATACACCATGGAATACTATGCAGCCATAAAAAAGGATGCGTTCATGTCATTTGTAGAGACATGGATGAAGATGGAAACCATCATTCTGAGCAAACTATCGCAAGGACAGAAAACCAAACACCATGTATTCTCACTCATAGGTGGGAATTGAACAATGAGAACACTTGGACACAGGATGGGGAACGTCACACACCGGGGCCTGTCATGGGGTGGGGGGAGGGGGGAGGGATAGCATTAGGAGATATACCTAATGTAAATGATGAGTTAGTGGGTGCAGCACACCAACATGACACATGTATACATATGTAACAAACCTGCACATTGTGCACATGTACCCTAGAACTTAAAGTATTAAAAAAAAAAAAAGAGCGTGGGATAATGGAGGAAGGACCATAAAGTTGGATCAGGCTGAACTCATTACTATGGGTCCACTAAACAGAGATTCTGCATTTAATGTTGCAGCTCAGGGAGTTAAAAAGGGGTTCTAATAGTTTATTTGCTTGGTTAGCTGAAACATGGATCGAAAGATGGCCCACTGTGAGTGAGCTGGAAATGCCTGCTCTCCCTTGGTTTAATGTAGAGGAAGGATTCAAAGGCTTAGGAAGATTGGAATGTTAGAGTGGATTTGGATTTGTCAGTGAGGACCTACTCATCCCAACTGGGAGGGTCCAGAAGACACACCTTTCACCAGTTCCTTGTGAAATAGATTTGTGAAGGGAGCACCAGCATCCTTGAAGAGCTCTTTGATTGCTCTTCTCTGTATGTCAGATCTTACAGTGGGAACCACAGCCACTCAATTAGAAAACTTAAATGCAATGGGAATAATTGGATCCTGAGGTGGCAGAGGCCAAGTGGCAGCACTCAACTGTCAAAGGCAAGGTGGGCATGGTTAGTAGTGGACAGCAGAGGCAAAACAGCAATCAGAATAGTCTGAAACCTGTAGAGCTCCAGCATTGGCTAATTTATCATGGTATTCCTAGAAGTGAAATCAACAGGAAGCCTACTGTATTCTTACTCGATCTGTATAAGCAGAAAACTTCCAGGTCAAGTGAACAAAAGTCCAATTTGAATTATAAAAACAGAGAATCATGGTCCTTCAATCAATTTCCAGACTTGAGCTAGTTTATAGACCCAGAACCCCTTGAATGAAAGGGAGGCCAGGTCCACTTGAGGAAGGACCCCACTATACTACTGAAAATTTATACTGTTAATCTTTCTCCTAACCTTCGTCAAGGAAACCTCTGGCCTTTTAGCAGGGTAACTGTGCTCTGAAGAAATAAATAATCAGACTTTTGGGGGGCTACTGGATACTGGTTCTGAACTGTCACTGATTTTAGGGGAGCCAAAATATCACTGTGGGGCTGGGTGTGGTGGCTCACACTTGTAATCCCAGTACTTTGGGAGGCCGAGGTCGGCAGATCACTTGAGTTCAGGAGATCAAGACCTGCCTGACCAAAATGGTTGAAACCCCATCGCTACTAAAAACACAAAAATTAGCTGGGCCTAGTGGCATGCACCTGTAGTTCCAGCTACTTGGGAGGCTGAGGCAGGAGAATCACTTGAACCTGGGAGGTGGAGGTTGCAGTCAGCTGAGATTGTGCCACTGCACTCCAGCCTGGGTGACAAACAAGATTCCATCTCAAAAAAAAAAAAAAAAAAAAAAAAAGAAAGAAATCACTGTGGCCCTCCAATTAGACTAGGGGCTTATAGGTGTCAGATAATTAATGGAGTTTTGTCTCAGGTCTGACTTATAGCGAGTCCAGTGAGTCCCTGGATCCATCCTGTGGTCATTTCTCCAGTGCTAGAATGCGTAATTGGAATAGATATTCTTAGTAGCTGGCAGAATTCCCAAATTGGTTCCCTGGCCTGTGGGGTGAGGGCTATTACAGTGGGAAAGGCCAAATGGAAGCCATTAAGAATGCCTCTACCTAGGAAAATAGTTAATTAAGGACTTGAAACACGCAGGGTAGTGATTCCCACCACATCCCCATTCAGGTCTCCTATTTGGCCTGTGCAGAAGATGTGGATCTTGGAGAATGACAGTGGATTATCATTAGCTTAACCAAGTGGCGACTCCAATTGCAGCTGTTATAGTAAATGTGGTTTCATTGCTTGAGCAAATTAACACATAATCTGGTGCCTGGTATGCGACTATTGATCTGGCAAATGCCCTTTTCTCCATTGCTGCCCATAAGGCCCACCAGAAGCAATTTGCCTTCACTGTCCTACCTCAGGGGTATATTGACTTTCCAGCTCTATGTCATAATCTTGTTCACAGAGGCCTTGATTGCTTTTCCCTTCTACAAGATATCACACCAGTGCATTACATTGATGACATTATGCTGATTGGACCTAGTGAGTGAGAAGTAAGTTGCTACTTATTTGGTGAGACATTTGCATATCGGGGGTGAGAAATAAATCTGACTAAAATTCAGACTAAAATGTCTAGGAGTCCAGTGGTGTGGGGCCTGTTGAGATATTCCTTCTAAGGTGAAGGATAAATTGTTGCATCTGGCCTCTCCTACAACTGTGAAAGAGGTGCAACACCTAGTGAGCTTATTTGGATTTTCGAGGCAACACATTCCTCATTTGGGCGTGTTACTCTGGCCCATTTATTGAGTGACACAAAAGGCTGCTAGTTTTGAGTAGAACTATTACCTAATGATAGGCTGATTACATTGAACTACTTCCATTTTGGAAGGGGCAGTGGTTTATCCTTGGGACAGACAGTTATTTCTGATATGGATTTGACTTTCCTGCATGCAATTCTTCTACCAAGGCTACCATCTGTGGGCTCACAGAATGCCTTATCCACTGCCATGGTATTCCACACAGCATTGCTTCTGACGAATGAACTCACTTACCAGCCAAAGAATTGCGGCAGTGGGCTCATGCTCATCGAATTCACTGGTCTTACCATATTCCCTATCATCCTGAAGCAGCTGGCTTGATAGAATGGCGGAATGGCCTTTTGAAGTTGCAATTACAATGCCAACTAGGTGACAATACTTTATAGGACTGAAGTCTTCTCCGGAAGGCTGTATATGCTCTGAATCAGTGTCTAGTATATGGTACTGTTTCTCCCATAGCCAGGATTCACAGGTCCAGGAATCAAGGAGTGGAAGTGGAAGTGTCACCACTCACCATCACCCCTAGTGACCCACTAGCAACATGTTTGCTTCTTGTTCCAGTGACATTATGTTCTGCTGCCTAGAGTTCTTAGTACCAGAGGGAGAAATGCTGCCACCAGGAGACATAATACAAAAGTAGCTTGAGGAGCTATTTTAGGCTCCTCAAGCTTCTGAGTCAACAGGTTAGGAAGTGAGTTACAGTGTTGCCTGGGGCGATTTACCCAGACTGTCAAGATGAAATCAGACTACTACTCCACAATGGAGGAAAGGAAGAATGTCTGCAATTTAGGAGACCCCTTAGGGTGTCTCTTAGTATCACCCTGCCCTGTAATTAAGGTCAATGGGAAACTACAGCAACTCAATCCAGGCAGGACTACAAATGGCCAGACTTCAGAAATGAAGGTTTGGGTCACGCCACCAGGTAAAAAAACCACAACCAGCTGAGGTGCTTCCAGATAGCAAAGGGAATACAGAATGGGTAGTAGAAGAAGGTAGTTATGGTTAGGGACAAACTGCCCCAGGGACCACCACCCCCCACCCCCCAGCCCCCTCGCCCCGCCCCGCCCCGCAATGCAGCTGACCCTTACCCTGAATACTCTGCAGCTGCATTCCTGAGCCCTTATCTAGGCGCCACAGCAAGGTCACCAGACTTGCTGAGCAAACCCTGATTATAGCCCCGCCGGGCGGCACTGGAGAGGTCAGGAGAAAGGCACTGGAGAGGTCAGGAGAAACCTAAGTTACACCCTCTTGTAAATTCCTATTTTCACAAGATAATATATTGTAAGCCGGTCACGAGATGATATGTGATAAAGTTAACCGACAAACAATCCCAGAGTATCTCTCCCCCATATAAACCCCTCATTTTGTAAGCTCAGGGCTGCCTCCTCTGATTGTGGTGGAACAGCGCGGCAGGTTAATAAACTTCCTTGCCTGTCCTTGGGTCTCTCTCTCTCTCTCTCTCTCGTCCTTTCTTTCGGCTAACCTTACAGTTATCAATACCAGCTGCCACTACATGACCCATTTCAAAAACGAGGACTGTAGTTGTCATGAGTATTTGCTCCTTATTTTGTTAATAATACATTTGTGCATGTATACACTTGTATTAAGCAGATATCTTTGTTTTATGTCTTTTCTTGTTCCTTTATGATGTAACATAAGATTTACTGACGTCACATCAGCATTTTAAGTGTTGTTAATTTTATGTAATAGTATTTAAGTTAAGGATTAGTGCATTTTCAATTGTACAAAGCATAGTTACATTATGCTGGGTGGAATTATGACCTTGTTATTGTCTTTATTTGGAGATAAGTATGATTTAAGGTGTGTGTGAGTGCCAAGTTGACAAGGGGTGGACTTGTTATGATTAATAGAGATGTCAACCTGATTGGATTGAGGGATGCCTACATGACTGGGGAAGCATTGTTTCTGGTTGTGTCGGTGAGGGTGTTGCCAGGGGAGATTGACATTTCAGTTGTTGGACTGAGACTCAGTGTGGGTGGGCACCATCCAATCAGCTGCCAACAGAGGCTGGAACGAAGCAGGCAGAAGAAGGGGGACAAAGCAGCTTGCTGAGTCTCCTTGCTCTCTCTCTTCATGTGCTGGATGCTTGCTTACTCGTCTCCTGTCCTTGGACATCAGACTCCAGGTTCTTCAGCCTTTGAAGTCTGGGACCCCCACCAGTGGCCTTCTGAGGGCTCTTGGGCCTTCAGCCTCAGACTAAGGGCTGCATTATTGGCTTCCCTGCTTTTGAGGCTTTTGGACTTGGACTGAGCCACACTCCCAGCTTCTCTCTTTTTCCAGCTTGCAGATGGCTTATTGTGGGACCTCCCCTTGCTATCATGTGAGCCAATTCTCCCTGATAAACTTGCTTTTATATATACACACATCCTATTGGCTCTATCTCTCTGGAGAACCCTAATACAGGTTCAGAATTGAATGTGAATTTAGATTGAGAAAATAAATCACAACAATTTGTTGGATTCTTGGAAATTCTGGTCCCTTTCTTCTGATCTCTCTTTAGGCAAATTATCACACATGCTTACACAGAATACCTCCAGATTGCAGCCTGGTTCCCCTTACCCCATCTAGGATTCTCCACAACCCCAACAACAGCTGCCCAGGCTAAGGGGAGCCTTGAAGCTCTGACCTCACTGCCTTTGACCTCCCCTCTCTTTCTGCCTCCTTACTACTCTTGTTTGCACCATGCCGGTGCCCACTGCACGGCTTTTCCACTTGCTCTTTCCTGTGCTTGAAATGTTCCATCTCCAGCTGTCCACAGAGCTCACCTTCTCATCTTCAGGTGTTTGCTCAAATGTCACCTCATCAAAGCAACCTACCCTGTTCTCCCTGTAAAAAGCAGCAACCCCCTTCTGCACTTTCTGTTCTCTTTACTGTGCTTTAATTACTCTCATAACACTACCAGCTGACATATTCTGTGTTTGCACATTTGTTTGTTAATTGTCAGTCTCCCTCCTTTAGAATGGAAATTCAGGAGGATAGGGACTGTTTTGTCTCCTGTAAGTATACCTGGCACCTAAAACTAGGCCTGGCCCTTGATAAGACACTTAAAAACTATTGGCTGAATGAATGAATATAAGTTGAATAACAAGGAAGCCTTATTATTTTTCAATATGGAATCAACTCTTTAAGGAAATAATTCACTCCACATTCCCAGCCCATATCCTCAATTATCAGTTACCTCAATTACCTACTGGTGTGTGACAGCTACTATTTTGGCTACCTGGCATGCTTCCACATCATTCTTACCCTAATCCCACACTCCACTTATCCCCAGGGATAAGCACACACTCTAGGTATGGCCAAGTGGTGTGCTCCAGATGACTGGTCAGAAATGAGCTCACCACCTAAGCTTGGCCAATCCATGATTTCCTCAAGATCATTCTCACTGGAGTTAGGGAAGAGGAAGTAGCCCCTTGACATGTGTCACATTATTGAGCTAGAAGGCTGTGAATTAAGGGCTCTGAGGGATGTGTTTTTCCCTAGCAGAGAAAGAGATGGCTTGAAATTCCCAGCAGCATGGAGCCCTGGGTCCAGTTTCTGGAGCTCCTCTGCTTCCTGCAGCTCTTCCTGCAGTTCCAGGATGCTGGAACCTAGGAGTTTCCCAGCATCCTTCTAACTTCCTTTTCTGCTTTGACAAATACCAGCTGAGCTCTTGTTACTCACGATTAAAACTCCTCACTAATATGCACCAGGCACCAGGCTGTTCACTGAGGATGTAGTGATGACCTGGACACTATCCTTGCCCTCAAGGAACTTACGACCTTCAGGGAGAAAGCAGAAGGGAAAATGGCAATGGCAATGAAGTCTGAACACATGTACTGGATACGGGACTTGCCGGAATTCAGAGATCTGACATGTGTCATGACACTGATCAGCTGCTTTAAGTTCTTGTGATAATTCTAGGTTCAAAGCAACCTAAGGATCTAAAATAATATTGTTGGTCATCAAATCAATATATATACTGAGCACCTACTGTATGCAAGGGTTACCATAAGTGCTATGATACAGACCTGTAGAGCCTTCTAACTGGGGTAGGTTGCCCTTCTAAAAAATAATAAACACATGGTTAACTATGAAATGAAGTCATAGGACATTCTATTTCTTCCTATCTGTGTCTTTCTTTTTTTAATTCTTTTTTTTTTTTGAGGTGGGGTCTTGCTCTATCACCCCAGCTGGTGTGCAGAGGCATGGTCATAGCACATTGCAGCCTCCAACTCCTGGACTCAAGCGATCCTCCTGCCTCAGCCTCTCAAGTAGCTGGGACTACAGGTGTGCACCACCATGCCCAGCTAATTTTTTAAAGTAGTGATGAGGTCTTGCTATGTCGCCCAGGCTGGTCTTGAAATCCTGGGCTCCAGCCATCCTCCCACCTCAGCCTCCCAAAATGCTGGGATTACAGACATGAGTGAGTCACTGTGCCTGGCCCTATCTGTGGCTTTCTAAAGGAGCAGTTTAGCATATGGTTGGGAGTGTGAGCTTTGGAATCCCAATTGTGTTATTAGCCAGGTGATCTTGGGCAAAGTCACTTTATCTCTGTGAGACTCAGTGTCTTCCTGTAGACTGGATAATATAACTTTATTTTACAGGGTTGTTAGGAAGATTAAAAGAGTCCATTTGAGTAAAGCAGTTAGAATAGTGCCCGACGCATAGTAAATCCTCAATAAATGTTAGCTAACAACACTATGTCTAAATCATATAAATTATAAATTCCTCAAAGCAGGAGCCTTGCATTATTTGTAACTCTGCTAACATGTACAGACCACTCAAGATTTTTCTAGTTGCTCAGCTCAGCAGTATTAATATATTAGCAGATGTAGCATTGTCTTGCTTGCTGGTTTCTCCATCTGCTCTAAATTTAGTGCTAAATAAAGATAGTTGTGGGGGTGGAGGAGGTTTTAAAGATCTCTGGTCCAAATCCATTAGGTTTTTTGTTTTGTTTGAAAGCTGTAATCCACAGAGAGTTTGGAAGCATATGCTAAAGACCATTTTTAGGCATGTTTTGCAGAAATGTATAGCATCTATTTACATTATTATGTGTTTCCATACTTTGAACTGTCAACCCTTTGCATATAGTAGTATCCTAACTGATGTTCCAAATTTGCTACTATGCTATACATGGGCTTGCATAATTCCTAATTCATAACATATGGATACTAAATAAATTAGCTTATGAGAAGCAATTCACTTTTTTCCATCTTGGTAAGTAGAATAGTCACAATCCAATAAAGATAAATAAAGATGTCTAGGACTAAGGCATCATAATTACACCTTATATTTGTATAGTGCAAAATAACACCTTACATTTGTATACCTTATTTAATTCTTACAACCACTCAGTGAGGTAAGCAGGCATGGAAGTATCATGAATTCCATTTTACAGATGAAGATATTAGAACCTAGAGGTTTTAACTGACTTGCCTAAGTTTACTACATGGTAACAAATGGCAGAGCCAAGATCATACTTGGGTTTCTTGACTGCTAGCCCAGTGCCCTTTTTACTTTACTAGCAGAAGAAAGTGTTAGGAATTTTTATTTTCTTCCACCAATATTTACAGCCTGACTCTACAAAGAACCTTACCAGGTGTGGTCTGTTGTGAGCCTTCAGCAAGGTATGGGTCTCATATGCTTAATCCCAATTTGTAAATGTTATAGAGCCACCCCCCTGGCAAGCAGGATTTATATCAGGCAAATGTTGCAGATAAAAGTATTTAGCTGCATCTGCTAGAGCTGACAAACTTTGGAATTGAAAGACAAGAAAGAATCATCAATGAAGTAACTCAAATAATGGGAGAGAATCTTCCAGTCAACACTCAATCTCCTTGCTCCTTAAATTTCAAGCTAAAGATGCCTATAAAACTCCATATAATATAACCACAGAAGATATTTTGTAGGTAGTACTTTGCACAAAAGCAATCATAGGAGTTTTACAGTTTGTTTTTATTGGAAGAGAGCCACCGCTCCAGAATTTCTTGTCATTGAATAGATGGGAGGGAGCGGGAGTTAGAAGCAGAAAAGAGAATCAGCCTGAACATACACATGCTGGGGACTATGTGGTTGGGGCAGAAAATGTTTATACTGTAAGGAGTTAGTGTGAGTGGTGGAGACAGAGTGACTAAAATTTCTACACAATTACTATATAATTTTTTTTTTTTAGTATATACATTCTGATCAGACTAGTGTAAACTGGCATAGACAAATATGAAGCAGTTGATGTTGGACATAGAAATGGGAGAAAAGAAAGCCAGACAATGTAAAAAATTTATTCCCCTCCCACTCCAGATAACACCCCAGTGTAAGAGTTAGGAGTCCATATATTTCAAGAGACTGAAAACCAGTTCAATGAGCTTGAAAAATAATAAGATGTATTGATTCTCATAGGTCAAAAAAACAGGGATGGTACCAGCATCAAATGCAATTGGATCTGAGGCTCAAAGCAGAGTAGGGTTTTCCGTCTCTCTCCTTCTGGCTTTCTACTCCGCTTTCTTGTTTATTATCTTCTTTCCTACTGCAAATGAGCTTCCTCGATGTAGTCAGAGAAGTTGACTGCCAGCAGTGGCAGGCCAATACTCCATGCTGGGGTACCACTGTTAAACCAAATCCCAGCACAAAGAAAGAACATGTTTCTCTGACGGCTTCCATGTATAATGTCTTAGAGAAGGATTGTGATTGGTCAGTGTGGACCACATGTCTGCCCGTGAACCAGTCTCAAGCTCTAGGGCAATGGAGTGCCAGGACTGGCCAATCCTTGGTTATGTCTCCACACTTGTAGCCAAAGCAGATGAAGTCCATCACCAGAAAAGTGGTAAAGAATTTGGCTGAACTATCCCAGTTCACTACAGCAACAGTTCCCAAATTGACCTGAAGATAAACATCCCCTGGACCCTTGTTAAAAAACATATTCTTTGGCTCCCAGCTTAGACCTCCATAATAAGAATTTATATAGGAGAAGGATGGTAATTTGTATATTTAGCAAGTACCCCAGGTGTATTAGTTTCCTATTGCCACTGTAACAAATTACCACAAATTTAGTGGCTTAAAACAACATGGATTTATTATTGTCCTGGAGGTCAGAAACCCAAAATTGGTTTCACTGGGCTAAAGTCAAGGTGTTGACAGGAGGTTTCTTCTGGAGGCTCTGAGGGGAGAATACATTTCTTTGCCTTTTTCAGCTTCTGGTGGCTGCCTGTGTCCTGTTCCACCATCTCTGAAGAGCATCACTCCAGTTACTGCTTCTATAATCACATCACCTTCTCCTCAAACTTTGACTCCTTCTGTACTCCTTTTATAAGGACCATTGGACATTGGGTCCACTTGGATAATCCAGCATTATCTCCAAGTTCAAGATCCTAACTCAGTCACATCTGCAAACTCCCTTTTGCCATATGCTATATGGTTTGGACGTGTCCCTCAAATTGCGTGTGTTGAAAATGAAATCCCCGAATTCATATCTTGATGCTATTTGGAGGCAGAGATTTGGGGAGGTAATTAGTATTAGATGATGTCATCAGGATGGGGCTCCTATGATGGGACTGGTGGCTTTATAAGAGGAAGAGAGTTTGCATGCCTGTGGTCTTTTGCCATGTGATGCCCTTCACCATGAAAACCCTCATCAGAAGTTGAGCTGTTGCCAGTGCCATGCTCTTGGACTTTCCAGACTCCAGAAGTGTGAGAAATAAATTTCTTTTATTTATAAATTACCCAGCCTCAGGTATTCTGTTATAGCAACAGAAAACAGTCAAAAACACTATTCAAGGTAACATTCACATGTTCCAAGGTTTAGGACATGGACATAGTGGGGCCATTATTTAGCCTACTGCACCAGGTAATTATTATTATTATATTTTTTTTTTTGAGACAGCGTTTTGCTCTTGTTGCCCAGGCTGGAGTGCAGTGGCGCAATCTTGGCTCACCGCAACCTCTGCCTCCTGGGTTCAAGTGATGCTCCTGCCTCAGCCTTCCGAGTAGCTGGGATTACAGGCATGTGCCACCATGCCCGGCTAATTTTGTATTTTTAGTAGAGATGGGGTTTCTCCATGTTGGTCAGGCTGGTCTTGAACTCCCGACCTCAGGTGATCCACCCGCCTCGGCCTCCCAAAGTGCTGGGATTACAGGTGTGAGCCACTGAGCCCGGCCTGCACCAGGTAATTATTATCAGGTAAATTTGAGAAACACTGATAAAGGAGTTAAAAGAAATTACTTAGGCAGATTGTGAAGGTAAGGAAGACCTTGGTAAGGTTTTTCTTTTAATGAAAAGCAGGCCCCAAATCATTTTCTTTTCTAACAAAGAGCAGCCTGTAAAATCGAGCTGCAGGCATAGACAAGCAAGCTGCAAGCTTGCACGGGTGAATGCTGGCAGTTGTGCCAATAGGAAAAGGCTACCTGGGACTAGGCATGATTAAAATGGTAGCTCCGTATTTCCCTCTTTGCCAGCCATGTGTACAGTAAGAAGCAGACAAGATGGCGCTGGCCAAGTGGAAAGCCCATTTGCATAATAAGATTGGGGTGGGGCAACTAGCTGTCTCCTTGTGCCATGTGAACGTCACACCTGGTCGAACCAATCTGTGGGCCCTTCATAAATCAGACACCACCTCCTCAAGCCTGCCTATAAAATCTGCTGCAGTCTCCTGCAGGCCAGCTTTTCCCCTTCAGACAACGCCTCTCTCTCTCTCACAAAAGAGAGCTGCTCTCCTTTCTCTTTCTTTTGCCTATTAAACCTCTGCTTCCAAACTCACTCCTTGTGTGTCCGTGTCCTTAATCTTCTTGGCACGACACAATGAACGCCAGGTGTTTACCCCAGACAGTGATGCTGCTTCAGCACCACAGGAATGGTTAGTTAACACCACAAGTGCAACATAAATATTCCAAACTATAAATATTATATAAGCATAACTAATCACTTAACTGTATATAATATATAGATGCCCCAATTGGGTGGCCCAACCACCATATTTTTGAATGTGTCATTAACTCATTTCATTCTTATTGTTGAGTAGTGTTCCATTGCTATGGTTTTGAATGTCCCTCCAAAACTCATGTTGAAATTTAATTGTCACTGTGATAGCATTAAGAGGTAAGGTTATGATGAAGCACAAAGGCCATCACCAGATGCTGCTGCTATACTCTTAGTCTCCCCAGCATCCAGAACCGTGAACCAAATAAATTTCTATTGTTTATAAAGTGCCCAGTCTCAGGTATTCCGCTATAGCAACGCAGAATGGACTAAAACATCCACTGAATGAATTTACCACAATCTGTTCATCCATTCACCTATGGATGGACATTTGGATTACTTCCAGTTTTTTCCGGGCCAGGTGTGGTGGCTCGCACCTGTAATCCCAGCACTGTGGGAGGCTGAGGCAGGCGGATCACTTGAGGTCAGGAGTTTGAGACCAGCCTGGAAAACATGGCGAAACCCCATCTCTACTAAAAATACAAAAAATTAGCTGGATGTGCTCGCTTGAACCCAGGAGGCAGAGGTTGCAATAAGCCAAGATTGTGCCACTGTACTCCAGCCTGGGTGATAGAGCGAGACTCTGTCTCAAAAAAAAAAAAAAAAAAAAAAAAAAAAAAGAATATTTATGGAGCCTCTTCCACACATATTATCTCTCCCATCTCACCTCCTACTTCACTCCTCTCTTATCCTACCCTAACTGTGTTGACCTTACTTCTGTTATGTGAATACACTGAGCTTACTTCTGCTTCAGGATCTTTACATCAGCTCTCTCCAGATTTTTGCATAGCTCTCTCCATCATTCAGGTCCCTACTCAAATGTCACCCTCTCAGAGAATCTCTCCTGATTGCCCTATCTAAAATAGCACTCCACCTCCTCCCCCAATCTAATCATTCTCTATGGTCTTTTTTTTTTTTAATAAAATTGCAATTATCACTTTAATATTATATTATCTGTTTGGCCACATGTTCATCATATGTATCACCCACTAGAATGTAAGTTTTTTTTTTCATTTCTGACTTTTAAGTTCCTGGGTACATAAGCAGCATGTGGAGGTTTATTACATAGGTAAACATGTGCCATGGTGATTTGCTGCACAGATAATCCTGTCACCCAGGTATTAAGCCCAGCATCCATTAGCTATTCTTCCTGATCCTCTCCCTCCCCTCATCCCGTCTCATCTGACAGGTCCCAGTGCGTGTGGTTCCATGCATCCATGTGTTCTCATCATTTATCTCCCACTTATAAGTGAGAACATGCGGTATTTGATTTTCTGTTCCTGGATTTGTTTGCTAAGGATAATGGCCTCCAGTTCCATCCACGTCCCTGCAAAGGACATTATCTTGTTCATTCTTATGACTGCATAGAATTCCATGGTGTATATATACCAACATTTTCTTTATCCAGTCTACTACTGATGGGCATTTAGGTTGATTCCATGTCTTTGCTATTGTGAATAATGCAGCAACAAACATATGCATGTATGTGTCTTTATAAAGAATGTATTTAATAACTTCTTTAAGCGGCCAGGCACAGTGGCTCATGCCTGTAATCCCAGCACTTTGGGAGGCCAAGGTGGGTGGATCATGAGGTCAGGAGATTGAGACCATCCTGGCTAACATGGTGAAACCCCATCTCTACTGAAAATACAAAAATTAGCTGGGTGTGGTGGCACGTGCCTGTAATCCCAGCTACTTGGGAGGCTGAGGCAGGAGAATCGCTTGAACCAGGGAGTCAGAGGTTGCAGTGAGCTGAGATCACGCCACTGCACTCCACCCTTGCAACAGAGCAAGACTTTGTCTCAAAAAAAAAAAAAAAAAAAAAAAAGAATGTATTTAATAAGTTCTTTAAGGACCAGGAAATTTGTCTCACACTGTATCTCCATCTAGAGCAGTGCCTGGCAAACAGTAGAAATTCAATAAATTTTTGTTGGATGAGAATTTTCATTTAAATCTTAGGAAAAGAAAAATTTGAACAAGTGTTATACCTACTTTTATAGCGGAAGCAACTGGAGGTGAGACAGGTTCAGTAACTTGCCAGAAGGGCACAGAGATAGAGCCAGGATTTGAATGCTTGTCCATTTGACTTCAAAGCTCATCCATTATCTTAGCCTCTATCTACCATCTCATAATGAAGTGGAATGTATATACACAAGACTACAAAATCAAGTGCCAGTGGAGTGGCTTGAGGTTGTTTGGATGAGATCAGCAGAGGAGATGGAGTCATCAGTAGGAGGGGAGTTGGCCTCATGCATGAGATTTATAAAGATGGAGGCAGGAAGGAGGGCAAACCTTGGGCCTGGGCCTGCAATTGTCCACCATGGCTTTGTCCTTGGCTGAAGAAGCCAGTTCCCATCTTCTCCTGGGAGAGCAGTGAGGACAGAGGGCCAGCTGTAGGGTCAGGACTGTGTAAGCCGCATTCCTGGGCCTTTGTATCAAAGCTACCAACAAAGAACACTTTCCGAGGAGCTTTTGTGGACTGTGGTTAGGCCTGCAGTCAGGACCCGCATTCTAACTAACCAGTGTAGCCTCTGGCAAGTGCAGAGCCACTTTGCAGCTCCCTGGCAATGGAGATGATCTGTGTACTGGGTAAGGCAGCTGGGCCCAGAGGGGCTTTTGAACCAGAACATTTTTCTTAAAGATGGGGGATGTTATTGTTGAACCAGGTAGGAGGGGACCTGGGAACCAGCCTCCCTGAAAATGAGGCGGGAGGGAAACACCTATGGCCAGGGTTATGTGGTGCTATTTCCTTCCTGATTAAAGATGTAGATGTCTTGGTACCCGAGCCCTGGAGGAGGCTCCCTCAACCTGAGAAAGCACTGTGCTCCAGCTTATCCTGGGAGCCGGCTCCCCTGGGTGGTACAGCACAGAGGGAAGGAAGGGGGCCGCAGTTCAAGGGCAGCAGCTGGGAGAAGCATGTCAGAAGTGCCAGGGAAGCGAAAGTCGGCTAGGGAAAGGAAAGGGGAAGAAGGAAAAGCAGAGAGGCAGCAGCAGCTCTGGGAAAAAGGGACAGCAGACATTAGAGGGGCAAGTGTTCTGGGAGCCTCAGAGCAGTGATGGATTTTCCATCTTTCCTTGGAGGAAGGGCTGGGTCTTGGAATCCCCTCCCTTCTCTGCCCCTTACACACAGTTTGTCCTGAGGAGCAGACATGAGGTCTGTGCTCACCCAAGCGCTCAGTCTCCTCTCTTCAATACCCATCTGCTGGGCCTAATTCTTACCTCAAAAAGGTAACTCTTGATTATTCTTAAAAGTTTTAAAAAAAAATAGTAACTGTGATTTTGGTCTAAGCTAAAGTTATTTTTCCTCAAGGTTGTCTCCCAAGAAAAATGCTTAAAGAGGCCGGGTGCAGTGGCTCATGCCTGTAATCCCAGCACTTTGGGAGGCTGAGGTGGGCGGATCACCTGAGGTCAGGAGTTCAAGACCAGCCTGGCCAACATGGTGAAACCCCATCTCTACTAAAAAATACAAAAATTAGCCGGGTGTGGTGGTGAGCACCTGTAATCCCAGGTACTCAAGAGGCTGAGGCAGGAGAACTGTTTGAACCTGGGAGGCGGAGGTTGCAGTGAGCCGAGATCATGTCATTGCACTCCAGCCTGAGTGACAGTGAGACTCCCTCTCAAAAAATAAATAAATAAATAAGAAAAATGCTTAAAGAATATGGAAAGAATTTGGTGTTGTTTAGGTAGATTGTTTTCCTCCTCAGAGTTGAAAGTAACACAGATATTCATTACATTTTATCACCGAAATGACACCATAGCACTGTCACCCACGCCGGAGTGCAGTGGTGCAATCTCAGCTCAGTGCAACCTCCACCTCCCTGGCTCAAGCGCTTCTCCTGCCTCCGCCTTCTGAGTAGCTGGGATTACAGGCACATACCACCATGCCTGGCTAATTTTTGTATTTTAGCAGAGACGAGGTTTTGCCATGTTGGCCAGGCTAGTCTCAAACTCTTGACCTCAAATGGTTTGCGTTGGCCTCCCAAAGTGCTGGGATTACAGGCGTGAGCCACTGTGCCTGGCAGGTTTGTTTTGGATGAACTTGTCATTTCCAGCACTCCCTGCTTGTGACATTCTCTCTTGTACCTGTGACACTGAGGAAAACTGTTATTTGCCAAGTTCACCTGAAGGACTAAAATCTATCTAGATCTAAGTCTGATCTGGCGTCTACTGGGGGAAGGGAAAGACTGGATAAACTCTGTTTCAGTTCATATCCATTGCCATTCAATTCTGCATTCTAAGATATGGCACCCAGTAGGCTCATTCTACATGTTTATTCAATGGAAATGATGTCCGAAAATTTAAATTTTATCAAAAAGCATTTTAGGTGGGTAGAATCATGACTGTGAACTGTCTCCTAAATAATTTAGTGTTCCATTATTCCCCTCCCCAGTACATTTTAGATTTAGGTCCTACACAGTTCTAGACCCTGGAGTCTAGGGCTTTGCCTCTGGAACCAGCAGTATTGGCCTCACTTGAGAGCTTATTAGAAATGGAGAGTCTCCAGCCCATCCTCAAATCCAAGGAATCAGGATCGACTTTTTAACATGCTCCCCAAGTGATCTGTGTGCATATTAAAGTAGGAGAAATGCTGCTCTGAGGCATCTGATCAGCAGGCCCTCCCAGGCCCTGGCTTCATGGTAGAGCTATTTGGGTTGCAGGTAGCACCACGCCACACACTGTGGGCAAAGAGTTCAAATTCCAGCTCTGCTGTGAACTTCATCACTGGGACAAGTGACCTAAAATTAAAAAAAAAAAAATCAAACTCACAGAAAAGTCACAAGAATAGTACAAAGGGCCGAGCATGGTGGCTCATGCCTGTAATCCCGGCACTTTGGGAGGCCGAGATGGGTGGATCAAGAGGTCAGGAGTTCAAGACCAGCCTGGCCAACATGGTGAAACCCCATCTCTACTCAAAATAAAAAAATTAGCTGGGCGTGGTGGCACGCACCTGTAATCCCAGCTACTCGGGAGGCTGAGGCAGGAGAATGGCTTGAACTCGGGAGGCGGAGGTTGTGGTGAGCCGAGATCGTGCCACTGCATTCCAGCCTGGGTGATAGAGCGAGACTCCATCTCAAAAAAAAAAAAAAAAAAAAAAAGAATAGTACAAAGAACTTCTGTAAATACTTTACCTAGACTCACCAACTATTAACATTTTGCAGTGTATACTTTATCATTTTTTTTGTCTCTACCTATGTATGATGATTATTCCTGAATTCTTGGAGAGTTAATTGCATATACTGGCATGTCTTTACCCTCCATACTTCAGTGTGTAGCTCTGAAAACAAGGACATTTTCCTACACAACGACAACACCAGGGCTAGAACTAGAGGGAGGCTAACAAGGCCTGAGCGTGAGTGGCCCTTCAAGAGGGCTTCCTTCAACTTTGTACCCTAGGAGCCTCTGTTGTCTCGCCCTAGTTCTGGCCTGCATGCTACAGTTATCAAAATCAGGAGACCTTACTATTATCTAATCTATAGTCTATTATATCTAATCTATAATCTATTATATATCTTATATATCTGTCGTCTAATCTATAAGCTATTTTCCAATCATGTCTATTGTCCCAATAAGGTCCTTCGTAGCAAAAATTTTCCCCAGACTCATTTCAGGATCATGTATGACATTTACTTGTCCTGTGTATTTAGTCTCCTTTAATCTGGAACAGTTCTTCAGGCTTTGTCTTTTATGTTATTGACATTTTTGAAAATTATAGACTAGTTATGTTATAGAATGTCCCTCAATATGGGGACAAGTTACTTTTTAATCTCCTAATGGTTCAGTTTCATCACTTGTAAATTGGGAATAGTCCCTCCTTCATGTTGAATCAAATAGATGAAGACACGTAATGGGTTTGACGTAATGGGTTTGACACATGGCAGGTGCCGGTGGATTAAACAAGAAGCTGCCACTGATTGGGCACTTGTCAGCGCCATGCCAAGCGCTTCCCATGCATTGTCTCATTTCGTTTTTACTGCAGTTCTATGAGATGGGCTGTATTTTTACCCCTAATTCACAGAAGAAGAATCTGACACTTAGAATCATTTGTCCAAGGTCTCATAGCTAGTAAGGAGTGACATGGGGACTTAAATCAAGTCAGTGAGACTGCAAAGATTATTCGCTTAGTAACATGCTTGTGGTGCTTGCTAAAATCTAGCTTTTTAAACATAAAATTTTCCTAAAGTTCACCATTTTAACCATTTCAAAGTGTACATTCAGTGTCTTAGTATATTTACAATGTTGTACAACTCTCAGCACTTTCCAATTCCACAACATTTCCATCACCTCATGAAGAAACCCTATACCTCCGAATTCCCCTGACAACCACTGATCTGTTAATCTACCTGTTTCTGTGGCTTTGCATATACATAAAATGAAACACTACTAAGCAATAAAAAGGAACTACTTTTTATTGATACACAGTAACATTCTGGATCTCAAAACAACACACTGTGTGAAAGAACCCAAATACAAAAGACTGCATATGGAAATATTCCATTTATGTGAAATTCTAGAAAAAACAAAGCCTTAGGAACAGAGAGCATGGCAGTGGTTGCCTGGGGACAGGAACATACGGTTGGGAGGTGGCACTGACTGCAAAAGGGCATAAGGGAACTTTTTGGAGGGATAGAGGTGTTCTAATACTTGATTGGTAGTGGTGTTTACACATTGCATATATTTGCCCAAATGCATCAAATTGTCCACTGCGTCAAGTTTATAATATGTAAATTATACCTCAATAAGATTGTAAAAAAAGAAGAAAAAAACCCAAGCATATCTGGTCCTGAATGGAGTTCAATTCATCAGCACGGCTTCCTTCGTTGTCTGGCCCCAGATCCATCTTCCCAGCCTCATCTCTCGCTTCTCTGACACTTGCCGTGGGCAAGCCCAGTGTTGGGCACTCAGAGAACGTGGGGGGAAGGAGAACCTCTATCTTCAGGGAACTCACAGCCTAGTCTGGGAGCAGAAAGAAAGCGCAGCCAACTCTGACACAGCAGGGCACCATTCCTAGAGGACCACTGAGTCCTAAAGGACAGGAACAAGAATATTCCAGACACAGCCTGGATTCCGGTCATTTTGAATCTCAAATTTGAATCAAGTTTCAATCTAATATTTTGAATAGGTAATACATTTCTATGGCTGTATACTTTAAGCCAAAGAGATGACAGAGTTTATTTTATTGCTTTTAGGAATGTGGGAATCACTTGTAATGTTTAGGTTAATCGATGTCAAGTAATTTTCAGGAGCAACTGGAATTATTTTAAAAATCACTGGGTTAAACTGGGAGCAGTGGTGCATGTCTGTAGTCCCCAGCTACTCAGAAGGCTGAGGCAGGAGGATCACTTGAACGCAGGAGTCTGAGTCCAGCCAAGGCAACACAGCAAGACCCCATCTCTAAAAAACAAAACAAAACAAAACCCAAAACACTGGGTTGACACTAAAATATCATGATGCTAACTTGTGCCAGGAGGTCCTTTGCTTGAGGGAAGAGCACTCTGTCTCCATCCCTAGGATGAAAAGATTAAATTTCTATATTCTCCTCACCCTTAGAAAGCTCCTATTCATAGGAGGTAAAACCATTAAATAAAACAAAAGGAAAATAAACCTTTCAAGTTTTTGCCTGCCCCTATCAGAGATCTATGTGGAACTGGCAGTAGCTTGGCTCCCTTTGAGTGCTTTGGAACTATGGTCTTCAAGATTTCTTGCTTGCTTTTCTCCTAAAAGAAATTTGAAAAACTGTGTTTTTTTTCTTTCTTCTTTCCCTTTCTTTCCTTTTTCTTTCTTTCTCTCTCTCTCCTTCCTTCCTTCTCTCTTTTCTTTTTTTTTTTTAAATAAGAGATAGGGTCTCATTCTGTCACTTAGGCTAGAGTGCAGTGGCATGATCACGGCCCACTGCAGCCTCAAACTCCTGGGCTCAAGCAATCCTCTCACCTTAGCCTCCTGAGTAGCTGGGATTACAGGCATGAGCCATCACGCCTGGCTAAAACTGTTTCTTCTTGTACTTTTAAAGGTCATATCTAAAATGTTTCACCACAAGTTTAAATAATAGTAAGGTTTGTTATTTCTGGCGTAAGTATTGGCATTTTAAAATAAGATTGTTACATCATTCTTTAAATGTATCCAAGGAAATTTAAAGATCATAATGCATCTATCATCCATTTAAAAAATACATGAACAAGCTTTTCTTTAAAATAAATTTTACATCACTTTTTCTTATCTTGTATTTCCATTCCACTTACCCCTCAATATTTTAATATTGGAAAGTCTTTTATTGATCAACCTATCGTATTTCCCTACAAAAAAATTTTTTAAAAAAAATTATTGACTGAGTCTGATAAGCTTAAAAAGCTCATTTTGAATGTATAATTTTAATATCTAATTGATCTAAACAACATAAAATATTACATATTTTGTTATCTGTTAAAATTAAAGGATATTTTTGCTGAATGAAATAGAATTGGGTCCTAAAGTATAATAATAATAATAATAATAATAAAAAAGAAAAAAAAAAAAAAAAAAGAAATAGAATTGGGTCAAACCTAATCCTAGTTTTCACTTCTATGGATAGAAGCACAAACACCTTGTTCATTCACTCAACAAATATTTACTGAGCACCTCCTACGTGTCAATAGCTACTCTAGGCACTTGGGATACACTGGTAAACACTACAGATAAATCCTTGCCCTCATGGAGCTTACATTCTAGTGGGGGGTAATAGGCAATAAACAATAAACACAACACATAAGGAAATTATATAGTATGTCAGAAGTGCTATAGCAAAACAGAAAGCAGTGTAAAGGGGCTTTGGGTGTAGTGTGAGAGTTAAGAATGGGCTGTGATTTTTAAAAGGTCAAGATAGGCTTCAATGAGGTAACTTTTGACCAAAGGAGGTGAGAGAGTTGGCAATGCAGATATCTGGGGGAAACATGTACAAGGCAGAGGGCACAGCCAGTGCAGAGGCCCTAACTTGGGAGCATGGCTGGCATCTTCTAGGGACAAGAAAAGAGGTCGGGAAGGTTAGAACATATTGGAGAATGACAGATAGGAGATGAGATTAGAGAAGTAATGCTCAGGGGTGGAGTGGTGATGCTGATCTTATAGAACCCTTTAGACTATTGTAAGGATGTAGATTTTTACTCTAAATGAAATAAGAACATTTAATGCAGGGATTTAAGCAGAGGGAAGATATCTGACTTTTTTTTTTTTTTTTTTGAGACGGAGTCTCGCTCTGTCACCCAGGCTGGAGTGCAGTGGCGCGATCTCCACTCACTGTAAGCTCCGCCTCCTGGGTTCACGCCATTCTCCTGCCTCAGCCTCCCGAGTAGCTGGGACTACAGGCGCCTGCCACCACGCCCGGCTAATTTTTTTGTATTTTTTAGTAGAGATGGGGTTTCACCGTGTTAGCCAGGATGGTCTCAATCTCCTGACTTCGTGATCCGCCCGCCTCGGCCTCCCAAAGTGCTGGGATTATAGGTGTGAGCCACTGTGCCCGGCCCTGACTTATGTTTTAAAAGGATCACTCTAGCTATTGTGTTGGGAAGAGGTAAGCATGAGAACAGGGAGAGCTTTTAGAAGATGAATCCAAAGATGAGATGATGGTGGCTCAGACCAGGGAGTAGCAGTGGAGGTGGTTAGGGATGCTCTGTGGATTAGACATGGGTGTGAGAAAACGAGGGGAATCTAGAATTGCTGGACAGCACTAAGGATTTACTTGAGGTTCATGGTGATGAAATTAAAGTGAAACTACTCAGGGTTTTTGGTCTGAGCAACATGAATAGAGTTATCAAATGAGATTGGAAAGCTAGTGGGTTCAACAGGTTTGAGGGAGAATATTCCTCAGTATGTGACATGTTTGAGGATATCAGAATCTGGAGTTCAGGTAAGAGATCTGAGCTGGACATATAAATTTAAGAGTTGTCATCATACATGATGATATCATATATCTTAGATGGTACTGAAAGTCAGGAGACTGGATGAGATCACGGAAATGAGTACAGATTAAAAAGAGTTCAAGGGGCCAGGTGCGGTGGCTCATGCCTGTAATCCCAGCCCTTTGGGAGGCTGACACAGGCAGATCACTTGAGGTCAGGAGTTCAAGACCAGCCTGGCCAACAAGGCGAAACCCTAGCTGGGTGTGGTGGCAGGCACCTGTAATCCCAGCTACCTGGGAGGCTGAGGCAGAGAGAATTGCTTGAATCTGGGAGGCAGAGGTTGCAGTGAGCCGAGATCATGCCACTGCACTCCAGCCTGGGTGACAGAGAGAGACTGTCTCAAAAAAATAAAGAGTTCAAGGAATAAGCCCCGGTTAAGGGGCCTGAGAGAAGAGATGGAACCCAGCAAAGAAGACAGGGAGGGAGGAACCACGAATGAAGGAGGAAAACCAAGAGGATGTGGTTAAAAAAAGAGAATCAGGTGATGAGCTGTGTCAGCTGTTACAGATAAGATGCGAACTGAGACTCATCAATTAAGATGAGAACTGAGACTAGATCATTGGGTTTAGCCAATGTGAAGTTCATTGTTGGCCTTCACAAGAGTAGTTTTGATACAGTAGTAAGGATGAAAGCATGAATGGAGTTTAAGAGAGGATGGGAGACCTAACACTCAGCTGATGACCTAAAATACGCCACACGTGTACCTCGCATGTAATGATTCTACTACATATGTATGGAGTCTTGACATACGTATCATGCTTGACATGTTTTTGAACTTTGTATAAATGGTATTGTATGGGATGTATTCTGCTGTTGCAGAATGGGAGAAGAACTGCAGACAAAGTATAGAAAACTCTTTTAGAAGTTTTGTTGTAAAGGGAGTAGAGAAATGAGAAATGAGTGATAGCTGACAGTAGAAATAGGTCAAAGAGAAGAATCTGTAGGATTGGAAAAATCACAGCTGCTTGTAAGCTTATCAGAATGACCCAGTAGAGAAATACTGATAATACAGAATAGGCGGATAATTGCTAGAGTGACAGTGAGGATCTTGATTAGGCAAGATAGGACTGGAATCTATGTCTTGGTGACAATGCTCCTTTAGCTAGGAGCACAGCAATTCAACCATGTGAGGGTGGGGAAGGCAAAGTAGAGGCTGGTATGTGGGTGTGGGTGATGCTGAGATTCTGTGGAATTTTTTCTCTCATTGCTTCAATTTTCTCAAACAAGGCTATTAATTGAGAATGATTGAGGGGAGGACGTGCAACTTACAGGACAGAGAAGATACAAAATCCAGAAGAATGGAAGCGGGAAGTAGAATTGCTGGACAGCATTAAGGGTCTATCTGAGGTTCATGGTGATGAAATTAAAGTGAAAGTAGTCAGTGTGATTGTGTTCTTCTCTCGCCACATTCAGATGCACTGGTGCCAGCTTGAATCAGGGTTGTGGCTTTGCCAAGCAAGCACAACAAAGGGAGAAAAAGGCAAGGGGGCTGACGGCATGCGTAAGAGTGATTGTGGTTGGCTGGGGGTTGAGGCTGGGTGACAGCAGATATGAGGGTTCAAGAATTGTTGCAGTTAGAGTACTACAGGGAGTGATCTGGAAAACTGAGGTGGTGATCGGGGTGTGAGATGTTTGAAACTGAGATAATGAAGAAGTTGCAGAGTTTGATAAGGCTACAGTGATTATGACCATGGGAGGAAGTGGCTGAGTTAGGATATGTGCAAGTTAGAAGTTGAGAAGGTACAGAATCTAGACTGATCAAGGGGAGGATGTGTAAGTTAGAGGACAGAGAAGGTACAAAATCCAGAAGAGTGGATCAGGGAAGAATAAGAGAATTGCTGAACAGCACTAAAGGTCTACCTGAGGATAATGGTGAACAGCGGGAGTCTCCAGCCAACAGCCAGGAAGGGACTGAGGCTATTAGTCCTGAGGCCTGCAAGGAACTGAATGCTGCCAACAACCACATGAGCTTGGAAGCAGATCCGCTGTCCCAGTCTCACTTTGTAGAGGACCCAGCTAAGCAATTCCTGGACTCCTGGCCCAGAGAAACTGTCATAAAATTGAAGCAATGAGAGAAGATCCCTGAAGAAGAAGAAAAGGAACTGAGAGGCCAGGGTACTGGGAAGATCTTATAACCACCTAGCACTGGGACAGAAGTGGCATTGGAGTGACTGACAGGAGCAAATTGTGCAAAGATGAAGTGGGGTGAGGTCAGCGATAGAGGTATTGGACAGCAAGATTTAAAGCTGCTGGTTTAGAGGAGGAGGGGGATGACCTGGAAGCAATGTTGAGAAGCAAGAAGGAAACCTATCTCACCTCCAGGCACTAAGAAGCTGAAGGTTGAAAACACAGTTGCCGGAAGTAATTCTGTCCTGTGGGGTTCAGCATCATGCAAGTTCCCCCTGGGCCATTCTCTGATGCAGGGCACTTGCTCCACACTCTGGGAACCCAGATTAACCAGTCTGCCCTGTCACATAGTTGAAGGAGTTGCATTTATCTTTCTGGCTCCCAATTCCTTTAAAATTACATTTGTTGCAGAACCTCCACAAGGCTAAATAAAATAAAATTACATTTGTGACCATCAGAGAACTGAAGGAACTATTAACTGGCTGTCCTGGTTTTGCTGAGATCAGGCTGTTGACAGTTCCTGGTTGTCCCACAGCTACCCATGTCAGTTATCTCCACTAACATTTCCAAGAATCTTTGTAGGACAATTTCTCCACCTGCAAGGTCTTTCAAATAAGAACTCTTCTTTCCTTTAAGGCAATTAGCCCATTGCCAAAAGGTTTTACTGTCTTAAAGCTGGAACTGTCTTTCTGAGATTTAATTCCAAGGACTTCTGTACAGCTAAGTGAGATGCCTCACACCAGTATTAGGTGATTCTTTGTGTGCACAGAACAGAGCATTTTCATCTTGTGTTTAAAGCAATTTGTTGGCTTCGGCTCCTCACCACTTTCTATACCAGTCTCCCATTCACGTCCCTAGTAATGCCTACGCCAAAAAAAAAAAAAAGAAAAAAAAAAGAAAAAGCTGATGGTGAAACCTACAGGTTTAAGGGCTTAAATCTCAACCTTTGTGTTAGGAGTAACAGGAGTGTGCTGAGAGGGCAAGCAATAAACAAGTCATGCCAAAAGGCCACATTGGTCTCTCCTAAGCCCCAATCCCACTCCACTCCTGTGGCCAGTAGTCGAAACAGAAAATAACTGGAGAAGACGAGGAGGTCAAAGGATCAGGGAACTAAGCATTATGTGAATTCACCAGCAAGATGTACAGAACGCTTGTGTTTACATTGTTTTTACAGAACTAGCAGAATAAAACTGATCTATTTTAAAAATGAAAAAAAAAGAAAACACAGTTGTCACTACTTGAGAGGTGGAAGGAGGAGCAGTGTCCCAGGGCAAAGTTGGGTTTCCTTAAGTAAAAAGGTGAAGGGAACCTGAAGGGAAATTCTGAGAAGAGGCTGAGCTTATAGGGAATATCATTTGCATAAATAAATAGATGGTGTGGTAGACTCTAAAGAGGCCCCATATGATTCCCACCTCCTGGTGTTCAAGCTTTTGTATGTTTCCTTCCCCTTCAGTGTAGGTGGCGCCTGTGATTTGTTTCTGGCCAGCAATGTATGGCAAAAGTGACAGAGTATGAGTGACACTGTGTATGTGATGATGTTACATAAGATTGAAACCAGTGTCTTGCTGAGACTCTCCCCGTTGCTGGCTTCGAAGAGGCAAGCTGCCATATTGTTAGCTTCCCTATGGAGAGGACCACATGGCAAGGAACAGAGGGGGTCTCCAGCCAACAGCCTGCAAGGGACTAAGGCCCTCAGTCCTGCAGCCTGCAATGAACTGAATGGTGCCAACAACCACATGAACTTGGAAGCAGATCCTTTGTTCCAGCCTCACTTTGTAGAGGACCCAGCTAAGCCATGCCTGGAATCCTGACTCAGAGAAACTGTAAGATCATAAATGTTTGTTGTTTTAAGCTTCTATATTTGTGGTGAGATTGTTATACAGCAATAGGTAACGAATACAGACGGAATAGAAGAATAGTTATAACAATGTCTCAATTTCTGAAAAACTTCTGAGGTGTATCACCTAAGATTCACATATTGATCTGTTACCAAATCATGCTTTGTAATCTATCAGCTGACAGATCTTCCTTCGGTTTTGTTGACAGAAAAGATTTGAAAACTATCTGACTTGAAAAATAATTTAATATCCATTCACTAAGGTCATTTACTTTCTCAGCATAGATACCGATTTTTGAATTGTCCCTTTTGGATTGCTGGGGAGGTTCTGCATTGATCCCATGCACTTTAGTAGTGGGTGAGAATTTTGACTTTCTTTTGTAATGTGGGATGACAGTTTTGAAAGGGGATGCTGTATCCTCAGCTCCTTTCTCAAGCTGGGCAATTTTAGAAAATAGAACATATAGCAATTGAAGATGTGGAAATGAATTCCCTTAAAACTGGTCTCCATAAACCCCAGGGGTAAGAGAACACCAGTTTGGAGCTTTAGGGGCTTTCTGGTAAAAGAGGGAATGGCCCAGGCAGTGATGTGGAGGACAGAATGAAGCACTGAGTATGAGTGGCGAAGGCGTGCGGTGGGTGTAGAGTTTTTCTGGGCGACGTGGCCTAAGAAATGACTTTAGAACTGGCTAATCATTAGTTTTGGAGGGACTAAAAGTAGTTCCAAAGCAGTTCCTGGTTGGTGAAAATAAATCATTAATGCGTTTTAAATGAAAAAGAAATGCATGCGTCTTGTAAAAACTGTGAAATAAAAGAAGCATAAAGTCAAAAGCAGAGCCTATGCCTTCCCCCACCAAACAGGTAACCTAGTTAACACGTGTGTCGTAGGATTCGAAGTTCCCTTCCAGCTCCGAGAGTGCGCCTACATCTCTTCCAACAAAATCCACTCACACTTGCAACGCCTGGCAAGGCTCTTCAATATGTGATTCCTTGACTGTCCTGTGCGTCTCTCGAGTGTAAACACCTCTGGGGCTCGTGATTCGGGGCTTCCAGAAAGAGAAGCAAGGTGCCGCCAGCGTCTGTTTCTTCCCGAAGTGAACTCCTACAACCTAGCACCTTCTCCCCAGAGCTGTCGACTGGCTGTTGAAGGCCAATTTTTGTGCCTACGCAGGTCCTCAACACAGAACAAAACAAAAAAACAACAAAGGCCGAGCTAATAGCTATTTATAAACACTTACTGGACGCCCACTCTACGCCGAGCTCTCCCGCGCTCCTTGGGTACTTTTTTGCAAAGAGATGCCAATTTCCCCGGCGACCACTCCCTCAAGCAGGCCTTCGCCTCCGCCCGCGCTGAGGCCCAGGCCCAGGCCCGGATTCAGAGCCGCCCGCCGGCTGGCGCTGCCCTGCAGGCGCCTGCGCAGAGCGACCCTCCCCGTCATTCGGGGCGGGAGGCGGGGGCAGCCGGGAGAAAGGAAAGCTGCGGGGGAAAAGGGCCAAACCCTGAAATTACCCGGATGTGGTCCCCGCGCGCGCATGCTCAGTGGCCTCTCGACAAGTTGGCAGCAACAACACGGCCCTGGTCGTCGTCGCCGCTGCGGTAACAGAGCGGTTCGGGTGGCGGAGCCTGCGTTCGCGCCCTCCCGCTCTCCTCGGGAGGCCCTTCCTGCTCTCCCCTAGGCTCCGCGGCCGCCCAGGGGGTGGGAGCGGGTGAGGGGAGCCAGGCGCCCAGCGAGAGAGGCCCCCCGCCGCGGGGCGGCCCGGGAGCTCGAGGCGGTCCGGCCCGCGCGGGCAGCGGCGCGGCTCTGAGGAGGGGCGGCCTGGCCGGGACGCCTCGGGGCGGGGGCCCAGGAGCTCTGCGGGCCGCCGGGGAAAGCTACGGGCCCGGCGCGTCCGCGGACCAGCAGCGGCGGGAGAGCGGACTCCCCTCGCCACCGCCCGAGCCCAGGTAACCGCGCCATGTCCCCTCCCCTTCCCCCGGCCGGGCCCGCGCACCCCGCCCGCGGCTTCCCCGCCCCGGGGCGGGCTCCCGACGGCGGCGGCGGCGGCGGGGAGCGCGCGGAATCCGCTGGGAGGGCGACCGCGGCCGCCTGACGAGCCGGGCCAGGCGGGCCGGGTGAATGCCGGGCGGCGGTGCCTCGCGTCCCTCCGGCCCCCAGCTCCGCTTGCAGCTCGTGGGAGAATCAAGTTAAACTCGGACGGGACTCCTGCCGCGGCGGCCGCTGCTCTTTGTTGTTCTCAGTAGTTTCACGGTCGCCCCGGCTGAGCGCGTTGGGTCGGCTGGAATGTGTTGCCTTAGGGTCTAAATGAAAGTTGTAAATTGTTTGTCTAAATTTATTTTCTCCAGCCAATTTCTGTTTTGTCTTTGTCCCCTACTTTCTCTTCCTAATCTTGTCATGCAAGTTTACGCTTCTGGCTTTGATATGTTTACTTTTTGAGTACTGAGAGTGACAGCGGTATGCAGGACACATTCTTAGCACCTAACTGAACCCCTCCTTGCCCCCAATAAAACATGCTTCCTAATAAAAGACATAGTTGATCTTACTGTTAGCACTGCATGTACTGACAGTGAAATTGGTGTAGGGTGGAGGGCGGTGGCTCCATCACTTGTCCCAAACTGCTGTTAGGATTTCTCAAACTAGATTTTCAAAGACACAGGTGTGTTTAATTAACCTGAAAGGTTTATTTGCTGGTGCAGAGGCTTTAAAAAGCCCTGTTGAAGATTGTTAGCTGTTTCCCCTCAAAAACCTAAGTACGTTTGTTTTTATTTAAAAAAACACATTTATTTCCAAATTAGTTTCTTAATGCATTTAGTTTTTGCACTGTAGTTGAAGGTGGAATTGCCAGTTATTTGGGAATAATAAACACAACAGGATAATAGCGGAATTACCCTGAATTGACTTTCTGCAAACATATAGTCTTAGCTAATTTTTGTTGGTAACCTTTGACTTTTGCCAGAATTAGCATCCTTCTAGTCTTAGTAGCAGCTTGGTTACTCGGGTGTTTGAGAAGTAGGTTCACTCCTTTTTGCTGGCAAAAACCATTTAGTATCAAAAAAATGAAATGCGTAATTTCGTAATTAGATTTAGAACATGGCATTTGAATAATTTTTATGGTGGATTTCATAAATTACTTTTGCCATACCCTGCGGAGACTAGATAATATATATTTCAGTTGAAATATAGGAAGTTCTAAAATGTAACTTTTTTTTAATGCTAAGGACTTATTCTCTCTATATTGAAAAGTTCTGATATGATTAGTACATAATATTCCAAACTGTAAAATGATTAACAGTTAAAAATACGGCTTTTAAAATTAGTGTTTCTTCTATAAAGCTGTCATGATTTTGTTTACTTAAATGGGTTTGTTACAGAACAAACGTAATAGAGATAGACCAAGCATTTATAATTTGGAGTAGCTTTAGGTCTAAAGAGGGTGGTGAATTATGTAGGTTTAAGTTGTTGGAATTAAAACTAAAAGCTTCTTTTGATAAAAGTCGTTATAACATTTTGTGAATCTATTAATAGAAGTGGCATTTTCTTTGCTTTCCAGGTTTTTGGGCGAGTTTTAAAGAAGTATTGCATCTTCGTTTTTTTTATTTTTGAAGTGGGAGTGTGTGTTTCTGTTTGGGTCACTGCCTTCATTGTAAATCTTGAGTTTAGAAAAAACCAAACTGCAAATCTGTTTTTCAGACTTAATGAAAATTTGTGCTGAGAAAGTCACTTTTAAATATTTTGGAATAAGTTTTACATGAATGATTGACCTTTTATGATAGCTTTGCTGTTTGAAGCAATTCTGCCTCTACTAGGAAGCGGCAAATCTTACTTTTAAAAACCTGTGCTTCACTTTCTTAAGCTACATTTTAGTCGCGCGATTGTGTGTGAATTCTTTTTCTGTATTCCCCTTCAGTTTTTCTTTCTCCCCGCAAATTAAGGAGCAAGAATTAACCTAATTTATGCTGCCCAGTCACACTCCAGCTCTCCCACTTGGAAGCAGTTTTTTTCTGATTGAGCCAGTGTTATAGTAACATCATTAGACACTATTCTAATTGAGGTGTGAGTTACTGAGGCCTCTGCTAGGGAGGTTAACCCTACAGAATCTGCAGGGTTCATTATATTTAAACTGCATATTTAGGCTTGTCTAAATTTTTGCCTATTTTGTTGAAAACATGTTGTTTTGCCGATGTTTAAACTTAGTTCATTTTGTCCCTCTCTAGTTCATGACTAACCATTTTTTTCATTTTTAATCCAGCGATTTTTTTAGAGTGGTTCTTTAAGCGTCTTGTATTAGCCATTTCAATGCTCATTATATATGTTTGGATTTCTCTTATTTTGTTGAACTAGAAGACTGTGTAGTTACGCCCCAAAATTTTTTTTTGGCTTAAAGCCATGATGAATGGGGTGACTCTGAGGTGACCATTAATCGCGTATAAAAGTAACCTGACTAAAATGTTTTCATTGTTTTCTACGGTTAAAGGACTTAGACCAGCATAACACAGCATTTTTTTTTTTTTGAGATGGAGGCTCGCTCTGTTGTCCAGGCTGGAGTGCAGAGGCGCGATCTCCACCCACCGCAAACCCCGCCTTCCAGGTTCAAGCGATTCTCCTGCGTCAGCCTCCCGAGTAGCTGGGATTACAGGCATGTGCCACCACGCTTGGCTAATTTTTGTATTTTTAGTAGAGACGAGGTTTCGCCATGTTGGCCAGACTGGTCTTGAACAACTGACCTCAGGTGATCCGCCCGCCTTGGCCTCCCAAAGTGCTGGGATTACAGGTGTGAGCCACTGCGCCTGTCCTATAACACAGCATTTAATACAGTTTTGTAAAATTATCACATTTTGGGCTTTTTGTTCAACAGTTGATGAAGTCTCAGTTGTTTTAAAATGAGAAATTCAAACAGTTCACAAATATATCTAAATATATTAATTCGAGCTACTTGTAGAATGATGCTGTTTGCATATGCCAAGCATATGCTTGATCGTAAGTCAGATTTAGAATTTTTGGATTTTGTTTTCTCTTTCTAAAATGTGTAATTTTGGTAATGGGAAATTTGACTGAATTCCAGTTTCTCAGGAACAAGGTATTTTAGGTTGTGTCACCTTGACACTGTTACATGGTGTAATTGGCATCCGGGAACATTTGTTTTTAACTATGAGAGTGAATGAAAACTGGGGTAGTGCTTACATATGTAAAACTAAGATGGCAGGTAGTCGG
This sequence comes from Pongo pygmaeus, assembly GCF_028885625.2. Lineage (NCBI taxonomy): Eukaryota > Metazoa > Chordata > Mammalia > Primates > Hominidae > Pongo > Pongo pygmaeus. The sequence continues at coordinate 65,873,502 of NC_072390.2, forward strand.
ATTCTTACAATTTATAAGGTTATTATAATCTAAGCCTTGATGAATTGCTATTGCAAATTATATCATAGATCAGATAAGTACCAAAGACCAATTGTAAAGAGGGTCTGTTAACATTTTAATCAGTTTAAAATTGGCGGTAACAGTAAAGACCGTTCAGCTCAAAGACTGTATTTCATTATTTATATTTCAAAGGAGAATTTTTTGCAGTTTGGAAAACTTGTAAATGTGTTGAATTCATCTTTTTATTGCTCTTTTACTCCCAGCGTTTAGGGCAATGGTCTTTCCTTCTCTCCTGTCTCCCTCCCTCCCTCCCTTCCTTTCTCCCTTTTTCTTCTTTTTCTTTTTTTTTCTGAGACGGAATTTCGCTCTTGTGGCCCAGGCTGGAGTGCAATGGTGCGATTTCGGCTCACTGCAACCTCCACCTCCTGGGTTCAAGCGATTCTCCTGCCTCAGCCTCCCGAGTAGCTGAGATTACAGGCATGCGCCACCATGCCAAGCTAATTTTTTTGTATTATTAGTAGAGGACGGGGTTTCTTTTGGACAAGGCTAGTCTTGGACTCCTGACCTCAGGTGATCCACCTGCCTCAGCCTCCCAAAGTGCTGGGATTATAGGCATGAGCCACCACGCCCAGCCTTTTTTCCTTTTTCTTTCCATCTTGCTCAGGGCCCCAGCCTGGAGTGCGGTGCTGCAGTCATAGCTCACTGCAGCCTCTACCACCCAGGCTCAAGCAATCCCACCTCAGCTGCTGCGGTAGCTGGGACTACAGGCACGCACCATCACATCTGTCTAATTTTTTGAAAAATTTTTGTAGAGACGGGGGTCTCCCTCTGTTGCCCAGACTGGTCTTGAGCTCTTGGGTTCAAGTGATCGTCCCACCTCGACCTCCGAAAGTGCTGAGATTACAGGCATGAGCCACCACGCCTGGCAAGTAGTTTTCAATCTTGGCTGTACTTTTAGATCCCTTGAGGAACTTTACAAAATACTGATGCCTGAATTCTAGCCCCAGAAATTATGATTTGGTTGGTCTAGGGTGCAGCCAGATTAGCCCTCCGCAGTGATTGAGCCATTAGGGTCCTCTGACTTTTTCTTTTGAACTGTTTCACTTGTGTTAGCTTTACATTCTTTAATACAGTGATACACACATATACAGTGTAGCCATCTCACACATCTAACTTAATGGGTCTTTTGAAAGTATTGCCACATTTGCTTTGCTTCTGTGTCTGTCTCTTTCTTTCCTTCTCTCTCCCTTTCTGTCACCTATTCCTTTCTCTTCTGTTTCTTTCTTCACTTTCAGTTTATTTGAACTGTCTGGTAGTAATATAGCTTTTAGGAAGCTGTATTTCCCATGATGAGAAGTTAGTATATCATCACTATTTTAAATAGGAAGTTGGTCTTCTTTTATATTCTCAAATGCTTACTTTGTACTCCTTTTGGAGACTAATTACTTTAAGTCCCCAAGTTAGCATCTAAACTCCCTGTGGGCTTGGTCTGGTGGCTCACGTCTATAATCTCAGCACTTCAGGAGGCTAAGGCAGGAGGATCACTTGAGCCCAGGATTTCAAGGCCAGCCTGGGCAACAAAGTGAGACCTCATCTCTAAAATAAATAAATAAATAAATAAATAAATAAAACTCCCAATGCAAATTGTCTTCTTAGGGTGTTCATCTACTTGGTAAACCATACATTTTCAAGCCCCCAATTAACTAGTCACTTAACTGGTTTCTGAGAGGCAGGTTGCATTGGGCTTTTTCTGTCAGGGCTTAATTAATACACTGTGAGACATTTGCTCAGCTAGGCCAGCTAGCTAGTACTTCTGTAGAGATCATCTAGGGCATGTTCAGCTCTCCATTTACATCACCTGAAGTAGTTCCCAAGTGCTGGGCTATGGAGTAGTTTCATCTCTGTCTCTGGAAGAGCTATTTAAAAAAATAAAAATATTTTTTCCCATCTGATTGCAACACACATGCTGCTTCAGAATGGGAATGGAGTGGAGGAGGCATGGGTATCTGTGTTATTTTTAAAAAGTGCCTCTTGATTCTAAAGGTTTTGTTTATTTTAGTATGCTTATCCTTACTGCTTTATCTATTTTTTAGAGACAGGTTGCCCAGGATGGAGTGCAGTAACACCATCATAGCCCTCTGTAACCTTCAACTTCTGGGTTCAAGAGATCTTGCCTCAGCCTCCAGAGTAGCTAGGACTACAGGCATGCACCACCATGCCTGGCTGATTTTTTAAAACTGTTTTGTAGAGATGGGGGGGCGGGGGTCTTGCTTTGTTGCCCAGGCTAGCCAAATCTTATTTATGATTTAAAACTGGGACTGCTACAGAATATATATTTGTATAGTAAGGTATTATTTCTGTATGTTAATATGGATGAATGTATGCTATTCAGGTCTTTTCAAGTCAAAATGTATTTCTGAATATAAACTGAATTAAGGATATTTGTCAGTGATATTCACTAGTGAATTCTAGAGCATATGTTATCAGTAGATGGCCAGTCCTTGTAAAAATTGAATAATCTAGTGAAAGGATGACTGGAAATAATATTTAATGGGGTAAGCTAAGCCAGGAATGATTGTACATAAACACATTAGGTGTGTCTTACATCATAAATATGCCTACTAAAACTAGTTGAAGGAAGAACATGTATAGATGCTGAAATAATGAAGGGGCTGGCTAATTGTAAGGAAAAATGATACAACTTCTATATAATTAGTCTTTTTAATCAGTTGCATATATTCATGATATTTAATTTGTAAAGATTGTAGACTAGATCAATGCTTTGTAAAACTAACAGTACCTCAGACTTCTAGAGTGCTTTTTAAAGGTACAGCCCCACCCTTGATTCTAGTTAGAGGAGCTGGCCTAACCTGCAGGGGATTTTGATACATCCCCCTTTGAAGGAATAAGCTAGATGACTTGAAAGTCTCCTTCATTTAAAAGTTTTATGAAATGAGGCCGGGTGCAGTGACTCACGCCTGTAATCTCAGCACTTTGGGAGGCCGAGGAGGATGCGGATTACCTGAGGTCAGGAGTTTGAGACCAGCCTGGCCAACATGGTGAAACCCCGTCTCTACTAAAAATACAAAAATTCATTGGGCCTGGTGGCACACGCCTGTAATCCCAGCTTCTCCGGAGGCTGAGGCAAGAGAATTGCTTGAGCCTGGGAGACAGAGGTTGCAGTGAGCTGAGATCGTGCCACTACACTCCAGCCTAGCCGACAGAGCGAGACTGTCTCAAAAAAAAAAAAAAGCAAAAAAAGTTTTGTGAAATGTATTTTTCAGTTATTAAAATTCAGTTTGGTTTCCACCATCTTTTAAAACAGTGGTTCCCAAAGTATGGTCCACAGACTCCTGGAGATCCCTAGGATCCTTATATTTAAGGGGTTCACAAAATCAAAATTATTTTCATAATGAAACTGAGACGTTATTTGCCCTTTCACTGTGAGGACATTTGTATGGATGATGAAGGAGCAGTGGTGGGTAAACTGTCGGCATTTTAAAATGACTCTAGGCAGTTGTACCAAACATATGAGTCCTCATTGTGTTCTTTATAGTCAAACACACATTAAGCATTTGAAAAAATGCCAGTTTCACTTAATAATCCCCTTGCTGCAGCAGTAAAAAGGTTTAATTTTAAAAATCTCTACCCTGGAGTATGTGTCTTTTTAATATTCAGTGTGATTAAATGGGAAGTATGCATAAAGCATTTCTGTACATTGAAGTACAGTGTTCTTTTCTAGGAAAAGCACTTATGTGATTAAGCTGCAAGCTGAACTAGCTGCTTTTTAGTGGGACACCATTTTTATTTTTATTTAACAGGATGACAGATAAGCTCAGATAGCTATTTAGATTGGAGTATTTGACAGGTAATTCCTTGGAAATGAATAAAGTGAGCTGGCCACTTCGAGGAAAACATTTATAGCCAGTGCTAAAATCTGATGTTTCAAGTGAAAATTAGATTTTTGGGAAACTCCTGTCACTATGACTTGCCAGTTTCTTAATACTTAAAGACTTTTCTGATGAGATGGTTGGTGATATTAAGGAATGTGATTAAAAAAAATATGTTGGGCTGGGCACGATGGTGCACACCCATATTTCTAGCACTGTGGGAGGCGGAGGTGGGAGAATTGCTTTTGGCCAAGAGTTCGAGACCCTGTTTCTACAAAAACATTTAAAAATTAGGTGTAGTGGCATGTAGTTCTAGCTGCTCAGGAGGGTGAGGTGAGAAGATTGCTTGAGCCAGGGAGTTCAAGGCTGGATTAAGCTAGGATCGCACCACTGCACTCCAGTCTGGGCTACAGAGCGAGACTGTGTGCGTGTGTGTGTGGGGGGGCCGGGGGGGGGTTGGGGGGGCAGTATGAGGAAGTGTGTCAACACTGGGAAGATCTGTATAACTCATTGAACCAATATTTTCCCAAATGACCAATTCATGTTACAAAATCGTGCATGGGTAGGCGATCCATTCAAAGTACAGCATAGACAAATGGATATTTATATACAGCAGAGCCAAAAAGTTCATCGATACAGTGAATTCCACATTGCAACTAAGCTTTCAGAATTGCCACTTGAGTTTTGGTGTTGAATAAAAGATGAATATCCGTTGTTTTCTGAGAAGGCTATTAAATATTAAAATACTCCTCTCTTCCAATTAGCTGTCCATGTGAGACACATTTTCTTCATGTACTTTAAACAAAACAACATATCATAGCAGATTGAATGCAGAAGCAGATATGGGAATCCAGCTGTCTCCTATTAAGCTAGGCATTAAGAGAAATTTGTGAAGATGTAAAACAGTGTTACTCTGATTCCTGACTTTGTTTTAGAAAATTCTGTTTTTCATAAGATATTAATATTAACATGTAATAGGTTTATTAAATGAATTAATAAAGCAAATACCAGTTTTATTTATTTATAATATGATAAATATCAATGAATATAGCCCACATAAAAGCTATTTGGTGTCTTTAATAATTAAGAATATAAATAAAGGTCCAACTTGGCCAACATGACGAAACCCTGTCTCTACTAAAAATACAAAAATTAGCTGGGCATGTCTGTAATCCCAGCTACTTGGGAGGCTGAGGCACGAGAATCACTTGAACCTGGGAGGCAGAGGTTGCAGAATGCTGAGAACATGCCTCTGCAGTCCAGTCTGGGCAACAGACTGAGACTCTGTCTTAGAAAAAGAATATGAATAAAGGGATCCTGAGATCAGAGAGTTGGACAGCTGCTGTTTTAAAGTAACTATTTCTATGTATTATCGACTGAATTACTGATTGATTTAATTGTTTATATGGTTTGTACTATATTGCTGTTATCTCTAAGGATGTTAGTCATTCGGTTTCTGTTCAGTTATCAGGGAACATGTAAGAGTCAGACTTAAGTAAAAAGGGGAATTCATTGGCTTGGTCTGGAGATAAAGCTGACCTCAGATTGCTATATCCAGGGTTTCAAGCAGCATCACCAGGACTCTTGACTTTGCTTTCTTTCTGTTTCTCAGGTAGTTTGCAGGCTAACTATTCCCAGCTTCAAGGAAGCATGAAGATGGCCTTTTTTCCCCCCTCTGTAGTTCCATCGGAAGTGCTGGAGCTATGTCACTTGCCTGCCTTGGGTTCTTTTTCATCAGAAACAATGCTGGCCAGGGGTGGCTTTGGTTAGTCTGGGAATTGTCTCACCTGGCCAGATGGGGAGATTCTCCTTGGAAAATCAGACTGCTGTTTTACAAATGGGGAAATACATGCTGGTACACAAAAACTGACGTCCACCTATAGTACTTTGTTATTTCTTCTTTTAACAACCTTTAATTTATTAATCCAAAAAGGGTAATTTTTAAATAAGATCATTTAAACTGAAGGTGGCATACCCAAATGACATTTAAATTTAAGACACATGGGTAAACAAGAAGCATACATCTCAGTTTGTCCTTTGTCATTCATCTTAAAAGTTAAAAAAAAACTTTTTGTTGCTTTTATTGCTTTATAAATGTGCTCTTGGAAGTTCGCCAACTGCCCTCAGTTTGAAGAACCTCAACTTGCTGTCTAGGATTTAGTCTTTAGCTTGTGCTGCAGACAGTTGCACTAACCGTAAACACCTTTTTTTCCTGTTGGTAAACCTGAGTTTAAGAGTTTCTTCCTAGTAATACATTGATATATTACCAGGCCCAGCTTTTTTCTCTTCACCTAGTTAAATTTAAGCACTTTTGCACCGGGCATGGTGGCTCATACCTGTAATCCCAGCGCTTTGGGAGGCCAAGGGGGGCAGATCATGAGGTCAGGAGATCGAGACCATCCTGGCCAACATGGTGAAACTTGTCTCTGCTAAAAATACAAAAATTAGCTGGGCGTGGTGGTGTGCCCCTGTAGTCCCAGCTACTGGGGAGGCTGAGGCAGGAGAATCGCTTGAACCCAGGAGGCAGAAGTTGCAGTGAGCCAAGATGGCGCCACTGCACTCCAGCCTGGGCCACAGTGAAACTCTGTCTCAGAAAAAAAAAAAAAAATTTAAGCACTTTTCTCAAATATTCCCATAGTAAGTAGTTTATTGATCACTGATCAAAACACTTATAACTTCTAGAAAATACATGTTTGACATATAATACAGTTCATTCAAAAGTAAACTAACATCTGAGAAAAAATGTCAACACTCCTTACCTAAAATACATGAATTTGCATAAGAACCTCTCTCAGGCCAGTATTCAACCTGTTTAATTTTAGAGAGTATCTTAATTAGTTTGGTTATTTGGTTTTCTAGTCCATTTATTAGTATACCTATGGTCAACGTCAGGTGACAGCTTACAATTAATAGCAAGGCTAGAGGAAAAATACAACAGGCAGATACAAGAATCAGCTGTCTCTTCTTGCTGACTCTTTACCTCTCATAACTCTCGACTGCATCTAATAGCTGTATATGTTAGTGCCTTTCAGATAGGCCTAACTTCTCATCTCTTCAAACTCAGGGTATCTAAAACTGAATTTGTTACATACTTCCTTTTACATTTTTTAATCATTAAGTTATCTAGAAATGGGTCATCTTTTAATAGTCCCCCCTTTTTCACCCTTCATATTTCAGTTGGTTAAAGACTCCAGTCTTTTCTACCTAGAAATATCTCACTGATTTCCCCCTCCCCTCCTTGGCCCATTGCCCATGCCCCAGTCTGGGATCTTACCACTTTTCTGGTAATTGTTTACTAACTGGTTTTCTATTTCCTTTTCCAAAGCTGTTCTCGAGGCTTTCACTGAAGATTTCTTTCTAATACAAATCTAATGCTGTTTTTTCTCCTCTTTTTCTACTATGAACCTACTCTAGACAAAGCTCTTATCCGTCTCTGCTTTTCCTCATCATTTTCCTTCAGCCTGGCAAATTCTTATTCATGTGTGGTAATCCATTTTTACTATTCTACCAGTATTGTGATGGCTGTCCCCTGGCACATGGTAGTATTGTGCTGCTTTGTCTCCCTCATCCCTACCTTGAAATTAGTCATGGCCCAGAGTTTCTTGCATTGGCACTGTTGACATTTTAGGCTGGATAGTTTATTTTGGGGGTTGTCCTGTGCATTGCAGGGTATTTAGCAGCAACCATGGCCTTTAGCCACCAGATGCCCAGTAGTATCCAGCTGTGACCATATATTGCCTCCAGATGTTGCCAAGTGTCCCCTGAGGGACAGAGTTGCCCCTGGTTGAGAACTCCTGGCATGGCCTTATGACTTTGGCCAAACATGAGCAGAAGTGGTAGCCTTTAAAAGAAGATACATGAGCTGTCCTATCCCTTCTCCTGCCATTTAAGGACATATGTAGAAATGGAGTCTTTGTCAGTCTAATTTCTGAGCGATGACAGTGAGCAGTGCCCCCAGTTGATCTGTGATGAATGTGTATTATATCCTAAGCAGAAAATAAGCTTTTGTTTTAAGCTACTGATCTTTTGGGGGTTGGTTGTCACTGCAGCATAGACTAGCCAATCCTGACTCATACGTTGTGCCAAGACCTAGGTTACCTATGAACTTTCCATGCTCCCTCATTTATAGTCCCAAATCACTTTATACCTACTTCTTTTAGCATTTATTACTTATGTAATAATATGTTTGGGTCTTCCAGATTAGTAGTTTTCAGTGGAGTAAGTACTGCTCTTTAAGGGATGTTGTAGAAATTTGTGGATGGGTTTGGTGGGTTGGTGGCCAGGGATGCCATCCTGCAATGTGAGAGACAGCGAATAATTATCTTGCATCCCACAAGACTTTCAGATGCCCCAGAAATTCATGTAGGAGGAAAACATAATTAGCCCAGAACCTAACTCTATAATATATATTCACTTTGCCAGGAGTTAAATTTCTTTTAATTCATTATTTTCTTGCCTGCCTCCCTCCCTCCCTCTTTCTCTCTGTTTTCTTTCTTTTTCCGTCCTCTCTCCCTCCCTCCCTCCCTTACTTCAGGCTCTTGTCACCCAGGCTGGAGTGCAGTGGCGTGATCTTGGCTCACTGCAACCTCTGCCTCCCAGGCTCAAGCCATCCTCCCACCTCAGCCTTCTGAGTAGCTGGGACTATAGGCATGTGCCACCATGCCCCACTAATTTTTTGTATTTTTTGTAGAGAGGAGGTCTCACTTTGTTGCCAGGCTGGTCCTGAGCTTAAGTGATCCAACCATGTCGGCCTCTTAAAGTGCTGGGATTACAGGCATGAGCCACTGCACCCGGCTTTGTTGTTTTGTTTTTTGTTTTTGAGACCAGATCTTACTCTGTCACTTGGGCTGGAGTGCAGTGGCTCAGTCATAGCTCACCGTAGCCTTGGTCTCCTGGGCTCAAGCAGTCCTCCTGCCCCAGCCTCTTGTTAATTCATTTTCTTAGTTCAAGTTGTTTAAGAGTTCACCATTTGGGAAAATCCATGTTACTGACTGTAGTGCCATTGTGCTATTTGAGTTGCCAGTATAACACATTTGTCTTGGAAGGTCTGAATTTGTAGCTGTCATATTTGTGATGATTCTGTATATGAGTGCTAGCATCTAACTTCTTTATTATACATTCTAACTTAGTTGGCATGCCTGAGTATTTATAGGTGGAAGTACACATTATATATTAAGCTTTTCTTCCTTTTTGTTATAGTTAGGGCATTGTTAAATTTTCAAAATATGTTTAAGTAGTTTAGAATTTTGTTTCAGTAAAGCTAAGGTGGTGATATAAATTATTTGTTGGAAAAAAAATGGGATGTTGGTCTGAGAGAGTCCAGACCCACTTTCTTACTATGGGCTTCCTGTTTTTGTATCTGTAGTGCTTTGTATATACAGTGTTTGTTGAATTGGTCAATTTATGTTTCCTAAATTTCTTTTATGTACATTGTTGCACTAATTACCACAATAAATTTGTAAAATTGTCAGGGCAGGTGTTTCCATTTTATAGATGAGAGAATTGAAAGAGATGTTAACATTCAGTCATGCTGCTAGACCTTTAATTAGAATATATAATTTTATTTATATCGATACTATGCCCTTGCCTACCATACTTCCATAATCTAGAACCATTTAATGTAGGAATACATCTCTTTATTCCTGCTAGTATTATTTTTTATATGCTTAACTTTTAATTATGTTTCGGGCACTTGTGGTCATAGGAATACAATAGAGAGATGAGAAAGCTGTGTTTGTTTAAGAAAGCAAGGTCATTATCATTTGTATTCAAATCAACTTGGTATTAAAACAAACTTTGAGATATCATTAAGGCCCCAGAATAGCATAAATTTTAGAAATGATGACATGTGATGGTGAGATTGTGGTGAAATAGTTACACTTGAACGTTTTAATTGCATTGTAGATTCATACACATCTTTTGGAGTATAATATCAGAAAATGACTTCAAAAGTATCTGCACTCTTCTAATTTGTTGTAAGACAGTTCCAGAGAATAAAAAGCTATGGTCAGTCCAGAAACACTTGCCTGGTATATGTCAGGAACTGTGCATGGTGCTGGGAATTTCTAAAATGAGAGTGTTGTTGCTGTTTTCTTGGATTTCTAATTTGTGGCAACAATGTGAGACAGATATGTAATCAAATAACTAATGTATTAAATTGTAATTTACACATGTAATTTACAATTAAATTGTAATCATAATTGTTAAATTGTAATTTAACGTATCTTTCCTTTTCCCTCTTTCCCGATTCCTTTCCTTTCTACTGAGTCTCACTCTGTTGCCCAGGCTGGGGTGCAGTGGCACAATCATAACTCACAGCAGCCTTCAACTCCTGAGCTCAAGCAGTCCTCCTGCCTCAGCCTGAGGAGTAGTCCTGCCTGAGGAGCTGGGACTACAAGCCCACACTACCATGCCTGGCGAACCTCCTACATTTTTTTAGACAGATATTAATAGAAAATGCAGAAAAATGCGTAATGCATTTTAGGAAAAGTCTCCTTGTAAAACTATGATTATTTTTTTGAGATAGGGTCTCACTGTGTCGCCCAGGCTGTAGTGCAGTGGCACAATCACAGCTCACCAAGGCCTTGACCTCCCAAGGCTCAGGTGATCTTCCAGTCTCAGCTCCCCATGTAGCCAGGACAACAGGCGTGTGCCACCACACCCAGTTAATTTTTTTATTTTGAGTAAAGATCAGGTTTCGCCATGTTGCCCAGGCTGGTCTCAAACTCCTGGGCTCAAGCGATCCACCTGCGTCGGCCTCCCAAAGTGCTGGGATTACAGGTGTGAGCCACCGTGCCTGGCCACAATTAAGCATGTTAATATTTCAACAGTAGCTTTTTTACTGAACACTATGTATCAGACACGTTATGTAGAATTTTTCCTCTGAGCTTCTGTATACCCTCCTTTTAATCCAGATTCAGAGTAACTTCATTTTCTGACTACTGTGAAAACTGGAATTCTAATTCAGATCTCTTGACTCCAAAATCTCCCATGCAGGTTATCTTTGGTTACCTGGAAAGTGTACCTTCAGCATGTGTATTAATGTGGGCAAGTGTTCTAAGACATATGAAAAACTGCTTCTCTGCATGGGGTTTATGAGTTGAGACAGACATTTATGTAAAAGAGATAACAGAGGGAGGAGCAAGTCTTAAATATCAGGTGATTGATGTACATTCTGAAGAGGCTCAAAACTACAACAGTGACAGGGAGAATGGGAGGAGAGATAGAAAAGACTGAGGTAAAGAATCTTGTAACTGTGACGGAATGTAGGGATAGTGAAAGAAAGAGGCAGGTCAGAGATCTTTTGCAAAGCTTCCCAAGGTTGGGTAATTGAGTGGAATTGATACTTTAACAAAGGTCTTCAGAAGAGGAATAGATTTTGATAGAATGATGAGTTTTATTAATCTTGTGGGAGGATACTTTAAGGAGTCAAGTATGCAGCAAAAGAAAATGAAAGCAAAATAAGTCTGGAATGCAACTTCAGTGAACAAATAAAATAACAACCAAGCACACAAAGTACAGGTTCCAGTCCTGCTTTATCTTCTTTATTCTTTGGCTAATGGCCTTTTCCTAGTCTCTGTGGGGTCTTGGGGTCAGATAAGTTAGTTTTCTACCTGTTGAATGGATTCTTTATTAATCTTCACTTTTTGTTATTTTAATTTTTTTTGAAAATAATTTACCCTGCTGCTTTTACAGGTAAAATCTTTTGAGGAATTTAGTGATCTCTTTAAAGAACAGCTGTATTGAGATATAATTTCCATACCATAAAATTCACTATTTGAAAGTGTACAATTCAGTGGTTTTTACTATAGTCACAGTTGTGCAACCATCACCATTATCAATTTTTAGGACTTTTTCATTACAACAAAGAAACACCATACTCATTAGCAGTCATTCCTCATTCCCCTTCCTCCCAGGCCCTGGCAACCACTGATTTACTGTCTCTGTGGATTTGCCTATTCTGTATATTTCATATAAATGGGATTATATAATGTGTGACCTTTTGTCACTGACTTCTTTCACTTAACGTGTGTTTTCGAGGCTTATCCATGTTATAACGTGTTAGTATTTTATTCTTTTTTATGGTTGAATAATATTTCGTTGTATGGAATTTTATTTATGCATTCATCAGTTGATGGACATTTGAGTTGTATCCATTATGAACAATGCTGCTATGAACATTCATGTACAGGTTTGTGTGGACATGGGTTTTCATTTCCCTCAAGTAGAAGTGTGAAGAGTAGAATTGTTGGGTCATATTTACTCTGTTTAACATTTGTATTAATACCAGACTGTTTTCCAAAGTACCTGTGCCATTTTGTAATCCCAGCAACAATGAATGAGGGTCCAATTTCTCTACTTCTTCAATACTTATTATTGTCTTTTTGATTTATGCATCTCAGTAGGTATGAAGTGGCAGCTCATTGTGGTTTTGATTTTCATTTCCATAATGTCTAATGTCGAGCATCTTTCATGTGCTTATTGGACATCATCTTTGGAGAAGTGTCTTTTAGAATCCTTTTGTTCATTTCTAAATTGGGTTATTTATTTATTTTTTAATTGGTTTCTTTTAACAAAGGTGAGTGTTAACTGCTAGGTAGCATTTCATACCAGGCGATGGTAAATTTTTCATAAATATTAGTAATAGACTTTTAGGTTTAACTAGTGCTGATCCTTATAAGTAATCCTTTAAAAAAGTGCTGGTAAGATTTTCCTTTAGGGTGACTAGTAAAGTCAGTAAGACTTGATTGAGCATGCCACTATCATAATGAGAAGACCTAACTTTAATATTTTTGGATCGTCAAAAACAGTGACATTTTAATTAAGTAATTTTGTTTTTTAAAATTATTTTTAATGGCTAATATTTTGTAAGAATTTTAAGTAATTTCCAACTCTGAGCATCAAATTTTAATTATGTGCGTTGAATCTCTGACTTAACCAGAGCAATTTCATCTTTTCCCGAGTAGTCAGATCTACTTCGTGAAATGTGTTCTGATGTGTGTCTTTTTTTTTTCTTTTTTAGGTTATCCTGAATACATGTCTAACAATTTTCCTTGCAACGTTAGCTGTTGTTTTTCACTGTTTCCAGAGGATCAGAATTGCTTCAGAGATTGGAGACATAATTGATTTAAAAGGAAAAACTTGAACAAATGGACAATATGTCTATTACCAATACACCAACAAGTAATGATGCCTGTCTGAGCATTGTGCATAGTTTGATGTGCCATAGACAAGGTGGAGAGAGTGAAACATTTGCAAAAAGAGCAATTGAAAGTTTGGTAAAGAAGCTGAAGGAGAAAAAAGATGAATTGGATTCTTTAATAACAGCTATAACTACAAATGGAGCTCATCCTAGTAAATGTGTTACCATACAGAGAACATTGGATGGGAGGCTTCAGGTTAGTCTTATAAGAGTTTTTCTATACCCTCTGTGGTGGCAGATTTAAAAACTTGCTACGTTTCCTTTCAGGCTACTACAGGGTAATTTAATTCATGCTCCATCTCTTCAGATACTGTGCATCCTGTACAAATATGCATTATGGGAATTTGTGGAAGAATATGCAAAAGATAAAATTTTAAAGTTTTTTAATATTCTCAGAAAAATGTTCAATGGAGAAAATTTGGAAAATAAAAAGCAGGAAACCCACACTTTGCAAGAACTACCTTTAGCACTTTGGTATTCATTTTTGTAGCCTGTTGTTTTCTTTTTTTTTTTTTTCCTAGACGGAGTCTTGCTCTGTCACCCAGGCTGGAGTACAGTGGTGCGATCTTGGCCCACTGCAACCTCCACCTCTCGGGTTCAAGCAAGCCTCCTGCCTCAGCCTCCTAAGTAGCTGGGACTACAGGCAAGTGCAACCACGCCTGGCTAATTTTTGTATTTTTAGTAGAGATGGGGTTTCACCATGTTGGTCAGGCTGGTCTCGAACCGCTGACCTCAGGTGATCCACCCACCTCAGCCTTCCAAATTCTGGGATTACAGGCGTGAACCACTGTGCCCAGTCATGTTGTTTTCTTTTTTGATATTGTATGTACATTTAAACAACCGGATTACACTTAGTCCTTTTATAATTTAGAAATCTGATATGTTTCACTGTTATCAAATGTTTCATTGGTCACATTTTTCAGGTAGAACTTCATAATACATCTCCCTTGCTTAAATAAATCTTACAGAAATTTTGTCTTAGATTTTAAAGTTTTATTTCAAGACTTTACACATAGTTTCTACAACACAGTCTTTTTGCATATTTATTTATTTTATTTTTATTTTTTGAGACATGGTCTTACTCTTGCCCAAGCTGGAGTGCAGTGGTGCAAACATGGCTTACTGCAGCCTTGAGCTACTGGGCTTATGCAGTCCTCCCGCCTTAGCCTCCTGAGTAGCTAGGACTACAGGCACATACCACCATGCCTGGGTAATTTTTTATTATTTGTGGAGACAAGGGTCTTGCCATGTTGTCCAGGCTGGTCTTGAACTCCTGGGCTCAAGCAGTCCTCCTGCCTTGCCCTCCCAAAGTGATAGGATTACAGGTGTGAGCCACCATGCCCAGCCACTTTTTGCATTTTTAAAACCTGAGCACAGGCCTTGAAATTATACCAAGGTTTAAATTCTAGGTCTGGTGTATGACATGGCCAAGTTAGTTATTGTGAATTTTAGTTTTCTTATTTATGAAATGGAGATTGTAATACTGACTTGGTAGGATTGTGAGGATTAAATCAGAATATATATAAAAGTGTCTTGCATAATGTGACACATGAATAAATGGTCGTTTATTTTTCTAGGTGGCTGGCCGGAAAGGATTTCCTCATGTGATCTATGCCCGACTCTGGAGGTGGCCTGATCTTCACAAAAATGAACTAAAACATGTTAAATATTGTCAGTATGCATTTGACTTAAAATGTGATAGTGTCTGTGTGAATCCGTATCACTATGAACGAGTTGTATCACCTGGAATTGGTAAGTAGACTTCGCTTTCATCCTAAGAAACATAAAGGGAAAAGGATCTCAATAGTGTTTTAATTTTTGTAAGTTAAATTATAAATTTGGAAGATAGCCCACGACTTTAAATAAGGTTAAAGAATCAGACATTTTTAATATGCGTATTTAAATTTGAACTTAGGAACAAACTTATATTTTGACTGCTAAAACCAAGTATTGTAGTTGATATTTTGCCCATTTAGAACATTGTTTTTGAGAAATAAGATGGAAACCATTATAAATTTGAATACTTAGTTATGTATTGTTAGATAGCATTTATGCTACTTCTGAATTGAAATGGTTCATGAACTTTTGTAATCTCTGGTTTAAATTTACATTCTCTGTTTTTAAATGGAAAATACTTTCATTGTAATGATTAATGTTTCGTTTGTTTTCCCCTTTAAACAATTAAGATCTCTCAGGATTAACACTGCAGAGTAATGGTAGGTAATCTGTTTCTTATTACTTTCTCTTTGTTTTGTCCTATCCTCTCTGTTTTTTTGTTGACCTAGAATTAGTTTGTGTGAGCAGCAGTAACATTAACAAGAAAATAACTTACTGCTTTGGAAATGTAGATTTTGAGGTTAGGGGCATTTAAAACTGGATTTAAAACTGGATTTAAATTGGCTATTTGCTCTTTGGATTTGAACTGCAATTTATGAACTAAAGTACTGTAAAAAATATGGTAGAGGAATGCACCAAAAACAAATACAAAGAATATTTTTTGAGTTAAGACCTATTTTTGAAGAAAATCTCACAGAGCCAGTTTAAATGGATGTTAAATACCCAGAATATTTGGTAATTTGGAATCACATATAACATATCCTTTAAAAATACCAGTATTCTAATTTTCCTTCATTTCAGCCTAACATTTTTATGAATGACAATGTTGAGAATGGTTTAAAATTGCGCTCATTTGTATTTTTTCAGTCTTGTTACATTTTGAGTAAATAAATCAAGGCTACTTTAAAGCATATGCCCATCACAGCTTACCTAATTGTATTTTTAAAAAGAAAAGGTGTTTTAAGGTGAGAAAATGAAATGCGAATGGGGGTGTGTGTTTTTGTTTTTTATTGTAATATTTGAGAATGGAGTTTTATTAAATCTTTAGCTCTGTTACTTAGAACTTAATAAACTAAAATTTCTGTAAGAACTAATTAATTTGCAGAGAAACTCTTATAAAGAACCACTGTCAGCCAGGCATGGTGGTTCACACCTGTAATCCCAGTACTTTGGGAGGCTTAGGCGGGTGGATCACCTGAGGTCAGGAGTTTGAGATCAGCCTGGCCAACATGGTGAAACCCTGTCTTTACTAAAAATATAAAAAATTAGCCAGGCATGGTGGCGGGTGCCTGTAATCCCAGCTACTCAGGAGGCTGAGGCAGGAGAATCGCTTGAACCCGGGAGGTGGAGGTTGCAGTGAGCTGAGATCATGCCATTGCACTCCAGCCTGGGCAGCAAGAGCGAAACTGTCTCAAAACAAAACAAAACAAAACAAAAAAAAGGGGCTGGGCGCGGTGGCCCACTCCTGTAATCTCAGCACTTTGGGAGGCAGAGGAGGGCGGATTACGAGGTCAGGAGATCGAGACCATCCTGGCTAACACAATGAAACCCCATCTCTACTAAAAATACACAAAATTAGCCGGACGTGGTGGCGGGCGCCTGTAGTCCCAGCTACTTGGGAAGCTGAGGCAGGAGAATGGTGTGAACCCGGGAGGCAGAGGTTGCAGTGAGCCGAGATAGTGGCACTGCACTCCAGCCTGGTTGACAGAATGAGACTCTGTCTCAAAAAAAAAAAAGGAACCACTGTCATCTTAGAAAGGTGTGCTCTTATTCTGGAGGGAAATTAGCAGTAGTTTAGCACCTTTTTTGTTTGTAGAATTTTAGAGGTGGGTCAGAAATACTAGGTGACCTTAACCAAAATTTAGGAAGAGAATGCAATTCTACTTGGTTTTTTTTTTTTCCACCTTTCTCCCATATCACTGGTAATGGAGGAAGACTCACTGCCTTGTGGTGCTTGTTAATGATTAGTAGGTTTCTGACAAGTGTGGGTTTATTATTAGGAGCTGTTGTGGTGGTCTGGGAAGGGTTGCTTTAAGATTGGTTAAAACTCTGCCTCTTTGCTACGCAGACATTGATATTCTTTTTTTTGAAAGTAAACACATTTCATATCTTCACCATTTTCCATCCATGTTTTTGGAGAAAACGTTTGTCTCAGTGGGTATTAAAGGTTGGGAGACTGCAGTGATAAGTGTGTCTGAATCTCTCTATGGGGCTGTTTGTGAGGGGGTTCAAATTCTGAATGCTCATCACACACCTCCCCTATTCTAAAATTATTGATGCACTGTTATTGATGGGATTGTATGGGTTGATAGCCTTTCTTTAGTGTCTGTAGGGCTGTATTCAGCCTTGTAGATCCCCCTAGTGGTGGTTTTGTAAAGGCTGTCTTCAGTGCCTTATTTCCTCAGAAAACAACTGGTATTTCTCACAGCTTCTAGATTTGGACAAAGGAATGATACAAGATCAGGTAACTAAAAGTTAAGAAAATGGCACAGTTCCTTCATTTTTGAGTTAAAGTCTTGTGGTAATCATTTCCAGCCTATCTTTTATCTTTCATGAAACTTTCTGTGACCACGTCGACCTGTGTATTCATTTTAACAAATATTTAATAAGCATGTATTGCCTGGTACTGTGTTAGGTTCCAGGGATGCTAAGATAATAAAGTATGTTTTGTCTACTCAAGTGAGCTTATAGTCTAGTGGAGGAGAGAAAAAGTAAATAAGAGAGTGATAATACCATGAGATAGGTGCTGTGTCCTGGCTGCTGGTGATGATGAAGAATATAGACCTAAGGTGGGCCCAGTGGTTTCAGCTTTTTTGTCACCTATAGAGATTATATTCTTTGACCCTCTTAGAACATTTTTTTTTTCTTTTTTGAGATGGAGTGTCGCTCTTGTTGCCTAGGCTGGAGTACAATGGTGCGATCTCAGCTCACTGCAACCTCCGCCTCCCGAGTTCAAGTGATTCTCCTGCCTCAGTCTCCTGAGTAGCTGGGATTACAGGTGTCCGCCACCATGCCCAGCATTTTTTTTTTGTTTGTATTTTTAGTAGAGACAGGGTTTCACCATGTTGGCCAGCTGGTCTCGAACTCCTGACCTCAGGCGATCCACCCGTCTCAGCCTCCCAAAGTGCTGGGATTACAGGCATGAGCCACTGCACCCAGTCCTCTTAGAACATTTTATAATCACTATATATGTGTATAACTACTCTAAAAATAGGTTAAATAATAATAGCTAACACTGGGTACTCGTGTGTCAGGTCAGACTGAGCTAAATGATTTCTGAGTATTGTGTCATTATTCTCATGATACTTCTACATGGGAGGTGGAATTATTTATACTTTAACAGATGAAGGGACTGCTACCTGGAGAGGTGAAGGAACTTGCCCAAGAATAGACAACTAGGAGGAGCCGGAGTAATGTGTGCTTGCTATTAGATATTTAAACAATGGAAAAATATTACAAAAGACTGCAAACTCCATGACAGCAGGGATATTTGTTTTGTTTATGGATATATCCCAAGTACTAGAACAGTACCTGGAACAGAAGTGCTCAAGAAATATTTTTTCAGTGAATGAATTTGTTGAATGCTAGCCCATAAAGAGAAATATTTAACAGTTTGGTATCTGTTTTTCTGGACTTTAAAAAATATATACTATATGTTTTTTTTAATTTTATTTTTTTGAATAGGCAATACATGGTCCATAAATCAAAATACTATAAAAAGGTATACAGTGAAAAGAAGTGCTCCCACCCCTGCCCCCATTCCCCCCTACCTCAGGTAATCACTTTTTTTAGTTTCTGGTGTTTCCTTCCAGGGTTTCTATATGCAAAAAATACATACCTCCTTTCTTACACAAAACGTATACTGCGCATACTGTTCTGGACCTTGCTTTTTTACTTACAGTATATGATTTTTTAAACATGCATATGATCATAGTGTACAATAGTGTTTTGTAACTTGCTTTGATTCTCTTGGCAAAAATATATTGCAGACTTCTATCCTTGTTGATACCTTTAGTTTTACCTGAGAAACATTTATTATAGATTATCTGGGGTTAAAGAGATCTGTAGACGAGTAGAAGTTTCAAACTTACATTTGGGAAGTTTAACCAGCGTATTTAAGGCAAGAAAGATTTATGGGTCATAACTGTTTAAAAGCAGAATACAGTTGGTACTTAAAGATGTAATGATTGCTGATTAAACTGAAGAGTCATCTGAAAAGCAAAAGCAGTGAGTACCAAGTTGACCAGTTATATCCTCAAATCAGCTAGCAAAACCAGTAAGTCGGTAAAAAGATCCCAGTCATTATAACAACAAAAAACCTAAAATGTCCAGGAATTAATTAGAGATGTCAGGATTTATATGAAGAAAATCATTGAACTTTGTTGAAGGGTGTAATATAAGGCTGAATAAGTGTAGACATACCAATTTTATGCGCCAATTTTTTTCTTTTTATTATTTTTACAATTTGGCCGATGTTAGTGATGAGTGGTTGTGTTCAGTTTTTTTATTGATACATAATTTGTTAAGCATCCTTTTGACGATCTTTTTGTTTCCATAAAATTTCTAAAGAGGAACTTTGGAATGGGATTTATAGGTCTTCAGAATATCATTTTCATGACTTTTGATGCATGAACATACTTCTTAAGAGGTTTTTAAGAGGTTGTACATAGAAACGTGCACAATGGATGATTATTACTGCCTTGAACTAGTCTCAATTTAATAAAAAGTACCTATGTAACTTAACTGATATTTACATGTAGTAGATTTTTTTCAAAGGTTGACATAGGGAAAGATAAGGGAGATGATATGCTGGTTCTTAATGAAAAGGAATGTCTTTTTGTGGTCTACTAATTGACTGCTTTAAGAAGAGAACCTACTATTAGTTCAGTGGATTGTTAAGTTCTGGAGTAGTGTTAGTTTAGAAGCAATAAAGGATTGGTTGCTAAAGGTAAAAAGCAAACCTTAAAACAATAACCTAAAAACAAATGGGAAGGTTCTGGGCAGAGAATTAACATTATTAATGCAGTTCAGTTTCAGTTTTCTTTTTTTCATACAGCAGAGCAAACTATTTCCTGGTTTGTTTATGGAAAGATGTTATGCTGTATCAGCTGGAATCTAGCTTTGCTTATGAAGGTGTAACCACATAGGTGAAAGATGTTGATTACTGAGTTTTCTCACACCATATATTAATCAAATACTCTTATTTGGGTTGGGTTTCTAGAGGGAAATTTCATTTTGACTTTTCATTTAGAATTTTTCCGTTTGGTTCTAAATCTATAGGGGACATTACATTCAGTACACTTCATTTTTAAAGAATATGTTGCTTAACAATAATTCTAGATCCTGGGATTGGATATCTATCAGATCCCACTCATATCTCCACAGTGTGAAATTAGCAAAAAGATATAGTTAAATACTCAGTCTCGATTTAGACCGAATAATTGTGTTTCTCAGCTGGACACACATTTTCCAGCCATTCGGTTTTTGCCTGCCTTATGTATTTAGGTGATTATTCTTCTAGGTTTATCAAGAAACTGAGGAGTACCTTTTTAGGATTGTTGCTGGAGGCTGTTGGAACATAGACTAGCTTCAAATTTGAGAGTCAGATTGATTGATAAAATATATCTGATGCTGTTACCTCTGAATAAATGACTTTTGCTGGTAAAGTAGTATGCTTTTAAAATAATATGAAAAAATTCTGAATTAAAGTTAGTAATTTACACTGTAATTGATTTTAGATGTTATTATATTACTTGCTAAAAAGATTTTTTTTTTTCTGGGAATAGAAGCTTATAAAAATTTAAAATATGTTTAATTTTCTATATAGCTCCATCAAGTATGATGGTGAAGGATGAATATGTGCATGACTTTGAGGGACAGCCATCGTTGTCCACTGAAGGACATTCAATTCAAACCATCCAGCATCCACCAAGTAATCGTGCGTCGACAGAGACATACAGCACCCCAGCTCTGTTAGCCCCATCTGAGTCTAATGCTACCAGCACTGCCAACTTTCCCAGCATTCCTGTGGCTTCCACAAGTGAGTTCTAGAATCAGATGTAGTCAGCAAGTTGAGTTTTCCTAATCATTGCTTATTTATGTGTAGTCCCTTGGGGGAAAACTCCAAGTAAGTAAACATTAAAAGTAACTATAGTATCTTTCATAGGTAAACAGGTATTAAACAGGTATGCACAATCACTTGGAATTTAAGTAATGGCTTTGATTATAATATTGATTTAAATTAATGATCTGATTTGTACTTTACTATTACGTGTAGAAGTAAGTAGCCTCTTAAGCTCCCAGATAGATTTTGGAGAAATATTTAAATAATTAACAAGTAGTTTTGATCCAAGATGTTTATGAAGGTCTGTGTTAATGGAATTGCAACCTTTCTTTTAATGCAGTGTTCTTATTTTGTTTTTTCTGGGACAATATTACCTTATAGTAGTTGTCTGATTTTCTCACTGTGCAAAGGGATCTTGACAAATTTGTTATATATTGCTCAAGATAGACATTAAGTAATTAAATCAGTTTTGATATAAGCTAACTTCTATATCTCTTTTTAAAATATATGTATATATTTTAAAAAAAAATCTGTTTCAGAAAGATCCTTCTTTTCTGCCATGTCATAGGAGGCAGAGGGGCTGCTAGGTTCAGGTTTTTGGGGGCCTGATCATATGACCTGGTTCTGTTACTTATTTTCACAGTAACCAAAGGTTTGATAGTTTGCTGCTTGGCAAATGAAGTAGCTTTTTTTTCTTTTTTTTTTTTCAATTAATCATAGAGCGTGGTCTTGGCATGTGTATGGTGTTAGTTGCATGCAGTTACTAAAAGAATTTATGTAAACCCACATCAGAATAGACTTTTGACAGCTCTGGGCTAATACTGTGTTAGTTGCTACCGAAAGTACCATTATTCTTTTTGCTTTACTATCAGATTAGATTCAACATAGAAATTTTGGTCTTTGGAATAAATGGGGGACTGATTTCTGTAATTGTGAGTTTTCAAGTGAAGTATACCAAAATTTCCCCTCTTTAATTCATTACACCACTTCAAACAATATGTTTTTGGTTTGCTATATAAAAGATGACAGTCTCACTATAGGCAGCATATTCTAAATGGGTCATGTAGGTTAAGCACTTGAGAACCCAGATCCTTAATCACTTGGTGCTTCTATTAATCTGTCTACTTTTTATTTACCAAATTAGGAATATGGTTGACAAACAGTGGGTAGTGATAGAAAATAAAAGAAGGTACATTATAGCCACTTGAACGTAGATGAGTGCTAGAGCACAGCTACCTACTTCTGTTTATATTATCTGGAGATTGAATTTCTGTGCCTTTGTCAGTGCTTACTAAAGTGACTTCATTTTGCCTGTGTTGTTTCCTGAGGTTGAATCCTATTGAAAGGTTAGAAAAAGTGATAGAAATGAAATGCAGCTAATTTTATACTGGTATTTATTGGGTAGATTTTAATAATAGAATACTGTAAATACTGTAAGTTTTAGAACTTGTATCAAAATGTTCCCTTATGTGGTGGCATGCGCCTGTAGTCCCAGCTGCTCTGGGGGCTGAAGCAGGAGAAATGGCATGAACCCGGGAGGCGGAGCTTGCAGTGAGCAGAGATCGAGTCACTGCACTCCAGCCTGGGCGACAGAGTGAGACTCCGTCTCCAAAAAAAAAAAGAGGGTTCCCTTAGATCTCAAAAAGTATACTGATAAAATTAAATGAAAGAAAAGAAGTTGAACTAAAATAGAAGATTTGAAAGGCTATTTTACGTGAGCTGATTTAGTCGTATTGTTTAACTTTATTTTACATACTTAGAATTGTATAAGGGAAGTATTCAGTATGGATAACTACAGTGAGTCACTTTACAATTTATGTTCTTTTGACACCTGAATATTTTAAGAATTTCCTTTTAAATACCTGTAAATTAAAATAATTTATCCTGTGTAGTTAATGACAATTTTTGTAAGTTAGCTAAGAGTATTGCCTGTAGAATTGTTAAAAACATGAAAAAAACCATAATTAACCTTTAAAGATAACTTGCAGAATCTGGGGGATGAGTAGGAAGGGAGGTTGCTAAAATGTCATTTTTACAGATAAATAATTTGGGGAGTATTGAAATATTCTCTTTAGCTTTTGGTTTTGTAATTCTTAGCTTTAAGGAAATGTGATATGTAAAGAAAAGAAAAATATTCCTTTTCTTTGATACTTTGAGCAATGGTGACATGTTACTCTCTTCCATCTGATTATACTCCCATTTAGAAAAGAATGAGGTGATGCCAGTTATAAATAATTATAAATTTAATGCTTTCCAAATAGGATAAACAGTCGACTTAATGCTCTTTAAGAAACCAAATTTCCACTTTAAAAAAAAAGCCTTAAAAATATAGGACAGTAAGCAATATCATAGGATGGTTTTTGAATAGAATAGAAGCCAAGAGAAGCTTGATTCTCTTGGTATGTTACATACAGAGAGGGCAACTAATTTCTTGTACATCTGGGAATATGATGGTGTTCTTGAAAAGAAATGATTCTTGGTTTATAAAAGCTCTTGAAAAAATTTGAAAGTAGACTGATAGTTTTTTTGTTTGTTTTTAACCAGTAAATGGTATATTGATTGGACAGCAGAGCTAGATCTTTTTAACTTCCTCATCTTCACTATCACATCCTATTTAAAATAATTTTCTGCTCTGCTTTTCTCTGTCAAACCCTAGTATTCTGCCATTACTAGTACCAGTGCTGATAATGGTTAATTTTTCAGTTTTCAACATTTTCTTGAGCCTGGATTTTTGGGGTCCTAATTAGAAAGGTCCAGAGAGAGAGGTGGATGGAGTGGCCAGGATGAACTGACATACCTCTGAAGAAGTTAATATGATAGGCCAGACATACAGTGGTGTTTTGCTGGCATTTGAAATATGTTTGTGAAGAAATAAGCCACTACAATTAGTTAGACATTACCTAAAATGGAATAATTTTGAGCTTCCTCAAATTAAAGTTTGCCTTTATAGATGACTGTAGGTTTTTTACCTGATAGGCCATGGGTGAGTTACACTTTTTGCCCATCTTTATAGTTGTGCATTATCAGATAAAATTGGTCCTTCATTTAGTATATGAAATCATAAGATGACATCTATGAATGTACCATGTTAATGTCTTCTTGTTCCTCTAGGTCAGCCTGCCAGTATACTGGGGGGCAGCCATAGTGAAGGACTGTTGCAGATAGCATCAGGGCCTCAGCCAGGACAGCAGCAGAATGGATTTACTGGTCAGCCAGCTACTTACCATCATAGTATGTACATACTTTAAAAAATCTTTTAAATAGTTGAGAAAAAAGTAGGCAGCCTTTATAAAAGCAAATTAACCCATGTGGGCCTTAATTTTTAGACAGCACTACCACCTGGACTGGAAGTAGGACTGCACCATACACACCTAATTTGCCTCACCACCAAAACGGCCATCTTCAGCACCACCCGCCTATGCCGCCCCATCCCGGACATTACTGTAAGCTCTTGTTTTTGTTGTAAGGGCTAGTTTTTTTTTTTTTTTGGTAGGGCTTTGTTTTCTATTTTTTAAAAATGTTTTTACATCTTTTATTCATCCTGTGATTTTGTTTCATTAAATAGTGCTTTTCAGTATTTTTTGTAAACAGTATTATTTTTCATAGTTATCCTACCTTTTTATTTTAGAGGAGTGATGTTTGCTAAATACATTTATTTCTCTGTTGCTAATGTTTCATTAACATCACATTGATTTCCATTCATTTGTTTGTTTGCTTTGTATATGTTCTTAGATCTCATCTGTGTCTTGTATATCCACGCATAATGGATTGAAACCCTTTGAGCGCTAAGTTCTCAAGGTTTCCCTCAGCATAGTATTCAGTGTACTTTGGATAATGTTGAATCTATAGATAACTCTGTGCTGGCATGATTGGGAGGAATACCCTACAGATAGCCTGTAGTTTCAGGTAGAATAGGAGCATTGTTCATATGGCTTAGTAAAATCAAGAGTATAACTCTTTTATATACATTAAATCCCTTTCTTCTCATTATAATATTAATAGTACCAAAGAACAATTAGAAAATATAGAAAAGTTTAAATAAGAAAAGCAAAATTACCCTGAATCCTGCTACTCAAAAACAGCCACTTCTAATATTTTGTTATTTTCCTTCCAGTCCTATAAACAGGTATATGTAAATTGACAGGGGGCTCCTACTCTATGTGTATTGTATATATCTTGCTTCTTTTCAGTTATGTTACTATTTTTTCCATTTCTTAAGAGAATGTAATTTTTAATGGCTGTCTAGGCCGTCATAGTGTTGAAGGGTGCTGGGTTTGGACCTTTAATAGGCTGTGTGACTGTTGACAAGTTATTTCACCTCATTAAGCCTCAAGAGTAATAATAGTAGTATCTACCTCAAGGGGTGTTTGTAAGAAGTAAACGTAATAATTTATGTGAGGTGTTTAGCACAATGTCTTAACACATTACAAGTTTTCAATTATGTTAGCTACGATTCCATTAAATAAACATCCTTAACATAAGCACTTGTTTTTAGAATAGACGTAACAGTTTATTATTATACATTGCATTATAAATTGTACTGTATTGGACGTTACATGAATAATTCATTTATGATCTGTATTAAATATTGGATATAAAATGTGTAAATTGTGTAATAATAGCACTTGGCAGATAGCACTAAAATGTTAGTTATTAAATATCCATGAAAGTATTAATAGTTTAAGACTATTTGCTTGTTGTACACTTTTAAGTTCTTAGACATTGCATAAGCTTGTTTTAAACAATTCCTAACCTATAATAGTTATATTTAAGTAAGATTTACTGAAAGTTTTAGCATTAGACAACTTTTAATAAATAAAAATGGAATTTTTGTTGTCTTTTCTTTAGGGCCTGTTCACAATGAGCTTGCATTCCAGCCTCCCATTTCCAATCATCCTGGTAAGTGTATTTCAAAATTGATTTCCTGTGTTTAGATTGATTTAGTGGTGATTGAAACGCACAAACACAGGCTTTAATAGAATTATGGGGTCACTTAACTTCTCAGATAAGTACAATACTTATCATGACATGAGTTAATCAATAGTTTGAGTAGTCAATATAGTCACACATAGACTGTCCATATTTTATTCAGTTTAACTGTCCCCAAAAGAAAAGAACTATCTTTTCAGCTAAAATGAGAATTACAGAAATGCTGGCTTCAGCATTGAATACATAAATATGCAGCAGAATAAAACTAGGTTTCAAAATAGAACAGCTGTAAAACTATAGCTTAAAAAGCCAGGAAAGAATCTTAAGTACATGCTGAAAAGAAAAATAATTCACTCTATTCAGGATCTCTGGTTAACTGGAATTTAGAAACTATTTGATTAAATTGTATGCAAAAGAGTAAATAGCTAAGTAGCTTTCTTCAGTTCAAAGTTTGTGTATAATTTTTGAAACTATAGAGGTAATAAAACAGAAAACACTTGAAAATAAAATACTGAAAGTCCCTTGTAACACAAACATAGATTTTGAATTTTTTTCTTATCCCTTCGTATCTGTTTTTCTTGGCATAAAAAGATGCAAATATATTACTTCAACTAATCACCTTAATTTTTTGGAAACCATAAACTCAGTTTTCCTCCTAATTAAAAGAAAATTATTATGAAGAATTATATTTTTATTTTTACTTGTTTATTTTTGAGACAGGGCCTGGCTCTGTCGCCCAAACTGGAGTGCAGTGGCATGATCTCAGCTTACTACAGACTTGATCTCCTGGTCTCAAGCGATCCTCTCACCTCAGCTTCTAGAGTAGCTGGGACTATAGGCAGGGGCCACCATGCCTGGCTAATGTTTGTATTTTAGTAGATACAGGGTCTCACCATGTTGCTCAGGCTGGTCTCAAACTCCTGGGCTAAAGCAATCCTCCTGCTAATAATTTTATTTATTTATTTATTTTTAAATTTTTTTCCGAGATGGGATCTCGCTATGTTGTCCAGGCTGGTTTTGAACACCTAGCCTCAAGTGATCCTCCTGCCTTAGCCTCCCAAAGCGCTGGGATTATAGACGTGGGCCACCACACCAAGCTTGAAAAATTTAAAAAATATATTTTTAAATGATTTTATTTTTAATCTTTGTGGGTACATAGGAGATGTATATATTTATGGGGCACATGAGATGTTTTGATACAGGCATATAATGCATGATAATTACATCATGGAAGATGGGGTATACATCCCCTCAAGCATTTATCTTTTGTGTTACAGTCTATACTCTGTTAGTTATTTTAAAGTGTACAATTAAATTATTGACTACAGTCACCCTGTTGTGCTGTAAAATATTAGACCTTATTCATTCTAACTACTTTTTGTACTATTAACCATCCTCACCTTCCCCCAATCCCCCACTACCTTTCCCAGCCTCTAGTAACCATCCTTCTACTCTCTGTCTGTATGGGTTCAATTGTTTTGATTTTTAGATACCATAAATAAGAACATGTGATGTTTGTCTTTCTTTGCCTGGGTTCTTTCACTTAACATAATACCTCTAGTTCTATCCATGTTGTCGCAAGTGACTGAATCGCATTATTTTTTATGGCTGAATAGTACTCCACTGTGTATAAGTCAAGCATAAAGAATTTTAAGCATACCAGAATAATACAGGAAGTTCCCCCATTGTACTCATTCTTCAGTTTCAGCCATTATCAACTAATGACCAATCTTGTTTCATTCGTACTCACTCTTTCTTCATTCTATATTATTTTGAAGCAAATCCTATATAATAGTTTTATATGTAAATATCTTAGTGTATATTTCCAGTAAAGGTTTTTAAAAACATAAACACAGCGCCCATAATGATTAATTTAAAGGGTAACATGCAATTCTTAAATAGGTCTACATAATTTTCTTTTTGTAAATGTTCTGTTATTGATTATGTTGGTTTAATTTTTCTTCTAGCTGTTTAAAAAAATAGAAGGGAACATCTTTGTGTTTATAACTTTTCTCATATTTTAGTTTAAGAAATTTATAGAATTTCTAGATCAAAAGGCAATATTACAGTGACACCAGAGTGTGAGAACCAGTGTTACTGTGCTGGCTAGCAGTAGATGTCATAGTTTAATAAACTTTTTGCTGATTTAAGAGGCAAATACTTGTTCTGGTTAGGAAAAAGGTGATGTTAGTGGGGCAGAAGCATTCTTTTAACAATATATATTTATTATCTTCTTTAACGGATTTTCTGTGTTATATTGTGTGTTGTGATTTTAAACATTTTTGCAGGTCAAGGGGTCTAGCCTTTTCATAAACTTTTTTTTTTTTTGAGAAATGTAATATACAGATAAGTACATAACACAAGTAAGTATATAGTCTGACATCACTAAAACCAATACTCATGTAACCACTACACAGATTGAGAACTAAAACATTGTGGCATCCCAGAAACCCTCCTACCCCATGAATTTTGTCTCTGTCAAAACCTTCTCTTTCCTTCTCCCCAGAGGTAGCTACTGTCCTGTTTTTTAGGGATATCACTTTTTTTTGCTCTTTTATTTATTTTTTTAAATTTTTATTTATTTATTTTGAGATGAACTGTTGTTCTGTCACCCAGGCTAGAGTGCAGTCACACAATTCGGCTCACTGCAACCTCCACCTCTGGGTTCAAGCCATTCTCCTGCCTCAGCCTCCCGAGTAGCTGGGATTTGGGATTATAGGCGCCCGCCACCATGCCTGGCTAATTTTTGTATTGTTAGTAGAGATAGGGTTTCACCATGTTGTCCAGGCTGGTCTCGAACTCTTGGCCTCAAGTGATCTCTGCCCCATCGGCTCCCAAAATGCTGGGATTACAGGCATGAGTCACCATGCCCGGCCCTTTTATGCTCTTTTAAAGTGATGAATACATCCCTAAACAGTCTAGTAATCTGGCTTTACTTGCTTTTTTTTTGAGACGGAGTCTTGCTCTGTCACCCAGGCTGGAGTGCAGTGGCACGACTTGGCTCACTGCAACCTCTGCCTCCCGGATTCATGCCATTCTCCTGCCTCTGCCTCCCGAGTAGCTGGGACTATAGGCGCCTGCCACCACGCCCGGCTAATTTTTGTATTTTTAGTAGAGACGGGGTTTCACTATGTTGGTCAGGCTGGTCTCGAACTCCTGACCTCTTGATCTGCCCGCCTTGGCCTCTCAAAGTGCTGGGATTACAGGCGTGAGCCACTGCGCCTGGCCTACTTGTTTTTTAAATTATATAAATGGAATTACTGTATCAGGATCTTGATTCGTGTGTGAATGTATTGTGACAACGGGAAAATTTAGGGTCTGAAGAATGAGAATTTTTACTGGCTATCCTTAAGAGTCATTAGTGGCTCCTGGCAATTTAGGGAGCTTAGTGTTCATATAGCTTGGTGGGAGATAGTCTGCAGCAGTGAGGGTAATCAAGGCTCTGAGGAAAGACCTACCCTGGATAGAATCATAGGTGGGTATAGCGCTGGTGGCATTTAGCTAGTCATTTGGACCTCTTCAGCAGTTGCCTTTGGCCTCTTGGTAGATTTAATTCATTCTTTTCATGGTAGAACTGGTGTTTAAGCCCAACATCTCCTGGTTAGAAAATAGCATTAACTATTTGAGGCTATGCATTTGTAGTAGTATGCATTGACATTAAAGCCTCTTACTGTTTTTTTTTCTTTTTTTTATTTTTAAGAAACCGTGTCTCACTATGGGCCTCTATCTTTGAGTAGAATAAGGAAGTGATTTAATGGTGAGGCTGATCCTGAAAAGGTCTCTGTCAAGGTAGTTGCCGCAGAGGATTTGCTCTGCGTGTACACCTTTAATGGAGTCAGCAGGTAGAACCCAGATGGTCTTTGGCTGTGGATACTAATGGGCCCTTGAGGAGTTCTATCTCACAACTGTTCCTCTTCATTTCTCCTTTTGTACTGTTTCAAGAATACTATAACTGATTTCCCTGTTGGGAGAGCTTCCAGTTCTAGCACCCTCCTCCTCAACTCTTATCTCTACTGCTACTCGGTATTTATTTTAAAATTTGAATCTAGTTATTTCTTTGCTCAAGAACTTATTCCCCTACTCAATGCTTGGCCGTAGGATAAAGTCCAAATTCCTTAGCTAGGCAGAAAAGAATCTCTGGTCCTGGTCCTTGTGTGCTTCTCTAGCCTCATCTCTTGATGCTTTAACCTAGGTATATCATCCCTCTGCTTTTTTCTCGTACTCTATATTAGTTATCTATTCCACAACAAATTACCCCAAACTTAGCAAGTTGAGACAGTAACAATTTGTTATATCACTTAGTTTCTATAGGTAGGGATCTACATATGGCTTAGCTGGGTGGTTTCGGCTCAGGATCTCATGAGGTTGCACTAAAGTTGTCAGCTGGGGCTGCCATCATCTGGAGGCTTTTTCGGAGGCTAAAGGAATCACTTTCAGGGTGGTTTACTGACATATCTGGCAAGTTAGTTTTCTCTTTGGCAGGAGGCTCCAGTTTCTCTTCTTGTGGATTTCTCTGTAGAGCTGCTTGAATATCCTTATAATATGACAGCTAACGAGTGATCAGGAGAGAGTAAGACAGAGCCTCGGTGTCTTTTAATACTTAGCCTCAGAAGTTACATCATCGTATCTGTAACAGTCCATGTTATGTGGGAGGGGACTACACAAGGATGTGAATATCAGGAGGTGAGAATCATTGGGGGTCATCGTGAATGCTGGGTCCCATCGTGAATGCTGGGTCCCATGCACCTCTATCCTCCCAAATGTGGTGAACTCTGAAGATCCAGCTCAAGTACACTACTGATGGGAAGCCTTTCCTAATCCCTTGTTCCCTGCTACCTAGTACTTTATAATCGTACTAAATTACAGCTACTAGTTCACATGTCTGCTATCCTTGCTTAATGTAGAAAAGAAACCAAAGTTTAAAAATTTGTGTAGGTATATGGTTAATGTAGGCCCTTAAGGCCTGATTAAGAAATGCTAAAATATTCTACCATAGATGTAGAACTATTTAAACAGGAAATATACCTTTGAATCTTTTATATGTGTAAAAATCATCAATAATATATTGTAAATTTATTTTGAGAAATTATTTTTGAAGATACATAAATGTTTTAGGAAATAGGTGATACAGTTGTATAAAATGAAAATAATAAAGATTGGTCGTAATTACCTTGATGTTAAAGATTTCAGATAGGCAACATACTTGGTGATTCCATGTGTTGTCTTTGGAAAAGTTTAATCACCTCATTTCTTTTTTGCCAACTTACTGTTTCTACTTTTTCTTAAAGCTGAGATATATTCATCAAATTGAATATTGATTGCAAATTAAAGTGAAAGATTTCTTCAGTATCTGAGGTTATTTTGTTAAAATTCACAAATGGATTTGAAACCCACAAATTTTCAACTTCAGGTGTGCTCTAGACTTTGGAGAGTACCTTTTTGTATTTATAAAAGATTCTCACAGGGCATCTCATTCAGATCTAAATAATAAAGGTAATAATTCATAATGAGTCACTTAGGTGCTTTAAGCAAATCTTTATACTTTATTTGGAATGACTTTATTTTTATTTAAAATATTGAAGATAGGCAGAGCACTTTGGCTTACTCCTATAATCCCAGCACTCTCAGAGGCCCAGGCCAGGGGATCGCTTGAGCCTAGGAGTTTGAGACCAGCTTGGGCAACATAACGAGACCCCGTCTCTACAAAAAAGTACCAAATAATTAGCCAGACATGGTGGTGTGCATCTGTAGTCTCGGCTACTCTAGAGGCTGAGGTGAGAGAATCACTTGAGTCAGGGGGTTCAAGGTTGTAGTGAGCCATGATTGCACCATTGCATTCCAGCCTGGGTCTCAGAAAAATACATAATAATTCTGAAAACAAAAAATTGAAGATAATACCTTGGAGACTTAAATCTTTCATTTTAATTTAACAACATTTATTTGATAAGACTGTGCTTTATAATTTCCCCATTACAAAAAATATTTAGATAAGTTTTTTCATTGTAAAAAATTTTTTTTGTTAACTCAGTCTTTTAAAATCTTTTCTTTGGCCAGTGATGAGCAGTTTTGGGGTTCATGAGACTGGCTTAACTTCACTAATTTAGGAGCAAAAAATATAAAAATATCAAAGTTATCACATAACTGTCTTACTCCCTTTCAAATGAGTTGAGGAATTCAGAAAGCCCACTCAGTGTTGAATAATTCCAGCCTTCTGTTGATGCTAGTTTTGAGAACTGCAGAGTTGTCATTATATGGCATTAGTCCTCGGGGGCAAAAGAGTGAAGAGATTCTAGAAAAGTTTAATAGGTGTTTCCTATTACCATCCCCTGTTTTTGAAATGAGAATGATCCCTTCTGACTGTTTAGCAAATTGAGAGTGGAGTAAGAAAGTTTTTCACATAGTGTTTTGTATCTCAGTACTGCCAGATTTGCTGGGACTCACTTAGATTAGCTCTAGCCTTCTCCGTCCTCATAAGTGGTAGTCCCCTTACCTTTGCTTTCCTAGGCCTTTTTAAATCACTGATCGGTAGTGCAACTCTCCTATGCCAGTTTCTTTTCATTCTCAAGTCTCTTAAAACATTTCTTCCCAGTACTAGCGTGTCAACTCAAACTAAACCTGTTCAGAGTGCAGCTTTAGGTAACCATTGCTGTTTTATAGTATCTGAACTATTAAGACAAAAACAATTACTTTGGTGAGTAGGAAATAATAAAGTTAAGTTTAGGTGCGGTTGTGGGTGTTGTAAATAATGATGATAAGACTACATTTTTCATGCCCGGTGTGGTGGCTCACACCTGTAATCCCAACACATTGGGAGGGCAAGGCAGGAGGATCACTTGAGCCCAGGAATTCAAGACCAGCTTGGGTATCATAGGGAGACCCAACCCCATCTCTACAAAAAATTTAAAAAATTAGCCAGGCATGGTGGCCTGCACCTGTATTCCCAGCTACTTGGAAGGCTGAGGTGAGAGGATAGCTTGGGCCTGGGATAGCTTAGGATAGCTTGGGCTGCAGTGAGCTGTAATCGTGCCATTGCACTCTAGCCTGGGCAAGAGAGTGAGACCCCCATCTCCCTCCTCCTCCCAAAAAACATATATTTTTCTTAAACATGGAGGCTATAAAACTCCCATCCCCCCCCCCCCCCGCCCCAGTTGACTAACAGAAAAAACATTGCTTACTATGGAACTTTGCTTCTGGTTAGTATCCTTCAGTATAAACCAGGAAATGTATGTACTTGGATCTCATTTGTTTTTTTTGAGACGGGGTCTCACTCTGTCACCACACTGGAGTGCAGTGGCACCATCTCGGCTCACTGCAACCTCTGCCTCCTGGGTTCAGGCGATTCTTCTGCCTCAGCCTCCCGAGTAGTTGGGACGACAGGTGTGTGCCACCACGCCCAGCTAAATTTTTGTATTTTTAGTAGAGACGGGGTTTCACCATGTTGGCCAGGATGGTCATGATCTCTTGACCTCGTGATCCGCCCGCCTTGGCCTCCCAGAGTGCTGGGATTATAGGCGTGATCTGCCGTGCCTGGCTCTCATTTTCTTTTTACCTAGTTTTATAAATACTTGTTTAAAACAAAATTTAACATTTGGACTGATTGTGTAAAGACCACTTTTAAGTGTTGTTACTGTTTTTTTGTTGTGTTTTTTTTGGCCGCCAAAACATTGGGTAATGGTTGTCTTAGACAATCTCTGTAGTTTTGGTTTAACCAGTGTACCTATCAGTTGTTTGCTGAAGTTTCTTGTCCATAGCATAATGTGATACCTTCACATTACATTTTCTATAGATAATTTTTTGTTTGTTTGTTTTTTGATTTTTGAGACGGGGTCTCACTCTGTGGCCTGGGCTGGAGTGCAGTGGCACTCTCATGGCTCACTGCAGCCCTGACCTCCCAGACTTAGGTGATTCTCCCATCTCAGCCTCCCGCATAGCTGGAACTACAGATGGACACAACCACGCCCAGCCAATTTTTCTATTTTTCGTAGAGATGCGGTTTTGCCATGTTGCCCAGGCTGGCCTTGAACTCCTGGGCTCAAGTGATCTGCCCATCTTGGCCTCCCAAAGTGCTGGGATTATAGGCATGAGCCACCATGGCCGGCTGAAAATAATTTCATAAATACTTCAAAACTCGTTTTTAAGAAGACACTCAGTGAAGACGCTTAGTGTATCACTGGTTTTTATGTTCTAATCATAATGAAATATATTTAAACAAATATTTATCTTTGTGACGAGTTCATTAGAGTGACATGGCAAAACATTTGAGTTTTTAAGTTTTTGAATTATCCAGTCTTCATGTGATCTGTTTTGGTAACTCCTCATTGCATTGGAAAGTATTTTATTGCTTGGCAGCATTTTGAAAAGTAATTAGGGTACATAGCTTTTACAAGTTGTTTTCTTTTTTAAAAAATTTTAAGCATCAATCATACTTCATTTTAGGTTATTTTTTTTTCCGTAAGATCTGGGTTTCTTTTTTGTCATTCTAAGTAACTTTGTTGAAAGTAAGATTGTTGAAAGTTTTATTGCTTCAAATTCTAGTTTAAAGTTCATAAACAGCTTATTGAGATACAGATAAATCTTTCTTTTAAATATGTCAAACCCATTTCCACCCTAGGGTCTTTGCTTTTGCTTCCTCTCTGAAATCTGTTCAGTCTCCACATAGATAAAAGGTTATTCAGGTCCCATCTTTTCAGATGGGATGTCCCCTACCATCCAGTCTGAAGTGCTCTTCCCAATCATCTGCTGTTCCATGCCCTGTTTTATTTTCTTCACAGTGTTCATTGTTATCTGAGTTATTTTATTTGTTTGCTTATTTGTCTGCCCCTGCACCTCTGTGAGAACAGGAACTGTAGCTGTTTTGTTTCCTACTGTGTATGCAGTGCCCAGAAAGATCCCTAGATACTCTGTAGATATCTGTTAAATGAGTTAAAACAGGAAAGCCAAATAATTTTTATGTATTTGGGCTTGATGTAATAATTGTTGTGTACAAATAAAAATTAGAAATACTTGATCAGTTGTCTTTGCAAACCAAAGTAGCACCTCTTTTTTCCCAGTGATTTAAAATTATATATTGTTGTTCAAATGAGTACACTAAATACATCTTCAAAGTTAAAATTGTGGTAGTTAACATGACCTGACTTCACTAAAAATATCTTTTGCTATGGCATAGATGGGACAAATGACCTTCTACCCAAGAGACAGTTGAGAATCTGTGTGTACAACAACTGTGTGATTAGAGTATAATTAACCTTAACTCAGGGATGGGATAGCTGAGTTGCTTATGCACTTTCTCTCAATTAGGGAATCTATAAAAATATGTCATGAATTGATGTTATTCAAGGACAGTTCCCTGGAATACATCTTAGGGTCAGTGTGTTTTTAAAAAATAAAAGTTGAGACTACATAGAGAATATGTGTAGTCAAATGAAACATCATGGTAAAATAATTTATTTTAGATTCTGATTATTTCTGTTCTTTAAATTCTCAGTTGACCTGGTCCTTTGAGGTAAGAACCAAATTCCAGATTTTAAAAAATGACTTTTAGGACTTGAGGATAAGTGGTATTTGGAAATTAAAAAAAAAGATTACTTTAGGGTTTTAAGAACAGTGCTAGGTACTGAGCTAGAAAATAGAAGACATGGAAATTTCTACTTTTTAATGCATTATGTTATTTTAATCCAGTTGTTTTAGGTGCATTACATTTCCCTCTCCCCTCCCTTCACCCTTTCTTTTAGGAAAAACTGTGTTGTGGAGTGCAAGTGAAAGCCTTATATCTTTCTCTCATGGGAGGATGTTCTTTCCCATTTATTTCCTATAGCTCCTGAGTATTGGTGTTCCATTGCTTACTTTGAAATGGATGTTCAGGTAGGAGAGACATTTAAGGTTCCTTCAAGCTGCCCTATTGTTACTGTTGATGGATACGTGGACCCTTCTGGAGGAGATCGCTTTTGTTTGGGTCAACTCTCCAATGTCCACAGGACAGAAGCCATTGAGAGAGCAAGGTATTGATTGTATAGTCAGATAGTTACTTTAAAAATTGAGCATAGTACATTGTCTTTTATTCAAGGTTATGTTTTCCCATGTACATTATATGTGTTCTTAAATATAAATAGAGGAATAAAGGTCATGTTGAAAATTCAGAATTTGTAAGCACTCGATCTTAATTGTCGATGTTTTTGTTGTTTAACATATAATGATAAAAGGTAGCCTTTTTTTACGTTAGTAGGTTTCTATGTTTCGAATAGTAAGTATACCTTTTGGAATTCAGTTTGAAAATTTTATTTTCTGTGATCATACATTTCTACAAATTACTGAAAGGAAGTAATATTAAATGAGAACATGTTTCTGAAAGTTTTACTTATAATGTTAAAAAAATTGGTAATAAAAGGGAAATGTTTAAGTAAATTATGATAAATTTTTCCTTTTTTATATAGTCATTAAAATGTTTAAAAGTTTATATAATGAGGCTAGGTGCGGTGACTCACACCTATAATCCCAGCACGTTGGGAGGCGGAGTCGGGCAGATCACTTGAGGTCAGGAGTTCGAGACCAGCCTGGCCAACATGGTGAAACCCTATCTCTACCAAAAATTAGCCATATGTGGTGATGTCCACCTGTAATCCCAGCTACTCAGGAGGCTGAGACAGGAGAATTGCTTGAACCCAGGAGGTGGAGGTTGCAGTGAGCTGAGATTGTGCCACTGCACCCCAGCCTAGGCGACAGAACGAGACTCTGTTTCAGAAAAAAAAAAAAAAAAAAAGTTGATATAATGAAATGGAAATGCTTACAATGAAATATTACAGGAACATACCATTTTAGCTACTGTATGATCTCAGCTTTTAAGGATGTGTGTGCTAAAGAACATAATCTTGGCTCTGTCTCTTGCTGTGTGACTTTGGCAAATTACCTAACCTCTAAGCCAGTTCTGGCTAATAGAATTTTCTGTGATGAAGAAAATGATTTATATTTGCACTGTTCAGTTCGGTAGCCACTAGCCACATGTAGCTATTGAGCACTTAAATTATAGCTCACATGATTGACTAATCGGATTTCTAATTAGTTTTAATTTAATTTAAATAGTCACATGTGGCTAGTGGCTATCAATTTGGACAGTATGCCTTAGTTTCCTTATCTAAAAAAATGAGAATAATAGTACTTATTGAGTTGTAAGGGTTTAATGAGAATTCATACTACATGCTCCTGACACATAGTAAGTGTTGTAAATATGTGCATCATTATTAGATATGAACAGGAAAAGAAAAAAGGAAATATACAAAAATGTTAATAGCTATCTTTTGGTTTTATATGATCTTTATTTTTAATTTTTCAATATTAAGCATGCTATACAATCTGAACTAAAATTTAATTTAAAATACTTATCAAGATAAAATGTAATTTCTTTTTTCTTCCTAAGGTTGCACATAGGCAAAGGTGTGCAGTTGGAATGTAAAGGTGAAGGTGATGTTTGGGTCAGGTGCCTTAGCGACCACGCGGTCTTTGTACAGAGTTACTACTTAGACAGAGAAGCTGGGCGTGCACCTGGAGATGCTGTTCATAAGATCTACCCAAGTGCATATATAAAGGTTAGTTACAGTTTTATTTGAATATTTTAGACTTAAAGCTCTATTTGTTGTCAAAAGAATTGAAATCCGGGTGGAAGGAATGGAAACATGTTTTATATATTAAGTAATAAGAAATTGTGTTTGAGTATAAAAAACACATTTTCTGAGGGCATTTATTGACATTATCAGTAATCTAGTTTTATGGTTGCCAATTTGTTACATGTTTTATTTTTTATTTTATTTATTTATTTATTTTTGAGACAGAGTCTTGCTCTCGTTGCCTAGGCTGGAGTGCAGTGGCGTGATCTTGGCTCACTGCAACCTGCGCCTCCCGGGTTCAAGCAATTCTCGTGCCTCAGCCTCCCAAGTAGCTGGGATTACAGGCACATGCTACTGTGCCTGGCAATTTTTTGTATTTTTAGTAGAGACGGGGTTTCACCATGTTGGCCAGGCTGGTCTCGAACTCCTGAGCTTAAGTGATCCACCCAACTTGGCCTCCCAAAGTGCTGGGATTACAGACGTGAGCCACTGCACCAGGCCTGTTACATGTTTTAGAGTAATACAAAGGCTCTTGAAAATACTGAGTGGAGCCTCTAAAGTTGTATTCCTGTAACTTGAAATTTGTAAGAATCAGACTCTGGACTTTCATCTTAGCCAATCTTCAGGATTTTATGGAAGGGAATTCTAAAATTAATAGCTTTTCAAATTAAGAACCTGATAAGCCTGAAATATTTTTCACTAGTTATATATTCAACCTGTTTGAATTTTACTTTATAATATTACCTGTTTTGAAAGAGAAAGATAGTTGTAATTAGATAGCCTAAATATATTTTTAATTTTGCGTCATCCTCAACATTTTCATTGTCAGTGATTGTAAATTGGTGGAATTAACTGTATCTCATAACTTATTACCAGGAAGTTGCTTAGGATAAAAATAATGTAGCCCCATAGCATCTATAAAAATGGAATTGCCTGATTACCTCACAACAGCAAACCCAGTTTCTCATTTCCAGTTACAGTTCAGTTAAAGAACATTGGAATTTTTTTATGTGACACTTTTAAACATACCAAGTATAGAGAAAATAATAAACCACATGTACCTATCATCCAGCTGCAACAATTATCAGCACTTTACCAATCTTTAATGTGTTTCTCCCCCAACTTTTTTTTCCTGGAGTCGTTGAAAGCCAATTCCAAACAGCACAGTCACTCATAAAATATTTCTATGTGAGTAACTCATAAAATACTCCTGTGTAACTCACAAATCTGTACAGACTTCTGAAAAACATAATCGCAGTGCTGTTTATTACACTTAATAAATTAGCATCAATTCCCTGTTAAAATTTTCAACAATAGAGCATCAGTTATAGTTTTAGTCTGTTAGAACAATAGAATAAAACAATAAAGTATTATATTTATTGATAAGATATCCATGTGTATAGAAAAGTTAGTTATTAAACAATACATAAGGCCTGATTTAGTGGCTCATGCCTGTAATCTTAGCACTTTTGGAGGCCAAGGTTGGAGGATTGCTTGAGGCCAGGAGTTCAAGACCAATGTGAGCCACAAAGTGATACCCCCCATCTCTATAAAAAAATTAAAAAATTAGCTGGGTGTGGTGGTGCATGCCTGTAGTTTTAGCTACTTGGGAGGCTGAGATGGGAGCATTGCTTGAGCCCAGGAGTTCAAGGCTGCGGAGAGCCATGATCATGCCACTGTGCTCCGGACTAGGTGATAGAGTGAGACCCTTTCTCAAAAATAAATAAATAAATAGACAATACATAGACTATGATCCCATTTTTGTTAGATGATGTCATGATATTTGTATTTGTTTATATGTACCCGTAAGTCTAGAGTGGTATGTATAATGGAATTGTCTCTGTGAGGTGGAAATTATTTGTATTTTGCAGTTTTTTTCACAAGTAATTTTTGTATTGGTTATTTATGCTTTATTATTATTATTTTTGAGACAGAGTCTTGCTCTGTCGCCCAGGCTAGAGTACAGTGGTGCCATCTTGGCTCACTGCAACCTCTGCTTCCAGGGTTTAAGTGATTCTCATGCCTTAGCCTCTCCGGTAGCTGGGATTACAGGTGTGCGCCACCATGCCTGGCTAATTTTTGTATTTAGTAGAGACGGGGTTTCACCATGTTGGCCAGGCTGGTCTCGAACTCCTGACCTCAAGTGATCAGCCCAGCTCGGCTCCCAAAGTGCAAGGATTGCAGGTGTGAGCTACTATGCCTGGCCTTTTGTTATTATTTTTTAATGGCTTTGGATTTCCTTATATGTTTTGTAGTCCATTTTGTATTCGTTGGCCAAGTTTGTTTTGAGAGAATTCACTAATTTTATTATTTATTTTTTCTTCCTGTCATTGCTTCACCCTATGTGGCAATTTTGCCTTACCCTGGCATCTGGGATTCACATCTCAGAACCAAATCTTATAAATTTAGGAAGTAGGGGGACTTTGTTTCCTGAGGAAATTGAGTTCCATTCTGCAGGTATGCTTGGGGCCTAATTCCTGATTGCCTAGATTTCTCTGAAACTTTTCCCTGCCATGGGCAAATATTTTATTCCTAGGTGTACTTCTGAATTGGCTGTATTTTACCAGAACTTGATTTATGGGCAGGTGCCCAGTTGTAGCCCCCAGAGAGTTTGGCTGTTGTCTCTCTCCATATTATTCCAAGAAGTCAAATTCCTGTCCCCTGCCCTTTGTTTATGGTCTTGGTATACCCCTAGTACCTCCTATCTTTAGTCTCTGCTCTCCACTGTGGGTTTTATTTATCATCAGTTTGGATGTATGGATTGTTTCCATATGAATTTCATGATCAGTTTGGAGAGGATGACTATTTTAAATAGTTTTTCTGTTATTTGTATGTGGTTGGAGCAGAGAGAGAGAAGGTGATTATGTATACCCACTTACCCATCTTGACTCAGAAGTCTCTTGTGTTATTTATGTAATTTAAAGTGACTGGATAGAGAACTATGGTATTGAATATATACTGTGTGCCAGATAGTATTTATAGACTTAATCAGATATGGAGTAGTATTTAAAACAATTGAGCTTAAATAATGTGGAATCGTGCAAGTGTAATTTCTTGGTTGTCAAATAAATATATTGAGACTTACTTATATTTTGGTACAGATGGCCTTTGAAAAGCCCCCAAGGTGTGAGACAAGTCATCACTTGATAAACCACTGTCTCGGACAGATCTTAATAGTGATCTCATACTTTTGCCATGAACAGTAGATGAATACCTTGTTGGACAAGATATTTGGAGTTAAAAAAAATCTCATTTGTTTATATTAACTAAGATTTTAAAATAATTATTTCTGTTTAACAAGTATATTACTGTTCTTTAGAAGAGTCTTACTAGTCAGAAAGAGACAGTTACAAGTACAACCCCTATCCACAATTTCACTTTCCATGGCTTCAGGTATCCATGGTCAACCACAGTCCAAAAATATTAAATGAAAAATTCCAGAAACAGTTCATAAGTTTTAAAATGTGCACTGTTCTGAGTCGATGATGAAATCTCACTCCATTCTGCTTGGGATGTAAAACCTTTTGCCCAGCATATCCATGCTGTCTACACTACCCACCCATTAGTCACTGAGCAGTGAGCTCAGTTTTCAGATTGACTGTCATGGTCTCACAGTGCTTGTCATCCAGTAACCTTTATTTAGTTCATAATGGTCCCAAAGTGCAAGGGTAATGATGCTGGGATATTGTTAACGTTGTTCTATTATTACCTGTTGTTGTTAATCTCTTACTATGCCTAATTTGTAAGTTAAACTTCATTACGAGGTATGTATGTATAGGAAAAAACATAGTATATGCACAGTACTATCTAAAGTTTCATGCATCCACTGGAAGTCTTGGAACATATCCCCCATGGATAAGGGAGGAATACTGTATACCTTAAAATTTAACCATTGGCATTTTCTTCATTCGTTTTTTGGGTAGCAGTAACTAAGGGATTTGTAAGTTACCAGATTTTCACGGGAGATGATATTATTGGGGTAAATTGTATGTAGATAACATGCACCCCGGAAGGAGTGCCCACACTTTGAGTACACAAACGTGTGTGCATGCACACATACACACACACACACACACACACACACACATTCCCCTTTTTAATTAAAATGAGGAAAACAGACTTGGAGAGCCATAATTTCATTTTATAAGCCAAGAAGCTAGGACTAAATTGTTTTTTTTCCCCCTTCTAAGTTGACTTTTTTTCCTGCTTCTCTCATGACATAGTAGTCATTTTATACTTATGAAAATCTGATGTAATGAAATGACATTTTACAAGCTTTAAATGAAGCAAATGTTTGAATTCTCTTTAAGTGGCCTTGTTCTTTTGCTTTCAAAACTAAAATATGTTTTGTTTTGTGTTATTTAGCACTGGGCGTTTCAAGTTTTTAATAGCTTTATTGAGATTTTGAGAGATAATTCACATGACATACAAGGCACCCATTTAAATTGTACAATTCGATGATTGTTAGTATATTCACAACATTGTGCAGTCATTACTACTCTCAATTTTGGAGCATTTTCATGACTGCGGAAAAAAACTCCATATACCCTTTTAACTATCACCCCGAAATCTCCATTCCCATTAGCTCTAGACAACCCCTATTCTACTCTCTGTCTGTGTCGATTTGCCTATTCAGGGCATTTTATATAGAAGAGAATTATGTAATGTAGTCTTTTATGACTTGCTTCTTTTCACTAAGCATAATGCTTCAAGCTTCATCCATGTAGCACATATCAATTCTTCACTCCGTTTTATGGCTGAATAGTGCTCCACACACATTTTGTTCGTCAGTTTATCCATTGATGGACTTGATTTCCACTTTTTGGCTATGTTATGAAGGATACTGCTATGAACATTTGTGTATAAGTATTTGTGTGTTTTCATTTCTCTTGGGTACATACCTAAAAGTGGAATTGCTGGATTGTAAGATAAGTCTATGTAAACTTTTTGAGAAACTGATAGACTGTTTTACAAAATGACTGTACCACTTTACATTCTCACTAGCAGGGTGTGAGGGTTCCAATTTCTCTACAGTCTCATCAGTACTTGTTATCTTTTTTATTTTAGCCATTGTAGTAGGTGTGAAGTATAATCTTATTATGGTAGTTTTGATTTGCAAACTTTCTCTGTTAACATTGAGTTAGGTTTGTTTTTGAACACATTTATTTTAGAGGAAGGGGCAGCAGATGCTTCTAAACCACTGGTGGGCTGGGTCAGAGGGTACTATGAACCTCATTTAAATTTATTCCCAGTTATCACTCATTGTGATTCCCTAAGTCAGGTAGAACTTAGAATGTCCTTAGCACAATCTTATTTATGTTCAGGTGCATTTTTCATTCTGGATTACTGTTTCCTAGTGTTAATTTAAGATTATATAGTATTGCATTTAAGCCTTGTCAAAGGAAAATGGCAAAATTTGACTCCTGGTTGTAAAAGACAATATCCTAAAGATGTTGACAGTGATCTTTATGAGACACACATCTTTGTTAAGTAACGGGTTTGTAATAAATTCAGAAAACATGGTTAAATAAAGCAGAAATTAGCTCAGGAGTGGTAGTCAGAAATATTTTTTGGATCTGGGCCAAAAAGAATATTTAAAGCCTTTGATTACTTTGAATTGCCTTTGTCAACAATTTAGTCAGATTATGAAAGTAAGACAGTAGCATTTCAATAATAGCTTTAATTTTTATCATCCAGTGTAACAAATGGAATCTGTTATGGTATCGGTTATCAGTTACAGTGTGAAGTCAGGAGGCAACGCAGGTTTTAGTTATTAGTGAACCTAACTGAATAATTTTAGGTCTTCTGGTATGAGCGCTA
This sequence comes from Pongo pygmaeus, assembly GCF_028885625.2. Taxonomy (NCBI): domain Eukaryota; kingdom Metazoa; phylum Chordata; class Mammalia; order Primates; family Hominidae; genus Pongo; species Pongo pygmaeus. Next base: position 65,916,840 of record NC_072390.2, read on the forward strand.
TAATTACGTAAATAATCTGTGGAAGGGAGGTTTGCTGAGGTGCCCAATGAATCATTTTTACTGCATCTGCAGATGCAAGTCATAAAGTTTAATCCATGTGGGTAACCTGTAATATGTGCTGCTGATGTTAGCATAGATTCAGGCAGAAACAATCCTAATTGCGATTATTTACAACACATTGGAGAGAGCCTGTGTGTGACATATTACTTGGTTATTTTTTTAAATGACTCATGGTGGGGGTGGGGGAGTGTTAATGTTAAAGGCATACTTGAATCTTGCAGATTATAGTTTTATTCCCTACTCCCAGATGACATTATATATATATATATATATATACACACCATACTTGGTTAGTGATGGTTAAAAAAAAGTGGTTGTAGAGACCTAAATGTAAAACAAAAAGCTATAAAACTTCTAGAAGATAATATAAGAGAAAAAGTGAGAACTTTTTTTTTGAGACGGAGTCTTGCTCTGTTGCCCAGGCTGGAGTGTAGTGGCGCCATCTTGGCTCACTGCAACCTCCGCCTCCCGGGTTTAAGGGATTCTCCTGTCTCAGCCTCCCAAGTATCTGGGATTAGAAGCTTGTGCCACTGTGCCTGGCTAATTTTTGCATTTTTGGTAGAGATGGGGTTTCACCATGTTGGCCAGGCTGGTCAGGAGCTCCTGACCTCAAGTGATCCGCCTGCCTCGGCCTCCCAAAGTGCTGGGATTACAGGCGAGAGCCACTGTGCCTGGCCAAGAGAAAAAGCGAGAACTTTTAAGATACAACATCAAAGGCATGATCCATGAAGGAAAGAATTGATAGGCCTGACTTCATTGAAATGAAACACTTCTGCTCTGTGAAAGACAGGGTCAGAGAATGAGAAGACAAGCCACAGACTGGGTGAAAATATTTGCAAAAGACACATCTAGTAAAGGACTGTTATCCAAAATTACAAAGAACTCTTAAAACTCAACAATAAAATAAACAATGCAGTTAAAAAATGGGCAGAATAGACTGGGCATAGTGATTGACTCCTATAATCCCAGCACTTTGGGAGGTCAAGGTAGGAGGATTGCTTGAGCCCAGGAGTAGTTCAAGATCAGCCTGGGCAACAGCAAGACCTCATCTCTACTAAAAAAAAAAAAAAAAAAAAAAAAAAAAAAAAAAAAAAAATTAGCCAGGCATGGTGGCATGTGCCTGTAGTCCCGGCTAGTTGGGAGGCTCATGTGGGAGGACCCTTGAGCCTAGGTGTTCAAGACCAGCTTGGGCAACATAGCAAGACCCCATCTTAACAAAAAAAAAAAAAAAAAAAAAAAAAAAAAGGCAAAAGACGTGAACAAACACCTCACCAAAGAAGATACACGTATGGCAAACAAGCATATGAAAAGTTGTTCAGCATCATAAATGTGTACAAACCCATAGAATGTACAACACCAAGAGTGAACCCTTACGTAAACTGGGTTTTGGGTGATAATGATGTGTCAGTATAAATTCATTGATTGTAACAATTGTGCCCTGTAGTGGGGATGTTGATAGTGCGGGAAGGTTGTGTGTGGGGACAGGGACTCTGTACTTTCTGCTTAACTGTGCTGTGAACCTAAAACTGCTCTAAAAAGTAAAGTTCATTAATTTACTTATTTAAAAAAGTGGCTGTAGAGCTATTTACCTTTTCAAATGTTTGAGTCCCTGCTTTGTTCTGTACTGGGTAATGCCTTCCAAGTGTCATAGCCTAGAAGTTTTGAAACTAATGGACTGTGAGAAATTTGAGGAATTAGTGGTTTCACTTCTGGGTGTTGTGGGCTTTCTGATTTCTAGAACCTGACTTTGTCATGCTTTCTTTTAAATTTAAATTTTTTTGTGGAGATGGGGTCTTAGCTGGTCTTGAACTCCCGGGCTCAAGTGATCCTCCCACCTGGGCCTCCCAAAGTGCTGGGATTACAGGCATCTGCCACCATGCCCCTGTCATTGCTTTCTTTACTAAAGTATGTTAGGACCTAATAGTCCAGGAAATACATACATGTATATTAGGTCCTAATACATAAATGTATATTAGGTCCTAAAGTATTTTAGGACCTAATAGTCCAGGAAATACATGTATATTGGACAAATTGATATCTCTTCAAAGAATGGGGTAGTCTAAGTGTTGGCCTTCATTGGTGCTAATTGGGAAAGGTTTTTTGAGGAAATGGACACTGAGTAGAGAAATAAGAGTAAGTAGGAGTGCAATTTGTTATTTGGAGAGAGTATATTATTGTATGTTTTTGTGGTTCATGTAAATATCATGGTTGAAGATGATCAGAATTTTTTCAAGCATCTGAAAATTATGGTTTAAGTTCTAAAACTATTGTTTGTCATCAACTAATAAATTATGCATTCTCAGATTTCTCTTATTTTCAAGATTAATTATGCTTGCTTGTATTGGGCCACTTATGTACGTAATGGGACTTTAAAAAATATTCATGTTCTTTTAGAATAGGGAGTATAGCCACATGGTTCAGAAATTAAAGTGATTTAAAAACAGTGGACATTGAGCAGCCTTGCTTCAGAACCTGTCCTTGTTCTCCTTTCCTGCAAATTCTTTTTGTGTAATCTTCCAATGCTTTTTAAAAATGCAAATAAGCAAATATTTTAGGAAGATTTTTTCTCCCAGAAAAAAAGGTGATGTGATTTATTATCTGTAATTTGTTGCGTATTAAAAGAACATTCCAGTACTTTCATAAATATAAGGGTAGATATGGCAACCCCTTCCTTACTATGCCAGTTCTTCACTTGGTTGATAAAAGTAAAATTATTTATTAACTCCTTAACTCATCCTGAAAGATAAATGACTACAGGGGAGGCTAAAAACAAAATAAGTAACTGTATACCATGCCAAGTTTGCAACAACCTTATGAAAGTATGTACACTTAGCATTCCCATTTTATAGATAAAAGAAACTCAACCCATATAATTAGCAGATATCAGTGATGGGATTTAAAACTGGGCCTTTTTTTTTTCCTTAAAAATTATGAACATTTACAAACAAAGAAATGTAGAGAGAAACTAATGAAATCCCATATACCCATCACATGGATTAAGTAGTTACAATTTTATATTTGTTTGATCTAGTCTTTTTTGTTGTTGTTGTTTCTTCTCTTAAGTATTTTAAAACAAGTCCTGGATATTATTTTGCTTCTGTTTGCTAAAGTACGCATCTCTGAAAAATGTTGATCTCTCTTATATAGCGACAGTGCCATTTTGTTAAACTCCTCCAAATAAGCAAGAATGATAAGACAAAAAGTTGGCCAGGCGACCAAAGCTATCAACTCCAGCCTAAGGAAAATTCAGCAATTTGGTTATGGAAGGGGGAAGGGGACTTCTTAATTGTACATTTTACACAGATTTTCACAAGGACAGTAATAGCTGACCCACATCGAACTAGATAAAAGATACAGGGCATGTGGCAGCCAAAGCCATCATGATGTTGACATGATCTTCTTGGTGAGCTCCAAGCCACCTTTCCTAACTAGTTTTAGACCAATCACAATGTATATAAAAGTTTGCATGTTTTAGTTAATTCTTTTCATGTGAGAGGTTTAATGAAACTGAGTTTTAAATAAGTCAGGCATTGGTTTTTGATGTATGGAATTTTTCTTTATGGACTCATAATATGAAATGTTTTTTCTTAAAAGGTCTTTGATTTGCGTCAGTGTCATCGACAGATGCAGCAGCAGGCGGCCACTGCACAAGCTGCAGCAGCTGCCCAGGCAGCAGCCGTGGCAGGAAACATCCCTGGCCCGGGATCAGTAGGTGGAATAGCTCCAGCTATCAGTAAGTATGCTTTTGATTTTTTTTTTTAAGGTATAATAGTTGATATTTTTATCTTGATTTACTCAGTTGATTAGTTTCTTTGAGCAATAATAGAAATTAAAGTTCTTTTTACTGGGATGATAACATTTTTGAATTGGTAAAATCTGTTCTTCTGTAATCGTTGCTTTTTGCCTATGACCCTGTTTGCATTCTTTTTGTATCAAAAATGGAGTATGGGATAAAGGAGAAAGGGGATGATGATTATATTATACTGTTCCATCTCCTCCTTTTTTGTTGATGCTTATTATAATTCCTGCCTCACCAGCCAGGGTGGGTTGTAATCACTGAAGTGCTTGGCTTTATTCTAGTAAGGAAAGCATATTTCAATTTCAGAATTGGACACTTTTCCAATTTTTTTTTAAAGTATGCTAAACATGGAGAGAAAACTAAGTGAGGGTGGTATTTTGATAACTTGTAGACTTTTTTTTAATTTTAGGGTAAAATTGAACTGTGTGCCAGGTTTCACACTGATGGGGAATTTTTTACTGCAGAGTTAAACTCCTGACTATAGACTTTTATGATGGAAACACGTGGCACCCATCTTCCACGTCTGAAGGCATAACTAGTGATTCATTCAACCCCTGTTCTTAACCTCTTCAGTGTGGTAAGCAAATCACACTGGCTAAGAAAACTGCAGTGGCCCTGCAGGTTTCTCTACAGTACATGCAAATTCCTCCCATTAGTTTCATTGTAATATTGATGAATGCAGATGGAGTATATGACTGTATGTTCTGACTGGAAAATTAGATGCAGTCTCCAATTGTGACTTATGTTCAGGAGTTTACAATTTAGAGGTAGATTAGGCATATGCATTGAGAGAATTTGATTTTTTAAAATTTGGGGATCTAAACCATTAATTTGCTGGTTTCAGTGTTATAAACATGCTTTTACTGAAGAATCCAGAACTATTATTAAATTTCATATTCTCATCAGTTGCCACCACTGAGTAAATAGTGTATTACTCTGTTACACTTTGAAATTGAGAGAGAGACTTCATCTCGGTCATCTAAGAGGTCTTAGTGGAACTAAGAATATTAACTGCTTCATTATTAGTTATGTCTTATTCTGAACTAGGCTGTTTAGACAGTAAGGTTTTTAGAAGCAACCTGTGGACATGCACTACCTCTTAAAAACAAGTTGTTTCTTATCCCTTCACCTCCACTTCTAAAGAGAAAAATAGGTGAGGTGTTGGTGGATTGTGGTAATTTACCTTATAATTTGTCGTAGCTAGAAGACACATGTGGAATGTAAAGTTCCTTTAACCAAAGGTGTTCAGCTTGTTGATAAAGTTTAGATCTACTGTTACTTCTTGGCACTTTAGCAGAGAAGTTATATGCTGAGGAGAATGAAATACAGAAAGCTGGTCACTTGATTAATTTAGAATGTAGGGAGGATGGGAAGAGATCACCCCCTGTCCCTCTGATGTCTTCCAAATCTTTTCTGTTAGGTCTGTCAGCTGCTGCTGGAATTGGTGTTGATGACCTTCGTCGCTTATGCATACTCAGGATGAGTTTTGTGAAAGGCTGGGGACCGGATTACCCAAGACAGAGCATCAAAGAAACACCTTGCTGGATTGAAATTCACTTACACCGGGCCCTCCAGCTCCTCGACGAAGTACTTCATACCATGCCGATTGCAGACCCACAACCTTTAGACTGAGGTCTTTTACCATTGGGGCCCTTAACCTTATCAGGATGGTGGACTACAAAATACAATCCTGTTTATAATCTGAAGATATATTTCACTTTTGTTCTGCTTTATCTTTTCATAAAGGGTTGAAAATGTGTTTGCTGCCTTGCTCCTAGCAGACGGAAACTGGATTAAAACAATTTTTTTTTCCTGTTCAGAACTTTTCAGGCATGGCTCAGAGCTTGAAGATTAGGAGAAACACATTCTTATTAATTCTTCACCTGTTATGTATGAAGGAATCATTCCAGTGCTAGAAAATTTAGCCCTTTAAAATGTCTTAGAGCCTTTTATCTGCAGAACATCGATATGTATATCATTCTACAGAATAAATCCAGTATTGCTGATTTTAAAGGCAGAGAAGTTCTCAAAGTTAATTCACCTATGTTATTTTGTGTACAAGTTGTTATTGTTGAACATACTTCAAAAATAATGTGCCATGTGGGTGAGTTAATTTTACCAAGAGTAACTTTACTCTGTGTTTAAAAAGTAAGTTAATGTATTGTAATCTTTCATCCAAAATATTTTTTGCAAGTTATATTAGTGAAGATGATTTCAATTCAGATTGTCTTGCAACTTCAGTTTTGTTTTTGCCAAGGCAAAAAACTCTAATCTGTGTGTATATTGAGAATCCCTTAAAATTACCAGACAAAAAAAGTCATTTACAATTACATTTGTTATTCCTAATGGATGACTGTTTATGAAGAAGTATACTTTTCCCCTGTTAAACAGTAGTTATATTCTTCTGTATTTCTAGGCACAAGGTTGGTTGCTAAGAAGCATCTATAAGAGGAATTTCTTTTCCTTCATTCATAGGGAAAGGTTTTGTATTTTTTAAAACACTAAAAGCGGCGTCACTCTACCTAATGTCTCACTGTTCTGCAAAGGTGGCAATGCTTAAACTAAATAATGAATAAACTGAATATTTTGGAAACTGCTAAATTCTATGTTAAATACTGTGCAGAATAATGGAAACATTACAGTTCATAATAGGTAGTTTGGATATTTTTGTACTTGATTTGATGTGACTTTTTTTGGTATAATGTTTAAATCATGTATGTTACGATATTGTTTAAAATTCAGTTTTTGTATCTTGGGGCAAGACTGCAAACTTTTTTATATCTTTTGGTTATTCTACGCCCTTTGCCATCAATGATCATATCAACTGGCAGTGACTTTGTATAGAGAATTTAAGTAGAAAAGTTGCAGATATATTGACTGTACCACAGACGCAATATGTATGCTTTTTACCTAGCTGGTAGCATAAATAAAACTGAATCTCAACATACAAAGTTGAATTCTAGGTTTGATTTTTAAGATTTTTTTTTCTTTTGCACTTTTGAGTCCAATCTCAGTGATGAGGTACCTTCTACTAAATGACAGGCAACAGCCAGTTCTATTGGGCAGCTTTGTTTTTTTCCCTCACACTCTACCAGGACTTCCCCATGTGTATCATGTGTAGAGTTTTTTTTTTTTTTTTTTTTTTGAATTTTTATTTTACTATAGCAGAAGTAGGCCTGATTGTCTACAAGATGATAAATAGATTGTCTACAGGATAAATAGTATGAAATAAAATCAAGAATTATCTTTCAGATGCTTTTACTTTTGCCTGGAGGACTTTTAGCTATAGAAACACTTGTGTGATGATAGTCCTCCTTATATCACCTGGAATGAACACAGCTTCTACTGCCTTGCTCAGAAGGTCTTTTAAATAGACCATCCTAGAAACCACTGAGTTTGCTTACTTTCTGTGATTTAAACATAGATCTTCTTCCAAGCTACATGACTTTTGTCTTTAAATAACTTATCTATCAACTCATTTGTACTCTTGATTACTTACAAATTCTTTCAGTAAAAACCTAATTTTCTTCTGTAAAAGTTTGGTGATTTAAGTTTTATTGGCAGTTTTATAAAAAGACATCTTCTCTAGAAATTGCTAACTTTAGGTCCATTTTACTGTGAATGAGGAATAGGAGTGAGTTTTAGAATAACAGATTTTTAAAAATCCAGATGATTTGATTAAAACCTTAATCATACATTGACATAATTCATTGCTTCTTTTTTTTGAGATGGAGTCTTGCTGTGTTGCCCAGGCAGGAGTGCAGTGGTATGATCTCAGCTCACTGCAACCTCTGCCTCCTGGGTTCAGCTGATTCTCCTGCCTCAGCCTCCCTGGTAGCTGGGATTAAAGGTGCCCGCCACCATGCCTGGCTAATTTTTGTAGTTTTAGTAGAGTCAGGGTTTCACCTGTTGGCCAGGCTGGTCTTGGACTCTTGACCTCAAGTGATCCGCCCACCTCGGCCTCCCAAAGTGCTGGGATTACAGGCGTGAGCCACTGTACCTGGCCTCATTGTTCCCTTTTCTACTTTAAGGAAAGTTTTCATGTTTAATCATCTGGGGAAAGCATGTGGAAAATATTTGTTAAGAAGTGTCTCTTTGGAGCCAAGCCACCTATCTTGGTTTCTTTCTACTAAGAGCCATAAAGTACAGAAATACTTCTGGTTGTTAAGTGCTTATATTTGTACCTAGATTTAGTCACACGCTTTTGAGAAAACATCTAGTATGTTATGATCAGCTATTCCTGAGAGCTTGGTTGGTAATCTATATTTCTATTTCTATTAGTGGTAGTCATCTTTGATGAATAAGACTAAAGATTCTCACAGGTTTAAAATTTTATGTCTACTTTAAGGGTAAAATTATGAGGTTCTGGTTCTGGGTGGGTTTTTTCTAGCTAATTCATATCTCAAAGACTCTCAAAATGTTGAATTTCAGTGCAAGCTGAATGAGAGATGAGCCATGTACACCCACCGTAAGACCTCATTCCATGTTTGTCCAGTGCCTTTCAGTGCATTATCAAAGGGAATCCTTCATGGTGTTGCCTTTATTTTCCGGGGAGTAGGTCGTGGGATATAGTCTATCTCATTTTTAATAGTTTACTGCCCCTGGTATACAAAGATAATGACAATAAATCACTGCCATATAACCTTGCTTTTTCCAGAAACATGGCTCTTTTGTATTGCTGTAACCACTAAATAGGTTGCCTATCCCATTCCTCCTGTCAACAGTGCAGATTTACAGGTTGCATGGTCTGGCTTGAGGAGAGCCATACTTGAGACATCTGAGTAAACTGAATTCATATTAGCTGTGTTGCATTTCAGACTTAAAATCCATTTTTGTGGGGCAGGGTGTGGTGTGTAAAGGGGGGTGTTTGTAATACAAGTTTTGAAGGCAAAATAAAATGTCCTGTCTCCCAGATGATATACATCTTATTATTTTTAAAGTTTATTGCTATTTGTAGGAAGGTGAGTTGCAGGTATCTTTGACTATGGTCATCTGGGGAAGGAAAATTTTACATTTTACTATAATGCTCCTTAAGTATCTATGGAGGTTAAAGAATAAAATGGTTAAGAAATGTTTCTGTGCCTGGTTTGATGGTAACTGGTTAATAGTTACTCACTATTTTATGCAAAGTCACATTAGTTCACACCCTTTCTGAGAGCCTTTTGGGAGAAGCAGTTTTATTCTCTGAGTGGAACAGAGTTCTTGTTGATAATTTCTAGTTTGCTCCCTTCATTATTGCCAACTTTATTGGCATTTTATTTAATGATAGCGGATTGGGAAAATGGTAAATTTAGGTTATGGAGGTAAATGAGTATATGAAAGCAATTACCTCTAAAGCCAGTTAACAATTATTTTGTAGGTGGGGTACACTCAGCTTAAAGTAATGCATTTTTTTTTTCCCGTAAAGGCAGAATCCATCTTGTTGCAGATAGCTATCTAAATAATCTTATATCCTCTTTTGCAAAGACTATAGAGAATAGGCTATGACAATCTTGTGCAAGCCTTTCCAGTTTTTTCCCTGATAAGTAAGTAATTTCTTTGAACATACCAAGAAGTATGTAAAAAGTCCATGGCCTTATTCATCCACAAAGCGGCATCCTAGGCCCAGCCTTATCCCTAGCAGTTGTCCCAGTGCTGCTAGGTTGCTTATCTTGTTTATCTGGAATCACTGTGGAGTGAAATTTTCCACATCATCCAGAATTGCCTTATTTAAGCAGTAAAACGTTTTAATTTTTAGCCTTTTTTTGGTGGAGTTATTTAATATGTATATCAGAGGATATACTAGATGGTAACATTTCTTTTTGTGCTTGGCTATCTTTGTGGACTTCGGGGCTTCTAAAACAGGCAGGACTGTGTTGCCTTTACTAAATGGTCTCAGACAGCTATGGTTTTGAATTTTTAGTTTTTTTTTTTTAACCCGCTTCTCCCCTCCTGGTCTCTTCCCTCTCTGATAACTACCATTCATATGTGAGTGTTAGTGTGTCTCCTTTTAGCATTTTCTTCTCTTTCTGATTCTTCATTTCTGACTGCTTAGGCAAGGAAACCAGATAACCAAACTTATTAGAACGTTCTTTAAAACACAAGTACAAACTCTGGGACAGGACCCAAGACACTTTCCTGTGAAGTGCTGAAAAAGACCTCATTGCATTGGCATTTGATATCAGTTTGATGTAGCTTAGAGTGCTTCCTGATTCTTGCTGAGTTTCAGGTAGTTGAGATAGAGAGAAGTGAGTCATATTCATATTTTCCCCCTTAGAATAATATTTTGAAAGGTTTCATTGCTTCCACTTGAATGCTGCTCTTACAAAAACTGGGGTTACAAGGGTTACTAAATTAGCATCAGTAGCCAGAGGCAATACCATTGCCTGGAGGACACCAGCAAACAACACACAACAAAGCAAAACAAACCTTGGGAAACTAAGGCCATTTGTTTTGTTTTGGTGTCCCCTTTGAAGCCCTGCCTTCTGGCCTTACTCCTGTACGGATATTTATGACCTATAGGTGCCTTTATGAGAATTGAGGGTCTGACATCCTGCCCCAAGGAGTAGCTAAAGTAATTGCTAGTGTTTTCAGGGATTTTAACATCAGACTTGAATGAATGAATGAAACTTTTTGTCCTTTTTTTTTTCTTTTTTTTTTCTAATGTAGTAAGGACTAAGGAAAACCTTTGGTGAAGACAATCATTTCTCTCTGTTGATGCGGATACTTTTCACACCGTTTATTTAAATGCTTTTTCAATAGGTCCAGAGCCAGTGTTCTTGTTCAACCTGAAAGTAATGGCTCTGGGTTGGGCCAGACAGTTGCACTCTCTAGTTTGCCCTCTGCCACGAATTTGATGTGTGACCTTTGGGCAAGTCATTTACCTTCTCTGGGCCTTAGTTGCCTCATCTGTAAAATGAGGGAGTTGGAGTAGATTAATTATTCCAGCTCTGAAATTCTAAGTGACCTTGGCTACCTTGCAGCAGTTTTGGATTTCTTCCTTATCTTTGTTCTGCTGTTTGAGGGGGCTTTTTACTTATTTCCATGTTATTCAAAGGAGACTAGGCTTGATATTTTATTACTGTTCTTTTATGGACAAAAGGTTACATAGTATGCCCTTAAGACTTAATTTTAACCAAAGGCCTAGCACCACCTTAGGGGCTGCAATAAACACTTAAACACATACACACACACACACACACACACACACACACACACAGGTCAGAGTTTATTAAGGCTTTCGAGTCATGACATTCTAGCTTTTGAGTTGGTGTGTGTGACACCACACTCCTAAGTGGTGTGTGCTTGTAATTTTTTTTTTCAGTGAAAATGGATTGAAAACCTGTTGTTAATGCCTAGTGATATTATGCTCAAAACAAGGAAATTCCCCTGAACCGCGTCAATTAAACTGGTTTATATGACTCAAGAAAACAATACCAGTAGATGATTATTAACTTTCTTTTTGGCTCTTTTTAGGTCCATTTTGATTAAGTGACTTTTGACTGGATCATTCAGAGCTCTCTTCTAGCCTACCCTTGGATGAGTACAATTAATGAACTTCATATTTTCAAGGACCTGGGAGCCTTCCTTGGGGCTGGGTTGAGGGTGGGGGGTTGGGGAGTCCTGGTAGAGGCCAGCTTTGTGGTAGCTGGAGAGGAAGGGATGAAACCAGCTGCTGTTGCAAAGGCTGCTTGTCATTGATAGAAGGACTCATGGGCTTGGATTGATTAAGACTAAACATGGAGTTGGCAAACTTTCTTCAAGTGTTGAGTTCTGTTCAATGCATTGGACATGTGATTTAAGGGAAAAGTGTGAATGCTTATAGATGATGAAAACCTGGTGGGCTGCAGAGCCCAGTTTAGAAGAAGTGAGTTGGGGGTTGGGGACAGATTTGGTGGTGGTATTTCCCAACTGTTTCCTCCCCTAAATTCAGAGGAATGCAGCTATGCCAGAAGCCAGAGAAGAGCCACTCTTAGCTTCTGCTTTTGGGACAACTGGTCAGTTGAAAGTCCCAGGAGTTCCTTTGTGGCTTTCTGTATACTTTTGCCTGGTTAAAGTCTGTGGCTAAAAAATAGTTGAACCTTTCTTGAGAACTCTGTAACAAAGTATGTTTTTGATTAAAAGAGAAAGCCAACTAAATCATTATGTGCTCATTCTTTTTCTTAAGCTTGTGGATGTCTTGGATCTGGAAAGGGTTTCTAATCACTTAGAGAATTTTCAAACTTTAGGTCAACATTTTCCTTTATTGCCTTGTGGCCACTGAAATGGGAAATGTGACATTTAAAATATGACCCTGGAATAACAGTCCCCATTCTTTTCTCATTTTTAAAAGGAGAAGGTGAAGTGATGGTGATCAGAGAGATGGGTGCTAGGGGATTCCAAGAACCAGGATGCTTAAAGGAGAGGTACAAATTGGAAATTGGAGACCCTTTCATTGTCCAGCTAAGGGATAAGGAAAGCTGTTTCTCTCCCATCTGCCTTCTCTGTGAAATAGGGGTCAGTGGGAGGGGAGTGGTGGTCAGGTAAGTAGATTCCGTGGCAGTGGCTTGTGTATAACACGACCACATCAACATCTTATTTCTAAGCTTGCTGACGTGAGTTTCAGAGAGTTTATCGGGCTGAGAGATTTCTTCTCACCTGTTTGCTAACCTGAAATTTATAGTATTTTAGGCTAGAACTTGGAAAGGATAGTAGGTTAGCATTCAGTTGAGAAAAAGGAAAAACAAACATTGTGGAGCACTTCAGGTGAAAGGGCAGTTGTGTGTGTCTCTGCCTTCTGCTCTTGACCCTTAATTCTTTGTGCTTAATTCCATCTCCTCCCACATCACACCTCTCTCAATAAATGGCAGTCTCAAAGCTTAGGGCATCTCCATCACTTCTTCAAACCTTTCCCACCCCTGTTGTCTTACTGTTAAATTGTAATGCCCTTTCTCCTCAGCCCTTTGTATTTTAAAAGAATAATTCCATTAGTTCTGGCCTACTTTTGGAGTGGCATCCACATCTGTATTTTGATAGTTTTGTTGGGCCACCACTAGGTCTCAGACAGATGGACAAGAGGGGTTCAAGGAGAGCAGACTATCCATTGCCAACAGACCTACCTTAATCGAATGGTAGTAAAGGAAGTTCCCCAAGCACAAAGGAAATAATGTTGGAAGGAAAGTTGAAACATCAGGAAGGAAAAAAACAAAAACCCCAAAAAAACATGGTAAGCAAAAATATCGGTAAGTAGGATTTCCTTCTCAACTTGAGTTTTCCAAATTACATTTGATAGTTGAAACAAAAATTATAACACTGCCTGAGGTGGTTCAAAATGTTTATAGAGGAAATATTTAAAACAATTATAAACAGGTAAGAGTAAAGGAACCTATAGGAATATAGGTTTTCTACATTTCACCCAAACTGTAAAATGACAGTAGTAGACTGTGATGTTATGAATATATAATGAAATTCCTAGTACAAGTACTGAAAAAAGTATACAAAGATGTATACACAAAATCATTACAGATAAAATGAAATTCTCAAAAATGTTGAGAATTCTCAAAAAGTAACTGAGGATAAGGCAGGAAAAAGAACACAGAAACAACAGAACAAAGGTAAATGGAAAATGGGAGATTTAGACGCTAACATATGAATAATTACATTAATATAAATGGTCTATACTAATTAAAAGAAATGCTGGCAGAGTGGATCAAGAAAACATGACCCAACTGTATACTGTCTACAAGAAACTCACTTCACATAACAATAAAGGCAAGCTGAAAAAAGTATGGAAAGATACATATCAGCTAAACATTAAAAGAAAACAGTAATGGGCTATACTAATATCAAAATAGATTTCAGAGCAAAGAAAATACCATAAGAGGAACATATAATGATGAAAGGGTCAGTCCGTGAGGAAGACATAGGAATCCTAAATGTGTATGCACCAAACAACAGAGCAGTAAAATATGTGAAAAAAAAATTGATAAATCCATAACTATATTTGAGGACTACAATATTTCTCTTTTAGCAATCAAAAGAATTAAACATAAAATCAAGAATATAGAAGAACTCACTACTATTGGCCAATAAGATCTAATTTACATTTATAGGATAAGCCATCCAATAACAGCAACATTCATATACCTTTCAAATGCTAACAACATAAACCAAGATAGGTCATATCATGGGCCATAAAACAAAACTCAAAGTGTAAAAGAAGTCAAAGTTTTCTCTGACCACAATGTAATCAAACTAGGAATCATCAGAAGAAAGATAACAGGAAAATCTCCAAACACTTAAAACAATGTAAGTAATCTATGGGTCAAAGAAGTCTCAAGGAAAATTAAAACCATGAACGGAATGAAAATTAAAACACCAATGTTTGTGGAATATAGCAAAAGCAGTGCTGAAAGAGAACTTTATAGCACTAAATGCAAACCTTAGGAAAAAAAGAGAAAATCTCAATACTCTAAGCCCCAACTTCAAGCACCTGGAAAAAGGAGAGCAAGGCCGGGTCCGGTGGCTCACGCCTGTAATCCCAGCACTTTGGGAGGCTGAGGCAGGCGGATCACCTGAAATCGGGAGTTTGAGACCAGCCTGGCCAACATGGTGAAACCCCATATCTAGTAAAAATACAAAAATTAGCCAGGCGTGGTTGCACATGCCTGTAATCCCAGCTACTTGGGAGGCTGAGGCACGAGAATCACTTGAACCTGGGAGGCGGAGGTCATGGTGAGCTGAGATTGAACCATTGCACTCCAGCCTGGGTGACAGAGTGAAACTGTCTCAAAAAAAAAAAAGCAAAATTAACTGAAAGCAGCCCAAAAGATGGAAATAAAGATAGGAACAGAAATCATAAAATTGAAGCAAAAACATTAGAGAAAACCAATGAAATAGCTTATTTGGAAAAATTAAAATTGGAAAAACCTTCAGTAAGACTCACAAAGAAGACAAATTTCCAATATGAGGAATGAAACAGGAGATCACTAGACTCTGCAGACATCAAAAGGATAATAAGAGGATGCTGCAAACAACTCTACACACATAAATTGACAAACTAGTTGAAACAGACCAATTTCTTAAACCTACCACAACTCATCCAATATGAAATAGATCATTTGAGTAAGTCTATAGCTATTAAGGAAATAAGAGTCTTAATTTTAAAATCCCAAAAATATCAGGCCTAGATGGTTTTACTGGAGAATTCTTACCAAATAACACTGATTCTGTAGTCTTCCAGGAAACAGAAGAGAAGGAAACACTTCCCAAATCGTTTTATGATACTTATATTACCTTAATACAAACTCAAAGATAACACAAAAAAAGAAAATTACAGATCAATATCCCTTGTGAATATTCACACAAAAATCCCTAACAAAACATTAGCAAATGGAATTCAGCAACCTATTAAAAAAAAAGCATCATGAGCAAGTGGGGTTTATTCTAGGAATCCCAGGCTTCATGTTTGAAAATCAATCTAACCCATCACATTGTCAGACTAAAGGAGAAAAATGTTGTCCTATCAGTTGATGCAGGCAAAGCACGTGACAAAATCCAACAACCATTCATGATAAAAACTCACAAAAATAGGAATAGGGGAGACTTCCTCAACTTGATAAAGAGCATCTAGCAAATACCTGCACCTAACATTTTATGCCTAATGGTGAAAAACTGAATGCTTTCTGCCTAAGACTGAGAACAAGTCAAGGATGTCTGATTTTACCACTCTTCAAAATAATGCTGAAAGTTCTAGCCAGTGTAATAAGGCATGAAAAGGAAATACAGATTGGAAAGGAAGAAACAAAGTGGTTCCTATTTGCAGATGATGTGATTATCAATGTAGAAAATTCCAAGGAATGTATTTTTAAACAAGTAACTAATAAATGAGTCCAGCAAGAACACAAGATACAAGCACTAGAGACAAAAATTTTATTATTAGCAATGAATGTGTGAACACAAATTAGAAATACAATACCAATTACAACCACTTAAAAAAAGAAGTAGGTGTCAGTCTAAAAAACATGTATAGGACTTACATGCTAAGAACTACACAATGCTCATAAAGATCTAAATAAATGGAGAAACATACCATCTTCATGGATTGAAACACAACATGGTAAAGATGTCGATTCTCCCTCAATTTTATTAAAATTGACAGGCTTAATGCAATTTCTACCAAAATCTCAACAAGATATATTTGTGTACAAACAAGCTTATTCTAAAGTTTATGTGTAGAGAAAAACTAGAATAGTTAATGTTGAAAAAAAGAATAAAGTGGGAAGGATCAGTCTACCTGATTTTAAGATATTATAGCTACAGTAATCAAGATTGTGTGTTATTGGTAGAGGGACAGACACATAGACCAATGGAACAAAAGAGAACCCAGAAATTGATCCATACAAATACGCACAGCTGATTTTTGACAAAGATGCAAAAGCGATTCAGTGGAGGAAAGTTAGCCTTTTTACCAAATGGTGATGGAGAAACTGGACACACATAAAAATGAATGTTGACCCAAGTCTTATACCTTGTACAAAAATGAACTAAAAATGCACTACATACGCAAAATGTAAAACTATAAAACTTTTAGAAAATAACCAAAATCTTTGGGATCTAGAATTAAGCAAGAAGTTCTTAGACCTGACACCAAAAGCTCAATTCAGAAATGGGAAAACTGATCAATTGGATTTCATCAAAATGGAAAACTTTTGCTCAGTGAATGACCCTAGTAAGAGGATAAAAAGACAAATTTTGGATGGGGAGAAAATATTTACAAGCCACATATCCAATTAAGGTCTCACGTCTAGAATGTATAAAGAATTCTCAAAACTCAACAATAAAAAAAAAATCCAATTAGAAAATGGACAAAAGACATTTCACCAAAAAGGATATACAAATGGCAAATAAGCACATGAAAAGATGTTCAACATCACTAGCTATTAGAAAAATGCAAATTAAAACCACAGTGACGTATCACCGCACAGAAATCAGGAAGGCTAAAATAAAAAATAGTGACAGCACCAGCTACTAGTGGGGATACAGAGAAAATGGACCACATATACCCATTGCTAGTGGGCATGTAAAATGGTACATCTACCCTGAAAAACACTTTGGCAGTTCCTTTTAAAGAAACTAAACATGTACGTACCATATAACCCACCAACTGTAATCCGGGGCATTTATCCCAGAGAAGTGTGAAAACGTACCTGAATGTTTATAGCAGCTTTATACCAACTAAAAACTAGAAACAGCACAGATGTCCTTCACAGATGAATGGTTGAATAAACTGTAATACACACATGGAATACTACTCAGCAATAAAAAGGATCAAATTATTAATACATGCAGTAATCTTGATGAATATTTAGAGAATTACGTTGAGTGAAAAGCCATTCCCAAAAGACGGATTATTCTATTTACAAAATGTTCTTGAAATGACAAAATTACAAAAATGGAGAACAGATCAGTAGTTGCCAAGGGAGAGCATGGGATGGGAAGTAAGTAGGTGTGAATCTAAAAGGGTAACAGATTCTTCTAGGGATGGAAATGTTGTCTGTCTTGACTCTATTAATGTGGATACCCTGGTGTGATATTGTACTAGCATTTAGCAAGATGTTATTGTTGGGGGAACTGTGTTAAAGGTACATGGGATTGCTCAGTGTCATTTCTTAGAACTGCATGTGAATCTATAATTATCTCAAAGTTTTAATTTTAAAAAGTCATTACTATGAGGCTTATGATGAAAGACAACAGTCTCTTACCTCCGCATTTTCCACTCCCATTCCTGTTTCTTAGCTGTTTTTTCTGGGTTTACCCACATCTTTCTAAATAGCATACTCATATTGCCATATCTTTCTTTTATTATTAAATATAGACATCTACTGACTTCTTACTCTGGAAAATGTTGAGTTAGCTCTCTCATACCACTACTACCACCATTATTACCCATTCACCGAAGAAAGTAAATCACAACTTTTGATTAATTCGTTATTCACAGCTGGGCCACTCTGTCAGTTTTCTTTCTTATACAACTTTTTTGCCTTTTTCTGGAAGTTAATTGCCTCAATATGTTCATTTGCTTGTTTTTCTGTGTAGCTCTTATTTGAGCCCCCAACTTTGCAACAGAATAATAAAATTCCTTCATTGTGGTCAGTCACATCAGACAACCTTTCAGTTCCATTAATTAATTGACTCTTCTGGAGGTGGCCCTGTGTCTTAGAGCTCCAATTAGGACTAGCATTTTTCTAGGGCTGCCTCATAGTTGTCATCTATGGACACCTCTTCACCCTCAGTGATAATATTCTTGACGTTTCTTCTTTGGGACCAAAAAGGTGAAAGCGAGAGTTGGAGGATGTGACCTTAGTGAGTTGCCAGTGAAAACATATAGAAACGGGCAAATCTAAAAACATCCCTGAAACAGAAATGTAACAGCAGGCATGGTAAGAGTAGGGGATTTAAATTAGGGAAGGCAGCCAAGCCTCTCCACAAGTATCTACTGATGGGCCCAGGAAGCAGGAGTTCAGCAGGGACAGAATCTGTCTCACTCGTCCTGGCGTCAGGGATGGCTGGCATCACCATCATCTGACTCAGGCTACAAGCAAGAGTCAATTGACAGGCAGGAGGATCAGCCACGAGAGCTCCAGTGCTAACCATATCCTTTGCAAAATTCCTTAGAACTTTGCAAACAACCCCTTTGGCTATAGTTATTGGCATTTAAAACAATTTTAAACAATTAAAACAATACTGGGATGGGTGTGGTGGTGGCTTACACCCGGAATCCCAACACTTTGGGAGGCCAACGTGTGTGGATTGCTTGGGACCAGGAGTTTGAGACCAGCTTGGCCAACATAGTGAAACCCCGTCTCTACAAAAAATACAAAAAAATTAGCTAGGTGTAGTGGTGTGCTCCTGTAATCCCAGCTACTTGAGAGGCTGAGGCAGGAGAATCGCTTGAACTCGAGAGGTGGAGGTTGCAGTGAGCGGAGATCACGCCACTGCACTCCAGCCTGGGCAACAGAGGGAGACTCCATCTCAAAATACATAAATACATACATACCGTGTAATACTTGATAAATAAAAAGGAACATAATATATAAGATATGCAGTGTAATGGTAAAATGAGTACCCACAAACCCACTCCCCACCTTCAGAACTAGAATGGTTGTGACAGTAACAACCTTTTACAAATATCCTGTGGGTTTGGGGACCTAGGGCTGCTGGGCCACTGGGGAAGCCTTTACTTGAAGAAAACCTGCAGAGCTGCCATGGTCCACAGCAGCTGCCACAGTTGCTGCTTCAGGCAGAAATCAGGGGCAGTGCAGGTCATGGAAGCATAGGAAGAGGGCAGGGCTGGGGAAACCTGTGACTGCTGCTGTGACTGTGGTGTCCTTACAGAACTCTGGGAAAGTCCATGTTGACCATGAAGCAGCCTGTAGGGCTCTTCAGAGCCTCCTTTAACTCCTGTTTTGTATAGTGGGCTTGTTAGGTAAACCACCTCTCTCTCCAACCCATGGGTTCTCAGAGAGCACGGAGTATACTTTACATTTCATGTTAAAATAAAAAACTTTTTTTTCTTTGAGACAGGGGCTCACTCTGTTGCCCAGGCTGGAGTGTAGTGAGCAATCACAGCTCACTTCAGCCTTGACTTCCCAGGCTCAAGTGATCCTATCTACCTCATCCTCCCAGGTAAGTGGGATTACAGGTTTGTACCACCTTGCCCAGCTAATATTTTGTATTTTTTGTGGGGACAAGCTTTTGCCATGTTGCCCAGGCTAGGTTTTTTTTGTTTTTGTTTTCTTTGAGACAGTCTCGCTTTGTCACAAATGCTGGAGTGCAGTGTTGCAACCTCTGCCTCCCGGGTTCAAGCGATTCTCCTACGTCAGCCTCCTGAGTAGCTGGGATGACAGGTGTGCACCACCGTGCTTGGCTAATTTTTTTTAAAAAATACTTTTAAGTATTTTAAATGTGCAGGTTTGTTACATAGGTATACACGTGTCATGGTGGTTTGCTGCACCCATCAATCCTTCATCTACATTAGGTATTCCTCCTAATGCTATCCCTCCCCCAGGCCCCCACCTCCTGACAGGTGTTAGTGTGTGATGTTCCCCTCCCTGCATCCATGTGTTCTCATTGTTCAACTCCCACTTATGAGTGAGAACATGCAGTGTTAGTTTACTGAGAATGATGGTTCCCAGCGTCATCCATGTCTCTGCAAAGGACATGAACTCATCCTTTTTTATGGCTGCATAGTATTCCATGGTGTATATGTGCCACATTTTCTTTATCCAGTTTATCATTGATGGGCATTTGGGTTGGTTCCAAGTCTTTGCTATTGTGAACAGTGCCGCAATAAACACATGTCTGCATGTGTCTTTATAATAGAATGATTTATAATCCTTTGGGTATACCCAGTAATGGGATTGCGGGGTGAAATGGTATTTCTGGTCCTAGATCCTTGAGGAATCACCACAGTGTCTTCCACAATGGTTGAAGTAATTTACACTCCCACCAACAGTGTAAAAGCATTCCTATTTCTCCACATCCTCTCCAGCATCTGTTGTTTCCTGGCTTTTTAATGATCGCCATTCTAACTGGCATGAGATGGTATCTCATTGTGGTTTTGATTTGCATTTCTCTAATGGCCAGTGATAATCAGCTTTTTTTCATGTTTGTTGGCTGCATAAATGTCTTCTTTTGAGAAGTGTCTGCTCATATCCTTCACCCACTTTTTGATGGTTTTTTTTTTTGTAAATTTGTTTAAGTTCCTTGTAGATTCTGGATATTAGCCCTTTGTCAGATGGATAGATTGCAAAAATTTTATCTGTAGGTTGCCTGTTCACTCTGATGATAGTTTCTTTTGCTGTGCAGAAGCTCTTTGGTTTAATTAGATCTCATTTGTCTATTTTGGCTTTTGTTGTCATTGCTTTTGGTGTTTTAGACATGAAGTCTTTGCCCATGCCTATGTCCTGAATGGTATTGCCTAGGTTTTCTTCTCGGGTTTTTATGGTTTTAGGTCTTACATTTAAGTCTTTAATCCATCTTGCGTTAATTTTTGTATAAGGTGTAAGGAAGGGGTCCATTTTCAGTTTTCTGCATATGGCTAGCCAGTTTTCCCACCACCATTTATTAAGTAGTGAATCCTTTCCCCATTGCTTCTTTATGTCAAGTTTGTCAAAGCTCAGATGGTTGTAGGTGTGTGGTGTTATTTCTGAGGCCCCTGTTCTGTTCCATTGGTCTATATATCTGTTTTGCTACCAGTACCATGCTGTTTTGGTTACTGTAGCCTTGTAGTATAGTTTGAAGTCAGGTAGTGTGATGTCTCCAGATTTGTTCTTTTTGCTTATGATTATCTTGGCTCTGCGTGCTCTTTTTTAGTTCCATATGAAATTTAAAGTAGTTTTTTCTAATTCTGTGAAGAAAGTCAATGGTAGCTTGATGGGGATAGCATTGAATCTATAAATTACTTTGGGCATTATGGCCATTTTCATGATATTGATGCTTCCTAACCGTGAGCATGGAATGTTTTTCCATTTGTTTGTGTCCTCTCTTATTTCCATGAGCAGTGGTTTGTAGTTCTCCTTGAAGAGGTCCTTCACATCCCTTGTAAGTTGTATTCCTAGGTATTTTATCCTCTTGGTAGCAATTGTGAATGGGAGTTGACTCATGATTTGGCTCTCTGTCTATTATTGGTGTATAGGTGTATTAATGGTGTATAGGTGTCTATTGTTGGTGTATAGGTGTATTGCTTGTGATTTTTGCACATTGATTTTGTATCCTGAGACTTTGCTGAGTGAGTTTGCTTATCAGCTTAAGGAGATTTTGAGCTGAGACAATGGGGTTTTCTAAATATACAATCATGTCATCTGTAAACAGAGACAAATCTGACTTCCTCTCTTCCTGTTTGAATACCCTTTATTTCTTTCTCTTGCCTGATTGCCCTGGCCAGAACTTCCAATACTATGTTGAATAGCAGTGGTGAGAGAGGGCATCCTTGTCTTGTGCCAGTTTTCAAAGGGAATGCTTCCAGTTTTTGCCTTCAGTATGATATTGGCTGTGGAGTTGTCATAAATAGCTCTTATTATTTTGAGATACGTTCCATCAATACCTAGTATATTAAGAATTTTTAGCATGAAGGGGTGTTGAATTTTGTCAAAGGCCTTTTCTGCATCTATTGAGATAATCATATGGGTTTTGTCATTGGTTCTGTTTATGTGATGGATTACATTTATTGATTTGTGTATGTTAAACCAGCCTGGCATCCCAGGGATGAAGCCGACTTGATCATGGTGGGTAAGTTTTCGATGTGCTGCTGGATTCGGTTTGCCAGTATTTTATTGAGGATTTTCGCATCCATGTTCATCAGGGATATTGGCTTGAAATTTTCTTTTTTTGTTGTGTCTCTGCCAGGTTTTGGTATCAGGATGATGCTGGCCTTATAAAATGAGGGAGGATTCCCTCTTTTTCTACTGTTTGGAATCGTTTCAGAAGGAATGGTACCAGCTCCTCTTTGTACCTCTGGTAGAATTCGGCTGTGAATCCATCTGGTCCTGGACTTTTTTTGGTTGGTAGGCTATTAATTACTGCCTTAAATTCAGAACTTGTTATTGGTTTATTCAGGGATTTGACTTCTTCCTGGTTAAGACTTGGGAGGGTATATGTGTCCAGGAATTTATCCATTTCTTCTAGACTTTCTAGTTTATTTGCGTGGAGGTGTTTATAGTATTCTCTGATGGTAGTTTGTATTTCTGTGGGATTAGTGCTGATATCCCATTTATCATTTTTTATTGCATCTATTTGATTCTTCTCTTTTCTTCTTTATTAGTCTGGCTAGCAGTCTATCTATTTTGTTGATCTTTTCAAAAAACTAGCTCCTGCATTCATTGATTTTTTGAAGTTCGCCCAGGTTGGAGTGCAGTGGCATGATCTTGGCTCACTGCAACCTCCGCCTCCTGGGTTCAAGCGATTCTTCTGCCTCAGCCACCCGAGTAGCTGGGACTAAAGGCACACACCACCATGCCTGGCTATTTTTTGTATTTTTAGTAGAGACGGAGTTTCACCATGTTGGCCAGGCTGGCCTTAACCTCCTGATCTCGTGATCCACCTGCCTCAGACTCCCAAAGTGCTGGGATTACAGGCGTGAGTCACTGCGCCCGGCCTGAAGGATTTTTGTGTCTCTGTCTCCTTCAGTTCTGCTCTGATCTTAGTTATTTCTTGCCTTCTACTAGCTTTTGAATTTGTTTGCTCTTGCTTCTCTAGTTCTTTTAATTGCGATGTTAGGGTGTCGATTTTAGATCTTTCTTGCTTTCTTTTGTGGGCATTTAGTACTATAAATTTCCCTGTAAACATTGCTTTAGCTCTGTCCCAGAGATTCTGGTATGTTGTGTCTTTGTTCTCATTGGTTTCAAAGAACTTATTTATTTCTGCCTTAATTTTGTTATTTACCCAGTAGTCATTCAGGAGCAGGTTGTTCAGTTTCCATGTAGTTGTGTGGTTTTGAGTGAGTTTCTTAATCCTAAATTCTAATTTGATTGCATTGTGGTCTGAGAGACTGTTTGTTATGATTTCCATTCTTTTGCATTTGCTAAGGAATGTTTTACTTCCAATTATGTGGTCAATTTTAGAATAAGTGCGATGTGGTGCTGAGAAGAATGTATATTCTGTTGATTTGGGGTGGAGACTTCTGTAGATGTCTATTAGGTCCGCTTGGTCCAGAGCTGAGTTCAAGTCCCAAATATCCTTGTTAATTTTCTGTCTCAATTAATCTGTCTAATATTGACAGTGGGATGTTAAATTCTCCCACTATTATTGTGTGGGAGTCTAAGTCTCTTTGTGGGTCTCTAAGAACTTGCTTTATGAATCTGGGTGCTCCTGTATTGGGTGCATATATATTTAGGATAGCTCTTCTTGTTGCATTGATCTCTTTACCATTATGTAATGATGCCTGGCTAATTTTTGTATATTTTGGTACAGACAGGGTTTCACCATGTTGGCCAGGCTGGTCTCAAACTCCTGACCTCAAGTGATCCACCCTCCTTGGCCTTCCAAAGTGCTGGGATTACAGGCATTAGCCACTGCACCCAGCTGGAGGCTGGTCTTGAGTTCCTGAGCACAAGCAATCTTCCCTCCTCCTGCCTTTCCCTTCCAAAGTGCTGGGATTATAGGCTAAAAATTAAAAAAAACTTTATCTTTACCTACTCACACAACTCTACTGGCACCAAACCCTGTTCTTCAGGGTTTTTACCAAGGCTTCATTACAAAGGCATGATTGATGAAATCATTGACCATGGGTAATTAAGTAAATCTCCAGCCCTGGAGGTGGAGGGGGAAACTAAATCCAATCCTCTAATCATGTGGTTGGTTCCCCTGGCAATCAGCTCCCCCACCCTTAGGGGCTTCCCAAAAATCATTTCATTAATGTAAACTCAGCTGTGGTTGAAAATAACAAGACACTTCTCACTTTTATCACCCTGGAGCTATTTCAGGAACTGGAGACAAAACCAAATATAACAAAAGATGCTTCTTCCACTTTCAGCACTTAGAAAATTATAAGGGTTTTAGAAACTCTGACCACGAGCTGGAAAGGAAGATCTAATATCTATTTCTAATTATTTCACATCATCACAGTGTTCCACACATGAAATCTAGCACGTGCTTGCTTGTTGTATGTACTCCAAGAGATGTGTTGATGGGTGGACTGGAAACTTTCTCTTCGAGGAGCTTGTGTCCCTCTCAGTGCTGTGCTGCTTTCATACCAGGCTGATCTCCAGGAAATAGACACATCTGAGAAGAACTTGCTCTGGGTAGGGGGCTGTACTCCCTCGAATGATGAAATTAGCAGGTTCTCCAGATCACAGTAGCACTGCTCAGTGAGTAAGCCCTAAGAAGCTGCCCGGAGTGAACCCCAGCTCATCGCAGGACTGCCGAGGAATCTCTGGCTCTGAAGAGCAATGGATGCTCTGGTATTGTTCTTCTGGACCCTCAGGGAAAGGGTGGTCCTTGGGCCTGCAGGTCTCACAGCCATGTGGCCATGGGAAGGAGCCCGGCTTACTTCCTACTTGGATAATGGCTCATCCACACTAAGCCTTTCTCAAAATCCCTGGATCACCGCATGATCCCTCTTGCTTCCGGTTTGTTCCACCCAGTTTACTTGTGTAATTACTCTTTTTTGTTTCCTTTTGTTTCAGGGAGTCTGTGTTATGCTTCTTGTCTATAATATGAATTCCTTAAGGACATGATTTATCTAGTAAGCAAAGAAACCAACTTTAGCTAATTTAAGCAGATAAGAAATTTATGTCAAGGATACAGCTTAGTAATCAGAATCTCCACTAGAGTAGGACACTAGAGTAGGCTTAGGGTCTACAGAGTCAGGAAGGAACTGCCCCACATCCCATTGCAGATTTGGTCTGGCAGAGTCCTCACTACTGTTGCTGGGCTTGGGCTTGAACTCAGACTCACAGTGAGCTTTTCCCGCACTGCCCACACTGGGGCCTGGATGCTATTGCTAGATCACTGTCCTTGCTGCCTCTGGAGCCTGGAGGCAACTGCCCTGCCAAAGGCCCAGATTCTTTACAGTCCCCACTTCTTTTTGTTGACTACAAAGCAAAGTGCATCAGGTAAACGTGGGTGGAGAGTATAGATCATGTGTCCCTGTCTTGGCCTCAAGAGAGGCTGGGAAAGCAGAGATTTGGCATATTTGGGTTCTGTAGCAGGAGCTGGGCTCTGCTTAGGAAGGTGGGGATTCCATAAGAGGGAACTTAGGCTACAGCAGGAATACTCTGTATTTTCTGTAGTGCCTAAACAATACTTAGCATAGGTAATAAGCAGGTTGTTTCCAATTTGTGACTGGGGCATGACTCAGCTAAAATCTTGCTGATTAAGGATCCACAAAATAACAAATGTCCGCGTATTCGTCACTATTTCTGGTTTTCAACTTAATTTGTTCTTTTTTTTTTTTTTGAGACCGAGTTTTGCTCTTGTTGTCCAGGCTGGAGTG
This sequence comes from Pongo pygmaeus, assembly GCF_028885625.2. Taxonomy (NCBI): domain Eukaryota; kingdom Metazoa; phylum Chordata; class Mammalia; order Primates; family Hominidae; genus Pongo; species Pongo pygmaeus. The sequence continues at coordinate 65,942,651 of NC_072390.2, forward strand.
CAGTGGCATGGTCTTGGCTCACTGCAACCTACACCTCCCAGGTTCAAGTGATTCTTCTGTCTCAGCCTCCCGAGTAGCTGGGATTACAGGCATGCATCACCACGCCCAGCATTTTTGTATTTTTAGTAGAGACGGGGTTTCACCATGTTGACCAGGCTGGTCTCCAACTCCTGATCTCAGATGATCCACCCACCTCGGCCTCCCAAAGTGATGGGATTACGGGCGTAAGCCACCTCACCCAGCCAACTTAATTGGTTCTTACTGAACCAGCCTACCTGGACACAATTAAGAATGTCAGAAACCTAATATTTCAGTAAAATGTCTATCCCATTGAAATATATCAATCTATTTTATTCATTTCTTTGTAACTCATTTATTCAACCAATATTATGGAGTTTCCCTACTCCATACGTCTTCTCACCTTTTTCCATTGCAACAGAACTCCAATCTTATTCTGGGTAGAAAAAGATCCAGTTAAAAGATGACATTTGCCAGCCTTTTTTGCAGCTAGGATACTAACTCAGGATTTTTTTCCTTACTTGGTTTTATAAAAGTTACTTGGCTCTCTGGATCTGTGTTGAGCAGTCTAGGGCTCTGGTGCCCATGCAATGCCAATGGGAGGGCTGCCATAATCTCAGGACTAAAGACCCTTTCATAGTCCTCAGGTTTTCCTCACTGCTTCCCATTATGCTGCCATTTGAGATTTATAGATTTGTGGTCCAGGTCTTATTTGACTTCACTTCTATTTTTCATTGATACCCCAGTTTAAGGTAGTAGCATCCTGCACTGGATGAGAGGGGCTGGGTGTGAACTGGATCAGAGTTTGTAATGGTTTCCAGACAGTGGATGTGGGGGTTGGCAGCAGTGCTGGTGCAGGGCTGGTGGCACTTGAATGTCCCAGGAGTTCGGGGAGCTTTATACAACTGTAGATTTCCTGGTATCCCAACAGACTTACTAAATCAGACTCTCTGGGGCCTAATAATATGTATTATTTGAAGTTCCTTAGGGGATTATGTTGCACAGCTTGGTTACAGAACCCTGAACTAGGTGATCTATTTATAAGATTTGTTCAAACTCTATATTTGGCTGATGTCATCTTCATTTTATTTATCCACAACAAACTTACCTCACTGCAAATAATAAACAGAATCTTGGGTACACTCCTATTTTAGGATTTGGTGAATGTGGTTGATTTTATTGTTGTTTAAAAAAATCCACTACCCATCCATGGGGGGAATGATAGGGGAGGGGGACAGGGAAGTGCTGGGTATAGAAGGGCAGGGTCCTTAGTGAGGGCTCCACCCTCGGGACTGTGCCCATGGACCTGAGTGAGAATAGCCATGCCTGTTTTTGTGCCCAAATGTTGCATTTTCCAAGACCACTCTGACCTGCCACACCCCCCTTCCTGTGCCCATATAAACCCAAGAGCTCAGCGGGCACACACACAAGTGGCTGAATGTCAAGACCAGTAGACCAGTGATGGTAGAATGACACAGCAGAGAAAGAAAAGAGGAGGGATGTTTGGATGCCAAGGGGAGTTTGGCTGAGGGTGGTTGGAGAAGAGTCCAGCTGCTGGGTGGCCCGACTCCAGGGGAGACCACCTTCCCACTCCATCCTCCCTTCTGGCTCCCCATCCATCTTGCTGAGAGCCCACTCCACCACCAATAAAACCTTGCACTCTTCCTTTGAGCCTGCATATGACCCGATTCTTTCAGGATGCTGGACAAGAGCTCGGATGCAGAAGGCTGTCACACTGGACCTCTGCCCTTGTGATAAGGCAGAGGGTCTATTGAGCTGACTAACACACAAGCCATCTGCAGACCACAAAGCTGGAAGAGCTTGGTAACACTGGGGTTGCAGGCACTCACCCCTAGACACTACTGCAGGGCTGAGAGCCCAAAGCACTCACCCCAGCCTCTGCACCTGCCCATCTGCACACTCCCCCTAGGGGTTTGAGCTGCAGGGTGACCAAACAGGCAAGCCACACCCCTGTCACAAGTCCTGCAAGGGGAATCAGGGAACTCTCCTGTTTCAGGAAGATTATACTGTCTTTCCCCCAAGTTGATACCATGTGACCTGCCCTGACCTTTGAAATGCAGCAGAAGTAATGTGTCACTCTCAAGAAGATAAAACAGAAGAAGGAAGAAGTGTCCTGAGGAACAAAGGCTGGTTAAAGCTCTTCGAGGTGGCAAGTACCAAATCAAGGGTGTGGTAATCACACCCACTGCTGCAACTCCAACGGAAATAAAAGATGCCTTTGGCTGAATGTTTTGAGAGTCCTGTTGCCACCAGAGACTGACTGCACCAGACCTAAAACAACAGTGGAGGCCCTTGTCTTCTGCTGAGCCCCTAAGAGGTAATTTTTTAAATGTTCTCTTCGGATGCAGCCAACGAGGATGATAATGGAGAATGACCTCCTGGGGCAGAGCCAAGGGTCACAGAAAACTTTGGACTGCCGTCAACTCCCGGGAGCAGAGCTTCTTGACTTCTGATACTGCACTGTATCAACTTAATCAAGGAAGACAATAAAGCACATCAATTTAAAGTTTACCATTCAATGAGTTTTGACAAATGGAAGCACCACCAACGTCGAGATAAAGAACATTTCTATCACCCCAAAGTGTTCCCTCTTGTATATCAACTCCCTTGGCCCTGGGCCACCATTGCTTCCTGTCCATATACAGTGACCTTTTCTAGAAGTGGAATCATATGGTCTGTACACTCTCGTGTTTGGTGCGTCTTTCTCAGCATAATGCTTTTGAGACTCATCCAAACTGTTGTATGTATTGGAAGTTCATATCATTTTGTGCTGTGTGCTATTCCATTGTATGAATGTATCACAATTTGTTCATTCACCTGTTAAGAGACACTTGAGTTGTTTTCAGTTTTTTGCGATTATGCATAAAGTTGGTATGCACATTTATGTGCAAGTCTTTAGATGACATTGGTTTTTATTTTTCTTGGGTAAACCCCATGAGTGATATTGATTGGTTGTAGAGTAAATGTATGTTTAACATTTTTCAAGCTCTTTTCCAAAGTGGTTTCATCATTTTACTTTTTTTTTCTTTTTTGAGACAAGATCTCACTCTGTCACCCAGGCTGGAGTGCAGTGGCACGGTCATAGCTCACTGCAGCCTTGAAATCCTGGGGTCAAGAAATCCTCATGCCTCAGCCTCCTGAGTAGCTGGGACTACAGGCGCATACCACTACACCTAGCTAATTTGTTTTATTTTTTGTAGAGACAGAGTCTCACTATGTTGCTCAGGCTGGTTTGGAACTCCTGGCCTCAAATTGTCCTCCCACCTTGGCCTCCCAAAGTGCTGGGATTACAGGTATGAGCCACTGCATCCACTGCTTCATTTTACTTTTCCACCAGAGAAAAATGAAAGTTTTCATTACTCTACATTCTCACCAACACTCGATATTGTGAGTCTTTTTAATTTTACCCATGCTAATGAGTACATAACGGGATCTCATTGTGGTTTTAGTTTGCATTTCCTTGATGACTAATGATATTGATCATCTTTTCATGTGTTTTTTGGCCATTTGCGTATCTTTTTTGGTGAAGTATTTGTTCAAATTTTTGCCACTTAAAAATTAGATTGTTTGCCTTGTTAATGAATTGTAAGAGTTAAAAAAATTATTCTGGATAAAGACCTGTATCAAGGAGAAAGATATATTTTCTCCCAATCTGTAGTTTGCCTTTTCGTGTTCTTAGTGACTTTCAAAGAGTTGTTTTAAAATTTTGATGAAGTCAACTTTATGAATTTTAAAATTTATTTTTTGTGCTGTTTGTGTTCTAAGAAATCTGCCTACCTCAGGATCACAAAGATGTCCTTCTAGAAGTTTTATACTTTTAGCTTTCACGTTTAGGTCTATGATACATTTCAAGTTAATTTTTACGTGTGCTATGAAGTAAGTGTCAAGGTTCATTTTCTCCCATAAGTGTATCCAGTTGTTCAAGCACCATTTATTGAAAAGTCTGTCTGTCTCCTCCATTAAATCACCTTAGCACCTTTGTGAAAAAGTAATTGCCCAAGTAACTTCACACTGGAGAAACCTGACAAACACCGCCTCAGCCAAGGCAGTCAAGGTTCATGTCAACAGCTACGTTGATACTCTGTGCCCTTGATATGATGTGATAAAAATGTGACTTTACCTCTTTGGTCTTTTTTCCAGTCTAATCATAAGAAAAATGTCAGACAAATTCCAAGTGAAGGGCATTTCATAAAATACCAGTACTTCTAAAAACTGCCAAGGTCATTCAGAATAAGGAAAGTCTGAGAAACTGTCACAGCCAAGAAGAACCTAAGGATACATGAGAATTAAGTGGAATGTGGTATTATGGATATAGGATCCAGGAACAGAAGAAGGACATTAGGTAAAAATGAAGGAAATCTGAATAAATTATGGACCCTGGTTAATAGTAATATATCAATATTGTTTCATTAATTATGCAAAATGTACCATTTCAGTGGAAGATGTTAATATTAGGGGAAACTTCATGCAAACTATATGGAATCTTTTTGAATTATCTTCACAAATTTTCTGTAAATCTAAAACTTTATAAAATAACAAGTTTAACAAAATCGAACAAAAAACCAATTGACCACATGTGTTTTGAAGCTCTGTTATTGATTGTGGTTACATGTAGGATTTGTGCATTCTCTTAATGAGTTAGCAATTAAATAGTGAAATGTCTCTCTTTATCCTGATAATTTCTTTTTGCTTGATGTTTTTGAAACAAGGTCTCGCTTTGTCACATAGGCTGGAGTGCAGTGGCACGAACACGGCTCACTGCAACCTCAACCTCCCAGGCTCAAGTGATCCTCACACCTCAGCCTCCTAAGAAGCTGGGAACACAGGCACATGCTACCACACCCAACTAATTTTTTCTATTTTTTGTAGAGATAGGGTTTCTGTGTGTTACTCAGGCTAGTCTCAAACTCCTGAGCTCAAGCAATCGGCTCACCTCGGCCTCCCAAAGTGCTGGGATTACAAGTGTGAGCCACCACACCTGGCCCCTGATCATATTCTTTGCTCTGATTGTATTTTGTCAGATGTTATTGTAACAACTCCATTTCTTTTGATTCATATGCATGGTATATCTTTTCCCCATCCTTCTACTTATAGTTGGGTCTTGTTTTTTTCATCCAGCATGACCAGCTTGCTTTAAAAAAATCTCTATATGGAGTATTTAGGCCATTTATAGTTCATATAACTATTGATATAGTTGGATTTAAAGCTCACATCTTGCTATTTGTTTGCTATTTATTCTACATTTTCTTTGTTCTTTTCCCCTCTATTCCTGATTTCTTTTGGAGTGATGTAGAATTTTGTATGATTCCATTTTATTTTCTCTACTGGCTTATTAGCACTACCTCTTTGTTGCATTTTCAGTGGCTTTTTTAAGGTTTACAATACATACTTTTAACATAGTCTATCTTTATATAGAATTCTATTTCTTTACTTATGTATGATATGTGAACCTTATTTTCATTTCCCTTCTTCTATTCTTTGTGTTACTGTGGTTGTACATTTTATTTCTATATATGTTATAGACCCCACATTACATTGTTACTATTTTTGTTTAAACAGGCAATTATCTTTTAAAATATTAAAAAGTGGCTAGGTGCAGTGGCTCACACTTGTAATCCCAGGACTTTGGGAGGCCGAGATTGGAGAATTGCTTGAGCCTAGGAGTTCAAGACCAGCCTGGGCAACAAAAAGAAGAAAAGACTGCTTCACTACTATCTCAGGGATTGTCTTCCTGCCTGCCAACACTCATTCTGCAATTTGTTTTTGTTTTTTTGAAACAGGGTCTTGATCTGTCACCCGGGCTGGAGTGCAGTGGCATGATCATAGCTCACTACAGCCTCAACCTCATGGATTCAAGCAATGCTCCTGCCTCAGCCTCCCGAGTAGCTGGGACTGTAGGTACACACCACCATGCCCAGCTATTTATTTATTTATTTATTTATTTATTTATTTATTGAGACAGGATCTTGTTCTGTTGCCCTGGCTGGAGTGCAGTGGTGTGCACAGTCTTGGCTCACTGCAACCTGTGCCTGCTGGGCTCAGATGATCCTCCACCTCAGCCTCCCAAGTAGCTGGGACTACAGGCGCATGCCGCTGCACCCAGCTAATCTTTGTATTTTTTGTAGAGACAGGGTTTTGCCATGTTGTTCAGGTGGTCTCAAACTCCTGAGCTCAAGCTATCTGCCCGCCTTGGCCTCCCACAGTGCTGGGATCACAGTTGTGAGCCACTGTGCCCGGCCTTTTTTTTTTTTTTTTTTTTTTGAGACGGAGTTTCTCTCTTGTTGCCCAGGCTGGAGTGCAGTGGCACGATCTCAGCTCACTGCAACCTCTGCCTCCCGGGTTCAAGCGATTCTCCTGCCTCAGCCTCCTGAGTAGCTGGGATTACAGATGCCCACCACCATGCCCAGCTAATGTTTTGTATTTTTAGTAGAGACAGGGTTTTGCCATGTTGGGCAGGCTGGTCTTGAACTCCTGACCTCAGGTGATCTGCCCGCCTCGGCCTCCCAGAGTGCTGGGATTGCAGGTGTGAGCCACTGCCCTGACCTCATTTTTTTATTTTTTGTAGAAACAGGGTTTTATTATGTTGCCCAGGCTGGCCCTGAACTTCTAGGCTCAAGTGATCCTCCCACTTTGGCATCCCAAAATGCTGGAATTACAGGCATGAGCCACTGCACCTGGCCTACAGTTTTTTTTTTGTTTGTTTTGTTTTTGAGATGGAGTCTCACTCTGTCACCCAGGCTGGAGTGCAGTGGCTTGATCTTGGCTCACTGCAACCTCTGCCTCCCTGGTTCAAGCAATTCTTCTGCCTCAGCCTCCCAAGTAGCTGGGACTACAGGTGTGTGCCACCATGCCTGGCTAATTTTTGTATTTTTAGTAGAGATAGGGTTTCGCCATGTTGGCCAGGCTGGTCTCGAACTCCTGACCTCAGGTGATCCACCCTCCTTGGCCTCCTGAAGTGCTGGGATTACAGGCGTGAGCCACCGTGCCTGGCCTGGCCTACAATTTTTGATGCTGATACTTTCTTGATCTCATAGAAATCTTTCAGAAACAGACAGGACTCTTTGTTCCTTCCTCAAATGGTCCTTAGGTGGTTTGTTAACTGAAATTTCAAGGGTTCACATATGTTCAGGATATGCAGCTTGACTGGCACTGGACCACCCTCGATTGTAAGGTGCCTTCTGAGCTGTTGAAAAGTAATAAGTGTATGTCTCCGAATCAGTTGCTAAAATGTGGTCTATAAGTATTGTCCTGCAATTCCTTTTCCTATCTACTGATATATGCACAAGATCTTTTCAGGTTAGTCCATTTAGAGCTGCTACCTTGTTTTAAAACACTGTATGAAACCTACAGTATTCCCAGTATGGTTCTACCACAACTCCTCTAACCACTGTTCTATTAATAGGTCTCTAACTTGTTTCTAAATAGTATCAAATGGTACAATAAATATATCTCACATGCCTCTGAGTATATTTCTCTAGGACAGATATTGAGAAGTAGAGTTGTTGAATTGAAGGGTATGCCCATTTAAAAATTTTAATTGTCTCCCAGAAGCCCTTATCATTTTGCAGTCCCATCAAATGTGTATTCAAGTGTTTATATATTCCATTGCCCTTGCCCACGTTGGATATTATATATTTAGGAATCTGTGTCAATCACATTGGGTTAAGAGCGATGCTATAATGTCATTTTACTTTGCATTTTTCCGACTAGTATTAAGGTAAGATGATTTTAACATGCAGAGCAGATGAAAATACTCCTCCCCACCAACTTATTGGCTCACTGTTCCATGGGTCAGGAGTGCAGCCTTTTTTGTTTTGTTTTGTTTTACTAGAGATGAGTTCTCGCCATGTTGCCCCGGCTGGAGTGCAGTGGCTACTCACAGGTGCAGTCCCACTACTGATCAACATGAAAATTTTTACTTGCTGTTTCCAACTTGGGCCAGTTCACCCTCCTTGAGCAACCCTGTGATCCTCACTCCCAGGAGGTCACCTTATTGATGCCAGACTTAGTCCAGACACCTGATGGGCATAGTGTACTACAGCCTAGAACTCCTGGGCTCAAGCAGTCCTCCTGCCTCAGCCTCCCAAGTAGTTGTGATCACAAGGGTGAACTTCCACATCCAGCAGGAGGCCACTACATTGTAGCTGGGTCCTCCTTTCAGCATCTCATAAGGCTGAAACCAAGGTTCTGGCCAGGTGTGTCCTCATCCGGAGGCTTGATCCACTTCCAGACTTCCTCGGGCTGTTGGCAGAATTCACTTCCTTACAGTTGGAGGACTGAGGTCCCTTTGTCTTGCTGGCTGTTGGTTGGGAACTGTTCTCAAATCCTAGAGGCCACTCTCAGGGCTTGCCACGTGACTTCCTCCAGCTCAGCCACGGGACCCACCCACTGTCAAGTCCCTCTCATGCCTTGAAGCTCTCAGACTTCCCCTTCTGTGACCCATGGAAGAAAACGGTCTGCTTTCAAAAGGCTCATGTGATTAGGTCAGGGACACCCAGATCATCTCCCTATTTTAAGATCAACTTTACCATCTGACATAACTGAATCACAGGAGTAAAATCCATGATATTCACAGTCTCAGGGATCTTTCAGGTCAGGGCACAGGCACTCAGTGGACAGGAAGCTTTGGAAGCCGTCTTAGAATTCTGCCCATCATACCACCAAAGAGGGTGCAAAAGAGAGACCTTTCACATCAGACAGGAGGTTGTACATGGGCACTGCTTGTGCTAGGAACAGGGGTGTGTGTGTGTGCGCACACATGCGTGTGTGTGTGCATGTGTGCATGTGTGTGTGTGCATGCATTTGTGTGTGTGCATGCATGCGTGCACGTGTGTGTGTGTGTATGTGTGTAAAGGACCTCCAAAGAAGCCCAGGTAGAGTTTCCATGAGGAGCTCAAAGTCTGATAGATGATTAACAGCTGAAGGAAGCTTAGGGCACATGACTCATGACTCCAGGAAGTGTTCTCTTTTTCAATGAAACACTCCCAGGAGCCCCAGCGATTTCTTCTATGCAAGGTCTCCAGATGCTCTCCATTACTGCTGCGTAGGAGAAGGGAGAAGGGTGAGAGACATACCTTTACTTCAGATTAAAGCAGCACACGATTGGTGTTTGCACTGAAGGTCAACTTTCTGAGGAGGAAGCTGGAGGATCAGGGAAGGCTTCCTGGAGGAGATAGCCTTTAAACCTGGCCTTGAAGATTGGGGAGAATTCCAACAGGATGAGCTGGATGTGGAAAAGGGCTTCCAGGAAAGACACAGCCAAGTGTGGAAGTCCGAGGAGCATTTCAGGAAGGGCAAGCAGCCAGTGTGTAGAGCTGAGAATGGAGGATTAGCAGCAGGAAAGAGTCGGGGCTGGACCAGGATGAAGGGTAAGGAGTAGGCAGAGGAGCGTGGGCTTCAGTAAAAATGCAAGGTCAGCTTGACTTATCTTGACATTAGAATATTCTTGTCACTTCCCAAGAGGGAGAGGCTGTATTCCAAGTTAATAGTCCATTTTAACACCTAACACGAAAGAGAGAGAGAAACAAGCACTTAAGCCTGGAGTAAACACAGTCATTACAGTGACCACAAAAGCATCACTGATGGATGAATAAAACGCGAAAGGAGTCATGGGGGAAACCAGTACATCTCTGCAGTGTGTAAAGCAACCCAACCTCATAAACGCAGCTGACCTTTCCTGTGAAAAACCAAGCCCTGAGAGCTTTGGTTTTAATTGAAAGTGAGACCACAGGCACATTGCCCTTCACTGCTGTTATGGGTTGAATTGTGTCCCCCTAAAAGAGATGTTATTCTAACCATTAGTACCTGTGAATGTGACATTATTTGGAAACAGGGTCTTTGCAGAAGTAATCAAGTTAAGATGAGGTCATTAGGGTGGGCCTCAGTTCACTATGACTGGTGTCCTTAGAAAAAGAAAAGATACAGATTGACACCAGGGAGAGCACCATGGGAATATATTTTTTTTCTCTGTCGGCCAGGCTGGAGTGCAGTGGCGTGACCTCAGCTCACTGCAACCTTCACCTCCTGGGTTCAAGTGATTCTCGTGCCTCAGCCTCCCAAGTAGCTGGGATTATAGGTGCCCGCCACCATGCCTGGCTAATTTTTTGTATTTTCAGTAGAGATAGGTTTCACTATATTGGCCAGGCTGGTTTCAAACTCCTGGTCTCAAGTGATCCACTCCCCTTGGCCTCCCAAAGTGCTAGGATTACAGGTGTGAGCCATTGAGCCTGGGGTCATTCATTCTTCAAGTGTGCAGCATGTGCCCACTGTGAACTAGGCTTTGTGCTGGGGGCTGCAGGTGGACTCTCTGTTGAGCAAAATGGTGGCTGACTTAATGCCCTGGCAGGCTGCTTTCTTCAAGGAGAAATTATTATAATATTGGGCCAAGCCAGGCCACGTTGCAATGTCCTTAAGGGAACCCGCTGGGAATGCAGAGCCTTGGCCTGCAGAGGCCAAGGCTGAGGGGCACATGAGGTGGGATCAGAGCAAGTCGGAGGAACACCCAGGGCAGAACTGGGGCAGGAGGACTTAGCTGTCACCTCTGGTGAGCTGGAAGTGCCTGTCCTTGGTACACTGAAAACCAACCAAAGGACTACTCAGACAGGAGGGAGAGTAAAGGTGCAAAATATTCCACCACAGGTGACCACACTACCACAATAATACATCTTCCTACAGGTTTACAGGAATCAGTAACTGAATGTTCAGGTGTCAGATTAAGAGATTATGGCATCTGTCCCTCCCGAGGTCAAATCTTAGCTCTGTTACTGCGTGTTGGAACTTCACAACGTTTTTAACTTTGAAAGACTCTGTATCTTTATCTGTAAAACACTGACAGAAATACCTAACTTCTTAGGTTTGGTGTGAGCATAAAGTGAGAAAAGTGTATGTAACGTTCTTAACGATATGACTGGAGCCTGGGAAGGCATTCCTGAGGCTTCGCCACCGAAAGTGAAAGGGACGCATAATGGAAAAGTGTTAAGTCTGGGAGATGTCCGTGGCCTTTGAAGTGGACAAGCCGGTCATAAACTTGGCCTAGAGGGACTGTTCAGTGTCCTGTTTGGGGAATGGTGGCCTCCTCCAAGGCTCACCACCGCGGCAGGTGTGGTCCTGGCTCTGCAAGTGAAGAGAGCTCCAGATTCTAGGTGTGGAGCGAGCCCTTTGCAAGGTGACAGCGCAAGGTCCCCTCAATGCCCTGGGGAGGCGGATTTTCCCAGCGTGAAGGGGCTGGCAGGAGCTGCATTTATTGTGAAGGCCCACAGGTAACGGGGCCATGCACCCCGGGGCGAGACTGGAGTTAAAGGTGGGCGGCAGTCCCTGGTATTCAAGGCCACCTAAGACTCCCTGGACGGTGGACCCTGGGAAAGAGCCGGGGTGCCCCCACCCTGGCCAGGGTTTGCCCCTTGTGGGGTGGAGGGAGCCGGGGTGAGCAGAGCAGTGCTGACGGTAGCCTGGGTACTGGGCCAGGGTCTGCAGGGCAGGCTGGGCGCTGGGAGCAGGGCAGGAGGGAGGAGAGGGAAGAGGGCAGTGGAGTCAGAGGGCCCCGGCGCCTGCCGCGCGCTGGGGATACCGCGCAGCCGAGTTCCCACGGCCACCAGTGGGTGTCGCCCTTGCCCCGCGAAGGGAGCAGGCGCGCATTTCCCGAGGCGCCTCCGTCCTCCCAGCTCCTCCGGGCTAGATAGACAATGTCCCGGGACCCAGGTGGACTTAGTGGACCCAGCCCGGAGTCGTCCACCGCGGTCCCTGAGGGGCTGGCTCTGTGCAGAGCCCGAGGCCGGGTGGGCTCGGACTGCTGCCTTCAGAGAGCCTGCCAGGCCCAGCCTCGCCCGGACGCTCCCAGCACCTGGATTCTACGGAGTCTGGATCTTCACTGTGAGGCTGCTGGGCCCTCCAGGAGACGTCCTGTTGTGTCCGGAATTGGTGGGTTCTTGGTCTCACTGACTTCAAGAATGAAGCCGCGGACCCTCGTGGTGAGTGTTACAGTTCTTAAAGGTGGCGTGTCCGGAGTTTGTTCCTGCTGATGTTCAGATGTGTTTGGAGTTTCTTCCTTCTGGTGGGTTCGTGGTCTCGCTGGCTCAGGAGTGAAGCTGCAGACCTTCGCAGTGAGTGTTACAGCTCTTAAGATGGCGCGTCTGGAGTTGTTCGTTCCTCCCGGTGGGTTCGTGGTCTCGCTGGCTTCAGGAGTGAAGCTGCAGACCTTCGCGGTGAGTGTTACAGCTCATAAAGGCAGTGTGGACCCAAAGAGTGAGCAGTAGCAAGATTTATTGCAAAGAGTAAAAGAACAAAGCTTCCACAGTGTGGAAGGGGACCTGAGTGGGTTGCCACTGCTGGCTCAGGCAACCTGCTTTTATTCTCTTATCTGGCCCCACCCATATCCTGCTGATTGGTTCATTTTACAGAGAGCCGATTGGTCTGTTTTACAGAGAGCTGATTGGTCTGTTTTGACAGGGTGCTGATTGGTGCGTTTACAATCCCTGAGCTAGACACAAAAGTTCTCCATGTCTCCACTAGATTAGCTAGATACAGAGTGTCGATTGGTGTATTTACAAACCCTGAGCTACACACAGTGCTGAGTGGTGCATTTACAAACCTTGAGCTAGATACAGAGTGCCAATGGGTGCATTCACAATCCCTTAGTTAGACATAAAGGTTCTCCAAGTCCCCACCAGATTAACTAGATACAGAGTGTTGATTGGTGCATTCACAAACCCTGAGCTAGACACAGGGTGCTGATTGGTGTGTTTACAAACCTTGAGCTAGATACAGAGTGCTGATTGGTGTATTTACAATCCCCTAGCTAGACATAAAGGTTCTCCAAGTCTCTACCAGACTCAGGAGCCCAGCTGGCTTCACCCAGTGGATCGCGCACCAGGGCCGCAGGTGGAGCTGCCTGCCAGTCCCACGCCATGCACCCGCACTCCTTAGCCCTTGGGCGGTCGATGGGACCGGGCACCGTGGAGCAGGGGGCGGCACTCGTCTGGGAGGCTCGGGCCACGCAGCAGCCCATGGCAGCGGGGGTGGGGAAGGCTCAGGTATGGCGGGCTGCAGGTCCTGAACCCTGCCCTGCAGGGAGGCAGCTAAGGCCCGGCGAGAAATCGAGCACAGCAGCTGCTGGCCCAGGTGCTAAGCCCCTCACTGCCCGGGGCCGGCAGGGCCAGCCGGCGGCTCCAAGTGCAGGCCCCCCGAGCCCACGCCCACCTGGAACTTGTGCTGGCCTGCAGGCACCATGTGCAGCCCCAGTTCCCACCCGCGCCTCTCCATCCACACCTGCCTGCAAGCTGAGGGAGCCGGCTCTGGCCTCGGCCAGCCCAGGAAGGGGCTCCCACAGTGCAGCAGCTGGTTGAAGGCTCCTCAAGTGCTGCCAGAGTGGGCGCCCAGGCAGAGGAGGTGCCGAGAGCGAGCAAGGGCTGCGAGGGCTGCCAGCATGCTATCATCTCTCAATCCCCCCTCTAAACAGGACACCCCACCTGCTGTTGGCAATTTGGCCGTTGACTGCTCTAGCTACTTCCTGCTGGATAAGGGTGAAGAAGGGTTCCTGCAGTTGTAGTGTCCTCCAGAAGGGAACTCTCTAGGCCAGTGGAAGTGCCAGTGGGTTGGTCCAGGGGTCCTCAGTAGAAGTTGTTAGTTGAACTTATTTGGGGTTCCATTTGTAAGACCATCTGTAGCTTGATGGCCTCGATTCTAGAGGAAACAAATTTGACAAGAAGGTTAAAAATACAAGGCCCAAAGGCGAATAACAGCAAGATGGCTGCCACAGGACCTAGAAAGGGGAGAAGCCATGTTGCCCAACTCCAGAGGTTGGTATAAGAGTTTGAAAGGCGTCTGATTTCAGAAGCCTTTTCCTGTAAATGCCGGGTGGCAAATCGTACTATCCCTGACTGGTTAGTGTAAAAACAACACTCTTCCCCTAAGAAGGTGCAGAGTCCTCCTTTTTCAGCAGTGAAGACATCTAGGCCTCGGTGGTTTTGGAGAGTCACTGCTGCCAAAGAGTCTATTTGGGATTGTAAAGTAAGAATAGATTTTGTTATTTCTTGCAAACTGTCTGAGAAATCCTTTGAGAGTGTGTGGTAGTAGGATAATGAAGTAGATAAACCGGCTATTCCAGTTCCTGTAGCAGTAGCCATTCCTAATGCTATAAGTAGGGGTATTAGTTGTATGGCTCTGCACTGACGGACTTGAGCTTTGAGGGATACTGATAAGGTCTGATTTCCTGGGGCAATGTTAATGTTGGGACTTAGAAAGACTAAGGTGCAGCTGCCTGTCCAGTTAGTGGGGAGGCAGATATAGGTCGATGTTCCACAGAAAAATATGCCTTGGCTGGGTAGACAGAACTTTACCCTGGCTTTTAAAGGAATAGGGTACACTGTTTTTCTCTTTACTACTTCCATCTCTCTTTCTTTCTCTTTGACTTCTTTGTCTCTTTCTCTGACTTCCTGTCTCTTTCTCTCTTTCCTTTGACTCCTTCTCTTTGTCTCTATTTCTTCCTCTTTCTCTGACTTTCTTTTTCTCTCTTTCCTTCTTGCTGGTCTGCCAGCTGCTTATCTGCTGTTCTCCCCTCTTCTTCCCATTTTGATGGCTTTGGCAGTGTAAGAGTGCCACCTCCTTGTGTTTTTGCATTGCTTGCAATAACTCTATAATTTCCTTGTGGTATTTAATGGGGTTCCCCCCAGAGGTTAGGAGCTCCCGTTTTTTCCATATTGCAGCATGGGCATGTAGGATTAAATAAGCATACTTGCTGTCTGTATACACATTTATTCTTTTTCCCTTTTCCAGTTCTAAGGTTCGGGTAAGTGCCACTAGTTCTGCTAACTGGGCACTGGTCTCTGGGGGAAGAGGCTTACTTTCAAGTATGGTTACATCACTAACTATGGCATAACCTGCCCTTCGTATCCCATTCTCCACAAATGAACTTCCATCGGTATATAGGTTAAGGTCATGATTAGTTAAGGGGACTTCTAAGAGATCATCTCGGGCGGCATAAGTCTGGACTATAATTTGTTGGCAGTCATGCTCGATTGGTTCCCCATCCTCTGGGAGAAAAGTGGCAGGGTTGAGGGCCACACAGGTGTGTATTTGAAGCACCAGTCCCTCAAGGAGTAGTGCCTGGTATCTAAGTAGGTGGTTGTCTGATAGCCATAAACTTCCTTTGGCACCTAGTATGCCATTTACATCATGAGTAGTCCAGACAGTGAGATCCTTTCCTTGTATTATTTTGATAGCCTCTGACACTAAGACAGCCACTGCTGCAACTACCCTTAAACGGTGAGGCCAGCCTTTTGCTACTACATCAATTTCCTTACTTAGGTATGCCACTGGTTGTGGGGTTGTCCCACGAATCTGAGTAAGGACTCCAAGAGCTATCCCAGCTCTCTCTGTGATGTATAATGAGAAGTTTTGTCCTGTGGGAAGGCTTAAAGCTGGAGCTTGTACTAGGGCCTGCTTTAAGGTTTTGAAGGCTGTTTCTGCCTCTGGTTACCATTCTACTAGATGAGTACTTGCCTTCTGGGTTTCCTTGATTAGAGTATAGAGGGGCCTGGCTATCTCGCTGTATCTGGGGATCCATAGTCGGCAAAAGCTGGTAATTCTGAGGAACCCCCACAACTGTTTTAATGTCTTAGGGCAAGGATAAGCCAGTATAGGCTGTATGCATTCCTTGCTGAGGGCCCTGATCCCTCTGGCTAAGATTAGGCCTAGATATTTGACCTGCTGTAGGCAAAGCTGGGCCTTCGACCTAGACATCTTGTACCCTTGATTAGCTAGAAAGTTCAAGAGATCTAGAGTATCCTGCTGGCACGAGGCTTCTGAACTGGTAGCCAAAAGTAAGTGATCCACATATTGAAGGACCAGAGTGCCTGGACTTGAGAAGTGGCCTAAATCTTGGGCCAGTGCCTGACCAAACAGATGAGGGCTATCCCTAAATCCTTGGGGCAAGACCATCCACGTAAGTTGGGATGTATGGTCTGTGGGATCCTCAAAAGCAAAGAGGAACTGGGAGTCAGAGTGCAAGGGAATACAGAAGAAGGCATCCTTGAGGTCCAGAACCATGAACCATTCTGCTTCCTCTGGTATTTGAGAGAGCAGGGTATAGGGGTTTGGTACAACTGGATATAGAGGAATTACTGCTTTATTAATGAGTCTAAGATCTTGCACTAGTCTCCACTGACCATTCAGTTTTTGTACTCCTAGAAATCGGGTGTTGCAGGGACTGCTGCATTTCCTTACTAAGCCTTGAGCTTTCAAATGTTTAACAATATTCTGTAATAATCCTTTATGAGCTTCAGGCCTTAAGGGATATTGCCTTTGATAAGGAAAAGTGGTGGGATCTTTTAACCTGATTTGGACTGGGCGGGCAATTTTTGCCTTTCCAAATTGTACTTCCAGTGCCCAGACTTCAGGGTTGATTTTCTCCTCAAGTAGGGGACAACAAATGGGTAACTTGTTCCCCATATTCATGTAGATAATAGCTCCAGCCTTGGCTAATATATCCCTCCCTAATAAGGATGTGGGACTTTCAGGCATAAGAAGAAAGGCATGTGAAAAGAGCAAAGTCTCCCAATTACAACTGAGGAGGTGGGAAAAATACCTGGTTACAGGCTGTCCCAGCATTCCTCAGATGGTAACGGACCTTGAGGACAGTCATCCAGGACAGGAGATTAACACTAAGAAGGCTGCATCAGTGTCCAGGAGGAGGTCAATTTCCTGGCCCTCAATAGTTAAACATACCTGGGGCTCAGTGAGGGTGATTACATGAGCTGGCGCTTGCCTCAGGCACCCTCAGTCCTGTTGTTGGATCATCTGGTTGGGGGCTTCTGACCCAGGGAACCTTCATCCTCAGGGGCAGTGCACCTTCCAGTGATTGCCTTGGCATAGTGGACATGGACGAGGGGGCAGCTTGTTTTTCATTGGACAATGTTTTTTAAAGTGTCCTAGTAAACCACACTGATAACAAGCCCTACCAGGTGATTGGCCTGCTCCATTTTCTGTCCTCTCTGAACCACCAAGGTTTGATTGTCTGAGGGCCATGACTAAGGCTGCGGCCTTTCTCTGATCTCGCTTTTCCTTTTGGGCCTGTTCCTCTTGGTTCCTATTATAGAACGCTGAGATTGCCAGGTTTAATAATGCCTCTAGATTTTGTTCAGGGCCCAGGGCTTGCTTTTGGAGGTTTCTCCTGATATCTGTGGCTGATTGGGTAATAAACTTATCTTTTAGAATCAACTGACCCTCAAGTGATTTTGGTGACGGGGGAGTATATTTTCTTAAGGCCTCCCATAGCCACTCGAGGAAGGCAGAAGGATTTTCTTCCTTTCCCTCAGTTATGGTGGACATCATTGAATAATTCATGGGCTTTTTTCTAATTCTCTTTAGTCCTTTTAGAACACAGGTCAACAGATGTTTATGACTCCAGTCCCCATGATCTGAGTCAAGGTCCCAGTGGGGATCCATACCAGGGATGGCTTGTTGGCTGGTAGGGAATTTGTCCCTTTCTTCAGCTGTCATTCTGTCATTTACTTGACTAAGATACCAGGTATCTCCACACTCTCGGGCTGCAGCTAAAGCAGCATTCTTTTCATTAAAGGCCAGGGTTTGATCTAACAGTAGCATGACATCTCTCCAAGTGAGGTTGAAGGTTTGCCCTAGACCCTGTAGGACATCTATGTACCTATCAGGATCATCTGAAAACTTCCCCAGGTCTGCCTTGATCTGCTTTAAATCAGAGAGGGAGAATGGGACATGTACCCAGGTTGGGCCAAATTCCCCTCTCCCTACAGTTTGAAGGGGACATAACGGATAGCCCGGGGGTTTTTGTGGTCCTTTGGAGATTTCTTTGCTTATTTCCTTCTGGGCAGGGGAGATTAGAGGAGGATTATCATTAATAGGAAGGGGAGCTATAGAGAGGCTAGGATGTGGGGGTAAGCTGAGAGGTCCTCCTGTGCGATGTAAATTGTAAGCTTTGCATAGTTGTGTATTCTCCCTCAATGAAAAGAAAGCTTGGACATAAGGTATTTCACTCCATTTGCCTTCCCTCTTACAGAAAAGGTCAAGCTGCAGGACAGTATTGTAACTTGTACTTCCCTCAGGTGGCCATTTTTCCCCATCAGAGAGAGAATATTGGGGCCAAGCCCTAGAGCAGAAAAAAATGAGCCATGTCTTTTTCAGGGTTTGTGGGTCAAATTGGTCCCAATGGCTTAGGATGCATTTCAAGGGTAAGCCTGTTGATGCCTGAGTGTTTCCCATCTGAAAGACAAAACTGCCCACGGTTTTGGTTTGTTTTGTTTCTCCCCCTGCCCAAGAACCCGCAATGGTCCCTGGACCCTGCTGATTGGAGTAGTTGCACTCACCGATGCAGCAGCAGAAACAACCCCTGCCCAAGAACCTGCAACGGTCCCTGGACCCTGCTGGTTGGAATAGTTGCATTCACTGATGCAGCAGCAGAAACACTAGTTTTCCTCCCAGACCACATGGAGGACTGAGGAAGGTCAGATTTAGTGGCCCTTACTGACACATTCTCGAAAACCTGCACCCTTGCCTGTCCTCCTAGACCACAAGGAAGACCGACCGAGAAAAATCGGATTTAGTGGCCCTTACCGACGCATTCTCGAAAACCTGTTAAGAGTCTTAAGCATTCTCCTATTAGTATTGGGAATTTACCCCTGTCCTATAAAGATGTTATGCCCCAAAAATGAAGTGGAGGGCCATACCCTGAGGGAGGGAAGGGATCTCCAGGGTTGGAAGAGTGACACCTTTTGTCCTCACTTATATGAATAGGAAGGATACAATTTCTGAGGCTCCCCATATCTTCACTTCAGGAATAGCTTTTGTTAGGCCTGTTAGTCTGAGGAGGGATCCTAAAATTCCAGGTAGTCCCCACTACGACGGGGCTTTGGGCAAAAATTATGTCTTTCTGATTGGTGAGCCTGGGTGCCTAAAGAGGGTAACAGAGTCCTGGAGTTTATACTAAAAATCATTCTTATGGGAGAAACTAGAAAAGCACCAGAGACAGGTAGCAATTTTTAGAAGCGGGACTAACCTTGGAGAAGAGAGGCAAGAGGAAGTTTGTCTGGGAAGCATTAGGACCCAGGGGGCAAGGGTCAGGATAGATAGGATAGATGGGCGAATCTCGCTTGGGCAACATGCCTTTGAGAGTTCCGCTCATGGCTGCAGGGTCAGCCAATTTGTTGTCGGGACCCCAGAGCTGCATGGCTTTCCTCTCTGTCGACCCTCAGCTCAGCCCGGAAGTACAGGAAAAGCAGAAGCTGGTTCTAGGCAAACCAATGGTCCCAACTCCGAAGAGTTGGGGGTTGTTAGCCCTTTCCCAGAAAGCCTGACACCCATGTCTTTAGTCTGGTAGCTGTGCTAGTCGCTTTTAACTGACCAACAGCTGCCCAGTATTTAGCCCCTGCATTCTAAGGAAAAATAGGACGGAATAGCAAGCAAAATAGGTCTGATGGTACTCACTGCTTAGCAATAGGCGACAGTCTTACTGTTCAGCGATAGGCAATGGTCTCACTGCTCAGTGATAGTCTCACCACTTGGTGATAGGCGATAGTCCCTTTGTGGTCGCCAAAATGTGTCTGGAATTGGTGGGTTCTTGGTCTCACTGACTTCAAGAACGAAACCGTGGACGCTTGTGGTGAGTGTTACAGTTCGTAAAGGTGGCGTGTCCGGAGTTTGTTCCTTCTGATGTTCAGATGTGTTTGGAGTTTCTTCCTTCTGGGGGGTTCGCGGTCTCGCTGGCTCAGGAGTGAAGCTGCAGACCTTCGCAGTGAGTGTTACAGCTCTTAAGATGGCGCGTCTGGAGTTGTTCATTCCTCCCGGTGGGTTCATGGTCTCGCTGGCTTCAAGAGTGAAGCTGCAGACCTTTGCGGTGAGTGTTACAGCTCATAAAGGCAGTATGGACCCAAAGAATGAGCAGTAGCAAGATTTATTGCAAAGAGCAAAAGAACAAAGCTTCCACAGTGTGGAAGGGGACCCGAGTGGGTTGCCACTGCTGGCTCAGGCAACCTGCTTTTATTCTCTTATCTGGCCCCACCCACATCCTGCTGATTGGTCCATTTTACAGAGAGCTGATTTGTCTGTTTTACAGAAAGCTGATTGGTCCATTTTGACAGGGTGCTGATTGGTGCATTTACAATCCCTGAGCTAGACACAAAAGTTCATGTCTCCACTAGATTAGCTAGATACAGAGTGTCGATTGGTGTATTTACAAACCCTGAGCTAGACACAGTGCTGAGTGGTGCATTTACAAACCTTGAGCTAGTTACAGAGTGCCGATTGGTGCATTCACAATCCCTTAGCTAGACATAAAGGTTCTCCAAGTCCCCACCAGATTAACTAGATACAGAGTGTTGATTGGTGCATTCACAAACCCTGAGCTAGACACAGGGTGCTGATTGGTGTGTTTACAAACCTTGAGCTAGATACAGAGTGCTGATTGGTGTGTTTACAATCTCCTAGCTAAACATAAAGGTTCTCCAAGTCCCTACCAGACTCAGAAGCCCAGCCGGCTTCACCCAGTGGATCCCACACCAGGCCGCAGGTGGAGCTGCCTGCCAGTCCCGCGTGGTGCGCGGGCACTCCTCAGCCCTTGGGCGGTCGATGGGACCACACGCTGTGGAGCAGGGGGCAGCACTGGTAGGGGAGGCTCGGTCCAGCAGGAGCCCAAGGCGCGGGGGCGGGGAAGGCTCAGGTATGGCGGCCTGCACATCCAGAGCCCTGCCCCACGAGGAGGCAGCTAAGGCCTGGCGAGAAATCGAGCACAGCAGCTGCTGGCCCAGCTGCTAAGCCCCTCACTGCCTGGGCTGGCAGGGCTGGCAGGCTGCTCCGAGTGCGGGCCCGCCGAGCCCACGACCACCCAGAACTCGCACTGGCCTGCAAGGGCCGCAGGCAGCCCGGGTTCCCGCCCACGCCTCTCCGGCCACACTTCCCTGCAAGCTGAGGGAGCCGGCTCTGGCCTCGGCCAGCCCAGGAAGGGGTTCCCACAGTGGAGCAGCAGGTCGAAGGGCTCCTCAAGTGCCGCCAGAGTGGGCGCCCAGGCAGAGGAGGTGCCGAGAGCGAGCGAGGGCTGGGAGGGCTGCCAGCACGCTGTCACCTCTCACTGTGACCACTGTCAATTTAGGGCCTCAAGAGCCTAGGTCTTGCAGAGGGCCCACGCCAGGGCCTCACCCACCCAGAATCTGCAGGCGGCGGAGTCCACCTCCCCAGGACAGAGGCCCCGCCTGACCCTGTGGGCCTCAGGCCTCCTGGACCCCATCCCCTTCAGGGGCCTAGGGGACAGTGGCCCCCAGTGCTCAGGGAGCACCTCCCAGAGAATCGCTGGGAAAGTTGTTCCTCGGTCCTCACCCCACACCCAGGCTCAGCTCTCCAACAGCCCCTGTTACTGAAAGGCTGGGGGAGCCCCCAGCATCAGGAGCCAAAGGGGAAATTCTAGAGCCAGGCCCAGGAGGAACAAAAATAATTAAAGGCAACAACAACTCACACCTAGCACTAACCTCTGCTGGGCACTATTCTAAGTAGTTTACATGTCATTACTCATTTAATTCTCAGAGTCTTTGGGGGGATATTATCACTGTTTTACAACTGAGAAAAGTGACGTACATGGATCTTATGTCTCTCTGGGTCTCAGTTTCCTAAAAATTCAACAGTTTTGAAAGGGAAGTGCCCTAGAAGTCTGCATGTGAATGGGCTCAGAGGACCTGTGACTCAGGAGGGAGGCTCTCCACCCCTCAACATGTTAGGGATACATCGTTACGGAAATGGGAAGGAATTTCATAGTGAGAGTCAAAGTGCAGGGGACTGGCCAGGAGAATGTATTTTTGGACATGCTGGGGGACAAGAACGTTAGAAAAATGGCATCTAATGAACTGGACCACAGTGGTGCGATCACAGCTCACTGCAGCCTCAACTTCCTGGTCTCGTGCAAGCCTCCTGCCTCGGCCTGCTGGTGGTCTTGATGGTGGGGAAGGAAGACTACATGCGATTGAGGGGAGGATGAAAAGAACACCCATCACGGGACTATTCACAAACGGGAGACAGATGCAACCCTGACGCCTGGGTCTTCAAGTGGTTCTGCCCCAGCATCATTCCAGAGTCTAGCCCCGCCCTCCTGGTGCCATCTTGTCCCAAGGCCCTGCTGCCTGGCCTTTGGGAACACTGTAAGGTGCCACTGCCCACCCTTGCCGTGGTCCTCTGCCTGACCTGTTCCCCAGCATGAACCTCCCCCACCATATGCCCAGTTTGGAATTCCATGAGGGGGAATGTGGGAGGGAACTTAGAAGAAACTATTTTAAATAACAGAAGCTAACACTCTCAAGGACAGTCTAAAAAGGCTTTCTTTGATGATTAAGCTTGGGAGAGTTAAGACTGAAGGAAGGACTGGAAGAAGGAAAACGAGGATTTGGATGAGACTACAGGTGAATTTCCTGCAGATGGAAGCGCTGGAGAGGAACGCCAAGCAGCTCTGCAGCACCCATCAGCAGGAACACCAGGCAGGCTGGGCCTCCATCCATGGGTGCCTCGGGCTCCCCATCTGTGCAACCGGATGGCCATCACCCCTCACAGAGTTGTTATGAGGCTCCAAGGAATCACTGTGTATGAATCACTCAGCACAGTGCCTGACTTGTAGTAAGTGCTCTATTTTAGTATTATTTTTCCTTTGAAACAAAAACTTGCAGAAAATTGGGGAAAAGAACAGGGAGAGCCCATGGGAACATCCAGCCTGACTGCTTCCCTTTAAAGTGAGGAGACAGCGCAGAGAGCTACTCTTCCAACCGGCACCTGACTGGACGCTCCCGCCAGGGCCTTCTGCCCCCAACTGCCCACTCCTTTCTTTGCCGGTGAGGCACAGTCAGGATGGTCCCACAGCACACCTGGAGGCTGAGTCTGACCACAGCGCAGTGCTTGGGTAGTCCACACAGACCGTCTGCACACCAGTCAGGGTGCTAGGGATAGACAATCCAACTCAAAATAGTTTAAGCCTACCCCCTCCCCCGCCCAAAAAAGTGTACTTGTTCATGTAGCTAAGACGTCTGGGATTGGTAGAACCTGAAATGACTCCATTAGGACACTGTCTCTTCTGTGTTCTTTCCTTCCTTTTCCTTCCTTTCCCTCCATCTCTCCCTCCCTCCCTCCCCTCTCTTTTCTTTCTTGACAGGGTCTCACTGTCACCCAGGCTGGAGTGCAGTGGCACAATCATGGCTCACTGCAGCCTTGAAGTCCTGGGCTCAAGCGATCCTCCTGAAACGGGAAAGGTTCTCCTGTCCCCCCTCACAGGGTGTGCGACATGCGGAGTGGCTCGCTTCTCCAGTGCCTTGCTGCTGAAATATTTAGGGGAGCATACAGACGGGCAGGCTGTGGGGCTTCAACCCCACTGCAGTGTCTAGGGGTGAATGTTTACAGCTCCTGAAGCCCCAGTGGATGTGTGTTACAGGGTCTTTTAGTTTGCCCTCTATAGCAGTTTGTGTTAAACAGCTCAATTAGACCCTCTACCTTGTCCCAAGGACAGAGGGTTTTCTGTATCCCGGGTTCTTGCCTTGGTGTACCGGAAGATTCAGATCACACCTCAGCTTGGAGAATGAGTGCAAAGTTTTACTGAGTAGAAGTAGCTTTCAGCCAATGGGGGAGCCAGAAGGGAGATGGTTTTCCCCTGGAGTTTGGCTGCTCAGTGGCCCCAGCTCCCTTCCAACGGCCCCATCCAAACTCCACATCCTTCCTCTGGTTAATGGCCAGTCTCCCTGCCTTCCTGCTGGGTGGCAGCCTCTCACGTCTCAAAGACCAGCTGCTTGTCTTTTTCTTCGGATTGTTCCCCCCGACTTCCAGCTGCTTTTGTGTCTGCCCTCTAGGGGGGTCACGGGTTTTTTATAGGCCCAAGATGAGGGTGTGGCAGGCCAGGGTGGTCTTGGGGAATGCAACATTTGGGCAGAAAATGCCTGTCCTCACCTAGGTCCTTGGGGGGTGGAACCCTAGTCAGGGACTACGCTCTCTACCCAGCACTTCCTTTCCCCTTTTCCGTATGATTTAAAGGGACCACGCTCTTCCCTTTCCAGCATTTCTGTGTCACTCCCACCTCAGCCTCCTGAGTAGCTGGGACCACAGGCACGCACACCACACCTGGCTAAATTTATTTTATTTTTTTGTAGAGATGGAGGTCTCACCATGTTGTCCAGGCTGGTCTTGAACTCCTGGGCTCAAGGGATCCTCCCACCTCAGCCTCCCAAAGTGCTGAGTTCCTCTAGGTTTCTTTGGGTTCATTCTCAGCATTCTTTGGGTTCATTCTCTTCATGTGGGGTAAGGTGGCCACCAGCAACTACAGGCTTACATGGTCCTCGTGTTTTAAAATCCAGGTTTTCTGGCCGGGCGCGGTGGCTTATGCCTGTAATCCCAGCACTTTGGGAGGCTGAGGCTGGTGGATCACAAGGTCAAGAGATGGAGACCATCCTGGCCAACATGGTGAAACCCCGTCTCTACTGAAAATACAAAAATTAGCTGGGCGTGGTGGCGCATGCGTGTAGCCTGTAGTCCCAGCTACTTGGGAGGCTGAGGCAGGAGAATCACTTGAACCTGAGAGGCAGGGCTTGCAGGGTTTGGCGGAGCTTTGCAGAGCTTGGAGTGTTGAGATTGTGCCACTGCGCTTCCAGCCTGGAGACAGAAGGAGACTCCATCTCAAAAATAAACAAATAAATAAATATAAAAAAATAAAATAAAACGCAGGTTTTATTATTAGTATCAGGTATGGTGAAGCCAACGGGTCAGGAGACAGCTGCCCTTGAAGAGATCGTTACCCACAGTTCCCAAGAGGAGGGGGCACACTGCACCACACAGGGCCACCCGGGGAAGCAGGAGTTGGTCAGGAGACAGAGGATGTGAGGGGAAAATGTGGGCAAGAGCTGTCATTGTGGTTTTCATGGGAAGGAAGGGGCAAGGTAGGTAAGCAGGTTTAGCGGGTGTAGGATTGGCCAGCTTGAATAATTTCAGCAGGCTCTGAGATATAGGGACTGCCCTAATTGTCTGATGTCTGTGAAATGGGAGAGTTCCCTGACCCCTCTTGAGGATGTGTGACAGGGGTGTGGCCCGTGTGTTTGGCCACAGTACGCTGAAACCCCTATGGGAGGGGGAGCACGCAGACAGGCAGGCTCAGGAGCATGTGTCACAGTGTGCTCTTTTAGCTTTGCCCTCCATAGATGGCTTAAGTGTTAACCAGTTCAGTGGACCCTCTGCTTTTCACAAGGGCAGAGGGCCAGCATCACAGGTTTCTATATCCCAAGCTCTTGTCCAGCATCCTGGAAGAATCAGGTCACACATGAACTTGAAGGGTGGTGAATGCAGGGGTTTTATTGAGTGGTGGAGGTGGCTCTCAGCAGGATGAATGGGGAGCTAGAAAGGGAATGGAGTGGGAAAATGATCTCCTGGATATTGGTCATCCAGCGGCCAAACTCCTCTCTAACCGCCCCCAATCGAACTCCTCTTGGCATTCAGACGCTCCTTCTCTCCTCTCTGTCACACCATTCTGCCGTTCTTCTGTCCTGCTGTTCGTCTTCTCGTCTCCTTTTGGAGCCTAGGGTCTGGGGTTTATATGGGTACAGGATAGTGGGGTATGACGGGCCACAAAGACAACTTTTTGGGTGTGAAAACAGGAATGCCTGTTTCCATTTAGGGCCACAGGTATCCAGGCTTCAGGGTGGGGCCTTTGCTGGGGAACTGCCCTCTTCTACCCAGTATTTCCCTGTCTCCTGTCTGTATCATGTGGGCCTGGGTGAGCAGGGCGGGTCAGTAGTGCCCCGAGTGTGACAGCCCAATAAAGGAGGCTGCTGGTGAGTACGGGGTCCGGACTGGTTCATGTGCATGTGAAAGGCATACCAGCAGGAGAATCTTTTGCTATTTCTAGGAATTAGCTATCCCTGGGAGGGTAGTCTCTTCAAGGTCAGCAAGGCTCCAGATGTCAAAGTATCAAAAATATAGAAAACAAGAAGTCATACTTAACACACTTCACAATTAGCCACCCCAGTTAAGAATTTGACTCTCTTGGCTGGGGATAGTGGCTCACGCATATAATCCCAGCACTTTGGGAGGCTGAGGCAGGAGGATTGCTTGAGGCCAGGAGTTTGAGATCAGCCTGGGCAACATAGCAAGGAGATCCCTCATGTCTACAAAGAGTTTTTTAAAAAATTAGCCCAATGTCTGCAGTAGGCTACTTGGGCAAGCCCTCCGTAAGTCAGAGGAGAGCTCAGTACAGAGCTAAGAGTGACATCAAATGAGGACTGTGGGAGCCAGATTTGAAGACCCAATAAAAATACTCAGTTTTTTAAAAAAGATAGTGAAGTGGTCTTCATTGATTTTGATTTTCACTGCCAAGTCAATCACGTGAAGGACAGAAGCTTTTGCCATGGGCCCCTCACATCAGGGAAAATGACCTTCACTGCTGTTAATAGTAATGTGTCCCTTTCATTTTCTGGGTCAAGCCTTCTCAGCAGTGGGTCTGGATGTGGGTAAACTAAGGTAAAGGGGATGATATTCCACAAACTAATTATGCACACAGAAAATCTGTGGAGCCTATCAGACCCCAAGTGTCTTGAAATGTTTGTAGAAACCCACTAAAATGCCCACGTCTCTGGGTGTGGGCCTTTATTGCTGCTGTAAAGCCTGAGCTGTAGTACACAGAAATGGGGGTTCTCCCTTTATTTTCGTTTTTTCCCCAATGGCAGCTTTTCTCCCATTGTTTTACCTTCCTACTTCCCAAACAATTCCTCTTATTTTGTCTTTTGCACCAGTTTCTGGAGACCCTTGTTATTTCAGAAAGAAGAGTCTCTTTCCTGGCAAACCTGTGAGTGATTCCACAAAGATATGGTATTACTTAGCTATCTGAATTATGGCAGAAAAGGTCCTAGTAGGTTCCTATACAAAGCATTTGGAAGATGACCTTGTTGCCCAATGAAACTTGAAAATAGGGATTCTGGGGTGAGGATACAAAGATATTGTCTTGCATATCCATAAGGAGGTCTTAGAGCATTATTCCAAACTCTAGCTGTTTCAGTAGTTCTATGAGGATTGCAAGTCATAGGTGTGTGTGGCATATCAGTCCATCTCCCTCATCTCCATTGGCAGTTTCTTCCCCACAAAATTTTGAATCAAAGCTTTTATATGACGTTTGCCAATTGCAGAACTCCTTTAGCTAAGGTTAATTTGATGCTATGATAAAATTGAGAGATGTCAAAAAGCCTCTTAGAAGTTTTAATCTTGAAAGACATTTCAGGATATCTCATTTTTTAGGTAGGGGTGACAGATGTATTTCTTTTTTAACAAATAAAAGGCATTTAAGTCAAATTAAAATGAAAAAGTAGGCCTTTTGACATTCTGTACTTGATGGTTCTGTCCCTGTGTCTGTAACAAATCTCATTTTTGTTACCAAGAACTGTATGAAAGAAGTAAATCTGCCCCAATTCTGTATGATTAATTCCATCTGTGTTTGTCCTTTCTGACTGGAAAACTTACTTCCATACCTTGTTTGATATGGAGGACAAATAATTGGATTGTCTGATAAGTCTGCTAATAAACTATCCAGAAACAGCAGGTGTAATAGTCCCCACTATACGAATCTTATGGTTTGTATAAACACTAACATTTTCCCCTTCTGTAGTGGTATAAAAAAACAAATATTGTTAGCATAGTAGATAAATTGTTATGAAATACCAGAAGGAAAAAAAATTATATCTTTTAACTGAGAACAACCAATACCCAGAAAAATGACTGTATCAGGATTTCATTTGCATGTTAGTCCACAGAGTTGCCCAGAACCCTGAATTTATTCATAAGAGAAAATATTGATAATTATTGGTCATTCCTTATAAGTGTAGCTGTTGATGTGTGCGTCTGATTATTGCTTTTTTAATTTCACGAAAATTGTGTAAAATTAAATTTTTTTCCCCCAGGGGAGAAAAAAACATCAAACAAACAAAAAGAGAAACATCTAAATCATGCTTTCTTTTATTTTTTAGTTTTTAACTACTTTTAGGTTTTCCCCTTGCAGAAACCACAGAAATATTCCCTTAGAATAAAATAGTATATTTGTAAAAATTAGCCCGACATGGTGGTGCATCCCTGTAGTCCTAGCTGTTTGGAAGGCTGAGGCAGGAGGATTGCTGAGCCCAGGAGTCTGAGGCTGCATTGAGTTACAGTCATGCCACTGCACTCCAGCCTGGGTGATAGAGTGAGATCCTGTCTCAAAAAAAAAAAAAAAAAAAAAAAAAAAAAAGGTCCAGGGGAGAATCTGATTGGCTCATGTGTGTCATATGCTCAATACCAAATGCTGGCAAGGATGTGGAGAGGCTGGATCTCTCATCCGTTATTGGTGGGAATATAAAATGGTACTGACACTCAGGAAAACAGTTTGGCAGTTTCTTAAAAAACTAAGCAGACACTTCCCATATGACTCAACAATGCCATTCCTGGGTATTTATCTCAGAGAAATGGAAGCTTACATCCACACAAAAACCTATACACAAATGTTCATAATAGTTTCATTTGTAATAGTCCCCAAAAAGCCAATCTCAAAACATCACCTATTGTATGATTCCATTTATATAACATTCTTGAAATGAGAAAATTAGAGGGGGGAGAAGAGATTACAAATTGCTATTTAGGGATGGTGGGGGTGGCCAGGGTAGCACGCGGGAGATCTTTGTGGGCTGGAATAGTTATCTTGATGGGTGGTGGGTACAGGAAGCTGCACACTGAGGAAATAGCACAGCACTATACACACATTGTATCAAGGTCAATTTCCTGGGATGCTGTTGTACTGTACTTATGTAAGAAGTAACCACTGGGCATAGAGGGGGTGAAGGTTACATGGAACCTCTCTATACTATTTTTGTAACTTGCAATCTATATTTATTTCAAACTAAAAAGTAAACTAATACTGGAGAACACTTAGCCATGGGGGGAAATTATACCATTCTGTGGGGGCCCAGGCAGTGCTAGGTGAATGAACAAATCCCAGTTGCCCTGGGGGAAGGGTGGGACAGCTGCCTCTATTTCTGTTTGTGCGCTGAGAGAAGAGGGTCTGTTCTGTTCTCCCATCAATCCCAGTTGCAGCCATAACTGTGCTGAGTGATAAGCTTCAGACTCATCCACCTGGGTCTCGCCCCTCACTCTGAGCTCAGGGTGGAAAGAGAGGCCCATAGTCCCACCTCCAGGTGCATGCGTAATCCCTTGCATAGGGGAGGAGTCTTAAAGGTACCATTGGCCTTTTGAAATGAGAAAGTTCACCCGGCAAGTGGCTCACGCCTATAGTCCTAGCTACTCAGGAGGCTTAGGCAAAGGATTGCTTGAGGCCAGGAGTTCGAGGCTGCAGTGAGCTATGATTGTGCCACTGCGTTCCAGCCTAGGCAACAGAGGGAGACCTGACTCGAAAAAAAAAAAAAGTTGATGGAATTTTATTCAGCCAGCCAAAATGAATCCAAAATAACAATGTAGGAAATACTTCGGATGGTCAGTGAAACAATTAGGAGACAGTTTTATGTGCTCCATGTCTGTACCTATATATAAAATACGAATATCTGGATAAAAACAGGAAGAGAATATGTCAAAATGAACACACTGTATCATGCTTTTATGACCGTAGGATTAAGGGTGAGTTTTCCTCTTTTGCTATTCAAACTCTTCATGAAGTTGCTTGTGGTACTTTTTTTTTAGTTTTTAAATGTATAACTTGAGACGACATTCTTTCTAAACTGTCCCCATCTCCTGGTTCCCAACAACCACTTTTGTTAGTTTCTTGTATATCCTTCCATATTTCTCTTTCCTTTTTTTTTTTGAGACTGAGTCTCGCTCTGTTGCCCAGGCTGGAGTGCAGTGGCGTGATCTCGGCTCACTGCAAGATCCGCCTCCTGGGTTCAAGCAATTCTCCTGCCTCAGCCTCCCAAGTAGCTGGGATTACAGGCGCCTGCCACCACACCTGGCTAATTTTTGTATTTTTGTAGAGACAGAGTTTCACCTTGTTGGCCAGGCTGGTCTCAAACTCCTGACTTCAGGTGATTCACCCACTTCGGCCTCCCAAAGTGCTAGGATTACATGCATGAGCCACCACGACTGGCCATCCTTCCGCATTTTCTTGATGCAAATATAAGCAACCCTGAACTATATATATATATATATATATATACACACACACACACACACATATATATACATACATATATACACATACATATACACACATACATATATACATACATATATATACATACATATATACACATATATACACATACATATATATACATATATATACGTACATATATATATCCATATATATATATATATTTTTTTTGAGACAAGGTCTTACTTTGTTACCCAGTCTGGAGTACAGTGGTGCTACCACGGCTCCATGCATCCTCAATCTCCCAGGCTCAAGTGATCGTTTTGCCTCAGCCTCCAGAGTAGCTGGGACTACAGGCATGTGCAACCACACTTGGCTAAGTTTTTTTTTAAAAGTAGATACGGGGGGTCTCACTGTATTTCCCAGGCTGGTCTCAAACTCCTGGGCTCAAGCAATCCTCCCCTCTCAGCCACTCGAAGTGCTGGGAATACAGATATGAGCCACTGCACCCGGCCCCTGAACAATATTATTTCCCTGCATTCGAACATAAACACAGCATACCAAAGGCAGTTTTTGCCCATCTCCCCCTTTTTATTACTTTTTCTTTCTGTATCGCTACGTAATACTTTAAATAAAAAACAAAGGGAAAAATCCCAAACAAACAAGCAAATAGATGTGTGAATGCTGTGATTGCCAAACAGCAGGCAAATGAGAATCCTGCAGGCAGAGGCTCACCTGGTCTAGCCACCTCCCTCACCCTAAATCTGTCTTCCCACTCACTTCCTAGTAAAAGGAAGGACTCACCTCCCTTGCCACTTACCAAGCACTGCTCTGCAGTCCAGGCTAGTAGGCAAGTATCTGTTTCATGTTGGTTAATCAGTTTTGGGAACAGATCTCAATGGGTTTCTGTTAGCAGCTAGGGGCATCTCCTGCTCTGCTCTTGTCCCATTTCCTCCCAATAAAGTAGACTAACTGTTCTTTTCTTGTTGCTTTAAAATTTTTAGTTGACATGTAATAATTGCACATGTTTATGAGGTACTGAGTGATACTTCCATTCATGTCTAAAATGTGTAATGAACAAATGAGGGTAATTAGCACAACCATTACCAAACACCCATTATTTCTTTGTGTTGGAAACATCCAAAATCCTCTTTTCTAGCTATTTGAAAACATAAATTATTGTTAATTCTAGTCATCCTGCAGTGCTATAGAACATTAGAACTTGCTCTTATCTCACTGCAACTTTGTATTCATTAACCAACCTCTCTCCACCCTCCCCTCCCCCTTACCCTTCCCACACTCTTGTAACCACATTTCTTGAAGTGGACTAATTTTTTAACAATATAGGCAGCCTTAGTTATAACTAAAGCCAAATTTCCTCCCCTGCAGAGGTAGCCTGCCCTGTCCAGCCTGCCCTGTACTGCCTGTCCATTTGCAAATAAGATAAAATCCCGAAGTCTCTTGGGACAATTAAGAGCTTCCAAGGCCTTCAGTGGAAAGCTGAGACGCCCCTGGCTGTGGAGGCTGCCCAGTTCCAGTCTGGGTCCCACCCTTGCTTGGCACCCTGCCTTGCCTGTTCTGAAAGCTGGAAGCGTCTGGGTGTGGCTGGCCCCAGACACCCTGGGAAACAGGACTGTACTCCAGGACCCCAAAGGTAGGGTGCCATCAGGGACAGAGGATGTCCCAGGAGCGGGGAAAGGAGCAGTTGAACATTTGTCAGAGGCCACTGCTCTCTCAAATGTCTCCTGCCATTGGTTTAGATTAAACTGTATCCCTTTCTTTTCTGGGCCTGGTTGTGGCTCCTGGGAACAGCCATGGGGTGGCTGACTGAACTGGATTCTGCCCCCCAGGCCGGGCAGACCCTGGTTACTTGGCCCTGAAATATTAGAAAGCTGGGAAGAAGCCCCAGATCTCAGGACACCCTCACCCTCGGTATCTCACTAGAGCCAGGTCCTTGTATTTGGTGGATGGCAACTTCTCAGTGCCTCAGTTTCCCCATGGGAGATGGGTACAAGAACCACCTTCCCTTTCATCATGGGATGCAACAAAAAAGTCAGATCAGGATGGCAAACTCAGGTGCCTCCAATGAGCAAATGGGGAAAGCAGCTAGGTTAAAAAGAGAATAGATTTCTTTTCTTTTTCTTTTTTTTTTTTTTTTTTTTCTGAGGCGGAGTCTTGCTCTGTCACCCAGGCTGGAGTGCAGTGGCACGATCTTGGCTCACTGCAACCTCTGCCTCCCGGGTTCAAGTGATTCTTCTGTCTCAGCCTCCAGAGTAGCTGAGATTACAGGTGCGCACTGCCATGCCTGGCTAATTTTTTTCTATTTTTAGTAGAGATGGAGTTTTGCCATGTTGGCCAGGCTAGTCTTGAACTCCTAGATTTCTTTCCTTGAAACCTGAAGCTCTTTTGGCTTAGCTTAGATTTCCTAGCCTTTTGGTAGAGACATAGGTATGAAAAACACCACTTGCCTTCTCAACCCGGCTCTAAGGAAGACTAGACACCCAGTTGACTGTAGCTGCCAACTGCTTCAGGCCTCTGTGGAGGCAGGGGATGGGCAGAGTGGAGCCGTGGGGACGGAGGGGGCGATGCCACTTCAAGGGGGCAGCAGCAGGCCATGGCCAGGCAGGAAAGCAAGCCTTTTGCCGCCAGGGCAAACTTTTCAAGACAAGTCAGAAACCTGTATTTATTTATTTATTTTTTTTTAACATTTCTCAATGTTTAAAGCTGGCAAATGATTCAAGAAAGTTTCAAACACTTTGGGCCAGTCAAAACAGGTCTGAGGGCCAGATTTCAGCCTCAGGCTGCCAGTTCACTGACCTCAGACCCAGACCTCTTTGGAGCCACGTGCCGGCTGGCGCTCGGCCTGCTGCTTCCACAGGCCGTGGGGAAGGTCCGCAGACCAGCCCTCCCGCCCCGCAGCTGTCATTCTGTGGGAGACACTGAAAGATTTCATTCTGAAATATAAATGTACTAAGGATTTTCTGCAAGTTTGTCACCCACCTTTTCCACTGTTTTTCAGCAACAGCTTGACATAGCTTAAGTGCATATGGTTGACTGCAAGCTGAGCAGGTCATTCCTCTCTAGTCCTCAGTTCTATCATCTTTAATGTGAAGGGGTCCAACTAGACACTTATCCAGCTCAAGCCTTCACTGGCTCCAAGACCAAGTTTGGGGGATGGGGAAGGAGTTTTTCTAAAGATAACAACTTTACTCATGGTTTTAGCTGAGTCTCTAAGAGTGCACTGCAGAGGTAATTTTAAATCTCTAGTAGTCACATTAAAAAAATTAAAAATTAGCTGAGTGTGGTGGTGGGTGCCTGTAGTCCCAGCTACTCAGGAGGCTGAGGTGGGAGGATTGCTTGAGGCTGGCAGGCAGAGGTGGCAGTGAGTTAGATCACGCCACTGTACGCCAGCCTGGGTGACAGAGACCCTGTCTCAAAAAAAAAATTAAAAATTTAAAAAAATTAAAAATTAAAAATAAATAGGTAAAGTTAATGTTAATAATGCATTTTATTTAATGCAACATATAAACATATCAGTTCAATATGTGATCAATATAAACATATTAATGGGATATCTTACATTACTTTTTCACCCCAAGTTTTGGAACTCCAGTGTGTGTGTTACACTCACAGCACATTTCAGGAGCTCCATGGCCACCTGTGGCTAGTGGCTACCAAATCAGAAAGTGCAGTTCCAAGGCAAGAAGTGCCAGCAATTGCCACATTCCCAACAGAGTCACTAGATTACCTAAGCAGGAAGAGAATCCTGCATCTCCCCGAGTAGGTAAAGCAGTTCTTATTCTCCCTACCTTCCCCTCGGTCACATTTTTCTTTCCACTGAGAAAATGTCTTCATCGGCCCCACGTGATAGCTCACGCCTGTAATCCCAACACTTTGGGAGGCCAAGGTGGATCACTTGAGGTCAGGAGTTTGAGACCCCATCTCTACTAGAAATACAAAAATTAGCCTGGCATGGTGGTGCACGCCTGTAGTCCTGGCTACTTTGGAGCTGAGGCATAAGAGTCACTTGAACCCAGGAGGCAGAGGTTGCAGTGAGCCGAGATCGTGCCACTGCACTCCAGCCTGGGTGATAAAGCGAGACTCTGTCTCAAAAAAAAAAAAAAAAAAAAAATCTTCATAGTGAAAGACGACCACAGCATGGTCAGCTTACCTGGCACACACTGCTGTCCAGCCCAGCAATCAGATAGTACAGTAGTCCCCCTTATCCATGCACAGTTTCAGTTACCCAAGGTCAGCCTCGGTCCAAAAACACCAAATGGAAATTCTGCTGATAAACAATTCGTTAAGTTTTAAATCGTGGCTGTTCTGAGTAGCGTGATGAGCATGATGAAATGCTGTGCTGTCCTGCTGTGTCCTGCCTGGGATGTGAATCATCCCTTTTCCAGCATGTCCACGCTGCAGACACTCCCCACCAAGTTAGTCACTTAGAGACGCCTCAGTTATCAGATCCACTGTCACAGAATCACAGTGCTTGTGTCCCAGTAACTCTTCTTTGACTTAATAATGCCCCCAAAAGTGCAAGAGTAGTGATATTGGCATATTGTTATAAATGTTCTATTATTGTTATTGTTAATCTCTTACTGTGGCTAATTTATAAATTAACATTCACCATAGGTATGTATGTGTAGGAAAAAACAAACCTTATAGGATAGTAGGGTAGTAACCCTACCCTATAGGATGGTAGGGTTCCATACTACCTGTGGTTTCAAGCATCCATTAGGGGGCTTGGAACATATCCCCTGCAGGTAAGGAGGAACTCCAGTATCTGTTTCCACCATCAGCGATCAGACTCCCCTCCTTAACCCCGGGCTCAGCTTACTGGGCATGTACTGTTGTCCAGTCCAGCAGTCAGCTCTGGTGCCAGCTCTGAGTAGGCAAGACCCAGGGAGCAGAGAGTAAGAGCCCGCTCTGGGACTCGTAGCTGACACTGCCTCTAGCTGGTCGGGGCCAGTGGGAACACCGCCCCTCTTCACTATCCCACTGCTGTTGACTCTGAAGTAGCCATAGGCAGCTGTGAGGGCGAGGATGAGAAACTTGAGGTGGGGAACGCAGGCAACACCCACCCAGGCCCCCTGCCGAAAGGCAGGCTCCCAGGCTGCAGCAGCCTGGCCCTGGGTGGGAGAATAAGCTTTAGCTGAAAATGAAGTTTGAGAGTCCTGGATCATTCTGCTGGTGTGGATTTCCTCATTACTGAACTAAGGCAGTTTGTGTTTCTAAAATTAATCAGAGGGTTTGCTTTAAAACATTCCAGAGGCTGGGTGTGGTGGCTCACGCCTGTAATCCTGGCACTTTGGGAGGCCGAGGTGGGCAGATCACGAGGTCAGGAGATCAAGACCATCCTGGCCAACATGGTAAAACCCTGCCTCTACTAAAATACCAAAAATTAGTCAGGCATGGTGGTGCGCTCCTGTAGTCCCAGCTACTCAGGAGGCTGAAGCAGGGGAATCGTTTGAACCCGGGAGGCAGAGGTTGCAGTGAGCCGAGATCACGCCACTGCACTCCAGCCTGGTGACAGAGCAAGACTCCATCTCCATTTAAAACAAAAAAAATTCCAGAAAAAAAAAGTGTGTTGGGGTGAGGTGGGAATTCATATAACAACATGGCTGTGATTGGTTACACGGCAATCCACCATACCGTTGTCTTTTTTCTGGTGATGTGTGAAAATTTCCACAGTGAAAAATTTTAAACAGTGGCTACAGGACTTTTTAAAATTGGGAGTGAGCAGGAGAGGTATAGAACCTGCTGGAAATTCACGCATGGGTGGGATCAGAGCTATCTTCACAGAGCAGGTTTCAATGGGCAAACTATAGGGGGAAATGATAAAATAATCCAATTGTTTTCTGAGTACACCCTGTGAGATCCACTTGTCCAGTGTTCTGCTTATTTTTTCTGGGTGGTTGAATTTATGTGTTCCCATCCTCCATTCCTAGAGAATGCCTTCTGGCCAAGACTTCCCCAGTGCTCACCCCAGCAGGATCTAGGCAGTTCTGTGGCTCCCTGGCTTTTTTGGGCGATCTGACGACATGGCAGCTCCTTCCTTGCCACAGACACCAAGATAGATGTTCCCGGAGTGCAGAGCCCTGGGGGTGCGGAAGGACAGCCTCTGTGAAGATATTCAGTACAGCAGGGGCCATTAGTCACCAAGGATCATTTGACATTTTGAAATGAACTCCTGGGCTTTCCTAAGTAAGCTGGAGCACTGAATTATGCCTAGGCCGGTGGCTGTGTCTGGGGCTGAGGGACCCCGCCAGGAGGGGAAGCTTGGTGCAGCGCCTCAAAGCCGGGAAGTGAGCAGCATAGCGCATGCGCAGGAACCTCTCTAGTCCGTCTGTGGTCCCTCCGCTGGGGTCACAGCTCATGGCAGCTTCAGCGGTGTGGGTGGGTGGCCTCGCTTACCATCGACCTTTGTGACAAGCCTTACTGGCTCTTCTTCAGGAACTTGCCACCGAATGTCAGCAGAAACCTGAGTCTGCTGAGGTCTAGGCCAAAGGCCCCTGTAGCTGTCCTTTCTCAGGCCCAGAGGATGCTCACGGAGAAAAGCCACCATTCAGTTGAGTCCATCTCTGGCACCAAAGCTCACAGTGAGGCTACTCCAAGGAAACTGGCTTTTCATGGTTAGATTTGGTTTTCTTCCCTGAGCGTGACAACCAATACTTTATGAAGACTCCCTGAATGCTGGGCATTGTTCAATGCTTGGAATCATGTAATCCTCACAGCAACCCTGTGAGAAGGGGCTTTCCGCGTCCCTGTTGTATGGATGAGAAACGGAAGGCTTGCAGAGGCTGCCATGAAGTGACTTGCCCAAGGGCACACAGCGGGCGAGTTGTGACTAGGACTCAAAGCAGCCACAAAAGCCTGGCTCTCAACCACTGATCCTGCCTCCCCGGGAGCTTTAGGAAACCAGGCTTATTACAGGTTCCATTCAAGGCAGGGATGGGCGGGGCTCCCAGCTGAGGCCCTGGAGCAGTCCTGCAGCCTTACATTTCTTCAGAGCCAACTAGGTGTGGGACATTGCAATCCAGGTGTGGTCAAGTGAGGCCCTGTCATGCAGGGGTTCCTGGGTGACCTAGGGGAAGAATGATTTTTTTTTTTTTTTGAGACAGGGTCTTGCTTGGTGGCCCAGGCTGGAGTGCAGTGGCTCAATCATGGCTCACTGCAACCTCAACCTCCCGGGATCAAGCTCCCACCTCAGCCTCCAGAGTAGCTGGAACTACAGGCACGTGCCACCAGACCCAGCTAATTTTTGTATTTTTTTGTAGAGAGGGGATTTCACCGTGTTGTCCAGGCTGGTCTCGGACTCCTGGGCTCAAGCCGTCTGCCCGCTTCGGCCTCCCAAAGTGCTGGGATTACAGGCGTGAGCCACTGCACCCGGCCCTGGAAGAATGATTTAAGAATCATTTGTGATGGGGGTCAAATGTTTATTTTGAAATGCCAGAGAATAGTTTTCTAGGCAAAACCTTCCCTCTGCCCAGGTGGCGACACCCTTCATTTGCTTAGTAAACTCTTTTTCCAGTGGTTCTGCAAAGGCTACCCTGAAGAAAAGGAACTAGTAATGCCCAACACTTTGGAGTTTACAAAATGCTATTCCTTACCTGATTTTGCTTTGCTCTGTCCATAATTTGGCAATAGGCAATTCAGACC
Organism: Pongo pygmaeus; assembly: GCF_028885625.2. Classification (NCBI taxonomy): domain Eukaryota; kingdom Metazoa; phylum Chordata; class Mammalia; order Primates; family Hominidae; genus Pongo; species Pongo pygmaeus. Next base: position 65,980,437 of record NC_072390.2, read on the forward strand.
CATTACAGAGATGAAGAAGCAGAGGCTTCCGGAGGCAAATTGCTTGGCAGCTCAGCTAGGACTCAAAGCACAAACTCTAGTTTGGAATTCCCAGTAGGAAAAAATGGAAAGGGAAGAGAGATGCCAAGCTGATGAGGTTTTAGTGAAACTACCTGTGTTTCTTAGGATGTAAGTGGCTGTTTCTTGGGTAGATTTCTCTCAAGCACAGTTCCTCTGTCCTTTCTTGTCATGCCCAGAACCCTGCCCTCCGCTCCTCCCAGGCCTTCTTGCTGATGAGTAAACAAGATACTTTCTGGTCACCCATCTTGGAAAATGAGGGCTGCGTTATAGCTGGACTCCTCTGAGTAAGCATAAGCCTGGGCTGGGCGCGGTGGCTCACATATGTAATCTCAGCACTTTGGGAGGCCGAGGCAGGCTATCACTTGTGATCAGGAGTTTGAGACCAGCCTGGCCAACATGGGTGAAACCCCATTTCTACTAAAAATACAAAAATTAGCCAGGCGTTGTGGCCCACACCGGTAATCCCAGTTACACGGAGGCTGAGGCAGGGGAATTGCTTGAACCTGGGAGGAAGAGGTTGCAGTGAGCCAAGATCATGCCACTGCACTCCAGCCTGGGCAACAGAGCGAGACTCCATCTCAAAAAAAAAAGAAAGGTGGATCTCACTCTTCCAGGATCACACAGGTCCAAGAGGTAAACCCAGATTTTCTGTTATAATCCCAAGGTCATTCTACTCTAGCCCTAAGACACACAGTTACCTCTCTTTCACTCTTACAGCCTGTGCTTTTTTTTTTTTTTTTGAGACAGAGTCTTACTCTGTCACCCAGGCTGAAGTGCAATACCTCACAGGTTCAAGTGATTCTCATGCCTCAGCCTCCCAAGTATCTGGGATTACAAGCACCTGCCACCACGCCCAACTAATTTTCATATCTTTAGTAGAGACTGGGTTTCACCATGTTGGTCAGGCTGGCCTTGAACTCATGACCTCAAGTGATCTGCCTGCTTTGGCCTCCTGAAGTGCTGGGATTACAGGCATGAACTATTGCACCCACCCTGTGCTGTCTTTTAAGATTCATTGGTGAGGCCGGGCGCAGTGGCATACGTCTGTAATCCCAGCACTTTGGGAGGCTGAGGCGGGTAGATCACGAGGTCAGGAGATCGAGACCATCCTGGCTAACACAGTGAAACCCCGTCTCTACTAAAAAACACAAAAAATTAGCCAGGCATGGTGGCACGTGCCTGTAGTCCCAGCTACTTGGGAGACTGAGGCAGGAGAATGGCATGAACCTGGGAGGCGGAGCTTTCAATGAGCCGAGATCGTGCAACTGCACTCCAGCCTGGGTGACAGAGCAAGACTCCATCTCAAAAAAAAAAAAAGATTAATTGGTGAACGAGTACATTCATTTGCTAGGAATTCTTGGATGTTTGTTTACAAATGCATATCTCCTCAACCAGACTCTGAGCCCTTTTAATCAACTCAATGCGTTATGAAACAAACAAGAACAATGCAAGCTGACTAAAAAAAAAAAAGTGCATCTTGTCCCTGAGTAGGAACTTCCCCATAAATCTCCTGATCTTCCAATATGCCCCTTCTCCCCTGCACAGCTAGCAAGGGTTCTGGGGTAGGGTTTCTGTTTCCAAAAGTGCCTAATAGGGACTTGCTTATCATTAGTTCTCCAAATCTGGGGAATGCTCATTTGTTTGCTTGTGCGAAAATGAATGTATAGTTTACCCAATACACACACAGACACACACACACACACACATATATATGTTAGTCGAGCACAGAGAACAAAATTTGGAGAAGTGCCAGATCATGAAGAGTGTTTAATCCTGGGGTAGGGCCAAAATGTCATTATAGGCAATTTTCACCTTTTGTGAATGCTTACAGCTTATGCAAAAAATATTTTCAAAATAAAATATTGAGTATGTATAAAAGAATATCAATAAAATGTAGGTAAGGTATGAAGAGTTATGATACAATAGACACTCATATACTTATCACCTGGGCAAAGAAATAGAACACAGTACTATTTCCTCTGAAGTCCCCTGTTAGCCCTCCCCAGTGCCATCCCTGCCCCTTAGCCTTCAGAGGTAACCATGTCCCTGAATTCTGTATTGATCAGTCTACTTTTCTTTTAGTTTTACCATATATATTTGCAGCCTGGATGAGCTTGTTTCATTTTGCATTTTTGCATTTTTACATTTTCAATAAATGGAAATATACTCTAAGTACTTTTCTGCAACTTGGGAGATTAATCCATATTGTTGCATATAGTTCATTCATTTTCAGTAAGTACAGTTTATTCGTTTTCAGTGCTATATAGTATTCCATTGTATGAATATATTATAATGTATTTAAATATTTTATCATTGTTGGACAGCTGCATTGTTTACAGTTTTCATTTTTTTAATATTACAAGTGAGGCTATTATGAACATTTTTGTACAAGTCTCATGGTGTTACACGTTGCCATTGAGAAAAATATCTGAGAGAGGAATTTCTGGTCATAGAGTATGTACATATTTAACTTTACTAGATGATGTCAGTCTTCCAAAGTGGTTGTATAAATTTATACTCCCACCACAGTCTTTGGAAGCTTCCATTGATCCTCTTCCTCATGAACACTCAGCAATTCTTGTTAGACTTCTTAATTTTAGCTGCTGGGTGGGTGAGTAATAGTGTTTCATTGTAGTTGTAATTTGCATTTTGCTGATTACCAATGAGGTTTAGCTGATTACCAATGAGGTTTAGCACATTTTCATGTTTATTGGCCATTTGGAAATCTTTTCTGAAGTGCCTGTCGATTTAATTTTTTTTTTTCTCTTTGTCCTCTGGTGCTAAAACTGAAAACCTGTTCAATACTTTAGTCTATTTTTCTACTGGGTTTTTGATGTCAGTTTTTGGTAATGCTTTCTACATCCTAGAGATGGGACCTTTAATATGTGCAGCAACGATTACCGCCAATTCCTTGGCTTGCCTTTTCATTCTCTTTGTGGTGTCTTTTGATGAACAGGAGTTCCTAAATGTAATGCACTCAAACTTAGCAATCATCTCCTTTATGTTCAGTACTTCTTGTGTTCTGCTTAAGTTTCCCTACCCTGACAGGATGAAGATATTTTCCTATATTATTTTCTGGAAGCAATCTTGTTTTGCCTTTCATCTTTAGATCTATCATCTAGATTGATTTTTGTGTATGTTGTGTGGTAGGGTCACATTTCTTTTCCTTTTTCATGTGGATATCCATGGAGCTATTGAATAGAAATGAGTACCCTTTCCCCACTGCCCTGCAGTACTGCTTTTTCCATAAGTGTGCATGTGCCATAGATCCATCTCTATCCCATTGGTGTATGAGTCCGTTCTCACATTGCTATAAAGAACTACCTGAGACTGAGTAGTTTACAAAGAAAAGAGGTTTAATTGACTCAGCTCCACAGGCTGTACTGGAAGCATGCTTGGGGAGGCCTCAGAAAAAATCATGGCAGAAGGTGAAGGGGAAGCAAGCACATCTTACCATAGTAGAGCAGGAAAGAGAGAGCAAAGGGGGATATGCCACACACTTTTCAACAACCAGATCTCGTGAGAACTCACTCACTATCATGAGAACAGCAAGGGAGAAATCTGCCCGCATGATCCAATCACCTCCCACCAGGTCCCTCCCCACATTGGGAATTACAATTTGACGTGAGATTTGGGTGGGAACACAGAGCCAAAGCATATCAATTGGTCTGTCTATGTTTGTTATACAGCATAACAGTATAATGTCTTATTTTAGCTTTCTAATGAATCTTGCTTCCTGACAGAGGAGATCTTCTTCAAGATGATGTTAGCTACTCTTGACCTTTTGCAGTTCCTTATGAATTTTTTGTTTTGTTTTGTTTTTGGGATGGAGTCTCGCTCTGTCGCCCAGGCTGGAGTGCAGTGGCGCGATCTCGGCTCACTGCAACCTCTACCTCCTGGGTTCAAGCGATTCTCCTGCCTCAGCCTCCCAAGTAGCTGAGGCTACATGTGCGTGCCACCACACCTGGCTAATTTTTTGTATTTTTAGTAGAGACGGGGTTTCGCCATGTTAGCCAGGATGGTCTCGATCTCCTGACCTCATGATCTGCCCACCTCAGCCTCCCAAAGTGCTGGGATTACAGGCGTGAGCCACTGCACCTGATCTCCTTTTGAATTTTAAAATCACCTTGTCTGGGCCTGGTGTGATGGCTCACACCTGTAATCCCAGCACTTTGGGAGGCAGAGGTGGGTAGATCACCTGAGGTCAGGAGTTCGAGACCAGCCTGGCCAACATGGTGAAACCCCGTCTGTACTACAAATACAAAAATTAGCCAGGCATGGTGATAGGAGCCTGTAATCCCAGCTACTTGGGAGGCTGAGGCAGGAGAATCGCTTGAACCCTGGAGGTGGAGGTTGCAATGAGCCGAGATCGCACCACTGGACTCCAACCTGGGCTACAAGAGCGAGATGCCATTTCAAAAAAAAAAATCACCTTGCCTGTTACCACAAAAAGGGAACTTTGATTGGGTTTGCACTGAATCTGTAGATTGGTTTTGGAAGAATTTATATATTTACAATACTGAGTCTTCCAATTTCTGAGCATGATATCATTCTTTATTTAGTTAGATCTTCTTTTTTTCAGTAACGTTTTATAGTTTTAAACATAGGTGTCTTGAACATCTTTTGTTAGAATTATTCCTAGGTATTTAATTTTTTTGATGCTGTTTTAAAATTTCATTTCCAAACTACTGCTGGACCCTAGAGATGCAACTGATTTTTATACTGATCTTGTATTTCAAAACCTTGCTATACTGGCCCTTTCTGCATTTATTGAGATAATATGATTTTTCACTTTCATTATGAAAGTGTGGTAAATTATAATGATTGATTTTCCAAAGCTGTCACTCTTGCAGTCTAGAAATAAACTCCACTTAGCCGTGATACATTATCCTTTTTATATTATATATCATTGGATTTGGTTTGCTAATTTTTTAAAGGATTTCAAAAATTGATATTAATGACACTGGACTTACATTTTCCCTTTTTGTAATTTTGCTGTCAGGTTTGGTATCAAGGCTATGTTTTAAAAAAATAAGTTTCGTGCGGTGGCTCATGCCTGTAATCCCAGTACTTTGGGAGGCTGAGGCAGGAGGATCACCTGTGGTCAGGAGTTCAAGAACAGGCTGGCCAACTTGGCGAAACCCCATCTCTACTAAAAGTACAAAAATTAGCTGGGCGTGGTGGCGAATGCTGGTAATCCCAGCTACTCAGGAGATCATGCTGCTCACTGCATTCCAGCCTGGGAGACAGAGCGAGATTCCATCTCAATAAATAAATAAATAAGTTTGGGATTATTCCTCTTTTTCTAGTCTCTGGAAAAGTTGTGTAAGATTAGTGTAAGGGTTTCCCTAAAAGTAAAAACTTACCACTGAAGCTGTCTGGAAGTGAAGTGTTCTTTGTGGGGAAGGATTTAGTAACAAATTTAATCTCCTTGATATATATGGATTATTTAGATTTTCTATTCTTGTGTCAGTTTTGATTAAGGGGTATTTTTGTTAAGAAGTTGTTCATTGTCAGTTTTCCAATGTAATGCCCAAAGTTGTCATAATATCCCCTTATCATCTTTTTTCTTTTCTTTCTTTTTCTTTCTCAGATGGAGTCTTGCTCTGTTGCCAGGCTGGAGTGCAGTGGCGTGATCTTGGCTCACTGCAACCTCCGCCTCCCAGGTTCAAGTGATTCTCCTGCGTAGCTGGGACTATAGGCATGAGCCACCACACCCAGCTAATTTTTGTATTTTTAGTAGAGACAGGGTTTCACCATGTTGGCCAGGATGGTCTCGATCTCTTGACCTTGTGATCCCCCTACCTCAGCCTCCCAAAGTGTCTTTTCTTTTTTCTGTGAGATAGTCTCTGTCTGTCACTCAGGCTGGAGTGCAGTGGCAGGATCTTGGCTCACTGCAACCTCTGCCTCCATGGTTCAAGTGATTCTTGTGCCTCAACCTCCCCAGTAGCTGGGATTACAGGTGTGCACCACCACATCTGGCCAATTTTTGTATTTTTAGTAGAAATGAGGTTTCACCATGTTGGCCAGGCTGGTCTGGAACTTCTGGCCTCAAGTGATCCGCCCACTTTGGCCTCCCAAAGTGCTGGGATTACAGGCATGAGCCACCATGCACAGCTCCCTTATTATCTTTTGAATATGTGTGATATCTGCAGTGGTGGCTTCTATTTCATTCCTCACGTTGTTTGTTTGGATTTCACCCTTTCTAAATTAGTCAGCAGCTTATTGATTGATTTCTTTCTTTCTTCTTGTTTTTTTGAAATGGAGTCTCATTCTGTCACCCAGGCTGGAGTACAGTGGCGTGATCCCAGCTCACTGCAACCTCTGCCTCCACCTCCTGGGTTCGAGTGATTCTCCTGCCTCAGCCTCCTGAGTAGCTGGAATTACAGGTGCGTGCCACCACACCCAGCTAATTTTGTATTTTTAGTAGAGATGGGGTTTCACCATGTTAGCCAGGCTGGTCTCGAACTCCCAACCTCAGGTCATCCACCCCCTTCGGCTTCCCAAAGTGCTGGGATTACAGGCGTGAGCCACTGTGCCTGGCCATTGATTGGTTTTTTTGAACAAAGAACCAATTTTCAGCATTGTTGAATTCTCTATTTTATTTGTTTTGTATTTTATTAGTTTTGTTCTTATCATTACTATTTTTTACCTTCTACTTTTTTGGGGGGTTAATTTGCCTTCTTTGAAAAAAAGGTTTTTTTAGAAGGATGCTTAGATCATCAACTTTTAGTATTTCTCCTTTTCAGTTGTGCAATTAAAGGTATATATGTCTCTCTAGGCATAGTGTTGGATGCATGCCACAGGTTTAGAGATTTATATTACATATTATTACTTGGTTCAGAAATATTTGGTTCTGGCCGGGCATGGTGGCTCACTCCTGTAATCCCAGCACTTTGGGAGGCCGAGACAGGAGGATCACCTGAGGTCTGGAGTTCCAGATCAGCCTGATCAACATGGAGAAACCCTGTCTCTACTAAAAATACAAAATTAGCTGGGTGTGGTGGCGCACGCCTATAATCCTAGCTACTCGGGAGACTGAGGCAGGAGAATTGCTTGAACCTGGGAGGCAGAGGTTGCGGTGAGCCGAGATCGTGCCATTGCACTCCAGCCTGGGCAACAAGAGAGAAACTCCACGTCAAAAAAAAAAAAGGAAAGAAAGAAAATAAATATTTGGTTCTAAGTTACTTTTTGATACTGTCTTTGATCTAAGTGTTACTTAGAAGTTTATGAATTTCCAAACATATGGAGATTTTATAGAATTTTTTAATTGATTAAAATTTCATTTCTACAGTGGTCAAAGAATATATTCTGTGACTTCATTTTTTTTTGGCATTTGTTGCAAATTAATGGCCCCAAACCTGATATATGTTTGTAAATTGTCTGTGTCCTTAAAACAAATGTGTGTTCTGTAGTTGTTGGGTTTAGTGTTCTATATATATCAGGTCAAATTTGTGAATCATGTTTTTACAATTTTGACTTTCAAAAAACTTTTTATTTTTAAATATAACACACCTTCAGAAAATCACATAAAACAACGTACTGCTTAGTGAATTTTTATAAGGTGAATATTTTTGCAACCACCACTCATGTAAGAAGATAGAAGCTTGCAAGCAAGTGCCCTCTGCTAATCATAGCCATCCTCTTACCCCACCCAAATATCTACTATTCTTTTATGGTAATTACCTTCTTGTCTTCATAATTTTGTCATCCAAGTATAAATACCTAAACACTACAGTTTAATTTTTACTTTTTAAAAACTGTTTTTATATGTCTCTTAATTTGTAGTTTTCCTCTTCTTCTGTCTCTCTCATAATCTGTTTTAAAAAACCAGGTCATTGGTAGAGTTTCTCTTATTCTGGACTTTTCTTTTTTCTTTTTTTTTTATTTTTATTTTTGAGACAGCCTCTGTCACTCAGGCTGGAATGCCATGGCGCAATCTTGGCTCACTGCAGCCTCAACCTCCTGGGCTCAGGTGATCCCCCTTTGTCTCTTGAGTAGCTGGGACTACAGGCGCACCACCATGCCCAGCTAATTTTTGTATTATTTTGGAGACAGGGCTTCACCATGTTGCCCAGGCTGGTCTTGAAGTCCTGGGCTGAAGCAATCTGCCTGCCTCAGCCTCCAAGGGTGCTAGGATTATAGGCATGAGCTGCCACACCCGGCCATATTCTGAATTTTGCTGATTACATTTCCATGGCATAATTTAACATATTCCTCTATCCTCTGTATTTCTTGTAGATTGGTAATTGACGCTAGAGGACTAATCAGAAAGGTTGGTTTTGTTGTTGTTTTTTGACAAGTCTTCATAAATAGTTGCTTCGTTTTTGTTTTTTTCTATAAGGAGGCACCAAATGTCTGGAATTCCCTCTTTATGAGATTTAGAAGGTATTGGTATTCAATGTCTAGGTGCATTAATTCATTCAAGGTTGCAAAATAGTGATATTATAGTTCTATCATTCCTCCTTCATTCATTTGCTAGAATACTTCTAGAAAGAGAAAATTTACCTCATCTACTATTTAATTCCCAATTGTACAATTCAATAGAAAAGGCAAGATAAATGCTTAATTATTTCCCTTTCCCTACCAGTTTTCCAAATAAAGACTTGGTTTCTCAGCAATCCTCCAAGGGTAACCAATTTGTATTTGTGTGTGTGTGTGTGTGTGTTATAATGAACCAATGGATTTAAACACATTTGATGTGTTTCATCCATTGCAGTAATTACCCTGGATGTTCAAATTGTCCCGTATTTAGGCAGTTGGAGTGCTAGTTGGCTCCTGTGTTTCTGAAAGCTTCTTTTCATCTGGTAAAACGAGATGCTCCAGGCTTGTCTTGTACAATTCTTGTCCCAGACATTTTTTCCTGAAGCAGTGGTTTCTTTTAGTGGAAAATGATATACTACTATCCAAATTTGGTTACTGAAAACAGTTGGAAAGATTATTTTGTGTGTGTATTCTCACCCCATTCTACTTCGCCCTGCTCTTGCTTTTCCTCTTCTAGGGAGCATACAGTTAGTATCATACGTGTACTTTTTCTTTTATATCCTTCATGCAGTCTCAAGTTTTACACACACACACACACATCAAAATGCCATTCCTTAGCAGTTTCCTAAGAAAAGGCTATAGAATTAATATCCCCTGAGCTTTTCAATGTTTTGCATGTAATTCTTCTGCAATATTCATATTGAAAGTTAATTTGGGCCAGGTGTGGTGGCTCACACTTGTAATCCCAGCACTTTGGGAGGCTGAGGCAGGTGGATTACTTGAGGTCGGGAGTTCGAGACCAGCCTGGCTAACATGGTGAAACCCTGTCTCTACTAAAAATACAAAAAATTGGCCGGGTGCTGGTGGCTCATGCTTGTAATCCCAGCACTTTGGGAGGCCGAGGCGGGTGGATCACCTGAGGTCAGGAGTTTGAGACCAGTCTGTCCAACATGGCGAAACACTGTCTCTACCAAAAATATAAAAAATTAGCCAGGCGTGGTGGCGGGCGCCTGTAGTCACAGCTATTCGAAAGGCTGAGGCAGGAGAATTGCTTGAACCCGGGAGGCGGAGGTTGCAGTGAGCTGAGATTGCGCCACTGCACTCCAGCCTGGGCGACAGAGCGAGACTCCATCTCAAACAAACAAATAAAAAGTTAACTTGGCTAGATAAACAAAAAATCTTGGCCTTTATCTTCTTTCCTCGAGTATCTTAAATATCTTATTCATTTTCTTCTGACATAAAATGTTGCTATCAAAATGTTTTTTGACAAGCACATTTTCTTTCCCCTGTAAGTTACTTGGTGTTTTTGCCTATGTATCCAAAAGATTTTTCTCCTTTTTTTCCTAAAGTCTAATATTTTACTAGAATATGTCTTGGTATTGGCTATTTGGGGTCAGTTTCTCCAGTTATGGTGTGCCCTTTAGATTCCTTTCAGATTTTTTGTTTGTTTTCCTCAAAGTTTTGGGAAAAAAATGCATTACGGTTTCCTAACTATAATTTTGGATTTGTCTATTTTTTCTTTTAGTTCTAGTTGCTTTCTACATTTTTGAGTCAATGCTGTTATATACATGCAAATATAGATTTGCTAGATCTTTCTGGTAAATTAAAGCTATTATTATTATAAAAGACCTCTTTACCTCTAGCAATGTTTCTTGCTTTTAAGTCTATTTTGTCTGATATTAATATTGCTACCCCAACTTTCTTTAGGTTTTTGATTGCTGTTATCTTTTTTCATACTTTAATTTTACCATTCTGTGTTTCTTAAGCATGCTTCCTGCAAGCACCTTATAATTGGGTTTTGTTTTTTTTTAATTAAGCCAGACAATCTTTATATTTTAATTAGAGCATTTAGCCCATTTATATTTAATGTAATTACTGATTCACTTGAGTGTAAATGTTATTATTTACTCTCTTTTTGCCCCAATTAGTCTATGTTCCCTTTTCTTTGTTGTCTTTTAAAAAATTATTCAATTTTCTCATCTTCTTAACTTGATAGCTACTTTTTTTTTTCTTTTTTTTTTTTTTTTGAGATGGAGTTTTGCTCTTGTTGCCCAGGCTGGAGTGCAATGGCACGATCTTGGCTCACTGCCACCTCTGCCTCCCGGGTTCAAGCGATTCTCCTGCCTCAGCCTCCCAAGTAGCTGGGATTACAGGCATGCGCCACCATGCCTGTCTAATTTTGTAATTTTAGAAGAGACGGGGTTTTTCCACGTTGGTCAGCCTGGTCTTTAACTCCCGACCTCAGGTGATCCACCCACCTCGGCCTCCCAAAGTGCTGAGATTACAGGCAAGTGCCACTGCGCCCAGCCAGTAGTTACATATTTTTAAAAATAAGATCTTTGGTGGTCAAACAGATATTGCAACATACTTGAGTTATCAAATTCCAGAAGGAATTAGTACATTTACCTCTTCTCAGACAATATGAGTGCCTTAGAAAGACATTAATTCCATTCATTCCACTTCTGATTTATATGCTATTGTTGTTGCACACCCCCGCCCAGCAGCCTATGAAGCTTTCAAAAGCCATGCTCAGTCTTATCAGCTGTCTGCACAATCAGTAAATGCATCTAGGCCCCAGAAACCTGCCTTATCTGCTTGAGTTTCTGCTCTCCAGAGATCTTGGCTCAGTAATTTTTCACTCTCATCTGGGCTCTTTGATGCCTTCAATAATTTTCATGTTAGTCCAGCTTTTCTGGTTGTTCTTGGTGGGACAATTGTTCTGGTTTACCTATTCTGACAGTAGCAGAAGTAGAAGCTCGATACTACTAACTATACTTGATGAAGACCCATTGAGCAGGCATAGAGTATAGCTGCCAGCAAAGCAGTCTAAGTCCCATAGCTCCTCAGAATCTGCAGTGTCTGAGAGAGGTGACTCATGGCCCAGCATGTGATGTTGCATCTAGGGTCAGAGGTGTGTTCTAGCCAGGCCTGGGAGCTGTATGTATTGCTTAGCTGTCTCAGTAATGGTGTCTCTTCATCCAAAAGGGCACCTGAGGCAGACCATGCTGTGCTGAGATTTTGGATCTGTGCCCAGGGCCCAGTGCTGTGGAGGTCTACCTAGAAAATAGTCTCTGTTCCACCTTCACCAAGATAGATACAGTGAGCTCTCGGTGTGGGTTCAATGCCCTGTAGTTCAAAGACAGGAGTCTGGGCCAAAGGTCGGTGTTACCTCATCCTTGCCAGGGGCTGAGGAAGGGTGAGAGATGGGCCACTCCTGGAGCTACTGCTTCATCTTCTCATGAAGGTGAATGAAGCTGCCACTGCAGGTAGGGGCTCAGTAAGGACAGAGCTCCAGCCTAGGACCTCCACACCTTGCACAATGCCATTTTATCGGTGTTATGGACTGAATTGTCTCCCCCCAAAATTCCTATATTGAAATCCTAACCCCCAATACCTCAGCATGTAACTGTATTTGGAAATCGGACCTTTATTTATTTATTTATTTATTTATTTTGAGACAGAGTCTCACTGTGTCACCCAGGCTAGCATGCAGTGGTGTGCTCTCGGCTCACTGCAACTTTCGCCTCCCAGGTTCAAGCTATTCTCCTGCCTCAGCCTCCCGAGTAGCTGGGATTACAGGCGCCTGCCACCATGGCTGGCTAATTTTTATATTTTTAGTAGAGACAGGGTTTTGCCATGTTGGCCAGGCTGGTCCCAAACCCCTGACCTCAGTTGATCAACCCATCTCTGCCTCCCAAAGTGCTGGTATTACAGGTGTAAGCCACCTTGCCTGGCCTGGAAATCAGACCTTTAAAGAGGTAATTAAGGTTAAGTGAGGTCATAAAGGTCTGGCCCCCCTCCTATGGTGGCACAGTGTCCTTACAATAAGAGGAGGAGGAGATGCCATGCACGGTCACAGAGCAAAGCCCATGTGAAGGCACTGCAGAAGGTGAGCACTGCTGAAGGCAGGCACTGGAGAAGGTGGGCACTGGAGAAGGCGGGCACTGGAGAAGGTGGGCACTGGAGAAGGCGGGCACTGCAGAAGACGGGCACTGCAGAAGGTGGGCACCATGTGAAGGCACTGCAGAAGGCAGCCAGCTGCTAGCCGAGGAGAGGAGCAGCAGGAGAAACCAGCCTTGCAACACCTCCATCTTGGACTTCCAGCCTCTAGAACTGTGAGAAAATGAATGTCTGTTGTTGACACTGCCCAGTGTGGTATTTTATTACGGCGGTCCTAGCACATAAGTACACTTGGGGTGGGGTCAGACACTCAGTTGACAGGAAGGTGATGGTGAAAGTTTCTGTCCTCCCTGGAAACACCCCACCCACGTGGTCCTGAGGTGTCTGGCTTTCAGAAAGTGACTCTCCCCAGTGCTTCATTTGCTCCGTTTGTTTCTAAGTGTGTCTGGGTCTGTTTCCAGCCTTATTTTGTCTTCCTTTACCAACCACCTCCTTCCAAATAAGAAGATTCTTGCAGGTCCAGTCTCACAGGGCAGAAAACCCAGATCTCTGGAGTTTCTGTCCCAAGAGGACCTGACACCTGACTCCCTGACTCAACTGCTGGAGGGACCCGGAGGACAGTTGATTGGACTTGCTCCTTCGTCGTGTCCCCACACCGCGGGTGGCAGGACTAGAGCCTTGCCACATTGCGGGCTTCTTTATTGGCTGGCATAAATTTGGCCACTTCTGGCTGTAAACCTCTTGCACAGCTGCGCTTCTTGTTTTGCTCCGGTGGTCAGTGTGGTTTCTGAGATGTCTGAGGAACAACCTGAAGAAAGCTGTGGCCCTCCTGACCATGACAGCCCAGACCTAATCACTGGGACCCCCAATCCACTGGCGAGGAAAAGCCAGTGAGCGCTTGAAGTGTCATACACTCCCCTGCCCCCAAGGCAGTGGAGCGGGTGAGGAGCCACTTTGTCACTCCCAGGGCGATGGCCTCACCTGTCTCCTGTGGCCTCCGGGGCTGTGTGCGCGTGTGTGGGTGGGTGTGTGTGCGCGTGTGTGTGTGTTGCTGGTAGTGAACATGCCCTCTGGTGGCCCCCGCAGACAGGCTTGCTGTTTCTTCCCTAGATGTTAACCTCGCTTCTTTTTTTTTTTTTAACCTCTTCCGCGTCTGCTTAACCTCAGCTCCTAGTAAACACGCAAGGGACAACAGGCTTCCCTAGGGCCCCCTCTGTTTGCTAGTCCTAAGCCCTAAAAGACCTCGCTTTAATTCTTCCAGCATGAGCCTTTGTTGTAGATAATTCTAGCTATCTGATTCAAACATGAGAGTAATGGTTTTTACATCTGAGTCAGGTATAAACCTCTGTTACACAAAGGAAACCAGAAATCGTATGATTTCCTAGGGATGACTGAAATTATTTTGTTTATCATATTACTTAAATAAGTACAAACATAATTTTTTATTTTTTATTTTTTTGAGAAGGAGTCTTGCTTTGTCGCCCAGGCTGGAGTGCAGTGGCATGATCTCGGCTCACCGCAAACTGCGCCTCCCGGGTTCACGCCATTCTCCTGCCTCAGCCTCCCCAGTAGCTGGGATTACAGGCATGTGCCCCAATGCCTGGCTAATTTTTTGTATTTTTAGTAGAGACGGTGTTTCACCATATTAGCCAGGATGGTCTCGATTTCCTGACCTGGTGATCCGCCCGCCTCGGCCTCCCAAAGTGCTGGGATTACAGGTGTGAGCCACTGCGCCCAGCCATAAAATTATTTAAATTCTGTATATTTTAATGGCTCTTAAGTAATTCTAAAACCAAAATCAGTGTACAAAGAAAACACCAAAAGTCCCTGAAAAATCACCCGAACTTGTTAGCACATTAATGTGACTTGCTATGTTGTTTTTCTGAACTCAAACACCATGAACGCTCCACTCAGTGATACCCTGGCTGTGTGGTGTGATGATGGGGCTCTTCCAAATCTTGCCTCTATTGGAAAAATTGCAACATTTCACTCATACAGAACACTATCGTGGCATTTACAAATGAAATCCTCTGCTCCATCCTATTAACTTACTACTATTTGGCTCTGAGATCTCTAGACGTACTTAGTTGTGAGATGATCTGTCATCTGATGTCAGACGTGTTTACATTAATTTTTAAGACTTTAATTCAAGTGAAAACTAAAAGTCTTGTAGAGGGGACCTACTGAATGTGTCTGGTATGAGTCTCAGGGTGTTTGGAAACTCCAGATCTAAAATTCTTGGATTTGAGACCCTGGTATTTCACTTAAGAAGCTCTTTACCTGCCTCTCCCTAGGCCTGGGTTTGACTCCAGCCACTCCCAATGCCCTGTAGGGCTGAGGTCCCCCAAACAGGCGCTGGGAGCCTGGCTTGTTTTTGTTTTGCTTCTCCTGGGCAAGGCAGGTGCACACTACATGCTCAGTGTGAACTGAAACACAAAGTGCTGGGTGGCCGCTCAGCGGACAGTGCTCCCTGCTCCCCTGTGGCTCCTCAACTCAGTCTGTGAAGGGTCCCCATGCCCCCAGGCAGGGGCTGGCCGAGGGGGCCGGCCGAGGGGGGCCTGCTACCCAACTGATCCTGGTGGGGGGACCAGCTGCTCACCGTGCCTCCACCAGAGGAAAAAATAGCAGTTCAGTCTTTGGAAAAAACTAGCGACTCACACAACCAGAATAGCAACTGAAGACGCTCTAAAAAACAGAAACACCTGCTTCAGAATTATGGCAGGAAATGAGATTTCAGAAATGCCACAAGAAGCTGGTGTCGCAGCTGCCCCTACCTCGTATTCCCCCAGCCTTCGCCCGCCAGCTGGGGCTGCCCACAGGGAAAGCCCCTTGGACCACTGCCTGTGGTAGCCGCTGGACAGGGCCTGGCCTGTGGGGTCAGGGCCCAGTGCCGCCTGCCTGGGGCTGTCTAGCAGCTGCCCCTGCCATGCTGGCTGCGGGCGAGACTCCACACTCCTGTGTCTGAGTCTCTTGAGTGGTAACAGAAACTCAGGGTGGACTGGTCATGGAGGAAAGGGGGATATGTGGTCTCCTGCGAGCCTCCTGGACTGAGCCTTCCTTAGGCAAACTGTGCAGCTGTTGGCTGAGCCTCTGGATTGATGAAATCTCTTGAGGGACTCCACAAGGCTTTCAAGGGAAGTGGAGGGGTGATGTGTTCAGTCTGGAGCAGGGGTCTCCAAAGTGAGGTACATACATCCCAGAGGGCTTAAGGAAAGAAAAATAATAGTGCATCTACTTAGATTAATGTTTTGGTTCCAACATGAAAGAAAAAGCTGTGCAATGTTAGTAATTTTGAACGTTGAAGGACTCACGTGCCTTAGACGGCTGTATGGGAGGAGTACTTTGTGGGAGGAAGAGTGGGGATTTCATCAAATTGCAACTTACATAGTGCCCACCAAAGGGAATTTAGATATTCTATTATCTATTTTTAAGTCAACTAAGGCTCCCAAAAAGGATAAGTGGCTTTAAAACAATGTGGAAAAGAAATCTTGGACTGAAGATAACACTAATATGAAATCATACCACGCAGCCCCCACATGGCAGAGCTGAACCTCCCTCCTCTGCCCCCAGCCACGTTATGAAATGAAAACAGCAGCACTTTCCTTAGACCTTGAAGAGTTGGCTGAAATTGCAATCATCCCGAAGACTATTTGAAATACGGCTTTACATCCATAATCATTCTGGTTGGATGTTGTCTGAAGTGCGTATTGTGCCAAGAGAGGGTAATAAGACATTTAAAATATTGTTAATTTCACCTTTATCTCATCCTTTTTACTCTTCTTTTTTGGATGTTAAAAAATAATAGCATGATAGTGCAATGCCACATAGAAGTATGCAGAAGTAATTTATACAATTAAATAATCAGAATGTTTGGGTACATGAACAACTTTTTGTCCTGTGATCAGGGCAGGCAATACAAAAACTCAAGGACCCCTGATCCAGCCCAGTGGATCTCAGGCCCACCCCCAGAGTTTCTGATCCACTGGGCCTGGAATGGAACAGAGAATTTGCCTTTTTTTTTTTCTTTCTTTCTTTCCAGTTAACCATTATTTCCTTCATTTTGTTTTCATTATAGCACGTTTGCTTATTTTACAGCAAGCAGAAAATAAGCTGGGTCTTGTTTTGATCCAAACATTGATGTTTTAAAAGCTGTACACAATATTTCCTAAAAAGAATACATAAAAGTACCTTTTTAGAAGCTTCTATAAGAAAGAAAATGCGAAGTTTAACCCCACAATTTTCCTGTTTGCTACAAGTTCAAACTATTGCTACAGTTTTAAATAGACTTTTTGTTGTTTAACCAGACATCCAGGACAATCTTAACAAATTATAGAAACGTGCACATAAATGATGCATAGCAGAACTTGGACATTAACTGCAAATGGTAAAGAAATGAAAGTTAGAAACACTATCAAATATACAAAGGTTCTAGAATCAATCCTTTATAAACACATTCCACAAACAATATTTAAAAGCCATGTTTTTGTTCTTTACAGGCAAAACCTAGATTACTAAAACCAAAATTGAAAAAAGTAATCCTTTAAAAGGAATTGTTTCCCTAAGATAATTTGTACTTAAATATGTAAGCAAGCATGTCAGATTTTAAACGATGCTAGCTTTTTATTCTGAAACGAGATTGGACATGTCAAGTCACTTTTGCCCGCAAAACAATCTTTCAGAGAAATGCTTTAAATTATAAATGATATATTGAATGAAGGGTATAATAAATGAAGGGTATTACTCCGTTTTTAGTCAGGCGTTACATTGATAACCAAAAACTCAGAGATGTGACTTGCTGAAAGTTGACTAATTCTTTTTCCAAAATTACTTTGAATTTCATGGAACCACAGAATCATGTAGAATGAAGTGCTGTCTTTCATCTTAGCTCACATTAAATAAACTGAGGCGTGAAGAGAAAGCCTCCCTCATAAAGAGGTAGGCAAATTTGTCTACAAACGCACACACCATGTACTGCAAGCATCAAAATTTAGTACTTTCATTTTTTACTTTTTTGAGATGAAGTCTCACTCTGTCACCCAGGCTGGAGTGCAATGGTATGACCTCGGCTCACTGCAGCCTCCGCGTTCCGAGTTCAAGTGATTCTTCTGCCTCAGTCTCCCGAGTAGCTGGGATTACAAGCACGTGCCACCACGTCTGGCTAATTTTTGGATTTTTAGTAGAGACAGGGTTTCACCATGTTGGCCACGCTGGTCTCGAACTCCTGACCTCAGGTGATCCGCCTTCCTTGGCCTCCCAAAGTGCTGGGATTACAGCTGTGAGCCACTGCACCCAGCCTAAAATTCAGTACTTTTACATATGCACGTGCAAAACCTACTTTGAAACAATTTACTTGCTTCTAACAGCAGTATGAAAACAAAGAAAAACTGTGGTCAACAATGCTCCTTAAATCTTAGAATAATTGCATAGGGACATTCTTTTCCCCTTAAAATTATTTCTGCCATCACTGACCTGCTCACATTTTAAGGTAAGTTTTTCTCATGTTTTCTATGTCCAAATCTTCATAGAAACCAAAAGAAATAGTGAAGACTCCATGTTTCAGTCAAAACTCAATCTCCCTGAAAATACTGCATAATCCAGCTGGCATCATTCCCTAAAACAGTGGGGTTAACAAAAGAACTATTCCCCATTGCATGATAAACAAATGATTATCACAGGCCTAGACATCTTGTCAAGACATCCAGGCCCAGCCTGAACCTAAATGTGTCTGAGCAGTAGTGCTTTACTGTGGTTACAATTTCACTTTGGTATCATTCTATCTTATTAGCAAGCTACATTTCTAAGTTAACAGTTCTACCAAATATGAATATGAAAGTTTATTTTTAATAAGACAATGTGAGGCCGGGCACAGTGGCTCACACCTGCAATCCCAACACTTTGGAAAGCCATAGCGGGTGATTTGCTTGAGCCCAGGATTTTGAGACCAGCCTGGGCAACATGGCGAGACCCTCTACAAAAAATTTTAAAATGAGCCAAGAATGGTGGCGTGCACCTGTAGTCAAACTACTTGAGATGTTGTGGTGGGAGGATCACTTGAGCCCAAGAATTAGAGGTTGCAATGACCTTTGATTGCATCACTGCACTCCAGCCTGGGTGACAAAGCAAGACAGCCTGTCTTTAAAAAGAAAAAAGAAAGTGTTGCAAATTATGGTCAATCAACATCTTTTTGCCACAAACTTCAAACACAAAAAAAAGAATCTTTACAAAAATATACAGAGACACCACAAATTGGTGGTTACCTATAACATTAAACAAACTGGACTCTTCTTTTTTTTTTTTTTTTTTTTTTGAGATGGAGTCTCGCTCTGTCTCCCAGGCTGGAGTGCAGTGCTGTGATCTTGGCTCACTGCAAGCTCCACCTCCCGGGTTCATGCCATTCTCCTGCCTCAGCCTCCCAAGTAGCTGGGACTACAGGCACCTGCCACCACACCTGGCTAATTTTTGTATTTTGTTTAGTAGAGACGGGATTACAAACTGACTCTTAAAAGTGGTTTCTCCACAGCATATCATTTGAATTATTACCATTGCCTGGTACAGTGTTTTTAAAGCATCGTTACAACATTGTATTCCTGATTTTTTTTTTTTTTTTTTGAGACAGGGTCTAACTTTGTCACCCAAGCTGGAGTGCAGTGGTGTGATCTCGGCTCACTGTAGCCTCGATCTCTTTGGCTCAAGCAATACTCCTGTTTCAGCCCCAGGTAGCTGGTACTACAGGTGCACACCACCATGCCCAGCTAATATTTTAATTTTTGGTAGAGACGGGTTTCACCATGTTGCCCAAGCTGGTCTCGAACTCCCGGGCTCAAGAGATCTGCCAGCCTCAGCCTCCCAAAGTGCTAGGATTATAGGGGTGAGCCACCATGCCTGGCCAATTCCTGATAGTTTAAGTAAACCAAACTATAAATAAATGAATGATATGTGCCTAAAAACAACCATAGTTTATATTATCAGTGGCCATTGGATTTAGGAGCAGTCCAATACCTTGATGTAGATTTTGACCTAGAACTAGACTGTGATCTTGACTGACATTTGGATATAAGTAGTTC
The DNA here is from genome assembly GCF_028885625.2 of Pongo pygmaeus. Lineage (NCBI taxonomy): Eukaryota > Metazoa > Chordata > Mammalia > Primates > Hominidae > Pongo > Pongo pygmaeus. The sequence continues at coordinate 65,999,945 of NC_072390.2, forward strand.
TTTTTTCTTTGATTCCTTTTCATATCTTGAGCCAGACTTATTTAATATGCTTTGGAATCTTATTTATTTATTTTTACTTACTTTTTGAGACAGGGTCTTGCTTTGTCGCCCAGGCTGGAGTGTAGTGGCACAATCAAGGCTCACTGCAGCCTCGAGCTCCCAGTCTCAAGCAATCCTCCCACCTCAGCCTCCCAAGTAGCTGGGACTACAGGCATGCACCACCATGCCTGGCTAATTTTTTTTTTTTTTTTTTGTAGAGATGGCGTTTTGTCATATTGCCCAGGCTGGTCTCAAACTCCTGAGCTCAAGTGATCCTCCAGCCTCAGCCTCCCAAACTGCTGGGATTAAAGGTGTGAGTCACTGCACCCAGCATGGAATCTGTTTTAGAGGTGCCTCTGGTTTTGGTGTGAGATGCAGACCTAGAATGTGATTTAGCCTTCACTTCTTCCTTGGGCTGCCTTGAATGAGATGTAGATCTTGAAAAAGATGGATTTTGGTGTTTGAATCCACCATTGTCGGAATGGCTTCTGCTACTCCGTGGTTTTCCAGTCGGTTGATTTCTAGGACTGTAAGATCTTCTATAACTGTAATCAAAAGACTGACTTCTGGATCTCCTTTCATAACTTTGGTTTCTAGAACTTGTGTATCTGTCATAACCATCATGGCGCGAAGAGCTGTACACATTCCTCTGTTCCTTGGATTTCATCTGATTTGGTGTCTTCTGATCCCCCTGTGTAAACTGTATTTCAGCTTGATGTCCACAAATCTATTTCCTGTCCAAATTATGCAAAGCATCTTCAGCATCACAAACATCCTCAAATTGAACATAAGCAAATCCTCTTGGACGGCGGGTGTGGAAATCAAGTGGAACATAAACAACTCCTGTAGGACCATCATGACCAAATTTATCCTGTCCATCTGCAGACCTGGTGTCACTGGCCATGTTCCTGATGGACAGAGACATGTTTTGGAGGAGTGTGCAGGTAGTGGGACATGATGGTGGCGTGAATCCAGGCCGGAGGCCCTAACAGACCAGGCAAACCGTCCACAGCTCTGCTGTTAGAAATTTGTATTTCTAACAAGTTCCTAGGTGACGATGATGCTGATGGTCTGGGAACCACTGGTCTATAGAAATGACCACAGCCTGAACGAAGACAAGCTGAAGGCAGTGAGGCTACCTCTGCCCTTGTCAACCTTGCTCACAGGTGGAGACAAGGCTGTCACCTGAAGACTGATGATCTCTCCCCACAGCCTGCCACATGCCTGAAATTCACCCTCAGCGCCGGACTCCTTTGGACTCCTTAGCCTTAAACTTGGCTTTGCAACTGCCTCTAGAAACTAGAAGCAGTGTTAGCGAGCGGTGAGCGGGGATGCAGAGGGCAGGGACGGGGAGGAGGAGGGGTTTGTGATCCCACCTACCAGCCTCACTGCCGAGGCCACAGGCTTGGAAGCCTCAGGCTCTGATGTCAGAGAGAGCTGAGCTGGATTTCCTATGCAGCCGTTAGCTAGCTTTTGACCTCAAGTCTCAAGAAAAAGACCTTATTATTTCTAATTATCTTCCTGCCTTCTAAGAAGGGTGGGTCTTGGTAGCTGAAGGCTCTTGTCTGCTGGGCTCAGCATGGGTCGTGGGCGTGTAAGCATGGAGGAGCTGGTAGCAGGAGCTGGGGAGTGGGAGGCTGCTGCGGAAAGGAAGAAGGAGGAAGCTGTGGCCAGTGAGAAAGCACTGAGGAGACCTATGAGAAGGGAGCTGTGAGCTATGGGGGGTGCAGCCCACCCTGTTCCTCTGGCCCCACATGCTGCCATCATCCTCTATGGGGCAGGTCCCAGGAGGCTGAGTCCACATCCTGGTGGGTGTGAGGAAGGCCTGGTGCAGGCCACGTGCCTGGTAGGGCAAAGCTGTAAATTAGATATCAGGACCTTTTCTGTCCCCCTCTGCCCCAGGTCTCCTTTCACCTCACATAGCTATTTTTCTTTCTTTCTTTATATTTTTGAGATAGAGTCTTGCTCTGTTGCTCAGGCTGGAGTGCAGTGGTGCGATCTTGGCTTACTGCAACCTCCACCTTCTGGGTTCAAATGATTCTTCCACCTCAGCCTCCCGAGTAGCTTGGATTACAGGAATGAGCCACCATGCCTGGCTAATTTTTGTATTTTTAGTAGAGATGGGGTTTCACCATTGTTGGCCAGGCTGGTCTCGAACTCCTGACCTCAAGTGATCCCCCTGCCTTGGCTTCCCAAAATGCTGGGATTACAAGTGTGAGCCACCACATCCGGCCTCTTTATTTTTTAAATATGCATTTTTATAAGGGATTCCTGAAAACCAGAAGCAGTGACACACCAAGGCATGTGACTTTATGGCAGGATTTCCTGCACAGCACAGGCCAGGAAAGAGTCAGTGTCCTTCAGATTGGTCCTTCATATCCATGCACATCCAGGCTGCTCACTTCTGCAGAAAGGCCTGTTGTGATACCAGGTTTCTGGACCTGCCCATGTTGGCAATGGAATTCCAGCCTCCAGCACGCATCCTGCAGGGAGAAGGGAGTAAGCTCTATGAAGCTCCACAAAGTTCCAGCGTAGCCTGTCTGTGCCTGGTGCCACTGGCTGGGGCTGGCATGGGGGAGCCTCTGAGCTCCCTTGTTTTTCAGCACGGCTCATGCACCCATTTGCCTTTGATGTAATTCTAGAGCCTCCTTTACCTGCGTGAGTTAGTGCCTATAAAAGGCCAGTGAGAACTGTGTGGAGACAACATGCCTCAGAAGGTTCAATCCTCACCCTATCCCTGGCCACCTGGGTGACTTTGAGCAAGTTCCTCAATGTTACGGAGCCACAGTCCCTTGCTCTGTAAAATAGAGTGATGAGGGTGCTGATCGCAGATGGCCATGAAGATGAAGTGAATGTGTGTGAAGAGCAAGGCCCGGTGGGTGCTCCCTGTGTCCTTACAATAGGCTCATCCAATTGGACTAAATTCTTTTTTTTTTTTTGAGACGGAGTCTTGCTTTGTCGCCCAGGCTGGAGTGCAGTGGCGCGATCTTGGCTCACTGCAAGCTCCGCCTCCCGGGTTCACGCCATTCTCCTGCCTCAACCTCCCGAGTAGCTGGGATTACAGGCGCCCGCCACCATGCCTGGCTGATTTTTTTGTATTTTTAGTAGAGACGGGGTTTCACTGTGTTAGCCAGGATGGTCTGGATCTCCTGACCTCGTGATCCGCCCGCCTCGGCCTCCCAAAGTGCTGGGATTACAGGTGTGAGCCACTGCGCCCAGCCCAATTGGACTAAATTCTAAAAAACCCTGTGGGTTATGCCGCTGAGCTAAGCTCAGGGAATCTTATGGTGGGATTTCTGGGGCACCTGAAGGTTAATTCATTCATTTATCCACGCAACAAATTTATACGGAGTGCTGACTGCATGTCAGACAATAAACTAGTAAATAGCTAAGAACAAAAGCTTTTCTGGGAGGGCTATTCACCCAGTAGGGCCTTGAGGCTCTGGCAGACCTCCCTGGAGACTGAGCTGCTGGGCAGGGGAGAATGGGGCAGGCAGTGGGCACTGCCAGTGGATGGAAGCCCTTTTCCATCCCAGGCAAAGTGGCAGAAGACCACGGAGGAACTGCCAGGCTGAAGGGCCCACAGTGAGACCCGGGGGAGTCTGAGGCTGCGGGGAGTGGCCAGCCGCCTTTTTGGGCCATGAGTGCTCAGCCAGCTCTTCATCCGGGTGGGAGGGTGGGAGGAGGCTGGGCTCTACAGGAGCTACTCTCTGCACACCTGCCCTCCTGGAGTCATCCCAGTGCACTGCAAGCTTCAGAAGTCAGGGCTTTGGAGTCAGACCTGGATGCAGACCCTCCTCCTCTGCTCTGCCTCAGGAAAGTCACTTTAACTTCTGAGCCTTAGTTTCTCCATGTGTAAAATGGTGATAATTGCATCTTCTTATTTACTCTGCCCAGGAGAACCAAATGAGATAGTAAGAGCAAGTGCTTTCAAGATGATAGCACCTTATGACCAGTGTCTACCATGTGGCCGTCTATAGCAACAACCTCCTCCTCAAATGGTTTTTATATTTTAAAACAGAAACAAAGTCTCTCACGTTTAACAGCAACATGGAACAATGACCTTTCAGCCTCTTTATGGCGAGGCAAGGATCCTAACAGACAGATGGGGGAGTTGGAGGAAAGGAGCTGAACATTGGAGCAGCTGAGTTGTAGCAGTGTAGGAACATCTGGCTTACCCTTAGGTGGACAGTGAGTCTGAATGGCTCCAGTGGGTGCCCCAAATGCAGTGGCTGCACAGATGGTCCAGTGGGCAGCTGCTGCCTTGTAGATGGGCTCAAGGTACAGCTTCAAGACAGCAGTGGCCACACTGCAGATGGTGGTGACCTGTCTGCACTCCCCACCTCCTGCTTAGGATGCTCGGTGGCTTCCTGTTCACTCAGTTTTCTCACCCAATCTTTTCAATAAAACTTTTACCCACAAAGCACTGCCAATGACCAAGGACACCTTAGAGCAAGGACTAGTAAACCACCCAGCCTTTGCACCAGTGCTCCCCACTGCCTGTTTGTGTACAGCCTATGAACTAAGAATGGTTTTTTCCATTTTTAAACGGTTGAAAAAAACTCAGTAGAAGAATATTTTGTGATATGTGGAAATCATATGACACTCAAATGTCGGTGTCCATAAATAATGTTTTGTTCACTTGTATGGTTTATGGCTGCTTTTGTGCTACAAAGGCAGGTTGCATTCTTGCGACAGACTGTATGGTCTGCAAAACCTAAAATATTATCTGGTCCTTTGCAGAAAAGGTTGGCTGATCCCTGAGTTAAAGATACCTTCCTTCTAGGAGGAGTTGCAATTTAATTCACATTCATCCCTTAGGCAAAACAGATGAAGCTCTAATGGTGGAATTTCAGGTGTGTATCTGTGACAGGTTGACCTTTCTAGGGGGAAGTATGAGGAAAATTAGAGCCAAGTAACAGAGGCAGCAGGATGTAAAAAAGAAATTTTACTAGGCAGTAGGAATCCTGGTTTCTAATTCCACTTTCAGCTGATGAATAATTATGTGATTTTGAGCAAAAAGGCTTTTCATGTCCCAGCCACTTTCCTTACCCAGGATCTCCTCTCCTGCCCTTAAAAAGGAAGACAATAGCTGTGAAATGCCTTGAGACCTAAAAAAAGTCATTCAAATCAAAGATTAGGAGGAAAAAAAAAATTAGGCAACTCTAGAACATTCTGATAAGGTGATATCTGATATTTCTTCCCTTTTTTGATATCCGAAATATCTGATATTTCTTTTTTTTTTTTAAATTTTTTGAGATAGGGTCTTGCTTTGTCACCCAGGCTGAAGTGCAGTGTCACGAACATGGCTTACTCCAGTCTCTACCTCCCAAGCTCAAGCGATCCTCTTGCCTCAGCCCTCCGAGTAGCTGAGACTACAGGCATGTGCCACCACGTCCGGTTAATTTTTGTATTTTTTGTAGAGTTGGGGTTTGCCATGTTGCCCAGGCTGGTCTGAAACACCTGGGCTCAAGCCATCCGTCCGCCTCAGCCTCCCAAACTGTTGGGATCACAGGTGTGGGCCACCATGCCCGGCCTTTCTTCCTTTTAAAGAAGGGAAACAAAATGTCTATAGGTGTAGTGACCCTATGCTCCTCAAAACCCTTAGCTTGACAACAAGTCTATTATAGACCCTTGGCATTTGTGCAACTGACACACAGTCATTCCCAAGGCACCCAGAAGGTCCCTGACCTATACATTTGTTATTTTGCCTAGGCACAAATCTGAGTTACTCAGCTGCTACTAAGTGAACGTAGTGGATGTAGTGGATGGCCCAGTACCGACATCCCAGGACGGCTGGCTGTTCTTTCCTGGTTATGACAGACATAGTAACTAATAAAGTGACTTAAAACATCCTTTGTAAATAAACGCTCTGTATTCATGACGCTGGCCCTCTCAAATGTCTAAGGAGGGACTCTCCATGAGTGACGTGTTTTACGTTAAAAGTATTTATTTGCAATCAGGGACTCTGGCCTGTGGTGACCATTTCTAGAAGCTGTCTAACATATCTTTAAATATCGCGCCCAGAAGTGGCTTCCTTTCATGGCAGTCTCAGTTTCTGGTTCCTAGAAATTGCTGCTTCCAACAGCACCTGATGACCACAAGTCATCTGAGGGAACCTGTGGCCGAGAATGGATGATAACCACATTTTATTCGGACACCAAAGCAAGTTGCAGTCTGAATTGCAACCACACCTTGCAATGGCGCCAACGCATACAACAGAAACAGAATTTGCACTTGGTATGTTTCTTTCTGTTGCTCTTAAAAATGCAAACCCACACTAGAGCCCATGCCAAAGACAGCTGGAACAAATTGCATCACCTGGATTTTGGGGTTTGTAATAGCTAGCCTATGTTGGTGTGCAAATTGGCCAGTTGTATGCTATTTTAAACCCTTCCTGCTCCCTTTCCCATATTGTGCCAAGGGCACACAAAGCTGCCCAGAAGGAAGGAATTCAATCAGCATCAGAAGAATGCATTGAAGTCCTGTTTCCTAAACCCCAGGGGAGAGCTGAGTGGGAGGGAAGGACCCAGCTAGCTGAGGACAGAGTCCTTTTTAATGTGTCTGTTTCCCCAAGCCGAATGCTGGGCCCAGCTGATGAATGTTAGTGGGAGGGAACAATGGAAGAAGGTGGCTGGATGGCAATGAGAGGCCTGGGAAGGGCCTGGGGATGAGGAGTGGGCGGAAGCACTTCCTGAGGATCCATCCAGGCCCAGAGTTTTCAGCCGCCACCTCCAGAGCTCCGCCTGCCTGCTTGGCCAGGTCCAGTTGGCCCTGGCAGAAAGTCATCACCCTGTTCTTGCCAGCACTCCATCCTTGGCTATAAGTCTTATCTGGTCAAGCTGCTCTCTGTATTGGACCCTCCTGTCAAGTATCTGGACTTCTGGGCTGATAGTCACCTTTTTTCTGTGATGTTTCTCCCTGGTCAGTCTCAGAATTAATACATTTTTCCTCTGCTAGTCCCCTCTCCTCTTCTGAAACAGCACGGAGGTTCTGTCCACTCTAAACTCACCCAGGGTTTGGGCTGGGCTGGGCCGGATACCCCGCATGCTGATAACTCCATGTGGCCAGCCCACGCCCTGGGTTATCTGCCAACCTGCCTCCCAGTTTTGCACAGTGCCATACCTCAGGTGCCTTCTCATGCCAGCTAGTCAGAATGGAGTGTTCTCCTATAGGACCCAGGGATAGGTTAGGGGTTGAAGTCCCTCACAAGGCCCCTAGGGTGTCAAGGCACAGGGCATCTCATGGAAGCATTGGTGTGGGATCAAGTCCATCCTAAAAAAAAGTCCTATGCTGTATTATACCTGCTAAGGGGCAAGGCTGGCCCCTCAAATAATAGGTGTCATAGGTAAGCCTCTAGCACAGTGCCACCTGCATGTTCTAGGTGCTCAGTAATGTAGAATAACAAATACTTGAGTGGCCAGGGCAGTCTGATTACTATGAACAACCCAGAAGAGACAGATTTTTTTTATGAATGAAATATTTCACACCCAGAGGACTTTGTTTTACCATTGTTAATATAAACTGTGAATTTAGAGATTTTTTTTTTTTTTTTTTGAGACGGAGTCTTGCTCTGTCTTCCAGGCTGGAATGCAGTGGCACGATCTCAGCTCACTGCAACCTCCACCTCCTGGGTTCAAGCAATTCTCCTGCCTCAGCCTCCGGAGTAGCTGGGATTACAGGCCTGTGCTACCATGCCCAGCTAATTTTTGTGTTTTTTAATAAAGACGGGGTTTCACCATGTTGGCCAGGCTGGTCTCAAACATCCTGACCTCAAGTGATCTGCCTGCCTCGGCTTCCCAAAGTGCTGGGATTACAGGCGTGAGCCACCACCCAGACATTTTTTTTTTTTTTTTTTTTTTGAGACGGAGTCTTGCTGTGTCGCCCAGGCTGCAGTGCGACAAGATCTCACTATGTTACTCACTGCAAACTCTGCCTTCCGGATTCAGGCGATTTTTATGCCTCAGCCTCCCTAGTAGCTGGGACTACAGGCATGCACCACCACACCTGGCTAATTTTTTTTTTTTTGTATTTTTTTGTATTTTTTAGTAGTGATGCGTTTCACCATGTTGGCCAGGCTGGTCTCGAACTCCCGGCCTGAAGTGATCTACCCACCTCGGCCTCCCAAAGTGCTGGGATTATAGGCATGAGCCACCGCACCCGGCTAATTTAGAGAGCTTTAAATGCTGAAAGCATTCTGAGGAGAGGTGGGTTCCAGGATGGCACCTGGAGGTTGTTCAAACCAAATGGGCACGTGTGGGCTCAGCCTCCTCAGTTGTTACTCTGGCATCATGGCCTCCTGGTTCCCAGTTCTGGCAGCCCTGCTCAGCCCCCTTCCCCTCATCTGTAAAATCAGGTAGCTGTCCGACTTCATAGGATTGGCAGAAGGGTCAAATATAATATATGGAATTCTTTCTGGAATGAAATAAAAAGACAGGGGGGCATCTAGGTGGGAGCACCAGAAGCCCGCAGGTCTGAGGACTCAGGAGGCGGAGAAGACTCTCTACCTGCCTTGGGCCTTGGGATCCCTGCTGTACCTTCAGGGTTTTCCTCCATCTGTGCCTTTTTTCCTGGTCAAAACAGACTGTTATTCAAGGACTGAGCTTTTTGTTCCTCTTTATGTCTCTAAAGGCAACTGCAACTATGTAGCCTATGAAGCGCCTGAAAAACCTAAGCCCACACCCAGGTACTGATTTAAATGAAAAAGCAGTATCCAAAAGCCCAAGGAAAGCCCAAGGAAAATGGTCCATTGCGAAGCTGGACAATTTCCTCTCCTGACACATCTTCACAGCTTCGTAGACTGTGAGAGCATGCTGTGTTCTTAAAGTGCTTACCTGCCTCAAACTAAAGCAATACCTCCAGGAGCTATGTGATACATGTAATAAACATCTTCTTGTGCATTGATTTTACTCCTGAAAATGTGTGTGGGGAGTTAATTAAAGACAGTTTCATATTAAATACAGATTTTGTTAGGAAAATGCAAATTGTTTATTGATTAAGATAAAACACAAGATGTCAAAGAAATTTCAGGCTTGCAGCCTAAAGCAGTGGTTCACAACTCTGGCTTTGGAGGGCTGAACACCCCGCTCCCACACAGCCCTGCCTGGGCCCACCCACTAATTCAGAATCTTGGAGGGACAGGTGTCCAGCATCAGCACCTTTAAAAGGCTCCCAGGTGACTCTAAGGTTCAGGTGAGATTAAGCAGCACCGTCTCAAGGCTGTGTTTGCCCTTGAAACCCAGGTAGGAGGTGGACAGGTCTGGAGCACACTCCCTCAGCACTGGTTTCTGGTCCCTTTGTAGATGAGATAAAGTGACTTCTTCAAGATCTGAGTGATACAGTGACAAATCCATTGTGGAGCTTTGCTGGATCAAACCAGTGTGACATCAAAGCCCTACAGAGGTCCACTGGGGTTAGCTCCAAGGGGTCTTAGTGCTGCCCTTAGAACACCCTTAGAAAGTGGATCCAGATCTGGGAAGGAAGACCAAGGACTCATACTTAGGTGTCTTTCTATGTTGTTAGTGGAAGAGTAAACTAAGGATGTCCCTCTAAGCCCTTTCAGGACTTAGCCAAGAGGAGTCTCCAAAGCCCCGTGAGGCAGCATCCCCACAACCCTTTCTAAGGCCTGAAGGTGATGGTTCTGAAGTCCTCTGGTTTCTTCCAGGAACAAGGGTCAACTAGGAAAACCACAGAAAAATGAGACTTCCAAGAAAGGTGCAGGCATCCTAAGTTTTCGAATAAAATCTTACTTGAAGACTAAGAAAATGGATTCAGGCAGCTTAATTCTTGTTTGTTCCATGCACAACCTATCTTTCACCAAACAGATTCTGAGGCAACTTGATGGGGCTGCTGGGAATAGGCAGACTGTCTGAGGTGGGAAGTGCAGCAGGCCCGGGCCTGGGTGACTGTAAAGCAGGCCCTCAGGGCACAGTGGTCTGGCTGCCTGGCAGCAAGATCTCTAGAGAGAACCTGGGAAGTGCAAGAGAAAGCTTTGTAAAGGGGTCCTCGGGCTTAGGAACCCCGACTGTGGCATTTCAATTGGAATGTGAGGAAGCAGCACCCGGCAGGGGTGAAGAACGTGCACATCAGAATGGCCGAATGCCATTCTTTTTGTCATTGTGTGACTGTGGGCAAGTTCATTCATCTCTGAGATGGGGCTCTCATCTGTAGGAGGGGGTACTACTTCCCTCAGAGTTTAAGGATTAAGTGTCATTGTATATGAAACATTTAGGAGCATGCTTAACTCAAGTACTCAACCTAGAACTTGCTTAAGCCTTGGACTGGCTGAGGGTTTGGCTTTCAATGTCAGAAGGCATTTTTGATGGTCACAACTCTGTGTGTGTGTGTGTGTGTGTGTGTGTGTGTGTACCACTGACATCTAGTGGGTGGAGGCCAGGGATGCTGGTAAACACCTCATAGTGCGTGTGTGTGTGTGTGTGTGTGTAGTGTGTGTGTGTGTGTGTGTGTGTGTGTGTAGTGTGTGTGTGTGTGTGTGTGTGTGTGTGTACCACTGACATCTAGTGGGTGGAGGCCAGGGATGCTGGTAAACACCTCATTGTGTGTGTGTGTGTGTGTGTACCACTGACATCTAGTGGGTGGAGGCCAGGGATGCTGGTAAACACCTCATAGTGCACAGGACAGCCTCCTATCCCCCAACAAATTATTCAGCCCAAAATGTCAATAGTACTAAGGTTGAGTACCCCGATCTAAAGGGAGAAGTTGAGGTTAGCCCACCCATTACAAGGGGAGGTGGGTAGGAAAGAGGCTTACAAGTGTGGGATCTGGCAGCAACTTTAAACTCCTGCAGCCGTCCCTGGAAGCAGAACCAACCCTCTTCTCAACTGGTACACTTTTAGCAGCTATAAGTCAAGGGTATGTTAGAGACACTGGGATCAGAATGAAGACTCATAGGTGAGTGGACTGATTTAAATAGCCTTTTGGAAAGATGTGAAAAAGCAATAGAAAATGGAGGGCCAGAACAGAAAAGAAGCTAGAGGTTGAAATGGGGTCCAGGTCACTTGAGGTCAGGAGTTTGAGACCAGCCTGGCCAACATAGTGAAACCCCATTCTCTCTCTAATAAAAATACAAAAATTAGCCAGGGGTGGTGGCGGCGGCCTCTAATCCCAGCTAATCGGGAGGCTGAGGCAGGGGAATCATTTGAATCCAGGAAGCAGAGGTTGCCGTGAGCCAAGATCACACCACTGCACTCCAGCGTGGGTGACACAGCAACTGAGACTTTGTCTCAAAAAAAACCAAAAACAAAAAAACGTGGTACAGGAAGAAAAAAAAAAAGCATCACATAGTAATAAAATATGAGGTCCATCCCCCATTCTTGATTTTTCTCTCTAGGACAAGGCAAACTACATACTCAGAACTACAAACACTTAAGTCAATGGATTTGCATTATTCTAGAAAAAGACCAATCCTTCAAAAAGTCAACAAAGTTATCTGGCTGGGCCACTATCTGCTTATGCTATGGCGTCAAAGATGAAACTAAGTAAAAATTCTGACTCCACCAAAGCTTTGACTGATTTTGACATTTCATTTGCTTGGCAAGGCAAGTGCTCACTGAATCAACAAATCGATTCTGAAACAATTATTTGTGCCTTAACTAGCTCAAGCTCTTCATGGTCATGACAGTCTGAGGATATGAATTAATCCTATCATATTAAAAAGGGCCACTGAAATATTTTGATTGGCATGCCCAGTTAAATGAAAAATGCTCACATTTGCAAGCAACTGAGGCATTTTCCATGGAATCTTCTGAAAATGCCTTTAGACTTGGGAATTTTTACCTTAACCTGTTACTTATTTTTTATGCTTTATTAATTTTTACTCTTAAGCCTCAGCTTTATTCTCTGCAAAACGGAGATAATACTTCCACCTCTAGGGCTATGGTAAAGATGAAGTAAAAGTATGCACCTGAGTTCACTTTGTACTAACTGGGCCACACAACTAAAGGTAGTGCTCCAAACCCCAAAGGCTTTTCACTTTTACTTTACACTGCTCTTCCAGAGCACTTCAACCGTATTTTCAGGGTCATGCTGGATTTTTAAAAGAATCAGAACGAGAGGATGCTACCTATGAAAGTAAATTATGTACTTCACAGCAAGCATTTCTATGCCTTAGTTTCGTACTTAGGTTTCACGCAGTTCTCAGAGGCAATTATTTCCATTTTACAGATAAGGAAAATGAGATGCAAAATATTAATCTGCAAAATATGGGATTAAGTACCCTCTAACAAAGCCAGAAAATAAGGGAACCTGAAATGGAAGCCCAAGTTGGAGACTACAGTGAAATTCTACAACTCCCATGCCTTGACACCTTTGTAGGGCTAGCCCAGGAGCAGTTTCTAGGTGTAATGACCAGAATTTGGAAAGCATAGGAAATGACTGAAAAATCAGATGTACTCTAAAAGGTGACACACTAAATTCCCTTCATTGGTCTACTTGGATTTTAAGACCCCAAGGAGAGAGAGCTGTGGAGTCCTGATTCTATCTTTTCTCGGGAAGGGGTGGCACCTAAGGGTGTCTAAGTAGTGGTGACGGTGGAAGGGATGGCAGAAGGATGCTATTCCTGGGAAAAGTTAAAAAGATAAGGGCACCATCTAAAGTAATAGGAACATCAAAAAAGCTTGCCTACTAGCAAAGAAAAGGGACCATTTCTGAAATCCTTGACCACAAATACAATCTTTAACATGAGGATGCATTTTTGAAAAAGCACTTGGAATCACCTGCTTAGGAAAACATAAAAGATGACTGACTCAAGAGTTCTCACAAGCTTCTAGTCATGAGAATAAGATCTTTTCACTGGATTATGTGTGGTTCAAGAAAAGCCACTGGGAACAGTCCAAGAGAAGCAGATTTTGGAGTTTGCGTTCTCAAATTCAGATGAGATGGCAGCTCTCAGAATATGAATTCTGAGAACCTTCACCCATGCACTGATGACACAAACTTAGAAAGATCTGCCTAGCCTCTAGATAACTAGAGCTTCCAGGATTTTTTAAAAAACATCCTAAGTAGGCTGGGCACAGTGGCTCATGTTTGTAATCCCAGCACTGTGGGAGGCCGAGGCTGGAGGATCGCTTGAGGCCAGCCTGGGCAACACAGTCTATCTGTCCAGTATTTCTGTTTTAAATGGTCTTTCAGAAAATTTTACTTCAACAATACTAATTTTTCAATAGGTATTGCTATTAACTCTATGATCACATTCTCTTGTCACCTAATAAACCTGGCTAATTTACACATGTTGGGCATTAGCCAAATCCACAAATTATCAAGTATTCCCTCAATCCTTTTTGAAATTTTAGCTTTCTAGAGACAGGGTCTCCCTGTTACCCAGGCTGCTCTTGAACTGCTGGACTCAAGTGATCCTCCAGCCTCGGCCTTCCGAAGTGCTGGGATTATAGGCATCAATCAGGCACTGCACCTAGCCCTAGTTTTACCGTTAAGGTATAATGCCTAGCACTTCACATCTGACTCAAGTAGACTTGAAACTACTACCCATTCATGTCCCTTGTGATACTTTGGTAATTTCCGTGAAATTGCAGAAACAGATCATGTCAAAAGTTCCACTCAGTGTTTGTGATCTTGAAAATGTCATGAAACAGATATAAAAGCCTTAATGCTTTAATACAGGGGAATAGCTACATTTTATTTCCAAATTTTAAGTAATTACACTGTTTCAGGATTAAATAAGAAACCCTCAGATTTTCCATTTTGAATACAGGTAAACTATTGCTGACTTATCCAAGAAGATTCTAATTTAGAAGAACCACCATCTGACTTACTTTATGGTACAGGTCATGTTTGTATCCTTAAGTTTTGTGCAGCCCTGAAGATGGTGTGACTGACTTGTCCCATCCTCATGCTGCATATTAATATATGCAGTAAATTATGCATAACACTGCTAGCAGCTTTGGGTAAACTGAAATGTTACTGGTAGGAATTGAGCAGATTTATATAATCTTGACTCTCATTTACTGCCTCTTCTTAAACTAGCAAGCCTCTTGTTACTAAGCCAGTTTTCAGTTTTTGTTTTAAACTCAGCTGAATACTGTAGTTCCTTCTTAAAACTTCCACATTACAAAAGGAAAGTACTTACACGCATGCTTTTAGAGATTGAAGATTTATCATTTAAAACACATTCAAAGGCAGCAGGAAGTCTATTTTTACAACTCATTTAGTAATCAAGTTACAAATATCCCCATTTTCCATGAGACTAATGAGGATCTAAACTCACCCCAAGGGCTTAGAAATGTGTGGTTTCTCTTCAGCCATTTTCCCTCCCAATTCCAATCTCTGACCGGTGAACTCCATTTACTATTTAAAATATCTAATCACTTATCCTCCTTATGAAGTTTTCCTGTACTGGTGTACAAATGCTATCCTTTAAAATGCAGATAAAAGAATATGGAGGCAGTAGAAAATCTCAATGGCAGGAACATTTCTTTCACAATTTTCAATTATTCCACATAATCAGCTGAAGAAACTTAATAGGAAGAGTTACTCTGATATACCCGAGGGGGAAGGTATGCCACTTTAAAGAGAACAGCTATTTTAAATCTTTACTAAATTGAATCTCCTCCTGAGGCTTCTCAATGTCCTTTCCTATATTTCATCAGGGCTCCACTGCCCATAGCTACTTCGATTAGTCACTAAGAGCAAATGGTTAAGTTACGAGATAGCCAGAAAAGAGAATACTACCGCTACCATTAAATGACGTTGTAGAAGTATACTGACAAGGAAAAGATGTTCACAGTGTATTATAAACATCCCCAATCTCCATTATTTATTAAAAGTTTTAGAATGAGAAAAGTAGAAATTTAAGAGATAGAAGAAGGGGCAGGTAGCAGACCGAGAACCAGTGTCTGGTTTTGGGCTAACAGATTCACTGAATAATCTGTAAAAACACATTTACTACCCCTATTTTATACCTGTTTTTTATTATTCTAGCCTCCATTCTTGCTAAGTCTACTTTGCAAAGGGATTCCTTTGATATAAAGTCTTTTACAGGAAGAATTATAGAACACTACAATAACTGAGCAGCTTGCCAAACCTGTTTTCAGTTTAGCATCCACCTTTCCAGGTTGTGAAAATGGAATAATGTAAAGGTCTCCCAATAGGTTTGCCTAATTCTTGGTTATTCACATTGCAGATTATCCAGTGTGGTATGGCTACTTCCTGTAACACAGGCCCACAGACTTCCTGAGGTCTCTCTTCCTCAATACTTCAGTAAACAAGAAAATTAACACAGGAACACAGGGAAAGGCAGATCCAGACTTAGAACCAGAGTTAAGTGCTTATCAGTTTTGCTAACGTTAGTTCCATACAAGTTTTGGCTTACTCTGGGACAAGGAAAGCTTCTAAAATAGAGATTATTTTCAAGGCCCCCAGAAAGATCTTGACCTAGCATTAGGTAAAAGTTAATTCACTTCACAAGTCATCCAATCTAAACAGGAATTGTACAAATACTGTAACATATCCGAATAATTAGACTACTACTTCTGGAGGCTAATCCTAAAGTTGACAAAGTAATTCTGCCCAACAATTCTAGAACGATGATGTTGCCCATCACTGAATCTATGTTTGCAAGTCTACCACAGCCTAAGAATTTGTCCAAAACCCACAATGAAGCCTTGGTATGGATATGTGATACCTCTAAGTATCACGAATAAATAGAGGCAGGGCACAGTGGCTCACACCTGTTAATCCCAGCACTTTGGGAGGCCAAGGTGGGCGGATCACTTAAGATGAGGAATTCGAGACCAGCCTGGCCAACATGGTGAAACCCTGTCTCTACTGTAAATACAAAAATTATTAGTTGGGCGTGGTGGCGTGTACTTGTAATCCCAGCTACTCGGGAGGCTGATTTGAACCTGAGGGGCAGAGGCCGCAGTGAGCCGAGATCGAGCTACTGCACTCCAGGCCAGGTGACAGAACGAGACTCCATCTCAAAAAAAAAAAAAAAAAAAATAGAGTTTGTTTCTTTAAAATGATCTTTCTTAGAAATCTCTTTATTCTCGCTTTTAAAAAAAAAGTCAATGATTTACTCCAATCTGTATCAAATCAATTTCATAAATGGAGAAATATTTTTGTCAACTTTTCAGAAGGTAGTTTTTACTGAAAGGTAAACTGGTGCTTTTGTATTAGAAAAGAACTTGTTTTACAGATTTGGTGATAAAAAGACAAAAATCCATAAACAAAGGATGCAAACCAAGTAGAATTTAAGTTGAATTCAGAATTTCAAGTAACAATGTATAAAAAAAGTCATTTACTATTTACAATTAGATCAGTAGTGGTTTGTGGTCAACTACACAAATATGCAGCTAAATCTACAACTAGCCACATTTCCAGTTTACTGTAATGTAACACTCATTTAAAGAAAAAACTAAACTTGGACAGGAACATAAGTGACACATTCAAAACTAAGAGCACACACACACAAAATAACTACAAGAGTGAGCACAGATAGCTGGTTGGGGAATAGGGAGTCTATAAAAGAAAATTTTCAATTCTGTTAACTAATCTTCTAGTATAAACTGATGATTATATGAAAAACACCAAGGAGAATACATTCAAGTTAATGGAAACAAGTCTTTATTAAGTAACTTTTAATATCAGAAAAATAAAACTCTTATAATTCTCTTTACAGCAAATATATAATATCAGTGCTTTGGCCATCTTAAGTTAAAGGCCCTTTATCATAAAATATATGGTTTTAAATTTTACTCAAATTGAATTTATAATCCCTATGACTTCCCTACATATACATAACAAAAGAGTGTAGTAAAATTAGCAAATACTAAACTATATTGATAATTTATCATTCTTAGTTTGTGGTTTTTAGAAACAGTACACGCACCTAATATATGTCGATTCCTTGGCTTATTAGTTGCAGTGTACAATGCAACAAAATACAAAATACATGCTTGGTGAACATTCGTTCATATCTACAAGACGGCAGCTAGAGATTAGGTTTCAATACTGACCATTTACTATCCTACAAGCAATTAGCATTACATCATAATATGCCATCAAGGCAACTTTTTTTATACTGAAAAAATCAAAATAAAAACCGTTATTTGTAAACTTTTATACGAAATGTAACTCTTCAAGTGGAAATAAAAAATAAAATTTGTCTATTTACTATTGAATACACATAGGATTTCAATTTTCATTATACCGAGAAAAAAGCTCTTTTGTGTTGGGAAAATAATGCTTCAAAAAATAATTAGTAGAAAAACCCACCAGTATAATGTTTTGTCCTTTCAATGCCAGCACAGATTTGGGAACATACTGAGGATGAAGTTATAGACATCCACAGGTGAAATGTACGAGTGTATTTTAAATAAATCTTTCCTTGTGATTGGAAATAGTTCTGAAATGAAGTAAACTGATTGGAGGTTGTCACAGCTGCTTTTGTGAATTATGCCAAGGGCATCATTATCCCTTTCTCCCTCCTCCCTCCCCTAAATTACTAAAAAATAAAAATATATTTATAATGTGCAAGACAAATATGGATTGAACATAAAATGTTTCACATTTTGATCTATAGTCTAAAAATTAACAGCTCGATCACACTAATGAATGGAATGTTTGCATCCTCAATTATCAGCCAATATAGGTGCCATCCCAAAGCCCTTCCTGATATGGGAAAACCCAGGTGGCCATTTCCACATTCACCAAGAGAGGCAATGGGCAGGAATTCACAACTGCATTCCTGATCCACTGATCATACCAGCCTTGAGCACTCTGGGCGAGATGAAAGTCGATGTAGCAGTTTTTGTCCCAAATTATAACCAGTGATCTAGTAAACTGCCATCAGCCCTATTATTACCAATAAGTAATCACAATGCATTAAAAAGTTACTTGCAATCCTGCAGAATTAGGCATATGTTGTTGTAAAATAAAAAACAAACAAACCTGTTTTGTCAAAACTGGCAGTGTAAAGAAGGCAGCACTGGAAGTGTATGAATCGTCTGTAATGCCAAGTACCCTCCATAAACTCTTAAAGTGGTTAGGCTTTGGGACCCATTGTTTTGAAATCTTAGACGTATACACTTTTCTCATAGGCTCACACAACCTATGATTATCTTCACTCAGCCAAGTTGAACTTCAGCTTTAGCAATTCTTATATAAGCTATGTCTCTGGGTCTACAGGATAGTACTAATAATTCAAACCAAACTAATAGACAAGAGACCACTTAGGTTTAGTGTTACCATAGCAGCCTTTTATAAGTTTACTAACAACTTTAGCCTAATCCCAATAAAGCCTGATAACAGTCATAAGAAATCATTAGGAAGTTTACTGGGGGGTACCATTATACCCATGCCTTTACGAGTCCATATAGAGATATAGTATTTATGTATATATATATAGTTAAGAGTGAATTTGAATTGCCTGAGTAACAGCTGTCTGGCAAACTGGACATGATGGCGTTCTCTTTTCACAGATCTTGTTGGCACATTCCATGCAGAAGAGGTTGTGGCCACATGGAACTAGGGCAGCAATAACCTCATTCTCAAAGCAAATCACACAATCGTGCTTTCGTCTTGATTCTGGAGGTGAGCTAGAGGTGGAGCCACCATTGGAAGAGGAGTAACTATTGGTACCATTAGAAAAAGCAGGGATATATATTGGAAGGCCAACATGGTTGCCTGTACTAGGTGGGTCGCTCCTAACCCTCCGAGCAAGTGGGTGTTCTATGCTCTCAGGAAATGTAGGAGACAGACGAGGAGTAGATGGCTGACTTCCTCTGCGCTGAGTCTTCATGTTACCAGAAGGATCACTCCCAAAGCCAGAGAGTGGGTTAACTGGTTCAAATGGAGTCCAGATAGTTTGAGCAGATGTTGGTAAAGAGTCAAAGGCAGGAGAGTCAACTGCTAGGTCTTCTGAGCCTACAGATGGTAGTGTGTCTCCAAACCAGAAGTTTCCTGTGCTAAATGGGCTTGTTGGACTAAAGTCAGCCAGCCTATTGCTTCCGAAGTAGGAATCTGTGGAGCCACTTCCTAGAGAACTGGAACTATCATTTCGATAATTGGATATCATTCTTGCGCGGCTAGGAGGAACAGGATTGGAGGAGAGCCATGCAGAGCCAAGAGTGCCACCTTCAAAGCTTACATCGGTACCATTGTAATGGAAATCATTCTCTTCATTGAGCTCTATATAGTTTCCTGTACGCATGGCAATATGCATTTCTATTTCTTCCCGTGCTCGGTCAACATTTTCAGGCATCCCTGTCACTTCAAAGACAGGTTCCTTATCTCTGCTTGGAGTTACTATGTAGGTGTGGGTCTGCTGCTGAATTCTTTTAATAGTTGCTCCTTTGGGTCCAACCACTAATCCTACCACACGATAAGGGACCCTGACTTGGACAGTGGTTTGACCGGGCAGATTAGGACTACATGATAATCCTCCCAGGGCAGGCCCATTTTTGTTTCGAGATGCACGAATCATGGAGAAGTGCTCTGCAGCTGAGAGGATCTCTCTTTTGGCCATGGCAACATCTTCTTTCCTTCCAGTGACAACAAAAATGGGCTCTTCACCACGAACAGGAGTCTTGATATACGTGTTTGTCTTGGCTCTCAGTGCTTTAATTTTACAACCTGTTAGAAAGAAAACATTTCATAAGAATCAACATCTACTTCAATGATATATATAAAGGCAAATCACAGAATGCACCTTTTAAGCTAAATATCTGGTTATGGGTAAGTTTTAGAGTTTTTCACATAGCTAGGAAGTGGCAAAGCCAGAAGTAAACCTAGTTTGACTTAAAACATGTGGTCTTTTTGCTAGTCCAAGAACCTCAATTTTCGCAATTATCTGACAGAAGTTCTTAAACTGACTTCCACCTGATTATCTTATCACTTTAACTTAACATTACTCTTTCCTCTGTAAAACTCAACTGATGACAAAAACACCGTGCTCATGGCTAGTAGGTCATCTCACTTCTGCTCCCACCAGTTAAATTCTAGGTCTGCTATGATTCAGTTTTGTTTATTCCCATGTTGTTTGCGGTAGGTGTACTCACGCTAGTAACTAAATTATCTAAATTACTGCATAAACTAGTGAAACATGAATGCAAAAAAGATGAGTATCTTAAAGAAAAAAGCTACTATTGAATTATGAATAGGTGAGACAGTTGTAAAGGGCTGGGATTAAAGAAAAAGTAATATAGAATGATTTTGTAATCATTGTAAAATCCTGCTCCATTTAAAAGAAACATACTGCAGATTGTATGGAATGTGGGTGCTGGGTGTGGTTTTATTCAAGGACTGCTCTGATTGACAGATACAATTTCAAATAAAAGGCCAGGACCCCAAATCCTAAGTATATTTATGTTAAAATAAAACATCTGAGACACATATGTATAACTTTACATAATTCTCCACTTTAACCAACTTTTTTTTTTTTTTTTTTTTTGAGTAATCACAGATTACTAGTGCCAACTATGTTAAGATTAGAGGGCTTCAAACTGTAACTTAAAATCTCAAGTACACAACCAAGGAATAAAACTCTGGGGTTATACTTTTCAAAGACCCTAACTTGAGCTTGCCAGGATAGATGTGTTCTCATGAATATATCATACTATTCTTAGTTTGTCAAAATAAAGAAGCTAGGTGCTGTAATCCAGCACTTTGGGAGGCTGAGGCAGGTGGATAACCTGAGGTCAGGAGTTCAAGACCAGGCTGACCAACATGGTGAACATGGTAAAACCCCGCCTTTACTAAATACACAAAAATTAGCTGGGCGTGGTGGTGCACACCTGTAATCCCAGCTCCTTGGGAGGCGGAGGCAGAAGAATTGCTTGAACCCGGGGGACAGAGGTTGCAGTGAGCCGAGATTGTCCCACTGCACTCCAGCCTGGGCAACAAGAGTGAAACTCCATCTCAAACAAACAAACAAACAAACAAAAAAAGAAGCTAGGTGCTACTGAAGTGTCACAATCTGAGCATGTCTTTTTCTTAAATGTTCCCTTCTTGTCCTCAATAAATTAATATTCCTATATCACTTTAGTCAGATGATGCTTTTTTTTTGAGACAGAGTCTTGCTCTGTCATCCAGGCTGGAGTGCAGTGATGCGATCTCAGCTGACCGCAACCTCCACCTCCCGGGTTCCAGCGATTCTCCTGCCCCAGCCACCCGAGTAGCTGGGACTACAGGCGTGCACCACCACACCCAGATAATTTTTTGTATTTTTAGTAGAGATGGGGTTTCACCACGCTGGTCAGGCTGGTCTTGAACTCCTGACCTCGTAATCCGCCTGCCTCAGCCTCCCAAAGTGCTGGATTACAGGCGTGAGCCACCGCACCTGGCCGATGCTTTCTAATAAAGCACATGACCTGATCACTTTTTTGCACAAAGTGGAACTAGTTTGTTTGCCCTTCCAAAGCATTCCCAAGCCACTAGGTGTTGACTACACAGGTTGAGTTATCCCCTATCCAAAAACACACGAGACCAGGAATGTTTGAGATTTTGGAGTATTTGCATCACACCCGCCAGTTGAGCATCCCTAATCTGAAAATCCGAAATGCTCCAGTGAGTATTTTCTTTGAGCATTATGCTGGTGCTCAAAAAGCCTCAGATTTTGGAGCTCTAAAACAAAATCAGAGGCTTTTTGAGCATTTAGGATTTCAGATTTTCAGATTAGAAGTGTTCAGCCTGTATGCGCTTTTGTTCTACAACAGAAAATCAGTTAGAAGACCAGAGAGTACAATGAAACTTCCACATCTACTTATCATTTATACAGGCTAAATGCCCAGGAGATTCCCTCATTCAGCGCAGCAGGTGCGGTTTGGTGTGCAGAATTGAGATCACTTTCTATTGATGCTTAAGAAATTCTGAAAGGGGTGTATAAACACAGAACTGGTCATACTCTATACTCAGGGGGGTTATTATTTGGATATGTAAGTTCACAGTGGGCTACAACTTGACAAGGTGGCAGGAAGGCAGTCAGCCACAATTACATTCCTAACAAGAGACAGACAATATTCTGCAGAAAAACACTGGGCAAATTGCATTAAGGACAAAGGGAGAATTAGTCTAAGGGTCTAGGGTTGGTCCCTTTCATCCCTTACTAATATTGACCATTAGAAAACTGAAAATAAATAAAAGAAAAAAAAGGAAAACAGAAATAAGAGAAAAAAAGAAAACTATGTAAAAATCCCTTAATCAAATACTTCTGATACTATAAGCAACTGTCAGTCATACCCTTAGTAGAATATTTTCTATTAAATACCTAACAGGTGTACTATTAACTGAGGAAATATGCTTGAGGGTCCACAGAACACTATCTAGCCTATGGCTGGTATTAATAAACAGGTGTTTAATGCATGGTTCATTGGGTACAGAGAAGACAAATGGTTTGAGCATGGGCCACTCGAGACGGGGGAGAAAGACAGGCCTGGTCTCACCCAAAAGGGTCATGTGTTTATTAGGTTTTGCAGATCAGGGAAAAAAGTAAAAGGAAGACAGCAAAGCAAACCCAACCCTGGTTTTTTGTTGTTGTTGTTGTTTTTTGAGATGGAGTCTCACTCTGTCGCCCAGGCTGGAGTGCAGTGGCACCATATCAGCTCACTGCAACTTCTGTCTCCTGGGTTCAAGCAATTCTCCTGCCTCAGCCTCCCGAGTAGCTGGGATTACAGGCACCCACCACCACACCGGGTAATTTTTAAAATATATTTTTAGTAGAGACGGGTTTTCACCATGTTGGCCAGGCTGGTCTCAAACTCCAGACCTCAGGTGATCCGCCCGCGTTGGCCTCCCAAAGTGCTGGGATTACAGGCGTGAGCCATTGTGCCCGGCTGCCAACCCTGTTTAAGCCACTGCCAATAAAGATAGAGGAAACTATTTCTTCACTTCCCTAAATCTTTTGATTATAGTATCCTAAACTCAGATTAGGGATTATAGGGAAGCTCACCAATCATAACATTGTTTCTATAGGAACACATATTCTGAGTTCCAAACAACATGATTTCTCAACTACAAATACATTCTAATGCTGGGGACTACTCGAATAGTTTTTAAAAGGTGACACAAACTAAAGGAGAAAAAACAATCTTGTTTTGTAATTTTGCAGGTGATGAAGGTATTAGCTTTTTTGAGGACTTTAAATTGAGTTTTTATTTGAAAACTCAAAGATATTTTTAAAAATAATAGAATTTATAATCTCAGAGTGACAGAAAATTCAGAAGCCATATTATGATATATTAGCCTGTATTTTTTAAGTTGCTACATGGCACAAGTCACCAAAAACAAAGTAAAAAAACCTAAAATATTTATAACATTATTAGAAATGGCTAATTTCTCACTTTCTTACACACACACACACACGCATGCACACACACCTCTCCCCTACAAATCAAAACAACAAAAACCCAATAAAAGGGTGAAAGAAACAGCTAACATCAAAGTAAATATACAAATGGCTCTGAAGATGGAAATTCCCATTTTCATGGGAACTGACCTATTATTTTCTACCTATAAGATTGTCAAATAACAAAAACCTTATAACAATGCTAGTTAAGAGTGGGGAAAAGAACTCTCATATTTAGTTGTCTGAGAGTATAAACTGCCCTCTAAGAGCTATCAGTTATAAGCCCATATATTCTTACGCTTCTACAATCTTCTTGTAGAAATGATCCTGTAGATGTGCACAAGTGCAAAATAACTTCTGTATTTTATAATTATTGTTTGAATTAGCATGAGGCTGGTACAGCTATATAATGGAATGCTATACACTCATAAAACTGGTTGACCTAGGGGGACAGGGAAGGAGGGAGGCAGTTTTCACTGTATATTCTTATTTATTTATTTTTT
This sequence comes from Pongo pygmaeus, assembly GCF_028885625.2. Classification (NCBI taxonomy): domain Eukaryota; kingdom Metazoa; phylum Chordata; class Mammalia; order Primates; family Hominidae; genus Pongo; species Pongo pygmaeus. The sequence continues at coordinate 66,023,804 of NC_072390.2, forward strand.
TAATAAATTTTGAGTCATACATACACGTTACTTTTTCAAAGAAATATGATTAAGTTAGAAAAGAAAAAACAAATTAAATATACAGAAATGATACACTTTACTAGTCTTAGCATATTGATTAGACTTTTGGTATTACTGATATTAAATTACAGTAGCCCCCCTCCCTTATCTGCAGTTTCACTTTCTATCATTTCAGCTCCTTTCAGTCAACCATAGTCCAAATGCAGGTGGGTATAGTACAGTATAAAAAGATATTTGAGAGTGAGTAAGACCACGTTCACCAACTTCTGTTACAGTATATTGTTATAAGTGTTCTATTTTATTATTGTTAATCTCTTACTCTGTCTTGTTTATAAATCAAATGTTATCACAGGTATGTACATATAGGAAAAAACATAGTACGTATATATAGGGTTTGGTACTCTGCGGTTTCAAGCATCCACTTAAGGTCTTGGGAAGGCATCCCTGTTGGATAAGGGGGGACTACTGTACAAACAGCAGGGTACATGATTTCGTAGCCTCAAAGTTGAACAAAGTTTTGAAATTTAAAAATGTGAGGACTACACTTCTTATAGCTACAGATAAAAATCCACATATGGCAAGTTATATTCAAGGTAATCAATGGGCAGAAGTCTAGACTAGACTGTTTAGAGGTCAAGAACTAATTTTATCTTGATTTGGAAGTAAATTCCCTAAAAAAAGAGTCTCCAACTTACCTCACTGGTGTAGCAACCCATTTTCCTTTCCTACATCACTGTTGCTGGGGCTATGTTTCACCTTAAAACCCTTTAGCTGCAGCTAGAACTCTAGTCCTCTCACTCCCTGATACAGCAAATGATTCTGCCTTGCTTCTCCAGGGTAAATAAACAGAGCTTTTCCTAGCCTTAGAAATTAAGACGGCGAGGTCCTCTGCTGCTGGGAGACAGGTTGAAAGAAAAGAAATTAAAACGAAGGTAAACTTCAGTGTTTTTCAAACCATCGGCTGCAGTATCAATTCAGTAGGTGCAGTCAGCATTTAAAAAAAGAACTCAGTATGTTCCAAATGTTTCAGTGAAATATATAATGGGCTGCAATATAAAATGTTCTTTTTCCTGTCAGAAAAGTTTAAAACCACTAGACAACATCACCTTTAAGGCCACTTTCTAGTTCCATAACACATGTGAAATGATGTACTTACAACTAAGAACCAGTACAGTGATAGTGAAAAGGTAGGAGTGTGACATTATCGAGAAAACCTGGGTTTAAGATCTGACTTTACAGATGAAATTTCCATACAGTTGAAAATGGTAATACTATAGTTCTGCTCTATGGTCACCTAAAGTAGCTTGTGGAGGCCAGAGAGCTCAGACATATTTGTAACACCGAATTTTTAAAAACCCATTATTTATTTTCTAGCCACCAGCAACATATCTTGGATACTTAGAGCAAGATTTTTCAAGTTTTGTTTTTGTTTTTAAACCACGGTTCATTCAGATGGTAGCAAAAAGACCACATGGCCTACCCTTATCATTTGTTCCCACTTCCCAACAGAAAAAGCACCATGTGATAAAGAATTGAGTTAACATTTAGGTCACCAGTAGTGTACAATTAAGCAGAAAATGAAAGTCCATGGAGCTGTTCATCATTCACCACTAAATCCTTTAAAAAGCTATGGTAGACAGTATGATAGGCAGAATCCTAAGATGGCTCCTCAAGATTCCTGGGCCTAGTATGCACACATACTTTCAGTTAAACAAACACTAACCTAGGTGGCCCCTGTGAAGGGACTTTGCAAATATAATTACAATCCAAATCAGTTCACCTTAAAATAGTAAAATTATCCAGATTATCTGGGTGGGCCTGACCTAATCATAAGTTTTTTAAAAGCAGAGGTTTTGGCTGATTGTGGTGGCTCATGCCTGTAATCCTAGCACTTTGGAGGCTGAGGCCAGAGGACTGCTTGAAGCCAGGAGTTCATGAGCAGGCTGAGCAACATAGCAGGACTCTGTTTCTACAAAACAAACAAACAAACAAAAAATTAGCCATGTATGGTGGTGTGTCCCTGGAGTCCTAGCTACATGGGAGGCTAATAAGGTGAAGAATTGCTTGTGTCCAGGAGGTCATGGCTGCAGTGGGTTATGATCACACCAACGCACTCCAGCCTGGGCAAGAGTGAGACCCTGTCTCTTAAAAAAAATTTTTTTTTTCCTAGCATGACTCAGAAGAGAAGTCAGAGAGATGTGCTCTGGCTAACCTGGAAGAAGAAAGCAAACAATGTATGTTGTAAACTGCCTATGGTGACCCCAAGGCAAGGAACTTCAGATGTCTTCTAGGAGCTGTGAGCTAGAAGGAAAATGGAGCTGGAGGTCATCATCCTGCAACACCCACCTCCCACCCCCGCTCAAAATGAATTTTATCAACAACCAGCAAGCTTGGGTGAGGACATGAGCCGCAGATAAGCACTGCAGTCCTGCCCAATACCTTGATTTGAACACAGTGAGACCCTGAACAGACACACCATGCCTAGACTTCTGACCTACAGAAATGGAGATAATAAATTTGTGTTGTTGTAAGCTGCTAAATTAGCAGTAACTGTTACAAAGTAATAAAAAGTAGCTACTAGAGATTCTCAGAGCCCTTAAAAACTCCACAGTCACTGCCCCAAGAGAGGAGAGACTAAAATGTTAGGTATATTACATTCTTATTCAATACCCAAAAGACATTCTGGAAGTCTCTCAGGAATTATTGTAAGAAGTAGCTTTTGGCTGTGCGTGATGCCTCAAGCCTGTAATCTCAATGCTTTGGGGAGCTGAGGCGGGAGGATCACTTGAGTTCAGGAGTTTGAAACCAGCCTGGGCAACATGGCAAAACCCCGTCTCTACAAAAAATATAAAAAACTATCTGGGCGTGGTGGTGCACACCTGTGGTCCTAGCTACTTGGGAGGCTGAGGTTGGGAGGATCACCTAAGCCTAGGATGTCGAGGCTGCAGAGAGCCAAGATCGTGCCACTGCATTCAAGCCTGGGCAACAGAGTGAGACCCTGACTCAAAGAAAAGAAAAAAAAATTAAGAAGCAGCTTTCAACATAAAATACTGTATTAAGGTGTTACAGTAAATATGGAATTGCCAATAGTTCAGTTAAAGTCCAAAAATATTTCTGTCCTTTAATTGCCCATTACCTGCTTTAGTTTCCTAATGCTGCCTTAACAAGTTACCACAGTGGCTTTAATGACATAAATTTATTGTTTTTACATATATTTGTTATTTTACAGTTTAGTGGGTCAGACATCTGATATGGGTCTCAACAGGGCTAAAGTCAAGGTGTTTGAAAGGGCTATGTTCCTTGCAAGAAGCTTGAGGGATCCAGTTCCTTGCACCTGCAGGTTGTTGGCAGAATTTGATTGCTTGCAGTGAAAGGACTGAGTGTCCTTGCTGGCTGTCAGCTGAGGGTCATTCCCAGCTTCTAGAGGCCACCTACATTCCCTGGCTTGTGACTCCTTTCATCTTCAGAGTGAGCAATGGAGGCTGAGTCCTTCTCTTGCTTCAAACCTTCTTTCTCAGATCTCAGACCCAACTGGGAAAGGTTTTCTGCTTTTAGGGTCTCATGTGATTATACCCAGATGATCATCCAGATGATCTCAAGCTCCCCAAAGCAAGGTCCATACCCTCAATCGCGTCTGCATAAACACCTGCAACATCCCTTTTGCCAAATGAGGTGACATACTCAGAGTTCCTGGGGAATTCGGATACGGACTTCTTTGGGTGGGTATGATTACTCTGCCTATGACATTACCTTTCTCCTTTCCTTCAATTATTTTCCTTTTCTTCCAAGTACCTAGCTTTTAAATCCCAATTCAGGAATAGTAACCCAAAGGCCAGGGCAGTGAATAGACATAAGGTAGGGTAAGGAAAGTTTTGGGGAATCACGGGCATTGGAATAGGTGAAGGGATAAATCTAAAAATCAAGTAAGGGCTGGGTGTGGTGGCTCATGTCTGTAATCCCAACACTTTGGGAGGCAGAGGTGGGAGGATTGCTTGAGGCCAGAAGTTCGAGACCAGCCTGGGCAACATAGTGAGACCCCCCTCTCTATAATAAACAATATTAAAATAAAAATATCAAATAGGGAGAAAATATATAAGCCAAGTGTTTACAATGACTTTTACTAGGAGATTATGTTTATGTTGGGAGATTAGTGGTTTGGTACGTGATACACAATAAAAGTGGCTTCCACTTATCCTAGGCGTTCCTAGCAAAATCACTGCTTGGGTGAACTCTAAGAGCATTTTATCAATTGTGAGATAAAGTGCAGCCTAATACCTGAACTTACCCATTCACATGTTAAATTCCCTATAAAGATGCTAGTGCTACTTCCAGGTGGTATAAATGAACCAGCATCATTTCTGCTCTCAAGCTTAGTCTAGAGGGAAAAGAGTAAAGCAACACTGAATACAGTAACTGGTTTAAAGGTACCTACAAAGCAGTAGGTACATACAAAAGGAGATGACTTTACTACTTACAGTAAATAAAAGAAAGCTTTAAAGGCATCTGAACTGAGGCTTAAAGAAAATGGTTTTGCCAGATGGGAAGGAGAGCAGAGGGAACTGCAAGTGCAAAAGCAGGGAATCAAGAGTACAGGATGGCACAGTCAAGACAACTGGGTTCAACAGTGTGAGAGCTTCAAGTCACTGGAGGATAGAATGGCAGGGATAAAGCTGGATGGGGAGACAGAAGTCTTTGATGTCAGGCAAGGGAATTTCGACTTTATCATATAGTAGAAAAAACTGGAGATAGAAGGTAACATAATCAGATATGCATGTTAAGACTAGTGGGTGCATAAAAGATGCAAAAGAGACAAGACGGGGGACTCACCACAAAGCCTATCACAATAATGAACAGAAAAATGCTGAGAACGAAGGACAGAATGCAAGGCTAGGGCTATGTATGACCACTGTTATGAAACTTGTAGATTTTGCAAAAAGGAACTTGTTTTCTAGAAACTAAACGCATTATGTTTTCCATTCATTTCATACATTAGCTACAAATACAAGGTGACTAAAGAAAGCTCAAACCCTTACCAGCAAACATCACAACTGCATTATGTGTATATTTTCACTTTTGGCAGTCCTTGGGGTTTTTCTTCAAAAATTTTCCAAGAGGTTTTGTTTTGAAGGGTAAAGAGAGAGGGGAGTTAAACATCTTGAGTAGCTCTTCTTACCTTCAAGAAAAATAAACCTCTCTGGCCTGAAATTAAGTCCCCACCCCTTCTGCACATTAAGTGGCCATAACCTACCTTCTCCCAGACTTCATCCCCCAAACATGTCTTGTTCCTCTTCTATCTCTGCTCAGGTATTTCCTTACATAATCTGGAAAACCCTCCTAAGTATTCCTTTTCCTCCCTGAGTTATCTGAATAACAAACATGGCTATTTGGAAAAGATAAAACTGTATGTGTGAAAGGCTCCACAAACTCAAGAATAATACAAACATAGGCACAACTCATTATTATAGCTATCATGTATGAATCCATTAAGGTCCAGTTCAAGGGAAACAATATAAGGAGCAAAAAACTGACTATCTGCAGGACTCGGAACCTGCTGTTTCAACGTTAGGGCGAACTATGATTAAAGATATTTCCTTCATTTTTTTTTGCAAAGATTAAATGAAATAATGTATTAAAAATGCTTACTACAATGCCTGTGATTTAGTTAAGTGATCAGCCCAAGTTGTCTTAAGTCCACACTCCTTTCATCACACTATTTTCTCCTAAAAACACATCATTTCGGGAGGCTAAGACAGGAGAATCGCTCAAACCCGGGAGGTGGAGGTTGCGGTCAGCAGAGATTACACCACTGCACTCCAGCCTGGGCAACAAGAGTGAAACTCCGTCTCAAAAAAAAAAACAAAAAACAAACACAAAACAAAAAAACCCCTAAATCATCTCACGTTTCATTATATATAAGAATGAATGAGGTGGTCATATTAATAATTTTATACAAAATAAGGTCCCTTTCCCCTTGGAATAGTCTAGACAGAATATTCAAAAGCTCCTTTCATTTTATAGAAATACATAAAATACTGTATTAAGGTGTTACAGTAAATATGGAATTGCCATTAGTTCAATTAATCAATTCTAGTATTCTATCTTCAAAGACTGACAAGTATCAGCTAAATCCCAGTAAGAATGTTTCATGTACACAACATTAATTCAACATTTTAAGTAATAATTTAAGAATGCAATGTATTCCTAAATGCATAATATAAAACTAATAGCTTTCCTTTCTAGGGTTCAAGTGGCCTCCTTGTAGCTATTTTAACTCAAGAATACTGTTTGTCTCACTTTAGGGATTACTATGACAATACTTCAAACACCTTCATTTATGTGATTTTAGTTTCATTATCAGTATTCATATAAACATTTAATGCCTTCAATCAAGTAGCACCTACTGTACTTCAAACAAAAGTGCCAAACCACTTGAGGTTGACTGGGTGCTTACATAAAAAGCTGTTTGGCCAGGTGTGGTGACTTACGCCTGTAATCCCAGCACTTTGGGAGGCCGAGGCGGCTGGACTGCTTGAGCTCAGCTTCAGCTCAGAAGTTCAAGACCAGCCCGGGCAACATAGTAAAACCCCGTCTCTACCAAAAATGCAAAAAACTAGCCAGGCGTGGTGGTGTGCACTTACCGTCCCAGCTACTGGGGATCACTTGAGCCTGGGAGGTGGAGGTTGCAGTGAGCTGAGATTGCTCTACTGCACTCCAGCCTGGGCGACAGAGTGAGACCCTGTCTCAAAAAAAAAAAAAAAAAAAAAAAAAAAAAGGCTGGGAATAAAGGCAAGAGGGGAAAAAACCCCAATTAAAACAATATGGAAAGTACAATGATATAAACAATAAAATGGCAAGTTTATAAGAAAAAAATTTAGTTCAACAAAATAAACAGGAGGTAGTCCACTTTGTTTTAGGTACTTTAGCCAATATTAAGAATGCAAAGATGACTAAGATTCAGTTCTACCTTCACTGACTTGTATTAACTTCAAGCACTAAAAGTATTTAGTGATACATGTTCACGTACAGATAGTGACCTATTTTCTTTCCTTATACTGTTGGTTGGTGACAGCAGTCAGATCTTCTACAATATCCTTGCTGATTTTTGTCTACTTGTTCTACCACTTACTGAGATAGGCACGTTGAAGTCTCAAACAGTAACAGCTTGAGACACCCTGGATAAGTTGTTTGTACCTCCATAGACTTGTTTATCTGTTTGGTGGAATTAAGAATGGAGTAAATGAGATGATACATGTAGTTTTTGCACAGTGCCTGACACAAGTTTGTTGTTATTCAAAGACAAGTGAACTGATTTTTATAGGGAGTTAAAAACATTTAAACAAACTCCTAAAGATAAAACATATTATAAACTTTGCAAAATTGAGAAGATTTTGCAAAGTTAATCTATGTAACTGGTAATATGAAATCTGGTTTACTTTTACATAATTTTAGGGACTCTCTTTGGACAAAAATCAGAATATGAGAACTGTGACAGACCACCTAGTTAAATCTCATTTTAGATATGAGGAAAACCGAAGCCTAAAATTGTCCAGTTATAAACTAGTGACCCCTAAACCAATGTTCTCTCAAGCTGCCTTATTTTCCTAAATCCCAATAAGAATATTTCTAGTGTATTTTTATAAGTGGAGAAGAATTCCCTGCATGTACAAGGTATTTTAAAAAACAGAAGTTAAATTAAATCTAAAACCTCTCTTTTTTCACTTATTTTAGACAAGACAATAAAAAATATTTAATGAAAAGGTTTATTATTTGGTCTTTCAGTAAACCTGAAAGAAAAAACCAGAAAAGGGTGTAAATTAGAGATGAAAGGCAGAAGTTTTCCTAACTGGGGAGCTTGAAATTATGTTCACACTCTTTAGAGAATGTTAACAGAAACTTTAGAATTATCTGTTTGGGTACCATACAATGGAATTAGATTCATTTGTAAATGATTCTCTTCCAGACTTGCTTAGTTCTTTGCCAGGAAATACATTTCCAAAGCTCTGATTTTAAATAAATTTTAAGACATATGATAAATTTAAAAAATATAATTTACATAATTTATTGGTATAGCCTAGGAAAAACTTACTAAAATGACATTTTTTGGCTTTAACTAGCATTTGTTCAGAGTATAAAAGAAATTTAGCAGTAAAAATTTACCTAATCTGATATATAATTTATCATCTCTGTACTTTCAATTGTACTGTCAATTTCTACTAATGCTATCTTCTCAGACTTGATCCTTACAACAAATGAGGGAAAGGGGAGAGAGAAACCTGAAGAACAAGTAGATGAAGTAGGTTTTTTCCAGAAGAGAAAACAGGCTCAGAGAGGTTAAGTGATTTATCCAAGGCCACAGGCATCAAGTGGCAAAACACAAGGTTTCTAACTCCAAGGTCAATGTCCTTTCCTGCATTATACTAAATGGCACTGGTAGAAAGGCAGAAGAGAAGGCAAAGGGGAAAGGGAGGCACAGAGAAGGGAAATAATAATAAAAAGGTCAGCCCCAAATGCAAATATATACTTTTACACTGATAACCATTTTGGGAGATCTTTTCTAGTTGTTTGAAGTCATTCCCTCCCCACTTCCCCTTCAATCATGTTCAAGACCACATTATTTATGCTTACCTTCAACTACATCTGCAGTTTTCATTAAAGGATTTTCTTTTATTATTTTAAGGCTTAGTCTTATTATTCCATGATAGAACTTTACTTGTGACCAAACCAGGCTTCTCTGCATGCAATGATGAATTGTAGTCCGTACTTACTGGACAAGGGCAACAAACACTTGAATTGTCCTTACATCTCAAACACTGGCACGGAAGAGGTCCTATAGTTAGTGTAACTTAAAATTCTCAAAGTCAGTTATAGAATAAAGACTTGAACTACTCAAACAGTATTAGACTATGCATACATTCAATTTAGTATATATGGGTTTGGTAATCCTAGCATTAGAAAATTATTTTCAAGGCTTAAATATCAGATTTAATCTTTATAAGTCTCTATGTAGTAACTAATGGTAGCATGGGGAAAATGTTAACAGTAAACCCACAAATTATGGTATATAAGCTACTTGGGAAGCATTAAGAATGCAGTTTAATAAAAAACGTATCACTTAAGGATCACCTGAATATCAATGGAGATTTAAACATAATTATCCATGATCTACTTGGAGCTTCTTAAAAAGCTTTTTTATTTTTAAGTGCAAATACACTCCTTTAGTATCTTATGAACATTATCTACTTTTTCATCTTGAGTTTGGTTACAAATTCTACATGGCAGGAATGACATTGTTTAGAATTCTATAATAATCCTATGAATTATAAAATAGTACTGTGGTAGTCATCATGGCTCTCCTTGTGGGCACATAGTTGTCATGTACTTTCTCAGCCATTTGAAGTTAGGTGTGGCCAGATGATTTGCTTTAATGAAATATGAGCAGATGTGATAAGCATTACTTCCGGATCTAACATTTTAAGACCAGTATGTGCTATGCTGTAGTCTTTCATCTTCTGGCACAACAGAAGATCAGTAACACTGGAGATGGTGGCTGCTGTTGGCCTGTGTCCCTGAATGACTAAAATGAGCAGAGCCCCTATGAACAAGAAATAAACCATAGTTGTTTTAACACTCAGGTGTCAGAGTTCTTTGCTAACCACAGCATAACAAGCCCATCTTGACAGAAGTGCCAGGTATCTAAAAGGCATTCAGATATCCGTTGGTTCTAGTTCTATTACATTAGAAGAATATAATGAGTGAAACTATCTGCTAAAGCCAAAAAAGGTGGACATGATTAAACGGTGGTTCCAAATTAATTTCAGATTTACCTTAACAAAAGTAATTGCTTAGCACTTACAGTTTCATATATGTCGATTTCTTTATCTTCCAGAGTCTCTACAGGAATTGTAGATACGATTATGCCCAGGTGCAAAAGAGGAATCTGAATCCTAGGGAGTTTAAGTGACTTGTTCAAGATTACACAGTGAGTTATTGGCACAGGAATATCTATTTCTGATTTGGCTCTTTCCAATATACCACAGCTGAACAGAGACTGTTACAGGCAGTTTGGTGTAGCTACGATAGGTATTTTTACATATCGTATAAGCTACAATATTAACATACATATACTAAAACATTTTTATAATCAGCTTAAGGCAAAAGTATTCAAAACCAAATCAGCAATATATTAAGCACTACCTTATAACTAAATGCTACCTTTCCTTAAAAACTTATACTGTGAAGAACCACCTAGAATTCCAACCCATAAACATTGTTTGAAAATTTTCTAGATAGAAATCTCTAACAGACTAACATAAATACTTGGTTCCCTGGATCATTTTCAGGTTGTTGGTAACCAAGGGGTACAAAATACACCCTTGAATTACCACTTCATTTCCCATTTCCTCCCTAGTGAATCAGAATAGTTCATTAGCTGAATAAGGCAGGAAGAAAGGCAGTAGATTCCCCACCCATTTGCAAAAACAATTACAGTAACTGAACCCTTCTCAAGGGTCCCAGAACTAATACAAACCATTATTAATGAAATTTAAATTTTAAAGCCTAGAAAAATTGTAATATTTAATTTTTAAAGCTAGTGTCTATATATATACGCAAATTAACTTTCTGTACTACAAATGACAGTAAATTTTTAGCTAGACACATTAGAACTACATTACAATTAAAACTGTGCTTTGTGGGTAGTACAGACACCAAAATTTTATCAAGTAAACTAATTTGGATAGTGATATTTTAAATTATGCATACTAGAAATTCAGTATCCTACGAATAGGGCACAAGTTAATCCAAAATACTAACCTTCCAGAGCAGAATGCTTCAATACTGAAGTGGCAATGTAGAGTACAAAGAATTTTATTTCTGATGTCAAACTATGCTAAATCCAAACTCCACTGTTGGAGCAAGTTAGCTCTCGGAACCTCTGTTTCTACCTCTCTAAATGGCAGTAACCACCTAGCAGGGTTAAACGGCACTGGTGAAGCACGTAACATAGTACTAAGCAAAGAGAAGACCAACAATGCACCCTCATCCCCGTAAAAGAAAAAGACACTGTGCTGTACCATCATTCTGAAACTATTTATTCCCATGAAATATGTATTTCTCCTTGAAGAGAAAATTTATCTACAGCAAGACCAAGCTTTCTCTTTTTTTCCTGGTCACAGACGTATAAACCTTATTTCAGTTGTGTTAGAGCTTGAAGGGTGGTTCCACCCTAAGAAATTGGGAAGACAAATTGAAACAGTATAAAGTATTAATTGTTGATAAAGAATTTTATGTTTTATAATGTGTAATATATTAAGCACACTTACTATTCATACATAAATATCCAGATATTGGGAGTATGCACATTTTTTTGGACAGGGTGTACAATAAAAAGAAGCTAGAGATGACTTTTCTAGATTATGTGGCTAGAGAACACACATAGACGATTAATTAAAGTCTAATGAAAGATACACATTTATCCTAATAGTAATATAAAATCTTGGGTTACAAGTCTCTAAACAACTGAATTTATGACATTTAGTATTAATTTATAATGTATTAAGAATGGGTATACAGTTCTATTTTAATTCACTTTTTAGTCTAAATGGATATAAATGACTGTACAAATTGGAACAAAACCTGCTAACTAAAATTAGACCTGTTAATCACCGTTAATATGTCTTGCAGGTACTATACTTAAAAACAGAGACATTCTAAGTTTATAAAATTAGGTTTTAAAATCTGTTGTCAGGTTTATTTTTGATGTCCATATTCTAAAACTTCTTTGATTATATCAACAAGCCTCTTCAGTTCCTGGCTTCATTTTACAGTACTGTTGTTTCACAATAGATGCAATGCTTTAAAAAACAGGGCCAATTTAACATTTACAAATGACCATATGCTACTGGGGAGTATAAATTCGAGGTCAAACACTCCGCCAACTTTCATCAGTATCAAAAGCGGTAGTTTGTGTTTTAGAAAAACACTGGAACTCAGAGGCCATCTACATGAGTTGCTAGTCTATGTGACTCAGAATTCCATTTGTCCTGCTCTTTGCTTCAGAGCTGAAGTCATAAATGTCTCCATCTGTGACATAATTATTTCCAAAATCAATTAAGAGATGTCAAACAGAAAATTATGGCTTCAGGTAATACACAAAATGGCAGAAATGGATAATTTAATCTTAAGGATGAAAGTTTAGCTCCTTCAAAGCAAACAAGAAAATGAAATGATTTGCCCTGTTTTACTCACTTAGGACAGATTAATACTGTAAAAGAATGTGAACATTAGAAGTCACTTCGTTCTCCATACGAGTGAGCAAACACTTTACAGGTTTTATTACTATGCTGCTGGGACATGGGGGTGGCAAAGGGGTCAACGATCCACAAGTTGTATGGTTCAAAACAGCAAAAGGACCAGATTTTCTGCTTTTAAGATACAGGATGATGACATACTTTTAACAGTATTGTCAACTCTGGGAAAATACAAGGTTTAAATGGAAGAGCCAGCAATTTGTCTCCATGATCTAAGACATAATTAAATTCAACATTTCCTTATTAACCAAATAAGCACAGCCCTCAAAAGAAAAACTAAGGCTTTATCTCATTTCCTATCATGTAATAGCTGGTACAAAATAAAAACTTGGAATTCACTTCACTTTTAAAAAATTGATTTCTATAAAGATTAACAATATACACAAGTAAGGGCCATTTAGCAGTGCTTTAAGGGGTGTCTACTATAATGAAGGACAAAAGTTTGTATTAAACTAAATATATAAAATGTTATCTTGTCCCTCAGTAAAACTGGCACGTAAATGTTTTTTTCCTTTGTTACCCTAGACTGTTACCATAAGCACACGGAAGCAACTTGTCCTGAGAAGTGGCATCTTCATATGGCATTCAGGCTTTTCACATTCTGGTGTGAACGCCTGCCTTCCCCCTGTTCCACCACTCCCCTTTACAGACCTCAAGTATCAAAACAACACTACTTATACCTAGAGGTTAGTCCTCCACACCACTCCTCACATTGTTCCTCCACAGTTTTTCAATCTCCATTTGTTAGACTCCTTCCTACCCATTTTCCAAGGCCCTCTCGATAGATGTTCTCTTACCTGAGGCTTTGTCACACTAAATACACTATAGTTAGTGCCATTCTACTGTTTATTAGACTGTTATCTTCTTAAAGGCAGAAAGACTGAATTAACTTCACATTCTCAACTCAATACCACAAACTCAAAACCTGGCAAAATACAAGCTTGGTACATAGCGATTCCTCAGTGTTCTTACATGAATGGTCAACTCATTCTGATCCAAATTGAGATGCTGTAATTTTATCCCATGTAAATAAAAGTTTTCTCCTGGATTATTACTCTAAGTATCGCCAAATCCAAACAATCCAGGTATTTGAAACTCATTAACCAGAAGAACGACAAGCATAAGCTACCTTTCAATTGAAAGGTCCAGCTTTGAACAGTGTCTGTAAATGCCAATCATCAGGCAGTCTGAAATAAGTTATCTCCTTTATCCAGATTTCAGATGAGTTTTTATTAAAATCCTACAGATAGCAAAGAAATAAGCCAAGCCTGATATGTGAAACCACCATTTCGACAGAGCTCTTATTTATGTGTACTTTAGACCACTTGGGAAAGATGAGATCATTTAAGCGGCAGCGCCATCATCTCTCTTTATTTGACCCCAACAATGCCCTCAACCTAACAGTAAAGAGGCATGCATCGACCAGGCTAAACCACATTGTCATGCGGTGGCAGCAGGTAACATCTGTCCCTTTCATAAAGGTGAAATGCTACCATAAAGAACTTAAGACCTTCCCTAAAAATGTCGGATACAAAGGTACCCCAAGCATCCCCTTCCCCCGCCTTCACAAATCTACTCCTGGAATCTGAGACATAGGTCCTTTGTCTCAACAATGTGGGAGGAGTCTGTCTGCAGTACTGGCGTGCTGGCAAGTGAAGAGAAGAATTAACTAAAAACTGTATAAACCGATGAAGTTTCTTAATTACCTTAGTGTCCACTTTTTCTTCATCCTGCACACTGAACAGTTTTAAAAGACAGCCAGTGTGTCGGTGTGTCTTTCCGAGAGGTGAAACGTATCGAGAGGTATACAGTTAAAATAGGCGGCAGTGAGTTGGGCTGCTTTTCCAAAGCTAAGTTTCTCAACAGCTGAGGGGCAGGGGATGGCGGTGATACCGACCATTTGAACATCCCTTCCCTCCCCAGTGAGCTCTGTCTACAGGCCTCCATTTCTGTCCTTTTCTCCATCTGAACAAGTTCTTGTAAGGAAGGCTGAACGCTTTTAGAAGACACTCGGCGGCGCAAACTTGCAATCTCGAAGCTTTCCGTACGCAACAGCGAACCCACAACTCCTCGAGCCCGACCTTTTACCACCTCAGTGAGGTTTCTGGTGCCACGCCAGCCTGGTGTTCCACGAATACAGCCCAAGTAACGTGAACACCACCGGACTGGGTCGCCCGAGAAACTTCACACTTTTTACCAGGCAAGACAGGCGGAAAAGCGTGGGTTTTCGCAAGGTGACCCATCTTCACATCTGGTCGACCCTCGGCTCCTCCCAGACCCCTTCGCGGTGGACTTGGGGACCTCGCCGGGTTCGCCTTTTCCGTCCCACGCTCCTTTCTCTCGTCTCCCCACCCACGCCCGGGGCCATGACCAGCTGGACCTCCCCACCCCTGCACTCACCCTGGCGGCCGACGATCTCGGCGACGTGCTCGGAGCTGGGCACCGGGACGCACTCGGTGGTGTTGACGCTCTTTCTCCGGAGCAGGGCCGCCTGCTCCCCGTTCAGGGCGGCCGCCGCCGCCCCACAGCCGCCGGGGCCGTAGGCGTGGGACAGCATCGCCGCCATCATGCCCTGGGCATCGTCCCCTCCGTACAGCACCCCCGCCGCCGCCGCCGCGGCCGCCGCCTCCCGGGCATCGAAGCTGGCGGCGGGCAGCAGCACAGACCCCAGGGACCCGCCTGGGATCTGTTGGGTCTGAGAAGCGGTGGCCGCGGGCGGCGACAGCAGCAGCAGCGACGACCGGTCCTCCTCCTCTGCTTCCTCCAGCTCCTCCTCCTCCAGCAGGTCTCCGTCCAGCTCCGCTTCCTCCCCCTCCTCCTCGTCCTCTTCCAGCTCCAGCTCGGCCGCCTCCGGGGCCCCGGGCCGTCCGGGCGGAGCCCGCTCCTCTGGAGACAGTCCCGCCGCCCGCCGGGCCTGGCCCTGCGCCGCCGCTGCTGGGGCCCGAAGCGCCTGGGCGCCGGGCTCCGCCGGGCTAGGGTCGTCGAGGCCTAGCGCGGCCAAGCGCTCCCTCAGCAGGAGCCCGTCCCCCTCGAGCTCCGGGCCGCCCGAGGGCGGCGGCAGAGGCGGCGGCGGCGGCGGCGGGGGCGGCTGCGGCAGGGGGGCCGGGGCCGCCGCCAGGGCCAGGGCCGCGGAGCTGCCGCTGGGCATCGCGGCGGCGCGCTGTCAATGGCGGCGGCGGCGGCGGCGGCCGGGTCAGGCGCGGCAGGCAGCGAGCCCCATGGCGGACAGGGCCAGGGCCCTGCTCAGCGCGCAAACACCTTTCCTCTGGGGAGGCGGCGGGGCTGGGGACCCGGGCCGAGGAGCGCCAGGGCCGCCCGGAGACCGGAGAGGGCGGGGTGGAGGGGCAGGGGAAGGAGGCAGAGGTAGGTAACTAGGTGGGTGGGTGGGGACGGCGGCGGGGCGGGCTGGTGGAGGTGGCAGCGGCTCCCCTCTCAGGGTTTCTTTTGTTTCATGGCCTTAACCAGCCCCCGGCGCGCGCGGCGGCGGCGGCGACGCCCCACGCCGCTTTCCGAATGAAGCCGGCGCGCTCTGATTGGGTGCTTTTAATCTCTGGGAGCCCGCCTTCTCCTCCCGCAGCCTTCCAACTCCTTTCCCCAGCCCCACCCCCCACCCTCCTTCGGGCCCCGCCCCTCCCCTCCCCAGAGCTCTCTGATTGGGTGACCGGGACCAGCCAGTTCCCGAAGCCTACTCCTTCCGTCCTCTCCCCGCCCACCTCCCTCTCATTCCTCCCGGCACGCGCTGAGAGGGACTGTGATTGTTCACTTTACACGTCACTCTTTGTGACGTCCCCGGCGGGGGCGGGAAAAAGGAGGCGGACGAAGGCGCTGCTGCAGAGGCTGAAACTAAGGGCCAAGCGGGGTTTTGGCGCAGGCGCGTGCGGTGGAAGCGCACACCTGGATTTGTTTCCCCCCAGTCCTTCATCCCTGTAGCCCATGTGGCTGAGTTCTTTTAGGGAAGGCACTGTGAGCGGCCTGGAGCAGAGCTGCAGGCGTAGGTTCGAGAGCATTGTTTCCTAGGGTTGAGGAAGAGATCGCCCCTTTCAGAGGAAGGGCCTTAAGAAGAGTCATGGAAGGAGGGGCCACGCAGTATCCTCCTATCCCCTCGAGGGGGCGGTTTCCTGAGTCGCGTGGCTCCCGGGCCTTCCCTCTCGGACCCTCGGGAATGCTCCTCCCTCGGGGCCGGGCCCTCCCACGCCCGGCTGGCCCGGCTTCTCTGCCGGCAGGGTGGTTACATCAGCAGCCTGGAGGTGCTGAAGTTTAGCTCTTTGGGGCTTTTTTTTATTTAAACGGAGTCTAGCTCCGTCGCCCAGGCTGGAGTGCAGTGGTGCGATCTTGGCTCACTGCAACCTCTGCCTCCCGGGGCTCAAGAGCTTCCCCTTGCTGTGGCTTCCTGTAATGCCAGCACTTTGGGAGGCTGAGGCGGGCGGATCACGAGGTCAGGTCAGGAGTTCGAGACCAGCCTGATCAACATGGTGAAACCCCGTCTCTACTAAAACTACAAAAATTAGCCGGGCGTGGTGGCGCACGCCTGTAATCCCAACTACTCGGGAGGCGGAGGCAGGAGAATCGCTTGAACCTGGGAAGCGGAGGTTGCAGTGAGCTGAGATCACGCCACTGCACTCCAGCCTGGGTGACAGATCGAGACTCTGTCTCAAAATAAAATAAAATAAAATAAAATAAAAATGCCAAATGCTTTAATGTAGATGTTTATAATATAAAATTGCTTTCTACTTCATTCTCACATAATAAATGAGTTTTCATGAGTTCCTGTACACAAATATATACATTCATGCATTAATTTATATTTGATCAATGTTGTGATTTATGAATAAGGCAGGAGATATTGAAGCTCACAGACCTTCCTATTTGGGTCTAAATTTATCGTCTTGTATTAAATCTTGTTTATGAAGCAACTTTGAGATTTGCTTTTGCTCTAAATATAATGACTAGGATTCTTTCATTTTAATATATCAAACTTCCCAGTCACTTCTGTCTCCCTCAGTCACACCATGCACTGATTTGCACCTGAAGAGGGTTTCCCTTTTATTCCTATGGTGTTGTTTATGACGGAGTTTGACACATGGAGGGTGGTGAGGAAGAAGAGCTGCTTTAAGGATCATAGGACAAAAAACCTACAGCATTGGCTCTGCCCTTTATCAAATGGCAGGCTGGCTGCTGAACTAAAAATCTATCCAATTGTAATATTAAGGTTGGAATAATTGCAGAGTAAACAAAGCTTAACAAGATGTTTGTCCTAGTAAGAAAATTGAGATAATTAGACAATAATTTTGATGCAATGCTGTAAAGACTGCCAGAAAAAAAACATGGTGAAAGATTCTGCTGAGACCCTCAGCCAGAAGCCAGAACTAAGCACATACTTCTTTATAAAGCAGGACGAGTTTTTTTAGGGTAGGATGTTCCTCGGAAGTAGTAATACCCAGCTCCATGATATTTCTTCCTACTCAGGACCATGAACTTGTCATTCTCTTGCCTTGAATGGCTCACTGCCTTGCAAGAAAATCTTCTACGTGGAATTCCAGGCCTTCCACACTTTGATATCATTCTTTCAGGTGCTCAAAACTGTCACATAAGCATGCTCAGATCTCTCCCATATTAACAGAAACTCCTCCTTGACAGCACATCCCCCTCTTGTCACCACCCTCTTTACTTTCAATCAGCTTCTCCAATCAGCTGTCTGCGCTCACTGCCCATTTCTTTACCAAGCACTGCAATGCAGCTGTGGCTCTTGCTGCTTCATTGAAATTATTCTCACCTTGTCAGTAAATCCATTGAGCACTTTTTATCCTTATCCAGCTTAACCTTTCCATGGCAGGATTTGACACTATTGACTGCTCTTCAAAGCAACCTCTTCCTTTCCCTTCCTTGAGCTCTGCTTTTCTTACTTCCATGGTCATGCCCTGGTCACCATAGCAGGCTCTGTGTTCCTATCACTCACATATGGTATCCATCAAAGATCCATCTCAGGTCTGCTTTTGCGTACTGTATACTCTCCACCTAAACTTTTATCCATTTCCAAGGCTTCTATTACCTTGTTGACCATTCCCAAACATATAATGCCATTTCTTATCTCTCCATTGAGTTCCAAACCCACAAGTCCCACTGTTTTATGGATACCTGGAATCGGCAATTCAAATTCAACCTCAGTTTAAACTCGATTTCTCAAACAAATCTTCTCAGATAAAATTGATTTTCAGCTTAATAGTTTGCTAGATAGCACCATTGTCTACTCCATTCTTTTGACAAAAGCCTGGTAGACATTCTTGGCTTCTTTAACTAGTCAAAGATTAGGTTCTAAGGGTCATACCAATTCTCAAATCCATCCATCTTTCTGCATCTCTACCACTGTGATAGAATAAGAAATTTATCTTTGATTTTTATCCATAATTTGTGGCACAGAGCTCCTAAAACTCTTGTAATTTCCTGAATAATTGGTGGTGATAGGAGATTGAGTTAATAAACATGCATGTATGATAAAACCTCCATTAAAAAAACCCCTAAATGATGGGACTTGGAGAGCTTCTGGGTTAGTGAAGGCACACATGTACCAGGAGGGTAGTGTGCTCCAACTCTACTAGGACAGAAGCTCCTGAGCACAGGCTCCTTCCAGATCTCACCCGTGTACCTCTTCACCTGGCTGTTCATTTGTATCCTTTATACTCAACCAGTAATAGTAAGATGCTTTTCTGAGTTCTGTGAGCCACTCTAGCAAATATTTGTGTCCGTGGGAACCCATGACTTTGTAGCCAAATTGGATAGAAGGTTGGGTACCCTGGATACTCAAAACTTGTGTTGGCATCTGAAGTGGTGCAGTCTTGTGGGGCTGCACCCTTAACCTGTGGGATCTATGTTAACTCCAAGTAGTTAGTGCCAGAACTGAATTGAATTTTAAGACACCCACTTGATGTCCAGAAAGTTGGAGCATTGTTTGATTTGGAGACAAAACCCCACACATTTGGTGTTAGAAGTGCTGAGAATAAAACTGTTCAGAACCATCATTACCACAGTCTAGATGATGAACAGGAGTCCCCAAGACAAATATTCTTACATCTAGTCTTGCACCACTCTAATTCATTGTCCATGCTGCAGCTGGAATAATTTTAATTCAGGATTACTTCTACTTCTCTTAAAACCCTTTTTGTTGTCCTTAGGATAATATCCACATTTCCTAACATACAAGGTCTTCTGCATCTGGGCTATGTCTACCTCTTATCCTTGTGCATGCTAGGCTTCCTTTTACGTTGTTGTCCTTACCATAAAGGCCTTCTGGCAAGTGTTCATATATTCTACATACTCTTCTTATGCCTCCAGGCCTGGAATAGGGCTCTTCTGCCTTCAGTTTTTTTTTTTTTTTTTTTTTTTTTTTTTGAGATGGAGTCTTGCTCTGTGGCCCAGGCTATAGTACAGTGGTGCAATCTCAGCTCACTGCAACGTCCACCTCCCAGGTTCAAGCAATTCTCCTGCCTTAGCCTCCCGAGTAGCTGGGATTACAGGCACCCACCACCACACCAGGCTAATTTTTGTATTTTTTAGTAGAGATGTGGTTTCACCATGTTGGCCAGGCTGGTCTTAAACTCCTGACCTCAGGTGATCCACCCGCCTCGGCCTCCCAAAGTACTGGGATTACAGGCGTGAGCCACCGCACCTGGCCTCTCCCTTCACTTTTAGCTAAGCTAACGTCAATACAAGTTGTCCTTTAGAACTCAGCTTAAACATCACTTCCTCTAGGATGTCTTCCCTAACCTATTAGGTAAGGTAGATGTCCTGCAATCGGCTCTTATGGTGTCCTCTACATCCCTAGCAACACTTGTCATTCTTTGTTATTGAATTGTCTCTCTTCTTCTCATCTTTATAAAGCCAGCTTTACCATTGCACTTGGTACCTAGGAGGGGCCAGTGTGTCCTTTCTGACTGACCAACTAAATGGATTTTATTTCAAATAAACTCAGTTCAACAGCTAATCTGAACTTTTGGCCGTTTTTGAAATACGCATTGTACTATCCCATCTTTGCGCCTTTGCTAGTGTTGTTTTTCTGCTCAGATTGCCCTAACCTTCTATCCCACCCTACCCATCTCGACACATTTTTAATCCTCAGCTTACATTTGACTTCTTCCAACCTACACTGCTAGTCAATAGGATCAGGGTTAGTCCTTCCCTTCCTCTCCCCGGGAAAATAAATATGAAGGCAACATTTCCTGTATATTTCTGTGTGCTTAAACGACCCCTTAAAGTCTACCCATGGATCTCTTGGGGTTCTATAGGCCTATGAAACAGACTGGCTAGATGTTCACTAAATCTGTTTCCTTCTCTTCCTGAGCACACAGCTAGACTACATTTCCTGGCCTCCAGTGTGGTTGGGAAGACTGAGTTTTAGCCAAGTGTACACAATTTCCTTCAAGAGTCCCTCATATTATCATCCTTGTTCCTCCTCTATCTGTGGATGTAAATGAATATGATGAACTTGGAAGCCACATGTTAAAGATGACAGAGCCACAAGATAAAAGGAGCTTGAGTCACCACATGGAGCAGAGGTGCCCTCCAATCAGATGTACCTGTTTCATACTTTATGTGAGTGGAAAAAAAAAAAAAAGATTTTTAAGGAGTTTGAAATAGATTTTTGTATACATTGGTTATAACAGTTAGCCTGTCTTTTTTTTTTTTTAATTTTATAAATTTTTGCTAAGGGAGGTGCAGGTCCACACCAAGGCCCAGCCATCCCAGTTAGCCTGTCTTAACTAACATAAAACACCAAGTTAAAAACCCCTGGTTTGTAAGAAGATAGTAAAAAGATCAGTGGTTGCCAGGGGTTGGAGGAAGGGAGGAATGGAGAGGTGGAGCTTAGAGAATTTTTAGGGCAGTGAAACTACTATTTTTAATACTATAATGGTAGATACACATCTTTATAGATTTATCAAAATCCATAAAGTGTACAAAACCAAGACTGAATCCTAATGTAGACTATGGACTTTGGGTGGTAATGGTGAGTCAGTGTAGGTTTGTAGGTTCATGAATTGTAGCAAATGTTCCACTGTGGTGCTGGATGTTGATAATGGGGTGGCTGTGTATCTGTGTGGAGAGAGGGTACATAGGAACTCTCTATACTTTCTGCTTAATTTTGCTGTGAACCTAAAACCACTTTAGAAAATAAAATCTACTGAAAACAAAAACAAAAACAGAAAACAAAACAAAACTCTGGTTTACACATTTATAATTAATTTTTTTTTGTAGAGATGGGGTCTCACTATGTTGTCCAGAGTAGTCTTGAACTCGTGGGCTCAAGTGATCCTCCCACCTTGGCCTCCCAAAGTGCTGGGATTAGAGACATGAGCCACCATACCCGGCCAGCACATTTAAAATACATAGTTTAAACTACTTATATGCTCTGATCACAAACTGCCCAAGACTATTTCACTTTATAGCACACAGCCTGATAATAAATACTTATTTACATGAGGATCAATCTACCCAGATAACACAGCAGCTCTAAATGTGTATGCTCCAACAATAAGGATTCAAAATACATGGAAAAAAGGCCAGGTGCGGTGGCTCACGCTTGTAATCCCGCACTTTGGCACTTTGGTAGGCCAAGGTGGGTGGATCACCTGAGTTTGGGAGTTCAAAAGCAGCCTGGCCAACATGGAGAAACCCCGTCTCTACTAAAAATACAAAAATTAGCCAGGCGTGGTGGTGCATTCCTGTAGTCCCAGCTACTCAGGAGGCTGAGGCGGGGGAAATCACTTTAACCCTGGAGGCAGAGGTTTCAGTGAGCCAAGAACGTGCCACTGTACTCCAGCCTGGGTGTGTCTAAAAAATTGAAAACAAAAACAAAAACATGGAAAACAAACGAAACCAAACAATGTGAAAACAATAAAGCTGAAAGGAGAACTACAAATCCACAATTATAGTTGGGGACCTCAACACTCCCTCTCAGTAATTAATGGAAGTATTAGTAAACAGAAAGCAAAAAAGTAGAACTAAATAACACCATTAGCCAAGAGGATGTAATTGATGTTTATAGATGACTCCACTTAACAACAGCAGAATATAACTTTTTTCCAAGTGCCCATGCAACAGTTGTATACATAGGCCATATCCTGGATTATAAAGCAAACATCAACAAATTTAAAATAATTGAAGCTATGTGAAGTATGCACTATGACTATAAAAAAATTGAACTAGAAATCAATAACATGAAGAAAACAAGAAAACCTCAATACATGAAGATTACACAACACATAATCCATGAGTCAATGAAATCTTTCAAGGAAAATAAAAAAATACATTGATCTGAATGAAAATTAAAATATAATATATGAAAATGTGTGGGATGGCCAGGCACAGTAGCTCACGCCTGTAATCCCAACACTTTGGGAGGCCAAGGCAGGTGGATCACCTGTGGTCAGGAGTTTGAGACCAGCCTGGCCAACACGGTAAAATCCCATCTTTACTAAAAATGCAACAATTAGCTGGGCATGGTGGCATGCACCTATAATCCCAGCTACTTGGGAGGCTGAGATGGGAGAATTGCTTGAACCCAGGAGGCGGAGGCTTCAGTGAGCCGAGATCGCGCCACTCCAGCCGAGGTGACAGAGCGAGATCCCCATCTCAAAAAAAAAAAAAAAAAGAAAGAGAAAAAACCCAGAAAACTTGTGGGACACAGCTAAAGCACACCTGAGAAATTTATGTCACTAAAATCTTAACGTTAGAAAAAAAGGAAAGGGTTCAAATCAGTAACCTAAATTCCCACCTGAAGAAACTAGAAAAAGAAGAACAAAATAAACCCAAACAAGCAGAAAAAATAAACTAATAAAATTAAGAGCAGAAATCAATAAAACTGAAAATATGGAAATAGTAGAGAAACTCCATGTAACATATGGATCCTTAAAAACATCAATAAAATTGAAAATATGGAAATAGTAGAGAAACTCCATGTAACATATGGATCCTTAAAAACATCAATAAAATTGCTAAACCTTTAGCAAAACTGAGAAAAATGAGAAAGAAGACACAAATTATCAACATTGGCAATGAAATGGGATCTCACTATAGATCCTGAAGCCATTAAAAGCATAAAAGGAGAATACCACAAACAACTTTATGTTCATAAATTCAACAACTTGGAAGAAATGGACCAACTTTTTGAAAACTATATAGTACCAAAATTCAACCAAGATGAAACAACCTAAATATTCCTATAATGATAAGGAAATTAAACTCATAACTGAAAAGCTTCCAAAAAAGAAATCTCCAGGTTTCGCTAAAGAGTTCTACTAAACATAAATATAAAGAAGACATTAAAAAGTGCCTGTACTCTCACCACTCTGAGATAGTTTCAGATAACATGATTCCTGATGATCTAGTGGCCAGGAAAAAAAGAAAAATGAAAAAAAGGCTGGAAGGCTGGGTGCCAGTGGCTCATGCCTGTAATCCCAGCACTTTGGGAGGCCGAGGTGGGTGGATCACCCGAGGTCAGGAGTTCCAGACCAGCCTGACCAATATGGTGAAACCCTGTCTCTACTAAAAATACAAAAATTAGCCGGACATGGTGACGCATGCCTGTTGTCCCAGCTACTCAGGAGGCTGAGACAGGAGAATTGCTTGAACCCAGGAGGTGGAGTTTGCAGTGAGCTGAGATCACACCACTGCATTCCAGCCTGGGCCACAGAGCAAGACTCTTGTCTAAAAAAAAAAAATAAATAAATAAAAAAGAAAAAAGAAAGAAAGAAAGGAGTTAATGTGAAATGATCGTTTTCTTAACTTCTAAGATTTGTCGATGTAGAACTGAACTTCTCTACCACTGTATTCTAACACTGACAAAAATGTCAATTTGCCATAATAACCTAACCTATGGAATACATCTTCCAGAAACCGTGGGGGACATGCACTAAAGGGGAGTTGGCTGCTTTTTAGCTTAAAAATCACTTATCCTGTTAGTGCCTCATTTTCTTCATAGATAAAACATGAATTCATTTATTTATCTAACAGATAATTACATAGCCTCTACTAGGTCCCAGGCACTGTTCTAAGTATCTGGAACACATTCGTGAACAACAACAAAAAAGATCCCTTCTTCTGCGGAACCTACACATTCTATAAGGGGGGTGGGGCACAAAAGTTAAACAACAATATATAACAAAATAAATTGTACAGCATGTTAGAAGGCGATAATGCTATATAAAAAACAAATGAAAAACAAAGGCCGGGAGCAGTGGCTCATACCTATAATACTAGTCATATAGGCTGAGGCAGGCACATAACTTGAGGTCAGGAGTTTGAGACCAGCCTGGCCAACACAGTGAAACTCTGTCTCTACTAAAAATACAAAAATTAGCCGGATGTGGTGGTGTGTGCCTGTGGTCCAGCTACTCAGGAGGCTGAGGCAGGAGAATCACTTGAACCTGGGAGGGAGAGGTTGCAGTGAGCTGAGATTGTGCCACTGCACTCCAGCCTGACTGGGCAACAGAGCGAGACTCCATCTTAAAATAAATATATATACATATATATATATATACACGCACACACACACCTGTATATGTATAAACGAGAGTGCTATATGGTAAGGAGGATATCAACTACAGGGGTCTTGGGCAGGATCCTGACCCACGATGGTGGGTCAGGGTAGGCCTGATTGAGAGGGTGATGTCTGAGCAAAGATTTGCAGGTTGAGGAGTTAGCCCAGGGGGTATTTGGGGAAAAAGTGTTCCAGGAAGAGCCACACATCTACAGTGAAGGCTGAGTTAGGAGTGGAGCATGCAGAACCTTTAGGCCATTTAAAGGACTTCATTAGTTGTGCTTGGTGGTGCACACCTATAGTTGGAGCTATGGGAGAGGCTGAGGTGGGGGAATTGCTCGAGCCCAGCACTGCAGTGAGCTGAGGTGGTGCTACTGCACTCCAGCTACTGCACTCACAGAGTGAGACCCTGTCTCTGTTAGAAAAAAAGTAAAAAATTAAAGGATTTCAGCTTTACTCTGTGGGAAATGAGAAGCCATTGCTGAGTTTTAAACAAGGAATTGGTACCAAAAAGGAAAAAAAAGTGATACTTATATATAAACATGTTGAGAATTGAGTGTAGGTGACACAAAGAGGAGCAGAGTGACAAGAAACAGTGAGATTTGGGACACACTTTTGAAGACAGTGCCAGCAAACTGCAGTTTTTGGCCTGTGCAAGCAGAAGGATGCTGTTGCTCTTAATGGGGAGGGCTGCAGGTAGAGTGAGTCTGGGGTAAATGTTTCTAGGGTTTCAAGGGTTTCATGATAATCGGTGGCCTCTGTTGTAGCTTGAATCTAAAGGTCACTTCTCTGATTTGGTGTTTCTCACCATCTCTCCTACCAATCCTCCTCTTTTTCTTTGCAACCCTTTAAGTCTTAGCTTCAGAGGTGGAAGATCAACCTAATTCTCTAGGCAGGCATCAGCTGGTTCACTTTACCTGGAGAGCCTAAATGTAAATCTCTCTGCTAAAACCTCTCCCTCAGGGCACTGGTTCTCAGGGGAGGTGGTGACTTGTTTATTTTGGGTCAGGTGTAGGACTTGTTGAGTTTACAGTGGATAGAATGAGTTTTGAAATATGTCAACTGTCCACTAGGACCCAAGTTGAAACTATTAGCTTATTTTATTCAGGTCCTTGTGTAATTGTGATAGAGACATCCATCCCTCTGGTCAGGTTTGCACTAAAGTCATTGCACAGCAAAACTTTCCAAAGGCTACATTTTTGTATTTCATTTTCAGACTGTTGGTGTCACAGGAACAATTAAAATTTGTGAATAATGTTTTTTCCCCCAGATGAATAATGTGGATGGCCTGCAGTCTGCTCATATTCCTGCCAAGGGATTTAACAGGCTATTGTGTTAGTAACAATGTGGATGCAAATTGTAAACATTTATCATCTCCCAAGTTTCATGCAATTTTCAAAGCGTTGCTAGTTAAAACAGGCACTCTAACCCCCAATATAAAACAATTTTTAGATGATTTTCCACATTCTCCAAAAATATTTTGTTTTCCTGTAACTTCTATTTATTATATAAAGTAACATTGTAAAATCTGGTAGAAAGTAAATAGTAATGTTTAATAAGTTTAAGGTCCTCTAAAATTGATTTTGTGTCTCTTTAGATGCTATGAACTACTATTAAGGTACATCAATAAAACATTCCACATAGTGGTATTTAGTAGTAAATTCTCTATGCATGTTTATTAGCAGTTTATTAGGGGGTAAACTAAATATTTGCTAGTGTAAATTTCCCAATAATTTATCTATACTCTCAGCATTTTACAACTGTTATGATCTTGACTCTAGAAAATCACCAATGTAATAGGAATGTCCAAATATTTGAGTCTTAAGATCAAATTAATATTTTGCCAAAGGGGAAAAGCTTTTCAAGAATTATTATAACTTGGCATGGTGTGGTGGCTCACACCTGTAATCCCAGCACTATGGGAGGCCAAGGCGGGCAGATTGCTTGAGCCCAGGAGTTTGAGACCAGCCTAGGCAATATGGTGAAACCCCACCTCTTCCAAAAATAAAAAAAAATTATTTGGGCATGGTGGTGTGCGCCTGTAGTCCCAGCTACTTGGGGGACTGAGGCAGGAGGATTGCTGAAGCACAAGAGGTTGAGGCTGCGGTGAACTGTGTTCACATCATCGCACTCCAGCCTGGGTGACAGAGTGAGACCCTGTCGCCAATACAGCACCTTGGAGGAGAGAGACACGGATCAACAAATATTCACTAACTTCTTACAAGTTATTGTAGCAAACATATGGGGAACACAAGGAAATATAAGTCATGCACTAGACCACAACAGACTCATAATCTAGGTGGCAGAATGGTTGAAAGTTAGAATGCATGAGGGCATGGAAGGCAATGATCTAATAATTCAGTGGATGACAGAGAAGCATATCGTAGGCATTTTGAGAAGATATAATTAAAAAAAGACAATCAGTAAAGTCCTGATGGAAGTAGTGAAATTAAGCAGACATTTAGGGGAGGTGGACTCTAAATGGGTAAAAAAGAGGGGGAAAGGCAGCTTCTTGGTGAGAACTACCACAAGTAAAGACACAGAGGCAAAAGAGAAGCCCACAGACTTGGGAGGCTCAGGGGTGGGATTGGGAGGTAAGTAGACACATCTGGTTACACGATCTCGTTGATATATATCAACGAGACACATCTCGTTGATATATGGCAACGAGACACATCTCGTTGATATATGGCAACGAGAGGAAGCAAAACCTGGAAATTTGAAAAGGCGAAGGGGTTTAGACTCTGCTTGGAGGCTCATGTACTGTGGATGGGTTGGCTTCTTGTGTAAAGATTCAGGCAGAGTAGCTGTTAAGTCCCAGCCTCGCTACATATGAACGTGTTACTTAATGATTTAACTTCTCTGAACTTCAGTTTCGCTTCTGTACAAGGGAGATTATATGTGCTGAGCAGAGTTGTGAAAGCTGTGTGAAATAACAGTTCATTGTGATCTAGCCAAGTGAGTGGTCGTGACATTAGTGCTCATTTCCTCTCTGTGGTAAATGGGTGGGGCAGGGAGGCCACACTAAGGGCTTGTGAAGAGGAAAATGACATCATTGAAGGGATAGATGTGGGGTTTGGGGAATGTTAATTTTGTGATGGTGTGCAGAATGAACTGAAGAAAGGGAGTGTGTGTGTGTCGGAGGTGAGGGGAACATTAGACCACCCAGGAAGACCTGGGGCTGGAACTGGCTGTACTGGTTATGACCAAGCCAGTAGAAATGATGAAGCCAGCTGGGCATGGTGGCGCACACTTGTAATACTAGGTACTCAAGAGGCTGAGGCTGAAGGTTTGCTTGAGCCCAGGAGTTCTATCCTAAAATGAACTATGATGGTGCCACTGCACTCCAGCCTTGGGTGACAGAGACCCTGCCTCTTAAAAAAAAAACAACAAAAAACAAACAAAAATAAAGTGAACCTTAGAGGACAGGAAACAAAGGGATTTGGAGAAGATAAAGCTAGATTTAAAAAATAGAAATATAATCCCAGCACTTTGGGAGGCCGAGGCGGGTGGATCACCTGAGGTCAGGAGTTCGACACCAGGCTGGCCAACATGGTGAAACCCTGTCTCTACTAAAAATAAAATTTTAAAAAAAATTAGCTGGGCGTGGAGGCAGACGCCTGTAATCCCACCTACTTGGGAGGCTGAGGCAGGAGAATTGCTTGAACCTAGGAGGCGGAGTTTGCGGTAAACTGAGATTGCACCATTGCACTCCAGCCTGGGCGATGGAGTGAGACTCTGTCTCAATAATAATAATAAAAAAAAAATCCAGAAGAAAAATGTATTAATTTTGGGTTAAAGAAAGAAGTATCACACTCGTAAAAGGAAATACTAAGGAAAGACCTATGTTAGTATTTGTGTTTGTGTCTGTTTTGTTTTGCTTTGTCTGCCTAGTTTATCCAGCTCTTTCCTTTGTTTAGGGGCTCTCGTCTCACTTTAACAACATGTCTTAATCTGGCAAATCAGAGCACTTTCTTTTCTTGGCACCAGTGATTGGTGTGGAGGTGAGCATGTTATAAAGCTGGGCCGGTCAGCCTGCCCTGAGTTTTTCTACCTGAAGTTAAATCTTCTTGGCCTCCCTGGATATAGAAGATAGAAGGTTGTCAATCCAGAGAAAGCTGCTGGCAGAAGCATATGAAGCCAAATGGAGACCACAGGAGATTAAAGGAGAAACAGAAAATACAGAGTAAATAAGAGTCTGCCTCAATAACAAAGAAATATAAACCATGACAGGAAAGTATGATACTTCACTAATCAAACTGTAAATGTAAAAAATCTGGTAATAATGTTTGGGTACAATGTATGTGTTATTCCACACACTGAGTGGTTATTCCACTTTTCTTGAGGGGTTTTCTTGTGGTATTAAGAGCCTTAAAAATGTCCATAACGTTTGATTGAAACATTCTATTTCTAGGATTATCCTAAGAATATAAACAAAGATGTGCACAAAGATTTGCATACAAGGATATTTATTGCAATGACATTTATGTTAGCAAAATTATAAATGTGTAATTGGGTGATGGCTGAATAGATAATGAGAAATGAACAGTCATATGATGAAAAATTATGAGCCAATAAAAATCATGTTTAAAAAAAATCATGTTTTTGTACTGTATTTTTTTTTTTTTGAAACTGAGTTTCACACTTGTTGCCCAGGCTGGAGTGCAGTGGTACCATCTCAGCTCACTGCAACCTCCGCCTCCCGGGTTCAGGTGATTCTTCTGCCTCAGCCTCCCGAATAGATGGGATTACAGGCATGCGCCACCACGCCCGGCTAATTTTGTGTTTTTAGTAGAGATAGGGTTTCTCCATGTTGGTCAGGCTGGTCTTGAACTCCTGACCTCAGGTGATCCACCAGCCTCGGCCTCCCAAAGTGTTGGGATTACAGGTGTGAGCCACGGCACCCGGCCTTGTACTGTATTTTTATAATGATTGTCACATGACTCTTCCACTCCCTTTTTGTACTCCATATCTGTCTTCCAGAAACATCACCTGCCTTTTCTCCTGTGGTCTCTTAATCCTATAATTGTATTACTGCCATTATAGGATGCAGTTATTAAAAAAAAAAAAAAGAAAAAATCATGTTTTTGGAATATAGTTTTGTGACACAGGAAATGCTCACTCTATAATGCTAGTGGAAAATAAGTATGATGCAAATGATGTGATGTGGTCTCAATTATTATTATTATTATTTCTTTTTTTTCCTAAAAGAAGAAATGGGGTCTCACTATGTTGGCCAGGCTGGCCTCAAACTCCTGGCTTCAAGCAGTCCTCCCATCTTGACCTCCCAAAGTGTTGGGATTACGGGCATGAGCCACTGTGCACTGCCTAAGTATTATTATTTTATGTGTGTATGTGTGTGTGTATATGTATTAGGATGTGAAATGGACTTTTTCCATTGTCTTGAACTTTTGGCCAAAGCCCAAACCTAAGAATAATTGATAACAAATATCCTCATATTCTCAAAAAAGGGGTTAGACAGAGCTTCACGATATTTACTATAAATTTAAAAAAGAAAAGCCTAGTGCTCACCATTATCACCAGCAGCAGCCTATATAAGAGATTTCTCAGAAAGGACAATTGAAGTGAATTTACGGGGGTAGAGAGTGCTTTGTGGCATAGACCCCGGTGCCTGAGACAGCCATGGCAATATCCGAAAGTGGGAAGTTGGCTAGAGTAGTCTAGAAAGTCAGGGCAAAGAAAGAGCGAGCACCAGTGGGCACAAGCCTCACTTCCACCCTTGGGGTAAGGGTATATGGATTTTCTCACAGTGTGAATAGGATGGGGTGACAAGAATGACAAAGCAGACCATGACCTGTTCCACTCCAAGCCCCTAAACTGCAGATCCTGAGCTCAGGGAGGCGGAAGTATTGACTTGACTTAGATATGGACTTTTCATGCCGGCACGTGACTCAGTGCCCGTACCTGAAAATGACAGGAAAGCTATGGGATCTTCCTGAACCGTGGTTCAGGGCAGGGAATGGGGAACTGATGATGCTCCAAGGCCATGGTGGAAGGAAGCCATCTAGCTGCTTCATCTATGGACTCCACCAAGCCCATCTTATTTAATCATCACTCCTAAATACATTAATCAAGGTTGGAAAAAAATGTTATCTGAAATCATCTGAGTGGTGGGAGTAAAGGTGTTTTTTAATGTCTTTATACTTTTCCTGTATATTTTTCAAAATTTCCAAAACTAACATGTATGCTTGTATAATTTAAAACACAAATTAAAAACATTAAAAAAAATTTAAACCCAATCACAACCAACAACAAAAAACAAGACATGAAAATAAAAGACTTAGAGGAAATGGATCCAGACAAAAGGAAAGAACCGAGATGAAAATTTTAAAACGAACAAGAATTGTCTCCTACTCTAATGATACACACATTGTGTCTGTATGTCTGCTGAAATGCCTTTTGTCTTTCTCCCTTTTCATTTTCATACATCCACACTAGTGCTAATTCTGGCCACATTCCCCTTAGAAGACTGCAGTGATCTCATAATTGATATATTTTCCTCTTATGCACCTCCACACCACTGACAAGCCCATCTTCTCAAAGCACCTTCTCCTCTCTCTTATCTCTTCCCAAGTGTTGCAAAATACTTTCCCACTTCAGGCCAGTTTTTTTCCTTTCCTTTTCTTTTTTTTTGAGACAGGATCTCACTCTGTCGTCCAGGCTGGAGTGCAGTGGGTGTGATCATGGCTCACTGCAGCCTTCCCCTTGGGCTCAGGTGATTCTCCCACCTCAGCCTCCCCAGTAGCTGGGACCACAGGCATGCACCACCACGCCCAGCTAATTTTTTTTTTTTTTCATAGAGGCAAGGTTTTGCCATGTTGCCTAAGCTGGTCTCAAACTCCTAGGCTCAAGCAATTTGCCTGCCTCAGCCTTTCAAAGTGCTGGGATTCCAGGCATGAGCCACTGTGCCCAGCCCAGTTTCTTCATACTCTCTCTGTTTTTTTTTTTGAAATGGAGTCTCACTCTGTCACCCAGGCTGGAGTACAGTGGCGCAATCTTGGCTCACTGCAACCTCCGCCTCCCGGGTTCAAACAATTCTCCTGACTCAGCCTCCTGAATAGCTGAGACTACAGGCACGTGCCACCACACCCGGCTAATTTTTGTATTTCTAGTGGAGATAGGGTTTCACCATGTTGGCCAGGCTGGTCTCGAACTCCTAACCTCAGGTGATCCGCTCGCCTCAGCCTCCCTATGTGCTGGAATTACAGGAGTGAGCCACCCAGCCTGGCCCATACTTTCTTATGAAAGGCCAAGCTTAACCCTACTTGGGCTCTTGTTAATTTCCAACATTCAAAGGACTTGTCAGTCTATTTAAATTGTAACTTGTTTGCTGGAGCTACCTTGGGTCCCTCATCTTCTCTTATTTAAGAAAGCAATAGGCACTGGTTTTAGTAGTTGGTTACATGTTAAACAGAGTTCTCTGCCTTTTCACATATGTAAATAATTATAAGTTCCATCAATGAAGGTACCATGCTGTGTGCTTTTGTGTGTAGATCCTCGTGTGACACACTACAATGCATTGTTTAGCACATAATAGTTTCAGAAAACACCATTGAATTGATTGCATCTAAATAATTCTCATGGAACTATTTAATCTGTTAATTCAGAACACCAAAGCTACCAGGATTGTGGAATTTAAAATAGCCCTTCAGTTCCTTTCCTGAATCTGGTAAACTTTCTAGATCATCATTTCCTTTTTTTCCACTTCAAGTATGTGGTCAGGTGAAAGTAATTTGACACCATAATATCTTAAATAAAATGAGAGTATAGACTTAGATGAGAGCAGAATAAGACAGTAGACTTAGATAAAAGTCGTTTAAATCCATTCATACTTGCAATGAAAAGAAACATTTTCATATTACTATTGTCATTTAAAAAATTACTTTTTGGGTCTCTGAACAAAGGTTATTAAAAATATAGAAAACTTTTTCACACCTCCTCCTACTCCACCATCTAGAAAAAAAAAATATATATATATATATATATTTTACCTTTCTGAACAGATCCAGGGAAATATAATAGAGGTTAATACTTGTTTTCTTTACATTTAGCTTTTTTAACTTATAAGTAAGTTTATCCTGACTCTACACAAGCCAAGTATTAATTACAGTGCAAATAAGAGAGACAGATTAGACATAGACAAAGACCGAGGGGTCTCTCAAATCTACAAAAGGGCCCTATCTAATAGGATTGACAAACATTCAATATTTGTATTCAGAATTCCATAATAATAGTGTATTAAATTGTATTTGACCTCATTAAGTACAATACTGATCAAATACTGATCTAGCTTTAGTTGTTAATCATTTTAAAAAAATTCCTTATTTGACCTCACCCAGAAACCTGACAGACTTTTCTTAGTTCCCACCTTCTCTTCCATTAGAACCCCCAAATCCATTGCTCTCTGCAGCATCAGTGCAGTAGTGTAGACTCTGTGATGGGAGTCCTATCCGGGCTGAAGATGCCACCAAGGCCTGTCTTCTGAGTTGACACACAGGGGAGCAGCCTGAGTCTCTGGAGGAGCCCAAAACCCTGAGGCAGCCCCTCTGAACTCCCCTGCCTGTACAGCCTGCTTCGTCTCCCAGAGTCACATCTTTCTGTTCCCCTCATCCCTTTTAATTTCATTTTTGTTCTTTTGTGGTTTTTTTGAGACAGAGTCTTGCTCTGTCTTGCCCAGGCTGGAGTGTGGTGGCATGATCTTGGCTCACTGCAGCCTCTGCCTCCCGGGTTCAAGTGATTCTCCTGTCTCAGCCTCTCCAGTAGCTGGGATTACATGTGCGTGCCACCACACCCCGCTTATTTTTGTATTTTTAGTAGAGACGGGATTTCACCATGTTGGCCAGGGTGGTCTCGAACTCCTGACCTCAGGTGATCCACCTGCCTGGGCCTCCCAAAGTGCTGGGATTACAGGTGTGAATGAACCATTGCACCTGGCCTTATTTCGTTTTTGAAACAGGGTTTCGCTCTGTAGTCCAGACTAGAGTGCAGTGGTGTGATCACAGCTCACTGCGGCCTCTACTTCTTGGGCTCAAGTGATCCTCTTACCTCAGCCTTCAAAGTGGCTGCCCCTGTCCATTAAAAAACAAACAAACAAACAAACAAACAAACGAACAAACAAACACTCTCTAGGCTTCAGGCAATTCCCTACCTTTGGGATGGCAAGCAGTGGAATGTGAAAGCTGGGCTGTTCCTGCTGATGGCAGTGGCAGAGTTGTGATCCTGGCTGGAACTTAGAACTCACTTCCCCACGGCAACCATAGAACTGCAGGATATTGTTAGTTAGGTAGGTTCTATCACATGTGTAG
Source organism: Pongo pygmaeus (assembly GCF_028885625.2). Classification (NCBI taxonomy): domain Eukaryota; kingdom Metazoa; phylum Chordata; class Mammalia; order Primates; family Hominidae; genus Pongo; species Pongo pygmaeus. The sequence continues at coordinate 66,057,988 of NC_072390.2, forward strand.
AACTCCAGATGAGGTCTGTTGGTCAAATAGAGTTTTGTGAGTTCTCCTGAGCACCTACGCACCACTCTTTAGGTTGTTTAGGGAGGAAAATGGCTCTGAGTTCCAAACAATTGACCATAAATCATCTTTGTGTAGAGGGAGCCCCAGAGGCATAGGTCTAGAATGTTTCTCTGCTATGGACTCTAACAGGTGTGTGGGCCCCTTTGAGTGGCTTCGCTCACAGTACCCCCACTCCAAGCCCAAGACTCCTGAGTCATTAGGGTAACCAGGAGTCCCCGCTGAGTGAGCACCCAGAAGGGAAATACAGACCAGAGGGAGGAGAGGATGTACATGAACTTGATGCAAGACCTTCGCTGGAGGCAGGAAAAACAGGAGGCTCAGGGCTGGTGAGGGTGGAGGTTTCCAGAAGGCCTTTTGGCCTAACCACTAGAGATGTTAACAGTGTTATATTGTTAAGCTAGTTCCTATAGACTTGTGCCAGGGTTGTTGGCAGGAGGGTTGTAATGAAAAGCAAGTGGAGCGAACTATATCTTTAGAGTTCTCTAAGTAATGGAGGCAGGGTAGAGTTATCTTGTGATGAGTAATGGAATACATCACAGGGTTGTATGTGTGTGCGTGTGCACGTGTGTGGACACATGCACACCCCATCTCCAAGTACCATCACATCGGGCGTTAAGGCTTCAACATATGAAATTGGGTGTGGAGTGGGGCACGCAATTCAGTTTATGGCATCTCCCAGGTCAGAAACCTGTGGGTCAGTCTAGAATCTTTCCTTCTCATCACGCTACTCAATAGATAAGTAGATCATTCAGCTGGAACAAATAAATGTTCCTTGGCTACAGTCAAGGTGATACCCAGCTGGTGATGACAGGGCTGTGACAGTGGCAGCAGGGAAATGATGAAAGAACTGGAGGCCACCAATAAGGTAGGGGAAAGAATGGTCATGACCACTTATGAGTCTGTGTGGAGTCCCATCGGATCAGAAGAAAGAGGTTTCTGGGGGACTGGGATCCAGAGATTGAGAAAGAGGGGTCTAATCTATACTTATCAAATAAATAATGTTCTTGATACTCTTTTGATTGTGCCCTGGGGAAACTTAGCTGCTTTTATCTTTCTCTTGGTACGTAGTTCAGGGTCATGCATGAGGTAGCCCTCAATAAATGTTACTGGCAGCCTAAATAAAATAAAATAAAATATAATTAGTATATAATAAAACTAAATATATTGAGGTTCAGACAAAAGGCATAAAACATTGTGTGCTGCAATACTGAAGATGCACTGTGCAGTTTTGAAATCTGATTTTAGTCTTTGTCATTTATGAATATCGCTGCTAAACATGCCCGTCCAATCTTTGTCTTCAGAGAAGCTCAGTAGAATTATGAAGAGAAACCGGTGTTCGCTGTGATAGTGTAAAGCTGGTTTTATAGTCTTTAGAAGTGGTCTGCTAGGGCTCTGAGCCTCCTCTCCTAACAGTTGGTGCAGTGGGTAATGCTGTGTTGGTGAGTTGGTGGGACAATTTAAATGGTGTGATGGTGGTGCATGGGGGTAGGGAGAATTTTTTATGCGAAGTGTAACGTGTTTTCCAGCTTTTGCCTCCTGCTGCTTGGTCTCCCAGGAGTTTTGAGTGAAGTGTGACTGCAGAATTTGGCTCTTCTGTCAAAAAACTTCAACCTACTTGTTACTTTTTGACATATGAGTTGAGGCCAGGGCCGAAGGAGAGACTCCATAGTAGATGAAAATGTATGCCATGAAGGTACTTAATAAATGCCAAATGATCTTATGGAAAGTGTCCTTTCATTGTCCTTTGATTTAATATTATTGAGCTCTTATTACATGCCAGGATTGTGGTCCGCTCTTTGGAAATATCAGAGGTGTCTTCAAGTTTTTGTGTTTTTTTGACTATAATTCCTCAAAAGAAGGGACTTAGACTATCTCATTCATTTTTTTGATTCCTGTGGGATCTCTTTCCAGGAATTTTTCAAAGTTGCAAGGAAGGAGTAGCTCTCTTTCTTCTTGGATTCCAGAACTGCTGGTGGAATATCCCTTGCCACTTGAAGGGCCTTGAGAGAATGAGCCCAAATACAGGTGAAGCCACAGGGAGAGGGAAAGAGAGAGACAGAGGTCAGGACAGAGAGCTAATCCTGGTGCTTTTAGAGTTCAGTTTTGAAGAAGTTTTCTCAACCCCTACTTTCCACCATTTGGTGAATTTATGAAGTTCCCTAAAGTAGTTTGATATGGGTTTCCATGACTTGGCAGCCAAAGAGTCCTGATTTATACAGTGTTAACACTGAACTCACCATCCTCCCCTCCCAAAAGAACCTCCTTCTGTATCCTGGTTAATAGTACTCTCTACCTAGTCTCCTGTGTTAGTCAGCTCCAGCTGCCAAACAAAATACTGGAGACTGGGTGGGTTAAACAAGAGGAATTTATTTACTACAGTTCTGCGGGCTGAGAAGTCCAAGATCAAGGTGCCAGCCAATTCTTTTCCCTAGTAAGGGCCTTCTTCTTGCAGATGGCCACTTTATTCCTGTGCCCTCACAAGGTGAAGAGAGAGAGAGAGGAAACAAACTCTGGTGTCTCTTCTTATAAGGGCACTAATCACATCATGAGGGCCTCAACCTCATGACCTCTTCTAAATCTAGTTAACCTCCTAACTCAGGAATGGAAAACCAAACATCGTGTGTTCTCACTAATAAGTGGGAGCTAAGCTATGAGGATGCAAAGGCATAAGAATGACACAATGGACTTTGAGGAGTCAGGGGAAAAGGGTGGGAAGTGGGTGAGAGATAAAAGACTACAGATTGGTGCAGTGTATACTGCTCGGGTGATGGGCGCACCAAAATCTCGCAAATCACCACTAAAGAGCTTACTCACGTAACCAAACACCACCTGTTCCCTAGTAACCTATGGAAATAAAAAATTTAAATAAATACATTTAACTTCCAAACACCCCATCTCCAAATACCATCACATTAAGGGTTAAAGCTTCAACATATGAAACTGGGTAGGGAGTGGAGCACAGAATTCAGTTTATAGCATCCCCCAGGTCAGAAATTTGTGGGTCAGTCTAGAATCCCTCCTTCTCATCACCCCACTCGATAGTCAGTGATAATCATCAAGTCCCAATGATGCATCCTAAATATGCCTTGCATTCTTCTCCTTCTCTCCATCCCTGTTGTCACTAGCTCAGTACAGGCCTTCATTAACTCTTGCCTGGAGTTTTGCAATAGCCTTCTACCTGGGCTCCTTCCAATCTCATCCTTGTTAAATCCATCCTCCAAGTAGCAGCTACAGCGAGATACCTGAAATGCAAACCTCACTTTATCAGTATGATGCCTGTTTCCCATGACCCATTCCCACCCTCTCCAAATTTCTCACTTTTCATATAATATAATGCATTGATTGACAAAAGCTTATTATTTCACACACAAACCAAGTGCAAGCTCTTAGGTCAGTAGCTTTGATGGCTTTGATACTGAAGAAAAGGGATGTTCTGTTTCCATTGACTTAATTTTCAACAGTCTTCAGTACTTCATTTCATATAACAAGAAGCCTAAGTTTTTAGCTTGCTATTTAATTTTCTCCCTAACTTTTCAACCTTTTTTTCCCAACTAAAACTCTCTAAGAATCATTGCTTCAGTCAGAATATTCTATAATAATTAGTTACTTACCACACTCTTTCCTCCTCTGGATAGTTGTTTATACAGCTCTTTCTGCCTGCAGAGCCCTGCACTTCTTTCCTGTCCGTTTACTTATACCTACTCTGAAGCATTCCAATCTCTACTGATTTCTTGCTCTTCCAGCCTCCAAGTTCTTAGTGTTTGTCTTACTCTTTTTGTCACTTATTACATAGAGCTTTATATTGATATTTGACTCTTCGTGAGTATGTCTTACCTCTGCCACAGGTCTCCAAGCTCTGTGAGGGCAAGGACCATGCCTCACACCACTGAGTGTGCCTAGCATGCTGTCTTGTATATGGTGGGTCCTCATTAGATGTTTGTGGATTTTCTTCTAATGCAGGGGTCCCCAACCCCTGGGCCGTAGACGGGTGCAGGTCTGTGGCCTGCTAGGAACGGGGCCGCACAGCAGGAAGTGAGTGGACGGCAGGGAAGCGTTATCGCCTGAGCCCCGCCTCCTGTCTGTTCAGTGGTGGCATTAGATTCTCATAGGAGCACGAACCCTATTGTGAACTGCACATGGAAGGGATCTAGGTTGAGTGCTCCTTATGAGAATCTAATGCCTGATGATCTCAGGTAGGACTATTTCATCCTGAAATCATCCCCTGCTTCCAAGAAAAAATGGTCTTCCATGAAACTGGTCCCTGGTGCCAAAAAGGTTGGGGACTGCTGTTCCATTGGATCCATTTTCTTCTCTTAGGTCATGGTACTGGTAGCACCACATTTTGGTGAGTTTTTAACAAACGGGTCCAGAGAAGACAAGGCCAGTAAATTTTTTTAACTTCCAAATGTAAAAGTTATTTCCAGGTCAAATTCCTTAATTCCCACAAAGGGGATAATCACTTTTGTGAGATGCTGAGAAATAGTCTTAAGTTCTACTGAGCCAGGCCCAGGAGTCTAACTGTTGTGTCAATAAAAAATGATAATTACTGAGTACAGTTACAATGCTGTGGAAATCACGAACACCATAATTTATGCATCTGTAAAATTGCCATTTCAGGGCTCATGAAAGATACAATGAAAACCTTGGAACCAGATTTCTGGTTACAATAAAGAAGTTACTTGAAGATGGTCTGGGATTATAATTTTTAATTATCTTTACATATATTCTTATTTATTTCTGTGTATTTCATCTTAAATTGGAGCTTATGAACATAGATACTCTTCTAGTATTTCTATTTTATTTTTCTGCTCTCAAGACCATCTTGGCTGGGCATGCTTGCTCACATCTGTAATCCCAGCACTGGGAAGCCAAGGCGGGAGGATCTCTTGAGCCGGGAGTTTGAGACCAGCCTGGGCAATATGGTGAAACCCTGTCTCTACAAAAAATAGAAAAATTAGCTGGGCATGGTGGTGCATGCCTGTAGTCCCAGCTGCTGGGGAGGCTGAGGTGGGAGGATCACTTGAGCTTGGGAGGTGGAGGTTGCAGTGGGCTGAGATTGTGCTACTGCACTCCAGCCTGAGAGACAGAGCAAGATTCTGTCTCAAAAACAGAACAAAACAAACCTCTCTTATCTTTTTTTCATGGCTTTACTATAATTTTAATGAGAATTTTAGTTAACATCTTGATCATCTTGATATATGAGGTGTTTTTCTTCTACAAATCTTGGACACTGTTTGCATTTTTATCCTCCCCTAGAATTTAGTATTCTTTTCATTGTAAGTGACAAAGTAGTTGGCCTATGCAAAAAAAGAATTTAACAACTCACCTAAACTGAAAGTGTGGGGCTAGATCAAACTTCAGGCACAGCTGAGTTAGAGCTCAAAAGATAGCATAAATATTTGGTTTTTCATTATCTTTCTCTTCTGCCTTTCAAGTGTTGCCTTTAGTCCTAGGCTTCACGTGGTAGCAACAGAGTTGCAATAGCTCCAGGCCCTATGTCTTACATTTCAAGAGAGCAGGAAAGATACTCTTTCCTGGAAGGCTGTCAGTGCCTCTCATTGGCTCTCAGTGGTTATGTGCCCATCCCTAAACCAATCAACATGGCCATTATTTACTTAAAATTGGTGGGGAGGCAGGGTAGACAGCCCCTAGCATCAAGAGTGTTTAATGCTCTATCGGAATCTCATGATATGATTGTATGGGTGGAGTTGATATTGATCTTCCAGACATCACTTATGTTGAACTCTCAGGAGCAATCAACCTTGTCGACTATAATCTTATTATTATTATTATTATTTAAATAATAGGTTTTTTTTGCTTTTACGATGCCTCAGACTTGTCTCCTCTTTTTCAGGTCATTATCTCCTTTCTCTGGTCATTAAATGTTCCAGTCTCTCAAGGCTGAGTCCTAGGCACTCTCCTAACTGAATTCCCTCCTAGGTGATTTCATTCATCCGTGAGGCTTTAATGATCACCTAAAAACCAAGGATTTAAAATTTCCTGTGCAACCAGAGGAAATTCTGCACTCTATACTTCTGTCCCCAAATGCCCATTAGATTTTTCTACTTAGTTTTTTTAAAAGTCACTTCAAACTCAACATGTTCAAAACCATATCCCCAAATAAACTTGTGCTGAGTACAGTGTTTCTCCTTGCAGTGAATTGTACCACTATCGATCCAGTTCTGCAAGTCAGAAACCTAAGCCTCATCTTTAACATGTTCCAGCCCTCACTCCTCATTGCTTAGCTGATCTGAAAGTCCTACAAACTTTACTTTCTCAATATTTCTCAAATCCTCTGTCCTATCTCTACCTCCTTAGCCTGAGCCATTATTTTCAATCATACAACTGCCTCATCTTCAATGTGTTTCCTCCTTCTTCCAATTTATTTTCCATTTTATAGTTAGAGTGCATTTTTTTCAAAATGCAAATTCAATGACTTTCCATTGGTCTTAAGATATAGAACAAGATTTCTATCATGGTCTGCAAAACTTTGCTGATAGGGATCCTTCTTACCCCATCATCACTGTAACTCTCCATATCCCCTCTTTACCCTTTGTGTTCCACCATAGTGGCCTTAGTTCACTTTCTTGACACACCTTGTAGACGGAATAATGGCCAGTTCACCCCCTCCACGACAAATGTCCACAACTTAATCACTGAAACCTCTGAATATGTTACTTTATATGGCAAAAGGTATTTTGCAGATGTGATGAAGTTAGGAACCTTGAAATGGAATAGCCAGCTGGGCCCAGTGTAATCACAAGGGTCCTCATAAGAGGAAGTCAGGAGGGTCTAAGTCAGAGAAAGTGATGTGATGACAGAAGCAGGGGGCAGAGTGATGGCAGGAGGAGGCTGTGAGCCAAGGAATGTGGGAGGCCTCTAATAGCTAGAAAAGGCAAGGAAATAAATCCTCTTCTACAGCTTCCAGAATGAATGAAGCTCTGCCAACACCTTGATTTTAGGACTTCAGAACTGCAAGATAATTAATTTGTGTTTCAAGCTACTAAGTTTGCAGTAACTTGTTACAGCAGCAATAGGAAGCTAATACACAAACGACTGAGCTGAGTATCTTCAGGTTGCCCTTCTTCCCTAAGAGTAGAGGTTGACTCTCTACTCCTCCTGCTCAAGGATGACCTGTGTGTTTTGCATCAGTGGCCTCTCTTCCCTTCTGGTCCTGATTGAGCTTGGCCAAAGGGAGGCACATGTAGGATATTGGGGGATGGAAGGAAAGTGAAGTTGGGCTATTTGTTTCCCCTGCTACCATCCTGCTGGAACTCTGTGAGCTGGAAGCATATCCATTGTAAAGGCCACAGCTCCTATTAGAAGACCCTAACCACATCCATTCCACATTCCGATAACTGTTTTATCCCCTTCCTCCTTTAAGCTGAGTGGTGTAGTGGTTAATGGCTCCTTGCTGTTGCTAGCCTAGGGTACTGCACTTTCTTGTACTATTTTCCCTATGGCTTGGCCTCTTGTTAAACAGTCCTTTATTGAACACCAGTACAATTACCCAGTTTGAAAGGGCCATCTGATTCCCCACAAGATGATGACTAATTCCCTTCTGCCTTGGACCTTCGAAAATGCTGCTTCCTTTGCCAGGAAAGCCCGTCTTCCCAAGTGTGCTCTCCTTCTGAAGAATTAACCTTCAGAATTCCTAAGTAGCACTTCCCCTCAGGCAAAGTCAGGTATTCTACAACCTCTTAACACTATGTATCTATACTTCCCATTACTTATTATAATTTTAGCTGTAGAGTTGTTAATGAGAGCATTTGATTCTTGTCTGTCGTCTCCTCTAAAGCTGCATTATTCTGTAGAGTACCTGCCAGGCACACATGGGTGCTGAGCACTTGGAATGGGGCTAACATATCTGAGGAACTGAATGTTAAATTTTACTTAATTTTTATTAATTTAAATTTAAGAACTAATAATAACGTTTTTGGAAAACTTGTAAGCATGCTTGGAACTACTTGGGGATGTGAATCTACTTTGTCAACTGTAAAACTTATGAAATCTAGATACAGGTCAAATATTTCTGATGAAATTTAGTGTTTAAATAGAGATGGGCTGTGTATTAGTCAGGGCTTTCCAGAGGGATGGAACCAATAGGATATATGTATATATGAAAGGGAGTTTATTCAGAAGAATTGACTCACACGATTACAAGGCGAAGTCCCATGATAAGCTGACTGCAAGCTAGGGAAAGAGAGAGGCAAGTAGCATGTCTCAGTCCAAGTCTGAAAACCTCAAAACCAGGAAAGCTGACAGTGCAGCCTTCAGTCTGTGGCCCAAGGCCCGAGAACCCCCAAGAGGCAGCTGATGAAGGTCCCGGAGTCCAAAGGCTGAAGAACCTAGAGTCTGATGTCCAAGGGCAGGAGGAGGGGAAGCAACCATCTGGCATGAGAAGAGAGAGCTAAAAGACTCAGCCAGCAAACCTATCCCAACTTCTTCCACCTGCTCTGTTCTGGCCATGCTGGCAGCCAATTGGATGGTGCCCACCCACATGGAGGGTGGATCTGCCTTTCCCAGTCCTCTGACTCAAATGTCAGTCTCCTCTGGCAACACCCCAACAAACACACCCAAGTACAATGCTTCCCTAGCCATCTAGGCATCCCTCAATCCAGTCAAGTTGACACCTATATTAACCATCACAAGTCTACCCTTTGTCAACATGGCACACATACATATGTCCTTAAATCGTACTTATCTCCAATAAAGATCATAATAAGGTCACAATTATGCCTAACATAATACAACTATCCTTTGTACAATCAAACTTGCACTAATCCTTAACTTAAGTACTATTACATAGAATTAACACTTAAATGCTGATATGAAGTCAATAAATCTTATGTTACATGATAAAGGAATAAGAAAGGAAATAAAACAAAGATACCTGCTTCATACAGCTGTATATATGCACAAATTTATTCTTATCAAAGTAAGAAGGAAATACTCATAATAATTACAGTCCTCTTTTCTGTAACTAGTCACATGGTTGTAGCTGGTATTGAAAACTACCTTCTTCTACTACCCATTCTATATTTCCTTTGCCTTCAGCAAGCACCTCAGCTGGTCATGGTTTCTAACCTGGTGGAGTGACCCAAACCTTCATTTCTGAAGGGCCATTTGTAGTCTTGCTAGGATTGGGTTGTTGTAGTTTCCCATTGGCTTTAATTATAGGGCAGGGTGATACTAAGAGACACCCTAAGGGATCACCTAAATTCCAGACATTCTTCCTTATCTCCATTGTGGAGTGGTAGTCTGATTTCATCTTGACAGTCTGGGTCAATCACCCGAGCCAAATTGTAACTCTCTTCTTAACCTGTGGACTTAGAGGCATGAGGAATAAAGTAGCCAGTGGCAGTCTTAACTTCCAGTTGGACAGAATTGTATTGTGTCTCTTGGTGGCAGCATTTCTAACCTGGAACTAAGACCTCTAGGCAGCAGAACATAATGTCACAGGAACAGGAAACAAAAATTTTGCTAGTGGGTGACTAGGGATGATGATGAGTGGTGCCATTTCTACTTTCATCCCTTGGTTCCTGGACCCATGAATCCTGGCTATGGGAGAAACAGTACCATATACTGAACGCAGATTCAGAGCATATACAGCCTTCTGGAGAACTTTGCCCTGATCCTGCAAAGTATTGTCGCCTAGCTGGCATTATAATTGCAACTTCAAAAGGCCATTCTACTGTTCTATCAAGCCAGCTGCTTCAGGATGATGGGGAATATGGTAAAACCAGTGAATGCCATGAGTGTGAGCCCATTGCTGTACTTCGTTGGCTGTGAAGTGAGTTCCTTGGTCAGAAGCAATGCTGTGTGGAATACCATGGCTGTGGATAAGACATTCTATGAGTCCAGGCTTAGCAGAAGCATTGTGTGCAGGAAAGGCAAATCCATATCAGAAGTAAGAATCTATTCCAATAAGGAGAAACCACTGCCCCTTCCATGATGGGAGTGGTCCAGAATAATCAACTTGCCACCAGGTAGCTGGATGATCACCCTGAGGAATGGTGCCATATCGAGGGCTCAGTGTTGGTCTCTGCTGCTGATGATCGGGCACTCAGCAGTGGCCGTAGCCAGGTCAGCCTTGGTGAGTGTAAGTTCATGTGCTGAGCCCATGATGAGCCAACGTCCATCACTGCCACCGTGGCCACTTCTTTCATGAGCCTATTGGGCGATAACAGGGGTAGCTGGGGAAAGAGCTGAGTGGTGTCCACAGAATGGGTCATCCTATCCACTTGATTATTAAAATCTTCCTCTACTGAGGGCAACTTTTAGTGAGCATTTATGTGTGACACAAATACCTTCAGATTTTGATCACTCAGAAAGGTCCATTAACATACCTCTTCCCCACATTTGTCACCAGTTTTCCAATCATGATCCTTCCAAGTCCCTGACAATCCAGCCAAACCATTGGCTACAGCCCATTAATCATTATGTAAATGCACATTTGGCCATTTCTCCTTCCATGCAAAGTGCACAACCAGGTGTATTGTTAGAAGTTCTGCCCACTGGGAAGATTTCCCTTCATCATTGTCCTTGGGGGATGTTCCAGAAAGGGGCTGTAGTGCTACAGCTGTCCACTTTCAGGTGGTATCACGCAGAACCATCTGCAAACCATCTTCTCTTCTCTTCCTCTGCCAACTGATCATAGGGAACTCCCCATGAAGCCATAGGTACAGCTTGGGAGAGAGAAGGCTGGGTAGCAGAAGTGAGGACCATGGCATTTGGGCCACTTCTTCAGGTAAGTTACTTGTGCCATCAGGACCTGCTTGAGCCCACTAACATATATTCCACTTCCATTTGATGATGGAATGCTGCTGTGCAGGCCCAACTTCATGGCTAAATGGGTCAGAAAGCACCCAGGTCATGATAGGCAGCTCAGATTGCCTGATAACTTGGTGACTCATAGTCAAATGTTTAGTTTACACCAAGGCCCAGTAGCAGGCCAAGAGCTGTCTTTCGAAAGGAGACTAGTTACCTGCAGAAGATGGTAAGGCCATGCTTCAAAATCCTAGAGGCCTCTGCTGTAATTCACCTAGGAAGGCCTGCTGAAGGCTCCAGACAGCATCTCTATCTGGAGCCAGTGACAGCTCAAGTACCACTGGATCTGCTGGATCACATGGCATAAGTGGCAGAGCAGCTTTCACAGCAGCCTGGACCTGTTGTGGAGTCTTATCCTGTCCTGGGTCCCACTCAAAACTAGCAGCCTTTCGGGTCACTCAATAAATGGGCTGAAGTAACATACCCAAATGAGGAGTGTGTTGCCTTGGAAATCCAAATAGGCTCACTAGGTGTTAGTCTGTTCTCCTGCTGCTAATGAAGGCATACCCAAGACTGGGTAATTTATAAAGGAAAGAGGTTTAATTGACTCACAGTTCCACATGGCTGGGGAGGCCTCACAATCATGGTGGAAGGCAAGTGAGGAGGCAAGTCATGTCTTACATGGTGGCAGGCAAGAGAACATGTGCACGGGAACTCCCATTTAGAAAATCCTCAGATCTCATGAGACTTATTCACTACCACAAGAACAGTACGAGAGAAGCCACCTGCATGATTCAATTATCTCTGCTTGGCCCCGCCATTGACTCATGGGGATTATTACAATTCAAGGTGAAATTTGGGTGGGGACATGGGGAAACAATATCAGCCTCTTTCTTGGTTGTAGGAAGGGCCAGATGCAACAGCTTATCGTTCACCTTAGATGGAATATCTCGACAGGTCCTACACCATTTGACCCCTAGAAATTTTGAGGTGGAAGGCCCCTGAATTTTAGTCAGGTTTATTTCCCATCCCCTGACATGCAAATGTCTCACAGTAAGTCCAGAGTATTTGCTACTTCTCGCTCACTGCGTCCAATCAGCATAATGTCATCAATGTAATGGACCAGTGTGATATCTTGTGGAAGGGAAAAGCGATCAAGATTTTTGCAAACAAGATTATGACACAAAGCTGGAGAGTTGAATATCCCTGAGGTAGGACAGTGAAGGTATATTGCTGGCCTTGCCAGATGAAAACAAATTGCTGCTGGGTGGGGCTTATGGACTGGGATGGAGAAAAAGGCATTTGCCAGATCAATAGCTGCATACCAGGTAAGAGGAGATGTTTTAATTTGCTCAAGCAGTGAAAACCACATCTAGTACAACAGCTGAAACTGGAGTTACCACTTGGTTAAGCTAATGATAATCTACTGTTAATCTCCAAGATCTATGTCTTCTGCACAGGCCAAATAGGAAAGCTGAATGGAGATGTGGTGGGAATCACCACCCCTGTATCTTTCAAGTCCTTGATGGTGGCACTAATCTCTGCAGTTTCTCTAGGGATGCAATATTGTTTTTTATTTACTATTTTCATAGATATAGGCAGTTCTAATGGCTTCCATTTGGCCTTTCCCACCATTGTAGTCCTCACCCCACAGGCCAGGAAACAAATGTGGGGACCTTGACAGCTGTTAAGTATGTCTATTCTGATTATGCATTCTGGCACTGGAGAAATGACCACAGCATGGGTCCAGGGACGCACTGGACCCACTGTAAGTCAGACCTGAGATAAAACTCCATTAATTACCTGACACCTATAAGCTCCTACTCTAACTGGAGGGCCACAATGATATTTTGGGTCCCCTGGAATCAATGTTGGCTTAGAGGCAGTATCCAGTAGTCCCCAAAAGTTCTGATTAATTTCCTTTCCTCCATGCACAGTTACCCTGCTAAAAGGCCAGAGGAAGTTTGGGAGAATGATTAACAGTATGAAATTTCAGTAGTGTGGTGGGGTCTTTCCTCAAGAGGACCCAGCCTCCCCTTCATTCAAGGGGTTTTGGGTCTGTAAGCTGGCTCCAGTCTGGAAATTGATTGAAGGGCCATGATTCTATGTTTTTATAATTCAAATTAGACTTTTGGTCACTTGACCTGGAAGTTTTCTGCTTATATAGATCAAGTAAGAAGGTGGTAGGCTTCCTGTTGATTTTACTTCTAGGAACACCATGATTAATTAGCCAATCCTAGAACTTTACAGGTGTCAGACTATTCTGATTGCTACTTCGCCTCTGCTGTCCACTACTAACTATGCCCACCTTGCCTTTGATGGATGAGTGCTCCTACTTGGCCTCTGTCATCTCAGAATTCAATTATTCCCATTGCATTGAAGCTTTCCAGTTGAGTGGCTGTGGTTCCCACTGTAAGATCTGACATACAGAAAAGAGCAATCACAGAGGTCTTCAAGGATGCTGGTGCTCTCTTCACAAATCTATTTTGCAAGATACTGGTGAAAGTTGTGTATTCTGGACCCTCCCAGTTGGGATGAGTAGGTCCTCAGTGACAAATTCATTCTAGCATTCCAATCTCCCTAAGCCTTTGGATGCTTCCTCTACATTAAACCAAGGGAAATCAGGCATCGCCAGTTCACTCACAGTGGGCCATCTTTTGATCCATGTTTCAGCTAACCAAGCAAATAAATAAACTATTACAACGTTTTTTAACTCCCCGAGCTGCAACATTAAATGCAGTCTCTGCTTAGAGGGCCCATAGCAATTTATTCAGCCTGATCCAACTTTATGGCCCTTTCTCCACTATCCCACACCCTTAATATCCATTCCCATACCTGTTCCCCGAATTTCTGCTTACATAAATTAGAAAACTCAGTAGACCTTTTTCAGTGTAGCATGCCTTCTCGTAGGTCACACCCTTCACACCCTGAATCCTACCTCTAGGGTCCTGCTGGGTCTGGAGTCCAGTTACAGTACAGAGGCAAACAAGGGTGGGGGGAGAATCAGCATTGTCTTTCCTGGCATCTGCCTTAGGGGAGGCCATCACTGTTTCCCTGGGTAATGCAGAGTTAATCTCAAAGATGGAAAGGCTGGTACTGCAGTGGATGGGCAAGGGCATGTTGCTACCACCGGGGGTGGGGAGGTGATTCCCTCTTGCTAAAAAGGCTCATCAGAATTTAGTATCTCAGTATTCCCAGCTTCATTAGGGCCCCTCAACGTGTCCCCATCTCAACTTTCAGGGTCCCACTCTTTTCCAATCAATGTCCTCCCTTTAACAGTAGACGCCCGGTGAGGCTGAGCGTGCACCTTTCATTGCAGGTCAATCACTTGCATAATAACAGCTTGTGTCTGATTTTCAGCAATTTCAGCCCTCTGTTTACAGAAAAGCAGACTCTCACCCAGGGCAATCTTAGAAGATTTGAGCTCAGTGTGTGCTTCTGGAGCCTGGAGATTGAATCCCTGAGCTTATCCTTTTCTTTCATCACTTTGCCCAGTGAACTTAGGAGAAATCAACCAACTTCATTGTATTCCTTGGTTCTCCACAAATGTTCAAAGGTATCACGTATAGAGTCATTAAACTCCTTGCCTCTCAGGAGCAGGGAATCAGGAATATCAAATGCATTTATTTTGTATAACTCTAAACAGTTTACACCAATAACTATCAGTGCTGTCTGTACTATTGGAAGTGAGAGTCTTTAGCATTTTTGGATTTAATTTGATTAGATAGCCAACTCCAGAAACCCCAAAACAAATGAAGGAAATTCATCCTTAAAATTCTATTCCTCTAGAACCACACCTGGTGCCAAAATCTGTATTAGGGACAGAACCAATAGGACAGATGTGTATAATAAAAGGGAGTTTATCAGGGAGAGCTGGCTCACAGGATTACAATGCGAAGTCCAACAATAGGTCATCTGCAAGCTGGGGAAAGAGAGAAGCTGGGAGCGTGGATCAATCCAAGTCTGAAAGCCTCAAAATTAGCAAAGCCAACAGGGCAGCCTCCTGGCTGAGGCTGAAGGCCTGAGAGCCCCCAGAAGGTTGCTGGTGCAGGCAGGTCCCAAAGTCCAAAGCCTGAAGAACCTGGAGTCTGACATCCAAGAGCAGGAGGAGAGGAAGCAAGCACCCTGCACAGGAAGAGAGAGCATGGGAGAGGATTCAGGAAGCTGTTTCTTCCCCTTTTCTGCCCGCCTTGTTCTAGACGCGCTGGCAGCCGATTGGATGGTGCCTGCCTACAATGGGGATGGGTCTCCCTCTCCCAGTACATGGATTCAAATGTCAATCTCCTCCGACAACACCCTCACAGACACACCCAGGAATAATTCTTCCCCAGCCATCCAGGCATCCTTCAATCCAGTCAAGTTGACACCTAATAGTAACTGTCACAGGTTGTAAGTAAAAATATTAAATATACCCTGGATTTCAAAGACTCAGTACAAAACAGAATGTAATCTGTCTCATTAATAACTTTAAAATATAGATTACATGTTGACACAATAATAATTTGGGTCTATTGTATTAACTAAAATATATTGTTAGGATCAATTTCTGCTGTTTTTTTCTATCCTTTTAAAACGTGGCTACTAGGCTGGGCGCAGGTGGCTCATGCCTGTAATCCCTTGGCAGGCCAAGGAGGGTGGATCACATGAAGTCGGGAGTTCGAGAACAGCCTGGCCAACATGGTGAAACCCCGTCTCTACTAAAAATACAAAAATTAGCCAGGCATAGTGGTGGGCGCCTGTAATCCCAGCTACTTGGGAGGCTGAGGCATGAGAATTGCTTGAACCCGGGAGGCGGAGGTTGCAGTGAGCTGAGATAATGCCACTGCACTCCAGCCCGGGTGACATAGCAAGACTCTGTCTCAAAAATGAATAAATAAAAAATAAAATAAAATTAACATGCCTACTAGAAAATTTAACATTATGGGCCAGGCATGGTTGCTTATGCCTGTAATCCCAGCACTTTGGGAGATGAAGGTGGATGGATCACCTGAGGTCAGGAGTTTGAGACCAGCCTGGCCAACATGGTGAAACCCTGTCTCTACTATACAAAAAATTAGCCAGGTGTGGTGGTGCATGCTTGTAATCCCAGCTACTTGGGAGGCTGAGGCATGAGAATCGCTTGAACCTGGGAGGTGGAGTTTGCAGTGAGCCGAGATCGCAGCACCGCACTCTAGCCTGGGCAACAGAGCGAGACTCCATATCAAAAAAAGAAAAAAAAATTACGTGTATGACTCATGTTATTATTTCTCTGGGATAGTGCTTCTCCTGACTGCAGTATGAGGTTCAAGAGCGCAGTTTTCTTACCCTTGTATATTCCTGCTTATACTGCCTGTTGCTTAATAAGCACTGCACAATTATTTAATACATGAATGAATGCCTGGATGTGTGTGTACTACAGAGCAGAGGAGTCTTAGGGAGCAACCTCACCTTATCAATAGATTTCTAGCCTATGTCACTATATATCCTAAGAGTCAAAATTTTAGGGGCAACAGTGGTAAACCCATGTTTAATGAGACAGCTTGTTTCTATGTCTTCACAGGTAAAATACCTACAGCCTGGTAGGTACAGTTGCCGTGGCTAAGCAATGGCAAACCAGACCATATCCTGTGATGAGATGGAGTGTGTGTTGGGGGTGGTAGGGTAGGCTTTACTGCACTTGACGGGAAGCAGGCTTCTAGGAGGTTTTGAGAGAAGGTCAGAGCCATCTATGTCAGAGAGTCTCAGGGCACTCATGTAAGAATATGCCAGGGTTGTGCCTGTCAGCAATATTCACTTTCCCACAATGTTTCTTCCCCCTGGTGACTCCTCCCTCCTTCTCCCTGAAAGGTAATCCTTATTATTTTACTCTGGTGTTACTCAGCCTAACCCCACAAGGTATCTTACCCAAGACCCTGCATCCAACCAGGGATGTTTATTTTGTGGATTTTAGGTCTCTACTTACCCGAATTGACTTTTCAAAGGGAGATCGAGCAGCTTGGTGAGAAAGGGATCATTTGGTTTTTGTTGGAAGCAAGTCAACTATGTTAATAAGACCTCTGCATTGCAGGTCATCCATCTCCACCTTTTCAGCCCCAAGCACCTCTTCTCAACTTGCAAAATGGCATCCTCCCATATAGCTTGTCTCTTGTGCTCTTCGGAGCCCTTCTTTCTTTGAGAAGAAATATGTATAGACTCAGGCAGAACAGTGATTCCACGTTGTTATGATTAGGGTCCCTTAAACATTCACTCTTTCTGACTCTGTCAGCCTGTGTGACTAGTAAGGCTGTGAGGTCTGAGTCATCCGAAAGCTCCCAGGGGGACTTCCCTCGCTGTCCTCACCCTACCACTCTGCCCATCTTCCCTCCATTTTCACAGATCTCACACAAGCCCCATCCAACAGCTTATTCTCATTCATCCCATCTTTATACTTCCTTTAGTGCAATGACCTACTTAAGTTAAAGGGAAATACAAACCCCCAAGGAAATTTGCTGACAGCTCTTTCCTGGGTAGAATTAGGTTGGGCATGTGTCTGAGATAAGCCCTAAGAATCATTTTGGCTGCAGATGGGAGTGGGAAGGGAGGGACAGAATGTTACCAAAAAAAAAAAAAAAAAAAAAAAAAAGAAGTCTGACGACAAATGTTCCTGGGAAAGTGACTGGAAACTGATGGTGGCAGGGAGGGCTGGGTAAGAATTACACCCTCCAGGGCAGTTCTAAACTGGCATTTAGATTTTCTTAGATTTCAGTTTCTTCTCTCAGTTTTCTGCTTAGAAGCTCTACTCCCAAGGTCATAGGTCCAAAGAATATCAGAGTCCAGATAGAGCAGATGAAGCCAAACCATTACTGGGAAAAAAATACATACTTTTATTAGGCTGATGATATTCTTACACAAGCATATCAGCACAGTTTTGAAAATAATTTAAGGATGAAAGATGACAGGTGGAAACAGCTTCAGACCAGGTGCTGGAACACATGAACTTTTTGGGGTTGGATTTTCCAGGAACTGGCTGTGTACCATAAGCAAGTCATTTTCACCTCACTAAACCTCACTTTTCTCATCTGTAAAATGTGTGGTTTAGACTAGATGATGGCTAAGATGCTTTTCAGTTTTTAAGTTTCTCGAAACACATAAAATTATTTGTCTGTTGGCTATGGTAGCTAACAATTGCTATTATTTTGGTAAAGTTGTTAAGAAGTAGTCGATTGATTTATGCTTTTATTCTTTTCCTTTTTTGGTGGAGGTATTTTGTAGGATAGCCAAAAGGTGGGGCACAGAAAAAAGCGAAAGATCCAAATAAGCCTCAAACCAGACAATGGGCCTCTGAATCATGGAAGCTGATTGGCTATGGACCGTAGAGTCCCTTCAGCAATCTCTGGTATGAGTCACAGGCCTCACCACCCAAGGCATTCAATCCCATGAGGCAATCCTTTCCTTATCTATTTGTATAGTATGAGAGAGGGCCAACCACTGACAGCCCAGAAACTCCTGGCTGAGCCCTAAAATGCACTTTGCATGCTGTCTTCATTGGTGGTAATGGTGTGACTGGAGTGGGCACTGAATAATGTTTGAAGCTAAATTTCACAACAAAGGATCTGTTGTTTATTAGGAAAACCATTAAAACCAGCTACAGTAGAAAAAGTACTCATAGGTCAGTTTATAAGCTTAAATTTAAAGTGTTAGAGAGTTTTAGAGCTCAAAGACACAGGAATCCGTCTGACCTAATACACTTTAGAGATGAAAAGAAGATGAATTGTCCAAGGTTGTAAATTTATTAGTGCAAATTTAGGACTAGAAAACACCACTAGATTCTCAGGTCTGTGGCTTTCTAGTATACTATATTGCTTACGTAAGAATCTGAGTATGTTTTAAATACAATGATTTTTAAATACACAATGCATACACTATGAAATTTAAATGACAGAAAGTTTAGAGTGAAAAGTCAGTCTTCTATTCAATGTTTTCTTTAAAGTCTCTTCCCTCTTTGGCCAATCTGAAATTTATTTTAGTTTAAGGTGTGAGGTAGAGATTCAACTTTATTTTCTTTCAGATGACTGTCCAGTTATTTTACTAGCAGATAAGGTGTATTTTCCTTATTTGTCCTTCAATTTTGGAGTTTTTGTCTTTATGTTTTCTTCTTTCTCTCCTATATAAACTTGAGAAATCAGCTTGCACATTAAAAAAATTCTGTTGGTTTTAACAAATGAGATTGCATCAAATGTATAGATGAATTTAGGGGAGAATTGACAGTTTTATGAAGTCTGTATAGAGCTTCAGGACATACTTTCCTCTCTGATAAGAAGAAACATGGTACAAGATGCTGTCCTTTCTGCCTTTTGATGTAGTTCTGTGAAGATGTCATTGTCATAACTTCAAACATTACACCCGACCTCCCTCCTTATACTAAAATAAACTTCAGCCACACTGGCCTCCTTGCTGTTTCTTCAACTTAACTGGCATGTCCTTTCCGCTCAGAAAAACTCTTCCCTCAGAAATCTGCCTGGCTTATTCCCTCATCTCCTTCAACTATCTGCTGAGTGCCACCTTCTCATTGAGCCTACGCTGACCACCCAATTTATTTTTATTTTTTATTTTATTTTATTTTATTTTTTAGATGGAATTTTGCTCATCACCCAGGCTGGAGTGCAATGGCGTGATCTTGGCTCACTGCAACCTGCATCTCTGGGGTTCAAGCAATTCTCATGCCTCAGCCTCCCGAGTAGCTGGGATTACAGGTGCCTGCCACCATGCCGAGTTAATTTTTTTGGTATTTTTAGTAGAGATGGAGTTTTGCCATGTTGGTCAGGCTGGCCTTGAACTCCTGACCTCAGGTGATCCACCAGCCTCGGCCTCCCAAAGTGCTGGGATTACAGGTGTGAGCCACCGTGCCCGGCCTGACCACCCAATTTAAAATGACTCTTGCCTCCCACTCTGAGCTCTCCTCATTTACCTATCCATTCTACTTTATTTTCCATATGACTTATTGTCTTCTTACAATTTACTTAATCATGACACGTGTTTATTGTGCGTGTCCAGCACTAAAATTTAAGCCTCAAGAGGACAAGGATATTTGTCTATTTTATTCACTGCCATAGCCCGAGTGCCTAGAACTCTCCCTGGCATACAGTAAATGTTTAATAAATTTTTGTTTAATTGAATTTAAAAAACTTTTTTTGGCCTGGTGCGGTGGCTCACACCTATAATTCCAGCACTTTGGGAAGCCAAGGCAGGTGGATCACATGAGGCCAGGAATTTGAAACCAGCCTTGCCAACATGGTGAAACCTCATCTCTACTAAACAAAAATTAGCCATGCACGGTGGCATGCACCTATAGTCCCAGCTACTTGGGAGGCTGAGGCAAGAGAATCCCTTGAACCCAGGAGATGTAGGTTGCAGTGAGCAGAGATCTTGCCACTGCACTCCACCCTGGGTGACAGAGAGAGAACCTGTCTCAAAAATAAATAAAAAAAAAAAATAAAAGAAGCTATTTAGTAACAGATTTTATTTAGAATAAACACTGCAATTTTATCAAATATGATATCTCTTTTCAGCAGTCATGGAAATAATCATATGACTTTTCTCTTTTCATTGCCAGACATGGTAAATTATATATTACATTTCCTAATAGAAAAATAGCCTTGCATTTCTACAATAAACCTCATTTAGTCATGGCATATTATTCTTTTATGAGCTGCCTGATTTTGTTTGCTATTGTATTTATTATATTTAAGTTTTTGAATTGATACTGAAAGTGAGATTGGTGTAAAGTTTTGTCATGACATCTTTGTTTGGCTTTGTTACCACTGTTATGCTAGCTTTAAAATATAATTTAGAACATTCCCCCTGCCATACATTTGAAAAAATACTCTAGAATACTTCAAATAGCTTTGACTTTGTTTTTCTCTAAAATATGGCTACTGGTTGGGCATGGTGGCTCATGCCTGTAATACCAGCACTTTGGGAGGCCAAAGCAGGTGGAGGACTGCCTGAATCCAGGAGTTTGAGACCAGCCTGGGCAACACAGCAAGACCCTATCACTACAAAAAAAAAAAAAATAGCTAGGCATGTAGCATGCTCCTGTAGTTCTAGCTACTTGGGAAGCTGAAGCAGGAGGATTGCTTGAGCCCACGCGTTTGAAGCTGCAGTGAGCTATGGTGGTGCCAGTGCACTCCAGCCTAGCCTGGGTGACAGAGCAAGACCTGGTCTCCAACAATAAATAAATAAATAAATAATCTCCATCACTCTTCCTAGTTTGTTGATACCTTCTGGGCTTCAAACCACCTTAGACTTCTCTGCTCCGTCCAACATGGCTTCCACTCTCAGATCCTCCAAATAGAAACATCCCTTTGACAATGTTCAAAACCTTAAGTGGTTCTAGGGAGTACAAACTTAAACTCAAGAGCGCAGAAGATGAAGATGTTTACTTTTGTGTTTAAAAGAAGGGATCTCTGGCAGTTGATCAAACCTTGTTCACTTAGTGCAGTGAGGTTAACACTATTGATTTATCTATCCAGAGGGTTTTCTTAGCTTATTTATTTTTATCATCATTCTTCAAACTTATTCTTTTATCTAACACATTGTGAGTACCTGCTGTGTGCTTATGTCCATTGTGGTTCTACAGAATTAGAAGACATGTTCCCTGCCTGAAAGAGTTTTTAGTCTAGTTGGTGAGACAAGACAAATGGAAATAAAAAATAAACAATAAAGCAAGTCAATGTATAATATACCTCAATGGGTAGAATAGATAATTATTGCTATTGAGCACAGGGGAGGGATGATTGCTGTGGAATATACCAGTTCTCATTTGCCCCAGATTTGCCCATCTGTGGTAAGCCTGTGATGATTAATTTTATGTGTCAATTTGACCAGGTTATGATACCCAGTTGTTTGGTCAAACGCTAGTCTAGATGTTGCTGTGAATGTGTTTTAGAGATGTGATTAAGATGTAATTCAGTAGGCTTTGTGTTGAGCAGATTACCTTCTATAATGTGGATGGGCCTCATTCAATCAGTTGCAGGCTTTCAGAGAAAAGAACCCTCGAGGAGGAAGGCATTCTGTCTCCAGACTGTCTTCAGACTCAAGACTGTGATATCAAATCTTCCCTGGGGCTCTAGCGTGTTGGCCTGCCTTGCAGATTTTTGACTTGCCAGCCCCCACAATCACAAGAACCAATTCCTTAAGATAAATATCTCTCTCTAGATATATATATCTAAAAATATTCTCAGTCAGGCCGGGCACGGTGGCTCATGGTGGCCTGTAATCCCAGGACTTCGGGAGGCTGAAGCGGGTGGATCACTTGAGGTCAGGAGTTTGAGACCAGCCTGACCAACATGGGAAAACCTGTCTCTACTAAAAATACAAAAATTAGCTGAGCATGGTGGATCACGCCTGTAATCCCAGCTACTTAGGAGGCTGAGACAAGAGAATCACTTGAACCTGGGAGATGAAGGTGGCAGTGAGCCGAGATCATGCCACTGCACTCTAGCCTGAATGATGGAGTGAGACTCTGTCTCAAAAAAAAAAAAAAAAAAAATCTAGGTCAGTGTTCTTCCAGAAAACAGACCCAAAAGCATATATATGAAACATGGGCTCAAGCAATCCTCATGCCTCAGCCTCCTGAGTAGCTAGAAGTACAGATGCATGCTACTGTGTCTGCTAATTAAAAAAAAAGTTTTATTTTTTAGTGATAAGGTCTTGCTTTGTTGCCCAGGCTGGTCTTGAAATCCAGAGGTTCTTTCTGGAAAACGCTGACTGATACAAAGCCCGGTATATATTGATATTCCCACTGAGATGTAATATCATTCATTCATTCAAGAAAAAAATTCATTAGTTATCTATTAGTGTGGTGGATTAAAAGTATAGGCTTTGAAACCAGCCTATCTAGGTTTATTTTCTAGTATAAGCTCCAGTTTTCTTATCTGTAAAATGGGGATAATGATATGTATATTTTATGGGTTTTTTGAAGAATAATTGAGTTAATAAAAACCTGCTAAGTGCTTTGAACAACACTCAATACAGTTATCACTCAATACATGTGAGCTATCTTTATTTTGACTACATGTCAGAGCATTGTGCTTGGCTTTGTAGAAACAATGGTAAGTATTATACAGAGTTAACCCTTAAATTGCTCATAGTCTAGTTGGGGAGTCAGAGAAATAGATGTACATGCCAATACAGTGTGCTAAGGATATCGACGGAGGTGTGCACAGGGCCACAGGCTGTGCAGACAGAGCAGGTACTCAGGACCCTGAGGCCCAGACTAAGAGAATCTGTGGCCCCCGAGCTGTGAAGGGAGGCAGACGGAGTAACCTGCAGGAGGCTGGAAGCTGAGAAACCAGTGTTTTCCAGGGAAACTTTTTGCATGGAGTAAAGACTGTGAGGGTGAGCTGATGGAAGATGATGGGGAAGAGATAAGCCTGGGGCCAGATGCTGGAGGGCTTTGTGTGCCAGAGTTAGAGATCTGTTTGGTCTTTATCTCTCTAATACTTAAGATCCCCATTCCTGCAAGGGTTTTAAGCTTTTTAAAGCCTTCTAGTAGGATAAGTAATATGGCAAAACAGAGGCACAATCATACATCCACAAATGAATGAATGAACGAACGTCTGTTTTTATTATTATTTTTGGGGTGGGAGAACAGAGTTGACCTTCCTGTAGAGTGGTGGCTCTCAGCTGGGGTGATTTTGCCCCCCAGAGGGGACATTTGGCAATGTTGGAAGACATTTTTGTCATAATTGGGGTACAGGGGGTGCTACTGGCATGTAGTGAGTAGAGGCCAGGGATGTTGCCAGAAGTTCTACCACATCCCTGAGAGCCGCCGACAATAAATTGACAGGTCCAAAATGTCCATAATTTTCAGGTCCAAAATGTCCAGCTGAGGTTGAGAAATGCTGCTGTAAAAAGACAGTGAGAAATAGGTTTGGAGGAGGAGGAGCACACCTTAT
Organism: Pongo pygmaeus; assembly: GCF_028885625.2. Taxonomy (NCBI): domain Eukaryota; kingdom Metazoa; phylum Chordata; class Mammalia; order Primates; family Hominidae; genus Pongo; species Pongo pygmaeus. The sequence goes on from NC_072390.2 coordinate 66,081,735, forward strand.
AGTACACCTTTAATGTCCCACAAGTATTTTGGACTATTCTACAGGCCATTAGAAAGCCAGTGAAGGTTTTTGAGTAGAGAAGATGATGAAGGTCATGCTTAGGAGGATTAATCTGGCTGTTGTATGCAGGATTCATTAAAGGGTGGGCGGGACCAGAGGCAGGAGGATCATGTAGATGGCTGTTGTGATTGTTCAGACTCCAGTGTTAGGAGCCTGCATGATTGGGAAAAGAGGGAGAGAAAAATAATAAAAATTGATGGACACAGGAAGCCTGGTGAGGAAGCTATTTTGGAAGATGATAATGTGTTTTTTAAGAAAACATTCATTTTAAGAAAAGAGTGCAATTCACGCAGAAACATATCCTAGGCAGGAAAGAAGACAGGATTTGACTATAAGAGTCAACAGCCTAGAAGTGACAGGCGAAATGTTGGCAGTGGACTAGTTCCTGGGGAAAAAGGCCTGAAAATAGATCATGCTGTCTCCCATTTTAACTTTTTTCTTTAAAGAACCCCCATTTCCCAGCAGTGTTGTAAATGAGAGGAATGGAGACAGCTGCTACTCCCAGGTAACCTGACTCTACCGGTATTCAAGGCCCTAAGCGGCTGTTTGTTGTGATGGGCCAGGTGCTTCTGGAAGGTTGACTCCATGGGAAAACTAATCACTGAAAATGAGCCTGATCATCTTAATGTTTCTTGTTACTTTTGGTCCTCATCAGCCTAGGGAGTATATTTGTAATCAGGAACAAAATCGGCTAGACTCCCTCTTCTCGTGCCAACACCTGAGTTGGTGGCATTGCATGGATGTTTTCCTAGATCCTATTTTTATAGAATACTGATCACTGCCTTCCCTGATGTGGGTTTTTTCCCATGTCTTACTAGTATTTTTCTCTCCCAAATGCCATATTATCCACATAATTCTAGCATCTTTGCAGGTTGAAAACTTGATCTAAGTGTATAGCCATGCAATGAAAAAGATAGTGTTGAGGAAAATAGAAAGACAAATAATTTTATTTGGGTTTTTAAAAAAGAAGGGCCATTAAAATGGCTTTTTTTTTTTTTTGTTCTTGAGGTGGAGTCTCACTCTGTTGCCCAGGTTGGAGTGCAGTGACACAATCTTGGCTCACTGCAATTCTCCGCCTCCTGGGTTCAAGCGATTCTCTTGCATCAGCCTCTCGAGTAGCTGGGATTACAGGCGCCCACTACCATGCCTGGCCAATTTTTGTATTTTTAGTAGAGATGGGGTTTCACCATGTTGGCAGGCTGGTCTTGAACTCCTGACCTCAGGTGATCTGCCCACTTCAGCCTGTAAAATTGCTGGGATTACAGGCATGAGCCACCATGCCCAGTGTGTGTTTTTTTTTTTGTTTTGTTTTTTATTTTTTTTGGTAGAGATGGGGTCTTGCTATGCTGCCTGGCTTTTTTTTTTTTTTTTTTTTTTTGAGAAAGAGTCTTGCTGTGTCACCCAGGCTGGAAGTACAGTGGGCATGATCTTTGCTCACTGCAACCCCTGCCTCCCGGGTTCAAGTGATTCTCATAAAATGGCTTTTTTTTTAAGTGAAGAATTACATAGCTAATGTTTTAAATGGTTGTCATACAGGAGATACTGGCCATCTATTATTGATCTTCTCTAACAACAATTTAACATAATAATACCATGTAATGTAAAAACACATAAGTTTACATGTGTAAACCCATTTCACAGGCTGGAGCTTAGAGAACTGAATGTTCAAGGCCTCAGAGGAAAATGGTGGCACTAGGGTACTGGTCAATCATTGTTCTTTCTGTGCCAGCTGCTATAGTGTAGATTAAGTTACTAGATGGAATTTGTGTGTGTGTGTGTGTGTGGCCAACTTTCCCCTCTCCTTTTCACAATTTCTACTTTTTCCTTGGAGATCATTCTGTATCAGAACATATAGAACATCTTGTTATTCTTTTTAGTGGCTATACAGTATTCTATTTTAATGGATGTAGCTTAATTTGTTTACTTAACATTTAGGTTTATCTTTCCCCATTCTTGTTTTGTTTTGTTTTTGAGATGGAGTCTCGCTCTGCTGCCCTGGCTGGAGTGCAGTAGCATGATCTCTGCTCAGTGCAACCTCCGCTTCCTAGGTTCAAGTGATTCTCGTGCCTCAGCTTCCCGAGTAGCTGGGATTACAGGCACCCGCCACCATGCCTGGCTAATTTTTGTATTTTTAGTAGAGATGGGGTTTCACCATGTTGGCCAGGCTGGTCTCGAACTCCTGACCTCAAGTGAGCCTCCCACCTTGGCCTCCGAAAGTGTTGGGATTACAGGCATGAGCCACTTCACCCAGCCCCCATTCTTTTTCTATGAAATAATGCTTCAGTGAAAAACCTTGGGCATACATCATTTCACACAGAAGTGACAAGTACAAATTCCTCCTCTAGAATAAATTCCTAGAGGTGGAATTGTGGGGTCCGGCGGTATGTGGATTTGTAATTTTGATAGATATTGCAAACCTCCCACAAACTATGTACAGGACTGTTCTTGTGTTCTTTTACTTTTCTTTTTTTCTTTTTCTTTTTCTTTTTTGAGATGGAATCTCACTCTGCCACCCAGGATGGAGTTCAGTGGCGAAATCTCGGCTCACTGCAACCTCTGCCTCCCCGCTTCAAGAGATTCTTGTGCCTCAGTCTCCAGAGTAGCTGGGATTACAGGCACATGCTGCCGCACTCGGCCAGTTTTGTTCTTGTGTTCTTAAACTTGCTGTTTTTTGTACTTCTGATAGATAAATAATAGCTTCTTGCACTTTTCTTTTTATAGTGTGGTTGAATATATTTTCCTATGTTCAAGAGCCATTAGTATTTATTTATTTATTTATTTATTTATTTATTTATTTATTTTTAGACAGGGTCTCACTCTGTCACCCATGCTGGAGTGCAGTGGTGCGATCTTGGCTCACTGCAACCTCCACCTTCCAAGTTCAAGTGATTCTCTTGCCTCAGCCTCCCAAGTAGCTGGGACTACAGGCATGTGCCACCATGCCTGGCTAATTTTTGTATTTTTAGTAGAGTCGGGGTTTCGCCATATTGGCCAGTCTGGTCTCGAACTCCTGAGCTCAGGTGATCTGCCTGCCTCAGCCTGCCAAATTGTTGGGATTAGAGGCATGAGCCACTGCTCCTGGCCCAACCCATTGATATTTTTAATGTCCTCTGGGCCTTCTGAACCTAGGAAAAGCCTAGCTTGTCCCTAGATGAGCTATGTTAGTAGCTTCCTGCCAATGGGGAAGACCCTGCCTTCTTTCCTTTTAATAATGCTTATTGAATGATTGGACAAGAGTTCCCCCTTTTTGTCACTCTGCAAGAACTCCCCCGGAACAGAGGGAATCTCAGACCCTGCACATCCTTCTGTCATCCTTTGCTCCTGCTATTTCTTCTCCCTTACTAAACTCACCTGCCTCAGACTACTAATGGGCAAATGCCATAGCCAGTTGATCACTCTGGCCACCAGCCTCCGTTGTACTGACCCAGTTTTCACCTCTGACTTTGTTGGGTATCTGTTGCCATCCAGCCCCATCTAGAGTTCCATACTTTCATTTCCTTCTGGTCACCTACTCTCAATGCTGCTAGTCCTTTGTTTAGCCAACCACAACGATGTAGTTTACCACCTCTTCGAGAGTGTGGTATGCATCAAGCACTGTGCTAAGTGTTTTGCAGAAATGATCTCATTAAGCCTTTGTAAGAGCCTGATTTTATAGACGAATAGATGAATAAATTGAAGCTCAGAGAGGTTAGATAAATTTCCTGAGGCAGATAGGTAGTGTGATGGTTAATTTTAGATGTTCACTTGACTGAGTTAAGGGATACCCAAATAGCTGGTAAAATATTATTTCTGGGTGTGTCTGTGAGGATGTTCCCAGAAGAGATTAGCATTTGCATTGGTAGACTGAGAAAAGAAGATTGCCCCCACCAGCATGGACAGACATCATCCAATCCATTGAGAGCTGGGATGGAACAAAAAGGCAAAGGTGAATTTGCTCTCTTCTGGAGCTGGGGCATCTATCTTTTCTTGCCCTGGGACATCAAAGCTTCCCCAATTGGTGGGCCTGTGGACCCAGGAACTTAACATCAGTGGTTTCTCCAAGTTCTCAGGCCTTTTACCTTGGACTGAGAGTTTACGCTACTGGCTTCCCTGGTTCTCCAGCTTGCAGACAGCATATTGTGGGATGTATTGGCCTCCATAATCATGTACACCAATTTCTATAATAAATTTTCTCTCATGTATCTCTATGTATCTGCTATGGTTTGAATATTTATCCCCTCCAAAACTCATGTCCCCTCCAAGACTCATTTACTCTCCAATGTGTTGGTATTAAGAGGTGGGGTCTTTAAGAGGTGATTAAGCCATTCATGGATGAATGGATTAATAAATTAATGGATTAATAGATTAATGGGTTATCACAGGAATGGGACTGGTAGCTTTATAAGAAGAGGAAGGCCGGGCATGGTGGCTTATGCCTCTAATCCCAGCACTTTGGGAGGCCGAGGCAGGCGGATTGCCTGAGTTCAGGAGTTCGAGACTAGTCTGGCCAACATGGAGAAACCCCATCTCTACTAAAAATACAAAAAAAAACGATAGATGTGGTGGTGAGTGCCTGTAATCCCAGCTACTCAGGAGGGTGAGGCCAGGGAATTGCTTGGGCCAGGGAGGTGGAAGTTGCAGTGAGCCAAGATCGCACCACTGCACTCCCACCTGGGTGACAGAGGGAGACTCCATCTAAAAAAAAATAACAATAATGATAATAAGAAAGAAGTGGAAGAGAGACCAAGAGAACTGAACTAGCACACTCAGTCCCTTCACCATGTGGTGCCCTGCCCTGCCTTAAGACTCTGCAGAGTCCTCATCAGCAGGAAGGCCCTCACCAGATGCAGCCCTTAGAACTTGAACTTTTTGGCCTCCGTAAGTATAAGAGATAAATCTTTTTTCTTTATAAATTACCCAGTTTCAGGTACTCTGTTATAAGCAACAGAAAATGGACTAAGACAATATCATATTGGTTCTGTTTCTCTGAAGAACCCTGACTAATTAGAGGTGGTGAGTGGAGGAGCTAGAACTCCATCTCTGTTTCACTCTAAACTGCATGTTGCTAATTGTCCTTGTGGTGGTGCTAAGTGGACCTCACCCTCTGGGGTTTGCTCTTTGGTGCTTTCTGGGGTTTGCCACCATCTCTCTCTAGCTCATGTAAATTTTCTGCCTTGCTTTTTCTCTGATTCAAGTGTCTTTCTCTGCAAATTGCCCAGGTCTATTTTCTGAGGGATGGGTGAAGGGTAGAAACCACTATAGGGGTCCTCAGACATAGGGGCTGAAGCCCATGGTGATCCAGGTCTGAGTTTTACCATTCAGGTGTCTTCTTCCTAAGGCACATGCACTCTGGAGCAGGAGGAATGGGGGCCGAGGAGGTGAAAAAGGAGAATAACCTCATATTGTATAAAACCCATCACTCCCATTCAGCACTCACTGCTCAATCTGGTCCCCGCCCCCCCGCCCCACCCCGTCAACATTCTAGACTTCTACCCTATCCAGTGGGATTTTTCTCTCGGGCCTCTGTGTCCTTGTGTTCCGGCTTCTACTGGGTGTCTCAGGCCAGCAGATCCACACATAAGTGAATCCTTCATACTGGTTGGACTCAAAAAATTGCTCAAGTGAAAAAAAATTTCCCAAGGGGTTCCCAGGATCTAGCAAATCAGGGGCTGCAACTAGACCCTCGTGCAAGAGTCCCTTGTGTAAGAACCATCTTCACACTAGGCTGAACATACAGAATGCCGACAGGCTGTGTTGTAGCCAGTTGCACATGCTGACATTTCTGGGCCTTAACCTTGGTGTTGCTAAACCATCCCAACATAATCTGCCCCCTCATCAAAGCTGTGCTCTGTAGTCTTGACTGAAGATGGGATGATGGATTAAACAGGCTCTTAATGTTGAGTTCATTTTCATCTGTATTTCTGTCCCATGTTCCTTTACCTGGATTCCTGTCTTTAGTACTACTGCTATCTCTTAATTTTCCAATTTAATCCCAGTACCACTGCCTTGGGCAGCTGCTCCTTCACGACTCTCATTCCAAATAGCTTGGTTCATACCCTGTATTAGCCTGTTCTCACACTGCTATAAAGAACTGCCTGGCTGGGCACAGTGGCTCATGCCTGTAATCCCAGGACTTTGGGAGGCCGAGGCAGGTGGGTCACCTGAGGTCAGGAGTTCAAGACCAGCCTGGCCAACATGGCAAAACTCCGTCTCTACTAAAAATACAAAAATTAGCCAGGTGCAGTGGTGCATGCCTGTAATTCCAGCTACTTGGGAGCCTGAGGTGGGAGAATTTCTTGAACCCAGGAGGCAGAGGTTGGCAGTGAGCCGAGATCACGCTACTGCACTTCAACCTGGGCAAGAAAGTAAGACTCTGTCTCAAAAACAAAAACAAACAAACAAAAAAAACCACCACCGCCAACAAAAAAAACTAAAAAACTGCCTGAGACTGGGTAATTTATAAAGAAAAGAGGTTTAATTGACTCACAGTTCTGCATGGCTGATCCTCAGGAAACTTGTAATCATGGCAGAGGGAAGCAGGGAAGTCTTACACGGCAGCAGGCGAGAGAGCATGTGAAGGAAGCGAATGGGGAAGATCCCCTTATAAAACCATCACATCTCATGGGAACTCACTCCCTATCATGAGAACAGCATGGGAGAAACTGCGCCCATGATCCAGTCACCTCCCACCAGGTCCCTCCTTCAACACCTGGGGATTACAATTTGAGATGAGATTTGGGTGGGGACGCAGTGCCAAACCATATCACATTCTTCCTTCCCAACTGCCCTTCTCCAACATGGTTTATCCCACTGCTTGTCAGTCAGCATTCTCAGCTGTTACTCCAGCAGCCCTTCCTGACTCTCCTTTCCCCCCCATCCCAACTGCAGAGGCAGCTTGGACTCTGGTCTTGCCTTCTGGCCACTCCCCAGAGCAGACAGAGCATGGCCGCAGCCTAGAGGTATTTTGTCAGCAGAGCTCTGCTCTAGCTTCTCTGTCTACTGCAAGATGGGCAGGACTGAGAGTGCATTTATCTGGAATTGGAGGGTCTGCAGCCAAACACAGCAGGATATCAACTCCATAGTGATTCAGTTCACTGTTTATCCCAGAGTGGAAGTGAGAAAACAGGAATACTCTAGGTTGAAAGAAATGTCAGAGTCCTCTGATCTCCTCTTTAGCTCCTAGCTGTGGCCATCATTTAACCTACCTGGCCTGCAATCGGAGGCCTGGCAAGATGATCTCTTTAAATCTCTCCCCTCTCAGAGACAGGTGAGTTTATACTACACATAGGTGTCAACACACACACAGGCAAACTTGAGGTTTTTTGAAAAAGAAGAAAAATATTTTTCAATAGAAGGTTTATTTTGTAACATGCAGCACAGCAATTTCTTTGGCTGAAAATAGGGTCGGTTTTCAAGGATGTGGTGTAGGGAGAGACACAGTGTGGTGCAATGGGCTTGGGGTCTGTCTTAATCTGTTTGGGCTGCTACAACAAAATACCATAGACTGGGTGACTTATAAACAACAGAAGTTTATTTCTTACAGTTCTGGAGGCTGGGAAGTCCAAGATCAAGGCTCAGGCAAATTTATTGTCTGGTAAGGGCCCACTTTCTCCTCAATGGCTCCTTTTTGCTATGTCTTTATATGGTGGAATGAGCTCCCTTGGGTCTCTTTTATTTTATTATTTTTATTTTTTTCTTTGAGACAAAGTCTCACTCTGTTGCCCAGGTTGGAGCGCAGTGGAACGAACTCAGCTCACTGCAACCTCCACCTCCTGGGTAGAAGCGATTCTCCTGCCTCAGCCTCCTGAGTAGCTGGGATTACAGGCATGCGCCACCATGCCCAGCTTTTTTTTTTTTTTTTGTGTGTTCTTAGTAGAGATGGGGTTTGCCATGTTGGCCAGGCTTGTCTCGAACTCCTGGCCTCAAGTGATTTGCCTGCCTTGGCCTCCCAAAGTGCTGGGATTACAGGCGTGAACCACGGCGGCTGGCCCCTTGGGTCTCTTTTATAAGGCCACTGATCCCATTCATGACCATATTCATCATTTAATCACCTCCCAAAGTCCTGATCTCAAAATGCCATCACATTAGGAATTAGGTTTCAACATGTGAATTTTGAGGGGAGAGGGGCACAAGCATTCGATCCCTAGCAGAGACCCAGAACCCAGTTCTAGTCGGCTAACTTGTGTAACTTCAGGAAAACCACTTCACTCTCTTAGCCTAAGGGTTTCCCATCATCTGTCAGTGATGGGGTTGGGCTAGTGGTCTCTGGAATTCCTTCCAGCTGTGATATGCCAGGATAGGCAAGCAACTGTTAGCCTTCACCCATGCAAGTGCCTAGGAGTTCAAGGCTGCGGTAAGCAGTGATCATTGCACTACATTCCAGCCTAGGCAACAGAGAGAGATCGTGTCTCAAAAAAAAAGGAAAAGAGATGTGTTAGGAAGAGGAGATTCAGTGAGACATGAAACAAAATATCAGTATGAGACTAAACTTCTCTGGTTATTCAATAACAATAGCTATCATTAATGGTAATAAACCCCATTGTATTTGGAAGTATAGACACTACTGATGATGTGCAGATGTTGGAGGGAAAAGCCATGATCACATTCAGCTGATGGCAGTGTGCAAACCACCCAGCCCAGATCAGCCCAGCTTTTTTGTTTATAAAGTGCGTAGACAGCATCTGCTTAAATAAACAAAGAGCCACCCTTAGGTTGTTGATTGTTGAAGGGGAGAGAGATGTGGAGAATTTAGTCCAGTGATCTCATTTTAGAGATGAGGAAACTAAGGCTCAGGGAGGGGCAGTGACCTCATGTGCAGTAAACCATTTAATGGAACCGCCGGGCCTAGAATCGAGTTTCCTGACTCTCTGCACACTGGTTATTCCTGAACAATCTACCTAAATGTTGCTAGGTTGGGGGAAAGTCTACTAATTCCCCCAAGAGTCCCAGAGTGTCCCAGTCAGCCCAATCCATGCCCCACCCTGACCTGCCCAATCTTCTCCCACCTTTGCCTCCAGGGTTATTTCTCCAAAAGTCAGCGCCAATCAGGGCCTTCCTCCCCACCACAGAAATTTATGCTGGGTTCTCAGAGTAATAAACTCTTAAACTCCTCAGCAAGGCACTGCAGGTCCCTTGCTTTGTGATCCAAGTGGAGCCTGCTCTGATGTCATCTCCCGTCCCTCCTCCATGCCCTGACGGGCAGGGCACTGTGGCTTGCCTGCTCACATGAATTCCTGACCCTCCTCTTCTGTCTGGCAGAGCCCAAAACCTATTAGAGAGGTTGCAAAGGCTAAATGCTCTCTTTTCCCATTCAGTTGAACCCAGAGCACAGGGTTGTGAGCCAGCACTGCCCGTCAGGATGATGCCCATGGACACCTACTGTGGGGGATAGAGGTAGCTTTGGTAAAGGTTTTTCTCCTTCTAAAATAGAGGGATGTACATAGAGAGGCCCTTCCACCTTCTTCCTGGTTTCGGAGGACGTGGCATGAGCACTTGGTAATGAAGCTGCTGCAGTTTTCTTGCAGTCCTGAGGGAGAAGGCCAAAGAATTCCAGAGAAGCTGCCCCGCAGGCCAGGTATCGCCAACCCAGATCAACCAGCGCTGGAACTTTCCACAGCTGGACTTGTTGTTATATACAATATAAATATATTATATGGTAATCTATAACAAATGACTAAATAATAAACTTACAAATTCACAATTACTTAAGTCTTCCATTACTTGCCTGCTGACCGATATAATAGCTGTTCTTTGTTTCTTTTTTTTTTTTTTTTTTTGAGATGGAGTCTCGCTCTGTTGCCCAGGCTGGAGTGCAGTGGTGCCATCTTGGCTCACTGCAGCCTCCTCCTCCTGGGTTCAAGTGATTCTTCTGCCTCAGCCTCCTGACTCAGTAGCTGGGATTACAGGCCCCTGCCATCATGCCCAGCTAATTTTTGTATTTTTGGTAGAGATGAGGTTTCGCCATGTTGGCCAGGCTGGTCTCGAACTCCTGACCTTAAGTGATCCGCACGCCTCGGCCTCCCAAAGTGTTGGGATTACAGGTGTGAGCCGCTGCACGTGGCCAATAGCTGTTCTTTGACTGAATCGGGCCTCCTTCCCTCAGCTGCCTGCCCCCTCAGGAAACGGAGATGAGAGTTAAAACTACGGAAAAGCTCAAGTCTCCCCTCCGTATCCTGGACTTCCTCCTCATTCCTTCCCTTTGTGGGCTTCTGCAGTAGGGTTTCTGTTTCTACGAGGCCAATGGACACTCCAGAAAGGTAGCATCTCAGTGCTCTGGAAGTGTTCTCCTGACTCATACTCACAGCTCCTTATACCTAGCTCTAGACTCTTCTGGGCAAGGACTTCAGTTCTTGTTCTCTATTTTCTGTTTATGTAGCAATTCAGGCTTGACAGACTCTGGGTGCCCCATGAGGGAGTTTGGCTTCCTTTAGGAGAGAGTCTGCCTCCAACTCAACAGGGCCTCCTTGGACCACGTGAGGGCATGGCCTTCCCAATTCCACTCTATTTAGAGATTCTCACTTGCAATGATCCTGGTCTTCATGGTTGGATATGGACATTACCACCTTTCACCTCTCTCCATGCCTGGAGGAACAAATTCTTTGCTCCAATCAAAGCAGTTTACATGCATGCTTCAAAAATCAACTTTCTCTTCTTTCAACAGTTTCCTCCACCTTGAATGCTCCTTTATACCAACATCTCCACCTATCGGAATCTGCCCCAATCTTAAAAACCTCATGCACATTCACATCCCCTGTGTGTGAATTTTCTCCATTCCAGCTAGAGAGCTCTCCTCCCTTTCAGCACTTGCAAGACCATGCATAGCCTAGCAATTACTCAGTGTGTGTTATACTGCCTTGTTTTGGGGCTGTGAACATGTGTCTCCCAGCTGGACTATGAGCTTCTGGGACCACAGTTTATATATCTTTTAAATCCTCTCCGGAGAAAGTGCTGCAGGACAATCCAAGTCAACAAACATTTATTGTGCTTGGTGATGCTATCTCAGGACTTCTTGTTATGGGGAATAATAAATATAGCTATTCTTCAAATCTAATTATATTTGGGATTGCATTTCCTTGCAACCAAGAGCACCATACCTAATACATATACCAACAAAGGAAATAGATGTAGGAGTGGAAATGATTTTTCTACAGTTTATTTCAACTTGGGTGATGTATAAGGGGGAATGACTGAAAGAAGGGAGAGGGTAAGGATTGGTCCCATAAATATGTATCCACAATAATTTTTAAAAAGTTTTAAAAAGTTATAATAAGGTAACTATAACTAACAATAATTTATTATCTATTTCAAAAGAGCTAGAAGAGTTGATCTGAAATGTTCTTAACACAAAGAAATGATAAATGTTTGAGGTGATGGCTATTGTAAGTGCCTGATTTGATTATTACACGTTGTATGCTTGTATCAAAATATCATATGTACTGTATAAATATGTGGCTATACATAACAATTCTACATAATACTATTATTATTAATATGATAATAAATAATAATAATCACAATAATAGTATTGTGTACAATTATTATGTATCTGTAACCATATAAAATAAAAAAATTAGAAAAAGAGTTGGTGTATGTGTGTGTATAAAAGCCCAAAGCTAAAGGAAACTCATAGTGACTGTGTGTACATACGTGGTGGTGGGGGGAGGAGGCTCATGAGGAGGTTTATTTAGGAGCAAGGTTAAAATAATAAACTTCATGTTCAGTGCTACCCTCATATAAATTAGTAAACTCTAGATATTCTTTTAAGCAACAAACATTTCTTGAGTGCCCCACGTTTGTGAGGTTTGGATAAGAATACTCTATTTCTTAACATTTTAACTTACCTCATCCAAACGAATGCTTCCTAACATGAAATTTGGTTTTACTCTCAATAGATAAAGAAAATAGTTTTTATTCTCCATTTAGGTCAAAAGCAATTTTGGCAGCAGTTCAAACACTTCTCAGGGCACCAAAAATAACTAGAAGCGTATCTTTGTGAATGTCTTTTTTTGGGGCAGGGGTGGGGGGCTGTTTTTTTCTCTGGTATTTTTCTTCTCTATCTTTTGAATTTTCTTTCTTTTTAACAAATTTTGCAATTTTTGCTTTGTATTTCATCACATCTCCCTGCTTTGACATTGCTTGACAGTTTAAAAAACCCAGGTGTTCTTTCATTCCTCTCTGAGATGATGGTAACATTTCAATAATTCATATTAATGGGGTTGGGGAGTTGGAGTCCCTGGAGGAGCAGGAAAGTAGTTTGGTAAAGTGGAGGAAGCCTTGGACCTGAGTTTGGGAGACCTGGGTTTTCATGCAGGATTTTTTCACTAACTGGCTGGATGACCTTGGGCAAATCACAACTACTCAGAGTCCTTAGGCCCTTATCTCTAACAAGAAGTATTTGGCCAAAATGCTCTCTAGGCATTAACATTCTATGACATTTCTAAAAACCAGCTTTCTATAAAAAGTGAGATTTGTACTTGTGTTTGAAAATATGGGTCTTTGGTGATAATTAACACCGGATTTAAAAGGCGTTTTGTATTCTGCAACTTTGTGGTTACTTGAGCTTTATAAATGAGGACTGGGATTTGGGACCAGCATTTCTCAGGTTGTTGTCAATCAAACACTGGAAACATTTCCAGATAGGAGTTGACTCTGCAGGAAATGGGGAGAAGAATAGTAACAGTCCTTGACTTGTGCTCTTTTTTTTCTTTTCTTTTCTTTCTTTTTATTTATTTATTTTTTTGGTGGTTAAAAAATCATAACATTGAAATCTATCCTACTAGCAAAATTTTAAGTGTACAGTACAGTATTGTTAACTATAGGCATGTGTTTGTATAGCAGTTCTCTGGAACATTTTCATCTTGCATAACCAAAACTTTATATCCTTTATCTTGCATATCCAAAACTTTATGCTATTGCATAGCAATTCCCCATTTCTCCTTCCCTTTTAGCCCCTGGAAACCAGGATTCTACTTTATGCTTTTATGAGTTCGACTACTTTAGATACCTCATATGAGTGAAATCATGTAGTATTTCTTCTTCTATGATGGGTTTATTTCACTTAGCATAGTGTCCTCAAAGTTCATCAATGAATTTTGACAGGATTTATTTCTTTTTTTAAGGCTGAATAATATTCCTTGATTTGTGTTCTAAATAGAATTTTTCTGAGTTTGATACAAATAAAATTAAAATTCATGTATTTTGTCTCAACACCCATTGCTGCTCTAATTCATGGTGCCCTCACCAATGCAAAAACTCTTTGGGCAGATTTGCCTTGCACCCACTAGCATCTAAAGATGGCTCTCTTTACCTTTGGATGTGTTCCCAATATTGATTGATTATTCTTTTATGATTTTAAGTTGGAGTCAGGCTTATACACAACAGAAGTCTTTGTCTGCAAACATTTTTTTAAATGGAAAGATCATACTATTTTGGAACAATCTAGATTCTTGTCTTGACTTTGTGCAGCCTTGGGCAAGTCTCTCCCATCATGGCCGTCAGTTTCCTCATCTGTAGAATGGAGGCATTAGACTAGTTGAGTGGTTCTCAACAAGGGCAATTTTGCTTTTCAGTGGACCTTTGGCAATGTCTGAACACATTTTTGTTGTCCTAGCTGGGGAGGGTGTGACTGGCATCGAATGGGGAGAAGCCAGGGTTCTTGCTGAACATCATACCACGCATAGAACAGTCCCTCCCTCACCCTCCAAGTTCCCCAAATAATTTTCTGGACCTAATGTCAATAGTGGTGAGGTTGAGAAATCTTAGATTTCTAAGTTTTTTACCATCTATAAAATGCTACAACTCCTTGCATCTCATCACTTTTGCCCTTCACTCTCTCATGGGCTTGGGCCTAAGATAAAACTGTAAAGACCTTATTTAATTTCTTCCTTGTCCTTCTATAGTTTGTTCTTCCCAAGCTTTCATTCTTTGTCCTTTTCTTTCTCTGTCTCATCATGACCTGGGACAAATTTAAGAGGCATATACATTTTAACAAGGTTTAAATTCTGGGCGGCATCAGGCTGGTTTGAAGGGGAAAGACATTTAATCTGCCTAGGCCTTTGCTGCTAGACCGCTTTCATCTCGTTTTGAGTCCATGTGAGAACACTTCCCTGCCAGTTATGTAAGCTGGGGACTGGGGAAGGGTGGACTACTGTTCAGTATTAAAATAAGGTGATGTTTAGTTTTTAGTTTAAGTTTTGAGCCACTGTCAGATTTTGTTTCTTATTCTTTCCTATTCCAACAGTCTCCATTTTGTACAGAATTTTCACGTGCAAAAGTAAAACAGCAGCATAACTGCTCAGGTAGGTTTTGGTCCCAGAGAAACAAAAGCATAACATCTCTAATGTATACCTAGCATTTAAGACACACTCTTTAATCATTTATTTCTTGCGTGTCTATGCTAGAAATATAGCTGGTATCCAAACAGGAAAGATAGAACCTAGGTGTTATCTCTGATAACCTTCCTCTTTCTCATCTCTCATACCTAATCCATCTCCAAATCCTATCAATTTTGCCTCTGAACTATTCTGCGGATCTACCCCTTAACTCAACCTCTTTCAATAACTGCAGTCCAAGTCACTGTCACTTTGTCCTGGATGACTGTCATGTACACTTAACCACTCCAAACCCATCTCCCCTGGTCCCGTCCACTCTACTCTTCACATTGAAATACAATATAAGTCACTGTCTCAAAACACAAATTAGATCACATCAGGCCCTTGGATGAAACTCTTCAATGGCTTTTCACTCTGCTGAGGATAAAGGCAAAACTGCTTTACATGGTCTATAATCTACCTCCCTCCCCACCCTCATCCTCCTGTCCTCCTACCCACTCAAGTTCTCCAACTACATCTCATCCCACCTGTTCCTCATTTTTTCTACTCCAATGACAGTAGCATCTTTCAGTCGCTGGAACTTTTCATGCTCCTTCCTACCACAGTGCCTTTGCACAGACCTTTTCTCCATCCTGAATGCTCTCGCCATCCTTACTCATACCTCCCTGTCTTAGGCTGGGCTTCCCAGAAGCAGACTTTGAGACTTGGACTTGAGTTTGTGTAATTTATTGGAAAGGTGATCCAGAAAGCACTGCTAAGGGAGTGGGGACAGTGAGTCCGGAAAAAGGGGAAGCCAGCACAGGTGCAGTAATGAGCAGAGTCCTAGAGAGGGCAGTTGAGGCTGAGACTCACTAAGGCCTTCTGGGAAATGGCACAGAACATGCCTCTGAGTTGTCCATCCTGAGGGGTGAGAAGGTGAGGTATTTGTACTCTAATTCCTATTGACTATAGGTTGACGACTATTCCTGGGATTGCCAATTTCCTGGTACTTCTGGCCTGTCCTGTGCATGGGCTGAGGCCACTCCTATGGCCAGAGAAAGCACTTGGGGAAAACATGTGTTTGCAGTAGGAAGCTATCGTACTGCCCAGGAATGTGGTGATAGGGGAACTGAACAGGGGACTGGTAGCATCTGCTTCACCACACACCCCTTCTTCATCTAATAGTTAATTCCTACCCATTCTCCGATCTCAGTTCAGCACCTCTTCCAAGAAGTACCCCCAGACTTCCCTGAGGTAGTCAGTACCCTCATAATCAGCACACGTGGCACCATGGTCCTTTCCTTTGCAGCATCTGCCAGTGTGATTGTTTCATTAATATTTGTCTCTAGCACTGGACTACAGATAACCTGAGGCAGGGGCTGTGTCTGTGTTTACTCACCTGTGTCTTTACTGCCACTGTGGCAGCCAGCTCTGGCTTTGTGGCATGTAGGATGGATGCTCTTTAATTTTATTCTTTTTTTACCCCTAATGGGACATACAGTTTTTCTCTTAGTCACCATTTTAAGCACAGCTAAGAGTTCTCACCTTTGTTTGTATTATATTCTGTTTCTACACAAGGATTAGAACTTGTTCTTAATCAAGTCATTAGAAAATTGCAAAGGTTAAAAAATCAAAACAAGTGCTGAAACATTGCTGTGTAGACACAGACTGAAGTGTTTAGAGATAGAACCGTGGACTGGCAGGCAGTGTGATTCTACCATGGCTCAGAGTTGCATGAAAGGTGATTTTGGCCTGTCTCTAACGTGGAAAGAAGTGTGATTTCTTTTGTTTTGGAGACAGAGTTTCACTCTTGTCACCCAGGCTGGAGTGCCATGGCACAATCTTGGCTCACTGCAACCTCCGCCTCTTGGGTTCAAGTGATTCTCCTGCCTCAGTCTTCCAAGTACCTGGGATTACAGGTGTCTGCCACCACGCCCGGCTAATTTTTGTATTTTTAGTAGAGATGGGGTTTGGCCATGTTGGCCAGGCTGGTCTCAAACTCCTGACCTCAGGTGATCTGCCCGCCTCGGCCTCCCAAAGTGCTGGGATTATAGGCACGAGCCACCATTCCTGGCCAAGAAGTGTGATTTCTACAAAATTCTAATGAATGAAAGCTAAGGGCTATGCCGTGTACTCACTGTTTTCTTCTGTGAATCAGAATCGAGCCAACCCATAACAGCTTTGTGGTATAATCTATCTTTTCTAGAGAAAAGCTTCTGATGCTGTAAAGCGAGGGTGTAATTCTTGGGAGTATATTAGTTGAGACTCCAACACAGACTACTATAAAGGGAAAAACCGGATGCAAGACATGGGATGGATGGGGTGGGAGGGGATCAGAGTTACAAGAAATATGATTGGTTTTCTTTCCTTCTCATTCTCTCCCCCTTTCTTCTTCTCATCTTCTCCCCCCCACCTGTTTGATTCTTTCTGTGCTTTCCACATTTTCTTCTACTGTGGATAGGCTGCTTTTATATGTAGGAAAACATGAACACTGGCATTCCCAAGGATAAGTAACCTAGGAGCCTCAGTAGCAAGGAACAGTATCTTTCTCCCACGATCCATACACTGGGGAATTAATTGGTCCTGCCTGAGTCATCTACCTGTTCCTTGGACCAATCTCTGTGGTTAGTGACAGGGAATAGCATGATTACCCAGAGGGGATGATGTGCACCCCTGTGGTAGTGGTGGACAGTAGGGTATTTTGATTGGCAGCCCCATCGGAACCTCATGGAAGGAAGAAAGAGGGCTGCTACTACTGAAATAAAGAGAAAATGCTAGGCACAAGATAATGACAGCTATCTCTAGAAAAAGAAACTGATTAGCTTTTTAATTCATTCAGACACAGTTATTTATTCAAAAAAATCTACTGATTCTCTGTTATGACCAAATACTTCCAGTCATAGAAATAAAAGGTAGTTTCTCTCATTCAGTAACTCAGTATGGTGGAAGAGATAGACAAGTAGACAATTACGGTAGGAATCAGCTTTTAAGATCTTATATTATTAGAATAGCCCAACTGCAGGAACTTTAAAAATAGAATTCTTTATGTATTTCCAAAGAAGCTGGGAACTACCATGAAAATAAGAATCATCTTCATTCCTTCTGATTCCAGCCACAACAAAGATAATTAGCTGTCCTTCTGCCCTTCTGGTAAAGTCTGGGTGGGAGGTGTGGGGGAATGGGGAGAAGACAGCTCAAAGAGATACTGAACATCTACTCAGACAAAGCTTCCCTCTAGTAAGGGAAGATTATAAAAATTCCAAGGATTCTCTGATTAAGAAAAGCTCTTAATCAACTCTCATGTGCTAGACTGCAAGAATAAACTGCTCTGTCCAGAGGTTCAAGAGTCAATCATTCCTGATTTGCTGGGAGAATTTCTTAGCAAAATGCACTAAGCTTGTCAACCACCAAGCATTTATAATGCTCCAACTGTTTGATCGATCTTGCTTCTTAAATGGTGTTCTCGACCAAGTGCCCTCCTATAGAACTTCAATGGTCTTGGCCAATGTTCCACGAGACATCATCTTCTGGAATTCATATTCAATTCAGAAATTTTCCAGGGACCACCTGCTTGAGAGATAAAAATGAAAGAATATGGTTTATAATAACACTAACCAAAGGCAATCACAGCTAAGCAGGCTTATTTCCTACTGAAAAACAAAAGCGATTTAGAGTGAAGTTGACCTGAGTAGTTTGTTCTAGTAATACAGGACCATTTTCTTTAAGGTCTACAATCCTTTAACTATTTTACTGTTGCCTAACCCATGCACACGCCTCCCCAAGCATATGTTTCAAGCACTCTACTTGCTATAGCCTTCAACAGTTTAGGTCTCAGAACTTTCCCTATAGGAAGTTAAAGGGCTATAACTCACAGAAGTTCTGAGATTTCTTGTGGAGAGGCGGCTTTTATCCTTTCTGGAACAGGCCTTTTAATAACATAACCTACACTCTGACATGAGGTAGCCATACCTGTTATCTCAAGCCTTCTAAAGCAGGTCAATCATCAGAGCAGTTTCAAGGAACATCAGTGGCAGGAAGAAAAACTACCTAAATCTAACAGGAATAACTCTCTTATTGACTTAGCCAAAAACGGCTAGTTTAGATAAGTATGCTGCAAGTCTCTAAATTACCAAATCTCTAGCTGAAGTAATGGCAAACCTGTTAAAGCCATAGGAAGGGTCCCTTGATATTATTTAATCCAACTTCCACCTTGAACAGTGGAAGAGCAATGAAATGACTTTCCAAGATCCCATCATGAGTGAGGGGCCTAGCCCATCGTGTGCCCTTCTGATGGTTTCCTCTTGGTATTAGCTACAAGTAACAGAAGAGCACAATGAATATTGAACAAACAAAAAAATTTGTTATCTTACATAGTAAGACTGGAGGTAATGAGGCTCTAGGATTGATTAGAATTTCAGTCATGTTATAAAAGTTTCAGTCTCTTCCATTATTCTCTTTTTGCTCTGCCATTCTTGAAGTGTTGAAATTTGACCTCAGGTTTGCCCTCTCATGATTTCAAGATGGCTTTAAGCATTTTATCTGCACACACCATCAACCAAAGGCTGGAATAGAACCTATCCCCAACCCATTCTTGAGACCATTTTTTGATTGGCAGTCCCATCAGAACCACGTGGAAGGAAGAAAGAAGAACCACATGGAAAGAGTATGGAGAACTTTCCCAGAATCCCCAGAAGATTTCTTGTCACATCTCATTGGCTGGAATTGCACCAATCAATAGCAAGGCAAAGTGATCTACTGTGATTGGCTTAGATCAGTGGTCTGCATACCTCTGGGGATCCCAAGACCATTTTAGGGGATCTGAAATGTAAAAAATTTTTCATAATATATTATTTTGCCTTTTCCATTATAATATGACTTTTCCACTGTATTGACTATTGCTGGTGGTTCAAAATCAATGGTGGATAAAGCTGGTACCTTATCATGAGTCAAGGTAGTGGCCTCAAGCTATATCAGTTTTAAAAAAGCCAATTCAACCTATGAATTCCTTGATGAAGTGGCAAAAACTCTAATTTTAATAAATTACAACCTTTGAACACACACATATTTTAAATATTAAGCATTACAGCACTTCTGCTGCAAACCAAGACGAAACAACCTGTGTGGTGATTGTCTCAAGAAAGAGCACTTTTGCATTTGTTTGAGTCGCCAGCTAGACTAGCCATTGTTGTTTGTTTTCTCCTGGAACACCATTTTTACTGGAAAGAACAGATATCAGACAAACTATGGCTATTCAGACTTGGGCATTTGGCAGATATTTTCTTAAAAATGAACAAAGTCAGCTTGCCACTTCGAGGAAAATAACTAACTAATCAACAAAATAAAAAGGCATCTTACAGATTGGGAAAAATTACTTTCACACCATATATCTGATAAGGGGTTAATATGTCCAAATTTTATAAAGAACTTGTATAACTCAAGTACAAGAAAACACATGACCAGATTAAAAAATGGCCAAAGGATCTGAATAGCTGTTTCTCCAAAGAAGATATACAAATAGCTAACAGGTACACGTATGAAAACATGCTCAACATCACTGTGAGGGAAATGGAAGTGAAAACCACTATGAGCTATCACCTCACACCTGTTAAAATGGCTGTTATCAAAAAGGTAACAGAGAACAGGTGTTGGCAAGGCTGGAGTGAAAAGGGAAACTTTGTACACTCTTGGTGGGAACGTAGATTGGTGCATCCATTATGGAAAACACTACGGGGTACCTAAAGAAATTAAAAATAGAATTACCATTTGACTCAGAACCCCGTTTTCTAAGTATATATCCAAAGAAAATGAAATGACCACCTTGTAAAGATGTCTGCATGCTCATGTTCATTGCAGCATTATTCTTAACAGCCAAGATGTGGGAACAACATAAGTGTATGTCATAGATAAAGAAACTGAAGCACGTATTATTCAGTTTTAAAGTGGAGGAGGCTGGGCATGGTGGCTCACACCTGCAATCCTAGCAATTTGGGAGGATGAGGTGGGAGAATCACTTGAGCCCAGGAGTTCAAGACAAGCTGGACAACATACTAAGACCCCCATCTCTATTAAGAAAAAGATTAGGCCGGGCGTGGTGGCTCACGCCTGTAATCCCAGCACTTTGGGAGGCTGAGGCTGGAGAGTTATGAGGTCAGGAGTTTGAGACCAGCCTGGCCAATGTGGTGAAACAAAATACAAAAATTAGCTGGGCGTAGTGGTGGGAGCCTATAATTCCAGCTACTTAGGAGATTGAGGCAGGAAATCGCTTGAACCCAGGAGATGGAAGTGGCAGTGAGCTGAGATCGCACCACTACACTCCAGCCTGGGTGACAGAGTGAGACTCCATCTCAAAAAAAAAAAAAAAAATTAAAATAAATAAATAAATAAATAAATAAATAAATAAATAAATAAGGAGATCCTGCCATTTGCAATAACATGAATGAACCTAAAGAACATTATAGTAAGTGAAATAAGACAGCCACAGAAAGAAAAATATTGCATAATCTCACATGGATGTGGAATCTAAAAAAAACTGTCAAATATGCAGATATAGAGAATAAAACAGCGGTTACCAGGGGCAGGATGGAGGATAGGAAATAGGGAGATGTAAGTAAAGGATACAAAATAGCACCTATGTAGAAAGAACAAGTTTAAAGATCTAATGTACAACATGAGGACTATAATTAATAATAGTGTATTGTATCCAGATTTTTGGCTAAAGGAGTAGATTATAGTAGTTCTGGCCACAGGGAAAAGAAAAAGGTTAACTATGGGAGATGACGGCTATGTTAACTTCTTTCACCATAGTCACCATTTTACTATATATGTATCTTATAACATTGTGTGGTATACCTTAAATATACACAATACAATTAATTAAGAGGCAAACAACTAACAATGTATATTGTCAATGAAAATTAGAGGGTTTTTTTTGAGACAGGATCTCACTCTGTGGCCCAAGCTGGAGTGCAGTGACCTGGTGTGATCTCAGCTCACTGCAGCCTCCACATTCTGGGCTCAGGTGATCCTCCCACCTCAGCCTCTGGAGCAGCTGAGACTACAGGCGTGCACCACCACGCCCAGCTAGTTTTTGTATTTTTAGTAGAGACATGGTTTCTCCATGTTGCCCAGGTTGGTCTCAAACTCTTGGACTCAAGTGATCTGCCCACCTTGGCCTCCCAAACTGCTGGGATTACAGGCGTGAGCCACCATGCCTGGCCAAGAATTAGACTTTTAAGCAACAATTAGAATTTCAAGACCAGGTGTGGTGGCTCATGCCTATAATCCCAGCCCTTTGAGAGGTGAGAAGATCACTTGAGCCCAGGAGTTTGAGATCAGCCTGGGCAGCATATGGAGACCCTGTCTCTACAGAAATAATAAAAAAAATTAGCTGGTCATGGTAGTGTATGCCTGTGGTCCCAGCTACTAGGGAGGCTGAGGTGGGAGAATCACCTGAGCTTGGGGGGGTTAAGGCTGCAGTGAGCTATGATCATGCCACTGCACTCCAGTCTGGGTGACAGGGCGAGACTCTGTCTCAAAAAAAAAAAAAAAATTTCAAAAACCTTATAGCTGCCACTGTGTTCTTGACAACTTCCCAAACCTGAAAGACCTATGTTTAGAATGGTAGTGATGTAAATAAATGTGGTTTTTTTGATATTGTATAATGAAACACGTCAACATTAGATCTGCGTCATTCAGTAAGCTGATGTCTTGAATGACCAAAGCGTGATGTTACACAGTCATGCGTGGATAAAAATTTCAAAGTTCAAGAGAGAGCAGTAGATTTTAATGTAACACATATGAAAAGCTTAGTGATTTGGTTTCTGATTCAACATCACTGCTAACTGCTAAGAATAAATTACTTCTTGGGCTCTTGCTGTCCAGTGTGTAGGGAGGAAAAGCCATGTGAGGTCACAGTGAGAAGTCATCATCTGCAGACTGGAAAGAGAGCCCCTCCAGAAACCAGCTCTGCGGCACCTTGATCTCGGACCTCCAGCCTCCAGAACTCTGAGAAAATAAATGTTGTTTAAGGCAAAAAAAGAATATATTACTCGTCAAATTTTAGTGTAGTATTAGGGAAGAATATCCACAATTATTTAAAAACTATTAAAATACTCTACATTTGAATTAAGCTAGATTCTCTTTATTTCAACAAAAACAATATTGCAACAGATTGAATGCAGAAGCAGAGAATCCAAGTGTCTTCTATTAAGCCAGATATTAATTTGCAAAAATGTAAAACCATGTCTGTTTTCTTGCTACATTTTTTCTTCAGAAAATTATAGTTATTTTTCATAAAATATTTTAGCATGTAATTGTTTATTACTGTTATTTTTAATGAATTAATAAATGCTTTAAAATTTCTCAGTTTTAATTTCTTGTACAGTAAATATCAATAGGTATAATCCACATGAAAGTGCTTTGGAGATGTTCAATGATTTTTAAGGGTTTAAAGGGATGTGGAGATCAAAAAGTTTGAGAACATCTGGCTTAGGGTAATCAAAGGTCAGTTTCTGGGTAGGTATAAGCCCAGCTTCTCCTGAAACACAAGGTTCCCCAATACCTGAACAAATTGGGGTTCTTTGAGGAAGGAAGAAGAGGAGAAGCCTTTAGGGTTCCTTTGGGGCAATCCTATCTCCTCCAAGCCTCAGGTAGTATATGGCTGTTTTTCCAAAATTAAGGCCAGGGGCAGTGACTCATGCCTGTAATCCCAGCACTTTGAAAGGCCAAGCAGGGGGAGGATCACTTGAGGCCAGGAGTTCAAAACCCACCTGGCAGGCTGGGTGTGGTGGCTCACACCTGTAATCCCGGCACTTTGGGAGGCTGAGGCGGGTGTATCACACGGTCAGGAGATCGAGACCAGCCTGACCAACTTAGTGAAACCCCGTCTCTACTAAAAATACAAAAATTAGCTGGGCATGGTGGCATGTGCCTGTAATCCCAGCTACTCAGGAGGCTGAGGCAGGAAAATTGCTTGAACCCGGGAGGTAGAGGTTGCAGTGAGCTGAGATCGCACCACTGCACTCCAGCCTGAGCAACAGAGCAGGACTCCGTCTCAAAAAAAACAAAAACAAAAACAAACAAACAAAAAAAACCCCACCTGGCCAACATAGTGAGACCCTGTCTCTAAAAACAAACAAACGAACAAACCGAAAGAATCTCCAAATGAACTAAAACTGAATTTTATTTGTGCTTTTTCAGAGAATTTGAACTAGAATGTTCTCAACCATAATTAAAAGAATGCAAACAAAACAATAATTAGGTAACTTTCTAAAAAATATTAGATTTGCAAAAATTCAAAAATCTGATAAATCCAATGCTAAAGACATAGAAAAATAGGTAGGAGCATAAACTGATGCAACCTTTATTATTTTTGGGGAGAGGGATATGGAATTTGCTCATAGCTATCAAAATTTTAAATGCTTATTCCTTTTGACCCAGCATTTAACTATTATAAATTTATCCTACAGATACATTCCAAAATATGTTAAAATGCTCATTTCAGTGTTGTTTGTAATGCTAAAACCCTGAAAATAACCTAACTGCTCATTAATAGAATATTGATTGATTTAATATGGAACATCCATGCAATGGAAGGCTAGGTTATTAAAATAACCTATTTAGATACGTATGTGTTATTACTGAAAGATCTCCAAGGTATTTTATTAAAAACAAAAACGTAGTATTCAGAGCAGTGGGTAAAATATGATCACTGCTCCAGTTGTCTATTGCTGCATAAAAATCATCCCAAACTTAGTGACTTCAAACTACAGTTATTAATTATGCTTGCAAACCTGCAAATTCGGAGGGCTTGGCAGGAGCAGCTTGTCTTGTTCCATCTGGAGTTAGCAGGATGGCTTAGAGGTTGGGGGCGACCTGATGTTTAGAGCTGGAATCATGTGAAGGCTTTCTTGTTCACACATCTTGTAGTTGATGTTGGCTGTTGCCTTGAATGGTGCATCCTTATGTGCTTGTCCTGCTTGCTTACAGCATGTGGCTGAGTTCTGAGAACAAGCATCTTAAGGCACAGGAAATGGAAGCTACAAGTTTTTGAGGTCTTGGTCCAAGCACTTGGCACAACATCGCTTGTACTATGTTCTATTTGAACTTGAGTTAAGCAGTCAGTGAGCCCAGACTCAAGGGGAGGGAATTTAGACTTTGCCTCTTGATACAATGAGTGTCAAATAATTTAGGATTTATGTTTTAAAACCTCCACAATCCCATGTATGTAAAAATTTAAAGTCACACACATGTAAAGTACAGATATGTGCAAGATTTTTTTTTTTCTTCCAGAGAGGCTGCAGAAAAAACTGTTAAAGTAGGTCCAGGCGTGGTGGCTCATGCCTGTAATCCCAGCACTTTGGGAGGCTGAGGTGGGCGGATTACCTGAGGTCGGGAGTTTGAAACCAGCCTGACCAACATGCAGAAACTCCATCTCTACTAAAAATACAAAATTAGCCAGGCATAGTGGCGCATGCCTGTAATCCCAGCTATTCGGGAGGCTGAGGCAGGAGAATCGTTTGAACCCGAGAGGTGGAGGTTGCGGTGAGCCGAGGTTGCGCCATTGCACTCCAGCCTGGGCAACAAGAGTGAAACTCCGTCTCAAAAACAAACAAACAAACAAACAAACAAAAAGCAAAAAAAAAAAACAAACCAAAAACCAAAAAACAAAAAACCTGTTAAAGTATGACTACTTTTTGGGTAGAGAAAACATGGGTTAAGGATGAGTTGAGCAGGAAAAAGAAGACTTTAATTTCTGATTTTATACCTTATTACACTATTTGAGTTTTTGTCCATGAGGATATACTCCTTTTATTTAAAAAACCCCAAAGTAACAGCAAGCTATCCAGTATAAGAATGAAGTCTTTCCTTGGGCCTCCATGTCAAGTATCTTATTTTATATACACAGCAATTCTGTGAGGTCATTAGGGAAGGTATGACCATCCCTCTTGTATTAGTTCATTTTCTCTTATTTTGTTTTTTGAGACAGAATCTCCCTCTGTTTCCCAGGCTGCAGTGCAGTGGTGCAATCTTGGCTCACCACAACCTCCACCTCTCGGGTTCAAGTGATTCTCCTGCCTCAGCCTCCTGAGTAGCTGGGACTACAGGTGTGCTCCACTATGCCCGGCTAATTTTTGTATTTTTTAGTAGAGACAGGGTTTCACCATATTGGCCAGGCTGTTCTTGAACTCCTGACCATGTGATCTGCCCTCCTTGGCCTCCCAAAGTGCGGGGATTACAGGCTTGAGCCACTGCGCCCGGCCGTATTAGTTCATTTTCATACAGCGATGTAGAAATACAAATACCCGAGACTGGGTAATTTATAAAGAAAAAGAAATTTAATGAAATCACAGTTCCACGTGACTGGGAAGGCCTCACAATCATGGCAGAAGGTGAAGGAGGAGAAAAGGCATGTCTTACATGGTGGCAGGCAAGAGACTGTGTCTAGGAGAACTGCTCTTTAGAAAACCATCAGATCTCACAAGACTTATTCACTATGATGAGAACAGCATGGGAAGGACCCACCCGTATGATTCAGTTACCTCCCACTGGGTCCCTCCCACGACATGTGGGGATTATGGGAGCTACAATTCAAGATGAGATTTGGGTGGGGACACAGCCAAACCATATCACCCGTTTTCAGATGAAGATCAGAATCTAGGTCTCAACTTCCAGTTGAATGTCCTTTTCCACTTTTTAATTAAGAAGAACCCAGGCCTAGAATTTGGCCTATCTACTTGGAGGGGAAGATTTTGAATGCGCAGTTTTAACAGATGCAGGGAAACTGTTCATGCTGGGTGCTTGAACCTGAATCCAAAACCGTAACAGTAACTCTCCCAGCGTCTAGCACATTGTCTGGAATCAGTTTGCTGAATAAAGGAATACAAAAACTCCTTATTATTCAAATCTATCCTCCATTCCCTCCACTCTAAATCACAGACATAATAAAGTAGAAAATTGACCTTATTTTACTCTTGTTCAGAATGCTTCAATGTGTGAACTCATTTTCTACAAAGGTGCCAAGAACTTATATTGGGGGAAAAGACAGTCTCTTCAATAAACCATGGCTGGGATGACTTGATATCCATAGAAGAATGAAACTCGACCCCTATCTCTAGCCATGTACAAAAATAAAATCAAAATGGATTAAAGACTTTAAGACCTCATACTATGAAACTACTATAAGAAAACATTGGGGAAAAATCTCCAGGATGTTGGTCTGGGCAGAAATTTCTTGAGTAATACCCCACAAGCACAGGCAACCAAAGCAAAAATGAATAAATGGGATCACATCAAGTTAAAAGCTTCTGCACAGCAAAGGAAACAATGAACAAAATGAAGAGACAACCCATAGAATGGGAGAAAATATTTTAAAACTACTCATCTGACAAGAGATTAATAATTAGAATATATAAGGAGCTCAAACAACTCTACAGGAAAGAATCTAATAATTCAATAAAAAATGGGCAAAAGATTGGGATAGATATTTCTCAAAAGAAGACATACAAATGGCAAACAGGCACGTGAAAAAGTGCTCAACATCACTGATCATCAGAGAAATGTAAATCAAAACTACAGTGAGATATCATCTCACTCCAGTTAAAATGGCTTATATCCAAAAAACAGGCAATAACAAGTGCTGGTGAGGATGTGGAGAAAAGGGAAACTTCATATACTGTTGGTAGGAATGTAAATTAGTACAACCACTATGGAGAACAGTTTGGGGGTTTCTCAAAAAACTAAAAATTGAGCTACCATATGACCCAGCAATCCCACTGTTGGGTATATACCCAAAAGAAAGGAAATCAGTATATGGAAGAGATATCTGCACTCCTATGTTTGTTGCAGCACTGTTTATTATAGCTAAGATTTGGAAGTAGTCTAAGTGTTCATCAACAGATTAATTGATAAGGAAAATATGGTACATATACACAATGGAGTATGATTCGGTCACAGAAAAGAATGAGATCCAGTCATTTGCAACAACATAGATGGAACTGGAGATCATTGAGTGAAATAAGCTAGGCACAGAAAGACAAACATCACACGTTGTCAGTTATTTGCAGGATATAAAAATCAAAACTATTGAACTCATGGACATAGAGAGTAGAAGGATGGTTACCAGAGGCTGGGAAGGGTTGTGGGGGGCTGGGGAAAAGTGGGGATGATTAATGGGTAAAAAAAAAAATAGAAAGAATGAATAAGACATACTATTTGATAGCACAACAAGGTGACTATAGTTAATAATAACTTAACTGTACATTTAAAAATAACTAGAAGAGTGTAATTGGATTGTTTGTAACTTAAAGGATGAATGCTTGGGAGAATGGATACCCATTCTCCATGACGTGCTTATTTCACATTGCATGCCTATATCAAAACCCTCATGTACCCCACAATTATATGTGCCTACTATGTACCCACAAAAATTAAAAATTGAGAGGCCAGGCGCAGTGGCTCATGCCTGTAATCACAGCACTTTGGGAGGCCCATGCGGGTGGATCACTTGAGGTCAGGAGTTCAAGACCAGCCTGGCCAACATGGTGAAACCCCATCTCTACTAAAAATACAAAAATTAGCCAGGCCTGGTGGTGCATGCCTGTAGTTCCAGCTACTTGGGAGGCTGAGGCATGAAAATCGCCCGAACCAGGGAGGCGAAGGTTGCAGTGAGCCAAGATTGCACCACTGCACTCCAGCCTGGGCAATGGAGTGAGACTCTATTTCAAAAAATTAAAAACAATTAAAAAGCCAAAACTAAACCAAAACAACAACAGCAATGAAACAAAATTCTTCAATGTGTTCCAGCTTCACCTATAGAAAAAGAAGTACTCTAACATCTATGTTATGTTCCAGACATCATATTAAATGCTTTGCATGAATTAACTCATCTGATTTTTTCAATAACCCTGTGATGTAAATGCTATTTTTGTTTAGCGTCTCTATCCTACAGACGAGGAAAGCAAGACAAAGAGAAGTTAAATAATTTCTCACAGCTAATAAGAGGAAGAGCGAGGCCTTGCACCAAGGAAATCTGAAATCAGAGTCTGTGCTGTCAACCACTTCATTATCCTGCCTCCAAACTTCTTGCGCCATTGACAAGGTCCTCCACTGCTAACTGGGGGTACTGTAAGCACAAAGACGGTGAGATGGGAAAATGCATGGTGCACTTGAGGAACGGTCATGAGGCCCAATTAAGCTAGAATGGAGCTGTCAACCTAAAAAAAGACATGAGAAAATTATCCCTAAATATGTTGAGTTTAATCAGGAATAAGAAATAAGGATTATAATTCAGAATGCATGGAATGGCAAACCACCAGTGCACTGAGGGAAGGATAAGAGGAGCTTTTATTAGCAAAAAGAGATTTACATAAGCTGCTTAGAAACAGAGTTCATTGGTTCCTGAGGTTCAAAGCCAGAGTTGTGAGTTCATTGGTGGAGATCCTGTTACTGGGCAAGTGTTCTTCAGAGAACATCTTATCTGAATTACTGCAGTCCTTCAGAGTGTCTAGTGATAAACCTTATCAAACCAAGAGATGCATAAAGGATGTGAAAGGGTTTCTTATGGGGTTTTTAGAAAGTCCTTGGAAAGAGTTCTTATCTCAGATGTGTAAACGGGAGTCTTCTCTCCTTCATACCTTCTCTTCCTGGCCCTATTTTGCCTGGGTCTGACAAAAGCAATTTCATCCTGGTATCTGCATCTTTCACAGAGCCAACAAAGGGAAAAAACATAGTTACTTTATGACAGAGAAATAGGCAGGGGGAAGGTCATAGGGGCTTGCTGACCAGGGTAAAGAGTTTGGAGTTTATTTAATGTGGGATGGAAAATCCTTGGAGGGTTGAAAGCAGAAGAGTGATAAAATTTGTTATAGCTTTTTTTTTTTTTTTAGGTAAAAAATTTTTTAAAAAATCTTTTTTTTTGTAGAGTTGGGAGACTCAGTATGTTGTCCAGGCTGGTCTTGAACTCCTGGCCTTCAGTGATCATCCTTCCACCATGTAAGCCACTGTGCCAGGCCATTTGACAGTTTTCTTTTTTTTTCTTGAAGCAGAGTCTTCTTCTGTTGCCCAGGCTGGAGTACAGTGGCGTGATCTCTGCTCACTGCAACCTCTGCCTCCTGGGTTCAAGTGATTCTTTTGCCTCAGCCTGCTGAGTAACTGAGATTACAGGCGCCTGCCACTACTCCTGGCTAATTTTTGTATTTTTAGTAGAGACGGGGTTTCACCATGTTGCCCAGCGTGGTCTCCAACTCTTGACTTCAAATGCTCTGCCTGCCTCAGCCTCCCAAAGTGCTGGGATTACAGGCATGAGCCACCACACTCAGCTCATTTGATATAGTTTTTAAAAGTTCCTCTGGCTAACTGGGCGCCGGTGGCTCACGCCTGTAATCCCAGCACTTTGGGAGGCCAAGGCGGGTGGATCACGAGGTCAAGAGTTCGAGTGTGCAGCACTGGGCCATTTCCTTCTTCTTGGTCCATTTGCCATTCCTTCCATTGTCTGCCCAGTGAACACCTATTACCTTTTAAAACATAGTCACAGCCTCCTGTCTGAGGCTTTTTCCAACTCATCACCCTCAATAAAATTATCTCGTTCTCCTTTGCACCCCCACAGAACCCACCCTGAATATTTTATTTGACCACTGTGGATTAATACGAAAGTATATTTGGTTTTTGTCCCCATTTCCTGGCATGGAGCCACTAAAACTCTTGGCATTTTCTGAGTGAGGGGAGTGTCTTTTGTTATTCATAACAAACCCCTTTCCATCACACCTGAGTTTATGCTAAGGAGGTGACTTACAGTGGGGCCCCTAGGTATCCTCAGGATGGGGCTGGTCACCAGAAAGAACAAGTGATTAGAGGGTTGGAACTCTCAGCCCCACCTACCGACTTTGGGAAGGGAAGAGGTGAGTGCTGGAGATTGAGCTCTATAAACACTACTGAACAATCCAGAGAGCTTCTGGGTGGCGGACTCATCAAGGTCCTGGGAGGGTGGCACACCTGAAGAGGGCATGGAAGCTCTGTGCATCACCCCTGCTGCCCCCTTCATATCCTGCTCTATGCATCTCCTGCATTTGGCTGTTCCTGAGTTGTATCTTGGTAAATGTAAGCAAATTGCTTTCCTGAGTTCTGCCCGCTGTTCTGGCACTTTATTAAATGGGCTTATGGGAACCTGGAAGTTTGTTGCCAAGTTGGACAGAAGTGTGGGTAACCTGGGAAACCCAATACTTGGAATTGGCGCCTGAGGTGGGGGCAGTGTTGTGGATCTCAGCCCTTAAACCTGTGGAGTCTGGGTAGTTAATGTCAGCATTGAATTGAGTTGAGTTGTAGGCCACCTAGTTTGTGTTGGAGAATTGACTGTTAGTATGGAAAATCCTCATATTTGTTTCTGACACCAAAGTATTGCAGAAAAAAAAAAAACCTTTAACCACTAACTTATTTTTTTGTGTTTCTGCCTTCCTTTTAATAACCATAAGCTCCTACGGAAATAGGAAAAAAAAAAGACCATACCACCGTTATTCCTGCATGCTATCTCAGAGCTGTCTGGTATATTGGACGCGTTCAGTAAATATTTACTGGTAACTGAAAGAGCTAACTAATTCATATCTGAAGTTCATTTGAGTTGGCGGACCTTGTGTTGACTGTTTCAGTTTCTCACTCTTTGTTCTTTTAGGATGCAATGTTCCTGAAATTTGAGAATTAACAATTTTCTAATCTTTATGAGCTTTAACTTAGTTATGATACGGTGTAACATTTTATATTTAAGGTCTATATTTATCTATCCTGCAGCATGAACTTAGCTTTCCTGATAAATAACTGAGTTAGCTCCTTAATTAAGTAGTCTTTTTCCTTTTTTCTCTTATATTCCCCAGCAACTGGTCTTGGTGTGGCTACAGTTTCTCTTATTGAGTCTGGGTGGAGACAAGATGGGACTCTAAAAATCCTGTGGCTTTTCTCCAAGTCAAAGCAATCCCATCAGGGTGAAGTTTTTGGGCAGCTGTCAGCTCAGCTGGGGCCAGGCTGGAGGCCTGAGCTACTGTCTGTTTTGCTGCATTCTTGGCCGTAGGCCAGGCTGAGTTTCTTTTGAACTTGGATAGTGGCTTAGGCGAATCTGGCCTGTTCAGCAATTGTCAGGTTCCTTGGTTAGAAGAGTAGCAGCCTCTGGAGATTAGGGAGGAAACCTTCTCCACAACCTGGCCAGGGGTGGGATGTTACAGTGAAAGCAAATTTTTGATAGAATTCTGCCAGATATACAAGCATAAAAATAGTCACACATTGTGCTTCTTAAACTCAGGGGAGGCCCCTCTCACTGACTTCATCAAAGGGTTACTTAGAGGTGGATGCTATGATTTCTGATGACTTTGAAGTCAAGTCAAGCCCAGAGACTAAGATTGGCCATCCTGGCTATCGTAAATCATTGCAGCCACTGTGGATTAAAATGTTAACATGAGATATTGGTTGGAGTCCCTAAATTGTGGGGACAGACACTTTCTCTAATGTTTTCTCCAACGGTATTAGGTCCTGGGCTTGCCTGTTCCTTATACTTCATTCATGTAGGCATGGGAGGGTCTGCGTAAATTTTTCTCATTGTGATAAAATATACATAAGATTTACCATTTGAACCATTTTAAAGTATACAGTTTTGTGACATTAAGTACATTCACAATGTTGTGCAACCAGCACCACCATGCATCTCCATAACTTTTTTATTTTCCCAAACTGAAACTCTACCTCCATTAGAGAATAACTCTCCTTTCTCCCTTACTCCCAGTCCCGGGAAACCATCATTCTACTTTTTGTCTCTATGAATTTGACTATTCCAACTACCTCATATAAGTTGAATCATATAATATTTGTCCCTTTGTGTCTGGCTTATTTAGCATTAATGTTTTCAAGGGGCCTGGATAATTTTTATGGCAACCTTATTCCTTGAACATCACTCATTTTGCCAGTGTCAATTATTTCGAACATCCTTCATGCTATTTTACAAACCTGTGGTGTGAACTTAAGTAACAATCAGTATTTGAGGGGCTGAGTAGCCACTGCTGGATTGTGAATTTTTGCTTGGGGCTCTTCATATGCTAACGAATCACCCTTGACACATTACATAGCTCATTCCAAAGTCTTTTAAAAGTAAATGACCACACTGACACTATGACATAGCCAAAATTCAGAAACTCCTGACAGAGGTAAAGTAATGAACATCATAAAGAAGGGGCTTACCACTGGATGTCAGGATCACATTTTGGTCCTGTGAGGCAGGGGGATTTTGGAGATACCTAGAGTTTTGCACAAAACTCTCTCTCGTGTGTGTGTGTGTGTTGTTAGGGTAAGAGTTCAGGACTTTTATCAAATTCTAATTAGGTTCCTGATCTCCCTAAAAAAGTTATGTCATGTTGAAAAGGGAAATTCTATTTTCTATATAGTTTTGAATACAAAACAATAGAATAGAAATAGATAGCTGTAAGTAGATAGAAAATAGAAAGCATAGGAATAGAAAGAACAGAAATAGAAGGGAAAAATTCTATTTCCTATGTTTGCTATAGTGTTTTGGAGAGAACAGATGGAAAACAGTCCGTATATCCAGGTTGGGTGAGAACACTTGGAAGTATTTCACTGTGTGTGTGTGTGTAGGGGGATTCCTTAGTTTTCTTATTTATTTATTTATTTATTTTTGAGACAGGGTCTTGCTCTGTCATCCAGGCTGGAGTACAGTGGCATGATCACAGCTTACTGCAGCCTTGAACTCCTGGGCTCAAGTGATTCTCCCACTTCAGCCTCCTGAGTAGCTGGGACTACTGGCGTGCACCATGACGCCTGGTTTCCTTAACCTTAATTATATTATGGCCTTCAGTATAGGAGCCCATGCTCTGTAATTTCTCTTATTAGAGCCAGTGATTTTACATCAGGCTTGCAGCCTTAAAGCTTTTCCTTACCCACAGGGCAGCCCCATCACACACCTCTAGGGGGCACTGTTTGCTTTCATCCTCCGTGACTGGCACCTGCAGGAGATGGGCAGTGAACTTTCATCCTCTGGCATGGCTGATGTTGGGCAGCGCAGCAGCGTTGTTGACTCCCAAGGCTTTCTTGTGAGTACAAAGGCCGTGGGTCTTCACCGATCCCATCTTTCTCATGGCCAATCTACTCTTTCAGAGAGATATGTTTAGCATGGCCTGTGGAAAAGATCAAAGAATCAAGAATAGAATCTTTGCCTCTGTGTTCCAAATTAGCAATGGGATTCTTGGTATTTTGAAAAGATTTTTACAGTGATTGGCTAATGTAGGAGCCCATGGAGATAAATAACATCAGGAGGCTTTCAAGGCTAATAATACCTTAATTTTCTGTTGTAACCTTTACTCTCTAGACTTCTAAACGATATGCCAGTTTAGCAAGCTGATATAAATATTCTTTCCTACTTGGAATGCTCTTCTTCACTATGCCTGTTTAATTTCTCTACATCCTCAAAATCCCAGTTCAAGTCCCACCACCTCCAGGAAGTCTTCCCTCACCACTTTCACCCACAGTCACTGTTCCTTCTTCTGAATTTGGTACTACTCAGAGCCTGCATCTCACTATTAGCATTCACCTAGTGTGCACTGTTGGTTTTCTTTTTATATGTGTGTATTAGGAACTATTATCTTGTCTAATTCTCATCACAGTTAATTTTTGTTGCTCTGTGGTCGTCTTTTCCCACTAAGGCTGTGGCAGCTACTATCAGGGGGTGAAGAATTAGACAAATAGCCCTCAAGACCACCCTCACTTCTGATACCAAATGTAAGTTCAGGGGGTTCCCAAGACCATACCCACGTTTGGTCATTTGCTAGAATTTTCTAGAAGGATTCACAGAGCTCACTGAAAGCTGTTATACTCATGGTTACAGTTTAGTACAGGGAAAGCATACAGATGAAAATCAGCCAAGGGAAGAGACATGTAGGGCAGGGTCCAGGAAAATTCCAAGCATGGAGCTTTTAGCCATCTTCTCCCTGTGTCATGGACAGTGTTACTCTTCCAGCAAAGATGTTTGATAATACATATGGAGTACTGCCAGCCAAGAAGCTCACCTGAGCCTGGGTGTCCAGGGTTATTTTATTTTAGAAATAGGGTCTTGCTCTGTCACCCAGGCTATGGTGCAGTGGCACAGTCATAGCTCACTGTAACCTCAAACTCCTGGGCTCAAGCAATCCTCCAGCCTCAGCCTCCCAAGTAGCTGGGAATACAGGCATGTGTCACCATGCTTGGCTAATTTTAAAATTTATTTTGT
Organism: Pongo pygmaeus; assembly: GCF_028885625.2. Classification (NCBI taxonomy): domain Eukaryota; kingdom Metazoa; phylum Chordata; class Mammalia; order Primates; family Hominidae; genus Pongo; species Pongo pygmaeus. Next base: position 66,116,334 of record NC_072390.2, read on the forward strand.
AAAGGCAGGGTCTTGCTATGTTGCCCAGGCTGGTCTTGAACTCCTGACCTCAAGTGATACTCCCACCTCATCCTCTCTAAGTGTTAGGATTACAGGCATGAGCCACTGTGGTAGTCTAAGAGTTTGTACTGAGGTTTCATGGTCAACTTTCCACATGGCTAACCTCAAGTTCCAGCTCCTCTAGAGGTTGAACTGATATCATATGACTCAAATTTTCACTATAAATCACACTGTTGGACTTTCTGGTGTAGTCCAAAGTCCCTTAGAAAACAAGGACACTGTTATCAGGCAGGACATTCCAAGGGCTTAGAGATGACTGCCCAGGGGCAACAGCAAAGGCCAGACCGCTCTTTGAGCAAAGTTAAATCATTTACTACACAGTGGGCTTTGCAAAATCTAACTGAAGACTAGAGATCAATTTCAGTTCCTGACTTCCCAGATAGGGTTTCAGGTGCATTTCAGAGATAATAATCAGGATTTTCATTTGCAAGATTTTTATGTGCAGAGCCAGCTTCTTTGGGAGAAGTAAGGTTTGTGGGTTCTATGTGAATCAAAGGTGGAGGATTAGAGTTTTGAGTTTATTCATGTTAACAATAGGGGAGGAAATTAGGTAGGATGTCATATAGGGTAATTTCTCACCATACAGGAAGGCAATAAAGACCCTTTCTGGGCTGGAAGGAGGAGACTGGGAGAGAGAGAGAGAGAGGAGACAGGAGAGAGGTTCTCATTTGACCCACTCGTGGGGTTGAAATCAAGGCGTGGGGACAGGTGGGGTCAAAGGCTGCTCAGATGCATTTAAGGATCTGGACACAGAGGATACACTTGCTCTTCCATCTGTCTGAAAATCTTGGACACCAGCTCAGAGAGAAAGACCCACACAAACAAACTATAAAGATTGAGCACACATGAAGTTTTCTGAGTTGTAAGCAAACAGCATCCCCACATCAAAATGGCAGGTGTGGGACAATGTACGTATCCATTGTTATGTTGCATGATCCATAGATGAACAGGAATCTGTCCACATCAATGGCAACGGTTATGTTATTTATTTATTTATTTATTTTTGAGACAGAGTCTTGCTCTGTCGCCCAGGCTGGAGTGCAGTGCGCTATCTCGGCTCACTGCAAGCCCTGCCTCCCGGGTTCACTCCATTTTCCTGCCTCAGCCTCCCAAGTAGCTGGGACTACAGGTGCCCATTACCACGCCCAGCTAATTTTTTTTGTATTTTTAGTAGAGACAGGGTTTCACTGTGTTAGCCAGGATGGTCTTGCTCTCCTGACCTCGTGATCCACCCATCTTGGCCTCCCAAAGTGCTGGGATTACAGGCATGAGCCACCGCACCCGGCCTGTTATTTTTTTAAGGCAGAGTAGGCAACTTACATCTTTTCTTGTCTTTCTTGGTTAGGTATCTAATCTCTAAATTAAAATAGTTGTGGCCAATTATATCTGATCACTTATGACTATGTCTTCCTTGCTTAAATGTTGTCAATAAAACTCCATTTCTTGGCCCAGCGTTCAGGCCTCCAAAGTTTGGCCTCTGCCTTCCTGCCTGACTTCATCTTCTATTCCTTCTCCTTAGACAGTGCCTGCTGTAACAACATACTGTAAACTGAGTGGCTTAAACAACAAATATTTATTTCTCACAGTTTTGGGGGCTGGAAGTCTGAGACCAGGGTGCCAGCAGGGTTGGGTTCTTGGTGAGGGCTCTTTTCCTGGTTCACAGGCAGTCATTTTCTTGGTGTGTCCTCACATGGAAAAAGGAGAGCTGACTAGCTCTCTGGCTTCTTCTTTTTTTTTTTCTTTTTTAGAGACAGGGTCTTTCTATATTGCCCAGGCTGAACTCAAACTCCTGGGCTCAACCAATCCCCCTGTCTTAGCCTCCTGAGTAGCTGGGACTGCAGGTGTGTGACACTGTACCTGGCTTCTGGCCTCTTCTTATGTCAATGAAAAGAGTCAAACTGTGTAAAATATTTGAAGAGATTTACTCTGAGCCAAATGTGAGGACCATGACTCATGACACAGCCTGACGAGGTCCTGACAACATGTACCCAAGGTAGTTGGGTCACAGCTTAATTTTATACATTTTAGGGGGACAGAAGTTATAGGCAGACATTCATCAATGCATGTAAGGTGCACGGTGGTTCAGTTTGGAAAGGCAGGACAACTCCAAGTGGGGCGGGGTGAGGTGGAGGCTTCCAGGTCACAGGTGATTTCAAAGGTTTTCTGATTGGCAATTGGTTGAAAGAGTTGATTCTCTCCTAGATCAGGGAAAAGACCTGGAAAGGGAAGAGGATTCTCTAGAGAGTAATTTTCCCTACAAGAGGCAGCTTTGCAGGGCCATTTCAAAATATGTCAAATAAATAAATTTTAGGGTAAAATACTTTGATTTCTTTCAGGGCCTACTATCTATCATGGGATGCTATAGTAGAGTCAGGTTGGAATTTGGTATCTTATTGCTGCAAAGAATCTGTTTTATCCATCTTAAGATCTCTGTTTTAATGTTAGCACTGACCATTTGTGCCTGAATTCCAAAAGGAGGAGAGTATAATGAAGCATGTCTGACTTCCGCTTTCCATCATAGCCTGAACTACTTTTACTTTGGAATGCCCTTGGCTGAGAGGGGGCTTAATCAGTCAATTGAACGGCTTAGAATTTTATTTTTGGTTTACACATCTAAGAACACTAATCTCATTCATAAGGGCTCCACCTTCATGACCTAATCATCTCTCAAAGACTCCATCTTCAAATACCCTTGCTTTGGGGTTAGCATTTCAACGTACAAAGTTTGGGGGGATACAAACTTCAGTCCATTGCAGATAAACTACTCTCAGCTAAATGGAACTCAGCAGTTCTTGAATTAACTACCCCATCTTTTTGCCTTTACTTAGACTGTTTCTTCTTCCTGGACTGTCTTTCCCCGATTTCTGTCAGGCTTAAATTCCACTTCCTCCATGAAGTCTTCAACTTTCCAGACTGGAAGTTAGCCTCCCACAGCACAGTGTCTTTACTTCTGTTACAGGATTTTCAAAATGTACCCATCTATCATTATCTGAGTACAAGTCACATACCTGATTGTTAATTTCTGGAAGGCAAAGACTATGTCTTTCTTCTTTCTTTTTTTTTTTTTTTGAGATGGAGTCTTGCTCTGTCTCCCAGGCTGGAGTGCAATGGTGCAATCTCAGCTCACTGCAACCTCCGCCTCCTGGGTTCAAGTGTTTCTCATGCCTCAGCCTCCCAAGTAGCTGGGATTACAGGTGCCCACCACCATGCCCAGCTAATTTTTTGTATTTTTAGTAGAGACAGCGTTTCACCATGTTGGTCAGGCTGATCTTGAACTCCTGACCTTAAGTAATCCATCTGCCTCAGCCTTCCAAAGTGTTGGGATTACAGGCCTGAGCCACTGCAGCCGGCCATGTCTTGTTTTTTTTTTTTTAATCTCCATGTCTCTAATAGCACTGGGCTCAGGGCCCTGCATGCTCAAACACTCAGTGAGGGTCTGCTGAACTGACTCTCTCTGACAGATGCAGACACACATGGGGAACACATATATTTTCAGACTAAGTCTTCTACTGTCTGGGAATGTTAGGGCAAGAGGAGTAAAGATGTCACGATCTGGCAGGAGCTGAGGCTGAGTTCTAAAGGGAGAGGAGGGGAGGGGTGGGAGCCCAGACATGGCTGGTAGGGTTTGCCATTTGAGTAGACTTGTCTTTAGGTTGAGCGGCTTCAAAGTTCTAGAGCCAGAGATAAAAAAAAAAGCTGGGAGTTTCTCTGTCACACCTTTGCAGTCAAATTTGGTTAGGCAAGGGGTGTGAGCTGGAGTGGGGGTAGGTCCCATGGGAACTGGGGAACTTTGCTCCTTACTCTTGGAAATTCTTCAGAGTAGACAAAATCAGTGTCCTTTGTATTATCTTAAGGTTTAACATGTGGTGGGACTTCAAGGAGTCCAGGGACAAAGGTCAAGAACTCACTATTCAAAAAAAAGATAAAAATAACCTATAACTATTTTCTGAAATATTTGTTCTCAGTAGTATTCAAAGAACTGTAAATCCAGACAACGAGGTTGTCTCTGCCTTTTATTTTGTCCATGTGTGGGTGAGGTGTGGGCTGTTCCTTTGTGCGTTTTACTTTATTTACTTTGAATAAAATTTTTTTTCTTTTTAGTAAACATCAGGGGAGAGCACACACACAGTCCCCCACTACCACAAATTATGCAGCTGAGTTTCCCACATTTGGGATAATCGCAGGTATCAGCACATCCAGAGTGCAATGGATAAGCCTCACCCTGGGAAAACCACCTTCGTGATTGTGGTATCTCCTATGCCAGGTGCTTTGTGCATTTTAATACACAAATGTAAAATTGATAGAAACTTGGCTACCTTGACTATCTATTTTAAAAGCTCTCTATTAAAAAAAACCTGTATGTTCTTTGATCTAGCAATTCTACCTCTAGAAATTTATCTTTAAGAAAAGGATAAATTGTGCATTTATGATAATGCATAAAAATCTGGCAAACATGTTCACAGTAGTCCACTTTTTAATAATAATAATATATATATCCTAAATATGATTATAGGAATTGAATAAATAAACATTCTTATCATAGAATACTCTGAGGTTGATAAACACGATGGTGAAGATGTTGAGCAGTTTTCCTTAAAACTAGTTCTCAATTCACTGCTGATTTGTGGAAATCTGTCACTGTCTATACCAGGCAGCAACTCGATAAGTCGTCTCAAGAACTGAGGCACAGATTCCTTTAACTTTGTTTTTTCTGAGACAGAGTCTCACTCTGTGGCCCAGGCTGGAGTGCAGTGGCGCGATCTCGGCTCACTGCAACCTCCACATTTTGGAGTAGCTGGGATTACAGGCATGTGCCACCATGCCCAGCTAATTTTTTTTTTTTTTTTTTCAGTAGAGATGGGGTTTCACCACATTCGTCAGGTGAGTCTCGAGCTCCTGACCTCAAGTGATCTGCCTGCCTTCACTTTTCAAAGTGCTGGGATTACCAGGCATGAGCCACTGTGCCCGACCTGATCTCTTTAACTTAAACTGCCCTATGCTTGCTTGGTTCAAGTTTTGCTGAGGCCAGAATGAGCAGAAGGTGGGAATGGGTCTGGGTATTGAAGCTCCCATCCCCACATATAGAGAGCTGGGTTTGTGCACAGGTGCTAAGTTGGGAGGTGCTGCAGGATTGGCCTCTCCCGGGGGCAGCTCTGGGGGGAGTCTCTGGTCTTTACCTTTGGTGGCTTTTTTTCTGTATCTAATCTATGGAGGAAATCGCATGGACATCAGGCTGACTCTGACCTGCCTGACGTTAGAAGGGTAATTCTGGACGTGGAAAGATGCTCAGTATCCACTGTCAAGCGAAACAGTTAACGAAACAGAAACAGCCCAGTGCAGTATTGTTTTATTTTTTCTTGGTAGACACATTATCTGTATCTGCACCTACACCTAAACTTCTTTTTATCTAGATACAGGTAGAATAACATCCAGAAAAAAGGTTCACCAAATGTTACTTGTTGTTTCTGGGTTGTGGAAATGCAATAATTTTCATTTGTGTTTATGAGTCCTTAAACATTTTGTTTACTCTCTTTTTTGTTATAAAAACATATATATCAGTTGTGCAATGAAAATTTACAAAGAATAATGATCTCTGGGGAGCTCTGCCTCTGATTTCCTTTTCTCTGCCCTTTAAGCTGTAATATAAGTAACTCCTGATTCCAGGTCTTTTGGCCCACAGTGAGAGTCTGTTTGGAAGAGTTGTTCATCCTGACCGGGCATCTGGGAATGTCACAAAGCAGGTGGGCTATGAGGAGCTAGCTCTGTAGGGAGAACTCTGATGGGAGGAAGGCCATGCCAAGCTGAGGGGGCAGCATGAGCGAGAAAAGGAAATGGCTCACTGTGGACAATGAGTTAATTCCAGGCCTTTATGGACGTTGATGCTGAGTGCAGGTATCTGAGATGCTTCATGGGAGAAGGCAGCTAGCCAGGTACTCACTTATTGCCTTCCATAAGGATACAGGGAACTGCTTTAATTGTTCTTTTCCTCTTTTTCATTTGAAAGTCTTGTCCTCATGAAAGGACAGGTGCATGGAGGGCAGAAACTTATTTTGAAAGTCCCTCAGCAAATTTCCCAGTGCTAGACAGAGGGGTTGTCAGCGGATGCCTGCTGGCGAGACTAGAAAGAACTTGAGTTGACAATGACAGGCAGAAATATATGCCACCCCAAAATATATCAGCCTAAAAGATGCCTTCTCAATTGAAGGCAATTGAGAAGAAGCAGATACAAGAAAAGCTCTCTGTCTCACCCTTTCCCCAATCATTTGCCTAAAAGCAGAACATAAATTTGTAAAAGGGTCCCTTTTCCCCTTCCTACTAGTTCGGACAGAAATTAATCACTGAGGACAACACTAGACTCATATCAGCCCAGAGATGGCAGTGGAGAAACCCACATACAAACCTTAGTTAGCCTTTATCTTCCATTATTTTCTCCATATATTTGCCTTTCCACAATTTGCCGCCCCTAGAAGCTCAAAGTTTTTTTCCTTTGTCTTGTCACTTCTCTAAAAATTTATTGTTCTTTTGTTAAGATGTCATATAAGCCCAAGTTCTAACCACCCTGATTTACTCATTGATGGGTACTGCCATGTGAAGGCATGATGTGCCTGTTAATAACCTGTTTTTCTCTTGTTAATCTGTCTCTTCTTAGTCTAATTTGCAGGGCCCCAGCTGCAGAACTCAAGATGGCTAGAGCAAAAGATATTTTCCCTCCCTACAGCATGAATTCCATTAAGGTAGCTTTAGGGAATAGCTCCCTGTCCCTTGTTATAGGTCTGTAGGAAGCTTCGAAGATAGCTAAGCTGGATGTGGTGGCTCATGCCTATAATCCCAGCACTTTGGGAAGCTGAAGAGGGAGGAATTTGAGACTAACCTGGGCAACATGGCGAGACTTCCGTCCCTACAAAAAATAAAAAATTAGCCAGGTGTGGTGATGCATGCCTGTTGTCCCAGTTGAGGTGGGAAGATTGCATGAGACCAGAAGTTTGAGGCTGCAGTGAGCCATGATTGAGCCACTGTACTCCAGCCTGGACCACACAGTGAAACCCTGCCTTGAAAAAATAGAAAGAAAGAATGAAAGAGAATGGCCTATTTAAAGAATTCCTTCCTCTAAAGCTGTTTTTACTAGAGGCATGAGGGTTCTTATGAGTAATTTGGTACACATAGTAGTTGATATGGTTTGGTCCTGTGTCCTCAACCAAATCTCATGTCAAATTGCAATCCCCACATGTGAGGGGAGGAACCTAGTGGGAGGTGGCTGGATCATGGGGCGGATTGGATTTCCCCCTTGCTGTTCTCATGATAGTGAGTGAGTTCTCACGAGATCTCATCATTTAAAAGTGTGTAGCACCTCCCCCTTCTCTCTCTCTCCTGCTGTCATGTAAGATGTGCCTTGCTTCCCCTTTGCCTTCCACCATGATTGTAAATTTCCTAAGGCCTCCCCAGCCATGTGAAACTGAGTCAGTTAAACCTCTTTTCTTTATAAATTACCTAGTTTCAGGTCGTTCTTTATAGCAGTGTGAATATGGACTAATAGTTAAATTTAGCTTATAAATAATTTGCTTTTTGTTCATCAGAATAGATTCAGGGATATCTATATGATAAAACAACTCAAACTCACTTGCACGCTGACATGCTTCTTGCCTGGAAGACTGTGGGCCTGCTGAGAATTATATCTAACCTCCTGCTCTCATGACCCCCACAGCATAGTGAACCACCCTCACTGACGCATCTGGATAGTTAAATTACTCACACACTTATCAAATTTTCCTCTATCTGCCAAACCAGGAACAAAGAAAACTGGCAGGTACTACTTGGGGTCTTTTCAAAATCTGGCCACTCCTTGGAAACGCACTCTAGGTCCCTGCCCCACCCTTGCGTGTGATGGGGTGGGGGTGGTTGGCTCTGAGGTACACGTGTGAGATGGGAATTCCACGCAGGCAACTTTAGGGAATGGCTTCTCCCCCGTTAGACAGGAGCCCACGAACAATGCTGGTGTGAGTATGCTCAGAGGGGAGACACAGGAAGGGAGATGGGGCCTGGACACCTCTCCTCAGCTGCCAGAGTCATCCCTGTGGCAGCCGAGGGCCTCTCTCACTGCTCCCTGGCCAGGGAGGGAGACTTGGAGGGGGCCATTATTTTTGCAGTTTGTGAACTTGCCTTATTAGTTGGGGGATGATTTCCCAAGGACTTGAAAGGAATATCTGAACATAGAAACCCGCAGGAGGGATTAGGAGTCCTGTCATCCCGGGAGAGAAGGTGGCAGTCCCTAACCCTATTCCCTCACAGTTAGGCCCTGGAGGGCACGTTGGTAATGGGAACATTCACTCCAGACTGTCAGTGTCCAACTCTCTGGAGGTCAAAGCGAGTCCTGCCCTTTCCCCAGCAGTCACTTTGCTGCTCTCCTTTGTCCTGCCCTGAGGTCCAGAAGCCCTTGGGCACAGCTGTGAGGGTTTTAGGAATGTTTTTGTTTTCCTGACACCAGAGAAGCCTGTTTTAAACTTGCAAAATGACAACTTAAGAAAAAGTGCTGATGATTGGCAGATGGATGAAGCCCTGAGACCAAAACTATATTCACCTGCCAACCCACATACCATCCAAGACTAATTTTAGCTACAGTCTCAGTTTTAACCCCGTCTTCAACCAAGAAAGTGGTTGTTGAACTCTGCCTGTGCTGGGCTTGGGACCAGACACCAGTGAGGCTGTGATCTTGCAGACATCCAGCACTTTCCTTTGCCCCAAAGCAATCTAAAAATCTTGCTCCAACACCTTATCTATCCAGTGGGCCATCTAGCATATAGGTAACTCAGCCATGGCTGAGAACGAAAATAAATAAGCAACTTTGCTGTTAGCTGTCATTTCTTATACACACACACACACACTCACCTGCATACACATACACTAATTCACACACATAGACCCACATACCTGTACCACACTCACTCATATCTACCACCTCCTCTCCACTCCTCAACACTCACATGTTTCCACACAGGCAGTGTGATGCAATGGAAAGATCCTTGACTTTGGAATTAAACCAAATGGCCATGTGATTCTGGGCATATTAGCTAAAGTCTCACAGGCTCCATATCTTTCTGTTTTTTTTTTTTTCTTTGAGATACGGTCTTGTTATGTTGCCCAGGCTGCAGTGCAGTGGCTATTCACAGGCATGATCACAGCACACTGCAGCCTTGAACTCCTGGCCTCAAGTGATCCTCCTGCCTCAGCCTCCTGAGTAGCCAGGACTACAGTTGCATGTCACTGTGCCTGGCTCCTCAGTTTCTTAATCTGCAAAAAGGATGCACATACTTACTTTACAGGATTTTTGTGAGGACTAGAAAGAAGTGAACTAACATATATAGGCAGTGTGCTAAATGGGTACATACTGCAACAAATGTTTGTTCCTTTATACCCTACCTTCCCCAGAGTGTATAGTCTACACTCTCACACACACAGTAATACTCATACACTATAGAGTATTGTTTCTCAAAAGTATGCCCATTCTCCTATCAAGACTCACCATCTAAACTTAATGCAGGGAAATCACTGCCCTTTCTCTTCCTATTGCTCACATGGAAAGTATCTTGGAATTCTTTGACTACTGACCCCCAATTGAGTGAAGATTCTCTGATAACCAAGCCTGATACACTGAGTTTTCCTTCTCACATCTCCTGTATTCTTGACAGCTGTAGAGCAGGTATTTTGAGGGTGAGAGATGGGGCTGTGATAAAAATCATTAAAACCCCAATTTCTGAATGCTGATGGCTCTTTCTGGGCCTCTTAATGTGAGATCTTAGGTGGAAAAAATGGTGAGAGTGTGTCTCCACTCCTTCTCAAGAGGCTTGGGGCCCACCAGGTTTCCTCCCATCCCCCCTGTATCAGCAAGGATGCTTTCAGCTGCTGTAAGTAATAGAGAACACAACTGGAAGCAATGCGAACTGTAAGAACAATTATCTTACTGAGAAGTAGCATGGAAACAGGTGATTTCAGGGTCGGTGCAGTGGCTCCACCACATCATGAAGACTCGGGTGCATCCCATTTGCCCATTTGCCATCTGCATTTTGGTGGTGTCTCCCCTTAGGGTCATGAGTTGACCACAGCAGTCCAAGGCGCTACATTTCCTCATCAAATGGGGAAGATAGCATTATGTAGGAGGAAAACCTTTCCCAGAAGCCCCTCAACAGGTTCCATAGGCCAGAATTAGGTCATATACGCACTCCTCAGCTGCAAGGGGAGGTGGAAAAGTGGGTGAATGGCACTGTCACCTCTGCAGAGGGCAATGGGTTCTTCAGCAAGGAAGACGGGTTGAGGGGATGCTTTTCGGGTAGGCAACCATGGGCATCTGCCATATTTCCCTGGTTTCTAGTTCTCCAAACATCAGACAGCAATATCTGAAAAGTCCAAGTCCCACTTGTCCACTCTCGGCTTGCTTTCTCTGTAGCTTGCAATCTGTTGCTGGAATGTGGAGGTTCCTGGTTCTGGATCATGGTACACCATTTCCTGTCATCGTCTCTTGTCATTTTGTTCTGTTGGCCAGAGCCCAAATCATAGGTGCCAGTTTGTCAGCAGTCTGACTGGTGGCCCCAATACTTGTTGCACTCTTCTCATTGTCTCTTTGAAAAGCTGTCTTCCTGCTGTGCCTGTATCCAAGCAGCTCTATTCCCCTTCAACAGAGTGTGAATCCTGTCTTCAGGCAGGTGGAACTCTAAGACAGCCTTCTCTGGCTGATTTTAATAGGATCTGGCAGCATATTGTCTGGTTTCTTTGTTTTGTCCCCTTATGAGTTTGAGAGAACACAATTATAACCATAACTCAAGGGATCACACCCATGGAAGGGCACTGCTGTGATTCTCCTCCCAGTGGGTTGGTTTCCAGGAGTGCTTGTGTGCACTGATTCACATTGTGTTTCTGACTGATACAGTTGAATATTTTTTCCCTACCTAAATCTCATGTTGAAATGTAATCCCCAATGTTGGAGGTGGGGCCTGATGGGAGGTGATTGGGTCATGGGGGCTGATCCCTCATGAATGGCTTAGTGCTGTCCTTGCGATAGTGAGTGAGTTCTCACAAGATCTGGTTGTTTAAAGTGTGTGGCACCTCCCCTCCACCTCCCACTCCTGCTTTCTCCATGAGATATGCAAGCTCCCAGTTTGCCTTCCATCATGATTGTAGCTTCCAGAGGCCTCCCCAGAAGCAGATACCGGCGCCGTGCTTCCTGTACAGCCTGCAGAACCATGAGCCAGTTAAACCTCTTATAAATTACCAAGTCTCAGATATTTCTTTATAGCAATGCAAAAATGGCCTAATACACTGATTCATCAGTTATAATTACATCAGACTGTTAAAAACAGAAACCTGATTGTGATGAACCAAACAGAGATTTTATTTTTATCATGCAAAAAGAAATCTGGAGGAAGTCTGTCTAGAACTGATACAGTATATCCACAGTGCTATCAGAGACCCAGGCTTCCTCATTCTTCCTGCTTTGCCATCTGTAGTGTGTGGCTTCTGTGCTCATGTGTGCAAGATGACTGTTTCACCAATAGGAATTGCATTTTGTTCCAGGCAGGAGAAAGGGAGAAAGATCATCAAAAAGGCTAAGACCTACCTTCCTTTCTTTCTTTTTTTCTTTCTTTCTTCCTTCCTTCCCTTCTTTCTTTCTTTCTTTTTCTTTCTTTCTTTCTTTCTTTCTTTTTCTTTGTCTTTCTGTCTTTCTTTTTCTTTTGTTCGTTCTTTCATTCTCTCTCTTTCTCTCCCTTTCTCTCCCCCCCCTTCTTCCTTCCTTCCTTCCTTCCTTCCTCTTTCTTTCCTTCATAAAGTAGCAATTAAGTTTTTCTAGAATATCCATGCTGTTGGCTTCTACTTTACCTTATTGACCAGAACTACATCCCATAGCTACTTCCCTTCCTGCAAGGGAATCTAAGGGAGATATGAATGCACGTTGCCCAATAAATTGGTGTTCTAATAAGGAATAGGAAAGAATGGATACTGGGTTGGCAGCTAACAGCGTCTGCCATGGAAATCCCTCCCTTCAGGTCAGGTGTGTCCTGGGGGAAAGGACAGTAAACCTGAGAGTCATGGAAACGTCCCATCCACCATATTCCCCCAAGGCACTTAGTCCCTACTTGTGAAGAGTGCCTTAAGAATCTCCTAAATTTTCCAGAACACTGGTAGATATTTGCATAGGGTTATTTCTGCAGGATCCCCGGTTTCCTAAAATGATGAATATTCACTTGAGCCTTTTGTCTCTCTCCTTCTCTCCCTTCCTCGGTCTCTCTCTTCCTTCCTTCCACAAATAATTTTTGAGTCCCTCATTTGCATCAGACAATGTGCTAGGCACCTAGGGACACAGGCAGATGTTGCTCTTTCCTCTCCTGAACAAATGCAAGTTTGGCTACTGGAGGCCAGACAAGAATTGTGACTCTCAGGTGGACATCACCTGTTTGGAAGCAGCCAGGCAAGGGAATGTGCTTGTGGCTTGCAATGAGTTCAAGGGATTTCTGGAAAATGTGTTTGAGTAGTCTGCCATATTTGTGAAAAGTTACTCTGAGAGGCAAGACATAAGCCCTGGATCTTTCTGGAGGGCTGAAGTCATCCCTGATCCTCCAGCTGTTGACATCGCACACGTATGTGGGAAGCTTGTTTTCCCAGTTACAGATGGTTGGACAAATCAACTCAACTTCACACAGCATGGTGCCAGACTCTCCTTGGCTTCCACTCCCATCAGTCAGGATTCTGGCTGGTGATGTATGCAGGAGGTACACCAGTAGGGGAGACCAGGCCTAAAGAGGCTTATGGCAGTACAGTCACACATCCATGTCTGGGTCACAACTCTTTCTTGAAAAGTTCTTAACCTGTAGATGAGAAAGCTGTGCATGACATCCAATTACACATGAAAGGGAGAAGGTGTCTGCTGGGGAAAATCTGAATTAATCAGGAATGACTATTAAAATGTTCTACTATTAATAACTACTTACACTTTTAAACAAGTTATACCTTTCAAAATGATAATGTATACTTGATCTCATTTGGGCTTTACAAGAATTTTACTGTAAAATCTATATCATATTATATATTTAAATATTTACAACTCTTTTACTTCCACCTAACAAAGCCAATAAAATGTACATAGACATTGAATATTAATATCTTAGGAACACTAAACCTCAAATGTTTTACTTTCTCCTTTCGTTTGCTTCATGATCCTGTTTTTTTAACATGTGTTTTTGTGCTTGTCCAATTCTCCCCCGAGCTTTAGATTTTTGTTACTGCAGAGCATCTTTATCTCTGGAATTTCATTTTTGATGTTCTACTGCAGCTAATTTCTTTTGTTTATTTTTTGCTTTTTGGGTTTTTAGAGACAATGTTATTGAGGTATATTTGGCAGATATTAATAGTAAACCACACATATTTCAAAGTAATAATCTGATATGTGTTGACATATGTATAAACCCATAAAACCATCACTACTGTCAAGACAGTGAAGATACTCATTTATTTCAAGTGCCTTCGGTGAGTCTTTATTATTTGTAATCAAAAGAAACTTAACTCAGATACCATCTTATTGACATTTTCTGGTTCTTAATAAATTTGTAGGAACTCTCTTCCTGGTTCTGTACCCTTGAGGCTATCAGTTCACCCTGGACCTCAGCTCTAGTAAGTGACCCCATAGTCCATGCATCACTATCTCCCATTTCTCCTTCAGCAAGTCCTGTCCATCTCATGGAGTGGTTGAAAGAGCATAGTCTGGAGTTGGGAGACTGAGACCACACTTCTGCCTTTCCTCTTTTCAGATGCATGACTTTGGACAATGATGATAATCATGATGTAGATTTCACCAGGTTGTTTAGGATCACATGAGAATCTCTTTATGTAACAGGCTGCTAATATGGAAGTTTGTGTATAGATATCAAGGCAGATATACATGATATTTCAAAATCAAATCACCAAATGGACAATTTACAAAGAAAATGTCATCAAACTGGTTCAAGACCTCTTGAATCCTTGCCTATTTTAAGGCAAGGAAAAGAGCCAAGAAAGGAGAGAGGAACAGAGATTGTGTGAGGGAAGTATTTTCTTGGGAGAGAACTATCGCCATGATGTATATCCCCCACACGTTGAAGTCCACAGGGAGCAGATGGCTTCAAGGTGTCCATTCAGAGAACTTGTCATGTGTCCCTGTGGTTGGGGGAAGAGGCCTAGCAGCAGCAAGATAGGTGAATTTCTTGACCTCCAAGGGATGTGGAGGGCTAAGGGTTATATAGAAGGGTTTCCCTGCGGTCAGAAGTTGGCCTCACTGGAGGGAGAAATGGGCTGGAAGAGCCCAGGAGGCCCTGACAGTCTGTGTGGAGTGGACTGCAGAGGTCGGTGGTAATAGACAGGGTGCAGTCCCCTGAGGAGCACAAGGCAGGACCCATATGGTGGACGTGGCCAGAGAGGAATAGCAGAGAGGCTTCCAGGGAGCCCAAGAAAGCACCCGCAGGGGAAGGAGTCCGCCTACCTGACCATGAGTGCTGAAGCTATCAGCCACAGATAAATTCCTTGTCCCGCCTTACTCCTTCCCTTTTCACTCCCCATATGTCAGCCTGGGAGCAACTTCATGCCACCTCCAAGGGGTTTGGAAGCATGGGGAGGAGTCCCATCTTTGTGGGTGTTCTATAATTTCTGAATTGGCAGATGTTTCTTAAGAGTGAGTAGAAAAGTCGTAAAAGGCCGGGTGCGGTGGCTCACGCCTATAATCCCAGCACTTTGGGAGGCTGAGGCAAGCTGATCGCTTGAGATTGGGAGTACGAGACCAGCCTGGCCAACATGGTAAAACCCTGTCTCCACTAAAAATACAAAAATTAGCCAGGCCTGGTGGCATGCGCCTGTAATCCCAGCTACTTGGGAGGCTGAGGCATGAGAATTGCTTGAACCTGGGAGGTGGAGGTTGCAGTGAGCCAAGATCACAACACTGCACTCCAGCCTGGGTGACAGTGAGACTCTGTCTCAAAAAAAAAAACACACACAAAAAAAGTCATAAGACCTGATTATACATTCATCTAGAAAAAAAGGATATTTTAAAGGAAAGTGAAAAATAAATTAAAATTGTGTTTTTTTTAGTTTTAATTTAATTTTTTTTTTTTTTTTTTGAGACGGAATCTTACTCTGTTGCCCAAGCTGAAGTGCAGTGGTGCGATCTTGGCTCACTGCAACCTCCACCTGCCAGGTTCAAGTGATTCCCATGATTCAGCCTCTCGAATAGCTGGGATTACAGGCGTGCGCCACCACGCCCAGCTAATATTTTTGTATTTTTAGCAGAGACGGGGTTTCACCAAGTTGGCCAGGCTGGTCTTGGACTCCTGACCTCAAGTAATCCACCCGCCTCGGCCTCCCAAAGTGTTGGGATTACAGACATGAGCCACCACACCTGGCAAAATTGTGTTATTATTATGTTTGTTTATTATACACTCAAACTGTAAAATATACAATTTAGTTACTGTTTTAGACCATTTGCATTGCTATAAAGGGATACCTGAGGCTAGGTAGTTGTTAAAGAAAAGGGGTTTATTCAGCTCATGGTTCTGCAGTCTATACAACTGTACAAGAAGCATGGCACCAGGCCCCACCTCCAATGCTGGGAATCAAATTTCAACCTGCCATTTGGAGGGGACAAATATCCAAACTATACCTGTTACTATGTTCAGTACATCCTTTACCTCCAGCGCTTTTCTTCTTGCATACTTAAGGTACTCAACCTTAAATTGCATTGAATTGTCTGGAGGTCTTGGCGAAGCACAGATTTCTGGACCTCACCCCCAGAGTGTTTGATTCAGTGGGTCTAGGGTGGGAGGCCAAGGGTTTGAATTTCTTACAAGCTCCCAGATGATACTGATGCTGCTAGTTTGAGGACCACACCTGGAGGGCCACTGCTCTAAAACCCTGATGCTCAAACTTGGCTGCCACTGGCACCACCTGGGGAGATTCAACAAGTACTGATGCTTGGGACCTACCTCCAGATATGTTATTTAATTCATGTGGCCTGTACATCATGGATTAAACACTCTCCAGGGAATTTGGGGTGGAATATTTATTTTTAGTTAAGTCTGTTTTAATTACTTCCTCATTGAGGATTTTTGCCTTATACATTTTCAGTATTATTTGAATTATTAACAACAAGCATAACTCATTTTATAACTGGTAAGCAAAATTGTGACTTTATTCTTCTCTTCAATTATGTCCATTTTAACATGTGTCATAACTCTTTATTTATTTATTTGAGACAGAGACTCGTTCTGTTGCTTAGGCTGGAGTGCAGTGGTGTGATCTCGGCTCACTGCAACCTCCGGCTCCCAGGTTCAAGCGATTCTCCTGCCTCAGCCTCCTGAGTAGCTGAGACTCAAGCGTGCACCACCATGCTCGGCTAATTTTGTATTTTTAGTGGAGATGGGGTTTCACCATGTTGGCCAGGCTGGTGTCGCACTCCTGACTTCAAGTCATCTGCCTGCTCAGCCTCCCAAAGTGTTGGGATTACAGGCGTGAGCCACTGCGCTTGGCTAACATGTACCATAACTCTTTAAAACCAAAAGGATGTTTGAAACTCTCCCCCTTCCATTATTTCTCTTATGAAAAAAAGACTTCTTTGTCTAATAAGATATAGCTCATCCCCAATTCTACAAAATTTCTTGCCTATTGAGAAACTAATTTCAGTTATTACTATGGGATGTTGGAAAAAGACTTTATCTTACACCTTATGCTTCACAATCTATAATTTTTCCCTCCTACCATCCAGAAAATTCTACTAATTTACTTCTCTTTCTGGTGTGTGTATATTCCAGGAATGTGTTTGTAAATGTTCTTTATTCACATGTCCTCACAGATCAATAGAAATCATTATTGAAGGCTTAGAATGCACCAGATATTGTGAGAATTATTTCCATTTTACATACCAGAAAACAAAAGCTTAAAAGGTCTTCAAATTCATTATTAGAGAGTTATGTATATAGCTTTATAGGTCCCCCTTTTGTCCAAATACTTACTATCTACTTTTAGTAAACAAAGAGAAGGAATGCATTCAATTTTGACTAGTCCAGTAGCCCACTGGCCATTAATTCTTCAATCGATCTTCCCAAACTCTTCCCAGAGCCCCTGTTTGATATAGGTTGAGTGTTGATGACTTTCCATGTGTACACCTTTTAAAAGACACAGTTGAAATATTCTTGCACAAAGGAAATATTACTTTTGGGAGGCAGCTTCACATTTTGTTATTCCCAGTCTCCCGTTCATCTGCAGCATTATAAATATGCATCTGGCAACTGAGATTTTCAAACATCTTCATTTTGTATATTAAACACAATTCTACTTCTATATCATTCCCTTTGCCTATTATTGACTTGTGGGAAGACCCCTAAACCCACTCCCTTTATGTATAATACAAATGCTCTCTAGGCATTGAGCTTTATTTCTTGTAGTAAAATCATATCCACTTTCTTCTCTCTTAGGGCCACGCCAACTGTGACTTTAATGTTTTGAATCTTACTATTTTTATGCATTCTTAAATTGTGCCTTTTCTATATGGATGTAATTTTACTAAGACTTACCCATTGATTTCTTTCTCCTCTTTGCTTCCAATCTTTCCTCTTCTAGGATTGGGGTCCCTGTGTTCTGAACCCACGATTCTTATTTCCTTTGGGCTTCCTCCACCTTAATTCTTCTGTTGTCTTCTTTTCCTCCACTGTTGATTCATTAGACATAGGTGATGGCTTCCTTTTCTCTCCATGCGTTAGCTTTTCCCCAACGCTGTTGCCCATAGCTTTTATGAATTTACTGTTTTATTACCTTATTTACTTATTTGCTCATAAGAAATTTATTAAAATATTTCAAAACACATACAAGTTTGAAACATTTTATAGTGAACACCCATATACTCACCACTCTGATCCTACAGTTAACATTTTAGTATACTTTCTTTATCACAAGTCTACTCACCTATTCACTTCTTTTTCTATCCATCAAACCAACTTCTTTTTTTGATGCATTTCAAATTGAATGGCAGGCATCAGTACACATCACCTCCGCAGATCTCAGCAACATAATATTAATGAGTTCAATATTGGTCTATGGTTCTTTTTTTGAGATAAAATTTATATAAAATGAAATACATAAAACAAATTTACTATATGATGTTTCGAAAAATACTTGTACCTGTATAATCTAAATCCCTATTAAGATATAGAACATTACCCCCCAAATTCCCTTTGTCCTTTTTCAAAAATCTTGTTGTACCCACTTTTCCCATAGACAACTGTTCTGATATTTATCTACTGTATATGAGTTCAAACATCCTATACGAAATATATGTCTTCTGTGTGAAATTTATTTAAAAATTAAAAAAAATAAAGATAGGGTCTCACTGTGTTTCCCAGGCTGGGGTTCAGTGGTGCAATCATGGCTCACAGCAGCTTTGACCTCCCAGGCTCAAGTGATCCTTCCACCTCAGTCTCCCAAGTAGCTGAGACTACAGGCATGTGCCACCATGCCCAGCTAATTTTTTATTTTGTATTTTCTTTTAGAGATGGGGTTTTGCCATATTGCCTAGGCTGGTCTTGAACTGCTGGACTCAAGTGATTTGCCCACCGCAGCCTCCCAAAATGCTGGGATTACAAGCATAAGCCACTGCACCCAGCCAAGATTTCTTTCTCTCAGTGTGTTTTTGCAATTCTTCCATGTCATTCCCAGTATGAGTAGTTTGTGAAGTGGTATCCATCGTGTGAATATGGCACTGTGAGTTTGTCCATTCACCTGTTGTTGGACACTTGGGTTGTTTCCACTTTTGGGCTATTGTAAATAAACCTGTGATAAACGTTCTTGTATGAGTGTTTTTGTAGTCAGATGTTATTTCTCTTGGCAAAATTTCTGGGAATGAGTTGCTGGGTCACCTTGAGGCCTTTTTACAATTTTGCGCATCACTTTCTAGTGATTTCTTTTTCGTCTCTTTCCTGTTTTTTTTTTTTTGAGATGGCGTCTCGCTCTGTCACCCAGGCTGGAGTGCAGTGGCATGATCTCGGCTCACTGCAACCTCTGCCTCCCGGGTTCAGGTGCAATCTCGGCTCACTGCAACCTCCGCCTCCCAGGTTCAAACGATTCTCCTGCCTCAGCCTCCAGAATAACTGGAATTACAGGCATGGGCCACCACGCCCAGCTATTTTTTGTATTTTTAGTAGAGATGGGATTTCACCATGTTGGTCAGGCTGGTCTCAAACTCCTGACCTCGTCATTTGCCTGCCTCGGCTTCCCAAAGTGCTGGGATTACAGGCGTGACCCACTGTGCCAGGCCCCCACCCCGCCCTCCTTTTGTTTTTTTTTTTTTAGATGGGAGTTTCGCTCTTGTCATCTAGGCTAGAGTGCAGTGGCGCTATCTTGGCTCACTGCAACCTCCGCCTCCCAGATTCAAGTGATTCTCCTGCCTCAGCCTCTCAGAGTAGCTGGGACTACAGGCGTGTGCCACTATGCCTGGCTAATTTTTGTATTTTTAGTAGAGACAGGGTTTCACCATGCTGGTCAGGCTAGTCTTGAACCCCTGACCTCAGATGATCCACCCATTTTGGCCTCCCAAAGTGTTGGGATTACAGGTGTGAGCTGCCACCCCTGGCCTCCAATTTTTTTTTTTTTTTTTAGCACTCTCAACAAATTCTTTGATCTCTTTCTACCATTCTTTTCCTTCTACGAATACCTGAAATCTATTGTCTTCCTGACTTCTAGCCTCAATCTCATCTTGAAGTTATAGCATGCTCCCTGCCTCCTCTGGGGGCACATACACTAACTCCATGGTTTATCTCTCGCTCTCTCTTTTTTTTTTTTGAGACAGTCTCACTGTTTGCCCAGGCTGGAGTGCAGTGGTGCGATCTTGGCTTACTGCAACTGCAACCTCTGCCTCCTGGGTTTCAGCTGCCACAGCCTTCCAAGTAGCTGGGACTACAGGCATGCACCACCAGGCCCTGCTAATTTTTGTATTTTTAGTAGAGGTAAGGTTTTGCCATGTTGCCCAGCTTGGTCTTGAACTCCTGGCCTCAAGAGATCCACCCATCTCGGCCTCTCAAAGTGCTGGGATTACAGGTGTGAGCCACTGTACCCAGCCTTTCTTTCTTTTCATGTGCTAGAGTCTTGTTGTTTTCATGCTTTTAAATGTTTTTAGAGACAGGGTTCCCCACGTCAAACCCCTTCTCTGTCTGCTACTTTGCTGGAACTATTACTCCGTCTTAGTATATAACTCACAGGAAGTTTCCTGGATGAGGCAGGCCTTGAGCTGCAAGGGGCTAATCTAATATGTAAAGGACTGCTAGAAATCACCAGGAGACAGACCTACAAACCAATAGAAAAATGAACCAAGGACAAGAACAGCCAGTTCATAGAAAATAAATGAAAAGGACCTTAACACATGAAAAGATGGTCAACTTTGCTTATAATAATAAGCAAATTCATAAAATATTATACACTATAGTATTAATATATAACCACACCAATTTGTATTATAATAGAATTATATATTATATATAAATATAAAATTAATAATTATAAATACACAATTCTATTATTAATATATAATGTAATTGTTATATTATATAATATATAATTATATATTAGTTATAATAGTTATATATTATATAATTGTATATTATATATTATAGTTAATATATTATTATATAAAAATTATTATAAATATATAATTATATATTAATTATAATTAATTTATGATAATATAATATATAATAATTACTTTATATATTAATACTTATATATTAATGTACTAATTATATATTATATATAATTATATAGTATATAATTATATATAAATATATAATATAACCATATTTATATATCAATAATTATATTATATAGTAATATAATACTATATGATTAAATACTATATAATTATATTATATATTAATAATATATATGTAAAATAGCAAAAAGAATAATAAGAGAAGTGTCCATTAATGCTACAATAAAATATTACAGTAGTCCCCCTTATCTGTGGTTTTGCTTTCCATGGTTTCCATTATCTGTGGTACAATACAATAAGATATTTTGAGAGAGCACATTTACATAACTTTTATTACAGTATGTTGTTATAATTGTTTTATTTTATTATTAGTTATTTTTGTTACTCTCTTACAGTGCCTAATTCATAAATTAAACTTTATCCTGGGTATGTATAGGGAAAAACACAATAGACACAGGGTTTGGTACTCTTGCATTCACTGGGAGTCTTCAATTTTATCCCTTGTGGATAAGCTGGGACTACTGTATTTCTCACCTATCAGGCTGGCAGAACCCTGATCCTCTAACTTTCAAGAATTCATAAAGATCAAGTCTGGCACACAGACTGGCTTCGCACTTCTTTATAGTATTACTCAATGCTAGATAACACTAGAACAATGAGTAGTATGACGATTATAGAGTCCTTAGGGTGGAAAATGACTCAATAGTTTTGCATCCAGCTAAACTGTGTAAAAGTAAATAAACAATTGACAAATAGTTTCAAATGACAGTACTTAAAGGATATATTCATGGCTGCCACATATGGCCACTTTTTGCATAGACTTTAATATGAATGAATGGTGCTCCCTGGATATGGGCAGTGTACAGCCTGCACAGATGTACATAATGGTCTTGAATACAGTTCCTGTAAGATCTTGAAAAAACACTAAACGACAAAATTTAGCTGTCCAAAAGATGAATACAGAAGCAGAGCATAAAGATTGACAGGAATAAAACTAATACAGCAGTGGCAATTATGGTTATGGAACTCGTAAAAGTTATAAAGAAAGGCATTGTAGAAAAATGATAACTAAAAGCACCAGATGGTAGAGGAAGTGAGAAGGCGGGCAACAGTGTAAGTATCAGATCTTCTCAGTGTAAGTATCAGATCTCTTTTTTCATAGCAGGTGATGCAAAGATATTAAGTTAGCTAAATCAAGCAACAGGATACCAGTACATGCACACATACAAAGTAAAATAATAGAAGAAACAAATATAACAAACAAAAATGAGTAATAAAGGGGAGAGAAGGGGAGAAGGAGATATGCTAATTTCATATTCATTTATAATGTGGGCCAACAGATTTTCTTAAACAGAGAATTAAGTTGGATTTTTCCTATATATTAAAAATCAATAAATAAAAATTATAAATATCACTGTTTGAAAAGCAAAAACATTACTGTTAAAAGGCTGGGTTCTGGCTGGGCATAGTGGCTCATGCTTGTAATCCCAGCACTTTGGGAGGCCAACGCAGGAGGATCACTAGAGGTCAGGAGTTTGAGACCAGCTTGGACAAAATAGCAAGTCTCTGTTTCTACAAAAAATCAAAATAAAAAACTGTGCTCCCAAGTCAGACTGTCTGGCTTTGAATTCTAGCTCACTTGTTAGTTGTGATACCTTGAGCAAATTCATAGAACTTTCTGTTCCTTAGTTCTCTCATTTGTAAAGTGAGATTTTAACATAGGTTGAGTATTCCTTATCTGAAATGCTTGGGACCTGAAGTGTTTTGGTTTTTGAATTTTTTCAGATTTTGTAATATTTGCATATACATAATGAGGTATCTTGGGGATGAAACACATAAATGCAAAATTCCTTTGTGTTTCACATACACCTTTTACACACAGCCTGAAGGTAATTTTATACAAGATGTTTAATAATTTTGTGCATTTTGACTGTGACCTGTCACATGAGGTCAGGTATGAAATTGTCCACTTGTGGCATCATGTTGGTGTTCAGAAAGTTTCAGATTTTGGAGTATTTTGGATTTTCAGACTTCATAAGTTTGCAAGGAATGAATGCAATAATGAATCTAAAATGCTTAGCCATAAATGCTCAATAAATGTTAGCTATTATTATTGCCATTTATTATTTTCATCATTAAGCATATATTAGACTTGTACAGAACACCAAATTGAAATAGATTCTGAACCATTGGGGTTCCTGTGCATATTGAATAGACAGAAATGCCACACTGACATGTCCTAGATATATTGAGAACAAAATACTGTTACTTTTAACGTAGAGGCTACAATTTTAGAAAAAATCACAATACCAACATAATCAAATGACTTATCATTATTCTAGTAGAAGTCGAATGTCAGTCTTTTGCAGATCCCTGTCATGTCTGTGTGGAGATTATATTTCTATTTACCTAATATTTTTCTTTACTATTTACCTAATATTTTTATTTAAATCAATTTAAAATCTGCTCACTTTTAAAAAACAATCTCATGCTAAGTAATTATATTCATAAAATCATTTTTGATATTGTTCAAATTTTTAAACATGTTATTAAATCTGTGATTACAAAAATATTAGTCCATACGCCACCTAAAGTTATCTTGAGTACTACCAATGGTTTACATAATGCACTTTGGGGAGTTCTGTTTTTTATTCCTTTAATAATTCATTTTGAGCACCTACTATGTAGTAGGCACTGTTCTAGGCAGTTGAGGTACAGCAGCAAGTTTAGCATAGAAAAATTCTTGCCCTCATGGAGCTTACATTCTAGCAAGATAACAAATAACATAAATACAATTTATAGTATGTGAGATGGTGATATGCATTATGCAGAAAGGGAAAGGAGAGATAGGTAGTGTTGGAGGAGGGACAAGGGGATAGATTGTCATTCATCCCGTTAGAAAGGTCCCATTCAGAAAAATCCTAAGATTGGGGAGTAAATAAGCCATATGCTTATTTAGGGAAGAGAATTCCAGGCTAATGGAAGAGCAAGTTCAAAGGCCCTGGTGTAAAAGTATGCCTGGCATGTTCAAGGAACAACAGGAAGGTCAGTGTGTTTGGAGTACAGTGAGTGAGGAGGAGACTGGTAGATGAGGGAGGTCAGGAAAGTAATGAGGGCAAGGAGGTGAAGTACGTCTACTCCTTTGCTTCTGTTGCTACTGGTGCTGCTATGAATGCTGCTGTTACTACTACTCATGCTGCTGCTATGAATGCTGCTGTCACTAATTCTACTATTATTTTAAAACACTAAGAAGAAGGAGAAGAGATATATTGAGAAGACATAGAGTTCCTAAATAAGTTTGTGTTTAGAGCCTAATTCTTAAATTTTTGGCTACAGTTCTTTTGGTCTTTGCAAACCACCACATCCTGCTTGCTGCTTAACAATCCACTGCACAGATGAGGAGCAGAGCAAGATGGCTGGATAGAAGCCTTCACTGATTGTTCTCCCTATAGTAACACCAAATCAAACAACTATTCACAAAAAAAGTACCTTCATAAGAACTAAAAATCAGGTGAGTGATCACAGTACCCAGTTTTAACTTCATAGCACTGAAAGAGGCACTGAAGAAAGTAGGAAAGACAGTCTTGAATTGCTGGTGCCACCCCTCCTGCATCCTCCTGGCAGTGGCTGTGTGGCACAGAGACAGCATTTGTGTGCTTGGGAGGGGGAAGGAGAGCGCAGTGATTGTGGGACTTTGCATTGGAACTCAGTGTTGCCCTGTCATGGTGGAAAGCAACACTAGGAAGAAATCATGGAGGGATGATTTAGACCACATAGAGGTCTAAATGATTTAGAACACATGGCGGGAGCATTTAGACTAGCTCTGGCCAGAGGTGAATCACTCATTCCAGCAGTCAGGTCCTGAGTTCTGGAAAGCCTTGGCACCATGGGCTAAAGTGCTCAGGGATTCTAAATAAACTTGAAAGGCAGTCTAGGCCATAAGGACTGCAATTCCTGGGCAACTCTTGATGTTATTCTGGGCTCTGAGCCTGTGGACTAGTGGGGCATGCAACCTAGTGAGACACCAGCCAGGGAGACTAAAGGAGTGCTTACATCATCCCTCCCCCAACCACAGTCAGCATAGCTCAAAGCTCTTGCAGAGATTCCTTCCCTCTGCTTGAGGAGAGGAGAGAGAAGAGTAAAGAGAACTTCGTCTTGCAACTCAGATACCAGCTCCGCCACAGTAGGATAGGGCACCAGGCAGAGTCATGATGCCCCCGCTTCCAGGTTCTAGCTCCTGGATGACATTTCTAGACACATTGTGGGCCAAAAGGGAACCTGCTGCCTTGAAGGGAAGGACCTAGTCCTGTCAGGATTCACCACTTGCTCACTAAAGAGCCCCAAGGCTCTGAATAATCAGCAGTAATAATTCAGATAGTATTCATCGTGGTCCTTGGGTGAGACTCAGAGATATGCTGTTTTCAGGTGTGACCCAGAACATTTCTAGCTGTGGTGGCTATGGGGAGTAACTCTTAATGCTTGAGAAAAGGAGAAGGAAGAGTAAATGGGACTTCATCTTGCAGCTTAGATACCAGCTTGGTAACAGTGGGGTAGAGCACAAAGCTGGTTTTTACAGTCCCCAATTCCAGGCCTTGGCTCTTGGACAGTATTTCTGGATGTGCCCTGGGCTAGAAGGGGCCCACTGCCCTGAAGGAAGAGTCCCGGGCCTGGAAGCATTTACCACAACCTGACTGAAGAGCCACTGGGGTTTGAGTGAACGTTGTTGGTAGCCAGGTAGTACTTGTCATGGGCCTGAGGCAGTGGTGGCCATGGGGAAAGATTCCTCTGCTTATGGAATAAAAGAGAAGAGTGGGAAGGATTTTGTCTTGTGACTTGGGTGCCAGCTCAGAAACAGCAGAATAAAGCACCAGGTAGCTTCCCAAGATTTCCAACTCCAGGCCTGGGCTCCTGGATGGCATCTCTGGAGCCACAGGGGCCAGAGGGATCTTGCTACCCTAAAGAGAAGGACATAGTCTAGCTGGCTTTGCCACCTGCTGATTATAGAGCCCTAGGGCCTTGAGTGAAGATAGGTGGTGGAAAGGCGAGGTTTACTATGGGCTTTGAGTGAGACCCAGTGCCATACTAGCTTCAGGTCTGACTCAGCACAGTCCCAGTGGTGGTGGCCACAGGAGTGCTCATGTCAGCCCTCTCCCAGCTACAGGCAGCTCAGCACAGAAAGAGAGACTGTTTGGAAAAAAGCAAGGGAAGGAAAAAAGAGGCCCTGTCTGGTAATCCAGAGAGAGTTCTTCATGATCTTATCCAAACCATCAAGGCAATACCTCTATAAGTCTGCAAGAGCCACAGTATTACTAGGCTTGGGATACTCCCTAATGCAGATATGGCTGCAGTGACCCAAAACTTAAATTACAACACCCAAGACCCTTCAAATACCTGGAAAGCCTTCCCAAGAAGGGTGGTACAAACAAGTCCAGATCATGAAGGCTACAATAAATACCTAACTCTTCAGTGCCCGGACACTGACGAACATCCATAAGCATCAAGACCATCCAGGAAAAGATGACCTCACCAAACTAGCTAAATAAGGCACCAGGGACCAATCCTGTAGAGACAGAGATATGTGACCTTTCAGAAGGAGAATTCAAAATAGCTGTTGTGAAGAAACTCAGTGAAATTCAAGATAACATGGAGAAGGAATTCAGAATCCTATGAGATACATTTAACAAAGAGATTGAAAAAGCTAAAAAGAATCAAGCAGAAATTCTAGAATTGAAAAATGCAGTTGATATAGTGAAGAATGGATGCATCAGAGTCTCTTAATAGCAGAATTGATCAAGCAGAAGGAAGAGTTAGTGAGCTTGAAGATGGGCTATTTGAAAATACCTGGTCAGAGGAGTAAAAAAAAGGAAGAATAAAAAAGAATGACACATGTTCACAAGATCTAGAAAATAGCCTCAAAAGGGCAAATGTAAGAGTTATTGGCATTAAGGAGGAGGTAGAGAAAGATATAGGGGTAGAAAGTTTATTCAAAGGGATAATACCAGATAACTTCCCAAACCTAGAGAAAGATAGCAACATTCAACTATAAGAAGGTTATAAAACAACAGACAGATTTAATTCAAATAAGACCACCTCAAGGTATATAATAATCAAACTCCCAAAGGTCAGGGTAAAATAAAGGATCCTAAAAGCAGAAAGAGAAAAGAAGCAAATAACATACAATACAGAGAAACAAATAGCAACCAATACGTCTGGCAGCAGACATTTTTGTGGAAAACTTACAGTCCGGGAGAGAGTGACGTGACATATTTAAAGTGCTGAAGGAAAAAACCTCTAATCCTAGAATAGCGTATCTGGCAAAAATATGCTTCAAACATGAAGGAGAAATAAGGTGTAGAATTTTCACTAGTTTTCTCTTTGCTTGTTAGTTAATTTGTTTAGACAATCAATGTTAAGTTGTCATCAGTTTAAAATAATGAGTTATAAGATATTATTTGCAAGTCTCATGGTAATCTCAAATCAAAAAACATGCAATGTATACACACACACATACACATATACAAAATAAAAAGCAAGAAATTAAAACACACCACCAGGGATAAAAGAAGACAGGAAGGAAGGAAATAAGGAAGAGAAGAGCACAAAACAGCTAGAAAATAAATGACAAAATGGCAAGAATAAGTTCCTACTTATAAATAGTAACGTAAAATGTAATGGACTAAACTCTCCTATGAAAAGACAGAGTGGCAGAATGGATACAAAAAGAAGATCCAACAATCTGTTGCCTACAAGAAACACACTTCACCTATAAAGACACACACAGACTGAAAACTAAGGGTTGGGCAAAGGTCTTCCATGCAAATGGAAGCAAAAAAAGAGCAGGCATAGTTATATTTATATCCGACACAAAATAGATTTCAAGATAAAAAGTATAACAAGAGGCAACGATAGTCATTATATATTGATAAAGGGATCAATTTAGAAAGAGGATATAACAATTGTATATATATGTGTGTATATATATATATATACGCACCCAACACTAGAGCACCGATATATAAAGCAAATATTATTAGAGCTAATGACAGAGATAGACCCCAATACAATAATAGCTGGAGACTTCAACAATACACTTTCAGCATTGGACAGACCATCCAGACAGAAAAATCAACAAAGAAACATCAGACTTAATCTGCACTATAGAACAAATGTACCTAGTAGATATTTACAGAACATTTCATCCAAAGGCTGCAGAATACATTTTTCTCCTCTGTACATGGATGATTCTTAAGGATGGAACATATGTTAGGCCACAAAAACAAGTCTTAAAAATTTCAAAAAAATTGAAATAATATCAAGTTTCTCCTTTGACTGCAATGGAATAAAAGTAGAAGTCAATAACAAGAGGAATTTTGGAAATTATACTGTATTAGTCTGTTCTCATGCTGCTCTAAAGAACTGATGGAGACTAGGTAATTTATAAAGAAAAGAGGTTTAATTGACTCAGAATTCTGCAGGGGTAGGGAAGCCTCCGAAAACTTACAATTATGGTGGAAGAGGAAGCAAATATGTTTATCACGTGGTGGCAGGAAGGAGAAGAATGAGAGTCGAGCGAAGGGAGAAGCCCCTTGTAAAACCATCAGATCTTGTGAGAACTTACTCACTACCATGAGAATAGCATGGGGAAAACTGTCCCCATGATTCAATTACTTCCCACTAGGTCCCTCCCACCATATGTGGGGATTATGGGAACTACAATTCAAGATGAGATTTGGGTGGGGACACAGCCAAACCATATCATATACAAACAGATGGAAATTATACAATGCTCCTGATTGGCCAGTGGACCAATGAAGAAAGTAAGAAGGAAATCTAAAAATTTCTTGAAACAAATGATAATGGAAAAACAACATACTGAAACCTACAGGATACAGCAAAAGCAGTTCTAAGAGGGAAATTTATAGTTACATGCTTCTACATCAAAAAAGTAGAAAAAGTTCAAATACAAAACCTAATGATGCACATTAAAGAGCTAAAAAAGCAAGAGTCAGCCAAACCCAAAATTAGTAGAACAGAAAAAATAAAGATTAGAGCAGAAATCAATGAAATTGAATAGAAGAAAACAATATAAAAGATCAATGAAACAAAAAGTTGTTTTTTTGAAAAGATAAACAAAATTGACAAAACTTTAGTGAGACTAAGAAAAAAAGAAGACCCAAATAAATAAAATCAGAGATGGAAAAAGGGTACATTACACTGATAACCACAGAAATTCAAAGGATCATTAGAGGCTAATATGAGCAACTATATGCCAATAAATTGGAAAACCTAGAAGAAATGTACAAATCCCTAGACACATACAACCTACCAAAATTGAATAATGAGGATCCAAAACCTGAACAGACCAATAACAAGTAAGGAGATTGAAGCTGTAATAAAAAGTAATGCAGTAAAGAAAAGCCCAGGACCCAATGGCTTTACTGCTGAATTTTACCAAACATTTAAAGAGCTATACCAATCCTAAACAAACTATTCTGAAAAATAGAGGAGGAGGGAATACCTTCAAATTCATTCTACAAGGCCAGTATTAACCTGATACCAAAACCAGAGAAAGACACATGAAAAAAAGAGAACTATATCTCTGATGAACACTGATGCAAAAATCCTCAACAAAACACCAACAAACTTAATTCAACAACACATTAAAGAGATCATTCATCATGAGCAAGTGGGATTTATCCCTGGCATGCAAGGACAGTTCAACATATGCAAATCAATCAGTGCAATATATCATGTCAACAGAGTGAAGGTTGAAAACCATATGACCATCTCAATCGATGCTGAAAAAACATACGATAAAATTCAACATTTTATCCTTTAGGGTTTCATGATAAAGACCCTAAAAAAACTGGATATAAAAGCAACGTACCTCAACATAATAAAAGCCATATATGACAGACCCACAGCTAGTATCATACTGAATGGGGAAAAACTGAATGCCTTTCCTCTAAGATCTGGAACATGACAAGGAGGTCCACTTTCACCACTCTTATTTAACATAGTACTGGAATCCCTGGCTAGAGCAATCAGACAAGAGAAAGACATAAAGGGCATCCAAATTAGAAAGGAAGAAGTAAGATCATCCCTTTTTTTGCAGATGATATATTCATCTATTTGGCAAAACCTAAAGACTCCACCAAAACTCTTAGAACTCATAAACAAATTCAGCCAAGTTGCCTATCTTGACTGAACATGTCAACATATAAAAATCAGTAGCATTTCTATACACCAACAGTGAACAACCTGAAAAAGAAATAAAAATATTAATGCCACTTACAATAGCCACAGATAAAATTAAATTCCTAGGAATAAACTTAATTAAAGAGGTGAAAGATCTCGGCAATGAAAACTATAAAACATTGATACAAAGCATTGAAGAAGATACAAAAAAAGGAAAGATATTCTATGTTCTTGGACTGGAAGAATCTATATTGTTAAAATGCCCATACTACTCAAAGCAATCTACAGATTCAATGCAATCCCTATCAAAAGCCCAGTGATGTTCTTCACAGAAATAGAAAAATCAATCCTAAAATTTACATTGGACTACAAAAGAGCCAGAATAGCCAAAGCTATGCTGAGCAGAAAGAACAAAACTGGAGGAATCACATTACTTGACTTCAGATTATACTACAGAGCCATAGTAACCAAAACAGAATAAAAGCAAACATATAGACCATTGGAACAAAAGAGAAAACCCAGAAACAAATCCATATATTTACAATAAAGTCACTTTTGACAAAGGTGCTAAAAATATACATTGGAGGAAAAGACAGTCTCTTTAATAAATGGTGCTGGGAACACAGATTTTATTTAAGGAAGAATGAAACTAGACCTCTATCTCTCACCATATACAAATATCACAACCAAGTGAATTAAAGACTTAAATCTAAGACCTCAAACTTTGAATTACTAAAAGAAAATATTGGGGAAACTCTCGAGGACATTGAACTAGGCAAAGACTTATTGAGTAATATCCAAAAGCAGAGGCAACCAAAGCAAAAATAGACAAATGGATTTACATCAAGTTAAAAACTTGTGCACAGCAATCACAACAATCAACAAAGTGAAGAGACAACACACACAATTGGAGGAAATATTTGCAAACTGCCAATCTGACAAGAAATTAATAGCCAGAATATATAACGAGCTCAAACAACTTTATAGGAAAAGATTAATAATCCAATTAAAAAATGGACAAAAAATCTGAATAAACATTTTTTGAAAGAAGACATACAAATGACAAACAGGTATGTAAAAAGGTGTTCAACATCACTGATAATCAAATAAATGAAAATCAAAAGTACAGTGAGATATTGGGCATAGTGTTTCACGACCGCAATCCCAGCACTTTGGGAGGTCAAGTCAAGGCAGAAGGATCTCTTCATTCCAGGAGTTTGAGAACAGCCTAGGCAACATAGTGAGACCTCATCTCATCTTAAAAAAATAAAAAAGCCAGATATGGTGGCGCACACTTGTAGTTCACCTCAGCTTCCTGAGTAGAGGTGGGAGGATTGCTTGAGACCACAAGTTTGAGGTTGCAGAGAGCTATGATCATGCCACTGCACTCCAGCCTGGGTAACAGCAAGACCCTGTCTTTAAAAAAAGTACAATGAGATATCACTTTATTCCAGTTAAATGTCTTTTATGCACAACAAATGCTGGGGAGGATGTGGAGAAAAAGGAACCCTTGTACACTGTTGGTGGGACTGTAAATTAGTACAGCCGCTATGGAGAACAGTTTGGAGCTTCCTCAGAAAATTAAAAATAGAGATAGCATATGATTAGCAATCCCTCTACTAGGTATATGCCCAAAAGAAAGGAAATCAGCATATCGAAGAGATATCTGCACTCCCATTTTCATTGCAGCACTATTCACAATAGCCAAGATTTGGAAGAAATCTAAGTGTCCATCAATAGATGAATGGATAAAGAAAATCTGATACATATACACAATGGAGTACTATTCAGCCATAAAAAGAATGAGATCCTGTCATTTGTAACAGCATGGATGGAACTGGAGGTCACTATGTCAAGTGAAATAAACCAGGCCCAGGAAGACAAACTTCACATGTTCTCACTTATTTGTGGGAGCTAAAAATTAAAACAAGTACACTCATGAAGATAGAGAGTAGAATGATGGTTACCAGAGCCTGGGAAGGGTAGTTGGGGTAAGAGAGGGAGGATGGTTAATGGGTACAAAAATATAGTTAGATAGAATGAATAAGATCTGGCATTTAATAGCACAATAGGGTGACTACAATCAACAAAAATTTATTGTACATTTTAAAATAACTAAAACAATATATTGGACTGTTTGTGACACAAATAAAGGATAAATGCTTGAGGTGATGGATACCCCAGTTACCCTGATGTGATTATTATGCATTGCATGCCTATATCAAAATATCTCCTGTACCCCAGAGAGATATATACCTAGTATGTTCCCACAAAAATTAAAAATAAAAAATTAAAAAACCCATTGCATCAAATCTGCCTCCTAAAAACAGATGCTATATCAATCAATAAGGAATAATGGAATAAATGAGAGAAAACTTATTGGCCTCTGAAGATGGCCTATCACTGTACTGTGTGCTGTGCAGAATACAAAGGAAATTAGCCTTGGTCCCTGACTCCAAGGGAGTCATAGTCATGTTGGAATAAAAAACTTGAAGATGGACAGGAAATTCTCTGAGTATAGTGCGCATGAAGTTCTGTGTTGCTGGCTCAGTGCAGGAGATGGGAGGAAATGACTCTGAAATGGATGATCAGGGAAGTTTCCTGGAGTAGCAGGCCTTGAGCTGCACTTTGGAAATTTGAAACAAGAGGGAAGAAAGAATAAGCAGCAAATGCATAGGCACAATCATGAATCTGAGCTTCAGTGTGGAGTGGGAGATGAGGTTACATCAATTAGGTTAGGGAGGACCTTGAAACCTCAATAGAGGAGTTTCGAAGGTAAATGATTAATTTACTTTTCCAGGAGTGTACGCTCCTCACCAGACTACTCATTGATATATTCTTTTTAGGGAAGAGACTGGCCGGAAGCCCACCTGGATGTACCACAAGTAGAAATTCGCTTGGGGGAACTGCCTGGCAAACATTCTGCTGAAAAGAGCTCCCTTGATGCTAACTTGCCAAAAACTCCATCTCCTATCTGAGGGCAGTTAGGGAATTTCTCTTATCAGACCTCTGACTCTAGCTGCTACAGCCAGACTGTAGTCAGTTATATGAATGCATTTTAAACAAGTTGCAAGATTAGAGACCCCAGAAATGGCAGGGGTAAAGGCTGTACTCATCCTATTTTCAGCAGATAAAGGGGAATTCAGAGAGCGGAAAAATGAGAACATCTGTTGTTGGGGGTAAAAACAGGCCTGCCCCACACTCTCCCCGTTGAACTCAGGGCCCCATCACACGTGCACACCTCACACCAGTCTCTTGCAGGTTAATTCCTTCTGCTGCTCCTGCAGCCCTGAGAAACCCTTGATTTCTGACCCACGAGTCTGATTTCCACCTCCACTCTTCTCATAGCTATCTCTCCAGCTACTGATCTGCTCATAGATTTGACCCTTAGTCTCTTAAGAGAAATCAGGCTGAGAAGAACAGAGACAACCATTGCGGGGAAAGTGTCAAGGTTACCGCAGCAGCTCCTGCCTGAGCCACAGGTCCCATGTCTCCTTCTTAAGTAGTTTCTTGTAGATCTCAGTCCCACTCCAGCCCAACTGTGTTCGACTTTTCATTTTACTAAGAACCCCTAGGCAGATGAATCAAATGCATATTAAGGTGTGAGAAGCATTGTTCTTTTTCACTCCTTGGGAGTCAGTGCTTCAAGAAGAAACTCCTCAGACAGAAGTTTGAAGTAGATGGGTCAGCACTGCTGTTTGATTTGGAGAGCCTGGCTTTATAAAATTCTTTCTGGAGGTGTCCTTCCCTCCTCTTCCTCCTGTAAACACTGGTTGAGAGCTTGCAGTGTGCCAGGTACCAGGTCAGGCTCTGGGGATACAAGTTTGCAAGGATGAGCTGGCCCTTTAGCAGCTGATGATGCACTGGGAACA
Organism: Pongo pygmaeus; assembly: GCF_028885625.2. Classification (NCBI taxonomy): domain Eukaryota; kingdom Metazoa; phylum Chordata; class Mammalia; order Primates; family Hominidae; genus Pongo; species Pongo pygmaeus. The sequence continues at coordinate 66,150,222 of NC_072390.2, forward strand.
GTGCATGCAAATAACTCACCTAGGGGTGTACTCATGGCCACCCTTCTGCTTAGAATGTTGGTCTTTTCTTCTTCACTAGTGGTGTCCCTTTAGGTGAGTCTTGTATTTTCCAGTTGTTCCTTCACCTCCATTGCCCGATACCCTGGCCAGCTTCAGGTCATGCTATACCGACTCTGATGTCCCTTCTTCCCTGCATATAGGTCTGCATGGCCACCTCCTTCAGATGATACTATCTCTATAACTGATCATCTCTGCTCTTCAGTTTTACTGTCAGTAGTTAAGTCCATTTCTTCCCACGTCAAGTCCTCCCTACTTTGCCTCTGCTAATTCTGGAACCCGTCCTCTTTTCCTTTACTTCAATACTGTGAGTTTAATCCAGGCCCTCCATCCTTATCAGGAATGATTCACTATCTTTATAACCAGTCTTTCTGTACTGTGTCTTGTTTCCATCAAATTCAGTCTCTTTGTGTTTGTTCTTTATTTTTCTGACTACATCCTGCATGAAAATCCATTCTTTACAGGAGACAGAGTAATCTTTCTAATACATAAAACTGAATGCGCATTGAAGTCCTTCAAAGACTCTATGCAGGATACTCTATGCCTTACCAAAGCATATTGCACCTTTCATGACCTATCTCCCAACTGTCTAGCCTCATCTCCCATGACTCTTTATCTTATATTTCAGCTGCAACAAACCTCTTGACATCTTGTATTTTCATCCTTGTTTCATGTACTCATGACCATTTGTCTGCTTAGAAAGTGCTTCTTTCCTTCTTTACCAGTTGATGTCTGGTCTCGTCGCCATACCCAGTTCAACTTTCCTATTGGAAGAATTCTATTGGTTTTTAAACCCTAGCTGCACATTACAGTCACTTGGGGGTGACTCTAAAAATACCAATACCTAGACTGATACCCCGGCCCTGTCCCCAGAGAATCTGGTTTGGTTGATTTGGGGACTGATGTTTGGGCATTGGTGTTTTTATTTTTTTATTATTTATTTATTTATTTATTTTGAGATGGAGTTTTGCTTTTGTGGCCCAGGCTGGAGTGCAGTGGTGCAATCTTGGCTCACTGCAACCTCTGCCTCCTGGGTTCAAGCGATTCTCCTGCCTCAGCCTCCCAAGTAGCCAGGATTATAGGAGCCCACCACCATGCCTGGCTAATTTTTGTATTTTTAGTAGAGATAGGGTTTCACCATGTTGACCAGGCTGGTCTCCAACTCCTGATCTCAGGTGATCCACCCACCTCAGCCTCCCAAAGTGTTGGGATTACAGGCGTAAGCCACCACACCCAGCTGACATTGGTATTTCTAAAAAGTTGCTTAAATTGGTGCTTCTCAAACTTTAATGTGCATGCATCTGAGTCACCTGGGGATCTTGCTAAAATGGAGATTGTGATTCAGTAGATCCCAGGTACCTGAGATTGTGCATTTCTACCACACTCCCTGGTAATGCTGGTGCTGGTGGTCCATAGACTGCACTGTGAGTAGCGAGGGTCTTGGGGGGAAGATGCTTAAGTGCAGCTGGGCGGGAAGCCCCCATGCTGCAGGATGTTTTCAGGCCTCTCAGTCACTGATTTCTCTTTGCTGCCCTGCTGTGTGCGTGCTGACTTCTAACTGCTGGACTTATTACTTTTGATTTCCCCATGTTTCTTATTGCAAAAGGACTTCCTCTAGTTTTCCATGCAGCCATTGGTAATAAAAATGCCATGGGCTGTTTCATGAGGGAGAGAATTTCATATGCCTTTTTACTAAGCAAATACTTTGGCCAAAAAAGTCACTTTTCTTTAAGATGCTTTCAAGTAGATTGGTAAGACATCAAAGAAAGAATATTTTCTGTGGAAGTGAAGGAAGGTGGTTTGTTTACTTAAGAAACAGAACTCACTGGCCTATCTGAAGTGTTTGAAGGAAGTAGTAAGTTCATATATAAAAAGAAACCCTAAAAAATTTATAATAACACCAATAATGGTAGTAATAATGATAATTGGTTACACATATTAAACATTTTTTAAAATCAAGGCACTGCTCTAAACATTTTATATATAACAACACAATCCTAAAATAACTTTTGAGGTAGCACTATTAATTATCCCCATTTTACACGTGAGGAAATGAAGACACAGAGATGTTAAGTACCCATCTGTGTGAACTGAGAAAGTTGCTTTACTGAGACAAGTTAGTAGCAAAAAGTGTTTTAAAGTGCTAGCATCATCCAGGGGTTAAAGCTATTATTTAACATCCATGAAAGGAACAAGAGATTACTGAAGAAATCTTCAAGGAAAATGGCCCTTCCCCAGCATATGCTATTCACAGACTTTCAGTGGTACTAGGGAACATCAAATTGGAAAAGTTTTTGAAACATGTGACTCCCACTTTTGAGTGCAGTTCAGATATCCTGGGGGCAATGTAAAGATGCTTAGTCTTGCTTCAGGGAGATTTACCAGGAAGAGATGTCATCTTTTGTCTAAACTTTCATTGTATTCTTATTTTAAGATACTTCACTGAGTCTAATCCATGTTGTAAACATCTCCTAAAATAACTCTTCCAAGATTACTTTTAAGTATTTGGATTTAATATTTAATAGATATCTATAAAAGCATATGCCTGCAGTTGCATGTTGTATGGTATTTCTATGGTATAAATGATTTTCCAGGAATGAAACGTACATTTACAAAGCTGCATCTGTAGGAGACAAGCATTTCACTTATGGCCTGACAATTCTCCTTATGACTGTTGGCCAAAACTTGAGAAGGTTGAGAGTGGATTTGTGCACAGGTAAGTTCCTCAATACTTTATGTGCATATGTCCTCTAGGGCTTACTGATATGGTTTGCCTGTGTCCCCACCCAAATCTCATCTTGAATGGTAGCTCCCATAATCCCCATGCGTCATAGGAGGGACCCAGTGGGAGGTAACTGAATCATGCGGGTGGGTTTTCCCCAGGTTGTTTTGTGAAAGTGATAAGTCTCATAAGATCTGATGGTTTCATAAATGGCAGTTCCCCTGCACATGCTCTCTTGCCTGCCGCCGTGTAAGACGTGACTTTGCTCCTCCTTTGCCTTCTGCCATGATTGTGAGGCCTCCCCAGCCATGTGGAACTGTGAATCCATTAAACCTCTTTCCTTTACAAATTACCCAGTGTTGGGTATGTCCTCACAGCAGTGTGAGAAAGGACTAATACAGCTTACCTTTTAAATCAGTGCCTGGCATGATGCTCAATATGTTTAATTGAACCAAACCAGTACCAATAGCCAATGTGTATAGAGTGCTTTCTCTGATCCAGGCACTATGCTAAGTGCAGGGATTATCTCATTGAAGCCTCTCCACATAAAGCTGTGTGGTATGAATGCAAACCTAGGCCTTATAAAGATTGAGGCCACCCTCTTGAGCTTGTTAGTGCTTCTGCAGCTAAAGTGCGGCCTTGGGCTGTGTAGAGACCACATGTCTTTCCAGCTGCCAGGCTGCCTGCAACTCCCACACCCCGGTCTTCTCAACAGACTGCTCTCTCTTCCTGAACTGTTTGAGGAGCTTCTCTCTTACACAGCACATGAGCTGGGCAGAAAAGCTACCGACACACCTTGAATCCAAGAAACCACAATTTTAACATTTTATCCACTTTATGAAAGTCTCCCTGAAACCTAAATCAAATATATATTTTCCAGTTTGAATTTTTAAAGAATTTATACCACTGAAGTTTTACCTTCGGATCCCACGTTTAATTACAAGTGGTCTTAAATGTGGCCCCACTTCAGTTGTCAAATAGCCTTATGATTTGGGTATTTTCTCTACTTTACAGGTGACGAAACTGAGGCATAATAGGGCCTCACCCAAGTCACACAGCTGCTGAGTGACAGCAGCCTGATCCCAGGATGCCTGACTGCAGCTTCATTGCCCTTTTCCTGAGACCAAAGCCCATGTCTGTTCCCAACAGCATGTGGCATTTTCCTGTTTTCAGAGCTTTTTCCCATCGTCCTCATAGCCATCTCATGAATCACAGCTCAGGTATTATTCTCCCACTTGACAGCTGACAACACGGAGGCCCTGAGAGATGAGGATGTGGTCTTGTTACTCAGTTTGTTCAGTGGAGGAGCCAGAACATCAGCCCAGACCTCCTGACAAATACCTGGAATTTACAGAAATGACGGCAGACACTGGGGGTAGAAAGGCCATTGCATCTCCAGGTTATTCCAGATAAGGCCCTAAACTATGTTGTGAGCTTGAGTTTTTGCTGAGGTGGATGCTGAGACCAGGAGAAAGGTGGGGAGGAAGAGGGAGAAAACGATGTGTGGCTTCTCAAGCCTTCCCAGGTCTTGCTGACCACCTCTGCTCTGGTCCCATCTCCACATTTTACAGATGGAAAAACCAAGGCCCAGAGAAGGGAAGTGACTTGCCTGGGTAAGGGAGGCACTGCCTTTGGGTTTGAGTAGTCTTGGGGTGGGCTTGTCATGATGCATGAAGTAACTTCTGGTGGCTCCAAGGAAGCTTAAACTTTTCTTTTGACTATCTGTCACCTCATAATCTGGCTCCATCCTACCCATCCATTTGTTATGTGCTGCTTCTTCCTAGAGTCTCAGGCCAGAGACACACAGACACTCAGAGGGTGTTTGGTCTGGTCAGCCCTGCCTCACCACTGTCGATGTGCTGCGCCCCAGTGATTTCGGGGTTAGCACCCACCTACTTCTCTCCACCTACCCACATCTCCTCCATCCTTTAAGACCTAGCTTAACTCAAGTTCTAACTCCCCCATAAAGCCTTTCCAGGCTAATCAGCTCTTACCTATTTTCCTCTCCTTGGAGCATGGCACTCAGTTTAACACCTAAATATGTGGTATCTTGTGAGATTTGCCATTTCTTCATTTCCATTGTTCTTATCCACATTCTTCATAACAATAATAACCAGTAGTATTTTGAACATTTACTACCTGTCAGGCTTTTTCCTATGTGCTTTTCATTTTTTGACTTGTTTAATTCTTGTAGCAACTCTATGAAATAGGGATGAAAATTACTACTGAGGCATACAATGTTAATTGCTTGCCCAGTGTAACACAGCCCCAGGGACTCTGGCTCTAGTGCCCACACTGAACCACTCCCCTAACTGGTCTCTTTGGAGTGTAAGCTTTTTTTTTGCAGCCAGGGACCATGTATTTATCTTTATCTTTCTTTCTTTTTTTTTTTTTTTGAGATGGAGTCTCGCTCTGTCACCTAGGCTGGAGTGCAGTGGTGTGATCTCAGCTCACTGCAACCTCTGCCTCATGGGTTCAAGCAATTCTCCTGCCTCAGCCTCCCTAGTAGCTGGGATTATAGGTGTGAGCCACCACACCCAGCTAATTTTTTGTATTTTTAGTAGAGACTGGTGGAGGGGGGGTCAGTATGTTGTCCAGGCTGGTCTCGAACTCCTAACCTCAAGTGATCCACCCACCTCAGCCTCCCAAAGTGCTTGGATTACAGGCGTGAGCCACCATGCTCGGCCTTACCTTTTTCTTTCTCCCAGATCCATCACTTAAATTCTCTGAGCCAAAGACTCCTCATTATTCCGTGGAGATCACACCTTCAGAGGAGGCATGACTGTGAGGATAAGTGACGTTATACTGAGGTTAGCAAGGTTAGCATGGGCACATGATAGGTACCCAAATATTTGCTGTATAAGACTTAGGGAATCTTCTCTGAACTCCTCACTTCTGGCTTCTCTGCTAGTAAGAAAAATGAAGCTGCTCTTTGACAGAAAATCACATATCTAAATTGTGTGTCATTTACATCAGTTAACACGGGAGTATAAGTAGATTTACTTCAAAAAAATTATTTTTGAAGATTAAAACCACCTACTGCCATCAGCCCTTAAGGTCCAACTCACCTGAAACACATTAATAGCTTTAAAAGGTAATTCGTCTCCTAGTGTGCACTGGGAGATACAACATAGGGTACATGTCCAGATACTCAGGATGCAGATTCAAGGAGACACAGGGGTGGGGTGCAGTGGCTCACGCCTGTAATCCCAGCACTTTGGGCAGCCGTGGAGGTTGTAGTGAGCCGAGATCACACCACTGCACTCCAGCCTGGGTGACAGACAGAGACCCCATCTCAAAAAAAAAAAAAGGAGATACGGGGACTCACACACTTGGTCTTTATTTCAGGTAACTTAATTCAAATGACTTCTTAGAATTATATGGGATAACGACCACAATAGAAATTTCTGGAGATTCTTGTCCTACCCACAGCCTCCTTTACTAGAAACTACTCTCCCCACTAGTAGTCTGGGTGGAAGGAGAAGTGGGATCCAGGTAGACTTTGTACCATGCTCCCTCCCCTCCCCTGATTGGATCTGTGGTGGATGCCTGACCAGAGTCCAGCCAATCCACTTGTTGGCCAGCATCCAATCAGATTCTCTCTTTTGAGAATTTGAAACTGGAGACAGAGAGAGTGAAGGGGTCCTGAAAGGTCCAGTTGACATAGGCTTGTGCCTATAATGCAGAAGAATCCAGCTCAAAGAGAAATGGAGAGGAGAGAGCAAGATCTGGGAAAAAACACATAGCTCTGGAGTGGTGGAACAAGGTCTGTTTCCAGTGCAGGAATTTTTGCATGTCATACAACACATTTCTTTTTGATTGGAATCCACAGTTGAATGGATTTATTTATTTATTTTTTATTTGAGATGAAGTCTTGGTCTGTCACCCAGGCTGGAGTGCAGTGGTATGATCTCAGCTCACTGCAGCCTCTGTTTCCTGGGTTCAAGCCTCCCGACTAACTGGGACTACAGGCCAATGCCACCATGCTCTGCTAATTTTTGTATGTGTGTGTGTGTTTTTTTTTTTTTAGTAGAAATGAGGTTTCACCACACTGGCCAGGCTGGTCTCGAACCCCTGAGCTCAAGTGATCCGCTTGCCTCGGCCTCCCAAAGTGCTGGGATTACAGGCCTGAGCCACCTCACCCAGCCAGTTGAGTGGATTTCTGTTCCTTGAAACCCACTGATCCCTGAGAGAATGATGTGAACCATATGCTTCTCTCTGGTTGTGACAGCATGTATTGATTTATCTACAGTATATTAGTCTGCTTTCACACTGCCGATAAAGACTGGGAAGAAAATAGATTTATTGGACTCACAGTTCAATGGCTGGGGAGACCTCACAATCATGGCAGAAGGCAAAAGGCACTTCCTACATGGCATTGGCAAGAGAGAACTTGTGCAGGTATATGCCCATTTTTAGAACCATCAGATCTCATGAAACTCATTCTCTATCACGAGAGCAGTGCAGGAAAGACCTGCTCCCATAATTCAATCACCTCCCACCGGGTTCTTCCCAGACATGTGGGAATTGTGGGAGTTACAATTCAAGATGAAATTTGGATGGGGACACAGCCAAACCATATGATATGGTATGTTAATTTGTGTAAATGTACTGGGCGTGGTGGCTTACACCTGTAATCCCAGCACTTTGGGAGGCAGAAGAGGGTGGCTCACCTGAGGTCAGGAGTTTGAGACCAGCCTGGCCAACATGGTGAAAACCCTGTCTACTAAAAATACAAAAATTAGCCAGGCCTGGTGGTGGGCACATGTAATCCCAGCTACTCAGGAGGCTGAGGCGGGAGAATCGATTGAATCTGGAAGGCAGAGATTGCAGTGAGCTGAGATCTGGCCACTACACTCCAGCCTGGGTGACAGAGAGAGACTCCGTCTCAAAAAAAAAATTATGTAAATGACATACAATTTAGAGTTTTTTGGGGGAGGGGAGTTAAAGACTAGTTGTGTTTTTCTTGACAAGATAGTGTGAAGTCTCCGGAGTGGAATCCTCAATTCTTGTTCAGCAAATGTTTGAGTACCTGCCACATACCAAAGGGACTCCTGTGGTTTGACACATCTGCACTACTCCAGACAGGCTTTCCTCAGCCTTTCCTATGCAGCTAAGACCTGGTCAAGAGACATGATTATTCAGCTTCTGAGTGATACATATTGCTTGCTTCTCTGTCTTCTGGCTCTGCCTGCATTTTCGAAGTTTCACGCTCCTAGGTGTCTCTGCCACTGGGTGGAGGAAAGAACAGAGGAGATGCAGGGGAAAATAATTAAAGCCAGCCAGTCTTGCTCCATACTTTGAGTTCCAGCTCTAAGTTTGGTGAAGGAAATAGTTCACAGGCTGATGGGGAGAATGTTTAGTTAAGAAATCTTTACTTTTGAATTATCATTGATGCGTCCGTTAGATTCCTGACATTTCCAGTTCTGTGGAGGCAGCAGAAGGTGGGGGAAGAATCCAGCCTTCAGGCCTGTGTCCTTTCCAATCCTGGCTTTACTAATGGGGGGATGTGGGCAAGGTCCACTCTTGTCTTCAAGCCTTTGTTTCCCATTGATAAAATGAACATTAATAATCTAACTCACAGGGTGGTTTTAGGAGCAAATAAGAAACTAGATGGAAAGAAATTTCCACATCATAAGGAATAAAGAATGTGTGGGGGATGGTCAGTGAGGCCGTAGTGGAGAAATGGCTGTGTCTGCAGCACAAGTCTCAACCTGCCCTGACTTGCAACACCTCCAAGATTCCAGACTCAGGATTCTTTTCCTTTTAATCATTCTTTTCTGTAGCTCTCTCTGGGAAAGAAAAAAAAAATGCCTCCAGTAGGGGGATTACAGAACATAGAAACCAGCCTTCATTTTGGAATACTTAGTAAGGTATTTCTCTCTATTGAAGATTCTTGATCAAAGGTAAATCTGTTTTATATTTTGGTCAATTTGAGTAAAAGTCACTGAACTCTTTTCCTCCCACAGTATACACAGAAGGTGAAAAAGAAGAATCATCAAAGGGCTGGGCATTTCCTTCCAAGCACTCTTCCCCAGGGACTGCCCACTGGGACCTCTCACCCCCAACGATTCTGCCTTAGTTGGTCTGGGGTGCCACCTGGACATCTGTGTTTTCAGAAAGTTCCCAGGACGTTCTAATGGGCATCCAGGGTGTGAACTTACTGAGCTGGTCTAAACCATCAGTTGGCAGATGAGGAGATGGAGGCTGTGATTTATTTCAAACTATAGCCCTTCATTTAAATTCCTGTCAGCCTCCTCAGGAGGTTTGGCTAACACCAAAATCTCAAGTATTCTAAAATTGAGAAATGGTACGGTGGCTCATGCCTTTGATCGCAGCACTTTGGGAAGCCAAGGCGAGAGAACCACTTGAGGTCAGGAGTTTGAGACCATCCTGGCCGATGTGGTGAAACCCCATCTCTATTAAAAATAACAAAAATTAGCCAGGTATGGTGGTGGGCACCTGTAATCCCAGCTACTCAGGAAGCTGAGGCAGGAGAATTGCTTGAACGAGGAGGTGGAGGTTGCAGTGAGCTGAGATGCCACTGCACTCCAGCCTGGGCAACAGACTGAGACTCTGTCTCAAAATATATATATATGAGAAATGTTCCACCCCAGCCAGCCTAAACTCTTAATGTCATTACCATAATGATCCTCATCACCTTCCTGACAATGTCAGGCATCTTTAATATCCTCCCTATTCCCAAGGTGACTTCTGGAATTGGGAGAAATATCTTTTATTTATGTTTCTAGCTTCAGTCCATTTCTTTCTGCTTCCACTGCCCTCCCACTGGGTCATGTCTTAGCTGACATCTGACCTGGTCTGCAAACTGGTCTCCTGCTGTCTGCTTTCCTTTGCTTTATTCTACCTGAAATACCAGGGTCTCAATGTCTCAGCCTGACCATGAAAGTCTCCCACCTCTAGTTTCTGAACATATTTTGTGTTATTCTGCCCTGTTTCAGGCTTTGCTCTTCACCTTCCACCACCTTTTCTGCCTACTGAACCTCATTTATTCTTCAAAATTCAGCTGAAGTGTAGTCTCCTCCATTGAGTATTTTGGGATCTCCTACCACCAGAGGGATTTCTCCCTGAATTCCTGTCACACTTTATTTGTGCTTGGCTTTGACACGTAGCAGATACTGAATCTCACACAGAGACTTTGATCTCCTTGGGGATCCCATCCTTTATATCTTTCTACCTCCCTACATAATACCTAACATGGTCTTTTTTTTTGGCCATGGTTGGTGTGTGGTAAATATTTGTCGCATGAATGAATGCATAATTGTACAAACGGTTAAGTGACTTTCGCAAGATCATCCAGCTAGTCTGATGGACAGAGTAGAGAGCCAATTCATGTCTCTGATATCTACACTCACTACCATCCCTAGAAGCCCATTTTCCTTAAAGACAATTCATAAATGGCTCACTTAAAAAAATTAGCTATTTCATCAAGAACATCTGTTTGCTAATTTAGAAAAAATGAGTAAGAAAAAAGTTAAGTAATTTGGGAGAGGAAAAAACTGTCCTGTGAGTAGCTCAACCAAAACAAAGCAAATACACAAAATCTCCCAAATATTAAGATTTGTTGAGAGTTACATTTTCCTGTTATTCTTGGGAGGGTCTGAGAAAGCAGGAGATTGGAGTAGAGGGGATAAGAACAGGTTGCTCCCAGAAGATCAGGTGTCTCAGGTTTTATGGAAGCATCTACTCTGCCTGAGTGCTATGTGGTTGCTGCATATTCTCAACATTGCATGATAGACTTGGTATAGCCTGGGTTAGCAAGGGTTGGGGCAGTTTCTTCCCCATTATCATCTCATTAAACTTCTGAATGCTAAAGCTTCACTAGCTGAGTCTATCAGGTTTAATCTCTCCTGAATTCCACACATTTCATTTAAGCTGCATAGTTAATTGCCTAACGGGTAATTGAAAATGAGGCATGAAACATGTGGTGAGTGAAGGCTAGAATACAGACCTTAACTTTACATTCATCGTGGCTCTGTGAGCTCAGCATCCATTAATTGCATTCCCTTTGATTACCAGCAATTGGTTCAGGCCAGTAAGTTAGCTCCAAGTACCTGCTTTTTAGAATCTTAACTGCCATTTCCATCTCCCTCCTTCCCCACTTCCCGTCCCACCACCAAGCACACACCCATACACACATCTGCACGTACACATGCAGTCCTCTTTTCTATTCCTGGGATAGTGGCCTCTCTCAAACTATTCACTATCTGAAGAAATCGACTTTTGAAATGAAGCCTAGAAAAGCAATTACTGGGCCTTGTCTGGTTTGGTGCTGATGAGTAGAGAGTGCAGGGTGCTCGCAGCTGTGGACTCATCTGACAACCCTGGCTTCTCAGCAGGCACCTGCTCTGCTGTGCACAGATGCCTCTTGAGTTATGGCCCCTTCCTTGTTTCTCCTGCTTTGTGATCTTGGAGCATGAGGGTTCTGGTGAGTGCTCTCTGCTGCACAGGTTGGTGTTTAACCACCAAGCCCAACATTATATTCATGCAACCTCTTTTTGCCTCATCAAAGTGAGAAAATAAATCCTTCTTGTTTCTAGATCCTTAGAAGAAAGGTCTTGTATCTGTGAGGTCTTATTTTTAGGGGACTCTGGAACCAAGGAGCCATGCCTGCCTTTGTGCAGAGGTGGCCCGCAAGCCTGGCAGGGACCCAGAAACATACAGCTGGACCAAAGACAAGAATAAACTAATGGAAGATCATTAATGAGGAATTGAACCGACTGCTTGTTCCTAGTTGATTTGCATAGAATTGTATAATATTGGATCTTATTAAAATACAAAGGTAAAGTGCGTTTTATGTGGGCAGAGGTGGGACCATGGAGTGGGAAGAGCTTTGGGCTAAGGGTTGAGGCTTGGATTCCATCCCCAGCCCAGTCCCTGAGTGTATCTGGCTTTTTGCCAAGTTGCTCACTGTCTCTGGACCTCACTGTCCCCATCTCTGAGATCATCTCTTGCGGCCTTTCTGGCCACAGGACAGGGTGATGTTTAAGAAGAGCTTTGAGCAGTGCTCAGAAACCATGTGGAGATAAAGCAGCACAGCAGGGACTGCCAAGGCCAAGAGACTGACCCAAATAAAATCCGGTCACATCCCAGTGCTGCCGGCAGACAGCACCAGCTCTGCCCACTGTCGTTCATCTATTGCCCAATTTAATCGAATCCTATCTCGTCTCTGCTTTGTTAACTGAACTCACTCAGGATTGGTCATTTATAGATTTGTAGATTTGTAGATTTTTTCCTCTTCTGCTGTGGATTTAAGTGCCTATAGCAATTGAAATCTATGCTTGGTTGTGATTGGGAGATAGCGATTAAATTAATAGCTCTTTCCAACAAGGATAAACTTCAATGAAGGTAGTAGATAAAATGTCTAATTAAACAGGCATATCATTATCTACTTTGAGTCTAAATAAATTTACCTCTAACTTGGGTGGGCTAAGAGGTTAATTAGAAAGCAGAAGATGTGACTCAGCTGGCGTGCTCATGGATAAATGTGGAGTCTGGGCTGAGAAGGCAGGGGGATGATTCTGTCACTCTTTCCCATCCCTCCAGTGTAATACTTGTGACAGACTCGAGCCCAGCATGGCCTATGCTGTGTCCCCCACACAGTGAGTCTGCAGTGAGGAGTATTGGTTTCCTGTGAATGGAGAGAACTCACAGACCCAGAACCGAGGAGGTGTGGTGAAACACGCAGGGATGTTTGCCTTGTCTCTAGGAGATGATGGTGACATGAGGACAGCAGTGGGATTTGGGCTCAGCCACATTTTGCTTTATTCTGGGGGAAGCAAAAGCTCAACCCTTATATTTCTCCTTCCTCCAATGTCAGCTAACTAACATTTATTTAGCCCTTGTAGGGTCTACATTTAAACTGCAGAGTTAGTGTATACTATTCTTGTGGTCTACAGTTAAAAAAAAATTCATTGTTGTAAATTACACATTACACAAAATGCATCATTTTAACCATCTCTAAGTGTACAGTTCAATAGCATTAAGTACATTCACATTGTTGTGTTATTACCACCATCCAGCTCCAGAACTCTTTTCGTCTTATACAATGGAATCTCCCTACCTATTAAACAGTAACTTCCCATTCTCCTCTTCTTCCAGTCCCTGACAAACTACCATTCTACTTTCTGTGTCTATGAATTTGACTACCCTTAGGTAACTCATATAAGTGGAATCTTACAGCATTTTCTTTTGTGACTAGCTTATTTCACTTAGCACAATGTTCTCAAAGTTCACACATGTTGTAGAATGTTAGAATTTCCTTCCTTTAAGGCCAAATTATATTTCATTATACGTATGTAGCACATTTACTTATCCATCTGTTGATGGACACTAGGTTTGCTTCCACCTTTTTTTTTTTTTTTTTGAGACAGAGTCTCACTCTGTCACCCAGGAGGCTGGAGTGCAGTAGCACAATTTCAGCTCACTGCAACCTCTGCTTCCCAGGTTCAAGTGATTCTCCTGCCTCCGCCTCCCGAGTAATTGGGATAACAGACATGCACCACAACACACTGCTAATTTTTTGTTGTTGTTGTTTTTTGTATTTTTAGTAGAGATGAGGTTTCACCATGTTGGCCAGGCTGGTCTCGAACTCCTCACCTCAAGTGATCCACCTGTCTTGGCCTTCCAAAGTGCTGGGATTACAGGTGTGAGCCACTGCACCCGGTCTGCTTCCACTTTTTGGTTATCGACAATAATGCTACTATGAACATGGGTGTACAAATATCTGTTGGAGATCCTGCTTTTAATTCTCTGGGTTATATATACCCAGAACTAGAGTTGCTGGATCGTACGACAATTTTATTTTTAGTTTTTGTTGAACTACTCTACTGTTTTCTGTAGTGGCTGCATCATTTTACATTTCCACCAACAGTGCACAACGGTTCCAATTTTTCCATATCCTTATCAAACCTTCCTTCCTTCTTTCCTTCCTTCCTTCCTTCCTTCTTTCCTCCTGATGGGTATGAGGTGTATGTCACTGTGGTTTTAATTAGCAGTTTTCCAATGATCAGGGATGTTCAGCATATTTTTGTGTGTCCTGTGTCCTATATTTTGTTAGGTTTGGAATTATAGTTTACAATGTAGCCAGGAAGAGGACACTTAAACAAAGAAACATGGAAATTTGTGTTAAATTGAGGTCTCAACTGCAACTTAACACCCCAACAGTATTAAGAGAGGGAGGACAGTGGGGTCAGCTTGAGCTCTGAAGAGGAAACAGACCTCCAGTGGGGAAGTGACTTGTGCACGTCCTGCAGCCAGTGAGGAACAGGTCTCCTGGCTAGCAGGCCTTCTCTTCTGGCTGGGGTTTTCCACCTGCAGTGTGTATAAGACTCATTAGGGGCTTTCAAGGTTCTACCTTTCAGAGATTCTGATGAAGTAGATCTGAAGTGGGCCCAGGACCTTGCTTTAGAGTCAGTGCCCTCATGGTGAGTTTGATACATCAGTGAATATATTAATTTCCTATAGCTGCTCTCACAAATGACCATAAATTTAGTGACTTGAAACAACACAAAGTTATTATTATTATTATTATTATTTTTTGAGATGGAGTCTTGCTCTGTCACCCAGGCTAGAATTCAGTGGCCTGATCTCGGTTCACTGCAATCTCTGCCTGCCTGTTCAAGTGATTCTCCTGCCTCAGCTTCCCAAGTAGTTGGGATTACAGGCGCCCACCACTGCGGCCAGCTAATTTTTGTATTTTTAGTAGAGACGGGGTTTCACTATCTTGGCCAGGTTGGTCTCGAACTCCTGACCTCATGATCCACCTGCCTTGGCTTCCCAAAGTGCTGGGATTATAGGTGTGAGCCACTGCGCCCGGCCCAAAGTTGTTTCTTAAATTATATAAATGGAATTACTGCATCAGGATCTTGATTTGTGTGTATGAATATATCGTGACAAGAGGGGAAAATCTAGAGTCTGAAGAATGAGAATTTTTCCTGGCTATCCTTGAGAGTCATTAGTGGCTCCTGGCAATTTAGGGATCTCAGTGTCCATGTAGCTTAGTGGGAGATAGTCTGCAGCAGTGGGTAATCAAGGCTCTGAAGAAAGACCTACCCGGGATAGAATCATAGGTGGGGATAGGGGTGGTGGCATTTAGCTAGTCATTTGGACCTCTGTTTTTGATTTAGCAGTTGCCTTTGGCCTCTTGGTAGATTTAATTCATTCTTTTCATGGTAGAACTGGTGTTTAGGCCTGATATCTCTTGGTGGTTAGAAAATAGCATTAACTAGTTGAGGCTATGCATTTATAGCAGTATGCATTGACATTAAAGCTAAAGTTATTATCTTATAATCACTGGGTGAAAACTAAAGAATGGGCAGGGCTGTGTCGCTTCTGGAGTCTCTAGAGGAGGGTCCACGTTGCCTTTTCCAGCTTCTCAAGGCCACCCCACTCCTTGGCTTGTGGCTCCTTCCTCCATCCTCAACGCCAGCCGCAGAGCATCTTCACACCTCTCTCTGCCTCTCACTCCTCTGCCTCCCTCTCCCACTTTAAAAGACCCTTGTGAGTATGTTGGGCTCACTTGGGTAATCCAGGATGATCTTTCTTATTTTAAAGTTAGCTGAAAAGCAACTTAATTTCATCTGCAACCTTTATTCCTCTTTGCCATGTAACATACCCTATTCACAGGTTCTGGGGACTAGGATGTGGACATCTTTTGAGGCCATTATTCTGTTCATGATAGCAAAAGAAACACCCAGCAGATTGGAGCGCAGGAAAGAGATGAAGAAAGGGGGGAAACTTGTTTTTATTCCTTCCTCCTTTTCCCTGTGTCCTACTGCCCCCACTTTAACTCTCTTTAGTCACTATCTTCTCGTTTTAGAAGACGGGGCCTAATGGTAGACATCCTTGGTATGGAAATCTGACAATTTCTGGGTTTGTGGCACCAGTTGGAGAACTGTCCACGTATCCACCTTCTCCCTCCAAACACATCTATGCACACTCATGCCTACACATGTCAGATATAAGTGCAAGAGTAGTAACAAAGCCAGGCCATATGACCCCTGATTTATTCAATTCAATCCAATTTATCCAACATTATTTTAGAGTTTAGCTAGCATTGTGCTCTACAGAATGAAAAGAAAGAAGAGATAATCTCTGACCTAGAAATCTGTGGGAAAACAATTTTAGTGATAAAAAATGACCAGAGAATAATACCAGTCAGTATTTAGGCAGCTGACAGGTCAAATATAATCACATTATAATATAATCAATGAGTATAATCTCCTGGATGCTGGGGAGAGGCAGAGTGCAATGGTCTTGGCTGAGGTGGTTACAGGCTTCCTGGGAGAAATGGGCCAGGAAGGAGAGATCAGATGGGGCCAGCAAAGAGGAGGTTTGAGGATATTCACAGAGGAGGGAGGGAGGGATACAGGTTCCAAAATGAACATTCTGTGTAGAGTCCATTCTATTCTTATCCCAGAAACAGGGGGAACCCCACACCAATTTACTAGCTCTGTTGGGTGACAACCTTGACTATAAATCCCAAGAGAACATTTTTTTTTTTTTTTTTTTTGAGACAGAGTCTCACTCTGTTGCCCAGGCTGGTGTGCAGTGGTGCAATCTCGGCTCACTGCAACCTCCGCCTCCTGGGTTCAAGCAACTCTCTTGCCTCAGCCTCCCAAGTAGCTGGGACTACAGGCGCACGCCACCACACCCAGCTAACTTTTTGTATTTTTAGTAGAGACAGGGTTTCACCATGTTGCCCGGGCTGGTCTCAGACTCCTGAGCTCAGGAAACCACCTACGTTGGCCTGCCAAAGTGCTGGGATTACAAGTGTGAGCCACCACGCCCAGCCCAAGAGAACATTCTGCGGTCATCATTTTCCCTTCGATTCTATTTCCCACCTTGGGCTTGGCCTCAGCTTCATTCTGATGCTTCCCCTAGCCCTCTTTACTTTTCCTATTCACACGTTGAATTTCTGAGCTTCTCTTTCTAGGTATGTCGGACATCTCCCCTGGGGGAAA
Source organism: Pongo pygmaeus (assembly GCF_028885625.2). Classification (NCBI taxonomy): domain Eukaryota; kingdom Metazoa; phylum Chordata; class Mammalia; order Primates; family Hominidae; genus Pongo; species Pongo pygmaeus. Next base: position 66,166,986 of record NC_072390.2, read on the forward strand.
AATATGAATACTTTCAGGAAATTCTTTTCTCATAGTCATTAAGGGTGGAGTTGGCCTCTCTCCAGGGATCCTCTCCTAATAACCAGCTCTAGAAACAAAAGGGAAAGAAAAATGTGGTGAGCTCACTGTGGAAAGACATTTGTCACAGAATTAAAAGCGTTGCTGACATAACAGACGAACTCATAGCTTGTCTTTAAAACCCAGAATATGCTAATATTTCTTTCTATCTCAGTGGAAAACTACTTAATCAAAATTTGTAGGTACAGGCCCTGCGGGCTGCTCTTCATTGTGGTTGTGAGAAAAAAAGGTAGGGAACAAGAGATGGAAACCCTCTCTTAAGATTATGAATTTTTTCCTTTTATTTATTGTTCAAAATGCTCTTTTTTTTTGAGGGAGTGGCAAATTTGCGTATAAGATTTGCTGTTGTTTTATAGAGAAGGGTGTCTCTGTATAGAAAATGGGGCTAGGTGCTCACACCCACACCATTTAGATGGGGCAGTGGGTTGACCTACTGTACTCTAGCTCTGCAGTTTAAATATTGGTCCAGGAGAGGCGGATCTTTCTTGTGCTGACCCTGCAAGTGGGTACAAAACTTACATGACCATTGTTTGTTTTGTCTTTGCTTTTCTTTCCTCTTAAAATGTTCTTTTTTAAAGGCAGCCCAAGGTTAACAATGGATAATTTGCCGCTGTTTGCCCAGAGCAGCTCTTTCTGAAGGCTGTTTTTCCGTGGTGTGCAGCGGAAGCTTGATAAAGACACAGCTTTATCTTTGAAAGCAAACGTTCTTTCTATCAATGGATGCCTAAAATCCTTTGCAGGGTTAATTAATGCAGCTACAAAGTGGAAATAAGAAATGAAAGTGTATGGGAAGGGAAGAGCAGCTCAGAGCTGCAAGCAAAGGAGAAAAATGACACCTCTTATATTCCAAAGACACACTAGTCTTCCCAGCTGCAGTACAGACTCTGTTGGGGCCAATTTAAACACTTATTAAAAAGGCGAAAGGAGATACATCCAGATGCCAGTGTGTTCAGACCTCTCCTGGTGTTATATTACAACAGTGATGATGATGAGAATATGGCAGCTAACAGCAGAGTGCAGTCCATGCACCAGGCACTATGTTAATGTTCTACATTAGGGTTTCTTGACCTTGGCACTATTGGCATTTGGGACAGGTTAATTCTTTCTGGGGGCTGTTGGCTGTTCTGTGCACTGTAGGATGTTCAGCAGCATCCCTGGTCTCTGCTCACTAGACACGAGGAGCATTCCTGCTTCCCAATTTGCGGCAACTCAAAATATCTCCAGATATTGCCAAATGTCCCATGGTGGGCAGACCATGGGATTAATCCAGTTTGCATCGATTACCTCATTTAATCATCCAATAGTGTGAGAGGCAATATTATTATTTCCATTTTACCATGGAGAAACTGGAGAGGTAAAGGGGTTAGATGGCTCACCCAAGGTCATAACATATACAATTTCAGGCACTGAAGGCACTGAACATAAAACTAAGTGGTCTATTATGACTAATTTGTGTGCTCTTCTTACAAATGAATAGCCATTCTTAGAAGTTATGTGCCATCTTATTTACCCAAATCCTAATCATATATAATCCTTGTATTACCTTTACAATGATAATGAAAATCATTATCATGCCTTTATACTCTGCTAACATTATTATTTGAGACGTGAAGTGTTTTTAATTTTGCCCAATTCATTATAGTTTTTTTCTAAAAGAAAATATTTCAAATATATCAAGATGTAAAGGATGATACAATAAATGCCTGGATACATACCACCACATTTGTTTAATTTACTAATTTGTCATATTTGCTTTAGAATTATTTTATTTTATTTTATTTTTTGAGATGGAATTTTGCTCGTCGCCCAGGCTAGAGTGCAATGGCACAATCTCAGCTCACTGCAACCTCCGCCTCCCGGGTTCAAGCTATTCTCCAGCCTCAGCCTCTGGAGTAGCTGGGATTACAGATCCCCACCACCATGCCCAGCTAATTTTTGTATTTTTAGTAGAGACGGGGTTTCCCCATGTTGGCCAGGCTGGTCTTGAAGTTCTGACCTCAGGTGATCCACCCACCTCGGCCTCTCAAAGTGCTGGGATTACAGGCATCAGCTACCACCCGGCCTAGAATTATTTTTAATTAAAAAGAAAAGTATTACCATGTTTTCTAGTTCCCATTTCACTCTCTTCCTGTCCAGAGGTAACCACTGTTCTAAATTTGGTTTATCATGCTTATGAATATTTTCATGTCCTTTGATTTATATATGTAATTATAGGACATGAAAATATCCATGAGCATGTTTGTGTCCCCAAACAATATAGTTTCCTATGTTTGTAAATGTTATTTGAATGCTGTTATAATGAAACATTCATTTTACATTTTCTTTTGCTTAACATTTAAAAAATAATCTTTTTATTTTGAAATTATTTTAGATTTACAGAAAGTTTGCAAAGAGTACAGAGAGTTCTTGTATACCCTTTAGCAGGTGTCTCTTACTATTACCAACTTACATTACCAGGTACATTTGTCAAAGCTAAGAAGCCAACATTGTTAGAGTATCTGAACTAAATTCCAGACTTTATTAAGATTCTACCAGTTTTGCCAGGCATGGTGGCTCATGCCTGTAATCCCAGCACTTTGGGAGGCCAAGGTAGGCAGATCACCTGAGGTCAGAACTTCAAGACCAGTTGGCCAACATGGCGAAACCCCGTCTCTACTAAAAATACAAAAATTAGCCGGGCGTGGTGGTGGGCATCTGTAATCCCAGCTACATGGGAGGCTGAGACGGGAGAATCACTTGAACCAGGAAGGTGGAGGTTGCAGTGAGCTGAGATCATTCTACTGCATGTCAGCCTGGGCAACAGAGTGAGACTCCATCTCAAAAAAAAAAAAAAAAAAAGATTCTACTAGTTTTTCCATTAATGTCCCTTTTCTGCTTTGGGATTCATCCAGAAATAAACCACACTGAATTTGGCTTCATCGTCCTTTGTTTTTCCTCAAAGAACAGCTTTATTGAGACACACCATACAATTCACCGATTTAATCAATGTTTTTAGTATATTTACAATTTTAAAACATTATCATCATCCTCAAAAGACACCTTGTTTCTATTAGCAATGGTGTCCCATTGCCCCCTCTCCCTGGGGGCATTAACCATTAATCTATTTTCTGCCTCTATAGATTTGTCTATTCTGGTCTTTTCATATGAAGAGAACAATACAATATATGGTCCTTTGCAGCCGGCTTCTTTCACTTAGTATAATGTTTTCATGGTTCATCTATGTTGTAGCATGGATCAGTACTTCATTATCAGATATTATATATATTTTTACCTTTGGATATTTCATTGTATGGATTTTCCACATTTTATCAATTCATCAGTTGACACGCCTAGATTTCTACTTTTTGGCTATTATGAATAATGCTGCTATGACCACTCTTGCAGGATTTTGTATGAATACATTTTCATTTCTCTTGGGTATATAGATGGGAGTGGAGTTGCTGGGTCATATAGCAACGTTGTGTTTAACATTTTGAGGAATTGTCAGATTCTTTTCCAAAGTGGCTGCAACATTTTACATTACTACCAGCAGTGTATGAGGGCTCCAATTTCTCCACATCCTCGTCAACATTTGTGATTATCTGCCTTTTTGATGATAGCCATTCTAGTGCATGTGAAGTGGTTCATTATATGATTTTGATTTACATTTTCTTGATGGCCTATGATGAATCTTTTCATGTGTATATTGCCTTTTTCTATATCTTCTTTGGAGAAATGTCTATTAATGTCCTTTGCCCATATTTTAATTGGGTTATTTGCCTTTTTAGTATTAAATGGTAACAATTTTTTACACATTCTGGATACAAAACTTTTAATAGGATATATGACTTGCAAATATTTTCTCCCATTCTGTGGGTTGTCTTTTCACTTTCTTGATGGTGTCATTTGAAGCACGAAAGTCTTTAAGTTTTATGAAGTCCAATTTATCTACTTTTTCTTTCGTTGTTCAACTTTTTTTTGAGATGCATTCAGGTTGATTTAACTTTTTTTTTTTTTTTTTTTGAGGCAGAGTTTCACTCTTTTTGCACAGGCTGGAGTGCAATGGCGCGATCTTGGCTCACTGCAACCCCCACCTCCTGGGTTCAAGTGATTCTCCTGCCCCAGCCTCCCAAGTAGCTGGGATTACAGGCACCCACCATCACGCCCAGCTAATTTTTTATATTTTTGGTAGAGACGAGGTTTCACCATGTTGGCCAGGCTGGTCTTGAACTCCTGACCTCAGGCAGTCCACCAGCCTCGGCCTCCCAAAGTGCTAGGATTACAGATGTGAGCCACCACACCCAGCCTCCGATTTAACTTTTTATAGTTTAAGCTGTGTAGTGTTTGTTGTATAAATTTTAAAAATTATTTTTATATTGCATCTCCCATTGATGGACATTAGATTGTTTCCAGTGTTTATGCGATTATAAACACTATTGTCCCATGATAGACATTAGATTGTTTCTATCACTTACACTATTATAAACACTATTGTAAATGTCTTCTTGAGAACACTTGAGAATGTTTACCTAGGCTATACAGTTAGAAGTGGGATTCCTTGAGTCTTAGATGTGAGTGTCTTCAATTTAACAAGATTCTTCTAAATTGCCTTACAAAGTTGATGAACAACTTACATGCGCATTTCAGTATATGAGTGTTCCATCTTGCCAGCTTTTGGTGTAAACAGATTTTAATTTTTGGCAATGTCATTGGATGTGAGATGGTGTATCACATGGCTACCTTCCTTTGCATTTACCTGATTACTAGTGAGATTCATTCTTTTATATATTCCTAGGCCATTGTTTCTAACCTTAGCCTATTCTTCAAGTGTATTCTTTTTCTTAGGTACTACTATTAAGTATTATTAATAATAGCCTTTATGTTATTTTTGTTGTAACTGGATATCAATTATTTTTAGGTTACTTGTGTTGCAACTATGTTTTGAATGAATGCATCAAATAGGTCTTTTTACCCCTATGATTTTTGAGTCGGGAATCTTTTTAAAATAATTCCTCCCTATTTTGAGGTGAGAAAAATGTGTTCTTACACTTTCTTCAAAGTTTCAAGTTTAACTTTATACCATTTAGGTACTTAATAACCTTGAAATTGCTTTTTGAATACTGAGTAATTTGCAGAAACTACCTTTTTTTCTCTGAATAGGAAAACTAATGGTCCTTCCTGGAACGATTTATTGAAGAGTCAATCTTCTCTCCACTGATTTGTAATGATATTTCTTTTTTTCTTTTCAGATGTGGTCTCACACTGTCACCCAAACTGGAGTGAAGTGGCACAATCTTCATTGGAATTGCTCACTGCAATCTCTGCCTCCTAGGCTCAAGTGATCCTCCCACCTTAGCCTCCTGAGTAGCTGGGACCACAGGCACATGCCACCATACCCGGCTAATTTTTTTTTTATTTTTGGAAGAGAAGGGTTTTCGCCATGTTGCCCAGGCTGGTCCTGAACTCCTGAGCTCAAGTGATCCTTCCACCTTGGCTTCCCAAAGTGCTGGGACAGAGTGAGCCAGTGTGCCTGGCCATCTTTCTGTTTTGTTTGAAACATTTTTAATATATGTTTTTATATAAGCTTAATATATGGGTCTATATCTGGGCTCTCTATGATGCTTCACTAATTGACTTGCCTATCTCTGGTCAATACAACAGTAAGTGCTGTATATAATAAGTCTTTATATGTGGTAGAGTAAGAATCCTCTGCGTTATTCTTCTTCAAAATCGTCTTAACTATTTTTGGCTTTTTGCTTGTCAATCTTAATTTCGGTATAATTTAAAATCATTTTAAGTCATAATTTAAATTCAGTATAATTTAAACAGATCTTTTGGGATTTCAATTAGAATTGCATTTAATTTGTTTGGAGAACTGGAACCTTCTCATATTGAATATCTGTATCCATGAAGATGGTATCTCTTTCCATTTATTCAGGTCTCATTTTAATACCCTTACTTTCTAACCTTTTACTTTCATATAATTTCTTCCATAATTTCTCTCTTTTATTTCTGTTTTCAGTTTGTGTAACTGTGTTTTACTCTTTAACTCACTTCCACAACAAATGAGCAGCCATGATTTTCTCAAAGACTTGAGATCTGCAGCTAAGGAAACACACCAGGGACTAAACTTATTGATCAAACCATAGACCAGGGGCAATGGAGCTCATCTTGTTGAGACAAATCCCCCTCCTGAAAGCCCTATACACATTCAGCTTTGTTTGCAAGCACCATAGGGTCAACATGATTACATCTGATATGTCCTTTCATCTTTTATATTTCTCTTTTAGAACTTCACCCTCTCTAAGAAATACTTTGATTCCTCTGAATGTTTTTATCCTTCTTTCTTCATTAAGATAATTTTCTAATTATGAAGTCAGAATAGCATTTCGGAGAACTTTTCAATCTTTGTGAGCCATGTCTTCTTCAAAATCTTTTATCATGGAGCCAGGCATGGTGGCTCATGCCTGTAATCCCGGCACTTTGGGAAGCTGAGGTGGGCAGATAGCTTGAACTCAGGAGTTCGCGACAAGCCTGGGAAGCATGGTGAAACCCCATTTCTACCAAAAATACAAAAAAATCAGCTGGGCATGGTGGCATGCACCTGTGGTCTCAGCTACTTTGGAGGCTGAGGTAGGAGGATTGCTTGAACCCGGGAGGTGGAGGTTGCAGTGAGCCAAGATTGTGCCGCTGCACTCCAGCCTTGGCAAAAACCAGACCCCATTAAAAAAATCTTTTATCATGGAATTACAATCATCTTTTCTTAACTTTCTGAAATTGAAAATGCTAGGGCTTATATCTGATTATGCCCAAAGTTTCTTTTATGGTTCTAAAATGACAGGATACTTTTTCCTCAACAACACCACACTTTTATTTTGCCAATAGCTTTCTTTCCATGAGCAGGAATTAGGTGCAGAACAGCAGTTTCTTTAGCAGCTTCTTTTATTCTCTGGGGGACAGACTGCTAAATGAGTCATATGTTCTGTTTTTATTTGAATGAGATTTCCATTTCCAAATATCTGAAGTCTCCTGTGCCTACTGTCTATTTTATTTATGGTCTACCTCAGGAATGTATCATCTATTTCCCCATATAATCAAGTAGGAAAGTTGGAAAATGTGGAGGAGGTGATTTGCAACTACACGAGAAGAAAATTCAAGGTAACTTTCACATCCACTAGCGAGATGTTGAACCAATATTTCACATAGGAAAAGACAGAAAGGAAGAAATCAGAAAGAATTACACACGCAAACACACACATCCATACCAACCACTCCTTAGTCTTCTTCAAAAAGTGCTCAGCATTGTAACCTGAAGGTGTTTCTTGTCCTGCCATCAATAGAACTTGTGCAACGGCATGGTTTGCCCTACATCAGCAACATCCCACTCCTGTGCCTGGTCCTCATATAAGTGATAACAAACATTTTGAGATAGCTAATTGTGGTCAGGAATGTAGTATAGGTATATGGAAAAAGTGATCCTCTGTGTGAAGCCAATGGGTCATTTCTTTTTTGAGGGGAGCTGTTGGGGGTGGGTGTTCCTTTCTTTCTGATTCTCTGATTGGTTGATTATGAGACATTTTTATCTAGTAACTTGGTCTTCTCAAATGTCAGTTCTTGTCTTAGATTTTTGTTTCATAGTTAATGAGTTGATGTTTGAATCTAGTTGGGCTACTTCTCAGTGGCAATCACCTCACCTATGAATTGAGGAAATATCTTTGGCAAAGTAAGAAACAAAGAAATCTCCTACTCTCCCTATAAGAAGAATATGTTTCTTTAGATTAGGCGTTCTCAGTCTTGGCATTATTGACATTTTGTACTAGATAATTCTTTCTTGTGAGGAGCTGTCTTGGTCATTATAGAATGTTTAGCAGCGTCCCTGGTCTCTACCCAGTAGAACCAGTAGCACCTCCCTCCCTGCCCAGTTGTGACAATCAAGAATATCTCTAGACATTGCCAAATGCCCTCTGGGGGACTAGATTGCCTCCTGTTGCGAACAACAGGTTTTAGTTCTTTGAACCTTTATAAAGAAATGAGTGTATATGAATAATTTTTCTGGTATTCCTGTATTATAATTTATAGCAGTATATTAAAACTAATCTCCTGTGGTGCAAGAGCTAATTAATTTGTGTTTGTAAAGGGCTTTGAGATCCAAAACTGAAAGTAGTTACAAGGAACAAAATATCATTACAATGATTTATTTGTATCCTGTTAGTTAATGTTATGATATGGATGAGGTTTTGCAATTTATTATCATAAGGTGAAGGAGAGCTCATTGCCTGCCAAAATGAAAATATACAGTAGATACAGTAATATATCTATTCCGTATATTTTAACAGGGAGTTGCCTGCTTGCATTTATCACCTGTGTTAGGTGAGGGTGAATTATGAGACCTCACATGAAAAGGTGTATCTCTTTTTATGCACTCATAATTCAGAAATAGTGGCTGAATGAATTTGGAGAAGATCACTTTCTTCAAAAAAAAAAGCACTATAGGACTCAGGTCAGCTTGAGGGATTTCAACTCCCAGAATTATTTCTGTGCCTAGGGAAGTATTAAAGTGAACTAATCAGAAAGTACATGCAAAGTAGAGAAGCCTGTAACTTTTGTCTTTATTGCTGTGGTCTAGTGTTGTAAGCCGAAGAATCTTAAGCTAACATTTTGAGGTATCATGCTACTTAAACAGGAAGGTCCTTTTGATTTTTAGTGGCAGATTTACTCATTATTTCAATTTTATAGGTTGAAAAACCAAGCTAGAGGGAGATTATTCATCTGCCATCTGATGGAGAAATTGCTTCAGCTCTTGTCACCTCAGCACTAATCATTAAAAATAACTGGTACAATCTCTTCAATATTAACCATGTAAAATAAATTACATAGCAGAGAGCCTGGCACACAGTCGCCATGAAGCTGCTGTGTCAGACAGTCTGCTGAGGGCTTTAGGTAGATTATTTCATTTGATCCTCATATTAGCCCTAAGTGGTGGTAGTATTAGCTCCATTTTAGAGATGCAGAAACTGAGGCATAGAAAAATTGAGTTAGTCAGTGATGGATCAAGATGCAAACCTATGCCTGTCTGATTCCAAAGTCTGTGTCCTTAACCATTGGCCCTCTAGTGCTGGTCAATACAGTGACCACAAGGCACATGTGGGCTGTGAGCCCTTGAAATGTGGCTAGTCAGAATTACAGTGCAGAATTTGTGGTAGGTATAAAACACATCCTGGATTTTGAAGACAAAAAAAATGTAAAATATCTCATATTTTAAAAATATTGCTTATATGTTGAACTGATAATATTTTGGATATATTGGGTTAAATAAAAAAATTATTAAAATTAATTTCACCTACTTCTTTTTAAACTGTTTTAATGTGTCCACTAGAAAATTTTAAAGTGCATATGTGGCTCACATTGTATTTCTGTTGGACAGCACTGCTAGACCCTGCTGTAGCCATCCCTTGTGTTTTTACCATAGTTCTCTGCCCAGAGTAAGCCCTCCATATGTTCTGACTCACCCATGATTTATGTAAATATGGACAGAAGCCAGAGAAGAGGAAAAAAATCATAAATTGCCAGGTGATTCCTTGCAGCATGAGTAGAATACAGCTTTAAAAACTCAGAACACAGGTGGCAATTTCCAGGACTCAGGGCCCTATCACCCACCTTCCCTCCCACCCCATCCTTCCTTCTTTTCATCAACAAACATATAGGAGGCTTTAGAATAGGCCAAGCACTGTGCAAGACCCTAGAAATTACAAAGGTGCATATAACCTAGTTGTTCAGAAGTTTACTTCCAAATAGAGAAAATTGATCTGTACTAGTCTACCAGAGCTGCAGTAACAAGGTAAGCTGTAGCGAGGTAAGTAACCACAGAGTGGGTGACTTAAACCACAGACATTTTTTTCTTATAGTTCTGGAGGCTAGAAATCTGAGATCAAGGTATTGGTAGGGCTGTTTTCTTCTGAGCTCTCTCTCCTTGGCCTGTAGATGGGTCATCTTTTCCCAGTGTTTTCACTTCATCTTTTCTCTGTGTGTATCTCTGTCCACATTTCCTCTTCTTCTAAGGACACCAGTCATACTGGATTAGAGGCCACCTAATGACCTCATTTTCAGTTAATCATCTTGGTAAAGGTGTGGTCTCCAAATGCGGTCACATTCTGAGGGATTGGGGTTACACTTCAAGATATGAATTTTTGGGTGGACACAGTTCCACCCATAACACGACCTATGAAGCAAGTGGTATGGCCACATAGAAGTTGGAGTATCTAATTCTTTGTGGGCTGCGTGTTGAGGTGGTCAGGAAAGCCTTACATATGTGAGGTGGGGATTGATGTTCTTTTGAAGATTAATTTCTTTTTTCATTCAGTCCAATACGCTGCCAGCTGCTTTCAATCCAGGAAGAACTTAATACAGATATTGAAGGCTGCTATGGACTGACTTGTGTCCCCTCACAAATTCCTATGTTGAAGTCCTAACCCCCAAAGTAACTAGATCTGGAGGTAGGGCCTTTAGGAAAGTAATTAAGGTTAAATGAGGTCATAAGGGTAGGGCCCTAATCCGACAGGACTGGTGTTTTTTTTTGGGGGGGGACAGAGTCTCGCTGTGTTGCCCAGGCTGGAGTACAGTGGCATGATCTCGGCTCACTGCAACCTCTGCCTCCTGGGTTCCAGTGATTCTCCTGCCTCAGCCTCGTTGAGTAGCTGGGATTACAGGTGCCCACCACCTTGCCTGGCTAATTTTTGTTATTTTAGTAGAGACGGGGTTTCACCACGTTGGCCAGGCTGGTCTTGAACTCCTGACCTCAGGTGATCTGCCTGCCTTGGCCTCCCAAAGTGCTAGGGTTACAGGTGTGGGCCACTGCACTGGGCCTAGGACTGGTGTTCTTATACGAAGAGGAAGAGACGTCAGAGATCGCTGTCCATGTGTACAGAAAAGAGGCCATGTGACTACATGGCAAGAAGGTGGCTGTCACAAGCCAGGAAGAGACGCCTCACTAGAAACTGAATTTTCTTGCACCATGATCTTGGACATCCAGTCTCCAGCACTGTAAGAAAGTAAATTTCTGTTGCTTAAGCCACCCAGTCTGTGGTCCTTTGTTATAGCAGTTTAAGCTGATTGAAACAAGGGCCCTGCTCCAGTTTAAAGGTGCTCAGAGACAAAGGTGGAGCAAGACTCTTGTTTTTGTGAGGGGCTCTGCAGAAGTTGTCTCACTGCTTGGGATGCAGAATTGGTAGTTCAGAAGGTGGCCAGGCGTGGTGGCTGTAGTCCCAGCTACTTGGGAGGCTGAGGTGGGAGAATCGCTTGAGCCCAGGAGTTTGAGGCTGCAGTGAGCTGAGATCATGCCACTGCACTCCAGCCTGGGCAACAGAGTTAGACCTGGTCTAAAAAAAGAAATTGATAATAAGTTTGCTAAAGAAGCCTAGGGTAGTTAGAAAACTAGTGGTGGTGCCAGGAATGAGTGGCAGGATTGCTGTGAAGAAAAGAGTTGTCCATACTTGTGACTGGTTTCAATCTAAAGAGCCAAGTGTATTGGGAGCCTGGTTTGACCCAGTGTATCACTGAAGTTGGAAGCCTCTCAGGACCCATCACCTTTGGAGGATTTGAGCTTTGGAGCAGTGGATAATTGTATGGGTGTGAACATAAGGAAGGTGCCCCTGGAGTCCAAGAGTGGGGCCTCTGAGGGGGCTTGGCCCAGCTGGAGCATAACAGCAGCATGGTCATGAATTCATTGGATTGTGTACAGGGGACAAGTGGCTGTAAAATGTGTATGGAGTGAACAAGTATCCAAGGTTTCCAGGACAACGCAACAAGGGACGGAGAGGTAACAGCAGCAGGAAGGATCAGACTCCAATTTTCCCTACTTGGCTTGGCAGTGGATTGCCCATTTCAGGGATGAATTAAGCCCCTTTCGTTTGTTAGAAAAAAATCAAGGTTATGGAGAAGTCTCAAACAGAAGGTGAGTGTTAAAATAATTAACTAGAAAAAGGAAAGAGAATGTGACTGTCATTGTACTTTGAATTCATGGACATGATTCCAAAGATAACAGAGTGGGTAGAATGTGACCTGGGGGTGGAAAAATGAGCTGGAGATTTTTAGGAAGGCAAAGTTAAAGGAAGACACTCCTGGCGGAGAAAAGAACAATTGCAAAGACCTAAAGGAATCTGGACTGCCGGAGAAGTGATTGCTGGTGCTGCAGAGTTTATGTGGGAAAAGGTGAAAGGGATAAGGCTGGAAAGATTAGCAGTCTGGTGCAAAAGTTTCTGTAAACGTGAAAGAATCTGGACTTTATTGCATAGGTAACAAAGATTTGGTCATGGCAGCTGTGGGACAGGTGAGAAGGAGAGAGGTGCTGGGAGGTGACAGCCACTGCCAGCATCTAGGCAGTGATTCCTGTGATGGAATCTCCAAAGTGGGTGGGGCTGTGGCAAATGACTCACTAGACTGTGGGAAAATAGTAAAACTTATTTATGTATGCTAAAAAAGCAAGCGAAACATTGCCTGGTATTTATCTACAGAGTGACATTGCACCTTCACCTCATTTAGTCCATATGGTGGGCAGCCATGAGTCATACAGGACTTGAAGTATTCTGAAGGATAAATAGAGGCTCCACTCCACTCCTTTTCCTGTTTCTAGTGTATTTTTCTGTACATTTGCCTGGCTAAATGTATCTACAGATTATTTTATTTGGTCATATCTCATTTAACCTGCACAAAATTGACAAGTAGCCGAAAGAATTCTGAAATGAAACTGCAGATTGAAGATAGCACTAATACAAACAACAGGCGGAGTATGGGCAGGTGGCAGAGCAGACCCCTCTATTTCTAGTGCAAGGTCTTCATCAAACCCCACACGAGGTAAAAACAGTGGCAATGGAATCATCCCACAAGAAGTTGGCCCCCAAAATAGAAATCGAGAAGATTATTTAAAATATGAATTTATATCCACTGTTGCTACTGTCAAAACTTAACCTAAATGTATATTGGCCAATAATAAATTCAGCAAGATATTTAGTAGAAATGTTATTGGCTTCTTTATTATACTTTTCAAAAATATCTTTTTTAAAATGAGTGTTATAATATATATATTATTAGAACAATTACATATGTGCATAATCTATAAATAAGTACATATATATGCATATATATATAACATTAGGGAATGAGCTTTCAGAATTTTTACTGAATTGGTTTTCCATTACAAAATTTTGGAGCCTACTGCTTTAGGCAACGAGAAATTGCAATAAACACACATACTGCCTATAGGTCCCTCGTTGCTCTTTGGGTGTCCTGTGAGTGTTTTTCCATGCTTTACTAATAATCATTTGATGCTTATTAGTCCACTCTAGTCTCTCTTCTCTGGACATCTTGGGTATCCAGGGTGGGCTGAAGACACAGCTACAGGAGCTCCTTTCCATAGGATCCTCCTTTCTAAGAGGGGTCCAATGGTGTCCTTGGACTGAGGGATGGTGGGAAGTATCTCCACCGTTGTCAAATTATGTGGCCTCTGATGACCTGAGGCACAGGCCAGGCTTGGCTGCATCTCATAATAGACCTGGATCGTTGGTGAGCTTCTGGATGCTGGCTCAGTGATATTCCCATGCACCCATCAACAGGAACCTGATGAGTGTCCCTGGCCTCAGTGGCCAGAATCAGGTCTTGGTCTTAGGCTGGCTTTAGGGCACTGGAAAGTATTGCTCCCAGTGGTTTCTCTCACTGTTTGCTTATTCTGACTTCCTGGGGAAGATACTTACTATCAAACAAGGGTGAAGGCTCTGGATTTAGACAGAGAACCTATTTTATTTGGTCTCTCCCTACTCCAGTTGGTTCCAGCCCAAATCCTCTTTATTCTTTCAACCTGCAATATCCCTCTTTCTTTCTTTTCTATCACGTGTTAACAGAAAAATCTTAGACAAATTAAATATAACAGAGTTTAATTGAGAAAAAAATGACTTGTGAATTGGGCAACCTCTGGAGCCACAGTAGGCTCAGAGAGACTCCAGTGCAACCATGTGGTGTAAGATTTATGGACAGAAAAAGGAAAGCAATATTTAGAAAATGGAAGTGAGGTACAAAAACAGCCAGATCGGTTACTGCTCAGCATTTGCCTTATTTGAACGTGGTTTGAACAGCTGGCTGCCTTTGGTTGACATTTGCTGATTGGCACAAGAATAGGTTATAGTCTGTTTACATATCCAGTTAGGTTACAGTTCCCTATGCATGGAGAAACCTTTAGGCCAAGCTTAAAATATGTAAGGAGGCAGTTTTAGGCTAAACTTGATTTAACACGTGGTTCTTGCTGAAGTACAGAGGAACATAAATGGCCCAAAAGACAAAGCTCCAAATCTTGACAACATTAAACATTTCTCCCTCCTCAAGGGTAAAAAAGGCCTAGTTTTTGCAGACATGGAGCCAGCCTTCACACAGGAGTTGGGGGTGGAGGGAAAACACAAGCTTTCATTCCTTTGGAGTTAACACCAAATCCTATCCCAAGGCTAGATCAAATGGCTTCTTCTAACGTGGAAAGAAAATAAAAAAGGTAAAGTAAGATGAATTTTATAGGAAAAATACAATTGGAAAACTCAGTATACTTTAAATTTTGTTCTTGGCAGGTAGTCCTTTCAAATGACACCTGGCTTCTGCCATCTCCTGCTTTTCTTCTCTTGCTTGCTATGGTGTAATGTGCTATGGGATCTGCCAAAATGCAGGTGGGCTGTTGCATCCCCCTCAGTCCTCGATCACCAGTTGTCTTGTCAGTTCCAGGTGGAGGTTCCTTGGTGCTCAGGCTGCCAGGTCCATTCTGAGCTCCAACTGTGCCAGCAGCCATCTGAAATAGTAGGACTCTCGAGTGAAAGAGACTGAAACCAATGCTAGCTGCTCTCAACACAGTAGGGGCGTTATTGGCTCACCTAACTGGAAAGTCCAAGAAGGGAGCCACATTCATAGGCAGCTGGACCTTGTGGCTCCTTGGACTGAGCCTCCTCTTGGCTGTGCATGAACTCTCCTGGCTTTCTTTCTCACAAAGCTTTGCTCTTGGAGCTGCTCTAAGCCCATATTCTAGTTTCAGTTCCGAGTCCTGGAGAAAGACCTCTCTTTCTCCCAAAATCCATATATCAACTTTCATGAGGGGATTTCGATGGGCTTTGCTGGGACCACCTGCCCTTTCCAGAACTCATCAGTGTGGCTAAGTGAATGAGAAGCTCTGATTGGCCAGACCTGGTTATCTGTCTTCTTGGTGACTGAAGGGGGTTGTGCTGGTCCTGTCCAGCCACCAGAATGGGTTTCCCCCAGGAAAGAGAGGTTCTGGAATGAGAAAGAGGGATTCTGGCAAAGCCAAAACAAGAGCTGTCTGCTGGAAACCTCAAACAGAAATCACTTGTGCCACACTTTGTCACCAGGCTACAAAGCAGGGAAGCCATATTAATAACAGCTATATCATAAAATATAAGAGTTATGTATTACCATGTGCCAGCATTTTTGCCACGTGCTTTATGCATTCCTACATTGAATCCTTACAACAATCCTGTGAGGTATATAGTTTAGCCATCCCATTTTCAAGTGAGAAAACGGAGGCTTGCAGTGAGCGGCTTGCCCATGTCACACGCTGATACTCCTTGTCTTACAGAGGCTTGACTAACACAGCTCTTTCAGCTTTCACTCAATCCTCCTCCTCATTCTTATGATTTACTGTATCCTTTTTAGAGCTCAGGCATGAGTTGGAGGAGGCTCAGAGACAGACATTGTGTGATACTGAAAATCTCCTTCAACTCTTACCCTTCTCCTCGACTCCCAGAATCTCTCTTTCTTTAGGGTAAGTTATTTCCCATAGGGCTTCTTGGGGGTTTTAGAGCAAACACTGTTATGGTTCTGAGGTGGAAATCCTGGCCCCACTCACTCTCACTCCTCTGGTAGATTAGAATGCAGAGCTTCGTGGGTTCTGTTCTCAGTTCTGGTATTGTTGGAGTTTTCTATGCTGGACTTCTGGTCTTGTTTTCCAGATGACACCAGAGAGGGGAAGTGGCTCACCTCAGGTCACACAGCTGGCTTGAGGCAGAGCTTTTACCTTTTCATTCTCGCTGTATGATAGGATATGTCCTGGCCTTGCAGTGAGTGCTGCAGTGACCCCTGTCTCCCCTGCCTCTATATTCTGTTGGTGCAGTGTAAAGTCCTCTGGACTCAGAGTCAAAGCGGTCGGATTCCAAACCTGGGTTCAACACTGCCTATTGAGAGATTTTGGATAAGTCTCTTCTCCGAGCCTCAAGTTGTCCTTACCTAAAATTTGAGGTCATCACATCAGCTCTGTCTACCCAAATGTATTATGGAAGGGCTAAAATCAGGTGAAATATATGAATTGGAAGCTGGATTGTCCTCTACAAATGTTTTTGCTGTATTTTAGTGTAACTCACTGTAAGTCTTCAACAAATACTTTCTTATTAAATGGTTGAATGCAGAAACACTTCTTTCTGAATCAGTTCCTGAGCCCTGCAGCAATATCCAAATAGTATTTTCTCTGGATTTTGGCTGATAACGGTTATTCATTTGTACTCTCAGAAAGTAATTCCAAAATGATATTTAAGTTTTCTTTCTATATTCTCAAGGTAGGTTACTGGGTATTTGCTTAGAAAATGCATGTGTAATCCACAGTGATGGGGCCAGTATGTTTTATAGACCTTTCCTGATTAAAAATGTTAACTCGTTTGGGAATCTGTGCAAGTTGATTCAGGGCTCTGCCTTGCTGGTGGCATGACAGCTAGAGAAACCAAATGAGCACAATTTAATCTGGTCCTGGGCAGGAGGAGCTAAAATGAAATCCATCTCGTTGTGTCCTTTGAGTTTTTATGTGTCAGTGAGTCCTGGAAATGTGTCCTAAGAGACATTGCAAAAATGGATAGCTCAGGTTTAACCCCTTGTTTCCTCTGTGCGTAGACCCCGGCCACTCGGATCTTCATGATCACAGTCAGAGGGCTTCAGAATCGTCTCCTTGGGTGGGGCACTCTTTATCTTCCCAGCCTGGCTTCCAGATTCATAGTGGACACTTTTATCAAATTTTGTACCCTGAAATCCCACTTTTATTATACCACTCTTTGTTCAAGAATCTTCAGTGGTTTGATACTGTTCAAACATCTTTATCTAGTGTTTGAGGAATTCAAGTATCTGGTCTAATTGACCTGTCCAATGCTGTCTTCCATTTACCTTCTCGGTGAGTCCTCAACTCTGGAGTAACCAGGTCTATTCTCTGATCCACAAATGTCCCATGTCGCTTCTTGGGCCTTTGCACACACCCATTGCCCCCACCTGGGGTGGGTATCCCTCTTCTTTTCCCAGCTTCACCTCCATTGTCCTCTTCAAATCCTATATATTCTTAGGGCTCTTCAAATTCTTCCTCCTTCCTGAAACCATCCCTAACAGCTAGGACTTATAGAGGCTTTTCTCTTCTCTGAACTCTGATCACACCTATTGTCTACTACTTTAGCTGCCCATCTATGTATCCAGCCATCTATTCGATCTAATAGGATTTATTGAGTCAATTTTGTAAACTTCTTGATGCAGGGACTATGTATTATACTGCTGGATTTCCTCCAAAACAACTTATTCATTCAAAAAGTATCAACTTGTGCTAATCAAGACTCTTCTGGTTGAAAGTAAGAGAAATTTAGTTTAAGGTAGCCTTGTGCACACTGATCAAAAGAAGGGGGGAATCATTGGTGAGATTTGGGAACTCAAACTGTATTTTTAGATTATCTTTTTCTCCCCTTATGTCTTTTTGGTAGGAAAATGGCTACTCAAAACTTCAGGTATACATCTTCCCAGTTTAGCAAACCTTTTGGGAAAAGGCATATGTGTGAGCATGTGCACACACGTGCATGAGTGCATGTGCCTCTCCCTTCATCTATAAATGAATTCAGGGCTGAATTGGACCTGCCTGGATTATTCATTCTTCTTGGCCATTCACTGCTCCCGAGGTGTGAGGTGCTATGAGTGGTTCTGCCTGGGTCACATGCCCTACTCTGTGGCTGTACATAGTTTGAGCTAGGCTTTGTCATCTGACAACCTTACCATGACCAGTGGAATATGGAAAGAAGCAATTCTCCCCACAGAAATCCTCCACATATGTCAGCCCAGAACTCTACATATGGTAAATGCTTGATCAGTATTTATTGATTGAATGATTTTTAATCATTCTTAAATGATGAAAATGACTTCAAAACTAACTCCAACTCAGGATTCCAGGATATTATTGTTAAAACTGCTTGAAATCCTCCCCAGTGATTTCTTCCTTTTGGCGTTGGTTTTAATCTGGGGTATTAAAGAAATAGTCTAACTCTACAACCACAAGAGAGCCATGTGAGCATTAAAGACAGCAGTCTTGTTCCCTTTAAAACATCCCACTTTCAGAATAAACACCCTCATTTCCCAAAACTGCTTCTTATATGCCATGTTTTCCAAACACTGCCATGCTGATTGTTCTTTAGTTTTTCACTACCTGGCTGAGATGTGGCTTCTAGAATTGAGCAAAATTTTTTGATGTGCTATGACTCTCCTTCGCCTCACTAATCCTTTTAGCCCAATATTTCATTAGAATGTTTTTGCAACCATGTCATTGTGAATATAAGCTCTTAAAATAGGCAATTAGCAAAAATCAGACCTGGCATCCATTTTTCAGTCCTCTTGCATTTGGCTTGAGATGCTCAATTTAGGGATCCAATTGGGTCACAGCTCCCAGCCCTGCTGAATCTCCTGATCACCTTTCTAGCAGCCCAGCAGGTGCTGACACAGGGAAGAAGCTGATGATCCAGGTTCCTTGAGCAGTTAAGAATGTCATCCTGGTCCTGGTCCCCTCCAGGCCACATTGATCTTATTTACCTGCCCTTCAGAGCCAGGAACCAGGAATGACCTTACTTAGTTTATATTCTAGGGAAGGTAAACTCATTCAGGCAGATTGAAGGACAAATCAATTGTATTTGTTTTCTAGGGCTGCTGTACTAAAGTACCACAGACTGGGCTTAAGCAACAGAAATATATTTTCTCTATGTCTGGAGGCTAGAAGTCCAAGATGCAGTTGTCAGTAGAGCTGGTTTCTTCTGATGTCTCCCTTCTTGGCTTGTAGATGGCCGCCTTCTTCCTGTGTCTTCACATGGTCTTTCCTCTGTGCCTGCCTGTGTCCTAATCCCCTCTTCTTGTGAAGACACCAGTTGTATTAGATTAGGGCCCACTCTAATAGCTTTATTTTACCCTAACACCAGCCAACCAAATTAAGGTGTCTTGTGCATGTGTGTGCACCTATGGGTAGCAGTGGCAGGGAATGGCTATAATCACAGGGCAGAAGAGCTAAGGTGGAAAAATTGGATGGCTTCATTGAAGCCCAGAGTTAAGATTAATTCACATGCTGACCAATGCAATGCTGGGCATTGGTTTTTTTTTCCTCCATTCTTATTTCCAAGGACATCAGGCCCCAGACTACTGTGAGATGAGTCAGGGAATCAATGACCAAGTTTTTCACCTAAAAAAAGCATTTCAAGACTCTGGGTCAACCCAAAGGCACATTAATAGAAGCTCTTACTTAATATTTTTTCAGTGATCAGGATGATAGACTAGCAAGTGGGCCTGTTAGGTTTGCTGGTGACACTTTGGACATCATTAAATAACATGCAAATCATTCACTAGGAATGTAGACAGGGTGCCGAGACTTAATCGTTTTAATTTCCACCCATGGGTAAACCTCGCAGCAAAAATGTCCTCACCCCTGGCATGAGGAACTGCTCTGAATGCAAAGTTTGACTCAGCCAGCAAAGTAAAAGAAACTGTAATGGTCTCATTTCTATCTTTTTGAGTAATGATATGCCAGTTTCCCAATAAATTGCATGAAGGTGAACGAGAAAAATAAGTCTTTGACCTTTCTCATTTATAAGCACACTTAAATATTCCTTCTCATATCTTATGCTGGCCACAGAGCTTTGCATAGAAGATTTAATTTCCTGCTGCTGCAGGCATTAAAATGGATCAGACCTCCCTTCCTCCTTCCCTTCTCCCTGAAACCTGAAGCCATCCATGTGGCTTGTCATTCAGGGTATGGAAAGACAAGACTTGAATTAGGGGTCCTTCCTTTCTTAGCAAACTCTTCCCAAAGCACAGAGAAGACAGATGCTCAGTGACAAAAATTTTGCACGCTGAGCAGTGGAATATGGCAGTCATATCCGGAGGGTGATGAAAATCTTTTATCCAGATAAATGTGCTTATAATTTGTTAGTTTAATTACTGCAGCCTTGCAAAGTCTTGAGCCAGTAATTCCTTTTTCAACAAGTTAGAGGCCTTAAATAATTCTGTGGGAAGATAAATCCTTCACTCTGGTTTTTGGACATTTCTCGGTAATTTATTTCCAGAACTCAGCTGGGTGCCATTAACATTTTGGTGCTGTGACTCTGGTCACATTATAGTCTATAAATGTTCTTTTTTTTTGGAGTAGTTTTTGCATTTCTTTCTTTCTCTTTTGGTTTGAGACAAGGTCTCACTCTGTCGCCCAGGCTGGAGTGCAGTGGTGTCATCATGGCTCACTGCAGCCTCAACCACCAACTCAAGCTATCCTCCTAACTCGGCCTCCTGAGTAGCTGGTACTACAGGCATGTGCTACTACATTCAGCTAATGTTACTATTTCTTGTAGAAACGGGATCTCACTATGTTGGCTAGGCTGGTCTTGAACTCCTATCCTCAAGTGATCCTCGTGCCTTGGCCTCTCAAAGTGCTGGGATTACAGGTGTACACCACCATGCCCAGCCAGCTTCTTCATTTCTAACATTGATGCATAAATTTCCTCTTAGTAGTTCCTTGTCCAGCTCCCCACTTTGGATACGAGAAAAATTTCATCTTTTCCAAATGGCCAGCAGCCTTTGTTCCAAAAGAAGAAAGGAAGGGAATCCTCCTGAAACCCTACCCCCGTCCTGAGTCTGAAAGAGAGAACCTAGTGAGGATACACTGTCCACTGGAAATAGCAACGACTCTTCACCCCATGCCTCATCCCAAAGCCTGGAGATCAGAAGGATCAAGTTTGCATTTCTAAAAGATATATGCTTTCTCCTCTACCTTTTAATTTCTGCATAGTTTCTCTATTTTGCTTATGTCTTTCTTTCCCTCAAGTGAGAGCTGGTTTAGCTGGCTTTCTGTCAATCAGAAATTGCTGTTAATTGGCGTTTCTCTGCTTTGCAAGCAGAATGATAACCGATATTTATAATGATATTCCAGAGGCTCTGCAAGATCTCGAAGGGTCTCATGAATTCTCAAAAAATGATTGACTTCTGTGCAGTATAATTTTAGTGTCAGGTGTATTTTATGGTTTTCTGATTCATTGCAAATTGGTTGTCCATGTATGGGATATAACTTTCTGTTTACCAGAGTATTTATTAAGTGGAATCCGATATTCTTTTTGGAGAGATGGAAAACAGGGCTTTTTTGATTTGGAAGCTTCTGATGGCAGGAGAGTGGTCAAGTGCAATGCTTCTTTTTGTTTCTGGTGTGCCTAGCAGGCACTCAGAGGGTGCCTACTGGCTGATTGGGTAGTGCAGGAACATGGGTAGCTATAGGTTTGCTAAAGGATTATCCTCTAAGTGGGCCTGAACTGAAGGCCTGAATATTCTTGTTAAACTTGAAAGCTCAGATAGATGGGATCAGAACAAGCTGCAAAAATCTACAAGTTAGGAAAACTCACGCATAGAGCATGCAGGTCAGAACAGACAAAAAGATCCCAATCCAGGGGTTCATGATGTTGAGAACAGTTCCAGAAGGTGGAAGTACAAGGCAGATAGTGGGCTACACAGCTTCCCATTGTGTGTGAGTGACTGTGGGGTCACTTTCTGTCACCCACAATCATGTGGAACCAAAGATGCCAGGCTACTGAGGTCCATGTGGAATCAAAAGATGAAGTTGACTGGGTGCTGAGACTATAGCAAGGCAAATCAGCTGTTTTCTTTTCTCTTTGTGATGGATTCTGACTGTAGCAGCCAAAGTGATCATGTGTCAGTTGATTTTGATGGCTAAGATGGCCAAATGCATCTACTCATCTTTGCCTAGTTTGCATGCACAGACAATACCTAAAGTCAGTGCCATTTCACTCCAGGCTAAACTCTCTTGTATTCTGTGGGAGAACAGTATCTCTATTATATTTATCTCTCTATGTCTATATCTGTATCTCCCTTGAGTTGTATTAAGTAACACTGACATTTACTGTTCTCACTGGGTCAGGACACCTGTGTAACAGAGAGGGGATGAGAAAGTTCATTGTCCCTGTTTTGTATTTATAATTCTGTATAAAAAACCACCCAGAAGTATAGTGCCTTAAAACAATGACTTATTATTGTTTCTCATGAGTTTGAAGGTTGACTAGAAGTTCTTTTGATGGTCTTCTTTGGGGTCTCTCCTGAGGCTGCATTCAGTTGGTAGATGGGCTGGCTGGATGATCTAAGAAGTCCTCTCTCCCATGTCTGAGGCCTTGAGGGTTGCTTGTTGGCTGGAGCACTCCTCTACATGGCTTGGTTTCCTTCCAATCCCCTCGTTCTCCCTCCAGCTCTCATTCCATCCTCCTGGGCCTCTTCCTGTGATGCTTCTCTTCAACAGAATAGCCTGGACTTCCCTATAGCATGTCATTTGGGTTCCCAGAATCCAAAGGGAGAAAGCCACCAGGACAAGGCCTTAGTCTAGAATTGGTCCTGTGTAACTTCTATCTCCTTGGATTGGTCAGAGTAAGTCATGGGACCAGCCCAGATTCAAGAAAAAGGGAAGTAGTTCCCCATTCTTGATAAGAGGAGAAGCAAATAACTTGTGGCCATCTTTGATCTATTACATCTTCTTTCAAAAACTGATGGTCAGCCAAGGCGAGAAACACATTACTGTTTACTGATTGTTGTGAGGATTAAATGAGATTGGCACAAACACAGCATTCAGGTCAATAAGTGGTTATATTCCTCTGGATTTGGGGATCAACTCTCATGGGGAGAGACTGTTTTCAGGAATCTGTAATACAGGGGTATAACATCTTTCTGTTGATTGTACTTTAGTTATTTCCAAATGAGGATTAAATAAGTTAACATATATAAACTGCCTAAAGCAGTGCCCATAACATGGTAAACATGCAGTAAATGTAAGCTATAATTATTATCATCATTATTATTGAATGGCAATAATTTCTAAAAGCAAAACAAAATAACTACCCACTTTATATGCAACCCACCTTCCTGATTATGAACAACCTTCTCCCATTTTAGTTATTTTTACCTTTGTGTACCAGAATCCTAGAGGTGTTTATAATCTTACAGATCATTTAGACTAATTTCTTCATTTCACAGAAGAAATTTAAAGCCAAATTTGGGCAAGTGACTTGTCCAGATTTTGCAGCTAGCTAGAGAATTAGTACCAGATCTCAAGGATCCAAGCTTCCAACTAATGGCTCTCAACACCGCACCCCAAGAAAGTGCTAATTCATTTGATTTTAAAATTAATAGCTGGAAATACAAAACTTCATTTGGTAGACATAATACATTTAAATAAATAGTTCAGTTTTATATATTAGTCATGTATATTGGAGGAAAGAGAAAAAATGGGGAAGATAGAGGATGAAGAAAAACTGGCATAAAAATGGAAAAAGTTAGAGATGGAAGAAACATACAGAAGAAAAGAAAGAAGCCTAAATAATTTAAGATGATTTAATGGCAGTGCTGGAGTTGTTGGGTGTTATTGGGCGGAAATTGGTTCTACCTGTTTCCCTAACTTTCCTTTTGTCTGGTATCCCATCCCTCTCTTTGAGCATGCCCCTCCTGACTCCATCCTGGTGGCTCTGATGGTGCTATTACATCACCTTATTTTCATGGCCATGAGTATCTGTCCATGGGGTGGACACTGGAACCAACTTGGTCAGTTAGAGTCCTGCTCTAGGGTTGAGATATACTCTAAAGCAGTGAAAGGAAATCATCTTGAGCAAGACTGGCTTGCTTTTTACCATTTTTTAGTGAAATCTAGCATAGACGGAATAGCTTTGCCAATCTTCCTTAGAATTTATCTTGGGCATATCCTCCACCATCATATATCCTACTATTTCTTTACTCACTTATTAAATGTTTCATGACCATTTGCTATGCACTTGGCACTGTAATACCTGGTTCTTTCACCCACAGAATTTACAGTCTGGTGTGTGAGACAGACAATGAAAAGGTAAACTAACAGAGGATTATGAGCTGTGATAACAGCCTTGTAGTAGGCTGAATGATGGCCCCCAAAGATGCCCACATTCTATTCTACAGAACTGAGAATGCGTTATCTTACATGGCAAAGGGACTTTGCAAATGTGATTAGTTAAGGATTTTGAGATGGGGAGAGTGGATAATCCTGGATTATCTGGGTGGGTCCAATCTAGTCACAAGGGTCCTTATAAACAGAGGCTGAAGGGTCAAATTCAGAGAAGGCAAAGTGATGATGGCTGCAGAGACAGAGGTTGGAGAATGCTATGCCACTGGCTTTGAAATTGGAAGGAGACCACAAACGGAGGAATGCGGGTGGTCTCTAGAAGCTAGAAAAGGGAAGGATGAAGATTCTCCCCTAGAGCCTCCAGAAGGAATGCAGCCCTGGAGCTGTCCTGACTGTAGGACTTCTGACCTCCAGAACTATAAGAGGATAAATTTGTATTGTTTAATTATTAAGTTTGTGGTAATTTGTTACAGAAGCTTCAAAGGAAATACAAACTTCAAAGGAAAAGAGAGGATGATGTAAAAGAATAATATGGGGAAACTTAATAGATTAGGGTGTCAGAGAAGACCTTTCTGAAAAAGTTTATTTTGGATAAGACTTAATTGAAGAGAAGGAGCCAGCCTTACAAAGTGTGTCAGGGGCTGGGAATTGTATCCAGGGAAATAATGCTGCAAATTACTTTAAAAGAGACAGCTCTGATTGTTAGTTATAGCAACTGAAAGAAGACTTATGGGGTAGGTAAGAAGAGGAGCATGGTGTCGGATTGGGTCAACTGATTCATAAATATCCATATTGCATCAGATGAGGTTGGCCAAATCACAGATAATCTGTATCTACTGTCAAGATGGATAGTAGAAGTCCTCTCTTCTGCTTATCTTTCTAGATCCTTCTTGTCTTCCCACTTAGCTTCAACTATATCCTTGTTCCAAAGCCTTCCATGACCTTATCAGATTTTACCAATCTCCTTCTTTCATCCAGACTGTGCTCCATTCCTCAAACTGGGATCCATGGACCTCCAAGGACTCAGATTTATCCTTGAGGAGGCATCCTGAGATTTTCTGAGAATGTTCTAATTTCAATGCTAAGTTTTAAAATAATATAAGCCTAGGTCTCATCTGAATGCATATTCCTCAGTTTCATTTTAAAATTTCAGTGCCTTGGTGGTACCAACTGAAGGTCAAATGATGTCCAGCCTAGCTAAATAAACAAAAGCTTTGAGGAAGCTTAAACAGAAAAAAGTGGAGGGAAAAATGGAATGATCAAAGAGCACATGGCAGTGTCTGAACCTGAATGGTAACAGGCAGCACCATGCTGGCTTTGCCAGCAGAGGTGTTAATGAATTCTCTCTTGGTCCAAATCAACTTGTAATGATTCACTACTAGTAAATGGATTTTAAGTAGGCCGATGGAAATCTTTTTTCTCCAAGTTTTGCATTTCCTACTAAGTTGATTATCTATCAAAACAGTGCATCGGTGATTAAAAGTGAGTTCATTGAAATTCACTTAGTGATTAACACAGTGGTGATAATGAACTGAATGACAATGATTCAAAAGATGACTTGTCATGTTCAAAATCAGATCCATCTTAGAGAAGGTGGCATGAGAAAAAAAATTAAATACAAAAATTGTATCCATATTGGGAACAAGTGAAAAAGGAAATGTTCAAATTCACTTTTCCACTAAAATTCCCAGGAGTGTCAATCAAGTTTATGTAAAGCATTATCAATTATTACACTAAATACACACTATTTTACATTTTATTGATTTTGTATTTTTATTTGTATATAATTGTTATGTTGTGATTTTAATCTATAAGTATAAAGATTTTATAAATCATTTTCTGTTTGCATAGACTTAAGTAACATAACAAAATATAATTTAAGTCAACACTGGAGATCTGTGAAAAATATTTTTCTTTCAGAAGGGTCCATCTATTAGTGAGGTTTGAGAAATACTGATTTGCAATATTCATATTGATATATTTTTGAATTGCTAGTGTTATTTACTGAATATTTTTGTCCCCCCCAAAATTTGTATGTTGAAGCCTTAATCACGAATGTGATGGTATTTGGAGACGGAACCTTTAGGACATCATGAGGGTGATATTAGTGGCTTTATAAAAGAAGAAGCTGGGCGCGGTGGCTCCCACCGGTAATCTCAGGACTTCGGGAGGCTGAGGCAGACGGATCAGTTGAGGCCAGGAGCTCCAGACCAGCCTGGCCAATATGGCAAAACCCTGTCTCTACTAAAAATACAAAACAACAACAACAACAACAATTGGCTGGGTGTGGTGGAATGCGCCTGTAATCCTAGCTACCTGCTAGCTACTGGGATGGCTGAGGCATGAGAATTGCTTGAACCTGGGAGGCAGAGGTTGCAGTGAGCCGAGATGGCACCACTGCACTCCAGCCTGGGCAACAGAGTGAGACTCTGTCAAAAAAAAAAAAAAAAAAAAGAAAAAAGAAGAAGAAAAAACTCTCTTTCCACTTTGTGGAAACATCAAGATCCTGGACTTCCTAGCCTCCAGAGCTATGAAAAATAAATTTCTGTTGTTTACTCCTGAGTCTATAGTATTTTATGATTCTAGCCCAAGCTGACAAATATAACTAATTCTTAAATTGTTAAGTAATCGCTAAAGAGGGTGGGAGCTCTCTCAGGTGAAGGGCAAGTCTACAAGTTTTCTGAAAATCCACAGGCCCAGTGGCAGTGCTAGGCACATATGAGGTGCCCAGTAAATACTTGGATAATGTTTTAATTATGCCTTTTTATTTTTCGTATTTCTGATACTTTGTTACCTGGGGCCTTGGTGATCTTAGAGAGACCGCCCCTCTCGGGGCTAGTTAATTGCTAGAGATAGCAAACAACTCACCTGCGAGTGTGCCTTTCATGTGTAGCTTAACCAATCCAGAGCTTCACCTCCCATTCCTCTTAACACTCTCAGCCATCTGCCCCAATCACCCCAGAGTCAGGTACCAGACAACTAGAAACAGCCCCTACACCCTGGAGACCACTGAAATTATTCAAACTAGCCAATCCTAAGTCTGCTTACTCCATCTCATCTGTTCCTCCCAGGGAAGCAGAATAAAGCCTCTTGCCCATATTTTTTTCTTTTTATTATTATTATTATTATTATTATTATTATACTTTAGGCTCTATGGTACATGTGCGCAACGTGCAGGTAAGTTACATATGTATACATGTGCCATGCTGGTGCGCTGCACCCACTAACTCGTCATCTAGCATTAGGTATATCTCCCAATGCTATCCCTCCCCCCTCCCCCCACCCCACAACAGTCCCCGCAGTGTGATGTTCCCCTTCCTGTGTCCATGTGTTCTCATTGTTCAATTCCCACCTATGAGTGAGAATATGTGGTGTTTGGTTTTTTGTTCTTGCGATAGTTTACTGAGAATGATGATTTCCAATTTCATCCATGTCCCTACAAAGGACGTGAACTCATCATTTTTTATGGCTGCATAGTATTCCATGGTGTATATGTGCCACATTTTCTTAATCCAGTCTATCATTGTTGGACATTTGGGTTGGTTCCAAGTCTTTGCTATTGTGAATAATGCTGCAATAAACATACGTGTGCATGTGTCTTTATAGCAGCATGATTTATAGTCCTTTGGGTATATACCCAGTAATGGGATGGCTGGGTCAAATGGAATTTCTAGTTCTAGATCCCTGAGGAATCGCCACACTGACTTCCACAAGGGTTGAACTAGTTTGCAGTCCCACCAACAGTGTAAAAGTGTTCCTATTTCTCCACATCCTCTCCAGCACCTGTTGCTTCCTGACTTTTTAATGATTGCCATTCTACCTGGTGTGAGATGGTATCTCATTGTGGTTTTGATTTGCATTTCTCTGATGGCCAGTGATGGTGAGCATTTTTTCATGTGTTTTCTGGCTGCATAAATGTCTTCTTTTGAGAAGTGTCTGTTCATGTCCTTCACCCACTTTTTGATGGGGTTGTTTGTTTTTTTCTTGTAAATTTGTTGGAGTTCATTGTAGATTCTGGATATTAGCCCTTTGTCAGACGAGTAGGTTGCGAAAATTTTCTCCCATTTTGTAGGTTGCTTGTTCACTCTGATGGTAGTTTCCTTTGCTGTGCAGAAGCTCTTTAGTTTAATTAGATCCCATTTGTCAATTTTGGCTTTTGTTGCCATTGCTTTTGGTGTTTTAGACATGAAGTCCTTGCCCATGCCTATGTCCTGAATGGTATTGCCTAGGTTTTCTTCTAGGGTTTTTATGGTTTTAGGTCTAACATTTAAGTCTTTAATCCATCTTGAATTGATTTTTGTATAAGGTGTAAGGAAGGGATCCAGTTTCAGCTTTCTACATATGGCTAGCCAGTTTTCCCAGCACCATTTATTAAATAGGCAATCCTTTCCCCATTTCTTGTTTTTGTCAGGTTTGTCAAAGATCAGATAGTTGTAGATATGTGGCATTATTTCTGAGGGCTCTGTTCTGTTCCATTGATCTATATCTCTGTTTTGGTACCAGTACCATGCTGTTTTGGTTACTGTAGCCTTGTAGTATAGTTTGAAGTCAGGTAGCGTGATGCCTCCAGCTTTGTTCTTTTGGCTTAGGATTGACTTGGCAATGCGGGCTCTTTTTTGGTTCCATATGAACTTTAAAGTAGTTTTTTCCAATTCTGTGAAGAAAGTCATTGGTAACTTGATGGGGATGGCATTGAATCTGTAAATTACCTTGGGAAGGATGGCCATTTTCATGATACTGATTCTTCCTACCCATGAGCATGGAATGTTCTTCCATTTGTTTGTATCCTCTTTTATTTCCTTGAGCAGTGGTTTGTAGTTCTCCTTGAAGAGGTCCTTCACATCCCTTGTAAGTTGGATTCCTAGGTATTTTATTCTCTTTGAAGCAATTGTGAATGGGAGTTCACTCATGATTTGGCTCTCTGTTTGTCTGTTATTGATGTATAAGAATGCTTGTGATTTTTGTACATTGATTTTGTATCCTGAGACTTTGCTGAAGTTGCTTATCAGCTTAAGGAGATTTTGAGCTGAGACAATGGGGTTTTCTAGATATACTATCATGTCATCTGCAAACAGGGACAATTTGACTTCCTCTTTTCCTAATTGAATACCCTTGATTTCCTTCTCTTGCCTAATTGCCCTGGCCAGAACTTCCAACACTATGTTGAATAGAAGTGGTGAGAGAGGGCATCCCTGTCTTGTGCCAGTTTTCAAAGGGAATGCTTCCAGTTTTTGCCCATTCAGTATGATATTGGCTGTGGGTTTGTCATAAATAGCTCTTATTATTTTGAGATACATCCCATCAATACCTAATTTATTGAGAGTTTTTAGCATGAAGTGTTGTTGAATTTTGTCAAAGGCCTTTTCTGCATCTATTGAGATAATCATGTGGTTTTTGACTTTGGTTCTCTTTA
Source organism: Pongo pygmaeus (assembly GCF_028885625.2). NCBI lineage: Eukaryota > Metazoa > Chordata > Mammalia > Primates > Hominidae > Pongo > Pongo pygmaeus. Next base: position 66,196,676 of record NC_072390.2, read on the forward strand.
TATGCTGGATTACATTGATTGATTTGCGTATATTGAACCAGCCTTGCATCCCAGGGATGAAACCCACTTGATCATGGTGGATAAGTTTTTGATGTGCTGCTGGATTCTGTTTGCCAGTATTTTATTGAGGATTTTTGCATCAATGTTCATCAAGGATATTGGTCTAAAATTCTCTTTTTTTGTTGTGTCTCTGCCAGGCTTTGGTATCAGGATGACGCTGGCCTCATAAAATGAGTTAGGGAGGATTCCCTCTTTTTCTATTGATTGGAATAGTTTCAGAAGGAATGGTACCAGCTCCTCCTTGTACCTCTGGTAGAATTCGGCTGTGAACCCATCTGGTCCTGGACTTTTTTTGGTTGGTAAGCTATTGATTATTGCCACAATTTCAGCTCCTGTTATTGGTCTATTCAGAGATTCAACTTCTTCCTGGTTTAGTCTTGGGAGGGTGTATGTGTTGAGGAATTTATCCATTTCTTCTAGATTTTCTAGTTTATTTGCATAGAGGTATTTGTAATATTCTCTGATGGTAGTTTGTATTTCTGTGGGATCAGTGGTGATATCCCCTTTATCATTTTTTATTGCATCTATTTGATTCTTCTCTCTTTTTTTCTTTATTAATCTTGCTAGCGGTCTATCAATTTTGTTGATCCTTTCAAAAAACCAGCTCCTGGATTCATTTATTTTTTGAAGGGTTTTTTGTGTCTCTATTTCCTTCAGTTCTGCTCTGATTTTAGTTATTTCTTGCCTTCTGCTAGCTTTTGAATGTGTTTGCTCTTGCTTTTCTAGTTCTTTTAATTGTGATGTTAGGGTGTCAATTTTGGATCTTTCCTGCTTTCTCTTGTGGGCATTTAGTGCTATAAATTTCCCTCTACACACTGCTTTGAATGCATCCTAGAGATTCTGGTATGTTGTGTCTTGGTTCTCGTTGGTTTCAAAGAACATCTTTATTTCTGCCTTCATTTCGTTATGTACCCAGTAGTCATTCAGGAGCGGGTTGTTCAGTTTCCACGTAGTTGAGCGGTTTTGAGTGAGATTCTTAATCCTGGGTTCTAGCTTGATTGCACTGTGATCTGAGAGATAGTTTGTTATAATTTCTGTTCTTTTACATTTATTAAGGAGAGCTTTACTTCCAAGCATATGGTCAATTTTGGAATAGGTATGGTGTGATGCTGAAAAAAATGTATATTCTGTTGATTTGGGGTGGAGAGTTCTGTAGATGTCTATTAGGTCTGCTTGGTGCAGAGCTGAGTTCAATTCCTGGGTATCCTTGTTGATTTTCTGTTTCGTTGATCTGTCTAATGTTGACAGTGGGGTGTTAAAGTCTCCCATTATTAATGTGTGGGAGTCTAAGTCTCTTTGTAGGTCACTCAGGACTTGCTTTATGAATCTGGGTGCTCCTGTATTGGGTACATATATATTTAGGATAGTTAGCTCTTCTTGTTGAATTAATCCCTTTACCATTATGTAATGGCCTTCTTTGTCTCTTTTGATCTTTGTTGGTTTAAAGTCTGTTTTATCAGAGACTAGGATTGCAACCCCTGCCTTTTTTTGTTTTCCATTTGCTTGGTAGATCTTCCTCCATCCTTTTATTTTGAGCCTATGTGTGTCTCTGCACGTGAGATGGGTTTCCTGAATACAGCACACTGATGGGTCTTGAGTCTTTATCCAATTTGCCAGTCTGTGTCTTTTAATTGGAGCATTTAGTCCATTTACATTTAAAGTTAATATTGTTATGTGTGAATCTGATCCTGTCATTATGATGTTAGCTGGTTATTTTGCTCGTTAGTTGATGCAGTCTCTTCCTAGTCTCGATGGTCTTTACATTTCGGTATGATTTTGCAGTGGCTGGTACTGGTTGTGCCTTTCCATGTTTAGCGCTTCCTTCAGGAGCTCTTTTAGGGCAGGCCTGGTGGTGACAAAATCTCTCAGCATTTGCTTGTCTGTAAAGGATTTTATTTCTCCTTCACTTATGAAGCTTAGTTTGGCAGGATATGAAATTCTGGGTTGAAAATTCTTTTCTTTAAGAATGTTGAATATTGGCCCCCACTCTCTTCTGGCTTGTAGGGTTTCTGCCGAGAGATCCGCTGTTAGTCTGATGGGCTTCCCTTTGATGGTAACCCGACCTTTCTCTCTGGCTGCCCTTAACATTTTTTCCTTCATTTCAACTTTGGTGAATCTGACAATTATGTGTCTTGGAGTTGCTCTTCTCGAGGAGTATCTTTGTGGCGTTCTCTGTATTTCCTGAATCTGAATGTTGTCCTGCCTTGCTAGATTGGGGAAGTTCTCCTGGATAATATCCTGCAGAGTGTTTTCCAACTTGTTTCCATTCTCCCCGTCACTTTCAGGTACACCAATCAGACGTAGATTTGGTCTTTTCACATAGTCCCACATTTCTTGGAGGCTTTGCTCATTTCTTTTTATTCTTTTTTCTCTAAACTTCCCTTCTCACTTCATTTCATTCATTTCATCTTCCAGGGCTGATACCCTTTCTTCCATTTGATCGCTTCGGCTCCTGAGGCTTCTGCATTCTTCACGTAGTTCTCGAGCCTTGGTTTTCAGCTCCATCAGCTCCTTTAAGCACTTCTCTGTATTAGTTATTCTAGTTATACATTCTTCTAAATTTTTTTCAAAGTTTTCAACTTCTTTGCCTTTGGTTTGAATATCCTCCCGTAGCTCGGAGTAATTTGATCGTCTGAAGCCTTCTTCTCTCAGCTCGTCAAAGTCATTCTCCGTCCAGCTTTGTTCCGTTGCTGGTGAGGAGCTGCGTTCCTTTGGAGGAGGAGAGGTACTCTGCTTTTTAGAGTTTCCAGTTTTTCTGCTCTGTTTTTTCCCCATCTTTGTGGTTTTATCTACTTTTGGTCTTTGATGATGGTGATGTACAGATGGGTTTTTGGTGTGGATGTCCTTTCTGTTAGTTTTCCTTCTAACAGACAGGACCCTCAGCTGCAGGTCTGTTGGAGTACCTGGCCGGCCGTGTGAGGTGTCAGTCTGCCCCTGCTGGGGGGTGCCTCCCAGTTAGGCTGCTCGGGGGTCAGGGGTCAGGGACCCACTTGAGGAGGCAGTCAGCCCATTCTCAGATCTCCAGTTGCATGCTGGGAGAACCACTGCTCTCCTCAAAGCTGTCAGACAGGGACATTTAAGTCTGCAGAAGTTACTGCTGTCTTTTTGTTTGTCTGTGCCCTGCCCCCAGAGGTGGAGCCTACAGAGGCAGGCAGGCCTCCTTGAGCTGTGGTGGGCTCCACCCAGTTCAAGCTTCCCAGCTGCTTTGTTTACCTAAGCGAGCCTGGGCAATGGCGGGAGCCCCTCCCCCAGCCTTGCTGCTGACTTGCTGTTTGATCTCAGACTGCTGTGCTAGCAATCAGCGAGACTCTGTGGGCGTAGGACCCTCTGAGCCAGGTGCGGGCTATACTCTCCTGGGGCACTGTTTCATAAGCCCGTCTGAAAAGCACAGTATTCGGGTGGGAGTGGCCCGATTTTCCAGGTGCCATCTGTCACCCCTGGAAAGGGAACTCCCTGACCCCTTGCGCTTCCTGAGTGAGGTAATGCCTCGCCCCTGCTTCTGCTGGCGCACGGTGCACACTGACCTGCGCCCACTGTCTGGCACTCCCTAGTGAGATGAACACGGTACCTCAGATGGAAATGCAGAAATCACCCATCTTCTGCGTCGCTCGCGCTGGGAGCTGTAGACCGGAGCTGTTCCTATTCGGCCATCTTGGCTCCTCCCCCCATATTTTTTTCTTGCACTCTCTGCCTCCTGACCAACCCTGGTGCTTCTCTGTGTGGCTCCCACGACAAGACACATCTCCCATCTCCTCTTCTGTGACTAACAGACGTCTGTGAGTAACAGACATATCTCTTCAATGGCAGCAGTCTCCTGATCTGTTGGCTTCACCATACCTGAATGATAACAAAAACTACATTTTAAAACAGGGAATAAATACATAATCATCTTGCTCTAGACTCTATAAAAAATATTGTAATTTTCCCACCACCAGAGAGAAAACTCTTGTTATTGGTTTAATTGTATTTGTGCATCTGCACTGCAGGAATGTAAGATCCTGTTGGGCTGGGATTGGGTATGGACTTGCACCGAGTCAACTACACATCTAGGGCTGAGCAGGAACAGATTTGTAAAAAACATTAAAAAAATTGATTTACCAAAAATTTTGCTTTTACACAAAACAAATTGTCTCAAAGAGGCATCTTGCAACTCTATCCTAAGTTTCATGTTTCTGTTAACTGAACTGATTAGCCCCAGTTTAACAATGGATGGGGTTCAAAACGCCCTGCTTCAATGGAGAATTCCTATTCCCTGCCAGGTCCCTTCCTTTCTCCCTAAGGACTCACTGTGTCCTGCTCTATCTGGGTGCTCTCTGCTCTCAGGACAGCACAGCCCTAACTCCTCTTAGAAGCCACCTTGACCTCTCCTGCCAGTAGGGATCTTCATCTTCTTTGAGCTCGAGCACTCTCTGACTTCTAGTACCCATCTTTCCATTTTATTTCCCACCAAGTATTGTTTGTTTTCTTTGTTGCAGTGTTTTGACAAGTGTTTATAGATTACCAAACTGCTCTCTTCCTCACCCTCCCCATGTTGGCCCCCGTCCTTGGCCAGGACAGCTCCATCCTACCCAGGGTCCAGGGCTTGAAATGCCGGAGTCCAACCGGCACAGATGGAAACAAACCGACTGCATAGCTAGCATCTTACAGGTTTCATTTCCAAAATCTCTCTTGTTGGAAAAGTGCTCCACAGTCTCCTCTGGTCACCAGTCATACTGATTTGTGTTTATCCTTTTTGATTTCCAGAAACTACTGGCATTAACAGAGGAGGTTCATGAGCATATTTGTCAGAAACAAGAGTCTCTCAAATCAAGATCTAGCTCTCTATAAGTAATATCATCCATCGCCTCCTGGTTGTTTCCCCTGAGGACTTCCCACAGGGGTGTTAAGCTCATCACCCCAGCAACCTGGAAACTTCAAACTGTGCTTTGGGCTTCACTACCTAAATGTTTTTTTTAAAATTATTATTTAATTTCTTTTTTAAGAGACAGGGTCTTGCTATGTTAGCCAGGTTTGTCTTGAACTCCTGACCTCAAGCAATCCTCTCTCCTCAGCCTCCCAAAGTGTTCGGGTTATAGGGGTGAGCCACCGTGCCTGGCTGTCTCCTATAGTTTATGGGAAAGGGTGACCAGATGTCAGCTCTGATGATGCGAAGTGGAAGATTCTCTCTCCAGAGCAGGCAGCCTACAGCCTGTACCAAAGCCTCTTCTTAGAGAAATTTCCATGATATTCCAAGGTTGTCACGATGGGTCCCTCTGTGTAGCTGCAGTCAAAAGGTGGCTTGTGGTACAAACCTAATCTCTCACTCTGCTTAAAACCCATAGCTCTTCTTTGCCAGATAAGTCAGTCCAGTTTGTTCTTAAATTTTTTAAAAAGACTAAACCTTTCATTTTCAGATCATTGTGGATGCAAATGCAGCTTTAAGAAATAATTCAGAGAGAGCTCCTGTACTCTTTACCAAGTCTCTCCATTGGTAACTGCTCCCATGGCAAAATTAGAGCCCAACAGCACAAATTTACCGTGACGTCCTACAGCAGGGTTGGGGCAGGGTGCACTAGCAGAAGAAGTGTGGGTGCTGCCTCCTTCCCGCCAGAAGGAGGTAGAATTTCAGGTCTCAACTCAGCCTCCATTGGCTCCTAAAACATGGGTGCTTCTTATAACTGCTGGGTGGGAGTGGAGCTCTGGCTCCCCATGTGGTCTCCACTGAGAAAGCTTGGGGGATTTGTTATTGCCCAATGGGAACAAGAGTCCCAGCTTCCCACTGGCCTCTCTGAAACCATCCTGAAGCTGAGTTTGGGGCATACTGTTACAGCCTGGTGAGGCAGAAGTCCAGGCACCTCACCCAGCCTTCACTGGCGTGGGTGGAGGTGGGCCATACTTTTTTCTCTTTGGTTGGAATAGAGCAGTTGTTGTTTAAACGTTTTTTGTCTTTCTAGGCTACCCATTTCCTGGTCCTTTGGCTAGAGAGAGCAGGCTTTTGTGGGGGCTGATTTTGTCTGCACCCCTTGGCATTTCTGTGTTGCTGGGTATATCAGCAAGTCTAGGATATACAAGACCAGAAGAAAATCTGGGGGACTCATCACCCAGTCATTGCTTGGCTGCTCTTTCCTGGTCTGCCTTTTACTCTGCACTTTTCAGATTCTTCTTATTTATAATACCCAGGACTTTTAGTTGACTTAGCTGGAAGAATAGGAAAAAATACATCTACTCTATGTTTTTGAAAGTAGAAGTTCCCAGGTGTCTTTTTCAGTTTTAAACATGAAACACCGCGATCTATTCCTTGCTGAGTTCTCCGACACTCTCGTCACATCTTGCTTCATGCCTGAGAGACCAAATATACAAACCGACAATGACCAGGCCACATGTAAAAATAGAACTTTGACCCACAGCCTGCAGCAATCTTCTCAGGAAACCAGCTTTTGATCTACAGTAAGCAACTCAGGAAGCCAGCCTGCTAGAAGTCAGACTTCCAGGAAGCCAGACTGCTGTCTTTAGTGATAATCCAGGAAACTAAACAATACCCTCTGTAACAGCCTCAAATGGCCAGGGCCCGATTAATAATGGACAGCTTTCCTAACTTTTGTCCTTGCTTTCAACTTAGCACCAACCAGAGAAGGCCAAATGATGCACTCACCCCTAACTAATCATGTAGGACACCCCGCTTCTGTTAGCCCCGTTACAGCTTCCCCATGCTGACAGCCTGCAATCAGAGCACACCTGAAGCCTTCCCTGTTTTCCACTACAAAACTTTCCTGCTTCTCTGCCTGCCTTTGAATCTTTGCCGAAATGTGAGTAGCTGTGCTGACTCCCTTGATAAGGCAATCTCAGAATAAACAGCCTTTATTATTATTTTTTTAATTAAAAAAATTGGACTTTGGGAGGTCGAGGTGGGTGGATCACAAGGTCAGGAGTTCGAGACCAGCCTGACCAACACGGTGAAACCCCATCTCTACTAAAAATACAAAAATTAGCCAGGCATGGTGGCGTGCACCTGTAATCCCAGCTACTCAGGAGGCTGAGGCAGTGGAATCACTTGAACCCGGGAGGCAGAGGTTGCAGTGAGCCGAGGTCATGCCACTGTACTCCAGCCTGGGTGACAGAGTGAGACTCCATCTCAAAATAAATAAATAAATAAATAAAATAAAAATAAATAAAAAATCAGTTTTTTTAGGTACATAGCAGATGCACATCTCATGTACCCACATTAGATGTGGGTACATGAGCTATTTTGATACAGGCATGCAATGTGTAATATTCACATTGGGGTAAATGGGGTATCTATCCCCTCAAGCATTTATCCTTTGTGTTACAAATAATCCAATTATATATTTTTAAGTTATTTTAAGATGTATAATTAAATTATTTTGGTTGTAGTCACCCTATTGCATGATCAAATACTAGATCTTATTCATTCTTTCTAACTATTTTTTGTACCTATTAACCATACCCACTTCCTTCCCCAGCCCCCCACTACCCTTCCCAACCTCTGGTAACCATCCTTCTACTCTCTATCTCCATAAGTACAATTGTTTTAATTTTTAGGTCCCATAAATAAGTCAGAACATGCAAAGTTTATCTTTCTGTGCCTGTTTTTTCACTTAACATAATGACCTCTGGTTCTATCCATGTTGTTGTAAATGACAGCTTCTCATTATTTCTTATGGCTGAATACTAGTCCATTGTGTATATGTACTACATTTCCTTTATCCATCGATCTGTTAATGGACACTTAGGTTGCTTCCAAATCCTGGTTATTGTGAATGGTGCTGCAACGAACACGGAAGGCCAGAAATCTCTTCAATATACTGATTTCCTTTCTTTTGGGTATACACCCAGTAGTGGGATGGCTGGAATACATGGTAGCTCTATTTTTAGTTTTTTGAGGAATCTCCAAATGGTTCTACATAGCAGTTGTATTAATTTACATTCCCACCAACAGTGTACGAGGATTCCCTTTTCTCCATATCCTCGCCAGCATTTGTTATTGCCTGTCTTTTGGATATAAGCCATTTAAACTGGGGTGAGATGATATCTTATTGTAGTTTTGATTTGCATTTCTCTGATGATTAATGATGTTGAGTATCTTTTCTTACACTTGCTTGCCATTTGTATGTCTTCTTTTGAGAAATGTCTAAAATAGCCTTTGCTTTCCTCATTTGGTTGGTCTTGGTTTATTTCCACACTCTTTCTAGGCTGCCCATTTCTTGGTCCTATGGCTAGAGAAAGCAGGCTTTTTTGTTGGCACCTGTTGGTATTTCTTGGTTGCTGTTTGCATCAGCTTCAAGTCTGGGATATATGAATCCAAAAATAAATAAATAAATAAATAAATAAAGGAAAAATCCAGTGAACTCATTACTATGACATTCCTCAGGTCCCAAGGGTCCTAAAGTCCCTTGCTGACCTGCCTTCTCTCCACTTTTTGGAACGTTGTTATCTATAATGTCCAGGGTTTTCAGTTTTACTTAGTGGAAGGAATAGGAAAAAGTACACTTACTTCATCTTTTTTGAAAGTGGATGTTCCCAGATGTCTTTTTCTTTTTTAAACATGAAATATCGTGCTCTGACCCTTGCGGACGCCCTAGCACTCTGCCATATCCTGCTCCATCCTGATGCTCAAAGGCCAGGGTCTCCTATGACACAGCCCTATCATCTCCGTTGCTGGCCCATACTGCATAAAAGCATACACTTATGTAGTGTTTATATGTATTAGGCTCGGTCCTGAGCACTTTATATATGGTAATTATACATGAAGTCTATTATTATAAAGAAACCAACACCAAAAATATTAACCAATTAACTTAAGGTCCCCTAGCTAGGAAGCTGCAAAGCCTGGATTTGGATCCAGGCAGCCTGGCACTGAGGCTACTAGCTCCGCTCTGCTGCCTCTCTGCCTCTTCCATGGCCTGCAGTCCTGGTTGTTTAACCTGCGTACTTATATGTGGGTCAGAATCCCCTTGGGGCTTGAAAACACGGATTGCTGGGGCCCACCCCCAGAAATTCTGATTCAGTTGGTCTGGGGTGGGGCTTGAGAATTTGTGTTTCTGACAAGTTCTCAGGTGATGCTAACATTACTCTCTAGGGACCACACTTTGCGAACCAATCAACCCTTTCCATGTTTTCCTTCACCCCAATTTCCTCTGCTAATTGCTATGCAGCCTTTTAGATTCAGCACAAGTATTACCTCACTTGATTTGACTACTGTCACTTCTGCCACCCTTAGATATTCCTCTTAAGCTTCCTTAGCGGCCTCTCAGCATCTTGGTCATTGTTAATTGCCAAGTTGTATGGAAATCATCTGTTCATATGTCTCATTTCCATCCCCTGATCCCTTGAGGGCAGAGAAGTCAGTGCAGACCCAAGTCTCAACTATTGTGATCTTTGCAGAATTACCTGGGTTGACTGTTAAAAATGAGATTCCTGGGCCTAGCTCCCTGAGTTTCTCAATTAGTAGATCTGGGATGGGGTCTAAGAATCTGCACTTTAAAGAAACAGCTTACATGATTCTGATGCAGTTGGTCCACTTTTAGAAATTGCCCTGGAACTTTGCATTGTGTTTGGTACTAAATAAGTGCTTGATAATTATTAACTGGATTTATTGAACTGAACTTTGAAACAAAATGGTAACCTCTTATCTTCTTTTCTATACTTTCTCTCTACCAGGCCCCAACCCCCATGATGGATGTTTTTTGTACCTGTCCCTCTAACACCTAATCCCTCTCTTCTCTTCTCAAAATCATTTATTTCTTTTTCTTCCAGTCAGAACTTTCATTCACATGTGTGATATTATAAGAAATACATACTTGTTCTTCATCGCTTGTTCCTGACACAGAGCTCCTAAAATCTTTGTTAATTTCTGGAATGATGGGGATAATAGAATTGTCTTACACCGAGCTCCTCAAACCCTTGGAATTCACTAGGTGATAGAAGCATCTTTTTTTTTGTTGTTGTTGTTTGTTTTTTTTTGTTTGTTTGTTTTTGAGACGGAGTCTCACTCTGTCACAAGGCTAGAGTGCAGTGGCGCGATCTCAGCTCACTGCGACTCTCACTCCCTGGTTCAAGCAATTCTCCAGCCTCAGCCTCCCGAGTGGCTAGGATTACAGGCACGCACCACCGCACCCAGCTAACTTTTGCATTTTTAGTAGAGACAGGGTTTCACCATGTTGGCCAGGATGGTCTTGATCTCCTGACCTCATGATCCGCCTGACTCGGCCTCCCAAAGTGCTCGGATTACAGGTGTGAGCCACTGTGCCTGGCCCAGGAGCATCTTTTGTTCTACTGAGATGACTCTTGGTGGCCTCCTGAATGTTTTCAGGATGGGGGCTGGTCACTAGAAAGACCAAGCCATAATTAGAAGCTTGGAGTTTTCAGCTCTCCCCTATCCTCTGGAAAGGAGAAGAGGGCTGGAAATTGAGTTAATAATTGACCATGCCTATGTGATGCAGGCTTCATAAAAATCCCTAAAGTATGGCTTTTGGAGAGCTGCTGGGTTGGTGAGTGCATCCATATCCAGGACGAGGGTGCATCCCAACTCCACAGGGAGAGAAGCTCCTGTGCCTAGGAGCCCTCCAGACCTCGGCCTATATACCTCTTCAGACCTGGCTGTTTATTCATATTATTTGTAATATCCCTTATAATAAATCAGTAGAAGTGTTTCCCTGAGTTCTGTGAGCTGTTCTAGCAAATTATTGAACCAATTTATAGCTGCTTGGTCAGAACTAGGGGTGGCCTTGACTTGCAATTGGCATTTCAAGTGGGATGCTGTTGTGTGGAGTGAGCCCTTAATCTGTGGGGTCTGTGCTAACATTGGGTACTTCGTGTCAAAATTAAATTAAATTACAGGACACCCAGTTGGTGTCTGGAGAGTTGAATTGGTTGGCGCTGGGAGGAAAACCCCACATATTTGGTGTCAGAAATGTTATGAATAGAGAAACTGTTTTGTTTTTAACATGCTAAAGCTAATTTCAGATAGCAATTGAATAAACTTGAAACATTGAATCAATTTTTGTTGGGGGCATCTTTTATAAATTGAGATATACTTTACAAAGAGTGCAGTCTTAGGTATTCAGCCTGATAAATTTTAGCTATGCATACACCTGTGTAACCACCACTGAGATCATGACATGGGGCATGTCCAGCACTCAGCAGGTTCTCTCATAACACCTTCCATATAAGACACCCTTCTTCAAGGTAGGCACTATTCTGACTTCCACCATCATAGATTAGTTTCACCTGTTCTTGAACGTTATATACATGAAATTATATAGAATATCCTCTTGTATCTTGATCTTTGTGCTCAACAGTACGTCTGTGAGATCTATTTATGTCTTTGTATACAGCAATAGATTTTTCTTTGTCATTACTCTGTTGTATTTCATTTTATGAATATAAAATGAATCAACTATTTTTATGTTGGATATCTTTTAACCTGTATTATATAATTTCTTATCAAACCGAGTGCATGGAGCATAATGTAACTCCTTTTGGTGAATCAGGGCCTTCATTGTAAGTATCAGCCATGTATTCTTCATTCGTTCATTCAACATTTATTGAACATCCAGTTTGTAACAGGCATTGCACCATCACTGGGTAATAAAATGAGGAGTGAATACTCATCGTTGGTGATCATTTTCATCAATAAATACTCACAGATCACCTAGTATGTGTTAGTAACAAACCCCCTTTGGGCCGTGTTTCCTTCAGTAGATGATTTTCTTGGAGAAAATAGAGGACATCAGGTGTGAACCAATGAACTCCCCTGCTGTGGCCTCTAAGATGATCTATATACAAAATGTCCTTCCTCTCCTGCCTCACAGAAGAAAAGGCTCATCTCCTGCAGTAGAGAAAGATAAGTTCTCTCCTTTATTTTAAAGCTGACCTCTCCATCTGGTGCAGATACCATCTTCTTTCCTCCACTCAAACCTTGAACTTGTGTGAGCCCCTTCCCCTTGATGCGAGAGTTCCCTATTCATCGAGTCCTTCTCTTAGTCTGTAGCCATAATTATGTTTCACCAAAGCAGAATGAAGCAAAACAAAAACGTTTTCCTCAAATTTAACACCATTTCTAAATATTGCCCTGTTTATTTTCCTTAAATGCCAAAATTCTTGAAAGTGGCATGTTTCCATTCCCTTTGAAAGGGGAATTTCTTGAAGGGAAATGTGTATATTTCCCATGGTACTTATCAATTTCCATTCTCTTAACCATTTGAAATCTGACTTTTGGCTTCAGTTTCTGCAGAAGCTGCCCTCACCGATGTTGTCTGTGACCTTCTCAGAGTTAAAGGCAAAGACCCTTTTAAGTCTTTATCCTGTGTGACTTCTCTTTATTACCCAACTCAGTAAAGGATCGTCTTCCTCTTAAACTTTTTTTCTTGGCTTTCCTATGTCACCGTTCTCTTCTGATTTTTCTTTTCTGATTGTGTCTTCTTGGTATTTTAATGTTTCTTCATTCTCCACCTCTTAAATACTTGTATCCAACCATGACACTTCTTTAAGATTTTTTTTTGTAGTAAAATATACTAATGAAACATAAACATAAAATTTATTATTTAACCATTTTGAATGTACCATTCAGTGGCATTAAGTAAATTCACATTGCTGTGCACCCATCACTACTACCTATATCAAAACTTTTTCATCATCCCAAACAGAGACTCTATACCTGTTAAACAATAGTTTCCCACCTCTCCATCCCCCAGTCCCTGGTAGCCACCATTCTACTTTCTGTCTCTATGATTTTGACTATTCTAGGTACCTTATGTAAGGGGAATGATACAATGTTGTCTTTTTTGTGTCTGACTTTTCTGTGTCTGATTTATTTATCTTAATACTGACTCTAATCGCTGACTTTCAGAGTGATCTTGGGCAAGTTGCCTGATCTTTCTTTGCTTCTTTTATTCATCCTGCAGGCAAGGATAATAACAATACTGGTATTTATCCATTTGCGTTTTTAAGATTTGTCTATGTTGTAGCATGCATCAAAATCTCATTTCTTTTTAAGGATTTTAAATAAGATTTAATTGTGTGTGTATACCACATTTTGTTTATTCATTCATTCATGGATGGACATTTGGGGTGTTTCCACATTTTGGCGATTGAAGCTTCTCTTCTTTGGTTTTAGGGTATCTAAGGAAGGTCAGTGTTGCCTCAGAGGAGCACACATAGACAAATTTTTTAGGGCCATATGAAGATGGGGGTGGTCACTGGTTTATCATTCTTTGGAGATCCTGTAGCTGGCGAGAAGTGTTAGCATCTGAGAAACAAAGCAGTAGGACCTAGAGCCGGGGAAGCCTGTGGAGAGATATTCTAATCTGTAGGGAACATGCTTCAAAATGGTGGACAGCAGGGGTGAAAATAGATATATTGGTGAGTCTAGAAAAGCTGATTGGAAAATAATTTCTTGAAAGCCAATTCCCTAATGAACATTTCCAGTCTGTTTATTACATGGTCTAGGGCTCCTTTGGGGGCTGGGTCTTTAGAGTGTTTGATCCAGGCTGGATACTGATGTTTGCTGCTACTGCCGTGGCTTCCAGCATTATCTATATACTGCCAATTCCCAAACCTATCTTATCAGTATTAACTTTCTCTTGAGCTCCAGAACCATAATTCCATCATTTTACGGGACACGTACACCTGCATGTCCACAGCTACTTCAAATTCAATATGCCTTAAATCGAAATTGTTATCTTCTCAGTCTTGATGGACATAATTACCATTTATTCAGTTATGAAGGCCAGAATTCCAAGAATCACCTTTGACTCCTTCCCTCCTCAGCCTCTGTCCCCTTGATTCTGCTTCTATTCTCCAGACAATTTCCCTTTTCTCTTTTTTTTTTTTTTTTTGAGATGGAGTCTTGCTCTGTCACCAGGCTGGAGTGCAGTGGCGTGATCTCGGCTCACTGCAACCTCAGCCACCTGGGTTCAAGTGATTCTCGTGCCTCAGCCTCCCGAGTAGCTGGGTCTACAGTCATGAGCCACCACACCAAGCTAATTTTTGTATTTTTGTAGAGACGGGGTTTCACCATGTTGGCCAGAATGGTCTTGATCTCCTGACCTCGTGATCTGCCTGCCTTGGCCTCTCAAAGTGCTGGGATTACAGGAGTGAGCCACCATGCCCGACCACCCCTTTTCTCTTAATCCATATTTCTATGCCTGAATTTTACCTCATATTCTGTCTCACAGACACATTCTTCTTTTATATTGCCATCAGGGTTCTTTTTTCAAAATAGCTTTGATTATGTCATTTACAACCCCTCCTCCTGTCTTTAAATGTTTTGAAGCCTCCCCATTGCCAATACATAAACTTTATGTTCCTTAGTATGGTTTATTAGGCCCTCCAGGATCTAACACTCAGCCACTGAACCAGCCTTGTCTTCTATTTTACATCTATACCATATGCTTTCCCCATGCAATCATTTTTCAGTTTGTTTAACATTGGACATTATTTGGTGCCTCAGTATCCTTGCATGCGTGATTCTTTCTAAAAGCAGAATGCTTACAAATTCAATTCAATTTTGAAGAAGCAGGACCCTTGCCATCCTCCTCTCATCTTTTTTAACTTGGAGGAGTGCAACTTGCGCAGGGTCTACAAGTGAAAGCCCTTAGGTCCCTTCGCGTTATGTTACACAGCTGAGGGTTCCAGCAAGTCCCTTAGGGCTACTGTCAGAGACGAGGTTTTAATGCCCTTGCTGTCACTCAGTGAGATCTTCCTTGGGTCATTGGTGGAAATGGCAAAGAAAACTGCAGTTGAATCCACCATCTTCTATTTCCTAACATTCTGGTTTTCCGCATATGAGCCTCATTCATCACATTGGGATGATACTATCTACTGTGCAGGAGTTTTGCAGCAATAATGAAAAGGTCAAAACCTTTAATAAGGCCGGGCACGGTGGCTCACGCCTGTAATCCCAGCACTTTGGGAGGCGGAGGCGGGCGGATCACGAGGTCAGGAGATCGAGACCATCCTGGCTAACACGGTGAAACCCCGTCTCTACTACCCTACTAAAAATACAAAAAATTAGCTGGGAGTGGTGCTGGACGCCTGCAGTCCCAGCTACTCCGGAGGCGGAGACAGGAGAATGGCGTGAATCCGGGAGGCGGAACTTGCAGTGACCCAAGATCGCGCCACTGCACTCCAGCCTGGGCGACAGAGCGAGACTCCATCTCAAAAACAAAACAAAACAAACAAACAAACAAAAAAACAAAGAAAAACCTTTAATAAGCTGTACATGTTATAGCCATTAGCTATTATTAATTTAAACTTCATTCTTTTCTTTTACTCTCTTTCCTTTTTATTTCTCTTACTTTCCTCAACTTCGCTTTTCTATATCTTTCCCTTTCTCTTCTACATTTTTCATACTTTTTTGTTTTTTTCTTTTTTCCCTCAAGACCTTAGCAATTAGCAATTTTAGCTCCACTCGGTGCCGCTTAGGTTCTGATCCCTGAATTTACGTAAAGTGCCACCGACTCCCGCCATGACCTTAACAATGCTTACATTTCCCCCATTTGTTAAAACTTCTCTTCCGGGCATTAATGACCATTCCTGACCTGGGGAGAGTTCTCTAACTTACACCCTGTCTCTGTTGTTGGACTTTTTAAAGAGCCTTTCTGTGTAACATTGTCAACTGATTAACCTTTAGGCCTGAAAAAAATGAGAATATGAAAGCAGTAATATTTTCCGCTGTTTTCCAGTGAAGGGTGCATCAGTCATAGAAATGTCTTTGACTCCTGTTTGATTACTGCACCAACAATTGAGTATAACTTTCTGAGTTAGAGGGAGATAATGGTTTCTTGGGGTAATAAAACTGTCAGAAGGAGGGAGACTTTCATCTAACTCGATAAAAAATGTGAAGGCATTGGGTGGCGGCACAAGGACATTGAGGAGATGGCAACATCTGGAGAATCTAGAGGCCTCAACAGCCTGGTAATTTATGGCCCTCAGAGAAATGTACTAAGCCAGGAGCCTGGAAACCTGGGTTCCATTCTCATCCCTATCACTGACTTCCAGAGTGACCTTGGGCAAGTTGCCCGACTTTCTTTCCTTCTTTTATTCATCCTATAGGCAAGGATAATAACAATACTGGTATTTATCCATTTGTTACCCAAAGAGAATTTTTATTTCTCTCTCTGTCTTTTTGGATAGATAAATGAGGCACCCTTTTTGGAGCTGTTGCATAAATTCAAGGTTTTATTTTTGTCACATATATATTTTGTTTACAGGGAGCTTTAATTTATTTCATTAGAAATTTATTTAGATCTGAGATGCAAGGAAGTTTAGTGTAAAGGCCATGCCAATTTTAAAGAGAAATAAGGTGCAGCTCAGAGCAATTGATATTTGCAGGATCAAAACTTTAAAATCCTATGAATTAGACTAGTTTTCTCCTATTTAATCACAGACTCACAGGACAAAAGGGAAACTTTGCAAATAAAATTGGAGAACCTTGAAATCATAACTATCTGTAGTTAATTACTAGCAAGTGAGTCATATTTATCATGGAATAGTGGCGAAGTGTCTATAGTTCACTTGGACATCACACAGCAAAGAGAGGTGGGGACAGGATTAGGGCTCAACTCAGTTCCCTCCTTCTACATGCAAACTTGCCAAGTCACAATGACGTTACTTACCTCAGTACTCTATTTACAATTACAGTAATTTTTTGAAATTATTTTCTTTCATTATAATTTGACTTTTAAGAGGAGTGATTTCTATAGTTGCACATTCATTCATTTATTTCATTCCACAAATATTAAGTGCCTATGAGTTATCAGTCAATATGACGGCTTGGGAGATACAGTGATGGGCACATCTATGAGGCTTCTGCTTTCATGGACTTTGGAATTTGGATGGGAGACAGAGGTCAAAATATTGCCATGCAAATGTCTGATTGCCATGGTACAAAGTACTAAGAAGAGAAAGCATCAGGAACTATGCTAATAAAAGTGATAAGTATCCTGTAAATGATTTCATCGGATGTCATTACAGCTCCCAACTCATTTCTTTCATCTTCCTTGACCCTATTCCATCTGCCCCACCAACATCCCTCACTTGTAGTGGTGTGTATTTTTTTTAATTTTTTTAAAATTAAAAAATTTTTGTTTTGCTTTTTTTAATTTTTAATTGTGGTAAAATATACATAAAATCTACCATCATAATCACTTTTTACAGTTCAGTAGTGTTAAGTATAGTCACATTGTTGAAACAGATCTCCAGAACTTTTTCATTTTGCAAAGCTGAAACTCTGTATTCATTAAACAACTCTCCATTTCCCCCTTTCCTCGTTCACTGGCACCCATCATTCTTTCTATCTCTGTGAACTTGACCACTTTAGGTATCTCTCATAAGTGGAATTCTACAATATTTGTCTTTTTGTGACTGGCTTATTTCACTTAGCATAATGTCTTCAAAGTTCATCCATGTTGTAGCATGTGTCAGAATTTTCTTTCTCTCTCTCTCTTTTTTTGCAGGTTTGTTACATAGGTATACATGTGCCATGGTGGTTTGCTGCACCCATCAACCCATCATCTACATCAGGTATCTCTCCTAATGCTATCCCTCCCCTTGCCCCCCACCCCCAGACAGGCCCTGGTGTGTGATGTTCCCCTCCCTGTGTTCATGTGTTCTCATTGTTCAACTCCCACTTATAAGTGAGAACATGCAGTATTTGGTTTTCTGTTTCTGTGTTAGTTTGCTGAGAATAATGGTTTCCAGCTTCATCCATGTCCCTGCAAAGGACATGAACTCATCCTTTTTTATGGCTGCATAGTATTCCATGGTGTATATGTGCTACATTTTCTTAATCCAGTCTATCATTGATGGGCATTTGGGATGGTTCCAAGTCTTTGCTATTGTACATAGTGCTGCAATAAACATAAGTGTGCATGTACCTTTATAGTAGAATGATTTATAATCATTTGGGTATATACCCAGTAATGAAATTGCTGGGTCAAATGGTATTTCTAGTTCTAGATCCTTGACAAATCACCACACTGTCTTCCACAATGGTTGAAGTAATTTACACTCCCACCAACAGTGTAAAAGCATTCCTATTTCTTCACATCCTCTGTAGTATCTGTTGTTTACTGACTTTTTAATAATCGTCATTCTAACTGGTGTGAGATGGTAGCTCATTGTGGTTTTGATTTGCATTTCTCTAATGACCAGTGATGATGAGCTTTTTTCCATATGTTTGTTGGCCACATAATTGTCTTCTTCTGGGAAGTGTCTGTTCATATACTTCGCCCACTTTCACAACAAAAAGTGTAAAAAGAGCAAAGAAAAGTCATTATATAATGATGAAGGGGTCAATCCAGCAACAGGCTATCACAATTGTAAATATATATGCACCCAACTCTGGAGCACCCAAACATATAAAACAAATACTATTAGAGCTAAAGAGAGACATAGATCTCTATACAGTAATAATTGGAGACTTCGAGACCCCACTTTCAGCATTAGACAGATCTCACAGGCATAAAATCAACAACGAAACATTGGACTTAACCTGTACTGTAGACCAAATTGACCTAATACACGTTTTCAGATCATTTCATCCGAAGGCTACAGAATGTACATTTTTCTCTTCGGCACATGATGGTTCTTAAGGATAGACCATATGTTAAGTCACAAAACGAGTGTTAAAACATTAAAAAAATTGAAATAATATCAAACATCTTCTCTGACCATAATGGAATAAAACTAGAAATCAATAACAAGAGGAATTTTGGAAACTATACAAACACATGGAAATTAAACAATATGTTCCTGAATGACCACTGGGTCAATGAAGAAATTAAGAAGGAAACTAAAAATTTTCTGGAAACAAATGATAATGGAAACACAATATACCAAAACCTATGTGATACAGCAAAAGCAGTACTAAGAGGGAAATTTATAGCGATATGCTTCCACATAAAAAAAGTAGAAAAACTTCAAATAACCTAATGGTTCATCTTAAAGAACTAGAAATGCAAGAGCAAGCCAAACCTAAAATTAGCAGAAGAAAAGAAATAATAAAGACCAGAGCAGAAATAAATGAATTTGAAATGAAGAAAACAATACAAAAGTTCAATGAAACAAAAAGTTGGTTTTTTGAAAAGATAAAATTGACAAACCTTTTACCAGGCTAATGAAGAAAAAGAGAAAGAAGCCCCAAATGAATAGAATCAGAGATTTATTTTAAAGGAGACATTAAAGCTGATACCACAGAAACTAAAAGGAACATTAGTGACTACTATGAGCAACTATATGGCAATAACTTGGAAAATCTAGAGGAAATGGATAAATTCATAGACACATGCAACCTACCAAGATTGAATCATGAAGAAATCCAAAACCTGAACAGACTAAAAACAACTAATGAGGTCAAAGCTGCAATAAAAAGTCCCCTGGAAAAGAAAAGCCTGGGACATAATGGCTTCACTGCTGAATTCTACCAAACATTTAAAGAAGAACAAATACCAATCCTACTCAAATCAAATTGTTCCAAAAAATAGAGGAGGAGGGAATACTTCCAAACTAATTCTACAAGGCCAGTTTTACCCAGGTACCAAAACCTGACAAAGACATGTCAATAAAAGAAAACTAAAGACCAATATCTCTGCTAAATATTGATGCAAAAATCCTCAATGAAATACTAGCAAAAGGAATTCAACAATACATTAAAAAGATCATTCATCATGAGCAAGTAGGATTTATCCCAGGGATACAAAGATGGTTCAACGTATGCAAATCAATCAGTGTGATACATTATATCACAGAATGAAGGACAAAACCATGTGATCACTTCAATTGATGCTGAAAAAGCGTTTGATAACATTTAACATCCTTTCATAATAAAAACCCTCAAAAAACTGGAAATAGAAGGAACATACCTCAGCATTATAAAAACCATATAGGACAGAACCACAGCTAGCATTATACTGAATGGGGAAAAACTGAAAGCCTTTTCTGTAAGATCTGGAACATGACAAACATGCCTGCTTTCACCACTGTGATTCCACATAGTACTGGAACTCCTAGCTAGAGCAATAAGACAAGAGAAAGACATAAAGGGCATCCTCACTGGAAAGGAAGAAGTAAAATTATTTTTCTTGTTGATGATCTTCTATTTGGATGAACCTAAAGATTGCACCAAAAAACTATTAGAACTGATAAACAAATTTACTCAAGTTGCAGGATATAAGATCAACATAAAAAATCAGTAGCATTTCTAAATGCTAACAGTGAACAATCTGAAAAAGAAACTAAATTTAATCCCATTTACAATAGCTACAAATAAAATTAAATACCTAGGAATAAACTTAACTAAAAAAGTGAAAGATCTCTACAATGAAAACTACAAAACTCTGATGGAAGAAATTGAAAAGGACACAGAAAAAAGACAGATATTCCATGTTCATGGATTTGAAGAATAAATATTCTTATAATGTCCATATTACTTAAAGCAATCTACAGATTCAATGCAATCTCTATCAAAATACTAACCACGTTCTTCACAGAAATAGAAAAAAAATCCTAAAATGTATATGGAACAAAATAAGTCTTAAAACATTCAAAAAATTGAAATAATATCAAGCATCTTCTCTGACCACAATGGGATAAAACTAGAAATCACTAACAAGAGAAATTTTGGAAACTATATAAACACATGGAAATTAAACAATATGCTTCTGAATGGAGCTATCCTGAGCAAAAAGCCAAAGCTATCCTGTACAAAAAGAATAAAACTGGAGGAATCACGTTACATGACTTCAAATTATACTACAGAGCAACAGTAACTAACACAGCATAGTTACTGGCATAAAAACAGATGAAGAGACCAATGGAACAGAATAGAGAACCTAGAAACAGATCCATACATCTACAGTTAACTCATTTTTAACAAAGGTGCCAAGAACATACATTGGGAAAAAGACAGTCTCTTCAATAAATGATACTGAGAAAACAAGGTATCCATGCGTAGAAGAATAAAACTTGACCCCTATCTCTCACCATATACCAAATACAAATCAAAATAAATTAAAGACTTAAATTGAAGACTTCAAAAGTATGAAATACAAGAAAACATTGGAGAAACTCTCTAGGACATTGATCTGAGCAAAAATTTCTTGAGTAATACTTCACAAGCACAGGCAACCAAAGCAAAAATGGACAAGTGGGACCACATCAAGTTAAAAACTTTCAGAGAGTGAAGGAAACAATCAACAAAGTGAAGAGACAACCCACAGAGTGGGAGAAAATACTTGCAAACTACCGATCTGATGAGAGATTAAAAATTAGAATATATAAGGAGCTCAATCAATCCTATAGGAAAAAAATCTAATAATCTGATCAAAAAATGGGCAAAAGATTTGAATAGACATTTCTCAAAAGAAGACATACAAATGGCAAACAGGCTTATGAAAAGGTGCTCAATATCATTGAGTGTTAGAGAAATGCAAATCAAAACTACAATGAGATATCATCTCACCCTAGTTAAAATGGTTTATATCCAAAAGACAGGCAATATCAAATGCCGGCGAGGATGTGGAGAAAAGGGAAACCTTGTACACTGTTGGTGGGAATGTAAAGTAGTACAACCACTGTGGAGAATAGTTTGAAGGTTTCTCAAATAACTAAAAATAGAGCTACCATATGATCTAGCAATCCCACTCCCAGGTACATACCCAAAAGAAAGGAAATCAGTATATCGAAGACATATCTGCACTCCCATGTTTGTTGCAGCACTGTTCATAATAGCCAAGATTTGGAAGTAACCTAAACGTCCATCAACAGATGAATCAATAAAGAAAGTGAGGTACTTATACCCAATGGAGTACTATTGAGCCATAAAATAGCATGAGATCTTGTAATTTGCAATAACATGGATAGAGCTGGAGTTCATTATGTCAAGTAAACTAAGCCAGACACAGAAAGACAAACATCTCATGTTATCACTTATTTGTGGGAGTTAAAAATCAAAGCAATTGAATTTAGGGACATAGGGAGTAGAAGGATAGTTACCAGAGGCTGGGAAGGGTAATAGGGGGTGGAGGGAAGATGGGGATGGCTAATGGGGGGGAAAAAAAAAGGAAGAATGAATAATACCTAGTATTTGATAGCAAAACAGGGTGAACATAGTCATAATAACTTAATTGTACATTTAAAAAGAACTAAGGCCGGGCATGGTGGCTCACGCTTATAATCCCAGCACTTTGGGAGGCCGTGGCAGGTGGATGATGAGGTCAGGAGATCGAGACCATCCTGGCCAATGTGGTGAAACCCCGTCTCTACTAGAAATACAAAAATTAGCTGGGCGTGGTGGCGTGTGCCTGTAACCCTAGCTACTCAGGAGGCTGAGGCAGGAGAATTGCTTGAACTCGGGAGGAGGAAGTTGTGGTCAGCCAAGATCGCACCACTGTACTCCAGCCTAGCAACAGAGTGAGACTCCATCTAAAAAAAAAAAAAAGAACTAAAAGAATATAATTGGATTGTTTGTAACCGAAAGGATAAATACTTGTAGGGATGGATACCCCCTTTACCCTGATGTCATTATTATGCATAGCATGCCTGTATCAAAACATATCATGTACCCCATAAATGTATACGCCTACTATGTACTCACAAAAATTAAAAATAAACTAAAAAAATAAATTCATTGAATCATAGATCTCTAATTATGGTAGATAAATGAACATAAGATCATCAGTGACAACTTGAATATCAAGGGAAATAAAGTTCATTGTTTAAAACAGAATGTAGAAACCATAAATGACAAAAAAGAAGCAGTGCCATCAATCTCAAAAGACCTTGGAATGCCCATGATTCCCTCCACCCTCCAGTTTCCGCAAGCTTCATTTGCGTTCCAACCTGCCTTTAATTAGTTTTTCTTTTCCTGAAACTTCAGAATTCAAGATAATGAGAAAAGCTATTTCTTATTCAACTGTTTTTCTGTGCTGTTTCATTACTAGTTCCGAAACATGCTGTTTTCTACTATTTTTCATTAGAAAGGCACAGAATTTCAATTATGTTAAGATCCTTTCCAACCCTGGAATTCAATAATTTGATATTGTAGAACAAATAGAACTTTTGATGGCTAACTTAAGAACTTTACCAGAGTTGATAAATTGTTTTTTTCTCTATAGGGAAATCTTCCTTGAGGGCTGTATTCTAACCAACAGGTATAGAAATAAATATTTAGAATGTAATTCTTCTGCAAGTAGGACCATCCAGATTATAAACTCTTTTTTGGTACTGGACTGTTTTACATACAATCACCTCTTCCAAAATGCCTACTACAGTGTCTTACACAGAAGAGGTGTTGCATGGATATTAAACTATTGAAGAGGGAGATTCCTCATCCTCTATGGGCTATTCAGTGAAGTGGCTCACAACGTCTTTTGCCTTCCATAGTGCAGCTGAAATCAATTTCTACTTGCTTTGTTCTTTTTTTTATTATTCTTTTTTTTATTGTTATTATACTTTAAGTTTTAGGGTACATGTGCACAATGTGCAGGTTAGTTACGTATGTATGCATGTGCCATGCTGGTGTGCTGCACCCATTAACTCGCCATTTAGCATTAGGTATATCTCCTAGTGCTATCCCTTCCCCCTTACGGCAGATCATTATCCTTAGTTTAAATGTAATTTTTTTTTTTTTTGAGATGGAGTCTCTCTCTGTCACTCAGGCTGGAGTGCAGTGGCGTGCAAGTCAGCTCACTGCAAGCTCTGCCTCCTGGGTTCACGCCATTCTCCTGCCTCACCCTCCCGAGTAGCTGGGACTACAGGCACCCGCCACCACGCCCGGCTAATTTTTTGTATTTTTAGTAGAGACGGGGTTTCACTGTGTTAGCCAGGATGGTCTCGATCTCCTGACCTCGTGATCCGCCCATCTCGGCTTCCCAAAGTGCTGGGATTACAGGAGTGAGCCACCACGCCCAGCCAAATGTAATTTTTTTTTAAGTGTGAAATGCCAACCATACAGAAAGGTCTAGAGAGTAATATAGCATGTACCCACATTTTGGACTTAACAAATAACATTTTATAATATTAGCTTTAGATAGCTTTTTCCTTAAGAAAAAAAAAAGGTACATTTACAACTTCTCTATGCTGACTCCAATCCTTGTCCCTTCTCCCTCTTTCCCTCACCAGAGATAACCAGCACCCTGAAGTTTGTTTTATTCCTGTCCATAATTTTATATTTTACTATATATGTATGTATCCATAAACAATAGTTGTAGTTTTATGGATTAAAAGATATATTAATACTAAAATACTACATCTGTTATGGACTAAATTGCATCCCCTCCTCCGGAATTCACATGTTGAAACTCTAATCCTCAATTTGACTATATTTGGAGATAAGGCCTTTAAGAGGGGGTTTTTAAGGTAAAATGAGGTCATAGGGTGAGCCCTGATCCAATACTATTGATGTCCTTATGAGAAGAGAAGATGAGGGCACCCAGAGTGACATCATGGAAGCATGCACATAGAGAAAAAGCCATGCGAGGAGGTGGCCATCTGCAAGCCAAGGAGAGAGGCCTCAGGAGAACTCAAGCCTGTTGACATCTCAATCTTGGATACCCAACCTCTAGAACCATGAGAAAATAAATTTCTGTCATTCAAGCCACTGGGCCTGTGGAGTTTTGCTATGGCGGCCCTAGCAAACTAATATACCAGTTAAATTCAAATTTCAGATAAGGAACAAGTTATTTGTTGTTTATCTGAAACGTAAATTTAATTGGTATCCTATATTTTGTCTGGCAACCCCAGCACTACTGAGTGTTAATACCCTGCACTTCCAGACAGTACCCGTGGGAACACTGACTGGGTCTTAGCGTAGCACTTTGCACATAAGAGAATTGCAGATCTGAAAGTTGGAAGGGATCTTAAAGGTCATCTAGAAGAATAGTTCTCGATGTCTTTCCACTTTCATGTTCTTGAGGCTTACAACACACTTCCACTCACAATAATGGCTAATAATGATAATTAATGGTTTCTCAACTGGACATATGTAAGTATGAAATGAGAATCTGGGGGTGGTGGCGGCAGCAGTGGTGTGTGTGTGAGAGAGAGACAGAGAGGGAGACAGAGAGACAGAAGGAGATAAGGGCAGAGGCACATATATTTTGAAGATTTCTCCAGATAATTCTGATAGCTCTTCCCATGGTGTGTATAGCAATCCCTGATCATTTTGAGGCTCATGAAAGACTACCCTAAGGAAGTGCTGTTTGAGCTAAAATTTGGGCCTTGATTAAAAATTAACTACATGAAGAGAAATAGGGTTGAGGACATCATTTCAGGAAATGAGAACAGCTTTTCCAAAGGCCCTTAAGTGGGAGGAAGCACAGTGTGTGTGTGAAAACTGAAAGACGATGAGAGGAGAGGGATGGAGTATGTGGCTTCACAGACTGGTGAAGTCTTTATTCTGTAAGGCTTAGTACATGATGTTAAGAATTTTGGACTTTATCCTAACCGCAGTGGGATGATCTGAATTGGAAGAGAGACATGAATTGGTTCTTCTTTTTGTAAGAATGAGATTTGGCTCTAGTGGAAAGAGCCGTATTTGAGGAGATATTATATAAGCAGTGAATGTTCAGCTGGAACATGATGTTGGATTGGATTAAGAAGTGGCCATGGAGATTCAGAGAGGTAGGTGGACTCAAAAGATCCTTAATAGTAAAATCTATGGGACTTAATGTTTTGGAAGTGAAAGAGGGGTATAAATAAAGGACACGTCTTAGGTCTCTGACTTACATGGTTGGATGGTTAGCGGTGCCAATCATTGAGATAGAGCGCCTCGGAGCAGGATGGCCGCAGGATTAGATTAGGTACAATTATTATGAAGCAGTTGTAAGACATCTGAATTGAGACGTTAGGCCATTGAATGTCTGTGTACAACCTTTAGAAGAGTGATTTGGGTTGGAGTTGGAGCTTGGTGATCCAAGCTTCGGGTATGAATGAGAATACCTAAACACAGAGAGTATGGTAAAGAGAGGCCAGACACCAGGAATTCTGAATAGTGATGAATTAATCTGATAAACTAATGTTTGAGTAAATCCTTTGAGAGGAGAGACTGTCCTTCTCTCTCCCAGGTAACATATTTCTTTTCTCTGGAGAAGTTTCTTTTCTCTAGAGAAATGCTTTAACCCAAAGCAATGATGTTGATGGAAGTCATTTAAGTAGCAGGGTTTAGGGAGGGTGTATTTGAGCAGGCAGGGTCTGATGGTGATTCAGAAGCCACTATGGGCTGGAAGCTGCCTTCTGCATTCTACAACTATAAGATCTATTCTGTCACTTCACATATAATGTGGCCTAGATAGAGAGTAAGCAGAGAGACACTTAAGACATTTAAATTCATGAATTTGAGATGAGCTAAGCAGAGCATAGCTCTCTTTGTTCTCATTTTATTTATTTTTTTGAGAAAGATGCAAGTAAGAGAAAAATAAGCAGATACTGAAGAATGTTTTTGGCAAAGAAACTTTCAGAGGGCCTCCTGGCATCAATGTAGACTGAGCACTGTCTTCTATACCTTCTCCATCTTCTGCATCCCCAACTGTGAGCCCTGAGGATACTCATGACACTGCCATTTATTGAGGGTCTTGTGTGTCAGGCCTGTGTAACCTTTATGGAACATGTATGATATAGATGTTATTACCCCCGTGTCACAAATACAAAAGGAAGGCTCAGAGAGGTTAAGTAGTTTGGGTAAAATCACTTAGCTAGTAAGTGACAGACTGGGGATTTGAATGTCTGTCTCCCAAACAGTGCCATCTCCTATTCACTATATTACCTCTCTTTAGTGCTCAGAACGAAGAAGGCCCTAAAATCTAAGAGATTGAATCCTAAAACAAAGGTTACATTCTGTCATCTAAAGTCCTCTTTGGGATGTAGAAAAATGGACTCATGTTTTGAAAACTTTGTGGGACAGAAAGGGTTGTTAGGAACTGGCCTTTCTTTAACTAGAAAATTCAATTATCTAGAACACTCCATTCCCCATGTGCTCCCATTAATTGCTGTTTTATGGTGACACAGAGAAAAAGTGGGGATTGCTCTGGGAAAAGGATGAGCAATGCAAAGTCTGCAGATCCCAGGGTTTTGAGGATAAATTATCTAGTTAAGATTAAGGCTCTCTGTGCTTGAAGTTGTTATCGACTTTGACGCCCCACATGAGTTCTTTATATCAGAGTAATGGTGTTGGGAATGATCACTGTGCCTCCTGTGATGTGGAAGATTTTCTTGGTCATATTGGGCCAGTCAATTTTCTCATTTATTTCCTTGATACCCTTTTGGGTCTTAAGTTAGATGGTTATTTGTCTTACATTACATTTAGACTGGAGAAATCTTTGTGTAATTATGACCTCATTGTCTGGATAGCCTTCTACTTAAAAAGGAAAAAAAGAGGTTAAAAAAAGCCCAAACACTTCTGAGCCAACTCTTCAACTGCACATGTGTTTTGTACTTTAAAAAATTATTTTCAAATAGGGCTTATCATGGGAAAAACAGCAGGAATGAATACTCTGCAAGGACATGCCCAGCTGAGAAGCCCCAGGTCTTGGGTGTCACCAAATCTGGAGATGCTCTAAGATGTAAGCTGTCTAGCAGAGGGAAAAAAAGATGCCTGTTGTTCTGCCAGGTCATATCTTCAGGCTCAAGGCGGAAAGAGTCTAAATAATAAGAACACCTATAGCAACAATAGCCAATATTCTTTGCCCACGTGCTGTGCAGCAGGCTCTAGACTAAGCACATTTACATTTGCCCTTTTCCTTTCATCTTCACAATAACCCTCTTGGATGTTGTACTATGTTGGACACTACAAATCTTCTGGGCCCCACATTTTGCTTCAGCTGCTATTGCTGCGACGTGTTCTGAGCAGGCTTCAATCAGCTTTGTGTAGGTGCAGCCAGAGGGAGTCGCTCCTTGGACTAAGCTTTCTACCTCTCCCTTCCTGCCCTGGGGCTTCTCTGATATCTGGGCTTGGGGTAGGAGCACTGCCCAGAAGGGTGGGAGTTAATGCTCAAGGAGCTGCTCTCGGACAATGGGGAAGAGAGTCAATGAATAAATGCTTTCCTCTTTCATTCCCCAAGCAGACTTTTCAGAGACCTATTTCATAAGCACCAGTCACTGTAATGCTGGCAAATTCTGTAACATCCTTCCGTTGTTCCCTTCCCTGTCTCTCAGACCTGCTCCTTGGGCTCACTTCCAAAACGAATCATCTGCAGACTTTATCTCAGGCTCTGTGTGGAGCTGTGGGACAGTGGTGGGGATGGCAGGCTAGGAAGGGATGACGGTGGCCTTCCAGAACCAAGGGGGCCTCTTTTGCTGCTGCTACTGCAGTCCCCATTGATGACTCCCTACTGTCCACTTCCCTACAGGGAGGACTCACAGTGGCTTTCTCACTCACAGTGGCTTTCCATCAGTGCTGTCCTTTGCCAAAACATTGCAGCAGCTAGTGTCATCAGGGGCCCGCAGAGCTGTGGGATTTGACCCCTTAGTCAGAGACTTATTTTAAATACCCTCTTTCAACTCTCCTGTACCAGTACCAGTCCAGATGTCTGACATCGCAGCTGTCTGTATTGGGAACTCAAATGGAAACCCCTGAATGATTATCATAAAATCATGTTCTGTTCCTCTTTGCCCTGTACCTTATTCACTGGGAACTATGGGAGTTTTGAACAGACTCATAGATGGGGAGATTTTGAGAGGATGAACATGCAGGACCTGTGGTTTTAGCTACATGCTCCTCAAAGTGAGTCTCAGGCTTTATCTGCTCTCGGTTGCTTT
Organism: Pongo pygmaeus; assembly: GCF_028885625.2. Lineage (NCBI taxonomy): Eukaryota > Metazoa > Chordata > Mammalia > Primates > Hominidae > Pongo > Pongo pygmaeus. Next base: position 66,225,488 of record NC_072390.2, read on the forward strand.
ATCATCACTATGTCATAGATAAGGAAACTGAGGCTTGGAGAAGCTACGTAAGTAATTTGCTGAGTGTCAGATAGGTACTAAATGATGGAACTAGCAACCCTGGTCCTTGTAATAATCACTATGGAACACAGCCTTCTAAATGGCCCTCCCTTGGGGTGGGGATGTTTTGTGAGCCCCACTTCCAGGAATGCAAGCTAAAGACATCACAGCTAAGACATCTCAGGAGGGAATCTGGCCCTGGAGACTAGGGATCCCTACTGTGAGAACTTTGAGAAGCTCCGTATCCTCTCTGCTGGTTATGATTCTTGCCCCTTATCTGTTGCAGTGTAGAAATTAAGAGTGAAATCCTTGACATGAAAAGGGCTTGTACACTTGTCTCTGGGAGCAGGATGAAGAAGGTGTTTCCTTGTGTATGGACAGGATTGTAGGAGAAGATGGAGAGGAGAGTGGGTGTGGTGGCCATGAGGCAGAGGGCAGGAAGGTGGGGAGGATGTGGGCCTGTCGTGGTGCAGCTCTGGGCTTGAGCAGGAGCCCAGGCCATGGCAGAACAGTACAGTATGGACCCGGCTGGCTTCATGGGCTCCAACAGTTGCACAGGGCCCCCTGCTTAGCAGGACCTTGTGTTTGGTTTTATGCTCTGCTGCCACGATCTTGAAATTCTCAATTAATTTTGAACAAGGGAACCTGTGCTTTTAATTTGTAGCAGGCCCTGCAAATTATATAGCGGGATTTCACAACATCCTTTTTTACCCTGCAGTGCCCATTGATGGCCCCCTACTGGTGGCATTTCAGAAGGATGGAAAAGGACTGCTTCACCAGTGGTAGGAAGCAAAAGCAGTTCAGGATGAGAATGCGATTTCCCCAAGAAGAGAGTGTGGTAGTTTTCATTTCTGCTATGCATATAAATATATATATAATATATATATATTTTTTTTCTAGAGACAGGGACTTGCTCTGTCACTCAGGGTGGAGAGCACTGGCACAATCATAGCTCAGTGTAGCCTCAAACTTTTGGGATCAAGCGATCCTCCTACCTTAGCCACTCAAAGTGCTGGGATTACAGAAGTGAGCCACTGCACTCAGCCAATTTTGGCTAGATTTTAAAGGTCCAAATGTAGTGGTATGTCTTGGGAATAGGTTTTAATGGAGGTGGAGAGATTGCTATATATAACAATACCTGGAGATTTAGGTGGGAATAGTGGGTTTGCTGGGCTGAGGGGCAAGGAGCACAAACCCGGGGAAACCATCTTGGGGAAGGACTGATGTGGAAGCTGCACCTATTGAAGACTTACAGGAATTTCATAGCTTTTCCTCCTGCCTCAGCCTCCTAGTAGCTGGGACTACAGGCGCCTGCCACCACTCCCCAATATTTTTTTTTGTTTTTTGTTTTTTTTGGTGTTAGTAGAGATGGGATTTCTCCACATTGCCCAGGCTGGTGTCAAACTCCTGGCCTCAAGGGATCCACCCACCTGGGCCTCCCAAAGTACTACGATTACAGGCATGAGCCACTGCACAAATCGGCCTGTTTCCCAAGCTTCTTTATTCTGAGCCTTAGCCATCTCTTGTGTAATGGAGAAAATAGAAAGCTCGAAGTATTAAAGCCAGGATTACATGACCTAACACGTAGGAAACACCAAGGGCATGCTGAGCACTGGCCAGGCCCTCGGCTGATGTCCATTTCCTTTCTGTCTTATAACACCAAGGGTGCTTTGAACTCCAGGTAGATGGAAAGCTGAGTGCATTTATCTGGGTAATTTGGGTCAATGTCTACTATTTAGAAGCAGGTGGGGCTTGAGTATGAATTACCAGGTCTGGCACTTTATGTGACGATGGTGGAACATCTAACAACTCTTTTGTCATCTTAATGGCACCGCTTCCAAGTACAACTTTGTTCTAGCTGAGCAAGAGATGTTCTAGGTGGGAATAGTTACTGGAGAGGCTCCATAACATTCATGTGGAACATAGAGTGTGACTCTCAACAGATTCAACTACTTTAATTTAACCTACATGAATAGTGCCTCAGGGGGGATCCTGTTTTGGGGACCAATCTATGTTATGCTGGTTATTGTATTGGGGCCTTTTGGAGATTTGTGTGTGTGTGTGTGTGTGCACGCATGTACATGCACACTTGTGCACACATGGGTCAATTTTGTTCTATTATTATGTAGTCTCATAATCTGTTATTTGGATGTAGTCAAAGAAAAAATGAATATAATAGACTTCCTGTTCTTTCAAAAGCAAATATTTTTTAGAAGCATGCTCTTCATTTTGTTCACTATTTATAATTTTCTCTGATAGTAATAATTTAATGTAATATATGTAGATTAAGAAAGAAAGTCCTCAAATGAATCAGCCTTAGTGTGTGGGTGAAGGGGATGTCTTTTTGACTAGTAGTTTCTTCCTGTTTAAGTGTTAAAATTTGTCTAATTTCTCAGCTAACACTGGACTAGGATTTATAGGTTATGTGAATTTTAAATAAAAACCAAGCCCACACAAAGCAAATCAAATCGTTCCATTTCTAAGTTCTTATTTTTACTTTAAAAATTATGCAAGTAACTGTATTTATTGTTAGAATAGGAGAAGGTATAACTTGAGAAAAATCTTAATTTCTTTCCTTTACTTAACTCTACTTCACTCTTTATATTTTGATACATAGATATTTCCTGCCAAATGTGATTACACCATACATTCTGTTTTGGTATCTTCTTTTTAACACTTACCAATATATTGTTGATATTTCTTGTCAACTAGTGTACAAGTTTTCTCATATTACAATTATTATACTTATCTTAGCCCAATTCCCTATAGTTGTTTATACTTTTAATAGCTATAGTTTATAGCACCAGTTGAAAGAGAAACTGGTTCAGCAGAAAACGTCACCTATCTCTATGGGTGTTTACACTTTTTTTTTTTTTTTGAGATAGGGTCTTGCTCTGTTGCCCAGGCTGGGGTGCTCTAGTGTGATCTTGGCTCACTGCAGCCTGGACCTCCTAGGCTCAAGTGATGCTCCCATCTCAGCCTCCCAAGTAGCTGGTACTTTAGGCACGCACCAACACACCTGGCTAATTTTTGTAGACACAGGGTCTCGCTGTGTTGCCCAGGCTGGTCTTGAACTCCTGAGCTCAAATGAACAGCCTGCTGCAGCCCTCCAAAGTGTTGGGACTACAGGCATGAGCCATCATGCTCAACCTGTTTATAATTTTAATAGCTATAGTTTATAGCACCAGCTGAAAGACAAACTGGCTCAGCAGATAACTGTCACTTCTCTCTCTCTCTCTCTCTTTTTTCCCCAGAGAACCTTGTCTTGGGCTATTGGTAGCCTGTAGATAAATTATCCTTGGATCAAGTGACCATCCCTGTACAATAAGAGTTGGCTGAGGAAGAGGATAGACTGTGAGCAGGAAAGATCCCCTAGAAAGGCATGTAGGTATAAAAAGATCTTAAACTAAATATATGTCTATCATATATAGGATGGATTTTTTTTCCCATTTGTCTTTAACTTTTTAATTGTGTTTAACTCTACCCTCTTTCTCTTCATTTTTTCAGCCCCAGTAACACAAGTGTTAACTTTATTGACAGTATCACAGGTCCCTGAGGATCTCTTTGGTCACTGTTTTTCAGTTTATTTAATTTCTGTGTTTCAGATTGGGTTATTTCTATATTTCTGGTTTCAAGTTCACTGATTCTTTCTTCTGTCATCTCCATGCTGCTGTTGAATTCATCCACAGAGTTTTTTATTTTGGTTATTGTACACTTCAGTTCTAAAGATTCCACTTGATATTTATATCTTTTTTTTTGTTGAGACTTTCTAATTTTTGCATTTGTTTCAAGTATAGTTGTAATTGCTTATTGAAGCATTTTTATGATGATTGTTTTAAAATCTCTGATAGTTGTGTCATCTTGGTATTGGCATTTGTATTAGTTTCCTAGGGCTATTTCCTAGGGCAAAAAATTACAACATATTTGGCAGCTTAAAACAACAGAAATGTGTTCTCTCACAATTCTGGAGCCCACAATTCTGAAATCAAGTTGTTGGCAGGGCTGTGCTCCCTCCAAAGGCTCTAGGAGAGAATCTTCCCTTGCCTCTTGCAATTTCTAGTGACTCCAGGCTTGTGGCTGCATAACTCCAGTTTCTGCCTCTGTCTTCACATGATCTTCTCCTCTGTGTTCATGTGCTCTCTCCTGTCTCTTATGAGGAATGAGGATGCTTGCCATTGGATTTTTGGCCCATCTGGGTAATCCTGGATGATCTAATCTCAAGATTCCTCATTATATCTGCAATTATGTCTATTGTTCAAATAAAGTGACACTCAAAGGGTCCATGAACTTACCTCTTTTTAGGAGCCACCATTCAACCTACAACAGCATCTGTTGATTATCTTTTGTCTTTCAAGTAGAGATCGTCCTGGTTCTTGGTATGATAAATGCTTTTCAATGGAAACCTGGATACTTTGGATATTATGTTGTGAGGCTCTGGATCCTATTTAAAATTTCTGTTATAGAAGCTTTTTTATTTTGACACAGCTTTGGCAGGGGAAGAGGGGGCACTGTCTCATTATTGCCATGTGTGGTTCTAGCCCAGATTCCCCTCTGGCTTTCCTTGCAAGAGAGGATCCTTGTTACTGCTGGGTGGGGTGGGAGTTCAGGGTCCCCACAAGGCCTCTGCTGGTTCCACTCTGGCTTGGAAGGGCAGAGGTTCCCTGTCATTGCCCCCTACTGGCTTCCAATGACATCGTAGTGGGACAACTCATTACAGCTGGTTTTGCTCTCCATTAGGCCACCTCTGACACAACCACAGCAGTGAGGGGAAGGGAAACCTTGTTTCCATCAGGTCAAAGTGGAAGTCCAGGCTCTCCACTTAGCCTTGGCTAGCAGGGGTAAGGCCATAGTTTTTTCCGCGGTGTTTGAATACAGTAGAGTGGTTATTGCCTGTATTAGTCCATTTTCACACTGCTATAAAGAACTACCTGAGACTGGGTATATTAGTCAGGGTTCTCTAGAGGGACAGAACTAATGGAATATACATATAAGGAAAGTTTATTAAGTGTTAACTCACATGATCACAACATCCCACAATAGACCATCTGGAGGCTAAGGAGAAAGGAGAGCCAGTCTGAATCTCTAAACTGAAGAACTTGGAGTCCAATGTTTGAGGGCAGGAAGCATTCCAGCACAGGAGAAAGATGTAGGCTGGGAGGATAGGCCGATCTTTTTTCACATTTTTCTGCCTACTTATATTCTAGTCACGATGGCAGCTGATTAGATTGTGCCCAACCAGATTAAGGATGAGTCTGCCTTTCCCAGCCCACTGACACAAATGTTATTCTCCTTTGGCAACATCTTCACAGACACACCCACGATCCATACTTTGTATTCCTCAATCCAATCAAGTTGACACTCAGTATTAACCATCACATTGGGTAATTTATTAAAAAAAAAAAAGGTTTAATTGACTCACAGTTCTGAATTGCTGGGGGGCCTCAGGAAACTTCCAATCATGGCAGAAGGTGAAGGGGAAGCAAGGCATGTCTTACATTGTGGTAGGAGAGAGAGAGAGAGAGAGAGTGAAGGGGAAGTCCCACTTTTAAAACATCAGCTCTCATGAGAATTCACTATCACGAGAACAGCATAAGAGAAACTGCCCCCATGATCCAATAATCTCCCACCAGGTCCCTCCCTCAATATGTAGGGATTACAATTCAAGATGAGATTTGGGTGGGGACACAGAGCCCAATCATATCATTGCCTAAAAGTTTTTGTCCTGCTTGGCTGCCCATTCCACAGTCTTTGGGCTAGAGAGAGCAGGCTTTTCTTGGGCTTTTCTGCACCTGATGGCATTTCAGGGTTGCTGGCTTCTCCACCATCCAGGCTGGGGTTCATGAGACAAAAAGAAAATCAGGGAGCTCACCTCAGGTCCCAAAGTCCTTAGCCCCCTGCCTTCTTCATTTTTTCTCTTTTTTGAGAAGGAGTCTCACTCTGTTGACCAGCCTGGAGTGCAGTGGTGTGATCTCGGTTCACTGCAACCTCTGCCTCCCAGGTTCAAGTGATTCTCCTGTCTCAGCCTCCTGAGTAGCTGGGATTACAGGCACCTGCCACCATGCCTGGTTAATTTTTGTATTTTTAGTAGAGATGGGGTTTTACCATGTTGGCCAGTCTGGTCTCAAACTTCTGACCTCAAGTGACCCACACTCCTGGGCCTCCCAAAGTGCTGGGATTACAGATGTGAGCTTCCACGCATGGCCCAGACTCCTGCCTTCTTCTCTCCACCCTTCGGGGTTTCCTCATTTTTTAATATATATATATATTGTCCAGAGTTTTTAGCTATACTAAATGGAAGGAAAGGGGAAATTGGTGTTTACATGATATAAAGAGTGTTTACTTTTTTTGGAGTCAAATTTTTTTTTTTTTTTTGCTTTCAGTGTCATGCTTCCCCTCCTAAGAACCACATAAATATTTATCTATTTTTAATGCTTTTGTAGTTTCATCTTTTATATTTAAGTCTTTAAGCAAGTGTTTATCACAGTCTGGTTTATAGACTGTAGTTTCTTGGTCCACCTAAGAACTATTGAATCAGAATCTCTGGGAGTCTGTCTTTTTACAAACTCTCCAGGTCATTAAATATCAACTAACATTTGAGATTCACTTCTTCATCCATTCAAAAAAATTTTTTGGTGTAAGTTGTAAGGCAGGCCTCTCACCTACTTTTTTTTCCCTAAGTGGTTAGTCAATTGCCTTAAAACCATTTATTAAATAATTCTATTTCCTTCGCTGACTTAAAATGCTACCATGATAAAATATTAAATTTATATATATAAATATAAATATTTGGGTCTGTTTCCAGATGTTCCATTTTGCATCATTGATCTGTCTAACCATTCTGGCGCCGGTAACTTACTCTCTTTAATTGCTGTAACTCTAGTCTGTGTAGATTTCTGAATGTTGCCCTGCATCAGCCTCTAAAAGCCTCATAAGAAACCATTTGCCAGGAGAGAATTAGATGACTCATATGTGAAGATGCTTTGTAAATTGCAAAGCGCTCTGGCCTTTCAGCCTACCCTTGACACTAGCACTTCATAAAACACTGATCTCATCCCTTCCCTTCCTGACTCTAAAGCCTTATTCAGAAGATGAAGCTCATTATCCCAGCATTCAAGGTCTTTCCTTCACCACCTGGTCCCCATATCCCCCCTTTTCAAAATGACCTTCCACTTGTCTTCAATACAATCCTCTTTAATCAGGTTTGCCTGTGATCTGCTTTGCAAGACTTGCCTAACACATTTCTTGCATTCAGTCTTATTGTTTTCTCTACCATGAAGTACATTCTTTAAAATTACTTACTGTCCTCCAAGGCTAATCTCCTTCCAGAAAGCTTTTTATCTGAATTTTCCAGCTTTCCTCATAGCATCCACTTTACAGTTAGCATACATTGACCTATGACAGCTCTCCTCTGATGCAATTACTTTTGTTATTTGTGTTTTCTGGAGTGTGTATATCATTTCACTCAACAGTAGTGTAATATTGTTACCCACAGAGGCTTTGCCTTCTTCTTCTTTTTGTGTACCTGCATTTCCCCTAGTAAAGTGTGACACACACAGCAGACATTCACTCAATGTGGGTTTACTGGCTAAATAAAGGAAGGGTAATATTAGATCTCAATGAAAGTCTGTGATTGTTTTCTATTGCTCAAACCCAGACAGAGGATTGGTCGTCTTGCTTCATCTATTTCCAGGTATGTGTTCAGTTCAGAGAAAAATCATAGGTAAATGTTGTGTTGTGAGATAATCACTGCTTTATACTAATCAGCTAGACAATGATCTCATGGGATACAATGGTCCTGTGCAGAGATGTAGAAACCAAGGAATTTCTTCTTCACATCCTTGCAAAAATCGCCCTGCAGCTCAGAATGCTCTCTATAAGACAGGATAGAGATTGTTTTAGGATGCTATTGTCTTCCCTGCCCACAGTTCCCTCAGAGGGAATTTACTCACAGAAAGCCCTTGTTATCTCAGTTGCTGTTCTTTTTAATCACTTGATTCAGTTTTTCCCTGGCCACAGCTGATTGGACTTAACCATACCAGCTGATTGGACTTACCATACCAGCTCAGAGATGAGCTGAGCCAATCAGGATCTTGCTTGGGTGAATAGAAATGAAGAAACACAAAAGAAAGCTGCCAATTGGATATGGGTATTGTAGCTGACAGGTCTTGGGAGCTGAGTCAGGGTCAGGGAGACTGTGATGGCAATGAGAAGTCAACACACTGAGGATAGGGAGAAAGAAGATGAGTCTGGGAGAGAAAGAGAATGATTCTTCTGGCCGAGGGAAAGGAAGAATATCTGTTCCTGCAACTGCACTGATTCTAGAAACACTCTCAATTCAAACTCTCTTGAGGTAACTTCTTGTTCCTTAATTCTGGGTCTCCTCTACTCCTGTTCTTGACTCCTCATGAGATCATTTGAGCTTAATAATAAACCCCACTTATCTTGACCAGGCTTGAGGGAATGGGTGTGTGTGGGGGGGTTTCTGCTCCTCTCAACAAAATTATCCTCTATAAAATAGGTGGCACTGGGGGAATGGTTATCAGCTGGGTTTTTTGTTTTTTTTTTTTTTTTTGGTGTGGTGGTTCCTGAAGAATGTATATTTAATTGTAGTATTAGTCACTTGAGTTAGAATAGCTGGATGATGAATGTTTTTAAAAAATACTGCTTTTGGCTGGGCGTGGTGGCTCATACCTGTAATCCCAGCACTTTGGGAGGCCCAGGCAGGCGGATCACGAGGTCAGGAGATCGAAACCATCCTGGCTAACAAAGTGAAACCCCGTCTCTACTAAAAATACAAAAAATTAGCTGGGCGTGGTGGAGGGCGCCTGTAGTCCCAGCTACTCCGGAGGCTGAGGCAAGAGAATGGCGTGAACCCGGGAAGCGGAGCTTGCAGTGAGCCGAGTTCAGTGCCACTGCACTCTAGCCGGGGCGACAGAGTGAGACTCCATCTCAAAACAAAACAAAACAAAACAAAACAAAACAAAAAAACAAAAAATATTGCTTTCAATACACTTTTAAGCTTTCAATACTTTTTCATGAAAAATTTCAAATGTTGAGACCAGTAGAAAGAATAGTAGAATAGGTATCCATCAATCTACCACCTAGATTTAACACTTATTAACATTTTTCCATATTTGCTTTATCTCCATATTTCTTTTCTGTTGTTGGATTATTTTAAAGTAAACTACAGATATTGTAACATGTTTCCCCTAAGTACGTCAGCATGCATCTCCAAAAGAGGTGTGTTCCTACATGACCACAATACCGTTGTCACATAAAACACAATTGGCAGTATTTTCTTAATGTCACTAATAACCTAACTATTAAGAAAATAGTGCCAATTGTGTTTTATGTGACAAGCATAAAAAGAAGAAAAATTGGGACTCATTTAAATAGTCCCAATTTTCCTCAAAATGTCTTTTATAGATGCTTCTTTTCACACCATGATATAAAGATGGCACGGCATTGGATTGTTAAATTTTGTCCTTCAAGTCTCTCCTAATCTAGAACAGTGTCTTACTCTTTTTTATTTTAAAGGAAGAAATTAGGCCAGATATTTGGCAGACTGTCCTACATCCTAGATCTGTCTGATAGTTTCCTCACAGTCCTGTTTATCTTGTTTCTCTCTTCTCAGTAATTCCTATACAATGTAAGTTACATTTCAAGCCAACTCTCTTCCTCAGCCAACTCTTGCAGTACAGGGATGGTCACTTGATCCAAGGGTAATTTATCCACTACATTTTTGGTGATAATAGCTCAGAGGTGGTGATGCTGTGTATTTCATAATGCATCACAGCAGGAGGCACTTAATGTCTGGCTGACTGTCCCACTATTTGTGATGCTGTATTGGTTTCTCTCTTCAAGGTGATGACTGCCAGATCCCTCTATTGTAAAGGAAGGCATCTCCTTTTGTGATAAGAAAATAAGCTTTGGGTGATACTATCGAGTTTTCCATTAACCTTTCACCTAATGATTTTAGTATCTACTATTGATTCTTTCTGGAATGGATGAAGTTTATCACTAACTAATATTTTCTGACAATAGGATAGGCTACAGGGAGACTGAGAAGCAGAGGCATGAAGTCTTCTTTGTTGGAGATTGTTCTGCATGTTACTATTATTATGGATATATGTATTGTTATTTATTGCAGCCTAACAAACTGTCCCAAAATATAGTGACATCAAACAACAACAATACATTTATGATCTCTCCTGGTCTCTGTGGGTCAGGAATTTGGGAGGATATGGCTGGGTGCTTCTAGCTTAGGGTCTCCAACGTGGTGGTTGTCAGATGGGGCTGGAGCTAGAAAAGCAGGAACCTAGAGTATCTGGGGACTGGCAGGGAGTTTTTATCTTTGTGTTATCTCAGGCCCACCCTGTGTCATTTCTCTGCATGGGGTGGTTTGGGTTTCCTTGCAGCATGGTGTCCTTCAGAGTGGTAGGACTTTACATGGTGGCTGTTAAGGACTGAATATTTGTGTCCTTCCAAAATTCACATGTTAAAATCCTAACCCCAAGGTGATGCTATTAAAAGGTGGGCTCTTTAGGAGGTCATGAGGGTGGAGCCCTCTTGAGTGGGATGAGTGCCTTTAGAAGAGGTCCCAGAGAGAGCTCAGATGCCCCTTCTACCATGTGAGGATACAATGGGAGGGTGTTGTCTATGAACCAGACACCAAATCTGCTGGTGCCTTCATCTTGGACCCCCCAGCCTCTAGAGCTGTGAGAAATAAGTTTCTGTTGTTTCTAATATGTGCTGTTTATGGTATTTTGTTATAGCAGCCTGAGCAGACTAAGCCAGGGGCTCAGGGTTCCACCGTGTTTCCAGTGAGCTGGGTGGAAATGGCTTTGTCCTTTGCAGTTGGCCCATGGAAGCCATGGAGCATCACTACACAGTACTCTGTTGGTTGACCAGTCATGACAGTTGGCCCAGATTCAAGGGGAAGGGACACACATCCCACTCTTGACAGTGAAAGTGTCAAAACATCAGCAGACATGTTTAAAAACACTGTATTATTTTTATGAAATAAGCATATACATCTGTATTTACTAATATTTGCCTTTAAAAAGGATCTGCATAATTAATAATTGAGAAAAACAGAGCAATTAAAAATAAGACAAATAATAAAGAATAAATGGATCAAAGAAACAGATATACCTGCCATCTGGACAGATTATAGTTCCAATATAAAGGATGAAGGACTTAGGTGTTTGTAGCTCTAGTTGCTGGGTAAAAGGTTGTTTACAAATTTACCTGGAGAGTTATTTTTTTCCTCTTGACACTGAATTTTAGAAGGACTTTATTAAATGTATTCTTTCATCAGGGCCATTGAGAAAGAGAACCGTCAATGCCTGGCTTTGGTTGTTCAGAAGACAGAGAAATACTCTTTAGGTGGACACTTGCGAAACAATTTCTCTGGGAAAACAGAAACTCGAATACTAATATTAGCTTTTGATTAGTTTCTGCAGGGGAACTAAGATAAGCTGTGAGTATGTTGCCTTCTGAAGATGTAGCCCCTGCTCTAGTAGGGTCTGGCTCAGGGAACCTTGGCAAAAACTTGTCAACTCCGGCCACACATTATAATCATAGGGTGGAAGCAACTCTTACAAACCCACATGCCAAAGTTCATTTATCAATTATGCAATTGTATTCTTTAGACCAGTTGAATATAATCTCTGGGGGTAGGATATGGGCATCAGTATTTTGTTTTAAAGCTCCACAAGTGATTCCAGTGTGTGATCAGGATTGAGAACCATTGCTTTATAGCAGGGCTTGGTAAACTGTTGTGAAAAGGGCCATGTAGTAAATATTTCCAGATTTGTGGTCATACTGCTTCCATCCCAGTGCTTCAGCTTCGCCTTTCAGCAGGACAGCAGCCATAGACAATGGGCATGATGAATGGGCATGGCTGTGTTCCAATAAAACTTTATTACTGACACCTTATTTGGGGACCAGTTACATTTCAGCTCCCTTTAATAGCATCATCCTTGTATGTAGAGCCTCAGATGTGCAGACATGAAAGAAGGGACTACTTTTATAACTATTGTGACTGTCATGGGCATTTTGAGTGGCAATTTAAATTTTTCTCTTTTTTTCCCCAGAGATGAAAGACTTTATTACTCACAGCAAAAGCAGTAGCCAGAGTATCAGAATTTGTGCTTTTCCCCCTGAACCCCAGTTCCCACAAGGGTAAGAATTTGGTCCGACATAGATACCTACACGTGCAATGGGTCATGTCACAAAAAACACTGAGGGTGGAGAACCAGCCATTCTATAGCAGGCAGTGGCTTACTTGCTCTTTTCCCTCAGCTCTGTTTTTTTTTTTTTTTTTTTTTTTTTTTTGAGACACGGTCTCACTCTGTCACTCTGGCTGGAGTGCAGTGGTGTGATCTCGGCTCACTGCAACCTCTGCCTCCTGGGTTCAAGCAATTCTCGTGCCTCAGCCTCCTGAGTGGCTGGGATTACAGGTGGCCACACCACCGCACCCAGCTAATTTTTTTTTGTAATTTTTGGTAGAGACAGAGTTTCACCCTGTTGGCCAGGCTGATTTCGAACTCCTGACCTCAAGTGATCTGCCTACTTTGGCCTCCCCAAGTGTTGGGATTACAGGCATGAGCCACAGCGCCCAGCCTTTCCCTCAGCTCTCAAGGTGCACATTGCAAATGCACCCCTGAAAAATGGCCCCAGTAAAGAACCTTGCATTTCTGGCACATCCAGCAAGAATGTGCAGGAATGCAAAAAGCCCATGGAGAACCATCTCCCAACATCGGTACATGTCCCTGAAGTGAAAATTAACCTGTCTCAGAAAGATAAAGACAAGAAAATGTGCTATTACTAATGTTTTAAACTATATAAACTAACAACTACCTTTTGCCAAAACTTAGACTTGAGTATCTTTTGAAAAATCAGGTAATAGTGATATTTCCTTTTCAAGCACTATCCTGGTTCCTTATATTTAAACTAGACTCCATATCAGGATGACCAGAGTTTGAACTCTGGAGGCATGGCCCATGAATACAAATATCTTTTCTGTACCCTACCATTTATTTTCTTTTTCTTTTCTTCATTGTTTGTTTTCTTGTCCCCTACCATTTCTTATTGCTTTCTAACAAAATTAAAATTTCTAAATTATTATTTATTGTTTTTTATTTTAAAAAGGAAGGGGGTTAATTCACAAGCTTATGTATTTCTTTGCATAGCATCCCCCCACCCCAGCTCTCTTCCCACACAAATCTTCTGTCCTTAGGACATAGATCTTTGGAACTAGGAGTGACATTAGAGATTGTTTCCTTTCTGGTCCTCCAGAAGGGCTGTGATTTGCCCAACATGGCTAGGGCAGGAACCAGGAGGGCAGGACCAGAATTCTGGCCTCGAGTCCCCTGTCTAGAGATCAGCTAACTCTTGCCCTCTGCCTCCCTCCTCTCTGCATTCACACCTGATTCCTGCTTTCCAACTTTCTCAAACACTAACGTGTCCACTGACCCGGTCCTCTGCCTCTTTCTGGATCCCAGACCTTGAAATGACCTTGATTTGTTTTCTAGTCATTGTTAATTATTTGAGGATGGAGTAATGCATTGTCCTGCATTCTCCATCAGCTTACAGCTGATGGTGAGAAGTGAGAGGTGACACAGTTATTGGAGGGCAGGATTGGAGGGCCTCCAGCTTACTGTGGTTTAACTTATGAATTTTAGACTTTATGACAGTGCTAAAGTGACATGTATTTAGTAGACACTGTACTTTGAATTTTGACCTTTTCCTGGGCCAGCGATTTGCAGAATGATGCTCTCTCATGATGCTAGGCAATAGCAGTGAGCCACAGCTCCCATTCAGCTGCAAGATCAGCAGGGTAAACAAGTGATACTGCACTCTACAGTATACTGCATTCAATAAATTACATGAGACATTCAACTTTATGAAACAGGCTTTGTGTTAGGTGATTTTGCCCAACTGTAGGCTAATATAAATGTTCAGAGCATCTTTAAGGTAGGCTAGGCTAACCTATGATGTTCGGTAAGTTAAATATATAAAATGCGTTTCCAACTTGATATTTTCAACTAATGATGGGTTTGCTGGGATGTAAGCCCATTGTAAGTCAAAGAGCACCCATAGTCCCTTCAGATTCAAGTTGAAAAGCGTCCTTTTCTTCTGAAAATACCTTCACTTTTCTGCTTGTTAAGGCTGGACAATCTTCCCCTACCCCCAACCTTTTCCCAAATCCTTTTCACTCAGACTTGGAAGACCCTACCCTCTGCTGGCTCTGTTTCTAGGCCTCTCTATTCATTCAGCTTCTTTTAGAAGACAGTCCACATTGTGTTATTGTCAGTGCTGGCTTAATCCTGGGCCAGTTTCCATCTGTGTAATCTTTTGCGTAATCTCATCTGCTCTCACAATTTTGAATTCCAAAAATACTCACACAGCTTCCTTATCTCTGCCTGGTATTTTTGCAGTTGCCTACTAGCTAAAATAATCCATTTAAAATTCTTGTCATATGTCAAAGAATTTAGGGAAGAATGGCATTTTTGAATTTTGACTGCATTACTAAATCACTTTACACTGGATAAATCAGCTGTCTTTGACCTTATAACTTTTTTCTTTTAGTTATTTTATGTGCATAAATTTCCAGTTGTATGAGGTATAAGAATTATTAAATGAAAAGCTATGGAAATTTTGGAGATCTTGATTTCTTTTGGTTTTAATTACTGACTATATTCAGTGTCTAGGTAATAATATGATTTTGAGATGACTCCTATGAGCAAACACTGTATATATTCCTATATAAAAAAGGTTAATTTAAAAATCAAATATCATTTCTCATCTGTTAAGCCACTCTTAATTGTTAAGATAATTATTTTCTGTCTTTGTAGTGCTTTGGCAAAACTGATAGCAGTGCAAATTGAAATATCGTTTTTAGAAAGCCAGTTGGCAACATTCAAAGGGATGTTTTTACAATAAAAACAGAAGGTGTATCTTACTGTGTTTGACTGTAATTAAAATGTTCAGAGAGAGAAAATGTTCAGAGGATGCAAGGATAGGGAGGTGGGATATGGGACCTGATAGCACTGGGCTGGTTCAAAGATTATATTTAGATTTTCTTTTTTTTTTTTTTAAATGTTTTATGTTTTATTTTTTATTTTTATTATTATTATTATTTTATTATTATTATACTTTAGGCTCTATGTATGCTTGAGGATGGGGCTTTGTGGACTCTAGAAGAAGTCTCAGGGCTTTTTAATTTAACTCTGAGACTTTTGGTTGGACCAAACACTCCCTTTCCCAAAGTTCCAACTTTTACATTCTGCTGCCAAAACTTTCCAGTAGGGAATAATGAGATGGAGGGGGCAAAGCTATGTGCCTAGCAGGGGTGAGGCTCCTCCTGTCCTCTCTGTGTTCAGGGTACTGGGTCAGTGCTCTGGCTCGTAAGCTTTCCTCTGAGAAGCAGGAAATCAAAGGCAGACCATGGTGCCTGCAAGCATGGCCTGGGAGTCATCTTCAAGGTTTCCCACTGCCCAGCTATCCTCAGGGTTTTATGCTTTTACATGGAAACACCTGAATCAAGACAAAAATGCATCTGGCAACTTATTGCATTTTTTTCCCCACATTTGATCTTTTTCAGCATTAGCCAAGCCAAAAATAGGCTGGAGATTTGACTGTTGGAACAATTAGCCACCTGTATTTTATGTGGAAAAAAATAAGAATTTCCAGGCTTGGCTCAGCCATTTTGTGTTGATTATACTGAGTACATTGAAGCGAGGTGGCTGAATTTTGCACACATTAGAAGCAGCAGCTAAAACTCTGTACAGCTTGTGTTATAATTGGGAAAACAGGGATGTGTTCCAGCATCGTATCATTCCCTGAGTTCTCTAGTAATATCACACTAACTTTCTCAGCAAAGCTAAGCAGATTAGTTGGAGGGAGTAGTAAGAAACTTGGTCGCAATAGAAATTCTTTCTGGTTAGGAAAAATAAAAGGCAGTGATAGGCCACTGAACATTCTGGAAACAGTCATGCCTCTGCCTTTTGTCCCTGACAGAGAAGATAAAGTCACGTGTAGATGAGGCTGAAGAGGATTTCTTTGAGTTGCTAGCAAAGCTCTGTTTCAGTTATCTATTGATGTGAAACACAAAATTCCAACATAATGGCTTAAAACAACGATGTATGATTGTGACATTCTGTGGGCCCAGGAGTGGGGCGTATCTTGGTGGTTCTTCTGCTTTGCATGATGTTGACTGGGTCACTAGTGCAGCTGCACTCAGTTGGGAGCTCAGCTGGGGTGGCATATCCAAGGTGGCCTCTCATTGTCCGAGACTTTTCTCAGACGGCCCTCTGATAGTTCAGTAGTCTAGTCTGGATTTCTTATGGCATCACAGCTGGCTCTGAGAATGTAAAAGTGGAAGCTGCCAGGCCTATTTAGGCCTGGACCTGGGACTGGCACAGCACTGGCAGTCATTTAATTGGCCAAAACAAGTCACAAGACCAACTGAGATTGAAAGGGAAGGGAAGTAGCCTCCAACTCTTGGTGGGCTGGGGTGTCTGGGCGGCAGGTTGGGTTGAGGCAACTTGTCTCTTGGAGGGTCCCAAGCACAGATAGGATTATGTTTTCCTTTAGATAACCCAATTTAAATTTATTATGCAAATGTTATTGATCACAAAGTGTTAATATTTATGTTATTTATTTAAATAAATGAAATGCTGGATGTAAAATAATTTTATAAATGGTAAAATACTTCAGTAAATCAAGTTCTGGCCTAATGGAAAGGCGTAATTGAAAGGCTTTTAGAAAAGGTAAAGCTCGGGGTACTTATTTCACGTAGGAGAAAACTGAGGCTCCTATAAATATTTAACTTGCTTAAATTAATCGTTTTTCAGTTTTAAGTCATTAAGTTTTTGTTTGGCGTGTTGACAGAAAAAGGACTAGAATTACCTCTTAACTCCCAGCTCAGTGCTTATCTTTCTCTCTGCCTTCTGATCATAACTTAGCAGTTGTTCCTGAAGAAAATCTAACCTTTTGGTTTTCTTTGCCATAATCCAGAGTTTCTTGCCTTCGGCACTATTGACATTTTGAGCCTAATGATTCTTGGTTGTTGGGGGTTGTCTTGTACATTGTGGGATGTTTGGCAATACCCTTGGCTTCTGTCCACTGCCATAATCCAAGGCACTGACATTTCTTATGTTGCAGTTCCTGCACTGTCTACATAATCAAGATTGAGAATTAACTATTTTCCCAATCCAAAACTCAGGCACAGGTCTGATAAAGGACTCCCCCTGCCCCAATCTGTACATTCAGGTATAAAAAAATGTTTTAAGTTATAAATTAAATGTATAAAATTAAAATTTTGATTTTATTACATACATTATACAGATCACCTTTAAAAAAACAATTCCTTAAAATTCAGTTGTTTTGGCAAAATGACAAAGTATGGTTCATAGGATTTTTCTTGCAAACCGAAACTGATAACTGTTGGCAAATGTCAGCTGTTATCTTTTTACCTCACTTCCAGTTTGGTTAGAAACTAACTGGAGAGGTGATGTTAAATAACAGTGTGTTCATAAAACACAAAGTGAAGCAGAGATTTGGCAAAGTGTCTAGCTGATTTGAAACAAGTAGACCAGAACATATTCAGTTTAAAAACACTTCCTGATGCAAGTATTATCCAGACTGAATTTCTATACTAATCAAATTGTTTCAAGTATTCATTTCACTTGGTATTGTGTCAAAACAGCTGAAGTGTCTGATAAATTATTCTTTCCTAGTTGTTTATGACTCCAAGCATATGTATTACAAAACTGAATTTGATCTAACAGTTTCCATCTCTCTTTCCCATGTGAATGATAATGTTGATGGAACTACGGAAGCAACACCAACAATGAAATTAAATAATTTCAAGGTTTCTTGCTTAGGAAAGCTAGGCAGCATTAGAAGGTGCCTGGGGAGGCAAAGCAGAGTGTACCCAAATGCTTTGGTCTTGATTGTTTAATAGTTGTTAAAAGCCAGTCAACTCACATTTATTTCTCCTTCAATTTCATAAGTGGACCTGCAAAAATTTGCAAATAAATCTACACAGCTTTGTCATACATAAACATGTGCTTGAATTCATTCCTTCATTTGCATTTTTGAACTTTCCCAAATACAAATACCTACAATAGCCCAATATGCTTGTTCTGCTCATTTGGAAAAGCTGCCTGATGGTTTTCCCTTTGGCATTTTGAATAACTACTAGCTGCAGATGCTAAATAACTCTCAAGTCTGTGTGAGTTAATATTTCTGCCAAGTTAATCAAATAAAATACAGTTGAAATCTCAACCAGAAGATGCTATCTATCGTCTGACATGTACTTGACTGTGATAATGAAATGCTGCCTGACTTAGCCTTAAATTTTGAAGTTGAGATCCATATTGAAGAATTTTTGAAGTCTGGTCTCCTGAACTTTTAAAATTACATATGAATTTAAAATTTGTTTTGCCCAATGGTGTGAAGTAAAGACGATATGGTTAAGGTGAATTTGGTCACATAATCAAACTTACGTATTCATCTTGATAACTTGCCTTCCCTCTGGTTACCTCCTCTCTCTTTTCTTCCCACACTACCATGAGACTTGATTTGAGTACCTGTCATGATCCTCTTAACTCTGCCCCACATTTAGATTTGAATTACCTTTAATTACATTCTCAAGGTGCCCAGTTTTCTTTGTGAAAGAATTGCCCTACAGAGTTCCATAGTTACATGAGAGTCAGGCCCATTAATTTCTCTGTTGATTTTAATTTCTCCTGAGTATCAGATCTTTGGCAAAAGTATAAAAATTTACCAGGAGACTAAGAAGAAGAAACAACATTCCAGATCAGAAGTAATTTATATGAAGACACAAATGATTGTGATCAGTGAGGACATTTGGTTCCCTAAACCAGAATGTTACTAGCCCAGCTACACAGAATAGTATATGTTCAGGCTCCAAAAGAAATTTCATAAGATCTGTTGTACCTTTTGAATAATTTCCTGTTAGACTTTTCTGGAAAAGAGATGAGTCTGGGAGAGGAACTCCCTACATTTTTTTCTCTGAAGCCTGTCTTTAATTCAGGGTTGCCATGTATGATGTTTTGGAGAAATGGATTGCTGAATCCAGTTTGGATGGCTGCCTATAAAGACGGAAAGGGCCTCCTGTGTGAAGGCCACAGTGTTCTGTCCCCACCTTTGAGTCAAGGCTTGTGCTGCTCCGTCACATTTCCCCTGCAAATGACCATTGAAAACTTGACATTGTTTAAGATCAACAAGCCCAAAATAATGTCTTATCCCAGTGTGTTGCACAGAATAGGTGTTGAGTAAATATCCAATAGTCAATCTGGCATTTACATTTAAATTGCTTTGTGAAAGCCCTTTGGGTTGCTGACTTCACTGCTCTTTTGTTCTTTTCCTAGTTTAAGATTAGTGGGTATTTTTAGGCGAAGTCTCACAGGACATTTGCGTCTTGGTAGACCCTTTGCACCCAGAGGGCCCTGTCTTCAGTTTCGTACGTTCAGGGCTGTATTAAGGCACCTGGCACACCAGATAGCATGGGACCTGGGAAAAGTGAGTGGGAGTATCCTATAGGATATTTCCTCAATCTATTAAAGAATTCCTTTGCAATTTTCAACAGGGGTGAAATTGTCCTTGAAGAGGTGAAAATTGATTCTTAGGGGAGTGCAGAGATTTGGATATTACAATGGTTTGTGGTTTGTCAGGTAGCTCAATGCTACCTGACAAAATCATAGTCCTTAGTACTTAATTTCTCTCATTAGGGAGAAATTTAATTTCAAATTGAAATTTATTAATTAATTTAAAGTTTAAGTAATTTTTTTTTCTTCGTAGAGGTACAATAATGAAAAAGAAAAAAAAAGTCTGAGAAACACGGTTCTGGAGCACACATCTCTTCTGTGGCCTTGGAAGCTACCCACGATAAGTGTTCCTTGATCTTCCTCCCTCAGGTAAAACCAGCACTTTAAACATATTCACATATTCCCCACTGTGGCTCTCCACTTTTTTTTTTCTGAGATGGAGTCTCACTCTATCTCCCAGGCTGGAGTGCAGTGGCATGATCTTGGCTCACTGCAGCCTCTGCCTCCTGGGTTCAAACGATTCTCCTGCCTTAGCCTCCCGAGTAGCTGGGGACTATAAGCGTGCACCACCATGCCTGGCTAATTTTTGTATTTTTAGTAGAGACGGGGTTTCACCATGTTGGCCAGGCTGGTCTCAAACTCCTGACTCAAGTGATCCGCCCGCCTCAGCCTTTCAAAGTACTGGGATTACAGGCATGAGTCACCGTGCCTGGCCACCCACTGTGGCTCTTCTTAAGGTGAACTCTTGAGAAAATAACTGGAAGGAACCTTTCACATACACTGGAGACAGACAACCAAATGCTGCATCTGCCCTGAATCTCCTCATACCTCTTTGTCCTAGTTCCCACCACATATTCCCAATCTTCTATCTCTCCCAAAAGGCAGCTTTCTCTAAATTGCCAGTAAGGGCTGGACTTTGGAAAAGGCAAGTCCTACTTTGGACCAACTATAAGTTTCTTATGCTTTTCTTTTTCTCCCTTGGAAATGTTCGTATAATTCCTTCCAGACACAGTTTCCTGAGGCAGCTGCTTCTCTCCCTGGTGTGCCCAGCTGAGACTTACCTGCCCTTGACATTGGAGAAGATATGCAAATAACTCCATGAATCCTTAGGGACCCATCATGGCTTCCCTTCAAGTATTCATTCTACCTGGGCACCCACACCCAATCATAGCTAAGTCTGGACTCACCTAGACGATCTCATCTGAATCCTGCTGCAGGAAGATGAGGCTGCCGGATACTATATCCTCTTTATAAACAGCAATAATAATGTTGGTTAAAATAGATCTAGTGACTTACCCAAGATGACATAGCTAATATATAGTAAGGTCAGGACAGCTTCCCCCAACAACACACACACTGGAATGTTCATTCTCTGAGGACAGGAGCCATGCTGTTGCTCACTGGCATGTTCCCAGGGCCTAGCACAGGCCCTGGCATATAGCAGGAGTCCAGTCAATATTTGTTAAATGAACAGGGTTCTTTGAGCCTGGGGCTGTCAGATTACCAAGACAATGCAGGAAACTGTCAAAAATATGTGGGTCTATTCATCTGGCCCACAGTTGATTTTACATTGGCAGCTACCACCTTCATTTTAAGAAGTGTAAAACAATAGCTGCAGCCACTTCTTCAAGCACAAAGCTTATCCCAAACTTCTGAGAGGCTTGCCATGGAGTCCAAGGATAGCTTGTTTCTAGGCTGTATTTCATTTCAAATTAAGTGCAATTATTGTTAAAAGACAGGGTCGTCTTGTTATTTAAGTCTCTTGTATTAGGAACCCCAAATTGTACACAGAGGTGAGACCACTCTCATTTCTGTTTTCAATAAAGTTTACACACAACACAAATGCTCTTGCTATGGGCTGAATGTTTGTGTGCCCCCAAAATTCATTTGTTGGAACCTAATCCCCAAGGTGATGCTATTAAGAGGTGGGGTAAGGTGGGGTTATAGGGAGGTGACTGGGTCATGAGGACAGTACCCCAAAGGAAGTCATTCATCCCGTCCCCCGTGTGAGGACACAGCAAGAAGCCACCATCTACAAAGCAGGGAAATCGTCCTCACCAGACACCGAATTGCCAGAACCTTGATATTAGACTTTCAGGCCTCCTGAACTGTGAGCAATAAATTTCTGTTGTTTATAAGCCACCTGGTTTATGGTGTTTTTTGCTACAGCATCCTAAACAGAATAACACAGTGCTAAGTAAAAATATGCATGTACTTCAGAAGATAGAAAATGCCCTACAAAATTAAGTTCACTTCTCTTGCAATCAATCATTTATTGTGAGAAAAGAGGGAGATATAATGAATTGTCACAGATTTGGTATACAAACATAAACCAACTTTCTTCTGTGTTAGCTTCTGATGGGAAATGTGTTTTGGTTAGCTCAGTAGGAGTGGGATAAATACATTCCCAAATGAAGAAAATCAGCCACTCACCTAGCCAATCATAGGCCAACAGCATTTATTATGCACTAGCACTGTTACATAATGAGGAAGATAAAGATGGATTGAGAAAAAATCTTGTTATTGATAAGACTGCAATAGATTAGGGTAGGTAAAACGTAACATAATTACAATCCAAGATAGAAAGTAAGAAGTGTAAAAGATTATTAGGTGTTTAAAGGAGGGAAGAATTTTTTCCTTCTTTGGGGGATAGGGTAAGAGATGGCAGGATCAGATAAAGCAGTGTGGAGGCAATATTTGGTTAGGTCTTAAATTAAGGAGTAACCTGGATTACAGATACTAAAAACAAGAAGGAAAGAATAATCCAGGCAGAGAATGTGACAAGTGGTATAGAAGCAGAAAAATGAAGGCAGAAGGACAAAGCCCAGTGTGATTGGAATGTGTGGCCCTGATTCTTGGGAACTAACCCTAGAAGGTGCTGGAAGCTGTGGGAGTCAGTAGAGCTATTGTCATTCTGGAGTCTTATTGAAATGGCTTTTCCTGTTCCCTTTAAATTAGGCATGGCCATTTATCTTAATTTGATTTCCCATAAAGGTGGACCCTGAGAAAAAGTCTTGGGTGCAGTGTAGCATATGTGGAAGGTGATCTCAGGAAACGAAAGTGAGGAAGTGGTCATGCCTGTAATCCCAGCACTTTGGGAGGCTGAGGTGGGCAGGTCAGGAGTTCGAGACCAGCTTGGCCAATGTGGTGAAACTCCATCTCTACTAAAAATACAAAAATTAGCCGGGCGTGGTGGTGGTGCTTGCCTGTAATCCCAGCTACTCAGGAGGCTGAGGCAGGAGAAACACTTGAACCCGGGAGGCGGAGGTTGCCATGAGCCGAGATTGCGCCATTGTACTCCAGTCTAGGTGATAAGAGCAAAACTCTATCTCAAAAAAAAAAAAAAAAGTGAGGAAGTGGGGAAGTCAGACAGGGATGAGGGAAAGCTAGCTATAGGCAACTGGTGCTCAACTCTAATGAGGCCACTCAGAGAAATAAAGTGAATCTTGCCTTAGAATTGTGTCATTAAAAAAACAAAAGTGGGATACTAGGGCATTGATCACCAACTACCACACTCCAGCTGTTGAATGTTGCTGCAGTGGCATTATCATCCTTGTACTTCTGGATTGTGTGAGTGGAACCAGCCCTGGTGTTGGGAAAAGTTCCTGGGAATAGGAGAGAGAAGCAGGCATTTGAGGTGGAAGCAGCCAGCTTGCTGGGAACTGCACTGTGCTCCAGGGAAGCTCCAGCAGCTGAGGTGAGGTGGGGCAGGGCCTCACCGTACCTGCTCTGGCACAGACCTTAACGTTGGTCAACAGAACATGAGCAAAAGTAAGAACTGTCACTTCTGGTGGAAGCTTTAAGAAACAACTCATGATTTCCATATTCCTTCCCCCTGTCGGGGCGACAATGATGGTTCAAATGATGGGGGCTCCCTTTACTCATCCTGGTGTGAGAAGAAGTGGAAGAGAACTAGCAGCTGACTCACAGTGGACAGACACATAGCAGGAGTGAGAAATAAATATTTCTTACAGGCACACAAGATTTTAAGCGTTGTGATGGGTACAACATAGCCTATCCCAATCTGACTGATGTATATATATTCTGAAGGGATTTGTTTCATGATGATTAATTATGGCAAGATACCACAAAAATCCAGTGGTACAAACAAGATAGAAATGTTTTGTTTTCTTTTTTTTCTTTTTTTTTTATTATACTTTAAGTTCTGGGGTACATGTGCAGAACGTGCAGGTTTGTTACATAGGTATACACGTGCCATGGTGGTTTGCTGCACCTATCAACCCATCAGCTACATTAGGTATTTCTCCTAATGCTATCCCTCCCCCCACCCCCCAGCCCCCAACAGGCTGTGGTGTGTGATGTTCCCCTCCCTGTGTCCTCATTGTTCAACTCCCACTTATGAGTGAGAACCTGTGGTGTTTGGTTTTCTGTTCTTGTGTTAGTTTGCTGAGAATGATGGTTTCCAGCTTCATCCATGTCCCTGCAAAGGACATGAACTCATCCTTCTTTATGGCTGCATAGTATTCCATGGTGTATTATGTGCCACATTTTCTTTATCCAGTTTATCATTGATGGGCATTTGAGTTGGTTCCAAGTCTTTGCTATTGTGAATAGTGCCACAATAAACATATGTGTGCATGTGTCTTTATGGTAGAATGATTTATAATCCTTTGGGTATATATCCAGTAATGGGATTGCTGGGTCAAATGGTATTTCTAGTTCTAGATCCTTGAGGAATTTCCACACTGTCTTCCACAATGGTCGAACTAATTTACACTCCCAGAAACAGTGTAAAAGTGTTCCTATTTCTCCACATCCTCTCCAGCATCTGTTGTTTCCTGACTTTTTAATGAACATCATTCTAACTGGCATGAGATGGTATCTCACTGTAGTTTTGATTTGCATTTCTCTAATGACCAGTGATGATGAGCATTTTTTCATATGTTTGTTGGCTGCATAAATGTCTTCTTTTGAGAAGTGTCTGTTCATATCCTTTGCCCACTTTTTGATGGGGTTGTTTGTTTTTTTCTTGTAAATTTGTTTAAATTCCTTGTAGATTCTGGATATTAGCCCTTTGTCAGATGGGTAGATTGTAAAAATTTTCTCCCATTCTGTAGGCTCTCTGTTCACTCTGATGGTAGTTTCTTTTGCTGTGCAGAAGCTCTTTAGATTAATTAGATCCCATTTTTCAATTTTGGCTTTTGTTGCAATAGCTTTTGGTGTTTTAGTCATGAAGTCTATGCCCATGCCTGTGTCCTGAATGGTACTGCCTAGGTTTTCTTCTAGGGTTTTGATGGTTTTAGGTCTTCTGTTTAAGTCTTTAATCCATCTTGAGTTAATTTTTGTATAAGGTGTGAGGAAGGGAACCAGTTTCAACTTTCTGCATATGGCTAGCCAGTTTTCCCAACACCATTTATTAAATAGGCAATCCTTTCCCCATTTCTTGTTTTTGTCAGGTTTGTCAAAGATCAGATGGTTGTAGATGTGTGGTGTTATTTCTGAGGCCTCTTTTTCTGTTCTGTTGGCCTATATATCTGTTTTGGTACCAGTACCATGCTATTTTGGTTACTGTAGACTTGTAGTATAGTTTGAAGTCAGGTAGTGTGATGCCTCCAGCCTTATTCTTTTTGCTTAGGGTTGTCTTGGCTATGCAGGCTCTTGTTTGGTTCCAGATGCAATTTAAAGTAGTTTTTTCCAATTCTGTGAAGAAAGTCAATGGTAGTTTGATGGGATAGCATTGAATCTATAAATTACCTTGGGCAGTATGGCCATTTTCACAATATTGATTCTTCCTATCCATGATCATGGAATGTTTTTCCATTTGTTTGTGTCCTCTCTTATTTCCTTGAGCAGTGGTTTATAGTTCTCCTTGAAGAGGTCCTTCACATCTCTTGTAAGTTGTATTCTTAGTTATTTTATTCTCTTTGTAGTAATTGTGAATGGGAGTTCATGATTTAACTCTCTGTTTGTCTGTTATTGGTGTATAGGAATGCTTGTGATTTTTGCACATTGATTTTGTATGCCGAGACTTTGCTGAAGTTGCTTATCAGCTTAAGGAGATTTGGGGCTGAGACGATGGGGTTTTCTAAAGATACAATCATGTCATCTGCAAACAGGGACAATTTGACTTCCTCTTTTCCTAATTGAATACCATTTATTCTTTTTTCCTTTTTCTTTTTCCAGAAACAGGGTCTTGCTCTGTAGCCCAGGCTGGAGTGCATTGGTGTGATCATAGTTTGAATGCCTGGGCTCAAGTGATCCTCCTTCAGCCTTCCAAGTAGCTAGGATTACAGGCCTGCACCAGCATGCCCAGCTAATTTTTACATTTCTTATGGAGATGGGGTTCTTGCTATGTTGCCCAGGCTGGTCTGAACTCCTGACCTCAAGCAATTCTCCTACTTTGGCCTCCCAAACTGCTGGGATTACAGGTGTGAACCACTATGCCTGGCTTAGAAGTGTATTTCTAAAGTCTGGTTAAAGAGAGGGTCCAGGTTCCTTTTATCTTGTCCCTTTTCCACTTGCTATGGCAGGAGTCAGGAAGCTTATTCTGCAGAGGGCCAGATAGTAAGTATCTTAGGTTTTGTGGGCCATTTGGCCTTTCTGTTACAACTACTCCAACTCCATATACAATGTAAATGAATGGGTGTGGCTATGCTTAAAGAAAACTTTATTTTTTATTTACAAACATAAACAGCAGACCAGATTTGGCAAGCAACATGGTAAGACAACTCATAATTGAACGCTGAGAACTAGAATCAAAACTGGAATGAGAGTTGGATGTTCTAGTGGCTGATGATAGCCAGATGTGTCTGTTTCTACCAAAGGGATGTATCTGCCACATAGGTCTGATTATGATACTTTCTCCTTGGACTGCATCTCTCTGGTACTCTTTTATTTAGCATATTCCCCACACCTTCCATGTTAAATAAAGCCTCAGCTTGGTAGCCAATTTGTCTAAGGTAATGATGCATATCTGTGTTCTGGTTCATTATGTAATCTCATTTTTAGGTTCTGGGAGAGTTCCTCATATTTTCCATTGGCTAGCAACCAATAATTTTATATTTTTTATTGAAAAGTAAAATGTAAAAAGTCTAACCATAAGAATAAGAAGATATAGGTGAATGTGTAGTATTTTGATAGGAAAGCAGGTTTAAAAGCAACAACAACAAAAAAATCTGATTATTGCTAGTCAAATGTAATGAATAGAAAACAGATTATTTTAAAATAAAAACTTCTCCATGCCAGCCAAATACATAACATTAAATGCAAATCAAACACAGAAAAAAATTAGAACAGATGACAAATGAAATCATTAAGAAATCCTAAAATAGCTTTTATATATAAATAGCTCTAATGAACAAATAAGAATTCCTATAGATAATTGTGGAAAGGATATGTGCAAGTGATTCATGAACACATGCTATTAATAGATATCAGCAGTTATTATACATGCTATTAATAGCTAATAATCCTATAAAAGACTATTTGACTTCCAGGGAAATGATAGAAAGGCAAAGGCAAATGGGAGGTTGGGGGGCATTTTGGCAGAGACAGACAGTGCTCACCAAATTTTCCATGTCTTCTTGATATTTCCAGCCCTTCTTTGTAGTGAGGCTGGGTCATGTGACTGGTTTTGGTCAATGGACTATGAGCAGATGTGACATCTTGGTATCTGGGTCAAGGCAGTTAAGAACCAGGGTGCTTCCTCCATCCCCCTCTGCTGCCTGCAGCAATCTTGGAGTCCACATGTTCCAGATACTGTAGATGCAAGATGGAGGAGTGGAGGATAAGCTTTTATGGTGTTAAGCCACCAAAATTTCAGCAATAAGCTTGATGTGTTATAGTAACAGAGAGAAGGCCAATAGGGCTGGAGCACAGTGGACTGGGGAGAAAGTGGCAAGAGATTATGTTGGAGAGAGAGGCAAGAGCTGTGTAGGCAGGGCGTGGGGATAATGGGGAAGAGTTTAAATTTGATTTTTAGTGCAATGGAAAGCAATGTATCAAGAATATGTCTTAAGAACCTTAAAATTGTCCCTACTCTCTGATCCAGAAATATGCAGAATCTATTCCAAAGATTCCAAGAAAAAAATCTATAATGTAGTCAAAGATTTATATATAGCAGCATTTTTTCTAAATTATAATAGCAAAAGTTGAAAAAGCTTAAATGTCTAAAAATACGGGAATGATTAAAGCATAATATTGCTATTATTAAATAGATCTTTTCCTGAATGATTTTTAAGACAGAAATTCTTGTTTCACATTCACAGTAGAAACAAAATTTTAAAATAAGGTAAAGAGGATGCAGAAGATCTTTAGTGGAGAAAGGAAAGGCTGATCTGAATTAATGGAGGGAAATACCAAGTTTTTGTATGCAAGAGTTTGATATTGTGAGTGTTGCTTCTTCCCTATTCAATTGTCAATCAATACAATTCTAATTAACATTCCTAGAAAATTTTAACTGAATTTCACAAACTTGAGTCTAAAGTTCATCTAGAGGAAAAAAATGTGCAAGAAAAACTAAGAATAGTTTGAAAAAAGCACAATGTGAGCTCTTGTATAGCTCTGGACATTGGCTCAATAGAAAAAGTAGGAATCCAGAAAGAGACCTATGTTTATGTGACAATTTAGAGTATTACAAAACTAGAGTTTCAAAGCAGCGGGAGAAAAACACTATACAATAAATGGGTCTGATACAATTGAATATCCATTCACATTAAAATGTAGTTAGCTCTGTCCCACACACAATACCCAGAAAAATATTCTGAAGAACTTCGTCTTTTAAAATAACTGAATATTAAAGGAGCAGAAAAAAATTTAGGTGCAAATGGCAGCCACAAGTTTCTCAAGAAGTTAAATATAGAATTACCGTATAACCTAGAAATTTCATTCTTAGGTATAAACCCAAAAAACTAAAATCAGGGACTCAAATAGAGCTTTGCACACCAATGTTCGTAGCAGCATTATTCACAGTAACCAAAATGTGGAAACAACCCAAATGTCCATCAATAGATGAATGGACAAACAAAATGTGGTAAATACATAATATGGTTTGGATATCTGTCCCCTCCAAATCTCATGTTGAAATGTGATTCCCAATGTCGTACGTGGGCCTGATGGGAGGTGTTTGTGTCACAGGGGCAGATCTCTCATGAATGGCTTGCTGCATCCCCTGTGATAATGAGTTCATGCGAGATCTGATTATTTAAAACAGCCTGGGCATTTTCTCCTTGCTCTCTTGTTCCCCCTCTTGCCAGAGATACAATAGCTCTCCTTCCCTTCCACCATGACTAAAATCTTCCTGGGCCTCAGCAGAAGCTGAGCAGATGTGGGTGCCATGCTTGTACAGCCAGCAGAACTGTGAGCCAAATAAACCTCTTTTCTTTATGGATTACCCAGCATCAGGTATTCCTTTTTATTGCAGTGTGAATGGACTCACACAATACATACAATGGAATATCATTCATCCTTAAAAGTTAGGAAATTATGACACATGCTGCAACATAAATGAATGTTGAGGACATTATGCTAAGTGAAACAAGCCAATCACAAAAAAGCAAATATGGTATTTTTCCACTGATGTGAGATCCTTAGAGTAATCAAATTCATAGAGACAGAAAGTAGACCAGTGGTTTCCAGAGGCTGGGAAAGTAGGAAGTTTTTGTTTTTGTTTTTTGAGATGGAGTCCTGCTCTGTCGCCCAGGCTGGGATGCAGTGGCATGATCTCAGCTCAAACTCCTGACCTCAAGTGATCCACCCACCTCGGCCTCCCAAAGAGCTAGGATTATAAGTGTGAGCCACCACGCCTGGCCCAGGAGTTCTTGTTTAACAGGTAAAGAGTTGCAGTTGGGATGACGAAAAAGTTCTGGAAATAGACAGTGGTGATGCTTGCACAACCTGTAAATGTACTTAATGCTGAAATGTGGTACTTAAAAATGGTTAAAATTGTAAATTTTAAGTTATATATATTTAGCACAATAAAATATAAAAAAAACTATAAAGGATGTACATTAGGGGAAAAAAGGCAACCACAAAGTTTAGGGGCTGTGTATCAGAGATGAACACTGTCATATTACAGGGAGGCTTTGAGAGGCAGAAGTTCCTAGGTCATTGAGAATGAATGCAAATAGAGATTGGATAGAAATTAAAATTGACAATATAAAAATGTAGCTCAGAAAAATTAAAAAAAGCTGAAAAAAGAGAAAAATTTCAAAGAAGTAGTGTGCTGAAGTTTTTAAAAGCGGAAAACAATGAAAAGGAGCACATTTCTATTCAATATAACCCACATAAGATATGCAAACAGTGCATTGCAAATTGCTTATTTAATGAGGGTATAGTTATTGGTCAAAAGAAGAGAAGAGAAGAAAGAGAGTCAGAACATTTTTCTAATCACATTCGTAACTTGAACACATCAGAAGAAATCCTGGCAAACTTGCAACTTCATATTTTTCCCTGAATGAAGATTTAATTGCAATTGTGAAATGTCACTTGTACACAAACAGTCCCATATGCAATTACTACAATGGAACAAAAAGGCTGAATAAACAGTGAACAATCAATAGTATTCCACGCAGACAAGTCAATGCTGATAGAGAACATTGGCGTGATGTTCTTCAAAACAAAGCATGACAAAGATTTCTGAGGCACAATATTTACCGAAAAAAAGAAGAAAATTTTCTAAGTTCGCTAGAAATAATTTCAAAATTTGAATGGCCAAACATGTAAGATGGATAAGAAATTGTAAAATAAATTATCACTCTCTAGGATGGAGAATTCGATTTGTAATGATTAATTTAACAGGTAATTAAGTGAGACAAAATGCCACACATAAAAATTTAAAAGGTATATATTACTCAGTTCAATCAGATTGTGGCAGGGACAAAATGTTAAACAACTAACATTTGTTGTACATATGGTTGAATCAGAAGACAAAAACAAGAAGGTTGAAATGAGCATTTCATTGATTCTACAACCTGTTGTAAAGTGTACACTTTTTTTTTTTTTTTACTTAATTGAAGAATCAAAAAATCTGCTTTAGATAACAGGCATTAATTTAAAAGACTGACGAGCGCAGTGTAAGGCAATGGTGTTGATGTGGCTGCAAAAACAACCTGGGCAAACTAGACTTTGGGCTGAAATATCCAGAACAAATCTTTGTGCCAGGTACTGTACATACTTAGAATTCATTACTAGGAGACATGGCCTCAACTGTGACAATTATAATTACATTTTTGGGGAATAATTCAGAGATTATGTCTGATAATCTCTTCACCAGTATAAATTGGCATATTTTGAAGAAATTCATATAAAATTTGATCCTGCAATCACTCTCAGATAACATGGTTGGGAAATGTGAAAGCAATTAGGTTTAATTAGATATGATGCAAGGTGCATTAGAAGAGTTAGACAGAACAGCAGAAGATTCTCAAATAGAGTGATTGTAGACTTTGCAGAAAAAAGGTAGTATTAAATTTGTACCATAAACATTATTTAGTATGAACTGATGTTTGCAAAAGGTCACAAATCCAAAAGGATCTAAGTTAGCGATTCACTTTTAAAAGGATTAAAAATATCTTAAACACTTTCAGAAAATACTTTTTTTAAGATAAAAATGTCATGAGAAATATGCAATAAAATGATATTGCAATAAATAGTCATGCATTGCTTGATGATGGGGATAGGTTAGGAGAAATGCATTGCTAGGTGATTTCACTGTTGTGCAAACATCATAGCGTGTACTTACACAAACTTAGATGGCATAGCCCACTACACGTCTAGCCTATAAGGTATAGCCTATTGCTCCTAGGCTACAAGCCTGTACAGCATGTCACTGTATTGAATATTGTAGGCAATCGTAACACGATGGTAAGTATTTGTATATCAAAACATAGAAAAGGTACAGTAAAAATATATAAAAGATTTAAAAAAAATGGTACACATGTATGGGGTACCTATCAAGAAAGGAGACTGAAGGACTAGAAGTTGCTCTAGGCGAGTCAGTGAGTGAGAAGTGAGTGAATGTGAAGACCTAGGACATTATTGGACACTCCTGCAGACTTTATAAACACTGTAGCCTTATGCTACATTAGACTTATAAAAAATATTTTTCTTTTTTCAATAACAAGTTAGCTTACTGTGACTTTTTTACTTTACAAACTTTTACATTTTAACTTTTGACTCTTTTATAATAACATTTAGCTTAAAACACAAACACCTTTTGCAGGCCAAGGCAGGCAGATTGCTTGAGCCCAGGAGTTAGAGACCAGCCTGGGCAACGTGGCGAGACCCCTTCTCCACAAAAAATACAAAAATTAGTGAGGTCTGGTGGCTCATAGCTGTAGTCCCAGCTACTAAGGAGGCTGAGGTGGGAGGATCACTCCAGCCTGGGAGGTCGAGGCTGAAGTGAGCCATGATTGCTGCTGTACTCCAGCCTGGGTAACAAAGTGAGAATCTGTCTCAAAAATAAAAATTAAAAAATAAATAAATGAAAGAAAAAAGTACCCACAAACACATTGTACAGCTGTAAAAATTATTTTCTTTCTTGATATCCTTATTCCAAAAGTTTTTCTATTTAGCAATTATTTTCTCTTTTTTCTCCTTTTTTTTTTTTGAGATGGAGTCTCAGTTTGTCATCCAGGCTGGAGTGCAGTGGCATGATCTCGGCTCACTGCAACCTCTGCCTCCTGGGTTCAAGTGATTCTCCTGCCTCAGCCTCCTGAGTAGCTGAGAGTATAGGCATAGGCCACCAAGTCCAGTCAATTTTTGTATTATTAGTAGAGATGGGGTTTCACCATGTTGGCCAGGCTGGTCTCGAACTCCTGACCTCAAGTGATTCGCTGGCCTTGGCCTCCCAAAGTTCTGGGATTATAGGTGTCAGCCACCACACCTGGCTCTTTTTTTTTTTTTTTTTTAAACTTTTAAACTTTAAAAATATCATTGTCTCTCACTTTCACATCTTGTCCCACTAGAAGGTGTTCAGGGGCAATAGCACTCATGGAGCTGTCATCTCCTATGATAACAATGTCTTCTTCTGGGATAACTCCTGAACGATCTGCCTGAGGCTGTTTTACAGGTAATTAAAAAAAAATTAGAAGTAGTTTGCTCTAAATTAACAACAAAAAGTATAGTATAGTAAATACACAAACCAGTAATAGTTGTTTATTAACATCATCAAGCTTTATGTGCTGTATATAAATGTATGTGCTCCACTTTTAAATGGCTGGCACTGCAGTAGGTGTATTTACACCACAAACACGTGAGTAATGTATTGTGCTATGACTTTATGATGGCTACAATGTCGCTAGGCGGTAGGAATTTTTTAGCTCCATTATAATTTTATAGGGCCATGGTCCCTGGTTGACCAAAATGTCATTAAATAGTGCATGTTTATGAGGCCAGGTGTGGTGGCTCACGCCTATAATCCCAGCACTTTGCGATGCTGAGGTGGGCCGATCATGAGGTCAAGAGACCATCCTGGCCAACATGGGGAAACCCTGTCTCTACTAAAAATACAAAAATTAGCTAGGCATGGTGGTGCATGCCTGTAGTACCATCTACTCAGGAGGCTGAGGCAGGAGAATCGCTTGAACCCGCGAGACAGAGGTTGCATTGAGCCGAGATTGTGCCACTGCACTCCAGCCTGGTGACAGAGCGAGTCTCCGTCTCAAAAAAAAAAGTATGAAAATGAAATGGCAATTATAATCATCATATCAGTGGAAATATTCTCAAAGCCATTTGAATAATTCAAGGATGACAAGAATTTATTGTATATTTTAAATGTTTATGTAGCTATCTTTTAATATTTGGGCTCAGAATCTCCAAGGATTTCAGGAAGCTAAAGCAAAAAAAAAAAAAAAAAAAAAAAATCCTTCTGAAATAGAGTGAATGAAATGTTTGCAAATGCATGTATCCATTGTGTAGATATTCATGATTCCTCAAGCACGAAGGCACATAGGTAAATGATGCTCATGACTTGGACAATGCTGACTGAATGCCTACTGCATGTCAGATATTGTGTTAGTGCCAGGGAGATGATGGATAAACAAAATAGACATAGTCTCTGCTCTCTATATAACTTAAATGCTAGTAGGGAATATAGATGTATAGACAGCAATTTTTAGATGATGTGCAGGATAATAGGATGAGGTGAATCCAGGGAGCTCACAAACAGAGGAGGGGCACTTCATTCAGTCTTGAGTAGCGAGAAATAGTAGATTATAACATGAAGAACTAATAAAGGGATGAAAGAGCATTGACGACTAATAACAGAGGCATGTTCTCTTTGCTCTAGATTGTTGCATATATCATGGCTTCTGCCTGGAGTCCTGTGACAGTCACACT
The DNA here is from genome assembly GCF_028885625.2 of Pongo pygmaeus. NCBI lineage: Eukaryota > Metazoa > Chordata > Mammalia > Primates > Hominidae > Pongo > Pongo pygmaeus. Next base: position 66,259,408 of record NC_072390.2, read on the forward strand.
AGGTGGTGCCTGGACTAGGCATGTTTTGAGGTGGCTGCTTTTCTCATATGCTTTTCTCTGGGATCTGACCATTCCTTTCATCTCTTGGCCATGCATGTGTTGTGTCATCTCCATCCTTTCTTCCTTTTTCCCTCACTTCCTGTCTCCCTTTGTTCTTTCCTTCTTCTCTCCACCCTACCCATTACACCTGATTGCAACTAGGGTTACTCATATCATTGGCTGGTCATTAACCAACCAGTGTCTGTCTCCCCATATCTCTAGAGACTTTGAAGTTATAATACAAGAGTTATTAAGAAATTATTTTTAGGCAGCTAGAAAGGGTGAAAGTTCTCCCTGGAATTTTCCTTTAATAAGAAGGAACCCCCAAACTATTTCTTCTCTAACAGAAAGCAGCCTGAGAAGTCAGGCATAGACATGCAAACTAGAAGCTTTTATATGTAAGTGGAAGCAGCTGTATCTGGAAGTTAGGTACATTCAATATGGCGTCTCCCGCCCGCTTTTCCTTGTCATCACGTGTGCCAGGTGTCATGGCAGCCTCCAGATAAAACCACGTGTACAGATATCAAGGCCGCTGCCAGGTGGAGGCCGTATTTGCATAATAAAAGACTAGGGTGGGAGGGCCAGCCTTTTTGTGGGCTATGTAAATGGCACACCTGGTCAAACCAATCCCCTCGGCCCTCTGTAAATCAAACATCGCCTCCTCAAGCCTCTGTACAAACCAATTGCGTTCGGCCACAAAAGACAAACCCTCTTTTGGGCGACCTGCTTTCTCAACATGAGGAAGCTTTTTCTCTCTCTTTTCTTTTTCTATTACACTTTCTGCTCCTGAACCCACTCCTCTTGTATGTCTGTGTCCTGAATTCTTTCTTGACCGAGACCAAGAGCCAGGGTATATACCGCAGACAACGGAGCCGTTTCAGTAAGAGGCACAACAACTGCGTTGAAACACAGTCTGTTGAGTAAATAAATAATTACCCCTCAACTTGATCCATGGGAACTCAAAGTACATTTTTGGAGCTTTCAGAACAAACAACACTCATATCTTTATTATATCATCATAAAAATTTTCTTTATAAAGTATATGAAAATGATGCTAACTATAACCATATTATTCTGTTTCATAACCAGCAACAATGCATTAGTTCCCTCAACCAAATCATAAACTGTTAATATAGGAATGGATGCATTTAAAAACAGACATTTGTGTTCCAATTTAGTATTCACCAAAGGTTTGTTAGGTAATCTAAAATGAAGTTAATTTTAGCTAAATTTTGGACTATTACATATGCTTTTTAAATAAGGCTTGAAGGGAAGAAGGATTGACTTTTAATTGTGATATCAGTAGTGAAAATGTTGTAGATTTCTGTTTCAGAGTTTAAAAAAACTTTGTTGAGTGGTGATGTAGCAGAATGTAACAGATATTGCCGAAATCTGCTGCCTAACAAACTGTTCCAAAACTCGGTGGCTTAAAATGATAATTCTCATGAATCTGATGTTAAGGGTAGTTTGATCTGAGCTGGGCTAGACTAGAGAGATTTGGCTCTGCTCCATATCCCTGATCCTGCCTGAGGACAAGCAGGCTAGCCCAGGTATGCTCTTCTCATGGTGATGAGAGGCAAAGAGAGCAGGTGCACCCATACAGATCTCTCAAGCCAAGGTTCAAAACTGGCAACCTGTCACTCCTGTCTCATTCTATGGTCCAAAAGTGTCTTATGGCCATACCCAAAGGTAAGGGGAAGTGATGTATGCCATTGCATAGTGAGAGGGTCCTGCAAGGTTTTATTGGAAGATCGTGTAGACAAGGAGGGTGATGAAGAAGGAACAGCAATATAATCCACACACAGAAACTGCCTAGTTATTCAATGAACTCGCTTCTCTTCTTCCTGGAGCCCACAGTTACTCTATCTTTCCTTGCCTCTAAGGCAGTAATGTCTGGCTATGTAACTGAGTTCTTGCCAAGGGGATGTGAAGCAGAAATGACTTGGCCCATAAAAATTTCTAATGGGAACTCTGTGCTATTTCCCCTTTCTTGGGCTTGATGCAGACAAACTAAGAAAACTTGAAAGCCACATATTGAATATAGTCAGAAGCACAAGATGAAGGAGGCTGTGTCCAAAAAGCAACTTCCCTTTGTTTGTTTGTTTGTTTGTTTGTTTTGAGACAGAGTCTTGCTCTGTTGCCCAGGCTGGAGTACAGTGGCGCTGAACTCGGCTGGGCTCACTGCAAGCTCCGCCTTCCGGGTTCACGCCATTCTCCTACCTCAGCCTCCTGAGTAGCTGGGACTACAGGCCCCCGCCACCACGCCCGGCTAATTTTTTTGTATTTTTAGTAGAGAGGAGCTTTCACCAGGATGGTCTCGATCTCCTAACCTCGTGATCCGTCCGCCTCGGCCTCCCAAAGTGCGGGGATTACAGGCTTGAGCCACCGCGCCCGGCCTGCAGCAACTTCCCTTTGGACTTTGAGAAGGAAATAAGCTTTTATTGTGCTGGCACCATTACTTATTTTTGGGGTTTGCCTATTACAGCAACTAGACTGGCTTACCCTAAATCATACATGTGATGTGTCTGGAGAAAGGCTCTAACGGTGCCTCCAGATTTCCTTGAGAGCACTTTAGACGCACTGCCCTAATGCTTATTAGGTTCAGCTTTCATTCCTTATGGGTAGCTTCTCCATATTTGCCAAAATCAGGGAGGAGAAACCTTGATTGTCCTGAGGTTGGGGAGATATTCTTCCTGGTAACCAGGGCATGATATAACACTGTAGTGCAACATCAACACTTCAGTGACCAAAATAAGTTCATGCAAAGGGTCAGGGATGGAATTGGCTTTCAGCTTCAATTAGACCTTTTATTGCTTCATTACATCCTTGATTCCATCGGATTCCTTTATTGGGAAGAAAGGAGGAGGAGAAGTATGAGGAGAAGGATTGTGTGGAAAAGTAAGCTTTATTTCAAGGCATTGACAAACTGGTAGGAAGGAGCACAGAGTTACCTGTCTATGTAGCAAGGGCTCAGTCAGGAGTCCCACCAATTCCTGCCCGAGGCCTACTCAATTTCCTCTTTAGGTTGAAACTAAAAAGTAGGCTTGCAGGTGCCAGTGATGTCTTTGTTATCCAAACATGCTCCACATCCAGGAAAGAGAACACCTGGGGTCACCTTATTGAGGGATTTGCTTAATTATTAAAATAAATATTTACATTGAGAATACAGTTAAGTTAGCTTTCTTTGCATGCTCACAGTTTTTAAAAGAGGCACAAGGCTTTCATTCATGTTTTAAGCAATTAAGTTGGTAAAAATCCTGTCTCCATTTTCTAAGAGATGGATTACATTCAATTACTCCTCACAACAGCCAACTGGAAGATCGTCTCATTGCTTTTGAAATACTGATTGGGCTGGTGTCTGTGACAGTAGCAAAATAAATGAGATTTCTATGTAACCCATGCTGATGCTGGATGCACTTGTTAGCCTGGCCCTTGTTCTGATACTCCACAATACAGCAGGTCAGCTGGTCATGCTCCTTAAGGAGCCACTGGGTAGTCAATTGATGTATTTGTCTGTTGTCACACTACTATAAAGAACTACCTGGGACTGGAAAATTTATGAAGAAAAGAGGTTTAATTGGCTGACAGTTCCACAAGCTTAACAGGAAGCATGACCGGGAGGCCTCAGGAAACTTACAATCACGGCAGAAGACAAAGGGGAAGCAAGCACCTTCTTTACAAGGTAGCAGGAGAGAGAGAGCAAGGGAGGAGGTGCTACACACTTCTAAACCATCAGATCTCATGAGAACTCACCATCATGAGAACAGCAAGGGGGAAATCTGCCCCTATGATCCAATCACCTCCTACCAGGTCCCTCCCCTAACATTGGGAATTACAACTTGAGATGAGATTTGGTTGGGGACACAGAGCTGAATCATGTCTATTGACTTCTGCCTTGCCCCTCAGCCAGTCTGATACGAAGGCCACCTACATTCTGAGGAGCCTCAGAAACCTCGGGCCACCACATGTCTCAGTCAGAGCCAATTAGCCACTCGGGCATGCGTATTTCATCTGGTAACATGCGCTGGGGCCTGCCAGGCTGTGTCCTTTGCCAAGGCCCAACTTACACCAAGAGTCCTTTCCTTTCACAGGAAATGCCAGGGATGTTCTTGTTTGGAATTAGAATGTCTATTTTATTTTAGAGTTTAGTTTTAAATGCGCAATCCATTCCAAGTTTTAAAGCATTATCCATTTGGGCATATCGTCTTCAACACTCATAAAAAGGCTTTCTATTTTTTTTATTTGAGACAATTTTGCCTCCTAAAGAAGCATCCCATATTTATAAGAGATAATACCTCCTACCAAATCCATCAAATAAGATTTCCCCCTAGTGCCTAATGTTAGAATGCTATGCCTCTAAGCTTTTCTTCAGATTCTTTTTTCTATTTAGTAACAAGTAGAATGTACTCATTACATCAACAAACCTAGGGATAAACATTTGGAAATCACCTCATTTTATGAGTTAGAGAAAACATATAATCATCTAGTTTACTAGACATTCACCAATGCCTCCTTGGTGGCATGACATATAGAAAAAAAGGAGATTAGTATTGAAGATGAAAATAGCTTTATCGTGGGCAGAGTGGCAATTAGAATTTTTGTCTCCAGACCATATGGGTTCTTATTATAATTCCCTTTCTGGCCCTCTCTTTCCTGGAGTCCTCTAATCCTGGTGGGTTGTTCTCACAGCTAACAATGATGGTTAACATTTAGTGAGCACTAACTGGGTCTTAGGCATTTGACATACACTTGCTTATTTAAGTCTAAAAAAAAAATCCTATGAGTTGGATGCTGTGATCCCCATTTTACAGATGGGGAAACTGAGGCACAGCCAGTAAGAGATTGGGCCATCGCTGAAACTCAGACAGTCTGATTCCAGAGGTTGAGCTCTTCTCCACTGTGCTATATGCTAAGAACTAAGTCATAATTTCAAGGTTGGTTAATCTTTTGTTCCACAAGGAAGATCAATTCTGTTAGGAATCTCCAGTAACTTTGTCTTGGCTGAGTTGTTGGTGTCAGCTAGATGAAGATGCCCCCTTTTTAAGTCCTCTTCTCTTCTCTATAAAATATATTCACTGATTAGTGATAGTCCACTATTCAGTGATAGTGGACACAAACATTTCCAACTTTCTCATATGATTCAGGCCCATGAAAAGCTAGATTCTTATTGTCCAACTGTATATAGCCTCAGAGGCCATAATATTTACTGTTAATATCAGGTGTTTTCAATCTATATTCAATGGGAATCAAGCTAGTATTCAGTGAGAGTGCACTAGAACTCTGGCTATCCTGGTTGTTAAAATTATACAATAACCATCACCCCAATTCTATCACACAATCTAGGAAATTGAAGGCTAAATTTGGCAACTGCAGAGAGTTAATGTCTGGCACAGCGGGGGCCTTCTGGACTCTGCTCGTGTTCTGCAGCCAACGTCCATTCTCAAGATATGGTGACTGCCACACATTCTCACTTAGAAGTGGGAGCTAAACAATGAGAACACATGGATACATGGTGGGGAATGACACACACTGGGGCCTGTCGGAGGGGCAGGGGTTGATGAGGAAAGGGAATAGCCAATGCTATTGGCTATTCAGGAAGAATAGCCAATAATCAGGAAGAACAGCCAATGGATGCTGGGCTTAATACCTTGGTGATTGGTTGATCTGTTCAGAAAACCACCATGACACACGTTTATCTATGTAACAAACCTGCACATCTTTCACATGTACCCTGGAACTTAAAATAAAAGTTGAAGAAAAAAAAATATTTGGTGCCTGTGTTCTGCCTTCTGTTAGATGTTTTGGAGTATCAGCCCCACCTATATGCATTCAGAAACAGCAGACCACCACAGAAAGACAGCTAAATTTGGTTTCAGGAGAACTAGGTTCTAGATCCTTATTCTCTCCGAACGTGGGAACTTGATTAAGTTGCTCTATTGCTCCGAACCTCCATTAGTTCATCTATATAGTGGAGAAAACAATGTCTGCTCTGCCCTCGTCATTTGGCTGAGGGTAGGATCATGGGAAAGAAAATGGCTGAAAACCTGCTTACAAACTGGAGGAGTCTCATTTTCAGTTCGGGGGGCCATGAATGACCTCTGGGTCCTGTTAGTGTTCCTCAAAGAAAACCTAGGGGTCTGCAGTGTTTTTTCACAAGAAGAGTTAGATGTTAGATATTTTTGTGAAGTTACTGACGTTTTGTATTTTAAGTTCTTGTGGAGTATGTGATTTCTTTACTTTTATTCCCTTCTCTTTTTTTCTCCAAATATTCCTCTCAACCAGTGCATTCATTATTAAAATATAATCAGAGTGTGTTTCAGAAAGTTAACCGCATGAGGGTAGGAAATTGAAGGCTAAAACATGAATTCTGTTTGTTAATGTTGATTGAGAAGTAAAGTGAAAATGAGACAGCAGATTTAAAATATATTTCAAAATTCAGTTTCCATCCTCAAACTTATCACCCTAATATTTACTCATTTTAAAATTTATATTTTGGTCACCTTTCCTACAGCAGAGATCTTTGATTTTTTTTTTACAAACATATTTTAGTTTTTAAATTATTTTCTTTGTTACCATTATTGACACCTTGCCACTTTGCAGTTTCACTGTTTTAAAACAAAGATTCTATTAATTTAAGGTTGAACGTTTCTTTTTGGTGATATCTTTTTTCATTTTTAAAAATAGCCTTAGTGAGATATAATTCATATATCATATAATTTACTCATTTAAAGTGTGTAACTCACTTGCTTTTACTATATTCACAGAGATGTGCAACCATCACCATTAACAATATTAGAACACTTTTATCATCCCCGAAAAAAACCTCATACCTTTTAGCAATGACTTCCCATTGCCTCCTAATGCTATCTCCCCACCCCACCCCAGGACAATACAACTGTGAATCAATTTTCTGTCTATAAATTTGTCTATTCTAGACATTTTTTTTTTTTTCGTGAGACAGAGTCTCGCTCTGTCACTCAGGCTGGAGTGCAGTGGCTTGATCTCAGCTCACTGCAACCTCCGCCTCCTGGGTTCAGGCGATTCTCAGGCTTCAGCCTCGTGAGTAGCTGAGATTACAGGCATGTGCCACCACACCTGGCTAATTTTTTAAATTCTTTTTTATTTTTTAGTAGAGATGTGCTTTCACCACGTTGGCCAGGCTGGCCTCCAACTCTTGACCTCAAGTAATTCACCTGCCTCAGCCTCCCAAAGTGCTGGGATTGCAGTCATGAGCCACTATGCCTGGCCTATTCTGGACATTTTCTATATATGAAATCATGTAATATGTGCTCTTTGTGACTAGCTTCTTTAATTTGGCATGATGTTTTCCAAGGTTCCCATGATATCTTTTTGATAAGAGATCATGTATTGTCTAGGGATAGTTCCTGTGCTTAATTGCTCTTTAAGTGTTTTTATATATTGCCTCACCAAATACAACATAAATATTCAGAAATTGTTTTGACATCTGGGGTTTTTTATGCCTAGAAAAGCTCTGCCTTCTGCTGGGAAATGCTCCTTCCAATCTTGTGTTTCAGGGGAGCACATGAAATGGTCTTTAAACAGGCCCTTTCCCCCCATCCAGTTTGGGGATGGAAGCCTGACCCCGCTGATACTACCCTGAGATTTTAGAACTGGTAACTGAGACATCAGGTCCGACGGCCTCTCTAGAGCTGGAGATGAGGTCGTCATGTCTCCTGCTGTGTGGAAGAAGGTGGTACGTGGTAAGGAGAATGACGCCCACATGAAGGGATGAGTCATCTGGGACCCCTGACAGCATCCACGTTTCTGATGCCATTGTTCTCCTAGACCCAGGTGGGTCCCCGACCCTCCTATGCTGTCTATAGGGCACACTATTATACATTTCATATTTGGTAGTAAGTATTTAGACATGGGAATGATCACTGCATCTAAAGTACCAGGAAAGGTTCAAAAGTGTGGGTCAGCTGCCTCTGGGAGCATCATTTTAATGGGTCATCACAACCTAACGTAATTAATATGTAAGCCTGGTAGGCTTAGCATCCCAGGTATTTTACATTGGCTGATGATGCCTTCCATGAGCAAATTCAAGTTCTCAGTTTACATCAGTGACATATCACCAAATTTTGTGGGCATTTTTCTGATCATTAAAAAATGCATTACATAGCATATACCTATATGGAACACATTCAGATTTTTTCTTCCACATCTCATTGGTTTGAATGAATAGATGTTCTTTCTCATGCAGACTTGCTTAGTATCATTAAATAAGTAATTGGAAATAGAAGCCAGGAAGAAATTTCAGACATGTACAACATTTTTCTACTTTAAATGTACCTTTTAGCATTTTCTGCATGCACCAAGTACTGAAAAAAATGAAATGCAAAGTTAATTTATCATTACTTTGTAATGTTACACTTATCTATCTACTGTTTAAAGAAAAGGTTTGGATCTTGACTTAAAACTGAAACTATATATATGCTCTTATTTATTTAGGTGCATGTAAAAGACAAACTCTAAGAAAAAATTCCTGACCCCTCTTACTACACTTTTTCTATGTGATGTGTGTTGCAAAAAGGAAGTGTTGGCATTTATAACAATCCTGTGTGTTTAGTGGAAATTCCTGGCCTTTTAAAATTAATGCTGTTTTTTTTTTTTTTTTTGGTGTCCTATTTTACCACTGCTTACAGACAACCTTCACATCAGTTCTTCTTGCTAACTTATGAAATGGCTGCTTGGGCAATACTTTGAGGGACAAAGATAAGAGAAAGGAAAATATAGATCTGAGAAGAGAGATGGGGAAGAGAAGAATGTGATGGGTCAAGAAGGGAGTAGGCTGTGAACACGATTTCTGACAAGGCAGAGGGCGTGTTCCCAGGTGGTGCTGATCCCAGCAGGAAAGAGGTCCCTGAACTGGGAGACGAGCCCCAGGAGCTGTGGGAAGCATTGACTCTTCATCAGGAGTTGTGTTGTTCAATCTTATCTTACGAATTTGCAGTCAGATGGAAGGTTCAGCACTTCACAGATGTGCAAGATTTCTCATTTAGGTAGAAGAAGAGGATCCAGGTCATTTCTGTGTAAGAGATGACTCAAGGCTGGGAAGACCCAGAGCCCAAAGCTGTGAAGGTTCTGCGAGTCACGGTGATCTCACTGAACAGGGACTTTTCAAGCCACTTCATTTACGGCACTGCTGAGAGGATAGCAAAGGTGGAGAGGCTGGGCTGTAAACTCCAAACTCAATTTGAATCATAAAATATTACTTTTATCTGGTTTTTGCACAAGTGTACAGTGGGTTTTGTATAAAACTTGAGAGGGAAAAAGCATTCTGCTGCTAACATATTACAAAGTTAGAAATCTTGCCTCAGAGGGTATTTCTTTAGCCTGATGCTTCAAGGGGGGCCTGAAACTGTTCTAGGGGGAGCTGGGCATGCCCATGTGTCTGAGCCTGGGTGGGCTTCCCCCATCTCTCAAGCCACTTTGGCTCTGGCTGTCAAGGGTCACTTATGTCACTGTGAGCCATGGAAGAGAACAGAGAAAGTACTTCCTGGGAAGAAGAGGGTGAGGCAATAGGAGGTATTATAAGGAAGGACCTTTAGCAGGAAATGCTCCTCAGAGAGGCCAAAATGATGTCATTGGATCATAAGCCCAATAGCAGTCAGAGGCCAAGTGTCACAGGAGACAAATATGCAAGCTTGAGTCTTGCATATTGTTTAACAGAACTTTTGGTCCAAAGGGCCAGTTATTTTATTTCACTTAATTTTCTGTCAATAGGGCTTGCCAAGGACTGACCTATAAAATTGAGTGAGCCCTAGGGACAGGGAAATGAATGTATTTTGACCTCAGCCAAGAAACCAGACCCAAGTTTAATCAGTAGCTTGATTCAAGATATGTTTCCATTCTGTGCTAATGACTGTGTCGTCTCTGGTAGGGAGGTAAGAGGGGTCTTGGAAGCTCCCCTCATTCCCCACCCCCCATCTCTTGCATGAGTTCCTGCAGGTCCAACCAGCTTGAATGGGGGTGTTGATATGGTTTGGATGTTTGTCCCCTCCAAATCCCATGTTGAAATGTGATTCTTAATGTTGGAGGAAGGGTCTAGGGGGAGGTATTGGATCATGGGGATGGATCCCTCCTAAATGGATTAGCACCATCCCCTTGGTGATAAGTGAGTTCTTGCTCAGTTAGTTCATACAGGATCTGGTTGTTTAAAAGTCTGAGAACTTACCTCCCTGAATCTCTTGCTCCAGCTCTTGCCCTGTGATGTGCCTGCTCCCCTTCGCCTTCCACCATGACTGTAAGCTTCCTGAGGCCCTCACCAGAAGCAGATGCTGGCACCATGATTCCTGCAGAGCCTGCAGGACTGTGACCCCGAATAAACCACTTTACTTTATAAGTTACACAGGTATGACCTAGAATTGAAGGGTCTCAGCGCCACAGAAGACACAAAGAACTTCTGAAGAATGCACATCCCTAACCGGGGAAGTCAGAGAACCACCTGCTTAAGAAATGCTTTTCTTAATGTATCATTTGAAAGTGCAGGCTCCTGGGCCTCACCTAAAGTTCACTGGATGAGCATTCCTGGGGGTGGAGCTCAGGAATGTGCATTTACACCTATGAAAGGAAAATAAAAACTTAGGATTCCAATTTACTCTGCCAAAAGGAAAAAAAAATGAAGCTGAAAGCTGAGTCATGCCAGAAACTGCCTTTCCTTTTGTCCCTAAGCAGAGAGCTACAGATAAAAGGTTAAGTATCTCCATAGGTAGCTACTCTATGTTCACCTTATCTTATGCAAAGTGCTGAGTTACTGAGTACGAGACAAATATGTAACTGACTGTTTCCCTACCTGTTCCTTTTCTCTTGCAGCATGTGGATTGCCATGCCCTTCCTGTTCCCCTCCAGCCTGTTTTTCCCCTTTAAATATTGAATCCCTCGAAATCATCTTTTGAGAAAGGTAGACCATAGACTGTTTCTGTGATTCTGTGTTTTTTCTTCTGCGTGTGTCCTCTAACCCTGGCAAAAAAAATCTAAATTGATTGAGATCTATCTCAGATACTTTTTGTTTACACACCAAGTCCCAGAGTAACTCTTAGGCATGCCAACTTTTGGAAACCATTGCTTTAGGGCATGGAATGGCTGGGATATGAAGCTTTAAATTTGAAGAAACATGACTCACATTTTCCTCAATGGTATATTCTCAGCTAAAGACTCTGCAGATCATATCATGGAGGAATCATTGTGTCCCAGGAATTGCTATAGTGGCGATGGGGCATGAATCTTAAGGTAAGACCAACCTTGTGATGGCTCACTGGGAGAAGGGAGAGGAGGAAAAAACTCTAGAGATAGGAGAAAGATTAGAAGCTGGTGTGTGCCTATGAGGGGACCCCACTATGAAGAGTTTAATTTTTGGTCCTTTTCCTCTTGAACTCTGGAATAGTTACATTTGACATCAGGTTTCATTATTCCCCAGTTAACTTCCATACTTCCATGAAGTCCATTCAAACATATAGTATAGTCTACATGGTGTCATGGCTGCAGGGGGATTAGGGAAGAGCAGTAAAAGGAAATGTGGCTTCCCTAGAACCACTCCACTGCCGAGGCCAGCATGTTGAAGACAGCATTAGTTAAAAGCCGGAACATACAGAATTCTAGGCAGGGGCCACGGGGCAATGAGTATATGCCAAGGCATTGGCAGGGAGGAGAATATGACAAGGACAACAGCTACCAGTAGTCACTGTTCCTACTTCTGTTCCTATTTCCTCTTTAACCAACTCCAAACAGATTTTTATCTCCACTCATCTTGAAATCTCTTGGCAAGGTCACCCATGACATCTAAATTGCCAAATTCAATGATCATTTCAAAGATATTCTCTTTGACCTGTTGATAGGCATTTGGCACAATTGACCATTTGCTTCTTGAAAAGCTCTTCCGGGCCGGCGCGGTGGCTCATGCCTGTAATCCCAGCACTTTGGGAGGCCAAGGCGGCAGATTATGAGGTCAGGAGTTCAAGTCCTGCCTGGCCAACATGATGAAACCACATCTCTACTAAAAATACAAAATGTTAGCCGGGCATGGTGGCATGCTCCTGTAGTCCCAGCTACTCAGGAGGCTGAGGCAGGAGAATCACTTGAATCCGGGAGGTGGAGGTTCCAGTGAGCCGAGATCATGCCACTGCACTCCGGCCTAGGTGACAGAGTGAGACCCGTCTCAAAAAAAAAAAAAAAAGAAAGAGAAAAAAGAAAAGCTCTTCCCTTGGCTTGCAGATGAGCACTCAGTCTTGCTTTTTCTGCTCCTTTACCAGGTGATCCTTTGATATTACCTTTAGTCATTCTTTCTCAATGTGGGCATGGCCAAGGGCTTAGTTCTTGGACATACTTTTCTTCATTCTCCTCACTTAACCCATGGACTGATGACTCCCAATATATTTATCTCCAGTTCCAATTTCTCCTCACTTGTAAATACAACTGCTAACTGTCCATCTCCACTGGGAACTATGATTAGGCTGACATAACATGTCCAAACCACACTCACTATTTCTTCTCTGCTGCCCCAAACCTGTTCCTCCTCAGTTTTCCCCATTTTTCTAACGACTTAGGCCAAAAACCTTGGCATTACCCCAACTCTTCTCTTTCTCTCACATCTCATACCCAGTTCAACAACAAACCCTGTAGGTTCTACCAGGAAAATATTTCCAAGGTGTGTACCCACCTCTCACCACTTTCATCTTTACCCCCCTCACGCAAACTACTACTATCTAGCATCTGGATTTTTGCTGCATATCTAGGCAAAAATCTAACTTGCTCCTGCTTCCACACTAACCCTTATGTGGTAAATGATTAACTCAGCAGGTTTCAGTTGTCCAAACCTTGTACATTTCAAAGAAAGTTTGGCCCTTACCTGGCTACTGGGAAATAACTTCTAAGGCTTTGGAATATTCTGACTGATAAGAGTGCCTTTGTTTACCTGATATCTTAGGCCACTCTAGATAGTTTATGCTAATAATGTGATTAATGGTGAGGGCCTTGGGTAATAAAACTTAGGTAATAAAACCAGTAATAAAACTGGTATCAACTTTATTTCTGGAGGAATGGAGACTGAGCATGATGGTTAATTTTATGTGTCAACTTGGTGAGCCCACAGAGCTCAGGTATTTTGTGGAACATTATTCTGGGTGTTTCTGTCAAGATCTTTTTTAGATGAGATTAACATATAACTTAGTAGACTTTGAGTAAAGCAGATTAACCTCCATAATGTGTGGGTGGGCCTTATCCAATCAGTTGAAGGTTATAAGAGAACAGACTGACCATCCCTGATGAAGAAGGAATTCTCTGGGGTGTGTGTGTGTGTGTGTGTGTGTGTGTGAAGTCTATGGTAAAGCAAAGAAATAATTATGTCAGCAGATTGTTTTTGAACTAACCCTTCACTAAGTCTCCAGCCTGTTGGGCTACTCCATCAGATTTTGGACTTGCCAAGCCACAATTGCACGAGTTTATTCCTTAAAAAAAAAAAAAACTTTCTGTATATACATCTTGTTGTCCTGTTTCTTTGGAGAACCTTGACTAATATACTGAGTAATTAAGATCAACTGCATGGGTGATTGGTCATGCCAACATGACCAACCCCCATTAAAGAACCTAGACATCAAGGCTTGGGTGAGCTTCTGTGATGGCTGATGCCTTGTGAGTATTGCTCAGTTCACACAACATTGCAGGTAGAATTAAACACTGTCTATTTGATTCCACAAGGAAGGGATAAATGGCAGTTTGCACCTTTTTCTTCTGGACCATATCCTGTGTGCCTCTTTCCATTGCGGATTTTAATCTGTGCCGTTTTGCTGGAATAAACCACAATAGTGAGTCTAATAGCTTTGCTGAGTTCTGAGTTATTTGTAGGAGATCACTGAATCTGAGGGTGGTCTTGAAGGATCCCCCTGAATGCAACCCCAACCATGTATTTTCCTTATAATAAGCTTTTAAAATACAAAGTAGATTATATCCTTTCTCTGCCACTAACTTTTAATAGTTCTCTGTTTTTCTCACAGTGAAAGCCAAAGTCCTCAGGACCTCCCCCTCCTGACTTCCTTTCTGACCTCAACTCTTACTTCCCCATCACTCACTCAGCTCCCACTTCATGGGCTCTTTGCTGATTTCCTTGAACTCTCCAACCTCAGGACTTTGTATATACTTGCATTTAGTGTTTCCTCTTCCTGAAGGCTTTTTACACAAATACCTATGTGACTCACTCACTCACTTCCTTTAGACCTTTGATCAATCAGTTAGACCTAACTGAAAGGTCTTCCTTGACTACTGCATATAAAATAGCATTCTACCCCCATGATTTCCTATTTCTTTTTATAATTTTTTATAGCACTTTTTACATCTTGACAAATTTTACATTTATATGATTATGTGTTCCTTATCTATCATCCCCCACTAGAAAATAAGTTCCATGAGATCAGGGACTTTGTCTATTTTATTAACTTCCGTATCCCCTATCTCTTGTACTTAAAACAGTGTGTGACACATAGTAGATGCTTAATAAATGTTAGTAGAATAAATGAATGAATGAGTGAGTAACTTCAAAATGAACAAAAAATGAGGATGAAGATTGATCTTACTCTTTCAAATCTCTCTGCACTCCTTGCCCTCTGTATCGCTATGTTATTTACCACTAAGACCTCTTATTTCTTCCTTTGAAACTATTTTAGATGAAACTTGTCCTCCATTCACTTGCCATTCATACATTTTGGTTTTCCCTTTTATAAAATAAAACTTTTTATTGCGGTATAATACACATAACATAAAATTGACCATTTTAACCATTCCAAGTGTACAATTTGGTGGCATTAAGTACATTCACAAGGTTGTACAATCATTTCCACTATCAATTTCCCAAAATTTTTCGTCATCCCAAATGGGAACTCTGTACCCATTGAAAAATAACTTCCCATTTCCTCTTTCCCCCACCCTGGGTAAGCTCTATTCTACAGTATGTCTCTATGAATTTGCCTATTTTGGGTAACCTCATATAAGTGGAATCATATAATATTTGTTCTTTTGTGACTGACTGGCTTATTTCACTTAGCAAATGTCTCCAAGGTCACCCATGTTGTAACATGGATCAGAATTTTCTTCTTTTTAATGGTTGAATAACATTCCATTGTATGTATATACCACATTAAAAAAATCAATTTATCTGTTGATGGACATGGGTTATTTCCACCTTTTGGCTATTGAGATTAATGGTCTGAATATTGGTGTGCAAGAATATGTTTGAGTCTCTCTTCTCAATTCCCTTGGGTATATACCTAGGAGAGGAATTGCTGGATCATATGGTAATTCTATGTTTAACCTTTGAGGAACCATCTAACTATGTTTCACAGCAACTGTACCATCTTACATTCCCATCGGCAATGCATGAAGATCCTGATTTCTTCATATCTCCACCAACACTTTTTTCCTTTTTAAAAAAATAATATCCTTCATGATGGGTGTGAAATGATATCTCATTATGATTCACAGTCTTTTACCTCATCACCTTGCACCTGGATTGATGAAAGAGTCTCCTTGGGAATATACCTGCCCTCCATGTTTCCCTTCCTGCTGCATTTGACCACTGTTGCTCATGCATCTTTGTAAAACACCATCCTGATGTAGATTTGGGCAATATTTTTATAAAGATGATGGAAACAATGAGGCTGCTGAGGATGTGTGAGAATTAATATTAGGTGGCAATTTGATTGGATTGAAGGATGCCTAGATAGCTGGTAAAGTATTGTTTCTGGGTGTGTCTGTGAGGGTGTTGTAGAGGAGATTGACATTTGAGTCAGTGGACTGGGAGAGGAAGACTCACCCTCAATGTCGGTGGGCACCATCCAATCGAATGGAAGCAGGTGAAAGAAGGTGGGATAAGCTGGCTAGTCGAATCTTCTGGTTTTCATCTTTCGTCTATGATGGGTGCTTCCATCTGTTCCTCCTGTCCTTGGACACCTGACTCCAGGTTCTTCGGCCTTTGGACTCTTGGACTTGCACCAGTGGTTTGCTGGGCGCTCTTGGGCCTTTGGCCACAGACTGAAGGCTGCACTGTTGGCTTCCCTACTTTTGAGGTTTTTGGACTTGGACTGTGTTACAACTGGCTTCTCTCTCAGCTTGGAGACAGCCAATTGTAGGACTTTGTCTTGTGATTGTGTGAGCAAATTTTCCCTAATAAACTTCCTTTCCTATATGTGTATATCCTATTAGTTCTGTCCTTCTGGAGAACCCTAATACAGCATGTACAGAGAAGAAAAGGAAAAGGAAAAGGAAAGAAGATGAAGGCAGATTATCCTGGAATATTTTTAAAGGACAAGGTGGGGGTCAGAATACAAGACACTGACAAGGGTCTCCTAATAGCCCAGGGAGGAGAGAATTTTGAGAAAGAAGTGATCAGCGTTGCTCTGAAATTACAGAGAGTCAGGTGTTTTGAAGAGTGATGGCTGGATTTTGACAATTAAGAGTAAGCAATTCATAACTTTTGAGACATAGTTTATGTTTACTGGAGGAGGTAGGGTAGAATAAAATATCATTGAATTGACAAAAGAATAATGGGGTTATTATTATTATTATTATTATTTTCCAGATGATTATCAGCAAAGGAAAGCAGGATAGTAGAAGAGCTGTGGGGAGGGGTTTTTTAAAGATGGGAAATCAAGACTAGTAGCCCAGCCACAGAGGCAGAGCCTCCAGGTCTCTGGGCTTTGAACTTCTGGTGCCACTTAGACTTCTGCCAACACCCCAATCCAGAGCCAGATCCTGACAAGCGATATTCCTTTCTATCTTAGAGAGGTAGCTCCTTTCCATTTTTGAGAACCTGCACTCCACTGAGCCTTCACTTTGAAAAGAAAGTGAAGGGAGAAAGACTGCAATGTCGTAAGCCTTAGCAGCCCTGACTTTAAGCTCCAGTCATATCCTTGGCATCTTAATCTCTCCTGTGAGAAATGGAGCTTTAGTGTAAAAATATATTTACCCTTCATGGTGACAACACATCCGAGACTTGTGCTCAGAGGTCGTTTAGCAGATCAGTGGTCCCAACACCAACTAAAAGAAGATATTATGGTTAATGATATTAGATGGATGTGAAGGAGTCATTACTGGAGAAACATCAGGGTAGGGCTATATGTGAAATGTCCCGAAGGGAACAGGATTTAATGGAGGATCTCAAGGTTGCAAGAAAGGCATACCATGAGCTCATACTACAGTTGTCTCTTGTTTCATGGGGGGCACTCATGCTTATATTTGGTGACTTGAATGCTTACATATCTCTGCATGAAGATTTATTGGCAAGAATAGGAGAAACAACCAAATCTGATGAAATAGTGGAGCAGACTGGGCCCATTCTCATGAGCTGGTTGCGAAGCTTAAATACCTGTAAAGACTATCGTCATAACCAGCTGGTGGCCAATGCACTGCTTTCCAAAAGAAACAAGATTCAAGAATCCAAGACTTCTTGAGCAATGTCTTGAGTCTCCTTTCAGTCAAAAATTAGATCTTTAGAATTTCCTAGATATTCCTTAAAGTTGCCTCATCAAATAATCTTTAGTGTGATAAGGCATTTTTAAACATTCTCCAAAAGATCACCCTGAGATTGAGCATCTAGAGAACGTTGTATTGGTAACACAGGGAGTTCCCTCTGATATTAACTAGAAGAAAGGCCAATTAGAGTGCCAGTATTTTACTGACAAACTGGAGTAACTGGATGAAAAAGTGAAAGGATCATAGAATTGAAACAAGCAAAGTATTGCTCTGCCATGGGAACTTGAAAAATAAGACAGACATAAGCTTTACATTTCCCTGTTTCAAGACTTCTTGGTTTTGACTTGATTTGGTAACAAGAAACACAAAAGGAGAATTACTCTTATCCACTTTGCTGGCAACCAACCCTAGTCTAAGAGCTAGTCTTTGAAGACCCGAAGGATGGAGATGTGAGAATGGGAAAGTCCTTTTGAAGACGTTTCAGTAATTCAGATAAAGCTAAAAATATCTTTGTAGTTTGCTTCCAAGACCCTTCTTTGGGCCAGTCTCACACGCCGTAAGTCTAAGATGTGTTTCATAAGCAGCAGTGGTTCCATTGTACTTAAGTCACCATTGCTCCTTTCCAATAGGCCACCAGTCTAACTAAGTTTGAGGATTTGCCAGAGCTCCAAAAAGAGTGGGAAAAGAGCAATCCCTTGGTCTGGATCATCAAAGACTGGAGGAAGGCTTCTACAGTTTTTGGTGTTATTCAAATAGACGTTAAAAAAAACACTTCATAATATGGTTCCCCTGCACAAATAGCAGAACACACCAAAAGCGTAAAAACACTCAGAACGCAGTCTGGGTTCCAAAAAGCAAGGGACAAAGCCTAGTTAAGTGGCAAATGCAAACGGATTTTGGGATAAGGAGAGTTCTGTGTATTTACTGGTAAACAGACTATTTGTAAATGAGTACAGGGGTTTTTCTTTTCTTGAAATGTAAGCATGAGAGAATTATAAGCTTACCTTATGTCAGCTTTAATATTTTCTATGTTTTTTGTTGTTGTTTCAAATGGCAGGTAAAGGTATACAGACTACATTACATTAATGGTGTTAATTTTTTTTTTTTTTTTTTTTTCATGGAGAACAGATCTCACTGTATTGCCCAGGCTGGTCTTGAATTTGTGGGCTCAAGTGATCCTCCCACCTTGGCCTCCCAAAGTATTGGGATTACAGGCATGAGCCACTGGGTCTATGGTCTTATTTTTAAAAGACTTTAATTTTTTTTAGTTCATTTAGAACATCCAACTCTGGCATTTTTAATCAAATGAAATATTTATGAAGTGGATTTTCTTTTAATTCTGAATTCATCATGACTTTATAGTATCAACTAATTATGGTATTTATAATATTTGCCAACACATAGAATTTTGCAAACACTAGGCTTTTTCAGTGTTTCTTCAATAAACTTAGCATGCAAAATTGGAAGTTTTAACATTGACACCTAATTCTACATGACATATACGTTTGCAGTATTTAAAAATTCACACTGAGGCTAGGTGCAGTGGCTCATACCTGTAATCCCAGCACTTTGGGAGGCCAAGATGGGTGGATCACGAGGTCAAGAGATCAAGACCACCTTGGCCAACATGGTGAAACCCCGTCTCTATTTAAAATACAAAAAATTAGCCGGGCATGGTGGTGCATGCCTGTAGTCCCAGCTACTTGGAAGGCTGAGGCAGGAGGATCACTTGAACCCAGGAGGCGGAGGTTGCAGTGAGCCGAGATCGTGCCACTGCATTGCAACCTGACAACAGAGTGAAACTCCATCTCAAAAAAAAAAAAAAAAAAAAAAAAATTCACACTGAAACATAAATTCTTTGGAAAATAGACCATAAAACTTCATAGGCTTTTAATTTCACCAACTGAAATCTTTACCTTGGTTTTTATTTTTCACTGCACGTGCCTCATTTTTTCATCCATTTAACCTGCCAATTATTGTTTTGTTTACTACAAACTAGATTTGATATTTGGCTTTATTTTGTTTTTTACTTTGCAGCCTTTTCAAATTGGCATATCTTAAAGATATTTTTCTTTCTTGATTAAAAATGTGTGTGTGTTTAATTATTTCAGCGTAACCAAGTGAAACTAAGCCATACTATTTTTCAGCCGATTAAGAAGATTGCAGTTTTAAAATACAACATTTTGAGGTGATGAATACATGTGAAATGACTTATTATACTCTACTGAAAATCTGCTGTAAGACATTCACTGGAAATTTTAGCTTTATCTGAAAAGCAAGAGGGAAGACAAATTGACTGATAGTAAATTTAATGATAGGGAATGAGGGCGGGTTTGTCTTAAAGCAAAAAATGTCTGGTTCTACCATCATGTGAAAATATAGTAAAAGCTAAATCAGAGGTGTAGAGTCATTGTGGAACACCTGAGGGGAAGTTAACTTTATTTCCCTGAAAATAATGTTTGAAAACAAATAATAAAATGTAATAAAAATTTGACAATATTTGGTTAATTTCAATGGATTTATTCATAAGATGGAGAAAAGGCTGATGATGTAAAATGTTACACGGGTGACATATAGAAAGAGTAAACTTATAACTTAATTTTCTTTGTTAATATAACAGTGAGATCATATCCTTTAAAAAGGGAGTATGGGGTGGACCAGAAGTCCCTTACCCTGGCTGCGCTATAGTAGTGAAAAATCCAAGTATATGTTGAACATTTTGTAAAATATGTTTGCCCAGTGGAAATGAAAATTAGAAAAGACGGTAAATAGATCAATCCAAATAAATTCTCTGTATCAGTGAATGATACAGTTAAGTAAGCAAGCAAACAAACAAAAAACACACGTAGAAGAAACCCAGACGAACTCAGATTTCATGTGTTGATGGAAGAACCAAGAGAATGAAAGGGAGTGGAAGGGTAAAGATGGGGAGAGAAACTAGAGTGTCCCCTGAGGCTCCTTCCTCTGAGCACAGAGGGATGGAGATGGTAGACACATACTGGGAATTCCGGAGAGGAGAGAATTCAGGGACTTCTGTTAATAACCTTGGTCTTGGGCATGTTGGAGGAGGCAAGGTCACTCATTGTCTTACTGAGCTGAAAGGAGAACTTACACTGGAGTTTTGAGCAGGGAAAAGGTTTGTATGAGTGCAATGAGTGTGGCCAGAACCAATGAGAAGCAATGTGAATATGGTTCAGGTGTTTCTCAAAAAGTGACGGAGAAGAAGGGAGGACACAGGGTCGTTGATCTGGATGGAGGAATGAGCATTGGACTTGTTTTGATCTTTAAAAAGTACAGGGCTTAAGTGGTGGGGGCTGTCTGGAACCCTTTCCCTCCCGTACACTCAGCACGTTGTTTGCTTCTGACACCTCCCATTGCACACACTTGTGAGGCTGGCTACACTCACAAGGAGTGGCACATCCATCAGCAAATCGGGCTCTGACATTATTTCAGCTTCCTGCCTTTCTCCCCCAATCTGCTTCATCCTGTTAAAAGCATCTTCTTGAGACACAGTTGACATAATTTTGGCTTTAATATTCTCTCTTGTGAATTTACTCTGTAATCTTGGAAACAAAACACAGAAGGAAAGAAGAAAGAAAAAGAAATCTCCAAACCCATACTCCTTATCAAAAAATTTCAGGGTTATTACCACACAAGCTTGTGGCAGTTTCTGTTATCTAGAGGAGGATGGGGAGTTCCAGGGAGACAGAGGAAGGGGAGGGAGAGCTGAGAGATAAGGTGGTTTGTCTAATCCCCAATTTCCTTTTCCTGATGACTTCTAGACTATTTCTCACAAAGTCACTGTGTCCGAAGGCTACTTTTATACACCTTGTCCTCATCACCCTTCCCTGTAGCGCTTTCCCTTAACTAAGGAAAGTTCTTTGGGCTCCAGGCTACAACTTCCACCTCAATTAATGGAGTAACTGTTTCGTTTGGTCCTTGGTTTGATTACATTTATTGGGAGGTGACTACGAGCAGGCACTGAGCCAAGTGCTGTGAGCAATACAGGGATGAACAAGAAGTCACAATGAGCTGAGAGAGGCACAGTCTGGCAGAATGTGGCAGGCAGGGCAGGGGAGGGACCACAGCTTTGTGCAATGGCAAAGAGACTGCTTCCAATTGGGAGGGCATGGAGATGTTTCATGATGAGAGCGACTTTACCTATTTATTTTTTAAATTTCATTTGTATTTTTAATTTTTGTAGGTACATAGTAGGTGTATACATTTATGGAGCACATTAGATGTTTTGATATGGGCATGCAGTGTGAAATACACACATCATGGAGAATGGAATATCCATCTTCTCAAGCATCTACCCTTTGAGTTACAACGCAATTACACTTTTTATTTTTAATTGTACAATTAAGTTATTATTGATGACAGTCACCCTGTTGTGCTGTCAAATAGTAGGTCTTATTTATTCTTTGTAACTACTATTTTGTACCCATGAGAGCGACTTTAGAACTGGGCTTGCCAGATGTAAGGAATCAGGCTGTTCTGGCCAGATGTTAGGGAGAAAGAGGCACAGCCTTCTTGGTGGAGGAAATGAGGTGAGCAGAGACACAGAGGCAGGAGAGGGCAGGAGGCCAGGGATGGTCTGGGTTGGAGTAAACACTGGATGAGGAGAGAAGTGGTAAGCCAGCCTTGCTTGCTCTGCTTGGGAGTTTGGATTTTCTTCTATGAGCACTTCAAAGCCTTCATTGCCTGTACTTCATTGCAAAGGCTTTCTCGTTTATCTGCCTATTTGTAGTTAAATCTCTGTCTCTCAGTTTCATCTGTTAAGAGGGAAAACCTGGAGTTCCTTTGGCTGCTGAGATGCCCTTTTTGAATCCGTTGCTTTCTGCTAATCCTTTTTATCTAGGTCCTGCTGTTTTGCTTGGCTTTTCTTGATTGCCTTCTAGTGCTATCTACACACAGCAGTTTCATTTGCTTTGATGCTTTTGAGAGTTTAGGACCACAATTTTGCCAATTTTAACTTTCAATACATTTTCTCACCTTTTTCATGACTGTCTTTGAAAAGAAAAAAACATATACATGCAATTAGTAATAGATGGCATCCTGAATATTGTTTATTGCATTGTAGCTAAGATGAAAACATTAAGGAACACAGCAACATCTCATTCCCTGAGAAGAGTTTGGTCCTAAAACCACTCGAAACAAAAGCTGACAGATGAGAAAATGAAAGGAAGATCTGTATCTATGTTATTTTTGCTTAGCAAGCTCAATAATGACAAGTTTGGAGGGTTCCAGTATGACACTTAGCAGGTGCTCAATGAAATACTGCTTGTTAGTTCTGCTCCCAGTGAGGAATTCCTGGTAAGGTGGGAGGCACTGGGAGATTTTTATCTCATGCTTGGTTCAAGGTAGTTTTCATTTTTCATTTTGTCCCAAGATTCCATGGTGCTGTATTGTATTATTTTTAATTAAAAAAGAGCAAGCAATCTAAATGTTTAATCAAAGGGAACAGTTGGGTAAATATGGCATATCTATTTGTGGGACACCCATGACATTATTATAAATAATTACTAAGATCATTATGGAAAAATATTGTGATGTAATGGTAATGGGAGGAAATCAGAATGTAAAATTACGTATCAACTGATATTCTAAACACTGTAACAATTGTGTGCCTGTTGCACAAATTCTCAGAGATGGAATACAGAGATTTGAGCCAGTGACTGGTGAAAGGCAAGCCCCCGCTGCCCTCAAGAGGGGGTGATCAAATGCAAGACTGCAACCTGCCAGTGCTTACAGCCTCAATATGAAGCCATGAGCCACACATGTTTCTGAATATAAATTAATTTTTCAAAAGAGATCCACTTCAGGTAAATAGTGTTGTTTACCTGCCATCCAAATATCAAAAAGTAAAAACAAAAACAAAATAAACAAATTTGCTTCTTAGCCACTGCCTTCTCCTCCATTTTCTTGTCTCTTATAATCAAATGCTTTCCTTGGGTCGTTTCCTCAAAATCTGATACACAGATGCTTTCACCATCAAATTAGTATTGTTTGTGCACCTCTAAGAAAATTCAAACTCTGATTAGGCGCACTACTGCCTAATTATATCTGTCTGTGCCTGGTTGTATAAACGTGTCCACATTAGGACTTGTGACTGCCTCTTTCTCAGAGTGTCTGGGAATGGAATCAGAAAGAACTATTGCTGGGCTTTCACAGATGCAGACTCTGGAAGGTAGCTCAGGTAAATGAGCAGGTGATGGGGTATGGGGGTGGAGGGCCCTTGGCATATTATGCAATGATCCAGAAATGAAATACAGCTGGTTAAAAAAGGAAAGAACAGGCTGCCAGTTTCTGAAGTTTTGAGAACCCTGCTCTTAAATGGGCATAGGGGTTATTACTAGAGGTTTTTAAGAGTAAAACTAGTGGTTTCACTGGAAAAAAGGAAGTCATTTTAGTTTTCCTTTTCTCTGGTGCTTAATTTTGCTTTGTTCTCTCTTCTCTCTCCCCTCCTGCCCTTTCCTGCCATCATATGTAGGGGCTGTGATTTCTCAATGATACCTCTCTTTGAGCTCTTGAACGTGCAGTGCAGATATATGGTTTGCGCAGCCTATCTCTATTGTAATAGCACAGTTTAGAACAAGTAAGAAAAAGTAAAAACCAACAGCCATCTCAAATCTCCTTCATTTCTGCTTCTGCAGTAGTGGAGTTGAGACATCATCTATTGGAGATGGAGATAGCCAGCCTGAGAAATTATTAAAAATCTGCTTAAATTAGCTAATCTTTTTCCTTCCTTCTCTCCCCTTCATGTACACCTCTCTGCTGACATCTGACTGGTGTGCCTCCATGTGTGTGCACCAGCAGACATGCCTTGGAATTAATTGATCGTCTGTGGTGGGGGTCTCTGAGCAGAAGTATGTAGTTGAGGGTTGGCTAACTCCTTGTCTTGCTTTCTTCCTGATACCTCACCTCCTAATTTGGGAGCTGTGTTAGTCTGTTTTTGCATTGTTGTAAAGAAATACTTAAGACTGAGTAATTTATAAAGAAAAGAGGTTTAATAGGCTCACGGTTCTGCAGGCTGTACAGGAAGCATGATGCCGGCCTCTGTTTGTCTTCTGAGGAGGTCTCAGGTAAGTTACAATCATGGCAGAAGGCGAAGTGGGAGCAGGCACATCACATGGCCAGAGCAGGAGCAAGAGAGAGAGAGAGAGGGGAGGTGCCATGCACTTTAAAATGACTGGATCTTATGAGAACTTACACACTATCATGACGACAGCACCAAGAAGATAGTGCTAAATGATTCATGAGAAATCTCCCCCATGATCCAATTCCCTCCCACCTGGCCCCACCTCCAACACTGGGGATTACATTTCAACATGAGATTTGGGCAGGGACACAGATCCAAACTATGTCAGGAGCACAGGGTATGACACAAAATACCAGAACTGAATGGGGGCTACAGATTCTCTGGTTTATCCTTCACTTTCTAGATGAACAAACAGATGCCCAAGAGCATTGCTCAAGATCACATATGTGTAAGTGGCAGCTAGGGGACAAGATCCCAGATTACTTCTATCTCAATCTGATGGCCTTTTCATGATGTAATTGTGTTTACTTGAGTTACTTTCTTTTCTAAGACGCTATGCAGGCAAAGCCTAGGTTTCCTTCATAACTTTGTCCAAATGCCATCTTTTTCAGGAAGTTTTTATAGATGGACCCAGATATAAGAGAATTTTGCGATCACCCTTAGCACTTTTTAAAACTGCAAAGCTTTTGTAGTCTACATTATTGCCATCAATTAGGGTTAATTACATACATGTTTTACCCTCCCTAATGGACTATAAGAGCTGCTTGAAGGCAGCAATTTTGCCTTTTTAATTTTTGTTAGTCTCATAATGCCTGGCACAGTGCTTGGCATCAGTGGATACTCAATAAGGTATGCTGAACAAATGAATGAGAGAGTGAATGAAAGAACAATGAACCCATTGGAATGATGCCTTTGTTCCTTCCTGGAGTGGGGCTGCTGTGAATCAAAATGTGATGAATCTCTGGGGATTGGGAGCTTTGTGAGTTATGGGGAAGTCTTTTTGCCTCTCTTGGCTGAATGAGCAGTGATAACATTAAAACTGCAACCTTGGAGTAGCTAGCAGTGGTTTAGGGAGTACATTCATATGGGTTCTTCACAAATAAATCAACTAAATTGCTGCCACTAGCCAGTCAGGCAGGACTGCCCCTAAACAGAACAGGTTTCTGGTGTTTACCTGGCCAGGATGCTGATTGCTACTGAAAATAGCTCAGCATTAGTGTCTGCTGCACAGCTTAAATGTTCTCGCTGTCACAGTTGCTTCTTTGGGGACTTTTCCCACCTAATTAGAGGGGAGAAGTAGCTCATCATTTAGTCCATTGAGTCACTGTGGTTATAGCAACTGGGATGGCCGCTCCAACTTTGGGCATTCCCTAGAAGGTGGCTATTTTTTTTTTTTTTTTTGCCTGGATGTCTTCACTTGCTCAGTTTCCTTATGGGGGACTCAGGGGTTACAGAGCTCAAAAAACACATCTCAAAAAAGGACTGCGGGAAACTCTGTTGATAAGAAAAAACTCTCTTTGAATTCTGGTATATCTCAAAGAATAATTGGGTTTTGGAAATGATAAAGTAACTCCATGCCTCCTCCTCCCCATTAAAATGTTGTTGCTTCATTATCTGAATCCCAAAGGCTAGGACCTCTGGATTTCCAAGATAGCAATTCACTGAGTTGAAATGCTGATGTATATTTCTCAGCTAGTAAGATGACTAGTGAAGATTCTCCAAGTTTCTTTCTTCCCTCACAAGTCATTCGACAACAAATATTTATTGAGTACCTAATGTGTATCAGGAACTATGACAGACCCTGGGGATAAAAATACCAAATAGTCTTCACTTTCAAGGATTTTATAATCTGAAAGGGGTGGCAGATCTATACAACGACAATAGTATGAGACCTGCCTTGTAATAGGTACTGGGAAAGGGCTCTGGGAATAGAGATGGGAGAGAAACATGTTGGCTGGGGAAAGGTTAAAGTGGGCTGTAAGGAATAACTAGGGTTTCACCAAAGAGGGATGAGGGTTATTCTAGACAGAGGGAGCAGTGTGAAGAAAGGGTGTGAGAGGGAGTTTAGGGCATCAGGACTGGTTATTTGGGTGTCCATTCACCCACAGATAATGACTTAGTCCACATAGCACAATCTGAGCTGACCACTGTGTCACCTATGTGCATACAAAGCTGCCTCGGGACAGGTCTCTGTCCTGCAGGAGTTTAAAGTTCAAATGGAGGGTGGAATTCATGGCGAGAGAGTTGGAAAACGAAGCTGAGAAGTTGGGCTGATTCCACCTTGTGAGATGCTCTGGCACTGGATAAAGAGCTTGAACTCTGGCCAGCAATGCCTCTGCTTACAGCGTCTAAACCACAGACCAGTCCATTGATGAAGGACATGTAAGGGTGGTTCCTAGTTTTTGCTTTAACAAACACTATTGCAACAAATAATTGTACATTCATGCATGCATGGGAGAGCATACCTGTAGGATCAATTCCTTAAATGGAATCACTGAATCGAAGGGTATGCATTTGTAATTTTGGTAAATATTGTCAAATTCCCTTCCTTAGAGGTCATGTCAATGATCACTCCTAGCAGCAGAATATGAGATGAGCTTACCTTTCTGACTGCGCGTGCGTGCGCGCGCGCGCGCGCACACACACACACACACACACACACACACACACACACATACACACACAGTGTAACAAGGACAGTTTTTCATTCTACTTCACACCAGTTGTCACCCTTCCTTGATGGGGCACAGATGGCTAAGCTTTAGCTCTCCCTAAGGTACAAAGACACAAGTTTGAGATGGATGAAGTCTTGTCCTGGACGGGTCCATGAATATCCCTTATGTTCTACCTAAGTTTAGATTTCTGTCCCATGGGGACCCACAGTGAAGCACTGTGAGAAGTAGTCGGCCTCCAGGCTGTTAGATTCAAAGATTGGGAGTGCCCCCATACTAAATGGAACTCTTAATTACTCAGAGAGAATGCATCATTAATGAATGGTTTCACACTTTACCTGCCTTTTTTTTTTTTTTTTTTTTCATAATTTTGGCTTGTGTCCCTTTCTGGGGAAATAATTGCTCTAAGTCTTGTTTGTCCTAAAGTTTTAATCTTAGAGTGTATTGGTCTCTTTAATCAGTCTACCACATAAATAACTCTTTATAAATACTTGTTATTTTCGTGAGCTAATAAAAAAACTAGTGGCATATGATTATTTGGACACGTTGTAAGAACTTCAAATAGAAATCTATGTTTTGCAGGCCACCACACACTGCTAAGTGGAAGAAGAAGGCAGAAAGTTGTGGTTTACAGGCACAAATCCCATGCATGTGAAATAAAAGACAACTGAAGTTTTGCTCAGCCGTCTTAACCATCAGCTCCATTCATCTTCTAACTATGTGATGATATACACTAAACACAGATGGCCAATATTAAGTATGAAACTACCTGATAAAGGAAGCTGATTCTAATTCAGAACACCATAATTCTGAATGTTGAAATCCAAAAAGATAAAAATCCTTAAAAATTAATTCTGGAAAAAATAAAAAATCTTTAAAAGATTTATTTACATTCAGAGAAGGGGGTTTATTTAAGAAACATAAAAACATGACAGGATATTTCACAGCCCACTTTACACAATTAATGAGGTGATACTAATACATATTTTTGCAAGCATAAACACTCAAGTGTGTTAATGGCAGTTGCATGGGCATAATAGTTATGAGTAGATGAACTATATTAAAAAAGAAATAGGTCAAAAGGCAAATGTAGACATGCATATGACTATGGTTGGAATTGTGTGTACCCAGATTTATAACTGTGGTCATCTGAAATACCATGACAAACCTAAATTTTTTGACAAGATCGATCAAAAACCTTGATGGGTTACCACAGAACATGCAGTCACCTAAAGAGCTGAGATCTTGTGAAATTTTATCTTTCACAAATACAGATATACAAAAAGGACATCTCTTAATTTATTGAGAAAGTTTCAATGTTTTAAATTATGCGTAGTACACAATGCTTGCACACAAAGTCAACGTTGTGATAATGTGATAATTTCATGGAGTCAAATTTGTAAAAAATGCATTAAATGAATTCAAACTCTCTAAAAGCCTCTACACAACTTATACCTCCAGAGTTGGAAATGATGCAAAGATAGGATAGTGAATGGTAAAACATAATGCTGACAATTTAAAACAGCCTAGCCAAAATGCTGAAACCCCAGCTCTACTAAAAAAATTACAAAATTAGTTGGGCATGGTGATGCATGCCTGTAATCCCAGCTACTCAGGAGGCTGAGGCAGGAGAATCGTTTGAACCCGGGAGGCAGAGATGATGGTGAGCCAATATCGCGCCATTGCACTCCAGCCTGGGCAATGAAAGCGAAACTCCATCTCAAAAACAAACAAACAAACAAAACCAAAACTAAAAAAGAAAAAAGAAAAAACCCAAATGGAAAAAAAATCAATATATTAAAAAGTGTATTACAGGAATAGATTATGGGTAATTTCACCAAGATAGTCCATCGTAAGAGGTGGCCAATTTTCATGATCGTTAACTATATTTTGAAGTCTTGCATCATAATGAATAGATGCTTTTTTTCTTTTAGACCATGGCTCTCCTTGGAGAATATGTTCACATTCATTTTCTACATGATGTTGTTCTTTTTGAAATTCTCCTATGATTTGATATACACCAACATGAACATTCCATATTAAAATTTCCCATCTTCTGTGCCATGCCTCGATGTTGTTTTGGGTGTGTGGAAATCCTTTCCACACGCACTCATATACATACCAAACATTTGGCAGAAACGATACTGGTATTTGAAGGGAATGCCATTATGTAAGTGCCTTCTTATCTCACCATGCACATAATTATTTTTCAACCATTCATTAACTTCGCTGGCTTCTTCAGGCAAATGCAGCTTTAATTCATTAAAAGTTTTTGTAATGTCATCAGCTGGAAGAATTGCCAATGCAGCCAAATGGCAAATTTTTAACCTGAAGTTTTTGTTGTTGCTGTATGGCATGGCCAAGCCACTCATCTAAATTTTCTGTCAGATGCATTGGGCTGAATGAAAAAAACATCTTTATTGGTAACATGTTGAAATTCCCTTGAAATCTAATTTCTTCTGCAAAGTCCACCCGATCTGCAAATAAGCATTTGTAAGTGCTTCACTTTTCCCAGCCATTAAAACATAATTGAGTGGATAAATTTTAGAATCTTTTGCATGAATTGTATATAGTTGATAAAAAAAAATCAGTGGGGACAGTTTTGAAAGTGCCATCCATTAGCCAAAGTGAAGCATGTGCTAGTTTTTTTCATGTTATATTTAGTGGTAAATATAAGTAGTGTATCTTCTTCAATAGTCAAATCCTCAGTCAAGAATAGTTCGCTATTTAATGTGTTTTGGAACACTGGACGAATCTCAATGTCACTGAGCTTGTCAAATTCTTTTTATTCTTTGACAAAGGGCATTCTAGAAAGGCAAGCACTACACTCTGTGTCAAGGGGCGGAAGTTGTACACGACTCAATAATTTGGAGGGCAGACTTCTTGTATTTTTTGCCCATGTTTTCACTTCTTCTGTGATCAAATTGACACCTAAAGTTAAGTCCACATGTTCGCCCCTTGTCAACTTGGCACCCTAAAGCATGCTCATAGGTTGACAGGAAGAATCTAGACCAGAGAGAGATGATGATTCAGGAGGGAGAGGCGATCACTGCAGGAGCACAGGTCTTGAGGAGGGGAGAGGGGAGGGGTCCAGGCTGCAGATGCAGTGCTGTGTTTTGGGAGGCTATTCTGGAAAGATAAAGAATGTGAATAATGTTCATGTTGAGTGATTCTAGACATGAGAGTAAAAAGTACTTGAGGAAAGCAAAATCTATGGACCATACTCATCTGGTAGAATTTTGGGAAACCCACACCCACACCCACACCCCACACACAACCACACACACAGCATAGAAATGCACAGTGCCTGGCACATGCCAGGTGCATAATCAATTTTTTAAATAAAAATGTGGTCTTGCAAGTGGAAGTCAGCCACCTCCTAGTCAAAATATTACCAGGAAATCTGCTGTCTCAAGGCAGATGGGAATGGCTAAAGGAGGGAAGAGAGCAAAAGGAGGAGAAGGAAAGAGGGTGTGGGGCAGGGAAAGAAAGAAGAGAGGAGGCAAGAAAAACAAAGAGGAGACCAAGGCTAGCAGTGGCAGAGAGAAGAGTGAGCAGCTGTGTCAGTGGTGGCCCCAGGCACGCTCTCAGCTGCTGACCCCGGGCAACTTTGTCCTTAACTAACAGCTAAGAATCTCTAGTCATGGGAAACTGCAGTAACAGCACAGGTGTGACCCAGCAGCCGCTCTGCTTGGCCTGGCTATAATTAGCATCCACTGGCAGCCTAGAAAACTACCTGCTCTTGAGGTCGGTGAGTTCAGAGCCTGTGAGTAAAAACAGGGGGGTGCAAAAAGCCGGTGACAGCTCTAGCTGTGGTGGGTCAGTGCAAGGTTGCTTGGCTCCAGAGCACAGCCCTGCAGCCTGGTCACCCTGGACACAGCTCTGCAGCCTGGTCACCCTGGGCACAGCCTTGGAGCCTGGTCACCCTGAACACAGCCCTGGAGCCTGCGAGGCTCATGTGAGAATGAGGGCGGCCAGAATTCCTTGACTATCACTTATCTGTCTGGGCAGACGTCCTTCATGACTGGCTTTCTCTGGCTCCTGGGGCAGCTCCAGCCCGTGGGAGTTGCACTGTCTTGGCAGACAGGGAGACTGGCTTTGGCAACACACTGAGGGCAATGCTTTCCCAAGGATCTGTCTCCTTGGAGAGTCTTTCTAATGCCTTGGCTCATTTGTGTTCTCCCCTGGGTAGCCCGTCCCGGCTCACTGCTCATTTCCCACATGGGGGCATTAAAAATAAATCTTTGCTGTGAAATAGGAAGAAAATCTTTCCCAGAGCTTCTCTTCTCTTCTTTGTGTGTGTGTGTGTGTGTGTGTGTGTGTGGAGTTTGGAGTTTGAGAGGGGAAAGGTAGAACCCACGATCTCTTCTGGCACACTCCTGGAGCACTGCACTGTAGTAGTGAATACAAAATCATCTGCCTGCTGCTATGCTCCCTTACAGACTCCTTATCCCCCACTATCCGGTGGCGTTGGCTTCACCATTCCATGCTCAGGCAGCAGCACTCCCATCCTGATGGGAGGGCATCTGGGCAGAGTCCCATCCCTCCACAGTGGCCACATTCGAAGGCAGCTGCTCCTCCCTCTCCACCTGTCTAATCTTAAGAAAGTTCTTCCTTACACAGATCTTAATTTCCTTGCCACTGTGCGTCTCTAATCCTGGTTTTCCTCTGGATATCCCATAGTTAGCTGACTTCCCCTCCAAATAAAGGCCCTTCCTTTATATTTGTGAGATAAATGATTATTTCCTGTTTTCCCTTTCTAGTCTGATCAGCCTCAATGATTTGACTGCTCATTATTTCCCCAAATATGTGTTTATTGCCAACTGAGCGGCTTCTATTGTGCTAGGTGCTGGGATGCACCTGTTAATAAAATGTAGCCCTGGAAACCAGAGGCACCCACATTTTTGTTTAAAGAAACACTCATGGGAAGAATAGAAACATGCCAGATAACTAAAATACGATGTGATAAGAGGCATAACAGAGGTAAACTTTCTATTGCCTATTGAGGGTTTATCGTGTCGGGGGTGGGGGAGTGTGCTGTGTACATTATCTCACTTAGAACCTATGACAACCTTGTGATGTAGGCATCATCATCAACTTGTAGATAGTCACGTGACCTGCCCTGCTTCACAAGGCTGCCAACCCTACGTTGAAGGGCAGATTCAGGATTTCAAATCACTGAGATAAGCGTAAAGTCCCACTCTCAAGGCCACACACCAAGAGCAAGGATGTGACTCAGACCATCTCGCTGCAGAGTCTGCCTTTTGGACTACCCTGCCATCTTGCTTTCCTGGAAGGCTTTGGGAGCACTATGGTACCAGGATGAGGAGTATCCTCAGCAGGGCTACTGCCGCAGACCTGTGCCAAAGAGATGCACTCAGAGACTCCCCGCGCAGGAAGCTGGATGCTAGCTCTGACCTAGCTCTGACCTTGCTGTGGTTCTTGGCACTCCCAGACAATTCAGGCAATTCAGTTTCACATTACTGACACCTCTGCTGTTCTGAGTACATGCTTTCTTTCAAAATGCAAAAGGGAGGCCACCTCATGCACCTCTGACAATGGTCCATTCTTAGAGGAATCACCTGTTGAAGCCATCCTGGGAGCTATTGAATTAATTTCTACCACTTGGAAGGCAGCAGTTGTCCTGGAGAGGAAGGGCACAGCTTTTCTCCATCATCTGGCAGCCTCCTTCGAGCTGTCTGGGGAGATGGGGATGTCCTGGATGCATGTGCCTGTTTTTATTTCATTGTGGATGGTGGTGTGATCAGTACTGAGCATGACATGCAGGAATAATTACTATTATCATTACTATCTTCAACATCAATTCTGCATCATCAGTAGCACTGGGCATTGTCAGAGAGCAGAATTAGAATCAGGCTTTTTGCCCAATGGGCTCTCAATTGAAATTAAACAGAAATTGCTCATGAACAGGAAGTTACAATGTGGTGTTGGGGAGTGGGGGATAGGGGTTAGGAACAGGGAAATATAATTTGTATGTTTCTCTGTGTTTTGGAGGGGCAGATATCAACCTTTGGTTTCTCTCTCATGATTTGGATGATTTTTTTCTTTTAACAAAATCCATGGCAATAATAATGATGCTACGTACAATTTAAACTTCCCAGGCAACATTTTTGCCATTATCAATGACCTCAAAACTTTGGAGAAACCAATATTTATTAAAATTGAATTCACACCTGCAAGAGACTCGAGAAAATGCTGCGACAGTCTTGGGGAAGCCTGGAGTTATGGGAGTGAGTGACTTTGCTCCTCTAATGCTCCTTGTTTGCTTATTTCCTCCTGAGCAAGCATCTTATTTCTGTGTCATGATTCGTTGTCAATAAAGACGCTTCTGCCTCACTCTCTTTCATGTCTCCTCTGTGTGAACTGCTGACCACCACCCAGTACCAGTTCTAGAGAAATTGCCCCAAATGAGCAATTTCATTCATGCTTTCCCCTTCCTAGAATTCTTGACCACTTCCCTATTGGGCTGTCACTTCAAAGCTAAACCCTTCAGCCAGGTCTCTCAAATTTTTGGTATCTGCTTCCCTCCCACTCCTTCAGCTTACTCTTTGGTCTCAGAAACTCTACTTTCTTATTAGCCCACAAGCTCATCTTGCAACCTTTTGCTCTGGGGCTCTGGTCATGTTTCTTCCCTTGGCTGCCATGACCTCCCTTCCCTTCCATGTATATAACACCACCCGCTGTCCTGGATGGCCATTCTCTCCTGCTTTGAGGCCTTTCTTGGGTGTGTCCTTCAATGACCTTGCCTCCTGTGAACATCTCTGGTGCTGATGGTGTTATGGTTGTGTTATGTCCCCCCAAAATTTGTATATTAAAGCCCTTTATTAGGGTTCTCCAAAGAAACAAAACCAATTGTGTGTGTGTATATGATATACATATATAAAATATATACACACATACATATATAATATATACATATAATACATATACAATATATACATATATGTATGTATTATATATAATACTATATACATACATGTATATAGTATATACACATATCTATATAGTATAGTATATATACATACCTATATATATAGTATAGTATATGTGTATATATACATATATACACATATATACACATATATACATACCTATATATATAGTATATATACGTACCTATATATAGGTATGTACATGTATAGGCATGTATATATACTATATACATGTATGTATATATTGTATATAGGTATATATTATATACATGTATAATATATGTAATACATGTAATATTATGTATAATATATACCTATATACAAATATACATATATGTATATATTATGTAAGTATATTATATATGTATATGTAAATATACGTATATAATATATACATATGTATATATGTATATGTATATATTGTATATATTGTATATGTATATGTCATATATACATACATATTATATGTATATATTATATATAACATATATACATAAACATATACAGTATGTTTATATATACGTATTATCTATGTATACATAATACCTAATATATATGTTTATATGTAATATATAGTTTAATATATGTATATATGCTTGTATATGTATATGTAATATATTACATATTATATAGTGTGTATATATTATATATAGTATATCATAAACACACAGTTGGTGATATATATGATACTTATATATACACACATTTATATGTATATATGTGTGTATATATACACACGTGGTATATGTAGAATATAGATATATATAAATTATATAAATGTGTGTATACATAATATGGATTTCATATATATCTTATAATATATTTATAATATATATTATATTATATTATATTATATATATATTATATTATATAAATATAATAATATATAATATATTATAATATATATATAATATAATATATATATAATATATTATAATATATATTATAATATATATATATTATAATATATATTATAATAATATAATATAATATATAATATATTATATAATATAATATATAATATATTATATAATATAATATATTATATATTATATAATATATTATGTTATATATTATATAATATATTATATTATATAATATATTATATAATATATTATATCATATAATAAATATATATAATATATTATATATATTATATATTATATTATAATATAATATATATAACTATATATAATATAATCTATATAATATAATATATAAAATATAATATATAGATTATATTATAATAATTATATCATATATAATATATTTATTATAATATAATAATTATATACTATATAATATATTTGTTATATTGTAATATATAATATAAAATATTACATATAATTAATTCTATATTATATTGTATATTATATATGATATAAATATATATAATATAATATAATATATAATATATTATATATTATATTATATATAAAATATAATATATAATATATTATATATTATATTATATATAAAATATAATATATATTATATATAAAATATAATATATATTATATAAAATATAATATATATTATATTATATATAAAATACAATTATTATATTATTATAATTATATATATTTATAATATAATACTATTATAAATATATATAATATAATATCTTATAATATTTTTATAAAAATATTTATAAAATAAGAGATTTAGTATAGAAATTGGCTTACATGACTATGGAGGCCAAGAAATCCCACAATCTGCCATCTGTAAGCAGGAGAACCAGGAAAGCCAGTGGTGTCACTGAGTCTGAGTCTCAATTCCTGAGAGCCAGGGAAGCCAACGATGTAACTTCTAGTCTAAGGCCAAAGACCTGAGACCTGGGGGTGGAGGGGGACACTGGTGTAAGCTCTGGGGTCCAAAGCCCCAAGAATCAGGCGCTCCAATGTCCAAGGGCCGGAGAAAATGGGTGTCCCAGGTCAAAAAGAAGAGAGAGCGAATTTGCCATTTCTCTGTCTTTTTGCTCTATTCAGGCCTTCAGTGGCTTGGATGATGCCCACCCACATTGGTGAGGGTGATCTTCTTTGCTCAGTCCACTGACTCAAAACATCCTCATAGACACACCTGGAAATAATGATTTCCCAGCTATTTGGGCATCCCTTAACCCAGTCAAGTTGACACAGAAAATTAACCATCATAAGCCCTAATTCCCAGTACCTCAATGTGACTATGTTTGGAGACAGGGCATTTAGAGATGTGATGAAGTTAAAATGAGGCCATTAGCGTGGGCCCTAATTCTATCTGACTGGTATCGTTGTAAGACGAGGAAACTGGAACAACATAAAAAGAGACCCTAGGGGTGTGTACACACATCTTGCCAGCAGCAGAAGAGAATGCTTGTTTTTTCTCAGCATTGCCACTATGAGGCTTTAACACTTTTTGTGTTTGGAAATCTAATAAGGAAAATCATATTTCTATGTTTTGATTTGCATTTATTCATTAATAAGATTAAGCATTGCTTCAAAAGTTTGTCCGCCATTCATGTTTTTATTTTCCTGAACTCTTCTTCATAACCTTTGTTCATTTTTATGTTGCTTAACTTTTTATTATTACGTGAACAATATTTATAAATTAAATAACATTGTCTTTTGATCTCATATGTTGCAAATATTTTTCCAATTTGTGATTTGTCCTCAGCTTTGCTTATGACTTTTTGCTTTGTCACATTTATTAAAAAAATGTAGTCAACTTTATTGTCCTTTTCTTTTGTGGCTTCTGAGCTCATTATTTTAAAAATCTAAATGGGGTTTTTAGATTTGTAGATTAGGGAAATGCACAAAAACATTTCAGAGGACATCATCCACATGTTTTGTAAAATTTTCCATGATATCCGTGAGAGTAAAATGGAGAAATGAGGGTTGGATGATGGTATACATCAAAGTACCTTTATAGTTTACTCAATAATGCAAACTATAAATGTACATGAAGAGTGCTGATTAATGGATCCTTGTCAGCTTGGATTCCCTTGGCCTTGATGAAGATAAAAGGTATAATTCGCCTATTTTCAGATAGCAGAAAGGTCAAGGTGTGATATTTAATTCCCTGGATAACATAATCAAGATTTAAGATCTTGACAGGCCAAATCACTGAGTTTAAAAATAAAACAAGTCAAATTTAAAAGAGATAAATCAAAGATTTGTATTTTTTTACAGTTCAAGTATACAAGAATAGATGGGAAGTCCTGGAATACCAGACATTCATATAAATAACAACTTCAACAAAGTTTTAGTTCATAGTGAGTTAATGGTATACTAGGAAAAGCAAGAAAACCAGTGTGGTCTTAGGTTCTTTCTGGCTTACTCAACAATATTTAATTTTAAAAAATTTAAATTCTGATAGACTTGCAGAGATTTGCAAAAAGGGTACAGAAATCCCCTTTTCATCTGGATTTCTTCAATGGTAACATCCTCTGTAACTACAATACAATGTTAAAATCAGAAAATCGACATTTTTACATGCTACAGATCTTATCCATGACTCAGCAGTTTTTATATTCACTTGTTTGTGTATGCGTGTATAGTTCCAAGCAATTTTATCACATGTATAGACTCTTGTATTCTTAACGGTTTTTAACTGGTAAGCAAAGTAAGGAAGAACAGACTTATCTATAGAGAAAATTCATA
Organism: Pongo pygmaeus; assembly: GCF_028885625.2. Classification (NCBI taxonomy): domain Eukaryota; kingdom Metazoa; phylum Chordata; class Mammalia; order Primates; family Hominidae; genus Pongo; species Pongo pygmaeus. Next base: position 66,297,233 of record NC_072390.2, read on the forward strand.
TATGTATTTCAGGAAAATTAAGCCTGGAATTTAACCTAAGTGACATATCCCAGATACAAGTGGGGACATGGGGTGAACTTATACAAAGTCCTCCTAGTGTATCTTGGTGATGCTTTATTTGCATTATCTCATCTAGTTCCCAGGGCTATGCTTAAGCTGTAGATAGCCAAATTGTGGAATTGAAAGAAAATGAGACTTTTAGCAATAATTTTAAAGGTATCTTGAAGGCCTGTCATGCAACAAAAGGCTATAATGTGTCATTCCAGTGGTCATTAAAAGAGATTGGAGGCAGTTACAAAGCCAACCTTAACTCAAGGAAACTTTTTCTAGCAAGGAGAGCTGTAAAACAGTGGCATTTGGCTGCCGTGATAGCAACAGGCAGAAATTATTCAAGCAGAGGTAGAGTGATCACATTTCAAGAGGGGGTTACAGGGGATTCTTAAACTCATTAAAGTTTGGATTAGAAGACTAAAAGATTCTAGAACTCTGTATGGATGAATATCATAAAGAAGCTGGGATATTCGAGAGGATGGGTTTTTCTCTGTATTCCTGATTGGGGAAAGAAGAAGAGAGGAAGGAAAGGGAGAGAGAAGAGACTAAGGAGGAAGGAGGGGATGATCCTAGTGGCACACATGCAGTAAAGAGATAACACAAATATTTTTATTTCTGGAACCTTACCCGTCAACTTTATAAAGAACAAAGATTGTATTCAGTTGTGGTGCCTATTAATTATTAAGATAATGATAGCAGTTTGATAGGTATTTCTGTTACTCTATCATTCTCTCTTCTTTGCCTTTCTCTTTCTCTCTCTCTTTTTTTTTTTTTGAGATGGAGTCTTGCTTCGTCACCCAGGCTGCTGGAGTGCAGTGGCGTGATCTTGGCTCACTGAAACCTCTGCCTCCCGGGTTCAAGCAATTCTCCTGCCTCAGCCTCCCAAGTAGCTGGGATTAGAGGCGTGTGCCACCATGCCCGGCTAATTTTTGTATTTTTAGTAGAGAGGGGTTTCACCATGTTGGCCAAGCTGGTCTCGAACTCCTGACCTCGTGATCTGCCCAGCTCAGCCTCCCAAAGTGCTGGGATTACAGGTGTGAGCCACTGCACCTGGCTCTCTCTCTCTTTTCTAAGTTGATGATACATGTTTCACCCTAAATAAAGTACATCTTGTAGGCTGCTGATACTCTTTTGACTGATTTTTCTGATTTAACTTGAGCAGACATGGGTTATTTGCTGGTAAGTTTGCATGTGTATTTATGTGACACAGGTTGGTGGTGTTATTTGCGTGTATGTTTATGTGACACGTGTTTGTTGATGGTCAAGATCTATGGAAACTGGGGTTATGGAGAGGGGGCTGCTGTCGTGCTCTGAGCCTGGTGTAATTAGAGCCTGTGTAAAAGTGAATGCCTCTCCAGTGGAGCTATGAAAAAGACAGCCTGCTCTAAAATCATCTTGAGGGAAAGAAAAGTTGTCAGGTGTATCAGTTCGCATTTTGTCCAATTGGATATAATAGAACACCCAAATATAAAGACTTAAGCAAATGGAGATTTATTTATTTTTCACATAACAAGAAGCTCAGAGGTGGCATTTCTTAGCTTTAGTTCAGTGGCTTATTGATGTTAAGGCTCATATCTCTTTAATTTTCCTGGTTCTTTTCTCATGGTTGCAAGATAGCTGCCACAGCTCTAGTAGCCATGTAACCATTCCTGGAAGGGACAAGAGAGGGGAAAGAAGGGCAAAAGAGGAAGGAAAAAGAGGAAGGGTTGACATAAACTTTTACTGGGAAATGCAAATGCCTTCCTAGATGCTTCTCTTGCAGACTTCCGCTCTTGTTTCATTGGCCAGAATTTTCTACCCACAATTAATGGGATACAAAATTTGACTGAGACATTTGTACAATGCTTTAATAATATGATAGGAACCAAGACAGGGGAACAGAAAGTTTTCTGTAGCTTTCAGATGGTTTAAGGACATTGATCTGGAGGATGGACTATGGAACTCAGAGATTAGCTCGACATTTATTTATAGCGTCTGCCTTTTATACGCACATGTCTGGGATAAAAGAAGGAAGGTAGGGGGATAAGGATTTTGATAACTCCACCGAAATGAAAACTTTACAGGATATGAACTAGGTCATAAAAACTCTCCTTGTGGTATTGCTGCAGCCATTCTCTGGAAAAAAATCAATTTATATGAGCAGTTTCTTCATAGTCTCTCTGCTTTTTATTGTAAACATGGTGAGATGATGTTCTGGGCTGTTGCATTCTGGAATCAAAGTGGCTTTCAGAAGATCGTCTCTGTACATTTGAGAGTTGTGTTTTAGTAATTGAGACCAGAGCTTGACTCCTTGTCAACGATGCCACTAAATTAAATTAAGTATTTCGTGGAAAGAACAATGAAAGCCCAAATTCTGTTATTATGCTATTTACTTAATATGTATGAGCCTGCAGATCTTTGAAGTGTTAATGTAAAACAGACATTGCATTTGTAGGCTTCAATTGCTGGTTTTAGAAAATGTGTTTAGTAACATAACTTTGATTGTTTAAGGGGACGGGTGAGGGAGGTTTGAATTAGCTCATTTTAAAATATCGGGAACCTAAGGCACAGGAGAATTAAGGAACTTGTCCCAGGTTTCCCAAGTGAAGCTGAGATTCAAAGTGCATCTTGTCTGCTCTGGCATCCGTGGGACTTCCTCTTCATTAAGAGGAGGCCGTGAACTACTGCCAAACTCCATGAAGTAAGGAGAATTAGGTGTTGCTAGGTACATGAATGAGACTCAGATTGAAAAGACTGTTCTCTAGACCAGAGGTCACAGTGGTTTGGTGTTGGTTCTCTGTCCCTCTGGTTTAGTATGTGTGTATGATAAAGTGATTTAGATGAGAGTTCATGAGATCGGTTTTGATGGCAACTGATGACTTTTGCTGTGGGTCTGGGTGCTGTCTGCCTGTTACTGCTTCCCAACACAAAGGGGACACCAGCCTCAGATATTTGTCCTTCTAGATGGGCTAGAACCCCCATAGACTCTTGGCAAGCCCTTATACAGCAGCTGCCACTGCATATCCAGCCACTTGGCATGCACCAGCCTGTCAGTCCAGTATCATCCGGGGAGGACACAGCCCCATTACCCCTCAGCTCTCCCCGCCCACCCCAGAGAGGAGACTGGACATTTTCAAAGGAGCTTTTATTAAGGGGTGATTAAAAAAAGGAGAAAAGGTATAAAAAGTGAGGTGCATTGAGCTGAATGAAGTATTTCTGGCCACAGATGAGCTGAGCCAGTACATCTCATTTTTCTTCATTTTCATCCTGTCTAAGGGATCATGTTCTGAAGCCTGTCCTTGGAAGTTTCCCCTTTTCTTCTCCCTTGTGGTGCCCATCCCCTCCAGCACAGAGGAGCTGCAGATGTGGTGGACAAGCATGTGCCAGGGCAAGGTTTGAGCATCCACTTGCATTCAAAGGCTTTTCTTTTTGAATGGCAAATGCTGGTTTTCCCGTTTTTTTTTTTTAAACCATGACTTGTGGATGGATATTAATAGTACTAGTAAAAATAAAAATAAAATAAACAGAAAGGTTTTACTTGCATTCCTATTTTCGTGTCTAACTCTCTAGTGTCAGGTTTGACACTCTTCGAGACAAACCATTATATATTCTATATACATATACACACGCATATCATTTTCATATCCATGTGTGTATGCATCTGATACATATACATACACGTAGCTCTGTGTTTGGGCCATGGTTCTTGAGAGTGCTGGAGTAATGGATTGAGCTTATCTTTATCCATGTGTTTTCAAGCTCCCCTTCCTGCTTTAAGTAATTTAGCTGTACCTATCATGAACCATTAAAATGGACATATTCTTGGGCTGGGCGTGGTGGCTCATGCTTGTAATCCCAGCACTTTGGGAGGCTGAGGCAGGCGGATCACTTGAGATCAGGAGTTCGAGAGCAGCTTGGCCAATGTGATGAAACCCCGTCTCTACTAAAAACACAAAAATTAGTCGGGTGTGGTGGCGCACGCCTGTAATCCCAGCTACTCAGGAGGCTGAGGTGGGAGAATCGCTTCAACTCGGGAGGCGGAGGTTGCGGTGAGCAAAGATTGTGCCACTGCACTCCAGCCTGGGCAACAGAGCTAGACTCCATCTCAAAAAATAAATAAATAAATAAATAAATAAATACTCTTGGACACAGTAATTCCTTCTTCTTGGGAAATTATACCAAGGAAATCACTTAAAAGAAAGAGAAAGTTATAAAATACATTGATGTATTTGTTTAAACATATGGGGTGTAGTAATTTATAGTTTACAAGGACTTTTCACACATATTATCTCATTTCATCTTGAAAACAATCCTCCAAGGTAGCGGGCTTTATTGCTTTTCTTTCATAGTTTATAGATAAGGAAATGGGCTTAGAAAGATAGTGTGATTTCTTTAAGGTTTCAGACCTAAGTGAGTGGTAGAGTTCGGAAAGTCTTGCTTAGTTTGGAAGCAGAGAAATCCAACCAGGAGATAGGGCACTGCTCAAAAAGATCCACAGCAAAGCACATGTGCTTTGAAAGAGAAAATGAGAAATCCAGGTCTTGAGGCTCCAAGTTTAGTGTCTCTCTACTACACAATCACCATTCCCAGTGGAGGAACTTGTTATTAACCTATGTTGTGTCAACCTGACGAACATCATAGAGTCTCTACATACTGTAATAACAGAGATTATGAAACAGAATGGAAAAGTGTTTATAGTATAATTTAAGTTATAACATTAATATAAAAAGGTTGCAGCTATATATAAATGTGTAATGTATGTATATTTAAAGATAAAAATTAGCAGACAACATGGAAAAATAAGAAACAGTTGTGTTAACAGGATTGGAACTACATTTTCATATTTTTTCCGTAATATAGATAGAATTAAAAATAAATTAAAAATTCACATAGTAATAAAAACAAACACCTGAGTGGAAGTACTGGGCTAAGTTCATGCCTAATTCCATTTAATCACGACTTCATGAGGTAGATATTATTACAATTTCCACTTTGCAGATTTCCACATCCCCACGTCTTAGGATGGTTAAATAACTTCTCCAAGGTTATAAAGCTACAAGTCAAGACAGGGAAGACCTGGGTTTTTTCTCTGCTTCTTTCTATCCTAGATAGCAACAATTCTTCAATGTGTGTCATGCAAAGGGGACCATAGATCATTAAATTGTCCAACTCATTTTTCATGTTGTGTTTACATGGACTGCCTTTTTTTTTTTTTTTTTTGATCATGGAAGAACTTTAGTTGATTGACAGATGTTAGCATTCACAGAGTATGTGATTACTTAGAATTTTTTGTGGACCATCCACCAATATTTGATGAAATGCATTGAAGAAGTAGGAATTTACAATCTTCTTTGTGAAACAAAGATCTGGAATAGCAGAGGTTGCTCTGGGGGATGATTCTGAGTGTGTTGCTAAGACCTGGTCCTCTACATGTTTAACAGCAGCATTGACCAGAATTTTAGCTCACATGGTAGGGGCATTTGACAATCTATGAACTGCAGAAGGTGACACTGTACCTCACATAGTAAGGAACAGTGCTAGCCCCAGTCCTTTTCTTACACCCAGGAAGAAAGCCAATGTTTTATTGCTCGGTCTGAATTGGTAGAATAAGTGCCTCAGTTCTCTATGTCAGTTTGCCCAAGATTTAAGTCTTTTTGTTATGAAAAGTTGTCCTCGCCCTGCAGAAAGAAGTAGTGTGAGTTTCTTGGTTATCATGAGGTTGGGGTTTTTCCAGTGGTGTAAAATTCTTCCCAAGACCCGAGTGATGAACTCACCATAGAAGTCTCCTTCTCTGTTGCAGGTTACAGCATAACTTGTCTGTAGGAATAGATTTCTCTTTGAAACAGAGATTTACAGAAGGTCTTGGAGAATGGGACACAAAGTCGTCTTTCACATGCCTCCAGTGAAAGAGCTGGCTCCCAAATACTTCTTCACAGGATGGGGTTTTAATCTTCAGGCTCAGGTCACTCCATCCTTACCTTTCCCGTTTTCTCTTTCAAAACACATGTACTTTCCAGTGCTTCCTTGTGGATCTTTTTGATTAATGTCCTGTTTTCCTTTGTTGGGTTTCCCTGCTTTCCAAACTAAGAAAAATAGAATCACCCTACTCTGCCTTCCCCGACTCCCTGCTTTTGTTTACTGTACTGTTTTTTAAATCTTTTTTTTTTTTTTTTTTCCCTGAGACAAGAGTCTCACTCTGTCACCCAGGCTGGAGTGCAGTGGAGTGATCTTGGCTCACTGCAACCTCTGCCTCCTGGGTTCAAGCAATTCTCGTGCCTCAGCCTCCTGAGTAGCTGGGATTGCAGGCACACTCCACCACATCTGGGTAATTTTTGTAGTTTTTTAGTAGAGATGGGCTTTTGTCATGTCGACCACCCTGGTCTGGAACTCTTGACCTCAGGTGGTCTGCCCACCTCTGTCTCCCAAAGTGCTGGGATTACAGGCATGGGCCACCATGCCTGGCCTGTTATTTTAAATCTTGAAATGTGTTCTTATTCTGGGGCTTTTCTTTGGTGTGAAAATGGGCCTAGTAGCAATTCTCCTTAGTACTGTGCATGGCGTTCCTCTTCTTCAAAGCACTTCAGAAAGATTAATTAATCCTCTCGATTCCCCTTGTCCTGTGGGGACAATTCTACTTGGCCAACAATAGGAAGAAGAATGAAAATGATTCTTACCCTTTTCATAAATGGCTTCAAGCTTCAAAGCGCATTCCCATCTCCAGCTAGAATACAAAATAAGTGAGAGAAGGAAAAGGAGAGATTTTGAGAGGAAAATCCTTCTGCCTGCTTCATGAACTTCTTCATCAAGGAATTTGGTGCAGGTTCTTCACGGGATAAATTATGTTGAGCCAGCTTTGTCGAGAATGTGAGTATGAGCTTAATCCTGAGACTAGTTTTCTTTCTTTTTTTTAAACTTTAAGTTCAGGGGTCCATGTGCAGGTTTGTTACGTAGGTAAACTTGGGTCATGGGGGTTTGTTATACAGATTATTTCATCACCACTAGGTATTAAGCCTAGTACCCATTAGTTATTCTAAGCCTAGTTTTCCTTCTGATTTAAAATCATGGGGATAAGAGCCAAGATGGCCGAATAGGAACAGCTCCGGTCTACAGCTCCCAGCGCGAGCAACGCAGAAGATGGGTGATTTCTGCATTTCCATCTGAGGTACCGTGTTCATCTCACTAGGGAGTGCCAGACAGTGGGCGCAGGTCAGTGGGTGAGCGCACTGTGCGCCAGCCGAAGCAGGGGCGAGGCATTGCCTCACTCGGGAAGCACAAGGGGTCAGGGAGTTCCCCTTCCAGGGGTGACAGATGGCACCTGGAAAATCGGGCCACTCCCACCCGAATACTGTGCTTTTCCGACGGGCTTAGGAACCGGTGCCCCAGGAGAGTATAGCCCGCACCTGGCTCAGAGGGTCCTACGCCCACGGAGTCTCGCTGATTGCTAGCACAGCAGTCTGAGATCAAACAGCAAGTCGGGAACGAGGCTGGGGGAGGGGCGCCCGCCATTGCCCAGGCTCGCTTAGGTAAACAAAGCAGCCTGGAAGCTTGAACTGGGTGGAGCCCACCACAGCTCAAGGAGGCCTGCCTGCCTCTGTAGGCTCCACCTCTGGGGGCAGGGCACAGACAAACAAAAAGACAGCAGTAACCTCTGCAGACTTAAATGTCCCTGTCTGACAGCTGTGAGGAGAGCAGTGGTTCTCCCAGCACGCAGCTGGAGATCTGAGAACGGGCTGACTGCCTCCTCAAGTGGGTTCCTGACCCCTGACCCCCGAGCAGCCTAACTGGGAGGCACCCCCCAGCAGGGGCAGACTGACACCTCACACGGCCGGCCAGGTACTCCAACAGACCTGCAGCTGAGGGTTCTGTCTGTTAGAAGGAAAACTAACAGAAAGGACATCTACACCAAAAACCCATCTGTACATCACCATCATCAAAGACCAAAAGTAGATAAAACCACAAAGATGGGGAAAAAACAGAGCAGAAAAACTGGAAACTCTAAAAACCAGAGTACCTCTCCTCCTCCAAAGGAACGCAGTTCCTCACCAGCAACGGAACAAAGCTGGACGGAGAATGACTTTGACGAGCTGAGAGAAGAAGGCTTCAGACGATCAAATTACTCCGAGCTACGGGAGGATATTCAAACCAAAGGCAAAGAAGTTGAAAACTTTGAAAAAAATTTAGAAGAATGTATAACTAGAATAACCAATACAGAGAAGTGCTTAAAGGAGCTGATGGAGCTGAAAACCAAGGCTCGAGAACTACGTGAAGAATGCAGAAGCCTCAGGAGCCGATGCGATCAAATGGAAGAAAGGGTATCAGCCCTGGAAGATGAAATGAATGAAATGAAGCGAGAAGGGAAGTTTAGAGAAAAAAGAATAAAAAGAAACGAGCAAAGCCTCCAAGAAATGTGGGACTATGTGAAAAGACCAAATCTACGTCTGATTGGTGTACCTGAAAGTGACGGGGAGAATGGAAACAAGTTGGAAAACACTCTGCAGGATATTATCCAGGAGAACTTCCCCAATCTAGCAAGGCAGGCCAACATTCAGATTCAGGAAATACAGAGAACACCACAAAGATACTCCTCGAGAAGAGCAACTCCAAGACACATAATTGTCAGATTCACCAAAGTTGAAATGAAGGAAAAAATGTTAAGGGCAGCCAGAGAGAAAGGTCAGGTTACCATCAAAGGGAAGCCCATCAGACTAACAGCGGATCTCTCGGCAGAAACCCTACAAGCCAGAAGAGAGTGGGGGCCAATATTCAACATTCTTAAAGAAAAGAATTTTCAACCCAGAATTTCATATCCTGCCAAACTAAGCTTCATAAGTGAAGGAGAAATAAAATACTTTACAGACAAGCAAATGCTGAGAGATTTTGTCACCACCAGGCCTGCCCTAAAAGAGCTCCTGAAGGAAGCGCTAAACATGGAAAGGCACAACCGGTACCAGCCACTGCAAAATCATACCGAAATGTAAAGACCATCGAGACTAGGAAGAGACTGCATCAACTAACAAGAAAAATATCCAGCTAACATCATAATGACAGGATCAGATTCACACATAACAATATTAACTTTAAATGTAAATGGACTAAATGCTCCAATTAAAAGACACAGACTGGCAAATTGGATAAAGACTCAAGACCCATCAGTGTGCTGTATTCAGGAAACCCATCTCACGTGCAGAGACACACATAGGCTCAAAATAAAAGGATGGAGGAAGATCTACCAAGCAAATGGAAAACAAAAAAAGGCAGGGGTTGCAATCCTAGTCTCTGATAAAACAGACTTTCAACCAACAAAGATCAAAAGAGACAAAGAAGGCCATTACATAATGGTAAAGGGATTAATTCAACAAGAAGAGCTAACTATCCTAAATATATATGCACCCAATACAGGAGCACCCAGATTCATAAAGCAAGTCCTGAGTGACCTACAAAGAGACTTAGACTCCCACACATTAATAATGGGAGACTTTAACACCCCACTGTCAACATTAGACAGATCAACGAGACAGAAAGTCAACAAGGATACCCAGGAATTGAACTCAGCTCTGCACCAAGCGGACCTAATAGACATCTACAGAACTCTCCACCCCAAATTAACAGAATATACATTTTTTTCAGCACCACACCACACCTATTCCAAAATTGACCATATACTTGGAAGTAAAGCTCTCCTCAATAAATGTAAAAGAACAGAAATTGTAACAAACTGTCTCTCAGATCACAGTGCAATCAAGCTAGAAATCAGGATTAAGAATCTCACTCAAAACCGCTCAACTACATGGAAACTGAACAACCTGCTCCTGAATGACTACTGGGTACATAACGAAATGAAGGCAGAAATAAAGATGTTCTTTGAAACCAACGAGAACCAAGACACAACATACCAGAATCTCTGGGATGCATTCAAAGCAGTGTGTAGAGGGAAATTTATAGCACTAAATGCCCACAAGAGAAAGCAGGAAAGATCCAAAATTGACACCCTAACATCACAATTAAAAGAACTAGAAAAGCAAGAGCAAACACATTCAAAAGCTAGCAGAAGGCAAGAAATAACTAAAATCAGAGCAGAACTGAAGGAAATAGAGACACAAAAAACCCTTCAAAAAATAAATGAATCCAGGAGCTGGTTTTTTGAAAGGATCAACAAAATTGATAGACCGCTAGCAAGATTAATAAAGAAAAAAAGAGAGAAGAATCAAATAGATGCAATAAAAAATGATAAAGGGGATATCACCACTGATCCCACAGAAATACAAACTACCATCAGAGAATATTACAAATACCTCTATGCAAATAAACTAGAAAATCTAGAAGAAATGGCTAAATTCCTCAACACATACACCCTCCCAAGACTAAACCAGGAAGAAGTTGAATCTCTGAATAGACCAATAACAGGAGCTGAAATTGTGGCAATAATCAATAGCTTACCAACCAAAAAAAGTCCAGGACCAGATGGGTTCACAGCCGAATTCTACCAGAGGTACAAGGAGGAGCTGGTACCATTCCTTCTGAAACTATTCCAATCAATAGAAAAAGAGGGAATCCTCCCTAACTCATTTTATGAGGCCAGCATCATCCTGATACCAAAGCCTGGCAGAGACACAACAAAAAAAGAGAATTTTAGACCAATATCCTTGATGAACATTGATGCAAAAATCCTCAATAAGATACTGGCAAACAGAATCCAGCAGCACATCAAAAAGCTTATCCACCATGATCAAGTGGGCTTCATCCCTGGGATGCAAGGCTGGTTCAATATACGCAAATCAATAAATGTAATCCAGCATATAAACAGAACCAAAGACAAAAACCACATGATTATCTCAATAGATGCAGAAAAGGCCTTTGACAAAATTCAACAACCCTTCATGCTAAAAACTCTCAATAAATTAGGAATTGATGGGACATATCTCAAAATAATAAGAGCTATTTATGACAAACCCACAGCCAATATCATACTGAATGGGCAAAAACTGGAAGCATTCCCTTTGAAAACTGGCACAAGACAGGGATGCCCTCTCTCGCCACTTCTATTCAACATAGTGTTGGAAGTTCTGGCCAGGGCAATTAGGCAGGAGAAGGAAATCAAGGGTATTCAATTAGGAAAAGAGGAAGTCAAATTGTCCCTGTTTGCAGATGACATGATAGTATATCTAGAAAACCCCATTGTCTCAGCCCAAAATCTCCTTAAGCTGATAAGCAACTTCAGCAAAGTCTCAGGATACAAAATCAATGTGCAAAAATCACAAGCATTCTTATACATCAATAACAGACAAACAGAGAGCCAAATCATGAGTGAACTCCCATTCACAATTGCTTCAAAGAGAATAAAATACCTAGGAATCCAACTTACAAGGGATGTGAAGGACCTCCAACTTACAAGGGATGTGAAGGACCTCTTCAAGGAGAACTACAAACCACTGCTCAAGGAAATAAAAGAGGATACAAACAAATGGAAGAACATTCCATGCTCATGGGTAGGAAGAATCAATATCATGAAAATGGCCATCCTTCCCAAGGTAATTTACAGATTCAATGCCATCCCCATCAAGTTACCAATGACTTTCTTCACAGAATTGGAAAAAACTACTTTAAAGTTCATATGGAACCAAAAAAGAGCCCGCATCGCCAAGTCAATCCTAAGCCAAAAGAACAAAGCTGGAGGCATCACACTACCTGACTTCAAACTATACTACAAGGCTACAGTAACCAAAACAGCATGGTACTGGTACCAAAACAGAGATATAGATCAATGGAACAGAACAGAGCCGTCAGAAATAATGCCACATATCTACAAGTATCTGATCTTTGACAAACCTGACAAAAACAAGAAATGGGGAAAGGATTCCCTATTTAATAAATGGTGCTGGGAAAACTGGCTAGCCATATGTAGAAAGCTGAAACTGGATCCCTTCCTTACACCTTATACAAAAATCAATTCAAGATGGATTAAAGACTTAAATGTTAGACCTAAAACCATAAAAACCCTAGAAGAAAACCTAGGCATTACCATTCAGGACATAGGCATGGGCAAGGACTTCATGTCTAAAACACCAAAAGCAATGGCAACAAAAGCCAAAATTGACAAATGGGATCTAATTAAACTAAAGAGCTTCTGCACAGCAAAGGAAACTACCATCAGAGTGAACAGGCAACCTACAAAATGGGAGAAAATTTTCGCAACCTACTCATCTGACAAAGGGCTAATATCCAGAATCTACAATGAACTCCAACAAATTTACAAGAAAAAAACAAACAACCCCATCAAAAAGTGGGCGAAGGACATGAACAGACACTTCTCGAAAGAAGACATTTATGCAGCCAAAAAACACATGAAAAAATGCTCACCATCACTGGCCATCAGAGAAATGCAAATCAAAACCACAATGAGATACCATCTCACACCAGTTAGAATGGCAATCATTAAAAAGTCAGGAAACAACAGGTGCTGGAGAGGATGTGGAGAAATAGCAACACTTCTACACTGTTGGTGGGACTGTAAACTAGTTCAACCCTTGTGGAAGTCAGTGTGGCGATTCCTCAGGGATCTAGAACTAGAAATTCCATTTGACCCAGCCATCCCATTACTGGGTATATACCCAAAGGACTATAAATCATGCTGCTATAAAGACACATGCACACGTATGTTTATTGCCGCATTATTTACAATAGCAAAGACTTGGAACCAACCCAAATGTCCAACAATGATAGACTGGATTAAGAAAATGTGGCACATATACACCATGGAATACTATGCAGCCATAAAAAATGATGAGTTCACGTCCTTTGTAGGGACATGGATGAAACTGGAAATCATCATTCTCAGTAAACTATCGCAAGAACAAAAAACCAAACACCGCATATTCTCACTCATAGGTGGGAATTGAACAATGAGAACACATGGACACAGGAAGGGGAACATCACACTTCGGGGACTGTTGTGGGGTGGGGGGAGGGGGGAGGGATAGCATTGGGAGATATACCTAATGCTAGATGACAAGTTGGTGGGTGCAGCGCGCCAGCATGGCACATGTATACATATGTAACTTACCTGCATATTGCGCACATGTACCATAAAACCTAAAGTATAATAATGATAATAATAATAATAATAATAAAAGAAAAAAAAAATTCTTGAATTAGGTAAAAAAAAAAAAAAAAAAAAAAAAAAATAAAATCATGGAGTGTTAGAGGATTCAGATCTTAGAGATGCAGTAAGTCAACCCCTTGACTTTACAGATGCAAAAACTAAGGCTGACAAAGGTAGATTATATCAAGGTCACACAGGGCTAGAGTGGTTTTTCCTTGGCCTGCCCTTGCTGTGTCTGTTAGATGAGATGTCTGCTCATCTTGAAGGTCTTATGAGAATGGATTAGTTATATTGCTGGCCAGTGCTAGGCTTAGCTGTTTGCATGGGGTTCCTGAGTGAAGGGGAGGTAACTTGCTGTAGCCATTCCCGCTGGTGTGACAAAGAAAGATAGAAGAACCATTGTTATGTAAAAATGCTCTCTTAGTACATTTGGGGAAAATGGGATATAGAATAATCATTCATCTTCAGAGAGAGTCAATGGTTATTTGATTTAAACAAACATTCCACTATGGTATTCACTGTAGCAAATTCTGTAATTATAAGTTTTATGGCAACTCCCGTTACTAAACCATTTTCATCCCTCTCCTAGCTGTCTGAAAAACTGTAAATTGGTTGGGAATTTTTGTGGCTAAACCCTGTCTGGTAGAGAATGGATGGCTTCTGGGAGCACAAGGAAGGAAAGAAAATCTCATTAGCTGCCTCTGAGTTATTGTGGAATGGGAAGAAATGTAAGCATATTCCTTTTTCAGTTTGCAAAAGAGTTGAATGTTTTTCTTCTCTGTATTGTAAAATTGTGAAAAAGGAGGCAGAAAGACCCAATTTTCAAAGTTGCATAGAACCACTAAGAATAGCTGAGAAAAAATATGCCTTAATGAGTTACGTCTAAGCACACTGTGACGTGGCTGCTCAGGATTTCAGCATCTACCCTGCTAAATGTTTAAGTTTTGTATTTTCCTCTGCTCTGTCTTAATTATTGTGTCCTTGGAATCTTGAGTTCTTGGAATTAGATAAAGGAATTGCATTCCTAGCTTGGGGAAGAAAGGCTTGGTAGGCAACCTAGGTTGTGTAGGACCTAGCCTTAGGGTTAAGTGGATCAAGTTGGTTTTGTACACGGTTGATGTAATGCCACGTGCCAATGTGCCTGACAAACATGTTTTGAGAACACATAGTTCTGGAACACGATTCAAGACACTCAAAAAAATCTTACCTCATCCTGTCTCGAAATGTAACTTTTTTTTTTTTTTTTTTTTTGAGATGGAGTCTCGCTCTGTCACCCTGGCTGGAGTGCAGTGGCTCAATCTCGGCTCACTGCGAGCTGCGCCTCCCAGGTTCATGCCATTCTACTGTCTCAGCCTCCCGAGTAGCTGGGACTACAGGCACTCGCCACCACGCCTGGCTAATTTTTTGTATTTTTAGTACAGACGGGGTTTCACCTTGTTAGCCAGGATGGTCTCGATCTCCTGACCTCGTGATCTGCCCGCCTCAGCCTCCCAAAGTGTTGGGATTACAGGCATGAGCCACTGCGCCCGGCCGAAATGTAACTTTTATGACTCAATCATGAGCAGACTTTTCATCTTCAAGTCACTCTCTCGATTGTCTTCTCTGTGTGTTGTGTTTTGGACTCTGAGTTCCCTCACCCTGTCATTCCTTGTATCCTAATTCTAGTCACCTTTCAAGGATTACCTCAGTTTCTTAGCTTCATCTATTCCCAACCTCCCTAAACCCCATCATCTTAGACTATAAGTCTTCATTTTCAAAATTCAGAGAGCGTTTACTTGCTGTGCTATTTGATTAAGATATTTGCTTAAAATGTTTTATATGGTTTACACATCATTTTATATGCATTGCTTGTCTCCCTATCTGGAGTGTCAGTGCCTTGGGGACAGGGACTGTCTTCTTTAATGAATCTGATTTTAGTATCTAGAGGAATTCTAGGACATAGTGTTTGCTTACTCAACAGTTTTGAGTTGTAATACAGTATGTATGAAAATGTCTTATTTCCCTTATAAGCTCTATAAGCTCCATTAGTATTTCATCTTTGGTGACTTAAACTCATTTGATGCTTAATAAATATTTGTTAAGTGAATTATTTGTGATCACCTGAGCTTTTCAGGGAGGCTATTTGTCTTCAGCTTCTACCTAAATCTCCAGTGCTTCTCATCTCTTTTATAGACATTAATGACTCTACTTCTGATGGAAGATTTTCACAGCTGCCGCTAATTATTTGTGGTGATTATAGGTATACAGGATTATTTTTGGATGCTGTTGCCTTTCCTCTAATGCCCAGGTCTTTGTAAAAATTATTTCTATGCCAAGTGCCCATTTGTGCACTTTTTTCTTAATCTTTCCTACATACACAGACATGAATGAAAACTATAGTATTCTTGCCATGTTCTGCATGCCTCTTCCTTGTGATATGACTTCCAGAGTCCTTAAACTTTGTTTGAAAATATGTGGGGATAAAAATATTGAATGAAAATGTTCTCAAAGCACTGACCTATATAATCTGAAATAAAAATTACTACAGCCATCTCCTTGCCACCACCTCTTCTTCCCTAATGCTGCGGAGCCACAGCCATCCAGCTGTCTATTTCCCTAACGCTGTGGAGCCACAGCCATCCAGCTGTCTAGTGTTTTCAGGTGGTCCTCCTGCATTCTTCCTCTTCACCCTGTGGCATCACGGAGGCGCTGCCTAAGGGCCTAAAATCCTGGCTGGTCTGTTGGCCTGGTTAACCTTTCTTAAAAATTTATTATCTTACTTTAAAAAAAGCTCACAATTATTATTTCCTAAAGTAATAATAAACGTATTTTTTAGTTGAATTCTCTTATTGCCCTTTATTCCTTCACTCATGTAATTATTAATATATAATTTACATAATTTCTCAGATATATATATATGTACATATGTATATATATGTATGTGTGTGTGTGTGTATATATATATATATAAATTTTTTTGAGACAGAGTCTCACTCTGTTGCCCAGGCTGGAGTGCAGTGGTATGATCTCATCTCACTGCAACCTCAGCCTCCCAGGTTCAAACGATTCTTCTGCCTCAGCCACCAGAGTAGCTGGGGCTACAGGTGTGCGCCACCATGCCGGGCTAATTTTTGCATTTTTAGTAGAGATGGGGTTTCACCATGTTGGCCAAGCTGGTCTCAAGCTGCTGACCTCAAATTGGCCTCCCAAGGTGCAGGGATTACAGGTGTCAGCCACTGCGCCTGGCCCTAAATATCGTGAAGTATACAAATAGGAAAGGATTTTTTGTTTCTCTCTTTATTTAACAAACTTTTATTCAGGTTTGGGAGGTAGAAAGGGTGGAGTAGGTTGAGGCAGGAGAGGGCTTCAAGAACAGGGAGGCCCATGCAGCAGGGCAGAGAGGCCGAGAGGACGGCAGGAGCTTGGGAACCCAATGTACCTGCCTTGAACCCCAGCTCTAATGCCAGCAACTGTGTACCCTTTCCATTTCAAAATCCTATTGTTTGACTTCTTATTATTGAATTGTAGCATTCTTTATATATTGTGGCTACAAGTCCTTTGCCATATATGTAAACTGTAAATAATTTCTCCAAGCCTGTGAGTTTTCTTTTTTATTAATAGTATTCTGTGATTTTTAGTGGAAAACTAGAAAAAAAACAAAAAACTAACAAACAAAAAAAATAAAAGGATGTATCTTGTTCCCGCTTTCTGGAGGTTGGCCATCTAGAAGGTGGCTTGAACAGCATTGCAGTAAAGAATCTGAGAAATAACACAGAGGCAGAGGCTGCACATCTGGAGTCTGGGGTCTTGGAGAAAAGAACTGTTTGTTATGACTGGAGTAATCCTTAAATGAAACCTTGATGGTTGAGTAGAGGAAGAAACAGGTGGAGTGGGAGTTAGGGAAGACTATTAGAGAGAGGCCAAGGAGAGAGCGGGAACAAAGACCAATAGTAAAAGTGTATGAATGGTTTAGGGAGAGGCAGGCTGGCAGGATGTTTTGTGTGTGTGTGTGTGTGAGCAAAATGAAACAGAATAAATCAAAACACGAAGACATTTTTATTTTTCCTAAAGAAGCAACACTCAATCCGCTGTTTTATTTCTTGTAGCTGAAATTATTAACATGGGAATATCACTAGCATTTTTCCCATAGATGGACCGAAAATGCTGACGCCAATGCCAACGAAAAAAGTGTCTTGAAAAGGCAGCCGTGGACGTGGAGTTTCCAAATCATCCGAAGTGGCTCTTCTATCGGGTGGAGGAGCCAGGCTGCAGAAATGCAGTGCGTCGCAGGAGTTTTCCTGAACAGAGAAAAGTCTCAACAGAATAGCAAAAATAGCAAAAACTCGAAGTCAAGGGTCTTGAGGTCTAAATTTTCTGTGTGACCCCAGGGAAATCGTTTCATCTTTCTAGGTCTTCACATCCTCACCTGAAAAATAAAGCGCTTGGCTAAGAAAGGCTTGAGGTTTTATTTGGCTCATTCTGTGGTTCTCTAGGTCAGTGTTTTTAAAGCTTCCTCACGTATCTGCTGCATTAGTCCCAAAGAGTCAGTATTGGGAGGTAACTGCACTTTTCGGTGAGACTCTCATGTTCCACACTAGGCCCCCAAGGATTCTTCTGCAGGTAATCCATGCTGAGAAAATCTGCAAAGTCCTTCTGGCCTGGTCCAGTCTTCACTTGTTTTGCCCTTTCCAACTCTAGGCTATTGATTCCTGGAGGACGAAGACCTATTTTTAGCCTTCTTTCTCTGCACTGAGTCTCAGGCAGTGTCAGACTTACTTATTTTAGGAAATCTTTATTGAGACCTCCTGGATGCCGGATATTGGGGTCACAAAGACAAAAATTTCCCTTAAGGATTACTGTCCAATTGGAAGGACATACATGCAAATGAATATATGCCCGGAAATTTGTTGATTGATTAAATGGACATTTGATATATTTTTTTCAAACCCAGAGACCTAAATATTTACTGATTTTTTCCCTACTATCCCATTAAATAACAGTTCTCCAAGATCTTTGAAGGAATATAAGTTCATGGAAGGGCAGAGGTCATATCAGTCATTCTCTTCCTTTTATAGGTACTTTTGTTAAGAGTTAACCGTGACACAGATCATTACTTTACCTAGATCTTAATCCTAACAATATTTTTATGGAGAAGGAAACTGAGGCTCAGTGAGGCTAAGCCATCTGGCCAAGGTCATACAATAAGAGGCAGAGCTCAGAGTGGAACCCAGTGTGATATATCAAAATACAGTCTATACATCTTTCTTCCAAAGCAGTTTTCCTGTAGCAATTAAGTGTGCCTGTAACTCTTCAGCTAACCTCCAGAAAGTTAAGATGGCTGTGTCTTTTATAAGATGTAATTATTTGAGGAACAAGTGACTAAAACTTGCAAAATCTGCAGGAAAGAACTTCTAGGCTCTTTGGAGTTTTTTTGCCCTGCACCAACATCCTCTCAAAGGCAAGGAACAGCAATTATGATAAAAGAGAACAGAAAGTGAAAGGAATAAACAATGTAGCAACTGCTCTGGGAAAACTATAGTTCATTTTTATTTTGATAATGACCTCTGATCTTCCCAGGGGAATTTTGAGCATGTATCTTATCTTAAAACATTTTTTTGAACTTTGGCACTTTTATTGCCTTTACAAGAACAGCTATGATTAAGGGATGACTCTCTTAGTTGCAATGGATGAAACAATTAAATGTGTTTACCTGCTGACATTCCAAACCACTTCTTGATGGGAAACAAAGGTGTGAAACAGCTCTGGTGTTTATATGAACATAATTTTTTTCTAAATTTTTTTTGTTTTGCTCACTGCTTAGAATGTACTTTCGATTTTCTTGAGTTTAGATGAGGTTGACAATAATGATGTAAATCCAGATCGAAATAGAATTCCTGTTGCCATTTTAAGTTTATAATGTTTAACTACCTAATAATGGTTAGAAATTAAGTCTGGAATCACACCCAAGTTAAACGACATATTCAATCAGGCTGAATTTGACGTTAATGATATGACTAAGAGGAGCTAGGAAACAAATTCTTTGTTTTGTTTTGTTTTTTTTTCCCCCATTTCATGAGGCACCCTATACCAGCAGTAAAATTTTCCTTAAATCAGAGGAAAGAATTGACCTTACAGTTTCTTTTTTTTTCTGAGACGAAGTCTCACTCTGTCTCCCAGGCTGGAGTGCAGTGGCCAACCTTGGCTCACTGCAACCTCCGCCTCCCGGGTTCAAGCGATTCTCCTACTTCAGCCTCCCAGGTAGCTGGGATTACATGTGTGTGCCACCACAGCCAGCTACTTTTTATATTTTTAGTAGAGACAGGGTTTTGCCATGTTGGCTCTGCTGGTCTTGAACTAACCTCAGGTGATCTGCCAGCCTTGGCCTCCCAAAGTGCTGGCATTACAGGTATGAGCCACTGCGCCCGGCCAGTTCCTTTTAAAACTTGATCTAGAACGCTCTTGATTTTGGAATTATAATGCTTAATATTTTCCTCAATTATGACTGCCCAGATTTAGCCAAGAGTAATTAGAAGAGGAAAGACTAACTTCATCTTGACCCCCAGGGCCAGAGCTACTATAGCAAGGCCAACTTCAACCCATATGGAAGATGTGACTGCTGAGAGCTTCCTATAGAGCCCCTGATATAGGCTAAAGGGAAAATATGTCTGTTTTAAATCATACTAACATTGTGATAAAGTAATATTATGTCCTTTGAAGGACCTAAAATAGTGTTAAATTGTATCATGACCAAGAAACATTTGTTTAGCATTTACTCTGTGCCAGGCACTAAACTAGGTATGAAGGATATAAAACTAAATAAGGTGTAATGTTTGTCTTCAAAGAGTTTCTTTATCCTGCAAGAAATTAGAGATGGCTAAATTTTAAAAAATTTTTATTTATGTATTTTTAAATTTTTTTTTAATTCATAAAATCCAGATCCTGCACAAGATAGCTGGACTTCTCTAAGGAATCAGAATTATAAGGAAAATATATTGATTGTATCCCTTTGTTAGTGAAAATAATACATTCAGATTTGAAATGGTCAATTGTTCACAGTGATTTTTGGCTGTTATGAATAAAGTTGTTATGAACATATGTGTAAGTCTTTGCATGGACATATATTTTCATTTCTCTTTAGTAAATACCTTGGAATGGGAATTGTTAGATCACATAATATGTATATATTTACATTTATGAAAAACTGCCAAACTTTCTGAAATGGTTGTCCTGTTTTACACTCCTGCCTGTAATGCATGAGAATTCTAGTTGATTCATGTGGACACCAACACTTAGTATTATTAGTCCTTTCACTTTTAATTATTCTAGTGGATGTGCAGAGATATTTCATTGTGGTTTTAGTTTGCATTTCCAGGTAACTGTTGATAATGAGCATCTTCTTATGTGCTCATTGGTCATTCAAATAGCTTATTTTGTAAAGTGTCTTTTGCTCATTTTGAAATTTTATTGTTTGACTTATTGAGTTGTAGTGTTCTTTATATATTTTGGATACAAATCCTTTGCCATGTATGTAAATTGTAAATATTTTCTCCCAGCCTGTGCCTTACGTTTTCATTTTTTCAGCAGTATTTTTCAGTAAACAAGAGTGTTTAAAGTCCAATTTGTCTTTTTTCTTTTTGTGATTTATGCTTTTTGTGTTCTATGTTAAAAATCTTGGCTTCCCTCAAGGTCATCACAAAGATTTCTCCTATTTTTTTTAATAGAAGTTTTATTTTCTATGTTTAGGCCTATGATATATTTTTAATCAACTTTTGCATATAGTATGAGGTAAGGGTCAAGGTTTATTTTATCCATATGGATATCTAATTGCTTCAGCTCCAGCTATTGAAAACACTATCCTTTCTCTTCATTGAATTTCCCTGGCACCTTGGTTGAAAAGCAAGTTACCATGTATTTGTTGTTCTATTTATGGACACTTTTCTGCTCTATTGATTTGTAAATCTTCCCCACGCCCTCAATACCACACTGTCTTGCATACTAGGTTTATAATAAGTTGTCATATCAGATAATGTACCTGGTCTCCTAACCTTTTTTTCCTTAAAAATTATTTTGATATTCACGGTTCTTTGCGTTTTCATTTTCATTTTAGAGTATTTGCCAATTTCTATAAAATGCTGCTAGAATTTTGATTGAGATATGATTAAATCTGTAGATTAATTTGAGGAGAATTGACGTCTTAACATGTGGAGTCTTCCAATCCCTATGTATGGCATGAATCTCCATTTATTTAAGTCTTTTTAGTTTCTTCCAGCAATGTTTTATTGGTTTCAGTTACAGTCTTGTATATATTTTGCTAAATTTATTCTTAATTTTTAATTGTTTTTGCATGATACTATATATGGTATGTTTTAAAATTTCAATTTTTAATTGGTTATTGCTAGTATATTGAATACATTAACTTTTGTGTATTGGCCTTGTATCCTGAGACTTTGCTAAGTTCACTTTTTAGATCTTTTTGTAGATCTTTTTGTAGACTTTCTAGGAATTTCTGTGTATATGATCATGATGCTTGCAAATACTTTTAATTCATTCCTTCTAATCTGTATATATCTTTTTCTGTTTCTTTCCTTATTGTACTGCCTAAGGTCTCCAGTAATAATGTGGGACAGAAGCGGTGAGAGTGGACATCCTTGCCTTGTTTGCTATCTTAGCAAACAAAAAGTGTTGAGCTTTTTATCACAAAATATAATGTTGGCTGTACATGTTTTTTTTGGCAGATGCCATTTGTCAAGTTGCTAATTTGCTGAGGGGGGTGTATATGTGTGTATGTGTGTTTTGCTGTAAATGGGTGTTGAATTTCACCAAATTTTTTCTGCATCTATTGAGAAGACATATTACTTTTCCCTTTTAGTCTTTTGATATGGTAAATTTCATTGATTGATTTTTTCTTTCATGCACGTCCATGTGAAGAGACCACCAAACAGGCTTTGTGTGAGCAATAAAGCTTTTTAATCACCTGGGTGCAGGTGGGCTGAATCCGAAAAGAGAGTCAGCGAAGGGAGATAGGGGTGGGGCAGTTTTATAGGATTTGGGTAGGTAAAGGAAAATTACAGTCAAAGGGGTTGTTCTCTGGCGGGCAGGAGTGGGGGTCACAAGATGCTCAGTGGGGGAGCTCTTTGAGCCAAGATGAGCCAGGAAAAGGACTTTCACAAGGTAATGTCATCACTTAAGGCAAGGACCGGCCATTTACACTTCTTTTGTGGTGGAATGTCATCAGTTAAGGCAAGGACCGGCCATTTTCATTTCTTTTGTGGTGGAATGTCATCAGTTAAGGCAGGGCAGGGTATTTTCACTTCTTTTGTGATTCTTCAGTTACCTCAGGCCATCTGGGCATATACATGCAAGTCACAGGAGATGTGATGGCTTGGCTTGGGCTCAGAGGCCTGACAGTTTCCTTTCATATACTCTTATTTGGCCATTGCAATAGTTAATTTTAGCGTCAACTTGATAGGCCCAAGGGATATCCAGACAGCTCTGGAAAAACATTATTTCTGGATGTGTCTGTGAGGGTATTTCAGAAGAGATTAGCATTTGAATCAATGGACCAAACAAAGAAGATCTGCCCTCACCAGTGTGGGCTGGCATCATCTAATCCATTAAGGGCCCAAATAGAACAAAAAGACAGAGGAAGCACAAATTTTCTTTCTCCCTGTTTTTTTTTTTGAGCTGGGACATCCATCTTCTGCTGCCTTTAGACATCTGAGTTTCTGGTTCTTGGGCCTTTAGACTCCAGGACTTACACAAGTGGCTGCTCCCTACCGTGCCAACCCACGAACCCTCTGGCCCTGGATTCTCAGGCCTTTGGCCTTGGACTGGAAATTACACTATTGATTTCCCTGGTTCTCAGGCCTTCAGACCCAGGCTGAGTTATACCATTGGCTTTCATGGTTCTGCAGCTTGCAGATGGTGCATCATGGGACTTTTTGGCCACTGTAATCACATGAGGCAGTTCCCATAATAAAGCTCCTCTTATATGTCTATATATATTCTATTGGCCAATTTCTCTGGAGACACCTAGTACAGCCATGGTGTGTTATACTTTATGTATATATTTAATTTGCTATATTTTGTTAAAGATTTTTGTTTCTATGTTTATGAGTCATATTGGTGTACAGTTTCATATTCCTTGTAATGTCTTTCTTTGGCTGATTTTAGTATGAAGTCAATGCTGGCTTACTCCTTGTTTTTGTTGATATCCTCAACTCAATCTATCTGCTTGGACACCTGCTCTATGCTTTCTGTCCTTGACCTTTGCTCATTTTAACTCTGAATTTTATCTTCCCATTTGGTCCTGTGCCTGGTACTTATTTGCTACTAGTGGACTTCTGGTTGAACTTCCCAAGACATTTGGAATCATCACACCTTTATGAAGAGGGTCCAGGACCTGGTTTATCATGTTTTTCTCCATCCTACATACCAATTGGTCATAGCTTTCCAAGATCCAGAGGACAAATGTACTGGCAGATATTCTGAGAAAAAGAAATCAGATGAAAACTAATGTCCTTAGCAGGACAGATCCATTAGTAAATTGTTAACCTCCACTTTCAACTCTAGGAACTCGAAATCCAAGTCGTTCTCCGATTACATCTTAAATCTTTATGTTCTCTGTGTTCTTTCTCTTCTCATTTGTGACGCTTCTTAAGCAATCTCATCTAGTGTCATAGCTTCAACTGCCAACTATATCCTAACTCTGCCAGAGCTACTCTCTCAGCCTAGGTTCCTCTGCTGAGTTCCACACCCATGTATTTCTATTGCCTACTGTATATCCTCTTCCTGAATTTCTATAGGGCTACCATCTCAATGTGTATAATTTTCTTTGTATTTATTTTCAGACTTACTCTTACAGTTGTGTCCCATGGCCCAAACTTCATCTTTGAATTCTCCCTGACTTCATCTGCTCCCTGATCTCACTTACTGTTCTCATCTATTTAAAATTTCTTAATTTCATTTCCTTTCTTTTTAAATTTTCATTTATTGTTCAATGTTCCAAACTTACAGAATATCATATAAAATGTACAATGTATATGTACAATTTAAAAAATAATCTAACACTCATGTTAAGAAATATATTACACTAATTTATTTAAATTTATTTTTATTTTTAATTTTTGTGGGTACATAGTAGGTGTATACATTTATGGGGTACATGAGATGTTTTGATACAGGCATGCACTATGGAATAATCACATCATGGAGAATGAGGTATCCATTCCCTTAAGCATTTATCCTTTGTATTACAAACAATCCAATTACACTCTTTTAATTATTACACTAATTAGAAATTCCGCTTTACTAGTGTATCTTCCCTTTTCCCCCAACTGGTGGTAACCACTGTCTAGATTTCTGTTTTAATCATTCTCTTGCTTTTATTTATAATTTTGCCACTTGGTTAGGTATTATTAAAAGATACATTATTAAGTTTTGAAACAATTGGTAGCAAGAACAAATACAATTGTGTAAACAATGCAGTAGATGAGTGCTCTCAGTAGAAGATAGACTGAAGAGTCTTAGATTCTCTGAGACTAAGAGTTGCCAGGTATTCTCTCTAGGACAGTCAATGAGCAAAGTCACAAGAGATTCTTGGAAACACAGGCTTACCTCGTTGAAGTATTTGGCAGGGCTCCCACGTGGGCCAGGTACTATATGTCTCAGGCCTCTGAGCCCAAGCCAAGCCATCGCATCCCCTGTGACTTGCATGTATACGCCCAGATGGCCTGAAGTAACTGAAGAATCACAAAAGAAGTGAATATGCCCTGCCCCACCTTAACTGATGACATTCCACCACAAAAGAAATGTAAATGGCCAGTCCTTGCCTTAAGTGATGACATTACCTTGTGAAAGTCCTTTTCCTGGCTCATCCTGGCTCAAAAAGCTCCCCCACTGAGCACCTTGCGACCCCCACTCCTGCCCGCCAGAGAACACACCCCCTTTGACTGTAATTTTCCTTTACCTACCCAAATCCTATAAAACGGCCCCACCCTTATCTCGCTTCGCTGACTCTCTTTTTGGACTCAGCCCACCTGCACCCAGGTGAAATAAACAGCTTTATTGCTCACACAAAGCCTGTTTGGTGGTCTCTTCACACGGACGCGCATGAAAATATGTCCAGCAGGATTACAGGCATGGGAAGTGGGCTGCTGTGTATTTTCTTCTTCAAACATTACCATGGCCTGTTTTAAGCTCTTAGGGGTAGGTCAGAGCTGAACTTTTCTGTAGAACAAAATGAGTGTCCTAAGCTGGTCCATGCAATAGGTATGTGAGGAGAATGAGGGCTTCATCAGCACTTGATCAGGATAAAACAGGTGCAGATTAGAATCTGGACCAGAGTCTCTCAGGCATTCTGTTCTTAGGTCAACACAATGATACAATGACTAGGGGCATGCTAGTGTTGTCAATATCTTGAATTACTCTGCTCTAATCTGCTCTTGTTGCCCTCTCTGTCTGATTCACAGCAGTCGTTCTGGGATGTTTCTTCCCTGTCTTCCTGGGAATTCTCTTCATTTCTTTCTTTGCTGCATTTGCTAATGTTTTAACTTACTCTGTGGCTCTCTATCGCCACCATCTAAGCATATCTTGAGAGAGAGCACATGAGGGGTTAAATTTCTAAGACATTTCATATATTTAAATATTTTTATTTTTCCTTTATATTTGATTAATAATTTAGCCGGGTAGAGAATTCTAAGTTGGAAATGATTTTCCTTCATAATTTTGAAGGCATTGCTTCTGATGTTGCTGTTGAAAAGCCTGGAGCCATGTTCATATCTTAGACTTTGCATGTAACTTGCTTTTTTCCCCAAAAAAACATGTACAATCTTTTTTTTTCATTCTTGGTGCTTTGAAGTCAGTTTAGTTTCTTCCACTGTATTGGAAACTCAGTGGGCTTTTTTGATGAGATAATCTATGCCTTTCAGTTCTGGGAAATTATCTTGAATTATTTTCTTGATGATTTTCTCCTTTCCATTTCTGTGTTCTATCTTTATACAACCTCTATTATTCAAATTTTGGGACTTCTGGATATGTCCTTAATTTTCTCTTTTCTGTTTTCTATCATTTTGTCTTTTCACTCTAATTTCTGGATAAGTTGTGGCAACTTTATTCTTTAGCCTTTCTACTTAATTTTTATTTTTGTCATCAAAATTTAACTTCATTTAAAAACTTTTTAAATTGAGGTTAAATTATACACTTATAATTTACTATATTTACTATTTTTAAGTATACAGTTCAGTAATAATAAATACATTCATATTTTTTTCCCTCCCTGCTACCCTTCCTGGCCTCTGATAATTACAGAATTTGAGTTCTAAGAGCTTTTTGTTTTCTGAGTTTTTAAAAATTGTACTGTTTTCTTGTTTCATGCATCCAATGTCTTCACTTACCTCTGGGAAGATAATAATGATGGTTTCTTTCTCTTTGTATATTGCTTCTGTTTCCTCTGGGTTCCTTTCTTTTGTGTGTTTTGGCCTCTATTTTGCACATAGGAGTGCCAAGTATCCTTCATTTGTTTTCCCAAATCCACTCTCACCCTTCTCTCTACTTTGAGCTTTGGGTGGCTGGCCTCTATGGACAGTATCAACAGGTTTCTGTGCCCTCTGGGTTTCATGTGGGCTTAGCCCATGGCAAGCACCAGGAGCTTGTAGGGAGTGAAGAGAATGATGTTGGAGTATTTATGGCCCTAGCTCTGTTTCTGTGGGCTTACTACATGCCAGCTGTGCCCCTTAATCAAAGGTGTTTGCCAGGCAGTCCTTTTCACACAGCCCTGTCTGTCTCTGGGTTCTAGTAACTTTTCTTCCCTCCCTCGTCCTTTCTGGCCTAGCAGTGGCAATCAAGACTTAGTGTAATTATCTCCAGGAGAGGCCACTATCCCTTGTAGTTCATTTCTAGCTTCTAGTACTATAACAATATCATAATTTATTTTTTAGCCCCAAGCTTTCTCTTTGAATCCATTCTTCATTCAACCAGTAAGAAGATGATTTAAAACAATTCTTCAGTGGTTTCTCATTGTCTGTGGGATAAAATTCAAGCCCGTAAATTGAGCTGAACCTGAGATATTATTTCTCTCAGCACCCTTTTCATGTATTTCTTTCCACTGGCACTGTATCCCGGGTTACTACCAGTCAGCGTTCTAACGATTGCACCACTACGCCATGGCAGAGGTTATCAGTACTCACCCTATAAACACGCATGGGGTTCTCATTTTCACCCAGCTGGTGGGTGATCCGGCTCCAAAATCTCATTTTAAAGTTTGCTTCCTAGGATCATTGCTAATAACAATAGTGTCAGATTAAATTCCCCAGGAAGCATGCGCTGAGATGGGGACTGTTCTCAAGCATAAAATCAATAAGGGAGGAGGCAGAATTGGGCAGTGAATTGAATGAATTGCAAAGCAGTATTTGCAAGAGAGGCCTCAGCTGATCCCATAGGGAGCTGGTGGACTGAGTTGACGCTTCACAGTTATCTAGCATTAAAGCAACGGGCAAAAACTTTTGTAGTCACCCGCCAGTCACTGGTTGTGGGACTGTCCCTGAGAAGAGGCTTTAATCTTGGCTTTGGCTCCCTTTGTACGAAGCAATTAATGCTCATAGAGGGACTCAGCTGTGTCCAACAGGAGCCAACACTCTCAGCACCTTGGTCCCAAATGGGTAGTATGATGATCACCAGCTTCCATCCCAACATATAATGCCCTGTATGTCTGGCTCCTGCCTCTCTCATCAGTTTATCTCATGCCAGTCCCTATCACACATACACAGTCCAACTATTCTGAAGTACTCCTAGTTCAGTATATGAGCTGTAGATTTTCTCTGCTCATGCTGTTCCATCTACCTAAAATACCTTCCTCCGATTGCTTTTTCTGTTACTAGTTGTACTTTAATCCTGCATGTCTGAGGTCAGAGTTACTTCTCTGATTTCTACCCCTCTGCCACAGTTTGAGTTTGGAGTCCCTTAAATTTGCTTTCAAACTCCATTCATACATCACAGATCTTACCACATGATACTAAGTCTCCCTGCAGATGTATCTGTCTCCTTACTAAACTCTTGTCCCCTTCCCCCCAGGCCAGTTGGCATCTTATTTGTCTTTGAATGCATAGCACCTGACACATGCTCGCAACATGGTAGATATCTCACGAGTGTTTGGTGAAGAAATTAACTGTTAGTGTCATTGCTTAAGTACATATTGTTTAATTTTTGAAATACTCATTTTCACTGGTTTTTTAGTCTTATCAAGAAATGACACTCACATACAAATATTTACTGAACCTCAACTATGTAGACAGGTATTGGAAGATTTTATAAAATAGCTCACATATCACTGTCTCTGGTCTCTCAGAGTTCATTATTTACTAGGAGAAATAAATTTTTAGCAGGTAATTATTATTCACAACAGAAGTTTAAACAAGATGTGGACATATGAATTGACTAATGGCTCTCTCTGGCAGTAGACATTTGTCTCCGTTGTTCTTTTCAGACTGTAGCTGTATCTACTAGCTTTCTCTCTTTTAAAATAGGGTCACAATTTTAATCCAAAATTTGCAGATTTGGGCTATTTCTGTATGATCCAATAACTATTTTGTCAAAGGGCTTAATTTGCTATTTTTGGGAATTTGTCAACTCATTTGTCTGAATTTTCACAATTGATATTATGTCACTAGCTACCTGATATGGCTATTTCCCACCATATCTAGCTTTCTATCAGGCAGTGCTTTCCAAAATTTAATGTGCATTCTAACTGCCTGGAGA
The DNA here is from genome assembly GCF_028885625.2 of Pongo pygmaeus. NCBI lineage: Eukaryota > Metazoa > Chordata > Mammalia > Primates > Hominidae > Pongo > Pongo pygmaeus. The sequence continues at coordinate 66,326,094 of NC_072390.2, forward strand.
ACTTTGCAAAATGCAGATTCTGCTTCAGAAGGCCTAGAGTAGAATCCCAGATTCTGCATTTTGAACAATCTTGTAGGTGTCACCAATGTTGTTAGTCAAGGAACACATTTAGTGTAGCAAGGCTCTTAGACAGATTAAAAAAAAAAAACTACACTTGAAATAATCTACAGTTAGTAGACAAATGTTCGCGTCTACCTCCTTACTGATTTTCCCTGGGAGCACTTTCTTAATAAATCTTCACCTGGTAATCAGCTTCTAAGCACTGAAACGAAGACACCAGACATCCCCCACTCCTTCCTTCTCTTGCCACCCAAATACTGATTCCATAAGGTAACTGCTGGCATTAACCTTTATTACCTCTCATATCATAAAAAATCCTAATTTCCAAATTCTTCAAATAGAACTTTGGTTGAATTCATATCTTTAATCAATGAATAACATACTTATTTTTTAATGTTCAGCATTTTATAAATGAATTTAGTAATGAAAAAATAAGCCTGTAGTCTTTTTTCCTTCTGCCTTGCGTACTCAGCATAAACTTGTTCCAACTATTTGAACAGTTTTTCAGTTATACAGTTACTGTTTATTCAGATACTGAACTTTTTCTGTTGGGATTTTGCCTCTGGTTCTTAAATCTTGGTGATGCTTACCCAAGATCAGTCTGACAGCGACACAGCTCTTAGGGAAGGAAATAGTGATTATTGCTTGTGGGGTGGATGTGTTCCCATGTGGAGTCAGTGTTAGTAATGGGCATCTGGCCTTGAGAAATGCACTTGCTTGGGGGAGGAGGAGGATGCAATGCAATTGAGTTAAGCTCTTACTGAGATTGTGGTATCTCCTTGGGATGAAAAATGATCAAATGTGAGACACTCTAGCTCAAAATTGGACAATGCTACCAGTGAATTTATCTCCAAAAAATAATTTGCTCTGATTCCTGGTCCTCCAAGAATACTACCCAAACTAGGGTCAAATGAGAGTTGGATGATTAAGGGTATTATTTTCTGAAGTTGATTTTAATCTACTCTGTAGCAGAAAACCTATTTACTTAGATGACGTGAGATTTGGGGGACAGCTCCGCTTTGGCTGGAGTCCTGGGAATTGAGAGTTCATTGAGAGGTGTTTACATTTGTGGTGTTGCCTCCAGGATAAACAACGATGGCAACAACACTGACCACAACAACATAAACACTGCTCACAATTGGGCTGAAGATAAACTGAATCCCTTCCATTGGATGTGGAAGAGGAATAATGCAGGTATGGAGGGGTAGGACCATTGGGCAAGCATCATGGAAAGAAGGAAAAGGGTGTCTCCTAGAGAAATTTGACTAAAGGGAGAAACTTTCTGTAGAGTAATCTAGACCTTGCAACAAAGCCTGTGGATCAGAGAGGAGCAGCAGTTGGTTCTGGTGGACTGTTATTTAAGCAGCTTTACCCATCTTCCCTTGTGGTGCCTGCAGGCTTAGGGACCCTTGTATACAAGCTGAACATCATAAGTTGAAAAGATCTTGGGGTTCCAGCAAGACCGCTGTACCTCCTCCCTTTCCTCATTTTAAACACAGCATAAGTCAGAGGGAAAGAGCATTGCTCTTATGGATTTTCATTGATTGCACCTGGCCAGTAGTGGTCTCATTGCTTCGTGTGCGAGGGCACCTCTGAAGGCCAGAGCAGGCTCTTGCCTGCAAAAACCTGGCTCAGCTCATTTATGCTCCCATGTGGATAAAGGAAAGCACAAGGAGAAAAGTTACTAGGGGTTGAAAGCTCAGAGGTGGGCCTCTGGTTCTGGATGAGGGGAGACACAGGAGTAGGAAGGGTGTGGAGTGGGGAGGCCTGGAAGGTGACACTGGTGAACAAAGCTGCGAGGGATCTGGGCTTCCCAAGAGTGCTGGGGCTGGGAAAAGAGGAGGAGAGAAAAAGAGGGCCAGGAGGAATTTGAGAATTGCTGGTGGAGACTGGCTTCTCAGGGAAGCCAGGAGAGTGCCATAAACCACAAACAGGAGAAAGTCAGAACATTTCTCTGAGTACATTTTCAAATGGAAGATGGAAGTAAGATTGATGCAGGGCAGGCGAGCCCCAAAATTGGAGCTTAGCCTGGGAGTGTTCTTGGCTTCACCCAGGAAAGAATTCAAGGCTGAGCTGGTGGTATTGGCAACTTTTATTGAAGTGGCAGTGTACAGCATCGGCAGAGGTACTGCTCCTTATGGAGCAGGGTTACCCCATAGGCAGTGCTCCCAGAGTAGCAGCTCAAAGGCAGTTTTGCAGTCATATTTATACCACTTTTAATTACATGCAAATTAAGGGGCAGATGCAGAAATTTCCAGAAAGGGTGCTAACTTCCAGGTTGTTGGGTCATTGCCATGGAAAGGGATGGCAACTTCTGGGTGTTGTCATGGAAATGGTAAATTGCTATGGCACACTGGTGGGCATGTCTTATGGAAAGCTACTTCTGCCCTGTCCCTGTTTTAGCTAGTCCTCACTTTGCTCCAGTGTCCAAGTCCTGCCTCTGAAGTTGAGTGTCACCTCCTGAGTTGAGTTCCACCTCCTACCTCAAGATGACCATGAAAGAAAGAAAATAACCCAAGGGTCTAGGCTAAAGGAAGAACCAGAGAGATAACTGGTATGAGAACAGCATGAGTTTTGGGAAACTTGTTATGCTTTAAACTCACATCAAGCTGATTTAATGAAATATAAGTGCATGTGCATATAACTTATATGAACCATATTATAAATTTTGAGACCCCAACACACTGTTATACAACTGTGTGTCCACTGGAATGGCCTTGGCCATCATACAATAGGTTCATTTGGGGAAAGAGAGGGAAATAGTTGTAGTTCTAAAAGCGAGGTTCTTAGAGGAGGAAAGACCACAATTTAATGAGCAAAATTGTCAACTTATAGCCTTATCAGGTGTCCAGCCTTACGCAATGTGCTGGAAATTCAAAGGTCCCTACTCTTAAATGATGTTGTCCGCTAGAGGGTTCTAGCAACCACGTGCTAGGATGACCAAAGGGGAAGGAGCTGAAAGAATACATGTCAGAGGCTGGATGGTACCCAGATTGGTTAGGGACTGTCCAGAAGATGTCTTCCTGGCATATTCATTGCATATCGGGAAACATTATCTCTACTAAAATATTCCAGATGTATAAAAATTTGTAAAGGATAAAACATTGGGTACTTACGTGCTCATCACCCAAATTAAGAAACAAAAATAAAAAACACAGATAAAGTCCCTTGTGTAACCATTCCTGAGACATCTCAGTGAGTTTGCACTTGTCTTTTAGATCTTCAGTGGGCTGTCTTCTTATAGGACCTAACACTTGCAGGTCCTTGGATGAATTAGGACTGTGATGGTTGAGGAGATTATGAAATACGGAAGGCTAGTCCCCAAAATACCTAACTGGAGGAACCTCTCCCCTTTAAACTGTAGTCTTTTTCTTACAGCTCAGAACTTGGGGATCAAGAGACCTCCTGCCTAATGCCAAAGCTTGGGACTTGATTTCCTGTGAGGCCTAGGGTTTGAAATAATCCAGGGTAGAAATAAGAGTGTAAAGGAGCACTTAGTCACCCCCTAAGCAGGCCTAAGCTGCTTATCTGTGTTAGAAAATAGGAACTTTCAAAGGGAACAGTTGTCTCCCTTTGAAGAAACTGTCAGTGGAAAAGCTTTTAAAAATAATTTCCTTGTGAAATGCATAATGCTCTTATGCATAACTCTCTGACACTGCTGTTTAGCAGCCTCTTCCATTTGTATGAGCTCTGGAATATGAAACATTTCTTGTGCAGACTCGGAAAATAGCTTACTTATCACACTGTGCCTGTCAGCTGCATTGTAGGTGCCAGCCTAGTGCAGTGGTGTGATGGGTAAGGCTGGTTCTGGGTGATGTCTGTGCTGCTGAGATCAGGGTCTTTAGAAGTCATTGTGTCTGAAGGTTTAAAAAAGAGCAAATGGGTTAGCAGCACTCTGCCTGCCTGTCATTCTCAGAGGTCTGGTGGGAGTATAGTTCTGTTAGGTCCTCTGGGCTGGGAAGAGCCTGCCTGGGAGGTTCCACTGGAGAGTAACAATGATCCAGGATAACACATATCTCTCGTTTTTGGCTGTTGCAATCTGCAGCAAGGGCGTAGCTGGAGGGTTCCAGAAAGATTCAGCAGGTTTGAGGACTGACAGTACATTGGATCATTTGGCTAAATTCCACAGAATTATTGTGAAAATAATAGCAGCCTACTATTATTGAGCACTTACTATGAAAGCACAAACAATGCACTGAGCTTTTATTTTTTAACACATTATCATATTGATTCTGTTTTTCTTTTTTTTTTTTTTTTTTTGAGATGGAGTCTCACTCTGTCGCCCAGACTGGAGTGCAGTGGCACCATCTCGGCTCACTGCAAGCTCTGCCTCCTGGGTTCACGCCATTTACCTGCCTCAGCCTCCTGAGTAGCTGGGACTACAGGCGCCTGCCACCATGCCCAGCTAATTTTTTGTATTTTTTAGTAGAGACAGGGTTTCACTATGTTAGCCAGGAAGGTCTCGATCTCCTGACCTCATGATTCGCCCGCCTTGGCCTCCCAAAGTACTGGGATTACAGGCGTGAGCCACCACGCCTGGCCATATTGATTCTTATTCCAAATGCTATTAGGTAGTTTTATTATTCTCCACTTTAGAAATGAAGAAGAGGTTAAATAACTTTCCTAGGGCCACACAGTCTAGAAGTTGCAGGGCTAGGGTTTGAATGTAAGTCAATTGGCTTAAAAGTCTGCGTTCTTTTCACCTTGCCAATGATTCCCTAATTAGTGTGCCTAACAAAAGTCAGAGACCTGGTTCTTATCCTTATGAGATTCTTATTTATTAGGTCTGAAGTGGGGCTGCATTTTTAACGTACATTTTAAACATACTCCACAGTTAATTTTGATGCAGGTGGTTGAAGTCCTGTCTTAGTCCTTTTTTGCTGTTATAACAAAATACCATGAACTGGGCAATTTATAAACAATCAATATTTATTTTCATGGTTCTGGAGACTTGGAAGTCTGAGATCAAGATGCCAGTAGGTTTGGTGTCTGGTGAGGGTTGCTCTCTGCTTCCAAGAGGATGCCTTGTTGCTGCATCCCAGAAAGGACAAATGCTGGCTTCTCACATGGTGGGAGGGATAAAAGGGCAAAAGAGAAGGGCCCTTTTTAACTTTGAGTTTTTGTTTTGTTTTGAGACTGAGTCTCACTCTGTTGCCCAGGCTGGAGTGCAGTGGCACAATCTCGGCTCACTGCAACCTCTGCTTCCTGGGTTCAGCAATTCTCATGCCTCAGCCTCCTGAATAGCTGGGACTACAGGCGTGAGCCACCACGCCCAGCTATTTTTATTTTTATTTATTTATTTTTTGTATTTTTAGTAGAGACGGGGTTTCACCATGTTGGCCAGCTGGTCTCAAACTCCTGACCTCAAGTGATCCACCCGCCTCGGCTTCCCAAAGCACTGGAATTACAAGTGTGAGCCATTGCGCCCAGTCCATTGAGTTATTTTATAAGGGTGCAAATCTCATTCATGAGCCGGGAGCCCTCATGACTTAATTACCTCTCAAAAGCCACACCTCTTAATACTGTTGCAATGGTATTAAGTTCCAATATGAATTTTGGAGAGAACAACCATCATTCAAACCATAGCAAGTACCATTACTAGAGACTAAGTGTTTATGTCCCCCCAAAATTCCTCTGTTGAAACCCAGGCCTTTGGGAAGTGATTAGGTCATGAGGGTGGAGCCTTCATCAATGAGACCCAAGATTAGTCTAATTAGACTAGTGGTGGGATTAGTGGCCTTTTAAAAGAGACCCCAGATAGCCCCCTCACCCCTTCTATCTCGTGACAACACAGTGAGAAGATGGCTATGTCTGAACCTGGAAGGCTTCACTGGACACTGAATCTGCTGTGACTAATCTTGGACTTCTCAGCCTTCAGAACCATGGGAAATGAATTTCTGTTGTTTATAAGCCACGCAGTCTATGGTATTCTGTTGCAGCAACTTAAATGGACCAAGACAACCACACTTGAAGAAACACTGGAATGTGCCTATACCAATGGCCCAGCCATTTTCAGGCCATCTGCAGCCATGTAGAAGCAGAGAATCTATCACAGAAAGTGGGGTGTTAACTCAGATGGGTTAGCTTCCCTGTTCAGGAGACCCACAAGGGGTGCACTTCAGCTTCCCAGTGGTTTTGGTTCCAGGGTGGGGTTGGCATGAGTGCGTGTTCCCAGCCCAGATCTCTGAGTCTGCTGAAAAGAAGCCCAAAGAAGTTTTCTGGATCTTCTCTTCTGTCCATCTAGTCAAAAACTCTGGGTGACAGCCAGTGACATCTGGATTTCTTGGGCCTTCCTGTACACCATTGTCTCAGCTTCAAATCCACGTGTTATAATTGGTTGGAACTGAACTGATTTTGGGCAGGATACATGACTTCATTTCTTGGCAACATGCTTCCAATGGCACATTCTCCAACCATTACTGGGGAGCCAGTGGGACCACTTCCACCTTAGAACAAGGCCTGCAAGGAAAGAGTGCAAATCAACCCTTCTGGGTCTGGCATAAAGTAGATTCTCAGTAAATACCAATAGAATGATTTCTCCTTAAGAAATAAATTTAGCAGGTCACAGTCTCCACAGGTCCTCACCCAAGCAGGTGGGAAAAGTCAAATTGGCAGGGGTCCCCATGCTCCCTTCCTCCATCCTTCTCTGCTCCATGGCACTAGCCCTTATTTTCCACCTTAGTACCGAGGTGCCCATTGAGGACCCTCCTGGAAATGGAGGGTCATGGAAAGGAAGAGGTGTTTTCTAATGCAGTACCATTACACTAGTTAAGATGTTCTGGGGTGTGATGGGTTGCATAACAGAATCAGGAAAACTCCCCGTAAATTGATACACTCGGCTGGGTGCGGTGGCTCACACCTGTAAGTAACCCCAGCACTTTGGGAGGCTGAGGTGAGTGGATCACTTGAGGTCAGAGACCAGCCTGGCCAACATGGCAAAGCCTCCTCTCTACTAAAAATATAAAAATTAACCAGAAGTGGTGGCGAACACCTGTAGTCCCAGCTACTCAGGAGGCTGAGACAGGAGAATCACCTGAACTTGGGAGGCAGAGGTTGCAGTGAGCTGAGATTGTGCCACTGCCCTCCAGCCTGGGTGACAGAGCAAGACTCCTTCTCAAATAATAATAATAATAAAAAAATAATAAAATAATAATAATAATACACTCAAATTCAGCCAGTTTTCACACTGGCATATAAAAGATATGGCTGAAAAGCCACCTATTGAGAAGGTCTGGGAGATCTAGAAAACTTCCAGTCAAAGCTGTCTGACACGTGTCTGATTTTCACAGGATCTGGTGATTTATCAGCTAATACAATATAAAATGTCCATGATTTACTGCACTCTCCTGGGGAGGTTCACATTTTAAAGGAGTAGGCATGAGAAAAAAAGACAATACTCTAACAAAAGCATTCCAGTAAGTGATTGCAAACAAGGTAGCTGGCAGGAAATACTTTGGAAATAAGATGCAAGTCTCAACCATTCAGATCAGAGACCTCAGCAGGAATATCCTATAACTTATCCTGTTGTGGGCCCTGCTACAAATGCCCTGGGGCTCCCAGGCACAGGTAGGCCTTCCCTGAGTCTCCAGGTGGGGTTGGACGTGTTGAATCTGAGCTGTGGATCTTAGCTGCGGTGGTCACCTCTGCAGCCATCTGCTGTGGGAGATTCCTGGCTGCACAGGGCCGTCCTCCTTAGAGTGGCCTCTCTGTGGCACTCAGGTAATGTGCATCCCCAGTTGGTCTCTGGGAGATCATCCAAGCAATTTTCAATGCACTAGAGCAATAGTTGTCTGTTGGGGCTGATTTCCACTCCTCGCGCCTCCCCACCAAAGGAACATTTGGTAATATCTGGAGACATTTTTGGTTGTCATAACTGGGATGGGGGCTGGTGATGTTGCTATTGGCATCTAGTAGGTAGAGGCTAGGGATGCTTCTAAACATCGTACAATGCACAGGACAGCAGTTATTCAATCCAAACATCAATAGTGCTGAAGTGGAGAAACGCTGCACAAGCAGAAGCTTACTGGGAGATACACACACATATTCTATATACCTGGGCAGTGGGGACAGGCGAACAGCTGCAGTCAGGGCTGGTGTGGGATTCTGCTTCCTCATGCACATTGGGAACAGTCTGAGCTCTAGCTGAGATATCTAAATCCAGTGACGGGAAGCAGCCCTGCCTGTCATTTCCCTTTAGGGATGACAAGAGAAAACTACAGTGCAACCTGCTTCTTTCTCCTTTTCCCCAGGGCTCCCTGGAGGAGGGAATGCATCCCTGCTCTCAGGCCTGAATGTCCTGGATGAAATGGAAAGGCTGTGGACAAGCTGTGAACTGGGCTAGGAATGGCCCCCGTTCATCTTTATGTTCATTTCTGGAGAGGGTCCTTAGCCTGCAAGGTTCTTGGGGGCAGAAAGGGAGTCAGATTTGCTTTGGTCATAATTGTGTTCACAGCTTTGAGCACAGAGTTTGACACATACAGAGTACTCATTAAATATCTTTTGAACTAATGGATGCGAAGAAGCCTATGGAAACTGAATAATTTTCAGATGTTTTTCACTCTAGACTCTGGGAGCAGCTCCCGGTGAAAGAGAAGAGAGGCGTCTGATGGAGGAAGTAGGAGCAGGCTTTCATTTTCCCTCTTGTCTAGGCCTGGCTTGGTGCTGTGCCCTTCAGTTCATTCAATGCGATCTGGTCCTTCGCACACAGGCTTTGTAGATAGACGTATCTGTGCCTGTGTCCTGCTCCCCTACTTCCAGGCAGTATAAGGTTGGTCTAGTGACTTACCCTCAGTGAGCCTCTCTTGCCTCATCTGTAACTTAGAGATAATAGCAGTTCTCTACTTGGTTCTTAAAGTTTTAGAGGATTACATGAAATAATGCATAATGAGTAAAAAGGCCAAGAGATTTTCCCAAGAAGCTTGTAGTTGGAGGGTCACATAGAAGGGTAAACAAGCAAAGACAGAACAATGTCAGCATCACAATAGAAACATAAATGAAATAATATATGCAAACTCCTAGCCTAATGCCTGGAACTTGAGAGGGGATTCAATAAATAGGAGTTCTCTTCTCCTTATGAAAGTGCCATGGAACTCTAGAGGAGGGATGCGCATGGGAAAAAAGCTAGACATACATTTTGAGCCATAGCAGGAGGAGGTTAAACAAGTTTATATTTGAGGGCCTCAATTTACTGCTTGTAATAGAGGACAATGTCATTTCCAGAGGGAAGGAAGGAAATGCAGATAAGATTTGGACTTGGGAAGGGTGGGGAGAGTATGGGAGTTCATGTGGGAAATGGGGAATAGAATCGAATGGGAATGAGAATGTGCATGCTGACACACAGCTAAGATTGAACTTAACTTTTTTTTTTTTTTCTAGAGAAGTATCTAGGCCTTTTTCTGGTTTTCCACTGCACTATAGATCCATGGTTGCAAAAGGCAGGCCTTGTGCAAGTTGAGCTGTCAAGAGGGCAAGGATGTTGATATCATTGGTAAAAGCATCATTGGTGAGAGCGCAGGTGACTTAGTGTGGTCTGAGGTGGTTGGAGAGGATTGTGAATCCAGACAGTGGAGAGCAGATGAGGAAAAGGAGCTGGCGGACTGGGACTATGAGGAGGGAGGGAGAAGGGAAGAAGACAAAGTAGAAGAGCAGGAAACTGGGCTCAGACAAGATGATCGCAGAGTTTTCTATTTTCAGAAATAGAAGTTCTGGCGGGATAAGATATTCTGTAGTGAGGCTGTGTGAATGGGTTGCTGAAGGAGAGGTGAGGTCCTTGGGCACTGAATTTACCCAGGGTGAGGGCAGAGGGTGAGACAGACTGGAAACAGAGCCACGTGGAAAATCCTTGCTACTTATTATGGATTGAATTGTTTCCACCAAAACATAGGTTGAAATCCTAATCTCCAGTACCCCAGAATGTGAGCTTATGTGGAGATAGAGTCACTAAAGCTGCAATTAGGTAAGTTAAGGTGAAGTTATCCCAGGGAAGGTGGCCCCAATCCAATATGACTGGTGTTCTTATAAGAGAGAAGGCCACGTGATGACCCAGAGATACACAAGGAGAAGATGGTCATATGAGGACAGAGGCAGAGACTGGGGTGATGCAACGAAGGATTCTCCTCTGCAAGTTTCAGAGGCAGCACCACCCTGCCGACACCAGGACACTAGATTTGAGCCTCCAGAAGGCGAGAGGATAAACTTCTGTTATGTTAGGCCATTTAGTTTGTGGTACTTTATTACAGCAGTCCTAGGAAATTAACACACCCCTGTTCTCCCTTGGTTGAGCCCCACTCATCCTTTAAGGCCCACTCAGCCTCAGCTTCTCCAGCAAGCCTTTCCGATCCCTCTGGTCACACTGACCTCCTCTGCCTTCTCAGAATTCCAATGATGCTTGAAGCCTGGCACAATTATGCATAATTTTGGCAGGTAATTTCAATCTGTTTTATGATTTTTCTTCAACTCGATTCAAGATTTGTCTTTACCTAAGGTGTAAGTACTTGACCTTCTTGAATTTCTCGCGCCACCTAAGGCAGTGCTCAGCATCGATTAGCTCCTTGCTCGCTACTTGTGAACATCTTGCTGGCAGTTATGTAATACAGTTTCAACTTGATCCTCTCATCTAGGTCACTTGCAGTGCACTTTTCTGGGGCGCCACTACCCTGCTGGGATTTGAATACTAATAGGTTTGCTTGGCTCATTATGGAAAACTATAAAATGCACAATAGTCTGAAAAGTCATAATGTATTTTTTTGAGTTGAGAGCAACTTTTTTTAACCATGAGAACAATTAAAATACAGAAGTGCTCAGTTTTAAGAAAACCCCAATACCAAAGTACACACACAACTGATTCAATGGTAGAGGGGTGGGAAGAAAGAATTATCAGCACAAGGATTAAAAAAAATCAATTACCTTATTCCTTAGTGCATCTTTTTTTTCTTCTTTAATAACTAAAAAATTGGATTTATACAACTTTCTGAGTGCATGTATTGTATAAAATGAGGTACAGTTGTACTGTAAACGAACAAAACTTGGGAAAATTAGGAGGCAGAACCTTTGTATAAAACGGCTTTATGAATAAATACATGCAGGTCTGGGCAGATAATATCCATGAAAGTTTACCAAAAACTGGTAATGGTGATAGTGTCTGAAGAGGGAACTGGAGAACTAGGGGCCAGCGGAAGGAAAGAGAGGGAACCTTTTCACTTTACGCTATTTTGTGCTGTTTAATTTTTTTTTTTTTTTTTTTTTTTTTTTTGAGACGGAGTCTCACTCTGTCGCCCAGGCTGGAGTGCAGTGGCGCGATCTTGGCTCACTGCAACCTCCACCTCCCGGGTTCACGCCATTCTCCTGCCTCAGCCTCCCAAGTAGCTGGGACTAAAGGTGCCCACCACCACGCCCAGCTAATTTTTTATATTTTTGGTAGAAACGGAGTTTCACCATGTTAGCCAGGATGGTCTCCATCTCCTGACCTCATAATCCACCCACCTCGGCCTCCCAAAGTGCTGGGATTATAGGCATGAGCCACTGCACCCAGCCATGCTGTTTAATTTTTTTTTTTTTTTTAAAACCATGTATTCACAAGACAGTGAGAGAAAGGAAGGGAGGAAAAGGAAGGAGGAAAAAAGGAAAGAGGGAAGAAATAAAAGTAGCTGAGGCTGGAGGACATTTAGAAAGCAAAGAGAAGATTGTTAAAGTGATAAATGGTTGACACTCAGATGTGAGGTGGAAGCCTGTGCTTAAACACAGGCAGGGAGAAGTGCACACGTGTGCCCACACATGCACACACACACGTAAACACATGCATGCATGCACACACACCCTTCATGATCGGGTCTGCTGTGCTTCAAAAAGCCCTATGCTCATTAGGCTTTTCATGGAGCAAGATGAAGTCATTCATGATGTCAATCTAACTGCCCAAGCAGGATTTCCCTGCTGGCTGAATTGATCTGTGTCTGCATCCCAATCCCTCTTCACAGGGAGCCTCAGTCACTTGGCCCCTACAAATACCACACACCACCTCTTGGGTCCTCTTCCCCTGTAAGAACCTTTCCCCATGTCATTTCTCCTTCCTACAGGTCTCAAACTATGCCTTTCTTAATGAATTTCAGGCAGCAGGTAATAGAATGAGAGCATTTTAGAGCTCAAGGGGACACTGAAAACAATGGGCTCCAATCTTCCTACATTGGATAGTTCACAGTGAGGGAACTTACCTTAGGTCAAACACCTCAGTGAATTTATAAGCTAGTTAAAAGTCAGAGCTGGGCCTAAGCTACAGGGCTCTTAACCCCATCCAGTACTCTTCCCACACGGACACCATATGACACACCTCTCCCTACATCCGAGTGATGGACAGAACAGGGAACCTTACTGGGAATGTTATGGAGAAAAGTGTTTCCAATTCCGACAGCAGCAGACCTGAACTGTTGACAAGGCTTCCTTGAGAAGATCATTCACTTGAATGCATTGGCTAACTCCCTTGAAGGAACAGCTTTGGGATGCCTCATTGATCAGTGATTTGGCTTTTAATCCTCTCTGGGCCGTTCCTGATTCTTCACTGCATTCATCTCAGCCAGTCCAATGCCTGACACATAGTAGGCACATCACAAATTTGTGAGGAGTTAATGCATTGTTTTGTCATTTATACAGGAGGGAGATATCCAATCCCTCTCTTTGGTTTTACAACCAGACTGCATTCATTTTGAAGAAGAATCCAGATGAAAAGAGATGTTAAAGACAGAGGAAAGGCAGAAATAGAGTCTGTGTGCACTCATCTTCTGATGTGTGTGTGCAATCAATGGGAGACAAGGAGACCTAGAATTGGCTCCATACTCTCTGGCCCTCAGTAACACTGGAATGACAACTTCTCTGGACTCAGTGGCATGGCACCATTTAGGGAAAGAAAGTAGCTTTGAGGGAGGTGGGTGGACAGACAGCAGGGCCATGTTTTCTGAGGCAGCTTGTGGGAGAAAAGAACACCAGCTGGGACATGAAACAGTCCAGGAACCAAGAACACATGCTAAAAGGCATGAAAATTGGAAAGTATGGTGAAGATATGTTGGAGAAACATAGGGACACAGATGCATCGAGAGCTGCAAGACAATGGAGTTGGCCATCTCCCTCCTCCTGACTCCAAAGCAGCTGAAGCAAACACAGTCTTCTTTTGCTGTGGGTCTGAAGAGATGGCTACAGTGCAGAGTGTCTATGGACTGAAGTAATAACCTGAGCTCCTTGGCCACCGAGACTCATGTACATCATCATTCTCTCAACTCAGTGAGAATTTTACAGAACCATGTTCCCTGCCCCAGAAAAATATAAACAAGGATTGCAGCAAAGTCTATGTGGGAGAGAAGCTTTTTTTTTCCCTAGTCGTATGCCCTTTCCTCTTAGAACCAGAGCCTGAAGAAAGGTTTGAGTTCACCTGGTCTAACCTTCATTTTATAAGTGAAGATATCAAGGTCTAAAGAAAGGACTGTGACATTCCCAGGGTCATGAAACCAGAAAGAGATGGAAACAGTAGTCAAAACCAGGCCTTCCTGTTTGAAACTGCATGCGCTTCTAAGTCTAGCAGTGACCTCACTGCAGCTTCCACCGGGCGTCTTGGGGTTCAAGGTCAACATGTAAACCATTGTGAACATCAGTGCAGTGCTGCACAGGATGGTCACCAGTGTTCTTTGCAGAATGACAAATCAAGCCATAGTTTCCTTGTGCTCTTTCACTTGCTTATTCCAAGCCCTCTTTCTTGGTGTCTGGTTTCCTCTCGTTCCATGCCTGCCTCATGCAGTCTCTAGTGTCTGAATGCCCAGTGAATGTGTCCACATGGCCAGCCTTCCTTCTCTTGAAGTGTCTAGAAGCCACTTTTTCCTCTGAAACTTCGGTTATGGTTCAGAACTTTTATTTCTCCCCAGCAAGGCGGCACTCTACTACATGGTTTGAGCAATTTACCAGGTTGCATGAATGATTTGTATTTAACCCTACAAGAATTAAGCCTGTTAGCCCTTCTGACTCATTCATTGGTATGCTGTCTACTTCGCTGGTGCATCCTTTCCAATTATCCCTCTCTTATGTCCTGAGGGCTGGGAGGGAGGAGGCAACAACTTGGCACAAGTGAACAACTCCTGGTGTAGTTGATGGTGAGGCAGGGGTAGGGGAGCATGCATTACTAGGTTCCCTTCTTATCCCCTGAGTCTCTAGTGTTCCCTGGGTTCCTTATGTCCACCTACTTCATTTTAGGTACAACTAATGTCTAGTGAATCCTTCCTTGAGCAGTGTCTGGGAGTCACAGACACATTGTCTTATCCATTCTCTCTACTTGGGATACAGGCTTTATCCCCCATACTGCAGGCTTAGAAAAATGAGGTGCCGTGTTAATAAAAGAATGTGGGATTTTCACTAAGGTTGAAGTCTACTGCACTTCTTAGGGCACCATTCTGCCTCCCCAGATCAAGTGCTTTTTGGCCTTGCTTCTTCTTTGATTCTCGTAATGAATTCTCCTTTTCAAAATTACTGGCTGGGACATTGACTTTTTGTGGGTGAATGATGTAACCTTGCTTATTCTAAAGGGAAAATTGAGTAAGAGAGAGACCATCTGATTTCAGTGTGTAGTGCAGTGTTGATGGTGAATACTAACCTATAGAATCATCATCATCTTGCCTGACCTCCCAGAAGTGCCTGGAAAGGGAATTTGTGGGTTAATTAGAAAAAACATTGCATAGATGTTCAGCATTGTTTTTGTCTGTGATGAACTGAATGACCAACGGGACTACGCAAGCTAGCCCTAGGAAGGCAAGTTACTGGGTCAGCCCGACGCAGATGGCTGTGGCTGATGGAATTCAGCCAAGACAATGGCCCTGCCTCCCTCTCCACCTACAAGGCCCTGGGACAGATTCAGGAGCTTAATGGGAAATAGCAGAGTGGAGCTTGTGACACCTTGCAAAGAACACAGGCTAGAATCCAGAGACCTGGATTCTCTCAGGCCACTGGAAATGTCTTTCCCAGGCCCGAGTTAGGCTATATAGCCTTTCCACTTCTCACATTCTAGGTTTCTGTAGCTGTGGTCTCTGTTTCATATCACAGATTTAAAAAATGCTTGAGCTACAATTCACCTCTTCCTTTAGTGTTTTCCTCAATAGGTCAAACATTTTCACATGATACCCTTTCTAGACCCAAACGCTCTGCTCTGAAATACCAACTACTGAACTCTGCCATGGCAGCCAAATATAACCACAGACAATATGTAAATGAATGCAGGTTGTTGTGTTCCAACAGAACTTTATTTATGGGCGCTGGCATTAGAATTTTATGTAATTTTCACATATAAAATATTATTCATCTTTTGCTTTTAAAAATTATTTTAAAGTGTAAAAAGCCATACTTAGCTCTTGGGATCTACAAATGCAGGTGGTGGGCTGAATTCAGCCTGCAGTTTTCCAAGCCTTGATTTAACCCACAGCAATGGGGCACCTGGCTATAGTCTCTAGGCACCATCACAAGCTATTAGTTCTTGCGTTTCTGGAACTTTCTGGAACTGGTGGCTGCTCTTAGCTTCTAGAGACCTCTAGTCCTTCCATGCTCCTACGCCTCAGAGCCAGCAATGGACATCGAATTCTTCTCATGCTTGGAATCATTCCACTTTCCTCTCCTGACACATCTCTTTGGCTTCAGCCAGAAAAAATTCTCTGCTTTTAAGAGCTCATGTGGTTATATTGGGTCTACCTATATAGTCCAGGAGAATTTCCTCATCTTAAGGTCCATAACTTTACATCAGCAAAGTCCTTTTGCAACATAACACAATGCACTCATAGGTTCCAGGGATTAGAGTATAAACGTCTTTGAGAAAATATTATTTTACCTACCACAGTGCATTTAGCAAACCTAAATCACTGGACAGAGATGACATATTTGCCAAGCTACCTCTTCTTATGAAGCCATTCCTTATCTTCCCAACCTATTCCCTCATCTAAACTCTCATAATGGTTTGTCCTAAGCATAGCTTTTTTTTTTTTTTTTTTTTTTTTTTAAATTATTAGACAGGGTATTGAGTCATGCTGTGTTGCCCAGGCTGGAATGTAGTGGTGCAATCTTGACCCACTGCAACCTCTGCCTCCCAGGTTCAAGTGATTCTCCTGCCTCAGCCTTCTGAGTAGCTGGGATTACAGGCATGCACCACCATGCCTGGCTAATTTTTGTATGTTTAGTCAAGATTGGGTTTCACCATGTTGGCCAGGCTGTTCTCAAACTTCTGACTTCAGGAGATCCGCCCGCCTCAGCCTCCTAAAGTGCTGGGATTACAGGCATGAGCAGCCGTGCCCAACCCTAAGCATTACTCTTGATGTCTGTGTTGGTTTTTGCTCCTTATTACTTTCCTGCTTCAAGTTACTGCATCCCTTTGTGAAGCAAATTCACTGTGCATGAGTTACCAACTTCTCTGAGTCTGGTGAGACAGAATATAGTCACATGTGACAAGTTATATGAAGGGGAATTATTAGTTACAGATGTGAAGCAAGAGAAAACAGAATCCTAGGATTCATTGTGAGCCAGTCCCCCAGGGCTCAGAAAGTTTCCCTGGGACAGATTGAGTCTCAATTTCACTTGACCCACAGATTAGGGATCCTAAAAGTTAGCCCACCCTGGTTATATAACTCAGGGTGTACTTGATTCACTAGGCTAAAGTTTGAAGGACATCCTGCTTCCAGAGGAGAGAGAAACAAGGCCCAGCTCTTACTCCCTAACTCAAGATGTTACAATCTCTAAAAGTGACAGGAGCAAGACCTGAGCTGTTTCAGGCAGTTTCTCCCTGTCTTAGGATACTATATTCCCAGTACATTCTATAATTATTCTTGAGAATTACAAACAAGAAAGGGGAGAGACCACCCAGAGGATTGCCCTGTACCTTTTCTTTGGGATTCATCTCACACTTATATTCACTCAGAGGGACTGTCATCTCATGACCACAGGGGAGGGTCATGACCACATGTGACCCAGCTGAGCTGATCAGAGCTCCTCATTCTCTCCGAATATTGATTAGGCCAGGTATTGAACACGTGACTTAAGTGAACCAATAAGTCTTCACTGAAATTTACTTATGGATGTTGGGATAAAGAAACTCTATTTTTGTTGTGTTTGTTGATTCAAATTGTGACTCTGGAGCTTCCAGCAGTCATCTTTGCTGCCATATGGAGAAAGTCATCTGCAATATGAAAGCAAGGGGAGGGAAGATGAGAAACATCAATTTTGCATCCTATTGTTTCTCCTGTGCCTAGCACAGTGTGTGGCCCATAATAGCTGCTCAGTGAATATTTGTTGAATGAATAGAATTCTGCTCATTTTGAGATCCAGTTCCAGTCTCTAAAGTCTTGGTTCTTCCAGCTCATCCTTCTATCCCATGAGATACCTCATTACCTTTTCCAGCTAGGAAACTCAATACATTGCTTTACTCTCCTTAGACCATGTTGAGTTGGGTTTCAATCACTTGCAACAGAAAGAATTCTGGAGAAGATGGTGATGCATCACACAACTGCTCTATATTTGACTTATAATGCTTCTCCCACTAGACTATAAGCCTTTTAAGAGCAAGGATTGGCCAGGTGCAGTGGCTCACGCCTGTAATCCCAGCACTTTGGAAGGCCGAGGCGGGCAGATCACGAGGCCAAGAGATCGAGACCATCCTGGCTAACACGGTGAAACCCCATTTCTACTAAAAATGCAGAAAAAAAAATTAGCCAGATGTGGTGGCAGGCACCTGTAGTCCTAGCTACTCAGGAGGCTGAGGCAGGAGAATGGCATGAACCCAGGAGGTGGAGCTTGCAGTGAGCCGAGATCGCAGCACTGCACTCCAGCCTGGGCGACAGAGCAAGACTCTGTCTCAAAGAAAAAAAAAAAAAAAGCAATGATTGAGACCCTTACATCTTTATTTCTCCCACAGTAATGGAAACTTCATAAGTGTTTGAGGTACAGGGCATTGAGGCACACTGGTAAGAGAGGCATGTTGTGCAGGAGAAAGAGAGACCACATGATGATAAGAAAGAGATGGAGAAGCAAAATGGGTGCAAAGGAGTCTGTAAAGAAATATGTGTGCTCACACATGAGAGTTCAAGCAACAGAAAAACTCACGAGAAAGAGGTGGCAAGTTGTGGCTTTTACCCTACTGCCTGCTTATTTCTGTCTATGTCTTTCTGTCTGACTATCTAACCAACAGTAATAGACACTTGGCCATCATTTTTAGGCACCATCACAGGCTGTTACTTTCTATCTTTCTGGAACTTCTCTTCATCCTAAGCCAATTCAGACGAAGTGAGTAAACCTCCTTCCTCCCCATCCCATGCTAGGAACTGGCTGGAGCTCCTACTGTTGCTGTGGGTCTGGTTGTGTACATACTTTGTGCATACTCCCCCACACCCCACACCCCACCATGCCTATTTCCTTTATGGCCATTCTCCATCTCTGGCTTCCCAAAAAATTCATCCTCACCCAGATCAGCACCTATTGTCTACCTTTTTCCTTACCCCCTGGGAAAAAGGAAGATTTATAAAATGATTCATTTAAAAAGAAACATCAATTTTTATGGATTTAGGGGTACAAGTGCCATTGTGTTACATGGATATATTGTGTAGTGGTGAAGTCTAGGCTTTTAGTGTAACCATCACCCGAATAGTGTACATTGTACCCAATATGAAATTACTTCTGTGGTTGAGGTGGTGGTGAGAGTGGGAGGTAGGAGAGGAAACCTCTTCCTGGCTTGATTCACTTGAGTGGATAGGGCTCTTCATTCACGCTGTCACATTGGCATATTAACCACTAGTCCAGCTAGTGGTTAATCATTATTTGCATAGTGGTTGCAATAATACTACTGATATTATGGGGTCACTTAAGAGGATTAAATGATGGAAAACATTATTCAATAACATAAAACATGGAAAGTGCTTATAATAAAGTGTTCAATAAACATAACCTATTATTATTTTTATTACTACACATTTTTATTATTCTTTTCCAAAGTGACTGAAGCTGTCAGGTTGGCCCAGCTCCCAAATGTTTTGTCAATTTAAAGATATGCTTCATAACAAGGTGAAGAGTAAGTGTAAAATTTCTATTTACTCTTATGGAAAATTTTGATGCACGGGGCTACTTGTGCAGAGGTTGGACTATTAAGGGGTGTGTGTAATGTGTAAATGTGGCTCATATTTGACTCTGATGAATCACACTGGATTCTGAAAGATGGATTTCAGACACAAAGGAATCATGATCAATTCAGGAGTTCTGAGGAAAATTATTACTATCTTAGTTTCTGAGTGCCAAGAAAGAGAATCCTAAGTAATTTTTAATATGACTAGGGATTTCTTTAGTCCATTTGGAGAAAATGCTTTATCTTCTCTTTTATATCATGGTCATTTTAAGATGAATTATTAGCTTTTACATTTCAATCTCATGTCACAAAATCCAACGTTATCACTTTGATTTAATATACTATCTTCAGCACGTTTGCAATGAGAAATTACAGAAGAATTATTGCTGGGGAGGAGATTTCAAGACTTCCAAAAGTTGATCATGAGGAAGTATAAAAAAATGGGCTTCTGAGGTATTTTTTGAAGAGTTTGCAGAGCTTTTAGAGCTTTGTGTTTTCCTCTAGAGTGGGGTAGATGCAGTTTGGAAAAGGTAGGTAACTGGACAGAGCTCTTTGATCATATTGATTCCAAGGGGTCCCCACTTCTCTGATTTTCTTCAAATACTATGCCAATAAGATACATCCTGAGACTTTCTTCTATATTATATTTATATAGAGCCTCATTTTTCTTTCTAGACTCTAAACTTATTAAGAGGAGGAAGCACATCTTATATACAAGTGTCCATCTTTCCCAGTATCTAACCAAGAATCCTATACGTAACAGCACTGGATAAATAGGTGGATTTGTGGAAGTTGAATATCATGGTAAGGGCTATTCCAGATTCCTACACAAAACCACAGCCATAGTCCATGGTCTAGATTTCATAGTCTAGATTTTCACTTACTAACTGAGTGGTTTGACCCTCAGTATTCCGATCATCTGGAAACTATGGGTGATTAACACTGACTTTGCAGGTAAGATTAAGATACACACATGGTAGAGTCCTTACCTGGCATGAAACAAGCTCCAAGTTACAAAAGACTTTAAAATACCAACCTTTTACATTAATATGGTGGGTCTTTTTGGGGAGGGGGTTATAACTTACAGTGTATTTTCTTTTTCTCCCTGATTCTCATCAATTCTAAGGCAGTCATCTTATATTCATTGGAGAGTTTGAGGTCTTAATTTGTTCTTGTTTCAAAGCAAAATCTAAGTATTCTTTGTGTCATGAAATGTTAGGGTTGGAGAGAAAAATTTAAGTTGCCTTAAATCCTTCTTTTAATGCAGAAACTGAGTCTAACTTTATTTTGGAAGGGGGCAGAGAGGCCTGGACCATCAGGCCTGGACCATGGGATTGGCTAAGTGAACAACTGGGAAATGGAGATTGTGCAGATTCTAGCAGGAGCTTGGAGGTGATGGAGGGGAAGGGGGACAGGAATGGGAGGAAGGGAAGTGGGAATTTGCTAGGTGTTTTAGAGATAATGAGAAGACAAGTCTGACTGCTGAGCTAGGGTGGGAAGGTGAAGACAGCCTGCGTGTTATAAAGCCAACACTGTGCCAGGAGCTTTACTTCATGTTCATGGTAACTCCATCACATCCTTGATTCTCCATTCATTTCACAGATAAGGAAGCAGCTCATAAGAGTTAACTTGTCATTGGCCACCTCACCAGTATGTTCTCCCATCTATTATTCTGTGAAGGTTCAGAGGGGAACAATTCATTAATATTAGATAGAAAGGTTAGGTTGGACAATTTTGTAAAGACTTCGAAGTCAGACTGAAGAGTATGTGCTCTCCTTAGAGGCAATGAGAACACTTTCAAAGTTTTCAATCTGGGAGGTAGGGAATGAAGTTTATGATATAATAAAAGAGGTGAGTTAGGAAGCTTTAACCTGACAGGTGGAAATCCCTCAGCTCATCTTTGAAATGCCAGGTTTCCACTGTAGTTCCTGTCAATCCTAATTTGTTTATTAGGTTATACCCTTTCTCCAAGGGGAAGGGAGAAAGTGAAGTGTCTGAAGCTCCATTGAACCACACTTACACTTATTAAAGGCATTGTAATGACGACTAAGAGGTTTTCCTTCTTGCTGCAGGGAGAACCCAGAGCAGAGCAGGGCATGCTAATGCTTTCTTAGCAACATTGAACAATCAGGCCCAGGATAACATTAGCAGCATTCATTCTGCATTTTTCATATCTCTCCCTTTCTAATTTTATCCCCTCAAGTCATGTACTAACTTCAGGGCTGGAAATGTTTTAGCTCACCATCAATTTCTTTCCTGTTGAGGACTAGAGGTAAGTCATTGACGTTATTACATTATTGCTTATAATATGTTTAATATGAAATAGAATTATGTGACAGGTCTTGGCAACTGTCTATTGCCTTGAAAATTAACACCTCACCTCCAACGTGGTGTTGATATTTAATAAGTGCTTTGCTTCATCGTTTGTCTTTCAGCAGCACTGTTAGCCATCCCATTGTGCAACGGGAGCAGCTGACTGCTTAATTAGCCACAATGCATCTTGGCATGGACCACCTTTCCTTTTCACACTGTGAGCCTGTTAAGTTCCAGATCCCCTGGCATTGCCCCCTGAACTGCCAAGGTGACCCTGGGAAACATTTTAAGTAGGTAAAAGTTGTAGACAACATGCCTCTCTTTCTAATGCCTTTGTGCTGACCCTTGGCTGCCTAGGGATGCCAAACACAAAGCCCTCAGAAGGAATTGCCAAATTCTGGGGACTTTCTTGGCTGCCTTTTACTCTACTAAAACCTGCTGCTTCTTTTTATTTTTTCCATTGCTGTAGGGTCTTGCTCTCGGCTGGATGACCATACGAGATAATAAGTATAAGTCAGTCCAAGAAATTTTAATCTCCACTAATCAGTAGGTAAGCTAATGTATTAATCTTTCAAGGTAACACAATGCAGGCACCTTCTCTCTGTTTCTTCTCCTTCTTACAGAGAATTTATAGCTGCTAGGCACTTAACAGACCATTCAAGTCCAAGCACCTGAGGTTCTGATTCAGTAAATCTGAGGTGGGGTTAGGAATCTGTACCTGGAAAAATCTTCAGTTGACCCTCACATGTCACCCTGAGTAAGAAATACTACACTCTAAAAGAGAGACCCTAACATTCCATGATGCAAAAAATACTTACATTTTGCCTTGAAAGTAGAACAAATTAAAACCTTAAACTCTCCAAAAAATGTAAGATGACTGCCCTAGAATTGATGAGAACTGGGGAGAAAATGAAAATATATTGTAAGTTATAATCCCCCTCCAAAAAGCCCCATGTTAAAAAAAAAAACAAAACATATTTCTTACTCAGGGTGACATGTGAGGGTCAACTGAAGATTTTTCCAGATATGTACACTTAACTCCACCCCAGATTTACTGAATCAGAATACCTGGTGCTTGGACTTTTGGAGAAACTTCCTAAACTTTATAAGGAGCATGTCCAGAAAACCTACAGATAAGATTATAATCCATGGTGAGAAACTAGATGTTTCCCACTAAGATGAAGAATGTGGCAAAGATGTCCCCTCTCACCCCACCTTTTCAACATCATACTGCAAATCCTAGCTAATGCAACAAGAGAAGAGGGAAAAATAAAAAAGATATACAGATTGAGAAGGAAAAAATAAAATTGTCATTGTTCACAGATGATGTGACTGTCTCTGTAGAAAATTAAAAATTAATAAGAATACATCCTGGAACTAATAAACAATTGTAGCAGGATGGCAGGATACTAGATTAATACACAAAAGTCATTCAATCCCTTTCTTATATACCAGCAATGAACAATTGGAATTCAAAATTAAAAACACAGTGCCATTTACATTAGCAGCCCCCCAAATGAAATACTTAGGTTTAAATGTAACAAAATTTGCAAATAAAAACCTGCTTTTCTATTGATTAAAAGTATCTCATGATTACTGTCATGAGATAATGATTTTTGAGGCTCTAAAGTTGCACCATGAAATGCAGTTGCCACTAGTCATGTGTGATAATTTAAATTTAAATTAATTAAAGTAAAATAAAGGGGAAAATTCAGTTCCTTAGTCATATTAACCACTTTCAGGTACTCATAGCCACATGAGGCTAGTGGCTACCGTATCCAACAGTGCAAATGTAAAACATTTCCATCATCACAGCAAGTTATGTTGGACAGCACTGTTACAAAGCATAAATCCAATGTTACTTACTGTTTATTCTAAATGAAGAAACAGCACTTTGGGAAGCAGAACAAGGTGAAAGGGTGGAGGGAGGTCTTAGGACTTGCCTTCCCTGAGGGGGTAAGTACAAGCTGGTGAGCATTTCTCTGGTGCCCAGAATTTGAGTCTATTCTGATTCAATCGTGACTTACAGCCTGACTGTGGTTTCATCAGGTTTTCAGCAATTGGTATGAATGCCACCCCACAGTGACATACTACTTTTAGATAAACTTACATTCTGATACTGAGGTTTCTAGTTTATAAAGTAGCTTCACTTCCATTAATTTACATGATGTACCTTGTATTTAGAGGAATTGGGCAGGAAAGGTAATATTATTCCCATTTAAGAGCATGAGACCATGAATACTCATTAACAGCAGAATAGTTACATACATAATTAAGTAGCCATGAAAAGGATGTATGAGATGGTTACCTGTTGATTTACTGGGATTTTCTCAAGGTAATGGTGATTGAGAAAAGCAGGTACAGGAAAGTGTGTATAAACACCATGGTGGTTGTTGGCATGTTGGCGCTCTGATCCATTCCGCAGCCTTCTGCTCTCCTCTGTGCTGCAGGGTGGCCGATTCCTGAAGGATGTGTTTTCCAGGCTACTGTGTCAGTTGGCTACCAGTTGAGTTCAGCCAGTGGGAGTCATTTGTGGATTAGAAGCAAGAGAGAAGCCAGGGTATCCACCTCAGGCAGCATCTTTAGGGGTGCTATTTCTTCATGGCGCTGGACAGCTTTGCATGCTGCCACGTCTACCAGGTGACCCCAGCTGCTGGAATGAGATACCATTACCTCCTTCTTTTGCACTTCCAGCTAGGGCTGGTAGCAGTTCCCTACTCTTGCGAATCTCTCGGTTGACTCACTGTTCTATGTTTGGTTTCTTAGCTCTCTCATCGCTGGCGTAACCAATAACTTGCATTAAATTCTCTCTGCTTGAATTATCTTAGCGTGATTTCTGTTTTCCTGATTGGGTCCTGACTAAAACAAATATGATCTTCCTGTGTAAAGAATGATAACCCATATAAGGTGAGACTGTGTGCGGTGTATGTGCATGCACATGATTCTGTGAGAATGGGGAAACCATAAAAAGGTAAGTACTAGGTCATTAACATGGAATCTAGGGGTGGCTGTGAGTGCCTATTGGGTGGAGGGAGTGGAAAGGGGGAAGGGTGTAGCTAAGCAAAAAAGAAAAGAAGACTGCACTAAAAATTCACTATATGATAACATACATGAATTTATGGAAAATCGTGTGTGCTTATGTTTTAGTAAGAGATCTGACAGAACTAGTTGGAGCAGTTTACTGACCTGTGGATAGGTCAGTGAGGGGAGGAGCTAGAACCTGAACCTAGATCTTCTGATTCGAAATGTGGGTCCCATATAGTGGCCCAGAACCCAGATTCTGCAGCCAGATTACCAGTGTGGATTATCTTGGCTCCATCACTTAGTGCATGCGCGGCCTTGGCCTAGTGTCCTCATCACTAAAATGAGGGCAGAAAAGAATGACAGTTATTACTTAGGGGTGTTGAAAGGGTTAAATGAAACAGACCAATGCTCTGCACAGAGTAGGTCCAATACAAGTGTTAAAGGGGTGTTTTACTATGTATCATTTAGTTGTATTAAATGTATCAAAAAAGTGTGGAGATTGTTCCCTCAGTTTTAATTATTGCATTGTCGTTTTGAGGAGCAGGCTGTTTTAAGTTCTGATCAAAGGACTCAGCTCAATATAAACAAAATAATGTGCCTTTGCTAATGGACTCAAAAAAAAGAAACAAATTGGAATATAAATGATACTTTGGAGAATCTCTCTTAGTGGAACAAAGTATGAAACTGTTTTATGTAAAAATGTTTATTGCTGCATTTTCATAATAGCAAAAGATTGGGAACCACTTAAATGTCTTACCATCAGGGATTAGTTAAGATAACTGTGAAATATATATTTGATGGAATATCATAAAGTTGCCAATTGCTTAAGAAAGTAGGTAATAACATTTTAAGTACCCATGCCATAATGTTATGTGGAAGTATAGAATTTTAAATTATACACATATTATGATTATATTAAAATAAAATTATTGCATGGAAAAAGGCAAAAATGACACTTTTATAATGAAGGGAAAATATCTTATACAATTTTATATCAAGCAATCAGAGACTGATCTGAGAGGAAGACTTGCTTGTTACTGGCTGTTTGATATTGGCAGTACTGTGGTCTCCAGGCCTCCCCGATGTATATGTCAGCCATCATTTTGGGCTGAAAATAGAGGTTGGCGGCAGTACATCGAGCTGTGTGTCTTTTTCATGAACTGATATTTCACTGAAATGTGCGTATGCAGAAAGACATCTTTCTATTTAAGGGAAGGTTGTTCCTAGGTTTGCATAGTGACCAGGGAAAGTATGGAGGGGGTGGGAAGAAAGTTCCTCATCATCTTGCATCCCTTTTTCTTTGTCCCTGCAGTAAATGTTCATCCCTTAGAATGCCAATCTAATCAGGTCAGAACCCCCTCCCAGTGTCAGCAATATGGATGACCCTGATTAAGCCCAGGGTTACAGCATCCTGGGGAGACTTAGTGGTTCCTTCTCTCAAAGCACTTTCCATATTTTGCTTTGCACTTGTGTAATATCTTCACTGTGAGCTTTTGAGGGCAAGGCTATTGTATTCTCTTTTTTTTTAAAAAAAGAATCTTTGTTGAGATATAATTCATATACCATATATTTCATCTGTTTAACATGTACAATTCAGTTCTATTTAGTGTATTCACAGAGTTGTGCAACCATCATTACTAATTCTGGAACATTTTCATCTTCCCAGAAGAAACCCCATACCTATCAGCACTCCCCACTACCCTCTTCTCTTAGTCCCTGACAACCATGACTCTGCTTTTTGTCTTTAAAGATTTCCCTATTGTGAACATTTCAAATAAATGCAATCAGATAATTTGTGGCTTTTTGCATCCGGCTTGTTCATGTTGCAGCATTTATCAGTACTTCATTTCTTCTTATGGCTGAATAACATTCCATTGCAGGCTGGAGGATTCTTATCTCTGTACCACAAGCAGCTAGCATAGTGCCAGGTATATAGTAAACATGGATAATAGTTTCTTAAGTAATAGTTGATTGATAATCATCTTTAAGTAGTCCTCTTTTCAGGCCACCACAGTCAGTTCATTTTTTCTTGAAATATAGCCTTCAAATGTTCTTTTCTATACTCACTGCAAGTATCCCCAATTTAAATAAACCAGATCACTGACTTCTAGTCTTCTCGCATTCCAATTCATTCTCTGTTCACTAACAAGATTTAATTTACTAAATAATGACTTCATGTGGTCAGCCTCTTGTACAAAAACATCTGGTAGCTTTCTGTTGTCTATAATTCATTTGGCCATTTATTCAACAAGTATATTTTGAATGCCTATTACATTCTAGGAGCTGGGTTAGGGACTAGGACTTAGCTCTGAGCAACATAAATGTAGTTCCTGCTGTCATGAAACTTGTGGTCATTAGATGAGTACTCACATGAATAAATAAATAATTATCAACTATGGAAGTTATATGAAAAAAAGAAGATCATATTTAACTTGGGAGAGGAGAGAAGCTTTCTTTAATGAGGATGAAGTTAGGATTGATCCTGATGAATAGATACTAGCCAGGGGCAGGGTAGAGGGATATAGAATATAGGAAGACCCAGTATCAGGAACGTGCTAGATAGTTTTTAGGAAAGGAAAACAGGCCATTGTGGCATGGGTGAAATGAGTTTTGGCTGGTGAATTAGGCAGGGACCAGATCATGTAACATCTTGTGGGTTTTGTTAAGGGTTTTGGATTTTATCTCAAGTGCAATAGAAGTCATCAGTGTGTTTTAAACAGGGAAATATTAAGATTCGATATTTGTTAATTAAAAATGATTCTAGAAGGTGCAGACAAGAGAAGCTAGATAGGAGAGTCTTTAGTAAATAAGGGGAGAGCTGACAGTGGTCACACTAGCAGGGTGGCAACTGGGATGGATGGGCTAAAGGTTTATATTGAAAGTAAAATCTACAGGATTTGGTCATTGGTTGGATATAAGCACTGAGAGAAAGGAAGGGGCCAAGGATGACTTTCAGGTTTCTGGCATGAGCTCTGCATGGATGAAAGGGCATTTACTGAAATGGGAAAGGTTGGAAGAGGAGATGATGGAGGGTTTGGGGCTGGGAGGATCAAGAGATTAGTGTTGGACACGTTAAGTTTGAAATGCTCCTGAGACATCCCAGGTGGAGATATCAACTAAGCAGTTGGATATTCCCATCTGAAGCCCAGAAGCGAGGTCTTGGCTGGTGATCAGTATTTGAGAGTCTTTGGCATCTAAAGGGCTAAATCTTAGGCACTGTGGAGTGCCTAAGATTGCCAAGAGAGAAAATGATGGGTGAGGAGTGAAGAGGGTCCAGGTTCCAACCCTGATTCATTCCAGTAATATTCAGACAGAGGAGGAGAGTCAGGCAAACAGACTGAGAAGGAATAGCCGGAAAAGTAGAACGGCAGCCAGGAAAGTAAGATGTGGTGTCACATAAGCCGTGAAAAGATGATTTTTAAAAAAGAAGAACAGAGCTGTGTTGAATGCTGCTGAGAGGGTTAGTAAAATTTCGTCAATTGTGTGACTGCTGATGTGTCTGAAAATAGCAAGTTTTGTGGAGTGCAAGAAATAGGTGATAGATTGGAATAAATTGAAGAGGAAAGGTAAAATGAAGAATTGGAGACACAACATGCAGAAAATTCTATTGTGTAGGTGGGCTGTGAAGGTTAAGTAGAGAAATAGGGCAATTGTTGGGTTAGGGAAGGTTTTCAGTTCTTTTTGCCTTATTTGCTTTTAATTTAAGACGGAAGAGAATAGAGCTTGTTTGGACTCAGAAATAAGCTAGGTTGAAGGTCCTTGAAGGATTTAAAGCCAATATTAATGCTATCATTAACCATGAAAATATTCACACGAAAGTGGACTGGGCCTTTCGACGGGGGAGGGATCATAACAGGAGGAAGAAAGGAGAAGATGGGTGGGGATATAGGCAGGCTAGGGGACTTAGAGGCGAACAGATGCAGGCATTTCCCTCTCGTGGACTTCTGGTTTTATTATGAAGTAAGAGATGAGAGTCTCTGAAAGTGAAGATTAATTCTGAAATTAATCAGAATTATGAGAGTCAGGAAGAAGGGATGAAGTAATCATTGTGGGAGATGGGAGAGCAAGCTTATTACAGAGATAATAAGAAAAAATCTAAACTCCTATGCTTGCAATTCACTTGTACAAATGATCCTTATTACATCCCAGGATGAATAAGACATATTTATTTAATTTATGTATTTTTTTGTCCTCAAATTGCTCACTGAGGATACAGCCACAAATACGGCACATAATTTAATTGTGGTTAATGTTGAAACAGAAGTGTGCAGAGTGGACCTTGGAAGAAAGGAGAAGCATCTAAACCAGTCTGGGCCTCTGCATGGCATTGGGGATGGCTATGGAAAGTTTCCTAGTGGAGAAAATATCTGAGTGATTCAAGAATAGAATAGTAAGAGTTATCCAGGCAAAAAGGCGTGGCAAGGTAGAAGAACAGAATGGGCATTAGTGAGAAAGTCTAGCGGGTTCAATGATGGTAGAGTCTACTGTGAAGGTGGAACAGGTAGAGTGGTAAGCAATGGGGCTGGAGAGTTGCACAGAGACCAGATCTTGGAGGCAGTCAATGTGTTAAGGAGCTTAGGTTGCATTCTGTGTGTGTAGTGAGCCAGTGCAGGTGTCTGTGTAGGACTGCAGTTGGTTTTGCCTTCTTGATAGATTAGTCTGGCTATTGTGAAGAGAGATTTGAAGGATTATGGGGTATGACCCCATAATTTGAGGGTCAAGGGGTATGACCATATTTGAGGGACAAGGGGTATGACCAAAAGGGAGATCAGTTAGCTAGCTGCAGCAATAGTTCAGAGGAAAGGTGGTATCAAATGGTGACCTAGACTGTCCCTACACCTTTGCACACTGCTCCCTTGAGATTAAAAGTGCCAGGCAGGAAGTTCCTATTGGTCAGATCTGGGGCATAGAGAGAAAGGTGAATGAGATAACTTGATGACAGTTTCCTGGGAGAAACTCATCCTCTGCTTTCTTGAAAGCTGTGGTTTTGATTCAGGCTTGCTCTCAAAACCAAGGCTAGCCCCAAAGTACATGGACTTTCCAACGTGTATCTTATGGTCACCAAGCAACCTTGTCCCCTTGAGCATATTCTGTTCCTTACTCTCCATCTCCAGTAAACAGGAAAGCAGCAGCTATATAAATTCACCCCAGAACATTTAGTGACTTCTTTTTGGAGTATGTGTTTATTTTTCTAAAGAGCTATTGAGTCAGAGATAGCATGTTTTATTTCTTAAGAATTGGGTTCTGGGCACATCTGCTTTGAGTCTGTGCACCCTTGGGCAAGTTACTTAACTTCTCTAAGCATGAATTTGCTCATCTGTAAGATGGGAAAAACAACCATTCTCTCCTTGTAGAAGGAAGCTCAGGTTTAATGCCAATGCTTTATTCCAAGACCAGCTTCTTCTGTGTCTCTCTACTTTCTTATTCACTCTGTTGAGTCACGTTGGAAACCCTAGAAGAATCCTGACTTTCCTTTTGAATCTTTCCTCTTTAACTCTAGTGTACTCTTCTGTTCTAAGCAGTGACTGACCTGTTTACTTGTTTTTAGCCACTACTTTGAATTTCCAAAGCCGAATATGCCTCTCAGAAGTAGGCATCTACATCCCCAAATAACAAGAAAGCAAAAAGATCCCAGACACTGGAAGAGCACAAGCTCCGAATTTGGTGGAACTATTTGCTCTGTCTTATGGTGGCAGTATTTTTCCCTGTGGGGGCTACCACTACTAAACCAACATAGATCAGTGCTATAGGAAAATAACAAAAGATGCCCTCCTGAGTTCACCTTTCAGTGTCCACACCTGAATCTTTCCACTATGAGAGAAAGCACCATATATTCGTTGCTGCCCAGAGAATATTCCACACACTTTAGGACAGCCCTTCATCCCTGGAAGGAATTGTCTCCAAGATGGGGATTCAAATCTTTCTTTAACAGGGGAATTCACTGTTTTACAAGCTCAGTCACTTCTGGAGATGAGATACATGATAAGATCAAGAAATTCTCACACCTACTGTAAATTAGTTCCTTGGTCAGAAGCAATGTTGTGGATCTATTGAAAACGAATAGACATTTAGTAAGTTCTAGGATAGTGGTGTTGGCAGAAGGGTGGTGAGCAGCAAAACATATCCAAGTCCAGAATAAGTGTCTATTCCAGTGAGAATTCCTTCTTGATGGCAGAGGTTCAATGTACCCAAGCTGCCACCTGGGTGGGTCATGGTACCATATTGGGGGCACAGTGTTGGTTGCTGCTGCTGGCATACTGGGCACTCCAGTTTGAACCATTAAAGAGAATTTATATTAGTGTTTCTATAACTTCTAAAACATCTTTTGATTAGGATAATAATCTCATTGTCATTCTGTACTGATATTTGGATATAATCCTAGCAGGGCATGTCTCTGATTAAGAACAATTGAACCATTTAATTTTTTATTAGTCTCTATTTTCACTAGTCAGGATATTTTTGTGAAACTTTTTAGTTTCAAAACAAGTTTTTTCTTTCCAGTAGAAAGTGTTATATTAGTAAACAATTTTGTCTTCTGCCGAGACCAGCTCAGTCAGGGAGACCCTAACCCAGCGGCATTAGAGGAATTAAAGACACACATAGAAGTATAAAGGTGTGAAGTGGGAAATCAGGGGTCTCACAGCCTTCAGAGCTGAGAGCCCTGAACAGAGATTTACCCACATATTTATTAACAGCAAACCAGTCATTAGCATTGTTTCTATAGATATTAAATTAACTAAAAGTATCCCTTAAGGGAAACGAAGGGATGGGCCGAATTAAAGGAATAGGTTGGGCTAGTTAACTGCAGCAGGAACATTCCCTTAAGACACAGATCGCGCATGCTATTGTTTGTGACTTAAGAATGCCTTTGGCCAGGCACGATGGCTCATGCCTGTAATCCCAGCACTTTGGGGAGGCCGAGGTGGGCAGATCACGAGGTCAGGAGATCGAGACCATCCTGTGAATGGTGAAACCCCATCTCTACTAAAAATACAAAAAAAAAAAAAAAAAATTAGCCGGGCGTGGTGGCGGGCACCTGTGGTCCCAGCTACTTGGGAGGCTGAGGTGGGAGAATGGCATGAACCTGGGAGACGGAGCTTGCAGTGAGCCGAGATTGTGCCATTGCACTCCAGCCTGGGCAACAGAGCGAGACTCCGTATCAACAACAACAACAAAAAGAATGCCTTTAAGCAGTTTTCTGCCCTGGGCGAGCCAGATGTTCCTTGCCATCATTCCCATAAACCCACAACCTTCCAGCTTGGGCGTTAGGGCCATTTTGAACATATCACAGTGCTGCAGAGATTTTGTTTATGGCCAGTCTTGGGTCCAGTTTATGGCCAGATTTTGGGGGGCTTGCTCCCAACAGTCTTCAACTGACAGAAGCCTTTCCCCACTTTCTCTATCCCTGACCAAGATTATTTTAATGCTCATAAAGAAGAGTATCTGTCCTCCTGTTGTGCCTTACTGTGTTTAATTTTGTTAGTTTTAATTCCTGCTTGAGACATTATCTATGACATTTTAAAGAACTGGTGTCCTGATTTTTCAGTCTTCCTTTGCATTATAATAAGTAATCTAGAAATTGTAATAAAGATAGTTCAGTGATTTGTAGGAACAATGAGATATAATATTTAAATTTAAGACTGTCCTGAAAAATCCAGTATATATCATCACTGGGAGTATGAACTTAGTTGTGTGACTTCAGATAAGTTGGTTTTTCCCTCTTTAGGCTTCAGGTGTCTCAACTGTGATTTATGAAAGCTAGTCAATGCCAGTAGTTTCCAGGTCTAATAGATGGAATAACATTGATCATTGGGAAACGTTTTGAATGTTTCCTTGATATGGTTGAGTTTGAATGCTACTTTTGTTGTCCTGAAATAGAACTCATATATAATGTAAACCACCAATACATATAATGTTTAAAAGTCTATATCATAAATGTGATAAAGAAAAATAAATAGAAAGGAAGTAATTGGTTATAAAATAACATGTTTTCTATTTATTTTTAAAATTTTTCTTTAACTGCCACACTGGCTGGTTAATAAAGTAGTGTGTTTTCAACGTGTAAATGACTGATCATTAGCTATCCAAAAAAAAAAAAAACCCTTTATAGAGGTTTGTACCTATTTGGAGAATTGTTGCAAATCAACAGCTACAAATACAGACACATTAGGTGGGTTGAAATGTGTCTCAAATGCTGTGAGAAGTGTTGGCGTTGATAATGTTATTTTGCAAAATGTTAAAAATATATGATACACTTCTAAAGTAATATCAAAATACAGTCTTTTAAAAATTTACGAGGTAGTTGTATTCCTGAAATCCATACAACATTATTTCATAATTTTGTGTATATCTGTTTAGGGTCTAGGTTTAGATAATTATAAACAAGACTGTGCCTGCATGACATGGGTCTTCATTTTTTATCCAATTTGATAATTTGTCTTTTCTTTAGGGTGTTTGGACCACTTACATTTAATGTTATTATTGCTATAGTTGGGCTTAAATCTACCATTTTGCTATTTATTCAGTTTTTTTTCCAATCTGTTTTTTGTTCCCTTTTTCCTCTTTGTCTTTATTTGGACTAAGTAAATACACTTTATGGCTCCATTTTACCTCCTTTGTTGTCTTGTTGGCAATACCTCTTTTATTTTTTTATTTTTATTTTATTTTTATTTTTTAGATAGCTTTAGGGCTTATGGTATACCTTGTTAACCTATCATAGTCTACCTTCAAGTAATATTGTAGTACATGAGACATAACAACCTCATTATAGCAGATTTTTATGTCCCCCTCCTGGCTATTGTGCTATTATTGTAATACATTTTATATATATTAGAAACTTTTTTATTTTTGTTTTAAACAATTATCTTTTCAAGAGATTTTAAAAATAAGGAAAGTAGTCTTTTATATTTGCTCACAGATTTACCTTTTCTAGTGTTCTTCATTATTTTGTGTAGACCCCTACTTCCATCTTTCTAAAATTTCAATAGTTTGGGGGAACAGGTGGTTTTTGGTTACATGGATACATTCTTTAGTGGTAATTTCTGAGATTTTGGTGCATCTGTCACCCGAGCAATATACACTGTACCAATATTATTTTCCTTCTGGCTTGTAGTGCAAGTTTGTGCACAATGAATTTAGTCAGCTTTTGTATATCTGAAGAACATTTTTATTTCACCTTTATTATTGAAAATTATTTTCACTTGGTGTAGAATTCTGAGTCAGCATTTGTTTCCCTTTTAGCACTTTAGCAATGTTGCTCCAACATTTCCAATGTTGTATTATTTCCAATAAGAAGTTGGCTATTATCTTTATCTGTACATAATAAAACTTTTATTACAATAATTGTGCTTTCAAGAATTTCTCATCAATGGTTTTAAGTACTGTGCCTATGATGTGTTGCAGTGTACTTTTCTTCATGCTTCTTCTTGTTTGAGATTTGCTGAGCTTCTTAGATCTGTGTTTTTCTTTCACTAAATTTTGAAAATTTCCAGCTATCGTTTCTTCAAACATTTTACTCTCCTTAAATTACATGTATATTAGGCTGCCCATTAATGCTCTGGCCACTTTTGTTTCAATTTTTCTTTCTCTCTATGCTTCATTTCAGACAGTTTCTAATGCTAAGTTTTCAGGTTCACTAATCTTTTCTTCTTTAGTATCTAAGATACTGTTAATTTCACCCAGTGTATTTTCATCACAGTCATATTTTTATCTCTAAAATTTTAAGTAGTATTTTTTAAAAACCATCTATGTCTCTATATAGCATGCTCAATCTTTGTTCTATATTCCCGAGCATATAGAATATAGTTACATGCTTTACTATTTTTATTCACTAATTTTGTAGCTCTGTGTCATTTCTGGATCAGTTTCCATTGATGAATATTACTCTATATGATGGCTAATCTTTACCTATTTCTTTGCATGCTTGGTAATTTTTTATTTGATGCTATACATTGAGAATTTTACTATATGGGATGCTGAAAGTTTTATCTATTCTTCTATAAATATTTGAACTTTGTTCTAGAATGCAGTTAAGTTACTTAGAAACAGTTGTTCCTTTCAAGGCTTGCTTTCAACTTTTGTTAGGCAGAACTAGAGAGGCCTTTAAGGCTAATTTTACCGCACTACTGAAACCATACTGTTCCATATACTCTACTTAAATGCTCTGTGAAATTACAAGGTTTTCCACTCTGGCTGGTTTGAATACATACTAGTTTTAGCCTTATGTGAGCTTTAAGCATCGTTCCCTCGGCTTCTTTGGATAGTTTTTTCCTCATCATTAGCTAATTTCCTCATGTGCATGCACTGAGCTGTACTCAACTGAAGACTTGATGGGGAGCCTCTGCTGATCTCTTGAGCTTTCTCTGGAAACTCTGCAGGCAGTAATCTGGGGCAATCATGGAGCTTACATTGTTTACCGTTTCTCAGGGATTATTGTCTTTTATTGTCTAATGTGTCTACTGTCTAATATTTCTATTTTTAAAAACTGCCTCAGGTGAGAGGGTAAATCTAGTCCCTTTTAGATTGGAAACAAAAGTCTCTTGTGCTGTCTCTCTGTTTTTCTATCAACATAATATTAACCTCACTGGAAAATTTAGACAACTTCTTTTTCTTTTTCCATTGTCCATGCAAATTGTATAAAATATCTATGAAGTATAAAAAATCTATTCCTTGAAAATATGGTAACACACCTGTAAAACCATTGAGGCCTTGCTCTTTTTAAATTTCTGTTTGTTTCATTTTGCTTTTATTTTCCTGAAATTCAAACTTTGCATATAGGTTTTCTAAATGGTGGTCATGTAGTTATTCATAAATGCTTTATTATTTTATTACTTCCATACCTGTAGCTGTTTTCCCATTTTTCCTACAAATTGGTCATTAGCATCTTTTACTGGGCTTTCCAGAAATTTGTCTGTGTTACTAGACTTTTCTTTTCTTTTTTTTTTTTTTTTGAGATGGAGTCTCACTCCGTCGCCCAGGCTGGAGTGCAGTGGCGCGATCTCGGCTCACTGCAAGCTCCGCCTCCCGGGTTCACACCACTCTCCTGCCTCAGTCTCTCGAGTAGCTGGGACTACAGGCACCCGCCACCACAACCGGCTAATTTTTTGTATTTTTTTGTAGAGACGGGGTTTCACCGTGTTAGCCAGGATGGTCTCGATCTCCTAACGTCATGATCCACCCACCTCGGCCTCCCAATGTGCTGGGATTACAGGCGTGAGCCACCACACCTGGCCCCAATGTGTTACTAGACTTTTCAAAAACAAACAACCCTTTTTGAATCAACATCATTGTTTTTTGGTCTTCTTTCAATGTTTTTCTTTCTCTGTTTTTATTATTTCCAATCTCATTTTGTCTTAGATTTACTTCATTATTCTTTATCAAACACCAATTTCACTATTATGCATTCCTAAGTATTTCACAACCACTTTACAATATCCCTTTTATTCAATGGTTTGTCTCAAAATAATTACTTTTGTCTTCACACATATGTAATAATCCAGCCATGTTTTTGTTTTTGTTATTTGTTTCTAATTATTTTTGCAAAGTGATCCAAGAACATACAGAGTCTGTCTTATGATGATCATTTTGAATTAACTGAATTTTCATTTGTC
The DNA here is from genome assembly GCF_028885625.2 of Pongo pygmaeus. NCBI lineage: Eukaryota > Metazoa > Chordata > Mammalia > Primates > Hominidae > Pongo > Pongo pygmaeus. Next base: position 66,362,217 of record NC_072390.2, read on the forward strand.
ACTTAATATATGTTTGTTAAAAAAATACTTCCTAAGTGATCTAGAAGGATCACTTTCTGTATTTTTGTGAGGTTATTCTTCAAATATCTGTTCATGTTTATTTTTTGTCTGCTTAATCTATCATTTCGGACATGATGGGGTTAAAATCTTTAACTATAATGTATTCTAGATTTAGATATTTTCTTCTCTAATTTTATCCATTGCTGCATAATAGAATATAAAGTTATATTGTTGACTCATAGCAGTTTGTGATTGCCTTATCTTCTTATAATATTTTTCCTTTTACCATTTGAAAACTTGTTTTAAGTTATTTTAGTATTCTTATCGTAAGTACTGCTACTAAAGTGTTTCGGCATTTTGTTTGTTTCATATTTGTCCTGTGTATCTTTTAAAAAGTCTTTTCATTTTTAACTTCTTTTTATTTGTTTTCAGTTTTTATTTAAGTTAAGGGGGTACTCGTGCAGGTTTGTTACATGGGTAAATTGTATGTTGTGGAGGTTTGGTGGTGTACGTATTATTCATCATCCAAGTAATAAGCATAGTACCCAAAAGGTAGTTTTTCAGTCTTTACCCTTCTCCCACCCTCTACCCTTAAGTGGTCTTGATGGCTACTGTTCCTTTCTTTATGTCTTTGTTTTAACTCCCACTTATTAGTGAGAACGTGTAGCATTTGGTTTTCTGTTCCTGTGTTAATTTGCTTAGGATAATGGCCTCCAGCTCCATCCATGTTGTTGCAAATGACATGATCTTGTTCTTTTTTTTGGTATAAACACCACGTGGTACATTTACACCATGGAATACTATGCAGTCATTTTTAACGTCTATGTGCCCCTCTTTTTTGGCTTCTATAAGCAATGCTGCATCCTTTTAAAAAATAAAGTCTGACAATCTTATTTTAATCATTGAGTTTAATTTATTCTATCATACTTACAAATGTATTGACTTATTTATGGCTTTTGTGAGCATGAGTGTGTATATTTCCTATGCTTACCTAATTTTTCATTTTCTATGCCGCTTTTCTATTTTGCTGTTATATATTGGAAGGAACAGTAATTTTTGGTTGGTCCTTTTTTCTACTGGTGAGAAAAATATATTCTATTTTTGTATTTTCTGCTAGCTATTGCTACTCACTAACAGCCATCCATACACTCATTTTCTCCTATTAGTGTCTTAGGCTTATCACTAACAATCTCTTCATCCCACATAGATTAAGAACTTACTCAACTTTCGCTCTTTTGTTCTCTTCTCCTTCCTCAAATTCCTTGTAAGTATTATTTGGGATTTTATTTCCAGGCTCTTATCAATACATATATTTTTGTAGTTATTTACCTAGATACCTCTTCTCTTTAAACACATTTATTTATATATTCCATTCCTTCTCTTTGAATTATTTTCCTTGCTTACTGGAATACTTTTAAAAATTATTTTAATTTCTGTGGTACATGTGCAGGATGTGCAGGTTTGTTATGTAGGTAAATGTGTGTCATAGTGATTTGCTGTACCTATCAGTCCATCACCTAGGTATTAATCCCAGCATGCATTAGCTATTTATCCTGATGCTCTCCCTTCTCCCACCCGCATCCCCTGACAGGCCCCAGTGTATGTTGTTCCCCTCCCTGTGTCCATGTGTACTCATTGTTTGGTTTCCATTTATAAGTGAGAACATGTGGTGTTTTGTTTTCTGTTCCTGCATTAGTTTGCTGAGGATAATGGCTTCCAGCTCTATCCATGTTCCTGCAAAGGACATGATCTTGTTCCTTTTTATGGCTGCATACTATTTCATGGTGTATATGTACCACATCTTCTTTATCCAGTCTATCACTGATGAGCATTAATTAAAAAAAAGTCAAGAAACAAGAGATTCCATATCTTTGCTATTGTGAATAGTGCTGCAATGAACATATGCATGCATGTATCTTTATAATAAAATGCTTTATATTCCTTTGGGTATATACCCAGTAATGGGATTGCTGGGTCAAATGGTACTTCAGGTTCTAGGTCTTTGAGGAATCACCACATTGTCTTCCACAATGGTTCCACAATTTACATTCCCACCAACAGTTTAAAAGCATCCCTATTTCTCCACAGTGTCACCAGCATCTCTTGTTTCTAACTTTTTAATAATCACCATTCTGATTGATGTGAGGCCGTATCTCATTGTGGTTTTGATTAGCATTTGTCTAATGATCAGTGATGTTGAGCTTTTTTTATGTTTGTTGGCTGCACCAATGTCTTCTTTTGAGAAGTGTCTGTTCATGTTCTTTGCCCACTTTTTAATGGGGTTATTTTTTTTTGTAAATTTATTTAAGTTCCTTATAGACTCTGAATATTAGAGCTTTGTCAGATGGATAGGTTGCAAAACTTTTCTCCCATTCTGTAGGTTGTCTGTTTGCTCTTGATGATAGTTTCTTTTGCTGTGCAGAAGGTCTTTAGTTTAATTAGATCCCATTTGTTGATTTTTGCTTTTGTTGCAATTGCTTTTGATGTTTTTGTCATGAAATCTTTGCCCGTTCCTGTGTCCTGAGTGGTATTGCCTAGATTTTCTTCCAGGCATTTTATAGTTTTGGGTTTTACATTTAAGTCTTTAATCCATCCTAATTTTTGTGTAAGGTGTAAGGAAGGGATCTAGTTTCAATTTTCTGTGTATGGCTTGCCAGTTCTCCCAGCACTACTTATTAAATAGGGAATCTTTTTCCCATTGCTTGTTTTTGTCAGGTTTGTTGAGGATCAGATGGTTGTAGATGTGCAGTCTTATTTCTGAGTTCTCTATTCTGTTCCATTGCTCTATGTGTCTATTTTTGTACCAGTACCATGCTGCTTTGGTTACAGTAGCCTTGTTGCATAGTTTGAAGTTGGGTAGCATGATGCAAACCCACGCTCAGATATATCATAATTTGGTTTTATCATAATTTGTTTGAAGTCGGGTAGGATGATGCCCTTTGTTGTTTTTGCTTAGGATTTTCTTGGCTATATGTGTTCTTTTTTGGTTCCATATGAAATTTAAAATAGGTTTTTTGTAATTCTGTGGAGAATGTCAATGAATGGTAATTTAATGGGAATAGCATTGAATCTATAAATTACTTTGGGTAGTATGGCCATTTTCACTATATTGATTATTCCTATCCATAAGCATGGAATGTTTTTCCATTTGTTTGTGCCCTCTCCAATTTCCTCAAGCAGTAGTTTGTTGTCCTCCCTGAAGAGGTCCTTTGCTTCCCTTGTTAGCTGTATTCCTAAGTATTTTATTCTCTTTGTAGCAATGGTGAATGGGAGTTCATTCATGATTTGGCTCTTTGCTTGTCTGTTGTTGATGTATACAAATGCTTACAAATTTTGCACATTGATTTTGTATCCTGAGACTTTGCTAAAGTTGCTTATCAGCTTAAGAAGCTTTTGGGCTGAGACGATGGGGTTTTCCAGATATAGAATCATGTCATCTGCAAACAGAGACAATTTGACTTCATGTCTTCATATTTGAATACCCTTTATTTCTTTCTCTTGCCTGATTGCCCTGGCCAAAACTTCCAATACTATGTTGAATAGGAGTGGAGAGACAGGGCATCCTTGTCTTGTATTGGTTTTCAAGGGGAATGCTTTCAGCTTTTGCCCATTCAGTATGATACTGGCATGGGTTTGTCATAAATGGCTCTTACTATTTTGAGGTATATTCCTTCAATACCTAGTTTATTGACAGTTTTTAACATGAAGGATGTTGAATGTTATCGAAGGCCTTTTCTGCGTCTATTGAGATAATCATGTAGTTTTTGTCTTTAGTTCTGTTTATGTGATGGATTACATTAATTGATATGCATATGTTGAACCAGCCTTGCATCTCGGGGATGAAGCTGACTTGATTGCGGTGGATAAGCTTTTTGATGTGCTGCTGGATTTGATTTGCCAGTATTTTCTTTAGGATTTTTGCATCAATGTTCATCAGGGATGTTGGCCTGAAGTTTTCTTTTTTTGTGGTATCTCTGCCAGGTTTTGGTAATCAGGATGATGCTGACCTCATAAAATGAGTTTGGGAGGAGTCCCTTCTTTTCAATTGTTTAGAATAGTTTCAGAATAAGTGGTACCAGTTTCTCTTCGTACCTCTGGTAGAATTCAGCTGTAAATCCATCTGGTCCTGGGCTTTTTTTGGTTGGTAAGCTATTAATTACTGCCTCAATTTCAGAACTTGTTATTGGTCTATTCAGGATTCAGCTTCTTCCTGATTTAGTCTTGGGAGGGTGTATGTATCCAAGAATTTATTAATTTCTCTAGATGTTCTAGTTTATTTGCATAGAGGTGTTTACAGTATTCTCTGATGGTAGTTTCTATTTCTGTGGGGTCAGTGGTGATATCCCCTTTATCATTTTTTATTGTGTCTATTTGATTCTTCTCTCTTTTCTTCTTTATTAATCTAGCTAGCAGTTTGTCTATTTCATTAATTTTTTAAAAAACAGCTCCTGGATTCATTGATTTTTTTGAAGGGTTTTTAAAAATGTCTTTATCTCCTTCAGTTCTGCTCTGATCTTGGTTATTTCTTGTCTTCTGCTAACTTTGGGGTTTGTTTGCTCTTGGTTCTCTTGGAATACTTTTAAGTCCTGGTATTACTGAAAACACCTTTATTTCATCACTCACATGTAATTAAAACCATTAAAGTTGTTAAGAAAAACTTTACATAGGTGTTTCACTTTTAAAATTTATTTACTTTTATTTTAATTGACAAATGATAATTATATATTTATGGGGCCTAACAATGTGATGTCTTGATATACGTTTACATAGTGGAATGATGAAATCAAGCCAATTAATATATCCATCACCTCACATACTTAGCATTTGTTGTGGTGAGAACACTTAAAATGTACTGTTTGAGTGGTAGAAGTTATTTTTATTTTCCTGTGACTGCTAGTATTCTGTTGAGAAGAATGATGTTCTTCTGATTTTTATTCTACTTTTTCCCTCTGTAAAGTTTTTAGTTTTCAATTTTTCTTCTTGATGTTACTAAATTATGATATACCTGGGTGTGGGTTTGGTTGCTTATTTATTTATATTTTTGAAATCTTATTATGTCTTCTTGGTAAATATTCTATTAGCCCTTTCAGTATATACTATAATTCTTTTTAATTATGAGGCTATTTCTTGGTTATTATGTCTTCAAATATTGCCCCCTCTGTAGCTTCTTTTTCCTGTTCTTATGGGATTTTTATTAAGCTGCTATAGACACTTTTACTCCTGATCTCATATTCTTCAACAGTTTGTATATTTTCCATGTCTTTATTCCTTCTGATTTTGTGTGTGTGTGTTTCCTAGCTTGCAAATGTAATCTTTGGCTTTACCCAGTTTGACTTTCATTATGTACATTGTACAGGAAGCTTAGGAGGTTCTGAATGAATTAGATGGATATAGACAGTCCCTATTGCAGTGAGTGGCTGCTACAGCTAGACACTGCTTAAGTGATTCGAAGGGATTAAGATTGGCATTGCATCACTCAGCAAACACCAGCCAGGAAGATGCCAGAAAAGGCATGGACAGCCAGAGGGAATACCCAACTACGTTCAACAGACTGGGAGAAAGCGGTGAAAAGCCCTTACCATCTGAAGCTAATGGGACATGATGTAGGGTGGAGAGACAGCTTTGGGTGAGAGAGGACCAGGGGAGAAGACCAGAGGGCCACAGACTACAGAAGGGCAGGTGGAGATTTCTGGGCATATACTCTCCCCTCCAACATCAGTTTGCACTGACTGGGTAGGAAGCTCCAATCTCAACCTCTGGACAGGAAGAGCTAAGCTGAGCCTCTCATCCATAGACAGAATTGCATCTCAGCATCCCTATAACACAGGGGCTTGGCAAAACAACCTGCCTGCCTCAAACCTCAGCCTCTTAAATAGCACTGCCTCAATGGGGATTGGGTAGAGGAACAGAAAATAGAAGTCCCAGCTAGAGGCAGAGTGGCTCAAAAACCCAAACCAGTCTCTCACAGGATATCAGGAGAGGCCCTCAAATGTGAGCCCTTCAAATGCAAGACGTGGCCTGCCCAAGCCTCAGTCCTGGGGAGGAAAACACAAGCTGAGTCACAGCTTTCAAGAGTACACACACGATATGAAAAGGAGAGGCAGCCTACAGTCTAAAGGTCATGTGGATGAGCTCCCTGGCAAACTTCATGAGGCATTAAGAAGCCCGAGCACTATATAAGAAAGACAACAAGTGGAATGCAATGTAAAAAATAGAATGGAATATGTCACAGTAACTAGATCTAACTAAACATACTGAAAAGACAGTATGCTAAAAATAAAAAGCTAAAACCCAGCCATAGTAATATTTCCAGAGACATAAGATAGGATACTGAGAACATAAAGCAAGAATCAATGGCTACAGTAGGATGAATAATGACCTTCCAAAGATAATGGCATTCCAATCCCTGGAACCTGTGAATATGTTAAGTTACACGGCAAAAGGGACTTTGCAGATGTGATTAACATTACAGATGTTGAGATGGAGAAAGTATCCTGCATTGTTCAGGTAGACGATCTGACCCCATGAGCTTTTAAAATCAGCTGAAGTTAGTGAGAGAGACCTGAGACATGAGAAGACTCAACTGCTCTCCCTAGCTTTAAAGACAAAGGGGTCATGAGCCAAGGCATGTAGGTAGCTGTGAGAAGCTGAGAGCTATACCCAGCAAGGAAGCAGGACCTCAGTCCTGCAACCACATGAAACTGAATCCTGCCAACAACCTGCATGAGCCTGAAGGCAGCTTCTCCCCCAGAGCCTCTAGCAGGAACACAGCCAGCAACACCTTGACTTTAACACGAGTCCTGACCTCTGACCTGCAGAACTGTGAGATGATACATTTGTGCCACTAAGATTGTGACAATTTGTTATGGCAGCAATAAAAATACTAATACAGTATTCATGAAAATTTGTCAAAATAAACAAAGAGTGGCAGAGGATGGATCGCTTGATTCAAAACTATCTCTTCTCCATACACTCTACTACTAAAGTTTTCAGATTGTGGATATAGACACATGCAACTCCAATGTTAGTAATTTAAAAAATATGAACATTATAAATAATAAAAACTTTTCTCTCTGACAAGTGTGCATAGCTGTTACTATGTTTTAAAATTATTGCTGGTAGGATGTAAAACATGACATTTTACAATAATTTCTAACTTGTCAAATGATTTTACTTTCACTATATCACGCTCATGATAACCTTGTGAGGTAGAGACCATGGATGTGATTGTTACCCATTCTATGAATGAAGAAATTGAGGCTTAAAGAGTTTTGCTGATTTGCCTCTGGTCATATGGTAAGCTAGTGGCAAATAGGGCCCCTAACATTGTGTTTCTTTTTTACCAGTTTTTTTTTTTTTTTTTTTTAAATCTCAGCATAGGCTATGCTACTGGCCATAAAAAGTCACATGGCCCTGACCCAAGTACAAAGAAGGCTGGGAATTGTAGAGGAGCTCATGGACTACATGGTGACCACCAACTATTTCTGTCACAGCCACTTGTGTATCAATCATCTGGGAAGTCTTTACTTGATACACGTATCAAGTAAAACACCATATTGTCTGAAACTTTCCTTAATGTACCATAAAGAAAAAAGAGTGTGGAGCACTGAAAGATAAAAAAGATTGGGAAACTGTTAATTGTTGAAGTTGGGTGATGAGTACCTGGGAATTCATGGTATTATTCTCTCTAACATTGCATATCTTTGAGAATTTCCATTATAAAAATTTAAGCAATAAAGGAAAAACTCTCATCCAGGGAAATTTTATTTAGTATATCTGAGGTGAGGCTTGGGTATGAATATTTTGCAAAATCTTCCCAGGTTATTTCCAAGGGGATTTAACCCTATCACTCATCAAGTTTCATATTCATACCATGGTCCTGTATTATTTTAAAATATATATATATGTACACACACTTTTTTATCACTGTTGGACTATTCAGTTCATGAATAATCAATTTTCATTATTTGTGTTCTGATTCCATGCTATGTATATCTTAACCTTGAGTCTTTTTAATACCTGTGGTCCTGATATTGTCACAAAATAAGTGTTCCTGAGACCAGCCTGGGCAACAAAGAGAGACCCCATCTCTACCAAAAAAAAAATTTTTTTTTTTTTTTGTCCTGTGAAGAAATCTTTTAAAAAAAGAAAATTCTGCTGAGGTCAGAATACTTAGTCCCACCTCTGTGTTTTGGAAACTAGACTGTGTGGTTGTTTAAAAAGGCCACAGATTCTTTGCAGTTTCTCCCATGGAGACTGGGCTCTATTTCCCTCCCTTTGAATTTGGCCTGGTTTTGTGGTTGCTCTGACCAATAGAATGCAGCAGAAGGGACACTGTGGGAATTGCAAGCCTAGGTGTAGTCTTCTGATCTCACCCTCTTGGAAAATCGTCTGCCATGTGGCCAAGCCCAGGCTAGCTTGCTGGAAACACATGACACACCCGACAGTCTCACCAGCCACCATACAAGTGAATGAGGTCACATTACATTGTTCAGCTGCAGTTGAGCCACTAAATAACTGCAGCCACATAAGTGACCTCAAGTGAGACCAGAAGAAGAACCACTCAGCTGAGCCCAGTTCAAATTGTTGGCCCATAGAATCATAAGCAAATAAAATGGTTGTTATTTTTAAGTCACTAGGTTTTGGGATGGTATGTTATGCATCAACAGACAACAGATTAGATGGTGCTATCCCCACAGAACCTCAAGACCATGGTTAAAATTTTTAAAACGTGTTTTCTCTTTGTTTGGATTTTCTTTTTTTAATTCTTGAAAATCTCTAGGCTACACATCTCAGAGATTAGAAGAATTGCATCTCAGAAGTCTCAGAGTTAAAAAAAACAATCAAACTTTGTTTTCCCTCCAAAGAGAACTGGTGTCCTTTATTCACTCAGCTTTCCTTTTATCTACTTTTATGACATCTGAGTTGCACTAGGATGTGATTCAATTTTGGGCTTGGAACAGAATTTACATTAGCATTGAGGGAGTTTTCCTGAGAGATAAACCTTCAAGGAAACACATATTGTAATTCAAGAGAAAATGAGAGTTTCGGACTAGTGTGATTTCAAAAGCAAGAGTTCAAGCACTGAAGTCTATACATTAACTTACTCCCCAGATGCTGTTGATGGTATTTGCCTCTTCTGGAGTCAACCCAAGAACCTTATGAGGCAGTGATAATATTAGGATATTCATTCCACAGGTGAGGAAAACAAGATTGAGTGAAAAAATTGTTTGACTGATGCTAGTTTCTTACTATCACAGTTAGGAGAGATCTAATGTTTTGCAAAATTACACCAAGGACCTAAACTTTAATGAAGCAAACTTTCCCTTTCCTGTATCAATCCTCAGTGGGTCACACAGAGAGAACTGCTGCTTCCTAACAATTCTGTTCCTGAGTCTGTGCATTAAGTGAAGTCTAAATGAGAAACTTGCATTCTGGAGAAAGCACTTATGTGCCCCAAAGCAGATTAAAGCTGTCACGAATTCCTGAACTACACCAGTGAGTCTGAGCATTCTTGGGAATGATTTGCTAAACTGCTCTTTTTAAAGTTAAGGTCCTTTGTTACAGATTGAATCTTGCCTGTGAGATGTAGTCTAAAAATAATGCATAAATTAAAAGGTATTTTTACTTCTTATCTTTAAAATGCTCACTATATCTAGCAGAGCTTATAATCTAGATTCTTCGACCCTAGGTGACAATTTTCAAAATATATTTTAACTAAGAATAACTATCTTTGCCTGTCTGAAAAAGGGTATGTTAAATGTATTTTTAAGTGATGTAGTTCATATATTTTCTGCTAAAAAATGTCATAAATGAGAAGAAAGGCATTTACTGTGAGAGGACACTGACCACTTTATGAAGGGATTGAATGGCAACAACAAGCAACTTTTTTAGACTTGCTGACAAAGGGAGTGCCTGAAGCAGTGAGGAAGCCTTTCAAGAGAAATTAAACAAGGGGACTTTGATGTACACTTCTCTGTGCAGGTTCCTGAACCCAGGGCTACTGTTGACTCAAAAACAATAAGCCCTGCCCTGAAGAGTTTACAATCTACATAGGCATAGAAGGCATAATGCATTTGAAAAGTTAAGGGCAATAGAACAGGCAACACGGCAACAACAACAACAACAACAAAAATTCAGGACAAACATGAGACATCACGACAGCACATGATAAATGTAAAATGGGTATGTGGTATATGCTACATGAACTCAGATGGAGCAGGGCTTTTGAGGGCTGGGCATGGGGCAAGACCGTGCATGTTAAGCAATGGGAACAGTTTTTGGATCCTAAAGAGTGAATAAGATTTGGAAAAGCTAAAAGGAACGGGTAAGGTAACCCAGTTTGGGAAAGGGTAGAGATGTTGATACATGAGATAGCAAAGGAAAGAGGCAAGAAAGCACATAACAGCATGCATATTTTGGAGACAGTGAATAGAAGAGCCTGTTTGGAATGGAGTGAAGGTGTGTGTTTGTGGAAGGTTGGGTGATTTAAGCCTGACTATGGGGGCTCTTAGTGGTCAAGGTATTTGATCTCCATTCCCTTGATAACTGGAATCTCATATAAATCTTTGGGTGTCTTCAAACACTTATTAAGATGTGCAGGGAGACTAAGGACTATCTGTCTTGATAAAGGGACAGATATTTTCCTAAGCATTATAAGCTAAAATAAGATACACCACTCTTTCAGCCTTTGGATTTAAAAGAATGATTAGAATCCCAGCCAATCTATTTAATTGGTATCAGGCTGAGAACTTCTCGCCACTAAAATATAAACCTAGTTCTATGATTTAAAGTCAAATTTTTCTTACATAAAACTGGGCATAAAGAAATCAAATACTAATCTTCACTGCATTCTCCCACCCAAACACACTCATGTGTGCACAAGCATGCATATGTGTGCACTCAAAGGTGATGTTAAAAATACTTAATAATGTAATGTATAATACATATATAAATGCATGTATTAAAATATTGCTTAGGTAGTAGCTTAAAATAGCCACAAATTTCATCAGATCATTATAATAATTTCCAAATGATTTGTTGATAATCAGAAATGCTGATTGCAATTTTTTGTTTTAAGTGATTATTGTCCAAAAAATAAAGCCTTCATCTGAGCCTTGATTTGATGAGGCAAGCTGCATCAAACCCTTCCAAGGATACTTCATTGGATTGTGAGCCATTAGCCCTCAGTGCCCGGGTGCTATATGGCAGCCAGAGGCAAACAGATGCCTGGCTCATGCTGTGCAGCTCAGTACACGCCTGGGCGTCAGGACTTCCCATGAGGCTTGGACCTGTGTCTTGCGCTCCACTGACAATGCTGCTCCCCCTATCATTGCCCTGCTAAAGATGGCCCTGGAGCAGGAGGCAGAGCTGAATACACCCTGCCTTCTCACATGTGCCAGCCAATGTGAACCTCGTTATCACTGGAGTCATGTTTAATGGGATTGCACAAGAAGCAGCAGGGCTTTCACATTCTAAGCAATAAGGGATCTCACTTCTGTTTTGATTTTAGTAGGAAGGATCTCTGCTGGTTACAGTGAGCTTAAAAGAATCTTTCCAATTGTGGAAAGAGCAGGCTCAGGCACTATTTTCTTAAGTCAAGTATTGGCAAATGTGCACAAAGATGAATGTACAAAATTCTAACAGTAGAGCATCTGTATTCCAGGAGAAGAGAATGTGGATTGGATGAGCCTTGACCTTTTAGCTTTAAAGGAGGTCACCATTTCCTCAATTAGGAAACTGTTCAGAATTCAGTTACCTAGAAGTGTGTGTAGAAGATAGAGTATGATTTTCTGTATAGAATATAGAACTTGAACTGATATCTTGAAGTAATCTGTTATCTTTATAAAGTCCTGAAGTGAAACAAGCCCCTTTGGATATTCTTTCATATAAATGCTTGTACTCAGATGGATCCTTCTTGCTATACATTTCAAGATCAAGTGCCCAGGTGGTAAAGCCAGGTGAGTAGCTTTCATTACAGCATTCTAAAACCACGAAGTATGCCGCAATCTGGACCCGTTAAATACCGTTAATTTCCACACTGAATAACTAACAGAGGAGTTTGAGCCTTTATATGCATAATAAATAACAGAGGAGTTTGAGCCTTTATATGCATAATGGTCACCAAAGGAGGTGGAAAAAAGTGCAATTTTGGGGTCTTACTCCCAATCAGAGAATCTGATTCAGCTGGGGAAGGCTCTGGGATCATCGTTTTAACAAATGCTGAAGCTTTCTGATGCCATTATGAGGCATTCTTGTGACATTCTTCTGACATCGTGAACCATACCTTAAGAAACACTGAATTAGGACTTCATGTTTCAGATCATAACCATCGCTGTTTTGAATAAATGAGGGAGTGATTACGGTAGGGTGTAGGATAGAGGAAAGATAAAATATGGTATTCTTGATATCTAAAGAAAAACATCAGTAAGTCGCTTTTGTCTTCCCAAGAACTGCCCAAACATGCCAATTATACAGAAGCTGTGCAAAACAGGAAGCTACTGCAGTTAATTTCTCACAAATTTACAATCAGATAAAGACAGAGGACATTATGACAGAGACAGCAAGCTGGGAGGGGTGAGAGTGGGGTGTCATCCGGTTACTCTCTTTACCTCCAAAACTCTTATCATTTGTGAATGAAATGAACACACTGCGAATTCTGATTCTGAGTCATTAACCAAATAGTTAAATTTAATAAAATTCCAGTCTAATCCAGACAATTCATGGCCAACTAGGAACTTTCTCGTCAAGTTGTTTTGTTATACTTACTTTTATGATGTGTGGATGGATTCAAAATCAATTATCATGCTAGAGAATACTATGGATGAGTCAGAAGAAGTGAGCTAAATTTACATATAGCAATATACATAGACCTCAAAAACAAAAGACTGAATGAAAAAAGCAAGGTACACAATGAGATCAATAGTAAAATATCATTTATAAATATAATATGCACACACAAAATAATGTCAACTATTTTTCAAGGTTGGACACATATCTAAATGACAATATGAATGATGGAATGGGAATATTTGCATTTAATAAACTAAAGTGAGTAATTCTATTGGGGAAAGGGAAATTGAGATTGGGGTTGGAGGATAAAGGGGAAAAACAATAAATCAAACCAAACCAAACCAAACAACAAAATAGGGACCTGGTCACAGATCAATGATGATTGCGGATCTTGAGCTGAGACGTGTGGTAGACTCAATTCAGAAGCCGGTAAGGGACAGAATGAAAAGTGTTGACAACTTGGTCCTTGCCCTTAGGGAACTGCAATTTAGTTGCTGTTATTTGCATGAAAATAATAAGGAAAGATATTACATAATCAAGTGTTAGGTGGGACTAACTAACAACTATGATAGTTGAGAGAATAGAGAGAAAAAAGAGAAAATAACAGTAATTTGTAAGGCAAAAGAAAAAGAAAATACTCTTTGGTGTCTGCTAGTGGTCCTCCTATGCATTTCATAGTATGGTCAGTTTCAGAAGTCTCTTATTTTCACCATTTTCTCAATGGTCTATAAGAATTAGATCAGTTTAGATCTTTTAGTCCTATCTCAGTTCCCAAGGGCTATTTGTCTGCTTATTTATTTTCTTTATGCATAGGAAATATTATTGAACTTTGCTTAAATGAGAAGAATGTTCATTTAACTTAATTTCATTTATTTCTTCTTATTCATTTTTTTCACACTGAGTTTTACAGTGTGAAGGCTCTGTGAAGTCAGGAGATGTTTGCAAAGATTTTCCAGTACCAAAGTGTGTTCTTCTACTGTACATTAGTTAGAGTAATGTGGACTGCCACAATAGATATACCGCCAATCTCAGAGGCTTAAAGCCCACATCACAGAACAATGATGGTTCTCCTGGACTGCTGGCTCCCCTCCACACAGTGATTCAGGAAGGCGGGTTCCTTCAATCTTGTGCCTTTGCCATCTTATACACTCCCAGTTTTCCCTGGGGGTCTTTTCCATTCCAGCCAAGTGGAAGGGGAGAAAGCCTGGCAGCTCCTGGGCTGCCTGAAGCCCAGCCACATATTTCGGACCCTCATCTTGTCCTGAGGTGCTTGGAGCGAGGGGGCTCTCGAGCCCATTCTCATGTTTACAGCGGTTGGTGGGGGGTTGAGGGGGTCTGTGAATCTGAGAGTCATTCAGGTGACTTCCTGCAGGGAGCTTTCTGACACCAGCGCTTCCCCAGACCCTCAGGTAGAGCCAACAAGGCCATGTACTGCCCTGTCGCTGAGCCCAGCTGTGGGCGGCTCCTGGTGCTAACAGCAAAGTCACAATCCCAGGCCTGCCTGATTCCCTGATTCCCTCGCCAAGGCTACAGGGAGCCCATTCAGTTTCTCCCAAGCCCAGGTCAGGCCTGGCCTCATCTCAGACCCTGCTTAGCATGGGGGATGTGGCCAGGGGTGATCCTGTGCTCAATCCTTCTTGGTGCATTTTTTTGGAAGAAGAATATTGCGTTTCTCTTTGTAAAAAACAACAACAACAACAACGGAAACAAAACAAAACAAGATGAAAGACCACATTCGGGAAGTTTTAGGGGCCAGGCCTGGAACTTACAGCACATCACTTCCTATTCTCATCCCGTCGGCTAGTACACAGTCATATGGCTGACAGTCAGGTTGGGAATGCATGACTATGCATAGTCATATGGCTGACAGGCAGGTGGGGAATGCAGGCAGGCATGCATCTATCTGCATGCTCAGGCATGGAAGATGGGTCTGCCGCAAGACTCCCATTTATTTATTCATTAGCATCAATCTCTCATCCATAGAAGATGTAGAAGTGAGGAATGATAAAGGTGCAAGGAATTAAACCTTTGATTTAACTTGATATATTTGACATTGGGTAAAGAACCTGGATGTGACTTTTAAGTCTTCCTGACCAACATTGATTGCTCACAAGATAAGGAGAACTACATGAACAGAACAATGGTATACACTGGAAGGGCTGGTAAGTCTCCACTTGACAAATCTCCTGGGATGTGGCCAAGAGGCCAATGGTCAGCTTTGTGCTGGGATCCTTCGGCTTCCTTTTCTGACTTCTTTGAGCCAGCGTCAAGCTGTCTGAACCTTTCAGTCTTGGTTATTTTCTAGGTTTTACCCCTGACCTGCCTACACCTTTGATACTTGCTTGACCCTTGCTGCTCTGGCTGATTTCCTTGGGCTCCACTTCCTGACAGCCTGAATTTCTGTGTCAGTTACTTCAGCCCTAGCTGTGCCTGCATCAGCTTTCCTTCTAACTTGTCTGAGTACATGGCCAGCCACCTCCCATGTCACTAAATCTGGGTTGTGGTACAACCTGGTCGATATTATACTGTTGCTGTCTTCATCTCAGCGTGATTATGGTCTACTAATAGTTGGAATTTCTGTGTGAAATCCCCACAAAAGACATGAATATTTTATCCCACATTCACACATATATATTTGCACTTGAGAGGTGTGCTGAGTCATCCATATATTTCAAATGAAAATTTAAATTTGAGTCATGAAAGGAAGTTCTCCTGGGGACATCTGCTCCAGTGTCTCTGCCATGTGCTTAGGAATTTGCTCATCCTATCTGATAACTGTTCAAAATGCTCTGGAGGGAACTGAGCTGAGTTTTCAACTCAGGCCTGGGAAAGTTAATGTGACTGAGTAAATCCTTGGTTCCTTAGGATAATGTGGGGCTAAAATACCTGTAGTCAGGTAATCAATCAATGGTGCAGATATTGTGTATTAGTTTGGGCAGCTGTAACAAAGTGCCCTAGACCAGGTGGCTTGTAAACAACAGGCATTTATTTCTCACAGTTCTGGAGACTGTAAGTCCCAGATCAGGGTGCTAGCGTGGTTGGGTTCTGGATCAGGGTGCCAGCATGGTTGGGTTCTCGGTGAGGGCTCACTTCTGGGTTGCAGACCACCGACTTCTCATTGTATCACCATGAGGCAGAAGGAGAGTGAGCTAGGTCCCTCTCTGGCCTCTCCTTATAAGGACACTAATACTATTCTTAAAGGCTTAGGTCTACCTTTATGACCTAATCAACTGCCGAAGGCCCCACCTTCTATCACACTGAAGGTTGGGCTTTAACATATGAATTTTGGGAAAACACATACATTCAGTCCATAACAGATTCATAATATGTCTCTTTCTCTCTTTACTCACATATTTATGTGCAGTGGTTAATAGCGTATAGTGCAATAACTTATTTACCTTTGATTTATGGAGGGATTGGCAAACTACAGCCTGTGGGACAAATTGGGCCTGCTGTCTGTTTTGGTAAATAAAGTTGTGTTGCAACACAGCCATGCCCATTTTTTAACATATCATCGATGGTGGCTTTCGTGATCCCACAGCAGAGTTGAGTAGTTGCCACGGAGACGGTATGGCCTGGAAGGCCTATAATACTTATTATCTAGCCCTTTACAGAAAAAGTTTGCTGAGCCCTGCGTTAGACACAGATAGTAAATGTGAATACCTTGGAAGCACTTAATTCCTGAAACAGAATAGCCAACAAATGAGTATGTGTTTGTTCGTTTTATAAATCTCAGTCTTTCTTTGCTTACTTTGTCCCTTCTACCTAGACTACTAGGACACTTCAATCATGTATCCAACAAATAGCCATGATGTGCTTACTATGTGGCAGGCACTGCTCTTGGTGCTGTGACAAAAACAGGACATCTACAGCCTCTGTCTTCATGGATCTCATATTCTATTGGGTGGAGAGATGACAGATTGATGAGCAAGTAGATGTATAACATCATGTCTCCTTATGGTTCACCTTACGAAGATAAACAAAGCAGGTGCAAGGGTCTCTGTCTGATTAATTCCTCCTTACTTTCTTATTCCTCTAAGGTCTTTCTCAAGCCTAACTTCCTTCATAGGATCATTCTTTGTCTCCCCATTTAGTCTTTGTCTATTTCTTTCCCTTTTAACTCAGATCTTTTTATTTTGAAATTTTAAGGAATTTATATCATTCTATCTTGGATTGGAGTTCTTGTATATGTATTTCTTCTTCACCATAGATTGTGAGCTCATTAGTGACAAGGGCAACGTGACAATTTTCAATTTCTCAACAGCAACCCACACAGTGCCTGGACATGGGTAAATACCTTTGATTAAGCCAGGTCTTGATTCTAATACTGGAGGTTTTTAGTACATGATGATCTGATGCACTCCCCTCTGTGGTCTTTCTGAGTCTATGATCACCACTGTGTCCCATCAGCCACTTACAGGCAGAGGGAGGGAGTTTCCCACATTTTCAGGAATTGGAATCCCTTCAGGAATTCACTACGCCCACAGGCCCATCTGGACCACAAGATTTACCTATTCTTTTGACATACAAACCAGAGAAAATCTTCTTAAAATGTTATAGCCTAATTTTTCCCCAGTAAGGAAAGAAAAATCCAACCAATCAACCAAGTAAAAGGGAGGAAAGGAGGGAGTTGCACAAGTCATTAGCAAATAGAAAATTAAACAAAAATTCTTGGACTTTCTTGTTGTTTTAAACTACCCCCTCACCCCACCCAGATTCTAGGTACTGGTCTGTTGATAGGAAACCAGGTTACTTTGTTGGAAAGAAACTAGTATTGGAGGTTGTATTAATCATAGCTTGAGGATGAGCCAAATTCTCCCATGCATGGGATGAATGGGGTTATTCATGAAGGGGCATCTGGGCAGGAAGTGGGGGCATTGTGGCTAATTAAGCCAGGCTAGCCCTTGAAAGCAGAAGGGAAATCTTTCAGAACAAATGAGCAACAGCTAGGGTGAAGGAGAAGGCCAAAGGTGTTTGTAGAAGGTGAATGAGAAGGAAATGAAGAGTTGCAACCTGTTACCAATTAGCATGGTTCTTTGGGCCAAATCATGCACAAGTAGCTCATGGGTCATGAGCTTCCTGCAGTACACACATCCCCGAGCCATCCATGGAAAGGACCCATCTTTGTGACCCTTAGCATGAAAGAGGCTAATTTTGTTTTTGTCTTATTCTCTTCAGCATCATGATTGACATTTTCCACTATTTCTCAGCCCTGGGAGGAAAAAGCCAGTATTTGATATAATGCTTAAGATAAAATAAGATTCCTATTCTATTTTAGAACATCCAAGTTCCACTGAATTAGAAAGTCTGGAAATTTCTGTCGATTGTGGGGGTGTTTACAAATTGGGGACAAGGTGGCAGCCAAATTACTGTGGGAACTTGGGCAAGAGTCTTCCCTCTGCCCACAGTGGAAACCCTCCCTCTGAAATCAGGAGGGCTGCAAGGATGACCTGAATTTGCTTCTTACTGTGCTACAACCACACATCCTTGTACATAGCATAGGAGGATTCTTGTCTTCCAGAAGCCAGGCTGTATTCTTGAGGTCTTGCTCTCTGCGACCACCTGCAGGCCCCTGGGGTAGAAGCAGCCCTTGGGCAGATAATGCAGCCAGTGGTCAGGCAGTGGGCTTGCTTGTCTTATAGGTTTCTGCCCCTGTGTATGGAAAGTCTTTGCCATATGACTATATACCTTCACATCACTACATTTGTGTGTATCCATCAATTGAGCTTGTGTCCACTCCTAGGATCCTGTGTTCATTTTTCCAGAAAAGTCTATGTTTTCCAGCTGACCCAGTAGAAAAAAAATGTGATCTTTGGAAGGTGAAGACAAATCTATATCTATCGTTTATGAACTTGTGGTTGCCTATAATGACAAACACAATAAAAATTTCCCTGTAGTAAATATACATACATTTTTATGATAATATCAATGTTACTAATGCAATGTCAGCTTTCATTCCTTGAACAATTACTGTGTGCCTGGAATTATGCTAAGAACTTTTAAAGCATAATGTAATACATATACCATGAGGTAACTACTACTATCATCTTCATTTTACAGATGAAGAAAGTGAGGCTTAGGTTAAATAACTTTCCCAAAGACTCATGAGGCAGAATCTGCAAACCTCATTCTAGAACCCATGGTCTTTATTTCTATGTTATAATTGTCTCAGTTCACACAGCTAAAAAATGATGGAGGCTAGGCTCAAACCCAGGCAGCCTGACTCAAGGCCTCACTCTTTTCATTTTACTGTTTAAATTTTTTTTGTGTGTGTTTTTACATATTTCTACCAGATGTGCTTAATTGAGTGCTAGCTCTTTTTCTTCTTGACCACAGGTTGGTTCAGGAGATTCATAGCCTATTGCTTAGTAGTTAGGAAATCTACAGTGTAGACTAGTTATACACATTTATGGGAGAATGAGACATTGTATTGTACTGAGATGTATAAAATAGAGGCATTTTTTAAAAAAGCATGCTTGTTGTAAACAACTGCAGCAGGAAGATTACAATTACATCTATCTCTAACACTAACCAGTTGCAGCAAATATTTTAGACTTTGTGTAATAATGGAGTCAATTCTAAGTAGAAAAAGAACAAAACAATCAATAGATAAGATCATTGTCAATTCTGTCTTACTTGAAACAATAAATTTATTAACACCAGGTACAGTTATAAATAATTAGTTGCAAGTCATATTCTATGACTTTTCAAAGTTATCTAAAATGTTTCCTATTTCAGGCTAGTATAGGCTGGATGCATACTAAAATAATTTAAGAGCAACAGAGTCCTCATCTCTTTACACTGAATGTCAGGAAATAACAAGAGAGTATTTGTAATTTGTGGCAAAAGTTAGTCACAAATAGTCAGACACACTCTTACTTGAGACATCATTTTCCATGGGATTAGTCAACAAATGGGTTTTCTGATTAGCTAGCACAGAGAAGGGGTTTACAAGAAAGAATCTGGAACAAAGGAATTTTAGGTTCAAGTGGACAGCTTCCTAATTTTCCTTTAATATAAGAAGGTAAACCCATTTTCTGATTCAATACTTTACATTCTCAAAGAGGTGACTGATATTATTCTACTTCCACAGCATTTGGCAGAAGCTTATTTAACTCGTCTTGATTTAAACCTAAAATTCCACAAAATAAATGACAAATGATGAAGTGGGATTCTTCAGATTCTGAATCCAGGCTATTAACCTGCCACCCCCTATTTCTATCTGTATTCTTGTGTAAGATTCTTGGAAGGCACTGAGGCACGGGCTTTTGAGGTCATGGTCCAGGTTGTAGCCATTAGTTTGACAAAGGTTTTTGACTGTCTTTCTGATACATAGTAGATTGCACTTTCTGGCTTCCTTGCAGTTTGCTGGGAGCACTTGAGCAGCTCTGGCCCAGGAGCTGTATTTGGAAGTGCACGTTACTTCTTGTCAGAGTTTGATTGACAGTTAGCTGTCCTCCTGCACACTTACCCTCTACCGTGGAGGAAAAACAATGAGTCTTAGATGACTGCTTTGTTAGCCTGACCCCTAGAATGGGGCTGTCATGGAAAAGAGTAAAAAAGATTAGGTAGCATAAACAAGAAATCACCTTTTTTTTTGTTTGTTTGTTTTAAACCACTCAGATATGGGGATTGTTAGTTATTAGAGCATAAGCTAGTCTATCGTGAGGCCAGTGTTACTTGTTAGACTATTGCATGTCATAGGCAAGCCCAAGAATCACCAAGATAGTCCTGAAGAACAGTAAGACGGAGGGGTAGGGAGACTTTCCTTTTTATATTAAGCTTTATTATAAAGCTTTAGTAATTAAAATAGTGCTGTATTGCTAATGTGATAGATAAAATGGCCGATAAAAGAAAATGAGAGTTGAGAAGCAGCCCCAAGCATACTGGGAAATTTTATATTTGACGTAGGTAGTATTGTAGATCACTGAGAAAAAATAGAACAGTCAGGAAATGGGGTTGGAAAAGATGGTGTTCCACATGGGAAAAAAGTGGATTTAGTCCCCTTTCTCATATAAAAAATCAGTTCCCAATGGATTAATGAGCTAGACATGAAAGGCAAACATTTTAAATTTAATTGAAACATTTGGTAGAGAAATCATTCTTAACAGAGAGGAAAAAAATTGATGAGTCAATATTTTACATTAAAATTAAGGAAACAAAGGTCTCTATCAAAAAAGTCTGAAAAGATAAGCCACACAGAATATATTTGCAACGGATCACACATCAGAAAGAAAAATGATAACTGAAAAATAATTCTGTTCATGGGCAAAAGATTATAGCCATTTCATAGAAGAGGAAACACAAATGGCAAATGGATATAAGTGAAGATACACCATTAGTCTTCAAGAAATGCAAATTAAGTGCACATGAAAATGCAAAAAATCAACAAGTTTGACAAAACCAAATGCAGGTGAGGATGCAGATTGATGAGAAGTCTTGTGCTTTTTACAGTACAGTGTTAGTTCATACAACTACTTTAAAAAACATTGTTTTCATTCCCTTATAAAGCTGAACACTTAATTATTCTACAAATGATCAATTTCACTCATAGGTGTCATGAAGAAATACTCTAAATATACACACTAAGACACATGTGATAACACTCATTGGAGCATGGTTGGTAAGAACAAAAATCCTGAAACAATCAAAATGCTCACTGACAGGAATATAATTTCTGTAATGGTGGAATATCTTTTAAATGGAATTTTATATGTTAGTTAAAAGTAAATGAGTTTCATATTCGTGTATAATTATGAATGAATCTTTAAAAATATTACTGAGTGAGAAAAAAAGTCATACAGTAGAATAGTACATATAGAATGGTACCATTTTTAAAATGCTTAAAAACAACATATTGAGAAGGAAGCTAGAGAATGAGCTAGGGAAGGAGCACATATAGTTACAGTAATTTTTTTTTTTTTTTTTTTTCTTTTTTTTTTTCTTTTATTGTAATTATTATTATTATTATTATTATTAATATACTTTAGGTTTTATGGTACATGTGCCCAATGTGCAGGTAAGTTACATATGTATACATGTGCCATGCTGGTGCGCTGCACCCACCAACTTGTCATCTAGCATTAGGTATATCTCCCAATGTTATCCCTCCCCCCTCCCCCCAACCCACAACAGTCCCTGAAGTGTGATGTTCCCCTTCCTGTGTCCATGTGTTCTCATTGTTCAATTCCCACCTATGAGTGAGAATATGCGGTGTTTGGTTTTTTGTTCTTGCGATAGTTTACTAAGAATGATGATTTCCAATTTCATCCATGTCCCTACAAAGGACATGAACTCATCATTTCTTATGGCTGCATAGTATTCCATGGTGTAGATGTGCCACATTTTCTTAATCCAGTCTATCATTGTTGGACATTTGGGTTGGTTCCAAGTCTTTGCTATTGTGAATAATGCGGCAATAAACATACGTGTGCATGTGTCTTTATAGCAGCATGATTTATAGTCCTTTGGGTATATACCCAGTAATGGGATGGCTGGGTCGAATGGAATTTCTAGTTCTAGATCCCTGAGGAATCGCCACACTGACTTCCACAAGGGTTGAACTAGTTTACAGTCCCACCAACAGTGTAAAAGTGTTCCTATTTCTCCACATCCTCTCCAGCACCTGTTGTTTCCTGACTTTTTAATGATCGCCATTCTAACTGGTGTGAGATGGTATCTCATTGTGGTTTTGATTTGCATTTCTCTGATGGCCAGTGATGGTGAGCATTTTTTCATGTGTCTTTTGGCTGCATAAATGTCTTCTTTTGAGAAGTGTCTGTTCATGTCCTTCGCCCACTTTTTGATGGGGTTGTTTGTTTTTTTCTTGTAAATTTGTTGGAGTTCATTGTAGATTCTGGATATTAGCCCTTTGTCAGATGAGTAGGTTGCGAAAATTTTCTCCCATTTTGTAGGTTGCCTGTTCACTCTGATGGTAGTTTCCTTTGCTGTGCAGAAGCTCTTTAGTTTAATTAGATCCCATTTGTCAATTTTGGCTTTTGTTGCCATTGCTTTTGGTGTTTTAGACATGAAGTCCTTGCCCATGCCTATGTCCTGAATGGTATTGCCTAGGTTTTCTTCTAGGGTTTTTATGGTTTTAGGTCTAACATTTAAGTCTTTAATCCATCTTGAATTGATTTTTGTATAAGGTGTAAGGAAGGGATCCAGTTTCAGCTTTCTACATATGGCTAGCCAGTTTTCCCAGCACCATTTATTAAATAGGGAATCCTTTCCCCATTGCTTGTTTTTCTCAGGTTTGTCAAAGATCAGATGGTTGTAGATATGTGGCATTATTTCTGACGGCTCTGTTCTGTTCCATTGATCTATATCTCTGTTTTGGTACCAGTACCATGCTGTTTTGGTTACTGTAGCCTTGTAGTATAGTTTGAAGTCAGGTAGCATGATGCCTCCAGCTTTGTTCTTTTGGCTTAGGATTGACTTGGCGATGCGGGCTCTTTTTTGGTTCCATATGAACTTTAAAGTAGTTTTTTCCAATTCTGTGAAGAAAGTCATTGGTAGCTTGATGGGGATGGCATTGAATCTGTAAATTACCTTGGGAAGGATGGCCATTTTCATGATATTGATTCTTCCTACCCATGAGCATGGAATGTTCTTCCATTTGTTTGTATCCTCTTTTATTTCCTTGAGCAGTGGTTTGTAGTTCTCCTTGAAGAGGTCTTTCACATCCCTTGTAAGTTGGATTCCTAGGTATTTTATTCTCTTTGAAGCAATTGTGAATGGGAGTTCACTCATGATTTGGCTCTCTGTTTGTCTGTTATTGATGTATAAGAATGCTTGTGATTTTTGCACATTGATTTTGTATCCTGAGACTTTGCTGAAGTTGCTTATGAGCTTAAGGAGATTTTGGGCTGAGACAATGGGGTTTTCTAGATATACTATCATGTCATCTGCAAACAGGGACAATTTGACTTCCTCTTTTCCTAATTGAATACCCTTGATTTCCTTCTCCTGCCTAATTGCCCTGGCCAGAACTTCCAACACTATGTTGAATAGAAGTGGCGAGAGAGGGCATCCCTGTCTTGTGCCAGTTTTCAAAGGGAATGCTTTCAGTTTTTGCCCATTCAGTATGATATTGGCTGTGGGTTTGTCATAAATAGCTCTTATTATTTTGAGATACGTCCCATCAATTCCTAATTTATTGAGAGTTTTTAGCATGAAGGGTTGTTGAATTTTGTCAAAGGCCTTTTCTGCATCTATTGAGATAATCATGTGGTTTTTGTCTTTGGTTCTGTTTATATGCTGGATTACATTTATTGATTTGCGTATATTGAACCAGCCTTGCATCCCAGGGATGAAGCCCACTTGATCATGGTGGATAAGCTTTTTGATGTGCTGCTGGATTCTGTTTGCCAGTATTTTATTGAGGATTTTTGCATCAATGTTCATCAAGGATATTGGTCTAAAATTCTCTTTTTTTGTTGTGTCTCTGCCAGGCTTTGGTATCAGGATGATGCTGGCCTCATAAAATGAGTTAGGGAGGATTCCCTCTTTTTCTATTGATTGGAATAGTTTCAGAAGGAATGGTACCAGCTCCTCCTTGTACCTCTGGTAGAATTCGGCTGTGAACCCATCTGGTCCTGGACTTTTTTTGGTTGGTAAGCTATTGATTATTGCCATAATTTCAGCTCCTGTTATTGGTCTATTCAGAGATTGAACTTCTTCTTGGTTTAGTCTTGGGAGGGTGTATGTGTTGAGGAATTTATCCATTTCTTCTAGATTTTCTAGTTTATTTGCATAGAGGTGTTTGTAATATTCTCTGATGGTAGTTTGTATTTCTGTGGGATCGGTGGTGATATCCCCTTTATCATTTTTTATTGCATCTATTTGATTCTTCTCTCTTTTTTTCTTTATTAATCTTGCTAGCGGTCTATCAATTTTGTTGATCCTTTCAAAATACCAGCTCCTGGATTCATTTATTTTTTGAACGGTTTTTTGTGTCTCTATTTCCTTCAGTTCTGCTCTGATTTTAGTTATTTCTTGCCTTCTGCTAGCTTTTGAATGTGTTTGCTCTTGCTTTTCTAGTTCTTTTAATTGTGATGTTAGGGTGTCAATTTTGGATCTTTCCTGCTTTCTCTTGTGGGCATTTAGTGCTATAAATTTCCCTCTACACACTGCTTTGAATGCATCCCAGAGATTCTGGTATGTTGTGTCTTGGTTCTCGTTGGTTTCAAAGAACATCTTTATTTCTGCCTTCATTTCGTTATGTACCCAGTAGTCATTCAGGAGCAGGTTGTTCAGTTTCCACGTAGTTGAGCGGTTTTGAGTGAGATTCTTAATCCTGAGTTCTAGCTTGATTGCACTGTGATCTGAGAGATAGTTTGTTACAATTTCTGTTCTTTTACATTTATTGAGGAGAGCTTTACTTCCAAGGATATGGTCAATTTTGGAATAGGTGTGGTGTGGTGCTGAAAAAAATGTATATTCTGTTGATTTGGGGTGGAGAGTTCTGTAGATGTCTATTAGGTCTGCTTGGTGCAGAGCTGAGTTCAATTCCTGGGTATCCTTGTTGACTTTCTGTCTCGTTGATCTGTCTAATGTTGACAGTGGGGTGTTAAAGTCTCCCATTATTAATGTGTGGGAGTCTAAGTCTCTTTGTAGGTCACTCAGGACTTGCTTTATGAATCTGGGTGCTCCTGTATTGGGTGCATATATATTTAGGATAGTTAGCTCTTCTTGTTGAATTAATCCCTTTACCATTATGTAATGGCCTTCTTTGTCTCTTTTGATCTTTGTTGGTTTAAAGTCTGTTTTATCAGAGACTAGGATTGCAACCCCTGCCTTTTTTTGTTTTCCGTTTGCTTGGTAGATCTTCCTCCATCCTTTTATTTTGAACCTATGTGTGTCTCTGCACGTGAGATGGGTTTCCTGAATACAGCGCACTGATGGGTCTTGAGTCTTTATCCAATTTGCCAGTCTGTGTCTTTTAATTGGACCATTTAGTCCATTTACATTTAAAGTTAATATTGTTATGTGTGAATTTGATCCTGTCATTATGATGTTAGCTCGATGTTTTGCTCGTTAGTTGATGCAGTCTCTTCCTAGTCTCAATGGTCTTTACATTTCGGTATGATTTTGCAGTGGCTGGTACCGGTTGTGCCTTTCCATGTTTAGCGCTTCCTTCAAGAGCTCTTTTAGGGCAGGCCTAGTGGTGACAAAATCTCTCAGCATTTGCTTGTCTGTAAAGTATTTTATTTCTCCTTCACTTATGAAGCTTAGTTTGGCAGGATATGAAATTCTGGGTTGAAAATTCTTTTCTTTAAGAATGTTGAATATTGGCCCCCACTCCCTTCTGGCTTGTAGGGTTTCTGCCGAGAGGTCCGCTGTTAGTCTGATGGGCTTCCCTTTGATGGTAACCCGTCCTTTCTCTCTGGCTGCCCTTAACATTTTTTCCTTCATTTCAACTTTGGTGAATCTGACAATTATGTGTCTTGGAGTTGCTCTTCTCGAAGAGTATCTTTGTGGCGTTCTCTGTATTTCCTGAATCTGAATGTTGGCCTGCCTTGCTAGATTGGGGAAGTTCTCCTGGATAATATCCTGCAGAGTGTTTTCCAACTTGTTTCCATTCTCCCCATCACTTTCAGGTACACCAATCAGACGTAGATTTGGTCTTTTCACATAGTCCCACATTTCTTGGAGGCTTTGCTCGTTTCTTTTTATTCTTTTTTCTCTAAACTTCCCTTCTCGCTTCATTTCATTCATTTCATCTTCCAGGGCTGATACCCTTTCTTCCATTTGATCGCATCGGCTCCTGAGGCTTCTGCATTCTTCACGTAGTTCTCGAGCCTTGGTTTTCAGCTCCATCAGCTCCTTTAAGCACTTCTGTGTATTGGTTATTCTAGTTATACATTCTTCTAAATTTTTTTCAAAGTTTTCAACTTCTTTGCCTTTGGATTGAATATCCTCCCGTAGCTCGGAGTAATTTGATCGTCTGAAGCCTTCTTCTCTCAGCTCGTCAAAGTCATTCTCCGTCCAGCTTTGTTCCGTTGCTGGTGAGGAACTGCGTTCCTTTGGAGGAGGAGAGGTACTCTGGTTTTTAGAGTTTCCAGTTTTTCTGCTCTGTTTTTTCCCCATCTTTGTGGTTTTATCTACTTTTGGTCTTTGATGATGGTGATGTACAGATGGGTTTTTGGTGTAGATGTCCTTTCTGTTAGTTTTCCTTCTAACAGACAGAACCCTCAGCTGCAGGTCTGTTGGAGTACCTGGCCGGCCGTGTGAGGTGTCAGTCTGCCCCTGCTGGGGGGTGCCTCCCAGTTAGGCTGCTCGGGGGTCAGGGGTCAGGGACCCACTTGAGGAGGCAGTCAGCCCGTTCTCAGATCTCCAGCTGCCTGCTGGGAGAACCACTGCTCTCCTCACAGCTGTCAGACAGGGACATTTAAGTCTGCAGAGGTTACTGCTGTCTTTTTGTTTGTCTGTGCCCTGCCCCCAGAGGTGGAGCCTACAGAGGCAGGCAGGCCTCCTTGAGCTGTGGTGGGCTCCACCCAGTTCAAGCTTCCAGGCTGCTTTGTTTACCTAAGCGAGCCTGGGCAATGGCGGGCGCCCCTCCCCCAGCCTCGCTGCCGACTTGCTGCTTGATCTCAGACTGCTGTGCTAGCAATCAGCGAGACTCCGTGGGCGTAGGACCCTCTGAGCCAGGTGCGGGCTATACTCTCCTGGGGCACCGTTTCCTAAGCCCGTCGGAAAAGCACAGTATTCGGGTGGGAGTGGCCCGATTTTCCAGGTGCCGTCTGTCACCTCTGGAAGGGGAACTCCCTGACCCCTTGAGCTTCCCGAGTGAGGCAATGCCTCGCCCCTGCTTGGGCGCACGGTGCGCTCACCCACTGACCTGCGCCCACTGTCTGGCACTCCCTAGTGAGATGAACACGGTACCTCAGATGGAAATGCAGAAATCACCCGTCTTCTGCATCGCTCGCGCTGGGAGCTGTAGACCGGAGCTGTTCCTATTCGGCCATCTTGGCTCCTCCAGTTACAGTAATTTTGTTAATACTCCAACTCTTAAGCAGGTGATGGATCCATAGGCATTCATTTTACTATCATGCTTCCTTCTTTATGCATGTGTCACATATGCAATGAATCTGATATATTTTTCCCCAAAGACCTTGTATAGGAAGAATAGTAGTTTTCAAATAAGTGTCCGATGAAGTTTGAATAAAAGGTATGTCTTTTCATTGGAAAGCTCTTCTAGCAATGGGAATTTCTTCATTCTCCAAGCACCTTTGAAGTGTTCAAAATTAGAGTTGCCTTTCTCAACAATTTTCATTTCTGATTTCAGTGTTCATGGATGCCTTTGAAATTTTCCAATAGTAAGTAACAGAAGAATGACTCTTTGGCAACATTTCCTTTCTTTCCTTTGTTTTTCTTTTTCTTTTTATTAATTTCAACTAAATTATTGATAATTTGTCAATTTATAAATGTTCCTGATTCCTTGAGCATGCATTATGTCTAAGACATTCGCCTCCAAAATATTTTTATTTGTCAGTGTGAAAGAGCTTTCTCAAAGGACAGCCTGTATTTTTGATATTTTAATTTAACTTTTCATTTTCCTTTTTCTGGAAACCAAGGGATAATTTAACTTTTCAGATAATTCTTCCATGCCTCTGTGTCAGTGCTTGCAATTTCCCCAATAATTACAATAGCTAACATTTCTGTAGCACTACTGTACGCCAGGTTCTGGTCTAAGTGTTATTGCAATTCTCACAAACCCTAGGATAGTATCCCCATATTACAGATAGTCTCCCCATATTACAGAGAGGTTAAAAAATCTTACTTAATGTCATAAGAAAGCCGGAATTCAAACCAGGAAGTCTAGTTCCAGATTCCATGCTCCTAACCACCACATCTTTTTTTTTTTTTTTTTTTTTTTGAGACAGGTCTCACCCTGTTACCCAGACTGGACTGCAGTGACATGATCATAGCTCACTGCAACCTCCACATCCCAGGCTCAAGCAATCCTCCTTCCTCAGCCTTCCGAGTAGCTGGGACCAGAGGCGCATGCCACCATCCCAGGCAAATTTTTGTATTTTTGGTAGAGACAGAGTTTCACTATGTTGCCCAGACTGGTCTTGAACTCCTGAGCTCAAGCGATCCACCCACCTCGGCCTCCCAAAGTGCTAGGAGTACAAGGATGAGCCACCATGCCCAGCAGCTGTTTAAGTTTTTTATCAGTCAGTTTTCTTCTCTTTTCTTTTTTTTTTTTTTGAGACGGAGTCTCGCTCTGTCGCCCAGGCTGGAGTGCAGTGGCACAACCTCGGCTCACTGCAACCTTCGCCTCCTAGGTTCAAACAATTCTCTGCCTCAGCCTCCCGAGTAGCTGGCACTACAGACGCCCGCCACTACGCCTGGTTAATTTTTTGTATTTTTTGTAGAGATGAGGTTTCACCGTGTTAGCCAGGATGGTCTCGATCTCCTGACCTTGTGATCCGCCTGCCTCAGCCCCCCTATCAATCAGTTTTCTATCTGAAGAAACACATCTACCTATTGCTTGCAATAAAAACTTTTCTGTTGCGAATCTTCCAACATGTCATCTAGATGCATCATCTGGATGAGATGCATACCTTTGCCAACATTTTTGCCAAGTATTAGATTTGCTCTAACTGATCCTACAATCATGCGAGCATAAATAGTCTAGCCTGCTAGACCAGTTTGGGAGTACAATTACAGTCTGGTTTATTTTCTAAAAAACGATTAATTTAATTAATTTTTTCAGTGCATGTGTAATACACTTACATGATTCAAAAATCTAATATGAAAAGATGATACAGTGTGAAATATCTTCCTCCTGCATCCTTCACCTAGTCTACAGATTCTCTCCCCCATGCAAGCAACCTTATCATTTTCTTAAAGCCTACATTAAATATGTATATTAAAATTATTTTGAATATTAAACTTTAATTTGCACTTAACTTCATGTCAGGCACTATGCTAAACACTTTTCATTTAATCTTTCCAGCAGTTTAATGAGGTGAGTTTTACTGTTATCCCTGTTTTTCAGATGAAAAAACTGAGGTATAGAATGATACAACAGGGCCAGGCATGGTGGCTCACATCTGTAATACCAGCACTTTGGGAGGCCAAGGGAGGAGGATCATTTGAACCCAGATGTTTGAGACCAGCCTGAGCAAAACAGGAAGAACCCATCTCTACAAAAAAATTATCTAGTAAGAAATTAGCTGGGTGTGGTGGTGCACTTCTATGGTCCCAGCTACTTGGGAGGCTGAGGTGGGAGGATTACTTAAGCCTGGGAAGTCGAGGATGCACTGAACTGTGACTCCAGCCTGGGCGATATTTTGGTTCTGGGGTGTCCGGCTCCAGAGTTCATGCTCTTACCTACTACTGTATATTGTTTCTCCATGCTGAATCTTTTTATGAGAAATATATAAAATAAGTGGATTCTTTAAAGTTTATATAGCTCCACAGGAAAATATTATCTCCATTTCCTAGAGAAAATAAGACACATACTTGTATACTTCTTTTGTAAACATCATTATTGAGATATATTTATATTCCATAAAAGTTATCCCTTTAAAATGTATAATTTAATGGTTTATAGTATATTCACACAGTTGCAGAGCCATCACTATGATCTAAGTTCGGAATATTTCCATCATGCCCAAAGAAGCCCTGTCAATTCTTCTGTCAACTCCCTAACCTTCCCCTCCCCACCCTAGACAGCCACTCTGTCTCTATAGATTTATTTATTTTGGATTTTTCACATTAATGGAATCATATAATATATAGCCTTTGTACTGAGTTATTTCACTTAGTATAATGTTTTCACAGTTTATATTGTAACATATATCTGTACTTCTTTCCTTTTTGTGGCTGAATAATATTCCACTATATGAACACACATTTATCTAACTATTCATCAGTTGATGGCTATTTGTGTTATTTCCACTCTGGGTTATTGTGAATAATACTTTTATGAATGTTTCTGTACAGGTTTTTGTATAAATATGTTTTCATTTTTCTTGGGAGGAGTGGAATTGCTGGATCACATGGTAACTTTATGTTTAAACTTTTAAGAAATTGCCAGACTGTTTTTTATAGTGGCTGCACCATTTGACACTTCCATTAGCAGTATATGAGGGTTCCAATTTCTCCACATACTTTCCAACACTTGTTATTACCCATCTTTTTTATTATAGCCATTCTAGTGAGTGTGAAGTGGTATCTTATGTGGTTTTGATTTGCATTGATTAATGAGATTGAGTGTATTTTTACATGTTTATTGGCCATTTGTGTATCTTCTTTGGAGAAATGTCTATTAAAATCCTTTACCCCTTTAAGGCCGGGCATGGTGGCTCACACCTGTAATCCCAGCACTTTGGGAAGCCAAGGTGGGTAGATCACGAGGTCAGGAGATCG
Source organism: Pongo pygmaeus (assembly GCF_028885625.2). Classification (NCBI taxonomy): domain Eukaryota; kingdom Metazoa; phylum Chordata; class Mammalia; order Primates; family Hominidae; genus Pongo; species Pongo pygmaeus. The sequence continues at coordinate 66,393,393 of NC_072390.2, forward strand.
AGACCATCCTGGCTAACACAGTGAAACTCCATCTCTACTAAAAATACAAAAAATTAGCCAGGTTTGGTGACTCACACCTGTAATCCCAGCACTTTGGGAGGCCAAGGCGGGTAGATCACGAGGTCAGGAGATCGAGACCATTCTGGCTAACATGGTGAAACTCCATCACTACTAAAAATACAAAATATTAGCCAAGCATGGTGGCTCATGCCTGTAATCCCAGCACTTTGGGAGGCCAAGGTGGGTAGATCATGAGGTCAGGAGATCGAGACCATCCTGGCTAACACGGTGAAATCCTGTCTCTACTAAAAATACAAAAAATAGCTGGGCATGGTGGCAGGCCTCTGTAGTCCCAGCTACTCGGGAGGCTGAGGCAGGAGAATGGCGTGAACCCGGGAGGTGGTGCTTGCAGTGGGCACTGCACTCCACTGCACTCCAGCCAGGGCGACAGAGTGAGACTCCATCTCAAAAAAAAAAAAAAAAATTCCTTTACCCCTTTAAAAACTGAATTGTCTTTTTATTGGTGACTTTACGATAGTTTTTAGAATACACTCTGGATACCAGATTCTTTATTGTAAACAATATTTGCAGATATTTTCTATCATTCTGCAGGTTGTCTTTTCATTTTCTTGATGGTGTCCTCTGAAGAATAAAAATTCTAAATTCTGATAAAGTCAAATTTGTCCTTTTCAAGAAACTCTTGTTTCTTGTGCTTTTGGTGTTACATCTAAGAAACCACTGTCCTATACAAGATCACAAAGCTTTGCACCTATATATGTGTGATGGTTAATACTGAGTGTCAACTTGATTGGATTGAAGGATACAAACTATTGATCCTGGGTGTGTCTGTGACAGTGTTGCCAAAAGAGACTAACATTTGAGTCAGTGGGCTGGGGAAGGCAGATCCACCTTTAATCTGGTGGGCACAATCTAATCAGCTGCCAGGGAATATAAAGCAGTCAGAAAAATATGAAAAGGCTCCCAGCCTACATCTTTCTCCCATGCTGGATGCTTCCTGCCCTCTTCAGTTCTGGGACTCGGGCTGGCTCTCCTTGCTCCTCAGCTTTCAGACAGCCTATGGTGGGACCTTGTGATTGTGTAAGTTAATACTTAATAAACTTCCCTTTATATATATATATATATATATATATATCTCATATATATGTGCACATAAAATGCAAAAAATCAAGAAGTTTGAAAAACGAAATGCAGGTGAGGATGCGGATTGATGGGAAGTCTTGTGCTTTTTACAGTAGAGTGTTAGTTGATACAACTATTATATATATCATACATATGATACAACTATATCATATGTATGATATATATATAAAGGGAAGTTTATTAAGTATTTTATATATATATATATATCTCCTACTAGTTTTGTCTCTCTAGAGAACCCTAATACAGCATTCTTCTATGAGTTTTATATTTTAGTTCTTACATTTAGGACTATGATCAACTTTTATGTGCTGGGATTACAGGCGTGAACCGCTGCGCCTGGCCTGGAATTGCTTCTTAATTTCATTAGAAACACAATTATTTTGAATTAAAAATTAGTTCATTTTTGTGTATGGAAGTGGTACACATTTTTTTTTGTATATGAATATCCAGTTTTCTCAGAACCATTTGTTGAAAAGACTATTCTTTCTCCATTAAATGGTCTTGGTATCATGGTAGAGAAACAATTGTGTGTAAATGTATGGGTTCATTTCTGAATTCTCAATTACACTCTATTGACCTATATGTCTATCATTATGCCAGTAGCACACTACTGTCTTGATTATTTCAGCTGTGTAGTAAGTTTTGTAGTAAATCAGAAAGTGTGAATCCTTCAGCTTCATTTTTCTTCAATATTGTTTTGGCTATACTGGGTCCCTTGCATTTTTATGTGAATTTTAGGATTAGCTTGTCAGTTTCTTCCAAAAGGCAGCTGGGGTTTTGATTAGGATTGCATTGAAACTGTGGATCAGTTTGGGGAATATTGCCATTTTAACAACATGAATTCTTTAAATTGATGAATTTGGGGCGATTTGCTATGTTTTTAGATCTTCTTTAATTTCGTTGAACAATGTTTTGTAGTTTTCAAAGTGTATGTTTTGTATTTTTTTTGTTAACTTTATTCCTAAGTATTTCATTATTTTGGATGCTATTGTAAATGCAATTGCTTCTTCTTCTTTTTTTTTTTTTTTGGCAGAGTTTCACTCTTGTCACCCAGGCTGGAGTACAATGGCTCTATCTCGGCTCACTGCAACCTCCACCTCCCAGGTTCAAGCGATTCTCCTGCCTCAGTCTCCTGAGTAGCTGAGATTACAAGTGCCCGCCACCACATCTGGCTAATTTTTGTACGTTTAGTAGAGACGAGGTTTCACCATATCACCCAGGGTGCTCTCCAACTCCTGAGCTAAGGTGATCCACCAGCCTCGGCCTCCCAAAGTGCTGGGATTACAGGCATGAGCTACTGTGCCCGGCCTGGAATTGCTTCTTAATTTCATTAGAAACACAATTATTTTGAATTAATTTTTGAATTTATTGAATTTATATTGAATTAGATGTTCAATTCCTGACATGACCTTTTAACAGGCAGTTAATATTTTCATTCTATGGACTTTCCTTCATTTCCAATTTTCTAATCAGTTGAAACTCTGGTGTGATAATTGTAGAAACAGGTCAGCCCTGATGGTGCTTTTGCAGGTGCTCTATATCTTATTTGAAGGTTAGCCTTGCAGGTTACAATTGACTCTTATAGACCCTGGAACGATGCTTGTGCTTACCCAGGTTCTGCTTGTAGTGCCCCAGGCTTGATTGCTGGAGTCTTTTCATTGTTGTTTGAATTTGCATGTTCAGCCATTGCATTTTCAAAGCAGGAATTATGGTGCCAGGCAATCAAGTTTAGAGGTGCTTCTAGCTCCAGCCTGGACCAGAACTCTTAAAATTCTTGTGCTGGAACTGGACATCAGCTCAGTCCCAGTGGTGAGTTTACTTTTAAGATCCTTTAGGTCTCCTTGGCCAGCAGAACTTGGGTCAGCCAATCCTGATCTACTCTGTTTTTCTTAACTTTGAATTTTGGGGAGCAAGTGTTGAGGTCTTTGTTCCTGTCTTCTTAAAAAGCCTAGAGAAAAATCATTAAACTTGGTGTAACTTCTCCTGCCACAAGTAACACACTGCAAGGGTCTTTGTTAGAACATTAAAAAAAGTCTTTTACAGACATTTCTGGACCAATGAGTATCTATTAGATAAGAGAGGCCCTTTAAAATTATATTTTGACTAAGGAAGCCCCTTTCCAAGGTGACTTGCTCTATTCAACTAGACAAAGAAGTGGAGAATGGCTTTGGCACCCCCCATCACACAATGTAAGGTCTTCCATGTGATAAATCATTCCATTTTATTTTAAAAAATACCATTGCATTGGCTCAGTGCTCTTCAGAGTCTCCAGAGATGTTTCCTTGAACTTCCGAGTTGTGCTTGTGTTTGTGAGTGTGACAAGTGGACTTGGAAGTTTGCTCATTCACATTCATTTCTCCTACTGTTAAAACACTCATGTTTTCTTTTCAAAGAGATGGATTATCTCACCTTTTTTTTTCAGTAGTTTTGGCACTCTATGCATTCCATCACATCTTTTTCTTAGACACAATGAAGAGCAGGGCATTTAAAAGTTTACAGAAAACATGCTAAAATAAAATGTAGAGCAGCTTGAAAGAGATTCACTTACTCTAAGTGTACCTGTAGACCATGGTAGCTGAGTTATTGTCATATCATACTTGGTGAGCATATCAGGCTGGCAATCAAAATGCTGAAGCATTGCTTGCAGAAATTAATGGTCATCAATATGGGGTTTGGTCTTTACTGTAGTGTCAAAGTAGGAAGGATCATAAGTTCAGCAGCAGGCTTAAAGCCAGGGTCATCTGTATTAGAATTATATGAAGTATATTTGTAATTGAGAAAGGTTTATTGTACTAATTTTACTCAGATTTATCCTTCCAGTTACCTGCAATGTGCATTTCCTTCTATTAATGGCTCTCAGCCAGTCTACTGGAGCATAAAGAAACCAACTGATTGGCATTGTAAGAAATTACTTATTTTTTCTTTAGGAGGAGAGTAGATATTCTGCATGTCTGATTTATGATTATTTATCATGAAAGATTACTGACTATAATAGCCCTAAATAAGCCTCCATTTTCTGGGTAAGATTTAGAAGGAATTAAATAGTAGACATGGCAGAGAGTTCACTAGGAAGCACTTCAATGGATGGACTTCCTCTGCCAGGACTTCATCTGCATATGGGAGGGCATGGACTAGCAGGATGCAGATCAAGCCCTGTTTTGCCTGCGTCTGAGCTCCTTCTTCTGGCCAGCTGCTGTGCTAGGCACTTAACATACATTGAAAAAGAAAACTAAAAGCCACATTTTTCTTTCTTTTAAAAACTGTATATATTTAAAGCATACAATATGATGTTTTGATATACATATACATAGTGAAGTGATTGCCCTATTTTTCTATTCACAATTTTTCTAGGTCATAATTATGGCTGAACTATTGCTACAAATCTCAATAGATTTAAAGAAAGTAGAAGAGGAAAAGGAAAACTATTAACCCAAGTGACTATGGGAATACAAAGCATCGGGCTAGTTCATTACCTTTTGTCTTAAAGATAAGAGAGGAGGTTAAAGAATATTAACAAACTGATGAACATAAAATGGCAAACAAGAAAGAACATTAGCCAGGGGGAACACATGTCCCTTTAAAATTATACCTATATATATTCTGAATTATTAAATTAAAATTATCACTACTTTATCTGCTATTTTATTGCTGAAATTTCTCACAACTTCATTTGAGAATAAACTCTCCTGTGATGGTCTGCCATTTAAATACACATATTTATTGCTGTCTCCTATGGAGTATAATCTTAACCACAAGGCTATGAATATAGTAAAATTTTACATTTTTGTGAGATATTTTATTTATCCATTTTAAGCTCAAGAAGTAGATGCAATTTATTAGAAAGTTTTACAGAAAAGGAATTAATTCACCTCAATTCCAATGCACATACTGGGATGAGTAACTCACTGTTTATGACATAGTCAACTTTATTCTGCCACCTTAATATATAGGGGACAATGGCTAGGCTCAGTGGCTCACGTCTGTAATCGCAGCACTTTGGGAGGCCGAGGCGGGTGCATCACTTGAGGTCAAGAGTTCAAGACCAGCCTGGCCAACATGGTGAAACCCCATCTCTACTAAAAATACAAAAAGTTCGCTGGGCTTGGTGGCAGGCACCTGTAATTCTAGCTACTCTGGAGGCTGTAATCTTAGCTACTCTTAAGTGGGAGAATTGTTTGAACCCGGGAGGCATAGGTTGCAGTGACCTGAGATTGCTCCACTGCACTCCAGCCTCGGTGACAGAGTGAGACTCTGTCTCTCTCAAAAAAAAAAAAAAAAAAAAAAAAAAATACACACACACACACACACACACACACACACACACACACACATATATATATATATATATATATATATATATATATATCTTGATCACCAAGCCCACTGCAAACTGCTGCTGTTCATTTTCTCACTTTCTCTTGCCTGGACTATTGTAGGTTTTCTCACTGACTTTTCTACTCCTAACCTTCCTTTTATATTTATCCAAAGACTAATCTTTCTCACAATCGGAACCCATCATATTTTCCCCTTTCTTAAAACCCTTCAATGACTTTATCCTTGCTTTTAGAATGAAGCACCAGCTCCTTAGGGTATTGCACAAAGTTCTTCACAGCCTTTAATCTCAGATCTCTATCCCTTGCCATACACATCTTACTATCCAGACACATCTAAAATACTTGCAGATCTCTGGATGCATTATATTATTTAACATCTTCATGCCTTTCTTCACGTTTCAACTGTTTCTTTCTTTTTTTTTTTTTTGAGACTGAGTCTTGCCCTGTCACCCAGGCTGGAGTGCAGTGGTGTGATCTCTGCTCACCACAGCCTCTGCCTCCTGGGTTCATGTAATTCTGCCTTAGCCTCCCAAGAAACTGGGATCACAGGTATATGCCACCGTGCCCCGCTAATTTTTGTAGTTTTAGTAGAGATGGGGTTTCACCATGTTGGCCAGGCTGGTCTCAAACTCCTGGCCTCAAGCGATCTGCCCGCCTCAGCCTCTCAAAGTGCTGGGATTACAGGCATGAGCCACTGCGCCCGGCCGACATTTCATCTTCTTTATGGAATTCCTCTGGACTGACCACCATTGCCTGGACACTTCTCCACTCCGGGGTTTACCACTACCACAACAGGCTACTAAAGTGGGTATCTGTTTTTGTCTGTCTGGCACCCTTCCACTTCCTTTAGGATGCTGATCCACTACAATAATAGAACCTGATAATGCTGCCAGTCATAGCATCTGTTTTATTGATGGCAGGGGTGGGTATATGACCCTGGATATAGGTAATCATGGAGCCTTCTTAGACATAATGATTGACCCAGAGTTGGGTATGTGGCCTAAGCCAGGCCAATCTACGTCTTCCCTGGAATTTGTGTGAAAACTAGAGACTTTTCCTTGGATCAATAACTTCATAAATGTCACCCCAGAACCTCTTTTGCCCATTTCTAGACACATGGAGGAGGCTGAAGAATAAAGTTGATGTTGAGAATGAGACAGAAATGAGAGGTGGGGGAAAAAAAAAGAAATGAGAGGTGGAGAGAAAGGCCTGGTGTCATTGAATCTCTGAGATCTACTCTTATTAGCCAGTAGATCTTGGTAAAGTTAATTAATTTCCTTGAGTTTCATATTTTTAATCTATAAAGTGGGTAAAATAAATGTAATACTAGCTACCTGCTAGGGTTCTTATAAAGGTTATGCAAAATAACACATATGAAGTGCTTGGTACACTGCTTAGCATAGAGTAAATGCTCAATAAATGTTAGTAGTGACTGTCGTTATAACTAAAGTTGGGAGAGAGTGTCCTCTTTCTTATTAGTAGTGAACCGGGGCTTCCCAGTCGGTATTTAGGCCTATTTATCACTGACTATGGGCTACTTTTGGGACCATTTCTTTTTCCCCAGTATCTTCTTGGCCCATCGATCAGGCTAGTAACCATTTTAAAATGACTCACCTTATTCACCTTTACTTCAGTAGCTTTAGACATTTAAATAACTTAAATGTTAGTAAAAATATTTTGAGAACATTTGTATTCAATTGTAATGATGTTAAAGTATTTAAACTACTACAGTGCATGCAGAGATGGATCAGTGAAGATGCTTTTTCCATTACTGGAAATCTAATACATGGCAACGCAAAATAATTTTGATGGTCTCAAGCACTAAATTACTAAGTGGGTATATTATAGTGAAGATATATGTAACAAGGGCATTCTATACCAGTTCAGCCCACTCAGCAAAATTGCTCCAAGAAGTTGCAATATTTGTGTCTTATTAAAAGACTGACTTCATATTTTTATGGGAAATTGATAAACATTCTTTCTTGGTGTCCTTTTAAGATCCATATGAATTGTATAATAAAGTGGGTGGCCAGTAACCTCACTTCATTTCTCTCTTCTGTGTCTCTGACCCAGCTCCTAAAAAAATGCAGCATCAGCATCTCTCTTCTCTTTTCCTTTACCTTGCCTGACATTTAAGCAAAATTCCCCCCAAAATCCATTTGTGAAGTAGGGCATGGGGATACATTAATGATTTCTGCTATTCACTTTAAATTTTGGCCTGAGATTGACCTGTTTAGCCTGCCTCCAGGAACACCATCATTGGAAAACATTTAAGAGCAGTCTTGATGATGGAAAAGTAATAGAAGACTCCTATACAATATGAGAGAGCCTGGGTCCTAGTCTTGTTTCTACCATTTGCTGTGTGACCTGGGGTAAGTCCCTCTCCTTTCTGGGTGTCATTTTCCTCACCTATAAAATGAGAAGGCTTTATTAGATGCTATCTAATATCCATAACACAGGTGCAATTTATGGGCTAAAAGTGACTTCAATATTTCAGAGTCAATATGAATCTGAATTGCTCACCCTTTTCCATGTTTAACTCATCAGAAGGCTTGACTGGGGCTGAAGGATCCACTTTCAGTCTCACTCATATGGTTTTTGGCAGATCTTAGTTTCTTTCTAGCTGTTGGCTGGAGACTTCAGTTCCTTATCACACTGGCCTGTCATAGGAGAGAGAAAGGGAGAGAGAGAGAGAGGTGTGAGAGAGAGAGAGAGAGAAAATGAACATGAGATCTTAAGACTGAAGTCACTGCCTTTTTATAACCTATTATTGGAAGTGACAAAGCATTACTTCTGCTGATTGCTATTGGTCACACTGGCCAATCCTGGTACAATGTAGGAGGCAGGGGTCACTGGGGGCTATTTTGAAGGCTGGATATCACACTATGAGCCTTTAGATATCTAACTTCTTTGAGCCTCACCTTCCCTTCTATTTACTGTCTAGAGATGTTGACTTCATAGGGTTTTACTGAGGATCTAGTGAAATGATAGATGAAAAAACCCTTTACAACTATAAAATACGTTGGGTGAAAAATTTGATGTCATAGATCTGGAGGGGAGTTCTGAAAGTCAAAGAGAGGGAAGAATTACAGTCTTGTAAAGGAAGAAACATGGGTTCTCTTAGGTCACAAACCCTTCCCCCCACCACATACCTCTAAGCTCCCCTAAGGCTTGACTAATTGAGACCATATGGAGTTTGGGGTTAGTTTGTTTATTTATTTACTTATTTTTTGCATAATAAGCTTTTTGTTTCCAAGAAAAATAACTGAAAAAATGAGTTTCAGTACAAGGTTTGAAAAGTTTGGAGACATTAACTTGTTCTCACCATACAACTTGTTAACTGGTCAATTGTCCATGAATTAAAATAATATGGATTCAATTTTACTGAAATGATACATAGCTTGGAAAAACATTTTGGGTTGCACTGAATTTAAGGACATTGAATGGTGCAATCTAATAAAAATTGCCTTGTGTCCTGAGCTCACATAACCTATTGAGGTCAGCATCAAGGACCATCTACAGGCAAAATGTTCCTGTCTACACACTGGCTGGTCTCATTTCTCATTTGCACATATTGAGCCACCTCTTGACAGCTGTTGCTACACAAATAGGATTTATAATGGAGATGAGAACCCAATGCTGAGAGTGTAATGTCTGAGGTCCTCTGTTGAGCCTGCAACACATCCCTCTGTGTTACAGCAGAAGGACCCCATCCCCTCCCTGCATGAACAGATATATAGCGGAAGGACCCCATCCCCTCCCTGCAGGGACAGATATACTATAGCCCTGTATAGAACAGTGGTGGGGTTGGTCAAATGCCATAAGACACACATGTTTAAGCAGAATAAAGGGGTACACATTGAGTCTGAAACAGGGCAAAGCATTTCCACACAAGGTGATAAGTCCAGTGCAGCCTGTGAGGACTCCTTTTCTCTTTGTAAGGAAGTGTTTTAGGCCCAAGTCCAGTTCTTGCACAGCCCAGAGGAGGTTGAAATGCTGTGCACATAAGACTGCTTTTCCCAACGACTTTATTTCCTCAGACCAGCTTCCTTAAAGCAGGACACATATGCATGGGAAACCCTGGGCTCTGATCCTTACAGCAGAAAATGCGGACTCTGTCCCAGGTTCATTTGAAAAGCACAGAAGGACGGTGATTGATCTTGCTTGTTATAAATGTCCACCCATGGTCCTTGTGCTTTAAAGAAGGCAGTCTCATACTGGTGGCTTGACCCTCGTCTCTCTTTTTTTTTTTTTTCTAGACAGGGGCTAGCTCTGTCACCCAGACCACAGCGCAGTGGAATGATCATAGTTCACTGCAGCCTCAGCCTACTGGGCTCAAACGATCCTCCTGCATCAGCATCCTTAGTAGCTTGGACTACAGGTGCATGCCACTACACCCAGCTACTTTTTAAATTTTTAGTAGAGATGAGGTCTTGCTATGTTGCCCAGGCTGGTCCTGAAATCCTGGACCCAAGTGATTCTCCTGCCTCAGTCTCCCACAGTGCTGAGATTACAGGAATGAGCCACCATGCCTGGTGACCCGAGTCTCTTGTAGAAGTGACTCATCCTATTCCTATGAGAGAGTAGAGGAGGATAATTATGAATGAAGTGTTACATCAAAAGTGGATCATAGAGGTCCCCGAATATCAGGTAAAAATGTTAGATTTTTCAGGAGACACAGAACCATGTGAGATATTTGACCAGGGAAGTGACATGATCAGAGCTGAGGTTAGGAAGATTAGTTTGATAAGACTGAACAGAAAGTAGAAGGGATGGGTAATGGTGAAGTAGGTAATTTTGCTAAAATATCCATTTTGTTCAAACAACTAAAATAGCTGGAAAATCTAAAAATCATTTTCTTTCATGTGTCAGAGAATGAAAAAGGTAGTCAGGAACTATGGGCTAAGATCTCGGTGGAGATGAGAAACTAGAGAGATGAGATCATCATCCAAGACTACTTTGTTCTTGAGGGCATTTACTGAACTTGAAAAGATATATTCTGTGAGTTGTTTTTCCTCTTGGCTCTCGGCTCCATTTCATCTCTTTGCTTTGTATCTCAGGGCAACAAGCCTGAAAACTACTTTTCCCAGACTTTCTTGCCAGCTGAGTTCTAGTTAGGTTCTGGCAAAGGGAAACACTAGAGGAAGACTGAAAATGGAAGAAAGGGATGAGAATATAACAGTGAACCCAGACTGAGAAAGTAACAATCTGTCCTGCCATTCAACAGGCTAGGGCAACAGCCACAGATAAAGCCTTGATAGGTCCTGGATTCTTAATGTTTTTCTCGCTAGTTCCAGAAAGCTGCCAAAGTGTAAAGTTAATAGGAAACAATATTTCTCTAAGGCCAAGCTGCAGTTGTATAGTGTCATAATACCTTCTTTAAATCACCACTGCTTTCCTACTCATTGGAAAATACCTTTTCCTAAAATCATTTGTGGTTTGAAATTACATCTGTAAGAATAAAACACATCTCAGTTTTGCCTGAAGGATCTGAGCCTCTTTGATATAGAGAAGCAAACTGGATATCCAATCTGTATGCTGAGTTTCAGATAAGTGATTTCTAGACACAACATACCACATATATCTTAACTTTTTAGTTTCGAAGGAAACAGGACTCTGATCCACTTTGCAGTCCAGATATGATATTGACCCTTCACACGCAGCCTTGTTTTGCTTTGAGCCTATTCAAACACTGCTTCACTTTAATTTCATCTAAACTCTACACTTCTCCCAAATCCTGTAATAACACTGTTTTTCCTGGTGTTTGGTGTGATGCTCCATGGTTCCTCTGGTGTTTCCCTCGTTGCAACAGCCTAATAAATCTGTCTTTGTCGAACTATAGCGTTGCCCCTGTGGTCTTAAGTTGATTGGACGAGGAGAGAAAAAAGCCATTTTTCCACTTCTGACAGTGACTTATTGTAGGCTCCAACAACTTTGGTGTTGGTTTCTGCAGCATTGATGGGGTTAACTCCTGAGCTTCTTAGAAGTGGTAGGTCATTTTCAGTAGCAGTGCCAGGAGCAGTGGCAATCGTGTGGGCTGGTGGACTACAACCCAGGGGATAAGGTGGCTTCTTGATCTCCGGTTGATATTTCCTTTCCCTTTCACTTCTCCAGCTCTTGCAACATTTTTACTACCAATTCTCTGATTATAAACAACTAAATTCTTCTCTGCTAGAAATATAGGGTGGTTTCATTTTTCTCAATGGTCACTAGCTGATACAGTATCTGAGGTTCTGAGCTGCACTTTGGCAGCTTTCTGAGACTAGAGAGAAAAACAATAAGAATTCAGAACCTGGCCGGATGTGGTGGCTCAGGCCTGTAATCCCAGCACTTTGGGAGGCCGAGGCAAGCGGATCAAGAGGTCAAGAAATTGAGACCATCCTGGCCAACATGGTGAAACCCCGTCTCTACTAAAAATACAAAAATTAGCTGGGCGTGATGGTGGCCACCTGTAGTCCCAGCTACTCGGGAGGCTGAGGCAGGAGAATGGCGTGAACCCGGGAGGCGGAGCTTGCAGTGAACCGAGATTGCACCGCTATACTCCAGTCTGGGCGACAGAGCGAGACTCCGTCTCAAAAAAGGAAAAAAAGAAAAAGAAAAAAAAAAAAAGAATTCAGAACCCATCAAGGATTTCACCCTGGTAAGTAGGAGTTAATCAGGAATAAAACAGCTCCCACAACTGAGCTTCCAGTCCTCTGGGTAGATCACAAAACCCCAAGCCTTGAAATTGGATTAAGATGGTCCTGGTCGACTTAAGCCCTCTAGGCTTCTTAAATTAATCAGTTTTGGAAAATTCTCTATCTTATATTCTCAAATATTGCTTTTGCTTCTCTTTTGGGAATAACAATTAATTGCGTGTTGCATATTCTCATTGCATATTCTATGTCTTTTACCTACTTCTCTGTATTTTTCATCTTTTTGTCTGCTGTCCATACTTCATCTTGACAGATTCTTTTAACCTAATTTTTAGTTTAATAATTCTGCTGTATCTAATTGGGATTAAAGCCATCCATTGAATTCTTAACTTTTGTTATTGCCTTTTTCCCCAATTCTAGAACTTCTAGCATTTTTTTTCAAGTTTGTTACCACTATTTACAGTTGCTAGCTCTTTGCTTTTGAATTTTTAAAAATTTGGCTTTATTGGCGTTTTAAATTTCTATACTTTTAATAATATGCTTAAAATACATAAATCAAAAATTGATAGAACTACAAAGAGAAATAGACAAGTCTGTAATTATAGTGCGATATGATGAAATACCTCTGTCAGTAATTGATAGAAGCAGCAGACAAAAATTATTAATAATGTGGACAATTTGAAGAGCATGACTAACAAAGCTACTTAATGTCCACATATAGTGGTCTGCAGTCAACAACCATAGAATGCATGTTATTTTTCAAGCTCACACAGAGTATGAAGATGTTGGTTCTTCCAAATGCATCTGAAGATGCAGTGCAATCCCAGTCAAACTACCAGGCAGATCCTTTTGTAGTTCGTAAGTGATGACTGGGTTTTCACCCTCATGCATGAAATGTGCCTCCCTCAAACCTTGTTATGATGTAGGCACATTAACCATCTGACATGAAAACAAAACAAAATACCAGTCAGGTATTTTCCAGGACCTGAAAAATTTATTCTAAAATTAACTTAAAAATACTAATATTAAAAGACTGAGAATAGTTAAGATACTATTGTGGATACTAAAATTAAAGAGAATAATTAAGACACCTTTGAAGGAAAAAAAAAAGCTTGAGAAAAATTGGCCTACTCACTATCGAGACTTATAAATCTATAATGATTAAGATAGTGTGATATTGGAATGAAGACTGAAAAATAGACCAATGGGACAGGAGACATAAGCCAAGTATTTCGGAAAAGGCTATCTTTTCAATAAATAATGCCAGGACAATTTGATATCCATAAAGGAAAAAATGAAATAGGACCCTTTTCTCACACTATATACAAAAGATAATTCTAGGCAGTCAGTAGACCTAAGTGTGAATGGCAAAGTGGAAAATTTTTCGAACGTAATACAGGTGAATGCCTTCAAGACTTCAGGGTGTGGAAAAACAAGACTCAGAAAGCTCTAACTATAAAATAAACGATTGATGTATTTGTTTTTAAGATAATAGTAACTACTTTTATTTATATATTTTAGTAATTATTGATTTTCATTAATATTATTTTAATTGATAAATCACAATATACATTTATGGGGTACAATGTGATGTTTTGATATATGTATACAAAAAGGAATTACTAAATCAATCTAATGAGCATATCTAGCACCTCTGTTTTTGTGGTGAGACATTTGGAATTTACTGACTTAGGTTTTTTGAAATGTATAATACATTATTATGTAATGTGCAATAGACCTCAAAAACTTATTCTTCCTGTTTAACTGAAACTTTGTACTCTTTGACCAATATCTCCCTATTCCCTCCCTACTTCCCTGTACCCCCCAGCCTCCAGTAACCATCATTCTATTTTCCACTTCTGTGAGTTTAGCTTTTTTAGATCCCACAGAAGTGAGATCATACAGTGTCTGTCTTTCTGTGCCTACCTTATTTCACTTAACCTAATGTCTTCCAGCTTCATCCATGTTGTTGAAAATGACAGGATTTACTTCTTTATAGGGTTGAGTAGCAATCCATTAGGTTATATACCACATTTTCTTTATCCATTTATCTGTTGACAGATGCCTAGGTTGGTTGCATGTCTTGACTATTGTAGATAATGCTGCAATGAACATGGGAGTACAGGTAGCCCTTAGACATTGATTTAAGTTCCTTTGGATATATACCCAGCAGTGGGATGGCTGGATCATTTGGTTGTTCTATTTTAAGTTTTTTGAGGAACTTTCATACCATTTTACAGAATGGCTATATTAATTTATATCCAGCAGTAGGGTACAAGGGTTTCCTTTTCTTCACATCCTTGCCAATGTTTATCTTTCCTCAGTTTGGTAAATAGCCATTCTCACAGGTGTGAGGTGATATCTCATTATGGTCTTAATTTGCATTTCTCTGATGATTAGTGATGTTGAGCATTTTTTTCATGAACCTGTTGGCCATTTGTATGTCATCTTTTGAGAACTATATATTCAGATACTTTGCCCATTTTTAAAATTGGGTAATTAGTTTTTTTGCTATGGAGTTGTTTAGGTTCTTTATGTATTTTGGCTATTAACCTCTTGCCAGGTACATGATTTGCAAATATTTTCTCCCATTCTGTGGATTGTCTCTTCCTTCTGTTAATTGTTTCATTTGCTATGCAGTGGCTTTTTAGTTTGATACTATCCCATTTGTCTATTTTGTATATATATAAATTTTGTTGCCTGTGTTTTCAGATATCTCTATATCTATCTATCTATCTATCTATCTATCTATCTATCTATCTATCTATCTATATATCAATTACTGCCCAGGCCAATGTTGTGGAGCATGTTTTCTTCTAGTAGTTTTATAGTCTCAGGTCTTATATTTAAGTCTTTAGTCTATTTTGAGTTGATTTGTTCACATGGTATGAGAAAAGGATCTAATTTCACTCTTCTGTATGTGGATATCCAGTTCTCCCAACACCATTTATTGAAGAGACTATCTTTTTCCCATTGTATATTCTTGAAACCTATGTCAAAAATCAATTGGCCATAGATGTATGGGTTTATTTCTGGGCTCTCTAAATGATTAATATATTGGACTACATTAAAATTAAGATCTTTTGCTCACCAAAATACAAATAATGAGAGGCAAACAGCAAACCACAAGATGGGAAAATATGTTTGTAACATATTTTTATTTGTCATGTAACAAATAAAAGGTTTATATCTAGAGTATATTTTAAAACTTCTTCAAATTAATAGTAAAAATATATGTTATCTAATAGAGAAATTGGAAGTGACTTAAATAAGCATATTACAAATAGGATATCTAAATGACCAAGTAATACATGAAAAGACATATATGCTTATTATTACTCAGGGAAATGCAAATTGGAACTTTGATAAGATAACACTGTGTACTTATCAGATTGGCTAGAATGAAAAAGTTCAACAATCGCAAGTGCTGGAAAGGGTGCTCAAAGACAGAAACTGCCATTTATTGCTGACAACAGAGTAAATTGGTATGCTGCTTTTAGAAAACAGTCTTTGCAGTGAGTAGAAGATACCCATACCTATTGACTATACCTATACTCCTTGACATGTGCCCTATAGAAAGTTATGATTAGGTGTATCAGGATTCATATTCGCAAATGTCCATAGCAACATTGCTCATAATTGTCTATTTCTGGAGTCTCCAAGCTCCATTAATTACATACCTATCTTTATGCCAATATCACCCTGTTTAATTACAGTAGCTTTATAGTCAGTCATGAAATTAAATCCCCCAATTTTATTCTTCTTTTCCAAAATTGTTTTGCCTATTATCAGTCCTTTGACTTTTCATGTAAATTTTATTATATATATATTTTTAAATTTTTTTTTTTTTTTTTTTTTTTTAAAGACAGAGTCTCGCTCTGTCACCCAGGTTGGAGTGCAGTGGTGCCATCTCAGCTCATTGCAATCTCCCCCTCCCAGATTCAAGCAATTCTCTTGCCTCAGCCTCCAGAGTAGCTGGGATTACAGGTGCCCACCACCACATCCAGCTAATTTTCGTATTTTTAGTAGAGATGAGGTTTCACCATTTTGGACCAGGCTGGTCTTGAACTCCTGACCTCAGGTGATCCGCCCCCCCTTGTCCTCCGAAAGTGCTGGGATTACAGGTGTGAGCCACTGCACCTGGCCCCTCATGTAAATTTTAAAATCAGCTTGTCAATTTTTTTAAAGTTGTCTGCTAAGATTCTGATCAGGACTGCATTGACTGTATAGATCAATTTGGGGGAGAACTGCCATCTTAACACTATTGATCAATCTATGAGCAGAGTGCATTTTTCTTCAGTTTCCTTTTGTGTTGATTTATAGTTTTCAGTGTAGAGGTCTTCTACATTTCTTGTTAAATTTATTCTTAGGTATATTATTAAAAATTTTTATTTTCTAATTTCTTATTGTTAGAATATAGAAATGTAATGGATATTTGTACATTGACTTTGTGTCCTATGACTTTCTTAAATTCAATTGTTAGTTCTTTTTTTGTTTATTCCTCAGAATTTTTTATATACATGATCATATTGTGTCAGTAAAGAAAGTTTTCATTATTCTTTTCCCTTTATTATGGTTTTATTTATTTCTTTGTGCCCATTAGTTAGATACCTCAGTATAATGTTGAAGAGAAGTGGGAGTGGATGACTGTCCTTCATTCCTGATCTTGGGCTGAAAGCACTGAATCTTTCACCATTGACCTTCACTGAATATGAAGTTGGCTATAGGTTTTTCACAGATGCCCTTAATTAGATTGAGTTTGTTCCTTCTGTTCCAAACTATGAATTTTTGTAATGAAAGGGTATTGAATTTTATAAAATGCTTTTAAATTTTTTTAGTATCAATTAAAATGATGATATGCATTTTCTTCTTTTTCATGTTAATATGGAGATTTACATTGGCTGAGTTTTGAATATTAAACTAATTCTGCATTCCTGGCATAAACATTACTTTATCATGAATACATTAGGCTTTATATATATTGCTGTATTTCATTCACCAACATTTTGTTAGAATTTTTGTGTCCATGTTTATGAGAAATCTTGAATTATAGTTCTTTTTTTTTCTTGTGATGTCTTTGTCTAGTTTTGTATTAGGATAATACTGACCTTATACAATGAGCTGGGAAGTATTTCCTCTTTCTCTGCTTTCTGAAGGACTTTGTTCAGATTTGGGTGTTATTTATTAAATATTTGATAGAAATATTATTAGAGCAATCTTACCCTAGAGTTTTCTCTGTGAGAAAGTTTTAAACTATGAATTCAATTTTCTTTTGTTGATATAGGGCCATTTAATTTATTGATTTCATCTTGGATCGACTTTCTTAATTCACGTTATTAAAAGAATTTGCTTATTTCATCTACATTGTCAGATCTGTTAGCTGAAACTTGTATAACATATTCCCTTTTTATCCTTCTAATATCCATAGTATCTCTAGTCTTATTCCCCTTTTTTCATTCCTTATTCTGATAATTTGTACCTCTATTTTTTGTTTTGCTCAATCTATTGAGGCTTGCCAATTTATTGGTCTTTTCAAAGAATCAGATTTTCTTTTCACTTTTCTTTTTTATTGCATGTTCATTTTTTATTTTATTGTTTTCTGCTCTTTGTTATATTTTCTTCTCTCTCCTTACTTTGAGTTTAATTCGCTCTTGTTTTTTCATTTTATAAGGTGAGGTCTCAGATCACTAATTCTAGATCTTTCTTATTTTTTAACATAGGCATTTAAACACAGTTATTAATTTCCCTTTAGGCATTGATTTAGTTGCATTCCACAAATTTGATATAAATGATAATTTAATTGTTACTCAGTTCAAAATATTTTCTAATTTCTTTCATGATTTCTTCTTTGACCAGTAGATTATTTAGAAGTACATCATCTAATTATTCAGGTTTTTCTCAATTATCTTATTGCTATGGATTTCTAATTTGATTTCTTTGTGATCAGAACACATATATTGTATTATTTCAATTTTACATTGTTATAAACTTCCCCATTGGTACTGATTTTGTTGTATTCCATGTATTTTCATATGTTCCATTTCCATTGTTTCAAGACATTTTAGAATTTTCTTCTTAATTTCTTCATTGACCCATTGATTATTCAGGAGCATATTGTTTAATTTCCATGAGTTTTTGTAATTTTCAAAGTTCTTGTTATTGATTTCTAGTTTTATTTCACTGTGCCCAAAAAAGATGCTCGATAGGATTTTGATCTTTCTGAATTTGTGGAGACTTGTTTTGTGTCCTATACTGGAGAATGTCCAAGGGCTGATGAGAAGAATGTGTATTCTGCAGCAGTTGAGTGAAATGTTGTAAATATCGCTTAGGTCTATCTGGTCCAATGTATAGTTTAACTCCAATGTGTTTGTTGATTTTCTGTCTGGATGATCTGTCAATTACTGAGAGTAGGGTGGTGAGGTCCCCTACTATTATTGTATTGCAGTATATTTTCCCTTTAGATCCATTGATGTTTGCTTTATATATTTGGGTGCTCCATTGTTGTGTGCATATATATTTACATTTGTTATATCCTCTCACTGAACTGACCCCTTTATCATTATATGGTGACCATTTTGTCTCTTTTTACGATCTTTAACTTGTAGTCTACAATTAACCCTTGAACAACATGGGTTTGAACTGTGTGGGTTCACTTGTATGCAGACTTTTTTCAGTAAATATATTGGAAATTTTTTTGGAGATTTGCGACAATTTGATAAAACTCACAGGCAAACCACATAGCCTAGAAATATTGAAAATTTTTTAAAAAGTTAGATATGTCATGAGTGCATAAAATATATGTAGATGCTAGTCTATGTGTTAATTGACTGTTTATGTTATTGATAAGGCTTTTGGTTAACAGTAGGCTGTTCGTAGTTAAGTTTCTTGGGAGCCAAAAGCTATACACAAATTTTCAACTGTGCAGGAGGTTGGCAGTCTTAACCTTTGCATTATTGATGGATCAGCTGTGTTTTATCTAATATAAAAGTATAGCTACTCCTGCTTTTTAATTGGTTTCCGCTTGCATGGAATATCTTTTTCCATTTCTTCACTTTCAGTCTGTTGTGTCTTTACAGGTAGTGATTTTCTTATGGGAAGCATATAGTTGGGTCCTGTTTTTTTTTTTTTTTTTTTTTTTTTAATCCACCCAGTTACTCTATGTTTTATAGTTTTAATTGAAGAATTTAGGCTACTCTTACATTCAATGTTAATATTGATAGGCAAGGAGTTATTGATAAGTAACTTATTTTGCTACCTATTTTCTGGTTGTTTTGTAACTCCTCTTTTTTTTCTTCCTTTCTTACCATCTTCCTTTGTGGGTAAATGATTACTTTCTGGTAGTATGTTTTAATTCATTGCTTTTATTTTTAGTGTATCTATTACAGGTTTTGCTTTGTGGTTACCATGATGCTTACAAAAACCATAGATAGAACAAGTTATTTTAAACAGATGATGACTTGTCTCAGGTCACAAAGAAAAGAAACCAACATAGGAAAATCTAAAAATAACCTGTATACTTTAACTCCATCCCCTCACATTTTGACTTTTTGTTATCTCAGTTTATATCTTTATATATTAACAAGTTGCTTAGTTATTATTTTTTGTAGTTTTGCCATTTAGTCTTCATACTAGAGCTGTGAGTGTCCTGCATACCACAATGACAACATTAGAATATTCTGAGTTTGTGTATTTACTTTTACCAGTGGGTTTTACGCTTTCAGTTTTTTTTTTTTTTTGGATGTTATTGTCCTTTTCTTTCAGATTGAAGAATTCCTTTTAGAATTTCTTATAAAACAGGTTTGATGGTGATGAAGTTTCTCAGCTATTGTTTGTCTGCGAAAGACTAACTTTCTTTTATGTTTAAAGAATAGTTTTGCTGGGGTATGGAATTCTCAGTTGGCAGTTTTGTTTTTTCTTTCAGCACTTTGAATATGTCATCCCATTCTTTTATTTTATTTTATTTTTGAGACGGAGTCTCGCTCTGTCGCCCAGGCTGGAGTGCAGTGGCGTGATCTCGGCTCACTGCAAGCTCCGCCTCCCAGGTTCACGCCATTCTCCTGCCTCAGCCTCCCGAGTAGCTGGGACTACAGGCGCCCGCCACCGCGCCCGGCTAATTTTTTGTATTTTTAGTAGAGACGGGGTTTCACCGTGTTAGCCAGGATGGTCTC
This sequence comes from Pongo pygmaeus, assembly GCF_028885625.2. NCBI lineage: Eukaryota > Metazoa > Chordata > Mammalia > Primates > Hominidae > Pongo > Pongo pygmaeus. The sequence continues at coordinate 66,413,691 of NC_072390.2, forward strand.
GATCTCCTGACCTAGTGATCCGCCCGCCTCGGCCTCCCAAAGTGCTGGGATTACAGGCGTTAGCCACCGCGCCCGGCCGTCATCCCATTCTTACTGAACCTGTATGGTTTCTGATGAGATGTCTGTAGCCAGATGGATTGGAGCTCCTTTATATGTTATTTGCTTCTTTTCTCATTCTGCTTTTATGATCCTTTCTTTGTCCTTGAATCTGAGAGTCTGATTGTTGTATGCCTTGAGGTAGTCTTATTTGGATTGAATCTGTTTGGTGATCTCTGACCTTCCTGTACCTGGATATTTATATTTTTCTCTATGTTTGAAAAGTTTTCTGTTTTGTTTTCTCTGAATAAGCTTTCTACTCCTTGCTCTTTCTCAACTCCTTCTTTAACACCAATGACTCGTAGATTTGCTCTTTTGGAGTTATTTTCTATATCCCATAGGTGTAGTTTGTTCCTTTTCATTTTCTTTTTTCTTCTCTTACAATGTGTTTTCAAATAACCTGTCTTTAGGCTCACTGGTTCTTTCTTCTGCTTGATCCATTCTGCTGTTAATAGCCTTTAATGCACTCTTTTTATTTTAGCAAATGTATTTCTCAGTTCCAAGATTCGTTTGATTTTGTAAAAATTATTTCCATCTCTTTGTTAAATTTCTGTGACAAATTTCTGAATTTATTTTCTGTGTTATATTGAAGTTCACTGAGTTTCCTTAAAACTGATAATTTGGATTCTTGATCTGAGAGTTCACACATCGCCATCTTGCTGGGTTGATCACTGGCTCCTTTCATTGTCTGTCTGGGGAGACCATGGTTCCCTGTTTGCTGTTGTTTCTTGTGGACATACATCTATGTCTTTGCACTGAAGGATTAGTTAATTATTTCAGTCTTTGCTGTGTGGCTTGTTTTGGTCTTCCTAGAGTGTGTTTGCTTAGAGGTTCTTTGCGGTTCATGTGTTGCGCCCCTTTTACCCTACGTCACTGCCTCCTTTTTGGCAGTAGATAGCACCTCAAGCCTAGGTTTGCCTTGATTCTCAGAAACATGTTCTCAGAAACATTCAGACTGCTGCCTATCCCGATTGGGCAGGGGCTACCCAGGCTGTGTGGAAAGACTAGGTAGGGTTTCATGTCCAAGGGACCTGTGGACCTTACCACCTGTGGTGTGATGCTGCTGTAAAGCTACGCTGATTTGGCATCTCCTTTGGCTGAGATAAACAGGACAATTTCAAAGGCCAGGGTTGCTAGTCCCACCTTCCCTGTTTTTCTCAAGCTGCCCTCAGGGTTTTTCCTCCTTTCAGCCACTCAGAATTTTTTCTGTGGTTTAGGCAGGAAGAGTTTTCCAGTGAAGAAATTCAACATGGTGGAAAAGCTAGCTGTCTGCCTGGATCTCATTTTTTCTAATGTAGAAAGTTTGATTCTGTGGGGACTTTTGCGTGCAGTGCGCGGAAGCTTGGGGAAAGGACATCACAGATGTAGAGTTCATTTCTTGTACCATCTACTCAGAGTTTTTCACCTCTCTATGGCCCTGGGGATCATTTTGGCCTCAGATTTGGGTTCTGAGATATTGCTGATGATAATCTTGGCTCTAGATATTTGTTTTCAGTTTTCCATGGAGGAGAGTGAAGCCAGATTGCTTCTACTCTGCCATTTTGGTGAAGCCACTCTTCTCAATCTTTTACATTTATCGAGATTTGTTTTATGGTTAAGGATATTTTTGTGCACTTGTAAAGAATATGTATTATGTCTATTTTTGTGAATGTTTAATGTGCACTTATAAAATATGTATTATGCCTCTGTTGGGTTGAGTGTTCTATAAACACCAATTAAGTCAAGATAGTTGATAGTGTTATTCAGATATTCTGTGTCTTTGTTGATATTTTGTATGATTGTTTTAGCAATTGTTGAGAGAATGGTGTTAAACTTTGCAGCTATGATTGTAAAAATGTCTACTTCTCTTTTAAATCTGCTAATTTTTTCTTTATATATTGTGAAACTATTAAGTACAAACATAATTATGATTAAGTCTTCTTAATGAATTGCCACTTTTAACATGAAGAATTATCACTTTTGTCTCTGGCAATACTTTTCTTCTTAAAATTCATTTTATTTGATATTAATATAGTTACTCCATGTTTTTGTACTTACTATTTACATGATTTATCATTTCTTTCCATTTACTTTTAGCCTATCTGTGTATTCATATTTAAAGTTAGTCTTGTGTATATAGAATATAGTGGACTTGTATTTTTTAATCTATTCTGACAATTTTTCCCTTTTTAGTGTTTAGCCTATTATTAGTAATTACATTAAATATTGATATAGTTTTATTTGAATCTATTTAATTATTATTTTACTTGTCTCTTTAATCTTTCTGTCTTGACTTTTTCATTATTAGAAGATATTTTAGAATTCTATTTTAATTTTTTCATGATTTTTACATGTACTCTTTTGCAATAAAAGCATAATTGCTGTAGGATTACAATATATAATCTTATCTTTCTACCATCCCTTTTCAGCTACAATTGTACCAGTTCACATACAGTACAAAAACTTTGCAAACACGTTGCTCCAGTTCTAGAATTCAGTTCTAAAATTTTTATATGTTTGTTTTGCAGTATTTACATTTTTCTTCTGAGATTCCTATCCTTGCAATTGTTGCAAGCATATTTTATTTTACTCCACTGAGCATGATTATAATAGCTGCTTTAAAATCTTCGCTGCTAATTCCAACATCTTAGGATCAGGATAAAATCTCACTTGATTTTTCTTTTCTTTTGAGAATGTGTTCTGTTTTTTTATTTTTTTACTTACAGTGGCATGATTTTGGCTCACTGCAACCTCCGCCTCCCGGGTTCAAGTGATTCTTCTGCCTCAGCCTCCCAAGTAGCTGGGATTAGAGGTAGGTGCATGCCACCATGCCCAGCTAATTTTTGTATTTTTAGTACAGACAAGGTTTCACCATGTTGGCCAGGCTGGTCTTGAACTCCTGACCTCGTGATCTTCCCACCTTGGCCTCCCAAAGTACCGGGATTACAGTCGTGTAATGCACGTACATTGCACCCGGCCGTGTTCTGATTTTTAAAGCCCTTACATGTTGACTAATTTTAGATTATAAGTTTAATATTGTGAATGCAATCTTGTATAGACTCTGGGTCCTGTCACTTTTCTTGAATGAGAGTTCTTTTATTTTAGCAAGCAACTCTCTTGGCTGGTCCTGTATTACAAACTCTGTTTTTCACGCAGTGTGGACTCAGTTAAGATCTTAATGTATGATTCAGGGGTCAGTCAGCAATGTGTGTAGATGGAATTTGGAGACCACATTTCTGGCCCTTTCTCTGTTGGGACTGCTCCCCACCCTCACTCTTTCACAGTCATAATTCTCCAGACTCAATTTTTAGGTTCTCCCGGCCCAAAAGACTATGGTTTTTTGTGTGTTTGTGTTTGTTTTTGTTGTTGTTTTTTGTTGGCATCCTCCCCACCTGGCACACAATGCACTTACTGCAATTAGCACAAGGTTAAAGGTCATGGGAACAGAAGCCTGTTTCCTGCAGCTCTTCTCCTCCTCCTCTCTGGAAGTTGTTCTTGCTTCTGTCCTCCTCCACCTTCCTGGGCTGCTGCTTCTGGACCACTATGCATTCTATGTCTTTACTACACCTTGACATTAGGGCCTTTATGTATGTTTGATGGGATAGCAGTTATGCCGAAGTTTTTGGCAGAAGGATAGGCACATTGGTTATAGCTTGGTAAAAGGAGTAGGCAGAGATGTTCAGAGTGTGAGTTCAGAGTCACCTTCATGGTAGTTCCAGAGTTTCTGAAGAGCAACATAAAGTTGCTTCTTTCTTTTTATCCCTCTCTTTTTCTTGTGTTTTAAATTATCCCATTTCTATTGAATTCTATAAATAGACTCATGTCTCTATGGTTTTGGTAAACCTCTTTCTACTCAATAACCTACCTATTAACACATTCTTTCTTTTCTTCACTTGAAAATATTGCTTCTTTCATGACCTCTAGATTTTAATCTTCTATTTTATCTTTAAACTTCTGAAATCAGGCTTTCACAATCACCATTTCAAACTGCTTTTGCTCCAGACTGCCAGAGACTACCTAAAAGCCAAACCCAACAGATACCATTAATTCTTATCTTAGGCAATTTCCCTGCTACACTTTCCAAGGTGGTTTCTTTTCTTTAAGTCTCATTTTCTGACTTTATGACACTAATTCTCAAGTATCCATCGTGAATAACTTTTTCTTCACTTTTCCATTCAATCTGAATATTCCAAATGATTTAATTCTCATGACTTTTCCTTTTTTTTTTTTTAATCCCACATATTGTCCCTGGACAATCTCATGTATACCTATGGCTCAATTGCCACCCTATTGGGGGCTTTCATAACTAGTTTTCTAGCTATCATGGACTGGTCCTTGCCTGCCTGTCATTCTTCACTTTCTACCACACTCTTGTATACACCTGCTCTCTCAGCATCTTCAGCTACTTGAGCTACCCTGAGCAATCTTGCAATTTCTACTGCCTGTGCCACTCTTTTACAGGAGTCTGCAACCCTGGGCCATGGACCAGTACTGGTCTGTGGCCTCTGAGGAACCAGGCCGCACAGCAGTAGGTAGGTGGCAGGTGAGTGAGCATTAGTGCCCGAGCTCTGCCTCCTGTCAGATCACTGGTGGCATTAGATTCTCACAGGAGCAGGAACCCTATTGTAAACTGCACATGTGACGGGTCTAGTTTGTGTGCTCCTTATGAGAATGTAATGTCTGATAATTTGTGACTGTCTCCTATCACCCCCAGATGGGACCATCTAGTTGCAGGAAAATAAACTCAGGGCTCCCACTGATTCTGCATTATGGTGAGGTGTATATTATTTCATTATCTATTACAACATAATAATAATGGAAATAAAGTGCACAATAAATGTAATGCGCTTGAATCATCCTGAAACCATCCCACCCTCAAATCTGTGGAAAAATTGTCTTCTATGAAACTCATTCCTGGTGCCAAAAAGGTTGGGGATTGCTGCTCTTTTACATTTAATAGTGCATCTGGATTAAGGGTCTTCCCTTAATCTAAGGAGTATCCCCTGTTTTACTCTGTTTAGTGTTGTTACAACAGAATGCCTGAGGCTGGGTAATTTATAATGAGAAGTTTGTTTGGTTCATGATTTTGGTGGCTGGAAGGTTCATGACTGAGCATCTACTTCTGGTGAGGGCCTCAGTCTGCTTCCACTCATGGTGGAAAGCGGGAGAGCAGGTATGTGCAAAGAGATCACACGGCGCAAGAGGAAGCAAGAGAGAAAAGCGGAGGAAGCCAGCCTCTTTTTAACAGTTCACTCATGTGGGAACTCATCTATTCCTGTGACAGAGACAGAACTCACTCATCCCCATGAGAGGGTATTCATCTATTCCTGAGGGATTTGCCCCCATGACCCAAACTCCTCCCTAGGACCAACCTCCAAACACTCATTTAACTTGCATAACAAACCCATAAGTGAAATATTGCTATTATTTCTGAATTATAACAAGAAAATAAAAGCTCAGAGTCTTCTTAATGGCTAGCCCAGGTTCACAAGGCAGTGGGGAACCGGCCAAAACTCAAATCTATGCTTCAGATGTCAAGGTCCACTTTACTTCCACTACATAGCTTGCATCACTTTCTAGTGCTGCTAATGGCTCATTATGGGGAGCCAGATAAAAGCGTTTAAAGAGGAAACAATGCAGGCTCCAGGTAACTTATACTTTTTATGGAGGGAAGACTGCCACACCAAGCCAATGAAAGTGGCTCAAAATCCTGTGGATGGGCATAATCTTCTTCATGGACATTTTCAGATTCTTTTCATCTACTTCAACAGTTTTCAGATGAGATGGTTCCCAGAGAGGGCAGGGCTGCACAGTCTCCATTCCACAGGGGAAGGGAAGCAGATTTCTTCTCTGGCTTGACCACTTTCCTCAGTGCTGATGAGACATGCAGACTACATGAAAACCACAGCTTTCTTCAGCTGCCAACATTTGGAAGGCTCAGTCAACCACTGTCTCCCCTTGTCATTACTCAGCATAGTCAATATTCATGATCAGAGGCTTATGGGCTGGATGTATAGTAAATGCAACGTGGGTTATCAGGATTATAAAACCTTAAATTCACTTTTTTCATCTTAGATTAAAGCAATGCAATAAAGAATAAAAGCTCATAAAAATGCCAACCAGTTACCTTCAGCTCCATGTATGTGAGGCTGCTCTTTGCGAAGTCAGATACAACAGCAACATGCAACAGGTTGATTGAGAAAGCCCAGCCGCTGGCACAGAGGTTGGACATGCCCCAGTGCTCCTGAACAGGAGGTGGAGCCAGACTCCTAAGAATAGCCAATTTCATGAAATAATCTTAGAAAGAAGTGAGTAGCACTTTTTATTTTTACAAGGAGACATTGTTCAGTATATAAGAGAAATTAGTCTTAGAAATTTTTGATCATGCAAGAAAGATGTTCTCTTTGCTTTCACAGACCTTCAAAGGGGATGCTATTGCCAATCTGAGCCTCAAATCAAATGAGTTGCTTGATTAAGGAACAGGGCTACCTTGTGTCTTTTTTTCACAATTTCTTTCACTTTTCAAAACCCTTTCCATTCTTCAGGACCCATCTTCCTTGCTTCATGGTTTAACACCTCATGCTTCCTTGAGTCAGTTAGCCAGGAGAATAAGAAATTTTGGCTGAGTATTGTTAGAATGGAGGCACTGGCCCACCTAGGAAGTTAGCCTCCAAACTATGTGCTCAGCAGTTCCAAATCTAGTGGCTCAAAGCCTCATCTCGCTGGCTTTGTTGTCTACAGGTGCTGACCTGCTTGGTGAATGCTGGGATCTCCAGAAGAGGGAGGCAGACATCACACACCAGCTGGCAAGTGGGAGCTGGTATGCAACATGCCCCAATACCACTCCCCTCCTGCCATCCCTATCTCCTAATGATGCCTCCTTTTGGCCAAACCCACCTTTGGCTGGAGGGCAACAGAGCCCATTGACATGGTCCCCTTGCATCTGCTACCTGGGGAGAAAAGCAGGATGGACACTGAATCTAGAGAAATGAAGGAACCCATCCAGAAGAGTACTGCTTCTTTATGCTTTTGTAGGTGAGTACTGAGTTGTCATAGAAAGTAGTTTTTTAATTGTGTGTTGTGGTCAAAAAGTTCAAGAAAAACTGGGATAATAGATGGAATTGTTCTGGATTTGCAAGTTGAGGGTTTACCAGAAGCTGTAGCCAGGCAGAACTGGGATGGGCAGGACTGACTCCAAAGAAAGTCTTTCCTTTACCTCCATTCAACACTGGTTTCTCCTTATGCCGACTGCCTGTGGATCCTACTGCTGTACTTGTTGACCCTTGGTATGTTTTGTTTTATGCTAACATTTAAAACTCTTTATTTTAGGTGCACAAATCAGGCCTCCCCATGATATTCTAAACTCCTTGAGGAAAGAAGTGGAGTCCTGGGCTTCTGATGTAGCCTCCACGGTGCTCAGGGGATAGTGACACTGGCACCCTATAGATATTTAATTACATGTGGACTGAAAGAGACCAAACAGCTTCCTGGTATTTCAATCAAACCCGGTGCTCTAGACCTGTGGCTCACTCTAAGCAAACTATAATGAGTTGAACTTGAATCTGATTCCTGCTAAGAGAGGTTTCATTTTAATAGGCAGTAAGGCTATGAGCTAACACCAGAACTCATTCGAGTTACTAGACTCACTGAAACTCCTCACAGGATCCATCTTTCATGTTTTCTAGATTTTGGTATTCTTATCTAAACTGCAGACCCAGAAACCCTATGGACCCTACCTTCCCAATTATATTTCCGGGAAGAGTCATTCTCTGCAGAGCTAAAGCATGTAACAGAAAGTTCTCAACCTGAAAAATATACCTTCTGCACCCAAGCCCTGCTTTCTGCCAGTATTTGGTAATCTCAAGTGGGTGAGGTGTTCTCTGAACTTCAGCGCTCTCATAGTCAGAGCCGCAAGGGGTTACTGGGAGGCTAAAGGGAAGTGGCAAAGGTGGATGAGATTCAGAAAGAAAAGTAGCAAGTGTAGAGAGGCAAGGACTTTTCCACCTTTTAAATTCCTTAAAGGTAGCCAAAGTTCATTTTCCAGTCTCCTTCAGATGCCTCTCCAATCCTTCACAGCAGCGCACACATACCGCAGAAGGAACTCACCATCACAAAAAGATGACAGAGCACTGGGGGCTGGGGCGCCACTTGTGTTGGCTGAGAGCCTGGATGCATGTGAGGTCAAGCCTGACCTTGGGAAAGCTGCTTTCTGGACCTTACTTGCTGTGCCACACACACAGCTTGGGTTTCTGAGGAAACAACACGGGCTCTAAGGAGGAACTGGAATGGGGCCCAGGGTTTATCTTTCACAGCCCTTACTTTTGAGGAAAATAGAAGACAAAAGGTTTTTAAAAAACACAAAGTGTATACACAAAGTTTACAAGTTTGTGTGTTTTAATATCTACTCTCCTTAAGAATAAGTAGACAGGATATTACCTGATATGGGTTAAATTGTGTCCCCAAAAACATGTTTTGAAGTGCTAACCTTTGGTACCTGTGGACATGACCTTACTTGGAAATAGGTTTTTGCAGATGTAACCAAGTTAAGATGAGGTCATATTTGATTAGGCTGAACCCTGAATCCAGTATGACTGGGGTCCTTATATAAACAGGAGAGACACACGCAGAGTGAAGATGATGTGTTGAAACACAGGAACAGTGTCACGGGATGCTGGGGAGAGCAGTTGGAGTGATGCATCTATGGGCCAAGGGAATGCCAAGGATTGCCAGCTATCACCAGGACAGAAGCATGGGACTGATGCCCTCACAGAGCCCTCCGAGAGAGCCAACCCTGCTGACACGTTGATTTCAGACTTCTAGCCTCCAGAACTGTGAGAGAATAAATTTCTGTTTTCTTAAGCCACCCAGTTTGTAGCACTTTATTATGGCAGCCCTGGGAAACTAACACACTACGCTTATTTTCATGCTGAGGAATGTAAGATAGTTTTAGTCACCACCTGCTTCTATACAAGTTTTATGATCTCTCCTCTTAGTACTGCAGAAGTTATGGGTTTTACCATTTTAGTATATAGCATAATATATCCAGCACACATTATATATTTAGCACTTTATTAGAGTACTCTAGTTTTCTCTTCTGAAAAACTGTGAGGCTGGATTTGATGATTTCTAAGGCTTTTATTTTTTCCCTATGTATTCTCTGATCAGAATACCCTGTTCAACGAAGCCGCTGGTAATGAAGCTCATTAAAAATGAAATCACTTAGGCAGGGAGTTGGAGAGTGACTCGTTTAAAATGTTGCCTCCTGGAAACTGAAGTTCATTGAACACGAAAGCTTTTGGCGGGACTCAGATTGGTAGGGACTCTGCAGTCTGATGAAAGGGTCTGGTGACAGTGAGCATCTGATCCCGTCTAGGGAGGGTAGGGAGAGGGAGTCTGGAGAGGGACGCGTAAACAAGCCATCTTCAGACATGCTACCTACTCCTCTCCCATGTCTCCTGCATGCTTGGATGTTACACTTCTTTAAAGAGCAGGTGACAGGTTGCCCCTGGGATGCTCAGAGCCAGGCAAGGTGGGACTTGCCCCTGCTCCCCCTTCCTCAATCTGAAAAGTTGCCCTTAGTCCCACGGGGCCCCTTCCTGTCACACTGACACAGCTTGCTGGTTTTTGTTTTCTTTCACTGTCCTTTTTCTTTTTTCAAAAGCTCCTCACAGGAAGGGTTTGGCAGGCAGCTCAGGCCCCTGCTGCGATGGAGAATCTAGCAAACTTGTCCCGCTGATTGATTAAACACCGAGGAGGCTCCAAGACCCGAGCATGAAATTCCTTGGCTCTAATTGTGCTAAGGGTAGAGCTCGTTAATGAATGGAGTCTGATTACAGCCCAGCCTCTCCAGTGCCTCCTGTTGCCCCAATTTGGGGGATTCTTCTGCTTTGAGTACATCTTGGAAAGCAGCACAGAGTTCTCAGCAGGATCTGCGACGTCTGATCCAAGAAAGATTTTTGTTGTTGTTGTCATTGTTGTTTTTTAATCCTGATCGTTGCTCTCAAACCCTTCTCTACACAGCTTGGCGTGGGGGGTAGTTGATTCCAGTGAAACCAGGTGGAAGCAGTGCCACTGCCACCTGCGAGGAGGAAATGGGCAACATTCTGCTTCATCCATCCTGAACATTCAGGCCCGAATGTTCCAAAATGATACTAAACTGAGACTCTCTGAAGGCCCATGGGGAAGCCTGGCATTGTATAACCGTTTCTTCTAGCAAGGCTCTCTCCTCACATTCACAGCCTGCCACTTAAAGCTTTGGGAGACAATGTAGTCGACCTGTAGTTCTTCCTGTATGTGGTTCCTGGTCAGTCACTGGGCAAGGAGGAGGCTGCAGGCATTGTGCTATGCCCTTATCTCTCTCTCTCTGTTTGTCTCTTATCTAGTTAAAATCAGGAAATGGAGCTTGGTCCTTCGTTTGTAAAGTAAGGGTGTGGAAAATGATCCCTAAGATACCTCCTAGTTTAGAAAAGTCTTAATGCTGTTTTATAATAACTCACCCACCTCTCCTCTTCCATGAGCTCAGAGCTGCCCAGCCCTAGGAATGTGTTTCTGCCACAACAAGGAATACAGGAGGAGTTGAGCGGAAACCTGCCTCCTATCAGATTCACCTGAGGACGTGTTAAGACATGAAGATCTGAATCGATGCTTTATGCTGCTCTTATGGGACTCCCCACCTCTTTCCCTATCTGAATGCAGATACCTGCATTCTTCTAAACTTGGGATGGTTGTCTGGGATTTCCAGCCACAAGTCAGCTTTGGCCTTTGGTAATTGCATTTCGTGTACTTGTGTTAGACTGTGTGAGAATTTGTAGTGCTACCCGGCCCACACATACCATACCCTTCGAGGACTCTTAGGCACATAGACCTACTTTCCACCATCAAGTCCTGGGCTCTCCTAGAGGAACTTGGCTGCTTTTAACACTTTCCTGGATCTGGTATCTCATGTGTCCTCCTGACTCCCTTCCCAAGATCAGAGGTAAATTTTCTTGGGCTTAGGTTGGATCTCTGAGTTGGTTGTGGGGCTAGTTTGCCAAACTGACAGATTGGGAAGTCCAGTCACTACAGTGCTGGTCTGGTCCTTCTTGTATTTTCCGGCATGAGAATAGGACTGTCTTAAAAGATTGGCGAAGGGCTGAATCAACAGTTGTGACCATCTTTGAATGTCAGGACAGTGGTTCTCAACTGATACACGTATCAGTTGGGTATTAGGAAGGCTGGGTATTAGGAAGGCTGGGTATTAGGAAGGTAGATGTAGTGTGTGTGTTGGCACATATCATCATTACCAAGACACAATTACCAAATGGGTGTGTGTGTCGTAACTAGCAAAATGGGATGTGTCTGTGAATGGGCTAAGACAATTTGATATATCCATTCTATTCCTCTGCTTTCCTGTCTTTTACAGCTTCCCCATTCTCTCATTCCAACTCTTTTGCCTCTGCCCAACACACAGATTGAGAAATACTGTATTAGAGGAAGGTAGGGGCAAAGAGATAAGAAGCTCACTACATAGTTCATCTGATTACCTGTCTTAGGGAAATGCTAGCCAATGTAACAAACAAACCCTAGAATGTTACTGTCTTATGTAATAAATGTTCTTTCCTCACTAATGTGATAGTTCAGTGTAGTTGTTCCTGGGCAGTGGACTGATCTCTTTTACACAGTAATTCAGGGACCCAAGCTCTTACCCTCTCATGGTTTACATCTTCTACCTTGGAGTTCTTTGCTGTAGGTGGCTGAGAAGAGAGAGTATGCAAAACTCCCATGCACTTCTCAGATTCCACGGTCTGGAAGTCAAAATATATCACGTCCTTAACATTCTGTTGGAGAGACAGAATTATTGGCCCTTCCTGGAAGCAAGAGGGGTTGTGCTAGGAAATATAGTGGGTGACTATGTGTCTACCTCCCAGCAATACTCCCACTATAGATGTGCACGTATTTTGGTGTTCAGCTATCCATCTCTGTCATAATTGCTTACATATTTATCAGAAATTTCACATCACAGAGCTCAGAAACTTTCTTTTACTGTGAGTTTTTATATAAATAAAAATAGAATTGGTAGCCAGCTACAGGAAAAAAAAGGGGGTAAAAATATGAATCAGATCTGTGCATAAATCTTGGCTTCAAAATTTAATAATTGTGTAAATCTTGGGCAATTTTCCTAAACTCTTTATACCTCAATTTACAGATCTGTGAAACAGGGATAATAATATTTCTTTATGAGGTTAATGGTTGCAGATGACATAAATAGAGGACTTGGCATATAATAAGTGCTCATTAAATAGTAGCTTTTATTTCAATCTCAATAAAATCATTACAAATGGATTTTCATCAGTTAAGATGTTACTGTTCAACTCACAATATCCTAAAGTTTGAGACTTTTCTTCTGTAACCCAAGTTAGAATTTACTTATTCTTAGGTTAGAGTTGGATGGCCCTTGGAGATTATCTGATTTCTGGGGACATTAGATGACTTTTTCAAGGTCACAGAGGTAATTATTGGCAGAGATAAGACTAAACTTTAAGTCTCTTCACTTGTAGATCAGTGTGCTAGCCAATTCTTTCAGTTAAACTTGGTGAAACTGAGAACACTGAAATTGTAGCTTCCAAGTTGGAGCTTTTGAGTGACCCATTTGGCTGCCCAAAGCAGGCCAGGGACACACAGCTGTTCTCCCCCCTGCAGTCCTGTCTGTTTATTCTGCCCACTTGCTGAGGCAAGGGCTGTGGACAAGCTGTTTGGTTTGTTGCATATGATTTCTAGGCTAGCTTTTGTTTTCCTGAATTGCCCATCATTTTCACTATCATGGTGCAGGGATTGTCTTCAGATAATGAACTTTATTCTTTCCAGAGAGGTTACTTCTAACCAGTTATTAAAATAGGGCTTTCAGTTCATCTTCTCCTGAAAAGTGGTAGTGCTTTAAAGGACATAAAAAATAGATTCTTAAATGCCATATTTTAAACCAATATTTTTCTTCCTACCCCTCCTTTTTCAAACCACTGGGCACCCTTTCTTTCAATGGCTTTCAGGCTATTAAGAACATGCCATATCCATATGTTGTGTGAGTGAGCACATATGTATTTCTCGCTCAGTAAACGCATTATAACATTCTATAGTGAAAATCCAACATGACTCAGCATCATTGTTTTGAGAAAACTGAATTTCTGCCAATCATTTCTAATAAAGGCAGTAACTTTCAACTCTGGTCACATGTTGACCATAAGAAGAACGAGCAGAGTAGCCATTGCCTATCTGCTGTACTCAGGCAGTGTCACACAGGGCCTGGTTATAGCATTATCCTCACTTTTTTCTCTAAAGAGTGGCCTTTGCTAACCCTCATAGAGAGGACTTAGTAATCAGGAAATATGATCTTACTGCCTTTTGCACTTTGGAGAAGTCTACTAGAATTTCTTTACCACTCAAAATGACAAGGTGAAGGTCCTTTTCCCACCTCCCCAGACTTCTCCAGATTACATACTCTAGTCTTTGGGACGGGATAAGGGATTCTTAGGTAAAGAGACATAGAGGGTCAGAATTTCAGAGACTGGAATTATTTCCAGCAGAATTAATTGCTCTATACCACACTTCCAAAGTGTGGTTCAGGCTCAGACCTTTGGATGGAGGATAACCTATGAGGTTCCCTCTCCTATCCCTGTCTCTCCCCCTTTTTCATGCATCCCTCCCTTCCAAATTCATCAGTCTGGATCTCTCCACCCTTTGCCCCATGAAAGGCGTTCTTCCTCCTATCTTATTCCCAGAAAGAAAAGCAGGATACTTTGTTCCTCCTTTTCTCATGAATTATCAGGCTTCAGTCGTTCGCTGGATATTAATAAAAGTGCTTCCCTGGTTTAGCTGTGATAGACTGGGAATACTGGGTTCTGGTCCCAATAACAACTTGTTTTCCTCACTGTTCAGCTAGGAAGCAGTCACATGTTACTAAAGAGAGAGTTCTAAAAGACAACACCATCCAATATCATATGAAGAATGGACAGTCCCACAGTTAACATGGATTTAACTTCACTTCTTTTGAAATATTAGACCTTGACATTATTGTGTTAAGGGGAATTTGACTTGTTCCTTGGGCCTAACTCACCTTACAAGGGTTTCCCTACCCCACTTACTGTAAATGTCTGGCACATTTATATTGCTACCCAGAAACTCGGGCACTAGTTCTGATTATTTTCTCCTATCTAAATATACCTATGCCTTTAAATATGATGATCAGTGTAAGGGTTGTTGCTACTTTATCCTCCCACAAAAGATACAAAAAAATATATAATATACACATAATACCCCTAATACAAATATTATTGCATGGACCAATAACTTGAGTTTATAATTAGATTGGGAAATTGTATTAGTTATTCCTCCTATTGTTGCAAGTGGCAGAATGTCAGCTGGGACCAAGAAAAAAAAAGGATTAACTCATATAAATGTTAACTTTAGGGAGGTGTATTTAGCTTCAGGCATGGCTGGAGCCAGGGGTATCAAGCAGTGTAATCTCTCTCTTCCCGTCTTCTTGTCTCTCATCTCTGCTTGCCTGCCTTGGCTTTTTTCACAGCTGCTGGCAGCCACAGGTGTACTCTGTTGTTACAGTTCCTGAACCCTCTTGGACAATGGTCCAGAGATTATCCTAACTTAGGATACTCAATTCTAGAACCACTTATTGGGAAGGGGGATAATTCTACTGATTAGTCAAATCTGCATCTTCTGTCAGACTCTAGGAAGGAGGTATGGGGGGATTAGCCCCACTTCAACCACACAGATGAAGCCAAATTACTTTGGAATGGGGAGGAGCTGTTTCTCATAGGAAGGGATGCTATACAGGTAACAGATCTTCACATGTCCACTCTGGGAAGTATGGTATTTCAATGGGAAACCATAAATGGTACCATACAGTGTGTCATTAAATACTGGAGAGCTGAACTCAGAAAGTCAGTGTAGAGGGAGCTCCTAAAGACAGCGAAATCATGAAGAGTTGAGGGTAGTCAGAGGATGTTTCATACAGGAGGTGCTGTTTGTCCTGGATTTTAGAGAAAGCTTTCAGAGAGATAGTGGCTAATAAATGAAATAAAGACACAGCTAAACACTGGAAATGAGAGGTGGGAGTCTAAGGGAGTGGGAGAATCATTTCAGAAAGAGGAAGAAGACCTCATCAAGGACAAACTTCTTACTTTACAGGCCTGTGAGCTGGCACTGGTGGCATGAGGAGCACTGGACGTCTGACAGGTTAATATCCTTCTGCTTTGTAATATAATAGAAACCTCTCTTATAACTCTTGTTCTGGAAAAACAACATAAATATTTATTTGTTGGTAATTCACACTTTATATGCAGTGTGTGTGTTGTATTATCTCAAGAATTATGTGATCTTTTGCCCTCAGAGTCACATTATGCTCTGGGTGGAATGTCACAGTATGATGAGTGTGTTCTCACTTTTGTTCACAGCCCATGGTTCCGCAAGTGGACAGAATAAACAGACAGGACTGCAGAGTGGAGAGCTGTGTGTCTCTGGCCTGCTTTGGGCATGATTATAAGAAAGGCTTTGCTCCTGGGGGAGCAAAAAGCCTTTGTATCTTACTCTGGGCTGTGCTCCCATGTTTATTTTAGGAGCAATGGAGATGCAGAACCCAGCATGACACTTGGATGACAATTTATTTTTAAAGGGGTTATAAATATGTAACTCCTTTAGCAAGAAATCAACGCTCTTTGGGTCTATTTTATGATCAGTTACCAGCACCCTCCCTCTCTCAAAAATAAGCTAGATTATATTTTAATGCAATTTGCATTAGAGATTTCATTTTCATTTAATTATCAGCATTTTCTTTGCTGGCATGTAAGACATGCTCCCAACAGTCGTCTGTTTCAAAGACTTGCTAAGAGGCCCAGTCACAGGGATCCTGGGGTGAGTGCTTCTCACTGAGGCTGACTCAGGAGCAATACCCCTTTCTTACTTCTTGAGACACTCGTTTCTAGTTCTCCTTCTTGTTATGGGACTTTCTTTCTAACATCATAAACAGAAACCCTGGCAGAGAGGAAGAAAAAAATAAAAGACAGAATGACATAAGTAATTATATTTTGAATAACTTTCCATGTTGGAGTATGTGAGCTTGAGAATTAGATATGGGTGTGTCTAATTCCAAGATAAATTATTACTGCTAATCTTGGGCAAATTACTTCTCTGAATCATACATTTCTTATTTTTAAAATGAAGATAACACTTTTTTCATGCGCGTCCGTATGAAGAGACCACCAAACAGGCTTTGTGTGAGCAATAAAGCTTTTAATCACCTGGGTGCAGGCGGGCTGAGTCCGAAGAGAGAGTCAACGAGGGGAGTTAGGGGTGGGACCGTTTTATAAGATTTGGGTAGGTAAAGGAAAATTACAGTCAAAGGGGTGTTGTTCTCTGGCGGGCAGGAGTGGGGGTCACAAGGTGCTCAGTAGGGGAGCTTTTGAGCCAGGATGAGCCAAGAGAAGGAATTTCACAAGGTAATGTCATCAGTTTAGGCAGGAACAGGCCATTTTCACTTCTTTTGTGGTGGAATGTCATCAGTTAAGGCAGGAACCGGTCATCTGGATGTGTACGTGCAGGTCACAGGGGATATGATGGCTTAGCTTGGACTCAGAGGCCTGACATTCCTGTCTTCTTATATTAATAAGAAAAATAAAATGAAATAGTGGTAAAATGTTGGGACAGCGAAAATTTTGGGGGATGGTATGGAGAGATAACGGGCGATGTTTCTCAAGGCTGCTTTGAGCGGGATTAGGGGTGGTGTGGGAACCTAGAGTGGGAGAGATTAAGCTGAAGGAAGATTTTGTGGTAAGGGGTGATATTGTGGGACTGTTAGAAGAAACATTTGTCATTTAGAATTATTGGTGATGGCCTGGATATGGTTTTGTATGAATCAAAAAACTAAACGGAATAAGAGAAGGAGAAAAACAGGTATAAATGTCTAAGAATTGGGAGGACCGAGGACATCTAATTAGAGAGTGCTTAAAGAGGTTCAGCATAGCCTTGCCCGCAAAGATTATTTATTTACTTTAAGAGTTAAGAGTGGTGGTTTGGGGATAGCACCAGGAGATATCGGCTGTGATGGCTTGGAGAAACAGTGTAAAACGGCAGTGTAAACAAGAGCAGGGCATGTATGAGTAGTTGAGAACGGTGAATAGGAGTATGACTAGACAGAAAATAGCAGGGATGACAAGTTTTTTGGGGCACAGTCTAAATTGGTCTGGTGTCTGGGATGAGACTGGGGCCTAATAAAAAGGAGCATCTGTACAGGAGCTCAAATAGGCTGTACCCTGTAGCATTCTGAGGACAGGCCTGAATTCTGAGAAGGGAAAGTGGTAAAAGTATTGTCCAGTCCTTTTTAAGTTGGTGGCTGAGCTTGGTGAGGTGTGTTTTTAAAAGACCTTTAGTCCATTCTACTTTTCCTGAAGACTGAGGACCATAAGGGATATAAAGGTTTCACTGAATACCAAGAGCCTGAAAAACTGCTTGGCTGATTTGACTAATAAAGGCTGGTCTGTTATCAGACTGTATAGAGGTGGGAAGGCTAAACTGAGGAATTATGCCTGGCAGAAGGGAAGAAATGACTGCGGTGGCCTTCTCAGACCCTGTAGGAAAGGACTCTACCTATCCAGTGAAAGTGTCTACCTAGACTAAGAGGTATTTTAGTTGTCTGACTTGGGGCATGTTGCGTAAAGCCAATTTGCCAGTCCTGGGTGGGGGCAAATCCTCGAGCTTGATGTGTAGGGAAGGGATGGGGCCTGAATAATCCTTGAGAAGTAGTAGAATAGCAGATGGAACACTGAGAAGTTATTTCCTTGAGGATAGATTTCCACGATGGAAAAGAAATGAGAGGTTTTAAGGGGCGGGCTTGTGGCTTGTACTATAGCATAGCCTGCCTTTGCTGGTGTATGGTGATTAGGCCCGGTGGAACTGCCATCAATAAACTAAGTGTGATCAGGGTGAAGAACAGGAAAGAAGGAAATATGGGGAAATGGGGTGAATGTCAGGTGGATCAGAGAGATGCAGTAATGAGGGTCAGGTGTGGTATCTGGAATAATGTGGGAGGCCGGATTGAAGTCCGTGCCAGGAACAATGGTAATTGTGGGAGACTCAACAAAGAGTGAGTATAGCTGACGGAGCTGGAAAGCAGAAAGTATATGTATCAGGTATGAGGAAGAAAATAGATTTTGGAATTTATGAGAACTGTAGAGTGAGTTGAGCATAGTTTGTGATTTTTATGGCCTCTAAAAGTATTAAAGCAGTGGCAGCTGCTGCACGCAGACATGAGGGCTAGGCTAAAACAGCAAGGTCAGTTGTTTGGGCAGAAAGGCTACAGGGTGCAGTCCCAGCTCTTGTGTAAGAATTCTGACTGCACTAACCATGCCTAGGAAGGAAAGGAGTTGTTTTGTAGAAGGGATTGGGGTTTGGGAGATTAGCCGGACATGATCGGCAGGGAGAGTACATGTGTTTTTATGAGAATTATGCCAAGATAGGTAACAGATGAGGAAGAAATTTGAGCTTGACTAAAGTAATGGGAGCTGTCTGTGAAGACTTGCGGCAGTACAGCCCAGGTAATTTGCTGAGCCTGATGAGAGTCAGGGTCAGTCCAAGTGAAAGCGAAGAGAGGCTGGGATGAAGGGTGCAAAGGAAGAGTAAAGAAAGCATGTTTGAGATCTAGAACAGAATAATGGATTATGGAGGGAGGTATTGAGGATAGGAGAGTATATGGGTTTGGCACCATGGGGTGCATAGGCAAAACAATTTGGTTGATAAGGCACAGATCTTGAACTAACCTGTAAGCCTTGTCTGGTTTTAGGACAGGTGAAATGGGGGAATTGTAAGGGGAGTTTATAGGTTTTAGAAGCCATGCTGTAGCAGGCGAGTGATAACAGGCTTTAATCCTTTTAAAGAGTGCTGTGGGATGGGATATTGGCGTTGAGTGGGGTAAAGGTGATTAGGTTTTAATGGGATGGTAATGGGCATGTGATCGGTTGCCAGGGAAGGAGTAGAGATGTCCCATACTTGAGGGTTAAGGTGGGGGCATACGAGAGGAAGACGCAAAGGAGACTTTGGGTTGGGGAGAAGGGTGGCAATGAGATGCAGCTGTAGTCCAGGAGTAGTCACGGAAGCAGATAATTTAGTTAAAATGTCTTGGCCTAATAAGGGAACTGGACAGGTGGGGATAACTAAAAAAGAGTTCATAAAAGAATGTTTTCTAAGTTGGCACCAGAGTTGGGGAGTTTTAAGAGGTTTAGAAGCCTGGCTGTCAATACCCACAACAGTTATGGAGGCAAGGGAAACAGGCCCTTGAAAAGAAGGTAATGTGGAGTGGGTAGCCTCTGTATTGACTAAGAAGGGGACGGACTTACCCTCCACTGTGAGAGTTACCCAGAGCGTCTGTGATGGTCCTGTAGGCTTCTGAGGCGATCGGGCAGTGTCAGTCTTCAGCTGCTAAGCTGAGAAGATCTGGGAAGGAGTCAGTCAGAGAGCCTTGGGCCAGAGTTCCAGGGGCTCTGGGAGTGGCTGCCAGGTGAGTTTAACAGTCTGATTTTCAGTGGGGTCCCGCACAGATGGAACGCAGCTTAGGAGGAATCCCGGGCTGTGGGCATTCTTTTACCCAGTGGCCAGATTTCCGGCACTTGTAGCAAGCTCCTGGGGGAGGAGATTCTGGAGGAACCCCTGGCAGCTGCGGTTCAGGCATTTGGAGTTCTTGTGTGATGGAGATGTGGCTGGGGTTTGTCTCACAGTGGAGGCAAGGAATTGCAACTCAGAAATACATTGCTACTTGGCTGCCTCTACTCTATTACTGTACACCTTGAAGGTGAGGTGAATTAAGTCCTGTTGTGGAGTTTGAGGGCTGGAATTTAATTTTTGGAGTTTTATTTAATGTCAGGAGCGGATTCATTAATAAAATGTATATTGAGAATAAGACGGCCTTTTGACCTTTTAGAGTCTAGGGCTGTAAAGCGTCTCAGGGTTGCTGCCAAACAAGCCATGAACTGGGCTGGGTTTTTCATATTTGATGAAAAGAGCCTAAACACTAACTGATTTGGGAGAGGTTGAATAAAGAAAAAGGAGCATTAACTTTGACTATTCCTTTAGCTTCAGCCACCTTTTTAAGAGGAAATTGCCGGGCAGGTGGGGGAGGGCTAGTCGCGGAACGAAACAGTAAGCCGGACCAGGTGTGAGGAGGAGAGGTGATAAAAGGATTATAGGGTTGGGGAGTAGAGCCTGAGGAAGAATTGGGACCTGGCTTGGCCTGGTGAGGGGCAGCCTGGGGAGGAGGGGAGAGGTCAGATGGGTCTATAGAAAAGGAAGATTGGAAAGACAGTGATGCTTGGGATTGGGACTGAGAGAACAGGCGGGGAGGGAAAGAAGGAGGATTTGGCATGAGTCGCATTGGGAACAGAGAGTAGGGAGGGAACAATGTGTAAAAGAATGCCTGGATGTCAGGCACCTCAGACCATTTGCCCATTTTATGACAAGAATTATCTAGATCTTGTAGGATGGAAAAATCGAAAGTGCTGTTTTCTGGCCATTTAGAGCCATTGTTAAGTTTGTATTGGGGCCAAGCAGTGTTGCAGAAGAAGATAAGGCATTTAGGTTTTAGGTCAGGTGTGAGTTGAAGAGGTTTTAAGTTCTTGAGAACACAGGCTAAGGGAGAAGAAGGAGGAATGGAGGGTGGAAGGTTGCCCATAGTGAAGGAGGCAAGCCCAGAGAAAAGAGAGAGTAGAGACATGGAGGGAAGGGGTTCAGGGGTTCTTACCCTCCAGAAAAGTGGGAAAGGGGTCAGGGCGTGGAAATAAGGGGTTGAGGTGCAGAGATAAGAGGTCAGGGCATGGAAATAAGGGGTTGGGGCACAGAGATAAAATGTCGGGGCACAGAAATAAGGAATCAGGGTGCAGAGATGAGGTCGGGGCACGGAAATAAGGGACAACTTCCTTATGGCATTGTTAAAAACCTAAGAAGACACTGTATGTAATGCACCAGGCAGGTAGGAGTCACCTGCCTACTTTCTTCCTTTTACATAAAGCAGAGACAAGGATTTTCCAGCCAGTGAAAGAAATACAACATTTATCTTATTTTGGGGAGCTGTGTATCAGTCAAAATAGGTTAGATTATGCTGCAGTAACAAACAGTCCTGTATTAGTCAGGATTCTCCAGAGAAACAGAATCAATAAGATATATACATATATATTGATATACAGGAGGAAATTTATGAGGGGAATTGGCTAATGCAATTATGAAGGCTGACACCCCATGACATGCTGTCTATGAGCTGGAGAAGCAGGGAAGCCAATAGGGTGGCCCAGTTCAGGTCTGAAGGCCAGAGAACATGGTTGATGGGGGTGCTGGTACAAGTCCTGGAATCTGAAGGTCAGAGAACCTGGAGTTCTGATGTATAAGGGCAGAAGATGAGTATCCTATCCCAGCTCTCAGAGAGAGAGAGACATGTGCGCACGTGCAAGAGAGAGAGAATAAACTCACCTTTCCTCTGCTTTTTTGTTCTATTTGGGCCCTTAGCCAATTGGATGGTGCCCTCCCACACTGGGTAAGGGTGGATCTTCCTTATGCAATTCACTGATTCAAATGTCCATCTCTTTCAGGCCCAGCTTCACAGACATACCCAGAAATCATGCTTTACCAGCTATCTGGGTATTCCTTAACCCAGTCAAGTCAACATCTGAAATTAACCATCAGAAATCCCCAAATCTCAGTGGCTGCAAAAACAAAGCCTAATTTTTGCTCATGCTAAAAGTCCATTGTGGGTCAGCTTTATCTTTCTTCCTCTTCACTGTGGAATTCAGGAGAATGGTGCAGCCTCTATCTGACACATACTAATCATGGTGGCAGAGGGAGTAAAAGCCAATGAATTTTGGGTAAGTAGACTCTTTTCCCAAAGTGACACTTTGCCCACATTTCATTGACCAAATCAAGCTACATGGCTAAGCATGATATTGAAGAAGGTAGAGAAGTAGAAATCTTTATCCTTTTGTGGACTGGTGGGGCTGCCTTGTTGAGAGCATAAGTTAAAACCAAGATTCTGAACCAGAATGGTGCTTGAGAATTACCGATGGTGCAAAAAATACATATATGATAAAGCCCCAATGAATCAAGATCTTGTAGATGGCCCAGGAAAGTACAGTCTTACTACTTTCCACAGGTGTGCACCCTCCAGTTAACAATTACTGTGTTAAAAGGTTAAGGTTGACCTAAAAGTCAAGAAAATTAGTAAGCTGATTATCTTTGAAAGCATTAAAAAGAGATAACTCTGCCTTTTCCTCTAAGTCTTACAAGTCTCTTTTTCTTCATTCTTTTTAATGTTATACTTTTATTGACTTCATTCCAAGGCTTCCCTATTTGTAATTTAGGAAGCAGGTGAATACTTTATATTTCTCTAAGGAAAATAAAGAACTAGGTTGCTTTGTATTTGTTTGTGGCTTTCCATTGATTTTTCCATGGATCAATGGTTCACAGTAGAAAACAGCATTACCACCCTGGACTTAAATCTTTCTGGGATGCATGAAGATGGATATTTGGTTTGGGTACTTCCCCTGCTGTATAGATAGTCTTCAGTTAGCTTTTCATGGCTTTGTGAGGCAATCAGGAATATTGGGTTTACCTTGCCAGCACACTCATTTTTTCCTGTGGTGCAAAATTAGGCTATGAGAGAGAACCCTTGGGGATGAGGGTGTGAGGGAGGAAGTCACAGCAAAGCAAAGGGGCAGGTCTAAATTGAGCACCCTCACTCAGTCTAGATTGCTCATTGGTTGGTGATGGTTCTTCAATCTTCATTAATCACATCCTTCAGTTTCAGAGGTCCTTTCGACCATGAAAAGGGACTTGAGTCCCTTTCCCCATATAGTACTGGGGAAAATACCCTGCTTGTATACCAACCCTGTGGGATGTTTAGTGAAAATATCTTACTGAGGGGAGGGGTTTGGCAACCTCTACTTTCTTGGAGTCAAAGAACGTATCATTGTTCAGGACTACAAAGAAAGAATTCTCAATGGGATTACTGGAGTCAGTGAGACTTCCTCTCAGTCTGATGATTACTCTGGGGTTTGAGTTATTCCTCCATTTCATAAAGTGAAAACTGAACTGCAGAAATTTTAAACAAGTGTTCAAATACTTTTAGAAATCAAGGATACAACCAGTTGTAGGACCATGGTCTAGCATTATTTTGTTCTTGCATCCCTTATAATTTTGTCTCTTTGTGTGTTCAAATGCCTGGGGAGTGCCTGATAGGGCTGCCTGGCCCTGTGTTTTGACAGAAGTTCTGCACTGAGGTTTCAGAGCAGCAGAAGTCCCTTGACTCCCCATGCATGCTGCCAGGTGAATGGCAAACAGCTAGAATTCTACTGGCTGAAATACTTTTTAGCTTAAGGTTTCAGTTTTTTTTTTTTTTTGAGATAGCATCTTGCTCTGTTGCCCAGCCTGGAGTGCAGTGGCATGATCTCAGCTCACTGCAATCTCCGCCTCCTGGGTTCCAGCAATTCTCCCACCTTACCCTCCCATGTAGCTGGGACTACAGACGCGCACCACCATGCCTGGCTAATTTTTGTATTTTTTAGTAGAGACAGGGTTTCACCATATTGGTCAGGCTGGTCTCAAACTCCTGACCTTGTGATCCACCCATCTCGGCCTCCCAAAGTGTTGGGATTACAGGCGTGAGTCACTGTGCCTGGCAAGGTTTCAGTTTTTGATAAAGAGGAAATGCCTCTAGGAGAAGCCAAATCTCAGAATAAATTAAACGGAAATGTATTTCTGACAGTTCTGGAGGCTGGGAAGTCCAAGATCATGGTGCAAGTAGATTAAGTGTAATGAGGGCCCATTTCTTGGTCTATAGATGGTGTCTTTTGCTGTGACCTTATATGGCAGAAGAAGGGAGGGATCGCTTTGGAGTCCTTTTTTCTAAGGACCTAATTTTGTTTGTGAGGGTTCTGCACTCATGATCTAATAACTTCCCAAAGGCCCCACTTCCTAATATCATCAACTTGAGGGCTGGGATCTGAATATATGAGTTTATGGGTGCACAAACATTCAGGCTTATCTCATAAAAACCTCCCACACTCACTTACCTGTGATTCTTCTCTTTCTGGCTGACTAGAAGGAGATGGCCCCAAGGTGACTTTCACAGCCACATGTTGAAGATGGCTGAGCTTCTGTCAGCTTGGTTCCCTGAATGACTGCATGGAGGAGGGCAACCTCACTGAGCTACTGGCCCATGCAGTACTAGTACTGTTGTGTGGAGCAAGATGTAAAGTTCTATGCTTGAGCTATTATGCACAGTGGGTCTGGTTTTTCAGTAGATAGGGGTTAACTTACACAGTGTGAGGAAGAGGAAATGAACTGTGAAGTAAAGTGAAAACTACCAGGTCAGGCAACCCAATCTGAACTGTAATCCTAGATTCACTGTTAACTAACTCTGTGTCTATGGCTAGTCTCTTAACTTCTTATAGACTAAATTTCCACATCCATAAAATGGAGAAAATAATTAATTTTTTGTCTTCTTCCAGGGTTGTCACGAGCTCCCCAAACAATAAAGCACTTTACGACATAGGAGGCATTATTATTAAGCTGTTTTCAGTCCCTGATACCTGCAGGTTGTAGGACCATGGTGCATGAAGGATTTTAAGGAGGCATTTGAGAAGAATGAGACAGTAGACAGTGAGGTCACATGACAATCTGGGGATGGGTGGAGGCACTTTTGAAATGTGAAAGGGACATAGACTGTATATCTGGAGCACAAAGGCAGGTTTCACCAGCTTTGTCCTGCTCAGCACCAGTTGGAAGAGAGCATCTGGCTTTGAAGTGTCTAAAGCCAGGCATGATGCTGGATTCTACAGCTGGTATGTGTTTCCTTAGACTTTCTGAGGGAAAGAGAAAGGAGTGAGAAGGGAATGTGGAACTAATTCCCACATTAATTGAAGACAATAAGGAGACAGCAGAATACTTGCTTCAGTCATGAGGCCCCTGGAACAGAAGAACTATGTCACATACCCAAAGGACAGCATAACCCACAATAAACCCCCACCACAAAACCCACAGACTATTACCCCATACTGTGGCATAAACTTGAGATGCATAATTGTATTAAGCCGGTGTCTTCTGTGACTTGTGCTTGACTCCTGACTAACCTCCAGAGAAAGGAAAAGTGAGAGCCATGGCTCCATGACTAACTCCCTTCCCTCTGCCCTGTTGGATTCCCTGGCAATCTGCAGGAGTGTTCTGAGACAGAGGCTGCAGTGGTCTCTGGGCCACTCCAGAGGAATAGTGACTCTGAGTATGGTGTCAAGGTTGGATAAGGGGGCTTAGAGCACCTCACTAAAAGCCTTGCTTTCCTGTCTGATTGCATACAGCCAGGGCAAAGCTGGTGGGGTAGGGCTAAGGACCTTTCATACCTAAGATGAACTACAGAGGTCTTTTGGTTACAACATATTTCTTCCACTTCCTTTCCTACCCCAACTGAAAATTCCGCCTTCCTGGACTCATTCTCAGGAGCATTTATTTACATTTTATTTTAAGATAATTATAGCTTGACATGTAATCGTGAGAGATAAAACAGAGAGACCCTGTGTACTCTTTGCCCCATTTTCTCCAATGGTAACATCTTTATAACTGTAGTACAATATCACACACAGGAAATTGACATTGATATAATCTCTTGACCGCATTGAGATTTCACCAGTTTTATGTACATTCATTTGTGTGTGTGTGTGTGTGTGTGTGTGTGTACTTAGTTCTAGGAAATTTTGTCAAAAGTGTAGACTTGTATGTCACCACTACTGTTAAGGTACAGAACAGTTTCATCACAAACATCCCTCCTGCTATTCCTTTGCAGTCACTGCCACGGCCTCCTTTTCTTTTCTCTCTACCCACCCCCAACCCCCATAGTCAGGTGCATTGAAAACCAGATTCATCTTAAAATACCTGAAATTAAATTAGTTGGTGAGGTCCTTTCTCCTACAGAACTATAAAGCTCAGCTATGAGGGCCCAGAAGCAAACATTAAAAGCATGACCCGAAGGTGGCCCGAAGGCCTTGGTCTCTAACCTCCTGTCTGTGATTTACTGTCTACTTCTTATTGGAAATGTTTCCTAACCTATTTGAGCCTCTGTTTTTTCATATCAAAAATAAGGACATTAAATCCAATGACCTGTGATGTTGCATGAGATAACACCTGAAATGGCACTGTATATTCTAGATAACCAAACAGTGGATGCATTGTCACATATATTATTCATTTAATTCCTACTTCAATGTGGGATTGATATTGTTGACCTATTTTTTCATAGAGAAACTGAGGTTCAGAGATTCCTCAGTGTGTTCCTGGTCAGGAACTTGGATGCCAGAAAGTCTAATTTCAAAACCAAGTCTAATGAAGCTTAAAGTCTGTTCTCCTCTGCCCTATTTATAAACACATGACTAATATTAATGAAAAGAGAAGAAAAAGTTAATTAGGACAAATGTGTGCACACTGACATGTACATGTAGATACATAGACACCAATCCATCTCCAAAACGCCATTTCTCTACCGAGTTCTTTCCTCCTTTAGAGTCTGCAAATTAATCTCCCAACCATCACTTTTAAAAACTGCCTACTGTTGTTCTAAATGTAGGTTTTATTATTGTTCAGGTATGGTAAGGCCAACAGATTAGAAGATGGCTTCCATTGAAAAGATAGTTTGCTACTTACAGTCCCCAAGAGGACAAGGCACACTGCACCATGCTACAAGGTCACAGAGAGAAGCACCAGGGTTGGTCATTAGGCAAAGTGAGGGGACAATGTGGCAAGAGTCTTTATTGTGGTTTCTGTGGGAAAGGCAAGGCAAGGCAAGCAAGCTTAGGATTGGTTAGTTTCAATCTGAAATTGAATAATTTCAGCAGGCTCTGGAGCATAGGGGCTGTCTGTAGTTGTCTGGTACCTGGCCCTGTGGTGATTAGAGCAGAGGAATAGTGACCCAGAGTGTGGAGGAGAGAGGGCCCTGGATAGGTTGGTTTGCATATGAAAGATGTATGGACAGATGAGTCATTTCTAGTAATTTGGGAGAAGCTCTCCCTTGCAGGTCAGCAAGGCCCCAAGATGTGAAAGCATCAAAAACACAGAAAATAAAAAGACATGATTAATATGACTCTCAGATTAGAGTTTTCCCACTTAGGAGGTAGAATTGGGTTCCAATACATTCAGGTTTCCAATATATTCAACTGACTGACGAATGTTTGTTCAGTTAATCAAAAGACTGGAAGGAGCAGTTTGAGAAGCATCAAAGGCTTAAGCAACCTATGCAAAATTTGGAAAGGCCAATCCAAGTTTTGATGAGCAGACTGGGACATAAAATTTATTGTCTAGAATTGTTAAGAAGAGACTACACTCAGAACCATTGCAGAGAAGGTGAAATCCATCTCAATTCTTCCTTTTCTGTGCCCATTATTCACTTCTCCATTCCTTCTCCTCAAGGACCTTGCCCCTCTTTTTCCATCTTCCTCCTGCTCACACTCAGTTGCCCCAATTCCCTGCAGCAGTGCTGAGTGCTCTGCCCTCCGATCTCTCAAAGTGCCCTAGGCTCGAAAATTACCTCCCCTCCCCAGTTCTTGTCACCTAGTCAGGTTCCCACTGTCTCAGTACGGAACATGTTTTCTTTTCTTTTTTTTCATAATACCAAATATTTTATCTTTAATGTAATAAAATAATCCTGCAAAATAAGTCTCCTATAAGTGTATACAAATAGAGGGATTTTTACTTTTATTTTAAGTTCAGGGGTACAAGTGCAGGTTTGTTACATAGGTAAACTTGTGTCATTGGGCTTGGTGTACAGATTATTTCATCACCCAGGTATTAAGCCTAGTACCATTAGTTATTTTTCCTGATCCTCTCCCTCTCCCACCCTCCATCCTCTGAAAGGCCCCATTGTGTGTTGTTCCCCTTTGTGTGTCCATGTGCAGAACAGGTTTTCTTAAATATTTTGAGAACTTAGAATGCCAAGAAATGTGTGTGTGTATGTATGTATGTATGTGTGTACTTGTGCTAGAATATCCAAGGAAGTTGTCTTTTTTAAAGCAAATTCTGTAGTCAGACCATGCAACAACATATGTAGGAAAATCAACATGGAGTAAATTAATCAAGTATCATTGCAATGAGAAATTTGTGTAGTGTCTATTTTGAGTCACTAATATATTTATCAGTGCCTGGAAATGTCAGACCAAAAAGAGACTTTGAGGTTTCAACTCAGGCTCTTTCGTTTGAGACATCCTAGATTATTACCTCACTTAATAGTTATTAGTGGTTTTGATGAAGCCATGGTGCTATTAGGCAAAGGCTCCAAACAAGCTACACATAGTGGACAATTATCTCTATATGTGGATCTAAATATCTGGTATGAAGAGTAATACTCTAGACTTGTTGGTTTCTTTTTCTCTCTGATTTCAAGAAAGATATGGCATTATTGAGAAATAGAAGAATTTTCACTTATTTTTTTACTTTTGAAACAGGGTTTTGCTTCATCACCCAGGCTGGAGTGCAGTGGCATGATTGGAGCTCAGTGCAGCCTTCAATCCCTGGGCTCAAGGAATCCTCTCACCTCAGCCTCCCAAATAGCTAGGACTACAGGTACACACTACCACATCTAGCTAATTTTCAACTTTTTTTTTGTAGAGATGGGGTCTTGCTCTGTTGCCCAGGCTGGTCTTGAACTTCTGGCCTCAAAGGATTCCCCTGCATTGGACTCTCAAAGTGCTGGGAATACAGGCATGAGCCACCATGCCCAGCCTACCTCATTTGTTGATAGCACTGATTCCTAGCACGGTTATTTTCATTCCTGGCTTAAAAAAAAAACTTACCCTATTTGCACACTGGAATGGAAGTAATGCATTCAGTAATTTCAGAACCTGAGTGTTGGCTGACATCAAGCAACTGAGATACACTGTAGCTGCTGTTGGGGAAGGAGGCTGGAGGCTGGCTCATGTTATGTTGGCCGGCAGGAGTTTGAGACCAGCCTGGGTGGCACGGTGATATCCCTGTCCTGTCTCTAGAAAAATAAAAACATTTTAAAAAATATGGGCTGGATTTTCTAGGCTACCAGATTAATCTTGAAAGATTTAGACATAAATATTTTATTTTAGCCTTTCTCATTATTACTGTTATGGTAGTAAAATAATGAATCTTATAAGTATTTTTTGAATGCTCAAGGTACATCTCTGAAAGAGTACCAGTCAAATGCTGATATTAGGGATTAAATCCAGTTTTGAGAGAGACAACAATTCATTCAAACTTGTTGCATGCAGGATCCTATGTCAAAGTGTATATGAGAGGGCACTCTGCTGGGTGGCGGCTGCTGTGGTTTGAATCATATGCCTTAGTATTGGCATTTGACAATAAGAATGGTCAACCTGAATTTCTAGTTGGATGTATAGCCAAAAAAATAAGAAGTCCTGAGGGAGTGGGGAACTTTGAGGGGTGGAGTGGTCCCTCCATGTACCCCTATATTACAGATTGCAGGTTCATACTGAGGATTTTACCTTGAGCTTCTGGGCTCCACAGAACACTTGCGTGTTTCCATAAGGGCCTAGAAGAAGTGTCTTCCATTCCCATGGGCACAATGCCAGAATGTGATTCCCTGGTTTTATTTTAAGCTCTTTCTTCCACCCAGAAACACAACCCACCACCCCTGAGAAAAGATGGGAAATAAGTGGATTAAACCAAACATTCAGAAGCTGCTCAATACAGTTCCTTGTGCACTAAAGAGGAGGTACAGTGCTGGGGTCGAGAAAGCAGGGAAGGAGTCAGGGCATGGGCACCCAAACCACTTATTGGCCATGTGTTCTGAGACAGGCTTCCTTCCTGGGCCCTGTCTAAAAACAATGGCATAATGACAGCACCTACCTTATATGGTTATTGAGAAGAAGAGGAGTTAGTGTATGTAAAGGGCATGAACAGGTGTTCGGCTTATATATGGTAAGTAGTCAGTAAGTGTAGTTTTTCTCTCAAAGACAGTTCTCCAGGCAGAGCAAGTGAGGAGGCCTTATTTTCCGCCCCTCAGCCGTTCAGAACTGGAAAGCTGTTGTATTTGCCCATGCACAGAGATACTTCAACTTTCCCAGAACTGAGCCCATTTGCTAACACGACCTTCTCCCTAAGCTTCCCCTTGAGTACCCCTCTCTCCATCCAGCTGTGAAGCTCTGAAATGAACTAGATCCCCAAAAGGCTGGTGGAAGCTGTAGGAATAGAGGTGTTAGAGGAGAAGGCAGAGAAATGTGACAGGAATCCTGCAGGATATGGGAGTAGCCTGAATATACAAGGGAAAACCTTGAGGTCTTGGCCAGTTTACTGTTTCTAGGGCTAAATGTACCACATCAAAGAAGGGAAAGGGAAGTTGTTCACCCAAGATCTTCAGTTTTCTTCCCCGTGGCCTCATTATAGTGCCTTATTTCTCTCTTGGGACTTCTGTTTACTCTGTCTTGTATTATCATAGCGTTCTTAATGTTAACATTTTTTCTACAATTGTAGTCTTAATGGAGAATATGTTAAAGAACATGTAGAGATACTAAGATCAGACAAATTTCTCCAATTTCCTTATGCTTAAAAAAAATGTGTTAAGCGTGTACTATCTCTTCTTTCTATTGCCTTCAAAAGAGAAAGACATATTTGTTGGCCAAGGCATTGATATGCTTCCAGGGGTAGTGGAGTGAGAAGTCTAGTGGAAGGAGGTAGTTTTGGTGGGCAAAGGAGGTGGAGTGAGAGAGAGGAAAGGTGAGGTAAGAAAGAGAACTTGTGAAAGTTGAAGCTTTTACAAAGCAGGGAGGAGATGAACTTGTATCAGCTGTGGTGATGTGGCTTTGGGCGAGATGAGGAAAGAGACGAGGAAAGAACTTCAAAGGAAAGTTTTGTTATGCATTGGGTAGTGTTGGTCTCTCTTCACTTTGTCCTCCCTTTTAAAATGAAAAAGGTCTTCATTAAAGATGCTCATTGCTCTTCAAGTATTTGGAGTTGGGTTTGTGTTGTTTTGGAAATCTCGCCCTGCTAAGTTGGGTAAGAAGAACTCACTTTATTTTGGAGAAGTTATAGGTCCCACTTAAGAAGCAAAACAAGGAAAGCTGAAGCTAAATGGTGCCCCAAAAGGTCAAGGATTGAGTGTGGCCACTTTACCCCTGGGTCTCAGCAGGTCTGAATAAGCCATAGTTCTATCTAGAATATTTGCTTATATTCTATAGAATATAAGCAAATATTCACTGATGCCCTTGGAACAGAGGAAACAGACAAGTATATTAAGGCTTAGACAAGGAAACTGGCAATTCCCACACAATGAGCATCAGACTGTGGGAGCCCAAAAGAGAGACATCGTTTGCAGACTTGAGAAGTGGCCTAAACTAAGTTCTGAAAAGTGAATAAGATGTAGGAAGATAAAGAAGGAAATGGATGGGATGGGGGAATGCACTCAGCTGGGGAGAGGAAAGTTTTTCCCAGGCCAGCTGCTTCTTCTCTATTGGGCCTGGGGAGAAAGGTGTGCTGTGGGAGAGAGACTCCCTGGACCAAGGCCAGGCAAAACCAGGGACTGGACTTGTCTTGTTCTCATAATGTGAACTAGATGCTGATGCTGAAGTGAAACTCTTGCACAATGATGTTCACAGACACCTTTCCCTGGACATCTGTGTCTCCGTGGAGGCTGGGCTGATGGTCCTGAAGAGGAAACTCTGATTCCAGCACTGGTGGACTGTAAGGCTGAGTGAACAGCCCTCATTCAGCTTATGTGGGTCCCCAAACCTCCATAAGGAACCTAATTCGTTGGGAGTAGTGACGATACCCATAGAGAAAGGTGGTGGGAGGTACTAACTGGATGACATTAGGGACTTGAGCCTCAGAACAGGGGGACATTTTTCCATTTGCTCTGGGTCTTTTTCCATCTTAAAGTCAGCCAGATATGCCACCTCTTCTATTTGGCCCACACTTAACGACTTAGTTCTGACTGCTGCCTGCCTGTCCACACATCGTATGCCCAGGTTAGACCCACGCTTCTTAACTATCCTGGAGCCTGGACTTTACCAAAGAGAGAAGCAGCCCATCTCCTTCCCCTGGTCTTCCCTTCGTCATCTCTGTCTGCCCCCAGGCAACCCCAGGAAAATTGGGTATCTGCTTCCTAGGCTGACCTAAGCATCAAACAGATTAGGAATTTTATGCCCCACCCCAAACCCCCGAATTAGCAAACTATTTTTTTTGTTTATTGCATTGTTTCTTATGCATCCCCCTCCCTCATCCACATGTACATGACCATGGAGACTTCATTTACTCAAGAAATAAATGACAGGAAACAAAGTAACATAGTATGTTTTTAGCAGGAACAAAAGCCTCAGTGTGAAGGCCTCAGAGTTGAATTTCTGGCTCTTACTAGTTGGTGGGAAGATTCTGTGGGGTACAGTGTCAGGAATTTTCCTTTCCTAAAATCAAACCTGATAATTTGAACACCAGAAGAAAGTCTAGCATATAGTGAATGGTTGTGCTTTGAAATTCAGCAGAGAAATAGAATGGATATTTTGAGGGATTATGATTAGGAGAGAAGTGATTTATTTATTTTTTTAAAAAAAGATGGACTAAACTAGAGCACTCATATATACCAGTGGGAGTGATCCCATAGAGAGTAATACGTAATGATGCCAAAGAGGGGACAATTGCAGGGACAAAGGCCTGGATTAGCAAGAGGCACACACTGTCCTGATAAAGTCCAGGAGCTGGCCTTTGATAGGAGGAGGACCAATTCTTTCATTGTGTCAGGAAGGAAGAAAGAATTAGGGTGGATGTTCTCGTGGCTTGGGAGATTTGATGGTGGGAAGACACAGGTGCTTCTGTCTGATTGATTCAAGTCTCTTGATGGCTTTTGGGTGGCATCAAGTTCTGCTGAGTGTGGTGTTGGTGATGGGAGTATGCACTGGAGATTTCATGACAGAAGATGTAAAAGAACTCCAGGAAATGTAAAGTGGAATTTACTAGGGAGTTGAGTGCTTATCGGGATTTTTATCATTACATTGAGGTTACCTGACACAATAATATGAGTGGGGTTTAAAACTAGAAATTCGGCTGGGCATGGTGGCTCATGCCTGTAATCTTAGCACTTTAAGAGGCCGAGGTGGGTGGATTGCCTAAGTTCAGGAGTTCGAGACCACCCTGGGCAACATGGTGATACCCAGTCTCTGCTAAAATACAAAAAATTAGCCGGGCATGGTGGTGGGCAACTGTAGTCCCTGTTACCCAGGAGACTGAGGCATGAGAATTACTTGAATCCAGGAGGCGAAGATTGCAGTGAGCCAAGATTGTGCCATTGCACTCCAGCCTGGGCGACCCCAAAAAAAAGAAGAAGAAACAATCAGCTGTTGGGGAGAGGGTTCAGGGTTCAGAGTGTGTGGACATTTTGATTTGACAAAGGTTGGGGTTTTTCTAGGTGTGTGTAAAAAAGGGAGGGGGTGAATTTGTTAAAGATGTTTTCAATGGACTGACTGTCATTTTGGGTCAGGGACTTTAGGCTGGGTAAAGTGGAAAGAGAAACAATGAGGGGGTAATAGAGAGTGAAATAGTGGTGGGTTTAATGCATAGAGGTTTCACTGAAGTTGAAGAATTGTTGGTGACAAGGAGTTTAATGGTAGGCTGAAGAATGACCTCCAAATAGTCCTGCTTTTGCATCTGGAATCTGTGAATGTTACCTTATATGGCAAAAGTGATTTTGCAATGTGAGGATGCTCAGAATCTTAAAATGGGGAGATTATCCTGGATTATCTGGGTTGGGCCTTAAATGTAATCACAAGTACCCAGCTGTACAGTGATTGTGAGTATGTGTGTATGTGTGAATGTGCTGTACAAGGTAGATGGCCAAGGGGGTGGGTTACTCTGAAGTGGGCTTGAGTCAGTATCTAGACTCCAACAATTACTAGTAGTATAAATTTGTACAAATTACCAACCTCAGCAAGCTTTGATTTTTCATCTATAAAATAATGTTGATAATCCTGTTCACTTTATAAGGTATTATGAAGATTAGGTAAATTAATCTTTACAAAGCACACAATATAATCTCCAGCACAGAGTAAACATATTGTTATTGTTATTTTGTTATTATTTTGGAAGGAATTCTGCATTGCAAACACTGAGATGTAGCTTTTAATTTAGCAAGTGCCTGTTTGTATTTAAGAAAAACAGCCCTGCAGTATCTTCATAGTCAAAGAGAAATGCTGCACCTAATCAGGGAGTATTGATTAGAGGGTGTGCCCCAAGCTCTGAGATGTCTCTGCAATCCTGTTCATAAATGGACAGTGAAGCATGAAGTCATAAAATGTTTTATGGAAAAACCCATGAAAACTTCAAGACTTCTGTAATACTTATAAAGAATAATTTAAACCATTCATATTTTATTAGAAAATGCCAGTGGTTATGAGTTAATCAATTTCAAATTGATTTTATTTGTGTAAAATTGGCATTTTAAAAAGTGAATTTATTGCTCACAGTTATGTCTTCCAATGTGAAATTATTGCAATACTGGTAATAAATGCACTCTGATTGAATCTATGTCATTAATCAAATATTCCCAAATTGAACTCCTAATAGTGTCTTATAAGATTAAAAAGACACAGAGGATGTTGGCTGCTTTTCAAGGTCTCAACTAAGGAGGAAGAAGAAATGGTGACTCTAAAGGACATTTACTATTTTTGTTTTTCTTTTTGGTCTTTCTTAACTGCTTCAAGCCTGTAACCCCCTCCTGTGTTTGAGAAATCTACCACCTTATGAGTCTTGGTAGGAGGCAGGGTTCACCTCCTACTAAAGAAGGTGGCAAGGTAGCAGGCCAAAAATGACAGATTCTTTCCTGGTTTCCCTTGGAGGTAGAGTGTGCATGTGAGCAAGGCTCAATCCCTCAGATAACCTCCACCCTCTGAAACATTGCTAAATGAAGCAAACAGGTAGGCTCAGTGGAGAATTCTTTCTGGCAGCAGACGCAATGGCAGAGGCAGAGGCAACTCGAAGTCTGGTGGCACGGGCTGTGCAAGGTGGCATCTAGCATTCTTCAGCTGTAGCAGGGGTGTTGCTTAATTTACTTAAAATCAGTCATAAGTAGGATGATGAAACATCCTAGTTTGCCAGAGACAGTTTCAGTTTATACCTGTCATCTAGTGTAAGTTTTGATAGCATTCTCCTTTGCTTTCAAAATTTTCCAATTTGGAAAGTAAATAAGATGGTGTATTTACTTTCGCCATGGTCAGGATTCTCCAGAGAAATAGAACAAACACGAGCTAGATAGATGATAGGTAGATAGATACATACATACACATACATAGACACATACATAGATATATATTTATTATGATGATTGGCTCACACAATTACAAAGGCTGAGAAGTCCAACTATCTTCTGTCTATAAGCTGGAGATCCTGGAAAACAGCTGGTAGAGTTTCAGTTCAAACCTGAAGGCCTGAGAACAGGAGAATGGATGCCATATGTACCATTCATCCAACATTCCCTACTCCCTTTACTTGATTTATTTTTTCTTCATAGCACCTATTATCACATGATCTGTTTAGAATATGTAGTTAATTCTTATTATTCTTGTATTCCATATTTGTGAGTTTGCCTGCTTGCTAAAATTTATTTGTAACTTCAACATCAATACTGGAGTTACTTTTTTTTTTTTTTTGAGATGGAGTCTCGCTCTGTCACCCAGGCTAGAGTGCAGTGGTGCGATCTCGGCTCACTGCAAGCTCCACCTCCCGGGTTCACGCCATTCTCCTGCCTCAGCCTCCCGAGTAGCTGGGACTACAGGTGCCCGCCACCACGACCGGCTAATTTTTTGTATTTTTAGTAGAGACGGGATTTCACCGTGTTAGCCAGGATGGTCTCGATCTCCTGACCTCGTGATCCACCTGCCTCGGCCTCCCCAAGTGCTGGGATTACAGGCGCGAGTACTGGAGTTACTTTTGTGGTCATTTGCAGGCGTGCGCAGAGCAGCGAAATACGTGAGTCACCTGATGCACAGATTCCCAGCTAGGGTTGAACAAGGCAATCATCTGTTTTCTTGTAAACAGGTGTCCTTTTTGTGCTATATTTAGTGCCATGTTTTTTTCCCCACATTTTTGTTGGTGATTTCTCTGTTTAAAATGGCCCCCAAGTGTAGTTCTGAAGTGCTGTCTAGAGTTTCTATGTGCAGGAAGGCTGCATATGCCTTACATACAAAACATGGTGTTAAATATGCTGTAGTCAGATTTAAGTTATATTGCTGTTGGCCATGAGCTCAATGTTAATGAATCAACGGTGTATATATACATATTAGATAAGGTACCTTTAAACAAAAACACACATAAAACAAGCTTGTGTATTGATCAGTTGATGAAAATGTAATCAAGGGCTCACAGGAATCTAACTCCGTACTTTTCTTAAGAGCAATGGTTTAGTCTTCACTAATTCAATGTTTGTGGCAACTTTATAGAACATACTTACTGTGAATAAAGAGAGTTGACTGTATTTATTTATTTCTTTACAATTAGTCCTTTCTTAGCCAAACTCCAAGAGAATATATATATTGTCATCTTGTTTTCTGCTGTCTCCTTGGCATTTAGAACAATGTCTGGGACACAGCATTTAATAAATTTTTTTTACCTGGATAAATAAATGCACTTCAATGGTCTCAAAAATGAACATATACATATGTTTATGCATATTTATTTATAGAGTAAATAAAGACACTGTCAATCTGTATATACAATATTAGAAAAGCTTAATTTTCATACTTTAGATAAAAATTAAATAAAAATATAATATCTATTTTTTTCTGTATCCCAGTATCTTATTTTTGTATAACTGTGAAGAATGTGTTCCTCATTTTTGAAGATCATTACACTTGACAGCTTCTAGACAATGCTGAAGGTTTTACATGAGATGGTTTTGGTTATATTGCATGGTATGATACTGGGAAGCTTTTATGTTAAGTCCTGTCCAGAATATTACATTTGGAAGGTGTCTTAGTTCCTTTGTGTTACTATAAAGAAGTACCTGAGACTGAGTAATTTATTTTAAAAAAGAGATTTATTTGGCTCACAGTTCTGCAGGATGTATAAGAAGCATGGCGCCAGTATCTGCTTCTAGTGAGGGCTTCAGACTGCTTCCACTCATGGTGGAAGGTGAAAGGGAGACAGAGTGTGCAGAGACCATATAGAAAAAAAAGAGGCAAGAGTAGGGGGAGCTGCCAGGCTCTTTTGAACAACCAGCTCTCGTGGGAACTAACAGAATAAGAATTCACTCACTACCACAAGGATGCCATCAAGCCAGTCATAAGGGCTCTATCCCCATGATCCAAATGCCTCCCATTAGACCCCATCTTCAACATTCGGGATCAGATTGCAACATGAGATTTGGAGGGTCAAATATCCCAACTACAGCAGAAGGAACTGTAGATTCTTGGTGGTCCACTCTCACAGACAAAGCATTACCTCTTCTGTAACATCTGTCTCCTGCTTTCATCAATTTTTACTTCATAGCCACTTCCTTAATGTTTGGACAATTTTACCACTTAGAAATATTTTTCTTTTAATGAGTTGAAATCTGTCAACCTATATCTTCCAACGATAAGACCTAAATTTGTCCCCTTGAATGCACAAATCAGTTTCCTTCCTCTGGCCTATGATGACTCCATATACATGTGTAGAGAGTTATATAGTTGCTTCCATGTCCTTGACTTTAAATTTTTCCAGTTATTTCAAGCACTATTTTCAAAGGCTTCCTTATTTGAGGATTGTGTCTTGGCAGCTCAAAAGAGAGAACATCTTTAAACAAATTTCATGGGAGCAAAATGACAATCTACAACAAATTGGCCAGTGAATACAGCTGAACAACTTTTAAAGAACAGATGTGTTCATTATGTACAATATTAATTAGAAAAATTTAAAAAATCTTCAAAAACAGCAACAACAACAACAACAACAGAATAGTTGTGTCTAATGTTCAGTTTTAGGTTGTTTTCTTTTCTATACTAGGTAGTAATCACTTCTTCCACCCCATTATCTCCAAACACTCCACAGTTTATTGTACAGTAGTCTTGCATTAAACGTGCCTTTGGTAATACAGGAGAAGAGACTGGATTACAGAGAGATGGCAGCAGATGCAGAGACAAAATAATTAGTATAGTGATAGAGAATTCAACAGGAGAAAAATTTACAGAGTATTAACAAGGGGATCACGAGCATACAGAAAATCCAGAGAAATTTTAGGAAAGTTGCACGGAAATTTGAACTACATCATTTGGATCCTAAAAGACAGGATATAGTAGATTGATTGCAAAAGTGGCCATAATGCTTTCCTTCCCTGTATGTATACCCTTTCAATGTGACTTTGTAACTACTTCCATTGAGAAGCAATATCTATTTCCCATCTCTTGGATCTGGGCAAATCTTGTGACTTGCTATTGCCAATAGAATGCTTCCACAGCAATGTATACACCATTTGCACTGCTTCCATTATTCCTTGTCTTACTTTCATTTTACCTCAGTTTACCTGTCCTGTGTTTACATCTACCAAATATAGCATCAACACTTAATTTCTTATCTGTTTTGCTTTCCAGAGGGTCTAGATTAAGGTGTAACAAAAAATTAAAAGGAGATAGTTCAAAATTCTACCAGTAACGAAAAAAACCCCAACAGGAATATCCAGTTATCCTCTAAAATCCCTAAATTATAGAAGGCAAGCCAAACCATCATTAATGATGTTTAATTGATGTTTAGTATAGTTTGAATTAAACTTAGGTCAGATGTCTCATAAAATAGAAATCTTTTTATTATGGGCTCCTTGTTTATTTGACAAAACTCAAGAAACCTTCTTTTATCCATTTGGTCATTACCTTATGTCTATTTTGTGAATCTTGGAATATAATTTTACTATTTTAATGATTATGAGAATGCATAGATGTTAGAACTTTCACTTCTGTGGCATATATTGTTCTCCAATATTTATGTTAAATGAAACTATCCACCTTCGCCCATTAAGATATAATTCCATGGGACAACAGTATCCATTAAGATATAATATATTTTATCATGCCTTTAAGATATGTGTAGAGTAAGAATAGATTTTACCTATAGTGGTAGAAAAATGAAGAATGCAACTGCTATTATAAAAGTATTGTCTTCTTTTTGTATATAATTTTTCTTTTAGTTCTTGGTATCATAATTTTTTAGTGGTTAGAGGAAAAAATCCATCAACTGTTTACCCCTACTGATGCTTATTCTATCAATAAAATAGCAAACATACCTTCTTTTTCCAAAGAATTCGGTATTTCCCATGTGGTGTCTTAGAGGGAAGTACAGCCCTTCTCTGGTGGTGAATGTTTAGGAAGGGTTGGAGAAATCCTCTGAGACAGTGGGGACCCTGGGGGCCTTGAGGAGGGGTTGAGCAATAGGTCTGTGCTAGGGAAGGAAGGGGAGCAGTGGACATGTGCTTGTGCAAGGTGAAGGACAAGAGAGAAAAGAGGGAGAATTGAAGAAGAGGGAAAAACAATAAACAGCAAAAACGGAGAAAGAAAGAGACAACTATGGAGGAAAGAATCCCAGTCTTAGCTCTCTCATGAGCTGTAAGCAGCCTTAAAACATCATTTGTCATGTTTCCATACTGGGGAAAGTAAAATCATTATCCTCATTTTATTGGTGGTGGAACAAATGCCTTTTTGATAAAGTGACACATGACTTCTCCTGCCCCCTAAGTTTTTTTTTGCTATGGTTTCTTCTTTAACATAGAAAGGAAGAAATGATACCTATATCTCTATTTATCTATATCTATATCTATATCTATAGAGAGAGTGTCTGTGAGGGCACATTCAAGGGATAGCTATCTAGGAATCTCAGTATTTATTCTCTGAGGCTTTAACTGTAAAATCAATTCAAATCAACAGATATTTATTTAGAATCTATAAAGTACAAATTCATTTAGTAAGGAGTTAGGAGGTTATAAAGTAATGGAAGTACATATCTCAAGCCCTAGATTATCCAGAGAAGTCCTGATATAAAACACTTTTACTCACTATCTCCATAACTGCATCTGTCCCTGTCAGCCTAAGTAATCAGTTTTGGTTTAAAAAACAGTTAAAATCACATAAGACACCACCTCTGTCTTTGAATTCATCTGGGGAACATCATACATGAAGTGCTAAAGGACAGAAGAAGTAATCTGAGGTGGCAGCCCCACGTGGATGGGTGGGATTGGAGAGTGGAACAGGCTAGTTCTCCTGGAGTGGCAGAGTCTCTCCTTTCCAGCCCTGAGTGGAACAGGCTAGTTCTCCTGGAGTGGCAGAGTCTCTCCTTTCCAGCCAGTGCTGAGCAGTGGGTGGTTTTGGTTGCAGCCCTGTGGTTTGACTAAAACTATTCTGTAGTGTAGGTAGGCATTCACCTTTGTTAGAAGCTACTGCTTGTCTTCCAAGATGGTTCCAACATTTTACACTCCCACCGGCAATGTTAGAGAACTTCGCTTACCCTACATACTCACTAACTCTCATACTGCCATTTTAAAAACATTTTTTAGCCATTCTGGTGGGTTTGTAGTAGTATCTTACTGTGGTTTTAATTTGCATTTCTCAGATGAACAATTACCTTGAAAAACTTTCTATGGCCTTATTGGCCATTTGCATATCTTCTTTTATAAAGTACCTGTTTAAATCTACCACCTACTTTTATTGAGTTACTTGTCTCATTATTACTGATTTGTAAAAATTCTCTGTATATTATGAATACAAATCTTCTGTCACATATACGCCAGCCATACTTTTGGATGCAAAAAACAGAACTTGACTAGTGGTGACTTAAACAATGACAATATCAATTCTTTGATATAACAGAAACTCTAGAGCCATGCAGCCCTTGGCTAACTAAGCAGATCTGCCATCCTTAGCAGTTTGGCTTTTCATGCTTAGCTTGTGAGCTCATGTTGCAAGATGGCTGTAATTGCTTCAAGCACTATGGCTGTGATTGCTTCAAGCACTATGCCTGAATTCAAAGGCAGGAAGAGTGAGGGCAACAAGCAGGCAATATGAAGAGGTCCTTGAGTGATCACTCCTTCTTTCAGTGGAGATAAAAATTATTTCTCAGAAGCACCCTCAAACTTCCTCTTAATTCTTATTGGCCAGAATTAGGTATCCTGCACACACGCATACCAGCAATAGGGAGCCTGGGAAATAAGCACTGGCAATGGTTTACTGTACTGTAGCCATGATTAGATTAGACAATCATGATTCATGCCCTGGAGCTGGGATACTGCATTAACACAGGTGCTATTAGCTAGAAGAGAGGAATGCTTGTTGGGTAGGTACAACCTAACATGTAAATATTAAATGCCAAAAGCTATGTGTTACTCTCCAATGCAGTGAGAGATCCTTTAAAAAATCTGTAAGCCCCTGGTAGGCTTATCGACAAAATAAAAGTTAGGAAACCAAGTTCTTCACTTAAATCCATAAAACAATGCCACCATCCCAAACTCCCATTAAATAGCTGATTGTAGAGAAGCCCTGCAGGCTTGAAGAGCTACATCAAGTTGTTAGTTCTGATTACATGTTATTGCTGCAATAGGAAGGCAGAATTAATAACTACATTGTCTAAGGGACAAGGCCAAGTGACTCCAGTAGAAGAGTTGAAGGCAAATGGAGGTTAAGAGCCATTTGCTGGGTTTCCCTGAAAGTAGAGCCTGAGCCAAGGGCATTTTAGGTAGTTTATTTGGGAAGTGATCACAGGAAACAGTAGTAAAGGGCTGGGGAGAGTGAAATAGAGGCAAGGAAGGCATTGCAAAAACACACTAAGAGTCGGCCATCTTTGTGGGTGACTATAGCTTAATTGTGCTGGGAGCCTCAGGACCTGCACAGAATACATGGCAAAATTTCATGCCCCAAAGTTCTACAAGTGTAGATCAGCTTTGTTGGCATCACCTTGACTGTGATAGACCTGTAAATTCATGGGCCTCATCCTGACATCCTGAATCCAAAATGTGGTGGGAGTGGGGAGGGGGGTGGGTCAGTATATTGTATTTCAACAAGCTCATCAGGTGAGTCTTGTGCATGTTCACATTTGAGAATCACCAGTCTACTCCCTAGAGAGAGTGTTGATTAATTAGCTCATGTGCCCACTGGTCATACCGTGGGGGGTTAAGTCCCTTCTACTTTCAGATTGCTCGTGCATTACTGTATCCCTTACCTCTCATCAGAGAAGCCCCCAGAAGAAAATAAGAGATTTCAGTGCAGCTTAGTCATGGCCCTTCAAGGTACACCCACAGGGTGCTGGTTTCTACAGTGGCGGCTGGAGTAAAAGGTGGGTCAGAAGAGTGTTGCATGAGAGATATCTGACTCAGGAGAGGAGAACCAGATTTGGCCAGCTTAGATCATGACAGCTCCTTCAATTATATGAACTTCATGGAAGGAGTCCATGAAGTTTTTAATGCATTAAGCTCTTTCTAAAGGGCCCTAAGCTCCTAGGAGAAAACACACTGTGTAATTGCACAGGACTTCAGTGTACAGAAAACATTAACAAGACACATGAGAAACAGTACCTGTTTATGCTGTGGTATGTCCTTGAGGCAGGTGGAGT
Organism: Pongo pygmaeus; assembly: GCF_028885625.2. Lineage (NCBI taxonomy): Eukaryota > Metazoa > Chordata > Mammalia > Primates > Hominidae > Pongo > Pongo pygmaeus. The sequence goes on from NC_072390.2 coordinate 66,456,348, forward strand.
GTTTCCATCTGTTGAAGTAGCCTCTGTGATGTCCCCCTGTTGGGATCAGGTTAAAGAGAACAGATTTCTCACTTTATTGGGAAAAAAGCTTCTCAACAGCAGATATTTATTTGCCCTCCCTCAATTTCTTTGGGAATTTAAAGCTGTGCAGTTTACCTTCTCTATTTCTTTCATATTGCCCCAAGAACACTTGATTCTCTGCCAGCCATTTGCTTTTGTTCCAGTTTTTTCCTTTCTGCTTTGACCTTAAAAAAGTCACTATGGTCATAATTTTATTTGAATCATTTGAAAAAAGGAAGAAAATTTTACCATAAGACTAGAGTTAATATGGGCTGGTGGGGCATGGATGATGAACTCAGGTGTCAGGTGGAGAGACTCACCCTATAATTCCTCTGTAAGTGATGTTTGATTCAACACATGGAATTTCAGATTTTTATTCAGAATTATCATTAGGCTGAAGAGGCAATAAAATGCGTTGCAAAGATTAAGACAGTAAACATATTTGCAGGCTTTCTCTATTGTGAATGGGAGGTACATTAAAACTCAATTACAAGATTTCAGCCATTGCAATATGGATCTTAAGAGTCCATGTGAATAGTGGTTTCCCTGGGGAAAGATGGCCAATCTTTTCTTTATTTTCCCCATCTTAGTTCTTCCATTCCAGTGCACAAGTCCTAAACACCAACTGTGTCTGGTGATGATGCTTAGTGGATACCTGTCACTAGGTCCTGAAAGTACCCACTGTACTGGTCCCCTGGAATGGACTGACTTAGTGCCTGAGAAACCACCACCACCACACACTCTCTTAATTATAACTCAAGGAACTCCAAATTCTTAGGTTTTATTTTTAGTGTCCTTTTCAGACGTTTTGACATTGGCATTGGTGCATTTTTAAGCCTCATTGTAATTCTTTATTTTGGTCCAGAGTCTTGTACTGACTCTAATGATCTCCTCCTTCTGCCTGGCTCTGGCTCTAGAAATTTTTGCTTGTCTCTGTCACCTTCAGTTTATGCTTATGGGGGAGCCAGAATTAAAATATGATTGTTTTGTCATCAAACAGATATTTATTGAGTGCCTGCTATGCTCCAAGCATCATATTAGATGTTAAAATATAAAAATGAACAAAACGTAGTTGCAGTTTTGATGCAGGATTTTTCTTGGCCACTTTGCCAGCCAGGGACCTCCAGCCAGAGATGCCCCTGCTTGGGCCTCCCTAAGCCCTGGGCCTGACTCAGGAGGTGGCCTGCCCACCAGGCCCACCAGGCTGCATCTGGCTTGTGTGCCAGCTCAGCCCACCTGTGTTATAGCTTATACCTGTATTCAGTGGTTCTGGCGTTCTTGTCCCATGTCCAAGAAGAATGAGGTTATGCTGACAATTCAAAGGGTGAGAAGGGCAGAGAAGAATTTTATTGAGCAATGGAACAGCTCTCAGTTGAGAGGGGATGTGGGAGTGGTCCCCTACCCCTGCAGTGAGGTGGTTTCTCTCTCACTGTGGCTGGGTCCAGGGCTTTTATGGGCTCAGAATGGGGAGTATGTGCTGATTGGTGTGTGAGTATGCAAAAAGGCTAAAGAAAAGGTGTCACTCAAAGGTGGGCATGACAGTGTAAAAAAAAAATTAGGGAAGGTTAAGTATATGCAAAATAAGTAAAGGGTGGGGATCAGTCATAGGAAATCATGCCAAAGAGGAAGGCAGTTTCTCAATCCAGTCTGTAGATTTATCCAGGACTGTCTTCAGCTTGAAGATAGGGTTTCACCCGGGGACCTGCCCCTGTCTGCCTAGGCATTTGTGTGCTTCCTGTTGCTATCAGTTTTAGAAAAATTAGAATGTAGGAAATAAAGATCTGAGCATCACTTACCATCACAGACCATTGAAAGTTATACAAGGGAGGAAACAGCATGGTGCTTTTGGTGCACAGAAAGGTGTCCATTCTTCATGGAAGAGGAGAGGAAGGACTTGTGAAAAGTTCACAGTGAAGGTAAAAATTGAGCTGGGCTTTGAAGGATGAGTAGGAGATTGTTGCTTGAACTACAAGGGTAATTTTTCAAGGAAGGCAGATCAAGTGCATAACATCTTTGGCTGATGCAGAAGAGTCCAGCAGTGTTGCAGTATATTGTGCTTTAGGAGGAATTGAAGGCAGGGAGACCTGCAGGGCAAGTCAGTGGACAGGGTCTGAATCTCTTCCTCCAGTAATTAAGAGGTCTGTAGTAACTTGGGGGAGTGGTTGAAAGACCTAAGTCATAGAATTTTGAGGAGTGAGAGAGGTAGAAAAGTAGACAGAGTAAATATAACTTACACTTTTACATATTTTAACAGAATGGAAGAAAAATGGATGGTTGTATTTAGGGAGAATATCCAAAAGAGTCCTCCTACCTCTTTTTTGATGGAAGAAGGATTTAATAGAAAGGGAATATTTGAAAGGAAAGGAACTAATTCAGTGCATGAGTTCCAGAAGACGAGGAAGAAAACTGGATTGAGTTTAAGGGTGAGTCTTAGAAAGGATTAGGAAGTACTTCTCCATGTAGAAATTGAAGAAAGGAAGAAGAAGTTGTGGATAAATGTACTTATGCTTCTGGAGGGGAGGATGGAAGAAAAACAAGGGAGTTCATGCCTGGTTACTTCTATGTTATTCAAAAAGCAGGAATCAAAGATGTTTGGGGTGAGAGTTGTGGAGGAGAGTGTTAGCATTTTAGATCTGCTGCTGTTACATAGAGGAATGAGATCTGTATAAGGGAAAGCATACATTTAAAAATTCTAGAGCCTTCACATTTTAAGTGTGAGAGAGCAAATCTTCATATGAATAAGGGAGCTGGATGAGAGAGACTTGGCCATTTTTCCTGAGTTTCAACTTCCCTGTGGGATGTGTGTTCATTGATCCCTGCCTCCCCTGTCTGGCTGGCCTCTAGGAAGGGGCCAGCACTACTAGGGTTGTCGTCAGATCAGGGATAAATCTTATTCTCCAAACTCCCTTGATCACAACTGAGGCAAGTCAGGGTTTTCAAAATGGATGGATCATTCATTTACAAGTGAGATCCATTTTAGAATGGATCATTCGTTTACAAGTGAGACATAAACAGAGACATACAGGAAAATATTAGAAACAAGAACAGGTTGCAAAATTGAGGTTTCTGAAATTACCTTTTTCTAGCTCATTCCTAGGCTCACAGGCTCTTTCACCTTCCAGAGCTTATCCTGGAAAACGAGTTTGCTGTAGTCTAGCTTCCAAGACTGGCTTCTTCCCTAGCTCCAGCTTGCCTCTATGGATTCATGGTTTCATAGAATGGCCCACTGTGCAGACCCTGTTGCCTGGACCCCTCAAATGTCCCCACAGTCGAGGTGGCAGAGAGACTCACTCTCTGCTTCCATCTCTTCCCATCTTCCACTGGGAAGTTTTCTCTTTAAGAAGAAGTCCCCTTTCCCTGTTCGCTGGCAAACCTGTTGAGACTGAATGAAATGAACGAGATGAACATTCTGAGCCACTTTCTAGACACAGGGAATCACTTGGAACTTAGTAGAGGCCCGGTGGTATAATGCTATAATAAAAATATTACCCAAACACCAAGAGCTGCGGTGAAAAGATTTTACCTAGAAATCCAAACATTGCAATTTTTATACAATGAAATTATTCTAAAAGGCTTTATAAATAAATTCTCTACTTTAAATCATACCACTTTAATAATTCAAGGTTAGTTTTTTAGTTTATGTCCCCTAAGGTTGTGACTGATCAGTCTATGCTTTCATGGTTGTTCCATCTGACAGATATGTTTTGACAGGAAAATTCTTTTTGAATAATAACTGTAAAAATATAAACTATTTTTCTTATTCCTAAATCCTACACAGTAAGTAAACTACAGAACTGGACTGAAACTCAGCTTTGTTTGACTTCAAGTTTGGTTTACAGTTAAGTTAAATAAGAAGTGCTTCTACCAGAGACCACGGTCCACTGCCAGCAGCAATAATTGACAAACATCCCAGCCGCTTTGGGAAGGTTTAGTGTATTGTCTCAGCCATTGCTCCCAGTGCATCATTCAGACTTATCAAAACAGTGAAGTCCTTGTACTCACGGAGTTGATGTTCAAGTGATGATGACTGTGGTCCCTGGGCTTATTCAGGATTTGCAGTCAGCTTCCTGTCCCATTCATTTCCCGACCAACCACAACCAGGACTTACTGTATCTGGGAAGTCAAGTCAGGTTCCACAGATTACAGACTGGGACGTGAGAGGAACAGGGCTAAGTCTCTTATTGTTTGAAGATTATGATTAATGCTTAAGGCCTAAGAGCAGATTGGAGGGATGGAGCTGATGATGGGATAGAAAACTGGCACTTTGCTGAGCCTGGACCAGGAAGCTCTTCTCCTGTGGTGCAGAAAGAGAAATTACTATGGTCTCAGTTAGTAGTGGGATTTTACAATAACTTTTATGTAAGCAGAAAAATTACTTGTGTACCATTTTTATTTGATTTCTTGGAAAGCACAACATTCTAATTTTAAACATCGTTTGCATCAATTTTCTGAGTCTCCATAATTTTCTGTTTACAAATTTGCAGATCCTTTTAAAAATATTCACTAACAGAAATAATCTTGACCTGATTTTTTTAGTATCATGGTTTTAATTGTTTAAACATTTCAGGCAAATTTTGAACCCTGAAAGTTTAGTTCTGAGGAAAAAGTGAACACATTAGGAATCAAGAAAAAAAAAGAAGAGGAAGAAAAAGAGGCAGCAACATGACAAATACAAGATCAGTAATATGGGTCCTGCTGCTAGGGTGTTTTTGTTTTTAGGATATGTCTCACTCTGTTCCCCAGGATGGAGTGCAGTGGCATGATCACGACTCACTGCAGCCTCGACCTCCTGAGCTCAAGCAATCCTCCTACCTCAGCCTCCCAAGCCCCTCGGACTATGGGTGAGCACCACCACACCTGGCTAATTTTAAAAAAATATTTTGTAGAGGCAGGATCTCACTCTGTTGCTCAGGCTGATCTCGAACTCCTGGGCTCAAGCAATCCTCCTGCCTCAGCCTCCCAAAGTGCTGAGATCACAGATGTAAGCCACCATGCCTAGCCTATGTTTTCACTCCCTGACTCTGAGGAGACGGCGCTTATGGAGAAAATAAAAAATTTCTGGGCTCTAAGTCTTGTTGGTTATACCTTTTAGCTTTCATTAACTGATTATGTAACCAATTTATCTGAGTTTCAGCTTCTTTATTTGTGAAATGATGGAGCTGAACCATATGACCACAGAACCCTTTCTCTTTTCATATACAAGAAATTTGGATAATTCCTCTTTGGGCCTGAAATAACAACATAAAGTTTGAAAAGTATTTATGTTTAATTAAAAAAAAAAACTTAGTTGTGTTTAATTCCTCAATTTAATTTTGGTTGACTAAAACCTCTTAGCTTTGGATTTCCTAGGGCTCTGGAATAGTACCTGATAACAAGTCTGTGTAAATGAAGGTGAAACTATGCGGTCATTAGTGGCCTAAGGCTTCCTTAAGCAAGTCAGACAGTCCGGGGACCAAACTGCTCTATACCAGACTGGCTCTCGTGTTAGGTATCAACTCCTAGAACTCACCTCCTGTGACAGAGGGCCAGATACCTGCCACTATTTCTTAATCATTGACTTAACCTATAAAGACACTGGAATGGAACCAGAGCATTTCTTTCCAGAGGAGAGGCACTGGCTGTAAAATTAATCAGCAGATTTGCTTTGTGACATGCACCCCTCCCACAGGGGAATACAGTGCCAAATACTCTTCCATATTACCGTTCCTGATGCCAAAAGCCAGGTAGGCTTCCTTTATGAGTGTGGCCCAAGGATTACTTAGTGGAGAGAGACCTTGGCTGTAAGTCCCATCAGGTTCTTGGCCTAATTGATGGATTAACTTGAAAAACTCCCTTCTCATGCCTGGGCTCCAACGTTTTTTTCCCCACCAACTAAATGAGGAAGTTGGGCTATTTCAACATTTTCCTAAGTAGATCAACATTTTCCAAAGAGTGTTACACTTGAAGAGTTAAATAAAATAAATCTAATAAAAAAGGGTTCCATGGTGAAATGTTTTGGAAATAGTGCATCAAACAATGTAAACAGCTTTATTACTACAGAACTTCTTGTGTCTTCTACTGTGCAGATGTGATTTTGACTCTCACAAGGGAGTTAAAATGAACCTTTCCTAAAATTTATTTGAAAATGATTTTTATTGTTAGTGAGGGAGGATTGTGTGACAGGAACTGGGGTTCACCAAGGTTGTTTCAGCATTATGAATCCAGGAGTAAAAGGTGGTGCAGTAATCATTTTAGAAGAGGGGTTGAAACATCTATCAAACCCTAATATCCTTCAAGGTCCCTGTGAAGATCCACATCCTCTGGGGAGCCACTCTGTATTTCTCTGTTTTCCAACAGGAACCTTCTTCTCGACTCAATGAAGAGTTCATTGTCTATGACCAAATGAAAAGGGAATTATCAGAGTACTTTCGAATAATTTGGTGCAGTTTTTCTTTGGCTTCTATTGACTCCCCAAGCTTCATATAATGATGTTTTTTATTCTCAATTTTCTGAAGTACAGCCATATGAAAAAGTCAATACATAAAAATCCAAACATATAAGGCATAATAATGAAAGGAGAACTATTCATATCACAGAGAACTCTTCACTTTACAAAATGATTCCTTCCAGGGTTTATTTTAAAGAGAAAGGAAGTTGGAGACACTGAAGGAAATTCATTGATTGTACTTTTTTTTTTTTGGTCTAAGTTCTGCAGGAACTAGCCTTTTAGTAACTTTAGGCTTTAAAAGTATTTTCTTACATGACTCTGTTTGGCCTCCTGTTAAGATTGAGGCCCTATTGAAAGCCAGTTGTTGATTCAGCAAATGGAGGCTTAGAGATGGCATACCTATATCCTCACACTGCCTCTGGCCTGCTCTCTGGCTCCCTGCTGAGCAAAGAGGACTTTCCCACCGGCAGAGACTACTGTTTGAAGGCAGCCAGACTCTCCTAGAACTTCATTATTCATTTTCCCAGTGTTGCTTGCAGCCTGGAGACTTATTTATTTTTCAGATATTATTATACTTAATTAAAAACCTTGGGAAATAATTTTTTTTTGGCCATGCATCTGAAACATATGTTCTATTTTGCCAGCTGTCCAACTAGCTAAGACTTTCTATCCCCTAGTTGGGAAAACTGTTTCTACTTTAGACAGCTACAATGAATCAAGATGTACACAAACTTGATTTTAAAGGTGTTTCCTGCCTTGTTAACCCAATCATTATTAGACAAAGGAACAGTTGGATCGTTGCTATGTTGGCAAAATGCATTAGCTTTCTTGTAAGGGTGATTTGCCACTTCAGGGATAATTAGGCCACTTAAACGCTTATCTTTGTTAGTCAATGGACTGGGAAGTCTTTATCCTTATCATGAGTGATGTGGTTCAAAGAAAATCTCAGTTCTAAATGGAGAGGCTGTTTCAGCGCAAGTAGTACCTACTAGGTTGCTGGACATTTTAATCTTTAGAATTTACCAACAGCCTGGTTTATGTAGCCCCGAGACTTATCTCTAAAATATTTCTTCCTTCTCTCATTAAGTAGAATTTTCTATCACTGGTTACTCTTTTGTGTGTGCGTGTGTGTGGCAGGGGATGGGGAGGTTAAGCAATGGTGTTTTGTAAATTCATAAATTTAGGGGAGGAGTAACCAACTGAAACACAAAATCCTGAAAAAAAAATGTCCTTTCCTCGGTTCTCTTCTGCTGCTTTTTTGAGAAAAGGGAATGTAGCATTGAGTAAGTGGTGGAGAGGAGACCAAGACATCCCTGCATCCCACCCACTTACCCCTGTAGCTCAGACTTGAGGTGAGATGCAGGTGACAGGAGATGGGTGTGCTTGGCTAATTTCTCCTATGACTGTGAAACATTATTACAGTCCCGGGGAGTAGGGGATTCCCATCCTGGCCCTGGGTCTGTGATCATGAGGCTAGCTCAACTTCTCCATTTTCTCATGGTAAAGTGTTGCTATATCCCTGCCTTGCTTGGGTTACATGTGTCAATGAAGAGTCAAACTTTGTAAAACATTTAAAGAAATTTATTCTGAGCCAAATATGAATGACCATAACCCCTGACACAGCCCTCAGGAGGTCCTGAGAACATGTGCCCATGGTGGTTGAGGCACATTTTAGAGAGGCATGAGGCATAAATCAAATATATTTAAGAAATGCATTGGTTTGGTTCAGAAAGGCAGGACAACTCAAAGAGTGGGGGCAAAGGGGGGCTTCCAGGCTATAGGTAAATTTAAACATTTTCTGACTGACAATTGGTTGAGTTTGTCTAAAGACCTGGGATCAATAGAAAATAAATGTTCAGGTTAGGAAAAAAGATTGTGGAGACCAAGGTTATTTTAATGTCTTATAGTGGCTGACCTTAGAGACAATAGATGACAGATGTTTCCAATTCAGACCTTTAAAAAGATGCTAGATGCTGACTGAATCTCTTCAGGATTGGTAGGGCCTGGAAGAAAAAGATCTAACTATGTTATTAGAGATTCTTTACAGATTCACATTTTCCCCCACAAAGGACAGCTTGGCAGGGCCATTTCAAGATCTGGCAAATAAACATGTTTTGGGGTAAACTATTTTGATTTTCTTGCTTGTCTCATAATGTTGTGCCAGAGTCAGGATAGAAAGAAAGTGACAATATATAGGGCTAAATAAAACCTATCTGATGAGAATTTATGGTTTGTAGGGCATGACTCCCCAGACCTTTTAGATAGGAATTTGGGCAAAATTAAAAAAAAAAACTGGAGCTTAGTCCTCACACAGAATGTTGTAAATATATGTTTAAAAAAATATATTTATACAATACTTTTACAAAAACATGTATTGTAAATAAAGCTGGCATTCTAGTGAAATTATATATTTGAAAATTATAGATTATTATGATTAATGGGCAAGGAGCATGAATTTTTCTTTGCTTCTTTTATATTCTGCTTGACTTACATGCAAGGAACACAGGTATTAGAACTGGACCCATCTGGTTTTGAATTCTGACTTTGCTAAATATAGAACTCAGTTTCCTCATCTATAAAACAGAGATAGTGATATCTCTTTCATGGGGTTATTATGAAAACTTGGAAAATTCTATTGCTTTTAATTGCATTCTCTGGATTTGTGACAAGCAACATTTTCCTAATATCTTTTCCCCCACTTTGGGTCAGTGGGAGGATCTGTGGTGCTGGTGATGTTTTATATCTTGATCTGAGAGGTGGTTACATATGGAGAATTTATTTTATAAAAAATTATTGAGCTGTACATTTAAGGTCTCTGCCTATATGTTATTTGTAGTAAAAGGTTTGCTAGATAAATACCATTTTTATTTAAAAAATTCAATGCTGGATGGCTAGAAAGTTTCTGTAGGCCATAATTGAAAGACACATCATTATTCCAGAAATCCTAAAATGTAGACAAAAGAAGAATACAACTTACAATTCAGCACTCATGTATTCGTGCATTCATATATTGTTTTCATTGTGATATAACTGATAAACAAAATGTATAGAGTTTAAATGTACAATTCAATAAGTTTTGATACCTATATACATTCATGAAATTAGAGCCCCAATCAAGATATAGACCATTTCTATCACTGCTTCAAGTTTCCTTTTGTTTCTTTCCAGCCAATGGCCTACCTAGAGGAAAACAATTGTTCTTTATGTCCCATTGAATTAGTAGCGCTTGTCCTCATACACCTTAAGTAGAATAATGCAGCATATATATGCTTGTATTTGTCTTCCTTCACTTGTCATAATGTTTTTGATACGCATTCAAGTGTTGAATGCACTAATAGTAGATCTTTTATTTTATTAATATACCAAATTTATTTATCTATTTCCCTGTTATTGAATATTTGGGTTGTTTCTAGTTTGGGGTTATTATGAAGAAAACTGTTCAACATTCCTGCACAAGTCTTTCTTGAAATGTGACTTGTCTAAGAAATCTTTGCTTAACTTCCGGTGATAAAGATAGTTTCCTGCATTTTCTTTTAGAAGCTTTATCTTTTTCTTTTATGTTTATGTCTATGATCTATCAAATTAATTTTTGTGCATACTGTGAGGTAGGGATCAAAGTTCATTTTTTTCCAGCTGCACTTGTTGGATGAAACCTTTTCTTTCCTCATTGGATTACTTTGCCTCACCTATTGACTGTCAACCAGCTATAAGTATGTAGGTCTATGTCTGGGCTTTCTATTCTGTTTTGTTGATCTCCTTACTTACTCTTATGCCAATAATACATGGCCTTGATTACTGCAGTTTTAGTGCAAGTCTCATTATGTAGTGAATATCTATGTATGTATGTATGTATGTATGTATGTATGTATCTCTCTATCTATCTTTAGGTAATGCTAATGCATTTATAAACCTCTCTACAATGGAGATGAACTGCATCTAGCGTCCTAGGTGGTAACTTAATTTTATGTTTGATGAGAAAGAATCACTCATATTTCAAAAATCTTCTAGGGTAATGTACCTTAAAATACAGAAGTGTGTATGATACTCAATAAAAAATGTAATGCTGTTTATTAGATGAATTCCTAATGGCTTTGTTGACATTTCTATCCTTACTAGGAAGGCAGTTCTGAGTGGTAACTCTGACCATATCAAGTAGTGGCTTTGGGTATAGAGTAATTCGTGACTGTGTTTTTATTTATTTTACATTTTGGTCCCTGGTGGAACTTATAGCAGACTTGGTTGCCTTCCCAAATATCTGTCTTTCCCTCTTTTCTTCTTTGCTGTTTTTTATACTTCATTTTCTTCTTTTCTTCTGTACATTTTTTTCAAAGAAAGTTATGCTACAGTCTCAACCCAAGGTAAATACAACTAGCCTTAAGGTAATTAGGTGGTCCAATTTCCCTTTTGTCAGTGATTGGTTGAGATATGGGAAAGTGATGCATTTCTAGCCAATGAGAGGTGATGGAGAAGCAACTTTGGGATTTTTGTGAAAGAATTTCCAGGTGACAAAAAGAAAACTGGAGGTTGGGGGCAAAGTAGTAATTTATATGCTGCTTCTGTGGCTTCTGGTTGTTGTTATGTCAGACTATGCTGCCTGGAACTGTTGTAGCCATCTTATGATCATGTCTACAGGATAACTTGCTGAATTAAACACAATGGAGAGAAGAAAGAAATCTGAGTCCTCAAAGCCATTTCTTGGAGCTAAAAATCATGTCCTAATCTGTCTCCGATCTTCCAGTTATGGCAGTTAATACATTTTGTTCATTGTTTAAATCATTTGAGTTGGGTTTTCTCTTATTGTTTCCCAAAGCATGGTGTCTGATAAAATCATATTGCATTTTAGCAGCTCTTTGATGAGCTAAGAACTCATACTGAAAATGTTAAATGAACAAACCATTAGCTTAAGAACTAAAGTATGAGGAAAAGCATAATTTATGGTTAAATTCTAGCTCTTGGGATATATGATTCTAAAAAGAGGAAAAATGCTTTATAAAGTATGAAAAACATTGCATGAAGTTTTTATTGCTAGGTCTTGGAATACAGTTACTTATGATCCAGGTAACTGTGGATGAATTGAGTAGAAAATGGAGATTAAGAGAAACAAAACCAGCTGCAGATACTGACAGAACATTTATAATCATACATTTCCTTTGCCTCATGAGCCATTGGGCTGAGAGAGTCGGGTAAGGTCTGAGCTTGCAAAGATATCAAGTGGCTCAGCTAAGGGGGCAGAGAGCAAGGCAGGGCCAGACAGAAGCAGTTCCAGTTTCTCTATAGAAGGGGCTTAAGGGATATAGGCAAATTGGGGCTTGGAGTTGCTTTTGCAAATAACTTTTCCTGTCTGTCATCTGTATCAAAGAATAGGGATAGGACAGTAGCCATGGAGTTAATTACCTCATTTGGCGCAATGACTAAGGCCAGGCTAGTTGTCCTGTGTTGGGTTGAGAAAATCCACAGTCATTAAAAGCAAGTCAACCTCAACATCTATAGCTACTTTATTTTAAAATGAAGTTATTATTTCAAATCAAAAATGCATAAAGAATTTCTGAAGAGTTTCAAAGGCAGAAAATTTCAGTTCAGGTTGGTTTGAAATCACAGGTAGTCTTTCAGTTTTCAATTTAATCAGAGGTGATGCTTCATAATTTGAACTTTTGATGCTGAAAATTGAACTGAAAATGAGACTCTCCTATAGTTCAACCACTCTGCCTTATTGGTATTATTATTATTATTACTAGGTTATCTTGTCCAGGGTGGAGAAGAAAGAGAGACCCAGTCTTTGCCTTTGAAATATACAACCACAGTTCCAGGAAATACCTTTTACAAATAGCCTGTGCATGGTGGGGGTGGGGTCTTCTATTGATTTGAGACATAGTCTTTTCCACACTCAGGCACAGGGTCTTTTTTTGCTGAATTTCTACATTTTAAAATTCTTCCAGTGGAAAGAGAATGAACATGGCTATTATAGAGGGGACAACTGCATGGAATTCACAGGGCAAATTGTCTGATTTTATTTTAACCCTTGTACACAGGCAGGGTTGGGAATTTATTGGAGGATCTGTCTTTCTTGCTAACATGTTAACATGATATTCCTCTTTGGTTAATACATTTAAATATTTACAAAGGTCTCTGGAAAAATAATGTGAAAAATTAGTTGCAACTCATGTTTATCCGGCCATGAGATGAATCTAGGATTTAAAAAAAAAAGTGTATCCTTAACTCATCTAAAAACTATAGACTAAAGAAAAAGACCCACAGTAAATACTTTCTATTTTAAAGTTAATATTAGTGACTACTGTCTTTCTTTGTGTTGTCAGGTTCTCTCTCTCTCTCTGTCTGTGGTGTGTGTGTATGTGTGTGTGTGTGTGTGTGTGTAGCAGTGCAACCTTCAGGATAAAGCTTTTTCTACCATCCTTGGTATACTTTTTAACTTGAGAAAACATACTACCAGCTTACAAAAAATCCAGGACTGCATCTAACTAATCACAGAAAATTGTATAAAAGAGCTTAGCCCTAAAGCATATGTGGGTCATACTAAAGTAGATGCCAGGCAGGACCCTGGGCTCATTGTTCAGAGCCTGTTCATGTCATGTTGCTGTAGTCAGTGGGATAGTGGGTTCACTCATAACATGCTACATATTGATAATGTTGAATTGTATGTAATTTTTTTTACCCTTATTGCCAATGTGAGACACTTCTGGTTTGGCTGGTATCTGTGAGGGGCAATGAGAACGGTTCATTATTATCATGTGACAGACTTAAAAATATTGAAGCAGTGGTGCATCCCATGGGCCATGTCCTTCTCCACCCTTAGAGAAGTACCAAGTTTGCTGACTCCTTTCATACATCAAGATAGTGGAGATTGGGGTGAGCAAATGGAGAAATCAGGACCAGTGATTTTGGAAAGAGGTTGAGGGAGGGGAAGAGTCAGGAGAAGATGATGATCTTAAAGAGGGCTCGTGGGAAAGAGAAGAGAGATTTGGACCACTGTGAGTGGCATTCTGAGAAGAAAAATGGGAAAACATAATCTTTAGTATTTGTGTGTGTGTGTGTGTCAATCAATTTATATTTCCACTTTCTGAAGTCTTCAGAAAAGCTCCAATCAAAATTGCCTTTTGCCACTGTCAACAACAGGAGATGACCCAGTTTTATAAATGAAGGAGTGTTTATTCCACTTTACACCAAATGTTTTTGCCACTTGCCTTTCAAGCTTCCAGATTAGTTATTAAAAAGTTTCTTGAAATTATTCTCTGGTCTTGCTTAGCTATTAGGCAAAGGGTCCTGTAGCTTAGTGAAGGTCTGAGAGTGGGCACCTGGCCCAGATCTGGCTGATTGGACTTAAAAGAACTCTGTTGGAGGCTTCTGGAAGAGATGTTTTCTAATAGAAAGAGAGGGTTGTCTACAAAGAAACGGTTTCCTTCTGTCCTGGATGCCTCTTTGCTCCTGCTTTCTATGGTGTTGTGATGAACATGACTGTATTAGTCTGTTCTCATATTGCTATAAAGAACTGCCCAGAACTGGGTAATTTATAAAGGAAAGAGGTTTAATTGACTCACAGTTAGGCATGGCTGGGAAGCCCTCAGGAAACTTACAATCATGGCAGAAGGTGAAGGGGAAGCAAGGCATCTTCTTCACAAGGTGGCAGGAAGGAAAAGTGCCAAGTGAAGGGGGAGAGCCCCTTATAAAACTATCAGATCACTTGAGAACTCACTCACTATCGGAAGAACAGCATGAGAGAAGCTCACTCACTATCAGAACAGCATGGGAGAAACCACTCAATTACCTCCATCTGGTCCCTCCCTTGACATGTAGGGATTATGAAGATTGCAATTCAAGATGACATTTGAATGACCATGAAGTGGCCCTCCAGGGGTGGAAGGACAGCCTGCTGATGGTGGAATGGGAGGGTGGAAAGCCTTGGTCCTTTATGGCATTGTTGAGCTATTGAATTAGTTCCAGATTATCTACTTTGGAGCACTGGTTCCAGTCTTCTAAGTGCTGTTTCTAATTGGTATACTTCTCTGTATTTCTTGGCTTTTGTTAATCAATAATAAATTCCCTTATGGTTAAGCCACTGACGTTTAACTCTGACATGGAGCCAAAGGCGTTAGTAACTGGCACACAGTACATTAGAAACTTTTGCCATTTGTAACCACTTCTTCATAAGGTGTGATCAAACAAAACAGAAATATATTGGAAATTAGAGCTTATAGAAAACTGCAACTGTCATCCATAACATATAGTTTTCAATGTCTGTGCTCATCAGAATCATCTGGCTTCATGGATTGACTTTATAATACGCAAATATCACAAATGAAGTCAAATCATACATTTTAATTGGTAAAATTTTGCAATTTGCCTGTTTTACATTGGTTCCAATTAAGATTTCATTTGAAAAAAGCTAAAATAATTGAAAACCACAGCAAAAGCCAGAGGGAAGCAGGGTAGTTGAATTCGTGTTTGTGTATATATGCATGTACTAATCACTGCATTCATCTGATCATTTAAATTCATTAAACCCCTCCTATGTGACATTGACTGTTCTGTGGGCTAGAGATTGAGAACATAATAGAACACAGACTCTGACATCTATGTCAGGGACTCCATTTTGGTAAATGGCAACCACAATTCAGTAAGATGTTCAGGCTGAAAGCCATGTTGTCATTCTTGAATAGTATGTTTCTCACACATTCTATTTGTAATCCATCAGCAAAGCACTTTGGGTCTCCTTTTACAGCACTACCTGACTCTAACCTTTTTTCATGTTCTTCATTATCCCCACCCTAGTTCCAGCCAACATCATCTTCCACACTTATCCTTCTCTACGGTTTCTTCCCATATGGTAGGCAGAATGATTTTAAAAAAAGAACATAAAGGAGGTCATGACATTCTGTTCTTTTTAGCTCTTCCATGGCTGTATAGTACTTTTCTTATTTACTTTTTAAGTGATTTTATTTTATGTGCAAATAATGAACAAATGTTGTACCCATAAATTCTACTTTCCAAAATCAGGAGCGTTTCTAAAAGAAAACCACATAACAGCTTTTAAAAGGCACTGGGATTCCTCTGCTTCTAGATCATTGCTAGACTAGAAAAATAAAGTTTGTTCTACCAGGAATCACAAGTTAGAACTGAGTATTCTCCATACTGGAAATTCTAGAGTGTAGGGTCACTCCAGGCAAAGATTATTCAATTCTCATCCCCAACTACCTATCAGAAGGGTTAAACAAGGTCAAAACAGTCCAGCATAATTAGGCTTCATCAAACAATGTCATTATGCTCTTCTAAGATGCAAATAAACCAAACAGGAAATACTAAAATCAAAATAATATTTGACACTGTCATACAAATTGTTAGTTCCTTGTTGTATCCTCCCCTTCTATAACATTAATAAAGAGAATATTTTCTGCAGAGAATATTTTATTTTATATATCACTAGCCATGAATTTTTGCCATTAGTTATTATACAAATGCTGCCTAGTGCCATTATCCAAATGGCATAAGCATTTTATGTCCACAACTCACTTCTATAGTTATAAGTAGAATTTTTATGATTTACATAAGTACATCTATCAGTGAAGATTAAACACTGAGATGTAATCTAACATCCATGTATCTGATGTTTTGTATGAAAGATATATTTTAATCTCTTTTCATTTAAGTGATCTTATGTAAAAAATTAATAATTTAGCAGTTCAAAGTCTCGAAAGGGCATTTTCAAATGTACATAAAAGATTACAGAAATGTTTAAGAAGCATCTTCATGTCCACATCCTCTTGTAACTGCTGTACCATTTTCTCTTCCAACTGCTTCCCTTTGCCTGCAAGAGGGGCTCAGATAAGGTGGATGTTTTGCTTGACTTATTTGATATCCTGAACTTTCTGTAGCTCTTTATTCTTCTTCAATCTGTTCGTTATACATTTAGCTTGGTGTTTCTGTTTGATCTCTTCAACTCTTCATTGCATCAATAGTTTTCTTCCATGGC
Organism: Pongo pygmaeus; assembly: GCF_028885625.2. Lineage (NCBI taxonomy): Eukaryota > Metazoa > Chordata > Mammalia > Primates > Hominidae > Pongo > Pongo pygmaeus. Next base: position 66,472,817 of record NC_072390.2, read on the forward strand.
TCTCACTGGTATGTGATAGGTTCATTTCTATGTTTTTCAAATTCAAATGAATTATCCACTGTAAGCTCTTCACCAGCTGCTTTCTGGAATGCTTTGGTCCACCTAACTTTGCGAGGATTGAACTTCTTTTTAAAGTTTTTATGACATTTAAATTTACAAAATCTGAACACCTTACAATCGTTGCAGACAAACATCATGCAGTGGCCAGGGTAGATGGGCCCCGAAGAGAAATAACACTTTTTTTTTTTTTTTTTTTTTTTTTTTTTTGAGATGGAGTCTCCCTCTGTCACCCAGGCTGGAGGGCAGTGGCATGATATCGGCTCACTGCAAGCTCCACCTCCCGGGTTCACGCCATTCTCCTGCCTCAGCTTCCCAAGTAGCTGGGACTACAGGTGCCTGCACCATGCCTGGCTAATTTTTTTGTATTTTTAGTAGAGACGGGGTTTCACCATGTTAGCCAGGATGGTCTCGATCTCTTGACCTTGTGATTCACCCGCCTCGGCCTCCCAAAGTGCTGGGATTACAGGCGTGAGCCCCCGCACCCGGCCAGAAATAACACTTTTGATATGCATGTTGAACCCACGTGGCTCCCCACTGACCAAACGCAAACTTGAGAGTGGCTGTATATTACTATTAAAAAAATCCAAATTCCTGTTCCTCGCATATGAAGTTTCTTTATGATCCAGCACCAATTCTCTCCCAACATAATTTTCTACCCTGCTGTTTCTCATTGAATTCAGTCCAAGCATTCTGGCCTCCTTGGTGTTTGCTGCACACTTCAACTATGTTTCCTCCTTAGTAACCTTGCCCTTGCCGATCACTTAATTCAGGTCTCTGCTCAAAGTTACCCCAGGGAGGTTTTCCCCTGACTCATTTATATTCTTCTCTATCACCTTACACTGTATTGTATATCTATTAGTTTGTAATCTACCTCCTTCACTTGAACATCAACTCCATGACTGCAAGGACTTCACTGTTTTGATGAATCTGAACAGATGGATGGATGGATGGATGGATGGATGGATGGATGGATGGATGGATGGATGAGCTCTGGGTGAGTTGCTCCATTCTTTTCAGTCCTGATTCTTCCCTGACTGGTGATGTCTTCCAGACCAGTTTTTTTTTCCCCTGTGCCTCTGTATTTGCATCTGTGAAATAAGCGGAAATTTCAAGCCGTGGGGTGGGGAGATTTTTAATGGCAGGCTTGTTGGTTCCCTTCCTTTCCCACTGCTTGGGTGGCTTTCTACTTCATGCATCAGGCCAGCCTGTTGCCAGGCAGGATAGGAAGCTGGACTATGAGCAAGTGCTGACTAATGCAGGCATCTCTCACCTTATCCCTGAGACGAAAAGCCAGCTCAGTCAGCCTGGGGCAAACAAACACATGGAGTCAGCAAAGACCTCTTCTGGGCTTGCATCTTTTTGGCAGCCTTCCTACTCCTGTTGACCCACTTCCTACCAGCAACATAATGAAATCCTGATACCATGTGCTTTCACCCTAAGAGGGTGGATTACAAAATTTAACTCATCCACAACTATCCAGTAAATATTTATTCCTCTTTCAGGCATCTTTGCATGGATTTCACAAAGAGCAGTCTATTTTCACCCTAAAACCATACACTCCTTTTGTCCAGGTCCAGTTCCTTCACAGCTGTGTGAGTTAGGGCAGGTGTCTCTATCTTTCTGAGCCTCAGTTCTTTCCTCTGTAAGATGTGAACACTAAGACTCATCTCATGTCATTGCAATGACAGTTAAATAAAGTTACAAGTAGAAGGTACCTGACACAATGCATACAGCAGCCCCACAATAAGAAAAGACTGCAGAGAGAAGGCAGTGGATAACTCAGTGAGATTTTGGTTCACCTTGACTTTTAGAATCCTTTAAATTTCCTCTGTATGCTATTTCTGTTTAAATAAATAGCCAATCTTGCTTAAGAGCACGGAATTGGGAAGTGCTAGAACTGAGGCTGAGATAAATCGGAAACAATAGTTAAAAACATTAATGCATTCACAAACCTGGACCCATTTCAGCAGAGCCTGTATGTAGCCTGCACACTGTTGGCCATTGGAAAAGCTGCTGGACCCACGGCCTGGCTTTTTTCCCCCACTACCTGTGATGCTTTCCCTCCAGGGTGGGGCGAGCCTGCTGGAGAGTGGGGGCTGGCCTGGACTACATGGTCCTAATCTGTAATCCTAGCCCGGCTCTGGAGGACGGGACTCCCTTCTTTCCATCCCCAAATGGCAGGGACGAGGATGGAGGTGGGAGTCCAGCTTGGTCATTCATGATGACGTGTACCAAGCCTGTGAGAAATGGAACAGAATGAACACACACAGATCGTCCTTCATGGAGCTCCGCTTTTCCTTATATTTCATGGTTTGAGCTCCTTTGTGCCGGTGTGAGGTGGGGTGGTTTGGGGCTTCTGCCAGGAAACAGCTGGAGTCTTGCCAACACCTCTGCTGGATGCTGGAGTTTGCTGGCAAAGGAAAACCTGTGTTGAAAGGCCAGAAATCTGCCGTTTCCTGTATGTAGGTGAACCAAGCAGTTTTGTTTACCTGGAGAACTAGTTTTAGAGCCCATGGCAACCACAGTTTTTGGGGTGGAGTTACTCTGAGATGTCCAGTCAGACCGAGGGCTGGGAAGTCCCTGGATCTCCCAGAAAGGGAGGCTGGCTTCTGGGCCAGGATGAGCAGTCTGGATTGCAGCCAAGGGGAGAAAGGAGAGAAGTCAAAAAGGAGGCTGAGGCATCAAACTGATTTCCCCCTTGGGGCTTTTGCCTATGTGCTCTCCACAGTGCTCGCCCTCCTCCACGTGCGTGGCTTCCTCCTCCCTCTGGTCTTGCCCTCAGTGTACCTTATCCCTGAAGCTTGGCTGGAGCCCCTCCTTCCTGACATCCAGTGCCCTCCACTTCGTATCTCTACAGTGTCCCCAAGTGTTTCCTTCTATATTCAATGTGCCTATGGAGGTCTAAGTCAATATCCGGCAAATAAAGAATAACTTTTATCTGATTAATTTCCCAATTCATCAATGTGTCTACTTTGTAATCAATTTCCAGAATATAACAAAGCTGTCTCAATTCAACATAGACTGTAAAAACTAAGCAATTCATGGGCTAAAGCTTTCATTTGGCAAAAAGAACATTAAGATAGGGGCCTGGGAAATGTGTCCTCCTCTTGTTATAAACAAATGCTGCTTATCTTCAGGTATAGAATTCTCACTCAAGGCATATCTGTGTGGTTAAATGCGGGCCATTTTCTTAAAGTTATTATACATTTAGTGTGAAAGGAGTTACAATCATCATTTTACTTGAAGCCTCCCCCAAGCAAATGATGAAGCCCATTATTAGCGGGACAAGATTAACTTATTTTTACAAGAAACATATGGCAAGTTTAGGTGGAGTGAAAACTTCTTGCTTTAACCACCCATGTGTGTTTATAATTAAAGAATTTTAAAAAGAAATGCTGTAGAAATGTTAATTGCTGAGTCTGTATGTTTTACCAGGCTGGGACAATTTCTAAACACAGTAATCATACTAATCACGGAAAGATTGTTCCGGTTTGGTAGAGAAGGGAAGCAGCCAAGCTGGCCACACAACTAGCTCTTCCATGGACCATTATTGTTTTTTCTTTGTTTGTTTTGGTTTTGGCTTTTTTGTTTTTTTGTTTTTTTTTGAGAGGGAGTCTCGCTCTGTCACCCAGGCTGGAGTGCGGTGGCACCATCTCGGCTCACTGCAACCTCTGCCTCCCGGGTTCAAGAGATTCTCCTGCTTCAGCCTCCCGAGTAGCTGAGATTACAGGCACGCGCTAGCACACCTGGCTAATTTTGTATTTTTAGTAGAGGTGGGGTTTCGCCATGTTGGCCAGGCTGGTCTCAAACTCCCGACTTCGAGTGATCCACTCGCTTCAGCCTCCCAAAGTGCTGGGATTACAGGCGTGAGCCACTGAGCCCAGCCCCATGGATCATTATTGATCACCTACCATGCCAGATATTTTCTAGGGGTTAGGAATTTAGCAGGGACAACAGAGATAAACCTGCCTGCCCTCATGGAACTTTCATTCCAGTGGGGGAGACAGACAATAACAAAATAAAGTATACAATATATTAGAAGGTGACATGCGCCATGGAAAAATCGGCAGAAATGGGGGGTGGGGTATGCTCTTTAAAATGGGCCCATCAGGGTGGCACTTAGGTGACATTCAGGCAAATGTTAAGAGGTCAGGGGGAGGGGCACGCTAAGCAGAGGGAAAGGCCAGTGCGAGGGTCCAGGTGTTTTGAAGAAGAGCAAGGAGACCAGTGTTTCTGGATGGCAGTGAGCCAGGGGCCGGGGTGGGAGGGTTGGGGGTAGGAAATGAGTCAGGGAGGGAAGGGGTGCTGAGCACCGAGGGCCTGCATCCAGTGGAATAATCTATGTGCTTTATTCCGAGTGAAATGTGAAGCCAACCCAAGGTTTCACAGAGGAGCTACATGATCTGACTCACAGTTTTAAAAGATTCCCGGAATGAATTATTTGACAACCTGCGTTAGTTTGGCCAAAACACCCAAGTCAAAAAAAAAAGGCTTGCAGGCAAGGTCACCCCTAGGTGTAGTGGGGAGTCAGATGCAGATTCCTGTACATGACACTAACACCACCACCCCTTAAAGCCTCTGTGTTTTACTCTCAGGAATGTCAAAAGTTAAAATCAAGGGTGAAGGGGTTACAAGCTCTGGAACTATTTCTGCTCCAAGAGGCCCAAATTCCTCACCTTCCTTTTTTAAACATCCCTGATTGAAGGAAGAAGGTGGAACTGGGGGGTGGGTCAGGGGAGCTCAAGCTGGAATCTTCATGCTAATGTCCTGCCAGGATGCTCCTGGTCACAGCAGATCTCACCCTACAGGATCTTATGCTAAGATTGCCTGAGTCACCCCTCTCTTCTAAATGTTTGGTATTGATGCCATTATACCAAATGATATATTTGGTATATGAGCAGGCATTTTTATACAACCTGGGGCACTTTGTCTAACATGGGATGTTTGAATTATTTTAAAGTTTGAGAAACAGCCAGGGAGATGTGGTTTGGATGCAAAATGGACTCTCTGGGGTTTTTGATTTGTCATGACAAAAATAAGGCAACAATTCTTGGACCAGACTTTTCCAACAAGTGGGAACAGGACAACGTTGGATGTCATCAGTGAAGCAGAAGAAGTATCCAAAGGCTTAGGGAGAATAGATTTATTGTAGGAGACTGGCTCACACACACCCTAACTGCATCCCCACAGAGGGTCCAGAGGCCACTCCCTTTCCCAAGGCTGCTGAGACACACTTGTGAGAGGAAGCCCAGCATCCTTGAGTAGCTCCGTAGTGCGCTAGGAGTGGCACTGGGCATGGCTGCCATTGGATAGGACTCTGACTTTAGTGCTGATGATGAGAGGGGCTGGCAGGGACCAAGAGGCACTATTTAATTATCAAAGACAAGATGGGTGGGGCTATTGTAAAGGTTATCAGAGCTGAAGTAGTCATCAGAATAGTATTGAGGAGAGCAAAAACCACCTGGTGACCATCAAGGAGGCTATCTGGAGCCAAAAGACTCCTTATTTGAGGAATTTAGAAGTAATTAGACCTCCCTATTATCTGAAGTCCGCACCTGGTTCCAGGCCTCTTTTCAACCTAAAATTTATAAGTAACTAGAATTTCCATACATCTCCAGGAATCCATGCATGCTGAAATTCATTGTGCAACTCTTGCTGACATTAAGGCACCAAAATGTCTACAAATGAAATCATTTATCATGCAAACTACCATTTAGCTCCCACTTTAAGGTCCATAAATACCCTTAAGAAAAAATCCACCGGCTTGCTCTGTCCTGTCTCGCTGAGGAGCCCCGCTGCACTCTTCTGCAGCATTCTTTCTTTTTAATAAAACTTTCCTTCTTCAAACCTATACTGTCATCAGTAAATTCTCTTATCAACTCGTGAGATGATCACTTTCTGATGCTAGGGCTCTGAAACCTCGCCCAGCAAGTATGACTCACAGCAATCACTGTCTTGGTTGTTGATCATGATATTCCTTGAGCAGAAATAGATGGCCAGACTAAAGCAATCTCACCTGTGTTGCATAGATGGAAAAGCTCTAGATCTGCCTAGTGGAATCACCACAATAGTAGGTCCTAGCCCCTCACCCAATTCATAGCTTTGAACCAGTTTATAGACTCAGTGCCTCTGGAAAAGAGAGGAGGACCAGTCTCCTTAAGGAGATCCTGCAACATAGCCAACAATGGACACTGTCAATTGTCCTCCCAACCTTCCTGCAGGGACCTGTGGCTGTTTATTAGGGTGACTGTTAATGAGGGAAGGGGATATAACCAGACTTTGGGGGAACTGCTAGACACTGGAGACCCCAAACTCTGCTACTGTCACTACTGTCTGCCAGTTATGTGACCAGTGGAGTTTGGCTCTGGTTCATCTCTCGGTGGACCTGGAGTATTCTGCAAATCTACTCTGTGGTTATTTCTCCAGTTTCAGAAGTCAGAGTTGGAAAAGAAATGTCATCAGTCTGGGCAGAGGTCCCACACTGGTTAGAACTCTTTAACCTATTAGCTTTCAGGTTCCCAAGTGCTGAGTGCCCAGTGCTCAGGGTACTTCCCATACACAAATGGTCACACACAGACAGTGATGTCTGAGGGGCTGTGTGTGAAGAGGTCAGCCCACTCTGGTTGTCTGGCTGCTTGCCCATGGGGCCTAGCATGCTACACAACTGAGGCTGAGGCAGGGACTCTGTGTGAGCAGGCAGCAAAGGGCAGGGAAGAGAAAACCAGTCTCAGTTTTGCCATCACGCCCACGTGGCTTACTGGGCACATCCCTTTGTCTTCCTGAACCTTGGTTTGCTCATCTCTAAGAAGTCGGGTTTGAAGTTACTGATTCTTTGGCTGCGTATTGGAGTCACTCAGGGAACTTGAAAAGGACGAATACTTAAGCCCTACGCTAGAGATTTTGATTTAATTGGTCTGGGGTGGGGGCCAAGCACTGATGTTTTTATGTCTCCTCTGGTGATTCAAATGTGCATTCAGGGGTGAGCCCTGCTGGCCGAAGTCTTCCCTGAGGTCTCTTCCAGCTTCGACGGGAGGAGTCTACAAGATATTCCTTCACTGAGAGAGAGTCTGACACATTTGAAGTTAAAGTTACAAAAAGCCTTTGGAGGAGAAAAACCTGAAAACCTCTGTTTCTAAAATTAAAACCTACCACCGTTGTTTTCTGTGGGAAAAATTTGACTGGTCAGAGCACAGGGAAGCTGGGTTGAGGAATGGTCCTGCTACGGTCTGGATGTTGGTATCTCTCACAATTTATATGTTAGAATCTAAAAACCAATGTGATGGTATTCATCGGTGGGGCATATGGGAAGGGACTAAGTCACAAGGGCTCCACACTGGTGAATGGGATTAGTGCCCTTATAAAAGAGGCTTGAGCAAGCCCCACTCCCCCTGCACCATGTGAGGACACACAGAAGGCACCACCTACAAGGAACAGGCCTTCACCACACACCAAATTTGCTGATGTCTTGATCTTGGACTTGCCAGCCGTGAGAACTTTTAGCACTAGATTTCTATGGTTTATAAATTACTCAGCTTAAGGTATTTTGTTATAGCAGCCTAAGCAGACTAAGATAAGTCCAAATCAGTGTTTGGCTGCTCAAAGATTTGTTCATAGCATGTGCCTGTGTTCTAGACATAGGTCGAAATCTGCCCTTGGGTTTAATCTGCATCTTGCCATACCCCTGATATTATAGATTTAGAAAGATACCCATCCCTTCTGCTTACTGATGGATGCTCTAACACAGCATGTGCCTGTGTTCTAGACACAGGTCAAAATTTGCCCTTGGGTTTAATCTGTATCTTGCCATACCCCTGATATTATATTATAGATTCAGAAAGATCCTGCTTACTGGTGGATGCTCTAACTTCTGTGTCTTATTCTTTCTTTCATCTTTAGCTAGCCTTTGATGAATGGTTGTTCCTATTCTGGGAATGGTAGAATTGGTTCTGGCTTCTGAGCCTGACTTAAACACACACTAGCTGTGTGCCCTTGAAGAGGTACCTTTTTCTTCCTGGCATCGATTTCCTCATCTGTTAAACCTATGGCTCCAAAGTGTCTTCTGGATAAAATGCTCTATGCTAATGCAATGTTATGAAACTCTGCTGATCCATCCAGAGTAGAAAGCTGAGCTGTCTTCCTGAAGCAAAATGGAGCCCAGACTTTTGCAAATTGATTATTCTCACAGGTACCAGAGGTGGATTTGTGGGGAGCATCTTTCCAACTTAGTCCACCCCAAAAGAACTGTCTCTTCTTTCCACCTAGCCCAGTCAACAATGAACCCAGCTTTGAAGCACTTGGAGCAATGGCTGCTAGATGGCGCTGTTTCCCCAGATTTGCAGGGAATAGTCGTTTCAGCAGATGGCTGTTGGAGAAGAATTAACAATTAATGTCCACTGTATCAGCCAAAGCCGGCAGAAAATATGTTATACTCCAGAAACTACAGAGAGCTAAGATTGCTCAAAGACGTTCGGCTGTTAGCTTGGTCCTCTGCTGGCCAAAAATGTAATCCATCCTCACATTGGTCCCATAAATAAGGGACATTAATCACAAGGATAAATAAGGAATATTATTTGTATGCTTATTTTCTGTCTTATAACATTTTCTTCTGAAAGTTTTTCCTCATATTTTAATTAGAAAACAATCATTACTGGACTAGAGGGTGATTATAAGGTAACCAATTCTGATGTGAGTTCACTTTGTGACTGCTTAAAAAAGGAAACCACCAGATGAAACACATGGGCTGCCTCTCCGAATCCATATGGGCGCTTGCGGGGAATCACAAACCGAGGCGCGAGGGCTGTGGTAGTAGGCAGATTTCTCCTGTTTTCCTAACCTTTATTTTTCTACAAACGAGGCTGTTTGAGTCAAGAGCTTGAACACTGCAGATGTCATTGTCTTCATCAAAAGGCAAAGAATTCCTTTGTCACACAAAAAGAGAGTTAGGGGAGCCAGTAAAAGGGAAGGGCAAAGAGGTCGTGTGGCACATTCTCAGCGCTGCTTCTTGCATTTTTCCCCCTTAGTGTTTGCAACCTTCTTTCCCACTATTTCCAGTCCTGCCTTGCTGGGTACTGAAAGGTAAACTCCTTCTAATGATGACAGAGCACAGTGGGAGGAGGGCACTGTAAGATTCTGCTCTCCTGCCGGGATCCTGACGACCTTCTTTGCTTGTAGATACGGCCACATTGTGGGTAGCTTGTAGATACGGCCACATTGTGGGTAGCTTGTAGATACAGCCACATTGTGGGTAGCTTATAGATACGGCCAGTGGTGCAGTGGCCAGGTTGATTAGCAGAACCACAGGATTCTCTTGCGGCCATTGGTCACACTGAAATATAAAACCTATGCCTTCCGTAGTGTGCCTCTTCCGCTTACTTTTTGTCTCTTGACTTCTTCCTTGCCCAGAAATAGCAGTCTGTCAAGTTTAAATTATTAACTGCTTTACCCTCCCTCTGCCACGCTGTTTGCCGCTCACATTTGCAGGCTGGAGAGAAAAAGAATGAAACCTATGTATTTCCCTCAAGTTTCCCTCCTAGTTAAATTTTGCTTTTTGTGAATTCATGGTGTGCATAGTTTAGATTTAGAAAAATATTCCCAGTGCCAGCTCCTCTGGTGTGCATTTTTTTAAAAAAGCACACATTTTCAATCAACAGCATCAACAACTCAGAACCCAAGCTGGTGGAGAAGGGTAAGTAGGGGGCTGCCCATGGGGAAGCAGAGCATCTTCCCTCCTGGCAGGGAAAAGCAAGGCCCCTTGACCCAAGGTGCCAATTACTATTTTAACCATCCTCCCCCACTGCCCAAGAGGCAGCTGGAAAGGAATCAGCACACTGGGAGTTCCCAGAGTGTCTCGCTGGCTCCCCAAGGCTTCCAGGCATTTGCCCATCTGGTGAGGCCTCCAGAGCAGGGGGGTTAATTAGGCGTCATCTGGCCACCTGAGAAGGCTTGGCGGGCCTCCCTCGGCTTCCCCCTCCTCCAGGCAGGACTCCGCTCTGACAGCTGCGGATCTCTGGAGTTTGTTTGGTTTAGCAGCTGCCCTGGCTAATTATTGGATAGCAGGGTCCCCAGGTGGCTGCCTCAGACTGGAGGGGGTGGGGTGGGCAAAGAGAGAGTCGAGGAACAGAAAGGGGCTGGGAGGGGAATGATATGAGGGGTAGTAAGAGAGCTATCTGAGGAAGAAACAGAGCAGTTGGATAAACATTCAATTCAAATCTCAGGGGCTGGAAGATGAGGAAGGGGTTTCCTGACTCCTGGCGGAAGAGTTGATCCCATAGGTGGGCCCACCCATGAGAGATCACCAGCCCCTACACACACACCTCCTGCCATACGGTGATATTCTGTATTCATCCCAATTTCTTCCCTTTTAGCACTGTCCTCTGCCTAGACTTACTCCTTCAGTCTAGGAACTAACCAAGAGTTTTTCATTAAGAGAACATGGCCTTACAGTCCTAACTGGGGGTGGGGAGGGTAGGTGTGAACATTTTTTAGAAAGAGGATGTTGTATACAAAATTATTGTTTACTATTGTTGGAATTTTAGGCCTCCAGGCATGTAAGTATTTTAACCCTGGTGTCCCTAAACCATGACAAGTGCCCAGAGAGTTGAACACTCATAGGCAAGTCGGTCTGCCCACCACTTCTCGGGTATTTTCTCTTTGTCTTCTGTGCAGGCACCGCATGACATGGGACAAATAGGAAGAATTTGGGGATGAATTAAAAGGAAGCAGAATAAAATCCACAAGGGGCTGTATTGCAAAAGATGCTACTTCCAGGTCACTGAAATCCTGCTGTCAGTTTGAACCCTCACTTGCTAAGCAGCTAGACTGAGACACTGAAACACTGAATTCCATAGTTTTCTCTTTTGTAATGTAGGATCATTTGAAGCAATAAGGTGGAGGTGGGAGGGTACTCCATGGACTGGGTCAAAATGAGCTCCAGTTTCATTTCTGGTCCTGTTATATCTGTGGTATGTTGCTTTGGATTAAGTCATCGCATTTTCTCTCCAGTCCAATGTTCCTATCTTGACACTGAAAATGTGAGAATACTTTTTTCAGTATGCCAGAACTTAACCATTTTCTGAGAATATTAGAGGTTAGAATTTTATGTTTCTCTATTTTGTTGAACTGTACCCAAGAGGGAATGGCTTTCTGTGTCCTCCTCACCCCCAAACTGCCATTGTGAGACTCAAGACCATTTTGTACTAGGAAAGGAAAACTACTGGATGGAGAACAGCTGTTTTGAGACTCATCACATGTGCCCCAAACATCAGAAAGGTGGGAGCTCTGCAGATGTGCAATACTTGTTGACAGCTGTAGTAATAATTGGAAGGGTGGTTGGGATTTTCATGATGGCAGGAAGATAATCTTGTTAAGGTTTTGACATCTTGTCTGGTTCCCTCACAACTGCTTACCCATCCCTTGCAATTCCAAGGCTGAGATGGGAAGCCTTAGCCTGGAATAGAAGAGTTCAGAGATTTGGATCCATCAAGCAAGATTCACAATGATGAGCAATTCTGTTCAGAGAACTAGAACACTTTGATGCCATTAGCTGGAGACTGCAGTCATCTTTGTCCCTGACTCCCTAAAGCCCTGGGGGCATAAATCCCAGGCACACAGAATGGACCCAGTGGGAGCAGAAAGGAAAGCAAATGAGGGGTTTCTTTCTACTAACTGGTGTCAGCTTTCAGCAGGGTGTAAAGTAGTGGAGATTGAATTTCTTCAGTTTGGGGATAAGAGTCATTGTTTTAAATTAGTCTGGGACCATGATAGACCCCAGAGGATAAATGTTACATTTTTCTGCAGGTCACTAAACATCCTAGCTTTGTGTTACAGCTCCAGTAGAAAATGATCAAACCTTTCATTAAAGTCTATAGTTCTTCACAGGAACTCTAAGGCCTCTGAGAGTTGATTTGGTCCAGCTTGTCACTCTGGTAGGTTCCCCTCCAGTGTCTCTAAGGAATGGAAACCCATTGTTTACTTGACTACCCCTCAATAGAAGGAACCCAGTACATTCCATCGTGGGCAGTTCAAGTGCTTAGAGGACTGTTCCTTATTTTGAGCTGAAACCCTTTCCTTGAAACTTCTGGTCACTAATCCCTTTTCTGCCCTTTGGAGCTACACAGGATAAATATAGTCCCCTTTTCAGATGAAAGCTCTTCAGATAGTTGAAGCCAGTTATCACATTCTTTAAGTTTTCCTTTGTACAAAATGCACATTTCAAGTGTGAAAAGAAGCTATAAATACTCTCAATATTTCCAATAAAGGGAAATTAATATAAGGCAATTAATAAAGGCAAAAGTGAGAAAACCCGAAGATTAGTAAATTCAGGAAGTGACTTCCATTCCTACAGAATGAATAGGAAGTGTCCTGTTGCCTGGAATCCTAGTGGGGTGGGGGTGGGGAGCACCCAAGGCGGAGTGGGAACCATGGCAGAGGTACCATGGACAGCGCTGATATTACCAGGGGGAATTGAGCTGCTGGTGCTGGAACATCTGAAGGGGCACTGCCTGGTTAATGCTGGGACCACCATGGCTGCTGCTGGCATCACTAACATGCCGCATCTCAGCAGATGAGACCGGTACTGGCTCCAAGGAAGAGGTTTTCCATGCAGATGTGGAAACTGCCAAAAGACCTTGGATGTGAGCTGCCACCTGCTGCTGGAAAGATGTGGAGAGAACGTGGATTCAGGAAGAGATCTGCTTCTTCCCTCCTCCCATATCCCAGTTTCTTGACATGCTTTCCATTGGCAGACCCTAACTGAAAGCCACTGGCAAGAGACTTGCAGAAATTAACTTTCCAGAGTCCCAGGGCCTCCAGATTACAGAGAAGAGGACAGAAGAGAGGGAATGGGGCCTGAGACAAATACCTTCATAGTGTTCTTCCTAAAATGTAAAACCAACAATTGAAAACTAAACTCTACATAAGACGGGAATAAAGCTGAGCGATGTAGCTAGCCTTACCCTTGCATTGAGAGTAGAGTGTTATTAAAATCAAATACGCGTGGCATAAACACTGTTCTCGGTTACTGAGCTTGCAGTCAACAACATCCTTTATTTACATGAAGCAGGTGAGTCAAAACCTGTATTTTTGAAAATGAGTGTTTGACTGAAGTACAAGTCTCTAGTGGATATATTTGTATATTCTTTTTCTCTCTTTCCTGGCATACTGCCTCTTTCTTCTGGTAATGGTGCCCTTCTTTTTCCCTTGGGAAATTGCCCTCTTCCATCCACGTGGCTGTCCCTCAGTCACATGACTCCAGGAGCCCTAATCACAGGGGAGGGCACAAGAGACGAGCTCTGAAACTTGAGTAGAAACACTGAGGGACAGATGGATGGTGGATCTGAAGCTGTATGTGGCACTACCCTGCAGATGCAGTCTTTGGGTTGTCTACTGACATCCTGAAGCTACTCTGATTCTTGGCGTTCTCAAGATCTGGTTGTTCACCTTTTCTGTTATTGCATCCACTGCCCAGTGTTCTTCCTACAAAATCTTTTCTTGCTTTGGTTAGCTGGGGTCTATTACTGTTGCTTGCACCAAAGAACCTAGAATGACATGCAGTCTACTTCCTTATATTCCCTATGGGTGAGAAGACACCATCTGGCTTAGGGGAGAGCCATGAAATACTGACCTTCCAGCCAGCATACCAGTTATTCCTCCATCCTTCTATCCTCACAAATATTAGAAGCACAATGAGTTATTGCCAACCTGGAAAGTGAACTTACGGTGACATGCTGGAGAGATTTGTCCTTATTGCAGTGGAGTTTTAAAATCTGTGATGCAGATAAATACATGGAAGGAGATTTTCATGCAGTCATCTTGATGTGGCTATTTTAATTTGGTCATATCAAAATGGGTAACTCAAAATAGCTTACATTTTATATCAAAATATTTCTTAAAATATATCATTTTTTATTCTCTAGTAATGGATGTCTCAGAGCCCTGTCCCATTTCTGGGCTTGACCTGACTACATTTCTAAAATTCGCTCAGAAATGGAATAAAGATCAGGAATGAAGTTTGTGTGTAATTTTGTTAATTGCTACTTTAAAAAGTTTCTTAACATTAAGTTGTTTTTTAGGGCTGTCAACTTGTCTTCAAAATGACTACATCAAAATATCATGTGCCTAATTTCTATATCGTCATATGAGTAATAAAAAATGTGCCAAATATATGAGCTGTCTCTCCAGAGCAAGAAGAGCACCCCTCCATCACTGCACACTGCTTTCTAGGTGGACAGAAATGAAAGTATAAATAGCCTATATCTCCAGATATTCAACTAGTTAAGAAACTCTTCATTATGTAACCATCTTTCAATCTATGTGTATCTATATTGTCCATAGGGATAGTTTGAGGATGACTTCTTGAAATCTCAACCCAGAAAACTGTGTTGACGTCCCATGGCAACTTCTCAACACAGAGACGAAGTTAGTTTGGTAAAGTTTATTTTGTAAGAATTATGTTGGCACAAGTAATTTTGTTTAGTAGTTATCTTTTAAAGATTAAAATATATTTAAACTTTTAAAATTTTGCTGGGCATTGATGTTTTACACCTTTATGTAATACACCCATTCCATGCTTTTTAAAAAATTGGAGCATATTCCTGTTCTCCCTAATCCTACAGTTCTCTCTGCAGCTGCCCCACAGTCCACACCTTTCTTCGGTGGAGTGGGATGAAAGTCATTCACTTGGTTCTGTGGACTTGAACTCATTTAGAGTGGCTAGGTATTTTCTTATTCTCTTCTTGCCTATCTGAGGTTTCAATTTCCTACTAACCATATTTGTTCTAGCCATCCCAGTTTGAAGATTGCTTTCCTTGATAGAGAAAGCAATATAGAAGTTGAATTGTCCTGTTTCTCTCTGTTTGCTTTCAATATGACACCATTTACCCCCAAGCACTGGGCTATTCCATTCCTCATTCTTCTTTCTGCTCTGAAACCAGTGCAATGCCCTCTTTTAGTGCTCTTACACTGTCCTGTTAAGCCTCAGTGCAGTTTGGCTCCATTTTTTCCTAGTAGCATCATGGCTGGTTTGTATTGCTTTGTTATATGTGCCTCCTTTCATTATTTCATGCATTTCTTTAAAAAATCTGAGATCATTAGAGATCTCTGTAGAGCTTTTTTTTTCTTTTTTAAAAAATGCTTCGTTTTTTCCTTCATGATCAATGTCATTTGTTATTGTTCTGATTGAATTATTTTCTGTGAACCTTCCTTCCTCTTTCAGACATTTTAACTTTTATAGTGTCATCAGGAGTCATACCTACCTTTTCTCTGAACTTTTAGAAACCATTTTTCCTAAGGCCTAGAGTTCATGTCTAATTGTGGGCAACACTTCCTTCTTCAGATATTAGAAATTCTAAAATGAAAGGCTGGGCTCAGTGGCTTATGCCTGTACTCTCAGCACTTTGGGAGGCCAAGGCAGGCGGATCACAAGGTCAGGAGTTCAAGACCGGCCTGACCAACATAGTGAAACCCCGTCTGTACTAAAAATACAAAAAAATTAGCTGAGTGTGGTGGCACACACCTGTAATCCCAGCTACTGAGGAGGCTGTGGCAGGAGAATCGCTTAAACCCAGGAGGCGGATGTTGCAGTGGGCCAAGATCACACCACTGCACTCCAGGCTGGGCGACAGAGCAAGACTCCATCTCAAAAAGAAAAAAAAAAGAAGTTCTAAAATAATTATACTTTATCCAAGTGGTTTTTTGACTATACTAGGCTGGTTGTGCCCATTGTGCTAATATTAAGGTGATGAATTATAGTGAAAGAGATCAGATCTGTGTCAAATCTCCACAGACCTGCTGATGATCTTAAAAAATGTACTTGACTCATCTGACTTGTCTAAGAGATTTTTAAAAACATATGGTCAACTGTACAGCTTTGCAGCCTTGCCATTGAAACTGTAAGGTATATGAAATGCCAATAGCTCCATAAATGGTAGCCATTATTATTACTGCCTTATGTTTTTGATATTTTGGGAAAATTTCTTGCCCTAACATTTGCACTAGTATATGTGTAGAAGTTAGTAATATAGTGTGAATAAGTTAAAGCTACAAGAGAGACATTAGGGTTGAAGTATAAATATATTGTTGGCCAATACATACTGGGCAAATGGCTGGAACATTCTGTGTTCCCATTTCTTTATAAAACAATCGTAATTCATGAGGTTGTCACAAAAATTTAAATGAGTGAATATATGTAGTTGCTTAGAACATCACTTGGCACATATCCAGCACTTCATTTGCTCTTATTATTAACGTGCCAAGGACTGGAATATATGAATGTGGAGTTGAGAATGCCAGCAGTACTAGCATTTTTATGTATGTAAGCCAGGATATATGAAAGAACATTGAGAAATTCTTAGAGAGAAACAAGCCTATGGAAAATGAGTGAAAGAAAATCACTGAAAAGTGTTGACCAAAAAGTATAGATTGATATCATTCCATTGAGAAACATGAACATTTTTGGAGGTGATGGATTTAGAGTCATTATACTGTAGAAGACTGGACCACAAAGGCAGCTGAGCATCAGCCATCAATTTTGGGGTGAATCTTGCTGAATCATTGGAGCCATCGTCTGAGCTGTCTATACACATGCCCCCTGTCCTTTTATGGAACTGGAGGTGTGCACCATTCTCCAAGATGGATGTTCATGTACATTTGGATTTTGAAAGGAAAATAAATCTTGGGCCACCAAAATCACCAAGCTAAAGGGAAAGTCAAGCTGGGAACTTCTTAGGGCAAACCTGCCTCTCATTCTATTCAAAGTCATCCCTCTGCTCAGTGAGCTAGATGCATATCTGATTGTCTCTTTTGGAAAGGCCAATCAGAAACTCAAAAGAATACAATCATTTGTCTCTCACCTACCTGTGACCTGGAAACCTCCTACCCGCTTTGAATTGTCTCGCCTTTCTGGACAGAACCAATGTACATCTTACATATATTGATTGATGTCTTATGTCTCCCCAAAATGTATAAAACCAAGCTGTGCCCTGATCACCTTGGGCACATGTTGTCAGGACTTCCTGAGGCTGTGTCATGGGCATGCACTCTCAACCTTGGCAAAATAAAAATTTTAAATTAACTGAGACTGTCTCAGATATTCGGGGTTCACATTTGGTAACAACAGAGGGATTCTGAGTGGAGATGCCCCTGACCTTTGACTAATCTCTTATTGATGCTTGGTACCAACATGAGCTAACTTTATGGCTCAAACCAATAGGATAATTTACTGAGGCCTGAGAGCACCTCCCTCCAGAGAATCCTTAAGCTCCCCAAATTTGATTGAGATCTAAAATTTATTTTGCTGTACAACTCCTCTTTTTTTTGGAGTTTTTCTGGCTTCCAACACTAGAAGGGCAAGTTTTTCCTGCTTCTATGATGATGAAAGGCAAGTAACTCCTTTTCCTTTATGAAGTTTGAGGTCACTTCCAACAGAGAAGATGAGTTGTTTTTTTTTCCTGCTTCTAGGATGATAGAGAGTAGTATTCAGCCTGAGACCAATCCCTAGCTGAATTGGGGTTTGTCTTGGCTAAAGTAACTGAATTGGGGTTTGTCTTGGCTAACTTTAAGATTAACAACCAGCTGGTCTTATTTTCTCCTTACTATTAGAATGCTCAGTAATCATATAAGTTGTGAGATCATTTGTTTGTTTTGCTTAACTGGTTCTTTTTGTTGTTTTTTTGTGTCTGTTTTTTGTTGTTTCAGTCTTTTTCCCATTGGGTTTGATCAACTCTATCCAACTTGATCAAATTGAAGGAAAGTTCCAAATTATGGAGAGCAGGGCCTCTGAAGTGGCTACACTCCCACATACACAAAAATGGTGGTGTGGTGGGAGGAGAAAAATGGCCAGCGAAAGGAAAGAAAAAAAAAGGGAAAGATTTTTTATTTTGACTACTTAAGGGGCTTTATTTACATAACAAGGCCACCTGTTTTCTAGCTAGGCCTGACTGAAAAAGCAATGGCTGTCACCCCATGCTGCAGTTTCATAGCTAAGGTTCTGCTTTCTTTTTTTCACCATGACAACCTGGCTTTGGTTCCTAAATCAAGCTCTTTCTGGTTTGATACTTGGTACTTCTGAAATAGCAGCAGTTTGTCCTAGCTGAAATATAGTAATGAGATTTAAAAAGATTTGTTTAAAGGAGCTCAATGGTTAAAAGTCAGCTTAATTTAAAGCTAACTTCCAAGATATGCATGTGTATGTGTGTGTGCTTGTATTTAAAAGGCCTTCATGTGTATTTTTTTCTCACCTAGGACCTTGTCCTTTTTTGAGCAAAAGTTTTTTTCTTTTCAGTTGACAGAATTCTGTTTTCTTCATTTACTTCTCTGTCACTCCTTTCTCTTGCATCCTCTGCTGTATGAGGGACCTAAAATAGTTTATAATAGCCTGGAGTTCCTTAAAGAAAATGGAGAAGGCACCAGGCTCCCTTTTGGGGAGAAACCTCTGTTTTTCCTTATGGAACCCCAGGAGTGTAAATAGACAAGCTTGTCTCAGCTCTTAAACTGTTTGCTTTTGTATTGTGTTACCTGACTTTTTTTTTTTTTTTGACTAAAATGTTATTCCAACAGAGACTATTCTTGTCTTTTTAAGGAAAAGTGTAGTTTTGACAGTTAGAAATGTCTTTGTTTAAGAAAATTTTTAAAAGTGCACTGTAAAAGCATCACGTGGTCTAATCTCATACTAATTCTCCCTCTTTGGAGACCCAGGATTCAGAGTGGGCTCTGCTCAGAGCCCAGAGATCCAGTTAAAATATAGGTAGTCCCTATCTAAATAAAACTGGTCTCCTTCTACAATACTATGATAGATTTCTATAATTTTATGTTTAATTGGCATCCATCTTTAATCTCCCTCTAGCACCACCAGACTTTTTCTCTTTGTACCTTGAGATATAAATTTTGCTATCTGATTTTTCACCTAAGAGTTTTTTGCTTCAGTATGCAGATTTAGGGCTATTTAGCTGACAACTGCCAGGATAATGAAACAGGTTATCAAGCGTTTGCAAGTCTAAGATAGGAAAAAAAGGAGGTCTTATGAATCTATAAGATGCACTTTTATCAGTATGCCTAATACATCTATATGTTTATGTGTTGTGTACACAGTGTTTCACTACTAAAAATATATAAAAGAGCTCTAATTAATTAGCTTAAAGAAAAGTAAAAGCATTTAAATCAAATACTTTATTGGAAAAAAGAAAAGACTAGTCAAACACTTTTTCAAGTTTATGTGACTAAGTAAACTCTAATAAATAAGATAGCTTAAAAATTGTCAGCCAAGTAATATTAGAAATGTCTTAATTGCCAGCATATATATTTGTATTTATTTATTGATCAAGCAATTTCACACTTATCCCTGCCAAATACTACAAGGTATCAAAATCTGGCATAGCGGTTACAAAACTATAAACCCAGCCCAAAACAGAAGGATCTTTGCTTGTGTAATTTTTAATAAATAAGACAATGATATTGGCCTAATGAAAACAGCTAAATCTTGAATTGTTTAGCAAAATAACCATAACTTCTCATCTTGTGGCTTTAGACATTCTAGTCCTCAGGCAGGAAGGGGGTTTGTTTTGGGAAAGGACTGTTGTCATCTTTGTTATAAGCTGACCTATAAACTAAGTTTTTCCTAAAGTTAGTTCATTATTTGGTTATTTTCCAATAAAAATATACTATAGGAAAACATTCTTTCTAAAAAGAGCATCCTTTTTAAAAAGGTGCATAATTTTTGTCTAATTCAAAGCTTATTTAAAGGTTATATGTAAAACAAGGTAAAAGGAACCAGGAAATAAGAGAGATGTAAAGAAAGTTATAGAAGTAAAGAGGTAGTTTTTGGTGAGAAAGCTTAAAGACAAATAATTTTATACAAGAAAGAATCTTGTATGATAAATTTAGCCCTAGAATAAAATGACTGTTTATTTAAGAAAGAGATGTTCAGGACAAACCAGAAAGTTAAAGCATGTCATGAGTGGTCTGTGTAAGTCACAATAAGAGGATTTATTTTTTTTTTAAAAACCAAACACTTTTATATGATCAAGTTGTCTATAATTAAAGGGAAATTATAATGGTCTTTCCAGAGATTGGGTTTGATGTTAAAAAAAAAAACCACTTATACACTAAAGAATTGATTAAAACAATGAAATTTTCTTAAGGGGTTGGTTTAATAAATTGTGATATTTTAATTTTTTTAACCCAAAGTTCAACTTTTATTTCATCTCATTGTTTTCAGTTTTCTGGCCCCTTTTAAAAGGTGCAAAATAGTAACACTCTCCTTCAACTCATTTTCAGCTCATGTAAGTTTTTTTCCTCAGGTTCTGTGTGTTGTGGCCTGATGCTAACAAAGTTTTCTTAAAGGTCTAAAGGAAATGTTTTCTTCCAACATAATATTCTGTGCACTGCAGAAGATGTTTTCTTTTGCCTTTTGTTAACTGGCCTAACAGATTTTGTGTTTTATTGAAATCATTTCTGTGCCATTATTATTCAGTTTTAGTTTACTTATTAAAAAACTGAGATTAAAAATTTTATTTTTTTAATTTATTTTTTGAGATGGAATCTCATTCTGTCACCCAGGCTGGAGTGCAATGGCAAGATCTTTGCTCACTGAAACCTCTGCCTCCTGGATTCAAGTGATTCTCCTGCCTTAGCCTCCACAGTAACTGGGATTACAGGTACACACCACCACACTGGCTAATTTTTGTATTTTTAGTATAGACAGGGTTTCACCATGTTGGCCACGCTGGTATCAAACTCCTGACCTCATGTGATCTGCTTGCCTAGGCCTGTCAAAGTGCTGAGATTACAGGTGTGAGCCACCACACCCAGCCAAAACACTTTTTTCTTTTAAATTAAGGTTACTACATTTGTATATCTTTCTGTATGTGCTTTTAAAGTTTTTGTGGCATTGAGTTACAAGGCTTTGACTCCTGGGTCTAAAAAGGACACCAAGTCCTGCTTAATCTTAAACATTGACAGCAATTAATGCCTCATCTTTAGGCCTGATAGAAGATGCCAATCAAAATAAAATGTGTTCCTGAGACACAGGGTCAGAAATTAAAGCTATTTCAACTCCTTGAGACCCAGGGACTACTGTGGAAGAGGTAGGCATATGAGATTGTAAGCGTTGCCTTTGAGAGATAAAATAAATTCAGATTCTCTATAAATTAACCATTAATGTCAAAGGCACACTGATGTAAGACCAGCATGTGGGCCCCTGTGGCAGATTAACAAGGTTTTCTTAAAGCACTAACTGACTCCTTAATAAAGGCTATAAAGGTTATAAAAGGCCTATGGAAGTTATATCTTATGGTTAAGATTAAAATTTTATAGATTGTTTATAACATTCTGAAAAACAAATTTAATTGGCTTAATGTGATCTTATTAGGACTTATTGTTTGGAAATTTGTCTCCTCTCTGAAAGAATGAAGGTTTTCACCTTTTTTGGAAATCCTTGAGTTATCACTTTTGTTAAATGAATGACTTATTTGACAATGACCTGTGATCCTATTTTGTGGTATCAAGTGTTTTATACCTTTGGTATTTGACAAACTTTTGGAAATCAAATTATAAATTATGTCTCTTTCTGACCTAGTTAATTCTTTAAAATATGAGGTTCTCTAAAATCCAAAAATGACATATTTGACTTATTTGGTATAAAAATTATACAGGAAGCGTTGTCAAATAGGAAATGGTGTTTGGCTTTCTTTGGGCTGTATTTGTATAAATATGTTATTGGTATGTGTTCCAAAATTATAGGAAACTCCTATAATTCTGATATGACTTAGTATATATTATCAGCAATAATTATAATTGTTGTATAACATAGCATATGTTAAATTATTGTGTACTACAGAGGTAAGAAATTTCCTTGTCAATTGTGTCTTTGGCTATAGCTGCCCTAAAACTTTTTGTCATCTATCTATGCACAATTATTGTCTTGTTTTGGTCCTCTTTAGAAAGTGGTTTTATAATCAGCTATAAAACTCTAACAGGTATTCTTGAATGCAGATTTCTGATAACTTTGGAGATTGTGAGAGCAGAATAGAGGGATAACTTTCTGTAATCATGGAGAGCTGAAATATTCATGAATATGAAGCACAACAGGAATTAACTGCATAGACTGAACTAGTAGAAGACTGAAGTAATCCTTTTGACTTTTTGCTTAAAATGTGGCTGATCCTTTGTTTCATTTTTCAGAGTCAAGGAAACTTTTCTTTTGAGGTATTGACAGGTTTTAACAATTAAATACACTGTACTTCTGTGAAAGAAATTTGGAGCTTATTTGTTTCTCTCTATCTGATTTCTCCAGAATTTAGAAACTATGTGTGAGTATTCTTAACTTATGGAAATATAGTTATTTACATAAGTGCAATAAGAATCTGTTTTCATTTGTAACAGACACAATTAGAGAAACTAATTATTTTACCAAGGCTTTCACTGGAGTAGTGTGCTTTCCTTTAAGGAATCAAACTTTACTTACAGAGCCAATGAAAGCCCCTTGGGAAAACTGGCCTCATACCTTGTTTTCACTGTCCTGGTACAGGGTTCCTGGCATGGGATAAGTAAAGAATATCGCTTTCTGACAGGCCAAGGAGCCCCAAGTCATCTTGAGACCTCAAGAAGAAAGGAATTCACCCAACTTATAGGTATTTAATGGTACAAATCCACGGCTGGGCTCAGCTTTAAAAAAGTCTTATCTGAGACTCCTTCTACGGAACAAAGTTCCATCGAAACCAATTTAAAAAGTCCATGTGAAAAATAATTATTCTTGCTGCACTTTATAGAATTAATCTGGCCAAGTGTAATAAAGCAAATTGGTACTACCATAATTTGACTTTAAAATGGGAAATTGGAGAGAAAAAAAATATGTTTCAAAACTACAGTATACCTTTTGTTGATTCTAGTCTTGCCTAATATTTTTCAATTTTTATTATTTTCTACAGTTTGGACTGAACTCTAATTTTCCCTGGCTACAAGTCTCCAAAATAATGTTTTCAATTTTTTTCTTCCTTTTTCTTGTTTTCCTTTTCCCCCCAATTTTTCCTAATTTGAAATCACTGAAAACTAAGTTGTGTTTTCTTAAAGCCCTGTGAACTGAAACTAGACAACTTAGCTTCAGAAGACAATAATAGCAACCCATTCACATACATAAGCCAACTCTCATACCTGCCTACTGATGTATGGACTTCAGAGTAATGTGGCCTGTATCGATTTTCCAGGATTATTCTTTTGTTTGTTGTTGTTTTTCTTCCTTTCCCTTCTTATTTTCTCTTCATGGGACATAAGGCTTCACAACCTGCTAAAAATGAGTTTTCCTAATAACTCGGGCCCTACCTGTCCAGGAAAAAACTGTCCTAGCCATGAGAGATCAGATGAAACCTGAGACCAGAGACTCCTTTTCTTCTAAAATGCTTTCTCCAATAGATTGTAAAAAGAAAAGGGGGGAAATATGAAAGGAAAATACATCTTGGGGCCTCCAACTCACTCAGCTAAAGGGAAAAGTCAAGCTGGGAACTGCTTAGGGCAAACCTTCCTCCCATTCTACTCAAAGTCACCCCTCTGCTCACTGAGATAGACACATATCTGATTGCCTC
Organism: Pongo pygmaeus; assembly: GCF_028885625.2. Lineage (NCBI taxonomy): Eukaryota > Metazoa > Chordata > Mammalia > Primates > Hominidae > Pongo > Pongo pygmaeus. Next base: position 66,496,447 of record NC_072390.2, read on the forward strand.
TTTTAGAAAGGTTAATCAGAAACTCAAAAGAATGCAACCATTTGTCTCTTACCTACCTGTGACCTGGAAGCCCCCTCCTTGCTTCGAGTTGTCCCACCTTCTGGACAGAACCAACATACATCTGACATATATTGACTGATGTCTCATATCTCCCTAAAATGTATAAAACCAAGCTGTACCCTGACCACCTTGGGCACATGTCACCAGGACCTCCTGAGGCTGTGTCACAAGGCCAAAGATGTGCATCCTCAACCTTGGCAAAATAAACTTTCTAAATTAACTGAGACCTGTCTCATATTTGGGGCTCGCAGGGTAGGCATTTATACGTATTTATAAATCTTTCTCTTCTCTTTTGTTTTTTGTAAGTCAATCCAGCTTTGAAAATGTAGGACCTCAAAGGTTAAAGTATGATTAAAGTTAGGGAATGTAACAAACAAGAGACCCTTGATTTAAGAGAGGCCCTTAAAAGAAGGTCAGCTCCCTTCAGGACTATTTGCTGGACTCTAAGAACAAAACATTACTCAGGGTTGGAATAAACATGATTTCAAATGGGGGAACACCTCTTCAGAGAACAGCGTTGTTTGCCAGAGGGAAAGATCAGATACATAGATATTCCTCCTCCTTCGGTTTCAGGTAGTTTACTCAAAAACATAATATGATGACCTTTACTTTCACAACATAATAATTTATGTACCCCAATGCATACCAAGTCCTTTGTCACATATGATCTTTCTAGATTTCCCTTGGCCCTGTCAATGTGGTATACTAACCCAGGTTCCCCAAACATCCAACCACACCAATTTGTCAACATGGACTATGGTTAGAAGAAGCCCATCAGTGCTGGACTATCAGGGTCTAAATCCTGCCTCTTCCATTTCCTACCTGTTCTGTCTTGGCCAAGTTGATGTCATTTTAAAACATGGATGGTAATAATGCCAATCCATTAAATTTTTTGAGGATTAAATGACTTAATACATTACCTGGCAGATAATAAGTGCTCAACAAAATTAGCTATTGTTTATCAAAGACTGTCAGGGAATTGAGGCTTATGAACTGAGAAACTTTTCTTTGTTCAAGAATTCCCCTTTCTGCCTTTCATAAATATTCTTGCATATCAAAAGTAATATTTGAGGTCAATTTTTAGAAGATTTTAGTCTAGCTAAACCCAGGTTCTATATAAGGTTGAGTCATTTCAGGATTCTGCTGGGTTTCAGAGCTGATTCAAAACACCATTTCTCCTTGGAAGCCTCTCCGCCTATTCCACATTTTGTGGTGAGGTCCCATTCTGGTTGCCCACTGTCCATTGGCCTAAGCTTTACATGTTGCCAGTTCATTTACATGATATTTTGTATTTCTTTTTCTTCATTGCATCTGAATAAATCTTTTATTCTAGATTATTGAAGGCAATATATACTCAGATTAGTTTTTTAAAAAATAATGAACGAATTTATTTCTTTGTGTAATCCAAGGTTGGCATATAAAAGGAAGATTATGTGGTGTGATTTTTAAAAATGTCTAAGTGTTGAAGTCAACTTGCCTGCATTTTAGGCTTGGGTCCTTTCCTTATTTGCTCTGTGATCCTGTACGGGCTCTCTAAACTCTCTGAACCTTGATTTCTTCATCAATCATATGAGAATCATTGAGAGGCATTAAGTGGTATAAAATACATGCCAAATTGCCTGAGCCAAAGGAGGTACTATCCCTTCTCTCTGTCAGTTAGAAAACTCTGAGCTCCATCCACCCCTTTGGGTCCTTAATCAATTGACAGAACGACCTAGTGATCAGTTAGTTTCTGATACATTTTTGAACTAGCCTTGAAATTTGGTTGGATTCTTTTTTTTTTTTTTTTTGAGATGGAGTCTTGCTCTGTCACCAGGCTGCTGGATTGAAGTTGCACGATCTTGGCTCACTGCAACCTCCACCTCCTGGGTTCACACCATTCTCTTTGCCTCAGCCTCATGAGTAGCTGGGGCTACAGATGGATGCCACCATGTCCAGCTAATTTTTGTATTTTTTGTAGAGACGGGGTTTCACCATGTTGACCAGGATGGTGTTGATCTCTTAGCCTTGTGATCCACCTGCCTCAGCCTCCCAAAATGCTGGGATTACAAGCGTGAGCCACTGCACCCTGCCTGGTTGGATTCTTAAGATCTTCTTTTCCTTTTTTGAATTTCAACTTTTATTTCTGATTTGGTGGATACATGTGCAGGTGTGTTACATAGGTGTCTTGCATGATGCTAGGGTTTGGAATACAATTGATCCCGTCACCAGGTAGTGAGCATAGTAACCAATAGATATTTTTTCAATTCTTGCCCTCCTACCTCTCTCCCAGTAGTCACCAGTGTCTACTGTTGCCACATTTATGTCCATGAGTACCCAATATTTAGTTCCCACTTCTAAGTGAGAACATGGTGTATGTATATATATATCTAAAAACTCCTCATCTGTCCTATCAGAAAACATCTCTGAGCAGGGGTTCTTAACCTTGGGCACACATGCAGACTTCTGGCTTCTGTGAGCTCCCCAGATTTGAAGCCAAGTCACATACCTATGCATTTCTTCGGGGGAGAAGTTGACCTACAGCTTTCATTTTATGTATATACCTGAACCCTCTTTCCCACTTTCCCTCTCAGCAAAAAACAAACCAAACCAAACCAAAATGAAAACCTTAAGAACCATATCTCCATGCTCCAGGCCAATTTCCACCCCAGCCATCAGGGCCTAACTTTCTATAATAGCCATCTGGATGGAGCTGTGCCTACTAGTCTATCCCTTCATGGACCAATATTCTCCCACAATCTCACCAGTTTTTATTGTCAACATGTGGTTCTTCTTTGCCAGGCACAGTTGTATGTCATGGACAGGCACAGAACATGCAGACATGGCTCATCCAGCCTATCTTCAACTGTTCTTCCAGCTGACTTGGGCTCCTGCTGAGCACCTGTCTTGGAGAAACCCTGCTATGGGCCCTGTGTGGGCCCTACTAGGTGTCCAAAGATGGCAGTCCATCAGGCCTTCTCTGGTTGAAAGTTTTCTGCCAAGATTCCCATCAGGAGTTCTATTTTGCATGGGGACATCATGGAAAGTCTCCACAGGGGTCCAACCATCTTTCTTGGGGAAGGTCTAAGCCCTTTTCACAGCTTGGTTATTCTCCCTCTGAGAAACATGGCCACACTGCAGCCCCTTTGGACACTGAGCCTAATCTACGGTAGGATTTTCCTTCCTTCTTAGCAGGGAGCACAGTCTAAGCAAACAGGCTCCCTGGGGAATGATGGATAGAACTTGTATGCTGCCGTCTACTCATAGCTCCCTTAATTCCACTTTCCCTGCCCCCTAAGCTTGTGGGATAGGAGCCACAGGGGCCTATAATCATTTAATTACCTTGTTTCCTAAGCTCTTCTCTTTATAGGGAAACATCAAATAACACCCCCACCCCCAACCATGCCTGATTCTTTATTTATGAAGATCCTGTTTCTCCTCTAATGTGCTTTTACACTGTCCCAGGCTTTGGAATGTTTATAAATGGCTCAGTGCATTTGCTGACAATGCCTTCATGCATGTGTTCTTCCTCTTGGCAGACCCTCTCTGACACAGCCTTTAGACCCAACTAGTTTCATGTTGTGTGGTACTTGCGGGGAGGGCAGTAGGAGACTGGTGTAGCCAAGTGACTCCATCTGATGGCCTCTGTGATCTTTAAGCTCACCCAAGTCTTCACTTCCTTAGTCCTTTTTTGTCTTTCAGTCCCGTGACGAAAGCTTTCCTGGAGAAATCCAGCTTTGATACCTGCACTGCTGACATCTACTCTGCTGGTAAAAATGGCACACTGAGTCTGAAGATAGTGAAGTGCCTTTTGTATTCACTCCCATCCCTCTAACTGCTCTGTTCTCCTGCCTAGTTGCTTACTCAATATGAGGAGCATAGCAGCGCTAGGCTCTGGAAGAGAGCAGGCAAATATGGCAATATAAAATGCTAACAACAGCAGATGGCAGGACAAGTTTCCTTTAGATTCAGATGAGCAGTTGTTTTTTTCTGGTGGGCTTTTATTATTAAATTTATTTTCATCATTTGGCTAGATAAGCCTATCTTTGTATTTAGTTATGATGTGCCAGAATCATCTTGCTTTTAATATTTGAAACAAAGAGCTGTATATCATACCAATTATAAATACATCTACATGGCCTCATGTGTAATTGTCAACTCAGTTACATGGATTGTAGCCTTCGTGTTTGAAGGGAGTGAATGCTCACTTTATTCTAAAGAGTTGATAGAAGCCTAAAAGCTTGGAAACTTACAAGAAATAATCACTTGTATAGCTTTTCTTCAGGGGCCAAAAAATATTGGAACTTTAATTGATTTCAAACATATCCTTATCTTAGGCCTGGAGGTCCTGGATCTAAGCCCTATTTTACAAGTATTCAAAGCTGGCACTCTTAATGCCATCACTTCTACCCTTGTGGATTTTTAATTTTTTATTTCTAACTTTCAATAAGAGGAAGCAAAGGTCAGCAGGTTCTTTGGAAATTAAATTTAAATGATTATTACACCTTAAACCTGCCCTGCTGCCCCCCAAGGAAGAATTCTTCACCCCCATGTTAGCAGCAGCAGCAGCAGCATCTCCATTATTGCTCATCTTCCTTCTCTGTAGCTCTTGCCATCAATGTTGATTAATTTCATAAGTAGCAGAAATGGCATAATACAGTATATTTCTGACAATTCCAGACCAGGAATCCTAGACTCACAAAATTCCAAGGATACAAAGGAACACCAGGAAGTCATCTAACCCAATCCTCTGCTTTCCAGGAAAGAAATGTTCAAACCATACAGAATGAATTTATTTTCCAGCAAAATATGCTTTGTGATGAGAGGGATACTGAAAGAATAATGGTCATCAACAGGAAGTTAAAATGAAATGGCTCTTCTCTTTTCACAGGATCTCTAGTTAGTAGTAAAGGACCGTGAGTGTTGGGGAAAAACGCCATCATAGATAATTTTGTGAACCCAGTGATAATCTTTCTATTGAAGAGAGATGTGCCATGAACCTGATTATTTTTGAAAGAACTGTCATTTTCCCAAGAGCTGGCATTTTCAGCCTCTTGAAGAGCACCAACCACTGTTATCACAGCTCAAACTTGAGCAATCAATCAGGGGTTTGAAACATTAAACTGGAATATATAATTTCAACAGGGATAATTTTAGCAAAATTCATCCTGAGCTGAAACAGCTTTAGTTAGCCCAGCTTCAACAAGGGGGCCATTGCCTGGCTTTTCTTGGCACTGGCAGCCCCTCCCTGCACTCACCCCACCTCCTCTACAGCCAGAGGAAAGGACACAGCAGGCCATGGGTTTGTAATAAGACTCGGAGGGGCTGAGCTTGGCTGATTTACCAGAAGGTAGGCTGATGCCCAGGACGGTGCCCATTGGAAAGCTGCAAGTTGTGAGTAGTGGGATAACAGCTTGAGATGTGCCATTAAATGTCTTCCCATACATTTGCCCACAGTAGAATTTTTCTTCCACAGAAAACACTTTGACATTCTATTGGAATGGAAAGCAAGAGTTTATAAGCATTTTACAATGTCAGGATTTTTACTAGCCAATCTACAAATAGGTAGCATTTTGCCTCTTTGCTCTTCCCTCTCCTGCTTGCACACTATGTTCCTGAGGACTTTTCCTCTCTCTGGCAAGAGGCTACCAAAGAAGCTGGCCCAGCCCCTCCCAATACTCCAGATTCAACAGGCAGCTGTAGTCAGACTCAGTCAAGCCAAAGAACTTGCTTAATTGGTGATTTCTGCTGATGTCAGTGGTGGTGGTGATAAGGATAATATTGGGAATAATGATGATGCTAAATGACAAAGGTCATGGGTTTGAAGGAAGAGTGGTGTTTTTGCTGGTTTTAAAGTTTCTACACACTTGATTACAATTTAGGATTTTCATACCAAGTGTGAATCAGAGTTCAGTTAAATAAATCAGGATTGTTAGGTAATGACAGGAGACAATGGGTAGAAGTCATTTGAAACACCTTGAGAGAAAGAGGGCTGAGAAAGTAAAGCAGTTTATGCAATATCAACTATGCACCAAGCTTGCTTGTTCTTGCTCTCTCTCCCTCTCCCTGCTCTGTATAGGGTTATATATGCAAAAGGCAGTAAAAAGACACCTAAAGACATAAAGCCTTTAATGACACCATTTAGGATCTTGATTAAATGCTCTGAAACTTGCTCTGTCTTTGGGGTTTCTATTACATGAATTAAATATCCCCTGTGTATTTTAACCCAAAGGTCGTACATTTTATAAATGATAAAAACTGAGATTTTTTTAAGGCAGGTCTTTGACTTCAGGATGCAATCCCTTTTTATGAGAGCAAGTGCTCCCCTAAGTGATTAAAATAGTTAAATTTTATGTACAATGCAATACACAGACACACACATATGTATGTATATCACTCCATTTAATCATTTAATTATCATAATAAGTATAGAATTGGTATCATTTTTATTTTACATACAATAAGTGTGAACAAGAGAAGTTAACTAATTTGAAATGATTGTTAGTTGCAGGGCCAAGCACTTACAAGGACTGAACACTAGTGTCAGGGTTGGTCCTTGAAAGATCCATGCCAATCAGGACATGCCCTTCACCTTAGTGACTGATTTTGGTGACCCAGATCTAAGCCACTCATGGCATTCCCCTTGGCCTCAGAGAGTGGTTCAAGAATAGGCAAATGGTCCATTTAAGCAGGAAAAACCACAGAGAGAGGCCTGTTTGGGAGGTTCTCAGAAAGAAGCATCTCCGTTTCTCTGCAATACTCAGGTGTAATATGCAGATGTGAAGCCTGAAACTAATGCAGCCATTTGATCTTGTAAGATAAACCCAACTGGCAATGAAACTGACACTGCAGAAGGCAGAGAAACAAGACCTAAAGACATAGAGCCTTTAAAGACACCATTTAGGCTCTTGATTAAATGCTCTGATTCTCACTGTGTCTCTGGATTTTCCATTACATGAATTAAATATCTCCTGTATAGTTTAACCCAAAGGTCATAAAACTTGTAAATGGTAAAACTGAGATTCTAAGCCATGTCTTTGACTTCAGGATCCAATCACTCTTCTATGACTGCAAATGCTCTCCTAAGTGATTAAAATAATTAAATTTTATGCACAATGCAATAGAAAATTAACTTCAGCTCCTCAGCAGGGAAGTAATCTGATCAAAACAATGGGTGAGACAGATGGCCCTGATTTGGGTATTCAGAGTTAACTGGGGAAGGACAGGAAGGAAGGTAGAGGAATTGTCTTAAAGTCATTGTTGCAGTGTTCTGGGGATTTGCTACAACCAATTAATGTGTGTCTTCAATAAGTATTTGTCTGAGCACTTACCCTGTGCTAGATACTAAGAATATAGTGTGACAAAATAGACATGCTCCCTGCTTACATGAAGTTATAGTCAGTCTGGAGCAGGGGTTGTCAAACTGTGACCCTTGAGCCAACTACTGCTGCTGCTTGTTTTTGTAAATAAAATTTTATTGGAACATAGTCATGGTCATTATTTTATGTATTATCTGTGACTGCTTTGCACTACAATGTCAGAGCTGAGTAGTTGCTGCAGAGAATATATGGCACACAGGGCCTGAGATTATTATCTGGCCCGTTACAGAAAAAGTTTGTTTATCATTAGAGGGAGGAGACAGACATTGATCAGATTGGATCATACAGTTTGTAAATATCGGGTGATAGATATAATCTATTATATTTAATATATCTATTATATATAATATCTAATATATCTATTATATATAATATCTAATATATCTATTATATATAATATCTAATATATCTATTATATATAATATCTAATATATCTATTATATATATCTAATATATCTATTATATATATAATATCTAATATATCTATTATATATATAATATCTAATATATCTATTATATATATAATATCTAATATATCTATTATATATAATATCTAATATATATAATATATATTATAAATATTGGGTGATATAAGCTATCACCTAATATTTAGATTGTTATAGATTATAGATTGTTATAGATCAGATCTGATTGTGATAACTGAAGTACCTGAGGAAGAATGAGCTGAAGGTACTAATTTGGGTGGGGGAGTTCATTTCTTGGCAGAAGTGATATGTGAGCTGGGGTAATAAATGGGTAGGAATCAGCACTGTGAATGCTGGAGGAAGAGTATTCCCTGCAGGGTGTGTGAAGCCTGGAGATGGGAAAGACAACACTGGAATAGGTCAAGGAATCGAGAGAAGGGTGATGTGGCTTGAGCATGGTGAATATGGAGGAATGTGTCAGGGGTGAGGCTGGGAGAAACCAGGTCAGATCACGGAGAACCTTACAGGCCATGATAGGCAGTCTGTGTTTTCTCTACATGGAGTGGAAAACCATTTCACTCATGGGAAGCTCAACTTGATCATTTATCTTTAATGAAGAAGAAACTATATATATATTTTAATATTCAGTATTTTTGGTCTGTTGTCTTTCAACAGTTTTGGCTCAGTAAATAAAAGTGAAATAAACAAAACTTTTTATAATATATACAGTCAGCCCTCTGTATGCATGGTTCTACATCCGCAGATGCTACTAGCAATAAATTGAAAATATTTGGGAAAAAACAATAAAAAACAATAGTACAACAATAAACATACTATGAATAAAATACAATATAATAGTGACTTACAGAGCATTTACATTGTATTAGGTATTAGGTATACAGGAAGATGTGCATAAGTTATATGCAAATACTACACCATTTTATATCAGAGACTTGAGCATCCTCAGATTTTGGTATCTTTGGAGGAGGAGGGTGGGGGATTCTGGAACCAATCCCCATCCAATATGGAGGAACAACTATAATTTTTACATCCCTATATATTTTTCAAGGATAAGGGAAACACATTATGATGGACTTCTCTATTATGGGTAGACGTAAGATAGGAAAGAATTTAGAGCATTACAGGGGATGCTAATTAATTGATGATATAGTGGCAGTTATAGAAAACACTGTCTAGACCATGCTCATAAAAAGAGAAGTACTTCTCTTTGTTGCTGCTCTGTCTAACCCAACCTCTGTTTACTCAACCAATAAAGGGAGTGTGGAAGGATGGTGTTGAAGGAGGACCCCTGACTTCTTAGAAACAGCAACCTTCTGTTCATGCTCAGAGTAGATGGCATTGGCTTGTCCACCTGGCCAAAGCCAGAGGAAATTTGCAGTGGGTCCAGAAGCAGCATGGTGGGACTGAGAGCATGGAGGTTGGCAGAGTCGAATCCTCTTCTCTTCTCTCTTGAGACTCTCTCCCAGGGGGCTCCATGGCTCCATCCAGAATCTGTAGGGAGATGAGCTACAAATTTCTATCTCCACCTCAGAGCTCTTTGTTTTAACCTAACCTATACGTCTGAATGCTGCTTGGTATGCTGTCTAGGATGTCTTAAAAGCAGCTTAAACTCAACATATCCTTAAGTCAAGTTAATAGAACAAGCTGCTGCCTGCAGAGGTGGACAGCTCCCCTTAGGATGAGGCACCAAGATTGACTTTCCGACTCTTCAGCACCCTCTCCTTCCCCTTTTCTCTGCCACGCATCTTGCCTGTTATTGTGCTTTGACCCCCCTCTATTAGCTGACTAAAAGCTTTACTGGCATAATATCCCTTATTTTCATCCTGCTTCTTTTGACTCCCTATTGTCTTCTACCTTAAGAAAAATCAAACTGCTCTGGTGTTTTTCTCAGACCACAGCTACTGCTCTCAATAGACCTGATTACTGCCAAAAACGTAATGACTGTTCCTTTAGCAGATTCACAAGGTAGATTTCCTTCTACAGGTCCATTCTGATACACAAATTTCCCTCACATAATTAATCTCAAACTTTGGTCTTACAAAAATTGAACTTTGACCCCACTTCAATACAATGTCGCTGCTGAAGTAATGAAAACCTGATTGGCAGAAACCTCCTCTTGAGGAATGGAAAGAATATTGGGGCTCTCCTTGCTACAGTGGTCGGCTTGTTCTCTTCAGTGACACAACTGCTTGCTTTTCAGAAATTGTTGAAACTCCATTCAAAGGATCTTCCCACCTGGAGAGAGAAAAAAACAAGTCTTATTCCTGTTGTGATGAATTCCCAGAGTATAAATAGTATAAGTAGAAAGGGTGACCTCGAACTTATCTATGACCCTATAGGATATCATGAATGATACAACTTCTGCTCTGGAAGCCCAACTAAACAGTTTACATTTAGATTCATTAGCTAATGTTGTCATGAGTAATCATGTAGGTCTTAATTTCCTCTTAGCTAGCCAAGGGGAAATTTATGCTGTAGCAAACACTTTTAGTTGCACCTAGGAAGAACAATCTATAATTTAGGCTAAGAAAAAAGCCTTTTGGATCTCTAGAAAAGACCATTTGAAATTTGGGACATGTTTTCATTGCTTGGGTTTTGTAATCTAGGTCCCTGTCTTCAGGGCCTATTACAAGAACTAATAACCATTTTTGTTTCTGTTTCTGGTAATTGCCTGTGTTGCAGTGGGCTGATGTATCTTGCCCAGAGTCGTAAATGCTACTGTGCAGCCACCGTCTTGTCAGATGATAAGCAACTTGTCCTTCAACAAAGGGAACAAACCTGGTCCCATACCTGTGGGGTATAGACCAGATGGCTAGTACAACCACCTAACCAGCAAAAACTCAGCAATGGTGAGACACAAACACTCTAGATGAATATCTTGCAGCTTAACCTTTTCGCCTTTGGACAAAAGGGTGGCCTGAGAATGAGAAAAGTAGCCCTGACAGCAAGGAACTCACCTGGTTTTATGCATTAGGCTATCACTTTTCTAGGCACATCCTGTTATTTACAGCTAGGCTGTGGTGTTCCCTTGTGGCACATAAACAATGTCAAAGCACGCCAACATCAGGTAAGGCCACTCAGACGGGACAAAAACAGGATCCAAAAGCATAATCGTCCTTAACACAAAAATGAGCAAACATCACCTCCTCCTGGATACACATGCCTATTTTATCTTTACCAATCATAATCACAACTTTAGCTTCATTCAGCCATCTGGGTAAGAATTACGAACATACCCAATTATAGAAAGATCCCTGCTTCCCAACAGCATTCAAAGCAGAGCAAACTCCCATTTCCTTGTATCATCTCCAAATCACCTAATAGAAGCCTGAGTTCTGTAATAAGTCCCTCCTAACAGTCTCTTTCTGAGATCTTCTATGCTTCCCCACTGTGTGCATTCATTCTCTCTTGTTGCAACAAGTCAGTGTGCCCAGTCTTATTCAGCTGCAGGCCTGTACTTGCTGGTCTTTGGCCGAAAGGCATCAACATTTTCTTGTACTATGTCACATCTCAGTAAATGTTACTGTCACCTCTTCCATTCTAATAAATGTACAGAGATCAAGAAGTCACACTTGACATCTTCCTCTTGGCCCCATCCTTCATCAATCAAAAGTCCTACTGTTTTTACCACATAAATAGGTCTCATAAGCATTTCCTTCTCTGTGTCTTTAAAGCAAACTTAGTGGTCCAAGCTACATGCATCCCTCATTTTGTCTACTGTAATCATCTTTTAACTGGTCTTCCTGTAGCCTCCTTGACTTTCTTCAACCTCTTGTTTTCCACACTGCAGTCAGAGTTTTTATTTCTAATGGGAAATTTTAAAAGAGTCATTCTCATGTTGAAAGTGCTTTAATATTTCCAAATGCTCTTAAAATAAAGACACAGTCACTTAACATGGCTGACAAGGCCACAAGAAGTCTGGCCAGTTCTTGCTTTTTCAGCCTCATTTGTATGCTATTCCCACCTCTTTCTATTCCAGCCACGTTGGCCTTCTCTCATTTCCTTGAACACCACGTGCTTTTGGCTACTGTAGGGTTTTTGCACATGACCTGTCTCTGGAAATTCACTCTTCTCCTTCGGTTAATAAACTTTTCTTCACTTTCCAGATCTCAGTTCCCCTGTATCTTAGGGTAGCCTCCTTTACCAACCTGAGGAAATCAGTTTATCTTGTTTATAGCTCGTTGCACCATGCATCTCTCTGTGGTAGCTCTTTTAAAATTTGTATTGGTTTGATTCTTTGAGTAATCCTTATCTCCCCCAGAAGACTCCTTGCACTTAGTAGTTGCTTAATAAATGGTTTTGAAGTGAGTGACTAGTCTCTGTTCTGCTGCTGGGGAGCTGCATCATTTTGAACACGTTATTTAACCTTGTTATTTGTATTAGTTTGTGAGGGCTGCCATAAGAAAATAGCACAAACTGGGTGGCTTAAACACAGACATTTATTTTCTCACAGCTCTGTAAGCTGGAAGTCCAAGATTAAGGTGCCATCAGGGTTGGTTTCTGATGCAGGTTCTCTTCTAGGCTTGTAGGTGGTGCCTTCTCCCTAGGTCTTCAGATGGCCTTTTCTCTGCGCGGATCAGGGGAGCTCTACAGTGTCTCTTCCTCTTCTTATAAAACACCAGTCCTACTGAATTAAGGCCTTGCCATTATGACCTCGTTTAACCTTAATTACCTCCCTAAAGGCCGCATTCCAAATACAGTAGTAACATTGGGAGTTAAAGCTTCAACATGTGAATTTGCAGTGGGGGAACACAATTCAGTCCATAGCATTAGCCTTCAGATTCTTTGTCTGTATGAAGAATAATTATGCAGGCCTGCTCCCGGCAAGATGTTTTAAGGGCAGAATTAGACAATGAATGTTAAAGCTCCTTCAGACATAAAGTGCTAACCCATGGAATGGGGTAGGAGTCCACTGTTTGACCAAGAAGGACTGTGATTAATGCCCTTTCAGTGTAGAAAACATTTATAGGTAAAAAAGTCCATGCTGGGATGAGGGTGAGGATTGTTTTAGATCAACATTAGAAACATTTTTCTCTAATAGGTAGAGTCAAGGTGTTTGATAATGAGCTAGGATTCTTGGAATTGTTAGTCCCCATGTCTGGATGGCTCTTGCAGGACATTCTATGGGCTAGGAGGCTGGACCAGGTTTCTTCTAAATTCTTTTCTCCCTTGAAGGTTTGTTCCTTGTGCTGTGTTACAGGTTGCCTTTACCTCACCAGGAATGGGCCCTGAGCTCATCTAATTTGACCATGTATATGAGAAGTCAGCAAACTACTTCTGAAAAGGACAAAGTGGTAAATAAATATTTTAGTCTTTGCAAGCTATGTGCTCTCTTTTGCAGCCACTTAACTCTGCCATTGTGGCACAAAAGCAGCTTTAGACACTACATAAACAAATAAGTGTGGCTGAGTTTCAAGAAAACCTTATCTATAGACACTGAAATCCAAATTTCATATGATTTTCATGTGTCACAACATAGTATTCTTTCGATTTTTCTTTTCAACTATTTAAAAATGTAAAAATCATTCTTTCCTGGTGAGTCTGCAAATATGCAGTGCATTGGATTTGACCTAGGGCCATAGTTTGCCAATCTTTGATGTATATCATTAACTCTGAACCTGAAATATCATTAATTTCCTGGCTATCCTTAGACCACCAAACTACCTTGATTTTCAGGCATGGTTGGAAAAATCTAATCTTCTCTAATTTGACGTACTGGCTAGACAGAACGTTTACTTTATTGTTTCCATAAGTTTCATTTTACTACTGGCTGTGAAAAAATTACTTATCCCTTTGCCAGGTTATAGCAGCTGATGCTAGGCTCTTAAGCCAAACCTGGCCTTTTCCACATTCCCTCTGCTTCTAGCCAACCCTAATTCTGCCATATTCTTGGAGTCACTTAGCTGCTGCCAATGCCAAGCCCCCAACCTGTAAACCAGCCTCTTCCAATAAGTATTTCCAACCTCTAGATTTTAAAAATACCCCAGTGCCACATGTGGATTCAATTACAAAGCACAGACATGCATCTAGAAGAAGAGAAGGGCAAAAATTGACTGATGTTCCACCAGCAGCCCTTAGGCCACTTGGCAAGAATGACTCCATTCGATTTAAAGATTGTGTTAAATGACAGTGTCTCATTTTCCCAAAGATCCTTAAATTAGAGTGTACGAAGGCTTCTTCAAATGCCTGACCAGACATAATTCTGCCATGGATGTTTTTAGTGCTGGCAAATCATCTCGTGATCAGGTCAAGAGATGTATGGAACCTTAATCTCTGAATTTTCTCCTGGCTATGGAATGGTTAGCTCTGTACTCAAACTGTCCTCTCCTTAATAGATATGAGACTGGTCAGGGAATGTCACAGGTGCCTAGAAATGACCACCTACAGTTCATGATGTGTGCTGTGCAATGGAAAAAGGTAGAATTGCTTCTAGCTGGCCAAGGACATATAGAATATTCCGGCTCTAGAGCTTACATGTTGCAATTTTAGTCTCAGGGCTCTTCTAAAGAAAATATCAAATTTGTTTATTGATCAATCTTTATTTATTATATCCCACGTTTAATGTTCTACAAAGCTACCAATCACGTGGCTGCACGCCCATATCCTATTGAAAAAGTGCCAATTTATGTTACCAATGTGTGTGTCCATCCCAGGTAGCATAGTTACAACAAATGCCTGGAGAATTCCTGAAGCCACTCTTTTCCAGTCATACCTCTATGACTCATTCATTCATTCACTCTTTCATTCATTCCATCCAGCAATAATCCTGACTTACATATTGTTTTCATTATTTTTACACATGTTTTGGTCATTCACCCATTGCAAGAGAAGTACTAGACACTAGGGATAAAAAAGATAAACAGACATAGGCCCATGTTAAAAAAAATACTATGCATATTTAGTTGTGGGGGAGTAAGGCATTTTCAAAATGTGTTATTTTAGTGTGGAAAATGGCATAGCAGAGGTATGGACTGGGAGCTTTAGGACTAGTCAGGAAAGCAATGGAAGTTTGGAAGCAGGATAGGTTATGGAAAGCTTCAGAGGCGGCATAGGGACTGGGCTATGAAGAATGAGTGGTCCACCAGGGAGAAGATGAGAAAGAACATTCTAGGCAAAGTAGGCAGCACAACCCCCTTACTATTCCCAGAACATGCTTTCTTTTCTACAACCAGGCTGAATCATATCCTCACTTTGCCTGTAACTCTCTCATTTCATTTGGACTCATCTTTCTTTGTATACCTTTTCTCTCTAGGCTGGCATACAATGAGCTAGGAGTAACTAGTGGCAGACAAATGTTATATATAGGAAGGGGCTTAAAAGCCAAGCTAGCCATTTTTGACTTACAGTAATGGATAGGTTTCTAAGTAGAGACAAGTCAATGTGAGCAATATTTTAGAAGGGTTTGCATGGCCATGGCATAACATGGTTTGGAGGCTGGGTATTAAAGTCACCTAGGATGCTATGTTGGTGATGTATGCATTCTGCCTCCCATAGAACTGTGCAGGCTACATTTTGAGGGAGCAATCAGCCCAAAGTGGACATCTGGCACCTGGTGGAGGAAGAGTATCTACATACCCCCACTATAGTTCTGATAATGACTGAGAACCAGGCAAGGCCCTGGAGGAGAAGCTTAACTTGCAGCTCACTCAGCCCTCCTGAGAAGAGCCTGGAATTACTTAGCAATCAGGGAAATTTGGCCAACATGGCAGATGGGCAGGAGCAACACTCCTGCTTGGCCTGAGGTTGAAAATGAGGTAGGCTGCCATCGTGCTGAGCAGGAACAGGGAAAGCAGAAGCTCACAGGAAGGATGCAGTAAAAGCTGCCAAGGTGCATGTCAAGCAGGGCTAACAGAGTTCCAGAAGCCTGAGCCAGCAAGAAGTGATAAGTAGATACAAGGTTCCCTGCAGAACTCTGGCAGATAGAAGAGTGTTATCAGGAAATACCCTTTTCTCATCATGGTGGGGAAATTTGTTACTTGTCTGGTCCAGATATTTCAAAAGCTGGTTCCCTGAAGGCATAATCCAAATTAAGACATCAAGTGATGGCAACTCTGCAACACTTCTGTTGAGCAGATAAATAGGCTCCAAAATGATTTTCAGATACCTGGGAGATAGTGCAGAGAAGTGGGGGTCAGAAGACCTGACCCCCTAGTTGAGCCCTAGCTCAGCTCATCCCTCCATGT
Organism: Pongo pygmaeus; assembly: GCF_028885625.2. Lineage (NCBI taxonomy): Eukaryota > Metazoa > Chordata > Mammalia > Primates > Hominidae > Pongo > Pongo pygmaeus. The sequence continues at coordinate 66,512,494 of NC_072390.2, forward strand.
TTTTGTGACTTTGAGCAAGCCATTGAACTGGCTGGACCTCAGTTGTCTAATGTATAAAAGAGGTAGTAAAAGAGGCCAGCTAAATCATCTCTAAAATTTCTTTCATTTTGCAATTCAAAACACTGTGATTAAGTGTGTGTGTTTTAAAGAAATTAGCAAATTTAAAGTGATGGGAATATCCAAATCACTGTTAGTAGGAACAAAAATTAGTATAACTCATTTGGAAAGCAATTTGGCAATCTACGTTAAGAGCCATTCTATGTTCATACCCATTGACTCAATAATTCCTTTCCTAGAAAACTATTCCAAAAAGTGTTCTGAGATTCAGAAAGAAAACAATGTGCTTTGTATTATAATTTTTTTTTTTTTTTTTGAGATGGAGTCTCGCTCTGTTGCCCATGCTGGAGTGCAGTGGTGTGATCCCGCTCACTTCAACCTCTGCCTCCCAGGTTCAAGCAATTCTTCTGCCTCAGCCTCTTGAGTAGCTGGGACTATAGGTGTGCTGCACCATGCCCGGCTAATTTTTGTATTTTTAGTAGAGACAGGGTTTCACCATATTGGCCAGGCTGGTCTCATACTCCTGACCTGGTGATCTGCCCACCTCAGCCTCCCAAAGTGCTGGGATTACAGGCGTGAGCCACCACACCTGCCCTGTACTATGATTTATTTTAACAGCAAAAATTGTCCAGCAATTGGGGGACAATGATTCATTGACATTCCAAATGGTAGATATTTTTTAGTCATTAAAAAGTAATTATCAAGGCATATTAAATGATGATTTTAAGTAGTAAATAGGGAAATTATTGAATAGGGAAATGTTTATAATATTTAGTTTTAAAAAAGCAGGGTTCCAAGACTAAGTTCTCAATGATTTAAAAAGCATAAACAGAATGCAGGAAAATATTAATTTTAAATGTTTGAGATTATTGATTTAATTTTTTCTCATTGTTCTCTAATATGCTAATAAACATATTACTTTTATTATGATAAAAACTGAAATAAGTCAAGTTTGTGATTATTAGTTGGTCATATATATTAAGAAGCTGTCAGAAAAAAATAGAAATCACCACAATTATAGAACTTCATTTGTTAATATAGAATGAAATTATGTACCACGCAGCTCAGTGGTTGATGGGTTACTGGAAAGTTTCCTGTACTCATAGTCAAAAGCTCTTGATATAAGTTGTAGTTCTTACATAGCCTAGTTGTATGGTCTTGAGTAAGTTAGTCCCATCTCTGAATCTCAGGAATGTTATCTGTAAAACAGAAATTAAAAAACATTTATTGATTATCTACCATGTGCTAAATATTTGTGATATGAAATAGTGATGTTGAGTTAAGCAAAGTATGATTCATGCTAATAAAAGATTCATCAATAAAAGACACATCAGTAGATGTCTTTGCTGAGTCTTTGAACTTGAGCGATGAGTGGGTGTCAGTAAAATGACACTTTAGCTAGAGGAAACAGCCAATCCATTATCAGGGACCTCCTCTTGAAGTGTTTCATGCAGGGAGGTGGCCTGGCAGCACGGAATAACAGAAAGACCATGGGCATGGTGTCATTGGTCTGTGTTCAAATCCTGACTTAGTTTCTTACTAGCTGTGTGATCTTAGGGAAGTTGCTCAACCTCTCTGTGCCTCAATTTTCTTCATCTTAAAGTGGGGATTCTATTACTTATTTCTTATGAGTATTGTGTGTAGAGACAACTTTTGTAAAGTACTTGATAAAGCAGTGATCCATGTCTTCAACAATTATGTATTGAATGCCCAGTATGTGTTACATGTGGCCACAGAGGCTGAGAATAAACAATAACCAGACAACTTCCTGTGATCTTCCATTTAAAATATGTATTATTATCACTCATAATATAATACTATTATTAGAAAGAAGTTCTCAGGATTTTCTATGCACCACATTGTCCCATCAGTTTTCATTACTGCTGTGATTTTCATATCAGATCATGGGGGAGGGAGGTAGAGATCACATGCTGATGGAAAATGGCCCACCCGGATACCCTGCTATGCCCTTCCGCCTTCCTGCCGCACTGAGCCTCACTGAGGGGAGAACAGATGTTCCACTGATTGGCTGGGGTGAGGAAGATGGGATACTGCAGTGGCCTCTGGGAAGTGGGATGCTCACAAACCCTTTCTAGCCAAGGATGGCTGTCACCCTGCCCAGAACTGGGGAGGTGGAGGAAGAAAAAAGAGCCAGACAGCAAACTCCTTCCAGAGGGCTCGTTTGAAAAGTGGGGCAGGGGAATAATTATGGCAAATGTTTGAGCAGCCACAGGAGGAGGTGAAGGGGAAGGAGGGGGTGGTGGAGGGGAGAGTCTGGTTAATTATGGAACAGATGCCCAGCAGCACCTTGGGGTGAATGCATTAAGAAGGGGGAACTGTCATCTCATTCTCCCTCTCAAATTTATTCACAGGCTCCTGCGGCACCCAGCTGGGGCTGGTTTAGTGTGGGTTTTGCCTCAGTTGGAGAGATCTGCAAGTTCAAAGCCTTCTCCTTATTTCCAAATGGGATCTCCCTCAGGCCTTCTCTCTCTTCCTTCCCCACTCCGCCTCCCCATTGTGACTCTCCACACACCCCACTGTGCTGCCTCTGCCTGCAGATGACTTTCATTGTTTTGCCTGTACTGGTTCAGGAAAATGGCCTCCCAATCTTCAGGCAAATAGGAAGCCTGGGGCTTCCAGGCATCCTCTGCCTTCCCCTGTCTCCCCTCTGCTCCTTGGCCTGGCCATGGCTGGGAGCCAAGTCCAGCCAGCAGGGTCCTCTCGCAGAGGGTGCCTGAGGGAAGGCTTCAAAGCCGAGCACTGTAGACCTGGGGCTTCTGCTCGCAGCCCAGAGATATGTAAATCAGGTAGCAGGGACACAAAGAGCAGAGGCCCATATTCTAATAGTTTGGCTTACAGTACTGTTCGTTACCCAGATACTGCATGGTTTGCACCCTGGCCACATGGTCTTGGGGCCTGAGGCAGAGAGTAGGAAACAAGACTGGGCCTGGATTGTCCTGGGGGGGTTCTCCTTTCCTGCCCTTCAGTGTCTTTCCCACACCTTTCCCGACTGCATTCTCTCAGGCTGCCAAATGGAGTTAAAACCTGAAAATCAAAAGAGGGAAATGACTTGTATGTCACCTGCTTTCCTCCCCTCAGCATTTTCAAATATGACTCACCTCCCTAGGGGCCCAGCTCAATCCACTTCTGCTATGAATAATACTCTACCTCCGCAGCACCTCTCACCCCTCTCCCAGCTTTATTGTCCCTAAGTGAGCACTGGCTTATCTGCTAACACTTTCGTCAGAAGATCCTTTCTCTCTCTGGCTAAATGGTAAATTTCTGAAAAAAACTTTCCCCACTTCAGAGCCCACCCTGACACATGGTAGATATGGTGCTCTGGGCACACATCCTGCCCTATTTTGCACATGTTCACCCTATGAGGGACGTTTATGGTTGGTCAGCAAAGTAAAAATGCCCTTAGTTATCAGGGAAGTCCATAATCTCTAGCATGAGCATCAAGAAAAAGTGGATGGGGAGATAAACAGGTGATAATTTTTCCATATAAATTAAATGATTGAATACTGTTAGGGTTCAATAATTTTATTGATTACTGGTGGCAATCCATACAGGTCTAGAGCAACCTCAATTCTTGCCTCCTCAGAAGAAAAGAATTCGACTTAGGGGAATAAAGCAGAAAAAGACATCAAGGCAAGTTTCAGAGCAGGAGTGGACGTTTATTAAAAAGCTTTAGAGCAGGGGAAAAACAAAGTACACTCGGAAAAGACCGAATCAGGCACTTTGGAGGTCAAGTGCAGCGTTTGACCTTCTGACTTGGGGTTTTATATATTGGCATACTTCCAGGGTATAGCATCGCTTTTCCCATGATTCTTCCCTTAGGGTGGGCCGCCTGCATGCGCAATGCCCTCCTTGTGCTTGGGAGATGAGCATGCGCAGTGTGTTTGAGGAGGTGTACGCATGCTCACCTGAGGCTTTCTTCCCTTTTCCGGTGGAGTGCCCCCAGAAGGTCCTGTGCTGCCATTTCGTCTCTTAATGCGCATGCTCGAGCTCCCTCGCCCAACTCCTGAAAGCTGCCGATCAACAGTTACCGGTGTTTTTTTTATCTGTATAGGGAGACTGCCTTTCTCTGATGCTGGCTGTCACCAATTATTATTTTATAGAGCTAGTTAACAACCGCCTGACCAGCACCTGATGGTCACCTGACTTTCGTGGTGTGGGTATGGAGGAGCCCTTTCCTGCCCTCCTCATAGGCTGGCGAGCTACCTGCTGTAGCAATACTGTGAGTAATTCAAAGCAGACAACACAAATGAACTCATTGGAAATGAAGCACTTAATGCATTCTTGGCTTTATCCTTGTTCTGTCATTATTCTCCTAATTTCAAGATATGGGTTATCAATGGGATTCAGAAGCGACCTTCGAAGTTACTTAGTCCAATGTCCTACCCAAAAGATAGTTTTCTGACTTAGCAAAAGCTAAGGTAAAATGCTAAAGCAGTTTGTACGCAGAAACACATAAGGAATGTGAAATTGGTGTGAGGCATTTGTCATGCTGTGGAGAAAGAGCAGGGTCTGAAACAATGGGATTTGTCTGGCACCACACTCTGAGATCCATAACCTTCCATGAGAGCATTTAAAGCAGGGATTGCAAATTGGCTCCTGAAGGGTTGATACCCGCCTCCTGGGGTGTTTGGTTTGGCCTGCATATAATTGATTAATTTTTAAATATCAGTCAACATCTGTAATTCAGGAGAGTTCACCTAAAACAAATCAGAATTTGAAGTTTTGTTTTTTTCTTCCTTAATGGAAGATCTGGAAATAACTGTCCTGCCATTGTACTTGGAAGCAATTAGCTAAAGGAATTTCCTTTAGACCTGGGATAAGCTTTAGGTTTACCACAGTCCTCACCACTCCCTATTAGTCTTTGTCACTAATGTCAGGTGCAAGTTGCCACTTACCCTTATGCCTGTCTTAAAATTTTTTCTCCTCCCATTCTTCCTTCGTTTCCTCCTTCTCTTCCTTCCTTCCTTCTTTGAATCCTTTCTTCTTTCTTTTTTTTTAAGTAAAAATTGGCAATAAAAGTTAGATTAATATTATATATTCTTCCAAATGCTACTGCATGTATCTTGTGCTTTCTCTCTGTACCACTTGTATTGATATTACTTATTTCATGCCTGTCTTTGCCTCTGGCTTGTGAATTCCTAGTGGTAGGGAACTGCTTGTCTTGCTCACACCCGTACCTGGTGCTGTGCCTGACGGTCCACATTGAATATGTAACTGAACAGCAGGTTAGTTGCTTGCTGCATGCAGAGTCCAGTGAACAGGAGCAAGGTATGGTATAAAAAAGTGATTAATTCTGAAGCTAGCTTAGGGGAAGAGACACAGATTTCCTGCCTTAAATGTGCCACTTTGCTTTTGGAGCATAAAGTGGGCACTTTTATAAGGCAGAGGAGGAAGCGAGCAAGGACAGGGTGTCCCCATGCTAGCTGGATGCCTTATCTATTGGGCAGTTGAGCTGGCACCTTCCTGGGAAGAAATAAGTTGTAAAAGTGGCCAAGTGGGCATGCTTTCAACATGCCCTCCTGGTGGGTGAAAGTCCTGCGGCACCCTCTTGGAGGGTGAGAGTTCCATGGTGGGCATGCTTTGTTCTGCAAATCAACTGTCAACTCCAGAGGAGAGATCTCTCTTGGAGCACAGAGTTAGATGAACTTCCCCTATAGGGAATATCTGGTGAAGGTGAGGTGAAAGGGTATATTGGCATTTCTAAAGGGCTAAGTAGGAAGCAGGGAACAGGGTGAAAGGGGAAAGGAGAAAAGAAGAGATAATAATTTTTTAAAAAGTAGCTCATTCATTTTTTCTTAGAAAAAAATGGGGGCACTTGGTTATAAATATATATTGTTGAACTGCTGTTATATTCTCTTACTCTTACCTACAAGTAGAGTAACGAGATATCTCATCAGTCAGAATGGACTAAACAAGATAACAAGATGAGTGGGATCCAAAAATTCAACAATATACATGTGGGTAATTGGGAGGTAATGAAAACAGTGCTTTTCAGTTGGTCTGTACTGTCACAAGGAGCCGAATGGAGAAAGTCTAAATGGTCACAAATCAGTCACTTCCTCACTGCCTCTTCCCACCAGAAGATAAGAAATTCACCTGCCTCTGTTTGAGAATGGGGATTAGGCACAGCATGGGAGCCAGTCATTAATCGAAATGTCTGAATACCCATTATCACAGCAAATGCTTCCTCGGGACCCACAATCAAAGGCTTTTAGTGGATACTGAAATTCTGGCTGGTAGTTGTGGAATCAAAACCCTGCATTGTGACTGGCTGTTTTTGAGGTGCTCCTACAAATGCTGCAGCTAACATTATGCAATTCTCTGTGTTGTTTTGTTGCTGTCTCCTTCACTTGCTTTTAAGCCTGAGACTCGGAACTTTATCTCCTGCACCTAAGAGAGTGCTGTCCCTGGGCACCTGCTCAGAAACACTTGCTCCTTTGTCCAGTGTAAACTCTCTTGAAGAAGTCATTCTCCTGAGACTCAGAACTTTATCTCCAGCCCCTAGCAGAGTGATGCCCCTGGGCACGTGCTCAGAAACACTTGCTCCTTGTTCCGGTGTGAACTCTCTAGAAGATGTCATTCTCTACCTGGCTCTGCTTTCTGGCTTTGAGCACTGCGGGGTTCTGCCTTCCTCTTGGGTCCTGGACACACCCTGAGTAGGGAACTCAGGAAAGAGTGATCAGCCTTCTCATAGGCTTGAGTCGGAACTCTAGTATATGTCAGGGGTCCTACTTTTTTTCTTTGAGGTTTAAGGGCACATGATTCCTGAGAGGCTCCTCTTGGAATCTAGTACCGTCTGTTATTCCTTGCCTGCGATGAACATCTGGTTTTTGTACTTGGTCACTCTCTCCTCTTTTTGGCCTGTGCTAAACCCCTGGGCAGGGAACCTGGCTAGAGCACTTGAGAATCACTGTCTACCCATCGCCAGGCACCTGCTTCTATCCTGGCACCTGGCTGAGGCTGCTGGCTTACAGGTAGGCATTCAGTATCTGCATAACACCCAACCCTATCTCCTTTCATCACAGGTGACAACTCAAAGCTGACCTGGAAAACCAAAGGGAAAGTGACTGAATCCATTTTGGCTCTCTGCTTTACTATTGTTTTAGTAATAATTTTTTGTTTTGCTTACTCTTTATGCCCTTCTTGAACATAGCATCTGTGGGCATTTGAGCAAGTTAGTTTTAAGGCCAAAGGTAGCCTAGCTCTCATGGTGGCTGGAGGTGGGCTTGCAGGAAGCCATGATAAATACTGACAGGGCAAACACTTGAACACAGGTACAGCACACTGCTTCAGTGACACCAATGATGCTACTACATACCTGCCTTCCACCAGGAGCAGTGATTTTGCATCAGAGAGAGCAGGTGGGTCAATTTTGATAATCCAAGCCACCCAGCAAACTTTGATAGCTTCTACAAGCAGTCAGGAGAAATCCCAGCATGCTAACTGGCTGGTAGGCTTTTCCTAGGATTTAAAGGTCACCTGGGGGTTGCTCTTAATCCTTTCTGATAGAGCATATGCCTTCCACTTCCCTGCCATGTGCTCCCTGCCTCCCCAGATCCTGCCTTGTCAAGAACTGCCTGCTTCAATGGTGGCCTTATCAAAAGTCACACTGATGCAGTTAGTACATTATTGTTGCCAAAACCTTTTGCAAGACCACTGCCTCAGCTACCTTGAGCCTCTTCCCACTGAGCACATCCCTTCAGTAATGCTGCATTTCTCTGATGAGTTCCCCCTCTGCCCTGCTTTCTTCATGTGTTTAATTTGTTTGCTGTGTACTTTGAACCCATCCCCTGGAAGACATGACATAACACCATCTCTTTCTATTTAAACTGTTATTCAGGACATGTTTGAAATGTGCATTATTCTTGGGCATTATTGGAGATCAGTGCAAATCATCTTCATTGGACACCCTGGAGACTGCAGCCGAGTTGCATGTACTTATAAACTGGGTAGTATCATTTCCTGAAAAGCAGGTTTGCTCTGCCTTCTGGGGGGGAAATGACAGTTTCATGGAACCTCTGAAAACAATCATGCTTTTGAAAGGGATCACGAGGCCATTTCATTTGTCACTGGATGCACATACTTCAGCAAGTCTGGAAAATTTCTCATGTGGTTTGATTCACATGGGTTTGAAATCTTATTCAGACACAGACTTTGGCCAGGTCCCTGTAGAAGTCATAGGAGAGTTGGGGTTTCAAGACAAAACAATAAGAACAACAACAATCATAAAACCAACAATCTCAGTCCTTTCTGCTTAGTGGGGGTGGAAAGGCCAGTGTAGAGAACTTCTTTAATCCAAGGACACCCACACCAATTAAAGCAGACAGCAGGGAACCAGGACAAGCATGGCTGTGAAGGTAAGTCAGGTGTAACTTTGGTGGCCTGCAGCCCTTTCTATGTCTTTTCTTTCTGTTCCAAGTTCCCATTGTACCCTTGGGCTACATGAGGGACCTCTTGTTCTGGAGTAAGTGATTCATGTGTTGGGTGGTAGCAGTTTGCCTTACTGCCCCTCCTAGGAACACTTGCTATTAGAAAGATGAATGTGGGCCAGGCACGGTGGCTCACACCTGTAATCCCAGCACTTTGGGAGGCTGAGGTGGGCAGATCATGAGGTCAGGAGTTCGAGACCAGGCTTACCAACATGGTGAAACCCCATCTCTACTAAAAATTTAAAAATTAGCTGGGCATGGTGGTGTGTGTCTGTAATCCCAGCTACTCCAGGAGGCTGAGGCAGGAGAATTGCTTGAACCCGGGAGGTGGAGGTTGCAGTGAGCCAAAATTGCACCACTGCACTCCAGCCTAGGTGACAGAGTGAGACTGTCTCAAAAAAAAAAGAAAGATGAATGTGGAACCTCAAGGGGGATGTTTCTGTTCATGGAGATCAAAGATTGTGGTCCTTGGGTGGGGAGACATGTTGAAACGGGAAGGCCTTCCCAAAGCCTCTCCAAATCATACTGCACCATGAAGCTCTTCTCAGCATTTGAGTAGGTCAGGCTCTGTGCCAAAGTGAGGTGGACCGTCTGGTTCTGTTTCCTTTGCACTAGCATTCCACATGTTTCAATAGTCCCTGGTGGTGAAGAAGGGTTTTTGGAAAGCACTTACTCTTTGAGGCTTCTGTACAGGTATGTACTAGACAAATGTCTTGACTTTTGAAAAATCTGGATTAGAAAAGATTATTGAAGTCAGTTTGCTCCAAGAGTTAAAAGTGTTGGTATAAAAGTAGCTGCTAATGCCATTGGTTGGTAATGGGTAGAGTTTATGTACCTCTGCCATGGGTTCTGGCTTTGTTCTATTGATAGAAGTTCTTATGTGGAAAGTTTTAAATGAAAGGCCTTTGTGGAGAGGAAAAAAAAATGAATGGCTGTTTAAAGGATTTAAAGAGGAAATATATTTCTATATGCATTTAGCTCCTTAGATGAACATCTCACATGGTCAGGGCCCAATAAACCTCAAACCTTAATTTATTCATACATTAATAAGCTTATTATTTTATTCATTTAATTCAGAGTTTGTGAATGTTTACTGTACCATGCAACACTATGCCAGGTACATGGAATAAAATGGGTAAAGGATTCTATATTATGTATGTGTGTGCATGTGCACATGGGCACATGTGTGTGCAAGGCATAAGTCTAAAAGTTATGATTCAACGGGATAAGGGGATGGAGGGAAGGTAAGAGTCTATGGGAGTGAGGAGGATAGAAGCACCCGGTCTAGCACTGGTGGAGATAGTTGGGAAGACAAGCCAATGAAACCGATGCTTGAGTTGAATCTTGAAGAATGATGAAGATCATTGATGGGAGAGGCTGTAGCTTGGTCAAAGCATAGGGAGCATTTGTATAAAAGCACAGAGGGAATGAGGCTGTTTAGGGAAACTAAAAGCATTTTTGTAATTGGGAGTTCTGAAGGATGTTAGGATTTTGATAAAAGAGAAGACTAGAGAGGAAAACCGAGTCCAAACAGGAGGTGCTAAAGATTTGAGACCTGATCTTCCAACTGATTGAAAATTGCTGCAGATTTTAAACAGGACTGTGCATTTTTGAAAGATCATTCTGGAAATGGTGGGGGCTGGGTTAGAAGATAATTAGATGAGAGCCAGAGAGGTAAATTAGAATGTTATAGCCATAGCCCAGGTGGGAAAGACTTCCCAAGAACAGTGGCAAAGGGGGATAGAAAGAAGCAGAGGGGCCAGAGTCACTGAGGAAGGAGAACTGGCAGAGCTGGTGAATGGGGCGGATGTTGGAGAGACAGAAGATGGCTCTCAGGCATCTGGTGTGGGTGGTGATGATAAGCAGACCAATCCTAGAGACAAGGCTCGTTGTCTTGAGGAGGCTCCTCCATTAGGTGGGAGACCCAAGTTGGAAGAATTTGCATCCCCTTGGGAAATGATTAGACCACAAGGATTTGCTTGTATTAAGCAAAGGGAATTCTTAAAAATATATAAGCCAAATAGTCCACAACTGTGCGTGCAAGTGCTAGACTCAATGGAGCAGCCATCTTCAGTCATCTGTCTCTCTCTGCGGGGGACAAAGAGTATTTAGGATGATGACCCTGTGGCCTTACAAATCATGATCAAAGCTGAAATATTCAATAATATTCATTAAAGCAGGAAGGTGAACTTGGGCATTTGAATTTGAATGTATTCCAACTTTGCCTGCTGCCCACTTTTGAAACAATTAGAGCCAGTTTATAGATTTGGACTGTTCAAGATACACGAGGAAGGCAGAGGAGTAGAAGATTTTCAGGCCCTGGAGTTGAATGGACATCATCATTTGACGATAAAATACCATGAGACAAAATTTTGGGTTCTTTCCACTAAGGCAAAAATATTTAATAAATTCCTTTTTGGTAATATAAAGCATGTACTTTCATCAGTTATTTAAAAAATTCTGCAATGAAATTTATTTTACTTTTTAAAAATTTTAATTTTTGTTGGTACATAGTGGGTACATATACTTATGGGGTACATGAGATACTTTGATACAGGCATGCAATGCATAATAATCACATCATGGTAAATGGGGTATCCATCCCCTCAAGCATTTGTCCTTTTGTTACAAACAATACAATTATACTCTCTCGTTATTTTTAAATGTACAATTAAATTATTGTTGACTATAGTCACCCTGTTGTTCTATCAAATACTAGATCTTATTCATTCTTTCCTTTTTTTTGTATCCATTAGCCATCCATCCCCACCCTGCCACCTACTACCCTTCCTAGCCTCTGGTAACAATCCTACTCTGTATCTCCATGAGTTCAATTATTTTGATTTTTAACTTCCAGAAATAAGTGAAAACATGTAAAGTCTGTCTTTTTGTTGCCTAGCTTATTTCACTTAACATAATGACCTCCAGTTCTATCTATATTGTCTGCAGAGAAATTTAAACAAAAATCCATTAATAATTACTTCTGGTAAGGTAACATCAGCCTTGAAGTCATCCAAGATTTAAACTGGAACTTTTTGTCTTCACTCTTCAGGCTAGAGAGTCATCCTTTAAACAACCCCTTTTTTTTTTTTTTTTTTTTTTGACGGAGTCCCGCTCTGTCGCCCAGGCTGGAGTGCAGTGGCACCATCTCGGTTCACTGCAAGCTCCGCCTCCTGGGTTCATGCCATTCTCCTGCCTCAGCCTCTGGAGTAGTTGGGACTACAGGTGCCCGCCACCATGCCAGGCTAATTTTTTGTATTTTTAGTAGAGACGGGATGGTCTCGATCTCCTGACCTTGTGATCTGCCCACCTCGGCCTCCTATCCACCCACCTCGGCCACCCTCAGAGTAAATGTAAAGTCCACCACGCCCAGCCTAAACAACCTTTAGGAATCTCTTTTCCTTCTATTCCAAGCCCAGACCTCCCTCTCCGCATGCCTGGCCCTCTGCCTGGCATGCTGATAGCACTCTGCCTTCACTGTCTTCCCTCTCTGACCCATCTTGTATGCACCTGTGCTTGTTCACTGATACACAGATGACACCCTAGTTGATATTCCCAGCCCTCACCTCTCCCCTGATTCTACTCAACATCTCCAAAGAGATGTTTAAGAGGCATTTTCAACTCAACACAGTACAAAGTTAGCTACTGATTTTATACCCCAAAAGCCATTCTCTGTCTTCCCCAATATCTCCATTACTTGCCAGCTCTGCCAGTTCTCCCTCCCTGGTGATTCTGGCGCCTCTGCTCCTCTCTTTGCCGCTGTTCTTGGGAAGCCTTTCCCGCCTGGGCTATAGCTACAGCATCTTAATTGGCCTCCCTGACTCTCATCTCGCTCTCCTCTAATTCAGCCCCCACCATTTCCAGAATGACCTTTCAAAAATGCACAGTCCTTTTTAAAATCTGCAGCAGTGTTCCCTCAGTGTAAGTAAGGATCGGGTCTCAAATCTTCAGCACCTCCTGTTTGGACTCAGATTTCCTCTCCAGTCTTCTCACTTGAATATTCTTATCTCAGTGACAATTCTGGACTTCCAGTTGCCTATTTTAGAAAATTCTCTTGGTTCTACCTGCAAAATCTATCCAGATTCTGATCACCTGTGACCACCTTTACCTCCAATTTCTGGCATTATCATGTATCACTTGGATCGAGTAAAAGCCTCCTGTTTGGTCCCAAGTCTGCCTCTGGTTCCTTCGTAATGTTCACAGAGGCATGGCCAGAGTGATCTTATTAATACCTTAGATGTGTTCCTCCCCTGCTTGGACGCCTCTGGCAGCTCCCTCACCCTCAGAGTAAATCTAAAGTCCTTGCAGGGGCCTCATAGCCCTTTCATCTGATCTCTGGCTTCCTCCTTATTTCCTGCCAATCTCCCCTCACTCACGGTGCTCTAGCCACACTGACTGCCTTTCTTTCCTTGCATCCAGATCCTATCTGCCTCAAGCGGGAATTCCCTGCCCTGTTCTTCAATCTTGGCACATACTGTTCTCCCTGGAGTCCTTCCCACCTGCCCAGAGCTTCCTCTACTTTCAAGCTCACGTAAACTCACTTTCTCCATGAAGACCCCCTTGACATCCAGTGATCTTCCTTTGTCTCCAAACGCCAGTGTTCTATTTTGACCCTTGTGCTCATCTCCTCACTGGTAGGAGGCCGCCTGGTTTCTCTTCCCGACGTGATACAGCTGGCTGTGTGCCCGCCAGCCAATGGGATGATCACTTTCCTGAGGCCAAGGACCATTTCGTTTGTTTTGATATCCTAAAGAGCCTCAGTATGGTCCACCTGTACATAAGCCTCTTAAGGATTCTGTTAGTTTGCTTTTGCCTCTGCATTAAGCTAGGAAAAGGGCACAAGGGAATGGAGAAACATGGTTCTTACTCTGGTCCTGACATCATCCTCAATGAAGAGGAGTGAACCACTGATACATCCAACCACATAGGTGAATCTCAAATGCATTATGTTAGGTGAAAGAAGAGGCACCCCAAAAATACAGAGTATGACTCCACTGATATGACATGATGGAAAAGGCAAACTGGAGCAGTGGAGAATGCACCAGTGGTTGCCAGAGGCTGACAGTGAGGGAGGGGTTGACTACAAAGGAACAGCAAGAATGAATTTTTGTATTCTGTATCAATTGTGATGTTGGGTCTGTGACACTATGCATTTGTCAACATTCATAAAACTGTATACCAAGAACAGTAAATTTTGTTTCTAAAATAAATTTAGAAAACACAAAAAAGCAGAACACTGCCTAACACATCTAAGTGTTTAATAAATGTTTCTGTTACTACAAAAAAAGAATTTTGCCTTGCAGGAAATAAAAAATTACCAATGGCAAAAACATATTTACTTATGGTGTATTATCTGAAAAACAAATAAGATTGGTTGCAAAAAGATTTCCTAGTTTGTAAAATATCCAGTTGTACTTATGTTTCACAGGGATCACATTGTATCTTTAAAGTACTAAAAGAAAAAATTGTGAAAACATGGCATCTAAGTGCTAATTTCTTTAAATAATCTAAAATAAAGCAATGGGCTTTAGTTTTAAAAAGTTCTGGTGTCCAAAGAAATACATTTTCATTGCTATTAAGCATATGCAAAAAATTATAAACACAAACATACACAAACATAAATAGTTGTTTTCTTATTTTCCAAAGATAAAACTGTAGGGAATTAACATTGAGTCCTGCTTGTGCGAGGCACTGTTGTATTCATTAGATCTTATAATAATCCCATGAGGGAAGCAGTATTATCCCCATTGTATAGATGGCAACTGTGAGACCGAGGGAGGTGAAGTGAGTTAAGAAAGTTTACAGGGATGGTAGCATCTGCTCCAAGATGCAATCCAGGTCTGCCTGACTCTGCGGATGCACTTCCCCCAGATACACACTCCTTCTGGCTGTACAAATGGCAGGCAGCCAACAGCTCCAGCTCACAAAGACAAGGCTCCTGCCTGAACAGCATGCAGCTCTCTCAAGTCTGGCCTCTGCTGAGAACCTCTGTCCTGCTGCCGGACCTGCAACCCCAAGGCTCCTGCCCTGTCAGTGGCTTCAGTGTGGTCACTGTGGTGAGGAAAATCTGTCCCTTTGCGAAGTCACTGAGGCAGGGCCTGGATCTAAGTTGTATCTTCCTCAGCTGCAGTGCCAGCACAAAAACAAACAGCCTCTTAGGGGGCCGTTCTGTCAGGAAGATAAATGCTGTCTCATTGATTCCCTCACCGAGGAGCTTGTCTGAGATGGCAGCTGCTAGACAGAAACGCTTTGAAGATTGAACCCAGGAGTCCAGTTCCAGCCTCTCTTGAAGTCTTGACTAGTAATTCAAACTCGCATGACGAATTTAAGTCCGTGTCACTGCCTAGGATAGAAAGTAAAATGGGTGAATGACACAACTTGCCAGGGAGATCCTTAGACCGTTGCCAGTACCAGGACAGATCCTACTGGCTACTCCCTGCCGTAGGATTTACAGCCAGTCCCATCCCAGAATTTGCATAGGTCACAATGTCCTTCAAGGGCAAAGGGAAGTCCTGAAAAGGCAATGAAGTTAAAAAAAGGAGAGTACAGAGCGTCTCCCTTGGCAGGACACGGGAAAGGGAGAAGGGTCCCTCGGAGTCCTGTGTAGGTGTGTGTGAATGATACACACACTCATGAATGTGCGTCGGGGTCCTATGTATGAATGTGTGAGTGATACATACACTCACGAATGTGCATCAGGGTCCTATGGATGAATGTGTGAGTGACACATACACTCATGAATGTGCGTCGGGATCCTATGTATGAGTCTGTGAGTGATACACACACTCATGTGTGCGTCGGGATCCTATGGATAAATGTGTGAGTGATACACACACTCATGAATGTGCGTCGGGATCCTATGGATAAATGTGTGAGTGATACACACACTCATGAATGTGCACCGGGGTCCTCTGTATGAGTGTGTGAATGGTACATATACTCATGAATGTGCATCAGGGCTTTTGTTTTTGTTGTACCAGCTAACAGCATCACACCAGCTGTCCCCGTGTCACTGTCTTGTGTCAACTGCTGCTCACATCAGAGGGCGAGGACTAAGGCAACTACCCCCAATTCCCTGTGTGCCAAGGAAGTGGCCTAATGTCGTGGGTGAGATGGGGTATGAGCAACAGCAGATGATCACATCCAGGGGCGCACCCCGCCCTTGGCATTTCCACCTGGCCCCTCAGTGGAAGAGGTTAGTGCAGTGAGAGATTTCTCCACCAGGTGGCGCTCATAGTTTAGCTTTATTTTTACTTTCATTGATGGGAAAATTTGCCCTGCTCCCCCCGCCGGAGAACGCACATGACTTATGCTTTCTAATTCATGTGCAGATTTCATGTACTGTCATATTTGGGTTTCTATTGAATTTTGTACAATTACAACTTATTCTTTCCCTCTATACTATACAAGGATAGGCAACACTATACAAGGATAGGCATTATAACCTGTCGGGTGGGGGCGCGGTGGGGGGTCATTTTTATCATACACACAGAAACACACACACATATACACACTTACTTTAGGGATAAATTCTGCCATTTTGTTTTCTCCTGGTCCTCATCGTGGTCAGAATGGTGTGACCAGCTGATACTCTTTGTTTACTAGAACCCAGTACAGCAACACCAGTTCAGTATTCATGTCCATTACGTGGTGGACAAAGCTTGGATTGGCAGCCTCAAAAAATGCTCACCCACCCTGAGGCTTAGAGGTCAAAGCTCAGAGGAAAACAGCTGGTGGCAGGCTTGTCTTTAAAGGAGGATATCAGAACTGATACGTGTGTGAGATGCTGTGGCTGGATTTTACATGGTGACTGTCTCTGAAGAAGCTACCTGTAGGGCTGAGCTGACTGAGGTGCTTGGAAGCCTTATAGTAATACTACTGGATATGATCCAGTTATTAGGGTTTAAAATAACAGATGTACAATATCATCCCTTTCCTCAAGGGAAAATCCAGTCTACTAGAGACAATAAGAAATTTAGTCAGTCCAGTAACACAAAAGGTAGTTTCTGCTAAGTACATCATGTCAACAAATTTGCTCTGAGAGTTCATAGGAAAACCTATCCCTGTGTCTTGGAATACAACAGTGCCTCACGCAAGCAGGACTCAATATTAATTCCCTACAGTTGGGGAAGCGTTCAGGGAAGGGTAGACCTAGGTCAGGCTTGACAGGATTAGGCATCAGGCAGGGCAAGAGAGGGCATGACCGGGAAAGTGGGAAGGGAATTCTGTAACAGAGCATCTGTGTAGACCTGGTAAACCTCAGATAGCTGGAGCTCAATTAATTGGCATCCTCAGTAATAGATGGTTCCTTTAAAAATTCTATTTCATGAAAAGACAAAATCACAGTCAGATGACAGTTCCTTATAGTATAGAAGGATGATGTCCCTGAAGCCCAGCAGAATGATTAATCTTTAAGGCAGTATTTATTTTTATTCTTATTAAATACTGAGAGTGACCTCATTCATTCAACACATTTTTTTTTATTATACTTTAAGTTCTAGGGTACATGTGCTCAATGTGCAGGTTTGTTACATAGGTATACATGTGCCATGTTGGTTTGCTGCACCCATCAACTCGTCATTTACATTAGGTATATCTCCTAATGCTATCCCTCTCCCAGCCCCCCACCCCCCAACAGGCCCCAGTGTGTGATGTTCCCTGCCCTGTGTCCATGCGTTCAGCACATATTTATGGAGTATTTTCATTGTGCTGAATGTTTTGTGGGAAACTAAGATGTATCAGGCAGGATTGTCTTCTCTGGGGACTTTGTGGTAGGAGAAAAGACAATAAATGTGAATATCATGATAATGTCAGAGAAAAGACAAAGACTCTACGGTAAGTACAGAAAAGTATAGAGCAAGACAAAAATTATTTCAGCTGGGGATTCAGTGGTAGGATGTATTCATATAAAGATAAAAGGAGAGGAAGAGATTTTTGCATTAAGAAATGGCAAACACAAAATAAAGAAGTCTGCAAGAAGAGACTGAATGGGGAACACAGAGTAGGAGAGCAGAAATAGTGAGCAAGGCTGCTGCAAGCTTAGGTGACAGCCACATGTCAGGCAGCTTTGCATGGCAGGTTAAAGAGTTTGAGTTCAGGTGGGCGCGGTGGCTCACGCCTGTAATCCCAGCACTTTGGGAGGCGGAGGCGGGCGGATCACGAGGTCAGGAGATTGGAGATCGAGACCATCCTGGCTAACACGGTGAAACCCCGTGTCTACTAAAAAATACAAAAAATTAGCCAGGCGAGGTGGCGGGCGCCTGTAGTCCCAGCTACTCTGGAGTCTGAGCCAGGAGAATGGCGTGAAGTCGGGAGGCGGAGCTTGCAGTGAGCCGAGATCCTGCCACTGCCCTCCAGCCTGGGCAACAGAGCGAGACTCCGTCTCAAAAAAAAAAAAGAGTTTGAGTTCAGTAGGATGCTACATACTTTTGAGTAGACAGATAAGCTGATATTTAGAAAGACCTGTGTTTCAAAAGATTAGCACATAATGCCAACATATAAGATGGACTGACCGGGGGCAGAGAAAGGAGATAGAGGATTTGGTTAAAAGGCTATCCTATAGGCCTCGGAATGAATAGGACTTCATAAATTGACATTTATTGTTATCATTTTGGAACATATCAAAATTCATTCCTCAAAATTAAAAAAATCAAAGCATATATAATTCACCAGATCTGAAAAGAGTGTGTTAAGGGTTACCAAAAGTGACTGAGAACAGGAAGAAATGATGCAAGAAGAAGTGAAGAGAAGAGCCATGGAGAAGGGGGGGCAGCTATTGCAAAGTGCACCAGCATTTCCTGAAGGTGAGAGATATGCCCAGGAGAGCAGATACTAGATTCACTGTTTACGACACTGGATGTGGGAACAGGTTTAAGCAGAGATGCTGGCAGAAGCTGTCACAGAATGAATTTGGTAGAGGAAAGCAGGGGACAGGGACCTCATCCAGAATTGTACCTTCAACAATGTGGCTACAGTTAATGACGATATAGTCTCAAAAACTGCAGAGAGAGTGGATAACTGTTGTCACCACAACAATGATAACTATGTGAGGTAATACATTTGTTAGCTAGATGTAACCATTCCAGAATGTCTGTATACCTCAAAACATTAATGTTGTACATGATGCTTACACTTTGTCAATTTTTGAAACACATTAAAACTTAAATTTAAAAAATGAAAAAAATTGTACCTATGAGCCACATTTGCAAGAATTTATCTTTTCTACAGCATCACAGATTGCATTGTAAATATCTGCTAGACAGCCCCTCTCCCATAAAGAACACTCCTCCCCAGATTAAAAGGGCTTCCTGCAAATAGCTGGCCCAGGGATTCAATGATAAGTAAGAAGAATGAGACCAAGTACTAAATAAACATAAAGGTACTTTAAGAATAAATGAAGCAAAAGAGCATCAAAACTACTAACAAAGGATGAATATTCACTGGAAAAAAATGTTTCCACAGAGTAGAAAAAAATTGTGACCAAATATTTTACTGCACATTGAAAGAAAAACGTACACAAAGTATCACCTCTACAAATAAAGAATTAAAAAAAAAAAGTAAGAATGCAAGAAAGAGATGGCAAGATAATATGAGAACACAAAGTATGAGGGGTCACGTCTTAGAAAGTAGAAAAATAGCCATCAAAGAAATGAAAACAAAATTGTAAGAAAGACAGTGGATGACATGTTTCATGAAAAACACAATAAAGGACATAGAGGAAGAAATGAGAGAAATTGTAAAAATAAATGTAATTTTTAAAAATATGTAGAGGCATATATATTTTCCTGTAATTAGGAAAGAATGGCAAAGGAGATTCAACATTGGCCTAATTGGTGTCTCTGAGATGAAAATTTTTAAAAATGGAAAAGTAAAAAAAAAATTTAAGGCCAGGTGCAGTGGCTCATGCCCATAATCCCAGCACTTTGGGAGGCCAAGGTGGGCAGATCATCTGAGGTTGGGAGTTCAAGACCAGTCTGACCGAAATGGAGAAACCCCATCTCTACCAAAAAAGAAAAAAATACAAAATTAGCCAGGCATTGTGGTGCATGCCTGTAATCCCAGCTACTTGGGAGGCTGAGGCAGGAGAATCGCTTGAACCCAGGAGGCGGAGGTTGCGGTGAGCCAAGATTGTGCCGTTGCACTCCAGCTTGGGTAACAAGAGCGAAACTCCATCTCAAAAAAAAAAAAAAATTAAAATGTAATTTAATAAAATTTTATCTAAATAAAAATGACTTAAAGGCTGGGTGTAGTGGCTCACGCCTGTAATCCCAGCACTTTGGGATGCCAAGGCGGGTCAATCACTTGAGGTCAGGAGTTTGAGACCAGTCTGGTCAACATGGTGAAACCTCGTCTCTACTAAAAATTCAAAAATTAGCCTGGCATGGTGTTAGGTGCCTGTAGTCCCAGCAACTTGGGAGGCTGAGGCAGGAAAATTGCTTGAAGCTGGGAGGCAGAGGTTGCAGTAAGCTGAGATCATGCCACTGCACTCCAGCTTGCGCAACGGAGTGAGATTATATATATATAAAAAATGACTTAAATACCTCTGTCAAAAGTTCACATCACATGATAGAAAGCATAGACCTAGAATGATCAATAGTGAAACATAACCAAGTAGATCTGTGAGGTGTAAATATTTTAAAACATTTTCAAAGGTTCATATAAAGGAATTAGTCAGTTCTCAAATTCCTCTACAGCAGAATTTCATGTCAAAGCGTAACAGTGAAAATCTTAAAAAAAAAAAAAAGTCAAGGAGAGAAAATATGTTATGAATTTTCTGTGCAGCAAAACTGTCCAAGTATACAAGCTATGGACTATTAAAAGGAAAACTTTAGGCAAATTAAATTTAACAGAGTTTAATTGAGCAGAGAACCAATTGAGAATCAGCCAATCCCTCTCCCCACAGCCAGAATAGATTCAGAATGACTCTGGCGTTGTCACTCGGCTAGAGAGGATTTATGGACAGAAAACAGAACGGAAGTGCTGAAATAGCTGGATTGATTACAGCGGGCATTTGCCCTATTTGAACATAGTTTGAACAGTTGGTCATCCTTGATTGACCAAAACTCTGTTATTGGTACGAGAATGGATAGTCAGTTTACATATCCAGTTAGGTTACAGTTCACTATGTACGAAGAAACCTTTGGGCCAAACTTAAAACATGTAACAGGCAGCTTTAAGCTAAACTTAATTTAACAGTACAAAAATTATGAATATTCAGGAACTAAGGAAATGCAGTTTTTATGAGCCCTTTCTGAGGAAACTTTTAGAGGATAAACTTATGTTAGCTGAGGGATAACTAGGAAGATTAAAACAAAAGGCAGGAAACATTGAATATATTTCACTCTAGAATTAACACTAATACAAACTTGGAGATTAGAGAAATGAATTCCAAGTCTCATGTGTTCAGACCATGTAGGAGTGCTACAACTAACAAACAATTGAAGGAAGTTAGAAAGATGAGTAGTAGAATAGTTTTGCTGACAGTTCCACTAAATATTAGGCAAAGGCCATTTTTTAAAACCGAAGGTATTAGGAGAATTGGCATACTTAAGTGTACAAAGATAAAAATTAAGAAAGATAATATTTTTTTTTATTATTATTATTAAATAATAAAAAAATAAATACAAAAAAAAAAAAAAAAGAGATAAAATTTAAAAAAAAAAAAAAAAAAAAAAAAAAAAAAAAAAAAAAAAAAAGAAAGATAATATTGTTACCTAAAACATAGGTGGTCAGGGAAGAGGAAATGTGCTAATTTTATCATTGCTCAGAATAATAAATTAATATGTGTGGTCTAAAGAAACGAAGAACAAAGGGGATTATGTACAATTATACATAACATTTTTCTATATCAGAATAAATATACCCAAAAATTCAAGCAAAAAAAATACTACATAATAAAAGAAAACCTTAGAAAAAAGAGAGAAAAAACCCACAAAACTAGGCTGCGTGTGGTGGCTCACACCTATAATCCTAGCACTTTGGGAGGGCAAGGCAGGCGGATCACTTGAGGTCAGGAGTTCGAGACCAGCCTGGCCAACATGGTGAAACCCTGTCTCTACCAAAAATATAAAAAATTAGCTGGGTGTGGTGGTGCACTCCTGTAATCCCAGCTACTCAGGAGGCTGAGGCAGGAGAATTGCTTGAACCAGGGAGGCAAAGGTTGCAGTGAGCCAATGTTGTGTCACTGCACTCCAGCCTGGGTGACAGAGCGAGACTCCTTCTCAAGCAAAACAAAACAAAACAAAAAACAAAACCAAAAAAACTCCATAAAACTAATGGTAGATTTAAGATGAACGTATTTCTTATATTAATTGATGAAGGGAACTTAACTCATTTCTCAGAAGAAGGAATTTCAAAGTGGATCAGAAAAACAAACCAAACTGTATGGTATATAGAAAACATAAGACAAAGTAATTCAGTAAAATTGAAAATTAGAGGTGAGTAAAGTTGTGCTAAACAATGCAAAAAAACAAAAAACAAAGCCAACCAACCAAACAAAATAAGATAAAAACTGATGAAACAAAATAAAACAAACAAGAAAAGAAACAAGAAAAAAAAGTAAACAAGCAAGAGTCTTAACATTAAAAATAGGAGAATTTAGGCAAAAATAAGGATTTAATATAACGAAGGGCAGTTTTATCCTATAGTGTGCGCTTCATGAGACTTTAATAATTATGCTTATCTACACATCAAATACCAATGGCACTCACGTTATAAAGTACAAATTACAAGAGATAAATAAAAAGGAAAGAAGAAACACAAGCACTAAGGGACTTTAATTGACCTCTTTCAATCTTTGATAGAGCAAGTGGAACATTGTGGGAAACAAAATAGTATGATTCACAGGTAGATAAGATGGATGTATCTCAAACTGTACTTTGAAAATAGAGAACGCACATTTCTTCCATGTTTCTAGGGGATATTTAAAAAAATTAACTATAGAATAGGTCATAGAGAAAAATCTCAATATGTTCCAGGAGGTAATGCAGACACAGTCATTTTTCGCAATGTAATAAGAATAAAGCTTAACAACAAAATCAAATAATAAAATGTGCCTTCTAACTGGGATTTCTTTTAAAAGTTCTCTTATTCAACTTCTCAAGCAATAATGTCATATAATCAAAATATCATAATTTCTTAACAATAATTAATACACAGTGATTCAAACAGTTTGACATGTAAAATATAGGCAAAGAAGTGAGGAAAAGAAAATTCACAGTTTTAAATATTTATATCAATAAGTATGCATGAATAAAATAAGTTAGATATCCAATTCAAAAAGTTAGTAAAACAGCAATAAATTACACTGAAGAAAAGCATAAAGAAGAAATTATTATAAGTAAAATTAGAAATTAATGAATTGGAAAACTGAAAATCACAAACTTAAGCTACTTCCAAAAGCTGGCACTTTACAAAATACTAGAAAAAATAAGTTAACAGGTAATCTAAACAAAGGGAAAAATATCTATTTCAGGAGAAGAGACAGGTAAGCAAAATATATAAAATAAGAAAATGAAAAAGGGAAATAACTACATAATTATAGAAAAATTTAAATCTACCTATGTTTTACCCAACTTCATGTAAATACTTTTGAAAATTTTAAGTCT
This sequence comes from Pongo pygmaeus, assembly GCF_028885625.2. Taxonomy (NCBI): domain Eukaryota; kingdom Metazoa; phylum Chordata; class Mammalia; order Primates; family Hominidae; genus Pongo; species Pongo pygmaeus. The sequence goes on from NC_072390.2 coordinate 66,535,607, forward strand.
GTTATTTTCTAAGAAAAATAATTGATCAAAATTGACCCCAGAAGAGATAAAACTTATAATTTTGTTAATTTGAACAGAAGAAATAGGTAAACACACAAGATTCAGTTTTTCATATAGAGGAATTCAATCAAACCTTTAAAGAACATTTTAATTCTTCAAGAACAAAGAATAAAAAAATCCATATTTTTAATGAAGTGAATAAACTATTGCTATCAAAGCCTGATAAAGACTGTACAAAAAAGAAAGTTATAGAAAAATACCACATATGAAGATTCACTATCCCAAGTAAATCACAAGTAAGCAGAATTCAGTACCTCATTAAAAGATTCATATATCTGAGGAAATAGATTTATTTTCTAGGAATGCAAAGTCCTCAGTATTAGAAAATGAAATAATGTACCATTATAATTGACTGGAGGAGCAAAACAGACACTGAAAATGTTGATAAAATTCAACAATTATTATTGCTTAAAACAGCAAAAAATATCAATTTTCAACATAATAAAATATACCTATCTTAGCCCAAAGTCAACAGGATGTTTAATGAGGGAAATACTAGAGATAATTCCTCTGAAGTCAGAAACTAAACATGACTACATAATTACTAGGTAACATTAGTTACGGCTGGTATTCACCAACACAATTAGAAAAGAAATTAGAAACCTAGAAACAAAAAATAAACCTATGAAAATTTGGAGTTGATATGATGAATAATCTAAGGTAAGAAACAGAAATATGCAACAAACAATAAGAAAATTCAATAAAATAGTGGAGTAAAAAAATAGCACACAGAAATTCATAGCTTTCATATACACAAACAACTTCTAGTTAGAACATATAATGGAAGAAATACTCCATTTACAGGAGTAACTATAAAGGGAAAATATTTATGAATAAAAATAATAAATGTGTACAATCTATAGGAAGAAAACTTTGCAACAGTTCTAAAAGACATAAAAGAACAGTGGAGCAAATGGAAAGAAATTTGATAGTCCATTAATTATATTTGTGCTACAGCACATAAAAAAGTTGAGCCTAAAATGTATAGTAAGGTAAGTATATTAAAATTAATTTCTTGTTCATATAACAATCTGAGACAGGTATCCATTGTAGGAGGGTGGTTATCCATGAGTGATTTATGGACCCAGACTCCTTCCATCTTGTTGATTTTCTATCTCCTAGAACTGCCTGGTTGTCCACCTCCAGATTGCAGAAGGGAGAAAGAGAACATGGCACAGACACCCTCTTTGTGAATACCTTGGCCTGGAAGTGACACAATATATCTGTTCACCTTCCACTGGTAAAAACTAGTCACATGACCCCACCTAGATAAAGGGTGGCTGGAAAATGTAGTCCATAGCTGGGCAGCTACTTTCCAGCAGCAACAGTGAAACTATTTTGGTGACTATCTTTGTCACACACATATCCTTGTATAGGCGGAATCAATGTTATAATAATATCAATGATCTCATGTTAATTTTAAATTTAAAGTAGCTCAGCATTATGAATGGTTTACTGAAATAGACAAGGCACTTTTAAAGCTCATATGGGAAAATGAAAAATAAGTATAGCTAGGTCTGGGTGCAGTGACTCTTGCCTGTAATCCTAGCACTTTGGGAAGCTGAGGTGGGTGAATTACCTGAGCTCAGGAGTTCGAGACCAGCCTGGGCAACCCCATCTAGTTTCAAAATGGTGAAATACTGTCTCTACTAGAAATACAAAAAATTGACCAGATATAGTGGTGCACACCTGTATTTCCAGCTACTCAGGAGGCTGAGGCATAAGAATGGTTTGAATACCGGAGGCAGAAGTTGCTGCAAGCGGAGATGGCACCACTGACCTCCGGCCTGGGTGACAGAGTAAGACTCTGTCTCCAAAAAAAAAAGTATAGCTGGAAAAATTTTGAAAAAAGAAGATAAATGAGAGGTAAATAGCTTTGATATGCATGAAAATTTATTATTAAGCCACAGTAATTATAATAGTGGGTTAACAGTGCATGAATTGATGAATAAACCAAAGGAAAATGATTGAAAACCTAGAAATAGTTTAAAATGAATATGAGCAAATTTAGAATACAATATTTCAGTATAATAAATGATATGGTTTGGCTGTGTTTCTACCCAAAACTCATCTTGAATTGCAGTTCCCATGATCCCCATGTGTCATGGGAGGAACCCTGTGAGAGGTAATTGAATCATGGAGGGGATTACCCCCATGCTGTTCTTGTGATAGTGAGTGATGAGTTCTCAGGAGATCAGATAGTTTTATAAAGGGCTTTCTCCCCCTTGGTCAGCATTTCTCTCTCCAGCTGCCATGTGAAGAAGGATGTGTTTGTGTCCCCTACTGCCGTGATTGTAAGTTTCCTGAGGCTTCCCTAGCCATGTGGAACTGTGAGTCAATTACCCAGTCTTTCCTTTCTAAATTACCAGTCTCAGGTAGTTATTTATGGCAATGTGATAACAGACTAATACAATAAATCACTGGGGAAAATGACAGAATAGCAGAATAAACTCTGAACAGATTATAGATTTAAGGATAAGAAATGAAACCATAAAAATAAAAAGAAAAATTGTGGGACTATTTTTTAATCTTAGTTTCCGAAAGATCTTTCTGGTTGTAATTCAAAATTTGTGAAGTCATAAAAAATGTTTGCTAATTGAACCACAAAAAAAGTTAAAAGTGTTCTATATAGCACTTTTGGTCTTCTAGTACATTGTCTTTCATTTCAGGCCTAAACAAATGATTCAATTTAATTGCAGTAATAACAATGGAACATTTACAACAAAGTTAATGCATGAATAGGCGATACCAATTACATCAGAACTACCAGCTGGTTGACAGTTTAACCACTGATTGTAAAATCAAAGATGTAAAAAGCTTTTGAGATAGAAGTGTCAATATTAATGATATCTATAGTACAAAATATATACTTGTATTATTGAAAGTAGAACAAGCATTCTATGTACCAGTTTGAATCTAAGATAATTAATATTTAATAATTAATTGACCATAATTTCAGTTCCAAAATGGTGTTGTGAACACAAGCTGGCTGCCACCACAGAAAACCAGAAACAAATATACAATGCCAAGATTATCACCAGCAATATCCCAGAACTCAAATATGAAAATGAGTCAGTTCCTGGGGCCACGGAGAAGTGTAAAAAGCTCTGAGCAGATGGTAAAAGAATTGGATTTCCATATCTGCAAGACCCCTCCCCTACATCTGCCTAGCACCAAGCATGCAGAAAACTTCTTCTGACTCATGGTTTCTACACTGGAAAAAGTAAGATTGAGGTGGACAATCAGCTTCCCCACTATCTTGGGTTTACTGGCAGGAGACCTGTTTCTGCCTTAACCCATGGGCAGCATCATCAGTGCCTGAAGGGAGAAATATCTCTGAGGACATCAAGAGACAAAGGAGGGAGGTGAGACTTCCATCCAGCCCTGGAAACCCTAGTCCGTAACTCAGGCAAAAGAGAAACCAAATCTGAGTGGCTGTTCAGCACCACTAGGCTGTAGGAAGTATGTTCCACAGGTCCCATGGGCACAAATCCCTAGCCAGCCTTCTCATACTGCTGCAATATGCCCTTTGGGACCTCCCACATTCTGGAGGAACAGCACTCTGATAGTGTGCTACAGCCAAGGCAAATCTGGGCTTAAAGTGCTATCTAATGTTGACAGTGACCTAGCAGAAAAAAAATTAAGAAATTCAACAGGTAAATTACTAAGAACCTCTAAGCAAACATATACAACACCCATCACCAACAACAAAAAGCAAGACAGAGAAGATAGAAATAAATAACTAATCTTTTAATGCAAATGCATATATTTATCTCCACAAAAACAACAGCAGAAAACCATGACCTCCCTAGATGAACAAAGCGAAGAACCAGCATCAGACAGAAAGAAGATGGAAACTTGTGAGCTCTTTGACCTAGAATTCAAAATAGTACTTTTAAGAAAACTCAGTGAATTACAGCATAACACAAAAAAACCAATTCAGAAATTTATTGGAGAAATACAACAGAAATTGAAATAATAAAAAATATCATAATGGAAATCTTAGACTGAGAAATATGTTTGATAAACTAAAAAATTAATTAGGGGTTCTAAACAGCAGAATGGATCAATCAGAAGGAAGAATCAATGAACTTGAAGACAGTCTATTTGAAATTACAGTCAGAAGAGGAAAAGAAAAAAAAATGAAAAGGAATGAAGATTGCCTACAAGATATAGCAAATTATCTCCAAGGACCAAATCTAAAAATTATTGGTATTCAAGAGGGAGTTGAAAAACAAGAGGGTAGAAAGTTTATTCAAAGAAACAAAAACAGAAAACTTTTCAGAAATTAAGAAAGATATAAATATCCAGTTACAAGAAGGTTAGAGAACATCAAACAGATTTAATCTAATGAGACCACCCCAAGGCATATAATCAAATTCTCAAAGGTCGAGGAATAAGGGGATCCTAAAAGAAGAAACAGAAAAGAAACAGATAATATATAAGGAAACACGAATTCATCAGGCAACAGTCTTCTCAACAGAAGCGATACAGGCCAGGAGGGACGGGGATGGCAGTTTCAAAGTGCTAAAAGAAAAAAACTTGCCATCTAAGAATACTGTATTTAGCAAATCTTGCCATCCAAGAATACTGTATTTAGCAAAGCTATCCTTCAAATATGAAAAAGAGATAAAGTTTTTTTCAGATGAATGAAAGCTGAGAGAATTCACCACCACCAGATCTGACTTACAAGAAATGCTAAAGGGAATTCTTAAGTCTGAAAAAAAATACTAATGTGCAAAAAGAAAATGTTTGAAGGTATAAAACCCACTGGTAAAATTAAGCACAAAGGTAACTCCAGAAAACTCCAATACTGTAGTTGTGGTATGCAATCCACTCAAAACTTTGGTATGAAGCCTAAAAGACAAATCTATCGAAAACAATAACAGCAACAGCAACCTGGTAAGAGATGGGCAATATAAAAAGCTGTAAATTGAGACAATGAAAGGTCAAAATGTGGGGAGATGAAGTTAAAGTATAAACTTTTAGTTTTTTCTTCATTTGTTTCTATTCTTTTTCAAGATTTAAAATGAGTTATCATCCTTTGAAATAACTTGTTATATCTATAAGATTTTTTTTGTAAATGCCAGAGTAGCTACAATGCAAAAATCTGCAATAGATACACTAAAAACAAAAAAGTAATGAATTGTAATATACTACCAGAGAAAATAATTTAACAAAAAAGGAAGACAGTAAGAAATAAAGAAAGGAAGAAAGGAGTTGCAAAACAACCAGAAAACCAGCAATACAATGGCAATAGTAAGTCCTTACTTATCAGTAATAACACTGAATATAACTGGACTCAATTCACCAATTAAAAGCCATAGAGTGGCTGAATAGATGAAGAAACAAGACTGAACTATATGTTGCCTACAAGAAACCCACTTCACCTATAAAGACACATAAGAACTGAAAGTAAGAGATAGAAAAGATATCCCATTCAAGTGAAAACTAAAAAAGAGCAGGAGTAGCTATGCTGATATCAGATAAAACAGACAAGTCTGAGACTGTAAAAAGAGATGATGAAAGTCATTCTATAATGATAAAAAGAACTCAATTCAAAAAGAGGATATAACAATCATAAATATCTATGCACCCAACACGAGAGCACCCAATTATATAAAGCAAACATTAATAGATCTAAAAGGAGAGTAGACTGCAATATAGTAATAGTAGGGGACTTCAACACCCCATTCTCAGTAATGGGCAGATCATCTAGACAGAAATTCAGCAAAGAAACATCAGAGTTAGCATTTTACCTAACTGTTGCAAAATACATTCTTCTTATCAGCACATGGAACATTCTCCAGAAGACCATATTTCAGGCCACAAAATAAGTCTCAACAAATTCGGAAAAGCAGAAATCTTATCAACTATATTTTCTGAACACAATGGACTAAAATTAGAAACCAATAACTAGAAGAACCTCAGAAACAACATAACCACATACAAATTAAACAACATGTTTCTGAGCGACCAATGGGTCAATGAAAGAATTAAGAAGGAAACAAAAACTTCATTAAAATAATAAAAACAGAAAGACAAAATACAAAAATCTATGGGATACAGCAAAAGCAGTAGTTTTAGTAGAAGTTTATAGGAATAAATGCCTATATGAAAAAAGGAGAAAGACTTCAAATAAAAGACCTAATGATGCACTTCAAGGAATTAGAAAAGCAGGAACAAAAATCAAACCCAAAGTTAGTAGAAGGAAAGAAATAATAAAAATTAGAGCAGAAATAAGTAAAATTGAAACTAAAAAAATACAGAAAATCAATGAACTGAAAAGTTGTTTTTTTAAAGATACACAAAATTGACAAGCCTTTAGGTAGACTAAGAAAAAAAGAGAGAACATCCAAATAAATAAAATTAAATGAAAAAGGAGACATAGTGACTGAGAGCACAGAAATACAAAGAATTGGAGACTATTATGAACAACTATATTGTCAACAAATTGAAAAATGTAGAAGAAATGAATAAATTTCTGGAAACATACAACCTATCAAGATTGAACCATTAAGTGATAGAAAACTTCAATAAAACAACAGTGAGTAATGAGATCAAAGCTGTAAGAAAAAGTCTACCATCAAAGAAAACGCCAGGACCTGATAGCTTCACTGCTGAATTCTACCAAACATTTATTTATATTTATTTATTGAGACGAAGTCTCACTCACTCTTTCACCCATGCTAGAGTGCAGTGACATGATCTCAGCTCATTGCCACCTCCACCTCTCAGGTTCAAGAGATTCTCTTGTCTCAGCCTCCTGAACAGCTGAGATCACAGATGTGCACCACCATGCCTGGCTAATTTTTGAATTTTTAGTAGAGATGGGTTTTTGCCATGTTGGCCAGGCTTGTCTCAAACTCCTGATCTCAAGTAATCCACCTGCCTCGGCCTCCCAAAGTGCTGGGATTAACAAGTGTGAGCCACCATGCCCAGCCCTCTACCAAACCTTTAAAGAAGAGCTAATACCAATTGTACTCAAACTCTTCAACAAAACTGAAGAAAAGGGAATACTTCCAAACTCATTCTATAAGCCCAGCATTACCCTGATACCTAAACCAGAGAAGGGCACAAGTGAAAAATAACACTACAGGCCATCATTACTGATGAACACAGATGCAAAAATCCTTAACAAAATACTAGCAAAGTGAATTCAACAACATTACAACATATTAAAAAGATCTTTCACCATGATCAAGTGCGATTCATCCCAGGATGCAAGAATGGTTCAATGTATGCAAATTAATAAATATAATACATCATATTATTAGAACCAAGAATAAAAGGCTTAGATCATTTCAATAGATACTGAAAAAGCATTAGGTAAAATTCAACATGGCTTTATGATAAAAAACCTTCATCAAATATGTTAATATAAGGAGTTTAAACAACTCAACAGCAAAAAAGCAAACAAACAATTCAATTAAAAAGTGGGCAAAGGACAGGAATAGACATCTCTCAAAAAAAGACATACAAATGACTAACAGGTATGTGAAAAAATGCTCAACATCACTAATCATCAGAGAAATGCAGATCAGAAAACACTTATCAGAATATATTAATATAAGGAGCTCAAACAATAGCAAAAAAGCAAACAAACAATTCAATTAAAAAGTGGACAAAGGACATGAATAGACATCTCTCATAAAAAAGACGTACAGATGACCAACAGGTATGTAAAAAAATGCTCAACATCACTAATCATCAGAGAAATGCAAATCAAAACAACAATGATATATCATCTCACCCCAATTAGAATGGCTTTTATCAAAAAGACAGGGAGTAATAGCCCCTGGTAAGGATATGGAGAAAGGGGAAACCTTGTATACTGTTGGTGGGAAGGTTTATTAATACAGCCACTAAGGAAATCAGTATGAAGTTTCTTTTAAAAATTAAAACTAGAGCTACCATATATCCAGCTGGGTATATATCCAAAAGAAAGGAAATCCATATATCAAAGAGATATCTGTACTTCCATATTTATTGGAGTTGTATGTATAATAGCCAAAATATGAAATCAACATTTGTGTCCATCATTGGATCAATGAATAATAAAAATGTGATATATATACAATGGAATATCATTCAGCCATGAAAAATGAAATCCTGTCATTTGCAGCAACATGGATGAAACTGTAGGTCATTGTATTAAGAGAAATAAGCCAGGCAAAGAACAACAAAAACAAACGTTATATGTTCTCACTCATATGTGGGAACTAAAAAAGTGGATCTCATGAAGATGGAGGGTAGATTGGTGGTTACTGGAGACTGGGAAGGGTAGAGGAAGAGAGGGATGAAGACAGGTTGATCAATGGGTACAAATATACACTTAGAAGAAATAAAACATAGTGTTTGATAGATCAGGTGGGTGACTGTAGTTAACATTAATCAATTGTACATTTCAAAATAGCTAGAAGAGAATAATTGGAAAGGATTAATATTTAAAGTGTTGGATATCCCAATTACCCTGATTTGATTATTTGAAGGTATCAAATTATCACAATTACTCTGAAAATATATATATTTCTTATATACCTATAAAAATAAAAAATTGATCATTGACAACATGATTATGGTCTCAAAGGATCGTCATAATATTTTGTGTATCACTCATTGAAAGATTAATTATACTAATAGTCTTAAAATAATAGATCAGTAATTATCTGCTCTGTATTAAAATTTTCAGAACATTTGTTAAACATTTGCTAAACATTTACTCGATGTTATTGTTTGTGTTTAGTAAAAAATAATGAGTGGAGTTCTGTTTTATTGACTATTTATATTCACACACACAGGCACCTGTACACCCACATGCACTCTTCTGCATATACACAACACTCTTTCTCAGTGTGTTCCAGGGTGGGGAAAATTAATGTCCACAGCAGGGAAATATTAAAAGCATATTCATGAGTCAGAATTCTGTTTTTAGTTCTATTGTGAAGGGTAATTGTTTGTTACCATAAATAATAGCATGTACCTTGGTTGCAGTTTTCAGCATGGGGCAATATTAACTGTGTATATCCCTCTGTGAAATGCAAGCTCTTTTGATTTACTTCTAAGTAAATCTAACACAATATCACTTAATATCAGGCATTGATTACTTACATAGGCACAGAAGACTTTATTTCACCCAAAATAAACAACAAATATCAACATATGGAGCACAGTGGTCCAAACGTCAGGACAATCACAAGATAAGCTCATTAGGAAGTTTCCAGTCACTTTTTTTTTTTCAAGATGGATGACTGACCTCAAAATCAAATTCCAGGTGTTTTCTTATGCAGGCACAGAAAAACATAAACAAACATTATATGTTCTCACTCATATGTGGGAACTAAAAAAAATCAAATTCCAGGTGTTTTCTTATGCCTTTCAGGATTACACATTTGAACCAAACCAGTCAATTCTTTAGAAATTTATTTTAGAGTAAACAACCTGTCATGGGCAGAATACCAAGTAATTCTGTTGCAACTAAAAGAACACTTTGCTTGGTCATTGAATAAATGTGTTAATTGCTCTTTTCTGCCATAAATCTTAGTCTAACTTTTGTCCTTCACTCTGGCATATCTGAAATGCTGATTATAAACCTAAAGAACTAGAAATGTAGAGCTGATGGCTGTAATATTCAATTTATAGTACCTAATACTAACAACATAGGTCTTCCAGAAGTGGCTTATAAATATTGATTTTACAATGGAAACCTCCAGAAAGAACATAAAAATAATTCTACACACAATATTCTAGAGATTTTTTTAATGTGAGGACCCAAAGCAATCTACTCTGAGTGTGACTGATGTCCTCATTGCCCTTCTCTGGGAGCTGGTGGCCTCCTGGTCTGTTGCCACGGCCCGTTGCTAAAGAGTTAAACCTATTGGCATGTGTGTCGTACCCCTGCCCAACGGTCCCTTAAGGAAGCCACAAATCTTCCTTGCTCTGGATGACAGTTAATGAACTGTAAAAGTCTTGCACCAATATTTCTACTTCATCTGCAAGCTCAAAGAAGGCAAATTTGTTTTTCACCCTCGAAAAGAACCCGCTGTATTTCTCAGGCAGACAAAAATGATTTGTTTGTGTGGATCTCTTTTTAGTTAGGAGAATATCTTTGGGGCTTGGAAATTTGATTCAGAAAAAAAACCACAAGCTTCTAATTATTTCAGGATGTTTTATGTGCCTGGATGTGTTTTATTAGCCCAACTATATTGCAAGCTCTTCTAACTCTGTGACCTTGAGCAAGCCACTTAACCTCTCTGGGCTTATTTTCCCTCTGTAACATGAGGATTACAATACCTGGTGTTATTACCTCACAAAATTCCTCAGAAAATCAAATGAGATGGTCACTATTATGCTTTCTTAAAGATCATTTAAAATGACTCGATTAAACATCATATTAATTCTCAAGAGCTTTAAATTACATTCATCATAACACAATTTATGTATACATATGTGTATATATATGTATATATATACATGTGTGTGTATATATCTCTATGTGTATTTAGATATATATGATATATACATGTATTTAGATACATATATATTCCCTCACCCACTGAACAGGTTCTGTGATGTATTGTTTTTTCAGATTAAGCAAGATGAAATATAACTGAACATGAGAAAGCAACTGATTAGGAGCAAGTGTAACAATACATTTTAAGAAACATCTACTGCACATTCTGGGATAATTGCTTTAGGCATATCCTTAGTCATATTATTTGCTTAACTTTTGACTGGAGCCACTTCATAAATTCTAATGTCCTTCTAAATTGTTGCCTCAGTTGCGTTCTGTTTAAGATTTACCAAAATGGTACCATTAGAAATGCTGCTAATGTTTTATTCCATTTCTCATTTATCCTTCGGTGATTTTAGAAAAAAAAAATCTGTTCCTTTTAGTTTCTTCTCTCTTTTCCCAGCTGGCACCATCTCTTATCTTAGGCAGCTGGGATGTGGAGCACAATATTCTTGAACCAAGTGTTCAAGTTGATTGTTGATACATACTTCTCAGAGGCTGATCTTTTTGAGAATCCTACTAATTTCACTACAAAATTTATCAAAATAATTCCTGGGTCTCTTTTAACGCAGATTTAGCTCCAACTTGTGCTGGAGAACTTCATCAATGTAGGTTTTACAGGTTCTATTACCAGTCCAAATCACAACTTTCAGTTGTGGTGTAACAGGTCACCAGCAGAAGGCATTCTCTGCATCTACTGTAGAATCCAAAAGAGCTTCTTGTATGGCAGGATTGTCCTTTCCAGTTGCTGGGTCTGTGTCTTCAAAATGTTGATATTAATAAAGCTTTTGTCATTGTCTATCTCTTCTTTTGAAATTTCTTCATTCACTTTTTAAAAAATACACTACAATGCATACTTTATACAGATTTGCTTCATTTTTACTTAATGCCTTTTTTTGTTGTTCCAGGATCCCATCCAAGAGACCACATTCCATTTAGTTGTTATGTCTCCTTAGGCCCCTCGAGATTATGACATCTTCTTGGACATTCTTTATTTTTGATGACCTTGACAGTTTGAGGGGTAGAGTACTGGTCAGGTATTTTGTAGAGACTATCCCTCAATTTGGATTTTTCTAATTTTGTTCCTCATTATTAGGCTGGGGTTATAGGTTTTTGGGAGGAAGAGCACAGGGGTAATACAGTTAGCCTCATTATATTATCCTTCAGTATCTCACTAAATCATATCAAGGGTACATATGATTTGTTTGACTGAGCACTATTGATATTGACCTTGATCACCTGGCCAAGGTATTGTTTGTCAGATTTCACTATAGCAAATTACTTCCTGCTCCCCATTCACCTTTCCATACTGTACTTTTTGCAAGGAAATCAGTATAGATAGCTCACATTTTGGTAGGGGGGAGTTATGCTCCACATACTAGAGGTGGAGTATTCACATAAATCACTTGGAATTGTTCTTCACAGATTTGTCCCTTTTACTCCAATAATTTATTTTTAAAATCATCTATATCTGTATAGACTCATGGATATTTATTTTATAGTTTGGGTTATAATTTTATTTTGGCACTCAAATTGACCCAGAGGTGGCCATTGGGAACTCTTATAGTTGTCTCCTATTGATGTATCCTATTACTATGGACCCCCTGTCTCCACCCTTTCTCTCTTTTCCCCTCCCCTTCCTTACCTTCCCTACTTCCTCTCCCCAGCCCCCCTTTCTCTTTCTTCCTTAGCGCTTTCTTACTTTTTGGCACTATAAGGTGCTGCTCCAGGCTTATCTTCTGTGTTTCCTTCACTAGTGCTAGAACAGGCAATTTCTTCAAGGATCCCTGGTTCCTTTTATTGCAGAATGATATAAGGAACCAAGATCTGAGCACTAGGTGTGCTATAAAGATGTTGTTCTTTTAGGCTTTCTTAGCTGACAGAAGAGAGAATTATATGTATATGTACTAACCTGTGTACATACACCTATTTACAAATATTTATACATTTAACTATATTAAGCTGAAAATGAGCAAATCTCTTTCTTTTTTTGAGACAGAATCTCTGCTTCCAGGCTGGAGTGCAGTGGCATGATCTTGGTTCACTGCAACTTCTGCATCCTGGGCTCAAGTGATCCTCCCACCTAAACCTTCCAAGTAGCTGGGACTACAAGTGTGCACCACCACACCCAGCTACTTCCCATGTTTTTTGTAGAGATGAGGTTTCACTATGTTGCCAAGGCTGGTCTTGAACTCGGGCTTAAGCAATTCTCCTGCCTTGGACTCCCAAAGTGCTAGGATTATAGGCATGAGCCACCACACCCAGCAGAGTTAATTCTAACATCTTTAACTCTAATCTATTACCATATGAGTCATTCTAGCCCCCTTCACTTGCCTGTAATCTCCGTAGGAAAGACTTTATCAGTTTGGATACAGTGCTTGTGTACAGTTTCTTTTGCCTTTAGTCTTAAGGTCTCTGCTCATTTCCAAAGTTGCTTAAATCAGCACCTTTTCTCTGTACCTCCTTCAGTGAGATTTTTCATATTCTTGTAAACAGTTGATTGTCTCTATTCTGCATTCCATCCTGTAATTCCCTGACTTCATTAATGATTTTTTTTTTAAATTGTCTTCATCCATTTATACACTTTCTAAACTATAGTTTCTTGGCCTTTTCAGGCACCAACGCATATATGTGTTAATACTTCTTTACCTAAAAATTCAAGTACAAAGCATGTTGCTCTTTGTATTAATCTGTGCTTTTATTTGTAGACAAAAGAATCCACTTTAGCTAGTTTGAAATATATTATTAGTAATAATAACAACAGAAGCAACAACAACCATAATGTAACATTAATATGTTTACCATGTGTCAGGATGCATTCTAAATGCTTTACCTATATTAACTCCTTTATACTGTATGAAAACCGTGTGCAACAGCTACCTATTTGCCCCACTTTTCAGATAAGGAAACTGGCATAAAGCAGTGAGATAACTTGCCTGAGATCACACAATTATTAAGTGGCAGAGCCAGGATTGGAGCCCAGGCTACTTTCCCTAGCTCCCAGAGTCACAAAAAGGACTAGAGGGACAATTCTAGGCTGATGTCTATAACAACTCCTGGAAACACCCTGAGGAACTGGCCACTGATCCCAGGACCCCACTGCCTTATCCATGATAGCAAGTGGCCTCTCCTGCTTCCCCCACTTCCAATCACAGAAACATGTGGCCTCTGCCATTCCCCAGGCTGCAAAATGGAAATCCCATACCTGCCATTTCCTCACTTCCAAATCATAGGCCCTTGCAGGTAGGTCTGGTTGAAAGAACCTAAATCACATGCCTGAACCTTAGTATCTCAAGAGACTTAGACTTGTACTGTTGTAGTAGAACCATCATATTCTTAGCGCTGCGTCAGTGTGTGTTTTTGTAATTAGCCAAGCAACAAGAAAATAAAACATTGTATTTTGGATTCTCATAACAATCCTAGTTCTAGATGAGGAAACTGAGGCACACAGAGTAAGATAACTTTTCCAAGGTCACACAGGTAATAAATGGGTAAGTCAAGTTTTGAACCTGATAGTCTATTGTAAAAAATGAAGCTCTTAACCACTCAGCAATATTGCAAACTATTTTTCTAGATAGTGAGGTAATGCAAAATGGTGCATGGACAAGAGATTTTGCATTTTTTTCTGTTGTTTTATTTCTGGTAGCTTAGCTACTTTAGCTGAGTGCTTTCTCCCAAATTTATAAGCCCACAGACACCACCTCCCAGGCTGGGTACCACCACAGCCGTGGGTACTGCACCTTTCAAGCTTGAGAACATGAAAAATGTCTCTAAGGACAGAAAGATCTTAGAGGGGGCCTCTGGCAGCCAAGGGTAACCCTGGTGGTGGAAGGTGGGTCAGTATGTTCTTTTAAAATTAATATCGGGGTAACCTACTTTTCTTTATCTAATTTTTTAGAACCCACCCAGTCCTCCCAAGTCTCTGTTGTGGGAATTAATGGATAAGTCTTCAAAGCCCAAGCCATCCCTCCACTTTTCTGCTTCCTGCATACTTTTTCCTTCACTCACTCTTTCTTAGTGCTGCCCTCATGCCCAATCCCGCTCCTAGGCAGAGATATCCTTTCAAAACTTCACACTACTCTCCACTTCCACATTCCCCATAGTACCCAGCACATCTACCCAGACCCCTCCAGTACTTCTAACTTTCTTCTACTCCTTCACCCTCCCACTCTAAAAATGCAACTTTTCCTTATCCCCCATCTGTAGTTAACCCTGCTGTTTAGGATACTTCCACACCCTCAGTCACAGAACACCACACCCCCATCTGCATTATCCTTAAAAAGCCCACCCAGTTCCTATCGCAGAAGCAGTATCCCATCTCCCAAGCAGCTCTCATAGGCCTAAAGCCTATCATTTTTTGCCTCCTCGCCAGTCACCTACACCGCCCAACAAACTCCTCTTTTAACACACCAGTTCTACCTGTTAAAAAGCCAGATGGAATTTATCGCTTAGTACAGGACCTAGGCTCATCAACCAAGCTATACTCCCAGTGTATCTAGTAGTTTCTAACCCATATGTTTTACTTTCTGCAGTTCCCTCCAATACCACCCATTTTTCTGTCCTAAACCTAGAGAAAGCTTTTTTCACAATTCCTTTGTCCCCTGATTCTCAAGACCTCTTTGCCTTTACATGGGAAAACCCCGACACCCACCTTTCACGTCAGCTCACCCAGTGCGTACTATCTCAAGGTTTCAGAGACAGCCTCCACGTTTTTGGACAGGCCCTTTCTCGCGACCTATGTACCTTATCCCTAAAACCGTCCACTCTCCTTCAATGTGTTAATAATCTGCTCCTGTGTAGCCCCTGTCAAAGAAACTGCAATGCCCGTACTATCTCTCTTTTAAACTCCTTGGCAGAACGGGAGTACCAGGTCTCCCCTAAGAAAGCACAAATACGCACCTCCTCAGTCACCTATCTAGGCCTAGCCCTTACCCTGCGAACCCAAGGGCTTACAACCGACCACGTATCCCTCCTCCAGTCCCTCCCGCCTCCACAAACTAAGCAAGAAATTCTCTTTTCTTTTTTGTTTTTTTTTAAAGTAAAAATGACAAATTCATATACATATGTTAAATGGTACAGCTTCTCTTTACATTAGCTCCCCGAGTTACAACCTCTCCCCTTGTGTAGGTACAAGTCAGTGATTAAAGTGCAGAAAAACTTCCCCAATACAGGAATCCGGCTTCTGAAAATATCTGTGCTGGAACATTTGCAATGGAGGCATGGAAGACTTGAGAAAAGGAGGGCAGGGAAACAAGAACTGTAACTCAACCTGAAGACACTCATAAATATCAATTTTATATCTATTACAATACAGCAATAAAGGCAAACTAAAAAAAGCTATACAAGGCATTTTGCACATCTTCATGTACTGGGTTCTCTGAAACCTATTTCCTGTTAATATCTTTTGCCAGAAGAATTTTCTTTTTTTTTTATTATTATTATACTTTAAGTTCTAGGGTACATGTGCACAATGTGCAGCTTTGTCACATATGTATACATGTGCCATGTTGGTGTGCTGCACCCATTAAGTCTTCATTTACATTAGGTATATCTCCTAATGCTATCCCTCCCCCCTCCCCCCACCCCACGACAGGCCCCAGTGTGTGATGTTCCCCTTCCTGTGTCCAAGTGTTCTCATTGTTCAATTCCCACCTATGAGTGAGAACATGCAGTGTTTGGTTTTTTGTCCTTGCAATAGTTTGCTGAGAATGATGTTTTCCAGCTTCATCCATGTCCCTGCAAAGGACATGAACTCATCCTGTTTTATGGCTGCATAGTATTCCATGGTGTATACGTGCCACATTTTCTTTTTTTTTTTTTTTTGAGATGGAGTCTTGCTCTGTTGCCCAGGGTGGGGTGCAGTAGTGCGATCTCAGCTCACTGCAAGCTCCATCTCCCGGGTTCCCACCATTCTCCTGCCTCAGCCTCCTGAGTAGCTGGGACTACAGGTGCCCACCATCACACCTGGCTAATTTTTTTTGTATTTTTAGTAGAAACAGGGTTTCACCATGTTAGCCACGATGGTCTCAATCTCCTGACATTCTGATCCGCCTGCCTCGGCCTCCCAAAATGCTGGGATTACAGGCATGAACCACCATGTCCAGCTGTGACAAATTTTCTTAATCCAGTCTATCATTGATGGACATTTGGGTTGGTTCCAAGTCTTTGCTATTGTGAATAGTGCCACAATAAGCATACGTGCACATGTGTCTTTATAGTAGCATGATTTATAATCCTTTGGGTGTATACCCAGTAATGGGATGGCTGGGTCAAATGGTATTTCTAATTCTAGACCCTTGAAAAATCGCCGCACTGACTTCCACAATGGTTGAACTAGTTTACAGTCCCACCAACAATGTAAAAGTGTTCCTATTTTTCCACATCCTCTCCAGCACCCATTGTTTCCTGACTTTTTAATGATCACCATTCTAACTGGTGTGAAATGGTATCTCATTGTGGTTTTGATTTGCATTTCTCTGATGGCCAGTGATGATGAGCATTTTCTCATGTGTCTGTTGGCTGCATAAATGTCTTCTTTTGAGAAGTGTCTGTTCATATGCTTCACCCACTTTTTGATGTGGTTGTTTGTTTTTTCTTGTAAATTTGTTTGAGTTCTTTGTAGATTCTGGATATTAGCCCTTTGTCAGATGCGTAGACTGCAAAAATTTTCTCCCATTCTGTAGGTTGTCTGTTCACTCTGATGGTAGTTTCTTTTGCTGTGCAGAAGCCCTTTAGTTAAATTAGATCCCATTTGTCAATTTTGGCTTTTGTTGCCATTGCTTTTGGTGTTCTAGACATGAAGTCCTTGCCCATGCCTATGTCCTGAATGGTATTGCCTAGGTTTTCTTCTAGGGTTTTTATGGTTTTAGGTCTAACATTTAAGTCTTTAACCCATCTTAAATTAGTTTTTGTATAAGGTGTAAGGAAGGGATCCAGTTTCAGTTTTCTACATATGGCTAGCCAGTTTTCCCAGCACCACTTATTAAATAGGGAATCCTTTCCCCATTTCTTGTTTTTGTCAGGTTTGTCAAAGATCAGATGGTTATAGATGTGTGGTATTATTTCTGAGGGCTCTGTTCTGTTCCATTGGTCTATATCTCTGTTTTGGTACCAGTACCATGCTGTTTTGGTTACTGTATCCTTTTAGTATAATTTGAAGTCAGGTAGCGTGATGCCTCCAGCTTTGTTCTTTTGGCTTAGGATTGACTTGGCAATGCGGGCTCTTTTTTGTTTCCATATCAACTTTAAAGTAATTTTTTCCAATTCTGTGAAGAAAGTCATTGGTAGCTTGACGGGATGGCATTGAATCTATAAATTACCTTGGGCTGTATGGCCATTTTCACGATATTGATTCTTCCTATCCATGAGCATGGAATGTTCTTCCATTTGTTTGTATCCTCTTTTATTTCCTTGAGCAGTGGTTTGTAGTTCTCCTTGAAGAGGTCCTTCACATCCCTTGTAAGTTGGATTCCTAGGTATTTTATTCTCTTTGAAGCAATTGTGAATGGGAGTTCACTCATGATTTGGCTCTCTGTTTGTCTGTTATTGGTGTATAAGAATGCTCATGATTTTTGCACATTGATTTTGTATCCTGAGACTTTGCTGAAGTTGCTTATCAGCTTAAGGAGATTTTGGGCTGAGATGATGGGGTTTTCTAGATATAAAATCATGTCATCTGCAAACAGGGACAATTTGACTTCCTCTTTTCCTAATTGAATACATTTTATTTCTTTATTCTTCCTGATTGCCCTGGCCAGTACTTCCAACACTATGTTAAATAGGAGTGGTGAGAGAGGGCATCCCTGTCTTGTACCAGTTTTCAGAGGGAATGCTTCCAGTTTTTGCCCATTCAGTATGATATTGGCTGTGGGTTTGTCATAAATAGCTCTTATTATTTTGAGATACGTCCCATCAATACCTAATTTATTTACACTTTTTAGCATGAAGGGCTGTTGAATTTTGTCAAAGGCCTTTTCTGCATCTATTGAGATAACCAAGTGTTTTTTGTCTTTGGTTCTGTTTATATGCTGGATTACGTTTATTGATTTGCATATGTTGAACCAGCCTTGCATCCAAGAGATGAAGCCCACTTGATCATGGTGGATAAGCTTTTTGATGTGGTGCTGGATTCAGTTTGCCAGTATTTTATTGAGGACTTTTGCGTCAATATTCATCAGCGATATTTGTCTAAAATTCTCTTTTTTTGTTGTGTCTGTGCCAGGTTTTGGTATCAGGATGATGCTAGCCTCATAAAATCAGTTAGGGAGGATTCCCTTTTTTTCTATTGATTGGAATAGTTTCAGAAGGAATGGTACCAGCTCCTCCTTGTACCTCTGGTAGAATTCAGCTGTTAATCCATCTGGTCCTGGACTTTTTTTGGTTGGTAGGCTATTAATTATTGCCTCAATTTCAGAGCCTGTTATTGGTCTATTCAGGGATTCAACTTCTTCTTGGTTTAGTCTTGGGAGGGTGTATGTGTCGAGGAATTTATCCATTTCTTCTAGATTTTCTAGTTTACTTGCATAGAGGTGTTTATAGTATTCTCTGATGGTAGTTTGTATTTCTGTGGGATTGGTGGTGATATCCCCTTTATCATTTTTTATTGCATCTATTTGATTCTTCTCTCTTTTCTTCTTTATTAGTCTTGCTAGCAGACTATCAATTTTGTTCATCTTTTCAAAAAAAAACAGCTCCTGGATTCATTGATTTTTTGAAGGGTTTTTTTGTGTCTCTATCTCCTTCAGTTCTGCTCTGATCTTAGTTATTTCTTGCCTTCTGCTAGCTTTTGAATGTGTTTGCTCTTGCTTCTCTAGTTCTTTTAATTGTGATGTTAGGGTGTCAATTTTAGATCTTTTCTGCTTTCTCTTGTGTGCATTTAGTGCTATAAATTTCCCTCTACACACTGCTTTAAATGTGTCTCAGAGATTCTGGTATGTTGTGTCTTTGTTCTCATTGGTTTCAAAGAACATCTTTATTTCTGTCTTCATTTCATTATGTACCCAGTAGTCATTCAGGAGCAGGTTGGTTCACTTTCCATGTGGTTGAGCGGTTTTGAGTGAGTTTCTTAATCCTGAGTTCTAGTTTGATTGCACTGTGGTCTGAGAGACAGTTTGTTATAATTTCTATTGTTTTACATTTGCTGAGGAGTGCTTTACTTCCAACTATGTGGTCAATTTTGGAATAAGTGCAATGTGGTGCTGAGAAGAACGTATATCCTGTTGATTTGGGGTGGAGAGTTTGGTAGATGTCTATTAGGTCTGCTTGGTGCAGAGCTGAGTTCAATTCCTGGATATCCTTGTTAACTTTCTGTCTCGTTGATCTGTCTAATGTTGACAGTGGGGTGTTAAAGTCTCCCATTATTATTGTATGGGAGTCTAAGTCTCTTTGTAGGTCTCTAAGGAGTTGCTTTATGAATCTGGGTGCTCCTGTATTGGGTGCATATATATTTAGGATAGTTAGCTCTTCTTGTTGAATTGATCCCTTTACCATTATGTAACGGTCTTCTTTTTCTCTTTTGATCTTTGTTGGTTTAAAGTCTGTTTTATCAGAGACTAGGATTGCAACCCCTGTTTTTTTTTTTCCATTTGCTTGGTAGATCTTCCTCCATCCCTTTAGTTTGAGCCTATGTGTGTCTCTGCACATGAGATGGGTTCTCCTGAATACAGCACACTGATGGGTCTTGACTCTTTATTCAATTTGCCAGTCTGTGTCTTTTAATTGGAGCATTTAGCCCATTTACATTTAAGGTTAATATTGTTATGTGTAAATTTGATCCTGTCATTATGATGTTAGCTGGTTATTTTGCTCATTAGTTCATGCAATTTTTTCCTAGCCTCAGTGGTCTTTACAATTTGGCATGTTTTTGCAGTGGCTGGTACCGGTTGTTCCTTTCCATGTTTGGTGCTTCCTTCAGGAGCTCTTTTAGGGCAGGCCTGGTGGTGACAAAATCTCTCAGCATTTGCTTGTCTGTAAAGGATTTTATTTCTCCTTCACTTATGAAGCTTAGTTTGGCTGGATATGAAATTCTGGGTCGAAAATTCTTTTCTTTAAGAATGTTGAATATTGGCCCTCACTGTCTTCTGGCTTGTAGAGTTTCTGCCAAGAGATCTACTATTAGTCTGATGGGCTTCCCTTTGTGGCTAACCCGACCTTTCTCTCTTGCTGCCCTTAACATTTTTTGCTTCATTTCCACTTTGAAGAATCTGACAATTATGTGTCTTGGAGTTGCTCTTCTCAAGGAGTATGTTTGTGGCATTCTCTGTATTTCCTGAATTTGAATGTTGGCCTACCTAGCTAGGTTTGGGAAGTTCTCCTGGATAATATCCTGCAGAGTGTTTTCCAGCTTGGTTCCATTCTCCCCGTCACTTTCAGGTACACCAATCAGATGTAGATTTGGTCTTTTCACATAGTCCCATATTTCTTGGAGGCTTTGTTCATTTCTTTTTACTCTTTTTTCTCTAAACTTCTCGCTTTATTTCATTCATTTGATCTTCATTCACTGATACCCTTTCTTCCAGTTGATCAGATCGGCTACTGAAGCTTGTGCATTCGTCATGTAGTTCTCATGCCATGGTTTCAGCTCCATCAGGTCATTTAAGGACTTCTCTACACTAGTTATTCTAGTTAGCCATTTGTCTAATCTTTTTTCTAGGTTTTTAGCTTCTTTGCAATATGTTCAAAATTCCTCCTTTAGCTTGGAGAAGTTTGATCGTCTGAAGCCTTCTCTCAACTCGTCAAAGTCAAACTCTGTCCAGCTTTGTTCCATTGCTGGTGAGGAGCTGCATTCCTTTGGAGGCAGAGAGGCTCTCTGATTTTTAGAATTTTCAGCTTTTCTGCTCTTTTTTTCCCCCATCTTTGTGGTTTTATCTACCTTTGTTCTTTGATGATGGTGACGTACAGATGGGGTTTTGGTGTGGATGTCCTTTCTGTTTGTTAGTTTTCCTTCTAACATTCAGGACCCTCAGCTGCAGGTCTGTTAGAGTTTGCTGGAGGTCCACTCCAGACCCTGTTTGCCTGGGTATCAGCAGCGGAGGCTGCAGAACAGCAAATATTGCTGCTTGATCATTCCTCTGTAAGCTTCATCTCAGAGGGGTTCCCAGCCATGTGAGGTGTCAGTCTACCCCTACTGGCAGGGGGTGGGTGTCTCCCAGTTAGGCTACTCAGGGGTCAGGGACCCACTTGAGGAGGCACTCTGTCCGTTCTCAGATCTCAAACTCCATGCTGGGGGAACCACTACTCTCTTCAAAGCT
Organism: Pongo pygmaeus; assembly: GCF_028885625.2. Lineage (NCBI taxonomy): Eukaryota > Metazoa > Chordata > Mammalia > Primates > Hominidae > Pongo > Pongo pygmaeus. The sequence continues at coordinate 66,557,429 of NC_072390.2, forward strand.
GTCAGACATGGACATTTAAGTCTGCAGAGGTTTCTGCTGCCTTTTGTTTGGCTATGCCCTGTCCCCAGAGGTGGAGTCTACAGAGGCAGGCAGGCCTCCTTGAGCTGCGGTGGGCTCCACCCAGTTCGAACTTCCCAGCCACTTTGTTTACCTACTGACTCCTCAGCAATGGCGAGCGCCCGTCCCCCAGCCTCACTGCCGCCTTGCAGTTCGATCTCAGTCTGCTGTGCCTGTGGGAGTGGGACCCTCTGAGCCAGGCACAGGATATAATCTCCTGGCATGCTGTTTGCTAAGGCCATTGGAAAAGCACAGTATTTGAGTGGGAGTGACCTGATTTTCCAGGAGCTGTCTGTCACAGCTTCCCTTGGCTAGGAAAGGGAATTCCCTGATCCCTTGCACTTCCCGGGTGAGGTGATGCCTCACCCTGCTTTGGCTCATGCTCGGTGGGTTGCACCCTCTGTCCTGCACCCACTGTCCGACAAGCCCCAGTGAGATGAACCTAGTACCTCAGTTGGAAATGCAGAAATCACCCATCTTCTGCATTGCTCACGATGGGAGCTGTAGACTGAAGCCATTCCTATTCGGCCGTCTTGGAACCACCCCCCCCAAGAAATTCTCTTTCCTAAGATTAGCAGGATATTTTAGACTCTGGGTTTCCTCGTTTGCTCTACTTGCCAAACCATTATGCCAAGCCACTAAAGGCCCTCTCCATGAGCCTTCAAACCCTGCACAGCCTATTACCCAACCTTTCTGTCTACTCCAGAAGGCTCTCACCTCAGTCCCTGTCCTCACTCTCCCAGACCTCACCAAACCTTTCTCCTTCTACACTGATGAATGGCGTGGAGTTGCACTGAGTGTTCTAACCCAGTCTAAGGGACCCACCCTCCAGGTTATTTCCTACCTCTCTAAACAGCTTAAAGCCACAGTTCTCAGATGGCCTGTGTGCATCTGAGCATTGGCGGCAGCTGCTGTCCTCACCCGTGAAAGCCTAAAACAATCTCTCCATGACAACCTAATAGTTCATTCAACCGATAACATTGAAGACATGCTAGCTCACAGCAGTGTACTAAGACTCATCTCTGCCCCATGCTCCCCCAGCTGTATACTCTATTCATAGAAGCTCCCCACATCACCATGCTAACCGACTCCTGTCTAAACCCAGCCGTGCTCTTACCTGAAGCTACAACCACCCAAGACCCTACACACTTCTGTGTAAACACTGTTCAAACCTTTCTTATACCTTTTCCAAACCTAACAGACCAACCCCTTCCAGATGCCTCCTTTACTTGGTTTGTAGATGGCAGATCCTTCCTACATCAAGGACGCTGGCATGCTGGCTATGCTATAATGTCACCCCCCCCACACACATTATTGAAGCCAATCCGCTCCCCCTAGGCACCACCTCCTAAAAAGCTGAACTCATCACCCTCACTCAAGCTCTCACTGTAGCAGCCAGACAACAGATCAACATATATTCAAATTCTTGTTATTTGTTCCACCTAGTGCACTCACACTTGTCCATCTGGAAAGAACGGGGTTTCCTAACTGCAAAGAACCCTCCTGTCATAAGTGGCTCTCTCATCAGCAAGCTCCTTCAAGCTGCCAGGCTCCCACAGAAAGCTGCCATCATTCATTGCAGGGGCCACCAAACCCCAGACAATCCTATGTCAGCTGGAAATGTGCTAGTAGATCATGTAGCCAAAAAAGTAGCCCTACAACCTGTGCAAGGCCAGTTTCTGTCCCTGTCCGCCTTCTCTCCTCTTTACTCCTCAGAAGAAAAGGAGGGCTTCTGAGCCGAAAACCTTCAAAAGAAAGGACCATGGTATGTCAAGGAAGGGCGCCTCATTCTTTCTCACTCTCAAAGCCTTCCTCACCTCCAAAGCCTCTACAACTCTTTCCATGTCGGTTACAATCCTCTCCTGCAACTTCTCTGCCCTATCCTCACTTGTCCTCACCTTTCCACCTGTGTTCAAGGGATTACCCAGTCCTGCTCTCTGCCACTTAGTGTCACCCCAGGGCTCCCTCCGGCTGCTGCCTTTTCCTACCCACCAAGCCTGGGGCCAGGTACACCTGCAAGATTGGCAAGTAGACTTCACTCACATGCCGCCTGATAAACGGCTCCACTGTCTTCTAGTCTTGGTCTGTACTTTCTCTGGGTAGGTAGAAGCATTCCCAAGAACTTCAGAAGGTGCAAATGTCATCACACAAACTCTCATCATGCATATAATTTCCTGTTTCAGACTCCCAACATCCATCCAGTCCAATAACGGGCCTGCCTTCATCAGCCAAATTACCCAAGATGTCTCTACATCCTTAGGTATAAAATGGGTTCTCCACACATCCTACAAGCCTCAATCTTAAGGCAAAGTTAAAAAAATTAACTCTGTCCTTAAAGCCCAACTCACCAAGGTGGCTTTAAAAATCTGCCAGTTGTGGACAAAAAAATCTCCCTTTTGCCCTCATGAGACTCCACACAACACCAAAAGCACCTTCTTTTTATAGTCCCTTAAAAATCATGTATGACTGAACTTTTGTCTTAGGGCCTCCATCTTTACCAGACTCTAAACCACTCAAGAATTACCTCCCCTCCTTAATCCAGACATGGTCTTTCATTGGTGAAGCAGCAGATAAGGCCATGCCTCTCCCTGTTAACACCTCCTTGTCCTCTCATCATAACTGCCTTGCAGGCACAGACATGTTTATCTGCCAACCCAACCCTCATCCAAAAGCTACAACCAATGTGGACAGGCCCCTCCACTGTGATACTCAGCATGCCAACTGCAGTGAGAGTCCAAGGACTCCCACACTGGGTCCATCACACCAGGGTCAAGCTCACCCCCAGTGTCCCTGTATATAATAGGGCAACACCCTCAGAGTCCCTGTATATAATAACCTAAACAAAGAAAAACCATCCTTAAAGCTAAGAGGAAGCCAAAGATAGCAAGGGGACGAATGGCCTCCGCAATGGATCGTCGAATACTACTGTCCTGCCACTTGGGCTGAGGATGGTTTATGGGATTATTGCACTCCTATATATATGCTAAATAGAATAATTAGACTACAGGGAGTTCCAGGGATAATCACTAACCAAATCGCCTCAGCCCTGGAAATGCTCTTGCAACAACAAAACCAAATGCATGTGGCAATTTATCAAAACAGGCTAGCACTAGACTACTTATTAGCAGAAGGGGGTGGAGTCTGTGGTAACCTTAATATCTCTAATTGCTGTCTTAACATAGACAATAACTGAAAAGCGGTTCTAAAAATTGCTTCAAACATCAGAAAAGTAGCCCATGTACAGTCCAAACCTGGAAGGGATGGGACCCAACAAACGTTCTAGGAGGGTGGCTGTCTAATTTAGAAGGATTTAAAACCGTGGTAGGGACAGTAATCTTCATCATTGGGGTTCTTCTGTTTCTCCCCTGTGTTATCCCACTGATAATAAAAGCCATTAAAACTCTTGTTAAAACTACAGTTAACCACCAGACAATCCAAATGATGCTCCTGCTACAATGACACAATGGATACCAACCCGTCTCTCAAGAATACACCAAAAATTAAGTTTTTCTTTTTCCAAGGTGCTCAGATCACCCGTATGTCACACCTGAAGTAGTTATTGGGAAAGTTCTCCCTTTTCCCTTTTCTATAACCAAATAGACAGGAATGTAAGATTCTCCCAGGGGCCTGAAAACTTAAAGAGATGAATAACTCCTCTCTTCTCAGGCCCAGTCCCAAGGTGCAAGGCCACTTGTGTCATCAGCGTGCGCCAGCAAGATAGTAGAGGCAGGATGACAGCTGGCCAGAAAACACGTAACCCTGAAGATCAAGAAAAAGGCCATTCGGGTACAACATAGCAGTTAGGTCAGACTAGGACACTTCCTGTTTACAGGAGACTATAAAACCTTTGTCCTGTCCTCACTCGGGGCTGATGCCATTTTAGGCCTCAGCCCACCTGCACCCAGGCACTCATTAAAAGAGCACGTTGCTCCATAGCACCTCACGTTGTCTGTTGGCGTGTTCTCGGGGTTCGAACCGATACAAGAACCTTACACTTGTTTCTTTGCAGACAGCCCTTTCTCTTCTGTGCTGCCCATTGCACCCTTGCAACATATCTTTGTACTTTCTCTAATAAATCTGCCTTTCTTTACCTACAGCTGTTTTGGTAAATTCCCTTACTGCCTGCGAAGTAAGTCACACTATGACACTTAATTTCCTTTTCCATGAATCTCTGGGTACTGAGATGAAACCGGTCATAGAAACTTTAACAAAACATCAGTTATATTTCAGATGGAGATGCCCAACATATGCCTCATCTAATCCACTGTCTTGATCTCCATGAACTAGACACTGTTGTCTCACTCCCATTTGCCCCATGAAGCCAGCAAATATGGGGACCAGAGCTTGCCCAGAAAACTGGGTGGAAGAGGAAAGCTGTGGATATTTAGTAAGTGCTTGAGGCTGAGGCATACTCCTAAGATGCCTGGAATCACAGTTTGCCAGAGGACTTGATACATTTGAGAGGAGCAGGTAGGGGAGTGGGTCCAATCATCCCAAAAGGGAGAGGACTCCAGGAGGAAGAGGGGAAGGGAAAGAGTCTCAAGCCATGCAGGGGACTGTGTCTGGACAGGTTGGCACACCTTCTGAACACTTTGGTAATGAACAGTTCCACTCCTCATTGTGAGATGGGCAGGTAGAGTAGTATCTGGAACAGAGAGGGGATAAGCAGGTTCCACAGACTTTTGGTAAGCTTCAAAGGGCCACGTGTTGGGCAGTGAGGAGGAGCTCCCTGCAGGCAACCATCATCAGAAAAACAGTAAAGTCAATCTAGCAACTCCCCTCCTCAAAGAGAGAACTAGTTAGAGCATCAAATCATTTGGAAGGCCTGTTAAAGCACAGATCAGTGCCTCTCACCCCCTAGAGTGTCTGATTTATAGGTCTGGACAGGACCAGGGACTTTGCATTTCTAACCAGCTCCTAGTGAAGTCCATGCTGCTGGTTTGAGACTACTGAGCTGGAGATGCCCCTGTGGAATAGTAACAAGGGGTCAGCCATTAGGAATGCGCTTTGGACAAAGCTGCTCTTGGCCATTCTTTCTTCTGTGTCCTTGCCCGGAAGGGAGACTCTCTGCCACCAGCCAGGCCTCCTAATCCTTACTCCAAGGCTGTTGTGACCTCTCTAACCCCAGGTGTCTCCAGGTCATTTTGTGCATCTGGAGTCTTAACTGTAAAAAATCTCCTTTCCTTCAAGGGAAATCCTTCCATTCCCTAAGAAGCAGAGGAGGAATCCCATTAGCAGGACTCAGCGTCATAGCTCCACAAAGTCCTTGTCCCTCCTGAGAGCCACTGCATCACTGCCTATTGCTGGCTTAGGGGAGTTCCCCTAACAGTGCTGTCTTCTCTGTGGGTTTCAGTGGTTCAGGAACTAGTACCTCTTCCCAAGAGGAATTTTTGTTTGAACATAGTGAATGTCACTAACCCCCCAAGTCCCTTTCACAGGCCTGCCTCAGAAGTTCAGAGGGATTATGCAAATAAGGCCCCAAGGCTTGCCTCCAGCACATGGGGGTTCCCCCAGGCAAGTATGCAAATGAGGCCCATATAGTGACCCCCCAGCTCACAAAAACGAAGTTTCAAGTTACTTGCTTTATTCTGCATTGCTTTTCTCTGCCTCCTTTCTTACCTCAGTCTCCCCACCTGGGAAAGATTTATGTTTGGTTTATACGCTATAATAATGCTCACTGAGGCAGCTTGCTAGTTAAGAATTATGTTGCATTAAGGTTTCCTACACTGTATTATACTAAAAAAAAATATGTCAGTGGGGTTTGAGAGCAGACAGGAGGGCTGAAGGAGATAGACTCAAATGGGAAAGGCAGAATGGAAAATCTGCACCTCCACTCCTCATAGAATTCCTAATTTGTAGTTCAGTATACTCTACCTTTCAGATTTAATTTAATGCAGACAACCTGAAATGAAGATAAAGAGAGAAACAACTGAAGGGAGTATCCTTTACCTTTTCCAGTGTGGAATTGATGACTTGTACCAGTGTCCCATAAGCCTCCAAATATTTAGCAATAGGAAGGAAGGAGGTGGGTGGTGTCAGGCTGATTTACATATTGTCTATTGTTTAAGTGCTGCATGAGGAGGAGCAGGCATTTGCTTTTGGTGGTATTCTTGGTCCTTTCTACATACAGGGAAATACAGTGATACATATAAAGGGTACATCTATTCATAGGACACTCTTTAAGCTACTTTGCATACAAATCCCATGCAATCTTTACAGTATCAGCAAGGGAGGTACTATTAGCTCCATTTTCCAGCAGAAAAAGCTGAGGTTTAGAGAGGTTAGGGAACAGGTGTAAGCTACAGAACTGGGACTTGAGGTCTCAAAGTCTTCAGGCCCTTTGCTGCTGCCCCTGTGCTAGGTGCAAATGTGTTTCCAGGTCCCTTAATCTCTTTTCATCCTCCTAGCTGACTCTAGGTTCTTTGGTGCCCTGGCCTCTCCCAGAATTCCCCAAGTCCTCTTTTCCCACTTACTGCCTAGTTCTCTTTCTCTCTTGGGGCTACTCTTATAAATTGGAAATTTAGGCTGCTTGTACCTGCTGTGTAAGGGATGACTCATATTACAGGGGATGTGTACTAGCATAAAAATGATCTGTGGAATAAGGTTTTAAAAGTCCAGAGGAAAGGAATTCAGAGTACAGAAGCATCTTGAGCCAAGAAACTTGTCCTCTTCCAAGAGAAGACAGAGGATGAAAAGTTGAAACTAATGCAGAAAAATTTGTTGGCAAATGTGGAGAAACAAGTAGGGAGAGTTCATACTAAAGTTTCATTATGACTCAAATCAGCCCCTTGAAAACTTGGGGATAGTAGTGGCTTCTACTTGGGTAATCAGAGGTGCTGTTTCTGTTGGCATCCCCTTTTAGGCCTCATTTTATTTGAATATCTGTCTTTAGCCTGCACCAACGTTTTGAGCATGACAAGCTTTTGAGGGCTCCTTGCCATACTTCCTGGAAGGGAGTCCCTGGCTGAGATTTCTGAATTCTGCTATTTACTGAACTGAATATTAACATCCACTGAAGGGAGAAGTCCATTCAGTTTCCTAAGGGAATCTATAAAGAGACTTAGAAAATTTTTCTTTAAAAAGATCACGATGACCTATAAGCTAACCAGACACTAGGAAAAGAGGCAGTATATCCAGAGGATTAACTACTTGTCTAAGAACCAACTTAAAAAAAATATCAATCTTTTTGCCACGTGCGGTGGCTCATGCCTGTAATCCCAGCATTTTGGGAGGCCAAGGTGGGTGGATGGCTTGAGCCCAGCGGTTTGAGATCAGCCTGAGCAGCATGGCAAAACCCCATCTCTACTAAAAAATACAAAAATTAGCTGGGCATGGTGGTGCATGCCTGTAGTCCTAGCTACTTGGGGGGTTGAGGCAGGAGGATCATCTGAGCCCAGGAGGTTGGGGCTACAGTGAGCTGTGATCGTGCCATTCCCATATGGGCAACAGAGCAAGATCTTGCCTCAAAAAAAAAAAAAATTAGTTGTTTTGAATTAAAAAAAATTCTAAAATGCATTGAACTCTCCACTTTATCTTGGAAGGAGGGAACTAAACATAAATGGATCTTTTCTTGGTCTAGCTGTGGGCCCAAATCTTCCTGTATTCATTATTCATTAACAATCAGACTGAGCTGTGATAGGAGGAGTCTCAGGGGTATTAATGTTTCAGGGCTACTCATGTAATCACCCAACAGATATTCCTTGCCTGCTGCCTAAACTGAGCCAATTTATCAAGACAGGGGAATTGCAATAGAGAAAGAGTTTAATTCATGCAGAACCAGCTGTATGGGAGACTAGAGTTTTATTACTACTCAAATTGGTCTCCCCACAAACTCAGGGATTGGGATTTTTAAGGATAATTTGGTGGGTAGGGCAGTCAGAAAGTGGGGAGTGCTGATTGGTCGGGTTGGAGATAAAATCATAGGGAGTCGAAGCTGTCCTCTTGCACTGAGTCAGTTCCTGGGTGGGAGCCATAAAACTACATGAGCCAGTTTATTGATCTGGGTGATGCCAGCTGATCCATCAAGTTCAGGGTCTGCAAAATATCTGAAGCACTGATCTTAGGTTTTACCCTGAGGAGCAATTTGGGAGGTTCAGAATCTGGCAGCCTCCAGCTGCATGACTCTTGAACCATAATTTCTAATCTTGTAGCTAATTTGTTAGTCTTGCAGATGCAGTCTAGTCCCCAGGCAGAAAGGGGGTTTGTTTTGGGAAAGGGCAGTTAACATCTTTATTTCAAAGTTAAACTATAAACTAGGTTCCTCCCAAAGTTAGTTTGTCCTATGCCCAGGAATGAACAAAGACAGCTTGGAGGTTAGAAGCAAGATGTAGTCAGTTAGGTCAGATCTCTGTCACTGTAATAATTGTCTCAGTTATAATTTTTGCTAAGGTGGTTTCACTCAGTCTTCCATTAAATGGCACAAGGCTATGAAATATTAGTTGGCTATTGTGTCAGCTATTTTTTGGCTCTTTCTGTTGGATATGCTCTGTATAGTGTGTAATATGTGTGTACATAGATAAATCAATAGTAATACATGTTGCTGTGAACTTTAATGACAGATTATTATTATACTAAGTATTATCTTTCTCAAAATTGGTCATGAGCTTTATTATCTTTCCTGTCTTTTAGCAGATACAACCATAGATACAACCCAAAAGATTGTTTATAGACTATGATTGGTGACTGCGTAACTTTTAATTCCTCTTCTTTTGGTACCAACAAGTAGAGGTCACCATTTTCTTCAAATAACACTACGGCTCCATGCCAGTAATTGATTTTGTAATCAGTACTTCTAGTATCACTTTAAATGAATGTTCCTACATCGGGATTTAATTGGAATTTAATAAGAGTGCATAATAAGTAAAAGCATATTTACTGAGGATTAACCACCAAGGAGATATAAATCTATTATGTGTAAACCCCAATAAATATTTTTAGAATATTAAATTATATGTAAACATTGTGTATCACTGTAAGTAAATCCAGATCTTTAGCTATATTTGCTATTCTCTTTTCTAAGTAAACATAGCTGTTTATTATAACTAAACTCCATCTTAATCTTATTAACTGATTCAGTACAGTTTAGGGTTGGGAAGGAAAAATCCTCACCCTTAATGTAAAGCAGACTTTCTCAGTCAGTAAGCCTAGGATGGGACCTGAGAATCCACATTTCTAACTAGTTTCTGGGGGTGATGTGGCTGGTCTGGGAACCACACTTGGGGAAGCACTGAGGTCAAGCATTATCTTGTTTTGAGATTAAAGATACAATTTTCACTTTCTCTGCTCTAGCTTAATGTCTGGTCTTAGCTAAAATCTTCACTCAGAGGTTGAATATGGCCACACATTTCTTGTCCCTGTCCCGATTGAGAGGCATGGGTTATTTCTCCTACCCTTCAGTCTAGACTAGTTCTGTGCTTAATCAATATAATGCAGAGGAAGTGATGCTTTAATAGGACCAGCAACTTCTGCCTCTTCCCTCTTGGGCCCAGCTACCATGCTGTGGGTAAGCCCAAGCAGAAAGGTCCACATGGAGGAGAACTGAGGCCACTGGCCAATAGCCTGGTTGAGCTCCTGGGCAACGAGGACCAACTTGCCAGCCATGTGAGTGAGCTGCCCTTGAAGCTGAACTGTACCAGTTTATACAACACAGAGCAGAGACAAGCCATCCCTGCTGAGCCCTGCCCAAATCGCAACCAGAATAAATAACATTACTGTTGCTTTATGCTGTTTTGGGATGGTTTATTTTACCAAGATAACAAAAATTTACCTGTCTCTAAGCTTTCCAAGATAAGTCAAGCATAGATTTTGATTTGTCAGAGTTTGTGTTATAACATCAAAAGAAAAATGTTAACAAGTGACATTTTATGAATGGGCAAAGGTTTATTTCAGAATTTGGCTTTTCAATGGCTTTATTCCCTGCAGGCAGAGTTTGACTTTATGTGGGACAAAATAAGTAACTATCAACAAAGGCATCATTTCAGGGTGTTGGGAAAGTCTTTTTCACTCCTTAACATATGATCTCATAGGGTCACTGATGCCCCTGTTTCAATAATTATAACTTAATTCTTTTGCTTTGCATAAATGAGACTTTGTTAGTAAAATGCAAAGAACAATAATGATTTAAAACCTTAATGTTTAGTAGCCATTTACCACTTACTATCGTGCCCCACTTGTTCTTCCCTAAGAGTAGGCACATTTGGTTTCTTCACAGTGGGCAGGTGTGACCTCTTATAACCACTATCAGGAACCTTATGTGTATTATGCAGGAATTTCGCTCTTTTAAGTATAGACCTTGTTACAAATGCAGATTCTCAGTTCTCATTTCAAACTTATTGAATCAGAAACTCTGGAGGTGAGACCCACCAGGAGCCTGTGTTTTAACAGTTCCTCCCACTGATTCTGATGCATGCTAAAGTTTGAGAACCACTGATGTAGGGTCAACAGCTCTTTTAGTATCAATTTCATTGGAAGAAGCAATGAAGTTGAAAACACATTTACTCATGGAATCAAAGCCATAATTGGAAAATTTATGCTACTGATCAAAAAACTTATACAACTTTTAAAATGCATGCCCATTAACAGCATACTTAGCAATTATCATTTATGTCAACATAGAATTTATTTGGTGTTTAAAATTTGATCAAATAGTTAATACTGTATCAGTTTCAATATGACCTTAGACACCCAATTCATGAAAATAATATATTGTGTGCTTTGTAATATGTTCCAACTGTGTTTTCATTACAATCATCAGAAAGTAAAGCAGTATTGTTTTTTTCTGAGACGGCATCTCACTGTCGCCCTGGCTGGAGCGCAGTGGTATGATCTCGGCTCACTGCAACCTCCGCCTCCCAGGTTCATGCCATTCTCCTGCCTCAGCCTCCCGAGTAGCTGAGACTACAGGCACCTGTCACCATGCCCGGCTAATTTTCTGTATTTTTACTAGAGACGGGGTTTCACCATGTTAGCCAGGATGGTTTCGATCTCCTGACCTCGTGATCTGCCCACCTTGGCCTCCCAAAGTGCTAGGGTTACAGGCATGAGCCACCACGCCCAGCCAGCAGTATTCTTATAATGAGGGATGTTTAACTCAGTTCATCAACTTATTGCCCAGAATACCTATTGTTTGCAAAATAGTCTGCTGTGCACTGCAAGGGGTTGAAAAATCTCAGTGAAGTTTAGTTGGTGTAATAAAAACAGAATAAAAATCGCTTCAATCCTAGGTGGACTATCAGTAGTGTCAGAAAAGATGTACAGAGTATTTCAGAGATTTTCAAAATAAAAACTGCAAAAAACTAGTTGGAGAGACAAAGAAGCTTTCTTAAGGTATTCAATGCAATAATAAAAACAAGATTCCCTTACAGTAATATAGCAATTTATACCTTATAAAACAGCTTTGCACATGTGCTATCTTATTTTACTCTTGCATTACGTAGGGCAGGGATTCTCAAAGTTTGTTCCCCAGACCAGCAACATCAGTATCTCCTGGGAGCTCGTTAGAAATGCAGATTCTCCGGTCTCACTTCAGGTTTACTGAATCAGAAACTCTGGGGGGTGAGACCCACCAGAAATCTTCCTTTTAGCAGATCCTCCCCCGATTCTGATGCATGCTAAAGTTTGAGAACTGCTGATGTAGGATAAACAATGTATTAATACTTTTGATTTCACATATGATAAAAGGAATTATTTAAGTTGGATCTTAACACGCTTCTAAAACTACACCAGGAAACCAAATTCCAAATCCACATTATTGTAGCTTCAATATGTAATTTTCTTTTGAATTGCATCTTGAAGAATGGGTAGCATTTTCACAGGTAAAGAAGATTGAGTATTAGAGGGCGTGGAGGAGGCTGGAGTTCTTTCAACTAGGTGAAAAATTATCTTTGAGATTTCAAAAGATAGATTTGGGGAAACAGGCTTTTAGGCTCTTTTCCCCCATGAAATATGTTCTAGGATGTTTATTTTGCTTGTCTGTATTTCTTGTTGAATACATGCAGAGATAACTCTTTGCAGTGCATTTGGGTTGAAATGTTTGGGCCTTTACAAGCCTTATGCTTCCTTCTCTTGCTATGCTACTTTAAGAATAAATCTTAAGAATCAGAGACTAATCCTATTTATTCCTTTACTTCAAAGGATGACATTTTTCAAATTTGTAAGTGATTTATAATAAAGGATCTTAAGCTCATCAAATGCAGGGATTTCACGCTTTTGGTCTTCAACTAGCGGAAATCAGAGATAAATTTGGGCCAGTTCCAACAGATTGAGGCAGGGACCTCTAACACTCATTGGTGATAGCCTGCTATTTCTTACTGCATCGAGAGGACTGAGGCTCTTCTGGGACATTTTGATGATTGATAACTTGGACAAAGATTCTTTAAGGCAGAGCCTTAAAAAAAGAAATTAGTTCCTGGTCATTTTACTGTAACACTGTTGATATGGGATAAATGTGGCCTAATTTAAGTTTCCAGTTGACCACCGCATATTGATTTTGACATTTATCAACCATTTTAATAACTTTTTAAAAATCTTTTAAAATTTTATTTCCTTTTTACATACAGTAAAATGAATTCTTTATGGTGTACTGTTCTATGTGTTTGACAAACACATATAGTTCTACAATTACCTTCATAATCCAGATATAGGGCAGTTCTATCCCCTCGAAATATTCCCTCACATTGCTCCTTTGTAGTTAACCCTTTGGGCTCTCCCCAGCCCCTGGGAACCAGAGTCTGTTTTCTGTTCCTATAATTTTGCATATTCTAGATGATCTTATAAGTGGAATCATATAGAAGGTAGACTTTTGAATGGCTTATTTTGCTCACATAACGCATTTGAAATGTTTATTTCTCCTTTTTTTGATGAGTAGTATTCCATTGTATGTTTGTACCACAGCTGGTTTATCTATTTTTTTTTTTTTTTTTTTTTTTTTTTTGAGGCAGAGTCTCCCTCTGTCACCCAGGCTGGAGTGCAGTGGCAAGATCTCGGCTCACTGCAAGCTCCACCTCCCGGGTTCACGCCATTCTCCTGCCACAGCCTCCTGAGTAGCTGGGACTACAGGTGCCCGCCACTATGCCCAGCTAATTTTTTGTATTTTTAGTAGAGACGGGGTTTCACCGTGTTAGCCAGGATGGTCTCTATCTCCTGACCTCATGATCCGCCGGCCTCGGCCTCCCAAAGTGCTGGGATTACAGGCATGAGCCACCGCGCCCGGCCAGCTGGTTTATCTATTTATGAATTGTTGGACATTTGGTTGCTTCAGTTTTTGACAATGATAAATAAAACTGCCATAAGCATTTGTGTACACTTTTTTTGGGAACATAAATTTTCATGATTCTTAGGTAAATACCTGGGAGTGATTTTACCGGATCATATGGTAAGTATATGCTTAACTTTATAAAAGACGTTCAATTTTCCAATGTGGCAGGACTATTTTACATTCCCACCAGCAATACATGAGAATTTCTGGTGCTCCACATTTTTGCCATTATTTGGTGTTATCTGTAAAACTTTAAAAAATGTTACTATTCAAATAAAGGAATGGTGGTGTCTCATTGTGGTTTTAATTTGGATCTCTTTAGTTACTAATGATATTGAGCATTTTTTCATGTACTTATTTGCCATTTGTATATCTTCTTTGGTGAAGAGTCTATTCAAATCCTTTGCACAGTTTTAATTGGGCTGTTTGTTTGTTATTGGGTTTTGAGGATTCTTTATATATGATACTGTTAGGCTTTGTGTCCCCACCCAAATCTCATCTTGAATTCTCATCCCCAGGTGTTGAGGGAAGGACCTGCTGGGAGGTTATTGGATCATGTGGGTGGTTTCCTCCATGCCATTCTTGTGATAGTGAGGGAGTTTTCATGAGAGAGCTGATGGTTTTATAAATGGCAGTTTCCCCGAGCTTTTCACTCGCTCTCTCTCTCTCCTGCTGCCATGTGGGAAGGTTCAAGCTTGCTTCCCCTTTGGTCATGATTGTTAAGTTTTCTGAGGCCTCCCCAGCCATGCAGAACTGCGAGTCAGTTGAACTTCTTTCCTTTATAAATTGCCCAGTCTTGGGCATTTCTTTATAGCACTGTGAAAACAGATTAGTACAATATATTCTCCATAAATCATATTTAGAGATATGTTTTGCAAATAATTTTAGCAAATGTTTGGAGACTTAACACATTCCCCTCTCCTTTGTCCTGTGATATAATAAAAACCTCACAGTCTTGTCCTAAGTTGTTGAACTGTTACATCACTTGGCCCACATCTGTATCATGATATGATTTCCAATAAGCCAGCTCTCTCCTTGTGATTTCTTTTTCTTTCTTTCTTTCTTTCTTTTTTTTTTTTGAGATGAAGTTTCACTGTTGTTGCCCAGGCTGGAGTACATTGACATGATCTCGGCTCACCGCAACCTCTGCCTCCTGGGTTCAAGCGATTCTCCTGTCTCAGCCTCCCGAGTAGCTGGGATTACAGGCATGTGCCACCACGCCCGGCTAAGTTTTGTATTTTTAGTAGAGACAGGGTTTCTTCATGTTGGTCAGGCTGGTCTCGAACTCCTGACCCCAGGTGATCTGCCCGCTTTGGCCTCCCAAAATGCTGGGATTATAGGCGTGAGCTACCACACCCGGTCTGTGATTTCTTAAGAACGTATTGGCATTCAGATTGAAACTAGGTATACAAGGACTCAGAAATGTTACGTAAAGGGGTGGCAGGAGCCTGGGGAAATAGAAAGGCTAGAAATAAAGGGATGAGCCACGTGCTCTTGAGCATATTAAGAAGCAATTTGACATCATCCATTTGTGGGATACCTCTCATATGTCATAAATACGTTTGGTGCAATTGATAGACTATCTCATTAGGGGTTATGCATAATGGTTAAAAAAAACTGTATTTGGATATATACCAGTGACTCCCAGTAAACCTCTCAATACTGTCATTGCGTAGATATTCTTTGGGGCACCAAATTATCTTTTTAAGGTTTTCTTGTCTTATCTTCAGTTGCTGATAACAGATTCTTAGACTTTTAATAACTCTATGGCCTAAATCTCATGATCTTTTCTCATTTGTAAAGATACTGATGATGTAGGCTAAAAAGATACTGATGATGTAGGCTAAAAAGATAGTGATGATGTTGTAAGGTGAGCACTGTAAAATAACTTCCTTGTGAAAAGTAAAGGCTTCGTTTTTTATATGACTATTAACATACGTCTCTCCCTTGGCCATACCTCTACTTGAATAAAGTTCAATCAGATCTGGCCTTTGAAATAATTGGAGTAGGGCTGCAGTGTGTTGCTGCCAGTGACTTCTGTAAGCAACAGACCTCAATGTTCAAGAGACCTTCTATTTGTTCTTCCCCAGCTATGCCCAGTTGAACTGATGCCTTTAACTACCAAGTCCAGTAGCTATCTCTCAACAGCACTGGCACTGAAAAAAGCAGCGTGTGTGGTGCCACCTGCTGGTCATGTCTGCCTTATGCCTAGGTATGCTCCCTGGGCAACTGCATGTTCCTCCAGTTTGGTCCTTAATCCTATCTTTGTGTTTATATGACAGCATTGTACTTTTTCTGTGTGCATATATATATATATATATTTTTAACCAGAGTCTTACTCTGCACTAGAGCTGGCTGGAGATTGAACATGCTGTCTAGCCATTACCAGTCTCATTTGCCAGGGCTAGTTCTTGCATCTCATGTGTTCCATACCTGGCTTAGATCTTGCTCCCAAATCAGGTAGGCCTGCTGAACCAATCCTGCCATTCCATCTCCACTCTAAGTCCTGCAGACGGATGTTTATTCAGAACATAGGCCCGCTCCACCCACCTAATGTCTGTCACTCTTGGAAGGCATTGGCTATACATTGGTGTTTGACCAATTTCCTGCTTTTCCATGGACCACAGATGTTGATTTTTCTCTTTAAAGCTTTTCCAAAAGCAAACCACTTACTACTTAAACAAGAGAAGATTTATTACATTTAATCAAAAGGATAAAATGTTTCTATAGGAATGCTCTACACATCAGCAAAAGTATCATCCCAGCTGCAGCTGAGTCAGCTGTCAACGCCTTCCTGAACATCCCTCCTTCTACCACGACTGTGCAGTAACTGTGGGTCCAGGTTTTACCCCCAGCGTATGACCATGAAAGGGCAGTCAGATGTCATACACCACTGCATTCCTCTGCTGAGATGACCTCCTGCAACGCAAGCCGATTTCTTAATGCAAGTCAGTTTTATGGGTTTTGCTGCCACTCAAGCTGGCTCTTGGCCATTTATTTGTTGGTCAGTCTGAGCATGGTATCCAAATGTTCCTCAAATTATCAGAAAACAACAAGGAGGTAGTAAGGTCAGATATTTGTTGTATTTCAGGCATCAGTTCCAATCTGAGATTACTTGCAGGTATGGAGTTCTCAAACAAGTTAGACTATTTGTGTACTTCAAGGATTAGGAAGTCTGTACATTTTCTTTAAGAAAAAGAAAATTTTTCACTTAAGAAAAAATCTCTTATTGAGACACATCTTCAATTTCTTCCTATTTGAGAATAAAATTCAGTTTTTCTGCTTTCAATAGTCACTTGGAACCTCATAGGGTACAATGGATATATCAACCTAGACATATAGAATCCAAAATATATGTGTGTGTGTGCGTGCACGTGCACGGATATGCACATATGTGTTATTTGTTGGAAAGAGCCCTTGAAATCTGCTATAAGCCTTATAGACTTAAACCCTACAATTGTTACAATCTAGGGAATTCTATTGTTCTATAGTCTTTGTCTGAGTGCTTATGGATGTGGCTGTTGGCTGAGTTTGAGCCCCGCTTGTTCAGAGCCTTCTGAAAAACCTGATGGGCGCCATTCATTAGCCACTCCTAAAGCAGTGAACTAGAGATGGGCTGGTGTTCCTGGTCCAGCCTTTTCCTGCCCTGCCTTCTTTCTCAGTAAGCCTGTATTGCAAAGGTCCTGGGAAGGTCAGGGAAGGGAAACACTGTAATCCACTTGATTGATATCCATTTGACTGTCTGCTACAATATTTGTGGGATTATCGATAACAAAGGTCATTTTGCAACCAGATTTGAGTTTCTATTTCCTCTCCTTCATATCTTCCTCCTCATCCCTTTCTTTTGGGAAAAAATAACCGTTTATATTTGCATAACAGCTCAACAAATTCCAAATGCTGGCAAAGATGGCGCTGGCCGTGTTTAGTCTTGTCAACATCTCTTTCCTGAGGCTTCTTTCTCCCTTCTTTATGTTCATTCTCACTTAAAATGAAGTCTATTAAATACCCTGGACAAATTTAGAGATTCACTACTTTATGCACTAGAAGAATAACAATGAGAAATATGGCCCTGCTCTTTAGTTGCTAAAATGCTAATATCTGGGTATAGTTGAAAAATAGGAATAAAGATACAGTTTTTAACTTTTCATTCTAAAATGAGATCAAAGCTAGTTAGAACAGTGGAGACTTCGGGTGGCTCCTTACCCTTCATTGTTCTATCGCAGTCTCACCTGAGTCTTCATTTAAACATTTAGTTTCCCTGGCTCTTCCCCTGAAGATTTTGGGATAAAGATCAACAATCTGTTTTTTTCTAAACCAGCACTCGTACATGATTCTCAGGGTCTTTCAAATTCAAGAGACACTGGCCTAAAGGAGCTAAGCCTGAGTCTTAGCTCCTTTAGTAAAATGATCTCAGAAGTCATCACTTCCCCTCATTTTTCAGATCTGTAGTCTGGGGTACAGGGAGTGTCTGGGTCCTGCTTAGGTCATCCTACTCACTGATTGAGAAACTGTCTTGAGAATCTGGGTTTCCAAACTCCTGGCAAGGTATAGGGTGCTTTTTCTGCCGCACCACCTGAAGATCGCCAAGGTGGATGCATATACCTGGCGCCTTCATGGAGATCAGAGGAGGACCAACAGCAACGCGTTAATCTGAGAGAATGTGCCTTTCCAGTAATATCCAACCGGCAGCTCATGTGATCACCCGGCACCTCAACAGTGCCATCCACCTCAGAGGGCTGGACAGATGGCACCAACTAATCCTTCATGCCTGTTCCCAGAAAAAGATGGTGCTGGCCATATTCAGTCTTGTCAAAATCTCTTTCCAGAGGCTTCTTTCTCCTCTCTTTATGTTTGCATCTAGGGAGTTAATCAAACAGATTGTGAATATTGGGCAAATATTGTATCTGATTTTACGTTCCGTATACAGCCAATGGTAGGTCCTCAGAATATGGGGAAAATGATACAAAATTAGCTTTTTCTACTTTTTTTGACTCAACTGAATTTTACTACGTGCTCTTTAACTCCAATATCTGTAAATTATTGCTGGGATATCTGGTATCTTTAATGAAGAAGTCCATTTATTTTAAGGACATGTATAAAAATAAGGGAAAAAATCATTTACTGAGAGTATAAAAATCTGTTTAGCTGTTTTGAATATATTATATGTATTATATACTTGGTAGAATTATAAAGTAATAGGACTTTTTTTTTAAATGAACCCAAGTTTTCACCCCTTCAAAGAAGTATTCCTGGAAATTAACTTGTGAGTCATATTAAAAAACCAACAGAAAAACCTACTTTATTTTTTATCCCAAACTCTATAATCTTAAATGATCATTCATACCACTACTCAAATTCCAGGTGACTTTTGAAAGGGGTTCCAAGAATCAAATTTGCCTGTGAACATACAGGTTTAAAATATTTAAATGCATGTGTTGCAGGTGTTGGGGAAATACAATTCTGCCAACACAAGACCCCTCTGAAACATAGAGAAGAGGGAGAAACCATTTATTACCTGGTGAGCATTATCAGATTTACACACACATCCAGCAGCATGGAAGTGACTATAAAGTCTGGACACAGTCGCACACAAATTTATACAGCAAAGTAGAAAAAAAGACAATTAAAATATCTCATCTGTTTGACAGACAAATGAATATGCACCTTGTGATTGTCCCTATATGCCTCCCGTGTTAATTTTGGGGCATGTATTTATAATTCCAAGGGTCAGAAGGCCTGTGACCTGCTTTGTAAAATCAAAAGTTCTGTGGCCTCTTAGTTTTCAGAGACACTCTAAAGAGGAGAGCGTGAGAAGACATCCACATCCCTTATTAAAGAACGTTTTGTCACTTTACACTTACATGTGCCTTGAAGCCAATTCCCTAAGAAATGTTCCAGCAGTGATGTGAGACACATCTGTATGATTGGAAGCAGGATGTTACCTGCTAGGATGACTATTTGGAACAAAACCCACTAATTTAGTTATCAAAGTCTCAGTATGTTTACTTAAAAAGTCAGTTCCAGTCCCAGTTTGCATGTGGGCAGAATTGCTAAATGTGAACGTTCATTTAAAAAGTGATTTTGCTGAGTCACTCATTCAGTGAAAACCCAAGGAAGTTAATTACACAGTGGGAGTAGAGGCCTTGAGGGCAGATGACTCGATTTGCTCACAGAAAGGAGATGGAAGTGAGGGTCCAGCTTGAGGAGCTGCCTGGGTAGGATTTTCTGAAAGACTAGGAGGAGTCCAGACACTTCCCAACCCGAAGGAAGTGCTACTCCTTTGTTTTAATGCTGTGACTTTGACTGACAGCTGAGCGGAAGCTGTGAGGTAAAGTGCCAAAGATACAGGAAACAGGAAGAGGATTTGCCAACAAATAGAAATAATTAACATTTTCTTCTAAGCAAGAAGTGATATGGGAGGCAACCTTATTGATGTTATGCTGGTTTGTTTTCTACTTTCTTTGATATACTCAGCTTTTTATTTTATTTTTTATCTTTTGAGATGGAGTCTTGCTCTGTCGCCCTAGGCTGAAGTGCAGTGGTGTGATCTCGACTCACCGCAACCTCTGCCTCCCAGATTCAAGCAATTCTCCTGCCTCGGCCTCCTGAGTAGCTGGGACTAACAGGCACCCACCACCATGCCCAACTAATTTTTGTATTTTTAGTAGAGATGGGGTTTCACCATGTTGACCACGCTGGTCTTGAACTCCTGACCTCAAGTGATCCACCTGCCCCGGCCTCCCAAAGTGCTGGGATTATAGGCATGAGCCACCATGCCCAGCATACTCAGCTTTTTAGAGCAGCTCTATCCCATAAAATTTTCTGCGATGATGCAGATGTTCTATATTCGTAGCTGTCTATATGTAGCCAGTGGTCACGTGTGATGATTGAGCACTTGAAGTGTGGATCATGTGACTGAGAAACTCAAGATTTAATTGTGTTTAATTTTAATTAATATAAATGTAAATAGTTACAAGGGCCCAGCAGCTACCGTATTGGACAATACTTTGGAAAGAACCAAGTACTTCTATAGTTCCTGGAAAGTACTTATACTTTTTTTATACAGTAAATTTTGCTCATTTATTTTTTTCTTCCACAGCCATATTGTTAACTGAAAACACATAAAGTATGAGTGTTACATTTTTTTTCTTTCTTGTTCCAAGTAACTTTTCCCTGTGTCTGCAGCGTTACAGGCCACAAAGGTCAATCTCATCCTCTAGGACAGGACTCAGTGGGAAGCCTGATTGCCTGGTAGTACTAGGCTTTTTCAGACTTGATGGCACCCACCCTGATCAAGAGCTAGTAGAGCTGACATGTCTTAGCAACTTGGCAGACAGAGAAATCACCACTCACTTGGCTTTGGTCATTTCCCTTGTGTTCTCTGTTTCTTTTCTGAGAAGGCTCTGGGGAAGTGAGAAATTGCACTGCTCATGCTGTGGGCTCTGGCACAGAATTCTGGCTGTTGGGGCAGCAGATGTGCTGCAGGAGGTATCTTTCAAGGAACTGCATATGGGCAAATGTTGGAGGAGGAGGTATCTTTTTAGATAGGATTATTTCCCTGCCACACAAACACTGGCTCTTGTCTCTATAATTCCCCTGTGAGATTTAATATCTCTTTCAACACACGGCCATGTGTTTAGCATATACAGGTTGAATAAAGGTGCAAAACATAATTGCTTTCATTTCAAATCCTGCTGGCTTTATATATATTCCTTAAACAAACTAGAAGGACACTCAGGGATGCTGTGACATTATTTCTTCATTTCAATAACACCTGTGCCAGAGACCCAGGGAGGGGAAGTGTCTTTTTGGGGGTCAGAGTTGCATGGCTGGTTCCTATAGAGATTGGATTTAGTCGATAAGTTCTTGAAATTGGTTGAATTTGATTATATCATCTCAATCATTAACATATGATATATTTGATTTAGGGGTAGTATGTTAATAATATTTATCCTAGTCTCCCCAAGAAATTGGGAAAGACCTTTGCTTTAATTTTTTTCAGGGCACCAATCCTGTAGTGAGCTCCTGCATGTACAAGCAATATGCTAGGGCTGTAACCTCTGCCTGGTGTCATTACCTTCATTAACATCAGAGTCTTGATAATAAAAACCCCAGGGCTAGGACTTCTGGCCCAATGTTGGGAAATAAATTCAGCAGCTATGACTTTAGTGACCCAGAGAGTCCACCCATTCAAAGGTGACTGGTTATATTCAATGAAATTCCTGAACCAAAGGGAAAGCTTCTGTCCCACTGGAAACAGGCCCCCTCTCATGACTGTTCTCATTAGAACTGAATTGAGTTTCTCAGAGAACCCCACAGCCCTCTGCTAAAGAGAGACATGAGCTGTGGGAGCTACTTTTTTGGGTACTGATCCATCTGAACGCTGCCTCTGATCTCAGCAGAGCAGCTTGCTACCTACTACTTTTGTGAGTTTACTAGCCATCTTAGCCTGTGTTCTATTTGTGGTTTTATGGTTTAATCACCTAAGTCTATTCCATCTAAGTTCCTACTTCCTCTTTTCTTTTCCTGCCTTGCTTTTGGTAGTGTGCTTTGGTTCAACCCTCAGCCTACACCTGTGTTCCAGATGAGTCCATCTTACATCCTGACTCAGAAGAGGGGAATCTTATTTTGAAGCCTTTCTCTGGCTTCCTGCTTGCCCTTCTGTGGCCTGCCTGGCAGCCTGTCTCTGCCACAGAAAGCAAATTCTGATTTGTTGTCTTCAGTCTGGTCCTCATAAATATTTTTCTAAAGCTTTTCTAAATAAAAAGGAAAGATGACTCCCCCGTAATTCTGACCCTCTATTTTCTCTGTCCCAGCTGCTGGTCAGGAAGAGAGAAGGCTGGATGCAGGAACACTTTGGCACAGGCTCCTAGGATCCTGGGATCAAGACATAATAAATTTACTTTGAATAGATGGTAATGAGGGTTCTTATTTGCATATGTTCTCATATATTTTTCTCCAAGCACTTTCATATTCATTGTTCTATTTGCTTTTCTTGATCTGGAGTAAAGAAATTACTAGATTACAAATCAAAGTAGGAGCTGAAACAGAAACAATCCAGGTCTTTGCACTTGCTGAGTTTAGAGGTTTAACACTGGGCTTTTTCATACGGTATTTCTGCAAACCTGTTGCTTCTTCTGCTGTCCTTGTTTCAGTTAATATCACAACATACCCCTTTACCCAATTTAGAAACCTCTGAATCATCTTCTATTCCTATCTCTGCCTACTCACATCTATCAGTCATCAACTTTTTAAATTTTTTTTTTTACTTTCTCCTCTAAATATTTTTCTAGTCCACCCTTTCTCTACTTCTTTGAGAGATAGTAAGGGTGTAATTCTGGTCTTTCCCATATATTACTTAGACAGTTAAAATTGCCTTCTAATGAGGTCTTCTCCTGTCCCACCTACTAAGCAAGTTTAATGTAAGCATTTGCAATACTGCTTTTAGGGTAGCCAAGATTGTCTGCTAAAGTTTATTTCAAAATTTCTTTCCTCTCCTTGAAGCCTTTGTGACCAACAGGATATGTCTAAACTCTTTGGCAAGACTCTCTCCAAAGTCACTTACTTCACTTATCCATCACACAACCTAGTTTCCATCAAAGGATCTTTTGAATGCCTTCTGGGCTGTACTGAGCTTTTGTGTAAGCTTTTCTTGCAACCAAAAGACCCACCCCGCCTATTGTGCAAAAGACTCCTCCTTAGACTTCAAGATATAACTTAAATTTTCCCTCTGCAAGCCTGTCCTTACTCCGTCTCCCAGACAGTGGCAACTTTCCCCTAGATTCCAAGTCCATTGTCCATTCTGTACCTTTGTCTCTTGTCACTTGGATGCTGCATATACTTACTGTTGCACTTGTCTAACCCACAGCCAATGCATGGGGGTGAAGCTAGTTCTTACTCCTGTAAGTCTAGTATTCCACTTGCCATTTTTCTTGCTATCACACCAGCCTTCATAAGTGCTGACATGGTGTCTAACAGATATTAAATATGCATTAAATGTTAATTTTCTTGTCCACTCATAAAAGTAAAGTGACTGTCATTTATTTAGTGATTAGTCGTTGAGCTGTATGTACCTTATTGAGACTTAGTATTATTTCCATATTCTTTATAAGGATAATAAGATTTCTTCTCTTTTTGCTTTTTCTTCCAGGACATTGCAAAGTGACTCATTGTCAGTATAACAAATTAACCTGCTATAAATTGTTTATTGATTCTATTGGGTGATTGTGTTGTTCTTCTCAAGCATGATATATCCATTCATTAGGAGCCTTCCAAGCTTTTCCCTTAAACAGTGACATTAATGATTGGATAGCAGTGGGGCAGTGATGTGCTGGAGTCAGATTGTACTGACTTCTGAGAATCAATTGTTAAGTTTTCATGATTTTTATTACCTGGTTGTTAATAACAGCCCTCATTAAAAATTAAATTATGTAAACTTACAAAATAAATTATATTTTAAAAGGCAAATACTCATTACTTTGTAATTATTTTGCAGCATTTAACTATTATCTATATTTTGAAGTTATATATTTATTGTACCTGTGTGGTATAAATACTATATATATAATAATGTGCTAATGGGCATCTCTTCCCAACTTCATGTTTAAAGACATCACATTGGTAGCTTAAAATTGGCCATGATGAGAGTATTTACACCACAGGCATTAGCAAACATTACAAATCAGGCCTCCTACCTCCAACCCTGCCTTGATTGTTAAACAACATGGGGATAGAGGCATAGTCAGAGTCATTTTTTTTCAGAAAAGGAAAATACCCAAAGAATATATAGTCATACATATTCCTATATAGTCATATATTCTTTGGGTATTTTCTTTTTCTGAAAAATTCTGCTTATGCCATAATTTTCATGAGTTTTTTTCAAATAGTAAAATGTTAAAGACACTTCTATAATGTAAGATCAAACATATACTCTGCCAATATACATCAGCATAGTCATAGTGATAGTCAAATTATAGGCATACTTCTATACTAATTGGCCAAAAAAAGAGAAAAACAAAACTCTTAAAACCCATAGAAAACCAAAATCCTGCAGCTCCAAGATCTTCACGGGCTCCTCAGCCACCTAGGTCAGCCAACCCCTTCGTTAGGATTTCTGGGACCATGAGGGAGCAATGAAATGATCAATGCCTGGCCCAAGAGGGACTTTCCAAAGCCTGACCCTGAACAAGCCTTTCAGCCTTTTACTATTTAAGGCACATGAAGGACAGAGGAGAGATCATTTTAGATTGGGAGTTTTTCTTGGTGGTTGTCAAATTATGCCATGTAAGCAATCACCTATTTTACTGACACATAGCACCAGTCTGAAAGCCCAGTCTTTATCCTCCTCTGTTGAGAAAGTTCTTCAGTTCATGGAACAGTGTATTCTGTGCCTTACACACGGCAGTGGGGGGTCATTTTTGTCCAACACAGTGATTCTCAGCATTGGCTGCATATGTGAGTCTTCCGAGGAGCTCCTAGAAAAAATAACAACTCCCTGGCCCTAATTAAATTAGAGCCTATTGGGGGTTTGAGAGAGCGCCCTGACATTATCATTCTTTACGGGCTCTCTGCATGCTTCCAATAAGCAGCTGATTTAATATGAAGAATGAGGCCAGAGATTAGTAGTCCCTACATCTCAGCTGGAGTTCTACCAGGTACCAGCTGTGTGATACTGGCCAAGTTGAACTCTGTGAGTCTCAGTTTCCATATTTGTGAAATGGGAATAATAATAACCTGCTTCACAGAGTGCTCTAGAAATTATGTGAAAGTGTGAGGGAGAGCAGTTTCTGAGTGGTAAAGTGCTAAACAATACAAGTGACTTTGGCTACAACCACATCCCTGCCTTGCCCAACAAATTAGCTTGCTGCCAAGTTGCACATGTCAGTGTTGCAGGGCTTTCTTTTTTCTTTTTTCTTTTTTTGGAGATGGAGTCTCACTCTTTTGCCCAGGCTGGAGTGCAGTGGCGCAATCTCAGCTCACTGCAACCTCCACCTCCCAGGTTCAAACCATTTTCCCACCTCAGCCTCCCGAGTAACTGGGCTTACAGATGCGTGCCACCATGCCCGGCTAATTTTTGTATTTTTAGTAGAGACAGGATTTCACCATGTTGGCCAGACTGGTCTCAAACTCCTGACTTTGGGTGATCCACCCAACTCAGCCTCCCAAAATGCTGAGATTACAGGTGTGAACCACCACGCCCAGCCTAGAGTGCTTTCTTAACAATAGCCAAAACCCTCTGCCTAGGTCTGGGGAGATGAATAGCACTAATGTTTTTAAGCACACCTGTGTAATTGTGGAATCTGGTTTGAAGGCACATCACCCTTCAACAATATGTTCGAAAGCCAGCTAAGCTACCGGCCTCTGTAACATCACAAGGCAGGGAGCTCCAAAGGTTAATTACAATTGGATGCTCCTATACCATTTTGAATGCCCCGCTGTTACATGTCACCCAGTGTCCTCTGGTTCTCTTTCATGGACCTGGAAAGCCAATCATCCCCACGACCTTTGGTTATCTTCCCTTTATTTTAGAAGCAAATACATTTTAGCTTCCAGGATTAGACAACTAGGAAATTGTGAACACTATGTTCCAATCCCTTTGTTTGCTGAAACTTGAAGGATCCTGGCTAGATGCTTACGTGTATGAGAATAACAGATAAAAAGGGTTGCAATTTAACTTTGAGACCAGACTAATTTTGAGAGACTGCGTCCTGAAGTACTTTTTTTCAGTCACAAAAGCTTCAGAAGGGCAGAAGAAAGGCTTGACTCAGTAACCCAAGAATGTAGCAGCTGATGTTCAGGGACAAGCTGGTGTATGCAGGAGCACCAGATGTCCCGACAGAAGAAAGCGGATGCCACAGATTGGGAAGAGCTGTGGCAGGGGAGAGAGCCAACTCAGATTTCTTCTTCTGACTAATTCTGATTTTCTGATTAATGAATGCTTATAATAAAAAAACATCATCACAGAAAGGGGAAATACATCTACAATACCCATGATTATACTGCACAGAACATCACTTTAAGTTTTGAAGTATAATTCTTTGGGTATTTTCTTTTTTCTGAAAAATTCTGCTTATGCCATCATTTTCATAATTTTTTTCAAATAGTAAAATGTTAAAGACACTTCTGTAATATAAGACCAAACATATTACTCTTTGCCTTTCTTTCTACTCTCTCTCTCCACACACACACACACACACACACACACACACACACACACACACAGAGACAGAGAGAGAGAGAGAGAATGTGCTAGGTACTGAGCTGTGTGCTAATTTTTAATAAGAGCAATTTTGTGTCAGTCTTATCACAGAATTCCTCGGCTGTCAGGGATAGCCAGAGTTCATCTACAAGCCCTTCTGTGCTAGGCAGGTCTCAAGTTTGCATCCACAATGATCCCATAAAGCATACATTGCAGTGTCTGTATCACTCTCTGCTTCTCATCTTGGAAAACTGAGCAAGGTTAAAAATACCTTCACTCCAAATGATGTTAGCTGCAAAGCAGATCCAACTGCAGCTCTGCCCCCTGCTCGGTCCTAGCCAGCTGTGAAAGGGGCTAATGAGCAGGCTCTGGGAGAGAGCTGCTGGGGGCGTGTGGCTGGAGTCCTCCACGTTCACCCACTAGCCGATGGTCATCAGCAGGTTGGAGGAAGGTAACTGCCCTTGCAGCTACTTTTAGCAGCCACAGTAAAGGTCCTGCATAAATACCCAGGTCTGGATGCAGGAATAGAATTGCCACACTGCAAGAGTCAAGTGAGTTTATCAACTGGGTCAGCTTCTGTCTTTCCCTATGGGATCAAGGAGATATTAATAAATTTGAGAAATTATTAGGTACCAAATGTCCAATGGGCCTTCCCTCAAGTCTGTATCAGCCCACCTATGTTTTCCAGTGTGGAATCCCACTCCACACTAAGTGCATCCTCTACAGGTAGCCTTGGAGGATATGCTGTGCTCCTGCAGCAGGTCCACTGCCTAGCTCCACTCTTGGTGCACACGTTGTTGTGAGATGTCCCCAACAACCGATGGGCATTTCTTAGGAGGGTTGAAGGATATACATTTTCTTTTAGGCTTGATACCTTGCCCACATATGGTTCTTACTAGCCCATGGACATGCATTTATTTATCATCCACTTAATTCCCTGTTTAAAGAGATTTATAGAATGCTTTACAGGTACTTATGAAGTACTTCAGGGAACACAGAGAGCTATAGGACATGGTCTTTCCCCTAAAGAAGCCTCCATTCTGGAGGCATAAAACAGAGACATACTAAACGTATCAGTTTCCAAGGAAGAATATGATTGGACATCACATTTGATGGAAACTGAAGGGATCTGAAGGGCTATATGTCACCTTTGATAAATTGATGAAAATGATCTGGCTGGCCTGGAGTAGGGGGAAGGAGAGAGGTATATTCCTCAAACAGAACTGAACAACAAACACGCTAGATCCATGAGACAATGGAGAAACTGGACAAGTCCGGGGGAGAAAGGTATGTTGGCTGCTATCTACATGTGGCATGGGTGGAATTAAATCCTGAAGGAAGAGGAAAAGATAGTAAAGGGGAAAGGGGGAGCTGCTTGGGAAGTTCAAAGAAATTTAAACTTGAATGTCTCCCATTGCCCTGGGGTATCCTTACTTCAACAAATGCTATTACAAAATTAAATTATTCTCTTCTGCATGGCTTAACCTCATTCCTCCTAATGTCTTCTTTCATTGTAGGTCAGTAACTTCAGGTCAGTGGCGGAGATGGTTAAGCATTATGGAGCATTGTACAACTATTTGGCCTAGTTTGGGAGAGTAGAGTAATAAAGACACTGACTTTTAACTTAATTTTCCATAATGCTGCTAGGTGGAATGGAGTCTGATCATTTTCTCTCCCTGTAACCAAATGTATGTGTTTTAAATCTGGTGGATCATGAAATTGAACAGGCTCCTCAGGATTTTCCCCTAGATCCTTATCCCCACCAGTTCAATGGACCAGCCTAGAAGTGATAAACCTCAGAGAATATTAGTGATTTAGTCCTAATGCAACACTGATCAGTTAAAACATGCTGTATTCCCTGTAGGTTTCCCACTTTCCCTCCACAAATGCTCTGCTTAGACCATTGAGAGATAAATAAATGCTGGTGGTATCTTTGTGATGAATCTTCTGGCTTTATTGCCAGTAATTAGAATCAAAGGTTTGAGTCTCTCTTGGTATTCAAGTTATAGTACTCATTCTAAATCTCCTAGGCTGAAAGGTCTAGAGTAGAGTTAGAGAATATCTGGTTCATTCCTTTTATACGATATCTGAGGAAACTCAAGACTCAAAAGGGAAAGTGACAATTTATGCTTCATTAAGGAATGACAGAGTTGGTCCAAGCCTTAATTGCCTGTTTCTACTTGACTGTGCTACTCCTGCCTTCAGCTCAGTCCCCATCTGGCTGTCCACCTCTCCCATTACCATTTATCAAATAACTGTGTAAAAAATATTTAAATGAAAAACTTAAGTCACTAATAATTCATCTATAATAAAACAATGGTTACTATTTTAATTTATATCTCCTCAATTTTTTGTGTGTGCATATGGGCTACTGGGTACATAACATATATCTTTGGCTCAAATGGAATCACCATTACATTTGTTTTGTAACCTATTTTCTTTTTGTCTACAGTTATCATGAGCATCTTTTCACATCACCAAATATAGACTGGCATCTTTATATTTAAAGATTGCATTGCATTCTATCTTGTGGATGAATCATAATAGTGAAATACAATATTCTACTGCTGTATTTAAAAATTATTTTTAGTTGCAGCCTATTTCCATTTATTTCCTTAGGACCAATTCCAACAAGTGGAATTTTTAAGTCAAAGGATATGTGCATTCGTTGAGGCTTTTGATATATAGACCAAAATGCCCTCTGGGGAAAGTTGGAACAATTTACAATCTCACTAGGAATATAGTAGGAGAACATTCTTTCCCCATACCCTCAAACACAGTGAACACTAACATTTTTGCTCATCCTTTATAATCTGATAGGTAAACCATTTTAAGCTCTTCCTATATTAATTTGCATTCCTTGATAACTAGTGAATTAAATATTTTTTCCCACAAGTTCATTGATCATTTGTAGAATGGAAATATTTTCCTGAAAATAATAGGCACAGATATTCTGCAAAACACTTTCACTGATCTAATTAAAACAGTATTGAAAGGATGAATTAACCGGTTTATTAAACCCAGTACACATAAGCTAGTGATTTTATTCTTCGTTGCCCTTCAAGATTCTTTGGGACTGAAAACTAAGAAGAAACAAATGAACCCATGTGAATAGCATGGTGCCTTTATATTCCTAAAGTTGCACAGGAATTGGCTTACACACAGAAGTTAACAGCATAACTAGATTGATATGATTCTTATTTTGTTTTGTTTTTCTGTTTCCTGGACATTAACAACTATGATTTAAAACTTGGCCAAATCCTATAGAAGCCCCTCTGATACTGTTTCTTTCTGTGGGCATAACACCTGGATGAGTCAGTGACTTTCCACTTCTACCAAGTCTATAATCACTTGAATGCTATCCTTTGGCTGGCTATAGCCAATTGTAGCTGATCAACATTTTTCTAAGCACTCTAAATTGTGTGCATAAAAAATAATAGCCACCCATATTTATCCAAGCAGATTTTTCTTAGTCTGCATACAATTCTCTATCAAATAGTCACTATGGAGATGTGTATATTAAATAGACATGTGTATCTATTTATGCCTGGATCCTTATTATAGTGACAGAAACAAAAGTGATGGTAACGTTTTATTGGAACATGGTTCCCTTTGTCTCCAGGGAATCTTGTATGTTGTAAATAATATATACAATAAAATTATTAAAGAAAAATTTTTAAAACAGAAATAAATCAGGGCCCTCATCTGTGGAGCTCCCAGCATCTTGTAGAGGGGTTCCCTCTTCTTTGTCCTCATAACTTTGTTTTCCTCCAGTATTATTCTAAGATTTTTGTATGTTTATCTTATAGGGATCTATCTCCTTCATTAAATTAGGGGCATCTTAGAAACGAGAAAAGTATTTATTTCTTTTTATAGCTCCCAGCACTTAGTAGCTGATTCATAAATATTGCTTTAAGAATTCAACTGGATTCTCAATGGAGGATGCAAAGAGGTAGGGGCAGGTCTTCAGAGTAACACCTTTTGGATGCAGTCAGGAGCGAGAGGGAAATTCAGAATTGCCAAAAAGGATATGGTCACTGGACAGGAAGTGACATGTCCAACTTTGTCTTCTCCAATTTTGTCTTAAGATTGTCCTATGGGCTGCTGATTCCTAAACTCTTGGATGTCACACAACTGGAAAAATTTCAAAATGGGTAACTTGGCCACATAATAAAAAGCAACAAATGTTTATTATCATCTCATAAAAAATTTGAGAAATTTTGATACCCACCAAAGAGGAGACACGTACTATAAGGATATGGGACAGCTTAAAAAAATGAATGCATTTAGCCTGAAGAACACTCCACATTGTATTTATTGTTCTGTTTTACTGTTGGATTTGTGAAAATGTCTTTACACAAAGCACCAGTGGCAGATTGGCATTTAGAAACCATTAGTGTGGCTCAATATTTGGGATGAGTGAGGAGGTACTGGTTTGAGTGCAGAGGGGTCTCCTCTGACAGGTGGACATGCATCTTCTTTCTGGCCATGGGGATAAATGCCAAAGAGGAGATGAGAGTCACAGGATAAGGATCATGTTCCTCTAATTCTTTATGGCATAAGAGAGAGATTCGGTGTGGCAGTTTTATTGCTGCTGTTAAAGGGGATCACTCAGGCTTCATAATGGATGGGTCTGAGGACTCCTGCAATGTCCTCTAAAGTACTCTCTGACTTTCTAATTTTGATATTAATTGGACAAGCTCCTGGAAATCTATTGCAGTGGTGGCATTAGCCATTGCTGTGTCAGGAGCTGAAAATAAATAAAAAAGAGGCTCTGGTTTCTAAATTCCTCGTATCTAGAGGAAGCAGTGCATCATATTTGGAGACACTAATTTTGAGTCAAGTAGAAGTCTGAGAAATTGTTGTCAGTCATTTTTGGTGTCATTTGTTTCTCCCCAAATGCCTTAGCTAGAAGTTTACAGACACTAGGGGGAGATCCTGACAAAAGAGGAAAGATGGTTATGGAAAGAAGACTCCAGGTACAGCCATGGAAAGGGCTCTCCGTAGATTATTCCTGACGTCTCTTTTCTTCTTCCTTGTCTTAGTCTGGTTTCCACCAGAGCCAGAGCCTGATGTGATGATTCAAGTGCAAATAGTTTAATGGGAGATACAAGAAGGACTTGTAGGTGTGCAGGGGGAGAAGTGAGACAGGGAAGGGAGGGCAGCCAGTAAAAGGCACACTGTTAAACCAGCTACCACACTTGCACACTGGACCTTAATCTTATGGGGGAATGCTGGAAAGTGTTTCAGAATTATCCAGGTCAAGGGATGAGAGATGAAGTATAGCTCCAAGCTAGTTATTACTGGTTAAGAGCTGTCCCTGGGGGATGCTAATTCCCAGATAATTCTGGTCTATATTGCTTGCATGCAAATGGATTTTGGCAGCCCTGGGCTATGCTCTGCCAACTGTGAAAGTGCTGGCTATTGGAAGTTCGGACAACATACCTCCAGAAGTTAAGGAGTCCAAGAGATGTGGCTGGGCCTCCTCCCATGGATTGGATACACTCTCATATTTTACTCTACAATTAAAATGTTGTTAAAAGATAATGTGCTGATATCTCCATACAAAAGAATGAAGTTGGACTCTTTCCTAAGAAGATTTACAAAAAGTAACTCAAAATGAATCAAAGACCAAAAGGTAAGCCCTAAAACTGTAAAACTCTTAGAAAAAAACACTGGGCAAAACCTTCATGGCACTGAATTTGGCAGTGGTTTCTTGGGTATGATATAAAAGGCAGAGGCAACAACAACAAAATAGACAAATTTGACTTTGTAAAAACTTTAAAAAATCTGCATCAAAAGATACTATCAGCAGAGTTAAAATACTAGCTACAGAATGGGAGAAAATATCAGCAAGTAATGTTTCTGATAAGGGATTAATATCCAGAAGAGAAGAGAACTCCTGAGAGTAATCAACAACAACAAGGAAAACCACAGCCCAATTCCAAAATGAGCAAAGGACTGGAATGGACAATTATCCAAAGAAGATACAAGATTGGCCAATAAGCACATGAAAAAATGCTCAATATTACTAAACGTAAAAGGAAAATGTGAATCAAAAATACTAAATGATACCACTTCACACCCGTTAGAATGTCTTCTATCAGAAAATCAGAAAAACAACAAGTATTAGTGAGGATACAAGTGGCAATGTAAAATGGTACAGATACTGTAAAATACAATATGGAAGTTTTTTTTTAAATTAAAAACAGAATTATATGATCCAGTGATCCACTTCCAGTAATATACCCAAAAGAATTGAAGGCAGAATATTGAGAGCAGGGTATGGAAAACATATGTGTACACCTGTGTATATAACAGCACTATCCATGATAGCTAAAACGTGGAAGCAACCCAATTTCCATCAACAGATGCATGGATAAGCAAAATATGGTGTGTACATACAGTAGAGTACGATCCAGCATTAGGAGGGAAATTCTTACATATACCACAACATGGATGAACCTTGAGGAGATAATGCTAAGTGAAACAAGTCAGTCACGAAAAAAAAAATCCACAAATACTATATAATTCAATTTATATGAGATACTTAGAGTAGTCAAACTAATAGAGACATTAAGTAGAATGGTTGTTGCCAGAGACTGAGGGGAGGAGGGAATAGAGAGTTATTGTTCATGGGTACAGAGTTTCAGTTTTATAAGATCAAAGAGTTGTGGAGATGGATGGTGGATATGGCTGTACCGCATTGTAAATGTATTTAATACAACTGAACGGTATGTTTAAAATTGGCGAAGAGGGTAAATCTTATATGTATTTTAACACAATAAAATAAAATTGTGATAAAAAGAGATAATGCACTAAGAGAGAAAAAAGTCAGATGCAAAGGATCTCCAGGTGTGAATGAGTCATGCACAGATTAAAGGTCATGACCTTTGTAAATGCAGACAAATGAGGAACAAAGATGAACAAGACACAAAAAAAAGTACCCTTGCTTATTATTTACATTTCCACTTGTTGCATTTATTTTTTCTCTAAGGATTTAGTGTTTCTGTAAAAGATTTTGCAATATTCCTTTTAATGGTGTAAGGTAAGCTAAATGCCACATTTGAGAGTTTTTATCCTTGCTTTCTATGTATTGCTACAATAATCACTTTTCCTAAGTTAGCTGTATGTAAATCCTCATTTCTGAAAATGATGCTCACTTGCACAGAAATATCAAACATAAAATATTTTTTATAGTAGATAACAAATAAAATGCAATGAACTGACTATAAACATTCAACCATCTCTATATCCCACAGATATTTATTCAGCACCAACTGCATGCCAGGCAATGTATTAGGCATTAGGAATGAGGAGCAGTAAAGATCTTGTTAAGAACTCATGTGATAATCATCTGGAATCTAGTTCTGGTGTGGTGAAAGAATGAGGAATAAAACTGTAGACTCTGTGTGTTAATATTGCATGAAAGAGCAACTCCTGGATCTGAGGAGGGTGATGACAACTGTCTCCATTTTCTGTAGGATTCTCCCCCCAGGAAATATGCTGAGTTGAAAAGCAAAATTTCTTCTAGCCCATCCACTGATTGTGCACTGGTCTGTACCGGACACCAGAAGAATAGAAAGAGGAAGGAAATATTGATTGATTTGCATTGATTTGTGCCCCTTCAAGTTGATATATTGGAGCTATAACCCCCAAGGTGATGGTATTTGGAGATGAGGTCTTTAGAAGCTAAGTAAGTTTCAATGAGGTTATGAGGGTGGGGCCCTCATGATGGGATTAGCATCCTTATTAGGAGAGAAAGTGACCAGAGCTTGCTTTCTCTCTCTCGGTGCCATGAGGGGGCACAGTGAGAAGGCTGCCATTTGCAAGCTAGGAAGAGTATCGTCAGTCCTCATAGAAACCAAGTCCAAGTCCACCAGCACCTTGATCTTGGAGTTGCCAGCCTCCAGAGCTATGAGAAACAATGCCTATTGCTTAAGCCACACTGTCTCTGATATTTTGTTACCGCAACCGAAGTTAAGACATATTTTTACATAAAATATCATAAGTCTGTGAGTAGATGTCATGTCCATTTTATGAACAAGGAAATGAGGCCCAGGAAAGTTAAATAATAACCCATGGTCAAAGAACATGTTCCAAATCTAAGAGTCAAATACAGGTGGGCATCCAGTGCTAAGCCTAGCTCTCTGTTCACCATGACATGAATCTGATTGCTTTGACTGGTGAATGTTATGATTTTATTTCTGACTCTTCATTAATTAGACATGCAACCTCAAGTGAGTACTTTTTAACCTCTCAGTCAGTTCACCAATTTGTAAATGGGAATAATAGTACTTTAATTTATATTTCATATATGTGAAGGGAATTTTTTTCCTTCCTACGTTCTTTCCCTTAGAGTCTAATACAAGCTCTCTGCCCTTCCTCTAGTTTCCTAAAAACAGGACATATGTTGATAAAGACAAAAGGTATCCTGCCCGCTTCTCTACCAGGAATAACAAAGGTTAACCACTGAAGACATCTTTGAATGCTTAGCAGCCTAAAGATTGTACTAGAGAAGTAGTGCGAGAGGGCACCCTAGTCTTGTGCCAGTTTTCAAGGAGAATGCTTCCAGCTTTTGCCCATTCAGTATGATATTGGTTGTGGGTTTGTCATAAATGGCTATTATTTTGAGATATGTTCCATCAATACCTAGTTCACTGGGAGGTTTTTTTTTTATGTTGAATTTTATTGAAGGCCTTTTCTGCATTGAGATAATCATGTGGTCATTAGTTCTGTTTGTGTGATAAATTATTATTGATTTGCGTATGTTGAACCAGCCTTGCATCCCAGGGATGAAGCCGACTTGATCGTGGTGGATAAGCTTTTTGATGTGCTGCTGGATTTGGTTTGCCAGTATTTTATTGAGGATTTTCGCACCGATGGTCATCAGGGATGATGGCCTGAAGTTTTCTTTTTTTGTTGTATCTCTGTCAGGTTTTGGTATTGGGATGATGCTGGTCTCATAAAATGAGTTGGGGAGAAGTTCCTGTTTTTCAACTAGCCTTTAACTGCCAGTTATTTGCCTTCCCTCAAGTTGCCACCCCTGGAGACTCAAAATCCTTTTCTTTTGTCTGGTCACTTCTCTAAAAATTTACTCTTCTTTGTTGAAGAGGTGATATAAGCTAAAATTCAAAGTCACCTCTTGGAGAACTACCCATTTCCTGGGTGTTTTCCATGTACATATGAAATATACATATTCATAAACTTCTGTTTGTTCTTCTCTTGTTAATCTGTCTCATTCCGGGGTCCACTTTGACTAAAAACCTGTTGTTGAAAAAAAGTATTATTTTTCTGCTTAGTAGCCATTTGTGTCTGGCTTATTTAACTCATGGTAATGCATATAAAATTTATCCATGTTGTTGCCTGTGTCAGTAGTGTTTCCTTTTTATTGCTCAGTAGTATTCCATTATTTGGATGTGCTGCAGTTTGCTCATTTAGGGTATGCTTTAAAAAATGAAATAATATCTAACTACATATTTATGGTCATTAACCATTTCCACTTCCTACTCCTGCCCCACTACTATTCCCAGTCTCTGGTAGCCATCATTCTACTTTCTATCTCCATGAGTTCAATCATTTTAATTTTTAGGTCCTGCAAATGAGTGAGAACATAATAACTAGTATTTGGTAGCACAATAGGGTAACAGGGTAGCTACAGTCAGCAATAATTTGTTGTACATTTTAGAATAACTGAGGGAGTACAGTCAGAATGTTCATAACCCAAAGAAATGAATGCTTGAGGTGATGGATGCCTCACTTACACTGATGTGATTACACACTCTATACATGTACCACAATACCTCATCTACCCCATAAATACATATACCTACTACGTACCTACAAAATTAAAAAGAAAACTGAAATGATATAGGTCAAAGTTTTGGAACTATTAAGTCTATACGAACAAGCTATGCATAGCTTGTTTATCTGCTTGTTTTTGTGGGAGTACTGCAGTAAATACAGACTTTTATGAAAAGCTTTGTCTTTCCCTAAAAAGACCTGTTCTATTGGACGCTTAGGAAAAGAAAAGACTAAATCACAGGACAATGTTAGACTAAAGTTTGACCTTAAGCTTTCAAGACAACAGTCCTGAGGGGGCTGGATTTTGTGGATAGTTGTGTCATTCTTAGCTCCCAAGTGTCTCAGATCTCCATGCTGTCCAGCTGGCCCATGTGTTTTCATTGGCTCCATCCTCACCCTCTCTCTGCCTAGGTCATGGGGAGTATGCTGCAAGGTCTCTCTTCTTTTAGTCACTTACCTCTGGTGATCACTCATAGCTCTGCTCCTCAAACCTGGCCTCCCATTTTGACTGACAGCCATCAGAGACACTTAGCTTTAGAATCAATGTTGCTTTGCTCTCAGCTCCATGGGTTGGATGTTCCAGCTGCCAGGTTTTATAAAATCTCTATTTCCATGTCCACTGCTATGGGTTAGCTCTACCCACTTTTCTTACTGGGCTAGAACAAAATGCCACCAGCACTTATCTGTTAAACAAATATTCATTAATAAAGACTATGTGCTAGGTACTATACTAGGTTCTGGAAACAGAACAGTGAGACAGTACAGACATGGTTTGTGTCTGCATTAAATTTATAACCCGAAGTGGGGGTATTTGTGAGGGAATATAGAGAAGGAAGCAGGCAGTGACAATGCAGTATGGTAAGGGCTATATGAGAAGTTAACATGCAATAAAAACACACAAGACACATCTCTTTTGGTCTTAAAGAGATGGTAAGGGAAGGCTTTCTAAGTGGAAGCAACATGGAAGCAGAAACCTAAAAGAAGGGTCACATGAACAGAGTTTTACCAACTTAGACGGGATGGAAAGAGGGGAAAATAATCTATGAAATGTAATAGTCAACTAAGGGCCCAGAATTGGGAGCAAAGATGGCGAGCTCTGGAACTGACTGGATGGGAGATGAAACTAGAGAGGAAAGCAGGGGACAAATTATCACACATCTTGTGAGATGTCCTCATCTGTTGGGCCACAGTAAAAAAATGGCTTTAGACTGGGCTATTTATAAACAACAGAAAAGTATTTCTCACAGTCGGAAGGCTGGAAAGTTCAAGGTAAAGGTGCCAGTGGATTTGGTGTCTGGTGAGGGTTTGTTCTCTGCTTCATGGATCGCAGCTTCTAGCTGTGTCCTCCCATTGTAGAAGGGGCAAGGCAGTTCCCTTCAACCTCTTTTATAAGGGCACTATTCTCATTCACAAGGGACTAAATCAGTTCCCCAAAGGCTCCACCTGAATACTACTACATTAGGTATTAGGTTCCAACCTGTAAATTTTAGTGGAACACAAATGCTCAAGCCATAGCAATAGTGTTAATTACTTTGTCCTCTGTCCTGAGATTACTGGAACCTATTGAAATTATTTTGGGGAGTTGGTGGAGGAGCAGCATCATGAATAGGTTTACATTTTTGGAAGATCATTCTGGCTACGTGGGATGGAGTAAGAATAGAGTGGAAACAGAAGACTTTTTTTGCTTGTAGGTTGTTTTGTTTTCCAAGCAGATGATGTCAGCCTGGAATAGAGAAATAACAGTGAGAATAGAGAGCAATGCTAGAATTCAATATATATATTTAGAAGAGAGATAAATATAATCTATAAATTTGCTTATTGGTTACAGTAATGAACTGATGCTTGGCAAATATTTTTAGTGCCTCCACATTCTTCACACACTTCACTCTCCATGTCTCAGAGAAGATAACAATTGAGCTAACTTATCATTTATTATTATTTATTATTATCAATGCATTTTAGGAAATATTAGTACAAGTATTCAAATGTAAATTTCCATTTAAAAAGCATTTCTTGTTCAATGCAACTATTGTCCTGTCCACAAAGAAACTGATTCCCACACATACATTTTGCTTCAATGAGAGATTTTGGAAGTTGAAGACAGAGGGAACTCTTGTAAAGTTTTGGCATAATTATAGTGTCCCTAGGACTAGGGGAGAACTTGCTCATTTTTCCTTATATATTTGCTCTGGACTTTGTGTTATTTTCTTATCAGAGTCTGTAAACTACTAATAAGGGACACTTGTGTCTTTGAAAAGGCCATACATTAGAAGTGTTAAGGCAGGGCTTAAGAACCTGGATATTTATCTGTTTTAAAAGTATTTTATAGACAACAGTGTTTGAGGTCACCCATGACTGAAAACCAGTTATACAATAATAGATTGATTAGGGTTAGCAAATGCATGTCTCTGTACATTTCACCATATGATTCTGTCATTAGAAAACAAACAAAAAGTAAAAAGAGCAGAGGTTATTTTGTCCCTCTTCTATATTTGGGATCAAAGGTGATTAATAAATAAAAATATTTTCATAATTTTGAAAATTTCTTCTTTTTGAAAAGAAGAGCCCACTTTCCTCATATTAGGCTATAATCTGAGTCGAGATCAAGTGCCTGGTTGATAGTTCTGTGTTATCTTAACTGTGAATCTAGGAATTAGCACACAACTAGAATATAGTAGATATTTTGCAAATGAATAAAATGACACCTTCTTTCATTTGTTCTATGATAATTTCTTCCAAATTTTATGGTATTTCTAGTTCTAGTATTCTATTATTTCTCAAATCTATTGTATCATATAAGCCCAAGCTATGACTATTATCTCTTTTTTTTGGTCTTTGATATTACCCCCTTTCAGTTTTACATTTTTCTCCAAACTAAAAAACTCAAACTGTGCTAGCATTATAGTTCCCTATCCCCACTCTGGTTACATGTTTCTTGATGCAATGTGATATGTAGCATCTTATTGGTACAGTAGATGGATAGATAATGGCTCTGATGGGAACATGCAAATAAGAATTTCTATTTTGTTTTAACATCCCTTAAGGACATGCAGGGTGGTAGATTGTGTTACTGATCCAAATGATTGTCTGCCATTCATGTAACTTATCTTGCAACATCCATTGTTTCCTGATGGGAGGAGAATACTTCGTGACCCCACTAACATTAAGCATGTTCCCGTGACTTGATTTGACCGGTGGTTAGAATATGAGCAGACAGGACAGGAGCCATGTTCAAGCAGAACCCCTGAGAGCATCGCATGGTTTACCCACCAGTCTTTTCTCCTTTCCATGAGATGCGGATGGACGCTACTTTTTCAGCCCAGACTATAGATTCGCGCTGTGGGTGATACTGCCCTCAATGGCGTACAATTGATTCTTGGGTGGGGGAATTGGCAAAAAAATGAGAGCAGAGATATACATAAAGTACATAAACAGATTTTAAAAAGAGTAAAAATGGGATGAGAAACACTGGAGTCAATCGTCAGCACGTAGAAGAAACATGCAGCAGCGCCACAGAATGAGTCAACCCACAGCTGACGTACACTGTGAGTAAGAAATAAACCCATGCTGTGTGATCCACTCAGGGCTTGGGGTTGTAACCATGGTAGAGCCTAATGAAAGCTGACTGCCACAACTAGCAATCTGTTGACATTTGTGGCCTTAATAGCACTCTCGGGGATGTACATGGGCCCAGCTCTTGAGGTTTGGTTCAGAAGGCCTGGTGTGGAGTCTGGGAATATTTATTTTTGGAAAGCTCTCCTAGTAATTTTCCGGTGAATGTTTAGGTGTGGGCTAGTGATGTTAATGAGGCCAGAGTTTTATGATTCGCTGGCAGAATCTAGCCATCTAGGTAAATTTGTCTCAGATGTAACATTTGATGTTCTGAGCTACTTCAACATTACCATCTGAGAGCTATCACAAACACTACATGACAAAAGTATCCTAAGCCAAGAGGTAATTTGCAAAACCCACCTGAAGCTTCTCTAGTATTTCTTCCTCCTGTATTTCCTCAAATCTATAGTTCTTGTTTTTCTTAAACCAGCTTTGGAACTTGACTGCAGAATATTTGGTGATTTACTTCCATTCCAGCCTCAGCCCTCCAGCCTCTGGTTTCCATTCTGCCTATGGAAACCATGGTCTGGAAATGGAAGCCTGGCTCAGTGTTTGGTTCCCTACTTAGCACTTGCCCTCTTTTTCATTTCAAACTGGGATCCTGATTTGGTTTTGTTGCTTGTGGATCCAAGATCTTCCAGGTGCAACTCAGTCGTCTGTGGCTGGTCTAAGACTTTTTGGCAATCCTGATTTGTTTTCCTTCACCAGTGGCTGCTTCAGAGGGAGAACATAGGACCAGTTCTCACCAATGTGATGTGAAGGGAAATCTGTTGAGGACTGTGGGAATATTTTTGTCTTCCTTTCTAAAAGGGGCTTAGAAGAAGTTCCTTTTTTTCGCCATTCTCTTTCTGCTAGGGATGGCTGTGGATAAAGATGTAAAGAGCAGAGCTGCAGAAGTTATCTGGTGACAATATATTATATGTTACTGACATTTTGAAGAAAGCAGAAAAGACTGGAAGGATTTTGAGTCTTTGATGACACGTTTAAGCTGCTGCTCTAAACCTAGAATTTCCTAACTTCAATTTTTTTATATGTGAATTCAATTTTTTTATATGTAAATGCTTTCACTATTAAAGCCAATGTTAATTAAGCATTCTGTACTTGCAAGCAAAAGCATCTCTAACTGACATAAACTTTCTTCTCAATAAAGACTTTTCCTTCTACTCCTGTCCTCATTTTCTTTCTTTCAAGTTCCTGATTGTCTCTATTACATATTTCGTACTTATGCCTTGCCAACTATTTCACATATGTACATCTTGCCTCTCTAATGGTTTGTAAATGTTTTGTTAGCAGGAAACAGCCTGTTTGTTACTTTAAGTGTTCCATACCATGACTTTCTCAGGATGGAACAATTAGGATTGTGTTGAATACCTGAATGATGTTCATCCTACAAAGTTAAGCATTTCAAGGCCAACTGTTAAAATCAGTACTTGCCCAAGTTGACAGCATCCAAAACCAGCTGAAAGCAGCCTTCTTGCTATTTTGAAGATCTATGAGTTAACAGGACCTGGACACTGAGATATACAGTAAAGTTTCTATGAAGGAAAGACTAATGCCCTTTGGATAAAGGTAGAGTTCACTTCATGTATTTGTACCTTTTAACCTTGACTTCATGTATTTGTACCTTTTCGCCTCATAGTTGCATGTTTTTAATGACATCTTTGGTCTGTGAATATTTGAAACATTAACATAATTATCTATCAACATATTGTATTTACCACCTGCTGGGGATGAAACATTGAAACTATCACTAGTAGCTCATTAACAATAACACTAGTCCCTCATTAACAGTGTTGACCCAATTACATGTTGTATATCCCAGGACAAATAACTGTAATTGCAACTCAAAAGTGATTTCATAAACATAAAGATTCTTTTTTTGAAATGCAAATTGGAATGCATTATTTGAATTTTCCACATAAATACAGGTTTAAATGAAACAAAGTCATTCAACCAAATAAAATAAAAATTCAATCTAAAGAGAGGCCATTTGGAATCAACTGGTACAGAGCACATTCTGCTTTGTAGGATCAAAACACTTTCATTGCTGGGTGCAGAAATTAAACAAGTTCGCAACAATGAAAGCCAGACATCTGGTAAGTGAGATCTACCCTGGCTATCAGCAGGTAGTGATTTTCTTTTGGACTCATTCAGAGTATTGTCTGTTGCCTGGACAATGGAAGTCTGATGAAGCATTGATATAATCTGCCTGCAGGTCTTAAATAAGCTTCATTGAAAAGATGGAAAACTGGAGAGATTTGTTTGGGAAAAAAATTAATTGTGTATATACATATATACACACACACATACACACACACATAAATAACAATGCCTCCACCATCATGTAGAAAAGATCTGTATAAACAGAAGCAAATACAGCGTGATATATTTGCAGAGGTGGGGAATGTTCTTTTACCAAGACAATTACTATGATAAAAATTAGGCAAAGATAGCCCAGGGAAACTGGGAAGAGACAGCTCTGAGAAAGAAAACCTGTGCTGAAGTCAAGATGTTAAAAGCAGAGACATTTCTTCAATATGAGCAGACTGCTCCACAGCTGTTTTTTCTGTTGAGGGAAAATTACTGCTGCAGGAATGGAGCCAAGGGATGGAGAAGGAAGAAAAGCAGAGGGGAGAATGAAACTGAAATTTACTGCCCAGAAAACCAGCTTCCAGGATTTCTTAGGAAGTCTCAGTTCAACAAACATTCGGGGCGGTGGTGGTGCCTGTTCTTGTTCTCTTACTTAATGAGGCAATGTATTGATAAAATGCTGTATTTACCATTTAAAACATTAAAATAACCAAGCACATACTGAGTGCCAGAAATCTCCCAGGCATTGTTATGATTGCTGGAGGAGGGATCCCAAGGATGAACACCCATCTCTCTCATGCGTTAATATCAAATAGTGAAGATAACCTTAATAAATTTTATGACTGAGAAAAAAAGTTCTGTGACCTCTCTTATGGGCTGAAAGAGCATGAGAAATACA
Organism: Pongo pygmaeus; assembly: GCF_028885625.2. NCBI lineage: Eukaryota > Metazoa > Chordata > Mammalia > Primates > Hominidae > Pongo > Pongo pygmaeus. Next base: position 66,600,344 of record NC_072390.2, read on the forward strand.
CTTCTGGCTGGGACACAAGCCGTATGATCAAGGGCAAAATACTCTGGCTGGGTCCCATTTTCCTTGTTTTTAAAGTCTGTTTCCTGCTCTACAGGCAGTTGTGAGAATCAAATAGTGCAAAGTTTATGAAAAGTGCTTTAAAGATGGCACCCACACAATGAAAAGTGTTGATGCCATCTATAGGAGAGCAGGTGAAGCGGGAATTGATTCTGGCAAGGGACACACTTTGGGAGTCCCATGAAACTGCAGCATGGCCAGAGTGCTTGACCACCCAGAATGTGCTGAGTTTAGGAGTTAATCTGATCCTGTGGATCAATTGTAATTGACTTATGTCACACAAATTTTGCCATTTCTGCAGGAGCCTTTGATGGAAAGTCATTGGCACATTACGTAGTTTCTTAACATGTACAATATTAAGGGACTTTTTTTTTTGCCCAATATTACTAAACTCTTGGTGATTGAGTTTTAAATGAGCCCTCTTCAGTCCTTCTTCCATATTGCTGAGGTGTCTTCAATGCATTTGTAATAAAGCATGTCACTTGACTCTCCTCATGTCTTAGCCCCCTGCAGTTTTGAACATGTGTTTTTATTAGCTTATTTCAGTTTTAAAACAAACCTCAGGCACAGAAGATAGAATAGGCAGTGTTTTTTTCCATTTCATTATAGAAGAAAAGAAGGCACAGACATTTGCCAAGTAACTTAGTGCTTACTAGGGACAGAGCAAACAGAGAACTTGAGGTTTTACTTTCCATTATTTTTATAACACTGCTTTTTCTCAGCACAGATCTGGACATTTTGATGTTCAGAAATAAGTGCAGGGTCAGTTGAAAGCATCATTTAACTAACTCTCTTTGTTATGCCATCACTAATATTGCATCATGCTGTCTTTTCCCACAGTGAGGTTTATTTTCATTTTTGTTTCCCAGAGTTGAAAATTTAATTAGTTATCTTTTCTTTCTATTCAATTAAGGTAAATGATAAAATAAGGTAAATCAAAGAAAATACTTATATTTAAGGTTCTCCAAAGTCATCCTAAAAGCATAACAATGGCAAGCATTTATTTTCTGACTTCATGACTTTGGTTAATTTTTTTCTCTTTCTCCTCTTCCTTTCTCTCTTTCTCTCTCTCTCTCTCACGCACACACACACACACACACACACACACACACTCACACATCTCCCTCAATGGGCCATTTGTCTGTTGACTATGAAGTGATGCCTGCCTTTGTGATTTAACTCAGAAAGTTTTTATCCCTAGCAATAAGAGATCACTGCTCCAAACTTGGATTTCTAATGGATCACAGATCTCTAGGTGTGGGATAAAGGGGACTTCATTTACAAAGAAGAGTCTCAAATTCGGGGCTAGGCTTCCTTTACTTTATTTCTTGGAGTCTATTCAAAATAATGTGGTGTAACAAAGGGCTCCTTACTACAGGAAAATCAAGTTTTACCTTTCCTGAATATATTGGAACAGCAATTAAAAAGAAAATTTGGAAACCGGAGTAATATTACTGTAGTGTAAGAATTATTGCTTTTTCCCCAAAATCAGTATCGAGACTGAACCAGATGATGTTGTTTCAACCACAAAAAAAAGTCTGACTTAACAATTTAGAACCAAAAAAAAAAAACAAGTTTTGCAGGATATACCAAAAGCAAAACACAAAACAAAACAAACCCCCACATATTTAAATTTAATAAGTAAAGTTCTCTTGGCAGAGTTTTAAGTATCTGCAGTAGAAGCAGCTGGCTGCATTATAGCTCTGTAAATGAAGAAATATTAAGCCAAACAAAAATACCAAAATGAAACTTATCATTTTATACCTGGCAATGCTGAGCATCAAGGCAGTGTGTGTGTGTGTGTGTGTGTGTCTATAAAGTTGGCTGTGTAAATAGTCTTTGTATCTGTTCACAGCTCTGTTATACGGCAATGTTTTCCAGAATATCTCATTTGGTATTTCCATTAACTGTGAGGAAAACCCAGCCAGTAAACTGGTATGCAAATGTAACAAAAAATGATAATGATTTTGATGATTAATAAAAAAAGGGAAGAGGATCTGTAAGATTTGTTTACCTACCATCCCTAACTACATCCTTGGTAATAACATCCTAAGTTTTCAGTGAGTACCGCTTTGTCCAACTCTGAATCTATGTCATTGAAATGTTAACTAGGTAGCATCACCCAGGTTTAGTTAATGAGAACTTTTCGAGGGATTTAAAAAATAGAATTGTCAGATATATACTTCCTTTTTTGGATTTCCAGCACCAAAGACAAAGCAAGCTTTGTCTAGTGTCATCTTAGGTACTATATAGACAGCCTGTGTGAGATAAAAGCCATCACACAGAGTAGGAAATAAGAGAAGGAGGGAGTCAAGCTGAGCCCTGAGAGTGGCGCGTTTGCCTGCCTATAAAGGAGAATTTCTGATAATTGGAAAAACGTGTATTCTTTAGGTGAGTTACAATTTGGCAAATAAACAGCACCTTCATGGAAAGGAGAAGAGTCCTGCGCTTCTGGGCGAATGCAGCTCATGATTTTGAGAGTAGAGTGTGGCAGGGTGTGTATGTGCAGTGCACCCACTGAATAACCATATGCAGTTGCCCAATCTGTTGCCATTTCTTGCATCCCTGGATCCAGCCATTTCTGCAGCTACTCTATCCTTGGACTTTTGCCATTATATGAGTCAATAACTTCCCTTTCTGCTCACAGAAGTTGAAAGTCACTAGCAATCAAATGAACCCTGTACTTAGTAAGTAGAAGCAGAATGTGCAAGTGTCAGATCTCAGAATGAAATTGGTTAAGATGGGGCATGGTTTGAATACTTGTCATCTATCTCAAGCTATAGCAGTGTAAACGGTTAAATTATGGTTTATCAACTCTTGGAACTCAGACAATCATTTCTGTTAAGGCTTGAGTTTTAGTGTTTATGTAAAATTGGTCTGTGGTTTTAATTTTGTTTTGCTTTCTAAAATTTATGCTTAATTTTTAACATGAATTGGGAAGAATTTCCACTGAAATGGAATTATCTCACACTGAAATATATAATCAGACTTACTGAGACAACTGTCTGGGACTAATCTTTATTGAAATAATTAATTGGAAACTTTCATAGTTCTTGCTCTACTCAGTTTCTCTACCTGTTATTTAGAAAAATATATCAGGAAAATTTACTTGAGAATTTTTTTTTAATTTTAATTTTTATTTATTATTATATACTTTAGGTTTTAGGGTACACGTGCGCAATGTGCAGGTTAGTTACATATGTATACATATGCCATGCTGGTGCATTGCACCCACTAACTCGTCATCTAGCATTAGGTATATCTCCCAATGCTATCCCTCCCCCCCTCCCCCCACCCCACAACAGTCCCCAGAGTGTGATGATCCCCTTCCTGTGTCCATGTGTTCTCATTGTTCAATTCCCACCTATGAGCGAGAATATGTGGTGTTTGGTTTTTTGTTCTTGCGATAGTTTACTGAGAATGATGATTTCCAATTTCATCCATGTCCCTACAAAGGACATGAACTCATCATTTTTTATGGCTGCATAGTATTCCATGGTGTATATGTGTCACATTTTCTTAATCCGGTCTATCATTGTTGGACATTTGGGTTGGTTCCAAGTCTTTGCTATTGTGAATAATGCTGCAATAAACATACGTGTGCATGTGTCTTTATAGCAGCATGATTTATAGTCCTTTGGGTATATACCCAGTAATGGGATGGCTGGGTCAAATGGTATTTCTAGTTCTAGATCCCTGAGGAATCGCCACACTGACTTCCACAAGGGTTGAACTAGTTTACAGTCCCACCAACAGTGTAAAAGTGTTCCTATTTCTCCACATCCTCTCCAGCACCTGTTGTTTCCTGACTTTTTAATGATTGCCATTCTAACTGGTGTCAGATGGTATCTCCTTGTGGTTTTGATTTGCATTTCTCTGATGGCCAGTGATGGGGAGCATTTTTTCATGTGTTTTTTGGCTGCATAAATGTCTTCTTTTGAGAAGTGTCTGTTCATGACCTTCGCCCACTTTTTGATGGGGTTGTTTGTTTTTTTCTTGTAAATTTGTTGGAGTTCATTGTAGATTCTGGATATTAGCCCTTTGTCAGATGAGTAGGTTGCAAAAATTTTCTCCCATTTTGTAGGTTGCCTGTTCACTCTGATGGTAGTTTCTTTTGCTGTGAAGAAGCTCTTTAGTTTAATTAGATCCCATTTGTCAATTTTGGCTTTTGTTGCCATTGCTTTTGGTGTTTTAGACATGAAGTCCTTGCCCATGCCTATGTCCTGAATGGTAATGCCTAGGTTTTCTTCTAGGGTTTTTATGGTTTTAGGTCTAACGTTTAAGTCTTTAATCCATCCTGAATTGATTTTTGTATAAGGTGTAAGGAAGGGATCCAGTTTCAGCTTTCTCCATATGGCTAGCCAGTTTTCCCAGCACCATTTATTAAATAGGGAATCCTTTCCCCATTGCTTGTTTTTGTCAGGTTTGTCAAAGATCAGATAGTTTTAGATATGCGACGTTATTTCTGAGGGCTCTGTTCTGTTCCATTGATCTATATCTCTGTTTTGGTACCAGTACCATGCTGTTTTGGTTACTGTAGTCTTGTAGTATAGTTTGAAGTCAGGTAGTGTGATGCCTCCAGCTTTGTTCTTTTGGCTTAGGATTGACTTGGCGATGCGGGCTCTTTTTTGTTTCCATATGAACTTTAAAGTAGTTTTTTCCAATTCTGTGAAGAAAGTCATTGGTAGCTTGATGGGGATGGCATTGAATCTGTAAATTACCTTGGGCAGTATGGCCATTTTCACGATATTGATTCTTCCTATCCATGAGCATGGAATGTTCTTCCATTTGTTTGTATCCTCTTTTATTTTGTTGAGCAGTGGTTTGTAGTTCTCCTTGAAGAGGTCCTTCACGTCCCTTGTAGGTTGGATTCCTAGGTATTTTATTCTCTTTGAAGCAATTGTGAATGGGAGTTCACTCATGATTTGGCTCTCTGTTTGTCTGTTGTTGGTGTATAAGAATGTTTGTGATTTTTGTACATTGATTTTGTATCCTGAGACTTTGCTGATCATTCCTGACAGTAAAAAATATTTGCAATTACTCTTCTTTCTTGACTAGTCATCTACAGATGTTTCGTTTTTATATACATTTTTAAAAGCCAAAATTTTAAATGTGTAAAACTACTTATAATATTTATCTTTTAATATTTGATTGCTATTTGCTTTCATCATTACAGTTTCTTTGTATTTTTCTTAGATATTTTGGTATTTTTTCTAGTCTCTCAAATTGCTTTTATTCTCTTTTATAATAATGAAAGTATTTAAGGCTGTGGGGGTTTTCTTTGCTGAATGCAGCTTTTGCTGTATCATTTAAGTTTTGGTGCATTAGCAATATTGTTACTTTCTAAATAGTCTACATTTGTAATTTAGATACTCCCTTTAAACCAGAAGTAATTTAGTAATATTCATTTGTTGTGTGTGGGTATGTGCCTGTGCCTGTTTATTTCCAAGTCACTGAATTTGTGTTTGTTCATCTTTTATCCTATAATTTAATACATTATGCTCATGACAGGTAAGAGTCCCAATATATAAAAAGCAGTTGGAGAAAAATCTGGTCACATAATCTTAGGGGATTTTACTGGCTTCAAGATGTTTTGAGAAGACATGAGTGCTAACTTATTCAAAAAAAGAAGCTTTCACTGGGTTTTATGAATCTATCCACCCAATATTTCTACTTTTTAAAATCCCCTCCTGATGTCCATCCTCAACTTCCATTTTATCTTTAAAATCTAAAATTCAGAATAAATTACTAGAGTTACTAAAGAATAAAGACCCAGAGGAGACCCCTGAGATTTACCTATGAGAGACTTGGAATCAATTGATACAGAGCACATTCTGCTGAAGGATCAAACACTTCGATCCTTCTTAATTGTCCGTGTTCTATAACACCACTGATTAGATGGATTATTTCAATCATTTCAAATTTTCTTGACCTTCCAAATAATTGAATTCCATCTCGTGCCTCCCTAAATCCACCACCAAAGCATAAAACTATGCTAAGTTATGGGTACTTATATATTAAATAAAGAACGAGTTGGTTAAGATGATTTTATCTGGAAGTTGTCAACTTTAATAACAAACATAGAGAGGCACTCTAAAAAAAAATAATGTTTTTATTTCAGGATAGGCATTGCAATGGGAATATGCATGGCCTAGCAAACTATGTGTCTACTCAGGGAGACAAAAAAGGCAACGTTTTTAGGAGAAAATTGGGGAGAGTTTATATAATTGTTTTTGAGATAATTATCCTTGCCTAAAGTAATCAGTAACACGGGTAGTACCAATCCGAGGTTAGGCAGGCAGTTGTTGAGCAGATGTCCTCAAAGAGGTATTTTTTTTTTTTTTTTTTACTGGAAAGTTCCAATGGCCTTTGTGTAAGAGTTGGATTTTGGAGTCTTTTGAGATAGTTCTTGTTTTTAGGCACTTATTCATGAAAAACCTCCTTTCATGGCCTTCGGTGGTTCTTTCAGTTTTTAAAACGAGTGACTCCATCTTGATTCTGACAACTTTCACAAAGTTTTTTAAAAATGTGGTTGAATAATAACGTTTATTATCTCCTAAGCCCCCAAATATGACTGATCTAGGGGTTGCTTGTGGTCCAAAATCCCCAAGGACTCAGATTTTTCTTGTCTTCCTGATGTACCTAATCCTAACAGGTCATTTACACCTGCCCTCCTGCACCGTGTTTGCAGGATTGTGTTAGCAGCTCCAGGTCCATCATTATTCAAGGAACAGCAAATCCACTTTTCAAAGAAAAAATTTCCTAGAATATCTTTAGAAGATTTCCTCTTAAGTCTCTTTGTCTGGAATTGTGTCATATGTCCTTTCCTGAAGCAGTCACTCTCAAAGAGCACAGGAAGCATTTTTTATCTTAGTGCAATGAGGATTCCTTTCCTTAAATAGGGGAGAAGAGCCTGGTGCTTCTCTGAACACCTGGCTAGTTGATGCCCTCATAAAATCAAGAATGTGTTTTCTAGGAACAAGGAGGCTTTTGTTTAAACAGCCAGTAGTGTCAGTCATGGAAAACATTGATTTGCTATCAAGACATCTCAAATGAGCAATGGATAAGAGATAGAATGTCAAAGAGGGGGTCTCCCAGAGAATGAAGATTTCTCGATATGGTAAAGAAAAAGAGGGTGATAAAATAGATTTTAAAATTCTCTACTATTCAGTAAAATTTACTTTATTTCTACTTGTATATTAGGACTATATATTAACAACCAAAATTATAGTTGAGTTTTGATTTGACCCAATTTGAACATGTTTGTCTTTAGTGGGTATTGAACAAAGTTTGAGTTATTGTGATCACTGATACATTTTTTTTACCTCTTTTTAAATTTTATTTTTGTTCCACATTTGGAACAATTTTTTTGTATTTTTCTAGATTGCTATGTTTTTGCTTTTATGTTTGCCTTTAGGTTTTACAAAAGAGCTTCTTATTTATCCAAATTTGAAAATCAAAAGGGAAATGCTAACATATGAGAAGTTTAACACAATTTTACTTTATCTGCCTCTACCAGATGTATTAGTCTTTGGGGAGACTGTTTTTGATCAAAATTCTTTTTATAACATTGTCTTCTTTTTAAAAATATAACAGCTTTATTGAAACATAATTCACATAGCTCACCCTTTTAAAGTGAAGAAAGTTGTGCACGGATTACTGCCATCTAATTACAGAACATTTTTTATCAACCCCAAAAGAAAGCTCATACCAATGGAGTCACTCCCTGTACTTCCCCCTCCCCAGCCCCTGATAAGCACTAACCTACTTTCTGTATATATATATAGATAAATTTATATATATATAGAATCTATATATATAAATTTGCCTATTCTGGACATTTCATGTAAATGGAATCACATCATATGTGTTCTTTTGTGACTTCTTTTAGTTAGCATAATGTTATGAAGGTTCATCTATATCAGAATACCATTCTTTATGGCGCAATACTATTCCATTGTATAAATATGCAAATGTTGTTTATCTTTTCTTTAGTTGATGGACATTTGAGTTGTCTCCACTTTTTGGCTCTTATGAATAATGCTGCTATGAGCATTTTTGTAGAAGTTTTTGTATAGACATGTGTTCATTTCTTTCATACATAAACCTAGGAGTGGAATACCTGGATCATATGGTAATTTTATGTTTAACATTTTGAGTAAATGTTAAACTGGCTTCCAAAGAAGCCACATCATTTTATATTCCCACCAACAATGGGTGAGGGCTCCAATTTCTCTACAGTCTTACCAAAACTTGTTATTATTTCCTTTTGATTCTAGCCATTCTAGTGGACATAGGCATCTCATTGGGGTTTTGGTTAGTATTTCTCTAACAGCTAATGATGTTGAGTACCTTTTCATGTGATAGTTGGCCATTGGTATATCTTCTTTAAAGAAATGTCTACTCAAATCCTTTTCCCATTTTAACTAGATTGTTTCCTTATTCAATTTTAAATTTCTTAATATAATATTTATATTATAAAGAATATAATAATATATAGGCAGTTATCAGGCATATAATTTGCCAATATTTTCTCCCATTCTGTGGGTTGTCTTTTCACTTTCTTGATAATGTTCTTCCAGCCAAAATTTTTAATTTTGATTAAGTTCAATTTATATATATTTTTTCTTGGATTGTTTGCACATTTGGTGTCATAGCTAATAAATCATTGTCTATTTTAAGGTTGTGAAGATACACTTAGGTTTTTGTCTAAGATTTTTATAATTTTATTTCTTACATTTAGGTAGTGGTATGTATGAGTCTGAAGTGGCTTTGGTAGTCTAGATATAAATATTTTACTTAATTCACCTGTTTTCAGTATAGTACTCCTACCCTTATCTGCCCAACTTTCTTTAGTCTGAAAATTGCCTGATTTTACTATCTTTAGAGAATAAACCTTTCCTTTTCTGCAAGTATTGGAGAAAGAAAGACATCCGTTGCATGGAATAGGGGACGGGGATTGGGCACTAACAGCTTTGTAAACAAACTTCTAGTTAATGCTCTTCTTTGTAGTTTTACCTCCACCTCTACTTCAGAGGCACCAGGTGCCACTGATACTTAAGATTGTCAGCGTTAGTTAATTTCTGTGGTGTAAATTGGGCCATTTCTGTGCTACTCTTAAAACTTCTTTGGGATTCAGCACTCTAGCCTTGGTAAATTGCTTCTTGTCTATTTACAGCTCAGTTTTACAATTTTTTTCTGCTGCTTTATTCTTTTTGCTTATTTTCTGTTTGGTCCTTAGTGTCAATAACATCTGTCCCATAGTTTCAGTTTCTATGCAGAAGGGAGCAAAAGTAAATGCCTATTTTCACTCTGCCATCTTTTTTTTATTATTATACTTTAAGTTTTAGGGTACATGTGCACAATGTGCAGGTTAGTTACATATGTATACATGTGCCATGCTGGTGTGCTGCACTCATTAACTCGTCATTTAGTATTAGATATATCTCCTAATGCTATCCCTCCCCCCTCCCCCCACCCCACAACAGTCCCCAGAGTGTGATGTTACCCTTCCTGTGTCCATGTGTTCTCACTGTTCAATTCCCATCTATGAGTGAGAACATGCGGTGTTTGGTTTTTTGTCCTTGCACCCAGAAGCCTAAAGAAGCACTTTTTTTGTTTTTTCAATCAAGTGATCTCTTTTATAAAGGAAATTGGAGCTGCACTATATAGGTTTTTCCTACTCTAGTTCTATCTGCTCGGTAGTTAGTGTCAGTTCCTCTCACATTCTGCCTTTATGTTTTCTGACAGGTTTGGTTTCCAAAGTTGTGAATCTTCTTTAAAACTTGTCTTCATGGATAGCTCAGTGATAGGTTGAGATAACGATAGGCTGTGTTGCAGTTTTATAGTCAGAGAACATTTGAACTAGAAATCATTTTTGTTTAGAAAATTGTGTGACATAATTGGGTACAAAAGTAAAATTGGGGATGTTAGCCTCGGATATTATATTCCTTAAGGGAAAAGGCCTTTTACTACATTTTTTCTTTAAATGTCTTGTCACCTGAGCCCTATTGCAGTACATCCAGATTGTCAAGTCACAGGTGTTCAATGTGTTCTTAGCCACACTTTTCTGAGAGCTTCTCTTACAGCAGAACTCCACAAAAGAGACCTGAAGACACTGTATCATGCTCGCTCCCTAAGGTTATTATTCAATTTCATGATTCTGCTATACTATCTCTAAGATAATGGGTTCAAAATTTGCAACTCTGTTTCTAACCTCTTCTTTAAGTTTGGATTAATTTATCCAGCTATGACTCGGGTGCCTATTAGGCATGTAAAAAGGGAAGTCTTAATTTCATCTTCCTACCTGTTTCTTCCCAAGTGTTTTCTATCTTGGTAAATAACTCTACCATTTACCCCCATTACTCAGGCCCAAATCCTAAGAGTAATTTTTGTAGGGTAACCAGCTACCTTGGTTTGACTGGGAGGTTTACCAAGATGTAAGCTTTTCAGTGCTAAAACCAGTTTGTCTTAGACAAACTGGGATGCCTTGAATATTCTAAATTATTGATTCCTCCTTTCTCTCCCTCATATCCCTCACACAAGATATTAAATAAATGAATAAATGAATGATGATTCCCTGACAAGATGGTATCCTATAGAATCATAGTAGCAGGCTGAATTAAACTAGTGGTAAACCACAATCTGATATGTTTCGTTTGTAATCATAAAGCCAAAAGTAGGGATGTTAGAATAACTGCAGCCTCATGTTGAGAAACAGCAATCAACTCTTCTATCAGGAAGAGAGTTGTGAATTTGAAATCACTTGTATTCTTCAAAATTACTTCAAATTTTGTTCCATGAATCAGTTTTCAATTCAATAGAGTGCTGTCTGTCTGCAAGAGTTTCCCTAGTATGCTGTGTGTTATTGGAGCTGAAATTGAGAGGGTTATCTTGTCTTTATGTGGTTAAGTAATAGCAATAATGCCAACAAACAAAATCTATTTTTTTAGGTAAAATCTTTTGTTTTCTAGTGATGAAATTTCAACTCTGTTTAAAGTCAAAAGTGAATTATTAGTGAAAATTTATTTATTAAATAGTAATTAACTTCTGGGTGACAGGCTCCCTTTAGACATTAAGGGTAAAACAATGAACACAAATATCTTATCTGCGGGGAGAATCAATTTGATTCACAACAGATGTATAAGTAGAGAAGCATTATGAGGAAAAAGTCAAGATAATAGGGAGTGAAGGGGTAAATTAAATAATATAAAAGCAGGTGAAAGACAGTGAAGGGAGTTGCTGTTTTAGATAATGTCTAAAAAGCTTCTCTGCAGAAGTAATAATTGAGCAGAAACCTGAATGAAGTGAGGGAGTGGAGGGAGTGAGCTATGCAAAGGTCTCAGGAAGGAACATTCTGAGCCACGGGAAGAATGAGAGCAAAGTCCTGCTTGGAGAATAGCAGGTTGTTCAAACCAAGTTGGGAAGAATGAGCATGAAGCCAGGTAGACAATGGGAGTCAAATCACTTCAGGCTTTTAGGCTATAGAGAAGACTTTGGATATATTTTATATAGGATAAGAAGCCAATAGGGAAATCTGACCTCTCTGGTGGCTGTGGGGAGAATAGACAATATGAAGATGAAGTGGAAGAAGGATACCCTGGTAGAAAGCTTGACCATTTATCCAGATGAGAGATGATGCTGGCTTGGACTAGGATGGCAGAAGTGAAGAGAGATGGTCAGAGTCTACTTCTGACCAAATGTGATCCAAAAGACTACAATAAGAAATTAGGTGTAGGTTAAGAGAGCGAGAAGAGTCAAATATGGCTACAGATTTTTTGCCTGAGGATCTTAGAATAGATGCAGTTGCCATCTTTCTCATAGGAGGAGACCAGGGTGGGGTAGAGATGTGTATCTGGGGCAGGAGGAGAATTTAATTTGGGGTGTGCTAAGCTGAGGATTTCTAACAGATGTGCAAGTGACAATGTTGAGTATAGGGAGATTGTGGAACAAATCTGGAGTTCCAGGGAAACACTGGGGCCAGAGACATAATTTGGGAGATGTCAGTGAGTAGATGGTACTTATGGCCGTGAGGTTGAGTGAGATAACCAAGAAAGGGGAAATATGGATGAAATGTGAGAATTGAGATTGCAGGGGAGTGGGGGGCATTAATGAGATGGTATATGTAAGGCACTCAGAGCAAGCATGATTTAGTGAGTGTTAATAGTACATTATTTTAAGGGTTTGTTAAAGCATAAGTCAAAAAGTACATTAAAAGACCTGGCAGTGGAGACTGAGATGAGGCAGTTGGAAGGTAGAAAAAGAGAAAACCAGGAGAGTGTCACATGCTCAATGCCAAAAGAAAAAAGAGTGATCAACTTTTGTAAAAAGCTGCTGAGAGGTCAAGTAAGGTGAGGCAAAAATAAATAAATAAATAAATAAATAATAAAATAAAAGCAACATATTTTAGGACAATTAAATTTGATAGGCAAGAAGAAGAAAATGGAGGCATTGTGCTTCAAGTTGAAGAAAAGAGCAGTCTATTTACCATGTATTTTGGGCTATGAGATTGTAGGGTGGGGTTGAGAGATTTAAGCGGGAAAGATGGGTTTCTTCTCCCTGGAAGGCCATGCCTTGGAAGTGGTGCTGGCAACCAACATGGGTTCCTGTAAGAGCCACACCTTAAAGACAGTTGCCTTGGGAGTCTGAGCAAGGGACTCTTTATGAAGTGGAGCCATTTGCAAAGCTGCTCAGCACGAAGTAGATGACAGAGGCTTTGGCAGCAAGCTGGGCAAATGAGATTCTACTCTAAATCCAACAACAGAACTGGACAGATGGTAAAACCTGAGGCCAATGGTGCATCTTGGGGCTGCAACAGCGATAGTTGCCACTGCAATTGCAGGCTTAGAGGCCTCTTTTGAGGAAATGAGTTAATGTTGGGGACTCCTAGATAATATCAGGCAGGCTGGTTGCTGAGTAGGATTTAATTTGATTTTAAAGACATGTACATTATTGACACCAGAAGTGCATGGTGGTGCAATTTGCAGACATCTCTGCTTCTGTAATTGTGTCCACTTGTGAGAGATCTGACATTGCTCTCTATGTCTGGGTATGAATGATGTAGTTACTCTTGTTTATGTTGGGGTGACCTCAGTGTCAGGGGATGCTTTCTCTTTGAGATGAGTAAGAATGATCAAGGGTGAGCATGCAGTTGGCAGGTTTCTGTTATAGATGTGCATTATGCAGATTGACCTCTAATGATTCGATTTCCTGCCAACACAACCTTTCTACAGCATTGTGTAAATAATGTTTGTAAGCTGTCCCTTATAATCTACTTTCCCTGGCACTGGGTAAGTTTCATGTCCACTGAACTTGCCAGTTCCCCATGAAACTACTGGCAGCATCTCCTTTACCAGGGGCAAGTGAGTGTCAAAGAATTGTATAATTATTTTACCTTGAATAGACCCAGGATTTAAGAATGAAGTTCCCCTAAAGTACGGCAGCATAGAATTTCTGATCCTCAAATTGTTGAATGGCAGCTAAACATTTGACAACATCACAACAGTCATTTGGCTAAGCATTTCAAATGCAGGTATACAACATCATGTTGAATAACTACATTTTAAGCTTTTGGTTAATTTATACTATATGTGTATAATGTGTATGCACGTATGTACTATTAATGTAATTGCTTTATATTCATTGTAGGTGTTCTGGTGCCTGCTTTTAATCTTGGTACCTAAAAGAAAAAAGTGTTGCAACAACAGCAAGTTCTCAATGGCTGCTTTGGTCACAGTTGTTGATTACCAACCTGTCATGCTGAGGTGCTTGGTGGCTGCTAGGATAGGATGGCAGATGAAGGACTGGAGAGACACATGGCTGGGCTTAAAATATAGCCCCAAACCAGTGGCCAAGCTGCAGCTTCGCTTGAACAATGTGAGGCATCTGGAAGGACAGTGAGGGGCATATCTAGACCAGATCAAATCAGTAGGTGTACATCTGTATGGCAAGGGCACATTGTGGGCAAATGAAGAATTGGAATAATCCATAGGAACACAGCCTAGAGCTTCAAAGGTCTTTGATTGGTCAGCTGGGGTTCAAAGGTTAGAGGGCAACACAGATAACTGAGGAAGCAGGGCCTGGAATCCAGGCAAAGAAACCAGACACTTGTTCAGAGAAACAGCAGCAGACAAGTTCTTCTTCCTGAACCAGGTAGTCTCAACTAGGGGAACTAGTTAAGACAGTCTTCCTGTGCATCCACCAGGTGGAGATCCATTTGTTTGTTTGTTGAATTGATGTTTGATTCAACACTTGATGCAGAAGACAATGGCTTGGCTCTCACAAAGCTTATGGTGTACTGGGTAAGACCTACATGAAATTTATACTTGATATCAAGTGATGAGGGTACATTAAGAGCAAAGCCCAGATTAGAAAGAGAAGTGAGAGAGAGAAAATGAAAGGCCATTACTACTCTGTAGTTTGGGCCATTGAGGAACTGAAAGCCCTATCTGGGGTGCAATGGTGGCCTCTTCTCCCTGCCCCTGTAGTCCTTGAACACTCCTAGTGGAGATCACCTCAACCCTGTAGGCTCAGTTCCACCTGAGTCCCGCCTACAGGTGGCTGAAGTTTAAGGATCCAGGAACTTGTTGGGCCCAGCCTTGGCCCTCGCCCTGCTGTGCTGGTGACCTGGCAGTTCTGTGGGGACAAGGGACCAGCCTATATGCCTTTTGTGGCAGTCTTTCCCTTTTCCTAGTTCTTTAGTAACCAGATCATACCTGATTCCCAGCAAAGGGTTTCCTTCTTTGAATGTCTATTCCTCAGAGATAGAATTACCTGGCCTGAGGTTTAACTCCAGAAACCTGTTGCCAGCACCTGCTGCTGCTGCTGCTGCTGCTGCTGCTGCTGCTGCTGCTGCCACCGCTGCTGCCTCCTAACACAAGCCTGCCTGAAATTTGGGCCCGAAATTGGGTGTTTCGTCTCTCATTCCTTCCCAGCTCAGGTGGACACCCTCCCTTATTAACTTGGAGTAGTCATTCTACAAACCTTTCTCTTTTGTTACTTCTTTCTTTCAGATGGATTTCTAGGCCTTAGAATATATGTTTTCCTTGTATCTCAAATTTTAACCTCTGGCATAAAGTCCACTTGATGCCAGTCTTTAACCAGGGCGACATGTTTCCTCATGTGTGCTCTTTTCTAGTCAGGACTATCTGCTGCTTCCCTGGGCCATAGTTCTGGGAGCAATGCTTACTCAAATCATTCAGGAGAGAAATGCAAATGTCGGAATAGATTTTTGGCTTGTCATGTTCAGTTGTACAATTCCTCAGGGCAGGACACTGTCCTTTCCCTTTGGACAGGATGACTAGCATTTGTTTATTTTGTTTCATTTCAAGCAGCTCCAGGGGCAATAAGCTTTAAAAAATATTCTGTAACAGCAAAGCCTTCTGAAATAAAGGGCTTACTCTATTTCCCTGGCCAAATGTGATTTTTGATACAATTCTCATGTTTTAGCTTTTCTAGTTTAAAAACTTGCATACTGGGAAAATAAGGAAAAAATCCTAGAAGTTGTATGAGAAGGATGAAGACTCTATGCTCATTTCCATATATGAATTTTTTCCTTTGACTGTAGTCCTAAAACTCTAATGTTTTACTTTAGAAGGAGATTCATTGGTTGCCTCATCATCCATTTTGAAGACCATTACTACCATAAATAAATACCCAGTACTTGTTTGGAGAGAATAGATTTTCTTAGACAGCATATCTGAATATTAAGGATAATAAACAGGTACTTGTCTAGAGAGTAATCTATCTGTTCTAACTGCTAGATTTTGAAATTATGTTTAGTATTAAGAAGAAATTACAGCAGTATTTAATGAAATACATTTGAAATCAAATCCAGACTTTAAAATATTAAAAGTAAGCAATGTCCTTCAAGGACATAATCTGTGTATATATATACATATGTATAATATTTTAAAAGCAACTTTACAAATAATGTCAGTGCTTTGAATAGGCTTATCAGACTACTGATGGGTAGGAAACCATGGTTAGGAGGCCAACACAGAGGGAAATTGAGAAACTTACAGCATGGCTATATCCCATAGGCAATTGGAATTTATTAACCAAAGATGGATGCAAAGGTCAAAACTGAAGGTTGTAGAATGAGAGGTTATTATCTGGAAACAACCTTGAAAGTATTTATCTGGTCCAGGACCCTTATTTGAGGAAAGTGAGACTCAATTAAGGAGATAAGATTTATACATGTAACCGTATGTATCACATACCATTACTGTAAATAACATAAGATAATACAACATAAAATGAGTGGTAGTCAGTTCATCTCAACATTTGTTGAGACCTCCATACAGTGTGCTAGGAGCTAAGAATACAAAGATGGATGGCATAAGTATCTGCGCTGGCATACAGAACAGAATATTTAAAGAAGCAAGCTGTTTTGGTGGTTGAAAAAGTATGAACTCTGAAGGAGAGCTGCCTGGGTTCAACTTCTGTCTTTAGCACCCACCTCACAGAATGGTCACTTAAGGAATGCATGTAAAGCACCTGGAACAGTGCATCACACTTAGGAAGCAATAAGAGTCACTGTATGATTTTAGAAGAGTGATGCTCAAAGTGGGTTTTGTACTGAGCTTATACAAAATAACACATGGGGGTATGTATTAGTCCATTTTCACACTGCTGATAAAGACATACCCCAGACTGGGCAATTTACAAAAGAAAGAGGTTTATTGGACTTACAGTTCCATATGGCTGGGGAGGCCTCACAATCACGGCGGAAGGCAAGGAGGAGTTAGTCACATCTTACATGGATGGCAGAAGGCAAAGAGAGAGCTTATGCAGAGAAACTCCTGTTTTAAAAACCATCAGATCTCGTGAAACCCATTTATTATCATGAGAACAGCACAGGAAAGACCTGCCCCCATGATTCAATCATCTCCCACCAGGTCTCTCCCATAACATATGGAAATTGTGGGAGCTACAAGATGAGATTTGGGCGGAAATACAGAGCCAAACCATATGAAGCTAGATGTTGGAAGGAAGAAAATGATAAAACTTCTATTTAGATTGTAACCTCAAAATTATAAATTGTTTCATGAGTGCTAGATGTAAGTTGAAACTGGGGCCCTCATTCAATAATATGGAAGACAGTTGTGTCATGAGAGTATAAGGGAAGAGCCCAGAGGGTTGGAAGTGTGTTCCTATTCACTTGTTTCCAGTATATTGAGATATACTGCATTTGACATATGCCTGGATAAGTGAATTGAGATTTAGTTTTTTAAATTTCTAAATTTTTCCATTGATATTTTAACCTGAAAGAAAAGCTACAAGAAAATATTTCCTGTATGTCCCTTACTAATTATTTATATTTTTCCCAATTTGCTTGACTGCTCTCTGTATGTATGTATGCATTTTCCTGGATCATTTGAAATAAGTTGGAGACATTGTGTACCATTATCTCTAAATATCTCATTAAGTATTATAGAAGAACAAGGACGTTCTCCTAAATGACTACATTACCATGATCAAAATCAGGAGAATCGAATATTGACCCTATCATCATTCCAGGATCCAGCACAGGATCCAGTCCAAGATAACACAGTATGTTTAGTTTTGTGTCTCTTTAGTTTCCTTTAGTCCGAAACAGTTTATTAGCCTTTCTTGCTTTTTTCTTGACCTTGGTACTTTTGATATATATGGGTCAATTATTTTGTGAAATAACCCTCAATTTGGGTTTGTCTGTATCCTCATGGTTGAATTCAGGTATGTATTTTGGGTAGGGAATACAACAGACATGATCATTATATAGGTCTCAGTGCACCACGTTGAGAGGCACTTGATGTTGGTTTGTCCTATTATCGATGCTATTAAATGTGATCCCTTGGCTAACGCAGTATCTGTCCAGTTTCTCCACTATAGAATTGCTGTTTTCCTCTTTGTGATTAAATAAATAATTTGGGAGAAGATAATCTACTAAGCAAGTAGCAGAGGGTAAAATGCTACCTGCTAATGGGAAAATATTCATTCTTCTTGCTATGGTTAAGAATGGCTGATTTTAATCCAAGGAAAATAGTCATGAACTAAAGTCATTCTTTTATCGCTGAATACTTGGGTTATACATTAGAGAACACTGCTGATGATTTGAAGAGACAAATACTGAAATTTAAAGTAGGAGAGGCTTACTATATAGTTAAAAGAAAGTGCTTTTTTTAAAAAACAGATTTCAGTGTTTATGATAATGGCTAGATTGAATTTAAATATTGAAATAGATCAAAGACTAATTTGGGATTTCAAATAGGAAAGATATACTGGAGAATACATTCTCAACAGCAAGTGACTTAAGAAGTTAAACTGAATTATTTTACCAAAAAGTCAAGTGTAATCACTTATGGAACAGCTGCTTTGATTGGAGTAAACATAGGATTTTAAGTTCTAGGTTAGGTTTGCTAAAGACTCCACATATGAAAGTTATTAACCACCCAATTTACAGGTAAAATATTTCAGTCAACAAGTTGAAGCTTGAGGTGCATGAAATTATAGCATGTCATCAATATTTAATTTTAGATATCAAGTCCTTTAAAATACGGTTGTTTATAATATTATGTAATGAGCTGTGTGTTTATCACAAAGATCTTTTGTACCACACGGTGATTCATGGGTTACCTTATGGCAAAATACTTAGACTTATCCCACTTATAAATACTATGCATGTATTTATATATTTAGAAAGACATGTGTTCTAGATGGGCTGACATCTTCTGTGGTGACAAATGGTTGCTTCAGTGGTATTGAATAGTGTTCTACCAAGCATATATATAAAAATTTAAAACTCTTCTCTCAAGTAAGGTAATCTTTTCTTTAAACAGTAAGAAAGTAGTAACCAATGAAATAAAACCCAAAGCACACAAAGCAAAAAAAGCAAAGGAACCAACACCACCTACCACGGATTAGAGAATTGAAAATGGCTGTTTCAAAACGCTGTTATTGTTTTGTGATTTTCCCCCATAAATTATGCTATAATTAAACATCATATATTAAATGTAAAAAAAATTCTAGTAGCATGTTCCCAGGTTTCTTGAACGCATGGATCCAAATAAACAAAAATGTAGAACTTTCCAACAGTTGTGCATTAGAGCTTCTCATCAGCCAGTTAGTTCTAAGAGCAACTGATTGACATCAGAAGGAATAGAACTCTATTAACTGAATAGTTGGTGGACAGCATTGGTGGTGTGGGTGGCAGTGGATATTACGATTACTAAATACAGCCAATGATGCATTTCTCCTGTTTATGTTTATGTAATTTTGAGGTATCATTTTCAGCTATAGAGCTATTGAAACAGGTATTGGAATAAACCGAATTTAGACCCCGACTTTTAAGTCACTGTATTACGGAGTATTTAACTAAGATCTTAAAAACATAGTGAAACATTCAATCATATCGCTTTCTCTCTCCAGTAAAATGGTTTGACTCTTTATAATCAAAATTGTATATTTCACAAGAACCTACCCTTTCAACTTATTTTTTAGTGTTTTCTAAGTAAATGTATTAAAGCAGTTATATGTGTACATGACTTAAACATTTGTACTGATATGGGTTCACTTTCAGATTGGAGGCCAGATGTCTAGAGCAGGGAGAATCAGCCTAGGTGTGGTTGTCAGGGGACACTTCACAGGGGGATGTGACCGTCTAGAAAGGAGTAAGATTTGGAATGCAGCCTCTGACCATTAGGGTAAAAATGATTACAAATAGATCTGGTTTCCTAGAGTAAATGGGGGAAATCAATTCATAAATTTTTCATGCTCATCTCTGTCCTGAGACATTGGAGCATGGAAAGCCCTGCCCTTAAGAAACCAGAGTTCCTGGACAGAAGAATGTCCTACTTGTGAGGAAGAAAGAATTCAGCAATTATTCGTTGAATACCTTCCATGGGCTTTTATTTACTGGCAAATATTGGGATGGATACAAAGCAGCCAGGGTATGTAAAAAGATAAGCTTGAAACAAGGGGCAGATGAGGTCAGAGGGAAAAGCAGATTTTTTTTTTTTAAACTAGAAAGCTTGTGGCATTACCAACCTTACTCCCTGCCACTTTTATCTTTCACCATCCAAAGCTTTCTATCTTGTTGTTCACTGGCCTGGAATGCCCCTGGGACATCTGGCTCCTTCTCATCCTTAAGTCTTAGTTCCAATGGTTTCCTCTTCAGATAGGTCTCTAATCACCACTGTCAAAGGCAATCATTCCACTGACATCCATTTTCTATCTTAGGTGGTTCCCTCTATAGCAATTATTATTGTTGATTATTGCATATTAATTGGTTTGTTTGCCTGTTTGTTCTCTTTCTCCTTCCCCTACTCTCAACTAGAAAGTAAGATTAGAGCTTTTATTTTTTCTCTTTCACCATTTTATACCTAGGAATACCTAGCACATAGTACAGGGCTTGACATAAAAGCAATTATTTAGTCGACAAACAAACGTAGTAAGAATCACAACTGAGTCTTGGAGGATGGTAGAATCTGGATTAATGATGAAAGTGAGGCATTTGAGAATGGAGAAACAACCTCAACAAAAATGTGGAGGTAGAGTAGTGTGAAATATGTTTGGAAGATGGATAAGACCAATTAAGTTGAATAGAAGGCTTGGGAAATGCAATGGCTGGGCAAAACATTAAATAGGAAATTCCAGCCAGGGCGTGGGAGGTTTTGTATGCTAGCCTACGCATATCACAAGACAATTTGGACTTTATCCTGTGTGTGGTCAACAGGGAGTCACTAAACTTTGATGGAAATTATAAATTAGAAAACTTAAATTGGTATATCCCTTGGCACTGGCTAACTGAACACAATACAACCCCCTGTTGGTTAAGGGTTCTGGAGAAATTTCTGTCCAGACAATGCTGGAAAGAGCATTGACCAAATTCATGTTGTAGTGGGGAAGAGGTAAGCCTACTTCCGGGTAGAACTCTATTTTCAGTGAGTACTCAAATCCCCCTGGATAAAGAGGAGATGGGTTGTATACTTTTAAATCCAGGAATAAATTTGAATAAAACCCTTATTTATTTTATTCAAAATGTAGCCTACTTCAAAAGACTTTGCCAGAAGGCTTGGACTCCAGACTACTATATTATAGACTAACCATTAATCTCTTTAAAAATCTAGGCTCTAAACCGGGTGCAGTGGCACGTGCCTGCAGTCCCAGCTACTCAGGAGGCTGAGGTAGGAGGATTGCTTGAGCCCAGGAGTTCAAGTCCAGTTTGGGCAACATAGCAAGATTCCATCTCTATTTAAAAAAATCAGGCTCTGCCACTTATTTGGGATAACCAGTAAGTTGGAGTAACTTAGCTTCAACTTTTAAGACTGTAGACTGGACAGAAGAATGCCCTACTTGTGAGGAAGTGAGAAAAAAATCCCAGCACTGGCACATGCTTACACAACACATTTCATTCCTAATGTTTAGCTGTATCCCACCCCAGTGTCAGTTAAATAAGGGATAAAAATGTTCCTATTTGGTACTTATGCAGCCTATCTAGGAAACCTATTGCACAGTTTACCTGCAATATGATAGTACTAGTAATACAAAGCTTTCAGTGTGACTTTTCCTGTCATTTGCACATCTCTGACCTTTCAAAAGCCAGGAATGTTTTCTTAAGACCAAGATATCAAGTTATCAGAGTGTTTATATGCAATTTTAAGCTGGACTTCCCTATTTTTCTCGGCATTTTCTAAATTATCTGTTGTGAAAAACGGATAATAGAGTCATCTGTAATTTTTTTCTTTACTGTATCTTTTAAGATCTTAAATTGAGACAGGGCAGTGTGACTCTAGGTGGTTTGCTTTCTGGGCCTATTCCTGGATACAAGTGGTGGGTGGTTCTAAATGTGTCGCTTGGACATTTTTGGCCTTAGATTCCTTACCTGTCAACTGGAGGGCTTGGATTGGATGACTTCTAGGATGGCTTTCCCTTGTGAGGTTGTACAATTTTTGGAGAAACCTGTATGTGTATCCTTCTAAGTTCTTTGAAAATTTCTGCAAAAAGAAGCTTCTATATGGTGTGGGAGGTAAAACCAGATGACCTCTAAGGTCCTTTCAATTCCCAAATTCTGCAATTAAATGGGTTCCATAGATTCTTACAGATAATAGCTACTTAAAGACATTGACATCATCCACTTATCTATGTTAGTAAAACTATTCATTTCAAAGCTTATAAATATTTCAGAAAACATGCCGGAATTCCATCTCTCCATCCCTGCTTAGATCATCCTTAGGTAATAGTCCCTTTAAGGTCTCCATGACCTCTGTGCAAAGAAAGTTATCTGGGGGTGGTGAATACTGTCCTGCAAGCTCAAAGCTACACAATCTTCATTCAAATCTTTTGTGGCTTTGGCTTCATGTCCTTGGATGAAGTGACTTAACCCCCTGAACTTTCTTATCCTTATTTATGTGACCAAGTATAACATAAAATAGGAAATGTTATTTACCTGCTAAATCATAGAAAGACACACCTGGACTGGGGACAGTGAGTACACACTGAACACTAGTGTTTTCCCCACATAGATAATAGCACCCAACAGATAATATTTGCCCCACAAGTTATATGCAGATTGCAAAAAGTGGAGTCATGTTCTAAGCATCACAGAAGTACTGACTGTAGCTGGTCTGGCATGTGAGCATTTGTTGTCATTTTCCTTGCCCTTCAATGTTTGTCCTGTTTTACCCTTTAGTTTCCACCAAAAAAATAGCTGGCTTCACTAGAAGGTAAGTGAGCTCCTTGAGGGCATTTGTATACATTTATTTTTGTACCACCATTCCATTGCCTCCGTCAGTGTTGGTGGCACATAGGAGCATCTCAATATGTATATACTTGCTGAATTTAACTGTAATGATAAGTGTGTAAGTGACAAAAAGAGCTATTATTTAAAGAGCATTTACAATATACCAGTTATAGTGCTAAGTATTGTAACATACTATACTTCACTCAATGCCTTGAGGTAGGGTAATACTGTTGTCCATATCTTAAAAATGAGGAAACTGGGGCAGAGAGAAATGCAATGCTTTTCTAAAGTTCAAAGATGTTGAGTATGGATTGAACTGGGTCATTTAGTAGAGCCCTGTCCTCTTAACTACCGCAGTATTACTACTTCCAGGCAATGTGGTCCAAGCCTGATCTGAATCCAGTAATAAATAGCAAAAACATTTTACCTTGACATGCATAGCTGATATTGGTAACTGTTCACAAGTTTGTTTCCCAGTAAACTTGTATGTGGTTTCAAAATCAGACTTAATACAGAATCAGGGCCTTAACTCCATATCTGTTGGAATGTCTACATCCATTGGAGCCATTTGTCAACCCTAGCCTGGATGTAAGTTGAGTTATACTTGACGCAACTCCTCACACTATAGCCACAACTCCTGAGGACCATAGGTAGGTATCCGAGGGCCTGTTGGATGTCTCCACTTGGATATGCAATAGACTTAAATATGAAATTATTTGTTCTATTCTGTGCTATGCCTAAAATTCTTCTTTTTAAGGTCTCTGTTTAAGTTCATGAAAACATCATCTATCCAGTTGCTTGAAAAAAAAGTTATGCTCCTTTCCTCTCCTTCAACCCCTGATAGCCACTCAACCACTATGTCCTGTCCACTTGACCTTCTAAAATGCTCTTGAATTGGACCCCTTCTCCCTACTCCTTTATCTACTGGGTTAGTTTGTTAGCCTCCTAATGGGTCTCTTGCCTGCAGCATCTTCTCCATCTCATCCTTTCTCCCTACTCTGTTTTGGATCATTCCAGTCTGTGGTTAATACTCAGCAAGCCCCCATCACCCACAGGATCAAGTCCAGATGTTCCCTGTGCTTCTCACTCCCTTTCACTACTTTGCTCAAGCCTAATTCTGTACCCTCATCTGCAGCCACTATATTCACTTTTTATGCCAGCTATGGCAGGGGATGTACAGATCTGGAATACAGTTGACCTTTGAACAATGTGGAGATTAGGGATATCAACTCCTTGCACAGTTGAAAATTCATGTATAACTTTTGACTCCCCCAAAACTTAACTACTAATAGTCAACTGTTGACCAGAAACCTTACTGATAGCTTAACCAGTTGATTACACATACTTTGCATGTTGTATGCATTATATACTGTATCCTTACAATAAAGTAAGGTAGAGAAAAGGAAGTTTAAGAAATTCATAAGGAAGAGAAAATTTATTCATTAAGAGGAAGTGGATCACTACAAAGGCCTTCATCCTTGTTGTCGTCACACTGAGTAGGCTGAGGAGAAGGAGAAGTTGGCCTTGCTGTCCCAGAGGGGGCAGAGGAAGTAGATGGAGAGGCAGGCACACTTGGTGTAACCTTCATTGAAAAAAAATGCACATATAAGTGGACCTAGACAGTTCAAACCTGTTCAAGCATCAATTATACTTCACACATTTTCAAAACATTTCTCAGGTCACGGCTTCTGCCCCAACTATTCTTTTAATTATTTCTGTTCCTAGTAAATTGCTACTTGTCTTTTAAGACTCAATGCAAAAGGATGCTTTTGTAAGTTGGTCTTGGACCACTTTTGTTTATGAATTCCATTTTGCAATCCCAGTTTAATTTTTATGAATCTATTCATTCAACAAATATTTTTAATACTTCATATATGTCAAGCACTGTGTTAGTCTGATCAGAGAGATGACTGCTAATCATATCACATAAATAAATGGAAGATTGCACCTGCCATGAGGCAAAGGTTAAAGAGGATGCAGCACATGCTCAGCCTCTGAAGGCTGCATAAGAGCTGGTAAGGTAAGGAGCAATGGGTGGCACTGCAGAGCTGGAGTGTGTAAAGCCCTGTGGCAGGGGCAGGGCCCCTCAGGGGATTGCATGATGAAGCGGGGGGTAGGGATGGGAGGGTGCTTCTTGGCCTGTGCTGAGGCTGGAGGGGTCAGCAGTGGCTGGACTGTGCAACTCTCTGTAAGCCAAGTAGAGAAAGTTGACATTAATCTGAAGAACAATGGAACATATTCGGAGGGGGTTAATCAGGGGGATGACACAATCAGTTTCATGCTTTGGAAAGGTCACTCTGGCTGCCATCCATAGGGCGGACTGGAGGGGTGCAGGAGGACACAGGCAGAGTAGTTAGAAGCCATTTAGTCATCTGGGCAGTGATGTGGGTTAAAGAGATGGTGCTGATGACAATGGCAGCTGCTCTACAGAAGTCAACTGGTCTAAAATAGTATAAAGTGGTCACATCAACTAGCATGGTAATAGACTAGATTTGGGGTTGAGGGTTTGATGACAATTAGGTTTCTGGTTTGTGTCATTAGGTAGGTGACCTAGAGAACCCTGAAAGAGGACTTGCTTTTGACTTGTGGTTGTGTGTACAGATTTTATTTTGTTTTAAAGGTGATGATGACGTGCAAAGAGGAAGAATCTCATTAGTTTACCTACTGCATTCATTAGAGTTATTTATATGTGTATTTTCTCTATTAGCTTATGAGCTGTTTAAGTCCAGGAAACACTTTCTATTTTTACATATCACCCTAGAGCTTAGCTCATAGTTTTGTTTGATAGTATGGCTTTCCTTAAATTAAAAAACAGAAACAAACCATTTAAATAAAATTAAGCACAGCAATATAAAAACACTTTCAATGTCAACAAGACACAGTACAAATTCCTAGAAATATATGTAGAGGAATTATTAGTATTTTTGCTAATTTAGACTATGAAACCCTTTAAAAAATACCCAGAATCCCTCTTCGAGATTCACAACTAATTCCTAGAGTTAGATTTTCTCAACTGCTTTCCCTTACCTGCTAATTTCAGCTCTTGACCTTCAGTTCCTCTGAGTATGAAGATGTCCAAAGATTGCATTTTCTAGTTCTGTAACTTCTCAAGTTCTCATTTCCAGAGATCATGAAGAACCCCTTCATTACAGAGTCTATTGGCTATTTCAGTCTTTTTCCACCAGCTATGAATAAACTAAAGACTGCACCTCTTTCTAACATCCCTCTCTGAGTTTTCCTTTTCATCCTTTCATGGGGAAGAAAGGAGGAAGAAGCTCTGGTGACAGGTAGATAGCACAAACCCCTGTGCATGACTTTTTCTAAATTGAATCTTTTCATGAAGATATTTTTGCCTTCTCCCACTAGAAATTGCTTTAGATTCCTCCGTCCAATAGCTTCTCTTCCTAACATGTATATCTTTTCAAAAGATATTACATAAACACAACTGGTATTCCATTCTAATCTTTATCATCCACTTACTAGTGCAACCTGGCAGGGGAAGAACAGTCCTAGAGAGCCCTTTCTTCTGGGCATGTGTTCATTCAAAGCACCTGTCAATATTGATGGGGAGAGAGGTTCTTTCAGAAGAATGGAACCAATTTTGAAAATCGTTGAGGGTAATCAGGGGGATGGTGTGGAGGTTAGAAATGGCTTTTTATGCCTGAAGGAGATGAGAAAATCTTCCCAAGAGCTGTCAGGTGATGGATAATTTGAAACCCCTTGAAATTATTTATTGGAAACAGCTACTAAAAACTCAGCCACAGTTTTCAGCTTGACAAGATGGGGTTGTTTCATATTTTAAACATTCAAAGGAAACCGCAGGAAAGCTGTCATTAAGAGATCAGTGAATCAAGCCAATGAGTGAGATAATTGTTCACTAAAGAAGAGGAAGTTGAATTTTTAATGTCTCATCAGTGATAGAGGGATGAGGAGGGGATGTGTTGTTGGCTCACCCCTGAGTAGTGAGCTGCTTGGTCAAAGAGGGACTTGAGATAGAAAGCAGAAGAAAAATATCTTTGGGAACCCACAAAAATTAATCCTAGATCACTCTTTTGGTGGTGGTGCCAGATACAGCTGTGAGAATCTGTTGGTGTTTATTTTCCTGTTCCAATCAAAATGAAGAGCTATTTAGGAAGAGATTCCCTTAAAGTGGCTGCCTTGGAGAGACAACCAGTGTTGAACACCAGTAATTGAGGGAGTTATGGTCGTTTGAGTGGAACTGGAGGCAATTCCGAGTGGCAAAATAATAGAACAAAGCACCAGCAGCAAACACCACCATGCGGAAGTAATAACGGAAGACTGGAGAGCTGCTTATCCAATGCTGCTCAGCCCTCTAGGAAAACCTTCCATCCCTGTATCTGCTAAGACTTTTATGGCAGTGGAGTAGCATTAGGGTTTGAGGCAGCTTTTAAAGTAACAACCCTATTTTTCCCTATTTGCATTCAGAACCACTGCAGAAGAGAACAGGAGTCTCTTCTAAAGAGATACAGATTTTAGGCTTTAATCCAGGTTAATCTCTTTGGAGAATGTGCTTCACTCAAATGATAGAGGTTTGCTTATATTGTATTCCAGAAGGAAACCTACTTGGTCTGAGGAGGAGTTGGAAGAGTGTAGACCTGGCTTCCAGAGGCTGAGCCTTTAATGCTAAGCATACTGCAGGCCAGAGTAGACCAAAGCCCCCCAAAGAAAGCAGATTTCAAAAAGATGGCAGAGGTCTGGCTGAGCTCTTTCCATTCCTGCTCAACAATCAGTGTAGTCATGGCATGAAGGGGGCACTGAGAGGCCAGAAGCATTCCTCTGAGGGAGGTCACTACAGGCAGAAATGTGTAGTTGGGGCAGGGGATTGAGTCCCACCCCCCAAAGTAGTTCAGGCTATAAGGTCATGCTACATGATGTGTTATCTAGTAAAATTGTATGCTCTCCAGCTTTAGTCCATGAGTTTTAGAGCACCCATCACACAGTGCTAAGAAAATCATTGTGGATTGATTTCATATGTACTTTTAGTGAGATAAATCCTTGAGAGTAAAAACATTTATAATGCAACTTTAGTTGCCAGTGAACTACATCACAGTGTGGGGTATAGGGTGGCCTTCCAGTGAACACATAGTGGGGCAGTCAGGGGCTCAGGTGCTGCAGGTGAGCAGTTTCATATTGCCAGTTCCATTTGCATTTAGAATTTGGACGTTGTTGCCAGATGAGCAAAGGGATTACATAAGTGACTTTCTCCTGCTTTCTACCTGAAGTCAACAAATTTTCCTAAGTGTCTCAAGGGCTTCTGGGAGAAAAGATATTGGATTTGATAGCTCATCTGGAAGTTCAAAATTAAACATTTTGGGCAGCAACATGCTGGAAACAGTGGTCTTTGAGAGAAACTGAAGGCAAGGGGAAGTCTAGACTGTGTCCCAGTTTCAATAGCAGAACTTTGGTTATGGACAGAGAGCACTAGTGACAAATATATCACATAGTCAAGGCCCAAAGTCTAGTTTGGGGTGTGCCTTAAAATGTCTGTGTGCAAGTTGTGCTGGTCAAGAATACTAATTCTTGTGATGCCAGCACACTTGGTCCCTGACTGAGCAGTGATGATAGAAAGTCACCCTCATGCTTTGAAAAGCCATGAGCCCTCATTAAATCAGCGGAGACCTTCAGGCCTGGGTGCCAGTGAATGGGTAAGTTGGGAACACATCTCCATGGCTGCCAGGGCACCAGAAGGTGACCCAATGAGAGGAAACAACTCTGGGCGGAGCCTCTCGCCCCTTGGAGACAGCGTGAAGCAGTAGCTAAAATGACAGGATCTGAAGCCAAGATGCCTGGATTAATTTCCACCTCCTCTTTGACTTGTCCTCTGTGGCATGGATGTGGGTCTCTCTTTGCAGTTTTGGCATTCGTGAAAGATGATGATACCTATTTCATGGGATGTGTTGGGAGAATTAAACGAGTTGCTATATAAAGTCTTAGCACATTTGTTGGTATGTGGGCAGCACTATAGGAGTGTTAGGTATTATTGTAACTGTATCCATATTGGTACTTGTAAGGGTATAACTTAAACTCTTCCCATGAAGTAATGTGTTTCCTATCACTAAAGGTTGCACCAAAGGCTGAGATGCATTTACTTGGGGAAGTTCTTGCATGTTAGATAAGGGGTTATGTAGATGATTTTGCCTGTACATCTTGTTAGCACCTGTGGCATGTGTTCATTATTGCTGCATAGTGTAAAGGTCCCTATGCCCACCATGGATAAGCTTTTAATCCATTAACTGCTGATTGCTACCCTTGACACTCAAAGGACTGGACATCATGGTCTAACCTTCACCTACTTACATTCTAGACTAGAGGGTAAGGATGGGGAAGTGCTTCAGGAGAAGGAAGAAGTTTCCATCTGTGCCAGCTTCTCCAGATTGCTAGTAGATTCGGGGTAGGTTAGGGCTCTAAGGAAGCTGGTGGCAGGTTAAGAGTAACATATTAGGGGGATACAAAAGATCTGAGTGTCTAGAGGGTCAGTGTTAGGAGAGCCACCTGTTTTCTAGATGTGTGGGGGTGAGGCATTATGTTCGTGGACTCATGGCAAAGACTGAGTTTAGAATTGCCTGGGAACGCAGGAAACTTCTGTTTGGCATTTCCCCCATACCCTACTGCCTGTGTTCCACTTTGTTCCACAAAATTCCCAAGGATTATTGGACAACCATTCATGAATGACCTCCTTTGAATAGCCACAGAAGGTTTTACCAGTGGTTCCTCCCTTCTTTTTAACAATTTTATATATTTATATTTATATTTATATTTATATATATATATTTAACTTTTCCCTTTGTAGTTTCCATATATTCAATTGCCATTTGTATAGTAAAGAATGTAATCTTATCCAAGGGAGGTTTACCGAGCTTGTCCAACCCACCTTATTTTTCTTGTTGTTCTGTTTTGTTTTGTTTTAGGCTTTTGGCAGCCTAAAGCCATGGTTTTTAGTTTCTGTCTCTAGTGATAAGCAGAAAAGAGGGATGAGGAAGGGGCTTCACTGGCCCAATCAGAAACAGAAGCTAAGAACCCATGACTGTATTCTCTCCCTTGGACACCCCTGGCCCTTTTCCAATGGCTTTTGGGAAGTAATCTCTAAATCCTTGAAATGGTTTTATTTGCCCAAGAGCCTTGAGCCACACTAGGTAATCTAACAATGTGATTTAGGGTGAGGGCTTTGGATCATGTGGTATCAACATGACTTTTTTCTCACTGGGACTAGAAACAGATCTGGAAAGTGGATATGCAGTCATTCCTATGTGATGGAGCTCCAGTAAAATCTCTGGACACCAGCGCAGGTGAGCTGTTGTGATTGGTAACACTTCACATATATTGTCACATATAAATTTTGGGAAACGTAGTCCATGTTTCCATTGCCAGATGACATTTGGGAGCTTTGTGCTTGAAAGTTTCCTGGACTTTGCCTCATGTGTCTTTTCCCTTGACTGACATATCTGTATTTTCAGTGTAAGAAACCATAACTCTAAGTGTTAACAGCTTTCAGTAAGTTCTATGAATCCTTCTAGCAAATTATTGAATACCAGTGTGGTTTTGGGGACCCCTAAACTTGCTATTGGTATTAGAAGTGAAGATGGTCTTGTGAATGCCTCCCTCTAGCTTTGCACCATCATGATTTTGGTCAAAGAATATTTCATTTTTATTTAGAGGTACATATGCTTCTACTGCAGTCACCTTATAATCACTTAGTTTAAAAAAATAATTCCAACTTTGAAGAAGCAGGGCAGGCCCTCCTTGATCTCTTATGCCTTCTAGAATGTGCCCAGAGGTTATATTCTATCCCGTTTAGTTTTATAAAAAACACATACACACTTAGGTTGAAGGTCTTTTTAATTTTACCAAATGAATTATAGCCAAATCCTCAACTCCAAAGAACTTTCAGTTAGATTTAGGATAGAAGGTGAATACCACCTGAGATTAATAAATTCTAGCCATTCTGGGGAGTTAGAGAAGAAGAGAAAGGAGATTACAGTGCATTAAAAGGTTCAGCATTAGGAACATTGTATCTGAGTCTTGAAAGTACAGGAATTATTACCATTTTACACACTGAAGTAGAAATTATATGCATTTATAAAATCATAGAATAGGAAAACCCCAAGGAAATCTAGGAGTCATCTAACTCAGTGGTTTCCAGAGGTTTTCTGTAGACATGAGTCAGGTTTTCCCTGAAGGGTTTGTGGAAGAATGGAAGCTTCCAAATGGAAGTGTCATTGAGAAGAGTTCATGTTGCTCCTCCTGGCTTCAATAGGAGGCCTCTAGTTTTTTTTAAGGGTGTATTTTATAAAAGACTTCATTTTTAGAAACAATTTCACTGTTCAACCACCCCAACCAGGTATACAGATCTAGCAATCCCTTTATCTTATAGACTTGGTAAGTAACATGGGACCGGTGAAGAGTTTTGGAAGGGGAGTGATGTTTTCAGGGCTGTACCTTTAGGGGATCTATCAGTGCTACACATAATCAGTTACTAGGGGCGATGGGGGACAGCACATTTGACAGCCACTGAGGACTGAGTTAGGGCAGTGAATGGAGAGATGGGGATAGATGTGAAAGACATCGTAGAAGTAAGAAGGACTTGTTGGCTGTAGCAGCCAGAGAATGGAGAACAAAGATCACTCTGAGGTATTTGGATGCCTTTATATACAGACATGGGTAAAACAAGAGTCTGCTCTTCAAAGGGAATGACATAGTTAGTTCTATACAGGTAGAGGGTAAGGCGCCAAGAATACCAGTAGGTAAATAGAATTGTGGAATCAAAGAGTTATATACTTAAGTGTACTCCAGACTCCATTAGGAAGACCAATGTAGTTAAAGAAATGAGAGAAGTTCTACCCAGGAGACAGGCACTTTAAATTACCTTAATAAATGCCTGAAAGAAGTCTTTTAAATGCATTTGAGTTGTATTACACATGAAAGATGACTTACTGACACAGATACATTAAAAATATCATGTTGCTTTAATAGAAATGTTAACACTTTTGGCTTTTTCTTAACTCGGAGATATTAACCTTAAAATATTGTTTTAATCCCAATTCCCTGATCAGAACGTTTAGTGGCCATTTTCAGAGCTGCCCAAATTAGAGAAGCCTCTTTTCCTAGATCAGATTTCACTGCAATTATTTCAACTGCAGATGTTTCCAAGAAACCAGGAAACCAAGCACAAAGACTGGTCAAAAGTGTTCTAGGTTCCCCTACTTTAGATAAAATGTAAAATGTAACAATATCAAGATACCATTCACAATGCTCCTGATTTCCCTCTGGGAGTATAATTCTTCAATTCTTAGAGGGGTCCAAAGTCCATTTCTCCAGACCTCAACTCCCCATTTCACTGTCCCTCCTCTCCAGCCAAGAAGGTTTGTTTGCTCCTGGAATGAGAGGCTGTGCTAAGAGAGATGATTTCTCATAGCATCTGTATGAATACCAGGCAACTACATACACTAGAAGGGGTTGTTGAATTCCCTGAAGCAAAAAAAAAGTTACTACAACCTGTACCCAAGGTAAAAACGAAAACAAAAACACACAACAGCAACCTATTCATACCTTTTTTGGGGGGTGGGATGGGGGGAAGAGGGTGAAAATCCCAAATCTCCAAAACACGTAACAAAAAGATCTTTCACGTATCAAAAAGCCTTTGCCTGTGCTGTTCATCCTCCCCCAGGGTAGATATGCTGGTATCGTACAAGAAAAGGAATGGCAAACTCCTACCACCTTGTTTAAATTCTATCTGATCTTACTGAGTTATCCAGTAACTTTAAAATAAATCTGAGACTCTTTAGTTTGTAAGAGCCAAATAATATATTTTAAAATTTTAGCCATTGTGTTTCCCCATCACAATCCCCTATTAGCTCACTCCAACCTCTGGGACCTTTTCGTGGCTTTAGGGAAAAAGAGTCTGAAAAAGGAACAAAGGCATTGATGCTCAGCCTCAGCATGTCACAACAGGTTCCTTAAATGTGCTACAAAGACCATATGTGAAGGGCAAGGTTTCTGAACTGCAAGAGCCAGACTTCTGAGCATCAAAAGCTAGACTTGGAGAGTCTCAGATCATGTTTTATCATTAAGAAATACATGAAGTGTGAATTGCCAACCTGCCTTAATCCAGTTTTAAATACAAATGTAAAAGCATACATGTTAAGATTAAGAGGCATTATAAG
Organism: Pongo pygmaeus; assembly: GCF_028885625.2. Lineage (NCBI taxonomy): Eukaryota > Metazoa > Chordata > Mammalia > Primates > Hominidae > Pongo > Pongo pygmaeus. The sequence continues at coordinate 66,633,302 of NC_072390.2, forward strand.
ATCTGAGAACAGGAGTCATCAGAGGGCAAGGCCTTATAAAGACATTTCTGGAGATTAGCTCGTCACGGAAGAACCTGGTAGGACTCCCAGCAGCAGAGGCTCATGGACTTTTTTTCTTACATCTTTTTGTCTTCGTTGGTATAGAGGCTGTACGAAACAATTAAATGGGAAAAATGAGGAAGTCACACTTAGTAATCAACAAACACTCATCAAGAGCTCTCATATAATATTACATAATACCTCATTTAATTAGAAGGAAGAGCCATAGCACATGGTCTTTGTTATAGTGGATGTGTGGCCACTCAATAAGGCCTACATTTCCAATATATGTGTATATTTTCAACACATATATAAAATTACCTGGGTGTGGTGGCACACACCTGTAGTCCCACCTACTCTGGAGGCTGAAGTGGGAGGATCTCTTGAGCCTGGGAGGTTGAGGCTGCAGTGAGCTATGATTATACCAATGCACTCTAGCCTGGGCAACAGAGTGAGACCTTGTCTGTAAAAAATATATGTGTGTATATCCATATAAAATGCAGATTCTGACTTAATAGATCTGCATAATGGGGTCTGAGATACTGCATTTCTAACAGTCCTCCAGAAGATGCTGAGGCTGCTGGTCTACAGACCATATTTTGAGTAGTAAGGTTCTAGAAGGCCCAATTTCCAAGCCATGTAATTGCAATCTTTTAGAATATTTTGATTCTTTGCCTGTGGTGCCTGATTTTACTAAACTCTTCTCTCCTGGGACTCCAAAATACCCAATACACACGAGAATATAGTCAGAGACCTTGGGTCTCTTAAGGGTCAAGAGAGGCCCAGCATTTTCAGCTTTGAGATTTAGTGTATTATAAATGAGGAAATGCTAAAGAAGTTTATCTTAAACTGGTAGGTTTAGAATATTAACATTCACCACAATGAAACTTTTATCACTTAAAAGAATACAGAACAATAAAATTGTTCCACTTACAAAGTGTGTCAATTTATATAATTTCATATTCTACTCTAAGTGGTTTGATTGTGAATTTAAAAATATAAAACATATCTCTTTAAACCCTATAAACATATATCTGAAATCAACAACTTTATTTGGAAAGAGCTTCAAAAGTCTATGTTAGAATTGTTTATGACTCTGAGGCTGGCACCACATGCATTTTGTGTTGGTACCATTGATGGGCTCTGCTCATTCAACTTTGAGATTTCATGAGTAGCACTACCTTCATCTGCCTCCAGTCACTTAGGAATATATTTGATAACAAATAACAATGCCAGTGGTCTCACTGTTTTTTATAAATGAACAGATTTCTGGAGGTTCTCACTCTGTCATTCAAGAAGTCTAATTTTCTGACATTGTGGCCTTGAATGGAAGGCCCTTCTCATCATCAACCTGTTAGTAGACACACAACTAAGTTATGGAAAATGGTACTAAAAAAGTAGTTTGCTGGGATGTCCTGAAAAAGAGTTCCTGCCATAAAGAAAAAAAACAGAAAATGTTTCCCCCATGCCACTACACAACTCCTGATATTGAAAACAACTGTTCATGAGTACAATGCTTAGAACTATTATAATCCTCTTGTAACTCTCTATGGTCAACAGAGCTTATCCAGTCTCCTGACTTCTCTGCAAATCTGACATTGGAAATGACCTAATTCCAGCGGAAGTTCTTGTGGTAGCATTCATAGATGTCAACAGCTAGGCCTTATTAGAAAAGGGATTGAGGGAGATGTGAGATTTCCCTTCTTGTAAATGCTGTCCAAGTTTCACCCGAAAGAGGCAAAACAAACACTACCAAATGGTAGACTTTCCTTGGTCTAGATTGAGATAAATTTTAGAGGTCACTATGAGACAGGACACTGTGGCATAGTATCAAACACTAGAACGATCAGAAACAAGAACTAGAACCTATCCTTGTTCTACTATTGATGGATTTCTGTATCTTAAGTAAATCATTTTTTTTCTCTGAGATTTATCATATTTCCTTGTAAACTTAGGAGCTTGGAATAGTCACTCCCTAGGATACCTTTAACTCCAAGAGTCAGTTGTCTCATCCTAGTCTGCTTGGTTCTGTGTCAATTAAAGCATCAAACAAAATATAACTCAGATTTTAAGATACAACTACCTAGAATTATTGAAATATTTGTTTATTTGTTGTTTATTGATGAATCCTTCCATCCATATATTCATTTTTAATGTATGAGAGCCCTCAGGGAAGATGGTTATTTTTTATTAGGATAATTTCATTGTGATTCTTCAGTTATGTAGTGCTGTTGTAACTGAACGCAGGTTTAGATGCTCACTGCTTGCAAAGTCAAATAACAAGGATGAGATTCAGTGGGAAGAAAGAGACTTTATTTTCCAAAGCTAGCAAGGGGTAAATGGTTCAGATTCCTGCCTTAATGGAACAACTTCAAATTTTGGGCAGAAATCAAGGGTTTAAAAAGGGAAGTTTGGCATGAGGGGTATGCAGAGGGCAGAGGAGGTGAGGCAGTGCAGGTCTACACGACTTGTTCTGATGACTAATCGTGAGTTATTGCCCATCTGGTGAATGGGCTGGTGCCACTGCAGGCACAAGCAGGTTGTAAGTTAACTGCAGCCTTGAAGTAATCTAGTGGGGGAGAATTTCAGAGGCACCTGGATCATTTCAAGATTCAGTCTCTGAAACTTCTAAGCAAACATATAGTTAGAAAAGCTAGCAGCTCAAGGGGTGACTGGTGGAAAAAGAGCAGAGGTTATAATCACATTCCTAAGGTACTAAATAAGGAGTCAGCACACATGAAAAACAAGAAAAGGAGAAAGGGATTTGTTTGTTTTGAGACAGTCTTTCTCTGTCACCCAGGCTAGAGTACAGAGGCATGATCTCTGCTCACTGCAACCTCTGTCTCCCAGGTTCAAGTGATTCTTTTGCATCAGCCTCCTGAGTAGCTGGGACTACAGGCACATACCACCACACCCAGCTAATTTTTGTATTTTTAGTAGAGATGGGGTTTTGCCATGTTGGGCAGGCTGGTCTCGAACTCCTGACTTCGGGTGATCTGCCTTCCTCAACCTCCCAAAGTGCTGGGATTACAAGTGTAAGCCACCATGCCCAGCCGGGAAAAGCTGTTTTTAAGAAGACAGGGTACTTGGTTATACTATTCCAACCTGGATATCCTTGTACTTGGCTTTCAGAGTAATTAAACATCCCATTTACCCTTGATATGTTAAATATCTGAAAATGATATAATTCTTTGTAAGTAGATGGTATAGAATTGAATAGGAAGAATTATTCGAGAAATGCAGTGAAAATGTAGGGAACCACTGGATGAGGAATGATAGTGAAAAAGAATGGTAATCTCAGCAATTTTTGAGTATCATCATTTCATCCACTGGAGATAATATGTTTTGAAAAGATGTAAGCATTTGCATTATTCTCTATTTTCATAGATGTTGCTATTAATATTACTCTGTGTGTGTGTGTGTGTATGTGTATGAGAGAGCAATCCCTTGAGCAAGTACAGCCACATTAGGGCTCTTCAGTTGTTAGGCAGTTCTTCCATTCAGATATAATGTAGATTTTGGAGAAGCTTGTTTAGGATTTTGCATGTTAGTTATAACTCCCTACATAAAGAGAAATAGGGTAAACTTTTCATTTTAATGATTTTTAGCTCTCTGTTCTAGGACATATTCAGCAGTTCTTCAAATTAGCTGTCATAATAAAATATATTTTACTTTGGGGACAATTAGCACCATCTTGTCAAGACAGATTTATCTTTGCAACTCACCCGCATGGATGTTCAGGGATCACAAAACAGCAGGATGAGCCATGTTTTGTAGAGCCATTGTATTAGTCCGTTCTCACGCTGCTGATAAAGACATGCCTGAGACTGGGTAAATTATAAAGGAAAGAGGTTTAATCAACTCACAGTTCAGTATGGCTGGGGAGGCCTCAGGAAACCTACAATCACGGCAGAGGGGGAAGCAAACACGTCTTTCTGCACGTGGTGGCAGCAAGGAGAAGTGCTGAGCAAAAGGGCGAAAAGCCCCTTATAAAACCATCAGATCTCGTGAGAACTCACTCGCTGTCACAAGAACAACAGCACTGGGTAACCGGCCCCATGATTCAATTACCTCCCAGTGAGTCCCTCCCACGACACATGGGGATTATGGGAACGACAATTCAAGATGAGATTTGGGTGGGGACACAGCCAAACTATATTAGCTATGTTCTGAAATCTTTCTGGATGTTGCCCTGCTTCTTCCAACCTTGGTGCTGGCTAGCCAGAGAGTGCGGTGGCCCTGTATGAGTGACTTTCTTTGACAGGTGTTGTTTATTGTCATTCTGGATGCGAGACTATGTCTTAACATGTGTGGGAGCTGAAAGACAGACTGTGCATGGACATTGATTGGTGAGAGCTCTTCTTGGGTGTTTGGACAGCCTCAGGATTTAGGGCCTGAACCCTTGGCAAAATGAATAATAGCCTTGCAATATAAAAAGATCGGAATCTCTCTGTATGCCCCATGTTTTCTCATCTTTTACTAATGAGGAAGGTACATGCCAAGCTTTTGACAGGGAAAAGCTAGAGGAAAATAAAGGGAAAAACAAATGCCCAACACTAATAATTCCCCTATGTCAGTCAAGGCTGTTTAATGCTGTTGTTTACATAAATTTCATTTCCTGAAGTCAGTGGTTTTAATTTAACTTATTGAAATGCCCCAGTGGCCCCAGGGTATGCCATAGTAAAAGGGGTGTCATAAATCTGGAGTTTGCTATGAGAATGGCTTTTGTGCACAGCCTTCTGCCTCTCATGTTTCAATCTCAGTGTGGGCAGGGAAGAAAGTTCAGATCTTCAGCAAAAATGAAAACTTCCAATGCCTTTGTTGTTGTTGTTATTGTTGAAGGTGAGAAGGTCAACTCACGGAAGACCTATTTTCATATACCAGATATTTGTGCTGTCTACATTTTTGTCCTCCCTTTATTTAAAACCCAAAACAGATCATCTGAAGCACACTGTCCAGCCATTAGATAGAAAATATTTATATCTTGATATAATTTCTTATGGCATTTTAAACTTCATCATTTTAACAGTACTTTTAAATATTTATTGGCAAAGAGGCAGTGTTTTCTTTAACTTCCTCTTGGAGAATCTGGAAACTTTCAAGCCATTATTTATGACCTTCATTTGAATATGATCTCCTTCAAGAGTGTGGCACTTTAAAACTGAAATTTGGCTGTTTCTGCAGGGATGTGGTAAAATATATAGCTAGAAAAGTATTGAGTTATTTTAAAGGAGAAAAGATTGCTTATTGAATATTATATATGATGTTTAGGGATCATGATTCATAGGAGGCTTGATCTTTTCCTCACCCTTTAACTGCCTTCAAAATTTCTCCTTCAGTTCTGATTAAATATGATGGATCAAACATGAGCATTTATCTCCTTGTCCTCTGAGAATCTAACTAAAAATAGTTAAGGGATTAAAAAAACAGATTGAAACCTTGAAGGACAAAGAACATGAGCAAAGACAAAAGCATAAAAAATATTGGAAACAGGAGCTTCTGCACATGGGGTAAGTGATTTAGCAGACCTTAGAAAGGGGGCTGTAAGCAATCAGGGGGAGAAGCTGAGAAGATTTTGATTTGTATTGCAGGCGCCTTTAAGGCACAGAAATTGGTACCATCAGGTATATTTGAAAGTGAGGGTATTCTCATTGTTCAATTCCCACCTATGAGTAAGAACACATGGACACAGGAAGGGGAACATCACACACTGGGGCCTGTTATGGGGTGGGGGGCGGGGGGAGGGATAGCATTAGGAGATATACCTAATGTTAAATGAAGAGTTAATGGGTGCAGCACACCAACATGGCATATGTATACATACGTAACAAACCTGCAAGTTGTGCACATGTACCCTAAAACTTAAAGTATAATAATAAAAAAAAAAGAAAGTGAGGGTAATGGTGGGGTTGAAAACAGGATTAGCTTAAAGTCTGATGTTTAGTAGTTCAGATCTCATGTCCTACATACCACTCTTTTTTTCTTTTTTGAGACAGAGTCTTGCTCTGTCGCCCAGGCTGGAGTGCAGTGGTGCAATCTCGGCTCACTGCAAGCTCTGCCTCCCAGGTTCATGCCATTCTCCTGCCTCAGCCTCCCGAGTAGCTGGGACTACAGTTGCCCGCCATCACACCTGGCTAATTTTTTGTATTTTTAGTAGAGATGGGATTTCCCCGTGTTCGCCACGATGGTCTGGATCTCCTGACCTCATGATCCACCTGCCTCGGCCTCCCAAAGTGCTGGGATTACAGGCGTGAGCCACCATCCCCAGCCCACGTATCACTCTTTCCACCTGAAAGACTTCCTTCCTCAACCCCAAATAAAAGGGGCAGAGGTTTATTTTCAGGAGAAAGAATAGACTGTGTTGGGAACATATCACAGCTGAGGTTATGGTTACCTTACTGATAACACAGGATGATGTAGAATGTTGTTAGGAATGTTGAAATCCCCAAATTTCTTCCCTTACTGGGCTCTAGGAATAGTTGCAGCTATTCTAATTCCCTTCAAGCAGAGATTGAAATATTCTCCTTGGTTATCTGACTAACATGATATTCTCCTTGGTTATCTGACTCACATGATATTCTCCTTGGTTATCTGACTAACGTGATATTCTCCTTGGTTATCTAACTAACGTGATATTCTCCTTGGTTATCTAACACACACAAAAAAATAATTATTGAAGGAGCTGATTACTATTCAGCTTCTGAATGATCCACTCTTTTATATTAACAGATAGCCAAGGATCTTCAGTCATGTTTTTAGCAAAACCAGCGTCACATATGGCAGAATAACACACAACAATCAAATGCACAGAGAAACAACTTCACTAGCATTCTCAAAAAGATAGCATCCAGTTTGGAGATCACACATATTGTATATTCTATTTAAAAGGTATTTTTAGAGAAAATAGGATTAAAAGAAATTGTCTTAGAGATGGGGTCTTGCTCTCTTACCCAGGCTGGAGCGCAGTGGTGTGATCATAGCACACTGCAGCCTCAAATTCCTGGACTCAAGTGATCCTTCTGCTTCGGCCTCCCAGAGGGCTGGGATTACAGGCATAAGTCACCCTGCCTGGCTGAAAATAGGTTTTAAAAATAGAGTAGCAGAAATTTATAAAAATCAGTAGGAGGGTAAGAAGACAGAGCTGAGAATAACTTAGAAAGTAAACAATATTAACAAGTATTAACACTAACACAGCTATTTATAAGAAGTAAAGAAACTGTCAAAGTATAGGAGCATTCTAATAGGTTCACTATCTAAGGAGTAATATTCAGAAAAGGAAAAGAGAAAAACTGATGGGAGAAAATGATACACAATGTAGAAAAAAATTTCTAGAGATGAGGAACATGAGTTTCCATACTGAAATGGCCTACCACATGATCAGCAATTTTTTTTTGAAAATAGACACACAGCAATTCACAGTGTGGTATAATTTCAGGACATGAGAGAATATGCTAAGATCCTAAAATTTTCAAGAGATTAAAAAGCAACTACAAATATAACAATAGCTTAACAAAGACAATTTTATACAAAGAGTCAAAATGAGAGTAAAACTAAACTTTCTCACTACAAAAAATGGAGGCCAGAACACAAGGGGGAAATGCTTCCAAATGGTGGAGGGACAGTGACTTGAACCTAGCCTTCTATAGCCCCAAACCATCAAAAAGTGAGATGGTATGAACAACATTTCAAACACAGAAATTCTTTAAAAACAAAATCAAAAATCCAAACTGTTCATCATTCTCCCTCGATTAGGAAGCTACCAGTAGGATCACTACCTATGATATTCATGGTAAACACAAAATAAATATACTATAAAATAGAACTTAAAAGGCATGCTGAATGAAACAACCTCTTGTTAATTCTAAGTCAATAAATTTAGGTTTTATTTCCTCAGCCACAACCAAAGATTTGTAGAGGTGGCTGTTGAATTATTTGCAATAGGGTGTATTTTTTTTCTCCAACACTAAAATCAGCCTTTTGGGGCTTCAAGAGAGGCCATTTTGGATATGTGGGAGCATCTTTTCATGCCCGTCTCAGAGAGACACTAATAACTCTGACAGCTGAAGACTGTAGGCTGTTCAAATCTCAAAAACAGCATTGCCAGCCAGCTGACTGAGAGCACCCAGTGTTGGCGTACATCAGAATATTTACTGAGCTCATGCTTCAGCCTGCTTCCTTTGGGGCATTATCCTTTGCACTGCAGGCAAACAGCCTTCCTTTGGTTTGTGCAATCTATGTATCCACATTTTATGAAAATAGGATGCATCTTTGTGTGCTATTTTAAATGAGTTTGCTTAGTAAAGGCAACACATAACTAGAAAAGAAAGCTGACCACTGACAATTCTTACATTTGAATAATCCCTTGAATTTATAAAGCACTTTAGCAAACTATTTTATTTGACCCTTAAAACAGGACCGTGAAGTAGAAAGCTCTTTTCTGGTTTAGTGACTAAGAAAATTCTAAAGCAAATTAGGAGCTAGAAAGAGTTAGGTCCTGGGACTCTGGATTTTCAGTTGCACGCCCTTTACTCTATCATTGGGATTCTAAAGAAGAAGTAGAAAGTGCCTTCGAGGCTTTAGTCCCCTTCATCTTTATTTATCTCTACCGTAGGAAGAGTACTTCCTTTGGGCTCCCCAGGTTGACTTGCTTTTACTTGATGGCCATTATATTTTAGAACTGTGTATTATTATTAATAGAACAATTAATAATAGTACACAGCACTTATAAGTTGATTTCACAGTTGACCCTTGAATAACATAGGTTTGAGCTACGGGGGTCCACTTACGTGCAATTTTTTTTCAATAAAAGTTACACCAAGTGTGCCTGCCTGTCCTGCATCTCCTTCTACTTCTTCTACCTCTGCCACCCCCTGATACAGCAAGACCTGACCCCTCTTTTTCCTCTTCATCCTTAGCCTACCAGAAAATGATGAGGGAGAATGAAGACCTTTATGATGATCCATTTTCACTTAATGAATAGTTAATATGTTATATTTTCCTTATGAATTTCTTAACATTTTCTTTTCTCGAGCTTACTTTATTGTAAGAATACAGTATATAATAAATACAACATACAAAATCTTTGGTAACTTTTATCAGTAAGGCTTTCAGTGAGCAGTAGGCTATTAGTGAAGTTTTGGGGAATCAAAATTTACATGCAGATTTTTGACTGCCTAGGGAAAGGGGGTTTGGTGTCCTAACCTCCACATTGTTCAAGGGTCAACTGTATATTCCTTTTCATTTGTCCCTACTTCCCCACAAATAAGTTAGTCCCATTTATTTTCAAGAACATTCAAAACTTTTAAACATTCCCTTCTCCTCCCTCAACAGAATACTCTATTGGTGTATGTTCTGGATCTACCTAACCTTAAACAGCTGAGTACTCAAGCAAGTCACTTTCCTTTTCTGGAAATATATTAACTATTTAAAAATCAAACAAAAGAGTCTAGCTAGATATTTTCTAAGATTCTTCCAACTCTAGTATCTCTACAGTTCTGCCCATGTCCCAGATTTGATGAGGTTACATTGCTTAGACAAAGGAATTGGACGCACTTTAAGGCTTTGCTAGATGGTCATCTAAGAAAATAAGAAGGAAGAAGGAAGGGAGACAGCTAGAATGTTTCTTTTTCACAAAAGAAAATATAAATAAAACCCATCCTTTCTTTTGAACACTTAACTATATGCCAAGTACGTTTCTGGGTATATTACGTGGATTATCACTAATCTTCATAAAATCTCTTTAAGATGGTGGCATTGTCTTAATTTCTGTAACCATTTTTTTTGAAAATAGATTATTCATACATAAGCAACACGTAAAAGAAAAAATTATAAAGAGCATTATAAGATTGAAAAGCAAAATTGCCTCTACTATGTCTATCCATTTGCAGACCAATTCCTAAGGGCTAACACAGGACATACCTATGTGTCCTTTCCAATGAGAGTAAATGGCTAGAAGCAGAATTGTTAGGATGAAAAATACACACATTTTAATATTTAAAAATGGTACCGTAGTTCCCCCTTATCCACAGGGGATACGTTCCAAGACCTTCAGTGAATGCTTGAAACTTCAGGTAGTAATGAACCATGTACATACTATGTGTGAATTCTTTTCCTTCTTCAAAATTGCAGTGACCTCAGCATATAACTTTTTTTTTAAAAAAAAAGTCGAACTTTCACCTTTTCACTTAAAAGAAGAACTTATGGCTTCTCTTTGACATATCTAAATTATCAGCATTACTATTCTTGTACCTTGGGGCCATTATTAAGTAAAATAAAGGTTACTTGTAACCAAGCACTGCAGTTCTGCCACAATGGATCTAATAACTGAGACAGCTACTAAGTGACTAACAGGTGGCTACTGTAGAGAACATAGGTCCACTGGGCACAGGGATGGATTACATCCCAGTCGGGAGGGAATGGGACAGTGTATGATTTCATCATGCTATTCAGCACACACACTTTACAGCTTAGGATATGCTTATTTCTGGAATTTTCCATTTGGTATTTTCGGACCACAGTTGACTGCGGGTAATTTTCTGAAACTGCAGAAAGTGAAATTAGATGAAGTAGGGGAGACTTGTATTTTCCTAAAACGTACCAATTTACATTTCCACCAATATGCAAGCAATATTTTCTGACAATCCTATTTCCCTTTGTGGTTTATGTCTCACAAGCTAGTCAATACTGGGTATCATTAAACCTCTAAATCTATATTATGCTAATAGGTAGAAAATGTATTTTGATGCTTCAAATTCTTAAAGGTATAAATACTTATTGGCCAATTGCTTTTTTTTTTGTGAAATGCCCTATTGTGTACTTTGTTTTGTTTTTATTAAGTTATTCATCTTTGTCTTCCTTATTTGTGAAAGCTCTTTGTATACTAAAAAAGCTTAGGTCCTGTGTTACAGGGCTGTGTGTTAGAAATATTTCTCAAATTTGTTTCATGGTATTTTTCCCAGTATTTTAAACCTTTTTTCATTATTGTGTTGAATTTATTTTCTTTCCAGCTTTATTGAGATATGATTAACAAATAAAATATGCATCCCTTATTCTCTATGATTGATGGGGTGAAAAATTGCATCAATTTTGCATCTATCTAGAGTGTACAAAAAATGGGATATTTTGACATATGTATACACAGTGAAATAATCACCACAATCACGCTAAATAACATCACCTTACATTGTTCCTTTGTGGTGTGTGCATGTGTGTGTGTGTGTACGTGTGGTGAGAATACTTGAGACCTCCTCTTAGCAAGGTTCAAATATACATTATATTAACTATAGTTACCCTGCTGTACATTAGGTCTCCATTACTTATTTGTCTTACAGCTGAACGTTTTGTACTCTTTGATCAATAGCTCCCCTTTCTTCTACCTTCCAGCTCCGTGTAACCCTTACTCTCTGTTACTATAAGCTAGACTTAATTTTTTTTTAAGATTCTATGTATAAGTGACATTATGCAGTATTTTTCTGAGTCTGGCTTATTTCACTTAGCCCTAATGTCTTCAAGGTTCATCTATGTTTTGGCAAGTGGTCGGATTTCTTTCTTTCTAAAGGCCAAATATTATTCCTGTGTCATGTGTGTCTGTGTATAAAACCACATTTTTTTAACCTGTTCATCCATCCACGGACACTTAGGTTGTTTCCATATCTTGGCTATTGTGACACTGTGTTGAACATGGGAATGCAGATATCCTGTAAAGATATATTTCTTTTGGCTCTATACCTGGAAATAGATTGCTGCATCATGTGGTAATTCACTTTTTAAGTGTTTGAGGAATTTCTAAACTGTTTTCCATAACAGCTATACCAATTTACATTCCCACCAATAGTGTACACAGGTTCCCTTTTATATATCTTCACCAATACTTGTTATCTTTGACATTTTGATAATAGCCATCTGAACAGGTTGTGAGGTGATATTTTAATGTGCTATTGATTTGGATTTCCCTGAAGATCAATGACATTGAGCATGTTTTATATACCTGTTAGCCATTTGCATGTCTTCTTTTGAGAAATGTTTATTTAGTTCCTTTGCCCATTTAAAAATAGGGTTGTTTGTTTTTTTGGCTATTAAGTTGTATAGGTTCTTTAGATCTGAATCCCTTATCAGACATATGGTTTACAAATATTTTCTGTCATTCTATAGGTTGCCTTTTCATTGTATTGAATGTTTCCTTTGCTCTGTAGAAATGTTTAGTTTCATGTAGTCTCATGTATTTGTTTTGCATTTGTTGCATATGCTTTTGGTATCAAATCTAAAACATCATTGCTGAGAATAATGTCAAGACTCTTTCCCTTATGTTTCCTCAAGGAGTTTTATGGTTTCAAGTCTTATATTTACATCTCTAATCCATTTTGAATTGATTTTTGTATGCAGTTTAAGAGAAGGGTCATTTCATTCTTTTGTGTGTAGATATCCAGTTTTCCCAACATCATTTATTGAAGATTCTGTGCTTTCCCCATTGTGTACTTCTGGTTCCTTTGCCAAAAAGTAGTTGGCTGGTACGTACATGAATATTTCTGGACTCTATTCTCTTCCATTAGCCTATGTGTCTGTTGTTAAGTCAATAACATGCTGTATTTATTACTATAGCTTTGTAATATAGTTTAAAATCAAAGTATGATGCTTCCAGCTTTGTTTTTTGCTCCAGATTGCTTTAACTATTTGAATTCTTGTGGTTCCAAATGAATTTTAGTTTTTTTCTATTTCTGTAAAACAAGCCATTTAAATTTCAATAGGTATACATTGAATATGCAGATTGCTTTGGCTAATATGAACATCTTAACAATATCTTTTCAACCCATGAAGACTGAATATCTTCCCATTTATTTGTGTTTTCTATAATTTCTTTATCTATGTTTTATAGATTTTAGTGTACATACATTTTACTTCCTTGGTTAAATTTATTCCTAAGTATTATTTTTGACATTGTAAGTGGAATTTCTTTTTTAAATAGTTCACTGTTAGTATATGGAAATAAAACTGATTTTTGTATGTTGATTTTTATATCCTGCAACTTTACTGAATTTGTTTATTCTAACAATGTTTGCTTATTCTAAAAGCATTTTCTATATATAAGATCAGGTCATTTGAAAATGAGAACAATTTAACTTCTTCCTTTCCAATCTGGATGTCTTCTATTTCTTAGCTATTTCCTCTGCTTAGGACTTTAAGTACTATGTTAAATAGAAGCATCCTTATATTGTTCCTGATCTTAAAGAAAAGGCTTTCAATTTGTCACTGTTGAGAATGATAGCTGTGGGGTTATCATACATGGCCTTCATGGTGTCGGGATACATTCATCCTATCCCTATTTTGTTGTGAGTTTTTAATCACGAAGTGATGTTGAAATTTGTCAAATGCTTTTCCAGCATGTATTGAGATGATCTTGTGCTTTTTCTTCTTCATCGTGTTTATATAGTTTATCACATTTATTGATTTGAACTTGTTGAACCATCCTTGTATTCCATGGATAAATCCCACTTCATCATGGTGTATGATCCTTTTAATATGCTGTTAAATATGGTTTGCTAATATTTTATTTAAGTCTTTTGCTTCTGTGTTAATCAGGAATATACTGGCCTGTAAGTTCCTTTTCTTACAGTGCCCTTTTCTGGCTTTAATTTCAGGGGAATGGTGGCTTGTAAAACGAGTTTGGGAGTATTCCCTCCTCTTCAATTTTTATTAAAAAGTTTGAGAAAAACTGATATTGGTTCTTCTTCAAATGTTAGGTATAATTCAGCCATGAAGCCATCAGTTTCTGCATTTATCCTTGGGAGATCTTTTAGTATTGATTCAACCTCCTTACCTATTATCAGTCTTCTCAGATTTTCAATTTCATGATTCAGTCTTAGCGGGTTGCATGTTTTAAAACTAAATTTATTCATTTCTCCTAGGTTATCCAATTTGTTGATGTATAATTGTTCATTGTAAGTCTCCTATGATCCTTTTTATTTCTGCAGTATCAGTTGTAATGTCTCCTCTTTCATTTCGGATTTTGAGTCTTCTCTTTTTTTTTAAGTCTAGCTAATGGCTTGTCAATTATGTTTATCTATTCAAATAACCATCTCTAAATTTTTTAATGTTTTATTGTCTCTATTTTTTCTGTTCTAATCCTCATTTTTTCCCCTTTACTAACTTTAGGCTTAGTTTGTTCTTTTTCTAGTTCCTTGAAGTACAACATTAGGTTGTTTATTCAAGATATTTCTTTTTAATGTAGGTATTTATCACTATAAACTTCTTTCTTAGAACTGCTTTTGCTACGTCCCATTAGTTTGGGCATGCTGTGTTTCTATGTTTGTCTTAAGATTTTAAAAAAATTTCCTTTTTGATTTCTTCTTTGACCTGTTGATTGTTTAGGAGAATGGTGTTTAATTTCCACATAATTGTGAATTTTCAAGGTTTTTCCTGTAATTGATTTCTAGTTTCATACTACTGTGATTGGAAAAAATGTTTGATATGATTCCAATCATCTTAAACTTGTTAAAACTTATTTTGTGGTCTAATATATGACCTATCCTAAAGAATTTTGCATGTTAATTTCAGAAAAATGTGTATTCTGCTGCTGTTAAACGAAATGTTCTCTATTTGTGTGTGGGGTTCATTTGGTCTAAAATGTAGCTCAAGTCTGAATTAAGCCATTCTTTCCTTGCTAAAAAGGAATACCTGAAGCTGTATAATTTATAAAGAAAAGAAGTTTAATTGGCTCTTGGTTCTGCAGGCTGTAGAGGAAGCATGGTGCTGGCATCTGCATCTGGTGAGGACCTCAGGAATCTTACAATCATAGTGGCAGGTGATGGAAGCAATCATTTCACATGGCAAGAATGGGTGCAAGAGAGTGAGGGAGGAGGTGCCACACACTTTTAAACAAACAGATCTCTTGTGAACTGAGTGAGAACTAACTTATCACCAAAGGGATGGTGCTAAACCATTCATGAAGGATCTGTCCCCATGATCCAATCACCTCCCACGAGGCCCCACCTCCAATACTGGGGATTACATTTCAACATTAAATTTGCAGGGGATAAATATCCAAATCATATCGAAGTCCAATGTTTCCTATTTTCTTTGTGTCTGAGTAATCTATTCACTGTTACAAGTGAAGTCCCCTACTATCACTGTACTGATGTCTATGTTTCCTTTCAGATCTGTAAATATTTGCTTGATATATTTAGGTGCTGCCATGTTGGGTGCACATATATTATAATTGTTCCATCCTCTTAATGAATCAACCCTGTATTGTTATATAACAACCTTTTTGTGTCTCTTTTTACAGTTTCTGACTTAAAGTCTATTTTGTTCAAGTGTAGCTAGTATTATTCTCTTTTGTTTTCCATTTACTTTTCCCTTTACTTTGTGACCATGCATGTCCTTAAAGGCAAAGTGAGTCTCTTCTGAGGAACATACAGTTGCAGCTTTAAAAAGAATCCTTTCAGCTTCTTCTTTTTTTTTTTCCAGGATGGGATGTCCTTTTGCTGAGGAAGCCCAGGCTGGACTTGAACTTCTGGGCTCAAGTTGCCCATGCTGGACTTGAACTGCTGGGTTCAAGTGGTCCTCTGGCCTCAGCCTCCCATGTAGCTGAGTCTACAGATGTATACCATCACACCTGGCTTTTTCTTTTCATTGGAAAATTTAGTCCATTTACATTTAAAGTAATTGTAATGGGTAAGGATTTACTGTTGTTATTTTGTTAATTGTTTTCTGGATGTTTTGTAGATCCTTTCTTCCTTCTGTTCTTTTTAGTGACTTGATGATTGCCTACAGAGTTGCACTTTGATTCCTTTTATCTTTTGTGTATCTACTATAGACTTTAATTTGTGGTTACTATGAAGCTTATGTAAACATTTTTATGGCATCTGTTTAAATAATGTAAAGTCTTTCCCTCATCAAAACTATAAAAATATTAAATAATTTCCTATAATATGTTTATTTTTACTTTTTACATGTTTTATTTCTCATTTACTTGAAAAGCTTTTAGGTATTTTCAATATAAATAGTGTGGTCTGCCTGTAACTATAGTTCTTCTAATTCTATCTCCCCCTGATAGATGAACAATTGTCTGACATCATCCATCTAGTATCATTTTCTCCCTTACTTAGAAATCACCTTTATGACATAAATTCCTGCATATATTTTGGACAATTTCTGGACTATTTATTCATAGTCCAATGCTTACTAAAATTCTGCTCAACTTAGTTTCCTGAGTCAGCACTAAATTCTTTTGAATTTTTTTTAGCTTTAGAAAGGTTATATTTTTGGATGAAGTTAGTCCAATTCATTTATTTTTTTATGATTTTCTGGCTTGCATTAGATATTTATTTTACCAAATAAATGTGGTCATTGTGTGTTTTATACTCCTGATATGCCATAGGATTAATTCCTTAAATTTCTTTGCATTAGTATTTATACGTAAAAAATGTGGCAAGGATTTTTTTTTTTTTTTGAAGATGTGGGGAGCTATCTTTGTCAGGTTTTGGTATCAATATTATATTATCTTCACAAAAAGAATCTCAGCCTTTTCCAAAGTAGGAATAATTCCTATTTTAATGATAATGTGACTGGAGCTACAAGAGGTTTAAGTAACTTTTCCAAGGGTACATACCTTTTAAAGAATAGAGATGTGATTTTTGCCCACTGAATATAGAAATGTTCATCTTGATTAGATAAGTAGAGAGGCTAGAACATTTGCTCTAGAAAAAGATACCAGGTATCAATAACATCCCTTAAATGTATAAAATATATTCTGTATAATTTTATAATTTTTATGAATAATTATAATAAATTCATACAATCACATCATGGTTCTCAGATACTGCTCAGGTCCATTATGTCATTTTTTTTCTTGCCAGTACCCCTTCTATTATGAGGGAGGAAAATAAAACTCAGATTTCAGGAATCAATCAAGGTCATGTAGCAACCTGGTGGTCAGCCAGAGCTAGAAATTATCAAATATGATGATCCAGGTAAGTCCTCTTTCTGTTATGCTATACAGCCTTCTCTTAAGAGTATTACTGAAGAATTATCTGTAGTCTTTCCTCATTCAGAGGAATATGACAAGTTTTTCCACAAAGAGAGTCAACATATTTTGGTTGAAACTTCACCCTGTCAGAGAGGCTGCTTGCTACCATTAGAGCTTTTAAGCAAGGATGAGATAATCACAATAATTATCTTCCATTAGCAAAATGATCTGGCACCAGATTCTTCCTCCGGTTTTTGTAGCCTCCCTTCTGAAGCAGAGAGCATCTGAAATGGGCTTCCAGAACATTGCAGTGGAAAATAATCAGAAGTATAAAAATGAACTGGAGGAGGCTAAATTAGTCAGAGTCATGAGTGGTTAAGGACCCAAGATCAGGAAAATCTGATAATTTGGGTTAATATAATTTAGTTTTTGTCTTCTCAATGGATTCACTGTAGAGCAGCCTTCCAATTAGTATGCTTGCATCATACCCTCAATAAGGCAGACAACATTTCAATATATCAATTCTACATTTATCCATCTAATTCATTTCCCCTAAGGGCAGTAAATAAGGCTTGTAAAATACTAATTGCTTTAATTCAAGGTTTAATGCAAACTCATTGTAATCTCTGTTTCTCTGGGGAATTCAAAAAGGATTCACAACCTATTGGCTAGATCTTTTGCCTCTTTTGGCTAGATCCAATTAGAAATTGAAATTCAAAAGGTTTTTTTTATTTGTCAGCATAAAAAAAATCACCTCTTCTATCACCACCACAATCACAGTCAGCATTTTCACCATCTTTGTCATTAATTTTTTTTACCATTTGCGTGTGTAATATGTTTGTATTCTTTGTGGATCTTGCAACTAAAGTCAGAGCCCATGGTTGCCTCAAGAGTGTTTAAAACAAAAGGAGAAAGTGCATTATCATATTGATAAAACTATTCTCTGGCGGGCACGGTGGCTCACGCCTGTAATCCCAGCACTTTGGGAAACCGAGGTGGGCAGATCATGAGGTCAGGAGATCGAGACCATTCTGGCTAACACAGTGAAACCCCATCTCTACTAAAAAGTACAAAAAAAAAAAAAATTAGCTGGGGGGTGTGGTGGTGGGCGCCTGTAGTCCCAGCTACTCGGGAGGCTGAAGCAGGAGAATGGCATGAGCTCCGGAGGCGGGGAGGCAGAGCTTGCAGTGAGCTGAGTTCAGAGCCACTGCACTCCAGCCTGGGCGACAGAGCAAGACTCCATCTCAAAACAAACAAACAAACAAACAAAAACTATTCTCAGTAAATTTAAATGGTGCACGCCCTAAACTAATCATTGACAGCCTTAACCCACTAGAGGAGTGCTAGCAAAAGAAAGAGTTGTAGGCTTATTAGATTAACCAGATTGTATGCTCCATGAATGCTGGGGCTATGTCTGTTTTGTTCACCACTATATACCCAGCACCAAATGCAGTATCTAGCACTTGGTTGGGGCTCCATAAGTGTTAAAGAGAAAGTTAAGACACAGAGTTAAGTAGAGGATCCAGCTCTGTAGTTAAGGTTAATATATGCATGGCCCTAAACTCTACTGGACATTGAAATCACCTGGAGCAAAATCACATTAAAATACTGATGTTTGGCTCTGTTTCCAGGGTTTTGATCAAACTGATATTAGACACAACCTTGTCAACTCAATTTTTAAAAGTTCTTTAGGTGATATCAATGTTCAACTTTTGGGAAACACGTTAATATAATTGAAAGAAGTCCAACTTTGCACACAAGACAGTCCTAGCTTATGAGCTCCTTATGCAATCAATCTAGTTTGCAAACATTTACTTAGCACCTGTTATGTATGAGGCATTCTACCTGGCTCTGGGGAATATGGATGGCATGAGACATGGCTCTTAGAGCTTCCTATTGATTTTGGAGATGAGTAAAACACTAAAAAATGATGCAAATTAAATAAAGTAAGGTGATATTATATGATATATTACAGATAATTGGTACTGTATATGATTTATAGTGAGACAACAAATATTAAGGAGCTTATAGAAAGGAGAAATCTCTCCTGAAGTTTTCAAGGAACACTCTACAGGGGAAGTGACTTTAAACTGGATCTTGAACAAAGTGTGTAGGAAGAAAGTATGCTATAAGATAGACAACAACCTAAAGATACTCCAAGAAGTGATACAATATCAGAAATGATATACTTTCAAAGCAATGATAGATATATAATTCAAGAGTCTCCTTTATAGGTTGTTGAGGGGAAGGTTTCCAGAGCTTTGTCAGTGTCAACAACCATCAATATGGTGTTTGTCATAGGATCAGAATATTTAACTGGGAACTGTTATTCAGACCCATGCTGGAAATTCTTAGTTGAGAGTTAACAAGGCAGTGAAAACAGAATGATTCAACAGAGTGAAAAAAAAAAAAAAAGACTATTTCCAGCACAAGTAAGGGTGTCAACAAGGAAGGAATGGTTGGGATAAAGTTAGGGGTCATGGAAACAGATTTTCCTGGTGGGAAAGAAATGAGGTTGAAGTGGCTCCAACTGGGGTAGCTTAATAACTTAGGCCTTGTCTTGTGCCCTCTGCCTTTCCAGATGGTTATTAGCTGTCAGACAAAATTTAACCCAAGGGTCAATGTGGCTTAATTATTGCCTTTGTAAAGTCTTGGTGACTTGCTATTTATTTTTAATAAGCTTGTCATTCATTATATTTCTTACTTAAATGTCAAGATGATGAGGAAAGGAGGGGAAGCTTGCCTTAGTTCTCTCTCCTGTCATTACTGTCAACCAGACATTATTGGAACCCTGTTTCTTAGCCACTGCTTTTGACAATCCATTCTTGATGAAAGAATAAATGCATTCAGGGGTTGAGGGAGGGAGGGGAGAACATTAATTCCAGTAGTTCAAAACCCCAGCTCAATAAAGCATGAATTGAAAAGAATTAGAAAAATGGAAGCTGGGCTATTGCTAGGGTCTGCTAATTTGGGCACTTGCCTTCAGGGTACCATGAGTTTATAAACAGATGGGAAGAAAGAGGTGGATTAGCTAATTAATACTAAAAAAGAAATATATATATATATATTTCAGTAAATATGTATATATTTTTATATATAAATATATATATTTCAGTAAAATATATATATATTTCAGTAAAATTCTTCAATTATCCTCCCTATAAAAGGCTGAGACTTCCTCTCTCTTTTATTTCACTCTTAGCTTAGGCAGCCCTTTAGTGTTTTTTTTTTTTCTTTTCTATTCATAGATTTCATTAGCATGGTAAAATGAGAATGGAAGGGAAGATGACTGGGGAGTGGGTGTAGGAATTAATAGAGTCCTAACCTTTCCCCATCTCTTAAGATGAGCTGAGTTGGGATTGGGGTGTTTACAATACAGCAGGATTGGCAAACTTTTTCTGTAAAGGGCTGTAATAAAATAAATATTTTAGTCTTTGTAATTCACATATTGTCTCTGCCACAGTCTGTTTTGTTGTTGGTGGTGTGTGTGTGTGCATGTGTTTTAACAACCCTTTAGAAACATTTTTAAAAAGGCATTTTTAGCTTGTAAGCTGTTCAAAAATAGGCCATGTGCCTCCATTAGGGAATATATCCTCTATGTGTTTTCATTGGTGTAGAGAAAGGCTCTTCTTTGCAACTCTCCACAGGTCTGAGAAAGGAGGAAAAGAGAGAAAGAGAGTCAAAAGGTGCAGAACACCTCTGTATGTTCCATGAACTGCTCATTTCCTTTACTTTATCTACAGAGACATGAAGAGTGCCTTTGTGAATTTTGTTGGGGGACATATATGAGAATTTTCTTTTGGCTGTTTTTGGTTAACCTCCTAGGCTAATTGGAATTGAAGTCAATTCAGTATGGACTAAAAATATGAATAGCTAATATTCATTGAGTGTTTTCATGTTCCAGGCCTTGTTTTAAATGCTATAAATGTGTTACTCATTTTGTTTCACTCAAGGTCCTATGAAGTAATTTTATCATTCTCATTTGACATATGAGGAATCTGAGACACCAAGCAATTAAATTACTTGCCAAGGCCATGAGTTTATGAATGGCAGAACTTACTTGGATTTGAATTCATGTACTCTGGCTCCATGATCCACACTTTTAATCACAATGTCTTCTTACCACATATTGAATGTTGACATGTAACAGCAATTTTTCATATTGTATGACTATATCAGCCAGTAGAAGTCAGATTTTGCTGCAGTGACAAAGCACTCCCAAATCTTAGTGGCTTTACACAACAAAGGTTTATTTCTACACTTCTGCTATATTTCACATGGTAGGAAATTCTCCACACAACCACTTAAGAGTTAGGTGGATGGAGTATATCTGCACCTTCTAGAATATGCAGATTCTTCAGTCTCTGTAGCAGGCTAGGAGAGAGACCGAGAATCTCACAGGAAATTTTCATCGCCTCTACCCAGAAGTGATGGATATCACTTCCCACATTTATTGTCCACAACTAGTCACTCCTCTCACCTAATCAAATTGGGGATGGGAAATGTTGAAACACAAAGAGGCTATCTGATGTGTATTAGTCTCTTTGCTATGGCATTTTATACTCTACAGTGCATCTTCATATACATTAGTTTGTTTGACCTTATTTAATTCTTTCAAGAAGACAAAACAGGCATTATTAATGCTATTTTACAGATGAGGAGGTAAAAGTTAAAAGAGATGCAGTGATCAGCCCAAGAAGAATGACTGGCTAATAGGAAGAACAGGTCTTTGGGTTTAAGACAAATTTTGGTTTAAAGTTGGCTTCTGTTGCAACCTTGTGACAAATTCTTTAAACTCTCAGAACCTCAATTTATTAATTTCTGTAGTATAATTGTCTCTGCTGTTAAATTAAGTTTAGCCTAAGCCTTATGTATTCTATAGTCGGCCTAAAGTTCCTAAGTGCATAGTAAAATGTAACTTAACTGGATGTGTAAACAGACTGTAACCTCCTCTTGGGCCAAATACGAGTTTCAGCCAATCAAAGGTGGCCAACTATTCTAGCCATGCTCAAATAAGACAAATGCTGAGCTGTAACCAATCCTGCTGTTTCAGCACCTCACTTCTGTTTCCTGTATATTACTTTCCTTTTTCTGTCTCTAAATCTTCAACCACGCAGGTGCACCAGAGCCTCTCTGAAACTATTCTGGTTCAGGGGCTGCCCAGTTCACACATTGTTCTTTGTTCATTTAAACTCTGTTCAAATTAATTTGTCTAAGGTTTATCTTTTAACACTACCTTATTGATTTGTCAAAAAAAAAATCACAGTTCCATAAAGTGCTTTGTATTATGCCTGACTGATGGAATAGGTTCAATGAAATGATAGCCCTCTTTGACAGTTTTCTCAAGGTTGCATATTTTGTTGGGACATTGGGAGAAGCATTCAGAGCTCTTGTCTCTGAATTGTTGTCCCACAGTTAGTGGTAGTGGAAAACCATGCAACAGCAGCATAAGACAGGGTATCTCCATAGGGCAGAGTTGAGATCTTTATACATCAAACAATGGGGGAATAATATACAACAGCACCTTTTGAAATGAGGCAAAGATGGTCACTGCTATGGCAATTTGGAAAGGAGTTTCTGTGGATTGAGATAGGAAAGGCTTGCAGAGGACTTTAGCTGATCTCACCTGCTCTGTCGTATGTTCTGTATCATCCAGTGCCCCACCCTTCATCCTGGGCTCCTTCCATTCCATATGCAGTCTCAGGATCGTAACAAAATGCCTAGCACTGATTATTCTCTCTATGGTGGCTCCTACCCGTTTTTGCTGAGATCCAGGCCCATATATGTCTACCTGACATTTCTGCCTGGTTGTCCCACAGATATGCTGAAATTACCATCTCCAAATGTGAGCTCCTTTTCTTCCTTAACTACACCTACTCATTCTGTTCTATTAGTCTCAGTGATCAGTATAGCCATTCATCCAGAGGTCAAGCCAGAAATATTAGGGTCATTTTAGTGTTCTTCTTTGCATCCACTAAATACATCACCAAATTCTGCAACTTTTACCTCTCCTGTAATATATTTTCTCCCTATCTATCTGCTCCTCTCTATTCCCCTTTTGGCTAAGTCACTCACTAGTTCCAACCTGGGGACAATATTTATTTTTTAACTAGACTCCCTGCTTCCATTCTGGCCACACTCCAATCTATTCTCACAATCAAGCCAGAAGGAACTTTCTGAAATGCAAACCTGATTGTCTCCCTCTTTTATTTAGGGTCCTTCAATGGATCTCCAAAGTTTTTATTGGATGGGAAACATCTTATTTTAGTCACCAGACTATTTGTCAGCCCCTGGCTGCCCCTAATCTTGACTCTGGGCATGCCCACAAATTCAGCATTCATTCCAGCCAGATCAAAATACTTGTAGTTTCCTGGACCCAACCAACTCTCTCATGCATCAGTGCCTTCATACCCAATAACTTTTGCCTCAAATGTCTTTTTCCCATGTCTTCAGTTCCTATCTGACCTTTAAAACTCAGCCCAAGAAGTAATTAATCTTTGGTTAAAGGTCTCCCTCTGTTTTCCTATAATCCTTAATTTGTTTTAAGGTCTTCCTCTATTCTGTAACACCTACCTATCACATGTACTATAATTCTTGGTATGTTTGTCTTTTCTACCCATTGGCTGCTAGATAGATTCTCTCTCCTAATTGAAGTAAAAGAGGCACACTCAGATTTCCTTTGATACCAAGGAAATGAGAAAGGACAAAAAATACTTCATTGGTTGTGAAGGCAGTCCTCCTGGAGCACTAAAATGTCATTTATCATCATTTAGGTTTCAATAACTCTGTTCAGTAGCTGTTCTTGTGAATTAATAATAATTTTCTAGACTGCCTTATTGTGACTCAGCAGCAGCCCCAACTTTCCTTCCCTTTCTTACCTGCCTCTCCTCTTTGCTTTGCCAGCTACTCTGGCTTCTGCTTAGTAAAAGCTCTGGTTAGGTTGTGGCTTCTCGTTATTCTCTATGCTTAGTGTGTTTTCCTCATTTGGTTTATGTTTTTTGCACACATATCTGTGCCTCTTGTGTTAAAAGTCCCTTGTGATGGGGTTCACACATTACTTTCCAATACTGAGCATCCCTGTCTCATTCCAAACAAGTACAGACATCGGTTTGATTCCATCAGAATGGTGGTGGTGAGGTCCCATGCTACAAATTACAACTAACTATACATAAGATTTCCTTCAGCATGAGGCTGTTGGCTTGACAAAAGTCCTAAGACAGGTCAGACGGGGGTGTTTTGAGATAATTAAGGGTGCTATGTCCCAGCTGATTACAAGTATCCTAGTGTGTGTCCAGTAAATATTTGATGGATAAATGAATTAATTAACATTGAAGAATACTAGGACTAGGTTGAAGAGGGGAAGAAAAGGCATTGCTAATTGGTAGGAAGAGGGGGCACCCATAAGTCAAATTACATGTCTAAGTTCATTATTCAGAAGGATTTCAAAGTTGCCAATTTTGTATAGCAATGTGCTGGCAGACATCTTCAAAATGATTTGGGTTAGTTGACAGAGCATTTTGATAGCCTCTGGAAGAAGCTGGTCTTGTTCTCTCTCTAATGCCATTAGTTTAGAAAACTTGATACGATACCTACATGGCCTACAATATATGTTTTGTGTTAGATAGGATCTATATTTGATGATTATGGTGCCTACAACAATAATATTAAACAAATTCATTGTCATTATCTAGGTCTTTCAATTCTTGGGTGAGTAGCTTGAACTACTTAGTTGTTCTATTCACAGTGCCGACCTGAGAACAGAAAAGGGCAACTGATTCGCAGAAATGGCTCTAGGGGCTGAGGCCTGCAGAAGCAAAAAGCTGTGTGGCCCAGCATCAGTAATTTTGGGGGATGTCTAGGACTTTCACGCCTTTTAAATCAAATTGACATAATTGGACAATTTCAGGATGTCTAGGACTATTTGGGGATGTCTAGCACATTCAGGTCTTTTAACTCACATTGACATAATTGCACAATTGAGGAAATTATCTGAAGCTTTTGGTTAAAAATAACTTTATGTCTCAAATTTCTGTGCATTTTAGATAAAACTATATATAGTTAGCCCTTGAACAATACAGAGGTTAGGAGTGCTGACTGCCCACTCCTATCCACCATGTAATGTAAAATCCACATATAACTTTGGACTCTCAAAAACTTTACTAGTAGCCTACAGTTGACCTAAAGTTAATTAACACATAACAGCCAATTAACACATGTTTTGTATGTTTATGTATATGACTGTATTATTATAATAAAGTAAGCTAGAGAGAAGAAAATGTTACTAAGAAAATCATAAGAGAGAATGTATTTACTTTTCATTAAGTGGAAGTGGATCATCGTAAACATCTTTGTCCTTGTCTTCAGATTGAGTAGGCTGAGGAAGAAAAGGAGGGGTTGGTCTTGCTGTCTCTGGGGTAGCAGAAAATTTACAAATATGTGGTCCTGTGCAGTTCAAACCCATGTTGTTTAGGAGCCACTTGTGTGTGTATATATATAAAAAATATGTACATATGTATATATGAATGTACATATGCATATATACATGTACATGTATGTAGGCATGTGTATGTGTGTGCATATATGTGTATGTGAGTATAATATGTGTATAAAAATAATTTCTCATTGGATAAAGCTAATTAATAGGGAAAGGTTGTTGTCCACAAAATGAAGAATTAACTAAATTTTGAGGACTTTCTGAACCACGTTTTTTTGTTTGTTTGTTTGGCTTGGGATGTTCTCTATAATTCTTGTGTATATCATTGGGGTACCTGGATGCTATGAGTATGTGGCAAATTTTTTTTCCTCTCCCTGGAACCCTGGGCTCATTGAAGTATTCTGTAGGAAGAACACGGGAGAATTGTGTGGATGGCAGCTCTCCTCAGAAATACCATACCCTAAGTTCCACCTGAGGTGACTCTGGGGACTTTAGGTAGAGCAGATGGGATCCCGGCTTTCTTCCATGCTTAAGAGCTACAGGCATTTTATAGACAGGAACTATGTGTAGTGGGAAAAGCAGAGCATTAGGAATTGGGAGAGGCAGATTTATCACTGTTTAACTGTGTGATATTACAAAGTTACTTAATTGATCTGGGCATTTTTTTTCCTTTGTTGTAAAATAAAAGGTCTGGATTAGGTGATCTATTAATGGAAGGGATACGTTTATCTCCAAGTGCTATAACATCTAACTTAAGGCATAAGCTAGACAGTTTGTTCTTGGCTGATATAGACAATATCCTCATCCCAGGACACACCTACACCAACATCTATCTCTTTTAAAAATTCACTTTCATGGAAGTTTACTTTTATAATAGAGTTTTGGTTGACTTTTGGTGGGAAGATAAAAGTGTAGGGATTTTTTTCCTTGGACCGGGTCTTTCAAATGGGCTTTGAAGAATGAAATATTACAGTAAGAATGCAACTGTGCTTTTTGTTATGGGCTAAATTGTGGTCCTCTACCACCAAATTCATATGTTGAAGACCTAACACCTGGTACCTCAGAATGTGACCATATTTGGAGATAAGCTCTTTAAAGAGGCAGTTCAGTTAAAATGAGGCCATTAAGGTGTGGCCTTAATCCAGTATGTCCTATCTTCTTATAAGAAGAGGAAGAGATACCAGAGATGCTGCACACAGAGAAAAGACCATGTGAGACCCCAGCAAGGGTGGCCATCTGCAAGCCAAGAGAGGCATCAGAAGGAACAAAACCTGCTAACGCCTTAAACTTGGAGTTTCAGCCTCTAGAGCTGTGAGAAAACAAATGTCTGTTGTATAAGCTACTCTACAGTATTCCGTTAGAACAGCCCTAGCAGATGGATACACTATTGTTCAAGAGAGCTGCTGTAGTGCCCTTGGCTCAGAAAAGCAGGTCCAGAATGGGGCACAGGGTGGGGAAGACAGACCTAATCCCTGACTCCCACAGCACCTGGAACCCCACAGCTAGGACTCTAGGCCCTTCCAGAGACAGCATTGCTTACCTAGACATGGGTCAATGGCTATAGTTCATCACCCCAAGGAGCATAGCAGGGAAGCAGAAAACATGGTCACATGAGGCCCACAGATGGAGTGGGAGAATGAGGCAAGAGACTGTTAAAGAGGTACATACTGTGGGGACTCCAGAAACACTGGGCAGTCCTTTATATGGGGAGTATTCTGCTCTCAGTGGGCTGTTGTCTTTTAAGCCAATGGACCTTTGGATCATACAAGTATTACAAAGAACCAAATTTCATCATTTTTTAAAAAATGTATTTCCTGAACATACAAGCCCATATTTGGAAAAGCTTGCATGATCCCTTAAAAGTTGTCACCTCCTCTTTTGGTTACTAAGGACTCCCCAAGTCCAAACATAACAACATTGCCAAATGATTGATATTTGAACTATCATACTCTCTTCACATAGCATAATTGTTCTGCACTTAAACCAAATCTCATAAACTTTAATGATTAGACCTTTTCGCCCCCTTTAATTTATAAGGAAAATTGATTCTTTGGGTCAATATTCCCAGGGGCACAAGAATCTGGGCTGCTAGTGGAGTCTAAGTGGGATTGCCTGAATGTTAATTGTTGCTTCTGATGTCTCCTGGAGCAGAGATGCTGCTCTTATTTTCAAAGCCAAACTCTGGCTACATGTCAAAATCTACAGCAAAACACCAGAGCCATTTTTCTCCAGATCCCAAATAAAAGGAGATTAATCACACTTGTCTCCTCTACTACCTTTTCAAGAGTTTTATTTTAAACAGCTGCTTGTTGACAACATTTGAAGGCCATAGAGCATGTCAAAGGATGATGGCAAGTTTTGAAAAGGTCTGTGAAAATGCTCTATGCTTAGAACTCTCTCTACTCACATTAATTTTCTTTACTCAAGTTTTCATCAGTAAACCAAATTGGGAAACAGATTTAGTTATGGACACCAGTGGTTTTCAAAGTGTGGTCCCCAGACCAGTAGCAGCAGCACCTGAGAACTTATTAGAAATCGAAGTCCTTGAGCCTCATCCCAGACCTACTGAATCTGAAACTCTAGAGGAGGCGGCCAGGCAATCTGTGTTTTAACAAGCCCCCCATGTGATCCTGGTGTAGTCTGGGAACCAATACTCTTGACAACTCCACTGTGAAAACTATTTTCTTGAAATTTCTGGGAAATCATTTCCCTGGTCATTTATTCCGCTTTCCTAAGCTGTATTCACATACAAAAGATACAGATCATCACATCCTAGCTCCTCCTCAGAGGATGTCTCCTGGAAACTGAGGTTCTTTCCCATGGACTTGTAAGACTTATACCACTACAATTCTTCATCTACCTGCCTCACTTCTAAGGATCAAAAGGACTCAGAATATGCACCAGCTAGGTTGGGCAATTAAGTCTCTAATTTTTATGTGCGTGTGAGGATTTTGTCTCTGATTGTGATTTCCACAAAGCCTGCCAGTAGGGTTGAATACAAAGACTTTCCTTATAAACGATAGTGCAGTAAGTCTTCACTAATGTCATCATAGGTTCTTGGAAACTATGACTTTAAGTGAAACTACATACAGCAAGCAAGTCTTCAAATAACATAACTCATTCAACATTGTTTTGTTATAATTTTAATGAGGGGAAAATGGTTTTGTTATATTTCCCTTCACTTATTTATTTTTGAGATAGGGTCTCACTCTGTCACTCAGGCTGGAGTGCGGTGGTGCAATCATAGCTCACTTCAGCCTCTGACTCTTGGGCTCAAGTGATTCTCCACTTCAGCCTCCTGAGTAGCTTGAGTAGCTGGAATACAAGTGCGCAGCACCATGCCCAGCTAATTAATTTTTTTTGTTTGTTTTTTTAGAGACAGGGTCTCCCCATTTCACACAGGCTGATCTCCATCTCCTGGAATCAAGAGACCTTCCACTTTGGCCTCCCAAAGTGCTGGGATTCCAGGCATGACATACTGTGCCTGGCTCATTTCACTTAAAGTTGCAATTTCCAAGAATCTACCAACAACGTTAAATGAGAACTTACTGTAATTGTTTTAAAGTGTTTGTATGGCCAGGCACAATGCTGACCACTTTACAAACTTTATTTTATTGGAGCTGAAACAATCTGTTCCACAGATGAGGAAATTAAGGCACAGAGAAGCAAAATAACTTTGCCAGCTTTAATCAGGGCCAGGGTTGTAGCTCTCACATAGTTCCTATTCAGCACTGCTACTTGGAATAATGAACAGATACTTGTGGACTGAGTTAGAAGGAGCTGCTCAGCTTGGATGATTTGGATGTTAGCCACATTTCTTTACTCCATAATTGAAAATAGAAACATAACTGAAGATGGAAACGTGATGTCTTTGGCATACAATAGTTATCTTCCACCTACCTAACAGGGCATATGCCTTAAATTATTCCTCTAGTGGAGATACTGAATTGGCAACAAGGGATTCATACTCTCTTGCTTGACTGTTAAGTAACCAAGGTTGCAATTTTAGTCTCTTGCAGGAAAAAAATAATCTGATCTTTCTAGGGCTTAAATTAGCGACAGGGCTTCATTAATAATTTGCATTGCATGAAGTAGTTAATTCATGTCAACTTGTTCTTTTATTCTAACAAGAGGGAGAGAATGACTTAAATACCTTTATTTCGGCTTCTTCTTACTCATGTAGGAGTAGTAAACAATTGTTGGATGTGTGAAAAGTACCAACTGAGTTAAAGAAGTAATGGTCTTGGGATTGGAGCATGAACAATTGAATAAAACCTTATGGGTAAGAGCACTACGTAGGCATGTAGATATTTGGCTGGGGCATGACTTCCATAAGTAAGTAAATGGGTAGAGCTTTGGGATACACTGTGATTCACTGTGCCTGGTGCAAGAAGTTTTTTTTTTTTTTGGTGGGAATTTTTTTAAGTTCAACTTTTATTTTCGATAAAGGGGGTACATGTAAAGGTTTACTATGTGGGTATATGCACCCAGGTAGTGAGCATAGTAACCAATAGATAGTTTTTCTTTTTCTTTTGAGTTGGAGTCTCACTCTGTTGCCCAGGCTGGAATATGGTGGCATGATCTCAGCTCACTGCAACCTCCGCCTCCCAGGTTCAAGTGATTCTCGTGCCTCAGTCTCCCAAGTAGCTAGGATAACAGGTGCTCACCACCACATCCGGCTAATTTTTGTATTTTTAGTAGAGATGAGGTTTCACCTTGTTAGGCAGGCTGGTCTCGAATTCCTGACCTTAAGTAATCCACCCATCTTGGCCTCCAAAAGTGCTGGGATTACAGGTGTGAGCCACTGCACCCGGCCCAATAGGTAGTTTTTCAACCCAAGCCCCGCTCCCTCTCTACGCTTTCTAGAAGTCCGCAGTGTCTATTGTTCTCCTGTTTATGTCTAAGTGTGGTCAGTGGTTAGCTCCCACTTACAAGTGAGAAACTGTAGTATTTGGTTTTCTGTTCCTGCATTAAGTGGCTTAGGATTATGGTCTCCATCTGCATCCATGCTGCTGCAAAGAACATGATTTCATTCATTCTTATGGATGTGTAGTATTCCATGGTATATTTGTACCACATTTTCTTTATTCAATGCACCACTGATGTGCACCTAGGTTGTTTCCATGTCTTTGCTATTGTGAGTAGTGTGGCAATGAACATACACATGACACAATTCCCTCTTCTTAAGAAGAAAATGTCATATGTGCTCCATCTGGGAGGATGAGACCTTTCTACTCCATTGATTTCTACTTCTTTCTTTTATGCTGGTATGGCCCTGAGAGAATTCTTCCAAATCCTGGATGGCAGAGGCCTCATAGAATAATAGGGAACAAAGCTGAAAGTTGGAGAAACCCGTGGAGAGGAAGTAGCTTCTAGGTTATTTTCCATGTTGTTGAGCACTGAAATTAGGAAAAATGACCTCAGTCTTCCTTGAACCTTAATTTCCTCATCTATCAAATGAGAATACTGGGCCTGATATTGTCTGAGACTGGATTATCTGCTATGACGAATAGACCCAATTCTTGAGAATGATGTTAGAAAAACATAATCAAAGGCCTTGATGTCACTATCAAGATTCATCGTGACAAAATCGATTTTTATCTGATTTAAGGTAAACTTCCTCATCATTTGTTAAGTAGAGCCATTCTGTGTTTCTGTGATTACTTACATGGCCTTAGTGGGGACAGATAGCAGGAAAGGTTCATTTATTTTTAAAATTTTCAGTTATTTAAATTTAGTTTTATTCAAATATATAATTTTATTTAAATTTCTAAGTAAACAGTAATCATGGGCTTTTGTCATCTTTATTTTTCAATTTTGTTTCTTTGATTTTCTTTCCCTAATCCCACACAAATTTTAATATGCCCTTCCTTTTTCAGTAACCTACAAAACAATTGGATGGGTTTTCTCTTCTATTTCCCCTCTATTTAGATAAGCCTATACACACATATATGCATAAACATATATATATATATATTCTTTATTTTTGAGTGTTTGGATTTAAGCAACACCAACATTTTCTTCTATATATATTTTTCTTACTCAATAATACTTTGTTAAGATCTCCTCTGGCGGTTTTCATTCCCTCTTTTAAGTAGCTACATAATATTCCATGGTGAAACTACCATACATTATTCAGCAACTCCTTTGCTAACAGGCCAATAACTATAGCTAATCCAGTTTTTAGCTATTTCAAACAATTTTGTAGAAGGTTTCCAGGAAGAATTTGGACGAGCTGAGTTAAAGATTTTATTACATTTTAACAGCTTTAATAGATTGTTCTTCAAGAAGGCTGTAGCACATTACCTTCTACCAACAATAGATGAGAATTCCTTTTCTCCATATCCCTATCAAGAGTAGGTGCTATAGCACCTTTTAGTTTTTATCAGTCTGATGTAAAATCATTCACTTTAACTTTATTTTTTATTTAGCTAAATTTTCATTAGTATAAAAATCTTTTCATGTATTTGGTCATTTTAAATTTTTGTTCATAAATTATCAATTTTTATGTATATTCCTTTCCTGTCCAATTCTTCCTGAATTGTCTTTCTTCCTTAGGAACTTGTAAAAGTTCTTGGTATATTAAGGAAACTGTGCTTCTCTCTTACATCTGTGTTATATTTCCTCATCAGATATATGACATTGACCTTATGGTATCTTTTTGGATATATGCATTTTCAGTTTTAATTTTTCAAAGAATTTTCAGTGTTTTTAAGTTTTAGTTTCTGAATTTTCAGTCTTGAATAGGAATGTTTCCCTGAACTCTATATTATATAATAGACTTCTTGATTTTCTTTTATGATATTTATTATATATAGTGTTTTAAAATTTAAGCTTTTAATCCATGTAAAAACTTTTAAGATGGGAGCCCATTTTTGTTTTCTTCTGGATGGATGAATGACTATGTCATATTCAGTTATTCAAATGTTCATGTTCCTTTTCTCACTAATTTTGAACTACTGAACTTGCCACATACTTACAGTGATTTAATTTTGATTTCTATTTTCTGTTCAAATATTTATAATTCTTTATACAGCAAGGCAAGTTTCCCTTCAGAATTCTTTTCTTCCTTTTTATAGCTTTATTGTCTGTTATCAGGCATTTCTTCTTTCGTGTTAATTTTTTTCCTAATTGAAATGAGCTGTATACTAATTTTGAAAGAAATAATATTTCTATTATATCAACTCTTCCATAACAACATTTTATACCGGTTCTTACTTATTTATTCTTACAGTTCTTTTAATATTCTTTGGTTTTATTAAGATAAGTCCCCTCCTTTTCTTTTAAAGTCTATTCCTATTTGTTTTGTTGTGATTGCAAGTGGCTTTTCCTCCCATATTCATATATGGTTACTTTTTGCTGGAATAGAGAATAGTTATTGATTTTTATATATTTATCCTGCATCCATCCATCTTACCAAGCTCTATTCTTAGAAGGATAAGGTTTTTGTATTTCTTTTAAACTAGTATCTCACAAGTTTTCTAGCTATAAAATAATATAAATTTTATCTTATCTTTTGATGTGTATATAACTTAGTTTTCTCATTTTATTACATTTACTGATGCTGCCAAGTCAATTTTGAATAGTAATGGTGATCATAGATTTCTTTCTAGTTCTTGGTTTATATTGAAATAATTTTTGTTGTGTATGGTATTTGTGTTTGGTTTTTGATAAATGACTAACCAACGTGGTTGGTTAATATAAATTGTTTCTTTCTGATGGTATGTAGTCTTTTTTATTAGGAATATATGAAGGTTATAAAGTACTTTTCCAGAATCCATAATAATAGACTATTTTTTCTGATTTTATTTTTTGATATAGTGAGTTATGTTAATAAATTTCTTGATATTAAAACACTATTTCTTCCCTGAAATAAATTCAGCTTCTTCAAATATAATGTTTTTTATATTACCAACTGTTTTATAGGGTATTTAAAATTTTAATTTTTATTCATAAGATTGATCTATCATTTTCTTTTTTATATTACCTTTTCAACTTTTGATAATGAACTTAAACGCTGATTTAAAAAGTGAATTAGAGAGCCTTCTATTCCTTCCTATTGTTTAGAGAAATTTAAGCATTCTGTTTTCACAGATTGGGTATTTAATGACTTTCCTAATCTTCTCTGGCTTTGATATATCTTTGTTCTTAAATTTTTAGTAATTCATATTTGTCCGATAATTCATTTTGTCCAGGACCTCAAAACTTGCTGCCCCATCGTTACAAGTAGAATTTCTTTCCTCTGTATCTCTGCTTAGAGCCTTAGTCTCATGTCTAGACTTCTTTATTTTTGTTTCTTTCTTCATGTCCTGGAACACAAAAGACTTTACTAACATATTAGTCTCTCA
The DNA here is from genome assembly GCF_028885625.2 of Pongo pygmaeus. Taxonomy (NCBI): domain Eukaryota; kingdom Metazoa; phylum Chordata; class Mammalia; order Primates; family Hominidae; genus Pongo; species Pongo pygmaeus. Next base: position 66,667,086 of record NC_072390.2, read on the forward strand.
TATACCTAGGTTTGGATATGTTTATTTTTTTTCTATTTCTATTTCCAAAATTTCAGCTTTTACTTTCTTCCTTCTTTTGGAGTCAGCCTCTTCTTCCCTCCCTCCCTCCTCACATTACCTTAGTTAAGTTCTTAGTTCTAGTTTTATCATCTTTAATTATGAAGATATTTAAGGCAATACATTTTCTCCTAAATATCATTTTCATTGTGTCCTTCAAACTGTGGTATCATGTATGTTCATTTAAATTGCTTTGTAGATAAATTGTAACTTCCATTTTAATTTTAGCTAGAGCTATATGGGTTTAAGTTTATTGTTGTTGTTTTTGCTTGTTTTCTTAATTCTGAATCAGCTAAGATTTTTTGGTCACTTATTTTTTTCCCCTAATTTTATTGCCTGCAAGAATGTGGCCTATAAATATCTATTATAAACTGATGGTTTTTTTGTGGTCAAATATTTGATTGTTTTTGCGTACATTGTAAGAACTTAACAAAAAATGTGTTCATTGAAAAGATTTAGTGTTAATTCTTATATTTTTACTTTTGCTTTTTTATCTACTAGAATTGACTAATCTAGAGAGAATTTTGTTTCCCATTATAATTATATGATCTGTCAAATTCTTCCTGTCTTTCCCAATAGTTTTTGGCTTATATGTTTAGCCTACATATTATTTTGTTTATATGGTTTATGATCATTTTGTCTTTTTTTTTCCAATTCAAATTGTATGTCTTTATCTTGTTCGTGTTTTTAATCTGTAGAATCAAGTTGTTTGCTATTAATTTTGGCTCTTCTGCTGTCATATGGTTTGCACTGACCTGGTATCTCTTTGTCCATTTTTTATATCAAATTTTCTTATCACTTTATTTTATGAGTGTTTCTTCTAAATAGCCTATAGTTTGCTTTTAATACAGTCTGACAGTTTGTCTTTTAATGGAATAATACAGTACACTTTCCACTTTACGTAACTTTTCTGATTGACTTTTGGTTCTTTTAAACCAGAGCTTTTCAACTTGGGTACCACTAATATTTCAGGCCAGATAATTCTTAATTTTGGAGGCCTGTCCTGTGAATTGTATATAGTAAGCAGCAACCCTGGCCTGGTCTCTATTCACTAGATGCTGGGGGCATTCCTCTAATACCTCACATCCATTTCCAGTTGGGCAATCAAAAACATCTCCAGACATTACAACATGTCCTCTGGAGGGAAGATCCACCCCCACCTCCCACCTTTGCTTGAGGTCTGCTGCTTTACAACTTTAGGATCCCAGGTGTTGCACCCTAGGTCTGACAGTTCTACACATAGGTTGTTCTGAACATTTGTTGGGGGCAACTTCATCTAAGTCAGGTGTACCTAGAGTGACCAACCATTTACTTTGTCCTGACTGAATAGATTCCTGTGATATGGGACTTTTAAATTTTATTTTATTATTATTATTTTTTTGAGATGGAGTCTCACTCTGTCACCAGGCTGGAGTGCAGTGGCACCATCTTGGCTCACTGCAACCTCCACCTCCCAGGTTCAAGCAATTCTCCTGCCTCAGCCTGCCGAGTGGCTGGGACTACAGGTGCACGCCACCATGCCCAGCTAATTTTTTTATTTTCAGTAGAGACGCAGTTTCACCATGTTGGCCAGAATGGTCTTGATCTCTTGACCTCATGATCTGCCTGCCTCGGCCTCCCAGAGTGCTGGGATTACAGGCGTGAGCCACCATGCCCAGTCTGTGATATGGGACTTTCAGTGCTAAAACCAGGAAACTCTTGGGAAAACTTAAATTCTGTTGTTATACAATATAGACTTGACCAAAGAGAACAGTACAGTAAGGTCCACTCAGTCATCAAAGCAGTTCTCATTTTTCACTCTCATTTTCCCCAAGTAACATGTCCTCATCTAAGTATGTTCTGAACTCAGAATTGTGAAATTGTATTAAAAATCTTATATGTATCTGAGAATAATGCTAACATGCCCCTAGACAGCTATAAAGCCTATCCTATACTCTCTTTATGTAATCACATCTATACATTTAACATATTTATTGTTTATTATTGTTTACTCTTATTCTTGAAATTCCTTTCTGGATTATTTGTTGTTGCATTAGTCCTCTTCCCGCCCCCGCCATGGTATTTTTCTTAGGCAGGATGCTTGGGTAAAATACCTTCTGAATTTCTGCTTATCTTTGTATAACTTGATTTTACTCTCACAGGTGAATGGTAATTTAGCTAGGTGGAGAATTCTTGAGTTTCAGTTCTTTTCTCTCATGAGTCTTTTCTTACAAAGACTTCAAGCTTCTCAGGTTGCATATGAACAGAAAGATGCCAGTTTGATTCTTTTTGATTTGTGCTTATGTTTTCTTTATTGTCTTGTTTTATTTTTAAAAACAATAAGCACACATATTCTTCTATAGCTATTACCTCTTTACTGCTACTACAAAGATCTTTTGATGGTGGAGAGACAGAGTATTGGGGAATGAACAGAACTGCCTTCCATCTTCTTTAGCCTCAGGTTAAATATTCATTTTTCTACAAATATTTTGTCTGGTTTTAAGGAATTCTCTATTTATTTAAAACATGCATTTGTCGTTTTTTCTGGGAGCTCTCAGACTTCATTCTGCATTTTAGCCATTTCAGTCTCTCCCCAGAGGAGGCATGCATGAAGGGGTGGGAGGTTAGGGCCACTGGAGGTTTGTGATGTCTTCCTGTCATCCAGCTCCAACTCTGGTAGTTCTGAAGAACACAGGGACCTCTGCCTGTGGTCTCAAGTCCCTTCAGGGCTAACATGCCATCTGGATGGTGTTTTCATGTAAATGTGACACCTGGAAGAACTGTTCAGGAAATTCATTCTAGGTCTGGCATCTGAGCCTCTTTGGCGTATATTCACTAAATGCAGAAGGGATTTCTCCTCTCTGAGCTGAGCTCTTCTTCCTTTCCATCAAAGCATTTTTAAAAAGCATGTTTTATAATAACTGCATCTTCAGAAGAAACTAGAGAGTGGGAAAGAAATCAGGCAAAACCTTGGGAACCTCTGTGACCTCACTGCTAGAAATGGAAGGGAAACAAGTCAATTACAACATTTACTGAATATCAGGAGCCATCAAGCATGTATGGAGGGGTTTTATTTGATGCTCTGGGATTCCTTATTTTTGGATGAGTGGCTTTGAAAGTGAACATATCCTGTAAGTTCCCGTTCCTATGCTACCTTCACCATGAAGCTTCTTAGTAGAAAATGGTTTCTCTCTGCTCTGAATCCTAAGAAAAGGTTAAATCACTCATGATACTCACACTGTCTTGGGTATTGAGTTATTTTTGTTCACATCTTCTTTTTTTGTTCTAGAAGGTCATTGTTACAGACAGGGGCTGTCTTATTCATGTTTGTATTCTCCACAGCCTTTAGCCCTGGCTCTGAAGCATAATAAGTGTTCAACACTGACAAAGAGATAGATGGGTGACTAAAAGAAAGAGACTTGAATCTGCCTGTTTGATTTTTATTTTTTCTTGGGATCGACTCTCCTCATCTATTTGTAAACGTTAGCTTTAGGTCTATGTTCCATTCCACTGCCATACTCCTTCAAGACATCTATAGTTTTTCTTCTACTAATTTAGTTTGGCCCTTATTTAAATCCAGATCAGAAAAATCCTGCATTAAATAAGCCTCCAGGGTGTCAATAAACATCAGGTAGCTATAAAGTACTTTCTAGCCATTAATTTGCTTTCTCCTTTCTCCCTTGCTTATCCTTCCTGTCCCTGCCTCTTCTTAGCCAACCCATCTCGTCGACACTCTGATACACAAATACACACCCTGTTTGTTGTTTATGGACAGATACAAATACTGTATTCAATTTCTGTTGGAAATTTCCTTAGGTATTATTTGTTAACTTTAAAGATATTCTTCCTCTGATCAGAAAAACATCTTAATAGAATATGGATTTTAATGTAGGCACAGAGACTAGGAGAGAATTGGGATTTTCTTTTTATTATTATTATTATTATTATTATTATACTTTAGGTTTTATGGTACATGTGCACAATGTGCAGGTAAGTTACATATGTATACATGTGCCATGCTGGTGCGCTGCACCCACCAACTCGTCATCTAGCATTAGGTATATCTCCCAATGCTATCCCTCCCCCCTTCCCCCAACCCACAACAGTCCCCGAAGTGTGATGTTCCCCTTCCTGTGTCCATGTGTTCTCATTGTTCAATCCCCACCTATGAGTGAGAATATGCAGTGTTTGGTTTTTTGTTCTTGCGATAGTTTACTGAGAATGATGATTTCCAATTTCATCCATGTCCCTACAAAGGACATGAACTCATCATTTTTTATGGCTGCATAGTATTCCATGGTGTATATGTGCCACATTTTCTTAATCCAGTCTATCATTGTTGGACATTTGGGTTGGTTCCAAGTCTTTGCTATTGTGAATAATGCGGCAATAAACATACGTGTGCATGTGTCTTTATAGCAGCATGATTTGTAGTCCTTTGGGTATATACCCAGTAATGGGATGGCTGGGTCAAATGGAATTTCTAGTTCTAGATCCCTGAGGAATCGCCACACTGACTTCCACAAGGGTTGAACTAGTTTACAGTCCCACCAACAGTGTAAAAGTGTTCCTATTTCTCCACATCCTCTCCAGCACCTGTTGTTTCCTGACTTTTTAATGATTGCCATTCTAACTGGTGTGAGATGGTATCTCATTGTGGTTTTGATTTGCATTTCTCTGATGGCCAGTGATGGTGAGCATTTTTTCATGTGTTTTTTGGCTGCATAAATGCCTTCTTTTGAGAAGTGTCTGTGAAAGACCTCTTCAAGGAGAACTACAAACCACTGCTCAAGGAAATAAAAGAGGATACAAACAAATGGAAGAACATTCCATGCTCATGGGTAGGAAGAATCAATATCATGAAAATGGCCATCCTTCCCAAGGTAATTTACAGATTCAATGCCATCCCCATCAAGCTACCAATGACTTTCTTCACAGAATTGGAAAAAACTACTTTAAAGTTCATATGGAACCAAAAAAGAGCCCGCATCGCCAAGTCAATCCTAAGCCAAAAGAACAAAGCTGGAGGCATCACGCTACCTGACTTCAAACTATACTACAAGGCTACAGTAACCAAAACAGCATGGTACTGGTACCAAAACAGAGATATAGATCAATGGAACAGAACAGAGCCATCAGAAATAATGCCACATATCTACAACCATCTGATCTTTGACAAACCTGAGAAAAACAAGAAATGGGGAAAGGATTCCCTATTTAATAAATGGTGCTGGGAAAACTGGCTAGCCGTATGTAGAAAGCTGAAACTGGATCCCTTCCTTACACCTTATACAAAAATCAATTCAAGATGGATTAAAGACTTAAATGTTAGACCTAAAACCATAAAAACCCTAGAAGAAAACCTAGGCAATACCATTCAGGACATAGGCATGGGCAAGGACTTCATGTCTAAAACACCAAAAGCAATGGCAACAAAAGCCAAAATTGACAAATGGGATCTAATTAAACTCAAGAGCTTCTGCACAGCAAAGGAAACTACCATCAGAGTGAACAGGCAACCCACAAAATGGGAGAAAATTTTCGCAACCTACTCATCTGACAAAGGGCTAATATCCAGAATCTGCAATGAACTCCAACAAATTTACAAGAAAAAAACAAACAACCCCATTAAAAAGTGGGAGAATTGGGATTTTCTAAGATTCTACTATATCACAGGGCTTTGAATATACATCTGTGTGATAGAACGGAAAACATTGACTGGAGTATTAGTTTTTAGCCCCTTCTTATTTTTAAAGTATTTCCCCAAATCCTTCATTCTTATCTACATTTAAAAGCAAATAAAAAACATTTTTTGAGTTCTAATGATTTCCACCAAGAATATTCTCTTAGCTGTAGGACTTAGTTTCTGATCTTATATTAGGTAGGATCTAGGTTGTTACAAGGGCTCTCCATCAACTCTCAGAAAAGTGCAACTGAATAGACGAAGAGTTGGGAAAATTATGAGCCTGTGTACAACAGGACTTCAATTACCAGATATGTTTATGTTTCCTGTTAGCACCACTTTTTTGGTGGCAGGAAAGGGAAACTGTTCAAATTAGCTAGATACAGAGAGGAACCTACTGAATTTTTCTGCACCTAATTATATTGTTGGAAGGACAAACATATGCCTTGACAAACAGTCAATCCTCTGTGTGACTGGATAAGCAGCCTAGATACCACCTGCTTATCTTTCTTCTGTCTGTATGTTGGCTTTATTGACACACACTACCTTCTTCCACAGAGCTGGAAACATTGCCACCAGCAGCTTGGATGCCCTACATTTTCTACCCCTGCCTCCACAGAGAGATTGAAAGTCAATTTCTCCATCCAAATTCAAAAATGCTTCAGCAACATCATAGGTTGACCCATCTGGGGTGAGAAACTCAGTCAGCAGTCACTCCTCAACATTGTCGGCAAATCAGGGTGAATCAGGGTGATACCCACATGTTTGAGGCCCATAGTTAATAAAGGAAGAGACCATATCCAAGAAGATGAGAACTGTTCTTTTGGGAAAACCAAATATTAGATCTCTATATTTCCTGTGAAGGAACAGTTTATAGGTAAGGAAGTTTATAAGGTATAAAAATTACTTTTTGCTGATGGGTAAGAAGGTTTCCCAAGGGTGAGAATTCTAGGAGTGAATATCAAGGAACTTCAATTTTTTTCTACTGGTTGATTCAACTTTTTTTTAACCTCTGAAATTACAATGCCAGGTGTAAAGTGGGTACTCTGTAAATACTTATAAAATTGACTTAGGTCCTTAGCATCTAAGGACTCTATAGTTCCACAGATGATTGCACAAGGAGACTTCAACATTCCTGGAGTGTGATTTGTGATTTCTCATGTCTGTTAAGTCACTCCGTGTAAAGATTTATAACCAGAGAAAGAGGGAGGTAAGAATGAAGGAGATGTCAGGCTTGAATTCTGCAGAACTTAGATGAAAAGACCCCATGACTCGATCAGGCTGGGCCTGATTGCCGGTATAGGTAGCCAGGTGCTTCTACAAAGGTCTAGACAAGAGTCAAGTTTGATATCTTCCAGTTCTAAACTTCTGTTTCAAGATCTGAGAGAGCAAATTGGCATTTGCCACAGTGGTGATGCTTGGTGCCTATTGTTTGTAATGGAAGTGGGAATGTGTTCATGTAAGGTTAGAGTATACTAGTTTGTCACAGTCCGTGGAAACCATGTCATGGAAGCTGGCATTAGAGAAAGATCCATGGACTCTTTTATAGAAAGAAGAAAATTCTTCATTAAATACTGGGTTACTATGACCTCAAAGCTTGCAAGTATCCATTCACTTAAAATGTCTTTATAGCACTGAATTAATCATTGTGGGGAAATTCAGAATCTATCCCACTGTTATTTATCATCATCTCTTAGCATCAGAAAGACTTTATATTTATCTAGTTCAATGGGCCTCAAGCTCTAATGTGCATCAGAGTCATCTGAGAAGTTTATTAAAGATGCAGGTTTCTGGGGCCATCCAGATGTTCTGGTGCAGGATGGTGGAATGTTTTGATAAACAAGCTGTGTAATCTGATACAGACAGCCTGCAACTACACTGTAAGAAATACAAGTCTAGCTTCATTATCGTCCCAAAGGGTTGCCTTTTCTCCCAGTGGACACGTACTGTCCTAAGCTGAATGACCACATAGCAGAATGTTTATGGAGAGGATTCAAGGATAAGAAGTAAAGCTGAACTACAACATTTTGATCTTTTCTACAACATCAATGACTAGTGATTATCTAGCCTTTCTTGGAGTATTTCAGATGAAATGATGTTTGCTACATTACAAAATAATATACTGTAAGGTAACTCTAGTTATTCATTATTTACTAAACAGATTTCTCCATCCAAATGCACACTGACCCTCATTCAACTCTCTCTATATCATCAGAGCAAATTGATGGCTCTGTCTATAATGTGGCTTTTCGGATACTGAAAGACATCCATCACATTCCACTAAGTGATTTCCCCACCCTCCACCAAGATGATTTCCACTAAGTATTTTAGTCATTCCTCACAGAACGTGGTTTCCAGATTTGGACCCCTAGGTTCATCCTCTAGATTTTTTCTAATTGCTAAAATATGCATTTGCCTAAACAGAATTGTATTAGTAAATTTTTGCATCACTACCAAGAAATACCCGAGGCTGGGTAATTTATAAAGAAAAGGGGTTTAATTGGGATACAGTTCTATAAGCTGTATAGGAAACATGGTGCCAGCTTCTGTTCCTGGTGAGGCTGCAGGAAGCTTACAGTCACGGTAGAAGGCAAAGGGGGTGCAGGAACCTCATATGGTGAGAAAGGGAGCAAAAGAGGGATGGGGGAGGTCCCAGTCTTTTAAACTAGATTTCATGTGAAGTAATAAGAATGAACTCATTACCAAGGGGATGGTGCTAAACCATTCAATAGAGATCCTTCCCTAAGATCCAATCACTTAACACCTGGCCCCACCTCTGACATTGGGAGTCACATTTCACATGAGATTTGGAGGGGACAAACATCCAAACCATGTCAAGAATAACCTAGATATAGTCTGACTCCTGAGGGAACTGAGGAGGTGGGTTTTGTGGGGTGGAGTGTATGTATGGGCAAGGGGATTGGGACAGATAACGGACATTGCCCCTCTAAAGCTGGGGATGGTGAGGCTATACTTCTGCTGACTCCATATAAAAGGGTATTTGCCTTAAGGAGAAAAAGTCATAGTTTGGTTCATATAAAGTCAAGAGTGAACAAAAATTTCTAGATCACTTTTACTAGGAATTGCCATCAAGGTTTTCTCTCCATTTGACTTGTGTATTTGTTTTTCTGAACAAAACAAAGTAAGACGAATGAAAGAATGGCCATATTGTGACCAGTAGGTATCTTTTAGACTATTCCTTTCTTCCCTGGCAATAATGTTTTTAGTGTGACCCAGTAACAGACTAATCTCTCTAGTCTAATATTTTGAAATTTATTGCTCATATGGGGATTTTCCTATGTGCCTCCAAATTGTGATATACAATTCCTCTAAAATTAATTTTTTTGAAAACGTTTCTTAATTTTCCAATTTTTTTTAACCTTGAAAAGCTGGGAAAACATTTAGATTATTCTTCCTCTAACCCCCGTCTTTTTGTGTCAAAGTGCCACAGGATTTTTATATATACTTTATGATAGCTTAAAAAAAATCTTGTATTTTTTTCCTCATCACTAAGTTTCAGTGACCTTGCTATATATCTGGTGTCAGGTGTAAATGCCATTTCATTAATGTTATTGTTATTCCAAACGGTGGTTGGTGAGTGACTTGCAATTAAATAGTAATTTAGGGAAAGATGAGAATATGATATAAATATTAATTACTATGTATCTTTTTTTTCCCTGCTCAACCTGTTTTTTGCAAATGGTTCTATGATTATTTAAAATTAGTAAGTCTATGTAACACACTTGGATATCATACAACGTTCCCCTATTTGTGCCTATAAATAAATTATATATGTAGTTTATATAGACAATATATAAAATGTCAATCTGTCATGTGCATGTATGTGTGCATGTATATAAATTTGATTTATGTCAATATAATCTGCTTTAGTTTAGAGGAAGAATGTGGTTGAGGGTATTGAGGTCATTATCAATTTCAGTTGTGCTGAGAACTAGAAAATTCACTCTAACCATATAAAGAAAGTTGTGTAACAGATTTAGGCTCCTCTAAAATGAGGGTCCCTCTAAGATATGAGAGAATGAGAAAGCAAACAAGAGAGAATATGTCTTTTCCTCAAACTCCCTGTCCACGTCTCCAAATTTCTACCTGAGAGACTCACCCCCAAAACCCCATTCGGAATGCCTTATACCTTAAATGTATATTTTCCCATTCTAAGAATCCAAACATGACAGTATCAAGAATTCATTTTTGGTTTGAGGCTAGTATACTTCTGACTATTTTGGCAGGTAGAGAGCATTTTGACAACAAAAATGCCTTTCTGAATTTTTCACAGCACTATTCTGAACTTTTTATAATCAGAAAAAGAGAAAAATAATTTCTCATTTCTATTAAATATTCAGTGGGCAAATACTAATATGAAAGAAAATTGAAATTCTATGGCACACTCAATAAGTGGCAGTTTAGATTATATTAGAAATATTGTAATTCTCTTCAGGTCGATTAACAGAGTCAAAAATGGAAATCTAAAATGAAGCTAGAACATTGTATGAAGTGTTACAATGTATGCCTCTGTCCCTAACCTATGTGGGACAGTGATGGAACTGAAGCCTTTGGAGGACCCCAGGGTGAATCTGGCCTCCCACATGTAGAGGTGAGTGGCTATAACTGACAACACTCTCTGTGAGTCAGTTTTTTCATCAGAATCCCTCAGGTCTCTGGACCCTCAAGTCTAACTTGAACAGGCTCTAGATTAGCAAATCCATTCCTTTGCCCATGTCTGTGGTTGTCTTGTTCTACAAAGACAGAGTAAAGTAGTTGCAACAGAGAGTGAACATACCATAGATCCCAAAATATTACTCTCTGGCTCTTTAAGAAAACATTTGCTGATTTCTAAGCAAATCTAAACGAAAAATGTCTGAGATAAAATGACAATGACCATTATATCTACCGGAGCAATTTGTCACAGATAACTTTGTTTTACTTTAGCAGGATTCTTGCTGTTTAAATCCAAAAAAGTAACTTCAGCCAAATAACACAAATAATGGAAGAAATATATGGGGAGCAGTGTTATTCATGATGCCTGCAATTGCTGATAGGTAGTTGCCCACTTCCTTAATACAGTTTTGTGATGATGCATCCCAGACTAGCACATCAGCATCTCCTGGGAATGAGTTAAAGATGCAAGTTATCAGGTCCCACCCCAGACCTACTGAATGAGAGACTCTGGGTAAGGCCAGCAATTTGTACTCTAATAAGACCTCCAGGTGCTTCTGAAGGCTGCAAACATTTGAGAACCAGGGTTATACTTAAAAGGGTTTTGTAGACTCTGTGGAGTTAGAAAAACATAACATTGCACATTCTGTTACATGCTGAATCAGCCTTGATGATATAGGAAAGAAGAAGGAAATTATTGGCTAGAATTTGTATTCCCTTTGGTATCCAAGTAGCTAAATGCAAAGGAATGTCCAACATGCTACTAGGTTTCTGGGCTCTAGATTGCATCTAGAGAAGGGGGAAAAAGACAATGTTAACCTCTGGGGAAGTGGCTCCAGCAAAGAAGATTCCTGTCTATATGCTGTCTTCAGTAATCTTTCAGACATTCTACTTGAGATTAATAGTGACAGAACTGCCAATGGCCTTTGAACAGTAGGTTGAACTATAGATATGATGAGGATGATAATTTCCATTTTATAAAGAAATGAAAATAAAAGATCAACAAAATTGATAGACCGCTAGCAAGACTAATAAAGAACAAGAGAGAGAAGAATCAAATAGACGCAATAGAAAATGACAAGGGATATCACCACCGATCCCACAGAAATACAAACTACCCTCAGAGAATACTATAAACACCTCTACGCAAATAAACTAGAAAATCTAGAAGAAATGGATAAATTCCTCGACACATACACCCTCCCAAGACTAAACCAGGAAGAAGTTGAATCTCTGAATAGACCAATAACAGGCTCTGAAATTGAGGCAATAATTAATAGCTTACCAACCAAAAAAAGTCCAGGACCAGATGGATTCACAGCCGAATTCTACCAGAGGTACAAGGAGGAGCTGGTACTATTCCTTCTGAAACTATTCCAATCAATAGAAAAAGAGGGAATCTGATCTTTGACAAACCTGAGAAAAACAAGCAATGGGGAAAAGATTCCCTATTTAATAAATGGTGCTGGGAAAACTGGCTAGCCATATGTAGAAAGCTGAAACTGGATCCCTTCCTTACACCTTACACAAAAATTAATTCAAGATGGATTAAAGACTTAAACATTAGAACTAAAACCATGAAAACCCTAGAAGAAAACCTAGGCATTACCATTCAGGACATAGACATGGGCAGGGACTTCATGGCTAAAACACCAAAAGCAATGGCAACAAAAGCCAAAATTGACAAATGGGATCCAATTAAACTAAAGAACTTCTGCACAGCAAAAGAAACTACCATCAGAGTGAACAGGCAACCTACAAAATGGGAGAAAATTTTCGCAACCTACTCATCTGACAAAGGGCTAATATCCAGAATCTACAATGAACTCAAACAAATTTACAAGAAAAAACAAACAACCCCATCAAAAAGTGGGCAAAGGATATGAATAGACACTTCTCAAAAGAAGACATTTATGCAGCCAAAAGACACATGAAAAAATGCTCATCATCACTGGCCATCAGAGAAATGCAAATCAAAACCACAATGAGATACCATCTCACACCAGTTAGAATGGCAATCATTAAAAAGTCAGGAAACAACAGGTGCTGGAGAGGATGTGGAGAAATAGGAACACTTTTACACTGTTGGTGGGACTGTAAACTAGTTCAACCCTTGTGGAAGTCAGTGTGGCGATTCCTCCGGGATCTAGAACTAGAAGTACCATTTGACCCAGCCATCCCATTACTGGGTATATACCCAAAGGATTATAAATCATGCTGCTGTAAAGACACATGCACACATATGTTTGTTGCGGCACTATTCACAATAGCAAAGACTTGGAACCAACCCAAATGTCCAACAATGATAGACTGGATTAAGAAAATGTGGCACATATACACCATGGAATACTGTGCAGCCATAAAAAAGGATGAGTTTATTTCCTTTGTAGGGACATGGATGAAGCTGGAAACCATCACTCTCAGCAAACTATCGCAAGGACAAAAAACCAAACACCGCATGTTCTCACTCATAGATGGGAATGGAACAATGAGAACACATGGACACAGGAAGGGGAACATCACACTCTGGGGACTGTTGTGGGGTGGGGGGACGGGGGAGGGATAGCATTAGGAGATATACCTAATGCTAAATGATGAGTCCATGGATGCAGCACACCAACATGACACACGTATACATATGTAACAAACCTGCATGTTGTACACATGTACCCTAAAACTTAAAGTATAATAATAATAAAAAAAAGAGTAACAGTAAAATTAAAAAAAAAAAAAAACAAGAAATGAAAAGATGAGAGTGAAGCTTGGACATTAACTTATCTGAGAAACCTCTGCCAGTAAGTGACAGATTCAGGATGTGACCTCAGATGTCTCACCAGAGCTTGTTCTCTTTCTGCTACAACACATGCTTTCGCAGGATGGGAGCAATAGAAGGTTCCCCAAGATCTAACCAACCGCACCTGTTAAAGCTGGTTCTGCTGAGCAGTTCTGCCTTTGTTGGCTGGGTTTGGACTTCCTGGATCCCTGTTTGAACACAAAGTGATTAGAAAGCCCCATGTTTGGCAATAAGCGTGACGCAGAGTGTGCTGTGCGTAGGTCTATGGGAGCACCATGTGTTCATCATAACCACATGGAGGGAGTTTCCTGCTGGAGTCTCCATCCTGCAGAGGCCACTGAGCATGGCAATCTGGGCTATGGCTTCATTGCACCGTAGCTTTAATGGACACCTTTGGACTGCAGATTCTGCCCAGCTCACCCAGAGAGTGTTTATCAGAATCACAGCAGGGTGAGGAGGGTGAAGCTTGGCAAAACATTTTTTAAAATTTAGTATTACTATTGTTTTTTTTAAAAAAACAAATTACTGAAATTATCCCTTGACAGAATCTCCTTGGGGATATGCAGACAGTCTATATGGAAGTATGCAGCTTGCAGGAGTAGAAAAATTGCAGAAGTCTTGCAGTGGACTGCAAACTCCTAGAGCGTTCTCCAGGCTGTGCCTGGAGACTGTCCATATCCCAGTCAGTGCCTGCCATGTACCTTGGACATAGGAGGTGCTGAGAATCTGTTCATAGAATGAGAAAATGATAAATCTGTCAAGACGCATTAATTATCATAGTAATGCTGGAAAGAGATTTCTAAGCATGAAAGGTCTATTTATAAGACTATTTAAATACATATCAAGGTCCTATACTATTATGATGGACATTAATAAATGCGTATGGTACAGATGTTGACAGGGTTGTATTCTCTTACCTGTAATCCATCACCTGGTAGACAAATGTGTTTTCTCCTGTTACCACTTCACGGTGGCCAAGTCATGGTAACCTTAGAAATGCAGGTTACTGGCCAGATGCAGTGGCTCATGCCTGTAATCCCAGCACTTTGAGAGGCCGAGGCAGGTGGATCACCTGAGGTCAGGAGTTCGAGACCAGCCTGGCCAATATGGTGAAATCCCATCTACTAAAAATACAAAAATGAGCTGGGGGTGGATGCAGGCATCTGTAGTCCCAGCTACTCTTGAGGCTGAGGGAGGAGAATCACTTGAACCTGGGAGGCGGAGGTTGCAGTGAGCTGAGATGGCATCACTGCACTCCAGCCTGGCAACAGAGCAAGACTGCATCTCAAAAAAAAAAAAGAAATGCAGGTTACTTATGTAATTTGATAGGCCTGTTACCTTTGGATACTGTCTCTTGCTCCTGCCCTCCAGGCCTAATGCCCGTATAGTGCAGCAGGGGGAAGACAGTGTGGGGGAGGAGAATTATACTGGGCCAGCTGCTAGTCTAGACCTGGCAGCCCCCAGTCCAGGATCAAAGCAGAGAAATAAGAACATTCTATATTAGGCTTTTATTAATGCTGTATTACTGCTGTGGGTGAGAACTTGAAGGAGAATGATGAAGAAGCTTAAAGGAGGGAGAGAGATGCAATCGTTAACTCTGCTGGGCACAAGAAACTTTGGAAATAATCCAAATCGGTCTGGTGTAGATTGTGCTGCTGCAGCTACTAAAATAATTTCAGTGAAAATCCAGGTCTGTAGAAAACAGATAGAAGTAAAAGTGAATCCAAGGAAGGTATTGATCTTATTTCCCACTCACCTCCTTTCCAGTGACAAATCATCCTCATCTCACCTCCTTTCCAGTGACAAATCATCCTCATCTCAAATCACACCTTCCCCATAACGAAGAGAACTTTATTTCTTGACTATGAAGTCTAATACAAGGAGCTCATCCATTGCGTGAAGGGGAAAGGAATTTCCAGGGATTGGGATGAAGGAGCTGAGGGCAGTGCAGTGACATCTTGCAGAGCCCCATTCAGTGGCAGTGGCGGAGAGCCTCTTTGAGAACTGCTGACTACGGTGAGCAGTCCTGGCACCATCACAGCAGACATGGCCACATGGGCAGGATGAAGAAAACTGCCATTGTTGGGTGCCTACCTAACAGCTCTCAGACCATTCTTCCATGTCTACAAAGTTCTTGTTTTAACCACAGAACAATGCACTCAGGAAAGACTGGCCTCCCTTGGGCCTTAGAGGAAGCACCATGATTTAAGCTAATCATGATTATGTTATTTTCCTTTTCTTGTGACTGTTTTAGCTGTAGGCATGTGACACTATTCTGGCCATTGAGACCTAACCTATGGAAAAACTTACTGGAGGCTGCTGGGAAAGTTTTTCCTCTTTTGTTTAGTTTATTTAAGGAAGAAAGTAATTGATGCATGAGAAGAGGTTCTCTGTCTTCTTCCAGAATCAGCTGTATGAGGAAGTATTACCTGTATTTGTGGCAGCTGTTTTGTGAGTGCTGTTAACAAATTACCACAATCTTGCAGCCCTAAAACAATGGAAACTTACTCTCTCTCAATTTCAGAGATCAGAAGTCCAAAATTAGTATAATTGGGCCAAAATCAAGGTGTCAGCAAGGTCTTGTTTCCTCTGGATGCTCTGGGGGAGAATCTTTGTCTCTTCTAGCTTCTGGTGGCTGTCAGCATTTCTGTGCTTATGACCCTATTACTCAAATTTTTAAGGCCAGCATCTTCAAATCTCTCCTGCTCTGTCTTTTCATCTCCTCCTCTGCGTGTTATCAAATATCCCTTTGCCCTCTTCATACAGGGATATGTGAGATTCCATCTAGGGTCTACCCTAATAATCCAGGATAATTACCCCATCTCAAGCTCCTTAATCCAATCATATCTGCAAACAACGTTTTTTCTTATATAAAGTAATAGTCACAGGTTCTAGAGATTAGGACATGGATAACTTTTGGGGGCAAGTTTTTCAGCTTACTATAGTGATCAAAGAGGAGAGCCACAAACCCCAAAAAACTAGAAAAGTATCTGAAAACCCAACGCCACTGATTTTCTGAGTTAAGCAACCCTGGATATACCTATCTCTAGACTTAGGCAAAATAATTTACTCTATTTCTAAAGCTATATTTGGCCCAGGTATTTTATTATTTGGACTTAAAAGTACTCAACTGGGAAAACCATTTGCGACGACTTCTTGGAGAGTTCTTAAAATATCTAGCATAGGAAAGAGAATGAGGTTGCATTTTTTTGAGTGTATGTGTGTGTGTTTTAATCATCATGTAAACTGGTAAGAGTTAAGAAGGGTTTCCCAACCTTGGCACCACTGACATTTAGGGCCAGATAGTAATTATTATATTTTTTTCTGTGTGGAGGTTTGTCCTCTGCATCGTAAGATGTTTAGAAGCATCCTTGGCTTCTATACATATGAGATTCTGGTAGCAACCCCCAACCCAGTTGTGACAACCAAAATACCTCCATACATTCCCAAATATACCCTGTGTGGTATAATTCCTCCCAGTTGAGAACAATTAGGCTAAGGCTATCATTAAGGATATTTAATATAAATATGACTTTATATTGTAATAAGAGATACCTGACATCAAGATATTCAGGTTTTATTTGTTTGGAGAATGTAACTTCTAATTTTATGTCCTTTGTTAAGGGACTAAGGTAGGTTTTTGTAGACAATATACCTGGACTATGAATGCCACAAAGATAGCCACCCATGGGTACAGATAAGTGGAGTGTATTCAGGTATATGCAATTAAAAGTAACTGCATCTGGTTATATAAAACATAGTTGCTTAAGTGATTTATTACTTGATCTAGTGTTATCTGTGTCTCACATATACTTGGAAGATGGAGAAAGTGTTGCCAGACCAAATTGAGGGTTGGGCTGCTATTTCTTGTGGTCCAATAACCAACTGGGGAGGAAGAGATTTTTTATTTCTGTAACCAGTTACAGGGAGAAGACATGGAAAATATCACCAGACCAACTCAAATGACAAAGTCTTCCAGAGCTTTATATACTTTCTAAGCTATATGTCTATGTGTAAGTGTGCATTCATCTAAAGACATAACTGATTAACTTCTTTTAATCTGTAACTAATGTCTGAGTCCTGAAGACCTTCTGGAGCCTCAGTAAGTTTACTTAATCTAAATGGGTCCAGGTGCTGGGATGATTACCCTTATCTTGTCTCCTACTAAATCACGGAGGTTTGGTGGGTTCCTTCAGACCCTCAATAAACTTGTTTGCAGAGGCCTGGGGAGTTTCTTCAGGCCCCCAATAAAACTTATTTAATCCTAAACAGGTCCTGTTAAGAATTCCTTCATTATTTTGTCATGCTTTAAGGCCCAGGAAATGCCTAGGCAAAACTCTTGGTGGGCTTTTGTTACATTCCAGCCTTTGTATAAAGGCACTGGCTCTTTCGGCTTTTAATATTTAACTTAACCACTTAGTCAGTGCTGAAACAGTTGTTATGGAGGCCTGCATTAGTGAAACCTGGCCTGCCACAAAAGTACCTAAGGGCAATTATATTCATATGATACTTTTTCAGACTTTTACTCCAAGGCTCCCAAGTCCTCTGGCTGAGACGATATTCTTCTGATTGTGGAATGAAGTCCATATTAAATATTTAAGTATCTGTGCCTGTGCTGCTTTGGTGACATATGTGGGCTTCATCATCTACATGTAGCCCACCTAACTCCATCTTTACACGTCTGTGTACCCATCTCTGGAGTTTTGGTCATGTTTACTTTGAACTGTTCTTCTGTGTTACTGAATTCCATGCATCCTTCAGGAACAAACTTATATCCATGTTCACCATAAAATGTCTTCTGATAACTCCAGCCAATACTACAATCCACAACTACTCCCAATATTTTCTGCTTGGCATTTGCAGTACTTCTTGACTTCAATTAAATATTTGAGATTTACCTGTATCTTCAGTTTTTCCTTCATTATTTCATGTGGCCAAGCCTTGTTTCCTCAGGCGAAGCACCAGCTTTTTGAGGAGAGGACTGACTGTCTTTGCTATAAAAAGCTGTAACCCTCACCCCTAAACAACCCAGACTTAAGAGTGCTGAGTTTCATATATGAGATCATGAAGTATTTGTCTTTCTGTGTCTAGACTTCTTTCACTTAGCAGAATGTCCTCAAAGTTTATCCATGTTGTCACAAATGACTAGATTTCCTTTTTTTAAAAGGCTAATTAGTATTCCATTGCATGTATATACCACATTTTCTGTATCCATTCATTCATTGATGGGCACTTTCGTTGTTTCCATATCTTGGCTACTGGGAATAATGCTTCAATGAACAGGGGAGTGCAGATATCTCTTTGACATCCTGATTTCATTCCTTTTGGATATGTACCCAGAAGTCGAATTGTTGGATCATATGGTAGTCAAAGGATATAACATTTCAGTTATGGAGGAGGATTAAGTTTAGGATGTCTGCTATAAAACATGATTATAGTTAATAGTATTGTATTCTTGAAAATTTCTAGGAATAGATTTTAAATGTTCTCACTAAAAAAAAAATGCGTATGAGGTAATAAATATGTTAATTAGCTTGATTTAGTCACTTCTCAATGTATGCATATATCAAAAGGTTATGTTGTATACTATAAACATATATGATTTTTGAAAATTAAAAAAATTTAATTTAAAAAAAGAGTGCTGGGCATATCAAAGTATTTCAGACAAAGTACTTGTTGAACTGATTTGAATAAAAAATATCCTAGCAGTCTGGATGTTTACTCCACCCAGAAAAGGCTGCCTTCCTAGGGACTTTCAGTGTGACTCCCAGCCGGGAGTCCTGTTGGAAGTAAGCAGGGATGTAGTGGTTTTATGACAATCTAGGACAATGCTTAGTTTGTAGTGCTGGCAAAGAGTTTGACATGTAAATATTGCATGGCGCATAAAGAACAATCTGGGGCCAGATATGGTGGATCACACCTATAATCTCAGCACTTTGGAAGGCCAAGATGAAAGAATCACTTGAGCACTGGGGTTCAAGACCAGCCTGGGCAACATAGTGAGACCTGGTAAAAAAAAAATTACACAGGCATGGTGATGTGTGCCTGTAGTTCCAGCTACTTGGGAGGGCCTGGGAGGTGGAGCCTGCAGTGATCCATGATTATGCCACTGCACTCTAGCCTGGGTAACACAGCAAGACCCTACTCAAAAAAGGAATATGATTTGCTAAGCCCTGTGCGCGTCCAAAGAAATTGACTAGAATCATCTGCAGTCGTGTCTACTCTAGAGGCAGCAGTTGAGAAAAGTAGCTCAGAATTTCCTTCAAAAGATGATTTCTTTCAAAAGAAAGGTGTGATTTCCTTCAAAAGAAGACTCCAAGAAAAGGAGATTTAAATCTCATGAGCAGGCCTTGTTATATTAAGGAGGGCACACTTTCATAAAGAGAATATGTGGTCATTGTGAAACTCAGGGCCATTGCTTCTCCATGAGCTCTTAGCAATATTAAATAGAATTTCCATGTTTTATTCACTCTAAGATGTATTTAAGAAATGTTTTCACATTTGTGAACTGAGAGTACATCTTGTAATCATCATAGGCCAGTGATACTGGAATATAGTGATCATTTTTGAGCATGGACATTAAAACTTGCAGAATGGTTGTTGCAGGCCTGAAAGAAAATTCTAGAGACATTAGTTTATCAGTTTTTTTTTAAAGTTGCATCACCATTAATGATGAACTGAGGCATGGTATGGAGTGGAAAAGGACAGGTATCATGAGGAGTCATGAAGCGATAAGTGTCATATGCAGAATAGGAAGTGATGAGATTAGCTTATTTTTTTTAATGGGTGCACTATGAGTGACATATGGAAACTAAGTCTAAGTGAATTTAAAAGAGCTCCTTCTGTAAGCTTAAAGTTCTACTCTAGGTAATAGGAAAGCATGGGCCATATTTTTTTATTGGCAGAATTATTTCTTAGTGATATACCCAGTAATGATATATCTAACATAAATGTTTTCTTAGACTCAGTGAAATCGGCATCAAGGGGGTTTTAATGACACAAAGAATGAGTCAAATAAAATTATTCTTATACAACAAAAAACTAAATAAAATGCAGGCATAGAATCTAAGAACTGGAAAATAATGTGAGTTCTAGTTTCCTTAGTTACTATTTAGCCACAATGTTCACCCTTTCAGGCAATTTTTTTCTCCTTGCTTAAGATATTTATATTTTAATGACTTTTGATAATTGGGATCCCATTGCTATCTTTAATAAAAAGGAAAGGACTAATATTGGGGGCATTTTATGTTTAGCATACTGAGGTGCCACGAATCAGTTCATATTGGAAAAAGCTTTTATCCCCCTAGCCATGTGGATGGCAAGGTTTTTATAGGGCCTGGAGTGTCCAGAGAACCCTGGCAGGCTACTTCTAGCCATTAGGAGCCTCTATTTTTATTCTTGTGTGGTACAAAAATTATCCTTTCCTAGGTATGTCCTAACATGGAAAAGGTTGTGAACACTGCTCTAATAGATTGCCGGTGGTGTCTCTGAAAAAATATGGAATAGACAAAGTTAAAGACCCCATTGCCTCCAAGGCCCTGTCATGATTTGCACAGATTATGTCCAGAAGTTTTTGTGCAAGAGTGACTACTGCACTTGCCCAGAGATATTTCTTTCTACATTTGCAATCCCAGTCAAGCTTGATCAGAACTTATAGTTGTCTTCTTAACAGGTTGGAAAGAGAACTTCGGCTCTAAAGAGTTAAAACATGAAAACAAGCATCAATTCTACAAAAGTGATTTTCAAAACGTGATCTCTGGACCAGCAGCATCAGCACTGTTGGAAATGTTAGAGAGGAAATCTTAGGCCCCAACCTGGACTTATCAAATCAGAAACTGTGGGGTGGGTCTGACGTATCTAGCCTTTAACAAACCTTTCAGATGATTCTGATGCTTGCTTAGGTTCAGGAGCCACAGATTTACAGTGTCCAGAAGACAAAAGGTAACAAAAAAGAATATTTGATCTCTTGTGCAATAGACACTGGAATATGGTCCCTGGGATTGGGGTCATATTTCTCCTATTGTCTTCTTTTGTGCCTTTTGCAAATTATTTAGCTTTGCTAGGCCTCAATTTCTTCCAGTATAAAATGAAGGCAATCAATTAGATATTCTTTGTTCCTTGTATGGTTTCTTTTTTATTGCTCTTCTATGTTTAAATTGCATCATGTGCTGTGTAGCATCTTTTAGTAGAGCATGGAGGCAGGGGAGTACAAGTGGGGGTTGCAACTTCTTCAGGATTCTTTAACCATGCTGAGAAGTGGTGGTGGGGAGGAACTTCTTTCTATCCTGGTAAAGCAGGAATTGCAGGGCTTTTCCTGCCTGGTGAGTAAGAGATTGCTGTGAAAAGAATGAGAGTTTAAGATGTTTTTAGTCTCTGAGTTCTAATCCTGGCCTTAATATTAACTCTCACTGTGATATCACGTCAGTCTTAACTCTCTGGCTCTAAGTTCTTCTGTAATGTAAGAAATCCAATAGGAAAACAGTTTTATGTGTCTAGTACAATGATCAGTAGAGAGCAAGTGTCCAATAAATGCTCCGTTTTTTTTTCCATCTAAAATATTCTGTTCTTTGCAATTTGCCAGTATTAAAAATGCTTTGCTGGCCGGGCATGGTGGCTCAAGCCTGTAATCCCAGCACTTTGCGGGGCCGAGACGGGTGGATCACCTGAGATCAGGAATCGAGACCAGCCTGGCAATTATGGTGAAACCCCATCTCTACTAAAAATACAAAAATTACCTGGGTATGGTGGTGCACACTTGTAATTCCAGCAACTCGGGAGACTGAAGCAGGGGGATTGCTTGAACCTGGAAGGCAGAGGTTGCAGTGAGCCAAGATTGCACTGCTGCACTCCAGCCTGGGCGACACAGTGAGACCCTGTTTCAAAGAAAAAAAAATGCTTTGCCAACATTGATTTGGTTCCCACATTATTATGTAGGTTCCCAAGACCATCTCTGGAAGGGAAGTATTTGCTGACAGCCTGTTAGTGTTCTTGTCAGGTCACATAACCAGTTATCCTTATCCTGTGAAGCCTAACTACCTGCTTTCAAACCAATATTTGAGAGTTCTAAGTACTTTTTAGGATTTGTTGCTTATGTGTACCTGCAGTTTCGGGGTATTCTGTAACTCCAAGTTTCCTCTCCAAAGCTGCTGGACAAATTACATAGCACACTCTTGTTTAAATTGGTGGGGGTGGGGGCAACATGAATCTGAGTATATCAATAACATGTCTTAGTTTAATTAAAAATGACCTACCAAAGAATGATTAGAAGAAACTTAATGTTTATGTATTTTATTTATTCTTGCTATCATTTAATAGAACCTCACCATTCTTGACACTAATAACAATGTACTAGACACTTTGTATCTTATTTGATTATTAGAATAGTCATGTGGGATGGGTTGTATTGCCTCCATTTGAGTAACTTGCCCAAGTTCACTCAGTATGCGACAAAACAAAAAGTGTTTTGAATCTAAGTATTTTTCTTTCCAGGGCCAATTTTTTTTGTTTGTTTGTTTGTTTGTTACAGAAGCAAAGCTCTCCTAAAGCTTATGTTTGCTGGGTAAATGGCTTTAGTGTTTGCATAAGGGGTTCGCTGATTCTCAAAGTTGCTGAGATGGTGTTAAAATTCAAGTTTAATCAATCAACCAATTAGTATTTATTGAATACCTGCTGGGTGCAAGGATTGCACTTGGTGCTATGGGAAATAAACAACAACAACAAAGAATCAAGCTGATCCCCACGCAGTGAAGGAAGAGAAACACATGAAGACTGGCATGAGATCACGAGGAGGCAGCTCTGTGGTAGCCAGGCTAGTTAGGAAATGTTTCATGTTCATGATGGGATTTTCTTACTTTTCCTTTTTTTTTTTTTTTTTTTTTTTGAGACAGAGTCTAGTTTTGTCACCCAGACTGGAGTGTAGTGGGTGCAATCTCAGCTCACTGCAACCTCTGCCTCTGGAGTATAGTGGGTGCAATCTCAGCTCACTGCAACCTCTGCCTCCTGGGTTCAAGGGACTCTCCTGCCTCAGCTTTCCTAGTAGTTGGAGTTACAGGTGCCTGCCACCACAACTGGCTAACTTTTGTACTTTTAGTAGAGATGGGCTTTCACCGTGTTGGTCAGGCTGGTCTTGAACTGTTGACCTGAAGTGATCCTCCTGCTGCAGCCTGCCAAAGTGCTGGGATTACAGGTGTGAGCCACTGTGCCTGGCCCATGATAGGATTTTTGTTCTTGGAATATCTATCAAGTCTTACTATGTTTCTGGCATTACCTTATGTAACTTTTACAACTACACCATCCTCATTTTACTGTTGAGTCAACCAAGATACAGAGGGGTGAAATGAACCTTCCTGATTTATACACTTGGCAAGAAGAAGGGATGAGAATCAGTCCTCAGGCTTTTGAATCCTAGTCTGATGGCACTTCTATAACATTTATTAGAGTGATCTCTAAGAAAGGGTTGTTAACATTTAGTTTCCCTAAAGTAGGCCTGTAATCTTTTAAATGCCAAGAAACAGGAGTCTAAAGACCATGAGACTTTATTTGTTCACAGTTTTCCTGGGGAACACACAGTGTCTCTGAAGAAAAGACTTTAGTTCTTCCTTCTAATGAAAGCAGTTATGCTGGTATTTGTTCAGGTATGTGCTAGGGATTCAAACTCATAGATGTTAAAAAGAGCCATTTAGAATTATATACTGCTCTTCAGAGACCCTCCTGCCTACCCCCAACTACTTAAAGCAATAAACTGTCTCTCTGTGGGAGGGAGGTACAACTTTTTGTGGTTCAGCTGCTGAAGCTGGGGTCTCCTTAGTCAGCAGTTGGTCTGAGCTGAGCTGGGCCAGCCTGGGACGGTGGGCTTCCCAGGGACCAGTGTCCTCAGGCAGCTTGTCCCTTGGGGAAAGCAGGACACTCACTTCTGCCTGGGAATTCACCAGGAAGACCAAGCAGAGGAGCACTGTTAGGCCATTTCAGAAAGTTCAGGCAGCTGCTAAGTAGCCTTCCCTGGTGGTGCCCACAGCCTGGTAGGTGGCATCAGTGTGTTACTCAGCTGCAGTTGTGACTTTGATGGGCATCACCCAGCATGCCTTTGATAGCGAGCAGCAAAACAAGACAGTGAAGACTTTCTTGCTTTGTGAAAAGCATGTCAGTGCAGCCCCAAAGAATGAGGCAAACTCAAAGGGAAGCGTGAACAAAACTGTTTACTTAAGGCGGAGGTGTCCAAGGATAAATTTGAGGTACCTGCTTTTGTTTGGTTTTGTTTATAGAAAACTTTTAAAAATAACTCCTTGTGAAGCAGAAACCTCGTTTGCCTAATATATTATCATAGAGTAATCTAAAGAAATGGTTGTGGTACTTCCTGATAAGAGATTAACATTTAACTTCCCTAGTAGGCATAAGAATGGTCCCAATTAAAAACCTCCAAATATAGTAAAATTTCCTTTCAAGTTCAAATTAGAAAATTGAAATCCTACAACTCCTAGCACAAAGATGTGTATATAATAAACACTCAAAAACATTTATTGCTGAATTAATCTTATTTATTCCATCTTGAAGGCTTTTATCAGAATCCTAATCTTCCTCTACATCCTCATAATGTTTCTATTACATTTAGCCTGGTGTTCAATTTTACTGAATTCTGATTCACAGAGAACTATTAATCCATAGTGTAATTCAATTAATAATAATAATATTCACCAGAGTGCTTCATACCTGCAACATTATGGTTAAGTGGACATAATGCAACCTGCATAATTTACAAATACGAATACTCCAAAATGGGTTAAGCTGAAAACCAGCTTTCCCTGTGTGTCACTTGGATAATGCAAAGCTCTGTTGACTGTTCTCATTGTAAAATATATATGGATTGCTACTCCCTACATTTTTGGTTGTACCCTGCTTTGTTAGCTTAGTTATCATAAACGTTTCTCTACCCATACCCCAAAGCTATTTGGGAATAGTATATAAAAATATTGGATGGGAACTTCGATTTCTTTTGTTTAAATCATCTTAAGGGTGGAGATATTAAAGACCGAAAGAAGGTAAGCAAGTAAGGAATAATTCAAGTAATGAAACTTTGGATCCTGATAGAACCCCAGTAATTATCAAAACTAGGTGACTGTCTTGTGTATAGATGTGGAATCTGAGGCCAGTGAATGTCAGTAGCTTGTTCAAGCTCACCCAGTAAGTGGCAGGTGTGTGGTGACCATCTGGGACATCTCAAGGTCATCACTTCAGTGCTTTATCCACCAGACAACACTTGGCAGCTGGTTTCCCAGATGTCGACTTGTACTGCACTTGCCTTTGGAGCAGCAGTTGTTGCTTTCTCCCTAGGAGACCAAGAGATGAACTAGATGGTTAGTCAAGTCTTTTTCCAGCACAGTGTGCTGAGTCCAGCTGGAAAATCTTGGAGGAGCCTTGTTTTCCTCACCGGTAAATGGGCAGTGCCTCACATGCAAGCATGCACCACAAATTTGTAAGAGAAATAGAACCAATGGGAAATTTCAATCAATGCAGATGACTTCCAGGTTTTCACTACTTGAGCAACACTTGAGTGTTGTTTCAGCATTCATCCTTATAGCTACCAAGCAAGAACATGACTCTCTTCCCAGTTAGCATCATCCTCTTTGCCATATACTGTGACTCTGTTTTGAATTAGGACCTTGTCTCTTATTTTCTTATTGGAGTGTTCTTTTACCTTCTCCCAGTTGGAGTAATTTGTATCTCCACTTGGATATAAGCAGCATCTTATCATATGCTCTCAAGTTTTTCTTAGTGCTCTGGCATTTTCTTGAAGAAAAAAAAATCAAAAAGAAAAACCCTGCCAACATTCAGGGAAATGGTAAAAAATGCTCCTAGCAAAGCATTGTCTCTCTTGTTCACAACTATTTCTGTTTCTTTCTTCCACATTCACTATCCAACCTACTCAATATGGCCTGTACTTCTTATAGGCAAACTCACCCACAGTTTCCACTTGCCCTTATATGTTGGCATGAAATTCTTTCTCTAACCCAATTTTTTTTTTCACAGAACAATAAACACTTTTATTACATGGGCAAAGACAGAAAGGATGAGGATTTGTTTGCTTTTCCAGGCCTTGATTTTCCTAAGATAGAACTCCATCTCCTTGCCCTCTAGCACATAGCCATCTGCTTGGCCACACTGTCCCACCCTTGATGTGATGCATGCAAGAAGCTTTCCTTGCTGGAACTGCTCCTCCAGGAGACTGCTGATTTTGGAATTCTGTTTCCTTTTATCATATTTCTTGTGAATTTTTTTAGATCGCTTTTTGTTTAAAATCTCCTCCTCCTCAGCAGTCAGCTTGGTCCCCTTCTTACGGCCCAGGGGCAGCGCATAGTGGGACTGGTACCACTGTTGGTATGGTGCGCTGTTGATAAGCATGATGCATTTCTTCACCAGGGTCTTGGTATGGACCAGCTCATTATTGAATGCATTGTAGACAACATCAATGATCACTGTTGTGCAAGTACAACACTCTGAGCCCCAGGAGAAATTCCCTGTGTCCAGCCTCAGGGCACAGTATTTCTCATTTCTTCCCTGCACACGAACTGTGTGGATGTGGCAGGGCTAATCTTGGTGTTGGCAACCAGCTGGGCACCCCAGCTCATACTTTCACTTCTTGTGGTAAGGCTTTCTCTTGCCCCCGGTCTTGCAGCGCTTGTGCTAGTTGTCCCAAGAGATGCTCGTTGCTGTTTAAAATTTATTTATTTATTTATTATTTACTTATTTTTCCATAGATTATTGGAGTGCAGGTTGTGTTCGGTTATGTAAGTTCTTTAGTGGTAATTTGTGAGGTTTTAATGCACCCATCGTCTAAGCAGCATATACTGCACCCTATTTGTAGTCTTTGATCACTTGCCCCCTCCCACGCTTACCCCCAACTCCCCAAAGAATTGTATCATTCTTATGCCTTTACATCCTTATAGCTTAACTTCCACATATCAGTGAGAACATGCAATGTCTAGTTTTCCATTCCTGAGTTACTTCACTTAGAATAATAGTCGCCAATTTCATCCAGGTCGTTGTGAATGCTGTTAATTCATTCCTTTTTTATGGCTGAGCAGTGTTCCATCGTTTATATATACCACAATTTCTTTATCTACTTGTTGATTGGTGGGCATTTGGGTTGGTTCCACGATTTTACAATTGCAAATTGTGCTGCAATGAACATATATGTGCAAGTATCTTTTTCATATAATGACTTCTTTTCCTCTGGGTAGATACCCAGTAGTGGGATTGTTGGATCAAATGATAGTTCTACTTTCAGCTCTTTGAGGAATCTCCACACTATTTTCCATAGCAGCTGTACTAGTTCACATTCCCACCAGCAGTGTAGAAGTGTTCCCTGATCACTGCATCCGTGCCAACATCTACTGTTTTTTGATTTTTTTGATTATGGCCATTCATGCAGGAGTAAGGTGGTATTGCATTCTGGTTTTGATGTGCATTCTTCTGATCATTAGTGATGTTGAGCATTTTTTTCATGTTTGTTGTTTATTTGTATATCTTCTTTTGAGAATTGTCTATGTCCTTAGCCCACTGTTTGATGGGATTGTTTGTTTTTTTCTTGCTGATTTGTTTGTATTCATTGTAGATTCTGGATATTAGTCCTTTGTCAGATGTATGGATTGTGAAGATTTTCTCCCACTCTTTGGATTATATGTTTACTCTGCTGAGAATTCCTTTTGCCATGCAAAAGCTCTTTAGTTTAATTAAGTCCCAGCTATTTATCTTTGTTTTTATTGCACTTGCTTTTGGGTTCTTGGTCATAAAATCCTTGCCTACACCAGTGTCTAGAAGGGGTTTTCCAATGTTATCTTTTAGAATTTTTATAGTTTTAGGTCTTAGATTTAAGTCCTTAATCCATCCTGAGTTGATTTTTGTATAAGGCGAGAGATGAGGATCCAGTTTTCATTCTCTTACATGTGGCTAGCCAATAATTCCAGCACCATTTGTTGAAAAGTGTGTCCTTTTCCCACTTTAAGTTTTTGTTTGCTTTGTCAAAGATCAGTTGGCTGTAAGTTTTTGGGTTTATTTCTGGGTTTTCTATTCTGTTCCATTGGTCTATGCGCCTATTTTTATGCCAGTACCATACTGTTTTGGTGAGTATGGCCTTATGGTATAGTTTGCAGCCAGATAGTGTGATGCTTCCAGATTTGCTCTTTTTGCTTAGGTTTGCTTTGGCTATGTGGGCTTTTTTTTTGGTTCCATATGAATTTTGGAATTGTTTTTCCTAATTCTGTGAAGAATGATGGGGGTATTTTGATGGGGATTGCATTGAATTTGTCGATTGCTTTTGGTAGTGTGGTCATTTTCACAATATTGATTATACCCATCCATGAGCATGAGATGTATTTCCATTTTTTTGTGTCATCTGTGATTTCTTTCAGCAGTCTTTTGTAGTTTTCCTTCTCCAGGTCTTTCGCCTCCTTGGTTAGGTACATTCCTAAGTATTTGTGTGTGTGTGTTTCTGTGTGTGTGCAGCTACTGTAAAAGTGGTTGATTCTCCACTGGGTCACTGTTGGTGTATAGGGGAGCTACTTATTTGTGTACATTATTCTTGTATCCAGAAACTTTGCTGAATTCTTTTATCAGTTCTAGGAGCTTTCTGGAATAGTCTTTAGGGTTTTTGAGGTAAACAATCATATCGTCAGCAAACAGTGACAGTTTACCTTCCTCTTTACCGATTTGTATGCCTTTTATTTCTTTCTCTTGTCTGATTGCTCTGGCTAGGACTTCCAGTACTATGTTGAAGAGGAGTGGAGAGAGTGGGTATCCTTGTCTTGTTCCAGTTCCTAAAGGGAATGCTTTTAACTTTTCCCCATTCAGTATTACGTTGGCTGTGGGTTTGTCATAGATGACTTTTATAACATTGAGGTATATCCCTTATATGCCAATTTTGTTGAGAGTTTTAATCATAAAGGATGCTGGATTTTGTCGAATGCTTTTTCTGCATCTATTGAGATAATCATGTGATTTTGTTTTAATTCTGTTTATGTGGTGTATCACATTTATTGACTTCCATATGTTAAACCATCCCTGCATCCCCAGTATGAAACCCACCTGACCATGATGAATTATCTTATTGATATGTTGTTGGATTTGATTAGCTAGCATTTTGTTAAGGATTTTAGCATCCATGTTTATCAGGGATATCAGTCTGTAGTTTTCATTTTTGATTATGTCCTTTCCTGGTTTTGATATTAGGGTGATGTTGGCTTCATAGAATAAATTATGGAGGGTTCCCTCTTTCTCTATCTTGTGAAATAGTGTCAATAGGATGAGTACCAATTCTTCTTTGAATATCTGGTAGAATTGTTATCTATCTTCTGTATCTAGCCACCCAGCAAGTCTACCAAGCTCAGGGCTGGTACGGGGGGTTGTCTACGCAGATTCCTATGATGTGAACCGTCTATGGGTCTCTCACCTGTGGATACCAGCACAGTAGTTAGGGTGTCTCCCGGGTCCTGCAGGAGCAGTCTGCTTTCTTCAGAGGGCCTGTGGGCCCTCTTGGGATTCCTGATTCATTCCTGCAGTCGTTCTGGAGCTAAAATTTGTGATGCAAGCCTCCACACACTGCTCTCTCTGTCTGAGTTGGTGCTGCAATCTAGTCCTGTCTGGTCTGCCATGATGATCTCTTATTTTTCTCTAACCCAGTATTTTTAACTGAAGTCCTGATCATAGCTACCTGTCTACCAGAAATCTCCAGCTGTATCAAACTCAGAGTCTGAAAAAGAAATTCCTTATATCTCCAATCCCTACTTGTCTTTTATTGGGTATCTATGAAGTTACCCTAGCCAGACACACAGTTTTCATCATCTCTGTCTTTTGCTATCCCCTATTGACTCTATCTTCCAAATAATACTGCAATAAATCTCTCCCTTTCTCTACTTGTTTTGACTGCCTTTGCTCATCTTTTGTTTTCTGGTGTTGCATAATAGTATCCTAACTGCTCTCCTGGCTTCTAGTGTTGCCCCTGAAGTTCATCTTTCATACTACTTAAAGTGTGAACATTCCTAAGATACAAATGTCATTCCGCCATCCTCATGTTTATAATTCTTCGGTGGTTTTCATCATTTTTTTTTTTTACTAAGTCAAAGTTTCTGCCTATGATGAGTCTCTTTCATATCTCTCTACAATGTGTCTTGGTTATAGGTGTTGACATTGCCTAGAAATTCAGAGTCGTATTGACAGATGTTTGGTCAGAGGGTTGGTCTGAATCCACTGTTAGAAATATAAAGCCCTTGATAAGCATTCCCTGTCCCTCTGTCATAGGCTGCCCTCTGAAATATGCTAAGCAGGATTAAGTTTATAGACCTGTAAACAGGGACAGAATGCCATCAGGTGATTTAAATGCCATCAGGCCTTTTTATGCCTGGCTTTACTACAACCTGTTTGAAGAAGTTATTTCTGAATAAATAGTGATGTTCTTTTGTTTTGTCTTGTTTTGTTTTTGTAGTCTACTTGAAGACTTTGACTTTAATATTTTGGCTACTCAGAGGATCAGTCCTGCCCCTCTATTTTAAGCAACCTCACACTCTGCCCATATATGATGTGCTTTTAATGATGAAAGCAGCATTCAAAGCTTACATAAAATAAGCAATTAGTAAATGCAATAGTAGTATAGTATTTATATACAACTTATATTATTGGCTTTACTGAAATTTCTCCAGGGCCTTCTCACTAGAGCATGCACTGTGAACAGGATCAAAGGGACCTTTCCTGTTTGCTGATAGCTTCTTTGTCACTCTGTCCTTTTTTTTTTGAGACAGACTCTCGCTCTGTCGCCCAGGCTGGAGCTCAGTGGCATGATCTCTGCTCACTGCAAGCTCCACCTCCCAGGTTCACACCATTCTCTTGCCTCAGCCTCCCTAGTAGCTGGGACTACAGGCGCCTGCCACCATGCCCGGCTGATTTTTTGTATTTTTTCGTAGAGACGGGGTTTCACCGTGTTAGCCAGGACGGTCTCGATCTCCTGACCTCGTGACCCGCCCGCCTCGGCCTTCCAAAGTGCTGGGATTATAGGCATGAGCCACGGCGCCCAGCTTGTCCATTTATTTTTTAAAGTCAGGTTTACTGAGGTATAATTTGTATACTGTATAGTAAAATTCACCTTTTTGGGCTTTATGAATCTTGAATGATGCATACAATTGTATAACTACCCGTCATAATGAAGATATAGAACGCTTCCATTACTCAGAAAAGTTCCCTCATGCCTCTTTGCAGTCAATTCGATTGGTGCCTGCACGCTGAGCCCTTGACAACCACAAATCTTTGACTGTCCTTGTAGTATTACCTTTTTTCTAAGATAATAAACATGGGATAATTCTGTATGCAACCTTTTGATTTTGGCTATTTTCATTTAGCATAATTCACTTAAGAACTATTTATGTTTTATGTGTGTTAGTAGTTCATTCTTTTTTTATTGCTGACTAGAGTTTCATTGTGTGCATTTTATACTTCATTGCTTTATGTATGCATATACCACAGTGTGCTTATCCATTTCCTAGCTGATATACCCATGGCGTGGTGGACAGACTCTAAGGTGACTCCTGTAATTCCTGCCTCCTGGTGTTTATGTATTTGATTCATCTTCCCCTCATAAATGTGGATGGGATCTATGATTTCTTTCTAACTAGTAGAATATAGCAAAAGTAATGCTACTCTCATGATTACATTACCTTATATGAGACTGTTTTACCAGCAGACTCATTTAACACAGTCTTTGCTGTGCTGATAAAGTAGAGGAAGTCCATTTGGTAAAGAGCTAAGGGTGGTCTCTAGAAGCTAAAGGCAGTCTTCAGCTAACAGGCAGAGAAAAACTAGTGTCCTCAGTCATACAGAAGCAAGACAATAAATTCTGTCAATAGTCTAAGTAAGCCTGGAATTAAATTCTTCCCCAGTCAAGCCTCCAAATGAAATTGCAGCCTAGCTAACACTTTGAGAACTGAAGCAGCTAAGCCATGACCAAACATAATAAATGTGCATTTTTTAAAGCCATGATATTTGTTAACTTGTTGTATAGCAATAGAAAACAAGTACATTCTGGTAGTTTGCAGTTTTTAGTGATTAAAAATAAAGCTGCCATAAACATTTATATACAATAAGTAACAATAAGTATTGATCTATATTTTTATTTCTTTTGGGTAAATACCTAAGAGTGCAGTTGCTGTATCATATGGTCAGTTTATGTTTAAGTGGATGCCAAACTGTTTTCCAAAGTGGCTGTTCCATTTTGTCTATTTTACATCCTCCTATCCCCCAGATATGTATGCATATTCTAGTTGTTTTATCACATCTATTGTACATTATTTTAACACTTGAGCTGGATGGATTCTGAGCTCCAGGGTTTTGGTGTTTTTTTTTCTTTTCTTCATTTTTTTTTTTTTTTTTTTTGGAGTGCAGTGGCACAGTCATGGCTCACTGCAGCCTCGATCTCCTAGGCTCAGTCTTCCCACCTCAGCCTGCCGCATAGCTGGAGCCACAGGCATGTGCCACCACACTCAGCTATTTTTTATTTTTTGTAGAAACAGAGTCTCCTTATGTTGCTCACGCTAGTCTTGATCTCCTGGGCTCAAGTGATCCTCTTGCTTTGACCTCACAAAATGTTGGAATTACAGGCATGAACCACCATGCCTGGCTTGTTTTGTTCTTTTGTATTTTCTATCTTCTGGGCCTGGTGTTTGACTCATGCTCATAGGCTGTTAAAAGTTGGGAATGAATAAATTCAGTGAATTAATCTAAATACTTTACTTTTATAAGCACTCCAAGGGCCTTTTATCTTTAAAATTCCAGATGCAAGGGTCAGAGACACAGCACTTCTGACTTTTCTTTATGTCTCTATTCTCTATAGGAGTCATTTTTAAATGTGATTGCACATTCGAATCACCTGGAGAGCTTTTAGAAATTCCTGATGCTTAGTTTGCTACCTGTACCAATTAAGTAAGAATCTATAGGGAGAAGACCCAGAAAAAGATTTTCTTGTTCTTTTAAAGTCACCTGGTTGGGGGGATTAAACAACATAAACAGTCAGTGATGCCTGGGTCACACTCCTGTAAATGCTGAGGCAATTGATCTGGGTGTGGCCTGGGTAGCCAGGCTTTCCAAAAGCTCCTCAGGAAATTCTAATGGGCAGCCAAGTTTTCGATCCGCAGCCCTAGTAGTGGCCTCATTATCTGGTTCACAGAACAGCTCTTTAGCAACGGGAAAATCTATGGCAGTAGCAGAGTCACACCTTCAAGGCTGCACTGGAAGCAGGTGGGGAAATCTGCAATTCAGATAATATGACCTTATTTTGCAGGCTGTGGAACGTGGTACTAATTACATTTGTTTGATGCAAAAATGTCAGTTATACACCTGCCCTCAGTTTTTTCCTCCCACAGCGTGTATCATAACCCTGGTTATGGTTCTCAGGGATCCATAGGTTGGCAAATATGAAGTGGGCCCCAGATGCTAAAAGATTGGAGCTAGGAAGCTGCTGACAGAAGCACCCCACACCTTTCATCGCTCTTGTCCTTGGCTCTGACTTCGGTAAGGAAGGCAGCGACTCTACTGCTTGTTGCTCCCCTCTGTTTTGACTTTAGGAATTAATGGTGTTTCTTTGCTTAACTTACAGCAATTAATAATGTTTACGCTGGTGGGGAAAATTAATGCTGTTGCATTGTTATGAAACACAGAGTAAGGATAAAAAATATTAGGTTAGTAATCCAGAACGTATCTTCTGATGAGTTTGACTTGGCCCCTTTTAGCTGATTTTATGCATGGTTGCTTCCCAAGACTGCTCAGTGGGCTAAAGCTGACAGAAACAAACCAAAAATTATGACCACATTACTAAGGCATGGCACAGCTGCAAAACAGACAGAATGTAATAGTGAAGCAAACCCATGGGGGGACTTTTTGCCCTGAGCATTCAGACTGGGCATCCCTCTGTAATTTGCCTCTTGAGCATCTTAGCATCAATTTCTTTGTACCTAAGCCCACTCCTATGACTCAGCGACTGTGGTTTTATTACTTGGTTTCTCTGCAATTGTTGTTCTTTCTTGAATCAACCCAGAGTCTCTGATCTGTCTCTGATACTTCATTTTGCAACACCCAAAGGTCTTGTCGATGTTACTATTGTGCAAACACTTATAAAACAATTTTATAAGAGAATCCCTTAACAACCCAGGATTTCTGTTGTAAACAGGTGGACTATACACTTCTTGCCTATACCTTACTCTACTTCTTCTAACAGCCCACCCAAGTGATAGTCTTTTTGAAGTGGAGTTGCATCAATCAAATCTCAATGGCCTCATCAAACACACGTTTGCTTAACACTCATGCTCCCTGTTGGTTGGCTGGGGGCTCTGCTATGATGTATCTGCCCCTACACCCAGGGAAATGGAGCAGCCACAGTCTATAATATTGTCAGTAGCAGTGGCAGAGGAAGAAAGTGCAAAAAATGATGGGCCAGCTCTGTTGTCACTTCGCACATTTCACTGGGTAAAGCATGCCATAAGAGCATGCCTAATTCCAAGAGGGTAGAGACATGTAAACCTATCTATGCCCAAAAGGAGAAATGGAGATATTCAAGGAACACAGGTAATCCTCTATGGGGTATTATAATAGTTTACCAAGAAAAACACTAAGAATTACACAGAAAAATGGCTATAAGGAGAAATATGCACATTTCCGAAGGCAGCACTCTAAAATGAGAGACCATCAAAGATGACTTTGCGGTTAACTAGGTAAGTGTGTGTGTGTAACTTTAGGACTAGAGTCCTAAATACTTAGGGTCCATATTAGAAGTCTGTCTACATAATTAACACTCATTTAGAGTCAAAAAGTATTACTGCTGGATGCCATCAAAAACCTTCGCATGATAGAAGAAGTAATTAGAGTCCTGAGAGGGGAAGGAGTTTTTTTCCCAGGGTCACACAGTGAGCAAGAGATAGAACTGAAAATAGACCCTGGTTCTGATTCAGGGTCTAGTGGTCTTTGTGTTGTATAGTATTGTTTGTCTTAATCTATTGATTCCTAAGAAAGTTTGAAAAATCAGATTCTCTTCCTGATAGCAGCTGTGGATTCAGAATAGGTGAACTTTGAACAGGTTTGCTTCCAAGGATTCAGAATCTGCTGTTAGGGCAAAGATACTACGCAGCTCCTAATAGGATTTAGATTTCATTGCTTATGGCTCTTAAATACTAATTTATGGCACAGAACTTTTTCAAAGTTTTGGTTTAGTGGATTGGTTGGTTTTGATCAATATTGTAGTAATGCCTTGTAACAACATAGGTTCGGAGTATATTATATGCCAGCTTGTGGGGAAATTAATTATGTTT
Source organism: Pongo pygmaeus (assembly GCF_028885625.2). Taxonomy (NCBI): domain Eukaryota; kingdom Metazoa; phylum Chordata; class Mammalia; order Primates; family Hominidae; genus Pongo; species Pongo pygmaeus. The sequence goes on from NC_072390.2 coordinate 66,702,607, forward strand.
TTCAGGGGAAATGAATTCACCTCAATTTGAAGATAGGATTAGTCAGGCTTGGCCGACTAAATTGAATCAGACAGTTATATAGCATCAGATGTTCCTGGCATTGACCTTTTTAATGAGAAATGGATCTATTAGATCTGTTTTACTCTGTTGTAAAATATTTTATGAATTTGAACAGGGCTTTCCATCATTTAGATACATATCAGGATCTGGGGATGGGTTAGGCTGAGACCATGTAAAATTAGCTTTTGCTGGCCTGGCCAGGTGGAATATGTTTAATTTGTTAACTTGCTGACCCTCTTTCTTTTCTAAGCCAAAAGACTCAAAAGACCTGACACTAGTGAATACCTTTTATAAAGAGAAGAATAAAACCAAAGCAATGTAGCAGAAGTTCTTTGGGAAAATCTCATAAAGTATACAGCCTCTCCTGCTAGGGGAGGATGAAGCATCTAGGTCTCTTTGCTTTCCCATCACATCCACAACTCCTGTCCTTAAATGCAGCTTCGGGGCCCTGACAACTGGAGTTGACTAGTTAAGTGGACCTTAAGTTCCATCTTTAAAATCACCCAGCTGTTCTCTCTTCTCCAAAATAAAATCAACCCAGCTGGTGGGTGGGAGTTTCCCTGCTGTGACCCAGGAAGCTGAGGCCTAAAGACAGGTGTGGATGGGAGAAGTGGAGGGGAAGAGGGGATCAGGGATGGGAAGGCAGACGATGCATCTCCCAGAATCAACTTTCTCTTGGTCCACTGAAGCACCGGGGGTCAGGCTGCTCATGGACGGAGGGAGCTGAGTGCTTATGTGGAAAGGAGGCTTATTACTGGCTGTGCTCTGCAGACAGGTGGGAGTGGAGGGCCAAGGAACAATGAGATCATCTAATGTTAAAGCTGGAAGGGGGTCTTTGAAATTGAGTCTAATCATTTTAGAGATGATAAAGCTGGAGTCCACAGGCTGACATGCTAGGCCCATGGTCACATAACTAGTGGAAGTCCACTTACTCTGACTCCAGTGAGAGCTCTTTGTCCCATAACTCCCGAAGCAACAGGGTACGGATAGATATGGCCTAGAGCCTGGTGTTAAATTCCTTTTGGTGTCATTGGGAAGACTGTATAAGAAACATAGTATAGTGTCTGTAAGAACAAAAATTCATGTCTGCAATACCACTGAATATGCTGAATGCACCTGAGCATGTCATTTAAACTGTTTCTTTGGTGCCACTTCTGTAGGATATTTAATATTCACACACGGATGTGAGTAGTAAAGAATATAATTAAATATAAAAGTTTAATATTCAGTGAATGTATGCCTAAGGCCCTGGGGATGGGAGAGGGGGAAAAACTAGAATGTGCCCTGATCCTGTCTTCAATACAGCTGCTCACAGATCAGAAGCAGAACACCGAGGTTCTACTGAGGCATTTACCCTCCTTCTAGACAGGATCCCTCCCCGGCCTCCCATACTTGCGATTTTTTATTTTAGATGTCGCCTCAACATATCCATTTGGAATAGCCTCATCCTACCTTGACCCAAGACCTTGACAAAGAAATGTACTTTTCTAGGCTGTTTGAATAATCCAAGGCACCAGTATAGCTTCACTAATATAGCCATCAGTGTCAGAAGGTGAGGGTGAGAGAAGAGATGGCTGCTATACTTTGTCTTCCCCTTTCCAAGGTGACAAGTGATTTAGCAGGTACCTTCGTGGTCTAAGCCAAATAGATAAATGACAGCAATGGATTACTACGTCTCGAGTACTCGAATAATCTCTGGAGGATTCCTGCACAGATTCAAATGGGCTCCCATCTCTCTCTATAAACATCATGCAGACTGGTCCAAGTTGGTCCAGGAAACCTGGTTTTATTACTCACTCTGCCACTACTATGTGATCTTGGAGGAGAACATACATCTCTGAATTCCAGTTTCTCTATCTTTACAATGGAGACGCTTGTTCTATATGTTCCGCAAGATGGTTGTGAGGATGCAATGATGTAAAGCATGTGGAAGTGCTATGATAGAGAACAGCACATCTGAAGTATCTATCATGAATACTGGTCAGAGAATGTGGCTCACCCATGGGTTGACGCAGATGTTTAATGATGGGAGTTAACATCATAACTCCCATAACATAAGTATGTTCCCCTTATGGTAAATTGGTAGTTATTTCCTCAGGGGCATTTCTAGGTGGGGAATGCCCTTAGAATCTGTAATGCAGGTGAGGGAAAGGACCAGAAAAGCAGGTTGAACAGTGTTGAGAATTCCTTTTCTTTTTCTCTCTGCTCCTCATTCCCTCACTTCCCTCTTCTACTCACCCATTTCTACTTCTGTCATGGTTTTCCCCTTTCTCTCTCCCTCCAGAGGCTTTTTCAATGTCAGTTATTGCCTCTGTCAAGTTGCCCAGGAGGGCTGGCCTGTGAACCTCAGGTGATTGTCAGGTATTCCAAATGGATATGTTGAGGCTATATCTAAATAGAGAATCACCTGTGAGCCTCAGGTGATTGTCTGCTTGTCTAATGGTCTTGCCCACACACGTGCTAGGAGCGAGCTGCATACCACTGGGTGGGGGTCAGAACGTAATTAACCTGCTGCCCCATGCTGAAGAGTCGAAACTCCTCTGTGTCTCATATGAACTGCCCTGTTCTGATCCTGGCAAACAAACTGGGGCCACCAGCCATCTGTGCATTTGGAGAAGCAGCTGGCCCAAGTCTGCATTCATCTGGATCCTGTGCCCGTGCACACGTGCCAGAGAGTCCCTTTCTCATAGAGGGGCTTGACCTATTCAAGATTTCTCTGGCCAGAGAACCTTCTGACTGAAGTTACTAAAAAATGCCAAAGTCTAATAAAGGCTATTATGGGGGACATTGCCAGTAACTCCCAGGCTGGGGCCACGTAGGTGGTGATGCAGGAAACTCTGAAGTTGAGGTTAGAGGAGTATATTCCCCTGGCATTTGAAGAAGGGGTGTAGAAATGAGCCTTGCTTCATGTGAAGAAGCGTCATGGCTGGCCATGGTGTTTTGATGAAGTACAGCTGCAAGGGCCTCTGGGGCACTGCGGGACCCTCACAGAGGAACTATTTTTGGATGTCTTCTCAGGAGGAGGGCAGAGCAGGGGAGCAGCTTTGATTCCGCTTCTGGCAGGCAAATTCTGGCTGTAGTCAGACAGGCCTCAGTTCTACAGGCTTTTTTTCCTCCCAAACTTAAAGAACTTCCAATTTGGTGAAGTTTTGCCGTAGAATCCCATATTGAAACAAAACAAAAACAGAAACAAAACTGGAAAACAAGCAAACAGCAGCCAAACTCTGTATTTCAACCTAGGGTTATGAGACCGTTACTTTATTCTGTAATGCATTTATTCTTTATCCATCACATATTTGAATGCTAAGATGTATTAGGCATAGTATCATATAAATAAACCAGTACGTCTTGTCCTTGATCTCACAAAGAATATAGCACAGGGGGAAGCTCACATGTAGTCCAGGAGACACTCAAGTGAGAACCAACATGTCAATACCTTGGGCAAAGGCACTCTGATTTAAGAACAGGGGTCAGGTATAAGATGCACATTTGAAACACTGTATTCTGCTCAACTTTTATAACTTAAAGTACACCCTCCCCACCTCCTGCCAGGAGGATCACTGAATTTGATTTAGTAAACAGATACACTACTTGTAACTAACTCATCACAGTGTGGTGAAGATGTACAGGAATAAAAATTTTTCAGTCTTGACAAGCCATCCTTACTTTTCTGAGCTCAAGGGGTGGGACTGAAGTGACTTGAAGGGAGATGGTTTCTGTTACAGAGCTCTGTGAGAGGGAGAGAAATGTGTCATTCTATCCCAGCCATGGCAAAGCAGGAGGCAAGTGTGTGGATGTGAGTTTGCACATCCAGCAGAAAGCAGATGGTCCTGAGGTAGTCCTGTGGAAGGGTGCTCTGAGCTGGTTACAAACTTGACTCACAAAGAGTAAATCTGTCTGCTTACAAGGATGGCTCTGCAGCTTCAGATCCCCCAGCCTCGGTGTTGGCCCAGGCAGAAGTGCTGTTGAATCATCAAGCACTCCAAAGAAGTTTGCTCTAGCCATCTGTCTAGGAGGGAGGTCTGGTCATAATCTTACTCTGAATTCTTGGGTACCCAGAAATCTGAAGGCAAATCAAATCTTCCAACTTTTAGGAAATGGCCAGGTAAGATAAGGAAGCCACGAAAGCTGTTGAGGCAGTGGACATCAGCCACTCCCTACCATGTGAGGGACATCCACCACTCCCTATCTTGTGAGGGAAGTTCTTTTCTCTCCCTTCTGCTCCTGCTCTATCCTGGGAGTAGCATCTCCAGATTCTGCATGGTACATTGGGCGATCCATGGAGAAAATCAGCTTCCCAGGTCCTGCTCTGTACAAGACTGAAGGGATATGATGCCCTGATAGTGTCCATCTTCCTATAGATTCTCAGATCCTCACATCCACAAGTGGCTCTGACAGCAGGATGAAAGGCTCCTTACCATGTATTTCTTGGCCCAGAATTTCATGCAGTGAACTAAGACCCAAGTGACCACCAGGGCAGCTTTATACCTGAAATATAGTTGCAGCGTAAAGAAAAGAGGGGAAACACCTGTCTTTCCCACTGAAGGGCAGAGAGAGGCTGATTATCAGTATATGCATGGGCTTCGTGTGGTTAAGCTTACTGAGTAAAGAACTATCCATGCTGCCAGGCCCAGGGCCATCCCCCAGTTGGCTGAGTCCTGGAAACGAAGGTTTCTGATAGCTACAGACATCCCATCTGGACTCTGGAGCAATTTCAACAGCATCACTTATAAGTTATGCCTAACAGGGTATGGCACAAAGGGATTTCTGCTAGTCAGAGCCCTGGCTGGAGTCAGGCACTATTCCCTGAGCCTGTGCCTCTCACTACACTCGATTCTGCAGAACTGTTACTCTGAAAAGTGACAGCAGGAGCCCAAACAACTGCTCAGTGTGATCTCAAGTGTGGGAACTGGGAGCAGGAGATAGCTTTAAAGACCTATGAGCCAGCAATGGGACTTGTGCCATCCTGCTACCAAACTCCAGCAGCAGCCAGCCTACCCTCAGTCTAGAATAAGCAGATATGAAAAGTTCCTTTTGAACAAAGTGGTGAGGCGTTGGTTACAGTCAACCTCATTACATCCCATGTCTGTGTCTCACTTTGCTGTCCACGTTTAAAGGTACTTATCATTTCAACTCAAGGAACATTTATATAGGACCAACTATGTCCTAAGAACTGCCTGAGTGAACAAGACATACTTTGTGAAAACAGGACCCTGTAGTCCATCTCTTTCCTGATTCTTTTTTTTTTTTTTTTTTGAGATGGAATCTCACTGTCACCCAGGCTGGAGTGCAGTGGCACGATCTGAGCTGACTGCAACCTCCACCTCCCAGGTTCAAGTGATTCTCGTGCCTCTGCCTCCCTAGTAGCTGGGATTACAGGTGCGTGCCACCATGCCCAGCTAATTTTTTTTTTTTTTTTTTTTTTGTATTTTTAGTAGAGACAGGGTTTCACCATGTTGGACAGGCTGGTCTTGAACTCCTGACCTCTGGTTATCCACCTGCCTCAGCCTCCCAAAGTGCTGGGATTACAGGCATGAGCCACGGCACCCAGCTGATTCTATCTTTAAAAGGCCCCATTCTATGAGTAATCTTCATTCAAGAAAGGTGTTCATGGCAATTTTTTCACTGGGAAATCTAAGGTGGTCTCGGCACTGATAGAGGCTCTTTTATTCTCTTGTCTAATTCTTTCTGCCCAGCCTGTTTCCATGTTCTGTTTTCTTACTGCCTAACTGGAACTTTGACCTTAAAGTTCGTCATGACTCTTAGTATTTATATCCTGATTCATGTTGGTTCACGTGTTTTCATTGTTGTTTTTGAAATTTCACTTAGATCATTATTTCAAGTAATTATGCACAAAATACTTCTGACAGACAGGAATATATAACAGGCACATGTTCTATTAAGTATTAACACTTACGTTTGCTTCACTTATTTTTTAATAGATTAATCGTCACAGAGTTGAAACTCTCTGTATCCACCTGAATTTTGAACTACTGCTTGCGTTGTAAACTAACGTGTAATGTAATAGACAAACAGCAGGGTGGCCCAAGCCTCCCTCGTGGAAACGGAGGCAAAAGGCCTTACTTAGCTAGTCTGGAGTTTCTGGATTCGGCTCTCAGGAAATTTCTCCCTTGTTCATTTTCCTTTAGTGGTCATGCTTTGAAGGGAACACAGAGTATGATTCTACTTTGTAATTTCAAGACAAAAGGATACATATCTAATAAACAGTGTGTCATTTCAAACAAGATGATTCTAGAGATCAAAATTAGTAATTGGAGTAATTGGAAAGGTCAGCGCCTGGCTTTTTTTTTTCTTTTTTTTTTTTTTTTGAGATGGAGTCTTGCTCTGTCGCCCAGGCTGGAGTATAGTGGCACGATCTTGGCTCACTGTAAACTCCGCCTCCCGGGTTCAAGCAATTCTCCTGCCTCAGCCTCCCGAGTAGCTGAGATAACAGGTGTGCACAACCATGCCCAGTGAATTTTTGTATTTTTAGCAGAGACGGGGTTTCTCTATGTTGGCTAGGCTGGTCTCAAACTCCTGACCTCAGGTGATCTATCTCCCTCAGCCTCGCAAAGTGCTGAGATTATAGGCATGAGCCACCACACCTGTCTATGGCCTCTTTTAATTTAAAAAAAATATATATCTGATTGAGTGCTATGTGCCAGTCATTGCTCTGAGTTCAACGTGCAATCTCTCATTTAATTACCACAATGTCTCTTTAAGGGAGGTATGGTATTAATGCCATTTTACAGATGAAGAAACTAGAGAATACAGATGTTACTTGCCAAAGCCCCACATTTGGGAAGTGGTGGGCTAGGATTCAGTCCAGGCATTCTGCTGCCAACAGAGACTGTACCATTAACCAGAACTGTGTGTCTTTGAATATAGGCATCTGAGTCATTCTCCACACCCTGGTGTGATTTGATAGGTTCAGTGAAGTTCGCCTGCCCGTATCTTTCTTTCTTCTGCAAGTGCCATCATGCTTCAAATCCCTCTGTATTTATGTTATAGGCCTCCATAACAAATTACTATAGTCTTATTGACTTAAAACTACAAACATGTATTCTTTCACAGTTCTGGAAGGTAGAAGTTCCAAATCAAGGTGCTGATATGGCTATACTCCCTCTGAAGGCTCTAGTGAAGAATCATTCCTTGCCTTTTCCAGCGTCTGATGTCTCCAGGTGTAGCTTGGTTTGTGGCAGCATCACTCCAATTTCTGACCCTTTTCAGATGGCTTTATTCTGTCTCCTCTTGCCTTCTTGTAAGGATACCAGTAATTGGATTTAAGGACTACTTATAATTCAGGATGAATTTATCTCGAGATCCTTAACTGATTACACCCGCAAAGACCTTATTTACAAATATGGCCACTTTCTGAAGTTTCAAGTGGATGTGAATTTTGGAGCACACTATTCAACCCACGTATCCACCACTTAAGATTTATTCTTTAGGGTTCAGGATTAATTTTTCTAGACTCCTCTTTTAACAATCCAATGTACCTAGGGAAGACATTTTATGCATGTGTTTTGGGGCTGTTTCCTGGAATAATGGCAACCTAGAAATCCCAAAAGAATGCTATAAATGAAGATGAGACACAGAAAAGGCAGATGGGAAGAAGAAATAGCGCACAAATTTTAATTAATTTGTAGTTTGGAGAAGGATATTACTGAATATATTCTACTGAGAAGCTTTCACAGAAGGGATAGAAGCAGTTAACCACCCAGTGAAAAAATCTACCTTCCAGTTTGCTAACATGAGCTCTAAATTGCATTCAGGCCTGCATAATTTTTTGAAACTGTATTCAGAAGTACATATTGTAAATCTCACTTGCAACAATAAAAACAATTTCTAATTGCATAGAAAGCAAATGGCACCAGCAAAGCATTTCATGATTGTCAAGTCCAATGCCCCCTCATTTTCTAGAATGTGTAAACTGTCTCTGTTACTTTTAAACCCAAAAATGTCAGTTTTGATGAATCCATCTGGCCCTCTCCATGAATATTTTTGTGGAGCATTTTAGGAAAAGAGCTGCTGGGTGACTAAGGATAGTATTGAACATGAAACTAAAACCATTTTCCACCGAAATCTCTGTGACCGTAGGCCAGCCTTTCATGTCTCATTGCCTCAGTCTTTCTGTGAGTCAGTTACCTCCCAGGGATCCTGTGAGTATTTCAGATACATATTTAGACAAAAGCAGGAAACCTCAATGCTGAGAGCATGTGGTGAGCTCTGTGTGTAATTGTGTGCCTCTAACTGCTATGTGAGTGGTGGTGTGATGTGTTACCATCTCTCTAAACAGGCGGGGCTTCATAAATCTCAAAGGAACAGCTCCTGTGTACAAAACAAACCCAGCGTTTTCATCCCCATGTCACAGAAGAAGAGCATCCATAGTAGCACCTAAAAATGTGTTAAACTTAAAAAGTACCACATTAAGTTTGCAAGTGTCATGAACTTCCCAATTGAAACGTGAAGATGCACACAGAGTGGAATGACTTGCTCAAAGTCAATGCTTTAGGATGTCATGTTACTGATTAAAACTGAAAGACTTGTGTTAAAATGTTTATTCAGCCAGCATCCAGTTAAGTGTTCTGCCTGCAAAATCAATCCAGAATCTAACCCACCTCCCACTGCCTCCACCACTACTGGCCTATTCTAGGCCATCATAAGCTTCTGTGCTTACAGTCCTGCAATGGCTTTTCACCTCACCTAGAACAAAGCCAAAGTCCACGGAGAAGTCTGCAATGTCCCATGTAATCTCATCTCCTCCCCTACCTTTTCCTGTCCTTTTCACTCCAGTCTAGCCATGCTTGCCTAATTTCCATTATTTGAAAGCACAAAAATGCTTTCATCTCATAGCCTTTGTGCTTTCCATTCCCTCTGTCTATTATACCCTTTTCCTCCCCACTCTATATAAAATAGTACCTTCTACATCATTAACCTTCATCCTCTTACCCTAGGTCATTTTTATCAGTAGCATTTAGCCCCTCAGAACAGAATACATACTTTTTTTTTTTTTCAACACCTGTCTCCACAAGAATGTAAGCTTCATGAAGCGAGTCTAGAACTTCTTTTCACCATCCTATCTCCAGTACCTAGAAAAGTGCCTATGATCTTGTGTCCGGAATTGGTGGGTTCCTGGTCTCACTGACTTCAAGAATGAAGCCACGGACCCTCGCAGTGAGTGTTACAGTTCTTAAAGATGGTGTGTCCGGAGTTTGTTCCTTCTGATGTTCGGATGTGTTCAGAGTTTATTCCTTCTGGTGGGTTCATGGTCTCGCTGGCTTCGGGAGTGAAGCTGCAGACCTTCGCGGTGAGTGTTACCGCTCTTAAGGCAGTGCGTCTGGAGTTGTTCATTCCTCCTGGTGAGTTTGTGGTCTCATTGGCCTCGAGTGAAGCTGCAGACCTTTGCAGTGAGTGTTACAGCTCATAAAGGCAGTGCAGACCCAAAAAGTGAGCGGCAGCAAGATTTATTGCAAAGAGCAAAAGAACAAAGCTTCTAGGGTGTAGAAGGTGACTGCGGGTTGCCACTGCTGGCTCCCACCGCCTGCTTTTATTCCCTTATCTGGCCTCACCCACATCCTGCTAATTGGTTCATTTTACAGAGAGCTGATTGGTCTGTTTTGACAGGGTGCTGATTTGTGTGTTTATAATCCCTGAGCTAGACACAAAAGTTCTCCAAGTCCACGCTAGATTAGCTAGACACAGAGCACCGATTGGTGCATTTACAAACCTTGAGCTAGACACAGAGTGCTGATTGGTGTATTTATAATCCCTTAGCTAGACATAAAGGTTTTCCAAGTCCCCACTAGACTCAGGAGCCCAGGTGGCTTCACCTAATGGACCGTGCACTGGGGCCACAGGCGGAGCTACCCGCCAGGCCAGCACCCTGCACCGCACTCCTCAGCCCTTGGGCGGTGGGTGGGACCAGGTGCCGTGGAGCAGGGAGCAGAGCTTGTTGGGGAGGCTCGGGCAGTGCAGGAGCCCACCGCGTGGCGGGGAGGCTCGGACATGGCGGGCTGCAGGTCCCCAGCCCTGCCCCGCAGGGAGGCAGCTGAGGCCCCGCCAGAATTTGAGCGTAGTGCTGGTGGGCCGGCACTGCTGGGGGACCCGGTGCACCCTCCGCTGCTGCTGGCCCAGGTGCTGAGCCCCTCACTGCCCGGGTGCTCTGAGTGTGGGGCCCGTCGAGCCCACACCCACCTGGAACTTGCACTGGCCCATGAGCGCCTCACGCAGCCTGGGTTCCTGCCCGCGCCTCTTCCTCCACACCTCCCTGCAAGCAGAGGGAGCTGGCTCTGGCCTCGGCTGGCCCAGAGAGGTGCTCCCACAGTGCAGCGGTGGGCTGAAGGGCTCCTCAAGTGTGGCCAGAGTGGGCGCCAAGGCCGAGGAGGCCCTGAGAGTGAGTGAGGGCTGTGAGGGCTGCCAGCACAGTGTCACCTCTCAATCTCATGGGAGGTTCATAACCATTAGCTAAATTAAGGACATCATTTCTTTGTATGTAATGGGAAATAATGCCTCTGCCTTGCTGTCCTCAGGGTTTTGTGGGAATCATATTAGATCCTAGGAGGAAAAAATGCTGCATAGACTATCAAGTACTATATCGAAATGTGAAGTATTGGTACCTTTAGCCTATGGTCTAGGGTGACTCCAGATTAGAGCTTTGCTTCGGATTCAAGACAGCGAGGTAGAATTCCTCTGTTTAACTTTGAAATACACTTTGTAATATAAGCTAATTTATAATTTTAGAATCTGTGAATTTGAAAAGAGTTTAAAAATTATATAGTCCAACAACTTATTTGATATTGAAATTTTCTTCACCACATTCCTGACATTCAGCCTCTGCTTAAATGCTTTAAGTGACTGGGAGGTCATTCTGCTCTTCTTCAAAGCAACTCCTGGTAATGCACATTTTACCTGTTAGAACATTCTTGTCTGTGATGAGCTGATACCTATTTTCCTGTGACATCCACACAGTGGTTTTTATGCCCATTTGGAATCTATGTCAGAATGTATTCTGTTCCTTCAAAGCTCTTCTCTCAGCTGTCTTCATTGATTCAACTTTGCTTGGGACGTACTCCACCCCCCCTCAGGGCAGTAGAAATCTGAGGATTGCTGCTGTCCAAATACACCAGACCATCTGACAAGAATGGCAATGGTCATTTAAGCTACAATTCAGGAAAGAACATGTGCCAGCTGCCTCCCACCAGGGCTCCCATTAGTTTGTCATTTCCTTGTGTTACTTTACTGCTTCCATGACAGGGGCATGCCAGTTACCAAACATTTCCTCCAGGTCCCTGATTTTGTCTCTCCTCAATTACTCCCAGTTGCAAACACTTACTTACTTGCACTACATTGCTCCGATGTCCTTTCAACCCTCCTCTCATTATCTGCAGGAAGAGAAATTGCTCACCTCTTGCCAAAGGAGCCTGATCCTCCAGTGATTTTCTTGGCTTTATACTAACTGGCTGTGTGACCTTGAACAAGTTATCTCTTCTTTCTGTGATTAGTTATTCTGTCAGGTTTTTCCAAAATCAAAAATTTTGAATTTAAGGTTCTTAGTGATTCCCAGTTTTAAAAATTAGAATTTAAAAACATGCTTACCTTCAAAGTTTGTTAATAATTTAATTAAATAAAAATTTGTCAAGTACCCATCAGGGCCATAGATGGTTCTAGATATCAATGGGGTATATAATAATTCTGGATCAGTTTTCAAACCAGTTAATCTTCACAGAAAGATAATATGTGTTTAAAACAGGGTAATTAATAAGTTTTGGAATTAAATTCTACTTAGATGAATCAAAAAGGGAAAATAAGTAGACAACTGTTGGTTGCTGTATTGGAGACTTGAATTTTGTATTGCTGCTTATGGGTAGGCTTACTAGTGAAGGGAAGATGATTTAGAATTAGATAACCTGGTTCTAAAACTTGACTCCTTTTCACTAGATAGGTGAAAGGGGGGCAAGTTTTTAACTTCTCTACTTTTCAATTTCTTTATTTGAAGATGGATTTATTAACAAAACTAACTTGCAGATTTCATGTGAGGATAAATGAAGTAATACCTACAGAGCCCTGGAAAAAGAGTCTGCTACACAGTAATTATTCATTAATTCACATCTTTCAGAGTCTGTGCTGTATTTCCATTGGTAGTCTCTTCTACTTGTTTTTCTAGTGTTTCTTACAATCCTTACTATCTCATTGTACGAAAATTTCAAGATACTTCAGCAAAGGGAAAGGTCAACACTTATTTTGGAAGACTTGTGGTGAAGTTGATGAAGTCATAAGCTTGGGAATGGAGTTGTAAATTCCTATGATGATAGCTTAGGGTGGTATAAATAGGAAAACAAGCAAGTCCCAATAAAAGATATATGATTTATTTGTTGTTTCAATGTCTTTGCATTAAGCAGTAATAGCAGGAACCCCCTTTACATTTCAGGCAAAGGAATTGAGTTGGGTAAATAAGAACATGACTCTTCAGTATGGAATCAAGGATTTTTTCCCCTTATTATTTAAAACATACTTCCAAAAATGTAAAGAAAATGCTTTAATATTAGATACATATTATTCATGTTCCTGAGTATGATATCATGGTAATTTCTCTAAAGAAGGGAAAAGATAACCACAAAATTGAGACTTAGACATACCTAATGGTCTTCTCATTCATGGCACATACACTAGAAATGAAATATTCTCTTTGGTGGTTACTGGTACTTCCTGTTTGAAGATTATAGTGCCTTCAACCAGCTTTCAGTCTCTGTGTGTCTCCTAGGTAAGAGAAAAAGATGTCACCTATTTAGTCAGCCTTCCTCCCTTATATATTCACAGTGGCATTAGGTTAGGCGGCTTGGCAAAATTACAAAGCTTCTCTGCAATAAGAGCCCCACATTCCCACCCATGTGTAGTGGGGTGGAACCCTCCTCTTCCACGTATCCCTAAGTCAGAGCTAAGTACTCACTGACTCCTTTTTCTTTAATCTTGTGGGCAGTTAAAATGCCTGGTCAAGAGGACAGAACAAGTGTCCAGATTCCTCCTTGCTTTCTTTGTCTCAGGAATAGGACAGCATAGGTAGTACCACATTCTCCTTCCATGTTCCAAAATTCAATTGAAAAATGCCTATTTAAGGGTGTTAAACTTTGTCAAGTGATTTCTATACACAGAGCCAAAGAGTCCCTCATAGTTAAGTTTAGTGATATTGTTAGCTAGTGGCCAGATATAGCAATATGAGGATAGTTGGAATTAAGTGGAAAGATAGAACACTACACTTGAGTAGAATGTACTGGATTTGAGTTCTAATCTCACCCCTACTATTATGTGGCCTTGTAAAATAAACTTACATTTTAGAGAAATAATGTAGCAGTTTCTAAATGGGCATATAATTCCTCAGAATATCATTGAAATGACTGACCGCAAAAACTATAAATTATTAATATAAAAATTAGAATAATAATGATCCATACTTCAGGCAAGATGTAGGTTTCAGCACCAAGGAGAGCTCCCAGTGAGTGAGTTAACTGAAATAGTCTGTATTTTATTTTTTTATCTTTTCAAATTTTATTTTAGATTCAGGGGTCACATATTCAGGTTTGTTACCTTGCGATATTGTATGATTGTGAGGTTTGGGGTATGAATGATCTTGTCACCCAGGAACTGAGCATAGTATCCAAAAGTTTTTCAACTCTTTTCACCTCCTCCCTCAGTAGCCCTGAGTGCCTGTTACTGCCATCTTTATATTCATGAGTATCCCATATTTAGCTCCCACTTATAAGTGAAAATGTGCAGTATTTTGTTTTCTGTTCCTGAATTAATTTGCTTAGGATAATGGCCTCTAGTTGCATCCACGTTGCTGCAAAGGACATGATATCATTTTGTTATGGCTGCATACTCTTCCATGGTGTATATTTACCAAAATTTTCCTTCCATAATCCACCATTGATGGGCACCTAGGTTTATTCTATGTCTTTGCTAGTGTGAGTAGCACAGCAATGAACATACAAGTGCATATGTCTTTTGATTTATTTTCCTTTGGGTTTATATTCAGTTAACAGGACTGCTGGATCAAATGGCAGTTCTGTCTTAAGTTCTTTGAGAAATCTACAAACTGTTTTCCACAGTGGCTGAACTAACTTACATTCATACCAACAGTGTATAAGCATTCCCTTTCCTTTGCAGCCTCACCAACATCTGTTATTTTTTGACTTTTTAATAATAGCTGTCCTGACTGATGTGAGATGGTATCTCACTGAGGTTTTTATTTGCATTTTTCTGATGATTAGTGATGTAGAGCATTTTTTTTCATATGCTTGGCTGCTTGTATGTCTTCTTTTGAGAAGTGTTCATGTCTTATGCCCATTTTAAATTATTTGTTTTTTTTTTTTTTTGCTTGTTCAATTGTACTTTATTATAGACTATTTGGATATTAGACCTTTGTTGGATGCAGAGCTTATGAATCTATTCTCCTATTATGTAGGTTGTCTGTTTAGTCTGTTGGTAGTTTCTTTTGCTGCACAGAAGGTCTTTAGTTTAACTAGGTCTCACTTGAAAATTTTTGTTTTTGTTTCCAATTGCTTTTGAGGACTTAGTAATAAAATTTTTCCTAAGGCTGATGTCCAGAATGGTGTTTCCTAGGTTTTCTTCTAGGATTCTCATAGTTTGAGGTCTTATATTGAAATCTTTACTCCACCTTAAGTTAATTTTTGCATATAGTGAAAGGTAGTGTCCAGTTTCACTCATTTTCATGTGATCACCAGCTATTCTAACACCATTTATTGAACAGGGAGTCTTTTCCCTTTTACTTATTTTTGTTGACTTTGTCAAAGATCAGATGGCTGTGGGTGTGTGGCTTTATTTCTGGGTTCTCTATTCTATTTCACTGGTCTATATTTCTGTTTTTGTACCAGTGCCATGCTGATTTGGTTACTGTAGCCTTATAGAATAGTTGAAGTTGGGTAATGTGATGCCTTCATCTTTGTTCTTTTTGTTTAGGATTCCTTTGGCTATTTGGGCTCTTTTTTTGATCCATATACTTTTAGCATAGTTTTTCTAATTATGTGAAAAATGATGTTGGAAGTTTGATAGGAATATCATTGAATCTGTATATTGCTTTGGGCAATATGACTGTTTTAATGACATTGATCCTTCAAATCCATTAGCTTGGAATTTTTTTCTATTTGTTTGTGTCATCTATGATTTCTTTTAGTACTGTTTTGTAGTGTTCCTTGCAGAGATCTTTCACCTCCTTGTTTAGATGTATTCCTGGGTATTTAATTTTTTTGTGGCTTTTGAAAATGGGACTGTGTTCTTTCTTTGGCTCTCAACAATGTTATTGGTATATAAAAAGGCTACTGATTTTTATACATTGATTTTTGTATCCTGAAATATTGCTAAAATCATTTATCAGTTCTAATAGCCTTTTGGTGAAGTCTCTAGGGTTTTGTAAGTATAAAATAATTTTATCAATGAATTGAAATAATTTGACTTCTCTTCCAATTTGGCTGCTTTTCTATTTATTTATCTTACCTGATTGCTCTGGCTAGTGCTTACAGTTATATTTCGATTAAGTGTAGTAAGAGTGGGCATCCTTGTTTTGTTCTAATTCTCAAGGGGAATGCTTCCAGTTTTTGCCTGTTCAGTATGATGTTGGCTGTGCATTTGTCATAAATGGTTCTTATTTTGAGTTAGGTTCCTTTGATGCCTTATTTCTTGAGGGTTTTTATTGTTAAGGGATGTTAGATTTTATCAAAAGCTTTTTCCCATGTCTATTGAGATGACCATATGGTTTTAAATTCTGTTTATATGATAAATCATATTTATTGATTTGCTCATGTTGAAACAACTTGTCATCCCAGGAATGAAACCTGTTTGTGGTGAATCATCTTGTTGATGTACTGTTGAATTTGGTTTGCTAATAGTTTTTAGGGATATTTGTGTCTACGTTCATAAGGGATATTGGCCTCTAGTTTTCTTTTTTTGTTGTATCTTTGTCAGGTTTTGTTATCAGGGTGATGCTGGTTTCATAGAGTGAGTTAGGAAGCCGTCCCTTATCCTTGATTTTTTTGGAATAGTTTCAGTAAATTTGGTACCAGTTTTTTTTTTTTTTTTTTTTTGTATGTCTGGAAGAATTCAGTTTTGAATCCATCTGGCCCAGGGCTTTTCTTGGTTGGTAGATTTTTTATTACTGATTCAATTTCAGAATCAATATTGGTCTGTTCATTGTTTCAATTTCTTCTTTATTCAATCTTAGGAGATTGTGTTTCTAGGAATTTACTTATTTCCTCTAGATTTCCTAGTTTGTTTGCATAGAAGTGTTTTTGTAATTATAAATGTGCTGTCTAATAATCTCTGAGGATCTTTTGAATTTCTGTGGGATCAGTTATAATGTTATCTTAGTAGTTTCTGATTGTGTTTACTTGAATCCTCTCTTTTCTTTTGTTAGTCTAGTTAGCAGTCTAGCAATCTTATTTATCCTTTCAAAAAACCAACTTTTGGTTTCACTGATTATTTGAATGGATTTTTGAGTCTCATTTTTGTTCAGTTTAGCTCTGTTTTCAGTTATTTCTTCTGCTAGCTTTAGGGCTAGTGCTTGTTTTTCTAGTTCTTCTAAGTATGAAGTTACATCATTAATTTGAGATTTTTCTGACTTTTGGGGGTAGGTGTTTAGCACTGTAAACTTTCCTCTTAACATTGCTTTTGCAGCATCCCAGATAGTTTGGTATACTGTATTTCTGTTGGTATTTTTTTCAAAATTTTTAAAATTTCTGCCTTGATTTCATTGTTTACACAAAAGTCATTCAGGGGGAAGTTGTTAAATTTCCATGTAATTGTGTGATTTTTGAGAAATCTTCTTGATATTGATTTTCTATTTTTATTCCACTGTGGTCCAAGAGTATGGTTAGCATGATTTTTAAAAATTCATTGAGAATTGTTTTATGGCTGAGCATGGGGACAATCTTGAAGTATGTTTTGTGTGCAGATGAGAGGAACATGTATTTGTAGTTGATGGGTGGAGTATTCTGTACATCTCTGTTCTGTACCTGTACGTGATCTTCCCACCATACTCCATTGGCCCATACTCTATTCGCTAAGTGTCAAGTTTCAGTTCAGAATTTCTTTATTAGATTCTTGCCTGAATGACCTATCTAATGCTGTCAGTGGGGTGTTGAAGTTCCCCACTATTACTGTGTAGTTCTTGAAGTCTTTTTTTTGTAGGTCTAGAAGTACTTGTTTTATGAATCTGGATGCTTCAATGTTGGGTGCATTTTATATTTGGGATAGTTATGTCTCCTTGGTGAATGAAACACTTTATCATCATATAATGCCCTTCTTTGTCCTTTTGTTTTACTGTAGTTGATTTAAAATCTCTTTTATCTGACATAAAAATAGTGACCTCTGATATTTTCTGTTTTCTGTTTGCATGGTAGATCTTTCTCCAACCCTTTACTTTGAGCCTATGGGTGTCATTACATGTGAGATGAGTCTCTTGAAAACAATGAATGGATGGGAGTTGTGCTTTTTATTCAACTTGTCACTCTGTGTCTTTTAAGTGGGGTGTTTAGGTCATTTACAGTCAAGGTTAATACTTATATGTTAGGTTTTGATCCTGTCATGAAGTTGTTAGCTGGTTACTTTGTAGTTTTTATCATGTGGTTGCTTTATAGGGTAGGCTATTTACTTATGTGTGTGTTTTAGTGGTAGCAGGTATCATTATTTTGTTTCCATCTTTAGAACTCCCTTAAAGATCCTTTGTAAGGCTCATCTAGTTGTAATACATTCCCTTGATGCTTGCTTGTCTGGAAAACAATTTACTTTTTCTTCACTTATAACACTTAGTTTGGCAGGATACAAAATTCTTAGTTGGAATTTCTTTTTTAAAGAATGCTGAAAACAGGCCACCAGTCTCTCCTGATGATATGGTTTTGCTGTGTCCCCACCCAAATCTCATCTTGAATTGTAATTCTCATAATCTCCACATGTGGTGGGAGGGACCCAGTGGGACAGAAAATCATGGGGCAGTTTCCTCCATGCTATTCTCATGATAGTGAGTAAGTTCTCACAAGACCTGATGATTTTATAAGGGGCTTCCCTCTTCACTTGGCTCTCATTCTTCTTCCTGCCACCCTGCGAAGATAGATGTATTTGCTTCCCCTTCTGCCATGATCATAAATTTCCTGAGGCCTCCACAGACATGCTGAACTGCGAGTCAATTAAACCTCTTTCCTTTATAAATTACCCAGTCTCAGGTATGTCTTTATTAGCAGTGTGAGAACAGACTAATATACCTGACTTGTCAGGTTTCTGCTGACAAATCTACTGTTAGCCTGGTGGGGTTTCCATTGTACATAATCTGTTCTTTTTGTCTAGTTTCCTTTAAGGTTTTTTTCTTCAGTGTTGGCTGTGGACAGTCTGGTGAGTAGAGATGCCTTGGTGATGTTCATTTTGTATACTGTTTTGCAAGTATTCTCTGGATTTCTAATATATGGGTGTCTACCTCTCTAACAAGATTAGAGAATTTTTCTTGGATTATTCTCTCAAATATATTTTAGAGGTTGTTTACTACTCTCCTTCTCTCTCAGGAATGCCAATAATCCATAGGTTTGGTTGTTTTACATATCCCATATTCCTCAAAGACTTTGCTTGTTTTCTAAAATTTTGTGTTTTTTAAAATTTTTGTCTGACTGGGTTAGTTCAAAAGAACAGTCTTCAAGCTCTGAAATTCTTTCTTCTGCTTGATCCAGTCTACTAATAAAGCTTTCAGTTATATTTTGAAATTCCTTAAGTGAGTTTTTAAATTCCAGAGGCTCTGGCTGATTTCTTTTAAAGATGTTTATCTCTTCCCTCATTTCCTAGATTGCTTTAAAAGCTCTTTGTTTTGATTTTCAACCTTGTCTTACATCTCATTGACCGTCCTTGAATCCATGCTGTTAATCCTTTATTCTGTCATTTCTGAGTTTCCATTTTGGTAAGGATCATTGCTGGAGATCCAGTGCAATTATTTGGCGGTGGTACTACATTCAGATTTTTCATGATGCCAGAATTATTGCACTCATTCTTTCACATCTGGAGACACTGGTAATTCTAGTTTTAGAATTATTTTCCTGTGTGTAGAATTTTAAATTTTTATTTTTTTCCTTATAAATTTATTATTATTTTTTTCCCCGTTCCCCTCTCCTTAGGGTGTGTGACTATAGAGAATGCTGGGTAGAGTGTTTTGGATTTGCTTCTATAGCCATATGCATTTCTTTTTGCAGGTTTTATATGGGGCTATAGAGTTCAACCTACAAGCCCATAGATGGTGCTTACAGGTAAAAGCCAGCTGTGGCAAACGTGGCTGGGTATATACTTAACCCTTGTTTACTGGCAGAAGTTCTCTGTTACCTCAGGCAGTGGGATGATCATGTAATTTATAGTGGCCTGAGCTCCCTGCTCAGACCCAAGGGGAGTGGGGGCAATGAAGGGCAGGGCCATACAAGACAGGTCTGCCTGGGGGTCCTCCAATGGCAGGCACAGGCACCAACACTGAGAAAGAATCCAGTGAGCAGCCACCAAGCACTGAGAAGTGTGCCTAGTTGTGAGGCTGGGAAACTACCTCAGCTCCAAGTTCTCTGAACAGGAATGGAAGATGATCTAAACTTCTAATCTAGAAGAGTAGGTGCTCCAGATGCCTAAAGATCTGCTTGAGCATGGAGCAGAGATCCCACCCTCTGACATCAGGATCTATGCACAGGAAGGGTGGGGTATCTCAGGCTCCTTATCCAAGTGATCTGGTGCCCTGAGTGCCTGGAAATCTGCCTTCATGTGGAGCAGAGAGAGTCTCACTGCATCATGATTTATGTGTAGGAAGGGTGGGGCAGCTCAGGCTACTGTTCCAGAAAAGTAGGTGCCCCAAATGCCTGGATTTCTGCCTAGGGGTGGAACAGAGGGGGCCTCACGCTGTACCACGATCTCAGGAAAGCAGGGTGGAGTACCCACCAATGGTACACATAGATCAGTTCCAGGTCATCAAGCTAGTTCTAACTGTAGATGTAGCAGCTCTCCTCCTGCTCCAGGCTTGCAACAGGGTAAAGCACAGTTTTAGCCCTACTGCTGAGGTGATTTCCACAGTTCTGGCTGTGGAGGGCCCCACCGCATTCCAGAGGAGGTGCTCCAATCTCTGGCCTGACTAAGATGCCTGTGTAGCCACACTGCTGGGTTGCCAAGTAATAGCTGAATTTGGATGTGCCCAGATTAAAAAATGGCATCCTGTTCTTTGTCCTTGGTCTGGGAAAATGTCTGCAGCTTTCCAAGTGTCTTTCCCTCACAGTGTCTCCAGGGCTGTCCACAAGTTAGCTCCAGGACTTGGGAGAAACAAAATGTTCTTCCTCAGCCTGGGTTGCTCAGATCCCCAGTGGGAAGTTAAGTTACAGAGAGAGGCTCTCTGCCTCTCTCACATACTGGGACTTCACTCACTTCTGTCAACTAGGTGCTGTCATGGGGGCTGCTTGCCACCATTCTCCTTTCCTCAATCTGGGGTGTCTTTTACAATTCTGGTTGATGCCTGTTTTTCTTCTTGACTTAAAGCTCCCAGAGTTGATCTTTATGTACTGTCTCACAATTTCCAAGTGGCTGAGCCATGCTGAAAACCCCTAATCCACCATCTTGGAGGAAAAAAAGAGACAATTATTCTTGTGTAGGCCTCTATCTTATTGAAATGTGCTTCTTGGGTCAATGTATTCACTCATTTATTCACCAAATATACTTTAAATGCCCACTAACTGCCAGATGTAATGCTAAACCCTAGGGATACAGTGGTGAACATGGAATGTACCATCTTATTCTTATGAAGCTCTATGACTCAAAGGACATGTACTCTAAAACTGTGTCAGAAATTTCCTTGAGAGTGGAATCATTTCAATACTTACTGAAAAACTAATCATTCAATGTCTTATAGATGGGATTTCCATATCTTTTGTTACTTATCAATATAACAATTAAAGTCTCCCATGATGACGAATATAAGGAAAGGAATAAAAACCCAGTCAGAGGCTGGAGTGGAGTGTTACTTCCACCATACTCTATTGGCCTAAGCAGCTCACAGAGTCTGCTCAGAATGAAAGGGAGAGTACAAAGACCCTACATATTGATAATGTGATCTTGAGGGGGAAGGTCACATTGTAGACAAGCATGTAGCAAGGGACATATTATATTACATTTTGAAAATGTGTACTTGTATTATCTGTTCTCACATTGCAATAAAGAACTACCTGAGACTGGGTAGTTCATAAAAAAAAAAAGGTGTTTAATTGACTCGCAGTTATGCAGGCTGTACAGAAGACACGGCTGGGGAGGCCTCAGGAAATGTACAATCATGGCAGGGGGAAGAGGGAAAGGGGAAGCAAGCACATCTTTACATGGCTGGCAAGAGAGACAGAGCAAGAGTGAAGAGGGAAGTGCTACACACTTTCAAACAACCAGGTCTTGTGATAACTCACTATCATGAGAACAGCAAGGGGGAAATCCACCTGCATGATCCAATCACTTCCCATCAAATCCCTCATCCAACATTGAGGATTACAATTCAACATGAGATTTGGGTGGGTACACAAAGCCAAATCATATCAGTATTCTTCAAGTCTATTTTTATCTTTCTGTAATTACATCTATTATCTACAGGATAGATAGGTTGTTGCTATATACCCATTTCATTTTATAGATGATAAAACTGAAAAATAAGCTATTTGAATATTGAATTTTCATACATGGAAATTGACAGGGGAGAAAAAAATCCCATGTCTGATAGATTTTCTCATGATTCACAGAGTTACGTGTTGGTTACAAATGCTGATTATGTTGGAACCAAAACGCTCTATTTGTTGAGTGAATGAGTTAGTGAATGGAAATGAATTGATGGTAGTTTCTTTTGCTACCATCAGAGTGAACAGGCAACCTACAGAATGGGAGAAAAGTTTTGCAATCTACTTATCTGACAAAGGGCTAATATCCAGAATCTACAAAGAACTCAAAAAAATTTACAAGAAAAAAAATAAACAACCCCATCAAAAAGTGGGTGAAGGATATGAACAGAACACTTCTCAAAAGAAGATATTTATGCAGCCAAAAGACACATGAAAAAATGCTCATCATCACTGGCCATCAGAGAAATGCAAATCAAAACCACAATGAGATACCATCTCACACCAGTTAGAATGGCAATCATTAAAAAGTCAGGAAACAACAGGTGCTGGAGAGGATGTGGAGAAATAGGAACACTTTTACACTGTTGGTGGGATTGTAAACTAGTTCAACCATTGTGGAAGTCAGTATGGCGATTCCTCAAGGATCTAGAACTAGAAATACCATTTGACCCAGCCATCCCATTACTGGGTATGTACCCAAAGGATTATAAATTATGCTGCTATAAAGACACATGTACATGTATGTTTATTGTGGCACTATTCACAATACCAAAGACTTGGAACCAACCCAAATGTCCATCAATGATAGACTGGATTAAGAAAATGTGGCACATATACACCATGGAATACTATGCAACAATAAAAAAGGATGAGTTCATGTCCTTTGTAGGGACATGGATGAAGCTGGAAACCATCCTTCTCAGCAAACTATCACAGGGACAAAAAAACCAAACACTGCATGTTCTCAGTCATAGGTGGGAATTGAACAGTGAGAACACTTGGACACAGGGTGGGGAATATCACACACCAGGGCCTGTCATGGGGTAAGGGGAGAGGGGAGGGATAGCATTAGGAGATATACCTAATGTAAATGACGAGTTAATGGGTGCAGCACACAAACATGGCACATATATACATATGTAACAAACCTGCACATTGTGCACATGTACCCTAGAACTTAAAGTATAATAATAAAAAAAACTAAGAAAAAAAGAAAATGAATTGAGATACCTGGGTCTTGCTTGGTGTTATAGACAGATCTAAAATATGGCTTTGATATTTAATAAGAGTTACTAACTTATATGGTTTGGTTCTGTACTGATAAGTCAGAAGAAGTAGGCTCAGGACTGGTGGGGTGCTAGAGGTGGTGTGTATCAGCTTGGGAAAGGTAATTATTCAGGAATTTTGTGAGCAGGTGGCTGAACTCTTGGTAATTTGAAACTAGCCGTAATGGAGATTTGTGCATCACAAAAATGAATAAATATTACAAATAGAAGTGATATGTGTGTACACTAGTTTACCAGGACACTACTGAACCGTGGTAGGTAAGTTTCCTTGCCTCATTGAGAAGATATGACTACTGAAACTCTGCAGAAGGAATCTACATAAATGATGAAATATAACTGTATATACAGAAAAACTATGAATGGGGACAGTTATAAATCGCTAGTTTACCAGAACACTACTGAACCATAGTGGGTAAGTTTCCTTGCCTCATTGGGAAGATATGATTACTGCAACTCTGCAGAAGGAATCTACATAAATGATGAAGTATAGCTGTATATACAGAAAAACTATGAATGGGGACAGTTATAAATTGGCCTTAAAGTATCTGAAGATCTTTTATATTTTTGATCAATGATATGCTTAGGTTTTTATATACAAGTTAGTGATTGTAGTAGTTAAGTTAGAAGAATACATAATAAAGCAGTATTTTTGCCTGGAAAATCTTAGGAAGGATTAAGTGTCCTTAGAGGGAACTAGAAGGTTATCAACTCAAGGTGGTGGTGGCATTTTGTGAATCCATCTAGACATCTTGAAGGAAGATGATGTGTCTCAGTTTTCTATCTGAGTTAAGTCAACTATATATTTCTTAAACTTGGTGTAGAGTTAGCATTCTTGGGGGCAGGCCAATAACAAATGAACATTAGCAATATTTTGTTCAGGGTCTTAGAATACATCAAAATGTCTTCTAGATCCACAATTATGTAGTAGTTTAAAAGGTCAAAGAATGAATCATTCATGACATGCTAAAATACCTATATTGTATTACTGAAGCTGAACATGTTGCAGTGTAGTTGGAGAGAATATAATGTATACAAATTTTAGTCTTGCTCTCAGTTCTCTCTCTTGTGTCAACCAGATCAGACATGTTAAAAAATCTAGTTAGGTGTAAATGGTGGCTATTTTTCTACTAAGGTGGGTGTTAGGCTGCTAATAGACTGAATATCCAGAAGTTGTTAGAAAGGTTGAAGCTCTGTACCATTTTACCAAATAAATTTGGATCTCTATGAAGAGGAATTGAGTCCATGTTTAACATTTTGCCTATGAAGTCTCAACATGCCCTGTTCTTTCATTTTAGCAGTGATATTTTAGTATAGTTCTTTAGGATACACATTTTTGGGGTACAAGGTCAAGACTGCAATGTACAGGCTGTCAATGGTAGCCTCTTAACCTAACAGAGCTGAACGTAATCTTGAGGTCATGACAGTTCCTGGGTAGGATTAGTATAGCTCTTCATAATTATTACCTGTAAAGCCTACTAGAGTAGTTTCAACAATTGCTAACATCAGCAATTGTTAACGTTTTGTCATTCTTCATTCTTTCTCTTTCTCCCTTCCTCTCCCCACCTACCAACTATTTATTTTTTTGCTGAACTATTTACAAGGATGTTGTAAACATTGTTACTTTTTTCCTAAACATGTTTGATAAATGTTCTAAAAATATAAACTTTACCCCGACTAATTATATTACCATTATTACATCTTAGGAGAAATTAACAGTACCATTCCAACATCATCTAATATTCTGTCCACACTCAAATTTCTCCAATTATCTGCAAAATGTCTTACTTAAGGAACAATAGCTTCATCACAGGCCTGTGATATTTAACACTGTAATCTTAAATCCTGGCACTACCCTTAATCCCCATGTTTGGATGAAGATTCAGAAATCCCTTTGTCTGAAGTGTTTTGGGGAAAACAAGACTGGGTATTCTCTCTCCTTCGTGAAGTGAAAATTACCCTCTTCATTGTCAGGGTAATGCTGTGGTAGTCTGCCATACTTCCAAATATTGTAGATATAAGTAAGAAAAAATACTTAACAGTTGTATCATAACAAGTAGTGCTTCATTTTGGTCTTCCTAAAACAATATATCAGTCTCCCAAGAAAATGCAGAAGTGAAATCATGCCATACTTACTAAGTAATAGATTTCTAAGTTGGTAGCTTCTTACCCTAGAAACGGAAACATTGGGCTTATTATAATTGAGTTCCTGGTAATTTTGACCCTTATAAGGGTATATACATCCCTAATTTTTTGTACTCTCATTGGTTTGTGTTGCAAAGATCCATCAGCATTCAGATAATTGCAGTGATGAAGGAGTTAACTGAACCGGAAGCTGACAAAGTAAGGTGCTAGGAGCAGATGGTGTTGTCAAATAGAGGTATAATTGCATTAAAAAAAATCTCTTCAAAATAGTTTCTCAAGCTTCAGGTAACTTAGATGACATTTAGCAGGCTCTGAAAATCACTTAAATGGGTACAGAAATAAAATAATTATGGAAGAAAATGTCACCATCTGAATTTGTCTTGAGACTTTTTGAATGGAGACACCTGAGCTTTTGTTAATATTAGCAACTATTTACAGCCCATAGAATAGAACGTGTCATTGCTGTGTTAAGTTTAGCTCATTAGGTGGGGAAGGTCTTTTGTGGCAGTCTGGAGACTAATGGATTTAGTGCTCTAAGATATAAAGTATATGGGAAAAGAAAAAAGTATAAATTATCTTAAGTACAAATATGGGAAAACTCACTGGAGCTTTTAAAGAAAGGTGATTAATGCAATTGAAAACTGCAGGAAAAATAGTCCTTTTTTATTTTATAGTTTGTCACTGTTATTGAATATGGCACAGCAAGAATTAAATGTAAAGTGCTCATAACATTTGGAAGCATTGCAAATATTGATGAAGAATCTAGGATTTTGGGGGGGTATAGATACATAGTATACATGAAAGACCTAAGAAGTATTCTCATAAAAATTTAGAGCTAGGATAAAGTTGTAATATCAAATCAAGCTTCTTGTTTTACAGGTAAGAAAAATGAAGCTAAAAGATAAGCCAGAGCTAAAATTCTTATTTGGACTCAAGGATGTACATCCTTTGAAATTATACAAAATCTAAAATATTTCATTGTCAAATATATCATAGAGAAGCAGTGATAGGCCAGTTATCTTACTATAACCACAAATATAAGCCAAGCCTGACATGCAGTATCTTAGAGAGGCAGGAAATGGTACTCATGAGATGATAGATTTGAAATCTAACCATTTGGGAATTAAGCCCTGGCTTTACTCCTTATTAACATAAATAAAATTACTTAACTTTTCTAGGCTCGTTACTTCCTTTGATCAAGTGTACAGTCTCTACGAGGGCCCATGAGCTTTCTCACAATGGTGGAATTACTAAATGCCAAAAAGGGCTTGTCTTTGTCTCCAAATTCTTGGGGCCACCTCTTTGATTTTTCCAGTTGTGGCTTGCCACAGGTTCTATATGGAATTCTACCTTGACACAAATACTTTAGCATCACTTGATCTGCTAGATCGTAAGTAGTAAAGTTATGCATTAGGGCCCAAAGAAGCTGAATAACTTTCTTTTATTCTAGGACAATGGTTCCCAAATTGTGGTCCCTGGACCAGCAGCATCAGTATCATATAAAAACTTATTTGAAATGTAAATTATTGAGCACAATTCTACTGAATTAAACTCCAGAGATAAGAAGCATCTGAAATTTTTAAACCAGAAATCTGCCTCAACAAACTCTCTAGGTGATTTTTATATATGCTAAAGTTTAAAAGTTTCTAGTTGTTTAGAGTGGGAAGTTGTCAGTTTTTTGTATCATCTGATTAGTGGGTCAGAAAATCATGTTCAGATGCATACTTTGCCACCATAATCCAAAGAGATATTAAGTTTGTATTGTGTGCAAGATGCAGCTACTTGTCCTTCTCTTCCAGGTGTATTGACATACGCCAGGTCATTCCCCCAGAGAGTCTGCTAAAATGGCAGGCCCCTATATTTTCATGTGATCATCGTCTCCAACCTGGTATCATGTCTTATCAAGAAATTTAGGGGACTGTTAGTTTATGTTTCTTTAGCATCTGTTAGCATTAAGTTATCACCTTATTGCACAACCATGATGTCCTGTGTGGTAAGATGATCAGGACTCTGGCAAACTAAATTATGGCATAAAAACCAGATCACTGACATAACCTTCAAGGATGATGAAAGTGGTGCAGCATCTGTCTTTTCCATGGGAAATCACCTATGATTATTTCTCAGGTCCTGTCACCCATTACATTATCTTGCCTCTAGATGATAAGTGATGAACCTGGCCTTGGCCCCATGGGGATGCCAGCATTTCCTTTGAAATAAGGAAGGCAATGTCAACTGTGGTGACTTTCATTACCATCCCTGGCATATAGGATATAATTTCCAAATTCTTTCCAAGATCCTGGTGTTCTCCACAACAGAATATTTTTCAACGCATTGTTGGGAAAAACAGTCATCTGAGTTTTCTTAAATGAGTAGCTCACAAGACATGATAAGTTTACTCCAACATTCCTGTCTCTTTGGATTCTGCATTCCTTCCTGCATATTACATGTCAAGGTATTTATGGCATCTCAACTTCATAAATGCTGGGCCACTGTTGAATACAGGTTTAGATTGACCAACTGACCACCAAGATAGTATCTCTAGGAGTCTACAAGAACTACAGTGTTACTGGGCTTGGAGTGTCCCCTAATGCACATAATACAATAATTACAATCATTCCCCACTGCTGATGCCAAGATGTTGCAATAGTATTCACATTATATGTTCACCCCAATTTTGCATCAACTTTCTTCTTTTGTGGTCTGGTGTTCTCAAAATTCATTCCTGCACATGTTCTACAGGTTTTTAAATTATTAATATTCTACAAGTTTCTTTCTGTAACTAAGCCTTTTCTTCCAGGGTCTGAGTTTTCATTTTATTCCCTGTGGCATCTTAATTATATGTTTGAACTTGGGTAGAACATGATGAGAATGAGAACTGTATCCCTTTTTTAAAGCACGCTACAACCTGAGTCATTACAGAGTCTTCAAGCAAGGAAGAAATGGCTTCAATGTCGGGGAAGAAAATTTGCCTCTTCTGCCAGGGAAGTCGTGGTAGATGTGTAGTGTCAGGGTATTGTGTGGGTCATAGCTTCCAATATTTCCCTATTCCAATGCCATTATTCCCTACCAATACTTTAACTTCTCTAAAGAGACCAGGTGAATTCACTGGACATTGGACAACAGACCAGGTGAATTCATTGGACATTATAACTATTTCAGAAAACTGCAGGGTGAAATGCTGAGTTTGATTTGTTTTAAAACTATCTTAGCCCTGCAGCTGTAACAGATAAAAGATTATTTTAGTACAGCTTTAGAGAGTTCCTGATTTTTTTTTTTTTGCCTGTGCCTTGAATCAAGATTCTAATATTTTGAGCTTGACATACTATTTCTTTAAGTTTCCAACACTCTTAAAAGCATGCTCTCTACCCCCACCCCCAAATCAACAGTCCTTTAGTTTCTCAAGCTCTGGGGTAAAAGGGTGGAGCAAGATGGCCAAATAGAACCCTCCACCAGTCATCCTCCCTGCAGGAACATCAAATTTAACAACTATCTACATGACAAACACCTTCATAAGAATGCAAAATTAAGCGAGCAATCACAGTACCTGGTTTTAAATTCATATAACTGAGAGAGGTACTGAAGAGGGTAGAAAAGACAGTCTTGAATTGCTGAAGCCAACCCTCCCTTATTCCCTAGCAGCAGCCACGTGGTATGGTGTGGTGCTTCAGGGAGGGAGAGTGTAGTGATTGTGAGACTTTGCATTGGAACTCAGTCCTGCCCTGTCACAGTGGAAAGCAATGCTGGGCAGAGCTCAGCTGGTACCCAAAGAAAAGGCATTTAGACCAGCCTTCAGCAGTCAGAACTTGAGTTTTGGCAAGCCTCACCACCACAGGCTGAAGGGCTCTGGGGTCCTAAATAAACTTGAAAGACAATGGAGGCCATAAAGACTGTAACTCCTAGAACGGTCCCAATGCTGTGCTGGGCTTGGAGCCAGTGGACTTGGGGGGCACACAACCTAGTGAGACACTGGCCAAGTTGGACAAGTGCCCCTTGCCCAGCCCCTCACAGTGCAGCTCGCAGCTCCAAAAGAGACCCCTTCCTTCCACTTGAGAGGTGAAGGAAGAGTAAAGAGGACTTTCTTCTGCAAGTTGGATACCAGCTTAGACATAGTAGGATAGGGCACTGGGTAGAGTCATAAGGCCTCTATTCCAGGTCCGAGCTTCTGGATGACATTTCTAGATACAACCTGGGTCAGAAGGGAACATTTTTCCTTGAAGGGAAGGACACAGTCGTGACAGGATTCATTACCTGGCAACTAAAGAGCCCTTGGGCCATCACTAATCAGCAGCAATAGCCAAGTAGAACACACCATGGGCTTTGAGTGAGACTCTGAGATGTGCTGGCTTCAGGTGAAACCCAGCACATTTACAGCTGTGGTGGCTATGAAGAGAGACAACTTCTGCTTGAGAAAACCAGGAGGAGAGTAAAGGGAACTTTGTCTTGCAGCTTAGGTACCAGCTCGTTCACAGTGAGGTAGATCACCATGTGGGCTCTTAGAGTCTCTGATTTTAGGCCTTGGCTTTTAGATGGCATTTCTGGACCTGCTGTGGGCCAGAGGGGATACCACTGCCTTGAAGGGTGAGTCCCAGGCCAGGCAGCATTCACCACAGCTAAATGAAGAGCCCTTAGGCCTTAAGCAAACATTGGTAGTAGCCTGGCAGTACTCGCTGTTGACCTGTGGTGCTGGTGGCCATGGGGAGAGACTCCTCTGCCTGTGGAAAGGGGAGGAAACAATGGGAAGGACTTTGTCTTGTGGTTCAGGTATACAAGCATAGCTGCAGTAGAATAGAGCACTAGGTAGACTTCTAAGGTTTTTGACTCTAGTCCCTGGCTCCTAGTCAATATCTCTGGACCTTCTCAGGGCCTGGGGGAACTCCTTACTCTAAAGGACACTAGCCTGATTTGCTTCACCACCTGCTGATTGTAGAGATCTAAGGCCTTGAGTGAACATAGGTGGTAGCCAGGAAGTAGCAATAGCAGGCCTTGGGTGAGACCCAATTCTATGCTGGCTTCAAGTCTGAGCCAGTGTAGTCCTAGTGGTGGTGGCCACAGGAGTGGCCTTCTGTCACCTTTCTCCCAGCTCCAGGCAGCTCAGGACATAGAGAGACTCTGTGTGTTTGAGAGAAAGTAAGGGAAGACTACAACAGTCTCTGCCTGATAATACAGGGTATTTGTCCGGATCTTATCCAAGACCACCAAGGTGGTATCTCTAGGAGTCTACAAGAATTAGTGTTACTGGGCTTGGGGTGCCCCCTAAGGCAGATATGGCTGTAGTGACCAAAAATTTAGATCACAATACCCAAGTTCTTTCAAGTACCTGGACAGCCTTCCCAAGAAGGACATACACAGATAAGCCCAGACTGCGAAGACTACATACAATAAATAACCCTTCAATGCCCAGACACCAACAAACATCTATAAGCATCAAGATCATCCAGGAAAACATGACTACACAAAATGAATTAAATAAAGCACCAGGGACTAATCCCAGAGAGACAGAGCTATGCGACCTTCCAGATAGTGAATTCAATAGCTGTTTTGAGGAAACTCAATGAAATTCAAGAAACACAGAAAAGGAATTTAGAATCCTATCAGATACATTCAACAAAGAGATTCAAATAACTAAAAAAGTCAAGCAGAAATTCTGGAGTTGAAAAATAAAATTGGCATACTGAAGAATGTAGCAGTCTCTTAACAGCAGAACTTATCAAGCAGAAGAAAGAATTAGTGAGCTTGAAGACAAGCTAATTGAAAATATACAGTCAGAGGAGACAAAAGAAAAAAAGAATAAAAAAGAATGAAGCATGCCTACAAGATCTAGAAAACAGCCTTGAAAGGGAAAATCTAAGAGTTATTGGCCTTAAAGAGGAAGAAGAGAAAGAGATAGGGATAGAAAGTTTATTCAAAAGGATAATAACAGAGGACTTCCCAAACCTTGAGAAAGATATCAATATTAACTTATGAGAAGTTTATAGGACACCAAGCAGATTTAACCCAAAGAAGACTACCTCAAGAAATTTCATAATCAAACTCCCAAAGGTCAAGGATAAAGGATCCTAAAAGCAGCAAGAGAAAAGAAACAGATAACATATAATTGAGCTCCAATAGCCTGGCAGCAGACATTTCAGTGGAAACCTTACGGGCCAGGAGAGAGTAGCATGACATATGACCTTACCCTAGAATAGTATATCTGGTGGAAATATCCTTCAAACATGAAGGAGAAATAAAAAGTTTCCTAGACAAACAAAAGCTGAGGGATTTAATCAACACTAGACCTGTCCTAGAAGAAATGCTAAGAGGAGTTCTTCAGTCTGAAAAAAAGGACATTAATGAGCAATAATAAATTATCCGAAGGTACAAAACTTACTGGTAATAGTAAGCATACAGAAAACCACAGAATATTATAACACTGTAATGGTGATATATAAACTACTCATGCCTTCAGTAGAAAGACTAAAAGATGAACGATTCAAAACTAACTACAACAACTTTTGCAGACATAGACAGTACAATAAGACATAAATAGAAACAATAAAAAGTTAAAAAGCAGGGTGATAAAGTATGTAGCTTTTATTAGTTCTTAGTTACTTTATTAGTTACTTGTATGTTAGTTTCTTTATGCAATCAGTGTTAAGTTGTCATCAGTTTAAAATAATGAGTTATAAGATACCATTTGCAAGCCTCATGGTAACCTCAAATCAATAAACATACAATGGATAAGCAAAAAACATTTCTTAATCTCTTCATTTGGTTTCTATAATAGAAGCCATGTGGTTCTCTCCAGCTTTGCCTTCAATGGACACATCATTTCAAGTGACCACATGGGATAATTTATCTTTCTTTACTGCAGGCCATATTTATAAGTCATCTTTTCTACAGGGCCCCATTTTCTTTTTTCCCTGAGGCCTTATTGCATTTATCCATTAAGTTTCTTAATTTTAAGCACTATAAATCAATAAAAGCTAATTTAAGTCCTCAAAGAATTAACTAAAAAAATACTAGGAAGCTCACAGAATTCTTAGAAGGTTCAGGAAACCAGGCTTAGTAGTCACAGTTAGAAACAAGATGAAAGTCAGGTTATTGCTCTTATAGGCCACTTGCCCCACTGATATGGGAACACTTGCTGGAAGCACCCTCTGTGCTGTCTTGGGAGAGTTGTTTCTGCTGTCACCAATTTCTTTGACAGCATTTCATGCTTTGTCATTTGTTCCCCATTGAAGTTCAACACAGGTGCCTATGGCTGATACAACCTTGCTTACCTATCCATGCTGTAAATGGGGTGGGGGCAGAGAAAATTCATATTTGGCATTTCTGCCTTTCAAGTGGGAGGTGATCTCAGATTTGTTCAGAAATGCTGTGTAAAGTAATGTCTGTAAAGCACTTACACAATATCTAGACATACAGAAAGCTCTCAAAAATAGAATATATAATATGTATTATTGTTATATAATGAGTGAAGTGGTTTTATGATCATCGGGTAGTAGACAAGGATGTAAAATATTGTCTTTCTCAAAGTTTCTAATGTGACTGCCTTGTGCTTTGGGAGCTTAATTAGGATTGCTGTCTTTGGTAGATGAAAGGTAAGTTTGCTGTAGTTCATTGCACAGTGTTATTTATGCATTCAACATATGTTTGTTATTTCCTGTTTTTCTTCTTTTTTTCTTTTTATTATTTTATTTTAATTATACTTTAAGTTCTAGGGTACATGTGCACAATGTGCAGGTTTGTTACATATGTATACATGTGCCATGTTGGTGTGCTGCACCCATTAACTTGTCATTTACATTAGGTATATCTCCTAATGCTATCCCTCCCCCCTCCCCCCACCCCACGACAGGCCCCAGTGTGTGATGTTCTCCTTCCTGTGTCCAAGTGTTCTCATTGTTAAATTCCCACCTATGAGTGAGAACATACGGTGTTTTTTTGTCCTTGCCATAGTTTACTGAGAATGATGGTTTCCAGCTTCATCCATGTCCCTACAAAGGACATGAACTCAACATTTTTTATGGCTGCAGAGTATTCCATGGTGTATATGTGCCACATTTTCTTAATCCAGTCTATCATTGATGGACATTTGGGTTAGCTCCAAGTCTTTGCTATTGTGAATGGTACTGCAATAAACATACGTGTGCATGTGTCTTTATAGCAGCATGATTTATAATCCTTTGGGTATATACCCAGTAATAGGATGGCTGGGTCAAATGGTATTTCTAGTTCTAGATCCTTGAGGAATTGCCACAGTCTTCCACAATGGTTGAACTAGTTTACAGTCCCACCAACAGTGTAAAAGTGTTCCTGTTTCTCCACATCCTCTCCAGCATCTGTTGTTTCCTGACTTTTTAATGATTGCCATTCTAACTGGTGTGAGATGGTATCTCATTGTGGTTTTGATTTGCATTTCTCTGATGGCCAGTGATGATGGGCATTTTTTCATGTGTCTGTTGGCTGCATAAATGTCTTCTTTTGAGTGGGGGCCAATTTCCTGTTTTTCTTCTTTAGACTATCATGAAGTATTGTGGGAAAATCAAAGGTGAATTCTCACTGCTTGTCCTCAAATTGTGTATAATCCAAAGAGAGCAGAGAAAGAGACACCAGAATTTATGGAATATGTGTTAGGCACTATTGGGATGTTACACACATTATCTTTTGTACGCCCCTCAATAGCTTTATTGGAAAGTTGTTACCTCCATTTTATAAGAAGTGGAGCCTCAAAGGGTTTAATAAACTTGCCCAAGGTCATGCAAGAAGGAAAGAGAAAGCCCAGTTTATGCCCAGAACTGGATCATGCTTAGAGGAAGGAACAAAACCTCAGAGTCAGAAGAACCAGGAGTGGAGAACTAACACGGTATTTGAGAATTTGGTCCCAAGTCGAGAGATTCTTATGTTAGCAATGTTACAGAATCTTTTTAGAGGATATTGGCAGGAAAAAATGAGTAGATTTTCTTTAAATTGTCAAAACTGGAGTAAATCCATGCCCGAAGCATAGCGTGCTCACTTTTTGACTGAAATTTTCAAAAGATGCAGATAATTCATATCAGGGTCCAGGAAAAAAAAAATAAAAGGCCAGGTAGGCAGTTTGGACACTTCCTCTTGTTACTAGATGAACTGGCCACAGATTATGACCTTACCAGGGTCTAAGACCTTCCCAGCGGCTCATAATAACATACTGTCCAATTGACTATTTCTAGACCCACCTGACTAGTGGGTAGTTGTTCTGGCTTACATTGATTGCCTCAGGCTTGTGAATTGAACCTGCACATGGCTGACAGCCCAACAGCTGGTGGGATTGAGTTTGAGAAAGCCAGGTACTGGCAAAGGCCTGTAACCACGATTTCTCACTGAAGAAACTCAGGTGCTCTGGTCAGAGGTAGACAAATGCATTAGATGGACTGGAGTAATTTGTGGAATAAACATTTTGGGGTGGTTGTGGTCACAATTGTGCTGGTAGTTATGGTGTCTGGGAAGTGTTTGTAAATAGTTTCTACCATGTGTGATGACTTTGATGCTCTTATAAAATCCCTTGAGAAGGTTTCCTTAAAGAAGTGCACCAGAGTGACTCAGTATTTACTAGGTAGAGTTAGTTCTTATCTTTGAACCACAGATATGAGGCCATGCTTCATTCTAGATGACCTATGAGTGAAAAAGTTCTGATGTCTGTCTATAATAAACCAACGCAAAATCTTGAAAATTATTGCATTTTTACTAGGCAATCTGCATTTTCCAAATCAGCTTTTGCACCTTGCAGGAAACACCAAAACCATTTATCGAGTTGTATTTCCTAACTTTAGCCGTACATAAGTGTGTATGCACATACACAATACATGCAAGTATAATATATTTATACAAGTTTATAATCATCTTGATGTATTCTTATTTAGCCATAGAACTTCATCTGTACCACAGTTTTACATTCCTGGCTTAGGTAAAATGCACATACTATATGTGCATTTTAATTTGTCTGTGAAACACTGTATAGAGTGCAGTGTGTGTGTATGTGCCTCTTCTAGGAGGTATTATTTGTATTTTGCACCTATATGAAATGCATATGGGATTCTAAAGAGAACATTCTTAGTCTCCAATTTATCCTCATTTGGGGAATTTATCAAGATAGTGCTATTGTCTACTTTGAGATTGGAAGAGAGTTGGGAACAGTGTGATTTATAGTTGAAACATGTTGATTTAAATCTTTGTTCTGTTGTTTGCTAGTTGTGTAACTTTGGGTAAAAAAATACAACCACTTGGAACCTGAGTCCCTTCATTTATAAGATGTGGCTAATAATTTTTCCTCCTTAAGGTTGTTGAGAAGACTAAACGTATATAGATATTGCTTCACATAGTATCTGGCATGTAGCAGGCATTACTATTAATATAATAAAAGGTCTGAAATGGAAGGAATCTTAGAGTTAATAATGTTGACCAACCTTCTCCTTCTGCCGATGAAGACTCTGAAGCCCAGAGGGATGAGATAACTTAGCTAGAGTTTTCATATAACTAGTGATAGAGTTGAAATGGCCTCCAAATAGCTAGATTCCCATGAAATTCCAAGGAAAAGATGTCAGTCATATTTGTCAGTGGGCAGAAGAACCTATCTGTGCAGTAGTGCAAAATGAAAGGCGCTTCTCTTTG
The DNA here is from genome assembly GCF_028885625.2 of Pongo pygmaeus. Lineage (NCBI taxonomy): Eukaryota > Metazoa > Chordata > Mammalia > Primates > Hominidae > Pongo > Pongo pygmaeus. The sequence continues at coordinate 66,738,383 of NC_072390.2, forward strand.
TACTTCCTGAATTGAAAGAAAATTTGGTAATATAAGCAAAGCTTCTAAAATCAGACATCTTTTGAATTTTGGAGTATATATTTGCTACTTGATGTCTCAGCTCTGTTTCTAGGATTTCCAGTTAACAAGTCAATTTGGGAATTTTAGAAAGCCTGAGTTTATTTTTATTAAATAATACATTTATTGGAGTATAATTTTTACATACTGTGAAATTCACCTCTTTTAAGTGTGCAATTCAATGAGCTTTAGTAAACACTATGAAGTGCTACTTATCATCACAATCCAGTTTTTGAACACTTTCATCACCTCAAGAAGATTCCTCATACCTGTTCGTGGTTTATATATGTAACCCATAAACCCTGGATGATCACTGATTTACTTTCTGTTTCTATCAATTTGCTTTTCTGGGCAGTTCATACAAATGAATTTATACAATATGTACCTTTTGTGGCTGGCTTGTTTCATTTAGTGTGATGAGGCTCATTTGTATAGCGACAAGCTTATTGTTTTGCTTCTTTTTATTGCTGTATCTTGGTTGACTTTTGATATCAGTTCTATTGACGTGACAGGAAAATGGGGGGCAAGAAATGATTTCATCCTCTCCAATTTTGCCACCTGGTAAGCCTGATTCTATGGAGTTGCCCACAGAGCAGCTTCCCATAGGGAATTCCCCAAGGTTGAGTCCTCTGGCCCTCTTCCCAGGCTGCGGGGAGGAAATGTTTACATCCTTGTCTCTGATGATTATGCCACTAAATGGTTGGAAAATTGCCCAAGTAGGAGGCAGCAGCTCAGATTCCAGGAGGTTAATAACAGCCTTGAAGTGCACATTAGTGAGGGCAGTGACACACCTGCCATTGAGCTTGGGAGTTTGGGGAAAGGAGGGAGTCCTCATGGGGAGGTGATGGAAGGTGTGTGTAAGTGTCACAGCTAGGGGTGACCCCAGTAGGGGGCAGGTGTGTTTTCTTGATTTGCTGGTTGTGAGAGCAAAGTAGTATGTGGTAGTGGTTCCACAGGCAGGTTTGGAAATCAGGCTGAAGTTGGTTGACAGTGTGACTTTGGGCTAATTGTGAAGTCTCCTAAATCCTGGGTTTCTTAATGTATGTAGTCCTTACCTTGTAGAGTTGTGAGAATTAAATAAGATGATGCAGACAAAATGCTTAGTAGAATCTCTGGCAACTAGAAAATTTTTAGTAGGTGTTAACTATTAATTTCTCACTTCTTGACAATAGAAGGTCTTACGTAATCTTGTGTTTTTGTTGGCTCCCTCTTTAAGTGTCTTTAAATGAAGATTAATTATCTAGAAAGACTAAAGTATTACATTTCTAACATAATAAAAATATGCAAGGAATTAATGGAAATGGTGTTTCCTCTTAGAAATAAAAACTAATTTACTTTATTTTTCCCTTCCCTTTCCTTGCCCTTGCTTTCCATCTTTTCTTCCTTCATTCCTCGTAACTTAATTCATACTCTAATTCCAATTACTAGTATTTATGTTGCTCATTATAGGTTATGAAGTGTTTTTTATTTCATAGCCTTACTGCATTTGATCCTCACAGTAGTTCTAGAGAGAGCTGCCATTATTATTCTCATTTTAGATATGGAGATAATGGGACCTGGCAAAGTCACACTGCTCATAAATGGTGGACACCACCTGCATTATTAGATATTGGGAATTAGAGACTGTATTAGTTTCTTAGGGCTGCTGTAACAAGTGACCACAACCAGGTGGCTTAACAAACATAAATTTATTCTCTCATATTTCTCAGAGGCTGGAAGTTTGAAATCAGGGAGTTGGCAGGGTTGGCTCCTTCTGGAGATTCTGAGGCAGAATCTGTTCCTTGCCTCTCTCCCAGCTTCTGTTGATTGCTGGAAACCCATGGCATTTTTTGGCTTTTAACTGCATCCCTCCCATCTCTGCCTCTGTCTTCATATAATGTTGTTCCTTGTGTGTGTGTGTGTCTGCTATGTCTCCCTGAATATCCCTTTCCTTTTTTTAAAATATAAAAGCATCATTAATTGGGAAGATATAAAGGAAACATTTCCATAATTGAAGGATCTTACACATTAATCACAAGAGTAGAAAATGGTAGAGTTGTGTGGAGGCTGAGGTGGGAGGATCACTTGAGACCAGGAGTTTGAGACCAGCCTGGGCAACTCAGAGAGACTCCGTCTCTACAAAAAATTTAAACAAATTAGCTCGGTGTGGTGGTGCATGCCTGTAGTCCTAGACACTCAGGAGTATGAGGAAAGAGGATGACTTGAGCCCAGGAGTTCAAGGATACAGTGGGCTATAATCATGCCACTATATTCCAGCCTGGGTAATAGAATGAAACCCTGTCTCAAAAGAAAATGGCAGTCGCCAAGCAATGCAGAAGCTTTTGGTGACTTGGCTTATAAACCACTGAGTAGTGACCTTTGGTGACGGAGAATCAGAAGGGCTGGAAAGGACAGATTGGCATGTGGAGATGCTGGAGCTTCTACTTGGCTTCCTTAAATAAGAACAACATTTGACCTCCCAAAACCAAATCCTTTGAACCCAGAAGATGGCAGTAGCTGTCTGATGTAGTGAGGGGTAAAGGATAAAGGCCAACACAGACATAATACATAGAGGCAAAACTCCAATCAAATATCACCTAAAGAAGGGTATATGAAATGAATAGGGAAAGAATATTAACTAGTAGCATTTTACAGGAATGCTTGGCAGTAAAACCTTAAAAAGCGAATGGGCTGAGTGGCAACAGAGAGGGAAGATAGAAGTCAGATTGCCCCTCTATTGTTGAATGAGAAACCCAGGGAATAAAATGGGTCTGGGAAGCTTTATAAAGAAAGTAGTGCTAGGTAAACTTTTTGTTTTGTTTTTGAGTAAAGTGAAAACAAGTTTATTAAGAAAGTAAAGAAATAAAGAATGGCTAGTCTCCATAGACAGATCCTATGGTTGCCCATTTTTATGGTTATTTATTGATTATATGCTAACAGGGAGTGGATTATTTATGACTCCCCTTTTTAGACCATATAGGGTAACTTCCTGACATTGCCATGGCATCTGTAAACTGTCATGATGCTGGTGTGAGTGTAGCAGCGAGGACGACCAGAGATCACTCTTGGTTTTGGTGGGTTTTGGCTGGCCTCTTTACGGCAACCTGCTGTATCAGCAAGGTCTTTATAACCTATATCTTGGGATGACCTTCTATCTCATCTTGTGATTAAGAATGCTTTAACCTCTTGGGAATGCAGCCCAGTAGGTCTCAGCCTTATTTTACCAAGCCCCTACTCAAGATGGAGTTGTCGTTGTTGAAACACCTCTGATATTTCCCCCTTCCCTTTTATAAGAGAACCCTTAATCCTAACGGTTGTAGAGGGACCAAGATCCATCTTCTGTAACTTCTTGAGGTTGAATAGGGGCGATGATGTTCCTGCCTATTAGGGTCTCTTGTATTCCAGGTAAAGAGAAGCGCAGTCAGAAAGCATCGGTATGGTGAGGGCCACTCATAACTCTTGAGTTCCTACAAAAGGTGATATCTGGAAGATTAATAAGTGTTTAATTTAAGAAAACATCCAGTAAGATTACTCTGCTCTTTAGTTCTGTGAGAAGACTACACAAGGCTCACTGGATCCCAGGGAAACTGTCTAAGAGAGCAGGGACTATATCTGCCATGTTGGTGGCTGTGTTTCTCATGTTGGATAGTGTCAGAAATTTGCAACTGCTCAGTAAAGGTTTTAAGAGGAGAACATAAAGGGAAATTCAGAGGTTCTAGCACATCCTGGAGGTAGGAAGGAGCAGGGTGGGTTAGTGTGCAGTTGGACCTCTATTATACGTGGGTTGGAGGATGCTCTTCATCAGGGCCTGAATTCCCAATCAGCACACTCAAATCCGCCAGGTGTGCTGGACAGGGACTAGCCTGCCTCATCTTTGCTGGTCATGGCAAAATTCCAGAGCTGCTCCATTTGACTTATTTTCAGCACATAGCTCTGCCTGTACTGGACACTCAGTTGCCAGCTCTGCTTCTCTTTCTCCTGTCTGCCCGCATGTTGCCCTTTGCATTAGAGTCATGGTTTGCTTCCCAGCTGGAATTTTACCTCCTTCTACTCTGCTTCAGCTTTGCATACTTAAGAGTCTTGAACCCACTCAGGCTACAGACACCATACCTCGATAGTATCTTTACCTGGATATCCCTGGACATGGGTGGGATCTAGGAAAATATGGAATATTTTCCTAGATAGAAATACAAGCCCGCATAACAGAGGGTGAGACACATGAACCTGTTTTAAAGGGAAGAAAAAAGAGGAAGTCATTGAGTGTTGTTTTGGGAAAATTAGTCTGTGTGTTTAAAAGATCAGTATTGATTAGTAGGATTTTCTATTTGTCATCTCTTTCATATTGAAATAATGTGGTATCATTGATGCCGAAAATGTAATCCTTAAGAGCACCACAGGACTTGGGTTTTATTTTTAAAATGACTACTACATAGCAAATTATTCATTTAATAATTTTTCTACATCTGCAACATGCCAGCCTTCACACAAGTGAATACAGAGGTAAGGACATGGATTTGTACTCCTCCTCCCCACAGAATCCAATAGATTGTGGAGACTCACAAACTGTGTATACCTAACTAAAATATAAAACAAAACCATGGAAAAGGAGGGTAGAGAGATCACTCCCAGTGGGAGATTCTCAAGCTGCGTTTAAATCTAGCAGCATTGTGGCTTGCCTAGTGGGTTGATCCAAAGGATGTTTGAGCAAAGAGTCAAGTTCTATTGTCTAGAATTTTAGAGCAAAGCCTGCTTTCTGCCTGGTCCACGAGTGTGGCTTGCAGTGGAAGTGCCTTCCTGTACCTCCAGACAACTGCTTTTCCAATTTGCCCAGATGATCAGTGGAAGCATACAGTTGGCTCTTCCATAATTAATCTAGCTGATGGTTCCCCAAGTCACTGCTACCAGCAAAAGACTTCATCAACAAGAGCCCAATAGGACACGCCCCTGTGTCACCCCCTGTCCATGCAGGAGGTCTTATTTATAAACGGTCATACATCTCTGATGGACATTTCTCTCATCTAAAAGCAAGGAGGAGAAGGGCCTTTTGCAGATTTTCAATCACTAAAACCACAAAATGAGACTTGGAAGAGGCTCATTAAGCTGTGTAATTTGTCCCCAGGGCCCATCTGGGGGTTTCTTCCTGTACATTTGTTCCTTCTCTGCTTGCTGAGCTCCAAGAGGCAAAAACCCAGAGCTCTCTCTGTCTCTGGTGTTTCCTCATGCTCATTTCCTTTTTCGTTTGGCCCTTTAGGCATTTACTTTGTTTCTTCCTTTCTTTCCTTTTCTTTCTTTCAATAGTGTCTTGGCTTGTCACCCAGGCTAGAATACCATGGTGCAATCAGGGCTCACTGCAGCCTGAAATTCTTGGGCTCACGTGATCCTCCCAACTCAGCTTCCCAAGTGGCTGGGATTACAGGGACTTGTCGCCATACCCAGCTAATTTTAAAAAATTGTTGTAGAGTCAGGGTCTCATTGCATTGCCCAGGCTGGTCTTGAACTCCTGGGCTCAAGTAATCTTCCTTGCCTCGGTCTCCCAAAGTGCTGAGATTATAGGTGTGAGCCACCACACCTGTCCTTAATTTATTTCTATATCACATACGGAATATCTGTTATTTGTTCAGCAGTTAGGAAGGTGAGCTAAGACACAGTGCCTGTTTTCAGACTGATCACATTATTTGGCATGAGGCAGAAATGTCTTTTTCTTTCCTTCTAGTACTACTAATATTTGGAAGGTCAAGAATATTACTTTTACAAACAAGCCTCTACCATCCAAAGGCTACAATACTTACATAGATTTATAGTATGGCATTTGCATATATGTCCTTTAAAAAATCTTTTTCAAAACTATAAATATAATGTAATAAAACATAAGCTTTGGAATCAGAGCGATCTCAGGTTAAGCCATAAGGCCTGTATTTATTACTTGTGTGACCTTGACCTCTTTCAGCCTCATTTCCTTTAAGTATAAGATGATGGGGCTGTTGTGAGGATTCAACTAAAATAGCAGCATGAAGAAGCAAGGTAGGTGCTCAGGAATTGTCTGTTCTCACCCCCCCTCCTAGAAAAAGGAATGCTGTTTTGTTCATTTTGTTGTCTTTTTATTGCCTTCAGTCAAGCCTTACACATGAAAGATGCAGAATATAGTCCTTGTTGATTAAAACAAATGAGTAAATTGGTGAATGAATAATAATTAAAGTCTGTCTCCTTTAAGGGCAGGCCAAAAGGCGAAGTATAATCAGGCACAGGAGGATAGGTAGAACGAAGCACTAAAGGAAGGCTTTATACTGTGAGGTCTTGCAAACCACACCACTGCGTATAAGCTTGAAGGATACTGAGTCTGGAGGATCCAGATCTGGAACAATGACACAGCACTGCTCCTCTGGCTACCAGAGGGCCACTCCTAGAGCCTTCTAGGACAAGATCTATTAAGCCGTGAAGTGGGCAATTTGACCTCAAGCCTTTGTCTAAGACTCCAGCTCCTTTGATCTGCTCCCTGGATGCCTCCCATGTCTTCCTGTTTAACCTCACTGCTCTTTGCATTGTATCTCTTCTTTTAAGATGTCCTTAAACCCAGGCAAGAGGGGCATCTGCCATGGAAACTGCACATGAGAGAGATCTACAAGTTACAAACATGCAAAAAAAAACTGTAAATATTTTAAAGACATCTGCTTACCTCTGACATTAAGGGTCCAGCATGACCTATAATTCTGAACACCTACTGTTTTGATGATCACTGTTCAGGCCCTAGGAGAAAAAAGTATCTCTACATCTCTTGTACCATATCTTTTTAACAAAGGGGACTGCAAAGAAATATTTGAAGGTTTATTAGTTGTGATATACCCGGTGTCATAGACAATTTCTGTTTTGGCATGCAAGAAGGATTTGAGCGGAGGTGCTTAGGTAAGAGAAAAGATAAATTAATTTGTCAAATCCTTTCTCTCAGACAGCATGAATGCAATAAATTTTTGCATAATGAACTATCATTTCCCAAGAGTGCCAAGCATCCGTTTTCTTCTCCTGTTCTAATCTGTAGATCCAGAAGTATTCAAGGATTAACAGATTTTCTTCAGTTACACACAATGGAAAAGGAATACTCTCAATATTGAACAATTTATATTTTAAAGTTAACTTACATATTATGAGTATAAAGTTGGATAGCAATTCTTTACATTATTCTATGGGTCTAAACATTGCTTTAAGTGACAGTGAAAATCATGCCATTAGTCACAGTGAGTTGTGTATTGGCATTAAAATATTTTATAGTATATTTGTCATGTGATTTATCCCTTTGGACTGTACAATAATAAACATGATTTGAACAATTTATCATTCAATTCCAAATCTAGGCATCACTTTGAAATAGGAAATTTCAGTTACCAAGTACAAGGTTAGCACCTCATGACCCTGAGAGTGACTGCTGCCTTAAATTTTGCACCCAAGATGCCTTATTACCTCATCCTAGTCCTAGCAGCCCTGCTTTAAAGAGACAGCTAGGAAACATTTCCTCCTTTGCAGGCCACACAGGCCCATCAAAACTACTCAGTTCTGCTAATGTAGCACAGAATCACCCACAGACAATACATAAGTGAATGGGCATGCCTGTGTTCCAATAAAACTTCATTTTCAAAAACAGGCAACTGGCCTGATGTGGCCCCAAGTGATAGTTTGCTGTCCCCTGGTGTGAACAACAAAGTTAATTCTTTTTCTTGCCACCTATCCATTGTGGATCACTGTGGTTTATTCTCCACATTTCTTTCTGAAACCCAAATGGATAGAGCTGTCATAATCTTGAGTATTGGTTGATGTTGTGCAAGAGAAAGAAAAGGCTTTTCACTTGCCTTAGCAATTAAGGGCTCAGAGACAGAAGGGACACATTATTTTAGCTCATGATTCATTGGATAGAATTAGTCATAGGACCACACCTTACCACAAAAGGGCCATGAGAGCTATGATAAAGGTTCAAATTAGGTGTTGAAAGAATACCGTGGGCCTAGCGCAGTGGCTCACACCTGTAATCCTAGCACTTTGGGAACAGAGGCGGGTGGATTACTTTAGGTCAGGAGTTCGAGATCAACCTGGCCAACATTGTGAAACCCCTTCTCTACTAAAAGTACAAAAAAATTAGCTGGGCATGGTGGCGGGTACCTGTAATCCCAGCTACCTGGGAGGCTGAGGCAGGAGAATCACTAGAACCCAGGAAGCAGAGGTTGCAGTCAGCTGAGATCATGCTGCTGCACTAACAGCCTGGGCAACAGAGCAAGACTCCATCTCAAAAACAAAAACAAAGACAGAAAAAAACAAAAACAAAAAAAGAGGCTGGGCACGGTGGCTCATGCCTGTAATCCTAGCCTTTTGGGAGGCCGAGGCTGGCACATCACAAAGTCAGGAGATAGAAACCATCCTGGCTAACATGGTGAAACCCCGTCTCTACTAAAAATACAAAAAATTAGCTGGGCGTGGTGGTGGGCGCCTGTAGTCCCAGCTACTCGGGAGGCTGAGGCAGGAGAATGGCATGAACCTGGAAGGCAGAGCTTGCAGTGAGCCGAGATCGTGCCACTGCACTCCAGCCTGGGCAACAGAGGGAGACTCTGTCTCAAAAAAAAAAAAAGAAAAGAAAAGAAAAGAAAGAATATAGTGGAAGAAGGTATAAAATCTGATTAGTGAGTTTACAGAACTGATATTTGCTCTGGGCTTCCAAACATGAATGTGTTCCACAGATCTATTTTGATATTAATTTAGCAAAGATAGTAGAATTTATTTTCTAGATATGTTTTAATTAGAGTTAATAAAAGGTGTATTTTCATGTTTTTATTTATTCATTTTTTCACTTTTAGTTTCAGGGGTACATGTGCAGATTTCTGCATACGTAAATTGCATGTCATGGGGGTTCTGTGGACAGATTATTTTGCTACCCAGGTAGTCAGCATGGTACCCCATAAGGCAATTTTTCCAACCTCACTCTTCTCCCTCTCTCCACCTTCAAGTAGGCCCTGGTGTCTGTTGTTTCCTTCTTTGTATCCATCCATATTTACTCAGTATTTAATTCCTGCTTATAAGTGAGAATATGTGGTATTTAGTTTTCTGTTTCTATATTAGTTCGGTTAGGATAAATGGCCTCCAGATCCTGCTGCAAAGAATGTGATCTTGTTCTTTTTTTTTTTTTTTTTTTTTTTTCTTTTATTGTAATTATTATTATTATTATTATTATACTTTAGGTTTTATGGTACATGTGCCCAATGTGCAGTAAGTTACATATGTATATACATGTGCCATGCTGGTGCACTGCACCCACCAACTCATCATCTAGCATTAGGTATATCTCCCAATGTTATCCCTCCCCCCTCCCCCCAACCCACAACAGTCCCTGAAGTGTGATGTTCTCCTTCCTGTGTCCATGTGTTCTCATTGTTCAATTCCCACCTATGAGTGAGAATATGCAGTGTTTGGTTTTTTGTTCTTGCGATAGTTTACTGAGAATGATGATTTCCAATTTCATCCATGTCCCTACAAAGGACATGAACTCATCATTTCTTATGGCTGCATAGTATTCCATGGTGTAGATGTGCCACATTTTCTTAATCCAGTCTATCATTGTTGGACATTTGGGTTGGTTCCAAGTCTTTGCTATTGTGAATAATGCGGCAATAAACATACGTGTGCATGTGTCTTTATAGCAGCATGATTTATAGTCCTTTGGGTATATACCCAGTAATGGGATGGCTGGGTCGAATGGAATTTCTAGTTCTAGATCCCTGAGGAATCGCCACACTGACTTCCACAAGGGTTGAACTAGTTTACAGTCCCACCAACAGTGTAAAAGTGTTCCTATTTCTCCACATCCTCTCCAGCACCTGTTGTTTCCTGACTTTTTAATGATCGCCATTCTAACTGGTGTGAGATGGTATCTCATTGTGGTTTTGATTTGCATTTCTCTGATGGCCAGTGATGGTGAGCATTTTTTCATGTGTCTTTTGGCTGCATAAATGTCTTCTTTTGAGAAGTGTCTGTTCATGTCCTTCGCCCACTTTTTGATGGGGTTGTTTGTTTTTTTCTTGTAAATTTGTTGGAGTTCATTGTAGATTCTGGATATTAGCCCTTTGTCAGATGAGTAGGTTGCGAAAATTTTCTCCCATTTTGTAGGTTGCCTGTTCACTCTGATGGTAGTTTCCTTTGCTGTGCAGAAGCTCTTTAGTTTAATTAGATCCCATTTGTCAATTTTGGCTTTTGTTGCCATTGCTTTTGGTGTTTTAGACATGAAGTCCTTGCCCATGCCTATGTCCTGAATGGTATTGCCTAGGTTTTCTTCTAGGGTTTTTATGGTTTTAGGTCTAACATTTAAGTCTTTAATCCATCTTGAATTGATTTTTGTATAAGGTGTAAGGAAGGGATCCAGTTTCAGCTTTCTACATATGGCTAGCCAGTTTTCCCAGCACCATTTATTAAATAGGGAATCCTTTCCCCATTTCTTGTTTTTCTCAGGTTTGTCAAAGATCAGATGGTTGTAGATATGTGGCATTATTTCTGACGGCTCTGTTCTGTTCCATTGATCTATATCTCTGTTTTGGTACCAGTACCATGCTGTTTTGGTTACTGTAGCCTTGTAGTATAGTTTGAAGTCAGGTAGCGTGATGCCTCCAGCTTTGTTCTTTTGGCTTAGGATTGACTTGGCGATGCGGGCTCTTTTTTGGTTCCATATGAACTTTAAAGTAGTTTTTTCCAATTCTGTGAAGAAAGTCATTGGTAGCTTGATGGGGATGGCATTGAATCTGTAAATTACCTTGGGAAGGATGGCCATTTTCATGATATTGATTCTTCCTACCCATGAGCATGGAATGTTCTTCCATTTGTTTGTATCCTCTTTTATTTCCTTGAGCAGTGGTTTGTAGTTCTCCTTGAAGAGGTCTTTCACATCCCTTGTAAGTTGGATTCCTAGGTATTTTATTCTCTTTGAAGCAATTGTGAATGGGAGTTCACTCATGATTTGGCTCTCTGTTTGTCTGTTATTGATGTATAAGAATGCTTGTGATTTTTGCACATTGATTTTGTATCCTGAGACTTTGCTGAAGTTGCTTATCAGCTTAAGGAGATTTTGGGCTGAGACAATGGGGTTTTCTAGATATACTATCATGTCATCTGCAAACAGGGACAATTTGACTTCCTCTTTTCCTAATTGAATACCCTTGATTTCCTTCTCCTGCCTAATTGCCCTGGCCAGAACTTCCAACACTATGTTGAATAGAAGTGGCGAGAGAGGGCATCCCTGTCTTGTGCCAGTTTTCAAAGGGAATGCTTTCAGTTTTTGCCCATTCAGTATGATATTGGCTGTGGGTTTGTCATAAATAGCTCTTATTATTTTGAGATACGTCCCATCAATTCCTAATTTATTGAGAGTTTTTAGCATGAAGGGTTGTTGAATTTTGTCAAAGGCCTTTTCTGCATCTATTGAGATAATCATGTGGTTTTTGTCTTTGGTTCTGTTTGTATGCTGGATTACATTTATTGATTTGCGTATATTGAACCAGCCTTGCATCCCAGGGATGAAGCCCACTTGATCATGGTGGATAAGCTTTTTGATGTGCTGCTGGATTCTGTTTGCCAGTATTTTATTGAGGATTTTTGCATCAATGTTCATCAAGGATATTGGTCTAAAATTCTCTTTTTTTGTTGTGTCTCTGCCAGGCTTTGGTATCAGGATGATGCTGGCCTCATAAAATGAGTTAGGGAGGATTCCCTCTTTTTCTATTGATTGGAATAGTTTCAGAAGGAATGGTACCAGCTCCTCCTTGTACCTCTGGTAGAATTCGGCTGTGAACCCATCTGGTCCTGGACTTTTTTTGGTTGGTAAGCTATTGATTATTGCCATAATTTCAGCTCCTGTTATTGGTCTATTCAGAGATTGAACTTCTTCTTGGTTTAGTCTTGGGAGGGTGTATGTGTTGAGGAATTTATCCATTTCTTCTAGATTTTCTAGTTTATTTGCATAGAGGTGTTTGTAATATTCTCTGATGGTAGTTTGTATTTCTGTGGGATCGGTGGTGATATCCCCTTTATCATTTTTTATTGCATCTATTTGATTCTTCTCTCTTTTTTTCTTTATTAATCTTGCTAGCGGTCTATCAATTTTGTTGATCCTTTCAAAAAACCAGCTCCTGGATTCATTTATTTTTTGAAGGGTTTTTTGTGTCTCTATTTCCTTCAGTTCTGCTCTGATTTTAGTTATTTCTTGCCTTCTGCTAGCTTTTGAATGTGTTTGCTCTTGCTTTTCTAGTTCTTTTAATTGTGATGTTAGGGTGTCAATTTTGGATCTTTCCTGCTTTCTCTTGTGGGCATTTAGTGCTATAAATTTCCCTCTACACACTGCTTTGAATGCATCCCAGAGATTCTGGTATGTTGTGTCTTGGTTCTCGTTGGTTTCAAAGAACATCTTTATTTCTGCCTTCATTTCGTTATGTACCCAGTAGTCATTCAGGAGCAGGTTGTTCAGTTTCCACGTAGTTGAGCGGTTTTGAGTGAGATTCTTAATCCTGAGTTCTAGCTTGATTGCACTGTGATCTGAGAGACAGTTTGTTACAATTTCTGTTCTTTTACATTTATTGAGGAGAGCTTTACTTCCAAGGATATGGTCAATTTTGGAATAGGTGTGGTGTGGTGCTGAAAAAAATGTATATTCTGTTGATTTGGGGTGGAGAGTTCTGTAGATGTCTATTAGGTCTGCTTGGTGCAGAGCTGAGTTCAATTCCTGGGTATCCTTGTTGACTTTCTGTCTCGTTGATCTGTCTAATGTTGACAGTGGGGTGTTAAAGTCTCCCATTATTAATGTGTGGGAGTCTAAGTCTCTTTGTAGGTCACTCAGGACTTGCTTTATGAATCTGGGTGCTCCTGTATTGGGTGCATATATATTTAGGATAGTTAGCTCTTCTTGTTGAATTAATCCCTTTACCATTATGTAATGGCCTTCTTTGTCTCTTTTGATCTTTGTTGGTTTAAAGTCTGTTTTATCAGAGACTAGGATTGCAACCCCTGCCTTTTTTTGTTTTCCATTTGCTTGGTAGATCTTCCTCCATCCTTTTATTTTGAGCCTATGTGTGTCTCTGCACGTGAGATGGGTTTCCTGAATACAGCACACTGATGGGTCTTGAGTCTTTATCCAATTTGCCAGTCTGTGTCTTTTAATTGGACCATTTAGTCCATTTACATTTAAAGTTAATATTGTTATGTGTGAATTTGATCCTGTCATTATGATGTTAGCTCGATGTTTTGCTCGTTAGTTGATGCAGTCTCTTCCTAGTCTCAATGGTCTTTACATTTCGGTATGATTTTGCAGTGGCTGGTACCGGTTGTGCCTTTCCATGTTTAGCGCTTCCTTCAAGAGCTCTTTTAGGGCAGGCCTGGTGGTGACAAAATCTCTCAGCATTTGCTTGTCTGTAAAGTATTTTATTTCTCCTTCACTTATGAAGCTTAGTTTGGCAGGATATGAAATTCTGGGTTGAAAATTCTTTTCTTTAAGAATGTTGAATATTGGCCCCCACTCTCTTCTGGCTTGTAGGGTTTCTGCCGAGAGATCCGCTGTTAGTCTGATGGGCTTCCCTTTGATGGTAACCCGTCCTTTCTCTCTGGCTGCCCTTAACATTTTTTCCTTCATTTCAACTTTGGTGAATCTGACAATTATGTGTCTTGGAGTTGCTCTTCTCGAAGAGTATCTTTGTGGCGTTCTCTGTATTTCCTGAATCTGAATGTTGGCCTGCCTTGCTAGATTGGGGAAGTTCTCCTGGATAATATCCTGCAGAGTGTTTTCCAACTTGTTTCCATTCTCCCCATCACTTTCAGGTACACCAATCAGACGTAGATTTGGTCTTTTCACATAGTCCCACATTTCTTGGAGGCTTTGCTCGTTTCTTTTTATTCTTTTTTCTCTAAACTTCCCCTCTCGCTTCATTTCATTCATTTCATCTTCCAGGGCTGATACCCTTTCTTCCATTTGATCGCATCGGCTCCTGAGGCTTCTGCATTCTTCATGTAGTTCTCGAGCCTTGGTTTTCAGCTCCATCAGCTCCTTTAAGCACTTCTCTGTATTGGTTATTCTAGTTATACATTCTTCTAAATTTTTTTCAAAGTTTTCAACTTCTTTGCCTTTGGATTGAATATCCTCCCGTAGCTCGGAGTAATTTGATCGTCTGAAGCCTTCTTCTCCCAGCTCGTCAAAGTCATTCTCCGTCCAGCTTTGTTCCGTTGCTGGTGAGGAACTGCGTTCCTTTGGAGGAGGAGAGGTACTCTGCTTTTTAGAGTTTCCAGTTTTTCTGCTCTGTTTTTTCCCCATCTTTGTGGTTTTATCTACTTTTGGTCTTTGATGATGGTGATGTACAGATGGGTTTTTGGTGTGGATGTCCTTTCTGTTAGTTTTCCTTCTAACAGACAGAACCCTCAGCTGCAGGTCTGTTGGAGTACCTGGCCGGCCGTGTGAGGTGTCAGTCTGCCCCTGCTGGGGGGTGCCTCCCAGTTAGGCTGCTCGGGGGTCAGGGGTCAGGGACCCACTTGAGGAGGCAGTCAGCCCGTTCTCAGATCTCCAGCTGCGTGCTGGGAGAACCACTGCTCTCCTCAAAGCTGTCAGACAGGGACATTTAAGTCTGCAGAGGTTACTGCTGTCTTTTTGTTTGTCTGTGCCCTGCCCCCAGAGGTGGAGCCTACAGAGGCAGGCAGGCCTCCTTGAGCTGTGGTGGGCTCCACCCAGTTCAAGCTTCCAGGCTGCTTTGTTTACCTAAGCGAGCCTGGGCAATGGCGGGCGCCCCTCCCCCAGCCTCGCTGCCGACTTGCTGCTTGATCTCAGACTGCTGTGCTAGCAATCAGCGAGACTCCGTGGGCGTAGGACCCTCTGAGCCAGGTGCGGGCTATACTCTCCTGGGGCACCGTTTCCTAAGCCCGTCGGAAAAGCACAGTATTCGGGTGGGAGTGGCCTGATTTTCCAGGTGCCGTCTGTCACCTCTGGAAGGGGAACTCCCTGACCCCTTGCGCTTCCCGAGTGAGGCAATGCCTCGCCCCTGCTTCGGCTGGCGCACGGTGCGCTCACCCACTGACCTGCGCCCACTGTCTGGCACTCCCTAGTGAGATGAACACGGTACCTCAGATGGAAATGCAGAAATCACCCGTCTTCTGCGTCGCTCGCGCTGGGAGCTGTAGACTGGAGCTGTTCCTATTCGGCCATCTTGGCTCCAATCCTCCGATCTTGTTCTTTTTTATGGCTACATAGTATTCTGTGGTATACATGTACCACATTTTTTAAATCTAGTCTATCATTGATGGGTTTAGGTTGATTCCACATCGTTGCTATTGCAAATAGTGCTGCAGTGGTGTGTCTTTATGGTAGAATAATTTATATTATTTTGGGTTAATACCCAACAATGGGATTTCTGGGTCAAATGGTAGGTCTGCTTTGAGTTTTTTGAGAAATTGCCAAAATGCTTTCCACAATGGCTGAACTAATTTACTTTTCCACCAGTGGTGTATAAGCATTCCGTTTTCTCTGCAACCTTGCCAGCATCTATTGTTTTTTGACTTT
The DNA here is from genome assembly GCF_028885625.2 of Pongo pygmaeus. Taxonomy (NCBI): domain Eukaryota; kingdom Metazoa; phylum Chordata; class Mammalia; order Primates; family Hominidae; genus Pongo; species Pongo pygmaeus. The sequence continues at coordinate 66,753,972 of NC_072390.2, forward strand.
TCAATAATAGCCATTCTGACTAGTGTGAGATGGTATCTCATTGTGGTTGTGATTTTTATTTCTCTAATGATAAGTGATGTTGAGCATTTTTTAAATATAATTGTTGGCCACATGTATGTCTTCTTTTGAGAAGTGTCTGCTCATGTCCTTTGCCTGCTTTTTAATGAGGTTTTTTTATTCTTGTTTATTTGTTTAATTTCCTATGGATTCTGGATGTTAGACCTTTGTCAGAGGTAAGTTTGCAAATATTTTCTCCTATTCTGCAGGTTGTCTGTTTACTCTGTTGATAGTTTCTTTCAATGTGCAGAAGCTCCATGGTTTTACTTATAAGCTATGTTTTTTTATCCTAAGTTGGTTTCATGTAGACAGTGAATAGTTGGGTGCTGCATATCTATTCATTTTGAAAATTTGTCTTCTAACTGTGTTATAACATTTAAAGTAATTACTAAAATGGATGATAGATTATCTCGCTAGCTGTTTTCTATTTGTTTCATGTTGAGGATCTTTTGTTCTCTTTTCTTTTGCCTGTTTTTGGATTGATTATTTTTTATAATCCTTTAATCTTCAATGTTAGCTTATAATTCACACCTGTTTCAAAAAATTTTGCTGTTTTTTCCCTGGGGTTTGTAGCGTATCAATTTAATTATTTGCATCTTATATTCCAGTATTATTATAATACTTCACATATATAATAACCTTAACTTGTTTCCAATTGCCCACTTTTAAAGTTTTTGCCATTCTTATGATGCATTTTATTTTCATATATTCCATATATCCAAAACACATTGCTTTTTTTTTTGCCTTAGTCAATTATCTTTTAGAGTGATTGAAAGTAGAGAAAAGCTTCTTTTAAAATATTTACAATTTTTTTCTATTATAAATAAATCAGAGTCTCTGTAGTGTAGATATTCTAATAATAAATTCTCTAAAATTGGCCAGGCGCGGTGGCTCATGCCTGTAATCTCAGCACTTTGGGAGGCTGAGGCAGGCAGATCACGAGGTCAAGAGATCGAGACCATCCTGGCCAACGTGGTGAAACCCCATCTCTACTAAAAATACAAAAAATCAGCTGGGCATGGTGGCAGGCACCTGTAATCCCAGCTACTTGGGAAGCTGAGGCAGGAGAATCTCTTGAACCCGGGAGGCGGAGGTTGCAGTGAGCTGAGATTGTGCCATTGCACTCCAGCCTGGACAAAAAGAGTGAAACTCCATCTCAAAAAATAAATAAATAAAATAAAAATCAATTAATTAATTAATTCTCTAAAATTTTGTCGTAAAAAAGGGCAATTTATTTTTGAAAGATATTTTCACTGTTCCGAATTCTCTCAGCGCTTTAAAGAAGTCATTACATTGTCTCATGAAGTTTGCTACATTCTTACACTTCTTTCTTTTCTGTTTTTTATTCTGCTTGCCTTTAATATTTTCTTTTTATCGTTGTTTTCATCAGCTTAAATATGAAGACTTTAAGTTTTTGTTTGTTTGTTTTTGTATTTTTCTGGCTTGTGGTTCTCTGAGATTCTAGAAAATGTTTAACCATGACTCTTTCACATGTTTCTCTCCATTTTCTTTCTCCTCTTCTCCTGGGATTCTAATTGCACATGTGAATGTTGGATTTTGTTCCTCAGCACTTAGATGCTGTATTGTTTCCCCCAATACCATATTCTCTTTCTTTTTCAGTTTGTGTAGCGTCTACTGAGCTTATAGTTCCGGGTTCACTCCTTCTTTCCTTTGTTGTGTTGTCTGCTGGGGAGCCTGCGGAAGGCACTCTTAAGCTTTGCTACTGTGTGTTGTTTTTATGCCTAGCATTTTCATTTTAGTCTTTATTATAGTTCCATCTCTGCTAAAATTTTCCATTTATTCATACATGTCATCCGTCTTTTCCACTAACATAATAATAGTTAATTATATCAATAATTATTCTTTTAAATTTCATATCTGATGGTTCCAACATCTGGGTCATCTCTGAATCTGATTCTTTTAATTTCCTTTTTTCTTAATAGAAGGCTGTTTGTCCTTGCTTTTTTGTGTGTATTATTTTTCATTGAATGCTAGTATTTTGTGTAGAACAATAGAGACAGGGGTAAGGAATATATATTTCTGGGCTGGCCACAGTGGCTCACACCTGTAATCCCGGTGCTTTGAGAGGCTGCAGTGAGCTGCGATTGTGCCGCTGCACTATTGCCTGCATGACAGAGAGAGATGCTGTCTTTAAACAATAAAAATAAATGTATATTCCTGAGCTGGGCATACTGCATGACAGAGAGAGATGCTGTCTTTAAACAATAAAAATAAATGTATATTCCTGAGCTGGGCATATCTCTTCTTCTGCTCAGCTGCTATTGCGGAATGTTTACTAAATTTAGTTGGTAGTTGAGCTAGATTTAGATTTTGTTGTTATGCTTACCTTCAGTATACCACTGACTTTAAATTTTTCAATCTTTGCTTTGTACTTAGGCTGGAGGCTGCTCTGCTGGAGGATTTTCCCTCAATGTTCCTGATTAACCCTCAGCCTTAGGCCTCCCTTGTTCTCTTTCCCCACATAGAAGAGCTCTGTATTCTCCTGAGCTCCCTCTATAGTAGGCTGCTGCTGGTTGTAACTTTGTGCTCACTGGCCCGATGATTAGTGCCAGAAGGCTTCTTGGTTATCCAGCCTCAGCCTCAGTCAGGTCTTGTGTTCCTGGGTCTCTGGAGAAGGCCTTTCCCAGTGATCTTGCCTCTCTCAAACAGATAGGAGATAAATGATCAGAACCTAGGATGGTTTCTTGTCTTTTACCCAGTCTTTCTTCTATTCTTTACCTGTAGCTGCTAGGAATGTTCCAGTGTCCTGAGACCACAGTATTTGATGCTCTTCCCACAGCAGCTTAAACCTTTAGTTTTTGAGGGGAAAAGAGCCCAAGAAGGAATTTTCTTCCTTTCCCACATCAGTGGTCTCTCCTCTCCCAAAGATTCACACTGCTGATGAAAGTTTTCTCTGGTTTCCTGCCTCTGGCCTTTTTCATGAGCCTCCACTGGACACCTATAAAGAAAAGTCAGCAAGTGAATGATAACTCAGTTTGTGTTTGTGTCTCTCCACAACCAGTGTGTGGAGAGTCACAGTATTCCACATTCCACTATTCTCACACTATTCCACATTCACATCCAGCAGTTCATTAAAAGTTTTAACCAATTTTTAAAAATATCCATTTGTGTGGTGGCCCCATCTTCCTCTTATGCTCTGCTGTAGGTGAGCCAGCATCTGACTTTCCTAGTACACAGGACAACTGATTGCCCTGTAACCTAAGCTCTTTGGTGGGTTCAGGAAACTTTATGCTTTTTCTAGACTATAAATGGCTCTTTTTGTTTGGGGAGAGTAATGCTCTTCCTAACTTTACATACCCAAGGTGGAAGTCAGAAATCTGTGTTGTTTTGGAATGACCTCTTTTCTCCATGAGGATTATGTTCCACTTTATACACATGGGCCAACACTGGTTGAGAATGAGATCATTTTCTATGGCTTTCCTAGAACATCTAGTTTATACAAGAACGGAGCTATAATTATGCTGTGAATTTATGTGGAATTACTTTGTCAAATTATCTTTAAGCAAATTTGATTGAGCACTCTTATGTGGTTAAAACAAAAGCTTCCTTCTTAGATATCTAAAAACTTAGGTCATGATCCTGTCTCTGTAATTTTCTGACTTAGTGATCTTTGAGCAAGTCACTGGACCTCTTTGGCTCTCAACTTTCTGTAAAATGAAGATGCTGAACTAGTAGTTTATGTGGCCCACAAATTACTCTAAGGTCAATGATGCTGTGTAAATTTTATTTTATCCGTATAATTACAGTACAGGTGTTATTCTCATTTTACAAAGAAGCAATTTTTTAAAAAGCCAATATTATACACTTTGGCATTAGATTCTAAGTATAGCAGAATGCTGAATTGTCAAACTTGATCTTATTCTCGAAGGAGGGTTGGGTTAAACCAAAACACAGAGTGGGTGGTATATTTTCAGCACCTGGAATTTCAACCCAAAGTTTTATTCTCTGTCTTCTGCAGAAGGCCTAATTCAACTACCCTTAAATATGGTGTATAAGTTACATGCTATTGAGTACGTAGTCAAATTATTATAATAACAGTGTGTGTGAGAGAAAGAGAGAGAGGAAGGCTATTAATGAGTTATAGATTGGGTACATTTGAGGACTTAAAGAGTTGGAATAAGATCCCAGGTCTTTCCATTTTAATACCAGTGTCCTTTTTACTAAGGCAAGTTCCCTAAGTGGGGGTTTCTACTACCACCACTGAGCTGTCTTTAAAAATCAGAGCCCTGTGGCTCAGAAAGTTTCTAAATGTTGGAATATTTGTCTCTAAAGCCATCTTCATTACAGAGCAGGATATTCAGCACTGAATCAACTCCCCTGTTTGGAATCACATTTCAAAGAAAATAGACCACGGAGATATGATTTGTCCCCTCTTTCGTTCATTGGTTCAGAATCAGAAAGGTCATCTCACTGGCTACATAGTAAGTGTGTGGAAGTGTGAGTGAGTGTGTTGGCAAAAGCCACAATGTTGACTTCATATGGGCATTCATTCTCATCTCCATCTCAACCTGTACAAAATTTATACATCCTTCAATATCCAATTCAAATCTTACCTTATTGTAAAAAAGCTTTCTTGACCTATTCTAGAACTAACACAAATTTAGTTCTGTTTCTTAACTCCTATAATATATATTATTCAATGGTTTAGTCTGATAAATTAGTAGAAATTGACCTGTTAAGGAATTTCATATTTCTACCTTTACATCCTCAGCAAATGAATGTTAGGAACATAGGAAGGACTCAGTAAATAATTTCTAAAGCTTACTTTTGTTGAGATTTTTAATCTTGAAGATAAGGACAATATCTTCTTCTTTATATTTAAATAAATATCTATTGACCAATAACTATGTTACATCAATTTTTCTAGATACTAGCGATGCAGAACTAAATGAAATAGGCAAATTCCTGTCCTCAAGGAGCTGAAGAGACATAGTAAGAACATTGAAATGGTGATATAGTTTCTGAAGAAAAATTAAACAGGGTGAGTGACAGGTCTAGACAGTGACTGGAGCAGGAGTTTCTTATTTTGTACAAAGAAAACTTCTATAACTACATGACATTTGAGTAGAGAGCTGATGAAAATGAAGGAGCAAGCCATGAAGATCTCTGGAAGATAGTTCCCATAGTAATATTGCACAGTTGTGCATATAATATGATAAAATATTGCACTATATTGAATCCATGTATATTAATGGATTAGAAAAGGTTGAGGTGATTGTGTTATCTCTGTTTGCTCTGGATTAGGGATTTGAGATAACGTGTCGTAGGAAATCTGCTTTTCCTATTTCTAGAAACCAGAGACAATAGGCATGGAGAATTTGTTTCTTAGGAGACTGATCATACTAATAGTACTTCCAGTGAGCAAGCCATTTTTTCCCCAAAGAATGCATTTACCTGAGATATGATGAGAGAGTTCCTGTCACAACAAATTCAAATGGAAAAAGTAGTAGAATGAGAGAAAGGTTCAGTCTAGAATAGATTGTATACAAGGTGGACAGTGTCACTGCAGAAAATAAAATAAGGAGAAGGCTTGCTTTAAAGCCTAAAACCATAAAATAGAAAGATTAAAACAGAACCAGTGGGGTCAAAGGCATGATAGCTAATTTATCAGAAAAACAAGAATTCAAGGCTATGGCAGTCATTACAGAGTAAAGCAGTTGAAGAGAACCAGTCATCACAATGAGGACAATAGCATGAAAGGCAAAGCTAGACCTAGTTCTCTTGGGCCAGCACACTGTCAGTTGTTGCACTAGTTCCCTGAATTGAGAGGGCTTTTGGCAAATTTAATTGCAGATATAGTAATATAAGCTATTTTAGTTATGAATGTTTTATGTTCATATTTTATTATCATTTCATTAAGGAAATAGAAAGTAGCAGTTAAGAGCACTGACTTCAGAGCCAGACTGCCTGGGTTGGAAGCTTAGTTCTTCCCCTAGTTGGTTATGTGACCTTGGCAAGTTACTCCACTCTCTGTGCCTCAGTTTCTCCATCTATAAAATGGAATTAGTATAGCACATTATCTCCCAGGTTTGTAATAGAGGATTAAATTATCTAAAGTAGCTAAAGCACTTAGATAGTATTATTTGTATTAATCCCTTGTGATTATGGTCCAGTTTAGGAAGCTTAGCATGATACTGGCCAGCATGAAACCTAAGTCTGCATGGGATTTTATTACCCTAGTTTTCTACATTGATATCCAGGCAAAGAATGGCAGCCTGCCTGAATCTATCTGTTCATAATGACTGAATACAAAGTGGATTGAGTTATAACCATTTTTTTTTTTACTTAAAGAGGAATGACTACAATTGCACAATTATAATTTCATCATTAGTCACTAAAATATATTAGCAGTCTCTGGCTGCCTGAAACTTGGAATGGTAAAGGTGTTACCAAAAATAATATAAGCCCTACTAGGACAGGTATTATGTCTATCTTGGTTGCCATTAGCTCAGCACCTAGCACAGTGTCAGGTTCAGAACTTAAATATATGTTAAAATAATTAATTCATTGTGTATTTTAACCAATATATTAAAACTCGGAAGTCCAAAGGTCACCTCTAACAGAAGCTATATGTGACCCCAATGATGTAAGGATGACCCTTAAAGCCAGATTTCAAAACAGAATACAAAACCAGCCACATTTATATCAAGAAAAGCTATAATACACAAGTGCTATCACCTGATTTGGATTATTAATCTTATTCACTATACTTGAATTATTATAACTAAATGGATGTTTTTAAGAAAGTAAATTACCCCTCAAATATCAGAATTGATTATCTGAATGGTTCTTTAAGCAAATGTGTTTTGGGCAGTGAAAGACTTCTAAATGAGATCTTATAGAGCTGGAATTTAAACACTGGGGAAAGAGGGTGCAGGCTTTTACAGGAGCTAATTTGAAAGTTTGGAAGCAAGAATGGTATTTTGGATATGCGATTTTAGAATGTTTGGGAGATTGACCATGCTATTGTGACACCTTACACTGCATTTCTGAGGAGAATAACAGAAGAGATGTGAGTTTTGAGCAAATGAGTGATTTTTACATAAAGCTCGGAAAACACTGGGGCCCTTAAATATGATAATATTTGTGAATATTGGTGAATTAAACTTTTTTTAGTGGGTACATTATAACAGATGGAATTATCTTTTAAAATATATCCTAGGCATAATTTGAGAATGAAAAATTTTATTTCCAGCTTAGTTCCCTGTTTCAAGATTGAGATAATTTATGAATGAAGGCTCTATGTTCAGTCATATTAGCCCTTGGTAGATTGGTGGTCTGGTCCATTCTCAGGAATTAAATGATCAATTCAATTTGGTAGAGCTGATGACCAGATTGATTAGATGGTATATGATCAGGTCAAATAGAAATTACTGCTTGGAATCAACCAATATGAGTGATTAAAAATGGAATTAACCTCAAAATGTTTAATATAGTCCCCACTATAGATAGAGACTTCAATAGTTATTATCTAGGGCAGAAGTTCCAAACTTTGGGTGCATCTGACTCACCTGGAGGGCTTGTTGAAGCACTTTGCTGGACTCGCCCCCAGAATGTATGAGGCTAGAGAATTTAAGCTTTTAACTAGTTTCCAAATGACCCTGAGGTTACCCCCTGAGGATCACTGCTCTAGAGAATAAGCTTTATGTTAGTTGAGTTTAACATATCAAACAGACACAGGTTATAACAATTATTTTTTAGGCAAGAGATTAGTGCTATAGTTATATTTAGATATAGAATGAGGGCTATGGAATATGCAATATTCACACCCTAATATATTGAATATAGGTAGCATTTTTTTTTCGGCAATTATGCCCCAAACTCTTATTTCATAACCAGAAATTTCTGTTGACTGAACATAAGACAGAGTACATTTCAAACAAGATGTTTCAGATGATGTAAGCTATTAGTAAAGAAGAATTCAGTTTTGGTGAAATAAATGAGCAATAGTAAGCATATGCAATGAAATAATGCACGTGTTCATTTGAGAAAGTATTTGACTACACACCCAACACCATGCTATCTACTAAGAAGATTTTGAAGGCTTGTAGGCCAGTCATTGTAATCAATCTAGAGGCCCATGATCTAGTGAAGGAACATGTTTCAGACATATGCACTGATCAGCAACACTATGGAGCCACACATTACTGGTGCCAGAATGGTCGGTGCCAAGGTTCCATTTTACAGAATACCAAGGCAAGGGCATGTTGGGGACTTGAGTGACCAGGTCAGGCCTTGTGGAGGAACAGATGTTGGCTTTTACACAATACTACTCACCAGTGATACCAAATTAAACCAGTAATTGAGGAGACTCTGCCTGAGCAACTTTTGCTTCTGTACGTTTTCTTCTGAGGAGTGTTTCCAGATTTCCAGAGAAATGAAGCAGGTTAATTAAGATGCTAAGAGGCTGGCACAATTTCTGAGCGGATTAACGTCATGCAAAATTTTGGTGCAACTAACTGGTGTTTGTTCCTGCTTGCAAAAGCTGTGTTTGTACAACTGGGGCAGAGTCCAAAAGGACTGAAAGAAGTTAATTAGTTCAACTTGCCAAAGCCTTGTCATCTGGTTTCAGGACTAGGGAACAGGACAAACCCAATGAATATAAATCTGTACACATATGCAGAAGGTTGTGATTATGATTAATATAACTATTCATTTCCACATTATCAAAGCTGTGGCTTAATAAATTGTTAGCTGAAAATGGAACACAGGTCAGGAGTTTTATGGTAAAAAAGTGAAGAATGGAAAATGTTTATACCAATATCAGTAGTTCTCTAGCCATGGTCCAGTGCCTTGAAAGTCACATGGGATGTTTGAAAACAATACATATTCCAGGCTATCACTGCTAGAGTTTTATTCAGAGTATATGGAGTGTACTGGAAATCTGTATTTTTAACCAGTTCACCTAGTGATTTGGTTGCATGGCCAGGTTTGGAAAATATTGGTCAAGATACGCACAAAATATGTGCACAGAACACTATGCTATGTGCTATACTCAAGGAGTGAAAATGGAAGTGGGATCACTTGCTGTTACTTTTAGTAACCTACTAGCAGAATTTTGGCTTCCTGTTTTCACGATTTTATGCTATCCTGGCCTAGAGAACTTTGTTCTAGAGGAAGCTATTCTTCTACCAGAAGACACAATTCTTCCATTGAACTGGATAAAGACTGTCACCCAGCCACTTTGGGTTCTATATGCCTCTGAGTCAACAGGCAAATAAGGGAGTTATGGTATTGGCTGGGTAACTGATTCAGACTGCTAAGGGGAAGATGGACTACTGCTCCACAAGAGAGGTGAGGAAGAGTTTGTAATATGAGAGATCCCTTAGGGTATCTCTTAGTATGACCCTGTGATTAAGGTCAATGAAAAACTACAACAACCCAATCCACAAAGAACTACTAATGGCCCAGACCCTTCAGAAATGAAGGTTTGTTCATTATGTATTGTAAATTTAACATCATAGTTTTAAAGTTACAAGGTATCAGGAGAAAAGTAAACATCATTCAAGGACTGCCTTCTCTTTTGGGGAAGGGATTAATGTATTTTTGGTTGTATGCAGGATAGTTGTGTCATATTAAGGTGGAATTATGACCTTGTCATTGCCTTTATTGAGAGACTAAGTATTGTTTAAGGAGATATGTATAGTGCCAGATTAACAAGAGGAAGACTCATGATGGTTAATTTTATGTGTCAACTTGTATGCACTAAGAGATGCCCAGACAGCTGGTAAAACATTATTTCTGGATGTGTCTGAGGGTGTTTCTGAAAAAAATGAACAGTTGGATCTCTAGACTCAGTAAAGATTGCTCTCACCAATGTGGGTAGGCATTCTCCAGTTCCTTGAGGGCCTAAAGAGAAGTGGATGGCCTATTTCAAGCAGTGAATTTACTCTCTCTGCTTGAGATTAGACATCCATCTTCTCCTGCCCTCAGACATCAGTGTTCCTGGTTCTCAGGTATTTGGACTCAGAGTGAGACTTACACCATAAGCTCCTATAATTCTCAGGCCTTTGGGCTTATATGGAACTATACCACTGGCTTTCCTAGGCTTCTAGCTTGCAGATGGTAAATCATGGGATTTCTCAGCTTCTATAATTGTGTGTGTCAATCCCTCATAATATAGCTCTATATATCTCTGTTCCCTATTGGTTTTGTTTCTCTAGACAATCCTGACTAATACAGTTGCATAGCCAATTTTGGAGAATATTGGTTGAGATATACACAAAAGATGTACACATAACATTGTGCTATGTCCTTAGAAGATTTAAAATACTTGTAGGTTAGTCCTCACCCAAAGCCCACAATCTAGTAAAAGAAGCATGTTCCAGAAGTATGGAGCAGTCAGCAACACTATGAAGCAATGGTTTACTGGGACCATATTGTCTGATACTGAGTATCTATTTGGGTGAGGAAAATGTAATACTCCAGGAACTGATCATTGAGCAGTAGGTGACCAGTTTGTTTTCTAGTGATCACAGTCAAATGATGGCTAATCGGGGAGCTTTAATATTTTCTGCAACAGAGCATAGTAGAGGAGTTATTAGGCTTGGATAGGTGTATATACACACACACATGTGCGTGCACACACTGTGCTTAGGAGAGCATTTGACACAGAATGGGAGCTCAATACAAATGCATGCCATAATGAACAAAGCCATCCTAGTCATTAGGCATTGCCAGAAGAACCAAAATGACATAAGCTCATGAAAATGCTTTGGATATTTCAAGTGCTTTATCAAAACATGGACAGTATTGCCACTAATTATCATTATTTATATTAATTTTATTTTTGAGCCAATTAGTACTCTTTTTTCATCACAGATGACATACTCAGTTGGTGTCACTGTGCCATCAATCGATATACTGAGAGCTTAATACACTGTTAGCAGTTTAATATAATATTTTATATTCATTGTGATCAGGCAGTGAGGCATACCCGCTAAAGATATGGCGAATCACATGCTTCTTACCAGCACCTCAGCTGTGACTGTAGACCCAAAGAGGAGGGGATGAGAGCACATCATAGAGTCACTCTGTCTCTCTGGTCACACTCCCTTGCTCCCCACTACTTGATAGTTTTAATGGTGTTACAGCTGTAATCGGTATCTTCATTTATATCATCTGTGGCTTGGTGTTGGAGACGTGCTCTAAAGTCTGTGGGTGGGAGCCACCCTGAGGGCACAGCACATCTATTACTCTGGAGAAGGTATAACAGGAAACAAATGATAATAGCAAAATGCTAATGACTTAAATGAGCTGAAAATGATGATGTAGCACTTGGAGCTTTCCAGTTTTTCTTGTGATGAGGCAGGGCCTAGTGTTAGTTTGACATATAAATGTGCCTTAGAGAAGTCTTGCAGGACTGTTTGTCTCTCAGTGATAGAATTCATTAGCATATGGCAGCTCTCTCCAGTGCAAATTACCTGAGGATGCATGTGGACCGCCTTTGCACAGATACTGCAATGTAATTGCGCTTAAGGGGGCATTTTGACAAACAAGGCAAACCCATTATTTTTATCCATCTACAATTGCAAATTAATTGAACAATTAGTAGTAATAGCTTGAATGTACATAACAAGGCACCTTGCATCCCAAAGTACTATCCTGACAAAATATGAGCACTAATTTTCCACTGGTGAGAGATGGATTCCCCTGGAGTAGGCACAACAGCTGTTGAACAATCATAGCAACCTTTTTCACTATTCCTGTCGGTAGAAAGAGAATGGCATAACCAGCTGAAAAGGAATATATAGCTGCTCCCATGGGTGGTTACTGGATAGCTGCAAATAAAGTAAAATACACATTTCATTTGTTGATTACAGGAAGAGGTTGACATCACGAGACAGGTTCGATGGAACTCTAAATATAACAGTAGAATTGAAGCTAATACTAGAGCCAATTTCCATGCCTCTATGTCTTAAAATGAACTATTTATTGACTTGGGGGCTAGACAGGAAGAAAAAAAGTGAAGACTGGGGGAGAGGGTGGGCCTACATTTTCATATTAAAGCAACTCTCTCCTCACAAAGATTTTTAATCAGACATTTTGATTGCAAGTCACCCTGTGATTGTCAGAAGTACCATGCTGTGATTGGAAGAGCTCTTCAGGCCCCCACATTCTCTAGCAGACTCTGTGTCATGGCTGCTGACAGCTCACCAACACAGAACTGTTAACAAATGCAATTAGCATATATCCCCACTCTGGAGAGATGTCCCCAAGCTCTAGAGTTGAAATATTATAACTCGTAGCACCCTGGACTTTAATAAGTTTAGAAAATATTATTTTTCAAATGAATGGATGATATTATAACATTTTCTTTTGCTATAGATTGATACATAAGAAACACCTGAGTTTTATGAATGATTGGCTATTTTTCTCTCTAAAGGGAAGAATAAATAAATATCACCATTGGCACCCTCTTCACAGCCCATCCATAAATTCCTATATATTTGCACAATGCCAGAGAGTAGAGGGAATCAGAGCTAAACTGAAGATCTTTACCTTGGGCTAAGACTGTGATAGATTCTGTTCTAAAGAAAAAAGCCTTACAAAATAATTACTATCCTTAACATCAGGCATGAATTAAGTTATTTTCTTTGAGTTCTGTGACTTCCATATTTCATGCAAATATTTAACTCTGGTTGATGTGACATTTCCCAAACTATCTATTTGGGTGTTATTTCCCTATCCAAAATATTATAAGTTTTCTCCTTGCCTTAAAAAATCAGTCCAATGCATATAATCTTTTTCTCAGTTTTATTGAAATAATCTTTCCAAAATACTGCTACTACAATCTCATTCATCTATTATAAAACTCTCATGTTTTCCATTGCCTCCTAGATAGAATCCAAATGTGCCACTCTGAATTCCAAAACCTTATATAGGCTGGTGCCAATTCATCTTTCTAGAATTTTGTTGCCAGTATTCCTTAGGACAAACACTGAATTCTAATCAGACTGCTTAATTACCATCTCTTGGAAGCTCCACTTACATTCTGCTTTCTGTATTCTTAACTCATATTGTTCCCTGTGATTTAGACTTTCTCCTTATAATCTAGTTCTCTTATATAAATCTTGTAAACATTTTAATATTCCACTTAAATACATATCAAGTGCTTTGTGGGAGTTAAAACACACTTGTTCTAGCAGGGAATAAGGCCAAATAGCCAGGGAGCAAAGACCCAAAATAACATGGAGTTTTTAGCAGTCATGGTGCTTGAGAGATAAAAAAATTGTAGTTCAAAATCCACCATGAATGAGGAGCCCTAAGAAACCTTCCAGATTCTCACATAGATATTCCCTTGGGGTAGGAACAATTCTGAAGTAGACTGAGCATTACAGGGTACAAATCAGCCTTATGTTAGTTCAATACCAGATTAGACAAATGATATGCGCTCTTGCTGCTGCCAGAGATAGAATGAACCTACTTGGGAGGAAGAAAAACTTACTAGAGCCTCTACAAATTTTCACAAACAGGATTCAATCAAAATATGAAAACAGCTGCAAAAGGAGACATAGACAATAGAAACAAACCCACAAATGACCTAACTACTGGACTTGTCAGACATAGCCTTTAAAATAGCTATAATTAATATATCCAGTATAATAGATGTGTATCATTTCATATTAAAATTCTCAACCTAACAGAACAGCATTATCCTAAATGTGTATGCACCTCATAACTCAAATACGTAAAGCAAAAAGCCAAAACTCAACCAACCTGTCAATTTTGAAAGTATTATAAAGATATTTTAAACTATAAGAGTTCAGAACATTTATCTCTTATAAACCCTTTTTTTGAAAAGTGTGCTCAAACAAAACGAGGAAGTTTTTGTGTGAAGAAGCAAGAAAATGGCACAGGATATTCAGGAAACAGCATTGAATGATGACAGTCCTGAGCAGGCCTGGAGATCAACCACCCCAGATTGAAGCAGAAGGACAATGACTCTGAGAGACACTTCTCAGACAAGGTGGGCACTGATAGAATATGTGTCAGGGAACTAAAAACATTAGATGGGAGACATTGAAAGGAAGATTTTTTAAAAGGCAAGGAACTTGGAATTACAAAAGAAAAAGTCAAATGAGAAATAAAATACTATGTATTTATGATATCTTAGTTGGCTCTGCAGTCAATAAAAATTATGTGTCATACTGAAACATTTTTATAATAACCAAAAATGATAAAACTACATTAGGAGGATGGAGCCAGAGAAGGTGTATTGTGTAAGAGATGTAAAGTGACATCTTTTTGTAGTAAGGCAAAGAGAATGTTTAAAATTGGTAAACCGGCCAGGAGCAGTGGCTCATGCCTGTAATCCCAGCACTTTGGGAGGCTGAGTGGGGCAGATCACTTGAGATCAGGAATTCAAGACCAGCCTGGCCAACATGGCAAAACCCCATCTCTGCTAAAAATACAAAAATTAGCCAGGCATAGTGGTGCGTGCCTGTAATCGCAGCTAGTCAGGAGGCTGAGGCAGGAGAATCACTTGAACCTGGGAGGTGGAGGTTGCAGTGAGCCGAGATTATGCCACTGCACTCCAACCTGGGCGACAAGAGCAAAACTCTGTCTCAGAAAAAATAATATAATATAATAATTGGTAAACAATAAGTAGCATGATATACAATTATTAGTTAGCAATATAAAGATAAATATGAGAAGAAAAAAACTGAGTTAATAGTGGTTGCCTCTGGGAGCAGGATTAGGGTAAGGGTGGGTTAATTCAGAGGACAGTTTTTTACAGTGTTTTTGTTGCTATGTTTACTACTTTGAGATAAAGATTAACATCTAGCCTTTAAGTGAAAAAAGTGGAAAAAGCAACATGCTAATTATAAGAAGTCTAAGAAACAGAAAATGATAAAATCATTCTAATTCTACTACCCATACTAGACTGTTCAGGTTTTGGTATATTCCCTCAAGTCATTTATAAAGCATACACACATAGTTTTTAAAACAATAAAATCAAAATGATATTGCATTAGTTTTTATGCCTAAAATCTTGTTGTGAATATTTTCTCCTCCTATCTTATAAATCAAAAGCATGCAGTTTAATGTTTGCAGTTTTCCATATCTCATGATTTATTTAATCATTAACCAATGATGGAATATTTAAGGTGTTTCTAAATTCAAGAGTATTATAAATAATGTTGCAATAAATATCCTTTTACACAAGCATTACATATCCTTTTATCTAATCAGAGGTTTTATAAAAATGTAGCCAAAGTTATCTTAAGCAATTAAAAATGCTTAAGCTTATTAAAAATACTGATTCTTTGAATGATAAAACTTAAAAATAGAAATGCTCACTCAAGTGTATGACTCATTTTAAATTTCTTGATACATAGCATTACAAAACAGCTTTCTATAAAGGTTGAATGAATAATACTATTAGATACCAAACTGAGAGATACAGAGAATATGTGATATAAAGGGAGGGGCTTATCAGAGTGGACTGGAGGGAGCAGGGAGACCAATGCCCCATGCATAAACTTAGGTTTGACCCTTAACGTCTTTTGGGAAAGTACACTGTACCACTCAACAGCGATTCCAAATAGAACCAATAAATGAGGAGGAGGTGAATTTCTTGCAATTCCTTCGGCTTCACATTTCTTTTGAAGAATGCTCTCTAAGAACTGAAGCGGGTTAATTAGGATGCTAAGGAGGCTGGCACAATCTCTGTGCAGATCACATCACTCGAGACATTCCTGTAACAACATGGGTTTCTTCTTGCCTGCAAATGCTGTGTTTATACAACTGGCAGAGAACTCAACAAGAATGAGGGGAAAAAAACAGGGCGATTTGTTTGGTTTGCTGCAGTCTTGTCATCTTGTGTAGCCCCCAAAGCTATAAAGCTGCAAACATATGAGTATAATTATTAGTATAATTCTTCATTATCACTTTAGAAGAGTTTTGGATTTAAAAAAAATCTATTAATGGAAAATAGGATAGAAATTGGAAAAACTTATAATGGGGCATGAAGGATGATTTCTAAACTGTGGTGACCTCAGACTTACTTGGGGAGCTTTTAAAAACTATAGTATCCCAGATCCATTTCCAGATATTTCGATGCTCTTTGTATAGTGTTGACAAGGCCCAGAAATCTGCATTTTTAGCATGCTCTCAGGGATATTTATTTGGATGCACCAGACTTGAGATAACAGATCATGAAGGAAGTACAGAGTGCCTATTTTGCTTTACACTTACCAATCCTTGACTGTGTGTATATACTGGTTTTATAGAGCAACTAAAGATATTTGCACATAGTTGAAATTTGTATTTCTTTTGGTTCTAGAGAGAGTGAAGATTTTCATTTATTTTTATTTTTACATTGTCTCTTTACATTTTAAAAAATCATTTTGCTTCCAGGATATTTGTAATTTTCTTTTCTGGTTTGTAAGAGCTGTTGAAATATTAAGATTTTGTTCTATTTCCTAAGAATTTGGAAATAGTGAAAATAAATTTAGTCGCTAAGAATGTAACTTAGAAATTAACATATAATAGAATAGATATAAATATGAAAAGGTAGCTTTAAGAAAAAGAATTGCTACCTGGCTGCCAAGAGTTGATTGAATTATTGAATTTATTACTATAGTTTTAAAAAATCATGGTATTTGTAAAATTACCTATGAAAATGAACAAAAAATGTGAGTTTAAGTGGCAAATATTAGGTGGTCAGCATTATGGTCTTGAGCACGTTTAGCCCTATGTTATCTTAGTCCAGTGTTGTTAAATATTCAAATCATGCAGCTAACTACCATTGATTTGATTTTATTCTCCCCAAGAAACTCCTTCATTTGCTCCCTGTATGCCTATAGGAAGGGATGTGTTAGGCAGAGGGCAGATGGTTTGATATCTCAGCAGTTTTGATTCTCATTACAAATTAATAAACTGGTGTCTTGGTTATATTTTGCATCCTGGGTAAGAATGTGTTGGTTGGCATTTAAAATTGACTAGTTCCTTCTGCAGTTATTTTTTTATAATTAAATGAAAAAATCTCCCTCTGATTTTATACATCAGTCTCACAAGCTTGCTAAATATGAGTTAAACCCTGATAGGTTTACTCAGTCACTAAAAACATTCAAAACTCAAAATAGCAAAACCACAAACATCCTGAAAACGTGAAGGTGTGGGCATTCAATATAGGACCTCTGATCTTGGAGATTATCAGGTTTTCCTGCAGACCCCTGCATCTTCCTCATTGTTGTGCTTAATGAATCTTTTACAGTCTCTAAAGATTCCCCTATTAATCTGGAGATAATTTGTACAGTATATTATTTGATTTTCATTTTGTTTATAGTGTTAAAATTACTCAAATATGTCCAATGTAGAATACAATTATGTATTCCTAATTTTATGAGTATACTCATATTGCATGTTTAGCTTGGTATTCTGTGGATGCTCAATAATTCTTGATAATACCCAAAGAATCTATCATCTCTGCAGTTTTAATTATTTCCTGTGAAACTGATTTCCTCTAAGAAGGAAAGGAATTGAAACCATAAACTTGAGCCCAGAACCTGGTCCGTGCTTCCACATGTACCTTTGTCCGGTCTTCATGGTCTTGCGGTACTATGAATTTAGTTCTTCTGGTAAATTCAGGAATTCAAGATCTGGTATAATGTGTATGAAAAACTATAGGCAGTTTGGTGTTGATGTAGGTAAAATAAGAGGCACCTAATGATGGGAAAAGAGGCTGGTGAGGCCAGTAGTAGCCAGAAGAGGACAGACATACTTATGGACACGCTAAGATGCTCGGAATTTATTCTGAGGGAAACTGGAAGCCATTTAAGGATTTTGGAGTCAAGGAATATCAAAATGAGATTTTTATTTTTCAACCCAATGCAGCAAAATTGGAGAGTAGAAGAGAGGCCAGTCAGGGGGCTGTGACAATCGTTCAGGCAACAAAAGAGGGTTCAGAAAGAAAAAGCATGCAGAAATAGGGGTGGCTCTGAAAAAATATTTGGAGTGGGGAACAAGTAAAATTTAAACCTATTGGAAGGACACTCTGTTATTTTGAAGTTGATGTTTGAAGGGACGTACCCTTAGGCACAGATCACTAAGAGAGTAAGCATACTTCAGGACATATGTAACAACTTTTGATATTTTCCACCATACACCCATGCATGCTTCCTGCTTTCAAAGTCACGGGCAGGGTTAAATCAAGGGACATCATGGAGCAGCCTCAGTCTGTTTTTAGGGCCCCCTGTATCTCCCCTTGTCCTTTTCTCCCTTTTATTCTTTATCATTACTTAGGGAGCAGCTTCAGTCTTCAAGATAAATTCTAGCACCTTTCACATTACTTTTCTACATCTTTTACTTTCTTTCAACACTGCTTGCTCATAACCCCAAGTCCTATTCTCTCCTTTTGCCAGGTCCCTAATTTAGGATGAAAAGCTATGATAATTGTGTAACATGCAAATTAACCTGCATTTCTACCTTCAGGGATTGCCTTTCAGATAAGATCCCAGAGAAAGAATGCCAAAGGTGCTAAACCCTAATGAAAGTGCAGATACTGGCAGCTTAGGTGAGAACTGTTTTGGAATAGTGGGATCTCCTCCTTCAAATATCACCATTTCAATGTCAAATATTAACAGCTGGTCATTATCACCTCTCAGAAAGCTCGTAACTCAGGCTCTCCCATTCATTTTCTCTCCATGCTTGTGGAAACACAGAAGAACCTTTTATTTAGTTTGAGTCCACTGAGGACAAACCAAAGGTAATTCTGACGGTTTCATAATTAACTTGATGGACCAGAAAACTGGTTAATTTGGAATCCCGAGTGACTCTATGTCTGAGAATAAGGATTAAATTTAACAGCTGGGACAAAATATGACTAATTAAGGGTTCACTTCTGTCTTCTTTAGCTCCATTTATCTGCAAGGTCTGTGCTTTTGCCCCTAGTCTCAGTTCTACAATGTTCTTGTGCTAATTTCAATCAAGCCGCATGTAAGAGCTGAAGAGACCTCACCTAAGTCTGGAGTTAGTCTTGTGGCCATAGCCTGGCTTCCCTGCCGTGAGCAGCTGTCTGTCCATCCTTTAGCCTGCTGTGTGAAATCGTGTGGGATGGTCTCTATGATGGGTCTCATCTCTTTTCTTCAGCTTCACACTCTAGTTCCCCTGATGGCCTTGGAGGCTTGCTTTGAACTCTAGCCCAATTGACTAGGATTTTGTCAACATGCCTAGCACTTGACATCCCCTGTAATTTGGCAGCTGGATGCCATCTCCTTTAGTTCCCGCCACAGACAGGGTCTTGTTCCAAATTAAATGGACCACCCCAAACTCTGAGGCTGCCACCCACCTGACTTTGTATATTGTGTTTGCTTGGTGACTCCTGGTGTTTTTCCTTTCCTGCAGATGGGATCCTCATTAACATCAGTAATGCTTGGAACTAATACCCCTGTGGGCTGTGATGCAAATTGTCCTTTATTCCTGAGAGAAGAGCAGTTCTGTAGCCAGCCAGTGTTCTTTCCGACCCTGGATTCTGCCCATGCCCAGCTCCCTGTTCCCAGTCCTGCCTTACACATGTCAAGGCTCACATGGTCTCCTACCCGCACTATGAAACTGATATATTGAGTTTCTGGCTTGTGTAAACTAGCTTTATTGACACCAGATTCAACATCAGCATGATTTAATATTTCTGCTGGATCTATATTATGTTCAGCAAGGCACATAAACTTATAGAATAAAGATTTGGGAGTTTATAGTTCAACACAATATATCTGCAAGGCAGCAGCTGACAAACCAATATTACACGATACTCCCTTCTAAAGTTCGTATTAGATATGCAGCCAAGATTGATGAAACCCTAAAAGATAAGTTGAAGGAGAGGATACTTAGCTTCTTTTAGTATGCATGCAAGAATGAAGAGAAGAGATGCTCATTGTTTGATATTTCAGGCTTCTAAGGGGAAAATAACTTTTAGGGGAATTTTCTTGTACAGTCACTTGTGTAGAAAACAATGGTACATAGAAATTTGTTGAGAAGAGAGGAAATAATTGGTCATTATAAAATGCACTATTTATCAGAGAAAGTATTCAGTGAGTGTTTAATATTGAGCAGTCCATTAGAGTGGGCTCTCAATAGTCATAAGTATCTGTTTAATCTAATATTATGTTTAATTGAAAATTACATTATTTTCTATACCTGAGTTTTTAATTTAAAAATAAAAATATGGATTAGATGCAAAAAAATCAAAACTAAAGAATATATCATCTCTCCTTGATGAATCCAGTTTATCCAGCGCCTTAAGGTATGTCAATGATAAACTATAGAATATGCTGTTTATCTTCAAGCCATGTTGTTCCTTAGACTTTCGAATATGTCCATTCCTCTTCCTACTCTTCTACTGCCCCATCTTCTCCTGCTTCCATCTCACATTCCATTGTCCACATGTTTTCCCTTTGTCCCCATGTATTTATTTATTTATTCAGCTAATACTTCAACTATAGGTTGGTGCAAAATAATGTGGTTTTTGCCATTAATTTTAATGACAAAAACTGCAACTACTTTTGCACCAACCTGATAATACTTGGGCATTCTTGTCTGCCTTTCCTCTACTATCTGAGAACCGGGAACTACATCCTATTTCGCGATGTTTCCTCTGGCTAGAACCCTGCTGCAAAATACCACCTAACTCAAACAAAAGCCACAAGTTCAAGAAAGACATGGAATCAAGATAAAGGGATTAAGCTCTAATGTTTGTCTTGCAAGTGTCAAACAGTAGAACATGGAGGGTTTTTAATAATCAGAGAAGCTCTATTGATCCTATAAAGTCACTTTGTATAGTTGATAAGTAATTATTTCTACTATGAAGTTCTGTAGAACTGTGAACTTGGACCCCAGTAAAGAGGTTCCTGGCCAATTAGCTCTCAATATCTGTGAAACTCTGAAGTAAGGTGTGCGAGACCTGAGCCCAGGCCACCATGTTGGTATTATACAGTCAATCCAAAATGTTGGGATTATAGAATTATGCAGTGAATACTATATTTTACAAATCAGTTGAATAGTAAGTTAATTATGGAGTGACAGCTTATTAATATGGCTGCTGACATCAGCTCCATGATGGTGAAACAGTTGACCCATCAGGCTGAGTACTACAATATTATCTAAACACAATATTTGTTTTCACCATTGTATAACAACTCAGAGACGAATCCTTATTTATTTATAAAAATTCTGAGATCTACAGTATATAAAAAGTAATGGAAAGAACAGTTGAGCAATTGAGGTGAAACAGGCTTAAATCAAGGTCTTGGGCAAAAATATCTGGAGTCCTAATGTAATGCTTAGAATTTAAATAATGTTTCAAAGACCGATTTGCTAAAAAGCACTGAAAAGTAACCATACTTTATTTTTTCTTTTATTGTATAATATTTCCTGTGTCACTTGTACTACTTAGCTTCTTTTCAAATGCTAGTTCTTTTTTTTTTCCCGAAGACGGCTGATTAGAGGCTTTTAGTGTTCTTCAGGCTTGGAAATAGCAATATAGTGCATAAAGTTCAACTCTGTGAGCTTTAATTCACAAAGGAAAATGGAAATTCATTGGAATCATGAAGGACACACCCCAAATACCAGGGAGGAGAATGCAGGCAAACAGCCCCCTTGACAGCATCCAGCTGGTAAAAGTAAGTGAAGGCCCAGGATGTGAGAGAGGCAGAGAGCCTCCCTCTGTGATTCACCTTTCCACTGGGCTATCTGAACAACCCAAGACAAGGGAGAACACTTTGTTTCTCCCAAGCCTGGGAGCCAACTTGGGGCTACACTTGGAGTTACTGTAAGGTAAAAACACTGAGAAAAGCCACATTTTCCTAGACCCAGGACCAAGAGCAGGCTGTTATTTTTAATCTGAACCCATACAAACTCAGCCCTTATGAGTTCCAGGGCATAGATTGCAGTACAGTGGGGCCCTCTCTGTTCCACTCTCAGGCAGATCTCCAGACGTTCAAAGCACCCACTCACCTAGATCATCAGCCTGGGCCACCCCACCATTCCTCTGCATAGATCATGATGCAGTGGGGCCCTCTCCACTCCATGCCCAGGCAGATCTCCAGGCAATTGTAATACTCATTCACTTGGATTAGGAGTTTAGGCTGCTGTCCCCTCCACTGATGCAAAGAACTTGGGGCCAAAGAGGTTCTCATTTCCACGCCTAGGCATTTAGTACCTACCCACTAAATTCTCTGTTGTTGCAGGTATGAGCCTGCCATTGCCAGGGACATGTAGGATGGCCTGCCTAGTCTGGCCCCACCCATCTTTTACCTTCCCCCTGGGGCTAAACAGGGAGCTCAGGCCACTGTGCACTCCATGGATCAGCCCATTGTCAGAGGCTACAGAGAACTTCTCCCAGTAAACATCAAGTACATAACCAGCCACATTGGCTGCAGCTGGCTCTTATACATAAGCGTCATCTACTGGCCTCTAGGTCAAATTGTGCAACCCAATTCAAAACCTGACAAAAGAAGTGCATAGAGCAATAAATGCAAAGCCAAACAACCTATCTAAAATCCTCTATAATCACACTGCCTAGGGAGGGTGATGAATAGAAAGAGAAAGAAAAAGTAACTAATAATAATGTATGGAAAGAAAGAAAAAATTCCTACCTGAATGAAAATAATTACAAAAATCAGAAGTGCCAGTATCTCCAGATGAAAAGGAACCAGTACAAGAATTCTGACACCATAAAAAAAATCTGAATATGGAGACTCCACCAAAGGAGAGCACATTAGCTCCCAGTAATGATTCCCAACTGAAATGGAAATCAGAAATGAAAGAAAATTCAAACATGGATTGCAAGGAAGCTCAACAAGATCCAAGACAAGACTGAAAGTCAACATAAAAACTTCTACATCAACCCAGGAATGAAGAAAGAGATAAACTTGTTTAAAAAAGTCAATCAGAGCTTCTGGAATTGAAAAATTCACTTCGGGAATTTCAAAATACAATCAAAAACTTTATCAATAGACTGGACCAAGCAGAAGAAAGAATTTCAGAGCTTAAAGACCCATCTTTTGCACTAATCCTGTTAGACAAAAATAAAGAAAAAAGAATTTTAAAAATAAACAAAGTTTTCAAGAAATATGGGATTATGCAAAATGACCAAACCTACAAATTATTGGCATTCCTGAGAGAGGAGGAGAAAAAGTAAATACCCTGGAAAACATATTTGAGAGAATAATTCAAGAAAATTCACCTAATCTTGCTAGAGAGGTGGACATCCAGATACAATAAATCTATAAAATGACTGGGAGATACTACACAAAATTAACATTACTAAGGCATATAGTCACCAGACATTCCAAGGTCAACACTAAAGAAGAAAAGCCTAAAGGCACCTAGAGAAAAAGGGCATATCACATACAAAGGGAACTACATCAGGCTAACAGCAGACTTTTCAGCAGAAACCTTAAAAGCCAGGAGAAATTGGGGACCTATTTTGAGCATTCTTAAAGAAAGTAAATTCTAACCAATAATTTCATATCCTGCCAAACTAAGATTCATAAACAAGGGAGAAATAAAATCTTTTCCAGACAAGCATGCACTAAGGGAATCTTTTACCACTAGATCAGCCTTATAAGAGATCATTAAGAGAGTTCTAAATATGGAAACAAGAGAATAATACCTGCTACCACAAACACACTTAAGTACATATCCCACAGACCCTATAAAGCAATCACACAACAGAAACTACAAAGCAAACAGCTAAAAACTTTTCGATAGGGTCAAAACCTCACATATCAATATTAACCTTGAAAGTAAATGGTCTAAATGCCCCACTTAAGAGGTAGGCAGCCTATATAACCTACAGAATAGTAGAAAATATTTGCAATAGTGCAAGTATGCATCCAACAAAGGTCTGCTCACCAGAACCGTAAGAAACATAAGCAAAAGACAAATATTAATAAATTCATTAAAAAGTAGACAAAAGACATGATCAGACACTTTTCAAAAGAAGACACAACAAGAGACCAAGAAACACACAAAAATGTTCAACATCACTAATCATTAGAGAAATGCAAATCAAAACTACAATGTGATACCATCTCATAGCAGTCAGAATGGCTATTAATAAAAGTCAAAAACCAACAGATACTGGTAAGGCTGCAGAGAAGAGGGAATGCTTCTACACTGCTGGTGGTAATGTTCTGCCACTGTAGAAAGCAGTTTGCAGATTTCTCAGAGAACTTAGAACTATCATTTGACCTAGTATCCCATTACTGAGTATAGATCCTAAAGAATGTAAATCATTCTATTAAAAACACATAGTACTTGCATGTTCACCTCAGCTCTAGTCACAATAACAAAGACAAGGAATTAACCTATGTACCCATACATGGTGAATGGGATAAAGAAAATGTGATACATATACACAATGGAATATAATGCAGCCATAAGATAGAAGAAGATAATGTCCTTTGCAGCAACATGGATGCAATTGGAGGCCATTATCACAAGCAAATTAATACAGGAACGAGAAACCAAATACCACATGTTCTCACCTATAAGTGGGAGCTAAACATTAGATATTCACAAATATAAAGATGACAAAAATAGATACTGGGGACTACTAGAGGGGAAAGGAAGGGGAAAGGGGCAAGGGTTAAAAAACTGTTAGGTATTATGCTCTCTACCTATGTGATAAAACCATTTGTATCCCAAATCTTTGCATTATACAATATACCCATGTAACAAGCATGCAAATGTACCCCCCAAATCTAAAATAAAACTTGAAATTATTTTTAGTAAAACTAAAGAAACTACAAACAGCCTATAAATATATGAAAAATTTCAACATCACTAGTAATAAAAAAATTAAAATTAAAACAGTGAGACATATATTTTACTTGTCATCTTAACTAAGCTTTAAAAAAAATCATAGTACTTATGGCTGGCAATGGTTCTGAGGAAAATAAACTCTTCAACTTTATGGAGGGAGTGTGAATTTTCACAACCATTGGTAAAGTCATTTATTTATATGGATCAAAGGGTTTATGTTTATACCTTTTGATAAGGCAATTCCATTTATAACAATTTATCCTAAGGAAATCACTAGAAATGTTCACAAAGATTTATTTCCAAGGAGGTTCCTAGCAGTGTTGCATATGATAACAAAAAATATTAGAACAACCAAATATGAAGACTATTTATTTATATTCCCCAACACTAAGGGATTTGTTAAATAGATTGTTAGATTCATATAATGGAATGCTAAGTGGTCATTAAAAATCAAGTTCTCAAATCATTCTTAATTTCAAGAAAAAAAGCCTATGGTGTAGAGTCAAGTGGAAATAAAAAGAATGCTGGACTGTAACAAAAAAACAAAGCAATGTTAATCTATCAAAAAAGAGGAAAGTAAAGTTTTCAACTGGGCAATACCAATAGTATACTTTTCAAGATTTGCTGATCTATGTAAGCTGCTAGCAGTAATATGAGAAAAATATATATAATATTGAGAAAAATATTTTCAAAGAGAAGGTCTTAGAGATAAATTACACTTTTGCTAAAATGCAAGCTGTGGAGTTTCAGAAGGAACAAAGAAAATAGCTGCAAGGAGAAATGGCCAGATGTTAACACTATCTCTTAAAATTTGTGTACATTTATTTTTTAAATTTATTCTTTTTTGGTATTGAGTCCTATAAATTTTGATACATTTATAGAGTTATGTAACTACCCCACAGTCAAGATACAGAAACAATCCTTCATCCCCCTAAAATTTCCTCATGCCTCTCCTTTTTAGTAAAACATTCATCACAACCTGACAGTTAGTGATGATGTTTCTGTTCTCCACCTCTATCAATTACATACTGGTAGTATAATAATCCAGAAAATAGTCATTAACACTTTGTCTAATATTTAAAATATTTTAAAAATTGAATTTGAACTTACAAAAGTATAGTTGTTGCAAAGACATGTTATAGGGTGAGAAATTATTTTTTAAAAAAACAACAGGCCGGGCGTGGTGGCTCACACCCATAATCCCAGCACTTTGGGAGGCCGAGGTGGGCAGATCACGAGGTCAGGAAATCGAGACCATTCTGGCTAACACGGTGAAACCCCATCTCTACTAAAAATACAAAAAATTAGCTGGGTGTGGTGGTGGGCGCTTGTAGTCCCAGCTACTCGAGAGGCTGAGGCAGGAGAATGGCGTGAACCCGGGAGGAGCAGCTTGCAGTGAGCCAAGATCGCGCCACTGCACTCCAGCCTGGGCTACAGAGCAAGACTCCGTCCCCCAAAAAAAACAAAAAAAAGACAAAAAAACCTTTCAAGCATAAAACACCTGAAATTCTAAGCAATAAATGTAATAAAAATGTGAATTTGTGGAGGAAAGAAAATATTTCTGACAAAGTTAAGCTTGCTCATGTCAATTTATAGTGGAAAAACTTCAGATTCAACTTAAAATGTGAATTTATATTAATTTAAATTTATTTTTGAGGAGAAGTGAGCAAAATGTTGAAGACCAATCAACTAAAGGATTGGCCCATCTGTGAAGAGTACTTCCTCATAAAAATCTTTTTGTTCATGATCCTTTACTTCCTCAACCTTCCCACCAAATTAAGTCCTGTTTTCCTTCCATATCCCCTGGTATTTCTCTTTTTCTATACTCTAATCACGTATACATTAAGTAATTATTTAATATCTGTGTTCTTCACTAAATTATGAGCATCAGCATGGGTATTCAGTCACATTGTTTTACTGATTAAATATCTATATTTTCTTTAGAATGAAATGTGAGATCCTTGAGATCAAAGATCACATCTTTGTATTCCCATGGCCCAGTACTGTGCCTCTCATATAATAATTCCTAAAAAGTATTTCATTTAATGATGAAGTTGTAAGAGAAGAATGTTATAAATCATTTAAGAAATTGAGAAGACCTTTGTGGCACCAATGTCATGGCACCATGGTAGAGTTGGTTAACTCTCCACAAAATTCCATGCTTACCCTTCGATAATTTGATGGTGTTATTGGGAGGCAGTTACCCAGCCAGGGCATGTGAACAGCAGGAGGCCTATAACTTTTAGACTTCTGTTTTTTTTAAATAAAGTCATATGTCTTCTTCACTCTTTTCTCTTCCTCTTATTGGATACAGAGGTTTTCAAGGCCCCAGAAGATGACACCTCACCAAGACAGAGAGGGCCTTGGTCTCTGAATCACTTATTGGAGGAATGCTGCTTGCTGACCTGCACCTTCCCTATGTAACACATACCAACATAAGCATCAAATACAGTTTTGTTGAGTTCAGCCTTTGAACAGTGGGGATTTGTTTGTTATAGCAGCTAGCATGACCAAAAAGCCCAGTGCTTGTACTGCCTAAGGGAAGATGGGCTCCTGTTTAAAACAATAAAAACAATGGAGGAGTGGTGTAGCAAAAGGCCCTGTGACTAGACAAATAGGATTTAGTAGCTTAGAAATGTAGCATTTTAACTAGGAGACCCTATCCAAAGGGTAGCTTGGAGAAAACAAAAGCAGCCTGATATAAACAGTGGGAATTCAAATTCAAGTGTTTCTGAGGGAAAATATTCCAGAAAAGAAATATCAAGATTGTCTTTAAATCTGTTGAAAGGAAATAGACAAGAAGAGTCAGGGAAGACTTTGTGATGCAGTAGTAAGGAGCAAGGAGCAGATAAAACAAAATTATTAAAAGCCTGGGTGAAAATTTCTAATGGATTAATTAAATACGCTGGTGGTCACATGTCACCAAATGGACACATTCTTCCAGGCTTTGGAGAACCTGGCTGAGAGCAACTTTGAAAATCTTCTTTTTTCTTTTTCTTTCTCTCTTTCCATTTTTAAAAAGTGGCAATTGAGTAAATAAAAAATTTCAATTGGGACCTTTCAAAGCTGAGAGCATCTTTCTAGCTCAGAAGAGTAATTGCTCATTTTACATGCTTTGAAAAACTGAGCCAGGGAAATAAAAATGATTTTCACCTTATTCCATATTTCATCTAATAGGTCAAGAAACAACTACCTACAATGGGCAAAGCACTGTGGGGAATGACACAGTTTGTCCCCAGTGGGTATATCATATGTGTCTTGATGTGGTGGAGCCAGGAAGAGGGAAGACAGACCTGAGCTCAGAATGTTAAGAATGCAGCCATCTAGGACTGCTCTGTGACTGTGAAAACCTCAGCCTCAGGAAGGCTGTTTGCTCTGGGAAAGAGGGTGAGATCTAAATGGTTTCAAGGCAATTTACAAATGTCCCCAGGAATCTAGTATAGTGGTCACATGGGACTACAAGAAGCAGTGAGATGAGTATTTGTAGTAGAATTATAGGTGATTCTGAGGATATGAGTAATAGAAAGAGTTCCTGCAGATCTGGGTTTGTTAAGTATAGATTTACCTGGCAGCTTTACTCCATATGCCAGAAAAACTCTGGCTGGGGACTTAATATCATTGCTCAGCTCCTGGAGATGGCTTAGTTGAACCATTTCCTGAATCATCCCCGTTTAAAA
The DNA here is from genome assembly GCF_028885625.2 of Pongo pygmaeus. Classification (NCBI taxonomy): domain Eukaryota; kingdom Metazoa; phylum Chordata; class Mammalia; order Primates; family Hominidae; genus Pongo; species Pongo pygmaeus. The sequence continues at coordinate 66,782,495 of NC_072390.2, forward strand.
AAATTGAAGACATAAAGCAAAAACATTCTTAATTTGCTAGGTGGCTTTGCTCATTGTTTCCCAATATTTGGAAACATACACCATGTTGCAGCCTGTTTCACCAAAACAACAAACAACAACATTGCACAGCTGGATAAGAAGAAAGGTGGAGAAAGGAATTGTCATTGCTACTCCCTTCAGCAGAAGGACGTAGCAAGGACAATTGTTTTATGCACCATTGCTAAGCTGAGTGATCAACCAAAACTCAGACTTAAATAAAGCTGATATGAAGGAGTTGCCACATTTTTCTTTCCAGTTATCTCCATTTCTTTGCTTCATTTGATAAGGGTTTTTTGAATTACCTAATCTATGTCATATGAGTTATAATAATGCTTAAAATTCAAGGCATGTTAATTAAATACCTTGAAAGAGAAAAAATCAGGCCCATAGGGAACACAAAGAAAGGGACAAGTGATTCTAAATGGGAGAGATCAGCTGAGGCTTTATGGAAAAAGATACTGCTTGATCTTGACTTTGAAAAACAGAAATTAAACAAAAAACTTCTTCCAGATGTGTAATATACATATGGAAACTTGCACACACTTTCAGTGTACAGGTTGATGAATTATTCTGAAATAGAAGCAAAACATTTCAAGCATCTAGAAGCTCCATCCTGCCTTGTCCTAATTATTATCCACCCCTCCTCCCTAAAAGTAACCACTGTCTTGATGATATGGTTGGCTATGTCCCCACCAAAATCTCATCTTGAATTGTAGCTCCCATAATTCCTACATGTCATGGGAGGGACCTGGTGGGAGATAATGAGTGGGTCTTTCCCATGCTGTTCTCATGATATGAATAAATCTCATGAGATCTGATGGTTGTATAAAGGGGAGTTCCCCTGCACAAGCTGTCTTGCCTGCCACTGTGTAAGATGTAACTTTGCTACTCATTTGCCTTGCACAATGATTGTGAGGCCTCTCCAGCCATGTGGAACTGTGAGTAAGTTTTACCTCTTTCTTTTATAAATTACCCTGTCTCAGGTATGTCTTTATTAGCAGCATGAGAACAGACTAACACAGAAAATTGGTACCAGGAGTGAGGTGCTGCTGTAAAGATACCCCAAAATGTGGAAGCAGCTTTGGAATTAGGTAACTGGCAGACATTGGGACAGTTTGGAGGGCTCAGAAGAAGATAGAAAATGTGAGAAATTTGGAACTTCGTAGAGACTAGGAGGACTCAGAAGACAGGAAGATGTGAGAAAGTTTGAATCTTCCTAGAGACTTGTTGAATGGCTTTGACCAAAATGCTGATAGTGATATGGATGATGAAGTCCAGGCTGAGGTGGTCTCAGATGGAGATTAGGAACTTGTTGGGAACTGGAGCAAAGGTCACTCTTGCTATGCAGAGACTGGAAGCATCCTGCCCCTGTGCTAGAGATCTGTGGAAATTTGAACTTGAGAGAAATGATTTAGGGTATCTGGCAGAAGAAATTGCTAAGGAGCAAAGTGTTCAAGAGGAAGCAGAGCATTAAAGTTTGGAAAATTTGCAGCCTGATGATGTGATAGAAAATAAAAACCCATTTTCTGAAGAAAAATTCAAGCCGGCTACAGAAATTTGCATAAGTAATGAGAAGCCAAATGTTAATCACTGAGACAATAGGGAAAATGTCTGCAGGGCATGTCAGAGGTCTTCACGGCAGCCCCTCCCATCACAGGCCCAGAGGCCTCGAGGGAAAAATGGTTTAGTGGGCTGGAGACAGGTCCTTCCTGCTTTGTGCAGTCTCAGGATTGGTGCCTGTGGCCCAGCCATGGCTGAAGGGGGCCAATATAGAGCTCAGGCCATTGCTTCAGAAGGTGCAAGTCCCAAGCCTTGGTGGCTTCCATATGGTGTTGAGCCTGTGGTGCACAGAAGTCAAGAACTGAGGTTTGAGAACTTCTGCCTAGATTTCAGAGGATGTATGGAAATGCCTGGAAGTCCAGGCAGAAGTTTGCTGCAGGGGTGGGGCCCTCATAGAGAACATCAGCTAGGGCAGTGTGAAGGGAAATGTGGGGTGCAAGCCCCAACACAGAGTCTCCACTGGGGCACTGCCTGGTGGATCTGTGAGAAGAGGGACACTGTCCTCCAGACCCCAGAATGGTAAATCCAATGACAGCCTCTACCATTTGCCTGGAAAAGCCGCAGACACTCAATGCCAGCCTGTGAAAGCTGCCAGCAGGGGGCAGGGGGTGCTGTATCCTGCTAAGCCACAGCGGCAGAGCTGCCTAAGGCTGTGGGAACCCACCTTTTGCATCAGCGTGACCTGGATGTAAAAGACAGAGTCAAAGGAGATCATTTTGGAGCTCTAAGATTTGGCTGGCCTGCTGGATTTCAGACTTGCATGGGGCCTTCAGCCCCTTCATTTTGGCCAATTTCTCCCACTTGGAAAGGATGCATTTACCCAATACCTGTACCCCCCATTGTGTCTAGGAAGTAACTAACTTGCTTTTGATTTTATAGGTTCATAGATGGAAGAGACTTGTTTATAGGCTCATAGATGGAAGAGACTTGCCTTATCTCAGGTGAAACTTTGGACTGTGGACTTTTTGAGTTAATACTGAAATGAGTTAAGACTTTGGAGTCCTATTGGGAAGGGATGATTGGTTTTGAAATCTGAGGACATGAGATTTGAAAGGGATCAGGGGCAGAATGATATGGTTTGACTCTGTCCCCACCCAAATCTCATCTTGAATTAGTAGCTCCCATAATCTCCATGTGTCATGGGAGGGACCTGGTGGGTGGTAATTGAATCATGGGAATGGATTTTTCCCATGCCATTCTTGTGATAGTGAATAAGTCTCACAAGATCTGGTTCTATAAAGGGAAGTTCCCCTGCACGTGCTCTCTTGCCTGCCACCATGTAAGATGTGACTTTGTTCCTCATTTGCCTTCTGCCATGATTGTGAGTTCTTCTCAGCTCCATGTGGAACTGTGCATCAATTAAACCTCTTTTCTTTATAAATTACCCTGTCTTGGGTATGTATTTATTAACAGCATGAGAACAGACAAATACACTTGATATTTAACATCACAGACTAGTTTTATCTATACTTGAATTTTATGTAAGTGAAATCACACAGTATATATGCTTTCATATTGGGTTATTTGGTTCTACATTTTGTTTCTAGGAGTGGTCAGTTTTGTTGCATATTGCAACTTTTCATTAATTTTTATCGCTCTGTGGTATTCCATTTCATATATATATATATATTAGTTTATCCACTTTACTGTTGATGAAAATTTGGTTATTTTCAACATTTGGCTCTTACAAATAATGATGACATGAACATTTTAGGTACCTATCTTTTGTTGTCCATGTGTATGTATTTTTCTTGATCATATATCTGAGAATAACATTTTTGAGTCATAAGGCATGAATGCATCTGAATAATTTTATTTGATAATGTCAAAACTGTTCACCAAAGTGATTGTTGAATAGGATTTAACAAAGGAAACTGTGGAAAAGACAATTGGAGACAGAAATATTTTCATGGTGAAGACACTGAGGCATGATGGAGCCTGGCAGGCTCCAAGACCTGTGAGTCTTTTAGGGTAGCTGGAAGTTCCAGCCTATGAGGGATGTATCAAGTGTAGGTAGGGACAAGAATATGGAAGGCCTTAATGACTTTCTAGGAAATCAGAATTTTATAAGTAATTGGAAATCATCAAGGAAGCTTGCATAGGGAAGCAATATGATCAGATCTGTGATTTGGGAAGAGGAGTCAGTTTGAAGTGTCTACTAAGTAAGGTCTTAGGAAGGAGAGGATGAGATTCTGAATCTGAATATTGAGAATGGAGATCACTATCCATCTAGGAAGTAGAATAGCTGAAGATAGCACTTGTCTCAGAGACAAGCGCTCTCTTTTTGCAGCTTAGGGCCCTTTTCCTGCCGAGTTCTGGAAGGTTTCACTGTACTTATTCCCTTCCTTCTCTTTAACAGCCACAGGTATTGCCTTTTTAAAAATAATTCCTTATATTCTCTCTTTTAGTAAGATTTTTATTCTAATAATAAGAACTACTGTGTGGTTTTAAGTAGCGATCAGGTGGGAAAAATGGACAATTTTATATGTGTAATAAATATTAGAGATAAGCAAGAAGTTACACAGGAGCTGTTGGATTTAAATAGTTCTCTGTAAAAGACGCTGTCAGTTTAAAAGATGCCAAAAGAGTTTATAATTTCTTATCCACACACCCAAATATTGGGATAAGCCCAGTCAATAGCTAGTGCTCTCTTTACAGTTTTAATAGAAACGGCTTCACAATCTCAGGATAATTTGTGTGAAACCATATTAACCACTGATCACCAGAAGATGAATTTAACCTGATTGTTTTATTATGGTATTAGCACACTGCTAAGGGGATCGGATGGGTCAACAAAGAAGTAGATAATTATGTGGCAAAGAATGAGTTCTGTCAATCAGTTTTTTTTTTCTAGCCACACCGAAAAATACATTAACAAACCCCTACAATGTCAAAGGCTTGACATAACCCCTGTTTTTCAACATGAATCTGCCATTCTTTAACAGCTTTTGGGGCTTGGGTTCAATTAGTTTCAGTCTTCGTGGTATGAGCTGAAACCTAGGCTGAGGCAATCACAATAAATACTTGGTAGACTCCAGAAGAATGATTGTATTCCCTAGCCACAAGCAATTAAGCACTAGATGTATTCCTTGTAAACCTTTGCAAATGCAATGAAAAACATGTTTTAAAAGACAAATAATTAAGTGGCTTCTTTCCTTTGGTGGCATTTAGGTAAGGGAAAATTAAAGCTTCTTCTTTCACCTAAGAGGAAAGGAGATTTTCTGCTATAAAAATTACGATGGCTTGCGTACAACCTGCTGGTAATCTTTCAGAAATTATAGAGAATGGGATAGATGCCAGAAACCAGATGGGCAAATGTCCTGAAATTTAAAAGGAGAAAAAGAATGTCTTTTACAAACTACTGGGGGAGAAACTTAATTTCAATTCCCTACCAACTTTTAGAATGTATTAATAAGAATTTCGATTCTTTTTTTAAAAGAGTCTTTCTCTGTCACCCAGGCTGGAGTTCAGTGGTGCAATTTCGGCTCACTGCAACCTCTACCTCTTGGGTTCAAGTGATTCTCCTGCCTCAGCCTCTCGAGTAGCTGGGATTACAGGCACACCAGCCATGCCTTGCTAATTTTTGTATTTTTAGTAGAGAAGGGGTTTTGTCATGTTGGCCAGGCTCGTCTCGAACTCCTGACCTCAGGTGACCCACCTGCCTCGGCCTCCCAAAGTGTTGGAATTATAGGCATCAGCCACTAGCCAAAAATTTAGATTTAAAAGGGAACTAAGCAGCCTTATTCTCCAATCCTCTCTAGTTACTCTTTCCCAGTCTCCTTTGGTTACCGTTCATCTTCAACTTGATCCACAGGTATCTTCCTTCCTTAGTACTCTATTTCATTTTATTGAAATATGCTCCCTGGAGCATCTTGCTACAAGTATGGCTTCACCCATGTCTATATGCCAATAACCTCCACCACATTTAAACCTAGGGCCCAGATTCTTCTTCTGAGGTTCATGTATCAATTGATATAGAATTACCTGGGTATGATATTGGGTAATGAAAGTCAACTTAATCGTTTGGCCAACGTCCTTCCTATAAACAACTTATCCAACCCCAGATCTGTTACTCTTTCTATAATCCCTCTGTCTGTATTCTGACCACTCGTGCCCCTAAGTCAGAAACACAGCAGTTGTCACTTCTTCCTTCCTTTGCTCTATACATCTAGCTAATTATTAATTCCAGTCACTTATTCCAGCTGAAAATGTTCATATCTCTTTCTTCCTCTCCACCTCCACTGTAATTCAGACTCACCTCATAGTTTGACAAAAATTACTGCTCAGCTTCAGAAGTTATCTCCCAGTTCTGGTAGAGCACCTTCTCTCTGATAGCCAAAATGGTTTATGCATGACATTTACCTTACTATGTCACCACCATGCCTGAGCATTGTCAGCATTTTTGTGTATTCAGAATAGAAGAAAACATATTGGAATGCACATTTATTGGTTGCTCTTGCCTTTCTTCTAATTGAGGCACTTCTTTCCCCTTCCCGCTGTACTAGCCATTGCGTATAGGCATGGGAGAGGATGCCCTGGTAGTTGGGTATCAGAGTTTCCTCTAAATGTACGCATTTCTTAATTCCTTGGAAAACTTAAAAATTATACCTCTGTGCCTCATTGCAGACTGACAGAATTGAAGCACCTGGTCTTTCAGTCTATAACTTTGGCAAGTGTCCCACCTGATTTTGGTGCAGGTTTGCATTTGAGAACCACAGCTGTGATGGATAAGAGGGAGGTGGGAGGACTTGTCTGTCTCCTAATGATCTTACACTACATTAGGGAAGTTAACATGACTATACTTGCAAAAACTATGGTATAAGGTGAGGCAGATATTAGGAAACATGAGAAGATAGAGAGTAGGTTAGAATTTTGCTGTTGGAAATTAAAGGCATTTGGGCAATACTAAGGAACCACTTTTCATCAAGGAAATCTTTCTGAAAATAAGGTCTTGGGCTAGCCTCTCTGAATTACATTTCTTACTCTGATAAAAATTTTAGAGAGCTTTTATTCCACAGGTTTGTCTTTTTAATATGTTACTTCGGCTTGCAAAATTGTACTCCACTTCTGAAGGGAAAAGCCTATCAAGTCATTCAAAAATAATTTCTTAGCATAGAAATGAAGGCTGATGGCTACAAGGCACAGATGACAGGATAATGTGCATGTGCGGTGTCTCTAATACTAACTCTTAGCAAGAGCATGAGAGGCTGGGCATGGTGGCTCGCGCCTGTAATCCCAGCATTTTGGGAGGCCAAGGCAGGAGGATCACTTGAGGTCAAGAGTTCCAGACCAGCCTGGCCAACATGGTAAAACCCCATCTCTACTGAAAAACAGGAAAATTAGCTGGGCATGGTGATGTGTGCCTGTATACCTAGCTACTTGGGAGGCTGAGGCAGGAGAATCACTTGAACCCAGAAGGGGGAGGTTGCTGGTGAGCCAAGATCATGCCACTGCACTCCAGCCTGTGTGACGGAGCAAGATGCCATCTCAAAAGAAAAAGAAGAAAAAATAAATAACATGAACGTAAGTGAGTCTACATACTCACTCAGTTCTCCTTATGGTCCTCTGCACACAATATGCTGCTCCCAACTCTATGTCCTTAATTATGCATTCATGCATCTCCCTATGCATTTCCTTAAATCTTACCTATCATTCAGACTATACCTTGAAAGGCTCTGTATACTCTAGCTCATCCTACTATTTTTAGGATCTGAATTAGTGACCATTCCCACTCACAGTCATTGTCATCTCCTCCTTTTAACATTCACCAAGTGCTTACTTTGTAACAAGCATTGGATTAAATGTTTACACAAAATAGCTAATTTAATCCTCATGATAATTCTGTAAATTCAGCAGCATTTTTATCTTCACTTTACAGACAAAGACAGAGAAATTTAAATTGCCCACAGTGACAGGGCCTGCAAGTGGCAAAGTAGGGATTGGAGCCCAAGTCTCAATGGTTCCCGAGTCCAGGATGGAATAGTGCTGCCGTTAGGTTCTTTGTAACTATTTCATTCATATCAGTTTCTTCTCCTTCCCCCAGGTCACTGTAGTTTCCCCAGAGAAATGATTTAGTGGAGTGAGCCAATCATTGAATAGTAGTCCGTGTGATGGTGACTGTTCTCTTACAGACTCATTCTCAGCACACCTCCGCCTACCTCTGTGTGCCAGGTGGCTGGCCTCTGTGAATCGCATCATCCAAACTCCTTTGACCTCTGTCTTCCTTCTGGTTGCATCTGGCCAACAGGAGTCAGGAGAATGGAGGAGAGAGAAGCCAGAGTATTTCTTCCCTGCTTCATCTCTGCTTTGGGGCTGCTTGGCAATGATGGTATCTCTCTCTTTACTACTCAAAATTTGAGCAAGTATTTTCCCTCCATGGTTTCAGTTCTCAGTAGTTTCCAATACTTTATTTCTTTCTCTTGTTCCCTTGGCCCTAGGGGTGGTAGCAGCTTCCCACTGTTGCTAGCTTCTGGGTGCCTCATTCTCCTGGTTTGTTCCTGTTTCTCACACTGCTGTTATTAATCACTACTGCATTTGGAGCATCTGGGTTCATTCTGGTTCTCGCCAGGAGACTACCTGATATACATAGCATAACTGGTTTTTACATGCAGCTTTGTACTAACCAGCCCAGCCTTTTCCTGTAGCTCCAGGCATATAAACCTGATTCTCCAACAAGACCATTCCCACCTGGATGCCCCATCAATGTTTTAAACTTAACATTTCCAAACCTGAAGGTATATGTTTCTACAAGGTCTATGTTTGACCCTATATTTCCTAGGCTGGTAGCTGAGTCATTTCAGTTAGAAACCTCTAAGTTATTCTAACCTCTTACTCCTTCATTTTCTCATAGTCAATGCTACTAAGTTCCTTAGTTTACATCCTTACTACAGTTTAAATCCACTTCTTCCTTTCTCTTTCCCTGATGCCACGGTTTCTGTTTAGATTCCCACTGTCTATCATTTGGACAATTAAATTGCAATAGCTTCTTAATTGGTTTCTTCAACTCCAGTCTTGCACATCAATGCTTCTGCCAGAGTGAGCTTTATTTTTAATTTAAAAAGCAAATAGATGTATATATTGGAAATTCAAATAATGTATTTACAAAGTTAAAAGTCTTCCCTCTTAACCTCAAAGCCACTCCATGGTGGTAACTACTAAATTTATTTTAGATATGATCGTTTTTCTGTGTGTATAAATCATGTATACATACTAACACATGTAGACTTACTTAAAATGGTATTATACAATATGCAGTTTAACAATTTAGAATACTATAGGTGAGTTATTATTTTAAAACTAAGATCTAATACTATCTCTCTTATTTCTTAAAACTCTTCTGTAGGATCCTATCATTTTAGGATAAAGTCCAGGCACTTCTATATGATAGCACCAAACCCTGCATGATGAAACCCTTGTCGAATTATCTGGCCTCATCTCTTCCTACATTCTTTTTCATCCTATGGTCCAGTCATATTGAAGTGCTAACTGCTTCCTAAAAACACCTGACTGTTTCAAGTCCTCTTTGCCTCTCTACATACTTCTCTATTTATGCTAATTTGAGAATGTGTGTTTCTTCACTTAGTAGATTTTAAGCCTCTCAAGGAAAAAGCCATTGCTAGGAAGCTGGTTAATAATTTCTGACTTTTGAGACCTCTAGAAAATATAGATCCTCTCTGATTGCCGGTTTCATTTTGATTGACACCATCTCCTTATTTCTTAGCTTTGATTCCTAACCTAGTTAGTGGTTGTAAGCTAAGGAATCTTTATATTTGGAAAGTTGCATCCCTGAATGTCATGTGCCACCTTCTAAATGTTTTCACTGCTATAGATTTAGTTTAAAGTATCTACCTATTACGGGTTTTAGATGGTCATTTTCTATAACATCAATGCCAGAAAATAAAGAGAACTAATTAGAATATTACACTTTACTTATCCCTTAAAATTTCTGATATAAAATAGGTTTTTAGACTTAGAAATGTTGCTATTGATCTCTATTGTATCTTGAAAATAAATGTGTAGCATAGCAAACCAAAAAAAGAAAAGATAGGTAAATACAAGCAAAAATCATTGATATTTATACCATAAATATTTTAAACTCAGGTGGCAAAGAGAAGAATGGACACATATAAACTGCTTCCCTTAAAATAGTCTTGGGAAAATAACCTAGGAGAACATGTACATTTCTGCCTTCTTTCAAAAATTAACATACAGAGTAGGAATAACTATGTAGATGATCAATTTAGTCTAATTCTGCTTTTTTTAATTTCTAAGTTATTGTATTTTTTTAAATTAAATTAAATTTTAAGTTCTGGGATACATTTACAGGACCTGCAGGGGTTTGTTACGTATGTAAATGTGCACCATGGTGGTTTGTTGCACCTATCAACCCATCACCTAGGATTTAAGTCCCTCATGCTTTAGCTATTTATCCTGATACTTCTCTCCCTCCACCTTCCTGACAGGCCCCAGTGTGTATTGTTTCCCTCCCTGTGTCCATGTGTTCTTATTGTTCAGCTCCCACTTATAAGTGAGAACATGTGGTATTTAGTTTTCTGTTCCTGTGTTAGTTTGCTGAGGATAATGGCTTCCAGCTCCATCCATGTCCCTGCAAAGGACATGATCTTGTTCCTTTTTATGGCTGCATAGTATTCCATGGTTTATATGTAACACATTTTCTTTATACAGTCTATCATTGATGGACATTTGGGTTGACTCCATGTCTTTGCTATTGTGAATAGTGCTGCAATGAAGATACATGTGCATGCATCTTTATAATATAATTATTTATATTCCTTTGGGTATATACCCAGTAATGAGATTGCTGGGTCAAATGGTATTTCTGGTTCTAGGTCTTGGAGGAATCGCCACACTGTCTTCCACAATGGTAGAACTAATTTACTGAATCCTGCTTCTTAAACTGGAAGTAAATTTATCTGGAGGGGCAACTTGGCATAACTCCGTAGCACTCATAACTTACCAATGTGGGAGTACCTTTGGAGTCATAGGAAGGTATTTTAAATTATTTTATTTAAATTTATAAAATTTAAAATTTATACTATAAATTTACAAGGAAATGTATCTGATATAGTTCTAAGAGTATGAAATATTTGAGAGTAATTAAAAATTTAACACAGGCTAGTGGTAGTCCATGTCAATATTTGGAGCTGAGTTCCCCAAGTGAACACTTGGAGATCAAGAGATATTTGTAGGAGTTTTCACTCTCTAGGAATTTCTGTCTGTGAAAAAGAACAGTCAAAATGTGACCTATAAATACTTTAGGCAAAATTATTAGAAAGAATTTAGAATGCATACAATACACTTTCTAGAATGTTTTGTAGCAATAATACTCCAAAATCCATCTTACCAAGTAAGACTTTCCTTAAAGTGAGAGGCACTGTTTGGATCTCAGGTGCACTCATGATAAGTTTCTTTTGTTTGTTTCTTTGTGTGGACACAGTTGGTGAGACCATGCTTTTGAGCTATCCAGTCTTGATAGCGGCAGAGACTTTCTCCTGGGCTCACCATGGCAATAAAATAGAGAGTGAAAAGAACCCTGAGGTATTAGCTTGTGAGAACTGTAATGAGTCTGCTCAGAGCCTTGCAAATTTTTTTTCCCTTCTTTCATTTTCCACAGTTGTAAGTCCTTATTGTGCTAATGGATACAGGGGTCATAATATGATGAATGTAGAAAGATACTGGCCAGATTGCGTTAAACTTTAAGAGTAAGTAGAATCTAATCTCAGAGGTGTAAGGGAAGCCTTCCAGACAGTAGAAACAGCATGAGCAGAGGCAGGATGGTAGTAGAGAATTACCTGGTGAATGTATCACCATTACCTGTGAAAGAACAAAGAAGACAATGGTAACAAAGACGAGGAGACGTGGATGCGTGTTCTACTGTACGATGTGCTATGTCATCCCACTTCCCTGGGCCTAACTATGTGAGTGAACTGTATGTGTATGGCTGTGGCTATGGTTTGGACGTGGTTTGTTTGGTGCCAAGCCTCATGTTGAAATTTGGTCACCAGTGTGGGAGGTGGGGTTTAGTGGGAGATGTTTGGATTGTGGGATAGATCCCTTATAAATGGCTTGGTTTCATTCTTATGGGACTAAGTGAGTTCTCATTCTTAGTTCCTGTGAGAACTGGTTGTTGAAAAGAGCCTGGTACCTCCTCCTCTCTCCCTTGTTGCTTTTCTCACCATGTGATCTATGCACACATTGACTTCTCTTTCTCCTTCTACCATGAATTGAAGCAGTCTGAAGCCCTCACCAGCAGACACTGGTGCCATGCATCTTGTATAGTCTAAAGAACTGTGAGTGAAATAAACCTCTTTTCTTCATAAATTACCAGCCTCATGTATTCCTTTATAGCAAAACAAATGGACTAAGACAGTACGTGTATTATATATACACATAAGGATTTGTGTTAAGAATGTATCATTTTTTGTTAATAATGGTCATAATATCAGTATTTTGAGATATGACTTGTTTTATCATTTACTGAGAGGGGCACTTGGCTTGTAACAACTTATCTACAATTTCATGCATCTCTTTGTGATGTGGTTTGAACACTGCCTGCTACCACAAAACAAAATTATATCACTGATGATTTGACTCAACTAAGTTACATAGGATCAAAAAGGTAGAGCAATGGTTCCCATGTTTGGTCCAAAGATGGTGGTGGCTGGTGCATAAACATCATCTGAGGATTTTAATACAAATACCAATTCACGTGCTTTGTCCCTGGAAAGTTTAATTTATAGGTTGGGTTTGGGGTCTGGAAATATGCACTTAAATAAGTTCTGCAAGTTATTCTGATGGGCAGTCTGGTTTAGGAGCTAGTGTTCTACCTGTTTTTCTGCTTTTGTGGGTGTTTCATTCTTTTAGGTTCGTTTTCATCTTCATTTCACAGGAAAAGTTCCCTTTTAAAACTCCAAGTCTATCTTAACTGAACAAAAAGAAGGGAGATTTCTCTATGTGATGGTCAGTGGGGCTATGACAGATGGTAGCAGAAGCAACCGTACTAGCTCCAGAATTTGCATTGAGAAAGAGAGAGTCACAGAGGATGAGAGTCAGAACCTGCTCGGCCATCAGGTGCCTCCCCTCTTATCCTCCTCAGCATGTGAGATAGGCAAGGAACCTCCTTGCTGCAGATGGAGGGATATTGGAAGCCATCTAGTCTAGCATCTTTTTCTAGCAAAAATTTTAAGGAATCAATTCAAAGTGACCACAGTCAGGCAGTGAGCCTGCATTGCACCTTCAGGGTATCATCAGGGGTTCCTCAATTGTCTTGTAATTTTGTGGCTCTGGTGGCATCTGACTGTGACTGAGTTCAGACCTGCCCAAGGCAGTGTTTCCAGGAATGAGCTTCTGAAGGAGGGCCTGGCAAATTTCCCTTTCAGGGGAGATGGTAATCAGACACTCAGGGCCATGGCAGAGAACTCTTAGCAGAGTGAATGCTGACTCTGAATCAAAGCCTTCTCCTCGGGCTCCTTTCCACATCTTGCCCTCTCTGCAAACATTAGCTGGGTTGAATGTGAGGACTAAGGCTCTTCATATCAAAGTCTTTTCCCTGGATGGTAATTATTTATTTTTATTTATTTATTTTTATTTTTTTGAGATGGAGTCTCACACTGTCGCCGGGGCTGGAGTGCAGTTGCGCGATCTCGGCTCACTGCAGCATCCGCCTCCCAGGGTTCAAGCGATTCTCATGCCTCAGCCTCCCAAGTAGGTGGGATTATAGGCTCCTGCCACCATGCCCAGCTAATTTTTTGTATTTTTAGTAAAGACGGGGTTTCACTGTGTTGGCCAGGCTGATGTCGAATGCCTGACCTCGTGATCCACCCATCTCGGCCTGCCGAAGTGCTGGGATTACAGGCGTGAGCCCACTGTGCCTGGCCGGTAATTATTTTTTTAACAGGTTGAGGTAACTACATAGTCATTTGTGTCTGGGGATAAGTTTCCTGGCCTATTTTCAGTACATTTCTCTCTTTTCTATAATTGTCACACTCTTTAATGAGGCTTGAAACACTCAATTTCCTGACCTCTGTCTCAAAGACCCTGGTGTTCAGTGCCTATCAAGACTGTGGGAACCTCTTAAGAATGAAGGTAGAATTCTGATGATCATCCCCCACCCCCAAATATTTTGTGGCTAAGTGTTAACAATGCTGTTGTATTTCCCTTCAGCTAAGACTGTCTCCATTGAATTCTTGTTGTAGCCTGGAATCAGTTCCAAAGTTTTAGCTAACTGGCGTGTTTCGGAAAGTAAATCAAAGGCCTCTAGTAAATTTTAAATGTTATATACCTAGGATCAGTTCAGCAACCTAGAAATTAGATTATAAGTTGAAAATAAACCAGCTACAGAAATACCTTACTTACTCATATCTGGAAGTCTGAACTTTTAGAAAACTTCCATGTTCTTTTCCTGAGTGCTTTCTTTCCCCCTTCCTGACATTTTCCATTTTTGTGTACTTTCAGGGCCTAGTACAAATCTTTGTGTATTGACAGGACTTAGGTGGTGATTGTCCCTTCCCTTAGAATGAATGGTTGGATAGACGAACAAATAAACTATCTAGAGTATTGTCAAGAGTCAGGTTGGAATTCAAAGAAGAAATGTTATGGGACAATATATATGCACTATCCATGCATATAGTATGACCCCGTGTGCCTAGAACAGTACTGGTTTACAGCTTTGATATATTCATTGATGGCACCTCCATTCACTCAAATATGTTGGGCAGTAAACATATAGTTACCCTATTCATAGGCAATCTTTTCTGGTCCTTTATTAAGAGTTATTTACTCTTGTATTTAATTCAAATAATCTTGGCTAGATCTCTTTCTCATTTTGCAATAGATTAGCAATTTTAAATGGCCAACAGGTGACAGAGAGGCTAGCCCTTCCTGTCAAGAAGCCTCTGGAAGGCAACACTATTTTATGGCATAAGTGAAGTTTGTTCTATAAGGCAGGGAACTAAGGGATCCACTAAAACAAGTTTTTTCTTTTCTTTTTTTTAAAAAAAATTATTGCAATTAAAAAGGATTAGTGTTATCTGAAAAAACTCATTCTCATTCTCATATATTTAGATAAAGTGAAATATTACTATAACATGTAACATTTATTCCTATGTACTGTGCACACCATATGTTGAGGGTGAATACATAGAAAATAAAGTGCTAACATTTGAGAAGATTGTAACATATAGTAAAAATGTGATTAACCATACTTCAGTTTATGAATACCATATTAACTATTTTTTTCTTTTTTACTGCCTTTTTGGGGAAAGAGACATGTGAAAAGAAATTGGTATTACCCATTTAGCTTAAAGAAGAATAAATAAGTCTCTCTTGATTTCTTGAGATTGTTGTGGACTCAGCTTTCAATCTGTCTAGTTTCCAGCCCACTCTCTCCTTTTCATTCTCTTGTGTGAGGCAAGGAGGCTTAGTGCTCAAAGATAAACTTACAGCTTCCCAAACCACCAAGGAAGGGTTTATTTTCCTTCACTAGATTGTCCATTGAGATAGGATAATGGATTTAGTCATTATTTGAAGGATTTTCAGTATCAATCATTGAGCTGGTTAATTCTGAGTCAAGCAGAAAATTCAGTTTACTGGGAGCCCTTCTTCCTAAATATCAACACAGGCCCCCAGTTCCCTAAATATTTTGGCCCAGTGTGATTTGCTGCTACTATGTATGCAGGATATACAGATAGTAGCTCTGTGGCTGGCAGTAGCTAAGCTGTCCCACTCAAGTCAAGAGGAACAGGGGAATTAGGGTAGTGTTTAGGTTAAGGTGTATTGATACAACTTGGTGAAGATTTTGAATGGAAGGAAGACAAAAGACTTTCTTAGGTAATATGCTTTCACCTCTGCAAGTAGGGAAAAATCATATTTTGACCCTTGTTCTTTATACCAAAAAAAGTTTTTAACTTAGAAAAAGGAAACTTGAGGTGTGAGTTGTGTAGTTCACTCACTGTAGTTCGAGCAACACATATATTTTCCCCACTCAGTGCCGATGCAGAATGCATCTCTACCTCATCTTAGCTTATCTGAATCTCATCCTTCCTTCAAGGTCAAGCACAATTTCTGAATTCCCCCCACATTTTGCCTTCCTAGTCTACACAAAGCAGCACCGTCATTGTCTTCATCATCTTTTATTTACAGTTGGATTTGTGGCTGTGGTGTTTCTTTCTCATGACAGCTTTAAAAATAGCATCAGCCCCCACTCTCTAAAATGATTTGAATGGGACCCTACCCAGAGGCAGCCACCAATGCTGAGCACTTCTCCCGGCCTCCTCTGGCCTAATGAGCCCTCGATTATTGTTTGGCATTATTAAATGTCAACAATAGGATGGCTCCCCTCTGGGAACTCAGTGAAAATGGCAAGAAATATAAGACTAGAATTGAGAAAACACAGAAAATAGCTTTTATTTATTGGCAGAGGGGAGGAAAAGCTCCTAAGCATCATCCCAGTGTTCCTCTTTATCATCTGTTGTAACTTCTCCTTTTTCCTCCTGGAGGGCAGCAGTTCTATCTTTGCACAATGTAACACATTAAAGCGACAGGTTTTATTTCAAAGGCAATATTAATAATGGAGTTAGAAAACACTTATTTGCTAATCATTTAAAAGGAAATTTAAGCTGCAAATTGTTTCCTGTTCACACTCCCCTTTAATGGCTTTCTCTGACTTTAAGGCTAGAGATTGTGAATCCAGTCCTATGAGGTTTATTTGGGAAAATGGAAGAAAACTAGAATTTATTGATTGAGCACTTCCTGTGTGCCAGGCCTAGAGGCATGTGTTTACATTCCTCATCTGCTATCCTTTGAATGTGTCCCCTCTAAGATTCAAATGTTGTTAATGTGATGGTATTAAGAGCTAGGGCCATTAAGAGGTAATTAGGACACAAGGGCTCCTCTTTTGTGAATGGGATTAGGTGCCCTTATAAGGGGGGTTGATGGAGGGAGTTTCTTCTCTTTTTGCCCTTCTGCCATGTGAGGACACAGTGTTTCTCCCCTCTAGAGGATGTAGCACTTTGGGCTTTGCCTTGGAAGCAGAGACCTGACTCTCAGAAGACACCTAACCTGCTTGTGTCATAATCTTGGACTTCCCAGCCTCCAGAACTGGGAATTTTAAAAATCTGCTTTTTATGAATTACCCAGTCTCAGCTACTTTGTTATGGCAGCAGAAAACAAACTAATTTATTGGTTCTCACAATCTCCTGGTAAAGGTATTGTTGGCCACATTTCATAGATGAGAAAATGGAGCAACAGGAGGAGAAGTAACTTATCTAGGATTACACCTGTGTAAGGGGCAGAGCTGGAATTGAAGTCTGAGGAAACTGCCCTGAAGCCTCCTGTTATGCAGACAGTGGGATATGATAGTGGGGTAGGGGGATAGGCCAGAGGGCAGGAGGGGCAGTGAATGTTTGTCTTTGTACTGTTTTAGAATTTCTCCCTCTGCTGTCAGAGAATAGAGGGGCCCAGGCATTTTTGTAGGGGTGGAGAGACAATGCAGGTTAGTGGCTCTATAACTGTGTTGTCTCTTAGGAAATAGGGATTTGAGAGAAGGACCAGTACCACCTCAGGATTCCAGAGACCTCACAGCCTATCCAGGCTCTGCCCCTGGCTTTCTCTGGAGCCTTATTTCTTCACCTGTGAAATGGGGACACCAGCATGTGTTCTTCTCACTTCAGTGAGATTTGTTACTCTTATTACCTGACATACTCATTCGTATTAAGGAATTAATTATCCATAATAATTTATTATAGCTCACTGAGGTATGTCTGTGTTTTAAATAAAGTAATTTGACTATTTAAATGTTTTATACTGAAAAAAGAAAAACAATCTCTAAACATTGAAGAAAATTAATGCTCCTGACTGCTAAAGATATGCTTTTACATTCCCTTAGTTCTGATCACAAACTATGGCCCACAAAGCCTAAAATATTTGCTATCTGGCCCTTTACACAAAGTGTTTGCTGCCCTCTGCCTTATGTCATTAACTTATCATAATTACACCATGAGGAAGACATTATACACACTATTCAGATAGAGGATAGAGGAGCTGAGCTTTCTATTTTTTTAAATACAAGTATAAAAGACAGGATTTAACCCCAGTCTGGTAATTCTAAAGCTTTCATTCATTCTACTAAACTGCACTGCAATATCCTGGAGTTCTTACAATGCAAAGTTACACATAGAGCAAGTATAAACAGAAAGGATCGGGGGGAGATCAGTGGGGGTGTCATCTGGGGTCAGGACATTCTGAGGGAGAGTTGGACAGTATTTTACCATATAACCCTGGTGTATCTCTACTATTCCCTGATTCTATACCCAGGGCAGATATTGCTAATTTATTAAAGCACTGTTTTCTGTTGAGTCAGGGTGCAGCCACAGAATTCTCCTGAAGACAATCCTCCAAGCATAATATGTATAACATAACTGACATTTCTGACAAGCATGAATAGGGGATATTTGAGTATCTGTATGTAATAGAAGATTTTGAGGTAGTGATGGAAGAAACTGTAAGAAAATGAGCTAAAACACTCATTTTCTAAATGAATTAAAAAATACATTTTTATTTATTGTATTAGCAAGAATTTCATCAAGAGGAATACATTCAGGAAATCCTCTTTGTCCAGTATATAGCTAAGAGCAGTGGGGATATAGGAGGGTAGGAAACTGTCTAACATGGTGGTTGGGATCATGGGCTATGGAATCAAAATATCTGTATCCAAATCCCAGCTGTGCTACTCACTGTATGTGATGCTGGGCAAGTTTTACTTACCACTTTGTTTCTTAGTTTTTCTCATCCAGTAAAATGGAAAAAAGAAAAAACCTACTCTATGGTGTTATTGTGGAAATTAACTGAGTTGATTCATGTAAAGCATGTAGGGCCACACCCGACATAGGGTTAAGTGCTAATATAAATGTTATACTAGTATGGCATGGCTTTTAATGTGCTTAAAATCTAGTTCTCCATCCAAGACAAACATACAGAGAAACTAAGAGAAAACAGAAGATAATATAGTACAAGCCATGCTGAAGGTCTTTATTTTTCTGTGTTGTTTGCCTCTCGGCCCTGTTTCTTCTACCTCTAAAAGTCAAAGATAACAAAAACATTTGGAGTCACCATTTTCTGCATTGATGCATAATGCTGTTCCATTCCACTGAATTTTATCCTGTCATCTCATGGATTTCTCAATAACCCCCAAGACAATGCAGTCTCATGGGAAGTCTTGCTGACTTGCAATTTGTCCTGTTTTTCTGCAGCTATAGCCAAATACACATTCTTGCCACTGTGGCAATTTGGAAAATAATTCATGTCACCCAAGTACTTTTCAATAATGTTGATTTACTAATGCATTTAGTCAGGTATAGTTAAGGTCTTATTGTGCCATAAAGCATCTGCAGTAAGGAGATACCTTTAAATATTCCAAATAATTCATTTCAAATTATGGGAACTGTTTGTGTTATAATACTCAGCTATAATACCCCAGAGATATCTTGGCAGTGACGAATGAGCTAAACTATCTTTTTAGCAATCTGCTAGAGAAGAAAAAACATTATATAACTTTAAAGAGTCATTATGTATGCCTTTACGATCTATGGCTTTGCATACTCAATTTTTAGAAATGGTGTTTTCTAAAGGAATTTCCTAGGAAAAATCAAATTTTAGTGCTACTCCTCACTGAGCAAACGGTCAAAGATGAAATGACATTTTTTTCCTGTTGAAATTATAGAATTCTCTCCCACACTCTGTTTTATTTTTTAATCAGCAATTTTAAGTTGGCAGGTGGTGAATTGGTCTAGGGGTCACTGGAGTTGTACTGTTTTCGTGTGAAGAGATGAGTATTTTATGTGGCCACTAAATACACCCTTCTAGCCCTACTCCTAGAAAATGACTAAATTTTGTATCTACTAAATATGATCTCCTGAAGATGTAAGTTAAAGAAGATGGAATCCAGCAGTTTATTATTTGTGATGTTCTCCAGGTCGGATACCTATCCTACTATTTTTGCAAACCAAGGCCTCTGACTCAAAAGGCTTCAGCTCATGTGAAATGCAAAAAACGGACAGCTATGATCAGTCTACACAGGACAGTAACACTCCTCGAATACCTCCTACCAACATGGGAATATCTACGGTTTGCATTGTCAAAAGAACTAAGTGGTGATCATTATAAGGGAGTTTTTCCCATTCTGGCTTATGATTTCAATTGAGCCGGTTTCACGTTAGCCCAACTCTCTTTCCCTCAGTTACTGGTAGATGTGGAGAATTGTATGTTGAAATCTGATGTTGAAATCTGACTCTAAAGGACAGTATCAGTCTTTGGGTGTGGCAAATTACATTAGTATCATTAAGTATTTACTCCCTTCACCTGGCCTCTATGGGAGGGAGGCATATATTTACCCCATTGATTTTGGGTTTGGCCATGTGACTTGCTTTGGCCAATGGACTATAGACAAAAGTGACAGTTTTGAACCAAAGCTTTAAAAGACTTTCCAGTTTCTGCTCAGCCTTCTGGGGGCCTCTGATCTCAGCCATGAAAACATTCCTCAGTTGGTTCCTCCAGGTAGCTGTTCCTCTAGCCGGGCCTAAAAAGGAGGCACACAGACCAAACCTAAACTGAAACCAAGCTACCATAGCCAATCTGTAGGCTCGTGTATATGAAGAGCGAATGCTTGGTTTCAGGCACTGAGTTTTGGGGTTTTTGCTTAGGAAGCATTATTGTGGTAATAGCTGAGTAATATAGACCCTTCCCTTAAAGTTTGCTGGTTAGAGGAGAGGTCCTTAAAATGATACATTGTCTGATCTCATCTTGCTAGGAGTCTAAACGACCTAAGGCTTGGGAAGAGACTGGGTAAAGCACATCTTACCTGTGATCCTATTACTTTTGGTTAAATATCCTAATACCCAGCTTATTCTCAAATTAAACTGTGATTTAGTTGTGACTGAATGGTATTACTAGATTAGCATTTTTGACACCAAAAATTGCCCACATTTCTAAACTTGTTGTGCCTTTGGGATACCTGTCTTAGATGGCCTAGCTGGCCTAGTTGGTCCCTAGTTGGCTCATTCATTGATGAGAAGACAGAGTGAGGTAGTAAAAAGTGCATAAGGAAAATCCAGGTTAAATTCCCCAATAGGTCAACTACTTGTATTCTCAGCGAGGTACTTATCTCACTGAGATTCAGTTTCTTCATCTATAAGGTGGTGATAAAACTTTTCTGCAATGTTTTTGGTGAGTTTTGAAGAAATAGCATGCAAATTAAGTAAAATGTCTGGTATAATGCTTGTTGTAATCTTTAATGATTGAGTACTTGCCACCTACTAAGCACATGATGTTTTACTTGTATTTGCTCTTGTCATCAGCAATAAAAAATGAGATTGATAGTGTCATCATCCTCATTTTATGGATAGGAAACTGAAGTAATAGAGTTTAAATAACTTGCTCAAGGTTATATAGTTAAGGAATGGTTGAGCAGAATTTTTACCCAGATTAGAATGTAGAAAGTTTCCAAGAGCAAGAGACCGTCACATATCCTAACAGTAAGAACAAACTAAAGATAAATTTAAAAATTATAATTTTTGGCCAGGCGCAGTGGCTCACACCTGTAATCCCAGGACTTTGGGAGGCCGAGGCCGGGGGATCACGAGGTCAGGAGATCGAGACCATCCTGACTAACATGGTGAAACCCCATCTCTACTAAAAATACAAAAAATTAGCCAGACGTGGTGGTGGCTGCCTGTAGTCCCAGCTATTCGGGAGGCTGAGGCAGGAGAATGGCATGAACCTGGGAGGCGGAGCTTGCAGTGAGCCGAGAGCATGCCACTGCACTCCAGCCTGGGCGACAGAGCGAGACTCCATCTCAAAAAAAAAAAAAAAATACAAATCAGCTTTGTTTCAGGAAGAAATAAATGCTTTCTAGGAAAGAAGAGTCTTATGTCTATTTTCATTTCTAGGCACATGGAAGAAAGATAATTAAGGACCCCAGAGGTAGGGCTAAGGAGAAACCAGCCTAACTTTTGACACACTTCAAATTCACACATCTGGGCAAGCACGATGAGTAGAAACCCCAAGGATCCACAATAATAAAGCAAATATGCATCCAATCTTCAAATATTTCTCATGATGCCTTAATTGAGTGCATGAGAATAACACACAGAGGGCTGGTGGCAAAGGAGGAAAACAGAGCATTTCTGAGGCAAAGTAGGCCTTCCCTAAATGAAAGTCAGCAGGTAACCAAAACAGGGCAGAAGAAAACTGAGCAAGATTGGCGTTACCCCAAAGAGCACAGGGCTTTTATGCCTGTAAGATAGTGCCACACTCAAAGGCAGGGGATAAGACAGGAGAGCTAGGTGAGATCCCACCTCCACAAGTTGCATGGGCCTTATTAACAGAACAGAAATACCCAGATGAAGGTTGGAAAAAGAAGAGTTAAGAGAGAACCACTGCACTAAGGTGCATTCAGTCTTTACTGAAAGGTAAGGATAGGGCAGCAGAGTAGAGAGATTTCCCAAAGCACTGAAATCCAGGCAAGGACTTCAGAGTGAGAACTCCACGGGGACTCCAAAAAAGCTGATTGCTGAGCTATAAAGCTGAGAGAGATCTCATGTAGTTCAGAAGGTTAGTGGCTGACTGCGCAGCATGAAAATACGTACATCATCCCAGTGGTGTTCAGATCCTAAGCTCGGCTTAGGGAAAGTTCTGTTCTCACCATAAAACATTTGAAGTCAGTGGTAGGCTGAATCACTCTAAAGCTGCAACGAAGATGAAACCCAGCTTAATTGGATATTAGAGTGAGTCAGCCTCATACTTATGGTCTGAGAGAAAAAGTTGTATGATCTTATCTTGGGGTAAACATTATTCCTTCCAGGCTCTTTTTTTTTTCATACAATGTCTGCCTTACAAAAAAATAAAAATAAGTAACCAAGAAACAAAGAAGCAGAAAAATAAGACCTATAACCTAGCATATAAAACAATCAATAGCAGCAGAACCACAGAAGACCCTGATGTTGGAATTAGCAGTCAAAGGTTTTAAAATAACTGTAATAAATACGTTTATAAATATCTAGTGGAAGTGGTGAACGATTTGCATAAACAAATGGAAAATTTCATTGAAGTGGAAACTAGATAAAAGAACTGAATGGAAACATAAGTGCTGAAAAATATAATATAAGACATAAAGAGTTTATTTGATGGACTTAACAGCAGACTGGACATAGCAAAAGACACGATCAGTGAACACAAAGTTTAATAAAAAATAACCAAACTGAAATACAAAGAAATAAAATAAATCAAATTACTGAGCAGAGAACTCACTATATGCATGGATATTTTAAATAATATAACATATGGGAAATGAAAGAGAGGAGAGAGTGGGGCAGAAAAAAATTAAACTTATAATAGCCAAGAATTTTCCAAAATTGACCAAAGACATCAACCCTCAGGTCCAAGAAGTTTAGTGCTCCTGAGGCAGAATAAGTATAAGTAAAACACACTTATATATCTCATAGTTAAAAGGCTGAAAATCAAGGATAAAAGGGAAAATCATAAAAGCATTTAGAAGGGGGCAGAAAACTGTAGTCTGCAGGCTAGATGTGGTTCAGAAACTGATTTTTTAACAGCCCACATGTAACTGAGTAGCCTACCTTCAAAATGCATTTTTGGTTTCTTTCTTGTTTTTAGCCTTGAAACATACTTTAAAACTCTTGGTTTCCCTTCATTCCCATCAGACACACCCTTGCACTGCTAGCATATCTAATTATATGCCTACTTAGAAGTTCCAGGGGCTAATCTTGAGACAAACTAGGCATGGAGACCCAGCTGTGAAATTCTAGAGATTATCTTGAGGGGATTAGTCTACATTCTGGCCATTGTTAAGATGACACAGCCTGCACTCTTGGTGGACCATGACTTAAGAGAGCCGCTGGAACAAGACACACAGACCTTGTACCCAGCACCATTCCTGCATGCCTCTCATTCCAAGTTCCCCTTTTAAAATCCCTCTCTCCACGCTGGGCATGGTGGCTCATGCCTGTAATTCCAACATTTTGGGAGGCCAAAGTGGGCCAATCGCTTGAGGCCAGGAGTTTGAGACCAGCCTGCTCAACATGGTAAAATCCCATCTCTACTAAAAATACAAATAAAATTAATAAATAAAATAAAATCCCTCTCTGTCACCTAAAGTTTAGAATGTTCTTTTCAGGGCATAAGCCTAGCCATTCCCCAATTGCTAACATTTGAATAAAATTTTCTTTTCACCATACATTTCTTGTCATGTTTTTGGCCTCTGAGCAGCGAGCCGGCAGACTTGCTTGGGGTTACAAATTTGTTGCCCCATGTGAGGACTGTGCATTTTGATTCCACTTGCCTGTCTTCCTGGTTTACAATGAGCTAGGCAATAAGCTGTGGCAGTGTTCCAGAAATTAACTGTTCAAGCTACCAGGTGGGGCAAAAGCCCCTCGTAAATGCCAGCTGCTTGTGGCTAGCTGACCCTGTGGTTGGGGCTCTAGGGATTTTCCCAGGAGATGATGAGACGCTTTTTTCTTGGGGAATCTCCCTTCACTTCCCATCATGACACCAGCTGTCTACCATGCTTCGCTGGTGCAAGGAAAGTGACAACTGAAAAGTCACTGAACTTCAGAACTGGGTAGGTCAACCAGAGTGCATGCAGAAACCCTCTGTCTCCTCTGCGTTGTGTCACTTGGGCTCTGCCCTGGACCTAGCTGCTTGTGACACCATCTGTGTGTACACCATCTGTGGCACCACTTGGACTCTCCTCTGTTTGGACTTAGTTGCTCATGGGGCTTTCTGAGGCTTTAGAGTTTTTACCTAGTCCCCTTGGTGGGGATCACTTTGAGAGCAGGCTGTCTGAATATATAGCTGTATGTGTGTGGCATCTATATTTGGGCCCTTATCTCTCTGTCTCATCCTCTATGTCTCTCTTTCACTTGAAGATGACTCACACAGCCTCTGCTCAATCCAGGAATCTGGCCTTGAAGGGGAACGACTTCCATCTCCCTGGCTTTTTGTTCAGTTGTCCTTCCTGGGACCCCAGAGTACTTCTTACAACTATGCCGGACCTTGTGGGGGAGGAAAGCATCAGAACTCTTTGGCAGATTTTTCTAAGCAGGGCTGTCTCTCTGCTTGTGTTTCTCAATGCTGTTTATGTGAGGAAAATACTGAAAACACCTGGGCTAAATCCTTGAACAGTCCCAACTCCAATGCTTTAACCCTTTTTGTCTTCCTGGTTCATCATCTTATTAGCTGTCATTCTGTTACTGTTTACCAGGGTGGTGAATACAGCAGAACCTGAGTTTGGGGAAAGGTCAAGGTATCAAAATAAGCTGTGCTAGTTATTGCCACTTACCAGTTTGCTGAGGGAGCTCATTCTTTGACATCCTTGGCTGTCAGCTGTGTGGTTAGATTTGCACAAACATGCCTATTGGCATTGTGCATGGTGTTATATAAACTGGAAGTGAAATTTCAGGAGAATCTATCTGACTCCTGGTGATCTGGTTACACAAGACAACTGGTACAGGTGCAGAAGTAAGAGAGAAAACAGATGTTGTCATTGTAGATTTGGTTGACAGAAACAACTGGTACAGGTACAAAAACAGGGCCAAGATGGGTGGCAAAGTGTCAATCCATTCTGGGAGTCTCCTGGGAGATATCTTGAGTAACTAGAGGGCCTATAGCTATGAACCCATGACAAAGAGAAAAATGATTTTTTTAGTACAATACTGTTTGGACTTTGTATAAAGTCCAATTGTACTGTTGGTCTCTAAACAGAAGTACTCAATCCTGCACTCAAATCCAGTTAGAATTGTTTTGTCAGAGGTCTGGAAAATGGGAGGAAATGCCTTATTTCCAGGTTTTCATGCTGTTGCATAATCAGGACTCTGGCCAGGGTGGGACATCAACTGCTGGCTGTGTAAAGGGAGGGAAAAGGGCCCTTCCCAACCAGACAGCCAGACCCAAAAGGAAAGAGATAAGGAAGAGACAGGCCTTTTTAATGCCTTAAATCTGGCCATTCCAATGGACCCAGATGCTATGGCTGCAACTAATCCAGCAGCCACTCTGCTTGCAGTGACCCAGCTGTAGTGGCTCTAGTGGTTCCTCCAGGAGCTGCTCAAGCAGTCATGTCCATGGCCACTGTGCCACCCCCTCCCATGGTTGCAACAGCAGCAGCTATTCTTTCAGTGCCTGTGTCGGCTGTGTCAGCATTGCCTTATGAGGCACTAGACCTGGGGGAAGGGGCTGCTCCTCCACCTCAGTATGATAAGAGATGTAGAATGGTCTTTCCCTCTGAGACATGGCAGGGCACCAACTTTGAACAGGGTAAAACCATGACCAGAGCAAGGCAAATACCCACTTAGATGGATGCCCATGGGCATCTTGGACCTTTGGATATAACTGGATTTACATCCCATTCTCAACGTCCAAAGTATTAAACTGGAAAAGTTCCAACCCACCTTTATAAAGAGAACCCTTAGAAAATGACTGATCTTGTTAAATCTATCTTGGCCACCCATCAGCCTATCTGGGCAGATATTTGGTCGCTTTTAACTATGCTCCTTACCTCATATGAGAGAAAGCTAGACATAGATAAGGCAAATGAGGAGGCTTGGTGTCTCCACAAAGCAAACCCAAATGGTACTCTCAACCCACCAAGGGAAGTTCTGGCCATGAATCCTAATTGGGATCCCAATGAAAAGGGGGAGCGGTGGCTCACAACTGTAATCCCAGCACTTTGGGAGGCCGAGGTGGGTGGATTACCTGAGATCAGGAGTTTGAGACCAGCCTGACCAACATGGTGAAACCCCGTCTCTACTAAAAATATAAAAATTAGCCAGGCATGGTGGCGCATCCCTGTAATCCCAGCTGCTCTGGAGGCTGAGGCAGGAGAATCACTTGAACCCAGGAGGTGGAGGTTGCAGTGAGCTGAGACTATTCCATTGTACTTCAGCCTAGGCAACAAGAGCAAAACTCTGTCTGGAAAAAAAAAAAAAAAAAGGTGGAGCGGGAGGAGAAAGAGCCTGACTAGAACATTATTAAACCTGCATTCTGGTAAGACTAAGAAGGGGGTTGCCAAAGCAGAAGACCTAAAGGAAGTTCAAGCAATCACCCAAAAAGCAAATGAGGACCCCTCCAAATTCTTGGAACATATTTAACAAATCTTCCATAGATATACTCATATAGACATGAAGAACCCTGAGAACTCAAGGATGATAAACATGACTTTCATACCACAGAGCACCCTTGATATAAAGGGAAAGCTAGGAAAGTCAGAGATCGCACTAGGAATGACCCTTTCTCAGATGGATGATATTGCTTTCAAAGGATAATTGCTTTCAAAAGATACAATGGCAGGAAGCTGAAAAAGCAAAAACCAGCCACAGTATATATGGAGACAATAAGGAAACTTCCAAGTCAGAAGAAGAACAAAAGTTGGGGGAGAGACTCTGGGCTGCAATTTTTGTGGCTATTGTAGGGAAGAGGATCATTGGAAGGCTGAATCCACCTAAAAAGGGGACTCAACAGCCAGAAAAAGGAGGTGCTCACTTAGGAAAAAGCCCATCAGCAAATGGTGGAACAGAGCTATGGCTCTGGCAGTAGATAGGTATACCCAGGGGCTCCCCTAAATCTCTAGAGCCAATTAAAATTTCCCCACAGTAGTTCTGGATACAACTGACAGTGGGGAATAAATGGATTGATTTTTTTTTTGTCAACTGGGGTGTGACATATTCAGTTCTTAACACCCCAGAAAGAAGGAGCACAGAGGTAACTGTACCTGTGACAGGAGTTACAGGGAGCATACAATAAAAAACTTTCTTACAGCCTTTAGAATGTCAATTGGGAAACCTGGAATTGACACAGTTTCCTCTATATGCCAGAATGCCCCATACCTCTAATTGGGACAAGACCTGCTATGTAAGTGAAATACTCGAGTGACTTTTTTCCTAGAAAAATAGCAGTTACACCTGCAGGTCCCAGGTGAGAATGCATTGTGACTTGCAGATGCTGCTCACTTACCCTGAGAGGAAAGAGAAAGAGAGCTTTCCCCTAGAGGTCTAAAAGAGACTGACAAGACCCCAGACGAGCTAAAAATGCAAAACTGGTATATATAGAAATAAAAGAGGGAACTAAAATACCTTGGAAAAACAATATCTTTTGAAAAAGGAAGACTTAGAAGGAATTCAGCCTGTTTCACAAAAGTTTCTGGAAAATGGATGAATTCATCCTTGCAGCTCCCCATATAACACTACCATTCTGCCTATAAGAAAGCCTCACTTGGCCAGGTGCAGTGGCTCACATCTGTAATCCCAGCAATTTGGGAAGCTGAGGTGGGCAGATCATCTGAGGTTGGGAGTTCAAGACTAGCATGACCAACATGGAGAAACCTGGTCTCTACTAAAAATACAAAATTAGCCAGGTGTGGTGGTGCATGCCTGTAATCCCAGCTACTCAGGAGACTGAGGCAGAAGAATCACTTGAACCCGGGAGGCAGAGGTTTCCATGAGCCAAGATCACGCCATTGCACTCTAGCATGGGCAACAAGAGCAAAAGAAAAAAAAAAACAAACAAAAAACTCCATCTTAAAAAAAAAAAAAAAGCACCTCACTCAAACAAATATTGGTTTGGTCAAGACTTAAGTGCTATTAACAAAATCATCCAAGATATTCATCTGACTTTGCCTAATCCATACACTTTATTAACTGCTATACTTGGGAACCTTAGGTGGTTTTCAGTGTTATACTGAAAAGATGCCTTTTTTTGCATTCCAATTGAAGAAAAGGGCCAGATGATATTTGCCTTTGAATGCAGAGGCCCAGAGACAAAAACAACCTTCCAATACTGTTGGACAGTGTTGCCTCGAGGATTCAAATGTTCACCCACTATTTTGGGGGATATACTGGCAAATGATGTGAGATGCATACAATTAGATGAGGGAGTTCTGCTGCAATACATAGATGACTTGCTGAAAGCCAGCTCCAATTATGATAAATGCCTGTCCAAAACCTTCCTAGTTCTAAACCACCTGGCAATGTGCAGATATAAAGTGTCTCCACAAAGGCTCAAATCTGTAAATAAAGAGAAACCTTTCTTGGATTCAAGTGAAAAGAAGGCAAAAGGAGTCTGATGTCTAGCAGAAAACAGGTAATAGCTGCCATTAAAGCCCCTGAGAATAGGAGACAGCTGTGAGGATTCTTGGGCATGGCCAGCTTCTGCTGGATCTGGATTCCTAATTTTGGAGTAATGGATAAGCTCCTTTATGAAGCCTTAAAGAGACTAGACTCAGAGCCCTTGCCCTGGACAACTGAATGCCAGCATGCATTTGACATCATCAAAGAAAACTAATATCAACTTCACCTTTGGGACTACCAGGTCCCCCAAAGCATTTTAAGCTCTATGTCAATGAAAAACAAGGCACAGGACCGGGAGTGCTTATCTATAAAATACTGAGGGATGTGCTCCCAACCTATATCCTATTTTTCAAAACAACTAGATCAAACAATTAGGGGATGTCCTTCCTGTCTCTGGGCGATGGCTGCCACTTGCAAGATCTTGCAAAGCAGAAAAGTTTACCATGGGACAGCCAGTCACCATGCTTGTGCCTCATGATGTGCTAACTTTGCTTGAGCAAAATGGAGGTTACTGGCTCACTATGGGGGCAAATGAGCAAATATTAGGTCATCCTTTTAGATGACTCAAACATCACCTTGCAAATCACCGTAGCTCTGAACCCTGCTCCTGGCTGCTGAGCCTAACCAATGGCTGAGCATGACTGTCTGGAGATGCTTGATGAGTTTTATTCCAGCAGGCTGAACTTGTCAGATCAGATGATAAGTGTTCCATATTGGAAGCTGTACACTGATGGGAAGATCTTCATGGAAAACAGACAACATAGAGCTGGGTGTGCCTTGGTGACTATGGACAAGGTAATAGAGGGTTATGCCTGCCTCACCAGGTCCTCTGCTCAGAAAGCTGAACTGATTGCTCTTAATGGGGGCTTTAGAGCTGTGCCAAGGAAGGTGGATAAATGTTTACACTGACTCTAAATATGCCTTCTTGGTGGTGCATGCTCATGTGGCTATCTGGAATGAGAGAAGCCTTTTAATATCAGAGAATAAGGACATTAGATATCCAGTGGAAATCCTGGCCCTGTTAGAAGCAGTATCCTCACCCACCTAGGTCACCATCATGCACTGCTCTGGACACCAAAGAGATGATTTCCAAGTGATCAATGAAAAGCAAGCAGTGGACAAGGCTGCAAAATGGGCTGCTCAAGAAGCACAAATGCTTGGGGCTTTAATACCAACTTAGACCTATTGGACTTGAAACCTCTTTATACCAAGCAAGATGAAGGATGAGCCTGTGACTGGGGAGTTGCTAATGCAAACTCTAACTTATCTTGAAAAACTAACACTCCTGGGATGGTCCTACTCCCTGAGGCCCTAGTGTGCCCAGTTTACAAACATCTGCATGAAAGAACACACTGTGGGGGGTATGCATCAGTCAACCCTGTGCAGCCACATGATAGAGGCCTACATCTCTGAAGAACTGTTCAGAAGATCACATGGGGATCCATTTTATGTGATAAAAATAATCCTCAGACCGAACACAATCCTCTTAAGAAAGGGGTACTATACAATGGGCTGTGCCTGTTTAAAGATTAGCAACTAGATTTCACTCAAATGCCCAAGGCCAGTGGAAATTACGGGCTCCTTCTGGTGTTTGTAGACACCTTCTCACTGTGGGTTGAAGCATACCCCACTAAGTCTGAAGGAGTCACTGAAGTAGTCAAAGCTTTGTGAAAAGAAATAATTCCCAGATTCGAACTTCCATGTTTTATACAGAGTGACAATGGTCCTCATTTTATTTCAGCAGTTACCCAAAAGGTAAGTCAAGCATTGCAGATCAAATGGAGGTTACATTTGTCATGAGACCAGTCAATGGGACAGATGGAGAAGACGAATCATATCATCAAGAAGATGGTGGCAAAACTCTTCCAGGAAACATTTAAGCTGGGATAAAGTTTTTCCCATTGCCTTGCTCTGCGTCAGAGTAGCACCCTGAAGTGGGCTAGGATTAAATCCTTTTGAAATGACTTACAAGAGACCCTTCCAGACCCTCTTACCAGAAGTCCAGCCTTTGGATTTCTTAAATGACTTTAGAGTGGAGCAATATGTAAAACAATTAGGACAAATAATACTAACACTTTCATATACAATGTGGTTGATATTCTTCTCCTTGTCCTCTTTGGCTGCTGCGGATTTTGCTGCTGGTGTACACTTTACATGGGGATACATGACAGACTTTCTCAAAAACAAAAAACGGTCCTCAGGCCACAATGCTCCAATAAGTTTCTGCGATGAGTCT
The DNA here is from genome assembly GCF_028885625.2 of Pongo pygmaeus. Taxonomy (NCBI): domain Eukaryota; kingdom Metazoa; phylum Chordata; class Mammalia; order Primates; family Hominidae; genus Pongo; species Pongo pygmaeus. Next base: position 66,813,479 of record NC_072390.2, read on the forward strand.
GGGAACCTGGGAATATTTCTAACTCCAATGAAATATATTTCATCCTAGTACCCCCCAACTACACCCCTTTTCAACAAGAAGCAGACAAACTGACTCTGTCACCCGCTTTCCATAGAAATAGAATAGAATTTGAAAGTATGGACTTATAACCGAGTAGCCTAGCTTCAAAGTGCATTTTGAAACTGTTTTCCTTTCTTGATTTTAGCATTGAAACATACTTTAAAAACTCTTTGTTCCCCTCCCTTCCCACCAGACACTCCCTTGTACTGCTAGTTTGTCTAATTTCATGGTTAATCAGAAGTTTCAGGGACTAATCTTGAGAAAAAACAGGTATAGAGACACAGCTGCAAAATTCCAGAGATTACCTCAAGGTGGTTAGTTTACAATCTGGCCATTGTTGAGATGACACCAGCCTTTGCCCCAGGTGGACCATGACTCAAGATAGCCACTGGAACAAGACATGCAGACCTCGTACCCAGCACCACTCCTTCATGCTTCTCACTCCAAGTTCCCCTTTTTGAGCCCCTCTCTCCAGCCTAAAGTTTGGAATGGCCTTCTAAGGGAATAAGCCTGGCCATTTCCCAACTGCTAGCATTCGAATACAATTGCTTCGTTTCACTACACCTTGCTTGTTGAGTTTTCGGCTTCTGAGCAGTAAGCAGCTGAACTTGCGTGTGGTTACACATGGTTTAAGATTTGTTTAATATCATTATTATATAAATATTTACATAATAGTCTCAATTTTTTATCTTAGTCTAAAAAGCTTAAATTATTTACTGTCTTCCCAATTACCGTAAAAAGTTTGGCAACCATTGATCTAGAAAAATAAGAAATAATATGTTTAGAGGAGCAATATTAAGAAGGTTAGTAGAATTCTCATAAAGATAAGGCTAGAGTCAATGGATAAACATCTTTAAAGTGCTGAAGAAGGAAAAAATATAACTGTCAACCAAGCTCTGATATTTTTATCCTGCTTTGGCATTCATTGCCATTTACCCAATTTGGTGTTGTGGAATGCATAGAAGCCAACCCCACATATCATAATAATTGAACCTAGAAAGATTAAGTTAAACAGTGACAAACATAAGACCAATAGTTGAATTAAAACAATGACAAAAAATTCCCACAAAGAAATTAGAGGAGATATGCTTTACAGTAACATGTGAAAAAGAGGCAGTGCTTTGTAAACCAGGTCACTTCACGTTTACTCCCATCATTGACTGAGCTGCTGCTAGCAGTGCACGTGCTGAATACAACATTAAACTGAAGTCAAGAGGTAGATGTAGAATTGGGTCATACTTCTACCTCTTCAGTGTTTTTATGACAACTTCTGTCAGTTGTGGTATGCTGCTTTGTAAAATAGAGTTAAAAAATGCCCCCCCACCCCATCTTACTTGGTGGATTTGCAAATCAAGGGAGTGAGAGTGAAATGAGCAACTGAAAGGGTCTTTGAATACTTCCAAGTGAAGGTTAAAATATTACTGGAAAAACAAAATAACCAAAATGCCTATCACCAATAAAAATCAACAAGTGTGTTCTTATGCTCCATGGATATAATTACAGAAAAAGAGAGGTGATGATTTTTTTCTACTCTGTCCTGGTAAGACCACTCCAGAAATGTTGAGTTTTTGAATGTTGCACATCAAGAGAGAAATAGACCATCAGGGACACCTTCAGAAGGTATTGTTGCATGGAATTCCAAAATTCTTAGGTGTAGAACATTTGAAAGAATGGAGAATTGTTTCTAAGTGAATAGTAGCCTTGAAGGAAAGAGGTTCAGGAATCCCAAGAGACAAAATGGAAAAGCATGGAGTTTTTCCATTCAAATCTGTGTAAACCCTCACATTTGAAATCTTGGCTGAGACACACCTTGTGGTATGGCCCTGATAAAACTGACTAAGCTCCTTGAATCTCAGTTTTGGCATTTGTTAAATGGAGATAATATTAACTAATTTATCATGCTGTTGAGAAGATTCAGTGATACTATGTAAGATAATAAAACATATAGGCTGCTTTTATATAGAACTTGAAAATAATGGGTATAGAATAATTTTAATTACTTATAAAGCACTTTAAACCATTGAGAGTTATATAGAAATGGAATTGGTGCTTCTCTTTGGTTGAGGAATTCAACTATAAGCTTGGCGGTGGGTATTCAAATGTCATTGGATGTGGTTGTACTATATGAAGCTTAAGGGGCTCTCCAATCTTCAGGTCTTATTTGGACAGTATCAATAAATATCACTATGCATCAGTTTCCTAACTTTATTTTATTATCATGCAGAGCTTATGTGTATCTATACATAGGATGGAGTAGGGGTCAATAATAGAAAGTGTCAGGATAGATTTCGGTATAAGCCTGGTCAGAAGAGAAGAGTAGCCTGAGAAGATAAGAGGCTTAAATAGTCTCTTTTTCTGGATGTCAATCAAAATCATTGTTCTTTTCCTCTAAATTTCATAGGTTTTCACAATAACACAAGGTTCTCATTTTAAGAGGAGAAAAGTTCCATAGATCTTTGTGGAAAGTTTTAAGATTTTACTAAATATCAAATGAGCTTTTGGAGTTCTCTAATAAATGCCAGGAGTTATATGTTCTTTGAACTAAGAGACAGGAAACATGCTTCATGGTAGCTCTGTAGACATTTTATTTATGAAAGAAACAAAACAAATAACAGAAGAAACATCTGCAAAAATGACTAGAAATTGTCAGACTTGTAGACATGTTGTTCTTTGTCTCATGCTTTAATAATATATGGAAGACTAGCTTAAAAGAAAGTTCTCTGTTTAGTATTGTATCAGCAACAATGACTGAACTACAAAGGAATGCATAAGGAGAAATGCTCTTAATGGAACACTTGAGGGCTATTTGATAGATCTACCTGGAGAAGGAAAATACATTCTGGCAAATGAGATGTGATTGTCATGAGCCTGCCAGGAGACTTTTTTCCCCTGAGAAGTTAATGTTTTTCTCTGACTGAGAGGTCCTAATTTTGCATGTTGATCAAATTAGAATCTACACAAAAGAGGTTTGTTGACATGATTTGCTTTTACCTGTCCTGATTTAGCCATATTTTCTTTCCCTATTTACAACTGCACAGATGCTGAAAAAAATGAGGCCTAAAATTTTGGGCGTAATCTAAGGCTGACCTCTAGATTCAAAGATTAATTTGAGGCCCTCTGTAGTCAAAACAGCTAAATTAGGATAACATTGAGTTTTTTCATTGTTTTACTGCTTTCTATTACTTTTTGTATTTTTTTTTTTTTTTTTTTGAGACAGGATCTTGCTCTGTTGTCCAGACCGGAGTGCAGTGGCACGATCTTGGCTCACTTCAACCTCTGCCTTCTGGGTTCACGCGATTCTCCCACTTTAGCCTCCCAAGTCACTGAGGTGCAGAACACCACGCCTGGCTATTTTATTTTATTTTATTTTATTTTTTTGTAGAGACGGGGTCTTTTCACATTGCTCAGGCTGGTCTTGAACTCCTGGACTCAAGCAATCCACCCATCTTGGCCACCCAAAGTGCTGGGATTGCAAGTGTGAGCCACTATGCTCGGCCATCATTTAATAGTCTGTATGATGAAAGAAAATGCCACAAAAATGTCCAGCCATTTTTCCATGTCTCCTCCCCCATTCCTTCCCTACCTTCTCAACCCAATCCAATTTCCATTCCCATTTGGCTCATGGGAAACAACTTTCTAGGAATTGAGAAACAAATCTGCCCATGACTCATATTCTTCACACCTGCCTCTGTGCCTGGCTCGCTGCTGCCTTTGCCCCCAGGGAAAAGATTTCTTGGGGGAACTTCATTCAAGTCAGGTCAGCTCCTCAGGAAAACAGACCTAAACCTGAATTCAGGTCATCTTCATTTTTAATTCAGGTCATCTTCATTTTTAATCTGAACTTGCCTACTGCTGTCATTTTTTCATCTGCTTTTGTAAACTGATCCCCCTACCCCAAAAGTGGCATCTCTTTATTATTTTTGTTGTTGTTGTTGTTTTGTATTTTTCTTTTTTCTGTGTGTGTGTGTGTGTGCGTGTGTGTGTGACAGGGTCTCGCTCTGTCACCCAGGCTGGATTGCAGTGGAGTGGTCTTGACTCACTGCAACCTCCTCCTCCTGGGTTCACGTGATTTAGTGCCTCAGCACGCTGAGAAGATTTTGTCTGTTTGTTCGTTTGTTTTTAGTAGAGACTGGTTTTCACCATGTTGGCCAGGCTGCTCTCAAACTCTTGGCCTCAAATCATCCACCCACCTCAGCTTCCTAAAGTGCTGGGATTATAGGTGTGAGACGCCACGCCCAGACAATTTCTTTTACTCTTTGAAGTGCTTTTTCTCCTGTCTCGGTCATGACACTTTTAATTTATTTTTAATAGCTTTATTCAGATATAATTGACAAACCATACAATTTGCCAATTTAAAGTGTACAATTCAATGGCTTTCAGTATATTTAAAGTTATGCATCTGTCACCATAATCAATTTTAGAACATCTTTGTTACTCAAAAAAAAAAAAAAAAACACACACACACACACATTTCCAAGACCCAGGCTTTCAGTCCAAGGCAACCACTAGTCTATTTTCTGTCCCCATACTTTTTCCTATTCTGGATGTTTCACATAAATCATACAAGTTGTGGTACTTTGTGACTGGCTTCTTTCTTTATTTTTTTGAGATGGAGTTTTGCTCTTGTTGACCAGGCTGGAGTACAATGGCATGGTCTTGGCTCACTGCAACCTCAGCCTCCCCGGTTCAAGTGGTTCTCCTGCCTCAGCCTCCCAGGTAGGTGGGATTACAGACACCTGCCACCATGCCTGGCTAATTTTGTATTTTTAGTAGAGACAAAGTTTCACCATGTTGGCCAGGCTGATCTCAAACTCCTGACCTCTGGTGATCCGCCCACCTCAGTCTCCCAAAGTGCTGGGATTGCAGGTGTGAGCCACCTTGCCCAGCTGCTTCTTTCACTGGTGATAATGTTTTCAAGGTTTATCCAGGTTGTAGCATGTATCAGTATTTCATTTATCAAATCTCCAAAAAATATTTATCCCTTTATCTGTTGTTAGACATTTTTTGGCTATTATGAATAATGCTGCTATGAACATTTGTGTACAGGTTATTGTGAAGATGTGTTTTAATTTCTCTTGATTATATAATAACCAGGAGTGGAATTACTACATCATATGGTAAGTCTATTTAACTTTTTGATGACTTGCCAAATTGTTTTCCAAAGTGGATACACTGTTCTATATCTAGCAATATGTGAGGGTTTCTGTTTCTCCACACCTTCACTAACACTTGCTATTATCTGTCTCTTGGCTTATAGCCTTCCTAGTGGGTGTGAAATGGTATCTCATTGTGATTTTGATTTGCATTTCTTTAATGGTTAATGATGTCGAGTATCTTTTCACATTCTTATTAGCCATTTATATATCTTCTTTGGGAAAATGTTAAAATATGCCTACTATTTTTTAGATTATGTCTTTTTACTATTGAGTTGTAATTGTTCTTTACTTTCTAGATACAAATCCTTATCAGATACATAATTTGTAAAATTTCCCCCCATTCTGTAGGTTGTCTTAAAACATGACATTTTACCAGGCCATTTTTCTCTCTACTAACTAATATTTGCCCATGGAAATGGCTTAGTAAGGTGTTGTCATGATAGCTTTAACCATATAAAATTACCAACTCCATCATTTACTTTTACATTCAATTAATTTGTTTCCCAGTGCAGAGCATGTGCCTTTTGTTGCTTATAGATTTGTTTTAATATATTCTCTCTTCTTTTTTTGAGTTTCTGTGTGCAGAATAAACCATTTTAAGAATATTTAAGAATATGGATTAGAAAACATGTGAAAGTAAGGGTGGGTAAACGCTGGATGAAAAATAAGTTGTTTTGTGAAGATTGCTGTGAAAACCAGAAGCTACCCAAATAACTTCTGTATAGTAAACCAAAAGGGAAGACTATCAGAAATATGGAGAAAAAATACTCGGAAACACAAGTGACAATGATAATGGGCCACATGTTCAGGGTTCCACCTGCAGGGAAGGGAAGGACTGTATTTCTTATCCAATGAGGTCTCATCTAATGAGGAAACTTGTGTCTGGCAATTTGGATGGTCATTTTTTTATGTTGGCTTTAGGTTACACTGTGGCTCCATAAAATGTTACAGTAAAAAGAGAAAATCTAGGACTCTGAGTACTGAGAAAGTTCACATTGAATTCAGATTTCCTATTTCTTGTAAGAAAAATTTAGAAAGTCTAAAATATTTCCTGATTTGGAAAGGTGGCAACCACTTGATGTAATACTTCATGTAAATAGTGTGTAGGGTAGATGGCAATGATGATGATAGTGATAATAATGGTGATGAGGATGGTAGTAATCATAATTGCATCGCTCTGTAACGTTTTGATTTTTCTTTTTTTTTAATTATACTTTTAGTTTTAGGGTACATGTACACAACGTGCAGATTAGTTACATATGTATACATGTGCCATGTTGGTGTGCTGCACTCATTAACTCATCATTTAACATTAGATATATCTCCTAATGCTATCCCTCCACCCTCCCCACCCACCCCACAGCAGGCCCCGGTGTGTGATGTTCCCCTTCCTGTGTCCATGTGTTCTCATTGTCCAATTCCCACCTATGAGTGAGAACATGCGGTGTTTGGTTTTTTGTTCTTGCGATAGTTTGCTGAGAATGATGGTTTCCAGCTTCATCCATGTCCCTACAAAGGACAAGAACTCATTATTTTTTATGGCTGCATAGTATTCCATGGTGTATATGTGCCACATTTTCTTAATCCAGTCTATCATTATTGGACATTTGGCTTGGTTCCAAGTCTTTGCTATTGTGAATAGTGCCACAATAAACATACGTGTGCATGTGTCTTTATAGCAGCATGATTTATAATCCTTTGGGTATATCCCCAGTAATGGGATTGCTGGGTCAAATGGTATTTCTAGTTCTAGATCCCTGAGGAACCGCCACACTGACTTCCACAATGGTTGAACTAGTTTACAGTCCCACCAACAGTGTAAAAGTGTTCCTATTTCTCCACATCCTCTCCAGCACCTGTTGTTTCCTGACTTTTTAATGATCGCCATTCTAACTGGTGTGAGATGGCATCTCATTGTGGTTTTGATTTGCATTTCCCTGATGACCAGTGATGATGAGCATTTTTTCATGTGTCTTTTGGCTGCCTAAATGTCTTCTTTTGAGAAGTGTCTGTTCATATCCTTTACTCACTTTTTCATGGAGTTGTTTGTTATTTTCTTGTAAATTTGCTTGAGTTCGTTGTAGATTCTGGATATTAGCCCTTTGTCAGATGAGTAGGTTGCAAAAATTTTCTCCCATTCTGTAGGTTGCCTATTTACTCTGACGGTAGTTTCTTTTGCTGTACAGAAGCTCTTGAGTTTCATTAGATCCCATTTGTCAATTTTGGCTTTTGTTGCCATTGCTTTTGGTGTTTTAGACATGAAGTCCTTGCCTATGCCTATGTCCTCAGTGGTGTTGCCTAGGTTTTCTTCTAGGGTTTTTATGGTTTTAGGTCTAACATTTAAGTCTTTAATCCATCTTGAATTAATTTTTGTATAAGGTATGAGGAAGGGATCCAGTTTCAGCTTTCTACATATGGCTAGCCAGTTTTCCCAGCACCATTTATTAAATAGGGAATCCTTTCCCCATTGCTTGTTTTCATCAGGTTTGTCAAAGATCAGATAGCTGTAGATATGCAGCATTATTTCTGACGGCTCTGTTCTGTTCCATTGATCTATATCTCTGTTTTGGTACCAGTACCATGCTGTTTTGGTTACTGTAGCCTTGTAGTATAGTTTGAAGTCAGGTAGCGTGATGCCTCCAGCTTTGTTCTTTTGGCTTAAGATTGACTTGGCAATGCGGGCTCTTTTTTGGTTCCATATGAACTTTAAAGTAGTTTTTTCCAATTCTGTGAAGAAAGTCATTGGTAGCTTGATGGGGATGGCATTGAATCTATAAATTACCTTGGGGAGTATGGCCATTTTCACAATATTGATTCTTCCTACCCATGAGCATGGAATGTTCTTCCATTTGTTTGTATCCTCTTTTATTTCCTTGAGCAGTGGTTTGTAGTTCTCCTTGAAGAGGTCCTTCATGTCCCTTGTAAGTTGGATTCCTAGGTATTTTATTCTCTTTGAAGCAACTGTGAATGGGAGTTCACTCATGATTTGGCTCTCTGTTTGTCTGTTATTGGTGTATAAGAATGCTTGTGATTTTTGCACATTGACTTTGTATCCTGAGACTTTGCTGAAGTTGCCTATCAGCTTAAGGAGATTTTGGGCTGAGACGATGGGGTTTTCTAGATATACAATCATGTCATCTGCAAACAGGGACAATTTGACTTCCTCTTTTCCTAATTGAATACCCTTGATTTCCTTCTCCTGCCTCATTGCCCTGGCCAGAATTTCCAACACTGTGTTGAATAGGAGTGGTGAGAGAGGGCATCCCTGTCTTGTGCCAATTTTCAAAGGGAATGCTTCCAGTTTTTGCCCATTCAGTATGATATTGGCTGTGGGTTTGTCAGAGATAGCTCTTGCTATTTTGAGATACGTCCCATCAATACCTAATTTATTGAGAGTTTTTAGCATGAAGCGTTGTTGAATTTTGTCAAAGGCCTTTTCTGCATCTATTGAGATAATCATATGGTTTTTGTCGCTGGATCTGTTTATATTCTGGATTATGTTTATTGATTTGCATATGTTGAACCAGCCTTGCATCCCAGGGATGAAGCCCACTTGATCATGGTGGATCAGCTTTTTGATATGGTGCTGGATTCAGTTTGCCAGTATTTTACTGAGGATTTTTGCATTGATGTTCATCAGGGATTTGGTCTAAAGTTCTCTTTTTTTGTTGTGTCTCTGCCAGGCTTTGGTATCAGGATGATGCTGGCCTCATAAAATGAGTTAGGGAGGATTCCCTCTTTTTCTATTGGTTGGAATAGTTTCAGAAGGAATGGAACTAGCTCCTGATTGTACCTGTGGTAGAATTCGGCTGTGAATCCATCTGGTCCTGGACATTTTTTGGTTGGTAAGCTATTAATTATTGCCTCAATATCAGAGCCTGTTATTGGTCTATTCAGAGATTCAAGTTCTTCCTGGTTTAAACTTGGGAGGGTGTATGTGTCGAGGAATTTATCCATTTCTTCTAGATTTTCTAGTTTATTTGCGTAGAGGTGTTTATAGTATTCTCTGACGGTAGTTTACATTTTTGTGGGATCAGTGGTGATATCCCCTTTATCATTTTTTATTGCATCTATTTGATTCTTCTCTCTTTTCTTCTTTATTAGTCTTGCTAGCAGTCTATCAATTTTGTTGATCTTTTCAGAAAAACCGGCTCCTGGATTCATTGATTTTTTTGAAGGGATTTTTGTGTCTCTATTTCCTTCAGTTCTGCTCTGATCTTAGTTATTCCTTGCCTTCTGCTAGCTTTTGAATGTGTTTGCTCTTGCTTCTCTAGTTCTTTTAATTGTGATGTTAGGGTGTCAATTTTAGATCTTTCCTGCTTTCTCTTGTGGGCATTTAGTGCTATAAATTTCACTCTACACACTGCTTTAAATGTGTCCCAGAGATGCTGGTATGTTGTGTCTTCATTGTTGTTGGTTTCAAAGAACATCTTTATTTCTGCCTTCATTTCATTATGTACCCAGTAGTCATTCAGGAGCAGGTTGTTCAGTTTCCATGTAGTTGAGCAGTTTTGAGTGAGTTTCTTAATCCTGAGTTCTAGTTTGATTTCCTTGTGTTCTGAGAGACAGTTTGTTATAATTTCTGTTCTTTTACATTTGCTGAGGAGTGCTTTACTTCCAAGTATGTGGTCAGTTTTGGAATAGGTGTGGTGTGGTGCTGAAAAGAATGTATATTCTGTTGATTTGGGGTGGAGAGTTCTGTAGATGTCTATTAGGTCTTCTTGATGCAGAGTTGAGTTCAATTCCTGGATATCCTTGGTAACTGTCTGTCTTGTTGATCTGTCTAATTTTGACAGTGGGGTGTTAAAGTCTCCCATTATTATAATGTGGGAGTCTAAGTCTCTTAGTAGGTCTCTAAGGGCTTGCTTTATGAATCTGGGTGCTCCTGTATTGGGTGCATATATATGTAGGATAGTTAGCTCTTCTTGTTGAATTGATCCCTTTACCATTATGTAATGTCCTTCTTTGTCTCTTTTGATCTTTGTTGGTTTAAAGTCTGTTTTATCAGAGACTAGGATTGCAACCCCTGCCTTTTTCTGTTTTCCATTTGCTTGGTAGATCTTCCTCCATCCCTTTATTTTGAGCCTATGTGTGTCTCTGCATGTGAGATGGGTTTCCTGAATACAGCACACTGATGGGTCTTGACTCTTTATCCAATTTGCCAGTCTGTGTCTTTTAATTGGAGCATTTAGCCCGTTTGCATTTAAGGTTAATATTGTTATGTGTGAATTTGGTCCTGTCATTATGATGTTAGCTGGTTATTTTGCTCGTTAGTTGATGCAGTTTCTTCCTAGCCTTGATGGTCTTTACAATTTGGCATGATTTTGCAGTGGCTGGTACCGGTTGTTCCTTTCCATGTTTAGTGCTTCCTTCAGGAGCTCTTTTAGGGCAGGCCTGGTGGTGACAAAATCTCTCAGCATTTGCTTGTCTGTAAAGTATTTTATTTCTCCTTCACTTATGAAGCTTAGTTTGGCTGGATATGAAATTCTGGGTCGAAAATTCTTTTCTTTAAGAATGTTGAATATTGGCCCCCACTCTCTTCTGGCTTGTAGAGTTTCTGCTGAGAGATCAGCTGTTAGTCTGATGGGCTTCCCTTTGTGGCTAACCCGACCTTTCTCTCTGGCTGCCCTTAACATTTTTTCCTTCATTTCAACTTTGGTGAATCTGACAATTATGTGTCTTGGAGTTGCTCTTCTCAAGGAGTATCTTTGTGGCATTCTCTGTATTTCCTGAATTTGAATGTTGGCCTGCCTTGCTAGACTGGGGAAGTTCTACTGGGTGTTTTTATTTTTCAAAGCATTTTCATGTACATTGCCACCAGAATCTATAAGAATCAAGCAAGATTGCAAAATAAATCTTTATTGCCCATGTTTCTTCAAACTTTTTAGTGAAGCATAACATGTATACAAAAAAATTCACATAAGTGCATAGTTCGATGGTTTTTCACATATTGAACATTCCATGTCAACAGATCAAAGAGTGTATCATTACTAGCTTCCCATGTGTCCTTCTTTATGCTCAACTAATCACTAAAACCTTCAACATACCAGGTAGTCACATTCCTGGCTCTTAATGCCATAGCTTAGTTTTCCTGTTCTTAAGCTACAAACAAATAAAACCATGCAGTATGTACTTTTTCCCTGTTTGACTTCTTTCACTTCATATGTTTGTGAGATTTATCCCTAATCCTCAAAGTTGCATTCCATTGTGTGAATAAACTGTAATTTATGTATCCATTCTAGTGACATTTGGGTTGTTTGCAGTTCATGGTTATTATAAATAGTATTGCTAGGAATTTTTTTTTTACATTTTTTAGGGGTATATATCTAGGAGGAAAGTCACTACATCGTGATGGACTATGTACATGTGTTTCAATTTAGAATGAGCTACCCCAAACAGTTATCAAAAGTGGATGATTCAATCTCCCACTAGCAATATATGAAACTTTTGACTTCCTCCAATCCTCATGAAACATTTCATATTTTCTGTGTTGTTAATTCATTTTGAAAATGGAGACTGAGGAGCACTATCATAGGAAAAGCCTAGAGCACAAGCCTACTGACACAGTGTTAACACAATATTCTTTTACTAAACCAAATACAATATTGCATCACTTGGCATGGAAGGCTAAGGTATCAACAGCACAGAGCATAACAAAAATTACCAAAATATAAACATTTCTGGTTTTAGCAGTGACATGCAAAGAGCTTGGAAGTTGTTGTTCCCATCCTTACAATAACAAAGAGCTGCAAAAACTTAAAAAAAAAATCAATGACTTTTCTTGGACCCATTGGAGAACTGAGATCACAGGGGAAGCTGTCACCCTGAAATCCTGAAATACAGATGAATCCAGACAGTCCCAGCTGAGATCTGTTTATCTGAAGACAAAGCCATTGGAGCTATAACCTAGTAGGAACATGTAAATAATTTTGCTGAATAGCTAGGGGCTGAATGTGAAGTAACATAAGAGTAAGAAACTTCTGCAGCCCCCCTCCCACTGTCCAGGGTCCTCCTCCAGGAACCCTGCCAGGTTTCCATGATGAGGAACTGGAGAAAGCGATTCTTTCCAACTCCAACTCCCCTCTAGCCTTCTTGGGTAGAGACTAGGTGAGACTGGGCTTTAAGGCAATAGGTCTATAGTACTGCCAGCAGAGAAAAGTGTAGGTATAAGGGTGAGAGAAAAAGCTATATCACTGAATGAGGAACACAAACACATATGAAGGTCACAGCCCTGAAACAGGCCTATTGAAAGACCAATTCTTAGCCAAAGACTTCCCCAACTTCCACCCCTAACCACCACACCAATAAGGGTCCAATATAATATGCAATATAGCTGGAAGAGCTCCAAGATATAGACTCTCTCCAAGGAGAAAGGTATGGGAAAGCCCCAAGTTGAAGAAACACAAAAGCAAACACACTGGAACTTAAAGTCTGGTAAGTGTAATTACAACAAACAAACACAGACCAATTTCTACCTAGATTAAGATAGATCCTCACACTGAAGGCCTATTTACCTAATTTCTTATCTTATACAATACCTCCAACTTTCAACAAAAAAAAATTCAATCTATTCTAAAAGGCAAGAAAAAGCACAGTCTGAAGAGATGAAGCAAGTATCAATCAGATTGAAGTATAACACAGATGTTGGAATGATATGACAGGAAATTTAAAATAATAATGTTAAGGGATGTAATGGAAAGAGTAGACAACATGCAGAAACAGATGGGTAATAGAAGCAGAGAAATAAAAATTTCCAACCTAAGTAGAAATTCTAAGAATCAAAAGGAAATTCTAGGAATAAACACTAAGAGAAATAAAGAGTGCCTTTGATGGATTCATTAGTACACCAGGCCAAGCTAGAATTAGTGGGCCTGAAGATAGGTCATTTGGAATTTGAAATTTAAAAAATTTTAAGAGTACCATATAATTATTTGTAATCACCAAAAACTGGAAGCAACCAAGATGTCCTTCAATAGATGAATAAACTTTTACTTACCTTCAAAAGAATACCATAGAGAATGAATCTTAAATGCACATTGCAATGTAAAATAAACCACTCTGAAAAGACAATATGTTGTATGATTACGATTATACGGAATTCTGGAAAAAGCTATGGAGATAGGAAAGAGATCAGTGGTTGTCAGAAGTGTGAGCAGGGAGGAGGATCGAGTAGATGGAAGCTTGGGATTTTGTTTAGGGTAGTGAAATGACTCTTTGTGATGCTGCAATGGTGGGTAAATAAAATTATGCGTTTGTCAAAACTCACAGAACCTTACAGAACAAAAAATGAATATTATTTTATGGAAATTTTAATTATCATTTAGGAAATTGAGTGATCTCAAGAGGGAATTCAGACTTTGACAAAATAACTATATTGCAAATGCACTAAATAACTTAAGTATGTTGGGAAAACAGTGCTGATCTAAGTAACTTTGGAAATGAGTAGAGACTAAGACTTAAGGCAAAAAGAATCATATTTAAGCTGGTGCTCTCATTGATAGTTATTTCTCATGGGTGCATGGGTTAGCAATTTTGAAATCACTATCCATGTATACTGGAATTGAATAATTAATTAAATGGATGACAGAGGTAGGAAACAGATTTCTCACTGTTGAAGTAGAAACTCATGGATAAGCAATGGGAGAGAGCTAGAATAATATTTGTGGTAATGGATTAGAGATGAAGGCATCAGTATGAACTCATATTTTGCTTAATACAGATACAAATGATTACATATATAAATATTTATGGATATGTTTATATACAGGACTAGTTTACACATTTGTCACTGTCAGCTGAGGGGGCCTAGTAGTAATTGCACCCCAGTAGCAATGCACACACTGCCCAGATCTGTTTGCAGATGACATGGTCTTATATATAGAAAACCCTAAAGACTCCCTTGCAAAACTGCTAGAACTATTGAATAAATTCAGTAAAGTTGCAGAATAGAAAATTAACACATAAAATCATTTTTCATGTTTGTTGGCCATTTGTATATCTCTTTTAAGAATTGTCTATTCATGGCCTTAGCACATTTTTTAATGGGATTGTTTGGTATTTTGTGCTAATTTGTTTGAGTTCTTTGTAGATTCTGGATATTAGTCCTTTATTGGATGTATAGATTGTGAAGATTTTCTCCCACTCTGTGGGTTGCCTGTTTACTCTGCTGATCATTTCTTTTGCTGTGCAGAAATTAGTTTAATTAAGTCCTACCTATATATAATTGTTTTTGTTGCATTTGCTTCTGGGTTCTTGGTCATGAAGTCTTTGCCTAAACCAATTACTAGAAGGGGTTTTCCAGTGTTATCTTCTAGAATTTTTATGGTTTCAGGTCTTAGATTTAAGTCTTGATTTGATTTTTGCATAATGTGAGAGATGAGAATCTGGTTTCATTCCTCTACATGTGGCTTGCCAATTATCCCAGCACCATTTATTTAATAGGGTGTCCTTTCCCCACTTTATGGTTTTGTTTGCCTTTTCAAAGATCAGTTGGCTGTATTTAGCTTTATTTCTGGATTCTCTATTCTGTTCCATTGGTCTATGTGCCCATTTGTATACCAGTACCACGCGAATAATCAGAGAGATGTAAATCAAAACCACAATGCAATACCACCTTACTCCTTCAAGAACGGCCATAATCAAAAAATCAAAAAATAATAGATGTTGGCATGGATGTGGTAAAAAGGGAACACGTTTAAACTGCTGGTGGGAATGTACACTAATACAACAACTATGAAAAACAGTGTGGTGATTCCTTAAAGAACTAAAAGTAGAACTACCATTTGATCCAGCAATCCCACTACTTGGTATCTACCCAGAGGAAAAGAAGTCATTATAGGGAAAAAGATACTTGCACACTCATGTTTATAGCAGCACAATTCACAATTGCAAAAACCTGGAACCAGCCCAAATGCCCATCAATCAATGAGTGAATAAATAAATTGTGGTATATATCTACTATGGAATACTATTCAGCCATTAAAAGGAGCAAAAAAATGGCATTTGCAGAAACCTGGATGGAATTGGAGACCATTATTCTAAGTGATATAATTCAGGAATGGAAAATCAAACATTGTATGTTCTCATTCATAAGTGGGAGCTAAGCTATGAGGATGTAAAGGCATAAGAATGATATAATGGACTTTGGGGACTTGGGGGAAAGTGTGGGACAGGGGTGAGAGATAAAAGACTACAAATTGGGTACAGTGTATACTGCTCGGATGATGGGTGCATCAAAATCTCACAAATCACTGCTGAAGAGCTTACTCATGAAACCAAACACCACCTGTTCCCCCAAAACTCTGGAAATAAAAAAAGAAATAACATGTAAAATCAGTTGCATTTCTATACATTAACAATGAAGTATCTGAAAAAGAAAAAGCACAATCCTATTTACAATAACATCAAAAACTATAAAATACTTAGGAATAAATTGAAGTAAGTAGGTAAAAGATCTGTATATGCAAAACAATAGGACATTGACGAAACAAATTGAAGATGCAAATAAAGGTATCCTATGGGTATGGATTGGAAGAATTAGCATTGATAAATTGTCCATAATACCCAAAGCAATTTATAGAGTTAATGTAATCCCTATCAAAACTCCAAAGGCATTTTTCACACAATTCATATGGAACTATAAAAGAATCTGAATTGCCAAAGCAATCTTGAGGAAAAAAAAGAGCAAAGCTGAATGCATCATACTTCCTCATTTCAAACCATACGACAAAGCCACTGTAATCAGAACAATATGATATCAGCATAAAAACAGACATACAAACCAATGGAACAGAATCAAGAGCCCCAAACTAAACCCAGGTATGCATGTTCACCTAATATTTGACAAGGGTGCCAAGAATACACAATGGGCAAAGGATAGTTTCTTCAATAAATATGGATATTCACATGCAAAATAATGAAATTGGACACTTATCTTACATCATTTACAAAAATTATCTAGAAATGGATTAAAGATTTGAATGTAAGAACTAAAATGGTAAAAACTCCTACAAGAAAACGTAGGGAAAAAGCTTCTTGACATTGGTTTCGATAACAATTTTTTTGGATATGACACCAAAAGCATAAGCAACAAAAGCAAAAATAAGTGGAACTACATCAAACTAAAAACTTCTGTACAGCAAAGAAAACAATCAACAAAATGAAAAGGCAACCTATGGAAGGGAAAAGTATTTGCAAACAATCTATCTGATACGGGGTTAATATCAAGAATACAGTCATGTGTTGCTTAAGGATGAGGATACGTTTTGAGAAGTGCATCCTTAGGTGATTTTGTTATTGTACAAAGTGTACTTACACAAACCTAGTTGGTGTAGCCTACTATACACATAGGCTATGTGGTATGGCCTATTGCTCCCAGGCTACAAACATTTACAGCATGCTAATGTGCTGAATCCTGCAGGCGATTGTAACATAATGGTAGGCATTTGTGTATCCAAACATATCTTAATATAGAAATTGTACAGTAAAAACATGATAGTATAATAATCTTATGGAGCCATAATTTTATATTGGGTCTGTCATTGACTGAAATGTCATTATGCAGTGTATAACTGTATTTAAGAATTCATGCAATACAATAGCAAACCACCAATCTGACTTAAAAATGAGCAAAGGACCTGAATAAATATTTTCCAAAAGAATACATACAAATGGCCAACAGGTACATCAAAAGGTGCTCAACATCACTAATCATCAGGCAGTTGAAAATCAAAACCACAATGAAGTAACATTTCACAACTTTAGGACTAACAGCATGACAACTATAATTAACAAGATTGTATACTTAAAATTTGCTAAGAGTAGATCTTAAACGATCTCACCATACCAACTAAAAAAGGTAACTGAGGTGGTAGATGTGTTAACTAACTTGATTGTTGTAATCATTTCACAATATACTTAAATCATACATTGTACACCTTACATTTGTACAATTTTATATGTTAATCACACCTCAATAAAGCTGGGGGAAAGACATCACCACACACACACAAAGAGGAGCCTGAAGCATTGTGTAGAGCCAGAAAGTGCACAAAAAAACCAAATAACAACAATAAAAAAAATCCTACAATGACTGAGATATATTAAACGAGTAACAGACACAGGAACCAACTGCAATGTCTCATAGTGGCCAATGCTGGAAAAACATTTGAGCAAAAAAGAAATATAATAGTAGCTAATTATAACCAATAGTAGAAAATTATAATCCATAGTATAAAATAAATATCCAAGTCCATAATAATATAAATAAATGATTGAAGAAATAAATGTGGAAGAAGTGGTAAATTCCCTATGCAGAAGAATTTCAAATGATATATGTAGATACTCCACCCTGAAGGAGACATAGTAAAACTCTCATTCTTTAAATGTGGGATGTACATAGTGATTCTCTTCCAAGGATTAGAGTATATAAAGTGGGAGAAGAGGGTAACTCCACAGTGGAGAAACCAGATGAACACAACCTCAGCTAGGTGATCAAGGCTCACATCAACTATAATAAGGCATATTGACAGTGTATACTCCTCTTGTGGAGTAATGTGATAAGAATTGTACTTTACGTCTGTGGTGTTCCTCCCCAAAACTCATAACCTCAGGCTAATCATAAAAAATACATTACACAAATAGCAATTGCAGGACATTCTACAAAATACTGACCAATACTCCCCAAAATTGTCTAGGATATTAAAAACATCCAAAGTCTGAGAAACTGTCACAGCCAAGAGGAGGCTAAGGAGACACAATGACTATATTTAATATGGAAACCTGAGTGGGATATTGGAACAGAAAAAGGACGTTAGAGAAAAACTAAGGAATTCTGAATTAAGTATTGATCCTAGTTAATGTATCAATATCAGTTCATTAATTGTGACAAATGTACCGTAGTTTTGTAAAATGTTTACAATTGGGGAAGCAATGTGGATATATGAGAACTCTCTCTACTATTTTCACAACTTTTCAGTAAATCTAAAACTATTCTAAAATAAAACAATATATAACAAATATGTATTAGAAGAACTTTTCACCAACTTCCAAAACTGTGAGAAAGGCTCCCCAGAATCTCTTGTGTTTGAGGGAAAGAAATTATCATAATTTAAAGCAAACAGACCACCTAGAGAATAGAAGAAGATAGTCACAAACTATGCATCAGATAAAGCCCTAATATCTAGAATCTATAGGGAACTTAAATCAACAAATGAAAAACAAATAACCCCATTAAAAAATGGGCAAAGGACATGAACAGAAACCTCTCAAAAGAAGACATACATACATGCAGCCAGTAGCATATGAAAAAAATGCTCTACATCATTAATTATTAGAGAAGTGCAAATTAAAACCACAATGTGATACCGTGTCACTCCAATCACCATGGCTATTATTAAAAAGTCAGAAAGCAAATGCTGGTGAGGCTGTGGAGAAAAGGAGACACTTATACAATGTTGGTGGGAATGCAAATGAATCCAGACACTGTGGAAACGAGTCTGTAGATTTCTCAAAGGGCTGCCGTTCGACCCAGAAAATCCCATTACTGGCTATATACCCAAAATAAAATA
The DNA here is from genome assembly GCF_028885625.2 of Pongo pygmaeus. Classification (NCBI taxonomy): domain Eukaryota; kingdom Metazoa; phylum Chordata; class Mammalia; order Primates; family Hominidae; genus Pongo; species Pongo pygmaeus. The sequence continues at coordinate 66,832,263 of NC_072390.2, forward strand.
AATCAGTCTACCAAAAATACATGGCAATTTTACGTTCACTGCTGTGCTATTCACAACAGTAAAGACAAGGAAGCAACCCAGGTGCCCATCAGTGGTAGATTAGATAAAGAAAATGTAGTGTGTATATGCCGTGGAAACCATGCCACCAAAAGAATGAAAGCATGTCATTTGCAGCAACATGGATGGAAATGGAGGCCATAATCCTAAGCAAATTAATGCAGGAACAGGAAGCCAAGTACTGCATGTTTTCACTTATGAGTGGGAGCTAAGCTGTGAGCACACACAGACATAAATATGAGAACAATAAATACTGTGGACTACTAGAGGGTGGAGGGCTGAATTTAAAAACTACCTATCAGGTACTATGCTCACTATCAGGATCCATACTACAAATCTCAGCATCTTGTAATATTTCCATGTAACAAAGCTGCACATGTACTCCCTGTATCTAGAATAAAAGTTGAAATTAAAAAAAAATACAGTGGAAAAAAAGGTTGTAAATGTTCAGTTATGATCAGCCATACTTGGAAACATTGAGGAGAAGCTCATGGTCCATATAAGTCTGAACTTGAAATTTCTGGCTTTAAAGTCTTTCTCCAAGAAGCAGATACCTCTCTAGAGGTGGGCAAGAAAACTGGCTGCCTGTCTGTATAGCCATTTGGCGGAGCTTTTCTGCAGAGTGCTCCCCAAACCTTCTAACTGCTAGACTTATAAGGGCAGATGGCAGTAACTTGTAGCTTCAGGGCAAAGTCTCAGACAATCTTCTGAAAACAAGCACAAGATTTCTCTGAGGGTTTATTTTTGTTTTAAAATATAAGAGAATTTTGCCTCCTACTCAGTAATGCCTGTAAATGTACACATTTCTACCTAAAATCTTTGTATAAAACAGATGCTACAGGAAGATATTCTTTGGATTCAAACACCCTTGGCACATCGCTGTCTGTTCCCCTGAGAGGGCTCCTCCATTTCTAGTTTGAAAAGCAGAGGTGTCTGTGACATAGTAACTGGGATGAGAGGCATTTGTGTCACCAGAACTCAATGAGGGTTGCGGCACAGTTGAAATTCTGCCTCTTGCTTACCTCCTCCACACATCAGTTCCTCCACTGCCTTAATATTTTCTATTAAGGTTTCTTACAAGCAACAGGTTTCCCATTAGTCTGATCTTTATTTCTAGAGATTGTCTGACTCATCTATAAGGTCTTTAAGGGAAGGGGCTCTGTCTTGTTCATTCTATTCCTTGTACCAATGATTATCCTTTAAAAATCATAGACAAAGAAAACTTGTTCCTTTATTGACTGTTGAATGGTTGCAAGCGTAAGGGCTTCCAGCCTGCAGAATTTTAGCAGAGAAAATTGCTTTGTGCTTCAGCTCTCTTCCCAACTCTGTTCTTGCCTCACTGTTTGAAATCCTCCCTGGAAGGTCCACTTATATTTGCAATTACACTTGTAATCACTGGTTTCTAAATTATTTCTCATCAAGTTGAGCTACCAGGATTTCAAAAATATCAGTTCAAAAAATTGTAAAAACCATCTTAAAAAAAGTCTTTGGAGCAAGACAGCAACACAACTTGATCACTTGGCAAAGGTGATCTGGGAAGCTTGCATGCAGAAAAGAAAAAAAATAATGGCTATGGCTGGAGACAACATCACAGTGAACAAATGGGGGTGATTGCTCTTACCCTAAGAAGACCTGAGTGGGACTGTGATTCTAGGAGGCAACAGGCAGAGATAGGTGGCATGGTCTAGCATGTTCACCTGCAAACTCCCTTGCCAGTTCTGTTAGGTGGATCTAAGAGCCCTCAACATTAGACAACATCCATCGGATCTTGGGAAAGTGGCCCTGGTTGGGCTGATGAGAGCAGCTTGCATCCTGTATTAGAGGATTGCAAAGACAGGGGCAAGGAAGAGTGTCTACTACATCTGAGTAACTGGCCTGTGCTTGACAGTTGGTGAGAATTACCTTGAGGATCACAGAAATGAAAATTATAGAACTGTTCACTGGGCCACTTTATTCACTCAGGTAACTGGCCTGTGCTTGACAGTTGGTGAGAATTACCTTGAGGATCACAGAAATGAAAATTATAGAACTGTTCACTGGGCCACTTTATTCACTCTGGTGGTTTTGTCCCTAGAAGGAAAGAACCAGGCTTTCCTAGACAAAAATATCATGGATCCCACTTTTAAGTGATAAAACAGAGTACATAGTAGACTTTAGATACATGCTGTGTAAAATGAAACCCAAAGTAAAACCATTTGAGATCACCTGTTTCTTGTTCACCGGATGCTTCTGTGAGATCTACGTCAGTCAAATGCATGCTTTATTATGAGTCAGAATCATATCCTCTCTCCAAATTCAATTACAGGCACTAGGAAGGGAAGTTGGAGCATCCAAGTGTAGTCAGTTCCAATAGACTCCCCACTGCTTTGCACTTACTTGCTCAGTACTGAGGAGACAGACATTTGGCTAGAGAGAGTTTAACTTAGGACCCAGGAATCTGTTAACTTCTAAACAGCCAGAGGAGAAGCGGCCCAAAGAATGTGACTGGAAGTGTGTGACTGCTTCTTCTTACTCAGGGCATCTTTTGTCTAAAGCAGGTTTCTAATAAGTCTACCCATGAAGAAAGGCAATTATAGGCATTGCACCTATACTTTATAATGCAAATTGGATAGAACACAATAGATTAGAGAACATGGTATGGATTTGCATTATGCAGACAGCAATTGGTTATAATGTGATCGAGTACAGGAACTAGCACTTTGGGAGCAGGAAAAAAAGAGCTGTTGGCAGGATGCATAAACACACACCTTACCAGTGTCTGAGGCACTGACTGCTCAGTTGGTCTCCAGTTTATTTTCTTCCCTGAGGCAAAGATCCTGGGGGTCTGGAGGTGTGCTGAGCTGGGGAGAACACAGTTGGTGGGCGGGGCTCTATATTTATAGGTTATTGAAGAGAACTAAGCTGTGGGCTCAAATAAGCTCTTCTACACACTTATAATTCTCTTTCAGGTGTTCAGAATTTTGGACTTAATTTCTATTATGTTGTATATAACTTGCAGGAATTCCAAGACTCCAGCATCCAGGGGCTTTGCAAATTGATCAAGAACCAAAACTTACACCTGTCCAGTGTCTCAGAGAGACAGCAGGGGTTAAGCAGGTGGTACTAACAAGTACATCAGCAAAAATTTCAACACAAGTTCTTCCCCTCTCTCAAATTTCCAACTGCCTTCACCAAGGAAATACAAGTGCAATTCCCACTAAGAATGATTCTTAAAAGTCTTTGTCCTTTTACAGTTCCTAGAGGGCACTATAAAAATTCTCAACTTTCTAAAAATAAATTGATATTTGTAGAGAAGGGAGTGGGCTCTCAAATCTCTTCAGAAATGTATGCAATTGTGCAGTATATGGTCATATACGGTCACCTTAAGGTATAGTGTGTCAAGTAAACAAGATTAATGACATACATTCATCTAATTGGCTAGCATTTCTATTACTAGTTCAGTGGTGGGCACCAAATTAATGCAAAACATAAACAGGGCATAGTCTGATCTGTTCTTTCTTCTGAGAATTAGGAGACACATTTACTTATTCATTCATATGGTCCTACATTGGGGATGGAGATGTAGGAATGGTTGTGAGTGGCTGGTAAAGCCATCAGTGTGGATGAGCTCTAGAGTGCAGGTGACTGAGCACAGGGTCCTGGGCAACCCTGGCATTTAAAGGCCAAATGGAGGAAGAGAAGCCTATGAATGAAATGCTAAAGGAGCAGCCAGACAGGTATAAGTAAAACTAGAGAATAATAATATTCCAAAAGTGAAAAGAAGAGGGAGTCCCATGAAGTGGATGATGAAACCTATTCAATACCGCTAGGGTCATATGGTCTGTGTTTCTCTAAGAAGATTCTGAAGCACAGCCTGAACCAAGGGAGTTTACTTTGGGAGGTATTGCTATGGAAGGAGGAGAAGCAACATGGGGGACACTGTCTAGCTGTCCCTCAGTGGGCAGCTGGAGCTAGACTTCTCTAAGTCTTCTGAGGAATTTTGAAGAATATGCCTCTGAATTGACTGCTTGAGGGTTGGCAATGGGAAGTATTTCCCCACCAGCTCCAGTTCTCCATTGCTCAAGATTTGCCCCTTGGGATGGAACTCCATGTATCTCTAAATTCATGCACTGTTGTTCCCAAACACTCTGTGAGAGTTAGAGAATCTCAGGACAGAAGGTGATAGATCCATAGTGTAATTGAAGCAATGCTCTTCAGATGCTTTCAGTTTTTACCTGCCTGGAACTGATGGGCACAGCTGCATAAAGCCTTGGCACAGAAGATATGAAGCAAGGCACAAGAACTGTTCAATGCAGAGGTGATATAAAAATTGAAATAATTTGGTAGAAAGTAGCAAACTAGTTTGAGCAATGCAGGAACATTTTTAGCTCCAATAACCTAGCAGTTTAAGACTTACCAGATTAAGATGTAGCTTGTTGCAGAGACTCAACTGATATCTTCAGATTCCTTAAATCTTCTCTCCGTTTTTATTTCCTTTGTATTGCCTTCATACTCAGCAAGATCTCTCCAGAGTAGAAAAATGGTGCCAGGAAGTTCTAGGTTATATAGTAGTTACAGGAAACAATTTCAGAAGATAAGTATCTTAGTCTGTTTTGTACTGCTATAATAGAATACCTGGTACTGGATAATTTATAGCAAACACAAATTTATTAGTTCACAGTTCTGGAGGCTGGGAAGTTCAATATCAAGGTGCCAGCAACTAGTGAGGGCCTCTTGCTGTGTTATCACATGGTGGAAGTCAAGAGAACAAGAGGGAAAGAGGAGACTAAACTTACTCTTATTTAATTGTAACCACTCCCACCCATGAGGGTGGAGCCTTCATGCCCTAATCACTTCTTAAAAGTCTCACCTCTAATACTGTTATAATGGCAATTTTCAACTTGAGTTTTGGAAGAGACAAACATTCAAACCACAGCAATAAACTACACTCTTCTCTTCATTATTAATATCGATCCCTTTAAAATAACCGGTTAGTCCCATTGGGCTATATGCCCATTTAAGGTCCGGTTGCCATGCCCAGGGTAATGGGGTATTTTGATTAGCCAGCCCATGCTATGTGCCTTCACTGTGGCTTTCGACTAAGCAAGACTCCTTAATTGGCAGACCCAGCAGAAGCACATGGAGCCATTAAGGGATGGCTTCAAAGTAAAGAAGTTTGGGAGACTGTAGAGGAAGCAGAAAAAAAATATAACAGACATCCTCTATATAAAGAATGGAAGGGAGAGTGTTCAGGTGACTGCTAATATGGAGTCCCTAGAGACTTGAGTTCTAGTCCTATTTCTGCTACATACCATTGAGAGACATTGGGTAACTACCCTGAATCTCAGGTTCTGTGTTAGTCTGTTTTTGCATTACTATATGCCTGAAATTGGGTAATTTATTAAGAAAAGAGGTTTAGTTGGCTCTCAGTTCCACAGGCTGTGTGAGAATCTTGGCTGGGGTGGCCTCAGGAAACGTTCAATCATGTCTGAAGGCAAAGGGGAAGCAGGGAGGTCTTACATGGTCAGAGCAGGAGCAAGAGACAGGGCGGGGAGATGTTACATACTTTTAAACAACTAGATCTCAAAATAACTCACTCTCACCATGACAACACCAAGGGGGATGGTGTTAATCCGTGAGAAACTGTTCCCATGATCCAATTACCTCCCACCAGGTCCACCTCCAACATTGGAAATTACAATTTGACATAAGATTTGGGTGGAGACACAGATAGATCCAAACCATATCACCTTCTAATATAAAACAAAAGCAAGACCAATTAAATTATTTTTTTAAAAAGAAATTAAAATTTTATTGAAGAATTTTTAATATTAACTACATAAAATTATCCAAGTCCAGGTCTCAGACTTGCCACAAATAGCATTCTTGTAGATGTTATGGTCATTAGAAGGTCCTCCAATCTCTGAGACACATGCTGTGCTCACTGGTGAACTCTGCTTCAAAACTGCCACAAACCCAGGCAATGTTGTCAGCCATAACTCTCCCTCAGCATCAGTTCACATCATCCCATTTATGTTTCAAAAACAAGGTAATATTATTCAGCATTCAGAACATTGACAAGGGATAATATCAGCATCATTTCACTTAAGACATTTAAGCAATTTGAGTAACCCAGAAATCAAACTCACTTTAAGTCTTTCAACATATGTGTATGTCCCTTGAATGCAAGAAGCATCCATGCATTATTTACTGTTATTGCTCTTATGAATGCTTTCATCAAAGCCATGGGTTTGAGAGATACATACAGACACATTTTAAAAAATTGTCTTTTGCACCACCAAGTCTCTGCATGTACTCTCTGCTTTTTCTCACCCATACAGCATTGATGTCAGTACCATCATCAATCCCACCAAAGGTTTCAAATGTTCAAACACCTTCTGTTTCCATATCACAGCCTTGCATTTAGTGTTGATATGACTCTGTGAAATAACAAGTGATAGATAAAAATGGAACACCCACTGTCAAAGATGCAGCAAATGCAGTTTGATGACATATTCTTAAATGAGAAGGTATGTAGACATAAGGAATTCCATGGTAGAATATTTCCAACACCCTGAAGTGCTGCTTCTATAGAATTTGAAATAAGATAAACTAGAGAGATTAAATGGAGACTTTATATTACACTATATGATATAAAGAGAGACAATGTTAAAAAATAAGCAAAAAAAGCTGTATACCATTACTTCAAAGAAAGAATTTTCTAAGGAAAAAATCATATAGAAGTTAATCAAAACCAAGAAGAATGAATACAACCCTAATAGGTTCTATTTTAAACATAAAAATAATTTACTTGAACATTCAGAGATCAAACTGTGCCGGCAGAAACCTTTTGATATCAATTGTACTGTATTGGTTTGCCTGTCTGCAGACAATAGTTCACTTATAATCACTTAATATTTAACATTTTTGGAAACATAACATCATTATTCTTTTAATTCTCCTTGTCTAAAAATAATGTCCAAAATGTTAACGAATATACTTCATATTGAACACATTAATTTTGAAAATGTTAGTGCAAAAGTGTTTTTATAATATCTTACTATTTGCTTAGAAAACCTTAAATTTTCACGTCTATTCCAGCCAGAGCCCTGGTCTCACTTCCTGGGCCAGAAGCATTGGAACCCATGTTCTGACTGACGTCTGCTATAAACTGTTGCCTGCTTTTATTATGATGCCATCTGGTCATCAGACTCAGAAGTGGGGAGTAGCCAAGGTCGGGAGGCATTAAAAAAGACAAAGAAAGAAATATAGCAGACACCAGAGCAGGAGTATAGCAGCCATACAGGTACCTCTCACTGTACAGTAACCCCCAAGGACTGCTTGTCCTTAATAAGAGAAAAGCACCTTCTGCTACCTTCCTCTGGTAAAGGGGTGCAATTTCACCAAGACAGGGAATTTTTGTTCATTTCTCCTGTGGATGTGTCATAGCCTAAGTCATTAACATTTCAAGTTTTCCAGTTTTGGCAGATAAGCATTGAGTTACTTTAAATCCATAAGCAGCCCAGGGCAATTCTTGATTCATCAGATTTCATTCACTCAATTTTTATTGTATGCGGATTTTGTGCAAGGCATATCCAAAAATCCTTCATGGATACAAAGATGAGTAATTTCTGATTGCTACCTCAAGAAGTTTAGTATCTAGCTCGGAAGATGAAATATGTTCCAAATATGTAAGTGTTGAGTAAATGTTGAATAACACAGAACTATAAAAGAGTAGAAAATAATTCCACAAAAGAAATATGCTTTAAGGTCATAGAAAGCAAAACTTAATTCTTGCCATCAAGGACAACAGTGAAGAATGGGCAGGGTTCCTTTGAACCAGTGACATTTCATGCATTTGATTTCTTGAACATTTACTTGGTAAGGGCCAACCAGGCACCGTTCTTGGCATTTAAGCTGGACTTTGAGAAAGGCTATGAGTTTGGACCTACAGAAAATGAGACTGGGGGCTTTGGAGAATGGTAATTGGTGACATGTTGGAGCTAGTTCTTACTGGCTCATAAGAGCCAGTTTTTAAATGTCCAGGGATTTTGTGAGCAGGTTGACCTCTCCTTGGTAGAATTGTTCTTTAGGGAGTTTACCATGGAAATCATCAAATGCTACAATTCAGAATGCCCCTTCCACCCCACCCAGAGCCATTTCTTAATCTGTCCTGGATGTGTTCCAGGCAAAGAGAATAAACAACAATCCACTAATTAGTCATTTCATCTCCAGCAATCCCTTCACTAGTCCATAGCTTTTTCTCCTCTGTAAGGGAGTCTGATGCTGCGGAAGTTGACAGAATCAAAATAGAGTCACTAATGTGGAGTGACTCACAAATACAACCAGTAAAAGCCATAAAGAGAGGCTTCTCAGGCTTGTATACCTGATAATGGAAACAATTACAAAAGACTCTACAAAAAACACAACTTTTGCACAAAGGCCATTGCAAACTTATATAAAAAACTTTATCTGTGAGGACATCTACCCAGCATTTGTCTGTCTAAACTTGGACTGGCATTACTGTTATTATTGATCTTTGTAGCAAAACATAATTATTTCAAAACAATTATGTAATCATCTTCAGTTTTCCTTTAGAAACCTTTGCATTTTTTTTTATCTCCCTGAATATAAACATAGTTTACTGTGGCATGTGTTATTTTCATTGCAATGCTCTATTCCCAAATAAATTTCCTTTAGAGGGTCTCTCTCTGCTTGTTATTTAAGTAGACAATACTTAAGGTTTTCCTAACTCAAACATTTTATTATCTATGGAAGCAAAAGTGGAAAATCAAGTGAAACCCCATGATGAAAGGGTTAGTGAGGATCAGGGCACTTCTCCAGCCTGCCTGCTTAGTGCTGGGCAGGTGCTCCCAGAGAAGTGCTAATAAGCATCCATCTCCAGGCTGTAATGAGGGGCTGCTGAGGCTCTCCATGGGAGTGCTGTTTTTCCTGTTATGAGGTCTTCTAAAGTGGCTGAATAGAGCCCAGAGAGGGAGAAATTTGAATCCCTCTCCTTGTTTCCCCCTTCTTTGGTCTCTGTGGGACCCCAGGGCAAGTCATTTAACCTCTCAGTGCCTAGTAGTCTTCACCTGCAAATTAGGCTCCCTGTCTTCACCTCTGGCCTCTGCTAAAATAATGTTTAGAGAATCTGCAGGCCAAGCTCAGGTCTCAGCAAGCAAAGTGTTGCTAATGTATAAAGCACTGTTGTCATCATTTGCCCAGGAGGGGAAGAAGGCCTTAAAGATTTCGGCAACATGTGTAACAGCATCAAGTAGCCCAGTCTTAATTGTATCTGGATAGAGAGATGATGGATGCTATTTTGGTCCCACTGACATTTTCTACTAGCCCCTCCCAAGGGCCCTTGCCTGTCTCTCTTTTTGAACCTTTATACCTAGATTCTTCTTGTTTTGTCCAGTGAACAAAAGCAGGAAAGTGTGTGATGGGGATGTGAGGAACTGTGGAGTGGAATGAGTTTCCTTCCCTCTTCACTAACATTCACTAGAGCTTTCATGAATGATGATGTTCTTGCTCCACCACTCATGGCTTCCATTCCTCTGTCAAATTTCTGAGCAATACAAGTGAATTCTGATTCCTTGGAATGGCCTCAAATTCCTTAACCAAAGAAACCTGTCTGCTACAGATGAGTAGTCTGTGCATTCATGAAACTGGCAACTGTGACATTTGGAAAAGATTAGAGAGACAGTCAGTGTTGAGTCCAAATGTTAGCTCTGCCATTTGCTGAGTGATATGGGTCAGGTCAGCTCCATCTTCCTGCACTTGAATTTTTTTTTTTTTTAAATCAGTAAAGAGAGTCTGTGTCAACCCTGGTTTGTGCTCCTTTTCCACAGGCACGTTTCTGACCTTCCCCTTCTCTGTTTCACGTTGTAGAGGTCCACACCCGATCCCACAGGTGGGAAATTCCCAGGTGGTCTGGTCAGCTGGCTTCTAACTGGAATTGGCTTCCAGGAGGAGCCTGTGAGGAGACAAGAGCATGTGTGGAAAGGAGAAGCAAGGAGGCTCCTCTTCCTGTCCCTTTCTAAGGGGCTATCTCTAAAGTAGCTGAGCCTCCTCTGTGATTTAAATACCCTAGAAGATGTGACCCTGGCTCCCAGATCCTCTAAGCCCACTTCTCCAATTTTGTCCCCCATCAAATTTCTGCTTTGGGTAATATTTGTGCTGGTTTCATTTCCTACTTTACACATCCTTTGTTATAAATATTGGAAGCACTGTGTTTCCCTGGCTAGATCCTGATTGATACAGAGTTGATGATGTAGCTTTTGTAAGAGGATGTTGTGAGATTTAAAGAAAGTCCTATGCAATTTTTTACTAGCGTAAATGCTAAATAAATGTCCACCACATCCTGTTATCAACTTGATTTTTTTTTTTGCTTCCCAACATCACCATTGTTTTGCCCCTCGATATTCTAAAAATTCTGCAAAACTCAATGCAGATGTTACTTGCTTCATGAAGCTTTGTTCATCCTTAACCAAATAGGATTTTTTTTATTTTTCTCCCATAGCACTTTATATATGCATCTCTTGTAGAATTTGGCATATTCTGCCAAGAGTTTAATTATTTATAAATGTACCTTTTCCTGCTAATCTGTAAGGTTCTTGCTGTCCCTTTAATTTTTATACCTTTCTCAAACTCACAGCACCAGAAATGGTGTTTTAAAATATTTGCTGAACTGAATGGAACAGAAATGCCCTACTTGGTACTTTGCAACTTGATTCCTGTAGTCTGAGGGGTGTTATGGCAGACACCAAGAATGACTCTCCTAATCAGATGTTGGATGCATTCTTGATCTATTAAAAATATTAGTTTTTTGAAGAGTGCAACTGCCCCATACTTTCCTGGGTTTTCATTTTATATCAGGTGTTACCCATCAGGTATTACATCTATGCTAAATTCACTAGATGCCTCATACTAAACACATTCATCTCAAGATGCAAGGAATGTAAAAAAAACTGTTTTTATAAGTGAATAGAAAATCAGATGTTCAGTTTGTGTTACGTGAGCTTCATGACCACATATATGAAATCATATATCTAGTGTCTAGAATTGTGCCCATCGTATTCTAGGTTCTCAACAAGTATTTATTAAATGCCTGAATAAATGTGTATTTTGAATAAAGCCTTTACAGAAAATTATATGTTAGTCGTTATCCTTCAGAAATCATACTCTGTAAATTCCAAATTAATTTTTTCTCTTTTTTTTGTAATCTTCTTTATTATTTTATTTTTAATTTGAAAGGAAACTCACCCTCAGGCTATCTCTTCTATTTTTCTTCCTTGTTCAAATATGTTACCCGTTATTTGGCCTTGAAAAAGCTTCCTGAGAACGTGATGTGGTTTTCTTGTTCTTGAGGCTTAATAGTAGGAAAGAAGATAATGGAAGACACCTGTGCACTGGAATGAAGACAATTCCTTGTCTTTTTCTCCCTGCTCCCCTACCTCCAGCACCCTCCTACAAACTAACCTGAAGTTTGTCTGGTCTGGGTGGAGGGAGCTGAGGGTGACTGATTAGAGAACATCATAAATGAAAGAGATTCTACAGTTTAGTAAAAAAAAAAAATCCCTTAATAACAGATTAGTAGACTGAGGCCAAGGGTGAAGCAAGCCCCCTAAAACTCACAGAAGTTAACGTATGTCTTAGTCAGCTTGGACTGCTGTAACAAAATACCACAGACTGTGTGGCTTAAACAACAGACATGTACTTCTCACAGTTCTGGTAGCTGGGAAGTCCAAGATCAAGGCTCAGGCAGATTTGGTTCTTGGCAAAGGCCCACTTCTTGGTCTGCAGACAGCTGTCTTCTCATCACATATTCACATGGCCCTCCCTGTTGCATGTGCAAGGAGGAAAAAAGGGAGAGAAAGAGAGAGAGGATTATCTTTTCATTTTCTTATAAAATCATTAATTCCATCATGGGGGCCCCACACAAAGGCCTCACCTCTTAATACCATCACACTTGGGGTTAGTGCTTCAACAGATGAATTTGAAGGGACGTAAGCATTCAGCCCCTAATAACAGAAGAGCCATAATTTTAGGTTTCCTGATTCCCAGTAAAATAACAAACAGTGGCTGTAATTCAATATCACCCCTGGCCAAATCTGACCTTCAGGAATTGCCTTTCTAAGCTATCTTGCTCTAGCCCCAGCACACCAGCTAATTAAGTACACAGATTCTTTGTTACTGTCTAGATATAGGGGCCACTGTAGTTTTTTTTACTCTTACCCTTCCAGCTTTTAAAATGTCTTGTTCTCATAGAGAAAATTTACCCTAAAAATAAACATTTCTCTTAACTTACAAAGTATTTTCTTCTAACCTCTCCAAGCTTTAGAAGATTGAGCTAAATTTCCCTGGAGATGCAGGCCAGGCTTCTGACAGCTGGTTTCATCTTCCCTAGGGTCTCTGAGCCAAGGTTCCTTCCATGGATTGTTCCTTTCCATTGAGCATTCTTGCCAAGATTTATGATATAGTAAAGTGAAAAAGAGCCACGTCAACTGTCCTGTGAAGGAAAATGAGATTCTGCTCAATTTAAGGGGAGTTTAAATGAATAAAAAAGATCAGCATGTTAAATACTATGAAGTAGGATAATAGATTAATTTTAGAAAATTCAGGAGTCATCCTAATTACAGGTATAACTGAGTAGAAAGCTGGATAAGTCCCACATAGTTCTTTCATAGGCCATGACATAATTAAATGACTGTTCATTTTATAGAGAAGATATATCTTTGACATAGACATTGTATATTGGGAAATCATCCACTCTGGGCCCTTAACCTGATGTAGACTCATTCTTAGCTAGAAAGAGCCAAGAATATTCAGGCAGGCATGAATTCTCTGAGAAAAACCATGAGCTTTGGAAACAAAAATTGTTTCTCCACTTAAAAATAACAGTTCATGGATGCTGATATGTATAAGTAACCAGTAGCTCTTCTGGAAGGACTTCACCACCCCAACCCGGGTACAGGGTGGTGAAGTCAAGCAACGGATTGGGAGGGTTTAGCCCCACCCTTATAATAGGCATCTTTTCCACCCTAAACCCACTTCTGTGATATGGCTGATTGTTGACATTTTCTCAGTTTTATGGACTATTCCCCTAGTGCTTCCCTTCATTCCATACTGTGAAGCCCTTGAGGAAATCCTGGTGCCATTATAGAAGGTCTTTATACAATTTAAATCGGTGCATATGACATAAAGCACTACACATTGTGTATTGTATACTCTCAGCTAAATGGCTTCTCTTAGATGTCCCACAGACCTCTCTCAATCTTCCCTTTTCTTGGCTCACTCTGCCCCATCACTCAGCTCCACACATTGTATCATCATTGACCCCTCTTTCCTTCCGCATCCGACCTGTTATCAAATCCTGTGTATTCTCTCTTGGCACTGTTTCTCATAAGCCTTCTCCATCCTGATTTCTATCAGTGCCACCTTAGTATTTATCCACTACTTTTTAAAGTGTGTTTTTCTCTCCTCCAGCATTTCCTTCCCATTCTATCCCATGAAATTTTTCTGAATTATTCTTTCTGAAGATTCAACCAACATTTCCTAAACCTGTATTATATCCCCAGGGCTAAATGATCAAAGATGAAAAAATAATGTGCCTTTACTTCAAGGAACTCAGGCTAGCATGAGGCAGAGACACACACACAGACAGTGGAGGGTAGGGGTGAAGCATGGAGGCTCAATTCCAATGCTGGCTCTGACTTTTCCCAGCCATGTGACCCTGTGTAATTTAAGTGTGCCATGCCTGAAAACTAGGGAAAATAGTTTCTACCTAATAGGTTTACAGGAAGGATGGAATGAGATAATCCATGGAAAGCATTTATAATAGTTCTTCACACATAATACATAATAAACACTAGTCTTTATTATAAAGCAGTGCTCCTCAAACTCTCTGTGGTAAAGGACCATTTTGTAGTTTGTTTTCTTATTGAATGTCTAATGCATCATGAACTGATTTATGGCCCTACTATGCTTGACTTGTATGCAGCTCACACAACATGTAACTCAATGCTTGAGTTTGACAACAACCAAACACCTCTACACCCTGTATAATGAGACAGGTTCATTGCTCACTCACTTGGATGTCAGGGCAAAGTGACATTGTGAACCCATAACACACAGTTCATTGGTCAGACCAAGCCCTGAACCACAGGGATTCAGGAACGCAAAAATAAAATACAGCTGTGGTTATTTTCTCTTTCTTGCTCATGAGTGTCTCCCCATGAGCCACGCAAAGTACTTAATGTGATATTTTGGAGTCTTCACACTTAGGCCATATCCCATCTTTCAAGCCTATGTCTCATGATTCCTCTTTGCAAACTTGAGGCTCTAGAACAGTAATTTCAAACAGCTTCAGGAATAGGGATAGGGTGGAGGATGATTTACCCTCTTACACTTTTTTAAGAAAACTCCTGATTATCTGACATCATCTTTCTCATGATGCTTGCTGATTATTATTTGTCTTTCCTCAGGAAACTAGTGTGCCTACATCCCTGATGCCCAGAGTAGTACCTGGCATATAACAAGTGTTCAATAATGTCTATTGAATGAATAAGTGAGTAATAAAAACTTGTGCTGTTAAAACACATTTAAGATTTAATCTACTTGGCACATTATTCACATTAAAATTTGGAATGTCTTGCTTTTAACACAAAGCAGTTTTTCCTTCTCTTCTTGCCCAGAGTGATTTTTTCCCCATCCATTTTTCCTTTTATTAAATTTTTGGTTACTGTTAATCCACTAAAACTCAATTGAATAATTTCCTCCAACACAGCCTCCAAGAAGCCTTCTCCTGACTTCTCATTATACTGTATGTTATCTCTATTACAGCACTTCTAACATGTTTTATTATTTATGTTGTATGCCCTTTTCTAAATTATAAGGTCACAGAGAACAAGAGCCTGGCATAATTCATATTTGCATTTTTAAAAGTGTTTAACACAGTGTCTAATAGGTAATAAGAACCTTGTGCTGAATTATGTGGAGTATATCTGAATTTCCCAAGATCTATTTATGTCTCAAGAACCAGTTCAAGTTCTTCTTCCTTCCTAGAGTTTTTCTGAATATTTTCACCTGCAGCAATATATCTGTTCTTTATCCTTACAGCCTTATTGATACTTAGCTTTTAATTAGCATTTTAAATTTTCATTCATGTTTTTATTTCCCTGACAAATGTTTATGGCTTTGCTATTATGTTCAGGGAATTGTTATAGATATCAGTGCAGGTAATGAAGAATAAGAAAACCCTTGCCTTCAATAACGATGCAATAGAATTTTCACTATGTAATTCCAAGTATTGGTGTGTGGGTTATTGTTGTTTTCCTTACCCTGAAAACACACACACACACACACACACACACACACACACACACACATGCACACACATACACACACATTCTGGGATCTTGAGGCAGAAGTCATTGTGAACCTTCTGCAAAAAGTAGCTTAGTGTACCTATAAAACCTAGCAAATACTCAATACAAATGGGATTAATTAGTGTTCCACACACATATACTGGTATATTCGTATGTCACAAGCTTATTATCTCTTATTAGTAGGTAATTATCTGTCTTTTGCAGTGAAATGTGATAACCATGTGACACCGATACTATGGACCCTTAATGCAGGTGAGGTCTGACAATTTTGACATCTTCACCTGTGGAGAAAGCCTGTAATAACCCATGCTCCACAGACCACTGAAATCTGGTGCCTCAAGAAATAATTAGATGCAAATAGAATGTGATAGGAAACATTTACCAGTCAGGTAGAGTAAAAACTTTGTTAATTTGAAATGCAAGAGACCAGAAAAATGAGCTCTGAATTAATTGGGTTTGATTATCTGATATTTTTATTAAGGGCATTTAGTCATTTAGGCAATAACAGCTGCTGTTTGAATTTTTTTAGTGTTAGCCCTCTGAGGTTTTACTGTCAAGGTATGATTTCTTATGGCGGTAATGTAACTATTAACCTTTGTAGCTGGACATAGATATCTAACAATCTGCCCAGGTTTATCACCAGCATACCCATGTTTCCCTCTATCAGTGTTGTTTGATTTCATTCATATTTTTACTAACTACCAGTATCAGTGACTCTCTCCAACTTAATTCTCTCCTCTCTGGATAGCACGGAGAATCAATGGGAATCTTTGAAGCAACCAGAGGAAAAGGCTGTCTGATTTTCTGCTGCTTATATTTCAAGTCATCTGAGTATTTAATTGCATGGCTGATCCATTGCTTTATTTACATGATAAATATTGTAGAAGCATAACCATTAGAAAGTGTGAAGGAACAATAAGTCCCTGACAAGGTAGAAAGTTCTTTTAGGACCATTCTAAATCATTTTCGAAAGGTGATATTCATAATACAAAAACCAAGTTTACGTGTGGTGTTCTGTAAGTAGACAGAACACAAAATCCATTAGAAAATATTCATGAGTCATCTGAAATTTGAAAACTTTGCTTTGATGATTCTGTTAGGCAAGGAGAAGTGACAGCTTACTGGCAGAATTTAAGGTTTGCTTATTCTGCTTAGCTAAATCGATCAGCAGCCTACAGTTTAGTAAGAAAGACAAGGTAACTACACATAAAAGGTAACAACATAAAAATAGCCCAGAGCAATATACTGCAAGTATCAAGTTAACAATAGAGGCAATTCTTGTAAGAATTTAGGTAGAGATTCTGATTACTTGTGAGGACAGTACTGACTTCCCAAAATTCAAATAATGCTTAACATACAATGGGTACCAAATACATTCTTACTGAACAACTGATCGGCTTTCCTAATGTGGCAAGGTTGATTTCATTATTAATGGCAGATTTCTAATTTATTTATTGATACATGTCTACTTGTAATACAGGTAACATGCACCCATTCTACATTTATTTAAGATACTAACCAGCCTCATAGTGTTTCAAAGCTGGAAGGGATTCTCTGATGCAGTGCTGCCGTTGTACAACAGTAGAGATGGGTTGCCTGGTCTGTGTCCCAGAGGCAGGGTTTGGGGTAGAGGGACTGGTCTACCAGATCAGAGTCTGGCTTCCCCAGATGAAACTCCTGGGATCAGTTTTATCTTTCTCCATGGTCACTGCCCCAAGTGCATTCATTCAACTTTACGGAAGAGTGCTATATGCACATATTCTAAGTAGAGTTGAACATAAAGTATACCCCTTTTTAAATTTTATTTCTCAAATTTTTAACATCTCTTTTTATCATTTTTTTCTTCTCTTTTTTCCCCCTATCATGGAAATTCTTCTATTTATGGAATAGATGGAATGGACACACAGGGTAATTTGTATTAGCCTTGTGTTAAATGAATGGATATAGTTTTCGTGGTCCTTTAGACTCACATAAGCACTGATTACTGAAAATACATTTTTGGCTCACAAGGAGGGCTGATTTTACAGGCTTCTCCTCGAAGTGGGCTGACTTCAGACTAACGACCTTGAGATGAAGTCCTCCGTAACTCAAACCCACTGAGCCATCCAATACCTGGTCCTTTTTAATAAGTACAAATTATATGATTTATAGGATATAGAGAGATCATCCAACTGACCTGGCTCCATCCCTTGAATGAGCTAGAGCTTGCTTTCTCTTTGAGAATTCCTAATCAATTCAAAGTATCCTTTTAAAATGTTACATGGCACTGATAAAAGTTTTGGAGTTGAATAAACTTTAGCTACCTGCAGACAAATGCAGACTTCTGACATCATCACTGTTAGGGGCATGGCTGACTTGAACAGCCTATCTGGGTCTTGACTCCAAATAGCTTTCCAAAAGCCGTATTTTGAAGAGCTTGGTGTAATATGCTTAGAGTGTAATAAAAGAATGTTCTCTTAACAAGGTCTTAAAATTCTAAGGAAAAACGCTTGACTAAGTGTACTGGAGATTTCCTTGAACAGAAATCTTCAGAAAATGGGCTCGAACTATAATTGCCACAAGTAGTAGAAGATTGTGAAATGAGAATAAAAAATGAGAATGTAATTCTGGGATAAGAGAAAGACAGGGTAAAATTCCAAGATGGAATTTCAATATACTTACCATTTATGTGGTGCTAGCTGTGTGTTGTCACCATAAAGCCTCTATAAATACTAACCACCTAATCTTTAACTCTATGTGGTGGGCTATAACATTAGATTTTTTTTACAAATGGAAAAATCGAGGGATTATCTAACCTGCCCAGGCTTACTCAACAGGTAAGTGGCAAATGTGGGTTTGAACCCACGAAGGTGGGCTGCAAAGTCAATAAAATGCAACACTACATGCTGCTCCCTGTTATCAGCAAACCAAGTTATAAAGCCAGAACTAGTGACCAAGTTGAAAGAAAAAGTGTTTGGTGACCAATTAGAGGATAGTTCAGAACTGCATTACTGGGCATGTCAGCAGGGGAAGGATGAAACAGGCAGTGGAGGAGGGAGCTGCATAACTTGAAAGGATAAGAAAGCAGTAAGCTTGGCAGCCAGACAAGCAGTCTAGGAGTGCAAATGCAGGCATTCAAGCCAGAAAGCACCCATGCAGAAGCGGTTCAAAGACCCAGTGTCCCTGCAAACAGTCCAGGGTTTGCTGGGAGTTGGATAGCAGGCTTGACTACTCTACTGCGGGGATATTTTTATTCTAAGAACAAATATCCTCACTACCATGAAAGCTCCTGGCTACTTCCTGCTGATGTAGAATAGAATCACAAGACAGAGGCAGCTCACATCCCAGAGAACAGAGTAGATAATTGGGTTCTGAATGGGAAGAAGGAGGGGATTGTAAGATCCTGACAATTAATTTAGAGACTCAAGACAATGACATGATCCTCATGACTTCTCTGTGGCTTTCCCAATGTATATTTCAAATCAATCTCTTGCACTTGCTCTCACTCTCACTCTCTGTCTCAGTCTAGGGAAGTCACCCTACAAATGGAATATGGATTTCTGGGGACCTTTTTTTTTTTTCAGAATGAAAGGCCTCTGAAGTTGTGATGCTCTGATTCTCAGGATTTCCTCTCCTCCTGAGACGATTCTGTTCAACATGTCAAGTGCTTCTATCATCTACTGATTTAAAGAAGGCAGGGTGGCCGACTGTCCGTCAGGAATTCCTGCTGCCCATGGGTTATTATTCTGATGTTCCTATACCCTATGCAGACTTTCCACACTTTCAGACTCTGGTTCTGCCAGGCCTGTCAGCTACTGGGAATTTTTGTATCTGACCAAGCACATCTTTGACTTCTCTCCTTACCTTTGGGCTGCTCAACTGCTTTGCCCAGAACAGTGAGGTGTAGAAATGGCTGAAAAGAGAGCCTGGTCTTGCCTGATGTTATTGGCATCTCTTAGTCATGGTCTTGCTCAGAGAGGAGAAGCTGCTATCAATAGGCACTAAGCAATATTTCTTTCCTTTGGATTCCTTTAGTCATGCTACATGGTGTCTAGACATACCACATGATTTGTGGGCAGAGCCACCAGTGTGGATTTAGTGTATGACAGTCAACTACTGACAATCAGCTCTCTAACGATCAGAAAAGGAAGCACTTGTTTTCAATCGCTGCTTGATTATTCTCATTTTGTTTGGGTTTTACCCTATTGCCGTGCAGCAAATGTAGCCAAGCTGATTTCACTTCCAGAGTATTGACCTAGCAAGTAAAATTCCTGAGTGATCATGGTACACAACTGTGTGAAGTACAGGATAAAAATCTTGCAGTGACTTGGTGTTCTCCTCTGTAAAATGAGATTAGTTCATGATAAGCAGGAATTGTATATGCATTAGATTGTGCTTAAACTGTGTTGCTACATAGATTTGAGACTCAGCTGAAAATTAGAGAACATTTATTTCCCAGACAGTTCATGTTACTGGAAATCTCCTAGAGTCAAGACCCAAAGAAATATTCACAAGGCTTTCCATATGTTAAGTTTGGAAGGATTATAAAATAAAAAGCATGCTTGAAAAATCGTTTAGAGGGTTGATGTGAATATGCAGCCTGAGATCCAGCAGATTTTCAGGAAAATGTGGTGCAAGTACTTCGAATGATGCAATTTTGCACTTCAGCTACTTCTAGCCTCCTTCAGAATTTGACACCATCTACAGCATGAAAAAAAATGGGTCTGTATTCAAAAATATGCCAACCACATAAAAATATGGGGTACTTAAATTGGACAAACTTGTACTTTTCAAAAAATTGGGCTAACAAGCTTCAAAGAAGGAAGAAAGTGTTAGGAGTGATAGCTCAGAAAATGAGACCAATTGGATGAAGATATATTTTGTACACATACACACAAACTTCAACATGTTTGTGTTCAACATGTTTTTCCTTTTTCTCTCCGGTTGTATCTCCTTTTAAAAAATGAACTGCTACCTAGGCTGCACTTGGTGGTTCACTCCTGTAATCCTAGCACTTTGGGAGGCCAACGTGGGAGAATCGCTTAATGAGAGGAGCTTGAGACCAATCTGGGCAACACAGTGAGACCCCATTTCTACTATAAAAGAGAGTTTGCCAGGTATGGTGATGAGCTTGTAGTCCCAGCTACTCATGAGGCTGAGGTGAGAGGATAGCTTGAGCCCAGGAATTTGAGGTTACAGTGAGCTATGATTGCACCACTGCATTCCAGCCTGGGTGACAGAGCAAGTCCGTGTCTCAAATAAATAAATAAGTGCTATCTAAATGTATCTGACTCAAGATGACCCTAACTTCAAAAGCATACAACAACTGAAGCTATTTGAAAATAACCCCACTGAAGCAGGCTACTAACATTAGTTAAAACTCATGAGATTAAAGGGAGTGCTTGCCCCCTACACCACGGGTTTTCAAAGAGAGGTCTCTGGACCAACTGCAGGAGCATCACCTGGCTCCACTCTAGACCTACAGACTCAGAAACCCTGAAGGTGGGCCTGGCAAACTGTGCCTCTCAGATTCTGCAGGGGAGTCTGACGTGCCTCACCTCAGGTTTGAGAACAAATTAACCTTAGCTGCATGTTGTAATCACTGGTGAGGTTTGTTGATTGATTTTTTTTTTTTTTAATATGCAGAGTTTCTACCTCCAGACACTCTGAAGTAATTGATCATGAGTGCAGCCTCTAGAGATTTTACAAAAATCCCTAAGGGAGCTTTGTAAGATTTACCAGTCATTACTGCTAAAAGTTTGAGGAACTTTTCGAACTGTATTGTACATGAAACTCACCTGGCGATTCTGCTAAAATAAAGATGCAATTTCTCAGGGCTGGGACAGGGCCCAGATCCTGCATGTCTAATAAGCTTCCCAGTGATGCTGACTTTGCTGGTGGGAGGACCACAGTCTGAATCCCAGGCCCAAAGTGATACTGATCATTGCTCCCCAACACCTCGTGGAAGCTCATGGCCAGCCAAGGTCCACCCCTTGCTTCATTTAACAACTGACTCCATTGAATTGGAAACTGTAGAGCATCAGTGGTGTTAGCTTCCAAACAATCAAACCTGTTTACAACATATGTAACATACTATAATTTAGTTATTTTTTACTTTCTAAATTTATTTTCTAGATTTTAGTTAAATATTTTAAAGGCCAATAAAACACTACTGTGAAAAGAAAGATTTTTCTTCCCCTATGTTACTCTTAAAAATCAGTTAAAAACTTTTAAGTCTCAATAGAAGCAAAATGTACTGGGAGGCAAAAAAGCTGTCCAATTAAGTCGACATAAAGTAATATTTTATGACACTCAGTGTGACAAAAATCTAGGTAGGTTCTGCATTGAGAAGGCTTTGTCAGTGATTTTAAAATTCTTTGGTTAAAGAAATGGAAAGTGAAATATCAAGGGTGTGGTTCATACAATGCAGGTGATTTGAAATTCCAGTCAGAAGACCCAACCTAAAAATTTCTGATCATATATCAAAAGTTTTGCAAATAGATCAAAACTTATGTTTCATTTAAAATATTTTATACTTGTATGTATTATTTTAATTACTTCCTGCTTTAATGGATTTTATTGGTTCACTACTAGTCTTGATTGTGCCAGGTAAAGAGGCTCCACTGTAATTTTGTTTTATAAGAATATTGCTAATCACTATCGTGCATAGCACAGTAGCTGCATATCAGGAACCATGAAAGTGTTTAGCATTTATTTTAGCTAATCCTCACGAGAGTCCAGGAAATAACATTAATATTCTCATTTTAAAGCTGAAGAACGCAGTAGAGTTTTTTCTGTTCTCAAGATTTACTAACATCCCAAAATCCAGCACAGACTAAGAAATGTAAGATTCCTCATAGTCTAATAAATTTGCTTAACAAAATTAGAAACATTCAAAGCACAGTGAATAATGTGTGCATACTTATTACTTGATATGAGAAAGCAAATCTACTTATAGATAATACATTGTTGTGTTCTGAGCCAACAAAGGGCCTGGGTGGTTACAGAAGGTGAAAGGCAAAAGGTAATAACCCTTCACAATCTAGATTTCAAGTTTCATCCCCACCTCAAGTGTGTACACACACACACACACACACACACACACACGGTGGCCCAGTAGCTTCTCAACCTTCCCCATGTGCCTACATCTTCGTGACTTTCCTCATGCCATCTCCTTTCCCTGATGTGAAAGGAAAATATCTTGGGCCCTCAAAATCACTAAGCTAAAGGGAAATGTCAAGCTGGGAACCGCTTAGGGCAAACCTGCTTCCTATTCTATTAAAAATGACCTCTCTGTTCATTGAGATAAATGCATATCTGATTGCCTCCTTTGGAGAGGCTAATCAGAAACTCAAAAGAATGCAACCATTTGTCTCTCATGGACCTAGGACCTGGAAGCCCCCTCCCGTGAGTCCTCTGGCTTTTGCTTTGAGTTGTCCTGAGTTTCTGGATCAAACTAGTGTTCATCTTACGTATGTCCATTGAGGTCTCATGTCTCCCTAAAATGTATAAAACCAAGCTGTGCTCTGACCACGTTGAGCACGTGTCATCAGGACCTCCTGATGCCGTGTCAGGCGTGCACGTCCTCAATCTTGGCAAAATAAACTTTCTAAATTAACTGAGATATCTCTCAAATTTTCAAGGTTCACACTGGCATACGCTTTCACCTCTTTTTTCACTCAGGAAACTTCGATTTACCCCTTAAGATTAAGTCGTTCCTCCCCTCAGAACACTTAACGAAGTGACTGTCTGTCTCTTGTGACAGTCTCAAGTGACAGTATGTGGAGAAAACAACTAGTTAGTAGAAGCTCTGGGTGAGAAAGGTGGATTTGGCAGAAGTAGTTCATTCAACAAGCACCTGTTAAGCACCTGCTCTGTGACCACCATGGGTGTGGCAGCCACAATGCTTGCTTTACAGAACCTCCATGCTGGTATCGCCAGGTGACCTGTTTCTGTGTTGTTCCCATGTTTTACTTCCTCACTGTTTTGCCTGCACTTCCTGAGTTTTCTATACTTAGCTCCGGGCTTCAGTTTTAGGTAATGCACTGACTTTTGAGTCCCTCAGGTTCTCTGTGCAACTTCCCAAGAGCAGCCTGATCATCCAGTCTGTCATTTAGGAAATATGATTCTATACTCAACACATTGTTTCATTATATGAGTCTTACAGTCTCCTGATTTTTGTCTCTTCTCAGCTCTAAATTATTCCAGAGACTAGCATCTCTCCTTTGTTGCCCCTTAAACAGTTTATCATGCATCTTTTGGACTGTCCATGTTCTATATGCAACTTCTCTTTATTGTGCACACTTTCAGACCAAATACTGTCTTATTTATTTTCGCTTTCACATTTGGCTTTTCTATTTTTTATTAATGTTAAATACACATAATATAAAATTCACCATTTAAACCATTTTTAAGTGTACGGTTCAGTGGCATTAAGTACATGCACACTGTTTTGCAACCATTACCACCATCCATCTCCAGAACCTTTTTATCATTTCTATGAAATTCTATACCCATTAAATAGTAACTCCCCATTACCCTGCTCCTTGATCCTTGGTAACATTTATTCTACTGTCTCTATGAATCTGCATATACTAGCTACTTCGAATGAAATCATATTATTTTTCCTTTTTTTTGAGACGGAGTCTCGCTCTGTCGCCCAGGCTGGAGCACCGTGGCGCAATCTCGGCTCACTGCAAGCTCCGCCTCCCAGGTTCACACCATTCTCCTGCCTCAGCCTCCCGAGTAGCTGGGACTACAGGCGTCCGCCACCACGCCCAGCTAATTTTTTTTGTATTTTTAGTAGAGACGGGGTTTCACCGTGTTAGCCAGGATGGTCTCGATTTCCTGACCTCGTGATCCGCCTGCCTGGGCCTCCCAAAGTACTGGGATTACAGGCTTCAGCCACCGCGCCCGGCCCATTATGGGTGGTTTATTTCAGGTAGCATAATGTTTTCAGGTTACATTCATGTTGTAGCATGTATCAGCATTTCACTCCTTATTAAGGTGGAATAATATTTCATTGTATATAGACCACATTTTGTTTATCCATTCAGTTGCTGGACATTGGGGTTGTTTCCACCTTTTGATGATTGTGAATAATGTTTCTCTGAACATGGATGTACAAATATTTTTTCAAATCCCTGCTTTTAATTCTTTTGGGTCACATTTGGTGTTCAAACTAGGTCCTAGCACAATGGTTATTTCAGTGATGTAGAAAAATGAAGGAATGGCTTATTGAATAAATGATAAACCTTTTTAAAGCACCATATAATTTATATTTTTTCAAATTTCCATTGCTTCTCACATTTCTTTTTTGCCCTTTTCTAACCTCAAACCACCAACAAAAAGGATACACAATGCTGAAAATTTACATTTCCTGTAACTATAAAAGTCATAATTTTCCGTTCCAAATGTTTTCAGAAATGTATAATTTCTAATTAAGAGGAGGTGGGACATTCCTGGGATCTTCAGGAAGATGATTGCTCAGAGTGACTCAAAATAAGGAGAGGGGCCAGAGAATGCGTGGAAGCTGCATCCCAACCAGAGATCCAGATTTCAGGAAGCCAAGAGTTGCTAGGTTCCACTTGCCTAGGGCCACAACAATGAAGCCAAGAACATAGAGAGCCAGGCATTTGTGATAACATGGTTTTGAGCAAGAGTCAACCATGAGGGAAGGCAAGAGAGTCCAAATAAACTGCAGTAAAAGGTACCATGTAAGCTGGGCACAGTGGCGCATGCCTGGAATCCCAGCACTTTGGGAGGCTGAGATGGGTGGATCACACGAGGTAAGGAGTTCAAGACCAGCCTGGCCAACATTGTGAAACCCCATCTCTACTAAAAATACAAAAATTAGTCGGGCGTGGTGGCACATGCCTATAATTCCAGCTACTCAGGAGGCAGAGACGGGAGAATTTCTTGAACCTGGAAAGCTCTCACCACTGTACTCCAGCCTGGGAGATGGTGCGAGACTCTGTCTCAAAAAAAAAAAAAAAGGTGCCATGTAGTTGGGTGCTCTGGCTAACCAAGTGCAAGCCTTGTGGTGGTCTATGGAGTCCATATGCAGGATCCTTTCCTGCCCCCATTGTACAATCTGGCCATCGAAGAAAAAAGGCTGAGAAGGTAGAGCAAGTCTATTGAGGTGTCTTAAAGCTGTGGCACTTTAGCAGGGCTCTTCCTGTCCTCCCTCTTCCCAGGGGACATTTGGGAATGCAGTTGCTATAATGGGGTTGGGGATTGCCACTAGCATGATAGGTAGAGGCTACAGATGCTAAATATTTTTGAATGCACATAACAGCCCCCTGAATCTAAAAACTATCCAGCTCAAGATGTGAATAGTCCTGGGGTTGAGAAATCTTTTCTAGAACAAGATCCTCACTTTACAGAAAGATGAAGTGACTTATCCAAGACCCCACTGCCAGTCAGAACTACAGCTGGCGTACCTTGACCCCAAGCCAGGTGCTTTTGTTGCTAGTATTCCTAGTGTGGGTTTTGAAGCTTGGTTATTTCCAAAGTACTTGTATGCACTTGAATAGAATGAGCTACTTTAAAAAAAAAAGAAACTCAGCATATAGCATTTTCTCTGCTGAATATACAAACTATGCAACCCAGTAATTGCTTTCTCTTCTACTTTCATAGGAAATGTTCTCAGAAATAGTACGTTGATATTTGCCAAGTGCTTTGAGCTCCTTTTAAAAGAGGTGCTAAAAACTTCTCTAAATTATTTTTATCACCTCTATAAAATTTAAAAGCAAAATATCATTCCTTGTCAAAAGCAGACTTTACCTTGATTTTCTTCAATTATAACCTCTGATTAGCTATTGAAACTCTCTGATGACAGGCTGACATTGTACAATCCTAGGCATCATACTAGTTAAATCTATGAAATATTTTTTTTTGTAGCCTGACAAGACTATGAACTATTCTTATAGTTTGGAACAGAGCTTCAAAATCACGTAAAAGATTTGCTGCTAAAACTCTCCTTGTTTCAAATATGAGGTCAGTGCTAAGGCTTTGTATATTGATTAATACTGTCAATTTGATTTATTAACTTCCTAATTACTAGGAAAGATTTCTAAGAGTTTAGCACTCTTCATGAGAAACTATCACAGTAGAAGGAACCTTGAGAAGTCTTCATCATTTCTATACCTGCTTTCAGGAAGGACCACAGCCTGATGAAGTCCAATTTCTCCCATCACTCACCTATGAATATCCTTTCACTTTTCTTGGATGATCCAATTTAATCCACTTTTTAAGTGCCCTCCATCATGACAGTCCATCATCCTCTCTAAATAGAGGAAGGGAGGAGCAAAATAAAGAACTGAGCCATCTTGGAAGTTAGTAACATTGAACCACAGGTGACCTATGTCCTAACCCCTGGCCCAAAGGAGACTATATTACTAATGAGGGTTCAATTACAAGGCATCTGCATGCTCAGGCAAGTTGATTTTAGAGGGTCTCTGAGGAAAAATGGTCAATAAGGCCATCTTACCTCTGTCAACTGTGAAGTGCACAGATCATTACCGGAGAGGAATTGCTTCTCCTTCTGAAGGCCCCTTGGGCCCACTTAGCCAAGTTTGTACCTCAGTGTGCTCCTGCTGCAGCTGCAGCTTTCCCAGGTATTAGGCCAACAGGAGCAGCAGCCACCAGGTTATAAGGTTAGCACCCAGGGAATCTTTTTTCTTTTTTTGAAATTGCATTTACACAGTAAGCTTGGGGTTTTATTTAGATTGTGTGCTTGTCAAGGAATGGCTTGGGAAGGCCAGTGGTGATTATAGAGGGGCTAAGCTCTCCCAAACCACTTTTTGATTCAGCTACTGTTTGAACTTGCAATTGAGATCTGCTAAAATAGGAGTGAGAGCAGATTGTGGACATCAGGGTCGGAGCACTGCAGTATTAGAAGCTATTCTCATTGCAAGTTGTTATAAACCACAGATGATAAATCCAGGGCTATATTTATTATAATTCTCTGAGTGCCTGAGCTCTAAGCTTTCTGTTGGCCTTTTTTTCTTCTTCCCAATTTCTCAACTTGGACATTCCTTATGAGCCTGGCTATTACCCTCTGCTGCATTCTTTTTACATTCACCCTTAGAGATGTCATTCATTAGCTACAAAATCTCAGATCAGGTGACCCCAAATCTATATCCCTCGGCCTGCCTACTTGCACAGCCCCAGCCTGGAGTTCCCAGCTGTCTGTTGAGTACATCACCTGCATGCTGTCCTGACATCTTAATGTGTCTGAAGCCACAGTCATTGACTTATTCTCCAAATCATCACTCTTTCTGGCTTTCCCCATTTTTCCTCCCAGTAGGGGTCTCTGTCTTCCACCCTCTGATCTGAAGCCTCAGGCATCTTGTATTCTTTCATTCATTTGCTCCCTAAATCTAGTTTTATTGGATTTTTCCATCCAGAACCCATTAATCTGATCCTTTCTCAATTCTACTCCCCAACTATGGCTCTCATCACTTGATACCGTGTATGACTAGAGCTTCTGTGCCTGACTAGTCTCATGCTCTTTCTTCTAATTTAATCTACCTAAGAGTGGTGAAAAAGTTTCTAAAATTCTACTTTGGAGGATTTTTTCTAGTAAATATTCAAGACATATTTATTGAGTGTCCTTTGCATGCTAGCAGGCACCATGCTATGTGCCTATTATAGAACGATTTTAAAAAAGAGACAATATTTCTGCCTTCATGGATTTTAGTGTATAAGGTAGAAGAACACAATTAAAATTAAAATAAGAAACTTATCACTAATAATTTTAATTTAGTAAGTGCTATAAGAAAATAAAAACACAGTAGAATGGCAGAATAAACGGGACGTAAGGTGGTGGCAACTAAGGAAGGACCTAAAAGTTGGGAAAAGCCCAATTGTGATCTAGAGCTTCATTTCTTTCCATAAATTTGAGTTGAAATTTCCTATCTAAAATAAAGACACTATTTTTTAGACTTTTTCATTGCTCCCTTTATAAACCCCATATGTCAATTCAAGTAGCCCATATGTTATTGCTGAATTCTGTTTTGCATATTCCTGTCTATATATCTTTATCATGAATTTCTTTTTGTGAATCTCTGTTGCCCGCCTCCATCTCTTTCTATTAAGATCATGCCTACATTTCAATGGAGAACTCAAATATACCTATTTCATAAAACATTCATTGGTAACCATAGCTGGAAACCATCTCTTCATTTTCTGGACTGCCATCAAATTATTATTTTTGCATTTCCCTTCTAACATTTATGTTATGCTCCAGTACACAGTAAATATTTGAGTGCATGCTTTACTCCCCTGCCAAGTTTTACATAGACTACATCATATTTCTTTGTCCTCTGAGATTGTCTAATACAGTTTCTTAATCTACATAAGCATTCAATAATCATTCGTTGAATTAATAAATAAGCTATCTTTAAAGAGTGTATCAATCAGAATCATATCCAGTGACTGGCCCAGGAAAGGGATGTGTTCTACTGTTCTATACATTCCTAGCACTTTGCACATTGCCAAGCACATAAGAGGTGTTCAAACATGCTTGTTGAACTAATGGTCCAAAGGTCCTAGAATACACAGAATGTCAACAGCAAGGAGTAGACCGATCCTCGTGTTTGCTAATTCTTGGGTTCCCTTGAGTCCCAGGCTGAGAGTTTGCCAACCACAGAACATCTCCAATAAACCCATTTATTTTTGGCCTGGCTATTTCCATAATGTCGGTATGAACTCCATCATTTTAAGAAAAAAACTGGATGCCGCAAGTGTGTGGTGCCTTCTTTGTCATGTTGGTAATCATTTTGTCTGCTGAATACTACAAAACATTTGGGAGAGTTTTTATCCTTTTCTGAAAATCACACATAGAAACATAGTATCATTTCAATGCTTCAAAATTTTGACTTAGTGACACAGCTAAACCCTGTCTTCCACAACTGTGCTCTTTCCTTTCTTCAAAGCCAAACTGGATAAAAATAAACCCCACAGATGCTGTTCTGAATGTATGTTCATCAGCATAGACAGTACATGGGAGCAAGATAAAATAGGCAGCATCACAACAGCCTGTTGGAGGGACTAACAACAACCAGTGAAAGTGTCTCCATACGGCTGTGTCTCCAAAGGGCTATATCTCCATGGGGCTGTATCTCCATAGGGCTGAAACGTGGGACCTTAAGACATGAAAAGGTTTAGTATAAAGTTAGTTCAGCAGGTGAAAAGTTATAGGAGGCAAAAATGCCCATTCCCCGTTCCTGGGGAACAAACAACAAAAGCAACAGCAACAACTAAAGGATAGAAGGAAAGAAAGGGAGAAAGTAGAGAGGAAGGAAGGAAGGAAGGAAGGAAGGGTAAGAGGGAGGGAGGGAAAATGTCTTTTATTTGATTCTCATGTATAGTAACTCAAGCATGAAAGACACTCCCCAGTTAAATTAGCCAAGATTGTAGTCCTCATTATTATGGGAGAAAATTGAGCCATTAAAATAATTATTCTAAAATGCATATGTTGATGATAATAAGATATGTTTTATTGCCTCTCTCTTTCAGGTTATTGAAATCCCTTAAGAACCATTATCTTATTAAGTCTTATTATATGGTTATAAGGTTGGGGTTGGGAAAATTATTCCTCCTTTGCAGTCTAGGAGATAAGGAAAGAGAGTTGTGTGAATTGTCCCAGCCACTCAGCAACAAAAATTAACAGCAGAAATTGTACTGGGGTTCAAAGGTATCCATTCTTGATCTAATAAATTTCCCCTTTGTAGTCTATCTTGACTTATGGGTAAGCTATTGAAGCTATTGGCTGACATGTTTGAATAAATCCAAAGTGCCTCATTTAAGAGTTTTTGTAGCTTTACTTATTTCTTTGTTTCTAAGAATTAAAACAACAACAAAAACAAAGCTAAACAAAGAAACGACAACAACAAAAAACCATTTTGTCTCAAATAAACCAGAATCTTGCACAGAAAGGTATATTCCAGGTAGATTATTACCCTTGAAAATCTTTATATTAGAGGCACAATTATTTTCCTCCAAGGAGAAGGTTTCCCTTAAACCCCAAGAGGCAATGCGTTCTGACTTGTAAGCATTTCTTCTCTTTGTTTATCATGATCCCTTTATTTTTCCCCATTGGGAGGACAGATGCTGACTGAATTTGGTGACTTGGACCATTGACATGTTCTGTGCCTTCATTTTCACTTCCCTTTTCTTCATTATATTCCTGTAGACATATATCATTGTGCTCTTTGTGGCTACCTCTTTCTCTTGGCCTTATTAGAAAGCTCTTCTAGGGGTGTCAACTGCTTGAAGTAGTTGAATTAATTAATTACACTCTGGTTCTACATTTTCAGGGTTAAAGACATGTTGATTTGACATCGAAAACTCTGAAAGCCTTTCCATTCACATCAGAATCTCTTCTCTATCAAGTGAAATTTTTGCACATGGGTTTCCTTCCTCACTTTTCCCTCTCGAGGCTATAAACACATAGATGGTGTCTTTTGTAGATAAAATCACCCCTGGCTATTACCGTCTCTTTCCACCTGAAATCCTAATCTTTCATTTTTGATATCACAATCATCTTCAAAGTAATAACCTGACATATTATAACCACTTGACATGCTTGAAAAAGATGGAATATATTTTTAGCTGCCTAATTTTATACAGCCTTTGGAGAAATAAGCCTGCTATGTAGACAGTTTATTTCTATTCTTAATTGATGACAGAAGAGTAAGGAAAAGAGACCTTTTTTCAAGTGGTTTCTCTTTAATGATGGAATAATTTTAGGACTTCAAACTTGTTTATGAAAATATACAATAGAGTGGGTCCTCCAAATGCTAAAATTCTTAGGAAATACTAGAAGAAATGCTATAATAAAAGGCACGTTGGTGAGAGAGACAATGAAAGATGAAGCATTTGAGGTTGTTAGATGAGGAAGATATAATATCGTGCTTTCAGAGAATTGCAGTTCTTTTGAGCTCTCTTGTACTTTTTATAATTCAACTGCATCCACCTGCTATCCATGACCTACAGACACCATTTCCTCTCTGCAACTTTCTGGGTTCCATATCCATGTTTCTAAGCAAACTGCTTTTTTAAGATAGAACCTCACTCTGTTGCCCAGGCTGGAGTGCAGTGGTGTGATCCTGGCTCAAGCAATCTCTGCCTCCAGGGTTCAAGTGATTCTCATGCCTCAGCCTCCCGAGTAGTGGGCATTACAGGTGTGTAATTACCACACCGCGCTCATTTTTTATACTTTTAGTAGAGATGAGGTTTCACTATGTTGGCCAGGCTGGTCTTGAACTCCTGGCCTCAAGTGAATCATCCAACTCAGCCTCCCAGCTATCTCCTTTCTAAAACCTTCCTTGGTCTTGTTCTTTTGGATCTCACTGTTCTCTCCTTTGTTGATGGTTTTTGTAAATCTTGGTCTAAAGTCACTGTTGGGCACCTATTAATTCCCCACCATGCAGGGGCAATGCCCTTTGAAACTTGATGTAGAGCCCTGTGGAACCACCTGTAAGAGGCTTCCCATATAGAAGAGTAACCCATACCATGTGGCTGGACCACCCTGTGTCTCTCAGTCTCTTGCCCCGGCTTCTACTTCTCCCTAGTTATCAGTGCATCCCTTATCCAAAATGTTACCAGAAATGGGAAAATTGAGAATCCTAAACTCATATTCATTTCAGATGTTTTCTTTATCCTTAAGCAAATTTCACAAATGGGATTCTCTCTTTCCTTCTCCTGTTATTTTATTTATTTATTTTACTGTTGACTTAAAGGAGTCAGTGTCTCCCTTTACGTGTGACCATCCACATGGAGTCATTTAGAATCACTTTGGGGATCTGGGCGTCTGGGTCTGTAGGCTGCTACTATACCTCCAGTGAATGCTAGAAGTATAGCTCTCCTGAGATCAGGTTATCCAGGTGAAGACAAGAGGTCCAAAGTGAGAAAAGGTAACATATCTAAAGTTCAAGAGGCCTGTGGAAGTAGCCTAAGAATGTACCAGGTAATGAAGCAAAATATGCACCTTAGAAATAGAGCATGAGCTTTCAAGTCAGAGAGACCTGGATTCAGGGCTTACTAACTGTGCTTGATGATTTACTACCTGTGCAAGTAACCTAACATGGAGTCCATGAACCCTACCTGTCCAAATCTTTTGGAATACAGAAATGTGTAAACAGATTTTTAAGCCAAAGATCATAATCTCTAATATATGTGCTTTAAGTATGAAGTAAATAAAAACATATATTTTAATCAACTCTGGATAATTCTAACAGTAAGCTCTATGTTTGGATATGCATTTGGGGTGTTCTGGAATACATGTTTGGGAAGCACTAACTTCACCTCTCTAAGCTTTGTTTTTAAATGGACATAATATTCACCATACCATGGGGATATTATCAATATTAAATGGAATAATGCATGTAAAGTGCTTTGCATAATGATTCTAATATGGAAGATGCTATGAATGGTGGTTGGGATTGAAACTACCATTCATTGAGCATCTTTCATATTAGAGGCATTATGCAAAGACAAATAGGTCCTAAATAAAGACTGATGCAACTGATAGGCTGAGGCCAGAAAAAATTCTTAGCTAGGCACTGATAGTTGTATTTTTGTTTCTGTTCTATTTTTGTTCTGAAAAAATTTAGGCAAATCATTGTCCTTTAGGCCCATAAAAGTCACATCCTTTTGTGTTTAAAAGTTCATGTGTTCTCTGGTTAACTCCTTCCTGCCTTTAGTTCCCTCAGGCACTCACAGCTAATAATTTTTAGAATTTCAGAGGTAAGAAGTAATGTCACCCCTAGTCATCCCTACTACCCCAAGTAGCCTTTAGATCTTAGCACCCCCTATGTCTATGAAAACCAAAATTCACTGCATTCTGCTTTGACCTTCACTTTGTGGTCCTCCTGGTTATCCCACTTTCTTTTCAGGCTCAAACGCACATACTTAACGGGACTTATAAAATCTGGAAGCAGAGCACATCACCAGAAAATGATCTATTGATGGCCAAAGTGTTATATGTGTACATGTGATGTGATGTGATGTGTGTGTGTGTGTGTGTGTGTGTGTGTGTGTGTGTGTCTGCACATGCTGATTGAAGATCACTGCATTTCTTGGGAGCATCTCATGAATGGAAAGGTTGAAAGATTGTCTAGGAAATTCCTGGATCCTCCCAAGATGATGGACTGCCTGGCTAGCTGAGGTTGATTTCTGCAATCAGTGTGATGTCAGTAGTCTGTTACCATGAGCTAGATACTGCCTACATATTTTATGTACATCTTTACATCAATTAGTTAGTTGTTGGTTGATCTCAGTTTCCTGAGATTCAGTTTAAACAATAATTTGCTGTAAAAGAAAATCATTATTCCTAGATCCTCACCCTGGATAGGCAGATGGCTGGAATTGGTTTCTGATGTTCTAAAATCACTTTGTTTTGAGTTACCTGGTCTATAAAATTTTTATTTTTAATTTTGTAACAGGATAGCATTTTCCCAAAGAATGTGTATTCTCCCTTGTTTTTCAGATAAGAAAATGTAAACACAGTAGATGGGACAGTTTGGCTATACACAAATGAATTTGATTTAAAATTAAAACTGAATACAGAGGATGATAATTCCATAATGTGCTAAGTATGGCTTACTTAGTAAATTTATCTTTCCTTGGATCATGAAGAGTCATTAGAGGCAGGGAAGATCATTTCACTGGGACGCAGATGACAGTTACATATCTTTCTTGATTGGAAGGGGAGCAGGAAAAAAATATTAGAAGGTGCAAACTACTTTGTATATACTACCAAAACAGTCTGCCTAAAATGTGTTATGTCATACTGCATAAATTTCTTCAGTGGATTGAGTTCAAACTCTAAACAGAGATACAATCTTCCACTCAAATCTCAAGTTCTATTGCAGCCCAGTATGAACCATTTGACCCAGACCTGTGCACCCACCATGCCCTGAATACACGATGCACCTTCTTTCCTCTGGAACTTTATTTCTTCTCAGTCTTTAGGACTTCTTCCCAAATTACCCTCAATCCATAGTGATTTCTGCCTATTTTGGGAGGTTGGAGAGGGCAACTATCACTTTTTAATTATATGTTTCTTACACAATTGAGTTTGCTACCTAGGACTGTCAGTTACATGCTATAAGCTTTTTGAGGACAAAGAACTATTTTTTTCATCTTTGTGTCTCCCATAACATCTAATATATAGCGCAATTCTCTACAAACAGTTGTGTGATTACTAGAACCCTCTATTAAAACAAAAGAGAAGACCTCCCCTGCTTCTGCCTATTAACCCCAGGTCATATTATTGTGGACCAAGTTTCCCACTATTAGACATTATATCATGGTTTCCAAGAACATTTCTCTGCACTCCTGCAGTTATTTTGCAAAGCTATATTATCTCAACCAGGGAATTGATCCAGTGGTTTTGGGCTACTATTTTAAACAGTCATTAATTGAAGAGTGAAGTATTCTGCTCACCTGTGATTGTATAGGGAACTATAAATATATGCACAGTTGTATAATTATCTCCACCAACGCTATCTTTCAAAATGGCTAATTATCACAAACATATGAAATGCAAATTCTCTCTCTAGATGCTATTCAAAAGGAACCATGCAGGTACTGTAATTCTACTGAAAATATCAACTGTGATTTCATTTGCTCAAATGTATAGTGCCTGGCATGTTACTTTCCCAGGAACTTGTGATTCTAGCTTGAACTCCAAGACCCCAAAGATTAGACCTATAACTTTAATGATGAATTTCTGCTTTGAACACTAATTTCCAATAACTGAATTTCCTGACCGAGAACCTCAGTCTTCCCATGAGTGTGTTCTTGTTCCTATTACATTCATTGCTTCAGAGCATTGGATATGACCATTAGTTGTGTGACATACGAAAAATTACTTACCCTCTGTTTCTTATTCTGTAAAACAAGGTTAATACCAAATTCACATGGTTGTGTTGAAAATTAAATAATGTAATATGTATAAGGCACATGTTATAGATGCTCAATAAATGTTCTCCTCCTGATTCCTATTTCTATTCTGCCTATTCTTTAACCTATTGGGCTTGATATGCTCGACCCCCTTGCTGTCCTTTTACTCCTGCTTCTAGACCAAGTAGAAGGGTTAGAGGAAACCTTTGACTAAGCGAATGCAGCTTATCATTTCAAATAGTGATGATGATTTTTTCAATGATTGGTTAAAGGATTTGTAATGCTTTCTTATGCAAAAGACCAACAAGGTCATTTTGAAAGGAAAGAGTATCATTGTACCCAGAGCATAGAACCCAAGGGGTTGAGGAGAGATATAAGGTAAGGCTGGAAAGCTAAACAAAAATCAGATTTTTTGCAATTTGGAGGACCATGCTAAGAAGCTGCATTTCTCAAGATTCTGTGACTGATTTCTTTTCTCTTTTCTCTGTGGCCTTCCTTCTTTGGAGGATTTACTCTCTTGCAATATGTCACGTACTGTCTCCATGAGATACCAGTTGAACCAAACTTAGTAAGGAATTCCAGAAATGCATTTCCACCTGCTTTATGTATATGCCAATAATTGGACTCCTTACCATCAGCTCCTTCTCTAGACTTTTCTGTTCTCTATCCTCCCAGTTGCTGAAGCCCTATCCTGAATCCTCCTATAGTTCAACATTTATTCTTTAAGAAAACTATTTATTTTCAGTTTCTGTAGACATTGTACTGGAAATTCACAAAGGGACAAATAATATAATTGCTGCCCTCATATGGCTTATGTTTTATTTGGAAAATTATTACAGCAAATCATACTTTCTGGTTTCTTGTTTTTCTTTTTTTTTTTTTAATGCTCCTTCTCATCTTTGTTGCTTCTGCCTTATCTCTCCAACTCTTAAGTTTTGGAGTATCCTAGAACTTGGTTTATGGATCTCTTATCTGACTCTGAAATTTATGTTAGCTGCTTAGATCTCTGCTCTGAGTTCTAGGCTAGTAAAAATGAGCTGCTACTCACTACCTCTCCTTGGAAGTGTCATGGGCATCTTGTTGATGATCACTTTTGTGGGGGTTTGAAAATGTGCCACATAGGCACCGACACTCATTCCCCCAAGGTGGAAATCCCTTTCCTTTAAAGTAGACCAAAGTTAGTGACTCACTTTTAATGAATATATTGCAGTGGAAGTAATGAATAGAAAAGGTAATAAGCTTAATGTGCTTTGGCCTGGCTGTCTCTTTCTTAGGACACACATTGTAGGAGTCCTGAGTTGACATGAACAATGTCTGGCCACCCTGAAGTTGCCACACTGTAGAGACTGTGTGAAAAGACACACAAAGTTTTAGAGTAGTTTGCGACTTTTCAGCATCAACTGCCAGACCTGTGAGCGAGCCTTAGGTGACTCCAGCCCCCTGCCTTTAAGCCATTCTAGGTGATGCTAAATGTGGCAGAGATAAATTAGTCCCCCGAGCCCTGTCCAAACCACAGATTCATGCACACTATCAATGTGATGATTGTTATAAGCCACTAACTTTTGAGATGGTTTGTTTTGCAACTGTCTTCTCTGAAACAACATCCAAAATGAAGGTCCACCTTCATCCCTGCTTATTGTGCTTTCTTTTCACCTCTATTAAAACCAAGTTTTTCCTACCATGCACTGACATCAAACATTTGTTAATCTTTATTTCTCTCATTCTTCCGTACCCTACTTCTGGTCAGTCAGAATATTCTATTATCCTAAAGCTCCATAAATTGCCAGAATTCGACTACTTCTCACTACCCACACTGCCATGAAGACCTCATCATCTTTGATATGGATTATGAAGATAGTTTTTTGGTAGATTTCTTATGTTAATAGCCCCAATTATGTACCCTCCCTTGTCCCCATGTCCTTCACATGTGGCTTTGCTACTGCTGTCATCTAGAGTTGGAGTTCTCTTCTCTTTGATTTTGAGCTCAGTCATTTGTTGCTTTGACAAATGTGAAGCAAGCAGAGAAACCCTATCTATTTTTACTTGTCCTATTGCTTCTATGTAATTGCCTTAAGTGCAAGCTGGGGCTATCTTATTTTGCTGCAGAATTAAGATATGTGGTGTAGAGTCAAGTCACTCCAGGTATCCAGATGGAGTTCATTCTTAATTAGCAAAGCTGACTAGCAGACCTGCAGCTGACCACAGACAGGCATGAGCTTGGTCAAGACCAGGAGACCTGCTCAGCTGACTCACAAGTTCATGAGCATTTGTTTACTGTTTTTAAGCCACTGTGTTTTGTGGTTGTTTGTTACGTGACATTTTGGTGGCAATGACTAACTTATGCAGAAATTGATGCTAGGAATAAGCTGTTACCTTAACAGAAACATAAAATATGTGTCATTGGTTTCAACTCTGGAAATGGGCAGGCATCTGAAAAAATGTCAAGGAAACTGGAATAATTGGGGCCATTGCTATACAGTTGTGAAATATTTGAGAAAACAGTCTCCTGTGGTAACTTGGAAGATGGAAAATAAAACGAATGATCTTTTGGATTTGGACAAAGAGCTCTCCAGGCAAAATTAAAAGTGGGAGCTGGCTTTTACTAGCTATGTAAGATACATTGCTTTAAGGAAGAGGTGAATTCTACAAAGACTGTCTAGTTTGAAAGCAGAATTCAAAGGGAATATGAACACCAAGTGCCTAGAATAGTGCTAGGCACTCAGCCAGTGCTCAATAGATATTTGTGGGAGAAATCAATTATTTACTTAGAATTTCAATGTGTGTTATAGATAGGAAATATAAAGCTTCATGACAGTCTATAGGACAAAAGCAATTATCTCCTTAACCCACTCCCAGGGCCTAATTTAAATTAGCATGGGCCAGGCACAGTGGCTCAAGCCTATAATCCCAGTACTTTGAGAGGCCAAGGAGGGGTGGATCACCTGAGGTCAGGAGTTCAAGACCATCCTGGCCAACTAGTGAAACCCCATCTCTGAAAAAAAAATTAGCCAGGTATGGTGGTGCACACCTGTAGTTCCAGCTACTTGGGAGGCTGAGGCTTGAGAATCACTTGAACATGGGAGGCGGAGGTTGCAGTGAACTGAAATTCTGCCACTGCACTCCAGTCTAGGTGACAAAGAAAGCCTCCATCTCAAAAAAACCAAAATTAGCATGGAGGTTGCTAGGAGCCTTAACTCATCCCCATTAGAACAGTGTTGCCCTGACATGAACCTTCATTGCAGACTTTTCAATATCTGTAAGGTTAAGAATCCTTTCCTGAAATTATCTACATAATGCTGCTTTAAAATCTATGTACATGATATTTTCTGCTCATATAGTTCCTTTTAGGTCATATTTGTCAGTCACATCACCATATCTGATTTTTAAATATCCTTCCAAGCAGACATTAGAACCCAAAATAAAAAGAGAACTCAAAATAATGCCAGACGAGCTCTTGGTATAAATGAATGATTTTCATCTATTGTGTGTGACTCACAGAATGGAGTTTCTGGCTAAACACTGACCATCATAAACAGTTATTCACCTAGAGTTTGGCTATTTTATTTCCACATTTAAGTTCTTCTCAGATTTTCCTTCTTTCTGTTTGTTTTCTTCTTCACCTTTTCAATTTACTAACAATTTGAATTATATTCTTGTTTCCAAAACATTATTTCCTCCCTGACTGCTAGGTATCCTCTGTACTTTTGATGAGCCTGTCATCTTACAGAGGATATTAAGCAGCAGCACTGGGCCCAGGACTGACTCCTGCCAGCATTGGCTAATATGTCCCTCAGGTTGGTCATAATTTAACAGGAGATGCTCTGAGTCCTCCCTGGGGCCAAAAGGTAACTGTGGAATGAGTATCTTCCTATTTCTTCAAATACACATTTGTTTAAGGAAGAACAATTTTAACAAGCTTGGTCCCTAGGGATGCTGTTTGAAAACTGCTTAATATGTGGATTTTACATCAGGCAGATAGCTTTTGCAAGTGAACCTGATGTTAGTGGAAACCCACCTACTGAGAAGGCTTCCTGGTTTGCAAAAGAAACCCTTAGCTTCAAGGCATTTCTCCAATTTATACACAGTACTTCTACAACTTCAATTGTGAGGGTTCACTCTCAGACTTGCCTCACAACATCAAATTTCTTTACCAAGGGAACCCATACATAAGATATACTTGTTACACTCTCAATCTATTTAAGAAAAATTCTCATGAGAACTGGAGTCACAGGTCAGTAGAGAGCCCCTGAATTTAAGGTGTGGGGATATCATTATCTGTCAAACTTTAACACACAAACAGAACAACATTGCAGAGGGCATAGTTCCCTTCAGCACAGCCACCATGGCAGACTTGATGCCTGTCCTGAGATTGATTTTATTTAAAATCTCTTTCTCTCTAGGATTTTCTTTTTAAATCTCAAAGGTAATACTTGCATATGGCAAAAATTTCACTGCATAATGAAAAGCAAATGTCTCTCTCACCTCCAACCTTCAGTTCCTTCTCTAGAGAAAAATGTTGTTGAGTTTCTTACATACCTTCCAGAAACTCTACATGAATATACAAGCACATTGCCTATTTTAACAATCCAAAGGAGAGAAAACTATTCCCACAATTCTGAACCTTGCCTTTATCCTTCAAAATCTTGACATTATTTCCATAATTAGAATGTAGAAATAAACTTTATACTCAATATTGGCTGCATGTAACCTATTTTATTTAGCCAAGCTCCTACTAATGGACAGATACATTGTTCGAGTCTTTTTCCTCTAGAAGAAAAATGCTGTTAAAGGAATCAGGCCATGTGTGTTGGCTCGTACCTGAAATCCCAGCACTTTAGGAGGCTGAGATGGGAGGATCACTGAGGCCAAGAGTTCCAGACCAGCCTGGGCAACAAAGCAAGATCCTATCTCTAAAAAAAAAAAAGAAAAAAAAATTAAAATGTAACCAGGTGTGGTGGCACACAACTGAAGTCCCAGCTACTCAAGATACTGAGGTGGGACGATGGCTTAAACCCAACTCTAGGAGTTTGAGGCTGCAGTAAGCTGTGGTTGCACCATTGTACTCCAGCCTGGATGACAGAGGAAGACCCTCTTTCTAAAATAAAATGAATAAAAGAAGGCTAGTATGGGATTAGTATAGACAATGTTTGGAGTTGAAGCTGGATAAGACGGCCGGCCAGGCCCAGTGGCTCAAGTCTGTAATCCCAACATTTTGGGAGACCAAGGTGAGAGGATTACTTGGGGAGTTCGAGACCACCCTGGGTGATATAGCAAGACCTGTCTCTATTAAATAAATAAATAATAATTTTAAAATATTTATACTTTCATATTTGCACACATGTGATACTATATATCTCTAAGAAATTCATATCAGAAATTCCCATGATATAAAATTACAAATGCATTTAATAAGTTGCTAGTGCTGTTAAGAGATTGCAGCAATACATACTTTCTCCCAAATTTATGAAACTATGAGTCCTCATGGTTTTAGCAACACTATGTACTATTAGACTTTCTATATTTGCCAATGTGATTGATGAAAATAGTATTTTAGCTTTATAGTTGATTAGTCAGTTTGAATAATCTTATTTTACCTATAATCATTAGATATGGGGTGGACGGGGATATATAGGTAAATGAGGATGATAATAATACCAAGCCCAAAAGGTTTCTGTAAGTCTTAAATAAATTAATACAAAAAAAGCGTTTAAGTCAGTACCTGCCACAGCGTACACAACTAGGAGGATAATGACTACTTATAATTATTATTATTGTTACTTTGTTATATGCTTATACATAGTTCATCTTTTTCTATATATGACTAGTCTAATTGTATACTTTGATCATTTTTTCTATTAGGTTATTGTTATTTTTAATACTGATACTGTTTTAATAACTATATATGAAGAAAATGAACAATTTGTTATTTTAATTTCAGATATTTTCCTCAGTCATGTATTTTAAACTATGTTTATGATATTTTCTTATGCAGGCATTTTAAGTTTTTGTATGGATAAATCCATTAATCTTTTCTTTATAGTTTCTGAGTTTTGTGTTTTCCTGAAAAGGCCAACCTTCTCTATGTTTGTAAAAATATTCTCCCAGATTTCATTTATCCATAGCAAATCTGAT
This sequence comes from Pongo pygmaeus, assembly GCF_028885625.2. Lineage (NCBI taxonomy): Eukaryota > Metazoa > Chordata > Mammalia > Primates > Hominidae > Pongo > Pongo pygmaeus. The sequence continues at coordinate 66,873,713 of NC_072390.2, forward strand.
TTTTAGAAATAGCCAATGCTTAGAGAACATATATATATATATTCTGTATATATATATATATATATATATATGTATATAAACCCACATTAACAATAGTAACATATAGTACTACTGTACTATAGTATAGCATAATAACATAATAATATAAAGGTGAAATACTTAGAAATAAACTCAACAATATGTGTGCAAAGTTTATATTGGTAAAACTTCAGCTACTCCTGAAAGGCACAAAAGTAGAACTAGACACTTAAAAAATTCTTATTCTTGCATAGGACTTACTCAGGATCATAAAAATATACATTCACCTTAAATTAATATATAAATTTAACATTAACCTAATAAAACACTATTCTTCTTTCTAGATAAGCTGATTCTGAAGTTCATTTGGAAAAATAAGTGTGTCAGAATTGCTAGGGAAAGAACCCTGAACAAAGAGCTCCAGTGAGCTATTACCACATACTAGAAAGTCTACTAGAAATTCTATTCTATAAAAACAAATGTTTTATAGAATGCCAATGATTAGAAAAATGAACCAATGGACTAGAACACAAGGTCCAAGGCAAGTAACAGCTATCTGTAGAAATTTGCTCTATGATAAATGTAGTATCAAATATCATTGGAGAAAAGGTTGGACCTTGAATAAATGGCACTAGGACAACAGGGTCACCATCTAAGTAAAAACATCACACTATATATCAAACTCCAAGTGGATCGGAGATCTGAAAGTTAAAAAATGAAGATTAAAACTACTAGAAGAAAACATAAGTGAATGTATAAACTTGGGAGTGTTTCCAACTATGATTCAAAATGCAGATGCAAAAAGAACAATGATAAACTTTTTTTTTCTTTTATTATTATTATTATTATTATTATTATTATTATACTTTAGGTTTTATGGTACAAAATTTCATGGCAAAAAGAGCCATAAGTTAAAAGAAAATGTATTCAATTTATATTGCAAAGTGTCCATAACTCTAATAAAGAACTGTTCAAAGTTAAGAAGGAAGAGACTAAACCCAAGAGAAGAATGGATAGAAGACATAAAACAATAGTTCACAGAAAGTAAGAAAGGCAAATAGCTTTAAAACATATGAAAAAAACAAATATTTCTTATGAGGAAAGAAAAATTAGAACCACACAGCAGACTGACAAAAATCAAAAAGAAGATTGATAAAACAAACATTCCATTGATAAACTGTGGAGAAACAGGTACTCTCACATTTTGCTTGTACAAATTCAAAATAGTACAATTACTAAAGAGGGAAATTTGGCACTATCTTACATAATTGCTTATGCCTTTACTCTTAAATGACTAAATCCCACTTCTTCAAATCAACCCTGTAGATATACCTGCATAAAAACAGGACAAAACAATTATCACAGAAAACATGAACAAGGTTATTAATTGGAAAATTCTTTGTAATGTAAAGAGATTGATAATAAATATACATCAAGATAATTGGTTAAATAAAAAAAGGTAGATCAAAGTACAATTGAATACTATACAACCTTATTTATTTATTTATTTATTTATTATTATACTTTAGGTTTTAGGGTACATGTGCGCAATCTGCAGGTTAGTTACATATGTATACATGTGCCATGCTGGTGCGCTGCACCCACTAACTCGTCATCTAGCATTAGGTATATCTCCCAATGCTATCCCTCCTCCCTCCCCCCACCCCACAACAGTCCCCAGAGTGTGATGTTCCCCTTCCTGTGTCCATGTGTTCTCATTGTTCAATTCCCACCTATGAGTGAGAATATGCGGTGTTTGGTTTTTTGTTCTTGTGATAGTTTACTGAGAATGATGATTTCCAATTTCATCCATGTCCCTACAAAGGACATGAACTCATCATTTTTTATGGCTGCATAGTTGAATACTATACAACCTTTAACAAGAATGGGAAACAGCTACCGCATGAGCTGATATAAAGAGGATTCTAAGTTATTTTATCAAGTGAAGAAAGCAATATTATTGTTATTTTGTATAAAAAAGAGGAGGAAATAACCATACATATTTCCAGGAAAGACAAATGAGAAACTAATAAACACATTTACTAAAAAGAGAGCAGAAGGGCTAGTGAGTTGAATTCACCATTTTATGTAGTTATGGGTTTTGAACAATGTAAATGTTTACAAATTTCAAACTAAAATAAAGGAAAAAAAATCCTAAGATTAAACCAAAGGACCTGTTTATATAAAATTGATAACATAATCACTTAGAGAAAAGCATGTGTTATTTACAATAGCAAAGACATGGCATCAACCTAAATGCCAATTAATGACAGATTAGAAAAAGAAAATGTGGTAGATATACACCTTAAAATATTATGCAGCCATAAAAATGAAAGAGATCATGTCTTTTGTAGGAACATGGATGGAGCTGGAAACTGTTATCCTTTACAAACTAACGCCGGAACAAGAAAGCAAATATCACATGTTCTTACTTATAAGTGGGAGCTAAGTGATAAGAACTTATGAATACAAACAAGGAAAGAACAGCTGGGGTCTACTTGAGGATGGAGGGTTGGAGAAGGGAGAAGAGCAGAAAAGATAACAATTGGATACAGAGCTTAATACCTGGGTGATGAAATAATACGTACAACAAACCACTGTGACATGTGTTTATCTATGTTAACAAACCCATGTGCCCACAAACCTAAAATAAAGAAGGAAAAAGAGGGTTTAAGTGATTTTGAACCCCACACTTTGACTGTACATAATGGGGAATATTTGAACAACACACAATAAGAATTGCATAGAAATCTTAAATTCACACAGTAGGTTTGTTATTAATAGTAATGTTAATAGTTATGATTTAGTAATATTAATAGTACTATTTTTAAAAATTAGGCTGTATCATTGTAGGATGAAGGAAATAGGTAAATATATTAGTGTTATTATTAACCAAGATTTTCAGTGCAAAAAAATGTAATCATAAAATATAAGTAATAACTTCTTTAATGGTAAATTTAGTTGGAAATATGAACGTAAACTCATAATTTTTCAAATATATATTTCCCCACTCTACCCCCTGAAAAGGCTTGGAAGCAAAACACCCAGGATCAATGAGTGTATCAGCATCCAGATCTATTTCTAATACTATTGCCCACTTAAAAAAACAAAAGAGCTTTTTGGAAAATTGACTGATTCTAGATATTCTAGTTATGTACTGCTATGAAATAAACCACTTTAAAACTGAGTGGTTTACAAAACAAGAGCATCCATATTGCTCATGAATCTGTAATTTGGTCTGGACTTGTCAGGAACAATTCATTTCCACTCCACTCAATGTCATTGGGGGCAGCTTATAGCCTGGAAATGGGACTCACTTGAAGGCTCACTCATATGTCTGGCAAGTGATTCTTGCCAGATAGCTGGGGGTGGGAAGCGCTGGGGTTTTTCTTATCTCCATGTGGTCTCTGCACCTTGGTGGTTTCAGGATAAGAAGGCTTCTTACATGTTGGCTCAGGACTCAAGACATATATCTCAAGAAAGAGAAAGCCAGACATCAGCTGTATCTCCTTTTGTAATCAAGTTTTGGAATTCATGCAGCATTACTACTTGTGCGGTGTTCTCTTTGTTAGAAGTGAGTCACTAGGACCAACACATATTCTACGGGAAGGGTAGTAGAATCCTCCTTTTGATGGCAGTAATGTCAAAGAATTTGTGGACATGTTTTTAAGCCACAGGTCTATAGAAAAATACAATGTGAGCCAAGATCTCTAATTATACTGAAAATCAAGAATGTGCTCAAAGATTAATGTAGATATGTAAAAAAGACACAAGAACGTGTTTAAGCATGCTCCTATTGATCAAATTCAGGTCAATTTAAGCATCATAGTGAATAATCAGTATAATCAATTGTAGCACATGCGGTTGACATGGTGGCTCATACCTGTAATCCCAGCACTTTGGGAGGCTGAGGTGGGTGGATAACTTGAGCTCAGGAGTTCGAGACCTGTAAGGGCAACATGATGAGACCCTGTGTCTACCAAAAATACAAAAATAAGCCAGGCATGGTGGCATGTGCCTGTAGTTCCAGCTGCTTATGGGGCTAAGGTGGGAGGAAGGCTTAAGCTTGGGAGGCAGAGGTTGCAGTGAGCCGAGGTTGCACCACTGCATTCGCATTCCAGGATGGGTGATGGAGTGAGACGCTGTCTCAAAAAAAAAAAAAAAAAAAAAGAAAAAAAAGTAACACAGGAATAATAAACATCTGAGTCAGAGAGATTCAAAATGTAAGGGAGGGGTAACAAAAGCTCTCCTTTTAGAGGAATGGTGGCTAATACACTTAGAAAGAAACTGAATGTCATAATTTTGCAAATTCCAATGTTGAGACTGGTTCAGGCAAGGGACAAACATGGATGCTGAACTATTAGTTGAAAGTTTGTTGGAAGCAGTATTTTCACATTGTGCCAAAAAATGACCCCAAATATTATTTACTAATTGCAAAGGGAAAAATATATCTTAACATGGAGATCTGATGGCTACTATTTTAACTAGCTGATCACATTTGGTATTGGCAATGGTAGGACACCTTGACCTACAACCTTTTAAGCCTCCTATTGTGATACCATATAATGTAGCAAGCATATCCCATGACATATTCTTGTTTCCAATGATTAATTCAAATTCCACCAGGACTGTAGTTTTAATGTCTTGTTTACAGTAAAAGAAGACAGTAGAATAACAAATTTTTAAAAAAGCAAGAAGAAATAGACAAATCCTGAATGTAGGACATCAGTAACAAAACTGCCCTGGATTATTCAAAAGGTCAATACTGAAAAACAGGTGAGGGGCTGTTGTTTAATCTATTGAAAATAATTAAAGAGCTATAATCAAATGAGATGCCTTAACACTGATAGGATCATCTTTCAGTAAGAGAAGGTGAGAGAGAGAGAGGGAGAGACAACAAGCCATAATAGACATTCTTAAAACAATTGGCAATATTTGCACATGAACAAAATGTTAAATTCTACCATGACATTATTAATTTTCTTATGTGTGATAATGTTAATATATTTTGAATTATACCTTTAGTCATAGGTGATTCAGGGAGAAATATTTAAGGAGAAGTGTGATATTTGCAATTTACTTTTAAATGACCCAAAGGAACAAAATGTTTAAATCTCATTGAATATAGATGGAGCCTATATGGGGGTTTGTTGTACAATATTTATATGAAAATATTTTATCAAAGAAAATTGGGGGATGATAATAATACACAATAGAGTTTAGGGAACAAAGTAGGTAATCAAGGAGAAATTGTAACTTTTCTCAAAGGAATTCTTCCAATTCCAAAATTTGTGGTCTGTTTTTTCTATAGGGGTTTCGAACTGCCCCTCGATGACCTGAGAATGCCACAGAGGCATCCAAAGAAGTCAAGTGGGAGAATAAACAAGGGATTTGTTGGCTTTCCATACCTTCTCTGTTTGTTTGCCTAAAAGTATGTTTGAAAATCAATGTATCAAACTCAATTAGATTTGCAGGGTTAATTAATTGTATGATTTTCAAGTAGACTCTGTCCTCAAAGAAGAAAAACAAAAATGTGTGGACAATACTTGCATTATTGAGATAGCTGTAGTAGTTTAACAGGTTGACAATTTTAGATATAACTATATAACAAGGTACGATTAAAACTATAAAACTATGTGTGTGTATATATGTATATATATTTATAAAGCACAGTAGAGTGATTTTTAAAAAAATAATTCCATGATATTCATTAGTCACAATATATACTTACAGAGACTATTAAAAAATGGATGGAAATTGATTACTTCCAGGATGAGAGAAGGCTTTGGGGCTCTGGTGGTCTGAGATTACCCGTCCCTCCATTTGCTGCACTTCTATTTCTTTAAACAAATCCTGTCCCTGAGTCAGTTCTATTCCAAGTAATAAAGAAAATAAATTTCAAATGGCACAAGATCAAAAGTACAAATTCAACCCAGGTGGTCTTTATTACTATGCCAGGTCTCTGGCCAATAATGTGACTTCAAACATAAAGACGAATGAAACACAACTGACTGCTTCCTAGTCTCTTCTGATTTCAGAAACTGGATCTCCTTGAGAGGAAATCAAATTATGTCTTTGGAAGTAATCTTTCTTTTAATATACATTTATCAATAGTTTCCTCTCTTACCATCTTTCTGTCTTTAAATGGTCATATTATATTGCATTTTTACATTAAATATGCAAGATTCATGTCTGAATTCAAAATCAGCATTACAGATAAAGATAATATCATTAAAAAGTGAGAATAATGATTGTGGTTTTGGTGACAGAGGAAAAGGTCATATTGTTCAGAGAAGGGAAGAATAAAAAGCCTCATTAAGCTATTATTTTGGGGTAGAATTCTCTTCCTGGATAGTGGAATGTATTTGCTTTCAAAAAACCTTTGATAATGGACATAAAGAATATGCTTGAAAGTTAATGGATTCAATGATATAGTCCTACTACCTGCTCTATCCAACTTTAATTTGGAAAAAAATATGGATAGTTCAGCACAGATATGTTTTAATCTTTGTCCAATATGGGCCATTTTCTCCCAGGACTACACCATTTCCATAAGCTTCCTGAACTGTTCAAAGAAATTTTTGAGTTCACGAGAATTTTTTCCAACCCCAAATCCCTTAGCAAACTGGCAGAATTCAATCACAGCCCCTGTCTGTTCTGACGTTCTAGATGTCCTGGTTGAGGTTAGCATTAGTAACATGAATAGCTATCATGTATACTGTGTTGCCAGTTTATATTTTCCTATATAGCATCTTGTCTAGTTCTTACATTAAATTTGTAAGTTATAATATTGTTCTTTTTCCTACTTTACAGATAATAAGGGAGACATTGTTGAAACAATATTCTCTGCTTTTCTACTTCACCAACTTTAGAACTTCCTATGATCTATTAACATTCCTTCTTGTAAAGCACTTGGAACAGTGCCTGACATAGAGTGCACTCCATGAATTCATATTGTTGATAAGTCTATGCTTCTTAAATTGGGGGGCACACAACCTACGTGGGTACCCAGGCACCCAATTCAATGCATGTTCTTGAATTATCAATTTCACTTCATAATAAATAATTCAAGTATTATTTTTATTCAAAAAATAGCTTGGGGTAAAACATACGGTTTTTATGAATTTAAAGATAAAATATGAGACATGAACAGACTTCCAGCCTTGCAGCATGCTAATTTGATCTACACCCCTGACTCTCTGAAGTATACAATCTGTTGGAGTCACTTTAGCAGGAAAATTGAAAAAAACCCACTGTAGGTGTTCTGCCATCTTATTCCAGGCTCTGGAGGACTCTGTTAAGCAGTGGCTGGCATGGTCTGACTCAGCCAGCCATATCAGGCACCTTGACATTGACCCAGTTCTTGAGAGATGCCAATGGGATAATGAAGGTATCTCAAGAAGTTCTCCTGTCTTTGAATAGCTACCTCTTTAAAGAGCTTTACATTTTTTTTAACCATTAATTATACATTTTCAAAGCAGATTTCCAGGAACAAGTTATTTCAATTTGCTGATTTTATAGATTAGGAGGCCGAGAATCTGAGATGTAGAGTGATTTGCTCAAGGTCACATGAAAATATTAAAACAGAACCTAAGTGGACCTTCATTTCCTATTCCTGGCCCAGTGCTATTTCCTCTTTCTTTATTTGATTGTCTGTCAGTAGAAAGCAATTACAGAATCTAGGAGGAAAACACCAAATACACACACTACCAAAGCACAGAGAGATCGAGATCAGAGTCATTGGAGTAGGATTATATAATGTCAGTTTGGGGGAGTGAGACATGGAACATGTGGGGATGTCCCAGTGAGAGATCCTGCCCTACCTCTGCCAACCTCTGTCAACAGCTAAGGGGTCCAGAATTGCCAGAGGGGAGGTATTCCAACAGGTCTTGGGTATCAGTGACTATGATGATAAAGAAGAGTAATGCCAAGAGGAGGAGAGTCATCCAGAAAGGTGGAGAGGAAAAAACTAAACTTTCTACAATATTAATACAGGGTGGCAAACAACTTGTTCTCAAAGGAAAAAAAAACAAAACCACCCCCCAACCCCGACTGTCTGTGAAGTTCTCCAGGGCCTCAAACCCAATTCCTTCCTGGCTTCTTTGCAGAACTAAAGCAAACACACTGAGCACTGTTTACCAGAAGCAGTCAACGATGCCCCAAGGAGCAGTATCCCTGAACTTGCAATGCTGTCAGCAGAGAAAATGCTGATGTGATGTTTGAAATCAGAGTTCAGAGGAGAAAGCAATCAGGCCAGAAAAAAAAAAATAGAAGTAGCAGTGTTTCAAGTGGATCTCTTTTAATGTCACCCAGCAAGGGCACTATGTTCTAGCATCAAACTGAGGTCAGTAATTAAAACTGACATCTAAGAATGACAATTTCCAAATCTCCCTAAAATGATTGAATAGTTCAAAGTGACCATCTATTCTATTCCTTGTTTCTAACTATCTGAAGTGAGTTGGTAGGCTTTCACGGGAAGCCTAGAGTCACAGGATCTATTACTAATAAAAGCAGCCATCTAAAAGAAAAAAAAAAAAAAAAAAAAAAAAAGCAGCCATCTACAGTTTACCCTGTGCCAGGCACTATTCTTGCACTTTTAATTATATTGTCTCGGTTAGTTGGGTTATTAGATCCTAACCACAAGCTTGTAAGGTAGATGTTATTTCTAATATACAAACAAAAAGGTGAAGCTCAGGGAATATAAATATATCGCCCAAAGTTTTGTGGCTACCAAGTGGTGGGGCTGAGATTCCAGCTCCCAAGTTTGTGTTCTTAAACCTACACCCTGCAGGCAGAAGACTGGGCAATAGGGAATTTATGGGAACTAAACAGTTACATTCCCTGTCTTCACGGAGCTCACTATTGAGCAACAAAGACAAGCAACTGACTACCCAGGCAAATCCAGTTCAGGTGGTAACTTCTTTGATGGGGGCATCAGGAGATCTAATGGGAACAAGAGACAAAGCCTTTACCCTGGGTAAGGGGATCAGGGAAGGCTTCCTCTGCAGTAATGTTCAATTAGTCATCTGAGAGATGAACAAGAATTACTCAATGATGAGGTGGGCTTCTACAGAGGAAACAGAAGATACTATGACTCGTGGGGGAGAGAAACTGGAGCATTTTCAGGCAAATGAGGCCATGATAGAAGTGTGGAAGATGAAAGGAAGGAGGAAAAATGCAAAACTGGGAAAGTACACCGGAACCGAACCCCAAGAGGCCTTATGTTACTATAACAAAGCAGGGCAGGAGTGAGTACTCTCTCTCTTTCCGGTTCTTTTTTTTTTTTTTTTTTATAATAAATAGGCAGTGTTAGATGATTTTGCTTTCTTTTTTATCTAACATATGGAGATGCAATTGTTGACAAATTTGTTCAGCATTGGTAAGCAATTTATCAGCATATTGGCATTCTAGACTTCTGTTCTCATTCCAGCGTAGCCTTTGGAAAACTCTTGAAAGAGAAAAATGTTTTCTCTGACCACACTATTTCTCTTAATGATTATTTCTGCAGTGTCAGGATCACCTCTTCCAGATTCTGCTTTAACTATAAGACCTCACAAAATAACTCGAATGATTGCAGTGGATTAATTCTCAAATATGTAACCCAAAGAGGCAACACAGCTTGACGTGGGTAAGAGCAGAGTGTGGAAACAAACTGGATGTTCAGGCTATAACACTACCCAGTGTAGAACCCTGTGCAAGTGGTTTAGCTCCTTTGTGCCTTAGTTTTATCATCTATAAAATGAGGACTATAATAGCACCTACCTCTTAGGTATATAAAGATGACTAAAAGATTTATTACACATCAAGCACGTGAACAGTATCTGGCACATAACAAGTACTTAAAAACACCAGCTGTATTTTTCACAGCTAGACACGAGCTGTATTTGTCACAGAGATTGTGATATGAGCAAAGTACTATGGGAATATAGAGAAAGGAGCAATTTATTGGGGGTAGAAAAGTGTTCCGGAAAAATATCACAAGATTTGGAATTTTCCAAGTCTTTTTTGAAGAAAAGACAAAGATAATGCTATATTCTCCCACTCCAGCATAGAGCAAGTAATTCTGTTTTTGGAGGAGCCATTTATTGGAACTTTCTTGAAAGATGATTGTATCCTATAGTAGCAGTAACCTGGGCAAGCTGTCATTAATGTAGCAAGCCTCCGGACAACATTTGTTTAAATCATGTCCTGAAAGTTGGTGTGTGTTTCCATTTTAAGAAAATATTATTTATAAAAGTCTAAACTTGAACAATAAGCCACTGACCACATTTTAGAACTACTTACTTTATGAAATGATTTGTAGCAAGTTTCTTTTTAAATAACAAGCCTTCCTTGAGTATTAATTTACAACATCTCAATTTGTACCTTCCATTGCACTGAAAAGACATGAGCTGTAAAATTTGAGATATTCAACTATGTGACACAGAGCAACTGAATAACATTATTACTATTTTTTACAACAACTGTAAAATATGTGATGTACATATTATTACCCATGTTTTATAGTTAAAGAAATTGATACTCAGAGAAGTTGAGAAATTTGCCTTAATTTACAAACCAGTACACGAAAGAGCCTTGATTAAAGACTAGGTTCCAGTGCCTGTGCTCTACCCTACATGATATAATTCAAACACAGATTGAAACATTCTGTAGTAGGAATCATCATTTATTTGCTTTCCTAATCTCTCCATTAAAAAAAAAAAAACCTACAGGTCATTAAATCAGAGGAGGTCTTTAGGTTCTAATTTGTTTTTGCCAAAGCTACCTTGCTACTTTTGGTGCTCCCCTTAGCTTTGGTTGCAACATAAAACCACCAGTTTAGCTTTCTGCTGTTACCTAATTCAGCTTTCCACCTCACTTAACAAAACACCAGCTTGATGATAGAACAGTCTCTACTTTCCAAAACATAAGCCAGTGAGTGGAAATTTTACTCAATAACCCAATCCATTTAACTCTAATTAAGCCTATTTCAAGCCTCTGTCTAAATTTGGAACTGACAACTTAATTGGTTGTCCAAGGAAATAAGCGAGGAGAATGCTTTCCCTGACTAGGTTGCTCTAGGACTATACTTCTTTCTACATTAGCAAGAAAGAAAAATCCCTGAAGTATAAACTACTCCTGGTGTAGTAGAAGTTTTCCACAATATTTTTAGTCTTTTTTGAGGTCACTTTTGGAAATGAAATTTAGCCATTCTTAGGTTAATACCAATCATTTCTTTTTCTTTATGGTTGATGTTGCTGAACTTTTACCTTGAATTTATCTTACAAAGAATTACCTTAACTACTACCCCAAAGAAATAATTCTCAAAATGTTGTCTAGTCATATCACGTATTCCAGATCAAGCTGTTCTCAGCCTGTTCAACTAAGATGGAATTACTCCACAGATTGTCTAGAGTTGGATCCTGTCTTGCAAGTTTAATTAACACATTACGTGTTTCCTGTAGCAGGCAAACTACGGAAAAGCTGTGTGTGTGTGTGTGCACGCACACATATCTGTAATTTATTTGGCCTCAGCCCAGGGGGTCAAGGGATCTATTGGGATCTCAGCAACACAAGTTTTCCAGGGAGGGATAAGGATAATAATTGAGGCTGCAGGGAAAAGGGACTGCCTATATACCACTGGTGGGAATGCAAGTTAGTTCAGCCACTACAGAAAGCAGTTTGGAGATTTCTCAAAGAACTTAAAGCAGAACTACAATTTGACCCAGCAATCCCATTACTGGGTATATACCCAAAGGAAAATAAATCATTCTACCAAAAAGACACATGCACTTGTATGTTCAATACTGTGCTATTTACAACAGCAAAGATTGGATAAAGAAAATGTGATACATATATACCACAGAATACTATATGATCATAAAAAAGAACGAAATCATGTACTTTGCAGAAACATGGATGCAGTTGGAGGCCATAATCCTAAACAAATTAACACAGGATCAGAAAACCAAATACTGCATTCTCTCATTTATAAGTGAGAGCAAAACATTGAGCACACTTGGACATAAATACAGGAACGATAGACAACACTGCAGACTACCAGGTGCGGGAGGAAATAAGGGGAGTGTGGGTTGCAAAACTACCTATCAGGCACTGTGCTTATTACATGGGTGATGGAATCCACACCCAAAACCTCAGCATCATGCAATATTCCCACATGACAAACCTCCACATGTGCCCTCTGTATCTAGAATAAAAATTGAAGTTAAAAGAGTAATAATAATGAAACGTCAGCTTCAGAACCGCTGCAAAGCTCCTAATCTTGGCAAGTAATAACTATGAAATCCTTTGCCTCCTCCCTAAATTAGTCTTCCTAATGATGAAACTCATGGTGGGGTCATGACAAAATTTAAAAGAAACATTTCAGAACTAAAAGGGGCCTCAGAAATTACCTAATCCACCGGCCTACCTTTATTGATGAATTTACTTAGATGCAGGTAAGAGAATTGCCCAGGGTCATAGAGGCAGTCAGAAAACCAGCTCTCTAACATTTAGTCTACTGCTGCAACACCAGAAGTTAGGTACCCTGCTGGTTTGTAGTGGTCTATATGTGCTATCAATTAGTATGCTCTTCTACACTTCTTACAGCCAAGCATAGAGCCAGTAAGAGGTAAGAATTTATTTCATTTAGTAAAATGAAAGATTCTGCAAGGTAAGATAGTATCCTAGAGGTAGAATGTTCTATTGCCTTTTAAACTACCAATATGGTGGGGCATGGTGGCTCACACCTGTAATCCCAGCACTTTGGAAAGCCGAGGCAGGAGGATTGCTTGAGGCCAAGAGTTGGAGCCTGCATTGAGTCATGATCTTACCACTGCACTCCAGCTTGGGTGACACAGCAAGACCTTATCTCAAAAGGAAAAATACAAAACAAACAAAATAAAACATACACAAAAAATTCCAATATATTTACAATGGGTATTTAGGAACTTTTAAATGTAATTTTATGAGATTTTCATTTGAATGGAACATATGACACCCAAAAATGAGAAAATTAATATGATGGAGTAGAGATCAGGTTCTCTGCATCCAGAAGCCTGCATGATAGGTCACAGGTAGCACCAAGATGTTTTCTTTCTGCTTGCTTCTGATTTGGCATCCATGTATCACATCCCATGCTTGAGAAATCTCTAGATTGTGATCTGTATTGTCTGGTTTTGGGGTTTGGGGTCTCCCCTCTCATTTGGATCTGCGTTTCTTGCAGGAGAGGGATAATGGTATCATAGATACTGAAAGTGGCAGGCATGGAACAGGCTCAGGAATCAGTGCTGGCTGTGGATCTCCCTAAGCATGTTTCTCTGTCCTATGAGTAGCTTGCACCTGTCAGTGCTGGGATCTTTATATTTGTTTTGTGCTGACTCTGGTCAATCAAAAAATTGATCCAATATCCTGATTCCCCTTGGCATTGCTTCAGCCTGTCAGAGCTTCTAACATTTTTCTTTTTCTAAATTGCCGTGGGCAGGGCTTGGTTTTAACAAAACTATAATGTTGGACAACTTGGTCCTCACCTGTATGTCCCCCTTCTGTCTTCTTTCTCATGTCTGGCTTCCCCTGTCACATCTCTGCAGGAATGAGGTCTCCACTGAGATATAAGTTCATGTCAGTGGACAAAGCATCATTTGTGCATTCAGTTTGCATCCAACAAGTATTTGTTGAGGACTGTTTAAGACATTAGCTATTTGTCTAACAAATTCATAATTTCTGTTATAGGCTCATATTCCCTTATACAATTTCCACAATTTTTGCCAAGTCATCTAAAAAATAACCAACTTTGTATTTTTAATTGAAACTAATTTACTGTTTACTTAAATTAATATCAAAAGAAGAAGATAAACTAAACACTGGCTGTTAACTCCGCCTTCCACATCAAACCTAGGAAATGCTAGAAAATAAATAGCTTGGGTGAATGTGGAGTTTCTCCTAACAAATGTTACAAAACTGTGAAAATACCTTAGGAGGCTTAAAGCCTCTGTATGTCTTTTTAGGTGAAGGAAACAGCAACCTGGAGCAACTGACAGGGAGAGGGTTGGAGTGTAAGTTCCTAGGCACACAACTATAATTTGGCTGTGACTCCACCCAAATCTCGAATTGTAGCTCCCATAATTCCCATATGTCATAGGAGGGACCCAGTAGGAGGTAATTGAATCATGGGGCTGGTATTTCCCATGCTGTTCTCATGATAGTGAATAAGTCTCGTGACATGTGATGGTTTTGTAAAGGGGAGTTCCTCTGCACATGCTCTCTCTCTTGCCTGCCACCATGTAAGATGTGCCTTTGCTTCTCATTTGCCTTCCTCCATTATTATGAAGCCTCCTCAGCCATGTGGAACTGTGAGTCCCTTAAACCTCTTTCTCTTACAATTTACCCAGTCTCAGATATGTCTTTATTAGCAGCATGAATAGACTAATACACACACCCTCACCTCCTTCTCTCAAGTTGTTCTAAGCAGCCCAGGCTAGAATACATGACCTGAGTGTAACTCCAGTACAGTAGTGTAAAATTTGGCTGGCACTCACCAGAACTTGAACTTCCCAGATCCCTAAAAAGAAAGAGATTAAAATAAACAACTACACACTGCCTTGAAGACCTACTCTGGATTATTAGATTGACCCCATCTGTAGTATGATTAGGAGGGCTGTAATAAAAGCTAGACATAAAAGAATCTCATCAAATCCAGCCAGAGCCCTGTGGGAATAGATAGCTGACTATTATGTTTATTCACTTATCAGATATTTACAGAATGGTTGCTCGATAGCCAGGCATTGTTCTGAGTGCTGAAGATAGTAGTAAACAACACAAAGTTCCCACCCACAGGACAAGCTAAAGCAGAAAATAACCAATAAATATGTAGTAATTGGATAACTTCCCATGAGTGTTGTTCCCCATATTCTCCGCATATTCAAAGGAGAGCCTGGTATGATAGGATAACTGATATCCCAGGCATCAGCATATGACCAGAAAAAAATGGAGGTGGCAAAACAGATTATATCAATAGGCAATCCACCTAGAGATACAGCTCCCCTTCCTCAAAATCACAGATATAACAAGCCTAGGGTTAGACTTCACACTTCCCAGATTAGAGGTGATAATTTATGGGGGCTAACTCTGGAAAAGGAATACTGATAAAGTAACAGTACACTTATTTTAAGTCACAAAATATTTAATGAGTGTGGCAACAATACAAGGCAACAACAACAACAAATATACTAGCGAAAGCAGAGCTAACAGAGCAGAAAGAACAGAGACTTTGAATAAACATAACATATCCTTAGGGAAACATATTGCAAACGTGAACAAAGAACAGATGTTTATAAAAAGAAAACCAGTTGGAGATATTGGATGGGGAAAAATATAATTATTTAAATAAAGAATTCAAGAGAGAAATGAAATAACAGAATAAATGCTAAGAGTTCATTTATGGGCTGGAAAATCATGGAGATTTTCCCAACTAAGGAGATATCATAAATAGGCAGAAATTTTTTTTTAATGTAAGATGTATAGGAAATCAAATTAGAATGAACACTTTCGTCTTACAGGAATCCTAGAAGGAAATATTTAAAAGACAGTGTAAGGGCCGGATGCAGTGGCTCATGCCTGTAATCCCAGCACTTTGGGAGGCCAAGGCAGGTGAATCATGAGGTCAGGAGATCGAGACCATCCTGGCCAACATCCTGGCCCGTCTCTACTGAAAATACAAAAATTAGCTGGGCGTGGTGGTGCGTGCCTATAATCTCAGCTACTCGGGAGGCTGAGCCAAGAGAATCGCTTGAACCCAGAAGGTGGAGGTTGCAGTGAGCCGAGATAGCGCCACTGCACTCTAGCCTGGTGACAGAGGGAGATTCCATCTCAAAAGAAAAAAAAAAAAAAGACAGTGTAGGAAGATAATCTTTGAAGAAATAATGGATATTTTCCAGAACTAAAGAAAGCACGTGACCTTAGATTGGAAATAGCTTCAGAGTGTAAAGCAGCTCACAATAAACAAACAAATAAATAAAAACACAAATCCAGACACACCAGAGTAAAATTTAACAATAAAGATCTTCCACAAAGAAAAAGCAAATAAAAGCCATTTCCCACAGTTGTGAGAAATGACATCAGATTTCTCAAAAGCAGCAAGACTATGAGGTCATGCATTGTTGAGGGGCAGGGGAAGGAACTGATTCTATGTAACCCAAAAAATATCTCATTTAAATCATACAGTGAAATAATTATTTTTTTACCTTAACACCCATAGACCTCATCTGAATTATTTTGTAGAGTACATTCTTTAAAGAGAATATAAATTGGGCCACAAGGAGGCAATAATTATGGAAAACAGGAATAAATAAGGGCACTAGTAAAGATTATTTGTTTAAATAAGCAATGATTAAAAGGAAATATGCATCCACAACACTTAATCTACAACTTAATGTCACATCAACACTGGTATGATGAATTGTAGTAGAGACCAAAGAGAAATAAAAGCCAAGGTTCTTAACATGTAAGAGAGGGAGACATAGGTATTAAATAAATTGAGACATTGCCCAGAAAAAGAAAATTATATGCTTTAATAAGTGAATTATAGCCATCAGAGAAATGCAATGAAATACATAATTTTATACAAGCAATGGAAATAAAAGGAAAAGAGAGAGAGGAAGGAGGGAAGGAAAGAAAGAAAGAAAGAAGGAAGATTGATCCTATCTGTAAGAATTATACTTAGAAACAAACCAAAAAGGTAGTGGAAATAAATCCTTGTTTATTTTTATTATAATAAATAAAATGCGTTAAAGTCACAGATTTTTAAAAACAGACTCATAAGATTTAAAAATCTAGCTTTTTTTAACTCTAAAGATAGAGAAATGTTGAACATAAACACATGGAGAAAGAACTAGGAAGAAAATAAAACTGGGATAGTTATACTTTTACTATCAAACAAAATCAAATAAAAAGCATACAAACAGATGTATATGTATGCATACATATGTGTCAGAAATGTCATAGAACAGAACTTAGTACATTGTATGTGCTACAGAAGAGCTGGTTGTAATTATTAATTTTTTTAATATTAAAAGAAATTATAGACAAATTTCTTAGGTGTATAACAGTCTACTGGATGATTTCAAATGATTTATTTAAACATTCTGCTATCAAGGAGGTGAAGCAAAACTCCCTACCTTTATGTATGGCCCATTCATGATGATTTTTTCCAGAGTACAGGATGGAAAATATGAAAAAATTGTAACTTTACAGTGGAGAATCCTGACAAACATTCTCAACCAGATCTGATCCAGATTCCTATTAAAAGACGAAAATAGCACTCTACCCTTGTGATCTTTTTCCTCCAAATCCATAATCCCAGTCCAATCATGAGAAAAACATCAAACCACTCCCAGTTGAGGAACATTCTATAAAATACCTGATTAGTACTTTCAAAACTGTCAGGGTAATCAAAAATAATGAAAGTCTGAGAAACAGTCAAGCCAAGAGGAACCTGAGGGAACATGATGGCTAAATGTATGTGGTATTCTGGAGAGAATTCTGATACAGAAAAAGGGACATTAGGTTAATAAAAAAAAAAGGAAATTTGAATAATGTATACACTTTAGTTAATAATGTGTCAATATTAGTTGGTTAATTGTAACAAATGTACCATAGCAGTTTAAGATGTTAACAATAGGGATACTGGTTGTGGGGTGTATTGGAACTCTCTGTATTATCTTCACAATGTTTCTATAAATCTAAACTATTCCTGATTTTTAAGTTTATTTTTTAAATGATAGTTAACAGATTTTTTTTTAAAAAAAGAGTCATAGCTCTAAATGTATGAGCTAAATCTATAAAACTCAGAAACATATGAGTAAATCTTCATGACCTTGGATTACACAACGATTTCTAGATGCAATGTCAAAAGTGCTACTCACAAAAGAAACAAAAATGGATTAACCGCACCACAATTAAAGCTTATATTACAACCAATGCATCAAGAAAGTGAAAATACAACTTACAGAATGGGAGAAAATATTGGCAAATTTTATACCTGATAAGAGAATTACCTCCAGAATATATAAAGATCTTCCATAATTCAATAATAAAAAGATAAATAGTCCAATCAAAAAGTAGGCCAAGGATCTGATTAGACATTCCTTTAAAGAAGATATACAAATGTCCAACGTTTGCATCATTAGTCATTAGGAAAACACTTATCAGAACCACAATGTGATAACTCTTCACACCCACTGGGTGGCTAAAATCAAATGTTCTCTAGGATGGGGAGAAATGAAAAAGAAAGTCTGTATATTGTTGATGGGATTGTAAATGGTACAGCTGCTTTGAAAACCAGTCTGGCAGTTGCTCAAAAGGTTAAACATAGAGTTACTATATGATCCAGCTATCCTATTCTTAGATGTATGCTCAATAAAATGAAAACACATGTTCACACAAAAATGTGGACACAGGCCAGAAGCAGTGGCTCATGCCTGTAATCCCAGCAATTTGGGAGGCCAAGGTGGGCAGATCACCTGAGGTCAGGAGTTCGAGACCAGCCTGGCCAACATGGTGAAACCCTGTCTCTACTAAAAATACAAAATTTAGCAAGGCATTGTGGTGTGCACCTGTAATCCTAGCTACTGGGGTGGCTGAGGCAGGACAATCGCTTGAACCTGGGAGGCAGAGATTGCAGTGGGCAAGATCATGCCACTGCACTCCAGCCTGGGTGACTGAGAGAGACTCTGATCAAAAAAAAAAAAAAAAGTGTACACAAGTGTTTCTAGCAGTATTATTCATGAGACCTAAAATACAGAAATAACCCAAATGTCCACCAGCTGATGAATGGATAAAGAAAATGTGGCCATTACATAGAATGGAATATTGTTTGGCAATAAAAAATGAAACACTGATTCATGCTACGACATGGATGAACTTTGAAAACATTATCCTAAGTGGAATAAGCTACACACAAAATACCTCATATTGCATAATTCCATTTATATGAGTTGTCAAGAACTGGCAAATCCACAGATACTGAAAGCAGAGTAGTGGCGGCCAAAGGCTAGAATTAGGAGGGATTGGGAAGTTGCTGTTAAGGGGTATGAGTTGCTTTCTGGGGTAAAGAAAATATTCTAAGTTAAAGAGTGCTGAGGTTTATACAACTCTGTGGATAAATTAAAAACCACAGAACTATATACTTTAAGGCATAAATATTAAGGTATGTAATTATATCTCCATCAAACCATTATTTATTTAATTTTTCAGAGGAAGCATTTAGAAAATTGAAGACCACACACATCATGTTTAATTAAGTAAACAGAGAGCACATTTCTTCTTTGGCCCACATTAACCATTCTTCAAAACTAATTATGTATCAGACTACAAAGGAATTTTAAGAAACTCAAAGAATCAACACCACACACATTATGGTCTTTGACATAATGACACAAAATTAGAAATTAATAACAATAGAATACATGAACATTTCCATGCTTCTAAATATCCCATGGGTTGAAGAGAAAATCAAAAGTAGAATTGTAAACTATTACAGCTAAACAAAATAAAAGCTGTATATTTTGAAATGTATGATATGCTCCTAGAGGGTACCAAGAAGAAAATACATATATAGCTTTGACCATAATTATTAGAAAACAAGGAAGGCTGGACATACATGAGGTAAATGTCCAGCTCATTACTGCAGAAAAATAGAAATAGGCCACATTTAAAAATGCAAATAGAAATAAAATAGCATAAATGAGGCCAGAAATCAATGAAGTAGACAACAGAGATACAAGATAATTAAAAAGAAGTTTATTCTTAAAAAAAACAAATAAACTTGTGGCTAAGCAGATCAAGATGAAAAGAAAAATATATAATAGGCAAATTTAAAAATGTGAAAATCTGTATGTAAAATATAGCAAGTTGCATAAAGACACAAAAGATAGTGAGCAATTATATGTTAACAGACTTGAAAATCTAATTAAAGAAATACATTTATAGCAAAACACAAAGTGTCGAAATTAGCATAAGAAGATAAAACATGAAAGAACAATGACTGTTAAAAAAATTGAAATGGTAATAAAGAATAAATGCACCCCTGACATACACACACTTCCTCCTCATCCATCATACATTTTCTGGCTCAGTTTTTGGCTACTAGTTCTTCCCCTCCAGCCCACTTGCAGATTCCTGCT
The DNA here is from genome assembly GCF_028885625.2 of Pongo pygmaeus. Taxonomy (NCBI): domain Eukaryota; kingdom Metazoa; phylum Chordata; class Mammalia; order Primates; family Hominidae; genus Pongo; species Pongo pygmaeus. Next base: position 66,893,890 of record NC_072390.2, read on the forward strand.
TGACTGCTCTTTTTAAATAGCAAATGTGATGGTGTCCCGCCTGCTTGTAGCTCTGAACTGACTTCCCGTAGATTAATGCAAAAGTTCATAATATTTGATTTGCTGTTTGCCCAAATTGTTTTGAGCTATAGTTCTCAAATAGATCATGCTTTTCCACCTTTCCATGCCTTTTCCCATACTTTTCCTTTTTCCTGAAATACCTGTTTCAACCTTCCCATCATCTCTCAAATTATTTCTTATCCCTTAGAACTCCTATAGTATACAACCCACCCCCAGTCTGATTGAGCTTCGCTCATTTTGCATTCTTGATGCAATCTACATGTAAGTAAGTAGCATTTGCTTTCATAAACGTAAAACCAGCATCACTTGACATAAAGGGAAGGTAGGTGAAAAACTAAATATTTTTAACATTATATTTTAGATGGGTACTGTGGCTTGCTGTTAACTTTCCACTTGCTGTCTGTTCTCAGTTATTAAAAAATATATTACCACAAGTGAGAGTGGTAAAAACTAGCACTAAACAGAGATTTTTCTCTTTGATGTTACAGGAGGATAGAGAGAGAGTGAAAATTATAAACAGAATAATTTCCTGAATTTCACCGGAAATCATTTTATGTCCTATACATAGAAGCACAGAGATTTGCCTAAGATATGGCTTCAGCCTTCAGAGAGTTCATGCAAAATGCCACTTTTGCTATGACATTCTTGTGTGGGACACTTCAGGACAAAACAAAACAAACAAAACAATGATATGAACCCACTCCCCCCAAAAAAAATCCATCTGCAATGGGAATATTTCAGCCCAGAAGGAGCTAATTGAGGGGGAGAAACTAGAACCTTGTGGTTCCCTTTAATTTATACCCTGTAAACATGTAGCGGGATGCCTGCTCTTGAGTTTGGCAATGGCTGTTAATTCATGATCATGAATAGTAAAGCACTCTCTAAAGGCACCATGCGGGAATGAACTTGCTATAGCAAGTTTAATCCTGAACAGAGATGAAAGAGGCTGATCTACCCAGGTAGGCATTGTCCTCATTTTCCTTCAGGACTTCATGCAAGTCTCTCTCAGGTTAAATACTTGCTGATTATGGCTACCATATCCAAAAATGGGGCTGTATCATTCTTTGATAGAAGAGAGATATAACTTAAACATAAGCATGCAATACTTTTGAGATTCCCACATTTCTTTTGATGGTAAAATTAGATTTAAAGGCGTTGTTGAAATGCACATGATTTTCAGGTCAAAGCCTCTCCCAATGTTGTCATTTTTCAGGCATGATTATTCCCATTTTAAGTTATGGCAACTTCTTGTGGAATGTCAGTTTTGTAGAAATACCATACGTTAATGAAATATAAATTTTTGGCAAAATAGTTCCTTGCAAGTAAGTATCTCTTTAAAAGGAAATTTACTGAAACCTTTATTTCTAAACCACCAAGGAATGAATGTAAGTAAGCAAACATTAAATCAGAGTGCCTGTCATGACAAATTATAAAATCTCAAAGTTAAAATAACCACAGAAGTAATCAACATGATATGGAAGAAAGAGAAGGTGAATGACAATTGTAGAATAATTTCCACGGCCATGTCCTTTATAAGCAGGATGAGGAAACAGAAGTCCAGAAAAAAGTATTTAATGTCCAAGGTCAAGCAGATATATGTGGCAGAGCAGAATACAGGGTGCAGATTTGCCTGTCTCCAGTTATGTTTTCCAGTGTCACACTGCTAATTTCACCCAGGATGGTAACTTCTACTTTGGAATACAGTTCCTGTTCTCCCACTCACAAGCTGCACGGCCTTTGGATAAGTTTCCCACATATATTTTACAAAATTCAGGTTTATTCAAGTATAATTTATAAGGAACCTAAAATATGATTCACCCATTCTAAGTTCAATGAATTCTGACAAATTCATTCAGTCTTGTAATCACCACCACAAATCAGGTTATAGAATATTTCCATCTTTGCAAAGTGTTCACCCATGCTACTTCAGTCATGACAAGAGAGTAGAGTCCTATTCTTTCCTGCTATATATGCTATATACAAGTATTAATACTGTAAGTGGCACAAGAAATAAATAAAGGGTGGTTAAAAAAAGAGAAAGTGGCTTGGGACCTCAGACCCACAGAAAGAACACAACCCAGGGGATCCTGCCTTCCCTCACCCAGTGGAGCAAGGCTACCCAGACCCACTGTTTTCCAACCCACAACCTAGCTAGAAAAATGCAGCTCAGGTAGGCCTATGTCTCCCCAGACTGAACAAAGTCCACCTGACAGCATCAGAGCATTAGTAGAGAGAAAAAGAGAGGGAGGGGGAGAGAAAAGGAGGGAGAGAGAGAGAGGGAGACAGAAACAGAGAGAGAGGGAGAGAGGGAGAGATATGTGATCACAGCAAGGAGCCCAAAATGGGGAGCCGTTTGTCTCCATGGGTCAGAGACTCTACTCTTCCACCCCGAGGCAATAGAGCAAGCAAGTGAAATGGAAAAAAGGGACTCCATCCCATCAAACAGCTAATCTGAGATGTCCTTTTCTCTTCATGGGTCCAAGGCTCTCCTAACCTGCTCAGACAATGGGCAGGTGATCAGAAACAAAAAGAGAGCCCTAGTCACAGCAAGCAGCACCAACAGGAAGCCTCTCTTCCCTGGGAAGCTGAGTGTCTTTCTCTTTTCAGTAGATATCAGCAGAAGTATACAAGGGAACCAGCAATAGCCAGTGGCCTGGTCTGGAAGGCTTCTTTGTCCCCATGTACAAGACTCTGCTCCTCTTTTCAATGATACTACAGCAGCTACAGGGGCAATGGTAAAGAGATCCCACCATACCCATCTCCCACCAAGAGATACCTGGAGGCCTTACCTAGGGAAATCTATTTTATACCCTCAGGCAGCGCCAGCAATAACCAGTGAGACCTCCTGTCAACACCAGATAGGCCAACGAGAACAAATTAATACTGCAAAGACTATGAACATTAAACTGCCATTGGAATCATCGCCCTCAAGAGTAGGACAAGACTTATATGCTCAAATTCAATATGGTTACTGTCTGCCAAAATAAAATATTTAAATGGGACCCAACCTCTCCTAACATAGTGGACAAAATGTCTAGGATGCAATAAATAATCACCAGTCCTACCAAGAACCAGGAATATGACAATTTAAATTTAAAAAGATAATCAACCGATACCAAAACCAAGGTGAATCAGAAGGTGGAAGCTTAAAAGGATTTTAAAGTAGCTGTCATAAGAAAACTTTAATAATTAATTATAAATGTTTTGAAACAAAAAATAGGAAATCTCAGCAAAATAAAAATGAAGTTATAAAAAATGGAAATGATAGAGCTGAGAAAATACAATAACAGAAATTATTACAGAAAACCCATGGATGGGATCAGCAGTAGAGGAGATGACAGAGGATCAAGCCGTTGAACTTGAGGACAAATGAACAGAGACTCAGTGACCTATGTGACAATTGCATAAAATCCAACATTCATATTATTGGAGTCCCAAGAGAGGAGAAAGAGTGGCACTGAGGGAATATTTAAAGAAATAATATCTGAAAACTTATATTTGGTGAAAGACACAAACCGATAGATCTAAGAATCTGATGAAATCAGAGTAAGTCCAAAAAAATCCACACTGAGTCAATTCTACCCCCAACTCATCCTCACACCTGTCTAAGGTCTTTTAGAATAAAGGAGTGATTACTAATAGGTTAAAATGATGGCTAGAGACCTAGTGCTTGTTAGAAAAACTCAAACATGGTGTTTTTCTTTGCGTAATGTTGAAAGCTTTGTACCACTTGCCTCCAGATAACCTTCCTAGCCTCATGAATAGCTACTCTACCCAACCATATCTATACCAGGTTTCCTTTCCTCTTACCTTTTGCTGTTTTCTAAACCTCTCAAGTGGTTTAATGCTTTGATGCATCAGTGTGTTTTATTGTTATGCTGTTCCCTTTTTTTGAACATACTTCCTCACTTTCTACCTTATGGATCTCCACTTTATCTTTCAAAATTCAAATCAAGTCAACTTTTAATATTTCTCTGTATCATTGCCCAATGCTGTGAAACAGTTTTATTTTTTCTTTGCTTTGTTGTGAACTCACTTTCTGTGGGACTGTATTAAATAATTAGTAATTAGCCAGTTGTGGTATAGACATCTGCTTTGGAAGGAATGCTCTTTTGCTTGAGTATGAGTAGTTTCTCAAGAAATAAGAACTGTGTCTTATTTTTCTTTGCATTTCCTAAGACCTAATAATAACATTTGTTGAACTGAATTTACCAAATGTGGATTTAATTGTTTTGCAATATCCAGAGATATTCTTTGAAATCTCAAACATACAATTATTTTCTTTAACACTTTAACACCTTATCAGTGTTGCAGGTTGTATGCTCTGGAAGCAGATACTGAGAAGGAGTGTGCTGTGCGAAGTGTTTATTAGATCAATAACTTTGGAAGGAAGAGGGATGTGGAGCTGTGATGTAGTCCTAATAGAATCTTAGCTAGCCTCATAGCGTTGCTTTCCAGAGCTTTCCCATGTTGGGTCAAAGACCCATTTTGGGTTGCTCGGTCTTTACACCCTCATCTCAGTCAGCATTTGGATGTGGGCTGTTTCCAGAGGGCATGACTTTGGATGATGCAACTGTCCAAAGTAATTCATATAGTTGTTGACAGTTGGAAGCTGTCTGCTATCAGTTAGGGTGACAATCTTACCTTGAAGGAAAGAGGGATCTGGGTGGCACATATTCAGGTCTACCAAACTAATATTTATTTTGTACTATGTACCAGAATACTGCAGAAAGATTTTATGTACATTATCTTACTAATTTTCAACTTCTCTTTACAAAGAAGATATTATTATTATTCCCATTGCACAGGTAGGACAGCAGCCTAAGACGAGGTAATTGGCCTCTCCGCAGTCATACAATGAGTATATGGTAAAGCTTAGATTTTTAACCCAGGCAGTCTTACTCCAAAGCTAAATACCATTTAACCACAATGGTATCCTGTGAGATCTACATTGTACATGACTACAACTCCTTGAAACTTGATAATCCACAAGCAGTGAAGAGTTTTCTATTAAAATAGAAAAAGAATGTCAATTTGCCTTTTATTCTAAACATATGTGGACATATTTTATTAACCAGGTACTTTTTGTTTGTTTGTTTCAGCCAGTGTGGTGTACTCTGATATGAGGAGAATTTCTTTTTTGGTCTTGGGCATATTCCATAGACTGACATGTCACTGGGCCAACATTTGAGGTGAGTCTTGAACTAGCCTTACCCGCCTACCGTGTTTGTGTTAATGGAACATACTGATTGAAGTACTGAGAAGCTGTAGAAAGCCAGAGTGTGCCCATCAGCATTTGTAGGCTGTCCAATTTATAACCTTCTAGGAACTAAGATAAAAGTACAGTGGTCACAAAGTTGCTCTCAGCCAAAGAGCTTTTCAAGATCATAATTCACCTTTAGATTTCCATGCAGCTGTAGGTAACTGTGTCAATTAGCACTGATGAATTCAGTAGTGGACCTCATTTTCCCTCGGTTATCTTTTGACAGATTTATATTAAATAATCAAATAAACATTGAACAGGTGTGATTAAAAAAAATCCTTTGCCTTCCCGATCTTATGTGTTTATGGACATGGTAATACTATATATTTTTTATTTTAGAGATTTTCAGTTTTTCTATGCCGTATCTTTTCTCATGGATAGCTGGAATAAAATACAGATAGACTGTTCCAGTTATTATTAGAGGTGATAATTTGCAGGCTAAGTGTGTTGCTATGGATACCTAAGAACCCCCCCCCCGCCAAAGACTCAGGCCTGGGAGTCAGGGCCTAATCCTGAGGTGCTTTTCAATAGCACCAGCTGTCCGGAGCCTGAAAGGCGTGGCAAATTACACCATTATTAGAGTGAAATGGTATGGCTAAGCTAATTATTTGTGGGCTTTAGACACAGGTGTTCATAAAAGGCTGAACGTGCACTCCTAATCAAGTCTGATTGGGCTAGAACAACAGCCCAGCATGGGACTATCAAAGAGTTGTTTATAGTGTCTTTCATTTAAATAATAAAAGAGGCCACTGTAGGCCTTCTGTTCAGCAGAGTTTTTAATGTTGCTCTGAGTTCCTCATTACAGGTAATCATATTTGGTATCTCCGTTTGACTTCATCCAGTCATGGAAATCTGTTTTCTAATAATATTTTCCTTGATAGTCATACAACAATTTTAGATACATTAGCCATTCCATGACTATTTTTGGTTAATGCTACTTTTAGCAATGCAACATAACTTTACAGAATGTAAGATTAGAACTTTATCACAAAAATGATAATCTGGCTACTACTCATCAAAGAGTTGTTAATTCCCCAAGTATTTCCATTTTATTACCGGTGATACTTCTTTGATAATTTTTGTGCTCATAATGCAGTAGCAAGTTTGGTTCAAAATATACCTTAAAATTTTTCTCTCATTTAATAGTATTTGATTTATCTAATATTTGAATATCATCAGTTGCTAAAATGTATGTTTGCTGAGAAATGTTATGTGGGTTTATTATGGTGTGATATTGTACTAAGTATGGTTAAATACTCTTCTTAGCAAAGCAAATCTGAATTTTTCAATCTTTACTTCTTTAAAAATAATGAATACTTTTTTTGGTGTCCATACTTTATAAAGAAGTTTGCATTTAATAGTTACCAAACAACCATTAAACATCTAATATTTCATTTTCAAATAATAATGATGTAGTAGATTCATTACTCCAATAATTTACAAGGAATTGACTTGTCTATTTTAGTTTTCCAAGTCTAATCCAGCCCATGAGTATTTTAGAAGTTGATATGATTGGTATTGCTATATAATAATGTTGAAATACCTGGTAGGTATTTTACTTTTTTAAAAATTCTACATCCTCACAAATGCTTGTAAACTTATAAAATGTGAAAACATATTTCTTTAGAGAAGTAGCCTCTGCTACCGCTATTGGATGAAGATATACTTACCCACTGTCTGTAGGGAGAGTGGTCTGTTAAGAGAGACAGATGACCTCGTAAATGTGTCTATGTGCAGATCAATACGATGGCCTAATATGAGTGTGGATATACTCTTGGATGATTGAGGGAACTCAGTTTTGTCTCTGAGTCTGTTCAGTCAAGGTATTCTTTCTCTTTGCAATTCTTCAGTGTATGGGAGAAGGTAGTTTTCAGAAAATAATTATGAGGTTTTTAAGGACAGTAATTAGGGCTTTTATCTTATGCAAAGGTATAAGACTTTCTAAATTATAGGTAGAAAGCAAATATGTTGCCTTCCTACCCAGATCTGTAAGTATTGTGCACAGAAAAGAGGACCCTCCGAGGTGACCTTGGCAATGGATACCTTGAAGCTGCAATAGTTGGGTGAATTAGCATTAAGTTAAATTTCAACATTTATCTACTGAACACCTACTGTGCTTGCAGTTCCGCCAGAGAAAGGATTGGAATTAGACACAGGTAGGTAGCCACCATTACTAGTGCTCTTTCCTTTTCTTCTAATAAAATATATTTTTGGCTGGGCATGGTGGCTCACACCTATAATCCCAACACTTTGGGAGGCTGAGGCAGATGGATCACCTGAGGTGAGGAGTTCGAGACCAGCCTGGCCAACATGGTGAAACCCCATGTCTAGTAAAAATACAAAAATAAAACAAAACAAAACAAAAAAAATATGAGCCAGGCATGGTGGTAGGTGCATGTAATCCCAGCTACTCTGGAGGCTGAGGCAGGAGAATCACTTGAACCCAGGAGGTGGAGGTTGCAATGAGTCGAGATTGTGTCATTGCACTCCAGCCTGGACGACAAGAGAAAACTCTGTCTCAAAAAATTAAAAAAATATATATATGTTATACATAGATATTTATTTATCTAATATATATAACATATATATTTTTAACATATATATATATTTATTTTTCTGCTGTCATCTCTCATAACCCAGAGATATAACTAGCCAATCATTTATGGGGAACATAACTATATCTTGCCTTTTGTGATTCTGTGGTGGTGAAAAATGCCTGCTCATTTACTGTGAAAGTAACACCTCTGGTGAAGGGAAATTCTAGATCTCTGATGATAGTGAGTTATCTGAGTATTGGTTAAAATTGGATAGGATATGCTGTGGTAGCAAACACTCTGAACTCTCAGGAGCTAAGCATGGCCAAAGTTTATTTCTCCTTATGTTACATGTTATTTAAGGTGAGTAGGTGATTCTGCTCACTTTAGTCATAAGGGGCCCATGCTGATAGATACTGCATCTTGACTCCTACTTCTATAATCTTTACAATAGAGGGAAAGTAAATCATGGCTCTTAAAGTTTATATCCTACTGACACAACTAACTTTTGCTCACATTTTGTTAGCCCAGCACATCATATGGCCAAGCTTAAATCCAAAGGGCAGAATCAAGAAAGCAGAGAGCAGAGAAAATAGTTACTGAGCAGAAATAATGATGACTATGGCACCCGCTAAATCACTTTTTTTTTTTCTTTCTTTTTGAGGCGGAGTCTCACTCTGTCACCCAGGCTGGAGTGCAGTGGCTCAATCTCGGCTCACTTAAAATTTCACCTCCCAGGTTCAAGCAATTCTCTTGCCTCAACCTCCTGAGTAGCTAAGGCTATAGGTTCCCACCACCATGCCCAGCTAATTTATGTATTTTTAGTAGAGATAAGGTTTCACCATGTTGGCCAGGCTGGTTAAGAGTATAAAGAAACCTCAAGTGATCCGCCCGTCTCAGCCTCCCAAAGTGCTGGGCTTACAGGCATGAGCCGCTGTGCCTGGCCCTGAATCACTTGTTGTAAGTGAACTCTTTACAACTAAACTGGCTTAAGGACTAGTTACCTAACTGGTACCTAATTAAAATGGAAACACATGTAAGTGACATAGGAGAAGAGATTGTATCAAGATATCAGACATGTATCTACCCTTTCTTCCATTTTGAAATCTCTCAGAATGATAGAAATATAGACACATGTATACATATGTAACTTACCTGCACATTGCGCACATGTACCATAAAACCTTAAGTTTAATAATAATAAATAATAATAAAAGAAGAAAAAAAAAAAAAGAAATATAGAAAAATAATACTATATATGGAATAGGGAGAAAGATTCTCAAGAAAATTCTTAACATAAATATCCATATTGGAAACAAAATGGTTTAAAATTAAATGAGTTAAACTTTCAACTAAAGAAATAAACAACTATGAAATACACAAAGAGCCCAAAGGAAAATAATTAGTAAATTGTGTTTAAATTAGTAATAATGAAATAGAAAATATTAAATCAGTAAATTTGATCTGTTTAAAAAATTTGGCTCATTTAATCATCAATAAAATGGAAAAACTTGGTAAATTTGATCATGTTAAAAACGAACACAAAACACGCAATATTAGATAAGAGAATAAGTATATACATAGTCATAAATACAGATATCAAGCAAATTTAAAGCTATTAGAGAATAATATGCACAGTTCCATGCCTAAAAAATATTATCTACTTAAATTAATCTTGAAAAGGTAGAAATACTAATGGGATAAACAACTATGGGAAAAAATGGAAAAGCTGTCAAAACCACTTAAAAAAAGTCACAAAGTCAAATTAATTTTGTGGATAAGTTCTACCAAATTTCCATAATGAGAAAAATACCTTTGTTCTCTGTACTATTTCATAGTATAGAAAATGACTTAAAGCTACTAATTTTCCACAAGCCAGATGAGGAGAGTGTACATCCACAGAGAGAAAAGAAACCTAAAACCAAATCTCATGTATTAAAAAATGTGAAGCCAGGCACAATGGCTCATGGCACAATGGCTCATGCCTGTAGTCTCAGCCACTCAGGAGGCTGAGACGGGAGGATCACGTGAGCCCCCAAATTGGAAACCAGCCTGGGCAATACAGCGAGACCCTGTCTCAAAAAAAGAAAAAAGAAAAAAAAATCCAAGAAAACTATTAGCAAATGAATACTGGATTGTATTAAAAGAGAATTACATTGGAATCAATTAGGGCTTAAGTAGAAATGCAAATTTGACTCACATCAAAAATAAAATTGCTCACAAATGAGTTAAACAACAAATCTTGATAACATCCCAAATTAGAAAATCTGACATGTATGTAGATTTTTTAAAATGACTTAACATTGTAAGAGTATAAAAAAAACTTTTTAAGGCTGATAAAGCAACTACTAACAAAACATAATAGACACACTTAATGATGAAACAGTAATTTGACAAAAGTCATTAAGATGGTAACGGTGTCCACTGTTATTACTGTGAAACATGCTAAAGATCTTGATTCAAGTAATAAAATGAGAAAATGAAATGGAATAATATAATGGAGATAGCCAGAAATAAATTATTTGTCTATTTGTCAATCCATCTACTTGATTAGAAAAACAATTTTAACCAAGGGAAAATGATACAAATTGACATTTGACAGGAAAGTAAAACATAAGAAAATTAAGAACAGAGGTGCTGTATTAACTGAGGTCCTCCAGAGAAAACAGAATTAATAGGATCCTCTTTTTCTCTCATTTTAAGGAATTGGCTCACATGATTGTGGAAGCTGGTAAGTCCAAAATCTGCGAAGTACTTTGGCAGGCTAGAGACCCAGAGAAGAGCTTATGTGGCAGTTCAAGTCTAAGATAGTCTACTGGCAGAATTCTCTCTTCCTTAGGAAATGTCAGTCTTTTTCCATTAAGGCCTTCATCTGATTAGATGAGGCCCACCTATATATGGAGAGTGAGCATTATTAAAATTTTGTGCATTTTTTTTCTTCTTAAGAAATTGGAAGAAGTTAAAAACTAGAAATTCACTTAAGAAGAAAAAGACAAACATACTTAACTTTACCCATAAGCAGAAATATAACAAACGAAACAGCGATTTGTTACTTTATACCCAGCAGAGTTGGCTAAATTTACAATTTTGATAATATTCAATGTTGACAATGATGTGAAGTTACTGGCACTCTCATCTACAGCTGGTTGGAGTAGAAATAGAGAATACACTTTGGGAGAGGGTTTTACAATATCTGTCATTTAAAGTATGCATACTTTCAGACCTAGCTATATCAAATTCTAAGGATTTAATCTGTACTGCAGAAGAAACTCTTGCCCATTTGTACCAGGACAGTCATTACTTCATCATTTGTAATAAGGAAAAATTGAAAGTGACCTAAACAGCCACCAGTAGAAAGAGGTACATACAAAGTTATATGTAATGAAAAAAGCAAATCACAAAAAAGTACACATAGTATATGTGTAAAGTAAGAAAGTAGATATGTGCTATAAATATAGATGAATAATATCAAAGTACCCTGGGTTGTTGTTAAAATTTCATGCTTTATCTAGAAAGGGAAAATTGTGATGTGTACATCTGTAATGTACACATCATGTGTGGATCTGTAATACCCTCTTTACATTCCCGGTCTTCAAATTCATCTTTACCTCCACCAAGTCAAGGCTTACACAGTTATAATTGCCTCATAACATTCCTCCTTGGAAAATTTTTATTGTAACAAGAAGGGATAAGAAAGGTATGTGCTCTAGCAGTAGAATTTTAGAAATTAGCATTCAAGTGCAGAGATGAAGGTAGGTGGAGGGTGAAGTAGGACCTTTCTTGATAGCCCTGAAAACATATCCCCAGGCAGTAAACACTCCAGTACTTGGAAAGGTTAGTCCTGATTGGGGATGAGGAGCACAAGGTCAGAACCCATAGGGAACAGGGAACAGTTAAGAGAGGGTCTTTCTAACTAAGCTAAGCAGTGAAAATTTTAGCTGTTGGACACACACAGAGTAACTAGATAAAAAGTAGTTGAGGGGAGTAATTGTGGAGAATGGTAATTTTTTGGGTTTCATAAGGGCATGAAGATAATAAGGACCTGGGTAAAAACAGCCAACACCTACATAGCAATGACTCTGAGTCAGATGCCAATCTGAGCACTTCACTTGTATTATTTCATTTAATCCTCACAAAAGTCCTTGACAGAAACACTGTTTATATAATCCCCATTTTACAAGTGAAGAAAGGGAAGTAATATCACTTAAATAAGTATGTAACAGAGCAAGGACTTGAACCCACACATGCTGGCTCCAAAGCATCTGCTCATTTAGCCACTGATGGAAATGGGAAGTCAGGAAATTTAGATGTGGTGTTAATGGAATCTTTCAATATCTTTGCACTAAGGTTGTGTCCTGATGTGTGGAGGTAAAAAAAATATATATACCTCTCAGGGGACAGGGATGGTCACTCGTGATTCCTTCAATATCCTACACCATTTCAGACTTCAGGGCTTTTGCTGATGCTGGTTCTTCCTCCTTGCAAATACCTCCCCCCACCCATTTTTTTTAACCCAATTAGAATATTCTTTTCTGTATGAGGCACTTTTGTTACCCAGTGTAATGCCTACATGACATAGATGCATTCTACCTCACCTTAACTCTGCTTATCTTTAGGATACAGGATGCCTGAGGTCAAAATTTCCCTCTTGTGACCAAACTGGCTAGACTAGTGGGATCCAAGATGGTAGCTCAACCTCTGGAAAACCTCTAACTTCATCATAATCTAATTTCCATGATAAATGACACTCCCACCAGCACCATGACAGTTGACAATCACCATGACAATGACCAGAAGAAACCATAAAAGGACCAAAAGGAAAGCTGCACTCCAGTTTCAAGGAGTTCTCTGCCCATTACCAGAACAGACATGAATTCCTCCCTTTGCTTTTAATGCCCAACCCCTTCTTTAAAAGCCCTGTATTTGTGACTTCCTGGCTCTCACAAGCTGAGAAGTTGATTTGTGAGCCAAGCTCTTGCCTCCCAATTCCATGGCTGTTGATTAAAGCCTATACTGACTGCTTGACACTTCAGTTTTGCACACTGTCTTCATGGCACCGAACAGGGAAGGACCTCATTTTGGGTGACCTGCTTTAGCAGTAACGCTTTCTTACTTTGCCTCTTCCTTTACAGACAATTATCCAAGCCCCATTGTATTTCCAGCATACTTCCAGCCTGTGATTGTCAAATAGTGCATTAATTCATTGCGGAGGGTATCTTCCCACTGGGCTCCAATAGCTGAGCTCCTTGATGGCAGGTGGCCATACTGGTGAATTAATCAGGCTCTTTCCCATGGTGAGAAGCAGAACCGTACTATGCCTGGCTCAGATAATGGGGCTAATTACAAGAATTCACAGAGCAGTAAGAAGATAGAAAATAATCCCAGAAGCTTCCTATTGGCCATTTCACACTGGGCCAGTGCCTCCTCCCTGATGATGGTGCTTTACCAGTCTGATGTTTCAACTTCTGTCTCTCTCTTCTACTACATCTGATTTTTCTGATACTGACTCCCATTTTTAAATGCATATCATATGCAATTTTCCCAAGAGATTTAAATCAGTCACCACTCAGAACAATGAGCCATTGTTGACTATCATTCATGTACAATAACACCTCAGAGATCACTGGCCAGAGATCAGCTAGTCATATTTTTGTCAGGCACTGATTCCTATACAATCTATGATGACCATAGAAATGCAGTCATGTAATACCATACCATGGTGACTCATGGGTAATAGACCATCTGGATGAGTTCCACCAGAGGATGGCTTAGCTATGGAAGGCATTAAGATCACCATGTCCTATGCAATTATAAAGCTATTTGTATGTTCATAGAATCTAACATAGTCCCTCTCAAACACCAGACACTAGATATACATTGATTGAGTGTGAAAGAAAATGTTCTGAAATGACAAAAGAAATATCAAAGAAAGCAGAACACCGGTGGTTTTTCTGAATTCTTTATTTATTCAATCATTGAGCAGTCATTTGTGAAATGTCTATTAGGTACAATAAGTATCAGACAATGTGCTATGTATGAGAGATGCAAAATTGAATAGGATGATGTTCCAGACTTTGAGAATTTTAGTTTAATCAAAGAGACTGGCAAGCAAACCTACTATTACGATGCAGTATTATAAAGCAATGTAGAGGAACGTCACTGTATCCCAGCCTTGAGAAGCAGAGTCAGGAATAGTTTGCGCCCCCAAATCTCAAAAGTAATCAGGGTGAGGGAGTGGGAAGTGAAAAGAATTTGAAAATACGCTTTGAGAGAGCTTATCACAGAAATCACTGAGTCAGGGAGCTGGAAGAGATTTTTAAAACGTTTACATTAAACCAAATTACTTGTTTCTAATTACTCTCCCTTGAACAATGGCTATACATTAAGGAAACCCTCAAGTGAGCTGAAGCCTACCCAAACACACTTATTGGAAAATGATCAAATAGCAGGATGTGAAGGATTAGGTTGTCTTTTCCCTCTCCCGTTTTTCAAGTTAGTTAACAGGACTGTGCTACTGATCTCCTCCTCTGCAGTTAGCAGTCCATATGGTGTGCACATACTGTAGACATTTAACCGAATTATCAGATTGCTCTGGCTTTCTACTACTTTTATTTTGTGGTTTCTAGATAGAAAGGCCTTGAGAAAGACAGAGTATGTGCATTGGAGAAGCTTTACATGAATAGGTTGTTTTTTCCATCCTTTTTGTCTTCCCATCACCTTCCTAGCTGGGAAGGATATTTTGAGTGGTTATTAGTAAATGGAGTTGATCTTCCTATGGCTGGGGCAAGATTCTCCCTGTAGAAAGTTACTAAGTGTTAGGAAGAAAAGGGGAATACGGAGATACCAAAGGCTTCTAAAATAGTGGGAAGATGGTGAAGTATTTGGAGCCATTTTCCATAACCAGAGAAAGTGCTAAGAATGTTTAGCTCAGACAAGTTAAAGAGAGAAAGAGGTGGACACATGCCTGAAGAACTAGAGAATATTGTGGGGTCTGGAGCATATAGATTGCCATGGAGTGCTCAAGAAGGTAAAATGAGGACTGGGGCCAACAATTATAGCTATCTAATACTATTGAATGGTCTGCCCTTATAACAGTGAATTTCCTGTTTCTGGAATTATCAAGAAGACTCCAGAAAATTATAGGAGTGACTCCGAAATGCTATAGAAGAGATTCCTGCATTGTCATGCATAAAGGCAGGTGAGAGTGAGCCTGGTGAGGTGGCCTCTTAGGGCCCCTTCCAAACACAAGATTCATTATTTGAGGTACAGTTGAAAGCTTTGTCTTCCATAAGAATATCTCTCAGTATCTGGTCAAAATGCTTGAAATACCCACATGTATTTATTTTGTTTGTGCAAATCCTGACTTGTTTCAAAACATTTTTACTTCAGAAATTTCTATCCTTATTAAGTAGGGCATTACTGTCGCTTCCTGAAGGCCTGGTTTAAAAGCAAACATGATTATGTATCTCTTTAATGATGTCAGTTGACCCCTTACAACGACCTATGTGAAAGAAGCAGATGAGATATTATTCCTGTTTTACAGATGAGGAAACTCATTTCAGAGGGACAATGTTACCTGGAGAAAGGAAATAGGGCTTATTAAGATATCATGGCACATTAATATGAACACATGAATTTCCTCCTCAGAGGAGCTGCAGGCTTGTGTTGGTCCATTGTGTTGGACAAACCACAAAATGGACTAAGCCAATAAAGCTGCTGGGATTGGACACCGGAACACATTTATGGATATGAAAGATCGGAAGTCTTTGAAATCTAAGGTCTTGCTGAGGCAGCACAAGACCACTAAGTATTGATGATCAAAAACAAACATTATCTTCTTCCCAAATTTGTATAGGGAATTTTGAGAACTTACACAATAGGAGTATACTGTAATAGTAATTTACTTGCATTTTCTTATATATTAGGTTGATGCAAAGTAATTGAAGTAATTGTGTTTTTTGCCTAATAACACTTAAAATAATCCTATGAGTATCATTATCTCCATTTGAAATGAAAACATTGGTTCCTCAAGGGAAACCATTTTTAAAATAAAAGGACAAGCTACAAATTAGGAGAAGTTTGAAACCTATTGCTATACAGAGTATATACGGAATCATAAATCAATTGGAAGAAGATAATACCTCCCTCCCCAAAAGTGTGCATTTTAGATTCCTCTAGGAAAACCTGTTTATTAAGCAAATCTGAATATATGAAACACAAAGCTGCAAGGAAGAATGTCCCCTTTTCAAAGTCTTAGTGATCATTCAAAAGGAGGAAGTTACGAAAGGATGATTATAGGGTTTGATATCTGGGCTTAATGGTTTGGGTAGGTCTTTCAAAGCAAGAAAGTAGCTGGCATCAGGCAGTTTGATAC
Source organism: Pongo pygmaeus (assembly GCF_028885625.2). Taxonomy (NCBI): domain Eukaryota; kingdom Metazoa; phylum Chordata; class Mammalia; order Primates; family Hominidae; genus Pongo; species Pongo pygmaeus. Next base: position 66,910,121 of record NC_072390.2, read on the forward strand.
ATAGTAATTAAGAGCTGCTAAACATGATGGGCAAGGGTCTTAAGTTCTTTTGAGTAAACCATTGTCCTAATAAGAGAGCTGTTTTTTTCCATATAAGCAAACCGCTCAAGTAAATTGGTATGCAAGTAATACAGTTTGGGTGTGTATACCTTTCAAATCTCATGTTGAAATGTGATCCCTGATAGATGCTGGAGGTGGGGCCTGACAGGAGGTATTGGATCATGGGGACAGATATCTCATGAATAGCTTAGTGCCATCCCCTTGGTGATGAGTTTTTAGTTTGTTCACAAGAGATCTGGTTGTTTAAGAGTATGGGATTCCCTTCTCTCTTTCTTGCTCTCTTTCACCGTGTGATACACTTGTTCTCCCTTCTCCTTCTGCCATGATTGGAAGCACCCTGAGGCCAGACCAGGAGCAGATGCTGGCATCTTGCATCTGGTACAGCCTGCAGAACTGTGAGGCAAAATAAACCTCTTTTTCAAATTAATTACCTAGCCTCAGATATTCCTTTATAGCAACACAAAATGGACAAACAGCAAGAAATTCCCGATGCTAACAGTAAAATTATGTTGACTCAAGCCATCTCATGTTTTAGTCTAAGAGCTATGTTGGGAGGTCTCAGGTTTAGTCCCCTTGTCCCCCCTCTTTGTAGTCTTTTCCAGCCTGAGCTTTCAGTTACTTGTTTGTCTATTATGTGTATTATTTTCTAGTTACTTTCAGTGGGGGAGCCCATCATTACTGGGAACAGAAGTAAAACATATATTATTTAATTTCTGGATATTTTGGGATTTTTCCAGATATCTATCTGTTATCAATTTCTACATTGATTAATTTGTGATTAAATAACAGAATTTATAGGACTACAGTCCTTTTAAATTTGTTGAGGTTAATGTTATGGTCCATGGACATGTTCCATGTATATTTGAAAAGATTATTTATTCTGCTGTTGTTGAGTAGAATATAAATGAAATTAAATTGGTTTACAGTGTTGTTCAGATTTTCCGCCTCTTTACTGATATTCTCTCTATTGGTTCTGCCAATTATTGAGAAAGAAGTGTTGACATTTTGTTATAATTGTGATATTTTATTTTATTTTATTTTTTGAGACGGGGTCTTGCTCTGTTGCCCAAGCTAAAGTGCAGTGGCATGATCTTGGCTTACCGCAACCTCCATCTTCTAGGCTCAATTGATCCTTCCACCTCAGCCTCCCAAATAGGTGGGACCACAGGCACATGCCATCATGCCTGGTTAATTTTTGTATATTTTGTAGAGACGGGGTTTTACCATGTTGCCTAGGCTGGTCTCAAATTCTTGAGCTCAAGTGATCCACCCATCTTGGCTTTCTGAAGTGCTGGGATTACAGATGTGAGCCACCCTGCCCAGCCGTGATAATATAATTAGACTGTAATTAAAATATCCTATTTTAATTATATTTTATACAATTAATCTTTTACTTTTATGAGTTTTGCTTCATGTATTTTTAAGTTCTACTGTTAGATGCATACACATTTAATATTGTTGTGTCTTCTTGATAAATTAATCCCTCTGTGATTTTGTAATCATCCTACTCTCTGGTAATTAATATTCTTTGTTCTGATGTCTACTTTGTCTCACATTAATTTAGCCATCTCTCTTTTGATTAATGTTTTCATATAATGTTTTTTCATATTGTTTTTAGCATTAACGTATCTATTCTTTACAATAAAAGTTGGTATTTTATAGATGACAAATAGTTATGGTTGTTACCCTGCTTGACAATCTCTGTCTTTTACTTGCAGTATTTAAACAAGTTACATTTAATGTTATTATTAGTATGATTGTATTTAAATCTACCATCTTGCTAGTTGTTTTATACTTGTCCCATGTCTTCTTGGATCCTTTTTCTTCTTTTTCTGACTCTTGTGAATCAATTATTTTTTCCAGTGCTATTGTTCTGATAAGCTCACTGTGTATCCAGATGAGCAAACTCTTGTCCTTATAAAACTGTTGTTTTTCCAAACTTGCAAACTATTTGCCTGGATAAAGTAAAGTGCAAGAATTTTCTGAAGATAACAGTGAAGTTATTTATTGCAAGGAAGAATGTCCCCTTTTCAAAGTGTTAGTAATAATTCAAAAGGAGGAAGTTAGGAAAGGATGATTATAGGGCTTTGATATCTGGGCTTAATGGTTTGGGTAAGTCTTTCAAAGCAAGAAGCTAGCTGGTATCAGGCAAAATTTGATGCACAGTAATTTAGAACTGCTAAACATGATGGGCAAGGGTCTTGCAATCATATCTTTCTTCATAAGGTTTACCTACAGCAGAGCAAACAATTACATTATGTTGACACAGGTCATCTCAGTTTTAGCCCTAGTAACTAAGTATACTTTACCTACAGAGTAGGGAAAGAGATAAAGTATAGCATTATTATACACTTGATTATTATACAGTAGCAAAAATTAATATAGCAATATGAATTAACATGAAACTGATGAATCTGAAAAATAGCAAAGAGGGCTAGTTGTAAATGAATGCTGCCAGTATGAAATCATTCATTTATGAAAGCCTAAGTAGTAATACTACAAATGCAAACAGGGAAATGTTGAAAGCAAAATCTATAAGAGTTCCGTGTCCCTTCTTTCACAAGGAAAAAGAGAAAGTTATGAACAGGGAGTGTTACCGTGGGAGCATCAGTAATGCTGTCCATTTAGTAAGATCAGTGAGCTATTCATGGTTCTTCAATTTATATATGTTTAAATTCAATATACATTATATACTTCTGATTTTTCAAAACACATTAAGAAGGCAAAAATGCTCACTTGTATAGTTACCAAAACATAATCTGTCACCTTCTTTCCTTTTCTAATGAAGCATCAGCTGGCATTCAATCATCAGGAAATCTGGGCATTTTCAAATTGCCTCTATACTCCAGCCCTCAGTTTTCTCTCTGCAAGATAAGAAGATAATGTTGTTATGATCACTAAGGTATCTTACAGAAATAAAATCCTTTGATTTTTATTCGAACCTACTGAATGCATACTTCTTGGTTTCAATTAATTGCTGTGTTCTAATTACTTATTTGTGATCCTCAGACTTCAATTAAGTAGAATATTAAAGAGATTGGATATAATTTTCAGGTAGATGGTAGGAATAAAGGTCAAGAAACACCCCTTTGTTTAAGTAGGTAGGTGGAAATATGAGCATGCTAAACTTTTCTTCCAATAAAAAGCTGCCTGGATCTGAATATTTTTTGTGTGTATAATTTTTGATATTCTTCATGGAAGATTCGCCTTCATAAGAATTACAAGGTTCAGGATACTGGAAACTGGATTAATTCTCTTTTCTCCTTCAATTCAGGAATTAATTATACTTCGATTTCTCTCTGTGTGGTTAACATTAATAATTGACACGGGAGTGTTTTTCTATGATTTCCTACAAGCTAGCATTTGCCATCAAGGACGTATTAATACTATCACACCCACTAATCAAGGGCAGCCTGTGTGTTGTGTGAAATCATAAATACATAGCCGTAGGGACCTGGAAATAATTGCTAATGAACTTTAGTCTCTCTGACAGAGCACACAGCCTTGGACCTCTAGCCTGCCCCATTGTTTCCTTCATTCCCCTAATGTCAAATCCTAACCAAATACTCTGGAGTTTTCTCTCTTCCCTACCTTCTTTTCTGTTTGTTCCCCACCTCAGAATGCTCAGACTATAGCCACCAGATTGAGACTGCTCCTTTCCTAAAGATTTGGATTTGCTAGCAAGGGAACTTAGAGGCAGGGATATTGCATCTGACTATAGCTTTAAGTCCCCAAAGAGGCAAGGCCCCCTGAGACCCTCTTCAGATGCTAATATTCACACAAAGTGCATTGGCCCCAGCTGGCCTTCACCTGCAGCCCTGACAGGCAGGAGCCTTCAGAATGAGATCCTGGTTTCCATAAAAATAGGAAGGGCACACATGGTAAATAACAGAGATCTAGCACAAGCTATAAAATGATTTAAAGTCTGCTTCCAGACAGTTAAAACTAATTGCTATGAACACAAAGCCCAGGCAGGAGTGCCCCCTCCCCTTTATTTTTTGTAATTCACGTGAGATGGGGTGACTTGAGTCTTCTGCTATTGGCCACACCTAAAATTAATCAGTGCCACTAAATTTAAGATGCAGCCATCATTGTTAATATTCAAATATGTTTTAAGCACAGGAGAAAAGTGCTGCATGGTATTGTGACAAATATTAATGGATCATTTAGAATTGTCCTTAGCTGTTTCCTTGGTTTTATGGGGGCTACCCAGTTGAAATGTAGCATTATCATTATGATTGCTGGTCTCCTGACTGCTTTTCTATTATTGCTGGCCATAGTTTGCAGCCTGTTCATCCTGTTTTTGTAAAAGAAATTTGTAAGTGAAAAGCTACTTAATTCACCAATGTATTCCAGATTATAGTAAGCTAATACAAGCCAGGAGGACTCCTTCCTTCATCCTCTTTTTCGGAACTAATTTAGAGATGAGCTGTAAAATCCTTTTTGTGTCCCTCCTTTCTTTTCATGTGATATGGTATATAGGATATCAGTGAGGCAGGATATTAACTAAGCTCCCCTTACCAGATCCTTTGTTTTAAGAATACAGTGATTTAAAGAAGTGATTTCCATGCTTTTTTAATTTAGAGACTCCTGACATTAAAAAAAAGTATTCACTCAATATTTCAGAAGCCTTTTTAGTTCCCATTGTTTTATAATTTACACATGGGTAATATAAATTCAGTAATGTCTTAAAGTGAATGTATATTTAGTTAATTGCAATTGCATCTTCATAAATATTTGGGAATGATTATATGTATATGTGCAAGATGTTTATTAGGTCTCCAGATAGTATTTAGTACATATGCATATAATTTCCAGGATGCCTCTCAAAATCTTTATGACCTTTTTAGCAGTCCTCTCTCTCTTCTGATAAGGAACTAAGAATCTAGTGGGAGAAAACTCCATGTAAGAAGTCAGCAGGCTGGGGTTTTGTCTGCTTTCAGTCGTTTGTGCCCTCTTGTCCTTCCATTCAACCTCTCCATACTTGTTTCTATGTTGTAAAATAAGGGTAACTTCTACCTGCCATATTTACTGCATAGGTTATAGTGGAAATGATATTCAGTAATAAGAGCTAAATATATACTTGGAAAATATAAAAACTATTCAGGATGCTGTATCTGCTTAATTAGGACTATACATTTTATACTTTGACAGAGGATAAGATACTATGTATATTCACATATTTAATTAGGTAAGAACAACTTTGAGATTCTTTAAAAAAAGAAAATATAATGTTAAAATCAGGAAGTGGATGAAATCTCAAAATGCCTTAGAAGTTGCAATTTTTTCCCCAAAATTAATCAGGCTTCACAATAAAGACAATTAGAAGAAGAGGAGTTAAAACTTTTTTTTCAATTTGCCAATATTCAAAATACATATATTGTACATGTGCTTTTTTGCCGGATATAGCAGTTGGTTCTCAGGACTGAGATAAACAGTTGTATGTTTAATTTGACTGTAGAATAGATAATCTGTATATCAAGTATTTCCTATTCTTTTTTCTTTCTGTTCTTTTTTTTCCTTCTTCCCATTTCTTCCAGGATTTTTCTTAGTGAACAATTTGACATTTTCAAGAACATCTGTAAAATTATAAGTATTAAATTTGGCTACCTACTGTTCGTATATCAAGATTTTATAAATTTCAAAATAATAATACTCTTGCTGATGTAGTTTAAGCTTGAGCTATTCATACTTTGGGGTTTTATATTATCATCATCTACTTGAAGGATGAATATGTGTGACTTTTCATGTGGAAATAAAATTGTTCTCTTATTAACTTCAATTTTAGTAAGTAACTAGAGAAATAAACAAATAAGAAAAAGGAAAATCCATATATTCTAGTACATTGGCTACAATGACTCTACTTTCTTAAATATCCTTTAAAACAATTTTGACATTATAATAACTACCTTGGACCAAAAGTTCTATGTTTATATACTTTCTTTATGTTATTTCTTATAGCAAATAGTCAACTGCAGAGTACCACTATTAATCAGACTTCACTTTATGCAAAAAATTAGGGATTGTATAAGGATGTAGAAAGATTTTTTAAAATTTGTTACTGGTAAATTAAAGGGCATTTCTCCATGGATTAAAATTGATCTTCAACAGCTTCTTGTCCCTGAAGCATTGTAGTTCTTCAGTGGGCAGTCTGCAACAGAAGGCAAACCGCTATGCTTCTCTGTAATGTTAAAGTTGCCAGTGATTTGGAGGAGAGATGAAAAAAAGTTAGAGGACTGAGTAGGTGGTGACTCAACCCTGGCATAAGGAAATGAATTTTGCCATAAATAAGTGTTAAATATTTGGTATCTATAGAAAATAATAATCTTTGCATAGAGGAAAGCGACAATAAGTTTTTTGGCATATTTGTCCAGAAGATAAAACTTCTTCAGAAAATATATGGTTAAATTATAAAGATCACTTTTACTTCCAAGAATATGGAATAAACATTCCCTATTCCTCATGCTAAGTGCAATGAAAAATTCTGGACATTTTTACAGTGTAAGGCTGAAATTAAGATTCCATATTATCTGCCCTGATATGTGAAACCAGGAGAGCAGTCCCCCTGTTCTCTCTAGATATGCCCCAATCCCCTCCATGGGAAAGGCTCCTCACCCAGGTAGTCTCCTTATCATGAAGATCAGCTCTACCACACACAGCCCTCAAACTAATGGCCTTCACTCTCGTGCTGCCTGCAAACTTATTCTGATAAGCTAATCACATCTTCCCATGGGGACCATGGGGCACCTCAACTTCTTGCTACTACAAAGCCTGCCTTCCACAGCCTCGACTGGTTCACTCTGTTGCCAAGGACAACTCCAATGTGGCCCTGTATGCCATGTGGCACCCTCCTGCTCAGGGTGGCTTTGAGTGAGTATATGTGAGTCATGAATAGCTGTTGGTCTCAACTGTCAGGTGTCAAGTTTTTGGCCATCTCATACTGTTTAGTGTAAGGGATCCAAAGGGTGAATAGTAGGCAAGCAAAACATATATGGAAATTTTAAAAAAAAGGCCACCTAGGGAAGTTTGGAGTCAAGGAAAGATACGGTGAGTTCCCTGTTTTGTTTTTCTGCCTCATATAACTCAGAGTTAGAGCTGAGGAAGCCAGCAACTTGGAAATGCAGTGGATGTTGACCAAAAAGCCCCAACCACAGCCTTCTCTTTCTAGTCAAAGGACCAGAAAAGGGGCAGCCCAGGAAAAGGAAACAAAATGTAGACAACAGATACTCTAGTGTAGCCAAACGCCACAGGAAAAGACTGTGGCACCACCCACACACATAGCAGTAAACTTTGAGTGGGGAGCCTAGACTTCCACTCTCACCAGGTTGTAATGAAGTACACCAACTTGCCTGCCAGGGTGAGGGCAGAGGAGACCAAGTGGGGAGCTGGGACTATCATTCCTGCTAGATGATAACAAGCCGCCACTCTTTTGGCAGTGTTAGGGAATACAATGTGGTGACCCTGGCTTTCACCCACCCCCATCCAGCAGTAAATAGGGAAATCTCCCACTTCTGGCCAGGGAGGTGGCAGTGGAGGCCTAGAAGAGAGGCAGAGCTGCAAACCCTACCCAATAGTGCAAGAAACTTCTCCCACCCTAGGTGGCCAGTGGAGGCCCAGAGGGGAACCCAGACTTCTGCTCACATCTGCCATCAGTGAAGAAGCAGCACTTCTTCCCTGCTGAAGTGGTATCAGAGTAAACTTCTAAAACAGAAGGTTTAAATATGAAGTAGGTTCTTATTTGCAGAGTTCAGGTTTCAATTTTAAAAAATTATTAAAAGAACCAGGAAAACATCAACTTTAATGAAAAATTACAATCAATAGATATCAATGCTGAGATGACAAGAGGTTGGCAAAGATTTTCATAGCAGCCATCATAAAATGCTCCATCAAGAAATACTGAACATGCTGGAAACTAATGAAAAATAAAAAGGCTTGGCAGGCGAGGCGTGGTGGCTCACTCCTGTAATCCCAGCACTTTGGGAGGCCGAGGCGGGTGGATTTGAGACTGATCTCCTATTCTCCTCAGCTGCAAAACCTGAATAATGGAATTAAAGTAGAAATCAAAAACAACAACAATATAACAAGAAAAACTTCAAAGATTTAGAAATTAAGCAACTCATATCTAAATGATCCATGGGTCAAAAAGGAAGTCTTAAAACATAGAAAATATATATTTAACTAAATGAAACTGCAACATCAATATTGTGAGGGCACAGATAAATCAGTGCTGAGAGAAAAATATATAGCACTAAATGTCTACATAGGAAAGAGGAAAGGTTTCTAATAAAATAATCTGAGTATATACCCCAAAAACCTAAAATAAGGTGAATCAGGTAAATCCAAAGTAAGCAAAAGGAAGGAAAGAATAGGATAAGAGCAGAAATCAGTGAAACAAAAAGCAGAAAGGCAATAGAGAAATTCACCGAAATAAAAACTTGTTCTTTGAAAAGATCAATAAAATCGGCAAGCCTATAACAAGACTGACAAAAATAAGAACAAAGAAACAAATTGTCAATATTAGAAATGAAACTGAGGATATTTTCTATATACCTTGCAGACATCAAAAGGATAATAAGGAAATACTACAAACAACACTACACACTTTAATTTTGACAATTAAAGTAGGTCAATTTCTTGAAAAGCAAGCACAAACTACCACAACTCATTTAATGTTACACAGAAAATTTGAATAGCACTACAACTACTAAGGAAATTGAATTCATAATTAATAAATTTCCAAAAAATAAATCTGCAGTCCCAGATATTTCCAGTAGAAAATTGTACAAAACATTTAAAAAATCAACAGCAGTTCTACACAATATCTACCAGAAAATGGAAGAGAAGAGTTACTTTCCAATTTATTTTATGAAGCTGATATTAAACTACACAAAGACAGTGCAAACAAAGAAAACTAGAGACCAGTATTTCTCATTGACTTAAAAAGACTCTCAATTAAATATTAGCAAACTGAATCCAACAATATAGAAAAATAATTATACCCCATGACCAAATAGGATTTAGTCCAAGATCCAAGATTGGTTTAAGGTTTACAAATTAATAACATAATTCACCATATTAACAAACTAAAAAAGAAAATTCAGTTAATTAATACAAACAAAGGCATTTCAAAAAAACTCAATACACATTTTGATAAAAACTCATTAGAAACAGAGGGAAACTTCTTCAACCTGAAAGAAAACATCTACAAAAAACCTAAAGCTAACATGAAGAATATAAAACATTAGGAGTAAATTTAAGAGTAAAAAATTGAATGCTTTTCTCTAAAACCAGGAATAAGGCTAAGTTGTCTGCTCTCATTACTTTCATTCGAAGTAGTACTGGAATTTCTAGCCATTGCAATAAGACAAGAAAAGAAAATCAAAGTCATCCAGGTTTGAAAGAAAAACAAAACAAAACAAAACAACTATCCTTATTGGTAAGTAACATAATGTTTTATATAGGAAATCCTAAGGTAAGCTTGTCCAACCCATTGCCCTCAGGCCAAATGTGGCCCAGGATGCCTTTGAATGTGGCCTAACACAAATTTGTAAACTTTATTAAAACATTATGAGATTTTTGTTGTGATTTTTTGTTTTCTTTAGCACATCAGCTACCGTTGATGTCAGTGGATTTTATGAATGGCCCAAGACAATTCTTTTGCTTCTAATGTGGCCCAGGGAAGCCAAAAGATTGGACACCCCTGTCCTAAGGAATCTAAATAACAAAACAACTAGGTGAGTTCAGCAAGGTTACAGGATACAAGATAAATGTACACAAATTAATCATATTTTCATATAACAACAATGAGCATGTACATACTAGAATTGAATATCATTTATAATCACTAAGAAATGAAGAAAGAAAAGAAACACCCAGGTGTTCTTACAAAATATATATGGACATGTAAACAAAACTACAAATTGCTGATGAAAGAATTCAAAGAAGAATAAATAAATGGAGAGACATACTGTGTTTATACATTGGAAAATACAACATAGTAAAGCTACCAATTCTTCCCAAATTGACATGCAGATTTTATATAACAGCTTTCAAAATCTCAGCAAGATTTTTGCGTTATATAGAGAAAAATACTCTAAAATGTAGACGGAAAGGCAAGGAACTAAAACAGCTAAAATTATTTTGAAAAAGAAGAATCAAGTGAAAGGAATCAGTCTACATGATTTCAAGACTTGTGACACAACTGACTAATTAAGACTATTTGGTGGGATAGACAAATCATTGAAACAGAATACAGAACTCAGAAATAGACCCACACAAGTATGTCCAACTGATTTTTGACAAAGTTGCAAAAGCAATTCAGTGAAGGAAGGATAGCATTTTCAATAAATGGCATTGGAACAATTAAACACCCGTAAACAAGTAAAGAATGACCTTAACATCCCACTAACCAAACACACAAAATATATCACCAACTTTGAAATGACACTATAAAATTTCAAAACTATACATTTAAAAAAAAAGGAGAAAATCTTCAGAATCTAGAACCAGACAAAGAGTTCTTAGACTTGACATTGAAGGCACCACCCATAAAAAGAAAAATTAATACATGGGACTTCATCAGATTAACAACTTTTGCTCTGAAAACATGCTATTCAAAAGGAGGAAAAGGTTTTGCAAACTAGTGTCCAAAAAAAGAATGAATACTTGGAATATATGAAGAAGTCTTAAATCTTGGTAGTAAAAAAACAACAATAACAAAAAACCAAATAATTCAACTACAAAATGGGCAAAAGATACAAAGAGACATATCATCATGGAGGAAATATACATGACAAACAACCACAAAAAAGATATTTCATATATGTAGCCATTAGGGAAATGCAAATTAAAACCACAAAGGAACATCTATACATACTTATTAGAATGCTGAAAATAAAAAATAGTGACAACCGAAAATTTTGGTGAGAATGCAGAGAAACTGTATCACCCACCTATACATTGCTAGTGGGAATGTAAAATGATATAGCCACTCTAGAAAACAATTTTGCAGTTTCTTAATAAACTAAACATGCAATTACCATATGACCCAGGAAATGTACCCCTGTATATTTATTCCAGAGAAATAAAAATGTATGTTTACACACACACACCACACCTGATAAAATATTCATAACTTTTTTTGTAATAGCCAGAAACTGGAAACAACTTAGTTGTCTGTCAATGAGCGAATGGTTAAACAACCTATGGCATATCCATACTATAAAATTCTACTCAACAACAAAAAGCAACACATTATTGACAAACACAACAACTTGGATGAATCTCCAGAAAATAATGATAATCAAAGTCAGTCTCAAATAATTATATAAGGTATAATTCCATTTATATTACATTTTTGAGGTGACAAAGTTATTGAAATGGTGGAGGTATCAGTGATTGCCAAGGATTAAAGACAGGGTGGAAGGGAGTAGAGCATAGAGAGGCATATAAGAGGAGTGGAGGTGACTGTAAAAGGGCAAGATAAAGGATCTTTCTTGTGATGGAAATGTTTTGTATCTGGACTACATTAATGTGGATATCCTGAATGTGATATTGTAGTATAGTTTTGGAAGATGTTTAATCATTGGGGGCAACATAGTAAGGGGGACTTGGGATCTCTCTATACTGTTTCTTCCAACTGCATATGAATATACGACTATCTCAAAATTAAAAGTTTAAGATAATTATGAATATCTGACTGTATCCTCCCAGTTTGACCTATAATTTTTCCATAAGCTAATATGGGACTCCAAAAAGATTGATGTGAAAACTGCCAAAGGATCTTCATCATGTAATTTTCTAGGTGTGGGATTTTTTTTACAATCCATTTGTAGCTGTCTTGGTTAAATTTTTTAATTTTATGTTTCTTTTGCTACCTTAAAGTCAATGTTATCTTTCTCTTACACATAATATGTTCTTGATGAGTACAATGCTTCCATGGAATACTACGTATTTGGAAAAAAAGCCAGCAGAGCTCCCACAGGCTGGGCAATCTTCACATTGATATGGATCTCACTAGGAGGTAATGATGTTCGTTTGAAACCATCCTTTAACACTACTAAGAAAAAGAAAGTTCAAAGGGATGGAACTTAAAACTCATTCATCATATAAGTAAACAACATTTACATTTAAAAGCGATCTGTTTTTTGCCCATTAAGTGCACACAAGAGGTTCTGGTAGCTTTTGATTTATCACCTCACATTTTCAGACTTCCTTTTTCTTTAAATATATAGCAAGTGCAAATCCCAAATCGAAATGCATGGTGGTGTACTAAATTTGAGGCAAGTGGCAAAAGGAAAAAAATGTCATGAAATGCAATTTTATAATCTTTCATTGAATGACAATCACACTAAAAGTCTAGAGATAACAATTACAAGGGTTTCTGTCTTCTTTCTCCTCCAAAGCTTAGCACCGAGAGTTTCAAAGTCATTCACACAGGCAAGACCAGAAACTTTCAACACAGTTAACGCCTCTGATACCATTTCATGCCTCGATGACGTTGCTTATGTTGGTTTGTCGGTCTGCATCTGGCTAACTCAAACTTAACCTAATAATTCACCTCTTCCTCTAGGAAGTCTCCTTCAACTCTTTAAGAAGTAGATGGCTTCTCTTTCTCTTGCTACTCCAGTATACATATGTCAGAGCATTTTATCATATTTAGTGAAAAATACCTCCAATAGTCTATGCCCCTTACAAAGAGGAACTATTCTTTATCCATTCCCCCTGTCCAAGTGCTTTATACAATGTGCTCAGTAAATGTGGTAGAATCAGGGCAATAGTGAAATTATTTCTTCAGTATAGTTTTCAGAAAAGTGAAAGCAGTTTACAAAAGAAAAGTAAATAAGTTTATTTGAATGCTAGCATAGGGAATTCATTTTGAATTTAATAGACAGAAACAGATGTGGTTCACTGGATGCTTTTTTATGCCTGAACCTTCCTAACAGGGTGAGTGACTTTCATGTATTTATTACTATAAGATTGCAACTGCCTTGAGAACAGAAGCACCACTGTTCCTGCCCATAGAATAAGCCCTCAAACAATGTGTCTAGAATAAATGACTTACAAGGCCCAGAAAACACCATTGAAAGGTGACTCCCAGTGGGTGCAAAGGCCACTCTAATCACATTTGTTCTGTCCCATCCTCTGTTGTGCTCTCTGTGGGTCAGGAACTCTGTAAACTACTTCACGTATATGAACACGTTGTATTCCCAAATAATTCTGTGAGATAGGTACTATTCTAAAGGTGATGAAACTGACACACCAAGAGATTAGTAAATGATTTCAAAGTCAAGGAAACTGTGAGTGGCAGCGCCAGATTTTGAACTCGGCAGCCTCATTCCATCATCAGTGCTATTAAATGTTACATCATGTAATCTAGGCCTGGTGATACAAAGAAAACTGGAGTCCCTGCCTCAACTCCACTGGAGTTCTAGCCACTGGGACAGAAATGAGCAGAAATAACAGAGAGAGAATAAAGGAAGTCTTCAGCCTGTTATCTATGAAACTGGCAGGCTAACTTGATAGTTTGTAAATAAGGTAAATCTCAGACCCTTCACAGTTCTTGACAAAGGGACAGCTTCCACTCATTCAGTCATTTATTCTTTAAAAATAAAATAAAATAATGAGTGAAACACCATAGGTTACACTACTGAGGCTGCACAAGAAGTTGCAAACACCATTTCTTAGTGTCGTGCCTTAATGGTAACAGTAAGTCTCCAAAGTAGATGATCAAAATGGCAAGATAAGTTACCAATCCTGCAAGAACAAGATGAGAAGCCAATATAATAAAGCAATTTGCTTTCCTAGAAACAAACAAGCAAAAAAACAAAAATCAAACTATTTTGTTCTTTTTTATTAATCACAAAAATAAATTAATTCAATGAAGAACACTTGAAAAATAGGGATTGGGACAGTAAAAATGACTTTTAATCTCAGTACCTTGATAAAACCACTATTAACATTACAAAATATCTTTAATGTGTGTTCGTGTGTGTGTGTGTGTGTATGTGTGTTTATGGTGTATGTGTGTGTAAAGAGTTGATTAGAGAAATAGAATCACACTGAACATTTTTATCCTGCTTTTTCTATTTTGCAACTCATCAAAAAATATTTTACATATTCGTCTACAATATAATGTAACTACACAGTATTTTATCATACAGACATATTTAGTTAACCAATTCTCTATTATTGAAAACTTTGGTTCTGTTTCTTCTCTATTATAACTAATGTAGATTTTCTTAATTTTTAGTTTTTGTGAGTACATGGTAGGTACATGTATTTATGGGATACATTAATGAGATATTTCGACACAGGCATGAAGTGCAAAATAATCACATCAGAGTAAATAGGGTATCCATCACCTCAAATATTTTTCCTTTACATTTCAAATAATACAATTATCATCTTTTTAGTTATTTAAATATGAACAATTAATTTTTTTTACTATAGTCACCCTGTCCTGCTAGCAAATGCTAGGTCTTATTTATCCTATTTTATTGTACCCATTAGCCATTCCCTTCCCTCCACCTACTTACCCTTCCCAGCCTCCAGTAACCATCCTACTACTCTCCATCTCTATGAATTCAATTGTTTTAATTTTTAACTCCCACAGACAAGTGAGAACATGCAACGTTTATTTTTCTGTGCCTCGCTTATTTCATTTAACATAATGACCTTCAATTCCCTCCATACTGTTGCAAATGACAGAATTTCATTCCTTTTTATGGCTGAGTAGTATGCCATTTTGTTTGTCTATTCATCTATCAAGAAACACTTAGGTTGCTTCCACATCTTGGCTATCATGAACAGTGTTACAACAAACACAGGAGTGCAGATATCACTTTGATATTCTGATTTCCTTTCTTTTGGGTATACATCTAGTAGTGGATTGCTGGATCATATGGTAGCTCTATTTTTAGCTTTTTTAGGAACCTCCAAACTGTTCTCCATAGTGGTTGTACTAATTTACATTCCCACCAAAAGTGTATAAGGGTCCCCTTTTCTCCACATCCTTGCCAGCATTTGTTACTGCCTGTCTGTTGGATAACAGCCATTTTAACTGGGGTGGGATGATATTTCATTGTAGTTTTGATTTGCATTCCTCTGATGATCAATAATATTGAATGCCTTTTTATATACTTGTTTTCCATTTGTATGTCTTCTTTTGAGAAATGTCTCTTCAGACATTTTAAAATCTGATTATTAGATTTTTTTTTCCTATAGAGTTGTTTAGCTTTCTCCGATTCTGTGAGTTGTCTTTTCACTTTGTTGATTGTTTCCTTTGCTGTGCAGAAGCTTTTTAACTTGGTGTGATCCCATTTGTCCGTTTTTGTTTTGGTTGCCTGTGCCTGTAGGGTACGTTTTCTTTTAGTGGTTTCATAGTTTGAGGCATTAGCTTTAAGTCTTTCGTCAATTTTGATTTTGTTTTTGTATATGGCAAGAGATAAGGGTCAGTTTCATTATTCTGCATATGTATATCCAGTTTTTCCAGCACAATTTATTGAAGAGACTGCCTTTTCCCCTGTGTATGTTCTTGGAACTTTTGTCAAAAATGAGTTCACTGTAGATGTGTGCATTTATTTGTGGGTTATCTATTCTATTCCACTCATCTGTGTGTGTGTTTTTATGCCAGCACCTGCTGTTTTGGTTACTATAGCTCTGTAGTGTAATTTGAAGTCAGGTAATGTGATTCCTCAAGTTTTGTTACTTTTGCATAGGATGACTGTGGCTATTCTGGGTCTTTTGTGGTTCCATGTAAATGTTAAAATTGTATTTTCTACTTCTGTGAAGAATGTAATTGGTATTTTGATAGGAATTGCATTAAATCTGTAAATTGCTTTGGGAAGTATGGACATTTTAACAATATTGATTCTTCCAATTTATGAACATGAAATATCTTTCCATTTTTTGGTCTCCTCTTCAATTTGTGGTGTCAGTGTTTTATAGTTTTCATTGTAGAGATCTTTCATTCTTTGGTTAATTCCTAGATATTTTATTTTATTTGTAGCTATTGTAAATGGGATTACTTTCTCGATTTCTTTTTTGGGTTGTTCACTGTTGGCATGTAAAAATGCTACAGATTTTTGTATATTGATATTGTATCCTACAACTTCACTGAATTTGTTATTCACTTCGAATAGCTTTTTGGTGGAATCTTTAGGTTTTTCCAACCATAAATCTTATCTGCCACCAAGGATAATTTGACTTTTTCCTTTCCAATTTGGATGCCCTTTATTTCTTTCTCTTGTCTGGTTGCTCTAGCTAGGACTTCCAGTAGTAAGTTGAATAACAGTGGGGAAAATGGCCTTCCTTGTCATGTTCTAGATCTTAGATAATTCAGCTTTCAATTTTTCCCGCTTCAGTATGATACTAGCTATGGGTCTGTCATGTATGATTTTTATTATGTTGAGGTATGTTACTTCTATACCAAGTTTTTCCTTTGTTTTTGTTTCATAAAGGAACATTGAATTTTCTCAAATGCTTTTTCAGCAGCAATTGAAAGGTTCATATGATTTTTGTCCATCATTCTGTTGATATAATGTATCACATTGATTGATTTTGCATACGCTGGACCACTCTTGTATCCCTGGGATGAATCCCACTTGGTCATGATGAATGATCTTTTTAATGTGTTGTTGAATTTGGTTTGCTAGTATTTCACTAAGAATTTTTGCATCATTATTCATTGGTGGTATTGGCCTATAGTTTCCTTTTTTTGATGTGTCTTTGTCTGGTTTTGGTAGCAGGGTATTACTGGCCTTGTAGAATGAGTTTGGAAGTATTTCCTCTACCTCTATATTTCAGAATACTTGAGTAGGATTGGTCTTTGTGTAGGATTGTTTTGTAGAATTCAACAGTGAAGCCATTGGGTCCTGGGCTTTTGTTTACTGGGAAAGTTTTAATTACAGCTTTTATTTTGTTATTTGTTATTAGTCTGTTTAGGTTTTGGATTTATTCATGGTTCAATCTTAGAGGTTGTACATATGTAGAAATTTATCTATTTTTTCTTAATTTTCCAACTTATTGGTATGTAGTTGCTTATAGTAGCCCACTAATGGGCTTTCAAATTTCTGCAAAATCAGTTATAATTTTTCATCTCTGATTTTATTAATTTTGGTCTTCTCTCTTTTTTCTTAGTTTGGCTAAAGGTTTGCCAACTTTAACTTTTCAGAAAACCAACTTTTTGTTTCATTGATCTTTTGTATTGTTTTCTTCATTTTAATTTCATTTATTTCTGCTCTGATCTTTATTATTTCTTTTCTTCTACTAATATTGGATTTGGTTTGATCTTGCTTTTCTAGTTATTTAAGATACATCATTGAGTTGTTTATTTGAAGTATTTCTTCTCTTTTCATGTAGGCACTTATAGCTATAAATTTCCCTATTTGTACTGCTTTTGCCATATCCCATAGAGTTTGGTATGTTGTGTTTCCATTATCATCTGTTTCAAGAAATTTTTTAATTTCCTTATTAATTTCTTTATTGACTCACTGGTCATTCAGGAACATATTGTTTAATCTCCATGTATCTGTATAGTTTCCAAAATTCCTCTTGTTACTGATTTCTAGTTTTATTTCATTTTGGTAGGAAGAGACACTTGATATTATTTTAATATTTTTGAATGTTTTAAGACTTGCTTTGTTACCTAACGTATGGTCTATCCTGGAGAATGATCCATGGGCTGAGGAGAAGAATGTGCATTCTGCAGCTGTTGGATGAAATATTCTGAAAACATGTATTAAGGTCTATTTGTTCTATAGTACACATTAAGTCTGATGTTTCTTTGTTGATTTCTGTGTGGAAGATATGTACAATACTGACAGTGGGATGTTGAGGTCTCCAGCTATTGTTGTATTGGGGCCTGTCTCACTCTTTAGCTCTAATTTTTGCTTTATATATCTGGGTGCTACAGTGCATATATATTTAACTTTTCAAAAAATTCATATATATTTACAATTGTTATATCCTTTTGCTGAATTGACCCCTTTTACCATTATATAGTGACCTTGACTCTTTTTACGGTTTTTGTCTTGAAATCTATTTTGTCTGATATAAGTATAGCTACTAGTGTTCTTTTTTGGTTGCCATTAGCATGGATTATCTTTTTCTATCCTTTTATTTTCAATCTACGTGTGCTTTAGAGGGGAAGTATGTTTCTTGGAGACAACAGTACAATGGATCTTTTTTTTTTATCCATTCAGGCACTGTATGTCTTTTGATTGGAGAGTTTAGTTCATTTGCATTCAGTGTTATTATTGATAAGTAAGGACTTCTGACTTTTGTTATTTGTTTTCTGGTTGATTTGTTGTCTTCTTTTCCTTTTTTCCTTCCCTCCTGTCTTCCTTTAGTAAAGGTGATTTTCTCTGGAGATATGATTTAAGTACTTGCTTTTCATTTTTTGTGTATCCGTTGTATATTTTTTCATTTGAGGTTACCATGAGGCTTGCAAATACTATCCTATAACCCATTATTCTAAGCTGATAACAACATAGTTTGCATAAACAAACAATTGAACAAGAGAAAAAAACTAATAAAAACTCTATATCTTAATTTTGTCTTCCTGTTTTTAAACTTTTTTGTTGTTTGTATTTATATCTTATTGTCTGGTCTATGTCTTGAAAAGTTGTTGTAGTTATTATTTTTTATTAGTTCACTGTTTAGTATTTCTACTTAAGAGTAGTTTACACACCACATTACAGTGTTATAATATTCTGTGTATTATTATAACTGTTTATTACACAGTTAAGTGTAATAATATTCTGTTACCAGAGAATTTTGTACCTTCAGATGATTTCTTATTGGTCACTAATATCCTTTTCTTTCTGATTGAAGTGCTTCCTTGAGCATTTCTTGTAGGAAAGGTCTGGTATTGATGAAATCCTTCAGCTTTTGTTTTACTTGGAAATCTTCATTCCTCCTTTATGCTTAAAGGATATTTTTACCAGATGTATAGGTAAAAGTTTTCTTTTTAATGTAGACTTTAGTAATCTTATTTATTCTTTTGAAAATCAGTACTCTTTTTGATTGAAAAATTGTAGTTGTATACATTCCTGCAGTACAATTTTATGTTTTGACACACACACATACACATACACACACTCACATACACGTACAATGTGGAATGATTAAATCAAATGAACTAACATATTCATACCTCACTTATTTTTGTGGAGAGATGTTCTAAATTTGCTTTCTTAACTATTTTGAAATATGCAATACATTATTTTTAACTAAGATCTCAAAAACTTCTTCTTCCTGTTTAACTGAAACTTTGTGCCTTTTGACAAACATCTCCACTTTGTGCCTTTTGTCCAACATCTCCCTATCCCCTCTTTCACCCCCTCCCTAGCCTCTGGTACCCACAATGTTACTCTCACATCTTTGCTCCTAAACTTGATTATTTCCCTAAAATAGATTACTGCAAATAAAACTGATGTCATAGACTACGCATATTGGATTTCCTTTATATATGTGCAATTTAAATACCTTTTAGAAATATTTTAAGAATTTGTATCTTATTCAACTTCATTTTCCTTATAAACGTTGGAATTGTATTTTTAATGGATGAAAATTGTAAAATCATTTTATTTGTATTTAAGAAATATGGCTGAGAGGCTGTGAGCTTTATCTCTAAAGCAGGATAAATAATACTTCTCTTGTAGCAGTATTGGGGAAACATTCAAATAATGTATATAAGTTATAAACATTATGCCTAGCACAATGTATTTTCAAGTAAGTATTAGCTTTTGTTATTACAAGTATCAGTCTTTCATTACCAGCAAGACTGAGCATTTGACTGTGTCTATTTAAAAACTCGTAGCTCTGCTTTAATTTTCTCTTTCTTCCTGCATTGCAAAGTTTACCATTGTAACTTTAGTTACTTCACTAAATCTTTCTGACACCTATATTTTGAGTATTTTTACCTATTTTGTCCTCTGCCATTTAATGTTGTCTAGAGTAATTGGCTTCTATACCCAGAAGGGTAGAAGTCAATCTTGTTCTCCAAATATTTCCAGGTCTCTTTACTTTCCTGCCCCCTTTAAAGTTAAACATAGTCGTACGACTTGCTTTGGCCAACAACTTGTGAGCAATAATGATTGCGTCACTTCTCGGTAAATGCTTTAACGGCCAGTGCACAATATCCTATCCTCTTCTGTACTGATCATGACAGCATGTATAGAGACTATGTTAGCCTAGTTCCCCAAGTGACTCAGATGAGTGGAGCCTTCCTACCCTTAAAACAAATAGACAAAATAAACCTCTGTTGTATTGAACTACTAACATTTGAGGATTGTTTATTAGTGTAGCATAATGTACCATATCTTTACTGATACAAGGATATTTTTGTTTGGTTTATTATTTTTTTAAAATGGGGTCACATTTAGCCACCTTTCCCCTAGAAGTACTGCTTTTGATGTTATGCTGAGAAAGTCCAGGAAGACTGTTTTGACCATTGGCATGCCCAAACATGCGCTGCTGAATGGCCTGTGAGGTAGCGAATTATCTGCATATGAATGTTTTTAATCAGAAGTTATGACTGTATGTCGGGGATGCTGTGTAGTAATACATTATATGTGTAATCAGAGTAGTAGTTGACCTTTAAGTTTTCTTCTAGCTATTTGGATGTTAATTGTAAAACATAGTTGCTACTCTCAGGGGAACTTGCAAGCTACCTCAATATTTGCAAAGACAAGGTGGAATCTGGGAAAAAGATACTTCCATCTTTTTTCAAATAATCAATAATGAATATGTAGATAAAACAATGCCCAATTTGTACAATAGATGTAAATTTCCATGTATATTAAATCTCTGTGTATATTAAAGTTCTATGCTCTTCAGCATCTCTTCAATGATGTAATTTGGCCCAAATAGTACAAAATAAAAAGTAATACTTCCCTATGTAACTTGAACATATTTCCTATTGACTCTATATTTTTGTTGTTGTTGTTGATTGAGTTGTTCTATACACCAAGCTAATAGGTAAAGACAGAGATGAGGGATGTGGAATCCTGCATGGGGGATGATTCTTAAAACAGCATTAATTGGAGGGATCAGTATTTCTCACCTGTTCTGACCAGGGTAATGCTTTAAGAAGTTGGTGAAGAGAGTAGAGCAAGCTTTGAGCCTATGAACTGCCTCACATCAACGGTTTCCTTTATTCTCCATGCTGCCAAGTGACTCGAGTACGGAGCAAGCTTTGCCACTCAAATGGGTTCCCAGGATTTATTTCCACCTGTGCTTCCCAGCCTCCTCCTTATATTTTCTATGGGTCTTGAATTTTTGGGGAGAAGACTCAATGTATGTAAAAGCAGAAAAAATAATTTGAAAATGTACATTAAAATATTCTTCCAAACTGTGTATTTCGATTCTCTGAAGAAAAGCACAAAAGGATGAGCAATGAAGGAAACTACAACCTTATTAAATGTTGGTTGAGAAAATTTCTGCTGCTGAAGATTGCACATATAGTTTTGTAAATGATTTTTTTTCCTTCAGCATAGTAACATTTTGTTCCCATCTCTATCAGCTTTTTCACCCATGGAACCCAAGCGTGTGTGTGTATGTGTGAGTGTCTGTTGCTCAGAGAAGGTGTGTTGGGGCAGGAGAGAACTCCAATATAATCCTATGCTACCACTGATGTTGCAAATATCTGAACTTGCTCTCAACAGTGAAGATGAGTGGCTAATTTTATGCGTCAGTTTCAAAATGCTAGGAGGAAACATTGTGAAATATATAACAATATTTTCTTCAATATCCACCTTGATTCCTTTCTCAATGCAGTTTTTGAAATTTAAGTATGCAGAAAGTCACTCATCTCTCCTCCCACTCTCCTCCTCTCTTTTCATTACAGCCTCTCAACTGGGTCTAGCATTCCTCTACACAGAGTTCCTTTGTTAATTTTCACAAATTAAATCTACATTTTGTTGGTGTTTACCCTTTAAATTCATCTTAACTTTTAAAGAAGCTGATGCCATCATTACTCCACAAAGTAAATCAGATTGGTTATTGATTGGCTTTCTGAGGTTTGTCTTAAATACATATTTCTATAGTATAGTTGTAGCAGTGTTTTATGAGGAGAAAATATTACATGTGAATTCAAACAGCCTCTTTCTCACAGAGGTTCTCTAGATTCTATTTTAATTGTGATTGATATAGGTTATATAACATTTAACTTTGAGACAAGGGTGCTTCTTTTCCTACATATTGTAGGAAATACATTTACTTGTCTTATGAGTGTTATAGGAAATCAAATCTGAGTTTACATCAAACTTGCAAATTAAATCAAGAGACTATAATTTCATTTCTTATTAACTCAACAGATGTAAAAACGAATCAGATTCTGTTGAACTGAGGAAACAACACTTGTTTTTCCTCTTTCAAGTACAATAAAAGTTACTCTAAGTATCGATTCTAGCAATAATATTTTAAAAACTGTAAGGAATCTTGACTTTGTCCTCAATGTAGTGGTTCATCTAACCTCCAATACTCATGGATTACAGTTTATTCTTCTTTGGAAGATAAAAAGGAAGGAAAATATTGAGTTTTTTTCCTTGATAAATTTGTATTCTGATTTAGGAGATAAAATTATGACGTTTACATGTAATTGGGAATTAATTGGATGTGCAACAAATCAGAATAATAGCTTTACATATATCTGTAATATCTATAGAATTAAGTTAATGTATACATTTACTCATATTTTTATGTCCATGTTTCCATGGTTTAATTACTTAAGTTTAAAAGTGTACAAGCTGTATTCATTAAATATTTCCTTTAGATTGTAATCCTTTGAAATCAGCAATATCATTTTTTGCATTTTTTTATTTTCTTAAATAATTCTATGCCTATTCTAAAACAGTGCTAAGAGTGGTACCAATTCATATACATTTAATAAAATTACAGCTAAATTTTTACATACCTGGAGGCTATAAAGACTAGGTAAAACATTGAATTATTTAAAAGAGGAAAAACACATCTAAGAGAAATAAACAAAAATAAATAAAACAATGTTTATTTAAATATATCTTTTATAAATGCAAAACTATTTGCTTTCATTTGCTTTTCTGAGAGTTAGTTGATGGCCCAACAATCTCCTTCTGATCCTTACCCAGTATCCCAGCCTATAAAAAATTTATACTCAAGCTGGCGACCTTGAAGTGCTGTGTTACACATGAAATAATATACTTATGTTGCTCATCATGGGTTCTACTTGAAAATGGCAAATTAGTTTTAAGAAATTTTTGTTTTGAAGTAAATCATCTTACTGAATTCTTATGCTTTACAAGGTTTTGTTGTAGGTGCCTGAAGAATACAAAAATAAGGCACAGTCCATGTCATTAAGGATTAAAATTTAATTGAGAAACTAGATAGCCACAAGTAATGATTTAACTAACAAAATGCCAAATGAGGACACTATATGAGTTCATATAAAAATATTATTAATGATACTGCTACTAATAAAGCTAACAAATATTTATATAGCACGTATTATGTTTAAGCACTATTCTGAACACTTTACATGTATTAACCCATATTAATTTTCACAGTAATCATATGAGGTAGGTACCTATTATGTTCGTTTAATAGTTGAGGAAATGGATACATGGAAAGGTGAAGTGACTTACACAAGGTAACACAACTGGTAATATAGCTTGGAATTAAAACCAGAGAAGCAACATCGTAGAACATTAGAGAAGGGTATTCACAGAGTAAAGTGAATTGGAACATGAAGCATGTTAATCACCAGAAAGACATGGGATGAGATGGTCAACTTTATGTGAATCAAAGTTTGAAAGTAAACATACGCAAAACTAGGAGGGGGCGGGAGCAAGACGGTGGAATAAAAGGCTCCATCAATCCTTCCCTCCCAATGACACCAAGATAACAACTGCCTGCACAGAAAAATCACCTTCCTAAGAATCAGATGAGCGCATATGGTACCTGGTTTTAACTTCATATTGCTGAAAGAGACACTGAAAAGATAGGAAAAAACAGTCCAGAATTGCGAAGGCCACCTCTCCACACCCACAGCAGTGGCAGCGTGGTGTGAACAGTGTCCCTGGGCACTGGGGAAGGAATAATACAGCAATTGTGAGGCATTGAACTCAGTGCTGTCCTGTTAGAGCAGGAAGAAATACCAGACCAAACTCAGATGTTGCCAACCCATGGAGGGAACATTTAAACAGCCCTAGCCAGAGGGGAATTGGAACTTGAGTGCATGCAGACCTTGCCACTGAGGACTACAGTGCTCTGTGTCTCCAGGTAAACTTGAAAGGTAATCTAGGCCACAAGGACTGCAACTCTAAGGTGAGTCCTAGAGCTGAACTAGGCCCAGGGACAATGCACTGGGTGGGCATGCAACATATTGAAACACCAGGTCAGACAGCCAAAGGAGTGACAGCATCCCCCGTCCCCTAATCCCAGACTGCATAGCTTGCAGCTCCAAAAGAGACCTCTTCCTTCCAGTTGAGAAGGGAAGAGGGAACAGTGGGGAGGACTTTGTCTTACATCTAGGATACCAGCTCAACCACAGTAGGATAGGGCACCGGTCAGAATCATGACCTGTTCTAGGCCCTAGCTCGCCTTTCTAGACACACCCTGGGCCAGAGGGATATGCAAAACTAGTTCATATTTGCATGAGCTCAGATATTATATAAGGTGAACATTTAAGTAAGTATGAGGTGAATGTATGATTTCTTTTCCAAACTGGTGCATTTTAAGAGTGAAAGGAAGGGGGCTGTTAACTGTGATGCTTGGACAACAGGCACATCTGTGACTGTTCCATGCAAATGAGACCTATGGTCACCCTCATTATGTCCCCCACTCAGTCAGTACAGGGACCCTCATAAATTGGTTCTGACAATGGCGATTATGTGATCAGGGCTAACTTCCCCATATCAGACTGTATAAAATGGAGGAGAGAAAAATAAACTTTAGCTCTATACTCAAGATTGGGCTCAATGTTTTCACTCCAGTGCAATTGTCTCTGACACGGTAACCCCCTGGACTTTGGATTTTGCCTTCTGAGAGCTGTTTTTCTTCTTTTCCTTGTCTTGTATTAATGGATTTCTATGGACACAAACTGACTTGCTTGAACTTATGCATTCCACATCATCATTTGGGGTACGTCAATGACTGCAGAACCTGACCTATAATCTGTTTAACTTATGGAACTTGTCAAGACTCTTCCTGCACAGCCAAAATGCTGTCTTTTCTAGAATCATAGCTACTCTTGCTAGATCTGGCTCTTTACTGCCTGTCAATGTGATGATTTTTCTTATACAGTGGAGTTGTTGAACAAAAGTTGGAGTGGGTCCTGCATCGAGTAAGCATATTTTCTGTAGCTGGAGCATGGGGGTCAGAGAGAGGGTTATTAGTGGATTTTAAGAGGAAAAATGACAAGATGAAAACCAATGGAATTTCTCAGTAAATGTAAATTAGACCACAATGAGAGATTGAGAACAGCAAAACCAGCCAGGAAGAGACATAATTATCTATAAATTAAGTAATAGATACTTATTTCACGGTGACAGCAGTGAGAATCCAAAGGAAAACACAGGTCAAAGAAGTATTGCAAAAGAAGAATCCTCATGGCACAATAACTTTTCCTAACCTGAAATATGACTTAGAGTTCTTTAGGTTCTGTGAATCAGTGAATAATCTTATTTTATGTTAGTTTGGGCAAGGTAGAAAATACTTGTGTTTCTTCTTTATCCTCCTACAGAATACATATTATTATGCAATTTTCAATGTATTTCAACTGTCTTTTATTCAGAAATACTTTCTCTAGAGCAAATAGTGCATCCGGCTTTTTATATGCAGGGTTTAGCTCCCTGGCTGGAACTGTCTGGCACAGGATGGTGTTAAGTGGTGGCTTTGTCAGCATGGTTAGGTTGGAAGTATGTTTCCATGAATTTTCTTCTCTGTATGGCTTCAGGTTTGGATTGGCACATAAGAGATTGGCGTGATGTTTGGATGGTGGAAGTAAAGCAGCAGATATTTTTTATTCCTTGAAGATTGGCACATGAACAGTGGCAGCACACACCTGTTAACAATCTGCTAGCCCACCTTGTAGTATGTAGCAGTTTGTGACAATCAGGTGCTGATGGAAGCAAGCAAGACTTTGAGGGTCCAAGAATATGGCATAGAATAACTTAGTGAAAGTAAGGACTATAATAAGGCTAGTTGATGCTCTCAAGTGTGGTGGAGAACTTGTGGAAATAAAATTTTAAGCCCAGAGCTTTGAATTCCCAGCTGAATGTCTGGGAAGAATCCAGGAATCTCTAAGACTGCCCTAAAGGAAACCTTTATTTCTTATAACCTCATGTCTCAGATTGCTGAATATTGAATACAAAGTCTAAACCTGTACATAGTAATTATTACACAAATTGAATTGTTAATTACACAGGATCTTTTATGTTAAAGATAGGACATTTGTGTGGAAGGACTAGCATCCCAAAAACTGGATTCACATGTGAAGATTCTAATGAAGCTGATAGTCCAGCTCCTAAATTTTACTGACCCTCTTTTACCAGTAGAAGCCACCTTTCTATTCCTGTCTGAAGAGATGAGTATTACCTTGCCTGAAGAACCTGAAATGGTCTTCCATTAGGTATGTTCCTTGTGGAGGACTGCTGTTCCTCTTCAAGCCCTATATGTTGTAAACTGAAATATAAAATTCTAAGGTCCCCCAACCATCTGATTGGATCCCTCCTCTCAGCCAAGGGCATTTCAATTTAACCTGAAAAACTTGTTCAGGTCATGAGGGAAGGGGAGTTTGAACATGCCTCATTGTACCTTCCTTCCTTCCTTTTGGAATTCAGAAAAAGCTGAATAACATTAATGTCAACATAGATCTTAAGTCTGGTAAGAAACATTTACAATCCATTCTGTCTGAAGCCTGCTACTTGGAGGCTTCATCTGCATGACAAAACTGTATCATGACCCAGACATTTTTTCCTATTGATAATAGCTCATTCAACCAATTCCCATCAGAAAAAACAATTACATCTACCTATGACCGGGAAGCCCCTGCTTTGAGTTGTCTTGCCCTTCCAAACTAAACCAATGTAAATCTTACATGTATTGATTGATGTATTATGTCTCCCTAAAAGATATAAAAGCAAGCTGTATCCTGACCACCTTGGGCACATGTCATCAGGACCTCCTGAGATTATTTCATGGGCATATCCTTAGCCTTGGAAAAATAAGCTTTCTAAGTTGATTGAGACCTTTGTCAAATACTTTTGGGTTCACAATGTAAACCTTCCATTGCTTCTTGACTTGTAACCAAACTCAAATTCTAGCAGTGCCTGAGAAGGTAAGGCACAAAATATGACCTATGAGGGGGTATAATATAGAGTAGAAGAATTGCAAGGTATGGCCAATGTATGTTGACAGCAGCCTGGGGAGCAAGTACAGGAATGGATTCTAAGTGTGTTGGAGAAGGGTAGAAAGAGTAAAATATTGTATTGGAATGAATTTGTTAATATGGCTTAACTAAGCAGTAATTCTAGAATCAATGTTAGTTGAGTAACTAGGAGTCTCTCTAACAGCTTTCTTGGTGATTTGATTGAAACCTGTATCCCAAAGCATCCTAGACAAAGTGAAGTTAAAATGCCAAAATTTTCTTGGCATATTTTAAAGGAAGATATTCAAAAGCTTAGGGAGCTCTGAAGGCTATGATACGTTTTCCAAGTAAGACTTACTTATCTATCCCTAATGACATTTCTGGAGGTCCAGAAGACAATTCTTAACCAAAGCAGTGATAGAAACATTTATACGTAGAGCATCTTTTAAGAGTTCTTGGATGGCTATTCTATGTCAGCCAAGAATGACAGTGGGACCTGCTGCCATCAAACTGGCTCCCTGAATTAAATGGGGATGGTAGGGTGGGGGCTGGTAGCGGCCAAATGGCAGGATTTAATCATCAAAGACAAAGTGGATTTAGTAATGGTAACAGCAAGCAGAGCCAAGAAATAACCAGAATTGTCCACCTACAGAGATCATTGTCATGGCTGAGTTGATCATAGTGTTTCTAGAACTGAAATAGATGAACAGCCTATTAGAGTTTTACTTGATTTATACAAATAAAAAACTCTAATCCTGGAGAACATATGTCTAATATGTATCATCTCAACAGTGAGTCCTGGGCTTTCAAAAAAAATTCTGGATTTAAGCTGGGCCTGGTTGTTCCCACCTGTAATCCCAGTACTTTGGGAGGCCAAGGCTGGTGGATCACCTGAGGTCGGGAGTTTGAGACCAGCCTAGCCAACATGGTGAAACCCCATCTCTACTAAAAATACAAAAATTATCTGGGTGTGGTGGCAGGCATCTGTAATTCCAGCTACTCGGGAGGCTGAAGCAGGAGAATTTCTTGAACGCAGGAGGCAGAAGTTACGGTGAGCTGAGATTGCACTGTTGCACTCCAGCCCAGGCAAGAGAGTGAGACTCAAGCTCAAAAAAAAAAGAAAATTCTGGATTTAAGCCAGTTTGAAGAGTTGAAACCCATTGAATGATGGGGAGGTAAGGTTTCCTTAAGGAATGACCCTGCTAACAGTCAAAATTTAATCTTTAAATATACCTAGACTTCCTCAAAGGAACTTGAGGCCATTTATCAGTGGGTTGTGCATGGACAAAAGGAAAATAAACAGCCTTTTTGGGGATAACGATATACATTTTTGGAATTGACACTTTCTTGGAGACCCAAAGTTTTAATGTGGTCCATAAGTTAAAGAAGAAAATTATGGAATCCAGGAAATGGAGTTTTGAATTGAGTTCATTTCACAATGAGTCCAGTTGTTACCTCAAACACCTGCATTCATGGGCCTACTTTTGCAATGCATAGTTGAAATAAATATACTCAGAAAGTGACAGAATCTATACAGTGTTTCCCTGACTCATGAAATAAGGAAAATTATGGTAGTGTGTGGGCAGACATCGAAGGATTTTCCCAGAGACAACAATCACCTGGTTATTCAATAAAATACTAATATAGGCATTGCCATGGAGGGAATTTTTCAGATGAAATAACCATTCCAAATTAATTGACATTTAGGTACAGAGAGATTATCTGAGTGGGCCTCATTTAATATCATGTCCCTTCGAAGCTGAGAGTTTCCTCCAGGTGATGGCAGAAGGTCAAGTCAGAGATATCTGAAGCAAGGAAGGGATTGGACACACCATTGCTGGTTTGAAGAATGAGGGGGGCACATGATGAATGAAGCAGGCAGGTTCTACGAGGTGAAAGCAGCCCCTAGCTGATAGCCAACAAGGCAATGAGGACTTCAGTCCTACACCTATAGGATCTGAATTCTGTCAGTTACAAGAATGAGCCAGGAAGAGGACCCTGAGCTCAAAATGAGAATGCAGCTGGGCAACACATTGACTTCACCATGAGCAGAGAACCCAACCATGCCATGCCAGACTAAAGAACTGTGAGCTAATAAGTGGGTGCTGTTTTAAGCCACTAATCTTATGGCAATTTGTTAAGCAGAATAAAAAAACTAATACAGGTAGTAAGGTTCAAATGGAGGCCACTCAAATTTTCTCTCTATCAGAATTATAAAATAACAATAATACAACATTCCTAAGGGAATTGTAGAATTGTCACCATCAAGGACTTGAACATTGAAAATAGTGATGATTCCTAAAACAACTTCATTCAATTAACTTTTTTGGTCTGTGATGAAAGCAGATGAATATTGATGAAGGGCAGTAGACTATTATAAATTTAATGAGATAGCTCCAATTGTACCTGTTCATCCAGATGTGGTTTCATTGCTGTGGCAGATGAACATATCCCCTGGTCTCTGGTATGCAGTTATTTATCTGGCAAATGCTTTTATCCTCTGTACCTATTAGTCAAGACCATCAGAAGTAATTTTCTTTTCATTGGCAGAGCCAGCAATACACCTTTACTGTCTTCCTTCAGGGCTATATCAACTCTCTAATCCTATGTCACAATAGAGTCCACAAGGACCTTCCTCACCTCTGCAGACCACAAGATATCACACTCTTCTCTTACATTGATTGTATCATAAGTGTAACAAAATCTGTAGTTTTCTGATTTAGACACTTAGAAAAAAGGAAATAAATTTCACAAAAATTCACTGCCACCTAATATTCATTTCCTATTGTTGTTGTAACAAATTATGACATACTTGGGGTCTCAAAACATAAATATGTTATCTCACTGTTCTGGAAGTCAGAAGTGCTATAATTAAGGTATTGTCAGGGCTGCATTTCTTTTGGAGGTTCTAGGGGAAAATATGTTTCTTTGTCTTTCCCAGCTTCAGGAAACTGACTGTGTTCGTTCTCATGGTTCCTTCCTCCAGCTTCAAAGTCCACAGTACAGCCTCTTCAAATACCTCTGTCTCTATCTCTCCCTGACGTTTGCTTCCATTGTCATATCTCCTTCTCAGACTAGGACCCTTCTGTCTCCTTTTTATAAGAATCCTTATGATTGTATCAGGAACACCTGGATAATATAGTATAATGTCCCCACCTCAAGATAATAACATAATCACATCTGCAAAATTCTTTTTGACAGATAAGGTAACATATTCACAGATTTGGAGGACTGGAATGTGGGCATCCTTGCGGGGGAGCGTTAGTCTACCATGCACTTCAATACAATTTTTCAGGATCCTTTGATCTGAGGTAGTCTCATTTTCAAAGTGAAAGGCAAGTTACTGCATCTGCCCTTTTCCACCAATAAGAAATATGCATCATAATTGATGGGCCTCTTTGTATTTTGGAGGAAACGTATATCTCATTTGTGCATTCTACTGCAACCATTTACTGAGAAATCTGAAAAGCCACTAGCTTTGAATTGAGTCCAGACAAGAAAAAGAAAGCTCTGTAATAGGTCCAGCCTGCCAAGTAAGCATCTCTTCTTCTTGGACTATATGACCCAGCAAACGCAATGGCACTCGAAGTGTCAGATAGTGAAGAGAAGCCTTTGAAAGGCTCTCATATGCAAATCACGTTGCAGACCCTCCAGGATTTTGGAACACAACTATTCTAATCTCTAGAGATAATGCTTATCATTTTGAGAAATTTCTTCTAGCTTTCAACTGGGATCTTGAGATGACTGAACACTTGGCCATAGACCGTAAAATTTCCATGTGACTTAAGATGTCCATTTTTAAATGGGCATTTTCTATACCACCATGCATAAATGTAGGCATACACAGAAGCACTTTATCATAAAATAGAAGAGGGATATACAATCTTGGGCTTAAGTAGATCCTGAAGGCACAGGTAAGCTGCATAAGTCAAGTGGCACAGATGCCCACATTCCATATTTATGCTGCATTTCCTCCTCCTCCTCTCAACATGCACCTATAGCCTCATGGGAATTTCTCTATGATGAATTGATTAAAGAAGAAAAAAGGGTACTGGTGAGGCAAAATTCTTTCAGTGGGCATAACATCAAGCAGTGCACCTAAATTTTGCCTAGAAGGAGACATTGCCAGAGGTATGAATCTACACTAATTCATACAACATATCAAATTGGTTGGCTAGATAATCAGAGATTAAAAATACATTGGAATTGGAATTGGTGATAAGAAAGCTTGAGTAACAGTTGTGTTGATATACCTTTCCAAATTAGTAGAATTTGTGAAGATATTTGTGTCTTGTGTAAATGTTCACAAAAGAGCAGCTGTAGCAGGGGAGGATGTTAGTAATAACTGAGTAGACAAGAAAAGCTATTCTATGGACGTCAGTCAGTGTCTCTACCTAGCTCCCTCTGTCCTTACCTAATGGGCTCATGAACAAAGTGGCCAGCATGGCAGAGGGGAAGGTTATGCATGAGCTTTCATTTGTCTAAGCTGATTTGGTTACAGTCTTTGCTGAGTGCTCAGCCTGCCAACAGCAGAGACCAACACTAAGCCCTTAATATAGTACTCTTCTCCTGGAGGCAGATAGATTGCATTACACAATTTCCATAACCAAGAGGCAGTAATTTGTTCTTACTGGAAAAGATACTTACTCTGCATATAGATTTTTCTTCTGTTCCCTCAATGTTTCTGCCCAAACAATTCAC
Source organism: Pongo pygmaeus (assembly GCF_028885625.2). NCBI lineage: Eukaryota > Metazoa > Chordata > Mammalia > Primates > Hominidae > Pongo > Pongo pygmaeus. The sequence goes on from NC_072390.2 coordinate 66,942,231, forward strand.
AGATTTACAGAATACCCCATTCATAAAATTGTATTCCAGAATATTGCTTCTGGTTAAGGAACTCATTTCATATCATATAAAGTCCAATAAAGAACCCATGCTTGCAGAATGTATTATTTACCATACTCTCCATCTCCCTGAAGCAGCAGGCCTAACAGAATGGTAGAAGGGCCTTCTGAAGACTCAGTTATGATGCCAATTGGTGAGAACACCATTCAGTGATGAAATAACATCCTCCAGGATATAGTTTTGCACTAAATCAGCATCTAATATAAGGTCCTGTTTCTCCCATAGCCAAAATTAATGGGTCTGGAACTAAGGGAAAGCAATAGCAGTGGCTCCTCTCACTCTCACACCTTTGAATAAACAAACATGTTTTCTTCTCTTCCCCACTGCATTGGGCTCTATTAGTGTTAAAGTCCTAATTCCCAAGGAAGAAATGCTTATAGCAAAAGACACACAATGTCTCCAATAAACTGGAAGCTAAGAATATCACCTGGACACTTTGGTCTCCATATACCAGTGAATCAACAACAAAGCAGGCTGCTATACTAGCTGTGGTGATTTATCTGAACATAGGGACAAATGTCCTAATTACTACACAATGGTGATAATAAGGAACATGTCTAAATACAGGAAATTCTCTGCAGTGTCTCTTAGTTCTCTCATATCCTCTAATCAAAGTCAATTAAAAATTACTACAATCCAGTATAGGCAGGACTCCTAACAACCCAAGCCCTTAAGGAATGAGATCACCCTACCAAGCAAGAAATTACAAGTGACTCAGGGCTGCTGAGGACAAAGGGAATATGAAATGAGTAGTAGAAGAAGATCCTAAAAACCGTACTTAACCAGGTGACCAGATACAGCAATGAGGATGAAAATAGCTATGAGTGTATCTTTCTTGTTTTGATATGAATATATTTTTATATTTCTATAGTCTATATTTTCTATATTCTATATTTTGATAGCTCCCTATTTTAGTTACAGCACATCAAAGGTTGGTAGGTGGTATGTCAGAATCAGACAAGGAATGAACATCACTCACAAATGAACAAAGGGCTTTGAATCCTCTTTTGGGGAAAGTAATGGCGTATTTTCCATTTTCTGAGTGATGGTTACAAAAAATTAGGTAAAGCATGATTTTCCTATTTTCCTTATTTGGAAGTTAAGTGTGATGAAAAGAGGAGCATGTGGATGCCAAGCTAGTAAGGAGTGGATTCTTTCTGGTGGCTATGCATGCTTTCAAACTAGTTAAGCTGCAACTACTTTTACAATTCCCTTCCTTGTCCACTACTAGATTAGGTTTAGTCACAAGAGAAATGTTTTCAGTATTTGGAAAGCAGACATGAAGCAGCAACCACTTTTGTGCCCTGAAGAATGGTGTATGACACTGGGAACAATGGCAACTCATGGGTTTTGCTGCTGATCTGCTGGCTTACCTTATGCGTGTGCTATATCACCCAGGCTTGCAACTTGTCCAGCTCCTGGCATGTATCCTTCTTGAGCTCCTCAGTTCTGGGCTAGGCGTGTATGTGAACCCATAGTAAAAGGCATCAAGCTGTCCTGAAAATCATCCATTCATCCACATCACTACGGTGAAGGGCGATGAGATACGGATGTAAGTTCCAAGTCGTCCTCATGGATACCAGTTTGTGTGAACTGGTTAGTTCTAGTTTAAGCTTCTTCTCCACAACCTCCTTTCTGATTACTGACCTGGTTAGCCTATGGTGGCTTTAACCCAAAACTAAACTCAGAGGTGACAGGCTTGCATAGACTTCACCACTAATTCCAATTATAGCATAAAACATAGTTTTTATAAGTCCTTTATATCATTCACAGAGTTTCTGCTTCTCTAATCAAACCTTGACTGCCACATTTTTATCAATGTTTGGTGAATGAATCAATAAAATATGACTGTAGAACTCCTAACCTGACTTTGAAGATAACACTTGTTATATTCTATCCAGAAAATGAAAACACAGGAAATGTACTGGGAAAGAGAATAAAGGTGTCAATCAGAAACCACAGTAGTTAGTCAGAATGAAGGGCCGTACAGTGCATAAATGTGCACGTGGAATTGAAACTTAAGAATGTTGAGATTCTCAGGGCCAATTGTGGGTCTGGAAAAAGAATATCTTCATCATTCCATGTTGAGTCAGTAGGACTCAGAAGCAGGAAGAAGATACCACTAGCTACTAATGGGACACTTTGAGAAACAATAATGATGATAATCTCAATAGATTAAGACATTTGAATATATTTAAACTCACAAGTACATGATAATACAGACAACAAGATATTGTTCACTATTGGAGGATGCTAGGAAACAAACTAATTACTTTGAAAACGTGTATAAAAGGAAATGGTCCAACATTTTAACCTACCATTCCTATGTAGTCTGTACTTTTGGCTAACTAAGTAACAGAATGGAAGGATAATTCTTTATGATAGTTTTCTGCTAATAAATGAAGAAAATTCATAGATGTTGAATATTGCTCTTTTCAATCCCTAATGAATTAATATAAAGGCATTCATGGTTAACAGCTGCTGACATTACAGCAAGAGGGTACATCTTGTTGAAACACACACCACCACTGATAAAATGTTCTAGCTAAAGGCAATTTATACCAACTACCAATAAATAGTAAATAATTAGTAAGTGAATTAAAACTGCAGTTATTTTTATAAAATCTGTAAATGTAAATTTATAATAATTTATAAATTATAAATTTATTTTTAAAACTAATAAATAGTGATTAAAAAACATAAAGAATATATGGGAATGAACTCAGTAAAATAAAAAATCTAGAAAACTCTGTGGAACAAATGACCCAGTCAGTTTCTTCAACACATAAATTTAAAAAAAGAAATAAATGGAGAGATGAAGGGGAAACCTATAGATTAAGAGAGACAATGTAAAGTTACTAAAATCATTGACGAGTATACTTAAAATCAGTAAATGTTATGGTGTGTTAATTGCACCTGTGTGTGTTTTTTTAAAGAGAAACTTAAACATTATACTAATCAATGAACTGATCTTATTTTTATCTTGATCCAATCAAACAACTGTTAGCCAAAATTGCTATTTAGGATACAATTAGAAATGCAAACATTTACAAGATATTTGATAGTATTAAGGAATTCTCAATTTTATTCTATGTGATAATGGATTGCGGTCAGGTTAAAAAAGAAAAATGAAGACCCCTTATCTTGTAGCGATGTATATTGAAAAATGAAATGAAAACAAAAAATTGATTTCCAAAATTTAAAGTCTACGTAACTGTGTTTTGTTTTGCAGTTCCAGAATATTATGGAGAAGGAGTGCGAAGTGGCATTAATCTGTAAGAGGTTTCAGCAGGAAAGTTTCTTTTCTGGGGCTTAACAGGGATGCTCAGATTTTTGCCTGAAATTTTACTAACACTCCAGTAGGAAAATGCAGTTCTTGCTATGCTGGCTCAGTTTTGATGTCCCACAACCTCTGCCCGAAGGAATTATTCCCATCTGGTAAATGCAAAGATCCACTGCAAGTTCAAAAAAGCATAATTTAAAAATATACACACATCACCCTAAATAGAGACATAGATCAAACACACATTAGAGAAAATAAATGTATGGTTCATTTAGAGTCATCTTATTTTCTCTTAGAAACATTTTCCTAATTAGAATAATTGCTAGGCTATTTACAGTCACTTAATTTTCACATTTTTTGAAATTTATTTTAAATAGAATGCAAATTTTGTTGAGAGGCATTTATTCCCTAGATGGTTAGAAAATGTATATATTTTAATGTACCTGGTGATGCATGATTGGAACTGCATAACTGTGACTGAATTTATATTAAAGAAGTAGGCAATTTTATGATCATTAATAATTGTTGTACCTGTGCAGGCAAAGACAATGATATTGGTAATTGAATCTCGTGCTTCAGAGCACAAAGTGATTGCTGTGAAGAAATCAGGGGAAAATGTCTTGCCCCATGTAGAGCATTACACATTTGAAGACTTAGGTAGAGGAGGACGAGGAAAGATCACCTTTTCCTGAGGTGTAAGCGATTTAGTGCAGTGGAACATGTCGTTGAGTAAAACAATGGCATTGGTTCTGCATTAAAATTCATCACAAGTTCCATTCAACCTACACATTCTGTGGGACTATGGGTAGGGTCATGTCAAACCTATGGTTATGTGAGTGAGTGGCAGCTCTTTTCTGGCACATTGAGCAGGAAAAAGGAACAGTGGTCTGAAAGATACATAGAAAGAAAGGGAGGAAGGAAAGGAGGGAGAGAAGTAGAGAAGGAGGAAGAAAGACCACCTTTGAAGTTACAGTACCAAACAAAACTAAGAAATGGGTGCTGAGCCAAAAGTGCCAGGATTGCCAAATATAAACAAAACCAAGACTTTTGGTCATTTCATAAAGAACCATTATTAGGCAAAACTTGAATTTTCAAAGGAAACTTTGACCTGTAGCAGCTCCTATGGAACCACACCTTACCTTTGATTCCTTGCAGCAAGGCAGTTAATACATGCATTACTAGAATATATGGCCATTCTTTCTTCTCAGAAAGCTCAATAAATAGACAAAATGTTTACATGGATTCCATGCACTCAATGAACACTTTTGAAATGGGCACTGATCCTGCATGCTGCAGGGGGAAAAGTATGGAAAGATCACTCTCAACTTCCCTCTGTGCCCTTATTATTATTACTATTTTTCCCATAGAAAGTGAGGAGCCTTTTGAGAAGTGTCTGTTGATATCCTTCACCCACTTTTTGATGGGGTTGTTTTTTTCTTGTAAATTTGTTTAAGTTATTTGCAGATTCTGGATATTAGCCCTTTGTCAGACGGATAGACTGCAAAAATTTTCTCCCATTCTGTAGGGTGCCTGTTCACTCTGATGATAGTTTCTTTTGCTGTGCAGAGGCTCTTTAGTTTACTTAGATCCCATTTGTCAATTTTGGCTATTGTTGCCATTGCTTTTGGTGTTTTAGTCATGAAGTCTTTGCCCATGCCTATGTCCTGAATGGTATTGCCTAGATTTTCTTCTAGGGGTTTTATGGTTTTAGGTCTTATGTTTAAGTCTTTAATCCATCTTCAGTTAATTTTTGTATAAGGTGTAAAGAAGGGATCCAGTTTCTGTTTTCTGCATATGCAGCCAACAAACATGAAGAAAAGCTCATCATCACTGTTCGTCAGAGAAACACAAATCAAAACCACAATGAGATACCATCTCTTGCCAGTTAGAATGGCCATCATTAAAATGTCAGGAAACAACAGATGCTGGAGAGGATGTGGAGATATAGGAAAGCTTTAATACTGTTGGTAGGAGTGTACATTAGTTCAACTATTGTGGAAGACAGTGTGGCAATTCCTCAAGGATCTAGAACCAGAAATGTCATTTGACCCAGCAATCCTATTACTGGGTGTATACCCAAAGGATTATAAATCATTCTGCTGTAAAGACACATGGACACATATGTTTATTGCAGCACTGTTCATAATAGCAAAGACTTGGAACCAACCCAAATGCCCATAAATGATAGACTGGATAAAGAAAATGTGGCACATATATACCACGGAATACTAAGCAGCCATAAAAAAGGATGAGTTCATGTTCTTTGCAGGGACATGGACGAAGCTGGAAACCATCATTCTCAGCAAATTAACACAGGAACAGAAAACCAAAAACTGCATGTTCTCACTCATAAGTGGGAGTTGAACAATGAGAACACATGGACACACGGAGGGGGACATCACACACAAAGACCTGTCAGGGGTGGGGGGCTGGGGGGCTATAGCATTAGGAGAAATACCTAATGTAGATGACGGGTTGATGGGTGCAGCAAACCACCATGGCACGTGTATACCTATGTAACAAACCTGCACGTTCTGCACATGTATCCCAGAACTTAAAATATTACAATGATAATAACAATAAAAAGTGAAGAGCCTTTCCAGTAGCAAGTCAACTTTAAACCACAAATCCAAAGCCAAGTTGTTATATCAGGTTTATTAATAATTATGGCATTTTAATTCATCCACTTATCTGTGCCTTATTTCTTTTCATGGATTCTAACATTGGGAAGGGGAAAAAGGATACCCTAAATTCCCAATGCTAAGGTCTAGAAAAAATAATAATAATCAATCTAGTGTTCTCATTGTATCACTGTGCACCTCACAGTTTAGTTTTACAGACCATTCTTTGATTTCACAGCTCAGGCACCATGCTGTCTGTGAAGTATGTTCTGGACCCCACACCTCACTCGGTTGGGTTAAGGGGTTAAAATCTAAATTGAGTGAAAAACTTGGATTAGGTCTGAGATTCCTCTGGCTTCCTCTGCTTCTCTCTGCTGCAGTACTTAGTGCATTTTATTAAAACTGACTGTTTACTTTTCTTATTTCTCACCCCTGCTAGAGAGTGAATTCCTTTCCAACAGAGACAAGTTTGCATATTTGTATTTTCAGCTTCTAATACAGTGCTTGGCCTTCAGAGAGGATTTGCTGAATCAAAATGAATTTCCGAGGCCCGGCATGGTGACTCACACCTGTAATCCCAGCACTTAGGGAGGCTGAGGCAGGTGAATCACTTGAGGTCAGTTCGAGACCAGCCTGGCCAACATGGTGAAACCCTGTCTCTACTAAAAACACAAAAATTAGCCAGACGTGGTGGTGTGTGCTTATAGTCCCAGCTACTTGGGAGGCTGAGGCAGGGGAATTGCTTGAACTCGGGAGGCGGAGGTTGCAGTGAGCCGAGATTACACTACTGCACTCCAGCCTGGGTGACAGAGAGAGACTCCGTCTCAAAAAAAAAAAAAAAAAAAAAAAAAAAAAGTTTTCCTCTTAAACTTATTTGTCTAAAATCTGACTACCCATCATATTTGACATGATATCTGGATTTCATGTTTGATGTTACATGCTGCTCACCAGGAAGAACTACTAAATATGTTGTTCTTACCATATCAGAAAGCTGCAGAGGATATTCTCTCTTGTTTTTCCCTTTCTAAGAAAGAGGTTAAGGACACTTGGTGGCCCCAGAAGTCTCTGTGAGAATCATAATACTCCTAACCAGAAAGCTCCTTAGCCTTTGGAATTAATCATCCGCCCATGGGATTTCAGCCTTAGCCTCCCTGTTTGTCTTGGTCCCTTAGGCTGACGTCCTGATTTAAGACGCTGGCTTATCATGATATCTTGTTAAAGGCATATTCTGTTCTTTTTCTTCTCCAAGGGGAGGGTGTAGGAAAGGGTCCTAGATTATAAGGGGCATGCCTAACTAGCTCTCAGATCAAATCCTTTAACTCTTGAGGATAAGATTCTTCTTGAAGGGAATAAGATGCACTCTTTGATTCTTCATCTCTGAAATGATAGAGGTGAAACTAGAAATTGTTTACAGTTCCAAGATTTAAAAAATAAAGAGTTTATTTCTAAGATGACTTTCTTAACTTATTCAGTTCACATACATCTCCTTTCTCTAAAGTCCTAAAGCAGTTAATATTCCATACCTCACAATTTCTCAGTTGATTACATATATTGTTTGGTATGTTCACTAATTGTCTCTTGTATAAAAATCTTGTTACTGTAAATAGATTGTACAGTCTTTGAGTTTAGGGAAAACATCTTTTGCTTCCTCTTATTCCCTGCATATCAGTTCTTCCTTTTTCTCTTTTTCTCTGTACCTAGCTAACTGCCTAATCTCTTTGTTGTTTCCTCTAGATTTAACAGAGCAATGTTTAGAGTTCTTCATAGCTTACAAAACATTTTCTCCCATATTAGACATTTGGTTCTCATCTAAATCCTGGGAATTAAGCATTCAATTATCCTCATTTTCCTTTTTTTTTGTAAATGAGGAAGCTGAAGTTTAGGGTTTTCTTCCCTTTATGTGTGTTTACCTAGTTAGATGATAGAGCTAGAACTGGAGGTAGAACTAGATTCTTTCCCTTTAAAGTTTTGTTCTTACTATTTATCTTGCTTTATGGTAAAAAGGAAATAGCAACAAAGATAAGAAAAAGAAAAATAATATATAAGACATCAAATTTTTTTACTATATATTAAATTTTTGTGACTAAGTGGAAGTGGTGCTATAAAATCGGACAAGGGTTTTCATTGAAGACTTAAGGAATACAGAAGCAATGTATGGAGGACTTATGAGTATAGAGCAGAATTTAGACACCATTCTCACCTTTAAGGTGACACTAGTGGTACAGGACAATAGCATTTCAACCCACCACCAACATAATGTGAATGTGATAACCTTTCCTTTTTCTCAGGACTCCACTATTTAGCACACAGTTGTGTAACATACCAGAGGAGAAAAAGGCTTCTGAGAGACAAAAAATAACTTGCAAAAATTGCTGGCCCTAAAGATCCTATGTTTTTTTTGTTTTGTGAAGTAGTTTTTATGCCCTAACTCACAGCCTACTTACTTACATTTAGCTTTGCCACACCTTTCATTACCTGGAGTTTCCTATCCCACAGTAGAATAGAAATAAGCAGGATAGTAAAACTGTAGGAAGCACTGGTAGAAATCGGCGTGGTGGTTAGTGGCAAGAATCGATTGCATAACAGTAAAGAATAGGAGAAGAAACAATATAAAGATAATTTGTAACTCCCATAGTTCAGAATTTTTCACAAAAGGGCAGCACTGTTAGAGCCCCACACATCTTTTATGGAGCTGAAGTTATTCACTCAGTCATGTATCCATTCATCCGTTCACTAATTTAGCAAGTATTGAAGTGCCAGGCACTACAGCAATTCTGCATATATGAAGATGGGCATATATTCTGCTTCTATGGTGCTCAGAATTTATTGTGGGGCAAAAAGTAAGTAAACCAAAAATTATAAAAAGTTAAGAAAAAATGGTTAAATATAAGAAGAATATAGTGTGATGAAGGCCCTGGGTGAATTTAACCCAGCTGGTGGAGAGGAGGGAAGGGAGAATGGCAGGTAAATTGGTAGCAGAATGTGTTGTGAGGAAAGGAAATCAATTAGGAGAAAGGTCACAAAGGGGAAGCTCAAGCTAAACCGTGGTAGCAACAGCGTCTAATCTGTGTAAATAGCTAAATGGGAATAAAAGGGGAGAGTGATGTAGGCGATACAATTCTTCTCAGTATTGTCTTCTAGAATTTGTCTTTGTGGAATCTTTCAACCATGAGGAAGTAACTACATTAATAAAGTTTTATATCATCGATAAAGACTGAAACAGAATTGGCCACTTGGGTAGTATAATTTTTAAAGTCTAACAGTAGTTTTGCCTCTGTCTGAAATCTCAATGGTAATGCTTTCTTAAAGCATTAAAAGCCTTTGTTCAGATTCATTATTATTTGGTAGGTTTAACATATCCATCTAGAAATAGTAGTTAAGCCAACCACTAATTTATCAGAGCCCTAAGGTGAAGAAATGGCTAGCAGGCATGTGTTGGTTAGGATGTGTATGTGGGTGGCTGGTGTTGTGGGGAGAGTTATCATTCAGGAAAGAAAAGGTGGTGATTCTTTATCAAGGATGTTACTAACTTCTCTTAGGACTTCTAAGCAAATATAAGGACTGGGGGTGACCAGTAGGGAGCTAGGGATGAAAACAAAAAGAAAGACCCAGAAAAGAGAAAAGTTGAAGGGTCAACATGAACCAGAACACATACAATAGGAGTATGTGTGCCTCTTTCGGGCAGGAGTCCAGATGAATCCATGGCACTGGAACTGAAACCACAGCACTTCACTACCATTAGCAAGAGTAAAGGGGCAGCCAGAAAAACTGAAGAAAAGAGTGAAGAGGGAGGCTTTGCAACCCTGTCCAACAAGTAGGTATTATCTCATTTATATGAGCTATCTCGAGAAACGCCAGTCCTCCTGGTCGTATCTCATCTCCAAACTGTGCTCTCAGAAGGATCTGTGCATTCTGCCTTCCTATGCTACTTCTTCCCAACTTTTGAACCCCTTCCACTGTGCCTTCTGGAATTCAAAATCATGACTGGCAAAAATCCCATCCCCTCAGCCTCCTCTCTGAAATTTCTTTTACCCTAGTTTTCTAAGGAAGGGTTTCTCAACCTCAACACTATTGACATTTTGGGTCAGATAATTCTTTGTTGTGGGTGGCTGTCCTGTACTTTGTGGGATATTCCACAGTATCCCTGACCTATATCCACTAGATGCCAGTAGCTCTTCCACCCCAGTTTGCTAAATGACCTGGTGGAGGGAATGCCAAGTGGCTTAAAATCACTCCCCACTGAATACCACTATGCTAATGGAACTAGCCTGTGCCCAAGGACATAGCTTTTCTTAAAACCTTCTCAAGATATGACTGGTTTTGTTTCTTCTCTTGGCCCTCCTACAATTGGGAATGAAATGGGGTAGGCAACCACTTTGCTGCTTACTGTCACATCAGACCACTCTCCTTTCTTCTCTCCCTACTTCCCAAACATTTTAGCTTGAAATATCATGTCATCAGATTACATCATCCTCTACTTTTCATTTTGGTATTATCTTCTGATTTTATATTATTCTCCCATCATTTTTTGATTTTTTCAGCTCCTAGCTTCCTATATTAATTATTTTCAATTGTAGAACACGTAAAAATGATTCTTCCAACAACCTTACCCTCAGTTTCTTGGATTCTTTTGCACCACTCTACAGCAGCCTCTCTCTCCATGGACGTATCCTAGACATTGTAACTACTAATACCTACAACTCCTCCCTCCATGAGTTTAATTCCATGCTCCTTGTTCTAATCTTTCCAATCCATTCATTCAGCTTCACTGAATTAGTTCTGGCCCTCTGAGAAGCACACATAGAGATATGATTAGAAGTACAGGAGATTTACTTGGGAAAAATGTCAATGAAGAAAGATGGGAAGGAAGGCGGTTGATGTTGGGAGAACCTTCAGATGTTGGTGCAGGCCCTGTGGAGGAGAAAGGGAAGGATAAAAGTTTGGACAGGAAAAGTCTTTGATTGCAATGAAGTTTTAAGACAGTTTTTGCAGGTCTGATTGGGGGTCCTTTAGCCAAAGTTGCCCATTGGAAACTCCTGCATCTTCTGGGAATGAATCTGCCTTAATATCCCTCCTGTACTCAGTTGTTGGGATGGAAATAATTTGGGGAAGTTTGACCTTGCCAAAAACATAATGATGGATTTCAAAATTCACAAACAGGCACCATTGGGTAATTATACTCCTTGTACTTGGAGATCTGAGGGGTGGCTGCTCATGGCCACCACAGGTTCCTATCCCAACAATCCTCATTGTCCTTTTCTCCATCCCTACCTGGAAACTCTAATCCATTTATCTACCCTCTTTAACTGTCTTTTGATGTTCCTTCTTCCTTCTAATCTAATTTAAATTACATGGTTAATAATTATACTACTTTGTATAACCCCCTTCTCCTCTCTTGCTTCTTTATACTTGACTATTAAACTACAATTATAGTTAACACCAAATCTCTACCTATGGCTACTCCCACGCAATTGGATAAGGCTGGAGAAACACACACACACGTGCGCACACACACACACACACACACACACACACAGAATTTCTCCTTCGTCTTCACCTAGCTGATGACCTTGCTTCCTATTTTCTTACTTTCCAAAGCAAATTGAAACACTCAGAAGAAAGCTTCCACAGACGCCCACAACTATATCACTCATTACCTTGCTGTGTCATGTTCCTCTCTATGTTCAGTCCCTCTACTTGCTCTTTAATCCTCCCCTCTCTCCCCTGAAACACCATTTTGTATCCTCTGCCCTGGAACATTCCCGTCACCATACAAAATTCTATTTTGTCTATCTTTAAAAAACAAATAAAAATTATCTTTTATATCTACACGAATTTCCTTGATGATCTCATCTAATCTCATAGCTTTACGTTTCATTGAAATACCACTGACTCAAAAACTTAAACATCTAGTCCAGTCCTCTTCACTGCATTCCAGACTTGTCCAATCAGCAGTTAGTTAATATCTCCACATGTGTGTCTAGTAGACATCTCACACTCAATAATGGCAGCAGTGAAGCCTTCACGTACTTTCCAGACACTTGCTCTGCTCCAGCTTAATTGATACAACCCTATCTTTCAAAGAAACCTGAGTTGTCTTTGATTCTTCTTTACTCCCTATGTCTGAACTATCAGGAAATCCTTTTATCTCTGTCTTCAAAATATCCACAATGCAACCACTTCTCACCACCCTACCGAGACCTCTCAGGTTTCAACACCTCCATATCTTACCCAGATTATTGCTGTAGCTTGCTAAATGGTCTACCTGTTTCTATATTTGTTCATAGTCTATTCTTAACATGAAAATGTGATTTTTAAAAAACAAATTTAAATTCTGTAACCTCTTCAAACTATCGCAGTCACTTCTTAAGGCAGACAGAAAAAAGCTAATGTCTTTGCAGGGGCCTATACTCCTTATATAACCTGCCGACCTCAAACCCCCATTACTTCCCTGCCTTCAAATCTCCCTTTTTACTCTACTGCAGCCATTTTGGTATTTTTGTTATTCCTTGAACATGTCAAGGAATAATTTCCTCCTTAGGCCTTTGAGTTTTCTGCTGTCCGATGCCTCATCTCTCAGATACTCACTTCCTTTTTTTTATTTTTTTTCTTTTTGGTTTTTTTGAGACAGAGTTTCACTCTTGTTGCCCAGGGTGGAGTGCAGTGGCACGATCCCAATTCACTGCAACCTCCATCTCCTGGGTTCAAGTGATTCTCCTGCCTCAGCCTCCCTAGTAGCTGGGATTACAGGCACCTGCCACCATGCCTGGCTGATTTTTGTATCTTTAGTAGAGACAGGGTTTCACCATGTTGGCCAGGCTAGTCTCAAACTCTTGGCCTCAAGTGATCCACCTGCCGCAGCCTCCCAAAGTGCTGGGATTACAGGTGTGAGCGACCATGCCCGGCCCCCACTTTCTTTAATTTGTTGCTCAAATGTTACCTTTCAATATAACCTTCCAAGCCACTCTTTTTAAAATTGTAGTCACCCCCTCCAACTGCCCAGTTCTTCCTCGTTTTGCTGTAGTTATTCTTTTTTTTCCTATAGCACACATCATTGTCTAATACGCTATATAACTTATTTATTATGTTTATCATATATTTTATATCTCCTTCTGGGTAAAATGCAAACTCTATGCTAGTAGCCATCATCTTCACTGATGTATCCCAAACACTTTGAACATTACCCAGTAAACAGTAGGGTTTAATAAGTATTTGTTGAATTAACAATGAATGAATGATAAACTGAATTTGGTAGACTTCTACATTTTGCCTCATTTCATGCCTCCCTCTGATGGTGGTGGCTGTAAATTAGGCATCTTTTATAGCTTGCCTTAAGGCTTTGTGAGAGCTTTAGTCATTCACATATTCATTGAGTATCAACTAAAAGTGTGGCATTGTTCTGATGAATGTAAATAATTGAAAATAGAATCTTGCTAAGACTAAGCAAAACGAGCACATTTTTTTCTCTGTCTTCCAAGAGAAACAGTATCCACTCAGATGGCTAAAGAAGATAGATTTCTATCTGGAAGAAATTTGCTGATTTTAAACCACTCTTCATAGCTGTACAAATCCTTCACTTCATCATTCATTTGCTATTCATTGTAAGCCCACTATGGGCTAAGTATTTTGACTTTTAAGCAACCCTAACCTCAGGCTGGTGTTGGGATCAGGGCTAGAGACAGGGAGGAACAGATATATGATTTTCTCCTGGGCATCCATTTATGCCAATGTGATTAATTCCACAACAAACAAAAATCATAGCACATGACAGAAAAACCTATGTTCAACAGGCAAAAATACTCCTCTCCAAAAGACTATCTGGCAGGTACAAGCTTAAAGGTAAAAGAACATAAGCCACATCTTTTGCCCAGATGCAATTTTGGGAGCTGCTCCCCTACCTTACGTCCCTGGAGGAAAACACTACAATATATCCTCTGGTGATGATTTGGGTAGCCTGGTCCAACATTGTAAGTTATTTTGAAGTATGCTGTTTTAAATTTGGTATGTTTGAAAGTGATTAGATAAGTTTAGTATATTGAGGTCAATTAATTATTAATTATGTATTCTTTTTAAATGTTGTAAGAGCTATACCTACACCTTCACTCCCTCCACCCCACCTTCTCATACCCTTAAGTTGGCTGTTTAAAGTGTGATTTAATTGTTTGAAGTAATTAAAGTATAAAAGTACTCTTTGTATTTTAAACTGATAAAAGCTCTTTTACATGGACGCATGTAAAAGTACTCATTTCCCCCATATAATTGCCAATACTTGAGAGTATCAAACTTAAATTTTTCTATTTATTAGCCTTCAGGCATAAAACAATATCTCATTGCTACAATTCATTCTAACTTGATAAGTAGTGTGAAATAAGCCCCCCCACTTTTTCAGGCATTAAGTGAGGTAAGAAAAAAATTACTCTGTTTAAGTTAGTCCATGTTAATTAAAAGGAAACTCTGAAGTAAATTAGTAAAATTTAAGTATATTTTTCTGGTGAAAAATCTATGTTGTAAATTGCTTCTCTTTGTTGATAAGAAATGTCAAGGTTACAGACTATTTATTACTCAGAGAGCTAAACAGAGAATGTGCCTGATAAATAATGAGATTGAGAGAAAGTAAAACAGAAAAGTTGATTTTGTATACTTATAGTTGACAGATTTCTTGTGCGAGGGTTTTACTTTCAAGCAATGTATGTAAAGAGACAGAGTCTCTTGGTATTCATGTTTTACTCTTCGTGTACTATGAAACTTGCTTTTGAAAATTTTTTCATGTTTCACGAAACATGCTTGAAAATTATGAAGTCATAAACCATAACTTGTATAAGAGCTAATACAATTTCATGAATGGGACTTCTTTAAAAATTTACCTACAACTAAAATTATAAACCTCAGCCACAATATCTCCAAAACATCAAAACAGTGCCTGTAGGCTGGGTGTGGTGGCTCACACCTGTAATCCCAGCACTTTGGGAGGCCCATGGTGGGTGGATCACGAGGTCAGGAGTTCGAGATCATCCTGGCTAACATGGTGAAACCCTGTCTTGACTAAAAATACAAAAAATCAGCTGGGTATGGTGGCACTCACTTGTAGTCTCAGCTACTCGGGAGGCTGAGGCAGGAGAATCGCTTGAACCCAGGAGGCAGAGGTTGCAGTGAGCCGAGATGGCGCCACTGCACTCCAGCCTGGGTGACAGAGCAAGATTCCGTCTCCAAACAGCAACAACAACAACAAAAAAAACAGTGCCTGTATTTTTAGATGACTTCCTTCATAAACTGTCTTTGTTTTACAAAAATATAATTATAAAGAAGGTGCTTTCAACAGCTTCAAAACTTAAATATAACATAAAATCTTGCCTAACTTTGAAACTAATGAGACTTAGCATCTTTTCAGATATTCATTGAATATCCCTTCTACATAAAATTTTTGAATGTAGCATTTACCTAAGTTGTCAGCTTTTTTCCTATTTGATTTGCATGAATTGTTTATACTTTTCAGTATTAATTATTTGTTGGCTATATACATTGTAAATGTCTTATTCCTCTATGTGATTCACTTTTACTTTTGTTTACTATAACTTTCCTCAATCTAAAAAAGACCCTTTATAAAAACTTACAGCTACTGTCATATTTAATAGGAAAAAAATGCCTACCTTCCCTTTAAGATGGGAAAAAGGCAAAAATGTCTGCTCTCACCACTCTTATCGTGTTTGAAATCCTAGTCAATGCAACAAATCAAGAAAAGTAATACAAGATATATAGACTTAAATGAAAGAAGTAAACTATCCCTATTCATAGACAATATGATTGCCTATATAAAATTACTATGAAAGCTACAAATAATTATGGGATAAGTGATTATAGCAATGTTTCAGGATATAAGATCAACATACAAATATGAACTATATGTCTATACTATAGCAATAAACATTGGAAACTAAAAAATGATACAACTCATAATAGCTTTAAAAATGTGAAATATTTAGGTAATAACAAAGTATGTACAGATTTTCATGCTGAAAGTAACTAAATGATGCTGAAATAAATAAATAACAGCCTAGATAAATGGAGAGGTATTTCATGTTCACACACTGGAAGTCTCAATATAGTAATGAGGTTATTTTTTTCCAAATTGATTTATAACTACAAAAAAATTTAAAATCAAACTCCCAGGAATATATATTTTATAGACAAATAAAGCTGGTTCTAAACTTTATATGGAAAGTCAAATAAACTAGAACAGCCAAAAGGATTTTTACAAAGAATAAGATTGGAAGTCACACATACTCAGACATTAAGATTTATTATAAAGCTATAGTAATAATCAATACAGGATGGCAGTGGTGAAAGTACAGGCACACAGATAAATGGAACAGAAGAGAAAGTCCAGAAATAAACCTATGCATGCATGTTCAATTAGCTTTTGATAAAGGAACAAATGTAATTCCATGGAGAAAGTCATCTTTTCAATAAGCAGTGCTGGAACTATTGAACATCTATATGTAAAAAATAAATAACAAATTTCCATGTCATACAAAAAATCAACTGAAAATGATCATCGACTGAAATGTAAAAATTCAACACTATAAAGTTCTTAGAAGAAAACTAAGAGAAAGCCTTGGCAACCATGAGCTAAGCAAAAAGTCCTTGGAAATAACACCAAAAGCATGGTCCATTGAAAAATTGATGAATTAGATTTTATCAAAATGAAAAACTTCTGCTCTGAAAAAGACACTCTTAAGATAATGAAAAGACAACCTGCAGACTGGGAGAAAATATTTGCAATTACATACCTGATCAAGAATTTGTACCCAGAATATATATATAGAACTTTCAAAACCCAACAGTAAGAAACCAACAACCCAATACAAAGTTGAGCAAAAGATGTGAACAGACATTTCACCAAAGAAGATATTCAGAAGGCAAATAAACACAAGAAAACAAAGTCTGTATTATTAATGCTATGGTGCACCTATACAAATGGATTTATTTTTAAGACAATACCAAGTGCTTACTTGGATGTAGAATAACTGGAACTTTCATACATTGCTGCTTTTAGGAATGCAAAATAGTACAGCTATTTTGGAAAATGACTTAATAATTTCTTATAAAGTTAAGCATACACTTAGCCTATGATCCTACAATCCCATTCTCACTCACTCTAGAGGAATGGAAAATCTATCTTTAGTCAGAAAGGATACACAAAAGTTTGAGCAGCATCATTCAAAATCACCAAAAACTGGGAACAACCCAAATGTCCTACAGTGAGTGAAGGTTAGCAGACTGTGGCTCAGCTGTATAATAGAATACTCTTCAGCATAAAAAGTCACGGGCTATAAATATATACAGCATGGATAATCTCAAAGGCATTATCTGGAGTGAAACAAGCAGTCCCAAAAGTTTGCATATTGTATGATTCTACTTATATGACATTCTGGAAAAGAAAAAATTACAAGAGCATAGAAAAGATCATTGGTCACCAGGGGTTAGGGTGAGGAAGTATTTATTGCAAAGTGTATTAGGGTTCTTTAGAGAGACAGAACTAATAGGATAGATGTATATATGAAGGGGAGTTTATTAAGGAGTATTGGCTCATGCAATCACAAGCTGAAGTCCCATAATAGGCTGTCTTCAAGCTGAGGAGCAAGGAAGCCAGTCTGAGTCTAAAAACCTCAAAACTAGGGAAGCTGACTTCAGTCTGTGGCCAAAGGCTTGAGAGCCCCTGGTGGATCACTGGTGTTAAGTCCAAGAGTCCAAAAGCTAAAGAACTTGGAATCTGATATTCAAGGGCAGGAAGCATCCAGCATGGGAGAAAGATGACGACCAGAAGACTCAACGAGTCTAGTTCTTCCATGTTCTTCTGCCCACTTTATTCCAGCCATGCTGGCAACTGATTAGATGGTTCCCACCCAGAATGAGGGTGGGTCTGCCTCTCCCAGTCCACTGACTCAAATGTTAATGTCCTTTGGCAACACCCTCACAGACACACCCAGGAACAACACTTTGCATCCCTCAATCCAATCAAGTTGACACTCAATATTAACCATCACACAAAGGGACAGAGGGAGTATGATTTGGGGGGTGATGAAACTGTTCCATTTCCTTATTGTGGTTGTATTCACTACATGAATACATCTATGTAGTAAAATTCATAGAACTGTACATCCCAAGGAGTGAATGTTACTGTATGAAAATCTAAAAATTTTATTCAGCATTTCTATGTGTTTTCAGTAGTGAGACAAGATCAGCATCAGGGAAATCCATCCTGTGGCATTAAGTCATGTTTTTATTGCTTTTGTAATAGGAAAATACAACACAATAAAAGTTATTTTGTTTTTTTAAAAAGACAATTACATTGACAATACTTCGAGCTAAGAACCAAACATCCAGGTACAAAAATGGGTTTGTATTGCTTAATAAAATTCTCCGTATTCTAAACTTCAGATAAGAATGAGCTTTGCCTGTTTTGCCAGACTTATAGGGACTAGCATAGAGCTTGCAGAAAACAAGTTCTTAATAAATACTCTTTATAACATCACTCAATAAATGACGGTATAAACACAGACCTACTGACAGTGGGAGAAGTGGGAAAAGCCAGAATCACAATGCAGAGCA
The DNA here is from genome assembly GCF_028885625.2 of Pongo pygmaeus. Taxonomy (NCBI): domain Eukaryota; kingdom Metazoa; phylum Chordata; class Mammalia; order Primates; family Hominidae; genus Pongo; species Pongo pygmaeus. The sequence goes on from NC_072390.2 coordinate 66,960,813, forward strand.
TACAGAATTTGCTTAAATAATCTATACCCATATAACAAGAGAAAACAAACAAACATCAAATCTCCTGCCTTTTATTTTTCTAATTCTCTTCTCCGAGTCAAAACCCTACTCATTGTTTAAGGTTCAGATCGGATTTTATTTCTTCCAAAAAAATCTTCCATACCCTCTCCACCTCACTTTGATTATTCTCTTATTTGAATGCTAACTTGCATTCTGACTTTGAAAGTAACCATATAGCCCCTTGTAAAGCATAATCTATCATGCAGCTATGTCGTATCTCTCTAGAATAATTGAAAACCCATGGATGATAAAAATCTAATTGAATATGTAGTCATGTTTTTTCTGAATTCTTCTCAGTACCTACATGTTACTAATGCACCTGGAGGGCATGACTGATGTCGCCTCAGAGCTGACACTCTACAAAGGACTCATGCCTCACGTGCAAGTTGTCAGGGAATGTGGCTTTGCTGAAACCAAGGGGTTGGGTGCATAAGAGGACAAAGTTGAGGTAGCCCCATGTTGGCCCAGAATCTCACAGGACAGCATCAGCAACTTCTTAGGCAGCACCCAGGCCTCTGAAGTTTCATCATTAGTATAGCACAGGTATCCAGCATGGGCACTTGCACCATGAAAGAATGAGTACTTGCTCTTATCATCCAGAATTTGTTTAGGAACCTCAGCTCATTCACAGAAAAACTCGCTACTCTGACTCTACAGAATGAAAAAACAAAAAAGGAAAGCTTGTTTTACTCTAAATGAGAAAACGTTAGATTGCATTGGGTCCTTTTCAAAGGAATGAAATTAATGGAGTTACTCATTTCCTTCAAGGAAAGAGTAACAGTGCAGTTTCCCTCTAAGTTTTGCTTTCTCCTTCAGACAGCACTCCTAATAAAAAAGGTTTACTATCATCAAATTGATTTAATCAGTGGATTTAAATGGTGCTTGACATTGAACCTAGTGATTATGACTTTAGTGTATTTATGTGTTTAGTACATTTGCACGTGGTGCGCTTATTAAACAGAGCAAATAATTTGCAGCAGAGTCGGCTGAGTCTTTGCAGGCTGAAGGAATTATATAGCATTGTTTCCCCTCATCTGTATTCTTAAGTGCCTATTCTCTATAAGACCTAGAGAATAAAGCTTTGCATTCATTTGTGAGCTGAAGATAGGCTTGTTTCCATTAACTTCAAGCAACATTTCTTGTTCTTTCTCATCATTAGAACCTTAGTTTTTGGAATTTTAAGATATTCCTCAGTAAACTATCACAAGAACAAAAAACCAAACACCGCATATTCTCACTTATAGGTGGGAATTGAACAATGAGAACACATGGACACAGGAAGGGGAACATCAAACTCTGGGGACTGTTGTGGGGTGGGGGGAGGGGGGAGGGATAGCATTAGGAGATATACCTAATGCTAAATGACGAGTTAATGGGTGCAGCACACCAGCATGGCACATGTATATATATGTAACTAACCTGCACATTGTGCACATGTACCCTAAAACTTCAAGTACAATAATAATAAAAAAATTAAAAAAAGAGTCATAAGCAAAAATGAAAAAAAAAAAAGATATTCCTGTTTCAGAAATGGACATGGCTCTGAACTCACTAAGGCTCTCACTAGGTAAAAAGAAAGAATGCTAGAGAGAGAGAGAGAAGTGTCCAGAACATAAGGTGCTTCTCTGATTCTATCTATACTCACTCTTTAACTGCTACCTTTATAGGAAACCATTCCTGATCACACTAGCTTATATTGAAATCACACACTACTAATGGTCAGTACCCTACAATTTGATACTGCCTTACATTGCTTTATAGTGGTTGTTTTGAAATTGATTTTAATGACTCAAATTTGGGTTTCTTTTTTCAGGGTTGAGGATATGCTGCTCACTTTTTCACATGTCTCCCACAGACCCTATTGCAATACAAGCCTTCAGTGGGTGCCCAATAAATACTTAGTTTGCTAGCTCCTGAAAATGGCTTGTCAATTTTCCAACACTGGCACAAGCACAAATGGTAGTAGATGCTGCAAATATTAATTTCTTGTCGTTAGAAAATAAATATGACATTTTGTGCTTGGCTAGGGGGCTGTCCTTTTGACCTATGGCATTTTCACAGTTGTTTAAAATAGAATATAACTGCCACTTTTGACCCCATGAAATAGTGTACTTCCACTGATCTTATTGCCTTATTGGTTTTGCCTAGTTTTTTTGGCCTAGTTTGTGTGTGTGTGTGTGTGTGTGTGTGTGTGTGGTTTTTTTTTGTTTTTTTTTTTTGAGATGGAGTCTTGCTCTGTCACCCAGGCTGGAGTGCAGTGGCGCGATCTCGGCTCACTGCAAGCTCCGCCTCCCAGGTTCACGCCATTCTCCTGCCTCAGCCTCCCAAGTAGCTGGGACTACAGGCGCCCTCCACCACGTCTGGCTAATTTTTTTGTATTTTTAGTAGAGACGGGGTTTCACCATGTTAGCCAGGATGGTCTCGATCTCGTGACCTTGTGATCCACCCGCCTCAGCCTCCCAAAGTGCTGGGATTACAGGCGTGAGCCACCACGCCTGGCTGGTTTTGCCTAGTTTTAAAGGGAATATAAGCAACTATGGAAGGTCCAATAATTTCTTCTCTTCCATAGAGTCAATACATCTAATAGCTGCTTTCCTTAGCTGACTAGCATTGACTTCCCCAACACAGTAAAGAGGGCAGAGATCTGTCTGAGAGGGTCCTGCTGGGAAGTGAGCATCTGCAGAGGGTCTTGGCAGACCCCTGACGAGCATAAGACTTTAGGTACTGTCTGCCCTTCCTGCCTCTTCCTCTTGCTCTCTACCTTGTCATCCAGCAGCCATGTAACTGTGGCTTCTGCAAGTCCATCCTCAGCAGCAGCCCCTGTTCAGTGTTGCTTTCCCTGGAGGTGGCTTTTTCCTGCCTGGGCTATAGTCTCATAAAGCTGTCACAGCCCTGTAATCAGTTTGTCTTACCCTCTGAGATAGCTCAGAGGTATCTCACTTTTCCTGAGGAAGTACTACTTATGAGTCCCTGAAGTCTCACGGTATTTAATGTGGGAGACGATGTAAAGGATTTAGTCTTATTTGAGAATCCTAATGATGGCAGGTGGCCAGCTTTGGACTGTGCTGTCGACTAAATGTTTGGGTCCCTTCCAAAATTCAGATGTTGAGGCCTTAATTCTCAATGTGGTGGGCTTTCAGAGGTCTGGCTTCTCAGGAATGAAGTCATGGAGGGTAGAGCCCCCATTATGGGATTGTCGTCCTTATAAAGCGACGAAGGAAGCAGAGCTCTTTCTCTCTTCCATGTGAAGATACAGCAAGAAGGAGGCTATCTACAAACCAGGGTCAGGGCTTTCACCAGGAAATGAATCAGCCAGCACCTTGATCTTGGCCTTCCCAGCCTCCAGAACTGCGAGAAATAAATTGCTTAATTTAAACTAGTCTATGGCATTTTTGTTATAGCAACCCAAACCAACTGAGGCAGGCTACATTACTCTCTGGGATCCTTTAGGTGCAGGAACTGATTATTTTGCTTAAAGTTTAGTTACCTATTAGTCATTTACTGTCTACTGATAATGTCACCCCTGCTGCTTTCTGCTCATCTTGGCCTTTCTATTTGAACAGTGGTCTCCTAAACTGTCCTGTCTAGATATGAGACCTGAAACTGGGGCAGCCATTGCGAGACCCTAATGACAGCCAGCCCAATGGCAATGCTGACACACACAGCATGGTGGCATGAGATAATGTCCTAAGAAATGAGAGAATTTGATGTCATCGTGTGCTGCAGTCAGCCAGCCTTGGAGCTCACCATACCTCTGGACTGCTTGATAGGTGAGAAAAGCAATTTGATATTGCTTATACTATTATAAATTGAGATTTTCTATGACTTGAAGCTAAAAGCATCACTTACGCAGTTGCTTAAGTAAAGGTTGGTTATGAGAGATTCTACATTTACCTACCACAAAGGGTTCTCATGAGAATCTGATGGAATTTGATGATGGATAAATAGATATAGAAAATATGGTATGTATCTCATTGTGGTTTTGATTTGCATTTCTCTGATGGCCAGTGTTGATGAGCATTTTTTCATGTGTCTTTTGGCTGCATAAATGTCTTCTTTTGAGAAGTGTGTGTTCATATCCTTCACCCACTTTTTGATGGGGTTGTTTGTTTTTTTCTTGTAAATTTGTTTGAGTTCATTGTAGATTCTGGATATTAGCCCTTTGTCAGATGAGTAGGTTGCGAAAATTTTCTCCCATTTTGTAGGTTGCCTGTTCACTCTGATGGTGGTTTCTTTTGCTGTGCAGAAGCTCTTTAGTTTAACTAGATCCCATTTGTCAATTTTGGCTTTTGTTGCCATTGCTTTTGGTGTTTTAGAAATGAAGTCTTTGCCCATGCCTATGTCCTGAATGGTAATGCCTAGGTTTTCTTCTAGTGTTTTTATGGTTTTAGGTCTAACGTTTAAGTCATTAATCCATCTTGAATTAATTTCAATCATTAAAAAGTCAGGAAACAACAAGTGCTGGAGAGGATGTGGAGAAATAGGAACACTTTTACACTGTTGGTGGGACTGTAAACTAGTTCAACCATTGTGGAAGTCAATGTGACAATTCCTCAGGGATCTAGAACTAGAAATACCATTTGACCCAGCCATCCCATTACTGGGTATATACCCAAAGGACTATAAATCATGCTGCTATAAAGACACATGCACACGTATGTTTATTGTGGCACTATTCACAATAGCAAAGACTTGGAACCAACCCAAATGTCCAATAATGATAGACTGGATTAAGAAAATGTGGCACATATACACCATGGAATACTATGCAGCCATAAAAAATGATGAGTTCATGTCCTTTGTGGGGACATGGATGAAAGTGGAAATCATCATTCTCAGTAAACTATCACAAGGACAAAAAACCAAACATCACATGTTCTCACTCATAGATGGGAATTGAACAATGAGAACACACGAACACAGGAAGGGGAATATCACACTCTGGGGACTGTTGTGGGGTGGGGGTAGAGGGGAGGGATAGCATTAGGAGATATACCTAATGCTAAATGACGAGTTAATGGGTGCAGCACACCAACATGGCACATGTATACATATGTAACTAACCTGCACATTGTGCACATGTACCCTAAAACTTAAAGTATAACAATAATAAAAAAAGAAAAAAAAGAAAGAAAATATGGTATGTGTATCTACACACACACACACACACACACACACACACGTTTTAGGCTGTTCTTGTGTTGCTATAAAGGAATACCCGAGGCCGGGTAATTTATAAAGAAAAGAAATTTAGCTCACAGTTTCGCAGCCTGTACAAGCATGGTGCTAGCATCTGCTGGGCTTCTCAGGAGGCCTCAGGGAGATTTTACTCAAGGTGGAAGGCAAAGTGGGAGCAGGAATGTCACATGGCCAGAGCAGGAGCAAGAGGATGGAAGAGGTACCAAATACTATTTTTTTTTTTTTTGAGACAGAGTCTTGCTCTATCACCCAGGCTGGAGTGCAGTGGCACAATCTCAGCTCGCTGCAACCTCTGCCTCCTCGATTCAAGCGAATCTCCTGCCTCAGCCTCCTGAGTAGCTGGGATTACAGGCACACAACACCACTAATTTTTGTATTTTTAATAGAGATGGGGTTTCACCATGCTGGCCAGGCTGGTCTCGAACTCCTGACCTCAGGTGATCCACCTACCTCAGCTTTCCAAAGTGCTGAGAACACAGGCGTGAGCCACTGTGCCTGCTGGTACCAAATACTTTTAAACAACCAGATCTCTTGTGAACTCAGAAAAAAGGGCTCACTTATCACCAAAGGGACAGCCCAAGACATTCATGAGGGATCTGCCTCCATAATACAAACACCTCCCACCAGGCCCCACCTCCAACACTGGAGACCATATTTCAATATGTGATTTTGAAGGGACACATATTCAAACCATATCATTTACACACACAGATATATACACACACAATGAAATGTTGGTTAGCAATAATAGAAGATGGAAATCTTTCCATTTGTGACAACGTGGATAAACTTGGAGGACATTATTCTTAGGGAAATAAACCAGAAACAGAATGACAAATTTTGTGTAATCTCACTTATGTGTGGAATCTAAAAGAGCCAAATTCATAGCAGTAGGGGGTAGAATGGTGGTTGCCAGGGTCTACAAGAAGGGGAGAATGGGGAAATGTTGGCGAAAAGGCAAAAAATTTCAGTCATGCAGGATAAATAAGTCCTGGGGATGTAATATACAGTAACAGTAATGTGACTATCACTAACAGAACTGTATTATATACTTGAAATTTGCTACAGTGGTAAATATTAAGTGTTCTCACCACAAAAAGAGAAAATAATAACTGTGAGGTGATGGAAATGTTAATTCACTTGGTGATTATTTTACAATATATACATATATCAAAATAGCAAATTGTGCACCTTAAATGTATACAAATTGTGTTTGTTAATTATACCTCAATAAAACAAAAATATATATTCTTATAATTATTGGTCTGGACATGTGTGTGCTCAGGAATGGTACTAGGCAGTAGAGGTCTAATCTCTGCTCTCACCAAGTTTATAATCCCAGGGAAGAGACAATATTAAAGAAATAATTATGCACATATTTTCTTTTAAATAATAACTACTTTGTAAACTTACAGTGTAGACTGCTTGTATGATGGCATTAATACCTTCCAGCCTCAAAAAATAGATCTTGCTTTTGAAGGGCTTGTGGGTTCCACATGTCACATAAAACATGTGCCGATGGTAAGCAGAAAACTGGAGGGAACTTAGAAGGATGGACTGAAAAAGGAGGCTTTACCTTGGGAAAGGGGGAGGGTCATGTTTATTTTGGAGATCCTTACATATTCAGAACCTTTTTAAAAAATTTTGGGCCAAAATCTATCATTGCATTTTTAGGTGCTGGCAGGTATCAAAAATGTAAACTGATAGAATGTTAATTTTTAATAAATCCTCAGGAATAAATGTAATATCTCATCCGTGAAGGATGACTGTGTTTCTTTCCCTTATGAGGAGACCTTGATAATGTATTAATGAGTGGCATAATGCTTACCCTTCAAGGGTGACATGCTCCATATATATGCAAAAGCCACATCACCCCACACTGAACTTTGGATAATGTCCAAATGTCTTCCCTCTATCCTGATGTTGTGTCTCTCATATCTGTTTGCTAGGTACTTGCTCTGGCACTGCTTGGGCATAAATAATAACATCTGGAGGTTGAAGAATCTAACCATGTTCTGCTGATTGATCAATTAATCAATTTTTATTGATTACCAGAATGTTCTATTAATTCCATTATGATGTCTAAAGGGGAATCCATTGCAATTAAACAAAAAGACGTTTGATAGGTTTTGTGGTAATTGAATTTGTAAATTTATTAGCTTTCAGTTGTTTACTTCCAATATAAGTAATTAATATTTCATGTTACTCTTTTAAATGGGAAAATGCTTATGGGATCATTTTAATTAAGGAGCAGGTATTGATTTGAAATGAAACCTCTAAAAGCCCTGAGTTTGTAATTGGGTAATACCTGGGTTATCAAAAATGTTGTATTCTGATTACATTCATATTTCTCCAAAATCTCATTCCCTGACACAGAAGGCATAAGAATCTGTGCTTAAATGTCAGACGGGGAAGAATGCACTAAGGTGCAAAGAAACCGTTAAGTACCAGCTGAAATAATGTCTGCTGCAGCAGTGAACATGAAATCTGCATTGTGGTCTCAAGGCAGACAGGGATGCACTAAGATAAAGGCAGAGACAGTAAGAGAAGTCCTAGTGCTCAGGCAAAGAAGGAGGAAGGGGATGTTGAAGAGGCATGCAGAAAGGGAAAGCTGATGTCCCTGTGCCCAGGCAGAGATCGCAGATATTGGAAAGCTTGGTTCGTAACAATGGACAGAGGCTCCTCTAGCCTAACAGCAAGGAGAGGGCTAGGCCTAGATTTTAGAGGTCTTCTAATGTGGAACATGGAAAAAAGTACTTCATCCTCCTATAATTTATGAGTGCCAATGACCCTAAGGTGATCACAGAATGGTGACAGGACTATGGGCCAAGTTGATCAGAACCCATTCATTTGGAAGAAACACGTGCAAGACCCAGAGAGTAGGGTCAGTCAATCAAGGAATGAATGTCAGGGGCACGAGGCCAAGGCAAGAAAGGAAGGAAATTCCAGCACTGCACTTCAGCGGTAAGGAAATCAGGTGAGCAGCCATAGCAGGTGAACTCCTGGGCTGGGCGCAGTGGCTCATGTCTATAATTCCAGCTCTTTGAGAGGCTGAGGCAGGCAGATCACTGGAGGTCAGGAGTTCGAGACCAGCCTAGCTAACACGGTGAAACCCCATCTCTGCTAAAAATACAAAAATTAGCTGGGCATGGTGGCAAGCGCCTATAATCCCAGCTACTAGGGAGGCTGGGACAAGAGAATTGCTTGAACCCAGGAGGCAGAGGTTGCAATGAGCCGAGGCCTCTCCACTACACTCCAGCCTGAGTGACAGAGCAAGACTCCATCTCAAAAAACAAAACAAACAAACAAAAAACAACAAAAAGAAAACCAACAACAACAAAAAAGAAGATTAGTTCCTGAGGGGACGGACAGTACCAGAATTGTTAACTAAGTATTCCCAGCACATAGAATAGTGCTTGATGTATTATAAGTCCATGTGTTAATTCATGTGGATGAAGACCCCATTGAAGAAATAGGACATGGAGAGTGGGCAGGGAAGGGTATCCTAGTGAGTATATGGACAATGAAACATGTAATGTGGCTTGTTGTTTGATTTCCACAATTATCTTTAATTTTTTTTACTGCTTATTTAATCTACCTTAAAGGACAACATTGCTTGATTTCTTCCTGGATCATTTCATAAAACTCCATAATGAGAGAGGAAAGATTAAGGACCCCTGTGTTGCTATTGCATATGCTATGATATCTGATAATTTTTTATTTTAATAGTACATCAAGGGTGAGGGAAATGTATAGACTGAGAGATGAGGAGAGCTTTGTGGTTTTGAAATGGCCACAATTACAGGCTATGTAATTAAGGAGTGTGGCTATGAATTTAGGAGAAATGCTGTTGCAGACTCTACCAGACTTTGTATGTTTGCTTTTAGGTCCAGCTGTATTTACCTCTAATATGAGGCCACATATGAAAACTATTTTAACATGTAGTTCAAGCACTACTTGTGATATTTTTGTATTTTTTATAAGGTAGTTTTATTCACAATAAAATGATCACTATTATAAGTCATTTTTTCTTGAGATGAGATCTTGCTTTGTTGTCTAGGCTGTAGTGCAGTGGCTCAGTCACAGCTCACTGTAGTCTTGACCACCCGGGCCTAAGGGATTCTCCCTTCTCAGCCTCCTAGGTAGCTGGGACCACAGGCACACACCACCACACCAGGCAACTTTTTTTATTACTATTTGTAGAGATGAGGTCTTGCTATGTTGCTCAGGCTAGTCTCAAACTCCTGGGCTCAAACAGTCCTCCCACCTTGGCCTCCCAAATTGCTGGGATTACAGGCATAAGCCACTGTGCCTGGCCATTAAGTACATTCTTAAGCACAGTATTTTATTTTAAAATCCATCGCTTACAGTACTTTCATTTGGACAAGACAAAATAAAATTCTTATTAAGTTAAACTTCCTAGATCATGCAGGATAATTGCTTTGATGTTTCAAGATCCTTCCAAACTTTACAATTTTTCTTGCACATGTATAATTTTAGCAAATTGAAATGTAGTCATAAATTGCTTAACGACAGAGATATGTTCTGAGAAATGCATGCTTTGGTGATTTTGGCATTGTGTGCATATCACAGAGCACAAAGATGGCAGAGCCTACTCCACACTGAAGCTATATGGTGCAGCCTGCTGCCCCCAGGCTACAAAACTGTACAGCAGGTCACTGTACTGAATATTGCAGACAATGGTAACACAATGGTGAGCATTTGTGTATCTAAACATACCTAAACATAGAAAAGGTACAGTAAAAATACAGTATAAACAACTTAAAAATGATACACCTGTTTAGTTCATTTATCATAAATGGGGCTTGCAGGATCGGAAGTTGTTCTGGGTAAAGAAGTGAGCACGTGGTAAGTGACTGTGAAGGCCTAGCACATTACTGTGTAGTACTGTAGACTATCAACTCTGTACACTTAGGCTACACTAAACTTATTAAGTAATTGTGCTAGAACATTACAATGGCTACCGAGTCACTAGGTGATAGGAATTTTTCAGCTCCATTATAATCTTATGAGGCCACCATCATATGTGTGATCCTTTATTGACTAAAATGTCATTTTGCCACTTGTGACTGTACTAAACATTAGAGAAGTAGTATAGAAAATTAGAACATGCTGAAATGTCATGCCTCCAGTTCTAGTCCTGTGTCATTAACTAGCTGGGTGATCTTGACCAGGCACTTCACCTTTCTGGGTCTCGCTTTTCTTACCAGCTAAATTACAGAACTAAAGTAGATCATTTTTTAGATCATTTCTATCTCATTCTGACAGTCTACCGATAGAGTCTACAACAGCTTTGTCCAATAGAAAGACATCTGTGAGCCACAAATACAATTTAAAATTATAAATGTACATGTAGCCATGTGAAAAAAAGTAAGAAGAAATAGGTGAAATTAATTTTAATAATACTTACATTACTTAAATCAGCATATCCAAAGTGCTATTTTTTCAACATTTGATCAATATAAAATTATGGAGTTATTTTACCTTTGTTTTATCATATTGAGTCTTTGAAATCCAATGCATATTTTACACTTACAGCATATCTTAGTTCTGACTGGCTGCTTTTTGAGTACTCAATAATCACCTGTGGTTAGTAGCTATTGTATTGGACAACACAGGACTATAGTATTCAGCTAGAAAAAAGTCTTCCATTAAATGGAAAGAAGACTTTCTCAGTAACACTTGTGACATATGAAAACTTTCTTGAAGAGTAGAAAAGAAGCTACATTATCAATTAAAATGATGAGTTTGGCTCAGTTGCCTGGTGCCTGGTGGCTTCAGCCCCACAATAGCAGAAGCTAGAATTTACTCCCTTTTGAGGTTCTATTTTGTTTATCTGCTGTCGCCAGATCCCCAGCTGTGGCTTGAGCTCTGCTGTAGAGTTCTGTTTGCTTTTCTGTGGGTCCTTACCCAGACTATGGTCGCTACTTTCCCAAAAGATTGCATGGCCTCAGCAGAGGAGTGTGCGGCAAGCAGGTGCTGACCCACCCACCCTGGCCTCACCTCAAGGGTCTCTACAGCTCATCCTTTTATTCTTAACTTATCCTCAGCAACACCAACATATGGCTGCTGTGTGTGTGCATTACATGATCACTAATGGTGTGAACGTATCTTGAACAAACTAAACATCATGGTGGGAAGTTGAAGGCAGATGATACTTAGGGCTGTTTTCAAAGTCAAAGAGAAAAGAAAAATAGGAGTTTTCTCATGGTAGGGTTGCCAGATGAAATGCAGAATGCCAGTTAAGTGTGAATTTCAGATAAATAACAAACACTTTTTAGTGTAAACATGCCCCAAACATTGCATGGGATATACTTATACTAAAAAATTTACTATTTATCTGAAATTCAAATTCAACTAGGTATCCTTTTTTTTTTCTTTCTAAATCTGACAACCTTCTTCATGGATATGTTCAGTTCAGGTGTGATTGATCCACAGAGTGATAGCCCCTTTTTTTAAACGTTCCACTGTTGATCTCATACCCTTCAAGAAAGCCTTTTTATGCTTTAGATCGGTCTTCTGCTCAGTTGTTCCTTCCACTATTTTTTGGTAATAACAATTCACTGCAGAACATTTTCTAGGGTCTAATATATTCACATAGAGGTCACAGCAGACTTCTAATGATACCTTTTATGGGCTTTGAAATTCAAAGTCCAATTGTGTTTGGGTAAGTACCTCTCCCAGTGTGAGTTCAATACATCACTGCTTCTTTCTGCCATCTTCCAGCCTCAAGACCTAGTGCTCAGAGAGAAGTCTTTGAACAACAGACACACATGCATAACATACACACAAAGAAGATTCCAAGCAGTAATTCTAAGATAATAAGGAAAAACGTGGCTTCCTAAGTTAACATGGTCTGTAAAGATTTCACTTTCCAAACGAAGAAAGAACTTTTCTATTATTATGTGAAGCAGTTTTCACTTTACTTTCTCAGCCACCAGCTTTCAAACTGCTCAGTGGTCAACTTAACCAGAAAAGGAAGTCTGCCTACTGGTCTATCTGGACCAGGCCCCACAGGGTGCCTTCTCTAAAAACAGCATCTCCCTTCACAGCTGCTGCTGCCTCTCTCACCAGGACCTGCAATCACCTGCCTCAGGCACACGCATATACTGAGGAAGACAAAACAGCTGCGCTTTTAAAGTAGCTCTTCTTTCTCCTTTTTGTCCTGATACACAAGAAATTGTTGATAATTTTGCTCCTAAGTAGAGGGTCTGAGTCAGGTTAGATTGCCTTTGTATGAGATCCAGGACTACTCTAGGCAAAACTGAGGAGTAAGGCTAGCACTTTTATCTCTCCTCTTAAACCCTTTTCGTTCCTCTACATACTCACGCTACTTGACTTCATGATTCTGGCCTCCCAGTACCCTCTGCTGTTCCATCACAACTAATCTCTGATACGTTATTTACATACAGCCAAGCGTTACCAGATAAACATTCATAACAGGAGTTTGCAAACTTTATATCATGAATGCTTTTTGAGAATGTAGTGAAGATGAGGAATCTTTTTCCTAGAACCAGTGCCTACAGAAATGCTTGTGTGTGTGTGTGTGTGTGAATGGTGTAATGGAGTATTATTATTTTTTCTTTTTAGAGATGGGATCTTGCTCTGTTGCCCAGGCTGGAGTTTGGTGGCCTGATCATAGCTCACTGCAACCTCCAACTCCTGGACTCAAGCAATCCTCCTGCAGGGAGGATCCTCAAGCATCCCGAGTAGTTAGGATCACAGGCATGTGCCACCAAGCCCAGCTGATATTTATTTATTTATTTATATTTTGTAGTGACAAACTCTCATTATGTTGCCCAGGCTGGTCTTGAACTCCTGGCCTCAGGTGATCCTCTTGCTTTAGCGTCCCAGCGTGCTGGGATTACAGGTGGGAGCTACTATGTGTGGCTATCAAGGATTATTGACATAGTATAATAATATTAAGAAATGGTAAGAAAAAAAAAACAGTAGATAAAGCAAGAGAATTACATTTTGCTCATTCCTAGCCTGTACTTGAAAAGTGTGAGTTTCCCTGTAGAAGACCAAGGGGCTAAATCATACCATGAAACCCTGGTCTTATATGCATGTGTAAGCATGCCTTGCCTCACACATTCTGAGGCAGTTCCAGAAAAATCATTAAAGGTTGCTGGGCTTGTACACATTACTGTATATATAACACTTCTGTTCTCTCTTCTTTACCATCAATTTAATTCTGGAGAAAAGCAAAATATAAAGCCTCTGTGAAGAAGAAAATAAGTTACCCCAAAGAAAGGCCCCCACCAAGTTTTGGGAGGTGATAAAACTTATAAAGGGAATCGTCTGTACATAGTAAATTGTACATATGTAATTTAGATATGTAAATACACCTCAAATTAATTGTATATATGTAAATACACCTCTAAACCTCAGGTTGTATTTTGGTAGTATCTGGTCAGACCTTATTCTTTCTCTTTCAACATATTATTATAAAAAATGTCCAACCTATTGAAAAGTTTGTCGAATTTTGAGTAAATGCCCATAAATTCACTACCTGTATCATTAATATTTTACTAGATTAGTTGCATATCTAACCATCTACTGATTCCTGTCTTTATACATCCATTTATCTTAATTTTGATGTATTTTGAAGTAAATTACAATTTAATATATTTCTTCTCAGTTATATCACCACGGGTATCTTTATTAATGTTTAATATTTATTTAATTTTTTTTCTTTTTAAAAGGATCCTCTTTTGGTACACAGTTGGCATCAATCATTGACTCCCTGTTCATCCACAAGTGTAGAGGCCAAGGTGACGTCAATCATTCATGGCTCCGTGTGAACTTCTCTAGTGATAGAGAGTAACTCACGGACAGTCAAACATTTGTTCCCCCTCCATTGATAGAACTGTTGCTGGAAAGAAATTGCCAAGTCAGAGTCTACAATCCCTCTACCCTTTGCATCTAGATAAGGCTATGTCACTAGATTTTGTCAATGGATTATAAACAAAAGAGTTGCCTATAATTCCAGGCCTAGATGGTGAAGTAAGGAGTCTGGGGTACCCCAAACTCTCTTTTCATCATTTACTGACTAGAATTCAGGAGTCTCTAATCTTTTGGCTTCCCTGGGCCATATTGGAAGAAGTAGAACTGTCTTGGGCCACACATAAAATACACTAATGATAGCCAATGAGCTTAAAAAAAAAAACACAAAAAAGTTTCGAAATGTTTTAAGAAAGTTTATGAATTTGTGTTGCACTGCATTCAAAGTCATCCTGGACCACATGTGGCCCTGTGGGTCATGGGTTGGACAAGATTGGACTAGATGATACCAGGGTGACCTTGAAGATGCTAGATTGCAGAAGACAAGACCAAAGTAGCTTGGGTTCTTGAGTCGCTATTTGAAGCTGAGCCACCATTTGAAGCTGAGACCGTGATTTAATTGAAAAATGAACTCTATTTTGTTAGGCTGGAGAGATTAGGGGTGGATTGATATTGATGAAGTGCCAAACTGAAAGTAGTGTGTAGAATATGGCCCAGAATCAAGGCTAGTGCACTGGGAGTGTGGAGAGCTGAGCTGATGTATTGGGTGGGTTCAGGGATATGGCATTGGGTAGAATATAATGGAGGAAGAATCATTTATTAAGTGTGCCTTATTTTCTTTAACCTTCACATCCCCACAACTCCCTAACCTCTTTTCTCACTATTCCTCCTGCCTCTGTTCATCCTGATTGAAAAATCTTGTGATGTGTTAGTAAGTTGCTAGTAGGTGACAGTCATGTTTCTTAAACACATGATGGCATTCTTCCTCTTATGCTATGGCTAACTCCTATCTCTGATTGGCACAGTTACAGTACAATGTATATTTGGCATTCCTGCATCCTCATCCAAATATTTGACAATGTGATATTCTGATCTAACTTCCTGAGCTTCCATTTAGATTTAGACATTCTTGAAATATAGAGCTGTCCTTTTCCCCAATACTTCCTTCTCTGTGCGATATCTTTTCCCTTAAAGCTGGATATTTTCTCCTTTTATCATCATTTGTCAACAATCCTGCCAACTCTCAGTGGCATTCATGACCTTGTATGGATTTCATTGGGTTAAATGTCTCAAGTTCATTTTGTTTATTACACATGCTTCTTTCATTGCTATAGTCACTCTGAAGATGTCAGATTTACCCTATGATTCTATTCTCTGATATTTCCTTTTATAAATTACTTGGCATCTTCTCCATTGCTTCTGTCCCCCCCAACTAATTTGTACCTAATAACCTCCAAGGGCAGTATTTTATAGTGTAAGCTGTGCATTTCCCCCCTCTTCTCAATCTTCAGTTGAAATCTCTCTTTATCCTGTTGGCAAGTCTCCTAGAAAATATATTCTTCTCAGGTCCCATGAGATAAACTCTATTCCTTGCCAAGAGCATTTCATTTTGGTGTCATAAGTCATGATTTAAAAAAAAAGCATATTATTTTCTTTGACATAATCTCTATAGCCAGCTGTTCATGTCTCATAACCTCTAGTTGATTCTTAAGTCATGACCTTTAACTGGAAACAGAAAAGTTCACCTTTAGCCTTAAGCAATTTTGGTTTTAGCATAATAATTTATGAAAACTAGAGACACTTTTGCCAATTTTTAGTAGAATAATTTGACCCCACATAATTTATACATGGTACAGATACCTATTGTAATTATAATTAGTTCAAAGAAATTATAACATGGATATATAAAAATCATCATACAAAATGAATGACTACGAGGTATAGGTTCCATTTGGGTAAGAACTGAGGCTAGGATAGGCTGATTCTTGGAGTCAGTAAACTTCAACTTCTAATAGTGCTTAGCCTAGTCCACTTATGTGTAAAGTTCCAGAACTCTCATTGAAAGATGATTTGAGCCTCATTAATAGTTGGGCTTCAGATATTAACAACTAAGTTTAGTGAGCAAGAGAGAGTAGTGGTCATAAAAGCTAGATTGCAGGTGGATGATGTGTACAACTGACCCTCCATGAAGAAAAAGCCACCTGAACTAAGAAAGTTATTAGGCATGACAGTTCAGACTAAGCAACTAGGCTTGACTGTGGGAAGAGAACAGAAGGTAGTCACAAAACACTAGGTAGAACAGAAATTATTAGCTCAGTTCTCTTAGAGGCACTTATGTGCCCAGGAAAGACGGGGACTCTAAGATAATACTAAAATAACCTTCCTTATTATTATGGGGCATAGAAATTCCGTGGTTGTTTATAAAAGTGTATTTGCCTTTTGCATTACTATATCAGCACCCGAGATCAAGGGATAGCGAAAATGTAGAGAGACTATAAATAGCAACAGCAAAATCAGAAACAGAACAACAACAAAAGCTATGTCAACATCATTATGAGAACAAATAATTCCACTGCCATTAAACCTACAAGCAAAGGCAATGGTGAACAATATCTGAGATGAATGGCAAAGAGCTCCCAGAGCAGAAGGAAAGCAGAGATTCTTATGTTTTAAACGGTTTGTTTTAATCAGGTATAGTAAGATGGCAGACACAGAGATAACTGCTTTTGAAAGAAGAGCTTCTTACCCACAGTTTCCAAGATGAGAAGGTGCACCATGCCACACAAGGCCACATAAGGAGGCACAAGCTTAGTCAGGGGCATAAGAAGCTTAGTCAGGGGCATAAGAAGAAAGGAGGAAGCATGGGTGTGAGTCTTGATTACTATAGTGATGAAAAACTGGTAGGTAAGGGTGTCTCCAACTGGGCAGGAAGCAAATCATAGATGTTGGGGTTTGTAGTCAGTAAAAAACGTAGTCTGTTAACATGGCCTTGTGACGCTATATGCCAAAATGTCAATCACAGAATCCCAAGAACAATTATTATATGCAGTAGTGGTGCAGATTGTCTGACAAACCTACTTTGGTGTCTTTGGAGAGAAATCAGAAAAGGAAGAAGCTGAGAAGATTTAGAAAAAGTGGCCTTAGGGAAAACAGAGGGCCTCTCACTTTTAGGAAGAGAACATCTTGCTTACACTTGGAAACATGTGAATTAATGGAGACTTGATGAGGTTTCTCATTTAACAAAGACATTTTGCCAATCTTGGACTACTATTAGATCAGCTCCTACATTTTGAAAGTAGAAGCACCCTGGCCCTAACTCAATCATATAAATGTTAAGGCATTTACCTCTTGAAGACACAGATGAAAGTAGGGAAAAAAAAAAGGATTTTCCTATAACGGTGAGTCAGCCAGAATATGTCAAAGGAGAAAGATGTTTTTTCCTTTTATCATAGGGTTAACCATTCTTGTAGGTGTCAGTATTCTCTGAATATTCATAAATAGTTTAAATTAGTACAAAATGATACAAAATGAAGAATAATATGTGAATAAAAATGTCCTGGGACTGGAAGAATAAACATCATAATAATGTCAACTTAATGTAAAATGTTAACACAGTCAGGTTTTTTTATGGAGATAAGTTATTTATAAAGTTAAAATGGAATAATAAGCATCCAAGAGTAGTTATAGAAACAACAAAATAGAAAAATAATATGTAGGTGCTAGCCATATCAAATATTAAAACATATTATAAAACCTCTATAATTAAAATGACATGATTTTAGCTCATGAACAGATGAAAAGCAAAGGGTACAGAATCAAAATTCTAGAAATAGACAAAATGCGTATAAAATTTTTATGTCTAATAAATGTGACATCTCAAACCAATTGAGAAAATGTAGGCCATTTAATATAAGATGTTGGGACAACTGGTAAGACATTTGAAAAAGATCTTTTCTTACTTCATCCATACAGATAAGTTCCAAATGACACAGTGATATTAATGTAAAAAAAAAAATGAGGCCTGGCGTGGTGGCTAACACCTGTAATCCCAGCACTTTGGGAGGGCGGGGTTGGCAGATCACAAGGTCAGAAGATCGAGACCATCCTGGCCAATATGGTGAAACCCCCATCTCTACTAAAAATACAAAAATTAGCCAGGTGTGGTGGCAAGCGCCTGTAGTCCCAGCTACTCGGGAGGCTGAAGCAGGAGAATCATTTGAACCTGGGAGGTGGAGTACCGTTGTAGTGAGCCGAGATCACGCCACTGAACTCTGGCCTGGCAACAGAATGAGACTGTGTCTCAAAAAAAATAAAATAAAATAATGAAACCATACATGTCGCCAGAAGGAAACACAGGCAAATACCTTTATAAGCTAGGAAATAGGAAGATTGGAAAAAGCCTAACCATGACTGTGAGAGCTACATTCTTGCTGTAGGCCCCGTTTTCTGTCTTTTCCAGCTTTTTAGAAGCTGCTGTGTTCCTTGGTTCATGCCATAAGCCTCTGACTTCTTCCATGTTAACATCTCCCCTGGCTCTGACTTTCCTGCCTTCCTCTTATAAGGACCTTTGGGATTAAATTGAGCTCACCAGGATAACCTCCTCATTTCAATATCCTTAACTTATTCATATCTGCAAAGTCCTTTTTGCTATGTAAAGTAACTAACTCACAGATTCTGAGACACAGGTATCTTTAGGAGGCTACTATTCTGCCTACATAGTCTTTCCTCTGACTCCCAAAGATTCACAGCCATCCCACATGTCAAATACTTTTATCCCATTCCAAGGTTCACAAAAGTCCCTACCCTTTACAGCATGAACTCAAAGTCCATACTTTCATCTAAATCTCATCAACTCAGAGTCCCAAATCTCATGATCTAAATCAGGAAAGGGTGAAACTCTGGGTATGAGCCAGGGGCAAAATTTCTCTTCCTCCGTGGACCTATGTAAAACCAAAAAGGAAGTTATCTGCTTCTAAAATTCAATGGCAGAGGAAGGCAGGCATAGAGTAGCAGTTCCAAACATTTCTTTTCAAAAAGGGAGAAAATTGAAGGGAATAAAGAGACATTGTTCTTAGGTAATTTTGAAATATCACTGGGAAAACTCCATTAGGTTTCAAGGCCTTTAATTAATCCTCTGTGCTTTAACACTCTGCCCCGGGCTCAAAGCCCCACCCTTAGGGTCATTCCTTATTTTATATGAAGGGCAGCATGTATTTTCCACTGAGTTGTTTTATCAGCTTATTTCCTGAATGTAGCAATTCCAACAAGGGGTTGACAGCCTTTTTTTATTGTGTCCTTTCTCTGTCCCTTTTGATCCAAGCTGGCAGTATTTCTGTTGGTATAAAATTCTCAAGTACCTTGTCTTCCACGTATGTCACAGGGATTCACTTCATTAGATGAGAGGCTCCTCCACAGAGGTATCCTAGACAATCTCACTTGTATTGTGGCTTCTGTTGAGTTGACTTAGGGGTTCTGTGAGTAACAAGCCTAACTACAGATGTATTCAACAAGATAGATGAATCTCAAATGCATTATGGGTGGTGAAAGAAGCCAGGCTCATTTATATGACATCCTATAAAGGCAAAACTACAGGGATGGAGAACAGATTAGAGGTTGCCAAAGGTTGCAGTCGGGTCGGGGTGGGGAAGTTTGATTGAAAAAGGTAGCACAAGGTAATTTGCAGGGAACAGTGTTGATAATAAAGAACAGCTGGGCACCCAGCTAAATTGCACTCTCGAGCTTGGAAACTTGGCCCTAAGTGAAAGCAGCTGACCCCATTTTTTCCACCCAAATGATTGCCTTTTTGGCCTGCCCCACCCTGTATCCTGTCCCCATAAAAACAACACCAGCTGGCAGAAAAAATAACGAAGAAAAAAGAGCAACACAATCTGCTGAGCCTTGGGCTGAGCAGTGAGCAGAGAAGCAACAGAACTTCAGGGACCTTATGTTTGCAGAGGGGAGTTGAGCCATAGATGGCTGGGCTTCAGAGAAAGAACACCTTCTTCCTGCACCAACCCCTTTCCAGCTCCCCTTCCACCAAGAGCCACTTTCACTGCTCAATAAATTCTTCTGAATTCATCATCTTTCAAACAGTTCATGTGACCTGATTCTTCCTGGACTCCAAACAAGAACTCAGGTGTCAAAAAGGGCAAGTTCAGGAGGCTGCCACCCTGACCCTTTACTGAGCTGTTAACACTTAGCCATCTACAGACTGCAGGCTGAGTGAAATGAGCCACTCTAGTTCCTGCCCAAAAAGGAGGTCAAGGTCAAGGGAGATATCCCGTCTCATTGATGGAACTGTTCTGTATCTTGTTTTGGTGCTTATACAACTATATGCATTTGTCAAAACTCATAGAGCTGCAGATCACAAAGAGTGATATTTACTCTATATAAATTAAAAATAAGTTATAAAACAATAGGAGACAGAAGAAGCAGAAGGAGGAAAATTTAGACCTCATTAGTTGACTTCACATTCTTGTGAAAGATCCAGAAAGAAAGTGAATATAAGAGAAAAATAAGCTATTTATCTCAGGAAAATACAATTTTTAATTACCCCTTTTCTTTCTCTACCTATTTCATGCTTTGTAAGGAAGGCAGATTCTGTAGAGGAAGCTCAGCACCCATGTTAAAAGCATCCTACAATGACCTCAGCTTTAAAGCTGAGCTTTCATTTCTAATGCTTTAAAATAGAATTCAACAAAGCTAGGGTTTCACTCTCCATTTAAAGTGTACAGCATTTGCTGACCTTTAATTCATTAATAATGGAATAATTTGGATACTACACTATAAGTTACTTGAGGATAAGATCTAGTTCTGCCTCACTTCGCTTTTCTCAAACTTCCTATCACGATCCCTTGCTAATATTGCAGGCCCTCCATAGAGCTACAGTTACTAAATACATCTGTCAGCAAACATTCTCTCTTAGAAATGCAAATGCCCTACAGGCTTTGAGTTTTTTTATTGTTGTTGTTAATACTGCCTTATATTTCTTATATTTTCTACAGTAAACATAAATTACTTTTATAATTAGAAAAAAGCAATAAAAGTTATTTTGCAAAGCAAACACATCTGGGAGGGTTGTTTCAACCTTATTGCTTTTCTTGAAAGGAGTTCTGTTGCACAGAGGGAGTGAGTTTTGACTTGGAAGGGGTAAAATAAGTCATTTGACAACAAGGACTACTTTTGGAATGGGGCTTAGAGCAGCTGGAGAACACCAGAGGTTTGAAATAAATGTAATATTGTCAAAGTTTTTTCTGATACCACTACATTAATAATAATAGGAAGAAGTAATTTTGCCTTTTTCTCTTTCATCCAGACTGACTTGATTCTTGAGAGCAGGAATCCAGAAAACTTCATATTTGCTACATGTTTTTCACCCCCAAGTACAGAAGCTAATGTCAGTTGGTGGCAAAGTTCTTCAGATCAGCAGGGAAATTAGAAAAATAAGAACAGTGTAGACAGTTTTACATAGAGCTGTTTAGTCATTTAAAAATTTTTGATATAATCTCCTCTCTAATTTTTATGTTAGAGTATTGTTTACTTTATGGAGTGATAATGATAGAGGATCTCAATTATTCATTAAAGACTTTTCAAGTCCTTAAAATCTAAATCTGGGCTTTACCCATTAGACTGTAAGCTCCATGATTACCATCATGGAGTGTGTTTTAGTCTTTACCTCCTACTTTCATACCCCTGTGCCTAGCACTGTGTCCAGCATATAATGATATAAAACAGTATCTGTTGATTCTCTGACTATGGTAATTCAGCTACATTATGACCTGTTTGTATTTCTGAATTAGATTGGAATCTCATCCCATTGAATAACTCTTCAGGTGATGCATTCCAAGTTGACAGAAAGTTCCTAAACGGTATGTTCTCTTGTTATAAATTTCAAACATAACTCTTTCATATTCCATTTGGTGTAATTCTGACAAAAATATACACTAGTTTGTTCACTTATTAGTAGTCTGACACCTTTCAACAAAATGGAAGCTTCTGTGAGTTTAGTACAGAGCCTGACACATAGAAAGTGTCTTAACTTTTTTTGTTGAATGAATCACTGTGTTAACTCTATCATCTGCCTGGTGACGATGTCTTGGTTATGTTATGCCCTATGGTGGTAGGCATATCTAGCATTGTGTAATCACATTTTTAGCCTTCTCTGCCACCATTCCATGTCATGTGCTACTGGGACATTAAACTCTCAGAGATGGTATCTGGGCTGGGTGTTAAAAAGATAGGTCTAAATTTTCCAGGTGTGAGTGTAGAGGGATTGAAGGAGGAGGTATGGGAGGAAAAAGAGGGAACTATGTACCAAATAGAACAGCACATTATTTCAGGCTCAGAATGACAGACTTTTTCTCTGTCTTGAAATATTCATACTTCTTCAGATGCCCCTAAACAAAATAACTTACTGTGATTTCTTGTATCACGTTGGCCTCTTAAGTGGACTAAATCCTTTAGGAGGTTGAAACCACCTGTTATTTACCTTTGGTTTTATAGAATCTTGTCCAAAGAAGTACCCAATGAATATTAATTAAATAAATGTCTAAATGTAAAATCTTTCTAATAATAACAGTAAAGTATTTCTGTATCACTTTACAGTTTACAAAGACTATTGTTAGATTCATTAAACTGTTGAGGTAGGTAGAGGAGATCCTTTTCCCCATTTTTCTAGTAAGGAAACTGAAGTTCACAGAATTGAGCATAGTCCAAGATCATAAAACCAGAGAGTGGTGAAGCTAAGACTTAAATCTAGGTCTCCTTACTTCAAAGCCAATGTTCTTGGTATTCATCCATACATTCTTTTGTTCTTTCCTTCAATGAGTATTTACCAAATAGTACATTTTCCTTGATTCTTACATTTCCAAGCACAGGATAGGGTACACGTAGAGAAGTTAAGGAATGTAAGAGCTCTCAAAAGGACATACCAGGTTGAGATCAGCAATGATATCTGGGGGTACCTGGAGCTAGTGAGGGGAAAGAGCAGGCTGGGAAGTGAAAACTGATAATAGCATAATTCTAAGTTGAGTAGGGAAGGTTTAGTCCCAGGGAAATCATTTTAGGGAAAAAAAAGGGGGTAAAAAAAGAATAGGGATAAATGCAATACACATTCTGGATACAGTTTATGAGTCCAATCTGTATGCACAGTCTGGATACAGATTTGTATGGAGGCAAGACTCAATACAAGGCTCTGCACCATCTGGAGACAGAGCTGATCTTGAGCCAGCAGTGAGTAGAAATACTTTCTCAGAGGACCAGAGATCTTTCAGATGGGGTTGCAAACAGAGTCTTCATAAGGTTTTTTCTTGCACATACTTAGATATACCATTGATTTGGGGATGACCTGTGTTTATTTCTACACTAAGGCTGCAAAGTAAATCAGTTTAGTTTGTGAAGTTTCTCGTAGCCCCTCTTTCTAAGAATCACATATCAATAATGTCAGTGACAATATTCAGATTTAGTGCATCAAGTCAATGGGCCTAAATGCAGATTATGGAACAGCTTTTCCATATTGGCAATTCAGCAGGTATACAAAGTGCCACACCCTGACGACTTGCTGCTAAAATGTTTTCCATATTGGGAATTCAGCAGGAATACAGAGCACTACACCCTGAGAACCTGCTGCTAAAATGTTTATTGTCGTTTAGGGACAATTATTCCCCACATTCATAATATATTCTGCTTTAAGAGGTGATTATAAAATTCAATTTTAAGAAACACATTAAATAAAAGTGTTACTCTTGATTTTACTTGAGTTTGATGGAAAAAACTAATAACAACACTAGACAAATGTCAGCATTGTGATATGTAATTAAATTATGTATCACCCAAAGAGAAATCTGTTTTCTTTCTCTTTGACTCTTCAGCTGAAATATGTGCAAATTTTGTTCTGTAGTTTCCATTCCATTTAGTGTCTGTAAATCTGTCCTAACCCGTTTGCTTGCTCCCGAACTCCACATTCCATTTTCCTTTACTTGGGAGGGGGTCTATTAATGACAGGATGGCAAACTGGGATCCCTAGACAATGTGTAATCAAGATGTGTGCTCAGACTTCCACTATTTTTAACACTGTGTAAAGACATGTTCCTCTGATGAGTCAACATTATGATCCACTAATTGAAGCCTGAAAGCAGAATGAAATTAATGCCTCATAAAAACACAGTGTCAGGCCTGGACAGAGAGGGGTGTCACACAGTGTATGAATTTCATAATGCATCAGAGGGGCAGAAAAGGACTAATTTCCATTTAAAAAAAAAAAAAACTCATCCCCTCAGAACTACAAAAACTGCCATGACTAGACATCTTTTCCTTTCTAAAGGCTTCATAAAAACTGTGATGAAAAATGAACCATTTTTAGAAATCCCTAACCTCTGGAAAGACTAAGGTTGCCAAGCTTTTACCTAATGGCTTTGTCATTTCCAGCCTCTCCAGCTTCCTCTGCAAATGCATTTTCTTGTTGATGGAAAGCCTCCTGCCCTTGCCTATTAGTATTTATTTGGTTGATGTGGGATTGAAATTTCTATGACTGTTATCTGATCCTAGATAGATCTTTAAACCCCATGTAATGGAAGCTTTTAATAAAGCAGTGATTCTCTAGGTTTATTCATTCCCTCACTACTGCTGAGAATTCTTTCTAGTGAATATTAATAATGGGTATATTTCATAATTATTAGGCTTGTTCAGTTACAAAAAAGACAATGAGAACTACTGATTCAAATATAAAGGAGGAAGCCATTATATTTGAAGCAGTAGACTGGCTTGGTATAAAGGGCGCTTCAGGAAAAAACTCAGTTTTTCCTCTACTCTTACACCACAATGACAACCAACATAGAAGACATCTATGACCCAATGTGGGGGATTTCTCCCGCACAACAAGTAGCAGACACCAGCTGGGTGTCCTCTAATTCAATTTCATCACTATCTACCTGAAGATAGCATCACATATCACAAGGTGAGGGCTCAGTCCTCAACACTGCCCCCGTCCCACATCAGTTCCAAGTCTCAGCCTCCAGAACTTCTGACTGACTGGCTTCAAGTTGGGGTTCCTGTGATACCCACTTGTGGTTTGAGTAATTTGCTGGGCAGTTCAAAGAATTCAGGAAAACACTTACTTATGTTTACTGGGTTTATTATAAAGGATATTACAAATGTTACAGATGAAGAGCTGTGTAAGGTGAGGTATTGGAAAAGAAGTGCAGGGCTTCCATGCCCTCCCTGGGTGCATCACCCTCCAGAAACCTCCACGTGTTCAGATATCCAGAAGCTCTCTGAACCCAGTCCTCCTGGGTTTTATGGAAGCTTCAGGACATCAGCATTCCTTCCCCCAGGGTATGCGGTGGGACCCTCTCTGGAATGAGAGTCTAAGATCCACAATTAGAAAGGTTGGGGAAGAATAGAATCCTGGCTTGGAGCAGGTAAGAGGAAGGAAGGAAAATGTCAGAGAGATTCTGTTTCCACTTCTCAGGCCTAACACAGCCAACTTTATAACAAAAGACTGTAACAAGGGCTATGGGAGTTATAAGCCAGGAACTGTGGACAAAACCAATACATGTACCATAACACCACAATGGGAAAAGGAAAAGTGAGACAAATAAATGGAGACATTCAAATCCTTCTGAGCACCTGCTGAAAGTATACTCTTTGAGGAGATGAGCACTCACCAGTACTAAAGGAGGTAGGCACATTGATGGGAAATGGTTATAGAGCATGGGCAAGGTCTTTAAAAAACTTATGTAGCTGTTGGAATGATGAGAACAGAGAAAAATCTGAGATCCTGATTAGCTGTGTGTCTTGACCAGGTAGCCACACCCCTCAGTTCTCAGTTGTATACCAGATGATCTCTAAGAAAGTAACATTCTGACATTTTACTATGTTTTATGAGCATGCTGACTTTGCATATATATAATTTTTTCCTGTTTCATTTGCTAAGTAAAATGGAAGTTACCTCCAGGTAAAACTGAAAAGGCTGCTTTAGATCCTAAGGGACCATATGTTCCACTTAATTCAAAAGAATAAGCACTTACTGAGTGTCTACTATGCACCTGGCTAGTAGTATATTAAGGACTCTAAGAGGATTCAGAAAAAAAATATAGCCCAATCTGTTTTGATTAAGAACTAACAATGTAATTGTGATAAAACAAAAATAGTTGAAGAAGAGTGTGAGTTTCTAATAAGATTCTGAATTAAATATTATGTAATCAAGCTACAGTTAGTTCATCCACTGGAAATCTTTTTAGAGGTTCATTGGCCATCCTTTAGATTTATAGTAAAGGTGTTTCTTGACCACTGTTTATTTAGCAAGTCAAAAGTGCTAAAACCTGAAGTCAGGGATCATAGGGAGTCATGGGTGGGCAAGACTGGGTTTCCCACAGTACCTAAAGTACTTGTGAATACAGCCAATACATGTATTTATCTTATTGGTTAAAGCCACTTTAACATTCTTTTTTCATTCATCCTCAACTTTATGTCTGCCTCCCCTACCTCAGCCCCAGGTGAGGACATCTGTTAGAAATTCTACATTAAAACATAAGTAGCAACTTGATAACAGAAGTTCTGTCATTTAGCCTCAGATATATTCATCCAATTAAGGGCTCAACTTGCTCACACCTTGCTTGCATGTTATTTATAGAAATGGTACTATTTGCAATACAAAAATTGTGAAGTAGAGAGAATGAGGTTGAATTTTTAAAGAGTGACTTATTTTTCTTAGAATTGCAATTGAATTAGTCCTTTAATTAATGTCAGATATGCATAAGCATCTCCATGTGGAAAAAAATTGTGGAAATCTCTTTCAGAATGTAATTGGGGAGATCCTCAAGTCAGATGCTTAGGCTAAATCCTGGCTCTTAGAAAATGAAGCAAAGAGAATGTAAAATTCTCTTTTTTCCTGACACACTGAAAGTATCAGGTATGCCGGTGGGGTTGGGGGGGTGAGAGGGGATTAATGCATATGACAACCTACTTCTGTCACTCTTCAATAAAATAAGACTGTCCTATGCCATTCAATAAAAATATCAGTGTGTGTGCAGAACACCCAAGAATTAAGAAAGGCTTCTTATACTAGCAATCGATACATCCCTTAGGAAATAGCCTATTCTAGTTGAACTGGAGTTGCCCGATGGGTTCTTCTTGCCTGCTGCACAGATAAAACCAATTCACAGAGACAGTAGTATTGCAATAGAGAAAGATTTTAATAATCACTGGGCTAGCCAAGGAGAAGGTTGGGAGAACTACTCAAATTAGCCTCCCTGAGAACTCAGAGGTTAGGGTTTCTATGGATAATTTGCCAGGCCGGGAGCTAGGAAATGGTTGCTGATTGTTTGGGGTTAAAATCATAGGGGTATGAAAAATAGTCCTCACATGCTCAGTCAGCCTCTGGGTGGGGGGGCTACAGGACTGACTGATTCAATCACAAGTCGTAGATCTGGGAGGAGTTAGTCTCTGGAACACAAAAGTCTGATAAATATCTCAAAAAACCAATCTTGGATTTTATAATAGTGATATTATCTATAGGAACAACTGGGGAAGTCACAAATCTTGTGATCTCTGGCCACATGACTCCTTAGCAGTAAGGGATTGCAGAAAAGCTAGCTAAGGAACAAGGGCTGGTTATTGTTAAACATCTTAGCCGAATTCAGGTCCCTCCCATAATCCTAGTCTCCTGGTCTTTCATGAGTCTTACAAAGGCGGTTTCAGTACCTAAAGAAGGAGGGTGTCAGTTTTAGGGAGGGGCTAGTATCATCCTTGCTTCAAAGTTAAACTATAAACTAAATTCCTCCCAAGTTAGGTTGGCCTACACCCAAAAATGAAGGAAGACAGCCAGCCTGTGAGGCTAGAAGCAGGATGGAGTCAGCCATGCTCAGCTTCTCCTGCTGTCATAATATTTGCAAAGGCAGTTTCAGAACTGGAGGAGCCACAAAGAAAGATATTATAGATGAGTATTACAGGTAAGAGAGAGTAGTGACTGATCTAAGGAGCAGTGTAACTGACTTTGAGATATACCCTTATCCTCTCTGAATTTAGCTGGTCCTACCTGCTACCCTCAGCGGAGCAACTTTATGTGATTTTTTTCCACAAGAGATACTTTCAAGAAGACTAAGTCTGTAAGTTGGACCAGACCATTGCAATTGTTTCTGTACTGAATTTGAACTACAAAACACAGAAAAAGTGGTCAGTTATTCCTTAAGCTAAAAGGACAATTAGAGTCAGGGCTGGAGTCAACACCATTCCATGGAGACGCATGCAAGCATAAATTTTGAGGGAGCAGAAAACACAGAAGTAGATGATGTTGTGCTGCAGAGAGGGGAACCTAGCATATATAGGGAGGGACATATACACTAGTCAGTAACAAAGAACAAGAGTAAGAGATGGAGGGAGAGCACCCTGACTCAGTTCCTAACTTTCTTGTTCTCAGTTTCAGGTCATGTGCAGCCTGGCTATGCTTAATTTTGGGGTAATGTTGTCACTTGTTTTCAATAACCATATCTCATGACTTTGCTTTTGCCAGTCTGATTAGGTTATTGTCCTTGCAACCTGACTACATGCCTAGAAAAAGACACAGTGAATTAGGAACAGAGTTAGAACTTAAAACTTCAACAAGGCCTCTACCTTCCAGACCAGTGGGATGCCATTTTACCCATGGCATCCCAGTGCCAGCTGACCAACCACAGTGCCTAGGCTAATATCCCTTTATCCAAGGTTTTATTTGGTTGTTTCCTAGCACTTAGTAAATAAAATTTTGCAACAGAATTAAAAATCTCAAAAAACACACACACAAAAATACAAAAAACAAACCCCGTAAAACCACACAAACTCGTAGAGGGCTTAAATGATATATATAAGAAGATAGTGTCTGGACACTCATTTCCTCAAACATTAGGCTAATTTTTAATAATTTCAAATCTTCTTAGGAGCAGTACTGCATTTTGCTACTCTGCTAAACTGCTGGATGTGTTTTTTTATCTATAAATTATTTAAACCTCTTATTATTATTATTATTATTATTATTATTATCTGAGACACAGTCTCACTCTGTTGCCAGGCTGGAGTGCAGTGGCACAATCTTGAGTCACTTCAACCTCTGCCTCCTGAGTTCAAGTGATTCTCCTGCCTCAGACTCCCAAGTAGCTGAGACTACAGACACACACCATCACACGTGGATAATTTTTGTAGTTTTAGTAGAGACACAGTTTCACCATGTTGGCCAAGCTGGTCTCAAACTCCTGGCCTCAAGTGATCCACCTGCCTCAGCCTCTCAAAATGCTGGGATTACAGGCATGAGCCACTGCGCCAGGCCAACAAATACTATTTTTTGGAAACACACTACTAAGTGAAAAAAAAAGCCCGGATTACAAGGAAGTATGTATAGTATGTTCCCAAGTATCTTTTGTAGTTACCTTATTATCTTTACTGGTTCTCTTGTTTTATGTGTGGGTGTGTATTTGAATTACTACCAATGGTTACTAACTGTCAACCTGAAAAACTCTTTCAGTATTTTTTTTTTTTTGAGATGGAGTCTCACTCTGTCACCCAGTCTGGAGTGCAATGGTGCAATCTCAGCTCACTGCAACTTCTGCCTCCTGAGTTCAAGCAGTTCTCCTGCCTCAGCCTCCCAAGTAGTTTGGATTGTAGGTGCCTGCCACCACGCCTGGCTAATTTCTGTATTTTTGGGCAGAGACAGAGTTTTGTTATATGGGCAAGGCTGGTCTTGAACTCCTGATCTCAGGTGAGCTGCCTGCCTCGGCCTCCCTAAGTGCTGGGATTACAGGTGTGAGCCACTTCACCTGGCCCAGGGCGTCTTATAAGGAAAGTCTGGTAAAAACCAAAATGAAAAACAAATAAAAAAAACCCTTCCCTCTGTGTTTGTTTATCTGTCATGTCTTCATTTCTTATTTTTTATTTTTAAAAGATAGTTTTGCTGGATTAATATTCTTGGATAAGAAGGTATTGTTTTGTTTTGTTTCTTTCACCACCTAAGTTGTCATCCCAGTGCTTCTAGCCTCCATTGTCTTCAGTGGCAAATCAGTTGTTAAATGTACTCAGATGCTTTTTATGGGAGGAATAGCTTTTTCTTGCAGCTTTCAAAATTTTCCTCTCTGGCTTTCAGCATTTTATTATGATGTGTCACAGAGTGGGTCTGTTTGCATTTTGCTTACTTGGAGTTAAGCTTTTGGATGTGTAGATTAATTTTGGACATTATTTCTTCGAAAATGTTTTCTACTCCTTTCTCTCTACCATCTCCTTCTAGTACTGCCAGTGCTTCTATGTTAGTGCACCCAGTGGTGTTCCACATTTTTCTTAAGCTCCATTTCTTTTTCCTTTATTCTATCTGTTCTTCAGATTGCATAATGTCTATCAATCTATCTTCAAGTTCTTAGTTATTTTCTTCTTCCAATTCGGATCTACTTCTGATCCATTTAACAACTATTTTTATTCAGTTGCTGTACTTTTCAACTCTAGAATTTCCATTTGGTTGAGTTTTATTTTTATGATTTTTATCTTTGTAGTGCTTTTTTCTATTTGGTGAAGAATTATCATCAGACTTCTTTAAACATGGTTTCTTTTAGTTCACTGAACATGTTGATTACAAATGCTTTAAAGTCTATGTCTGCTAAGTTCATCATCTGGGCCCTCTTAAAGTCTGTTTTTATTGCCTATTTTTTCCCCTGTGTATGGGTAACAGCTTAGTATTTCTCTAGAGTGAATACCACTCCATAGTGTTGAAAACTCATTTTTGTTGAAAACTGTACATTTTAGGTAATATATTGTAACAATCTTAGATACTGATCCCTTTCTACTTGGAGCTTCTTTTTGTTTTTGTTCACTTAATACTTTAGTGGATTGACTGAAATATTTTAGGGAAGTGTATTTCCTCCATTGTGTGAAGTCTCTGATGTCACCTTTTGGAAGGCATATCCATTAGTATTCGGTCACCCTTGGATGATAGTTGTTTTAGCAGGCCTCTCTTTAACTGACACTTTCCGTGATAATTCTCTTAATTCCTCTAACTCTATCAGTGTGACACCAGCTATTAGGTTCTGCTAATTTATGAACAATTTCTCTGTTGTCTTCAACAATGCTCTGTGTCATAAATTGCTCCACAGTCTTATCCAGCTAAATTGAGAGACCTTTTCAGGTCTGGGTTTTTAAAAAAATGCCAGTCTTTGAGATTTGTTCTGATCCCAGGAGGTCTCTTCTTAGCTGTCTCTTTCCCTGATTCTCTCTGGTAAACTGGTCTATGCATTAGGTTATTGCTCTCAAGAAGCTATCAACTTCTTAATTGTATACCACCAAAATCCAGTTTTTTCTTGAGAGCATCCTTAGGTTTTAACTTCCCTATACCCTTTTCCAAATAAAGTCCATTTTGTGGGGAGAGACACTTACACCTCTTTATTTTCACGGAATTTTCTCCTGATCAAAATCTCTGAGCCACTCCTTAGATGGACATAGGGACTGTGGCCTGCTTCTTGGGACACCCTGTTTTAGAAGGAGGGTGTTGGGTGGGGCCAGTAGCCTCTAGTCTGTTTTGTTTATCTCTAATGGATGAAACTTCGACCCTATGAATGAACTAAAATGAGGCAATCAGGGCCTCATATTGTCTTCTGAACCTGTTTTAAGCCTTCTACTGTATGAATGAATGGTGGGAGCCCCAACCTCTCAGTCACACTTGCCAGGAACTTAGCTTCTGAAAGATGGAGGCAGTTGGAAGGGTGGTGACAAATGGTGATTGTGTGCTTCTTCTAGAAGGCATTGTTTCCCTTGGTTAAGAGCTTAAGGGATCTGGAGCCTGATCTTCTGGGTCACACCAAACCAGAATGGAGCTTCTTTTATGTTGAGCTGAAGAAGCAGAGTGGGTTTGCAACACAAGTACCACAGACACCAGCTGTTATTAGCAAAATTTAATAGATTTTTGTCCATCAATGTTTACTTATCGTAATTTACAGTCCAATTGTCATAACCAATTTATAATGATTTGTTCAAGAGTTTTTAAAATAATTTTCACCTGTTATGGTTATTTTAATTGGGAGTAGGTTGCCAAGGCTCTTCACACTGCTATTCCATAAGTAGAACTCAAATGAGTTCCTTTTTAATATTTCACAGTTTCACATAATTTTCTATAATTTCTATCATGACTATGTATTACTTGCATTATCAGATACAATAAAGAAAAACAAGGTCAAATATTTCATAAAAAAATTAGTTTTCCAAAAATAGGGGAAAGTAATGTTTAATAGATTTTCAGAGGTTATTTCTTTAATGAATAGAAACAAATCTTTTGTATTTGAAATTCCAATTATTTTCATACAAACAGATGCATCTAATCAGCTTAAATATACATGAAAAGAATTGGTTCTCTTAAATATTCTCACTCTTCCTTTGCAATCAATTCTTATACCAAGACTTTGCAGCTTTGGGTCTTGCCCCTGTCTAAAGTAGAATGCAAATTATTTTCTCCATTCTATCTAGACTGAGAATTCTTGAGGTCGCCACAGTTTTCCTGCTCATGTTTGGACTTCATGGTATTCATCATACTGTTTACTTGAAATAACATTAATTCAGAATTGATGTATGTCAAAACTGTTAACATCCTGAGATTTTACCCTATTTGTGAGCTAACAAGTTAGTGTGCCAAAGTTTCATACATACTGGCAGAAGACACAAGACTCAGATGAAAGACAAAGAACATCTTACTACTCACAGCAATAGCCATGGCCAGATTATTACCATTTTGCTTTGTTTCTCTGAGCCCCAGTTCCCACAGGGAAACCCCATGAGGGCCAGGTTATTCTTACACACCAATAGGTTGCATTATAGGAGAGGAACCCCAAGGTTCTGGGAGCCAAGTCTTTTATAATGCACAATAATTCTGCCTAAACTTTGCACTAGAGAGAGACATTATAAACTGGACAGTAAATAAACCTGCTGTTTGCTACTGAGGGAAAGTCTCTCTCTGTCTACCTAAGTTGTTTGCTATACAAACATCCTTAAAAAGACAGTCCAGAACAAAGCTAGTCAGTAGTGCTTATACATGCAACATATACATAAATGTAAGAAACCAATGGAAAATTGCCTCCCAACAATGTGAATTGCTTAGGTCCAAAATTACAAAAACAACCTAGTTAGAAAGCAACAACTAGGAATGGAAATGTTGTAAGAAAAAGCGTTTTATATAGGTGAAGTCTTCGTATAACTGAAGCATATACTTACAAATATCAAAAGTTGAAAAGATAAATATTTTGGTAAAACGTCAAAAATATGTAACAAATTCTTGTGTCATGTTAAACACATGATGGAAACACTACAGACATTTGTTAACATGCAGGCACAAAATAACAGTCATAACTTGTTCTGTAAGATCACTGTGCTCCGGGGAGATTATACTGCTAGTTGCATAAAAGGCCCCTTCGAGCAAATGTGACAATGCTCTACAGTAGGAATTGGCTAACCGTCTAGTCAGACATGGGTGATTAAATACTCAGAGCCAGCAGCTGGATACACAATTATTTAGGAATCAAGCTCAGAACACTACTTCTAAGAGCAAAAGAATTCTAGGATCTTATACCCTGTTCATGGAGTGGTGGAAAGTATATTTTCAATATGTCAGGCAATCTATATCTTAACACTAATTTTAATCAATGAAAATCAATGAATAACACCCATTATGCTAAATACAATCCACTAATTTCACCAGTGAAAAAACTGTTTCTATCAATTAGTATGCTAAACAAAAAAACCTCCAGTGTGAATCAAAATAGTTTAAAAAGGATTGTAACTGGGTCCTTTCATATTAAATGCTAGTAAGTGTATTCTTAATTAGGAAAAAAGACTGCCTCAGGGTGTACAGTAATTCTCAATACTAGACATGTATATTCGCTGAACTAGTATGCAGTATAAATTATAGGTCTCATGGTAAGGGTTTACCATTAACCCATTTTTAGTTGAGATAAAGAGGCACAGAGATGGTGGAAAATTTGCTTGGGCTCTCAAAGGTAGGAAATATCAGACCTAGTTCAGCATCCACATTTGTTCTGTGCTAGGTTCTGCTGCATCTTCAAAATTTCCCTATATTCTGTCTCTACCAAGTAGTCGATTTTCATTATTTACTTCTTTTATGGGTCTCCTTTCCCTGTTTCTATTAGTTAGCAAATTCAAATTTGCTGGGAGCTGGATATCTAGATAGATGTGTTCTTTGAACTTTTTGCTTTAAATTGCTGTCAATAGGACTGAATGAAAGAGTAGGGCCTGGGTTGGGTCTTGGGGGCTTGTGGTAGCTGCCTCTGGGATTCCTAAGGGCTGCGGAAATCTATTCTCTCTGTAAGTGGGTTTGTGACTGTGTTTAATTTTAAGGTTAACAAAAGGGAGAATGGGAGCAGGTGATGGTTGGGTTGTGCTTGATGACTCCAGCTCCATTCAGGAGCACGTTTCTGTGGTGACTGGCTGGTATTGTGTAAGGATGATTATTAATTCCAACTATCAGCAGGGCTTGAGCCAGATTGATCTCCATATGGCAGAGGGACACAAGAGATCCGAGTGTAGCCACAGATATACACAAGTCCCAACCTTATCTGCACGCTGGCACAGAGCGTGTCAGTTTCTAATTCTTCCTTGGGAATATATCATTTGATTCATGTGTGAAAGATCAGTGAGGGAGGAGTATAAATCCCACTTTTGTTCAGCCTTCTGGGCAGTTCGAGCCTGCTAATTTCTGCAATATGCATGATGTACGGCAACCTCTCAGATTTACAGTCTCTCCTTCAAGTCAAAATTAAGCAGGAGACCATTTATTAACATTTCAAAGACAGAGACCCATGTTCTGGTTAACACTACAATTTTGGAGAATTTTCATGAGTGAAAAACCCTTCTGAATCTCTTTACCCAGGCTGTTGATTTGTGGGAATGTGTAAGCATACGTGATTGTTGGAGGGTATGTTTTTTCGTCTGTCTCTCCTTGTATCTACATAGCTTATTATCTCTGGTCAAATGTCTCTTCATCTAACAGATATTTCCTGACCACACAGTATAAAATAGAAATCATTCTCATCCATTCACCTCTCTCTCACTTCCCTATTATACTGTCTTTATATATTTTCATAGAATGTATTACCATCCCATATATACCTATATGCTGGTTAGCTGACTCCTTCACTTAGAATTTAAGCTCAGTGACAGCAAGAACTTTGTCTTGCTCCTGGAGACATCCTTACAGCCTAGAACAATTCCTGGCACACAGTAGGGATTCAATATATATTTGATAAAAGGAAATGAAATTAAATGTTTACAAAGTTACTTCTCCTCTTTCCAGTGACAATGGGGAAAATGTAGCTAATATCATTCAACATTCAAAATAAAGAACTTAAATTTGCACAATGCTGTTGGCAGAGAATATTTCATTTAACTGCTATTAGCCCTTGTCCTGGAATGACTTCATGCAATTGAATTGCAAATATTTCTGCCTTTACTTGGAAGAAACAGTAGAATTATTTGGTAGTAACTAAATGTTTTTTCTCCTGGTTTTTTTTTAACATGCAATTACTATCTATAGAATAACTAGATTATCCTTAATGACAAGACACAAATAATGAGCATTTTGATTAAGACAAGTTGGTGAAAGGCTAAAAGCTAATAAAAGTTGTTTTCTGTTTTTTTTTTTTTTGAGATGGCGTCTGGCTCCGTCACCCAGGCTGGAGAGCAGCAGCGTGATCTCGGCTCACTGCAACCTCTGCCTCCCAGGTTCAAGTGATTCTCCTGGCTCAGCCTCCTGAGTAGCTGGGATTACAGGCACATGCCCCCATGCCTGGCTAATTTTTGTATTTTTAGTAGAGACAGTGTTTTACTATGTTGGTTAGGCTGGTCTCGAACTCCCGACCTCATGATCCACCCACCTCAGCCTTCCAAAGTGCTGGGGTTACAGGAGTGAGCCACTGCGCTTGGCCAAGTTTTTTTAAAAAAACAAACAAACATGGCTCCCTCAAATTGAGCAAATTGACTATATAATGAGAAAAAAGCTTAGTTACTCAGTGGCTCCCAAATGAAGCCTTATTAATGTTTATTACTTTAAATCTGCAGATCCTAAAATTAATTATTCTATTATTTTTCTTTAAAGTTTAATTTAACAAGTAGCCATAATGACACAACAAATCTTTCAGGGAAGGTCATTATGAAGAAGACAGGTGAGGTTAACCCAATAATGCTTAGAAATTGCTAATGTACATATTCAACAATATACTCCTTTCCAGAACCACCAGCCTTTATCGAGCAATTTCTTACACGTCTCCAGAGAAGAGGCAACATTTTCACTTTGCCAAAATTTTGGCACTGAATTCTAAAATCCAGTAGGACAATGGCTCCCAGGATTTTACGTACTTTTTCATGATTTTCATCCATTCTATGGTGGAGTGCGAAATGAGGTAAATAATTAGTCTGTCCACCAGACACCACTCTCAAAAGAGAGTATATACACCTCAGGCCACCCACACTTCAAAAGGCCATTATCAAAGGCTATTTCTGCACAGGCTTCTCAGTTGGTCATGTCTACTTTTATCCTTCATGTATATTTTTGCTGTCAGTTGTAAAATTCTTGCCGCAGCTCTCATATCTCTTCCAATCTCCAACCTACCTATCTCAACCTCCCTGTTTTTCTTTTTCCTTTTATTAGAGATAAGGTCTCGTTATCCAGGCTGATCTCGAATTCCTGGGCTCAAGTGATCCTCTTTCCTCAACTTCTAGAGTAGCTGGGACTACAGGCATGAACCACTGTGCCCAGCTCCAATTCCCATTTTTAAGGTCAAACTTAGTTCAGCCTCTCTTAGGAAACCCTGTCTGGCTACTTTAGCTGATGAGTCCGAACCTTCACTGGCATATAAAACTATAATGGTGATTATGATGATAATGATGATGGTGATGATAACAATAAACACTTATTAGACTCTTACAATGTACCATAACTGCAGGTTAATTGCATTATTTTACTTGACCCTCCCATACCATATCAGGTAGATACTATCATTATTCACACTTTTGCAAATGAAGCTTTGAAGTATTTGTTAATGTCAGAAAATATTCACTAGATACAGGTGAAGACTGTAGTCAAACCCAGTGAATTCTTATAATGCAGAACTTCATTCCATGCTGCCTTACACAGGCATACTTCAGAGATAGTGTCTGGTTCCAGACTAACATAAAAGAGCAAACATTGCAATAAAGTAAGTGATATGGTTTGGCTGTGTCCCTACACAAATCTCATCTTGAATTCCTTTGTGTTGTGGGAGGGACCTGGTGGGAGGTAATTGAATCATGGGGGCAGGTCTTTCCCATGCTGTTCTTGTGATGGTGAATAAGTTTCATGAGATCTGGTAGTTTTAAAAATGGGAGCCTCCCTGTACAATCTGTCTTTGCCTGCTGTCATCCATGTAAGATGTGACTTGCTCCTCCTTGCCTTCCATCATGATTATGAGGCCTCCCCAGCCACGTGGAACTGTGAATCCAGTTAAACCTCTTTCTTTTGTAAATTGCCCCATCTTGGTTATGTCTTTATCAGCAGCATGAAAACAGACTAATACAGTAAGTCACACAATTTTTTTGGTTCCCTAGTGTAAGTAAAAGTTACATGTGTACAGTACAACAGTCTATTAAGTATGCAATAGCATTATGTCTAAAAAAAAACTGATGTATGTACCCTAATTTTAAAAAAGCTTTATTACTAAAAAGTTTTAGCAATTGTCTGAGACTTCAGTGAGTCATAATCTTTTATTATTATTATTATTATTATTATACTTTAAGTTTTAGGTTACATGTGCACAACATGCGGGTTTGTTACATATGTATACATGTGCCATGTTGGTGTGCTGCATCCATTAACTCATCATTTGTATTAGGTATATCTCCTAATGCTATCTCTTCCCCCTCCCCTCACCCCACAACAGGCCCCAGTGTGTGATGTTCCCCTTCCTGTGTCCATGTGTTCTCATTGTTCAGTTCCCGTCTATGAGTGAGAACATGCGGTGTCTGGTTTTTTGTCCTTGTGACAGTTTGCTGAGAATGATGGTTTCCAGCTTCATCCATGTCCCTTCAAAGGACATGAACTCATCATTTTTTATGGCTGCATAGTATTCCATGGTGTGTATGTGCCACATTTTCTTAATCCAGTCTATCATTGTTGGACATTTGGGTTGGTTCCAAGTCTACAGAACTCTCTACCCCAAATCAACAGAATATACATTCTTCTCAGCACCACCACACTTATTCCAAAATTGACCACATAGTTGGAAGTAAAGCACTCCTCAGCAAATGTAAAAGAACAGAAATTACAACAAACTGTCTCTCAGAACACTAGACCAACCAAACTAGAACTCAGGATTAAGAAACTCACTCAAAACTGCTCAACTACATGGAAACTGAACAACCTGCTCCTGAATGACTACTGGGTACATAACTAAATGATGGCAGCGAGTCATAATCTTTTTGCTGGTGAAGGCCCTTGCCTCAATGTTGATGGCCACTGATTGATCAGGGCAGTGGTTGTTGAAGACTGGGGTGGCTGAGGTGACTTCTTAAAATAAGACAACAATGAAGCTTGCCACATTGATTGACACTTCCTTTCACAAAAAATTTGCCTGCAGCATACAATGGCTGTTTAATAGCATTTTATCCACAGTAGAACTTCTTTTGAAATTGGAATCAATTCTTTGAAGCCCTGCTTTATCACCTAAGTTTATATGATACTCTAAATCTTTTGTTGTCGTTTCAACAATGTTCACAGCATCTTCACCAGGAGTAGATTCTACCTCAAGAGACCACTATTTTTTGCTCATCCATAAGAAGCTACTCCTCATCCTTTCAAGCTTTATCATGAGATTGCAGCATTTCAGTCACATTTCCAGGTTCTACTTCTAATTGTAGACTTGCTATTTCTAACATATCTACAGTTATTTCCTCCACTTTTTTTTAAATTATACTTTAAGTTCTGGGATACATGTGCAGAATGTGCAGGTTTGTTACATAGGTATTTGAGTGCCACAGTGGTTTGCTGCACCCATCAACCCATAATCTACATTATGTATTTCTCCTAATGGTATCCCTCTTCTAGCCCCCCAACCCCTGACAGGCCCCCATGTGTGATGTTCCCCTCTTTGTGTCCATGTGTCCTCATTGTTCAAATCCCACTTATGAGTGAGAACATAAAGTTTGGTTTTCTGTTCTTGTGTTAGTTTGCTGAGAATGATGGTTTCCATCTTCATCCATGTCCCTGCAAAGGACATGAACTCATCCTTTTTTATGGCTGCCTAGTATTCCATGGTGTATATGTGCCACGTTTTCTTTATCCAGTCTGTCATTGATGGGCATTTGGGTTGGTTCCAAGTCTCTGCTATTGTGAACAGTGCTGCAATAAACATACGTGTGCATGTATCTTTATAGTAGAGTGGTTTATAATCCTTTGGGTATATACCCAGTAATGAGATTGCTGGATCAAATGGTATTTCTAGTTCTAGATCCTTGAGGAATCACCACACTGTCTTCCACAAAGGTTGAACTAATTTATACTCCCATTAACAGTGTAAAATCATTCTTATTTCTCCACATCCTCTCCAGGATCTGTTGTTTCCTGACTTTTTAATGATCACCATTCTACCTGGCGAGAGATGGTATCTCACTGTGGTTTTGATTTGCATTTCTCTAATGACCAGTGATAATGAGCAACAAACATATGGAAATGTTTGTTGGCCACATAAATGCCTTCTTTTGAGGAATGTCTGTTCATATCCTTTGCCCACTTTTTGATGGGGTTTTTTTTTCTTGTAAATTTGTTTAAATTCTTTGTAGATTCTGGATATTAGCCCTTTGTCAGATGGATAGATTGCAAAAATTTTCTCCCATTCTGTAGATTGCCAGTTCACTCTGATGATAGTTTCTTTTGCTGTGCAGAAGCTCTTTAGTTTAATTAGATCAATTTTGGCTTTTGTTACCATTGCTTTTGGTGTTTTAGTCATGAAGTCTTTGTCCATGCCTATGTCCTGAATGGTATTGCCTTGGTTTTCTTCTAAGGTTTTTATGGTTTTAGGTCTTACATTTAAGTCTTTAATCCATCTTGAGTTAATTTTTGTATAAGGTGTAAGGAAGTGGTCCAGTTTCAGTTTTCTGCATATAGCTAGCCAGTTTTCTTAACACAATTTATTAAATAGAGAATCCTTTCCCTATTGCTTGTTTTTGTGTCAGGTTTGTCAAAGATCAAATGGTTGTAGATGTGTGGCATTATTTCTGAAGCCTCTGTTCTGTTCCATTGGTCTCTATATCTGTTTTGGTACCAGTACCATGCTGTTTTGGTTACTGTAGCCTTACAGTATAGTTTGAAGTCAGGTGGCATGATGCCTCCAGCTTTGTTCTTTTCGCTTCAGATTATCTTGGCACTTAAGTCTTGAATCTCTCAAAGTCATCCATGAAGATTGGAATCAACTCCTGATAAAGTTGATATTTTGACCTCCTCCCGTGAATTTTGAGTGTTTTCAATGGCATCTAGAATGATGAATTCTTTCCAGAAGGTTTTCAATTTACTTTGCCCAGATCAATCAAATCAATTACTATCTATGGCAGCTATAGCTTTAAGAAATGTATTTCTTAAATTGTAAAACTTGAAAGTCAAAATTAGTCCCCAATCCATAGGCTACGAAATGGATATTGTTTTATCAGGCATGAAAACATTAATCTCCTTGTACATCTGCATCACAGCTCTTAGGTGATTAGGTACATTGTCAATGGACAGTAATATTTTGAAAGGAATCTTTTTTTCCAAGCAGTAGGTCTTAACAGTAGGATTAAATATTCAGTAAACCATG
The DNA here is from genome assembly GCF_028885625.2 of Pongo pygmaeus. Taxonomy (NCBI): domain Eukaryota; kingdom Metazoa; phylum Chordata; class Mammalia; order Primates; family Hominidae; genus Pongo; species Pongo pygmaeus. The sequence goes on from NC_072390.2 coordinate 67,001,708, forward strand.
CTGTAAACAGATGTGCTGCCATATAGACTTTTTGTTCCATTTATAGGGCACAGGTAGAGGGCCCCAGGATCTTTGGAATGGTAAATGAGCATTGGTTTTAACTTAAAGTCACCAGGAGCACTAGCCCCTAACAAGAGAATCAGCTTGTCCATGGAAGCTTTGAAGCCAGGCATTGATGTCTCTTCTCTTTTTATGAAAGTCCTAGATGGCATCTGTTTCATGTATGATGAAAATCTATTATTTAATGTAGCCACCTTAATCAATTATCTTAGTTAGATCTTCTGGAATAACTTACCACAGCTTCTACGTCAGTGCTTTCTGCTTCATCTTGCTCTTTTATATTATGGAGATCAAACCCCATGAATCAGCCTCTTCTAGCTTCAGATTTTCCTTCTGCCACTTTCTCACATCTCTACACCTTCATAGAATTAAAGAGTGTTAGGGCCTAGATCTGGATTAGGCTTTGACTTAAGGGAATGTTGGCTGGTTTGATCTGTCTAGACCACTAAAACTTTCTCCTTGACAGCAATAAGGCTATCTTGCTTCCTTATCATTTGTGTGTTGATTGGAGTAGCACTTTTAATTTCCTTCAAAAACTTTTCCCTTGTATTCACACCTTGGCTAACTGCTTGGCACAAGAGGCCGAGTTTTCTGCCTACTTTGGCTTCTGATGTGCCTTCCTCACTAAGCTTAATCATTTCTAGCTTATGATTTAAAATGAGACATGTATGACTCCCCCTTTTGCTTGAACACTTAGAGGCCTTGTAGGGTTATTAATTGGCCTGGTTTCAATATTGTTATATATTAATTGGTAGGGAGGCCAAAGGACAGGGAGAGAGATAGGGAAGGACTTGTTATAGGGGATTCAGAACACACACCTTTTTTAATTAAGTTCACCATCTTGTATGGGTGCAGTTTGTGGTGCCTCAAAGCAGTTATGATAGTAATATCAAAGATCACTGATCACAGATGACCATAACAGACATAGTAATAAGGAAAAGTTTGAAATATTGCAAACATTACCAAAATGTGACCCAAAGGCATGAAGTGAGCACATGCTGTTGGAAAAATGGCATTGGTAAACTTGCTTAGCATAGGGTTACCACAAACCTTCAATTTATAAAAAACACAATATCTCTGAAGTGCAACAAAGAAGCACAGTGAAACAATGTATGCTTGTAGTTATTGTACCATGTGGCCATTTTTTGCCTGCCAAGCTAGATTGTAAGGTCTTTTAAGGCAAGAGACCTATTATTTCTTTGGTATACTGCTCAAAGGTTTTGATGATCAAAAGTTTTTGATGATCATCAAGTGGATTTTAGTAAATAGTTGACTAAATTGACACTGTGGTCTGAGACTGTTATGTTTTTCAGAGTCCCAGAGGAAGAATAACTGTCACATCTTGTTTCTCCTCTCCTCCTCTTTCTGTACTTGAGATTCTCTTGAGGCAGTTTCCTTAGTAGCAGAAATGAGTGTTTGATTTACCCAAACCCAACATGAGACAGTGCTTTCTCTTAGTGACTTAATGGCTAGGCTAGATAATGCCTGTTCCTTTATCCATTTCTCATAAACACTATTTAGAAGAGGTTCGGTCTGCCATGAGGCTGATATGTATATGATTGTCCATCCCTTGCCCTGCAATCAATCTTAGAATACTTGAGCTGAAAATGACTGATGGGAAAATCTAATTCATCCTCCCCTTCTTACAGACAAGGAAACAGACTAGTTGGCCAAAGCAGCAACCACATTTCCCTATAATTGGTCCCTGGCTCCTTCTTCTGCATCATTCTTGAATCACTGTGAAAGACCAGGAGGGATACTCAGAGGGGATTATCCTCTGACCCCGAAATGCAGAATCCTATGCAAAATGAAATAAAAAAAACAGGGTCATAGGTAACACTCTTATGAGAGTTCAGAGAAGGCAGAAAGCCCTTAATAGGATGGTCAGAAAAAGCTTAATAGAAAAAGATATTATTGAAAGGCTTGACATGATGGCTCATGCCTGTAATCCCAGCACTTTGGGAGGTTGAGGTGGGAGGATTGTTTGAGGCCAGGAATTGGACACCACACTGGGCAACATAGTGAGACCCTGTCTCTAAAAAAAAAAATAATAATACTTACAAAAGATATAACTGAGTTGGAAATTGGAGTTGTGAAAGATTTTGACAAGGGGAATGATGGAACAGGGTTCCAGGCAGAAGCAGTATATGTGATGAACCCAAAGCTATGCTTAAGGAGCTATGAGAATATTTGGCTGGAGAGGACAACCTCTGGAGATAGTGAGAAGAGAAACTCCCTCTGTCGGAGACCCATGCATCTGGAGAGCAAGACTAAGGAACATAGCAAATGGAAGTTATGAAGGTTTTTAAGCATGAAGGTGATATGACAGAGGCATTTTGTGAAAATTAATCTAATTGTGGTTTGCAAGTTGGGCTTAAGTGGGCAGAAACTGGAAGCAGGCCGACCAATTTAGAGGCTACTTGAGAGACATTGTAGAGCCTGGTTACCTCAGAGTTCCCATGTGTAATAATGAAATCAGTGATTATCTCATGACTCAGAGAAACAGAATTTAATTTTTGATCCACACCTTTTCTTCTAGGAAACGGAAAGAGGGATTTTTATGGAGGAGGTGTAGTAAACATGGAGATGCTTTGCCCAGATCCTGCTTTCAGGGAGGACTCATTGCTTACCTTGGGGAGTAAGTCCTCCAGCTCTCAGCATGGTGAGGGCTGGCCTCAGAGACCCAGAGCTACTTCGCCTCAGGGCACAACTTCTTGTGAGGCAGTGAGGCAGGGTATAAGGCTTGGCAATCTCTGCCTGATGCCAATCATTCTGATGAGCAATACATGCTCCAGGGCTCCCAGATGGAAGGGTTGATGCTTTCTAGAACCGGCTTTAAAGTTCAACTTTTCCCTATGCTCAATTCTGATTTTATCCCCTTCCATTCATAGCTGTTGATCTTTAACAAATATTTGCTCCACAATTCCATTATGGCATCTGTTTCCAGAGACCTCAACTTCCAACAAGAGGGAAGGCAAGAACGAACATCAGGAGAAGACAATCCACAGCTGTGTGTGTGATATGAAGGCACATGTTCTCCTGCTTTCTCATTGGGAGGTGTTTAGGGTTAACAAGCTAATTGGAAAGAGGGTTAAGGAAATGATTTCTGCTCTTCTCTAGCCCTTTTATAGAAATTATAAAACAATAATTTCCACATCGAAGAAGCGGTGGTGGGTGAAAGGCTGTGCTGATAAATGTAAGAAAATGAGAGAGGGATGTATTAAAGCCCCTCCAAACCCTTGGCACTGCTGAGGACTTCTTTTCTGTTCTTCAGAATGCCAACATTTACTTTTTTTTTCCAACTTTTATTTTAGAATTTGGGAGTATATGTGCAGGTTTGTTACAAAGATACATAGCATGATGCTGAGGTTTGGAGAACGACTGAACCTGTCACACAGGTAGTGAGCATTGTACTCAATAGGTAGTTTTTCAGCCTTTTCCCTCCTCCCTCTCTCCCCTATTAGTTCCTAGTATCTACTGTTCCCATGTTTATGTTTGTGTGTACCCCATGTTTAGCTCTCACTTATACATGAGAACATAAAGTATTTGCTTTCCTATTTCTGCATTAGTTCACTTAGGATAATGGCCTCTAGCTGTATCCATGTTGCAGCAAAGGACATGATTTCACTCTTTTCTGTGGCTGCATAGTATTCCATGGTTGTATATGTACCCCATTTTCTTTATCCTATCCATTGTAAATGGACACTCGGTTGGTTGATTCCATGTTTTTGTTATTGTAAATAGTGCTGCAAGGAACATATGGGTGCATGTGCCCTTTTGGTAGTATGATTTATTTTCCTTTGAGTAGACACCCAGTAATGGGATTGCTGGGTGGAATGGTAGTTCAAGTCTTAGTTCTTAGAGGAATCAACATTTACTTTTGTTATTATTCCCTGTAGAATAAGGATGGACTGGATTATTATGCTTCACATCAAACAATTCCCAAATCCCAGTGATTAAGAGTGATGGAGATTTGCTTGTCTCATATAGCACAGGCTTATAGTTGGTATCCTTTGGAACTCTACTTTGCCCATGTTCTGGGACCTAGAATCTTGTACAGAAAACTCACAGTACTATTGGCTTCTTCACCTAGTTATTCCCTTCGCTGTCTACCATGCTGGTGGCCATAGAGGAGGGAAATAAGAGAGTTCCTGAAGGTCTCACATTCAAATTAAGTGTTTTAACCTGGAAATGGCACACATGACCTCTTACCAGTCAGAGGTCTTCACATGGCCTCACACAACTGCTTAGAAAATACAGTCCTGGCCAGGTGTGGTGGCTTACGCCTGTAATCCCAGCACTTTGGGAGGCTGAGACAGGCGGACCACGAAGTCAGGAGTTCGAAACCAGCCTGGCCAGCATGATGAAACCCATCTCTACTAAAAACACAAAAATTAGCCTGTTGTGGTGGTGGAAGCCTGTAATCCCAGCTAGTCAGGAGGCTGAGGCAGGAAAATTGCTTGAACCCAGGAGGCAGAGGTTGCAGTGAGCCGGAATCGTGCCACTGCATTCTAGCCTGGGTGACAGAGCAAGACTCCATCTTGGAAACAAACAAACAAGAAAGTACAGTCTTATTATAAGCCCGGAAAAGGAATGGCCTAGAAATATTTGGTGAAGACCACAAATAACTAAAACAGTTTCATTTTCTCTTTCTGTTTCTTTAATACCCTACTTTTATTATTTTCCACTTGGCTGCCTGAGCTGTAAGCCTGCCAGCACACCCACAGACACTGGGGAGGGCCTTTAAGAATTTCCAGAGATTGAGGATCATCGAGACTTCCCTCCCTGCCTGTGACAGGGTTTTGTGTGTGGGACATTCTTTACAATACAAGATGGAGTTAAAGAAGACCATTTCTTTGCAGAATTGAGTTAGGCATTCGCATAGCAACACAAAATGGGAGGAGAGAGGGTGTCATGGGGAGAAAAAGGTGTAATGGAAATCCTATTTTGGTGTTCATTATAATGTCACTCCTACAGCAAAATTACCTTATATCCCTGACAGAGATTAAAGGTTTTACTCCTCCTGGTTATCAGCAACAAGTCCTCTCATTAGCTCTTCATCTCACCACCTATATAGCCATTTATCCAAATGTATATGTAAAATTAAAAATAAATAAAAGGACTAATCCATAAAGACACACTGAAATAGGAAGGTAAGGGGATGGGATGGGAGAAATGCTAGACAAAATGAAAAATAATATTAAACCCATATTTCATGAGGCGAGGGAAAGAGATTTCTCATTAGTTCATCCATCTCATTATCTTCCCAGAAGAGATTTTAATGTTCACCTTCACAAAGATGGTTTTTAAAGGCTCAGTTTTGTCTTGCTTAAATGTAAGTTCAAATATGTAGAGAAAAATGCTTGTTTTGTAGAAATATTTACCTTTACCTGTGATGTTCATTCAAGCTAGAGATTAGGAAAGATTTTTCTTCAAAAACCAAAAATCTAATCTCCTTTATTATCACTGAGGGTAGAAAAATAGAGAAAATGCCTAAGCTGCAGTTAGAATGATCCAGGTTAGAGAAATGATGGCATTTCTTTTTCTTTTCCTTTTTTTTTTTTTTTAACAGTGTTTCGCTCTTGTTGCCCAGGCTGGAGTGCAATGGTGTAATATCAGCTCACTGCAACCTCCACCTCCCGGGTTCAAGCGATTGTCCTGCCACAGCCTCCTGAGTAGTTGCGATTACAGGCATGCGCCACCATGGCTGGCTAATTTTGTATATTTAGTAGAGACAGGGTTTCTCCATGTTGGTCAGGCTGGTCTCGAACTCCTGAACTCAGGTGCTGCCTGCCTCTGCCTCCCAAAGAGCTGGGATTACAGGCATGAGCCACCGCACCCGGCCTACAATGAAGGCATTTCTTGACTGAAAAGATTACTGGGTAATGGAGTAGTTTATGATAACAGTAAGATAACTACCATTCATTGTGAGCTTCTGCTTACTATATTCCTAACACTGAGTTGAATACTTATAAAAATTATTTATTTTTAACATTTTTGTTTGTTTGTTTGAGACAGGGTCTGGCTCTGTCACCCAGGCTGGAGTATGGTGGTGGAATCTAGGCTTACCGCAACCTCTGCCTTCCAGGCTCAAGTGATTCTCCCACATCAGACTCCTCAGTAGCTGGGACTACAGGTGCACACCATCACTTCAGGCTAATTTTTGTACTTTTTTGTAGAGACAAATTTCACCATGTTGCCCAGACTGATCTCGAAATCCTGAGTTCAAGCCTGCCTCAGCCTCCCAAGTGCTAGGGTTACAGGTGTGAGCCACCATTCCCGGCCTATACAAATAATTTCTAACTTTCACAGTGACTCCAAAATTGGACATACATTAATATTCCAATGTCCAATAAAAAGACTCAGAAAAGTTGAGTAGCTTCTTCAAGCTACACAGACAAGAAAAGGCAGCAGAAACAAGATGTGATCCCAGGTCTGAGAAAATCTCAACCATCTATTGAAGCATGTGGGATTTATTCTTTTTAATAGTGGTGATTATGATAATGATAGCAATAATAATGCCAATCAATAACAGTTATTAAGCATTTAATACATGCCAGCCTCTCTTATAAGCGTTATTGAAGTCTTAACTCAATAATCCTCAACAAATCCAGGGAGTGAGTGCTAATACACCATATCATAGATGAAGAACTTGATGAACAACTGAGAGAGGTTAAGGTAGTAGTGGGAGTTGTTAGAAAGATAACCTGGGTTCACCTCAATTAATCTTATCTACCGGCCGGGCACGCAGTGGCTCATGCCTGTAATCTGTACTTTGGGAGGCCGAGGAGGGCAGATCACGAGGTCAGGAGATCGAGACCATCCTGGCTAACACAGTGAAACCTTGTCTCTACTAAAAATACAAAAAATTAGCTGGGCGTGGTGGCACACACGTGTAGTCCCAGCTACTTGGGAGGCTGAGACAAGAGAATCGCTTGAACCCAGGAGGTGGAGATTGCAGTGAACTGAGATCCTGCCACTGCACTTCAGCCTGGGCAACAGAGCAAGACTGTCTCAAAAAAAAAAAAAAAACTGTACTATCTCTGAGGACATAGAATAAGGTGAACTTACAGAATTACAATCGTCTCTACCCATTTTTCCATCCACTGCCAATACGGTGACTTATAGGACACCATGAAGAATGCTGGTTAGGCTTGTGAACTCTGGAGCTGGACTGTCTTGAGTTCTAATCAGAGCTGAATAAATGTTAGGGAACATCCCTTTATTAGTTTTCTGTGGTTGCCTTAACAAACGACCAGAAACTGAGTAGCTTAAAACAACAGAAATTTATTCTCTCGTCATTGTGGAGGCCTGAAGTTAAAAGTAAGAAGCCAGCAGGGCCTTGCTCCTCCCTCTGAAGGTGCTTGAGAAAGATCTGTTCCAGGCCTTTCTTCCAGCTTCGGCTGGTTGCTCACAATCCTTAGTGTTGCTTGGTTTGTAGACACATCACTTCAACTTCTGCCTCTGCCTTTACCTGGTGCTCTGCGTTTCTCCATTTCCAAATTTTCCCCTTTTGATAAGGACAGCAGTCCTACTGGATTTAAGGCCACCATAATCAAGTATGACTTCATCTTAACTTGATTACACCTGCAAAGACCCTACTTCCGAATAAAGTTACATTCCCAGGTTCTGGGTGGATATGAATTTGGGAATTTGAGGAGGGTTACTATTCAACCCAATACAGTCTCTACTTTCTTTGTCTTTTTTTTTTTTTTTGAGACAGAGTCTCATTCTGTTGCCCAGGCTGGAGTACAATGGCGCGATCTCGGCTCATGGCAACCTGTACCTCCCGCCGCCCACGTTCAAGTGATTCTCATGCCTCGGCCTCCCTGAGATTACAGGCGTGTGCCACCACCTGCCTCAGCCTCCCAAAGTGTTGGGATTACAGGCATGAGACGCTATGCCTGGCCCCTAAAATTCTGTGTCTAAGTTTTTGTCATGAGTTAAATGGAGATAAAAATTACATTTATGTCATTGGGTTGTTGTGAGATTTATTATGTACAGAGGACTTAGAACAGGGCTCAGCACAGAGCAAATGTTATTCAAGTGTTAACTTTTTAAATTACATGACTAATTTCTACTAGAACTTTGATAGGATCAGAAATTCTGTTAGGCTCGGTTCTACTAAAAATAGTTATGTGCATTGTTTCCCCTAGTCATTGTATTTTCCTGTAAATTAATATAGCTGATGACTGAAACTTATGTTTACAGAACTTGGTTTCATTGCAGCCAGGCAGGCTTTGATCCTAATCAATGCAACAACAGAGTAAGATCAATATACAAGTCATTCTTTATATGATGACATAAAAAATACTGAATTTTACTGTATGTCTTTTTGGAGAGAGTGTGTGCTCCCTTTCCTTTTCTTTACTTTATTGTCTTTCCTGTCTTTCCTCTTTTCTCTGTGAAGATTTGCACCTAGTGAGGTGTGTGCAAGATATCAAAGGGAACTATAGCTGCAGCCCAAGAACAAGAAATTATCCGGCTCTAATGGCAAATAAGTGAATGCAGACAATTGTATCTGCTGCTATACATGAAATAAGATTTCATTTTGGGGCTTGCTAGCCAGGCAGCCCTGAAACAAATTAAAATGAGATTATCTGACAGTGTGGAGGTTTATATGTTTTAAAAACAATTCTGTAGTGAGCTCAGCTGCTGATTCTGCTTAGTATTTCTTATTTAGCTTAATAAATGATATTGCTTGATTGAATCAATGTTTAGTTTTAATCATAGCCTTTGAAACTTGAGAACTGGATGGTGCCTTAGAGTATGCAGGGCCACCCCCTTATTTTACCAATGAGGAAATATTTATTCCTTGGGTTTGTAATGAGTTGTGACACATGAAATGCTTTCCTTCTTCCCAGGCCATCCCTCCTCAAACAATTCCATTCCATTCTTGAAGCTGCCAATTAGTGGTACCAAATATTCATAGGTGTTTTTGAGAAAGCAAAATTTGGTTCAATAGAAAATGGAAGAGTCACAGAAAATGAAAACAACAAAAGACCTGCCCATTACTTATTGCCAGTGAAACCTGGAGAGAGTTTAAGGAAGTCAAACTCTATGGAACAGTGCAATTTCTGAGTGTTTAAGTGTAGCTAAACCTTGCTGAGCTGCAGTTCTTTTGGGTTTACATCAATTAGAATTTTCAAGACTAGAAAAATGGCTTTGCAAGCTCTAATTTTGCTCAAAGGTGATTTTATTTTCAATATTACTTTTGGCAGCATTTTGAAAAATACTTTTAAAGATTAATATTGCTTTGCTGTATTTGAATTTTTAATGAATGCATATTTTGTTAGCATTCTCCTTAACCCTAGCCATGCATGGTGAAAGTTTTGATTTGCTCATAAAGTTCTCACTAAGAATTTGCATTTACACTAGCAATTTCTGGGGTAAGTGAATGAGGCATTCTACTTAGGCTCTGTCCTAAAAGAGATTATAATGCAGTTATGACAATTCAGGCTGACAGTCTTAGTAAAAATAATAGAGAATCATAATTTAGAGACTATAATAAAATGCTCTATTTTATTTCCCTCCTGAGAGCATGTGCTGTTTGCTTTTAGATGAGAAGATTGTATTGGGCTGTGGAACAGACACTCGGGTGTCAGTCACCATCTCAGTTGGCCTCTGAGGTTCCTGCTGTCTTTATCCTTATCTCCCATGGGTCCATTAGGCTGCAGTTTCCTCACCTGTGACATACGGAGCTTGGGCCCAGAGAACTTTATGTCTCTTCTTGCTCTAATATTCGGAGTCCTTATCAGTTTCTGATGTAGGTGATCGTGGCACGAATAGCTTCTGGCACTCTGTGAGTCTGCTTCTTTGGCTGAGATAAAATCACTTCAAGCAAAACAAAGAAAAGAAGAAAAACAAACAAGTAAGTCCGCTTTGATGGAAGCAGCCTCATCTGGAGAGCAAGCTGCTGTGTGCCTCCCATTAGGGTGTATTATAAGGAAGAATTTATACTGTCTTTGCAATAAGCAGGTCTGGATTAAATTTCTGGCTTTGCTACTTCCTGGGAGAGTCTCCTAATCTCTTTTGATTTCAGTTTCCTTAACTGTAAAATAGGAATAATATCTTCCCTACTATGTAGGGTTTTTATGATGAGCTAGTAAGATTTGTCCTTGAGAGTTATTTGCAAGCTATATAGTGTTGTAAGCTATACTTTCTGCCGTGGAGATGTTCAGATCATGAAGATCCCATGTATTCTTTTAGGAAAGAACATCAAATTTCACTTGGCTCTAGCCTCTTTGTCACACAAAGTGCAGCCACCCTAGTATGCTGCACAGCATTGCATACTACAAAATATCATAGGAAACCCTAAAAAGAAGAGGGACTTTATGAACCTACACATCTGAAGTTCTCATGTGGTCTCTGGTCTCCCTCTAATAAGTATTGCTCTTAACCATCCATGGTTGCTAGAAAGAAATTGTGGATCTTTCTCCTGTTGTTCTTGCTTATAAGGACTCTGGCACTTGCCTTTGCAGATACCTTTAGCTCTGGGATTTCATCTGGCTTAGGAGCTTTCTCTTAGCTCTTGAAATGTCTGTAAAAGCCTCTGTAACTTACTTAATGTGTTACTCAATCATATAATAAAAATATTATTTAATGTGATTATGTTCTTGAGATTATGTCTGTCTTGGGAGTACAGCTTTGAACTTGATAAACTCCTGGTTCCCGGGGACATTAAAAATGTGAAAAAGCATCACTACAAGTATCTAAGCTCTTCAGAACCTCTTGAGCCCAGTCTTAGCGTATGTGGAAAAAGATCTTTCCTATTCCTTAAATTCCTATTCCTACTCCTTAAACTCCTGTTCTCTTGAAAAAATGGGGAAAATTTCTTGCTCTTTTATTCTACAGCAGGAACTTTTTTTTCATTTATTTATTTATTTATTTATTTTTTAAGGGGAAAGTTCTTTTTTTTAATTATACTTTAAGTTCTAGGGTACATGTGCACAACGTGCAGGTTTGTTACATATGTATACGTGTGCCATGTTTGTGTGTTGCACCCCTTAACTTGTCATTTATATTAGATATATCTCCTAATGCTATCCCTCCCCTCTCCCCCAACCCCATGACAGGACCCAGTGTGTGATGTTCCCTACCCTGTGTCCAAGTGTTCTCATTGTTCAGTTTCCACCTATGAGTGAGAACATGTGGTGTTTGGTTTTCTGTCCTTGTGATAGTTTGTTCAGAATGATGGTTTCCAGCTTCATCCATGTCCCTACAAAGGACATGAACTCATCCTTTTTTATGGCTGCATATCCATGGTGTATATGTGCCACATTTTCTTAATCCAGTCTATCACTGATGGACATTTGGGTTGGTTCCAAGTTTTGCTATTGTGAATAGTGCCTCAAGAAACATATGTGTGCATGTGTCTTTATAGCAGCATGATTTATAATCCTTTGGGTATATGCCCAGTAATAGGATGGCTGGGTCAAATGGTATTTCTAGTTCTAGATCCTTGAGGAATCGCCACACTGTCTTCCACAATGGTTGAACTAGTTTACAGTCCCACCAACAGTGTAAAAGTGTTCCTATTTCTCCACATCCTCTCCAGCACCTGTTGTTTCCTGACTTTTTAATGATCACCATTCTAACTGGTGTGAGATGGTATCTCATTATGGTTTTGATTTGCATTTCTCTGATGGCCAGTTATGATGAGCATTTTTTCATGTGTCTGTTGTCTGCATAAATGTCTTCTTTTGAGAAGTATCTGTTCATATCCTTTGCCCACTTTTTGATGGGGTTGTTTGATTTTTTCTTGTAAATTTGTTTGAGTTCTTTGTAGATTCTGGATATTAGCCCTTTGTCAGATGGGTAGATTGTAAAAATTTTCTCCCATTTTGTAGGTTGCGTGTTCACTCTGATGGTAGTTTCTTTTGCTGTGCAGAAGCTCTTGAGTTTAATTAGATCCCATTTGTCAATTTTGGCTTTTGTTGCCATTGCTTTTGGTGTTTTAGACATGAAGTCCTTGCCCATGCCTATGTCCTGAATGGTATTGCCTAGGTTTTCTTCTAGGGTTCTTATGGTTTTAGGTCTAACATTTAAGTCTTTAATCCATCTTGAATTAATTTTTGTATAAGGTGTAAGGAAGGGATTCAGTTTCAGCTTTCTACATATGGCTAGCCAGTTTTCCCAGCACCATTTATTAAATAGGGAATCCTTTCCTGATTTCTTGTTTTTGTCAGGTTTGTTAAAGATCAGATGATTGTAGATTTGTGGTATTATTTCTGAGGGCTCTATTCTGTTCCATTATTCTATATCTCTGTTTTGGTACCAGTACCATGCTGTTTTGGTTACTGTAGCCTTGTAGTATAGTTTGAAGTCAGGTAGCGTGATGCCTCCAGCTTTGTTCTTTTGGCTTAGGATTGACTTGGCAATGCGGGCTCTTTTTTGATTCCATATGAACTTTAAAGTAGTTTTTTCCAATTCTGTAAAGAAAGTCATTTGTAGCTTGATGGGGATGGTATTGAATCTATAAATTACCTTGAACAATATGGCCATTTTCACAGTATTGATTCTTCCTATCCATGAGCATGGAACGTTCTTCCATTTATTTGTGTCCTCTTTTATTTCATTGAGCAGTGGTTTGTAGTTCTCCTTGAAGAGGTCCTTCACATCCCTTGTAGGTTGGATTCATAGGTATTTTATTCTCTTTGAAGCAATTGTGAATGGAAGTTCACTTATGATTTTGCTGTCTGTTTGTCTATTATTGGTGTATAGGAATGCTTGTGATTTTTGCACACTGATTTTGTATCCTACAGCAGGAACATTTTTTATAGAGACTCATGAAATAGCTATTTTTTAGAGATTATGAAGCCAGCATAATTTGGAGACTTGGTTTGCATTTATTCACTTCAGAAATGATAAACTCAGGTGGCCCTAGAAGTGGTTAATTATAAAAACCAAAGACAGGAAGCTGAGAAACAGAATTCTTTACATTCACCAGATAACATATGCTTACTTTGTTTCAATTTATGAGCATAACTTCTCCCTCTGTAGACTAACCTTGTCCAGGGATACTCTCTGGTGACCTTGTACTGTCCTTGGTGTTTAGGTACCCCTGACAAATATTCTGTCAAAGTCAAGAGTGATACCTATAGTAAAGCCCTACTTCATAGCTGCAAATGAAATTAGAGCTACTCACAACTTTGAAGAACAAAGTTGGGAGCTTAACGCAGTATAATTGCTGATTGTCAATGCTGATTAGCCTATTGGCGAGAGATTGAGTCAGCATCTGTCATACACTGCTAGCCTACAGGTAAGAAGACTGTGAGTGCTGGCAGGAATGCTATGAATCTTTTGTATCTGGGTGGAGTGGAGGTGACCCAGCCCAAATTAAGAAAGTAGCAGCCTGACACAGCTGCATTGCCTCAGCTAGCTGGATTCCTGAGCCAGCTCCAGGGTACTCAGTGTCAATTGACATTGGATGAACATCTTATTGAATCTCTCTCTTTCTCACTAGATTTATTAAAGCATAATGTACATGCCATTAAATTCACCTGTTTTAAGTGTACAATTCAATGATTCTTAGGAAATTTACAGACTTTTACAACCATCAACTCAAACCAAGTTAGAATATTTTATTACCCCAATATCTCTTATGTTTGTTTGCAGTCAGTACTCAATCCCATCCCCTAGCTCAGAGAGCCACTAATCTACTCTCTGTAGGTTTGCCTTATCTGGACGTTTCATATAAATGGAATCACACATTATGTATTTTTTTGTGTTTGACTTCTTTCACTTAGCATAATGTTTTTGAGGTCTACCCATTATGTAGCATATATTAGCAGTTTCTTTCTTTTTATAAATGAATGATATTCTATTGTATGGATTTATCACACTTGGTTTATCCATTTTTCCAGTGATAGACATTTACACTGTTTCTACTTTTGGGCTATTAATGATAATGCTGTTGTTAATAGTTGCATACATATTTCTGGCCCTACATTGTCAAATTAGAGTCTTCATAGTTAAGATTACTTATGTGCTAGACACATTTTTTAGCTTTTAATATCTAGAATTCTTCCACATAAATGTATGTATTTGTGTATTATACATACACACATGTATCTACATAGATACTTGCACACCATATATACTTACTGTGTGTCTTTTCTCTGAAATCATGAGCCATCATTCCAGGGTACCTTACTTTGTTAATATCTATCTTTTCATTGCAGCTATTCTAGTGGATATAAAATGGTATCTGTATGCTTTGGGGTAGCAGGTCCCTGGTAGCTAATGATATTAATGTGCTTATTAGTCATTTGTATATCTTCCTTGGAGAAATATCTACTAAAATTCACTGCCATTTCTTTTTAGCTCAGCAAAGCTAACATTGCCAAATTTCAATAGAACTATTTTTCTGTTTATAATTGAGTTATAAGAGTTAAATATTCTAGATGTAAGTCCCTTATCAAATATATGACTTGCAAGTATTTTCTTTCATTCTATGAGTTGTCTTTTCACTTTCCTGGTGGTATCCTTTTTATATTTTATTTTTCTGAGACAGGGTCTGGCTCTGTCAAACAGGCTGGAATACCATGGCACCATATTGGCTAAGTGCAACCTCTGCCTCCTGGGCACAAGAGATCCTTCCACCTTAGTCTCCCAAGTAACTGGGCCAACAGGTGTGTTCCACTATGCCTGGCTAGTTTTTGTATTTTTGGTAGAGATTAGATTTTGCCATGTTTCATAAGCTGGTCTTGAACTCCTGGACTCAAGCTGTCCTCCCACCTCAGCCTCCCAAAGTGTTGGGATTACAGGCATGAGCCACTGTGCCTGGCCTCTCAGTGGTATCCTTTGAAGCACAAAAATTTTTAATACCATGAAGTCAAATTTATCTATCTTTTCTTTTGTTGTTTGTACTTTTGGTGTCATGTCTAGCAAACCATTGCCTAACCCTTGGTTGTAAATATTCACTCCTGTATTTTCTTCCAAGAATTTTATATTTATTGTTTATAACTTTTCTATAGGGTCTGTGAACCTTGAATTTATTTTTTTGTATGGCATAAGGTGGGGATTCAAATTTTTCAAATTTATGTTTTTGCATATGGGTATCCAGTTGTACTGGCAACATTTATTGAACAGACTATTCTTTTCCCATTGAATTAACTTGGTACCCTTATTAAAAATCAATGTACCATAAAAGGGTTTATTTCTGAAATAGTAATAATATTTCATTGAGTCATATGCCTATCATTTTGGCAGTACCACATTGTCTTGATTATTGTAGCATTATATTAAGTTTTGAAATCAGAAAATGTGAGTTTTTCAATGTTTGTTTTTTTAAAGTTTGCTTTGGCTATTCTGGGTGGCCCTTACATTTTTATATGATATTTAAAAATCAACTTGTCAGTTTCTGCCAAAAACAAAATTCACCTCAGATAGGATTTTGGTAAGGATCGCATTGAATCTATAGATCAATTTGGGGAGTTTTGCCATCCTAACAATATTAAGTCCCTGATACATTAATATGGATGTATTTCCATTTATTTAGGTCTTTGTAGATTAATTTCAGTGATTATTTTATAGTTTTCAGAGCATAAGTTGGCACTTTCTTTGTTAAACTTATTTCTAAGTATTTTATTCTTTATGCTATCGTAAATAGAATTGTTTTCTTGTTTGTTTCTTTTTGGAGACAGAGTCTCCCTCTGTCACCCAGGCTGGAGTGCAGTAGTGTGATTTCGGCTCACTGCAACCTCCGCCTCCTGGGCTCGAGCAATTTTCCTGCCTCAGCCTCCCAAGTAGCTGGGACTACAGGCACGTGCCACCACACCTGGCTAATTTTTGTATTTTTAGTAGAGATGGGGTTTCACTATGTTGGCCAGCCTGGTCTCAAACTCCTGACCTCAAGTAATCGGCCTCCGAAAGTGCTGGGATTACAGGCATGAGCCACCATACCTGGCCAAATTGTTTTCTTAATTATATTTTTAGATTGTTAATTGCTGGTGCATAGAAATACAATTAATTTTATATAGAAATACAGTTGATTTTTATATTGAAATTGTACCCTGCAATTTTGGGGTACAATGTTAGTGATTGAAATGAATACATAACCCTTTTAGCACTTTGAATATGTCATTCCATTGCCTCCTGGCCTCCATTGTTTCTGGGGAGAAGTTAGCTGTTAATTTTATTAAGAGTTTCCTTACCTGTGATGACTAATTTTTTCTTACTGCTTACAAAATATTTTATTTGTCTTTGTCTTTCAGCATTTTTGCTATAATGTGTCTAGATGTAAATATTGTTGAATTTATTTTATTTGAATTTTTTTTAACTTCAAATTTGGAAAATTTTTTCTGCTGCTATATGTATATAATGTTCTTTTCTCTCTCTTCTTTTGGTTCTAACTTTACATGTATGTTGATGTACCTAATGATGTCCTACATTTCTCTGATGCTATGTTTACTTTTCCTCATTCTTTTGGTTTCTATCTGTTCTTCAGACTGCATAATCTCTATCAATCTATTTCCAAGTTCTCTGATTCTTTTTTCTGCCAGTTCAAATTTATTGTTGATCCCATCTAGTTAATTTATTTCAATTATTGTACTCTTCAACTCCAGGATGTTCATTGTGTTTTCTTTTATAAATTCAGTATCTTTATTGATAGTCTTTATTCAGTGAGACATTGTCAATTTACCTTCTTTTACTTATTGAAGCATGGTTTCCTCTAGTTTCTTGAAAATATTTATTATAGGCCAGGTGTGATGGCTCATGCCTGTAATCCCAACACTTTGGGAAGCCGAGGCAGGTGGATCACTTGAGACCAGGAGTTTGAGACCAGCCCGGCCAACATGGCAAAACCCAGTTTCTAATAAAAACACAAAAATTAGCTGGGTGTGGTGGCACATGTCTGTAGTTCCAGCTACTTGGGAGGCTGAGGCACAAGAATTGCTTGAATCCAGGAGCTGGAGGTTGCAGTGAGTTGATAGCATGCCACTGCACGCCAGCCTGGTTGACAGAGCAAGACTCTGTCTCCAAAAAGAAAATAAATATATTTATAGCTGCTGTGAAGTCTTTGTATGTTAAGTAAATAATCTGAATTCTCTTAAAGGCCATTTCTGTTGCCTGCTTAAAAGCAGGATTAAAATCCTGTGTATGGATCACACATTCCCATTTCTACCAGAAATTGTAGCTACATAGTTTTTTTTTCCTCCTATTCTTTTCCTCCTTCAAGGAAAAAAAAACAAAAATACCCTTAACTTTGTGAACATCACTTTAGTAAAGGTATGTGACAGAACATAGAACAAAATGACCTAAAAGTCTGACTTATGTGTCCCAAAAGTTTTAATTTCTTTTTTTAATTTAGAGTATTTTGAATAACATAGTTGAGAGCAGTGGAAGAAAGAAAGTGGTGTTCCACGACTGCTCCTAATCATTGTAGAAAAAAAATCACATGGGTGGAAAGGAAAAAGAAAGTAATAGTAAGAATGACTAAAGAAAGAGAAATTGAGAACCTTTGAGAATGTGAGATCTGGGACCTGACTGCAGAACAGGATGTTCATAAGGTGGGCTGAGGAGGAAGAACACCATCAGTGAGAGTAAAGAATGGGTTATCAGTGAAGGTGGACAGAGTCCTAGACAATATACAGAGTTTTCTTTTCCCCAAGGTGGAGTAGAAGCTGCAGTTTTATACCTATGCTTCAGCCTGCCCTGGCCACAGCAGAGAGATCACAAGAGACTCGAAGGAGTTTTGTGGATAGGAACAGGAACTATCTCAAGAGTGACCAGTGTATACCTATGGCTGAGGAATAAAAATGGGGAAACATAGGTCTGAGTGTTCTTGCTTGTACAGATAACTCAAAGACAGAGGCACCACGGTACCCTATCCCTATATGAGCCCCTAAAACTTAGAAGCAACCACAGTGTTCCTAATGTGTAAGGACTTTGAATAAAAATTAAGTTATAACATAGAACAATAAAAGAAGAAAAAATGTTTGCACACACAGAAGAACAATCAAGAAAACATGGCAAGGAAGAGTAATGAGAGGGGAAGAATTATACCATAAATTAAAATGTGCTACAGCCCATATGTTAAAAACTGTGTAGTGTTGGTAGAAGGCTAGACAGACATAACAATTGGACAAAAAGAAAAG
Source organism: Pongo pygmaeus (assembly GCF_028885625.2). Classification (NCBI taxonomy): domain Eukaryota; kingdom Metazoa; phylum Chordata; class Mammalia; order Primates; family Hominidae; genus Pongo; species Pongo pygmaeus. Next base: position 67,019,869 of record NC_072390.2, read on the forward strand.
TCCAAAAAATAGACCCAATCACATATGGAAATCAAATATGCAATAAGGGCAATCTCTGACTTGATAGATAAAATTATAGATTTTGTAATAAGTGGTTTTGAGAAAAGTGAATATTTATATTAAATACATCAAGTTGGATCCATTTTTCACATTATACACTAGGATAAGTTCCTAATGGATTAGGTATTTAAAGGTAAAAGTATTAAACCATACAAGCAAAATGAGAAAACATGGTGTAATGGCTGAATTCTTTTATATCCGGAGAAAGGCAAAATTCTTTTCTAATCATGAAAACAAAATACTCCATGTGCATAATAACAAAATGACAAGATGGGACACAGTATTTGTAATAGAATGGACTGAAAGTTAACATCTTTAAAATATAAAGAACTATTAAAAATGAGAGAAATGTGCCAACAATTCAATTTTAAAAATGGACAAAAGTAGGCCCCAGATACGTTACTGAAAATGAAATGAAAATTCTCTCACATATGAAAATGTAATCAATCTCTCTCATATTAACAGAAATATAAATTTAGGATACAATAATTAATTTGCTTTTCTAATGAGGAATGCTGCCTTAGTATCTCATCACATTTTCAATACTCTTCTCATATAGCTCTTAACACAATATGACTTAGTCTTCACCAAGGTAGAGATTTTAGGGAAGTTACTGCCCCCACATACTCTCCACCATACCAAGAACAAGATTGTGTTTATTTGCTTTCACTTTAGTGCTCAGTATGATGTATTTACCTAATTTGTGCCTTTAACTTATTAAAACCTGTATGTGAATGCTTAGTGTAATGATAAATGTACACCCAGGAAAACAGCACCATCCCTTCTATCCTAACTTTCTAGTGAGATGCAGCATAGTATAGTGGGCAAACTCACAGCTTTGGAGCCAGATTATTAAGTTTCACTTACTGGCTCTGCAATTTACAGCTGTGTGACTTTGGGCAAGATATTTGTTCTCTCTGTATTTCTATTTCCTTTAAATGATGATTTAAATGAAAATAGTAGCCTAGCTATAGGATTTTATGAAAACTAAATGATTCAGTAACATAAAATTCTTACGATAGTGCCAGCTTGTAGGTTTAAGTGCTAGATAAATATTTTACATTGTTATTAATCAGGAAAATAGCACTTACTTTCAATCCAAAGAGACTGGGGAAAGATCAGGAAGATAATTAAAAATACATATATATTGGGTTTAGTGGAGGTGGATGTGGGGGCTCAAATTTTTTCCATTTTTAACTGCTTGCCTCCCATGATAAGTTGTGCCAACAATATTTGTTGCATATTGAGGTAGCCAGTCTTATACTTTTCTTCTTATCTAATGTCTAGACAACACTGATTTTCCCACGATATTCTTACTTATCTCATGAGCTTGGAATGGCCAGTGAACATCAAGCCAGAGGTTATCTTGAAAGACAGGCTTCCAGGCCTTCCAAAATTATGTGTCTTTGTAAATCAAAGAAATTATTGAAATGATTATGTTCAGCTTGGCATTTGCCACCTTACTAGAGAACAATAGCTTCTGAACACCATATCTTGGCTGTATTTTAGGGGAAGATAGTGATCCTTATAGTCAACCAAGGAATGGCTGGAGGATGGGGCTTCAACTTCCCCAATCTTTCCATCTCTTCAAATATGTTAATAATGGTAATGATAATAACAATACCACTTGACATGAAAGACTAGTATTAATTTTACACAAAATATGACTAGAGGTATACTTAGAAGACTTTGTTATCTTTATTGATCTTTGATATAAAATATAAGCAAACTTAATCTGCTTCCTGTGAAAACATAGTATTAAGATGAATCTCCTGCCCTCTTACTGTCTCTGAGCCCCTTCTAGACTTCTCTTTGCTGCAGAAAATCTGGAGCTGCCTACTGGCTGGATCCATTGATGAATGAAAACTCTATAACAATTTGTAACAAGAGAAAGTTAAAAGTCTGTGGAAGCCCTCTAGGACCTGGAATCCATCTCTATTCATATGTCTTATATTCCCACTGTATAAGTAACCTTTATTCCAGCATTATAAATATCCACTTGCCTTAAAGAAAAGGATTTAGTGTCATTCATTTTATTTTTAACAAATCCTATGAGAAAACAGGAAGCAGGACAGTTTGGAGGAAATGAAATAGTATTGAGATTTAGATCCATTTCTGAACAACTGGGCTGTGAATGGATAGAGTTCCCTTAAAATATTTTATTAAATTAGCAATATAGGACAATCTGAATCGAAATTCAAGGTTGTAGATTGCAAAAGCAGGGCTAACACCACATGTCATGGAGGGAAGTCAGGCTGGACCAGGTATAGGGAACTGGCTAATCATAAAAGCCAATTTGGGCTGGGCACGGTGGCTCACGCCTGTAATTCCAGCACTTTGGGAGGCCAAGGCCGGCAGATCACAAGGTCAAGAGATCGAGACCACCCTGGCCAACATGGTGAAATCCCGCCTCTACTAAAAATACAAAAATTAGCCGGGTGTGGTGGCACATGCCTATAGTCCCAGATACTCGGGAGGCTGAGGCAGGAGAAACAGTTGAACCCAGGAGGTGGAGGTTGCAGTGAGCCAAGATCATGCCACTGCACTCCAGCCTGGGGGACAGAGCAAGACTCTGTCTCAAAAATAAATAAATAAATAAATAAATAAATAAATAAAATAAAGAAAAGAAAAGAAAAAGCCAATTTGGTGAAAAGAAACTCTTGTCCTTAGGAAATAGGACTCTGGGCAAGAATATGCAGACTGATGATCAAGTGAGGAAACCAGAGACTGGAGAAATGGGAACCAACATTAGAGTGACACTGGCAATATGGAGAGGAGATGAATCAGCCCTTTGTCACCAGGTGTCTGATTGAGAAAAGTTCACTCATTATCCATCGGGTAAACAACCAAAATGCTCTTTGCATTTCCCTTTCTAGGGACAAAATGAGACCCAGGGCCTGTAATAGGAGGAATAGATTAAGTGAAGCTTGTTTCTCAGTTTAGAGGTGTTAGAAGGATGGGAATCTATGCAGCCTTTACAGAGTCACTTCCCTAAACACCTGTGTTCCTCCCAGAGCTGCCGTGAGAAGCAGTCCTGTGGAATGGAAAGTACCTGGCTCTGGAATGAGACACACCTGGGTCTGCATCCTGGTTCCACCCTCTCTGCTTGTCCCATAGCATCCATTTTCCTTCACCACTCAGTCACGGCACCATGGTCTAGGCAGTGCTGGTAATACAACCACTGCAGAGGATTACATTGGAAAATCTAGGTGGAAAGTCTGGCACAACATAGGTTCTCAAAAATTAATAGCATTTATTTTGAACTCATTTGAAGGAAGTTCGATAATCTTTTAAAAATTTTTGCTTCCCTTTTCCTTCAAGCAAATCAATAAGGTAAAATATGCCTTCATAATTTGATAATCAATGATTTAACAAAATGTAAAATGAATATATGCATTTATGTAATAATTTAGCCTTTAAGACTTTTCCCCCAGAGATATGAGAAGATGTATGTACAAAAGTATTCACTTCATCACTGTTTGTAACTGAAGAAAACTAGAGCCAACCGAAATGTTAGGGTTAAATAAATTATGATATACTCATGAAATGAAACATCGCAGTCTCTAAAATGAACAGAATAGGTCTTTATGAGATGATTTTAAAATGCAGCCAAGATATATGTATGATTCCATTTGTATAAAAAGAGCATATATGTATATGTTTGTATGTGTAACTATTTTATGGAATGCAAAATACATTTTATTTTAACTCCATTTAATTTTTAAATGTATTTAACATTTAGAGAATAGTATAAATATGTCAAAAGTTAGAAAGTGAGAAAATTTAATTTAAATACTTTGGTATTTGAATTATAACCTTGAACATTCATTACTTCTGTGATTTTAAAATGATCGTTAAAAATGGCCACCTGGCTTTTTTTAATCCACAGATTTTTTAAATGAAGAGAAACATGTGTTGGCTTGGGACATTAATGCAATACTGGTTTTTTTTTTTTTTTTACTGAATATTTCACTTTTTTCTTTCTTTACATAACTGAAATATTTAAGGTGCACAAAAAAAAGGGTGGGAAAAATAAAATAAAATCCAGATACAACCTCAGGCCTAAAATTTGTCATGTTAACATTTGCCATCTTGATTACAAACTCTCTTATTTATTTATAAATAAACAGAAAAACAAAGAAATAAAATGATATTGCTATATTAGAGGCTCTACTTTTACCTTCTCCCCTTGCTATTTCCATTTCTCTTCTGGAATCGCTGTCCTGAAGTGGTTTACTTCTTTCTCATGCATGTGTTTTTGCCGTTTAATCTTTATGACGATACTTTAGCATAGGTATTATTATCATACTCGAATATCCTATTTTCTTATATGTGATTATCTGTAATATGTATGTATTTCCTTATCTATAATATATATGTATATATAAACTCTTCATATGTGGGTGCACATATAAGGAAATTGAAGCTTAGAGAGGTATAGTAATTGATACTACTCATGTAACTAGCAAATGATGAAGCTTAAATGCAAACCCAGGGCAATCCGGCTAAGGCTTCAAGTGTATTTCACTAAAAGTGATTACTTTTTAAATTGTGGGTAGATTTATTTTATTCAAATCTTACTGTTATGAGTTAAACTGCATCCCTCAAAAGAGTGTTCCTGAGTCTTTACACCCAGTACCTATGAATATGATCTTACTTGGAAATGAAGTCTTCGTAGATAAAATCAAATTAAGATGAGCTCATACTTGATTAGGATCAGCCCTAACGATGACTGGTGTCCTTATAAGAAAAGGAGAACAGACAGAGAGAGACTAAGGGGGAAGAATGCCATGTGAAGATAGAGGCAGTGACTGGAGTTATGCAGGCGCGAGGAAGAGATGCCGAGGCTTGCCAGCGAATTCCAGACGCTAAAGGAAAGGCATGGAACAGTTTCTTCCCTGGATCCTTCAGAGAGAACATGGCCCTGCCAACAACTGAATGTCATGTTTGTTTTAAGACGTACAATTTGTGGTACTTTGTTATCACAGCCCTGGGTAACCAATCAATTGGTTTTCTTGTCACTCATTTAACAAATGTGTGTGGAGCAATTTAGGAAAATGGTTAAGTATACGCATTCTTGAACCAAATATCTTATGTGTAGATCCTCAGTCTTAGGGCAAGTTATTAACTTCTCTCTGCTTCAGCTTCCTCATTTTAAAATTAGACTAATAATAGAACTTTCTTCATAGAATTTTTATGAGAATGGCATGAGTTAATATGTGTAAAGCATTTAGAACATGAACATAGTATCATCAACATGTTGATGATATACCAAGCACATACTAGGTGCTAAGGTCATCTTCATTAACATAAACTAATCTTTTATTAATAAAGAATCCATTTATTAAACAATTATATATAATGATGCGCAAGATGACTGTAAATTGTTTTGGTTCAATTCTCTGCTCCAAATTTAAAGTGACAGATTAAATACCAATAGAAGAAAAAAACTCAAAAGATATAGCTAGATTGGAAAACAATATAAATATTTCTAATGCAAATAATGAATGAGGCTTAAACGAATATAAAATGGCATCTGTAAGTTTTGCTCCTGGAGACAAAGAGATCTAAATGACAATATTTAAAATGAAATGAAAATGACTTTATGGGCTGGGCGCGGTGGCTCACGCCTGTAATCCCAGCACTTTGGGAGGCTGAGGCGGGTGAATCATGAGGTCAGGAGATTGAGACCATCCTGGCCAACATGGTGAGACTCCGTCTCTACTAAAAATACAAAAATTAACTGGGCGTGGTGGTGCATGCCTGTAATCCCAGCTACTTGGGAAGCTGAGGCAGGAGAATCGCTTGAACCCGGGAGGCAGAGATTGCAATGAGCCAGAATCATGCCACTGCACTCCAGCCTGGTGACATAGCGAGACTCTGTCTCAAAAAAAAAAAAAAAAAAAAAGAAAGAAAGAAAAGAAAATTACTTTATGACATATCAAAAGCTCTAATGAAACTGAAGAAAAACTTAGAAGATTTATAGCCTTAGTTATTTTTACTAAAATGTAAAAGATCGAAGATAAATAAGTAAAATAATTTATCTTAGGTTTCTTCAAAATAAACAAGATTTAAGCAAGAAATAGTACAAAAGAAGTTGTACTAACAAATAAAACCCAAAACACAATGGCCTGAGTAAGATAAGTGCTTTTTTTTTTTTTATCAAATCATAGTGATCTGGGTCAGGTAAGGCAGCTCTGCCATCTTCGCATTTCCTTTTATCTCTCAGTTCACAATGGCTGGCTGCCCCAATTCTTGTCAATGCCTGATTAGCAAGAGTGAAGAACAGATCATGATTGACACATGCACCTTACTTTTATATATATGATCTAACAGTACTCTTCATTATTTCTGCTCTGATGAACTGACCAGAACATAGTCACAAGACCTTACCAAGACTCAGGATTTTCTATTATTTGAAAAGGGAAGAATCAATGTTAAGGATGACTTGTAGTCTTTGTTTGTAACACAAAAAATTGAAAGGAATGAAATAATAAAAATAAAAGAATATTTTAGTGATATATAAAACAAGGAGACTAAAGAGATTATCAACAAAACAAAAAAATGGATGCTAAAAATAGATAAACTTAGCAAGTGTGATAAAAAGAGAAAAATACACAAAATATTAGAAAATAGACACACATCTAAAAATCAGTGTAGTGTTTTTGAAATCCTAATAGAATTCTATTAGCAGTATTATGCAAGTACATTAACAAAATTTAAATAAAATTGAATATTTTCTTTTCTTTCTTTCTTTTTTTTTTTGAGACAGGGTCTCACTCTGTTGCCAGGCAACAGTGTGGCGATCAAGGCTCAATGCAGTCTTGAACTGTGGGACTCAAGTGATTGTCCCTCTTCAATTTCCTGAGTAGCTGGGACCACAGGCACATGCCACCATGTGGGGCTAGTTTTTAAAAACTTTTTGTAGAGACAGGGGTCTCCCTATGTTGCCCGGGCTGATCTTGAAATCCTGGGCTCAAGCGATCTTTCCACCTCAGCCTCAGAAAGTGCTGGGGTTACAGGCATGAGCCACCATGCCCGCTGAATGTTTTCTAGTATATATTTAACTGATCTTAACCAAAGAAAAACATCAAAAAAACTAAATACACCAATAGCAATTAAAGACATCGAATTAACAATTAAATGATTTTTCTGAAAGACACTAGTCTAGTTTAGGCACTTTTATAAACTCATTTGCCAATCATTTTTTTAAAATTTCAGAATACAAAAATTTCTTAGAATAGCATCAATAATAAAATTTTCCAGCACAACTCAATCAACATATCACATGAAATTTTATTTGAGCAGAGATGCAAAATTCTAACTAAAATACAAACAACTTAAATTAAATAGTGTGTAAATATCACCTAGTTGCCAAGGAAAGAATATGCCAGGAATGTCAGGATGTTCAATATTAGAAAATGTGTAACATAATATAAGCAATAATAGCTATCTTGAGCAAATCTAACCAGCATCTTTATAAATGAAGATATGACAAAATTCTTACACATAGATCTTTATTAATGTTGTATATCTACTTAAATGTGACTGAAAACATTGTGCTTAACGGCTAATTTTTTTTTTTTTTTTTTTTGAGATGGAGTCTCTGTCATTCAGGCTGGAGTACAGTGGCATGATCTCGGCTCACTGCAACCTCTGCCTCCTGGGTTCAAGCGACTCTCCTACCTAAGCCTCCCAAGTCGCTGGGAATACAGGCGCGTGCCACTATGTCCAGCTAATATTTGTATTTTTAGTAGAGATGGGGTTTCACCATGTTGCCCAGGCTGGTCTCGAGCTCCTGACCTCGCGATCCGCCTGCCTTGGCCTCCCAAAGTGCTGGAATTACAGGTGTGAGCCACCGTGCCCAGCCCTTAATGGCTAAACTTTGTAATCTTTTCCATAAAGGATTTACACATCTTTTATTAGCTTTGTTACCTTGTCATGTTTATTGCTTATTCTGTACGGAATCTTATATTTCTTTGCATTCTCTAATTGTTTTATAGTGTGTGTGTGTGTCTATATATATATATACATATATATATACACATAAAAACTCTATTGATATTTTTATGTAGTTTTTATTTAGTTTTCTCCCTTTTTTTTTTTAGAAATGGAGTCTTGCTATTAGATTGGTACAAAAGCAATGGCAAAACTGCAATTACTTTTGCACCAACCTAACATGTCACCCAGGCTGGAGAGCACTGGTTATTTACAGGCACAATCTTAGCACACTGTAGCCTTGAATCCCGGCCTTAAGTGATGCTCCCACCTAAGCCTCCTGAGTAGCGAGGACCACAGGTGCATGCCACCATGACAGGCTTACAGGTAAGCCTACTAGATTTTTATGGAGACAAACAAAGAAACATTGGCTCATTTTATAATTATTATACCTTTTATTTATTTTCCTTCTCTTTTTGCATCAACTGGATTTTTAAGTGAGAACAAGGGTGCTCACTATCCTCACTTCTACTCAACAATGTACAATGTAGCAATTCACATAAAGCACACTTTGAATGACCAACGACCAAATAAAAGAATACTCCATTACACTAATAATCAGGGTAATTCAAATTAAAACCATAAAGAGGTGCATTTAACTCCCACCAAATTGATGATAATTGAAAAATCTAACAATTCCAAGTGATGATAAAGATGTAGAGAAATAACAAATTGCTGACAGAGATATAAATTTGCACAGTCACAATTCTCAAAGTGTGGTCCCTGGACCATCAGAACCTGAGCACTTGTTAGAAATGCACATTCTCTGGCTCCATCCTAGACCTACTAAATCAGAAACTCTGGGCACAGAGCTAGCAATCTGTGATCCAAAGAATACTTAAGTCTGATAACTCTGTCTTAAAGGAACACACTGATAAGCTATTTGACATTATCTGGCAAAGATGAAGTTATAACAGTTTTACTTCTAAGTATAAACCCTAGAGAAACTCATATGCATCTATTAACAGAAACATGAAACAAAAAATTCATGGCAGTATTATTTGTAGTAATATAAAGTTAGAAATTTGCAGCCGGGCGCGGTGGCTCACACCTGTAATCCCAGCACTTTGGGAGGCCGAGGTGGGCAGATCACCTGAGGTCTGGAGTTGTTTGAGACCAGCCTGGCCAACACGGTGAAACCCTATCTCTACTAAAAATACAAAAATTAGCTGGGCATGGTGGCAGATGCCTGTAATCCCAGCTATGCGGGAGGCTGAGGCGGGAGAATTGCTTGAACCTAGGAGGCGGATGTTGAAGTGAGCCGAGATCTCACCATTGCACTCCATCCTGGGCGACAAGAGCGAGACTTCATCTCAAAAAATTAATAAATAAATAATAAATAAAATCAGAAATTTGTTGTAAATGCCCTTCAATAGGAGAATTGAAGAATATTTCTAATCAAACATATCTCATTCTTCACCCCACAAAATCATTCTTATTTGTTATTTCAAAAACAGACTTTGAAACATTTTAATTTATTTAGGAACCCAAATAAAACTCATGAAAGAATTTTGGAATCACTCAAATTAATAATCTGAGACAAATTTAGTGAGAGAAATATATCCATGGAGAGCCAACAATAATTTTGTAAGTGATATCCTAAGGAAAGTCAATTATCATTAAACATTCTCAGCATGAATATAACTAGAAAGTTTTACTTAAAAGGAAACTTTTACTGTTACTTAAAAGGAAAATTTTACTGTTTGAAACTTAGTTTTAAAAAATTAAGAATTTTATGTTTGTAGTATCCAATAGAAGGGCAGTATCTATCTGGCTTAATTCACAGGGATATTAACCATCCTTAGAAAACCGTTTGGGGTAAATGATGACTCACTTTGTGTACTTATTGGACAGGTCTGAACAGATTTCAAGCCATCCATTATTAACACTCACTAATAGAGGCCAAACTATTCCCACCTTCACATCATCTGATCTTAAGCAACGTGTGTCCTGCCATCAGTCACAGTCGGAGGCAGACAGAGCAAGATGAACATCATCTGTTCTCCCTGCCATTTTCATCCATCACTGCCTTGGGGAATCCCATGGAGCCTAAGGAGGAGCTGTAAGTGGTGTAGAAAATGAACCCAGAATGAGAACTTAGGAAATATGTGTGCTTGCCCCAACTGTGTTATAAAAATAATAGAATTTTAGAATGTTAGCGTTAAAAGGACCTCATAGATCATCTTGTCCCATGCCATCAAGATGAGATTCAGAGTGAGAAAGTGACTTGCCCAACACCATTCTCACACCGTCAATTATTTATTGAGAAATAGATGGAATAGAGTGAGAGGTGTACTCAAATACCAATCCTAGGCTCAGAATCTTGGACACTCCACAGAGCAGTGTGACTGTGTCTGGGGCCAATTAACAATCTCTCTCAGTCCAGTTTTCTCAGTCCACTCAGATACCGCGTGTCCCTCCCTGCCCTTGTGATTATAGTGGGAGCAGGAAAAACGTGTAGGAATTTCTCTACTTTTCTCTGCTTTGCTTTTGGTTATAGCTTCTGTCACTTTGTCTTTTGTTCCTCTGTTTTATTAATTTCATGTCTTAGAGAACTCTTGTCATTGTCTCCTTTTTAGAAGATCATAGGAAGCATTAAATCTAATTATAGATGTCACCCTGTCCTATAAAATGTTAGACAAACATAAGAGGTAACTGGGAGTTTGTTTACCCACCGTTTGATGAACTGTTGCTTTCTCCACTAAGCCATCGTACCAAAATTGTGTGTGCATGTGTGCGTGCATGTGTGTGTGTGTGTATTGAAGGTGGACAAATTAGAGGCAGGCAAGGCAAGGGAAGATATATGAAGCACCTAGGCAAAGGCAATTTGAAAAACAACCTAACAAGAAGACAACAGAGAGGCTAGAGATGGAAGACAACTTCCAATTTTGTAATAGGAACAAAAGTCAATTCTTACTAAACCGTTCTTATAGAGATAAAAAAACATAGTACATAGATATGGATATTCCAGGCTACCTCTTTTACCCAACCCCAACTCCATTTAACATCTTCATGTATGATCCAGGAACAATTCGCAGGCATCCTTCCTATGTCTTGATAGAGTATTGTGGTTCTTGGAAACATAGCTGATGCAAGCCCTTACATATGCTATGTACACAAATCACTTATTATTAATAGACGTGAGCTTCCAGTGAGCCTCTTCCATCTGATTCAATTACTACATGGCCTCGCCACAGGTCTGCATTTCTCAAACTGGGATACCACCTTTGGTGCTGAACTGGAACGTCAAAGCCACAGAATAAGTATTCATGGAGTGTTAATTTCATTTGAAAATTTAGGAAAGGGATATATTAAGTTATTTAACAATTTAAGTTATTTGCATATAAAATGGACACATTCTAGTGTAGAATGCAAAATCTATCTACTTTTGGGAAATGCAACTCCTGATCACAACATTGCTGACTGACACAAATGTGGTGGTCGGGGGGCAGGAGTTCCTTTCAAAACCCCCATGTTGGCCTGAGTCATGATAGCAACTGTCAGCTCAGCACCAGCGAGGAACAGATTCCATCCAAAAGTGAGATGGCATCCCTAGCATGATTGTTGTTGCCATAATTATTTCTTATTAAAATTAGTCACATCTACTGAAATTTGCGGAGCCATGAGAAAAGTACACAGAATTCTATTTAATCACAGTGCTCATAATTTCCATTTCCATTTTACATTGAAATGTTTTACAAGAGTTCTGGGCTTATTTTGCTTACACAGTACACATGCTCACACATACACACACACACACAATTGCAGAGAGAAACATTTCGATTTATTATTAAATATGTAAACCTCACATAAGAAAACATTTCATGCATTTTTCTCATTTCCTATTTTAAAACTTTTAGGCCCTAGCTTATTTTACCTTGCTTTTTTACAATCATAATAACTTTTAAAATGAAAATTTCTGAATTCATGTTAATGCTTACAACTTCTGGGAAGAGTGCATATCTAGACATAGTCCAGTAAGTTTTTGATCAGTCCCATACAGTATTCATTTATTTATTTATTATTTATTTATTTATTTATTTTGGAAAGGGAGTCTTGCTCTGTTGCTCAGGCTGGAGTGCAATGGTGTGATCTTGGCTCAATGCAACCTCCTCCTCCTGGATTTAAGTGACTCTCCTGCCTCAGCCTTCTGAGTAGCTGGAATTACAGGTGCCTGCCACCATGCCTCGGCAATTTTTTTTGTATTTTTAGTAGAGATGGAGTTTCACCATGTTGGCCTGGCTGGTCTCGAACTCCTGACCTCAGGCAATCCACCTGCCTTGGCCTCTCAAAGTGCTGGGATTACAGGTGTGAGCCACTGCACCAGGCCCCATACAATATTTTAAAAACAATTTTTAGCCTGGGCACAGTGACTTGCACCTGTAATCCCAGCGCTTTGGGAGGCCGAATCAGGTGGATCACTTGAGGTCAGGAGTTTGATACCAGCCTGGGCAACAGAGTGAAACCCCATCTCTACAAAAAACTACAAAAATTAGACAGGGATGGTGGCATGCACCTGTAATCCCAGCTACTCTGCAGGCTGAGGCAGGAGAATGGCTTGAACCTGGGAGATGGAAGTTGCAGTGAGCCAAAATGGCATCACTGCACTCTAGCCTGGGCAACAGGGTGAGAACTTATATCAAAAAAAAAAAAAATTAAAATGTATATTTCTGTATCCTTACATCTTGATAAATTCTAAAATGTTTTTATTCTTCCCTTCTCACTTCCTGAAAACTTTCCCACATCTCTATTCACATTGCACTTTTAATTCATTTTATGAGGTTTGAGTATTAATATATCCAAGTAGACACGTATCACTGTCCCTCTCAAAAAGAAGGGCAAGTGTAATATGCTAATAGAGTGAGTATCCATTGCCAAAGTAACTGCAGTACTGTCTACTCAAAAATTTCACCCATACCTTGTCTGTGTCTTCCAAATAGTAGTCAAGGCTTTTTACTCAGTAAATGATCACAATCCACATAATATGAACTTAAGAACATATGCTATTGGAAAACACAGTGCTTCAAATCTGGACAAATATGACATTAATTAATTAATCCATTCAATAGACATTTGAACAGATACCATCGTATACAGGACACAGTGTTTAGTGATAAAAGATAGTTCCTGCTCATAGAGTTTTCCATCCTTTGCAGGAGATAGATGAATGATGTCCATGAATTTCATAGCATCACAACAGAGGCAAGTATAAGGTTCCTGTAGGAAAAGGCACATGATACTGGGCTATAGATGAGTCCCCCAGGAAGCAGACTCTGAGATGGATATTTTCCTGCAGAATATTTATATGGAATTGCCTCAGGATAAACACCAAAGAGATGTAGAGGGTCAAGGATTCCAAAGAGGGAGAGGTTGAATTTTGAAGCAGTCAGAACTCATGACTCACCTGATGTTCGATTCCAGGGAGCTCTGCAGCCAGAGGCACCCTCCAGAGTTGCCCACCTTGGGGGCAAGGGTGCAGGGCCTTAATTTCCTCACCTCACTACATCCCAGGCATTGAATGAGAGTTGTCCTCTGGAGGGAGTGTGACCCTGAGTAAAGGAGATATGGCTTTCTTGGGCTGAAGTCAAATCCCATGGAGGAACTCAACTGAGAGATGTCAGCCACCAATTGCAGCTCTGAAGCAATGGGCGCCTCAGTCCTGAAAGGGGACCTGGGCTGTCCACCACGGGATCCACTACATCCTGTATCTGTCAGCTGCTTTCCATACAGGTACTTACCCTGCCCCATCTCGCCCAAACTAGTGGTAAGAATTACAGAAGCCACCATGGGTCTATTATGCAAACACATGCAGCCTGGTAGAGAACAGCCATTTCCATAGCTATTTCCACCTATGGTCTTCAAGGGTTGGTGTGTGCATTAAATTCAGAAGCAAGGAAACACAGGAAAAAGCCTTTTCACAGACCACCAAATAAGCTTATTTTCCAAAATTACCATTTCCTTTTACTTCCTTTTGCCTCTGCTCCCCAACTCAAATTATTTCCATTTCGTAGTACCGTGATTTATACTTAATGATTGAGATATTTGGGTGAGAAAAGTCTCTCCTCTCTTTATGTATGTATTAACCTATGTAATATAATGGTCATAAAATTGATCCTGATAGAATTTATAATACAGTTTTTTTCGAGATAAAAATTTCCCAGCCAAACAGTCTTATTTTCTTGGTTTTTAGAAAAAGCTTTTTCATCAGTTTTCTTCCAGGAAAAATAAAGGAAGAAAATGTACATTAAAATGCCTAAAAAATATTTCCTTTGCATAGAATCTTAGGGTTTCTAAGTTAAAAGAAACTGAGAATATGTTCTTTTTTTTTTAAATTTGTAAAGTTCAAAAACTTAAAATTTAAAGAAGCATAAAAGTTTACTTGGGTATGTATTCAGTTATAACTCAACTACCTGCTGCTAAATCCTCATATAAATTCTTTCTTCATATAACTCTTTTCACTTTTACTTAACCTCACCTTCAACTCCAAGATGAATCATTTCCCTTTTCCTTACCTAACTTAGAGGACTGGGGCAGCAAGAGGAGGGATAAAATTGAAGATATGTGACAAAGCTAACGCAAATGATAAAATAATAAGAAAAATAAAAGAAGAGCAGAGATAAAAAATGATAATGTACCATTAACTAAGAAGCAGAGAAAATTAACTTACGTGCAGCTAAAGTCCAGAAGGAGAAAGGAAAGGGAAGTGGGGAAAAAGAAAAAAAAGAATGAGCCCTATGATAATAACACAAAGAAAGGAAAGTCACCGCATTTGTTTGGATTTGGTGTTACGGTGTCAAGCAGGTACAGAAATTAATCACTTAGAAAGGCAACAGAAAAGACTAAATTTGGGAGGAAAAGCACATGAAAATTCAAAAAGGTATTGAAAGTAATTTATTACATGGCGTCTTGACTTACTTTTATTCAAGTTTCTTAATTTTCACTCAGAATTGTCAGTTTTTTGTATTTTTTAATAATCTTTATGAACTGAAAACCATTGTGTTTTATTTCAAATTTCTAGAGAGAAATAATTAATGTTACTACCAGAATTCTCTTATTTATTGTTCTTTGAGGCCCAAGCAGAGGCAAAACCCATTAAGGGCCTGCAACAGCTAGTAATTGCTGTGAAAGAAAAAAAGCAAGAACAAAAATTTAAAAACTTACGGTCTGTGATATTGAGTTTCTAGTACGTCAACTGAGCTAAGGTTGAACTATGTCTCCTCCTGCTCAAGAGGTGGAGGGGAGGTGAAGCCTGGTTCTTTCTGTGTTCTGAAGCTTGTGCAGAGCCTGTGGTGCTGTAACAGCACACCCATGTCATTGCTTATCTCCTGGCCTACCCTTGGTGGTACAGCAGCAGGACTGCAGCTCCTGCAGCTCACACTCTATCTCCTCCTCCAGCTCACATTCTGTCTCCTCCCCCAGCTTTCCTGATTCTGCGCCAGATAAGTGTTCCACACACCCTGGCCATCCAAGTTGGAGGCTTAGAGAAGTAAGCAACCAAGGCAAGTTCCTGTTGGTCCTCACAGCTCACCTTCACAGGATCCAGTTTATCTTTGCTTTCTTCATTTTCATTCCATCTTCTCTCCCCAAGTGTGTGTTCTGTGGATGTTAGTCTCCAGCACCAGTTGCAGAAACTAAAGCCTCACACAGAATGTATAACCAACTTTCACAACTGATTAAGGTCAGATTGCTAAAATCCTTCCTTCCTTCCTTCCTTCCCTCCTTCCTTCCTTCCTTCCCTCCTCCTTCCTTCCTTCCATTTTTCCTTTCTTCCTCCCATTCCATCTTTTATTTACTAAAATTTCTGCTGGTCTAACTGAGTCCTAACTGATAAAGAATTTGGAAGTGGAAGTGGTTATACAGGAAAGCTGATAACAAGCTCTGAGAAAAATATATGTGGATAAACTAGGTAGGTAGAAAGTGTGCACAAATTTGCTTTCAGAGTGATTGCTCACCAAAGAGCAAGGAGGATCTTTATAATCAAGTAGGTAAGATGACTCATCCTGGCCGGGCGTGGTGACTCACACCTGTAATCCCAGCACTTTGGGAGGCCGAGGCAGGCGGATCAACTGAGATTGGGAGTTCCCGACCAGCCTGACCAACATGGAGAAACCCTGTCTCTACTAAAAATACAAAATTAGCCGGGCCTGGTGGTGCATGCCTGTAATCCCAGCTACTCAGGAGGCTGAGGGAGGAGAATCACTTGAACCCAGGAGGCTGAGGTTGTGGTGAGCCGAGATCGTGCCATTGCACTCCAGCCTGGGCAACGAGAGCGAAACTCTGTCTCAAAAAAAAAAAAGAGACTCATCCTATGAATATCAGTCAGTCTATTTGCCTAGTTACCTCATTCATTCCTTGGGCTCATGACAAAAATGGCAGCGGCAGTAGGGATAGAGGTTATGCATGGGCTCAGCAGCGTGGAATTTCACTCACCAAGGCCAATCTGGCTGCATTCATTAAGTGTCCAATCTGCCAATAGCAAATACCAACACAAAATAACTGTTACGGTGGCCTTCTCTGGGTGGATTAACCAGCCATCTGGTGATGAGTTGATTATGTAGGACTACTTCCATCATGGAAGGGGCAGCATTTTGTTCTCATTGACATAGACCCTCTGGATATGAATTTTCCCTGTCTGCACATACTGGTTCTTCTAAAACCAACATCTCTGGACTTATGGAATGCTTTATTTGCTGCAATGTCATTTTATACAGCATTGCTTCTGATCAATGAACTCATTTAAAAGCCAGTGAGGTCTGACAATGTACCATGCTCACATAATTCACTGGTCTTATCATATGGCTCATCACTCTGAAGCAGCTGGCCTTGTAGAATGTTGGAATTGGGGTGATTTGTTTCTTTTTTTTTTTTTTTTCTTTGACAGAGTCTTGCTCTGTCACCCAGGCTGGAGTGCAGTGGTGCGATCTTGGCTCACTGCAACCTCCACCTCCTAGGTTCAATCCATTCTCCCGCCTCAGCCTCCCGAATAGCTGGGACTATAGGTGCATGCCACCACGCCTGGCTAATTTTTTTGTATTCTTAGTAGAGACGGGGTTTCACCTTGTTAGCCAGGATGGTCTTGATCCCTGACCTCGTGATCTGCCCACCTCGGCCTCCCAGAATGCTGGGATTACAGGTGTGAGCCACCACACCTGGCCAGGGTGGTTTTGGTCTCAGTAACAGTGCAAGCTGGGATAGCAATATTTAGAAAGCCAGGAAATGCTATGTGGGGTATGTTACATGTTCTAAATCCATGAGCAATGTATAGTGCTATTTCTACCATAGACGAGATGGTTATGGCAATTGGGTCTTCTCACTATAATTCCCCTAGTGATAGATTAGCAAACTTTTTGTTTTTTTTTTTCCCTGCAACCTTTGGCTCTGCTGGTCCAGAAAATAGTTCTCAGGTGAAGAATTCTTTTACCAAGACAAAACAATGGTTCATTTAAATAATGAAACTGGAAGTTGAAACTGTCCTCTGGACACTAGGCTCTTTGTACCAGTAATTAATAAGCAAAGAGGAGGGTTACCTGTACTGGATGCGATAATTGATCCTGATTATCAAGGTGAAATTGGATTGCTACCTCACCATGAGGGTAAGCAGAACTGTAAAATACAAATGGTTTCCCTGAGGGGTGACTTTTACAATTCCCCTTCCCTATGATTAAAGCTAATGGAAAACTAAACAACGCAATACAGTCACCAAGACTGCTAATGGTGCAGACTCTTCAGAACAGTTTGGGTCACTTCCCTGCATGAGGTACCACAGCCAAATAAGATGTTTGTTTTTGGGAATGTGAATAAAAAATGAGTAGTGGAAGAACATGGAAAAACATACAAGATATGACTATGGGATCAATTTCATATGACTATGAGATCAATTTCTTTTTATTATTTCTTTATTTTTAATTTTTATTGATGGATTGGAACAGAGTCTCACTCTGTCATCCAGGCTGGAGTGCAGTGGAATGATCTCGGCTTACTGCAATCTTCGCTTCCTGGGTTCAAGCAATTCTCCTGCCTCAGCCTCCCGAGCAGTTGGGATTACAGGTGCCCGCCACCATACCCGGCTAATTTTGTATTTATTTTTTATTTTTTGTATTTTTAGTAGAGATGGGGTTTCACCATGTTGGCCAGGCTGGTCTCGAACTCCTGACCTCAGGTGATCTGCCCACCTTGGCCTCCCAAAATGCTGGGATTACAGGCATGAGCTACTGTGCCTGGCCTTATTTGGAAGCAATGACCAATTTCAGAACCATGAACAGTTTCTGTGAAATTGGGTCAGGCTTGATTTTCCTTGGATGGGCTTGTTCATGCATCTGTGGTCAGCTGGAACATGAGACTCTGCTCCATGTGGTCATTCATCCTCTAGATGGCTAGTTCACCTTGTTCTCTTGGCAGTACCAAGATTCCAGGTTAAGTAAGAGAGGGACTGGAAAAATGTAGGGCTACATTATGACTTCAGTCAGCACAAATTCAGAGTAGGTAGGGGATTACCCAGTTTCCAGACAAATTATGTGGATACACGGATTCCCTTCATTGTGTCTGTTAATGCAACTAGTCTACCACCAAACCCTCATGTTTTATAGAGTACCCTAGGATACTGACAAAAGGGTAGCCCTAGCAGAAATTCTGAATGTTTTTAAGTCTTAATTCTTAAACCCCACACTTCATCTACTTAGAAACTGCATCATTTTTCTTCCACTTTATTATTAGGGAGTCAATTTTTTTCAGTGTCACCTGTGCATTTCAAATTTTCATGAACATTGTACACTTTATGATATCTGATACTTGGCTGTGTTTTCCTGATGGTTCCTGATTATGACAAGAGGAAGTTTAGAAAGTTTGGGGATACCCCATAACCTACATTAGTCTCCTCAAAGGCATTCCCCCTCCCCAATAAACATATTATCTAAATAAATTTTGTGAGGATTCTAAGCAAATTTAGCTTCAAAGACAAATCCCATTTTTTCCGCATTTATCCAATTTGAATCGTGTGAACTTGCCAACTTTCAATCTTTTCTCACCTAGAAAAACGGCAATTTCATATAGTTCAACCTATAGATTATGAAAAGGTTTTGTTTCTTCCTTTTCAGCACAGTGTCCTGAAGATGTCTTCTGGCATTTACCACTACCTAAGGCCTCCTATCTTTACATATTTCTTTCAGAGGCAGGTCCCCTCATGCCTGGCTTAGTGGGCCACCTCTGACATTAGAAGGTTGAAACATTTCTATTAAATGAAGGATCAAAAGTAGGCAAGAGAAAGCTAGTAAGCAAAGAAAGCATTAAAGTCTCATTCTTTCTCCTGTGAAAATGTCAGTGCCTCCTGGAGGTCTACATTAATTTTATTTTTTTTATTGGTGTTTGAACTATACTGAGATAATAATAGTCTGATATTAAAGGCAATTTAACATGAAAATCTTCCCATTGAATAGTTTCTCTGTTGGTTAGCACCTTATGAACGTCTTCCTTAATTTTTAAAATAGCACTTATAATTATGATTTGCCTAGCATTTTGGAAGTGGAATAGGTGAATGGGGATATGTGTGGAGGTATTATAAATTCCAGGAATGAGGTGGACATAGTAGGAATGGGAAGTTTTACTTTTCCTTTTTGCCTCTCTCTCTCTTAGTTAAAAGAGGCTGAGATCTGAGATGTTATACTTCTATTGATGTGTAAAAACCAGTATATATTTTTAGTTCATCAGTATAAAAATAGTCATTGAATCATAATGTATTCAAGCTGTGGAATAATCTTAATGGTCTACCAGGTTGACTACCCAGGTTTACTGGAGTCTTCTTTCAACATCTTTCTGAGGTGTGTACTCATTTAGCTGCTCTTTGATTCTTCCCATGGGTGTTCCCACAACTCGAAGCAGCCCATTCTATTTGGGGCATATCTGATAATTAGTAGAATTCCTAAGTGAGCCAAAATCTGCTTCTCTGAAACTTTCATCCATTGATCTCATTTTTTTTTAATTAGAAGGCTACTCAGAAAAATATTCAATTTCAGTTGCCTAATACAGAATTAGGAATTGTGGTTTTGTGTAAGTGCCATCAATTGAAAAGCACTGTAGGAAAATATGTGCTATTGTTATTTCATATTTTAAAGTCAAGTATTTGAAACCAGCTATTAGGTCAAAGGACTGAATAACTTATTCAAAAATGACCTAAACTTCTCCCTATAATTAAATGCTTAGAAAATTGTATCCAGATCTTTGTTATTCCTACTCAGTTGAAAGTAGATTTCTAGATTTCTTTTTGTAGAAGTGTAAATTGTGTTTTACTTTTTCAAAGACAAATCAAGGCATGAATATGACTTTTACAATTAGGTCAATAAGTTTAGTTAAACATTAATCTAACCTTTGTGTATTTTATGTGATTTATCTTACAAAAATATTATTTACATACAACTATTTATGACTTTTCATTAATAGAACTAGGTATACCTGTAACTAGATAATTATTTAGACACTTCATTCTTTGTTATGACTAGCTTATTTACTAAGCAACCCATAGTTCTGTATGTAGATAATATGCTAATCAATAAAAGATTTGGATAAGGTAAGAATACATTGATAATATATTTATATATTATATTCCTTCTGGGATTCATTTGAACATCAGTAGCTCTCATTCTGGGAGATCATTTCTTAATGTTTTACCTCATTTTTCCTTATTTGTCCTCATAATCACATTCTAATGGTATTAGCCCCAAATTGCAGACCCAGAAATGGAGTGGCTTAGGAACAGAGAGACTAATTCATCAGCAGAAGCTCACAAAACCAGTGACTAGCTGCTGAGATCTGTTTGAGCCCATACGACTCTGCCTTCAGTCTTACTAGAACTCAAAATGATCTGTATGACCTTGATCTTTCTGAGGTCATTCTGACAAAGTTCTTGTATTGCTGGTGTGCTCTCAATTTTCTTGAAGCCCTTGAAGACAAAGTGTTGCATTAACTTCGTTGATCAACAAGCGAAAGTCAGTGTTCCCACTTGTGGTCTTTGGAAATAAGCCTCACTTCTTTGTGATGGGCCAGCAGGCTGTCTAGAGCCCTGACCTTGGCATCTCTGTAGCATGGGCTTGTCTGTTTGTGGAATGCTTGGAAGTCCCAGATGCCATTGGTTGCTTCAGGATGCTCAGTGTCCTCATGCCCCACCCACTCCCACCCCACAGCCTGCTCTGCATCTCAAATATATTTCTCTCTTCACCTTCCTCTTGAGGAAAATACTTTGTTTCAATAAATGCTTCTGGTGAATTGCTATGGTTCCTATTAGTTCTTGCTCAATCTGCTGCACTAATTCCCCTGATCTTACACACTTCCAGAACGATCTTTAAATGTCATTGCAGTGTTCTTTAAAATAATCCAATCAGGCCACTTTCTGCCAAGGGAAAGGCTTTTCCCCTTTTCTACCCCCTAGAATTGGCTGTCTACAACTTACTAGACAAAATACAGATTCTTTATTTAGCACCATAAAGTTTTCAGTATTCTGACTTTAGCTTACCTTCTCAAGATTATCTTCTCTACAAAATCCTCCAATGTATCCTACGCACTATCCACACTAAACTTGTCAAGTCTCCTTTATTAGGTATTATGCTAGTTTCCAAGGGCTGCTGTAACAATGGCTACTTAAAACAACAGAAATCCAGTATCAGAACTGCTGGGCTGCCAATCAGGGTTTCAGAAGGGCCACACTCTCTCTGGATGTGGGAATCTGTTCTTTGCCTCTTAAAGCCTCTGGTAGCTGCCAGCATTCTTTGGCTCATTGCCTTATCACTCCTATCTCTGCCTCGGTGGTCACATTGCCTTTTATTTTGCCTGTATCAAATCTTCCTCTGCTTCCCTCTTATAAAGACATTTATGATTCCATTTATGGCCTACCTGGATACTCTGCCCATCTCAAATTCCCTAACTTAATCACATTTGCAAAGTCTTTGCCCTAGAAGAAAACACAGGTCCTGGAAATTAGGATGTAAACACATATCTGGGGGCCATATTTAGCCTACCCACACTTATGTATTACTGAGTAGCCTGTTATCCCTAAAATCAGCAGTTTAAAATAACAATCTATATTATCCTGTGGGCCATGAATCTGAGTGTGTCTTGGTTGGGTCCTCTAGCTTGGAGTCTCTCCCAAGGCCACAGTCCCCATAAGACTTGAGTAGGAAAGTCTTGCTTCCTGGTTCGCTCCTGTGCTTTTTTCAGTGTTCAGTTCTGCGTGGTTGTTGGACTGAGGCCCCAGGTCCTCACAAGCTGTTGCCTGGAAGCCTCTCTCAGCTCACTGCCACACAGATCGCTTCATTGAACATCTCACATGATGGTGTCTTGCTTCATCAGCAAATGAAGGGGTGAGAGAGAGTGCCAGCAGGACAGAAGTCACATCTATCACTTTTGCCTGCTCTGTGTGTGAGAAGAAAGTCACTAGCTCCACCCCACACTCAAGGAGAGGCGATTACACAGAGACATCAATATTAAAAAGCAAGCTCATTGGCTCCAAGTCAGGACCTACCTACAATAGCTCCCCCAACATGTCATGCCCTTTTATGACTGCATGCCCATGCATAAGTTTTCTACTCACGTTGTTTCAAAGCTACCAGCTTGGAAAACTCTTCTATAGGCTTAAGCCATGATTTCAGTTGTCATCTCTACAGTGAACTCTTTGTCCCAACAATATTTGAAATTCCAAATCTTTTTTTATACCTTTGTGTCACCTGTAGGTGTTCACACACTTAACTCTACTGTTAAACTATGGTTATTTGGGGTCAGGAGTTCTGTCATTTTCCTTCTGTTTTCTCAGTGCCTCTTGGACACAGCACTCTGCATACAGGAAACACTCAATAAGTGTTGTTCTGAATATTAGTTCTTTTTATAATTGCATAATTTGATGCTTATCTGATTGAAATGTGATCGTTGTACTTCATGTATTCAGTTTACCTTGAAGAATTTGGCTTCATCTATTGTTCTCTATTTATCTATTGTGCTCCAGCTGTCTGCATTGCTTCAACTTCACTGTATGAATAAATCCCCTGGGGATTCATTTAAAATGTAAATTCTTATCCTCTAGGGCTGGGATGGAGCTCAAGATTAAAAATTTCTAGCATGTTCCAAGCTGGTGCCCATACTGTTTTTCCAGGGACCACATTGCAAATAGTAAAACATAGAAAAGAATGTAAGGGAAGGTATAGGAAGGGATATTTGAGTTAAAAATGAGAGGATTTTCTAATACTAAGATCTATATGAAAGGAGGATGGGGGTATATGGGGGTGTGAGTTAATTAATTAATGAGCTCATTTTTTTCTGGGCTAACTCAGATATGGGCTGGGAGTCCAATTGTTAGGCATAATATAGAAGAGACTCAGGGGACATTTAGAATAAATGGGGGTTTTCTCAATATGATCTATACGGTGCTATGGTTTTATTGGAGTCCTTAGAACATCCATGAGCACCAAGGAAAACCTAAAATTTTAACTTCAATTTTGTATATTTTATCCCTCAAAACACCTTCAATTTTATATATTTTACCTATTGAAGTTCTGTGTAAGATTTAATTTTTTAAACAAATCCAGTTGCTTAAAATACACACTCACACACAACACACACACCCAAAAGTACAAATATGGCACTAGAGGAGTTTCTCTGATTCTATGCGCCCTGATCAGAGAACCATGGTCAAATGTTAAACAAAAGATTCCTCAATGAACAGCTTTTCAGTTTAACCTATGGAAGTTATTTTCAGTCTTCAAATTCTTGATTAAGTGCAGGGAAAACTCATGTTCCATTGTGTCCATTTGCAAAATGGCTCAATACCCTTCTGAGTAAGCAAACTGACTCACGGCGTCCCTGGACCATAGGACTATATCTTTGTGTGTTTACTTCACAGGAGAAGCCTTTGGGGCTTCCTTCATCCCAACACCTATTGGTTCTTATATTATAGACAACTTTAACACCCAACCTGACACATGTCAAAGGGGCCACACTCTCTCTGGATGTGGGTATCTGTTCTTTGCCTCTTCAAGCCTCTGGTAAAGGAAAGGGACCGTAAGGTTTGAGTCCACAGGTGTGGTTAAGGCTTAGCTCTACCAGAAATAACTCCAGTGGTTTTGAGCATGTCCCTTGCCCTCTCTGGGCCTCAGTTTCCTCATGAGAGAATTGATCTAGATCAAAGGTTGGTAAATGTTTTTGTTAAAGGGCCAGGTAGTAAATATTTTAGTCTTTGTGGACCATCAAGCCTGCCATAGACACTATGTAACGAAAACCCATGTGGCTGCGTTCCAATCAAACTTTCTTTACAAAACAGGTGGTTGGCTAGATTTAGTCTGTGGGTTACACTTTCTAAACTCTGTTCTACATGATCACTGGGCATCTGCCCAGCTCAGAAACTGTGATTTAAAATTAGATAGACTGTGGTATTTTTCACTAAGTTATTAATAGGTTATACTGGCTTGAACTACGTTTGCTTTTGAATAGGGAACAGAATCTTAACTCAGGGGCCATGATTCTACAGAAATTTTCAGACATCAGGGTCAGGCAGTAGCAGAGATATTTTTTGATCCAAGGGTCTTTGGAGGGCCCTGACATTATTCCACAGTGGAAGTTACTTGCCCTGTCTATATGTAAGGCCAATCTGGTTACACAGAGGGAGTCATTAGCATTTGGAGGTCCCTGATGAAGCCTTTCTGGGACTGCTCACTTGCCAGGACAGCTGAGAAACCACAATAGGAACAATGAATCCTGTTATTGGGAACTGTAAATAATGAACTGACTGCAGTAGTTCTGCTCCATAGGGCCCCATACTGACTGCTATTCAATTGTAAATATCCCCCGTCTGCTGTTGTACTGGCGGACAGAGAGTCTTTGCTATATATTATGCTAAACATTCCCTGGAATCCAACTGTAGGAAGAGAAGACAATGCAGGCGGCAAAACCATCCCATTAACTTACTGTACATCTGTTTCTGTCTCCTCATAATTCAAGGTGTTCAGACAGCCCACAACTTCCCTTTGAGATATATGAACATTTTTATAGGTATGGAACTCATATATGTGTGTACAAACGTATTGCTATTTGATTCCTTCAGTGGCACCTTCCTAGAGATGAAAGAGATTGACTTACGTCATTTATTTTTCCATACAGTGTTTTTCCTCTTTCACTTGGTCTTGTTTTGCTTTAACTGATACAGACCCTTTCCCATGAGAAGCTATT
This sequence comes from Pongo pygmaeus, assembly GCF_028885625.2. NCBI lineage: Eukaryota > Metazoa > Chordata > Mammalia > Primates > Hominidae > Pongo > Pongo pygmaeus. The sequence continues at coordinate 67,045,126 of NC_072390.2, forward strand.
AAATAGCTGGGGATATATTTCAGGGAGCCTTAAATTAATACCCATTTTGCATCTGGTGCCTGGTGCTGTCACCAAGACCCTGGCTTGGGTTCTTGACCAAGTATTGCATTAATTATTTTCCTAGATGTGACTTATTTGCCAGTTTGCTAACTTGATTCCTGACCCACTTCTGCATTTTTGAACTTTGAGATTCTGAACTCTGAAGTGTGGCACTCTGGATCCTGTCTGTTTCTGCCCTCATCCTTGAACTTGGACTTAATTTTCAGGCACTTTGGATGTTTATTAAACTTTGAGAACTTTTCTTGCTGGCCATCGGATAGAGCAGGAAAGTTGTTCAAAAAAGTAAATTTACAGAGCTTCAAAGCTTAAAGGGCTCCTTGAAGTCATTGATGATTATCCTTTTTAATTTATAATGAAGGCTGTGGGTCCCAGAGACATTGCTCAATTGGCCAGAGCCATGCAGATACCAACCAGATGTTAGTTTCCCTCCTGATCCCAACCATCTTCCTCCCTGGGCAGTCCCCTCTGCTTCGAGTACATTTGGAGGAACAGCTTGTTTCCTTACATCCTGTCCTGACTTCGTTCCAGCTTTAGGTTCTGAAATGGGAGGTTTTCCAAAATGCTGGGGTCCTTGGGGACTTTGTTAACATCATGCCCCCAACTCTTTAAAGTGCTATCAATTCAAGGAATTGTTTGTGGCACTCTTTTAAATGTCCAGGTAAGATATCAGTGACAACGCTCATGTTGTTAAAAAGCTTTTAGTCCTTCTGTCTGTGAATAATTTTTTATTGTCTTTTTTGTTAGTAAGCCTCAGTCTGAAGACATATTGCTCAGGCATCTCTTATTTTAATTACCAAAAGTCCCTTTGAATCACCCCCTTCTAGGGCTTCTTCCAAATGTCCTTAATTCACATTCACCCATGCAGAGCAATCGAGCTCTCATTTTTTTTTTTTTACCGTACACTGAAGAGTGTGAATTTTTGTTCCAATAGTAGCCTATCAACCCATTTTGATAAAGCAGGCAATTCAGTATGGAGAGAATTAGACAATTCCCTTACTACGTGAGGGAACTTGTGAGTCTAAGTAGTAGCATTATTTTCTCCCTCATTCTCTCATACTCAGAAAGCAGCCAGAAAATTTAGACTCAAATTTCAAACGTCCTTCATTTTTAACTCAATGTTTTGACTTGCTTGCTTTCACACTTTCCTTCCCTCTCTCCCTTCCTCCCTTCCTCCCTTCCACCTTTCTTTCTTTCTTCCTCCCTTCCTCCTTTCCTTCTTTCCTCCTCTCTTTCTGTCTCTTCTCTCTCTTTCTCTCTTTCTTTCTTTCTTTTTTGAGATAGGGGTCTTGCTTTGTTGCCCAGGCTGGTCTAAAACTCCTGGCCCCAATCAATCCTCCTGCCTCAGCCACCCGAAGTGCTGGGTGGCATGAGCCACCACACCCAGGCTTGAATATTTTTAATAAATATAGACATTGGCTTTGGGGGACAAAAGGAAAAGAACCTTTATTTCAGTTCTCTATAGTGCAAGTGTAGATTGTGTTAAATAATATATACTCAAGCATTCTTATGTTTTCTTCTCCTTAAATGCTTCTCTAACTTATCCTGACCAAAAATCAAGTTAGACAGAGGGCTCATGAATCAGCTTAACCCATTTTCACTGGCAGTTGCAGCAAAATGACTTCTCCTGATGAGCTGTAATGCAGAGGGTATATTTAGTTGGGAATTTCTGTGCTTGGATTCCAACCCCAGTTCTGCAAGTACTTAGCTGCATGACTTTGGTTAAATCATTTTACCTGTTTGGAATTCAATTTCCTGAAGGAGTACTTTGGCTGCAAGAAACAACAACAACAACAAAAAACGGAGCAACAGCAGTTTTATCAAATAAAGGTTATTCTCTCCTGTAACAAGGTATCTGATCGTCAGCATCCTCAACTGTTGTTTCAGCGACTCAATAGTGTTAGGGCCAGCAACTCTGCAGTTCTTCTGGCTTCACCTTATTGTCTCAATACTCAAGCTATAGCTCCAGGCATTAGGTCTGCATTTAGGGCAGGAAGGAGAAGGTTAGGGAAGCAGCTCTATGCCTCTATCTTTTTCATCAGCAAAAGGAAAAGCCATCTCAGAAGCTCCCAGCAGACTCTTTCACTCATTTGACAGAATCACATCAATACCCCAGCTGCAAGAGAGGCTGACAAATTACATACTTAGCTGTTCTCGTCTCTGTGGTAAAGTCAGGGCAGAAGAAACGGATTGTGATTAGGTTGAATTAGCCAACCTGCAGTGTCTAGCTTACCTTCCTCATATATAAAAGGCAGAGGCTGTGCTAGGTGATTTCTTAGACCTTTCCCAGCTCCAAACGCATGTTAATATCTGAATAGGGAGAAAACCTCAGTATGGAGTATCACTTTCATGTGTATGGCAATTCCTGGTTTCTATTCAAATCCTCTCCCCAGAAATACCTTCACTAATATTCTATGTACAGGTTGGAGAAAAGCTGATACATTTCTCATATGGGTAGCACAGTGTCATCCCAAGAAAAAAAACAGAGGGGGCCAGTGTTCATAACACAATGCTGTTTTGACAGATCCAGGAAAAGAAAAACATGTCAATTCACATGAAAATACTCCTAAGAGAGGTAACCCACATATTGATATTACATAATTTTTAAATTAAATTTGTATTGATGATTTCAGGTTTTAGAAAAATTTAAAAATCAAGATAAAAAACATTTATTTTTAAAATTCCTTTTCAGTTCTCAGTCACACAGAATTTTGCATGACTGCAATCTTTCATGCAGACCATTCTATGCCCTGAGTTTTCCACTTACCGTTATCAGATTATTATTTTACAGAAAGTCAAGTCAGAGCAAATAGAAGGAGCAGGAATGATTGAAGAAAATCATCGTAAGAGAGTGAACAGAAGGGGCAGGTGAATCCTAAGGTCTTAATGAGAAGCTTGACCCCTTCCTCAATGTGTCTCAGTTTGTGTGATTACATAAACGGGGATATAAGAAAGCAAAATGAGCTATAGCTACATAGACTAGTAGGGTCCTCTTCAGGAATCCAAAATAGAGACTTGAGGTCCGATTACCTCTTGGATCTTCTTAAGCATTTGACGTAGGAAATAACTTCAACTCATTGAGCTCACTTCCATTTGGAGTCAACAATTGCTTTTATGAGAAATCGGTTTCATTGTATTCCTCTAGAAGGGCATGTTTGTTTATTGTAGACTTTAAGCACATCTCAAGGAGATGTGACTGTATAATTTAAGCACATCCCAAGAGCTCTCTGACAATCAATGCGTCCTCCAGCACCAGCATCACACTCACAAAGGCCTATGGGAATGAAGCGGAGAGCATGAATGTATGATTTTCTTAGTAAAAGACAATAGAGAGTGGCAGAGTCAGTGTCAACTGGAGTAATATGGTTTGGATTTGTGTCCTTGCCCAAATCTCATGTCGAATTGAAATCCCCAGTGTTGGAGGTGGGGCCTGGTGGGAGGTGATTGGATCATGGGGATGGTTTCTAATGGTTCAGCAACATCCCCCTAATACTGTCTTTTGATAGAATTCTCACCAGATCTCGTTGTTTAAAAGTGTGTGGCACCTCCCTCATCTCTTTCTTCCTCCTGCTCCTGCCATGTAAGATATGCTTGCTTCCCCTTTGCCTTCTGCCATGACTATAAGTTCCCTGAGGCCTCCCAAGGAGCAGAAGCCTATAGAATCCACAGAACTGTGAGGTAATTAAACCTCTCTTCCTTAAAAATTACCCCAGTCTCAGGTATGTCATTATAGCAGTGTGAGAATGAACTAATATAGAGAGAGTATATGGACCTTCTCAAATCTTGACTTCTTTAATATTGTATGGATTCCTGTATCTTTGGGGCTCTCTTCAGTTGCACAAGAGTTGAACACTTCAATTTTGAGTGTGTGACTTTCCTTATAAGCCATTGTGGTTTGCCCTGTTAGGTGTATATTACATTGACAATTCTGATATTTTCTGTTTCTGGACATAGAACTGTGGAAAGTTAAGAAGTGGTAAGTTAACTATTTCAGGGATCAGTAATGCCATTTACTAAAGATATTTGGGTTTTCTTCCTTTTAAGCATATGATAAGATTTTAATTTTTGGCTCCTTTGTGGTTGGTTGGGACAATGTTATTAGTTTTGGGGTTTTTTTTCAAATGAGTTATGAGCCTGTGTAATGAATGTTATTTTCATGCTAAAGCATTTAGCTGTGGATTGTATATGTGAGAATTTTTAGAGCTCTAGTTTCTTCTATCACAAAAAACCATCAGTGTTCAAGGTGATCATTGCTCCATTAGTCTGTGTTCAAGAGTAACCACAAAGAACAGAACCCTTAGGGAAACTAATTAATAACATGTGTGAGAAATATACTTTCATTACCAAGCCATCCGGTTTTGGGGAATATTTGTTACCGTACCCAAACTTAGTCTATTTTGACTGATTAAAGCCTTCTTCTGAGATCTTTTTTCCTCAAGCCACAAAGAAAAAGTAAAATTGTGATTATCCTATGAGAAGTTTAAATATAGCATAGAAATGTAGATTTATTCAAGAGAAAGGGAACTGACCCCAATCCTGCCTTCTCCCACTGGTAAGTTATGTGACCTGTGGCTGATTACTTAGTGTCCAAGAGGACCATCAGTCTATAGAAGAAAGGCTAACAAGGGATAATAACACATCTTTCCTTTTATTTACCTAGTTCTCAAGAAAATTAGTTCTCTATCATCTTCAGAAGGTGACCAATTACCTTGAGCTTTAATTGATTTCAATTCTTACCCTTATTAAAAAGCTCAAATTGTCCCATGTAGAAGTCACTTCATATCAGCTCCTTGAAACTGTGTGCATCACCCTGCTAGTCTTTTACATGTCCCATGCTCTCTGATGTCAAGATATTCTAGGCACAAGCAAGAAATCAGCTGTTTCTCCACGAATACTTAGTTTTCCAATTGAGGAATGAATTTTAACACCAGAGTCCAGATTTGCTTTTTATACTGGCTTGGTCACATTTTTCTAAATTTTCAGTGGACAGAACTAGGTAAAAAATATGCATATATGATATATTGTGAGTTCATATGGACATTTCCAACTTGAATTCAGAACTACAAGATTTTTACTTCTGTGTTACTGTCGGGAAATAATTCTCCATGGATCTCTCATGTTTCTGAAAATTTTGAATGCAGAGGTATTGACCGTCTCTGTTCTATACTATTTTTTGAAGGACATTTGTATAGTAAACAGACTTGAAAAATAAAGATAATATCTCCCTCTGGACAAAGGGTAGATTTGTTTACTCTTTGGAATAATAAACATATCTCTATCCAGGACAAAGGACACTGTATTAGTCAGGGTTCTGCAGAGAAACATAACTAATAGAATATACATAAAGGGATTTACTTTAAGGAATTAGCTCATGTGATTGGAGCAACTGACAGGTCTAAAATCCATAGGGCAGGCCAGCAGTATGCTAAAAACTCAACAGGAGTTGATGCTGCAATCTTAAAGCAGAATTTCTCCTCCAGTTTTTATCTTAAGTTCTTCATTGATTGAGTGGAGCCCATATACAATATAAAGCATAATCTCCTTTCTGGAAGGCCAACTGATAGCAGATGTTAATCATAGTTATAAAATACCTTCACAGCTCACTTAGATTAGTGTTTGATTAAATCATCTGGTACTATATAGCCTAGTCAAGATGTCACAGAAAACTAACCATCACAAGCAGGTTTGTTTGTAGCCTATTATAACAGATTCAGTTTCCCTAAACTCCAGGTGACTCAGCTGTGATGCAAACTCACAATTTAGGCTTCTCTGTATCACCCTTGTTGGTTTAGAGGGGCAAAGATGACTGATACAAACACAATGCTCACGCTGTTTGTTGTGCATACGTAAAGTGTTAAATCCTTTTGTCTCTGACCCAGAAGTCTGTGTGTTCTGTCAGCATCCATGAAATTGCAGTAGGATCCTAGCATAGTAACTTTCCAGTAGGGTAAAATTGCAGAACTTTCACACTTCTTGAGAGTTATATCTATATATTTTTTCCTTCCATCTTGAAAATTTTAGTTCTCAAATATAATATATACATGAATTAGAATGTCCCCAAATTTCTGATTTGCTTTATCCCAACTTGCACACTCAGAATAACAATACCAATGATACTACCCCTAATTGTAATTATGGAAAATAGTCACTTTTTAAGTATACCCTCATCCTCCTTTCGCATTTCTTATATTTCATTCTCTTCTTGTTTTCTTAAGATTTTACTATATCTACTACAAAAGAAAATGAAATAACTAAGGTGAAGCTTTCTAAGGTGGAGTCAGGAGATGGGGAGAAGGTGGCATTTACACTTGCTAATGGCCAGACTGCAGTGTGTCCCCTCAGCCTTGGATAAACAACTGAAGTTAGTATCCATAGGCCTTCAACATTTCTCAGCTGAAATGCCCTCATTAACTAACCAATGAGAATGGCTGTGCAATGTAAGATCCCTGGCTAGCAAATCAACTGCCTGCAAAAACAACTTTTTATGGAAATCCCTTCTACAAAAAATCTCTTCTGTGCTTGCCTTTTCAGACACTATTCAGGGCTGCCCTGATTCAGTGTACCCAATATGCAATTGTTTGTTTCTCAAATAAATGCTATTTCCTTTAACCTCCATGTCATTTTTTTTTTCAGTTAGCACTACATTTTCAGATAGTATGGTAATTATATTATTTCTTTAAACCTTCTTTAGCCTTAATATTAGGAGTAGCTATACAGGTAATACTCACCACCAGTTCTTATGTTGGTATTTCTAGGAATGTGGTGTGTCTGAAGTTTGTTCTCTGATGGATTCCCAGGAAGATCTTCTGGGGACAATAGGACAATGTTACATGGATTCTTGCATGCTAGTAACAGTCCTTTTATACTTGAGTGGCAGTTTTTTTTAATTACAAAATTCTTGTCTCAGATTTTCTTTCCTTGTATATCTAAAATATGATGTTCAATATTCTTCTGGCATAAAGCATCTGTGAAAATATCTGATGATAATCCAATATTGTTTATCTTGTAGGTCGCAAAACCTTTTTGTCTAGATGACAAGAAGATTTTTTCTTTTTCTTTAAAGTTCAGAAATTTTATTAGGATGTATCTTAGTTGGTAGTCTTAAGTATGTGATGTGTTCTTTCAATGTTTTAAGTATTTTCTTAAAAAAAATTGTTCTTGAACTATGGTTATTAATGTTCGTTAGCTTTTTATTTTTATTTTCCTCAGAAAACCCTATTATTTATAGGTTGGCTCTTTTTTGCTTATCTTTAATAATTGTCCATTTCTCTCAAATTCCTATTTATTTATTTCTTCTTGATTTGTAAAATTTTCTTTCTTTTCGTATTTTATGTCTGTAGGCATTATATGTTGTGATTATTTTCTTTTGTGTTCCTTTCATTTTAGTCTTTCCTTCTTTTTTAATTCATGATTTTGTACTTTATTTTGAATATTCTAATTCTGATTTATGTTCTTTATGCTTTCTTTTATGTTTACGTTATCCTAGCTAATTCTCTTTTTTTTTCTTTTACGGCTTTGACTCACCTCCCCTCTGTGAGCATGTTTTTATGACATTGTTTTATTGTCTTCAGGGATATTATTCTGTTCAATTTTCTGTCTCTCTTGTCTTCATAGAAACTTTGTAAAAATTTGACTGCAAGACTTTTCTGATGTTCGTCTTATTAACAGATTTTAGTTTTTCTAAAATTTAACAAGTGCAATAAAATCAGATAGCTTTTCTTCACAGAGCTTCTTCTATTGCTTTTGTGTGAAGTTTAAAGCTGTGATTCTGAGATTTTCTGGTTCTGTGCTTTGCCTCCCCCACCCCCTACACTTTCATGTGGACAGTCGCATGCCTCTCTATGCATTGGCCCAATCCTGCTCAATCTTGGTTCCTCTCACAGCAGTTTTTTCTGAGCGCGGGGCAAGTCGGTTCCTTGATCCCATTATGCTCCAACCTCTGTTCTTTCTGTGGGCCTGTCTCATAGTCACTGCTGTTGGAGTCCTTACATTTACTGCAACACTTTTGAGTGAAGCCTGCTTTCTATTGGGGGTTCTCTTATTCTCAGGTTCATCACATAACCTGTTGGTTTCCTTGTTTTCTTCCACATAGTTGCCAGTAACCTACAAGGCTTGTCCTATCAGCGTTTTGTCCCTATATTGGCTTCATGCCCATACAGTGTCACTCAGCTTTGTTGAAAATGTTGGACATAGGTTTTTAGTTTTGCTATCTAGTTCGTCTGTTTTCATGTGGAGATTTAGGAAGACCGAAGACTTTGCACACCACAACTGTCATCTTTTCATATTTCCCCATCTATTTATTTTTCATTCAAACAGTTTTTTATTTATCAACTACCATTATATAAATGTCAGAGATATAAAAGTGAATAAGATGCTGTACCTTCTCTTAAGGAACTAGTGCAAGATTGAAAAAAAGCTTTGAATTCTGTAGCATTTTTTCTACAGCTTTAAAATTTAATTTCTTTTTGAGGTGTAATATACATTTTGAAAAGTGCACATTTTGTAAGTGTACAGCTCAATGAATTCTCAAAAATCAAACAAACCCATGTAACCAATATCTACGTGAAGGAAGAGAATATTGTCAGCACTCTGTCAGCTTCCCTTTGCCCCTTCCTTTTCTCACCCCCCATATGAGTAATCACTCAAAGCATAAATTAGCTTTGCTTTTTTTCTTTATATGTATGTAATCATACAATATGTACTTTGTGTCTTTTTTTACTCAACATAATGCTTGTTTTCATCATCATTATTGCTGTGTATAGCTATAGATTATTCTCATGCCCATATATTGTTCTCTTTGTGAATATATCACAATCTATTTATCCATTTTACTGATTATTAGCATTTTCATGTTCCAGCTTGGTGGTACTATGAATAGTGCTGCTATGAACATTCCAGTATGTGTCTTTTGACAATCCAATATACACATCTTTGTTGAGGATATCGCAATCTAACGGTGGAATTGCTGAGTCAAAGTTAATTCAGCTTCAATAGATGCTTTCAAACCCTTTTTAAAGAGCTTGTACTGCCAGTTGTATTTTCATTCAGCGCTATGGCAAGCAACATCAGTGATCTGAGTAGGGAAAAGCAATGACCAAAACTGTCTAGGTAAAATTGTTCTGGGAATTTTTAAGAGTAGATTGGAAGAGAAAGACATCAGAAATAAAGAGACTAGTCTGACTACTAAAGAAGAGAATAAGGGATTAGAATAGATAAATGGATTAAAGGGAAAGGTATGCATGTGAGTCATTGTGTGATGGTAGATTCTGCTAACCCCATGTGAAAGAGAAAAAATAATGATAGTTAGCATAAAAGTTTGATTGGGGTGAGGATGATGAGTTCAGATAGTCCCTATAAATACAGAGAGACCTCAGCCACTATCGAGATCAGAGAGTTGCAGCTCTATCTCTCCTTTATTTCCCATTTCTGCAAGTCCTGAGCTGGTCCCACAAGCTTCCTGGAGCCATGTACATTGACAAATAAAGGATCACTTTTTTTTTATACTTAACTCATAATGCAGTGATGTTAATAATACAGGGTCCCGATAATATAAAACACCCACCCATTGAGAAGAATCTGCAATTACTGCTTTCCACTTTGCACTACTGTATCATTTTTACTTTATGTCACACACAAAAGTTCTTTAAAGAAGCTAATCGAGATTGACAGTGCCTGGGATGTGGCTCTTCCCTCTGAGGCAAACAAGTGAACACCCACTTCTTTATGCCTAGGCAGTCCTACCTCCACCCAGATCCCTGCACTAAAAGGCAACAGCTATAAATTGCAATGGCCTGGTTGCTGGGCTTTTCCCCAGCCCACCCTCCTTTGTGACTAGGAAGGAAAGTATTCCCCGATGGCCTGAAGAAGGGCATATGACACCAGCAAACACTCTACATTGTACAGAAGTCTCAATTGGGGGCTGAGCCTTCTTATTTTCTACAGTTTTCTTCAATCTTCTAGTACTGGTGAAATTTGCATGTGAACAGACTCTTTGCCTCTTATGGGCCCATCTGTTCCTTCTGTTAATTTTTCACCTGGAGTCCTAATTATAACTGACTCCAGACGGAAATACCTGTGATGTCACCGTCAGGAGATTGGGGCTTCAGGTGGGAAATGAGGTGCTGGAGCAGATGGACATCATCTGAGCAAAAGATCCTGATGTTTTGTAAATATTCACTGCATAAGAATGAGAATGAAAGGAAATATTGAAAATGGAAGCAAGGAAAATAACTCCTAACTACACTGTTCCTTTTTTTCCCTCTTTTCTAACTTTCCACATGGTGCCAGTAGCACAGTTATAAGAGAGATTTGCCAGTATTAGAACCACACATTTAGTAATCCTGGCTTCCCTAGGGTCCGGTGTAATGCAGTGGACACCCACTTGGCTTACAAGTTAACAGAGGAGTCTATGAATCCCATGGCATTGGCATCCTAGGAGTAGCTAATGGAATATCTTGAAGACAGCTAATAGGAGGAAGCTATTACAAACTTAATATAGTCCAAATCTCTCTCCACATTGTAAGCATGTCCATCATTCTTCTAGAGTCAGCCCCACTCTTGTCTCATGATAAGTCATGGGATCATTGTTACAAGAGGCTGAATGGGAACATCTTCTCTTCCTCTAGTGGGTTTATATGACGTGGAGTTTCAGCCAATCAACTCTCTAGAAAATTGCCAGAAATATGCAGCTCCTGACAATGTGTGTGCTAAGAATAGACAAAGTTCTTCATCGAAGATAAGACACATACCTAACAAATGAAGAAAAATGAAAAGAGTTTAGGATTAGATCCAAAATTATAACAAATATTGGAGGAAGATTAAGAATTCTAAACTAGTCACCAAATGGTAAAATCCCTAACTACTACTTAAGTCTTCCCTCTATACCTTCTTTTTTTTCTATTTTTTTTTTTTCCAGCAAAATCTTGCTTGTATGACTACTTTGTTGACTCGATCAACTCACAAACCAATTACCTGACAGAGTAGGTCTGTCCAGGCCAGGAAGAGCTAATTCAGGCCATCAAATTAGTTTAAGGGGCCTTGTTTTAGCCTTATTAATGGATCACATTTCCATTTCCAAGGGTAAAGTTCTAAACCGGGTTTTGTTTTCTTTTGTTTTTTAACTAAATAAGTGGGACTTGACACAGACACCCTGCCTCACAACAATTGGGCTGTGCACATGCAGACATTACTGCCACCTCCTGCTCTCCAGAGATCCAGTGAGTGGAAACAATAAAGATCCTGTGTTTTGTCTCCACTCCAGGCAGGGTTTGATGCTTACTCTGATAGCAGAGATGGGCAAGCAAACATATTCAAACAACCTAGAAGTTCTCAAGGAATCTGGTCAAGTTTCTTGACCATCAGAGGAGAAATGGCCAATAATGGAATGGATCTCAACAAGTGAAAGTAAAGCAGCACTCACCAGATGAGCAACCTTTGCTTTTGATTCTCCAGAAGGGCAGCCGTCAGGTCTTCCATCTTGTGGGATCAGCTGGGCACAGGTCTGCCTCTTATTAAAGATGGTCAAAACCAGGGTAAGATTGCCTCTCACATGAAGAGTGAATGGTCATGTTAAGGCTTCCTCCTATCCTCCTGGACAGAGTATCCTTTTGAGACATATGCATAAAAGCCAGGCACATTTCAAATGTTGCATTGGAGTCTAAATTCAAATTGTCATGATGTTATCAAGTTACATTGGGCAGTTTTATATTTAAGAACTACTGGCTTCAACTACTAGTAGGAAAAAATGGCATTTTCTTGTAAAATGGCATTTGCTTCGGTGGCACCTAGACCCCAAGCAGGAGCGGCTTATCTCAGGGATCTCTTACCAAGAAAGTTCTCAAAATAATGTGGATCTACATGGAAAGGTTCAGAGGCCAGACAGACACCAATAAACACAGGGAGGGAATCTTGAATGTAGGAGTACAGAAGGAAGACCATCTCTGGAGAAGGGATGAGGCAGCTTGTTTTTCTTGGTGCATGATGGCTAATGTCTTGCTTTCATAAGAGCCCTCAACTGACAAAGAGAGAGAAAAAAACAAAACTCTAAGTATGTGGCCCAGGATTATATTTACACAAAATAGGAGGAAGACAGAAAATGAAATCCAGAAAAGTTAATTTCAACATCCAAGTTTTTTTAACCAAGCCAGAGAGTAAAAACTTTACAAAGTTCCAGTAAACAGATATATACCAATGAGATTCATTTTCCACTGCCAATCTTGGAAGAATTGGATTTTCTTGCCAGTATATTTCATTATATATAATCACACAAATGATAGATTATTTTTTTCACATGATATCTTTCCTGTCTTGCTCTTATGCCCCCTTCGAGGTATTAGAATGAAATAGTTTACACTTCAGGTTGAGAGTTAGAAAGAGAAGACTAGTTTGGTTGGAACTTAGACTGGCTTGAGACTTTAGTTTTGCCAGAACTGCTTCTCAGAAAATTGGTACATTGGTTTCCCTGTCTTGATTTGGAAGCCTTGACTTAGAGGAAACATTCCAGTTTATTTCATCTAAATTAGAGCAGGGGTTGGCCAATCACAGCCCACTGGCCAGATCAGCTGGTTGCCTGTTTTTAAATAAAGTTTTATTAGAACACAGCCTTGCTTATTTTTTTTATTACTTTATCTATGTTTGTTTTCATGCCACAATGGTAAAGTTCAGTAGTTGACCTATAGATCTTATTCTCTATATTTGTCCTTTTACAAAAAAGGTTTGCCAACCTAGAGGAGACTTCTTCAATTTTTCATTAGAGTTGGTAAATTTTCCCATAAAGTCTCACCAAGGATCTAAAAAATGTCTAGCCATCTTTGAGTTTTCCTCTGTGACATGGCAGAAAAGATAAACGCTTTGGGGGTCAGAAGATCTAAGTTCAAATGTCAGTTTCATCACTTACTGTTTTTATGATTATGACAAGTTTTAGGACTTCTCTCAGCTTCTCCTGTATAATAGGTCTCAAAATGCTTGTTTCAAAACTCCTTGTGAAGACCAAGGCCCTGACAAAGCCTGGGTGCTGAATATGAATTATTTCATCAGCCCTCCCATGTCACCATCCTTATCCTGTCATGATTTTCTTCCTGGCCCACCTGAGGTGAAATTTTGGTAGACATTTTTTGCTGATTGTGTTATGTAATTCTTTAGTGAGGGAGCTGGAATAAATTCATTTGAAAGGGAATTTGCTCACCTTTGTTCTGGGGAGATCCCAGGGATTTAGGCAGACTGCTGATGCCTTTTACAAAGGATCCGCCTCAGTCATCATGTACTAGATGTTGTCATAATTTCTTTTACAAAAGAACAAATCAACCTTGTTCCTCTCCATCTGGGGAAGGAAAGGAAAGGAAAGGAGAGGAGAGGAGATGAGAGGGGAGGGGAGGGGAGGAAGGAGAAAAGATAGAAAGAAAGAGAGAAGGAAGGAAGGGAAAGAAAGACAGAGAAAGAGGGAAAGAGAGACAGAGAAAGAAGAGAGTGGAAGCCTCTGTATTAATCTGCTGATTGAAAAGAAGTATCAACACTGTTTTGACCAAATTTGTCATCTTTTTAGGTAGGCATTTGAGTAGAAATCAGAGCAATGAATGTCTCTTAGATATCTGCATAATAATCCCAACCTAATGAATTTATTTCAGCAATTTTATATTTTGTAAATAGCTGAGGATATTCTAGAAACAGCCACAAAACTGTTCACTTTATCCTGTATCACGGCCTTAAAGCATGTGCTGCAAGTGCTTCCGTTTTCTTTTTGCAGAGGAAAAGGAGGAGCCAAAGCCTTATATGAGTAAGTGAGGGAGTTGGTAAATTCATATAAGGGTGAAAGCTTGGGGAATAACACCATCCTTATGTGGATAGTCCTGACACACTATGGGACCTAAGACAACTTGCTTATTCTCATTGAGTTTTGTCCTTTACTTTCTATTAGATTATCTCATTGACACTTTATACCACTTTCAGACATTTCTGTACTGCTACAGAATAAATCATTTTTTGGCCGGGCACAGTGGCTCACGCCTGTAATCCCAGCACTTTGGGAGGCTGAGGCGGGCAGATCACGAGGTCAGGAGATCAAGGCCATCCTGGATAATACGATGAAACTCTGTCTCTACTAAAAAGACAGAAAATTAGCCAGGCGTGGTGGCGGGCGCCTGTAGTCCCAGCTACCCGGGAGGCTGAGGCAGGAGAATGGCGTGAGCCTGTGAGGTGGAGCTTGAAGTGAGCTGAGATTGCGCCACTGTACTCCAGCCTGGGTGACAGAGTGAGACTCTGTCTCAAAAATAAAATAAAATAAAATAAAATAAAATAAATAAAATAAAATAAAATAATCATTTTTGTTGTTGTTGTTGTTGTTGTTTTGACAAAGTCTTGCTGTGTTGCCCAGCCTGGAGTGCAGTTTCACAATCTCGGCTCACTGTAACCTCTACCTCCCAGGTTTAAGTGGGATAAATCAATTTTTTAAATGTAAAATGTGTAGCCAGTCCACAATTGATGAGAGGGTCTAATTTACTTTGTGTTAAAATTGGTTGTTAGGAATTCAAAATTTTTCTTCCCATCATAAAATATTATAGAGCATGGATATGTTATTAACTTAAACTGCCATCTTTTATTTCTCTAGGGAATATACATGAATATTAACATTTATTTAAAACTGTTTTCTCATGTATAAGGCTATATTTCGCTATGGGATACATCTAAGTTGCCCAGTTTCCATACTGTGAGTACTCAGCATAATTCCTGGTCCTTATACCAGGTGAGCAGAGGGAGCAAGGGCAGTGGAGGTCACAGGGCAGCTGTGGTGGAAGTGGGGAGAGGAGGAGAGAAAGAGTACTTGGCAGCCACTGCTCAGATGGGAGGGCTCAGATCCCATGTCTCAGGCATCTTTTTCTCTATGGGTGATGGAAGAGAGATGCTGAGCATCCTGAGTAAGAGTAGGAGGCATCCTGCAAGCTCTGGCAATCTCTGTTGAGGAGAGGCTATGGGAGGGAAAGTGTCTGTCTGAAAGGAAGGTTGGTTAATTGTTTACTGAGCATCACGAGTCCTCTAATGATGTCTAAGTTCTGTGTCCTATTAATTGTTTTATCTTCAGCTCCTAGTACAATGCCAAGAAAATAGTAAGCTTTTAGTAAATGTGAAATTGTCTTGGGAGATTACCCTTGGAAGGTAAAAACAAGTCACTTTGGATAGGGTCTGGCCAAAATAATCCCACCCAAATTTATATTTTACTTTCTCGAGGGCTGGAATCTTACAAATATTTACAGACCTTTACATACTGTGGTATACAAACAGCAAGAGTTGGAAGCATTGATGGAACAGAGCTGTGTTAGAACAGTTCGCTGATAATAGACTAGAATAGAAATTCCGCTGCCACAAACACTCTGCTTATTAAAAACCACCATCCAAAAAGTAGTGGAGCAGAGAAGAGCACACATTCTAGAATCCAAACAAATTGGACTTGAATTATGGCCCTGTGTGACATGGCCAAGTTACTGTTTTCTCCAAGCCTCTGTTTATTTATGTGTAAAAATGGAAATACTTTTAGAAAGAGATTTAGTGCCACATTGGGTTGTGGTGAAGATTAAATGAGATAGAGGATGTAAAGTGCCTAATGCACAGTGAGAACTGAATAAACGCTGATTTCCAATATTTCTCACTTTTGGAAAATGTTACCTGGAGGCAAAATGAAAGTATTTCCTCCAGACCCTGAGACCAGGAGAGACCTGAGCGGGGAATCCATTTCAAAGCTCTTCTACCGTGTCTGAATGCCTCTGAAAGCTGATCAGAGTTATTACAGCTAATCAGGACAAGGGAGAGAGAGGCAGGAGAAGTGACAATCACGTGTCCCCCTGTGTGTCTACGTCGCCCACCACGACTTCCACAGCCATTGTGTTTGTGCTCCAGGCTGCTCTATTATTAGTTTCTGCGGCTGTTTCTGCTCCAGCTGTGTGTCCATCAGGGTCCATTGCAGAATACCAATCTGTCCTCACATGGTACAAAAGCAGTGCAGCAGTCTGTTGCAAAATATTCCTAGAACCTGAGGCTCCAGAGAGCTTCAACCCTTAGCAGTCTCACTGCTTGGAAGACATCGTTCTGGAAGTTTCCAAGGTCTTCCTTATTTTCTGCCTCTTATCAGTTGTACTTGCAGCTTGTTGCCCTGAACTAACTAGCCCCACAGCCAGACCTTTGACAAAATATTCTGGCTTTTGATGATATTATCTGTTTCCTCAGCAGAGAGAATTCAGAGCCAGGTATCTTTGACTTTGAGAGATTATGGTTTCATTCATCCTGGAAATACATACACAGGTTATCTTTTATCCCCTGCCTTCAAGTCATGGTCCTGAAGTTAATATGTCATTACCTCACCTGTCACCTGTGGCACAGTCTTTTTATCAACTATGCTGTGTACGATGTCATGATATGAAACTGCCCTGTACTTACTTCTGATTTCCCACATCTGAATTTACTTTTCGCTAATCCACATCTCATGGAGTTTTGTGTCTATTTTACCATCTTCACCCCCCAACTTCTTTCTTTGGGAAATAGTCTGCAAACATCTGATTGTGGCGTGTAGAGGAGACTTGATGCTTTCAGGCTTCTTGCTATTCTAGAATATTTCATGTTCATACCATATAATCCTGGCCTGGATGGAGTGTGCATCCCTGTGGTTCTTAAATCACCAATGTGCTTGTGAGTTCCTCCTCCCCATTCCTATCCTACAGTCACCTGAAAGAATTAGACAAAACGCAGCTAATTAACAAATACTAACTGACAATGTTCTGGTTGCTGGGAGTCAGTTGAACTGTGAGGAAACCAGAATAGAGGGAAAAGATAGGGATGACAATTCTGTCATCTCTATCAGACTAGAGCAAGATGGAGGAGAAAATATTCAAAGCAAATATGGGTACTGTTATGTGCCAGGAACTGTCCTAAACTCCCTGTACATATGAACAGCTAATTCTTGCACTAACCATTGAAGTACGCACATGAATGAGAGCACTGCAGAATTTTTTTCACAAAGAGGATATACTGTGGAGACCAATTGCCTGGATTCTAATACTGGCTCCTCTTCTAACTGTGAGGCCCTGAGAAAGTTACTTAACCCTTCTGTGTCTAAGACTCCTCATTTACAAAATGAAGCAAATTATACCTACTTTGTATGTTTTCCTAAG
Organism: Pongo pygmaeus; assembly: GCF_028885625.2. NCBI lineage: Eukaryota > Metazoa > Chordata > Mammalia > Primates > Hominidae > Pongo > Pongo pygmaeus. Next base: position 67,062,336 of record NC_072390.2, read on the forward strand.
AATTAAATGAGTTAATACATATGAACTATGTAGAACAGATCCCAAGACATAATAAGCATTCATTAAGAATTAGCTATTAAAGTAGTTATGCATTAATAACTGTATTCACACTCACACAGCCTGGCCATGGCTATGGTATATTTCCCCAAGGACATGCAGCCGGACTGTAGACCATCATAGTCCTAAATCTATGTATGCCTGCAGGTCACTGCCAGGTGTTTTCCTAGTGACTTCAAAAGAACAGGTCACACTCCCACTTCTTGCCTTCATGCCTCAGTAACATCAATAATATCTCACACTCTGTTCAGTGGCAAAGGTTAGCACTTGTTTCAAGAGCATTTTGGCCTTTTGCGTATTATTACTTTAAAGTCTTAAATCCCATCTGCTACTAGAAGCAAATATAGAGCTAATTAAATGTAATTTTTCTGGAAAAATTCCTGTTTGGTCTTTTTAGAGTGGGACAGATTGTATTTTATAAGTCCTTGCTGATAATTTCCCACTCCCCATTTATAGCTTTCACTAATTTATTAGCATAAGAAAAATACCCATGAAAGATCTCCTGGACAGATAAACACACCGTGAAATAAAGTACATTTTCCTATTAGGACCATTATCTATCCTAGTGCTCTCTGGGCAACAAACTTTAGAGGAAGTAAAAGAATGAGCCCATGTCTGAATTCCTTGGCTCCTTGAACCATTAACAAACAAGTCAGTCATTACTTAATACATAAGTGTTTGTGTTAAGATATCTTGTTCTTAATTGTAAGCTCATTGAAGTTACAGACCAAGCCATATATAGTTTCTCTTATCATGTCTGTCAAGCACTGGGGTAATCCTTTATCTGAAAAGCACATTATTTCCTCTTTAACCCCCATCTCATAAAGCAGTTAATTAGAATTGTTCTGAAGACCTGTATATTTGAACTGGCTCTACTAGGATGGCTAAGTGCCACCTCTTCATTCTTATTATACATGTTCCAGTTATATCAGCCTCCTCTCACTATCTTGAAAGCACTGGGAGCCCTTCTACCACAGGTCCTTGGAATGTGCCATTCCCTCTGTCTCAATATTCTTACTTTATGCTTGCTCCGCTCATTTTCACCATCTCACCACTTAGTGCCTATGCATCCCTCCAGTACTTCCTTGACCCATTTGACCACGGCCTTTCACCCTCCTCTTCTCAACCTCATCTAAGTCACAGTTCTTTGATATACACAATCACAGAATTGTCTTCAGTTCATTGAAGGTACTTCTCAGTGTTTGTAATTAAACTTTTATTAATGCAATTATTTGATTAATGACATTCTCCTGAGTAAGGAAGAAACTCCGTAAGAAGAGAAACTGTTTTTGCTCACCATTGCATCCTCAGCATTGGCACACAGGAGGGCTGCAATACTGAATTAATTCTGAGTTAATTCTCAACAAACATTAGTTTTTTAGTGATTAAGGGCCTGTTATTAGATTTGTGAGCTCAATAAAGTCTTGTAGAATAAGAACTGAATGTATAGTTTTACAATGGGGTATAAGTAGTTTCAGTTTGAAATGTTCTACATATGGATATGTCTGCTATGTAGCAGAGAGGCAAATAAAGAATAAGGGTCAGGTTGGAGGTTTCTCCCTGGTAGGTTATTCTGGTCCATTGTACACATGAGCAGAAATATCAGGACTACCTAGTCTGGATAACAAACTAGGACTAGTACTGTGGAGTACCCAGGGGTTGATCAGAGAAGAAATCCAGATGGTAGGAAACATATCTGGAATCTTGTTTAATGAACTCATTTACTTATTGTCAATGTATTATGTGCTAGTCACCATACTAAGGACTGGAGATCAATAGACAAATGAATATCTTCCTTAGAGTCCACAGGGTGGGAAGGTACAATGGGAAGGTGAATATTTATGTCTTTTCAAAATTCATATGTTGAAATCCTAACCACCAAGATGGTATTTGGAGGTTGGGGTTTTTGAGAAATCATTTGCCCTTAAGGGTAGAACCCTCATGAATGAGATAAGTGGCCTTAGACAAGGGACGCCAGGGAGCTATTTTGCCCTCTTTCCACCAACAGAGGTTGCAGCAAGAAGTTCATAGTCTGCAAGGTGGAAGCGGGCTCTCACCAGAACCCAACCATGCGGGCATCCTCATCTCAGACTTTCAGTCTCCAAAATTGTAAGAAATAAATTTCTATTATTTGTAAGCTACCCAGTCTATGATGTTTTGTTATAGCAGCCCAAACTGACTAAAACAGAGGGGAAGAGGGAAAATAATGAATTAAAATGCATTGTAGAAAATTGTGTGATGGAAATGCTATATGAAAACAAAGTTTCATGCCTGTGAGCTTTATAGAAGGCTTCTTTATGGAGATGACCATGAGCTGATCCATGAGCTATGAGCAGGATTTAGGATCCAGGTGGTGGGCAGAGAGGGAGGACATTCCAAGTAATGAGCTGGGATGCGAGGTCAAAGATTGAAAGTCCCCAGTGTATTTGAGGAACTGGAAACCTCTTCTGGATGACAAAACTGCAGAGGGCAAAAAGCAAGGGGGAGAGGGCATAGAGTATTAATAAGCAATAAGTCTTCAGTGAAGGACATGAACTTGATTGGGTAGGATTTAAGAAGCCATTGGAGGATGATAAATAGGTCTATCTGTGATCTAAGCTATGCTTAAAAAGTGGCTTTGTCATTAGAGTAGGTAATGGATAACCAAGGAGCTGAACTGACTTCACAAAGATTGAAAGGCGTGAGTTATGAAAGTGGCACATGGTCATGGTAGGACCTAGGGAAGTGCATTTTAATTTCAGGAGAGGAGATGGACTTTAGGTGTACTGAAGAGGTAAAGTTAATAGTATTTGGCCATGCTAAATGTAAGAGGCAAAGAAGGAGGAGGGTTCTGAATTGGGCAGTTGGGTAGATAGTAGTACCATTTACAAAGAGAGGAAGCAGAAGAAGAAAAGCAGATTTTGTTGTTTGGAAATAGATAAATTTATTTTTAAATATGCTGAGGATTAATGAGACTGTTTGCTGGCCCCAAACACCCATTTCCTTCCAAAATAAATGCCATGTTTTAGCTAGGCATGTCTCTGCTTGCTTGCAGCTGGATGTGACCATATAATTAGGTTCTGGCCAGTGGGATGCAAGCACAGCTGTTGAGTGCTTCTCCAGCAGGTGTTCTTCTCCCTGTTTCTCATTTCCTGAGTCTCACAGCTGGGAACACAGACAGGTTGGATAGACCTCTAATAGCCATCTTAGACCATGAGGTAGAGGCTGCATATTGAGGATGGTGAAGCAATGAGATAAAGTATCTTGAGACCCCTTTTCAGCCTTGGCATGCCCATGGAAAAAAAAACAAAAAACAAAAAAAAACATTGATTTTATTCAAGCCTCTGAGAGTAAATTCAGTCATTTATAGTTGAACTTAATCCTGACTAATACTTTGGGTTTGAGACGCCCAAGTCTGGACTTGAAGATGTCCAGAAGGCAGGTAGACATAGAAATCTGGAGCTCATAACAAAGATCTATGCTATTAATGAAAGTTTATACTCATCATCAAACTACCATCAGAGAGGTGAAGTCTTTCAAAGACAGTGTGTAGTGTGAGGAGGGTGCTAAGGATGGAACCCTGGGGACCACAAGAATTAAATCAATGAAAATAGGAAGAAGAACCTGTAAAGACAATTGAAAAAGAAATACCGAAGAGTTGGTGGGAAAACTAATTTAGAGTTAAGAGAGTGACCTGGTTTGGCTGTGCCCCCACCCAAATGTCATTTTGAATTGTAGCTCCCACAATTCCCATGTGTCATGAGAGGTAATTGAACCAAGGAGGTGGGTCTTTCCTGTGCTGTTCTTGTGATAGTGAATAAGTCTTATGAGATCTGATGATTTTATAAGGAGGTGTTTCTCTGCACAAGCTCTCTCTCTGTCTCTCTCTTGCCTGCAGGTATGTAAGATGTTCCTTTTGCCTTCTGCCATGATTGTGAAACTTCCCTAGCCACGTAAAACTGTGAGTCCATTAAACCTCTTTTTCTTTAAAAATTACCCAGTCTCAGGTATGTCTTTATCAGCAGCAGGAAAACAGACAAATACAGAGAGGAATAATCAAGTTCCAAATGCTGCTGAGAAACTGGTGAAGTAAACCAAGAACTTAAAAGTCCCAAGCAGTATAACATACTACCTCTAGATTCCAACTTTTGGAATCTGAGAGATGTGGATGCATCCTGATCTGTTTTATACTTAATATCTGTGTGATCTTTGGAAAATCAACCTCCCAGAACACTCAGTTTCTTAATTTGTGTAATAGGGATTAAAATATCTTCCTGGTATTGCTGTTGTAAGATTTAAAGGAGAAAATGTGTGTAAAGTGCTTCATATTATGCTTGGTACATAGTATGCATTAGTAAATGATGCGCATTATTGTTCTAGAAGCCAAAATACTGTCATGTGAGGCTCTAAAACTTTTTGACATTAAAAACTTTGTATCCCAAAAGGAGGTATCTTCAGTGATCTCTAGAACTTTTCTCTGCACAGTGCAATCAATCCTCATGTATCCTTTTTTCTGTACCTGCAGGGTAAAGCTAATGTGTTTAACTCATCTGTGCTAATGATTTAATTTGTTTTCCCTCCCAAGTAACCTTTGCATTGTAACAGGGAGACTCTCAGTGCCTTAATAAAAATAAGTGACTAATGTAAGCATTGCAGGCACCTGACAGGGCCAGAACCAGGTGCCTCTGGGCAGGGGCCCCTCTCTCAGGTACTTTTACATCACTCCATACAGAAAGCCACTTAACCTGCCTATGGGTAAGGTTGACCTTGTTCTATGGAAGAATAAATCTGTGCAAATCAATACCAGCTCCTGTTGTTTTCATGCTTTACTCCCTGCCTTTCTGGTGGAGACACACAGTAGGCTCTATGCAAATGTTTGTAAAATGCACAGATAGAAGATGAGGGAGTGGGGAGGGGCAATTGAGAGGCTTATTTCAAGAGGTCAAGAAAATGTCTGAGAAATGGCCATTCAAGTTCAAAGACGGAGCACGTAGCCAATTCAACACAATTTCCTTTCATTTTCTTTCATTTTGTCATTGTCCTACTGCATTTTAATTGACATTTGCTTTTTCTTAGTCTCTGACAAAGAACACAATAACTCCAACTAACCTCATCAGTCCAGAGTAAAAAATAAGACAGCTTATCAATTAATATTGTAAATTAATATAGTACCTGCTAGTGTTCGATAGAATACCTGACCATGAAGTTAAAAATACTGTACAGTAGTATAAAATGAATTCTAGGTATGTGAGTTTAAAAAAGCCCTCAGATATCATCTTATTAAAAGGTATTTCTATATTTTAAAAAACTCTCAGAGAATCTGAAAATTTTACTTAACCAGCAAAACTCAAAGACACACAAAATTCTACACGTGGTTTTCAGGTGGTCATGGATTATTTGAATTTTATTAATAAACCTCTGAGAGGACCACAGAGTCTAGTTTAATAACATTTAATCAAACCCAACACCTTAATTTTATGGAAAAAGAACTGGGACCTAGAGAAGTTAAAGTCAGAAATCCAAAGTCACATAAGACATGGAAGTTCTGGACTAGAATCCATGGCTCAAGACTTCCCTTCTATTATCTCAAGTTCTTGGTAAATCCTAGTGGAGCTTACCATCTTGTTAAACTAAAAGCAGTTTCCATTTAGTAAAATTCTGTGAGAGACAATAACATACCATAGCTTCTAATCACTCGTAGGGATTATAGAAAACAAACAATTCAGTTTCTGTTGTTTTCAAATTATTCTCCCCATTTTTGAAGAGCACTGCATTTCTTCACCTCAAAGCATGCATTAAAATGTAATTTGTCATCATTCTGCCCTCAAACAGGGTTCCAGTTCACCTTCCAATCACCATTAGACGAAGTTACCATTTTTCTGAAAGCAGAGAACAAGATTGCAGAAGACAACTTGATGCCCCATTTTAGGAACCAATAACCCTCACATTTGGAAATTTGATTACTACACTTTCAGAGGTATGTTTTACATTCAGACAGAGTTGGACAACCCAACATGCTATGCAGTTTGAACTTAGCACGTTCTTCTCAAGCTTGTCTTGCATGCTGTAAGCTTAGAAAAATATTTTACTTTTACTGTTTCCAAAATTATACTGACTGGGAAAACTTACATGTCATTTTATAAGTTCTTAAAAGATGTTATTACTTTTTACTCAGTCATTTACTTTGTATTCACTGTATTTGCAACATTGGAAAAATGTGGCACCCTGGAAAAATGTTTTGCAAATGTATCATGATTTGTGGGATATAAGTTTTGCTCTTCAATTCTGTGTAGTTGTTTTTGATGTGCTTAAACTAGTTCATTTATTCTATTGAATAGACATTTTTCTTCCCTATGACAATTGTAGATTTAGTTTTTTTCTTGCTTTGTAGAGAATATTGCCCTGAGGTTTTGCACTTAGGAAATACATATTGTGTGTGCCTACTATGTGCATAGCCCTGTGCGGCACCAAGAACAAATCCTTGTTTCTGCACCTACCACAACGATGAATGTAAGTCGCTCAAGTGCATATTGGCTTTCAAAATACTACAAACATAAATATGCAAAAATCTGTGATAGTATATTTCAACTCAATAATGGCTTCCAGGAAGCAAAAAATATAAATCTGTCTCACCATTGCAGGAGATAACCTATTTTCTCCCTGTTGACCCATGATTATCTCAAGAAGCTAAAGAGAGACCCATGGACCCTTCTCTCCACCACACACACACACACACACACACACACACTCTCTCTCTCTCTCACACACACACACACACACAATGGTTGCTAACTTGTCAATTCCACGGCATAGGAAACAACGTCACCCTGGACAGCAGATTGCTTAAAGGAATGCAAGATGAGACACTGGGAATCATGCAAAGATCCCCTATCAGCCATGGATCTGGCTGACCAGTGGCTGCGGAGGTGGCCGTGTTGGTAGTGGAGGCTAAACACCAATCTTCTACTGTAGGCTGTGGGGAGCATGAATGGTGAGGAAAATGCACAAGAAGATCTAGTTTGTGTTGTGCTGATGATGTACCAGGCATAAATAAATTCAGAGTTTGTATGGCCTGAAGCTTATATGATTACAGGGTCTATTTAAGGAAAAGAACACAAAACTGCTAATACAAAATTAAGTACAAAAGTGAATATTTATTTAGATGAGAAAGGAAATTACAACAAATTATAAACATATAAAAGCAAGTACCACAAATATAAAAATCCAAAAATAACATAGTAACTTATTTTTCATGAATTTATTTAATTTCCACCCTGTGTAGGGAAAACTCTTTCTAACCATATATTTCCTCTAGTCTCACACCACAACAATCAACATAGAAGACTTCTGTGATCAAATATATGGGGTTTTCCCCCCCAAATAGCAAGCGGCAGATACCAGCTGGGTGTCCTCTAATTCAGTTCTGACACTCTCTACCCAGATGCAGTGTTAGATCCCACAGGTTGAGGGCTCAGTCCCCTCCTATACACACATCAGCTGCAAGTCCAGGCCTCCAGAGCTTCTGATTGACCAGCTACAAGTTGGGGTTCCTATGATCCCCTCTTTGGGTTTGATTAATTTGCTGGAGTGGCTCATGAAACTCAGGGAAACACCTTTACCAGTTTATTATAAAGGTGATTGCAAAGGATACAGATGAAGAGCTGCATAGAGTGAGATACTGGGGAAGGGGGTGGAGTTTCCATGCCCTCCCAGGGCCTGCCACCTTCCAGCAAATTCCAGGTGTTCAGCCATCAGGAAGCTCCCTGAACCTTGTCCTTTTGGGCTTTTATGGAAGCTTCATGATGTCAGCATTCCTTTCCCCAGGGTACAGGGTAGGTCCCTCTCATGGGAGGGTCTTAGGGCCCACAGTCAGAAAGACAGAAGAACATTAAAGTGAAAGGAGAGCAGAAGAAGCTCAGAGGCCTGCGGCTGAGGCCTAGCACACCCAACATTCTAACAAAAGACTAAGGGCTATGGAAGTTATAAGCCAGGAACCATGGAGGAAAACCAGTATATATATCACAGCACCACATATCCACACCTTATTTTTGTTGGCAGCATACTTTTCCATCACTTCTGCCGTTGAATGATTTGTCAGTATCAATTTCCATACATTGTTCAGTAGAGTTTCACAAAGATACTGAAATATAATTCAGTATTTCCTCAGAATTTCTTTTCCTTAAAATTTGTTTCTCATTAATAGTTTAGATTTCTTCCCCTCATTTTCACAACTTGTTATGAATTTAGGATTGTTGCCAAACTTGGGAAAGACTCTATCACATTTCCTTTATGAATAAACTGTTATAGATAGACTCAGTGTTTGTAGTGCTACTATCGGTTTGTACAGCCACAGGAATCCTGACAAATTCCATTCACACCAATTCCCATCAAAAAAAAAAAAAAAAAAAAAAAAAAGAAAGAAAAGAAAAAGTCAGAGGTGTTTATAGTTATGTGTTCTTTCCATTTTCTAGTGTATTTCTGATAAAAGAGAACTTCTGTTTTGACTAGGTATCCATGGGAATTAAATCTTCCCATCACAATTTTATACAGCTGATGATTAGAAGAACTTTCCAGAAAAGATTTTGACCGCATAAATTTCAGGCTTTGTCTCTCCTTTATTATCTGGTGCTAGAACCTGTAAGATACCAGGAGCTCTGGGCCTGTACCTTGGTGTCATGACCCCAGCTGAAGTGGCATCATGGAAGTTAGAAATGTTCCTGGAAGCCATTCCCAGACTGTGACAGGTAGCAAATGCTTAATTATACATGGAAATGACTCTGAACCATATTAATAGACTTAATACACTTGAACCAAATATATCTCCAACTTCTCTTAGATGTTCTAAAAAAGAAAAAAATGGACCCTCTGTCACAAGAGAAGTCCAATGTAAAGAAGAGAGGGTGGAGTAAAAAGGGACAGTCATCTTAATTGAGGTGCGATTAAAACATCTGACTTTTGCAAAATTTAAAAAGATATTACTGGGGCCCCTGCTCTGGCCCTGGAAAAGCCCAAGACTCAAGCCTCATCAGCTTCATAATTAAACTAGTTTTGATGTCAGAGGTTGTAATGTTTCAAATCTTTTAGAATTCCAGTATCCCAGGGCTCAGACATTCATCATTTAAAAAATTTTTTTCATCCTATTTATTCCCTCCTTTGATGATCTCCCCCAAAATTTCTGGCTTTAAATGTATTTAAGATACATATATTAAGATAATGTCCAAATTATTTCTCAAATTCTTTCTCCATTTCCTGGAGCTTGAGAATTAGATATCTAAGTGCTGGTTCAATCTCTCCCCTTGGAGTCTAAGAGACCTCTCTAACTCAACATCACCACAACTGAACTCCAGATCTTTCTCCTGAAATCTTCTCTGCTCACAGGTTTCTCAGCTAGTGACAACTTTATCTTTTCCATTGTTCATACCAAAAATGTTAGAGTCATCCTGCCTATCAGGAAATCTTATGGTTTTAATTTCGAAATAAATATGAAACTTGATCATATTTTACCCACACTACTGCTACCACCTTGAGTATAGACATCATCAGCTCTCACTGGCATCTCAGCCAAAGTTTCCTAAAATGCCTGACTGCTCCCACCTTTGGTGCTTTGTGGTGGTTTTCAACACAGTAGCTTTCGCACTGTAAATCAGATCTTGTCACTCCTCTGTTTAAATCCATTTCACTGTAGAAGCCTGGGAGGGCATGGAAACTCCTCCCTTTTCCCCGGTACCTCATCCTATGTAGCCTAGAAGGTGCTAGTGACCTGGCCTCACACTGTCCGTCTGATGTCCTGTCACACCCTCTCCCCCTTCCAGAGCTGCAGCCACACTGGCTTCCAGGATGCTTGTCCAACACACCAGGTAGGACCTCAGGGCCCCTATCCCAGGATTTACTGGGCTTACTCCGTTTCCTCTTTCAACTACTTCCTCACATCTCACCTTCTCAACAAGGAGGGCCAGGCTACCTACTAAATGCTACACTATGCCACTCATCAGCTCAGCATTTGCCATTACTTTTACCCTTCCTTACTTTACTGCACTCCTATCGCACTAGTCACTTGCTCATATACTATGTGTTTATGTGTTTACTATGAATCATTTGATTGTTCACCGTCTTATCCCTGTCCTAGAATGCAAACAACGCAAGGACAGGGATCTTTGTGTTTTTCAATAGCGTACCCTATGAGACTAGAAATTAATCTAATTCTAAAATACACAACAAAATAACCTGAAATAAAGAAAAGTTAAGCAGCTTGAGAAGATCACAAAAGTAGTAGAGGTGGCATTTAAACCTAGATAGCCTCCAGAGCCTGCACCCTTAGCCTGTCTGCAATATCGCCTCCTACTGTCTGGAGGGGAAAGGCAGCCAAGGGAGTGGGGAATGGATATGGCCCTGGAGGCTGAATCGCCAGCTTCCCTGCATGGTCACTCTAGATTGCTAAACTCTGAGTTAAAGCCCAGTCAAACAGATAAATGTTTTGATATTAAATGTTTTTAAATAAGCCACTTTATATATATGGAGTATGCTTATACTTTATAAGCATTTTCCCAAGGAAATAGTGATGTTCTCCTCCTTTGTGGGGTCATTTTGTATACAGTAGTCACCCCTTATCCATGGTTTTGCTTTCTGGGGTTTCAGTTACCAGCAGTCAACTGCTACCAACTGTCCACAAATATTAAATTGAAAATTCCAGAAATAACAGCTCATACGTTTTAAATTATGTGTTGTTCTGAGTAGCATGATAAAATCTCTCACTGTCCTACTCTGTACTGCCAGGGACATGAATCGTCCCTTTGTCTTGTGTGTCCATGTTATCTACACTACCCACCCATTACTGTATAGGAAAAAACATAGCATATATAGGATTCGGTAGTATCTATAGTTCCAAGCATCCACTGGGGGGCTTGGAACATACCCCTGAGGATAAGGGGGAGACTCTGTATTCCATTGGCCCCTTTGCATGGCTCAACTACATTTACCACAATAAATATGATACACTGAGCTATCATTCTCTACTATCGAGAGACATGAAAATCACAACCATATTCCCAAACACATTATTAGAATAACATATGGTTTCAGAGGTCAAGGTGGTTTGCATAATGAAAGAATTACCTGAACTCAGGTGGGGAATGCTACTGCTGAGAGAGAGATTTTCTATCATCTGGGCATTGGAAGCTATTAAATATTTGTATAATGTGGCTCTTATATGTTTATTTAAGAAGTAAATTAGAATGTATAAAGATTATGACAATTCTTTGCCATGCCTTCATCATTTTTCAGCCTAGAGGCAGGCAACTACATATTAATGGGGGAGAATTTTGCAGATGTGCAGTAGGGCTGAGATGAGCCATTTCTTGAGCCTATAGCTTGGACAACCTACCTATCACTACACATGTGCATGCATGCACACACACACACGTGCAAGAGTATATTTCTGACTTTCTAAAACCTTTTATCTAATCTCCCTGCCTTCAGCTTTCCTTTATCCTGTCGCTCTAACACACTGCCCTACTATTATCTTTCGAGAGTCTGAACTGGAGCATGCCGATTCTCTACTTAAAATTTCCCGTAGCACCCCTTTACCTACTGTTGGATCATCTTTTTCTATGGGGCAACCAAATTCAATCTGGGCAGACTTGCTCTTTGCTCTGTCCGCCTCTGTTACATTCTATTCCCTAATCACAGTGCATTCCTCAAACACTCCATGCTTTGCCACACTTTTGTGTTTGGGGTTCCTGCTGAAACTCCCTTTCTTGTCTGCTCTGGCCCAGTTACACCTGACTTTTACACTGAACCAGCTTCAGGGTTACTATTTCTGGGAAGACTCTGGCCAAATCTCAGCCCCCACCAATTCCTGAAAACACAGACACCCTTTAGAAATAATAGTTTTCTGTACTTTAGCAGGACTTTGTTCATACAGGTGGTAAAATGTTTATTACACATGAACAATTAAGAGATTTGTGAGTATATCTCCCTAGTGAATGCTAAAGTCTTTGAGTGCAGACTTCAGAATCTTTTCATTTTCCGTGTGTTGCACCAGCCAACTTCCTGACCCACAGAAGCCATTTGATTCATTTAGTTGTATCGAATTGCATCAAATGGAATTGGGTCACTGTGATGTGCCAGGTGTGATGTGCTTGCCATGCCACTGCTCGGGTTAAAGGAGAGGTGGGCACTCAGTCACACTAACCTGATGGTATTTTGAACCCTGAATTCAGATCTATATGCTACCACCTTCCAAAGGACATTAAGAAGATAATAAGGTTAGAAAAGTTTCAAATTCCTAGGGACAAAAAAGACAGCTTCACTCTGAAAAAGAGAAGACATGTTAGATGGTTTGAAGAAGTTGGATGCAATGCTGAGATGGGAAAAGGCAGAGAGAAGATAGGGATATTACAAATGTGTATAATATAGAAAACTAATTAAATTGGCTGCATAGCTAAAGATTTGTGGAAGCAACTCTCGTGTGGAAGCACGAGAAAGCAATATCCAAGTAATTTGTATCTTACTGTAAAAAATAAGTTTTACCATAACAGTTGCCTACAAAATAACAGGATTTCTCACAAAACTCTGAGTGCCCCATCTCTTCACATGGTCAACTTGAACTTGATAAAACACCATTCAGGAGTTGCAGAAAAAATTATCATACAAAGTGAATTGGATGACACTACAATCTTCAAATAAAGAGTAATATACAAAAAAATGTCAAGAGTAGGGATTTTTAGTACCTTTAAAATTGTTTTGTTCTGTATTGTTGTTTTGCTGCTTTTAAGGTAGAGCGGGAAGTCTGCAGAGTTCTGGAGTTTAGAGAACTCTACTTCAGAGGCTTGCATTTTGGTAATTTCTCTATGTTCTGCCATGATTTGGAAAGTCTCAGAATGTCTCCAAGAACTGGAAAATCCCCTTTGGTATTTGTGGAGGTGAGTTAGCAGGTCTCTGTGTGTCTAGATTCCTCATAATAAAGATCGAAATCTGAAAGTTGGTTTGGACACAGAAAATGTGAATGGAAAGTTCTCTACGGTCCGTCTATTCGTTCACTCAGTTAGTTCAAGAAACATTTATGGACCTCAGTTTCTGCCAAGCACTGGCTGAGCATTGGGGTACCAGGGTGTGTGCTGCAGACCCTGGCACCTTCCTGCCTGAGCATAATGGCCAGGGAGCAATTGTTCCACAGCGAAGTGTTTGCTCACCATAGCCATTCTGGAACTGCACGGCTAGTTCTTATGCTACAAGAAGAAAGGGTTTGTGTTTCATTCATTTTTATATCACCTACATTCCTTTTAACCCACTGTCATTAGAATGATGGTGGCACTTTTTACACATGGAGGTGTTTAATAAATAGCTGATGAAAGAAGGAAGGAGAGAGGGAGAAAACAAGGTCTCTTGGTTATTACCTAAACCTCTAATCTGAATTGTAAAAAAAAAAAAAAAAAATCACCATCTTCCTTACATGTTACATTCAAAAGTTTGTTACTACAAATTCTGGGAACACTGAAACCAAAACCAGTAGTAAGAAAAAAGAAAGTAAATAACAACAAAACAGAATAACCCCAAATCCCTGGCAAACCGCCTAAGCGTGATTAGGCCATTAGAGCAGAGCATTCCCTGATGACGTAACCCCTCAACCTGTCTCCTCTACATAGACCTTTTCCTTAAATGACTTCAGAAACACAGTCTCTTGGGTTTTGCATACCTAGAAGGCTTTAGGGATTTGATGAAGGGAAGCAGAATACATTTAACAGGACCATAATTATCTCCCTTTCCTTTATTCCCCCCCACCCCGCCCCATTCCTGTGGGGCTCTGGAAATGTCATTGTCTTTATTTAATGCAATGCAGTGAGTGTGGGATAAAGTCCCACCTGTGCCATGAAAATCCCTCAGCAGCTTGTAGCATTGGAGGATAGAGGATGGAAGGAAAGACTAAAAGACGTCTGTGGTATTGATTGAGACAACAACTCCAACAACAAAACCCATGAGATGCTTCCAACAAGCACAGAAGGAGCAGCAAGGTGGGACTGATTCAGAAGGATTAGAGAAAGGCAGGAGACCTGGTGCTTTGCTCTTCTCATTACAACCTGAATCACCGGGCACTTGGTAGAGAAAGCTCACCCCTCAGACATACGCATCCACTGCAGATGAGAAACTAGCGTTTTCTTTACCCTTGTGTTTGTTTTTCTGTCAGCCAACAATAGAGGGAGAAAAGAAGATTATTGAGATTAGATGATGTTTTTCTTACATATTTATTATCCTGTTCTGTCCCAATCATCTCAATATTCAAAAAGTAGACTTAGAGGGAGGCTAGCATAAAGAAAAGAACAGCCAAGCTTCTGAGGGCTGTTGAATTTTTAATCTTCTAACATTTTTCTCCCCCTTCTCTATTTGTTGTCTATTTTCAAAGCCCTAAAGCAAATGGATTGTCTAAACCCCATTCTTTGGCAGCCATTCAAAAAGCTTCATCTTGTAACATGACTGGGGAAAACCAGGAGTTAATTTTTGGACAAAAATTTAGGAGTCAGTAATGATATTTTTAAAAACCTCAATGTTTAGCATTGAGGTGAGAAATTTAAGTAATGAAACTGGTGGCTCAGTGACCAGAGCATCAACAGCTCTCTGCCAGCAAATCCTGGTGCTCTTTATTCCTGTGGTCCTGTTCCAGCCCCATAGCAGGAGATTGCTAATGATCTGGGCTTGGGATATACACCTGTGTCCCTACAGGGTCATGGTTCTCGTCTTTTAATCTGTTTCCTTCCCCAGCCTCAGAGTCTTCACCTGTGCTTTAGTGTGACAGGATTTGCTGCTTTCCCTCAACTTGCTTAAAGCTCTTGTCCTCTGTAGGGGAGAAGGCTTTAGAAGGGGGTCTGTGTCGTGCCAGCAAGGACTGCCCCTGTGCCATGACTGCTCCATCAGGAAGCCTCCTCTCTTCTCATCTGCTGCTCCCAATCTTTCTCCTGAGCACCAGAAATTACCTTGAGAAGAAGCCTGAAAAGTAAGTGCAAATTCTTCTTGAGTCAATTGCTATGAGGGCTCTATATTCTCGCACTAGCCTACATTTAGCCTTCAGCAATTTGTTTAAAATTGTGACCTATTGCTCCTTACCAGGGTGCATGGTGTCCAGAAGCATCTCCTCCAGGTAAGCATGTGTTTGCATCCTACATCTTCATGGAGGCTGCTGTCTTGTCTTATATTTTGGGTTAGTTGGTTGCTCTGCAATCTCAGCTCCCTGATGGAATCAAGACAATTGCCAATTTGCAGATGGCCTGGTGTTTCATTTTGTTTTTACTTGGTAGTAAATGGGTTCATCAATCTTTTTCGCTTTCTACATTGTAAGTGGAAGACAGAAGTCAACTGATGTGTTTATTGAACTCAGTTTCAAGACTTACATTTTAAAGGCATGCTTTCAAAATGCAGTTCATTCAGAGAAGAGAGATTAAGATTGTCCTGGAAGCCATGATAAAGATGCTAGAAACATCTGAATTGAAAATAAACAGTCTAAGGGGAGAACTCTTTTCAAATATTTTCCGGGCAGTTCTTCTTAAGATAAAGAATGTACAGCATAGTTTAGAGCTCTTAACCATTAAAGAGGGTTTGCTATGGTTTGAATGTGTCCCCAAAGCTCATGTGTTGAAAACTTAATCCCCATTGCAATGATGTTGAGATATAGAAACTTTAAGAGGTGATTACATCATGAGGACTCTGCCTTCATAAATAGGTCAATGTCCTCATTGAGGGAGCAAGTTATGTATCACAGGCACAGGTTCTTGATAAAAGGGTGAGTTAGGGCCCCTTCCTTTCTCTTTATCTCTGGTGCTGTCTTGCCCTTCCACCTTCTGCTATGAGACGACACAGCAAGAAGCTACTCACCAGGTGTGGCCCCTTGATTTTGGACTTCTACACTCCCAGACCCATGAGCCAAATAAATTCCTGTTCATTATAAATTACCCAGTTTGTGTTATTTTGTTATAGCCACACAGAATGGACTAAGATAAGGTTCTTTTTAGACCTGGTCCAAAAGGAGCATCACAAATTATGGATAGTTAGTGTTAGGGATAGTTTCTGGCCAGACTGGAATCTTTATCATGATGCACAGAAGTATACACTGAAATTGAAAATAAAGTAATAATGAGTTACCCTAGCAAAAGTAATATAGACATGTTGCCAAATAGTAACTTTAGTGATATTTTTAGGGCCCCAATTAAGAGATTCCAAAAGGCTAAAATCACTTGGTTTTGAGGACAGGAAAAGGAAGCATGCATGTTAGCTGAAGTAGGCCATGTGTGAATGTACACATAATGCTTTATGTATACATGTGAATGCATTCATAATGTGGGTGAAGTACAGGTGGGGCACACGATTTTACACAGAAGAAAAAAAAAAGCATCCTTTATTCTGCAGTGCCCGTGTAAATCAGTGACTCCCAGTAAATCAGCTGGGGAAAAGGAGACCATTTGGAGACAGGCCTCCAGGTGGAGAACTTCAGATGGTGGCAGAGAAGGGGTGAAGAGCACATCTTAGTGCTCTTAGTGACTTTTCTGAGTGACTGTGTTGTGTACCAACTCAAGGTTTCCCTGAAAAGAATGAAGTGATTTGTTGACATCTCTGTGTTTTCTATATGGAAATCATAGAGGCAGAAGCATAAATAGCATCCGGGATATGATACCTAGTCTTTGTCTCAGATGTATTCTATGTTGCTCAATGAATTACTGAAAAAGCCTTTCCTTTCATAAAGAGGACACTTTGAGCCAAATCAATCTATACACAAAGGAACCTATGGCACAGGTGTGAAGTAAGAAACCCTTAGCACCAGACCGTCTCATTTCCTATGGTTGCACCCTCTGTTTCCTTTTCTACACGTTCTCTCTTTTTCCTTCCTCTCCTCCATTATCTTCTTCTTCTTGGTAAAGGGCCAACCCTAAGGTCTTATGTGGCTCCTGGCAATTCAATGTCTATCATTTTGCAGTAATGTTGGGCTTACAAGCAATATTGATTTGGCAGATGTATTAGAGCTGAGAGAGGGTAAGTGACAGATCTTCTAGTGCAAAAGATCGTACCTTTTCAAAGCATAAGATTGATTCTGCTTAAAACATGTGTTTTAAAGTCTCTTGTGTTACATACTGTTTCAAGGCATAAAAATCAGCTGGGGTTAGCTAATGTGTACATTGTCCAGGCCTCTTGCTTCTCTTCCTGCTACTCTTACTTACTGCATTTTGAGCATTTCTCTGCTCTTCACATTTGCCCTAGGAGGATCCCCAGAAGGTCCCCAAAATTGAAGCAGGGGAATGAAAATGAAAATTGATCTAGTTTGCTACTTTTAGATCCTCTGGTAAGAATTTGACAGGAAAAGAATTTGAAGCTACCAATCAAAATCAGGTTATTGCAGTATAAGTAACACCAGTAGATTTTGTTTCTTATTTCCAAAACTTTCTTGAAAATGAATTGATCTTTATGCCCAAATTTTTTAGAAATAATATTTTTAAATTATTTTAAATCAACCCAGCTTTGAATTATAATTAATTATTTTTATCATTAATTCATTTAAAAAATATTTGTTGATTACCTAACATATGCCAAATACTACATTAAATTCTGGGACACATAGAAAAACAGTAAAATTCAACCTATGTTCTCATTTGGGCTCACTGTGCAAGGTAGTATGGAAATATTTTACAGTGAGCCGAGATCACGCCACTGCACTCGAGCCTGGGCGACAGAGCGAGACTCTGTCTCAAAAACAAAAAAATAGCTTAAGATATGATTCCTGCCTTCAAGAGGAAGTAGACTAGGAAAAGAGAGAGCCTATATTGGAAAGAGAAAATAAGGGAGCTCTGACTAAGAGCTGGAAATTATATAACATCTTAGAAGTCCAGGAGATTAAGAAGGAGACTGAGTTAAACCTTATAGGATAAAAGAATATAAACAAGAACAGAGGCAGAGTAAAGGTTATTCTAGTGGATATGACAGCATATTTCTAGTAAGTGCTGTGAACACACACACACAAATGGAGGAAACTAAACTAGTATTGAGTATCTCTGATGTGATCAACACAAATCCAAAAGATACAGGGCATACATACATAAGTGATTTGAGGGCATAGTCATTTTCATCAAGGGCTTACCACTGTTGGCATTCCAAGAATAATATACATGAAACAATTAGAAATTAATTGCACAATAGCAAGAGATTGGCTGCTACAGTATGGTCAGTTCTAATGTGCTATATGAATTACTGAGAGAGGGAGGCCAAGAAGGCTGGAGAAATTATAGAGAACTTCATAGAAGAGGTGAGACTTTAACAGGCACAGAAGGCATGGAGTAAAAGCATTTTGTGTAAAGTCAAGAGCAGCAAATATATACCAAGGAAGAGCAGTGTAAAATGACTCTGGGGCATTAGGCTGAGGACAGGCTATGGATGGCTTTGTATGCCAGAAAAGATCTGATGACACTGGGGAGATAGAACCTTTGAAAAGTGTTTATTGGTCTAATTAATTGGATGGAAGGGAGATTTTAGAATAACTTCATCCTGTAAGTAGGACCACTGAAGAACCAGACAGACTTAAAGGGTTGAATCATCAAGGCCCCTGAGCTATAGGAATTACAAGGTTAGAATGATAGCAGAGGAGAAATACTTGTGGTCTAAAGGTGAGCAGTTGAAGTTTTGTGTGCCATGGAAATCGTCCTATTCAGGGTCATTTCTGTCACTAACCATTAGAGTCAGTTATTGCCTGATTGAACTAAGATATATTCTCCCTCCTTATCTTGCAAATTCCAGCTAGCAGACTCCTTTGCTGACTAGTTTCCATGGGTTTTAGTCAATGTGAGACATAGGTAGAGAACTGGCAGGAGGGAAAGGGAAAAGGGGAGAAACCAAGTTGTGTCTCATCCTTAGCTCTACAGCAGAGGAAGGGAATTGCACACTGTCTATATCTATGTCTATATCTATATCTGTGTCACAAGATATCAAGTCAAAGAATTGTGTTTTTCTACCATTATCACTGTTGTCTTTGGTTTCTTTGGGTTCCTAGCTCCTGTAGGAAACCCAAACTGTGATTCGACATCTCCTCAGGTGGCTCTGGCTTCTTCTGGGTTCTGGAAACAACATTTCTCTCCTTTGGGTGATAGCAACCTCTTGTTGTGGCTACTGCCTGGATTAATTAATAAGCCGCTGTTTGCCTTCTCAGCTATCTTTTACACCAGTGTGATCAAGTCCATATATGAATTTCATGCTGTTTAACATACACAGAGGTATTCTTATTTTCTGGAGTCTGACTGATATCCTATGTCACTGTAGTTAAATAATTTAAAAATATTTCTGGCTCTGGTTTTTATATCATTAGAACTGAAGGCATTAACTAGTTGATTTGCAAAGCTTTTATAAATAACTGAGAAACTCAGAATATAAGATGTCTATAAACTCAGAATATAAGATATGTCTAATACTATCTCATATTAGTTTATCATTTTGTAACTTATTCATATAAAACTTTCTCATATGGTATGTGATGCTCTTTTGAAAATTTGCTAAATTCAAGTTTTAAAAGAATTATCCAGTGCTTATAGAACCTAAATTTTTGTGCTTGACCCAACATAGCTCAGTCCTTTTAAGGATCCAGACTGATAATCTGCTTGGAGATGCATGGAGAGTAAAGGAAGGGATAGAAGGGAGATTTCTCATGAGAAAGCCCAAAAGAGATCACAAGAAATGGAAATGCATTTAGCCCCAGAGACTGAGCATTGGGAGTAAAGAGGTCAACAAGCACAAAGAGAGGCGTCCTTTTACTTAGCACTTGCTAACACCCGCAGTGTCACATCCTTTATTTGAATTTCCATCTCTTTGGTGACCAAGACCACCCCATTACCTTGTAAGTATCTACTTCAATCCAAGACAAGCAATTTAGAATTTTTGTAATTTTCGAAGGATTAGCAGTAGAGTAGGCCTTGTTTGTTCCCAGTTGAAATGCTCAATTTTAGGGCCATAATTGGAAAGATTTCCGGTAATTTGTGGCACTTGCATTTAGTAAAAGGGATGGAGGTGATTTTTGTTACTTTATTCTTTTGTTAGGCCTTTATAACCCACATTTGGCAGGGGTATGAGATAATTTCTGACAGTATGCATCTTGAATAAGGTTTTTTTTGTTGTTTTTGTTTTGTTTTGTTTTTTTGTTTTGTTTTTAATGTGATAGAACTGCAGAGGAGGTTGAAAGTAGCCTGTCCTGCTACCTATTTATCCTCTTGGAATGATCAGTCATTACTACTATTTATACTATAAGACAGAGACATTTTCCTGTCAATGATGAGTCAGTAAAAGTTAAATTTTGCTTAAAATGAACCAGTACATGTATTTTTAAAGTCTGTGATTGAGTTAGGAAATAGTTGATGATTGGATCTGCTAAATCACCAAAAAATGATGTCTTAATTGATTAATTTTTCCAAATATTGGGGTGTGCATGGTACAGATACTTGCAAAGCCACAGTTTTTGCTTTCCATGGTTAAGATTAGAGACAGACATTTTGACTGCCACATACAAAACAAAATGGGATAGAATTCTCAAAATCTACTAGATGATAAACAAAGCTACATATGTATCTATCTGCATAGACCTATGCATTATACAAATGGCCATCAAAAGTCTAGCTCAAGGCAATTAAAAATTAATCTACTTTAACACGCAGATCAACTTTGATGTGACTAATATTCTAGGTTCTTCAGGAGATGCAAATAGAAAAGTGATTTTTTTAATTTAATAAAAATTTTTTAAAAGTTTCTCCTGCTTCTTTCACTAAGTGTGCAGACAAATTGTTGATAGAAAAGTAACCAAAAAAAAAAACTTAAAACAATTTTACAGCAGTTTTAGAAATAAACCATTAATTTTTTTTTTTTTTTTTTTTAGAGACAGGGTCTTGCTATGTTGCCTAGGCTGGAGTGCAGTGGTACTATCATGGCTCACTGCAGCCTCAACATCCTGGGTTCAAGTGATTCTCCCACTTCAGCCTCCTGAGTAGCTGGGACCACAGCCACACATTACCACACCTGGCTAATTTTTATAATTTTTGTAGAGATGGGGTTTCGCCATGTTTTCCAGGCTCGTCTCGAACTCCTGGGCTCAAGCAATCTGCCCACCTCAGCTGAATTTTGAAGGAAATAAAAAACAAAGACACTATCTAGTAACTTCTTATAGACACTATCTTTCTAAGTCAAAGGCACTAGAATCATGATGCCTAAATTTTTGCCATGGCTGTGCTATTATGTGATAATAATTCATCTGACTTTTGTTTATATATAAAATGTAAGAGTTGGATGAGGGTGGTGAAATTCCTGGTATGTCAAGTTACCGAAATCCTTCAGAATTGTGCAGCTAAATTTTGATGATTATGTGCATTTTATTTTAATACAAATAATGGAAATTTGAGCTGGACAGGACAAGTGACCCAGCACAAAGTGGTACACAATGTACTGTGAGTAAAAGGCATGGTTTAATGTGAAGCCCAGGATAGAATCTGTGTTTACTGAAACATGTGACTACTTTGCCTTTTTAATGTTTCAAATTGCATGCTCAGGGTGGCAAACAACCTGATATAAATAGCTAACCAGTGATAAAGAACGACCAATAAATACTACAACTGTTGAAGATTTATTTCATTACTTTTTTCCAAACCTGATTTTTAAAATTTCTGTTCACTTACCAATCCTTTCAAGCATATTTTCACAAATTCTAGAATTTCACCAGCATAAAATGCCTTATAACCACTTTCCTAGGAGAATAGGAAGGTCTGTCTTAGTTTTTAAATTTGATGGCAACATCTGAATCAAATACAGATAAAATTTTCAACTTCTGTTCAGGATGCAAAAGAGTGCAAGAAAGGATTGTTCCCATCCTAACAATGAGAAAGAGCTGAATAATCTAAATCATGACTTAAAAAAAGTCATCATTGTTGAAATTGCAAAGCATAAATTCCAAAGAGTAATATGCCCCTATAAAGATAAATGAGATAAAAGTCTTTTCTTTTTTCACCTGTGGCAGGGCAAATAAAGGAGATAGTTTTTATAAAATTATATAAGTAGAAATTAATTAACATTTTTGTGAACTTTAAATGCTGAGACTAGGCTAGTGTATCAATTTAGAAATAACTCTGAGTTCCAGATACAAGGGAAATTTGCATTCATTTGTAAGTTCTTAGCTAGATTCTCCACCAGGTGCTCATGAGACAGATTTGGAGCAGACAAGGAAACTGGAGATAAGGCGCAGGTGGCACATGTGTGCAGTCATTGATTGACTATAGCTGGGGAACAGATACACACTACCTCCTGCTTCCCTGAACACATCTCTCATAGGAAAAAATGTCTTCACCAATGAAGGAGGGAGATCAGACCCTGCAGCTCTGGACTAAGGAAAAGATCTACTGGTTTTGCATAAAGGATAAAGGTACAGCCTCTGGGAGAAGAAAAGGAAAATCTCTCCAAGCCAAGTCTTGCACTCTTACAAAATAAAGGCCTCTATACAGAGAAAGATGGAAAATATTTATTAGCCCAGGAGGTGCCAGAGATACCAAGAAATATTGAGCAGAGCTTGGTGGCCATGGGAGGAGGGAGGGGGTCAAGAAATAGTAACACTGGGAAGTTTCCACTCCCTGAAGCCCAGGCAGAGAATCTTTGCCTAAAACTTAGGCTTGACATGAGAACTTCCCCCTATGCTCACAATGAACCTAGGCCTCAGTAGCTATCAACAGAAGTATAAAACTAGGAAAGGGAAAGAGCATAGAGAGAGACCTTCTTTAATAACACATGTATTCAGAGACTGCTGAAACTGAGACTGGAGGAGGAATACTTATATACAATCTTCTGACCCCCAAGACCTCCCATTAAGAAGTTGTTCACTGTAAGAGGAATTTGAAAACTGTGGTGATCTGAAAGTAAGGATAGTAGCAATAAAACCTAAATTTATCTCAACTACTGGCTTAATTGATTCAACCCCCAAAACTCATTAGCTGGTTAGGCCAGAGAGAAGATGTGTTCATCTTCAGAAAAAAAACGTATTTACCTTAGTTTTTAGTTTTCTTCTGCTCATGATGTTAAGCAATCCATCAGGATTGTGACACACATATAAAAGGAAAAAAGGAGTAACACAAGATGAGGCAATAAATAATATCAGACTCACAGGTGACTTAGATGGTAGAACTGATATAAACTTTAGAATTGCTTTGAATACTATGTGAAATCATATCATCTAGTGGGAAAATTGGATGACATATTTACACAAATAAGGAATATCAGAAAAGAAATGAAAGCTAAAAGAAATAGTAAAGTGGGAGTTTTAGAATAATTTTAATATTGAACACAACGAAAATTTTAACAGACTTAGCACACTGAATAGACCATAAAAACAGATAACTTGAATATTGGGCTACATAGATTATCCAAACCGTGACAAAGAGAAAAAAAGACAAAAAATTAAAACAAGAACAAAGCAATGAGAGCTTTGGGACAATATCAAATAGTTGGAAGTACATGTAATTGGAGTTTGAAAAGGAAAAGACAGAACTAAAGGAGCAGAAGAAACATTTAAAGGTATAATAGCTGAGATTTTCCAAAATTAATTAAAGATAAACCACCATTCGTAGAAACTTAGAGAGAACACAAGTCAGATGTGCACACATGTGAACATATACACACACATACACACAGTCCTAGAGGTATTATATTCAAACTGATAAAACCAAACTTAAAGAAAAATCTTGAAGGTGGCCAGAGGGGAAAAATAAAACATTAAAGAGAAACAATGTAAGAATTACAACAGATTTTTCATCTGAAACTATGGTAGCCAGAAGCTAACAGAGTAAAATCTTTAAAGTGCTAAAAGAAAAAAAAAAAAAATCTGTCAATCTAGAATTCTATAACCATAGAAAATATTTTTCAATAGTTAATGCAAATAAAAGAGACTTTCTCAGACCAATAAAATCTAAGAGATTTTATTGCAAACATACTGCACTAAAAGAAGTGTTAGAAGAGAATGTTCTTCAGAAACAGACTATAATATCACATGGAAATTTGAATCTACACAAATAAACAGCACAGGAAAATGGTAGAAATGATAATTTTTATTTTTAATCTTTTCAAAAGTTAACTGTTTAAAGCAGAAATGTGTAATGATGTGTTATGTGGTTAACATGTTTAAATAAAATGTATGAATTCAATAGCACAAAATATGAAAGTGTACTGTTTTAATATTTTCACATACCTGAAGTTGTATAGTATTAATTGAAGATAGACTGTGATAAATTTAAAATGTGTAATGTAAACCTTAGAACAAGTACAAAATTACACTTTCAAAAGTAAAATTGTAAATAAACTCAAACCAAAAGAAGGCAGGGAAAGAGGGTAAGGGAGACATATAGGGCAATGAAAAAGCAACTAGCAAGAGCAAAGATTTAGATCCAAATGTATTAACTGTAAATAGTCAACCCCCACCAAAAAGGCAAAGATTGTCGGATTAGGCAGAAATGTAAGATCCCATTCTACATTATAGACAAAAATTTTTTAATATAAAGATATAACTTCGTTAACAGAAAATGATAGAAATAAGATATGCTTTGTAAACACTACAAAAAAAGTGGAAGTATCTATTAATATTACACAAAGTAGCCTTAGAATAAGCACTATTATTGAAAATAAAGAGGAATAATATAAATAATATATCCTATGGATAAATAATATAAAATTATATCACAAAGACATTATTGTCATAAATATGTATGGACCCAACAAAAATGCTTCAAAATACTTCAAAATACATAAGAAAAAAGCAACTGAAAAAATAAATTGAGAAATATATACATATAGTTGGGAATTTCAATTACTCAGTGACTGATGGAACAAGTCAACAGAAAATCATTAAGAACGTAAAAGAGCTGAACAATATTGTGGAACAATTTTGATAGTTGATATTTAAAAGACACTTCACCCAATAATGGCAGAATGTACATTCTTTTCAAATACACAGGACACATTCACCAAAATAGACTATTTTCTGAGTTATAATTCAAATCTCACCAACCGAAATGTAAATTTACACAAATGGTGTTTTTTTTTTTTTAAATGAAGTTAAAGTAGAAATAAGTAACAGAAAGATACTTGTAAAGTCTCCAAATATTTGAAAATTAAGCATTACACTTCTACCTAGCCCATGGGTCAAAATAGAAATAAAATGTTGAATTGACTCTATGTACAATACAACATACCAAAATTTGTGGAATATGGTTTAAGCAATGCTTAGAGGAAAATTTTTATGCATATTCAGAAATCTAGGAAAGTCTAAAATCAATAATGGAAGGCAATATCCTAAGAAACTAAAAAAAAGTAAGGTAAATTCAAGGAAAATAGAGAGAAAGAAAGAAATATATTACCAGAAATCAATGAACTTTTAAACAGAATAAAAAGTTTTTTATTTTAAATTTATTATACCAAAACCTGGTTCTTTAAAAAGAATTGATGAAATTGATGAACCTTTAGCCAAACTGATCATGAAAAAAAGAGGTACAAAAATTACCAGTATATGTAATAAAAGCAGAAATATTACACATCGTACAGATTAGTAAGTATATATTAAAGGGATTTTTGTGGAAAAATTTATGTCAATGAATAAAATAAATATCAAAACATAGATGAAAGTCAAATTACTTGAAAGACACAAATTACCAAAGCTCAATCATAAAGAAATAAATGGCCGGGTGCAGTGACTCATGCCTGTGATCTCAGCACTTTGGGAGGCCGAGGCGGATGGATACCTGAGGTCAGGAGTTCGAGACCAGCCTGGCTAACATGGTGAAACCCCGTTTCTACTAAAAATACAAAAATTTAGGCAGGCGTGGTGGCATGCACTTGTAATTCCAGCTTCTCAGAAAGCTGAGTCAGGAGAATCACTTGAACCCAGGAGGCAGAGGTTGCAGCGAGCTGAGATCGCACCATTGCACTCCAGTTTTGGCAACAAGAGTGAAACTCTGTCTCAAAAAAAAAAAAAAATAGGTAACCTGAATCACTCTGTATCTATTACAAAAGTATAGTTAAAACTCATCCACAAAAACAGACAAACAAGCAAAAAAAAAAAAAAAAAAAAAGTCCAGGCACAAATGGCTGCATAGGAAAATTCTAACAAACTTTTCAGAGAAAAGTCACACCATTTCTATACAAATTCTTCTGGAAGAGAAGGAAACATTCTTCAACTCTATATTGATGCTAGCATTACCTTGCTGCCAAACAGTAAAAAATGTTACCAGAAGTCTACAGACCAGCATCCTTCATGAGCCTAGTTGCAAAGATCCTTTAAAAAATATTACCAATAAAATCTAGCAATATATAAAAAGATAATACACCTTGACCACATGGTGTTTATATACCAGGAATGCAAAATTGGTTCAAATTTTGAAAATCTATCAATGAATTTCACCTGTATCAACAAAATAAACAAGAAAAAGATGTGATCATCTTAATAGATGCATTTTAAAAATTGACAAAATTCAATAACACTTTACAACAAAACCTCTCAGCAACATACAAATAGAAAAAAACTTCTTCATTTTCTTAAAGGATATCTTAAATGCCATATATGGCTAACATTCTATTATACAATAAAAGGCTGAATGCTTTCAATTTAAGATTGGGAACTAGGCAATGGTTCCTGCTATCTACACTTATATTCAACATTTGCTATAGGTTCTAGCTAGTGTGATAGGACACACACACACACACACAAAGTCATGTGGAACAGCCAGAACCCTCATATGTTGTGGTGCAAGCACAAAATAACCACTTTAGAAAATGTTTCAGTAGTTTAGTATGAATTTAATAAAGGCCAGGCATAGTGGCTCCTACCTGTAATGCCAACACTTTGGGAGGCTGAGGCAGTGGGACTGCTTGAGCCCAGGAGTTTAAGACCAGCCTGGGCAACATAAGAAGACCCCATATCTACAAAAAAATTAAAAATTAGCTTGGCATGATGGCCTGTGCTTGGAGTCCCAACTACTAGAGGGTGAGGCAAGAGGATCGCTTGAGCCCAGAAGT
Organism: Pongo pygmaeus; assembly: GCF_028885625.2. Lineage (NCBI taxonomy): Eukaryota > Metazoa > Chordata > Mammalia > Primates > Hominidae > Pongo > Pongo pygmaeus. The sequence continues at coordinate 67,089,420 of NC_072390.2, forward strand.
TCAAGGCTGCAGGGAGCTATGATTGCATCACTGTACTCCAGCCTGGGCAATAGAGTGAGAACCCCATCTCTTAAAAAGAAAAAAGAAAGAATTTAATTATGTACTCATAGTCCAGCAATCCTACTCCTAGGTATTTAAGCAAAATGAAAAGTTATATGCACGTAATACCTATACATGAATATCTGCAGCAGCTTTATCTATTGATACATAATATATATTTGTTTATATTATACATAATTATATATAATATAGTATAATATTATTTATATACATAATGTGTTATGTAATGTATAATATGAATAAATACATATATTATGTTTAGATAAAGCTGTATATTATCTTTATAGATATGTATAAAGCTATATCTTTATAGATAAAGCTTTATATATAATATATGATCTTAAGATATGTATAAAAGTGCAATATATCTTTATAGATAAAGCTTTATAGATACATCATGTTTATTCATATATTATATGTCTTTTTTATATATATATATAATATAAATATAGAAGCCCAAACCAGAAGCAACTCAATTGTATTGTAACCATACAATGGATTAAAAAGGAAAAAAAGGAGTGAACTACTTACATATTTAACCACATAGATTAATCTCAAATGTAGCCTGCTGAGTGTTAAAAGCCAGAAACAAAAGGCACTTACTACAGAATTCCTTTTCCATGACAGTCCTACAAAGACAATTTCATAAGGACGAATCAGTTGTTGCCGAGGTCTGGGGATAGGGTAAGAGGATTGTCTACAAAGAAGCAGGAAGAAATTTTTTGGAAGATGAAACATTCTACATCTTGATTTTGGTGGCTATCTCAATGCTGAATAAATGTGTGAAAACTCATTCTACTGTACACCTAAAATGGAAGAATTTTATAGTATTAAATTATTCTTCAATAAACCTGACTTAAAGAATATATATTATGGACCATTTTAATGAAAATGGCCATCCAAGGTAAAATATGGCTACAATTAAAGTATTCATAAATCATTCCGTATATACTCTGCATAAAATTCAATAACTATCTATTGAATTTGATTTGATAACCTGGCGGGGGGGTGGGGGTGGGGAAGACAATAGCATTCTCGAGCCTCTGCCCAGGTACATTATCAACGATAAAGGGTGCCTTGGTTATTTATTGAGCATTAAATGATTGAAAGGTAAAAAGTTATTCTGAGGCTTTGTGATTACAGTGGTAAATTGAACATGTGTGCTTACCTTTGTTCTCTTTCAAAACCCTAGTAACATGGTATTGAGTCACGAATTTTGTTTAATTTTTTCATTTTATTTATTTATTTAAAAAATCAAAAAGGAGAAACCCACGAAGACCAACAAAATTATAGTGGACAATAACAACATACTATAAAAACCAGAAGGCAGATGACAAACTGTAACAGAGAACAGACATTAGGAAGCAGAAAACTAAGTGAATTTGGCAGAAACCCTAGAAGATGAAGGCAGAAAGGTTCAGGTGGCACAAGTACTTCTGACAGTGGTAAAGAAGAGGAAAAGCAAAACACAAGGATGGGTGGAAAGTCTGCATAAGAAGTGATTTAGTTTTCAAATCCCCTCTCTGATGCCCCACAGATGGGCACATGATTTTATCCAACATAGCAGAAGATTGAATATTTATTCCCTAGATAGTGTGAACCAGAGGACTACTGAATATTAGGCAGGGATAACATCCTGAAAATAGTGCATGCATGCTCATCTTCCAGAATGCAAGCAGCCAGGATTATTTCCTTTCATAAGGGGCAGTGCTCACTTTGTTCAAGAGCAACATTGGTTGTTTGAATTGACACAAAGCAGACAGCTTTAAGAAGGTACAGAGAAAAGAAGGCAACAATATAGCAGGACAGCACTCTAGGGTGGTCCCACAACTCTTAGGCATGGCTTCAAAATTTCCTAGCCACTGCAGTCTTGGGAAATGCCTGGTCACAAAAAGACAAACTTGGGTAAGGCAAGGCCATCTCATCACGGGAAAACCATCAGTTCTTGGGTCTCTTCAGTCGTTACATCTTATTAAGCAATAGCTCCTTCAGGGCTACGTGAGCAGTGCTCAGCTTCTGGTTCAGCTGTAACTCATCATTCATTACCAGTTTTACTCATTATAGTCCCAATAATAAGGCACTTGTGCTTGTTTTGATACATAGTTGTCTCAGCTGAATTCTCACCTATCCTGGGTAGAGTACCTTGATAAATCCTTTGAGTTAATGTAACAAAAGGGATTCAATCTGAGCTCAAATCCTCAGTCATCCCTGAAGCTAGAAGAAGGGTCACAAACCAATATCGTGAGACTGTTCTCCAAGGGTCATGCTTCTACATGTTTTGTCAGTAGATATACAGACTACCCCTCAGTCCAGATTATTGTTTCAAGGATGTTTAATAGTCTTTGAAGCTGGGGATAGTGTCTCCCTCTTAAGCAAAACGCAAACATTCCTTTTTTTTTTTTTTTTTTTTTGAGATGGAGTTTCACTCTTGTTGCCCAGGTTGGAGTGCAATGGTGCAATTTCTGCTCACTGCAACATCTGTTTCCCGGGTTCAAGTGATTTTCCTGCCTCAGCCTCCAGAGTAGCTGGGATTACAGGCATGCACCACCATGCCTAACTAATTTTGTGTTTTTAGTAGAGATGGGGTTTCACCATGTTGGTGAGGCTGGTCTCGAACTCCTGACCTTAGGTGATCTGCCCACCTCGTGCCTGTAATTCCAGGCATTCTTTTTATCCAGTATAATAAACATAACGTCTGCCTCTAGAGCAAAGGGTAGGCAAGCTTACCACATGCTATACAAGATTCTGGATTCTCTAAACTCAGAGCCCCCGTCCTGTAACTCCACTCATAGTGTATTCAAGCATCCATTTGATATAACCTCAACAACACTCAAAACTTCACTCTGTTTGGTGCTCAAACCTCAGAAACCATGCACCATAATCCTTTTGTTGTTATCTAGTGGTGATAGTACTAGATCATTAAGCCAAATATTCATTCTGCTACTATTCTGAAATATTCATTCTGACACTTTTCTCCTCTGATTCTTCCTGCCACTCCTGGCATCGTTCATTTGAGCTTTTAGGACCGATATTCAACTTTAAACAGATTCCCCCACTCTTCAAATTCCTTGTCTTAACATACCTGTCTTTTTCAAAGACCCTACTTCCCTTTTAGTATTCTGCAAAGATGACACTTCATGTTCTTACATCATATGTACTTTGAGTTTTGGGGATGGTCTTAGAATTTTGTAACTACTTTCAGACCATAACTTTTCTAGAGCCATGCAATAATTTACTCCTCCTTTGTAATGTATGCTCCCCAGATATAGCATTGATTATCTGACTACCCGTTTGTCATTTGAAAGCCCCTTAGTTTAAAGCATTGAGAATTCTGGTTTGGGACCAGTTTTTCCTTTCATCCTCATCCCTGTTAGCATCAATGGCAGCATTAATACTCACATCACTCATGTAAACCCACCCAACAGCCTGACCTTACTCATTTGAGAACTTCCATCTATGCTATAGGTTAGTAGCCACTTCCATGGTCCAGTCCCATCTTGAACCCTATCCCTGGAAAAATGCCACACATGTGAAATCATCTAAAAACGTAATTACAATGTCTGGTGACAAAATTATCCAGGGTTTTTCCTCTTTTATTTCTACTTCAATATACACAGACTTGGCTGAGACCTCCCTTCCTATCCTCTATTTTCTTCCAGTTTCTTTGTTCTCTCATGGTGTTACTTTCTTCCTCTTCCAGTATATCCTCAAGGCGCTTCAAATTACTGTTTGGATAGCATCTTCAGTGTCCTCTGGGCTACTAGACATGAGAGACTTTTTTCTCCTTTTGCCTTATAACATGCTACTGTTATGGTCATGGTAGCGTTTCACCATTTTTACGTGTTCCTTTGTCTCCTATAGGAATGGAAGCATCATGAGGCTTAGGGTTCATCCAATTTGGCTGTGCACACATATCCTCAGCACCTGGAACAGTTAAGAGTCCATGTTAATGACTCAAGAAATACTTAGTAATCAAACCAATGAAGCAAATTACAGAATGAAAGACCTTGGTTTATTCCAATAATTACTAGTCTGCAGAGAGAGGCTCCAGAATGAGGTTGATATGACTCAAAGAGCGATTCCTTCAGGATATAGATGATCCTCACAGAAAATTATAAAGAGAAAGTGATCAGCTCTTAATTCAATATATCAATCACTAGCATGTGATTTTTTTTTTTTTTTTTGTCCTTGGCTTGCTGTTTGAGAAAATTGAAGCAGTTAATTGAAGGTAAGAGGCATGATGAATTTTACCTGTCAGTTAGATTAGACACTTCAGTCTAGTTGTAAATTTATTGGCTAAAGTTTTTAGCCATACCACTGAACCTGAAAATGTTTTTCTCCCCAATACCATAATATTCCAAACTTGGAAAAAATAAAACATGCTTTTTTTTTTCTCAGATGGCATGTAAACCCTTTTTAAATTTTGACCCCAAATGCATATTCTTTATCAGTGAGTCAAGAATTAGAGAGGTGGGAGAAAGAGAGCTAGAAGTGAAATCAGAAGTATTATCCCTTTCACTTTGTGTTGCTTTGGGCAAGTCTCTTTACCTCTCTCAATGTCAGTTGCCTAAATTATAAATAAAGACAAATTTTAACATGGATTATAAATATCAGAAGATAACATGAGGCAAGAAATTTATAAACTGCAAACAAGTCATACAAAGATCAATTACATTTGTGAATTTAGCATTCAGTTAGCATTTCATAAGGGGAAAAAACAATGTATCACTGTAATATACTGAATTACTGTGATATTACAGGAGACTCAGAAATGTTGACCTCTGTTGTCACAATAGACACAAATAGACATCTGCTAATTCAGATGTGGATTCCAAAAGATATATTCAAGGAAATAACAGCTTGTTTTCTCTCCTGAAATGTGTAAATTCCCTTCTATTTCATATTCTTCAAACCTTGCTATTATTATTTGATTGTGTTGAACATGTCTATTTATTTTCTTTCCTTTTTTGTTCCAATGGATATATAAATGTTTTTTGGAAATCTAAACATTGTAACAGAAGTACAAATATATTGTTAATACCTTCTTACTCCTTGTCCCTATATGGATATGACTAAAACTTTAAAAAGTTAAAGACATTTAAATATTTAAATTCTACAGTTGATACGATTGATTTTAAAGAAAAATTATAATTTGTGGATAAAGTGGCCAACAAGTGACGGTTGAAGTAGTGTGATTATGCTGAATCTAGAAGGATGAGTAAGAACCAGTTGTGATGTAGACTCTGAGTATTAGTCTTAGTTTTTTGTTTTTTGTTTTTTGTTTTTGTAAAATTTGGATCACAGGATCGCTTTTAGTCTTTGAACTCATATTTTTTCTATGAATATCTTGTCTGGGAGAAAAAAGAAAATAAGAGATATTTCTGTGAGTAAAACAAAAGAAAAAAAATCAAAGATGAGGTGGTGGGATTATACTTTCCATTATGGGGAAGATCTGGCTAAACTGAGGTGTTCTGTGCAGGCACTGTGTGCTATGTGTTTCATATAACATGGCAGTTGACTATACCAATCCATTTCCCCCTTCTTCTTCATTAACAGAATTCTTGTTTTGCTGAGGGTAGCCACGTGCCCAGTTAAAACACCCCTCTCCTCAGACTCTGTTGAGGCCAGAAGTGGCCAAATATCCTGGTGTGGCTAATAAAATATGAGTGGAAGTTACTAAGTTAGGCTTCCCAGGAAACGTTTAAAAAGATGGAGTCAGCAGGTATGCACCTTCATCATTCCCTCTCTGTGATGTTTTGCTCTCCCCTCAATTTGATGAAAGCAGTAAATCAGGCCTGAGGTGAGACAACCATCTTGGCATCATGAGGACAGAAGTCAATAAGAACGGTCGGGCAAAACCCAGAAGGTACCTGAGGAAGGTAACATCCTGAATTATCTTACCAGTCCACACTGCCTATCTCCATATGAGAGAAGGAAAAAAAAACTTGTATGTTTGAAGCCACTGTACTAGGGTTTTCTATTGGTTGCAATTAACCATAATACTAACCAGAACACATATTTTACATCATTTAATAGTAGCAAAAAGTATGCCTTAAAGAGATTTCAAAGAACTTTTTTTATTTTACTTTAAGTTCTGGGATACATGTGCAGAACATGCAGGTTTGTTACATAGGTATACACATGCCATGGTGGTTTGCTGCACCCATCAACCCATCATCTACATTTACGTATTTCTCTTAATGCTATCCCTTCCCTAGTCCCCCACCCACTGACAGGCCCCAGTGTGTGATGTTCCCCTCCCTGTGTCCATGTGTTCTCATTGTTCAACTCCCACTTGTGAGTGAGAACATTTGGTGTTTGGTTTCCTGTTCCTGTGTTAGTTTGCTAAGAATGATGGTTTCCAGCTTCATCTATGTCCCTGCAAAAGACATGAACTCATCCTTTTAAAATTGAAGTTCAGGGATGTTAAGTAGTTAATTAAGATCACATAGGTGGTAAGATGATAGAGTGGACCTTGAACTTCCAAGTAGAGCTCATTGCCATTCATAGTAGACAGATGAAGAGATAAATACGCATGTTTAGAAAACACAGACAAGAAAGTCTCTTCCTTTTTCACAACGATGCTTTAGAGATTCACAGCAACAGAGAAACTGAAGAATAACATTTTTTCTCTTAATTCCTTTTCTTGCCTGAAAAGACTGGCAGAAAAAAGACTTCCCAGTTCTTGTGGCCAAGAAAATGGGAACACTTGAACTCATCTGGCCTGGAAAACAGATATGAAAAGGCAAATACTCTTCTTCTTCCCTTCCCTTCCTCTTCTCCAGAAATTGGAGTGGATTATAAAGACAAGCTGGCCTCAAATAGACACACACACACACGCACAAAGTATACTGGGTGCCTATGCAGAAATGAGTAAGGTTGAGGTTTGTGACTTTGCTACCAAGTCCTGAGAAAACTGGACTTAAATTTATACATAGAAATTCACCAGCAGTCTTCGACTTACCACTTTAGCAGGTGATTCGATACCACAGAATGGGGATAAACAAGATATTACCTGTGTATGTGTGATAAACTTGAGTGCCTACAATTGATGAATTTCATATGTGAGCATCCTTGTGATCTCTGGTACACACCCTCTTGTGTATCTAGGTATCCAGGGATCTGAATAAACAAAGAACTACATTAGCTTTTGGTTGTGCTATCAGTCATCTGAAGACTTGGGAAAACATCCAGGGACTTTTGAAATCAAGGCTCTTCCTCCTTTGGTAGCTTCTATGATTCTAATGTTTAATGAGAATTGAAGACTCTCTAAGGAAATTAACAGGAAGGTATTAACTTTCCTGTTAATGTACACATGTACACATCTGTAACATGTGTCCAGATGATATTTTGCTATGTCAAACCCAGTGTTTTTTTCTTCCTTTCATTTCCTTTTATTCAAGCAGGTATCATTGACCCAGGGTAAGGATATAGCAAGAGGGAAAGTAGGGAGACTTTCAGGTTTATTTTGAAAAGGCTAAGACACTGAAGGGGTTTAACATTTCTGGATGTGGACAAAATATTTTGGCAAGAAGTGAGAGAAGAAAGATTTCCATGACAGTAGGTGCACTTCTTTGGGCTGTGGGGAGAATAGAGTGATGGAAACAGAAAGACCTGTGGGTCCTAGAGTGATAGAACAATACATCTTGATTACTGAGAAGAGTCAGAGGAAAAATCCATAATTCCTGCACAATTCACCAAGGTAGGGAAACTTTGAAAAGGTCCCAGCAGAGAACTGGGACAGGCATTCCAACTGCATTAGAATTGCAATATCAGCATTCTCCACGACAAGTTACACTAACTGGAATGCTGTAGTCTCAGTAGCTACGTTTACGGACTAAAGACAAGGAAACTGATTGGCTTCATTGTCCTTCCAGGAAATACTATGTATAGTTTCTAAAGATACAGCACAAACTGGGAAGTGAGGAAAACTCTACAAAAGATAGAAATTGTTTCTAGACATCTTGATAGGTTGGAGATTGAAAATAGAAAATTTAAGTTGACATAGAGAAAAACGGAGTTATATACTTGAACCATTTGAGATGTAAACCCTGTTTTTATATTCCTCTGGTTTCAGATGCCTAAGGTAGTCTGAGACAATTTTTAACATTCAGTTATTATTATAGAAGGATATATACACAAGGCTACTGACTGTACCACTATTTGTAAAAACCAAAAACTAAAAATGACCCAAATGTTTACCAAGATGTGACTGACTGAATCAACTGTGGCATGTTCACTCAGTGGAATACGGTGCACCATTAAAAAAAAAAACATATACTACTATGAATTGATCTTCTGAATATATTATTGAATGGAAAAGCAAAGGGAAGAAAAGTATAGTTTGCTAACACTTACCCACTTAACCCACATTCACACACACACATACACACACACACCTGTATACTTATATTTGTTTGTATTTTGAAAAAATTGATAAACCAAAATCACTTCTTAAGAAGGAGGAAAGAGGTTAAAGTGAATATGAATAAAATCAGGGTTCTCTGAATATGCTTGCTTTTTGTTGGTTCAACTTTTAAAATTATTTAAATATTTTATGTGACTTAAAAGCACAATTTATTTATTTTAAAAGTTTAAAAATATAAAGTAAAATAAAATAAACCTATTTTTGTATCCAGTCAGTGCCAAACTGCAGAGAGAAACCAATCAATGGATTTAAAAATTTTGTAACTTGACTGTATTTCTAGTGTGATATTTCCTGAGGACATATGAGAACTGGAAAAAAAATTAAAGGCTTTTCAGTAATCATATTTTTGGTGATAGTGGTATTTGTTAATTTTTTATTGAAGGCTAGCGTCTAGGTATTGTGAGTAAAAACAAATGTGTGTTTTTGCTGATGTAGGTAGTTTCCAGAATTTAAATACCATAATAATACTTAATAAAATACATTTTACACTCCATCAGGATGATAAAGCACCAACTCATATTTTTTTGAAAACGGGTTAAAAAAAGAAAAAAAAAGGAAACCCTGTATTTAACCTACCTTTCTTTTACAAACTCTATATGAAGGTAATCAAATTCCTGATAAGCATTCTAGAAGTATTCTAGTCAATAAGCAAAGAAAGAATGACGGAATTGCAATATCAGCATTCTACAATCTCCCACTGAAAAAAAAAAATAGATCTAGAGAATGATCATCCACAGCTGCTGGTAGCACAAGGAGGTAACTAAACATTGTATAACTCCAGATGGAAATATACAACTGTAACCTCTAAAAATTTTCAGCCAGCCAAAAAAGTCAATCCTGAGTCAGAATAAGCCCCTAAATACTAACAATTTACAGAAAATACAGAGAACAAAAAATATGTTAAATGACACCAAGATATTGTGAATCAGTGTGTTAAATGACACCAAGATATTGCAATCAGTGAGACCTAAATTCTGAGAAACTTCACAGGTTAAATGACCTGGTTTCTGCAATAATAAATTAAAAAGCAAAAAAAAAAAAATGAAGATGAGACCTATGGAGGAAAAGAAACTCAAGGAACAAATCCAACAAATAAAATTTACAGGCCTTATTTGGATGCTAATTAGTAAAACAGTAAGAAACAAGTAACAAGACTATTGGAAGAAATTTTATAGTGGACAGTTGATTAATCCAAGTAAGAAATTATTGCCATCTTTTTAGGTGGAGTAATGCCATTGAAGTAATGTTTAGAAATGCAGGAGTCTTTATATGGCTGAACTATATATTAAAATATTTATGAGAAAATGGTGTAATATCATGGGCTGTATTCTAAATAATCTGATGCGGAAGGCCTGGGTAAAAAGTAGTACAGACACAGATTAATTATCCGTTGATATTACTGAAGGTGGATGATCGGATTCACTGTTAATTTCTTCTTTTCCCTTCTATTTTTTCAGGTTTAATTTTACATAATTTAATGTTGGCAAGTTTAATCATTGCCATATTATACATTGCCACTCCTTAATTTGATACTTTTTTTATTTTCTTTACCTACATTCTGGTCTTTTTCTATTCACCCAAACACAAACATATACACACAGGTCAACTCACCAAATACATCACTGATGTAGAAGAGTAGCTGGTAATGAATTTGATACCTTTAAAAGGGAAAATAAATTGTCTGGAAATCATAGCATTTACTTAATTCATTTATATTAAGCTGTTACACGTTTTTTAAGTATAAGCTCCTAATATAGGTTTTATCAACAATAAACAAAGCCAAATTGCTAAATGCAAACACAATTACAAATTCATGAGCATTAAAATTAATAAATTTAACATAAATGTTTTTGAGGAGGCCGAAACCAATTATTTCTCAAAACATTAGTATAGGGAATACTAACTACAAAAACCTGGGTTTTGATTTCCAATTGCTAGGCTACTACATGCTCACAAAATGTGTTCATCTATAAACAAGTAAAACAATGTTTCATTTGTTTATTTTATTTAAACAAATGAAAGTTAACAGATGAACACATTTTGTGACTACATAGTAGCCTAGGCAATTGGAAATCAAAACATCTGTAAAACTTTTATTTGTTCAGCACACTGTGGAATAATTTGGCCCTCACTTGGCATAAGAGCATACTTTATGTATCAGATATGTTTATGTGTTCTTCTCCTTAGTTTGTAATTATTAAAGTGTTTTTACCTGGTGCCAACCTGGTGATAAGGGTAAACGGAAGTTAAAGCAATGGAATTCTATGTTAATTTTTTTTAAGTGAATGCACCAATGGCCAAGAATATGCTTACATCTACACACATCAAAATGAACACAGAGATTAAGAAACACATTCATATGAATTGTATGAACCCTTAAGGAGCTGCTTTACGGAATGCAGAACATACAGATTGCAGATTGAGAATCAGTTGTGTGGGACTTGTAACTAGCAGTACTAACAACACCACCATGGAAGCAGGAAAAGAAAGAGGGAAAAGAGGTAACACAAGAACACCATTTTTATTTCAAATATGCTGCTTTAATGTAGTCTCCACAAAACATCCAAGTTTGACTTTTCCATAAAAAGTAAATGGTAACCATGGGTGAAATTAATGGGAGAATGCATGGAGGAATTTCCTAAGGAGTTGTAGAACTTTATGAGTAATGAAGGTTGACAGGCATAAAGCAAAGGGATCATATAGACCCATAATCCTGGTATAATTTTTAATAACTATCTCTTTTTATCTCAAAGTGTTCTACTTTCATCAATAAATAATATGATCAACATTTAAAAATAAACATTCACACACAAATAAATCATTTTGGATTCCTGTTTTCAAAGCTATATGTGACGTACACAGAGCTATACAGCTGCGATTCCCCTTGTTGCTAAATGCCAGGAGTTCTGCCAAAGTCCACCTGCTTGCTGCACAGAAAGCCAATCACTGAGACAAGTATTACCAGCTAAGAAAGGCTTTAATGCAAGTGACATCAGCAGGGAGATGGAGAGATAAGTCTCAAATCCATCTCCCAACTGACTAAAATTAAGTATTTATGTGGTAGGGAAGGAAGGAAACTACGTGCAGGAAAACAGGGATTAGGAAGGGGTAAGAAAGAAGAGTTGGTCAACAGGAAGCAGGTAGTTGGTTAGGCAATCATGATGGGTGAGGTGTCTGGTGTCTCTTTTTTTGGATGCAATGATCTGGTAATTTTCAGTTCTTTGATACTATCTGGGAGGCCTGATGGTCAGTTTCCTGAGAAAGGAACTCAGATAAGACAAATATAAGTTTCTCAAGCTTTAAGACTGGGATGGTTGATTTCAACATTTATTGAAAAACCATAAACATCAGTTCTATGGGAAAATTGATCTGGTTTCCCATAGAAAAGTTGACAGCTAGAGTTCATCATTCTCCCATAGAAAAGCTGACTGCTAGAGTTCATCAGTTAAGCTCTAAGGCATGTCCTTAACTGATGAACTCTAGCTGTCAGACCTTTTCAGAACCCAGCTCATGTTTGGAAAAGCCAATGACTGAGCAAGGTGGTGGTAGCTGAAGCCATAGTCTCCTCAGAGTGGTCCCTGGGCCATAACCACTGGTTATTCGTGATTCAAGTTGGTGGTTCAAGAGCATAGCCATTTTACCCAGCCTGGGACTCCTCTGACAGAACTCATTCTCTCTGGCTGAATTTGTCAGGTGTCCATCACACTCTGACCATTCCCCCTTATCTAGTTCTCTCCCCCACCTAGGAAACTTTTTTGCACACCTAACTCTGTCTTAGGGGATGTTTCCCAGACAACTCAACCCCATAACCTCTAATACTTTCTTTTAAAAGTTACATTCATATATAAGCTGGAAATTTAGCAATATCAAACCATTTTAAAGTTTCCCAGTTTACATCAAAAGCCAAGTTATAAAATGTGGCTTTCTTTAATGTTTCAATGGAATAGGTTCCATGGGCATCTAGCCATAGACCAGCATGAAGGCACACAGTAAAGGGAGCACATTCTCAAAGAGAAAAGGCCAATTAGAACTTGAAAACTCTCTGCTGAGAGAAACTTACCCTTGAAATCCATGTTGCTCCTGGGCAGACATGGACATGATCTTTTTCTCTTTTTCCTCTCTGCTTTGCTGCGAGAGAGAAAGGAAGCAAAGTCTTGAGCAGGGAATTTATAAGGGTAAATATAACCTTTGGTTTGATGCACAGTAAGCTGACAGTTAAAGGTGTATCATACTAGATAAATGTCAAAAGCCAAATAAAAGCCTTGATAATAAGCTGTCCAGAGGCTAAAATCCAGAACCCTTAAGCATGAGAGAAGGATTAGTCTTTTAAAACAATTTTTAACCCTAACTGAAACTGTCCAAGGTGACTCAGAATGCTGTGATATTCTCAAACTCGGGGATTGGAGGGTGGCAAGTGTGAAGAAAAGAGAGGGAAAATTGGAGTAACTCAAGACAGATGAGGCACCTAGTTGTACCAAGATTTTTAAATTTATTTAGTTCTTACTTTAAAAAGTAGTAAAGTGGGGCCAGTGACAGTGACTCATGCCTATAATTCCAACATTTTGGGAGGCTTAGACAAGAGGATTTCTTCAGGCCAGGGGTTCGAGAAATCCTGGCAACATAGAGAGATACTGTTTCTACAGAAAATTTAAAAATTAGCCAGGTGACAAGGAGCACGCTTGTGGTCCCAGCTACCTGGAAGGTGCAGGCAGGAGAATCACTTTACCTAGGGAGTTTGAGGCTGCAGTAAGCCATGATGGCATCACTTCACTCCAACCTGAGTGAAAGAGCAAGGCCCTGTCTCTATGAAAAAAAGCCAGAAACCCAATACGTTTTCCTATGGACTGAATTTTGTCCCCCAATACTACAAAGGTTGAAATCTTAACACCCAGTTCCTCAGAATATGACTGCATTTGGAGATAGATTCTATCTCCAAACAGGGTCTTTAAAATGAGATCTTTAGGGTGGGCCCTAACCCGTATGACTGATAATTTTATAGAATTACAGAATTTTAGGTTGCAATAAGCGTTGTTCATCAGTGAATTGCTTATTATAGCAAAAACTATTAAAAACTGTTGATAAAATGTAAATATCTATCAATATAGGAATAGTTAAATAAATTATGGTAGATCCTTGTAACAATATAATAAATGACAAAGCATATCTAAATTCATGGGCTACATATATTCTATTTATAGTGTCCACAATAAGTAAGATTTAAAAAACCCATATAGGTCTATATTGCTAGTTCCAAGTTTGCTCTGTTGAATCTCCTTTTTCTGTTGTTTAATAGGTACCTTAATAGGTTCTGGAGTGGATTCCAAAACTCCCTGACCTATTTTTATTATAAAAATCTCAATCTAGAGCACATTAAAAACTCCAATCTCATGTCAGATTCAACGAATCCCTCTTCTCTTTCAATGGCCAGACTTAAGGCTCTAGTGACCTGCAGTGGGGAAAGAATAGTGTTGATTTCATTACTCCTCCCTTCCTCCTTCACCTTGAAGCCAAGAGTGGCCAGGGATCTGCTCTGGGAATCCTTTTCCTTTACTCTAGTTCTTTAGCTCCTGCAGTGTTTAGACATGGGTCCAGGGAGGTCTCTACAGGGGATTGTCTGGAGGCAGAAAGTCCAGTGGAGAATATTTATTTATAGCAAGAATAAACCATTTTTTATATTGGTGAAACTGAGGCAGAGGAGGGTGGAGGAGCATTCCTGTGTTTATGCCACAAGTAAAAATGGCACTCTGTTCTCTCTTCCACCCTCTGGTTTGTTCCCCTGATCACCTTTCCCAGCACCTGACTTTGAAGATGCTTGAATGGCCTTAATGCTCATGATTAAAATTTATAAAGAAAAATTCAACTGTGGATATAAATATTTCCCACATATCAGCAACGGATAATTTTCTCCAAATGCTTATTTTAATTTCTGCTGGGTACAGTCCTCAGCTTATTCTTTTCATTTTTAGAATTAAATCTCTAAAGTAAAAACATTTTCTCTACTTGCAAATGCTAGTAATGGGCTGCCAGTCAGTCTAAAAAAAAAAATCTACTTATATTTCAGGGTCACAGAATCTTGCAAGAAGAAAGGCTCTGTGGGTTTTGTTCATCCCAAAGAAGAAAGAAAACGTGTGTTTAGTTCGCTCAGGGGGTCTTTGGATTACTAATCTACCATGCTGTGCATTTGAGTAGGTGGAGTTTGAGAGGGTAGGGACTCATTGAGAGCTGACTAGAGTTTAAGAGCTCAACTCCTGCTGAATTATTCTTCGCATAGTGAGTTGTTTTCATCCTATTGGGTTTGCTGGTGTCAGACTATGCAGCCCATTATTCAGACCAAACATCAACCAAATTGTTGTCTTGCCTCCTGAAGTCACTCGCAGACATGACTTTGTGGGTGACTCCGCTGCTAAGATTATTGAATTATTAAAGGCAGTGTCTCGTGGATTTCAACTTGTCCCAGAAGTGATGTGCTCACAGAGATATCCTAATATAGGAAAGGCTTGCCCTGCAATCCTATGACGTATCCTAATGCCTCTCAAGGACTTAGAGGAAAATGAAAGAAAACACGGGTTAGGATTCATTGACCCACTCCCATGTGGCTTTGCTGGGCTTATAGAATGAATGTAAAAGAAGTGACTTTCAGAAATCAGAGTTTCTTCTGCATCTATGAAAGGGCCCTATGGGCAAGAATAATGAAAGTTTAACATATAATACAGCTGAAAACCCGGGCAACCGCTCCAGAGAATTACATAGATCCCTTATAAATCTGGAGACCTGAAATAATCAAGGGTTTCCTTTTGCACCAGGAACATCCTTCCATTATTTTCTTTCCTCACTACCATCATCAGGAAGTTTGGGAAGCTCCCACTCTTCTGGTGAGTATTCTGGTCAGCCATCAATTTCTCTATTTTTCAGATGTGAGACTTTGAAAAATAGCATATGACCTATACTGCTATAGCCAAAGCAAGTCAATGAATCAAACAAAGCATGTTTCTTGCTTGTCTTGATGGGTGTGCTTGTATGGGGAGACACTGGATAAAGAGTACTAGGGGAGAGGATAGAAAAAGAGACTAGCTTCTTACTGTAAATATTTTACGCCCTAGCTCAGAGGATCTGGACACTGGTTACACATTAGCATCACCTGGGAAGCTTTTCAAACATACCCATTCCCAGGCCACTCTCCCAAAAAGTCTGATTAAATCGTCTCCAGTGGAGTTCAAGCTTTGGCATTTTAAAATTATTTTCCAGGCCATTCTTATATGCAACCAGAATTGAGAATGATTGGCAGCTGGAACAATTGAGTATAAGCCTAGAGCTGAGTGTATGTGTATTTTAAAAATCGCATATTAATTAATAATGGAACCTGCATAAACTTAACACATGTGTAGCAAGCTGACCAAAATAAAACAGTCCCTTTGTGTAGAATTAGATGGTGTTATTCTATTCACTCTTCTACAAAATAGAAGCTTGCTGAATTGTGAGCTCCTTGTTTTTATTATTCTCAATTTGAGTTATTCTTGGAAGCAGGATCTAGATCATTTAAAAGCACAGATCTTATCCTTAAATTTCTCAGAGTTAGACTCCCCCGTAAAACGTCTAAATATTTCAAAAGCTTTTCCCTGAAGGAGGTTTCAAGTTGAGTTTCTAAAGAAGTGAGAAACATAGATGGAATTTTAGGTTGGGGAAATTACATGTAAGTGGAACATTGGATATAGGAGAGTCAGGACAAGAGAAAGTGGGGAGGAAAGGCAGAGCTAACATGCCACCCAGCCCTGTGAAGGAACCTCAGCTCTTGGGGAGGACATACCCAAGACCTAATGGTCTTTTTAGTTTTAGAATGGATTTCAGATCATCAGTTTTAGAGCAGTCCACCTGTCCATCCTTTTGGGCACCCCTGTGACTTGACTCTACATGATGACTGTGTGATTTGTTTAAATTTAGGCTTTAGGAAAATTAAGCCATATTTCTACAAGCTTATTTCATGAAAGAATCATGAAATTCTTGCTGTTAGTTTAAATTAAATTATTAAAAAGACACTTTGTGTTCTTTGTAACACATTAGGAAGGCATATAAATGTAGAAAGAAGAAATTTAGTTGTCTTGAATTCTACCACCCAAGATAATCATCATTAGTATTTTGTGTACTTTTTGGCCACGAGAAAGGCAACTCATTGTGTTTTCCTTTTTCATTTATCATTTTTCTGATTGTAGCAGAGTTGGGAACATGACTGACATCTTCTATGTATTGAATAAATGCAGTGAAGTTTTCCTCAATGACATCAGACCATTGACACCCACCAGGTAGCTTTCATCTCCATTTAGCTTTTTGTTTTCTTGCAGTATAGGTTTTGTATGTCTTCATTAGCAGTTTGGGCCCTGAAGCTTTTCTTACTTTCTTAGATCAAAGAGCAAAAATCAGAGTTTCTCAGTTTTGCTCAAGCTGCAAAAAATGGAAAGAGATTTTAAATTAGATAAAAGAAAGATGCTAAATCCATTGCACCAATGAGATTTTAATCTCTAGAGCAGCCAGTGTGTATGTATGTGTGCATGCACGTGTGTGTGTAAAATGGTGGTGGTGAAAGATAATAAAATCTATTGTTAACCATAATCTCTAACTTTACAAAGCAATTATCATCAGCTTGGCGTGATTCTCTTCCTCTTAACAACCTGGAATTTCTGGACTTTTTAAGAATTGAAATTTGTAATGAAAACATGAATGGATGTATTGATCTTTTGCCTGTGTTGCACTGATAGTTTGAGAAACAGGGCAAACATGCTATAAATCTAGATGCCTTCTGTTAATTTGAATGGCTATAGGCAATGTTCCCAACTCTTTTCCCCCTTTTATGTCCTTCTCCAGTCTGTCCTAACAAATCTGCAATAATTCTTGCTGCCTGTTAGATTGCAAGAACTAACACATTAATGGACCCTTCAACACATTAATGGACCCTTCTTTTTCAGGGAAAAAAGTCATACTTCCCAGGTTCTGTCTCTGCCCCTAGTCTATGCCTTCTGGCTTAGGCACTGTTTCTCAACCTATACACCATTGACATTTTGGTTGGAAACTTCTTTGCTGTGCAGGGTTGAGCAATGCATTGCAGGAGGTTTAGTGCCATCTCTGGCCTCTACCCACTAGACGCCAACAGCACTCATCAAGTTGTGACAGCCAAAAATGTCTTCCGATGTTGCCAAATATCCCCAGGGAAGCAAAATTGCCCCCAGTTGAAAATGGCTAACCTGATATTAGCACACACTGATTTTCTGTACTAATCCTCTCAGGTAACATATTTGCATTTGAGCTAATGATTTGATTTCAAATCCTTAACATTAGGCTAGTGGTTCTTAGCATGGGAACTTTTGGAAACACAATCTGCGTGTTAGAATCACAAACCTTCTAAAAACTATTAGGGTCCAGGCCCATGTCCAGGAATTAGTTCTGGAATTGGGTCCAAGGAAAATTTTTTAACTCCCTAGGGAATTGTAAAGTACAACAAGGGTGAACATACTTCTTGAGTGTATTACCAAGGATGTAGAGTTAAGCAAATGTTGCTCACATCACGTCATGGAAATAATCCTCCATTTGGAAAGCATCCTTAAGCAACTTTACAGATCTGGCTAGGCCTTCCCTGGTGCTTTTATAAAGAGAAGTATTATGCCATTTAATAGTCAACCTTGAGGTGTATTTTTTTATTTTCTTTATTTTCTGGCAACTAGCAAATGTCACATGGAATATGATTGGCTTACATTTTATTAGAGTACATAACAGGTTCTTCTAAGTAATACTATTCTTGATAACAAAAACACTTTGAATACTTCAAACTAAAAACTTACAAAAATTTAATTCTTAATTATTGCTTTAATGGAAGAAAGAAACATATTTTTAAATAAAATAAAATTTAAATTACACTGGTGTATATGTGGTATATGTGTGTGTGCCTATTGTTTCATAGATAATAGCCATTAGTGATAAACAAATGTGTACATCAAGCTACAGATGATATTTTCCACTATGTAGTGCTCCTAAGAGGATTATACTTTAGAAAAGAAGACTAACCAAGGCCAGTGTATCTCCTTATCAACTCAGAAAACTACCATCTTGATATACTGGGGTACCTAATTAATATAGTCAATGTCCTGGGATTTTTGTCTGCCCAGCATATTTTTTCTTTTTTCTCCTGGAAATGATATGCAGTTTCCTTTGAAACACATACGCCATTCTCCATGTTGCTGTGGATTATCAAACACAGTGCTCTTTCCTTTCCTGCAGTAACAGGCATGGTTGTGGAACACAAGCTGGACTAATTGTAATATGGAGTCACCTACAAAGAGATGTGTGATGCACTTACTAATCATAAAATGGAGCCAATTACAAGCCTCCCCTGGAATTTTCTGCATTGGAAGATAAAATGTAGTTCTTAATTTATCTTGGAACTTGAGCCAAAAATACCTAAGTCTACAACTGTCAGCAACCACTTTTGCTGGTACACGGAGAATGCCCATGTGCATTAGACAGAATGGAACCAGCAGACATGGGATGTAAGAGTTAGTCACGGCATTTTCAAGGAAATATTTCAGATAATAAACTGCCTCAAGAAATGTGATTCAATGAAGGGAAACTGCTTCATCATAAATTTGCATATTCCATGTATGTAGATAGTATACCTGAATTTTAATCGCAAGAAATGCCTATAATCATTTTGGTTTCTGTTTTGTGGTTACTGTCTGTATAAAAGAAAAGTAGTTCAGACCAAAGCTTCCTGAAATAAACTGAAGTTTTATTTTCGTTGTGAACAGGGAAGTAGGTGATAGCAATCTGTCTTTTCCTGTGATTTTGAATATGCTGTTATGGTGTGTCTACTTAAGTCAAAGGGGATCAGGCGTTTTGAATGTCACACCAACAAAGAATGGGTAGAGCTACACTTTGTGTCATACCAGATTTAAAATAATTAGAATCATACTGTCATAGCACATTAGCAGTTTAAGGAAACTTGGAGGGCATCTTGTGCTTTGAATCTAAACCTCATGTGGGGTTGAGGAGGACACATGTCACTGTGCAGAGATCAACTAAAGTAAATGGCATAGTGAATGATATGGTTTGGCTGTGTCCCCACCCAAATCTCATCTTGAGTTGTAGTTCCCAATCTCATCTTGAATCTCATCTTGAATTGTAATCCCCATGTATTGTGGGAGGGACCTGGTGGAGGTAATTGAATAATAGGGGTGGCTTCCCCATGCCATTCTTGTGGTAGTGAGTAAGTTCTCATGAGATCTGATGGTTTTATAAGGGGCTTCCCGCTTTGCTCAGTTCTCATTCTTCTCTCTCCTGCAGCCATGTGAAGAAGGACATATTTGCTTCCCTTGGTACCATGATTGTAAGTTTCCTGAGGCCTCCCCAGCCATGCAGAACTGTGAGTCAATGAAACCTCTCTCCTTTATAAATTACCCAGTCTCGGGTATGTCTTCATAGCAGCATGAGAAGGGACTAATACAGTTAAGTTTGCAATGATTTGATTAGTTCTTTTTTAATAGACTAGAGTAGATTCAGAGTTAAAAGTTCAACATTTTCATAACTGGTTTTCAATTGATCTCACATTCCCCACAAAGTGAGCACTTATCTGTTTACAAGTCAAATAGAAATATCTATCCCATCACAGAAACCCAGAAGAAAAATAAAATTCTCTTTTGTGTGTGTATAGACAGGGGAGCACAGATAACTACATTCCAGGCTAGTGTCTTCATAGCAATATATTTTGAGAGCTTAAGATGATTGGGTGATGAGCTCCTGGCTTGAGACACAAACTAGCCCCACTTAGACACTGTTTGAGCTCTCCTGCTTCAGATGGTTCTTCTTCCAGAGCATCACTGTTCCTGACAATAAAATGCATCTAAAGGGAAACTTGTAGCTTTCTTTGCAATAGACCAGCTTTCTTCCCATTCCTGCATTTAGAACTTATATAATCTCAATAATAGAAATCACATTTTTTTGGTATATACCACATAATTCTGAATGAAAGTTTTCACACAGTAAGCACTAATTATTTTGCTTGTTAACTTGAAAAAAGAAAATTATGTCTAAACTACATTAGCAATTAGAAAAAAAAGATCAAGGAAAAGAAGAATTTATAAATGTATTCAAACAGCTCATTTGTCTTAAGTGATAAGGCAGAATGAAGATTCTCAATATTCTTGTTTAAAATCTTCTGAGTCTCAACAATCAGTTGTGTGTAAATAAAATGAATGCTTCTTAACAGGCAGTTGTGTGTAAATAAAATGAATGCTCCTTATTAGGAAGAGGAAAGCTTAGAGTGGGCAGTCAACCTTGTCAAAATGCATGGAAATGTGGTAAAAATGGTAAAATGGGACTTAAAGGTGTAAAATTTTTACATTAAGAGCTGTTTCAAATGTCACTAAAACAAATGATTTGTGTAAATATGATAATGCTCTTTCATAAATGGGCACCTCATTAAGACCAACACGTCACCTTCTTAGCTGAGCTAAAACCACTTACCGTCTATTTTATAAGCTGATTCAAATGATTTTCAACCTTTCAGGGAAATTGTTTTGCATCAGAAAAATAAAAAGCCTGAAAATATGTCAATGAATCATTAGCAGTAGCATTTTCTTTTCAAAATATCAGACACATTTTCTATAAATAAAATATCTCCACAGCCAATTTATATATGTATATATATAATAAAGCAATCATATCTCATACATTTTACTTTATGTAGCTGTGTTCCTGAATCAGTGCTGTTTTAGTCAAACAGAATTAAGTATCTTTTTCAAGGTTCAAAGACATCATGCCATCCAAATAGAATAATCCTCTCTTTCCCAACCAAAACAAACTGCATTGTAGAAATTTCACTAAAGTTATGCCCTTCTTTTTTTGAGTCAGTGGGATAGGAAACTCAACTGAAACTCAACTGAAAGCTTGGTGGATTTTCATGTGGGGAGAGAGTAAAACATCGTTGCATTGAACCTCTTCCAAACACATAGGAACTGTCATAGTATAGTAATGTGCTATAAAGGTCAGAAGAGAGCAATCACAAAATGAAACACACAAGGATGGGGAAGAAATTGGTCTGGAAAGAGTCTTTCTTTTGCATAAGTGTGTTGCTTTTGGAGTCCAGCAAAGACTAAAATCAAGACGTTTTCTTTCACACTGTACCTGGCTGGGTATGCTGTGGGGCCAGCACACAGTTTAAAAAAGAGAACTGACCAATGACAGCTATCATGCCCATACCTGAATTTATGTATGTATGTTTGTATGTATGTATGTATGTATGTATGTATGTATATATGTATTGAGAAGGAGTCTCACTCTGTCAGGCTGGAGTGCAGTGGCATGATCTTGGCTCACTGCAGCCTCCACCTCCTGGGTTCAAGCGATTCTCCAGCCTCAGCCTCCAGAGTACCTGGGATTACAGGTGGACACCAACATGCCTGACTAATTTTTGCATTTTTGTTAGAGACAGGGTTTCACCAAGTTGACCAGGCTGGTCTTGAACTCCTGACCTCAAGTGATCCTCCCGCCTTGGCCTCCCAAAGTGCTGGGATTACAGGTGTGAGCTACCATGCCTGGCCCACACCTGACTTTTAGATTTCAGTACATGAATAGCCATCAGTCATCCATACTGGATACCGTTTGGTAATTGTTCATTACTTTTATTTAAAGTGTATCTGGACTCTCTGCCATATTAGAGAAGCTTATGGATGAAATCCCAAATTATATAATCAAGTAGGTGTTTTTTAATCGTTTCATTTTATTTCATAAAAGCCAGCAGTTCACAAATGCTAGGTGCACATAGCATGTCTTGACCCACTCAACAGAGTCCACGGCCCTACCTTTCAGATTCCAGGGCATGAGCTCCAGAGACAGCATCCAGCCTGAGTCTACCACTTGTTTCTGCCATGTCCTGGTACAGGAGTTCACAAAATGAGGATTAGTATTGCAACTATATCAGCACTGGAGTACACATTAAAGCATATCATGTATATAAATCACTAAGCACTGTTCCTGATACATACTGAGCACTCAAAAAATAATTCCTATAAATATGAGGATATTACAAAGGTGCCTTTACTACTCACATTGCTGTTCACTCCCTGAAAGTTATCTGCATCCATCCCTGTCCACCTTGAGGCCCATTAAAACTGGTGTTTCATTCACCATTTGTAGGGGAAACGAAAAGACAGCAGGCTTTAGAGATAATGTGGAAATGCCCGAAAACGTGTGAAGGTTAGTGTAATAATCAAGGAGTTTTTAAAGACTTTCCACTTTCTTTTCCCTGAAAATTCTGCAATCACAATATCTATATTTATAATTTAGTAATAGCTCCTGTATTGAATTACTGATGATATAACATTTTGGCTTGTCATTTAACCTGAACATTTGAGACATATGTGACATAGGATGACTAGAAATTAATAGGACTGAAACTGAATTTGGACATCTCAGTGCTGATTATCTTTCCTAAAGCGGTTGGGCTGGAAGTGTGGCAGAGACCCTCTAAAACTGCCACCAATAACTCATGTCCCTTCCCTCCATACTGCAGAGCTGTTGCTGGTAACTGCTGGTAACTGCTCAGGCAAGAACTATTAGGTTGGTTCAAACGTAATTGCAGCTTTTGCCATCAAAAATAATGGCACTGACCTAATACATTTCTCAGACTTTTTCACTTCTGAGTAGTAAGTTTCTACAAATGGAGTGTGAGTGCAAGGAATGTGTATCAAATTCAGAACGAGGCTGAGAAGCAGCAAGTGGGTTATATACAGAGGACTGGGAGGTTCCAAGGATATCAGGGCTACAGGATGGAAGAAGCTGTGTCCGTGAATCACCCATGTGGAGAAGCCACTGATTGACCAGAAATGCCTGCAGTGGTGTGTTGTGTAGCAATTAATAAACTTATTTTGTGTTGAGCCACTGAGATTTTGGAGTTTTGTCATGCCAGCTTATGCTTTCATAACTAATATAAAACATAATTCAGTTATCCCAATAATATACTGTTTCAAATATTTTGAAACTTTTCTGGATTTGCTATCTGGGCTCTTCAGAATCTCAGTGTAGAAAGTTTAAATATAGAAGTTCTCAATGTATTATTAGGAATCAGTCTCATTAGGTAACCACATAGGTAATTCCAGAAAATGAAACCCTTAATAAAGTACAACATGGCTTCATGGTATCATGCTAGAAAATCTTATCATGTTGAACCACACTACTGCTCAGAAGACCTGATTTCTGATTCCAGTTCTGCTTCTTAACCTCTCTAAGCCTTGCTACCCTCGTTGTGAAATGGAGATAAAAAATGTCTGCATTGATTACTCACCAGAATTGTTGTAAGGTTCATATGAGGCAATGCATGAACAGTATTTACAAATTGGATAAGGCTATAGAACGTAGCATAGCATTTAAAAGTCTTTGTAGTTAGATGAAATTGGCCCAATATCCAAGAGACACTGTGAGTGGAACCCCGAAAACAATATACTTTGAGGCTCTAGTGACCTAGCACTGTGTCTGGCATGTGATCAGAGCCCATTGAACAGTAGCTACAATGACTATCATTTTGGCCTCCTAGGGTTAGGACATCAACAGGAGTTACTAATTCAGATTAGAATCATACTGATCTAGATGTCTACTCAGATAGACAAGCAGTTAGAGGAATCTTAGCCGTTGACTACAATGTAACTGCAGAAGGAAGCAGTGTGGGCAAACACAGGAAGAACTGGTAAGTTCTCCAGGAAGCTTATACAGTGTAGATCAGAAATAACCAAGAAGTTATACTTATTTCAGAAATTAATAAGAGGGTCTATTATGAGCTTAGGATTTTTGTTCCTGAATTTATGAAAGAAATATTAACCATGAATCTTGAATTTCCTTTATTTCCCTTTATGAAAACTAGTAGTAATTTATGATTCAGTTGTATATAAACAACAGAATATGGCATTGCACTTGTAAATTAGCCAATTAATTGGATCCTTGTAAACCACTGAGAAGAATAATTTTGAGCTCACAACATTTGTTTCTGGCAAATATAAATATGTCCCTTGCACATAATGCAGATTTACTAATTGACTGATTATTTGGGGGTCCTGTCTTCAATGATTGAATTATAAGTACTATTAATTTTTTTTAGATCAAGGAGCAGAACATTTAGGAAGACAATTTATAAAAATTGCAGCAGGAAGAAATGTAGGAGGTACAAGTCAGTGGTTCTCAAAGTGTGGCTCTCAGACCAGCAATGTGAGCGTCACTGGGGAACTTATTAGAAATGCAAAATTTTCAAATATAAAATAAATTAGGATAAACTGTAGGGGAATCATAATAAAAATTTGATTTCAGGTAAGAAAAGTAATGATGTAAAAAAAATGCAAAATTTCAGACCTTCCTCTAGACCTGCTCTATGTATTTAACCAGACCGCTGAGTGATTTTCATACAAACTAAAGTTAGAGAATTGCAGGCATGTGAATGAAGATGAATATAACTGGAGAAGAGACAGCTGGGAGTAGAGTGGTATAGGATGAGGTGGTAGAAATAGATACAGATTTGAGGGGTGTGGGACTTGAAGTTATTTAAAGCCAAATCAATATCCTAAGAGCAATGGGAAAACAGAATGGTTTAAGCATTAGGAATTTGAGTGTCACAGGATGAAATTTGCATTTTAAAAAGATCATTCTAGTTATAAGATGAAGAGTGAATTAAAGGAGGCCAATGTAAATATTATAATGTCAGAAGTATGACAGGGTTGCACATTTATTTATACTGCAACTTGGAAGTGCAGTGAAACCAGAGCTCCTTTATTTTATTTAAAATTGATCTGGTGGTCTTTGTGAAAATCCACCCACTTTGCAGAAAGAAAAAGAAAAATGTCAGCTAGTGATCATTTAACTGCATTTTAACAGTTTCTTTTTTTTTGAAACGGAATCTCACTCTGTTGTCCAGGCTGGAGTGCAGTAGCACAATCTCGGCTCACTGCAACCTCTGCCTCCCGGGTTCAAGCAATTCTCCCTGCCTCTGCTTCAGCCTCCTGAGTAGCTGGGATTACAGGCACCCGCCACCATGCCCAGCTAATTTTTGTACTTTTAGTGGAGACGTGCTTTCACCATGTTGGTCAGGCTGTTCTGAAACTCCTGACCTCAGGTGATCCACCCGCCTCAGCTACCCAAAGTGCTGGGATTACAGGCGTAAGCCACGGCCCCGGCCTTACATTCTAATTTCTGCCAGTTACTAAACCTTACAGTGTTTTAGAATTTACATCTTTGAAATGGGGAAAAGTTTATTTTTCTTCCTCACTGAAGTATTTTAATGATCCTATTTGATGAGAGATATAAACATGTTTTAGATAAAAATGCTACTGTTATTTTATATTATTATTTTGTAAAAGAATGCAAACCATTAATATTAATTCCTCTAATGTCCATATAACAGTAAATGCATTTTGTTATGTCCATATTAATGTTATTCATTATTTTAGGGTAAAAAAGAGGAGTTTTGATCTTACTTTCACTTACTGTTTAACCAAAGTTTCATTTTTATTTCCAAAAAGCAAGAAGATGGCAAATTGTGGGCATAGTATAGAAATATTTTTACAAAAGTCTTGGGATTTATGTTTTTTAATGCCAGGCTACACTTTGAATGGTGAGTAAAATATCCATATGGCAATGTTAGCAAACATCCCTACTTGTTGCAAAGCATGATGGTATAATTTCCTAGTTATATTCAAATTCTTTTTTGTAAAAATAGCTATATTTAAAATTCTAAAACTACCTTTCAGTGAGGTACCTCACATAATCAGATGGATAATATGGAATATGGAATTGTATAATATTTATGTATCCTGCATGTTATCAGCAAACCAAGACAGCTGGAAGGCAAAAATTTAAAGAATTTCTGATATGGCTGAATTGGTCTCTGGAGCAGAAATGGTTTTCTGTAAAATTGTTAAGAGGGAAAAGTTTATATCTGGCTCCTCTCTTCAAATTTCTATTTTGCTGCTCCCTTCCCTGTGATTCTCCTCAGAACCGTCTCTCCCTTGAATATGTAGGGACCCATGCAAATACTTTCTCAGGCCCCCAATCCATATTAACAACTTGATTTTTCAAAGAATATACATATTCAAGATGACCTTGGAGAATCTTTTAGTGCCAGCAAACAAATAATTCCTCAAAAAAGAAAAAAAATAAGTGATGGGAGTATGTCAAAGGGATACAGGAGCCAACTGAAAGAGCTCCCAATGGCCAAAACCAGAACAATTTGAGAAACAAAGTAAAGTGATATTGGATCATAACTCAAAGTTTAAAATAAATATTCATGATTCCAGGCCAATGTAAATAAACAGTTAAATAAATAAATGTGGGAGAATAAAGAAATTCCAATTGCAGAAGAATTCCTAATAATTTATGTAGCTACTCTACCCTTAAAAGGAGTGGAGCATGAGTCCGCACTCCTTAAGTGTGTGCTGGGTATAGCGACTTTCTTCCAGAGCATGGTACGCAACTGGGAGAAAAGACGAACTTTACAGTGGAGGAATCTGACAAACAGTATCTCAACCAGGTGATCAAGATCAACATCAACAGCATTAAGTTATATTGATAGCAGGAATCTTCGATACGATCAGATGAGAATGGCAGTTTATCTCTGTGTTCTTCCTCTCAAAAGTCCATATCCCCAGTCTAATCATGACAAAAATCTTACACAAAGATGAACTTAGGGACATTCTGCAAAATTCTTAACCAGTACTCCTCAAAACTGTCAAGACTATAAAAAAATAAGGAAAGTCTGAGAAATTGGCACAGTCAAGAAGGGGGTGTAAGGAGACCTGGTGACTAAATATTACACAGTATCTTGGATGAATCCTAGAATAGAAAATTCCCTTTTGGTGAAAACTTAGAAAATCTTTATTTATTTATTTTTGACACAGAGTCTTGCTCTGTTGCTCAGGCTGGAGTGCAGTGGCACAATCTCAGCTCACTACAATCTCTGCTTCCCGGATTCAAGTGATTCTCCTGCTTCAGCCTCCCAACTAGCTGGGACTACAGGCACGTGCCACCCAGCTAATTTTTGTATTTTTAGTAGAGACGGGGTTTCACCATGTTGGCCAGGCTGGTCTCAAATTCCTAGCCTTAAGTGATCCGCCCACCTCAGCCTCCCAAAGTGCTGGGGTTACAGGCTGTGAGGCACCACACCTGGCCAGGAAATCTTAATGAAGTGTGGCTTCAGTAAACAATTATGTATCAATACTGGCTCATTAATTGTAACAAATATACTAAAAATATAAAATGTTGATAACAGAAAAACCGGGTGTAGGGGAGCTTTCTGTACTATCTTTACAATTTTCCTGTAACCCTCAAACTATTCTAAACAGCAAGTTTAAAAGTATTATTACAACATTCAAGAGCCTATATAAGGGAGGGATTCTTGATGATGACTTAAAAGTGACATTGGCAAACCTTTTATTTCAAGGGTCTGATAGTAAATAATTTAGGCCTTGTGAGCTACATAAAGGCATGTCTTCATTACATATTGTATATTTAGTTAGTTACAACCATTTAGGAATGTAAAAAATATTCCTAGCTATAGGGCCATATACAAACAAGCAGAGGCAGATGTATTAATAGCAAAAAGACTATAGTTGCAGATCTCCAATTTAAAATAACGTATAGAGAAGAGCTATTTACACAT
The DNA here is from genome assembly GCF_028885625.2 of Pongo pygmaeus. Lineage (NCBI taxonomy): Eukaryota > Metazoa > Chordata > Mammalia > Primates > Hominidae > Pongo > Pongo pygmaeus. The sequence continues at coordinate 67,117,583 of NC_072390.2, forward strand.
TATTATCCCTCCAGTGCACATGTAGATTTTCTTAGTGTCCAGCCACAGTTTCTTCTTGTTCAGGTCCAAGAACTACCATCGCTTTTTGTTAATCTTTTTTTTTTTTCTTGTTTTCTAAGACTGTTTATTTGCATTGGAGTTTATTTTTTTTGATTCACTAATAATCAACTAAATGGTTTTCCTCAATTGTTTAAGTTCAGCCATTGAAGTACAGCCTTCTCTCACCTCTGCACTTAAATTCTTAGTCTTGCCTTTCGTGGAAAGACCTCCCTTACATTTCTTCATTTAGTCCATTCTTCAAGGCCAGACACTCCCCAAAGTTTTTGTTTTCTTTTGCTTTCTAGCTTTATTGAGGTAAATGATTGACATGTTAAAACTATATATATTTAAGATATACAATATGATGTTTCAATATACCTACACATTGTGAAATGATTTTCATGATCAAACTAATTAATGTATTAGTCACTTCAAATTAGCTCTTTTGTGTGTAAGAATACTTGAGATCTACTTTCTTAGCAAATTTTAGTATATAATACATTACTATTAATATAGTCACCATGTGGTACCTTAGGTCTCCAGAATATATTCATCTTATAACTACAGTTTTGTACCTTTAACCAACATCTATTTTTCCTCCCCACCAGCCTCTGCTCACTACCATCTTATTGTCTTTTTATAGGAATTTGACTTTTTTAGACTCCATGTGTAAGTGATATCATGCAGTATTTGTCTTTCTGTGTCTGGGTTATTTCACTTAGCAAAATGTTTTGCACATTAATCCCTGTTGTTGTAAATGGCAAAATTTCCTTCTTTTAAATGTTGAATAATATTCCATTGTGTGTATGTATATGTAGCACATTTTCTTTATGCATATATCCATCCAGTGATACTTAGGTTGTTTAATATCTTGGCTACTGTGAATAATGCTGCAGTGAACCTGGGTGTGCGTTCTTCTGGACAGATACAAAGAAGGAGAATTGGTGGATCCAGGTGATAGTTGTATTTTTCGTTTTTTGAGGAAACTTCATATGGTTTTCCACAATAGCTGTTCCAGTTTACATTCCCATCAATGGTGTATAAGGCTTCACTTTTTATCACATCTTCACCAACACTTGTTATCTTCTGTTTTTTTTTCTTTTTGTAACAGCTATTATAACAGATGTGAGATGTTATCTCATTGTAGTTTTGATTTGCATTCTCCTGATTATTAATGATGCTGAGCACCTTCTCATATACCTGTTGGCCATGTGTATGTCTTCTCGGAAGAAGCATCTATTGAGATTCTCAGCCCGTTTTTAACTGGGTTATTTGCTTATTTTTGTTTTGCTATTGAGTTTCATGAGTCCCTAACATATATTTTTAATATTAACCTCTTTTTGGATATATGGTTTGTAAATACTTTTTCCCAATCCATAGGTTGTCTTTTCTTTTTGTTGTTTCCTTAAAGGTCCAATTTCATTCTTATTCATGTGGATATCCAGTTGTCCCAACACCATTTATTGAAGAGACATCTTTTCTCCATTGTATTTTTAACACCTTTGTCAAAGACTAGTTGGTCATATATACACAAGTTTATTTCTGGGCTCCCTATTCTATTTTATTGGCCTATGTGTCTCTTCTTCTTGCCAGAACTATACTATTTTGATTACTATAGCTTTGTAATATAATTTGAAATCAGTAATATCTCAAACTTTATTCTTCTGTCTTAAGATTGATTTAGCTATTTAGGGTCTTTTATGGTCCCATATGAATTTCAAAGTTGCTATTTCTCTGTCATTGAAAAATACCATTGGAATTTTGATAGAGATTTAATCTCCCATCAGTTTGAGAAGTATGAATATTATAACAGTATCAGTTCTTCAAATCCATGAACATGAGACATAAATCCATGCCTTTGTGTCTTCTTCAATATCTTTCATCAATGTTTTATAGTTTTGGTGTATGTATCTCTCACCTCCTTGGTTAAATTTATTCCCGAGGATTTTTTTATATTTATTATTGTAAATGTTATTGTTTTCTTAATTTCCTTTTCAGATAGTCTGTTGTTGGTGTATAGAAGTAGAACTGGTTTTTATGGTGATTTTGGATTCTGCATATTTACTGAATTTGTTTAATCTGGTAGATATTTTTTGGTAGCATCTTTAAGGTTTTCTAAATCTACATAAGATCATATCTTCTGCAAACAGAGACAATTTATTTATTACTTGAATGCATTTTTTTTCCTTGTCTAATTGCTCTGAGTAAGACTTTCAGTATAATGTCAAATAGAATTGGCAAGAGTGGCAAACAAATCAGCAAGAAAAAAACAAACAATCCCATCAAAAATTGGGCTAAGGACATAAAAAGACAACTCTCAAAATAGATACACAAATGGCCTACAAATATATGAAAAATGCTCAACATCACTAATAATCAGGAAAATGCAAATCAAAACCACAATGTGATATCACCTCACTCCTGAAAGAATAGCCATAATAAAAAAATCAGAAACAGGAGATGTTGGCAGGGATGTGATGATCAGGGAATACTTCTAGCCTGCTGGTGGGAATGTAAACTAGTACAACCACTATGGAAAACAGTGTGGAGATTCCTCAAAGAACTAAAAGTTGAACTACCATTTGATTCAGTAATTCCACTATTGGGTATCTACCAAGAGGAAGAGAAGGGATTATACAAAAAAGATACTTGCCCAGGCATGTTTATTGCAACACAATTCACAATTGCAAAATGGTGGAACTAACCCAAATGTTCATCAATCAACAAGTGGATAAAGAAACTGTGATGTGTATATATATATATATATGTATATACATATATGTATATACATATATATATGTATATACATATATGTATATACATATATATATACATATATATATATATATATATGAATATTACTCAGCCATAAAAAGGAATGAATGAATTAACGGCATTAGCAGCGACCTGGATGAAATTGGAGACTATTATTCTAAGTGAAGTAACTCAGGAATGGAAAACCAAATATCATATGTTCTCACTGATATGTGGGAGCTAAGCTATGAGGACACAAAGGCATAAAAATGATGCAGTGGGCTTTGGGGATTTAGGGGGAAGGATGGAAATGGGGTGAGGGATAAAAGACTACAAATAGGGTTCCGTGTATAATGCTCAGGTGATGGATGCACCAAGATCTCACAAATCACCACTAAATAAATTACATATGTAACCAAACACCACCTGTACCCCAATAACCTATGGAAAATGTAAAAAAAAAAAAAAGAGGTGGCAAGAGTGGGCATTTTGATCTTGTTTTAGATCTTAGAGGGAAAGCTTTCAGCTCTTCATGTTGAGTAGGATGTTCACTGTAGGTTTGTCATATGTAATTTTATATTGTTGAGGTATACGATTTTTTGACTTTTTTTGATGAAGGCATGTTGAATTTTATCAAATGCTTTTTCTGCATCTATTGAGATGAACATATGATTTTTATCTTCATTCTGTTACTGTGACATATCATAGTTATTGATTTGCCTATATAGAACCATCCCTGCACCCCAGGAATAAATTCCACTTGATCATCGCATATGTGCTTTTAACCTGCTGTTGAGTTTGTTTGCTAGTATTTTGTTAAGAAGTTTTACATCTTCATCAAGGATACTTTCATAATGCCCTGAAATTTTCTTTTATTTTTGTAGTCTTCTTGTCTGGCCTTGGCATCAGGGTCATGCTGGTCTCATAAAATGAGTTTGAAGATGTTCCCTCCTCTTCAAATTATTGGACGATTTTGAAAAACATTGGCATTACTTCTTTTAAAAATATTTTTGTAGAAGTGACCTGTGAAGCCATCTGGTCCTAGGCTTTCTTGGTTAGGTGATTCAATACCTTTACTAGTTATAGGTCTGTTTAGATTTTTAATTTCTTTGTAATTCAGTTTTGGTATGTTGTATGATGCTAGGAATTTATCTATTTCTTCCAGGTTATCCAATTTGTTGGCATATGATTTCTCATTAGTTTCTTACATTTTTGTTTTTTTAAAAAATTTATTTCTATGGAGACACATTACATTGCAATGTATCCTTTTTCATTTCCAATTTTATTTATTTTATTTATTAAATAACCATCCTGAGATGGTAAATTTTATGTATCAACTTGACTAGCTTAAGGGATGCCCAGATAGCTGTTATAATATTTCTGTGTGTGTATGTGAGGGTGTCTAGAAAAGATTAGCATTTGAGTCAGTAGACTTGAGTAAAGAAAACCCACCCTCGACAATGTGGGTAGGCATTTAAAAATCTGTTGAAAGCCCAAATAGAACAAAAAGGCAGATTAAAGACATACTTGCTCTCCCTCTTCTGGATCTGTGACATTCATCCTCTCCTGCCCCAAACATCACAACTCTTTGGTCTCAGGCCTTTGGACTCTAACGAAGGTGACCCTATTTGGCACCCCAGTTCTCAGGCCTTCAGACTCAGACTGAATCACACCATTGGCTCTCATGGTTCTCCAGCTTGCAGATGGTATGTCATACCACTTCTTCAGCTCCATAATCATGTGAGCCAATTCCCATAATAAATTCCCCCTTTTATATCTACTTTTTCTGTTTCTACAACAATCCTAATGCAGGTCTTTTCTCATTTTCTTCTTAGTCTAGCTAAAAGGTTTGCTAGTTTTGTTAATTTTTCTTTTAAACCCAGTTCTTAGTTTCACTGATCTATTATTTTTCTAGTCCCTATGTTATTTATTTCTGCTTTGATCTTTGTAATTCCCTTTCTTCTGCTAACCGTGGGATTGGTTTATTCTTCTTTTCTAGTTCCTTAAGGTGTAAATTTAAATTGTTTATTTCCATGTATTTATTCGTTCTTAATGTAGGTGTTTATTACTATAAACTTCTCTCTTGAAACTGCTTTTGCTTCGTCTCTTAAATGTTGGTAAGATGTGTTTCTATTTTTGTTTGTCTAGAGACTTTAAAGTTTCTTGTTTATTGGTTGTTCAGGAGTATATTTTTAAATTTCCACATATTTGTGAATTTTCCAACTTTTCTCCTCTTATTGATTTCTAGTTTCACACCATTACATTGAGACAAGATACTTGATATGATTTCAATTTTCTGAGATTTGTTAAGACTTGTTTTGTGCCCTAAAATATCATCTATTCTGGAGAATGTTTGTGTGTGCTTAAAAAGAATATTCTTCAGATGTTAGATGGAATATTCTGGATATATCTGTTAGGTACATTTAATCTAAAGTGTAGGTCAAATCCAGTGGTTCCTTATTGTTTCCTGACTGGATGATCTATGCATTGTTCCTGGTTAATTTCAAGTGTTTTACCATGAGATAAAGTTAGCAATGCTGTTATTACTCACAATGTCATAGCTCCTTAGAACTTGTTTTCTTGAAACAATGTACATGTTCTTTTTTTTTGCAGTTCTCTACTACCATTCACTGCTGCATCACCCATTGAGCAACCCATGAATAGTGACTTCCAATGACTCTTCCAAAGATTCCTTGGCTTTCTTGATGATGAGCTCAAATTAATGTCTACCTAGAGTATGCAGGAAATGTGAACAATAATTACTTTTCTGAACATGCTAATTTTACTGTTCAGAATTTTTTAGTGGAAAGGTTGAACAACATATCTTCCAATCATGTCTTCCTTTGGACTTTTTAGGCCATTGTCACTACATCTCTAGAATATAATATTTCAGTGTCGACTGCACCTCTGCCTTCCATATACTTCCATCCATGGGAGGAGAGGCAATGGCCTTTTGTGTAGAGTGAGAAAGGCATTTCCATTTGCACAAGGAATACATATTCCCTCCTCCAGCAGAATGTAATAGTCAAGAATGCACCTTGTCACCACATTGAGAAAGGACATGGATTAAAAGTGCCAACTGGTTGTGAAGCCACAGTCTGAAAAGCCCTCAGAAGAGATAAACATGACTGTTTTGTGGAGTCTTCCTCAAGCATGGCATAAAGCTTACAGAGGACATGAGAAGACTTCCCTGGAAGATATGTTATTCAACTTTTATACTAAAAGACTTAAAATTGCCAGTAGCAGAGATAGCACTGCCACCATAAGAAAATCCTGCCACCACTCCCATCCTACCACTTTCATGTCCTTCGAGTCCTAAGGTCAGAGGCAGTCCTAATGTGGCAATACAGAAGGCCAAGAATGGGCCCACAGGCCCAACAAGGATCTGTGGTAGATGGTAGCCCAGAGTCCTGAACTTGTACAGGGTCCAGAGTGAGTGAGAGTCATTCCAAATCAATGTGTTAGCACCATTCTGGCAGCTCAGTCTCACACAATCACCCAAAAGAAATACTGTGTCATTCAAGTGGAATGATCTTCTCACTGTGCTAAAACAACACCTCAATCACAAACTGCCCTGGACTTACTGTATAAGCACAAATCTTGGAGCATCTGATTGACCCAATGCAGAGAAAATGTACAGCTTCAAGGACACTCCAAATGAGAAAAACGTGAGCTTGAGAACTTATTTTAGTTGTCACTGCTGGCTTCATCCCAAGCCACAAGAAGGAGAAAGATAATTTTATCAAAGACTCTCCGAAATGTAGGGCCCTCTGAGGTGGGGGACCCAGGGTAGAGACCTCTGCTTATTTGGTCTAAGAATGGTACTGCCTCTCTTACACCCTGCTTTTCAATTCAAGGGATATGTAATGCCCTCATGCTGATCCTAGATTCCAGTCTTTCTCTAGCGATCCCCCTAGAATCATACAAAAGAACATGGCACACTTTCATTGAAACCCATTCCTTTACCGTGGTCATAGGCATTGGGGGATGCAGAAATGAAAAACATTTCCAGATTTTTTCTAAATGTATATATCCTGCATCCTATTCCTTCAGGCCCCGCTGTCTGGTAACTATTTGGCAGAACTAACTCAGACTACATTTTAATCCTCATAATATCTTAATTCCAGATAATGCAATTTTATTTAACAAGGTCATTTTAAATGCATTAACACAAACTTGGACCCTCCTCTGACTGTGCTTGTTGAAACATGTAGATTCACAATTACCTGGCCACAGAGCATCACTGATCTCCAACCATTTACTGAGGATTATCATTTTAAATTCACTCTTCTGAATACATTTTAAAACTCAAGTAAGTAAAGCAATATTTGTTTAGGATTTTTTTTTTTTTTTTTTTTTTTTTTTGGTGGGAGAAAGTGGGGAGAGTACAGTACATCTGGTCTTCTGGATACTTTAACATCCAGCCCCAAATTATACCAGACAATTAAGAAATCATGTACTTGAAGTAAATGTTTTGCACCCTTCTTTTCTCAGTCTCCAAAATCCTCTCCTTTGAGTTGCTTTTATTGACTTGTATTTTAATGTCTCACCGTAAATGTAACTTTAGGGCAAGGGAGCCTAGTTAAATCTGACACCATGTTATCTTGAAAGGGTTTGGTTAAGGGTGTTGTTCATCAAAATATACACTTGTATTAGAACTGAGAACAGTGAGGATAAAATCAAACTGAGTGTAGACAAGAGCTCTAATTTTGGGGAATAACTGGTTGGCTTTTTTAACAGAATATGGAGACGAATATGTGTATGTTTTCTTATTCACCACTAGACAACTCACAGCCAAGTTTGAGACTCATCTCCAAAGAGACTGGTGTGTCCTAAACTGACTTGAGATTCTCTTATTTTTCCATCCTTATTTTCCTATTTCATTTTGCTTTTATTTAAATTTTATTTAATCTTCCTGTAATATTTGTATACTTGTAAGTCACCTAACATGCCTCTCAGACCAAGGCTGGCTATAAATAATTAAGAAGTCATGACCAATGTGCTTAGCAAGATTTTATGTTGTTGTGGCAGAGTGTGGGCTTTGGGATTACACAAGTTAAATCAACTATTAGATCTTCTCCTCCTTCTTTTTCTCGCTCTGTTGTCCAGGCTGGAGTGCAGTGGCGCGATCTCCGCTCATTGCGAGCTCCGTTTCTCATGTTCACACCATTCTCTCGCCTCAGCCTCCCGGGTAGCTGGGATTACAGGCACCCGCCACCATGGCCGGCTAATTTTTTGTATTTTTAGTAGAGATGGGGTTTCACCATGTTAGCCAGGATGGTCTTAATCTCCTGACCTCCTGATCTGCCCGCCTCAGCCTCCCAAAGTGCTGGGATTACAGGCATGAGCCAGCCACCACTCCCGGCCTAGATCTTCTTATGAGTTCGGCGATCTTCTGCAGGTTTCTTAACTTGATATGGAATCTTCCAGATGTGTCATAACTGCTGATTAATCCCATTGTCTTTGTTTGTAATGCTTTTTTGTAACTTTTGTATGCATGCAATATTTTCTAACATACCTCTCTATCCTTTCACTGGTAAGACAGTCTCGGACAACTTTCACTTGCAAATGAATATCAACAAGAGAAAAGATCAGCAGATCCAAATGATATATATATTATGTATATAATTATATATTTTGTGTAATATATATTACATGTAATATATATTACTATTTTATGTAATATATATTACATATATAATGTAATACACATAATATAATATACACATAATATATATACACATAATATATATACACATATATATACACATAATATATATACACATATATACACATAATATATATACACATAATATATATATAACATACACATAATATAATAATACATATATTACATGTAATATATAATACATATTATATAACATAATTTATATTATATTATATTATATTATATATAGTTATGTAATATAGTACATATAATACTATATATTATACTATATATATTATATTATATTATGTATATAATATATACATGTATATAATGTATATAATATATAATATAATATATTATGTATATAATATGTATATATGTATATAATATATATATAATATTTATATTTTATTTAATAATATACATAATATATATTATATATTATATAATATAATATATTATATAATATAAAAATATATATTATATAAAATAATATATAATATAAAAATATATATTATATAAAATAATATATAATATAAAAATATATATTATATAAAATATATTATATAATATAAAAATATATATTATATATTATATAATATAAAATAATATATATTATATAATATAAATAATATATAGTATAATATAATATGTATTATATTATATATTATATTATACATATATATATTTTTTTGAGATGGAATCTTGCCCTTGCTGGAGTGCAATGGTGCGATATCGGCTCACTGCAACCTCCGCCTCCCGGGTTCAAGCGATTCTCCTGCCTCAGCCTCCCAAATAGCTAGGATTACAGGCATGCACCTGGGGTTTCTCCATGTTGGTCAGGCTGGTCTCGAACTCCTGACCTCAGGTGATCTGCCCGCCTTGGCCTCCTGAAGTGCTGGGATTATAAGCATGAGCCACTGCACCCGGCTGAGAGCTGTATTTTCTAAGAAAACTAGGAATGAGCTTCAAAATTTTAAGTTTGTATTGTGGTAAAGTATACATCTCTAAACCTTTAATTCCCTATTCCACACCAGCATTCATAATCTGTTCTGCTGCTTAATTTATAGTACTGATTTTACTGGTTTCCATCAGAAACATAAGGCAAAGCACTTAATATTTTGGCTGTCATCAATATTTTTCTCTATTAATACAAACGGGAGCACTCCTTATCAATGTACTATACATCAGAGATTAGTGTCTGTCCTTACAAACAAACAAAAAAATATATATCAGAGTTTAATAAGCCTCTTCTATCTAATGAATGAATTTACAGTTTCAAACAATAGTAAACCTGTCAGAGGGAATTAAATTATATGTTGCACCAGGAATAACTTCTGTGTCTGGCGTTTGTGTTAGGCCGTTAGTAAGAGGAAAATAGAACATGTGGACCCTGATAATATACCCGTCTTTGATATTATTGTGAAGCTTGACTCTTCTGGCAATTAAAGCGGCAGGTAATAAAATGTATCATGCAAACGTAAATGTGATATTTTTCTTCTATTTTAAGTTTCTCATGGAAAATGATTTTGTGATTGGTCTTTGAACAGCACTTTATTTATAATCCTATTTGCAACTTAGAGAGATTTCACCTCAGAAGGCGAGTGAGCACACTGCTCTGGCTTTTGTGATTCTGAAAATGTCACTGCTGTCATTTGTCAAATATGCCTGAAATCTGCCTTTTCAATAAGTGACATCTCCCACTCCTTTCAGATGAAACTTTTCACTCTCTTTTTTTTTCTTTCAGAGGAATTCTAAATAGATATTTCTATTTAGAAATAGATATTTAGAATTCTAAAGCAGATATTTGAATCCTGATTTTACAACAGGAATGAGAAATTAATTTCTTATGTAAAACTACTAAATAGTATTTGTTTCAGTATAATACATTTGAGAAGCTTTAGACTTATTTAGTTTTAATTCTGCCTTGGGATGGAATGCCTTTTTTTGCATTCATAAAATGGATTGTGTTTCTTTATATTTGGCAGAAAATCTCATAGAGCAAGAGTTGTCTTCTCAAGCACGTATATTTTTACCTGCTCCTCCATGGCTGATTCCTTCCTTTTCTTTTCATAAGCCTCATGAAAGGTTTTCCTTTTCTTTCTGCTTACTTGCTAAAATCCACAGGATTGGACTTTCTTCCCTGGGGCTGGGGATTTGCAAACCCTGCAGTCATGTCTTCAGATTTACAACTGAGTGACCTGTCTTTCCTGTGGCTTCCGGCTTAACTCTCTGTTTCCAGGTTATACCATCTGAGAGATGCGGACAGCATCTCCTCACATTATGAGGGATGTTGTGAGGATTAATTGATGTTTGCAGTACACATCAAAGCCCAGGGCTGCAAGATGCTTTATAAATTCAAAATACCCCTATGTTAATAGCAGGCTCTGTTATGAGAAACCTGCTAAACACAAGCCTTCCACTCTCTGGAGCTCCATGACCTTTCTATCTAGCCTACTAATTCCATAGCATCTCCCAGAGGGGTATTCTCTGCCTCTCCAGCCTGGATTTGTCTCTAACTTAATAAATGCAGCAAACCTGAAAAGCAAGTATAGAAAAAAAAAAGGGATTTATTTATTTAAGTAATGCTTGTTCACCTGGAACATAATAACAGCTGGATTCCTGCTGAATCAAGAATCTATTTGTTCCAGCAGGTCACCCAATGTTGTTTATCAATTTTCATTCTCACTAACAGAATTAAGCTCACAAACCATTTCAAATCAGTTTTCTCACCTTCATTTTGGAGGCTTTCAATTGAAGGGATACATTTAGCACGGTCAGAGCCCATTACCTACCAGAGGAATGGTGGCTTCTCCTTTGTGCCAAAGCTGAGCTTTCCAAGAGAGCATCTCCTACCCAAAATACCAACTATATCTTAGTGCAAATACCATCTATTCCAAATGTACTTTTGGAAATGGCAGGTTTTAAATCAGGTAGTTTGCAGTTTCTGATATTAGAGTTATATGAATTATTTTTTATTGTCATTAATTTTTTGTAGAGATGTACTTGTTATGAACTATTTTAGTCTGGTGATTAAACCTAGATTTAAGATATAAAATCTTAATTATTATTTGAAAATTGTTCCTCAAAGCCATTTGTTTTTACATGATTTTTCCAATAATGAATGTATGTTCAACTGAACTCAAGCCTCATTTTTTTACTTATGCTTCATGGGGCCACTGGCTCAGATGACTTACAATGTCATAACTGGGCTTGATTAACAGAGGTGCTCTCCAAACCAGAGATGGATAGTCTGGAGTTTATTTAGACTTAAAGGGAAAAATAAAAGGTAGCCAGGTTTTCAATAATGAAGAATATTCTGTAAAAAAGCATGCAAGCGTTTGAATAAAACTGTGCTTCCAAAAGCCATGTAAGAGAGACAGTACCGATGTGAATATTGGTGAAAATTCAGATGGAGTCCAACTCTGGATGTTGGACAGGTATTTAGCAGAGATGTGGGTCTGTAGACAGTACTGGGGATACCCAGAAGCAAAAGTATCCGTTCCTATAATGACTAGAACTACCATCTCTCTATTCAACTATATATAGAAAGCACCATGGTAAACACTATTGACATGTATTAACACATATCACATGTGATCAGTACCACATTTCTGTGAGGTGGGTGAAATTATTATTCTCATTACCCTGACAAAAAAACAAAGCACAGAAAAGATATGTAATAATTTCAAGTTCACATATTAGTAAATGGAGAGGAGAGGAGTCAACCCCAAGTAGTCCAATTCTAGAGCATTTCAAGCTCTTGAAGAAGCACAGGGCAGGGTGATTAAGAGCATGTGCTGTGGAGACACATAAAGTCTGTGTGACCTTTACTTAGCCTCTCTTTATCCCAGTTTTCTCATACATAAAATGGGATAATAGGTTATTGAGAAGATTAAATGAGATAATACCTATGAAACCTAAGAAGGGTTCTTAATCCATTGTAAGTGAGCAGCAAATGTTAGTTATTGCTAAATTGCAAGGAGCTGGCCTTGGATCCTGGGGTGCATGGAGAAGCAGATACTCCTCTTCTGAAAAAATGATGGTAGGGTGCAGAAGGCCAATTGGTTAGGAAACCAGGCACCAAGATAAAGTTCTCCCTAACCTGGCATTTAGAGTTTTCTCAACATCATAGCTACTTCACAACCATTAACCCCAATCAAAGTTGTCAATTGACTGGCCCTGCTGATGCACAGAGAGCCCTATTAGCTTTCCTATGCAATTGTTTAGTATAGAAATGAACAATCAAGAGTCACCAGATGTTTTAGGAAATTTGCATAACGAAAGAGAATGATCAAGACAGAGCAAAGTAACGCTAGAGGAAGCAGACACATTGAAGATCAAAAGAAAATAAATTAAAACAAATAAAGCAATTCTAATTAGTCTCTTCAGGATGATTGAAGAATATACCACAGTCAAAAAGCAAGAAGACGCCTTTGTTAAAAGGCACAATTTGATGATGTGCTATAGTTATATAAGGTGTAACCAAAGGTAGAAACTAGGCCGAGGGTGCACAGGTGCCCCCTGTGCTGTCTTTACCACTTCCTGTAACTCTATTATGGTTTCAAAATAGTTAGAAGAAAAAAATCAGTTGGAAAAAAATAAGGAGCTCCTGGAAATTGAAAATAAGCATATTTAAAAAAAATAATAATCATATAAACCTTAGAAGATAGAGTTGAGGAAATCTTTCAGTTCATAAAATTGAATAAAAAAGGAGAAGTGTAAGTTTTTTTTCATGGAGGAGGAGAGTATTATTTTTTCAAACATTAAAACTATATGTTTAGTCTCGATAGGGTAAGTGTGATGATTTCCAATTTCATCCATGTCCCTAAAAAGGACATGAACTTATCATTTTTTATGGCTGCATAGTATTCCATGGTGTATATGTGCCACATTTTCTTAATCCAGTCTATCATTGTTGGTGACTGTTGTGGGGTGGAGGGAGGGGGGAGGCATAGCATTGGGAGATATACCTAATGCTAGATGACGAGTTAGTGGGTGCAGTGCACCAGCATGGCACATGTATACATATGTAACTTACCTGCACATTGCACACATGTACCATAAAACCTAAAGTATAATAATATAATAATAAAATAAAATAAAAATAAAAATAAAAAATAAGGTAAGTGTTGTTTTTTGATTTTCAAGTTTTGGAGTTAACCTACAAAAAAATCACAAATTGGAAAGTATAATTTTCAGCCACAAGGGAGATAAAGTCATAGGGGCCACCATTATGACTTTGACTTCTCTTTACTTCTCTTCATGGAGTTTTAGCAGCAGCTAGAGCTCTTATTTGGTTTTCTTATATTTCCTCTCTGTCTCTTTCTAGCTCTTGGTCTCTAGGTCTCTCCCTCCTCAGACCCTCCTTGCATCCAAGTGGCAGCATGACCTGTAATTTTAGCCCTCTCTGAGAAGGCCTAGAGTTGTTAGACTTGACCAGCTCTGTGTTGGGGCTTTGGGAGGTTGGGTGGCAGCATGGTCGATGGCATGGATGTATTTATTCTGGTTGTCTTTCTGGTTTAATTATTTTTATTTGATTGCATTATAAATATTCACATCAAATCATACAAGACAAACTTGGGTAAACAAATTGCCCAAGGACTCCTGACCAATCCACAACAGTTCTGCAACGATATTTGTGATACCAGAAAATAATCAGGACTTGCTGTGCCTTTCTATATCTTTGTTTACTGGAAATTTGTGGGGTTTTTTTTTTTTTTTTTTTTTTGCCCAAAGTGAGAGTGGCTAGGTCATGATTAGATATGGATATTTCTTGGTCCATGACTCAATAAAATAATACAATTTTTTGATAATATTCCCGGTTACTGCAGCCCACTCTTATTTCTATCACCGGAGTAACCAATATCTGTAATTCCTGAATTAATGATTCTAGACCTACTATTGCTTGTTGCCTTACCAACCCAGAGCTCTATTTCTAACTCCATAAAACCCTACATGATTGGAAAAAGATATTTATGCATCAGTACTCACTTTTTATTCCATAGGTATAATATGAAGGTGATGCCAAGGGGGTCTAGATTTGGGATAATCTAATTGACATGAAGGTGATTTGCCAGTCATTTTATCATACTGTCAGAAGAACCCTCCTATCCGTCAGAGTCTGGGTTAGGGTTTTCAGACACCTCTTTCCCGAGAACACAACTTTCTGCTCAAGTCCTAATTCTAACCTAGTGGCTTTAAAAAGCCCAAGTGATATAACAGGGAAATGCATATATTCCCTTTTTTCATGAAATGTGAGTGATTATGTAGTCTAATTGCCTCATTTCACAGACTAAAAAGCTGAGGCCTAAAGAGAGTACATGCTTTGCATTGGTTCCTGAGAGCAGAATAGTAACTAGCATCCCAACCACATTCCTCTATACTTGATAACATATATAATTTCTTTTCTCACAGTGGCAATACATTTTGAATAAAAAAAAAATAAACATTCAGCCATTCCTCAAAAATTGGAAAACAGACTCTTTATTTCCAAGAACTGAATAGGGAAAACTCTAATCTTTTCTTTTTTTTGTGTCACCAGATTAACCTGCCCAATATTCATCCCAATGGGAAGGCCTTCATTGACTTCTTTCTCTGTGGACAAGAGATCTTTCCAGAGCCCACACTGTTTTCCGAACCTTCTTCTTTGTCTTAAACATGAAGCTTCCAAGAAACATTCTAAAAAAATTACAACTCAAGAGGATGCCCTGAAGATTTTTAAAAATCATGTATAACCAGACAATTCTGATACAAGAGGGTAGAGTATACTCTGAGCAATTTTGCAATAGACTCTGAGCTCTATCAAGGGCTAAATCTACTAAGTCTTATTCACATAAGCACATAGGAATAAGCATATTTTTACAAGTAAAAATCATTCATGTGACCAGGTAGGTGATTTTTCAGTGAGACACAATATTTTTTTAATCTGGAATGTATATTTTCATATACGTAATAGGCTCTCAATTAAAATTTATGGATAAAAAATTAGGGCTAGGCTTTATCAACCAAATGGGGAGTAGCTTCTTTGTCCAGTCTATGGTTCTGGGTAAATGAAGTCCAGATTTTGTGGGATATGAAATATTGCCCCATTCCTAATTCTGAAACTCCTGATTCTGGTTTCTTTTCATCTATCAGGAAAGTACTCAGTTCTGCATGTTTGCAACTACATTAACATTTTTCCATTCTCTGGGAGATACAGAGTAGAAGAATGGATGTTTTGTTTGTTTTTCTTTTCACAAATTTAAGACATAGTTTTTATTCAGAACCCCAAAGAGTATGGAAAGGGGAGAGGGAGTAGAGCTAAAAAGACTAGGATGTAAATTTCACTCCTTCCGCATAGTGTGAACATGAGAATCCCATTTTCCTCTGTTAAAGTAATTCCATTCATCTTTTGGAGTTGGCATAAGATGTAAGGAGATAGGGTATTTTCTGGTACTCGCAGACTGATATTTGCTCAAAGTATATTAGTTTCATTCTCTTCTCTTCCTCCTGTTTCTCCATCATGTTGCTAAGTGTCCTCCACGAATTGTGAGTTATACTGACATTGTATGACCGATTAGACTTGTTTAACAAATGTAGATTATTTCTTCAATCGTTGATTCATTGTCCATCTCTATAGTATTTGGCCTTATGGAAAATGGTGTAAAGCTCCTAGTGAGTGGATATGGAAAGAAGGAAATATCTTTTGGAGGTAGAGATAATAGGAATAAATGTTGGGGTTTGATATGTGACTTACAGAAAAAGAAGAACAAAGAATTGCACCACAATTTTTGGACTAAGCAAGAAAGTGGGTATTGGAGCCACTTGGTGAGATGAGAAAACAGAAAGGGAAACAAAATGGAGTCAAGGGTTATATTTTAGACATGCAAATTTTGAGATGCCCATTGCCCAACGAAGTAAAAATTTCATGTGGTGGTTGAATATATGCATCTTAAGTTCAAGGGGAGGGATCAGGGATAAACATATAAATTTGGCAACTGCAGACATATAAACTATCTACAAAACCACTGGATGGAATAAGATTACACTGGTATGAATAAACATACAGGAAAAAAAGAAAGCCTTTCATTCTAGTAGCAAACCCTGGTTATTCCAACATTTGGCAGTGAAGTAATGGAAGAGGAACCAGCATAGAAGTGGATAAAGCAGGTCAAGAGAGGTAGAAGGAAAACAAAGAGGGCATCAGGAATTCCCAAGAATAAAATGTTTCAAGAAGGAAAGAATGATCAATTGTGTGAGAGGATGTTGCACGTAGCAGCACAGAGCACAAGGATAACTGACATAAAAAATTTCCATTAAATGGTGGAAACAAAAAGACCACTGGGGTAAGTTGAAGAGAGAATGAGAATGTCATTGATTAGAGGATCTTTGGTCGGTGATGAGACATCACAACATAAACACCAGTTTGAGATGAAAGGATAGCCTTATTCTAGGTTTAATAATCTTTCTCAAACTTTGCTTCCTGTAAAAGATGAAAAGGTTGAGTCACAGGTTACAAATGTCTGTGCCTTATATTTTCTTAAGACATTATCAAATAAATACAATCATCTGTTTTACCTTCTGCCTGATACCCACTTTTCACGATTCCAACTTGATCTATGGAATACAAAGACTTGGACAGCATTTCTCGCATTCTGGTCAAAAGCCTTGAACTATGATGTTCCGTCTGTTGCTGGGAAAAATCTGAGCTCACTATTGCCACTACAGAAAGAAATGGAGACAATGTGAAGTGAAAACCAATGCCGAACTACAAGTTAGGAAGAAGAGAGCCCAATTATGTTTGAGCCTTCATATCAGAGTCTTATTTCCACAGAAAGAGAAAAGGAGATTGAATTTACACAAATCAACAAAACTTGAGTGGTCAAGAAATTGTCTCCTAACCTCAGTGGTTGTTATCTCTGTTCTTACATGTCTATGTCTCTGATGCATGATTGGATTTTGTTTTATTACTATGAAAGAAGAGATACAGAAAAGATATATTTGTCAGGCTATGATGGTTATTTATTTGTGGATTGAATTTTTCTTTTCAAGGAAATGAATAATTTATGGTTAAGACAGAATATAGAATCTCTTGTTTCTAATTCAAATGTTTAATATATTTCATATGCCCAAAACATAAAAGAAACGTATGCCAAATAAGACCCAGAAAAAAGTTCATGCGTTTTGTGTTCAGCCTTTCCTTATTCTTGATTGGCTTCATATTTAAGATAATCTCTTTCTACCTTTAGTGTCAGTCACTTAGGACATTTCTCATTGCTCCAAACGTGTGACTGTTCTATCTTTACCCTTCTGCTCGTGTTGTCATTATGGTGTAGGTTTTCCTTATCTCTTCTTCCTTTAAAATGTATTGAGACTTCATGGTTTTGCACATAATTTTTGAAAATATTCCAAATATGCATGAAAATGATATATAATCTCCAGCTGTTGGGTACAATTTGATGATATGTAAATATACTATCTATCTATATATATAGTGTTTGTGTGTGTATGTATGTATATACACATACATAAATGTGTTGCTCAAATCTTCTATTCTAACTTTGTTTACTTTATGGATTCTTGAGAGATGGTTATTAAAATCTTCCACTAAAATGTTGGCTTTGAAAATTTCTTCTCATAGTTATATCAATTTTTAATATATATATTTTATGACTTTATTACATGTACAGAAATTTTAAATTTTATATCTTATTTCGTTGAATGGAAGCACTTATGAATATCCTGAGACCTTCTTTATTAGTAGTAATTTGTTTTGCTGGCAGGACAAATGTGATAGATGTTAGTATAGCTGCACTAGACTTTTTGGGTGGCATTTGCCTGGTATACATATTTTTAAAAATCTTTTTAGATGTCCCCTCTCTTTATGTTATAAATGACCTCAGTAATCTAACCTACTTGGAGAGATTAAACTTTTACCTTGTGGTTACTGATATATTTGGATTTATTTCTATGATCTAGAATACTCCTAAATACTCCTAAAGATAGGAGTATTTCTCCTATTTTTCTTGTTTCTGAATGTGTAACTTTTTTGTTATTTTTCTCCTTTCTTGTTGTATTCACACAACACTAGTCTACGCAACAGATGCATCCCAAAACTCAGTAGGTTAACACAATAGAGAAGTTTCTTGTTTGTTTGTTTTGCTTTTTAAATCACTCATGATAAGCCCCCAAAACAGATACCCCTGGCTGGTAGACTTCCTTCCAAGTGGTGATTTGGGGATTCTGCTTCCTTATATCTTTGATTCAAGGTTACCAGAGAAAGAAAAAAAGACAAAGAGAATTGGGCATGAGAATAATTTATGAATCTGATCAGAAAGTATTCCATCACTTCCACATCGCATTGACCAAAGTAAAGCCCAGTGGCTACACTAAGTGTGAAAGAGCCTAGAAAATGTAATTTACCTGTGCATCTAGAAGTAGTAATAAATATGCTTGGTAAATATGTAGCCGGTCTCAACCACACATGTCTCTCTTTTTTTTTTTCTGTTAATTCCACCCCCTTATTCTAAATTTTCTTCTCTACTCATTTGAAAATCATATACTCTATTTCAACTCTTACTTGTTATCCTAGTTTTTAACATACATATGTAGCTTCCCAACTCTTTAGGTCAACCAATACATCCTCCCAAACAATACAATGACTTTAGAAGTCTTCAAACCCACTTACTTTTCATAGCAATCACTGCTCAGTCAGGAAAAAGGAACCACCTGGTAATTTGAACAGAAAAAGTTTAATATAAGGAATAATTCACAGGAGATTGAAGTAATGGGAATTAAATTGTAAGTATCAAGGAAGACTGTAAAGGATAAAGGAATTGGAGACATGTAGAACACCTACTATCCTCAAGACTAGAAATAGAGCACCCAAGGAAATGTCCCCTCCCTCCCTGGCTGAAACCTTGTAGGAGACAGTGTGGGTGTAAGATAAGTCACTGACGTGCCTCACTAGCAGGACTTGCAGAAATCTGCCCTCTGGGGTGCTATTCAGAGGGAGTTGCCATGTCTCAGAACTCCTTGCAAGTCACCCAAAGGGCTAAAGGGTATGCTGTGCCTAGGCAGGGCTACACTTCAGAACTTGCTACAAAGTCACCCCAGAGATAGCTTCTGAAGACAACTCATAGGTTGCTACCTGGCATTAGCATGCTATAGTGAGGTCATTGTGGTCCTAGGGAAAACAGAGCAGAACTAACCACCTCATGCTATAGGAGCCAGGATCTAGAGAAGCTACCTTTGTAGGAGCCGAGTGCGGAAGAAACAGCTCTGTTGGTGCTGTGTGCAGGGGAAAACTGCAACTTGTAGAAACATAGCAAGTAAGGCATACGAGAAAACGGAAAAGTCCCCTATTTCTTTTGTGTCCCTCCTGGGCCTTCTATTGACAAGGCTTAACAGCATACCAGCTGGCAAAGCTCATGTTCATTATCACAGGACACACAAGAGTAAATTTGAATCAGAGAAGCAATATATTGATGACTGAGGTAAATTTGAATCAGAGAAGCAATACATTGATGACTGACCCAAACCCATTCCAACTTATATGTTATTTTTGCCCATTATTTTAATTCTCTTTAAGTCCACAAATCAAACAACTATGTTATGATTGTATAGGTCCTTTTTTTAAGTTTTCCATATGTTTTGATATTTTTGGTTTTTTTAACCTGTATTTTCATCATTTCAGACCTTCTTGTGATAATTTTTCTTCTTCATGAAACATGTTGTTTAAAATCTGTGAGGCTCTGCTTCAATATACTGTTTTTATTTATCTAAAAAAGTATTTCACCTTTATTCTTCAAATACCTCTTTTTTGTTCTGCCTTTTCTTCTGAGGTTCTAATTACATATATATTACCTGAATATTAGACCACATATATTGTCAAACTAGGAGTTGTTTGCAAGAGAGATTTTTAATATTTCCCCCACCCTCAGCATCAGATTTTCCCTTTGTGTACCTCACCTTAAGGTCTCTCTACCTTCTCTTGCCTCTCTCCCAGCAGTGAATTGCTGCAGCTTGTTATTCAACACTTGTTAACTTAGTGGTAGTAGTGGGTGGGGAAAAGTGAAATTTGTTGTTCTGATTCAGTCTTAGTGACTGTTTCAGCATGTATCTAGGTCTGGATGATGGGGACCCTCTCAGTGAACTTGCCTCATACTTGACTGTAACTCATCTCTAATGTTCTAGGACCAGGGCAAAATCCTTTCCATATCCCAAGGGTAGAAGGTTTTCTGTTGCCCTGTTTGCAGTGGATCTTCACCTGCACTCTAAGAGAGAAAGTGTCTGTTGCCCTTTTCCAGTATCTTAAGGCATTTATTCCATGGAAAGAATAGAAAATGGGATCTGGGTGGGGTTCCATGCCTTCCCCTCCCTTCCCACTACCACACTGGCTACTCTTTCCCTTCCGCAGGCTTGCACCATGAGCAAAGTTTTTCAGGGTGCCCCTAATCTTTCTCATGAGTACTCAGTAAAGTCTGTGATCAGCCTATGAATATGTAAATTCCTTGTTGTCTCCGTAGTATCCACGGATTCTGTATTCTCATGCTGGCCCACACTTGGCATTTTCCAATTTATTTAAAAATTGTAACTGAACTCTTCTTATCAGGTCGAATAACATTCTAAGGCATGCAAGTCAAGTAAGCAAGTCCTTGTGAGCCAACTATTTCTCCGTGGAGGTACCTCTCTTTCCTTAGATGTTTGGTTAGCTGATTTTCCTGCAACATCTACTTTCTGGTAGCTTTGAGCAAAGTTGTGACTTTGCCATTGTCAGGTGAGTTTTATTGTTAGTGTGCAAATGGGAGTGACATTCTTTTCCAGAATTCAACATAGTAAGTGGAAGACAGAAGTTCCAACTTAAGTCTTAAAAGATAGTTTTCTTGTGCATAGAATTTCAAGCAGAAAATGTTTTATTTTAGTTATTTAAAGATATTATTCTATTGCTTATAGTTTCTAAGGTTATTGCTGAGAGGCTAGCTGTTAGTATAATTGTTATTATTTAAAGTGATCTTTCTTTTCCCTTTGATCTGTCCTTATGGTGTGATTTATGTCCCCTGAATTGTGTTGCCACCCTAAGTCCCAAGATGATGGTATTAGGAGGTGGGAACTTTAAGAGGTAATTTAGGTCATGAGGGTGAAGGCTTATGGAATTAGTAATGAGGCCTGAGGGAGTTCCTTTGCCTTTTTCCACAATGTGAGGACAAGACAAGAAGAAACCTTCTACGAACCAGGAAGCAGGCCCTCACCAGACATAAAATCTGGACCATGGTCTTGGATTTCCCACCCTCAATAACTGTGAAAAATAAATGTTTGTTGTTTATAGGCCACCCATTTTATGGTGGTTTGGTTATAGCCACCTGAATGGACTAAGATACCTCATAGCCTCTTGCATTCTGTAATTTTATTTTCTGTCTATTTATGAATTAAATTTCATTTATCCTATGTGAGATATGTTGGGATTCCAGAATAATGTGTATTTCATCAACTCTGAAAAATTCCCATCCATTATCTTTTTTTATAAATATTATATGTTGCCTGTTGTCTTTGCCTTGTAACTTATCTCTTATATATATTTTTTGTTTTCATGTGTTTTGAGGGATTTTCATGTGTTTGTGGTGATTTCAGTAGATTTAATTTTTAGTTAACTATTTTCTCTTTTGTCGCATCAATTACTTGGTTGTTTAACCTATCTTACTAACTTGATACATAGAGACAGATAGAATTATAGATATACAGATAATACTTGTACAGCCTGGGTTGAAATTTCATTCCTCTTTGGTATAAGTTTGCATGTGTCAGCCAATCCAGTCACCTGGGGGCCCTACCAACCCGGAATAAACTTAAACTAAATTTCTAGTTTCTAGTTTTAGGGGCCATTCAGAAAATGTGAATTCTAGCCCCAAGCTTTCTTGAAGGTAGGTTTGTGCCTGAG
This sequence comes from Pongo pygmaeus, assembly GCF_028885625.2. Taxonomy (NCBI): domain Eukaryota; kingdom Metazoa; phylum Chordata; class Mammalia; order Primates; family Hominidae; genus Pongo; species Pongo pygmaeus. The sequence continues at coordinate 67,139,965 of NC_072390.2, forward strand.
AATCCTTTTCCTGTTTCTACTCTACTCAAAATCAAATAAAAAACACGAACATCCTAGTATTCCCTGAGGTACAGCTTTTTTTTTCTGGTTTTCATGCTGAGTGTGTTTTTCTGCAGGAAACCTACTTTATGCCGGTTATTTTTTAAGGCAGTCTTGCACCTTACTAGGGTCCCAGGCTTGTGTGCCCTTCACTTTCCATTATTCAAGGCCTCCTCAAACATCATGGCGCTAGGTGATCATTGATCAAAAAATAGTGTGTACTTCAGCTTCACTGTCTTTTGTGGATTGATGCTTCCCTTGTTTTATGCTGTCATTGTATTCCCTTACTTTATCCCTAGTTCATCCATATATCAAAAAATATTTTAAAAAATATTTATTTGATGCTGAACTGAGAATGATTTCTCTAAACCTCTAGTTCCCTAAGACCAGTAAAAGAAGCCTTCTCTTTGCTGACTCAAAAAATTTTATTTATTGTTTCAGGGCCGGTTCAAATGCCACCTCTTTTATGAATTTCACTCTGGTACCTCTGGTCAGAATTAGTTTTTCCTCAATCTGCCAAATGGTATATTTCTCCTAATTGTATCATTTGTAGTTTTTTGCCTTATAGTAAAATTTGTGGTTGATATGTCAATATCCCCCTCTAGATAGACTGATTCTTAAGTCAGGAAGCTGTGTTTCATCATCTTTCTTTTGACCAAGGGAATACCACACAATAAGTTGTTGCTAAGTCTCAAATAAGTAAATGAATTAATGTAAAATTGATTTAAAAACTTTTATAGATTTGGTATTAGTGGGTGAAACTCAAGGGATCTTGAGCATCTAGTATATATGATGCCTGTTGCTATGTGATAAGTAAATTGAAATGATAGTACAAACCCCCTAATGATAGAAATTACCCTTTTATTCTCCAAGATGAAGTATGTGGAGTGGGGACATATAGGATTTCCTTGGATAAGAAGAGGATATAGAAAATATGGCTGTGATCAATGAAGCATGCATAATGGATTATAGAAGAAACAAGGATTCTGGGGGATCATCTCTTCATTATTGAGATTTATATAATCACACATATTATAATGTGTGCCAGCCATACCCTTTCATAACACATTATTGACATAAGACTGGACTAGAAGGTTTAAAGGTCATTCTTGTGTGTGCATATATGCGGGTTTGTGATTTTATAGGCCGGTAAGTACTGTTACGTTACACTTAGCAATTAGAAAAAAATTCATAATATTAGAAAAGATAATTTTTGGCTTATAAGAGCTATATAGGAAATATCTTTAATACATAATGCATTATTAACAATGTGTATTAACATTGATTACATAAAGGCTAAACAATACACTTACGTATTATGAGGGTAGTGGGTAGTGAATCCAGGAATAGTGAAAATGTCCTTAATTATATTTTGCCTTCTACACACGTTTCAATAATTTATTTCTAAAACTTCAAATATGTTCTTGTTTGTTATCTTCTTATTCACTGCTGAACAAACACTTGACTGGCATAAGCCCAATGATTTTCTTGTTGATTTACCACTTTTAGCACTCATAGTAATTTCCATCTTTGTCTCAACTATATTAGGTTTATGAGATCTATACTTCTTGTATCAGCATTTTCATCTTCCATTTGTTTTTATAAAATAATGAAGACAGAAGGAAATAAAATATTCCAAACATACAAACACTGCTATACAAATATCCTGCCAAAAGTGTACTGCTGTTTGGCAGTTGGAAACTCTATGTGTTACCTGAGCATTTCAGCTTATCAGCTGTGTATGAAAGTACAAATTTGCCATTTAAAACTTAGTTTGGGCTGTTGATGTTATAATGTACAGTTTAATGGATGGTATGAACACAGGATGAATAAAGGTCAAGGACAACCTCCAGCTAAAACAATGTTCCTTAAGTCTTTTCTTTGACTTGTGCATAAAGCAAAGACTGAGCCTCATATTTCTGGAACTACTAGTTTCTCTTTAGGAATATACCACATCTAAAGATTCTCTGGGCATCTAGGGAGGAAAGTACTCAAAACTGCATGTCATGATTGACAAAATAATAATATTAGTAATAATAATAATGTATCAATAATATTGATACATGTGTTCATTTTATTATTTTTATATATTTTACTATATATATTTTACTATATTTATTTATTTATTTTTTGTCTCCATTTTTAGGGGAGTATGTTGGAAATTTTCCATTAAAAACACATTAAAAATATTGCAGCATCGCAAAATAGTAAGATTCTCCTCTTTACTGACAAAAGAAGTTTCTTCCCATTCTCTCTCAAGGATTTCTACCTGGGTAATGATTTCAGTCCATATATGTATCCTCCTAAGTTTTTCTTTTCTTCCTGTGATCCCATAGTCTTTCCAGCTCTCAGACTTTCACTGATTGAACCCAAGTCAATTTGACATTTTTGCATGGTAATTTTCCAGCTTTATTTCTAAGTACCAAGTATTGAGGAATTTTTGTTGTCAATAAGCAATAGCAAATTTTTTGAAAATTACAAGTAGGCTTATTTGTGGATATGAGAAGACTCCTGGTTCCTTGATATTATAACAAATAAGTGGCTACTGGATACCAGCAGTAAGAGAAACAGATGACCCTGGTCAGGTTACTCTTTGCCTTTCTTACCCTGGCCTTACATTTGACATAGTGAGGACTCTGTGACACAGCATGTATTTGTACTTATGGATGTATTTATTTTTAGCCACTGCTTTATGTAAATTATGCAGAGGAAATATGTGATCACCTGAAGAGATCCTCGGACTATAAATAAAAGTAGTTGGGTTGTGGTTCCTGTTCTGTCATTAAACTGGTATGAGATTTGGGCAAGTTAAATTCTATCTTTGAATCTTAGTTTTCTCATCAGTAAAATAAGTATATAAGACTAAATCAGTGGTTTTTAATCTTGGAAGCATATTAGAATCCATAGAGCCTAAAAATGTGAACAACCTCTACAATTATCTCCATTCAATTTTTTTTATTATACTTTAAGTTCTAGGGTACATGTGCACAATGTGCAGGTTTGTTACATTTGTATACATGTGCCATGTTGGTGTGCTGCACCCATTAACTCATCATTTACATTAGGTATATCTCCTAATGCTATCCCTCCCCCCTCCCCCCGCCCCACAACAGGCCCCGGTGTGTGATGTTCCCCTTCCTGTGTCCAAGTGTTCTCACTGTTCAAATCCCACCTATGAGTGAGAACATGCGGTATTTGTTTTTTTGTCCTTGCGATAGTTTGCTGAGAATGATGGTTTCCAGCTTCATCCATGTCCCTACAAAGGACATGAACTCATCCTTTTTATGGCTGCATAGTATTCCATGGTGTATATTGTGCCACATTTTCTTAATCCATTCTATCACTGATGGACATTTGGGTTGGTTCCAAGTCTTTGCTATTGTGAATAGTGCCGCAATAAACATACGTGTGCATGTGTCTTTATAGCAGCAATCCAATTTTTAATTTTAAAAATGGAAACATCTGAGGTTTACCCCCCGGGTATTCTGATTTGAGTGTAGTGGGTGTGGTCACCAATACTTTGGAAAAGCTCTCTTGATGATTCTAATATGTAGTCAATGCTGAGAACTGCTGGACAATATGATCCCTAAGTCTTGTTCAGAAAGACAATGTAAGATAAATGTTTAAGATAATAAATATTGGAATCAGACTGAGGTAGGTTTGAATCCTAGCTCTCCCACCTCCAGATTCTATAAGCGTGGGTAAGTTGTAACTTCTTTTTTTTTTTTTTTTTTTTTTTTTTTTTCTTTTTCTTTTTTTTTTTTCTTTTATTATTATTATTATTATTATTATTATACTTTAGGTTTTATGGTACATGTGCGCAATGTGCAGGTAAGTTACATATGTATACATGTGCCATGCTGGTGCGCTGCACCCACCAACTCGTCATCTAGCATTAGGTATATCTCCCAATGCTATCCCTCCCCCCTCCCCCCACCCCACAACAGTCCCCAGAGTGTGATGTTCCCCTTCCTGTGTCCATGTGTTCTCATTGTTCAATTCCCACCTATGAGTGAGAATATGCGGTGTTTGGTTTTTTGTTCTTGCGATAGTTTACTGAGAATGATGATTTCCAATTTCATCCATGTCCCTACAAAGGACGTGAACTCATCATTTTTTATGGCTGCATAGTATTCCATGGTGTATATGTGCCACATTTTCTTAATCCAGTCTATCATTGTTGGACATTTGGGTTGGTTCCAAGTCTTTGCTATTGTGAATAATGCTGCAATAAACATACGTGTGCATGTGTCTTTATAGCAGCATGATTTATAGTCCTTTGGGTATATACCCAGTAATGGGATGGCTGAGTCGAATGGAATTTCTAGTTCTAAATCCCTGAGGAATCGCCACACTGACTTCCACAAGGGTTGAACTAGTTTACAGTCCCACCAACAGTGTAAAAGTGTTCCTATTTCTCCACATCCTCTCCAGCACCTGTTGTTTCCTGACTTTTTAATGATTGCCATTCTAACTGGTGTGAGATGGTATCTCATTGTGGTTTTGATTTGCATTTCTCTGATGGCCAGTGATGGTGAGCATTTTTTCATGTGTTTTTTGGCTGCATAAATGTCTTCTTTTGAGAAGTGTCTGTTCATGTCCTTCGCCCACTTTTTGATGGGGTTGTTTGTTTTGTTCTTGTAAATTTGTTGGAGTTCATTGTAGATTCTGGATATTAGCCCTTTGTCAGATGAGTAGGTTGCTTCTTAAAGTCTCAGTTTCCTCATCTGTACAGTAAAGTTAATACTTAACTCAGTGGGTTGTTGTGAAGATTGAGTACAGTAATGGGTATAAAGTAAATAGCTCAGGACTTTGCCTATGGTAGGCATTCAACAAATGATGATGATAAAGAGGATTCTTACTATGGTGAAGCTAATACAAGAACAAAAAAAAAATCCCTGAGTGTGGTTTTGGTCCAAGATTAATAAGTAGAATAATAGAACAATATAAAGAACCCGAAACAGCCGTCTGCATATCTTAAAACCCAGTATATCCCATGAGTGCTTTCTCAATCACCAGCAACTATGTAGTAAATGGTGCTAGAACAAATGATTACCAAAAAGGAAAAAATAACAATAACAGCAATGAAATTAAATTCCTATCTTCCATGTTCATAAAAGTAGGTTTCAGGGATGAAAGACATAAATATGACAAAGCAACACTCAAAATATTTTAGAAAAACAGGAACATATTGTTATGGCATTAGGACAGGAAGGAATCTATAAACACAAAAAGACAAATTATAAGGGAAGGAATAAAAATACTGACTGCTATAAAATTCAACACTTCTATATTCCAAAAATATTATATAGCTAAAAGATAATATGTTTACTGTATATAAGCAACAAAGATATAACAATCAGAATAAAAATCTACAAATCAAGAAAACAAATAATTTTAAAAATGGGCAAAGTTTAGGGATTGTCGGCCCATAAAAGTAGAAGTAAGCAAATAAAAAGATGTACAACCTTGCTATTTATCAGAGGATTGCAAATTAAAACAGAATGAGGTACAAATTCACATTCATTAGATAGACAAATTTTAAAAATATAACAATTCTGGATATGGTTATGTCTACCTATAGTCCCAGCTACCTAGGAGGCTGCGGTGGGAGGATCCCCTGAATCCAGAGTTTGAGAGTGCAGTGAGCTAGGGCGGCACCACTGCACTCCAGCCTGGGCAACAGAGCGAGACCCAGTCTCTTCAAACAAACAAACAAACAAACAAACAGGAACTAAAAATTCTATAAACTGCAAATTGGAGGTTCAAATTGCTATGACAACTTTATGAGAAACCCTAGCTTTTGTCTATAAGGGGACATGATCAAGAGTGATCCCAACAGTTTCTGAATAGACAAAAACTGGTACTAACTTCAATGTCATCAACAGGAGAATTGATAAATGAATTCTGAGAACAATGCACAATAATGCTAATCAAGAATAAAAATTAATGGATGTGGGTGAATTTTACAAATAATATTTTTAACAGAAAACATCATTCAGAAAGATACACATAGTATGTTACCAAAAATGCTTTAAATAGTCCATTAATAACGTATAAATTGTGGTCAAAAGAATAGACACCAACTTCAGGTTAGTGGATAGCTGGAGAGACAGGCAGAGAGGGAGAGGGATAGGTGAAGGTACACAGAAGGAATTTCAATTTAATTTTTGAATTTTTAATTTTTTAAAGGCTTGAAGGACCTGTAAAATATAAAGATTTGCTAATCTGGGATTGTGATCACAGGATTTTCAACTGTGTGTGTGTATGTATTTGTGTTTGTGTGTATGTGTGTGTGTATGTATATATATGTATATGTTTGTCCTTTCACCTTGCTGTCTTCATCTGCTATTGCTCATAATCTTTGTATTGTTATTATTTTAAAATGTGATTGTTGTTTGCTCACACTGCCATAGACCCTGTGCTACGACCTTTGTGTGTACCTTCTCATTTAGTCATCATGAGGGACTATCATTATCCCTTTAGACAAATGAAGAGAACAAAGCTAAGGGAAGTGATCACAGTGCTGTGACTGGTAGGTTGGCAGTAGGGCCCAGGAGCCCACGTTATTAATCACATGTTGGAAAAGCTTGGAACTACTTGAGTGTGCAACCCAAATATTTATCATGTGAGCTCCCCTTCCTTTCTCAGTGGTGAGAAAAATGGAATAAATACTGTGAATGAGATGCATGTGGGGCTCTCATAAGAAGACTTAGATTTATCCTCAAGAGTAGAGAGAACAATGAAGCACAAAGGGCTTGAGACTTCCCAGGCAAGCTCCTGTCCTATTTTCCTTTACTCTTTATATCTCATGAATCCTACAAATATCCTATACTCTCTTTTCCAACTCCTCACCTTCTTTCTCTCCATAAGAAGATTTTCTTCACATATACTAAAGGACAGTGTTTGGAGAAGGGCCAGGAGATCACTGTGGACCAAATCATGAAATTCTGTGCCTCATCTCAATGAGGTTGCACCATTAACTGTTCAATCCATTAATCTGAGAAATATCATTTCTCCAGAAATGAAGACAAAATATAAGCAACTAAGTACCAAGAAAACTCAGTTTCTATCCCTGGTATAAGAAGTGCAGGTCATGTATATGAGAAATATGATTAATTTTCCTTTCTATTTCCAGTGACCATATTGTTCATTTGAGTCCTAAGTCAACAGATATTTGTCTTTTGCTTTTCAGGGACACAGTAGTAATTGGCATTTTGGTCTGGTAACACTGGAAATGTTTAACTACTTTGAATACTATACATTTAAACTACCCAAACTGACATGTTCTAAAGAATAATCTTGGCCGGGCAGGTTGGCTCACGCCTGTAATCCCAGCACTTTGGGAGGCAAGGCGGGTGGATCACGAGGTCAGGAATTCGAGACCAGCCTGGCCAATATGGTGAAACCTCGTCTCTACTAAAAATACAACAATTAGCCGGGTGTGGTGGCACACACCTCTAGTCCCAGCTGCTCAGGAGGCTGAGGCAGGAGAATTGCTTGAACCGGGAAGGCAGAGGTTGCAGTGAGCTGAGATCACATCCCTGCACTCCAGCCTGGGCAACAGAGCAAGATTCCATCCCAAACAAACAATCAAACAAAAGAATAATCTCAACTCCTCCCTTAGATTATACAAGTACCATGTGTGAGATTAAAGAAAAGAAAGAGAAAAGATTGGAACTTGAGTTTCTTCTTCATTAACTAAGGCCCAAGGGATATTTTACATCTTTTTCTTGGAAACTGAAGCTTCCACTCAGCCTTATGTTTCCCCTAGCCTCAGTTCGCAGTGGGGGTCTTCCACAGTAGTGCCTTCCTGGCTGCTCTTCACCCACCTATCCACTGTTCACCTTGGGATGGGCAGACACTTACATGAGCCATGGGCTTGGAAACAGAAACTTGGCTCAGAAAATACCTGACTTCTTTCTTTTTTTTAACCTTTATTTTCAGTTTGGTGTACAAATACAGGTTTGCAACATAGGTAAAATTGTGTCACGGGGATTTGTTGTACAGATTATTTTATCACCCAAGTATTAAGCCTGCTACCCATTAGTTATTTTTCCTGATTTCAAAACATACCCGGTTCAACCTTTTCTGTCTCTCTGTTTCAGAGCCAGCCTGTCCAGAAGACACACAGATATTAGTTTTGCCAACCTGTCCAGAAGACACACAGACACAAGTTTAGGAGGACCTACTTGTGTTAGACAGGCCTGCCATTTTTCCAGGGTTGTCTGTGACAATGTGGTGAAGTCTGTCTAATTCAACAAGGGACTTTCAGCAGCCAGAAACTATACTCTACAACCAGCTTTATCAGTAGTAAAGGCTGATATTTTCACTTGGATTTGTTCATTGTCTATTTTTAAAAATTTTCCAATTGGCTCGAAGCTCAAGAGGAGAAGAAAGGGAGTAATTTATTGACCACCCCCCCCCCTTTTTGTCATGCAATATCATGGGAGAGATAAATAAGAGGGGACCAAAAAAAAAAAAAGAGGAACAGTGAAAAATCTGCAGCACAGTGCTTCACTCAGCTCTGGAAGGAAGTCAAAAAGGAAAATTTAAGGTAAAAAAAAAAACTATGTTATTTTAAAACAGCTTATTGAAGAAAATAATAGTAACAGGAAAAATCAATAAAGTGCACAAAGCTGAATAAAAAGCAATGAAGTCTGGAGTAAAGGCAAACACTATTGTATTCAACAGAAGGAATCATGGGACTAATAACAATTATGTACTTTTTATAACATGAACAAATAAAACGTTTCCAATTGAAGCCACTGATCCCAATACCTTGGAGTGCTTGAGAATCAAAAAAAGCATTCAGAATCTTTTTAAAATGTCAATTCAATGCTTACAGTATATTATCAATATCAGTAAAGTGATATTTGCTGGAAAGTCACCCCAGAACTATAATGTCAATTATGTCTTAGAAAGCATGTAAGCACTATCCTCTCAGGAGCATTTCTGAAAGAATAATTTTTCTTTTTTAATTACTGGAGAGTCAGATCAGGACATTGGATGGAGGTCTTTTTACTCCCCACCTAACCCTAGGGCCAAAAAGGGAAGAACATAATTGAACTTCATCAACAATATTAACATGGTAGGAAAATGCAAAGCAACTCTATGTATATGGAATAAATCTTAGCTTATTCCTCCTGCATCTAACCTGTAGTCCCCAAAGACCAGGATCTGGGAAGGCCGATGAGAAGAGCCTTATTTGTTTATTTATTTTTTAGACAGAGTTTTGCTCTTGTTGCCCAGGCTGGAGTACAATGGCACAATCTCGACTCACCACAACCTACACCTCCCAGGTTCAAGCGATTCTCCTGCCTCAGCCTCCCGAGTAGCTGGGATTACAGGCATGCGCCACCACACCCAGCTAATTTTTTTTTTTTTTTTTTTTTTAAGCGAGAGGCGATTTCTCCATGTTGGTCAGGCTGGTCTCAAACTGCTGACCTCAGGTGATTTACCCACCTCGGACTCCCAAAGTTCTGGGATTACAGGCGTGAGCCACCACGCCCTGTTGAACCCTTATATTTTTATGTTGCTTGTTGCTGACCAATTCTGCCTACAGCTACTTATTTCTTTTTTAAATTCCTTGGGAAAACTGTACATCTCCTGGGAGCATGGCCCCCTGCTATATATTTTTCTCTCCAATCTGTTTATCGTATCTCTTAATTGGCTTGAATCCCCTGATTACGTTGGGAATTAAACCTCTCTTCCTATTTGGTTGTGTGGCAGCAGTTTGTTTGCAGTGTCTTTACTCAGACAAGACAAACCTTAATGCAAACAGGAACTTATCCCGCCTTGGTTTTCTAGGTTGAAGGATTGCACCCCACTCCATCTGATCCCCTGCAAAATGCACTGTAATAAAGGCGTTCTAAAACTTTGTCATTTGCCAATGTGTAGGAATCAAGGTCCAGAAGGAAAAACTGGTTTGTGGAATGGCTGCCATTTTGTGAATATTATGATAAAAGACCATGGTATTTTATTGAAGGCAACAGAGCCCAGTAGCAGCAGACCGTCAGGAAGGAGCGAGGAGATACCAGGAGGAGGGGAGAGCGCACTCAGAATTTTCTCTGCTTCATGTTTCCTGTGCCTAAAAGGATCCTTTTATTTATTTTTTCTCCCTGATGGATTCTTACTCATTCTCCAAGGCTCAGCTTAACCACCATCTCCTCTGTGGAGTTGTTTTGTATGGACTCTTCCTCCTCTGCATTTCTTCTTTTTCTGTACCTCAGAAGAGGCCATGCCTTCATCCTGTAGGCTATGGTAGTCACACGCACACCTCCCCCTGCTGGGAACCTTGGAAGAAGAGATCATGCTTTATTTCTCTGTATTTTCTAAGATTGGGAACCCAGTAGATAGGCAATCCAGGCAGGAATGAACAAACTGATGAATGAGTAAGCAAATGAAAAAAACTAGCAACATTTTTCCTTGGGTGGTCTGTGCACACACTGTCATCTAATTAAATGGTGCAGCAAGTAATTCTTGCTAAACGATTTGCAGAAACTAGCCCTGGCAACTTTCTTCTTGCCCATCAAAACCTTGGAAATCACTTAATTCCTCTCTCACACTTTCATCTCCTCTTGTTGATTCCATGCCTGAAATATTTCTCACCTCTTTCCATTTCCCCTATACCAAGGTTTTCCATGCCCCCTCCTCATCCCTCTTCTTACCATTCTACTTGGCAGCATGGTTGTACCTGTTCATGATTCATTTCAGTTCCTTCTACCACCACCCTTCAAACAGCAGTTTTATACCAAGAGTAAAATGGATGTGTTTACAGAGATAACTTTAGAATGCACTTGTTAACTGTTAGAGGAACATGATATATCACTATATGTTAAAATTATCTGAGATGTTAGGGATGTTAATAAAATAAATTGGAAAGAGATGTGCATGCAGGGCCCTTATCATTCAAGATAACATCGGAAGCTCAAAAGCAGACTCCCCTGTGTAACTGAGGGGAACGTTTTACAAGATTAAAATGTTCCAAGCACTGTCGGCTCTGACAATGGCATTAAACAATTTTTCACAAGGGGTGGAAATAAAACCAGATCTAATAAGAAAGATCCTTATGTGGCTGCATGATGAGAAGATGAAAGACGCAACTATTGCAGGAAGGATGGCCCTGACACGCAGGGGTGCCAGGCGATTCACAAAATCCTGCATGGGTGTAAGTTTCCGCCTGACACTTTAATAACAAAAATATCTCTTTTTAACTGGTGTTAGCTTATTTTTCCCTCTGGACTTTCTTTTTCTATTTCTTACCGAACGCGAATAACCTATTATCAACTCCTGATAATATGTGGTGGTTTTAACTTCAGCTCCTGAAGCTGAGTCTTGGGAACTGATGAATAAGACATTTTTCTTCACATTCTATTGTGAAAACATTCCTGGTATTTCTCTTATTTCCTGTGCCTTAGAGAACTCAGTAGGGTGCTGAATTTCAGTAGAGATACAAATGTACTTGCAAACTTGGCATTGATTCATCATGATCTTTCCTGCAAGGGAAAAATAGAGATTGTTTCTGCTGTGCAGACTTCCCTAGAAGAGTTTGACTTCTAACACCTCTGACAGGTAGTCTAATTGGATTTAGAAGATGGTATGAATCTCTTTTGGCAACAATGAAAGGCACACAGAGGCCTAAGGGCAGCCACCATTTATTTATTTATAACACATTTTATTTCAAAAAAATGTTAAGCCAATGCCTGCTCCTGAGTCTACATCAATACTTTTGACACATAAAAAAACATAAATCACAAATTTAATACATTCTCTCTAAGTTTTCCTAATGACAAATTCAATGGTCTCATGCCGTCTTTCAAATTAAGCAACCTAGTTTAGTCTCTTCTGTTTTCATGTATGATAACCCGCCTTGCCAATGCACCTGGTCCTTTAAATATCAATCTATATTTTTCCTGAAATGGAGGATACCTAATAATTATCTGGAACTAAATAGTGGATTGAATGGAAACTCTGCTGTCCACACCTTTGACAATTATACCACTGGTTCCTCATAAAGGAACCTCCAAATGTCAAAGCATAGAAGAAAGAATGAGAACTTTCTGCAGTCCATCATCTGTAATAAAGGAATGTTATGGAATACATGGAGAGAATGCCTGAATACAGCATTGGAAAGTGAAGAATTTGAATAGTATAGAGTAGAGGACAGAGGAGCATCTTTTTAAATTAATTGAATTAACCAAACTTAGTACAGTATTAATAGCCCTTTATGAGAAACAATTAAATATAGCAAAAATTGTGGTATTCCAAAGAACTATTCTAAAAGACATACAAATGGAAAGCCTGAGTGTGAATATGCATGCATGATAACTTGGAGAAAATTCCAAAGTTTGAGTTTTCCAATTCTTGAGGCTGTTCTATTAATAATATTCATCAAAATATTGGTTTCACTCAAAGGAATTGAGACTGTGGCTTCAGAAGGAAACATTTAACCAGATATATTTATATATGCAACCAGTGGAAGGAAGAAAATGTATTACTTCTCTTTCAATAACACAACATCTCTATTTTACCCTTCTACCTGGAGGGTACAGATAGAGTCCAGAGGAAAATCAGCTATTTCTGAATTTTTAGGAATGGTATTATCTAATCGTGAGCTACCTGGGGCCGGTGCTAGGGAGCACAGCGCCCACATGTGGGCATGTGTGATTTGCCACTGCTCTGTGCAGGTGAATTTAATCAACACCTTTCACTTTCTCCCCCAAGACACCAGCCCGCTAAAATGCATGGGGTTGGGGAGGGGGATGGTGGAGAAGGGTGGGAGAAGGGGCTCTGGATGTACACAAATCATTCGGAAAGGCAAACCGTCTCTGTTTTGGAAAATAAAGTTTTATGGACAGCTATGCCCATTTGTTTACATATTGTCTATGGCTGCTTTCACACAACAGAGTTGCATAGTTATGACAGACAGTAGATTGCAGAAAAAAGCAAAGATATTCAATGTGTGTCCCTTTACAGAAAAAGTTTGCCAACCTCTGCTTTTAACTCGTAGATTTACCTACAAGCCCGTCTGGAGATTTTCAGAGATCCATTCATCCAATCCTCCAGAATATCAGCAATGTTTCCTTTACATTTGTGATTATACCTTCCTGCATTTCCTAAAACTGGAGGGAATATTTTTTTTTCAGTGTTATCAGAAGACACTAGAGTCTACATTTGTTAACTCGTTTATATAAATGGGTGAAAAATCAGAGAGGACCACAGGAAACTTGTATTTTAAATAGCTTCCAATCACTGAGCCATAGAGAGTGATACCATGATCCAAGCCAAAGAGTGAGTACCGCCGTATAACAACCTCACCCCCAAACCAGGAGGTTTGAATCTGGGAGCCATAGCCCCAGAGGCATTCTACTGCTGCCACTGCTGATAAACCCAGCTGTCACACCAAGAAAGATCAGTTCCCAGACTGACAACAAAGACTTCAGTGGTACCTACTTGCAGAGGTTGGCAAAAGATGCCACATGGGCCAGGTGTTCACAGCCTATCTCCTCCTCCATAAACAATGCAGGATGTTTTATGCTCACAGCAGAGTAATGACGCTAAGAGACTGAATGATTAAATGCCAGTCTGCCAGCCAGAGTACATTTGTTTTCTGCTTGAAAAAGCCACTTTCATTTTGTATGACAGCTTTCTTAACTGCAACATAGCTCAGAAAATGACAGAGAGCGAATGAGAATAAGTGATTGTAAACTGGCAAACAACTATTTGCTACTATTTGAACTACCATTAAACTGTTCATTCAATTTCTACTGAGAAGCCATCAGTCAGCTGTAGAACCAGAATGTAAGCATTATTTATTTGGTGGCATTACAGTGCCATCTAATCTTGGAGAAAATCCTTTAGACAAAAATCAGAGTATCCAAAAATTGCCTTGACATTCAGTGGCAAAATACAATGCTTAACCATAGCTTCTTGCATTTCTGTATTCTTTTTCTCATTATTATTACTGAGATACTTGAATTCCACTCTCATTCCAATATCATGCCTTCAATAGTATCATTTTTCTCACTAGCTGCCTACGCAGGCCAGGAATTGTTAACACAGAGCAAAGCTAAAGTTTTGTAAAATGTTCAAGGGCTACTCCTGGCTCCCATTTAGTATCATTCATTTCCTTTGGGAATATGCCCTTTCACAATTTCCTAAGACAGCCTTGTTCACCATGGAAGAAACAGAAAATGTAAAAATAGCAAGGTCAGCTACTAGGTGCTCTGCCTACTTTACCTTATTTAAACCTCTTAATCTTAATGAGGTAGGTAGTTTGCCTCTGTTATAGACAAAAAAGTTGAGGCTTATGTAGATTAAAGGATTTGCCGAAAAGTTGGAGTTGGATATCAAGTCTGACTGACCCTAAATTCATCTTATGAAGTTGCTCCTCAAAGAAAGCTAATGTTATTGTCTATTCCATCGAAAGTAAAGAAATTTAAATACTCCAAAGGAGTCAGTATTTATTGTGTATATAGATAGGAATTTGAAGTAATGAAGTAAATCATTTTTAGGCAAATGTCAGTGTTAGAGTTCCATATGAGTTAATTTTTCATATGTGAATACTGGAAGATTATGTCCTTAGTCTAATGATATTGACCACATTGAAATCACGTTTTAGAAATTTTCTAAGACCCCCTTCATACATGGAGTCACAGGTCTTTTGCTTTTGTTTTTGTTGTTTGTTTGCTCATTTGTCTGCTTATTTTTAAAGTTAGCTATTTTTTTCTTAGCCCTTTATTGTCTCAAAGTGAATTGGTGTTTGATAACAGCTGAATTAATTTGGAGTCAAGTTTAGTGTTAGTGAATAGATCAAATTATTTAATATCACTTTGTGTCTAAAAAGGGCTGATCATATGGTGAATGGATGTAAGTTAGTGCACCTCATAAATGAAACATTTGAGTATTTATAACACTGTCATAATGGTTTCCCAAGGATGTTAATTAGACAAAAAATAAACTTTCTGGAGGATGTTTTGGCCATATGTATCAGGAATTTTACATTTTATACATGTTTTAGCACAACAATTCCATTTATAGAAACTTATGTTAAAGAAATAAACAAGATGTATACTAAGATTTTTTTTAGAATACTCATCAGTGCATTATTTGAAAAAGTAAAAATAAAAATCAACATATCTAACATGAGAAATTAGTCAATTATTATCCAACTATATAATAAAATATGCCTTCATTTAAAACAATGTTATAATATGTAATGGTTCAATAAATATACATAATATGTTTAAAATATTTTTAAAATTTAGTACAATATACTTCTATTTTTGTGATATCAATATTCTTTATGCATAAATATTATTCTTTAATATGTGAAGAGAAGTATGTATACTGAAAGAAAAAAATTATGTGCATTTTCTCTCCAAATTTTCTATAGCACGTGTGTTAATTTTGTAATACAAATATTTAAAAACCTATTTTAAAAACTTGATTTGATCTATAGACATAATTTATACATTTTACAGTGGTAGATAAACCACTTGCTTTAAATAATAGAAATTCATCATAGCACCTTTCAAAAATATAGTCTTCATAGACTGGAAGAGAATATTTGCAAAAGACACATTTGATTAAAGACTATTACTCAACACAAAAGAAGAACCCTTAAAACTCCACACTAAGAAAATAAACAACCTGTTGGAAAAAAAATGGTCAAAAGATCTGAATAGACACCTCGCCAGAGAAGATATACAGATGGCAAATAAGCATATAGAAAGATGTTCAACATCTCATATCATTAGGGAATTGCAAATTAAAATAATGACAAAAATCTAAAACACTAACAACACCAAGTGCTGGTGAAGATATGGAGCAACGGGAACTTTCATTTATTGCTGGTGGCAATGCAGAATGGTACAGCATTTGCAAGACATTTTGGAAGCATTTAGAATGCAGTTTAGCAGTTTCTTACAAAACTGAACTTTGTCCTACTATTCAATACAGCAGTTGCTCTCCTTGATATTTACATAAGTGAACTGAAAACTATGTCCACACAAAAACCTACACATGAATGTTTATACTGTACTGGCTTTATTCATAATTGTAAAAACTTGGAAGCAAACAAGATGTCCTTCAGTAAGTGAATAAATAAACAAATTGTGATATAGTCAGACAATGAAATATTACTCAGCACTAAAAAGAAATGAGCCATCAAGCCATGAAAGGCCATGAAAAAAACTGACATGCATGTTACTAAATGAAAGAAGCCAATCTTAAAAAGGCTATATATTATTAAATTTATAATTCCAGCTGTATGACACTCTAAAAAAGTCAAAACTTTAGAGATAATAGAAAAGACCATTGGTCGGCAGGTGTTAAAAGAGCGGGAAGGATGAATAGGCAGAGCACAGAGAGCTTTTAGGCCAGTGAAAATACTCTGTATGATATCGCAATGGTGGCTACATGAACTATGTTAGCAGTGGAAATTATCGAAGTCATATGGCATCAAGATATGTTACCGGCAGCAAATCCATATGGGTCTGCGGCAACCTCACTTCTTGCCTCTTCAGAAGAAAGAATTTGAGGGGATTAAGGCAGAGGAGAGACTGAGGCAAGTTTTAGAGCAGGAGTGAAAGTTTATTAAAAAGCTTTTGAGCAGGAACAGAAGGAAGGAAAGTACTTGGAAGAGGGCCAAGTAGGTGACTTGAAAGACAAAAGTGTGGTTTGACTTTTTGACTTGGGGTTTTATGTGTTGGCATAATTCCGGGGTCTTGCATCCCTTCTCCCCTCATTCTTCCCTGCATTGGGCTGTCTGTAAGCATAGTGGCCTGCCAGCACTTTGGAGCGGCTGCATGCAGTGTGTTTACTGGAGTTGTATGCATGCTCATTTGAGGTGTTCTTCCCTTACCAGCTGAATGTCCCCAGAAGGTCATACACCAGTTAAACTCTGCCATTTTGCCTCTTAGTGTGCATGTGTGAACCCACTCACCCCACTCCTGAAATAACTTATCGGGAAGCTTCAGGTGTTTCTGTTTACTGGGAAACAGCCTTTCCTTGGCAGCGGGTGTGACCAATTATTATTTTAGAGAAACAGCTACCAACTACCTGACCATCACCTGATGGTTACCTGACATTCCTGGTATGTGTGGGGTCGTGGGTGGGGGTGGGGGAGCCCTCTTCTGCTCTGCTCATGTCTGACTAGTTACCTCCTGTAACAATTATACATTTGTCAAACCCATAGATTATACAATACTAGTAGTAAACCCTTATTAAACCCTTACATAAACTATAGTGTTTGGTTGATGATGTGTCAATGTAGGTTCATCACCTATAACAAATGTACCACTGTGGTTTGGGATGTCGATAGTGAGGGCAGCTATATATATGTGTGGGAACAGGAAGTATATGGGAATGCTCTGTGCTGTTGCTTAATTTTACTGTAAATCTAAAGCTGCTCTTAAAAAAAAATCCAACTTCATTAATTTTTAAAACATAAATCCTTAAACTGTTTATTTGCAGGAAGGTATAATCACAAATATAAACAAAACATTGCTGATATTCTGGAGAGTTAACTGAATGGATCTCTGAAAATCTCCAGACGGGCTTGTGGGTAAATATATGAGTTTAAAGCAGAGGTTGGCAAACTTTTTCTGTAAAGGGACACACATTGAATATCTTTTTTTTTTTTTTTTTTTCTGCAATCTGCTGTCTGTCATAAGTATGCAACTCTGTTGTGTGAAAGCAGCCATAGACAATATGTAAACAAATGGGCATAACTGTCCATAAAACTTCATTTTCCAAAACAGAGATAGTTTTCAAATCCCTGGTTTAAAGCAAGGGATGGGAATGCGGTATGGAAAGCATGAGTTAAGTGTGTACCAAAGCTTTGAAAGGGGTGAGAGGAGTTCTGCTCACTGTGAGGCTGGTGGAGAGCTGGAAGAAAAGATAGATTCCTTGGGTCTCAAAAAAAGTTCTGTTAGGTTCTAGGTAATTGCAAAGAAGTCGTAGTTCTCTCGAATAATACCAACAGATGTTGGATTTGTTTTCCAGGAACTGGAAATGAAATCCTTCGAAGAAAAAACAGATGGTTTGGAAATGGTAAAAGGTAACTTAACACTATTCTTTAACTTTCTCAGAGGGCAACTTGGAATAATAGCAACAAGGAAAATACTGAATCACTAATTTCCCAGAATTCAGCTACCTCAAAATAGAATCTCCTATCGGTCTAATCATTGCCTAAATCAAAGCATTACTTTTTACCAAGGAGTTAGAGGAGATGAGCCAGAGTCCTGCAGAAGTAGAAGAACATACTTAAAATGAAAAGTGAGATGTATTATATGGCAGAATTACATAAGATTTGCTGTTATTGGATTGAAGTTGACCTAATATACTATTATACTACCTTTCCAGTTTGTATAATATTTGGAAATATTATATTTTGTATTTGTATAATATTTGTATAATATTTGGAAATATTATATTTTATATTATATTCCAGTTTGTATAAAATTTTGGAAATATAATATACTATTATACTACCTTTCCAGTTTGTATAATACTTACTCAACTCTTTATAATTCTTTAAAAATGATTTGATAAAAATCCCATTCAGAGTATTATTACATTAGATGAGACATTAGTTTTCTTGTTAAACCTCAGAAATGTTCAACTAAATACCTTTAGGTATTTAGAACACTCTTAATTATATCTTTAAGATTTATTTTTTCAGTTTTATTACAAAACAAAAGTGTAAATTTAAAAAGGTAAATTGGAACTACAAAAATAGAAAAGATAAAACTCATACATGATACATTCTCTACCTGAGTATGTAGAGAATATCCTAATTAAAAATCAGATTCAATCACCATATATAATTCCAAAGATGTCTACTGAAGCCAGAACTGGAATGATAATTAGAGATAAAGATTTGTCTAAATGTTCTGTCTTTAAATATTTTTATATTATTGTGTATAATTGCCCTCCCATATTAATAAGAATCAAATTAGAATTCAACTCCTACAGGTGAGCCTGGTCAAATGTCCCCATTCAAGGACATCTTCATGTCAGTACATGCATGGATAAGATTCATTTTGTCCATGCCCTGGCATAGAGTTTTCGATGAGTTCATGTTTCTTCAGGATCAGTGGGCTACAGTCATGTAGTTATGACTATAACTCTGCTTGCCTAGCTAGCTAACTACTCTCATTACTAGAATCAAAAGAGAAAAATGTCTATGTATGAGAATAGAGTTGCCCTTCTGGATTTCAAGAATATAACAAATATGGGTTATTTATTTAGTATTTTGAAAATGTTGTCAATATTCTACCTCAGAATTAATGTAGATCTATGGTATATTAGTCCATTTTCATGCTGCTGATAAATATATACCTGAGACTGGGAAGAAAAAGAGATTTAGTTGGACTTACAGTTCCACATGGTTGAGGAGGCCTCAGAATCATGGTGGGAGGTGAAAGGCACTTCTTATATGGCAGTGGCAAGAGAAAATGAGAGAGATGCAGAAGCGGAAACCCCTGATAAACCCATCGGATCTCATGAGACTTATTCACTACCACGAGAACAGTATAAGGGAAACTGTCCCCATGATTCAAATTATCTCCCACCAGCTCCCTCCCACAACACGTGGGAATTATGGGAGAACAATTCAAGATGAGATTTGGGTGGGGACACAGAGTCAAAGTATATCATATGGCCTCCCTATGGCGTTATACAACTCTCTCATTACTCAATATTTACTGAGCATCTATTATGTGTCAGGTATTGTACTAGACACAATGTGATGAGCAAGACATGTTTTCCATTTTATGTGAGGCCTTTAAGACCGCCTGTGGAAACAATACCATTAGGTATTCAGTGTCACTCTGCACAGCAAGAAGCAAGGGAGAAAATAGTCCCTTACTATACACATTTAATTCTGAAAATCTGAGCTGTGGCATGATTTGGGCCCATTTCTGTGAGTAGGTGGGATGCAACTATTCAAAGAAGAATTTTAACTTCACAAAAATATTTCTATTCTACTATCTGCTTGATAATTAAAAAAAAACAGGGTGCAATCAAAAAGGAGCCCATGTTTTAAAATAAAATGTATAACTCCGTTAATATATGTGTGCATGTGTATGTGTGTTTATGTGTGTATATGTGTATATCTATGTATATGTGTGTATGTACACATTAGTCCACATAAACACATATATAAATACACATATAGGGAGTGATTAATGCTTTATATAATGGAAGAGATTAAAATATATGAATATATAAATAAAATGTATATATAAACAGAAAAATGAAAGAGTGGTTACAAAAATATTAATGATAATCTCAAAATTGTGGGATGGTATGTGACATTTTCTTTCATACTTTTTTATGTTGTTAGGATGTTTTACTATAAGCATGTGTTATATATATATATAATTAAACATAAGTAAAAGTGTTTATTGAGAAAAAAAGACCTGTGTAGCAATGCTAACTACCTGGCTCTCACCATAAAATATAAACTCAAATGGACTGTCACTGACATTTTTTTCAAGTATGCAGCAAAGAGAAACAAGATAATCAATTGAAAAACATGCAATTTGTTCACTTCCAATGTCTTGTTTTAGCTCTGGACTCAACCAGACCATTCCAGAGCTGTGTACATGGGTTATCTTGCCTTATTTTTATCTTTCCCAGCCCCCACCACTGGCATTTTGACATTGTATTAAATGAAGCAAAGAAATAAAATTACTGAAAAACTAACATACCAAAGATTTGCAACATAAAGGTGCACAAAGGAACCTTCTGTTACACAAAATTAGGAAAAAAGCATTCTTTCTCTTAGAATTTAGTATGCTTTATGAAGTATGTGAATTTTGACACTTGTGACATGTCCTATTTTGCTTTGACTGAGAGGAATCTTTTAGCTCAGACATTTGTAATCTAAATCTAATTACAATATATCAGTGTTTTTCAACCTCTTTCCCCCATTATTGCCTCCCTAGGGAGCCTTTTAAGGCATACTTTTTCTAGCCAATTATGGCTCCCCATGAAATTTTAATACTACAGATATACTACATATCTGTTTATGTATTGTATGTATATTTGTGCTTTATACATAAAGAGTAAGATTTTTTGCACCCCCTCAAGCATTAATGCCTCATCAAAAATACAAGCTGTATAGTAATGGATGACTTACAGGCACTTACATAGACATTTCTCTGTGTTAAGTTGCCATTCTATTTAATTTTCTCTGGTTCTCTATATGTATATCCATATACAGAAACACACACAGAGATGTATAATCAAATATATTTCCTGAACGCGTTCTTGTAAAGAACTTCAAATTCACATAATCTGATATATCATTACATGTAAAATAAAGACATTAGCAAGATGGCAGAGTAGGAGATGTCAGCCTTCAATACCCAACAAAAAAATCACACAGCTATCCACGAACAAAAATAGCCTTGAGAGGACTCAATAGTTCTTACAAAGGCACAAATAACTTACATTCGGGAAAGAGCACCCTCTTCAATAGATGGTGCTGGAAAAATTGGATATCCATATGCAGAATAATGAAACTATACCGCTATCTCTCACCACATTAAAAAATTAACTCAAGATGAATTAAAGACTTAAATGTAAGACCCAAAACTATAAAACTATTAGAACAAAACATAAGGAAAACACTTCAGGACATTAGTCTACCCAAAGATCTTATGGCTAAGACCTCAAAAGCACAGACCAAAAAAAAAAAAAATCCAAAATAGACAACTGGGAGTATATTAAACTGAGAAGTTTCTGCACAGCAAATGAAACAACCAGCAACCTGTTGAATGGGAGAAAATATCTGCAAGTTGTTCATCAGACAAAAAAACTCATATCTAGAATATACAAGAAACACAAACAATTTGAGTACAAAAATCAAATAGTCTGCCAGGTGTAATGTCTCATGCCTATAATCCCAGCACTTTAGGAGGCTGAGGCAGGAGGACTGCTTGAGCCCAGGAGTTCAAGACAAGCCTGGGCAATGTAGCGAGACCCTGTCTCTACAAACAAATAGAAAAAGTAGCCTATGGTGGTGCATGGCCTAGAGTCCCAGCTACTCAGGAGGCTGAGGTGGAAGGGTCACTTGAACCCAGGAGTTTGAGGATAGAGTGAGCTATGATGCTGCCACTGTACTCCAGCCATTTTAAGATACAGAGTGATATCCTGTATCTTTAATAATATTAATAACACTAATGACAAAACAATTCCACTAAAAAGTGGGCAAAGGACATGAATGGACATTTCTCCAAAGAAAACATATAAATGGCTAACAGGTATATGAATGAATACTCAACATCACTAATCATCAGAGAAATGCAAATCAAAGCCACAATGAGATATCATCATACCCCAGTTAGAATGGCAAGGAAGTAGAGAAAAGGAAACTCTCATACATTGTTGGTGGGAATATTGCTTTACTAGAGCCACTATGAAAAACAGTATGGAGATTTCTTTAAAAACTAAAAATAGAACTATCATATCCAGCAATCCCACTATTGGGTATTTATATAAAGGGAAAGAAATCAATATATCAAAGGGTAACCTGCACTTCCATGTTTACTGCAGCGCTATTTACAAGAGCAATGAAATGGAATCAACCTAATATCCATTAACAAATGAATACATAGAGAAAGTCTGGTATACATACACCATAGAGTACTATTCAGCCACAGCAAGCAATGAAATCACGACATTTGCAGCAACATGGATGAAACTGAAGGTAATTATGTTAAGTGAAATAAGCCAGACACAGAAAGACAAATTTTGCATGTTCGCACTCATATATGGGAGCTAAAATGTTGATCTCATGAAGGTTAGAGTAGAATGATATCAAAGGCTGGACAGAGTGTGTGGGCAGGAGGAGTGGATGAAGACAGGTTAATAAATGGGCTATAAACATACAGTTTCATAGAAAGGATAAATTCTAATGTTCAATATCAGAATAGAGTGACTGTAGTTAGCAACAATGTATTGTATACTTCAAAGGAGCTAGAAGAGAGTTCCCAACCCATAGAAATGGTAAATACTGGCCAGTTGCAATGGCTCATGCCTGTAATCCCAGAAGTTTGGGAGGCCAAGGTGGGAGGATCACTTGAGGCCAGGAGTTTGAGAACAACTGGGGTCAACATAGTGAAACCCCATCTCTACCAAAAAAAAAAAATAGCTGGTGCATGCCTATGGTCCCACCTACTCAAGCAGCTGAGGGAGTTTGAGGCTGCAGTGAGCCATTATCATGCCACTGCACCCCAGCCTGTCTGACAGAGTGAGACCCTTTCTTTAAAACAAAAGAACAAAATAAATGATAAATACTCAAGGTGATGTATAATTTGAAAACCCTGACTTGATCATTACACATTCTATGCATGTAACAAAATATCACATGTACTCCATAAATATGTAAAATATCATGTATCAATAAAAATTTTAAAAAGAATTTACAGTAACACAGTGGAGCAAAAAAAGAAGAGCACTTCACAGAGAGAATCACTGGGGAGACTGGTATACCTGCAAGGTGTGGCAATGGCTAGGAACAAAAAAGAATGATAGAACTGTATAAGCTACGGGGTGGGTGCCACTGGGTGGTCCTCTGTAGCTCACCCTACAGAGAACCCTGGGAGACTTTGACATTGAAGACTTCAATGGTTCCAGTGACAACCACCCCAGCATTCACAGAAGAGGACTCCATAGTGTTTGTTGACAATGACCACAGTGGCCCCCTCTTTAGAGGTCACTGGCAGCATTTGTCACCGAGGTAATCAACAGCCATCACTGCCACAGGCCCCATGGAAATGGAGTTGATGCTGCACACCCCAGCAGGACCTGCTGTTGTACCACATCAGAACACAGGCTACCACCTCCCCCATGCCACAATGCCACATACACTCTGAACCCAGAGCCACAGCTGCTCTGAATAACCTTCATTCCAGAAACCAGCTCTGTAGCTGCTCTATGTGTGTACCTCTGCTTCATAACTTGCCTCTGAAAAACTGTGTATGTTAGTTTCTTCTCATGCTGCTATGAAGAAATACTGAGACTAGGTAATTTATAAAGGTAAGAGGTTTAATTGACTCACAGTTCTGCGGGGCTGGGGAGGCCTCAGGAAACTTATAATCATGGCAGAATGGGAAGCAATCACATCCTTCATCACATGGCAGCAGCAAGGAGAAGAATAATTGCCCAGCAAAGGGGAAAGCCCATTATAAAATTGTCAGATCTCATGAGAACTAACTCACTATCACAGGAAAAGGATAGAGGAACCGCCATCCACCTGGTCCCTCCCACCACATGTGGGCATTATAGGAACTACAATTCAAGATGAAATTTGGGTGGGAACACAGTCAAACCATATCACTGTGCACACTTGCATCTCAGGCACTGAAGCAATCACCACTATGAGCTAGCTGGTGTCCCAGATAACAGAGCAGCTGTTGTTCTGAGTGTCTGTGCTTTAGACTCTAGTTTCTTGACTGCTCCATGAGTGCCTGTACATCAGACACCAGTGCCACAACCACCAGAAGGCTTTCTGCAAGCACCCAGCCCCAAGAGGGATACCAAGGACCATAACCTCCCCTGTGCAAGATAGAAAGAATAAGAGAATCTTAAGAGTCTTAAGAATGGGGTCATAACTTAAGACCCCAACAGCTCTCACTGCTGCTGTGGTCATCGGCAGCCTTGGTTATGGAGGACCCTTGCAATCTTCACCAAAATTGATCTTAGCTGACAGAACTGCATGCATCCTTCCCAGGATCTGGAACTACCACACCTCACCCAACCAGTGCTTTCCCACTGACCCACAGATGTCCCCATCAAAACCAGTCCATGATTTCTGGAACAGGTGACTCCTCCATCAAACATGCAGACATCAATCCAAGGGTAAAAGAGACACACACACACAAATCAAGGAAACATGACAACACCAGAAGAACACAATAGCTATCTAATAAGACCACAAAAAATGGAGATGTACAAATTTCCAGAGAAAGAATTCAAAGTAATTATTTCAAGGAAGCTCAGTAAACTACAAGAGAACATAAACAACTCAATAAAATCAGAAAAATACAATAAATGAGAATTTTTTCAAAAAATAGGAATTATATAAAAGAAAAAGTCTAGAGCTAATAATACAATTATGAAATGAGAAATGAAATAGAAAACATCAGCAGCAGACTTGATCAAGCAGAAGAAATGATTTGTGAAATCAAAGACAAATCATTTGAAATTATCCAGTTAGAGGAAACTAAATGAAAAGGGAATTAAAAAAGTAAAGAAAACCTACATGTATTTTGGGATATCATCTGTGAAATAATATTTACATAATGGGATTTTTGTTTGCTTGTTTGTTTCAAGTTATAAGGTTTATTGAACAGAAGTCAGCTGGCTCAGTGTCAGTGCGTAACCTTATCAGAAAAGATGATTAAATATTTTTCAAGATTTTCAACTCCATTCACATTGGGGCTTCTCCATGCTAGTTAACATAAAAACTGAAACATATAATTGTATTATTATGAAGTCTTATTTTTGCCTTAAATTATTTAATATTGAAACAAATTACTGATTATCATGTTCTGTTTTTAATCAAAAAGCTTATTTTGAAGTAAGCATTTTAATAATATATTAGGCATGTGATTATATACATTTTGTCATATATCTTATTTTAATTTTTAATATTTAAATTTGTAACATAGTCTTGTTTCATTGGATTATTTAATGTCACATTTTCTGTATCTTTGAGAGATGACACTGGTTTTCTGTTTTTGGCCTTCCTCTCCTTCCCTAGTGCCTTGACTCAGGACTTCGGGAGCTAGGAAGGCTGTAGAAACACAATATGGTGGTGGACTGTGCATAGAATATGGACAGGATGGGAGGAGAGCAGTGAGAGGAGGCAGCTGAGAATGACTTCCATGTTCTTGCCCTGGGAGACTGGACAATGGGACTCCCATTTGCCACGTCTGGAAATGTATACCAAGACCCCAGAGGTTGGGAGAGTGGGCATAAAGATGATGCATTTTGTGTAACAAGCAGCTTGAGTTTGATTGTCCATAGAGCATTCAGAAAAAATATTCAATTGACAGTAGGAAATAAGGATTTGGAGATCCAGGAGAGAGGTCTGGGTTGGTAAGGGGTATGTGAAAATCATTCATTTGCAAGGGCTAAAATAAAGCAGTGGATGTTGAGGAACTCAGCTGATGAGATTCTGAATGCCAAGAAGGGTAATTGAATGGAATCCAGAGAACACCCAGTACTGAATAGGGAGAGGTGCCATGGATAAGGTGGAAAGTCTATAGTATTTTATCCCTCGCTCCTCTCCCACCCTTCCCCCCAAGTCCCCAAAGTCCATTGTATCATTCTTATGCCTTTGCATCCTCATAGCTTAGTTCCCACATATCAGTGAGAACATCCAATGTTTGGTTTTCCGTTCCTGAGTTACTTCACTTAGAATAATACTCTCCAATCTCATCCAGGTCACTGTGAATGCCATTAATTCATTTCCTTTTATGGCTGAGTAGTATTTCATTGTGCGTGTATATATATATATAAATATATACACACACAATGAAATACTACTCAGCCACAAAAGGAATGTATATGTATATACATATGTATATATACATATATATCCATTGTATTTATATATATATACACACACACACATATACACATATATATATCCATTGTGTATATATATATATATACACAATGGAATCAACCCAAATGCACATCAGTCAAGTGAATAAAGAAACTGTGATTATATAAATATATATACATACAATTGATATATATATATCTCCATTATATATATATATCACAGTTGGAAATATATATATATCAATTGTGTGTATATATATGTATATATATATATATCCATTGTGTGTGTGTGTGTGTGTGTGTGTGTGTGTGTGTGTGTATATATATACATATCACAGTTTCTTTATCCATTTGTTGACTGATGTACATTTGGGTTGGTTCCACCATTTTGCAATTGTGAATTGTGCTTCTTGAAGCATGCATGTGCAAGTATCTTTTTTGTATAATGACTTCTTTTCCTCTGGGTAGATATATACCCAGGTGTATAATGTATACCAGGTGTATAATGACTTCTTTTCCTTTGGGTGGATGCAGTAGTGGAATTGCTGGATCAAATAGTAGTTCTACTTTTAGCTATTTACAGAATATACACACTGTTTTCCATAGTGGTTGTACTAGTTTACATTTTTAAAAGGAGAACAGAAAGAGAAAGAAAATAAAAAGCTTATTTAATAGAACAATGGCTAAAAACTTCCCAGATCTGGAGAGAGATATGGACATCCAAAACATAAAACGTAGTCACATACACAGGTTCTGTCCAGTTAAAAGAGGAAATTCACCAAGGGACATTAAAATAAAACTGTCAAAAATAAAAACAAAGAATTGTGAAGCAGCAAGAGAAAAGAAGCTCTTCTCATACAAGGGAATACTGATTTCAGCAGATTTCTCAGCAGAAACCTTGCAGGCCAGGAGAGAGTGAGATGACATATACAAGGTGCTGAAAGAAAAGAAACTGTCAACCAAGAATATTTTGCTCAAAATATCTGCTCTTCAGAAATGAAGGAGAGATAAAAACTTTCAGGCAAATAAAAGCTGAGAGACTTCATCACCCCTGGAATTGCCTTGAAGAAATCCTGAAGGAATTTCTTCAAGCTGAAACAAAATGATACAAATTAGTAACATGTAAATATGTGAAAGTATAAAACTCACTGGTAAGGAAAATGTATATTCAAATTCAGCATACCCTAATAATGTCTTGGTGATGTATAAATAACATAACTCTAGTATAAAGGCTAAAAACAAATTTATTGGAAAAATTATAGCTAAAATAATTACATAATGAATACACAATATAAAAATTATGAATAGCAACATCAAAAACATAAATGGGGGTAAGGTTAAAGGATAGAGTTTTTATACATAATCAAAGTTATTTTATTAGCATAAAATAGGCTTAAATTTTTTTTGTAAGCCTCATGGTAACCACACAAAGCAAAAACCTGTAGTTATACATAGAAGATAAAGACAAAGGAATCAAAGCATATCAATATGGAAAAATATTCAAATCACAAAGGAAGATATAGCAAGAGATGAAGAAAAAAACCAAATAACTACAAAGCAGCCAGAAAGCAATGAAGATAATGGGATTAGTAAGTTCTTACCTATCAGTAATTACTTTTAAGGTAAATTGATTAAATTCTCCAATCAAAGACAGAGTGTCAGAATGGATAAAAGAACAAGACTTAACTATTTTCTGCCTACAAGAGACTGTCTTCAGCTTTAAAGACATGCATAGGCTGAAAGTGAAGGATGGAAGAAAGATATTCCTTGTCATTGGAAAGCAAAAGAGAACAGGGGCAGCTATACTTATATCAACTATAATAGGCTTTAAGAAAAAAATATAAAAAGAGACAAAGAAGATTATAATGTAAAGATAAAGGGGTAAATTAATGAAGAGAATATAACAATTTTAAATATATATGCACCTAAACTTGGGACATTTAAATATAATATGCAAATATTAACAAATCTGAAAGTAGAAATAGACACCAACACAACACTAGGATACTGTAATATCTTACTTTCAGCAATAGATAGATCATCCAGATATGAAATAAATAAGGAACTCTGGACTTCAGTTACACTTTAGACCAATAAACATATACAGAACATTTAATCCAACAGCAGTAGAATGCACATTTTTCTGAAGTGCATGCAGAAAATTCTCCAGGACTGATCATATGTTAGGTTACAAAACAAGTATTTAAAATGTTTAAATATTAGAACATATCAAATATGTCTCCCAACCACAATGATATGAAACTAGAAATCAATAATAAGAGGAAAGCTAGAAAATTTACAAATAAGTGGAAATCAAACATCACACTCTTCAATAATTAATGGGTCAAAGAAGGAATCAAAAGACAAAAAAATGTTGAGACACATGAAAATGGAAACACAACATATAAAAATATTTCGGATGTAGCCTTTATACCTCAAGGAACTAGAAAAAGAAGAAAAAGCTAAGCCCAAAGCCAGCAGAAAAAAAGAAAATAACAAAGATCCAGAACAGAAGCAAAGGAAATACAGACATGAAAAGCAATAGAAAAGATTAGCAAAACTAAGAGCTGGTTTTTTGAAAAGACAAAATCTACAAAGCTTTAGCTAGACTAAGAAAAAAGAGAGAAAACTCAGATAAATCGAATCAGAAAGAGGAGACATTACAATTGATATTGCAGAAATAAAAATAATTATAAAAACTACTATGTGCAATTATAGCCAACAAATTAGATAATGTAGAAGAAATGAATACATTCCTTAAAACACACACCCTGCCAAAACTGAATCAGGAAGAAATAGAAAATCTGAATAGACCTATAAGAATTCAGGAGATTGAATTAGTAATCAAATAGCTTCCAACATAGAAAAGTCCAGGACCAGATCACTTCATGAGTGGTTTCTCCCAAATATTTAAAAAGAAATGCCAATCCTTCTCAAACTTTCCCAAAAAGTTGAAGAAGAGGAAACACTTCCAAACTTGTTTTACAAGGCCAATATTATCCTGACACCAAAAGCAGATAAGGGCACTATGAGAAAAGAAAATTACAGGTCAATAATTCTAATGAATAAATGCAAATATCCTCAACAAAATAGTAGCAAAACAAACTCAACAACATATTAAGAGGATAATTCACCATAACCAATGTGATATTTCCCTGAGAAGTAAGCATTTACCAGAACAATTAGGCAAAAAAAGAGAAAGAAATAAAAGGCATCCAGATCAGAAAAAAAAGTAAAATTGTCCCTGTTTGCAGATGACATGGTTCTATATATAGAAAATACTAAAGCATCCACAAAAAAAAAATATTATCACAAATAAATTTAGTAAACTTGTAGGATACAAAATTAACATGCAAAATGAATTGCATCTCTATACATTAATAATCAAATATCTAAAAGAGAAATTAAGAAAGCAATACCATCTACAGTAGCATCAGAAACAATAAAACACTTAGGATAAATTTAACCAAGGAGGTGAAAGATCTGTATACTGAAAGTTGTAAGGCATTGATGAAAGAAGCTGAAGAAGACAAAAATAAATGAAAACACATCTTGTTTTGGGATTGAGAGAATAAATATTATAAAAATATCCATATTATCTGTGATGGTTAATACTGAGTGTTAACTTGACTGGACTGAGGGATACAAAGTATTAATCCTGGTGGGTCTGTGAGGGTGTTGCCAAAGGAGATTAACATCTGAATCAGTGGGCTGGGAAAGGCAGACCCACCCTTAATCTGGTGGACACCATCTAATCAACTTCCAGTCATTATAAAGCAGGAGACAAATGTGAAAAAGAGAGATTGGCCTAGTCTCCTAGCCTACATCTTTCTCCATGCTGGATGCTTCCTGCCCTCGAAGATCGGACTCCAGGTTCTTCAGTTTTGAGACTCGGACTGGCTCTCCTTGCTCCTCAAGCTTGCAGACAGCCTATTGTGGGATCTTGTAACCATGTAAGCTAATAGTTAAGAAACTCACATATATATATTACCTATTAGCTCTGTCCCTCTAGAGAACTGTAACTAATACACTGCCCAACGTGATCTACATATTCAATGCAGTCCCTATGAAAATTTCAATGGCATTTTTCACAGAAATGAAAAGGAAATTTGGTCGGGCATGGTGGTTCATACCTGTAATCATAGCATTTTGGGAGGCTGAGGTGGGAGTATTACGTGAGGTAGGGAGTTTGAGAAGAGCCTGGCCAACATGGTGAAATCCCATCTCTACTAAAAATATGAAAAATTAGCTGGGCAAGGTGGCACGCACCTGTAATCCCAGCTACTTGAGAGGCTGAGGTGGGAGAATCACTTGAACCTGAGAGGTGGAGGTTGCAGTGAGCTGAGATCATGCCACTGCACTTCAGCCTGAGCAACAGAGTGAGACTCCATCTCAAAAAGAAAAAAAAAAGAAAATCCTAAAATTCATATGGAACCATAAGACTCTATAAATACAAGCAATCTTGAGAAGAATAATGCTGAAGGCATCATGCTTCATGCAACTGTATCACAAAGCTATAGTTATTAAAACAGGATCATGGCATAAAAATAGACATTAGAGCAACAGAACAGCATAGAAACCCCAGAAATAAAACCAAGGGTGCCAAGAATGCACAGTGACAAACGGATAGTCTCTTTAATAAATGGTGTTGGGAAAACTATATATCCACATGACAAAAAAGAAAAAGAAAAGCAAAGACTTGGAACCAACCCAAATGTCCAACAATGATACATTGGATTAAGAAAATGTGGCACGTATACACAATGGAATACTATGCGGCCATAAAAAAGGATGAGTTCATGTCCTTTGTAGGGACATGGATGAAGCTGGAAACCATCATTCTCAGCAAACTATCACAAGGACAAAAAACCAAACTCCGCATATTCTCACTCATAGGTGGGAATTGAACAATGAGAACACTTGGACACAGGAAGGGGAACATCACACACTGGGGCCTGTTGTGGGGTGGGGGGAGGGGGGAGGGATAGCATTAGGAGATATACCTAATGTAAATGATGAGTTAATGGGTGCAGCACACCAACATGGCACATGTATACATATGTAACAAACCTGCACATTGTGCACATGTACCCTAGAACTTAAAGTCTAATAAAAAAAATTAAAAAAAAGAAAAGAAACTACACTCCTATATTATACCACATACAGAAATGAACCAGAAATGGATTATAGACTTAAATGTAAGACCTAGTACTATAAAATTTATAGAAGAAAATTTAGGGAAAACTCTTTAAGGTTGGTCTTGGCAGTGAATTTTTGGATATGACACCAGAAGCACAGGCAATAAAAGCAGAAGTAAACACTTGGAACTACCTCAACTGAAAAAGCTTCTGCCCAGAAAATGAAACTAGAGGACATTATGCTAAATGAAATAACCTGGATGTTATTGTATTGTGTCACTTATATGTGGAATCTTAAAAAAAAATATAGTCCCACTCATAGAACCAGAGAGTAGAAAGGTGATTGCCAGGGCCTGGGGGATTAAAGAAGTGGGAAGATGTTGGTAAAAGGGGTCAAATTTTCAGTTATAAGATGAATATGTTCTGATGATACATAACGTACAGTCTGGTGACTACCATTCATAACACTGTTAATTAGCTTGATATGTTTATGTACATATATCAAATCGTCATATATATACTTTAAATGTACAAAATAACTTTTATCAATTTTACAATAGTACTGATTATAGTCCTTCATTTTACTTTTTCAGCCAAAAGCTGAAGAAAAAAGTAAAATGAGGGACTATAATCCGTACTATTCTTTACTGCAGACAAATTTTACATGGGAACTAGAGAGATTCTTTAGGGATTAAGTTTTGATCATGTTGATTAAAGTAAAACTCTCCTAGGATGTGTTGACGTGACCTAGAGAAAAAAAAATCATGAAGAGAGTTCATCTTGAGTATGCTTGTGCATTAGGAAATATCTATCAACAATAAATGCAGGGCAGAAGAAAACATTATAAACCAGAATATTATAAGCAGATTTTTCTGTCACAAGTGATTCTTTTATCAACACATCTATTTATTCTAGTACATGTTGCTATTTTACCAAGATCCTCACTTTTTAAATTCCATTCTATTCCCCATCTCTAACAATTTTCACCACTCTTTTTCCAGACCTTTTTGATCTCATCTATCTTGAGGGATGTGGCCTAAAGCACGTACAGTCCTCCATAGAAAAAGTAATGCCATGTTACAAAACAGGTTTCCTATTTTGATGCACCTGGACATACTGAGGACTAAACTGTCTTTAGAAGGGATGTGCACATCATATCAAGACACGAGACAACACCATCTGACTTCTGGAAATTATTTAAAACCTAAGTTTTGGGTATGGATTGCTGTTGGAGCCACATCTCTGAAGCACAATAATAAATGGATTCCAGAAACATGGACAGACCCAGAAGACTCCAAAGCAGGGACAATATTGCCTGTTTCTAGCAAACCCATAAAAATGAAACAATTGGGCACCAATTGTTTTAGAAAAGCCCACTATCTTCAATTGTGAGATGAAAAATGAGAAGAAAAATGTGTTAAGAAGGACCTAATTAAGAATTTTCATGTTACGTATTTGAACAACTTGACTCTGATGCAACATCATGATGTAGGGAGTGGTTGAGAAGTCATACTTGCTTTAGAGTTTATATTTTAGTGATGGAAAAGGCAGGCAGTAAATAATATGCAAAATAAAGCAGTGAAAATTAGAGTATGCTGGAAGATTTTAAGTGCTATGGAAAAAAATAGAAAGATTGAAAGGGAGCAAGGGGCATCAGTCCCTCTGGCACAGCAGAGTCGGGGGCCATTTGCTATTTTCAGTAATCAGTGTAGTCAGTAGTAATAGTAGTGGTAGTCATCAGTAGGTCTCACTGATAAGGGGAAATTTGAGCAAAAACCTTAAAGGATTTGAGGAAGAAAATTATGGTGATATTTGGGGAAATTGGATTGCAAGTAGAAGTTTTTACCAGTATGTGATCTCCTAAAATGGAGATACGCTGGGGTGTTCAAGGAGCAACTAGGGAGCCGGAGTGGCAGCTGCAGGGGGAAGCGGGAGGAGAGACGTGGACAGATTACGTCTGGGGCTGGATCATGGTAGGTCCCATAAGCCAGCGAAAGGACCTTGGGCTTTTCACATGACTGACAAGAGAGGCTATTTGCGGGCTTCAAGGAGGGAGTTTTACAATTTGATCTGGCTTCTCTGTGTTGAGACTATCAGGAGGTGGCAGAGTGGCTTAAAATATCAAGGAAATTAAATAATACCGTCAGATTTGTTTCCTTGGACTGCTGCAACAAATTACCACTAACTGGGTGTCTTCAAACAACATAAATTTATTCTTTCACAGTTCAGGAGGTCAGAAGTCTGAAATCGAGGTGCTACAGTGTTGGTTCCTGCTGGAGGCTCTAAGGGGAACTGGTTCTATGCCTCCCTCCACATTCTTGTGGCTGCAGGCAGCCCTTGGTATTCCCCGGCTTGCAGAAACATCACTCCACCTTCAGCTTCTGTTGTCACATGACCTTCCTTGTGTCTTCTCATGGTCTTCCCCGCTGTGTGTGTCAAATATCTCTCTCCTTTCTCTTATGAGAATGCCAGTTATTAAATGTAGGGCCCACCTTAAATCCAAGATGATCTCATTTCAAGACTTTTACCTTAATTACATCTGCAAAGACTGTATTTCCAAACAAGGTCACATTCACAGGTACCCGGGGTCGGGATTTAGACCCATCTTTTTGAAGAATGAAACACTACATTTATATTTTATCCAGAGGGCTGACTTCAGGGTTGGTTAGTTTTGAGGCATAGTTATGTCATCTGGGACCCAGAATCTTTCTGCTTTTTTTTTTTTCTTGTCGCCATCCTTAGTGTTCTGTTTCATCTTCAGTCTGTCTTTGTAGCCTCAAGATGGCTGCAACTATTACTGATGTCAGGTGCAGCTATGCCAACATCCTTAAGAAAAAAAACAACTGTCCCTCCCTTGTATTCTACTTGATCACATGAGGGCTAGAATTTGTTTGTCTCTTTTATTCGCTGCGGTCTCCCCAGCACCTGGAGCAGTGGATGGTACATTGCAGTGCTCAGCAAATATTAGTTGAATGAATTATTTTGCCAGGATTCTATAGCATGCCCATGCTTGCACGAAAGCAAAGTTTATGGGAATAGGTGTGAGGGCTTTGAGCAATCAACACTCCTAAGGCCTTAGCACCAAAGGGGCAAAAGCTTTGCTGTAGAGACAAAAAAAAATCAGTCCAGTTAGAAAGGAAGAAATAGCAGTGGAAATGGTTATTGGATAACTTATTTCAATGTTTTACAAAAGAATGTGTCAACTAAGTTTTGGTATACACAGAATTGATTATTTTCAGGTTTCTGATATGACTCAATGACACTTAAAAAGAAGTAAGTCGTATATACATGTGATTCCTTACAGACTTTCAAGCATTCGTCACTGCCTACATTTCAGCGTGGACACTCATCCTTCTTAATATCTTGTTTCTCATGACATTCCTGCATAAATCCTCATGTCATGCCATCAGCTTACATTGTACCTTTAGACAAAAAACTGTTTCCATAAAGGAATAATGTATTGATTTAATAAACTAGTTATAAACCATTAAATGATTCGGAAAAGACAGACCAATTCTGTAAAAACCATGGGATCATCTTTTATGAGCAAAGATTGAAACCACAGTGATTTTTTTTCTGAAGTAATTCATAAAAGTATTTAATACCCTCAGTTTTTTTTTCTAAGTGTTCTCCTGTCAAGGATTACATAATATATTAATATCATGACATCATAACATCCATTTCCCAAATTAATGCCTCTGAGGTCCACACTATTTTCTTCAATATTCATGTCAAGATCAATCAACTACAAAATAATTGCTATGAAATAGCTCTCAATATGTGTGTACCTTCCCATATGTGAATATAATTACAGTGTTTATTTTATATAATGCCTTATGTGCCTAGATGGATGTATTCAGACACTTGAAGACTTAATAACAACAAAAACTAACCACAGTCTCTATTGTATCAAAGGGCTGCAGAAGGAAATGAGGTGTAAAATAATATCTCTATGTGGTTAGCGAGTCACACTTTCAGGATTATTGATTGTCCTGCTAAGTGGGCAATTAAAATGAAAACCAAAGAGCTAAATATCCTCATACAAACATACAGACACTTATTTGAAAATTTACAAAGCAAAGTCATTAAAACACCTTCTATTCTTGAGCCTTGCCTTGAAGGTGAAATGGGATCCTGAAATTTGCTATATTCAGCTCATCAGAATTTATGGATGAATACTCACTACCCTGGGAGAGGAAAGTAACAGAGACAAGAAGAAATAAGATGAATGTATTCAAATCCAAATCGTGGAGCCTGATGGCTTGCATCCCAGAGTTTTTAAGGGATTGACTTGTTATTTTGTTGCAACTATCACAGCTGAAGAATCGATGTTGGAATTGTGCAGTGCCTAAAGGCTGAAAAAATGGGAATTTCTTAATTAAACAATAGCCGTGGAGGTGGGACTCATTAATATAGAACAGGAAATGGTAGAAAATACCAGGAAAAGTAGTTGAGAAGGCCGAACAGAAACATCTAAATTTCTTAAAAGATTATAAGTACCCGGGATTAGGCCACACTGTTTTGTAAAGAACAGATGCTTCATACGAATCTGTGACAAGCTGGGGAAAACAGTAGATTTAAAAAGAAATTGTCGTCCTGTTCTATATGACAAGTCATCAGACCCAGCCACTGTTTGGTGGGTGTATAGCTCAGTGTCTGGACACATCCAGAGAGCAGTCTTTCTGAAGGTGACCACACCTGTGAAAGAAGCCTCCTAGACAGAAAAATGTCATTAATTATATTGCTTTTGTCCTACCTGAATCACCACATCTTTTAGTATGGCTTTTTTGTTTTGTTTTGTTTTTCTTAGAAGCACTAGTTCGATTAACTGGATGACAATGAGTCACCTGGTTGGAACAAGTATTTACTGAATGAACACCAGTCCTATGGAATGCTCTGTGATAAATGTTAGGGGAGGGATGAAGAAACAGACCAACCTTCCTCAAGTGAGAGTTACTGAACTCTCACTGCGCAAAAGCCTCTAAGCCAGATGCTGTGAGGAAAGGATGGCTTGGAACTGTTAAAACGACATGGACTTTGGCCCCAATGTATAGTTTAGAAGTTAAGATAGCAAAGTTCTTTTCTTTAATAAATGATTTTGAACATCCACTCTGTGTCCCAAGGAATTCATGACCTGGCCATGTGGTTTCTAACTATGAACAAAGACATGGCTAGAATGTGCCAAGGAAAAATCTTAAAGAATGAGGTAGCAATTCAGTGGGTTATAATAGAAAGGTGGAATTTCAACAGATTTAGATAGGTGATTAGAGAATTCCAGGCAGCAGGAAAAGTATGAGCAGTGACTTAAAGGTGCATAGGAAAAGTTAAGGGAATCAAGCCACAGGCTTTGGCCAAAGACTAAGGAATGTGAAGGGGAATAAAAATGAGGAAACTAAGAGATAAGAATGTAAGTAATTTGAACTTAATTCTGGTAGCAAGAAGATATTAAAAAAAATCAGAGACGAGAGGCACAATCTTACATAGACATTGGAAATGCTAATCTAGTTTCTATGTGTAAAGTCCACTAAAACAGAAGGCATTTTGGAAGCAATATCAGTTTTAGGCCATTGATTCATGTTGGAGCTAAGGTAAGGCCTTTGGTGATGCCTGTAGAAACAACAGCAAAGAGATGAATGGCAGAGACTGTGAAAGTAATAAACAACAAAGAAGGGCTCACTGCTAAATTATTTGATACTCACTTTAAGTGCAATAAGGTCTTGGAAAATTAATAAAAATAAGACAGTAGGACTGCTGTTTTTTTTAGCCTTTATTATTTTTTATTATACTTTAAGTTCTAGGGTACATGTGCACAACGTGCAGGTTTGTTACATAGGTATACATGTGCCATGTTGGTTTGCTGCACCCATCAACTCATCATTTACATTAGGTATTTCTCCTACTGCTATCCCTCCCCCAGGCCCCCACACCCCGACAGGCCCCGGTGTATGATGTTCCCCACCCTGTGTCCATGTGTTCTTGTTATTCAGCTCCCACCTGTGAGTGACAACATGCGGTGTTTGGCTTTCTGTCCTTGTGATAGTTTGCTTAGAATGATGGTTTCCAGCTTCATCCATGTCCCTGCAAAGGACATGAACTCATCCTTTTTTATGGCTGCATAGTAGTCCATGGTGAATATGTGCCACATTTTCTTTCTTTTTCTTTTTTTTTTTGGAAATGGAGTCTCACTCTCTTGCCCAGGCTGGAGTGCAGTAGTGTGATCTTGGCTCACTGCAAGCTCCGCCTCCCAGGTTTATGCCATTCTCCTGCCTCAGCCTCTTGAGCAGCTGGGACTACAGGCACCCACCACCAGGCTCGGCTAATTTTTTGTATTTTTAGTAGAGATGGGATTTCACCATG
This sequence comes from Pongo pygmaeus, assembly GCF_028885625.2. NCBI lineage: Eukaryota > Metazoa > Chordata > Mammalia > Primates > Hominidae > Pongo > Pongo pygmaeus. The sequence continues at coordinate 67,178,088 of NC_072390.2, forward strand.
TTAGCCAGGATGGTCTCGATCTCCTGACCTTGTGATCCACTTGCCTTGGCCTCCCAAAGTGGTGGGATTACAGGCGTGAGCTGCCGCGCCTGGCCTGTTCCACATTTTCTTAATCCAGTCTATCATTGATGGACATTTGGGTTGTTCCCAAGTCTTTGCTATTGTGAATAGTGCCACAGTAAACATACGTGTGCATGTGTCTTTATAGGAGCATGATTTATAATCCTTTGGGTATATACCCAGTAATGTGATCACTGGGTCAAATGGTGTTTCTAGTTCTAGATCCTTGAGAAATCGCCACACTGTCTTCCACAATGGTTGAACTAATTTACACTCCCACCAACAGTGTAAAAGTGTTCCTATTTCTCCATATCCTCTCCAGCATCTGTCGTTTCCTGACTTTTTAATGATCGCCATTCTAACTGGTGTGAGATGGTATCTCATTGTTGTTTTTATTTGCATTTCTCTGATGACCAGTGAAAAATGATGATGATCATTTTTTCATATGTCTGTTGGCTGCATATATGTCTTCTTTTGAGAAGTGTCTGTTCATATCCTTTGCCCACTTTTTGATGGGGTTTTTTTTTCTTGTACATTTATTTAAGTTCTTTGTGAATTCTGGATATTAGCCCTTTGTCGGATGGGTAGATTGCAAAGACTTTCTCCTATTCTTTGCAATAGGCAGCAGAGTGAATAGGCTGCCTGTTCAATCTGATGATAGTTGCTTTTGCTGTGCAGAAGCTCTTTAATTAGATCCCATTTGTCTATTTTGGCTTTTGTTGCCATTGCTTTTAGTATTTTAGTCATGAAGTCTTTGCCCATACCTATGTCCTGAATGGTATTGCCTAGGTTTTCTTCTAGGGTTTTTATGGTGTTAGGTCTTACATTTAAGTCTTTAATCCATCTTTAGTTACTTTTTGTATATGGTGTAAGGAAGGGATCCAGTTTCAGCTTTCTACATATGGCTAGCCAGTTTTCCCAGCACTGTTTATTAAATAGGGAATCCTTTCTCTATTGCTTGTTTTTGTCAGGTTTGTCAAAGATCAGATGGTTGTAGATGTGTGGTGTTATTTCTGAGGCCTCTGTTCTGTTCCATTGGTCTATATCTCTGTTTTGGTACTAGTACCATGCTGTTTTGGTTACTGTAGCCTTGTAGTATAGTTTGAAGTCAGGTAGCGTGATGCCTCCAGCTTTGACTGCTGTTATTTTTTAAAGCCCTTTTCACACTGACCTACAGTTTTATATATTAAATATTGAGTTTGAGAGTGGAACATTAATATAATGGTAGTAAGCATTCTCCATTGACATAGCTCTGGTATATTCAGTTCAATTCCTCACATGTTACAGAGGAGTTGGTTTCTCCTCTATAACAGTTTTCTAGATGGTTGAGATTCACATTGGTCTTACCAGTGTACCATGAGGTGCTTGAGGCTAGTGTCCTCAGAGTAGCCTAGCAAGAGAAGAGTCAAATACTGTCAGGTTCCTGGCATTTCACCTCCTTGCCAGTATCTAATGAGTACATTAGGCCATAGAAATGCAAGATCCTTTCATATAAAGAGCAATTGGTTGGCATGGATCATGGTTGCAGCCCCAAAGCAGTTTCTAATAATATGAATTAAGTCAGCTGGTGTGGTCTGTATCCATCAGGTACCCTCCATGCCCTGGCCCACTCCATGACCACCTCCTTGATTGGAATCCCTGGAATTCACAGTTCTCTGCATCTTTCTTCCATGCTCCCCAGCCTCACCATTTTTCCTATTCCCACACCATATATTCCTGGTGTCAAAAGCCTAGGTCTCTCTGTCTCTCATATTGCCTCTCCTAGCACAAGGGAAAGTCCCTCAGCTGGCCAATGGAGGCCAACTCATCCAGCAGTGAGAAAAATATTAATAACTTTCCTCAAGGATGGAGAAGACTCAGTTTATAAAACCAAATAGCTTTCATTCTGTCCTGGCTGTGAGGATAATTCACCCTCTGTACCAGAATGTAAGAATGAGTCTAATGCAAAAATAAAAAAGCAAAACAAGTTGAGTTTTGTATTAAAATAGGTTTAACTTCTTATCCTGTTACATTAGTGAGACTTTTTTCATTGAGATGTACAGATTGTAGAATGTTTTCATGCATGTTATCTCTCCTTTTATGCTTATAACAATCCTGAGTGCCATCATTCTCTTTGACCAGTTAAGAATCTGAGGCAGCAGGCATGGCATGCTGGATATCACATGATTGGAAATATCAAAGTTAGCAGGAGAACTTAAGGCTGATTTTCCAACTCTACTTGTTTAATATATTGCCTATTGACAGAAGCGCTGAAAAACATTTACAATGCCTTAGCTTACCTTTAATTTTGTCATTCTGTTTTTCTCATTGACCAACAAAAGGAATTGGTAAAATGTGAGGAATTAATCACTTGAAGGAATTGGTTCAATGCATGATTTCTCTCTGCTTTTGATTGGATGTTTCCTTAATATCCATGTATTGTATATTTATGGTGTTGCAGGCACTGTTTTTGATTCTATGGATACATGGATCAAAAAGTCATAATTCCTTCCTTTCTGGTACTCAATACCCAGAGAAGAAAACTGGTAACATCAATAATAAACTATCCCACAACATACGTATTTAGTATCAACCATTTAGAATAATGCTGGGTATTAAGCTCCTTTTCTTTCTATACTCCTTCCTTACAAATATTTGGTTCACCTAGGTGTTTTCTGTTTCTGTAGCCTATACCTCTCAACATGGTGGTGGTTATTATTTGACTAGTTTCTCTATTTTCAGAAAATGTCTGTGGCCCAAGTCTTCCTACCTGTACACAACCATATCTAAAGGAGAGGGGAGAATTCCCTTCCCATACCTCTAGCAGATTGCTCTTGATGTATTGGGTTTTTGCCTGTGATCTGGCTACAAGGGAAATAGGGGAAGCAAAGAAATTCCTCTACAAACGGGAAAAGCAAAGAAATTCCTCTATGAGCCCCTGCCAACCTGGACAAATTCCTCTATGTGCCCACTCCCCAACCTGGTGTGGGGAGGAATTAAAGGCTACTGAGTAAATAACCAGTAGAGACTGCCACAGTCAATCACAGTAAAATTGCCATACTTAATTTTTGAATGTATTAATATGATTATTTTTATTGTTGGTGAGGTCTTGATATAATGTGATGAAAACTGAAAAGGGATACCATGATGGTAGCTGATTATAATAAAATATATCTCTATTCTGCAAATAAAAAGTTATTACCTCCAATTCTTGGACCATGGACAGTTCACATTTACCATTGTCATCACTGTGATCATCATCATTACTGTGAATCGTTCTCATCAAACAGCATTCATTTGGTTCTCTGCTTACAAAAGATGCCGTATTATCTTTCTATGTTTCTCTTAAACATGTGGAAAATAATGCTTTTGGAGAAATTGGGATATCGGGAGGATACATGAGCTTTTGCAGGTGTTTTCCATTGTATGCCATAGATGAGCTCCTGAAAAGTCAAGTATACATTGGAGTTTTGTAAATCGATTCAATTTTAAATGCACTAAAGAACTCAAAATTTAAAAGAACATTGTAGTGAGTCTGTGTTGCAAGGACTCCATTTGAAACACAGGTATTCAGTCCCAGATCCAATAGTTTCATAAATATGTATTTTTCTAAGATAGGCTGTTCCTAAATTGATTATGTGTTTTACACTTTTTCAGGGAAAAGTCATTATGAATCCAAAATCATCTTTGTTAATGTGAATGTAATAAAATCTAGTTATTTTCATTGCCACATTAGTAGACAATTATTCTTTTCATCATTATTCATTCTTTAAGAGAGATTTTATTTTTAAGTTAGCCATTTTGGATAATTCAAATAATAAAATATCAAAAATGGAAAAAAAAAGCTCAGGCATCACATATATAGTGGTTTTGAAAAATATAGCTCAACAAATTTCATTCATGCTAAACACACACATGTGCATACATGGAATTTCAGGAAAAAAAATAAAAAGGTAAAAGCAGCCCTGCTTCAGAGAAAGCAGATATGAGGGGCTTTTGTTCTTTTGATAGCCCCTTGGATCTGCTGGGTTTCTTCCTGCATTCTCTCTCTCCTGAGAGGGCATGTGTATGTCAGTTACTTCCAGAATTACTTACTGGAATACCTGGTTCTGCCGCCTATAAAGTAGGTGGTAAACTTGGGTAACTACTTATCCTGTCTGTGTCTACATCTTCTTGTGAGATTGTAAATAGTGAAAGATAACAGTCCCAACCTCATGACAATCTAGAGGTTGAATAAATTAGTACCTGCACAGTACCTGGATCAGTGCCTAACCTGTACTAACCTGTAGCAGCAGGCACCTAGGAAGCAGTATCCTCTATGGAGGCATCTTCATGGAATACCATGACATGGAAGTACATCTTATGAAATTCACTTAATCCCAAATCCTCATTTTATCAATGGGTGAGCAGAGGCCCTAAGGGGAGAACAATTTTCCTGAGTTCAGGCAAGGAGGGAGTAGCAGAAAGGATATATAGCTCTGGGCTCTGGAGGCCCACTAGAGAAGAATTTCCCATTGGAGCCTGAGTTAACTCTAGAGGCCATGAATACTTTATTTCTGTGACCCAAAGGCAAGAGACACACTGAAGCTCCATTTAGAGCAGGATTTCTCAGTCTCCTCACGGCCGATATTTTGGGCTAGATAATTTGTTGCTCTCCAGGGGCTGTGATGTGTATTGGAGAATGCTTACCAGCACGGCTGGCCACCGGATGCCAGTAGCACAAAAATGTCTTCGAATATCATGGAATGTCCCCTGGGGGACAAAATTGCATGTATTTATAAATGCATTTGAGCAGTTTTAGCACAATAGAGCCAGAAAAGATGCTATCAGGAGTACACATGAGGGTACAGCCCCACAAGGAGGCTGAGACCCCACAGAGAGTGGCCTCTGGGGACTTTGCCTAAGGTACAAATCTCACTTATGTTCTACGCACAGACTTCCTCAGAGTCTGAACTAGAAAGGTCACACTGTATTTAGTGTGCAAGCAACATATATATAAAATAACCGCTCATGAGAATAATGCAGAATTTCCCCAAAGGGGTTTGAATTTCAGGCTCTGGATATTTAAAATGGGCGCAACGTTACTCATCTGAAGCCTGGTATTATAGGTCATGTGAGTGAAAACCTTGGGACCTTCAGAATCAAACAAAATGCAGTGCTCCTAACATCTGTCTGCTGAGACATTACTAACTCCAGCTCTAGGGGTTCTGAGACTGCCAAAGACCAGCCCTGTGGTTAATCCACACCTCCCCTCTCTTTTCATCTTCTTCCTGTCCCTTCATCATACACAGAATCCTCCTGGTTAAACTCCATCTTGTGTTTTTAAAAGGAACATCTAGGGGGGGACTCAAACTCAACCCATGTAATATAACTATCAAAAAAATGTGATAGATTATTTTCCATCAAATATTCTATTGTTAATACACTCCCATGTGTACTATTATCTTAATATTTTTAACAACAATATAATTTTGTGCAGCACATTTTAACTCACAAAGCCTCTTCACATGTATTACTGCGTTTAATTCTTACAACAATATTTAAGGAAATGTAAATTCAAAGAGATTGAGTAATTGTACAAGATAACCCAACCGGTATAAATAGACATACTTCACTCCAGATTCTTATAAACAAAATTCACTTACTGTCCATATCATTATATTTTCTTTTAAAATAATGGTGATGGGGGGTTTTATTTCAACCGTATTGCCATTTTTTAGAACCACTTTGGAACTACCTTTGGAGACTCCCTGTAGAACTTGCGGCATATATTTAAAAATACCTTCAAAGGCTCTTATCTATCAAACTTTCAGGATGAATCCCATCTTTAAAAGAAAGTCAGGCTGTTGATTAACTTAAATATAGTCTTAGAATGCTGAAATAATTTGTCTCTGAAGGCAATGAAAATTTTTTAAAAAATTAAAAATATTTAGTAACATTTAGAACAGTCATTTTCAAAATATTTTAGTAGCAGTATAATTTCTTTTCAAATAAAATCTTCAAGGAATCACTAATATAAAGGAGGCCCCAGGTCTTGGGATTGATCTAAGATCAGTGAGGATCTATGCTCTATCTCCAGATAGAGCTCCAATGATATGACAAACTTCAGAATCAACATGCCAATACCAATACAGCAACAGGCTCAGAGACTCTAAGGTGGGCGTCCTCTTGCTTTGGTACAACTGACTTAGTAGTCAGTTTGCATGTTCTGAGCCTTGCTTGGCATTTCACTGAGCAAAGCACTCTATGCTATAGTAGTTTTCTAGATTGTGTAAGTTTAGCCAATTGAATACGTGAAATTTAATTCAATGTGTTCACCATCAGGGATACATTTAGAAGTTCGAGTATGTATAAAGTGAAAGAAGTGTTATTCTGAAGTCTACAGGAAGATGCGCAAGCTTGATAATACTAAGCTGAAGTGTTGGTGGTTTCAGTATTAATGTGTGGTGACTAATATATTTTAGTGTGTGTTTTGTGCAATATTTAAACTATCCTGTCATTTTTAAAATCATAAGTTTAAAAACTACTGAAGATTCTTCACAGAACTCTTAGGTTCCCTAGATTAAATATTGCTGATTTAGTAAGACATAATTTAGGTGTGAAGTTGTAATGTGCTTATTTATTTATTTTTAATAAGTCATCTTATTACTCTATAGTCTCACCTTGCCTCCTTTTCTTCTCTGGGATTTTTTCACCAGAGAAGCTCAAGGCTTTTGAAATACCTCAGTGAAGGTCTGATTAAGATCAGGTGCTTGTAAAGCAAGGTACATACTGACATTTCTTATTCAACTGGTAAATAGCACCTTAATTAGCCAACTACAGCCACACTCTTTGCAGGGTAACAGGTGCATCTAAAATACATTAGCTGAACACTATTTTTGCAAGATACCAGCCTGGGAGCTACATAAAGATGATGAGAACCACATCTATCTCACTAAGGCATTTATTCATCTAGTTGTGAAAGTCAAGGTTAATTTTCAGCATGTCTGGCTTCACTGTTTCAGAAATAATTACCTACTCAGGTGTTTTTGATCAACCAGTAAACCAGTCCTTATTAAGCCTCCACTTAGGCATACTTATAAAAAATCGTGAATGATTACAGAATCTGAAAAATGTAAAATTGCTAGAGATCATCTCTTTCAGTTATTTCCAACCATTGGCCAATGGCCCTGTAATAGGTTTCCTTTATAAAAGTACTGGGGAAGCTTGATGAAAGTGTGGGTGCTCTGATGTCATCTCATGGACTTAATGATTCAGTAAGTATGAAAATATTTAGATAATATTCAGTAAGATAATGATTCAGTAAGGATGGGATAGAGCCCATGGATCTGCATTAACATCTCCAATGACTCTAATGGGCAATCCAGTTCTGAAATCACTGATGTGGTCAGTTCTCTTATTTTATAAATTACTTTGCCCAAGGTCAAAAGTGGACCAAATCCCAGATCTCTAGACTCCTTGGTCAGCTCCTCTTCCTCTATCTCAGGTCGTATTTGTTTTTTAAGGAAATTATTCATTAATCAGTGTGGGATTGTGCACTTACAACTCTTCAGCCTTGAGAATTAGAGCTACTCAGCAAAAACCTGAAGGTCTCATCTGCCCCAGACTCTGGGGCCAATTCTGTCCTAAGGCAGAAAGGATTTGAAGGTTTCCAAGCCAGGGGCTTTGCATCCAGTCATTTCAACTTCTGACTCCTTCTATTTGTATTTTTTAAACAAATTAGATCTACCAAACTCTAAAAAACAATTTATTGGTAATCACACTATAATTGTGTGTTTTACTTGATTTCTTCTCATATTTCAAAAGTTTTAATTGTATATATATGATAAAATGTTAAAGTCTAATGGGTATAAGAAACACTTAGAAAATACTTCAAGAGAGCACATATTAATATGCCATCTATGCGTGTCTGGCACTAAAGGTATTCACAATGTAGCAGCATCTTGCCCTTCCTAGACTATAAACTTACCACTAGCAGAAACTTGGTGACATGTTCAATTTTGTATCTCATATACATCTAGCATCATTCTCTATATACAGTAAAAACTCAAAAAATATTTTTGAATGAGAGCGCCAATTTGGGAAGCACATCTCAGCTCCCATTCAACAGATGTGTCCTGAGCTATTACCAGTACAGACCTGTGGGCAGAGCCAGGGGTGGGGGCATCTCTTGCTCAAGAGGGGAACTGGCAAGGCTTAAGTAACATGGCTCTTTAAAATGAATTTTGCATCTTGGTATTTCATATGCTTTTAAAATGATCATGAATTTGGCCCTTTTTATTAATGCCACTTATTTCTAGCATTTCCCCATCTGGCAGGGAAATGCCATATTGTCCTGGAAATCCCTGGGGCCTGGAAAAATTGGGACCATTTGGCCAACAGTGTCCTCAGCAGCTCTCAACACAGGGAAATATTAAAATATATTAACAATGGCAACCAACCAAACAATCAAAAAAAGTCTGATCTTTTAGGAGAAAGATCAGGGTTTTACCATAAAAGATGTGATGCTTCCCTGACCTGTGCCTTTGCGAATGCTAGTCCCTCTGCTTGGCACGTTCTGCTTTTCCCTGCTGATCTGTAATCCACCTTTCACTTCTCCACCACCATCTGCCACACATGATTTCTTTGTTTACCTTTAGTCATTATTTGGGGCCACTTAGGTATTCTTTTTTAGGGCAGCCTTCCCAGATTTTCTGGAGTCCAGATAGCATACTCCTCTGTTTGGCCTTTTTGGTGCACTATACTGCCCATGTCTTAGGGCTTGTCATACTGAATTGCACTTGTCAGTACATTGGCTTTCCCCTCCATACAGAAAGTTTTGTAAAGTCCTGGAAGATCATGTTTAAGTTATTGTGACATAGTAAGAAGGTCTTTTGCCCCTGGTTCCTGGCACAGAGCTTCTAAAACCCCTGTAACTCCTGAGTGATAGGGGTGACAAAGGAACATCTTTTGTTAAAATATTTCACCTAGATACCTTGTTCCCAACCCGAGTGCTTCTAAGACCCCTGGAGTCTCCAGAGTGAGAAGAGTGTGTTTTTTATGCTAATGAGATGGCTAATGGCTTAGGTTCTCTACGTAGGTTTACAATGAGGTCTGGTTACCAGAAGAACCAACCATGTGATTAGAGGGCTGGAACTTCAAACCACTCATCCCCTCCACCTCCAGGGAGGGGAGGGTGGTTGAGATTGAGTCAATCACCAATGATCAATGATTTAATCAATCATGCCTACATCATGGAACCTGCATAAAACTATTTAAAAGGGCGATTTGGAGAGCTCCTGGGTTGCCGAACTCACTGCTGTGCTGGGAGGGTGATGCACCCCAACCAACTCCATGAAGACAAAGGTTCCTGCATTTAGGACCTTCCACACCTTGCCCTAGGTACCTCTTCATCTGGCTGTGCCTCTGTGTTCTTTTTAATAGCCTTTATCATCAATGGGTAAATATAAGTAAAGCATTTTCCTGAGTTCTGTGAGCCTCATAGCAAATTATCAAACATGAAGAAGGGATTGTGGGAAGCTCTGGTTTGTAGCCAAGTTGGCCAAAAATGTGGGTAATCTGGGGACCCACTATTTGAGATTGGCATCTGAAGTGGGGGGCAGTCTTGTGGTACTGAGCCCTTAATCTGTAAGGTCTGTGTTAACTCTGTGTAGTTAATGTCAGAATTAAATTAAATTGTAGGACACCCAGTAGATGGCCACAGAAAATTGGAGAATTGCTTAGTGTGGAAAACTCACACATTTGTTGTCAGAATTGCTATGAATATAGACACAGCAATTTTTTAGCTGTTTGTAATCCTACCCCAAAATATTACATATGCCTCAAGCTAAGATGTCTTTTCCCTTAGAAGGTTATTTCTTATCCTGTATTTGGAGATATTAGGAGTCATTTATTCTATTACTTTATTATCAATAACAAAGCACCCTTCAGAAAAAAATAGCTTTGTGTTGATCTCAATTCATAACAGTTTTGTATGTTTACATGGGTCACCTAATGTAGTTTTATTTAAGGTAAAAAAAAATTGGTATGAATTTAGTAATTATTCTTAAGGATATGACCCCAAGGTTGCAAGTATTTGAGGTCATCGTAACAAGATTTTTAATGATCATTTTACAAAAATAATACTGAAAGCAGTTAGGCTTTGAAGACACCAATTCTACAGCTATGGAAAGAATGGAGAAATAAAATTGCCACATTTTGTGAAAATGGCAACTTGTAGTTTGGGGTATAGATTCAAAATGGCTGTATCTCAACATAGTAGAATGAGAAGGCGATGTGTTCTGGAAAACTGCAGAACACGTGACTAGGAAACAATTCCTGTGAAGAATGCAGCTGCTGATGTTAAAAATGCATGTGAAACTGACCGGGTGTGGAGGCTCATACCTGTAATCCCAGCACTTTGGGAGGCAGATCACCTGAGGTTGGGAGTTCGAGACCAGCCTGACCAATGTGGAGAAACCCCGTGTCTACTAAAAATACAAAATTAGCCGGGCATGGTGGCACACGCATGTAATCCCAGCTACGTGGGAGGCTGAGGCAGGAGAATCACTTGAACCCAGGAGGCAGAGGTTGCAGTGAGCTGAGATCGTGCCATTGCACTCCAGCCTGGGCAACAAAGAGTGAATCTCCGCCTCAAAAAAAAAAAAAAAAAATTGCATGTGAAAATAGACACTAGGGACTACCAGAGGGAGGAGAGAGAGTTGGGGATCTGGGCTGAAAACCACATAAAACCTGGGTTTTATATTCACTACCTGAGTGATGGGATTATTTGTATCCTAAACCTCAGTGTCATACAATATACCCACGTAACAAACCTGCACATATACCCCCTGAATTATAAAATAAAATAATGTTGGAGTAAGAGTAAAGAGAATGCATGTGAAGAGGATAAGTACAACTGCTAAAATGTGAGTGGAAAATAACTTTTCTAAATTAATATATTATGCATACTTTATATGGTTTAAATTGTGCACGTAAATCCAAATGAACCAATCATTTAAGTAGTATTTAACTATTCTATCAACATCCCTAAAAGTGATTTTCATATTCACATTAGCCAAAAAAAAAGTAGGGATTTTCTTATTGGAGAAATGCAAGATGGTATTATTTACAGAAATACCTTTTATTCGGGGGTAAACATAGGTTGCTGTTTGTTGATGCAGTGAACTCTGCAATGACTGATACAGGATATGGGGCTGTAACATTGGCCCTCTGAGTGCTGTATTCAGACTGACTAATTCATCTCTCAGAACTGGGAAGATTGCCAAAAGACCCTTTGTGGTAAGTGGCAGTCAGAGTCCTAGCAGTTGTAAAGGCCTTCCTCATCCTGTGTTTATCCCATCCTGGTCACCATCACCCATGATATGAAAAAAAGAGGGACATTTTCCCATATCATGCATGATTCTGTTGATTTCAAGAAGATCCAAATAAAATGGAATAAACAGAAAAGTTATGGTAGCTCAAGTAACCGAAAAGTCAAGGGAAATGATCACCTTCTGCCTCAACTTAATCAGAGGCTTGGGAAATGTTACTGGGACTCTTTCTATCTCTCTGTGATTTTCTCCCTCTATGTGAGACCCATCCTCAGACAGACTCTCTTCTTACATTGAAAGAAAGAGCAGCAGCTCCAGGCCTGAAATCCTCTCAGCTCAAGTCCAGCAGGAAGCTTCTCATGCTCTGTCCAAGCATTCCAGCAAAATCTAGTGCATCACACAGGTTCCAGGTGGGTCATAGTCACATTCCTAACACACCTTCATGGCTGGGGAAAACGCCCAAAGAACAGCCTGAGATGAGGAGGAAGAAGGCTTGTTTCCACACTGAGAAATGAAAGTTCAGCATGCTGAAGAAGGACAAATGGATGCAAGCAGTAAAAACAACAGATGACACCACATTTTCATATTTTCCTGATTGTCACAGTACTCCATGTTAATTATCATTCAGAAGAACAGGAAATAAACATAACACTCCTCGGCTCTTTTCTCAGGGATATCTATGAGTGCCATTTTGTCATTCTTCATCCTAATTTTTCTTTCTACTTGTGTAATTTTTATAAAATGGAAATCATAGTGTAGATATAGAGCTGGTATTTTCACTTAGATTAAATAAGAATTTTAATATCACGTGAATAATCTATTATAAACAATTTAAATGGCTGCATTCAAAAGCAACATTTATAGTTAACTATGTTATTTTTCAAATTCCTTGGTTTTACTGTTTACAGTCTAGATAGGAGACATTAAACACAGATGAAAAGTAGAAGTAGTCCAAGGGCAGACATACAAATACTTGTGTTTATAATCTTCTTTACAGTCTCCAAGAATTGAGCCTTTAAGTATTTATTGAAAGAGGTTTTTTTTTTTTTACTTTTATTTAAGTTCAGGGGTACAAGTGCAGGTTTGTTACGTAGGTAAACTTGTGTCATAGGGGTTTGTTGTACAGATTATTTCAACACCCAGGTATTAAGCATAGTATCCGTTAGTTATTTTTCCTGATCCTCCCCTTCTTCCTACCCTCCACTCTCCAAAAGGCCATGTTGTGTGTGTTGTTGCCATCTATGTGTCCATGTGTTCTCATCATTTGGCTCCCACTTAAAAGTGAGAACAAAAAGTATCATATTTTATGTAATCATTCCTATTTCTCTCTTGTGTGAGTCCCCCCTAACCTATACCTAATCTCAGAAGTGGATTCCTACCTTCCGGTCCAGTCACATCCTCTGCCCAATATTTGGTGACGAGTGACCTCCACATATTGATTTGAACTGCACTGTGCCACGTCTCGATGCCAAGACATGGCTTTGGCACAGGATGCTACAGTAGAACTGTTCTTTTTGACTTGACCTGTTCTTGGTATATCAACTGTTTGCTGACACAAGACTGAAAGATGGCTGGGCCCCTGAATCACGGATCGTAGGACCTTCTCTTTCCAAAGCTCCTGTGTGCAATGACAGTATAATCATTTCTTCAAAAAGTGTTAAAGAAAAACTTTAGCCAAATTAAATTTAAAGGCGTTTAATTGTGCAATGAATGATTTGCGAATCAGGCAGCCCCCAGAATCACAGCAGATTCAGAGAGACTCCAGGGATGCCTTGTGGTCAGAACAAATTTATAGACAAAAATTAGGGAAATAGGGAGTGAAATACAGAAATCATAAGTGAGGTACAGAAACAACTGGATTGGTTACAGCTCAGTGTTCACCTTATTTGAAGACAGTTTAAACACTCAGCAGTGTATGAGTGGTTGAAGTATGGCTGCTGGGATTGGCCAGGACTAAGCTATTGTTACAGATACATACTCTTAAGTTGGGTTTTCAATCTTATCTACCTATTAAGTTAGGTTGCAATTCATCCACAAGGACTCAAATATAGAAGTACAGGGTCTTTCTCTGGCCATATTTACTTTGCTTTAACAAGGTACATACTGAACTTCTATTACATGTCAGTTATTATTACCACAGCTGGGAATACAAAGGTGAGCAAAAATCTATATTTTCATCAAGTTCACACTCTAGTGAGAAAGAGAGATATATAATTATGTAAAATTGCCATTTGTGATAAGTGCAATAAAAGAGAGGCACATGGAGATATAAGTGGTTATAATAGAGAATTTGATCTATGGTTTTTCTGAAGAATTAATAAGTGAGTTGAGATCTGAAGATGGGTTAGCAGTAACCAACAAAAGTGGTGGGGTAGAGAAAAAAATTCAGGAACAAAAAATAATCCCCTGATTCCTTGACTCTCTTACTTAAGATTGTACTTCTTCTTTGGTACCTTCTGTAAGAAAAGAGGTCAGGAGAGGCTTACCTGAGGAAGTAATGTTTGAGCAAAGACCTAAAGAAGTTAGGAAGAAAGCCACTCTGCTATCTGGCCAGGAATATTCCAGTGAGAGGAAATTTGTGCAAAGACCCTGAGGTGGGTTGGTCCCTGTGTGGGCAGGAACAGCCGGAAGCCAGTGGCTGGAGGAGTGAATGGAGTGGGGACACACAGGAGTAAAATTCAGAGTGAAAGAGAGGGAAGAGCAGGTCCTGTGGGTGTTTGTATTCATCATGGGGCACTGTAAAGAATTTTAGTTTTGAGTGAGATGAACTTGAACTTGAGGGAGATGAGTAAGATGTAGAACCACTGAAAGGTTTTGAGCAGAGTGATCTGATCTGACTTACACTTAAAAAGAAATCGTCTGGCTATATTGAGAAGAGATTGTATAGAGTACAAGTTGGAAGCACAGTGACTCTTGGAGCATATTTAAGTTCTCATTTGCAAAGGAAGAAATGGAGGCACAGAGATTTTAACTTGACTAAAGTCATATAGCACAGATAATTGATTTGAACTTAGGTTTAGCTGATCTTAAAGCCCCTGCCCTTTCTACTATGTCAGAAGTGTGTGTGTGTGTGTGTGTGTGTGTGTGTGTGTGTGCATATTAATTGTAAAAGTAGGATCATACAGTATATTGTATGAATATACAATGAAAAACAAATGAATTGTTTTTCACTTTTTCGTTTAAGATATTATGAAGTATGTCAACAAATCATTTTTCTATGGCATCATTTTTAAGGCCTATACCTTAGTCCATTGTATAGATGTACAATCTTCAGATAACCTACCTCCTTTTATTATTTTTAAATTGTTATTAAAAATCTAAATAAATATTTGCATTGGGAATTCTTCCACCCTCTTCAGGGAAAAGGCCAAACATCCCAAGGAACATATTTTAGAATATATTTCTTGTTGATGAGAAGGTAATCTTTCATACATGAAAAAACAATGTAAACTCAATGACAGCGTTGGCCTTTTTATTTTAAAGTACTTAAAGCAATTTCTAAAAGAATATATTTTCACACTTTGCGAAGTAAGCATGAAACTACACAAAATTACTAATTAATTAGATTTGGAGATGCAGTCAATATGTTCATGAGGAAAGGCAATATTTTGTGTAGAAACTAAAGTGCCTATATTTTAATGTGTTAGTTTAAAAAATCAGTAGGCAAATGTTCTTGTCTCACTCTCCGGAACATTAGATCTTAATGATTTTATTGGTTTGGCGATGATGATATTGTAAAGGTTTGGCTTCTCCTTCTTTTACAGAAGCCTAGGAATATCATTTCTTTCCGGTTGTCTTAGCTATTCCTTTTCCTATCCAATACAGTGCAGTCTTCCCGTCTAGGCTTTTCAAGTTTCCCTCGCCTCCTTTACTATCACACCTTAACAAAATAGATTTGTCTCCTTTTTTTTTTTTTTTTTCATAAGTGTCTCAGTGCTGTGGACTTGAGAGAACCCATGTTATATAAGAAAAAACATCACAAGTTTTCTTATGAATCAAAGCCAGCAGTTAGGCCTTCTGCAATGTTTCACATGGTGGAACTAGAAACACGAAGTTATTCAATTAAACCTCCATAGTTCACCACTGTAGCAACAAATAGGCTATTTCAGAAGCAGTTTCCCCAGCTTCAGAAGGAGAATTCCCCCAGTGCCGGGAAGTAGAGTGGTGCCAAAGTACCAATTTTCAAGAGTATTCAACTGCAAAAATGACACTTTTCTACTTGCAAAAGAACTTGCTTTGGCTGTTTTCTGAGACAGAAGGAAATCTCCTTTCCCATTTTGGAAATCAATAAGGCTTTTTCCTCCACTGCTATGGGTTATTATAAAAGAAACTACCCATGTTTCTGGAGATAACTTTTAGAAGATGATTATTGAAACACCGCCAACTCTGCTTTCCTGTGGGCCGCCATCTGGAGGTTGGGGACTGCTGGTTGGAAGGATGTGAAGAATATTCATTCAGGTTCCTAATGCTCATGTCTCCCAGACATTTCAACAAGTTTGCAATAGAGTATTTTGAACCAATGCCATCTAGAGCCCACGATAAAGTTCCCTTACCATTTCTCATTGCAAGTCATTACCAGGACACTTTCAGGGCACTCTTGTTGAGTTGTTCAGTTGGAATTTTTATAATAGCCTATGACACAATTAAAGATACAGCCCATATCCAAGGAAGATATTGCTAGCTACAGAGAAGTGATGGTGTCTCTCTGAGGAGCTGTTTCTTATGACAGCCTCCCTTCCCTATATAAACTGGGGACAGCCTGACCAGCAGTGCCAGGATTATAGGCATCTGTTGAGTAGTGCCTACTCAAGTATGAGCTCTTCTATTTTTTAAGTATGTGATGTTGGTCTGGAAATTTTAACTCTCTTAGTTTCAGGGTTCTCATCTGTGAATACAAATGAAAATACTTTACAAGGTTATTATGAGAATTAAAGAGATAACAGATGTCAAGTGCCTGGCATACAGCCTGATACATAATAGGCATGCAAATGGTGGTAGCATGCTTCTCTTCTATTCCGCGTGAAATTCAGTCTATCCCCAAAGTGGTCACTAGGCGTACATTCTCACCTCTTCTCTTTCCGCTAACATGACCATAAAAAGCCATTTTCTTGGTTTCTCTACTCAGGCCTACTTCCTCACAGAGTTGAGCTCTAACCACCCGCAATTCTTTCCAAACCATTAAATATACATACAGATATATATATATATATATATATATACACACACATACACATACATATACACACACATATATATATACACATATATATATACACACACATATATATATACACACACATATATATTATATATATATACACACACAGATACATGTATATTTAATGGTTTGGAAAGAGTTGCAAGTAGTTAAAGCAACTCTCTCTCTCTCTCTCTCTCTATATATATATATACACACACACATATACAGACACATATACACATATATGTGCATGTGTATATGTCTCTATATGTATACATATATGTGTGTATATGTCTCTATATATAGAGAGATAAGTTTCTCTCTATATATGGAGAGCAGTTTCTATGTATGCGTATATATAGAAAGAGGTTTGTATATTTAATGGTTTGGAAAAAGTTGCAAGTGGTTAAAGCAACTCTCTATATATTATATATAAAATCTATTATGATATAATAGACAATGTTAGTGTGCAATTAGTAATGTATAATATTAATACATTACATGATTAAATATATATTACATTGAACCTATACATTATATATTATATTTAATGTAATATGTTACATTAAACTAAATAAATATATATAAGATACATTAATATATATTTACTAGGACTCATACTAATTTTAATTCTAACTCAACCAGGAGGAACCCACATTTACAGGGCAGTAAAGAAAGAAGAGGTAATTTAAAAAGCAAAAGGGGCACATACAATTTTGAAATGAAGGCTCTCTCTGAACAGGGAACCTCAGGGTATACTGTCGGTGTAAAACAGAGGAGTATTTACCACCCTACCTTGGGTTCACCATCACCTCAAATGTGATATAACATGGCATTGGGTTTTTTAGTGGATACAACACATACATTTCTTCTGTCAAACTTACAATCAAAATGTTCACGTTTTTTCACACTCATTTGAATTCAAACCTATTCTTTCCTATTCCTTACTTGCTGAATTGGGATTTTTTGTTGGGAGTGGGTAGGTGTTTGGAGGAGTTACCGAGTGTAGTCCTTTCCAAGTATTTTCATTCATTTAGAGATTTTAGATTAATTTCATTGTTCTATTCTGCTGAAATCTTTTTGAATTTTAATGGTGCTGACAAATGTAATAGTTATTCCTTCTAGTTTTCTATCACCAACTAATTTATTCTGCATGTTAATATCTCCATGCCAGGTATCAGTTTAAAAATATTTGCTATGGGGATGAGGGGAGGCAGAGCACTATGATAAGTCACAGGAGAATAATCTTTTAACTGGGCGTTAATTGACATTGACCAATTAATACACACTCTGGTAGTAGGGATTCACCACACTTCATTATAGTTTGGATCATATTTAACTTAGGTATTTACAACAATACCATGAGTATAATACAAAACACTTGTAAAAATCCAGATATGATTTTTTTTGTGTTAATTTTCAGTCATTTCAATCTGCAATAATTTATTCTAAGTGAACCCATGCTGGCTCCCAGTTGCCTTACATCCTTTCCTAAGTGTTTATAAATCATGTCTTAAATAATTAATTTTTATCTCCAGTCTGAGAGTGATTTCAAGCTCACTTGATTGTAGTTAGAAATAACTATAGCCTTCCATTAAAAAAAATCAAGGAAAGCTGTCTATTTTCGAAAGGCACAAATGCCTCTCCTATTCCTTAAAGATTAACAAAAGTGATTCAGCCATCTCTTTGGAAATACATATTTGAAGCAAGAAAGGTTGGGTATTTTTGGAATAAGCGCTCTAGGACCCTTTCCTTGCTGGAGATTTTCCCCCTACCGTGCCCTACACAAATTACCCTCTTCTATCTAGCTGATTTAGTCTCAGACTCCAGAATTTTACATACCCATTATCACCTCAAACTCTTTGCTAGATTAATAGGCCCACTGAGTCTTATTATATTATCTCCAAGCGGTCATCCCTGAACACCTCATTCCCTCCTGTCTCTAAACTACTGCAGTATTTTGTTGTTGTTGTTGGAGGAGGCTATTACATAAATAGAGTTTTAAATTATAGGTCAAAAAATACACCTGTTTTCTTTGTTCAGATTGGAGGCTGCTTGAAAGGACGAACTCTTTCTTTTTCTTCCATGCAACCATCATGTTCTCTTACATTGATAGTAGGCATTAAGAAAAACTTGCTGATGAAAGATAGTAAGGAAGCCTTTCCTTCATTGTCATATGGCCACACACCCAGAATTAGACGTCTGTTGACCAAAATCAGTTGCAAAACTGGAACTGGACAAAAAATCATAAATTTTAAAGTGGGAAAATGCACTTATTAAATAGAATCCTTGTTTTTAATTAGTTTAATTAGAATGCTTCTTGTTGTAAAATGTATATATTCTCCTTAACCTGGATTAAATAATAAAAGAATTAATTGACCCCTATAAACGAGAAATCCAAAGGCAGGGCTGGCTTTAGGTTAGAGGGCTTATTCCAATGACCCAAACAATGTAACCAAAATCTCAGTTTCTTTCTGTTTCTTCACTTTGATTCTACAGTTTCAACTTCATTTTCAGGTTCTGTATTAGCTTTTTTGTTGCTGCTATAACAGATTACTACCAAATTTGTGGTTTAAAACAAAAACAAATTTATTATCTCACAGTTCTGGAGATCAGAAGTCAGGAAATGCATCTTTTACTTGTAAAATCAAAGTATTTGCAGGGCTGTGCTCCTTCTAGAGGCTCCAGGGGAGAGCCTGTTCCTCTAGCTTCTAGAGGCTGCTTGCATTCTCTGGCTTGTGGTTCCTCTTGAGCAATGGTATCACTCTGACTTCTGCTGTCACTGTCATACATCCCTTTCTTACTCTGCCTCTCTCTTTCATCTTTTAAGGATGCTTATGATTGTAATTGGTCTTCCCAGATAATCCAAGATAATCTCCCCATTGCAAAATCCATCTTTATCACATCACAAAGTCCCTTTTGCCATATCAGGTAACAGTCTGGCCTAGTATTTGGATGTGGGCATCTTTGGAGGGCTATTGTCTTCCTTTCCACAGTCTTCTTTCTAGCCCTGATAGAATTGCATTGATTTCCCATGAAAACTATGTTCATCCCTTCCCAGCATCTCCAGAAGTTTAAATCCATTACAGCATCAACTCAGAGTCCAAAAAATCTCACATTAGCAGCTCAAAGGGCCCAAATCACATCATCTATATCAGGTATGGGTAAGACTCTGGGTATGACCCATACTGGGGAAAAATTCCTCTTTTCTGTGGACCTGCAAAGCTAGAAAGCAAGTTATATGATCTCAAAATACAATGGGGTAACAGCATACAAAGCCAGCTACAAACCTTCTTCTCAAAATAGTCAGAAGAAAATAGAAGGAATCCTTGGTCCCAAGAAGTTTTGAAATCCAGCTGGGCAAAAAAACATTAGTTTTCAAGTCTTGGGAATAATTATCTGTGGTTTATGTCTTCATCCTCTTGCCTCTAAGCTCTGCCCTCTGGGTTCATACTTTGACCTTGTAATTATTTTTCTTTTATTCTTTTTCATAAGGGTAGTACATACTTGCAGCCGAGTACTTGTAGCCTCTTTCCTGCCTGTAGAATTTTAAAAATCTAGCAGCTTTCTTTTATTTTGTCCTCTTTGTCCCTTTGAGTCCAATCTGGCAGTGTTTCTGCTGATATAACAATCTCAAGAACCTTGCTGGTCTTCCACATATGTCTTGGGTATTTACTCATTAGACAGGAGACTCTTCCACAGGCCTTTCCTGGATAACTTCTTCTTTACTCCTGGCTTCTGTCGAGACAGCTGAGAGGATCCATGAATGACATGCCTAATTTCCTCAAAAAACCCACTACATTATTGAATATTCTGATCTTTTGATCTTTGTGAGGCATGAGCAACACACTATTTAGTTTCTCTACAGAGTTTGCATTCCTAACCATATATTTCCTAATTTCAGTGTGTTTATAATCTGAATAGGCTGATAATTTCCCAAATCAAGTACTGTTGTTTTTTTTTATATAAAGAGTTTTTCCCTCAGTCTATCTCTTTATCATATTTTACTATAAGTAGCAAGGAGAAATCTGGTCACATCTTCAACACTTTATTTGGAAATCTTAGCAAATATCCAAGTTTATCACTTGCAAGTTCTACATTCCACATAGTAAGAAATAACTGTGCTAATATTTTCACCACTATATAACAAGGACCCCATTTTGCATTTTTTTCTGAGACCTCATCATCAATGCCTTTAGTGTCCATATTTTACCAACAGTCTATTCAAGGCAATCTAGGCTTTTTTTCTGTTTCCCAGTTCCAATGTCACCTGGACATTTTTAAGTATTGTTACAGCAACATCTCACTCCAGGGTACCAAAATCAATACTAGCTTTCTATTACTCTTGTAATCAACTACAACAAATTTAATGACAGAAAACAACACAAACAACACAAATTTATTATCTTACAGTTGAATATTCAAGTAAAGATTTTACAAAGCCAAAATCAATATATCAATAGGACTGT
The DNA here is from genome assembly GCF_028885625.2 of Pongo pygmaeus. Lineage (NCBI taxonomy): Eukaryota > Metazoa > Chordata > Mammalia > Primates > Hominidae > Pongo > Pongo pygmaeus. The sequence continues at coordinate 67,199,108 of NC_072390.2, forward strand.
GTTCCTTACAGAGGCTCCAGTGAACATTTGGTTTATTTCCTTCTCCAACCTGCAGAGGCTGCCTGCATTTCTTGGTTCATGAACCCTTCCAGTAATGGCATCACTCTGCCCTGACCTCTGCTTTTGCCCTCACATCCCTTCCTCCAACTCTGGCTTTCTGTCTCTCTCTTCCATTTTCTAAGGCCCCTGTGATTTCACAGGGCACATTGGGTAATCAAAGATAATCGCCTCATCTTATGATCTTAACTTTATAACATTTGCAAATCCCTTTTATCATGTAAAGTCACATTTTCACAGGTTTTGCCGATTTGGATGTAGGTATTTTGAGGTAGGAGGTGGAGGGTATTTTTCTGCCTACCACAGGTTCTTCATGCGGATCTGACGGAAGCACCAAAATTTCTTTTAAATTAGTCCCTTCATTGAAACTCATACTCTTCCACAGTCTGAGGGGAAAAGGATTACTCCCAGCAGTGCCTCCATGAGGGACGCAAAGCTTCTCCTTCAAACAAGCCCCAGAAAATGTCTTCTTCACTCTGATTGGCTGACGGCTCAGTTTTCAATTTCTCATCATGATCAGAAAGACAGGCTACTCTGCATGACTAAAGTGATTCAGGATCCATTACCTCAATTTTGCAGTTGAGAAATGTGGAGCAGTAGTACCCTCAGAGCAAACTGTAAGACCTGTTATTAGAATAAGTTAGAAGAGATTAGGAGGAAGACAAGCAAGCAAACAAAAAACAAAAACAAAAAGCCCACAAATATCACCTAAAATATACCACTTCACCCCATGATTGTAAATTAGCCCATGTCAAATGACCACATCATATTTATATTTGTATATTCTATATAGATAGCACATAGCCCAAAAGCCTAATATAATAATTGGCTTTCTTAAATGACTAAATGGTGAACTATTATATTGTCACATTCATGTGATTTGATCTGCAATGTAATAAAATTCATAGCTTTATAATACCTTTTGACTAGATGTTATTGTTTTTGCAAATACATTTCTCAAATATGTTTTAGAAAGTATTGAAAGTCAGATTATGATATTGGGAGAACAAAAATAGATTCAGATAATTAATTTTCAGAATAAAAATAAGACAAGAATGCAGTTCCAAAATGGAGGTTCTGAAAGGAATTGTACACTTTTAATTTGTCTTATTTTCTTGGCCTAATCTCAGAAAATCAATGCTCCTGATACACCCCCACCCATAATACACACATAACTAAGGGTATATGTGATTTGAAAAAACTGAAAGTATAGATTAATGTACCTTCTGAACTCAAAAGTGTGTCTGGACATCTGTATATTCTATCACCAGATGAAACCTCAGAAGGGGTCTTTCAACATAAAACGTCTTAAATACTATGTGAAGAGTATCAGCTATGCTAAACTATTTCCTGTGGCCCCCATTTCTCTCCTGTTTCTGCCTGATGTTTTGATATTCTTTTTTTGTTTTTGTTTTTGTTTTCCAAGTAAGAGGCTATATGGCAAGTGGGCCTGATACCTCTGAGAGGAGAGATGAGGAGACGCAGTGTCTCTCGAGTATAAATCACTGAACTGTGAGTCAGAAAATATCAAAGCTGTTTCCAAGAGAATACTCTAAAATCAAGCTGAGTCATCTAAGATGAAGGAAAGAGTATTGGGGAAGAGAATACAAGCAACTTTCAGAAGCTAGCTGTGGAACCAAAGGAGTATCTAAGAGGAAGAGAAGTCAATGATCTTTTGTAGAAGCTCATTGGTCAGTGGACTGATGGCTTGGATTACTCAGTACAGGGGTCAAGGGCCATAGTGAAGAGTAACTTGATCACTAGAACAGCTCTGTGAGACTGAAGGAGATCTGAGTGGTATTTGATTTTCTGTTTCTGTATTAGTTTGCTGAGGATAATGCCTTCCATCTTCATCTGTATCCCTGCAAAGGACATGATTTCATTCCTTTTTATGGCTGCATAGTATTCTGTGATGTATATACACCACATTTTCTTTATCCAGTCTATTATTGATGGTCATTTAGGATGATTCCATGTCTTTGCTATTATGAATAGCGCTGCAATGAACATATGTGTGCATGTACCTTTATAATAGAATGGGTACATACCCAGTAATGCGATTGCTGGGTCAAATGGTATTTCTGCCTCTAAGTCTTTGAGGAATCACCACAATGTCTTCCACAATGTTCTCACTTATAAGTGGGAGCGAAATGATGAGAACACATGGACACATGGCGAGGGAACAACACACACTGGGACCTGTCAGAGGGAGGGGCTGAGGGGAGGGAAAGCATCAGGAATAATAGCTAATGGATGCTGAGCTTCATACCTAGGTGATGGGATGATCTGTGCAGCAAACCACCATGGCACACATTTACCCCTGTAACAAACCTGCATATCCTGCACATGTACCCATGAACTTAAAACAAATTTGAAGAAAAATCCAGATCTGAGCAACATGGACCATTTTTGGTTTCCTACCCTCCCTCCCACTTGTTGAGGACATCCTATTACTGATGTGGGAAATACAGGACTTCATTAGTGTTGAGAAGAAGTTGCAACTCTTCTCTCATACCTACTATCTTATGCAATGGTTCTTTACATCATTTTGGCAGGGAGGCAGGCTTGAACTCACCTTATACATTTACTGAAAGCTAAAGATTCCCTTCCCAGTTAAAGAGCATGTTCACACAAGCCAATCATTTTTCATAAAATTTCAGGATATTCACAAACTTCCTGAATTTTGTTGGCAGAGACTTCCTGGGAAGATTCATGGACTGGGTTAAGAACCCTTGCTGTAGAACCCAGTCCTGAACCACCAGAGGCTTCACCTCAGCTAATGGAAGTTTTGAGTGTTTCAAGAAATTTGGGGGTAACCAAAGAGTTTCATCCAATTCTAAAGAATCCATCCATGTAAGCTGCTTCAGAAGGTTTTGCTTTAGTGATCACAGGTACTTCATATCTTAACTTTTCCAGGACAGGAAGGAATGGGCATGACTAGGGATCTAAAACACTGTTGTCCAGTTCCAGCATCATAGGAGTTTCCCTGATGATGATTTTATCCTGTATTTTTCATGCTTTCCCCCATGCCTTTCTTCTTAAATAGATGTTCACATTCTCTCTGCTCACAGCCTGGTGAGCATGGGAGGATGACAAGAACAGTTGGGGAAGAATCTAGTAAGGAATGGTCTGAATCCACCGCTGAACATCTCCTTAAACGACAGAACTTTTACCAGAATGACATTTCTATTCATTATCCTTGCCGGCCAAATTAATTGGTTTGTAAGTTCACTTATTCTGCAGAAACGTATTGGCATGTGCAGAATTCCAAGTTCTATGCTAGCATCTGTGAGGAGTGCAAAGATGGATGGCATACAACCTCTCTCCTCTCAAAGGAGCTTGAGGTCCCGCAGCAGAGACAAGTTATGCAAAGGAACTCAGCTTAAAACAGTTTCCTGAAAGGGATTTACTGTTCACCCTTCCTAAGTTTTCTGCTGTGTGTGTGCGTGTGTGTGTGCGCACACACGCGTGTGTATGGTTGCTTCACTTTATCTGCCAGGGACTGGAGAAATGTCTTTCTTGTTTTCCCAGAGCACTCCCTTCATTACGTGAACCATCATATTTATCACGATACTTTATAATTATCCATTTAGCTTCTCTCCCGACGGATCACAAACCCCTTGAGGATAGAGACTGAGTCTCACTAGATGTCCCAACTATTTCCTGGGAGCCAACAGAATACCTGGAACATGATAAGTGCTTTTAAATATATTAAAGAAAACAATTCAGAAAGAAGAGAGAACACAGACATGAGACGTCCTACAAAAGGAGGCCCCTTAGCTATTATGTCAGGAAATAACTTCTGGCCTTTGTCCGTTGTGTGTTTCAGGATCTCGATTTCCCTCCCGTCCTAGAAGGGAGTTGGATCAGTTGATTCTTTCCAAATGAAAAAATATATTTTAAATAATGCCAAGGGCAGAGAAGGAAGTAAACATCCTGGCCACCACCTCCGCCTTAAACGCCCGCCTAGGTTTTACAGTCAAATACCAATAATTTCCTGAAGGCTGAGTGTCAAACACGGTCGCTGCAAAACCTCCAGACGCTCAGGATGTTCGCAGGCTCCATTGACAAAAGTGACTTCCCACGCTTTGCCCACAGAGGGCATCCCTGCGCATTGATACGCAGACCAGGCGCATGCAGCTGCTGGAAGCCTCCTCGGTCCGCTCTTTTTTCCCTAAGCCATAGTCTCTCTGCCCCCACCCCCTTCCCGTGGAATCTTTGCCTGATCCAGTTCGTTTCCCTCCGGTCTCCACATTTTCCCTTCCAGCCCTCCACTTCTCCGGATCAATGTGTAGTACGGTTCCAACTCCCAGCTCGCACACCGCTGGCGGACACCCCAGTAACAAGTGAGAGCGCTCCACCCCGCAGTCCCCACCCCGCCTCTCCTCCCTGGGTCCCCTCGGCTCTTGGAAGAAAAACCAACAGCATCTCCAGCTCTCGCGCGGAATTGTCTCTTCAACTTTACCCAACCGACGACATGGAACCAGCGTCAACCTTTTAACGCACAGCGCGGCCACAGGATTGCCTTCCATCTCCTCTTGGTCTCTCCTGGATGTGGTTTATTGATGACTTGCGAGACCCTCAGAGAGCTGTCTTCCCTCCTCTGGCTCCCTCCGTTTCCTTGAGTTAGTTTTCTAAGGTTTTACCGGGGCTCGGGATCTCTTGGACCGAATGGAACTTTTTGCTGCCTGCTTTTGCTGCTGATTCTGTCAGTGGACAAGGAAAAAGGCTTCGAAGGCAGCAGAGGCGCAGGGGAGGTGGAGAAAGAGGTGGAGGAAGAGGACGAGGAGGAGGAGGAAGCCGAAGGGGCTTGGCGCGTGTGTGTGCATGTGTGCATGCGTGTGTGAGTGCATGTGTGTGAGTGCTGCCGCTGCCCGCGACCCCTGGCCCCGAAGGTGTTGGCTGAAATATGGAGAATAGTCTTGGATGTGTTTGGGTACCCAAGCTGGCTTTTGTACTCTTCGGAGCTTTCTTGCTCAGCGCGCATCTTCAAGTAACCGGTAAGTGGCTCTTTCCTTTCTTCTCGTCGCACCCCCTTCCGTACCCCACTTCCCTTCTCATTTCATTTGGCGAGTAGTAGAATTGGGGTGGGGGATAGCAAGAGATTTGGCGCTTGCGCTGCCCCCCATTTCCTCACCGATGATAAAAGATAGAAGAGTTTTTTTCTTCCCTGGGGGCGGATGATGGTGGGGGGGGTACTAGGGGCGCCCCTTCGCTGTTTTAAAATCTGATGCTTCACGCATTTTTGCTTCTGCAAATACTTGGGTTGGTTTGGAGAGCAGGCGGGCTGGGGCAGGTGCTGGGGATATCATTGAAAGGAACTGGGTTGGGTCCTTAAAGCCTCAGAAACCTACCAAGTGGGGAGGATTGGGGCAACAGGGGCAGGCGAGGAGGACATCCAGGGGCTTTGAGGAAGTCTGCGCAGAATGTAGATGGTGGGGCTGAGTCGTTGGTGTGTGAATACATCTCCTTTTGGTTTGGATTTTTGGACTTGGTGATTGAAAATAGGGAAAGGGACGGCTAATATGTTTTGGTACTTCCAAGGAGGGGATCCTGGTACTGAAGGAGGCATAGAGTTGCCAAGGAGGAGGGGAGGCGTGTTTAATTTTGTTTTATTTTTTAACGGTGAATGTAGTTCGCAAGCTGAGTCTCCATATAGCTCCAGGACACCTCCAAACTCCAAGTGATTGATATTCCAGAGAACCGGCGCCCTGGCCCTGGCACTTGCCAAGCTCAGTTTCTAATTAAAAATGGCAAAACTGTTTGGGGATTGGATCTGGCTAGAGCAGGAGGAAGAGGGACCTGAAGGCTGGCTGATCAGGACTGCTGTAATCTCCGAATACGGAGCTGGCGGCTTCGACGGCCAAAAGAATAGAAAAGAGCAAAATGACTCATGGTAAGGTCCACTCGTTTTGCGGGACCTCACCACAAGTGTCGATGGGCACTGGGGTACAGTGAGCAGGCCTGGCAAAGAAGGAGAGGAGAGCGGCTGGCTGAGCAATCAGATCCCTTCGAAAACGACCTTTTTCCAAATCCAAAGGAAAAACAGGCTCAGGCAGAGACCGGGCGTTGAGTAGGAGCTCCCCAGTTCGTGCCTGGGAAATTAACAGGGAATGGCACATCAATCGCGGCCAAGCCCCCAGCCTCCCCGGAGCCCGCAGCTCCGGCTTTCTCTTCTCTGCTAAGTGCTGCATGGCCAAGGGTTGCGAAAGCGAGCGGAAAATGCGCCTCTCACGGTCGCGAGGGATTCAGACAGTCAAGCGCCAAGGCAGCCCGAAGCTCCCCAAAGCCTGGCGCGGCCGCACGCGGGCAGGAATCTGCGCTTGCACTCGGGGTCAGCTCCTCATCTTCCTTTGGCCAGAGACAGAGAGCAGGCAGGAGGGGTGTGTGTGTGCGTGTGTGTGTGTGTGTGTGTGTGTGTGTGTGTGCGTGTGTGTGTGTGCACGCGCGCTCTCCTGTGATGAGCGCGTACCCGCATCCGCGCGCTTAGCCGCTGGTGCTCCCTCCCTCCGTCCGTCCCTCCCGGGCCGGTCCCCTCCTCCCCTGGCTCTTCTCTCCCGGAGCTTTGTCCTCAACAATTACTCTCGCGAAAGGTGGGCGGGGGTGGGGGGTGGGCATCTCCGCAGTGATGAATAGGTGTCTGTTTTAAATTCCCTCCTCGAGACCCTCAAATGCTAAAGGCTGCGGGGAGGAGGACCCTCCTTCTGCCCAGAAGATTGACTTGGGCTTTCTATGGCAGTTTGGGAGACCTATGCGGACGGGAAAGGGAAAGTTCAAGGGGCATCCCTCACTGGGTAGAAAGTCTGCCTAACAGCAGCACTGCTGACCTGAAATGTGCTAGCTGAATGCACTGCATGAAGCAAGGTGTACAAAAATGAACAATGATGTCAATTACACGACAGTATTTTAAAGCTATTACTCAAGTGACTTTTGTCTGGTATAGGGTGGGGGTAGATTAATAGAGATAAATTTATGTATGTTTTATTAATGTCTAAATTAATTAAATATTCTCTTTTCACTTATTTACATTTCTTGTCCAGAGAGTCAGGGCCATGTATTACTGCTTCATTTTAATTTTCTCCTCAACAGACGGATCTATGCTTGAAAAAGCAGATGTAAAGAAGGGATACATACACACACATACACATGGGTTATGTTGGTGGATAGGCTAACGGATCTAAATCTTTAAACTTTTCTGCACTTCTAAATCCATATTTGTTATTTGCATGTGAGTTGTGATGCAGTTTGCGCAGTTCGCAGGAAAGTGGATAGTGCATTTTTAAGATATTGCCAATTCATATCAGTCTGGCCTTTGCTCATTAATCTGAGTATCACTTCTTTCTCTTAGTAATAATTTTGCCTGTTTAGGAACATGGCAGGAAACTTACAACAAGAAAGCATAGTTCACTCTATAAAAGGACCAGTAGGAGGTGCCCTTAATAAGGCCAAGTGTCTAGTTTACTGGCAGTGAAATTCCCATTCAGCAGGGTGTTTTAAAGACTTTGTTGATTGGTAACAAAGGATTATGGAGACTAGCACAATAGCACTGGGCCCTTTCCCACTTTCTAGGTAAAGTCTGAAGCTGCTGTAGATTTGTATGAAACTGTGATGATTTAACAAAGGACAGCCCTGAACAGTGTCAGTAGAGAGTGAGGACTTAATGTTGGGGGAGGAGGATGGTGACTTTTTAGTTGGCTTCTGTAAGATGTCATCTTCTGATATATTTGACATGAGCCACAGGCGCAGGAACCATATAGAGTCTCAGGGGATCTCAGATAAGATAACAATTTTAGATGTTGGATGTTAATGAGTGAAAAATGAGGCATACATATTAATTAATTCTTCATACATGTTTGGGTTCCATTGCATTGAAAAAAATCTGTGAGTGTTTAAAGTAGTCTGGATATGCTGAAATGAGGCTGGTCGCCCTCCCTAGGTGACCTCTTCTCATTCCCCCAACCAAAGCAGATCAGATGCCCCCATGTGGGTTTGCTTTTGAGTGGCGGGAGTGTGGCAGAGCCTGAGGGCTCGGGGTAGGCTGGCAGTCCACTCCTCTGTGAGTGCCGCAGTATAAATCACCAGTGACCTGTCAGTGTCCATTTCCCACACAGCAGCAGCTGCCCTCTGAGTTATAAAGCATGTGAAACGGCCACCACATGTGTTATATGTGAATATATTAGGCTTAGTGCCTTTGCTTTAATGCTCTTAAAAGCCAGCGTGGCTTGAGTTGCTGATAGGCATTTTTTTCTGGGGAGAGATTTATAACTTCTCAGTGTGTATGACTTAAATTTATTCTCTGGCAAGTTAACCTGTTAGCAAACTTCCTTATTGTTTTCATTGAAGAGGAAGAGCCTTAATCCTATCTAAATTCCTGAATGAAGCTCTGCTGAAAGTTTCTCCTAGAGTACAGGATATTTGCAGGCTGTAGTATGGTTTTCTAAACCAATGGGAAGCTTGACAAGATATATGGGGAGGTGATTTTTTGTTGGGGAGGCGGGGATATTTTTACTTGTTTTTAGAGAGGGAAGTTGTGATACTGCATCTTCTAAAGGAATTCCAGCAACTCAGTTATCTCAAAAGCATCTTTAATGAGAGGAAATGTTTCTTGCTTCCAGTTTCATAAATCTAGCAGTCTGGGATTCTTCAAATGCATATAATATGCTTCTGGAATATTTGCAGCTGCACGCAGTAAGGTCATCTAGTATGATCACTGTCATTTGGAAATGAGCCCTGATTTAAATTTTGACTTCCAAACAAAAAACTTATCTTTACCTGGTGCCGCATGTTTAAAAGCAGTGCTGAAGTTTCTGAACAGAATATTTCTTTCCATGGGAGACTGTGCCCTAAGATTACATTTTAAAGTAAATGTTCTTACTATTTCTTTGGAGAATTTGCCATCCCAAACTTTGCATATGAAACTTCCTCTTCACGATTCTACCAGTAAAGATAACTTTATTTAAAGAGAATGCAGTTGTTTCTGGGTATTTCTTTAAAATTAAAATTCAATGTCCACATCCACACACAAAGAAGGAGGATTTCCACCCCCTCATACCTTCTCCTTCAAATAGATGACTTTGGTGTGAATTATGATAGCTCTAATTACATAAGGGCACTTGCAATTTCACTAGAGAATGAGTTCTTGCCTGATTACAGATCTTCCTACTTTCCATAGGAAGTTTCTGGCCCACACTACTATCAGAAACTTGCACCAAATGGGGAACACATTGCTCTGTTTTGGTATTTGTTACCCAGCTATGCATTTTTGAAGGATTAATCTACCTCAGATGATAATCTCTTAGATGAACTGTATACATACATTCAAGAAATCTTAGCTTTGCCTGAGGCCAAAGAATAATGTCACAAACCCGCTGAAATTACTTGATTAATTGATTGATTAACTAACGATAAAAAGTCACTTGGTTCTGGAAAAGTACTGTACTCCCTAAAGAGGAATAGTAAATACTATGCACATTTACAATTCATAAAATGTAAACGTCAAGTCTTCTTCCCCCTCTTTTTCCATTCCTTCCTTATAATGCTTTGGAGGAAAATTTAAGAGTTTCATGAGTTGTCACAACAGTTATATCTTAAGGAATCATAGCTTGGAATCTCACTAACTCTTGATTGATAGACACTCAGTTAAATAGCAACACAATGTCCGGTGAATTTTTCGGCAGCCTGCTGTGGGCTGCTTGCTTCTTTTCAGCTTGTTTCCAAGGAATCAAAACTCTCATCTCTAAGAGGTGTGGCATCAATACTGCCTCCCTTGACACAGCCCAAGAAAGCCTTTCTCACTCTGAAACCAAGGCTGTGACCCACAGGCACTGTGTTTAATATGCTGTGTTACACTTTGCAAGATCACGGGGATTTGCCTTAAAAATAAATTTTTAAACGTTCATGCATGCTGCTTTTGGTGGAGAGTTAAACTGTACTCTAAAAGCAGCTAAATAGTGTTGTTATCTTAAGACATTCTAACTTGTGGCCTCTCGGCCAATATTATTGAAGTTCTAGAGCTCACAATCTTTAAGAGAGACAGGAGTGAGCTCTATAAGATAATAGGTTATGCCAACCTAGTTAAGCTACTCTTTTTTTCCAAAATGGTGTTACCAGGTTGGAATAATAGAACTTTAACCTTTTTCAAAGTTACTACTTTTCAGATGAAAAAACATTTCTTAATAGTATCATAATATCAGTAGCATGGCACTGACCCAATGTATTTAAGATATTGTTCTTCAAAATAAGATCTCAAGGAAAGGCAATGTTAAACTTGTCAAGAAGAAAGGATGAACAATCCAGATTATTTTCCCTGCAGGCCAATCAAAAATGTGCAAGATAGAATTACATGTTGCATATGCCAAATAGGTCATAGCAAAAAATAAAATGTAAAGTATTATGCACCTTTATCATTGCAGCACTCAGGTAAATGAAACACAATTTAGTACCACAATTTTCTTTCTCTCACTCTAGAATGCTGATTCCTTATCTTATATTTCTCTGGTTTAACACCATACTAACATGGAGAAATACAGGTTGGCTGACTGATGATCAAAATTATTATAGTGCTCCAAAGTTATTTGACAAATTTCAGCCTGAGGTTTAACAACTAAATCCCTTTAATTCAACTATTAAATAAAAGTGTTTTCTTTGGTAGTTTAGAAATACCTGAGCTTTGTCCCAATGGTGTGGTTTAGAAATACATAATAATGCATAAGATTGAATATGCCTTCTTTTTCAATATTGATGGGAATTTGCCAATGGTAATACCAGTGCATGTTGCTCTTTTATCAATAGTTCCAAGCAACCATATTATTCGCAGCTTTCATTTCTTGGGGGGAAAAGTTCAAGTAGGAAACACACAAATCATTCCATATTTATTGATCATATTTTTAAGGCTATTCTTATGGCATGACTTCTATAGGAATGTTTCTCTTTTCTAGTAAATTCCATGAGCCCAGTGTCTATGATCTACTTCTACTTCGTGATATACTTTAGCTTAATTTCACTAATTCAAATTTTTTGACTTTTAGCTTGCTCAGTCATTTCACCATTGCCCTCCAGGGAGGAAGCCCCTTTAAGACCATTTGTGGTTATTATGATGAAACTTAACAGGAGTATTTATTGCAATTTGGAGATTTCTTCCTGGTTCATCCTTTAAATATTGGTTCTTGCCTGAAGGCTACTCCTAAGAGTATCTAGGACAAACATGTTCCACTGAATTAACTGAATCTTTAGGATGTTATCTGATGAAAATACCAATTGGTTAGTGAATTGTGTCCTGATAAGAGGACTTGTCAATACAGCATTATTCTGGACCATCTACAATGTTCTTAAATCTGAGTTTACATTTTTATGAGAGAAAAAAGAAGTTAAGCAGTTAATATAAATATTTTTAACTCAAATCACATTTTTAGATTTTACTTATTTTTCTACAATCTTTTAGAAATATTTCTCCACTCACCTAGCTGCCTCTTTAAAAGTATGTAGAACATAATTTAACCTGTTCTTAATAGATGCAATACATCACTATGACTTCCTTAGAGTATTATGTAATTTTATAGGGATAATTTTTGAAGGCATTGCATCATACAGAACTGTTTATTTTTCCCATCAGTTGACCGTGGACTGTTACTATTGTTGAGTTTTATCTCTGGCTATAAAATATATTTTGTCTACATCTTGTGTTCAGCTGAAACTCCTCCCTGTATAAAACTTCCTCAAAGCAGTTCTCTCTTTTAGTTTTGATGCTAAGACATAGGGGACTAAGTTTTGTTGGGGTTGTGTTTAAAGTAGGAGAGGAGATTAGAAAACAGCACCTGAATCCCTCATTAGAGGAATATCTAATTAGTTTTAACTAATGATTCTGTAGCATCTGATATTAATTTGGATGTCACTTGTGCTTTGTACAACGTATTTTTCCTTATTAAATGAGAATGTGGACTAGATCAATTCTAGTTATTAGTTTCAACACGATATAATTTATTTAAATTATGAACTGTACATATAGTGTTTGGTATAATTAATAATACAATTCATGATCATGATAACAATAATAATAATGTAATAATAACAAATACCCATGTATCCACTAGCAGTTTTCTGATTTTTGTATTAACCCCTTGCCTTTTGTACAGTTTTTCTACATATGTATACATCTTTAACATGTTACTTTACTTGGCTGTTCTTAACAGTAATAAAATAAATATAATGTATATATTCTCTGACTTGAAATTTTGCTGAACGTTAAGTATTTGAGTTTCATCTATGTGGATTCATATTGCTGTATTTCAGTCACTTTCTCTGGTGTATAATACTTCATGATATTAATTAACCATAGTTTATCTAATCTACTGTTGATGGATTTTGAAATTCAGTTTTTTGCTATTGCTAGTAAAGTTGGCATGAACATTCTGGTGCACGTCCACCAGCACAAATTTGCCACCATGTTTAGGGTGCATACCTAGGAGTGGAATTGCTGAGTCATAGAAGGGTATCTTTTCTTCCAGGAGGCAAAGACATGTTGCACTTATTGAAACCCCCACAAGGGGCAGATGAAAGGCCTCTTTGCTTCATGCCTCTGCCAACACTTGGTATTTTCATATGCTTAATTTGCCCTCATCTGGTAATTTCTCACTGTGGGTTTAATTTGCATTTTCCTGATTGCTTATAAGTCTGAACATTTTTTCCATTAATTTGTTAGCTATTTGTGATTTCAGCAAGACAATTCTATGATTCTGTTTCTTCAACTGAGCAACCATTTGCTTTTAGACCTTAATATTATTGGTAGTTATTCTGTTTCTTCTACTAAGCAACCCTTTGCTTTTAGGCATAGATGTTATCAGTAGTCTAATGTTCAGGAAGTTGTCGCCTAATACAATACCATGTTGACTCTGGCCTAGGCTTTATTTAAGCACCTTCCCAAAAATGTACACTGATTTTGAGTTGGAAAAGACATTCTTAGTCACTGTAACATTGTTGATTACCCAGAGCAAGTCCTGCCATGTTAGTATCCTGCCTCATCCTGTTTATTGTGTCTTTATAGAGAATCATTTACAGGGAAGCAGGATGCTGGGATGCCAGGCTTAATTTGAGGCTCATTATGAATCCCCTGTATGTAATGGAACTAAAGGATAACAGAATCACAGAGTAGTAATGGTAGACACCAAATCTGAGTTAAAAATCTTAATATGACCATTTGAATTTGGGTATATTTCCAACATGGTAAAATACATAGGCCCAATATCATTGTTACATTTATGGCATATATGACTGTGGGTTTCAAACAAACACATGTGCTTTGTGCACCGCCCCCCCCCCCCAAATTTTTGTTTGGGTTTATAATTGTTTCACCTGCTCCCATGGGACAGGCTAATGAAGACCCCTGAATGAAATAAAGCCTCAGATGTACTTGCAGAAGCCTCTGTAGTGTGTTGCCTTCTGTGCAGACTCATTAGAGATGTGAGCCAAGGCTGAGACATCTAAGCAAACCCTCTGCACCCAGAGTCCTCAATCCATTGTTCCTGCATCTTTTTTCAGTCTCATGGGATCCCAGAAGAATATAAATTAGAGAGAAAAATCTGCAAAGCTTTTCCTTTCATGTTTAATATCTGGGCAGAGCTGTTCCCTGCAGGACAATTTCTGGTTGTTTTCTCTCTCTGGTTTGAGGCATCTCCAGGGATGGTTTGGTGACTGTTTCCCTTGGGGAAGTTTTCAGCAGCATATCAGTTTTGCTGTTAAAAATTTATTTTACAATTCATCTGAGACAGTCCTGTTCTAAATGTTCTTCCCATTACTCTTGTCATCTGGCTCTTGATTCCTGCGTATCCTTTTCAGTGACACTGCCTCTTCTGGGCTGAAATGTGTTCAATAATTTGAGCTATAAATCACTCTTGCCTCTCCATTTGGTCTTTACTTAACCAGATTATAAATATTTAGTTCATTTGATTTTTCCTCATACCTCTCCAGAAGCTTAATCATGTTTAGTCTTCTTACTTTAACTCCCTCTAGTTTGTTTATATCTTTCTTGTAATCAAGGGGCCTAACTCTAATGTGCTCTTCTAAGTAAGCTCTCCAAAGTCATATATTATAAAATGCAAATTCAGCATCATCTTTAGCTTATTGTACAGCCATAGACACACATATGGTCTCTCAAAACTTGAGTTATCAGTTTTCAGGAAGGACTATGAATGCCTAACAAAATCATTGAGATATTATAAGGACCAAATAAGACCAAGTATTTCATTGAAGATAATATAATAGTTACTGAGCCTTTATCAAGGATTACAAATAGATTAATAAAAGATTTAGATGAGTTTCTGCCCTGCAGGGGCTTTTCCTCCAGTGAAGGTGACAGGCACACACAGAGGTAGGTAGGATACAAGGTAGAACAAAGTACTCACTGAAAAGGGACACAACAGTTCTGCTCTTCATGTGGTTTTTGTCATTGGTTCTGTTTATGTGATGGATTACATTTACTGATTTGTGTATGTTGAACCAGCCTTTGCAGGGACATGGATGAAGCTGGAAACCATCATTCTCAGCAAACTAACACGGTAACAGAAAACCAAACACCACATGTACTCACTCATAAGTGGGAGTTCAACAATGAGAATACATGGACACAGGGAGGGGAATATCATCACACACTGGGGCCATTGGGGAGTTGGGGGCTAGGGGAGGGATAGCAATAGGAGAAATAAGACAGGCTGATGGGTGCAGCAAACCACCATGGCACATGTATACCTGTGTAACAAATCTGCACTTTCTGCACATGTATTCCAGAACTTAAATATAATTTAAAAAAACTCATAATATATTAATATTTATTAGCTAATGGACTGACAGAGCCAATTCATTCATCCTTCTATCCCTAAATTGAGTGGACCAAAAAGAGGCAAGGGAGTTTAAAGAGTTGTCAATCATGTTTAAACCAAAGTATTGGTATGGTAAGAATGAGGATATTGTGGTTTTGTCTACAGATCTGGTGGCCTGTTGCTATAAAAACATCTCCAGACTTTCGTGACCCTTTCTTCCCATATTTCTTGAATGTGTTCCAGGTATTGTGTTAAGGTGGCAATTTAGCTTAGAGACCAGTGAGATAAACATGCTAATCAAATACATATATTAACAAACCCACAATTCCAAATGAGATAAGGCTTTAAAGAAAGAAAATACTGTAGGAAAGAGTCTCAGAAAGCAGATCAGAGACAGCTTCCATGAGAAAGTGTGACTGAGTTTACATCTGAAGAATGAGTTAAGAAGGGGATATTTAGGAGAGGCAGAGGAGAGAATATCAGGTTAAAAAAAGTGAGCTCAAAGGCCCCATGGTGGGAGGAAAAATCGTGAATTCCAAGATCAGTGTACCCAGGGCCACGAGAACTAAACATAATAATGGCTTAGCTAAGGCTGGAGAAGACTTTGGGATTCTCTCTGTCCAGTAGTAGCTACCTGTAGTTGGTAGATATTGACTGAATAAATTCAAATGAGTTCTTATCAAGGATCTTTCCTAATCTCAGTACAATGATTCAAAAATTTCAGCAAACTACATAGGCCACCTTTTCCTTGATTTTTTTGTTAGATGTGAATTTACGAACCTATCTATCCTATATGTTTAGAGATACATTATGAGGTGTTACGGACATATGTATGCAACCAAGAGAGAGGGACTTTGAAAAGTGTACAGAGCTAGAAAAATCCAAGTAATTACCAATTAACTTGGTAATAAGTCATTTCTCCTTTGAAAGCTATCACTGAACAGAGGGAAACAAAACTTCACCTTTCCTATAAAAATAGAATTGCCATGGACATTTCTTGTTCCTGTGGCCTCCTTCAAAATGTGTGCCTGAACGTGTTTAGTAAACCTAAACCTACATTTTTTTTTGGAGTTTTCACAGATTATTTTCTCAATATGATCCTTTTCTATGCATTTTGTCTCTATTATTATTTCTTAAAAACGTGAATCAGTGTTCTCTTTGCTTTCAGTTACAGCTTATTTAGAAGTCATTGAGCTTGTAACCTTTCCATGTCACCGGGCCTGGAACTACTGCACCACTTGAATCAACCTACCATCTACCACTGGATGTTGCAAAGATTGCTGCTACACAGTCCTGTGGACTTTGGCCTTGATAAAAGGGGGCATAGCCTAGGGGGAAAAAGCATCCCAGCTATTGGGTTTGATTGAGATCCTTAAACTCACTGGACCTCAACTTTCCCACCTATAAAATGGACACAAAATCAACCTCTGCTTCCCAACTCTAAATTGGGGGTAAAAATTACTCCAGTAGTTAGCTATATAAGATATCTATTCCAATGCCTGACTTATAATAAGTATTTCATAAATGCTAGCCATTGTTAGTATTATGTTAGTATCACAGGCTACATTTATCCTGTGATAGTCTTTACAATAGAAAATTTCACAGGCACAGGCCAGCCATTCTAGAACCCGCCTCAATTTTATTGTTGTGATTTTAGAGACTTAAATATAAATTAAGATAGCCAGACTCCAATGGCAATTTTGAAATCAATCACATCATGATTTAGTGGACCCTGGTCCCATGACTTTGCTTGATTTAGAGGCTCATAGGTCGAGCTAAGTTGGATCTGACATAGTGCAATACTGATCAAACTTGGCAGCCTGTGACACACTTCCTGTGGATTTTCCATCCAAACCATCCTCCCCTATTAACTCTTCCCTGGTTGACCATGTCCATTTTCTACAGACCCATCATCTACTCAGCAGGCACACCTAGAAGCTAATACTTGCTTGGTTAACGTGCAGTACTAGGTATAATTGGTCCTGAGGGTCTTCTCTGTGGAGGAGTGGCTCTCATCTTGATTTTGTGTCAATGCCCAGCCCTTCTTCATACCAATTAATTTAGAATCTTGGAGATGTATTCCAGGCAAAGGTATTCTAAAATCTCCGATGGTGATTCCAACATGCAGTCATGTTTGAGAGTCAGTGTCCTAGGATCTTTCTACTCCAAGTGTGCAGTCCAAGAATCAAGGCATTTGCATCACCTGGGAGCTTATAAGAAATGCAGAAACCTCAGGCCACACCCAAACATACTCAATTAGAATCCCAAGTGACTGAGGAATATTGCTCTAGATGACTGAAAGCATCAGATAGGGAGGTGATCCTTGCCTTTATTCTTCACAATTGTAAGTAATCATCTAGTCAATGGGAAACTGCCCCTACCACAGTAGTTTATCTTAGCTTGAAGCATCTGTCGCATGCTTTGGCTTCCGGAGTTGGTCTTATAGTGGCAAGCTATGCCAACGTCAAAGAGTCTTCTGGTTTGTGGTTTAGTGGCTAATATATTTCATGGAGACCATGACATGTTTCATTTTCCTTGAGATTACAAGCCCTTGAAAATGCTCTTTGTGTGTTCCATCTGCCTTTTCCCTTCTTTTCTCATCAATACTCAATATAAGAACGCATGTTTTACAATGGTCTGCTGGTTCTCATTCTATATTTTCCCCTCCTTCAACTCTCTTTCCTCCTTAAAAATGCTCAGACCCAGGGAAAAAGAAAGACACGTAAAAGGGACACTGAGGCCCTGGGCCCTCCTCCTCCCTCCCTCCTCTGTGTCTCAAGTCTGATGCTGAGAGCACACACATGCTCAAAGTGAGACCCTGATGGGGGAGACCCCATACTGAACCTCGCCTTTTGATTGGGGATGGTCTTCAGGGCATGAAACAGACCAATTGCTCATTTTTCTGAGCCTCTGTGGCAGGGAAGAAGGGGTGTTAACAAAGGTTTTTGAAGAAGAGTAAAGCTTTACAGGCAGAAAGCTCAGTGCAGGGTTTTGAAGCTTTTGCTCTGCACTGCCTGGCAGACAGAGCAGCTTTAATTGGCGTGCTCCAAATCAGAGTCTACAAGAAGAGAACGTGGGGGCTCAGCTGCGCAGATTGGATCAATCTGAATGAAAATCACTAGTGTTCCTCCTGGGGAGAGAAGTTTTTGCTTAGCTCATGAACTGTAGGCCCTTCTCTGGTCCTGGTAGTAAATGAGTAGGGCTTTTGTGAAGGGTTATGTAAGGCTGCTGTTTTCTCTCCCTGCCTAGAGTAAAATTCTATTTATAGAGGGGTGAACTGCCTCTCAGCGAAACATGCATTTTATACACTATAGCTTAGGAAATATGATTTAATAAATCTTTAAGAAAGAATTAAGGGAAGAGAGAGAACAAAATCCTAGGCAGAGAGAGTGGGATGTACAGCAAGAAATAGGAGAAAGAGACAGCATCATTGCTCTGGACTTAGTTACTGGAGTAGTAATAGAGTGACTGATCATTCTTGTGTGCCTGAGACTGAGGAGTTTTACAGGAAGAAGGACTTTCAGTGCTAACAATAGGACAGCCCCAGGTAAACTGGAATGGTTTGTCACCCCTAATTTGGTACCTATGATGGGGAGGGGAGTAGAAAGAACCCTGAAAGATTTTCAGCAGGGAAATGGCATTTTAGATAACACACTGTTAGCCCTATGAGGAAACAATTAGAGAATGGTAGCAAGGCCTATTATGAAGGGATGTTCTAATAGTCCAGAAAAGATGAATACCTCATTGGAGGTTTAGAAGCAGCTTAGATGGAGGCCTTACCCTTAATCTTGTTGCAAAGTCCAACTTGACATCCAAAACTGAAGGTTTTTTTAACCAACTGCTTGGCCAAAACACTGTCAGAAAACTCATTTTTGAATCAGGTTATCTTTTGGACATGATAGGATAATGTATTTATTGGAGAAGTCATGTCTAGCACTTCTGTGTTCCACTGTGTCTAGTACAGTGCTGAATTCATATTAATTATTCAATAAATACTCATTACCAAATTGGTTTTTATATAATGATTATTCTCAAATTTGCATGAAATCTGAAGTTTCTTTCTGTATGAGCTTCACCAAGTTCAGTTCAGGATATTATAAATTTCAGGGTTACTCAGCTTTTACTTCCCTCTTATTTAGAGGTTTATTCTGTTTTCTTTTTCTCTCTCCCCTTCTTTTGCCTGATTTTTCCTTTACATGCCATTATTAATAATGTTATTGGCAACATTTCAGAGTGCTTGTGAGAAATTCAAAATTGAGGAATTCTGCAAATAGCAAAATGTAAATGTATAAAGTCTTATAGAATTTGCTATCTCTTTAAGCCCCATTACGAATGCATATAGGGTATTTGTCAACTGGCATATATGAAAATGGAACAAGATAAAGTAGGTGAATAATTATTTCCTACATAATAATCCCAGGGATAGACTCTGTGTTCGCCTTCAGAGAACCATTCCTGAAGACCTGAGTGAGTCAAAGCATTAAAATGTTATTTTTGTAGAACTCAGTGGAAGTCAAGACAAGATGATGGAGATTAAAAAAAAGCACATAAAATGAAAAGCACAAAACTTCTTGTGTTTCAAAGCACTGATCAGGCAGAAAAGGACCTCGGCAGGTGTTTGAGAAGACCTTTTTCTACTGATAAGGACTCAGGGGCCCAGAGAAGCTAGGTGAGCCTCTAAATCACAAATCTACAAATGAGTTCCATGAAACATATTATATACATGTGGGTGCAAATCTTGGCTCTACCAAGATTTAGCTGTATGACCCTCACTATGATTCAGGGTCCTCATTTGTAAAATTTGGAAAGCCATTGCTGAATGGAAGACATTTTTGAAAAACATTACACTCAAGGATTATCACAGTCTTTGGCACATATTGAGCACTAAACTGTTTCTATTTTTATTTGCTCATTCAACAGATGTTTTTAAAGGTAATGTTTGATATATCATATTTGTTAGCTCCTGTGGTGTATTTAAACAGCATATAAACACACTGCCTCTGTTGTTTTAGTTAACAAAATGTTTGGAAGAATAAGACCTAGGCAGTGTAAATATGTAAGAAAAAAAAAGTGAGCAGAGTCACAAGGCAATATATTATTGTATTATTAAGAACCAAATGAGTGAGAGGTGCAGTTAGAGGAGGGAAAGAGAACATGATCAGAAAGCCTTCCAGAATGCAGAGGGATTGAGTCTGGTAGGTAGGGTAATTGGGGGACCTTACCCACATAGGACCTCACCCTATGTGGACACTGTTCTTTACATGTTCAGGCTCTGGAAGACAAAAAAGAAAAAAAATGATGGTGATACTTCACTGCAGAGAGCTTCTCAGCCCAGGCACCAGATCTCATCACTAGCAATGACTTCTCTGGTCACTAGCCTTTTCTCAAGCGGATTTATGATAAGGCTAGGAGAAAAAGGAAGAGAGACGCAGCAAGGTCATCTGAGAAGTAACTTTGGTGGCATACATAATGTAATTTTAAAATAAAGAGGCTTTACCTGTAGGGCTTTTTCTAATAGTTTTAAGGAGGTCTCAGAAGCTCAGGGAAGGACAGACGCCGTCACACACTGCATTTTGAACTGGAAATCTAGTAGCTGAGAAAGCATATTTAGGCTCCTGCACTACTGGAATAAGTCTGTGCTGGAAATTAATGTTTTCATCTTCTTTTTTTTCAGCCCAGCTTCAAAATGTATAGAAAACTTTGGTTCAGGATGCCAAAACCCTTTATTACTAATGCATAAAGGATGTTAGCTAGTTCATCAAAGATCTTCTGTACATTTTGCGGCCAAAGGGCAGGTAGCCCAGCTCAAAATTTGCAACTTAAGTAGCTCTTCCTTTATTCTTTCTTCCAGAGTACACAGCCATATGAGGTTATGATAATTAATAATTGATAAATTATTATTAGGATTATATTGTTCCTTGCTTATCTGAGACTTTCTATCTTCCAATGGCTTTTGAATCTTTTATCTATATTCATCTCTCAATACCTCTATCCAGTGGGCAAAATGGCTAATTTATCTCACATGTGTTATTAGTGAGGTTATGAGACTGGGGGCGAGTTATTTATTTAAGATCCCACAGAAGTTACCTGTTCTGGGTGGAAAACCTAAATCATTTTTTTTTTTTTTTTTTTGAGTCAGAGTCTCACTCTGTCGCCTAGGCTGGAGTGCAGTGATGTGATTTTAGCTCACTGCAACCTCCGCCTCCTGGGTTCAAGCAATTCTCCTGCCTCAGCCTCCTGAGTAGCTGGGATTACAGGCGCCTGCCACCACACCTGGCTAATTTTTTTTGTATTTTTAGTAGAGACAGGGTTTCACCATGTTGGCCAGGCTGGTCTTGAACTCCTGTTGTCAGGTGAAATGTCCACCTTGGCCTCCCAAAGTGCTGGGATTATAGGCGTGAGCCACTGCTTCCAAATCTGGCTTAACCCTTGTACTCACCAGTACATATTGGACAGTTTCCAAAAGCAGGACATTCTACTCTTTTATTCCCCAAAAATGCATGTACTAAAAAAATGCCACCTGGCACTCAGATCTTGATTTCTAATACCATTCTCCAATAAAAGAAACCAGAGCTCCTCAGGGAAATAGCTGATTCTGGAACTTACGCAGAAAACATACAAGATAAGGCTGGAGCATCTTGGAGTGCCAGAAAGGAAGAAATTCTTAAAAAAAATGAAAACCTACAACAATAGAGTATGCCAAAGGGACACAGAACCTAACTGAAAGAGCTCTCAATGGTCAAAGCTGCAACAATTTGACCAAGAAAACCTATCAAGTAGTTTCCTATTATAACCCAAACTATAAAATAAATATCCATGAGTACATACTGACATAAATAAATAATTGAATAAATAAAGGGAAGAGACTTAGATAAATACCCTATGCAGAATTCCAAATATTTTTTATATATATATATATATATATATATATTCTACTCTCAAAGAGTGGATAGAGTACAACCCATATCCTTTTAAGTGTGGGCTGTGCTTAGTGACTTCCTTCCGAAGAGTATGGTATACAAGGGGGAGGAGAGGAAGTTAACTACAGTGGAAAAATTGGCCAGATCATGAGGTCAGGAGATTGAGACCATCCTGGCTAACACGGTGAAACCCCGTCTCTACTAAAAATACAAAAAAAATTAGCTGGGCGTGGTGGCAGGTGCCTGTAGTCCCAGCTACTCGGGAGGCTGAGGCAGGAGAATGGCGTGAACCCAGGAGGTGGAGCTTGCAGTGAGCTGAGATCGCGCCATTGCACTCTAGCCTGGGCGACAGAGCGAGACTCCATCTCAAAAAAAAAAAAAAAAATCTGACAAACACTACCTCAGCCAGGTGATCAAAGTCATCATCAGCAGTGATAAGTCATGTTGATAGCATGTCCCCCCTGATATGATGTGATGAGGATGGCATTTCACCTCTGTGGTCTTCCTTTTCCAAATCCATAACCCCAGCCTTACAATGAGAAAAAGAGTAGACAAACCCCATTTGAGATTCTACAAACACCTGACCGTATTACTTAAAATGATCTAAGTCTTCAAAAATAAAGTGTGTGAAACTGCTCAGAAGGAAGAGGATACTAAGGAGACTTAGGACAAAATATGATGTGTTGTCCTGGGTGGGATCCAGGAGCAGAAAAAGGACTTCAGGAAAAAATGAAATGCATTCTAAAGTATGGACATTAGTTAATAATAATGTATCAATATTGATTCACTGATTTTTATAAATGTGCCGTGTTAGTATAAATTGTTAATAATGGGGAAACTTGGTGTGGGGTAAATCAGAACTTTGTATACTCTTCACGATGTATCTGTCAATCTAAAACAGCTCTAAAATAAAAAGATTACTGTAAAAAATACTCTCTTGTTTGATAAGAGTAGGACACCAAGCAGAGCCCTGATTCCACTAAACTTGTTTTTTTCCTCTTTAAGGATCAGAATGACACTCTTGTATGGTTATTCTGATAATGACAGACCATGTTTCAGTAACCCTTAGTATCCCTGCATATTTCTCAAAGTGTGATCACATCAACACCACTTGTGGATGTTTTAAAATGCAAATATGCTGGCTTTGCCTTACACCTCCAGAATCAGAGTCCCTGGGTGGACATTGAGGGGATAGGAAACAGCACTTTTAACAAGCTCTCTATGTGATTCTTATACACACTTCACTTGAAAACCACTTGGCTATGCATTGTCCCTAAAAATTAATAATGGTGGCTCTCTACTTATTGAGATGGTCTTTGAGCTCAGGGGATGATCTGGAGTCAGGTGAACTTGGGTTTAGATCCGAGGCCTACAACTTTCTAATTGAGAGAACAAGGACAAGATATTCTGCCTTTTTATGTGCCTTTGTTTCTTCATCTGTAAAGTAGGAAAACAACACTTAATTCAGAGTACTTAAAAAATCATTTCAGAAAAGCCATGTAAATTATTTACCATATTACCATATTTACCATATTACCACTGCTCAACAGGCAGTGAGCACTAGCACGACTCTACTGGTGTTCTATTAGCTTGGTTATATAAATCCATATGAACATAACCAAAATTACTCCTCATTGTTACTGATACTCTCCACCCTCTAAAACTTGTCTTTGGCATCTTGCAATGCTTTCCTTACATGTTTCTAGGAGTCCTAAGAGCTATGTCATAAACCAGTTATCTTCTGCTAGGCATCTTCACATGTCTGGAAGTCTGGTATGCTTGCTGGCTTTCATGTCCCCAGGCAGCCACCGTCTCTTGCCAGCCATCCTGCTCCTCTGGTAGATTGCTGCTGCAGCATCAATGCTTTAGAACGTTTCCAGTGCCCGCGCATTATTACTATGTCCACTGACAAGACTGTCCCAACACTGATTCTCCCTCTGTTAAACTCTGTCATACTGCTTGTGTCTTCCGATTTATAAAATCCTCCATGACAACAATTCATTTAACTAGGGTCTGTAACTTTTCTCTACATATGACTTAGATTCAGTAGGAGAAGGGCTGATCTGGGGACAGATGTTGCATTTCCTATTCCCTGTCTTTAGCCTTTCTGTCTCCAAGCCACCAATGGAACTTCTTCCTTAAGTAGTATTTAAATCTTCCCTACATAAATAAGTTCCTGCAGAGAGATGTCTGTGTTTTTAGACCATACACCATAGGCTGTTTCATTGGGTTTGAGGTACACATGTGGTATAAAAATGTAGAATATATACCTAATGCTAGATGACGAGTTGGTGGGTGCAGCGCACCAGCATGGCACATGTATACATATGTAACTTACCTGCACGTTGTGCACATGTACCATAGAGCCTAAAGTATAATAATAATAATAATAATAATAATAATAAAAAAATACAAAAAAAAAAATAAATAAATCTTATTTAATTTCTTTCAAAAAAAAAAAAGTAGAATAATAATAATGACTAATATTTATGAAATTGTATGGTTTGAAGTGATATGGTAGATATTGCTTAAGAAATACTTATTGCCCACCCATTTTTATATTTAATACAGAAGAATATCCCACTTTAAGTAGCAATGTGCCAGCTCAAAAGACTCGATTTCTCAGACTCCCTTGCAGCTAGGGGTAGTCATGTGAAAGTTCTGGTGATTGGCATGGTAATCAGGACACTCCTGGGGATTTCAGAGTAAGCTTACTCTCCTGTCCTAATTACCACCCGCTTCCTCCTTGTTGCTTCCTTCTTTCTCTGGAAAGTAGGAGTGAGGCCTGAAATTGAAGTAGCCATCCTGTGTTACATCATCTATTATGAACAATGAGAAGGAAATGAGGAGAAGCTTGAGTCCATGGTGACTTCCTTGAGGTAGCTATATAACCTTGGGATTGTTTCTTTCTAGACTTCTTGTTATGCTACAAAGTAAACCTCTGTTCGATTTTAAAACACTGTAGTGGGGTTTCTGTCACAGGCAATACTCAGTTCAAACTGCTGTATGTTCTCATATTATTTTTTTCCTCACAGTTAAACAGTGAGAGAGGAACTAATATTATGTCCTGTTACAGATAGGAAAAGTGAGACACCAAAAAGTTAGCCAATTTTTCCATGCCTCCATGCTAGTAAATTGCAGACTTATGATTTAAATCCTGCTCCATAACACATGTCCTTAATTAAGTCTATGCTATAATTCCTAGATAAATAGATGTTGTAGCTATTACACTATTGTTGTTATTTTTATTGTTGTGGATAATTATTACACTATTGCTTTTTATTTTTTTGCAAGTCACATTAATTCTTGCAATGTTGTTTTTTTTTATTATTGGTATTCTCCTCTCTAAAAGAGGGATCTTTTTCTGTGAACTGTTTATTATTTAGACACTTCTAGATTATTGAGTATATAAATAAAAATTCAATTTTCTGTTAATCATTTTCAAATATCACAGTTTTCACTAACAAGTTATAAGACAGCTTCATGCACTTTAATTTCCTCTGAAGAAGACATCCACTGCCACCTTATAAAAGACTAACATTCCAAATACGGCTTTAGAATGCTAATGCCTTACCTTAACAAGCCAACTTAACTCTGTGATTCACATATGTGCTGCAATTTCTCTCCCATTGTAGTGTAAGGGAATTTTGCATAGTTTTGATGTATTGTGTAAATTAGGCCAACAAAGTGCTGTGCTATGTCTTCATTAAAATAGGAGACGGTAATAATGCAACCATGTAGCGTGGTCTTGCAGGCTTTGAGTTATGAACATTCAATAGTGTCTCCTTACTTGTGCTTAAGTTGGCATTTGTGAGCAGCATATAATCAATTAATCAATAACCCAATTTTCTCTTAAAGAGATGGTGCGTCATTTAAAAAAATCAGAAACTACTGTATGATTTTATGAAAAGAGCCATTTCAGCAAAGAAACTTGTTTTAAAAACTCTGAAAGTCTTTTTTGGGGAGGACAATTTTGCTTCACTAAGCCAAAAGTGAAATTGGATACAAATGTTTAGTTCCTGAATTCTTTTATTGTTTTGCAACTACCAGAAAGGAAAGGGCCAGTTTGGGATTGCTAGTAAGAATGCATTGTTTCTACTCATGATTGGAGGTGTGTAAGTGGACCCATCTATGAATGCACAGTAAAAGTCAACTAATCCTCAAACTTACAGTTTAAAACTCATCTATTCTATTCTATTACTTACAAGCTTTAGAGTATACTAAGTTGCCTAATTTGTCTCACATGAGGTCACAGCAGCACAAAGTGATGATTTCAGGATGATGAAGCTGACAGTCATGTTGAGACAAATACCTGGCCTTCTCAAACTTTAATGTACATTTCTATCCTTATCTTTATTATAATTTCTACCTAAAAAGATATATATGCTTATTCTAAATATTCAAATATTACATAAATGTGTGAGTTTGAGAAGGAAATTGTTCCATAATCCCATCACTTCAGAATAAACCACAATTTGTTTTGTTCAGTCTTTTTTGTCTCTTTCTCTACCTGCCCCACGTTTACTGTGAAATTTGTGGAAAGCTAATGTTTATTTTTGCATTGCATTAAGATACTGAGTTGTGTTTTCTTTCTACCAAATAAGTAAAAAGGAATATCGTGGAAAAAAAAACCCTCAAATATTTGCTTTGTTATTTAGACAACAAAAGACATGATTAAGATGAAAATTGTCTCCATAAGACAGATCACCTTCCACGAGAGATACATGCTAGGCATGCCTGTCTTCTAAAAACGTTAGTTCCAACGCCTCCAAAATGTTCAACTGCCCTCTTGAACCTTGCCTCTAAAGTGCAGCCTGTGGGCCAGCCAACCTCCATATCACATGAGAGCATATTAGAAATGCAGAAACTCAGGCTTCATCCAAAATTTACTGAATTTAAATCTACATTTTAACAAGATCCCCAGGTGATGGCTATGCAAGTCAAAGTTTGAGACATATCATTCTAGTAATAGCATGTTTCCTACCCAAATTGCTACCATATTCTAAGAGCTGTGAGTTACTCATGAATTAGCAATGGTGTGCGGGGAAGGAACCAGTATCACCACAGCTCATTCATGTGGCTTCTAAATTTCCTCCAAAGGGTTGAGTGTTGTGCTCATTAAACAGTGTCAAGACCAGAATAACTGCCCAAGGGCTGGCTCACATCTATTCTCTTCATTTAGGTCATGGCACACATTCTCATCCATACCTCTGAAGTCCCAAGGCACTAAAGACCACATTGATTGGAATAATTATGTCTTCTATTCCAGTAATTGGTTGCTAATTATGCATGGCTTGATGTTATTTTGCTAATTCATATACACCAAATGAACCATGAGTTGCTTGAAGGAAAAGACCAGTCCCTGAGCTCATTTCTTCAAGGATGGCAGTCCTGTTTCCAGACATCTGGCCATTCCCATGAATGAGTGAATGATGGTTATTAGGTATGTTAGCTCCATTTATCCGACCATTTGTGCTTTCCGCAGATCCAGATTTGATGGTTATGTCCCCCACTTGGTGCTGGGAAGTCATAGGACTTACTTGATAAACAGTCAACTTCTTTCTTGAATTTATGCCAAGACCTCATATATCTATCTCTTTATGCTCTATGACCACCAGCATTGGTTGGTGGCCCAGTTAGAAACAAAAAGATCGGGTATAAGGGTAGGACCTGTCCAATTTGCATCAAGTAATCTTTCATAAGTTCCTAAGGGGAAGATAAGGGAGGGTTATAAAATTTGAATGCTATAATAGATTTTATCTTGTAGCCTATAGTTTTTATTTTTTTTCTCTTAGCTTCTAAAATCTATGATTGAGTCTCTGTTTTGGGTTATTAACTCCTCAAACCAAGAATATCAGAAGAACCTTAAAAAAATAGAACTTTGGAATATTAAATATTGAAGAAGAAAAGCTGAATCATCTCCCTATAGGCAGGTTGGGAGTGGGAGCAGAATCAAACAAAACTTCTCTTTGTTCTTTTAGCCCCCCCGACTCCCCTCCTCCTTCCATAAACCAAAAGAGCATTTATTTACTTGGGCTGCATTATAAATATCTATCTTTCTTTTATTCATTAATTCGTTCATTTCCTTCCTCCCTTCCTTCCTTCCTTCCTTTCTTCCTTCCTTCCTTCCTTCCTTCTTTCCTTTCTTTGTTTATGACAGAGTCTTTCTCTGTCACCTGGGCTGGAGTGCAGTGGCGGGATCTCGGCTTACTGCAACCTCTGGCTTCCGGGTTCAAGCGATTACCCTGCCTCAGCCTCAGGAGTAGCTAGGATTACAGGCATGTGCCAACACGTAGTAGAGATGGGGTTTTGCCATGTTGGCCAGGCTAGTATTGAACGCCTGATCGCAAGTGATCTGCCACCTCAGCCTCCCAAAGTGCTGGGATTACAGACCTGAGCCACTGCATCCAGCCTATAAACACCTTTCTAGGGATAAAATTTGTTGGTTTCCCATCACATAGGAGACTCAGCTCATCAAGAAGTCTGTATTCAGACCAGGTTCAGCTCAGACTAATTAATGAAATTATGTAATTGATCGGTTCTGTTTCTATTTCTAGGGCTCTTATATTTTGATATGAGAACATGGAAGTGCCAATCAGGTTCACGAGGTCACCCTTCAGAATCCCTCATTTCTCCTTTCTCGCATATCATGTAGCTGATGAAGAATATAGCACACTTCCTTCCCCTAAAAGATTCACATTAGTTGTGTCTTGGATACAACACCTCTCTTGCTCTTTGCTTCTAGCCATATCTTCTTTGACTCAGAAGGCTTTATCACTGGGGATATATGTCAGGCAAAAATGCAGTTCTCAGAAAGTTTGAGAGCAGGGTATTTTATAGCCCGTAAGGAAGGGCACAAGGCCAAAAAGGAGAACTAGGCTCTACTGGTCAATTAAAAAATATATATTTAAGACATTTTCAGTGTTCAGCCAACAGGAAGCATTATGGATGTTCAAATTGCTGAAATATTCACATACTTCCTCACTGATTGGTAAATATTTGCTATCCAGGGCCTCCCAATGTGCCCTCCTTCCTCCATTCTGATTGGTGAGTGACTATGCTAATCAGCTCCTAAAAGTCCTCCTTCTAAGATATCAATGTTGGCTTTTTTCTTAGTAACTTTGGAGGGCCAGAGGTACTCTCACCCAGTCCTGGGAAACTCTGATGCCCTTTAGCCCTTCAGTCTGCCATCTACATTGTGCAACATGGCACCCCATGGCCACGTGCCTTCTGTGCTTCTCTGGCTCCCTGAGACTGACACCTAAGCAGGTTGGTGTTCCTTGAGTCACCCTCTCATGGCCATCATTGAAAACCGCAGCTCCAAAAGAAGGCAAGGTCAGGAATCTCCACCACACTGATGCTTAAATATGTTTAATATTTAAATACCACACATGTTTTTTACTCTGTTCTGTGGAGACAACACTAAATGTCTTTGTGACCTGAGAAATGTTCATAGAATAATTTGCATATTATGTAGTGATTGGTTCTATGATTCCTATAAAGATTTTTAAAACTTTTAGTATCTTATTTACCAAAGTAAATATGTTTAATGAGGAAAGCATTTAAACAGGTATGTAAAAAAAAATAAATCACTCATCGTTACATGACTCAGAGTTAATTACTGTTAAAATTTTGATAAATATTGCATGTGTTTATTCTTAATAGTAAATAAATTATATTGCATATACTGGCATAACTTAAAAAAAACTTAGCCATCTATTATGAATGCAATTAAAAGATCAAAGTTTTCTAAGAGTTGGGAGGGAACTTGGAAATCTGCTAGATTCATTTTCTGATGAGGAAAACATTTATTACATAGCATTCCTCTGAAAGATCCTCTAGCTTCCTCCTTAATACCACCAAGGGCAGGTTCCACAGCCTTATTATGCCTCTGCCTTAAATTATGTTTGGATTAGTTATTCTAGAACTTTCTGTTCTACTCTTCTCACCTGTTGCTTACTCATTGATCCTGGTTTTGCCCTTCTTAGTATGAGTGGAAGTGGGCCAGGAAGGGCAGGCTTAGAGGCAGTGAGGAGGTGGCATGGTGAAGTCAGTGGCCATTGTCTTTGATGAGCAAAACAGTCCTTGGTCATGAGACTGAATGAGTGTCTTGGGTGATCCTTTTCACCTCCTACTCCCACTATATTTTTTCTTCAGAGACTTACGCCTTTTTTGTCACACCAGAAAACTCTAAACATGTAGAAAGTTTAAAAGAAATAAATCGCATTTACTAATGCCATGCTTTTGGCTGAACACAGTACATTTTAGGAGACAAAAAAAAATAGAAGCATGTGTTTGAAAATAAATTGAGTTGGAAAATATCTAGAGGTTTCTTCACTATCATATGGTATGTTTAAACTTGTCTCCTTGTCATCTTCCTTGCTTTCTGATCTTGAGAAGATTAATGAGATGATGATGTTTAATGCTTGAATGTTTGGAAGAAGAGTGCTTTGCAAACGTCAAGGGTTAGTGTTATCCTTCACAGTAGTGATTGACCACAAGACTGTTCTCGTTATTGTATTTCGTTAACTAATGCTCTCATTTATCAAGTATTGAGGCAAGGGAGATATAGTAGTGGGCAACAGACAAGATCTTTGAATACTGTTTAATGAAAAAGATAAACAAGTAACACATGATTACTTATTAAAGGAATTAAAATTGTGTTAATATCTCTGGAAAAAAGAATTCCCTTTTTCTCTATCTTAACATATACAACAATGGGAATCTTGGGAGTACTAATGCCAATTGCTTGGGTGGGGTTTACGGTCTGAGGTACGAGGGGAGAGTATGGCAGTGAAGGAAAGATTACTGAGCAAAGCTGAGAGAGGAGGAGGGATGCAGCAAAGGGATGCTAAATTGGGTTGCAACTAAGTCCTCCTTCTCCACTGTAGTCAGATATTACTTACGCTGGGAGGATGTGCTAATTTTTCAACACTTACAGTATTGCTACAGATAAGAGATTAGCAGAATTATTCTATAAAGGGTCAGATAGTTAATATTTTAGGTTTCGATGGTCACACAATCTCTGAGGCAACTGCTCAACCTTGCCATAGTAGCACAAAACAGCCATAGCCAATACATAAATAAATGAGTATGGCTTTGTTCCAGTAAAGCATTATTTATAAAAGTAATCTGGACTTAACCGGCAGTCCATAGTTTGCTGACCCCTGTTCCAGGCTCTTATCTCTTGATCGCACCCCTGTGTTTAGAACTTAAGGCATCACTTTATGGAATTGTTCTTAGAATATAGCTTCTTACAACTATGTATATTACTTGAATTTTATGCATTTTACAACCTTTGTAATGCCTATCATTTTTAGGTATATGAAGAAGAGAGAGATTTTAGCATGTACTTAATCTGTTTATGTTGATTCCTGACTTTCCTCCTATAAACATCTATGTTTAAAATATTAGTACTAATTACATAATAATGGGATCTCCTCTTCAGAAGGACACTGGGAGATTTGATCTAATCTCAACTTCTCTGAATATTTACTTTGAGTCCCTGTTGCTTGTGTCATCCTGTTATGTATTGGCTTTTCTCAGCAGAGCCAATCTTCTTTTCTTGTCTCAATACTGATGATGGTGTTTGTGTTTTGTCTTTGGCTGGTTTAGCTAATCTAGTGCCTAAGTATGCCTACTTCTCCCAGTTAGCACAGGTTACCTCTAACAACTTTAGTGGGGTGCAGAGAATCTGAAGCAGTCCTTTGAATGAGAACAAGCAGGAAACTTGCACTGAGGGAAGAAGTTGAAATTTGCTGTACATAGGCAAGTCTGCAAGTGTGATGGTGTACTGTGAGAATTATAGGTATTCTTTCTGCAATTGAGGCCCTTCCATGCTGCTCAGAGTCACAGAGGTATTGATCAGAAAGGCTTTGTACCTGCTTCCTTTTTGTTTGGAGGGGTTGTTCTAGTCCAGATAGTGACATCTGTGAACTCACTAATAAGCAAACAGGCCACAGTAGTTGTGTGAACTTTGGAGGTTTTGGACCTTTCCCACTCAGAAAGATCCTGCTGTTTGAGACTGGGTTAAATCTCCTCCTGTCTAGAGGCACAGGAAAGTAATTTATGATCACTTGTGCAGCTGTACACCCTGTGGCTAGAGTTGAATATACATATTTACCTTGAAGGAGTAGTCATGAAGTGCAATCTGTTTCATTTCTAAAAGTATGTTTTGAGTGTCTTGAACTATTTATCCCCATTGTTTCTTTTTTTTTCCATGAACATGTTCTTAATATCATGGGTCTGTGTTTCTTTCTATTTCTTTTAGAATTGGTAAGTAGTTGTTTTGGGGGCTGGAGGCTATTTGGGATAAATGAATGGGGGGCAAGAAGACAAATTAATTTTTAATCTCAAAGCATACCCTCTGTGCTCTGAATGTTGCTCTTTCCACCCTGAGAAAAAATAGCAGGTTTCAGTCTATATCCTTAGCTCCCTACGCGTCATTCTGCAGGAAAAATGATCCTGTCACACTTAAGTGCCTCACACAGCGGGTACTGAGAAAGTACTATATTATCAAGTCAGAGTTGCTGAGACTTACAAGTGGTCCCTGACCAGTGCTGATTAGTGACTTTTTCCCACTGTTTTGGATATAGTGACTGGGTTCTTAAGAATTAGACTACTTACAAAGTGAAGAAGTTCTTTCTCCATAGCTCCCACCTCTTCATTGTCTGGAAGGCAGTGTGAAAGGGTTGAAAAAAACTCTAGTCTTTGTTCAGGATCCTGGTACCTACCCAGACCTGTGCACTGTGTTGCCCAGACATTATACCTTGCAAAATGAAGATAAGACTGCTAGTCCTCCTTATGTTCAAGGGAGGGCTGAGCATCAAATGAGATAATGTATGTATAAAGTGCCCAGAAAAGTATGTATCATGATGCAAATCAAAGTTGTTGTTGATCCTCCATGTGGTGAGAAGGATCTGGCTCAGAAAGCACCAGTTCTGAGTGTGTTTCTACCTGTTAGAGTATCAGAGAGACTGAGAATGGCAAGTCTTTCTCTTAAGGTTACAAAGGTGTTTCATGTAATTTCTTTGTAAGAAAAACTGGGAAGGAAATTCCTTGTCTCTCCAAGAATGAATTTGGTGGTATCGATGAAGAGTCTTCTCAAAAACTAGGACAAAAACCCTAAGAATATGTGCTAGGTGCTTCTAGATTCTGTTTAAATTTTACTTCTATAATTCTTTGTGGATTTTTTTTCTTTGCGGGGTTTTTTTTTTCTTTGCAAATGGGCTATTCCTCCCCACTTTAGGTCCTTCATTAGTTAGATTTTTATTTGCAAATTGGTTATTTCTCCCCACCTCAGGTCCTTCAATAGTGGGAATAATTTTTACAGACACCTGACCATCAGTAATCTGGGAATGGCTGAACAGATTCAAATA
The DNA here is from genome assembly GCF_028885625.2 of Pongo pygmaeus. NCBI lineage: Eukaryota > Metazoa > Chordata > Mammalia > Primates > Hominidae > Pongo > Pongo pygmaeus. The sequence continues at coordinate 67,232,273 of NC_072390.2, forward strand.
GAAGTGTCAATTTCTTACCATTTGTGTTGAGTGTGCATGGGTGTAGGAGCCGATGGAAGAGTGGGTGAATAATCGAAGAAGGCAGCCCCGGGGATCATTCTCATGATGTTACAACGATGTCACCAAACATTTTGCAAATGGAGGACATCACAGGGGCTTGGCCTTGAGACCTTTCTCTCTCTGCCTCTCTGCTTGTTACATTTATTTTTTTCTTTAATTGTCAGTACTGAAAGATATATAAACCAAATCTGTACTGAAATATCAGCATGGTGTTTATAACTCAAAGGTGATGTTACTTTACTTGATCTTCATTGTTGAGGCTATACAGAATTGGTCTGTCATGACTATATATCTTAGAGAAATTTGAATGCAATTACCAGAGTAAATTTAAAAAGTTTCTGTGATATATACATGGGCAAGATTACTACATTTGAGTCAACCTGAATATGATTGGGAAAATGGATTCAAAGGATTGTGGCACTAACGGAGTCTGACTTAATTTCCCTCATCTTATCCAAACACATAGAGCTAATTGCAGAAAAGAAAATATTTCCAAAATGTGAAAATTCAAAAGTAATGGGTGATATTAAAACCAGTAATTAATTTACACTCCCACTAACAGTGTAAAAGCATTCCGTTTTCTCTGCAACCTCACCAGCATCTGTTGTTTCTTGACTTTTTAATAATTGCCATTCTGACTGGGATGAGATGGTATCTCATTGTGGAAGACAGTGTGGCAATTCCTCAAAGATCTAGAAGAAGAAATAATATTTGACTCAGCAATCCTATTACTGGGTATGTACCCGAAGGAATATAAATCATTCTATTATAAAGATACATGCATGTGTATATTCATTGCAGCACTATTTACAATAGCAAAGACATGGAATCAACCCAAATGTCCATCAATAATAGACTGGATAAAGAAAATGTGGCACATATACATCATGGAATAGAAGGAACAAGATCATGTCTTCTTCAGGGACTAGGATGGAGCTGGAAGCCATTATCCTCAGCAAACTAATACAGGAACAGAAAACCAAACACCACATGTTCTCACTTCTAAGTGGGAACTGAATGATGAGAACACATGGACACATTTGGGGGAACAACACACACTTAGGCCTGTCAGGGGTGTGGGGGCAGGGAGAGCATCAGGAAGAATCGCTAATGGATGCTGGGCTTAATACCTAGATGATGGGTTGATCTGTGCAGCAAACCACCATGACACACATTTACCTATGTAACAAACATGCACATTCTACACATGTACCCTGCAACTTAAAATAAAAGTTAAAGAAAAAAACAAGTAGTAATTAATTCAGAAAGCAATAAGATTGAATAATAATTGAAGAAAAATCACCAACGCTTGAGAGAAATTGTTTAACCATTTTAAAAAATATTATTTGATGGAGAAGAAAGGAATAAAATGGCAGAGTGTCTCAAGGAAATTATTGTATTTTTTTGAAATTTTTACACAAAATAACTATTTGGAACAACATTACCAGATGGAGATAATGGAACAGACTTCTGTAAATACAGAGAGCATGCTAGAGGTTGGCGGGAAGTAGGAGTTCAGAAATCAACAGAACTTTGTCAAATGTGAACTCCATTACAAAGAGAACTCTTTGTCAGTGGACAGGCCACTGTCTCACTGGATGTCATCTTGTTAGGGCACTGGAGAGAACATTGGTAATGTTGAAAGGACCAACTTTTGGCTGATTTAAAAAAAAATCATACTAGTCTATCACTTCTTGAAACCGGTATTTTTATTTATATATTTTTATATTCCCAGCAGTTAGAGCAGTGTCTAGGTGCCACAAAATTTGTCTATGTTTATGTATATGAATGAATGAGTGGATACAATCTGGGAAATACCAAAGTGAAAATAGTGTTTCTGCTTTTATTTTTTTATTTTTATTTTATTTTTTTTTTATTATACTTTAAGTTTTAGGGTACATGTGCACAATGTGCAGGTTAGTTCCATATGTATACATGTGCATGCTGGTGTGCTGCACCCATTAACTCATCATTTAGCATTAGGTATATCTCCTAATGCTATCCCTCCCCCCTCCCCCCACCCCACAACAGTCCCCAGAGTGTGATGTTCCCCTTCCTGTGTCCATGTGATCTCATTGTTCCATTCCCATCTATGAGTGAGAACATGCGGTGTTTGGTTTTTTGTCCTTATGATAGTTTGCTGAGAATGATGGTTTCCAGCTTCATCCATGTCCCTACAAAGGAAATGAACTCATCCTTTTTTATGGCTGCACCACAGTATTCCATGGTGTATATGTGCTACATTTTCTTATTCCAGTCTATCACTGTTGGACATTTGGGTTGGTTCCAAGTCTTTGCTATTGTGAATAGTGCCACAATAAACATACGTGTGCATGTGCCTTTATAGCAGCATGATTTATAGTCCTTTGGATATATACCCAGTAATGGGATGGCTGGGTCAAATGGTATTTCTAGTTCTAGATCCCTGATGAATTGCCACACTGACTTCCACAAGGGTTGAACTAGTTTACAATCCCACCAACAGAGTAAAAGTGTTCCTATTTCTCCACATCCTCTCCAGCACCTGTTGTTTCCTGACTTTTTAATGATTGCCATTCTAACTGGTGTCAGATGGTATCTCATTATGGTTTTGATTTGCATTTCTCTGATGGCCAGTGATGATGAGCATTTTTTTCACGTGTCTTTTGGCTGCATAAATGTCTTCTTTTGAGAAGTGTCTGTTCATGTCCTTTGCCCACTTTTTGATGGGGTTGTTTTTTTTTTTTTCTTGTAAATTTGTTGGAGTTCATTGTAGATTCTGGATATTAGCCCTTTGTCAGATGAGAAGGTTGCGAAAATTTTCTCCCATTTTGTAGGTTGCCTGTTCACTCTGATGGTAGTTTCTTTTGCTGTGCAGAAGCTCTTTAGTTTAATTAGATCCCATTTGTCAATTTTGGCTTTTGTTGCCATTGCTTTTGGTGTTTTAGACATGAAGTCCTTGCCCATGCCTATGTCCTGAATGGTAATGCCTAGGTTTTCTTCTAGGGTTTTTATGGTTTTAAGTCTAACATTTAAGTCTTTAATCCATCTTGAATTAATTTTTGTATAAGGTGTAAGGAAGGGATCCAGTTTCAGCTTTCTCCATATGGCTAGCCAGTTTTCCCAGCACCATTTATTAAATAGGGAATCCTTTCCCCATTGCTTCTTTTTGTCAGGTTTGTCAAAGATCAGATAGTTGTAGATATGCGGTGTTATTTCTGAGGGCTCTGTTCTGTTCCATTGATCTATATCTCTGTTTTGGTACCAGTACCATGATGTTTTGGTTACTGTAGCCTTGTAGTATAGTTTGAAGTCAGGTAGTGTGATGCCTCCAGCTTTGTTCTTTTGGCTTAGGATTGACTTGGTGATGCGGGCTTTTTTTTGATTCCATATGAACTTTAAAGTAGTTTTTTCCAATTCTGTGAAGAAAGTCATTGGTGGCTTGATGGGGATGGCATAGAATCTATAATGACAGGATCAAATTCACACATAACAATATTAATTTTAAATGTAAATGGACTAAATGCTCCAATTAAAAGACACAGACTGGCAAATTGGATAAAGAGTCAAGACCCATCAGTGTGCTGTATTCAGGAAACCCATCTCATGTGCAGAGACACACATAGGCTCAAAATAAAAGGATGGAGGAAGATCTACCAAGCAAATGGAAAACAAAAAAAGGCAGGGGTTGCAATCCTAGTCTCTGATAAAACAGACTTTAAACCAACAAAGATCAAAAGAGACAAAGAAGGCCATTACATAATGGTAAAGGGATCAATTCAACAAGAAGAGCTAACTATCCTAAATATATATGCACGCAATACAGGAGCACCGAGATTCATAAAGCAAGTCCTGAGTGACTAACACAGAGACTTAGACTCCCACACAATAATAATGGGAGACTTTAACACCCCACTGTCAACATTAGACAGATCAACGAGACAGAAAATTAACAAGGATACCCAAGAATTGAACTCAGCTCTGCACCAAGCGGACCTAATAGACATCTACAGAACTCTCCACCCCAAATCAACAGAATATACATTCTTTTCAGCACCACACCACACCTATTCCAAAATTGACCACAAAGTTGGAAGTAAAGCTCTCCTCAGCAAATGTAAAAGAACAGAAATTATAACAAACTGTCTCTCAGACCACAGTGCAATCAAACTAGAACTCAGGATTAAGAAACTCACTCAAAACCACACAACTACATGGAAACTGAACAACCTGCTCCTGAATGACTACTGGGTACATAACGAAATGAAGGCAGAAATAAAGATGTTCTTTGAAACCAAGGAGAACAAAGACACAACATACCAGAATCTCTGGGACACATTCAAAGCAGTGTGTAGAGGGAAATTTATAGCACTAAATGCCCACAAGAGAAAGCAGGAAAGATCCAAAACTGACACCCTAACGTCACGATTAAAAGAACTAGAAAAGCAAGAGCAAACACATTCAAAAGCTAGCAGAAGGCAAGAAATAACTAAAATCAGAGCAGAACTGAAGGAAATAGAGACACAAAAAACTCCTCAAAAAATTAATGAATCCAGGAGCTGGTTTTTGGAAAGGATCAACAAAATTGATAGACTGCTAGCAAGACTAATAAAGAAAAAAAGAGAGAAGAATCAAATAGACGCAATAAAAAAGTGTTTCTGCTTTTAGATCAAAGTTATTCAAAGTACTAAATTGGACAATTTTTATCAAATGCCTAAGCAGTAATTTATATTTTGTGAAATATGTTTAAGTAAGGAAAAACCTTGGATACCTCCTAAAATGTAATACTCTAATTTTTTAGAGAGAACGTCAGTGAACATTTACTAAGAGGTTTGAGAATGAAAAGTGTTTGTTAGTTGTTAACTCTTTTAATTCCATTTTACCCTTTTTCACCTTCTTAAAGGCTTGAAGTTACTTAGCAGCCCCGGGAAGAAGGCTTTCTAATTAGACCTCCTTCCCTTCCCCCCGCTTCTTCTCTGGGTGTGCAAAGCAATGTATGGAGTTCATTTGTCATGGAATCATGAAAAAATAGAATTGGTTTGGAAATGACTCTTTGAATGAATCTATCAAGTTTCTGTCTAGTTTATGCTAGTTTCCTCATAGCGTTATATTTTGGACCTAATGGAGTTTCAGGACCTAAGGAAGAATGTGTTCTTAAATTTGGCACCCTAGGTTCCTCTCTGGCCTGTGCCTAGTCCTGGCTGTGGGTGTTACCCAGGCAATGCTTTGATAATAAAGAAGACCCGGCTGAAGAAGAAGGAGCTGTTTGGCTGGAAGGTCCTCAATTGCATTGTCTTACTCTCTGATCATGTCCTCCTTTTGATCAGCTACTCATTTGGTAGTTTTTGTTCTCCACATTGTGAAGAAGGGAATGGAAAAATTACAGAATATCAGAATATGTCAAAAAAGTTATCAAGTTCTGAGCCAGTGAGTATTGGGGCGAACAATGCTTTAGTTATGCACTCTTCTTTTGCCTCCAACCACAAAGAGCTGGATATCTGGCAAGCCACCAGAGAAGTTTCTGAATGAGCCTTCTTTCTGTCCCGGAGTAGTAACATCTGCATAATACTAGACCCTGTGTAGCTATAGTGCTGAAGAAACCCTCTGGGGATTGGTTGTGCAGTTGGAAAGTGTCAGTTTGGGGTGAGGGAGTTTATTCTCTCTTGCAAAACACATGTGCTCTGTTTGAGAGTCCATGCATTGGCTGGTTACGAGGGCAGTGTTGTAGGCTAACCTGTTCCACAAGGCACTCCCTGTACACTGGGAGTAGGGCTGATTGGGTGTCTGTGATGACCTTTAGAGTTGACAGCAACTATTACTTGTGGAAATTAGAGCTATTTTCTAGTGATATATTATATAGTGGTATATACTACCTGTTACATGGCAGTGACCCTGAATATATCTTTATGTGTATATAGGTATGCATGCAACAACACTTTTTGGCATTTAACATGAGTGTGAAACAACACATTTGTATGATTTAGTTGTGAATGGATGTGAGCACAGATATGAATGTGCTTACTTTATCTGTTCCCTTACCAACCCTCTTTCTCACCTCCTAACTTAGATATCAAAGTATTTTGATGGTGCAAAACCCAAGAAGCAATGTGGCTGCTGCACATGCACTGAATTTAATTTGTATAGCTCGGGGCAGCTTTGGGATCACTTAGAGGATGAAATAACAAAAACTCGAGATGATAAAAGAAGAGACAACCATTGGAAACAATTTATTGTTCGAATGGAAAATGCAGTGCATTTTGCTAAAAAGCTGTCCTTAACACCATTATCTTGTTAGGGATGCAGGAGCCTCTATTCCTACACTAGGTTTGATTGTGTTGACAACACACCTGTGGCTTATAATCAATGACCCAGCTCTCAGGCAGTGAAGGTTTGTTTTTCAGAGAGAAAGATACAGATTTTTTTTTAAATAAACACATCCAGAAGAATAGTTTAATGGGAGAAGATATGTGAATTTAGTAGAAGCATCAACCCCACTCACAAGGTAGGGTGAGGCAAACTAATGGCCATAAAGTTTTTTTTCCAAAAAATGTGCATCTTTCCCCCTACCCTCAAATATGACCCTTAATCTAATCTACCTTCTAAAGTGACCAACAATGAATCTGATAGTGTGTGATGCAAGCCTCAAGGTCTCTATGTTCTATGCTGTTCTACTTTTGAGGGGGCTTTCACAAATAAATAGTGCCCACAAATCAGCAATTTTTCAGCTGCTTATTAAAAATAGTAGTGAGGCTGGAAACTATAGATGTGACATATTCAACATTTCTACTTTTCAGTGGAATAATTTTGCTGTATATTTAAAATTATGTAGTTCTTCTGTGACATGTATACCAACTATTAGATTTTGCTTCATAACCCCACAAGGCTCTCCCTTACATTGTGGGGGTGGGGGGCATTCTCTTTTGACCTTTGGAGTTGATAACAGCCATTACATGTGAAGGTTAGAGCTCTCTCTCTCTTTTTTTCCTTTATTTTTGAGGAAAGCTAACCAAGTTTGATTTCATCATCTGAATAATACCCTCAATCAATGCCCTCCTTCTATCCGGGCTTTTGTAGCCTAAATGATGCTAACACCTTAGTCATTGTTTAGCTTAAACCTTATCGTCTCTCTCCCTGGATAGATCACAGGGTTTTGCAATAAGAAAACAATCACTTGGGATCAATGAAGCATATTTGGTTGCATCTTTTTTTTTTTTTTTTTTTTTTTTTGAGATGGAGTCTCGCTCTGTTGCCCAGGCTGGGGTGCAGTGGCTCAATCTTGGCTCACTGCAACCTCTGCCTCCTGAGTTCACACCATTCTCCTTCCTCAGCCTCTAGAGTAGCTGGGACTACAAGCACTCACCACCACGCCTGGAATTTTTTTTGTATTTTCAGTAAAGACGGGGTTTCACTATGTTAGCCAGGATGGTCTCGATCTCCTGACCTCGGGTTCCGCCTGCCTCAGCCTCCCAAAGTGCTGGGATTACAGACGTGAGCCACCGTGCCAGGCCTATATTTTTTAATCTAGATTATCCTTTACAAACTTACAGAGTTCACTGAGTAGAACCTAAAGAGAGTGAATACACTTTCTCAAATTGGTTTTTGGTTTTTACGGAGGATATCTATTATTGAGACTTTCTTATTTCCCTTACAATCCAAGCTGAAAGTTGTTGGACACTTTTATCTGAATTTTTTAAGTCAGAGCAGCTCCTCCAGAACAAGTATGTTCAGTTCCAATTTTAGCCCCTCAGTGCTTAGAAGTATTGGGAAGGATCTAGGTACTGATGACGTTTACTTGAACTGAATATATACAGCTATAAATGCTATATATATATATTCATGCATCTAAACAAAGAATTATTGATGAAAGGGGCAAGATACAAGAGAGATCTAAGAACACAGATAGGGCCAACATTAGACTGGCTGGAATTGGTCTTTTGAAACCAAGGAAATGAGATAATTTGCCTGTAATGTAAACAAAAACCAGAAAATGTACAATAACATAATATCAACTTTGAGCTGGCTGTAATAAATTGTCTTGATTGAACAGCCTAAGACTCTACTGGACCCATTAGTCTTTAGTCAGAGCTAATCTTTTGATCTGGTCTAGAAAGATTAATACATGAAATGTCTTGTCACCTAAAATGTTCATTTCACACAGCAGATGAGGAGTTTTGTATGAGAGAAGGGAAGTTGAAAGGTAGAAACAAATGTGTTATACTCTTTTTTTTCTCCTTCTCAATATTGATTTCCCAGCCATTGACCTCTGTCCAATGGCATGTCACTGACCCAGGACATTGACTTGTCTACATGTCATTGCCATCCCTGGAATTAACAATCTGATACATGGCTGAAAGGGTGAAGAAGGAGCTCCATGGGGCTTTTTTGGTCTTCTTGATCCTTCTTTGTGGTACGTGGTTGCCTTTTGACAAAAGAATGTGTTAGGACTCTTATTAAAAATAAACCCAGATTTTTAGTTATATATAGTCTTGAGTTCTATAGAGACAAAAAATTAGAAGTCAATGACTTTAGGATTGTGAATCTCTTTACTATGAGAGGAGCTAAGATATCAAAGCCAATCAAGAAGAGGGTAAAAGTCTGAGTGGACGTGAACTTAAGAAAAGTGAAACTATAACACGCACACACACACACACACATTAAAGATATGTGCAAGGTTAAAAGAATTAACAAACCAAATCTGCTCTATAATATTTTATTAATAGTATAATGAAATAATGAAATGCTAGTACTGGTTTAGCTCTTTGGAGACACTAATCATATCATATAATTAATCTTTATTATTCATTATGAAATTTCAAATAACTCTTAGAAACAAGATTGTAGGAACAATTCTTGGCATGCTGCTAAGTGTTTAACACAGAAGTATCATGTCTCCGTGGACCAGCTATGGGAGTCTTGAACCTTCATTTGACATTCTTTTCCTGATTTGGGATGTGACTTTGAGAAGTCTGTGCAGGGAAGTCTTGTCTCAGAATTTTAAATGGAAGTATAGTGGTCAGAAATCTAGTATCACAGCCTTTGCAGGATAATATTATACAAAGCAGTGTGAAGCACCCAATGGCTTAAACCAGCCAGTATAGTTGTGAGGCAGTAGAGACATCCTGTGGGTTAAGTGTTTCTGGGAATACTGGGAATACCAGGTCAGATCCTGACCCCAGCCTAGAGAAAGTTTTATGCTATCAGGATAGCTATTGGGGTGCTAAGTCACAGAGACAAATGGTAAAGACTGGTAGTGCTGCAGAATTTTAGAGAAAAGTCAAGGTTTCCTAGCCCTTTAGAAGTAATCAGTGAGAAAACAACACTACATGCTAGCCCAAAAGACCTAGACCCTGGAACCCACTGGGCTTCAACTTATGATTTAGGGCAAGTTCTTCTCTTTCTTGTGCTTCTTTTCCTTTATCTGTAGGACAATGGCTTGGACTAAATCTATTAACTGTCTCAGGCTGCTGTTTATAAAATAACTCTGGATTGTAAGCCTTATCCTAGATTTATCTTTTGCTTAAAAAGAACATTGAGGTCCTCAATTGGAGGAACACTCTGTACAATGGCATGTCATACATACTCCAATTAAGAGGTGCAGAAAATAGCACTTTGGTGGCAAATACGAATACATGAAGTAATCCTGACTCATGAATAATGTTCAACTACCCAGTAAGCAGGCAAATTCTTCAGAATTTAATTGGAGGAGGAGGGAGGGGTTAGTTAATTTGTCTTTGAAGATTTCTGTTGTGTAGTCAAGAATAGAAAGAATAGACTTGAATTTCTAAAAACTAATAGTATATTTCTATGTGTCTGTGTATGTGTGTGTGTACATGCACACGCACAAGTTTTTACTTGCAACTTTTTACAATAGAAGAAAGTATGCTCCAAACAAATAAAAATACCTTTAGTTTCTCAGCATTCCGGGACAAACTCCCTATCTCATCTTTTACACCATTTATTTGTTTATTTGTGGATTTTCTCTGCAATCATTTAGTGAATATCTACTGGGGCTAAAGTTCCAGGCACTTTACATACATCATCTCTATTAATTATATATCTTGTCGCCTTCAGCACTTAGCACATACTTTGAATAGATAGATGCTCAGTTAATATTTATTAGAATAAATGAAGTAGTAGTAAAACAACATACAAAGACGCAAATGTGTAAAAGTTGAGGAAGGGAAGGGGATAAGTTGTAATGTGGTTAACATGGAGTCAATGCAAAGCCGTCAAAACCATGCCTGGAGTGCTCAGGTGGTCAGGTCAGACCTTCCAGCAGCAGCTACATCTGATGCCTATCTACCATTGTTTCTGTACAGGTATCATTAATAGAAGATAATCTCTTTCTTTGGGCATAAAACGCTTTTGAGAAAAGCGCTGACTGTCCTTACTGCAGTGCTCTTTGAGTGAGCAATTTCACTTAGAAAAATTGTATAAACAAGTGCTTAACTTCAGCTTTTTTTCTTCTCTAATTGATCTAAATGTGAAGTTAAATTAGCTGCTGATGAATAGTTCCTATGCTGTTAAGATTATTATTTTTACAGAAGAGAGGAACCAGCCTGCATTACTATCCTGAGCACTTTTCATTCAAAACTTTAATGGATCACTTAGAAGCATGGCCAGTTGGTCTTTTTCTAATGGTGACAAGTAAAGTGCACATCAGCTTGTTATCAGAGGAGTTTATTTACAAGGATTCTATAGGTTAATATTCCCTTAAGTAATTTTGCTCATGAATCTCCAAGAATGGCCATGTGCTGTCACACTGCTACAGTTTTCATTGTTACTAAGCCCCTGAAAAAGCCAGAACAACCATGGTGATTTCACTGCTTGCATTTAGATATTGTTGTCTTTTGTCTTAAACTATGAGAATCTGACTTACGTATTTATCGTGTCTTAAATAATAGTGAAAACAGAGTCTTTGCCACCCATTGCAACAATTATGCCCTTTTTTTTATAGGAACTGCAAAAATCAAACAAAACAACAGAAAAAAAAAACTATTAAGCCACTTTTTTTTTTCTTTTTCTTGAGACAGAGTCTCACCCTGTTGCCCAGGATAAAGGATAAAGTGCAGTGACACAATCTTGGCTCACCACAGATTCTGCCTCCCAGGTTCAAGCAATTCTCATGCCTCAGCCACCTGAGTTGCTGGGATTACATGCATGCACCACCACTAATTTTTGTATTTTTAGTAGAGATGGGGTTTTGGCATGTTGGCCAGGCTGGTCTCACACTCCTGACCTCAAGTGATCCCCCTGCCTCGGCCTCCCAAACTGCTAGGATTATAGGTATGAGCCTCTGCGCCTGGCCGAGCCATTTCTTTTCTTTTTTTTTTCCTTGGTTTTCTGGGATTCCCCAAGACCTGATTTCAAGAATTCTGGAATCTGTATTTTCATATATAGACTATTTGTGAAGCAACAATAATTGTTTTAAAAGGAATAGATTAACTAGGGACTCCAGGTGAATTTAGGAAGATAGATCTAAGCTACTCATGCTTATTTAGGAAAGTGAATGTCTTTACTTATTTTCATAATTATCCCAGTGGAAATAATTAATTGAATTTGGTTAGAAACTGAGAACACTACAAAGCAGGCATCTAACTAATAGAGACGATCTCTAAAGAAAAACAAAACTAGAATTTCACATTGAGAAGATTTGGGAAAATGACATAATGTCATAACTTAAGCATCCTTACATTGTAATCCAACAAGTCTTTGTTTAGCACCTTCTCTACATGCAGGAACTATAAGTAACATAAGACAAATATATACAGTGGACTTTACACTTCAGGGAGTATAATCTTTTTTGTGAGGCAAGATATATAGCCATGAAAAACAGAATTATTTAAAATATATATACTTTTTTTGAGAGAGAGAAAATCTCACACTGTTGAACAAGCTGGAATGCATTTGTAGTATCATGGCTCACTGCAACCTCTACTTCCCGAGTTCAAGTGATTCTCCTCACCTCAGCCTCCCAAGAAGCTGAGACTACAGGTGCACACCACCATGCCCAGCTAGCTTTTTGTATTTTTTGTAGATATGGGGTTTTGTCATGTAGCCCAGACTGTTCTGGAACTCCTGGGATCAAGCAATCCTCCTGCCTCAGCCTCCCAAGGTGCTAGGATTACAGGTGTGAGCCACTGAGCCTGGCTTAAATATATATACTATTTTAATATAATCATGTTACAATATGATTATTCTCTTAGCAATAGACTCCTTCTCCTCTTCAGAGAGAAAAATAATGAATTTTGGTTTCTATAGCGAGTTTTGTGTACATGCCCTTGTTGTAGGAAAGGTAAAGTATAGGTACAAACCAGTTTATTTGGGGACAGAAAAATGAATGAAATTGCTTAAAGCATCTTGTGCCTCATTACTAAAGCAATCAAATATTGCGTAGCAAACCTCTCTCAGGTGCCATGGGAAATGTGATGTTTCATTTAAATGTTTCTTATTCACAGACTCATTTAGCTTTATTTTCCCTCTGTCTCAATTTTTCCTAGGTTGATTTGAGATGCAGTGCTACAAATGATGACCTTGCTACAAAAGCATAATTTTTTTTTTCAAAAACAGATTGGATACGTGCCCATTGCTTAGTGAGAAATCAAAGTATAGTAGAGAGAGTTGAGGCTTTGGCATCTAAAAGATCTGATTTTAAATCCAGGCTCTTCTGCTTATTAGCTCTGTGATCTTAGCATGGTTACTTAGCCTGGGGACTTTTGCCCAGTAAAATTATTTCCCTTGTAGAAAACACTTATGACCACGTATTTAATTTGTTCTGTTGTTCAACACTCTCCTCTCCACTGCCATGCTTGTTATGACTGTTTTCAGCTATAATTAATATTAGCAGTAATGGCCCTTTAATTTACTTTCCTAGCTGCAGAGAGTTTATTTAATATTTGTGCATCACTTAATGGCAGAAAGTCTTTCCAGTAATTTTTGTTATCTTTCTTCCACTACTTGCAGTGTAGGGAATGAGCACTTAACCAAAAGTTGAGAGTTATTTAGCTTCAGCTTAGTTATTAGGTCCCTGGATAATTTAGGGACAGATTGAACCGTCTGAAGCAGCTTATAAATCTGGTACTTTGCCTTGAAGTTCCACCAGAAGTTAGGAATCTCTGTCTTGGACCCTTGACTTGAAACCTTCTTGAGGTCCTCACATTTATGTAATGTCCCTGCCTTAATCTGTTTGTGCTGCTGTAACAGTATACCTGAGACTGGGTAATTTATAAGAATAGAAATTGATTTCTCATAGTTCTGGAGGCTGGGAAGTTCAAGAGCAAGGTACTGGTAGGTTTGGTGACTGGTGAGGGCCTGGTCTCTTTGATTCCAAGAGGGTACCTTTTGCCACATCCTCTGTAGGGGAGGAATATTGTTTCCACACATGGAAGAAGATGAAAAGGCAAAATGGACCTAAACTAGTTCCCTCCATCCCTTTTATAAGTCACTAATCCATTCATGATGGAGGATCCCTCATGACCTAGTCACTTCCCCAAAAACCTATCTCTTACTGTCACCACAATAAGGATTAAGTTTCAATATATATTTTAGAGGAGTGACATTCAAACTATACCAGACCCCTAGAATAAAGTTTCTACTCTGAGATAAATGAGGTATTGTCCAAAACCATCTTGCAAATTAGCAAGATAATATATAATTAAATTTGCTGTTTGGTGATTCTTAGTATACTGTCTTACCAGTTGAACCAAGTGTCTCTTTAGATTGAGCTTGTGGTACCCAAGCACCTACGCAATTAGCAGGAAAAAATTGCCAGATGGAACCCCCTCACAAGACAAATATCTCCATTCCCCACATCTCTAAACTCCATTCCCCACTTTCTAAACATCAATGGTCATTTCAGATGGGCACTTTGATTCAGTAGAAGAACACTGGATTTTGAGATTTAACCATGAGTTTTACATTTGTCTCTGAATATCTTAGGTGATTTTAAAAACTTTGTAGACTGTCCTTGGGCCTCAGTTTCCATCATTGTAAAATGTGGATGTTGAGTCATGTAAAACAGAAACAACTGGTAAGATCCATTCCAGATCTAAAATTGTATGAATCAGTTATGTACATAGCTTCTTAACACCTAATATATTAAATGGTTCTGCCTGTTCTTTCTCACCTGGCCATATGGGGCTGGCCATTATAGCATGGGGACTCTGCAGCAGAAGAGAAATGAAAGATTCTTCTTTAGTCTCTTTCAGCTAGGAGGAAATAATCTCTGTGCTTACCTAGACTTAAAAGAGCTGTTCTAAAGCTATATACCTGCCATTAGGGAACATACTCAGATCAATTATTAAAAAAAAAAATTAACAAAGAACAACTTGGCTTTGTAACCTTTCTTAGCAGCTTGAATACAAGGTATTAATTAGACAAGGAAGAAGGGGGGCACTAATTATTTCTTAAGTGGAATAATTAGTGTTGCTGAATTTATAAATTAAAGGGCCTCATTAAGAAAAAAATCAAATCATGTTTGAACTATAGTGATATCACTGTGAAATTATAAATTGACTTTTGAAGACTGCACTTTGATCCTATAGTAGATGAAAATTTCTGTTTTAGACCATCTGGATTTACTTAAGGGGGAGGTGATGCATGTAGTTGGTGCAGCATTTTAGAAAGAAAGGACAATTTTTTAGCTTCTAAGGGTGGAATCTTGTTATGCTGAAAGAAAACCTTATCAAATAATACACTATTTCTAAGAATAGAGTATTTGGCCAGCAGGCTGATACATATTTCATTGGGCACAAGGTATGAATTCAACATCAAAGTAGTTCCAGTTGCAAAACAGGAGCAGGAGCAACACTGAGGAACCTGACCCAGCTAGAGTTGGGCCTTCTATGCCTATGTTATGTACTCAATATAACTATACCCTAGTCCTGCCCTTGACTCGATTACAGGGCTGACTTCACTTCCTGTGTCCCACCACTGAGGGGGCTCCAGACCTGGTTTGAGGTGCCAGTGTCCCAACAAATTGGATCAATATTTGCAGATCCTCAACTCCATATGTTTTGGCTTCAAGGTCTGCTTTCACTGGGGCAGTTGTTTCTTGTTCCTCTTCTCTTTTCTGCCCTAGCGAGCTCATTCTTAGGAGCTGCTGCTACTTATTGATCCTATTCTCATGTTGTAAGACATTTTTAGCATATTCCACCCAAAATGCTAAAACATGACAGAGTTATATCTTGGAAATTTATAATAAGAATTTGGAGTTAAAGTTCAGAAATAAAATCATATTTGAAAGTCTTGGAAAAAAGCTATCTCCCTGGTCCATGCTTTGGAGAAACAAATAATGCTGCCTCTTAGTTCCTTAAGGAGTCGCATGTCTTTGGATGAGGATCTAAGACTGACTGCCTAATAGCCAAGTCAAAGGAGCTGCATGCTGCATGCATTTACATTTTCATCTAACATACATTGAGTGGTGTTCTGTGCTAAGTGTACTTTCATATGTATTAATATTCAGAGACGTACAAATGAATAGGAAATATCTCTTGCTATCATAGACCACGCAGTCATTAGAGGAAACAGACAAATAAAATCACAATAATTTACGTGCTATAATAAAATTATTTAGAAAACACCAAGAAACTCAGAACAGAGCAGTGCCTTTCAAACTTCTTTTGACATATAATTGAAACAAAATTTTATAAAGCTATATTGACCATAACTACATGCAATGACTAATACTTTTGTTATATTCTATTCTGTTGCTTTATTTTAAAATAAAATAAATTCCTTAATGAAGAAAGTACCATAATCATATTTCCATTTTATAGAGAACATTTTGGTAAAACTTATAGGACAGGTTTTACTGAGATAAAACTGGAGTCAGAGAGACCATTTGTGGACTATTGCAAGTATTTGGGCTAGAAACTTTTGGAAGTGAACCCAATACTCTGGTGTTGTAATGATGACATATTAGAGAGATATTTTGGAGACAGCCAACAATGACCAATTTGACCTGAGAGATTGCAGAAATTAAGAAATTGAGGATGATATCAGGGTTCTGCCTTGGGTCTGTGGGTAGATTGATGGTGACTTTAATGGAGATGGGGAACACAGGAGACAGAGTAAATTGAATGGGAAGCAGATAGCTTGATTCCATTGTTACATAACTTGTACCTGTAATACTCAGGTGCCTGTGTAGGAGGCAATCCAGAGGTGCATATTAGTCACTTTTACTTCTAAGACTGTATTCTTCACTCTTATATTGTATGTCATTCATTATTTCATCAAAATAATATTACCATGTTTTAAAAATTATGCACAAATAAAATTTAGATTATTCCATAGTATTGTATGATATAGGCATATTAAAATTTATTTAATCATTTCTCTAGTTTTGCACATTCATTTCTAATTCTTCACCATTACACATGATGCTAGGATGAATGTCTTTGTTCTAGATCCTTCTTACACCTGATACACCCCTTAAGACAGATTCTCAAAGACAAAATTCTTGAGTTAAGAGCATGAACATACTAAAGGCTCATGATAGATATCAGCAATAGTTTTCCAGAAATGCGGTACCAATGTTTACCGCTTACTCTAAATTTATAGGATTGTCCATCTTACCATATTCCATGCAAGAGAGGAGGTATTAAAAGAAACAGACTGGTGAGAAATGTTATCATTTTTAAAATTGCATCTTTTATTATCAGAGGGATTAGTGTTTTATATTAATTATATTTTTATGTGATGGTTAGACAACTGTACTTCTGTGAATTATCTATTACATGATTTGCCAGTCTTCTTCCATTTGTATCTTATTATTTATCTCATTGAATGTTATATGGTATAGCTTATTTTATATTGTGTAGCATTTGTTTATATACATTAAGTATATTATTTTTTATATTAGTGTCAAATAGACTTTCATCTTTTATGGCTAGTCTCTTCTTTTTATTTATGTCATTTTGAAATTTTGGAGTTTTAATTTTTTATGAAGTAAACATCTATTACTTTATGATTTCTTTCATGAATTATTCAGATGTTGTTTTTCTAAAACACCTTCCTTCATTTTCCTGGTTTCTCTGTGTTTCATATGATTATTGTAATTTATCCTGTTTCTCTCTTCAATTGGGGTTCCTGTTGGTGTATGATATAACAACATTTCAAAACCTCATCCTGCAAATCAGTCAACAGGCTTCTATACATTTACTGCAGAAATTTTCATTCCACTGAATTTTTCTCTTGGTTTTTCTTTAGCTGGAACAGCACCAACTCGTTCTTGTATATGTATCTAAGCAAACTCATCTGTCACTTAGCACATCCTTTAAGAATTGCTTTTCTGATCACTTAAAATTCCCCTGTCACAATCACTTATTTTCTTACTTAAAATTTTGTTTACATTATTTTTAATATATTAAAATAGCATTTTAATTCTGTTTATTTCCTATTTGTCTTCTCAATTAGTTGTAAATTTCTTATGACTAGAACCTGTATAGTCAACTTGTTTTTGAACTTCTCAATAGCAGCCTGACTTTGGGCACTCAAGGGAACATAGGATTCACTGAACTGAGGCTGAATGATTAATGTCACCTAACCCCTATAATCATTAGAGACCTCTGTGCACTAAGGAGTGACAGTTCCTACCGAGCTTCCTTCAGAGATTAGGGTGCAATCCTGGCATGCCTTTCCTAAGGCTCTTTGTGTGAATCATTTTGTTCCCTTTATCCCAGCAATAATTTAAATCTGCAGCAACACCTGAAACACATTCATGAATGAGTGATGTCAAACACGATGACATTGTCTCACCTGTAACCACATTCCTGTGGAGACCATTCTCTGCAGTGTGGAAGAAGAGTCCACAGTTCTCCAAGGGTAGTTCAAGATCACAAAAAAAATCCACAACTGAAATGAAGGTAACAAAAGCTTTTGCTGTTGTCCCTGGGGTGGCGTGGCGGGGTGAAGACCCTGTGTAGCAGGAGAGTTGACTGTTCAGAAAATACTCATCAGCTCTTGTTTTTAAAGTTACGAAGTCGTCTTTTTATGCCCACATTTGTATGCCTGATTCAGAAATGGACTTTGTTTCATTTGGAAAATTAGCAGAAATGCATGACAATTATAAACAAAACTAAAAGTACATATTTGCATAGTCTATTCTGACAATTAAACTACTTCACTGCATTCATATTTGATGAAGAGACCTTTCACAATCCCCAAGGAAAGGAGTCCATTTTTTGGGTAACATACACAAGCAATAATAATGAAAAGAGAGATATAAATCAGTGTTTATAAAAACATGAAGAACTAATCTTAATTAATGGGTCCTTCAAATAATTAGTTCGTGGAATAGCTCTCTACATAATAATGAAACACATAACCAAAACTCAGACTTCTTGAGAACCAGAAGTTTTTATAGAAGCTCAGATGCCTTCTAGGATGATAAAAAGTGCATTGAGCAAAGGAAAATTAAATGTGAATGGTTCACAACCATTGCTTAAAATTCCCTGAGAAAGCAAATGTAGAGGATAAACGGGAATGCACTTGTCTGGGTGCTCTATTTTCTTTTCCCAATAAAGTGGATGTGTTGTATGAAATAGCCAGCAAGCCTTCATTTTGAAATTACACATTTTTATTTTTATTTATTTATTTATTTTGGAGACAGAGTCTTGTTCTATTACCCAGGCTGGAGTGCAGTGGCATGATCTTGGCTCGCCGCAACCTCTGCCTCCAGGGTTTGAGCAATTCTCCTGCCTCAGTCTCCCAAGTAGCTGGGACTACAGGCCCCCAACGTCACATCTGGCTTATTTTTGTATGCCTCGGCCTCCCAAAGTGCTGGGATTGCAGATGTGAGCTACCGTGCCTGGCCTGAAATTACACACTTTTAGAGCAGCTAGTTTATTCCTAGCTTCCAAAGAAGATCCCATTCCAGGGGAACAGTTCCACAGTTTAAAAACACTCAGAGGATGAAGTGATTCTATATAACCAATTGGTAGTGGTAGTAGCGTTAGTAGTAGTAGTAGTAATTAGTGATATTTTTCATGGAGGAATGTAAATTCCTTGAACTCGGAAAGTCGAATCTAAAGTCTAACCTAGCTAGACCGAATTCATTAATTATCTTTTTCTTTTAAGTAATTCCAGTCATCTGTAAGGTTTTTTTTTTTAATATTTAATTATTGTTGTGTAGTGCTTGGTTTAGTTGACAATTGTTTTCCTCTTTTAAAATTACCTCTTCACATATTGCTGCTGTTAGCTATAATAGCCATCTTATTAGCAAAAAAGAACATTTGTTTGGTGTATATTATGTCCCAGGGATCATGCTGAGCATGATATATAGATAGCACAGAGGTGTATGCATATATATGTGTATACTTACATAGATATAGGTAGATTCTTATTCAATCCTCACCAGAAACCTTTAGGTTGTTTCTAGATATCTATCATAAGGTCAGAACTCAATATTAGCCAACATTAATGTCATTTTCCCATTTCACAGGTGAGAAAACAGAGGCTCTGGGAGCCTAAGTAACTTTTCCAGGGGCCAAAACAGCATCCAAATCCAAATCTTTCTGAACCGCTATTTCAGAACATTTCCAATCTGCCAGATTACCAAACAACAGTGATTGGGTTTTTAGGGGGTTTCCCATATTCAAAAGACCTGTATTAAATTCCAGTTTTAAGATCTTAACAAAGATATAGCTTTCATTTTTTGCCCTCAAACATGATGATTTTAAATTTAGACCTTGTGATGAAATGTCATTAGGGGATTTTGGTAATCCTTATATTAGTTTTTCAATCAGTAAATGATGTTTTTTCTTGAGTAATATTTCCCTAGTCACTTATTTTCATTCCTCTTCTGTTGGTCCAATAGGCCTTTTGTGAGCATAATGAGTTTTGAAAGAAATGGAGTGATATATTAATTAACCAAGCTAATTATCTTGGAGAGCCTTGATTTTTAAACCCCAAGGTGTAGACATTATTTCTGAAATTGTGTGTTGGGAGATCTTGGTTGAGATGGTTTAGGCAGAGGGAAAGACAGCCAAGTAATACACAGCAGGATAAGCAACTTTTGATTTTAGAAATTAGGGAAAGAGATTGTTGGGAATTTAATTGCTGGTGCTGTTTTGTTTCCCATATATAATTTCTAATATATTACAACTGCACACATAATTTGTACACATTACACAACATGTATCATATATCAAAAATCACCTTTCACCATAAGCTCAATGTCCTCATTGAAACTAACTCTCCAGTCTAGTACCTATTACAGATACCATTACGGGAGTAGCTCTGGTTTTTGATGCCATAAATTGTAGCTACTTAAAAGACAGTAGTTTAACTCCAATTTGAAGAACAAAATGAAGCAGAAAGGGCAGAGTAGCTAAGGTGAGATGTATGATGTTTTATTTCATCAGTAGCAAATTACACCGAATTCAGCTGAAAATGTCTTTCTCATATTTTCTTAATAGCACTTTCAATTGAAATAGACATATAGAAGAAAGATTCTTAAATGGCAACAACTATTGATCATGTTCTTTGCTTCCTGTCTAATGTACTAAGCAGTGATTTAGTGCTTTGCAGCAGGTATGGCTCTGCCCTCCAGCAGCCTGTTTTCTATGAGACTTACTGAAGGTGTGTGAACACCGATGACATCATGGACATCAGGACAAAGGATAAATGGATCTTGTGGGAAGGGAGAAGAAAAAAATTGGTAAATTACAGAAGACCAGAGAGGGAGTCTGGATGATGACATTTCCCAGCTTTTCAGGGTACAAGAATGGTATATTGTTTTCACATGTATTGAAGCTGCAGCAGTCTCCTTCTGCAAGGCCTTGCTATGTGTTTGGACAGAGCTACTACGAGCAGCAGAGACACCAACTTCCTTTAAGATCTTTCCAATGCAAGGGAGGGCAAAGCCAAGCTGTTTTGTTTTGTTTCTCCCTTCCTTCCTTTCTTTCCTTCCTTCCTTCCTTCTTTCCTTCCCTCTGTTCTTCCAGCTTTAATGAAGTATGATCCATGAACAAAAACTGTCTATATTTAATAAGAATGTGATATTTCTATTTATAGTTTGTTCTGGCCTCATTCTTTGAGGCCTATTTCAATGCTCTCTACTCTTTCAAATATTCTGTTGCAATGAATGAGATTCTAATAGGTTACATCCAAAAGAACTCTTTTTCTCTTTACATTTTGCTTTGGATATGAAAACAATACACATTTATAAAAGTTTAACGAATATCTAGTTTTAAAAATAAAAAGTAAATGTTTTCCTTTGCTCGCCACCACCAATCATGCTCCACTGCCCAGAGTTGACCCTTGGCAACCCTGGAGGGTGTTCTTCAGCATGGCACAGGCATCCATGGGCATACTAATCACGTCGTGGTCTATGTGAGGGGCTCTCCCTGGTACCAGGCAGGGTTCAGTCTGCATTGCTAGGCATGAAAGCCTAGAATAACATTAACATCTGTGGACTCAGTGGGGAGCTTTGAAGGCCTCAGTCTTAGTTCTGTCACTAACTTGCTTCATGTTAGGTGGGACATTCAACTTCTCTATTTTTTTTTCTGCTAATTGAGGCATTAGGAGAAGGCAACTTTTCATGTGTCTGAAGAAGACATTGGAAAAGAGGATTTCTAATGTCTTTCCAGCTCTAAAATTCATAGATGTGCTATGTATCTTTCTAGTAATTTGTTGCTTTGTAGCCACAGTCCATAAACCAGGCTGTTGACACACAGCTCTCCAGATTCCAGGATCTGACAAGAGAATTGATTTTTATTTATTATTTAGGTTCTGCCAAATGACTGTTTTCTGGTTGCAAATTAAACTACTATTGCAGAAGCATTTTCCTTTATAAGTGCCACCTGTTTTTTTTTTTTTTTCCATGGAAATCTATACTGTATTTTGCATGGCTATTTCCAGTACTTTTAGAATATGTAGGGGGAAAAAAAACCATTTGGTAAGAGTATTTCAGCAAAGATTTTATTTGGGCCATCAACTTCCTGTCAGCTTCCTGCAGGTAAACTGGAGAGAGAAGGTGAGATGTATTCTTTGGACTTTTTTCCTTCCAGGGCCCTCTCTTCTGCTTTCAGCAGCCTTCCCACGCACATGTGAAAATATGTAGGGGATGGGTATATTTTGGAAATGAGTTTTCCAGGCATGGTCAGGTCAAGCTGTGTGTTATTAAGTATATGATCCACATGGACGTATAAATGATAGCTTCGGCTATAAGCTCAAGTGCATTTGAGACATTTTTGGGCAAAAGTGTCTCCACACAGTGGAGGCTTGGTAAGACCAATATGTGTTAATAGCCAGAGATCGTTCAGGATGGAGGATAGCCACTCATCACAAACGATGTCATCTCCTGGGTGTTAGTTGTGTATTCTCTGCCCTGTGTATATAGGGAAGAACATGTGTATCCACCCTCCCTGGAACTGCTCAGCTCTGGCGGCGTACACACAGGGTGAGCCCACCTGAAGAGTCACTTTGTGCTTCCATTGCATCTTGTCGATGAGTTCATTTTTGCAGTGGCTTATAACCAGAAGCCAGTTTTGCACTCCCAGCATGTATTTGGCAACGTATGCTGACATTTTTAGTTGTCACACCGGGGAAGTCCTACCTGCCAAATAATATATAAGGTACACACTTAAATTTGAATTTTCAATAAACAACAAATGATTTTTAGTATATCTCAAATATCACATGGAACATATTTCTACTAAGAAATTAGTCATAGTTTATCTAAAATTCAAATTTAACTGGACGTCTTGGATTTTTATTGGCTCATTCCGACAATCCTATGTTAATAATGTGGTAGGTGGAGGCTATGAAGGTTGCTGAACATTTTACAGAGCACAGGTCAATAAAGATTTATCTGACCCAACCTGTCAGTAATGATGAGATTGAGAAATTCTGAATTATTGTAATACTTTATATGATAACATAGTACATAGTCATGCAAAAAGCAATATGGATTTCAAGGGAAAACTGATGGCACTTACAAAAAAGGTACTTCTATGGTAGGAGTTACATTTGCAACAAGGAAACAGAATAATTTAGCAGAAGCTAAATAATAACTTAAAAATCAATTATCTTGTTAGATCACTGAATCTTTGAAGCTGTGTGCACCTCCCTAGGTCCTCCATCATTTGATTTATTTTACAAGGACAGCGAGCCCCTTCCTTTCATGAAAGTCTGGCATACAGTGTATATCTAATTGATTATTGTTGATTGATTCAATGAATAAAAACAAACACTTTCTTGTATTGAGAAACTATTAAGTACTAACCTTTCACACATATTGCTTCCAGTTCAAACAAGGAGAATATTATACCAATTTTTCATATAGAGAGACTGAGACTTACATTACAATGTGCCAGAAGTTATAGCACTAGTGCAGGGCAAAGGTGGGATTTGGGGAGAGGATGTTTCTTCCCTAAGGTTTCTATGCTTTCCCCGCCACAAACAGAAGACCCAGGCAGCAAAAGGTCTATAATAGAGGAAACATTCTTCTCTCTATGAGGATCCTGTGTCAGATCTTCAGGTTGTTGGCTCTCCCGCAAACACTTCTTCCATGAATGTATTTCTGTTCCTTCCCCATTTCTCAGTAATGAAACAGTGACTGCATATCCCTTTGGAGGTAGGTGGATCTATTTCCAAAGCTCTACCTGCTGGGAGACATCCACCACCTTCTCATGCTGCTTCTCTCAATCATCTGGTGAGCACACCAGGATGGGCACAGAAGGGACAGCTGTTACAGTCTTGGGCTCCTGGGGAGCCTGGCAGAGGTTTACCCTGCCTACAGACACTCCAATTTAGTAGCAATCGTTGGACATTTTTACCCTAATAAATTTTAAAATAAAGAAGTTTGCATCATTTATTTTAAATTTTTGGGTAGGATTTCACACTATAGTCATTTGCGTTTGCTGATGAGTGGAATGGCTTCCACCTTTTATGCTCTGTGCAGTCTGAAGAAACCCAGGTTGGCATCTGCTCTTGTCACATGCTGGAGTGCACAGGGCTCCAAGGAGACTCATGGTCTCTTAGGATGAAGGAAAGGGAAGAAATGCAGCATCCTGAGTCCCGGGCAACAGTTTTGTGGCCAAACATCATGGCCACTTGTCACATTAGGCAAATATTAGTTATTTCTCATATCCATCTTTTTTCCCAGATCACCTAAGTCAGAAATTGTCAGTTGTATTCATTATTACACTTCCCTCAGCATACTACACTGTCTTATACATAGCTAACATTGAGTGTATTAGCACTTGGAGTTTATACAGTCAATTTTGCAGAAGTTTGTCCCCTCCATTATCAAAAGTCTTATCATCTTCTTGCCTTTCATATCCATGTAAGAGTAGAACATCTTGTTACAGATATTTTTTTTGGTGTGTGTATGTGTGTATAATATTGTACACAGTTTTAGGCTTCTACATTCATGTATGCTATCATCTGGTTCTCAAACCAAAATTATAAAGTAATATTTCAATTTTGAAGATGAGGGAACAGAAATTTAGTATATAAACAGGCACATCCCCAAGCTGCAATAGTTTATGAGAGGCAGGATCAACTTGGAACCTATAATTTCTTGACTTCTTTCCAAGGGATTTTTCTTCTCTGCTTTGTAGCTCATGAACACTTACAAGGACCCTCAAATGTTGCTTCACCATTATGGATCTTAATATCTAAAATCAGACTGTGTGTTTTTAAAGCCAACAAGCATATAGCTAGGCACAAAAGAGAGATCCAATTCTATTTTCCTCTAATTTCTGGTTTTGCATCCTCTAACTGAAATATATAGTTTAAACAGATTCAAAGAAATTGTTTGACCAGAGGAAGGTGGTTTTAACGTGAGAATAAGAGAACCAGAAGGAATTAAGAATTCATACTTGCTTTTCTTTCTGAGATGAAGACAGGCTACCTGGGTCTTTGTCCTGCTTTGAGCATTGTTTGTCAGTGAAGGTTATCATCTTGCCATATTCAGAGTGGCTCATAGATTCAAAAACTGCCCTAGTTCAAGGGGACTGGGGTAAGGGAGCAGAACACTTGAGTTATTTCCCAAGGACACTGGTCAAACTTTAATAGGAGTCATAATGCAACTGAGCACCATCTTATAATCAAGCAACTCTATTCTATTTGGGCATATCCCTGGATCTATTCGGGGTAGGGTGACTGGAAATATACTTAACCTGCTTATGCCATCATATGGGCATGCTGCTTTTTTACCAAATCTTTGGAAGGTGTCTTACAGATGCGTGGCTGGGAGAAGTGTCACAGACTGCACCACTGGGACAGCTAATGTCAGACACAAATCTGTGTATCAGCTTTAAAGCTGCCAATATAGTGCTATGTGTCAACTATTTGAGTCCGCAAATTCTTGGCATAAATGCCAATAAGTCAAAATCAAATCTGCTTTATGAGATGCACAGATTGCCTGCCTGGTAGAGCACACATGCTCATTCAGTTATGTGTGAATAAGAACCCACTTGATCTATTAATTAGGCTTCAGAATCAACGTGAAGCTCTAGGTAAGTGGCTGGTAGAAGATGAATAGATGGCTCATAGAGTGAAGTATAGTAATTGTCTTGAGGTTTTTGATGTGCAATTTAGTAAACTGAAATATGGTATTGTTCAGCCTAATAACAGAAAATCCTCTATCTTTGCCGAAGGGTGGCGGTTGCATGAGTCGCTCTCACGTTCAGTAAAACAAAAAGGCAACTCAACCAATTAGAAAGATTGGACGCTACATTGCCACATGCTAATGCTATTAATAGGATGACTGCATATAAGCTGTGACTGAAACTGTATAGTCAAGTCTTCTAATGGCAGTTACAGATAGTGAGAAAGGGTAGTATATGTGTAAACCCAATTTATATTTACTTTATGTACAATGCAAGTTGATGGAAGAAGAAAAACTTAGTTCTAATGGGCAGCACATTTTATTTAAGGCACCATCATTTCTCACTAATATCAGGGGTTTAAGAATGTGTGTGTGTGTAGGTGAGGGGAAAACTTGTTGCAATACTCTTGCTGCTAATGCCTTTGTCTGTGATCTCATGCTCCACTTACGGGTGGTACATTATTTACTTTGGTGTGTTCCTGTCTACTCAAAAAATGCAGTGAAGTTCATTTTGGTTTATAGAAAGAAAGACCAAGAAAATAAAATATGGAAAGACCATAAAGTTGACTTCCATCTTCCGCTTTTTTTCAGGATTGGAATCGAACTATGCAATACCAATAGCATCATGTTTCTGGCAAAAAGGAGGAAGAGTATAATGTTATGTCCCTTTAGGATCTTCTTCCAATCTTACACAGATGTTATTTTTCTTTGCAATGGAAGCTGTTTACCTTTCATTCGTTTCTCTGTGGTGAAGCCAGGGCCAGTACTAGGCTAATCTGAGAAGTGATGAAATTAGACTTTCCCCTCTGTTCTTCTTTGGAATGTCCATCAGGGCTTTCACTGTGGGATGAGATATGTTACAGGCACTGACCACAGGTACACTCCCAATATCTGTGTAATCGTGGTTGAGTCATTTTCATTCTAAACCTAAATATCCTTAACTATGAAATGAAAGAATGACATGCCCATTCATAACAGAGGGTTATTGTATCAATGATTTCTGACTTGGACCATACGGAATCTCATGGAAAGCAGAGGGGACGATGCAGACATAGTTTGAAGAAAGCATATCAGATGGTCCTAACACGTACTTCCTCATCCTCGAATGACCTGAGTCAGTGGTTCTCTCAGTGTGGGACCAATGGGAGCTTGTAAAAATGCAAATCTTGAATCAGAAACTCTGAGGGTGAGACCTAGCAATCCATATTTTAACGTCTGTATTATTTATATTTTCACGAACAATCACAACAAAGTTTGAGGACTACTGGCCTGGATGTGGATCCAAGAATGTGGTCACCTAACCACCTGTGTCAGTATCACCAGGAGCTTATTATAAATGAAAATTCCTGGAACAAAACCAAGCCCTGCTAAATCATAATATCTGGGGCTAAAGCCCAGGGATCAATGTTTTGACAAACTTCAGGAAATTCTAAAACCTTTTGATACTTACAACACAAAGTTAGTCTAGAACCACTGTTCCAGAAAAGTGGTTGTTAAAACTAAGTGCACATTAAAATTGCGTGTGAGAGTTTTAAACAATACCAATATCTGGGCTCCAACCACAGGCCAATTATCTAGATTCTAATATCCAGTCAGGATTAAAAATTACTAGACTAGATTATTTTTAAGATCCCTTTCAGATTCAGATTCCATGATTTTCACAATTTTGTGTTGTTTCCTAAATGCGTATTTTAATTCTCAATTCGTAGCATGCTTTTCAATCCACACCATAGTTGATTTGTACCACACAGTACCCTACCTACCGGTAAATTCACGATAGGCTGGTAAATTGTCATTGGCTAAATCCAGCACCATTTACAATACTATGAGCTAAAAACAACAGGTGCAGCCTGAGAAGCTCATCTCTAAAGCCATACCTTCAGAAAACTTGGTCCAAATAGATCTCGACTCCTATTCCCAAGGCATCCTCATCTTTCTATTGCTGTGTTGAATGACACTAGCCTTCAGGTTTCACTTACTTGAATACTCTTTGCAACAGAATTAGGATGATTATTATTATTATTATTATTGAGACAGGGTCTCTGTTGCCCAGGCTGGAGTGCAGAAGTGCGATCATAGCTCACTACAGCATTGAACTCCTGGGCTCAAGGGATTCTCCCATCTTGGCTTCCAAGTAGCTAGGACTACACGTGTGCACTACCATACCTGGCTAATTTTTTAAAGTCGTTTTTTTTTGTTTTGTTTTTTTTTGTTTTTTTTTTTTTTTTTTTGTAGAGGTGGAGGTCTTGCTACAGTGCCTGGCCTGGTTTCCAACTCCTGGTCTCAGGTGATCCTCCTGCCTTGGCCTCCCAAATCGCTGAGATTACAGGTGTGAGCCACCACACCTAGCCTCAGATTTGTAATTATTTTCCTTGCTACTTCCAATGTTTTTAAAAGCGTAAGTCAGTGGGCAGCAGGTTTTGGAGGTCAGAACCTTAGGAGTTATTTCCTGCAGCTTCCAGAACCCCGTCCTAATGATGAACACCTGTACTAGGCTTAGGCAAATTGATGCTGTTTCCCAGTAAACTCTGGTTTTCAAGGAAACTGAAACCAGAGGAGCCCTAATAATACATGTTTTTAACCTGAGGTTTGGGCTTGAGCCAAACAGGGCATCAAACAGAGAGCAGCTCAAATGAGCTGTTGCAAGTGAAGGTTTATCTGAAAAATAGTTAACGAAAAACTTTGAGAGCTGCAGGGATGTCTGACAGATTGGCAACTCACTTTGAGAAAGAGACTATTCCTCGTTCCAAGTCCCAGACACACAGCCTACGGGTAAGTCATCAGAAATAAAATAAACGGGGAAATGGGAGAGGGGAAAAACAGTACCCTGTAACATCTATCAACTGTGCAAGCCAAAGCTACTGATGAAGTTAAATAGACAACAATCCTTTGTGTTTATTTTCTGTTCAGTGAAGTTGCTAACCTGAGCTTTCAGAGGACTAACACCACAATTAAAGGCAAGCAGGTTCAGGGGAACACAGTGAAAGGTAGATCAAAACAGAGTATTTTGATGTTTAGATTGAAATTTATTATGGGCTAGGAAAGGAGGTGTTTATTGTGTCTAAAGACAATAATACTATTATCCATCCAGCAATTATGGTCACAAGGCCACTCAAACAAGTAGCAGGTTGTTTTGGTTGGAGAGAAAGAACCAAGGCTCTGTTTGCGGTATTGCTCGGTATGTGGGTTTGGTTTTTTTCAGTTTAGTGGGCTGTGGGCTTTTGCAGCCACCCTCAAAAGGATGAAGAAACTTTGAAACAGCTTCGGGATTGGTAACAGGAGTCCCCTGGTCCCTTCAGGGGAACCAAGATACTCAGGCCAATAATTTAATCAGGAGAAGATTTATCAGTTGGAGTGACACAGTTTTAAAGGCGCAAACTCTCTGTGTGATTCTAAGCAGATATCAAGTCCAGCTGAGAAGCCAGTCAAACTGATACTTCTCGGGTTTCTCTACCCAGCTATTCTGAGCCTGAGATCTGCCTTCTTCTTACTCTGGCAAATCAGAACCAATGTTATTATCCCAGATTTGGGGCATCACATCTATTATGGGTCCTGGCTCCCCCTGAAGTCAAAGGCCCTTCATTTTCATCATCTACATGGATTGCTGCCTGGTTATCTACTCTTCCATTTAATGCAACCTATTCTACAATCCAGAGCTCAACCTATTCCACAACCCAGAGCTCTCTGGCCTCTCATAGAATAGGTAAGATTTCTAAACCTTTCCACAGATTCACATAAGTCAGGATATATCTTTAGATAGAAAATGTTAAGCTTCAGGCCACCCTCCCTGCTGAGTTCTAGTCAGAACTCAGAAGCCAGCTTTCAGAACTCAGAGGCAAGCTTTCTGAGGAAGGAAAAGAGTTCTCCTCTGTTGGCTCAGGAAACAGACTATCAAATGCAAACACCAATACTGACGCTGATGGGTTGTATGATTCCAGGCAAACTGTAAATCTTTCCTGGGGTTCTCTATGTATTTCCCGTTAAAGCAGAAAAGAAAATAAATGCCTCCCTATTCTGCATGTTATTTGGGCAATAAAGTGCTACTGATTTGTGAACTTCAATAATAATAAAATAACATTGGAAAAACCTGCACCCCCCCACCCCACCCTGAGAAGACTTCAAACATTTGATGAAGCTAGGGCTTCAAGAAAATTAGAAAAAAAAATCAACAATTTGAGCTCCTCCTAATTTTCCTGACAATCAATTTTCTTAGGATGCTTATTTTCAGCTTTACAATCTGCTAACTAGCTCCTCCAAACCTCATTTGTGACCCCTTTACGGGGGAATCCTAGAGGTTAATTAATAGATGATTGTTAGTTCCTGAAAGTTGCCCTGTGATTTAGTCCCGAGGTGGCCTGAGCATCTTCATCCCTTGTTAGGAAAAGACTCTCTGGTTCAATATTAATTTCTGTAGCTTTTATAACTCTCATTGGGATTAACATTTAATCAACAGAGCAGTTTCCTTTTTATTTCATTATAGAAAATTTTCAATAAAATAGAATGGTGCATTTTACTGTAATGAATGACAAACACTGGTAAATTTTCATTTAAAATCAGTAAGTTGAACCAAGAAGTTGTTTCATAACGGATGGGTCATCTCAATTTAATGAACAGTAACTAAAAACACATTAAACAAATGCCTGGAATGAAAAGGGAGGCGTAGTTATTGTCCCATGAGGCTGTGTGATCCTCTAAGACAGGGCCTATGTTTTGTTAATTTTTCCTTAGCTGATGCTCAGAGCAATACCAAGCATATAGTAGGTACTCAACAAATGCTTGCCAGATTGAATATATTAATAAATGTTTTTGTGTATAGAAAGGTATTTTCCTTTAGAAAAAAAGTTACTGGATTTTGCTAATTGCAGCCACCTCTCAATGAATGGGGATGATCACAAGGGATTATGTATACTACATCTTTTCCTTTTATAAATGTTTATAGTAGTGATTCTCAAACTTGTGCTTGCATCAAAATTACGTGGGGAGCGTGTAAAACAGTGATTTCTGGGCCCCACTACTGGAATTTCTGATTTAATATTCTGGGGGAAGAGCTCCCAAAATGCATACTTCTAAATTCCCGGGAGATCTGATGCTGCATTCTGGAGATCACACTGAGAATCACTGGCTTATAACATCTATCTGTATGGCATTGGTGGCAATTTCCATTTATTCATGTACAGGTGAAATCTTTCTTAGAGCAGGTCCTCACACACAGAAAATACCTGGGGAACATTTGCTGACTGCACAGATAATTCCACCCTCACTGTGGGGAATGTAACACTATTGCTGCTGTATGCATAAATGGCTTTCATTCCTAGGGTCCCGTCAGCTATGAAAGGAAGCATAACAGTTTTGCTGTTGGCCTTTTCTTTCATGTGATAAATTGCCATTAGAGTGCTACCCTAGGCATATTAATTTCCTTGGGGATCTAACTTTGACTCTTCTGAAGCTGCCCACAGTTGCTATAGCTGTGTGTATGATTCTTTGATCCTTTCACACAGGGTGGCTGTCACTGGAGTAATAATAGGAGCCATTGCCATTAGAGTCTGCCAGTGGTATTGACTCTGTGACTCTACCTTTGAGTTTGTATAATATTTTATTCCAATTAAGCCTCTCCATCTGTATTTGCTTTCATCTAGCAAACTGTTAATTGTAGGTGGCTCTGGATATATCTGATTGTGCTGGCCATGGAATATCTGTCCATCTCATGTAAAAAATGTAGGAAAATATTTTATTACGAAAAGAATGGCCACAATGGTCATTCATTTTGATTGGGGTGTTTGATTTGTTTGCTTTTAAGTAATAGGGCTGGGCTTCAAGGCCTCATCAACAGCTCCTCACCTTGTTTCCTTTCTGAGCAGTAACACCAATTGCTATTTAACTCTTTAACTTAGGGATACATACATTGGGATAATGCTTTAAGGGTACGTACTTTGAGGGTATGTACATTGGTAATAGAATAGGATAGAGCTAATTTACTGATCCAGTTTTGTGGGTGGAAGATTTCACAACTTTGGTCCCATTGCCAACATTTTCTTCGCAAATATTTTAAAGTTATGTTAAATAAGCCTGATAGTTGGATATTTTCATTCAGATATCTTAGAGCCTAATACACCTACACATCTTTTCTCTCCTTTCAAATTTTGATGCATTCTTCAAGGAAAAGTTCATTCCACTCTCATCTGTGGGTTTTTTCCCAACATGAACTCTTAGGTGTTACTAACTCGATCATTCTTCTGGCACTCCATTACGTACCATTTTGTGACATCCTTTGTATTGTAACTTTTTATGCGTATAAATTTTGTCTCCTCAATTAGATTGCACACTTTTTCAATCATCTCTCATTTTACTACATAATTATTCAACATCCACTATGTATAGTGCACCAAAATTGATGCTGGAAGATTACAGAGAGGCAGCATATATGATCTTATATCTAGACTCTTAAAGAATTTATGATTTAGCATTAAGGCCAAGCTGTGCACATACATACACGTACCATAAAACAGCAACTTTCACTCACAGTAGCACATGAGTTAGGAGTGATATAAATAGGATCCATATAAGTCTGGTTTTCCACTGGGCTTACATATTGTTTTATAGACATAGGCACGGAGTGCCCATTTATTTTCTTCGTAGCTACATAAGGGATGTCCTTTTCTAATTAGGTTTGGTGTATACTGCTCAGGAGATGGGTGCACCAAAATCTCACAAATCACCACTAAAGAACTTACTCATATAACCAAATACTCCCCATTCCTCAAAAACCTATGGAAATAAATAAATAAATAAATAAATAAATAAATAAATAAATAAATTTGCCATTATGTCAAACCTCAGAAGTGCTATGAAAACAGTAATTATTTTGACCTAATTTGGATATATTTAAATTTAAACATACTTGATACTGAAATCCATATTGATAAAAAATTAAACTGAGATAAGGCTCTTGACAAAGACAAGCATCTTTCACAGTAAGATGTCTTTAAATTAGCAAGCTCCTTCACATATTTAAAATATATAGTGTTTTTTGTTTCTTTTTTGGACAAAAGGAGGAGTTTGAGGAAAAAGTTGAGTGTCAAGGACAGCTTTACTGATGACAATCTAACTTCCTCCTAGCTCTAGTTGCCCCTAGATAATTTTCCAGCATTGTCTGGTCAAGGCACTGTTTAATTTTCATCTTCGTTCTACTGCCACCATTATAAGCAGATAAGAAAATGTCCTTTTGTTATTTAAACACATTTCTATAATTTTCTATTGAAAGAGTGCAAAGGGGAGACTGATCATCATGAAGTCCAACATAATCTTCCCATTCCTTCTCCTTATTCTTCATCCTACCACATCCTTCATGATCCAGTGTTACTGATCTACTTATAAGTCCCAAAACACTATATTTTTTTAGAGTCACATCTGGCTTTTCTTGCCTGTTAAATCTCTGCTTCATCCTCAAGGCCCACTTCAGTGTCAAACTCTCTGAAAAGCCTTCCTAAATTTTATGAAAGAGAGATATTTGTTCTCACTTTTCTGTGATGTTATGATCACTCTATATGATGGCATTAATTATAGTGTTTTTCCATTATAAAGCAGTTATTGACATGTCTGTTATGTTCATTGGACTGTAAGTTCCCTGAGAGTGAGAACCTATCTTATTCTTATTAATATAGTTAGCATTTTCTGAGACAGTATATCTTGCTGATAATTGGATGGCCAACTATATATTTGTACAATTAATACATGAATGAATTTATCAAATAAATGAGTAGATGAATGCCTACCTCAAAACTAATAAATTAGTGACTACCTCTTAGAAAATTGAATGGATAATAAATACAATTATACCAAATACCATTCTATGGAATTTCTTTTGATCATATTTTCATGTTGTGAATAGAAATATATTTGAAAGTAGCATATCCGATCAGTAGCAATTCATAACTCAACCCAAATGTGTGACATTAATTTCAAAATATGTCTGCTTTTATTTTGGCACTTTTCAAGCTGAATATGTAGCCAGTATGTTCATCCTGTCAATTCATAAGGGTAGCAAGGAATGTAAAATATGAAACTGCATTGTGCTATAAATGGTGATCTTGAAATCAAAAGTATTGGCAGACACCAAAAAATATGGATGATTTCTCTAGTACATTCAAATTTCCTAAACAAAACTTCCTATAAATAAAATTATATTTTAAGGAATCAGTTCAAAAGTCACAGTGTGTCATAAACTTATTAGTTAGAATGGCGATTATTAAAAAGTCAGGAAACAACAGATGCTGGAGAGGACGTGGAGAAATAGAAGCACTTTTACACTGTTGGTGGGAGTGTAAATTAGTTCAACCATTTTGGAAGACTGGCAATTCCTCAAGGATCTAGAACCAGAAATACCATTTGACCCAGTAATCTCATTACTGGGTGTATACCCAAAGGATTATAAATCATTCTACTATAAAGACACATGGATACGTATGTTTATTGCCGCACTGTTCACAATAGCAAAGACTTGGAACCAACCCAAATGTCCATCAGTGATAGACTGGATAAAGAAAATGTGGCACATATACACCATGGAATACTATGCAGCCATAAAAAAGGATGAGATCATGTCCTTTGCAGGGACATGGATGAAGCTGGAAACCATCATTCTTAGTCAACTAACACAGGAACAGAAAACCAAACACTGCATGTTCTCACTCATAAGCGGAAGTTGGACAATGAGAACACATGGACACAGAGGAACATCACACACCAAGGCCTGTTGGGGGGTGGGGGACTAGGGGAGGGATAGCATTAGGAGAAATACCTAATGTAAATGATGAGTTGATGGGTGCAACAAACCACCATAGCATACTGTGTAACTGTGTATACATAGGTAACAAACCTGCACATTCTGCACATGTATCCCGGAACTTAAAGAATAATAATAATAAATAATAGTAATAATGCATGTAACTCAATAGTGGATAAATTCTGCTGGCCCTTGAAACCCAGAAGAAAGGGTTACTATTTGGGACTGGTAAAGTTCATCAGAATGCCATCAATCATATGCTTTCCTGATGGGCATAACTCTGACCACATTCATCTAGGGATCACAATCTGAATTTGCATGGCATAGAACATAGCAGAATAACTTTCCATTTCTCCATCTCTACTGAGCATTTACAGCATCCCACTAGTTACAACTTAACTTGGAACCTTGTGGTTTTATAATCCCCAGGATAAGGCTAGAACAAAATTCATATTCTAACCATTTACTGACACTGAACAAAATTGACCTTTAGCAAGTCAACTGGCAATGCAGAGAAACCACACCAAACTGTGACTTAAGCATTTCTAGAAATTACTGACTTAATTGACTCAGTCTACGGCTACATTTAGAGCAAAGGAACAGTGAAAATAGCCCTGTCCTCAGCCTTTGCCTTTTATAGATTTTTCTCAGGTGCATTCATTTATGTAGACTCAGTAATGACAATGTGGCACTCTAATTTTGAATGCTGTTCTAAGTCCTAGAGCAGTGAATTATGTCTTTTCTTTCAAAAGTGAGATTTACTAGGAAAAGAACAAGCTTTTTTTCTGTTAGAAGTTCATTACACTCAATTTTAGGAAGGCTTAACAAAATGATAAAGAGTTTTCCTAAAGTAATATTTCTGACATAGCTGTTCTGTCATACATTTTTTGCCTATTTAATTCTCTACAAAAATGTAAAATTGTGTTTTCATTTATTTTTCCTGATCAACTTTGTTACACTAATACAACGAACTGCCTTTTCTGGAAGAAAATTTCAATTTATAACGAAATTATAGGATGTAAAATTTCACATAAGATGGTTGACTGTCTTAAAGTGGTTGCAGCTGTCTTCTAGTAAGCAAGTGTATTACTTGTCAAGGGTTGCATGTACAGTTCAGTGCCCATGGACATATCTAACTGATTGGGTTATACTTTAGAAATCCTTTTAGTTTTGAAGTTTTGTTCTTTCATAGTAAGTGAAAGTAACTACCCGGTATTAATGGTATATATGAAAGAGTTAAACATTTACCTTGGTGGTAGTATAGTGTGATAACTCACTCTCTGATCAATTTAAATGGATTTAAAACTGCATCTGTTCTGGTTTGTTTTGGGTGATCAGAATATTTTACTCTATAAACAAGAATGCATTTGAGTAAGTAATGTGTAGACTTGGGCCTCTATCGCATGTTTTCAACTCCCTGAAGTCCACTATAACAGTTCATTTTACTCATTGTATTTGTTCTCTTTATCTTCCTATTTTCTCCATCCTTTAAGTGCCCCAGGAAAGTACCCATCAAGCTGTGACTTGAAAGTTTCAAGGAATTATTATTTCTTTTTTTTTTATTTATTTTTTTTTTCTTTTATTATTATTATTATTATTATTATTATTATTATTATTATACTTTAGGTTTTATGGTACATGTGCGCAATGTGCAGGTAAGTTACATATGTATACATGTGCCATGCTGGTGCGCTGCACCCACTAACTCGTCATCTAGCATTAGGTATATCTCCCAATGCTATCCCTCCCCCCTCCCCCCACCCCACAACAGTCCCCAGAGTGTGATGTTCCCCTTCCTGTGTCCATGTGTTCTCATTGTTCAATTCCCACCTATGAGTGAGAATATGCGGTGTTTGGTTTTTTGTTCTTGCGATAGTTTACTGAGAATGATGATTTCCAATTTCATCCATGTCCCTACAAAGGACGTGAACTCATCATTTTTTATGGCTGCATAGTATTCCATGGTGTATATGTGCCACATTTTCTTAATCCAGTCTATCATTGTTGGACATTTGGGTTGGTTCCAAGTCTTTGCTATTGTGAATAATGCCGCAATAAACATACGTGTGCAAGTGTCTTTATAGCAGCATGATTTATAGTCCTTTGGGTATATACACAGTAATGGGATGGCTGGGTCGAATGGAATTTCTAGTTCTAGATCCCTGAGGAATCGCCACACTGACTTCCACAAGGGTTGAACTAGTTTACAGTCCCACCAACAGTGTAAAAGTGTTCCTATTTCTCCACATCCTCTCCAGCACCTGTTGTTTCCTGACTTTTTAATGATTGCCATTCTAACTGGTGTGAGATGGTATCTCATTGTGGTTTTGATTTGCATTTCTCTGATGGCCAGTGATGGTGAGCATTTTTTCATGTGTTTTTTGGCTGCATAAATGTCTTCTTTTGAGAAGTGTCTGTTCATGTCCTTCGCCCACTTTTTGATGGGGTTGTTTGTTTTTTTCTTGTAAATTTGTTGGAGTTCATTGTAGATTCTGGATATTAGCCCTTTGTCAGATGAGTAGGTTGCAAAAATTTTCTCCCATTTTGTAGGTTGCCTGTTCACTCTGATGGTAGTTTCTTTTGCTGTGCAGAAGCTCTTGAGTTTAATTAGATCCCATTTGTCAATTTTGGCTTTTGTTGCCATTGCTTTTGGTGTTTTAGACATGAAGTCCTTGCCCATGCCTATGTCCTGAATGGTAATGCCTAAGTTTTCTTCTAGGGTTTTTATGGTTTGAGGTCTAACATTTAAGTCTTTAATCCATCTTGAATTGATTTTTATATAAGGTGTAAGGAAGGGATCCAGTTTCAGCTTTCTACATATGGCTAGCCAGTTTTCCCAGCACCATTTATTAAATAGGGAATCCTTTCCCCATTTCTTGTTTTTGTCAGGTTTGTCAAAGAAAATTATTATTTCAACTCTTCTTCTAAAGCTTGGCTTCACTTCCAAATCTCCCCACTAAAAGTTTTCTTTTTTTCTTCTTTCTGTCTGTCATTTACAAAATAAGTTGGTTTTTTAGATGTTGCTTTTTAAATTTTGAAATGTATAACTAATGAGACTATTTTCCTTATCTCCTTTCTTTAACACTCCTTTATATACTGTCCTTGTGGGCTAGTGTCATCATTAATTAGTTAATGTTTGTAGAATTTGTGAGAAAGAATTAGTGATAATAGGGAAAGTGGGGAAAACTTGGGTTGCTGGTTGGAGGAGGAATACTAATGAATGTTAATCCTGAATGCTCACATGGTGCCTTTTGTCTTCAATATAGTTGAAAGAGGCACTAATTAATTGTCATCCTACAGGATTATTATTAAAACAGTACAGTCAGTGTTCAAGTGTGCCTGGAGCAAATACAGAAGTTTAGTCACTGTATAGGCTAAGCTGAAGATGCATGTATTTTCTGTGCAGTGGGAATGACTAATACCAAATCATTAACTAGAAGGATTTGGCTAAGAAAACAGGTGCAATGGTGAAAGTTTTGAGGATGGAAAAAAAGCATTTGACTATTTTTTTTTTTGAGAGTTTCAGGCAAAAGCTTTGCCTATAGTAAAGTTTACTGTATGTTTTCTAGTAATTTTTAAGAAACATCTCTACAAGTAAGCCTTCAAAAGAATGATATGTGGCATCTGCAAGGTAGGCCAGATCCTGGTGCCATATCTCAGATTTGTCTTTGTTGTTGTCTTCTGGTCTCCCTATAAAGGAAGCAGAGATAAGGGAAAGCAGAACAGCCCTTGATGCTCTCCACTTCTTATTTTGGTGGTTCCAAGTCTTTCACTGCCCCTGTCGTTCAGAAAGAGCTTACTCTGGGGCTTCTTGAGGGTCCAGACTCATATTTAACACTCTGATTAACAGCCCAATTGTGTTTTGATTCATGGCTAGAGTGTTTAGTAACATCTCTCCTAAAGAGCCATTGGTCAGAAAACATGGGAATAAAAAGTGCTGCTTCTTGTCCATGAATCATCCCCACCACATTCTTTATATTGTTCACTAGATTCTATGAAAAACTAATGCAGAGGAAATGAAAATGAAAATTCTTCAGGAAAGACCAACTAAGGAGGGAAGGAGGATGCAATGCCTTAGTGCCTTTGTGTGTGTATGTGTGTGCGTGTTCAAAGCATAACCCTTCCCTAAATAATGCATTCGCTGCAAATTCAATAGCATGCTTCACACTTGAGAAGAGCCTCCTCAGCAGCACTTGATGCCAACCCTAGTGCTCTTAAAAGCAGGCCTTCTATAATGTATATTTGATGAGTGTATTGTTCACTGAGAGATGAACAAATAATGATTTGGAATTCTCTGTGTCACTAGACATTATGTAGAGCTTTAGTCATGGACAATTATTAAGCATTAACCCTCCTGGTGATTTACACTGTATTTCTTAGATTCAGAATGGTCATTTTCTGGAAGAACAAAAGTATATTCCAACAGGGCATGTCTTTGGCTAGACAGAAGGTTCTGCCTGACTTTGAGGGGTAGGAGGTGGGATTCCTGAAGACAGCGGTACAATGATACATGGACTTATCAGGCAAAAAAATATGGTGTCAGCTCATTATTAATATTTCCCTGAACTCTAGAGACATCATTTATCATGTATTAAGGAGGAAAATGATTATGTTCATAATGTAGAGCTTTAATGAATTGAAAATGTACAGACATCGTTGAGCAACTCTTCCTTCCATAGGTCAGGCTGACTGTGCTTTTGTTGAAGAGAATGAGTTAGTACCATGGAGAACAGTCATTCTTCTCAGTTGGCAAGCATCTGACACTCAACTTGAAAGATAATGTAAGAGTAAAATGAGGTATGCTGACTATGTGCCTTCCTCCTGCTGCATAGTGAACACTTCTGTAACATTAAACATGTTGAGTTTATATTGCATAACTGAAGTTGGTAAAGAAAGGAATCTTTCCAAGAACGCACACAGTAAACCTGTATGCGGAAATAAAAAGAAAAGAGTGACTGGCTCTTATCCCTAGATTGGTAAAAATGGACAGATTTCTACTTTGCAGCCTGAAGTTAAGAATGGAGTTTTCAGAGTAGGCCTACTAAGCCTATGACAGCATTATTGCTTACTTTGGACTCTGGATAATGGGCTCCAGATTCTTACATAGTCCAGGATTGATCCTCTGCAATCTCTATGCCCTTCTGATTAAAATAAATATTCAAAGATGATAAAAGGCTAGCTAATCCTTTTACTTCTTACTGTATCTCTGTTACAACTTGTATGTTTGTGAATTTCATATGGAATCTTGTAAAATTAAAACAAAACAAATGTTTTACAGTTTGGGGGGTACCCTAGAGGTTGATTCCTCAAAGCTCCAGAGACCGTTAATGATAGTTATCCAGTGTAGAAATCCAGGTAGGTAGATTCAGTATGATATAAGACAGTCTGAACTAATGATTATTTGTTTTTCTTTTAATAAACCCATGTGTGAGTCTGTATGTATCTGTGTGGTTGCATTCTCTGCCACGTTTGTTTTGTATTTTCAAATGAATATTTTTGTTGATATTCACACCGGTGCTTAAAAATCACCATGTTGTTTTGTCTCCGACTTCTCCTACTAGATTGGTAAGTTTGATTACTGTAGTCTTTTCTAAATAGCACTCTCCATAATCTTTTCCTGTAGGAACATTTGGTGGCACAATTGTCACTCCTGCAGCTAGGTGTTGATTATTAACAACCACTTATTTTTGCTCCATGATTGCTGTCATGTAAATTCCCAGGAAGTGGGGTCAGCCAATCCTGAGTCTATCCTACAGTCAGTGATGCTTATGGGCAAATGTCAAGAGAAACTTTGTACCTTAGCGTTGAAGGTGAAGAGTTCTCCTGAGGTAAATATGAGATAGTTTTACTAGAAACAGTAAAACAAAAGATGAAAGATATGTTGAGTAATATAAACCTAATAAGAGATGAATGTGCATTTGATATATTTTCCGTTGTCCAGGTCCAAAAGAGGTCTTGGTCTTCAAGACCCAACTCAAAATAAATTAATAACCTGGTCATACTCCAATTACTTCCTTGATATTTATTATCTGAATATCTCCAAACATTCACGCCCTTATATAAGGGCCTCTTAAAATTATTCTTCAATTGTTCCAACTTTGTATGTTTTATTTCAATTAGATTAAAAAAAAAGCCAACTCTTTGGGATAGAAACTCCTTTTCTTCTGGTGTTCTTGCAACTTCTTCCATCTATCTACACAATGCATCTTCAATATGAAGCTTGTTGAAGAAGTGAATGAATGAATGAATGAGTGGTTAGGTTGGAAAGCAGAGATTTCAAAGTGTTCTCTAAAATCATAATACATTTATAGAAAAGTACATTCTCTATTTCTAATCTAGCAGTTTTTTTCTGTGTACAGCTTCCCTCTCCAAATATTTTGTACCAAAATACCCATGGCCTACATTTCTGTGGAGTCCATATATGGAAAGCAATGAGATAGTCAAAAAAATTAGTTATTTTGCCTCTTGCCTTACTCCATCTAATACTAGCCTGCTGATTTTCATTCTCTTAATTTAATTGGTTAATGTGGTTAAGACTTAAGTCTAACTGACTCAGGCAAATTTTGTATCTACTTATAAATCTGCTGTTTTTATGAGAAAATAAATGACAATCAGTCTTCTGTCTTACAGAAATATATTATTCATCCAATAAGCCTATGAAAAGTCCAAAAACTTCTTGGGACTTATTATCAATCACATATCCATATGCCATATATGATATTCTAAAATAATATGCTAGTATGAGACTAGTTTAGAAGGTCTAGGTGTCAAAATCCAGATTTATTTTTAGAACTGAAATGAGATTAGATTCAATGCCAGTTTTTTATATAAAATATAGTTAGATGACATTTTAATTTTTTTAAGTTTTTTTGATGGAGGAAAGTCTTTTAAAAAATTCTTATTAAATTTTCTTAGAGAATATCTACAATGACAAATGCTGAATTCAGGATGCATGAAGAATTATGAACTGAAATTTTAAATTTTGAATTTCATTTTAGAAATATGAGATATGTTTTTATGAGCCCCTGTTGGCAAAGACAATTCCTGATGTGGACCATACAACAACTCAGTCTTACAAATTAATTTATAAGTAATTACACCCCAGGTTTTTAGATATTTAGTTCATATGCAAAATTTGACTGCACATTGATACAGTTTGGATGTATAGTTTGTTATTTTATATTCCTCTGAAGCATCAAGCATCTATAGCTCCAGAAAACTCTGGATTTATTAAGCATATGGTACTGGAAAAATATAATTTTATGCCCTAAGCATTTTCAGCTTAACTCATCATTATATTAACTATTAGATTTTCTTTCATTTCTCAAATAGTTGTGCATTTTGTGATAGATTTGTAAACTATCTGTAAGG
Source organism: Pongo pygmaeus (assembly GCF_028885625.2). Classification (NCBI taxonomy): domain Eukaryota; kingdom Metazoa; phylum Chordata; class Mammalia; order Primates; family Hominidae; genus Pongo; species Pongo pygmaeus. The sequence continues at coordinate 67,274,023 of NC_072390.2, forward strand.
AATATTTTCACTGGAAACTTCTGAGTTCTCTTTAAAGGGCAGACAAAATGATTTGTGGGAGTTTGGGGAGTGCTATTTGTTTTTATTAGGTTGAATTACAAGGCTCATGTCATCCTTATGAGGTGGATCTAAAAGCAGCTCACTTTTGTTTATTAAGGTCAAATGAATGTCTTGGGATATACCCCTACAGACAATCCTGAGTTCTCATCGGCACAAAGCACTTCTTGTTACAGAGAAATGTTTTGATTCATTATTTCAGGAAAGGATGCCAAGGAAAAAAGCAGCTGACTTACAACAGCAGTTCGTACATTTCCTGGACTGTTGGAATGTATCATGTATTCCATTTACATTGCACCTGCCTCAGGCACAGGATATCACTACATAAGAGCAAACAAACATATTGGCAAGTAACGATATGGTGTATGTGGTTGTAGGTAAGGATGCTATCCAAAGGCAACTGATTCTGTTGTGATTCAGAGTAGACTGCAGACAATGCTAATCAGCCACAATTCATCATAATAACTTGTGTGTATCTAAACTCTTATACATTGGTAGAGTGTCATACTGAACCATATGAAATTGCTGATATTCAACTGTTTTTTCTTAACTTATAAAACTGGAATTTTATGTAGTTTAATCTAATACTTTCACATTTATTATTCCCCTTTGAAAGGCTACCTGCCATGCTTGAAAGCACATTGGATTTAGAGCCAGTGGCCTGGGTCCGTGTCCCAACTTACATGCCACTTGCCTGCTGGGTGACCTTTACAAATCCATTAGAGATTGAACAATGACATGTGGGAGCAAAGAAAAATCTAATTCATGAGCTATTTATCAGTTTTTTGACTAATAGTTTCTGGATAGAGAGCCTTCTTCACAGGGGTGATATGAAGTTGCAGTACCATAATGTATTCAAAAAGGCTAACAATTCAAAGGTGAATAATTATTAATATAATGACTGGTCATCAAGAGGAGATTGTCAGGTAGGAAGGGCAGGTATCATTATCCTTATTTTGCAGTTTAGAGAAACTGAAAGTAATAAAGGTGGCTGAGGTGACTCAGCAGGTCAACAATAGAATCTAAGACTTGTCACTGTTGCTCTTTTAAGGGTACCCTCTGGTGGTGCTCTCAGTGTGAAGTGAGTGTGAACACTGCTCTAACTGACCACAGCAGCATCACCAGGACATCCCCACCAGTGAAAATGCCTGTCTCTGTAATGCCACATCACTGTTTTGCAAAGTCATGAAAATGTAGGATACCTGACAATGAGTTCTTTCAAAATCTTTGTTTTTCCCCTTCAAAAACTGTATTAGGCTGGATGCTGTGACTCATGCCTGTCATCCCAGCACTTTCGGAGGCTGAGGCAGGAGGACTGCATAAGCCTAGAAGTTTGAGATCACTATGGGCAACAAAATAAGTTCCCATCTCTCTGAATACATATATCAATAAAATATTAGTTGGACATGGCAGCACACATCTATAGTGCCAGCTACTTTGGAGGCTGAGGCAACAAAGGCCTTGAGCCCAGGAGTTTGAGGTCACAGTGAACTATAATTGTGCCACTGCATTCCAGCCTGGGTTATAGAGAAAGACCTCATCTGTAAGGCAAAACAAAACAACAACAACAACAACAAAACTGTATGAAAAGTTTTGGTGTTTTTGTTCCCCCCATATAAAGAAAGCCTTCACATTGCAACCGTGAGAGGCACCATGTAGGGTGGTTGCTGTCGTTCCTATTATATGACTGAGAAAACAGGCCCAGTGAAATCTGAAGTACCTGGTCTGAGATGTGGCAGGTAGGGATGAACAGCTGTGAAGAAATCTAGTTCCTTCCAGTTTGAAAGCCTGTACTTCCACTGCTGAAATGCTCTGTTCATTCACCTTGGGCCTGAAGCAGCTCACAACACTAGTTAATTGGTTTGGGCAATCATAATACCCATGCATGAGACAAAACATTATTCAGTGGTAACATATGAAGCATATGGGTAAGATTAAAACTGAAATCAGTGAGATCCAGAATACAATATTGGATGATAGAGCAAATACTCACTTGGAGAAAGAATACAGTAACTTTTTTATAGACACCTTTTAGGAAAATCTCAGTACAGTATTAATCTGAGTCTACTTAAAGCACATGACAACTGTTTACATTGTTAATATGACTGGTTCCAGGATATTTTTTACTCGGGTAAAGTAAGTCATAAAGAAAGCCAGTTTGCTTCGGAATTCGTATATAACTTTCCACCTTGACCACCCACCACTCTACTTTTTATCACTTTCCCCTTTTATTCTTAGTGGTAAACATCCTGTGTAAGATCTTGAAGTTACTACGGTTTGCATGCAACTTTCAAGGATTTCATATGAGGACTGCTTTAAGGCAGCTCCCTCAGATCTCTTCAGGATGACTTCCCAGTTAGTTTCAATCTCTCTCCCTGCACTCACACTGTGAAAGAGCATGGCATCTCTCAGGAAGTCTCTGTAATGCTACCCCTTCTTCATCTCTGAGTTGTTGGTCCTGGGTGAACATGACTTGTTCCATTTTTGACTCAGATACAGGCTGTTGGACCCTGCATGGAAAACTAAAGCAAGCTATGCCGAAACTGTCATTATCTGAGGCAACCAGTGCTCTCTGGACCCAAAAGTAAAGCTTTGACTAACTTTGCTTTTCTGTTAATGAGAAAATTCTCCCAGCTACCTGGACATTTTCTTTCTCCTAAGATTTCATCTAGGGTGGGATCTGTCTTCTGGCCTGAGGCTACCTACTTCTGGCTATGATAAGTAACTACTAGGAACTTTCCTCTTTTCATTTATTCATCATGAATGGTGAAGTACTTAAGTTTGTGGATCCAGTGTCAGACTGCCTAGTTTTGAATCCAGGTTCTTCCACATATTAGTCAAATGGCCTTAGGCAATTTTCTGGGCACAAGTGTCTCTGTCTGCCAAATGGAGATAAGATCCTACCTACCTGATACAAATATCACGAGACGAAATAGATCGATAGATTAAAAATGCTTAAAATATTGGGCTTACCTGTCCCCAACCTCATTGTCAAGCCACAAACAATTCAACACTTATGCTGTGTCCGTAACAGACCCCAAATATTCCTTGCATCTCAGCCCATGTTCAAAGTGCCTCATTAGCTTGGAATTCCCTCTTGCCACCCCCACTTATTAAAATTTTATCCATATTTCAAGATTCCATTCAAATCCCACATCTTCCTTAAAGAACTTCCACCTTGTGCACACCTAACTCTTTTACCATTAATATAATAGCACTTATACTGCAATGTATAATGACATTTATATATACCAAAATAAGTATACAAATGTGTATCAATTCACTTAAAGGCACCTCAATAAGTATTTACACATATGTGAGTGTGTCTGTGTGTTTGTAAAGGCATGTATACACATGTATTTATGTATGTATCATGTACCTGTATATCTGTCTGTATACCAATTGATTTGACAGTCATTCCTTACATGACTATCATGGTTAATGTACCCTGTTACATGGAGGATATGAAGTAAATAAGACATATTTTCTGCCTATGAAGATTTAATATTATGGAAGGAAGATTTTTTAAACAGCAATATATACTATATTATACTGTAAAACTGACTTGGATGATATGCAAGAAATATCTAACATATACACACATATATACATATTTATATAGACATGTATTTATAAATGTACAACTAAAATTTGATGAAACATCAAATTTCTAAGATAATTTCCAAAACTAATTTTATTGCAGAACTGATAACTGTGATCAGTATTAAGTAAAAAATTATTATTGTATTTTTACATATTCTAATTGAACCAAGGCTTGTGCCCCAAGATTGTTCAGACTTGCATGCTTCAATGGTTCTAACTTTAAATTTAGAACTTTCTCATTCTGATGGCATCTCCAGCTTTCTGCTTCTAAGCTTTTCACATACCTTTGATAGACTTTGTTGACTAAAAATGTTCTTTGTAACCTTTGCCATGTGTTTCTGAAGCAGAATCTTTTTTACTCTTTTGCATTTTATAGATAATAACTTCTTGTCTCTTGGTCTGAGAACAATGTGGGATAAAAATTGTAACAAATAATTTTAGAAGACTGGACTCATCCAGATTTAACTGAATGGGATTGTTACTATGCATTTATACACTGACAATTCAATTGATTAAGGTTACTTTTGATAAACTCTATAGGTTGACTTTAGATTGCATTATTTGACATTTATTATCTCCATTGTCTTCAGTAGGCCTTAGCAAGGAAGTTGAGTTTGTTTAGAGGCTTATATATTTTTTTTTTCCTGAAAGATCATTGCTTTGGTTTCTCTGTTTTAAAATAATATATCCACATTACCCGAATGATTAGTAAGAAAATTGGACAGAGTACGTAGAAATGTTTGTTAAATAGCTTACTCTAAAAAATATGCAAACCTCATAGCTTTTAAGATGTTTAAAAAAAGCCTAACTATACTAGATAGAAAAAAGAAAACAGCTAACAATTATTTCAGTGCAAACTGAATCTTTTTTCTGTAGCTATGTCTAGATGATTCATATATTAATTAATAAAAATAGCATGTATAATATGATCATGTTTCATATAGTTACTTTTGCATCTATCTAATCTTTCTATCTTTCTATGTATCTGTCATCTATATAACCTCTCTTCTGACTATAAATATGTAGAGATAAATATTCGAAATTATTTTCACAAAATGAGAAAAGTTATTTCTTGGTGGTTGAATATAGAGCAATTATTTTTAACCCTATTAACATATGTTCTGATAGTTTTTGTTATTCTATATATAATAAACATGTCACATATTTTTATTATGTATTCTAAGAAAATTAGTACCTTTATCTCTATGAGGTTTTTAATCCTTTTCAAAGGGGAAAAACAAGCATACTTCTTTATAACATGTTAGTATTGAAGACAGACACACTTTTGGGCTTGAGCATAAGTGAGCGTCTAGTTTTGATGAGACTCTGAGAGAAACGTTTGTGAGCTTTGGTGTCTTTTCTCTTTAGAAAAATACTCCTTTACATAATAATTATGTACAAAGCACTGGGTACTTATGCATATGCATATATACTGTTTGCTAGGAAGATGCTCTGCAAATAGAATGATTTGTCATTACGTACACATGTGTATCTATGCTTAAAAATAGCCTTTTGTGTTTATCACACACCTTTCATCTCTTAGATGCATGAGGATATTGACAGTATCTTTGATTTTAAGCCCTTTCCTTTGCCTTGAAATGGAGTTGAAATGACTATTTATTTATGTATTGAGATGGAGTTTAGCTCTTGTTGCCCAGGCTGGAGTGCAGTGGTGCAATCTCAGCTCATTGCAAACTCCACCTCCCGGGTTCAAGTGATTCTCCTGCCTCAGCCCCCCAAGTAGCTTGCATTACAGGTGCCTGCCACCATGCCTGGCTAATTATTTTTGTGTTTTTAGTAGAGACAGTGTTTTACCATGTTGGCCAGGCTGGTCTTGAACTCCTGACCTCAGGTGATCCACCCACCTCAGCCTCCCAAAGTGCTAGGATTACAGGCATGAGGAAATGAGACTTTAATATGAATTCTCTTTTCCATGACTCAATGCTTTCTCTTGCTTTTAGCCCTTTCTGCTCCTCATCTGATTGACTTGCTATTAGTGAACATAGAACTGTCTCTGCATTCCAAGCCCTCAAATGGCCAAAGTAGATGGACCAGCTCCCTTTCTCTTTTATAATTCCAGCTGGATTCTCCCCCTTGTTATTGTTAGTGGGAGAACAGAGATGTGCATTAACTGCATGGGCAGCTGTGGAAAACAAGAAGAAGCCCAGTCCCCATGACATCTCCAATAAAGCCATGAGACTCATGCAAGGTGGAGAATATTTGTATGTTGTGGTCATAGGAACCTGAATGACTTATGAGCAGTTGGGGAATTCTGCATTCATTTTTATTAACTTTAATTATAGGAACACTAAAAATTTTCTCATTCTATGTTGCTTGAAAAATGCAGAAGTTAATTGCTCCTGACATTTAATTGGTTTATGCTTCCCTCTAACACAATCTTGTACTGCAAGAGACAGGGAAAACTAGTTTGCATATTTCTGCAATTGCAGAGGATTACACACCAAGAAATTAGTCTTTTTGTTAGTTCTAGCAGTGAATTACAAATGCAGTTTCAGAACTGTAGGGAGAGAAATAAAATCTGTGCGTCTACATTCTACATATGCTAAAAGACTGACATGGGCTTCCCTGAAAGCTTTGTATGACTTTGCCAGAATGGCTGAGATTTTTTCATTATCGTTGTACAGATTTAAAAATCACATTTTTTGTACCTTTGTGAACATGTCAGGTTGTTTACCATTTCTGTTACAAGCCATCTGGACCCTTCATAACCTTTTCATATATTTTTTCAAATATCATCTGGCATAAAAAGCATAAGGTACCTTGCTGTTACCAATTATAATACGTGATGGAAGAAGTTGGATTTAGTGTAGCATAGTGCCTCTGATTTCAAGAGTGGCGAGACACTCTGGAAAGCATCCATCTCCTGTGATACGTTCTAAGCTTGAAGGGAGAAAATGATACATGAAGTACAAAACGCCAATGCTAATTTCCATTTGACACAATTATGGACTAATGGTGCATATACCAACAGCAAGGCACTATGTAAGCATTATGGGATGTGCCATGATGAAGGTGGCAGGCACCTTGCCCTCAAGGAGTTAGTAGTCTAGAGGAGGGAGGAGGCCTTACATGGTAACTAAATCCAAGGCTGGAAAGTGCATAAGGCTGAGAGAGCACAGAGGGAGAGAATTGTGAGAGTATGGAGAGGTGATTAGGGAGGCTGTACGGTGCTGCCATATTATAAAAATGGAACTGAACTGGCAGGGGGGAACAGCTTTTTGAAATGTGAAGCCTGTTTATCATTTTTTATTGCATCTATTTGATTCTTCTCTCTTTTCTTCTTTATTAGTCTTGCTAGCGGTCTATCAATTTTGTTGATCCTCATAAAAAAACAGCTCCTGGATTCATTAATTTTTTGAAGGGTTTTTTGTGTCTCTATTTCCTTCAGTTCTGCTCTTATTTTAGTTATTTCTTGCCTTCTGCTAGCTTTTGAATGTGTTTGCTCTTGCTTTTCTAGTTCTTTTAATTGTGATGTTAGGGTGTCAATTTTGGATCTTTCCTGCTTTCTCTTGTGGGCATTTAATGCTATAAATTTCCCTCTACACACTGCTTTGAATGTGTCCCAGAGATTCTGGTATGTTGTGTCTTTGTTCTCATCGGTTTCAAAGAACATCTTTATTTCTGCCTTAATTTCATTATGTACCCAGTAGTCATTCAGGAGCAGGTGTTCAGTTTCCATGTAGCTGAGCAGTTTTGAGTGAGTTTCTTAATCCTGAGTTCTAGTTTGATTGCACTGTGGTCTGAGAGACAGTTTGTTATAATTTCTGTTCTTTTACATTTGCTGAGGAGAGCTTTACTTCCAACTATGTGGTCAATTTTGGAATAGGTGTGGTGTGGTGCTGAAAAAAATGTATATTCTGTTGATTTGGGGTGGAGAGTTCTGTAGATGTCTATTAGGTCCGCTTGGTGCAGAGCTGAGTTCAATTCTTGGGTATCCTTGTTAACTTTCTGTCTCGTTGATCTGTCTAATGTTGACAGTGGGGTGTTAAAGTCTCCCGTTATTATTGTGTGGGAGTCTAAGTCTCTTTGTAGGTCACTCAGGACTTGCTTTATGAATCTGGGTGCTCCTGTATTGGGTGCATATGTATTTAGGATGGTTAGCTCTTCTTGTTGAATTGATCCCTTTACCATTATGTAATGGCCTTCTTTGTCTCTTTTGATCTTTGTTGGTTTAAAGTCTATTTTATCAGAGACTAGGATTGCAACCCCTGCCTTTTTTTGTTTTCCATTTGCTTGGTAGATCTTCCTCCATCCTTTTATTTTGAGCCTATGTGTGTCTCTGCAAGTGAGATGGGTTTCCTGAATACAGCACACTGATGGGTCTTGACTCTTTATCCAATTTGCCAGTCCATGTCTTTTAATTGGAGCATTTAGTCCATTTACATTTAAAGTTAATATTGTTATGTGTGAATTTGATCCTGTCATTATGATGTTAGCTGGTTATTTTGCTCATTAGTTGATGCAGTTTCTTCCTAGTCTCGATGGTCTTTACAATTTGGCATGATTTTGCAGTGGCTGGTACCGATTGTTCCTTTCCATGTTTAGTGCTTCCTTCAGGAGCTCTTTTAGGGCAGGCCTGGTGGTGACAAAATCTCTCAGCATTTGCTTGTATGTAAAGGATTTTATTTCTCCTTCACTTATGAAGCTTGGTTTGGCTGGATATGAAATTCTAGGTTGAAAATTCTTTTGTTTAAGAATGTTGGATATTGGCCCCCACTCTCTTCTGGCTTGTAGAGTTTCTGTCGAGAGATCTGCTGTTAGTCTGATGGGCTTCCCTTTGTGGCTAACCCGACCTTTCTCTCTGGCAGCCCTTAACATTTTTTCCTTCATTTCAACTTTGGTGAATCTGACAATTATTTGTCTTGGAGTTGCTCTTCTTGAGGAGTATCTTTGTGGCGTTCTCCGTATTTCCTGAATCTGAATGTTGGCCTGCCTTGCTAGATTGGGGAAGTTCTCCTGGATAATATCCTGCAGAGTGTTTTCCAACTTGGTTCCATTCTCCCCGTCACTTTCAGGTACACTGATCAGACGTAGATTTGGTCTTTTCACATAGTCCCATATTTCTTGGAAGCTTTGTTCATTTCTTTTTATTCTTTTTTCTCTAAACTTCCCTTCTCACTTCATTTCATTCATTTCATCTTCCATCACTGATACCCTTTCTTCCAGTTGATCGCATCAGCTCCTTAGGCTTCTGCATTCTTCACGTAGTTCTCAAGCCTTGGCTTTCAGCTCCATCAGCTCCTTTAAGCACTTCTCTGTATTGGTTATTCTAGTTATACATTTGTCTAAATGTTTTTCAAAGTTTTTAACTTCTTTGCCTTTGGTTTGAATTTCCTTCTGTAGCTCAGAGTAGTTTGATCGTCTGAAGCCTTCTTCTCTCAACTCATCAAAGTCATTCTCCATCCAGCTTTGTTCCGTTGCTGGTGAGGAACTGCGTTCCTTTGCGAGAAGAAGCAGCAGGACCATAGCTCAGCTCCGTCTGCATCATCTATCATTAATTCTTTGCTTTCAAATTTTATAGGACCCCAGAAAATTGATTGAGGAAGATCTAAAAGAAAACAATGGTCAAATTTTGTTCTTTAGTTCACTTGCCCCAGGTCCTGAAAATTATTTAAAAACCAACAGATTGTCAAAGGCTAAGAACACTTATTAGAGCTATTTTTTTATTCATTAAAGACTTCAACAGCTAGAAATCACAATTCTTCAAGGTTAAGGAAAAAGAGAAATCTTAATTTCCTCTGCCATTAGTTTTTTAATAAATCCAAAAATGCCCCTGGTGTATCTTGAGAATGTAGCTCTTCTCCATTTTTACCTAGTAAAAGCCATGTAATCTCATACATGAAATAAATAGATAAAATAATAAACGTGAAAATGGCCTCTGTAGGCAGACAAGGTAGAGATCATTATACTAGTACAAGCAGTGTTTTTGAGGCTGGAGCAGGCAGGGTGGCTTTTCCCTCAGAAGTTACGTACGTCCAAAAGGTTTGCAATGGCCAACTCAAACAAAAGTAAAGTTATGGCCAACTATCTGGGAAGGCATTTCCAAATGGCTCAAAGATGCCAGAAGCAGAAGGCAGGCCCAGGTTTTGGTTAGGGGAGATGGGGACAGAAGTTTGAGTCAAAGACCAAGGTGGTTTTCATCCTATACAGTCACAAGAAGTGGGTCCAACAAATTCACAGGTGCAACCTCTCCCCCAGATTCTCCCGAGTTCAGAGATACCCAATAGATCCTTGGAGCTGCTGGCCCATGTCATAAGCTGCAATACAAAACATCCTAGGATGACGACAATGTTGTATGTAGTAATCCTGTAATTCTGTTATTATCTAGTGAAGAGCAGTATCTGAGATCCTTTTTCTTTTTCTTTTTCTTTCTTTCTTTTTTGTTTTTTTCTTGAGATGGAGTCTCACCCTGTTACCCAGGCTGGAGTATAGTGGCGCAATCTCGGCTCACTGCAACCTCCGCCTCCTGGGTTCAAGTGATTCTCCTGCCTCAACCTCCCCAGTAGCTGGGATTACAGGTGCACACCACCACGCCAGGCTAATTTTTGTATTTTTAGTAGAGACAGGTTTTCACCATGTTGGCCAGGCTGGTCTCAAATTCCTGACCTCGTGATCCACCCTCTTCAGCTCCCCAAAGTGCTGGGATTACAGGCGTGAGCCCCGGCGCCCAGTGGATTCTTCTTTGTGTTGCTTTTGCTGATCACTGGCCAGTCACATGCATAGAGACAATGCTATTTACCATCATGTTCAGGATGCGGCACAGGGTGTTGGAGAGTCCAGTGCATTTAGGAGCTTGTAGCTTCAGCTCTGCCCACTTGAAATTCATGGGGCTGATTATCATAGCCTGCATTCGGAAAGCAGGCACTGGCAATGCACATAACTCTGCCCACTCTGTGAACATAGAAAACAAGTTTTCATCCAATGTCACTGAGGAAATATTTCAACTTCAAAGCAGCCATTGTCTGTAGGACTCGATTAGAGAGTATGACCAAAGAATTGGCTACAGTCATGTGTTTGAGAATCAAATCTGAGGATCTTAATGTGCACCTGGTGAAATAGAGGAAACTATAACGTTAAAGAAGAAAGACATTTCCTAGGAATCCAACTATAATCTGAGATAAGAAGATCATTCCTTTAGCCAAATACCCCAGGGCATTTGTCATTTTTCAGTGACTTTTATTTCCATTTAGAGTGAGAGGATCCTGCATAAAAACATGAAGTCTACTTTAACGTGGAACCTGAAATTCACTTGTCCACTTATTATTTCCAACTCCTTAATTTCTTATTAAAACCCATGTTTTCTTCCTCTGAGTATTTGCTATAAAAATAAAAATATATATGGGAATTATATTAGTTTCATAAGAAGAACATATACATACCATATCAGAGTTTTATATATAACAATCCCATAAGTAACAATAATTTCATAAAATAAGCACTTTGTTATTCCCATTTTACAGGTGAGGAGAACTTAGGTAAAGGAAGACTGAGTGACTTTTCTAACGACCCTCCTTGGAAGAGGCAGAGCCAGGAGTTGACAATGTATTTAACCATTGTGTGTTTCAACCTCTGACAAAGTTGTATTTTTCCAAATGTCCACATTATTTTTTGGTTTTGCATATCCTGTACATTTTTAAATAATGGTTGTGCATTTAGAAAAAAACAAGGCACCAAGATGGGGATGTTGCATAGATTGGGGAATCGGTTCTCAAGGAAAGAGAGTCGAGGAATAGAGCAAGGCTCAGAGCTGGCACACAATTGAAGAAACTCAATCTCTAGACCCAGGGAAAGCCCTGTGATGTTGCTGTTCTGGAATGCCCAGACTGTGCTTACCAGGATGTAGTGGCTCCTTAGAGGCACAGTGCCAGGCAAGCCATGTGATCTTGATCTAACCTGTTGAAGATCTAGGGGAGCATTTCTTAAAGTATGGTCCACAGTCTCCTACACCAGAATACCACAATGTGTGTTAAAAATGCCCATCTCCAGGCCTGACTGCACACCTTGGAATGGATTTTGGGGCACCTTCCTGGGGGTGACTCTTAATGATACTAAAGTTTGAGAAGCTCTCATTTAGGTCATCAGAAGAAATGAACACATGAAAATCAATGACCCAGACAAGGCAAGAAATTTTACATGGGAAATCATGGGGCCAGATAGTAACAATAGGAATTGAGGAGAAATAAAGATAAATTTGAGCTAAGAGGTTTAAGCAGGTCTTGAAAGATGTGAGGAATTTTACTCAGTGAAGAGGTGGGAACATTCTTGGTGGGAGGAAGGGCCTCACATGAAAACCCTTGGAGGAAGTCAGCCTGGCATCATGGAAAAGGCCATGAGCTGAAATTAGGTTTAATGAGGATTGGGTTTAGAGGAGGGTGTTAGCATCTGGTGTGGGCAGAATAAATGTGATGGTGATGTTTAAAAGTGATTCAGGATTTAAAGACTTATTCAGATCAATTCACTTTCAGTGCTACAGGATTGCAAGCCCAGAATTCAGTGAATTCAGGACCTTGGTATTATTATTCTTGCTAAGTCATATTTTCACCTTATTGAATAATGATTCTCTTCAGTGCAACAGATACACATCTAACATTAGTGCTATGTGAAATAAGGGGAAAACAAGGAAAAGTTATTGAACTGTACAGTTCCTGTGCCTTGAATTTCATGTTCTTATGAGCCCCTGTAACTTTTTAATTTAAATGCTAATGCAAATAGCCTGTAAAAGAGACAAGAGGAGAAAGCGCACATGCCTCTCAGAAATCATGTAGACAGGTAGACCAGGTGTCTGATGTGCAATCAAGATATGAAGGGCTGATGGTGGGTGGTTGCCATTAGAGGTGTCAGGGATAACGATGACAGGTCCGATGACATTCCTAGTAACAGCTGCATATGGCTAACTATGAGGAGTGGCCCTTGCAGTGCCCTTCCTTTAGAAGTCCCTTATTCAAATGTGAGAACAGCAGAGATTCCCAAAGTCCAAGGGCTGAAAGTCCCTTTTGTTTAATCCCTGTCCCAATCCCAGCCTTGCTGCTGCTGCCCCAGCCCTGCCTCAGGCTCTTGAGGGATGGTGTCTTTTCAGCACAAAACAGCACATCTGCTGCACTTTCTTGAAGCTCACTTCCACAGAGCATAGGGAATCAGGTGATCTTGGCACTTGAGCCTTCATTGAATTTGCTTTGAAAAGTTACCAAGTGGTTCTGGCATGAAAAGCATTCTTGATTAATTCCCCAGGTTGGTGGTCTCTTGTATTTGCTAAGAACCAGAGAGAGAGACCAACAGAACGGTAAATGTTTTTTTTTTTGTTGTTGTTTGTTTGTTTTGTTTTGTTTTAGTGATCCTTGTAGTATGTCTTTCTTTAGCACTTACCTGCCCAATGGTGCCTGCACTCCTTATCCTGCCTTTATGCAAACCCCTAACTGCCCAAAGCCTCAATAGTGACCCCATGAGACCCTATCATTTCTAGTAGAGCCATGTGTTTCAGACCTTTCTGAAATATGTTCTTCTCATCATGTTTTAACAATGTTTTCCTAACACAGAATGTTTTCCTTTAAAGAAAACTGGAAAACGAAGAAAAATGAGAAAATATTTGCCAACATGTAGATAAAATATTTATTGTTTTAATCTTAATTTTTTTAAGCTTAAAAGGAAGGGATTAACAAAAAGAAAAGTTGAGTGAATGCGTGAATAAATGAATGGACACAAATGACAAATAAATGTTTGATTTCATCTCCTTAAGGCCTGCTAAGTGATTGATTGGCAAATCTTAGAGAACAATTCATATCCAGATGTTTATAGCTAAAAATATCCTAATATATTTTCTCTGAGAGATACAAAAAGAATTCTGAGACTTGTGATAATATTTGCATGTCAGTGGAGCTCTTAGTCCCCTTAAAATCACATCAGGATTGTCTACTCTGTTTTATTGGCTTAAATGTCCAGAACATGGCCCAGAGAAGAGCCTGTGACATTTATCTTCTGTATTCAATCCCACTTCATCTGTAAGATCATAGTTGGGAAGACTGTAGGTTGCCCCAGAGTAAGGAAGGATATACAAACTGCAATGAATGTGCCTAGTAAGATTTCTCACATTCATTCCAGGATGACACAAAAAGGTTCATTACTAGATGTGTAATGCAAAGACAAGTGCTTTGTGAAGGTGGAAGAGAATAGCTAGGAGTCATGTAGAAGAAATGAAGTGGCAATGGGGTGGGTTAAGAATTAGAGCAACATAGATATCCTATAAAATGGAATATGTGAAGAAGGTATAAGTGAATCCAAAGAACTGTGCAAAGATACAAGAATGAGGAAGGTTGGTCAACAGCCACCTTTCTGGACTAGTCTGTCTTCCAGTGCTTCTCTTTGCCACTGTTTGGAGGGCTTGTCCAGGTGGTGGCAGGACCTTCAATTTGCAGACCTGTGTTAGGTAGGACAGAATTGGATGAACCACTTAGTGACATTAATTTATTGAACAAAGTGAGTCAGAAAATTGAAAGTTCATCTTAATCCTTTAACCTCGTTTCCTGGGACACATGGATTCATTCACCTATTTCATTAAAGAATATGTGTATGGTGCTACATGTGCCATGCTCTGTATTAAAGCCCATGGGAAAAGCAAGGATAAATGTTGCTCTTCTGCCCGTAGGTGGCTAGCAATCCTCATTGAAAAAGGCAGAAATGCCCAAGAAACCTATGCAGGGCACCATCGGCTGTATACACAAGTACAGAAAAACAATGATAGAGAAGTCCTTCAGAGGTAGAGATATCTTCAAACTAGGGAATCTGCAAAGTTGTCAGAGTTGTGGGGTTTAAGCCTTGACTTTGGCAGATGGGAAGGAATTGTGACTGGGTCTGACCATTGGACCATGAAGTGTCTGAAGCACCTGCTTCCTATCCTCAGGAGATGACTATCTCAGCTCAAGGCCTCTTGACTACACAGGCCTTCAAACCCCCAGCAGATGAACACAGAAGAGGAAGTGGCTGAGATGAAGCCTGCTTTTCTCCCGTCAGAAAAAAAAAAAAAGTTTCCATTCTGTCAGTAGGCAGAGAAGGAATGAGAGAGCAAATTCTAGTCAAAAAATGACAATTGGTTTCTGTTTACACATATGTGCTAAGGGTTGTTTTCAAATCAAACTTCTGTAATCTATCCTCAGCTGTTGTGGTTTATGGCATTGATGAGTAAGAGCTTCTTTTAGAAGGAAAATAAATATAATGCACAGGAGGGATCTTGAAATGTATTTTGGGATGGAACCACGTTTCCTGAACATGTTTAAAGTGTGACCTTTTCTAATCTTTAAAAGTAAGATAACTTTTTGAAGATTAATATGAGTTTAAAATAACCATCTGGTAATGCTGTGTGTGAATGGCAGGAATATTTTTTCCAAGACCGTTTCCCTTCCGTTCCAATAATGTCTTTAGGACCAAGAATGGTTTCTTGTTCATCCTTTCTACAAAAAGTCCAGCATATGGCTCTGAGGGTGGTGCGAGTTCAGTAGATTCTTGTTCTGGGCTCCTTTGTGGATGTTGATGAACTTCTATGTGTATGAAAATTGGTTTGCTTGTTTTATCAGTCTTCTAATTGGATTTGCATTGCATTGGATCTCACTCAACAAATTTGCTTTAAAACTGAATATTATATTAAAACCTACCATGTATTGGGCACTCACTGTGTATCAGGTAGTGTGCTAAGTATTGTATTGCTTAATTTCCACAATCACCCTTCATGCTGGGAGCTATTAGTACCAGTTTCCAGATGATGCATTTGTCTGTTCCCCAGAGCAGGGATCAGAACCAGCACCTTTCTAACTCTAAAGTTCAAGCTCGCAACCAGTAAGCCATATTGCCTCACGTACTCCTTCTCAACCATATCCCTTCTTCCCTAAGGGACAAAGTTCATAGGGGAAGCACAAATGCTAGAGAGGAAAAGCCATGGGTATTTTAGATATATTTAGTGCTTTTGTCAAATAAGTAAGGCATGGTTTTTCTCCCAATATTTCCTGAGTTAAATTATAGATGTTTTGAGCCACATAGAGCGATGTTAGTGGTAGAGCTAAATCAGGCTTTGGCTTCTAATCCAGCCCTCCAACTAGGCAACAGGATCTGCCTAGATCCTAATTAAGAAAGTGCCATATTTTTTCTAAATTGTGCAAAGCCCTTATTGAGTTACCTCTGCCAATTCACAATGGAAGAACTGATGGTTGGGGAAATTGGAAGTCCTAATACAGATTATCTGAATGGGGTTCAGACGAGGCCATTCAGTGGGTAACTTCCTCCTATGTATCAAACCCAAGATTATTGCCAAAGTATCTTGTTTATGTTATATTTCTTTCTATTTTTTCCATTCATTTTTTATTCTCTCTCCTGATTTCCTTTTCTTTTTTATTTTCTTTTTATTTGTTTAATTTCATGGGGGTACAAGTATAATTTTGTTACATGCGTAAATGGCGTACTGGTCAAATCAGGGCTTTAGGGTATACATTGCCTGAATAATGTACATTGTACCCATTAAGTAATTTCTAATCATCCATTTTTTTCCTACCATTTGATGGATAGTGCTATAAGTTTAGATATTTTCTGTATTAGGAAGTTAATAGGCTCCACTAGCTTAGGCATAACATTTATAAACTATGTTACAAAATAATACACTGGCAAAACTCATGTAGTTCTGATGTTACTTGTCAATTTTCTCGTAAGGAGGTATTAATGAAACACATAGTTGTGTGTGGCTAAACTGGTGTCCCTCTTCTCTTTCTCCTTCTGTCATCCTCAGATAGATTCCTGAGTGTCACGGGGCTCTAAGTCTCATGATAATCCATGTCTCCTTGCGTTAGAGTGGTTCCCTACCTAAACCAGAGCCAATGCTCAAATTGCAGAGTTTCAGTTGGTGTCTGAGGTGATTTCAAGGTTGGTGCTACCATGCAAGGATGTCTGGCTACAAGTATGCCATGTACTATCAGCAGGTTCTATGTCCCATTACACATGCATTTATACACTGGGAATGTTATGACTATACTACACAGCCAGTAGAAAATTGGCAACCTCCATTGCCAATATCTGTAAAAATGCTTGCTTTTAACGGCAGTCAGCAGGGTTTGTAGGCCTTCCTGAAGTTGAATAAGAAAAGAAAAGTAAAACATTTGGGGACTTGGAGGATTCTTCCCACCCTCATTCATTGGGATCTCAGGAAAAAAAGCAGTCTTTGGAGGTAAACTGAGTTTAAATTCCAGCTCCACTCATAGCAATTGTGTGATTTTGGCTTGTGGTGTATTAAGTTCTCATACATAATAGGAAGACAATACCTACCTCCCATGGTTGTTGAAAGAATTTAATGAGTGTTTATTGCCTATACACATACATTACAGTCAATAAATATAATAGTCTCCATCATCTTTGTGGTTTTCTAATTCCTGATATCAAATGTTACCCTAAACATTAGGCTTAAGATCTCACTGTTGTTATCTCAGTGAGGTTCTTCAACTCACACAGAAGCACATAGCAATTCCTATTTCTAAGGCTCACCTTAGAGATCATCTAGGATTAGATTTGAGTTTATGGCCAAAATATTGTAGTTTTGAAACAGCTTTCAACAAGCAGCCTGTACCAGCCTGATCAAAGCACTTGTGCCTTATGATGGTGGTGAAAAGCTGTGTCCTCCACCCTATCATCTCCACGGCAATGAGAACATAATGAAGGTAGCTGATTGTGCATGAATCATTCCTTACTAAAGTCAGCTGTAGTGCCAGAATTTTTTATTATTTTTTTAAAATTTTTTTTGGCATCGCTTACTCCAACTTGACAGCTTGAGCTAAAGCTCTACCCCATTTGACATCTTTGAGAATCTTCCTTTTCCCTTTGTAAACTTAAACATATGTGGTCGTGGTGTAAGGACCCAGTGGGCACAAGAGTTATATCTAGAAAACTGTGTGATGACCAGTTTTATCTATACTGAAAAAGAGTCTATGTTTTCCCAGAAATAAACTCCCAAAGAAAGTGGACAGATTTCCAAACAAATCAATAATCACCCCAACAACCACCAACAAAAACCTACAAGGCAAATATCTGTTTAATAGGCCTGATATTGCCTAACATCCACTGATAGTTCTGAGAAGAGAATTAATTCTGGTTGATCTGCTTTAGTTAGTCTTTGTAGAGGATACCTTGTTGCCAACATGTAAATAAGTGAGGATTTACAAACAGCTTGGTCATTGTGCAATTTTATATTACTTTTTCAAATGGCATGTGGAATGTGGCATTATTTCTTTGTTATCAGAGAAATTGAATTTGAAGATTAGTAACTATCTGTGATTATAATAACAAAAAATCCATTTTGGTTAAAAATAATAATAAAGATTCATTGAATACTTACAAGGTTTCAAGCACTATTCTTAATTCTTGGTATACTTTATCTCCCAAATCCTGGCAATAGTTCTATGATGTAGGTGCTGTTTTTAATTTGTATTTTTATAGAGACAAAAACTGAGGTTTAAAAGTTATATAACATGTTCAAGATCATAGAACAACTTAATGGTGAAGTAAGTACTATAATCCAGATCCAATCTCCAAGTCTACATTCTTAGCCCTTTCACTAAGTATTTACTACTGGAAGGAAAATTAGAGATGAACTAATATCACCTGCTCATTGTAATGAAGATAAAACTGAAGTCCAGAGAGCTGAAGTGATTTGTCCAAAGTCACATAGCTACCTAGTGCCAAATCCAGAATTAGAACTAAGATCTGCTAATGTTCATTAAGATCAGTATATCCCTTTCCCCTACACTACATCCAGGGTTATTTCTCTCTGTTAACTCTATGATCACTTTTTGAGAATTTTTTTAAAAAATCTTTTAAGAGAAGGAAAGAAGAGAGGGAAAAAGGAGGATATGGAAGGAAGGAAAGAGAAAAAAGAAAGTTGAAATTCAGATTTGGATCAGTTATACCAAACAAAATGTCAGGTTTGCACAGTGGAGGGTCTGAGTCTGAGCCTCATGACAAAGCAGAGGGTGTGCGACTGCAGATATTGAAGACAAATATACTCCCAATCTAAAGGATCATCTGTTTTTAGGATGGTTCCTCTTGTAAGGAAAGATGTTGGCACTTATCAGCTAGTACCTATAAGGCCCCCTGAAGGTGATTTTCTTACTCCCATCATAATAAATTCACTCTCTTTCAATCAGGGTGTGCAGGGTCCAAGGCCAAGTTCTTTTCCTCTTTTCAAAGTTCAGTGCCTTCTTCCTCATAGAAATCAGAGAATGAGGTAAACTAACTTTCTTTTCTTCCTTTCTTCTTTCCTTCCTTCCTTCCTTCCTTTCTTGGCACACCTTGTGAAACACTCAAAGTATTATCTCACGCAGCTGATCTGGAGCTAAAAGGCAAACACTCCACCAAAGTAGCTCTTGTTCAACAAAGTCACGTCCCTAGGGCCAAATTGTCTTGGCTTCATGGCTCATGTCTTTATTCCCCTTGGCCTGGCATTTTGAATGCTACTGTCCTTATCAATCTCTTTAAAAAATCTTCTTGCATTTATGTTTTGTCTTCTTTCTCTGCAGCCCCTTCTTTCTCCCTTAGTTCTACTTCCACTAAAATTGCCTCTCTACATGCACATTGATCAGCTTTCTAATTTCTTTCCCTGAGAATATTCATTGCTGCCCTTCTTAATGGCAGGTTGGTGAGCAGAATTATGTTTAATTCAAGCCATTTTCACCAACCTGTTCTTTGACTCTTTTACATGAAGCCTTCAGAGAGTGTGTCTACTCCGTTAGTACAAGAAAAGTAGAAAGAAATGTCTGCACTTGTGTCATAATAAGATTAAGTAAAAATGTAACAAAGGTGTTTGTCCTAATTAAGAGGATACAACATCATAGAAAAAAAGGTCTTAGGCAGACCTAAAGGGGGATATATTTGACTTGGAGAAGATTTGTGTTTTAATATGTACCATCGAAACCCAACAACAATAACTTGTACACCTGCTTTTAGAGTTTGATGGATAATTTAATCAAATGTGCTTTTAATTGTACCATTTACTGATGTAAATTATTATTGTCATCATTAGCTGTATTGTTACCAAACTATTTCAGGATCTAAACTTGGTACTAGGCATTTTGTGTGAGACAGAGCAAGCCATGGAAATTTATTATAATTTTTAAAATCTTTATTTCACTGAAATAAAGCACCAGACAAACTAACAGGAGGCCTTGCTCTTCAATCAGCAGGTATGTTATTAATCCAACTGTATTTTCTCTAACCCCTTGAAACACAGGTGGGATGCAAAGCATATAATTAACATTGTGGCTAGTAAAGCTATTAATATGTATATAATAGAAGTAATAGACTGCCTTTAAAATACCCAATGGCTGAACTTTTCGTATTGCAGAACAGAAAAATATGCACATAGATGAATACTTTTATCCAATCATTTCCTGCCATCCCCAACTCCTACCCTCTCTTTGGCCTTTACTTCTGCTATCTAAACATCCCCATGCCTTTCTAACATCTATGTACATTTATACAACACAAAAGTGACTAAGTTTTACTGATGTCTATAACTGTCTTTGAGGCCCAGTTATTGAGTGTCTGTTAAGTACTAGGTACTGTGCTAAGCATTTTATGCACAGTATCTCATTTAGTCTGCTCATCAACCTATATATTACGTGTTACTATCACTAATTTACAATGAGGAAACTGAGGCTCAGGCAAGTTGTATAAATTGCATCAAAGTACACAGCTGGTAGGTGACAAAGCTGAGATTCACACTGAGGCATGTGTGAGTGTCTTTCTGCTAATAGACATTACCCTTGAATTTTCTGAAAAAAAAATCTGCTGCTTTTTATGATGCTAAAGCACTCTTTATGTTTGATGTTAGAGTGATAAGAGCATATTAATGACTTTTCACCATCTAACTTTTTTTTGACTTAATTTATTTGGCTGTGTGACGTTTTCTATGTAATCAGATGAATTTGTCATGGGCAAATTTTGATTTCATTTGTTTCTGTATCTGAAAAACAAATAGCAACAAGGCTTCTCTCACCTGTTTCAATCAACTAAGCCTAATCTAAAGCAGAAAATGGCCATATTCTTAAATCTCTCCTTTGAGAATATTGTCATTCCATCAGAATAACATTCATCCAAACAGAGCTCCATTATAACAAATCTTAATTTCTATCCAACTCAAAGCAACATTCTTTTATTACCAGTAACAGTTGTAGATATGCTGGGAATTCCAAAGTAATTAAAACGTGGCTCCTCCTTTTAAGAAGCTTATAGAGAAGGAAAAGCAGATTTTGCTCTAACAAGTCAAGAGGTGGGTAAGGTATTGGGGCTACAGAGAAATAATGGCTTTTGAGCTGGTCATGGGAGGATCAACAGGATTTGAGAGGTGGATAAGGTATAAGAATATTTAAAGTAGGAGAAAGATACAAGCTGTACAGAGCATAAAGCAGATTTTAGCAGAGAATAAAGTATATGCAAAATATTTGTGGAAGAGAACTTGTACTGAAAAGGTGAGCTAAGATCAAACTGAGCCTAAAGAGCTTTTAGAGCCCCCAAGAGACACCCAATCTACATTCTCTTGGTAGCAGAGAGCCTAGGGAGGGTTTTAGACATGAGAGTAATAAGAATACATCTCTTAGAAACATAACTCTGACAGCCAAGTGAAAGGCGAATGAAAATGAAGGGAAACTGAAGATGGCAGATTATCAGGAGGGTGTGCAATGGTTCAGGTAAATGAGGATGTATTTCTGGACCAAGGCAACGGTGGTGAGGGAGAAAAAAAAAGATGTGAATGCAACATACTTTTACAGTACAAGAAAAAATGCATTGGTTAATTGGATGTGAGGTGTAGGGATAAGGAAGAGTCAAGTGTGACTCGGAGGTTCTTGCCTAAGGCAGCCAAGTAGCAGATGATTCTGTTTGCTAGGGAAGAGAAAGCTTGGGACAGTGATGAACTTGGTAGATGATGAATGTGCTGGGGTGCTTTGGGTTTGTGGTAGGAATCTATGGAGGATGATAGTAAAAATACTCATTAATTCTCATTTCTTACATATATACAAATGACAAAGAGGAGCTGTGCAAAACCACTGTGGAATAAGCCACTTTATGTTTGTAGTGTCCTAGTTATATGGCATTTCCAATAGGGAATTTCCTATTGAAGTGAAACACAGTTGTTTAGGAAGAAATAAATGCCGAAATAATGCAGATAGTGAATTCAGGGATGGAGAAAACACTCTTAAATAATTTTTTTAACTAAGAAAATTCCAGGCAGCACCTAAAAGCATGATTGCTTTCACTAGACACTTTAAATTACTTTCTATAAAACTTCTTCATCTTCTTTTAATGCCCAAACCTTTTGGAAGAATTTACAAACTCTTTATTTTTGGGTTCTCAGAATGAGTGGTTTAGGTTCACCCCACAAAATGGAGGGATTAGCCCATCAAAAGATGGACACATATGGAAAGGTACTGCCACTTGCCATTAATACCCTTCACAGTGATCCTCAAAGTGTGGTTCTTGGACCAGCAGTACCATCATCACCAGAGAACTTGTTAGAAATGTAAATCCTTGGACACTCACCCAAATATACTGAATCAAGAATGCTGGAGTTGAGACCCAGCAAGCTGCACTTTTACAAGTCCTCCAGGTGATTTGGAGGCTTGCTACATTTGTGAATCGCTGCTCTAGTCCCGGAGGTAAAGATTGATGAAAAAAAATATGAAAAGCAATAATAATAAAGAAAGAAGAGAACATTTAAAAAAAAAGATCAGCATTCACTTTCTCTTTGAATAAGTGAATGAACATTCCTTGGGGGTGTAATAGTTAGGCTCCTATCCCTTTCAATACAACATATATTTGTCGAGAATCCAATTAGTGCCAGGGACTGTGCTAGGTGTAGCATATTCAAAAGGGGAAAAATTCTGTGGATTTTCTGTGTTCTCAAAAGAAGAAGAAAAAAATGAAGAAAAAGAAAAAAGTATTGTTCGTCTTAAAGGTAAATAATATGTTGTGCTTATGAAGAATTAGATGGGCTTGGCTGTTTATGGTTCCAATGCCAGATGAAATGCTCAGTGAACACCTCTGCAACAAGTACAGTGAAGGGTCGTGGCTCCACTCAGCCTGGCCATGCATCCTAAATTACGAGGCCACAAATGTTCCAGAGACACTAGCCTTTTTTCACTAGGCATAATCACCACTTATCAAGTGTCTCACCAATAAGCTTCATGTAACAGAAATGTCAAGCCCCATTTGATTCATCTTGCACTGCCCATTCTCTCTGAAGGGGATGGCTTTCAGGCCCTCTATCCATCTTGCCTGATGATCCCTTGGAGCTCAGCTAGAGAAATCATCCCTCAGACTCTGACACCTTTGAAACCCAAGAGCATTTCAGTAAAGCATCGGAAATGTCAGAACTCCCTCTGCTGATTCTTCTTCCTCCTATTTTATCTCTAGCACACCCTTTGCTGCACTGTTTGCCACTTTTATCTTCTTTCCCTGATGGCTTTTATATATTTTTTGGTCTTGTTCAAGCTTTGAAATCACTGCTGCTCCTTTTTGTCACCCCTCATCACTAGCTCCCTGGGTTTCATTGACCACTGCTTATCTCCACCGTGTTGCACGCGTCTTGTTTGTTATTTAATAATGCATGGCTCTCACGATCAGGAGTGGAGAGGCTCAGGTCTCAGGTCTGGCTACCGAAACTGGAGGTTTTTCCTGCTGACTTGGGTCTCCTTTGATGTATGAGGACATTTGCAGCTCAGTGGTGGATTGGTAGCTTCTTTGATGTGCTCTTCTTATTCTGATTTGATGTACGTTATGTTCCTTTTATGTTCAAGAGGGACCAAATAAAGGAATGTCCTTCCTGCTTCTCATATCTAATTTTTGCCTAAGCACCCTCTGTTGCTCTTCGTGCAAGGGAGTGGTTCTTTTGACAGTGTATAATATAATTTTATTAAAGAAAAACAAATAATATCAGACAGGATGAATGTCATCATTTATGAGGTCTTAGGCAGCTCTTTATCTCTCTCCTTTGCTTCATGTTGCATTTGCATAAATGGTTCTTTAATTCAAGGAGAATTGGCTGCGGATAAATACAAGTCAAACTTGAAAGGAGTTTAATACTTGATAATCACTTATGGACATTGTGATTAAATACACTATCACTCTTTTATGTTTAAGCTACATAGCCTAAACTGAGTACTACGAGTGGATTTGTCTTGAAGCCTGCAGTGTGCAGGAGTGCCTCCTGAGCTCACCTGTGGCTTATACTGGCCCAGATATTGCCTTCTCTGGAGACTTGATAAAGGGAAATTGGCAAACGGTAATTCTGTCCTGTGCTTCCATCTTTCAGTTTCCCTCTGCGCTCTAACATCTGGCCTTTCATGGGGACATAAGCAAATAAATAAAACAGCAAAGGATCTGAAGAGTGTCACAAATTTATTTATTTTTTACTAATCGTTATTAGAACATCAAATGAGATTATTCGTGTTAATGAAGTTTATGGATGATGTGAGCATTATATTTATTTTTAATATCCCTGAAATTATTTAACCAGGTATTTGGAGCTGTATATTTAGGAAACTAAATAGAAAATCTATTAATTAGGGTTAATTTGCGATCAGTAATATTTTTAAATTAAACCCACTTGCATTCATTGAAAACTTTGGGTGGAAGGGGTTTCAATTTCAAAATCATGTTTGAATTTATTAATTTTTATTTGTTTACAGTACTCACATTGCTTTCATAGCCATTCGTTCATTTGAGTATCATTTGGGTGAGAAAGACAGGACGGTTATTATTAGTGCTATATTACAGATGAGGTAATGAAGGCTCAAAGATCAGTGTATTCTGGGACTAAAGTTTTGACCTAATTCAATGTTCTTTATAGTACATCAAGTCCAATTTTGTACCTCTTGCAATACACAACAATTTGGCAAATAATGAATTGTTTTTTATATACACTAAAAATGGGTTAGTCATCATGACAGAAACACATAATGGGAACCATGTATGGATTCTAACACTTACATTAGGAGTATGTATTTGTTGTAGTTGATGAAAAAACAAAGTTATAAGGATATTGTAGTATACATCAAGAGGTTATTGGTAATCTATTCTTTAAATGTAACTCTGGATTCCCCTTTTTAAATCTGATTATTTCATTTTGTTATCAATAATAATTAACACTTTTATACATGGGCAGTCCTATTTTTGTCTTATTCAACACTATGAATCAAGTAGGTTTCTTGCAAATTTTAGGATTCATCTTTTAATAATAATTACATGCAGAGACTCAAGTGTTGTCTGGTTTCCCTGTGATATGGACCATAAGAGTTGAACCTAAGAATGTCAGTCATAAGACCATGGTGGTTCGAAAAATCACACATGTAGGTCCAGGGGAAAAAAGTGCCATGACAGTAGGAGTTCCTTATCGAATGTGTGGTGTAAAGCCATTTCAATTATTGATTAGCAGACTTTCTTGCATAATCAGAGAATATTAAAAAATCCTTAGAAGGGGTTGAATAGTTATGTAATCCATATTCTAATCAATGCATAAAAGTGTTTATTTCTCTAAAGCTGTAATCATTGGATTTACCTATGTAGTTAGCTGGCTATAATTAAATATACTTTACACCACTGGTTCTCAAAAGAGAAAAATTTTGCTTTTTGGCAATGTCTAGAGATATTTTTGGTCATCACAACTAGAGGTTGCTTCTGGCATATCATGGATAGAGGCCAAACATGCTACTAAACATCTTACAATGCACAGGGCAGCCCCCTGCACCTAAGGATTACCGGGCCCAAAATGTCAAGAGTGCCCAAAAATGTCAATAATGCCCACTTTGAGAAATGCTGATTTAGATAAAATGTTAAATTGCTACAATTATCCACAAAATTCAACTTCCTACAAAACTGTTTTTGAGAAAATATACTGATAAAACAGTGGTGATATGCTACATAAACTATTTTTGGTAATTAAATTTGTTCTCTATTTCACTTTTGCTTATGTGTCAATGCTAATAAACCAGCAGTTTTTAATTTTTCTTTTTTTTTTTTTAAACCAGAGACCCTTTGGAAATGCAAAATAGTTTAGGGGACTTGGAACCATTTGGTTATTATTTGCTATTTCCTAGATGTATCACTATAAATTTCTCTTCAAGATTATGCTCTTTTATTTTATTAACACTGTACATACTAGACACCTAGTCACTGCCCCACACCTCCCCACACCCTTCCCTCTGGAGGCCTCCCTGATTCTGCAGTTTCGATAGCATTGCCTGTACCCCCAGACCACAGCATATATTCCTCATACCAGTAAATCTTTGTTGTACACATGTGTCCTGTAGATTGCAATGTTTGCTTTTATTTTTACTTTTCTTGCCAGTAATCATAGTGCCTCACTAGGACTAGGTGATTCGGTTATCTCACAGTTTTCTATTCGAATCCTAGGCTGTTTCCAGACTTGAGTTTGTCTCTCTGGTATCATTAGCTTCTTCTCATGTGGGCCCTCACATTCTGGCCCAAAGAGGCCAGTAAAAATGCTGGTGCCTTTTCAATCCCCTCTCTAATCTGCTCATCTTCCTGCCTGGATAACCTGTCAGGCCTTTGCCATTTATAATATTTATCCTTCAGCAGTTTTCCCTGCTCCCTTGTTGATTGCTTTTCTGCACCAAGAAACTCCCAGTCCCTCTTGCCTCTGTGTGTGTGTGTACGTGTGCGTGTGCTGAATAGATCTGTCTTCCTTCAACAGCCTCCCTTGTACCCCACTTAGCCCTTTTCTATTTCATAATGGCCTTTTCCATGGGTGGGGTATGTAGTAAGATCTCCATATCTCCCGTCTGCCTGGCTGTGGCTGCCTCCTCATCAGAGCCTCAGGTGGATGGGACCACACACATGCTAATGCTCTCTAATCCCTGCAGGTTTGTCACTTTCAGGACTGCTCAGATGCTCACCCAGCTCTGACTGGTTTCTTATCACCCTCTTGGAGGGTTGAGCTGTCTTTCCCATTTATCACAACGGTGATAGTGACAGCAATCCGCCTTCCTGGCCTTTCCTCCTGGGCCACCTGTTAGACTGCCAGCCGCCCTTGAGATTGATATTTGCCATTTCTGCCGCCAGGTTTGTTCTGGCCTCTGTGGGCATGTTCACTAAGAGGCACATCAGTCTCGCTGCCCCGTGTTGGGGCAGGAAACTCCATTATAGACTCTCGGTTGATCACTGTTCTTCTGCCTCTTCCCTGCATCAGTTTCTATCTGTGAGTGAGGGAGCACCTGCCCAGGGGGAGAGCTCAGGAAGTCCGATCTCCAATCAAACATACACAATCCTGCCCGCTGAACCAAACAGGCCTTCTAAACAATCGGATGACCCATGGCAACCATCTCCCCAATAGGACATTGTCTCTATTCTTCCTCTACCCATTCAGCTGAGAGTTCTCTGGAAACTCCGGGATGCCTATCACACACGTATCCCTCTGCCCCTCAGATCTTAGTTTTAATTCAACCACTGATTCTGTCTTACCCACTCAGAGGGCTAGACCCGAAAAGAGAAAACACAAGGACTGTTTTTGAAATACCTGGACATGAATGTCACAAAGTTCATCTGGACTAGGGAGAGAAGGAAAGAGCTAGGGGAAACCCCCAAGTAATATATGTGACTATTTTTTATAGTGGCTTCTGGAAAGCCTGCTCCCATGTTTACTACTTAACTGAAATAAATGATTCTGGTCATGTGCATTTTGAGACAGACATTAGTGGCAAACCTTGTCATGAATGACTCCTGGATGCTACGGAACAAAAGGGCCCTTTGTGTAGTTGTTCTACATGATGCTCTCCATTCTTGCCACTCAACATGCTGCTCATGCCTTGTGGCATTGGCATCGCTTGGAAAGCTTGTTACATGTGCAATCCTGGGACCCACCTCACTATCTCAGACCTACCAAGTTACCATCTGCATTGTAACAAGATTTCCAGGGGCTTCCTATATACATTAAAATATGGAATATTCTGCTCTTTCTTTTACTGCATTAAATTCTCAGAACCGGCTGGGCATGGTGGCTCACACCTGTAATTCCAGTACTTTAGGAGGCTGAGGCAGGTGGATCACTTGGGGCCAGGAGTTCAAGAACAGCCTGCCAACATGGTGAAACCCCGTCTCTACTAAAAACTACAAACAAAAAAAAAATCACCTAGGCATGGTGGTATGCACCAGTAGTCCCTGCTACTCAGGAGGCTGAGGCAAAAGAATCACTTGAACCCAAGAGGTAGGGGTTTCAGTGAGCCGAGATCGTGCCACTGAACTCCAGCCTGGGCGACAGAGCAAGACTCTGTCTCAAAAAAATAAAAATAAAAATTATCAGAACAACCTTCTGAGATAATTATTAAATTTCCCATTTTATAGATGGAGAAACTGATCCTCTGAATGGTGAAGAAGTTTGCCTACTGTTACTGGAAATTGATCCCTCCTATAAAGGCTAAATCATACTTTTCGTCTTTTAGCTATGGACCACTACTGTATAGGTATTCACAATGAAGTAGGCACTACTTTTTAAAATATAATTTTAAATATTAGAAAGAAAAATGTTCCAGTCTCATTAAGATGGCAAATTGCCAAATGGGGAAGACATCTCCATGGGAGATAGGGCTCTGAAATGTCCAGCTGAGCAGAGGCATGAAGAGAGAGTGCATCCTGCCTGACGTGGAGGGTTCAGGGTAGTTTATAGTCATGTGGCAGAAAGAGGACACACTGGGGCTCTCCACAGGCTGGCAGTCTTGGCAATCCAAAGATGGTCACAGCAAGATAAATTATGTGTTAAGGAGATAATTACTATGGCCTTTCCTCTGAACAGCAGCTGGAAATAGGCTGGAACAGATGGAGCCAGAAATAGTGAAAAGGTTGAGGGGCAACCTCAAAAGAGAGACAGATGTCCTCAAAGGACCAGTTTAAATAAGAAGAGCCTCTGGATGGTTAAAGATAGGGGTGCATATTCTGCAGATAGGATTGTACAGGTCTTTTAATTCTCCCTCTAACTAGAGTTTTATAGTTGTAAGACGAAAGAAGAAAATGAATCAGAGGTTTATTTTAAAATTGTATTTTTGTTGACATATCACAGGGGATTGATTTACATGGTTTTTTATGCTTATCCCACTTGTCTCTTCCCAGGCAAAATTTAATCACTAGGTCTAGGCTATATTAAACAGGAACCACTGTCCACCTATATTCAAGAAGAGTTAAAATTTAGAACATCTTCTTCCTCTTTCCTTTACAGTGGCAGTAAATACTATGGTGCCTCCAAAAATCACTCAGCTTAAGAGGTTATCTATTTCGATTTTCACCTGATGAGTTTTGAATGGGTATTTAGATGCCAAATTTTAAGTTTGACTATCCCTATTCACTCCTTTTCACAAATATTAGTATTAAGAGCCAATGGAAAAATGAAGGCTTTCGGGTACAACAGCAATACAGATAGATTCACTGATTAGATGCCACTGTTATTGCTGCTAACCATCCCCACAGTTTCAAAAAACAGATCCCAGGGGCCAGAGTTTCTTACTGATTGGCAGCTTGCTCCCCATCCTCCCATCCAATACACACACACAATTTTCACCACTCCACTTGGTTCTCAACTGGGTTCTCGACATATGCAGTGTTGTAGATGGGCAATTGCAACTTTGAGATGTGCAAAAGTATTTTGAAAATCAAGGAATTCTGTCACTCTGGTCGATCTCCTGGCTTTAATCAAGAACATCCTAAAGCACTATTTCTCTATGTGATGTTTCAACAGATGTTATGTTGGGTTACTAAGAGTGCTGTAAAATGGAGAGTTTCAGTTCTGTTGACCCACTTGGAACCATGAAAGAAGTTTATTAATTTTTCACATTAACATAATCTACTTAGCTCATAGAGTATCTTCCCATTGGAAAAATCTGCAAAATTTCATCACTAATTGTTCCAAACAAAAGTTTTAAAATTATGTGAAAGTAGAATCTTTTAAAAGTTATATTTGAGCACTGATATAAACAAGAAACTCTTTAAAAACCAATCCTCTATATAGCTTGAGATATAAATTAAAGTACATTTTTTTCACACCTAAATAGAATGAGGCTACCATAATAAAGCAGTGTTATGTATGTACTTGGCACTCAAGATTTTCAAGTGGCATCACTATTTCATTATTATCTTGCATACTGTACCACTAGGCACAGCAGACAATCTACCACTAAAATTCCTTGAATTGTGTTATGCAATAAGTGGGCTATGGGGGTACATTTAGGTAAATTACTTATAGTCTTGACTGAACAGAAGAGAACGGAAGGGACCAGCAATTTCCACCTTTCTGAAGCTAGGAAGACTTGAAAAGATCAATCAAAGGCATGTGAATAGTGGCCAAACACTTTGCCTCTTCTTTTTAGCAAAGGGAATAATGAATTTTCTCTATACTTACTGAGCTCCTATTTTTTCTACCAAGTATGGGAGCCAGATGGGAGAAAAAAGGTAAATTCGAAATTAATACACATTTTCCTCCAGGTTTGGTTTATGAAAGTGCAGCAGGAAAAAAGCATGGTAAACATACCACTGTTAATATTTTGGAAGAAATGTTTTTTTTGTTTTGTTTTGTTTTGTTTTTTGTTTGTTTGTGTGTGTGTGTGTGTGTGTGTGTAGTTTGGTTTCCCTAATCACAGGAAAAAATACAGGTAATCTCTTACTACAGTGATCTAGTAGTATAGGTTGAGAGTACATATCAATAAGAAAATTTAAGTTTAATTGAAGAAGCATACTACCCAGACTGCAGGAACACATTAGCTGTAGTTTAACTTTTGGCATGGAACCTGATTCCCTAATTTCTTATGGCTTCACACTCCGGTTTGTATATATATTAGGGTGAGAAATAGCCTTAGGGTGAGGCATCTGGACCATTGCTGACCTTGCCTCTGTGCTCCGAGTTCCCTCATTAGTAACTCCAGAGATAAGATGCTGAAGCACCCTGTTAAAAAGTATGAAAGGATTGAAGTTGGGGGAGAGGCTTAGGTGTTGACATTTTACGATAACGAGGTTTGTTGAAGTTTTGACACAGATTAATTCAACCTGTTAAATAGCAGACCTCTTAAGGACATGACCTGGGACAGGATCCTTCAAAAGAGAGAGACATTTGTCATCTTTGTATCAGCAGAATCTAACAGAGCTATCAATAAATATTTACCTAGTGAATAAATATTTGTTTAGTTAATAAAGAAACAGAGAGGATGGATAGTCCATTTACCATAATGTGATTATTATGCATTGCATGCCTGTATCAAAGTATCTTATGTACCTCATAAATATACACACCTACTATGTACCCACAAAAATTAAAAATAAAAAAATGAATAAATGATGAAAAGGTATAAGGAAAGAAATGGGTCATAGCTGTTTTCCCAGGAAGGAAAGCACAACATGCAATGTCACTGGGACAAGTTTGCAGGTCAGGGCACGAGCAGTGTTCAGGAATTGGGGTTGGATTTAAGAGAGGAGAATGTGACAGAGGAGTAGAATAAGAACCAGAGTTTGATCTTTCACATGTGCTGTTTCCAGCCCTGCTAAGAGCAGAATTCTCAGTAGACCCCAGTTTGAAGCGCATACCCCTTCCATCACAGTGCCACTCATCAGGGCCAGTTACAAAGGATGGGATCTTCAAGAGAATTCCATCAGAGTAATCCGTACTCTCACTTAAAAAAAATCTCTCCTGAGAGAGAATTCATGCTCATCTGCTTCAGAGTACAAATCCACAAGGATGGTTCTTAGAAGCTTGGCAAGACTCTCTTGAGTTTTTCTTTTTATCATTTTTTCTTTTTGTTTTTAATAAGTGAGCTCAATATTTATAATACTTCCATAGCCATTTATTTCAGGCATGTGAAAGGGGCTGTTTGCCTGCCCATTGAGTGTGAATTATAGGGATGACATTTAATGGTGCAACTTCTTTTGCTCAGTGCCCTCAACAATGGAGAGATGAGTTGAAAGGGAGTGATATTGCATAGTTAACAGTAAATGCCTCACACAATGGGAACTCATCATTTTTATTTTATTTTATTTTTTAAACGTAAGGTTTGAAAAAATAGCATGTGGTCTATTGACATTATTCTAAATTGCACTGTTAGAAGAACATTAACTTTTTCATTTCACACTTTCTGATCCTTAAGCACCATTGCTGTATGGGGAAATCAGTCATTTTCTGATGATTCATGTGCAGATTTGTGCCAATCAGAATTGGCCATAATTATGCCAAGTCTCTTCTTGCAAAGAAGTTCATTGAGGGCATAGAGAAAGGAAAGCAAAAGGAGAATCATCCTCTGTATGTGCTCTGTGTAAATTCACAAACCATAAAGGTACAAGTAATTTCATAGTGCAATGGAAATCTACTTTGGATAGACTACATTGTTATAAACCACAGATACTGGTACAGCTATCTTGGGAGTCACTTGATAGGGACTTAATGGCAAATCTGTGGGTACATTTGTCTTTTTCAACTTTGCCTTGAGGCTATGGACATAAGAAAGTGGTCAATAATATCTTTCTATGATTAATTTCCTATGAAAATCACTGAGAATTTGGAATCACTGATTTTTATCGCAGATTCTAGAGTAGCTGAAGTTATGAGAGATGTTCATTTGTCTGAGACCATTTATTTTAAGAAACAGCAATTCTTACAGCATGATACTGAATCAGGAATGAGAATAACAGGAGGCAGGAACTCCACAAAAATGGGATGAGTGGCTGAGATATTAGAAGTGAGAAATGTTTATATTGATTTTTGCGTGAAAAAGAGTCCAATGTCTGTTTTGTTCTCCCCTGCTTCTCAAGGTTCCCTTTCCTCAAGGTGTATGAAGTGTTGTTATGGATTTGTTGTTATTTATTTTATTTTTACCTTATTTTTAGTCTGAAGTACATTATTGTTTTAAATCCTATCACCATAAAAATAAAAAGGGACACAATTATTTTCCTTTGAACATTCCTCTGCATTTTCTCTCCTATTCGAAGAACTTACTGTTGAATTTCTAAATACTAGCATTTGCATCTTCTTCAGCCCGACAGAGTCATTTTGGGAAATTTGTGTCTATAGAGGTATTTTCTAGTAAGGTTTGATTTGATTACTGACCTTCTTTAACCTTAAAGGTACAAAAGAAAGTACTTCAAGCACCTAAGGGACTCTGCCAAGTAATAGCAAACAAAAGTTCAAGATGGGTCAGGTCCCACAAAGGAAAATTAAATGTATTATTCTCACACAACAAGATTAGCAAATCATCCATAAACCCAGCCACTCTTTTCTTCTTTTTATTCTAATGAGTTTAGTGTGCAATAATGATGGTACAGGCTTCATCAGAATTCTGCCAGTGAAAGGGAATTTGCAAACTCTGTTTGCAAATGAGATGTGCGCCATAAACCATAGTCATCCATCATAGAGAAGTAGCTTGTGCCTGATAAAAGGCTGTTTGGGCTGAGTCAATCAAATGAGCATTATTAGAGCTTGGTATTATACTGTCCTTTAGGTGATGGAGAGGGAATGTAATACAGTTATGGAATGTGATTTTTTTTATGCCTCTGTCCCTTTTGGAAGACTAAACTCTATTCTAACATGAACATCTCAGAGTGACATTCATAATCTATGTTATAAAAAGAGACCTTCTCCAATTTCTCATCTGTCAAGAACAGTTAGAACTGTGTAGAGTTTTCATGACATAGCTAACACCATGAAGAAATGGTCCTGTAACTAAAATTACAGCTCATACTTGTTGATTATTCATGAAAGGTAGACTGAGCACTTGTGTCAATTAAATGAAGACCAATGAAGATGATAACTTCTAATGTCCTTTGATCATGATTAAACATGATAACAATAAGATTTTGAGCTTATAGGTTATTTAGACACCATCTGATTTAGTGGATTTCTAAATTTTATTTAGTATTGGAGCCCATTTTTCAACAAAATATCATATGGCACCAGGACACACAAAATGATAAAGGTGTAGGAGTTTTTCTTTAGAAAGAGGCAAGGGCTTTCTCACTCTTTCTTAGCTTTCCCCAGTCACCCTCCTGATGGACATCTCTGATATTTTGAAACACATTGATGTAACTCATTTTTCTAAAATTTACAGATTGAGAAAATAATATGCCAAAACATTTATAGATTTTAATAAGGCTGCAGAACTTACTAATTACAAAGCAAATATAAAGATCCAGATATCTTTACTTCCACACAGATGCTTTCCCTACTGTGCAGAGCTCCGCCATTACCTTGCTCTGCATCAGGGGTCAGAAAGCCAATGTCTGCAGGGGCCAGGCAGTCATGGGGATCAGGGGTAAAGCAGGTGGTAAGCTGCAAAGCTCACACACCCACAGGAAGAGAACAGCTGTCACAGTTTCAGGGGATGCTTCTCATGAGGAAAATAGGGCCCAAGATTCCTTAACTTTCTTTCTATTTTTTTTTTTAGCAGAAGTTGAAAAATCAGAACTTCAGTGTAACAATGGTAATAATTAAATATTTTAAGTGAATAATAATAACTACTATACTGATGAAACAAAACACATCTACAAGACAAATTCAGCCAACACCACTGGTCACTATAAATACTGATGTTGAGTTCAATATTGTGATGTTGTTATAAGAAATATTAAAAATTCAAACATCCCTGTAATTAGATTCATTGGATGTGCCCAATAATTATTCTTAAGAACAATTCGTAACAAGTCCTCATTAATTTTTTAAATAAATATTGAGGAGCCCCTAAGCACTAAGCTCTGCTGTATAGAAAGGTCATATTCCCAGACCTTTGAGAACACATAATCTATTGAAGAGAGACAAGCATAAAGTGATATTTGCAAGAAGGTGAAATGAGCTAAAATAGAGGTGAAATTATGGTGTCGTGTGACTACCAACAACAGTAAAAAATATTTGCATAACTCTGCTCAATAAAGACTCTCCTTCAGGAGTCATGAAGAATGCATAGGAGTTTCCCAGACAGGTGAGAAAGGGGACATTCTAGGCAGAAAGAACAACACACATACAAGAAAGGAGCCGAGGAAAAATCATGTCTTTATCAAGGAACTGCAAGTAATGAGGCATGACTAGAGGGCATAGAGGATGGAGAAAGGGAAGAAGAGAGAGAGGCAGCTGGACATGTAGACAAAAGCTAGTCAATGAAATATTATAAAATATATGCTAACAAGTTAGGACTTTATTGTGTAGCTGCTGAGATGATATTTAAAGATTGTAAATGGGATGAAGTCATCCCATTTTTATTCTAGAATGATGATTCAGATGACATGTATGAGTTAGAGACAGAGACGGGAGAAAGAAGAACCAGTTCTTGAAATAGCTCAGGTTATCATTGATGAGGGCTGCAAAGGTGTTGAGATTGGAGGAATGAAGGAGATAAATTTGAGGCAGTAGAGTTTATAGAATCTGGTTGCTGATTGGCTGAGAGGAAAAGGAAAGTATTAAGGATAACAGATGCCTGGGATTTCTGTCTCAAGAACCTGGACTGACGGTGACCCATTTAACCAATGGGGAGACTGAGGAAGTGGTAGGTGCTAGCTGCAGCCTAGAAAGGCTGTGGAATGGGGCTACCTGCACCAGGTCTGGAAGGGCTGTCAGAACACCTTGGTGTATGCAGTTCTTGGCCTGCAGAATTCACCTCTAAAATGAAGTGTTTCCCTAATTTCCTCCAGCACATTTCAAATATAAACTAAAACATGACCTTGAAAATCCAGAAATCTAAATATGAATGAAAAAACTACTAATCTTATTAGAAATAGCCCACTCACTGGAAGACTTCTACATCAAGAAGCTTAAAATCAGCTGAATTTATTTTTTTTAGCAAACACATTCTAGTGCTAAAAACAAACAATAGTAAAGCCAATAAATGCCTGCCAAATATGAACAGTAGTATTTCTCAGCTGGTTTAATGAGCACTGAGCTAGAAGGTCGAGACAAAAGCACACAAGAATCTCTTTTTCTCAATAATACAAATTTAACATGTTTGGCATTTTATTTTGCATTTGAATATGGAATAGCTGACTTTAGTTTATAGCAGGAAAGAAAGGTTAAAAGATTTTTTTTCCTCCTGCGTTGGCCTAGAGTAGTATTAAACCACATTCTCCTGTGATCTATTGTTTAGAAATCTAATTTTTTTTTTCTTCTCAAGAATGTATTAGGAGTAAACATCTCAAAATATCATTGAAACCCTTCAGGTAGGCCATTAAACTTAGTGGCAGAGTGACCAGAGAGAGAGAGAGAGAGCGCTTGACTACCTATATTTTCAAATTAAATCCAAATCTCAAGTATGGTGAAAAGCAAATATAGTCATTCTGGTCAACAATTCAGCAATTACAGACACACAGTGGATCACTATATAATTCAAAAATCATGTGTCTCAGTGAGGTCTGTGGTTATTTTCTATGCTAGGTACTAATTTCTTTTAATTTACAAAAGCAATGCCTTTTTCTTTTTCAACAGTCTAGTGGGGGTGGGACATGCAAGGTGGAAACAAACACAGGAGCTACTGAACATCCATAATAAGGGCATTATTAGGAGAATAAAAGGAGAGGGAAGAAAAACAATCAACCCGAAAACTTTTAGTACAATTCCTAAATAGTAATTCCTTTCAAGAGAATTTATGGATCTTGATAACTAACAAGTGGCAGCACGCTCCATTCAACATAAAAGTAATAGCAACTAATAATGATAATAATTTCCAATGAAAGCAGTGGTTACCCCAGCCTCTGATTTAGAATGTAGGTTTTGGAACAGCAGTCATATTACCAATGATATTTGATTTTCCAAGAGGATTATCCATAAAGAATCCTGCAGCTGCATTTATTTACCTGTCTCTTCATAGCATCATTATGCAGACAGGGATACTGAGAAAAACACTGTAACAAAATTTAAGCGACGGCATAATTCTTTCTAAATACACCCACTTTATATATTCACATATATTGTGTGCTCTTCAAATGCAAATTTTAAATGTTGTTTATCTGTTACTTCTCTGCTTGCGTCTCTGTGTGTAGTCTTTCCTTAAGGTAGTAATATATTCAGATGTTCAGTTTCTCTAACACAAGAACGAATTTTGAATATGTAAGCTGGGAATTTTTCAATGAAGTGAAAGGACAAAAGAGATCCAGACAAACTGATGCTTTCCTTGGGAATTAATTAGGATTCAGAGTAGCCCTCAAATATTTATACCAAACTCTTGATTTTTTAATAAGTGGCCGCTAGTGTGGGAATCCAGCATTGCTGGTCTTTTGGGGGAAGGTAGCGTTCACAGATAGTAACTCTTCAATCTTCTACATTTGAAGGATGGAGAAACTACAGCATGCAAACTCCTTACCAGTTTTTTAACTTCAATATCTACTTTGCCTGTACATGGCAGGTTGTTGCTCACTTTAACCTCGATTAATAAGGAAAGAAGACAATAAATTTTAGGATGTTTGAAATTCTGTATTTACTTATCTACAAGCTATGTGATCCTCCACGTCCAAAATGCCAAGCAAACTGGGAACACTAATAGAAGTATCACCATCTTTCTTCTTTTTCTGGCTTCAATAACTTCATCAACTACTTCTCTAGATCATATCAGATTTTTCATTGACTTTGGCCTTATGGTTTTTTGACCCTTCTGTATACACGCATTGGAATTGCTTTACTCTTTAGCAGATAATCCTAAAGAATACTTTTATACGGCTTCATCATGTGAGTGTGACATTACAGTCTACTTTGTGTTTGGATTATTGGTCTTCATGTATCATTGGTAATGTCATCTGGCATTCTCCTTCTAGCCACTACCTTTGGTATTGATGTTACTGTGACGATTTGCACATGAGTGTCACAGAGTTATTTTTGTGTGTGTGTGTGTGTGTATTGCCACCATTGAGATGAAGAGAGTGATGGAACCAACTCACCAGACCCCATGGGACTCCTGATTCCCTTAGTGGTTCCTTCTGAGGCAAGTTGAACAGAACCTTGTCTCCAATTTTAAATCTTGGGTGTATATTACATTCGGCATAATGCCCAGAGAGACATTTCAATTCAACTGATTGATTTTTATGTTACATTCTCAGGAGTACTGTTTGCCAGTTTTTATCCTCAGTCCTGTCTGAGCAGTTCTGTGGAGAGTTATACTCTTCCACAGTAATATCCTCAGAACAATTTTGAAACAATTCTTTTCTCCATATTCTTAAACAGACATTAAAGACTTTAGTCCTCTTGTGAAAACACAATATTTCTTACAGATAAAAGACATGAGGCACACCTTATTCTGCCTAAGGGTTTCAAAAGAAGAAAATATGGCACCTTCATGATAAAGATAACCCCCCATCTTAGTCGATAATACTCTCACTCTGCTAACCATTTGATATTGTTATCAAACAATATCTTCAACAAGTAGCCAGTGCTAAAGATAGTGAGGGATCAAAGAGGTGTAAGATAGCTTTTGCCTTCAATAAATCATCATAGTTGGGAAGACTGGGTATACAATTTAAAATATTACTGTAAACAAAGGTCAGCATGTGTTAAGTGCCCACATTGCAGTGGCAGATGACAGTTACTATACAGGTTGAGAAACATGGGACAGAAGTGTGACTGACCTTGGTGACTGGAACAGGCTTCACAGTGGGAGATGCTACTCACTTGGATACCCAAGGATAGGCTGCCTCAGCTTCACCAGAATGGAGGTGTGTTAGTCTGTTCTCAAACTGCTGTAAAGAAACACCTGAGACTGGGTAATTTAAAAAGAAAAGAGATGTAATAGGCTCATGGTTCTACAGGCTGTTCAGGAAGCATGATGGCATCTGCTCAGCTTCTGGGGGTGCCTCAGGAAGTTTACAATCATGGTGGAAGGCGAAGCGAGAGCAGGCACCTCACACAACCAGAGCATCAGCGAGACAGAGAGTGGGGAGGTGC
Source organism: Pongo pygmaeus (assembly GCF_028885625.2). Taxonomy (NCBI): domain Eukaryota; kingdom Metazoa; phylum Chordata; class Mammalia; order Primates; family Hominidae; genus Pongo; species Pongo pygmaeus. Next base: position 67,312,613 of record NC_072390.2, read on the forward strand.
CACACTCTTTTAAACAAGTAGATCTCATGAGAACTCACTCACTATTGAGAGAATAGTACCAAGGGGATAGCACTGAACCATTCATGAGAAATCCACCCCCATGATCCAGTCACCTCCCACGAGGCCCCACCTCCAACACTGGGGATTATATTCCAACATGAGATTTGATGGGGACACAGAACCAAGCCATATCAGGAGAGTATTGGAGTCTGGAGAATGGTGAGATATTCTAGTCCAGGGGTTCACAACCCCAGGGCCACAAACTGGTACTGGTCTGTGGCCTGTTAGGAACCAGGCCACACAGCAGGAGGGGAGTGGTAGGTGAGCATTTCTGCCTGAGCTCCACCTCCTGTCAGATCAGCAGAGGCATTAGATTCTCATAGGAATGTGAACCCAATTGTGAACTGCACATGCGAGGGATCAAAGTTGCATGCTCCTTATGAGAATCTAATTCCTGACAATAATGAGGTGAAACAGTTTCATCCCAAAACCATCCCCTGGCCCCTCCATGGAAAAATTGTCTTCCACAAATCCGGTCCCTCATGCAGAAAAGGTCAGAGACCGCTGCTCTAGAATAATGCTTTGGTGAATAGAGCATACATTTTGTTATTAGAGTAGAATGTTTATGAAAGGAAATAGTGGTAGATAAATTTATAGAGTTTTTAATTATTGGCTAAGCATGTTGAATTTTTTCAAGGGAAATGAGTGCTGTTGAAGACATTTAAAGGCTTTTGAGAAGAGAAGTTTTCTAAGATTTATCTGCCCAGAACTGATTGAAATGTTTAGGTAGGTGGGTGGTGGTGGAAGAGGGAGAGACAGATGGAAAAACACATTTTATTAGAGATTTACAAGTGAGATCCAAGTGCTCAGATCAGTCTGGTAGCAGTAGAACTGAGCAGACATAATCCATATACAGTTTTTACTTAGTGGAGACCCAGGTCATTCTGAATGGAGTGAGTAACTCTTTGTGCTTTTACCTTCCCAGCTAATGGCCATATCTTTCACCCTAGTTGTCCCCAATGGCTTGCCAAATGTATTAAAATGATTTTGGGAAACAGTTTCATGGGATGTAAGGTGAAGAAATTAACATTTGCTAGTTTCTTTCCCTAGAATAATAGTCTTAATCTTAGAGCTTTTATTAGTTCATTCTCATGCTGCTGATAAAGACATATCCAAGATTGGGCAATTTCCAAAAGAAAGAAATGTAATGGACTTACAGTTCCACCTGGCTGGGGAAGCCTCACAATCATGCCAGAAGGCAAGGAGGAGCAAGTCATGCCTTACATGGATGGCAACAGGCAAAAAAGGAGAGCTTGTGTCAGGAAAACTCCCCCTTACAAAACCATCAGATCTTGTGAGAATTATTCACTATCACGAGAACAGCATAGGAAAGACCTGCCCCCATGATTCAATTACCTCCCACTGTGTCCCTCCCACAACATGTGAGAATTCAAGGCGAGATTTGGGTGGAGCCATAGAGACAAACCATATCAGAGCCCTTTGAAAATTAGACAAAAGTATGGAATCTCCCTTGGGGGGAAAAATACACTTATAGACAAGATTGTGAACACAGTTTCAGGGATTTGCAGATACCCTGAAAGATGGATAGATGATAACTTAAGAGTCCTTAGGGCAATATTTGGTTCTTAATGATTTAGTGTAGGCAAACTCTGAGTTGCAGTTACAGTAAGTTCAGGTAGAAGTGATAACACCATAGCATTTGCTCATTCTGAGGAAAGGGAGATAATAATGAAATGATGACACTTGGGCTGGCAAAACTTTAAAGGAAGACTGGTTGGGAGTGAGGTTTTCTTTCCACTTAGTGCCTTATTTGTCACTCTTGTACTCTGATATGGTTTGGGGGTGTCCCCACCCAAATCTTACCTTTAATTGTAACCTCCATAATTCCCACGTGTCATGGGAGGGACCTGGTGATGGGCCTTTTCTCGTGCTCTTCTCATGATAGTGAATAAGTCTCATGAGATCTGATGGTTTTATAAAAGGCAGTTCCCCTGCACATGCACTCTTACCTGCCACCATGTAAGACATCCCTTTGCTGTTCCTTCATCTTCTGCCATGATTGTGAGGCCTCCCCAGCAATGCATAACTTTGAGTCCATTAAACCACTTTTCTTTATAAATTACCCAGTCTTGGGTATGTCTTTATTAGCAGCATGAGAACAGACTAATACATTCTCTGATATTAATCAAGTAAGAATTTAATTGAAGGGTTAATTTACAATTGGGAAAAGAAACTATTATGGAAGACAGAATAATTTCGGAAATAAGCCTGTCTCAGAGACTTAAATGTAATGAAACTGCCTTTGGTCCATGTAATTTTTGTAAGTGATATTTCAGGAATGTTCACCAACAGCCACTTCATTTCATTATTTTTATAGTAACATAGGCAGGAAGTAACCAAGGTTTGATTAAACTTGCTTATATGAATGGAAGAGGCTGAAAAGTTGGTCAGAGACTAATTGCTGCTTTCATTAATAATTTAGTTGGATGGCTCCTTGATTCATACCTTTCCAGTTTATTCAGTAAATGCTTATTGAGCATCTACTATGTACCAGACTTTGACCCATAGACAAGGTAACCATCCATGTGGTTTGTTATGGGAAGGTCCAGACTAATGGCTATTAACTCTATGCAATTATTCTTAATATCATTTTTATTCTCAAAATTGTCCTGTTTTGAACAATACATTATGTGGTTATTCTAGCTTTAGGCTATTTGGGGAAATGTTATCTCTGGAAAAATCTGTTTGGCCTGGCCAAACATTTCTTACTAATCAGTCCAAATTACATATATTACCTGTAGTATTTGGAGTATAATACAAGCCTCAGGAAGATAGAACCTCATCCATTTTGTTCACCAATATGTCTCCTGGGTCTAGCTTACTGTTGAAATGTAGTAGATACTCAATAAATACATTTTATAAATGAATGAACCACATAAAATGCTTCACTATTGGAGAAAATGGCTACCACTATAGTTATCCAAAGGTCTAAGAATAGACTATGCTCTGCAGGTCAGGCTTAACTTGAAGAAAATTAACCAAAAAAAATCCCAAAGTATATTAATAATTCAAGAAAATGATTTTATTATCTGATTGTATTTTAGAAATACGATTTGAATGTGTTTATTTTGGTTTTGAAGTCAATTTCTTAAGTAAATGTAAAGATATTAAAATGTTTGCCTTGGTTATTAAAGCTTAGGTGAGCAGCTATTGTTGAAATAACCATGTAGAACATTAGAATTTCACTGTGGGCATGTTGTGAGGCAGGGATTAAATATCCGTGACTAAGGGAATTAGTGAGCATCAGACCCAAAGTATGTCTTTCCTCCCTCCCTTCTTTCCATTTGTCAGGATGTTATGGTATATAGATATTATATTTTGAAGAGGTGACCTAGGGTATATGAGCTGTATTCTTATTTTAAACAGAAATACATCAAGCTTGGTTATCTTGTTTCCCAGCCTCCAGAAGATTAGAAGCAGAAAGTTAGAAAGAAAGCTGTTAGAGTCAAACAGATTTATGGTAATGGGAGAGATTGCACAACCACAAAAAGGAGGCAAGGGATTCAAAAAGCATCATTTCTGAGGCCGTTTGGGAAAGAGATAAAGAGCCTTGCACACCCGGCAGCCCCAGAAAGCCTCACCGTGTTAAACCAGCTCACAGTAGTTGTCAGTAATGATGGCCTCAGGCAATCAGAAAAGGTTAAAGTAGGTTTATTGTGCTCTGTTCAATAAGAGGACATAGTTTATAATCCATTTCAGTGGTGCTGGTGTTTTATTAAAGCTCTTTTGGTTGCAAGTAATAGAAGGACCAAAATATATCCTAAGAGAAGTGTGTGGGCGAGTGTATGTGTGTGTGTGTGTGTGTGTGTGTACCTAATGACTACAAATTGCAAGTAAAAAGGTATAAGTGGTCAAGAACTGAGTCGGCTCGTACGGCTGGGTCCTGATTTTGCAGGTCCCTGGTGTCTTGGTTTATGTATCTCTGTTTCTTTCTGAGTCTGATCCCTTGTTGCAGCTAGGCATTACCTCTTTGGGCTCTTCTCTTTAGGCCTCTTTTTAGTTTGAACTTCTGCTTCTGTCTTCTCTCTGGGTGATTCTGATAAAATTCCAAGAGAGATAATGTGATTTTTCCAGCTCATCTGTTCACACTGGCAATGTCATGGCTTGTTGATTATCCTGTGTTTTACCTGCTCTGAATCAGTCGTTTTCCTGCCCTAGTTTGCAGATACAGGGAGCGAATGGCTTTGGTTATCTGGCCTGATTCTGATAATCCACTAAGCAGAAGCTGCAGACAAGCTGTTTTCACAAGGACTCAACTAAAGGCATTGCAGATACCTAAACAAATCCAAAAATAGATCAATGTTTTAAAGTTTTGAGATTTAGCTCAATGAGGTTCAGTTACCTGAAAAATTTGCTTTAGGTTAATACATACCATTACCATTCTACAAATAAAACCCTACTCTCTCTGTATTTCACATCAATTCGGAGTTCTAATAAAATATTAATAACTTTATTATGCATTATGCGTCTTTTTCCCCAAAATTATTCCAAAAGAACTTCTGTGTTCTTCCTATCCTATGTTACTCACCCATAAGCACATTTCCATTATCGTCCTTGATATTGGAGGGGTGGATGTAATTGATCCATGGCCTCTACCACTTCCTCTTCTTCTGCTTATTCCCTACCCAGACTTAGCAAAACAGGGGAAGATGCTCTTACATCTGGAGAAGAGCATCACTGTTCCAACAGTGGGTGAATGTGAGCTGCCATTGTTGCCAATACTGGGTTTTGCAATAAGTGCTCAGAACAGTGATTCATGTCACAACATAGTACATGCAGGAAATTATACTAGTGGTCCAGTATAATAAGCCTTAGCACATGTGTCACCCATTTACACACTTGGCTAAAGGTATAGAATGAACTAAATAAATGTAGGTCAGAAATCTGTTTTCAACAAAGAACCAGGGACAGAATGGCAATTCTTTTATACCTCAAGAGTAAAGACTAGGCGGGACACACTTATAAAACATTAGTACAACTTGTACAGAGATCCTGATTGAGGCTGCCAATTTAAGACATCTCAGGTAATTTTAATGATAAAATGCTAATTTCAAAATCAGCATTTTGAAACAAACAACAATGGTGGCCCAATTTTTGGGTCCAGCACTGTGCGTGCATGTGCCCAGCGAATGTGCATGCGTTGATGTGCCTGTGTGCATAGGCACAGGCCACCCTCTCCTTGTCACAGTACAGGCACCACCTCCTCTCTATCAGCAAAACATATAGCCACCCCCAAATAAAAGAGCAGCTAAGCTCTTGTAGAACATGACGTATTATATCAGCATAGATTTCAGTATTTCAAATTATTCCCTGGAATTAATTCACTAAATAACCCAGGTAGTCAAAGCACAGATCCATTAGGCTCGGTAGAACACATTCTTTAAATGTTAGTACCATACAATGAATATTTGATAAGTACATCATTAATAAACCTTGGTGTGACATAATTGATATGTGGATGTTTAATGACAATTCCAAATGATGTAGCACATGGCATCCACTTGTCCCTCAATCATCACGCAGGTTGCTCCTGTACCATGCAATGGGCACAATCGGAAAGGCAAAGTCTGATCTTCATTAGTGGCTACCCATAAAAGGTTTTCATTACAAGATAAATGATTATAGCCTGGCTTTATTAATTAAGTATGCATTTCTGCAGACCAAAGTAATTGAATAAAATGGCTAGTAGCTTTTAAACTACACAAAATCTTAACGTCTCAAGAATAGATTCTACCTTCAATCTGTGCCTTTAACCCTCTATTATTTGAGAATACATGGCAACTGAATTTAAAGTGTTGCCAAATACTGACTAAATTTCACATACAAGATTTTTTTCCTCTAACATCTTGCTCTGTGGCTGTCATGATAAACGGATCTGTCTTTCCTTTCATCTAATAACCTCAAATTCATCCTGACCCTATTCTCAGCCTTGAGGGACATAACCCCAGAATATGTACAGGTTAACTGCAGAAGCATTGGTGCTTACAGAAATGAAATGACTTGTTGCATCTTGAAAGAGAATTAGTGGCTGAAGAATAGGTCACTAGAAGTCCTTTATTCAGTTGTCACTGAATCACACCTAGGAAACGACCTAATCATCCATGCTCAAGTCCTTCTCTATTTTGAGGTCAGGAAGAATGCTTCAAACGTGATATATCCATGTAACAATTCCCTTTCTATCTCTGACTGCTTCAGTGAGAAAAATAAGACTTCTTAGAATATCAATTTTAAAGTAAAAAAATATATATCTATACCAGGGAAGACATTTTTTGCTATAATTTTTTTACATGTACAATATCTTGGAATAAAAGAGCTCTAAAACAAATGCAATAAGTTTTGCAAAATAATTATGTTTCTGATTGCTTGATACATAGGAATTGGTGAAAGCAAAGATTAAAATTCGTTTTTACTCAGTGAGAACACACATGACTTAGTGCCTACAAAAAATCCCTCAGGATAACTTTTTCAAGTAGAGCAAAATGTGTATGTATATAATATATTCTACCATGAAGTATCTAAAATTAATTTTATAAGATCAGAGAATATTCTGGCAATGAGACAACTTTTTCTCCCCAATTCTGCTTCGAACTAGTTTTTTTTTTTTGTATGATCACTACCAGAAATAATTACATTATTAAGTTAATTCCACTCCTATTGACCATGGTCACTAAACAGTTCATCAGCTTACTGTATTAACATAAAATAGGAAGCTTGACCCTCACCTTGTCGAAAATACTTTTATTTGTAGTGTTTTTACTTGAATTTATTGATAATTACTTTTATCCTTTATGAGTATGCTATTGATTCTTCTGCATGCCTTTCAATGGAAGCATTAACACACATTTAGCTTTGAAGGTGACATTTTAATTTCATTTCTAACATTTGTAAGGACTTTGACACTAACTCCCACCATAATATTTTCAATCCCATGAAGAACGAAACATTTCCATAGTTTATTGGCTACATTTCCGTTGTAATGGCCAGGTGGCTGGTATTAGAGTAGCATGGCATACAATTCCAGTATTAACTAAAAATACCACTAGACTGTTCAAATGACTCATTTTGCATTAGTGCAATTGTTTCCAGTTGTGTTTCATCATGTTTTATTCATCCTAGTTTCTTCTTGTTGTAGCATTAATCATTAAACTATATATTATAAATTAAATGTATATAGTAAAGTTAAAAATTCCTTTTATGAAGTATTAAGTCCTGCCATAATTCTTATGTTTATTTTTAAATCATTTTTAAACCTAAGATTACTAGCACAGATTTAGAGATAATTCTGATTTAATTTTATTTATTTATTTGTTTTGTTTTCAAATATGAGAACCTTCATCACCATGTTTCAATGAGTCTCCTGAAATAATACATTCAAAGAGAATTTATTTTCTCTTATTTCAGCTGAGCTCTCTTTGCTACAAGTCTTTTATTTACATCATCCATTTTTCATCCTTGATTATTCAGAATCACCAGAGAACCATCTTACTTCTGAACCATGAGGTTATTATTCAAGACCTACTACTATGCTGAAGGATTCTTCTTTCTTCTTTGTCCCAACCAGATCTGACTCTGTCACTCACCAGCTACATGACCTGGAACAATGGTTTCTGCATGTGTAACATAGGAAAGCTTGTTGAGGACTCAATGATCCTCAGAGAATCAAATTTGGCCAGTGGCCTCTAATTCCATGTGTTATGGCAAGACTCAGGTACAAGTCAAGACCTTTAGAGGGGCAGTTAAGCATGGCCTGGTTGGAATTCCAGTTTTTCTGCTTCGTAGCGTTGTGATCCTCGGCAACTTATTTAAACTGTATGTGCCAGTGTTTCCTCACCTGTAAAATGGGGTTATTATTATTCCATAGAGTTTGTTATAAAAACCAAATATAGCAAGTACTGTATATCTGAGGTGCTAAAAACAGTGCTTGGTGCATGGTAGGCATTCAATGAATGTTAGCGAAGGATTAAATGTCCCTAAGGAGTGAAAAGATTATGGCACCCTCCATCCCTACCCTACTTCCGTATGTAAGTCAAAATCAAAATTCTGGTGTCTCCGTATGGTGATTTTTGGAAGCTTTAGTTGAAATATGAAACAAACAAACCAAAAAATGTTAACTTTTGGTTTTCCTGCCTTAGCTTTGCTGGTGCTCTAAGCCAGAATATCCTGTACCATGTGCTGCATCGTATCAAGATATGAAAGAAAACTATCACTCCCTTCCTGGTCCTCTGTTGAAAATAGATTTCTGTTTTATATTTATTTAAATATATTGTAGATGTCCATTTATGAAAATAATATTTATCTAAGGATGAAGCTTCAAATATTTCTGGAGGTCTTATCCTTATGAATCAAGTTTCAGTCTTATAGTAATTAATATTGCTATTGTTACTATTATAATTGTGGTTTCAAGTAATAAATAGACATTATGTTGCATTTGTTATCATTTATCACAAATAAGTACCCAGGTATATATTAATGAAATTTCCTGTTGCTTTCCTGAGTGCCTTGTTTTCTAGAATAGTAATGATGGAAAGCAGCCCCTTTCCTGGCACACATTTAAGATATAGTAAAGGTTATTCAAATGCCAGATATTTTAATGATAACTTTGTTAGTGTACCAATTTTATTATATATTAAGTAACATGTTTATACAATATAGTTTAAATATATCTAATGATATTAAGGTTTAAAAAATAAATTTAACTTTCATATTTTATTTTTGGTAGGCCCAATATATGACATGATTTTAAACTTATTGTTGTTTGAAGATATAAATATTCGGGCAAGTAAGATGATATGGAAGACAAATTGCTTAAAGGTGATGGCGGTGTTTTGAATTACATATAGAATTCCTGTGGATAGACCCTAACTTGACTCAAGAGATATCTGGTCTGACCCCTTATTTTGTAGCTAAGCCACTTCAGAAAATGTAACTAATCGGCCACAAATCGCAAAGCTGGAAACAGAATTCCCTGTTTTTTGACACCAAGTCTGAGGTCTTTCCAATGTAAAGCACTGCTTCCCAGGTACTATTCCCAGAGAGAATTTATCTAGTATTTTCATTTTTCATACTTGTTTTTTTTTAAAAAAAAATAGGATTTCCACTCTGATTTGTATTGAAGTGTATAGAATCCCCATTATACTTCACTTTATGGAAATGAAACACATGAAGAGCTTTTTGTACGAGCTTTTCATTTCTGGTTCTCTTTGTCACAAAAAGGCTCTTCACCTTTGTAGTTGAAATGATTTGTAATTATGAATTGTGCTTTTAAAAAATTCATCAATGAAATCTTTGATTTTGAAATGAGGTGCCAGAAGAAATGCAGAAGTGGGATAAGTGGAATTTAATGCAATATGATAGAGAAATAGAGAAATCACAAAGGAGAGGCATCTCACCTAGAGCAGTGTCTCATAAAGCAGCAGGAAAATGAAGATAATGCATTTGGTCATGTTTTGGAGTTTGTTATTCAGTGTTATTTGAAGTAAGAGTGCACAGAAAATATCTTTATGCCACATATTAAATATTTTTCATATATCAAATATATCTACTATACAAGATTTAGAGATGATGGGCACAGGGGGTCACCAACACAGTGATGGAAGACACACATTTTTAAATACTCAGCTGTATTTAATTATATTTTATTTTGTTGTCTTTAATTCTGACCTGCTATATGGGGTTTTATGTCAGTATCATAAATGTGCCAATATCTGTTAATAACATCCTTAAGGTATATGTTAGTAAACGGCCAAAGAAAGAGGACTGAATTAACTATATGCTTAAGATGGTGAGAGTGAGAAGAAATTGAACAAAAATTTTTAAATGTGGATTTCAATAAATGTACTTCCTTACACAATACCTGCATTTAATTACAACTAACATGACCTATTTCACCAACTCAGAGGTAAATATCATATGCACTTATTTAATATTACATTATCACTCAAATTCCCATTGATTTGGGAAATCCAAGTTATCCTCTCAAAGATCTTGCCCACCCCTGACAGTCTCAACTGGTTAAAACAACCAAGCAAACAAACAAACAACAAACAGAAAGAACTCAGAGCAAAGTGGGTCTGTCCTGGCTCCAAAAGCTAATCTCTGAGAGTGCTGGAGTCTGATCTGTTCACTTCAACTACAGGCGTGGATGCGGCCACATGGTTTCACTGACTGAGACAAGCCCAGCATTGGCACACAGATACCTATCTCTGATGTCCTTGGTGGTCCAAATTTTGACCAAACCTTGGTTAAACCTCTCCACAGCAAGTCCCAGGGTTTCATTCTGCTTCATACCTCATGTTAACAGAGATCCTGGTCCCAGTCACACGGCTGCAGGAACTGCCCCTGGGGCACCTCCACCACCATCCTGGTCCTGACAGTAGTTTCTCCCATGATCCTTCAGCCTTTTGATTGAGCCAGGGTCACTGACCTCATGTCTTTCACATACATTATTTCAGGAGACACATTGTCCCGTCCTGACTGCGTGTCTTAGGGCTACTGGGTGCATTACTCTATATCGTTCAATCTTAAGCAGCAGAAGTTGGATTTCCTTCTTCCCATAGCTATTAGGTTTTGTTATCAAAACATAACTTTCTTATCCCTTCTGAGCACTTTGAAAATCAGAGAAACAGAGAATGCCTGTGAGTTCCTCTCTTACACCCTTTTTCTTTTCCTTCCCCCATCCTGCTCCTAACAAGGGGTTTCTTTTGACCTAAATTTGCCTAATTTAAGAATACAGCACCAGAGATTCATTCAGAATAAAGAAAATGTGCTTCAATGAAACAGCTTGACTATATTCCTTATCTAGAAGATGCTGGCATAAAAGTCTATATTACCTCTACTCAATATTTAATCTTTGCTGTAACAGCCATTGTGCTACATACAGTTTTTAAAAATTCTCTTTTAAGAAATAACAAAAAAAAAAACTCCTTTAGAGTTAGATTAGCCTAGTCAGCTCTTATTCTTGAAAGGGAGGAGAGTTAAAAAATTAAAACATTTAATTGTCTTTTATTATTGGTTTTGACTAGAATAATTATGTTGCTTGAGCCTTAAACATGGAAAGCGGAGGTTCAAACCTAACAACATCTTCTATACTGGGCCATGTGATTTGCACACCAATGAATGTGCTTTAACTCTCAGCCCTGAAGCAGCCCATAAATTAGTTCTTTTTTTTTTTGCCCTATGGGTACAAAAGGTTCATAACATCAAAACTTTATGCCACCCTCTCTACCCACAGAATTCTCTTATAACTCTCACATCATCAACTTACCCTTTATACTAGATCGTTGTCATTTCTTTTCTTTAGAATTTTTTTTTAACTTTTATTTTAGATTCAGGGGTACATGTGCAGGTTTGTCATATAAGTGAACTTGTTTCATGTGGGTTTGTTGTACAGATTATTTTGTCACCCAGGTACTAAGTCTAGTACCCAACAGTTATTTTTTTCTGATCCTCTTCCTCCTCCCACCCTCCACCCTCAAGTAGGTACCAGTGTCTGTTGTTTCCCTCTTTGTGTCCATATGTTCTCATCATTTAGCTCCCATTTATAAGTAAGAACATGCAGTATTTGGTTTTCTTTCTTTCCTATTTTTTTTTTTTTTTTTTTTTTTGAGACAGAGTCTCACTCTGTCGCCCAGGCTGGAGTGCAGTGGCGCCATCTTGGCTCACTGCAAGCTCCGCCTTCTGGGTTCATGCCATTCTCCTGCCTCAGCCTCCCCAGTAGCTGGGACTACAGGTGCCCGCCACCACGGGCAAAAAAAAAATTTTTTTGTATTTTTTAATACAGACGGGGTTTCACCGTGTTAACCAGGATGGTCTCGATCTCCTGACCTCGTGATCTGCCTGCCTTGGCCTCCCAAAGTCCTGGGATTACAGGCGTGAGCCACTGCGCCCAGGCCCAGTATTTGGTTTTCTGTTCTTGCATTAGTTTGTTAAGGATGGTGGCCTCTAGCTCCATCCATGTTCCTGCAAAAGACATGATCTCATTCTTTTTTATGGCTGCATAGTATTCATATATATACACACCACATTTTCTTTATCTAGTCTACCATTAATGGACATTTATTTTGATTCCATGTCTTTACTATTGTGAATAGTGCTGCAATGAACTTACGTGTGCATATGTCTTTGTGGTAGAGCATAGATCATTCTTATCAACACATAGCCTGAGATATTTTCCCATGGTAATAAAATCAAAATCAGACTCCTTTGTTCTCACTTCCTGCTTTAGATATTGCCCTTGCTCTGCTTCTCTGTATATCAAAACTTACTTTAAAAGTTTACCATACTGTTTCTAACTCATTTCTTTTGATTTTTTTTCTCAAATCATCTGTAGTCAGGCTTTGCCCCTTTCTCTGCACCAAAACTATTCTTGATAAGGTTTCCAATTGTCTCCATATGGCTAAACCCAATACTGCATCCTGATTCTGCTTTTAGCTAACCTCTCCATAACGTTTGATCTAGCTAATCACTCCCTCTTTTTTTCAACACTTTCTTCACTTGGCTTCCAAGATAGCAAACTCTTCTGGTCCTCCTATTTCCATACTGGTTGCTTTTTAGTTTATTGCTGGTGTCTCTCCATCTTTCTGATCTCTAACATAATATAGTCATATGTCACTTAACAACAGGTGTAAGTTCTGAGAAATGCATCACTAGGTGGTTTTGTTTTCTGTGAGCATCACAGAGTGCACTTACACAAACCTAGGTAGTATAACCTAGTACACACCTAGGCTATATTGTGTAGCCTATTGCTCCTAGGCTACATACCTGTACAGCATGTTACTATTCTGAACACTACAGGCAATTGCAACACAATGGTGTTTGTGTATCCAAAATATCTAAACACAGAAAATGTACAATAAAAATTCTGTATAAAAGATTACTAATGGAAGATCTGTATAGGGAATTTACCATGAATGGAGCTTACAGGACTGAAAATTTGCTCTGGGTGAGTCAATGAGTGGTAAATGAATATAAAGGCCTAGGACAAGATGTACACTATTGTCGATTTTATAAACACTGTATACCGAAGCTGTACTAAATTTATAAAAAATTATGTTTACTTCTTCAGTAATGAATAAACCTTAGCTTACTGTAATTCTTTTGCTTTATAAACTTTTAATTTTTTTAACTTTTTGACTTAGCTTAAAACACAAACACATTGTACAAAAGTATTTTTATTCCTTTGGATCTTTGTTCTATAAGTTTTTCTCCATTTTAAAAGCTTTTTATTCCTTTATTTTCATTTTTTTTTAGATGAAGACACAAACACACACATTAGGCTAGGCCTACGCAGGGTCAGGGTCATTCATGCCCCTGTCTTTCACCTTCACATCTCTTCCCATTGGAAGGTCTTCAGGGTTAACAGCAGTCATGGGACTGTCCTCTCCTGAGATAATATTACTTCTTTGGGAATACCCCCTGAAGGACTTGCCTGAGGCTATTTTCCAGTTAACTTTTCTTTTTTTAACAAGTAGAAGTCATGCACTCTAAAATAATGACAAAAGGTTTAATATAGTGATTACATGAACCAGTAATGCAGTCATTTATTATCATTATCACGTATTATATACTATACATAATTGTATGTGCTAGATTTTATATGACTGGCAGCACAATAGGTTTGTTTGCAACAGCATCACCACAGACACATGAGTAACACATTGTGCTATGACGTTATGACAGTTACAACCTCACTAGGCCATAGGAATTTTTCAGTTCTGCTATAACCTTATGGGACCACTGTTGCATACATTGTCTGTGATTAGCTGAAATGTCATTATGCAAAGCATGACTGTAGCTCAGGACTCAGCCTTGGACCTCTTCTCTACCAAGATGTATTCTTGGTGATCTCCTCCAGTATCATTGCTTTAAATATGCTTAAGATACTCTGATTTTTATCTCCAGCTCAGACCTCTCCCCCAAACTACAATCTTTTTTTCAACTGTGCACTGGAAAGTCTAATAGACACATCAAATGAAACCTGTCCACAACCCAATGCCTTATCTTCTTTCCTGAAACTGCTCCTCCTGTAACCTTCTCTGAGTTGGAGGAAACTCAGCCCTTTCAAATGCTTAGGCCAAAACTTTGATACCATTTTTGACTCTTCTCTTTTTTTTCACACCCCGTATCTAATCCATTAGTAAATCCTTTGGCCGTACCTTCAATTTATACCCAGAATTCAACTACTTGTCAGGATTTATCCCACCAAGGTAGGAAGTTATTGCCATAAGTACAATAAGAAGTGATGGTGTATTTATGGCAATAACCTCATATGTTGTCTCTTGGCTTCTACCTTTGGCCCACTACATCCTACACAGCAGAACAGACAGGGTTACTCTGTAAACCTTTACGTGAGGTCACGTCATTTCCTCATTCAGAACCCTCCAATGACTTCCCACCTCAGTCAAAATAAACATCAAAGCCCTTCCAATGCCCTAAAGACATCATACAATCTGTGCCCCCATTTTATCTCCCAGCCCACATCCTGTAATTCTCATCCTAGCTCATTCTGCTCCTGACACACTGCCTCGTGTCAGCCTCAGGCCTAGCTGCTTACTTTCTTTTTGCCCACAATGCTCCTTCCCCTCTTACTGCCTCACAGTGCAATATGCAACCTCTTTTAAGTCTTTGCTCAACTGTCACTTTCTCTGTGAGATTGTCCCTGAGCTCCCTTTTCAAAACTACAATCCTCTCCCAGATACAATCTCTATCCCCTTTCCCTGATTTTTCTCCACAGGACTCACTACAATCTCTTACACCGTCTGTTTGTTTATGTATTATTATTACTCCTTGCCTACTTCCCTACACTAAAATGTAAGCTCCATGACATAGGGATTTGTGTCAGTTTTGTTACTTGCTCCAGCCCAGGTGCCTGGAACAGTTGCTGGCACAGAGTGAGTACTCTGAATTATGTATTGAATGAATGAAGGAAGGAAGGAACAAATGAATTACGGAAATGTCCTCTCCAATCTCTCCTGGCCATTTCTGACAGTTCCTAACTGTAGCCCTGCAGAAGGCCCTGGGCTGCTTTTTCTTCTCTGCTGCCTGATAGTGGATCCATAGATTCTCAGGAAACCCAGACCTGTCCACTGCGATGGCTGCCGTGTTCTTTCATATGCTCAGCATGCAGTAATTGTAGGCATAGCATACTTACAGTAATAGCTGCATTTACGGGGTGTTAACTCTGCCCTAAGTGCTGCAATAGGCTTTATATATATTATCTGTTTTAACTTGAGTCTCACAACCCAGGAACAAAAGTAGCAAGCTTTGGTTTCTTGCTCGTGTGATCCTTTCTTATTTTTGATTGTGACTTCATGAGTACCATATTATCTAGTAGCTTCCAGTTAAGCCACAGTGGCCTTTTCCTGCTGACTTTTTTGAACTCTACCCTTCTCGACTGCACTGGCCACATCTCTGGAGTGGATGATTGGGAACAATAAGACCACAGATAAAGAGTCTAGAAGGATCATTTGGTCATGTTGGTTGATGCTATGTTTAGGGACATAACCATAATAATTGTGTGCATGTATTAAGCACATACTAAGAGAGACTGTGCTAAGAACTATTATCTTATATTCAAATGCTATTCCTATCTCAGTGAAGGAAGTGAGGCTTAAGAAGGTAAAACAATTGACTGAAGGGCGTACAACTGAGTAGTAAATGCTGGTTTTAGGATTTGGACCCTGGTCATTCAAACTCAGAGCCTTTGATCATAAGCATCATGGTCTTGGGTGGAGGTAACTGCAGGAGGATTAACTGGACTGGCATTTTTCAAATGCACACTCTGTTCCAGTCACTGTACTAGGTGCTGAGGATATAACAAAAACAGAGGAAAGACAGATTCTTTTCTCATTAAGCCTGCAGTCCAGACCAGCTGGAAGATATTCATTATATAATCATAAGTAAAGATATATACATTGATCACCTACATTTTTAAGTGTTTTAATAGCTATAAATATGAGTCATCAGAAGCCTTGGACATCTAAAGCCTTTGGAAGAGTGCCTTACAATCCTTCAGCATTGTAGTCTTTATAGCATCCATTCACAATAGCCGATAAGGCTTGTGTAGTGGGTCCTCTTCAGCATTCATACCTTTAATTTCTATTACATGATTAACATTTCACTGGTAACTTTGTATTTTTATGCGCATGTGTTTGGCTTGCTTCACCGTACTATATTATCAGTCTATTGAGTGCAAGGATGTTCTATTTATTTCCGTATTCCACTAAGATTCTTAGTTCTTTATCTTCAAATAGAATGTTCTTAGTATATGCTTACTAAATTCATCCTAGTTTGGGAAATACTTTCTTATATATACTCCTTTTGAATGGGAAGATGAAAGTATCAGTGGGTAATTTATCAAAAGCCATGTAGCTGGGGGTGGAATCAGAACACCCAAACATCAGTGCTTAGGATATAAAATATGTGGTTTAGTTCCCTGCATCATTAAGAAATATATTCAGATGTCAGCAGTAGATAAATGTTAATAGAATAGGTGTAACTAAGCTCTCTGTATAAAGAGCTGTGTTTTAGAAAATTAGGCAAGCATATTCATTAGGTACTAAAGATTGGTGACTTGCCCATCAGATCTGCAGTGAGGATAGGGAGCAACGCAAAGTGGTGATTTTAAAATTTGCAATTATCTACTTTACACATTCAACAGGTGAAAATGCAGATTCCCCAGCATCAGCAGGTGCTCAGATCTGTACTGGCATTTCTGAAACTTTGAATGCAAAACATTCCTTTCAACTTGAGTTTGAAAGAGTAGGCAGTGAGAAATCACAGGGAGACTTTCTGCAGGCAGTTGGTACTACCTGTTTTGTTTTGTTGGTTTTTTTTTTTCTCCCCATGGGAAATTTCATTTATTATACTTACATTTGCCATGTAAAGTGACTTTTTCCTGGAGCAACAGAAAACCTGCCTGTGCCATAGCTGACATTTTTGGAGAGCACCATGATAGAAGGAGACTAATATCTTTATTGGTATCTCTCTTTCCTTAATCAGTTTAGGTAGATATATAGAAATAGGTGGTTTTTTAAAAGAGGCCAGGCCAAAGATATTTGGTCTGAGCATTAATTTGACAAAAAGGCATTATTCTTTAGGGCTAGGGTGAACAATTGTCCCAGTTTTCCTAGGACAGAGAGGTGTTCTGGGACTGCCAGAGCTCTAAATTAACTACAGAAGTGATGGGTAGGTCAGAAAAAGCTGGTCATGCTATTTAGGTAGCTCTTCTAAGCTTTTAATAACTTCATCGTACAAATTAGGAGGGACCACCCGCCTAGTAAAGTACTAGAAATTGCTAAATATTTAGAATTAACCTGCCTTTGAGGGGCAATGTATTCTCCAAAAGTTGGTGATGAGGTGGAGGTTACCAAAGATTGGGGCACTGGTATAAGTAACTCTCAGGCAAAGAATACATATTTATCTGTTGTTGACTTTTTTTCTCCCCGTTTCTCTTGAGTAAATTTCCCCTTCAGGCATCAGAGCTGAAAGAACAGTGTCACAGCAAGTGTGCTCAGCTCACCATGGACCTTTATTTCCTGAGTCTCACAGTTATTATAGGCACAATAGCCACCTCATGCCACTGAATGCCTAAAGTTTTGTGGAGATGCCCTCAGGGACTTGGACTTGGGCTTCACAATAGATCCCCAAAGAGGCTGCGGCCCTTTGTCCTGACAAAGGAGCATCTGTTGAAGGCCTTTTGCCTGAAGTCATTCAATTCAGTCCTAGACCACTAGCTTGGGTCCTTTAAATAGCCAGCTCCATTGTTCAAGGCATTTCTTGAAAGAGGAGTACACATGTTCTCTAACTTCCCTAGTTTAGTTAATGCTGAAAATGTCTGGCCTAGGGTCTGTCACTATAAGATGGGTCACAATAACAAGAGAAACCTTATCACTAACTTAAATTTGTATAGCTCTTCCTGGCTTTCTCTGTACTTGCCACAAAAGTTATTTCTTCTAATTCTTATCCAGATATAGGGAAAACAGCTATGATTATACACCGTGCTCATTTTATAAATGATAAAATGTGCTTATTTCTCCAAGTCCATATGAGCTGGGTTATGATAAAAATTAGTTCAATGCTGGTTGATAAATTGCATTACCAGAATGGATTATTGAATTGTGTTTTCTTACTATTTGATATTCAGGTGGTTTCATAGTGGAAGTCAATCAAAATAGTGCTTGAGAAGGCAGATGTGTGGCTTGTGGAAAGTCTCTCAGCTCTAAGCCCTTTAAAGAACAATACTGCTTTATAGACCTTTTGTCTGGTCTAGTTCCATGCTCCTCAAAAAGGGATATGCAGCAGGGGGCCACGAAGACACTGGAAAATATGTCCATGGTGGGTCTAACATAAAAATAGTGGTGTTTTCTAATAACTGCATTATTTTTATGTTAAATCAACCAAGTAGAGCTATGAAATAAAATGAAAGTTCACATAACATCATAATGTAGCATGGGAAACTCAAAAAACATTTAGCCTTATAGGGGCCTCTCTGTTTACCCATTCTACTTTGTTGTTTGGAGGTGGGTACTACTTCAGGGGATATTTTTTGGAGGATACTTTAAAGGAACAGTTTAAGAATCATTGGTTCTAGTCTAATTCTGCCTCTTCCACATGAGTGCCACATTCTATACCTCTCAAAAGATTTGCTGATCTTGACTGAGCTCATAGTATTTATCTTGTCTGTAATAGCAATATTGGCTATTTGACCAAAATAAAAGAATTCAGTGATGACTTTTCTTCTTTATAGCTTAGGCTGAAATGAGACTACATGTAATTTTCTGCGGGTTTCAAATTAGAACACACTGCATAGCTAGCCTTCTAAGTTTCCATGATAAAAAGAAAATGTATCTAATGTTTACTGAATGCTCACTCTACGCCAAACACTTAGCTAAGCATTTCATATACACTTGTTACAACTGCTATAATTTGCCTTTATTATTGTCTAAATTTTGAAGATGAGCAAATCATAACCAACTTGCCCAAGATTATACAGGTAGTCAATGGCAGAACCGGGATTTCAAATCTAGGTAGCCTGAGTTGGAGCCCATGTTCCAAATCACTCTTTGTGTTGTTCTTCTTGCTGTAAAAGTGTTTTTTTTTTTAATATATATATACTTTAAGTTCTGGGATACATGTGCAGAATGTGCAGGTTTGTTGTATAGTATACATGTGCCATGGTGGTTTGCTGCACCCATCAACCCATCATCTACATGAGGTATTTCTCCTAATGCTATCCCTCCCCTAGTCCCCCACCCCCCAACAGGCCCTGGTGTGTGATGTTCCTCTCCCTGTGTCCATGAGTTCTCATTGTTCAGCTCCCGCTTATGAGTGAGAACATGTGGTGTTTGGTTTTCTGTTCCTGTGTTAGTTTGCTGAGAATGAATTTTTCCAGCTTCATCCATGTCCCTGCAAAGGAGATGAACACATCCTTTTTTTATGGCTGCATAGTATTCCATGGTGTATATGTGTCACATTTTCTTTATCCAGTCTATCATTGATGGACATTTGGGTTGATTCCAAGTCTTTGCTATTTTGAACAGTGCTGCAATAAACATATCTGTGCATGTGTCCTTATAGTAGAATGATTTATAATCCTTTGGGTATATACCCAATAATGGGATTGCTGGGTCAAGTGGTATTTCTGGTTATAGATCCTTGAGGAATCACCACACTGTCTTCCACAATGGTTGAACTAATTTACACTCCCACCAACAGCATAAAATCGTTCCTATTTCTCAACATCCTCTCCAGCATCTGTTGTTTCTTAACTTTTTAATAATCTCCATTCTGACTGGCGTGAAATGGTATCTCATTGTGGGTTTGATTTGCATTTCTCTAATGACTAGTGATGATGAGCTTTTTTTCATATGTTTGTTGGCTGCATAAATGTCTTCTTTTGAGAAGTGTCTGTTCAGATCCTTTGCCCACTTTTTGATGGGACTGTTTTCTTTTTTCTTGTAAATTTGTTTAAGTTCCTTGTAGATTCTGGATATTAGCCCTTTGTCAGATGGATAGATTGCAACAGTTCCTATAGAGTAGTGTTTGAATGATGAGACCTATTACTTTGATGGAAATTTTATGTACATATACATTCACCATAAATCAACTAAGTAATAGTTATGTTCATTCATTCAAAGGTTTTAGAGCCCTATGTGCCAGGTTGCAGGGGTACAGATATGAGGAAGAAAAGCTCTCTTATAGCAGCTCGTAGTCTAGTGGTACAGATGGACATATAAGCAAAATATGAAACAATCAAATAATGTCAAGATAGAATACAGAGCAGGAATACTTTACCACATGGAATTAGAATTCATATAGGGAACCGAGATGATGTAGTAACCACAAAAAATTGTCCATCGAAAAAGACTGATGTTGGTAGAGCACAAGGAGCAGAGACAAAGACGAAAGTAGGATAAGTTCCAAGTGAATCTTTCAGACTCATTAGATAATTTTGCTGGGCTCTTTGGAAACATTTAATTGCTAGTTCTTATTAGTTTCTGAAATCAATTTCATTGGCCAACCTCATCCCATGCCTCCAAGCAAAACTTCAAGTTAATGGTAGCATTTGTTTCTCATTAATTTATTTGGTTTTCTTAATGGCCAATTTGAAGGCTTATTAATAGTTAATATGTTTAGCAATGTAAACATTTGCATTAATAAAACAGATGCAAAATTACTGCCCCAGCCAACCACTGCCGTGCTAAAGAGCCAGGAGACATAAACACTAGTAGAGTTGAATTGAGCTTATCCTCAGAGGACGAATAATGTCCTTCCAGATTGTCTGATTCTCACATGATTGCTGTCTACACATCTATTTCAAAACTCATAGGAGATGTTGCAACACTGAATTTGTGTTAGTTTTTTTTCTTAAGATATAATTTTAAAAGTAAAGTGTGTTCTTGTCTAACTGCTCCTCTCCTTATTTCAGGAATAGACATACAACCACAAGTAGTCTATGACTGTCTTATGTTTACCTTTGGACCACTGACATTTTTGTAAACTGACAACAATAAGCTAACTAATATATGCTGAATTTAGGCTTTTACTCATCATTGGAAAACAATTTTTATTTATTTATTTATTTATTTATTTATTTATTTAGAGACAGAGTCTTGCTCTGTCATCCAGGCTGGAGTGCAGTGGCACGATCTCAGCTCACTGCAAACTCTGCCTCCTGGGTTCAAGCAGTTCTCCTGCCTCAGCCTCCTGAGTAGCTGGGACTACAGGTGTCTGTCAGCATGCATGGCTAATTTTTTATATTTTAGTAGAAATGATGTTTCACTATGTTGCCCAGGGTAGTCTCAAAGTCCTGAGCTCAGGCCATCCGCCCACCTCAGCCTCCTAAAGTGCTAGGATTACAGGCATGAACCACTGTGCCCGGCTGGAAAACAATTTTCAAGCTATCCCCTAATGGTGTTGCTATTAGCCAACAGTTTATTTTAGACAATATAACCATCTTAGCCTATAGAGAGGCATTTATATATATGTTTGAATATTTGAATATACTTATTTTATAAGAATGAGTGGAAAATGGGAGGCTAATACTTATACTAAGATAAAAAAGAAATACAGTCTAATAAACATTGATAATCACAGAAATAATTACATTTTACAAAAATTGTAAAATTTTAGCTTTAATTGGGTGCCCATCTGACTTAGGTTGGTATATTAATCAGGATATACTAATTGTTGTAACAAACACAATCTCAATAAAGCTTTTTAATTGCTCATATTACAGTAAAATGTGAGTCAGTAAGTATCTCTGTTTGTTCCATCTAGTGATTCAGAGATCCAGGCATCCTTCTCCTAGTGGCCCTGCATTACTGGGGCCTCACAGTCCTCTAGCAAATCCCCTGCCTCCAGCTGCCAGATGAGGAGTTAAACACCAGTTGGAGGAAGGAGAGCACACAGGAGATTTGAGGAGAAAGGCCTGGAAGTGGCACACATCACATTTGATCATATTCTTTGGACAGATTTTACTCATGTGGTAGAAGTGCCTAGGAAGCAGAGCTTGGTCTTATGCTCAAGAGAGAAAATACATGGGATTTGTTGATTGTAGGACATTTCTTCTGGCACAGTCAGTCAAATGTGTATTTGATTGTGAAGAAACAGATAAAAAGAATATTTAGAAGTGTATAAAATGCTGGAAATAGATGGGAAAAAGTATCTTTAAAAGGAGAATATAACCAGGGATTTGACAGACTTTGGCACTTTAGGAATAGCCCTGATTCTCCTCCCACTGCTCCTGGCTCAGTTAGATGTAGGTTTATTATGAGCTTATGCAAATATGTACAAAAGAACATTTTCAGTAGGACTGTGAATGTCTCCCCTTTTGCAGAAATTGGGTTCCAGAAAATTTAAAGAAGAGATATGCATTGTGAACATTTTCCCTGCAAGACCTAGAATGTACCTGACAGCATTCAACTTTCTGGTCCAATATCCTAGATTATTCTACGTGACTTTCAGATCTCTTGTAACATTGAGGAAGGGATCTGAGTCTTTTCACTTAGTCTGTATACTCTGGGATCCATCAGATTAGTAGTCATGTCAGAGTAATGCCCACAGAGAGGCAGAAGTGGATTACAGAAGTATGACAGAAAACATTTTACTTGAGGGGTTTCTAAGAACTCAGCCAGTGGATGACTTTCGAATACGTAAGTCAGGAACCCCAGTGACTTCCTGTACAAGTGTCCCCTTTTGTTTGCTAAATCCCAACACACAAAATAAACATTCCCCAGTGGGAGACAAAGTATCACATTTTCTGAGAGGTTTAAAACAATATTAAGCTATGAATCATCTGTTGATCTTTTTAACACACTTATTGTCTCTAGAATTAAATGCTGAGGGCAGGGGCTGTAACCTTCAAATCAAATTTTGTGTCACAAACACACTAAACATTAAAGAACTGCCATTTACAGTAACAGATAGGCATAATCTGCTGTAAGGCACTGAAAAAGAAGAAACTCCACTAATGCTGACCTCGAAGTACTGAGGCAATCCTCAGTCTTCTCCTGGGGCAATAGATTATGTGAGTTCTAGTCTAATAACTGTTCAAACCCTGAGAATAGAATATCAATTCCTGGCTGGGTGTGGTGGTTCATACTTGTAATGCTAGCAGTTTGGGAGGCTGAGGCTGAAGGATCACTTGAAGTAAGGAGTCCAAGACCAGCCTGGGCAACATAGCAAGACCCCATCTCTACAAATAACAAAAATTTAGGAAGGCATGGTTATGCACACCTGTAGTCTCAGTTGCTCAGGAGGCTGAGGTGGGAGGACTGTTTGAGCCCAGGAAGCCGAGGCTGCAGTGAGCCTCCAGCCTGGGCAACAGAGCAAGACTGTATCTCAAAAAATATAAATAAATAAAACTCACTCTGCTGGCTGACTTCATCTTTGATGTGTAAAAGAGAACACGTGCAGGCCTTTTTCATCAGTGTGTATCATTATGGAGGGTTATCATTTACACTTCAGCGTTTTGATTAGACTGAACAAATCTTCTAAGAAAGACTACATTCTATCAACCTAGGTAAATGTAAATGAAAACAACAATAGAAATTATTCTTCTTAAGAAATTTATTTCAGCAGCACGTAACTCTGTCTTATGGTGATAACTGGAAATATATTTCTAAGCTGAAATCCCAGCATGAGGGACAAAAAATTATATACAGCTGAAGGAAGTGAACCTGTAGTAAATACATATCAAAGTAATGACAAAGAATGCAGCTTCCACTCACAGGTACTTCTAAGTCCTGCAATCAGATAAGCCTTACAGAGGCTTTTAAAATCATGGACAAGACTAATAAAGAATGGGCATTCTCAATGGTTTTGGAATACTTTGTGTAACCTTGCTGAACCTTGAATTCTCATTATTGTTTCCCTCATAGAGAAATGTTTGATATTCTGTCTTATGTGAAGGGCAGAAAACTGAAAAGGAGCCTCCAACAATGAAGCCAGTTTTCACTGCTGAAGAATGACCTCATTGCTTCATGAGGCTGAGAGAAGGGAGGCCGGGATCTTCTTGAAGTCCTCCAGAAGTTGCACCGAGTGGGGTTACATAAAGTATCCTGGAGTCTTTATTAACTTGATTTTCATCCACACCATTTCCTAATTTCATGCCATGCTCCCTGGGTGCAACTTTGTACAAGAATGGATTTTCAGCAAGGTGTGATAGTCTCACAGGGCTCTTCCTGTCTGGTGAA
The DNA here is from genome assembly GCF_028885625.2 of Pongo pygmaeus. NCBI lineage: Eukaryota > Metazoa > Chordata > Mammalia > Primates > Hominidae > Pongo > Pongo pygmaeus. The sequence goes on from NC_072390.2 coordinate 67,336,888, forward strand.
ATGAGTCAAAAGTGAGCTTCCTTTTACCCTTAATAGAGAAAACCTCCTACCACCCTCTCCCCTTCCCCTTACGGTTCCTAGTCCTGGGATTCCCTGTCTCCCCACCAACCCAGCTTCCTTCCCTTTTCAGGCCCACCATCTGTGTTCACCTGTCTTCTTTTATCCCATCAAAAGCAATTAGTCTTAGCTCCTTTACTGTCAGTGATCTGCTTGGTTGGCCAAAGCTAATCTGATGGAGGAATATGCAGTGTTCCTGTTAGAGTACATTTGTCTTTGCCATTTATTTCACTAGTTCTTATTGCAGACTTACTCTGTGCTATTTTCAATGGGGTATCAAAATGAATAAGGAATAATTTATTTCCAAAATGCATTTTGTCCTCTAGAACTAAATATATGTTCTCTCTCTGTTAACACATTTGTATTTCCAAGGCCCTTAAGGCCAGCAGCAGTGGCTTACGCCTGCTATCCCAGCTATCCAGAGGCTGAAGTGGGATAATCACTTGAGACCAGGAGTTCAAAACCAGCTTGGGCAACAAAGCAAAAATTGTGTCTCTACAAAAACCATTTAAAAATTAGCTGGGTAAGGTGGTATGAGCCTATAGTCCCAGCTACTTGGGAGTCTATGAGGTGGGAGGATCACTTGAGCCAAGGGGTTTGAGGCTGCAGTCAACTCTGATTGTGCCGCTGTACTCCAGCCTGGGTGACAGAGCAAGACCCTGCCTTAAAAATAATTAAATTAAATTAAATTAAAGACTCAATTTCATAGAGCCTTAAACCAAAGGAACAAAGAGTATTTCGAATTTCAGACAGAGCTAATATTTCTGAAAATTTTATTTAGAAAAGTTCGTTACTGGTAGGCAAACAAGGTTTTGGAAAAACACAAAGCTTGTTTTCAAAATCACCTGTTGATTGAAATCCACTCAATGTTTTCATTATTTTTAGAAGCTGATTTCTGCCTGTTCATGGTTTAGTGGAAAGGACACTGAACTAGGAGTCAAAACAGGCAGGCTCTGGTCTCTGCTGCCAGGTTTGTGGCTGCCAAGGCTCCCAGCCATTCATTCATTCTAAGACCTCACATCTTACAGGAAAAGCAGGACAAAGTGGCCTTCTATGTTGCTTCTCCAGTTAAAACGCTAGGATTCTAAACTACTGTTTGATGACACTGGTCTCTCAAGTCAATTGGCATCTCCAATGATCCATTACCTTCCTCCATTTCTAACTCAATTTCACTGTATTAATCTGTTTTTATGCTGCTAATAAAAACATACCAGAGACTGAGTAATTTACAAAGGAAAGAGGTTTAATTGACTCAAAGTTCTGCAGGGCTGGGGAGGCCTCAGGAAACTTACGATCATAGTGGAAGGGGAAGCAAATAGGTCCTTCTTCACATGGCTGGAGGAAGGAGCAGATTGAGTGCCCAGTGAAGAGGGAAGCCCCTTATGAAACCATCAGCTCTTGTGAGAACTAACTCACTATCATGAGAACAGGATGGGGGAAACTGCCCCCATTATTCGATTATCTCCACCTGGTCCCTCCCATAAGACTTGGGGATTATGGGAACTACAATTCAATATGAGATTTGGGTTGGGACACAGCCAAACCATATTAGTCACTTTACTTTCCCTCAAGACCTTTGTTTTATTCCTCAGCAGAGTCATTGATTGTGGCCCTAGACGCAATCCCTCCTATCAGTGACTCTTGAAATGGTGATAATGGAAACTCCACCAAAGCCCCTTCCACTTTCCTCTTCTGACATCCTCAGAAGCAGCAGTGACCCTGAACTGCACTTATAGGCCACATTTTTTTTTTTTACTGCTCCTTCTTCCAGGCAAACTTTAAAAACAATAAATTTAATCAAGTGATATAGTGCTGCTAAAAACTGCAATGTCTCTAAGGTTTTTAAGGATAAATCATATTGAACCTTCCGAATGGCTGACAACTGAGTCCTTCCTTAAGCTACATTAACAACTTAAGCAGAAAAGAAATCACTTCAACTTTCCATACATAATTGTAACAGACCTAGAGAGAGAGAGAGAGAAAGAGAGAGAGAGAGAGAGAGAGAAGCAATTCATACACCATTACCACACTGGTTTAAAGGTTGAGGGGAAGTCGGGGGAGTAGGAGGCTGTCATTGGTGGCAGAGATTTTAGAGGCCTTATAAGACTCATTAAAAGAGGGATAAAGGAAAAAAAAATCCAGGATTCCAAATTAGTCAACTTTTCATGCTTACCCTCTGCCTTCTCCAGGTCCCATTTGCTGATTTCAAGCCTGTCAGAGGCATTAATTGAAGGCTTCAAGCTTGAGATAATAATGGATTTAAAATGGCAGGCTACATTGTCTTTCTGCCTGGTGATGGAAGCAGAAACTTCTGTCATGGGCTGAACTCACTGAGGTTGTGACTTCGTCTGTCCCTGCAACTGCAGGAGGCCACAGCCTCCATTCTGAACAGTGATTCCAGTAGAGTTGCAGGATTTTATAGGTGAGGAAATAGAGGTCTGGAAAAGTAAAGTAAATTTTCCAACATTATAGAACTTGTTAGAGACAGTCCCAGGAAAAGAATTCAGATCTCTTCCCCTCCATCTGGTTCCTTCTGTATCATAATGGTTTTCTGTCTCAGAGAGCCCATGGGAAAGACTTTCTCCTTTATGGAGGGCAGTGAAATGGGGCCCCCAACACCGGTTATCTTTAGACCATTGTTTAATGGACCTCACCATTTGGTCTTTAAAGTTCTCATTCCCTAAATTGTCTAAAGTTTTGGAAAGTAAATCACTCCTCTGATATTAGTTATTCTTTGGATCTTCTTCAATTTGCATAAGAAAACACAGATAAGTTATGTGAGAACTGATCATAATTTCAGTCATCATGATCTCAACTTTCTACCCCCACATTGACAAGTGAAGAGCCTGACATCTAATCATTGAAATTCTGAGTGGAAACCCAGGAAATGTTTCATCTATCTGCATTTTACTTTCTTCATGTCTAGAGATAGATAATACTTAAGCAACTTTATGGGGATTTTTAAAGCCGTTTCTACTAACTTCCAGATGGGAAATAGAATGTTTTTTAAAAACACTCAAATTCAGTGGGCACTGTCAGCATAAAGCTAATATGAAAATAACTACTTGTAAGAAAATGAACACGGAGCTCCAATAGTGGCAGAAAATAATGTGTACAATGTGGATAATAAATAATACCATTAAATTCTTGTATCATTCCCACTTTCTGTCAAGATAAAAAATGTGATATTTATTGCTTGGCCCATAATTACTTTTATGCTTGAAACAGGAAGGAATGGAGTTGATGATACAGGAAGGTATTAGTCAAGTGTCTTTTTCTATGGGGGTGGGGGACAGGGAGGGTTTTTATTTAAAGGCAAAGCGAGTTCTTCTCATCAGCATCTTCTTTCTACCAACCACCCAAGACAGAAAGGGTTTTTGCCATTTCAGCTATTAGAAGTGATTGATTCTCTGTCATACCTTTCTGAGCTGTGTGGTTGTGGTGAATATAAAAGAGGAAAGGGGGAAGGAGAGAGTGACAAATATTAAGGACAGGCATGAAGAACAAGGGATAGATTATTAGCTTACAGTAATAACGATGAATTTCTCAAAACAACATTTTTTGCCTGGTTATATAGATTATTTGCTATTACCCCAGAAACTCAGATCTTGATTTCAATCAGGATTTCAACCTCCATCTGCTCCCATTCCAACCCTACTCCATCTTCTTCACCTTATATGCTTTGAAGAAAATCTTTTGAAATAATTTCACCAAGAAGATTAGTTCTTTTCCAGATAACAGCTGCATGCACTATTTTGGAAATAACTTTGATACCATCTTCAAACATTTGAATCCTGAAACAACCGAAGCAAAGCTCCAGAGGTAGATACAGCCAGCAGTCTCACTAAAATCAGCTTCTTTACCTACAGCACAGGCTCTATGAAAATCAAAATCTGTCCTCCGTGAGTTTCAAGGCTAAAAATAAGGTACTTGTAGCTTCAGCACCTGAAGGCTTAAATCACATTTTATATTCCATAAATGTGGCCACATTGTCTCTTTTCCCTTTTGTTCTTTTTCATTTCTGACAGAAACCATTTGAAGTTTTATTTCAAATCACCTGGCTGTCAGCATAACGAACCTTAGATTTAGATTTGCGATTGTTTGGGGGTGTGTGTGTGTTTGTGTGTGCATTCGTGTGAACGTTTAATTAAACGGATGTGAAATGCTGTCTGAGCCGAAGGCAGTAATTTTTCTTTTACTCATTTAATGTTGTGCAGATTATGGCAAGCTTTTCATTTGTATAATCTGTCATATAATACCACTGCCTTTTAAGCATGCTGGTCTAGTCAAAGCGTTTATTTAGATGGGAATAAAAGTTTAATTACTTTTTTCACCTTTACACATTAGTTACAAATTAATGCAGTGTCTCTAAGACACTGCCTTGGATGAACAAGATTCGCATTCTAGTCTGGGGTCTGGTTCTAAGGAGCTGTGTATGACTCTGGATAAGTCACTGTCTGCAATAGTCAGGATAAGCTAACTGCTACCAAAAAAACCTTGCAATTGGATTCTATTTCTTATTCAAGTAAGACTTAAATTTGGATGGTAAGATGAGGCACATATTACCTCTGACATAAGTAAGGGAATTTTGTTGAGCATCACTTATGAGTGCTTTGGTAAAACAATAGGGGAGTAAGCTGAAAGTGCAGTATTAGAAGATTGGCTCCTCTGTCTTAGTTGTATGCAACTCAAATGTGATTTAACAGGGAGCTTATAAAGCAATGATATACAAGGCAGCCGGTGCAACACCAAGCCATGGGAAAGACCGCCAGAATCTTGGCCTCAAAAACCAGAACCAGGCATTTGTGTGACATCAGAATTTTCATCCTCTGGCTGCTCCCTCTGCAGGAAGTATTCATTTTCTCTCACTGTGGGTCAACGTTTTCCACCATGTTATTATGTAGAGACATGGTGGTGATGGCTTGATTTATGTATCATCAATCTCCATCTTCTGTGAAAGAATGGACTTGACTGTGGGAGCCGCCATTCCCTGCATCATGCGAAGAGATTGGATTCTGATATGGTTGAGTGTGGTTCACCAAAGCCATCAACACTAGCCAAGACACAGGTTGCCCTATAGTCACATAAGGGATGTTGGAGGAGGTATATGAGTGGAGGGGAGGGTAGCATCGTTTTATTCTTTCCCATCTGAATTACCATCTTCCTCACAGAATGCCAAAGGTAACCAGTGTGAAAATTGTCAGAATCAAAATGAAGTCACTTCTGTCAAACTCTGACAAAACAGAGTCAGAGAAGGCCATGAAGTGAGTGTTCTCATGCATGATTTGCCTGGTAACAGGAACTTCCACAAGAAATTTTCCCAAACCGTAGCTTTCTACAGGAGTCACACAGGGGCTGCCAGCCCCACAAGGCTAGGCAGCTGCTTATGCAGAACACTAGCCAGACACCCGGTCTCACAAACCCACTTCCAAACTGCAAGGGCCTAACCCTCCCTCTAAGATCACAGGTTCTATTGAGCAATTCCTAATACTTGACAATCAGAACTCTCCAGCTCTTGTGAGACACTGTGAGCACCAATAAGTTTGATTTTAAAACAGCTTGCATAACCTCCTCTTTCCCCAATAAACCCTAACTTTTTACTTTGTTCCCAGGCTGGCAGTGGCACAAACATGGCTCACTGCAGCCCCAAACTCCTGAGCTCAAGTGATCCTCCTGCCTCAGCTTCCTGTGTAGCTGGGACTGCACGCATGCACCACCCTACCCCGCTAATTTTTTTATGTTTAGTAGAGATGAAGTCTCCCTTTGCTCCCCAGGCTGCTATCAAACTTCTGGGCTCAAGCGATCCTCCTACCTTGGCCTCACAAAGTATTGGAATTACAAGAGTGAGACACCATGTCCGGTCCCTGGTCTATATGTATGTCCTGGGTTACAATCTTACTTTTTATATATTATTTTTGAATGAAATTTTTTACTTAGAGATTAATTTCTCTTGATTTTTTATGTTGACATCAGTACCCTATGGTTGTGTCCTCAATAGGAAGTATCCTATACTATCACCATTATCTTTCTTCCTCTCTTATATCAAATGTGTCTTTTCTTTGACCTAACTCCTCATATCTATGTTCTCTGCTAGGTTAATCTGATAAATGAATCCCTGCTGAAGGGTTTGTGAGTAATTGTGATTTAAGGAGTTAATCTTCTCATGGGTGCATTTCACACAAGTCTCCAATATCTTTAATTGTAGAGGAATGTTCAGTGTTTACTAGGCACTTATTACATGCAAAGGCACTGTATTAGGCCATTCTGTCATTGTTATAAAGAAATACCTGAGACTGGGTAAATTATAAAGAAAAAAGGCTTTATTGGCTCATGAATCTGCAGGCTGTACAGGAAGCATGGTGTCGGCATCTGCTCAGCTTCTGGGGAAGCCTCAGGAAACTTACAATCCTGGCAGAAATCCTTGGAGGAGACAGCAGGAGCAGGAGAGATCATCAGGGGAGATGTCACATACTTTTAAATGACCAGATGTCAAGAAAATTCACTCATTATCATGAGGACAGCATCAAAGGGATGGAGTTAAAACACTCATGAGAAATCCACCCCCATGATCCAGTCACTTTGCACCAGGCCACACCTCCAACATTGGGGATTACCGTTCAACATGAGATTTGGGAGGGGACACAGATCCAAACCATATCAGGCACTGTGCTATATGACATGGGTAATACCATGTCAATTGAAAAATGGCTCTGCCGACATGGGAATGAAACTCGTTGCTTCTGGCATTCAATTGCTAAAATGTTCACCTCTACCACCTGAGAGGTGTTATCTTTGGACAAGTTAGTTACATTTTTTAGAATGGTGGGAATAATAGTAACTACCTCATAGACTTGTTTGTGAAAGTTAAATGATACGGAGAGATATGTACAGTGCATATTAGTACAGCAACTGGCTTATTGTAAAGGGCCAATGCTTCTTATCTTTTAAATACTTAAGCACATATAGATTTTCTCTTCTTAAGAGGATGGATTTAATCTATCTTTTTAAGCCATATTTCTAAAGTGACCTTTTGTGCTACTGCCTGTTAGAAAAATCACTTACCACCAAAGACACATTTCACCAGCTTGAAGAATTTAACTTAGCACTGTGGAAACATTTTGTTCATATTCCCTTGGTCTTTAATTTGAAATTTTCATCTGTAGCCTGTAGTTTGTTTGTGAATGGTTTGGGAATGTTTTTGGACAATTAAAGCTACTAGGGCATCTATAAAATCTGTGTACCAGTGTCCCTGGCTCCCCCTCCTCATCTCTCTCTCTCTCTCTCTCTCTCTCTCTGTCTCTCTCTCACTCCCTACCTCCCTCCCCACCCTGTCTCCCTTCCTCTCACTCTCTAAGTTCTATTTCAAGTGGTGCTCTCTTCCTTACACACTAATTCCAAAATTATGATGGTTAACTAATCCATTCAAGTATAATTTGAGGACAAATGCAGACAACATTTTCTGTTAAATTTGATCTTTTCTGTACCATGTGGCTAGAATAAAAAGAAAATCAATAAGGAAAATGAAGACTTCCCACACTAAAGTGAATCTTGGGAGACAATTTCTTTTTTTCTCTCTCTTGGGTTCTGAGCTCTGTTTTAACCATACTAAGAGAAGTATTTCACGGAGGACTTCTGCTCTCAGTTCCATGCTATTTTTTGATTGGTAGAAAACTATATCCTGACAATAGACCCTCCTACTAGTCCTAAGTAAATGCTAACATTTATGGAGCATCAATTCTATGTAATGCCCTCTGTATAGTTCTCTTCACAACACAGTCACATTTATTATTAACCTGTAAGACTCAGAATGATGAAGGAATTTGCCCAAAGTTGCACAGCCAGTGAGTATAAGAGCTGACATTTGGAACTGGGTTAGCTTAAATCTAAAGGACTTTCTCTTTCTCTTCTACCATCTTTACTATTCAATATTATATTAGCCTAATATTCCAGAAAGAAAAAACAAACAAACTGCTAAATAATTTATTAAATAAGAACAGGGGATAGATCTACATACCTTGGTTATCTACTTATTTTAATAATTTTTGGCTTAAAATGAGGATTCTTTTCTTGTTTCTGGACATTATTAAAGTGAGACAAGCAATAGAACTGTGAATGACCACATATACCCCTAGAACATACATTTTCTTCAAAAAGAAAGATCTTATGAAGTCTGAGTTCTCACATTTATAAGCAAATCTATTCCTTAGAAGTGCACTGGTAGAGAACCAGGGATCTATCAACACAAGTGTCCCACTGAGTTTCTGCATGTCACTTTGTATAAAAACAGTGGTAAAATTAATAGCACCAATCTCATAAGCTTGTAAGAAACAAATGAGTGAATATATTTGCTGAGTAATTAGAACAGTACATTGTTCCTAATAAATACTCATAAAATATTAACTATTTCAATTATTAGAAATGCAAGAAAGGTGTCTTTCTTTGTGTTTTCTGGCTGAATTTGCCCTTTTGGCAGCCACAGATCTAAAGGATCTATAGTTTTTGAAGCTGCAATAATTTAATCTTATTTGGATTTCTTCCCTGTCATCCAAATTAGCCAATTCACTATGGTATTTGAGATTTGAATATACCCCCCAATTTTTTTTAAACAATCTAATTCTAAACTCTAGGCCTCTTTTCCATTTGCCTGTTTTGAGAAGTCCAAGTATTTAGGAACATCTCTTTAAAATCACTAAGAGTAATTTATTTCCCTTTCAAACATTTCTTTCACAATGTACATCTTAGAGATTAAATGAAAAAATCTATTACTTTTAACAAAGATACCCTTGAATACCTCATCTACTCATTTCATATATAATGGGGATAATTTTTGTGTGTAAACTCAGGCACAACTAAAGAAAGGAAACATACTTATTGAGGTTTAAATATTTTACTTCATTTTCATGCAAATTAATTTCTTCAAATTCTTAAACTTTCTTAGGCTTAGGTGTTGGTTCAACCCATGGGAGTGAAGTGTTGACAAAGAATGCAAATATTTAAAGGTGCGTGCCAGCCTGGCGCATGTGGCTGCAAGGCTGTATTCCTTTTCCTTTTGGGCTCACACAGTTGGCCACCTTTCGGCTGTCACCTGCAATCCTGGGAGTGGTGCTTTCCACCTTACAACATTTGCTATTTAATCTACCAAGGGTAGGTGAGACTGAGATTTTACCTGGCCAGGGAAACTTGCATTCCCTCTATTGCTGTACTACCCGCCACCCCCGGCCCTGCTCCCAGATTTACTCTGATTTTGAGGCAAAGACTCAACACCAAAAAATGCATAGACACAACTTTCATCTTCTGATGGAGTATTTCTAGCAGTTTTTTTTTTAAACCAAGGTTATGTGCATACATAAAGAGTCTACTAGTTCTACAGGTTTGTTAAACAGCCTTTCCAGATTCCCTTCCTGATATTTTCTAAGAAATGCTGAGGTTAATTTTGGAACTCTAACAGTGACGACTTAGGGTCCAGATCTGGCTCTGACGCTGTCTGCTGTGTACATTGCCTCAAGGTCCTCATCAGCAAAATGGGGATAATAACACCTCCCCATGAGATCATTTTGAAGAAAAATAAATGAGTAAATTATCAAAAAGATCTGAAATGTATAATCATGTATTACTAAAATTATTTAGCTTTAAAATTATATTTATTTCATTAAATATTAAATGTTATTAAATTATTATAAAATGTATTGTTACTTTCCAGAGGATCCATTTGATATTTCCTACCATATCACTAACATGCTTAAATAGTGTTTTAGTCAACTTTCAGCGTTAGGGATTTCATTTTATGAAAGAGGAGGCTTTTGCTCATTCCCCAATTTTGCCCTGCCATATCCACTCACCCACCCATACGCAACGCTTAATACCAACCCAGCTGCACACCACACAACCACTTGCACTTGCACACACACTCAATTCCACCCCTAATCCTCCTAATAGAGTTGTAGAGTTGTATCATAATTTTCATTAGGACAATACTCACTATTTACATTACTATGACTCTGCACTAATCTTTATTTACTTTTTCATTCTAAATTGTATTTGCTTAATTACCTATGTACATCACCCCAAATTATTTGCCAGTTCCCTAAATCTCCTTTTGCAATATCAATTGTCACCAGGAAGGAGTCTATTAATGTCATAGTCTTAGCTCAGGCTACTATAACAAATTACCAAATACCGTATGGTGTAAACAACGAACATGTACTTCTCTAAGTTCTCGTGTCTGGGAAGTCCAAGATCAAAGTGCTGGCAGATGCAGTGTCTGATGAGGGCCGTTTCTGTTTTAGCAAATGTCCTTCTCCTTGTATCCTCCCATGGTAGAAAGGGAGCAAGATAGCTCTCTGGGGTCCCTTTTATAAGGACACTGATTCCATTTATGAGGTTTCCACCTTCACAACTTAGTGACCTCTCAAAGGTTCTACCTCTTAATCCTATCACATTTGGGGTTAGAATTTCAGTATATGAATCTTGGAACTACATAGATATTCAATCCAAAACAGCTGTCTTGAAGATTGATCTTCCAGAGCCAGTTCTTCACTTGCTGCCGTTATCTTGTGATCTTTCTTCACCTCCATCCTAATGATTCTCTTTACCTCTTTCCTATGTTGGATGTCTCATTTTCCATATCCCCTTGTATTAGGGCTGCTGTCCTAGGGCTGCTTTAACAGATTGTGGTAAGCTTGGGGACTAACAATAATTGAAATGTATTTATTTTCAGCTGTGGAGACCAGCAGTCTCAAATGGAGGTGATAGTATGCTCTCCCTCGAAGGCTCCTGGGATAATCCTCCTTTGCCTCTTCCAGCTTTTGGTGACTCCAGACATGCTTTGGCTTGCTGTTATATAACTCTAACCTCTGGCTCCTTCTTCATATGGCCTTCCCTCCTGTATCTCTGTGAAATCTGCCTCTGCCTTCCTCTAATGAGGACGTGTGTCATTGGATTTAGGGCAGTCCCTTTCACAGGTCTAGGGTGGATATATCTGTTGGAGGGTCATGCAGCCAGCTATATCTTTATCTTCTATTCTCATTTTACTTCTTCGGTTTATTATACTTCAGAGAAAGTAGAACACTTACTCCAATAGTTGGAGAAAAATTTACCTTGCACTTTTTTAATGAAAAAAGTGCAAGGTAAATTTTCTGAAACATCACATGTCCAAAATGTCCTTATTCTACTTATAAATATTATTAACAATTTGTCTTGAAATAGACTTCTAGGTTGGAAATCATACTTCTTGAACGTTTTGAAGGCATTATATTCTTGTCTAGCTTAAACTAGTCTAAGCAATTTTCATGTCATACCCTTTTTATGTGATCTTTTCCCTCTCTGGAGTCTTGTAAATTCTTTTTGCCTCAGTTCATCAGTCTTTTTAGAATCATGTTAAGTACTTTTAATCTAATTGTACTAGGCTTTTCCTGGGTTTCTCAATCTAGAAAACCATGCTTTTCAGTTCTGTGAAATTTTTTTCAATTTATTGATGATTTTCTCTGTTGTTCTGGTCCCTTTTTCTGGAGCTCCTATTCTTTAAATGTTGGATTTCCTAGTATTGTTCTGCTTTTATTATCTTTTCTCATCTGTTTACTATTCTTCGATCTTTGTGCATTACTTTCTGAGTGATCGCTTAAGTTCGTTTTCTAGCTATTTCTGCTACCATATGTTTTTAATATCTAAGAGCTCTTTTTGTTCTCTAAATGTTCCATTTTTATAGCATTATAGTCTGGGAAAAAATAATATTGATTTTAATTTTATTTTGTTTTGACTTTTCTTCCCCACCTTAAACTTATGTGAATGCGCTAGGAAATAGGAATCAAGAAGCCAACCTTATGACCATGTACCTTCTGGCAATGGGATTTTTTCTTTTTGTTTAAAACTGCATTCTATTTTCACCATCCTGCTTGAAGGTAATTTATCAAGACCATCCTACCCAGTCTGCTCATTCTTGGAGTACGGTAGAGCTTTGTCTGTGTCTCATTTAGATTCAGGGCAGAGAGACATTTGCTTTTGGTTGGTCGTACCTCCTCTGGCCATTATTTTCCATTTTATTATATCTGTTTTGCCTGAAGGGAGAGGCGGAAACTGTAATAAGCCTCAATCCCTACTTCAGGAGAAACTCTATCATTCTTATTATTTTCCCATTCAGCATTCGTTTATCAGCTTCTGATTTTGTACAATTTAGTAGAAAAATCAATGAACTGTGAATCGGACACATGGAAATTGGTCAAATTCTGTTATTAGTAATCTTTGAGGCTGGAGTGCGAGTAATTTAGCTCCTCTAGGTCTCAGTTTTCCTCATCTGTAAGGTGTAAGGAGTTGTACTAAACTGGAAGTTTCTGAGCTCAGCTAGGTACTAGTTCTTCTATAGAAGTGCCTAAACAGATTGCTACCAATAGCAAAAAGAAATTGAGTGGCTTGCTGCACGATCACACCACCATGGCACAAGAATACCTATGTATCAAACCTGCACATGTCTCCCAGAACTTATAGTAAAATTTTTAAAAAGAAAAAAAAAAAAGAGATTGAGTGGCTCTCACTCCCTTCTCTCTCCAGCCACAAAGGACACTTTTATCTGTTTCTACCCAAGTGCCTAAAAGTTTTGTTGTCTGATTGATATTTTTCCGGAGACCAGGCTTTCCTGTCCAAGAAAATTGTTTTAAAATTATCCGGTCTCAGTGGTTTCAGTGTTTCTGTCTCTAAATTGTGTGATTTGATATGATACTTTTGTTTTCTTGCCTTTAAGACTTGGAGCATGAAGGACCCACATAATGACTGCTGATCTATAGCATTTATGAGTACACTAACAATCTGTTTCATAACATGACGTGGTTTCTTCTGTAGTTCTCGAACTGGCCTGTGTGTGGTGCTGCAGAGTCTTGGCAATCAGCTTAAATTAATAAAGAAATATGGAACAGCCAGGAGGTCCCACACTGAAGGCTTCAAAAAGATTATAATGGTTCCAACAGCATAGAAATTGTTCTTAACTTCTTAAAAACCATAGAATACCTCAGCAGGCAGATACTTGCAGATTAATAATCACTTTACAGCACTGTTGGAGATCAGTTATCCATCATCGCAATATGGACTATATCGCTGGAGAGAATTTTAGGAGGTTTGAATGCAGAATGCACTGCAAATACAGCACTAAAAGAGTTATTTCTTCCATCTTATGAAATGTATTTTAGTCTAGCAGATAAACTGTATCATTAGACATTTTTATGCCCTGTCTGGCTGTGTACTGGCATCAACAGCTTTTATCCGCTCCCCACCCTGATTACAAAATACAGGAGAGCAAATGGCAACTCTTCTTGAGTACCAAGAGACCTGTTGTACAAGTATTATGAGTGTTTCATTTGATATATTTTATTATATCCCAGTGTAATTTCCAGAATAAATTAAGGTGTTAACAAATAACTAGAGTTCAAAGGGCAGAAAACATTGTTTCAATGACAGAAAGAGAATATAGTTAAACATGCAAAGCAACTTCTTTTAAATTCAAAGAATAATTCAACAGTGGAATATGATCTGTGAAATTAATCAAAAATAAAATAATTTTTATTTGAAAAACAACTATATTTTTAGATCATAAATATCATATAATTTTTATGATAAAAACAAGCATGCAAAAAAGAAAACAAAGACACTGGTGTGTTTCTATCCTTTCCCAGCTGATATTTATTTATTTTATTTTATCTTATTTTTAGAGACAGGGTCTTGTTCTGTCACTTGACAGGCAGCATTGGTGCAATCATAGCTCACTGTAACCTTGAACTCCTAGTCTCAAGAGATTCTCCCACCACAGCCTCCTGAGTAGCGATATTTATTTTATCGCCTTATTTTTCAAGATTATAGATACAGTTTAGATCAGAGTATTTTAAACTTTAGCGAACATCAGTATCACCTGCAAGACGTACTAAAGCCAGATGAAGAGCATCCCATGGTTACTGATTCAGAACCCTGGCCAGGGTTTAGAATCAGGTCTTCAAGAAGGTCCAGTTTATAACGTGATCCAACTAATGCCATAATGTTTACTGACCAGCCATTTCAGTAGCAGGGATAGAGTTCAGGGATATAGATTCCTGAACAGCTAGACCTGTTATACACCTTATATCCTCCAACTGATTTCACAAAATAGAAAGCAGCTTATTTATACCAACTAGTCAAATGAATTCGTATTACTTGCTGTAACAGATTGTGTGATAGCAAAGGAACAAACAATCACTGAAGAGATTTGTTTCTCTTTTAATCAACAAAGATGGATAATCTAGTTATGCTGCCGTACAAAGCAGGAATAACACTTATGGCCCTGGCTCATTTTCTTTCATCGCCATGTTTTACTCATCGTAAAGATAGAATACGAACCACAAATCTGTGAGTCTTATATCTGTTAATTATTGATTAAGAGAAAGCTTTATGGCAAATGGTGGGTTTCAGCTTTAATAAATAATGGGGTTGATTCTGCCCAATGACAGATGTGTGTAATTCTCATTAAAATCAGTGGCAGCTACACAAGTGAATCAAAGCAAAATGGTGTCTTTTACAGAACGTTCTGATTTTGTAAATTATTCACTATCTCTCAAACATATGAGACATATGCTATTGTTCTCTGTAGGGAACAAGAAAAACTCTTTTAGGCAGGATGTAGTTTCAAATTTTAGACTTAGAATGTGCAACTAAGAAAAGATATAAAATGTTTTTACCCACAGCCTTTAAATAAAACTGAGTTAATAATTGTTTTTGAAGATGCTTCCAGATACTGTGGAATGGGAAGTGTTGAAAATGCTTCCAGTGCTGTGGACTGGGAGGGTTAGTGGATGACTGGATAGATATCTGCTTATCTCTGGATTTTCCAAATATCAGGTTAGTCTAGCAGTCTTTGCCAAACTGTGGCAACAATCAATAGTATCACAACCAGTGACTAAGAAATATAAAGGGCACCTCATTATCGTAAAACACAGATGCAACTAGAAGGGCTCAAAGGTGTTAAAAATTAAGCAATGAGTTAGGAGGCTGTTAAACTGAACTCTGGTCTTTGTTCTATCGTTGAGATACTCAGTACCTAGAAGTGCTTCAGTTAAAATATCTACAAAATCGAGAAAATACTATCTGCTCATTCTGCCTCCCTGGGATGCTGTGATTAACAATAATGAAAAACTGTTGAAATAACAAAAAGCACTAAATTAATTAGAAGACTAAACATTAGAGGAAGTAGACCGGGCACAGTGGCTCATGCCTGTAATCCCAGCACTTTGGGAGGCTTAGGTAGGTGGATCACCTGAGGTCAGGAGTTCAAGATTAGCCTGGCCAACATGGTGAAATTCCGTCTTTACTAAAAATACAAATTAGCCGGGTGTGCTGGTGTATGCCTGTAGTCCCAGCTACTGGGGAGGCTGAGGCATAAGGATGGCTTGAATCCGGGAGGCGGAGGTTGCAATGAGCTTAGATTACGCCGCTGCACTCCAGTCTGGGTGGTAGAGTGAGACTCCATCTCAAAAAAAAATAAAAATTGGAAGAAGCATACTAATGCCCACTGTAGCAGCTCCTTGACAAATACATAAACCTAGACTCTCTGATTAACAGGATAATCGGGATGAGTCTCCTTCAAGATGTTCAATCTTTAATGCCTGAGATCTTTCCTAAGCCACAGATTTATGCTTAGGAAAAAAGATGATGGTAAAGCATGTCATATGATCAATTGTTCCCATCCCAATCAAATGTTCCCTTAATTCTTGGTCAGCAATGCATCTGCATAGGTTTGGGAAGAAAAAGAAAGAAGCACTTTAAAAGGAAAGAAACGAAAGGATGTTTTGTGTTTATTCTTGGTTGGTTCGTTCCACCACTGTTTTGTTTTCCTAGAATTATTCCTCATTTTTTGCAGACTCTCCTTTGGTTAGCTATGTTTCTTAAAATGCTCCAATAGTCTTTAATGTCTGTAGTTCCAAATATAAATTTTAACTGGAAATTGTTGATTAAATACAATTTAATTTAAAAAAAACTTTCCAACTTTAATGAAGTTATAGCACTTGAGAAGAATGTGGAAACAAAGTAACTGGGTTTTTTCCTCCAATATTAATGTGCTTGTGTATACCATTAGGATACTGTCTGAGGTAGGACTGTATGATGGGGAAATAGAATATTCAGTGGATTGAGCACTTGCATTGGTGTAGGAAAATCTATAGGTAGAAAGGAGAAAGAAAATGCATAAATGAAACTAGATCTGACTGATGCTTTGTCATTTCTCTAGAGATCTTCTTGTGAACTGGCATTGAATTGACATTGACTACTCTTTAATCTGTGGGACCTTTCAAGCTTTTTCTAAAATTCTGTAAAAGTCTCACCCTATAGACACCAAGACTTGATTATTTAAGTGCAACGTTTCAAGCTACGTTGAAACCACCTGCCACATCTTGCTGTTTCTAGGCGGGAGGCATCTATAAGACTGTTTTATTAAAGCAAGATACTTGGGATCAAATAAGTTCATTGTGTTCTCTGCATGCTCTAAATGTGAAAAGAATATCCACCATAAATTTGATGTCAGAGATTTGGTTCAATATAGAGCAAATTCGGGAAAGAGGAGTTTTGCAACATAACTTCAACAAACCACCTTTCCCCGCCTCTTCCCCCTTCTTCTCTTCACTCTTTTTCTTCATCATCTTTTTCAGAGTTATGGTCCTTGTGGTATCATGATTAAAATTTCCTGATACACACATCGATCTCCTACTCTCTGTTAACCCTTTATTAAAATGTTTCTCAAACATTAATGTGAGCACGAATCCTCTATTCAGTGTGTACTGAATCTGAAATTGCAAATTCTGACTCAGTAAGTTTGAGGTAGGAAGAGAACCTGCATGCAAACTGGCTCCTAGATGATACTGGTGCTGCTGGTCCAGGAAGGTCTCTGTAGTCAACTTTAGGAAAAGTATAGATTTAGATTCCTACCAACTTTCTGGCTGCATGGTTGTCTCAAAAAGATCTGAAGTCAAAGATTCATATTCTAACCTGACCTCAGTTTTCTACAATTATTATTACACACTATAGAGGTTTTGCTGCATAATGAAGTATGATTTTGATGGTAAACGTAGAGGACTGAGAGATTGCTAAAGGCAAAATAAAACCAAACACACAGAGGGAGATAGAAATAAATGTTATATGCTGAGATATCAAAAACGTGAGAAGTAAATCTTCCTGTTGAATTAGAAAGATTGATTCTCAATAGCCAGTGGCTTGGAGAGGGGAAGCAATAATTCCTGGCCTTGATTCTACTCACTGCTGCCTGGAGACCTTTGCTTTGTAGCTATTTTATCCACAACGGATAGATATTTGTGCTAAGTCCCCACATTGTTTCAAATGCAAAAGATGGTGCTTCAGTCACTCTCCCCCAGGTGAAGATCAGATTCACCTATCACCCTCCTAGACAGGACTCACAGAACATAGAAGCTTCACCTGGGAGTGAAATCTCTTTTATCTGAATTTGCTGGGTTGACAAGTCTAAGACCCGACACCACTCATCACCCTGATCTGACCTCATCTGAGCACATTATCTTTAATTTTATATGCAGCTTCTACAGTAAATATGAAGTGGAATGTTCCTCTTTTTACAAACATTTATTGTGAGTAGCATAAACATTTTGACACTGTATTATTTTATAAGTTTTCTGATGCATACAATTAGTATAGATATAAATCAAAATGATGGCAGTCCTTCTACGGTTTTTTGACGTTCCCAGGAGAGCTGTTGGGCTCTTTAATTGCTTACTAATGTAAAAATATCATTGTTAGTAAAGCATAAATCATGGCAATTTTGCCCCACTAGAGGCTAAAAGCAGCACAAGATGTGGTAATTAAGATATACTAATAGACCTGGCAATTTCTATAATAGTAGCTTTTAACAAGGTAGGAAAAGAATGTCATCTCTTATGCTGCAGTGAGGCAACAAATAAAATAGGAAGTTTTCCTCTTGCAAAAGGGATCACCCTGCTTAAGAAACAATAGCCAGAAAGCAGGTAAGAAAGTGTTTTTTTCTTTCTTATTCTCTTGTTTTCCTAGTCACATGGCAGCTTACGAATATAACCTTAGGGTGAGAATTAGCTTAGTAAATTTTAAAGATGAGAAGGATCTTTGGAACCTAATTTCTTTGTTTTCATGACCAGGAAACTGAGACTAAGACAAATAAAATAGCTGATTTTAACTAATTGGGAGCAGAGCTGGGACTAGAAACCAGGCACTTGCTTCCCAGTGAAGGGCCCTTTCTGTTTTGTTAGCTTTGTATGTCACCAAAGACCTTCAAACGTTTTCAAACATTAAATATTCTTTTTCCTATTTTGTAGTCCCCCTCCTTTTTCTGTGATGTTTGGTGTATCTCCTTTGAAGAATCCTTGAGGTTGGGCATCATCGGTAACATTTGGATTGCATAGTAGGAAATTATTTGTTTTGGGGTACTAGGGACAGCAAAGACCCCACCTCTTGTGAGGGATAAAAAAAAGAATATGTCTCCAGACCAATGCTAAAGCTTACCTATGGCTTCTAAAGTGAAATGAGAGTCTGTGTTAAAATAAGGAGTTGTGCTTTTCAGACACGATGTTCAGGAGCTGTATGCAACAACAAAAACAATCAATTTCTTCTTTGACACAGGTTTAAACCCAATAAGCATTAATTAGAATTAAATACACACAGGAGGGGGGCCCACATTGCAAAGGCAAGCAACTTCAGTTCCATTTAACACCTCTTCACTCTTATATGGAGCCTTCCATCAAAGGCTCTCAGGACGTTTTCAGACCTAGAATGTTCTTTTCTTATTTTACTAAGTTTGTTCCTCTTTTCTCTTTATCTTACCCCATTTATTCATTGATCCATTAAGCTAGAACACCTGCAATATGTTGTATGTCATGCTCTGTGCTAGGTAATAGGGATAGAAGATGATCAAAACCTCTATTTTATCCTCCCTGATGGAATTTGCAGTCTAATGGAGGAGAAACACAGGAATCAAACATGCAAACAAACACGTACATAATTGCAAATTGTGGTATGACACATAAAAGTAAAGTTGGTTGGTTAATTTTTTATGGAGTGACCTGGACATAATATGTGAGCTAGGGAAGAATTATCTTAGGAGATAGGGAGAAGAGCATGTGAAAAGGTGTGAGTGATGGGCAAGGTCAGTGTGTTTATTTTATTTTTCAAGATAAAAGTTTTTAAAAAATAGATTTCTCCAGATACTCCCAGAGAATGGGTTATCATGGCGTAAGCCCAGAGATCATTGAAGAAGGCATTTCAATAGTGCTGGTGAAAGAGGATAGTGGCCAGCATTTTGGTGGTGACAATGAAGACAGAAAAATGGATGGAGAGGAGATGTATTTTGTAGACACAATTGATCGGACTTAGCTGAAACATTTGATGTATGCAATATGGGAGAAGGGAAACTCACGAATGCTTAGGAAGTTTACTTAGTAGCTGGTTTGTTTACAATGTTGATGTGTATTAATTTCAGGATGGACAGGGAAGAATGGGTTAGTGGAAACTGGGTTGTTTAGGGTATCTCTGAGGTACATAGGTGATGATTCCTGTCTGGAGCAGAGAGGAGTGCTCTTCTAGGGGTGGTGTGACATAAATTGAATAATAGACAGGATATAATGAGACAGAAAAGCTGTGTGCCTAATACCATGTCCTGGGGAAATCAGTGATTAGATGTTAGGGGAAATATCAAGGGCCATGGATATAGCATGAACACCAGAAAAGAACCGTCATTTACTTCAAGGGGGGAAGTAATTTCACAAATGAGAGGGTGGTGAAATATACAAATATTTCTCAGAGTTTGAGTAGGAAATTTGCATTCATTAGATTTAGCAACACAACATCTTGATTGCCTTGATAAGAAGCTTGGGGGGTAGTGGGACTGGTGAACATTTGAGAGAAGACATTAAGTAGACGATTCTTGAGAAGGAAACAGGGAAAGATAGTCACAACTGGAGATAGATGTAGAATTAAAATAGTTATTTTAAGAAAACCAGGGTACTTTACAATATTGATAAGAGTGGTCAACGAAGGTGTGGGAGACATGATGGAGAGACAAGATCACTAAAGGAACAAGGTCCTTGAGAGAAAAAGATGAGATGTGGAGTGAGTGGTCTTAAATAGAAGCAGGGGTGGTTCCTTCATTGAGACAGAAGAAAGAAGAGGGAAGTTTTTGCAGGTAGGTGTGAGTTTTGTTGGTAGGAAGATGAAATGATTTGAGTTTCATGATTTCTCATTGCTGAAGTGTGAAAGGAACTATAAGAAAAATAGGGAAGTGGATATGGGGCAAGTTTAATAGGAAGAAAAAAAAGACATAATACTTTGCCATAAGAACTGAGAAACTGAGACTTCCCCAACACGAAAGTTGTGTTGCCCCACAGTGTGTGTGATTTTTCTCCAGAAACGTTCAGCTACTCAGGTGAGACTCATTAACAAAGGTACATGGTAGAGTATGTACACCCAGGATTTGGCTTTTGCCAGACATGGATTTCTGTAAAAGAAGAGAGGAACATGACAGTTGATGGTATTTGCAAAGTTGTCACTATGATAGCCAATCATATGATAGTGGGTAGTCAGGGTTCACTTAAGACCATAACGTGAAGGGGCATGTTGAGATAAAGTTGAAGACATAGGCTCATTTGCTGCCTATCCAGTGGCAATTGCAGAGCATGCAGAAGAGGGTGTGAAAGAGGAAAAGAAAGGATGCAGATATAGATAAATGCATCAGATTAGAAGATAAACCAAACCATAGTGGATGGCCAAGGAAAGTATGACTTCCAGCAAATGACTGAGATACACAAAAATCCCGATGGGTGTTTGGAGAAGGATGTGTACATTTTCCAGGGTGTGATGGAAATTCCGGAATGGCTGCTCCTCCCAGACTTCAGGGCTAGCACCTTACATTTACATGAGCTCACAGGAAAATTAGAGGATTGACTCTGGCAAGTATCATGACCAGAGTCAAAGAAGTCTGCAGGACGGTTGTTTTGTAAACTCATCTTTTTTTTCAATAAAAAGCACTAGTCCACAAAATACAAGAAAAATTTAAAAACCCAAAGAAACAATTGAATTCTCTTTTCTAGATTGGCTTATATTCCTGGAAAGTCTTCAAACAGAAAAGTGAAAGTTCTGATATTATTATAATCATAATAGTTTATGTTGGTGATATTTGCATGGTGAATCATTTTCAATCCTCAAAATGCCGAGGTTTCTGTGTTCTTAATGTTATATTGGGGTTCATTTATATTATTTTATTTGTTTTCTATTTGCCTCAATGATTTCAGTGCTCCCATTTCGTTTCATACCTTTTTAAAATTAATCATTTTTTAACTTCAAGTTTTCTCCCTATTAACTTGTTAGTGACACATTCATTTATGATTTTTTGTGGATACCTTAGAGATATCAACATGGGACTTTGATTTATTACAATCACATTCAAATTATTACTATCAGTAACGGTAGAATCTGAGAATACTTTACTGCATTTACCCTTTTTTGTCCTCTGATATGTGTTATGTATTTTAATTCTAAATATACTTTAAAGGCCATAAAACACTAATTTCCCTTGAAATATAATAACATATTTATTCTTTCTGTTTCTCATCATTCCATCTGGCATTTTCTTGTTTCCTTCTGCTTAAAGAACTGCTTTTAGAATTTCCTTCAGTGCAGGTTTGTTAATGACAAATTCTCTTGCTTTCTGTTTTTGTTAAAATGGGTTATTTTGCCTTCACTTTTGATGGCTATTTTTGCTGGGTGTAGAATTCTAAGTTGGAATTTATTTTCTTTGATTTTCCTCATTTCTGTTGAGAGGTGGTCAGCTATTATTTCTCCTTTGAGAAAAATGCCTGTTTTCTCTGTTTTTAATATGGTTTTCTTGGTTTTAGATTTTAGCAGTTTGATTATGATATGGTATGGTTTGTGATGTGTGTGTGTGTGTGTGTGTGTGTCTGTGCCTGTGTGCATAGGCATGTGTTGGTGTTTATCTTGCCTGGAATTCACTTAGATTCTCTGATGTGAGAGTTGATGTCATTAATCAGTTTGTAAAGTCCTCAGCCATTATGTCTTCACAGATTGCTTTTGCCTCATTTTCTTTCTCCTAATAGTATTTCAATTACCTGTAAATTAGATATTTATACTGTATTCCAACATCTTTTATGTACTTTCCGATATTTTTCATTTTCAGTTAATGACTGGGCTTTTTTATTGACTTCCTTCATTTTACTAATCCTGTTTTATGCAATGCCTAATTGTCTGATAAGCTTATATATTATGTTCTTAATATTAGTTATTATGTTTTAGAGCTCCAGTATTTTCATTGGATTCTTTTTATAAATTCCAGTTCTCTGATGAAATTATTCATTCTTTGCATCTGTTTGCTCCAGCTTGCTTTTCTTGTATGTATTTGATAAACTCCTTGTCTTCTAATTAAAATACCCGGCTCACTGTGGATCTATTTGTGTTTGTGTTGTTTTTATTTAAAAAATTGCATGTTAGAAATATTATCCTGTGTCTTGTCATACCTAGTAATTTTTTTATTGAATTTATTTACTGTGTATAAAAATTTAGATTATGGAACATCCACTGTCTTCCTTCACTCTTTTCTCTACTAGGAAGATAAAGTGGGAGCTCACCAACTTAACCCAATAAGGGACTGAGCTGAATCAAGGCTGGATTATACTTCTCTCATTCACCTTTGTTTCTAGGATGGAGTCCTCCATGGCTTTCAACCAAGAGCCTACTAAGATCAACTGGGCCCCTCCCCTGATGGGTCTCACACTTTAATCCTTGTCTCCGTCACCAAAGGACTGTCAGAAAACTCCATCCGGCTTCTCAGAGGCTTTGTAATTAGCTTTTTATCCTCTCGTGTAGCTTCAGAATCTGGCATGTGTGTTGAGAAAACTGGCAGTATTTGGTTTTCATTTCCCTCTTTTAAGTGGGATCCTGACAGTTCAAGTCTTCGTTTTTGTCTCTGCAGGGCCACAAAAATATTTCTTCTTGTTTCTCTATCCCCACCTATAGTCTCTGCCCAAGTGAAGGTTGGATTCTTAAGTTCATTTCATGCACCAAGAACTGTCAAATGCCCCGAGAGAGAAGCTTCTTTAGAATATCACCCCAGCTTTATGAAGTTCTTCCTTTCTCTGAAATCTTCACCCCTTAGTTCTCACTGCTTCAGCAAAAATCTGATGTCTTTAAACAAATTTTGGCGAGTACTTCCTGCTTTTCTAGTTCATCTTGGCAGAAACCATGGTTTGCTATATAGGCTACTCCATCTTGCCCAAAACAGCAGAAATTTCAAACAATGTCATTTTACAAAGTAAATCATCTTAAGGGTGTTTGCCTTTCAATTGAGTGAGCTTGAGAAGCTGTAAAGGCTTTGAATTCTGGCTGCATTTTTTATTTATTTTATTTTTTTATTTATGTATTTTTTTTTTTTTTTTTTTAGCAATTTGGAGTGCTGTGATGCATTGTTCTGAGACAATATTATTAGCAGCTAAGAATGGTGGCTTTGACATCAGGGAAATCTAACCCTGGCTGTGCCGATGCAATCTTGGCCAAAGAATTAGATCTCTGTAGACTTCATTTTTACCATCTATCAAATGGGGAAGAAAACCCTGCTTTCTATGTTTGTAAGGAGGATTAGATGATAACATATTTATTGATTATTTACTTTAGCTATACTAAATGCCTTTCATATATTATCTAATTTTAATATGCTATGTACCATAGTACACACTAAGGATTCAATAAGGGATAGCAGTGTTATTACTTATCCTGATTACAACCCAGACCCTAATTTGGCTTCAGGTAAAATCATGAATCACCCTGTGGTTCATTTCTCATTCCCTGCCCTTTTAACTACAGACTATAGACAAGGTAAATAGAGGCCAAAGATAATTCTTTAGCTTACAATATTCATATTCATATTTTTGTGCTGCATTTAGCAATCAAAAGTATGTACATCAATAAAAACAAAAATAAAGCTTAATTATTAATAACCATGAGCATTGAGACAATGTAGAAATATGAAACATGTTTTCCCATGTACTTTTAAAAATAGCATAGCTAGTTTTATATGTGGGTTGAATATAGTCAAAACATCAGAAAAGTTATTCAGGATAAAGCCTTAAAATGCCAGGTTTTACTTTTTGGTGAAAATGACATGTTGGACTGCTTGCTGCCTGATGAATTTAAACCTAGACAGTTGCACATGTTTAGTTCACAAGTTGGGGAGCCTGTAGCTTTGGGTCTCAGTAGCTCCTGGGGTAGTATTTGCACTTCATTTCTGGCCCTGTATATCTGATTTGATGACATCTGTTAAGGAGACAGTGGAGGGAAGACATGCATATGAAATTTCAGTGAATACAGTCTGCATTTCAATGATCTGAGGCTGCTGTTACCTTGTCATTTATTTTGCAGCCTTTGGGGCTTTGACAGGCAATACCCAATCTGTTTCTTATCAGTTTAAATCTCAATATTTACTTTTAGATGTTTTATTTTAAAATCTTTAAAAAATAGAAGATTGTGCTTGTCCATGTCATACAGAATTTACTTCTTTCACATAACAAAAAAACAGATTTGAATAGAATATAATAAAGGGGAAAAGAGCCACTTTACATATAATGAAAAAAATTATGTCCAGTCATGGTGGTTCACACCTATAAATCACAGCACTTTGGGAAGTTAAGGCAGGAGGGTCCCTCGATCCCAGAAGTTCAAGACCACCCTGGGCAACATGACAAGACCTCATCCCTTACAGAAAATTTTAAAAAAAATTAGCTAGGCCTGGTGGTGCACATCTGTAGTCCCAGATACTCAGGAGGCTGAGGCAGGAGGAGCTCTTGAGCCCAGGAATTTGAGGTTGCAGTTAACTATGATGGTGCCACTGCTCCCCAGCCTGGATGACAGAGTGAGACCCTGTATCCAAAAAAAAAAAAAAATATATATATATATATATATATATATATGCATATATATATATATATATGCATATATATATATGCATATACATATATATACACACATATACATATGTATATATGTGTACACACATACACATACATATAAAGAGGAACAACATAAGTTTTTTTAAAAAAACAGAACTATTAACAAGCTATAAATGCTCACTTTTGCTTGATATAGTTTTCTTTCCACAATGGTTTGCAGTTGCCAACACCTAAACTGGAGGGTCTTTTTCTTTTTTTATTCTAACCATCTCCTAACAAGTGATTTTTAAATTTTAGGATGAATCCCAAGAGAATTGCTATTAGTGGTAGGTGCTGCTTACGTAATCGACAAGATCATTAAGGCAGATATTCCTCTAAATCAAAGTCTAGATCTTATATAACATGGATCTTGATACCTCCCTCATCAAGGGGTGGTCTATACACGGTAGCAGCAGCATCACGGGGAGCTTGATAGAAATGCACAATCAAAAACTCCAACCCAAATATAAGGCAGCAGAATCTGCATTGTAACAAGATCTCCAGGTGATCCATATGCACATGAAGTTTTGAGAAGCTTACCAGACTAGACCAGGGATTGACATATTTTTGCTACAGAGGGTCAGATATTAAACATTTTAGGTTTTATATGCTATTCAGTCTATTTTGCAATTACTCAGCTGTTATTGTGCAAATAGCACCAGCGACAATACAAAAAGGAATAAGTGTAGCCGTGCTATAATAAAACTTTACTTATGGACATTGACGTTTGAATCTTGTATAATTTTTACCTGTCACAAAATGTTCTTTTTTTCCCCAATTATTTAAAAATGTAAAATCCATTCTTAACTCAAAGGCCACACAAGAACAGGTGGTGGGCCAGATCTAGTTTGCTGACTCCTAATCAAGATTCTATCATTTTCTTGACCTTGACCTTTCTTAGGTTGCTCCCTGCCCTTGGTGCTTGTCTTAGGCTGCTTGGGCTGCCATAAGAAAATACCACAGACTCAGTGACTAAAATGATGGATATCGGCCAGGCACAGTGGCTCATGGCTATAATCCCAGCACTTTGGGAGGTCAAAGTGGGTGGATCACTTGAGGTCATGAGTTTGAGACCAGCCTGGTCAACATGGTGA
Organism: Pongo pygmaeus; assembly: GCF_028885625.2. NCBI lineage: Eukaryota > Metazoa > Chordata > Mammalia > Primates > Hominidae > Pongo > Pongo pygmaeus. The sequence goes on from NC_072390.2 coordinate 67,363,025, forward strand.
ATACCTGTCTCTACTAAAAATACAAAAATTAGTCAGTGTGGTGGCAGGAGCCTGTAATCCCAGCTACTCAGGAGGCTGAGGTAGGAGAATCACTTGAGCCCAGGAGGCAGAAGTTGCAGTGAGCTGAGATCATGCCACTGCACTCCAGCCTGGGACACAGAGTGAGACTCTGTCTCAGAAAAACAAAAAAATAACATATAATAAAATAAAATAATGAATATATATTTTCTCAGAGTTTTAGAGGCCAGTAAGTCTCATATTCAGGTGCTAGCACAGTCTGGTTCCGATTTCTTTTCCTGGCTTGAAAAGGCTGCCTTCTTGCTGTGTCCTCACAGGATATAGAAAGAAACCTCTGACGTCTCCTCCTCTTATAATAAGGCCACCAGATTTATAGGATTAGAGGCCCACTCTCATGACCTTGTTTAAAATTAATTACTTACATTACTTATGTAAGGACCTTATCTCCTGTTACTTTGAGAATTAGGGCTTTAATATGTGAATTGGAGGGTAAGAAGGCACAGCACAGTCCATAGCAGTGCCCACATCTTCTCTCTGACATCTTCTCTGACCATACCAACTGGAATCATTTTCCTGTCCGTGATGTCCCATTGTCATTGTCAACTGCCTGTCATCTTTGCTGCTTAAATTTGGCCTTATCCATTTATGACAGCACATTCTGTTCCTTCAAAGTAACTGCAAGCTCCCTGAATGCAGATGGTGCTGATCAAGGATCTAGTGACAAGTTCAAATGACTGCGTTGAGCTTAGAAGTTAATGATTGACTGATAGCAATGACGCAGCCTGACTTTTTCTGCTCTTGAGTCTCCCAGTTTGCTAAATGATTACAGGTTCCTTATGCATCCTTTTGGGCTATTTTCTCATCTCTAAAATGGGGGAAATGTGGATGTGAAGATACATCCAGCTTTTCTATGGAGGGATGAAAATTTCCTATTAGAGGCCTGTTTTGAAGACCCAGTCCTCTGTAGTATCAGGCACTTAGAAATGGCAGCCTTATCTTCACTATTTCATCTACTTTTTTGATGCAATAAGACCAACTATTTCATTTCCTGATCTTCTGATGGAGTGTCCTTTCTTCCCTTCCATATGCTTTCTGCCATCATATTTCTATTTGGCAGCCATCATTAACATGAGGTCCTTGCTTAACAGAGACCTTTCAGTGCATTTTATTTACCTTTAATGTTTTAACATTATTCACTATCCATCTTAAATATTAGGTCAGTATGAGTTGATTCCCTAGAGAGCCATTCTATTATTCCTCCCTTCTGTATATTTTCTAGTGTTTTTTCTAGTCCCTTTTTAATGACTACCCACACAGAGCTTCCTTCATTTGCTTTGGAAATGTTTACATTAGTGACTCATGGTGCAAACAGATGGGGACTTGGGTAAGGTCCTCATAAATCATTCTCAAGGGTTATCTATGTCACAATCACAATTTAAAGCTTTAGGAGAGACTGAATGAATTAGGGATAAACCCTATATATCATCTCATATGCTTCGCAGGCCTTTGGCTGAAATCAGCATGGATTGACACCTTTCCCAGCCTCCATTCTTCTATACTCTTAATATTTTTAGCTGGGACCAGGGTCCCTGATTTCATTATGGTTTTAGACATACAGTGCTGTTCCGGAAACGTTATTTTCACTAGTTTTTTTTTTGCTCACACCAAGGAGAAATGCAGGTGACAGGACACAAGTGTTCTTGATGTGTTACAAACATTCGCCACAAAGTGGTTGCACCCTATATTTCCTGGTTGAAGTGAGCTCTTGTCAAATGCCTGCAAACAATGCACCTCAAGTCAGGGGAGCAAGGACACGTGTAAAGGATTCATGAATGGCAAATGAAGACTGAACAGAAACACTTTGAGCAGAGCTGTTTATTAGCATCCTGAAGGAGTGATCTCTTAGAGAGGAATTCACCTCTTGATATTTCATTCACTCTGGACTTATCATGTGGGGAGTCAGGCAGTCCTGTAGGATTTAATTTGGAATAAGTGAAAAAGAAACAATTAGAACCGTTGTAATACTTGTTGCAGGGAATGCCAAACAAGCTTCCTTTGTTGTACAATTATTTTGGCGCTGATAAGTATGTCTTTATGCCCTCTAGATTGGTGTCTTAGATATTTCTCTCCCTACCTTGTCTTTCCATGTAAAAACTTTAGATGAATACAATTTTCTATTAAAAATTAACTTGTATCATTTGAAATTAGCATACATTAACATTTCTTTAAAACTAGAGCTCTGAAAACCTTTTTCAAAATGTCTCTCTCATGAGTGTGAAATGATTTTTTTTTAATCCAGCTGCAAGGAGAGAGGATAACAACATTTCTGCATTTCTGAGTTGTGTGACTTAGCCTTTTTGATTCTTAATTTCCTCAGCTGCAAAATGGGGATAAAATATTTACTCCCTAAGGTATTGAAATCCTTAAGCAATGTATACAAAGCATTTGACCAAGTAATTGACACGTGCACATATAAGATGGTCAAATTTTTTCTTCATTATTCTTTTGAATATTTGAAGTATGCACATTAAAATTATAGTAATATTCACTGGTTATAAAATGCCACAGATTCACTCAAATAACTGTGTAACTTTGAGAGGAAGGAAAAAATCATCTCTTAGTGAGAGCATCTTTATTTGAAATCTTTGCACGTTGGTAATTTTATATTAGAGATTTTGCTCATCAGTTTCTGTACAGCCAAGTGCATGGCTTTACACGTTGTTGCTGAAATGATAAGCAACAGCCATCTTATTCCTAAAGACTCAGCACACTTTTATTAAAGATGGAGCAGGTATCTGGCACAGAATTGGAGTATAGTAAATTGTGCAACAAATGGAATCAATTTACTGCAGCCCCCCAATACAGTCACTTTCTCCTTACCAGTTTCCAGCATAAACGTCTATGCACACCTTATATGAATGTACCACAAGTAGCTGAATGCCTTTATGTTGTCTCTCTAAGCAGTTTATGCCACAATGGTAATGTGAAAAATAGAGAATAACTATCAAGTTTCAGTCTTCCTGAATTGTATTCAGGAAAGCGGGAGAAGAGGGAATCACAGGATATCAGTGTTGGGTCAGTGCTTGGTGATTGCTGCTGACTTTTCACCAATGAGGAAACTGAATCACAGAGTAAGGAAGTGGCATGTTGGAGAATGCTACCTGAGAATGAAAGAGTCAGAATTTAAGCCCATGCCTGTCACCTCTGAGGTCCCTTTCTCTTTTCTGTATAATATATTGCTGTCAACATTTCTGAGTGGATAGTTTTTCTAATTAGTTATTGCTTAAGGCACATATACTTTCTTCTCCTGGAGCACATGATAGAAAACAGACGAAGGTATCTTCATCTACTATGTGCCATTTGCTTTGTATGCAGTTTCTCATTATCTGTGGGCAGTCCCTGGTGTCCTGATGACACGGATAGTACAGTTAAAAATTAAAAATGTTAATGCTGCCTCTCCAGGACCCACAGTTCGTAAAGAGACAGGGGCTTCAAACTTGTCTCAGATCCACTGATTCTTGGGGTACAGTTAATGGATAAATAGAAGTTCTAAATATGAGAAGTTGTGAAATCCTGCCTTCCAGCTCTGCATTTTTATGCATGATTAAAAGACACAGCACCTTAGAAACTTGAATTTATACTTCATATTGTATATAAGTTTGTATTATAGATATATATTCCAATGGATAACTTGGTTCTAAGCCTTTTTGTTTTGGTAAATTAGAATTAAAGAAATTATAAACTAGAAGAGGAATAATAGAGTAAATAAAGAAAAAAATGTTCAATTCACCTCTGCAGGGACAAGAATATTGACTATATCTCAAAGGTTGTGAGTTATAAATAAGAACACATTAATTATTTTTGTTTCCTTGGGGTGGGTGTTCATTGCTACCAGCCTTTCCTACGAAACTATGCATCTTGAAATATCTTTGATTCTCGACACTATTTAACATTTTTTCCAAATATGCACATTTTCAGGAAAGAGACCGGGTGATATCCTTGCCTGTTGGGTGGGACTCTATTTTAGATTTTCTGATTGTTATAATGATAAAATATACTGGGCCACTGAACATCTAGAATTGATCCTTCCATCCATTACACAGGAGTAAAGGTTGCTTGCATCATGCCTATAGAAATAGCAGGGTTGCAAATAGCCAATTCATTGCTGGTTCCAATTCAGAAGCTGACAAATACTTGCTTTATTGCCCTGCCACATGTGAAGTCAATCTTTCTGCCTACACAGCACAAGTCAGTAACCTACATAATTCTTCCAGGATATTCTAAAAGCCCTGAGGCGGGAGTTCATACTCTATATATTTGGCATTCAGAATCTCATATGGAAGTGCATTCAGTGACATCTTGGGAGAATTTCCAAATATACCAAAACATTTATTTTGCAATTCTTCCTATTTGCATTATTTAATTTGTGCTGTCTTGCTAATATTTGCCTTTGTCATATATTTGTCATATTATACATTTGCCATTTAAAAATTTGATGCAGCAATACAAACGTATTTAAGGCACTGTGCTGCTCAGAGGGGCCTATTATATATCAGGAGTCTGAAGAGTCAAATCAAATCACGGAGGATCTTCTTTCATACTCTTACTTATTTTACTGAGGTTTTTCAACATAAACAACCATAGCAACATCTTAAAGTCGTATCTCTTTGATTCCAAAGTGAAATACTCCATTGGTAAGACAATGTGGAGAAAAAGAGAATTAGAAGCCGAATGACTATACAAGTCATTGTTAAACTAGGACACTCTCGAGAGTAAAAGGGAGCTAGTAGTCATCACACTGCATGTGTTTTAGGCAAATTGGGACTCAGAGTCACCCTTGTTAAAGATATGTTATATTGCTGATCTGAACTGAGTTCTCAAAAAGAAGCCCAAACAAAGTAGTCTATTATTTGTTGTGCTAAATCTAAGCCCCTCTCTACTCAAAAATCCCCGAAATACAATATATTTGTACATAGATAAGTACACGTTTACCTATGAAAAAATATACAGTAGGAAAAGCATGCGATTGTGCTTCAGAGTTTATGTTCCTGAGTTCAGCATATTTCGTGTTCTCTGTAGTTCTGGTGACAGAATTTTCTCCTTGTTCCAGTCTGCTGAGATGAACATGGGTCCATCTCTTCTTGGCTTTGTCACTGCCCCATGGTAACATCTTCTGAGGTGCTCTTGTGCTCATCTGAATCTTAACTAGCCAGTCCACTCCTCTTGATTGCAGGGTCCTCCATTATAACCAAGAGGACCCTCTTGTTTCACCCAGGTTGGGTGTCTCATTTATGTCACTTATGGTCACTTGAAGAAGATATTTGGCTGCTTCCTGAGCCCTGATGGGGTATTCAGTCTACACAGGGAAACTGTGTTAGATGCATCTACCCCACCATCCTACACAGGTGAGTCTACTGCATCCTTCTCTGCCATGGGGAAATAGAGAGCTCTTTAGGGGTATGTATGCCATAAATGCTTCAAGTGGAAAGCAGAATAAAAACACCCTCTATTCTCAACCTTATAAACATAAATGGAGCATTTCTGCCGGTAAGATCCCACCAGTCCTTTCAGTCTTAGAGATACTAACCAGGATCTCACTGACTCTTCCTTCTTTCCCCCACCCCTCCCAACTTCCAATTCAAAGAGGAGGGGGGCTGGTGGGGATGATTGCTGGGTAGCCTGGATCATGTATTCTTTTAATACTCTACCCTATGTCTGTATCATGGCCTTCCCTCACCAATAAAAGCCAAGAATTTGACAGATGTATTCTCTGCTTCTACTTTTAGCACCATGGAGCCCTTGAGTCCAGCAGTGTCAATGGGAGAAGGTCACAGCAAAGTAAGAGGATGGGGATGGCGGGGAACATATTGGTAACTAGTGACTGGCTAGTACTTCCTGTCCTGCCACCCCACCCCTCTGAGTTTCTTGAGGGAGCAAGAAGCAAGTTCGTTAAGCTTTGAATGAAAGCTCGCAGCTCACGAAAGACTGAACAGAGTAGGGCCTCCTTAGACTGATGTTAAACAGAAGTAAAGCACAGTGGCTCTGGGGTCTTTCCTTAGAGTCATATTGGCTTGGTTGGGATCCCTGGCCCCTGCCAGCTTGGGATGACTGTATTTTATAGGTCAAAATCTATTGGAAGATAGAGCAAAATGAATTAAGTGATAGTCAGAAGTGGGATATCTCAAAATTATGAAAAGTTTATCTGCTCCGGTGTTACCACACTCTCTCCTCCTGCTTCCCTCCTCAACTTCTTCCCATTCTCTACCTTTGTGCCGCCCCTCCCCCCTGCCACCTCAGTGTAAAAGCCACCAACCTCAGCCTGCTTCTTCAGCTCTCACAACTTAAATCCCATGCACTGTCCACAGCAATCCGACAATTCTGGTTTTGGAAAAACCATCAATGTGTATCTTGAAATACAGTGAGCACCCTATTAATACCTACTGAATATCTCTCAAACTTTTTGTATATTTTAAAAACATTTGAAATGATCCTAGAAACGCTCAGAATAAAGCAGTCCTAATTGTTTTTCTTTCTAAAGACACAGCTGAAAGCCTCAAGAGTTTTAACAGAGCACCTATTAATTTCAGGGCAATTAGAAGGGAGGGGAAAGATCAGAGAATGTATCAACTTGCTGTAAGAGGCAAACCTGTGCAAATTAAGTTTGTCGAAATTATCAGCAAACAGTTGGTTTCTGTCTGCCCCTAACTGGATTTCAGCAGCATTTTATTCAGTTTCCACATCATAGTATTTTCATCTAATGCTCTATGCTTTTCAAATAATATTCATATATAATTTTGTTTTTAGAAAATCCCGTGACTTAAGGAAGATGATTCCTATTTCCACAATTTTACTCTCAAGGAAACTAAGACAGAGAGAAGGTAATGGAATTGCCCAGTTTACATGGCTACAGAATAGTTAAGATTTCAATACAGTTCTTCTCCCTTGGTCTCTGATTCTTCTCTAACACATTTAATTTTTAGAAGAAAATATGTATTTAAAGAAAATATTGAATCTTCACTAAATGTCACAAAAGAAGTTTTATATATATATATATGCATAATAGCATATATATATATACACACACACACAGACAATATCAGAGGAATTTAGATTATTTAATCACTTTCTAGTTGCTAGAGCAATCAAAAAATTGTTGACACCATAATTAAAGAAAACTGGTAGAATCTGCCCTTTTCTTTAAGTCCACTCCATCTGAGAATTGAGTTAAAGTTGAAAAATGCCAAGACTTCTATTTTGCCTATCTTGTGGACACATTACTTGACATGGGAGGGGTTTACTTTGAAAATTAAAATTGTAAAAATAATAAAATGAAAATCAGAAGAATGGCCGCCCCTCATGGGCACATCTGATTCCATCAGAATAGCATTGTTTTTTTCAAAGAAATTCTGAAACAGCTGTAATATTTTTGAAATACTTCTTAGTGCATATCAGTTGTGCTAAAAAAAGGTCGTTTATAAAAATCTGCAAATTTTATGGAAATATTTCCTTTCGTTGTGAGAAAACACATTTCCACATGTCACCATGTTCACAGAGCCGGCTGACAGGGTTAAGAAAAGTGTGAATTTATTAATGTGATCATAGCATCATCCTTTTATATTACCTATGCCATGCCAAATTCCCATAGGAAAAGTATTAGAGTAATAGTTGTCTTCCTCTTTGTTTTACAGCTGGATATTTTAATTTTCTATAATTATAATTTGGTGTATAAATTATTTGCATAATCCTATACTATGTCATATATTTTTTAAAAGACTTATTGACAAGCTGAAATTTGGAAATCTTCAGCTATAATAGAATACCTTTTTAATGTTCATGATTCAATATAAAATCCTTCATGTGAAGCATATGATTTATAATCTATTAGTTTTTTTAAACTATTTAAGTTTGACCTGTGAAAACCCATATAAACACAAGTCATGATATAATAGGGTTTAGCTGGATGGAATACAGTAATAAATAAAAGGTACACAAACACCATTTAAAATGCATATCCATATAAATGGTTAGGTTGTATTATGATATTGTCTTTGTAGATTCTGGTTGTATGTGCTCAGGACAAATAAAGCAATATCTATTGTCTGATAAAAGAAAATTATTAAACCAAAGGTATTTGCCTATGTTACTTCAATCTGAGTCACTATGATTAATGTTATATGATATTTTTCTTTAAAAATCTATTTTTATGTCTATAAATCCTCTTTCCGCACTCTGGAAATAGTATCTTTCTACCAAGAAATAAATATTCAGCCTTGCTGTTAATCAAACCATGATTACTGATTATTGTTATTTTATCATCTCTACTGTCACTGCTGGTCATAGATATAATTATTTCTTCATTTCAGTAAAATGTTTGAAGAATGATTTTAACAATGTAGTATATGCGGAATTTAAAGTGACAGTTGTTACAGATATCGTGTATCATTGATAGTTGTAACATTGACATTTTAAATAATCGTATTTAAAGTTCAAATTGGTGATGGATTCTATTGATTAAAGGGAGAAAAGTGAACCTTAAAAAAGTTTCTAAAAGAGAGCTTTGGAATGAATCCAAAGATGATATATTGCAAAATGCAAAGTGGGCACCAAATAGTTAAAAAAAAGACTAAGAAAATGAGGCTGTTTGTTAACCCAAGATAAGATGCTAATCCTTTATAGCCTAATAGGAATCTCATATCCTCCCCTATGAGTCTTATTCTCTGTTGAGCTTTAGTATTTGGTTCCCCCTTATTATTATTATTAATGTGAGCCAATCAGGTTGAACTAATTAATTTCTGTCAAATGAATCAAAGTCTGGTGAAGAGGACTAAGATGTTATTTTTTCTAATCATTTCAAATTTCTCCGAGTCAAATATATTAACACAGTGCTTGTAAGTGTATTAGTATAAAACTGATTGCACTGAAGGTTGGTGTATAAAAAGCTTTGACCAGGAAGAGATTAAGCATTTGCATTCTTAATATGTAAATCATAGATAAGAGATGGAATAGTAAAATGGCTAAAACTAAATCAGAGATAGTCCTGTAAGAAAACTTCCAACGAAACAGCAGTTTCTTTTGCTGAATTCAACAATTAACCTGTCCTTTACCAAACTGTACATTTACATGAGAAGTAAAGTATTGTATCTCCTGTGTTCCCAGCAAGGGCCACAAAAGTGAAGCCAGTCCAAGAAGTGTCTCTTTTGTCCATCAGTGTGTCCCCAGCTAAATCTTTTCTTTTGCTTTCTCAAATCGATCAAAATCTACCATTTCTAGAGTGATTGAATCCTCAGAGCATCTTTTGGTATCAAACCATTTTTTTTTTCTGGTTTCCCTCTGCTATTAGAAAATAAAATAATAATTTCAGGCCAGGCACAGTGACTTATACCTGTAATCCCAGCTCTTTGGGAGGCCGAGGCAGGTGGATCACCTGAGGTCAGGAGTTCAAGACCAGCCTGACCAATATGGTGAAACCCCGTCTCTACTAAAAATGCAAAAATTAGCCATGCATGGTGGCAGGCATCTGTAGTCCCAGCTACTTGGGAGTCTGAGACGGAGAATTGCTTGAACCTGGAAGCGGAGGTTGCAGTGAGCTGAGTTTGAGCCACTGCACACCAGCCTGGGTGACAGAGCAAGACTCTGTCTCAAAAATAATAATAATAATAATAATTATTATTTCATCCTAATCTATGGGGACCAGTATTTGTAAATGACCCTCTTCAATTAGAGAAGAAAGATGTCTGCTTTTCTGTAGTCTCATTCTGCTTAGGGCAGTGTTTCACCTACTAACAGTTTGTGCTCAGTTGAGGATCTCCTTATTTTAGTGTAGTTATAAATGTATTGGGTGGAGTAGAGAATCATGTTTATACATTTTATCATTAATACAAACATACCTAATTCGCCACAAAAGCTGAGAAGTTTCAGAGTTCCAGTCTAAAGAAATAAAAATGAATTCTTTCTATAGATATGTATAATTTCAGATTACACAGCATGCCTTTATATTAAATAGATGTTGAATCACACCTATAATATTATTTTCAAATTTTATCACTGAGCCACATAAAAGATATGAAAAAAGCTGGGGAAGTTTCAGAGAACAGTAACTCCATTGATTGGGGCTGTAAAGTACTTCCACACAGCACTGACTTTAAAAGATTGGGGATTTATATTCAGGAAGTGTTCAGATTTAGAAATGATATAATTGAAAACTTTGAAAGCATTCCTAAAGAGGAAAAAAAGTTACTTAATCCTGGAATACTAGTGCAGGAAATTTCTTCTTAACGTTTGAGAGGAGAAATATTCAAACAAATAAGATGCTACTCTACACATAAGTTATAAAAGAGACGTAACAAGGCAGTGTTCTGATTTACACAATTTACAGATGAAAAAAGGCTAGAAGAGGGAAGAAGATAATGACAGAGTTCATATGTTGCTTGAGCAGAGATGCAGCCTAGATTTGCACTGCCAAGCACAGTAGCCACTGGCCACGTGTGCCTGAAATGCGACTGGCGTGACTGACTGAGATGCGGGTCTTCAATTTTATTTCACTTTAATTGATTTTAATTTTATTTAAGAATTAATAGTTTAATTATAGGAAAGAAGTTTTTGAAGTAAGTTTGGAAGAACTTGAATATGTAAACCTGTCTTTTCAACTGTAAATTTTATAAAATCTAGAAATAGATAAAATATTTCCAATGAAAATTTTGCATTTGAATTGAAATGTGTTGTAAATGTAAAAGTATAGTAATACAAACAACTAATTTATTTGTAATGTGGTATTACTATTTTAGCTCATTGGTAAATGTTTAATATTGATAGATTTTGAACTGATAATATTTTGATAATTTAGGTTAAAATAAAATATTTTCAGTTAAAATAGGTTAGTGAAAATATTTTCACTTGTTTCTCTTTACTCTTTTCAAGTGGCAGCTCCAAAATTTAAAATTACCTCTGTGGCTCATATTACATCTTATATTTCCATTGGACAGCTCTGATCTGACCATGAATTGATTTAAGTGATTAGACCAATTAACAAAGTGTTTAGACAAGCCTATCCTAAGTTTACCCACAAAACTGAGGGGAGATTCCCTTTATGAGATGAATGTCAGCCCACAGCCCATTCATTGCCTTCTTCCGTCTCTTCCAGAACCTCATGGCTACATAAACAAATGTCCTACAACAGCTGGTTCACTCCAATTTCTTCTCCTATCTGCATTGACTGTCACAGCCTGCACCCACTTACCTGAAGGCATTTACTGCGATTTAGGATCTTGTGGCCTTATCTTTCTCCAAATTACTTTGAAGGCAGCAAGATCTTAGATGCTACACCCCCACGGATGAACCAAGTTGCCCCTCTCTTGATTAAGTCTAGTCAGCGTGGGCTGGGCACAGTGGCTCACGCCTGTAATCCAGCCCTTTGGGAGGCCAAGGTGGGTGGATCACCTGAGGTCTGGAGTTGGAGACAAGCCTGGCCAACATGGTGAAACCCTGTCTCTACTAAAAATACAAAAAATTAGCTGGCGTGGTGGCAGACACCTAGTTATCCCAGCTACTCCAGAGGCTGAGGCAGAAGAATCGCTTGAACCCAGGAGGCGGAGGTTACAGTGAGCTGAGATCGCACCACTGCACTCCAGCCTGAGCAATGAGAACAAAACTCTGTCCCCCTCGCACCCCTCTCAAAAAAAAAAAAAAAAAAAAAAAAAAAAAAGGTCTAGTTAGCATGACTGGGCTTCTGACTTAGGGCCACTCCTTGGTCCTTTCAGCTTAGCTTGTCTTGTAACTCAGGACCCTTTGAAGACATAAGCCCTTCTCTGAATGTGGCCTGCTGTCTAAAGTATGTGCATCCTGTCATTCACTGGCTAGCACTCTCCCAATGGCTGGAACTGGCCTTGCTTCTCTGCATTCCAGCTGCAGGCTCAGGTCCTTATAGACATCAGTGCCTGTAGGATCCGTGGCAGCCTGCCTGTCTCCTCTGTAGATTTGCGACCTTGGATTCCCCATGACACTGCTTGCCTTGCCTAACTTAACTGATGCTGAAGACATTTGGGCTTAATAAACACTGGGTTGCCCCTTAGAGCTTGATACTTTAATGGTCTATTTTCCTGGAGAAAGCCTCCTTACCGCACTCACTATGGTGCCCTTATTTCCACTCATTCCTAACTCTGACCCCATCTTCCTTCTTGAGCCATAGAGAGTGAACTGAGGAAACCTCTAGTTAAGTCAGCTAATATCATGGAGTGTTAACAACAATATATTTTTTGTGAAACATCTTTTTGTGCCCTTATCGTAGGGAATGTACTCTACTAGAAATGTCATCGGTCTTCCCTGGAATACTACTTCTGAGCATGAAAGGGTCTTCCCAGAATCTCTGAAGGTGCCCCACAGAGACAATCACCTATTGTATGTTTCTGTATGGTGAACTCAGCTCCTGTCTTAAATGATCCCTGAGAGAGTTATCATTACAGTGTCCTGATTTACAAACTTACAGATGAAAAAAAGCTAGAAGAGGGAAGAAGGCAGTGAAGGAGTTCACTTTTCTCACATAGCTGTAGGGTAAACTATAAAAAACTAATTTGTCTCTAAGTTTTTCAAGGTGAATACAACAGACCAGGTCTTTAACAAGAGTCTAGAAGGATCAGGAAATTGAAACTATCCTGGCTAACATGGTGAAACCCCGTCTCTACTAAAATATGACAAAATTAGCCGGGCATGGTGGTGCATGCCTGTAGTCCCAACTGCTTGGAAGGCTGAGGCAGGGGAATCTCTTCAACCTGGGAGGCAGACATCACAGTGAGCTGAGATGGCCCCACTGCACTCCAGCCTGGGTGACAGGGCAAGACTCTGTCTCAAAAAAAAAAAAAAAAAAGAAAAAGAAAAAAAAGAAAAATCTAGGAGACCTTAGAGCCTGGTTTGATAAGGGGAATTATGTAGATAAAAGCTCTGGGAAATAATTTGAAAGAAGAGAAGAAATAGTCTCTCATTTAGTATTAATGCATGCACCTCTTCGACGTGGGAAGGAAAGAAGGTACCAAAAGTGTGCAGCAATGGCTTTCAAACTGGGAAGGGGTTGAGGTTGTACTCCCCAGGGCCAGTTGGCGATTTCTACAGATATTTTTGAGTCAGGACCTGGGGGGCAGAGGAATGCTACTGGTGTCTAATAAGTAGAGCAGAGAGTTGCTGCTAAACCTCCTACAATGCACAAGACAGCCTCCATAATAAACAGTCATCCAGCCCCAAATGTCAATAGCTCCAAGGCTGGGAAGTCCTGCTTTAAAGTTCACCTACATTTTAATCTCACAACGTTTTAATCCCACATACAAATAGACTGAAGCTCACAGATATTAAATGATTTATTTAAAGTATTAGGACTAATTAGAAATGTGATTGGACCAGAACACAGAGAGTTTCATTTTCAGGACTGGCTTTCTCGTGCTAACATGCTGTCTTTCCCATTATTCACCTGTTCTTCTGAATTTCTTAAGAACAGTTTCATCAAACTTTTCAGGTTTGATGAAGCTGTTGAAAGGATGTCGCTGTGTTTATATGATGTGTAAATCCTGCTTTTCCTGAAACTGAATAAATAACACAAAGACAGCTCCCATTTGACAACGCTGGCCATTAAGCAGGATACAGGAAGTCTAAGTTATTATTCTTACTTTACCTGAAAGAAGCTAATGATCTCAGTGAGGAGACTGAGGTCAGCATTATGAGAATGTGTGTAATAGATTAGGGGCTTAGGACTCACCGATCCAACTATAAAAGAGTTGCACAATTTTATTATTTGATTAGTTCATCTTAGCCTTGTGCACTTGCCTCTACCATTCCTGTGGCCAAGTCCTCCATCTACATTTCCTCCTTAGCTGCTGCTTTTTATCAAGGGAATTATTTAATCTTAGTGCCACTAACAAATTTGGCCATTACTTTATGCCTTCCTCCTCCACATAATCACATGATTACATCTTACTAGAAGGGTAAGATATTCAGTATCCTGGACAACTGCTTTTAACTTCTCGCCTACTGAAGTTCTTTCTTTGCTGGATTTAGCTAGTTTTTAGGCCATAAGAAAACATTTTTGGCTTTACATTTTAATTAAATTTGATAATGGATGTTCTATTGGATTTTAATTTTTTCTTGGTGACATGCATTCAGAATCCATTGTCATATTTCTTGAACACCTACCATGTGCCAGATAAAAATTATGAACACTTAGTATTCAGTCATACATACCATAGGCAGAAGCCCTGTCCTGATGGAGCTTCCATCCTAGTGAAGGGTACAGATGGTGAACTAGTAAATATATAGTAGAACATCAAGGTATGATAAATGCTGGGGGAAAAAAGAAAGCAATGTAAAGGGATAGGGATTGACAGTGGTTACTGTTTTGAATGAGATGATCCACATCTCATTAGATGTGGTATCTGGAGGAAGAGTGCTAGGGATGATGAACAAAAATATAAAAAACCCTGAAGCCGACTGTTTTTTATTCATTCAAGAAATATTAGGAAGGCCTGTGTGGCCTCAGGGTGGAGAGAAGAAATGAAGATGGCTTATACCAATAGAGAGGGAGCTAGGAGTAGAAAATATAGATCCTTGTGGGCCTCTGATCCTGATCCTGTGATCCCTAAAGAGAACTGCTCTTGCTCCTCTGAGTTGAAAAACTATAGGTGGAACAACATGGGGGCAGGAAAACCAGTGAAGAGTCTATTATAGTTCTCCTAGGAAGAAATGATTGTAGCTTGGAAAGAAGGGATAGTAATAGACAGTTTGCTTATTTTGTTTTGTTCTTTTCCTAAGAATGTTCATAATACAAACACCTTACATTTACCATTTGCTTTTATATTTGGCAATGCACCATTCTAAACCACGAGACACAGCTTCCTGAGTTTCCATCCTGGATCCATCACTTGTTAGCAGTGTGATCTTAGATCTATAACCTAATCTCTCTGATTCTTTTCCTTCTCTGTAAAACAAAGTTAATACTAGTACCCACTTCAAAGGGCTGTGTGAGTTGAAATCTGTATAAAGCTCTTAGAATTATTACTGGCTTATGTTAAGCATTATGGTATTTTATTATTATTATTATTTGTTCTTCAAACAAACCTATAAGTATTTCTTTTCCTTCTAGAAAGCAGGTCAGTATTATTTAAAATAATATATGTTATATACATTTACTTATTTACTTTATAAATGAAGAAACTTAATCAACAGCTAATAGATGAGTCAGAATGCAAACCAAGTTCTTCTGGCTCTAAAACTAGGTCCCTTTCCTCCATACTACATGATGGTCAGGTCGTCAGATGCTACCCAAAGCTATTCATGGGCCTGCACTCCTCAGTCTGCTGTTAAAATACCTC
The DNA here is from genome assembly GCF_028885625.2 of Pongo pygmaeus. Lineage (NCBI taxonomy): Eukaryota > Metazoa > Chordata > Mammalia > Primates > Hominidae > Pongo > Pongo pygmaeus. Next base: position 67,378,390 of record NC_072390.2, read on the forward strand.
AATCACATTCAACAGATGTCCAGCAAAAGTTCTTTGAGGTTTGTTTCATTTTGATTAACAGAGAAGTGCTGCAGTAGGGATCAGGATGGTGAGAAGTAACCTAAAAGCCACAATTCCATCATGCCATTTTTCCCAGTATTTCACCTTCACAATCTATAGGTATCTTCTGTTCCTATTGCTTTATTTATTTTTGGCTTTCTCAGAGTAACTTATTACTTCCACAAGATAGTTTGGACTTTAAAAGCATTTTTAATCTATTAAAGACATTTTTCTTAAGAGTTACACTCTTCTCTTGACAATATAGGGTAATCATTTAATTATTTTTTGATAAAATCCTCTCTCTATATATATGTATGTATATATATATAAAATGCATTTGTGTATAGTGTATATATGTACACATGTGCATATATGTGTATGCATGTATATGTGTGTGTATATGTATATGTGTATAGAGAGAGAGATACAAAGTTATATCTGGGAATTTATTGAAAGATTCAGGATTGCTGCTTAGACATGGTTTTTTAACCTCAGCATTATTGATATTTGAGGCCAGATAATGCTTTCCTGTGAGGTGATGTCCTGTGCATTGTAGGATGTTTAACAGCATCCCTGGCCTCTACCCTCTACTGGATACCAGTAACACAGATTACCCCTCCCTCAGTTCTCAAACAACCAAAAATGTCTCCAGACATTACCAAATATCCCCTATGGGGAATAAAAATTGCCTTCAGATGACAACCACTGGGTTAGAGACTTGGAAATGTGATTGGTTTTATTTGTATGCATGAGACTGCTGATTTGTCTCCTTAAAATGTGAGCTCTGTGCCTTTTTAGAAAAGTCTGTGCTGCTTATTATCAAATGGGTATGTTATCAACTGAGTATAATTTTCCATATGCCTTTCAAATTTTCCAGGCATAAGAATAGAAATACAAATGTGATTGGCTCATTACCATTCAAATGGGAAATGAGAAGATCAAAGCTATATGAAAGAAGTAGCTTGATCGAAAATAAGTGGAAATATTGCCATATTTAGATCTAAATTTTAGTGACATTGTACCCTATCAGTAAAAATGTTTGAACATGAACTCCTCATCTATGTATCTTTATTAGAAAACAAATAGTCTTTCCCAGCAAACAGAAGAGGAGAGAATATTCCCCAACTCGTCCTATGAGGCTAGTATTGCCACGATACCAAATCCAGACAAATACAGTAAATAAAAACTACAGTTCAATATCTCTCATGGAGTTATCTGCAAAAATATTCAGTCAAGACAATGTGATATTAGCAGAAGGATAGACATATAGAACAATGGAACAGAATAGGAGGCTCAGAAATAAACCCGCATAAATATGCTCAACTAATTTTTGACAAAGGCTCAAAGACAATTCAATGGAGAAAAGGTGGCCTTTTCAACAAAGGGTGCTAGAGAGATTGTGTATCCATAGCCAAAAATGTAAGAAATAAAAAATGAACCTCCACGTATATCTTATACCTTATACAAAAATCAACATAAAAATAGATCATAGACGGCCGGGCGCGGTGGCTCACGCCTGTAATCTCAATACTTTGGGAGGCCCAGGCGGGTGGATCAGGAGGTCAAGAGATCGAGACCATCCTGGCTAACACGGTAAAACCCCGTCTCTACTAAAAATACAAAAAATTAGCCGGGCGCTGTGGCAGGCGCCTGTAGTCCCAGCTACTCCGGAGGCTGAGGCAGGAGAATGGCGTGAGCCCAGGAGACGGAGCTTGCAGTGAGTGGAAATAGCGCCACTGCACTCCAGCCGGAGCGACAGAGCGAAACCCTGTCTCAAAAAAAAAAAAAAAAAAAAAATATATATATATATATATATATATATCAATCATACAGGTAAAATGTAAAAGAATAAACAAAAAATTAGGATAAAGTCTCCAAGATCTAGGGCTAGGCCAAGAGTCCTCACACTCCAAAAGAACAATGCATAAAAGGAAAAATTGAGTCACTGGATAACATCAAAATTAAAAACTGTTGCTTTGTAAAAGACCCTTTGAAGAAGTTGAAAAGACAAACTACAGACTAGGAGAAAATGTTTTCAAACTATATCTCTGAAAAAGAACTGCTATGTAGATTATATAAGGAACTCTCAAAACTAAACAATAGAAAAAAAAATCCAGTTAGAAAATGGATAAAATAAAAAAAAAAAAAAGAAAATGGGCAAAATGAATAAAGAGGATACCCAGATGGCAAGTAAACACATGAAAGATTTTCAACATTTTTAGTCATTGGGGAAATATGAATGGAAACCACAATATAATGTCACTACACACCTAACAGAATAAAAAATAGTGATGACTCCAAATGCTTGTGAGGGTAAGGAGAAACTGGATCACCCCTACATTGCTGGTAGCATGTAAAATGGTACAGCCACTCTGAAAAACAGTTTGACAGGTTTTTTTTTTTTAAAAAATTCAAATATCATACAGTTCAGCAGTTGTACTCCTGGGCATTTATTTCAGAAAAATGAAAACTCATGTTCACAAAAATAAATATGTAAGTGTTTATATCAGTTTTATTTCTAACAGACAAATCTTTAAATAGGCTCAGCAGGTAAGCGGTTAAGCAAATTGTGATTTGTATTGTGGAATACTACCCAGCAATAAAAAGGAGAACTCTGAATAAGATTGGTGTGGACCACACCAAAGTTAACATTTGGGTGTGATACTTTATTATAGTTTTGCTAAATTTTACCATTAGGAGGAACGGAACAAACTGTACTTGATCTTCTTTATAGTATTTCTTACAACTGCATGTGAATCAACAATCATTTCAACAAGAATACATTAAATAAAAACGAAAAAGATAAGATAAAGGTGAAATAAACCATGTTATATAGTATTAATGATAATGGCTTAATACTGTCATATACATCAAAGTGCATTAAATACCTGAAAAAGTCATTATTGCCATGTTAGATATAGATTCATAGTTCAAATAGTCTTCTTAATAACCTTTATTTTTTTCCTGCCTTCACATTAGATCTGATTATATTGTCATTTAAGAAGTTACCTTGTTAAGAATTCATTCTACAAAGATTGGAAATGTCTATTCTTCTATTTTCCTATTTGCTTATACCTGCATATTACAATAATTATTTTCCACCTGCCATTTATTTGTAGGAATCTTTTTGAGGCACTTGTTCATTTTAAGAGGGTTTTTTTAACATAAGATAATCAGTGTCTGTGTAACCAGGCACGTGTAAGCTACCAGACACTGCAGCATGCTGAAAACAGTAAACAAACCAGTAAGAGCTCCACTGGCTTCCCTTGGCATCTTAGGACTCTACACTCATTTCAGGAAGCTTTACATGTGGACCATGTGACACCCAACCTCCGACTTTCAATAGAGGAAGGGTGCCAGAAGCAGTCTGTGTTGTAAACATTAATAGAGTTAAGTGTCTTTCATATCTGTTCTAGATGAAATTATTATTATAAAAAGAAGTCCAACATTTTCATCTTGAACACTAAAGGATCTTTCTTGATAGCTCCAGTGGTATTTACCAGTTCAGAGACCACTAGTTTAAAGAATAAAGCCATGTGTGGATCAAAAGGACTTGATACACTGCATTGCAGGTAGAGAGGACCAGGCAGTGAGAAAGCCAGCAAGGCGCTGAGTAGAATTTAGGTTAACTGAGTGCTACAAGCCTTCTGTATCTTACTTACGACCCCTAAACCCAGTTACTAGCTAATTGAGAAAGTCCTAGAAATGAAGACATCATCATATCTAAACACCCAAGTTGTGCCAGATAGCAACTCCTTAGGTCCAATTTATCTCTTTCCTTTTTATTAAGTAAACATTTTCTTAAAGTATAACACACAGATGGAAAAGTGCATATGTCATAAATAAACAGCTCAATGAAATTACTAAAAAGGAAAACATTGGCATAAACGGTCCCCAGATCAAGATACAGAATGTTACTAGCACTTGTAGGGCCCTCTTGTTCCCACTTTTCTAATTCTATTCCATGGAGAACCACTATCCTGATTTCTGATACCATAAATTAATGCTTATTTGGGGATTTAATTTTAAAGGGATTAGGAAATACATAGTGTTCTGGGTCTGGTTTTATCCATGCCATTGATTATGCTTGTAGTTCATTCATTCTCATTGCTGCATATTATTCTTTTAAATTATTATACCGCAATTTATTTTATTGTTGATGGACATTTTTTCCTTCACTTTCGACTATTGTGAATAGTGCTGTTAAATACATTCTTACATTCTCCTCTATTCTTACTCCAGATTGTGGCATTGTTTTCCTGTAAACTGTGGTACTAATTTCCCTAAAAAATCTTTGACACCTTATATTGAGAAAAGAAAAAGCAATCCTCCTAGAAACAATTAGCTTTCCTATCTATACAGTAATACAAATAATTCTTGATCATCTATAGAGTTTGAGTCCAAAGGCTATGACAGCAGTAGGCTGAGTAAATATGGGATGTTGAATGAGCCCTGTAGGTCTGAGATTCCATAAGACAAAGCCATTACCATGTGCTGGGAGGGGTCAAGGTAGAGTTCTCAAGGAAAGGTGGAACCCAGAGTTTGGACCTTGCAAGTTGCAATATGTATTTACAAGGAAGAGTAGTGTGTTCAAAGAAAGAGAAATGTAAAAAGGCATGGAATGAAAATATTATTGGCTTGGGTTGAACAGATTAGAACAGGATAAATTGTAAATTACTCCTTGTATCGTTTCCTCTTTGATTCTCCAATTTACAGGTAGGTAGTCATAGAATAACACTGAAATCCTTCTGCCTTGGTGTATCTTAGAAAATAAAACAAAACTGTGCTAGTCTCAGAAAAAGGGCAGTGCAGAAAGTAGATCTGAGTACACGTGAAATGAGCTGGCATGATGAATATGTCTGCTCTCACTTTCTCTTCTCTGTTCTGGTGTGTATGTGCCCACTTGCAAAGTGAACAGTGCTGGTAATTATTAAAACCATTCTTTGCTCATAATCTGAGAATGTTTGAAAACAGAGCCAGAGAGACAAAAATGACTGGACTCCTATGGTGCGTTTTTGTTTTATTTGCTTTTAAGAAAATATCTACCTGCCCCTACATACTGGGTTGAGGCTCCTTCTCACCTTACCCTTCTCTCAGGCAGATTAATCACCTTTCTAAGCATTTGAGGTCCTGATTAATTTGTGACCCTAAATGAAGGCCAGAGAATGCTAACCATGTCCTCTGAGTTGAAACAGTTTTCAGTAGGCGGATGAAAACCCATCTTGCTAATTATAGTTTTGGATAACAGATTAAAATATGTAGAAAGCTTTCCTCCTTAGATGATTAGATCTTTCTGAATGACAACTTTTCTATTTATTAGCTCTGCATGCCTTAGAAAAAATGTGCTTGTGTGGGAGAGCTCCAGAATGTACCTGCCAGATTGGGAGCAGACCTTGTATTCACTTGTGCGTTTCTGAAGCTCAGTTTACAGCTTTCCTAGGTTTCTCTGTTCTGCGCCTGGGTTTTGCTTATAAAGTAAGGTCTTGCATGCCTCAAGAAGTGGACTTTGTTAAGTGCAGTGCAGTTAAGATCTGCAGTGCAGTGGGGACTTTTTTCTTTATATAAATTTTAAAAAAGAAGCTGATGGGAGAAGTAAGAGCCCCAGGGAATGGATGCTTATGTGCAGATTTTGCTGATGTAGGAGAAGAAAAGGTAACTGTGTTTTGAAAAGACATGTGCAATAGTTTAATCATTTCCACTAGCTTTACTATTTACGATAGCTGGATAAGTTGCAATGAGGGACAGGCAATGGGATGGGGGAAAGTAAGAGAGGAACAGGTAAAGCAAAGTTAAAAGAAATGGAGAGAATTTGGTTATGTTTGCCTCTTTGTGTTGAATCTTTTTGCTCTAAATCAGGGTTTTTGCAGGTTTATAAAGTGGAGCCCAGGAGGGATCCACCTCAGCTGTTATCAGGCCATGACTATGTAATGTGGAACTGAGGATGGAAATAATAGGATGGCTGACATCTGGCTAATTGCCATTGCAATTGAAAGCTGCCTGACAGTTGTGTGAAAATTGCTTGGAGATGAAGAACTTTCAATGATCCGTGATGGACAGAAGTATCTGAGCAAAGAAATAGTGGGCAATGAAAAAGACGGCCTGGAGGACACGGAGGAAACTGCCTGTCATATTCTCTCCTCTCTTGTCTTCTCCTCCCATTGTATCTCAAGAGTAAAGCTTACTCAGTTAATGGCAAGTTATTTTCAAAGAGAAAACAGAAAGCAGAGGTTTGCAAGTCTAGAGTTATATTAATTTGCTTTAATTTTGCCTTCACCCAAAGCCTACCGAAGCACCAGTCATGCAAGGGTCTCTTCCTAAACCAGTGCTTCCAAGCTGCTCAGTACCCAAGCCCTCAAAACATGAGCCCCCAGTGCTGCCCTCCACAGTGATAACTCCGGGTCCTCCTCCAAGCACCTAGTGCTGAGAAGTGACTTCTGAATTGTCAAGACATTTCCTATGAACGGTCACTCCCAGAACAGGCTTGCCGAACCCTGTAGCATAAGTGGTTACTACTATAATCAATAAATCCAAGTTAACTTACCTAATCAACATTGTCTCCATCGCTTCCCATCCTCTCAACAGAGGCTTCTCAGGTAATATGTATACATTTTAATTTTGGCTGTGTGGAAACCATTGTTGATCATTAAATAGAGTAATATTAATGGTAGGGTTTTCTGGAGATGTCCAAGATTGTGGATCATGGTCCTAAAGAAGAAATTTGTGGGGAGGCCTTGCTTTATGAAACCCTTCACACCACCCCTGACTTGTGAGGAGGGAATAGCTGCCTACTGCCTGATCTAGTTCTTTTTATGCCCCTATAAATATAGTCTTTCAGATTGAATTTTAAATACTTTTTGTTATACTATGATGAGGTTTTTTTTTAAGAATTTAGGCAATGATTTTTTTTAATTTAGAATTTCCTAATAGTGTTAAGGGCCAGAGAATCAAAGTATTCTTTCCGTTTTATAACATTGGTTAAAAGTGCCTTACAATAATAGTTTGTGTTTTGCTGCTTTAGTTAGTGTTGTTCTCATGCATGAGTTATATTGCTGTGGTCAAAATCTGTAAACAAATTCTTTGGCCTTACAAAAAATTTTGGAAATTGCCATATACTTTCCTAACAAGTAATTTTACTTTCTGTTTAATTATGCAAACTTAAGGGGACTATTGAAGAAAAATAGTGTATTTTTCAGGCCAAAAATATATATGGTGGTATATTTTAAGCCAAAAATTCTGTTGAGAGAATTCATTTTGTCTAGGAAATATTCGTATTCTTTTTCTCACTGTGCATGTGTACATTCAGACTATGATGCTCAGGATTTGAAAAAAAAAATGCATACTTGAATTGTGATTTTTTTTGATATTTAACGAAGTTAGTTTTTGTAATGAGAGGAAATTAATAAAGTGTTTTGGAAGAAACTTAACTTTATATGTCAACCTCTGGGTCAAATATATTCATTTGAGGTTCACATTAAAACTCCCATCATGTTCCTTGAAACATTAAAACTCCCATCATGTTCCTTGAATTATTTTAGTCATCTTGGGCTGCCATAACAAAACACCATGGACTGTTTGCTTTAAACAACAAAAATTCATTGTCTCAGTTCCGGAGGCTGAGAAGTCCAAGATCAAGGTCTGGTAAGGTTCAGTTTTCAGTGAGAGCTTGCAGATGGCCATCTTCTTACTGTGTGCCTACATGGCCCCATCACCAAATGCCATCACCTTGGGAGTTAGAGGTTCAATATATTCATGGCAGGGTAGGGCGGGGGATATCAACATTCAGTCTATAACAAAGGCCTTAGGACTCTGCTGATAAACTCTGTATTTGTCTTCAGTTTGGGGAAGGTATACAGGAATCTGGGTTACACTAGTTTGAGGAAGTTATCGTAATTTTAAAACTAAACTGGAAAAGGTGAATGGTTTGCTCAATGGATTGTTTATTAATAAACAGCAGCTTTCTCTTCTATGTTGACTAAAGGTGACATAAAACTTCATATTGATTAGTAGCTGAGTTTCTATCTCTTATCCTACTACTGCCTCTCCAGCCAAAGCAAATTGCAGAGTTAAGATGGCACTCAATAAATATTTGTTGGAAGGATTAATGAATAAATGAAGAATTTAGGCAAAATCTATCAAGCCTAAAAAAATGGTCCTCAATCTTATTCAGTAAACATTGTCTGCAAGCTGACTTTGAAAAAGAGCAATGGAACAGAAATGCCCAAATTTTAAGAAGGTTATGACTTAGTTGAAAAACTGAGAGATAGAATAAAATTACTAAATAATCATAAGGCAATAACAGATTAAGACATAGTTTTGGGTTACTCATGGATAATTACATGGTCCAGGGATAATTATCTACAGATATAGCCATGGCAGTATCTACCTGTACATGGTTTTACCATTTCTATAGGATAATTTTTATTTGGTTCAAAATAAAATCAAATACATTTTTACAGGCATTTTGTCTAGATCTAGATTCCATGGAAATTCTGGACATGCCCATCATTAGACACAATAACCAAGTTGAGAGATGCCTCCTCTTGTTCTCTTCCAGGTGTAGTATCTTAGTGCTGTCCAAGGACTACACCAAATTCTCAATGAGACCCCCGATCAAGAACTAACAACACTCTCCCAAAAATCTCTCCTTTTTTCTTTCTCTAATTTCAGAGTGCCAGATAAAATATAGGATACCCAGTGAAATTTTAGAAAACAACAAGTACTGCATATTGCATTATTTTCTTATATCAAAAGTATCCTATTTTTATTTGCCAAATTGGCAACCTTTCTGTGAGACTGTCCCAAGTGCCACTTTATCATTGCATTGTAATTTTAACCACCCTTCAAAACACAGTCTATTTGAAAAAAAGGATTACACTCATATATAAATGTCTCATAGCTAGATTAATGTATAATCATTAAACTAAGTAAATTTGTATATTTATATTTATCCAGAGGATCAGTCTTCTGGAGGTTAATTTTGAATATAAATATTTTATAGTACCCCACCTCAAGAAAGAATTGATACTTTCTTCTCAAGTTTGAATGGTCAAGAAGAGGTTGGGTGTGACAATCATTGTGGATCTGTAAGAGTGGTAATTCTAGCACCACAGTTTGAGAACAGGACCCAGCTATAGAAAGCATGTGATAGTCATGGCCACAGACTAAAATTATTCTGGTAACATTGGTATGAAGTGATTGTTCTGATGTGCAGAAACATTGATCTTTTTATTTACTTACAGTCCTCTGAAATGTGGACAAAGAACACCGGGTTAGGAGTAAGGAAACCTAGATTTTATTCCCAGATCTGTCATTGTTTTTTAGGTGGTTGCAAGTGTACTGGGCCTTAGTTTCTCACTTGCAGATTCTACATGATTGCATCTCAACTTTATATAAGAAGCAGCTGAGGTGTCTAGGGGAACATGGAGATTTCTGGGTTTCCCATCAGACATTTTGATTCTGACACCCTAGGAGTGGGCCAGGATGATGAATATTTTTAATAAGCACACAAATTGATCAAATGCAAGTAGTTCTGTACCACACATTGTCAAACTTAGAGTAGATGACCTCTCAGTCCGTTTCTATTTAGTTTTACAAATGTAGACATCTGTGATTCAAAGAAATAAACAAACTTGTTTATCTAGAAGTGTGTTTTCACTTTTTAGAAACAAATTTTTATTTTAGAAAAATTGAAAAATATAGAAACATAAAAAACATCCATTAGAAGTTTAAACGTCTTATAACAATCCCACAAAATGCACAAAAGCCAATTTCAAAAGCTGCATTAACTCTACATTGTGAATGCCTCTGGTTACTTGTTTATTGGGCAACTTAATCTAAAAAGGTTCTTTCATGAATTTTCATCAATTTTGCAACAAAGCCCTGTTGCAAATTGTGAATTATGCATTAACATATGTTCATGCTAATTTATACACTGGTGACAGGTTTTTGGCATGGGATCAATAACTTACAATTATAATTTTTAAAGTTTGTTTATTAATACCATCAGAGGACTTGGGATTATCATTTAGTTAACAATGTGTAATTTGAACCCAATTTTTTAAAAAGAGCAAATTCTGCAGTTGTCTTAAGTCAGTATATTTGTCCAAGGAACAACAAATGAATCTGAAACTAACAAGATAAATGCTTCCTGCTCTTCTCAATTAATAATTTTTATAGCTCTGTAAGATTGCCTGATGTTGGTGTCTTTTCATCAGATGTCAATGCGGGGTGTTGTTACACCAAGTTTCTCTAATATCTAAATAATTATAGGCAAGCCTATTTAGGTCACAATACTTAAAGATAAAAATTATAATTTCAACTAGCTGCTTCTGAAAATTTAATGTGATGCTTCATTTCTTTATGCATATTCTTTAAAGTTAAGACAAAAAATTCCTAAAAAGAAATCAGAATAATCTTAAGAAGCTTCAATAGTATGTTTCTCTCTCTCCAGTATGCTTTTATTTAAACACATTGGTTTGTAAATAAACCTTCTTTTGAAAAGCCCTGGTATACAAAAAATATTCTAACAAAACAAGTAAATTAGAGGTTGATTATTTGCAATGCTTCAAACATTTTCTGCTTTAAAAATATAACTGCATTTCCCTTGAAGAAGCTCCTGCTTATTACACTGAAATGAGATTTGTCTCAAATAATTTTATGCCAACTTTTTGGAAGCACATTGTTATGTAAGTGGAAGCTCAGCTTTTCTATACACAGCAAGTATTTGATCAATCACTATTACTAATTTGTAGAGAGGTTTTAGCTACCACATCTGATAATTATATTTCAATATTTATTTTATAAAAATGAAGTTACTAAGAATAAATCAATTATATGCTCACTTTATCCCTCTGGTGATGAACAGTGGAGCCAAAGGGAGTGCATGACCTTTGAGTATGCTTGCTGTTCATCCTTATTAACATCTTTGCAGGTGCGCCTTGCTGGTGGTGGGAGAGGTAGGAAAGAAAACAGCATATTTTTCTAATTAGCAGTTCTATATCAGATAGCATATAATAGAAGCCCAAGGGTAATTATTCCTATGCCCACAATATGAATTTTTAGGTTTTTAGATTTTTTTTTTTATTTTTGGTCATAGAAGGAATACAATTTTGAATAGCAAAGAGCTGATTTTAAATCTTGGTTCTCTCCGTTGTTAATAGTGTCAAGGTATGTATCTTCTCAGAGATTTTGCTTCTTATCTTTAAAATAAACATGATAATGCTCTGTTTAGTGGGTTCTTGTAAGAATAAAGTTAAATTATCTTCATATATATATCCTTACCATTCTCTGGTATTTAGGAGGCAATTAGTCAACATTTAAATGCACATTTCCATCCACTCTGAAATAATGAAGCTGTCCCTGTGGTCCTGATTTGAAACCAAAGCTTTCTATGTCCCCTATAGCCACTAGGATGTCTAGTCTATATGATATCATTCTGCATCTGTTGGTAGGTTGCTTTACATTTTTTAGTAAACCTATATGATCATCCAAACTAGCCTGGTAGAACCTTTAGCCCCTTTCATGTCCATCTTCCACCCTCTGCACCACAAACCTCCCTACTCCTACCCATCTGTAGCAATCTGTCACAAGCATTGTCAAACTGTGGCCTGTGGGCCAAATCCAGCCACTCACATGCTTTTGTAAATAAAGATTTATCTAGATATAGTCATCCCCATTCATTTACACAAAGTGGATGGCTGCTTTTGAACTGCAATGGTTGGGATGAGTAGTTGTAAGAAATCTGACCGCATAAAGCCTAAATTATTCACTATTTAGCCATTTGCAGAAAATGTAGACTGTGGTCTGTAGACTCTGGTCAATTCCCTAATAGAGTATAACTAGGGTTTTTAAATGTGGTAGATTAAAAATTAAATACTTGTTGACAAATAGATGCTGATTAAGTGGAGAACAGAAAAATATGATAGTTATTGTCATAAACAGATCTTAACTCTCCTACTAAGAATGATGACAATAAGGACAGAAAAACAAAGTAATTTAAGAGAAATAACAGAAAGATGGAAGCCAAAGATGATGAATCCTCCATTAACTGCTATTGCACCTTATTTGAGTTATGTTATCTTTGTTAGCCTCAGTTTTCTTATCTGCCAAATGAAAATAATAATTTCTGCTCGACCTAACACCCTAAGGTCCAAATGCACATTGCACTAACTAATGATATTCTTACATTATGTAACCTTTATTTTCTTTATATAATAATGACTCCTAACTTAAATTTAGAATTCAAGATGCATTCATTCTTCTTTTCTAAAAGTTTCATAAGAAGTGGTGGTTGTCCTTGTAGGAAAAGCTAGGTGTGAGTTGAGCAAAGATAAAGAAGTATCTTTAGACAGTGTTTGAGGATTTAGTAAACCTTATTTGACATGGAACAAAATTTCTGGCAGGCCCAACAGAGAGAAAGAAGGGAGAGTGTGTGTCAGATAAAAGAAAGCAGAGCTTGGAGAAAGAGGAACTAAGGGGAGGAGACAGATGGCCAATGGCCTTGCAATGAGAATATTGAGTATGGTGAATTATTAGCTGTTCAGTGTTCCCAACAAAATCAGTGACAGCAGCCCCTGATATACAGGCAATCAAAGGCAAGATCTTCAGACACCACAAGGGGCTAGAAAACCTGGTAGTTGGTAAACAATTCAGAACATTTGATCTTTAAGAGGCTTCTGGGGGCCATGGAATGGGCACTGATCTAGAATGCAGAAGCCATTAGATTTAAGGCCATCCTTTTCTATCTCATGTCATCATGGGTAAGTCTCAGTTTCTTCATTTGTAGATTTAGAATATCTTCCTTATGTACTTCATGAGACTTCAAAGAATTTAATGAGGTAATTTGTATGAACATGTTTTGAAAACTCTTCAATTATAGGCCCATATTATTATTTTATTGAGTATAATTGCTGAATAACTACCGAAGGACATGGGCTTTTAGTATATTTCTAGAAAAGTTGATAGATTTTCTGCCTGCACAGACACAGTTACACACACACATGGCCAGACTTATTTCATAGATCCATCTATTTTGGTGATATGGAAGTAGGAATATAGTAAAATGCTCTCTCTGTATTAGTCTCATGGGTAATTATTTTTCTCCGATCAGGTTACAGGTATCCCCAGAAATCTTCAGAATACAATCTGCAGGTGGTGTTTATATATCCAAAGTCACATGCCAATGCTTTATTATCCAGTGAGCAAAAAGAAAGCTCAGGGAACCTTTTGGTAAAACTGGTGCACAGGGATGACATTATTCTTACAGGTGTGTAACCTAAAGCTTTTACTGGGTTCCATCTATCTGGATTAACAAAGAGCCACATTACAAATGATTCTGTTCCCTCTGTGATAAAAGAAAAAATTACTGAGAGGGGTATCATGTCATAAGACTAGAATACTAGGTTTAGAGCAATTTGTTCTTCTGTTTTTCAACTATGCAGTAGTGGTATCCATATACTGTATTCAGTCTACAGGCAATGTGATTAGAAAGAAACAAACATAGTCTTTTTTGAAACAAAGAAATGTTATGCATTAATACATGAAGTGGTGGTTCTTTTGCTATAATAAATGCATAGCGGGTGATTCCACCAATGAGCAATTTGTTGGAAATGTTTTATTGGTCATGATTTATGGATGACAAGTTTGAGTAATTGTTAAGCTTAATTGCACTTAAATGATGGATTTTTTCCTCAATTGTTTATTTTCAGGGCATGGATGAAAGCAAATGTGTTAGAAAAATGCAGAGTTCAGTGGTTGCTAAATGAGCTTATTAATGTTTACATATGTAACAATTTAGGCCATTAATATGTATATGTTGGAATGAGATGACCATCTCATCTCTCAGTCTGCAGAAATTCCTGCACAAACTATCACTATTTTATTTTTGGATAAACACAGAGCTGTTCTACTTCAATTACAAATTCAAGTTGTCCTGAGATTAATTTTGTTCTGTTTGTGGCTGGTAAAAGTATTTTCAAGAAGAAAATGAAATTACTATACCTATTTGGCATGCACGAGGGCATTAGGTCAAGAGCATCTAGCCTCTGACAACTCTGGGGAGGGAGAGCAACTGGTCAGATCCCCAAAGGCTTGGCCTTATTTTCACAGAATGATTTTCTAGGCAGCCCATTTTACCTTTAATACAGAGGGTCAGCAAGGCAAATTTGCCTGCCTTTCCAAAGGCCAGAATGAAACACTGACTTTCTAAGCTCTAAAATTTTCTTGTTGCCCTTTATTATAGAATCTTGTTATGGACTTTATGGCTGAGGGCACACATGGTTTAAAATTCTCAGATATGAATATTTGTATAATGGATGGAGCATGAGTTAGGTTGACCTCTTGCAAAACAAAACAAAACAAAACAAAAACAACTTTTTTTCCTCTCATTTTCCCAGTATCTCATTAGCTTTTCAATAAATACTTGTTGCATGAGTTATATCATTCTTCAAAAATAAGGCTGATACATATGTGCATATATATATTCCAAGATATATTTCAGATATAATGTGCCAGATGCTTTTTGTTGCTAGGAACAGAAATTCACTCAGTTGAACTAAGAAATGAGAGATTTATTGTAAAGATACATATGAAAATAAGGAAGTAAGGAATTTTGACCATATTTCTGAGTTTTATACAAGAGTCTAGAAAAATCTGCACTACTAGGTTTCCAAGAAGAGCAGGTACACTGTTACTGCCAGGTTCTCAAAGACTGGAGCCTGGATTAAAAGCTGGACCTCAGGAACTGGGCAGACAGCCTTTTAAGATCCATCAGCCCTGGTGACCTGATTATCACATTACCCCTCAAGAGTGGGGCTGATCCTCACCCTAAGGTTTCATCATCAGGGAGATAGCACAACTCTCCACACTTCTGCTTGTCTGTTCCTACTGTCACTGACTTCTATGACGGGGCTCTGCTGTCTGCTCCTACTGTAACTAACTTCTATGATGGGGCTCTCCTGCCTTGTGGTTTCTGCTTTCTCACAGTTTTTAGTGCTTCATGGACTCTGCTTACTGCATGAAGTCTACAGCTGCTCAACTTTATGTTTCTGCACAAATTTGCTGAGATGAAAATATGACTGGTTTAGTTAGTCACCAATATTCCAGTTAGGCCACCAGTTATCATATAGATTTGCTACACTTGAGTTACATGCCCGATACTTATCAACTGGCTGTCACCAAGTTGATACGAATGACAAACTGTATGCCCCCCTAGTGCCAATCTGTAGACAAGAGGCTGGGGACTTTCTAAGTCTCAACCTTTTTCTACAATGTGGCTTCTCAACTGACTGTGACAATTAGACGTAGGCCAATATTCCAGTACTCATCTTTGTACCTGGTTTTCTAAGAGAAAAGAAGACATGGTTTCCTAAATGTTATTGCTATTCAATAGTATCTACAAAAATTAATTGGTCATCGTGATAGAACTGGTCTGTCATATTAAAGAAAGAGCAATCCCATTCCTATTGCTCCGACATTTTAAGCAGCTGTTTACAGCAGTAACGCACTGTTATTTACTCAAGTTCTTCCAGCTTTCTTCAAAGTACATTTCCTTTTCCTGGGAGTTTCAGACTCTGTCCAATTATTAAACTCACTCATGCCAAGGACTTGCAGATATAATAATTATTCTGGATCATATAAGTCCTGCCCTTGAAGATGCATCCTCCTCGAGCTGTCTTCTTTTCCACCTTCTTATCTCTCTTCTTCTGTGGATATGAAGATGATAATGTCTGCTCCAGGAAGACTTTTTATGATGTGATTCAGAGGAAGAAATGCATCTACTTCCTTTAACCCATTTACATTTCTGGAAAAAAGTACCATGGTTAAGTCTTCTCTCCAATGAAATAGAAAATTTTAGCAAAGTCTATAAAACAAAAATCTCTAATAGAAAGCTATAGTCAAATCAAAAACCCTCAAAATTTTGAATGCAATTAAATGTTAATATATTTTAGTGAAATTATATGATGTATATATGACATAATGAAATATAAAAATAATATAGTACGTGTTCAAGCACTTGTAGTTTATAAATGTTTTCGTGTGAATTGCTATGTTTCATTCTTGCACCAACTCTGTTAAGTGGACAAGAATAATGTCTCTTCAAGGAATGGTACATGTTTTACACACACACACACACACACACTCACACACACGCACACACGAGCTAAGGCATTTTTTGGATGTGGAGCTGTATGAGGCTGACAGCAGTTAAGTGATTTGTTCAAGTTCATTACAAGAAAAACAGTAAGTTGGAGTGAAAAAACATAAGCTTTTGAGTGGGTCTGTCTGTGGGTTTAAACCCTACTTTTACACTTTCAAGTTTCATGACTTCGTGATAGTTACTAAACATTTCTTAGGAAGTCTCAGTTTTCTGAGATGCAAAATGAGAATTGTTGCAGAGCTATAATGAAAACAGAGAATGTATGTAAAACATACTTAGTAAATGGTACATAAGAGGTGCTCGGTAGGTAAAACTGGAACTGTTGTCTTTTTCTTCAGTGTTCTTCCTACTCCACTGTACTTCAAGAATTAAAAATGTCATTTTTTCAGGGAAAATGAATGAAATTACCAAAAACTGAAGAAGATATGTCTTCATTATCTTTATCCCAAAGCATTTACTTGGCATCCAAAAACATATTCAGAACACTGTGCTAGGTAATGGAAAAGTCCTAAGACACCCAGAGAGAGATTGTTTCCTTACTCTCACAGTGGATGAAAAGTACTGAGAGGCAAATGAGAGAAGATGCCTATGCCAGCTTCCCACAGCATCAGTCTAAATTATTTTAACAGGCTTTAGTGACCTCAAAATAGCAAGAAAGCCTTAAATGTAAAAGACCTAGATAGGTGATGGAAGATAGAGACAAACACTGAAATTTCAGCAAGAGATATTATAGATAAATAAGGACAACTTGGCCTCTAAACATCTTCTATTTACTGCACAGTTCCTGTTAATTTCAGTATCTTTGGGGTACCCTTCTAAGCATTCACACATCTACTCTGAAGCAGGCATTGCTTATAAACAGCCTTCTGTCTGCTGAGCTGTTTCATGGGGAATTCCTTATCACCAGGGCTGCATTTGAACTGATGAGTCAAGCAAGCTACCTGGTGTATTATCAGTTCCTTCAAACTTGCTCTGAGATGTGTGACACGTGTAGAAAATAAAAACCTAAGACTTTGATCTACAAGGATGCAGTATTTGCTTGGCTCCAGTAAGAAAAAGAATCCTCTAGAAATCCTAAAAAGCAGACTGGAAAAGGCTGAAGTTATCTTCTACATTTGCCAAAACTTACTTAACACCAGCTTTAACTAAAAGAAATATGATAGTCAAAAGACAAACCAATTTAAATATATTTGAAAGTAAGGCAATATATTCATTACAATATGGTTTGTATTTGGCATTTAAAAATATCAAACCTCTTTGCCTAGAGAGATGTTTACTATTTCATACTATCTTCCTTCTTAAAGTAGACAATTGAAATATGTTTCTCTCTGTGCGTGTGTGTGTCTGATCTATAGCCTGTCTGGTCTCCATAGTTTTAATGAGTTTTCCATTTTTTTTTTCTTAAACTCTTCTTGGCTGGTGAAAATTAGTCAATACTGCTATCTTAGACTATTTCAACGACCTCCCTTGACATCCATACTCCTACCTCCCTTTTGTAGTTTCTTCTGCTTCATTGTTACTTATTGTCATTACTTTCTCTGAGGCTGAGTATCTGTACTAATACCTCCTAAGGTGTTCTGGAATAGTGAAGCCAATTCTATATTCTATGTTCAAGCATATTCTTGATCTTAAAAACAAAAAAAGATAAAGAGAAGGAAATTAAATCTCCAGAACCAACTCACTATCTTATGCAACTATTGCCTTCTGTGAGCCAGTCTCATTTCCATAACCACCTCCTCTTTTTCCTTTGCACAATGCAAAAGGTAGAGATTTCATGCAATTTTTATGACAGTGACTTAGCTCCCCTCACAGCCATCATCAAATCTATAGGTATATTGGAGTGGCTCCTGTGCTTTTGCATGAATTTTAAGGAATGTGTACAGAACTTAATCTAAATTCAAAAATGATGCTTATCCTCTAGTTTCTTCTATTATAGGAATAAAATAGTTATGTTGGCACTTAGAAAAAAAAGTTCAAAAAAAGCATCCTAGGCATATACATTTTGCATGTGATTAATGTGAGGACTTCTTATCAAAGTTATATCCATTAAATCTCTCAAGAATTCCTTAATTTTGTTTCTTTTTAATTTGTGGAAGCTGGATAGATCACATTTAAAATTTTACCAAAATAAATTCAAGACTCAAGAACTCGATCCATTGTTGCCAATTGTTCTGTGTAGTATGTGTTCAAAGTACAAAATAACATTAACACTAATTTGGATTCAAATGATCTTTCTACACAAGGCAAATGACATTTTAAGACATATTCTGGGAGCTGGATCTTCTGTTTAGATGCTGCTAATAGGGAGACAACAGCTGAGAAACGTGCATCACCATTGACTGAAGGATATGTGTGTGGGAAGCCCTTTTTTCAAATGAGTAATTCATTGAAGTTTAAGGGAAGGAATTTATTGTCCTTAGGGTATAAGAGAGAAGAGAGTTGTCTATAAACTGTTTTTTTCTGAGGGCCTTTTGCTTTTTTGCTGAGAGCCACCTTCTCAAACCTGGAGACGAACTGCATGGGTGGCTGAGATAAAATTCACATAAAATATATCCTTCTAAAGTAGACCATTCAGTGGTTTTTAATATATTCACCAAGTTTTGCAACCATCACTGCTATCTAATTGCAGAACATCTTCATCCCCCTAAAGAGAACACCATACCTATTAGCAGTCAGACTCATTCCCACTACCTCTCACCACCCCAGTTCCTCTTCTACTATTCTACTTTATGTCTTTACAGATTTGCCTATTCTGGACATTTTACATGTACAGGATTATAAAATATATTAAAATATTTGCTAGAAGTTTTTATTGAAATAATCATAGATTCAAATGCCACTGTAAAAATATTACAGAGAGGTCATATGTACCCTTTACCCTGTTTCCCTCAATGGTATCATCTTACATCACCATAGCACAATATTATAACCAGGATATCGACATTTGATACAACCAGTCAATCTTATTCAGACATCCCCAGTTTTACTTGTACTCCTTTGTGTGCGTTGTACACTCCCATGAATTTAACTCTAAAAAATATTGTTACATGTGTAGGTTTGTGTATCCATCACTACAGTCAAGATACAGAAGAATTTCAACATCATAAAGATCCTTGTGTTCTTGTGTGGCCCTTTGATGTGCCTGCCTTCTACCATCCCTAGCCTCTTGCAGCCACTAAACTGTTCTCCATTTCTAAACCTTTGTTTTTTCAATGCTATATAAATGGAATCAAACATTATTTAATCTTATGGGATTGACTTTTTTTTTGCTTATCATAATTTCCTGGAGACCATCCAGGTGGTTAAGTGTATCAGTAATTCATTCCTGTCTATTACTAAGCAATAGTCTATGACAAATACCACAGTTTGTTTAACCATTCACCCACTGAACGACATCTGGATGGTTTCAGGTCTTTGGCTATTGTGAATAAAGCTACTGTGAGCATTTCCATACATTTTTGTATGTGTGTGAATACAAGTTTTTATTTATCTGGGATAAATGCCTAAGAATGCAATTACTGGGTGATTTGCTAATTGCATGTAAATTTCCTAAGAAATTACAACACTGTCTTCCAGCGTGGCTATACCATTTTACATTCACATCAGCAGTGTATAGGTGATCCAGTTCCTCTTCACCCCCACCAAGATTTCATGCTGTTACTATTTTTTTTTATTTTAGCTATTCTGATAAGTATGTAGTGAATATGTGGACTTTGTGACTGGCTTATTTCACCTAGCACAACATTTTCAAGGTTCAGCTATGTTGTGGCGTGCTTTAGTAGTTCATTCCTTTTTGCCACCAAATAGTGTCTTACTGTATGGATATACCACATTTGGTTTACCCATTTGTGAATTAATGGAAAAATATGTTTAGTAGCAGGAAAAATGTTTTCAATTTTTTTTCATATTAGGATATTATTTATGTCTAACTTCTGTTATTAAAACTATTAGGCACTGTATTAGATATTTGATGTGTGTTTTCTGATAGAGGTTACATAACAACTCTAAGATCCAAGACTTGATGGGCAAGCTCGAAACTCACATATTAAATCAAGCTTATGAAAAAATAATAAATTTGTTAAGAATACTTATTTAACTTGGCCAAGTCAGTTTTGAAAACAAAATTTTAATACCTTCATTTCCCTACAGACCCCAACATAAGCTTCCTTACCTGTCATTAGATTAATTCACACATATTGGCCAGCTTGCCCTAATGAGAAACTTGCATTTCCCAGACCGGCCTTATGGTCTAAGTCATCTTACAGATAAAGAAATTATCTGTAATTTCAGAAAGACAGAAATTCAGAAAGACTAACTTAGCTAAGGTCAAAATTTAGC
This sequence comes from Pongo pygmaeus, assembly GCF_028885625.2. NCBI lineage: Eukaryota > Metazoa > Chordata > Mammalia > Primates > Hominidae > Pongo > Pongo pygmaeus. The sequence continues at coordinate 67,398,923 of NC_072390.2, forward strand.
AAAGCAATGATTTAATACTACATTGCAGATTGAGAGTAAAATTTTATTTTTAATACTTATTTTCTCTGGATCCTAATTAAAGCAATCCAGGGAAATACTTTAAAGTACTTCACTAGGGATCTTTAATTTTTTTACATAAGTGAACTATTAGGCACTATTTTGAAAACATAATTTCTACTTAGCTTGTCAAATACATCCTATTATTTAACTTTACAGGGAAAGAATCCAATAGCCAAGCTACCTGGCATATTGGCTTCCCATTGTAAGTTTTGTCCAACCTTATTATGTATAGCTGGAACACAGATATTGAGCACAATATATCATTAAGTCACTAATAAACTTCAGTTGCTCCTTTACCACTTTCCCCCATCCCCCACTGTCAATGAGTAATTTATCTCCAGCAGCAATATGCATAAGTTGTCTTTGAAAAGGAGGGACATGGCATTATCAGTCACTGCATGAATGAGTTATAGCCAGCTCCATCATGGAAGAGAACAGATGATTACAATCAATAATCAATCAAAGAACCAGTGACAGTAATCATACATCACTTTCCACTGTGGAATCTTCACTCAAAGCTTAGTAATGCAAAATCCACTGTCTGGGTATATTGGTGCCTTGCTTTGTCCTGAATCTGCTCCTGGTTTGGAATAAGCCTGGACCGGGGAGCACTCCTTCTTGGACTTTCACCCTTTTGGAAAGGTTGGCAACAGTAGAGCCAAACTGAACGTGAAAGAAGAAAAGAACAATTGTTGTAATCCTTGCCTGAGTCCTTATTACTCATTGTACCCCGTTTTGTATACAGCTAAGGCTGCACTGGCTAAATCTTTGCAGAACATCTCTTGTTAACCAAGTGTATGCATTTTGTGAAGCTTGTTGGCAGATATTTTATAACTAGATGTGCAAATCATGTCCAGTAAAATATACTGTCCAATAAAAGGTATGATCTCCATAAAACCAGAATTAATTGGGAAAATTGTCTGGGAGGTTTATTGGAAAGCAAATGATTTTGCAAAACACTAAAATAATTATTTAAGGGAAACAATATTTAAAAATACAAAAGCCATTCTATTTGAAATAAAATAATATATTCTGAGAAAATTGATGCATGGGGATTTTCTAAACTCAGACACTCAACACCCATTTGCTTAGCACTCATTAAGCAGTGGGAAAACATAGATCTCTGCCCTTAAGGAACAAAATATCTGTTATAAGAAAAAAGCCAATGCCTGATTACACAGTGCAGAGTGCTCAAGACTGTAAGAGAGTTTGTTCAAAGTGTTTTGGGAGCACAGAGGAGGAAATACAACAGCCTGAGGGAGTCTGGAATCTTCCATGAGAAGGTAGCTTTTACAGTGGGAATGGAAGAAAAGTGGTGAAAGGTCATTTCAAACACAAGATCGGACAGACACTGAGATAGGGTAGGAGAACAAAAAAGCATGGCATTTTCAAGCAACAAAGTGTGTGGCTAGAAAGTAGAGGAAGGGAACAGGGCTACTTGTGGGAGGAACAATGATATGTGGGGGAAAGGAGGAAATGGAACCCTGTGGGTATATGTTGGAGCCAGATTGTAAAAGGTCTCATATACCAGGCTTTCCTAGAGGAGAAGTGAATAGACCAACTTGGCACTTCAAGAACCACTTGGTCCTGACCACAGACATGGAGAAAAGACAAAAATGGGAAGCTGCGGACAGATGGACTAAGTAGGCTGCTGCTCCTAAGTTAGGCATTTCGCTCAGTGCAACTTTCTAATTTCTTCCAAAAAAGGACTTTTAGAGATATAGGCTTCACCAGACATGTCTTTCCTCACAGATCCAAAGAAAAAATTACCAAATTGGGAGCAAGACACAGTTTTATCAGCATAAAAATTTTCAGTAAATCTCAAGGTATCAGTCATATGAAAACAACAGTGTTTCTCAGGAAGAGGTGGCCTCCATCCCAGATCTCTAAACAGGGCTCTCAGTCTTTAAGAAAGGCAAGGCAAAAGTTGCTATGTTTGATTTAATCACATACCTAAACCTTCCAAAATGAGTTTGGCAAAGCCCCAAATTCCATCTATCCCCTAGGACATGTCACCCTTTTCTTCAAGCCAGCGTGACTTTTCCTTAAATTTTAATATTGAAGTTGCTCTTATTTGAAGGATCCTTTCAATATTTTTATGCAAGAAGCTTAATTCCTAAGAAGACTCTGATACAATTTTGCAGAGAAGTTTGGATCTTTTGAAATGATCTCTTTAAAGTTCTGTATTGTGGCCAATTATGTTCTTTCTGAGAACCAGTTTAGTTATTATTTTCTTCATGGAAGGTTTAGACTCAGTGCAGTGCCTTTTTTATTTTAATCATCCTTAAGGAAATAGAAAATGTTAATAAGAGAGTGCAGGGAGCTAGTGCTGTTAAAGTGGCGGGCTATTGGATTTGATTTTTTTTGTACCAGAGAGTTTAATCGTGATCTCTGATTTTTCTTCATCTGTTTGATGATGAAAGTTCTCTCTAGGTCCTTATCTTATCATGAGAAAAACATCTCAAGTCTAGAGGACAAACAGAAACTGAAAACAATAAGTTGCTGTGCTTTTGCTTCAGGAAATAAATAAATAAATGTAGTAATAAGTAAACAAATGGATAAAGTAATATTTAAAATCTTCTTTATGATATATTTAGACTTTGGCTGCAAAACATAAACAAGAAACTGTTGGGAAGAATTTTGAAATTATTAGCTTTCATAGGTTCTAAAATTAGGCTGTTGTGGGATGGCTTTTTGGAAATTAAGCTTTTTCAAAATGATGTTTTCCATTCAATGTTGGAAAGTAAACACAGCGCCTGTTGAGGCTGCTGCCTGGAGGCAAACACATAGTTAGCTGAAATCTTCCTGGATATAAATATCTCCTGGGATTTCTAACTTGGAGGCTTAAAATTACAATCTAGGGGAGGCAGCTATAGTCCACAGCATGTACACATTTTTGGACCTCCTATAGCCAGCTTGTCTCACCAACTATTACAAGCAGAAAAAAAAGAAAACAATGACGATGAATGAAAGGAAATAACACAAACAGAACAAAGATACAGATTCCAAGAGAAAATGGCATATGGCTTTTCACTGTCTGTCAATGCAGAGTATTTATCGATCATTAAGAGATTGTAATTATGCCTCATGCCACTTGTCTAAAGCCAGTCAATGATGTCCCCATGTTTTATATCACACCCCCCATACCTTAAAGTCCTGTTTTGCCTCTCTGATCAAGTACAGCTCTTTTCCGTGATTACTAGAATTTTCTGTCTTCTGCCCATACCTGAAGGATTAATTTTTCTTGCCTATAATTCAAATGTTACCCTTTTTGTTTAGGCTCTAGCTATGGCTACCTAACTGAACTTCCTACCCTGGATTCCACCTGTGCGTGAACCGTCACAAGGAGGATCTTTCTAAAACAGACCTAAACATTCCATTCCAGCATGTAAACAACTGTTTTTTATTTATTTATTATTATTATTATTATTATACTTTAGGTTTTAGGGTACATGTGCGCAATGTGCAGGTTAGTTACATATGTATACATGTGCCATGCTGGTGTGCTGCACCCACTAACTCGTCATCTAGCATTAAGGTATATCTCCCAATGCTATCCCTCCCCCCTCCCCCCACCCTACAACAGTCCCCAGAGTGTGATGTTCCCCTTCCTGTGTCCATGTGTTCTCATTGTTCAATTCCCACCTATGAGTGAGAATATGCAGTGTTTGGTTTTTTGTCCTTGCGACAGTTTACTGAGAATGATGATTTCCAATTTCATCCATGTCCCTACAAAGGACATGAACTCATCATTTTTTATGGCTGCATAGTATTCCATGGTGTATATGTGCCACATCACCTCATCCATCCTCAGCATGGCATCAGACCTCTACACCTGTATCCCAATCTTCCTCCGAAGTCTCCCAGTAGTCTTGCCTGCTTACCTCCAACTACCATCACACAACTTGGGGCTCTGAAATTTGATAGCTTTCTGCTGCCTTTCTGCCTTCTTCACACTACTAAGTCAACCTCAACTTTCCAAAAAATTATTTCTTATCCTTTTAAAATCCTGTCTATTGTAACATTCTCTTCTCTCCTCAAACCCACTGCAATTTATTTTTACTTCTCTGAACATCATAATATATTACTGTTACAATAAGACAATACACACACATAAACACACAAACACTTTCACTAATATCTATAAACTCTTTCCTGATGTAACCTGTTCAAACTTTATTTCTTTCTTTTCTAGTCCGGCCACATTTTGTCTCTATTATTTAGTACATAATAAATCCTGCCTTATTATTTGGTAGGTTTTGTCTGTCTCCTTCCATTCCTCCTTGCCCCAGACTGGATACAGTGCAGGATACCATGTGAATCTTCCTTATCTTCCTATCTCCAGTAGCCCTTTCACAGGGCCAGTCTTGCTATCCTAATACCTCTTCAGAGAGCTGTGTCCCTACTACAGTGTCCTCCTTTTCTTAATAGAATTTTCTCTCTAGTGTTTTCTTACAAACATGTTTTTTTTCTTTTAACCTTGATTGCGAATTCTTCTGCAGCAGAAGTTATCTGTTCTCCTTTTGTATTTTCCCGCAGAGACGTACAAAATATCAGCCACAAAGTAGAATTTGAATACAGTGTATGAAATGAATGAGTGAATAATGTGTGGTGGATGACATGGCCTCGGTACTGAGGTTGGTTAGCTGGTCTGAGGCTGATAGACATGTGAGTAAAAAAAATAAAATTAGCCTCTTGTTCTCTCCAGATGGAAAGGAGTCTGGTTGCAGCGATTACATGTTAATCAGCAATTTGGGTTTGGATGTTTGTTAGAACATGAACTGGCATTGGGATCTCATTCAGCCTCATCTCTGAGTCAATGTATATTTTGAGTTTCTTCTTCAATTCAAGATTTTGTGGGGCTTAATTTAAACTGTAGTTAACTTGGAACCATAGAGAGATATTTTAAGATTTAATGAATTTCTAGGTAAAGTTCTCAGAGTTGCTGAATGAAATACCCTCTACCAAGATCTAAGAGGGAGTTCAAGGTAAATCCATGAAAAAAAAAAGCTTGATTCAAGATTTACAGGAGCTCTATTGTTCCAGGAGTCCCCAAAACCCCAGGCCGTGGACTAGTATTGGTCCATGGCATGTTAAAAACTGAGCCACACAGCAGGAGGTGAGCGCAGGCCAGTGAGAATTATCACCTGAGCTCCGCCTTCTCTCAGATCAGTGGCAGCATTAGATTCTCATAGAAGTACAACCCCTATTGTGAACTGCACATGCAAGGGATCCAGGTTGAGTGCATCTTACGAGAATATAATGCCTGATGATCTGAAGTGGAACGGTTTCATCCTGAATCCATCCCCCCCACCCATCCCATGGAAAAAATTGTCTTCCATGAAGCCAGTCTCAGGTACCAATTATATTTGGAACTGCTGTATTATACAACACGATGATGTAGTTAATAACAATGTATTCTGGAAAATTGCTTAGAGAGTAGACTTTGAGTATTCTCAGCACAGAAACAGGATAACTATGAAAGATAATACATATATTAGTTAGCTCAATTTAGCCATTCCACAAAACATGTTGTACATGATAAATATGTACAAATTTTATTTGTCAATTAAAATTAAACAATAAAAAAAACCCCACAAAATTTAGGTATCCCTAGGTAAAGGTCAGTGGGAAACCCTGCTAATTCCAGTAGAATTGGAATTCTGAAAGCTGTATTCAGGCTTTTCTGGTTGTGCCATGTGATGTTCAGTGGCCTTATCTTGATGCAGTAGAATGATTCCTAGATCATATCTCAATGTTGCGATTTTTCATTTTCTTTAAATGTACACTCTAGGACGTTAATATCTCTCTGGATATTAAAACTTTATCATTGCTTGGCCTGGAGCGGTGTCTTATGCCCATAATCCAAGCACCTTGGGAGGCTGAGGCCAAATGATTGCTTAAGGCCAGGAGTTAGAAACCATCCTGGGCAATATAGCAAGGCCTTGTCTCTAAAAAAATTTTTTTACATAATGATGTGCACCTGTAGTCATAGCTACTTGGGAGACTAAGGTGGGATGGTCACTTGAGCCCAAAAGTTTGAGGCTACAGTGAGCTATGATGGCATCACTGTACTCTAGCCCTAGTGACAGAGCAAGACCCTGCCTCAAAAAAAAAAAAATTTTGAAAAATTATTTTTCCTTTTTATTGACGTTGTTTTGTCTTTTGTTTAAAAGTCATTCAATTTTAGTGGCATCAAAGCATTTAGTATTCAGTGTAGTTACTGTTCTTTCTCGAAAGAAATGCGTTATTCACAACTGTTAGGTATATTTAACTGCCTTTTATTAGAGGGAAATACGTGTTCTGAGGCCTGAAACATGAGGTTGTATTGCAATTGGGTGGTGATAGCAAGAATATCAAGGATGAAAGCAGTGTTCTATTGTCCTAAAAGTCTTCTCAAAGTCATGGTCCCATTTGATCTTCATAGCTATCCGGTAAGCTAAGTAAAACAGGTGACTGCCTCTACAGCTGAGAATAAGACGGCTCATTCATTTCACATGACATACCCAGATAACATGGTATACAAGTGGATAAGTCAAGACGGGGAGCTGGAGCTTAATATTTCTAGTGCAGTGTTCCTCTTGCCATTCTTGGCCACCTCACTCATATTTTATCCTTGTTCAAGGACCAGATGGTCTTCTCCTTCTGCTCTATTGAGCAAAAGCAATTGAGCTCAGAGCTGTGAAGACAATTTTAATTATATCTTCTCATTACCCTCAACACTGTTGATGATTCTCTTTAGTGCCAAAAAATAATAATAAACTTGGGTGGATTAAAATTTTTAACCTCTGTTTTCTATGATGAATGGAGATAGCATTCATAATTCTGAGAAGAGAAAAATCTAAATTCTACTCCCAGGTCCTCTGTGTCCTAGTACCATTACCTTTGGAAAGTCATTTGGGTGCTTATTCTTAGAAATGGAGTATCAAGGGCATGGACAGATGAGCACAAGCATCCTTTCTAATCTCAATATTTTATAAGGTTTGGGCATGAGTTTGCCTTGTTCATGGAACAGCGTGGAGAATTTCCCCTGGACCTAATCCTTGCTAAGAAGCAGGACTTGGCTTTTCATCCTTGATATTCTTGTTAAATGGTGTCAGTGGTTCTGAAATTTTATGACCTGGTCCCTCTCCACTTTATAATGAATGAATCTGTGGCTTTGGTCTTGTTTTGGGAAGCTCCTTGTATGGCATCTAGACATGAGAAGAGTGGCTTAAAAGTATATATATATATATTCCTTTTAGAAGCAAAAGACTCAGACTATATAAAATATATAGACTATATTATATCAAATATATAATATATAATATCTTAGCAATATGCTAGCAATATATTATATATAATAAATATATATATTTATAATACAGCTGTTCCTTTACATTTATGACACCATTACCTTTATACTTAAAATAAATCTATACCAGGACCTATCTTGTTATATTCAATTAGCTCCTGAAGTAAAAATGCAACAAAAATGTATAGTTTTTACTACAGAATGATCCACCTTTCATCTTGGATGCATCCTCTGAATTTGAAAAATTTTTCTAAATATTTAATTCAATAGTAGCCACTCAAAAAATGCTGAAAAAAATAAATGAGTGTAAATGTTCAACACAGGCATGGTTGGAATACATGACCATTTTAAGGTTTGAATAAATGTTTTAAATGAAGTGTCAGCAAAAGTAATTTAAATTAAGCCACAGAACCAAAATATCTAGCTATACAATTGGAGAATCATGTATGCTGTGATACTGCAAACACTGTAGAATTTCTGTTTTAAAAAAACTATCAAACATTGTAATGAGTTGAAGGGGTCAGGGGTAGTTCTTTGGAATTCTAATCTAAAAGACCAAGTTGAAGAGCAGGGCCGGGTGCAGTGGCTCACACCTGTAATCCCAACATTTTGGAAGGCTGAGGTGGGCAGATCACTTGAGGTCAGGATTTTGAAACCAGCCTGGCCAACATGGAGAAACCCCATCTCTACTAAAACTACAAAAAAATTTAGCTGGGTGTGGTGGTGCGTGCCTGTAATCCCAGCTACTCGGGAGGCTGAGGCAGGAGAATCACTGAAACCGGGGAATAGGAGGTTGTAGTAAGCTGAGATAGTGCCATTGCACTCCAGCCTGGGTGACAAGGGTGAAACTCCATCTAAAAAAAAAAAAAAAGAAAGCAACTAGGAACAGGACTGCAGATTTATTATAGAAGGATGAGTTGAAGATGTTGTGAATGTTTATCCTGGAGAAGAAATAGGAAAATATGTTAAATGCTATTGAATATTTGAAGCTGGGCTTAACCTGCCCTTTAGTTCCATGAATTCAAACTAGAGGTTAAGATGAGAGCTTTTTACCTCAGTATGAGAAGTAGTAGTTTCTTGGTCAGATCAATCAGGAGAGAGCCTGGGCTCCCTGGGGAGTCTGAGTTCTTTATCAAATAGAGGCTAGACAGAATGTTTAAGAGAAGTGCTGCCAAATAGAAAATAAGAATGTGAACAGAGAAAGATATGTAGTTTTAAAATTTCTAATAACCATATTTAAAAAGTAGAAGAAATAGATTATTTTAATTGCATTACTCTCCTATTCAACCCAATATATTTAAAATGTTATCATTTCAACATTAAATCAATATATAATTATTAATACAAAGTTTTTACTTTTTTTTTCACTAAGCCTTCCAAATTCAGGGTGTATTTTACTCTTAACAGCTCATCTCAATTTGGGCTAGTAACATTTCCTCAATAGCTACTTGTGTCTAATTCGTGCTGTACTGAGTAGTGCAATTTTAGAGTAAGCAAGAATAAAAACCAACCTTGAATTGCTGTAATTCAAGAAAGTATTCTTATTTGACTATCACAGGGCAAGAATGGACATCCTTTTCCAAGTAAAGGCACTTTGTGGTCAAGAAACAGATTTGGGCTGATGGGATAGTTGTGAAACCCTTGGGGCTGTGGAGAAAAGGTGAAGACAAACCATCATAGATCATCTTTGTCCCATATACCACTCTTGTATGAAGTACAAAACACAGCCCCCTCTGGACAGATGAAAACCAAAAAGGTGCCCCTGACACTTCTCCCATACCAGGACAAAAACTTAAATAGAGAGCAGAGCTGGGATCCAGCCCCAGCCTTGCCCATTGAGCTGAGCATCCTGTTGAGGCACTTCCTGGCATCTGTGTACCTGTGTCCTATCAGAACCAGTTTCTGTAGCAGCTGCAAACTGCAGTCTTCAACAATGATACTTCAACTTTAAATAGGTCACAGGTCTCTCTCAGCATCTGATAAATGCCATGAACCTCTTACAAAAGAAAAATTGTCAAAAATTCAAAACTCATGAACACTTTGAAATCTGTGGACCCATAATTAACAAAACTGGCCACAGTAGTACCTGACTGTATTTTCTTGTGAAAGCTTTAATTTGGCCCTGTTGTTCTGAGGGACAGGAGAACAGGAACAGAAAGAAAAATGTATGCTTCTCCCTCCCGTGCCTAAAATAGCTTTCATGAATGTGAATTGAACGATATTTGTTTTCCTTTTTATTTTCCCAAGTCATTATTCCGTTTGAACCATCCGAGGATTTTTGTCCTGCTGTCATTGGCTCTTCCAGACATTTTCACCTTGTCATGCTGGGGGAAGAGTACCTGGTGATAACTAAATTGAAGCACTGAATATTTTGACACCAGCCAAGGAACAAGACGGTCATTTGGTCTATTGTTAATGTCATCCCCATTGGCATTTCCTTCCAGGTAGTTTTTTTTTCTTTCTTTCTTTCTTTTTTTTTTTTTTGTGGCACCACAAGATATTCCTTCCCTGCTGTCTGCTTCCTGCTGTGATCAGTGCTGATGATCACACAGGTTACATTTTATATCAAGAACAGTTGACTCAGTGTGCTGGGGCTGTAGTTCACACCCCCAGATCTTGTTCTCCTCTGCTTTTCCACACATGTCAAAGCTTTAGAACAGTGAGCAGAAAGGAAACTTGTGGGATTTTAGCCACCTGTATAATAAGTCTACAGTATCATCTGGAAAAAATAGATGTAGATATAGATAGATATAGATATAGATAAATAGATAGATTGATAGATATAGCTATTCTGTCTTTTAAAAAAATACCCCCTTAGTCTGACTGAATGTTGTCTGGAAAAGTTAAGAGTTTGGCGCAACAGGTAGCAGGTTTCTCTTTCCAACTGAGTTATAACCATTATTCTCACCCATTAAACCTAATGAAGGTTAGATTATTGAGAGAAATACTGCACTGTATTATGCCTTTGCAATTGCCACTGCAGCTCAGCTTGGAGATGGAACAATTAAGAACTTTTTAAGAATGCTTAGCAGTTCAGAGGTGTGTGATAAATGGATAAGAAGGAAAAAATATAGCTCTAAGAAACCAATGGAACATCCAACCTGCAGGGAAGATAAGATGCTCAATTAGATGGTGGAAGCATGGACCGCTCTCATTCTTAGTAATTTTTATACCTTGGGGAAGAGTTGCTTTGGGGATTTAGTTTATCAGGATATGTGAGATACTGGGTCAGACTTGATAGCTTCTCCCTGGGAACTGTGGGGAAGTATGGCCTGAAGGGCAATTCTTGAGATTGCCTTGGTGGAGGGATGCCTTCTTGTATCAGGAAGTGCTGAAGAGAGCAAGCTTTTGCCTGCCCTGATGCTTTCCTGTAGTGCTCCCCAGAAGCTGGTAAGTGGACAGGTTCTCTTGGTTGGTCACTCCACAACTGTGAGCCAATCATAGTGTAACTTTTTTGAATGATGCTCACAGCCTCAAGCCAGTTCAGCTCTCTCAATGGTGGCTTCCCAGAACTTTTGTTATGGGAAAAAACAGGTAAAACGTTCAGTATCACCATGAGGGGGATTGGACCATTGGACAGTGCTTAATGAACATTGAAGAAAATAGTTCCCTTGTACCCTGGTAATAGTATAAATTTACGTATACTGAGGTCCCAGGAAATTATCATAGGTTATTGTAATAAGGGTCATCTTTGAGGAAGGGAATTTTTCTTAGTTTACTTCTATAAACAGCTTCATGGGAAGATTATTCATATCTTGAGACCAGGGGTCATATATTTTCTCACTTTATGTGTTAGCAGTAGACTGGCATGTGCCTTCTACAAGGGAGTGTTGAATTCAGGAATAAACAGTACTAACTGTTTGTTATTACTTACACATCCCTACCCATTTGGATACAGTTTCTTGCTTCAATGGCCACTTGTTATACAACTTTTCCAATTTTATATTGGGTTAAATGCAGTCAGGAGTAAAGAAATTAAATATGTACCACCGATGCCCGTCATTTAAGTGTAAAATACACATTGCTTACTTAGCATGTCTATATGTGGAACACTATTTTAGGTCCTATGAAGAATTTCTAACAAAGCAAAACAAAATGATTCCTACCCTCATGTGGCTTGCATTGGATTCGAGAGGTGTCTTCCTAAATGTATATATATATGGGTGTGCGTGCACCTACACACACACACAGGAAATCCGGATAGCTAGAAAACTAAATTAATACAAAATAAGATCATGTTAGCAAAGTAAACTGGAGATCTATAGTTAAAACAGAGAATAGGAGTGGTATTGACAGGGATGTGCGGATGCCTGGGGATGTGTAGATCTGGAATTTGTACACGAGAACCCTAGATTGACAAAGAAGAGAGATCAAAGCCACAACAGTATACATCAAAGAAGTAGAAACAACGTATTTGTAGGGAGCAGCATAGCCTGGGTTGTCCAGAGCTTATGAAGTAGATTTTTCTTCCTCTCTCAGACAACACCTGCTTACCTCTGACAGTTCTTGATTAGGGACACCTATCAGAATGGGACTCATAGCCTAGCATGGTAACAGGATGAAAAGATGTTACTGCTGGATAGAGCGTGGGAGGCATCTGGGCCTAGTCCCTCAATTTGCAAACAGAGAAATTGAAGCCCAGAGAAATTATATAGAATGTGATCAATAATAATGATATCATCATCATCATCATCATCATCATCATCATCATCATCCCTGGTAAATTGTAAAGCTGGTATTGGAACCCAGGTATCTTGAGACCTTGTAGTGAACTCTGTACCATGTCATTCTATTTTTCAATTGGCACTTGGGTTGCTGCTTGGCCAATTCTCATGCTCTGTGAACCTATAAAGCAGATGGGAACTGCATGTAGCTTGGGGAAAGAAAGCCAAAGAAAAATTGCTTCTATCAAATTGTGCACGATGGATCCAATTTAGAAGTCTGTCAGAATATGGGCAGCTAATAGAGATATACTCAGAGGCTGTCTGGACCTTCCAAGCCACTGAAGGGAAAAGAGCACACCATCTGGAGTCAGGGGATTTGGTGTGAGATACTAACTAGTAGCCTTATGAGAATCATTTAATCTAAAGTTCCTCATCATTAAAATCATTAGATAAACTTAGAATCCCTTTGAAATACTAATAAAATGTCACTGAATTTATGCTGACGTGACTATAATCTTCAAGTCTTGCCCAAGACATCCAATTGCAGGCACAAACTGATATTCTTGCCAAATTGGCAAGCTGCTCTATGCACTTAACCATGTAGCATTATATTTTATTGGGACTTTTAAAACAAAATTCTTGATCTTAAAAGCGAAAATGTTGGTACCTTGCCTTGATCATGGAACTATTGTAAATTGGGAGGAGGAAAATATGTTTATCAATTGCTGCTGGATATGCATTAATTTTAGTTCACTCATTCCACTCCCTCATTTATTTGAATGTGTACCTGCATTCAATAGCTATTTAGTGAGTTCCTATTGGTAAAGATAAATTAGGCAGTGTGGGAGATAGATAGGTAAATTCTGCCCACAGCATGTTCATAGTTAATGTGAACAAAGCCATTACATAAATAACTGTATATACCATGAGATGAGTTGTTTAGACATTTGAAAGACCAGTGAACAAATACTCATAACTGAAAGCTTTATAAGACTTTATAGAGAAAATGAAAGTTTAAAAGACCTGTCAGGCATACTGGGATTTTGTTACACAAAAATAACGAGAGGGGGCATGTTAAGGTGAAGGAACAGCATGAGCAAAGGAATAAAGGCAGGGATGTTAAAGGGAGGACCATAAATTACTAGGACAATCATTGGGACACATTTTTGGTAAAGGGCAGGATAGTAAATGTTATAGACTCTTCAGGTTATACCATCTCTGGAGTAACTACTCAACTTTGCCATGTAGCCCAAAAGCCCAAAAGCAACCATAGACAATCCATAAAGATTCATGGCTATGTTCCAATAAAGCCTTAATTACAAAACAGGCAGTAGGCTGGATTTGGCCCTCAGCCCAAAATTTGCTGATTTCTATCCTCAGGTATGGAGAGAAAGAACAGGAAGAACAGGCTGGAAAGGAAGCTGAATCAGAATATCTAAAACCTTATATTAGCTCTCCTAATTTTAACATCTTATTTGTTAACATAGCCTTTTCTTTTCTTTTCTTTTCCTTTTACAACATTGGACTCAAATTTCCGATTTGTTGCCTTTTTAAAACACAGGAATGGTTGCTTCCATGATTACGCAGGCAACACTTTCTTAACCATCCTTAATATAGGCCAATATTCCAAATAAGTTGTGAAAGGCACCCTGACTCAGGGGCTTGAATGTAAATAATTAATATGTGTTTCCCATCATATATATCAGTGCTGGGGTAAACAACCATCCTGCTTTTCCTGAGACTGAGGGGTTTTCCAGGAGAGAGGACTTTCAAGGCTAAAACAGGGACACTGCTGGGCAAACCAGGGTGCTTGGTCACCCTAATTAGTCAACATTAGCATCTCAAGTAGGCAGCAAGCGTCCACATCAGTTCTAGGCTGGTTATATATCCAGTTAAAGTGGGCAATTGCTAAGCTAGCAATGGTTTCACAGAAATAACTTCTAGAAAGAGAGAACAGATAAGCTAAGTAAATGGTTTTCAATTCGAAAACTGGGTTAGTAATGCAAGGCACAGCCAATACTGGCATCAGCGAAATCTCCCAGAACCCCAGCCTGGTCTTGGAAGATCCTGAGAAAGTGTTGGATGGCATTTCAGCAAAAATGTTTACATTCAGATGGAATATTTGGGTTCTCAAATTCTGGAGAAATTTCCCATTTGTAGACAAAATGTAAATGATTTGATCAGTATTACCCAATAAAGTATCTGCTTCTATATAATTACTCATTTCTATGAGATACTGAGGAAAATGTATGTTTAGACATTGAGATTCTAAAAAGTTTTGTGAAACATTCTTCACAGATTTGACTATACTTGGCTCTAAATATCCCTGCACTGCATTCTTCCTACACATATTTCCCTTTTTTCTTTTAGAAGAAATCACTGCTGAGATACTGAAAAGTGATTAGAGGAGATTAAGATATTAAACACAATATGCGCAGTTTTCTGATATGGGACTCTGAATGCACTTTTCATGGTCTTTACAAACTTGAACCTTCAGTGATGGAAATTGATCTAGTATTTGAAGCTCCTAATTGGATTTTGGAGAGAATATATAGATGAAAATTAATTCATGCCATGTTGTACACTGTCAGTTCCTGCATTTAGCATCTAATTCCTGATGTGACAACTAGAGACACCCTGTGTACACTGGAGATACAGGACATTCTGGCTTTGATACATTCCATCTAAATTTTTTTCTCCCCTCTTCTAACCAGCTCCTTCTATCACATGCAGTTGCTATTCTCTTATCCCCATTTGTCCCCTGTCTGGGCACTTACCTTATAAGCACAGTCCACTTTTTGCTCATAAGCAACTTTACCCCTCCAACTAATTTGTCTTTGTACCTCCTTCCTAAAGACCCAACAAAAGAAGTGCTAATTACTTGTCCTCCACACAGCGAACCAATGTTTTTCTACCTATTCCTGTAGCCTCCTTCCTACCACCACTACTAGAGTGAATAATAGAATACTAGAGTAGTAAGGTAACCGACCATGGTCTAGGACATTCATTTGAATTGTTAATTTCATCTTTTAGTAGTAACATCTCCTATTTTATCAAGCAGCCTTACTAACACTGAGTTTCATCTTTTGCCATGCATGGCATTACCTATTTATTTAGAATGTCAACTATGATTTTTATGGCTAACATTTATTTTATACTTTTTTTCTTTTCCAGGCACTGCTTTTTTTTTTCCTTTACAGAAATTGTCTCATTTAATCTTTATAACTCTATGTGTTATGCAGAAGAATTTTAAATAATCTAAGTAGATACTCCCCTTTCTCAATGAGGTAGAGCATCACTCTGCTCTTCTTCAGTGTAGTGTTTAATTCCAAAGAGTAACCTATGGAAAGACCAAAAAAAGTAACTTTATAGTAGAGAAATAGGACACACACCACCTTAGCTAAGTGTTCAAGGTGGATATCAACAGCAATAGGTCATGTTGATAGTATGTATCCTTCGTAGGATGTGATGAGAATGACACTTTACCTCTGTGTTCTTTCTCTCTAAAAAAAACATCGCCCAAACATAATCATGAGAAAAATATCAGAAAAACCCCAACTGAGAAACATTCTACAAAACACCTGACCAGTCCTCCTTAAAACTGTCAAGGTCATCACAAACCAGGAAGGTCTGAGAAACTGTCACAGGCACAAGGAGCCTAAGAAGACATGGGGATTAAATGTAACGTGGTCTCCTGAACAGAAAAGAGATATTAAAAAAAAAAAAAAACTAAGGACATCTGAATAAAGTATGGATTTTATTTTAAAACAATTTATCCATATTAGTTCTATATCTGTATGTGTTCTATTTGATGAGTGGTTTCTCACTTGGCATTCTTTGTTTTAGTGACTTATTTGTCTAAGCCTATGGGCTCTGATATCTAGAAGTCCAGGCAAAATCATTACTACCTTCTGTTTCTCTTACATGTATCAATACTGCCCCCCGCACACACACCAAATCCACACAAGGCTCCAAGGTACATATCCTAATACAACAAGAGGAAGATATAAACTTTATCTGCAGCTTAAGCGCTGGAATAGACAATACTGCTCATGAGGATAGTTGAAATCCATGATAGGCCACCAAAGCTGACTGTAGTACCTCTTTCCACCTCTCCTCTATTAGGAATAGTAATTCATGCTGCAAAGTGTGTAACAGATGCACTATACTAGTGTAAGATGTTAATAATGGGAGAAAATAGGTGTGGGGTGTATGGGAACTTTGTATAATCTTCACAACTTTTCTGTAAATCTAAAACAATTTTTAAATGTTATTTTTAATTATTTATTATTTTACTGTTTTTAAAAGTTTATTTTTTAAAAAAGAATGATAATGATAACCTGGAATAAGAGGTACATGTGCAGATGTTAGGGACAAATGTATTTGTATCTTTGTGAATAAAATGTTTCTACTTTTCAAATTCAGAAACAGTACTGTTGTCTACAGCATAAAACAAGGTCAACGAAAAGAGTATTTTAAAATTATCCAACAAGCAGAGAATGTGGTCAGTGGCAAAAGTACTAGAACTGTGTGCCAATGATGGAGGTCATGGCAGAGCGGACATAATGGGCACTTGGCAGGCGTGTTCTCTTAATTGAAACGTCAGCCCTGTTGGGTACGATCTATGTAGGAGGGCTCGGAACAGAAAAGAAAAAGGTAGCAAGGTAGAATCGTACTTCTGAAATATTAATAGTGGCAATGAACTTCAACTTGACAGTGAAATTGATAGTAAAGCATTTAAGAAGAGGACACAGCAAATGGAGAAAAATAAAGAAAACCTCAGTGACGCTCTACCATAGCTTGTTATAGTAATATGATTACCTTTGAAGGAATACTCACACTTCGGGACATAAAGTTGTGCTAACAAAAACAGAAGAATCAACAAGATTAAAAGCATTTCCATAGATAAGACAATGATCCAGAAGTTCAAAAGAGGGAAAGATGTTCTACCTACATTTTTAGTAGTAACACTGCTCATTTTTACAAGCAGGCTTTGAATAATGAATGAGCTACTCAAATTCATGAAATGATAATACAGAATAACTTTTGAAAGGTCACGCAGCCTCCCTTTATCACCCCTCACTCTCCTCTACACACACACACACACACACACACACACACACACACTTTGCAGCATGAATTACTATTTCTAGTAGAGGAGAGATTGAAAGAGGCACCACAGTCAGATATGGTGGCCTATCATGGATTTCAACTATCCCCATGAGCAGCATTGTCTATTCCAATGGTTGAGCTGCAGATGAAGTTTATATCTTCCTTTTGTTGTATTGGAATATATATATTGGAGCCGTGTGTGGATTTGGTGTGGGGGGCATTGATGCATGTAAGAGAAACAGAAGGTAGTAATGATTTTGCCTGGACTTCTAGATATCAAAGAAAAATAAATCATTGAAACAAATAATTCCAAGTGAGATACCACTCATCTAATAGTAGAACACATACAGATACAGAGCTTACAAAAAGTGGCAGATTGATAGGTAGGTACATGAAAATAGGTACATGTGCTGAAGGTCAAAGGCAGGTAGATTCTACTTTTAACATTAGGAGAAGGAGACCCACAGGAATTAGAAGGGCAAAGCAAAATGACCAGAGAAAGCATAGGCCATTCGAAGGACCTTGTGTCCAAGAAAAGGAATGGCTATCATAGGAAACCTCTTATGTGATATCTGGTACCATTCAAAACCATTCTTGAGATGTATGCATCCCAGGGCCTGAGTTGAGGATACACTTTTAAAGGGAAGGTTGGATAGGTTGGAAACAATAAAAGTTGATTTGGGTATGAGAAAAATGTGGCAGTAAATAAAGAACAAAATTTTTTAAATGAAAAAGTTAAGCTGTTTATAAAGAAACATAATGGATAAGAAGTGTATATTTATCAAACTATATGAGTTCATTTTAAAAAATTTGGGGACAGTAAAAGCATCTAGCAAGATTCAGTACAACTATTTGGATATTTACCTCATTGTCTACAAATTTTTTCCATGTGTTACTAATGCAATGAGTAATCAAGGCAGTTAATTAACTGGCTTAAGGCAAAAAAATTGTCTTCATTTATTTTAGTAATTAAGATAATTCTAATTGACTTGAAATATCTAGAGAATTATCTGAATTCTTTAATCTACACATGTAGATGTAGGCTACATGTAAAGAAATAAATGGGCTAAAGAAAAAAAAGAAAACAGTATTTCTCACACTTTTCACTAATGATATGTATACAAGAAAAATAGCACATACACCAAAAAATATTTTAAACATAATGTCTATTTGTACCTAAGCATTTAAGTGGAGGAAAATCATACACAGTTTCACAAGCTGCAGGTTACAGCATTATTGGGTTTAAAGGTTCAAAGGGAAATGTCTTTTTTAATTCAACATTAAGATTTTGACACATGTAGTTCATTCCAAAACGGTGGAAATAATCTGATAGTAAAGGGTTAAATGTTCCAAATTTGAGTTTAGGTTTTTAAAATTCTCAGGTCACTTCTGATTAGAGAAAAATGTATGTGTATATATAGATGCACATGTATGTATATATACATACTTATACAAATATATATACATATATACACACACACACACATATATGCTTTAAGCAGCTGATGGAGTAATACCAAGGGACGCCAGAGAGATAGCAGATCACTCACTTTTTCCTATCTGTGTTTCCTCTCCAAGAACCAAAAGACCTTTTGACTTGACCATCATAGAACAAATATCTGTAAAGACATAGGCTAAGCAGGGACTGAAGTGATGGAGTGGGAGGGTGAAGTGGTATAAGTTTTGAAGCTGCCCTGAATGAGTTCAAGTCAGCTTGACCAGGCAACACAAAGAGAATGGATCAATGAACCACTGCCAAACATGAATTTCTGTTCAACAAACATTTATTATGCACCTCCAAGAGGCAGGCACTGTGTGAATTTCTGAGAATACAAAGATGAATGAGTGAGGAACCCTGTCTTCCCAGTGTGAGTGGACACTCTGGGAAGGAAGCCAAAAATGGTAGACAATAATGACAGTGTAAGGAGAGCAATTATAGAGCTCAAAGGGGGTCTAGAGGAGGGTAGGGGAGGATTAATAGAAAGGATGCTGTTTGTGCTGGTTAAGGATGAATAGGAGTTTTCCATATGGACCAGATGTGAAAGCCATTTCAGAGGAAACAATATATGCAAAGTCATATAAAAACAGCACATGCAAAGGCATATAATGAAGACATAATGATATATGTCACACAGTGCCACATTACAAGTTGTCATGTGATAGTGACTTTAAGAAAGAGTACAGAGCCAGGAGGAAATAATGCTAGGTTCAATTCCCTCTCTATAATACACCAGCTGTACCATTTGAAAAAGTTATTTACCTTCTAATTTTCAGTGTTCTTATCCATAAAATGGGGATAATAAGGGAGACTAGGTCAAAGATGGTTGTATTAAGTGAAACAAGTGCTCTGTAAATGTTAGCTGGTACTGTTATCAGGGTTAATTAGGCATTGTTGGATCACAAAGTAGAAATGGCCTCAGGTTAAAGGAAAAATGGCAGATATAAACTCTAAAGAAAGATAACTAGTGGGTTAGTAACTAAAGGAATGCCCAAAGGATGAGATTAATGAGACATTATCCATTTTCATGACATGCCACAGGTTTCCTGTTTATCCTGATTAACATTTCCATCAACCTGGATGAATGCTTCTGAAACTCATAGATGACATGAAGTTGCAGGGGCTGCACTTGACTTGGAGTGACATTTTCCAGCTTCCAACTGATATTGATTGACTAGCTGAAAGAATTGTTGAAATCTGACAAGATGAAATTTAAATTTTAACGTGAATAATATACAGTCCTGACTTTGACTTTACAAAAGATCAGTGACAGATCAGCCTGTATTAGCAGAAACATGTGAAAAATCAATGATTGGGGATTTTAGTTGATGCTAAACTTGATGTTGTTCAACAATAACACAGAGCTAATGTGATTTAGATTACATAAATAAAGGAAAGGCATACCTAGCATGATAGAGGCAATGGTCTCATTCTTCTGTGTTTTGGCCAGAATACGTCTTCCATGACAAACTCGCAGAGACATTTACAGACCCATTAAACTAAATTCACAGGCTCACTATCAGGATGGTAAAGTAACTTAGTCCTCTCATTTAAGAAATGTGTATAAGATATGAAAAGGAAGAGACTCAGGAGGACATAGTTTCTGCTCTTAAATATATGAAAAGTGGTCACGTAGAAAAGGAATTAATTAATTTGAATAGAATTGAAGGGTAGACTTAGGGTGAATGAATGAAAGATAAGATAGAATTTAGGCTTGGCATAAGTAAACTCTAAGCTAACTTCTTTGAGTTCAAAAGATTGAGGGTGGAATGTGGGGGTAAGCTAATAAATACTTGCAAGCATGGTCTCATTGTACCAGGTAAAAACTTTATGAAAGAAGCTATTGTCAGGAGAGTGTTGGGCTAGCTGGCTTTTAAAGTTTCCACCATACCTGAACATTTCTGAGTCTGTCATAATAGATTTTGACAAAGAAAACTCACAGGTGGAAGAGCAGCGTAGGTATTTTAGATATCGTCTAAAAGTTGGTCCAAGAAAATGTGGACTAATATAAACCTGAAGGAGGACTAACAATGTTTAAAATTATCATCCACAATAAAAACTTCCCTAGGTTCGTGTGCTGTGGAGAATTTCAGGCAAATGTTGAGTTCTAATTTAATTTGCTATGATTTAATTATTTGAAGAATGAATAGCATGGACATTAGAGTCAGTCGATGTTTCCTAATTTAGTGAATACAGAAATATAAGAAGAAAGCAGTGTACATTTTTTTCTTTTGTTATGCCACTAGAGCCCTATATGCTGAAAGAAGAATGAACTAGATGATCTATTCACTTCTGTTTTGCACATCTGTATTTCTACAGTGGCGAAAAGAATATAGTGAAGACTGGAAGCATGGATATTTTGATATTGGCCGTTAATAATGCACACAGGAAGCAGAAGGACTGAGGTTTGCTTTTTAGTACAGATTTTGGTTTGGTAATTTCGTTCTAAGAAGACTTTTTAAAAAAATCTGTTATTATTTAGTTATATCAAACTAAAGGATAGCATCTGATTTTGATTTATTTAATCTTAATGGAAAAGAACAAGTCATTACTTAAAGGATGTTTTATAGCCTGTGTTATTTCTGGTATTTTTAGAAATCATTTATTCCTCTTCAAATTGATGTAATATAATTATTAATTAATAACTCTTCTTGATGTCTCTGGAGTCATCCCATTACCCACAGTCATTATGCATCATTGTGTGAATGTTTGCTATAATACTGAGATATCTATAGCTCATTGAGTCATTACATCCATTGGTATTTATCCTTTTAGTGAAGAATATACAATTTATTTTGAATCAAATTTCATTGAAATACTTTCCAGGAACTGTATAAGCTGCTCCTAAGTCCAGGGAGAAGAATAATACAGATGTAGCCCCTAAATACCAATTCCTACACGTTCCTCATAGAAATCGATACCTTGGCTAGAATATTCAATTCCTGTTGCTGAGGTGGTGCCCCAGAGGAGACTTGTTCGTAACTTATGAGTCCAAAGTTGTAACACAAAACAACTTCCCGTAGAATCATTGCCATAACTATATTATACATTTAATGGTAGTTTGTACTAGAACCCATTATAGATGGGTTCAGTAGCCATGAAAAGGTCTAAAAACCTAAAGACTGCATAGAATATGACTTCCTCTGGGTAATGGTAGGTAGGTTAGATAGAGTGGTCATAGCTTCCCTTAAAGGAGAGCAAACTTGGTAAATAGATGGAGCGAACAAACCACATTCTGTGCTCATGGTTAGAACACCCTGCAGCAAGGAGGTAGAAGAGCAGAAGGGAAAATACCCCAATTCATGCAAGGGCAGAACTCATAATTAATGTCCTTCATTTTCACAGTAAAAATCTCATCCCTGGATGGAAATTTGAGATGCTAATGAGACATGTAACATATGTACTAGCATGTACAACAATAGCACATGCACCCCCCAGGAGACCACCCAGAACATGCTTAATGGCAACACTCCTTCCCCTCACCTCATGAATAATTGTGCATACTCCCATAAAGGGAGTTTCCCCAGTGTCAGTTGGTGCCCCCATCTCACCTTTGAGCAGCTCACTCTGATTTGTCGTCAGAGTGTACTTTCGTTTTATGACGAATTATTTGTACTTTGGACTAACTCTCAAATTCTCTTGTGTGGCAAAGTCAAGAACCTGAACTGGCCCAATGGCTATAACAACATTTTGGATATCAAGCAACCACAGTGTATTTGTTAAAATAGGAATACAGACACTGCTTCATAGATTGAAATATGTAGCATGGTAAGGAAAACTTTTCAAGTTAGAATCAGCTCAAACTTTAAAATCAATAGTTACTTTCTTTAAGTTAATCTAAAAATAAATTACACGCTGTGTAAATATTTACACATATTCGCCCCATTTCTTAGAAAAGCACAAGTATAATCTTTCTTCAAGCAAATCCAGTGTATGGAAACAGTTTACTAAGTATGTGAGTGTATGGTTATTCATATCACAAGAGGTTTTTAGTTACAAAAGGATAGCGCCTAGGGTTTCTTTAAATGTTGCATCCTATTGTGCATTTAAAACAGTACTTAGATTATCCAAACCTTCAGGAATAAATCTATTATGTAAAGTAACAGATACATATATTACCTTATTTGTGAAGCTTGGTGAAATTAGTTATTTGGTAGATGATTGACACAAGTCTGGGAGGGAGCCAGCGCTGCGAAAACCAGGAATTTCTGATCCTTGGGGTTGTTATATAATAATCTGCTTCCATTAGAATATTTATGATGAGTTATTTTGAATAATAATACTATTGATATACTACTTTGAAAATTAAAGTATAAAGTTTACTTTCTCAACTATATAGAAACTTTAGGAATAGTTTTTAAAGGTGAGAAGTCTGAATTCATTCATTCCACAAATTAAATTTTCAAAATTAAATGTCTCTAATTCTTCTACCTAATTTACTCTGTCACTCAGGCTGGAGTGCAGTGGTGTCATCCTGGTTCACTGCAACTTCTGCCTCCCAGATTGAAGCCATTCTCATGCCTCAGCCCCCCGAGTAGCTGTGATTACAGGCACCCATCACCATGCCTGGCTAATTTTGGTATTTTTAGTAGAGACTGGTTTTAGCCATGTTGGCTAGCCTGGTTTCGAACTCTTGGCCTCAAGTGATCCACCCTGCCTTGGACTCCCAAAGTGCTGGGATTACAAACATGAGCCACAGCAGAATTCAATATCAAATATTTTTGTTCATTTTGTTTTGCTTTATAAATAATGTTGTGAGTATATTACATATAAATTTGTGTTCTTATGTTTTCCTTCAGAATTTTAATTTGTGAGCTTTTCATACTATGTTAATACAAACTTTTAATAATTAGCATTTGAATGATCACACTGTTTCTTCATGTGGACACAACTGTTTATTATTGAAAATTTAATATTATTATTGGAAAAAAATTATTGGGAAAAACAATTTATTGAGAAAAATAAGATTTTTGTTAGTGTAAATAACATGTATTATTGATATTACTATTAATTATCATTTATTATGATAATACATTTATTACTTGGAAAAATAATATTTTGCTATTATGAATAATGCTATATTTAGCAGAGCTTTGTAGAACCATTAAGAATTTCTCTACACATATTGTCTAATTGCTTTACCTACTGTTTTCTATGGATACATATTATGTATTTATATGTTACATATACACACATATATTTTTCTTATTTATGGGTGAAAGATAACTAGTATTCCTATCATTGGCAGTGAGATGAACATATTCCTCTCCAGATTGCATGTTTGCAGGATACTATATTCCTCTATTTTGCCGTGTTCATATTGTGATTTAATACAAAATTCCTAGAAACTTGGTGAGGTCAGTAGAACGG
The DNA here is from genome assembly GCF_028885625.2 of Pongo pygmaeus. Taxonomy (NCBI): domain Eukaryota; kingdom Metazoa; phylum Chordata; class Mammalia; order Primates; family Hominidae; genus Pongo; species Pongo pygmaeus. The sequence continues at coordinate 67,422,921 of NC_072390.2, forward strand.
GGTTTATCACACCCATGTAGTGAGGTCCTACTATCCAAAGACAGGCATCAGGTCAGTGGAAGTGGAAGGAGAACCCAGGTCTCCTCAGTCCTGGTTTAATCACGTCTACCAGAATTTTAAATGAAAATGAAAAACAAAGAGTGCATCTGTAATTTCTAGCCAGCATCTGAGATGGAAAAGGCATTTTCCAGTGATGAATGGGCTCATTATGTTCTCATAAATTAACTGGTGAACACATAGTTAGAAATATAGAATTTTAGGGCCAAAGGAAGCCTCAGCTAACCCCATCTCCCATTTGATAGGCAAGGAAACCAAGGTTGGGACAGGTGATGTAGTTTGCTTACAGTTATCTCATGAATAATTGCAGAACTAGGATTAATTGTCTCGATTTCTAACTACTAGTTTTTCCACTACCCCAAACATGCTACTGCTTTTGTTTTTCTTTAACCCAAATGTTAATTTGCTTCATTATTAAGAGAGGTTTTTTTGTTTTGTTTTGTTTTTTTGAGACTGAGTCTCGCTCTGTCACCCAGGCTGGAGTGCAGTGGCACGATCTGGGCTCACTGCAACCTCTGCCTCCCAGGTTCAAGCAATTCTCTTGCCTCAGCCTCCCGAGTAGCTGGGACTACAGACATGTGCCAGCACATGTGGCTAAGTTTCTGTATTTTTAGTAGAGGCAGGGTTTCACCGTGTTAGGCAGGATGGTCTCAATCTCCTAACCTCGTGATCTGCCTGCTTTGGCCTCCCGTAGTGCTGGGATTACAGGGGTGAGCCGCCATGCCCGGCCTAAGAGAGGTTATTTTAAATATATAATTCCATCTCTATTAATTAATCTCCTGTAAAAAGAGATTCCCTCTCCTTTTTCATGCCATAAAGGATCCAGACAGCCACAAGGCTCAGCAGGCAACACTGAAAAAATGCACAAAAGAATCAAAATCGAATTAGGTAATCAAAAATGAAAACCAAGGTACTGCGATATGAAATAATGTAAATCATGCACAGCAAACCTATGCATAATAGAAATACCATGTTCCTGCCTGTTTCTCTAACCCACTACTTATTCAGTCACAAGTAACTTACTCTTAGAAAAAAAAGAGGGCCCCAAATTTGATTTATTTCCCCATCCAAGTAAATTTTAAAAGGCTGCCAAAGCTTTCTACATAAATCTCAAATATCTTCCCATATTGTGGAGGAGAGAAAGAGAAAGAGAGAAAAGAGCTTATTATTTATGAAGCTAATCAGGCAGGCAAACGAGGAGTTAGCTTTTAACTTTTTCATTTATTATTTCCTCGGAGTTAATATTTCATTCAAAAGCAAACTATAAACAATATCTTTGGGAGCTTATACAGAAATGACTTAAAGATTTTTTACATTGTGAGTACCTCTTATTGCGTATATTCCATGCCCCACCATTTTTATTAGCAAGGTCATTTAAATAACAAAGAAAAAGTTCCAACTTTTAGTTATTTATTGGTTTAAGCCAAGGATCAGCAAACATTTTCTGTGAAAGGCAAGATAGTGATTTTTTTATATTTCTGGCTGTGGAGGCATGATCTCTGTTGCAACTACTCAGCTGTGCCTCTGTCGCAGGAAAGCAGCCATTAAAAGTATGTAAATAAATCAGTATGTTTGTGTCACAATAAAACTTTATTTATGGACACTGAAATTTGGATTGTATATAATTGTATATAACTCTGTGTATCATGAAACGTTGTTCTTTCCATTTATTCAACTATTAAAATATGTAGTAAACCATTCTTAGCTCACTGCTGTACAGAAAGAGCTAGACTTGCCCTGGGGCCATAGTGTGCTGCTCTCTGGTTAAACTGAATACCCTCATTGCAAGGATTTTGGTATCTATGGCCCCTCTCATAAACAAGTGAGCCTGTTTATGAACTAGTGAGCTCTCCCAGATAGTCTCCCACTTCATCCTTCTGTAGAATAGAAAAACAAAAAATGAAGGAAAGCAAAAGATACCTCTTAAATACTCTTTGATCTTGATCCTTGTTAAGTAGGTATAGTTCCACTTAAAAACCTATACACCAGTGCTTGATGCTTTCATCTTTTGAAGATAAACTATTACTGTGCATGAACCCCCTTTGAAATGTATCATTTTCTGCCCTAGAGATGTTTGTGTATGTGTCTTTTATTTGGATGTGAGAATGTGGTATGGTGTGTGAAATATGGCAATTACTGGATGTGATATAAAGTATTTGCTTATTAAACATTGTAATATAAATATTTTTTGAATTCAAATGTCTTAACAGAATGATTCAGATATTGCATTTTATGTAATAAGTTTCTGTATCAATTTTTCCGTACATTTTAATTTTATCTGTTCATGATGCTAACCATTTGGATATTTGGAAACATATGGAAGGTTGAATATTTCACTTTATATCCAGATGTTTGGTGTTATTCAATACTTCAATACTGATATATAGGAAAAGAATATGCTGAGCCATCTTTATTCAAGATTTTTCTTAATTTCTTTATTGCCCATAAAAATGATGATTTACAAATGTACAGGTATTATATAGGAGTTTGGTTAAATATATTTTATTGGTGTGAATGCCTAAATATGGTTTAGAATAAAATATCTATTCATATTTTAGAAACATTGAATCTGTAATTCTAGAGTTTTTATGATTTTATGTGTGTGTGTGTGTATGTGTGTGTAAGTGTATATAGGCAGAGATCAATATGTATATATGTGTGTATATATATTTAATAGATATTTAAATACACACACATATATAAAAATATATATATTGATCTTTACCTGCATACACACACACATATATATATTTATATATGTGTGTGTGTATGTGTATGTGCTGTACATATATATATACACACACACACATCTGGCAGTTTTGGAATTGATCTCTGCCTGATTCTTATCTGTACCTTAGTTTATACATATTTTAAATATTATGAGTGTGCTCGAAAAAGCTAATGTGGAAACACTAAGTGAATGAAACTTTATTTTTTGAGCTGGTAACCATTGTGAGGATTCCCTCACTCGCCTACTCTAACAATCAATCCAGGGCTTTCTGCTCAAAAAAGAACTTCATCCTTAGAGCTATCATGAAATTATATGGTGATATTCACTTCACGGTGGATTTTACATTAAATGAGAAAATGTGTGTGACCAGTGCTTTGTAAATTGAAAAGTGCTATATGCCCATTAGCTGTTACATGTTCAACTTCACTGAAAGTACTCAATCCATTTTTCTCCATCTTATTTCAGAAGCTATTTCTAAATCAGAAGATAAGTGTTTTTATCACTGGCTTTTCTTTTAGTAGCCCATGGATGCATTCGAATTTTATTATTTCACAAGTGTTAATTGAGAATGGTTTATTAAGTGTCTGCTATCCTTAGCCCTACATTAAAGTGCTGTACAGAAGACAGAGACATAGCAAAGTAGAGACTCTCAGGAGACTGACATCTAGTTAGGGAAATAAAAACAATCTAGTTAGGGAAATAAACACACCAAAAATGCATTGGTACAAAATGGGGTGGTGTTGAGCACAAGTTCACTAAGCTCTCAGAGGAGGGATACTGAGTGTGGCAAAATCAGATTCACTGATGAGTTAGGATTTTACCTTGGCCCTAAAGGAGGGGAAAAGTTTTGGAAAGTGCTATATGAACTGACATTCTTTAATTAGTAATTTGGCACATTCTCCTGAAACGGTCTCTTGTTAAGGTAACAGACATGAATTTTATATGGAGCTAAATGTCTAAGTCAGCCTTTCTGACAATCAACATTCATGGGTCCCAGATTCCTTACTTTATATATAAAGGGATTAGATGACTTGTATCAAACCACTATTCTTACTTTATTTAGCCACATAGAGTTTGTTTAATATTTAATTTAATGGAAAATAGCAAATAGAAATGACCTTGCCAAGCTTCCAAGAAATAAAGAGTGGTCAATCATCATGTTAACTTTCAGTTTCCTTTTCACCTTTTTGTGAACAAAATAACAATATTCAATTTTGCATCTCCAAACACTGTTGCCACATACTATGATTTATATATTAGTATGATTAGGAGAAAATGAAGAATTGAATATTGTCAGTTGTATGAAAAAATGGCGTGAGCTTTATGTCTATCTGAATATATTAGAGCACATAAAAAGAACAATTTTAATCATTTTCTTTATTTTTTTATTTTTATTGTTTATTTTTGTAGGGACAGAGTCTCACCATCTTGCTTAGGCTGGTCTCAAACTCCTGGGCTTAAGTGATCCTTCTGCCTCAGCCCCCTAAAGTGCTGGGATTACAGGTGTGAGCCACTGCACCTGGAGTTAATCATTTTATGGAAACAAAACCAGAAAAATTGACTTCTGAAGTTAGCATCTGCTATGCATCCATTAGAGATTTACATTAAACTTTAGGACAAAACTCTGATACTTTTTGACCAGTTCAAATATCAGTTCATAAAAATGAAATTCATCATCTCTCCGTTAGGTAGAAGTGGCAATTTTCCTTACATCCTCAGTAATTAAAAAGTGTCTACACAACAGGAAAAGGAAGGAAGTCAAGATTGGCTATCTAAAGCTGGGTCTATCTGGATAATCAAAGCTACATATAAATATTAGTTTTTTGATGCTGACTTTTATTTTACAATAAATATTAATTTCACTTTAATTACAGCCATCACTACTGTCAACTCATAAACATAGGTATTAGAAGAAATAAAACCGTCTTCAACTCTTGTCAGAATCTATAAGTGTGAAAACATACACCATGTTTTTTAAACACTAATTGACACCAGAGACAATTTGCCAAGTTCCTGCTTGAGCGTTTCATTCAAATCTGAAGGAGGGATGTGTCTAAATATTAGTATAAACTCTGCAGTGTCTTACATCTTGTATGAAACATTCCATCTTCAGCAGGCACACATAAGGATGCGAAAAATGATCTTTTGACATAAAGTTTTGGAATCTTTCAGGAACACTAAGTTTAAGGTCAGTTGTTTCCTAGTGACTATGCCTTGGTGGCTATGCCTTTTTGCGTTTGTGTACAATTAAAAGGGCCACTTGTCATTAAATAGAGTATACATGGCTTTTCTATATTGCTTTAAAAATTGTTCAGGTAGATTTTTCTCTGGAACTGTATAGAACCCTATCTTTAAAATAGTCTCTTCAGAACTGCATTGTATTAGCACTTCCTATTTCCTGGTATCTTATTTAATAGTTCCTATTTAGCACATCTAATTGAAATCTGTTTTCTGTCATTTGGCCGAAGCCAGGAATGCCCCTCAGTAGGGTTCTGTACCAAAATCCCTGAGTCTCACCCACAGTGTTCTAGTCAATTGACTTGCAAAAGCAAAGCTTTGGGAACTCATGTAGAAAAGTAGATAGCTGGTCCAATGCAGCATTCCTAATAGTAAAAAGTAGACAGAATCATGATGCTGGTTGTTACATTTCATGCCAATTTTCATCCAGTTCAAATTATGGCACTCTTCTATGTTTCTTGTGACCTGCTTTAAATTAAAGATGCTTACTAATAGTATAGATTCTGTACCATTTTAAAGTCTTCTCCTTGGATTTTCTTGTCTTCTTCAAAGGATTCAGGGTTCCAAAAGTAAAAGATGACAATAAATGTAGAAGAGGTCTATGAGAGAATAGATTCTCCATTTACATACATATGCATATTATTTGCTTTATAGTCATTGTTGTAACTTTCAGAGAGATGAAGTTATTTTGAAAGAAATTACTGGGCTGAGAATCCCTAGCTCTTCTTTAAGTTTGTTAAATGTATGGTCCTCTTGTTCAGATTTAAAGTTCTTAAGCATGCACTAATAGTCATCACGTTTTCCTCATGTTTTCAATTGTGGCAGTAAGAAGTAATGTATACCTAATCTCATAATTTTGTCCTCTAGGTTTTGAAAGACATTTTGACAAATTATCTGTGCATTTTAAATCGGTTTCTTCAAACAGAAATTTTAAGAATAAGTATCCAGTGATAGAAGGAAACAACTCTTCCAAATTTAGATGTCTCTTCTTTCATTGATCTTTGGGCCCAGGGTATGGGATACCTTTTATTATAATATTTGGTGGGAGGGGGGGTGGTAAAGTGCCTCTTTCAGCACTTGATGACAGTTGGAGAGTCACTTAAGTAAAATTTACCTGTATACAAATACATAAAATTTCAAGGATTTCATGGAACTCATGAAGATTATTCAGGACCGTGGAACCCAGTAGGAGGAGGTCTTTGTAGTCTAGAGAGAATAAGAATCTCTGTACATGAGCGCAGATTGCTTAGGCGGCCTTACATCAAAATGGGTACCTAGAGTGTGTTGCTGGAGAGTAACACTGACTTCAGTAGAAGCCAAGAAGCTGATCTCTCACACAGCTTGCAGAAGGGAAGCATGTTGAAATTAGAGGGAAAAGTAAAATGTGTAAAGGACTAAGAAGGAGGTCTTGCTTGGGAAGAAGCTGGACCTAGTTGAACAAATTGTCTAGCTAGATGGAGAAACTGCAGTGTAAGACTTCTCTTCTAACCTGGACCTCACTGGATTCTATGTACTTTTAAACATTTATATTTTTTCAAAACAAATAAAACCCTGTCTCTGTTCTATTTGAGCATGGTTAAAAATGATAACATGCCACATTTTCTTTATCCAGTCTATCACTGATGGGCATTTGGGTTGGTTCCAAATCTTTGCTATTGTGAACAGTGCTGCAATAAACATACGTGTGCATATGTCTTTATAGTAGAATGATTTATAATCCTTTGGGTGTATACCCAGTAATGGGATTGCTGGATCAAATGGTATTTCTTGTTCTAGATCCTTGAGGAATTGCCACACTGTCTTCCACAATGGTTGAACTAATTTACACTCCCACCAACAGTGTAAAAGTGTTCCTATTTCTCCACATCCTCTCCAGCATCTGTTGTTTCCTGACTTTTTAATGGTTGCCATTCTAACTGGCATGAGATGGTATCTCATTGTGGTTTTGATTTGCTTTTCTCTAATGACAAGTGATAATGAGCTCTTTTTCATATGTTTGTTGGCTGCAAAAATGTCTTCTTTTGAGAAGTATCTGTTCATATCATTCGCCCACTTTTTGATGGGGTTGTTTTTCTCTTGTAAATTTGTTTAAGTTCTTTGTAGATTCTGGATATTAGTCCTTTGTCAGATGGATGGATTGCAAAAATTTTCTCCCATTCTGTAGGTTATCTGTTCACTCTGATGATTGTTTCTTTTTCTATGAAGAAGCTCTTTAGTTTAATTAGATCTCATTTGTCAATTTTGGCTTTTGTTGCCATTGCTTTTGGTGTTTTAGTCATGAAGTCTTTGCCCATGCCTGTGTCCTAAGTGGTGTTGCCTAGGTTTTCTTCTAGGGTTTGTATGGTTGTAGGTCTTATGTTTAAGTCTGAAATCCATCTTCAGTTAATATTTGTATAAGGTATAAGGAAAGGGTCCAGTTTCAGTTTTCTGCATATGGCTAGCCAGTTTTCCCAACATCATTTATTAAATAGGGAATCCTTTCCCCATTGCTTATTTTTGTCAGGTTTGTCAAAGATCAGATTGTTGTAGATGTGTGGCATTACACCATGGAATACTATGCAGCCATAAAAAAGAGGAGTCCGTGTCCTTTGCAGAGACATGGATGAAGCTGGAAACCATAATTCTCAGCAAACTAACACGGGAACAGAAAAACAAACACCGCATGTTCTCACTCATAAGTGGTAGTTGAACAATGAGAATACATGGACACAGGGAGGGGAACATTATCACACACCGGAACCTATCAGAGGTTGGGAGGCTAGGGGAGGGATAGCATTAGGAGAAATACCTAATGTAGATGAGGGGTTGATGGGTGCAGCAAACCACCATGGCACATGCATACCTATGTAACAAACCTGCACGTTCTGCACATGTGTCCCAGAACTTAAAGTATAATAAACAAATACCGAAATTTGGAGATTTAATGTAAACTGACCCAGGTCACATTGCAAACTACAGATGGTGGTAGTTTTATACCAATTTTGTATATACCATTATGTGATAAAAATTAAAATTTTAAATTTTAAAAAATGATATTGGGGCTACAGCAGCTTTTTGAGAAGGCTGGAATTGGGAAAACAAAATTCATGAGACTGAAGAAGTCCTAAGAAATGACCCCAGAGTCTTTGGGGTACAGCAAAGAAGGAGTTTGAAGCTATGAGCTCCCTGTGCAGGGCAAAGTAAAATGGTTTATTTGGGCTTGCCATTAATACGCTGTAGAAATTTGGATTCAACCTAGCTTGGATACATTTGTCAACTATACGACGTACCATAAAAATGGATGACGTTATAAACAAGCCATATGATAAAACTTCTAGAATGCCTAAACCCATGTAATAGCATAGCAGCAAAGAGCAGGGACTTTTCATGCGTTTGAATCCAGGAGCTACCTTTTATAGTGATGTTAGGTTAGGAATATTGTTAACTTTTATAAAATACCTAGGACAGTAATACTTAAGTACCGATTGTTATTAAAATTATATTGGACCCTATGAAGCGGTGATATCCAGCTGTGTTTTAACACAAAATTATAATTTCATAAAGCTCAACTTAACATTCCTTGACAGAGCTAAGTTTTGATTATCCTTCCAAACTTTATAGGTATATACCTAGAAATATTTTAGAAACCAATTTAATATGGTCATTCAAATATTCATTAAGTAGATAAATTTATTAAATTAATAAATATAAATTTTATCTCTTAATAAGGTCTACCAAGTCACATCATCTTTAGCCATTATTATAAGTGCTGCCTTGTGTGAAAATGACCAAAATGGCAGGAAAATGTAGCGTGGTGGGAACAGAATGCACCCTGGAGCCGTACTGCCACGGCTCACATCCTGGCTCCATCATTTGCCAGCTGTATGAATTCAGACTTAGCCTCTACTCAACTTCTCTGTGTCACAGGTTGCTCATATTTAAAACAGAAGTGAGGTCTCAAGCTCCTGGTCTCAGAAATAGAAAGACAAGTACCACATGTTTTCACTTACAAATGGGAGTTAAATAACGTGTATGCGTCAACACAGAGTATGGAATGATAGACAACAGAGATTCTAAAGCAGGGATGAAAGGAGGATGAGTGATGAGAAATTACTTAGGTACAAATGTACATTATTTCCATGATGGGTACACTACAAGCCCAGACTTTACTACCAAGCAATATGTCCATGCACTTGTACCCCTTAAATTTATGCAAAATAAGCAGTGTTGAGCTTAAAAAAAATAGAGAGGTGAGGGAATTCCTTTATCAGCATGGAGCAGTTCTGTATTTTGATTGTGATGATAGCTATTCAAATTTATACTTGTGATAAAATGTCACAGAACTTTATATGCATGCACACACACAGAGCACATGCAAAACTGATGAAATCTGAGTAAAGTCTGTAGTTTAGTTTGTCATATTGTGCAAATATCAATTTTTTGGTTTTCATAATGGTTTGTTTGGCTAATGACAGTTCTTTAACTGGTTTAGTACTTGGGGGTTGCACTGAGTGATGGGTAGACAAGGTCTCACTGTATAGTTTTTCCAAATTCTTTTGAGTTTATATTTGAAAATAAAAAATTAGAAAACTACACTTATCTTATGAGCCAGCCGTCCTATTCTTAGTTATTTTCCTTAGAAAAATAAAAACATATGCTCTCACAAAAAAAGCTACACAAATGTCTACAGCTGTTCTAATCATAATCACTCCAAACTAGAAACAACCAAGATATCTTTCAACAAATGAATGAAATGAATGGATAAACAAACTGATACATCCAATGTATTATTCTTTAACAGTAAAAAAAGAACAAATTATTGCCATAAGCAACAACAACTAAAAAACAAAAGATAAAAATGAGAAAATGGTAATTCTTTACAGGGTTGTTAAATGAGCTTTTATACAGATATATGAAGTTTCTCTAATAGAGACCAGCATGCAGTGTGTGCTTCATAAGTGCTTGCTATTATTATTTCTTCAAAAAAATAATTGATACTTCAGGATTCTAATAAATATTAATTTTTTTCTCCTAACTTGGACAAATTACAGAGTATTTATAATTCTGTGAGTTTCACATATTTACTATATGTCACTATGTGTGTGAGCTTACACACACACACCCACACTTCTCATTTAGATGTACCCATAGAAAAAAAGCACAGGTGAGCTGCAAGAATTCAGCAGTGAATGTGCAAGATGTGGTCTCTGCAACTATAGAACTTCCACTCTAGAATGATATTTTTTTTAAATGCCTAAGTTTAAATTTTTCAAATAAGTGCTTAAAATTATTCCAGTTCATTACAGTTTTTAAAAATTACACTAATTATGGGATTGTCTTGTGCATTAGAAATACTATGATTTAAAAATATATTTGTTTGTGTATATATCTCCCATTGATTGAGATACAGGACTAACACTTACCATACATGCTGACTGTGTAAAGTCAGCTTTTATAATGGAGTTGTTATATTTTGAAGAACATGCTTTCAATCATTGATAAGTCTGTGTAATAACAAGATATATCATAACAGGATTTACTGGACGTTTATTGCCAGCTACATAGCCATCCAGCACTTTGCCATCAATCTGTACTGTATGTGAAGAGCTGGGCTGGATAAAAGAGGAACACAATGCGTTTCAGCCCAAGCTATGGAGTAAGACACACCTGGGTCTATTTCCTAGTATTGTCGCTTGCTAGGTGTATAGATTTGCACAAATTATTCAACTTGCACACTCCTCCATTTCTTCCCTTATAAAGTGAGCACAGCCTTAATGATCAACCTCACAGAGTTACAGTGAAGGAAAAAACTTGTCACATGACCGGGCACATCTAAAGTACTCAATAAATCTTAGCTATCTTTATTGCTATGTATACTAAAATTATTTGAGGGAAACATGACTTAGAGATTTAATGATGAAGAAATAAAAAGTGGTGGAAAATTACATACTCTATTCTCCTATATAGAAGCTTGTGTTGAAGGGAGTCTCAAATATATTATAGGATACTTGCATTAACTTCACAGGCAATATGGAGCTTCCTCTAGGGCTTCAAGTACTGTAAGGTTTCCGATGTTTATCTAGTAACTACTACAATTCTGGCATTATACTAAAAGGGGAATAATATGAGATAAATGTGATGACTGAATAAGGTGCGGTGGAGTTGGTATACCAGGGATAAGTAGATTAGCATTAACCATTTATGTTATACCTAGAGAAAGAAATGTGGGCTATGAAAAATATAAAGGCAATGTGTATTACATATCACTGCTATTTGTATTTCCCAATATAAAGGGATTAAGTGCAATTTGAATTATATATATGTATACTCAAAATAAGTTAGAGAACACCCATTTGTTTATAATCTTAAAGTCGTAGTTGAATTCAAAGAAGAAAAATAAAATGGAGAAAGTACACTGGATTAGGAGTCAAAATACTAGGATCCTAGTATGAGCAAACTAGTTAATCTCTTATTTAAGGTATCTAGCTCCCTCAGTTATATATAGACACATTGGACATTATTAATTTAATGTTATTTATTAAGCACATTTTATTTAAATAATTCAAACTGCAAGCTGCCTAGAGCTAGCAAATCTCTAACGGCCTGACACATAGTTTGAAGTAGCCATAATTATACACATTCTGCCTATTGGATTCTCTGCTGTGGCTTGCTTGATGGCTTAAAAATGAACATTAAATGGCACTTAAATCAAAATTCCCAGTGGCCTTCTTAGGTGGAAGCAGATGCTTCTCCCATTATGTATAGGAATATTTAGATACAGGAAGCAAAGGAGATGTATAGTTTAAAATGTCAAGTTGATTTGACATGTTTCTGGGTTTGTTGGTTTTGCATGAAACTTTAATGTTAAACAAGCTTTAAATAAATCATCTCTTGGTATTTGAGGGGGAAAGAAATGTACTATAAATATATTGATTCCTTTTAGTAAAATGGTTTATGGGCTTATTAGCAATGATGCTGCAATAACAACAATTTTTAGGGAATACCAAAAGTGAAAACAAACCTTTTAGCATAATTTTCACATTTGTAGAAACTGTTTCGTGTCATATTATGATGTTTAGAATGGAATTAGAAACTTGAGCCTAAGCAGCAGTTTGGTCTCATGATACTAAATTCACTTTAATATGTGACATAAAGTTGATGTTTTTAAAAGATTTGGTAGACATGAGCTTGTGTTTTTGGGGCAATAATGATCATTATTTTGCTGAATTCCTTTCCTTTATTCTGTTTCTTTCTGTACTGTACAGTTCAGGAAGTTAATCCTCAAAGGTTTGGTATCATTGTTTTATTAATTTTTTTGTCAGAGAATAAGACTAATTAGTTTTTCTAGTTGGCTGTGTTATGCTAGGATGTTTTAGCTTACTTTAGGGGTTATAATTTGATCTATAGGATAAGGAAATCTATATGGATGAGTAATTTTGAAATGCACATTCTTTCCTTCTTTTATTGACTTTTGACTTTGTTTTTATGCCACGATTAGTTACAAGGTGCACAAAAAGTTTTTCTAGCTTGAGTAAAAAATGCATTTTATTTGAAGGGCACTAGAAAATCTGAGGAACATAAACCAGAGCTCTGCCAGGAACATGACTCAGCTCCCCAAACTCCAGTGTGTGGAGTCTTAGTTGAAAATTGAAAATATTCAGATGGAGGAATCTGGCAGAGAAAGAGAGAGAAGGAGTGGTGAGTATGAGGAGGGGTCAGAGAGTAGCCGCTATGGGTGGGGGAATCACCCTATATATATTACAGGTAACTTCCAGAGAAAAGGGCAAGCATGGGTCAGTGTTTCTATTGTTAATGGTCACCTGTTTTTATAGGCAGAAAAATATCCCAGTTGTCCCTCTTATTTCCCAGTATTCTTTCCCAGACCAGCTTAAGAAAATTGATAGAACAAACCTTTTGACTAGTCTTACTCCTGAAAATGACATGTAACTTCACACTAGAATTCCACTGCAACACTGCAGCCTTCAATGGGCTTTGCACTACTTCCCAGTGTGCATGAGCCCTGACTCTGTGAGCCTCTTGCTCCCATCAGTGGTGCACCCCTCATTACTACCTTACCTTTGTTGCCACAGGCACAAAACAGGTCAAGGCTGCTGAGACAGTGGAGGCTGGTGAGGTCTTGCTATATCAGATCAGATCCATACCAGGGACTCAGCTTCAAGCCTGGGATAGCATTCCATGCTGAAATCCCTTGGGAAAGTGGTTCGGTTCTGGTCTTTCAATCGTTGGAAGCACTGACTTCAATACGTCCGTCAATTTTCCACAGTAGCAACACGTATGGCAACATACAAAGATTCCACAGGATTTTGGTATTAATTATTAAGTGGCGTGCGCTGAGTTTGCTGAGTGGTCAATCTAATGGCAAAATTAAAACACACATAGGACATATATATGGACATAGAACATATGCAACATATATGTTACATGGAATACAATATGTCTGAAGATAATAACAATACTATTTTGGGAGGCCTTAACATTTTTAGCAGCATAAAAAAATAAATGTTTGGAACATCCGAAGTCATATTATGTGTGTCCTGTGGAGAAAATTCCATAGAAATAATTCGGGCTTTCTAGGCTTTTGCAGACACCCAGCGCCTGCTGGCAATAAACAGAGGCACTAAAGCAAAGCACAAGTGGGCAGCCAGATATAAATATCCCCCTCGTCGACAGATACAGCATGGGACATTGTGGGCTACAGAATCAGGAAGGAGGGAAAGGAAAAATCTCTCGTCCTAAGTTTTTTTACTGCCCTGCCCCATTTTTTTTAAACTACTCTGTTTTTCCAACCCTGCCTAATCAAGATTTCAAGGCAGCTTGAGCCTGTCTTTCCTTGGTTCCTGAGGTCTCCACTGATGACAGCTGAAGCATGTTTCCTGACAGAATTCTGCCTCCTGGCAAGGTAGCCACAGACTCCGGGGACATACTGTGTCAGAGCTTCTAAAGCTCCTGGAGTCCAGGCACCTGCAGTGGAGTGCTGTGACTGTATTGTTGCCCATGGGGCTTTGCTTTAAGGGGTGCTAAAGGAGGAGAGGGAGTGGGGCCCTGCCCAGAGGCGCAGCCTCTGCTTCACCTCCCGTTCTTGATGTGGGGATCCAGAGCATGGGCAGACCAAGACTCTTGTGTACATTTACAAAGGTCAACGGGAAGAACAGGCTCTCTTCCTGGGAGTGATATAAGGTTGGGGGAGGGAGACTCCTTACATTAGGAATAATTGAATGTGGAGAATAATCCCTATTCCCTCAGGGTACATTTTAATAATGCAAGTGACTGATCCACTTAATGTCTGCCTGATTTGAACTGTACATTGCCTGGCTTTTCATTAATAATAAATCCACAGGTAAACAACTGCTTCATATTAAATGCCTCTTAAAAGTGTTTAGTGTCTACTGCCAGAAAACCTATTAAGCACCCTGGCCTAAGAAAGGCAAAATTGAACAGAAACTGTACGTAATGTGATAGAAACACCTTTCCATTGTCTTGTAACAGGAAAGTTCACATATACCCTTAGAATGCATTTTGGGAAAATTCCAAATAATGGCTTATTCTCTTAGTTGTACAATAATAAAAATGTAATAAATCATGTATGGTTAATAATATTTGATTTACTATCAATAATAAAAATACATATTTAAATGTATATTCAAACATAAATTTAAAAATAATAAATGCATATGCTGTATACTTCTCTATCCCATGGATATAATGAAGTTAGGGAGCAGGAAGGAAAGCTTTTATCCTTGTCTGTCCTCAGCCTCTAAGTTGCCTGAACTAAATCGTCCTTGAAGTTATTTCTTCTGCAGTAAAAAGGACCATTTAGACAGGTGTCAAGGATTGAACAATAAGTAGAATTTACTTAATATACGCTTTTTTTATTATGTTCTCACAACGAAATTAAAATGCAACTTTCCTTACCAGATGGCCTAAAAGTGTTCTAAAATCAGAAACTTAGATTTTAGTGTTCTTAGAATTTCATTTGTGGTGTTTTCATTTCTGTTCGTTCTCTTTTAATTACCAAGGGCTGAATTAACCTCTGGTGAGATCATCTGCTGTCTCTTTCTATTTCACTTGTTGACCTAGCCACTGACTCTTTACATCTAAGATCAGAGAAATTTCTGAATTTGGAAAAGACCATAAAGACCATCTTGAGCACTGCTCCCTTTTTTAACTGGATGAAGAAATTAAGTAACTGTATTAAGTGACTTGTAACAGATCAAGTTAGTATCAGCAGTTTCTAGATTTTAGATGTCCAGATTCCCAGTCCCAGACTGTTCCCTCTTAGGATGACCACCTCTTATCAGTTTTCCAGAGATTTTTCCCAGTTTTAGCACTGAAAGTTCCACATTCCAAGAAACCCCTTTGTCACAGGCAACCAAGACAATTGTTGCCCTACCACCATAGTTTTCATGGGTTTCTACATGCTCTGCCTATTCTCCTTCTGCTTCTGATTTCTAAGTAGCCTATCCTGGTATTTAACCACATGCATAGCCAGAAAATTTATTCTTAAGTGCAACACACATCTGTATAATTGCCTCCACCTCATCTTTTGTAGTCTATAGCATGTCAATCATTCATCCATTTGTTCATTCAGCAAATATTTGAATTTCTATGATGTTGTTTAACATTTTTAAATCACTTTGTTACATCATTTTAAAAATGTAAAAGTATATTGATTATATGCTTCTGAGTTTTTGATCTCCTGTGAAATGTCAAGCCTTTCTTTTCAACCCATTGTTATTTTGGCTAACCATTTACGAGGAATATGTGAGTGTGGAAGCCTGCATTTATGAATGTGGGTGTGTATAAAATAAAAGCGCATACTTTGGCATTGAGGACAAAACAAAATTTGATATAAGAGAATTCATAACAACTGTGAGAGTTCTAAGTCACCATCAATAATAGCAATATCTCTTTCCAGCAACACACTTTTTCCTTAAGGCCACTGAAGCACAATATTATAACCTTCTTCATAAAGCTTTTAGGTAGAGCTATGGAATAATCCTTTAGAACTAAATGTAGAAAACTCCAGAATTTTGGAAGTGAATTATAAAGCTGGACTGATTTAAGTGTAAGAAGAAATTTCACTTGAATAAATTCTACTCTCTGAGTCATTGCAATCATAGATTTAATGTAGTTTGAAACCACAAAACTTTTATAGTTTTAGGCCATGAAAGTAAAGAATAAATTCCCCTAAACAACTTTGTTGTTTTCTTTCTTTTTGGTTATAGTCCACGGTTGAAGTCACTCTTTGTCCCTTTCTTTCTGGTTATAGTCCACTGTTGAAGTCACTCTTTGTCCCTTTCTTTCAACATGGTATATGAATGTTTTCTTTGCCTCATGCATCAACTAGTAACAAAGGTGAGCTGACTGTGAGAGCAGTGTCCAATAACTTGTCATATGTGAATAGGCTTCCATAAAAATGAAGCAAATTTAACACCTGTTTAGAAATGCAAAGTCATAGACCTTCTGAATTTAGGTACACTGTACTTTCAACGACTTGAGCAAGTCATTGGAACTCTCTGAGGCTCAGATTTTTGGTCACTACAGTGAAAAACAGCATCTGCCTCATGGGGTTATTATAAGGATTAAGAGTCATAGCTAATCATGACACCTGGAATTTAGCAGGCCATTTCTGTTATTACTTTTTGTTGTTGCTGATGTCATTAAGATGTGAGTAGCCCAAGACTTTAATGAGTTATATTTTTCTGGACCAATTCTATTTTATACCACATTACCAGAACCATCTTCTCTCTGTATCCATTCTGTAGAAAAACTGAGAACTTCTTGATAGCTTTGGGCATTTAAAATTAGTAAATTACTAAAATATACATACTCTATGCTTATACTAAAGAGGCAAACCTAAGTGATACTGAGAGAAAGTGCAAACGGATAGAGGTGAATCATACTCAGAAAGGACAGATGGTGTAGAATGTTTATTACTTATGTTATTCACTGCATTTATGTGGTCAGGAAGGTTCTGGAAATAAAATGTTCTCTTTTGTACCCAATTCCTAATGTGTTAGTGTATCAGTTGGACAGAAATTTTCTTATTCTTTCTTAAGATCAACTGTAGGTCTGGAAGTCACTAAATATGATTTCCTACTGTTCTTTGACTATTTGAGTTAGTTTCTTAGTTGTTTTTTTCCAACCTTTGTAGAAAAATCACACTCATAGTGTGATTTTTAGGATAGTGATAATAATAGTAAGTGCCTTTAAAAAAGGAAGGCAATTTATGTTTCCATAGTTATCTCATGTGATCATCACAACTGCTCCATAAAATAGAAATTTCATTGTAATTTATTGTTTTAGGTATAACTTAGGGATATAAAAAATAAAGCCATATCTGCCCCATCTACTTGAGTCAATACACTCTTTGCCCTTTGTAAGTTAGTAACCTTATTGAGGAAAGGTGCTAAGGTAGTGGAACAATTGCAGACAGAATGTTTCTAGCAATAAACACATGCCAAAACCAATAAAGCAGGCATCTGGGCTTTTCATTCAGATGGGTAAGCGAAGGAAGATCTCTCTCCAGACTTCTTTATCCTGAAGAGGAGATTGTTACAGCGTCTACTGTTTACAAGTTTAACAACTTGGTCTTTTGTGGTTCTTTAAGACTTTTGTGGTTAGAGGTTTAAAAAGATCAGTTAATCATCTTCATGGTAGGCAAATTTTGTGGAAAAGAAAAAAGATACTGGAAAAAGAAATCAAGTTTCCTTTACTAGAAGCCATTACAGAATGTTCCTACAGAGAAGAAATGGCAAGTGCATAGACGTCCGCAATCCAGCAACAAAGTATGAAACTGGGAATGGCTCTGTACTAGAGTTAGCTATCTTCCAGTCTAGCAATTTCCGTAGCCCTGCTGTAATTGACTAGCAGGATTAAGGACAAATGAAGCTGCCTGGACTTTTATTTTTTTTATCATGACTAAGAGTTTATATGTAGAATAATTATAAAGAGGGCACCTAGGCGGTCCATTCTGATCAGAAACTGGAATGTGGCCAGCTCTCAGAACTTAGTGTTTGCTTCCTCTAACCTCATATTTTACTACCTCTGTTTCATTCCTAAAGAAAATAATGTAGTTTCGGCCGGGCACGTTGGCTCATGCCTGTAATCCCAGCACTCTGGGAGGCCGAGGCGGGTGGATCACGAGGTCAGGAGATCGAGACCATCCTGGCTAACATGGTGAAACCCCGTCTTTACTAAAAATACAAAAAAATTAGCCGGGCATGGTGGCAGGCGCCTATTGTCCCAGCTACTTGGGAGGCTGAGGCAGGAGAATGGCGTGAACCCGGGAGGCAGAGCTTGCAGTGAGCTGAGATTGCGCCACTGCACTCCAGCCTGGGTGACAGAGCGAGACTCTGTCTCAAAAAAAAAAAAAAAGAAAAGAATGTAGTTTCATTTATTTTTGTAATCATGCTTTATGCATCCTTCCTTGTCCTTCAATGAGCATTATATTTGTGAACTCTATGCACATTTCATGTGCAGTTTTATTTCATTTTTCTTACTGTATAATATACCATTTTATCAACATATGGTAATTTATCAACATATTCAATATTTGGGTGTTTTCAATTTATAGCTGTTACTAATAGTGCAGCTCTGAACATTTTCTAGCATGAATCAAGATGCACTTAGGCAGGATCAACTTCAGTTATATTTAAGAGACACATTGCTGTTGTTTAGAATATGTGTAACTTCCTATTTATATTTCCACTAACAGCAAATGGCAATTCCTATTTCTGCACATCCTTGCAGTCACCTGCATTGTCAGACATTTTAATTTTTGCTAATCTGATGGAAGGGTAATGATATCTCTAGGTGACTTTTAATTTGCATTTACCAATCACTAATCAACTTGATTACCTTTTCATATGCTTATCAATTACTGGGATTTCTGTTTTTCATGGTGTCTTTTCAAGTATTATAGCTATCTTTCCATTGGATGAACAGAATTACTTTTAAAAAATGAAATAAAATGCCACTTGAGAGTTTCTATGCTAACGTTTGCAATAGAAAGTTCAAGCAGAATCCCAAAGTTGAATTCTTAAGTTGATGGTTCAATAGTTATTTTTAACTGTCATATAATTGAAAACCTTTATTCCCTTCAAATTTCTTTTTCTTTTCTAGATAAAGTCTTGACAGTTCTTTTTTCTTATCTTCTTATTCATCCCCCCTCCCCACTTAGATGAAGTAATGCAAGGCTTGTAATTTAGAGCTTAGAGCAATCTCTAAGGAAAGAAAAATGCAGGAAGATTGCCCTTGGCCTTAGACTTTAGAGAATCTTCCATTTTGCATAGGAAATAGGCATATTCTTGGCAGAGATTGCTGTTGTTTAAACCTCTTCTGATGCCACCTAATGGGAGGCTAGGAAAGGGAACCTTCAAGAGATGCCAGGCTTAATATTAAAAACAAGTAGTTGGACAGCGATTGAGTGAGCATAAGGAACATAATGACAGGTAAGGAGAGAGGAGATGATTTCACCTACCCGTGCTAAAAATGGCTTTGGAATGATTTATATGCCATCAACTCATTACAGCCCTAACTATCACCAAGGATCACCAAGGCAACGAGGATTATTCTTCACACACATCCCTCAGGCTTTATCTCCATCTTCTAAAGCAATTTTGCTATTCCTTCCAACCTGATTATTTACACATGGATGGCAGTATTTAGGTGGGGCAAAATGGATATGCTATTGCCATCCACCCATGTCCAGATTTAATCTTAGACAGTCATATGTCTCTTATGCAGACAACAAAAACTGTACTGTTTTATGCTTATTGAGAGCTATTATGGCAGAAATACGGAAAGTGTGGTATTCCTTGAATTCAAATTTGGAGTCAGAGATTCAATTTTAATTCTTACCAGCTAAGTCGTTATATTTTGCCAACATGTATCACTGAGCAGAGGGAGTCAAACGTACGCTGCATGAGATAATTTCAGGAGCTGATGATACATTTTATGGATTTAAGTTTCCATAACCCTTGATAGACATTTAGGTATTGTTTTTAATTTGAAGTTTTTGTTGTATGTGTGTATTTGTATGAAATTTTTGTCCTCTATAACTCTGAGTATCCATGATGTCCAGCATTACTTTGTTTTGTTTTCTTTTTAGCATCCTTTGTTTTTTCACTTTCTTTCTTTCAATGAAGTTTTATTTTTGAGAGGTCTAAGGCGCTTGCCTTATGAAACTATCTTCTGAAAGCACACTAAAAGAAAATTACTTAAAAGTGTATTCCAAAACAAAATTAGAGGCTGGGCGCGGTGGCTCGCGCCTGTAATCCCAGACTTTGGGAAGCCGATGTGGGCGGATCACGAGGTCGAGATTGAGACCATCCTGGCCAGCATGGTGAAACCCCGTCTCTACTAAATATACAAAAACAATTAGCCTGTAATCCCAGCTACTTTGGAGGCTGAGGCAGGAGAATGGCTTGAACCCAGGAGGTGGAGTTTGCAGTGAGCTGAGATCACGCCACTGCACTCCAGCCTGGCAACAGAGTGAGACTCCATCTCAAAAAATAAAAAATAGAAAAGAAATCAGGTTGTTAAGCAACTGAACTTTAGGTAATTTAAGCAACTGCTTATAAATTTTCAAATTATCCTATAATATGTAATAAGATAAATTCACATATTTAAGGCCAGTACGTCCTCTTAGTCTTTGCTCACATCCTTAAAATAAGAATAAATTGATTTTTTGATAAAGTAGTTGTAATCATTTTGTAAGCTGAAATGAAATGTTCTCGTTTGCTGCCATGAGTATTTCAGGTTGGTTTCCCATATTTGAGTCATTACTTTTGCTCGGGAGATTTCTTTATAAAGATAAATGTATACAAAGTGTTATAAGAAGACTCCTTTGGAATATGCATCTAGCAAGTTACAGGGTATCATAGCTGGGATGGTCTTAGAATTCACCTTCTAACTCTTATTTCAAATATGATTTGCCCTAAATGGCATAGCATAATATGCAATAGGGCAAAGACTAGAACAGTCTTTTTTTTAAATTCTTCCTCCTGGAATAGTAATAATAGTGATAAATCTTTTATTGTGTAGTTTGTAAGTGTGTGTGTATGTGTGTGTGTGTGCGTGTGTGCTTCTGCATTTATAATCCTTACACCTTTGTTGGATTAGGCTGAACAGATAAGACCTGTATCTTATAAACCAAGAAACCAAGGCTCAAGGTTAAGAGCATAGTTTGAACTTGAATCTTCAATCTGCATGCAGTTCTGCACTGCCTTTGTGTGTTAATCTTCTTTTAAGGAATGTTAGGATGGACTTATCTAGAATTGTCATGAGTCAAAAATGTAAATTAAAAATCTGGAAGCAATTGAATTAAAAAGATACAACTGATTTTAGAAAAGGCAAAAACAGGAGGTTGCCAGTAGTTTCATTTGAAGAGAAATTATGTCAAAATCACTAACTCAGTACATAGCATCACCCTAGAAAATTGTACTGGATCAAGAAAGAAGGGAAAATTATGGAAAATTTTAAATATATCCCAGGAAAGAAGAATGAATTAATAAGAGCACATATGCTAATGTACTGGATATATGCTTTTGCAACTGGAAAGTTGCTGTTCACCTTTCTTTCGGGGAGGGAATGCCAGGATAATTTTCTTCTGGATAAATCATGACCCCCACTCTTAGCCTCTGTGCTGCAGGTTGGGCTCAATTTCCACTCCAGAGTGGACCATGTGCCTGGTCTAAACTTATCACAATATCTTGTTTTCCTGACTCTATGATTGATTCAAGGATGACCTTAAGACCCAATCAGAATCAAAGACAAAATGAGACTTTTGTTTTGTTTTGTTTTGTTTTGAGACAGAGTCTCACTGTTGCCCAGGTTGGAGTGCAGTGGCGCGATGTCAGCTCACTGCAGCCTCGACCTCACAATGAGACATTTTTAGAGACTTCTGGATAAGAGACTTATTACTGAAAGGAGTTGCTGCTGACATCTTGTGTCTCTGCAGAGAAGGCCAGACTGGGAATGTTGCAATTTCAGGTTAAGAGATATGGAGCAAGAGAAACCTCACCACAGGGACCCAGTTTTACTCCCTGAATTAAGCCATAGCTGAAGCCATCTCTACTGCAATATTTATAAATTACACAGACAAATTATTTTTTGCTTAGGAAAGTTTTCTGGTCACTTGGAAATGAAAGACTTATAATATCACATAGCTTAGAAAGACTATGGATGCCTGGAAGACATGGACCAACGCTGAGTTGGGATGCGCACACCAGCTAGAGCAGCACTGTTATTGATGTTGTTGTCATCATCATTCTAGCTAAGGTTGCCTTTTAAGTGACATGAGGAATATCTGTTTTAATTATCTCAGCAACTCTGAGGCAGGTACAATGACTATCCCCATTTTTCAGATGAGGACACTAAGCCTTGCCTTTTAACCACTGTGGGATTCACACTAGAACCAGATTTCCAAGATTAACTATCAGTAGTCTTTTGAATTACATTCAGGGTTTTTTAAATACTCCAGACTTTTCCTTCAAGTATCTGTTCAATGTGTTCAATTCTGAAGCTGCTATCAATTCAGCCACTGATCTGCTCTTCTTTCCCCTCTCCAGCTGAAAATAATCTCTCTCTGTCCTCTAGGCTCATTTAGCAATTTAGCCATCAATTATAACTTACATACAGATTTAGATACAAATATAGATAGATAAATACATAAACAAATATATAGTTATACACACACAAACATCTCTATCTATCTATCTATCTATCTATCTATCTATCTATCTATCTACCTAAATTTGTAGTTTCTCATATGTTTTAAGAATGAGTCTTGGTACCAGAAAACATGGATTGGCATCACTGCTTCATAAAGGCTTGTTGTATGGCCTTAGGCAAACTATTTAAACTATCTCATCAGAAATATGCTCAAAATAATACCCAAGCCATGATATTGCTGGGAAGGTTGGATAGTTTGAGAAAGAACTTTATAATCTGCAAAATTCTGTATAAGAGATTATTATATTTATTTTTACTCCCCATAGCACTGAAGCTCTAGATGTAGTTGGAGCTCAATAAATATTTGTGGAATGGGATTCAATTCAGGGGTGAGTGACAGCCTATATAAGTAAGAAAAGAGATAAAAATCTCTTGTTGGCTCTGATGGCATCCCACCTTCCCATCTATACATGTCACTTTTTCTTTTTTGCCTCTTTCTTACTACTGTTTGTCCTTCATGCTCTATGTTATATACCTCTGATTTCTTCACCCCTTCATTTTTTTAGCAAACTCCAGGAACATGTCAGAGACATGCTGGTGACTTTCTAGACTAACAGGCTAGTAATTCTGAGTTAAACTTTGCAAATTATTTATTCACAATCACAATATGCTCAAACTGTCTTTAGAAGTTGCACTAACAACTTTCTGATTGACAGGGTAGGTGCCTTTGCCAAGTACTCCTATGGCCAGAAATTAATCACCAGACTTAGGATGATGAACTAACTATTGGTGGTCATGAATGCAGTTAACATACACTAGAAAACAATATACAAACCAAGGGACTTCATTCCATTATCTTCTACGGCATGCAACTTTTTATGATTCCTTTTATAGTCCATCAGGATAATGCACTGTAAATCATCTGCTAGACAAGGCATCTACAAAGCTCTATTAATTCATCATAAATACACACATGTGATTGGGCACATAGTATGGTTATCATTTCAGAACTCTAAATATATGAAGTTTAACTGATATTCTTCAGCCCAATTTCCCCCATGCACAAATTTGCACAGTCTTCCAAAGGTAGCTAATTAACGAAGGACATTTTTAATATTTGCTGAGTATTGCTATTTATGTGTTATTAGAAAATGCACCCCTACCTCTGATTTCCCCTTTAATAGGGAGATGGCTTTCAGTTTGGCATGCAGAATTTCTCTCATGCTGATGTAGAAAGTAGTTGAATTATGAGGCTTAATGTCATTTAGTATTTAGTATCTTTAATCTCCCTACTCACAGTTCTGCTGGTTATTTAGCCAGGGAAGTTCTTGTGGAAATATGCAGCATCTTGGTTTATAGTAGCAAACCAATAAGCAAATGTACTTGTATTTGAAGTGACGATGCCATTGAAGTTTTGGTCACCAGCTCTGAAGCTTCAAATCAGAGAAAAGGGCTTGTGCTTGGAATAGTGCCTCTTTACATTTTTACTTTCTAATTCTCCATCACTTTGTGGGAACTAGATAAAAGATGACTAGGGACAGGGCCTTTACTTTCTTTGATAGCTTTAATGTATCAAAAGGGGGCAGGCTTTCGTGTAAAGTTCCTCAAATGGGGACAATCTCTTTTATAGCTAGCCACCAGCTGTGAAATTGAGACTAGTCAGGAAATCAGTGAAGAAGAGGAAATTTTAGGCATGGCCCTGGGAAAAGAGGGAAGAGAAGAAAATGACAACTTTTTTTTCTGATGTCTTTGACAGTTTAATAACATCTCTTTCATGGTGGAACACATGAGCTGTCTGTGCCATGGCTCCAGGAAATATAGTCAAGTCCAACATATGTGTTTCTAAACACTAGCTCTGAGAATATAATCAGCATGGCAATAATTATAGAGTATCTGAGAGACAGAAAATTCAAATAGGGACCTCTTTCTATATTGGCTCTCTCCAGTATCATTAGAAAAATGGTCCTGAAGCAATCTCTTTGATAAATCAACAACTATAATATCTGATATTTTGGTAAGCTGTATGAGGACACAATTTTTTTGATCTGTTTTGTTCTTTTTTGCCACTTCAGTGCCTACAAAAGCTAGCATAAGATAGGCACTCTGTAAATATTTATTGATCAATTTGCAATAAAAACACTGGAGAGAAGTATTTCATTCCAACTCCTTCCTTCTGAAGAGCACAAAGGCTTTGGAGTAAAATACCCAGAAATAAATCTGCCTTTTTTATATCAAGAATTCTTTGAGAAGTTGTCACAAAATATCAGAAATTAACTGAAATGAATTTTACTGAAATGCATTTTTATTTTTACTTTTATACTTTTCTAATAAAATGTAAAGAGTTATACAAATTTAGAAGAATATATCTCTTTCTATTTATCTATATCTATTTTTATATCCATCCTTTTCAAATGATAAATTGCATTATGACCTATTACTAAATATTTCCTGAATAATTAGCTTTTCTTGCAAAGTTTATTGCTGTTTGGTTTGGTTTAACATGTATATTTCACTTTATACTTTGAATGATAATTTAGAATCATAGCTGTAAGTCACAAAGTTGAATGAAAAGTGAAAAATAAACTGAATAAGAGTTAACAGTAATTCTGGCTGTTACAGATCTTCTCAGGTTTAACAACATAAAATATGACTTAGGTTAGGAAAGGTTTGGAAAAAATGTTTTTAATTTGACAACAGCCTCTAAATATAACTCATTTTATATAGCAATGTCCCATTTCCATAACCTTAATTGCTTTCTCTTTCTTCCTTTTCTTTCACTCCCTCTCATCTCTGCATTATTCTCTTCACGTATTTTGCATTCAAAACCACCTACTTTCGATAGTTACTGCCTAGAAGCATATAGTGAATGTTTCAGAATTTGTGTTTCTTGAAACAGCATTTTTTCTTAGCTGAATTATAATAACTGGAGAAATCTGAGGATCTGAAGGTTGCAGTAATTTAGTAAAAGAGATCTGGAGTCATTTTCCCAGTGAAAATACCAGCTGTACTATGAGGGCTAATTTTTCTTCTTTGATGAATTCTACACTGTGAAAGATGCATAAGGTGAGTGGGATACCAGGAAAGGACAAGGAAGAAGGAACATGGCTTCTAGCCCAGCACTTTGGTTTCATTTCCATTTATGAGGACAGAGATTTGTCAGCACATCAGCCTATCTTGGGAAGACTGCTCATTGGACGAATGTTTAGATACAGTAAGAACATTAGATCCAACATTATATGTGAAGATATTGATTTGATTTAAAAAGGAGAAAGAGAAAGAGAGAGAGTGAGAGAGAGACAGAGAGACAGGACCAAGCTGATTAAAGCAAAGCCAAATGGCTGTTAGTTTGCAGGGACTCTCAGTAAGCTCTTTGCAAAAGGTAGTATAGTGCAGTGGTTTAGACTAAAGCACAGATATACCTCTGTAGCTGGACAACTTTGGTTCAAATCCCAGTTTCTCTCTTTACTAGTATTATAACCCTGGGCAAGTTATTTGCTGAAGAGATACATCTGCCTCAGCCTCCTGAGGAGCTGGGACTACAGGCACACATGCGCCACCATGCCCAGATAACTTTTTTTTTTTTTTTTTGGAGAGACATGCTCTCACTTTGTTGCCTAGACTGGTCTTGAGCTCCTGGCTTCAAGCAATCCTCCCACCTCAGCTTTCCAAAGTGTTAGGATTACTGACACGAGCCACTGCACCCAGCCTAAACCACTACTTTAGGCAGTAATCTGCCTCACTTAATCACCGAATGCTATGGCATAAACCTTGGGCATATGGCTCTAGTCACATTCCTTTAGGAATATTCTCAGTTGCACTTAGTACCAGAACACAATAATTACTAAACATTTACAACTTCATTGGAAAGTAGGTACATGCCTTTTCCAGAGAACGTCTTGAGTAGCTAACATATCACTAAGACGGTATTTTTTACAAAGCACATGCTCACTGGGAAGGTGCTCACTTCATTCTCGAATGCTTAAAGAATGCATTGAAATTCAGCTTTATAAATGTGCCTTAACTACGGGCTTCTTGGAAACCAACATGGAAACCAAACTTGCCAGATGAGGAGTGTTTGCTTTGGGAAGACAGTCGAATGAGGAGTCAAAACTGTGGATGTGTTAAAACATGTTACATCATACATGTAGCCATGCCCAAAAGCTAAGCATTACATAGCCAGACAGAAAACATTTTTTCCTTTACTTTCAGATATAAATTATCACCTGTAACATTTCTGTAGGAAAAGAGTACTCACATACATAAGACAGATTTAGGAGCAAGTTGAAATAGTCAAAGGAAGCTTCTGTTCATAGCAGTAAAAATAATGAACAATTATACAAGTTAAACTTTTTTTTATCTTTCCACTGGAATGGCTAACAGTTTCTTAGTTTAAAGGAAATCTTTAGATTGGTTTCGAGTCAGGAAAAGGTTGACCAAAGGTAAGCCCCTGATGTGAAATGTTAGACAAATTAATGTGAGCACTTCAGAATTCTTTCTTTGGTGGACATATATGTCACAGTTGAAGGTAGTTCTTTCATTCTCCCTCACCCAATAATTAAAGTCAATAATAGATATGAAAGCAAACCTAATCATACAATTCCCTAAGTATTCTACCCTTCTTCAGAATTTACCAGCATTAGGGTGGTTAAATTAGAATACCAACACTGTCGGCCGGGCACAGTGGCTCACGCCTGTAATCCCAGCACTTTGGGAGGCCGAGGTGAGTGGATCACAAGGTTAGGAGATCGAGACCATCCTGGCTAACACGGTGAAACCCCGTCTCTACTAAAAATACAAAAAATTAGCCGGGAGTTGTGGCGGGCGCCTGTAGTCCCAGCTACTAGGGAGGCTGAGGCAGGAGAATGGTGTGAACCCAGGAGGCGAAGCTTGCAGTGAGCCGAAATCATGCCACTGCATTCCAGCCTAGGTGATAGAGCAAGACTCTGTCTCAAAAAAAAAAAAAAAAACAGAATACCAACACTGTCACACCTAGCAGTCATACGGTAGATCAATAAATTCTTATTGAATCAATTCTAAATAATCCAACATTAACAATAATAATGTTTAACAAATTCAGTCATTTTTTTCCAATTTTCACTTATAGTCTTGATTGTAATGTTTTCATTTTGATATTAAAAATATCCTAGTTTTATTATGATTTATATTTCTATTCTCAGTAGAGGATGACAATAAGCTTAAATTTCATATAGTTGCCCCGGTATTCCATGCATGCTCTTCCTTACCTCCCTTGTAGAGTAGTAGACTAATTTCATCTTGACAGTCCAGGTCAATCACCCCACCCAACACTGCAACTCCCTTCTTAGCCTGTTGATTTAAAGGTAGGAGGAGCTTTAGTGTCCAGGTGGCAATCTTAACTTCCAGTTTAATGGCATCATTGTTGTGTCTCCTGGTGGCAGCGTTCCTTCCTCTGTAACTAAGATCTCTAGGCCAGCAGAAGGTAATGCCGCAGGAACAGGAAGCAAACACTTTGCTAATGGATCACTAGGGGTGACGGGGAGTGGTGCCACTTCTACTTCCACTCCTTAATTCCTCGACCCTGAATTCTGGCTATGGGAGAAACAGGACCATATATTGGATGCTGATTCAGAGCATACATGGCCTTCTGGAGAACTTTGTCCCAGCTCTGCAGAGTATTGTCACATAGTTGGCATTGCAATTGTGACTTCAAAAGGCCATTCCAAAATTCTATCAATCCAGCTTCTTCAGGATGATGGGAAACATAGTAAGATCAGTGAATTCCATGAGCATAAGCCCACTGCTACACTTCTTTAGCCATAAAGTGAGTGCCTTGGTCAGAGGTAATGCTGTATGGAATACCATGACAGTGGGTAAGGCATTCCTTGAGTTCACAAATGGTAGTCTTGGCAGAAGCACTGGGTGCGGGATAAGCAAACCCATATCTGTAGTAAGTGTCTATTCCAGTGAGGACAAACCTCTGCCCTTTCCATGATGAAAGATGTCCAATATAATCAACTTATCACCAGGTAGCTGGCTGATCGCCCTGAGGAATGGTGCTATATCGCGGGCTTAGTGTTGGTCTCTGCTGCTGGCAAACTGGGCACTCAGCAGTGGCTGTAGCCAGGTCAGCCTTGGTGAGTGGAAGTCTTTGTTGCTGAGCCCATGTGTAACCTCCATCCGTACCACCATGGCCACTTTGTTCATAGGCCCATTGGGCGATGACAGGGGTGGCTGGGGAAAGAGGCTGAGTGGTGTCCACAGAACGGGTCATCCTATCCACTTGATTATTAAAATCCTCCTCTGCTAAGGTTGCCCGTTGGTGAGCACTCATGTGGGATACAAATATCTTCACAGTTTTTGACCACTCAGAGAAGTCCATCCACAAACCTCTTCCCCAAATTTCTTTGTCACCAATTTTCCAATCATGTTTCTTCCAAGTCCCTGACTATCCAACCAAGCCATTGGCATCACACATCTGGCCATTTCTTCTTCCATGCAAAGTGCACAACCAGGTGCACTGCTCAAAGTTCTGCCCACTAAGAAGATTTGCCTTTACCACTTTCCTTCAGGAATGTCCTAGAAAGGGGCTGTAGTGCTGCAGCTGTCTGCTTTTGGGTGGTGCCTGTGTGTCGTGCAGAACTATCTGTGAACCAGGCCCTAGTCTTCTCTTCCTCTGTCAACTGATCATAGGGAACTCCCCATGAGGCCATTGGTACAGGCTGGGGATGAGAAGGTAGGGTGGCACGAGTGGAGACCATGGGCATTTAAGCCACTTCCTTATGTAACTTACTTGTGTCTTCAGGACCTGCTCGAACCCAATTATGTATATACTACTTCCATTTGTGATGGAATGCTGCTGTGCATGACCCACTTTATGGCTAGATGGGTCAGAAAGCACCCAGTTCATGACAGGCAGTTCAGGTTGCATGGTGACTGGATGACCCATAGTCAAACGTTCAGTTTCCACCAAAGTCCAGTAACAGGCCAAGAGCTGTTTCTTAAACAGAGAGTAGTTATCTGCAGAAGATGGAAGGTCCTTGCTCCAAAATCCTAGAGGCCTCCTCTGTGATTCACCTGTAGGGTCCTGCCAAAGACTCCAAACAGAATTCCTACTATCACTGACACCTCAAGCATCATTGGATCTGCTGGGTC
Source organism: Pongo pygmaeus (assembly GCF_028885625.2). Classification (NCBI taxonomy): domain Eukaryota; kingdom Metazoa; phylum Chordata; class Mammalia; order Primates; family Hominidae; genus Pongo; species Pongo pygmaeus. The sequence continues at coordinate 67,452,754 of NC_072390.2, forward strand.
ATATGGCCCAAGTGGCAGAGTAGGTTGCACAGCAGCCTGCATCTGTTGTAAAGCCTTCTCCTGTTCTGGACCCCACTCAAAACTGGCAGCCTTTCGGGTCACTTGATAAATGGGCTGGAATAACACAAATGCTATTCCCTGACTACAGGATGGTAGACTGTGATAGATACTGGGCTTACACTAGAGAACAAAAATCAAAATGCTGCCTACTCTCACATTTCCTATAGACTAGTCAGGAAGACAAGGATTAAATAATTACATGAATGAACACATAATTAGTGCTAATTGCTGGAAAGAAAGGTACATATGAGAAGGGAACCAAACTTTTCTGAGGGTCAAGGAAATATTCTTGTTTAAGCTGAGACTTCAAGGACAGTTTTGAGGGAGAAAAGTTGGCCATAAAAAGGGAGCAGACGGAAGGAATATGACTGTATAAAGACCCAGTGGAAGCAGGAACAGGTGAAAGAAGACTAGAACACAAGTCTTAGACCATTTCCTGACTGAGTTTTCATCTTAAAAGCAGTGAGAAGCCATTAAAGAGCTTTATACCAATGATATGCAAACAGCATCTTTTTTTTTTACTGCTTTGACTAATCAGAGACTCAAGTTTTTTAGTTATTTATTGCTTAGGTAATTCCAGGCAATATACAATATTTGCCTCATCTTTATGGTAATTTAATCCAGTGATACAACAATTTGTGTACTGCATTTGTATTTTGAATTTGTACTTTGAAAAGTGGATGCCCATAGAAGGAACAGGACATGTCTCATTGGGTTTTAGTTCAAATGATCTAGCTTTAAAATAAGTTGAAAATAATGTGACTGATGAATCATATCTGGTCTGAGTTTCAAATACTTTTTTAGCAAATTGCAAAGGGCTATTAGGATCTGGGGGGGTCAATGAGACAGCTTGACAAAAGCAAATGTCTTGCAAATATATGTAGAATGATACTTCAGAGAAAATATAGTCTACAGATACTTTTTATTTGATTCTGCTAAGCAAAAAGGAAATTCCAGAAATGAAATGGTCACAGAAATTTATTTCTACTGTTACAAAATGAATGTAGTGTTCTATGACACAAATAACCTAAGTATATCCAAGAGTGTCAACCTTCTAAGCTTTTGGGTTTATTGAATTTCCCTGAAGCCTTTGGATATTATCAGGGTAGATAATCCATATGCAATATTTGAATGTGTTCTCAAGCTGTGTATGCATAGTCCTCATTTATTGCTTGTCAATCTGCAAAGCAGAGAGGGAAGAGCCAGCCTGGTGTTTAGGGATGCCTCTTCCATGGGTTTTTGTACAATCCTCTTCTCTGTTCTGTCTAATAAAATAGCTAACATTTTACTTAATCTTAAAGACAGCTCAGAAATAAAAGAACCATATAAGCCTTTTTCTGTTTATAGTGCCAATCAATTAGAGCCTTCAAGCAATTATTGACTAATTAATAGCTGTCTTAGGGAAAACAGAGAACTTAGGAGGGACTTATATGTGGAATTAAAGCAAGTTGACTCGCATAATTATATTGCTGGTAGAGCCAACATAGATAAGTTGTGAGATATTGCACAGTTTGTATAAATTATTTGAGAAAGGCTTATAAGGAGGAAAGAGAGATTCACTGCAGAATTTTTTGTTGATGATCTATTGATTTGACTTCAGGTTTACATTTTTGCATTTCATGGTAAAAATGTGTGTGTTTTTTTTTAAAAAAAAAGATATACTTTCCATAATAAAATAGCATAGTGCTCTGAGAACATTTTAAAGCCCATGCTTTATTAAAGAAAAGTGAAATGTGTAATTTTTATCTCGGTTCTGTTTATTTTTGCACATAATTATCCACTGGTGTGCCTTGGTATAAATTGTGTGTGTGTGTGTGTGTGCAATTATTTTAAGTTTGGATTAAAAACTAAATTTGGTTCAATTTTTTTCAAGCTGTATGTTAACATTATCATACAGAATGAGATCTAAGGACATCCAATGCATTAGCCTAACCAAAGCCAATGCTATGCAATGTTGATGGCTACAATTCTTTTTAAAATTAGCAAATTACCAGATGTTTTTGGCTACTGAATATATGCTCAGCCAAAAGGTAGACACATTAGGGAGTAAAAAAAAGTATATAAACATTTTTCTGCCTCAAGAAGTTGTCAGTCGACATGAATAAATAATATTTTTTCCATGCTGATTGTAATTTGACACTTTAGGAGCCTCTCTGGTGTTGGCACAGATCTGCTTGTTTCATAAGCGCTGGTTTGTCTGTGTACACAGGGTGCAAGTGCTGAGAGTGCGAAGATGAGGTCTTGCAGTTGTGATTCTTGGCACATTTAAGCAATAGCGCAGTGTGGGTACTGGTCCATCAGAATGGATGTGGTCATCAACCATCCATGTGGTCATACCAGTGGCCTGATTCCCAGTGCCCCCATGGTAACACTGATTTCTGTGCTTAGCACAAAGTACTTGATAAATACTTGTGCTTAATTAAGCTCTACAAAGTAAGATACACAGATAAGTCTTTACCATCTCTGGGTGACCAAAAAGGAGTTTGTAATCTGAATGTTGCTTTTCTTTTTCCTAGTTAAAAGACCATTAAGCTATTAGAGTAATGGATTGCATACTGTCGATTACAAGTAGATGAATGTCTTCACATACGTTTTTCCTTTAAAAATCAATACTGAATGCAATTCAGCCAGCATTAAAAATATTCTGCAGTTATATTATCGAAAACATTGAAGTTTTAACCACACTGCCAAATAAAAATTTTATCTTTTTATTTATGGAAAATGTCTACCATTGGTTAGAATTTGATGCATTAAAAAGCATTGATTCTATCAGGAAGCAAAACCTAGTTCACACCAAGTTGCTATGACCTGAGAGGGCTAATCCAATATAGGAAAATTCTTCTGGACTTTGAGAGTGTCATAATTCTTTAAAATTCTTTTTAGCGTTCTTTTAAAAAGCATGCTAATTATGGAAAATAAAATAAGTAATCTTTACTACAATTAAAAATAATTTTTATTATAACAAAAATTTCCTCAATTTAAAACATACAATTAAATTAAATAATGTCATTTGCAAACTGCTTTTTTTTTCACTTAATACATTATTAACACTGTTCCCAAAACATAATTCTTATGGGTTGCATGAAAGTCAATTATAACATATATTTCTAAACTTTCCACTTTTAAGTGTGAGGTCATTGTTTATGCCCTCCTGCTTGTATGACCAGTTATTCCTTAATATAAGTTCGTGAAAATGCAATGGCTTGGTCAAAATTATATCTTTAAGGTCTTCAGTGCACATTGCCAAATTATACTGTTCAAATTATTATTATTATGTTTTGAGACAGGATGATCACAGCTCACTGCAACCTCGATCTCCATGGCTCCAGCGATCCTCTTGCCTCAGTCTTCTGAGTAGCTGGAACTACAGGCACTCATCACCATGCCTGGCTACTCTTTTTCTTTTTTTGTTTTTCTTTCTTTCTTTCTTTCTTTTTCAGTAGTAATGGAATCTCACTATCTTATCCAGACTGGTCTCAAACTTCTGGCCTCGAGCAGTAGGCTTCCAAAGCTCTAGGATTACATGTCCCACCATGGCCTTCCAAAGCTCCAGGATTACAGGTGTAAGCTTCCGTGCCCAGCCTCCTTTCAAATTCTTAAGCATCTCATAGGCAGTTCTGTAGTCACTGGATGAATTGGTAATAGTCTTATATTACTTGGAGAAAAAGAAATGGAAGTACCTTTTCATCTTCTAGCTGAGTTTAAAAGTAAACATGCTTTAGTCTTTTATTTTTCTATTTTTACTTTTGCCATTATTTTAAACTGCAGTGACAAAAGTAAAGAGTTTGTGATAAGACAAGAATTGAGCTCCAATATTTTCAACTCTCTTTCCAGTTCACATCTGGAATTGTAACAATAATCACTAAAAATAGCCAGATCAACACTTCTCTAGGGCACTGCAGAAGAAACTTTTTTCAGAGGAAAGAAAGGAGCATTTCAGAAGTCTCAGAATTTGATTAATATAATTATTCAGCTATTTCCTTTTATTTTCTTCAAGATCGTTGGTCAAAACTGGCTCAAAGAGGACAGAAATATGTATCACCCAGGTGAGCCATGCAGTAACTAGTGTGACAGAAGTCAAATGCTGCTAGTTAGGTTCTTGGTGGAATTCACTTTACAAAGGCTCACTCTAATAACTCCTTTCTCCTGGCAAAACTGGAGAAATATTGACTTTGTCAGTGACTTGAGCAGAATAGCCAAAGGAACTAGGTCATATGCAGAATTAAACCTCATCTTTGGGTTTTCTGGTAGAAATAGGAAATGAAAGAAGGACATGGAAATAGGAAAGAGGGCTTTCTTGCTCTGTTGCCCAGGCTGGAGTGCAGTGGCACAATCTCAACTCATTGCAACCTCCGCCTCCTGGATTCAAGCTATTCTCGTGCCTCAGACTCCTAAATAGCTGGGTTACAGGCGTGTGCTTCCATGCCCATCTAATTGTGTGTGTGTGTGTGTGTGTATTTTTAGTAGAGATGGGGTTTTGCTATGTTGGCCAGGCTAGTCTCAAATTCCTGGCTTCAAGTGATCCTCCCAGCTTGTCCTCCCGAAGTGCTAGGATTACAGGCATGAGCCACCACACCCAGCCAAGATATTAAAGGACAATTTCACTTGCACTATCAAGGCTCGATTTACTCATGGTACAGGAAGGTTTTTGTCATATCTAGGATTGGCCCTTTACCATGCTCCTCAGGTAGTAGGTACCAACAAACAGGCTTATTCAATAGATTCATGGCTGGGTCTAAGACTAAGTTGTATGTATTTACATCATCTTGTGGAATTTTTTTTCTCTCCCTGCAGTGTGTTATCCAAAACATTCTTGAAGCTGAAAAGTTGGCTAAGCTTCTTCTCTGAACCATTTTCCAACTTACAGGGTTTTTCAGAAGCCAATGTCCTGCCAGTTTTCTAAAGGTCTAAGTCAGAACGTGGTAAACTACACAAATTGATTATTCACATGGTGTGACCTGCATCCTCCCACTACGTAAAACTCCCTCAGCAGCAGGATCCCACTAGTATCCAAAACACAGACCATTCATGTCAAGACTTTGGGTTGAAGTCTTTTTGTCAAGAAATTCTCTTTTAAAATGGAAATGGGAAGAAGTGATTAACAGTTCATTTATCTATTGTCTGTGACCTGCTCATATTTTTATTTTTTGGTGCTTTCTGCTTTCCTTTATTTTTTAAAACTGTTATTAAATATTACTTTAATGGTTTTTAAAATTTAATATTTACATGTATAACCTAACATCAATGCATTCATCTTAACACAAACTTTAATCACTTCTGATAAGTTTCCTCAGCCTCACGATGATCGATATTTGGTGCTGGACAATGCTCTGTCATGTGTGGGAAAGGGGAAGGAGAGGGTTCTCTGTGCATTGTAGAGCTCTAGCTGCTAGATAAAAGCAACAGCGCTCCTTTCCCATTTTGACAGCTGAGCATGCATCTAGACATTGGCAATTGTCCCCTGAGGGGCAAAATCACCCCTCTCAGGTTGAAACCACTTATCTATAGGTAGTAAGGCACTGATTCATTCCTCCAGTCTGGGTTGAGCTCCTGAGGGATATAAACACACGGAAGTTCCTGCTTTCAGGTAATGCAATTCCAGTGGATGTAAAAACCTCAGAAAGTCAAAGACCTACAAGGCCATGCGTTTCAATATAAGAGGGCAAAATAGGGAGTAGGCAGCTGGCTGGAAGGAGAACCCAAAGGGGCATTCTTTCTTCTATTCTTTTACTCGGGATTTGCCTCTTCAAAGAAAAGGCTATAATAAGTCATAGCTGTAGGAAAAATCTAAGGTAAAGGGCACCCCTCTGGATGGGTATTATGTGGAACCTTGTGCCTTCTGGGTGCTTTAGATTAAGAACTGATCCACATATAGCTAGCGCTTTAAAATTCTCAGAATGTTCTAGATTTATTCCATCATTAGCATTATTCAGATCATCACCATAAGCTGCAATTTATAATTCTTGTCTCATATTGTTTAGGCTATTTTTCCAAGCCAAGTATCCCTGAGTTCTCCTCTTAGTTTTGGCTATTGATGCCTCTCCTCTTCATGTCTGGGTGTATCTTAGTGAACTGCTGACTTTGAGTTCACTGCCTATTGGAGAGGAGACAGGAACTGAAACTTCATTGTTCCTTTTTTTGTTACTGTCTTCGTCTTACCTTGACTTGATTCTTCAACAACCTATACTGCATGTGTTTGGCCATTCTTGTGTTGCTATAATAAATACCAGAGACTGGATAATTTATAAGAAAAGAGGTTTAATTGGCTCACAGCTCTGCAGGCTGTACAGGAAATATGGTGCTGGCATCTGGTTCTGGGGAGGCCTCAGGAAGCTTTTACCCATGGCAGAAGGTGAAGTGGGAACAGGCACATCACATGGCAAAAACAAGAGCAAGAGAGAGTGGCAAGGGAGAGGCAACACGCTTCACCAGATCTTGTGAGTACTCACTCACTGTTGCAAGGACAGCACCAAGCCGTGAGAGATCTGCCCCCATACCCAAAGCACCTTCCACCAGGCCCACCTCCAACACTGAGGATTACATTTCAACATGAGATTTGGGCAGTGACAAATATTCAAACTGTATCACTGCACTAGGTAGTAATGGAGGTCTTCTATTTGTTTGACATTTTTCTTTTGTTAAGACTACCTGAAGGATCAAGGGAGAGAAGTTTTCTACTGTAAAGACTTTAGCTATGGATGTATCGCTTTCCTCTCCAATTCTCATACTGGGACATCTTGCCAATGCCTTGTACATCACAAAAAACGTATGGTCCATCTCCTGGAAGGATGAGCAAATTAAAGCACAAAAACTTGCAGGCACATTACTCAGATGTTATCGACTAACAAGTCTTTGCTAAAAAGATCAATCATATCTTTCTAGGCCTTTTTTTATTCCATCCCCAAAGAAGGCTCACACCTCCAATCATTTCTTGACATTTCTGATGTTCTCTGGAAATAAATAGTCCATTAGTCTTTGGGTGAAAGAATTTTGCCTTGTCTTTAGTTGGGTAACAGTCTGTTCCTCATTATAATAGTTTTCCTGGGATCTATATTAACAGCATCAAACCAAATTATTTTCTCTATTCCAGATATTAAATTTCCTTTTTAAACTGAACTTGCTCATTATAGACACATTTATTATGCCTACTGCTCTAAGAAATGCATTCTTCTTCCTTCATTCAAATCCACACCCTCATTTTAAACATGTCATTCTCTCCACTTACTACCCCTGTGTAACCCTTCACTTGGGGATTTAGCTTCCCTCAAATAAAAGTCCTCAGTCCATTCCACCATCATCACTCAATGGGGTTTTCTTATAGTGTTTTCATTTTAACCAGCTACAATCACATTTCATTGATTCTATCTCAGCTGGTATATTATTTTTGTCAATCCACACATTTGTGAAGCCATAGATTTCTGGGGTAGATCTCTGAAAGCACTGAACTTTACATACATGCAAATCTGTAAGCAAGAGCAAGAGAGGACCTAGGACCCAGGTTTCAGATGCCAGGCCAAAGCTTCTGAGTTACAGAGCTCAACCATGAGAAATCTCAGCCAAGACATGGTTTTTCCCTTTAATTCTTCTTTCGGATGCTTCTCTTAAGGACAAGATATTTAATATTAGCATTTGTATCCATATTCAGGCACTTTAAAAAGGTTACAACCTGTACAGACTACAGCTTTTATGGAATGGTATGTTTTACAACTATTGGCTCCTAATTTAGATTACTCAGCACTTACAATCTTTATGGAATAGATCTGGAAGGTACCAGTCTCTTGTTCACTTCATTTATTTATAGTGTTTGCCTAATAGCGACCTTCTTTCAGGGCAGCCCTCTACCTATAAGAATTTCCAAGTAATGGAACTAACATTCTGCTACTGGATTCCAGACACACTCACATGGGAAACACAATTCAAATATAATGTGTTCAACTTAACCAATCTGTGTATTGCTACTTCAAGTGGTGATCTAAATTAGACTACCTCACTGGTGAGTTCAACAGTGTTCTTAGAGCACACTGAATCTACAGAAATCTTAGAGATCATTTAACCCGACAATTCTCAAAGCTTGATCACTGAACCTCGTGATCATTGAATCAGCATCACTAGGAGCTGGCTAGAAATACAAATTTTAGGGCCCCACCCCACATCTACTAAATCAAGACTTTGGGCTGGGTAATCTGTATTTTAACAAGCCCACCAGATAATTCTGATACACATCTGAAACCAATGATCTAACTTGTTCTGTTTACGGTTGAGAAACTAAAACCCAGAGTAATAAAATGACCTGCTGAAAGACAGAATGGAACTATTTGGTGACAATATCAGAATGAGAACAAGTCCCAGTCCTCTACCATTTCTCCTACACTGTCAATGAGGTTGCCTACTATACATATGCGGGGTTAAAATCCTGTAAATTTCAACAGCTAGAGCCAAATCCTTCCTACATGGCCACTTTTCAGGCTCAGGTCAGCAATCTTGCCTGGCTTAAATTTGAATGCCTTGGACCATTCAAGAGTCTCCGTGTTTGTTTTTTCCCTGAGCTTCACTTTCCTTGCTTGGATATTTTGTGAGCATCTGACCAGTACATTCAGCCACTTTAAAAGAATCTCCCAGGCCTTCCTTTGCATAGGGGCTTTGTGATTTTTTTTCCTGTTTCGTTTCACCATATGTTCCTCTTTTGAATCTGAGTCTCCACAAGCATCAGGAAAGACTTGGTGAAATTCTTTCTATTTTTGCCAGAAAAGTCAAGCTAAATGCAATTCCGTCTCCTAAAGTCAATTTGCAGAAGGTGTCTTTGAAATGGCCTATAAAATTGTGAGCAAATGAAGTTTCATCTTGCTGTTAACGAGGTTGCTTTGCCAAACCTGTCAGCACTGGATCTGACCCTTTTGTGTTACAGTGTCTGCTCCAGCTGGGGCTATTGGCTGTTAATCAGAAGTGTTTACACTTTTTCATTCTCACTTGATTTCCACTAGCCTGCCCAACTTGGTATTCAGAGTGGGTTCATTACAAAGAATATTGTTGCAGCCCTGTCCTGACATTTCACTGTCAACTGGCAGCGATGGGTCAATATTGCTTTTGCTACTCCTCACAAAGTAGAAAATATGCGATCACACCAATTAGGTAGTTTAAGCAATTTTTTTCTGTTCAACCTTCCTTTTAGCTGCCAAAACTGGTCTAGAATTTAAGGCGAAGTCAAGGAATTATTAGAGACCAAACCCTTGGCATCGGGTGCCAAAAAGATTAGCCTAGTGAAATACCAACATATTTAGGAGAACAAAGATCAAAGTCAGGAACCAGAGGAAACTGTGCACCTCTCCTACAGGCACATTGGTGAGAAATAGAATAATTGATCTAGGAGAAACAGGTTTCAGGAAGTCAAAGGATATTATTAATGATCTTCAAGTGAGACATTCAACAAAATGCTCTAGATTCCTCTCAATAAGCTCTTCTCTGTTTCATGGTTGCAAGCTCATTTGCAAGGTAGAGAACAGTGAAGATATTCTAGAGTTGGTTTGGTTTCCAAGAGCGCTGAATCATTTAAGTGTCCTGTTTATTAACTCAGCTCCTCTCTATTTTGTTTTGATTTATTGTTTTTCCTGAATTTTTACATCTGCCCCTAAACAGCCTTGTTAGTTGCATGTTAGGCAGTATAACGTTGGAAAATGCATACACTTTGGAGTCAGTAAAAATTAGATTCAAATTCTAGCTTGCTCATTTTCATGACCTCGTGTGGCCCTTAAGCAAGATATTATATTGCACTTAGACTATTTATATCTTTAAATCTGGAATAAAAGGGAAAATTGATAACGTTTAGTTTTTATACTTTTTAAAACTATTTACCATTTGCAAAGCATTATACTAAATACTGAGGTTAAGAGAATAAATAAGAGAGACCCTTAGTAAGAGAGCTAAGGAAGCAAAGAGAGGGGCTACATATTTTTCATTCAAGACACCTGATAGGGTTTTCTGATGTAAGTGAGATATTAGCTAAGTCTCAAAAAAGAAATGAGGTAGGTGGGTACGTATGTTGAGGGAAAGCGTTTCTGGCAGAAAATAGTCTAAGAATTGCATGGAGGCCCAAGAATGCATGGAGTCTCAGATGAAAGGGGTGAACGCTTTTCTATAGACAGCAAAGCTATAACTGTGGAGCACTAGGATGTATGATGGGAGGTAAACAGTGGCCAGGAATAAGCCTAGAGAGCCAGCTGCAGGCCTCTTGTGCATGTCGAGGAGCTCAGGCTCTATTCTCCTGTGGATCATAGCCCATGTAGCAATTTAAATATGGAATTTGATAGTCAAATGAAAATTTGCATTTGGATGGTGTCTTAGTCTGTTTTGCGCTGCTATAACAAAATACCTAAGACTAGGTAATTTATGAAGAACAGAAATTTATTTTTTTCATAGTTCTGTAGGCTGGAAGTCCAAGATCAAGGCTCCAGTACGTTTGGATGTCTGGGAGGGCTGTTCTCTGCTTCCAAGATGGCATCTCAATGCTGCATTTTCCAGAGGGGAGGAATGCCATGTCCTCCTACGGCAGAAGGACAAGAGAAACAAGCTTCCTCTATCAAGCTGTTTTATAAGGATAGCTAATTTCATTCATGAGGGAGAAGCCCTCATAGCCTCATCACCTCTTAAAGGCTACATCTCTCAACACTGTTGCATTGGGGATTAAGTTTCAACATAAATTTTGCAGAGGATGTGAACAGTCAAACCACAGATGGATCAATTAGGTAGCAGGGTGATTAGGGCATTAGAGGAGAGAAATACTGGAGCCGGGGAGACCATTTTACAGTAATCTATCTGGGAGATAGATTTTGATGCCTTCCTTAAATAAAGACTATCTTAGAACTGATAGTCGTTTTAAGAATGTTGTGAGTGGTATAAATAATACAGCAGTGCACTTCCATCTAAAAACCAGGAGTCGAAAAACTTTTTCTGTGCAGGGCCATATAGTATATATTTTGAGCTTTGAGGACATGTGGTCTTTGTCATAACTATTCAACTCTGCCACTGTGGCGTGAAAGCAGTCATAGACAATACAAAAGCGAGTAAATGTGGCTGCGTTCCAATAATCCAAATTTAAATTTCACAGATTTTTCACATGTCAAGTAGTATTATTCCTCTTTTGATTTGTTTATAAAGATTTTATTTTATTTTATTTTATTTTATAAAGCCCAGGCTGGAGTGCAATGGTGCGATCTCTGCTCCCTGCAACCTCTGCCTCCTGGGTTCAAGTGATTCTCCTGCCTCAGCCTCCTGAGTAGCTGGGATTACAGGCGCATGCTACCACGCCTGGCTAATTTTTCTATTTTTAGTGAAGATGGGGTTTCACCATGTTGGTCAGGCTGGTCTCAAATTCCTGACCTCAGGTGATCCGCCTGCCTAGACCTCCCAAAGTGCTGGGATAACAGGTTTGAGCCGCCATGCCCGGCCTGTTAATAAATATTTTAAAAAGCAAAAAAAAATCTTAGCTTGATGACCGTATGAAAATAGGCAATGACTGCCTTTGTGTTGTCTGCTGTTATTGCCCCTGTTCTAACCATTGTTCCTTTTTTCCTGTTGTCTCTGGGAACCATGCCATCCCCTTTCTATGGTTCCTAAAGGCCAGCATTTATGTAATGGATAACAGTCATATTCTCAATCTTTTCAAATGAGTTTTGCTTTTTTTCTGCCTTGTTTATGAAATCCTTTTCTTTCAAATAGTCATTAAACTATTTTACTATAATTTATTATTCTCCTTGAAGTGTCGAAGTTTTGTTCTTCACATTGAGGCTCTCGGTCGACCTGGAATACAGTTTTGAATACAGTGTGAACTTTGAATGATTTGTTTCCCCCACACCTACATTGATAACTAGCATCCCCAGCTCTATTTATTGAAATGATCATGTTTTCCTTACAATTCCAAAATCATGCTTCTGCATATGGAAAATTTGCATGTACATGTGAACCTGATTTTGGATGCTTTTTTCCTATTGCATTGGTCATTTGCACCCTTTTGCTAGTACCATGCTTTATATATTATTGTAGCTTTATTATAAATCTTGATATTTGGGCAAGAAAACACACCTAACTTATTTTTTTCAAAAAGTTTTTTGCCTTTTAACATTTTGTTTTTGTGGTATGCATACCAGAATTAGCTCATCAAGTTGTCACTAAAAGCTCATTGGATTTTAATAGAATTGCTTTGACTTAATAGATCAATTTAAGTACACTAAACATCTTTACCATTGACTCTTTTTATAGATAATCTTTGCATTTATTATTTTATTTCTTTGGATCTTCTTTAATCACTTTCAATAAAGTTTTGTAATTTTCTCCTTAAAATTTTTGTACATTGTTTTTGTTGTGGTTGTTGTTAAACTAGGCAACTTGCTTTTTAGTTTTTCCTTTCCTTGACATTTAGAAAATTACAAAATATAACTGTGTTCATGTTAGGCTTCTGCCACTTACTAACAATAGCTTAAATAACATTTGTGGCTTGTAAAATATTCTTTGAGTTTCAATGTGTTAAGTCTCATCCCCAGTGAGTAAATTGGGATTTACTATATAACCCAAAGTTATATAGTACCAAGATTATGAAACAAAAGATCTCATGTAGATGAAAATTAGTGCAGTAAACCTTTTCATAGAAAGGACTTTTACATGTGGGTCATAAACTGCTTCTGAGTCGAATTTCAAAAAATAAAAAAAAGCCCAGAAATCTCATTATCAATGGCAGAATTATCTAAGTTGCTGTTTTCTAAGGAGGTAGACATCTGGCTGTATTAATTCAGTCATTTTTAATGAAACAGTCTCTTACTCTCCATAAATTCAGAGAGTTTATTTATGTTTGCTTAATGTTTATTTGCATGCCTACCTACAATCTATTATACATGTGTCTTTATTATCTAGTTTGTGATCATATCATAAATTCAAATTTCTGTTATTTATCTATCTGAAATTTTGACTCAACTTTGTAGTTTACACTTTTTTTCCTGTTTTGAAGTGGTTATAGATTTTCTTGCTTACCTGCTTTTATAAACATCTAATCTCTTCTTATCTTACTCCCTTAGTCAGGCTGTCAATAATATAAGCTTATTCAGTTTTCCTCTATGTATCTTGACTTCTACTTCTGAAGCCTCTAATTATAAACTGAAGGAGTTTGCCATTTTATCTTTCTTCTTCCTCCTAATGCCACATAAATATGAACTTTTCTTCTTTGAACTATTAACTCCTTCTGAGGTTTTCAGTTAGCATGGATAGCTTACCAAAATTGCAGCCATCCTTAGAAACTGCTCTAACCCTCTCTCCTACATATTACCAATAGTCATTTTAAAACTTGTAGAATTATCATGATGTAAATACTAGTGTTCTTAGATTTTTTTTTCATGCCTATATTAGCACAAGTGTATACATCGTTCTGGTCCAATTTTGCTTCTGTCTTATGCAAGAGTAACTCTAAAACCTTTGTATTCCAGGGCCAACTAAATATTTGAGTCCTGAATAGTCACTGGGCACATTTCTCTGTAATTTTCATACTTTTTTTTTGACTTATCTTCCAACAAATTGATGACTTTATCACTTCTCTCATGCACTAAGCTCTTGCTTTTCTGTGAATTTCCCTGACTTGGGATCAATAATCATCACTGCAATTTTTCAAAGAAATTAAAGGTAAGGGAGCATCACATATTAGATGAAATAAGTGTGTACATGTGAATCTATCCAACATATCTTTCATTCTTCAAATGGAAATATTCACATATTTATAATCCTAAAGAGAGGTCTATTTTCTAATGAGCACAAATGTGTTTACTTGAATATATGATTATTTCCTGAAAGTCTCTTTGGTTACCAGAATGCTTTTGCAGGTATTATGAGTAAAATAGAAAGCCTTGATTTGTTCAGGGGAATGAGGCATTCTCGTAAATGTGTATTTTTATACAACGTAGATAGCTGATCATATAGGGTCTTCTACCTTATCTCTTATGATTGCTAATTTTCTCAAATGTTTGTGTCTGCTTCCCCTTAGTATCAAAGTGTGTGTGTGTGTGTATGATTCAACTTACAACATATTTTTTTTAAATGCTCATTTTTCCTTCTCAACATTATGCCAGCAGGGGATCAGTGACACCTGGTTCAGTATACACATTCTACCCATCAAAAATAACTCATAAGTTTAATAAATTTTGTGCATAATATAAACAGTTAAACTCTTTCTTTAGTAATATGCCTTTATTAAAATAATGTATATTCAACAATAAGTTCTCTCATGCTTACATTAATACTCAAAGGAATTACAGTGCAAATACAAAAGAGACAACTTTTTTTACAATTAAAAAGACTTTAGCAAACGAGATTTAACACAGGTTACTTCTTATGCCCTATTTTGCAGGATTTAGTTTATTTTCAATGTTACCACTTGACAAAGGAATATGGTACCTTTTTGCCTTATGCCTTAGATCTATTGGTTTAAAATTGCTTTGCACAATTAAAGGTGCAGGTTATTGTCACAGTTAACCTGGAATATTACCTAGAGTTGGAAATACTGCTGCCTGACATAATACAAAGTATAGAGGATAGACGGGCTTTTCCTACCTATTGATCAGTACAAAAAGACACATTTATGTTGACAAGAAAAGAGTATCTAATGACCTTTCCTTGGATGAGTCAAAACACAGTGCTTTTGAACATGTAGCCCACAGATCACTGCTTCAAAATCACCTGAGAAGCACCTTTATAGTGTAATTTCAAGGATTAATTCCAGACCTGCTTGATAAAAATCTCTAGGGATGGAGACTGAAAAGCTGATACTTACAATAAGATGACTATAGGGAAACCAAGACATACTAAAATTTGAGGCAACTGTCTAACTGAAAAGAACATGTGTGACAGGGTGGGTCTAGTCCCAAATCTAGCTGATGACAATAGAGACCTTGGGCCATTCTGTTATTTAGCTTTGGGCCTCTGCTTTCTCATCCATTAGACCGAGAATTAGGAGTAGGTAATCTCTAATTCCCTTCTAGCTCTAAAATTTTGTAGATGTAGCATTTTTAAGACAGTAAAGAAAAGGAGAATAGGAAAACTATCAAGAGGGGAAAACTAGGTAGAAAGTAAATTTCATAAAACCTATAAAGATTAAAGCAAAATAAAAGTTTAACTTAAAAAGTTGAGATTATTTTTTAAAAAAATAAACATATTTGAGAAACCCTAAAATGTGAAGTTAATACACACACACACACACACACACACACACACACACACACACAGTTTATTCTCTTAAAACAAAAATTGACAAAGCAAGGAATATATCATAGAAATCTACAGTTAAATAAAGATAAAAGGAAAAACAGAAAGGAATGACACTGCAAACATTAGGCCTGAAGAGAGAAATTTTTGGTTCAATAAGAGAAAACCTGAAAAAAAGAAGCTAAGCTTTCTTTAGAGCATTTTACATTAAAGAGCATATGCTTTTCTTTCTTGATTTAATTTACATAGATTGTTCTATTTTTGATTTTTCCTCTCATTTTATGTGTGTTTACTAAGAAATTTATAGCTTTGTTTTCTTCTGAATTTTGAAATTTGGCCGTAATTTTTGTCAGAACCTGTATTTCCTTGTCAATATTTGCTAGGTTTGCAGTAGTGCTTGGGAATGTGTGAAAGGTTATTTTTTTTTTAAGTAAAGGTGGCATCTAAGATGATAAGTAGAAAAGTTCTTAATTAATTAGCTTGACAATCCTTCTCACCCACCACCGCTAGATTAATTTTATTCGAATGTGTTTTCTTTATGTAACTCTGCTGTTCAAGGACTAAGAGCCTCAGCTTGGCATTTGATGCTCTCTGTATTCTGGCTTCATTTCATCAATCTGACCAAATGTCTCCTTCCTTATCAACTTCATTACCCCAATCCTGTCAGTCCCATCTCAATAATCAGCTAGTCAGAAAGCTTTTCAAGGAACAGGGAACATCTGATAGCTTCTATGTATATCAGTTATGGCTTCATTTCAGCCACCTACCAGAAAAAGCAATGGCTTAAACAATAGGTGGCTATTTTTCTTCCCTCCCAGTAATAAGTCTGAAGGAATGCAGTTGCTATAATTTTATTTAAGCAATGACCTTTTCCTCGTGTTTGAAAAGTGGCACTTCCCATTATTTCTGAGTTCAAAGTAGAAAGAACAGAGAAGGGAGGAAGGTTGCACCATCTGTGCCTGTCCCTTCTTTGTGGGGAAGGAAAAGTCTTTACCAGAAATCCCCTCCCCAGATTTCCACTGACATCTCAGAGGCCAGAATCACACATAATATGTCCACTTCTAGCTGCAAGGGAAGCTTGGAAGTGAAGTGGTAGCTTCCCTGCTTTTATAGTGCAAGGCAAAGGAGAAGGGTATGAAGGAATGGACAGGGGTCATCCATCTCATTGTCATTTATTTGCTTGATTACATTTTATGCAGATTATACTTTTGATCTGATCTATACAATCATCATATAAATTATCTCCTCAATGAGTTTATATACTTTTCAAAAGCAGAAGATAGTATTCCCAGTTTGTATGCTTCAAAGTGATTAGCTCAAAGGGGGCTCTTAATAAATATTTATTGGCATATATTTAATGCACACTCATCTGTTTGGGGCAGTATGGTTTACTATAAGGAGCTGAAGTTCTGGAATCTAAAAAATGGAATTTGAGTCATTAATCTCCTATTTAATAGCTATATCATGGTCACTGACTTGTCAGGTAACATCTCTTAGACTCATTTATTTTTCTGTGAAATGGATAAAGATAATTAAACATACTTTATTAGGTCTGTTTGAGACATAAATGTGAAGATGCGGGTGGAAGCATGTTATAAACAATTAAGCACTAGATTGGAAAAGTTAAGCGCTGTTCTTAATATAATATTTTTAAAATTCTGGAAGAAAAATTGGCTAAGTGACAAATTTGCAAGAGGCAGTGGAAGTTATTCTCTTACTGTTATATGACATTTCTTTTAAAGTGGTACAGCTAAACCAGGAAAGAGACTGCAATTACAACTAAGAAGCTACTGCATTCGATTTGTTAGGCTTTCACAACTGCTTCTACAATTGCTAAGATTAACTTGCCATTTGTTCTGATACTATTGCAGCAGCAAGCAGCATACAAAGATGTGGTACTTTAGAAGAAATTTAGAACTCCAGAAAATATTGTCTAATCAGCAGTCCTGCTCAATAGGGGATAGAGAACAGAGTGTAAAACATTTACAATTATATGTGGACGACAGCATTCAGCCATATATTGGTATTCTGATTTGGATACTCATTAGAAAATGTTCCCCACCTTGTCTGATTACAGTTGGATGATAGTGCTATCCTTACTCTTTTACTGAACTACACTTAATGACTAGACTTGATCTGGGATGTCAGAGAGTGAATATTACCTGAGTAAGGGCATTACTTATGAAGGATAATGGAAATAATTATATGTGAATTCAGCACCCAATCCACAGTTGCTTCCTCTGACACCAGTCAATAATCTCATCCAGCTTAATATGGTTCTATGGTTGAGGTTAGGTGAGTAATTGTCATATCAATTAAGTAAATTAAACTAATTTTTTTAGCTTTTATTATTCAGATCACTTATATTTGCATACTACAAAGAATGCAATCTTTCAATCTGGGTTACCCTAAGTTTCACTATCCAGTGGAATGACAGAGAAAAGAGAAAACAGTGTCATATAGGTGGTTTTGATGAGCCAGGCCTGGAAGTGACCCATAGTAATTTTCTAGAACTCAGTGTGAAATTGCCACTTCTATCTTCAAGGAAGACTGGAAAATGTAGTTAGCTCTGTTCCCCAGAAGAAACAGAAATGCATTTTGGTGAACACAAAGCAATTACTACTACACAGTGCTACCATTTACTATCTATGTATTGTTGGACAAGTTGCTTAAACTCCCAGACCCAATTGTCTAGTCTATTAAAAAAAAAAAAAAGCACCATAATACTTGCCCTATCGGATTTTGTGATGTCAATAAGAATGACACATTTAAAGACCTAATCCAATGCCTAGCACAAAGTAGGTATTCTAAAACAATATTATTTCTATTTAGTACTCTATAGAAAGAAAACACATAAACATACATGATCATTATTCTCAATGACTTGACAATCTAGTTGAGGAGCACATTATATGATGGCAGGAAACATGAAGGGATATTTGATGAATGCCAAAATATTCCCAGAAGATAAAGATCACTACGAACTAGGATTTAATTAAGGAAATAGTTGTAGTAAAGATTTTAATTAGCTCCTGATGGAAGGGTGGAAAGAGAATTTAGATATTTAATACTTGATATCAATCATTAAGGAGATTATCTAGTTTGTTTCTTTATATCAGAATCTCTTTTGTAACTGGCTTGTGACTTTGCAGATAGATTATGGGAGTAACGTGAGGAAGAGCAAATTGAGTAAGTATACTGGATTAAGTCATTAAGTCAATGGAAATGTTTGAAAAACCAAGTTATGGCCAATCTGTCAGAGCTGTGATGATTTCCTGATTAAGCTATTGTTTATGACTTCCTTCTTTTTCAACTCCTTTTGAAACTTCTGGAAATCGGGGTAGTGAAGAAGGGAAAAGAACTTTGTATTAATCTATACATTTTCACGCGTGTTGAAATGCTAAAGGTGATTTTTTTGCTTTATTTGTCAGGATGGCCAGGAACAAACACCAAAATCTCAGTAGCTTTACACAACAAAGATAGTATGTCCAATATGGAATAGCAGGACATTTGCTCCCTATTGTCACTAACAGAGGCTCTCGGATCATTTCATGCTGTCATCTCCACATCTCAACTCTGTAACCACTGTGGCAGGGAAAGAGAAGACCACTCTGAGCTACCTCAGACTGGATATGGCATCCATCACTTTCGCTCTGGGGCCATTAATCAGGATTTTTCACTTAGCCCCTTCTTGAAAAGAGGTGAACATGTCTTTCCTTGTGCCCAGGATATCAGAAGAGATCCAAGTACAGTAAGCACTTGAAGTCCCTACAACATAGGGGTACCACTTAAAGACGGGATTTTCAAGATCTAATTGGGCAAAGTCTAAAGGCAATGAGCAGATTAAAAGTGACCATAGAGCGTATTTTTTGGCAATAAAAATGCTATCTATTTGACTGTCTGCCTATAGCTCAAATCTGAACCAGTGAAATCCTTGGGGCAAGGAACTGTCCTCACCAGAGTCTTCTTTAGAGGAATTTGCTCACATCTTCTCACTTTACAAAGTTTTTGATTTATTTAATTTTAGTGAAATCACTTACATAATCCCTTCATTTTGCTTGGTATCATAAAGAATACAAAGAGAGTACAAAAATATCCATCTCTTAAGAAGTTTAAAATATTGCAGGTAGAGTTTATATTCTATAACAATTGAATATCAATGCAATGTAAAATGCTGTGCAAAAATCATGCAAAAAGCATTAAAAACAAACAAAAGATGATTAGAGATCTGGGTTTCAGAGAAACAGGGAGGTTTTCCGGGAGAGATATAACTTGAGTTGGGCCTTGAAATTGGATGAGCAGTGGGAAAGATAAATTATATTTTAGAAAGAGTCAAGCAATGTGTGTTGGGCATAAATATAGGAATGATAGTGACTTGCAACGTGGAGGAACCTCCGGGTCCTATTTTCAAGGATTTTTTTTCATATATTTTGAGGGGAACTTCTTTATAAAGAAATGGCTTTTCTGTTGCTCTATCTCCCTTCTTTTCTTTCTCCCCATCTCTGCCACCCTAACCTCTCAACTTCTGTATCTGTGTATCACTTACCATTCCCTTTACAAAATCAGGAGTCAGGATTTCTAATACTCTGTCTTAAGTAGTAGGAGTTCCATCCCACAAATATTAATGAGCATCATGAATGTGCAAAGCAATGGAATTTGGAGATAAATACACAACAGACCTTGTTTTGCACACCTTTTATTCAGGTTGAAATCTATACATATAAACAATGGATGCTAATAGTGAAAGAGAAGCAGAGGGAAGAGAGTTTGGTATTTGAGACCACTGAGGACTTGGCTTTCCCAAAGGGGACAGAGAAGTGTTCTGGAGAAGACACTCTCTGAACCAATTCCTAAAGAAAGAAGAAGATTTATCCACTTGGAAATGAGAGGAGGGGACCTCTAGGCAGAGGGCATGGTGTGAGTAAAGATATAGTGGTGTGAAAGAGATTGCTGGAAGTTAATTTCCCAGAAATTTGATATTACTTGTGGGTACATAAGAACCACATAGGAGAAGTAGTCAAGAATCTGCTGTTAGAAGGCACTGAGTGCCAACTTAAGGAACAAGAATTTTATAAGTAAGAAAGATGCCATTTCTATCATTTCTAGAAAGCAGGCAGTTTTATCCTTAAACCTTGCACTATGAACTGGCCTAGGTAAACATACATTCTCAAATTTGCCTGAGGGAGTGACAATTTCTAAAACTAGCAGAGTGGGATGTAAAAACCAAACTTGGCTTCGTGTTGCCATCTGCCCTGAGATATGTGCACAACTCACACAATTTCCTTACATCAAATTCTACCATCAGGCAATTGTTCGTATTTTCTCAGGAAAATGAATTCCTGTGGGTCCAGCAAACCCCATAGACTCCAGTGAGTGTTTGAAGTAAGCATCCAACTCAGGCTGAGAGTCAATGCAACGTATTTCAGTAAAATGTGAATCCAGGCTCACACAGATTGAGACATATTACTTGTAAATGTAAATAAATATAAAGGTGTGCTTTTCTATTTTTTGACAGGAAGGAATATTTGATTCATATGTTTAATATGCTTTGCCTCTTTTGCCGAGGTACAACATCAGGAAATGCTATTCATCATACAGAGAAATTTCAGAAACAAATTTCTTAGAAATAGGAATAACAGATCAGAGAGTGAAAGGCAAAAAAAGTGAATATGATTTATCTAAGGGGGAAATTTAGTTGTGTTGACAATTCTGTGTGTTCAGTAGTTTGGAGGTGTTAGGACTGAGACAGAGGAACAGAGGTTTTGATCTTATTACAATATAGCAGCTAGTATGCTGGGTGGCTTAAGCAACTTTCACTCCATTTGTAATTAACATGTATTAATCATCCTAAGGCTTGGCTATAATGTTGCATTGGGTCTGGGGCAGGCAGCTTCTTCGTTGGATGGAGCTGGGTGTTAACAGGGCCAAGATTATTTGCTTGCCACCTATAAGGACCAACTTTCACTGATGATATATTCTAGAATTTCTGGGACATCTTGATTTTAAACATTCCTCTCTGTTATTACCTCCAGCACAACTTTGCTGTAGAATTTTCAATCTATTATATGCTGTGGAATTCTGATTACTTCTTATATCTGGACGGGGACCTGAAAAAAAAAATCTTTGTCAAATTATGTGTTCTGAATTTTGGTTTGCAAATTACAGGATAAAAATGCTAGAAGATATAGATGACTCAAATATCTTGAACTGAACTATCTTACAAGAAAAGCCCATAAAACAGGAGCTAAGTTCATGGTATGTTGATGATATCACTATATAAGGTAGGAGTGACAGCCTTATTGTCTGGATTTTAAAGGATTTTTATCTTCAAAAGGGTAAAATAGGTTAAATGTACTGGTTTCTAAAAGAAGTATTAACAAATGTTTATTTTCTTTACTTTTAAAATACCATCTAAGACTGGGCGCGGTGGCTCACGCCTGTAATCCCAACACTTTGGGATGCTGAGGCGGTGATTAGGAGTTCTAGACCAACCTGGCCAACATGGCAAAACCCCATCTCTCATAAAAAATATATATATATATAAATTAGCCAGATGTGGTGGCAGGCGCCTGTAATCTCAGCTACTTGGGAGGCTAAGGCAGGAAAATTGCTTGAACCTGGGAGGCAGAGTTTGCAGTGAGCCAAGATGACACCATTGCACTCCAGAATGGGCGAGAGTGCGAGACTCTGTCTCAACAAAAAAAAAAAAAAGAAAGAAAAAGAAAAAAAACACCTAAAATACCTTTGGAAATACTATTTTCTGTGGGGGAGAGTTGGTGTATTCTGGGTAAGACTGACTATAAAACTAAAGGTTTGGATAGTAATAAGGGATTGAGTTCAAATTATTTCTTTTACTCACAAGAACTGTGTCTAAAATCTTGTGAATTCAAGGATAGACACACTCCTTTCCATAGAAAAATACACAGAACAATAATTGAAATTGACATGGACCCCTCTACACAAGGAATTGGCAGCCTTTCTCCTAAAGGATCAGAAGTAAATATTTTCGGCTTTGTGAGACATGCCGCTTTGGTGACAGCCCTGCTATTATTGCCTGAAAGCATCTAGACAATATGTAAATGAATGGGTGTGGCTATGTTTCAATAAAATCTTATTTATGGGCCCTTACATTTAGATTTCATACAATTTTTTATGTTACAAAAGCTTCTTTTGATTTTTTTCTACCCATTTACAAATGTAAAAAATATTATCAATGCATAGCTATACAAAAACAGGTGGTGGGCTAGATTTTCCCCACAGGCTACAGTTTGCTGACTTTTAAGTAGTGTAAATTTTGGCTTTCTTTCTCATGTTCTTTCTGTTCAGTTTTAGAATTTTCCCCTTTTGACAGAGATTTAGGAATGTTTGTTGCCAAAGTGGTTAGAATAAATAGTGGTAAAATGTTGTATGTATGTTTAATCAGTTATGTTTTGTTTTTAATTCTCACTTTTATTTTCTCCACCTATAAACCTTCAGTGACCCCCCTCCTGACAACCACATCTTGTATCAGTCACTGTAAACTTCTGCTGATTTCAGCTCACAGGGTGCATTTCTCAGGTGTGTGCCTATACCCTGCACCTGGAAGAAAACTCCCTTCCTGCCATCTTTCTTCTGAATAGTTCTTAGGAGTTCATCAAGGTCCCATTCAGTTCTCACATCTAGTGGAAATCCTTATAGCCATTCCCTAACATACGGATAGGAACAAATATACAGTTTTGTACCTAACTTTTTATACACTCTCACATATGTTTTTCAGTACTCTGAGAGGCAGATGGATTCTTTCATTAATACATTGGTTAATTTTTCAGTTGCCCCTTGATACAAAGCATGTGTCTGAGCAGGTGCTGGTGGGTAAAATGTCCTGACTGGCTGATGTATGCAGAGATAGTCCTCTTCCAAAAACTGTAAGTAAACTGTCTTTTAGATCTTCATGTTGGGTGTCTTCTATTAGCTTTATTGAAGAATTATGAACAGCAACAGACAATAAATAGTTCAGTAATTCCAATCTACTTTAGAATTCCCATTCTGACACTAACTGTGTGATTTTAGAAAAGTTAAGTAAACTCTTTCAGCCTCAATTTTCTCATCTGTATAATAGGATCACTGATTTCTACCTTGCAAATGGATAGAATAAATTACATGATATACTATATGGTTTATAATCGGTACTCAGAAATGGTAGCCATTATTAGCTTACTTCAGTGTGCTGTTGGGTAGTATGGGAATATGAAGAATATAAATGATTATATGTGTGATTTAGAAACAGAAAAACTTTGGCATGAAGTAGACAATAAACTAGAGGAGAAAACAGAGATAGGTTTGGCATTGGGTTTTTTTTTTTTAATAACTATACGCTTTTCCCTACAAGATTTTATTGGGAGTTGAGGCATTCATCCATACTTCTGTGGGTTGATGACTCTCCTGTTGATATGCTTACCCAGAATTTCACTCCAAACTGACATACCCCAATGCTTACTCAATTTCTCTCCAGATCTCTCGAAATTAAACTGGTATAATTTGCTGTCATCTTTGCAACAAGCCCCTTCCTGCTCTAGTGTCTTTAGCTCATTCAGGTGATTCCACCCTGCACCCAGCTATTGAATCCAGAAACGTGGGGGTCTTGCCTCTATCTTCCTCATCTCCTCTGCCCCCAACCCCTGCCAACATGCCCAATTAATCACAAGATTCCCATCAGTTCACCTCTTAACTATATTTCTTATCATTTTGTGGTCATCACTCGTATCTACTCTTGCCTTCTACAAAATTCATTGCTCTCACTATGGTCAGAGTGGCTTTGATTTTTTTTTTTTCATTTTGAGTACAAAACTGGCCATATCACTCTCTGCTTAAAACCCTTCACTAAAGTTTCATGGCTCTTAGGATGGAGTGTAAATTATTCAGTTTGACTGAGCAGGCATTAACATGACTGAACCCCTGTCCTCTCATCAGCCTCTTCTTATCTCACACTCCGTCTTGCTCTCTGGACTCTAGACACACTTGTCTTATTTTATTACTTCTGTTTCTAGAGCCTTGATGGTTGTTCCTCTTGTATTACATGCTCTGCATTTACTTTAATGGATTTGATCGTGGAAATTGTTTTTCCTTTAGAAAATATATCTCATAAGTATATGTTGGTACTTTAAACATTTTGCCATTTTGCCTTATGTAATCTCTTGCACAGCACCTGTCTGAATGGTTGACCAGCTGATGGCTGACCACTTCTGTTGATGAGAAACTAAGAATCCTTCTGCGTGTAACATATTATGTTATTTTGGGGTGTTTCACATCAAATTACTCAAAGTTTGTCTTTTGCTTTGTTGCTACTGCTGCATGTGCAGAGTATGAAACAAATAAGTCTATATCTGTCAGGCATTTTGAGTGATAAGAAGCTGTTCTTCCTTCTCTACTTTGGATGTTATAGACAGGATGGACTTTGTGCTGGCTGCCATATCTCTAGGCAAGCCTCCTCTGGAAAATGTTAGTGATAGGGATGCTTCGTTTGCATGATTTTTATTATTTTCCCCTAATGTATCTCATGGGATGATCACAACAAATCTATGATATACATGAAGGAGGTTTTCTTTTGTCTTGTTTTTTTTGTTTGTTTGTGTTTTTGTGTTTTTGGTTTTTTTTTTCTTGTTTTTTTGTTTTGTTTTGTTTTTGAGACAGAGTCTCTCTCTGTAGCTCAGGCTGGAGTGCAGTGGTGCGATCTTGGCTCACTGCAAGCTCCGTCTCCCGGGTTTATGCCATTCTCCTGCCCCAGCCTCCCTAGTAGGTGGGACTACAGGTACCCGCCACCACATCCGGCTAATTTTTTGTATTTTTAGTAGAGAAGGGGTTTCACCGTGTTAGCCAGGATGGTCTCGATCTCCTGACCTCGTGATCCGCCTGCCTCGGCCTCCCAAACTGCTGGGATTACAGGGGTGAGCCACCACACCCAGCCTGTCTTGTTTTATTTTATGCTTAGGAACCTATTTAATTTAAAAACATGTGATGTGACCTGTAAGGTATCTTCATAGAGTTGGTATCTAGTAGACATCAATCTATGGATCAAATACCCTGAGAGCTGGTCTAACACTTAAATAGCTGTACCCCTCATTCTTTCTTCTCTCTTCCGCATAGGAACCGTGAGTTTCCTTTGTTATAATGGTGAATTTTATTGTCACATCCAGGTGGAGGAGATTTTGGGTATTCGCTGAGAGCAAAAAAAGGACACACGTTGGGTTCTATACTGGTGGTGTTATATCCAACACTGGGAAGGCTATTTCCTCATCATGCTGCTTTCAGGGCACATGGAAACACTAGAAAAGAATTATTAGAATAGAGTTAGAATTCCAATTAGGATAGAAATGTTGGGAAGTGTGTTGGTGTTTGTGCCGGGATGTTAAGCTCAGGGCAAATGGATTCCAGACTGTTCTGGAATAGATTATTTGGTACCAACGCTCTCCAAACTGTGTTTTTTTCTTGCTTCTCTGCCAGCCTTTTGGAATCAAACTGGAAGTTCTAGTAACACTTGCTTCTCTCACTGCCAAAGTCCCTGTTGGTGAAATAAATTCCCTATGTGTTTAATGCATATAATTTAATGTTAAAAATAAAATGATGAGTCTTAATTGCTTAGGTGGACAAAGTGTACTAAACTGTAAGTTACTGATATTATAGGTCTCTTTGAAGGTGACCTTATCAATGTGTGGTCTTCAGTAGGAACTCTGGCTACTTCTTCCAAAAGAATTGAGTGTTATTCTCCAGAGATCTCAAAGGAAGATTGCATCGTGTCCATCAGCATCTTGGTTTTCTGACAGTGAAGAAATACTTTGTAGCCCAATCTTTTTAGTTGCACCTAAAAATGTTAGGTTGGTACAAAAGTAATAGTTGTTTTTGCCCATTACTTTCAAAGTTGCTTGTGACAATGTTGACGGCTACACCAACAATTTGTCTAAGATAAGCATTTTGACACCTACCTTGAGGATAATACCCCAGCCTTACATTCCTTATAGAACTTGAAGTTGTGTCTCACTCTTTCTATAAATATGTCAAGGAAAAAAAATAGATAAAAAAGGAAAATTGGCAAGCATTTTCCTTGTCAATAATAAAAACAAGACCAGAAAGACAGTCCCTTGGCGAATAAAATCTTGAATATAAAGCATGTTATATCTGAAAAAAAAATCTCAAATTTCAACAGCATGATGGCATACGTGTCTCTATAATGTATCCTCAGCTGATGGTATCAGGGGAACATGAGACATTTAAGAAAATAGTAACATAAAAACGAACATTGGGGCATGTCATCCAGAGGGGCTACTAAGAGAATACTACTTGTGAGCAAGAAGCTCCCTCTCCCCCTTTTCACTCCATTTTTAACTCAGCATTGAATTAAAATGAAAGAAAGGGAAATATATATATTTTTTCCTTTCAGCAGAAAATGTCATGGAAATGTCAGAGTTCTAGGTGATTACATCTCTCTTAAAAGTCGATAGCTGCAAATCATGGAACCCCTAACTACATTGGAAAATATTAATATTGAGTAAAAGCATCATTTTCCTGAGATGTGGGCAGGCTCTGAAGCTTTGGAAAGGTGCTTCAGAATGGAGTGTAACCCAGAACCACTGAATTCTTTGAACGACCGTCAGGTTCTGATCAATTTATGTCAGTTGCAGACAGATTTATGTAACTCTTCCTGTCCTGCCCTCAGGTCACATCCTTTGAGTGCTCTGCTCATTCCTAAATGCTTCTGCCATTTAGATTTACTTGTATTAATAATTCTGTTTTCAAGATTAAAAGCGGTGGGAACCGCCCCTTTAGAAAATGACATTCAGAGATGTTACATGGAAAGAATGGGGCACCTTCAGAAGCTTCTAAGTCTTTTTCCTGGCTTTAGGCAGAACTGATCTTGTGTCATGCAGATCAGTATCTAGTCAGGCTTTAAAGATCCTTGTCAGTGTCTTGATCTTTTTGTACAAGCCAGGGTCACATTCCATTCCATTTGTTATCAGAGAGTTTCTCTTCACTGCTGTTCCTCAGCTGCCAATTCACTTTCTATATGTAACAGGATGGGGAATAGGGCTTGTCTAATCATCAAGGAAGTTTGGTTAAGTACCCAAAATTGAGAACAATTAAAGACAAGTTCTTCTGATGATGAATAAGACCCCTCCTAGGAGCCTGTAAAGATTACTGAAAGGGCAAAAGTGGGGAGAGCTGCAAGTGGGAGTAGGGTGGGGAAAAGCTTAGAAAAAGATGTAATATACTGGGTTTTTCTTAGTTTACAAAAATTTATGCTTATCAATGTGTATACATTTATATGCAGATAAATAAACATATATGCTTATAATACAGAATAAAATGCATAAAGGTGAGATTTATATATATATATGAATGAATGAATAATTTCAAATTTATAAAACATTTGCAACAGTAGAACAGAGGGTTTCTGTATACCCCTCACTGAATTCCCATATTACTAGCACCTTACATTATCATATGTCTGTCAAAATTAAGAAACTGAAATTGACATTGATATATTAGTAATAACTAAACTCTAAGCATTATTTGGATTTCACTAGTTGTTCCTGTTTCTGTTTCAGAATTCGAACTAGGGTAACACTTCGCATTTAGTTGTCATGGCGTTCAGTCTCTGCTGGTCTCTGACAGTTTCTTTTTTTTTTAATTTTTTCTGTGTGACTTTGAGGAATATTGGCTAAGTATGAGATCTCCGTTTTGGTTAGACTGGACTATCGTATTTTAATAACTGAAAGTGAATCATAGTTGTTTATATAAATAAGATTGTTCTTACAATTCAAAGTGACTAGAAATTCATCTACGCCAGAGATGTCTTCAAGGAGAGATTGAGAGAAATATGATAGAGTATGTTAGAAGGCAATGTTTGAAGAAAAATAGAGTATTTTTCTTTCTGTAACCTCATTGCACTTGGCCCATTTGATAAGCCAATTACACTTGCATTTGAGAGGGTAAAAAAGAATGATAACTATTCCAAGTATCAATGAACAAGTATTTAGTGTCTATTAAAACCATATACTAAGAGGCATTTAGAAACAGCTCATCCCTGAAGGAGTTTATAATCTAGTAGAGGATATAAAACATGTTCCCATGTAATTCAAAATACAAACAGATAAACGCTAAAGAGATTGGGAAAGAGGCATTATTTGCCCTAGAATCATGAAAATAGTTTGAGAAGTTAACAATAGTGAAAAAGGACTCTAGACAGAAGTTGGAGGTGTGGGAGGGAAGTAGAGTGTGATTCTAAACATGGGAGCAACAGAACACTAGGCTTATTTTTGGAGGTAAGGACAATACTGCAGAATGAGATGCATAAAGGTAATTTGCAAGAGAGGAGACAAGAAAGGTAAATTGAGCAGAGGTTGAATTAAGGGCTCTAAATAATACGCTGGGCTAATTACTTTTTCAATTTGCAAAAATTGGCCTTAACAGAATTAGACTAGGTGAATATCATGGTCAAAGTATTATCTGACGAAGGTGTACTCTCTGGCAGGTGGATGTGGTAAGGCTTGGCGAAACAGATTAGAGGCTGGAGAGAAGACATTAAGAGGGACCTATAAAATGTATACATGTATGGAAGTATCACACTGTACCCCATAAATATGTGTGATTATTAAGTGTCAATTAAAAACAAAATAAAACTTAAAAGGCAGGGGGATGGGCAAAGAGATAGAGAATAGTGGAGTTGAGGGCACTCACTCTTGAGAGTCCTCATTTATTGAGGAGATGACATTATCTATAGAAAGAGGGAATGGAGAATATTGAATGCTTAATGTTAGTGGCTGTGAGGAATGGGATAGGGGCTTCGTCATCCAGAACTTAAATGCACACACTACTGAATTACATTGAGAATCCATTTGAGATGAGGACACAGGACATTTTAAGAGATCTAATCAATGCAGTTCTTTGCCTCTCACTCTTTTTCGAGTTTTTGATTCCCAAGGTGAACCTTGGTTCACATTCCCCTATGACCATATCTTGGAGGCAACTTTTTATATGTTTCTCTTCTCCTAACCCAGATTTGGAAGGGAAGAAGTGGATCGTTTGTTTTTATTGCCTTATCTTTGCTTTCTTACTGTTCTCTTACTTTTTTTTAAATACCACTACTGAAAAATATGAGTAAAATGTTTTTTAGAAAAGAAAAAAATGCAAAAGTAATGCTATAGTTTATCAGTGAAGCATGAAGAGAAGCTTATTTTGCTTACTATTTGAGGCAGTTCTGGACATAGGATTTAATGGACTTCATTTTGAAAAGCTGCCTGCCACATCAAGTAACTTCTCATTCATTTGAGCAGTGTCTATATAGCCTAAGGCCTGGCTCAAAGGTATGACAGAAACCTAATATGAGAAATATAATTTTATTACAGTGAATCCATGCAGGGTATTGGAAAAGGAATTATACAGAAATCATTTCAATTGCTGTGTTAAATTAGAAGGTTGTACAAATATTTTACATTAGAGACCCCTTAGTCATTAAAGTCGCAAGCTTGCTATTACTATATATTTGTGAGTAAATATCATCACAGACCTGACTCCCGTTAGAAGGGAAATTCCCATCACCTCTGTCATCCTTTAGAATGGAAAAAAAAAGTTATTCATAAACTCATAAAAATCCCAACAGAAGAAAGTTTAAAAACCATGGAATATGACCTCCTGGCAAATTAACAAATTTGTTTTTAAAAAAACAAATCATGGTGACTGCCTTAATAATTATGCAGAATAAACTATTTGTTTATATATAATCCCCTCCGTGGTTAAAGACTGTCATCTTTAGCAGCCTGTTTATTGTATTTAACCAAAAAATGTCTCTCTCTAACTTCAACCCATTGGTCCCTAGCTGTCTCTGGGATCTGTACAGATAAATGTAATAACTATCCCTAAAACTACTCATCAAATATTATAAAAGTGCTTTTATTCACTTACTGGGTCATTTTTGCAAACCAAACATGATTTCCTTCAACATTACTCAAATGATATGGCTTTGTTTTTCTCACTCTCCTGGTCATCTTGTGTGAAACAATGTTTAATCTCTTAGGTTTCATACAGGAATTTAATGCCCAAAAATGACACAATTCTTCAGCTGTATTCTAATATATTTTGTACTGTAGGCTGTATTTTATCAATACCACCTATTGCTTTACCTTCTTTTCAGAAGCTCCCCCAGACTTTTAATTCAGACAGAGCTTTGGGTCAACAAATTTCTTAGATAGCTTCTATTTCAACTGTTGTCAAGACAAGATTGTCTTGATTGTATTTGTCCTGTTGATTTTTTTTAACTCTTAAGTTTTTACACTTATCTCTGCTACATTTCATCTTTTTATTTTTTTAATTGACACAGAGTTTGCATTTGTCGCCCAAGCTGGAGTGCAATGGCATAATCTCGGCTCATTGCAATCTACGCCTCCCAGGCTCAAGCAATTCTTGTTCCTCAGCCTCCTGAGTAGCTGGGATTATGGGCATGTACCACTATGCCCAGCTATTTTTTGCATTTTTAGTAGAGACAAGGTTTCATCATGTTGGCCAAGCTGGTCTCAAACTCCTGACCTCAAGTGATCCACCTGCCTCTGCTACCTTTCAACTTCTTGCCATTTAATCTACTAAGAGATAATCTTGGCAATTCTGTTTTGTATAAATATGTTTGAAATTTTTGTTTAGGACAGATATCTAGCTAATATCCCTGCTAGATATATTAGATATACATCCCAGACTGTTTTTCCCCACCCACTGATTTGATCATGTTCCTTTTGAAAACATTAAACTTGAACATGGCCAATGTCAGAGCTCTGTGCCACTCCAATAGGCAACTGCTTCTGGATTGGTTTTTTGGTTTGTTGTTGTTTGTCTTTTATTTTTGTCCAGTGGTAACGTTTAGAGTTCATGGTGTTTGAAACATTTTCCCTTGAGTATGGGTGATCCCAATAACCAATGTTCTTTGGATGCAGTTGTTCAACTTATAAATCCAACTAATTGTACTTATATTTTACCAATATTAGGCTATAAAATCAGACATTCTCAAAGACCTTTCAAGATTCAAGATTTGTGACCTTATTATGTGTAAAATGAATGAGCCATCATTTTCTGTCATATTCAGAGTTTCCTAATCTAATCTTCTATAAAATTTTAACCTTACCTAGAATAAAGAATCCATGTCAAGAAAGCAAGAAATGGCACATGGATCAATTTTCCCTACACAAAATTCAGCCCCAGTCACCCTCTCTCTGATAAATTGAGTCCATTGGAAAAGGCAACCACCTCTCAGTGATAAGCACCAGTTATAAATTAATATCTAGGACTTGATTATTAAAATTACTACATACTGTGCTGGAAGGAAAGATTCTAGAAACTTGATGGCTTAGATTAAATTGTCACTACCCACTAGACTTGAAGAAACCACTGGAAGGGCCATTGAGGCCCCCTCGTAATTTATATAAAGGAACTGAGAACCTCATTGTTTTTCAGATTTGCCAATTAATTAAATGGTTCAGGCATGTCATTTTGGAAAAGCTTTGGATTTGGAGACTGAATTTACTTCTAGTTCTTATCTAACTTAGTTTTATGACTTTGGGCAAAATTTTTCACCTCTCAAACAATTTCTCTCCTTATCTGTGAAGGGAGGAGGTTGGATAGTTATGAACAAAACTTCTAGCTCCAACTTTCTATTAATTGCAGGAGGCAGGAAGGGAGCTACACTAACTGGAGAGATTCACTAGTTGAAATTCTTGGTTTTGCTGCCGATGATAGCCTACAATTAGGGCTTTGAGACTCTGGCTCCATAACTACCAAAGGATGATGTCTCGAACATGTTTAAATTAACCCATCTTCAAGGAGTTCAGTAATAGAATCTGAACTAAATAAATCTCTTCATAAGCCCATTTAAAGTTGCATATAGAAGACAACTGGCATAATTATTTGGTGACGGTCATTTTCTTCTCAAAATTTTTGTTTTTGAAGTGATTTGGTTTTTACTCTAATTTTAATCGTAGCTTTTTTCTTCATTGTAACATTTTAAATTACTTTTTAGTTATAGCAAATTTAAATTGGAGTCATATTCAGTTGTTCCTGGACCCTCTTTGCAGTTTTCCCTCTGTCTTAAGTAGATGATGTTGGAGGAAAAAAATAGGTAACCATAATATGTGGCTTTATTATGTACAAAATGAATAAGCCATCATTTCCAATACTATCATAAGGAGCTACATGGGAAACGTTACAGTCAAGGAGTATACACAAGCATGGAATTTACATTGGCCTCTGTGTATACGCTGAACGCTAGTTACTGATTTTAAATTTCAAGGTATCATTTTCTAACAAGGGAGATTTTCCCCAGAAGTATTGCTTCTGTCTCCCAGCTCTTCATATCTGAGTGCTGGTCAGGAGAAAGCTGGGTGAGGGGATGGAGAAATAGCCACTCTGGATGAAGGCTGCAGAGCAAACCTTCAGGACTGTTGTGTCTGTGAGTGAAATTTATAGGGCATGGCTGCTAGCCGCCAAATCCATTGTCTCACAGTGTCAACATTAACTACCACTGCTTTTTATGTTTAACTTGCTTAATATGTTTAGACTCTGCTGGGGTCCAAATGCTGAAAATTCAGCAAACTGAATTAATCGATTTTTCTCTAACAGGAATGTCCTGTAGAAATAGATATTGCCACACCATACTGTGAGCTGCTTAACACACACAGCTGAAATAACTGCACTGGTGATGAATTTGAATTTGAAAAAGGGATTAGAACTCTGTGTCTGAAGGCTGGGAAAGGAGGTAGGCTATGGCAAAGTTTGGGTCTCAAGAGGGCTCATTAGATGAAGATTAAGTGAAGAAGTCTTGCCTTTCTCCACTCCGTTATTCCACTTACTCATTGCACCTCATTCCCTTCTACCCGGAGCTTACAACCTCACTCTGATGTGCTTTCTGTGCTTCAGGGTTTGGCCACTGGCAGAGCAGATGAACAACTAGGAAAGGGACTGTACTTTTGCAAAAAAGAAATTATACTGCCCAACTCATCAGCTTGAAGGGAGAAAGGACACTCACTGCGGCACACAAGCTTAGTAAACATGTTGGGTCTCTAAGTCCTCCTTGGCAATTGATTCCCATCTGGACACAACTCAAAGTGTGAACTCGAATGTTTACAAGTCTCTTTGCTTTTGGCCAAGGTTGTCTTGGAACTGATAATTATGATACCCAAGGCTTCCTCACAACTTCCTTTTGAAGAGGTACTGATGCTTTATTTTATGTTACTTGCTTTGCCATGAAGGGGAAAAGCAGCTCATCCAGAATAGTACACAACTCCAAACTCGCTAATTTTTGACTTAGAGTGAAATATACCTCATTTAGTATAAATTTACTTTCCAAGTTCTGTTTTTATTTACCAATAATAAGAATTTATTTGCATTCTATGAACACACTCACAGAGAAAAGAGAGCGATTAAAAGAGGATCAGCGAGCATAAAAGAAAGAGGCCCACATGGATTTTAAAATCTGTCCTCAAGTATAAATAATCTATAGTCAGGAATTCACATTAATAATTTAATTTCTGCCACCATTCTGAGT
Organism: Pongo pygmaeus; assembly: GCF_028885625.2. Lineage (NCBI taxonomy): Eukaryota > Metazoa > Chordata > Mammalia > Primates > Hominidae > Pongo > Pongo pygmaeus. The sequence continues at coordinate 67,486,604 of NC_072390.2, forward strand.
TATTCTTCATTTTTTCCTACTAGGGACCAAAAGTTCTCTATAAGAATGTCCAAGGTTCTGGAAATGGAGTTATCCTATTTGAACACAAATACTCAACAGCTAAGAGGCATAAAAGTTTCTCTAGAAGAGTACATTGTTCTACAATCTGCATGGGTATTGGGGTCATGTGGAAGGCCTATTAAGTCACAGATTTCTGGCCCATACCCCAAATATTTTAGTTTGGTAGTCCAGACTGGGTCCCAAGAATTTACCTTGTCAGGAAGATCTCACGTGATACTCATGCTGCCGCTCCAGGTTCCAACTATGAGGACAACTATTCTATTAAAAGACTTATCAACATCGCTGGCACCAGCCCAGGGGTTCAATCAGAACCTTCTCTTTCTTTCCATCACTGCCCCTATTCTAAACACTTCCTTCACCCCAAATATTTCAGTTCATTAGGCCTGGGTGGGTCCCAAGAATTTACTCTGTCAGCAAGATCCCAGGTTATACTCATGCCACTTATCCAGGTTTCAACTATGAGGACAACTATTCTGTTAATAGATGTATCCACATGGCGGGCACCAGCCTGGTGGTTCGTTCAGAACCTTCCCTTTCTTTCCCTCACTGCCCCTTATTCTAAATTCTTCCTTCACTGCCACACTTTTGATTTTAGGTGACAAAAAAAAATGATCATAGAAGGAATTTTTGTTCATGATTACTCTCACTTTCATGCATCTAGCACCCTTAGTGACAGCTCCATGTTATAAATTCACAAAGGACATGTAAAGTTCAAACTAAAACATAGGGGCTTATTTTATCTAAGATGCCTCAAACACTTGCTTCCACTTCTCTTATCCTCTAACCCAGGGATCTGCAAACTATAGCCCATAGGCCAGCTGTTTGTTTATGTAAATAAAGTTTTATTGGCACACAGTCACATTCATGCATTACTTGTTGCCTCTGGCTGCAGCGGCAGAGTTGAGTAGTTGCAACCAAAAAAGAAAATAAAAACTTTGAAGGGTATATTGGAGTTGGACATGAGGAAGAAATACTACAGGGCAGTTAAATATTTTCCTCACTCGTCATCTTAAGTACTAAGGGAAGAAACTCCGGACTAAGAAGGAATAATCAGCAGAACTTATCTTTCCCTTTAAAATGGCACCATTCTTTCATCATAATAAAACGAGCATTAGGAACTGAATCAGGAAAACAGATGCATTCTCTTCAAAGATGTGCAGCTGGAAGAGGCAGGAGCTTGGCATTTGCATTATCAGGAGATCTTTCTTCCTTTTTTGTTTCTAAAGTGTGGGGGGAGAGAGAGGCACGGATTATAATTGTCTATTTATTGCTTTCTTTGTTTTGTTCTTCCAACAAGGAGCAGACAACCATGTTTTCGTATGTGGTTTAATCTCATTACACAGTTTCTCTCTGACTAAAGCCTTAAGCTAACAGTTCATAACGGGATTACATAGATTGGTTTATTTTCCACAATTTTCTAAACAAGGTTATTCAAGTATAATACCTTGTGTAGCATTTTCCCCCTTATGTTCTATTTTCTTTTTCTATCTCTGCATCTCCCTCTTTCAACTTTTGCCTCACCTTCCTTTCCTTTTCCTCTAACCTTCATTTTAAGATACCTTCTATAAGAAAAGGCAAATCTCTCTCCCTCCCTTTCTCTCAGGATTGCTTTAAAGCTTATCATAATGTCAGCAAGGATTTGGGCATTAATCAGCAATGCACATGTGTGTATTGAATACACAGGGAAAGAGGTTTATGACAAGAAAGCCAAACAAGGTTTCTTTTGAATCCGCTTCTTTCCCTAGAAATTGTAGGTTACAAGAGAGCATTGGTTTCATCTCCCCAACCCATGCAATGGATTCAACTTCAAGGGCACATAACAATTTTTTCTGTAATGAAAGGAACTTAACATACATCCAGACAGTAAATCACACAGATAAGATCCCTCAATAAAGCATTTTTTCAAAGTCACTCCATTAACCAAGTGCATCCTCATAAATTGAAACAAAATTAAATTAATTACAGGCTTGCATCCTATAATTAAAATTCCATATATAAATTAATTCAAATATAAATATCCAAATATCAATTAATTCTTCTCGTCTGCTTTTGCACCCACCTTCAAAGAGATTGTGAGTAAAATAGTACCTTTTTGTTACATAGTTTTACTCAGAATGGAAAGACTCATTACCTTCTAAGCTTCAACAATTTTAAGACAAAGGCTGTGGAAATTTAGTTATGGGAAAATGTCTTAGTATCAGCTGGGAGTTTATTTTTCGCACTGAAACTTCTGTGGGGTTTGTTCTCCAGAGTCCTTTTTTCTGTTGGAACAAGCTCGTGAGTAGTTTTCAAGAATCACAAGCTAGTGGTTTCAGTGGTATTACAATCACATTTGTTGGTTTAGTGATCAAAATATATGTTTACTAATCAGTTGCCTGAGTATCACAGAATATTAGAGCTAGAAGTAATATTGATATTATTAATGGTATTGTAGGACAAGACCTTGGAAAACTGACTCAATTAATCAATAAACATATATCTGTTGCACTTCTGCTGTGCAATGATGACTGTGCTGAGAGGCACAGGGGCATAGGCAGGCTTTTCCATCTCATTAAGGAGGCAAGACACTCGTGGTTTAAGAGCGTAACTAGGCAGACAAAGAGATTCACGTGCAGTTGCATTTGGCTTATGCAGATCGTAAGCCATTCATAGAGTTGCCTATGAATGGGGATACATTATGAGAAATGTGGCATTAGGTGATTTGGTTGTTGTGTAAACATCATAGAGCGTCCTCTCACAAACCTGGATTGTACAGCCTACTACACACCTAGGCTGTATGGTGTAGCCTATTGTTCCTAGACTACAAACCTGTACAGCATGTTACTGTACTGAATATTGTAGGCAATTGTAACACAGGGGTTTTTGCATATCTAAACATAGAAAAGCTACTGTAAAAATACAGGATAATAATCTTATGCAGACTCCATCATTTATGCAGTCTGTCATTGATGAAAATGTCATTATGTAGCATATAACTACATTATATAAATTTAGAGAAGAGAGAAATGTGAGATAGGGAATCTTTTTGAATGGTGTAAAACTTAAGAGATTCTCTAAATTGTTAGGTTGTGGGAAAGAAGCATAATGTAACCTCCATATTGATTCATTTATTTATTCATTTATTCACTCAACAACCATGAAATACCCTGTCCTTGTATTCTTTGTTTTCCTTCTGTTACAAGGAGATATGTGCTTTGCTACTATTGGGGTCAATCTTTAACTTGGTAACTATAGTCCTAGACCATCTTCATTGACTTTACTCCTGTAGTTCTCACTCCCTCTTTCCTACTTCATTAACGTTTCTCTCTCTACTTCATCATTATACTAACATGCTTTGGTGTTGTCCACCAAAAAACAGACAAGCAGGCAAACAACTTCTTGGCTCTACCTGCCACCACAGACATCTCCTTAATACCTGCTCCTATTCACAGCAAAGCATCTTGAAAGAGCTGAGCTATGTTCACAGTCTCTATTTCTTCATTTCCCATTCACTCTGAGCCCCTCCGATCAGATTTTCATCTTCATCACTTCATCGCCAATGACTTCATCATGCTGAATGCCAATGTCAGTTCTCAGGTCCTGCCTCATGTCCAAACATGTTTTAATGCAGGAGATTACATTCTTGTGGGAAATCTTTCTTTGGTGCTTCCCTCCTGTCTCTCAACTCATCAGCGGCTCCTGTTGTATTTTCTTTGCTGGTTCTTTTCCCTACACCTAGCTCACTCTTCAATGTTTGCTGTAAACAGAGCTGGCTCTGGGTCCTCTTCTTTTCTCAATGTACATACTCTCTCTAGATGATATTCATGACATTACATGTCATTTAGAAGCTCTAATGACAATCAGCATGTTTCTCTCCAGTCCTGCCCTCATCCCACGTTTGAAGTTATCCAACTACCTACTTGATATTTCTGCGTGGATGCCTAATAAACATCTCAAGCTCTATCCAGAGCACAATTCTTTATTTCTCCTCACAATTTTTTCTTCCTCCAGGTGCCATATAGATGGAAAACCAAAAAAAACTTTTGCTTCCTCCTTGACTTGTGCCTTCCACACATTCAATTCACAAGCATATCCTCCCAGCCCTACTTCCAAAATAGATCTCCAGTCTAACTTTCTCCATTTTATACCTAGCCTGATCCAAGCTCTTAATTGTTCTGCTGGAATATTGTAATAGCCTTGCCAATTAGTCTCTCTGCTTTTTTTTTCTACCCTACTGTAGTCACTCCTAATATACAAAAACCAGAGTGATCTTTCTAAAACCTCAATTAGGTTGTCCCCTTCTTAAAACTTTTCAGTCTCTCTCCACTGCACATGACAGCTAAAGTCCTTGCCAAAGCCTCCAAGTCCCTATGGGATCTGGCACTCACCTTGTACCTTCCCAGAAAAATACAGTTAGCCCTCCATATCATGGGTTTCACATCCGTAGATTTAACCAACAGTAAATTTAAAACAAAAAAATTCCAAAAAACAAATCTGAATTTCTCACATGCTGAGTACTATGTTGAGTCTGTGTGAATGAAGTAATGTGTAGGTCTTCTATTAGGTATTATATAATCTAGAGAGGATTTAAAGTATATGGGAGAAAGTATGTAGTTAGATGCATATATGATACAATTTTTTGTAAGGGCAAAAAATGTGAGCGTCTGTGGATTTTGGAATCCATGGAGGGTTCCTTGGTATCATGGAATCTCCAGGGATACTAAGGGACAGTTGTACTAGCCATTTATTTCTCAGTCCATCCCTCTCACACTACCCTCTTCTCTGTTCCTCTGACATATCAGTCTGTCTCATATTTCAGGGTTATGATCTTGTTGGGACCTCTTTTCATATGCCTCCCTATAAGTAAGTTCCTATTTTAAATCTTACTTCTGCAGAGAGGTGTCCTCAAGTAGAGCCCCAGTTATTCTTTATTGCACAACCCTATACATCCTTCATAGCACTTTTCCCCCTTTGCAGTTACTTCGTATTTTTATTTGACTATTGATCATCTCCTCCCTTCAGAATTAAGGTCTACAAAGGTAAAGACTTGTTCTGTTTTGGTCACTGCTGTATTCTCAGCCCCTATAACAGTGCCTGGATGAGCTGAGTGGTCAGTTAATACTAGGGATGAATAAGATTCCTGTGCACTGTTAGGGATGTGGAGATTCACAAGACATCAACACTTCCTTCAAGTTGCTGATAATCACAAAGGGTTAAACAATTTTCCTTAGGCCTCAGGTTTCTTAAATGCAAAATGAGAATAGTGTGATTTTATGATGCATTGTATATAAAGAGAGGAAGCAACTACAATTATTTTGTTGTGTAAGACTAGGTTGTTCAGTTGAGCTTCCCCATGTTATCCCTGCAGAGAACAACTTCTTTGTTTCTGTAGAGAAAACAAAACAAACAACAACAACAACAACAACAACAGAACATTCCACTTGTTGCTTCTTGAAGGACAGGGAGGAAAAGCAAGTGAGACAACTCTCGCTTTGGAGTGAACAGAGGTGGTCTTCATACGCGAGTGTGGTCTTCAAACATTTCTACTTTTCTCACTTGTGAGCCAGAGTTTGGAAGTGTACCTCATCATTTGCTTGGTGTTACCATTCCACATAATGCGCTTTCTCTCTCTCTCTAGTTTCATTTTGACCGGACAGTGTCTGCAATGTCACTTCCTGCTTTTCCCCACATTTTGGTGGCCTTCTCCTGTATGTTCACGATTCTTTCTAGCCCTCTCTTTTTCTTTCAGAAAACTCTGAGGTTCTGTAAAATTTGATGACTCTGCCTTGTAAAGTATTTGATGTGCTTTTATGACTTTCTGGGAAAAAGTATTTTCCTTTACCCTTTCCAATTCTCATTCACTATTTCCACATTTGAGATGGCATCAACTGTGAAAATGGTTCAAATCTTCCCTTTTGCTGTGAATTATTCCTAAATTAGAGCATTTCATGACCTTGAAGACTTTTTTTTCATCAAAGAGCAGAGTCTTCAAAACTGTTTGCCTTTTTCTCATAGAAAATTGATCGTACTTGGAAACATTCTGTTATGATTAAATTTTCAAACATAATTATGACCATTGTCAAGAAAAGATTCTGCAAACTACTCACATCCAAGAGACTTACCATCCAATGTGTCTTTCACTGTATGCAAAGTGTTATTTTAAACATGTCATTGCTTTCCTGGGTATATTCTGATATATAGTATTTGTTTTTCAATAAACTTGGCAGCTGGCTGCAAATATGTGCCTGTTACAAACTTGCCTTCATCTGTGTGTACAGCCATTCATCCAGTCATTTAATTCCACAGATTTTTGTTAATAACTCTGGGCTTGTAGGTCAATTATAGGCAGTGAATGAGGCTTTCTTCCAAGTTATAACCACTCCCTACCCACACCCCTACCTCCAATTCATAAATGGAAGCTCCAGAGTCCTGAGAGAACAGAGGCTTGCAGGGAAAGTGAGTGTCCTGGCAGTTTTGCAGGTAGCAGCGTGAGTAGGGAGGCAACCCTAGTGTTTAATGGACTCCTGCTGGTGTTATTCTTTGGAAGGGCTGGCCTGAGCTAGAATCTCTGTCTCAGATTCAGAGTCATTTCACCACATCATGTCCCTGAAGCTGCAAGTGTTATTAACATTAACCTAAGTTGGGCATCTGTGCAAACTTGTTGCCAGGTGCTTGTTGTCTACCAATGATGACACACCGGCAATCTTTGACCACCCAAATGCTGGGAAAGGATTTGTTACACTCTCTGAAGCCATTTTCTTAGACGTGCCTGGCTGAAATAGTAGATTTAAATTGGTGCAGCCATGAGGATATTACTATGAGACAGAGGAGATCTAGGGGAATGTCTACTCACTTTCAAAATTATTCTGTCTTTTCAAGAACTGGAAGAAATTTGAATTAATCAGGCTTTCCAAGAATCTCACGGAAGAGCAATAAATAATCTACCATTTGCCCATCCGTATGTTAGGTTCAGTGTTTTTATTTTCTTCTGGCTCTTTTCTTATAATGATGAAACTTTATATCTGTTGCATAATTCTTTATTACAAAAGACAAAAACTTCCACCCACCCACCTCCACCTCTTTTGATTTGGCCAAACAAGTTTCTGACACTGCTGCTGGTATTTTTTCATTTTTTAAGCTGAGAAAACAATGACTAAATCCCTATGGAAATGTGGGCATTACTAAGTCTTAGTCAGTTAGAACCTTACTCAGATACTGGAGGGTGGATTAGGGGGAGCAACTAGCAAGTGTTGTGAGAGGAGACCACATGTAAAATATTTCTAATTTAACAAGTAAGAGAGGGCCAGGCATGGTGGCTCATGCTTATAAGCCCAGAACTTTGGGAGGCTGAAGCGGGTAGATCACCTGAGGTCAGGAGTTTGAGACCAGACTGCCCAGTATGGTGAAACCCTGTCTCTAATAAAAATACAAAAATTAGTCCAGGCGCTGTGGCTCATGCCGGTAATCCCAGCACTTTGGGAGGCCAAGGCAGGCAGATCACGAGGTCAGGAGATGGAGACCATCCTGACTAACATGGTGAAACCCTGTCTTTACTAAAAACACAAAAAATTAGCTGGGTGTGGTGGCGGGCACCTATAGTCCCAGCTGCTCAGGAGGCTGAGGCAGGAGAATAGCGTGAACCCGGGAGGCGGAGCTTGCAGTGAGCAGAGATGGCACCAGTGCACTCCAGCCTGGGCGACAGAGCGAGACTCCGTCTCAAAAAAAAAAAAAAAAAAAAAAATTAGCCAGACATGGTGGCAGGCACCTATAATCCCAGCTACTCAGGAGGTTGAGGCAGGAGAACCCAGGAAGTGGAGGTTGAGCTGAGATCATGCCACTGCACTCTAGCCTGAGCGACAGAGCAAGACTCCATCTAAAAGAAAAAAAGTAAGAAAGGATACTTTAATAAAACCTTTGCAAGAATAAAAACAACATTCCTATCCAAATATACCTTTAGAAATCTGTTAGAAATGTGTCAGTCATGATTGAAAGAAAATATATAGTGAGTGTTTGGGAACTCCAAGGGTTCATCCTATAAAATGCTTACACACTGAAACAGAGAAAGGCTATGAATTCTGGGGATCGAATTCCTTACAGCCTGAATGATCTAAATGTGAGGTATTATGAAGAAAAAGCTCAATCTTTTTAGTTAGATTCTGAGCTATGCTATCTCAAGCACCTGACCTCATTTTACTGAGCCTCTGTTTCCTTATTTGTAAGTGGGAATAACAATAGTATTGATAGGAATTTTTGTTAAGATAATGCTTATAAATTTAAGAAGCATAGTGCCTGACACATAGTAAGATATATGATAAATGCCAGAAATCCAAGAAATGCAGTCCCATGCAAAGCTGCTTAGCCCAAACAAAGGTGATGTTTACTAGCTTCTGGACAGACCTTTATGATGGTGAGATTTTTTTTTTTTTACAAATCTCGCAGAACACTTGCAATTTCACCTGCTTAGTTAATTCTTATCATATCTCTAGAAAGAAGCAATGAGAAGCTAAGACTTGGATCAGAAGATGATGATATTGCAACAGGTTACACTTAAACATTACTCCTTTGATTCATGTGGGCCTACTACCTTGTACACAGGAAGTCATCTACATATGACTTTAAAAAGCTATTGTTTATGTAGTGTTCCAGGTGCCCTTTGAGAGGAATCCTCTTACCAATATTCTAGAAACACACACCTTGAGTACTATGCCCTTAGTATGCCATGGCCAGCTGTCCATTTTCAATCAATCCCAGTGCTGCACCGTGGGGAAGAGACTCTTCCAGCAAAACTTTTCTCCTGGCACCTCTAGCATCTTAGGTCATCAGCCATCAGCACCTATTCAGAGGCCTACTTTTCTACACAAGTTTTGGCCGGAGGGGAGCAAGTGAGCATTATACTTTTTCTAATAAAATCCGTTAAAAATAAATCCATTCAGGTTTGGGACACTTTTTTCTGCCTGTCATTTATGGTTGCTAATGTGTAGTTGTTATTTAATTGCATGTTTATATTAAACATTCCCCATGCCAACATGATAGCCACAAGCTTGACTAATAAAAAGAGAGAGAAAGAAAAAAAAAAAAAAAAAACCAGAAAAAGCTTAGAGGGAAGATGCATGAATAAATGGAGATAAAATGGGATATTTCAATAAGAGGTCTCCAAAATTGATAGTTTCTAGGAAAACGCATCACCTTGCACTGCCAGTGGTTCTTTCTTAGCTTCCAACTAATGTATACTCTAGCAAGGTACTGTCCTTTTCTCCACCCAGCCTTGCTAATTTAAAGCATCTTAACTGGGGGGAAAATGCTAATCTTATTTTGGGCCTACCCATTTTCCCAGGCTCAGTTTGATGTCTTCCTCAGAATTGGAAGGCTTCCCTGGAGCTTGGTGTGCTGGGCTTGTCTGTGCTGTGGCTTTCAGTCTCAGGCCAGGTTTTACAAATTTTGTCACATTGGTCTGGAAAAGAGGTAGGGTGGTTGACTTGTTTTTTAACTCAATGCAAATTAATTTATGCTTTGAAATTTGCTGATCTTCTCACCTCAATTGGGAAAATGTCTGACTATATTGATTGGCCAAATGAAGGACTCAAGGACTCAAGGAGGTCATGTGCATTTTAGATGCTTCTTAAATTGTCCTAAATTATCCCACTTTGGAAAGCCCAGTTTTGTGACAGTGGCATTAAGGTAAAGAAAAACAGCCTCTGCTCCAGCTCTGATTAGGCCCTGTCTCCTTCCAGAGTCTTTCTCTCCAATCCAAAGCCTTTGCATGTACAATTTCCCCTGGAAAAATCTCTTTCACAAACCTCTTCCAAGTGACTCCCATTCATCTTTCTGATGTCAACTTCAGCATCATTCCTTCAGAGAACTTCCCCAAATTCCTAGTTTCTGCTAGGAATTATCAATCCTTGTTCTAGAGCTCTGTTCCTTTGAGAATAAATTGGTAAGTAAATATTCATAAATATTATGAATGAATGAGTTAGGAATGAAGTATAATAATGAATAATTCATTCCTATTTCTTCAATTACAGCATAAGTTCCAAGGAAATAGGGACTATGTCAATTTTTGCTCATTGTTCTATCCTCGGTTGTTAACACAATACTTGGCACATAGTAAGCAATTAAAAAATCTGTTGAATAAATGATCCCAATGTTCAACATACACATAGCCCATTGGATAATTTAGTGAAATTTGACTTGCATGGGTAATAAAGCACCGGAGAGAATCTGGTCCCCACTGGGATACCAGCAAAATTTCTGTTTTGCTATTTGGGAAACACCTTGACATCCAACTATTCAGTCAAAATTCCTGTTCCACACAGGTAGCTGAGTAAATTTAAAGGTCAACTAAAACTGGACTCACTAGTCATTTCATTCTTGGTTGCTCTTTTCTCCTGTTATCCTTCTTAATGGATATATCCTGCCTTCTCATGACTTCAAATTTCTGCATTCTGATCATGAGCATTCCTGTGGTTTCACGCTCCTATTTGTTCTTCTGCTACTGATCCTTATAACTGTTTTCTGCTTATTTTTATAGATTGCTTGATCTTCTTTACCAAGTTGTTTATATTTCTAAAAGCATCTGATTGATTGCACTTCTCCTTGCATCCCTGCTAAACTTAATGTTTTCTATTGCCCTTTTCATTTCTAAAGTTTAACTGAGATGAATTTCAATTTCACTTTCAGGAACGGTTTGCAAACTGTGGAGTTTTCTTTATTTCTGACCAGGCTGTTCCCCAGGGATAATTTTAATTTTTCAAATAATTAGAAATTAGTAACCTGTCAGTAAAAATAAATAAATAAATAAATGAAAAGCATTCTGGACATAAAGACCTAAAATTTCATGTTGTCCTCAGTTTGTTCATTCTTTCTCTTTCTTACTTTCCTTTCCTTTCCTTTCCTGTCCTGTCCTGTCCTGTCCTGTCCTGTCCTGTCCTGTCCTGTCCTTCAATTGGTCTGTCTATGTAAACACATTTTGAGAGCTTATCTTATTTGGTGCTCATCAGCAGGATCCATTCATTCTGTTTATCCTCAAAATCTAGATGATTTTCTCTTCTGGTCCTTTGCAGGAATAACCAGCAACAATGGGCAAGAGGGCTGGTTGTGGCAGTAGGAGGTAGGTTGGCACTGAAGATGCCCACGTTCTTCTTTTTATTTCTTTCTGGAGGAAAGCCAGTGCCATTGTTGGCAGATCCTGGGCTGGAAATAAGGAGCTGTCACCTTACCTCTGCCCTAATTAGTTGTGTAGCCTCGGTCAAATCAATTCCCCTTTATGCACTTTAATTCTGCCCATCTATACAATGATGGAGGCTAAATTAAATTAATTCAAAGACCCCACAATGCCAAAGATTCCAAGAAAATTGATGAACTTTTGATTTTTAAAAAATCAAATGAACCTCAATTGGCAACAATATTCAGTGGTTTCACTGTCAAATTGTAGTTTCTAAAGAAGAAGTCTAGGTTTAGTCCAACCTAGAGTTTGGCTCTTTTCCCACATGACTCCTGAGAATGGAATAGCCTCTGACTCTCCTCCAAACACTGTAACAGAGACAGGAGTGTCAGATATGTTAGAAGGTATAAGCATAAAACAATAAGTCAATGACACTGAAAACATATAAGGCACTAGGTAACACCAAACTGAGAACAGGAGAGAGATAAGAGAGTGCTGTAACGTTAGCATAGCCCCTGATTCTCAAGAGGAATTGTCTGTGAAAGGACAGACTGAGCTATGGAGGGACACAGAGCAACCCTGCTCATGGCAGGTGGATGGCATAGCAGTCCTTTGCCAGACATGACATTCAGGGAGATGCAATAGGAGTATATGGAAGATATCTTTGTTTGGAGGAGTCACTCTCTTCAGCATTAAACATCTCATTAAGTGACTTCCTCAATTTCAGTGATGTCCAGAAGCTTTCAGAGATAATCTGAGCAGTCAGTGAACTGATGTGTCTGCTCAGGCATGAATAGCATAGATTGTTCAGTGTTTGCCCTGGGTCTATCAGCAGTAATAAATTTTAATCGGTTAGGCACTTTTTAAGCATGCTACTGTTTGCCAAACACTATTTTTGGCAGGCATCTGTAACAAAACCTAATGCATTATGCATATTATTTCTATGGTATTTCATTGTATTAGCACATGTAGTATTTGTATGGAATTTTTGTAAATTCATTACCAAAGTAGTATCACATTAATTATTCTGGTTTAAAAAGTATGAGGAAAAAAGTAGTCCTGGGGAGCATACATCATATCATGGGAAAGTGGGAATGATCTATTGTCATTTAAATTTTGGAAAAATATTAGCATCTATATGAGAAAAATAACTTATAAAAGTACATAGCAAGTGTGAAAAGAGTGAATTATTAAATACTTTGGTGTTTCCTTAAATACTGAATGCCTAATTTCAGAATTCTAATGACAATCATTATTACAGATTTTACTGATTGGTTTTATTTAACAGTATAACTTAGTGGTAGAGACCCATAAGACTTATTTCATTTCTCTGTGTCATATTTCTTTGGTATCCTGATCTGCTAAATCATACTTTCTCACTCTTTTTCCCCCTTCTGTTTCTGTCCATCTCTGAGGTGCAGAGATCCTGGGCCTTTGAACTTTGTATAACTCTTTCTTCTTAAATCCCTAGTGTAGGGAAACTATACCATAGTAAAATTATCTATCTTGGCTGGAAACTACTCCAATAATTCAGTTCTCCACTGAAGTGTAAGATTTAGCTCTATTAAGTGTCTCTTAGTATCACTCTTCTATTCTTATAAGATAGGGCCATGAAAATTAGTAATAAATTATTTTCTCTACCCTACTGGAGATTATATTATTTCCAGTGGTTTCTAAAACCTTGATTTGTCTTGTTCTTCCAAATTTGACAAATAATGTCTAGGGCACTCTTCCCTTTAGAAACTATTTTACAACACCATAGTTTATCACTGTCAGGAAATGTTATAGCTATTCTTCTTTTCACAGGTTTTGATTCAGATAACACCTCTCTCCAAGAAACTCAAAAATCTCTGCAAGTATTGCTTTCCATAACTTCACAACAGTCCTTTGATGCAGGGCAATTCTTTCTCACTGCTACTAAAAAAATGAACAACCCTTGCCCTACACAACACTGTGCTAGGCAACAAGTGACTGAAATAAATGCTCAATTTACCTTTTAGAAATATAAACCCAAAGGCATCATATTTGAATAGTCAGAAAAATAAAATACACCTACTGTATTACATAGTATTAAAAAACTGATTTTATATTATTTGAATTACATGAAATTATATGATTTAAATTAGAAGGAAAAACGTATTTTTTTAAAGCAGAGACTTAATACATTTATCAGGATAATGACAATTTATAAGGCTAATGGCTATTACACCTATAAATTCAGTTATCCATATTCCATAGAACATAAGAATTGAGTCTTTATTTCATTCCATTCAGAGCTGCACAGCTAGTGCAAACTTTTCTTCAATATTTCTACATAAATCCTCCTTCCTGATTCATGTTCCATTCTGACTATGAAAAATCAATAAGACCTTGACCTTGTTGCTTTCATGTTTCATGCACTAATTCATAACTAGAATTAAACTCCCCCCAAAAAAGTCAATCACGGTGAATGGGAGCCAGGACTAGATTGCGCCTCTAGACAGAGCAGTGGGCAGCAGCTCGCATTGTGAATTTTAGCTCCAGATTGACTACAAGAGCAAACTAAGAATCCCAAGAGGACACACAGACCCTCTGACGGAAGTGGACAGCTCCTGCAGGACCCGGGAGACACCGCAAATACTGTGACCGCCCCAACTGCAGAAGTGGGAAAAGGAGACCCTCCTCTCCTGGACACACCCCCCTAACTGGAGAAGCTGAAGTTCTGTTTGCCGGAGAAGTTTCTGACTTTACCTGGAGCTGAGTCAATTAGGAAAGCCAAGGGAAATACAGAGGTAGAGGAAGCAGCAGCAAGGCCCTGGGAGCCCGCTGGGTTCTGGAGCAGCCCATTCCTGCTTGGCACCATAGGGATCCAACAAGAGAGGACCAGGGGCTAAAACTACACAGGGAGAAGCAAATCTCTAGATGAACTTTGTAACAATTTGAAAGGGGTGAGAAGCCTCCTGGACAGAACTTGGGGGAGAGCACTAATTGGGGATACAGACTCCACAGGCAGGGGAAGAACCAAGCCCTTTACTTTAGCAGCTGGGAGTTGGATAGCCTGGGGCAGGTTTTCAAGCCCATATCGCTCTCTGCCTGGGAAAGGTCTGGGGGCTGTTGGGGCAGACACAGTGGAAGTGAGACCAGCCCTTTGGTTTGCGTCCGGAGCTGGGTGAGGCCTATGACTGCTGGCTTTCCCCCACTTCCCTGACAACCTGCATGACTCAGCAGAAGCAGCCATAATCCTGCTAGGTATACAACTCCAGTATACAACCCCCATCTCCCACAGCAGCAAGACCCACCCCAGACAGTCTGAACTCAGACACGCCTACACTCACCCCCACCTGATGATCCTTCCCTATCCACCCTGACAGTGGGAGACAAAGGGCATATAATCTTGGGAGTTCTAGGGCCCCGTCCAACCACTGGTCCCTCTCCATGCTACTTACAGCTGATTCTTTCTGGAAAGCGCCACCTCCTGGCAGGAGGCCAACCAACACAAAAATAGAGCATTAAACCACCAAAGCTAAGAACTCTCACTGAGTCCTGCACCCCCACCACCTCCACCGGAACAGGTACTGGTTCCATGGCTGAGAGACCCATAGACGGTTCACATCACAGGACTCTGTGCAGACAACCCCCAGTACCAGCCTGGAGCCAGGTAGATCTGTTGGGTGGCTAGACCCAGAAGAGAGACAGCAATCACTGCAGTTTGGCTCACAGGAAGCCACATCCATAGGAAAAGGGGGAAAGTAATACATCAAGGGAACACCCCATGGAACAAAAGAATCTGAACAACAGCCTTCAGCCCTAGACCTTCCCTCTGATAGAGCATACCCAAATCAAGAGGAACTAGAAACCCAACCCTGGTAATATGACAAAATGAAACTCTTCTGCACCACCAGAAAATCACACTAGTTCACCAGCAATGGATCCAAACCAAGAAGAAATTCCTGATTGACAGAGAATTCAAGAGGTTAGTTATTAAGCTAATCAGGGAGGTACTAGAGAAAGGCAAAGCCAAAGCCAAAGGCAAGGAAACCCAAAATATGATACCAGAAGTGAAGGGAGAAATATTCAAAGAAATAGTTAGCTTAAAGAAAAAAACAATTAAAAAATCAGGAAACTTTGGAGACACTTTTAGAAATGTGAAATGCTCTGGAAAGTCTCAGCAATAGAATTTTACAAGTAGAACAAAGAAATTCAGAGCTCGAAGACAAGATCTTCGAATTAACCCAATCCAACAAAGGCAAAGAAGAAAGAATAAGAAAATATGAACAAAGCCTCCAAGGAGTCTGGGATTATGTGAAACAACCCAAACTAAGAATAACCAGTGTTCCTGAGGAAGAACAGAATTCTAAAAGCTTGGAAAACATATTTGGGAGAATAATAGAGGAAAACTTCCCCAGCCTTGCTAGAAACCTAGACATTCAAATACAAGAAGCACAAAGAACACCTGAGAAATTCATAGCAAAAAGATCTTTGCCTAGGCACATTGTCATTGGGTTATCCAAAGTTAAGATGAAGGAAAGAATCTTAAGAGCTATGAGACAGAAGCACCGGGTAACCTATAAAGGAAAACCTATCATATTAACAGCAGATTTATCAGCAGAAACCCTACAAGCTAGAAGGGATTGGGGCCTTATCTTCAGCCTCCTCAAACAAAACAATTATCAGGCAAACATTTTGTATACAGTGAAACTAAGCATCATATATGAAGGAAAGATACAGTCTTTTCCAGACAAACAAATGCTGAGAGAATTTGCCATTACCAAGCCACCACTACAAGAACTGCTAAAAGGAGCTCTAAATCTTGAAACAAATCCTGGAAACACATCCAAACAGAACCTCTTTAAAGCATAAATCACACAGGACCTATAAAACAAAAATACCAGTTAAAAAGCAAAGACAAAAAACAAAAAAAAACCCAAAGCACACAGGCAACAAAGAGCATGATGAATGCAGTGGTACCTCACATTTCAATACTAACATTGAATGTAAATGGCTTAAATACTCCACTTAAAAGATACAGAACCACGGAATGGATAAGAACTCACTAACTAACTATCTGCTGCCTTCAGGAAACTCACCTAGCACATAAGGACTCACATAAACTTAAAGGGATGGAAAAGGCATTTCATGCAAATGAACACCAAAAGCGATCTATTCTTATATCAGACAAAACAAACTTTAAAGCAACAGCAGTTAAAAGAGACAACGGGGGACATTATATAATGGTAAAAGGCCTTGTCCAACAGGAAAATTTCACAATTCTAAACATATATGCACCTAACACACTGGAGCTCCCACATTTATAAAACAATTACTAATTGTTTTAGTAATGAGATAGACAGAAATGAGATAGAAATGAGATAGACAGCAACACAGTAATAGTCAGGGACTTCAATACTCCACCGACTGCACTAGACAGGTCATCAAGACAAAAAGTGAACAAAGAAACAATGGATTTAAACTATACCTTGGAACAAATGAACTTAAAAGATGTATACAGAACATTCATCCAAGAACCACAGAATACACATTCTATTCAACAATGCATGGAACTTTCTCCAAGATAGACCATATGATAGGCCATTCTCTCTCAGACCACAGTGGAATAAAACTGAAAATCAACTCCAAAAGGAACCTTCAAAACCATGCATATACATGGAAATTAAATAATCTACTCCTGAATGAACATTGGGTTAAAAAAAATCAAGATGGAAATTTTAAAAATCTTTGAACTGAATGACAATAATGACACAACCTACCAAAATCTCTGTGATACAGCAAAGGTGATGCTAAGAGGAAATTCCATAGCCCTAAATACCTACATCAAAAAGACTGAAAGAGCACAGACAATGTAAGGTCACACCTTAAGGAGCTAGAAGAACAAGAACAAATCCAACCCAAATCCAGCAGAAGAGAGGAAATAACCAAGATCAAAGCAGAATTAAATGAAATTCAAACAAACAAACAAACAAACAAAAAATAAATGAAACAAAAACCTGGTTCCTTGAAAAGTAAGTAAAATTGATAGACCATTGGCAAGACTAACCAAGAAAAAAAGAGAGAAAATCCAAATAACCTCACTGATAAATAAAACAGGAGATATTACAACTGACAACACTGAAATACAAAAGATCATTCAAGGCTACTATGAACACCTTTATGCACATAAACTAGAAAACCTAGAAGAGATGGATAAATTCCTGGAAAAATATAACCCTCCTAGCTTAAACCAGGAAGAATTAGATACCCTGAACAGAGCAATAACAAGCAGTGAGACTGAACAGACCAATAACAACAGGAAGACTGAACAGATCAATAACAAGCAGTGAGACTGAAATTATAATTTAAAAATTACCAACAAAAAAAAAGTTCAGGACCAGATGGATTCACAGCAGAATCCTACCAGACATTCAAAGAAGAATTGGTACCACTACTTGTGACACTATTCCACAAGACAGAGAAAGAAGAAACCCTCCCTAATTCATTCTATGAAGCCAGCATCACCATAATACTAAAACCAGGAAAGGGCATAACCAAAAAAGAAAACTACAGACTGATATCCTTGATGAACGTAGATGCTAAAATCCTTAACAAAATACTTGCTAACTGAATCCAACAACATATCAAGAAGATATTCCACCATGATAAAGTGAGTTTCATACCAGGAATGCAGGGATGGTTTAACATACACAAGTCAATGTGATACACCTCATAAACACAATTAAAAACAAAAATCACATGATCATTTCAATAGATGCAGAAAAAGCATTTGACAAAATCCAGTATCCCTTTATGATTAAACTCTCAGCAAAATTGGCATACAGGGGACATAAGTTAATGTAATAAAAGCCATCAATGACAAACTCACAGCCAACATAGTACTGAATTGGGAAAAGTTGAAAGCATTCCCTCTGAGAACCGGAATAAGACAAGGATACCCACTCTCATGACTCCTCTTCAACATAGTATTGGAATTCCTAACCAGAGCAATCAGACAAGAGAAAGAAATGAAGGGCATTCAAACTGGTAAAGAGGAAGTTGAACTGTCACTGTTTGCTGATGATATGATTGTTTAAATTGAAAACCCTAAGACCTCCTCCAGAAAGCTCTTAGAACTGATAAAAGAATTCAGCAAAGTTTCCAGATGTAAGATTAATGTACACAAATCAGTAGCTCTTCTATATACCAACAGCAACCAAGTGGAGAATCAAATCAAGAACTTAACCCCTTTTACAATAGCTGCAAAAAAAAGAAAAAAAAAATACTTAGGAATATACCTAACCAAGGAGTTGAAAGACCTCTACAAGGAAAACTACAAAATATTGCTGAAATAAATCATAGATCACACAAACAAATGGAAACACATCACATGTTCATGGATGGGTAGAATTAATATTATGAAAAATGACCATACTGCCAAAAGGAATCTACAAATTCAATATAATCCCCATCAAAATACTATCATCATTTTTCACAGAATTAGAAAAAACAATTCTAAAATTCATATGGAACCAAAAAAGAGCCCACATAGCCAAAGCAACACTAAACAAAAAGAACAAAACTGGAGACATCACACTACCTGATTTCAGACTATACAATAAGGCCATATTCACCAAAACAGCATGGTACAGGTATAAAAATAGGCACATAGACCAATGGAACAGAATAGAAAAGCCAGAAATTGACCCAAATACTTACAGCCAACTGATCTTTGACAAAGCAAACAAAAACATGAAGTGGGGAAGGGACACACTTTTCAACAAATGGTGCTGGAATAATTGGCTAGCCACATGTAGGAGAATAAAACTGGATCCTCATCTCTCACCTTATATAAAAATCAACTCAAGATGGATTAAGAACTCAAACCTAAGACCTGAAACTAAAAATTCTAGAAGACAACATTGGAAAACCCCTTCTAGACATTAGCTTAGGCAAGGATTTCATAACCAAGAACCCAAAAGCAAATTCAATAAAAACAAAGATAAATAGCTGGGACCTAATTAAACTAAAGAGTTTTTGCACGGCAAAAGGAACAATCAGCAGAGTAAACAGACAATCCACAGAGTGGGAGAAAATCTTCACTAACTATACATCTGACAAAGGACTAACATCCAGAATCTACAATGAACTCAAACAAATCTGTAAGAAAAAACAATCTCATCAAAAAGTTGGTTAAGGACATGAATAGATAATTCTCAAAAGAAGATATACAAATGGCTAACAAACACATGAAAAAAAGGCTCACCATCACTAATGATCAGGGAAATGCAAATCAAAACCACAATGCAATACAACCTTATTCCTGCAAGAATGGCCATAATCAAAAAATAAAAAAACAGTAGATGGTGGTGTGGATGTGGTGAACAGGGAATACTTCTACACTGCTGGTGGGAATGTAAACTAGCACAGCCGCCATGGAAAACAGTGTGGAGGTTCCTTAAAGAACTAAAAGTAGAACTACCATTTGACCCAGCAATCCCACTGCTGGGTATCTACCTAGAGGAAAAGAAGTCATTATTCGAAAAAGATACTTAAACATGCATGTTTATAGCAGCATACTTCACAATTGCAAAATCATGGAACCAACCCAAATGCCCATCCATCAACAAGTGGATAAAGAAACTGTGGTGTGTGTGTGTGTGTGTATATATATATATATATATATACATACATATATACATATATATATGCACATATACGATGGAATACTATGCAGCCATAAAAAGGAATGAATTAACAGCATTTGTGGTGACCTGGATGAGATTGGAGACTATTATTCTAAGTGAAGTAACTCAGAAATGGAAAACCAAACATCGTACGTTCTCACTCATATGTGCAAGCTAGGCTATGAGGATGCAAAGGCATAAGAATGATGCAATGGGCTTTGGGGACTTCAGGGGAAGAGTGGGAGGGGGGCAAGGGATAGAAAACTAAAAATATGGTGCAGTGTATACTGCTCGGGTGATGGGTGTACCAAAATCTCACACATCACCACTAAAGAACTTACTCATGTAACCAAACACCACCTGTACCCCAATAACCTATGGAAATAAAAATGTTGTTTTTAAAAATTAAACTTGCTCTGGGCAAAGACAATAGTTGTCTTAAGATTTTTTCCCCAAAACTAAAAACAATATGCTGGGGACAAATATGGCACTGAGGAAATATTTTTTGCTCATGATGTTAATATTTTTTTTACTTGAAAATGAAAAAAAAGTCTTGAATTTTAACTTAATTTTTTTTTTTATTTTTAGAGATAAAGTCACTCTGTTGCTCAGGCTGGAGTGCAATGGCACAATCATAGCTCACTGCAACCTTAATCTCCTGGATTGAAGCAATCATCCCACCTCAGCCTCCCACCTAGTTGCGACTATGGGCTTGGGCCATCACACCCAGCTAGTTTTTCAATATTTTGTAGAGATGAGGTCTTGCTATGTTACCCAGTCTGGTCTTGAACTCCTGGTCTCAAGCCTTGGTCTCCCAAAGTGCTGGGATTACAGGCATGAGACGTTGTGCCCAGCCCTAATAAGATTTTTGAGGAAGAGCTTTCCTTAAACTATTTTCCTTTGAGGAAAGTTAGATTGTTCAGTCAGAAATTGAAAATGGCCACCTATCCAAACCTCTCAAATTAGTGTGTTTTATAAACATCTGAAGGAAACTTTAATGCCAAGAGAAAAGAAGAATGTTCTATAGTTAAAAAGCTTCAAAAAAGGGAGAAAAATCAATGTCTCCAGACCATTTGACATAGTCTCAGTGTTTGGTTGTAGTTTAAGAAGGATTGGATGCTTAAGTTCAGAAGGTTCAGACAAGAAGATTTTCTACCTGCCACATTTTCAAGCTGTTGACCTAGTTTCCACAGGTGTACTGGGATGCTTCATCACTGACCATCAGAAGGAAATTTTCATGGTTAAGTCAGAAAATACCATGCTTACATTCTTCCTGGTTCTTTGAGAAAAGATGGGTTGAGGAAATTAGGGAATATTTGGGAAATATGAAGTTGATGGTAATTCGCCATCCTTCGCAATGCTCATTAAAACCAGCCCACATGATTTTTGTTCTTCTAAAATTTTTTGTGTCCTCCTGAAACTATATTTTCTAAAATCCTAATCATCAGCTAATTATGGTCCCAAGCTCCCAATCCCCCTACAGAAGAATGTCCACTGCTTAGGAACTGATTGGTTATTTGGAGATAGAAGAAAATAGGAGTGAAAGGACCAGTCTGTGCCATGGCCCACATTCCACACTTTTTTCTCCTTGTGAAGTTGAAACTGGATCTAACCATTTGGAAATTATTTACCCACCCTTTCTCCCATCAAGAGGGAGGCAGAAAAACAAATGGGGCCATGAGTGCCAAGAACTTGGAGGCAAAGAGGAGAAGAAGAAGCCTTCCTTGCCAGGATAAAATGGTCAACATTTCCATCTTGTTAGTCCTGACAAGCATAGAGTATCTTACAACTTTTGGCCCTTGCTGTGCCAAAACAGAGAAAATAATGCAGAAGAAATTAATAGTAAAGAATAGTATTTTGTTTTTTTTTTCTTCTTCTTCAAAAAGTCTATGCTTTTTTGATCATATCAAAGGAAAGGGGAGAAGATGGAAGGAGTCCATATGAAATCCATATAAGGAATTAAGTCATAATGACATAGTGTATTGTGTGTTTCCCAGGAAGCCATTTGCTCAAGGATTTATTAGGATTTGTTGTGTCTGTTTGGGCTGTGGTATGGGAAAAATGTGTTATACAGCCAAAACAGATGAGCATCACCAGACCCCCTTGGGATGCATCAATATCAATTCCTGGAACTTGTATGTACAGTTAAAGGCAGTGAACTAGTTAAGTGGTCAAGCCCATAAAAAGTTAGTGTGTAGAGGCTGGGTGTGGTGGCTCACGCCTGTAATCCCAGCACTCTGGGAGGCTGAGGCAGGTGGATCATGAGGTCAGGAAATCGAGACCATCCTGGCTAACATGGTGAAACCCCGTCTCTACTAAAAAATACAAAACATTAGCTGGGCCTGGTGGCGGGAGCCTGTAGTCCCAGCTACTAGGGAGGCTGAGGCAGGAGAATGGCGTGAACCTGGGAGGCGGAGCTTGCAGTGAGCCAAGATCGCGCCACCGCACTCCAGCCTGGGTGACAGAGTGAGACTCCGTCTCAAAAAAAAAATTAGTGTGTAGAGTCAGATGTGGTGGCTCAAGCCTATAATTCCAGTTAGTTGGGAGACTGAGGTGGGAGGATCACTTGAGACCAAGAGTTTGAGGCTGCAGTGAGCTATCATTGCACCACTGTGTGACAGAGTGAGATCCCATCTAAGAAAGAAAGAGAGAAAGAGAGAAGGAAGAAAGGAAGGAAGGGAGGGAGGGAAGGAAGGAGGGAGGGAGGGAAGGAGAAAAAATAGTAAAACAATTTGCTTGAGGAAGTTGCTTGATAGACTACTCTAAAAAGTATATTCATTAGCATTGACCCCACATATAGCAGATTTGAATAGGAGGCAGCTTTTTCTTTGAATACTGGTTTATCTCTTCTATTTAGGGAAGAAAAGGGGAAAGTGTGTTTTTGTTGCTGTTGTTTGTTCATTTGTTTTTGTAAGAAGCGGATTTACCCATTGATTTTGCATTTACATTGAGTTTTCTTGAGACATTGTATTTGAGTTTTGCTTTCCATTGTATATAGATGAGATCTGCCTTGATCAGCTTTTGAGTAAGATTCAAGTGGGCACTGGTGTGATGAAAACAGAGTATTATAACCTTGAGTAGTTCATCGCAGCTAGTAAGACTGGAAAATGCAAATGGCTTAGATTACACTGAGAAAATTCACAATAGCTCTCAGCCTTAAAAAGAAATGGAAGGTTCTATGGCCATTAAATTTTATACTTTCATTTACATAAACCACCTAACTAGCTGTTCTGCTTTCATGACAAATTTTTGCTCTCTAATATTTGTATTATGTAGAAGGGTACTGTAAAATCTTTTAGTTATCTCTCAAAAATGGCATGAGATAACTGGATATTATTACTAGATCTGAAAATTTTAAAAACCAGCAAAGATACAAACAAAAGAAATAGAAAGTCACGGAGTAAAAGCTTATCCTCAAGAGATAACATTTTTACCTGGCATCATTTCAAAGGAAGTGAAAGGAATATCCCAGGTGCATTGTGGACATCATAAAGAATAAAAACAAAAGCTTGTTGGTGTGAATTTAAAAATAAAAAAAAAATTCTTGACTTCTATCTTAAGTATACATCTACCATGCAGCCCGTTCAGATGTAACAGAGACTTTGGTGAGTTCTAGACATGGAATGAGATCTAACAAGGAAAACTTACCTAAATTTATTAATCTTAGCTGAAATAGCAACAGTTTTAAAATATGAAAGACTTGGCTGTATCAGGCATTTTTTGTATCTTAATTAGTTTAAGAGCTTCAGCTTTCACAGGGATGTTATTCTCAAAGCATTTGCATTTGGAGGTTAGGTGCTTACAATTTTGGAATTACTTTCAGATTTTTGCAAGCTACAAAGGAAAAAAGGAAAGCATTAGTTTCAAGCCATGATTTTGCTTTAGTTTGCACGATGACATACTGGAGAGGAGGAAGGGGTTAGATTCAGACAGCCGTTGGGTTGATCTGCCAGAGACTAACTTGTCTGGCCTTTGGTGAGTTGCTGATCTCTCTGAGTCTCAGTTTCCAGACTGGGCACTGAGTAATCCTGCATGCATTGTTTTATCCCAAGACTGCAATAATAAACACACTTTCTAATCATCCTGAAGTCCCCTTTGAAGGTTTCAAGAAATTATAAGCTTAATTTCTACATTTTACACGTATGCATTTTGTAAAAACATGCTTACAAGAGAAACTGCTTCTCTACTCCCAACACAATGTGTGGTGTTTTCTTCCCCAACACCAAGTAATTCTCCAATTCTCTGTGGACACCAATTGGGCATCCCACAATTCAATTCAATTCTGACACTAATACCTGGATTTAGCACAGATCCCACAGGGTAAGGGTTTGGTCCCACCAGACTGCCTGTTACTTCAGATGCTAAGTCCAGGCCACCTGTACTTCTGATCACCCAGCTATCGACTGGGGGTTCCCACAACCCCTATCCTAGGTTCAATAATTTGCCAGCACTGCTCACAAAACTTAGGGAAAGATTTACTTATGTTTGCTGGTGTATGATAAAGAACACTATAAAAGATAAAGATGAACATTCAGATAAAGAGGTACATAGGACAGGGTCTGGAAGGGTCCCAAGCACAGGAACTTCTGTTTCTGTGGAGTAGGGGTGCACCAGCCTCCAGTACATGGAGACATTCACTAACCAGGATGCTCATCAAACCTAATTATTCAAACGTAACTAAAGAGCTTAATCTCCAGCTCCCTCTCTTTTCCTGGAATCACTGGGTGGTGCTGAAAATTCCAACCTTGTAATCACTTGGTCTTTTTGATGACCATCCTAAGTCTATTTAGGAGGCCCACTCCAAGACACCTCGATAGCATGAAATCAGGTGTGATGGAAAGGGGCTTATAATGAATAACAAAAGACAGTCCTTTCACTCAGGAAATTCCACGGGTTTTACGAGTTCTGTGCCAAGAACCAGGGACAAAGCCCAAATACATGTTTTTAATACCACAGTGTTCTTCTACATGTAGTCAATAGTAGCAACTCTCGGTATTGACCTTCTCATCTGAACATGCCAGGCAGTAAAGGGGTTGTCATCCACGGTAAGGCCAGGCACTGTTTTCTGCTTTACATTTCTGTCTCTTGGGAATGTTGACTTTGGTCCTCACTCCTCCAGGCTTATAGCTCTCAGCTGCACCTTTCCAGCACTTTGCACTGGACTAACACTTCTGTGTATTGGGTTTTCCTTCCTCCTACCCTACTTGAAGCCTGATTACTTCTGTTCAGTACAAAACTACAGTATGGAGGACAGGTAGTAATGTCTTGCCATCTAGTGATAATGGAGGCTCACTGGTGTTACTGATCTGACCTACTACAGCAAGTTCAGGTTTTGCAGGCAGGCTCAATGGAGGAGAGGTAGACTGCACTGAAATCCTTTGAGTAAGTCTGGAATCCTGTGCTAGGTGGGCCCCTTCCACTCCCATTCCATCATCAACACTTGCAACAGCCACTTGGAAACACCATAGGTCTGGTTCAATTCGCTTAGTACTAAACTTTCTTCTGACCCATACAAAAATGCTAAAAATATAAACATCAATTAAACACTCTCCTGTTTTTCAGGAGTTGTCAGTTCAGGGGGAAAGGTACTTCTTGATGATAAGATTTAGTAATGTTTTCTAAAGTGGTTTTAGTCACTAACTTATTCAGTGAAGACTGATCAAACTACTGCTACGTTCAAGGGATCTTGCTATGTATTAGCAGGGAACCTGGGGAGTAGGGTGTGTGCTGGGAAAAGGGGGGAACAGGGCAAACATGGCTTGTAAGAGCTAATAAATACAAGAAAAACTGGAATAAGTGTTAGAGATATGATAAAGAGAGAATTGATTTTGATGCAAAAGATTCTAAAAAAATGTTTATGGATGTGCTGGCCCTTAGGGCTGAATCTTGAATTATGAGTGGGAATGAGATGTTCAAAGGGAAGAGAAAAGCATTCCAGCTTAAGTGAAATATGTGAGAAGTTTAAAAGCAAGAATATCTGGGGTGTTACTGAGATATTGAGGAAGCTAGTGGTGTACTGGAACCAGCTCCAATCAGTTCAGAAGACTTAACTGTGCACCTCTCTTCTGGCTTGGCATTCAGTGACAGCACATTGGTAGCTTGAAAATAGACTTGGTGGAATATTTATACCACAGAAATTGCCAAATACTGCAAGTCAGGGCTTCCCTTCAACATGAGAACCAGTTGTTAAACACAAGCACAGGCTTGGCTAGAGTGCCCTTTTCCTCAAAGAATCTCTTAGATAAGACTGTTCTTTCTGCCATTTATGAAATGGGCACACTGTGGTTTGGTTAGTATAGATGATTTGCAAAGTATCACATAACTAAACGTGGAAGGAGACCGAAAGCACATGTAAATAGCATTCTGTAGGACTTTAATGCCAAAGAGCTTTGTGATTCTGTGTATGTAGCACAATTACAGGAGCCAGAGAAAAAGGACATCAGTCCTAAGATTGTTAGTGGCTGTGCCAAAATCTTTTCATCACAAGCGTCTTTTCACACACATGCACTTGAGACTAGATTGTGTGCCCAATCTGAGGTCTATTATTACTTTTACTAGAGTTGACGGAAAGGGGATGAGAAATAAGAAAAAATAAACTTGAAAATTACAGCCTTAAGGGCAAAAATAAGGAAATTTTAAGAGAAAAAAATGTGTGAAGATTAACTTCAAGACCACAATAAAAGAAACACCTTGGGCTCTGAGGGACCTTTATCATGCAATTTTGCCAGTGTTTCTAGGTTCAATATTCTGAAAAGGGTGGACATTTCAGTGGTTGCTCTGGAAGCATTATTTTCTGATTCTGTATCTTTGCTAAGGGTTTCATATGCAATCCCCCTTCCCCCATGCAGAAAAATGCACATTTCTATTTCTACGACAGATATCCATGTACTTCTAGTGCATTAGAAATCTCCTTAAAATATGCAGAAGAACTGTGACTAAAGATTAACTTTATGGCCGGGCGCGGTGGCTCATGCCTGTAATCCAGCACTTTGGGAGGCTGAGGCTGGTGGATCATGAGGTCAGGAGATCGAGACCATCCTGGCTAACACGGTAAAACCCCATCTCTACTAAAAATACAAAAAATTAGCCGGTCATGGTGGCAGGCACCTGCAGTTTCAGCTACTTGGGAGGCTGAGGCAGGAGAATGGCGTGAACCTGGGAGGTGGAGCTTGCAGTGAGCCGAGATTGTGCCACTGCACTCCAGCCTGGGCGACAGAGCGAGACTCCGTCTCAAAAAAAAAAAAAAGATTAACTTTATTCCAGGTACTAGATTAATGAGATTATATCTTTTATTTTTTTATATGTATAAATTTAAGGGGTATAAATGCAGTTTTGTTACATGGATATCTTGTATAGTGGTGGCTTTTAGTGTATCCATCACCCAAATAATGTACATTGTACCCATTAGGTAATTTCTTATACCTACCCCCTCTCACCCTCCTGAGTCTCTGATGTCTATTATTACTCACTCTAAGTCCATGTGTACACATTATTTAGCTTCCACCTCTAAATGAGAAAATGTAGTATTGACTTTCTGAGTTGTTTCAATTACAATAATGTCCTCCAATTCTATCCATGTTGCCACAAAAAGACATGATTTCATTTTTTTGTGACCAAATTGTATTCCAGTGAGTGACTTGAGGAAGAAAATGTGGTACACATATATTTTCTTTATGCAGTCATTCATTGATGGGCACTTAGGTTTATTCCAGGTCTTTGCTGCTGTGAAGCATACTGCTTTAAACATATGAGTGCAGGGATCTTCTTTATATAGTTCTTTCTTTTCCTTTAGGTAGACACCCAGCAGTGGGATGTCTGGATCAGATGATAGTTCTAATTTTTTTTTTTTTTTGAGATGGAGTTTTGCTCTTGTTGCCCAGGCTGGAGTGCAATGGCACGATCTCAGCTCACTGCAACATCTGCCTCCTGGGTTCAAGCGATTCTCCTGCCTCAGTCTCCAAAGTAGCTGGAATTACAGGCATGTGCCACCACGCCTCACTAATTTTTGTATTTTTAGTATAGATGGGGTTTCTCCATGTTGGTCAGGCAGGTCTGCAACTCCTGACCTCAGGTGATCTGCCTGCCTTAGCCTTCTAAAGTACTGGAATTACAGGTGTGAGCCACCACACCCAGCCTCTATTTTTATTTAAGAATTTCTGTATACATAGAGTATGGAATAATAGGCACTGGAGACTCAGAAAGATGAGAGGAGGAGATGAGAGTAAGGTATGAGAAATTACTTAATGGGTTCAATGTACATTATTTGGGTGATGGTTACACTAAAAGCCCAGACTTCACTACTACACAATATATGGAAAACAGTATGGAGATTCCATTTCCACCAACAGTGTATTAGCATGCTGTTTTTTCTGCATCCTCGCCAACATCTGTTTTTTTTTGTTTGTTTGTTTTGGTTTTGTTTGTTTGTTTGTTTTGTCTTTTTAGTAATAGCCATTCTGACTGGTATAAGATAATATCTCATTGAAGGTTGATAAATAAACAAGTTGGACCGGTATATAGTTTTTATTTATTCAACAAAAATGTATTTGAGAGCCTAATGTGTGGCAGATGTTTATTTAAAAACTGAAAATACAATAGCAAACAGAGTTTCATGTAGCTGGCATTCCTAGCAGAGACAAACAATAAACACATGTGACAGTGCCAGGGAGAAAGTACCATTGAACAACAAAGTGACAAAATACTTGTCTGTTTCATGTTTATGAAATAGAAGATATCTCTTATTCATTCAAACAAGAAATCTGTTTTTTTTATTTTGACTTTAAAAATACAAAAAGTATAAAGAACAATATAACAGATACCAATAGTCTTCCTATCCTAAATTATTAAAAGCGTATTGCTTTCATTCTTTTTTTATGAAAAGAAAAAGCTAAAATCCCCATGGAAGATCATGACCTCCTACCTTTCCCTCCCTGACTTCAGGCAACCACTATCAACAATTTTCTATACTTTTACATATATGTATTTATTAGAAAGCTATGCATTTTTTAAAATTTGTATTTATGTATTTATTTTTTGAGACTAGATGTTGCTCTGTTGGCCAAGCTGGAGTGCAGTGGTACAAACATGGCTCACTGCAGCCTTGAGCTCTTGGGCTTAAGCGATGCTCCTGCCTCAGTCTCCTGAGTAGACCACAGACCTCAGTCTTCTGGGGCCACAACTGTGGGCCACCACACTTGGCTTTCTAAAAAAAAAAAAATTTGTAGAGACAGGGTCTTGCCATGTTGCCCAGGCTAGTCTCAAACCTCTGGGCTCAAGTGATCCTCCTGCCTTGTCCTCTCAAAGTGCTGGAATTATAGATCTGAGCCACCACACTTAGCCTATGAATTTTTAAAATCTTTTTTTTTTTACAGTTGAGTAAATATCACATTATTTTATTCTGCTACTTCTTAAATTTATGTGTTTGAAATCTACTCCTTTTTATCTATTGTGTAATATAGCATCATATTATATAGCATGTTATTAATCTACATCCTAAATAATAAAGCAAGTTAAATAAAATGAATATATTTTTAAAATATTTAAAATGAATATATTCATTTCAACAGCATTCCACAAGTGCTTACGGGAATATCTTGTCACAGCCCCAGCCCTTAGGTGGCATGAACTACAAAGAGGAGTTAGCCTCAGTAATGTACTTTGAGGACCAATATATATAAACACCAGCTACCATGTTACACAAGACAGAAGGACTGAAAAGAGGGGAAGAAATTAACTGGTTCAGAATTTGCAGAACATAAGTGGGAGGATATGTAAAGGCTTTCAAAGAAAGGAGTATAAAAAACAGTGCTGTAGGAAATGGGAAGAGAAAGCCACAGTATCAGCAAAGCCAGGTTGGAAAGTGCAACACAACTTGAGGAAAGAGAAAGTTCCCATTGACTCAAGGAAAGAGACTTAGGCTACTTACAGTTTGAAAGTGCAGATGAGACAAGAACGGTCTTGACACACCAGGCTTAGGCTTCTACCTAATCCATCAGTCAATGGAGAGTTTTTATCCCTGTAGTAATATGCTCGTTGCCCAAGGAAGAAAAGCCATCAAAGTAAGGGAGGAGGGAGCTGACAGCATCCACACTGAGGCACAAAGGTACATGCCCATGCGCAGCTTGGAGACTAGGTTGCTGTGTGCTGAGTGAGAGCAGATTTCTGACCTCATCAAAGATATACCTCTCATCTCCCTCCAAGTGCAAGGAACAAAAATTTCAGCCACTCCCTGATCCTTTTCTTGCAAGAACCCAGCAAGAGTATTTTATTTCTATGGATTTTTTTTCAATACAGTTATTGGAATTCCTTCAATAACTTCAAGGAGTCAAACAAGTCATGCTCTTTTTAAGACAAGGTCACAGAAAGTTGAGCATGACTCTAATAACATGGGACAGTAGAACAAAGAGGTTTCCATGGCTCTGCCTGGCTTTCACATCGGCCCATTGGAATGTTCAGCCTCAGTGTGCTTTGGCCTCCCGGGCTATGGCTATCTTGTTCCTCTTTTATCTGCTCCCATTAGTGAGCGACAGGGAATCAGAGTACAACAGGACTGCAATAAACTGTGTGTGTGTGTGTGTGTGTGTGTGTGTGTGTGTGTGCAGGAGGAGTAGGAGTGGTTTGATTAGAGGATGGAGTAAATATTTGCGGTGGGAAAATTCTCATCAGTTTGTTTCTTGCCTTCATCAGGGGACTGGTTATGAGGACATAGGCAGAGGAGCTTTTGTGGGGTCTGGAATGCACAAGTATCCAGAGCTTTCCCCCGCCCGGAGCTTGCTTAGGTTCTGAGGACACAGAGAATAACAAAACAGGAAAATAATGATGCACGGGAAAGGGTATATCAATTACTGTATTTCCTTACTTCTAAAGCACACTTTTTTTCCCCATATTTTACCGTCTTTGAACATGGTAGTCACTGTTGGGCTGACAGAAGTTGTGACATAATTATCATTGCCTGCACAAAAGCACAAAACTTTGCTGATAGATTTCAAAGATTAGGAAGAAAATCCCAGTTACAATAGGAAGTACTCTTTTAAAAGCATATTGTATCACAGACGTTTTTGATGGCATGAAATGTAAAATTATATGGGAAAATCACAGATATTTGTAACTCTGACTCAAAAAGTAACTAAAAGGAGTCAGAGTCTGAGTTTTAAAGATTATAAATAATTTACTCATATTTTTGCTTATATTATCCTTTTTACGTATGACCAGGTGATATGTGATAGGGGATTTATGTTTTAAAAAGTCTAAGAGGCTTCTTTCCATAGTATAAACTAAAAATTCTATGTGGCAAGAAATAATTGCACCATGTTTGAATTATGTATCTTAGTAATCCATCTTAAATCAATGCTTTAAATATAATTACATCGATGAATAATTGCTATACAATGTGATAAATGCTATAATTGAGGTATGCACAAAGGACTGTGAAAGTGTAGAGCTTCTGAGAGTTCAAATTTGCCGGAGGAGACAACATAAAATCTAAGGAGTTTTAGCATGAGTAGGAGTTTTCTAGGTAGGAAAGAACATTCCAGAGGTTGAAATTTTGACTTTCTGATCATTTAGTTTTTCTTTCCCTTCCGCCAGTTGTTCCAGGTCCTTCACCTCAACTCTTATTAGAAAAAGGGTGCTGATTATTAATTTATGCCTCTCAGCCTAACACTAAAGATTCTAAGTAGCTTTGCTTCACTTTTGTTGCCCAGTGGACCATATGTAGTAGTGAGTTTTAAACTTCTTGCATCGTAATTCATCTCCTTTAAGGTTTAGAGCTCCAGGCCTTTGTATTTATTCTTTCTTGGTGATCAAATCTAAACTGCATTTTTAAAGAGATGCATTTATGTCACCATTTTTCCTAGCTTATTTATACAGGACTCCTCCTGCTAGATGAATTATTCCTTCATTTTATCAAAAGCTAAGGGAACACCCTTATTTGGAAACCTTAAAAGTAGTACCAGGTTGCACCATTAAGGTACCAAATTCCTCACATATTGCCAATAGAAAAGCACATATTAATTCTTGCTAATGAAGCCCATGATAGGTATTGTGGCCTGGAGAAGCATACGGTTTGTTATGGAGAAAATATCTAATTGCAAGAGCAGTAATGAAACACTGCAGGTGGGAGGGTGGGGGGCTAATACAAGTGCTTAGCTTAGTGATCACTGGAACCACTATAAGGCCATTACCATTGGACAAGATAATTGCAGCACAGAAATGGGGAGGAAAGAATTCCCTTATACTGTATTCATTTTCTAGGGCTGCTATAACAAAACCACAGATTGGGTGGCTTAAACAACAGACATTTGTTGCCTTATAGATCTGGAGGCTGACATCCAACACCAAGGTATCAGCAGGTTTAGTTTCTTCTGAGGCCTCTCTTTGGCTTATGGATGGCTACCTTCCTCACGTGGCCTTTTTGTGTGTTCATATCTGTGTGTCCAAATTTCCTCTTCTTCTAAAGACACTGGAAAGATCGAATTAAGGCTCACCCAAAAAAGTTAAAGGCTTTGCTTTAACTTAATCACAACTTTAAAGACCTTACATCCTAGGTACTGGGGGTTAGGTCTTCATTATATGGATTTTGGTGGGGGGATATACAACTAAGGCCTTAACATACCCCCTCTTCCCTGTAGGGTTAAATTTGGAAACTGAGTTGCAGGAGACCCCAAGCTTGAACTCCAGGCATGATAGTTCCTTCAATAACTGGAAAATGCTTCATGTTTCTTCAAAATTAAGGACCTCTCTCTTCCTTCTGCTTCACTCAACTGCTTTTATTGTTTATCTACTGCTGCTATAAGTATAAACCACCCAGCTTTAAATCCTCTGTGCATTACTACAAAAATAAATTTGCCCATGCTGAATTGTGGAACTGAAGTGTTTCCAAAGGTGAATGTACCAAAGTGGATGGTATATCCTTTTTACATTAACCCATTAATCACCTTCACCTTTAAACAGTCATGCTGCCTTTATTTATGTATTTTTTTTTTTAAGAGAGAAGAGGGGAACAACATAGACCCAGAACAGTAAATTAAAGTTCATTCAAGCACAGTTGTTGTTGATGAACAACACAGTTCTGCTTGGTTGAAACAAGACACAAGGGACTTGTTAAGCCTACTAAGTCACAGGTGAACATTGAGTGTCAGGCAGTCCTAAGAGAAGGTGAAACCTGTCTTATTTAATGCTTTGACAAATTAATAATCGAGCCATAGAGTTTCTTACTTTCATTGAAAATGGCGGTCTCTAAGTGTAATCTTTGAAACAAAAAGAGATTAAGTCTTTTTGTGCCTGGCACTTGTGACCTTGGACAAATGGACAAATAGCTTCTGCAGCTAATTAATTCAAGAATTTAATTCAGTGTCTTCTCTGAGGCATGGAAGGAATGATATTGATATTGTTTTACTTTGCCTATTATTGAAAACCTTCAAGATAGAAAAATGCCCATTTTTATTTAATGTGGTGTTGAAAATGGCCTATAAAATCTACTTTTTATACACAGATTAAGTAAGTAATGATATTTTAAAGGACATAGGCACTTCTATTACAAATAAAAGCCATAAAATTTTTCTCCAATAAAAGTATAGTAAAATTATCTACATTCTACCTTGGAGGAAAATTTTAAAAATAGTTAATCCATTAAAAACAAACAAACAAAACACAAATTTCTTCAAGAGGTTACCATAATGTGCTTTTACTTGGTTCTTTAGATGCCAATACAGTTAGACTGTATTCCTGAGATCCCTTGGATAACTAATCAATTTTCAATGCTCAGCAGACATCCCCTGCCTGCCGTCTCCATTAAATACACACACACACACACACACACACACACACACACACACATATATGTATGTATATATAGTGTACTGATGCTATGGTCTAAATGTTTGTGTTCCACCAAAATTCATATGTTGAAATCCTAACCCCCAAAGTGATGGTGTTAGGAGATGGGACCTTTGAGATATGATTAGGTCACTGTGGGCACAGTCTTCATGAATATGATTCGTGCCCTTATAACAGAGACCTCAGAGACCTCCCTCACTTCTCCAGCCATGTGACATCACCATGAATACATGACTGTCTATGAACTGGAGAAAGGGCCCTCACCAGACATTCAATCTGCCACCAACGTGAATTTGGACTTCCCAGCTTCCAAACTGTAGGAAATAAATTTTTGTTGTTTATAAGCCACTCAGTCTATGGTATCTTGTTATAACCCAAATGGACTAAGACAATTGATAAATATATGTGAATAGATTGCATTCTATTTACATATTGCCCATCACATATTATGTGATATGTGAAGAAAAAGAGAGGTGGGAGGTGGTATCCCATGCTACGCTCTAACTTGGCCAACAGCGAGACTTGCCACAGTGCTAGGCTCAAGGAACATGCCTTGGTGGAATCTTTTGGATAAGATCATAGTGTAGAGCAGTCCAGGGCCTTGACTTTAATGGTCAGTTGTTTTCTTTTTTTGTTTGTTTGTTTTTAATTCTTGTTTTCAATTATAAGCACTACCGTTAGCTCCATGGGTTTCTGAGTTGTCTGAGAGTGGCATTCTAAATACAAATATATCCTTACTGCTAGAAAAAAAAATCAAAACATATGTCCCCACCCATGATGGGTCAGAAATGTCCCCTTCAGATCTCTTGGACACCATGCTGTCCTATTGTGACTCTCTTCTGGGGAGCTACATTGAGAAACTCTTTATTCTATGTCCATCATGTTTAGAGAAGGGGAAATGTGTTAACATTAGAGTTTATTATTTTCCCTTATGTAGTGATAGAGACACTGCAATGTACAAGATTAAAGTGAGTGACCCAGTATTGTGCGGCAAGATTGAGTCTGTGCTGAGACAAAAACCAAGCTGTTCTCTAAGCTCCGCACTTGATTCACTGAGCCACACTTTCTCTGTGATGTTCCCCACAGTGTGTGTGAAGAAAGTGCCAAATGCAGTTTCTCAGTCTACACGAATGCTCCAATTGGCTGCATCTCTTCCCCTCCTGGCTGCTTTTGGTAGAGGATTGCTGATGGAAATTGTGCTGCTGAGCTTCGCCACATGGCTGTGGCTACGCTTCGCCACATGGCTGTGGCTACATTTCGCCAGTGTTAGCTGGAAGAATTTCCTGGGATTCTAAACTAGAAAGAATTTGCTGAGGGGCCCGTTAGGAGAGAGTCAAGGTTTCCTAAGTGCAGGTGATCACTGTATTATATTAATAGTCGAGATTTTATTTTAACCAGCAGGGCTCCGGCCATTCTTGTGGATCCCTGCAATGTGGTTGAAGTGATGTTAAGTTTTCTCTCACTGCAGTCTGCCTGTCTGCTTCAAACAGATCTGATTCACTTAGGGCCAAGTTTCAGGGTGTTAAAGACAGCTGGGTTGGTGCACATGGCACTGAGAAGCCAAGAGATGCACGTCCTCATCCCATGTTGTCTGGAGAGACTGCACTATAATTATATGTCTATACACCTATTTCTGCATGGGACTGTGAAAACCTCATGGATGGGGACAGTATTTTCTCCCTCTTTTTCCTTAGTGCTAGCATTTTACTAGGCTCGTAAATATTATCTTTGATAAATTAGATTATATTGGCTATAATCCTTTACATATCACTTAACCTCTCTGGTTCTCAACTTTCATGGTAAAAGTGATACAGATGAACCTCGTTAATCACCACACTTCCAGTGTTATCATATCATAATTCTACACTTTTGATTCTCTTTGCCTGGAGGAGTTTCTGGTTTTGTTCTTAGCTAATTAAGAGTCAGACCTAGATATTCCTCCCACTTAGTTGTTTTATAAGGAGGAGTGCAAACTCGCTCACCATTAACTTCCTATGTTTATGACACGATTAGTTTGATTTTGGATTATCTATCACAAATGAAGGGAAAGCTAAGTAATTCTTAATGTCACAAAACATATTTATGGGTGAGGTGGGGAGTGTTAATTCAGTTGAGACACCAGTTATATGTTCAGCCAACTGCAAGACCTCTCTGATAGGTAGAAAACATGACAAGTTTCATGCCTAGTATTTTGATTTGATTTCTGATTAATTCTCAAAACATCCAAATCATAAAAGTCATTGGTTTATTTTTTAAAATAAATGATCAAATAGCCAAATTTTTATATACAGGTATTGTATTTTTACATAAAACTTTTAATCTAAATAACCCTGGGCACATTATGGGCCCCATTTACCTTCTTTGATTCAGAGACAGAAATGATCACACTTAGAGGCAAAATATTTTCAATTTGGGTCAGTTACCCAAAACTTGGCAGTAATCTTTTACTATTCTTCTAGTTCTACACTATTCCAATATGTTATTTCTAAAGAATCTGAGAAATATGATGAGATTAAAAGGTCATCTCTCCTCACTTTATTCTATACATCTCCCAGTAAGCACACTTCATTCCAAGACAGAAAACTGTAGCAGAGATTTTGTGTGTGTACAAATGTTACAGCTTTTTCTGTATAGTAGTTGGGAATGGAAAATATTTTTAAAAAATAGTCACCTGGATCATTCATTCTAGGGAAGACTAATAACTGCATCAGATTATATTTCTGTTGATATTTAAATTTTAATGTGACGTTTACAGTCTTGGAAATGACTTTCCTACAAAATGTTTTTACCAGATTCCTTTGATCCCAATGGAAGTTAAATCAGAATTTGTCATTCAATATAATTCATTACTTGCCCTTCAATAGTAGGTAACTGCTGGTAAATGCAAAAATTACCTTGATAATAATTTAAAAACTAAAAGAAAGTTATCTAAAATGATGTTTTAGCCTGTGGCAACCATCCACTTTTGATAAATGTTCCATCATTTTACCTTTTGCCCAGACCAGATTTATCTACCTTTCTCTACCACTAGAACAAGAAGGTAAAGCAGAAACAGATGGAACTCAGTACAATGCTCAGACAACAGTCAGATACTAGATTTATCCATGATGTAATTATAAATTAATGAATTGATATTCAAGGCTCAGAAATAAACCTCTCATTTGGGTAGTAAATGATAATCCAAAATACCATGACACTATCCTCCAGGATCCTACATAAAGCAAAGAAAGGAGACCAAGTAACCTAAATGTATTATTGCCTGGAGGAAGTTGCTGATTGCCTTCCCTAAACCAGGCCTTCCATCCAGGGACTTTAAGCTGAATCTCTTAACCCAGTGATAATGAAGATCACTTGGATTCTCTACTGCCCTGCTTTTTATTTGTGTTTAGGCAATGCTTCACTGATTTAAGCTATTTAAATGTTTAATCTAAAAAGTCATCCTGATAAGAACTCATATAGTCAGGAACCAAATGAGCCAGGCCAAAACAAGAGCAACTGTTGAACATGTGCAGATGCCCTGAGCTTTGGAATGAATTAAATAATTTAGCTTCCCAATTATGTTTCACTTATGCTTTTACTACAGCTCAACAAATGCATTTGAACCACTGAACCCAATATATTTTTTGTTGTTTTAGAGTAAATTTTTAAATCTCAAGTTGTAGTTAAAAAATTAAAATGGGATGGGAGGTGATGGCCCAAGCCTTGCAACAATGCACATTCATTGCAACCACCGTCACCATGGATAACAGGAGCAGACGAGGGAATGCTGATGTGAGGATTATAAAATTCATATAGAAAATTAATTGGGTATTTTGTGGCTTATTATTCCCATCTTATTGATTAGACCACTGAAACCCAATGATTAAGTGATTTACCTGAGTCTAACCATTTCAGATTTTATGAGAGCTTGAAAATGATGCAGAATTTTTTGCCTTCTAATTCTTCACCCACCAATTAATGGTAGAGAAAAATAAGAAATCAGTTCTCTAGATTCTCACTTCCATGTTCTTTCTATTACATCATGCCACCCCTTTATTTGGTGTGTAAACATATTAGCAGGTTTGTGATTAAATGGAGAGGTGAAGGAAAGTCTCACCAATTATTTTGCTCCGTCTCTTCCCACTGTTGCTAAGTTAATAATTATTTGCCTGACAACAAAAGGACATTCCATAAGAAGATTGCTTTTGTGTGCATAGTTCCTTCACACTCCCTCTTTTCCTTTTTCTGCAACTAGATGTTGTGAAAGGGAGAATCCATGAAGGGACCAAGCAATAGTCAATTTAAATCCAAACCACCACACAAGAAGATCAAGCAGAAACACCTTTTAATTGCCTGGACTGGTATTGACTATCAAGTCACTTGTATGACTGCATTGCTCTGGTTCAAGTTTACCGCACCTTGAAAAGTCAATCTAAAAGAGAAGAATGAACCTGAGGGAGTGGAGTCCCCTGGGGTCAAGGTGACAAAGCTGAGCCTGCAGTCACAAACTAGAGGATGAAAATTTCATTGTTGCCTATAAGTCTTTCTTAACTTTCAAATTACAGATTTGTGTTTCTGTAGCTTGTCATTCAATTCATAGCTTGTCACTTAAGTTGAAGAAGAAAAGTTATCTCCTTTTACCGTGAGACAAATACAGTTTTACAGACTTGTTGGCATATGTAAGAATTGAGTTGTTCTGGGCTTCCCTTTCTTATCAAAATAAACGTGGTTCCAACTGAAAGCTGAGGTCCTTCTTCTCCAGCCTATCCCTATCATGCCAGCACTTCTAGAATAGCAATTCATCTCAACCGTATGTTCAGGATCATGCACCACTGATGTTCCCCAGTATGGCCAGGGTTTCTGGGGAATGTCATGCCCTCAATATATAAGTTTACTTCTATACCCTCGATGCCAACAAGGCAGAAAGAAATATGGATAGGTTAACCCCCAACGACAGCAAGAAGGAGAGTGATAAGGATGGCAGGTAGCAAAAAGCAAAATTTTGGAATTCTGAAAGGTGGATGGATAAATAGTAACTGAATTAAAACCCTGGTGGGGAACAAATAACTACAACTCACTGCTGAACAAGTAAGTGTGGGCTGTAGTACTCCAGGACAACAGAAGAATTGAGGCAATGGGTCACTTTGATGGTAGCAGTGCAGAATAAGACAGAAAACAGGTGAAAAGGGCAAAGGAACGTTAGACATTAGGCCTACAGACTCTCCCTGGTCCCACAGAGCTGAGCAATTAGATATCCTTACTTCAGCAGAAGAGAGAATTTTCTTTCTAGAGAGATTAAATCAGAGCGGAAGATTTTGGGAGTCCAGAAACAGTTGAGAGTGGAGGGAAAAATTGTACTGAAAATAGGGACTAAGTGAAAGGCAGGCAAACTGGTTGGTGAGATCCCACAGCCGTCGCTATCCTTTGGTCTCTTCTCCTGCTGGAAAGTAGTCTGTTTCCCTGATGCCTCCACAGGAGATGGGAGAATTCCTCTCTGGAAATCTGGCCCAATAGGTGCTGGCCTTTGGGAGGTGCCCAGTAAACAGCTAGAGGGAAACCCAGTTGTGCACACAGACTTTTCAGTAGTTTTATTTTTCTTCACTTTCAAATAGATATGGATGTTTAAATATTGCCAAATATTTATAAGATCTTCTAAAATAGAGAAAGTAAAACCACAAATAGGAATCCAAGAGAAATGGAGAAGTCTGCTGAAAGCAGAAAAACAATCTCAAATAAAACATAACTTTAATATTTTGACAGAGATAAGAAAATATTAAGCAATCATATAGTAAGAACAGGTAGCTATAAAATAAGGGAGAAACTTTCAAATAATAAGAAAAAATGCTCAGAAATTAAAAATTGGGTTTCCTCATAGAAGGAATAAAAAACACAGTAGAATGATTGGAGGATAACATTGAGGAAATCTCTCACAATAGTTAAGAAGACAAATATAGAATGTAGGAGAAAAGAAAAATTAGAAGGTCAGTCTAGAAGAGTGATTCCCTAAATTTCCTTGCATCAGAATCAGCTGGGGGGCTTGTTAACATTCAGAATGCAAGGCCCCACACCTAGAGCTTCTAATTCAGAAGGTCTAGAATTCAACCTAGGAATATACATTTCTAACAAGTTACCGGATGGATCCAATGCTACTGGTCTGTGAACAGGACTTTGAAAACTACTGTTCTAGGAGATTCAACATCTGAATCACAGCATTTCTTGATAGACAAAACCAGAAAGCAGAGAGGAGGAAATGATAATAGAAACAATCCAATAAGGACATGAATTTCCAGAATGAGTCATCTAGTTCCCAGCACAATAAATGCAAAAAGATTCATCGTAAGGGACATGATGACGTTTCAGAACTTTAGGGAAAAATACATCAGGGACACACATGCCAAGGAAGGAAGGGAGGGAGGGAGGAAGGGAGGAAGGGAGGGAGGGAGGAAGGGAGGAAGGGAGGAAGGGAGGGAGGGAGGAAGGGAGGGAGGGAGGAAGGAAGGGAGGGAGGGAGGGAGGAAGGGAGAAAGGAAGGGGAGGGAGGGAGGGAAGGAAGGAAGGAAGGAGGGAGGGAGGGAAGGAAGGAAGGAAGGAAGGAAAGGGAGGGAAAGAAAGAAAGAGAGAGAGAAAGAAAGAAAGAGAAAGAAGCAAAAAGAAGACGAAAACGGATGGAAGGAAGGAGGGAGGGAAGTACAGGAGAAAGAAAAGAAAGAAGGAAAGAAAGAAAATTAACACATTCACATTCGCTGTCTTAATCCATTTTGGCTGCTATAACAAAATAGCATAAACTAAGTGGCTTACACCAAAATTTGTTTCTAGAGGCTGGGAAGTTCAAGATTAAAGTGCCTGCTTTCTGGTTCATAGACAGCACCTTCTTGGTGTGTCCTCATGTGGTGGAAGCAACAATGCAACTCACTGGGTTTATTTTATAAGAGCACTGGTCCCATTCATGAGGGCTCGACAATGATGACCCAATCATTCCCTAAACACCCTGGGGACTAGGATTTCAAAATATGAATTTTAGGGGAAAACAAACGTTCAGACCATACCATTCCCATACAAAAAATAAAAGAATCAGA
This sequence comes from Pongo pygmaeus, assembly GCF_028885625.2. NCBI lineage: Eukaryota > Metazoa > Chordata > Mammalia > Primates > Hominidae > Pongo > Pongo pygmaeus. Next base: position 67,527,349 of record NC_072390.2, read on the forward strand.
GTAGACTCACACTTCTTAATAGCAACACTGATAAAACAAAGACAATTAAAGGATGTATTTCATGTCTTAGGAGAAACAATTTTCAAAGTTAGAATTCTGTGTGCAGCCAAGTTTCAAACAAATGTAAGGTCTTTTTACCAACATTAAGGTTTCAATAATTTTGCATCCTAAGTAACCTTTCTCAGGAAGCCACTTAAGAATGAGCTTCTATTAAAATGGGAAAGAACCAATAAAGAGGAAGACTCAGAACCCAGGAAAAGCAGATCCTCTTCAGGTAGGAGGCAAAGGGAAGTTCTCAGCTGGTGCTAGAAGGGAAGCTTCCAGATGACAGCTGAGTGACAGTTTGCTGAGTTTGGAGTGGACTAGTAGTGGCTCCAGGAGGAATCTTGTACTGCTAAGTGGACCTAGATGTGTTCACCTTCATTGAGAAAAAGGTTGTAGTTCTGTAGGGACAGTTGGGGTAATAATTATTGATAAACAATTGGGCACATAAAAATATTCACCCTAGCTAAAATAAAAATTTTTATAAGAAAGGATATGTCATCCTTCTATGCTATGTGACTCTACAATGCAGAAAACTCATAGTAATGAATATATTATTAATATATTAATAATATATATTATATATAAATGCTACATCTATATTGACAGAAAGTAAAAGAAGAAGTATGTTTTTTAATTTTATTATGATTATACTTTAAGTTTTAGGGTACATGTGCACAATGTGCAGGTTTGTTACATATGTATACATGTGCCATGCTGGTGTGCTGCACCCATTAATTCATCATTTAGCATTAGGTATATCTCCTAATGCTATCCCTCCCCCCTCCCCCCACCCCACAACAGTCCCCAGAGTGTGATGTTCCCCTTCCTGTGTCCATGTGTTCTCATTGTTCAATTCCCACCTATGAGTGAGAACATGCAGTGTTTGGTTTTTTGTCCTTGCGATAGTTTGCTGAGAAGGATGATTTCCAATTTCATCCATGTCCCTACAAAGGACATGAACTCATCATTTTTTATAGCTGCATAGTATTCCATGGTGTATATGTGCCACATTTTCTTAATCCAGTCTATCATTGTTGGACATTTGGGTTGGTTCTAAGTCTTTGCTATTGTGAATAGTGCCGCAATAAACATACCTGTGCATGTGTCTTTACAGCAGCATGATTTATAATCCTTTGGGTATATACCCAGTAATGGGATGGCTAGGTCAAATGGTATTTCTATTTCTAGATCGCTAAGGAATCGCCACACTGACTTCCACAATGGTTGAACTAGTTTACAGTCCCACCAACAGTGTAAAAGTGTTCCTATTTCTCCACATCCTCTCCAGCACCTGTTGTTTCCTGACTTTTTAATGATCGCCATTCTAACTGGTGTGAGATGGTATCTCATTATGGTTTTGATTTGCATTTCTCTGATGGCCAGTGATGATGAGCATTTTTTCATGTGTTTTTTGGCTGAATAAATGTCTTCTTTTGAGAAGTGTCTGTTCATATCCTTCGCCCACTTTTTGATGGGATTGTTTGTTTTTTTCTTGTAAATTTGTTTGAGTTCATTGTAGATTCTGGATATTAGCCCTTTGTCAGATGAGTAGGTTGCGAAAATTTTCTCCCATTTTGTAGGTTGCCTGTTCACTCTGATGGTAGTTTCTTTTGCTGTGCAGAAGCTCTTGAGTTTAATTAGATCCCATTTGTCAAGTTTGGCTTTTGTTGCCATTGCTTTTGGTGTTTTAGACATGAAGTCCTTGCACATGCCTATGTCCTGAATGGTATTGCCTAGGTTTTCTTCTAGGGTTTTTATGGTTTTAGGTCTAAAGTTTAAGTCTTTAATCCATCTTGAATTGATTTTTGTATAAGGTGTAAGGAAGGGATCCAGTTTCAGCTTTCTCCATATGGCTAGCCAGTTTTCCCAGCACCATTTATTAAATAGGGAATCCTTTCCCCATTTCTTGTTTTTCTCAGGTTTGTCAAAGATCAGATGGTTGTAGATATGCGGCTTTATTTCTGAGGGCTCTGTTCTGTTCTATTGATCTATATCTCTGTTTTGGTACCAGTACCATGCTGTTTTGGTTACTGTAGCCTTGTAGTATAGTTTGAAGTCAGGTAGCGTGATGCCTCTGGCTTTGTTCTTTTGGCATAGGATTGACTTGGCAATGCGGGCTCTTTTTTGGCTCCATATGAACTTTAAGGTAGTTTTTTCCAATTCTGTGAAGAAAGTCATTGGTAGCTTGATGGGGATGGCATTGAATCTGTAAATTACCTTGGGCAGTATGGCCATTTTCACGATATTGATTCTTCCTACCCATGAGCATGGAATGTTCTTCCATTTGTTTGTATCCTCTTTTATTTCATTGAGCAGTGGTTTGTAGTTCTCCTTGAAGAGGTCCTTCACGTCCCTTGTAGGTTGGATTCCTAGGTATTTTATTCTCTTTGAAGCAATTGTGAATGGGAGTTCACTCATGATTTGGCTCTCTGTTTGTCTGTTATTGGTGTATAAGAATGCTTGTGATTTTTGCACATTGATTTTGTATCCTGAGACTTTGCTGAAGTTGCTTATCAGCTTAAGTAGATTTTGGGCTGAGACGATGGGGTTTTCTAGATATACTATCATGTCATCTGCAAACAGGGACAATTTGACTTCCTCTTTTCCTAATTGAATACCCTTTATTTCCTTCTCCTGCCTAATTGCCCTGGCCAGAACTTCCAACACTATGTTGAATAGGAGTGGTGAGAGAGGACATCCCTGTCTTGTGCCAGTTTTCAAAGAGAATGCTTCCAGTTTTTGCCCATTCAGTATGATATTGGCTGTAGGTTTGACATAGATAGCTCTTATTATTTTGAGATATGTCCCATCAATACCTAATTTATTGAGAGTTTTTAGCATGAAGGGTTGTTGAATTTTGTCAAAGGCCTTTTCTGCATCTATTGAGATAATCATGTGGTTTTTGTCTTTGGTTCTGTTTATATGCTGGATTACATTCATTGATTTGCGTATATTGAACCAGCCTTGCATCCCAGGGATGAAACCCACTTGATCATGGTGGATAAGCTTTTTGATGTGCTGCTGGATTCAGTTTGCCAGTATTTTATTGAGGATTTTTGCATCAATGTTCATCAAGGATATTGGTCTAAAATTCTCTTTTTTGGTTGTGTCTCTGCCAGGCTTTGGTATCAGGATGATACTGGCCTCATAAAATGAGTTAGGGAGGATTCCCTCTTTTTCTCTTGATTGGAATAGTTTCAGAAGGAATGGTACCAGCTCCTCCTTGTACCTGTGGTAGATTTCGGCTGTGAATCCATCTGGTCCTGGACTTTTTTTGGTTGGTAAGCTATTAATTATTGTCACAATTTCAGAGCCTGTTATTGGTCTATTCAGAGATTCAACTTCTTCCTGGTTTAGTCTTGGGAGGGTGTATGAATCTAGAAGATTCATTTCTTCTAGATAAATGGAATTTATCCATTTCTTTTAGATTTTCTAGTTTATTTGCGTAGAGGTGTTTGTAGTATTCTCTGATGGTAGTTTGTATTTCTGTGGGATCAGTGGTGATATACCCTTTATCATTTTTTATTGCATCTATTTGATTCTTCTCTCTTTTCTTCTTTATTAGTCTTGCTATCAGTCTATCAATTTTGTTCATCTTTTCAAAAAAAACAGCTCCTGGATTCATTAATTTTTCGAAGAGTTTTTTTGTGTCTCTATTTCCTTCAGTTCTGCTCTGATTTTAGTTATTTCTTGCCTTCTGCTAGCTTTTGAATGTATTTGCTCTTGCTTTTCTAGTTCTTTTAATTGTGATGTTAGGGTGTCAATTTTGGATCTTTCCTGCTTTCTCTTGTGGGCATTTAGTGCTATAAATTTCCCTCTACACACTGCTTTGAATGTGTCCCAGAGATTCTGGTATGTTGTGTCTTTGTTCTCCTTGGTTTCAAAGAACATCTTTATTTCTGCCTTCGTTTCGTTATGTACCCAGTAGTCATTCAGGAGCAGGTTGTTCAGTTTCCATGTAGTTGAGTGGTTTTGAGTGAGTTTCTTAATCCTGAGTTCTAGTTTGATTGCATTGTGGTCTGAAAGACAGTTTGTTATAATTTCTGTTCTTTTACATTTGCTGAGGAGAGCTTTACTTCCAAGTATGTGGTCAATTTTGAAATAGGTGTGGTGTGGTGCTGAAAAAAATGTATATTCTGTTGATTTGGGGTGGAGAGTTCTGTAGATGTCTATTAGGTCCGCTTGGTGCAGAGCTGAGTTCAATTCCTGGGTATCCTTGTTAACTTTCTGTCTCGTTGATCTGTCTAATGTTGACAGTGGGGTGATAAAGTCTCCCATTATTATTGTGTGGGAGTCTAAGTCTCTTTGTAGGTCACTAAGGACTTGCTTTATGAATCTGGGTGCTCCTGTATTGGGTGCATATATATTTAGTATAGTTAGCTCTTCTTGTTGAATTGATCCCTTTACCATTATGTAATGTCCTTCTTTGTCTCATTTGATCTTTGTTGGTTTAAAGTCTGTTTTATCAGAGACTAGGATTGCAACCCCTGCCTTTTTTTGTTCTCCCTTTGCTTGGTAGATCTTCCTCCATCCTTTTATTTTGAGCCTATGTGTGTCTCTGCAAGTGAGATGGGTTTCCTGAATACAGCACACTGATGGGTCTTGACTCTTTATCCAATTAGCCAGTCTGTGTCTTTTAATTGGAGCATTTAGTTCATTTACATTTAAAGTTAATATTGTTATGTGTGAATTTGGTCCTGTCATTATGATGTTAGCTGGTTATTTTGCTCTATAGTTGATGCAGTTTCTTCCTAGCCTTGGTGGTCTTTACATTTTGGCATGTTTTTTCAGTGGCTGGTACAGGTTGTTCCTTTCCATGTTTAGTGCTTCCTTCAGGAGCTCTTTTAGGGCAGGCCTGGTGGTGACAAAATCTCTCAGCATTTGCTTGTCTGTAAAGGATTTTATTTCTCCTTCACTTATGAAGCTTAGTTTGGCTGGATATGAAATTCTGGGTTGAAAATTCTTTTCTTTAAGAATGTTGAATATTGGCCCCCACTCTCTTCTGGCTTCTAGAGTTTCTGCCGAGAGATCAGCTGTTAGTCTGATGAGCTTCCCTTTGTGGGTAACCTGACCTTTCTCTCTGGCTGCCCTTAACATTTTTTCCTTCATTTCAACTTTGGTGAATCTGACAATTATGTGTCTTGGAGTTGCTCTTCTCGAGGAGTATCTTTGTGGCATTCTCTATATTTCCTCAATGTGAATCTTGGCCTGCCTTGCTAGATTGGGGAAGTTCTCTGGATAATATCCTGCAGAGTGTTTTCCAACTTGGTTCCATTCTCCCCGTCACTTTCAGGTACACCGATCAGACACAGATTTGGTCTTTTCACATAGTCCCATATTTCTTGGAGGCTTTGTTCATTTCTTTTTATTCTTTTTTCTCTAAACTTCCCTTCTCACTTCATTTCATTCATTTCATCTTCCATCACTGATACCCTTTCTTCCAGTTGATTGCATCGGCTCCTGAGGCGTCTGCATTCTTCACATAGTTCTCGAGCCTTGGCTTTCAGCTCCATCAGCTCCTTTAAGGACTTCTCTCATTGGTTATTCTAGGTATCCATTTGTCTAATTTTTTTTCAAAGATTTTAACTTCTTTGCCATTGGTTTGAATTTCCTCCTGTAGCTCAGAATAGTTTGATCGTCTGAAGCCTTCTTCTCTCAACTCGTCAAAGTCATTCTCTGTCCAGCTTTGTTCCGTTGCTGGTGAGGAGCTGTGTTCCTTTGGCGGAGGAGAGGCGTTCTGCTTTTTAGAGTTTCCCATTTTTCTGCTCTGTTTTTTCCCCATCTTTGTGGTTTTATCTACTTTTGGTCTTTGATAATGGTGATGTACAGGTGGGTTTTTGGTGTGGATGTCATTTCTGTTTTTAGTTTTCCTTCTAAGAGACAGGACCCTCAGCTGCAGGTCTGTTGGAGTTTGCTAGAGGTCCACTCCAGACGCTGTTTGCCTGGGTATCAGCAGCAGTGGCTGCAGAACAGCGGTGGCTGTAGAACAGTGGATATTGGTGATCCACAAATGCTGCTGCCTGATCGTTCCTCTGGAAGTTTTGTCTCAGAGGAGTACCAGGCCATGTGAGGTGTCAGTCTGCCTCTACTGGGGGGTGCCTCCCAGTTAGGTTGCTCGGGGGTCAGGGACCCACTTGAGGAGGCAGTCTGCCCATTCTCAGATCTCCAGCTGCGTGCTGGGAGAACCACTGCTCTCTTCAAAGCTGTCAGACAGGGACATTTAAGTCTGCAGAGGTTACTGCTGTCTTTTTGTTTGTCTGTGCCCTGCCCCCAGAGGTGGAGCCTACAGAGGCAGGCAGGCCTCCTTGAGCTGTGGTGGGCTCCACCCAGTTCAAGCTTCCTGGCTGCTTTGTTTACCTTATCAAGCCTGGGCAATGGCGGGCGCCCCTCCCCCAGCCTTGCTGCCACCTTGCAGTTTGATCTCAGACTGCTGTGCTAGCAATCAGTGAGACTCCGTGGGCTTAGGGCCCTCTGAGCCAGGTGTGGGATATAATCTCCTGGTGTGCCGTTTTTTAAGTCCGTTGGAAAAGCGCAGTATTAGGGTGGGAGTGACCCGATTTTCCAGGTGCGGTCTGTCATCCCTTTCTTTGACTAGGAAAGGGAACTCTCTGACCCCTTGCATTTCCGGAGTGAGGCAATGCCTCGCCCTGCTTCAGCTCCTGCCCGGTGTGCTGCACCCACTGTCCTGCGCCCACTTTCTGGCTCTCCCTAGTGAGATGAACCTGGTACCTCAGATGGAAATGCAGAAATCACCCATCTTCTGCGTCGCTTACGCTGGGAGCTGTAGACCGGAGCTGTTCCTATTTGGCCATCTTGGCTCCACCTCAAGAAGAAGTAAGTTTTGAGTAGAGAAAGAAAACTACATTCTCACTTTCCATAGTAGAAAGTCATTTAACAATGTTAAAGTGGAAACATCACAAAATAAGAACATTATTTAGAAATAAGAGAAGAATTGATATGAGTTGAGTGTGGTCACTCCTAAAAGCAATAATTTTATCTAAGTAGAGCTGTGTCAGGAGATAATTGCTTTATCATTATGGACTGGAGGTTTAATTTGAAATTTACTGTGGACATGTAATACTTTGCTGCTAACAAAACTTCTTAAAGAAAAGAAAGAAAGAGAACTTAATCTTGGGCATGAACAAATCAGAGAAAACTGAATTATTTTGAGAGGAAGGAATGGATGAAAGATAAATCTGGATTCCTTCCAGAGGTGTTGTGGGCCTGAGAAGATTAATTCTAGAGAGCTAGTCTAGATAGCTGTACCTGTGTTCTCTCATCTAAGGAAATAAACTTTTGCTACATTTTTTTAAAACTCAAGCAAATCTGGGAAAGGGCATATTTTAAATTATGTCCAGAAATGCTCCATAAATCAGTTGAGTGGCCTCAAATATCTTTTTCCTTTTTTTTTTTTTTTTTTTTTTTTTTTTTTGAGACAGAGTCTCTGTCTCCCAGGCTAGAGTGCAGTGGCACGATCTTGGCTCACTGCAAGCTCTGCCTCCCGGGTTCACACCATTCTCCTGCCTCAGCCTCTGGAGTAGCTGGGACTACAGGTGCCTGCCACCACACCCGGCCAATTTTTTGTATTTTTTAGTAGAGACGGGGTTTCACTGTGTTAGCCAGGATGGTCTTGATCTCCTGACCTCGTGATCCGCCTGTCTCGGCCTCCCAAAGTGCTGGGATTACAGGCGTGAGACACCGTGCCCGGCCCAGTGGCCCCAAATATCTTAATGCAAAAATCCTACTGATATCATCTTCCTGTTATATGATGCGGCCATGAATTTAATTGAACCAAGGTCATGAAATGAGTCTATGCAGATGCAGCCCCCATTTGGGTGCTGTATAAATGCCCTCTCTCCAACACTGAATGGACAGCCTCTCAGATGCTGCCCTCCACAATCTCCTCACCAAATTTCTGATTCAAACAAGCAAGGCAGGTCAATAGACAGTTTTATTGGCCCTTTTGGGACATGACTGCAGAATATTAGAACTTCTCTTTATAGGTCCCTTGGTAATTGACTGTATTTGCAAAATTATGAGAAAAGCCATCTAGTAGTTGGACCTTCTTATCCCTTTTCCAGTTTTCAGTAGGCTGAAGGCGAAGTCAGGACATTGAGGTTGATGTGTGGTTTTGGCATGGCAGGACCTCTTGTTTCTAACACAATCAAAGAGCTGAGGGCTGATGGGTTAGAATATTTGGGTTTGCTCCACCATTAATTTACTCTAACAGGGACACTTCTGGGTATGACTTGCTACTATAGGAAGAGCTGTGCTATGCTTTGGAAATGCTATTTGTTGATGAAACACTAATTGTAAAATAGTTACCTCAGAGAGCAAATGTAATTACATTAAGTTTAATTACATATCATTAATTATATAAAATATTTAAATTGTTATGTTGAATTGTGCTGCACTAGTTGCCTTACATTTTGCTGGTGTGTGGAGCAGATGTGCTTGAAGAGTTTGGATGTCATCCAGAAGTTAGTGAATTGTAACTGTTTAGATAATCGGAGCCTGATTTATACCATCTATTGAAAAACAATAGCTACATATTTGCAGTGATGCAACATTATTGAGTATAGGGAGGAAGTAGCTTATGCCTACGTGATGTTTTGGTAATGATAGTTTACTACCAACTTTAAGTTTAATCAACCACATATAAGGAAGTCAATGCCTAATTTCTCATGTGCATCAATAGCTGTGAACAGTAATTTTTATTTATATTGGGGAGAACAATTTTTTTCTCTGCCAATGAAACTGACAATTTTTTTAGGATGCCTGAATTATCAAAGGAATCTAGAGTTCAATCATTTGCCTTGTTTCTCAGAGGTTCACTCACTCAAATTAATTCACCATCAATTTAAAAATGTTTCTAGACTTCACTTATATCAAATTCTCTAATATGATTGAAAGCAAGGTGAAGTATCCATATAAGGAAAGTAAGAAATTCGGCTGGGTGCCGTGACTCATGCCTGTACTTTGAGAGGCCTGGGCAGGCAGATCACCAGGTCAGGAGTTCGAGACCAGCCTGGCCAACATGGTGAAACCCTGTCTCTACTAAAAGAAAAAAATACAAAATTAGCCAGGTGTGGTGGTGCGCACCTGTAATCCCAGCTACTTGGTGGAGCTGAGACAGGTGAATCGCTTGAATCCAGGAGGTGGAGTTTGCAGTGAGCCAAGATGTTGCCACTGCACTCCAGCCTGGGCAACAGAGTAAGACTCTGCTACAAAAAAAAAAAAAAAAAAAAAAAAGAAACAAAGTAAGAAATTCATACAGACATTCATACAGACTAACAATAGATTTTTCTTTTCCAATATGTGAATATAAAACCTACTATGTACTTAAGGGATCTGATACTAGAAAATGTAATGATTGATCTTAAGTTTTGGTAAACAAATAGCAGTACTGGAATTTCCTCTCTTAAATAATTTGCTTTCATATTTATATCCATTTGGAGTAGAGCAAAGCAGAGAAACAGTCATTTAAATATAAATGCTACAGAGAGAAAAATATTTATGATTCGTGTTTCTGCCAATCAAATAAATGGTACCATTTAAAATTTTAGTTTATTTTTGTCTATGCAGATATTATCTACTATTAACAGTACTTTGTGTCAATTTAGATTATTTTGGCTACATTTCTCAAAAATTGGAAAGCACAGAATCAATTTATCTAAAGAAAATAACTTGTTAGTATGTCACCAGCCATAAATCATGACATGTCACTTCTACTATGTTTGAAGAGGATCTATTCTACAGAAGTTCATTTTTAGAATGACCTCTGCTTATAATTTGAAGAAAATACTTTTTTCCCCAGAAGATACTTTTTTTTCCTCAGAAATACTCCCAGGTATTTTGATGAAAAATAATTAAAATTATGTCATATAATTGTATATATGTATGTATATGTGTTTGGTGGTATCATGGATCATCTAATAAGAATGAAATTGAATTCTGTAAAAGTTATGTTGACTATGCCAGAAGGTACAATCTGTGAGTCAAAATTTGAGGGGCAAAGGGAGGGATTACAGTTACAAGGGAGGATATGGAATGGAGCCAGTATCTGTTGAGACTGAAGATAGGCCCAAATGAAGAGAGGAACTTTGAGCAGGCTTGTGTGCAGGAAGATTTGAGAAAGCTCAGTTTGTCACTTCAGCCTGGCAGCCTTCCCAGGGCTGAAGGTAACTTTGGTGGAATTAGGAGTTGGTTTGCCCCAACCCCCAAATGGTAGTAGATGACATATGCCAGTGACAATGTCATCCACGCATCCTAAGCATAAATACTGCAGGTGATTCATGAAACAAGTATTATTATTGATATATGTCTTATCTATTTTGATTTGAAACTTGCCTTCCAACCATGACATGAGTTCTATTTTATTTCCTAAATCTTCATTTTGACTTTGACCGGTTGTAAGCCTGTTCCAGGCTCAGACATTGCAGGAGACGTTAGGGCTTCTTTGTCTTCAAGGAGCAACAGGGGTGTCAAAGCTATCTTAGAATCCCACTGCTTTCCTATGACAGTTTCAGGAAATAAGAACAATTTATCCATGACAGCTTTAGAAACACGATCTACTAATTTATGCACTGCTTCTTCTTGAATAATTGGGATCCAGTCACGCTCTGCATAACAGCCCCTGGCTTTGGGAGGGTCCAGGCTTACCAACTGCTTCCCCTGGAGGGGGAAGAGCTGGAGGGTGAGCAGATTGTGCCTTCCCTAAGCAAAGAAAGAAAGAAAGAAAGAAAGTAAAAGAAATTAGGGGTGGTAAGGAGGTTAGAAGACAAAGGAGGAAACATTTGATAGGTCATCTGTCAGTAGGCCTTGATAAAAGCTGGTAAGAGAACAATGGAAAACCACTTCAAAGTGAACAATGCCACACTGAGTATGTGCCAGTTTAAACAAAAAAGAAAGAAGACATGTCAGCTATTAAACACGTTCATTGAGGGGTGTCTTTTTAACCCCTTACTTTTCCTACTATTTTTCTTTCCCTAACAAGTAGAGGAAAAAAAAAACAAAACAGTGAGTCTGTCAAAGCAGGAGGGAAGCATGAGGTTGCCAGCTTTCCAGAAAGTCAGGCAGAGATATTTGCATTAATTGAATATTAATTATCAGGATGGAGGTTGTGTAGACAATGGAAAACAGGTGATGTTTTTGATGGTTTCAGGTAATCGCATGTGTTTGAGAATTTCAGAGAGTGGGGCCCCCCGATTGGTTTTTTATTTTCAATGATATTCAAAATAAAGCAGGATTAAAAACTTAATTTGAAGTTTGGAAGAATAAGCTAATGAGATTTTAGATTTTAAAGCTCTAATTCATGGACAGGAGGTACAGAACAAAAAGGGCATTTTCACATCTACTCAGGCTACATTTTTGTGATAACCAGAAAAGAGAAAATAGGCAAAAGAAAAATTTAATTAAGTGCTGTTAGTTCGCAAGATGATCTCTCATCTTGAAAGTGTCTGATGTGCTAGTCTATGCTATGAATTTAGAGATGAAAGAATAAATATCAAAATGTAATAAGAACATAATACTCTGGGAAATTCTATGTGGGTTTAGAACAGTGTGCTACCCAGCCCCCAAAGCTGTCTTTGATGGAAGAGCAGAGTAATGGCTTTTTCTTTGTGAACTTCTCAAATAATGGAAGCCTTGGTTAAAACAAATATTTCCAATATCTGATCAATTTGACAGAGGTTCCTACTGAAGGTTGATGTTTCTGTAAGTGAAGAACAGTTCATCTTTCTACCATGGTTGGTTGGCTTGGTTCAAATGAAATATAGAGCTTCAACAAATTATTTTGGTGCTCAACTCTTGTCTCTTCAGTTAGACATGCATGCCTTGTGGTCATGGTGTAACCACTCAGTGGGTTCACCCTGTCTGCTGCCTAGCAGAGCTGATTTATCAAGACAGGGGAATTGCAATAGAGAAAGAGTAATTCACGCAGAGCTGGCTGTGCTGGAGACCTGGAGTTTTATTATTACTCAAATCAGTCTCCCGGAGCATTTGGGGGATCAGAGTTTTTAAGGATGACTTGGTGGGCAGGGGAAAACCAGTGAGCCAGGAGTGCTGATTGGTTAGGTAGGAAACGAAATCATGAGAAGTTGAAGCTGTCCTTTTGTACTGAGTCTGTCCCTGGGTGGGGGCCACAAGATTAGATGAGCCAGTTTATCCATCTTAGTGGTGCCAGCAGATCCATCAAGTGCAGAGTCTGCAAAATATCTCAAGCACTGATCTTGGGAGCAGTTTAGGGAGGGTCGGAAATCTTGTAGCCTCCAGCTGCATGACTCCTAAACCATAATTTCTAATCTTGGGGCTAATTTGTTATTCCTACAAAGGCAATCTAGTCCCCAGGCAAGAAGGAGAGTTGTTTTGGGAAAGGACAGTTATCATCTTTGTTTTAAGCTATAAGTTCCTTGCAAAGTTAGTTCAGCCTATGCCCAAGAAGGAACAAGGACAGCTTAAAGGTTAGAACCAAGATGGAATTGGTTAGCTTAGATCTCTTTCACTGTATAAGTCATAATTTTGCAAAGGCGGTTTCAATGGTCCATGTCTCATCTGTCTTATTCTGCCCTCCACATTTGCAAATACGTGGTGCATATATTGGTTTATTCATTTATTCAAAGTATCTAGAAATGGTTATTGAGTTCCTACTGTATCAGGCATGCTTCTTGATACTGGACATTCAGCAGAAAACATCATAAAACCCCACCTCCGTGAGGGTTACTGTTCTAGTCCAGGACAACAGATAAGAAATAGCAATGACATTCAGATATTGTAGGTGAGGAGAAGCACTTTGAAAAAAAAAAAAAAACACACAAAGTGTGGTAGGGAAAGAGAAAGTAACAAGTGTGTTTTTTTAGGTCTGGTGGTCAGAGACTGTCTCTGTGAGGAAATAACAATTAGAGAGGCAACTAAATGAGATGTAGGACTGCCTACCCAAATGCCTGTGGGAAGAGGGTTTCCTCAGAGCAAAGAGCCAACACTGAGGCTCTGAGGGAATTGCACTTGATGTGTTCTTCAAACATCAAAGAGTCAGCATTCTTGGGCAAAATGACCAAGATGACGCAACCGCTGTTACCCACTGTTGTCTTTTAAATTTTAGAAACTGGTTCGGGGCTTTCAGTAAGGTGTATTTTCATGTAAAAGGTTGCACTCAGCCTTTCATTCTTACTTTCTAGTATCAATGTTACTTCTTCAAAGCCAAACTATTCCAGAGCTAGAGAATACAGGAAGGATGTGGATGGAAGACCAGGATGTGACCAGTGTTACCCCTGGAAATGAAGATGGACTTAAGTGACTCAGTCCTAACTGAAATCAGGATATGTCTAAGTAAAATGCTATCGCTTCTATTATGTTCAAATTCTTTAACTATAAAGTTTGAGTGAAATCACGGTTGAGAAAATTATTAAATGTCCATTGTTAGGTCTCTTTCCTACATAGATTCGTAATATGCAAATAGGACAAGTTTATCTGTACATAATTCTAAAAGCTGGCCAGGCGTGGTGGCTCACGCCTGTAATCCCAGCACTTGGGGAGGCTGAGGCAGGTGGATCACCTGAGGTCAGGAGTTCAAGACCAGCCTGGCCAACATGGCGAAACCCCATCTCTACTAAAAATACAAAAATTAGCCAGGCCTGGTGAAGGGTGCCTGTAATTCCAGCTATTCGGGAGACTGAGGCAGGAGAATCATTTGAACCCGGGAAGTGGAGGTTGCAGTGAGCCGAGATCACGCCACTGCACTCCAGCCTGGGCAAAAGGAGCAAAACTCCATCTCAAAAAGAAAAAAAAAAATTCTAAAAGCTAACAAGCTGTAGACTATTTCCCTCTCTGTAAACATTATGCTAAAGGGCAACTATTATGTTTTGACTCTCTATGTAAAATACTGTTGTTATCATTGAGAAATAATTTTGTGTTTTCTTCCAAAGCTTCCCCAGCAGGGTCTTTGACATCGGAGTTTTTTCCCCTCACGTTGTCATTGGAAGCAGCTGTTACAAGTCATAACAGAGCTTATATTTATCATTAACTTAGTGACCCCTGCTGGGGAGGCTTAACATAATCATCCTTAAATTCAAAGTTGGGGTTTCAACGAAATAGGTGCTTGGACCTCAAACATGAGTTCTTCATAATCCAAGACAATGGATTTTGCAAGTTACTCACCAGTCCCACCAGTGGAGGCTTCAAGGAACTCACGGTCACCAATTGAGAGAGGATAACCCTTGTCACATGACTGAGTGTGTGACTGATTCTAAAAGTGACACATTTGGCATCAGCACACTTCTCCTGGTTGTCTGCCTCTGCTCCCTCACCTTGCTGGCTCTTTTTAATGTTATCCGCCAAGTGACACTTTTTGATCTCTTTCCAATATGCCTTTAAAAAAATCAAAAGGCTCAGATGATGTAGTTTTCTATCAGAATCTTTTTTCCCCATCACAATAGCATTGCTCGGTATCATATGCCAACCTTTTTTTTTTTTTTTTTTTTTTTTTTTTTTTTTTTTTTTTTAATGAGATAGAGTCTCACTCTGTCACCCACCCAGGCTGGAGCACAGTGGTGTGATCTTGGCTGACTACAGCCTCTGCCTCCCAGGTTCAAACCGTTCTCGTGCCTCAGCCTCCTGAGTAGCTGGGAACACAGGTGTGCGTCACCACACCTGGCTAATTTTTGTATTTTTAGTAGAGACAGGGTCTCTGTTTGCCAGGCTGGTCTCAAACTCCTGACCTCAAGTGATCTGCCTACCTCAGTCTCCCAAAGTTCCAGGATTACAGGCATAAGTCACCACGCCTGGCCTCATATGCCGAACTTTTTCCCATCACATTTGCAGAACGAAACTCTTGAAAAGGAAGTAAATACCCCATAAAGCAGAGGACTTATATTATTATTTTCATGAATAATTAAAAAGCCAGATACACTTCTGTTGAAGTGTAAGCTTTTATCATGTAGACCCTTGCAAATTGTTAGATTCTCCCTATCTCCATCCCAGACAACTTTGGCATAACAAATCAGTTTAGGTAAACCAATATTAGTGTCCACCGCCTAATATTAACCTCTACGTACAAAAACAAAAAACAAAAACAAAACAACAATACTTCAGTTTTGTTTATGCCTCAGAATAACAAATGTTAGTATACAATGTGGGTATTAGAAGGTCTGTGATTTGTTAGAATTGACCTAAGCATATTTAATAATAAAATTTTTAAATGAATACTTGTTTTAAATAGTTCTATTAAAAGTAATATGTGTATATACGCTTCATAATTAGATTACAGGCTATTCACTATAAGATGTCAACAGATAAACCTAAATTATCTAGAATCCAACTATCGGAATCTTTCCACTAATTCTACAGTAAGAGACTTTCTCAGTGTATCCAATTTTTATGGAAATGGGTAGAGAGAGAGAGAGAGATTGAACAAGATGATATAAGCACAAAACAGCTCATTTTCTCCCCTTTCTTTCCTTACTTCCTCATTCCTTCTCCCTTCCTTTCTTTCTTCCTTCTAACCCTCTCTTCCTTCCAAATATCCCTCCCCCTTTCTTCTTCCTAATTCGTCCTCCCTTCCTCCCTTCCTTCCCTCCTTCCCTCCTTCCCTCTTTCCTCTTTTTCCCCTTCCCTCTTGCCCCCTTCCCCCCTTCCCTCCTTCCTTCCTCCCTTGCAAAGAAAGGAGCTTCCTTCTTTCCTTTCCCTCTTTACCTTTTTTGTCTAGCTTTGATGAAGACCTCACATTGAATAGAATTCTACTTGGCTGGGTACCAAGGCTCATGCCTATAATCCCAACACTTTGGGAGGCAAAGGCAAGAGGATCACTTTAGGTGAAGAGTTTAAGACCAGCCTGGGCAACATAGCAAGATCCGATCTCTAAAAAATAATTAAATTAGCTGAATTTGGTGATGGTCACCTTAGTCCCAGCTACTTGGGAGGTTAAACTGGGAAGATTGCTTGAGCCCAGGAGTTTGAGGCTGCAGTGAGCCATGATTGCTCCACTACGCTGCAGCCTGGGCTACAGACCGAGACCCTGTCTCTTAAAAAATATAATAATAATTTGACTTAATTTAGTGTATTTTGTATCTAGAGACATAATAAACTCTTCCTGTTTAGGAAAGAAATTCTATGGGTTAGAAGAAGGTAGAGACACTCGTTATATGATAAAAGTCCCTCCCATTTTTAAATTAAACTCCAGACTTTAGATTTCACAAGTCTTTTCATTTATGTCCACTTTCTGTTTCAAAATTGAATCTAGAATGTCACATTGCATTCAGTTGTCATGTTTCCTTAGTCTCATTTTGTTAGTAATACTTTCTCCCTCTTTTCTTGTTTTTCATGACCTTTTGAGGAATACTGGTCAGGGACTTTGGAGAATGTCCCATAATTTAAGATTGTCTGATGTTTGTCTCATGTTTAGACTGAGGTTGTGTTTTTTGAGAAAGAATACCATAGAAAAGTGTCTTTCATGTAACCTCATAACAGGAAACACATGATAGTCTCATGGTTTGTCACTGGTTTACTTGGATAAGACAGTGTTTGCCAAGTTTCTTAACTATAAATTTTTTCCCTCCTTTTTTCTTGGAAATGAGTCACTAGGTATAGCTCACCCTCAAAGAGAGGGGTAAATAAGGCCCTTTATGAAACACGGACCCTGATGGTATAAAGAAGAAAGGATGGATAAAAGCCATTGCCAGGTTTAGATCACATTGCTAATATTCTTTCACTGAAGACTCAAGTCACAGAAGAGAGAATGTTGTCCTCTTGAAAGTAAATAGACCATGATGGGGTAAACTCTTCTACCTTAGGGTTACTCATTTTTAATATTCATAGTTGGTAGTGCCTTCACTAGGTGCTTAGAATTAGTGGGTTCTGGACTACGTGGCTAAGGACTGAGCTTGGCTATAATAGCAATGGGTAGGCCAGCTGGGCATATCTCACCTATGGTCTTTTATACTCAAAGAGGCTAGACTGGGCTTTTTCACATGGCTACCACAGCTGTCCCCAGTGTGCAAGCCTTGCTTGTTTCACACTTGGTGATATATTATACCATTGACCAAAGGAAGTCATGAATAAGTCCAGATTCAATGCAGGAGGCATTGTGTTAATCAGGTTCTCCAAGGAAAGAGAAACTTATAGTGAAGATATTTATTATAAGGTTATTGGCTTGCACAATTGGCTTGAGAAGTTCCACAATTTTCCATTTGCAAGCTGGAGACCAGGAAAGCTGGTGGTATAGATTGCAGTCCAGGTCTGAAGGTCTGAGAACCAGGAATGCTAAGGGCAGGAGAACAATGATGTTCCAGCTCAAGCAGGCAGGCAGAAAGAAAATTGAACCTTCTCCTTCCATTTGCTTCTATTGAAGCCCACAACAGATTGGATGTTGTCTACCCATTTGGGGGAGGGCCATCTGCTTTACTTAGTCCACCAATTCCAATGTTAATCTCTTCCAGAAACACCTTCACAGACACACACAGAAATAATGCTCAACTAGATATCTGAAAATCCCATGGCCCAGGCAATTTGACACATAAAATTTACCATCACGAGCACAACATAGGGAGTGAATACCAAAAAATGTGATTCTCTAAGAAGCCTTCATGTAACAATCTATACATTGGCACAGAGAATAACTAGTTAAGTTGGGAGTAGAACCCAAATAAATCCTATTTTATTACCATCTCCACTGTAGCATGTTGAAGCAAAGTGTAAACCAAAACTAAAATTCTAAGGCTCCCCCGCCATCTGAATGGACTTTCTCCTCAGCCAGGGCTCTTTTAAAATTTAACCTGAAAGACTCTTTCAGGCCAGGAAAGTGGGAGTCAGACACGCCTCATTTTACCTCTCTGGCATTAACATCAACACAGACTTTTAAATCTGATAAGAAACATTTTACAGCCTATTCTCTCCAAAGCCTACTACCTGGAGGCTTCTTCTGCATGATAAAACTTTGCACAAGCTCTTATCACAACCCAGCCATTCCTTTCTGTTGATCCCAGATCTTTGTTTGTTTGTTTGTCTGTCTGTTTGTTTTGAGATGGAGTCTTCCTGTGTCTCCCAGGCTGGAGTGCAGTTGTGCGATCTCTGCTCACTGCAACTTCCACCTCCTGGGTTCAAGCGATTCTCCTGCCTCAGCCTCCCTAGTAGCTAGGATTACAGGTGAGTGCCACCACACCTGGCTAATTTTTGTATTTTTAGTAGAGACTAAAATTTCACCATGTTGGCCAGGCTTGAACTCCTGACCTCAAGTGATCCAACCGCCTTGGTCTCCCAAAATGCTGGGATTATAAATGTGAGCCACCATGCCCGGCCTGATCCCAGGTCTTTGGATAAGCTCAACCAATTGTCAACTAGAAAATTTTAAAATCTACTCTTTAAGCTGGAAGCCCCCCACACCAACTTCAAGTTGTTCCACCTTCCTGGACCAAATCAACATATTTCCTAAATATATTTGATTGAAGTCTCATGCCTCCCTAAAATGTGTAAAACCAAGCTGCACCCTGACCACCTTGGGTACATATTCTCAGGACCTTCTGAGGACCGTGTCATGGCCCATGTTCCCTCATATTTGGCTCAGGATAAATCTCTTCAAATATTTGACAGAGTTTGACTCTTCGTCAACAAAAGAAAGATACTTTGTTTTTGTACTGTGTTTACTAAAGCAGGAGATCCTACTTTGGAGTCATATACTCACAACTTGCATATTTTAGAAAGATTTTTGGCAACAAGGGTTGACATAGAAAAAGATTTCTGTTTAGACTTTTACACAATTAGCAAATTCTGTGAACCATATTCTTTCTTGAGCATTTTACTTTTTAACATATCGAATAAGTAAAAGAGGACTAGAATAGGATTCATTGGCCTGCCTCCCATTTCCAGCTCTTTGACTATGTGGGTAGATAACCTTCAGCAAATGACTGATCTTTTCTTGGTGTTAGTTTAATTATCTGTAAAATGAGAATAGTCAATAGTTTTTTGTGATTATTCAACTCTAGAAAGTCCTGTGATATATTCTATTCTTCACATCTTCTCCTTCATCAACTCTTGCTGTTTAGCAAAACAAGCTAGATATTTAAGTCTAGCTAGATTCAACAATGGAACAGGAAACAGGAAGACTCCATGGAGACAGAAATGGATTCAAATCCCCGTTCTCTCAGTTAAGAACTTTGGAGTCTCAGGTTTAACCATTCTGAGTATATTTATTTGTTTGTAAGTGGAAATAGTGGTAGTACCTCACAAGGTTTTGAAATAATTAACTTGAATTGAATGAAGTACTCGGGAAGGCATGCATCATTATAGTAAGTTCCTAATAATGGTGCCTACCACTATTTTTAGGATAAGTACTATTGACAGTAATAGCAAATCAGACAGATTAATGCTTTATATCATAATCTGTTAAATTGTATCCTCACATGTAAATGATGTAAATGACTTGTACCCAAAATGTCTGACTTATATCTCAGAAATTTTTACAAACAAGTCCTAGCTCCTAAGATATGAGGTTATTTTACTTTTCAAGTGATTAAATTGAGGCCACGACTTGGGAAACATGATATATAATTATTTCCTCAACTTAGAAATCAGTCTTCCTATGAGAGGTCATCGTTCCCAGTGGGTGCACAAGAAAAGGTTGAGTTGGAACTAGACATCACCCTGTCCCAAGTGCAATGTGAGATCAGTAGGAGCTTGATTATTGATTTTTGTTTCCTTCTTCTCTTGGGTTTTCTTTCTTTTAGGAGCCAGTGGACCTTAATTGACACAGCTTAGGAGGTAAAGCCAGCTCTGCTTTACTTACCCAATGATCTTTTCCTGGAGGTCGTGTTCCTTTTGTCCTTTTGTCTTGAATTGAAATCACTTGGGGGTTATAAATTTTATCTTTTTAACTAGATAGCAAATGCCTTAAGGATAGAGCAGCATTTTTGATATCTTTGTTTTTTTTTTCCCCCAAACTACTTCCTGTAGAAACTTGAACATAATAAATCCTCTAATAGTTTTTTAATGTAGCTCAAAGAGCTCTGAGAAATAGTGAAATTCAACAGCAAATAAATTCAGCCAACATTTTGTAATAGATGTGGCATAATGCATTTAAATTATGAAATGGGACTTAATTCTTGTCTCTTAATGGCAGGGTTTTAAATTTCTATCTTTGAATGAATTCTTTAATCATAAATATTGTCCGTTCTTTCATCCAGATGGTATCATCAGAGCTAATACAGGGTGAATTCATTAATGTTAAAACTAACTTTACTCCCTAATTATGAGAAAGTAAGTGTGCATACATTACAAAAAAAAAAAGAAGTGGTTAAATACTAAAATGCTTGTTCTTGAGCCTGTTGTGAGGCTTAAAAAACTTGAAAAAATTTTCAGGGATCACGCAGTAGTAAAAATTACTATAGCAGATTCTATGTTTCATTGTTCTGCCATCCCTGGTTCTGTGATGCTTTGTTTTTTATATGTATTTTTATTATTATTGTTTCTATTGTTATTATTTTGGTTCAACCCATAAATACATTCATCCTGCTCAATTTTCACAAACTGAACTCATCTCTTACTGGTAAAGAAGGAAGAAATGCCTTTCGTTGGAGAAGAAGCTATTGGCAACTTCTCCTAAGACTTGAGGGCAGAATGAAATATCTATGACAGATTTTCCTTTTTTTCCTGTTTCTTGCACTTGCTTTCTGACAAAATAGAGAAGAAAAAAAAAATTCTTTCTGAAGAAACTGCCACACTCTGTTGTTTTTGATTTTCCACATGAAAGCATTCCATTTAAGCACAGGAGGGTCTAAAAAGGTTGGCTTCTTGTTGAGCAAGTATATTAATACTTTTTCTTCTACAACTTGTAGTCTGATCAACAGCAATTATTTCAGTAGACATAATATGCCACCATTCTGAAAACAAATAAATCGAATGCTTTTTAAAGTCAAGGGTAAGGCTAAATACAGAACAAACAAAAGGAAGTACTTACTGCATATATTACCTTCCAGTGGAAGTGCGTATAAACTACAAAGATGGGCATTAAAGGGTAACAATAATGGAGACGCCATGTCAAGCCTTGAATGGACTGTATTCTTGACTATACTGATCAGCGTTTGCCCTTTAGACTGACATCAAAAACTCTGCCCTCCCTCTCGGAGCCCTCAAACTGCCCCAGGCTGCTGGAATCTGTGTGACAGCCTGGCAAGGTTAACATTAAGAAACACACAAAAGGCAGAAAACAAATAGTGCTGCTGCCGTCTTATTGGTTGGCATACTCCTGGGAAGATCTATAATCATTTCTTCAGCTTAAAAATCAGCCTCATGGTCTTTGGGGTAGTATTAAAGCTCCTGAGCCCTGTGGGTTTTGTCTCTTCTATTGTTTGTATGCGTTCATTCATTTTGCCATTAATTTTAATAAGGATATAAGATTTGCTTTCTTTGTTGTTGCCTTTAAATTTGAAGAAAATAAAGAAGAACAATGAAAAGAGAACTCTAGCTCATAAGATTTATTTGCAGGTCAGCTGTGTTAAAATTCTTTCCGCTCGACATGTAAGAAGCTTAAAAAAATAAATTACTGTCCTTTTTAAAAAATGCTCTAAAGCATTAGTGTAAAAAGGACGTTAGGAGAGAATCATTATCATCTCTGTGTGTTTACAAAGAACACACATGAATATATGCACACACAGTCAGAAAAGTAGTTCTTTAATAATTCCATGCCACGAAAGATTTAATTAACCTTTTCACTAGGAAACCGGTTCTGGGCACTGCCTTCATTATCCCCTCTTTCTGTTTCCACCCTAAGAATCTCACACTCTATTCCTTTCCTCTGCTTTTCTTGCCCCATCCTGTTTGCCCATTCTTTCATCGGTGACTCTATTGTTAAATTTACCAGCTGGTGATAGATTCACACACTCCTCTTCATTTCCGATAGTAACCTCCTCACTTCCACACTTCAACTTTTGCTGTTACCTGCTTGATTGCATTCTCTTTACCTTCAAAAATTTTAATTGAAAAAAGCTATATTGACCTAGGAGTGTAAGTAAAGTCAGTTGAAATGGTTGGTAGTCTACAAGCTTTGAAATATTATTTTTCCACAGGGTATAACAATTTCTCTTATATAAATGTTATTTATGGTAATAAAAGCAAAGGAAATTCACTATAAAAAATAACATTTAGTAAGTGGTGATATGAAGGAATGCATTATTATAATTATCATAATTTTACTGTTATTATTTTTAAAATTTTAGATATTAAAAAAGATTTAGGAACACAGGAAGTGTGCTCCCCACCAAGCACTAGGAGGCGATTGAAATCACATGCAGATCAGCTTTACATTTTTTGATAGTGTGTTCATTCTAAAGCTAACTTTTAGAAATTATTTTGTTGTTGTTGATGATGATGATTTATAGCCGTTTTCCCCATTTCATTTTCTCCTATCTATTGTTAACAGAAAATAAGGGTGTATATTCATATAGCCCCCATCTTTGTAATGCCTGGACATGTTGGTTGCTAGGTAACAGGACACTATGAGGTAAGCAGGCCCATACTGTTTATCTCTGATTGAGCAGAAATGCAGAACCCTCCACAGGAGAAAAGTCCTCTGAATTTCCTTGCATTTTTGCTGAACCAAACAGAATTATTATTGCATGACAAAGTACCACTTAGCCTTATGGAACTTCCTGGCAGTTTCAGTTTAATCATTGCTGTAAAGAATCTATAAGTCTTTCTTGGTTATTACCACAAAATTGTGTAGCAGGTTTACTTCCCTAAATCAAAACTTTGCTGTCTAGGATTCTGTTCCCTTTTAATCTTTCTAGGTTATTAAAATTTATCACAGCAGTTACCTAAACTGAGGTGTTAGTGTCTGATGTCCTGTATTCTAATAGACTTTTAAAAAATCATATATTTTGTATAAACAATGCTGTAACTAGAATAAAAGGTCAAATAATCAGATAAAATTGTACAGAATTCCACCACTGGAAAAAAAAAACTACTCTTCAAATATCTTGACTTTTAATTAAAATACATGTATTATGTGGAAGTATTAGGCATCACATCAGGCTTAGAGAGGTGTAGATTCATTCATAAAACATTTTCTGGGTGCCCACCGGGTTGTTGGGACCAAGCAGTGATGTTACAGAAAGCAAGACAGCATCCTGGCCTTACCTGTGAGGAAAAAGCTATAAACAGACAATTACATTATGGCAAACTTTTAAGCCAAGCATAGTGAGTGTTTAGGGGCACAGAGGAGGAAGCAACCAACTAGATCTGGGGGAATCAAGAGGCTTTTTGATGCTATATCTTGAACTTCCCAGGAGTTCAACTTTCCAGGAGAAGAAGGCCGGTGATCTTTGCTGGCTCTCCCAGCTAACCTTCCTTGTCCATCATGCAAAGCACTGTTCTGCAGGGAAGCCTTCCTGGATGTCTTATCCCAAATGGAATTCCTTTGTTGTATGTTCTCCCGGTTCCTTGCTGCCTTCCATCAGAGGTCTTCTCTCAGTGTTTAATTATATATTAAATGATGCTATTTAATAACTTAATTGAGATTAATATCTTCTCCACCATTATACTCTGCTCCATCAAGGAAGGGAGGTAGCAGGTGTTACTCACATTATCCCCATGGAACAACACAGTGAATTGCACATAGTGCAAACCCAGTAAATGTTGAATGAATGAGTGAGTAGACTTGCAAATCATGTCATTTAGGTGGCTGCCTTCCCTGCCTTCATAATAGGATGGCCAAGTTTAGATTCCCTGTCTTAGATATTGTTAAAGGAAAAACTCTTTTCTTACACTGCCCTTCCCCATCTAAATTTACCATATATATTATATAGCTGTTGCCTTTTGCCTAACATAGATAACATGATACCGAACACTTTTAGATGAATGCTTTTGTTGGTTAAAATGCAGAAGAAAAATACTGGTTAGTTTTTACATGGGTCCAACTATAATGCCTGAAAACTATAGTGCCTGAAATTCCCTCTGAAACTATTAGTAAATTACTACTGGTGGTGGGGTTGGCATTAAGTGCTTACTCTGTATCAGACTTTATGTTATCCCTTCAATTTATACCATCACATTTTAGTTCTACCACAACATGGCTTTGATATGCTGTTAGTCCCATTTTACAGAGAAGAATGCAGAAGTCTAGACAAGTCAAATGGTACTTCCTGAGCTCTCAGTTAGTGGGCGGCAGAACTGGATGTCTATTCCAGGTCAGTCTCTCCTCCAAAGCCATTTTTTTCTCACTGTACCCACTCCCTTATCCTTCGTCCATTGCTCTGAATCCTTAGGACACATTTATCTACATATCAACTATTTTTGGAATCCAAATTTGCCAGTTAATTTCCACGCTATCAGAGAGATGATGTGTCAGTTGCAAACACACACCAAAAAATTGAAGAATACTCATTTATTTGATTGACAAGAGTGAAATTTCTTATTCTAAATAGGGATAACATTAGGCAAAATTGTTCAAAAGTAGTGGAAATATTGTTTTTATTGATTAATTGGTTGGTTTGGGGAGAAATTATCCTTTGTTTACTCTGAAGCAGGGAGCATTTCTGATTAGTTCCCTTTGTCAACATATATTAAATATCAAGGAACTGCTGCTAATTCTGACTTGGTTTTGGAACTGCCACAGATGGACCCACTGGTAGGAGAGGGGCTTACTAGTAGTCCACTAGTAGAAAATGTAGTACTGAATTGAATTAGAATCAAGTCTTCTTTTCAGTCTGCTTGTTCACTAACACGAGTGCAGACAATGTGAGGAGACCCTCTGTGCCATTCGTAACAGAAAGCAGGGAGAAGTGCCACTTTTGTGTAGCTTCCAACATGAAGATTGACTTTTACAGTTTCTAAATAGAGTTCTTCCCTTCTAAAAAAAATGCTGCATTTATAATAACTTAAAATATTACAAGCCCAATTTTACCTCACCTAAATCTAGAGGGTTAATAAATGTTTTCAATGTGGTTTATTCTAGAAGCTTTGAGAATCTGGTCACATAATTTGCACTAAAAGCATTTAGCTTTGTGAAAGCCACACCAAACTTGCCATTATTAACTACATAAATAGAGAGGGCAATTTGCTAATGGGGTTCCATTTATGGCAGTTTATGGATTGCCTAACTTTGCCCAATTTACTCAGGCACTTCCAAATATGAACCGGTCAATGTAAAACACTGAATGGATTTTAATTCAATAGGAAAACACATTACCTATTTGGATGTAAAGAAATAGGAACCTTACATCCCAGTGCCTTTACTCTGCAGACCAGGTACTACTGATACAAAGTGGGCAGAGCAACAACGAGAAAAATATCCTGCTGGGATAAAACATGCACTCTAGTGGGAGAAACAAGCAATAATTAGAAAAGGATTTGGAGGAAAATGCATTCCAGGCTTAGGAACAATGGGATGGAAGGAAGCCTGTCACATTCCAGGAATGTGAAGAAGAATAGTGGGCCTGGAGAACCAAGAGCCACCAAATGCTGTGAGATGAGGCTGGAGAGGCGGGCAGGAACTAGATCATGCGGAGCATTACAGGGAAGTCATACATTCCTTTTTTCACTAAACACCAAGCATCTGCTATGAAGTGCTATTCTGGGATAAAGAAGTGAACAAAGCCAGTGATGTCCTAGGAAGGCAGATAATTAACACAAAACAGACAAATATAAAATATGTCAGGTAGTGATAAATGTTGTGAAGAAAACAAAACAGACAGAGTGAGGTGGATAATGACTGTGGGAAGGGTTACTAGCTTATAGAGAGTAGTAGGTAGGATAAGGTGGCGTGTACATCAAAACCTAAGGGAAGTGGGCCACGTTTAAGGGTTTTAGCCTTTCTTCCTAAGAGCAAGTGCTAAGTCATTGAAGGATTTTAAGTGTTGAGGTGACATTATCAGAATACCATCTGACTGGATCATTCAGGCTATAGGATACGAAAGAGACTAAGAAAGAGTAGAAACAGGAGACCAGTGAGGGAATTACTGCAGTTTTCTAGAGGGAGATGTGGTGGCTCAGACCACATAGGATATGTGGCTGACTGTGAATGGATTTCATCACTGAAACTAGTTCTTATTTCCATGTGGTTCTAAGTGCCGTTTTTGAAAAAAATTCTAAACTAGGAGTAACGAGGAATGATTGCAAGTCTTTGTCTGTTTCACCTCAAGCCACTTTTCTGCTTTATGCCTTCTCTATGAAAATAGGTAATGGTTCCAGGGTTTTCTACTTCTTAAGGCTTTTGAACAAACAGATATGTAAGAAAGACTTGAAATATGTAAAACTGCTACATCATATAAGGAGTGAGCAGTTGGTATTCTATAATAGATAGGATGAGCACTGCTAATCCTGTTTACCAGACTAGAGAACATGCAGCTCTTTATTCTAAATTTCTGGAGCAAACACAGGGACAATATGAAGGAACCCACAATTCAAATTATTTATTTTTCACTTTAGATAGTATGTGAATATGATTTAATATTAATTGACATGTTGATTGAACTCAACTGACAAAAAGTCCAGATGTTAACAATATCTAAACCATGACCTATTACCAAATGCTAAGTTTAGGTACAGAACTAAGTGTCCAGATCCATTTCCAGGTCTCAGGTTCTGAATCTCTTCATAACCCCTCCAAGAGCTCCCTTTTGAGACTCTCAGAGAAGCTTCACTGACATAAAGGGGAGAAAAGTTAATCTCCAGGCTCCTTCCAATTTGCAATCCCAGTACCTTCCTTTGCATAACCCATAGTTTGGAACATCTCCCTATGCTCAGTCAAGAACTAAAAAAAGTCTTATGTCTTATGCACATGTACAGTGGGTAAAAACCATGTATGTACTCTTGGTAAAAGCACGCAGCTCCAGGTGAAGAAACAACAAATGGAATCCTCATATGCAAATCATATGGATGCATTTGAATAAAATTGAACCATTATCTTAGGAACCTCTAGTTTCCAGGTTGATATGAAACATATATAATCCTTATCTGTACCATATTATTTTGCTTCTAACAGGAGTTATACCATCCATGTGTTGATTTCAATGACGCTTAAAAACAATAAGTCAAAACAGTTCATTTTTCTTTGTTTTGTCCATAGGTGTTCTTCCAATTACCTCTGCCCATTTATTAAAATATTCATTTTGGACATGTTGGTTTATTCACTTTGTGGTGAGGTTATATTCTGTGGATATCTGACCTTTGTTACTCATTGTGTGGCCAAATGAAATCAAACACATGCATTGAAGCAGTGAATAAGTCATGGGGTTAGCGAGTTTGATGGAATCACAACGAGCAATTTTAAAATGTGACTGAATTCTTCCCACAATTAAAATCTTTCATTATGCTACTTCAAAGTTAATTTCTTTCTTGTTTTTTTTTTTTCTGAATAGTTGCTTCCATTAATCTCACTCTAGGTAATGATGGTAATGATACAATTATATGTAATCATTGCCTGAATTCAATATGCAACACATCAGTCCCTTTGTGTGGTGATCGTACACTCTCTGCAGTCCTGGGATTTGGAAAGTTTCCATCATGTTATGCCAAGATCAGATTCAAAAGTCTCTGACATTTTGCATAACATCAGTCAGTCGTGTGTTCCAACTGTCCCTTTTAGTGATTGGGCAAACTCATGCATCTGACTGCTGCCGATGGAAGTTAGGGATGAAAGCATGAAGCAAGATAAGCTGGACTGGCCATTTACATAGTTTCCAAAGCACTTAAAATATTCAGAAAAAAAATTAAGAGCAAGAATTTGTAAAGGACCTTCAAGTGTACACGTGGCTAATCTGCTTAAACTACTAATGACACAAATCATAGTCTAAGTGAACTTATGTTTTTATGCAAAGTTAATATTTATTTTAAAAGTTTAAATCTATTTTTATAATATTTATAGCTAATCTTACCAGTGGTTATCATTCAGGATGAATCTGTTTCTCAAAATCCTGATAGGTAGATGTTTGCTTCCAATTCCTATTTTTTTAACAC
This sequence comes from Pongo pygmaeus, assembly GCF_028885625.2. Lineage (NCBI taxonomy): Eukaryota > Metazoa > Chordata > Mammalia > Primates > Hominidae > Pongo > Pongo pygmaeus. The sequence continues at coordinate 67,555,330 of NC_072390.2, forward strand.
TATGCAGATGCAATTTTGATTCTTATGTTCCAAAGACAGATTTTATTCCACACACTTACTTATTCAAATTAGTTCAATTAAGGAATAATACTGTCTGTATGTTCCAACACAATAGAATTGAACATGTTCTTGTCTTCTAAGAATTAAATAATAAACTATGCAGGTAGCATTAAGATAGTAGCTTATCTTATGCTTAAATTTTTTCCTTGCCTTTCCCATTTTGTTTCCTTCTTAGAATAAATTGGAGGGCTTTCTTGGTCTCTGGTAAATATTTACAATTCATAATTTTGCCCCGGCCTGTTAATTTGATTTATTGATCGTTTCTCTTTAAAGGACAATGTCAACACAAGAGTAAGGCATGGGTTGCAGTGGGTGGAATGACAGTCATATCGAGCCCTGCTATGTTTTGGATATGGTTTGTCCCCATCAAAACTCATGTTGAAATTTTGATTCCCAGTTATGACAATGTTGGGAGGTGGGGCCTAGTGGGAGGTGTTTGGGGGTGGTACCTCATGGAATGAGTAATGCCCTCTCTCAGGGGTGAGTAACTTCTCGTTGTGGCAGGAATGGATGAGTTCCTGAGACAGCAGGTTGTTAAAGAGTCTGACTTTGTCAGTTGCTCTCTCTTGCTTCCTCTCTGGCCATGGGAAATAGCATAATAGTGTTTGTTTTCTCCACTCTCCTACCTCCCTCTCTTCCTTTCTCTGTTCTCCACTTCTTAAATATATACTGTTCAAGTACTATTATATTTTCAAATCACGATCTGGTAAGGTGGAAGGGATTCAAGGTAAATTAGAAAAACTCCCTGTATTCACATTCACACAGCCCCTTCTATTCCTGGGAAGAGATAAGATATGCACTTGGTCACTACTAAAACGTAGAAAGCAATGTATTATATTAGAAAGATTCTTATATGGGAGTAAACAAAATCCAAGCCTTCTCCTCAAGGGCTAACTGGAAGTTCCTGTATCAACATCAATATTGAAGAAAATTCTGCTTCGATGTAAAGGGGTATAGGCCAGTCCACTGTGACCTATACTCAGAGAGTCTTTGATGTCCACACTGCCAATGTAATACAACTGAGCTATTCCTCAAATCTTAGGAATTTTACTTCTGAGGCTTCCTCTGGCACTCTCTTTCACTTCCTTCAGAAAATGATGGCAGTGCATGCTAATCTCCTCATTTCCATCCTTCTTGATTGTCAGGCTACACTTAACACTTACTCCTGTTAGGTTGTTCAGCCAACTGGCCACATATCATTGTGGCTGCACATCTACACATAATAGGGCATTTTCATATAGCTCACCAGAATCCCTTTTAGGCCAGCCTACCTCTGTTCCAACAGAACTCTACATGACTGGCTAAGCACTTAAGTCTGAGCTTCGAAAGGATTTTCCTATTTTGGGGGCACTGCTCAATTTCCCTTTGTTTACCAAAGAAACACAAAAGTATCTGGCAGTGTTTGATTAGTCCACCTGTGGTTTTTGGAATTGAGGTAATATTACCCCTACTTTGTCAGCTCACACTTCTAAAAACAGTGTCCAAAACCCAGAAACACCAAATTAAGATCCCATCACCATCCGTAAGATTCAGAACCTCATTGGGTCCACAAATTATTATGGACAATTTCTATTTCTTGTGAACTTGTGCAAAAGTTTCTTGAGGAGCACAAATCAATTGAGCATGAGCCATGAGCTCCTTTGCATTTGACCCTAAGAATGCCATGAGCTTACATGGGGTGGATTTAAGAGGGTTGGAGATAAATCAACTAGTATCCAGGGCTGAGGTCTTAACATGAATCCTCCTCACTGAGAGCTTGCCTTGATCATATTTCTGCCAATCCCTCAGTCCTTCTCTACAATTTCCCCTTGATAGCATGAAAACATGGGCTGATCTGCGTAATCTGACTTGATGTCATTCTTGTCACACCCAGAACACAGATCATCTTTCCCCACTCCCATATTCTTCCAAGATCCTTTTCCATGGTAGTTCTACTCCTTAGATTGATCATCATCTTCTTTCACTCTTCCCAACCACAGAGTGTAATTAATCTAGCCATTTACTGGGACCCACATCTCCTGACCCTCCCCCATAACCTTTACTCTTTAAATGAATATACTGCTCAAACCTATTCCAAAAATTGAGTGTAACAAAGATTTCAATTTAGTCTGATTTGCCCAAACAATATGGATACATGTTGAATCACTCTTTTGGAACATTAGCTAAATATTTTTTAAAGGCTAGGCTAGTCGTTAGCTAACTTTTTCTTTTTCCTTTTTTTTTTTTTTTTGAGACTAAGTCTTGCTCTTGTCCCCCAGGCTGGAGTGTGATGGCGTGATCTCAGCTCACTGCAATCTCCACCTCCCAGGTTCAAGCAATTTTCCTGCCTCAGCCTCCTGAGTAGATGGGATTACAGGCACCTGCCACCATGCCAGCTAATTTTTGTATTTTTAGTAAAGACGAGGTTTCACCATGTTGGCCAGGCTGGTCTCAAACTCCTGACCTCAGGTGATCCACCCACCTTGGCCTCCCAAAGTGCTCCCAAAGTGCAGCTAATTATTTTTAAAGTGTGTAGATACTTTTGCAAATAAATGTAGTTAACATATATACATACAATTTAAAAATGTATACTCAGACTATTTCTCAATATTATGGGCTGTTAGCAAGCAGAATTTTTTTAAAAAGCAAGTTTTAAAACTCAAAGCCAAATATTGTTACTAAAGTGTTTCCTGGGAATTGGCAGTGGTACCTAGAATTTTAATGCCTTTACAAACCAAGAGTGTATAGGTATTGTGGATGGAACATGTGACTGTTCAAGGGAAGCCTGACAAACCATACTAACAATGGATTATTGCACTCAAAGAAAGATGGGAAACAAAAGAATCCAGAGAATGGTGCTTTTATTTTCACGACCCTTCAGTTGTCTTTGACTGTTCTTTCTTTTGGCTTTTCTGCTTTGTAAGAGTCTTTGATTCAAGGCTGTTTCATGATCCACTGAACTATAAGGAAACCATGGGTCTAAATTGCCCACCATTTCCTTTAGTGCACTGTTAGATGTAGTCAGTCCTGGGAACTTGTTTAATAAAGAAGTTTTGAAAATGTTCAGGGATTTTTTTTTTTTGGTATATTGTATAATTAACAATGACTTTTGCCTTGAGGTCAAGATACTTCCAATATTTCCTAAATAAATATTTACTGAAAACTGTAGATGTGCTGTAGGCTCAGCTAGTGTGAACTAAGCTCTGGGCTAAATGACTTAGGCACATCATTGTAATTTTCCCAGTAACTCTGAAAAGCAAATAGCAATATTTTAATTTTATAGACAAGAAGATGGAAGCTTGGAGTGATTGCAGTTTGTCATATGTTTATGTTAGAATTTGACTTACCCAGGTATGTGTGACTCTAAATCCAAATTATTTTTAAGACCTTAGGCTCTTTCAGGTCTTTTATCTAAAAATGCTACAAAAAGAAGGAAATGGGGAGATGTCGATAAAGATTTAAAGTAGCAGATATGTAGGATGAGCAAGTCTAGGCATCTAATGCACAACATGAGGACTATAGGTAATAACAGTGCACTATATATGAGATTAATGCTAAATGAGTAGGTTTTAGCTGCCCTTGTCACAAAAACAAACAAAAAAAGGGTAACTGTATGAAATGATGGATATGTTAATTTGCTTCACTATGGTAATCTTTTTACTATTTTTATGTATTCTATACCATCACATGTTATACCTTAAGTATATAAAATTCAAAGTTATTTAAAATATAAAAATAAAACATCAAGAATGCTGCAAATAACAGTAGCTCTTTTTTTGTAGTTATGAAAAGATATGGATATTTAACATTCCCATTGCTAAGCTTCCACACTAAGCAACAGTAACTTATTGATATTACCCAGTAAATCCTAAGTATAGAAAAGATTAAGGCATTGTGCATTTATTTTGATTAAAATAATTTATGTAAATTTTAATTCAAATTAGGCTCAGCTTTAGGCACCTAGAATATTAATTCAGAAAGTAGCCTTGTTAGATTAGCTTCAAATGCACAGAATTTTGGTCAAGGACATTGAAGTTAACATTTTATCTTTATTAGCCATCAATTGGCAAGCATTTATTGAGTACCTTCTAAGCATTGGGGAAGAGCTTGGACCTGAAAGAAAATTCCATCTGTTGGAGCCATATGACTAAATCACACGAACCAATTTGAGAAAGAAGCAAGAAAGTTCATAATTAAGTGCTAATTTTCTATAGAAATTCAGGGAAGCAGTAGGTTATTGAAAGCATCAGGATTCAAGAAAAATGTCATGGAAGACATTTCATTTTGGGTAGCCTTCAAAAGATGTGGGGCAGCTTTGGGTAATTGGAGAAGCATGAAAAATTCATAAGAAATAATGAGTAGAAAGACTTGTGTTGGGAAGTAATGAATGAGGTTGGATAAATGGACGTATCAGGTTCCAGAGAATACTTATAAGTAAGTTGTCTGTTTTCCTGCATAGACTGTCAACTGAGTAAGGCTAGGGACCCTATGCTTCTTCCTCATCTGTGTCTTCAAGCACAGTGCCTAGCATGGTATAGGAGCTTAATAAATACAGAGTAGCTCCTCAGTATAAAAAGGCAGATGAATCTGGATTTGATGTAGTAGGAAATAGAAAATGCAAATTAGAAAATATAGAAATAAATAGCTATCTGATTTCAGTGAGCATAGTTGTTAATATTACTGGTATCATGTTTCTGAAAAGACTCTTAATTTGGGGTAAAATTTCCTTCAATCACTTATGTATGCATAATAATGGAGGTGAGGAGATAATGGGCCATGATTGGATAGTAGAAAAGTTACTTTCTCTTAGCTGCAGACTCACATAAATGCTAGTGATTTGTTTGCGTTTGCACTCCTGGGCACACTTCAACAGAAGTGAAGTCAAATCTATTTTGACTAGAAGAAGAACAAAAGCCCTGAGTGGAAAGTGTATTAAAGATAAATGCGACATATTCATTCAGTCAGTCAGCTGAAGTTGAGAAGAAGATGCACAAGCTCAGTCAAGCCTTCAAATGACTGTAGCCCAGACCAACAGCTTGACAGCAGCCTCATGAGAGACCATGAGAGGGAAGCACTGGGCTAAGCTGTATTTAGATCCCTGGCCTTCATAAACTGTGAGCTAATACATGTTTGCTGCTTTAAGTCAGTCAATACATCTGAGTGGAAGGCACTGAGAGCTCAACACTGTGGGGATATAGAGAAAAGCCTTGACTTCTGCCCTTGAGGAACTCAGCTGGGTGCAGAAAAAGACACATATGTACAAACACATAGTGTAAGAGGCAACAGGAAGAGGATTGAGGGCAGTAGAGGCTTCACAGCAGAGGTGACATTTGAGTTAGGTTTTGAAAGATGAGCATGCTTTGCACAGGTAAAGAGGTTTGGGTATCCTGCATTAACTGTTCTACTTTGTTGAGGATATTGACAAAATTGCAGAAATGAAATAGTTGAAAAATAAGGCTAATAGTAATTACAACAACGATAATAAAATACATTTATTTCATGGTTTTAACAGTATTTCCATATACATTAATTCATTTGATCCACACAAGAATGAAAGAAGATGGGCTGAGCAGTTATTGTTGTACCCATTTTATCAGTAGGGAATCTAAGGTTCAGAGGGACCAAGTGGTGTGTCCAAAGTAATGATTCTGCTTTGTGGAAACAAGTACAAAGTATAAATCAATGTATGAAATGAAATGACCTTAATAAAAACCATGCTAGAAGAGGTCAGAAGGAAGTAAAATCACTTCTGTAGAAATTTTGAATAAAAACTGCATATGGTGTGAGTGATGCATTTGTCACAAAGGCCGGGTGTTGTGTCTCAAGGAGCTTCTTGGGTAGGTGAATTTACTGGTGTCAGAAGTCAAGTGCTCAGCTTTGTAAGCTCTCAAACCTGACTTAGTCAGCATATACATAGGTCTGCCGCTCCAGGGAATAGTCATATTATTAATAGCAAAGTGCATAGATGGATTTATTAATTTGCAATGAGAAATGTCACTGCCATGTACCCCAGAATATTCTGTTGACACAGCTAGTACACTCATTCCCTGTAGGCAGATATTCGAGGGAAGCTCTATTATAATGAAAGAGAAAGCTGTTGTTGCCCATAGACTCATACCTGAGAGTTGGCTAGATACATTTAAGAGGTGTTCCTTGGCTTAGAGGTGGGATGGGGAGATTCAAGCACTTTTTCCTGTATTTAGAGATCACCCTGCAGGAACATCAGTGCCCTGGCCAAGGCTCACTTGTCCCCCAACATAAGTTTGCTTCTGTGACCCTCTGTATTAGTTTCCTAGGGTAGCAAAATACCAAAAACTAGGTGGCTTGAAACAGCAGGAATTTATTCTCTCACAGTTCTGGAAGGTAGAAATTTGAGATCAAGGTGTCAGTAGGGCCACACTCCTTCTGGGGGCTTTAGAGAAGAATCCTGTTTTGTCTCCTCCAGATTCTGGTGATTTTGGCAGTCTTTGTCATTCCTTGGCTTGTAGCTACATCACTCCAATCTCTGGCTTAATCTCAGGGGGGCTTCTTCCCTCTGTGTGTGTCCTCTCTTCTTTCGAGGACACCAGTCATTGGGTTCAGTGCCCACTGTAATCCAGGAGGACCTAATTTTAACTTAATTATATTTGCAAAGACCCTGTCTCCAAATAAGTTTATATTCACAGGTACTGAAGATTAGAATGTAGAAACACCATTGTACGGGGCACAGTTTAACTCACCACATGCTTTTTTCCCATGCTTCCATTATTGATCAACCTCACTCCCACCCTATCCTGGGTAGACTCATTCTGCACTCAAGTGTTAATTTGACCTGAAAACCTCTTTGCTTATAACTGACCTGGCCTTTTATATCAATGACTTCAGGGAAAAAGAGAGTAACAGAAGTTAGAACAGTGTTCCCCTAAATAACTTGGTTTTTATTTACTTTTGTTTCCAAATGCCAAATCTTTCCTCTATTTCTAAACCTACAGATGGAAAATCTCTGCAATCACTACTCTATTAAGAATCCACTGTTAGTGATGTGAGCTTGTGGGGATGGATAATAGTTTGATAAGCAACCTCAGGGTTGGGAGGAGGGAAACTTGGGAGGTGGGCTTTGGCCCTCCCTCAACCCACCCAAACTAAAAACAGTAATGATATTCTTTGACAGGGTAATGCTGTTTTGTTTTTCAATCTTCTGTCAAATGGAAACAAAAGGATCTTTGCCAAGTATTTTACTTTTTATGTACAATACAAATTGCTACAAATCAAACTTTAAGGGAAGCTTCCTAGCACTCCCTTCTCACCAGATTAGTACCTCCTAAACCTCTGCCCTATAGACATTCTGGCACCTTCGGTTGTTTAATCACTGCATTCTGAACTGATTTGTAGTTTCTCTCTCTCTTCGTTTTATTTTATTTTATTTTGATACAGTCTCACTCTGTCACTCAGGTTGGAGTGCAGTGGTGCAGTCTCAGCTCACTGCAATCTCTGCCTTCTGGGTTCAAGTGATTCTCAGCTTCCCAAGTAGCTGGGATCACAGGTGTGCACCACCATGCCCAGTTAATTTTTTGTATTTTAGTAGAGACAGGGTTTCACTATATTGACCAGGCTGGTCTTGAACTCCTGGCCTCAAGTGATCCTCCTGCCTCGGTCTCCCAAAGAATTGGGATTAGCAGCGTGAGCCACCACACCTGGCCAACTTCTCTTTCAGAAGCTGTTTTTATTTACAACATTTCTAAATTCATGGTGGGAGGGTACCTATAGTTATACCATTTATTCAAGTGAGAAAATATTCATGTGAGGAAATCAGATATTACCAAGTATAAAACAATACAATTATAAAAAATGAGAGGCAAGACATAATAAGCATGGCTGAAGAAAAAGTACACATATTAGAAAGAAATGTACCCTTTAGGAACAGTCCTCTGGTCTAGAAGCCAGGAGAGTTTGCCACTCCTATAGGCTGTGACCTTGTTCACGTGACTTTCCCTCTCTCCTCAACCTGCTTTTCTCTAAAAGGAGGTATTGATAAGTAAATGGCTGGTGGGTGGTGAGAGTCAGATTTCTTAATGTTAGGGAAGTTACAGGTAACTACAAGGCAACTCAAAAGAACCCTGGGATATTGGATTTGAGTCAGAGACATTAGTATGAGCTTTTGATCAGTTTAATATATATTCAGAAATAATTGTGCATGTGTGTACACATGGGCAGTTATACATATATAGATTTGTATGTGTATATATATTTAATATATACACATTATATATTAAATATATATAATATAATATCTAAATATTATATACTATATAAATATAAAAATATAGGTAGAATATATAACTATATATTATATATAAATATATATCATGTATAATATATATTTTATATAATATTTACATATAAAATATATGGGATATATATTTTTATATCTATGTGTCTGTATATATAATATAACATAATACAATACAATATAACATATATCCCAGCTTTTCCATTGAGAGAGACTAGAAGCAGTGATATTCCAGTAGCAACAAGTATATCCAATGCCTCAATTTGGGTTTTTAAATACCATTCTCTAATAAAAGGGATATTGGCTCCTTGGAGAAATAACTGACTCTAAAACTGAGTTAGAGAAAGTATGAGATGAGCCAAGTGCATCCTGTAGTCCCAGAGAGCAAGGGACTGCTCAAAACCAAAAAATGCCAAAGGTACCCTGGAGACAATATGAAAGAGCTCCCAACTGTCAGAGCTGAAACAAATTTGAGCAACAAAATAGGGTGGGATTGGATTACAATTCACAATATAAAATAAATATACGGGAGTACGTGCTGATATAAATGAACAATTGAATAAATAAACAAATGGGGAAGAAGTCATAAATCTTTCTTATAGAAATATTCCAAATAATATAAGTATGGGCAGGACTTAGTGACTCATATGCAAACAATAGAGCATGGAAAGGGGATAAAACAGTAACAGAACACCCCAGAAGCCACTGGCTTGATCAGTGATCAAGGTTAACATCACTAGTAACAAGTCATGTTAATAGCATGTCCTCCAGTATGATATGATGAGGAAAACACTTCACTTCTATGGAATTCTTCCCAAAAACCTGTATCTCCTGCCTGATCATGAGAAAAAGGTGAACAAATCCACACTAAGGGACATTTTGCAAAATGCCTGGCCAGTACTCCCCAAACTGTCAAGGTGGTGAAAAAGAAAGACTGAGAAACCATCACAGACCAGTGGAGACTAAAAAGATATGATGATGGGATGCAATGTATGATTCCTGATTAGATCCTGAGGAAACAACAGGACATTAATGTAAAAAACTGGTGTAAAAAAAATGTTGAAATCCATTAAAAATCTGAATTTCAGTTAGTAGTAAAAAAATAATAATAAAGGAAGGCGCTGGTCCAAATGGCTCAGTCCCTTCCGGTATAGAATTCCACACTGTTCTATAACTAAAGCAGGGTCTCAAAGGAAGTGTTGAACGCAAGGACCCAGTGTTATTCTTTCTAATTTATTTTATATTTTTAAAATGCTTCTTTTTACATATACTTCTTTTTACATTCTTAAAAATATAGGGAGTTGCAGCAGGCTTTGCTGCAGATAAAGGGACCATGGATACCCTGCCACCAGTTACAGCCAGAAGAAGAGAAGGTAGAGCTGAGTAAGAGATGGGACTGGGCTGTGGCTCTCAGGAGAATCACATTCTAGTCCTGCCTGCCTAATGGCATATGACCTTGGGCAAGTCACATTTCTATGCCTGAATTTATCTGTAAAGTAAAGAATTAGGTTAGTAATTATCTAAGTTTCTAATTGTAACACTGTATAATTCTACTGGTTCTCTGTGTGTACAAGTGGTAGAAGTCTTAAGAATAGAAGATACAATTTCTAGAGCAGATAAAGGATGCTCTTTTGTACACCACAGTGACACCTTCTGGGGGAATCAAGGGTTGCCTCCCCTGGGTTGGGTAGCATGGAAAATCAGATTTTATGTGGAAGGAAACCATTTAGACTCAATTTTGACATCAGCTGTAAACTTGGGTAAAGCAGGTTGAAAGGAATGAATTTCGCAGTTCTCTTTTCTTGCCTCTCATTCTCTCCTGCATTATCTAGCATCACTCTGACACTGACAAAAATTAACTGTGGCATCCTAAGCAACTTACTTAACCTCCATGGGCCTCAATTTCTTCAGTTATAAAATGAAGATTAAAAATAACTACTTTGTATTACTTTATGAGAATAAATTGAACACATACAATTCCAAGACTGCAATCTGTTATGTAATTCTTTATTTGAGTGTTAGGACTTTTCCAGCCTCCTGATACTCTTCAATTATTAATGACAGTAGTCCCTTCATGTTGGATGATAGAGAGGGTTGAAGAGCAGAATCTTGGCTGCTCATGTCTTTGAAAAACCCTGAATTATGTCAACAGGATAGATTTACTTTTTCCTAATATGAGAACTTAAAGGAATTTTGGACATAGTTATAGTTGTTTGCTAAACATGATTTATGTTTATGTTCATAAATCAGCAACATTCAAGTCACTGAGAGTTTTTTTCCTGCTGCCACTGGGAGTGCCAAAGTGGCAGCAGGAAAACACAGTTGTGGCTATGGCTGGCATTCAATGGTAGCCCTAGTGGAAGATGGATAACTGGGGAGTTTTTTGAACGTGTGTGGATTTGTGTTAAATGGATTTTCAAGAAACGTTCTTCTCCAGCCAGGGCTTCTACCTTAGCACATGGTCTTAGTTTATTGTAAACTATATTTTCAATTATAAATGGCCCAGCCTTTCCCTCTGTACATCTGCCCTCCTTTTTGTGGCCATGAGAAAGGAGGACTCCATTGCAAGGCACCACTGAGACCCAGGTGTCTGGCAGAACAACTGGTCCCAGGAAGGCTGTGGCTCCTTTTACACATTTAAAATCTATACAGTACTTTTAAACCCCATACTCAAAGTTCTTATTCTGAGCATTGAATGAATGTATTGTTAGCAGCTTAAAGATAATTTTGGAAGAAAACTTCAAACAAACAAGAAATGAAAAAAGCTATTTCATAAGTGCATACGCTAAAGCGTATTCACACATATAACTTAAAACAATTTTCAGAACTTAATGAATATGGTCTTCAAGATGTGAAACATCCTTAAAGTTATATACATATGTCTAATAAAGGACCAGAAAGTGGAATCATATGTGACCTTGAAGCCTTTCTGTTCCCTGTTATCTGAACAAAGCAAGTTCCTGGAGAATTCCTTAATAAATATGAACTTTCCCTCTTCCTTCATTTCTCCATTTCAACCAAAAACTGGGCTATCAGAGCTCAAGCTCAACAGGACATCTGGAGAAGAGTGATAGAGCCAAATGGAGTCCATGATCACCCCAAATTCTGAGAGAAAGGAGAAACAGAAAGACCAATCAGTCTTGTTCCATCTTCATAAAAAACAACTGCAGTTTTTGTGTTCTGAAGTTGTCCACACGATTAGATTCAGCCTTCTACAAACACTTACTGAGCACCAGGTGGCTGGTATGCCATTAGGAAATGAGTCTATATCTCTCTTGAGAGGAGATGCAGATAAGCAACTAGGGCTAAACTGGAGCACACAAGTGTTCTAAGAGGGTGAAGTAGGAAGAATTAATTGCAGTGGAAATAATTAGCCCAAAATTCATGAATGACGGGATATTTGACCTGGATCTTGAAACAAAAGTAGTATTTTGGGAGATAAGATCAGGTACAATGACAACATCAAGTTACGAGAGCCTGGAATCGAACGCTACAATAGAGTCAGACAAATGTCTTGGGACTGGATGGATCCACAGTTGTCAATACATGGGCTCCTTGCATCAGAAATAAAAGTTAATAAAAGTTAGATTCCATAATTTTTAATTCTGTAAATGTGGGATGGGACCAAGTATCTGCTGCACAGTCAGATTTGGGAGCTACCCCACAGGGATAGGAGATATTTACCGAAAGTAACATTAAAAAGGCACCTTGTACTTTTACAAGCTGAAGGATCTTGGTAGTCCAAGGAGTATGGATTGTATCCTGTAAATAAAATAGAGATTTTTCTTTACTTGATTGCATAGTATTTTTTGGTAAAGTTGGAATATTTCCACTTAGAAATATTTAAAGTATTCTTTTAAGATCCTCCTCATCAGGAACATTTAAATGCCAGTTTGTGAACTTATGGATGAAAATTTCTGACTAAAAGGCAACAAATACAAAGACACACACACATACACACACACATAAACACACACATGCAACCAGGAGGTTTACTGTTATCCACAATAGTTATAAGACTTTTCTAGTACTAATGGATTTCCATCTGACAATGATGTGTTCATGGCAGCGATATGGGATGCGTTATCTACCTTAGGATTTAAGGACCCTAGAGGTCTCTTATCTCTGTCACTGATATGCAGATCAATTCTCTCTGTGCCTCAGTTTCCTCCTATGTGAGAACATCATAATAATGCCCAGTGAGTATCAAATGACCCAGAAAATAGTCATTAAAAAGTATAAAAAGAACTTAAAAATCTAAAAACGGACTATGTAAAACCCAATAGTACATACAGAGGCATATCCAGACAAGTGTTTCAGGGAATGCTTTCTGACTTTATAGTTTTAGGAAAATAATCACATTTTTAATTCGTTTGCAAATATGTATAGACATAGATATAAATGCATTGTTAAGTAGAGAAATTGTAAATGCCATACTTCTAAACATAAAAGTGAATATGAAATGTAATCATTGATCCAAGAGATTCCATTGTAGAACAGCTGTTTAAGCCTTCTGGAAGACATTTTTGGAAATATGATTGAGAATCTATTTTGGATTTAACAGACATCTTATATTTTTCTATATTTTTCTTCATTATCATTAAAGGGTTTCATCTGCTCTTGGTTTTGTGTTTTAATTTGAATTCACACTCTTACAATAAGGTCACCTATCTTACTCAGCTCTGTGAAATTGAATCTAATTTTAGAATAAATGAAGAAATCAAGGTGTAGGTAACACTCATAAAGTTTAAGAAGGCCTGTGTTGAATTGGGTATCTACTTGTGCTACTTGGATAAATGATTCCTTTTATTTAATGAAATCTTTTAAGAAGTAATAAAAAATTCAAAATTAATGGCTAGGATCAGCTGAGAGGTAGGAAATATTCCTCCACAACATCAAGCCATGGATGACTTTTGAATAATCTGAAATACTCTCAGTGTTTGAGAAGACCTGACATTTTTACTTCAACTTCTTGAAAATGTTGAGCTTCTTAGAAATTGTTTGTTATGATTCTCTTTGCTTCTTTAACTTTGGAAAGAATATTAATTTATTTCTGCCTCATTGAAGAATGTATCTGCTTCAGAGCTGACCTGTTGTAAAAAATAATACCCAATTGCTTTCAGGGAAGGAGAAGGGAGAAGATTTTTCTCTCTTCTATTTTCCTTTTCTCATTTATTGAGATGATTGTCTACAGAGTTGGTCCTTTTTCTACCCCACTGGCAATTCTTGCTCCCCATTGTTCTACCATGTTCCCCACTGTTCCTGGAAATACAGAATATCAACTCTGTTAAAGATGAGAGTCTTTTTTTTTTTTTTTTTGAGATGGAGTCTCACTCTGTCACTCAGGCTGGAGTGCAATGGCACAATCACAACCTCCGCTCACTGCAACCTCCACCTCCCAGGTTCAAGCAATTCTCCTGCCTCAGCCTCCCAAGTAGCTGGGATTACAGGCTCCCGCCACCATGCCCGGCTATTTTTTTACATATATATATATTTTTAGTTGAGACGAGATTTCACTATGTTGGCCAGGCTAGTCTCAAACTCCTGACCTCGTGATCCACCCGCCTTGGCCTCCCAAAGTGCTGGGAAAACAGGTGTGGGCAACCATGCCCGGCTGAGATGAGAGTCTTAAAAAGGAACCTTTTCATGGCATAGGAAAGGTAGTGGCATAACTATCTTTAGCATGGGACCAAGTCATGTGGTGTTTGTTACATGTGCTTAGATAAGTGAATAAACAAATGTGCTTGGATAAATAAGTGAATAACTGAATGAACATGTGTGCTCTTTCCCAAGGTTTGGCTTTAAAGGGAAAATAAATTCATAGAATTACAACAAGGTATGAGCAAAATCTTCCACAAATATATAGGATCAGAAAGTAACAGTTCCAAAGCTTGGAAGAGAGGACAGGTGCAAGATTTACAAGCTAACTTTATGACCAGGAGCCTCAGAGCTGTCAGAGCACAGATGGGCTGGGACCATCCCCTGAGACCCTGCTCCTCAACCAACTTGTGTGGCCCTCTGGCTAGGGGTGGTCTCATGCTAGGAGCTCATGTGGGTTTGTCCTGTAATTTTCTCTGAAACAGCAGAGGAATAGTATATCTGAATTATCCCCTATCCCCACCCAAGGTTTGACTGTGATGGCAGCAATAAGAAGTCAGATGGTGTCATCATAATTACATAAACGACATTAGCAGGAAGAATGTTAACATCATTACTCATCTTCAAGTATTTTTGACCATTCATGAATACGTTAATCAGAATTTGACCTGTTCAAGGGAAATGACAAATCAAAGCCTTTTTGTTGATAAATTCCCCAAACCCTTTGATCAGACCCAATGTCCATGGCATGGCTAATTGCATTTGGTGGGTAAGAAAGATAGGCATTCTGAGGTTTAAGGCAGCAGAAAAGTTCATACATTTTTAACTTTTGTAACTTTGTATCATAGTTCTATTAAGGCAGTTAGGATGTTACTTTTTTTTCTCTGAATTGGATGTCAGCAGACATGAACTCTAGTCCCATATCCCCAATTCTGTCTTTTGTTTTCCTTGGCAACAATTTTATTAAAATATAATTCACTTACTGTACAATTCACCCATTTAACATGTACAGTGGTCTTTAGTATATTCACAGAGTTGTGTTCATTCTGACCATTAAAGTGTAGGTATTGCTTCAGATAAATCTGTGAATGCGTTTCCTCATGTGTAAATTAAGAGTAGAGCAATGTATTCTTCACTCTTCCTTTCAGTGATCTGTTTATGTAAAAAAAAAAACACTCATCAAATACAGTGAATGTTTATAAGTTACCATTCTGGAAAATCTCTGCTCTCTCTTTCTCTTGTTTGCTCTCTCTCTCTCTCTCGCCCCACACACACGCACATGCACATGCACACACGCACACACACATGCACATGCACACGCACACACATGCACACACACATATGAACACTCATGCACATGCACACACGCACATGTGCACACACATGCGCACTCACGCATACTCACGCACATACACACTCATGCACACATGCACACACACGCACACATGCACTCATGGAATGCACACAAATGCACGCTCACTCACATGCACACACACACACGCACTCACATGCACATTCATGCACATGCACACACACACGCACATGCACACACACACACACAATATTCTTCCCTCCATGATGCCAACTTAATTTTCCCCTGTCGTGCTACATCCAGTTAGTCTCACCTTCACTTTCTACCTAAAGTTGTCCCCCACAGGCTCCTTTTCATGAATGCCTGCTATATTCTTTCTATCATGAACAAAGATTATCTTATGAATATGGGCTAATATAGTTTTATAGACATATTTTGTCCCTGAGCAAGAATATAAGCTTGCTTCTTTCAATTGCCACTTGTACTCAGTAGATATTTGTTGAATCTCTTACATAAGATTACTGAGAAATATATTTGCTGTCTTAAAATGAAGACAAGTTCTTCCTTTGCCAACTGACAGAGTCGGCTTATAAATGATCAATATTTTCACAATGAAAGCACTTTAGGAATCACCAGGACAGAGAGTAATTGTTAAGATAGTAGCTGTGTACCTTAAAGTTCAGGCATTATTGCCCAGTAGCACATGATATTGGTTAACTAGCATTGCAAGTACAAAATTTCATATTGCTCTCCAATGGGAGTTAATAATTAAACCTGTACAAAGCACTTTATAACAAACATATTGTCATGGTAAATTTCATTGGCCATGGTGGATTATATCTGTGATAGCCTCCGATCAGTGACTAATATTGTTTGGGAAATTTTCTGGTTAAGCAACATATGGTGACTTCTGATAAGGACTTATCTAATATAATAGATGGCAGAAATCCATTTTTCAATACAATCAGGTACATCTATATTGTATTGAAAAATCTTTCCAAGTGTTTTTACCTTGACTTTGCTAATATAGTTAGAAATTTCTTTTTTCTTTTTTATTGAACAAGGAATAGTGCTTCTTATTGATATCCTAGCTACAGTAGCCTAACCTGAAAGATAGCAATAACTTCTTGGAACATGCTTGTGTTATCATTAACTGATCTAAAAGGCCATAGCTTGGGGCTTCTTTTCCTGTAAGCTCAATGGGACAACTATCAGTACACGGAAATACAGACATAAGCTGTGGGAGTTTCCTTTCTTCCTACCCATAGACAGTGTAATAAAAATGTAAATACTATAGTAAACTATGATAAGATGAAATGCAATAACAAACATATTTTTCCTCTTCACACCAGGTTTCATGTTTTCTCTTAGAAAGGATGAGATGAGACTGATCCTCATAAATATTTCTGAGGCTTATGCCTTTTTAGACCTATCGATTTCTATATATGAAACAGTGCCCATATGAATGGTTGCTGTTCATGTTTCTATTCCTTATCTACCATGAGGCACAGAATTCTTGTTTAATCTTTATTTTGTTGGACCTTTGTCACCTCTTCCTATCCTCCACCTTCCCAGCCCAATGCTTCGTTCTTCTTTAATGTTCTGACTATGCTGTTGTACACCCTCTCACAAGACTAAAGCAATTCCATCTTGAATGTTAATCCACCATGTTGGCTTCTGATAAACCCCAGTTACAGGAAGGCCTCTAAGATTTCTAGTTATTATTGCTCCTTGTGTAACAGCACATACTTAGCATAAATCCTGTCCTTAAGTAAAAAACAACCTTGATGTTACCATACTTTAATTGTCCTATGCATCTCTTGTGAATCACATACACCCATTCCGTATGGTATATAAGCACTGGGGGGTAATGGCACAGGGATCCTCCATCTTGTCTTGCTGCCTTTGAAGACACAGAAATGGCTTCTTTTCATGATATACAACTATGAAATGTTTCATACAAATATGAAATGTTTCTTTCTGAGAAACTGGATTCTTCAGCCTCTTTTCTTTGGCCTCCCTGCTTCCTCAGACTTTGAAGGTAGGTTTGCATAGACCTATCCACAGCATAACACCCTCCAACCCTACTTGTTATAGTTGTCCACCAACCTCCTTGTCCCTCTCTCAAATCCACTGAGCATTTATAATACAGCCCATGCTCATCATATCATTTTGCCTCTTACCTCTTTTGCAAGCCACCCCAAAACTAGATTCATGACCAGGTTCCTTGAAGTTTACAAGTCCAATAACATCTTTAATACACCCCTGAGTATGGTTCTTATACAACTCAGTTTTCTCTTGGTCAGTCCTATGTATGCCTTTTTCTTGACATGATCAGTAACAGCACCCTTTTTCATTTGCAAATGTGTAATTTTATCATATTTCTGCTTGTTGACCTTATCGCTCCAAGGAAGTACTGGACTCCCTTCATTATTTCAAAACTTAAGTATAATTTTCTTTCCATCTAGTATAGAACTGTTAGGACTCCCTTAGGTCTCCATCTTACTCCCATCTTAAAAACTCTAGCTCCCTTGGCCTTGTGGGGAATTCACATTGCAAATTGTCATCCTTCATTCAAACCAATTACCTACTTTCTAAGGTCTATATCCGGCCTTCCAGAGATATTCAAATGTTTATCTGGATTTTTGCTACTGTAAATTTATCCTCTTCATCGTCCCTGGGCCTCCATATTAGAATATGCATTTACAAGACCTTGGTCATTTTCGGCTCCTATTTCCCATAACAACTCTTAAAAGATTTCATTTCAAATTAACTTTCTGCCTATTTTGTAGTGAAAATCAAGGTTCTGAGTGTAAATACTTTACCTACCTAACTCCAAACATAGACATTTCTCTACATCATCACCTATCTTTACTTCCTTTGCTTCAGGATCATAGAGTTTTTCTTTTTCTGATTCAAGGCTAACCACTCTTACTATAATCTTTTCTGCAATGTTCCATCAATTATTCTAATTTTTAAAATCTTCTGAATTTTGAATATCTCTCTCCTTCCCAGTGGATTTTACGTACGACACTCCCACTTAAAAACAAAATGAATACCTCTCTTGGACCCAACTTCTATTTTGTGTACTGTATCCTCTTCAATCTTTCTTCTTTCCTTCTTAGAAAAGTCTCCTTTTTCATCCCCTATATTTGGATGCCTTCATTGTCCTTCTGAGTCTATTCTAGCAAATATCATTAATGACCTTCCAGTTGTCAAATCTGATGTTCTCTTCTCAGACCTCATCTTATGGGCTACCTTTATGACGTTTGACAACATTATTTACTAATATTTATTTCCAGTATAAAAATGGCCCTATTTTTTTTTAGCCTCTTAATTCTTCTTGAGACTCTATACAAATCAAGGCAAGGCCAGGTTTGAACAGCGAGGAAAAGTAAATGATACAGGCTGGAGGGTTGTTGACGGAAATGGGACTGTAAGCATGGGTTGGATTTCATGGGTTTGAGCACCTTAATTTCACACTGCTTCCTCTATTATCTTTTTATCTTGTCAGGTCAATATGTTACCTTAAAATAATTGCAAAGAATTTTTGTTTTTTGAAAATGTGCTCAGGTAACAAGACTGTTGACTTAAAACTAAAGGAAACAAAGTTAAATGAAAAAAACCTAACAGATTAAAGAATGAGCAGAGATATCACTCACTATTTCCTATGCTTAAATTGTGGATAGAGATGGAACATTACAACATAGGGTTCAGGGATCCGTGACTGAATCCAGGGGATCTGATTTTGTCTCCATTTCCCACTTCCTGATGCAAACTTGAAATTGAGACACTATATGGGAAATAGATTTATATTCTTATGCTGGGTCTCAGGCTAAGTAGTTGTATATCATTAGCTAACTTTCTTATTATTTAAGGGCCCTGTTATGCTAACTTTCTATGATTCTATAAAAGTAGATCTGAAGTAGTTTGTAGGTATGAAAGAGTTTTATAAATGTAATATATTATTAATCTCTGTCAACATACACATAAAACTTCCAACCTTTGTATGTGATGAAATTCAAATGTAATAATTGTCATCTAACACTGAAGGAAAATATTTTATTTTTACACAGAACAGCTTATTATCTCCTCTGTGCCCTTACAACATGGATAGTCCACTTGTTTTTTTAAAAAAAGAGAGAGAGATGGTGACAGCTGGTAATTCATTTATTTACAAATTGGGGTCCTGACTTAACAAATAAATATTTGAGGCTTTCAAAAGCAATCACTGTAATTTTTGCACACATGGTAATTTTTTAAAGAAAATTATATACAGACTGTTTTCAATTATATTCAAAATTTATGAAAGATGTCCTCCTCCTATCCTGAAAGTTTATATTTTATTAAAGATGGTGATTGAAGGCTTCCACTGAAGAGCACGAGCTTTGTTTGAAGCACTGTATTTCTGAAGCCCAAATTGCAAATGAAATAAATGATGTGCCCTCTTGTTATACAAACAACCACCAGCTATCAGCCATCAAGTCAGGATTGCAGTTGTGTTAAACAGGCTGGCCTCTGTCTTTCCTTTGTCACGCACGTAAGGTTCCCTCTTATTCTCTGGATTCAGATGGCTCCAGAGGGGCGTGGCTTCTTGGTTTAACTGATGCCTTTTCAACTTTTATATCTTTGTATGGGTGGAGGAGACTTTTGAGGATTTGCTTTCAATCCTTTTCATTTAGCCTCCCTTATGTCACTTCTTTGAGCTGGAGGCTATGTTGCAGCCTGGCCATTTATGTTCTGGCCCTAAGGTATGGCTAATCATGCCTCTGGTACCCTTCATGCATCTTAATATGAAGCTTTGGGGCACTTGGTTCCCAGTTGGTGAGATCATCCTGGGATTGTGTCTACAGCTGCGTCTCTGGCATTATCTCTTAGGATTCCCTTAAAGAAGTATGTTATTCAAAGCATGACTATAAAGTAACAAGTTTGGTTTTCATACACCATACATAAATACTTGTCTCGCTGTTTTCTAAGCACATTTTATATATGCCTTTCTATTAGGGATAGTGGTGAACAATTGTTGTCAATTGCTCAGATGAAGATGAGTCTCCTAATATGATTTCTAAAAATTCCTGGTTTTCAGATTGGTTAATTAAAGGTGGCAGCAACCCCAAAATAGATTTATGGGAAAATGGAGAAAGGAGGCTGGATGGCTACAGGAGAGTTAGAAATGTGGGCACTTTCAGAATATGTTGTTCGGAAGTCTATGTTTGAAAGGAAGCCAACGTGGGTAAAAGGAAATGTTACTGCTTGTGCAAAACTTCTGGCTATTAGATTTCTCTGCCAGCAGACACAGCGGACCATTTGGTAGTCTTCACCCAGAAAGAGTGGGGTTTCTGTCAAATGTTTACAAGTAAGTAATTGGTCTGAAAAAGAAAAATGGGGCCTGGAGGAAGCACAGGGGTTCTTTGGACTGTGTCCAGTAGAAAAAGCGGTAGACTAGAGATCTAAAAACACAGATCTTAGTCTAGTTTTTATCATTCTGCACTGTATGTTTTCAAACACATCACTGAGCTGAGTGGTCTGCATAAGCCACGGCCTGGCACAAAGATAGGTAAAGTATCCAAAATAGGCACAGTAGCTCAGAGAAGATACTTTAAAAACGTTTGTTGAATGATAAGTGAATTTATAATTCATTCATTGTAGATCTGTCATATGATTTGATTCCTAGATTTTGAAGTTTAATCTTTATTTCCATACCAGACATTTTATGTCTGTATGTTCAAATTCATTATGATAACAAAGAACATAGGGCACCTGGGCAACCTGTGGATACAGAGGATGCCCCATTAGCTGACTGCTAAATTTTAGGATGCTGAGAGCATTGGAGAAACATGTTGATTAGGCCACAATGGAAATCACGTCTGATCCCAGCAGCCGATGAGCCTCTGTGTTATATTCAGAAAGGTTATAAACTGAGGTTGATTTCTAAACAATGGTAATAAAAATACAAAGTGGATAATTCTATTAAAAAAAAGAACTCATTGAACCTTTGAACTCTAGAAACAAAGATTAGGCTCAAGTAGTTCAGCACAGCCAGATATTTCTGGGTCAGTCCCTGTAGCACTTAGATGTCAGCTATGGGTTGACAATTGTCCTCTAGCTTTTCTCAAAAGAGGAATCTCACAGACCAAGACTTGAAAATGATATTTATTATGAAAACCTAGGGCATGATGGAAATATTTTGGAATTTTGTACCTATTTTGCAAGTGTAACTAGGTTTCTGTTATTGCTTGGTAGTTATTTGTGAACATTGTTTCCTTTGACATTTTAAGTTTCTGGGAGGCTATTTCTGAATCCTGTTCGTTTATCTTCTCCTATTTCCAAGTTCCATTCTAATCTTCACCTCAAAGCAGAGCATTTGTTACCAAGAACAATTCAGGAGGCTACCAGCTCAGTTCAAGCATTGCCTGAAAATGCTTTTTTACTTTTGTACATGGATTCATTTGTTTACTCATCTATTCTGCACCCACCACAACCAAGCATGGTACCAGGTGCTATGCTATGTACTGGAAAGGGAGAGATGAAACATGATAGACACTGCCTTGAAGGTGCTCACACTCTACTACTTCACCCACTGTAAACAAACTCTAAAACATGGTGAGAAATGTGCTAGGATAAGAGCAAGGTGTCCTGAGCCCAAGGTGTCTCCTTTCTGAGCATGGGGCAAGGGAGATGATCAGAGAGCGTCCCAGGTAGAGGTAATATCTAAGCTGAAATGTAAAAGAGAAGGAGAGTTAACCAGGAGAGAAATGATGCAGAGAGAGGGAGGGGGAAGCTAGGGTTGGAGGGATTAGGGTCCCATGAACCATATGTGTAAAGGCAAAAAAAGAGAAAGTAATGCCCTTCAGTAAACTGTATATGGGAGAAGTAGGCATTTATTTTACTGTGATTCAGGAAAGGAATGACAAAAATAAGGAGAGAAATACAATAATTACTAACTTCCCCCATTTCTACTCTTTTCAATGTTAAACTTATATAATTTATTATTATTATTAATATTATTGCATATTTGCTTGACTAGAGAGACAAGACCCCTGTATTTTGGTGCTAGCTTTGACCATTTCTAGGTGAGTTATACTAAATAAATTTGTAATATCTGGGCTTCTTTTTCATTATACCTTTCTAAGTTATTTTTGAATTGGCAAAACATGTCATTTTGCGTGGAAAGTTTTTGTAGCTTCAGCATATTTGGAAAATTATAAACAGCCATTATAGAAAACAATATGGAGATTCCCCCAGAATTAAAAACAGAACTATCATATGATCCAACAATCTCACTACTGTGTATGTATCTTATATATCTAAAAGAAATGAAGTCAATATGTTGAAGAGGTATCTGCAGTTCCATGTTCATTCAAGGGCTGTTCACAATAGTCAAGATATGGCATCAACCTAAGTGTCCATCAAAGGATGAATGTGATAAAAAAAAAAGTATCTATACACAATGGAAAATGATTCAACCTTTAAAAATAAAACGAAATCTTGAAATTTGTGACATGGATGAACCTGGAGGACATTATACTAAGGGAGATAAACCAGGGACAACAAGACAAGTACTACATAATCTCACTTTTATGTGGAATCAAAAAAGACAAACTCATAGAACCAGAGAATAAAATAGTGGCTACCAGACCCCGGGACAGGTGGGTGGATTTGGGAGACATTGGTTAAAGTATACAAAATTTCAATTAGATAGGAGAAATAAATTCAAGACATTTATTGTACATATGCTATCCATAGTTAAAGTGTATTATATAGTTGAAAATAGCTAAGAGGGTAGATTTTAAGTGTTTTCACCACAAAAAATCAGTATACGATGTAGTGCATATATTAGTTTGATTTAGCCATTCCATTATGTATACATATGTCCAAAACATCATGTTGTATACCATAAACATATACAACTTTTATTTGTCAATTTAAAAGGAGGAAAAAAAATTTTGGGCCGGGCACAGTGGCTCACGCCTGTAATCCCAGCACTTTGGGAGGCCGAGATGGATGGATCACGAGGTCAGGAGATCGAGACCATGCTGGCCAACACAGTGAAACCCGTCTCTACTAAAAATACAAAAAAATTAGCCAGGCATGGTGGTGGGCACCTGTAGTCCCAGCTACTCGGGAGGCTGAGGCAGGAGAATGGCGTGAACCCGGGAGGCGGAGCTTGCAGTGAGCCCAGACTGCACCACTGCATTCCAGCCTGGGCAATAGAGCGAGACTCTGTCTCAAAAAAAAAAAAAAAAAAAAAAATTATAATGATAATTGGAAAACCCTAACCCAGAACCAGAACTCTAGTAGATAGGATCACATCCAATAACAGAGGCCAAAGGCAAAAGATGGTGAAGTTCATTTGCATTGAAGTCCTGCAGGGCAACTGGGGAATCTATCAACAAAGAGATACTATAGCAGTGGTGCACCTGTCCCTGTGAAAGGCTCTGAGTCTCAGCCATGAATAGTCTCTCACCACAAGGCCATGCTCACCAAATTTGAGGTTTTGTGTAGCTCAGTCCTTAGATGAGCTACCCAAAAACTAACAGGAAAGAAAAATACAAGAGAAAAAACAAATTTGGTAAAATGCTATGTTGCAACAAAATTATACCAAACCTACAAAGTAGTTAAGTTCTTGTTTAAGCTAAAGAAAAAGGATTCTGAGTTAAGTAGGCCAAGAACCCTGGCCTGGGAGCCCTTTCTGGTAGAATAAAAATCTGCATAGCTTAGTACCAAAGATAATCCCCTTGTCCACTGGTATTTATACTGTTAGGAAGTCAAGTATGGAACAATAATTAATATACATTTAGGGTTCAGTTTATTTCTGGCAATCTGTTCTCTTCTTTTTCGCTGTCTCCATCCCTATCTTTCACAACAAACACTGCAAGGTACTTTGCTGTTGTGAAACACGGAGGGGCACCTGGATTGCAAGATACCTGTAATTATCTCCATTTTATAGGAGAGAAAACTCATCCTCAGAGACTATAAATAATGAGTTCAAGGCGATATATGCTGGGACTATTAAAATGCAGGTAGATTGTATAATCTGTATTTGATATCTGTTCAATTCCAAGCTCATGTTCTAACACATCATGCTACTCATAGTCTAGAAAGACTGACTGTCTAATTCCAAAATAACCATCTGGCTTTAAACATTTTGAAAAGGTTATATTAAAAATTAGAACACATTAGGATAATAGAGTAGTATCAAGAAGAGGTCAATGGTAGAAAACAAGGGCCCATCACAGGGGCATGGCTCCAAATCTATAGGGTACAGAAAGGCCAAGAGGCTCATGTCTGTCAGCAGTGACATCTCCCAGTGACCGCTGGAAGGAACTTGACCTGTGTTGCTGGCCTTGTGTGCTCTTCTTTGATTTAATTCCAGTGGCGGGGATCTTTGAATCTCCCAACACCAGATGCTTTCACAGAATGTATGCTATTTTATTTTGAAATCTCTTATCAGTTCTAGTCAAATATATGTTAAAGATTAATACAACTACTAAGTTACTGGAGGGATCATTATGCAGCAAAATTACTATAAAATGAATTAAAAAATGGACTTAAAAACCATTAGAAAAATGGGCAAATTATATGAATTTGACTATTCACAGGAAAGAAACTGTACAAGTGGATAACGTATAGTATGAAATATTTTCAATGCAGTGAATAAGCAAATTAATAAGATTTTTAATAGCAGTGAGATAGATTTTTCTAAACTGTTGGGATTACAGAATTAAAAAGGAACAATGCATTTGATGTCCTGAGAATGTGGAGGAATAGGCATTCTCAGACCCTGGTGGTGGGCTTGCCCACCAGCCAGATTTTTGGAAATCAATTTGGCAATTTTTTAAAGGTCTTAAAAGTGTTTGCTATCCTCCACCTTGATCCAGTGTTTCTCTAAGGAAATCATTAGAGACGTGTGTAAGGATATATTTACAAAGATGCTTATTGCAGCTGCATTTTTAACTGAAAAAATGGGAAATATCCTATATTGCCATCCATATGGAAATGGTTGACTAAAGTGCAGTATAATCGTAAGATGGAATATCGTGCAGCTATTAAAATATCACCAAATAATTTTATTGTACATGAAAATATACTCATGATGAGCTGCAGTGAGCTATGCTCACGTCACTGCTCTCCAGCTTGGGTGACAGAGTGAGATCTTGTCTCTAAAAAAAACATTAAAATAAGATAAAAATATATTAATGATGTAATGTGATAGAAAATTTAGGATAAAAAACAGAATGTGCAGTGTGAACTTGTATGTGTGCTTGCAAGTGTGTGCACACATGCCTGTGCCTGTTGATGTGTGTGTGTATATGTGCACGTGTGCATGTGACATCCACCAAAACATGAGGAAAAGACACCAAAATGTTCATTATAGTCCTTCTGGTTGATGGGATTGTGATTTTAATTTTTAAACATTTCTTCGTATTTTACTGTATTTTTCAAACTTTCTGTAATAAGCAAGTATTTCTCTTAGCAAACAAAAAAATTGGTTAAAAGGTATTTAATAATATAAATCCCAAAGGGAATTTTTGTAAGAGATTTAAAATTAGAATGGCTCAGGTTAATAGAGTAGTATAAAGAACAGGTCAAATGTAGAAAACTAGGGCCCATCACAGGGGCTGCTCTAAGTGATCTTAGAAATAACTTTATTGTATTTCCAGAAGCACTTTCCCTATTTTGCCTCTGACATACACATCAAGGGTGGAAGGAGAGGAGACAGGATGCTGACTGGGAATTAAGGCTTACAGAGGAGAGAGTTGGTCTCTAGGAGATTTTATGTGATAGGTTTGGAGATAATCTTTGGTTTCCAAAACAATAACTTTATCCGGCTGATGAGCACATGAAAGCTAAAGACTTGATTGTATGACTATCTATACGCCAGTCATTTTACACTGTGACTTTATATTCCTTTTCCATGATGGTTACTATTACCCTACAGACCTATTTATTTATTTGTTTGTTTATTCTGTCACCTTATTGGACGATAAAGATATAAGGATGAGACCTTGTTTATTTATTTATTTATTTTTTTTTGAGATGGAGTTTCACTCTTGTTGCCCAGGCTGGAGTGCAATGGCGCGATCTGGGCTCACCGCAACCTCTGCCTCCCGGGTTCAAGTGATTCTCCTGCCTCAGCCTCCCATGTAGCTGGTATTACAGGCATCGACCACCAACCCTGGCTAATGAGGCCTTGTCTATTTCACTGCTATATGCTCAGTGCTGAGCACATGGCCTGACACACAGAAGGACCTCAATAAACTATTTTTGCATGATAAATGAATTAATAATGAATTCATTACGAATCTATCATAGAGTTTGACCTCTAGTTTTTTCAGTTTGTTCTTGACTTGCCAAGGCTGTTGGTGTGCTCTTAGACTTTAAGTTGCCAACAGCCTTTGATGTTGGGGAAGGAAATGAACAGCTCTTAAAACCATAGCACCTTTGATTTTGCTGCCATTATTTAGGAGAGGATGGAAGACCCACTACCCCACTTCATTCTCCCTTTGTTCTTCTGACCCAGTAAAAATAGGCATGGGAAAAGATGTCATCTTTGTGGTCTCTTGTGGTAATAGCATGGCCTGTATCTCACCTGCTGACTTTTTTTTGATACCTGCTTTGCTAACAATGCCTGACTTTTCTGTACAATCCCTGACTTTTCTGTACAATCCCTGACTTTTCTGTATCTCCAACTAGAACAAACCACTTTACATGTGTACATTTGACTGCTGTGCTCAGTGGACTATAAAAGCATCAAGGTAAAATACTTTCCCACTTAATTTTTTTTTTTTTTTTTGAGACGGAGTCTCACTCTGTCACCAGGCTGGAGTGCAGTGGTGTGACCTTGGCTCACTGTAACCTCTGCCTCCTGGTTCAAGCAATTCTCCTGCCTCAGCCTCCTGAGTAGCTGGGACTACAGGCACACACCACCACACCCAGCTAATTATTGTATTTTTAGTAGAGATGGGGTTTCACCATGTTGGCCAGGATGGCCTTGATCTCTTGACCTTGTGATCCACCTGCCTCGGCCTCCCAAAGTGCTAGGATTACAGGTGTGAGGCATTGCACCCAGCCTCCACTTACTTAATTTTTAAAATGAGCCTGTTAGGTAACAATATTAAGCACACCGCTATATGTGTGTAATATAATATTTTTATATTGTAATATATTATTTGACTTTTACTTGTAATTGTTAGCAACCATTTGTAAAATACCTAATTTGATGCTAGCACTATAGTAAGCAATTTACATGCATTAGCTACTCAATCTTTACCATAAACCAATGAGATATATGTTATACCATTTTACAGATGAGAAAAGTGAGTCTATTGCAACCCAGGTGTGACTGATCTCAAAGCAGATGGAATTCCCTCCATATTCCATACAAGAATCTTGAAATACTAAGTATCCTGAGTATTTCACAGTATTTAGAGCTGGGACTAGCATCGACAGTACATAGCAAATAGTCAAGTCACATTGAGAAGCTTGATTTTCTGAAACACTCATGTTGGCATTCTTAATTTTCATTATCCCACATTACATAGTTACCAGTGTTGCCTTTCATTCATACACCAATCGATATCCTAATTGGTCTGCCTCAAACCTGGAAGCAAATTGCTTGGCAAAGGGAGAGGGAGAGCTGAAGATGGATGTGTTTAAAAGGGCTGAGTATGCAGAGTTGCTGAGCAAAGGAGAGCTCTGCCCCTGTGTCTCCTCCTTGTGTCTCACCTGAAGCTACATATTTCTGTTGCTGTTCTTCAGTCAGCCTCTCATTATTTACAGTTGTCCTCTAAGGGAATCAGAGCTCACTCTATTCCATCTTTTTGACTTTTGAATTAATTTTCCTAATTGGTAGAGAGAGGCCATTTGGGATACAAAACCACTTTAGTGCCTAGCCGGGAAATTTCTGAAAGCTCTGTCAATGGAAGGAGTGTCGAGGGACTT
This sequence comes from Pongo pygmaeus, assembly GCF_028885625.2. Taxonomy (NCBI): domain Eukaryota; kingdom Metazoa; phylum Chordata; class Mammalia; order Primates; family Hominidae; genus Pongo; species Pongo pygmaeus. The sequence continues at coordinate 67,583,493 of NC_072390.2, forward strand.
GTCCAAGTTGATGTTCAATTCTTTCAGCTTCTCTAGATCAGTTCTTTTCTCTCGCATAGCATGTCTTTCATGTATTATATTCTGATGCCATTATAAACTAGCCAAGGGAAAAAGGACAATGTTTGACCTCTGCTTACATGGACTCACAATGCAGACTGTGCAAAACAAGACTGCAGGGCTAATACCACAGTCAGAGAGTTCAAGAAGTTCTGAAAACCATGGGAACCAGTGACGTGTTCAAAACTGAACTTTAATTCTACAAGGAAGAGAGAGCAGAGGAGAGAGAACAAGAAAGCAGAAAAGGACAAAGCTTCAAGAGACCACCCTGGCCACCTGGCGCCACTTGGGGTCTGGGGTGCTTGATGGCCTCTTAATGTTTTGAAGCACAGCCGGCAGCATGAGGAAGGCATGAGATATAGGGCAGCCCCCATGCACTTGGATCCTTTAGTTTCAGCTTCCAGCAGGGAAGTGCTTAATTGCATCCGTGATTGAGATGATCATTTTTATTGTGTTCAGCCCAGAGCTAAGGAGAGGGGGCCCCTCCTCAGGCAAGTTTTGAATTTCAGGTTATTTGTCATCTCTTAGCCATTATCAATGGTGCTGTTACTGTCATCATCATTATCATCAGAAGGGAAGTGTTAAGCCTATAATTACATGTGGCACTGTGCTAAGTGTGATACAGGGAAGCACTTGGTTCTTGCCGGCCAGATGTGCATAATCAAAACACACTCTGTGTCAGGGCAGACCAAAAGTACAAGTTTTGCACAGAAAGGAAGATGAAAACACTGAGTAAATAAGCAGGTCTTATGAAGATAGAATTGCCTGGGTTCTATTTTAGGACTACAAACTATCATCTGGGGACTTACAGTCTGTTTAAATACTACCTCTAAACTACTGCTATGTTCCTGGCACAGCCCTAAGTACTTTATATGAATCTTATTTAATCCTTGCAACAGCCTTATATGACAAATGCTATGACTATCCCTAACCTACTTACCAGGTGGCAATGTTAAGGACACACTACTAGTAAGAGGCAGAACAAAGATGCTGAACCAGTCTATCTGACCACAGGGTCCATGGCAATGATAACTGCATTAAAATCCTCTCAGAGCCACTGCAAACTTTCATAGCAAATACATTTTCATAGCAAATACACTTTGGGGCCAGACTTTTAGTGCATTGCATTATTTGAAAATTTCAATGAACATTGTGTTAATGATCATATAAAACTCAGCTAAACAGACAAAGCAACAAGAGGAGCAAGAAAGAATGAAGCAATTTATTTAGGGTAGTAGAACTTTTGAAATTAGCTCTGTAATACTTTTTAAATGCTATAATGTTATAAAAAGAAAGAAAATACAGAACATAGGTAGAAGGGCATACTGAACTGGGAAGGAACTGCTATATCGGGAAAAAGAACAACATTATCTGAAGGATGAGTGAGTGAGTTGAGAGGCTGCAATAATTTGGATAAGCATCTCATCCATTTGAATTCTGATTATTTATAGGCACACTCATCCCTAATCCTAATGTTGGATTACTGACTATTAGGTTCTGATTATTCCATTAAAAGGATTCAATGATTGCATGTTAATTAAGGATTCTTCCAAGTTGATACTAATATACCAATAATTCTATCCTCTCTCTCTGACAATTTACTTTGAGATTCCATTTATTTAAAAGAGAAATGTTACGGATATAAAAGATGTTGTCTTTGATAGTCAAAATGAACTTACTAATTTGTTTCTTTAGTTTTCTGTTAGTTTGCTTTAGAAGTTGGACAGTTCCAGCTTCTCTCCAAGGAGTATGTATCTTATCCACATTGAATTCCTTATTCCATCTAAGATATGACTGCTACATAGGAGGAAATGCTGGATAATGGAAAGATTATTGGACTAGCAGTTAGGAGTACTGGATTCTAGCCTCTCTTTGCTACATCTACAAAAGCAATTACAGGAAGTCCCTCAATCTCCTTAGGTTTATTTTGTTATTTCCAAAGAATCTGGTTGGGTTATACCAATGATTCTCAAAACTCACTGTGGATTAGAATTACTCAGAAAACATTTTTATCATATATATATAAAATATATATATCTGCTATCAGGGAACAATCGTGCATAAAAAATAAACAAAAACACTACATTTTTTCTTTTCTTTTTTTTTTATTGTTGTTTTTGAGACCAAGTGTCACTTTATTGCCCAGGCTGGAGTGCCGTGGCATGGTCTCAGCTCACTGCAACCTCCACCTCCTGGGGTCAAGTGATTCTTGTGCCTCAGCCTCTTGAGTAGCTGAAATTACAGGCACCTGCCACCACACCCAGCTAATTATTTTTAATATATTTTTAGTAGAGACAGGGTTTTACCATGTTGGCCAGGCTGGTCTCAAACTCCTGACCTCAGGTCATCCATCCACCTCAGCCTCCCAAAGTGCTGGGATTACAGGAGTGTGCCACCACGCCCGGCCAGCACTACATTTTTTCTGAGGCTCACTTTTGATGGCTGCTGGGAACTCCTGTAGTCCTTTACCCCCAACTAAAACAGCACTCCTAAAAGTGAATTGGGTTAAGCCAGTATGTTGGCTGTGCTTAGGATTCTTGGCCATTCATACAGAACCTTAATGTGTCATCAATCTACCATCCTCCTCCCACCCCAGTCACCCACTGACATTCCATACTGATTCCTTCTCGAAGGAGCTGTCTTTTCTGGATTAGTTCATACATGCAGGAGAAGGAGTTCTGGCTTAGAATTCAGGCTATCTGAGTTCTCCTTCTAGCCCTGGCCCTGACTAGGTCTGTGATTTCAGCATACAACTTACCCTTCAGTGCCTCTGTTTCCTCATCTGTAAAAAGAAGGGGTCCTTTCTTGCTCTTCAACTCTATGATCCCTGCTCAGACCTTGGGAGCCACTGCAGTGTTCAGCTGCTCTCAGTTTACTGTTTTCTGACTCATTCCTCTGCAGGGGCCCTTGCAAGGCCCTGGACTGCCTGCCCCATACCCTCAGGCTATGTCTGACTGCTGCGGAGCAGCGAGATCCCAGGGGGCTCCTCTTTTCTTTCCTTCTTTGCCTATGAAACAAGTAATCTGGCATGCTGGCAATCAGCAGCACCTTGTGAAGCCAGGGCTTTTCTGGGCAACACAATTCCGAACCTGTCCTCTTGCTCACTTGTCAACCCATGATGGACAGTAAAGGGAAGAGGAGGGCCTTTGACTTCACTGGTGGGCAGGGGAGGAAGCTCTTGAAGACATAAAGGGATATGACTCTGGCAGCTGCTCTGCTTGTTGAAACCTTGGTATTCTTACATGTGGCTTGTGATTGAGGTTCTGACTCTTGTACTTGGCATGGTCTTTTGTGTGATGGATGGTAAATATAAGTAAGTCTGATGCCTAATTAAGAACACCGTACAATTACCCATGTCCATACAGATGATGTGGCTGTCAAGAAAAGGCTTCACCTGGAAGAGGGACGAAGATAGGATTTTATACTGGACTGTCATGGGAAAACATCAGCATCTTCCATTTAACTCCAGGAGCCTCATAAAGACTATGTCCTAGCTCCCTGTAGTCCCCCTTGTTTATGCATATGATTTGACTTTCCTTCAGTTTCTCTGAGCATTCTGCTATTTCAGTGATAGGTAACCATTTTTTCATCTTGAAACTGTTCTAAAATTTGCACTTTTTGATAGTTCTTTAAAGATGGCCCTGAGGCATTAAAAACAGGGAAAAGGATGGGCTCATAGATGGGAGGCTAAATGGAATAACAAGTGACCGAGAACCAAAATATTATACTACTCCCCTCGCCCCGCCTGCCTGCCAAGTATGATCTGCCTGTTCATCTGTGTCCAGTAAAGTGTAACAAGTATCAGACTACATGAATGAATCCTCTCCCTGCTGAGAACTGACCGCAAGAGGGCTCCTGGGAACAGAAGTCCACTGAGCTTCTGCAGATTGACCGAGAGTTGTCTAGATTTGTAAACAGGATGAGAAAGAGACTATTCCACAACCTTTAGTGCAGAGGGGAATGTGATATTTAGTAGAACAAGGCCCATAAAGCTAAATAAAAATGTTTTATTTTAGGTCATTAAACTGTATGTCATATAACCTTTAAAACAGCCTGCATTATAAATCAGCAGCTCAGGTTTATAGGGTAGCTTATCATTCATTTAACAGGCACAATGATAGCACTTGAGGCTTGGGTCACTCCTTACGTCTTTCTAAATTAAGAGAATTTCCAAATTTCTTTTTTTTTTTTTTTCCAAAAAAAGGAAGCTCATTCTCTGTGGGCTTCTGCTACCCCCAGCCCAGTGTTCAGCCACAATGCTTCTCACTGTGGCGGCAGATACTAACATTCAGATGCTCAGAAAACACAAGCAGTGAACCGTCATCCAGAGAGTACAGGTGGTCTCTAAGGGAGAACTTTGAGAGCCTCAAAACTACATTTATGTGTGATGGACAAACATATTGCATGTCTCCAGCGGACTTTCAACCCAGAATACCACCCATCTTAGGGTTTCACTGGTGCTGTTCTTCCACAGATAAAATACTTAAAAGACATATTTATTTAACTTTTTTTGCAGAAACACGAGATGATATAAATGGATGCCAAATCGAAGAAGCAGTACCCAAAAGTACATTCTGCATAAGTCCACATACATCAAATTCAAAAACAGGCAGAACTTTTAATGCCACTGAAAGATACATTTAAAAATGGTTAAAATTATAAATTTTATAGTATGTCTATTTTACCTCACACACAAAAGAACAAAAAACCAAATGCCTAAAACCAAAACCTCAGCACAGTTAATCTAATGAGTGACAGCTCAGGAGATTAGCTTCCATTGGGATTATCAATGACTGCAAGGAGGCATGAGCGGGCCTTCTGGATACACAGAAGTTTCTGTTTGTCATCTGAATGTTGGCCTTACAGCTGGCTCACTTTGGCAAGATTTATCGAGCTGTATGCTATGGCAAGCTTACTTTTCTAGGTTAAGTGTTTTGCTTCAGTAAGACATTTATCAGAAAGTAAGAAGGTGCTAAAAAAAATCTTAGTTGATTTGATTTAATTTGACTGGGGTATTGGTCACAAGTATGAAAATTAATTCTATTCTTCAGGTGCCACAGGTATTTGGGCAGAGATAATTGAATAAAATAATGTCAGTGAATAATATTTCTACTTTTTCCTTGCAAAAATCAAATTTGGTTTAAGAATGACAGGGCAAGGTTTTGTCGCATTTTGACCACAGCATTGCCACCCTTTGAAGTTGCCTTATTTCTTTGAAGCTGCCTTATTTCTTTGAAGCTCTGAAAGCACATGGTAGCTGCAACAATATAGAGAGGGCTAGTCTAATGGTCTGCTCTGAGTTACATGGCATGTAGGCTGTTTTCCTTAAAAGTCCTGCCTCTGTGTGGCTCTGTGGGATAGTGAGCTTCCTGTCATCTACTGGAGGCCAGAGAATAATCTAGAAGGGATGCTCTGCAGAGGCTGCTTATATCGCAGAGACGTTGAACAAAATTATCTATAATGTCCCATTTAATTCCAAGATTCTGTTTCTACCATTCTCTAGGCATTTATAGACAATGTTTATTAAATATGGGCCCTCATCTCTGTGTCAGTTTCTTCTTCGGTAACTTTGTGAAGGCAAGTCCTAAAGGTTAAAGAAAATTAGCATTCCTTTTAGGACACTCGTATTGGTCTTTTAACGCATTTCACAAACTGGGTGGCTTAAAACAAGACAAATGTATTCTCTCACAGCTGTGGAGACCTCAAGTGTGAAATCAAGATGTCAGCAGGTCCATTTTCCCTCTGAAAACTCAGGGAAGAATCCCTCCTTGTCTCTTACAGCTCCTGATGGCCCCAGCCACCCTTAGGACTCCTTGGCTTGTAGCTGCATCACTCCAACCTCTGCTTCTGTGGCCTTCTTCCCTGCATGTCTGTGTGTCTCTGTGTCCTTTCTTCCCCCTACAGGTACCCTAGTCATTGGATTTAGGGCCTACCCTAAATACAGGATGATTTCATCTCGAGATCCTTAATTATGTTTGTGAAGATCCTGTCTCTAAATAAGGTCACAGTCTGAGGTTCCGGGAGGATATAATTTGGGGGATGACAGTATATTCAAACTATTGCCAACACCTTCTTGGAAAGAAAAAGAAAAAAAAATCAACATTAAAAACCTGCAGGGTATCCAATAAATGTGAAGTGAGTGCTTGAGAGAATAAAGCATTGAGTCCACTCTCAGGAAGGGTGAGGGCTCCGATGGGGAGGTTATCCACATGTCCATTTGTTCAGTGAATTATTATTGGGCCATGAGCTATACCAGGCACTCTGTTAGGTACTGAGTGTAGAGCAGTGAAATAAAGAAACAGAGACCATCCTCATGGCACTTATGGTCCAGTGGGTGAGATCAATATTAATCTAAGGAACAAAAAAAAAATGATCACTGCAAATTACTAAAAAAATACAGTGCAGCATATCATTAGAGAGAATTATATTGAGAAGAGGGCCAGCTTTTGATGTGCGGTCTGCCAGGAAAGTTTTCTCAAAGGAAATCATATTTAAGCTGAAACCAGAGGATGAGTAGGAGTTAGCCAGGTACCAACTGGAGAAGGACACTCCAGGTAGGCAAAGTGGTGAGTTCAAGGGCCAGGATGGAGGTCACCGTGGCTGGGATACAGTGAGCAAGGCCTGGCAGGGCATGGGATAAGGAGTGAGTGCCTGGAGCCTCATGAACTCCTGGCAGTTCACACTCAGGATTCGGGGGTCCCTGCAACAAGAAGACCCAGAAAGTTAGAAGAAGAGGAATGGCAAGCTCTGAATTCCAGATGACTCCCCTGCTTGATGTGGAGAAGCGAGGGACCAAAAAGTGACCCCAGCAGGCTAGATATGATACGGTGGCGTAGGCAGCTGGAGCAGAGACCCTGGTGCCAGGAACCATTAGAAACATATTCCTGCTACTGCAGCCAGTCAGCTGACCAGTGTATTTCCTAGGCTGAGAGGAAAGTATGGCTCAATAGAGATGTGTACAACTCCATCATCCATAGGGAATTGACTTTCAAAATGATGAAATAGAAATAATTTTCAAGTAGCTGTTATCTAAAACTAACAAAGGGGGTTTTACTTGAGTACTATGAATACTCTATGCTCATTTGTTATTAAATTTTTGAAATTATTTTCCAGTTTGGAATGTAGATCCAGAATTTGATATATGTGGATGAGCATGTGCTAAAATGGCCGTGGTGTTAGCTAGTTAAGATCCGGAAGTGCTATTACACAGGATGGGAAGGGCCTCCTAGAGAAGTGAGAGTCTCTCAGACCTAGAAATACTGGCACATGATACCTCTGAACCCACGGAGTACCCAGTATACACCACCAGGAAGCTGTGTGGCACACTGTTTTTAAATCTCAATTGAAGCAGTCTTTGACAACAACCTTTGTTTTCTATCTAGGGAGTATCTAGACTTTAGGTGAATGAAGGGGAGATGAAAGGTGAGAAACGTAAAGAAAAGTGTGTTCTAATTATGAAAATAATTTGTATGACCATTTAACTTGTGACACAGAGTTCTCCCTGTGTGGTTACCAATTCTGTACTTGCAGGTACAAGTCTATTTGATGTACCAGGTGCACATGGGACCCCTTCCTCGGGATTTCTTGACATGCTGCTGTTTCCTACTCCTCGTATCATTGGCTGGGAGAATGTTCACAACAGACTCTGGAAAATGAGTTCATCCTCCTTGCAGATAACCACCTTATAGATGAATCACATTGTCTTCCCAGCAGAAGCCCTCTTGTCTGAAGGATATCTAGTGTTATGTGCGTGTGTACCATTCCAACCTCAGCCCCTCCCCATCCCTTTAAAAAGATGTGCAGTGTATAATCCCTATAGGTAATGTAGGAAAAATCTGGGTGTGAGAGGTGGGATGGGGCAGAGAAGGCCTTGGCAGAGGGCCCCAGTGCCCATCTGCATAATATTGTCCACATGAGTAACTTGTTTCCATTGAAATCAACAGGACCGTATGGCAATGTTCAAATCTGAAATTATTTCCAATGGATTCCTGTGTAGTTACAACTCTATACTTGGAATCTTTGTGATTTCAATTTGGAAAGTCATTCAAGTGAGTAATTTAATGTTGGGCTGTTCCTTCTGTTTTCCCTTCAAGCTCAAACAATTCTCAAAATAATGATATTATAAGCAAACTTTGACTGTGCCTAACAGGACAGTGAGGGGTTACAGTTCTGTTTGTTCCAAATATAAACTATCAGGTCAGATTTGACTTTATCAACTAGGCACTGGGTTTTATGAAGACAAATCCGACTTGTGTGAAGCCAACTTTTAACTCCTAGATGATATCTTACCTAGAAAGAGATAGTCTGATTTATCTTCCAATGTACAATGGACGGTTTTCCTAAGGCACAGTGAGGAGGACTTCACTAAGACACATATCACAACGTTTCTCCTCTTTCATGCCCCTTAAGCACCCTAATTTTTCTCTAAAGACGATGGTCTCCTGGTTACAGAGGTACCCCAAATCACTTTTTTACAGTAAGTAAATGGCCAGGCACAGTGGCTCATGCCTGTAATCTGAACACTTTGGGACACCGAGGCAGGTGGATCACCAGAGGTCAGGAGTTCCAGACCAGCCTGGCCAACATGGTGAAACCCCATCTCTACAAAAAATACAAAGATTAGCCAGGCATGGTGGCAGGCACCTGAATCCCAGCTACTCGGGAGGCTGAGGCAGGAGCATCATTTGAACCTGGGAGGTGGAGGTTGCAGTGAGCCGAGACTGTATCACCGCATTCCAGGCTGGGCCACAGAGTAAGACTGTGCCTCAAAAAAATTAATAAAATAAATGATAACTAAATAAAATAAAGTAGGTAAAATGCACATTGCATTCACGTCTATGACAGTTGTGTGTGCACATGGATTAAAGAGGTCTAGAATTCTAAAAGGCTTGCTACAAAACATCATTCCCTTGCTGTTCTACCTCCAGTCTACTCCCCCTCCCAAAAGGAACCACTTTGAATTTCAATACAAGATTATTAGGGAATTGTGCTCTAAATCTCTAAGGAACATGCTTATATTGTTCCTTTTTAAACTTTTTTCCAGCTTAGACTTTATCTGCTAACTTCCATCTGTGGCAGAGGTAGAGATGGCTTCCTTTCCTGTCTTTCACCATTCACCTCCACCCTCAATACTCCTTCTTCTCATCCTCAGACTCCCAATAAAGTTATATCTTAATTTGTTTAGATCAATATTCAGTGTTCTCACTACTGAGTTACAACATACTATGGTTATTATTTATGTAGTATAATTTCCACTCTCCCAACCCCCACTCCAGAATTCATAATTATCTTGTGCTTTGTTTTCATAGCTTTAACATACTTATGTCTTCATCATCTGCCTATTCGATTGGTGCAAAAGTAATGGCGGTTTTTGCAATAATAAATGTCCTCCCAATTGTTCAGACGCATCTGTCCATTTCTTCTTTTTGAGGAACTCTCAGAGACTCCTGACCTGCCCTCACCTGGAAGGGTTGGCTGCTACACACTGAGCAGTGAAGTCACTAAGGGTCTCCTTTCACCACCATTTTGAGGATTTCCTGTACTTCCCTTTCTTACTGCTTTACCAACTTCCTGACTCTCCTGTCTGCTGTGTTCCCTCCTTTTGGTGGGTTATATTTTTCAGTAGCTTCTTGAGAAAGGATTCATGGGGGCTAAAATTAAAATTTTATGTGTTAGAAAATGTTTTGGTTCCATTTTCTCACCTAATTTGTAGTTTGGTTAGGTATGCAACTCTAGGTAAGGAAATGTTTTCTTCCAGAATTTGAGAGCGTAGCTCTATTGTCCTCTAGCTTCCAAGGCTGCTTTTGAAAAAGTCTGATGAATTCTGGTAGCTAATCCTATTAGATTAGCTATCGCTACCCCTCCCTCCCTTTCTCTCACTCTCTTTTGTCTGCAGTGATCTGAACTCTCATGATATTGTTTGTTTGTCTTTTTGCTCTAATTCTTAGGCTGTGTCTTTAGATTCAAGTGAAATATTTCTATTGGCAGTAAATAATAATAAAAATATTCCAAAATGCAGCCATAATAAATTAGACACAGAATTCAACACAAATACCATTCAGACACTTTACTAGTAATCATGCCATTAAGGATGACACAAACCCTGTCTGTCATTGCCTAGTAGGATAATTATTGCAGATCAGTGAGGAGCCAGAACACCAAGGCATTGTAGAATGCCAACAGTAGGCTGGAATGTAAAGGAGGAAAACCTAGAAAAGAGCAGGTATGGCTTCAGCAGTCCCTCAGACATAATTACCATTCCCAAAGGGACAGGAACACCATATTTAAAGCATTCATCTAACTTATAGAGGGTGAGGCTTGGCTGTAGGAGGGCCCTTCAGCCGGCAAACCTGAAGTCAGACGAATCACTCAGCATGGCTTTGGAGTGTTCTGTCTGAGGCCAGAGTCAGGCTCATAAGGGCTTCTTTGCATTTTAGGGGCCCAGCCAAGTAGACAAATGCAAGGAAGGCTTTATATCCCAGAGTAAGGAATTGTGGCATAAATCAAGAAGGCAATGCTGAAAACCCAAATTACACAGATGAAATGAACCAGAGAGATAAGGGCAAACGCAAGCCTAAGCTGACCCTCAGGCATCCTAAGTGCTTGATCTGAGATGACATGATTCATAGCTAACCCCACCAGCTGTGAGCCACTCATAAACAACCAGTCTGTCAACACTGTCTCAGAAGTGGGAAGAGTTGATTCTACAAGCTGAAAATCTTCAGAGGTACAGATGAGTATCCTAAGAAGATCCAGCGAGGGGCAATAGTGAGTATTTCAGACCTCTAGAGACTACCCATCACTTTCACACCAGATATCAACTTTATTTTACCTTTCATGGATCCCATTCTCTTGTTTCCATAGATCTTTCTCTTATACCTTTTTTTAAAAATACAGAGTCTCACTCTGTTGCCCAGGCTGGAGTGCAGTCGTGCAATCAGGGCTCACTGCAACTTCGGCCTCCTGGGCCTAAACAATCCTCCTGCCTCAGCCTCCTTAGTAGCTGACACTACAGTTATGTGCCACCACATCCTGTTATTTTTTTTATTTTTTTAATAGGGATGAGGTCTTGCTATGTTGCCCAGGCTGGTCTCAAATTCCTGGGCTCCAGTGATCCTCCCATCTCAGATTCCCAAAGTGCTGAGATTACAGGTGTGAGCCACTGGGCCCGGCCTCTTACCTCATTTTTAATCCTATCTCAATAGCCAGTTTTATCTTACCTGTACCCATATTTCCAAAAATTTGCCTAAATTTCCTGTGGTTGCTCAGAACTTTACAGCTCTCCTCAATGTCAAATTGTAACTTGAAATTGAACCTGAAATCTTCCTAAGATTTACCAACAGACCAGCATGATCAGTACATCCTGGTTATTTTTTGTCCTTTGGCAACCATTTGTATGCTTATTAAAACTTGTCTCCCTCTTTCATAGCAGCCTAAAGTTTTCTTGAAGCAAAGGCTGTCTTTCATTCATCATGTCACTCAAACACCCTATACACACAGCATAAGCACAGGTAAACCAGCACAGTGAGTAAACCTGGCTCCATCTGACCCATTCTACACAATTTCTTCCCCTAGACGGAGTCTTGGTGTTCACTACCAAGGAAGCCTAACCCTGGAAAAGGACCCGTGGGCAAATAAAGCTGTTTTCTCTTCCAGGGATGTTTCCATTTGAAACTTGAGCTTGATGGCCACATCTTTCTCACCAAATAAAGGAATAGCTAACTATGAGGGTTATTTTCTTCACCAGGGAACCTACCTGATCTCTTTCAAGGCATTCCCTGTAGGCAGCTTCCCACTAGGCCACAAAAACCAGTGTCTGTCATGATTGATTGATCAAGAAATACCTGCTCACAGAGGGCCACACTTCCTCTGAGGCTCGGGCACCTTTTTCAGGAGGGAAGGAATGCTAGACTCAGGGAAAGGGCTCCTGACCATGAAATGCTCAGAAAGGTGGTGTGTGCCAGGGTCAGAGCACTGCTGAGAGCGGCAGTGATCAGTACACATTCCATTTCCCTCTGTGCCCAGCACTGCCCCTTGAAGTCTCTGTTCTGTCTTTTCAGAATGGAAAAGATTAGAGAACAACAAGTTGCTCAAAAGCTTCAAGTTCTTGCAAGAATGTCAATTGGGTTAGACGGTGACATAATAGAATGTTCATATGGCAATTCCTTACAGAATAATGATCCCAAGTAATATCACCTATTGCTACAGCCTGTGCACAGGCTGCCACACATAAAGAAGCTGGCAGTACGTGATAGGCAGTGGGAGAAGCTGAAGGTGTTACTAGGTGATGAGAAAGATGGTGTAAATACCATGTCTTGGTTTATGGGGGAGGTGTTGCCTGTGGAGGAGATATGCGGCTCATGGGAGAGGGTGGTTTTATCTTACTAGGAGTAAAGACTCTTAATGTGTTCAACAAGGTTGATGATTTTGACTAAGATGGCATAGCCAATACATATTACAGAGGAAAAAAAGACTGGATAAGGCAATTGAGATAGGAAACATAAACTGGAAATGAAATACATATCAGTATAGATCAGTTCACACTTGAGTCATGCATCAAATGTTCATGGTTTAGCCTGGCACTAGTGGGTCTTGATCCACCACCACTTCTCTATATGCTTTTATGAACACTCTTACACTTTTCAAAATCTTCTTACATACATTATCTTATTTATTAGGGGAAACGGAATGAACTACTAATATCATTCCCACTTTAAAAATAAATAAATGGAAGGACAGAGAGATTAAACTAACTGCTCAAGGTCACACTGATAGCAAGTGATCACATTTTGACCAATATTGACCGTGATGAATGACCAAGTGTTGAACACTTACTACAGGTAATATGTTAATTCCCAACAGCCCTAGCAGATGAGTAGTGACATTATTCCTGTTTTGTAGAAAAGAAGTATACGTGGCTTGCTAATGTCACACACAGCTGGCAATGGCAGAGATTAGGTTTAAATCTAGATATGCTTGCCTCCAGAGTCTGCAATCTTAACCCCTATCCTTTCTCTCTGTAATCCAGCAGTTTGCCTCCTCTTGGAAGAATCTAGTGATTCTTGCATAGTAATTGTGACTTTTCTATTAAACCCCATCTCTTTCTACCATGGTACCTTCATTTTAATTGATTTCACTATTTGTAGCATCATCTCACACTTTTTCTGTTAGTCACTTTTAAAAAGTATTATTCCATACACCCCACCTGTCTGGTCTCACAATGCACCTGATTCTCTAGCATTATTTATATACTTCTCCCTTCCTTCTCTAGTTATTTGGAAATATTTTTAAGGCAGAAACAATGTTTTAATTTTATATTACATTTTATTGTTTTTGCATTGAAACCCAGGTCTCCCAACTCCAAATGTAATACTTTGATCAAAACCACAGGCTCTGAAGTCAGGAAGACTCAACCAAGTTCATGTTCTGACTGCCACTAACTGAATGGGTGACTATGGCCAAGCTATGTGGTCTCTCTGACCCAAAAATTACTCATCTGTAAAATGGAGCTAGCCAAATCATAGATCAGAGGTGAGGAATATTCTAGGTCATGTATAAGCTATTCTACATAGTGAGTAGCAGATTTAGAAATGACTCAATAGAAACTGCTATTGGTGTTATCATCAGTATTAATTATAGTTATGAAAAGAAAGCTGCCAGCTTTGGAAAACTCCTAATGCTTAAAATTTCTCTTGCTTAGGAAATCTCTGGGTGTTTTCTAGAGTCTAATAAATAGGGATGTCTCTCATATAACTCAGATGGTTTGATAAAAGCCATTTCTTGAATATGATGCTGGAGTCAGTAGATAGGTTGTCACAGCAATAATAGATATATCACAGTCAATAGAAAACCATAAGAAATGGAAATCCAAAGTGATTGGTTATAGAAATGAAAAATTACTTTTCCCTACCTTGAAAACAGGTGATGTCTTTCAGCCATTTACTGTCATTGGATAATGAAAATAGTACTATTTTTGTTAAAATAACTGTGACTGACCAATTCCTTTTTGTAATATGTTCAATGGGAAATTTCTTAGTTTTCTGAGACCATTCTGGGCTAATAAATTAGAAAGTTTCCAAGAGTTGGGATAAGGACTTTGAAATGTCATGACCTGTTTCAACATGAAGCTGACAGTGTAATGAATAACAGAGTTTCAGGATCCTGAAACTTTGATTGCTTTCCTTTTCTTATTTGCTTTATTCATCTCAGAGAAGAAAATGATCCACATTTGTAAAATCACCTTATCCTGCAGTTGGACATTAAACATTTATTTTAAACATTAAAACTGCTGAGCTTGCGAGTTTATGACCCACAGATACTTCTATTTATTTATTTTTAAATTTTAATTTCTTTATGTTGAAATTGCAAAATCCAGTGAATCAAAGGAAAATGATACCTGGAAGCTGTGACTTTTCATGAAGTGTAACCAAATGCAGCTGGTCAGGAGAGCATGAAGCAGGGATTTTGTTGGTGGTGCCTGCTGGAATGGCAGGGCTGAAATGTACACATTTTTTATTGGATGCTTTATGGTTTGGTTATGTTCGGATTATGGTTTTTAAAATATCTTTGGGTTTTGAAAACCCAGAACAATGTATTCGTAATCCATGGTCCATCAGCTTTATTGTGGCTTTCATTTTCTAGAGAAAGAGTGGTTTTGCATTTGCAATGAATTAGCTCTTTATTTTCCCAACTCTCCCATTTCATTATAGTGATACAATCTATTCACCTAATGATAAACAATTTTTTTTCCAATTCTTGGTCAGTGATTGGATTACACTAAAGGAATTTTGTTTTCAGGGTGTTGGTGTGTATCCGTAAAACAATATAAATTTTGTATTGATGAGGGAATTGCCTTTCCTATTTAATTATGATTGTGGGCCCCGTCTCGTCTCTCTCTCTCTCTCTCTCTCTCTCAATGAATAAAATAGAGAACTATTGTGAAGAGATAATAAGCTACTAAAAAGCATTCAGTAGTTGTTACTGTTATAAATTATTCACTCCCTGTGGCTTTAGAAATAAAGTTCTTTATCTTTTCAGAGGCAGCTCAAGAGTAGAGGCATTTAGGAGATCTCTCACCGAGTGGGCAGACTGAAGATTTCTCCCTGTACTGTTATTGCTTATGTGCTCCATCTCTTAGGGCAAAGTAGTTTGCCTTTCTTCTCCCAAGATTGTTATACATGAAAATATAAAGATCATTGTATTTTGATGCATCTTCCAGGAATGCTGAGAGGTAATGAAAAGAGACAAGTACAACCCATATGAGAGATCATTTCCTCAACTCTTTGTTAAGATAGATGCATTGTAAATGGGAACATACTGTGGTGTATTGGCAGGCAGGTCATCCGAGTCTCTGGATGTAGAGAATTACAATGTGCCTCTGTTATGTCATTTATTTTGTACTCACATAAGCAATTGCAGGAATGCACAAGCTAACATATCAGTTATGAAAGAGATCAAATGAGGGCCTACGGATGAATGAGTCTCCTTAGCCAATAGTTGACAGTGCTTAGAGTCCTGAAGGATGATTTCATTGACTTGTTGCATCCTTCATGCAAACAAGGATTCGACAGCTGTCAAAAGGGCAGATTGGTCTCTAGAATCTCCAGGGATCTATGTGAATAGTGTCTGTTTGGAGAAGTGATTAGAAATATTAATGGGCTCTGAAAACAAATCAAAAAGCATGTACCTCTAAGACCTGGCTCCCTATAGGGTCAAATTCAGGAAAATTGGATTTTAACAATTGAATTTGTTTTGGTTCCTTTTTAAAAATTTAAGCGTAGTCTCTATTTTGAATAAAACTGTTATAAGAGAGAAAAGTAAGCTTTACTGAAATAGGCAGTAGGTAGGGCTGAATTTAGTATTCTGTTTTATTGTTGTTGTTCCTTATTCGCTTGCTTTGTGATTATGCCTAAATCTAGAAAGCCCAAACGAAGCATCATTCCCTTAACATTTGTCTTCTCTTTCCTTTTATTTTTATTTATTTATTTATTTATTTGAGACTGAGAGTCTTGCTCTGTCGCCCAGGCTGGAGTGCAGTGGGGCAAACTCGGCTCACTGCAACCTCTGCCTCCTGGGTTCAAGTGATTCTCCTGCCTCAGCCTCCTGAGTAGCTGGGATTACAGGTGCCCACCACTACACCTGCCTAATATTTGTATTTTTGGTAGAGATGGGATTTCATCATGTTGGCCAGGCTGGTCTCGAACTCCTGACCTCAAATGATCCACCTGCCTTGGCCTCCCAAAGTGCTGGGATTACAGGCCTGAGCCACCATGCCCAGCCATTTGTCTTCTCTTTCAATGCACAGAAACAGGAACTATCTCTTTGCTGGGTTATATATTCAAATTTTAACACACCAAATTATTTCTTCTTGAGGGATTAAAGTTTTAGATAATGCTAAAGTCAGTGAAATAAATATTTACTGTTTTCAGAGCAAGAGGGGTTGAATGGAGAGCTGTGGCCCACAGTAGAATGGATATTTAAGAAGCATGTGGATGTTCCTGGTTAGAATGTTAATCCATATGAGGCAAATCTAAGGGTAGAACCACAGAACACTAGACCTGGAAGGATCTTAGAAATCACCTTATCCAAGCTATTTACTTTCAGAGGAAGAAAGAGACATGAAAAAGAGAGAACTGCCCAAGGCCACACAATCAGGATGAAATCATCAGGAGTAGAATTCAGGTTTCTTGGCTTTCATTGTTTTATAAATGTCTTGAAGCACTGACTTAAAAACTGAGTAAAATCCACTTATTTCAAAGAATATTTAATAGCAAAATTTCTAAATAACCTAGTAATGACTTGCAGTTTGTTTCAATGATTTTTTTAAAAAATAAATATTACCTATGATTATGTAAGAGTACAGGGCAGTGGTTCTCAACTGGGGAAGATTTTGCCCCTCCCACACCAGAGAACACTGGCAATGTCCAGAGACATTTTTGGTTGTCCCAACTGGAGAAGGAGAAGGGAAAGGTACTGGGATCTAGTGAGTAAAGACCAGACTATGCTAGACATCCTATAATGCACAGGTCAGCTCCCCACAACAAAGAATTATCCAGCCCATAATGTCAACAGTGCCACCATTGAGAAACCATGGCCTAGGTGCATGACCTTTGAGGAATGCAACAGCCTACTTTGTTCTTCTCTTTTCTTTTTTTCTTATTGATCTACCATGGTTCTAAGAAGAAATACCTATATATCACCATGGTTGATATTTGCAAAAAACTCTTGCAAAGTATGTGAACTATTGCAGATGTTTGTAAATCCTGAATTCCAAACATGGAACCCTTGTGTACTTGTTTTCTATAGTTAACGACTGGCACTGTTCAGTGACACTCAATCAGAGCTGATGCCGGCTATGAGTACAGCATGGCCATGCAAGCTGACACTGGCTGAATTCAAACCTTCTTAAGCAGATGAACATTTATATGTGGGGAGAGACCTAGAAGACAAACTGGAATCTGGAAGGGTTAGGATATTTGGCCTAGTCCTCACAGAGGGGCTATGTATGAGGCCTTCAAAGTTCACTGGTCCTGATAAACACTACAGTTTCTTGAGGGAAATCAGATAATGCAATAATGCACTGCACCCCAGGAATTAGGCATTTCCAGACTTCACTGGTTTTCTAGAGAAGTCTGCTTAATCATTATATCCTGTTGCAAACAAACCGCTAGACTGACAATACCACCCAATAAAAGAATAAAATTTGTCCATCTATCATTAAGATAATCGTTATTGATTAGTCTCCTTATAATTTTCTGCCTTTTGTTTTCAGATATTGGCTATAAATCACAGCCACAACAGGCACCGAGCCTGTGTTTGTGTCTATTATGTGGTCCTGATAAGACCGGGCAGCGTTTTTGACCTTCCTGATGCGAGTTATTGAGATTGATTGAAGCGCTTTGCTTGTCCTATCCTAGACACTGTGTAATTAATGTTTCATTATGTTAATACATGCAAATGTGAGAGTATGTGTTTGATTGGGAGGTGAGAGAACAAAAAGGATTAAAGAGTTCACTCCAAAGTACAAATTAATTTATTGCATTGCTAACTGGCCTCTGAGGAATGAGGGAGTAGGCTTCAAAATGAAAGGAAAACAATGCACAAAGAGAAAATGCTGTTGCAAGGCTGTCTTTCAGAGGTGGTGTAGTTAATGGTTACAAAACAGATATTCAGTCATATGACAGAGACCTTGCCTATGCAGTGGTTTCAGCATGTCTCCCTCCATAGTGAAAGGGTTTAGGACAGGGAAGCCAAAGAGTATTTTCTCTTTACATATACAAGCATTTATGCATAGACATAGTATATTAGAACCATACTATATTAATATAGTAGAGTGATCTTTCATATGTAAACAGTGATTGACTTCATGACATTATCTGAGGTATAGCAGGAAGGAAATTTTAACCCCCAAAAAACCCACCCACAGATCTACAATTATGTGCATATTACTGCATTTTCTTCCTTGTCTTCACAGTGATAATTTTGATTATTTCCCAATATATTAATATATGATGCTCTGTGATTTACTTATTTCCTTAATGTCAGACAATCAATATGTTTTTATTTGTCTGGATTTGCTATGATAGCAAATATTTTAATGAGCACTGTTTTTGTATATACAGTAATTTTTGTTCTATTGAATTATTTTGCTGTGATAGCTTCTTAGGAGTGGAATTACTAGAGCCTAAATCTTTTTATGGCTTTATATATGCATTGCTGTTTTAGAAAAATTCCCACTCCCAATATCTAGCATAGAGATTCAATAAATGGGTGCTGAATTTAAGGATGCCTAGACTTCTACTAGACTATCCTAACTCTTGAGGTTGCCATATTAAGTTGTTTTAGCTAATCGTTCCTTAATGTGGGTAAAAGCTACTGACTCCTCCCATACATACCCACGAAGTGATGCTATTTTGAATAGGTTTTAAAAATAAGAAGCAGAAGAAAAGGGTGTTTAGAATTTAAGACTCAGCCAGGAAGGGCAGGCTTGGATTGGAGAGAGAGTACTAATAGCACTCTGAAGTCACTGGATAACCAAGGAGAAGGGCTTTGAAAAAGTAAAGAATGCTAAAATAAACATGGATTGTGTCTTATCCAGGATTTATTCACTGGAGGTATTGCAGAGCAATCATTATAAGATATTCACAACCATTAGTATGTTCTGTAACTTCATTTATTGTTTATTTACTTTCATTTCTGATGATTACTTTAGAGCGGGGGCAGGGTGGGAATATGTGGTCATGCCCATTTCTTTTCCCACTGTCTATGGCTGCTTTCCTGCTACAATAACGAAGTGGAGTAGTTGGTCCATAAAGCTAAAAATAGTTAAATGGCCCTTTGCAGAAGAAAGTTTGCAGACCTCTGATATAGAGAAATAAATCTGACTGTCAGACATGGAGATTGAAGTCCAATACATTTCAAATTCATACTTATTCTTTGGGCAAATTATAATTTGTCACGTCCTCAGGCTCAGTTTTCTCCTCTCTAAAAATCAACATAACAATAATCACGTAGTTGGTAATCAAATCATGTAATAGGTTAAAGTATTAGTTCATTTGTTCTTCCCTCTTCTAAAAGAAAAAGTTCAAAAATGTAATCGGTATTTATCTAGTAGTTACGTTCATGCTGTCGTGATGTGTTCAGTTGAAGATCCATTAGACGATGTAAATTTTTGAGAGTATTTTGTATGAGTTAATAATTAATGTAACCAAAAAATGCTAAGTCAATCTTCTGTAAATGTCCCCTGTTTGTAGCTACAGCCACGCTTAACTGTAGGTTGCTGATGTCAGCATTGGCTGGGAAGGTTGTCTGTGTCAAAGCATCTGTGTCAAAGCATCAAACTCACCACTATTAAGCAAAATGGCATAGAGTTGTGAGTTACTGAATGTGATGGAGAAGGGTTCTCTCCTGTGATCCTAACTCCCATGCCTCGTTCTGCCATTATTCTTCATGGTCAAGACCAGTAGAGTTAATAGTGTCTAAATGTCTGCAGTCCTTTCTAACATGATTCATGTATCATTTTTTATAGTCACATTGCAAATTGACAAGGAAGTCAATACTTTGGTGATATTTGTTGGTTCACAGTTTCCTTCACTTCGACCCATCACATTTTTGATCATTTGGTCTCAGTTCGTTTTCAGCTACATGCCAGTGTAACTAGTCTACAGCCATCCCTTTCAAGTTAGTGTCAGGAGGTGCACCAATAAACACTGCCTTTTTTTGTTTTTTGTTTGAGACAGGATCTCACTCTGTTGCCCGAGCTGGAGTGCAGTGGCATGATCATAACTCATTGCAGCCTCAGACTCCTGGACTCCAGTGATCCTCTCACCTCACCCTCCCAAGTAGTTAGGACTAGAGCTGTGTACCACCACAACTGGCTGATTTTTAAATGTTTTTGTAAAGACAGGTTCTCGCGATGTTACCTAGGGTGGTCTCAAACTCCTAGCCTCAAGCAGTCCTCCTGCCTCTGCCTCCCAAAGTGCTGGGATTACAGGTAAGAGCCACTGCTTCTGGCAGACATTGGCCTTTAATCCATACCTAAAGAAGTTTCCATTAATGGGTAAACAACATTTAGATGAGAATGAGGCATGATTCTCTGTAATTCAAATTTAACTGAAAATCCAGAAGCATGAGAGTATATTATACATTTCAGAAACAGAAATGTATATACTATATTTCAATATAATTAATTCTGTTTCTAGTGCCTGACAAGATTTATCACTACCAGATAAAAATAAATATATTTCAAACTAGAGTGTAATTATGAACATCTGTATCATCTTTAAAAGAGTGATAAGTAGGTGACCATATATCTTAGGTTGCCTAGAACAATTCCAGTTTATGCACTTTAAAAATATATATTATTTTTATTTTTTAAACTTCCGTGGGTACATAGTAGGTGTATATATGTATGGGGTACATGAGATGTTTTGCAGTTTATACCTGTTGTCCTGGCTTAATTATAAATCGAGTCTCCTTTCAGTCTCAAAAGTGTCTGAAATATATAGTAAATTATATGATTATCCTAGCCATCACTCTAGTGATTAGCTTGAAATTAGTCAAAAGCAAAATGCACAATGTCATAATTAGCCTGTCCCCGTATCATACGCGTTTTTTTGTTAAATTATACTTTATTTGACATTGTTGGCAAAAAATGATTGGCATGCTGGTGTTCAACAGCAATCTCATCTAAAAGCTACTTTTAAAACCTTGGCTGACTATGTTACTGACTCTATATATAGGAGATGTTATCTTGTATCCAGGTGGGTATCCATGAATGCCTTTAATCTGCAGAGTCTGAGTTTCTCTGGTCCTGCATGCCCATAAGTAAGGTTTGAGGCCTGCAGCTAGCAACCCAAGCTTTAGACCCAGTGGAAAGTAATTACTCAAGGAAGTAAAAGATGTTCACTCCTTTTCCTTTATCCCCTTTAGTTCATTAAGTATATTAAAGATGGAAAGATATTCTCCTTCTCTGAGACTAACACTGTTCAATACTTAAAAAAAATTACCATTATCTATTATGTATTCAGCACTGCTAAACCCAAACAGGGAAAGGGATTTAAGCAGAATTGTAAGTATAGTTCTTAACTTTGAGAGTAGTAAATAAAATATAAATGTATGTGGTAGATCAATAAACATTTTCTGGGTGACATAAAAGTTTCAAAGGCCTGATACTTGTAAAGTCTTATAAGAAAATGCCTTGTTTCTTCGTAGATTCCATTATATGGAATAAATCCAGGCTTTTGATAATTCAGATATAGCCCTGAGGATAAAATAAAGGTTATCTAATTTTGTATTACTCTTTTAAAGATGATACAGATATTCTAATTTTGTATCCTTCTCCACCATCAGCTCCATCCAGGTCAGACACTCAGGGTCTTCTGATTTGTTGCTGGAAGGACAGAGAAACTGTCTTCATGGAGACCTTCCCCAGGAATTCCCTTGACCATCCTGCCAACACGCTGTGTTAATCCTAGGCTCATCCGTCCAGGGCTCACTGGTTGCCAAAATGGGTAGTATGATAAGCCATTTTACACCAAGTTATTTGGGGTATCATAGAATCACTTACTTTGTCCCTCTTCCCAGATTATATAGTTACATGATGCATTAGGGTTCTCTAAAGAGACAGAACTAACGGGATAGATGAATATACGAAGGGGAATTTACCGGGAGAATTGACTCACACGACCACAAAGTGAATTCGCACAATAGGCCATCTGCAGGCTGAGAAGCCAGGAAGCCAGTCTGAGTCCCAAAACCTCCAAAAGTAGGGAAGCTGGTAGTGTAGCCTTCAGTCTATGGCCGAAGTTTCAAGAGGCTCTGGCAAATCACTGGTATAAGTCCAAAAGTCCAAAAGCTGAGGAACTTGGAGTCTGATGTTCAGTGGCAGGAAGCATCCAGCACGGGAGAAGGATGGAGGCTGGAAGATGCCATCTTTTTATGCTGGCAGCTGATTAGATGGTGCCCACCCAGATTGAGGGTGGGTCTGCCTCTCTCAGTCTACTGACTCAAATGTTAATCTCCTTCGGCAACAACCTTACAGATGAACTCAGGAACAATACTTTGCATACTTCAATTCAGTCAAGTTGACAGTCAGTATTAACAATCACACATGACAAAGAGGTTTCAATACCAAACACTCCATGAGGATTTTCCAGAATCACAGTAGCTAAGAGGCAGTCTGTATCAAATATTTCAATTAGTATTGTGTGTTTCTGTTTATTCCATCTCTGAGCTGGTTTGGCCCTACTTCTTTGCTTAAACAGTGTGAGAAAAAGAAATAACATATATAAGCAGAAAGGTGATCTAGAATTAATCCTACATGGGAATTCAGACATTGACATTTTGTTACTAGGTCCTTTTCTGAGCTGTGTCACCTTGGTCAGGACAGTTAACCTCTCTGGGTCTTTGTCCCTACCTGCAAAATAAAGTCAACAACCTTTCCCTGACCAACAGGATCAAAAGAGTCTGTTATCAATCACTCTTAATTTACTGTAAACATAAAAAAAATAGAAAAATCACCCAGTGTTTGTAAGCTACAACACAAACCCTCAGCAAATCTTTGGGTAACCCTGGCACATGATTTAAGATGGTCAGTAATTCCTATCCCTACCACCAGACCATCTTTGCGCAAGAGAATGGATCTTGCTGTATATAAGTGACTTTGATAATTATCAGGTTTTTTTATGTCTACATTATTCATTCCTCTGGCTGTGCAAGAGTGAGGGCACATTTTTCATACTGTTTTTTGAACTGCAGAGAAAAAAAGTTGAAAGGGAAAGAAAGAATATTTCACTTACTTGATTACGTTAAAAGACAGTAATAGGGTTGGTTAATATTATCTAAACTGTACAGTAATTATAGTTTTTAAAATTACAATCCTAGTACATATTATACAAATAAAAGTGTTATATAGCAAACAGTGACTTTTTTGTGTGTTCTCATGATAACTAATAAGTCCCCAGCTTCTATGACATTGACGTAATATGAGGTTAAAAGAGCTACAGGTATTAGGAGAGAACCCACAGGTGGGGCAGAACAAGAGTGGAAGCAGGTGGATGTCTGGGGTCACATGCTGATGAAAAGTCTCCAGCTGATGAATGATGGGGGAACCCATATTTGAGATAGAGACTTGTATATTATACTCAATAAATTCAGCACACTTTCTGACCTTACTTTGGCTTTCTGTCTGAAAATTGTATATAAATTTAGTTCTGAGTATTTTATGACAACACTTGAACCCCTCAATGGATTTATAGTCTCTATCATTCAAGGGGACTTGCTGTTTATTATTTAGATAAATTTTAGGCTTTTACTATTCCTAAATGGTGCTCAGGAGACCATGTCTTTGCTTTGAGTCTTACTGATTTTTTTTATATTAGAGATGACGTGAAAGGAATTTGTTAAAGATCAAATAAGATAAATTAATGAAAAGCAGCTGGATAGAAGCACAACCAGGAATGGTAAATAGTGGTTAAACAACTCCAAGACCCCACAAGACACCACTGGCGATACTTTGACAATTCCCTAGCTCTGCAGGACTTCCAGTTACCCAGACATCTTTTTAAAGCTAATGAAAAAAACTCTACTGTGCAACAGCAGAGTGGGCTAGACTGCACTGACTTTATTTCAAGAAGAAAACCAAAGAAATCTTCATCTTAAATATGTTTTTCATGGAAGATTAATAACACACTTAGTAAGACCATTTTCTCATCCTGTGGGAGTTTTTTAGGACAGGATGATATGAAAATGGCATGCGTTTTATGTTTCATAGGTAATTGGAATATATTTGGTGAAGCCCCTGGAATAGGTACAGCGGGAAGTAGTAGCCTTGGACACAGTGTGCATATCTAGAGGTGGTGAAGACAGGGACAAGGAGGGAGGAATGAAATAAAGGATCTGTAGCCCTGGACTAGAGGACTGTCGGAGAGAATGAGGAAGCCAGAGAGCTAACAGGCATTTAGTAGGTGTTTGATAATAAGTGTGAATGAATGAATACGATGAAGAACTTCACCTGGATGCACAGCCAACAGACCGATCTTTTAAAGCTTATAAATGCTAAATGTATTAGCAAAAGAATGGAGTGTTGAGGAGAGCTTAACATAAGATGGCAGCTCTGAGCTTTGATGCCCCTCGCTGCGAATCAGCAATATCATCTCAGAGCAGGGTCATCAGACTACAGCCCAAAGGAGGGCCAACTTTGGCCCTCTGCCTGTTTTTGTAATAATGGTTTATCGTTTTTAGATTGTTATCTTTTACATGGCAACATAAGTATCCATATACCATCCTCGATTTTGCCTCTTGGTCCACAAAGTGCAAAAAAATTTGTTATCTGGCCCTTGATAGAAAGTTTGCCTTACCACTGTCTCAGAATATGACAGAAAATGTTATCAGTATAGATACTGCTAAGCATGGTTTTTATTGACAGTAACACAGGCACATCTTGCTTAATGATGGGAATTGTTCCGAGAAATGTATGGTTGGGTGATTTTGTCATTGTGCAAACATCATAGAGTGTCCTCACACAAACTTTAGATGGTAGAGCTGACTACACACCTAAGCTGCATGGTGTAGCCTATTGCTCATAAACTACAAACCTGTACAGCATGTTATTGTACTAAATACTATAGGCAGTTACTGTAGGTAACATGATGGTATTTGTGTATCAAAACATAGAAAAGCCACAGTAAATATTTTGTACAAGAGATTAAAAATGATGCACTTGTATAAGGCACTTACCATGAATGGAGCTTGCAGGATGAGAAGTGAGTCCATGAGTGAGTGGTAATAGAATGCAAAGACCTAGGAAGTTACCATGCTTACTGTAGACTTTATAAACACCGTATGCCTAGGCTACACCAAATTTATTTTAAAAATTATTTTCTTCCATAACAAATTCACCTTAGCTTACTGTAACTTTTTTTACTTTATAAACCTTTAATTTTCTTTCTTTCTTTCTTTCTTTTTTTTTGTCTCACTCTGTCACCCAGGCTGGAGTGTAGTGGCACAAACATGGCTCAATGCAGCCTCAACCTCCTGGGCTCAAGCAGTCTTCCTGTCTTAACCTGCTAGGACTACAAGTGCACACTACCACATCTGGCTATTCAAAAAAAAAAAAAAAAAAAAAGAATGTTTTTGTAGAGATGGAGTCTTGCCATGTTGCTCAGGCTGGTCTTAAACTCCTGACCTCAAATGATCCTCTCACCTCGGCCTCCCTAGTTGTATGTGCTAGACTTTTATACTACTGGCAGCACAGTAGGTTTGTTTATAGTAGCATCACCACAGACACGTGAGTAATATGTTGCACTACTGCATTACAATGGCTGTGATGTCACTAGGCAATAGGAATTTTTCAGCTCCATTACAGTCTTGTAAGACCACTGTCGTACATGCAGTCCATCATTAACCAAAATGTTATTATGCAGCTCATGACTGTACTGAGTAGTTTCAGTCATTCACAGCCAACCTAGCAGAATTAGGTCCATTTTTTTTAAACATATGGTATGATTTTTCTTTCACTGATTGAAGAAATTTTTCCAAATTATTTGCTTTTGTCTATCTATGTTTGGTTATTCAGCAGGTATTTGTTAAATACCTCTGAAATAGGCAAGGGTTCCCAGGGGTTGTATGAAATAAATAAATATGATTCATGTTTGCTCCCTTGGAGTTTGCATCATAATAAGGTAGAAATTCTCAAAAATATGATCTGCAGCAGGAAGATCAGAGCCACAAGAGAGGTACAATAAAGGGCTATCACTTCTGAGAGCTGAGTCTGTCACTGCTATTCAGTGAAGACTTTCTATCTCTGCACAGGCCTGTGTCTACCATTTACATTTTGTAAAGGAGGAACCTGCTGAGAATTTATGTTTACTCTTTGGCTTAAAATGTATAACTAGCTCTAAGGTACTACTGGAAATCACACCATGTCAGAGGCCATGTGAATGCTGTCGGCACTGGCCCCTGCCTGCTAGTATGGTGGGTCCAAAGTACTAACCAAGAGCTTTCTTTTGCAATTGAGAATACCTTTTTTCATATACATTATAAAAACTGCTCTATTAATCTACTTGGAATCATCTGGGGCTCTTTCTTTTTTGAACAACCCACATAGAGTCCCTCAAAAACCCTATTGATGCTATCTTTAAAATGGGTCCTAAATATGGATTCTAGGAAAGGCTCTAATTAGAATATTTTTAGAATTTGCAACAACCAACGCCTGCATGCAGTAAGCCCTTTTAAGTAGAGGCATGCATATTTCTTCATCTTTCAGTTTCCTTCAGCTGAAGACACATGAATAGGTCCTTCATCCTTGAGGTTCACATTAGACCGTGAATAAGTTGCACACATAGACGCTGGAAATTCCCTTACAGTTCTGACCTTCTAGAGAGGCTTCATTCTTGCTCTCCAAGTCATCTCCCACGGAACTTAAATCACCATCTATAAAACAAGTTATTTGAGAAGTCCTTTAATAAATGCTGACCTCCTGAGCTGTTTAAAACTCATTGGTGCTTAGTTCCAAAGCTGATGTTTCTGTTATCACTGTGGGTTTTCCTTCTTAATACCATTCATGGACTAAGCAGAAAAATATCACCTTTCTATTCAGACAAGACACAGTAAATATCATGACAAAATGAATGACAGCATTTTAATGAAAACCACTATTTGGCCTCTACCTTGAGAAAATTGGACTTGTTATAATACAAATGTTTTATCACTGATGGGTCCCCACATCAGACGTTATGCCACAATGTCAACCATGAGGTTTGCTGAATTTTTAAGGTTTTCCCTGGACCTGTCAGACCTTTGTGGAATTAATCCTTCGTATTTGTAATAGGAGTTTCCACAAGATGAATACTTCATTTCTCATGAATCATAATAAAGCAGCCCGCGCTTTGTCAGCAGAGTGACCTCTGCAGTCTTTTATCTTCAAGAGAAAAGATTAGACTCTCTATTTTATGGATAATGAGGTAGGTTCTTGATCTCTTGGCACCTCAGTAACTGCACTCTTTGTGGTCTTGTTTCAGCCTGTGATAAACTGATCAGAGGGTGATTATAGCAAATCTCTTAGTATGATAAATTCCCTCCTAAATTTGAGGGTAATTTTTTTTTATGTAAGTAGCAAAGTTAATAGGTGTGAACTCATAGACTTTTATAATATTAGAGCTGAAGATGCCTCAAAGTGATCTAGTCCAGCCTCCTTGTTTTATTAATGAGTGAACTGATTCCCAGTGGTGTAGCCCACACTTAGAAGGCTAATGAGGGGCAGATTAGACAAAGAACTCAGGTCTCCTGACCCCTGTGCTGGGAGCTTTCTTTTGCAATTGAAAGTGCCTTCTTTTTTTCATATCAATTACATAAATTGCTCTGTTAATCTCCTTGGAGTCTTCCGGGGCTCTTTTCTTTTTTGAGCTACCCTCATGTCATCCCTCAAAACCCTATTGACTCTATCTTTAAATGGGTCCTGAATATGACCATTTCTCACGACCTCGACTGCAATACCTTAGGCCAAATCTCATCATTTCTCACTGGAACAATGGAAATAGCCTTCAGTCTAGTTTCTCTGCTTCTTCCAATGACCTCTATTCTCAAGACAGCAACCAGAATGATCCTTTAAAGCAGGGGTTCTCATCCTCACCACTACTGATGTTTTGGGATGGGTAATCTGTTCTTGTGAGGGCCTGACCCGTGCATGGTAGGATGTGCTACATCCCTCTACACGGTGGATGCCAGTAGCACCCCTCTCAGTTGTGACAACCAGAAATGCCTCCAGACGTCGCCAGAAATTTCCGAGGGGACAAAATTGTTCCTCCATTGACAACTACTACTTTAAAACATAAATTGTACCTTTTTGCTCTCCTTATTGAAACTCTTCTGTAAATTTGACAGAGTTAAAGCAAAATTCTTTCACTTGCCTACAAGGTCCCATTCAGTCTTACTGTGAGCCCTCAGACCTTGCTTGCTGGAACTCTCTCATTCACTCCAACTCAGCTATTCCTGGGATGGGCTCGTCACACCTGCCTGGGTGCCTTAGCATCCTCTGCCTGCCGTGTTCTTCCCCTATATATCTGCTCCACGTCTGTGATGAACTGAGGGTTTGCATCCCCCAGAATTCATGTATCAAAATCCTAACCCCCAATGTTATAGTATTAAGAGGTGGGACTTTGGGGAGATAATTAGGGTTAGACAAGATCATAAAGGTAAGTCCCCCATGATAGGATTACCTTTCCTATAAGAAGGAGAAGAGACATCCAAGCTCTCTGTCTCCCCATGAACAAAGAAGAGGTCATGTGAGCACACAGTGAAATAGTGGCCACCTACTGGCCAAGAAAAGAGGCCTGAGAATGAGACCTGCCTTGCTAACACCTCGATCCTGGACTTCCCAGCTTCTAAATCTGTGGGAAATAAGTCTTTCTAAGCCACCCAATCTGTGGTATTTTGTTATGGCAGCTGAAGCAGACTATGACAATATCCTTCTTCACAATATTCAGGTCTTTGCTCAAGTCTTGCCCTCCTCAATGAAACCTTCTCCAAATCCCACAACTCCTTCCTTTCCCTTTTGATTTTCTTCTATAGCACTTAGTCTCTTCTGACATTGTACATATTTGCTCAGTTAGTTCTTTATTGTCTGTTCCTTCCTACTAGAATATAAAACCTAGAAGGATAGGGATAATTAGGCTGTTTATTAGGGATTCTTCAAGGCTGTTTGTTCCCAGCCTTGAATAATGCCTGATGCAGTAGGTGCTCAATAAATATTAGATGGATGAAGGAATGGCATGAAAATGTTTTAAAGATCTTTTACACCACTGCTAAGCATTACAGTAAAAACAAAATAATATTACAAAGTTTATGATTTCAATTACATTTTGTCAATGCAATATTTTTCCTTTGGCCTTTAAAGCAGAATTTCAAACTTAATAGGCTTACTGACAAAGTGCTACAATAAATGTGCCACTAAAAAGCAAGCAATTTTCCAAGTAAGAGTGAAAGCTATGACACATGACACGTAGTATGAATGAGTTCCCCTTTGAGAAAACCTAACCGGAAACAATCCAATTAAGAATGGGCATAGGAGGATCCTTAAAATAACAAGTATCAAATTTGAATATAAAATATGATCACAACCATGTGGATAATAAGGCAAATCATTATAAATGAGGAAATAATTAATTTCCTGGAAGGAAATGCACAGAAATTGTAACAGTTTCTGTTAAAATGATCATTATTGGATAAGCAAGGTTATGGACAATTATTATGATATATGATTTTATGTCCATATTTTTGTATTGTGTACACTAAATATGGGTAACTTGATACGAGGTTTCTAAAAGTTGATCAGTCGCTTCACAATAGATGGCATCTCCAAAGCTTGTCTACTTGGCTGCCATCAAAATGGAGATGATCTCATGCACTGGGTACTCCTTAAATCACACTTTTTCTAAATACTCACAAGAACACTTCTTAGTGTTTTAGTTGACAGTTCTGCATTTATAAAATGCCATCCCTCTCTCTACTCAGAGAAAGACTGATGAAAAACACGGAAGAGAAAGCTAGCTTATATTCTATCAAACTGAGAGGAAAGAAGGCTCAAACCCAGGGCAGATTAAGCAACACATCAAAGTTTCCCTTTTTAGTGTTAATTTTGTTTGAGACCTGGGGCATGATAACCTACATGTCCGGAAATGTTACTTGTTGGGCTGGAAAAAACATTTCATTACAACTTGCCAGGTATCACACAGCAAAATCAAACTGCGACTTAGAGCGTTAGCTCTTGGAGCAACAAAGGAATGAGGAAGTCAATCTCCCGCTCCAATTTAGCCCTTATTATTGTTCTTTACCATTGGATTTAGCCAGAGGACACTCAGGCAGTTGCCTGGGGCACACACTTCTTGCCCTTTAAAAGCCTCAGATCTCTGCAAAGCTTCTTCAGCTTTGTGGAAGTTGCCATGTGCTCAGAATGTCGGATGTGGAGCCTCTGTGTGGGCTCACTAAGAGATTTCAGCTGGGACAGTTGCTTCGTGAACTCCACATCTTACCTCTATATTTCCAAATTTAGTTCCTTGTAAAGGGAAGAGAAAAAGAAGAATTAGGGTGTCAAGAGCAAATCGGTTCAGCACCCTTTTGCTGAGAATATTTGGTGGTGGTGTACTTGGTCAGCAAATGTCCTGACACTAAAATCACTTCCTGATTCAGTCATGCTAGCTTTCCAAGAATTTACTCTTCTCTAGATATGTGACAACTGAGGAGCATAGTAGGAATTTATTTGCTAGTTGCTTACTTTAGCTATGGTCTTAAGAAGGAATTTCATGGAGGATAGGTTTCTCAGATAAAATACAGGATGCTCTGTTATATTTGATTTTGAGTAAATAACAAATAATATTTTAGTATAAGTAAGTCTTATGCAATATTTATTTATTATAAGTATTTAGGACATGTTTATACTACAATTTATACTAAATTTGTTTTTCATATGAAATTCTAATATAACTTGTGTCCTTAATTTTTGTTTACTAAATCTGGCAACTCTAATGAGGGAGGAGCTTCGACTGTTCCTTTTAAAATTTCACTTAAATTTTCATCCATAGCTTCTCTATATTTTAATGATCCTTAGTAAATTCCCATAGTAAAATGCATATGTTTTCTTTCCTGATCAGACTTTTTTTACATTATTTAAGTTCAGGAATTAATTCCACATAATTCATTTCTGATTTGCATTTTTAGTAATAAAAATTTGTCTTAAATGGCTTTAAAATGTTAGTCTCTGGCAACTGCAGAATGAACATAATCTTTTAAAAATACGACCATGTATTCTGACAATTTTTTTAAATGTCTTAACAAAGTGAATAAAATGGCACCAGTGCTTCACAAAACCCCCAATAGTCATAGGTGCTGGTCCTTTGGTGAGTGCACATTTTCTCTCTCTGGTCGAGCGGAAATTAAAGTCTTCCATTAATCGGAAATACACAAAGCACACCCTCAGGCTACAGCACAGTTAAATGGCTATTGTGGTTTTCCCATCTAGAGACTAAACTAGACTAAGGGGCAGATCAGCCTGGTAAGTGTCTACAATTATATTGTGGAACTAAAATGGAATAAAAGAAAGGCAATGTGATAAAGAATACTGGATGAACCCAAACTTCTTTTGGAAGAGGATTGTAGTTATTGTCACTGTTTAGAAGAAATCCTCTTATAGCCCCTTATGTGAAGAATCAAGAATATTCCAAGGAATATTCTAAATGTCCAAATGACCATGGAAGTTTAATTTTGCTTAATGGGGTAAGGCTATTTGGGGCCCAAACAGTCTGCTGGTTGTAATAGAGGAAAGATTAGGTATTGTAAACAATAGCCCTCTTTCTTGATCCTTTCTCCACTTCAGCCTTTCAAAGAGAAATATATAATAAATATTAATAAAACGTGTTGAAATAAGTGTTCAATTATTTGCCTTTCTAGATTCTCCTTCTAAGTTCACCTACTTACTTAGAAAAATAATCAACCCAAATTACACAAATTCCTCAACTATGAAAAATCATGACAAGATAGTACAAGGGACACAAGAACCCCCTTGCTCCAATCCAGGCCAGCAGATGTTTTGGAGCAAAGTTCTAGAGCTTTAGTTAACATGAGAATTCCCTGGAAGACTTCTTAAAGTACAGATTGCTGGGTTCTACTGCCACAGTTTCTGATTGGGTAGGTATGGGGCAGGGTCTAGAATTGTGCATTTTTAAATGTATTTTTATTTTTAATTAGCACATAATAGTTGTACACATTTATAGGATATAGGCTGATATTTTGTTACATGTATACAATGTTTGGTGATCAAATCAGACTAGTTAGCATATCTATCACCTCAAAAAGTTATCATTTGTTTGGGCTGGGAACATTCAAAATCATCTCTTCTAGCTATTTGAAAATATTCACTAAATTATTGTTAACTTCAGTCACAGTACAGTGCTATAGAGCATTAGAACTTACTCCTCCTGTCTAACTGTAATTTTGTATTCCCTAAGCAAACTCTGTCTATCCCCTCCCCACCCTTCCCAGCCTCTAGTAACCATTGTTCTACTTAACATTGTGCATTTTCAGCAGTTTCCCAGGAGGTGTTGCTGTTGCTAGTCTAGGGACTGTACTTTGAGAATGACTGTTTCAGAATTTGTATTCTGATATACTAAACCCAGTGAAGTTAACATATGCTTAGGGATTCTGTTACTTCATGTTTGTTTGTTTTTGTTTTTTAAATTTCCTGCTCCATTACATAGCCTCACAAGTATTATAATTTTTTTCCAGGGCTAAAGACCAGAGTTGCAGTTGTACATGTAATTGATATTTGATAAATTGAAAGTAGATTATATTGCATCATCCATAGAATTATTTTTATTTCCTTCAATGGAGGTCTCTTTATTTGTCTTAAGCAAAAAGAAGCAAATATGGTAGCCTCTATTTCTAAGAAGAGATGATAGTGGCATGGTTTTCTGGGTTGATATGAAGATTCACGGATCATCAGAAACTCTAAGCACCCCAAAATGAAAGCTTGTGTAATTTTAAGGATAAAATTATGCATAGCAAGTTCTATGGGGATTTGTATGACATTTGCTAATCTCAAAGTCTTGTAGGAGCTTTTTTCCCCACTTCCAAGCTACTTCTTATAAATTTCATTTTGAACTTCTATTGCCTTAACCAGAAGCTTTTACATTTTGGACCTGGAAAGAGATTTCTGACTCCACAGAGAGTTATTTTTTACACTTAACAATGTTTGATATTGTAGATAAAATGTCACACCTTAAAAACCTCATTTTAAGTTAGTTTGCCTCTGCGACTGAATGGTCTTTGGAACTAAGAAGAATATGATAAAGAGAGCAAGCACAAAGGGACTAAGCTTAGAGAAACATTTGTACTATTTGATCATTTTAGTGAGTTTCTAAAATATATTAAGAATATTCTGTATGTATAGCTAATTAATATAAACTTGAAATGTCTTTGGCAGTGTTATTTCTGATGCTTATTTATGTCTGAGAAAACTAAAACAAATAGATAATAAAAGTTCTCCTTTAGGTCCTTCCTCAAGGGTAGGCCTTCGTTTATATCCTCATCAGGAAGCATGGAAGGTTTCGCTATCTTGGTATCTGCTTACAAACTATCATTTTACAGAAAAAAAAAAAAAGGAGGAGAAGAAAGAGGAGGTGGAGAAGGAGGAAGTGTAAGGGGAGGAGGAGGAGGAGGAGAAGGCCCAATGATGATCTGACACTTAATTACTTTTCTTCAAACCATTATAGATAAGAAAAGCTAGCCAATAGTTAAATACATATATGGCTTTATCCCTATATTTTAACCAAAGATTTAGAAATCTTCCCAAACCAACATTTGGAGGGAGAGATGGAAACACTCATTTTTATGGTGAACTCTGATGTCAGATTCCGTTGTGTTAAGTTTCTTAATGGATGGGATTTTGGAACTTTCCAGTTTATTTCTCCACAATATATTATAGTTGCCTCAAGTAATTTTATGGCAGAGTTAAAAGGATTTCTTTCTTTATGAAGCAAGGCTTGGAAATGTAACTATTTGAGGGTTCAAGGGAATGGCCATTGGACATCTTAAAAATAAAACCAAGCAAAATAAACTTCTCCATTAGGTTTTCTCCTGGATGAAATCCTCACCATTGTAATTCTAATATAAAATTATCTGCAGCATTGTAAAATAGGAAGTTTAGTTTTGATTCTCAAAATGAGTTCTTCTGTTGCCTTCCCATGACCTCCTTTCATGCGTTTTCCAGGAGGTCTACACTTTGATTGAACTCTGAGTACCTAATTCCAGACTACAACTTTTTGAGCCACAGGCTCCAAAGTTATTTGTGCTTCTTGTCTTCTTCAGTTTTATCATCTCTGTCTTCCTCTCTTCATACATTAAATCGGCGTAGCTGATTTACAATTAATCCTTGGATGAAGTCATTTTATAAAATTATTTTATATTAAGAAATTACATACTGGTGGGCAAAATCTCTCCAAATGGAACCAGTACACTAAGAGAAAGGGTTGAGAGGGACCTAAATTGATGTCAATGTAATGTATTCGTGGGACATTTCTTAGGCCTGTGTGAAATACAAGGAAGTTGAAGGTAGCCTTGCCTAATGACGCAGGGTATTTTTCAGTGCCGCTTCGCCAGCCGGAAATCTTCCACAATACGCAGCACTCCTGCCTGGGCCTCACTGGGCTCTGAGCTGGCTGCTGGGCTGGTTCTGCCCTCTCAGTCTGACAGGCTGCTCTCGGCTTATGCTACCACCCCTGATCCCACGCCCACCATAGGTGTGCCAGGCATGGAGCGGTGAGGGGTGTGTGAGTGAGTGATTGCAGAGTCCAGCCACGGCACAGAGCCAGGTGCGCCAGCTGTGTCGGTGGGGCGGGCAGCTTTTGGTGCCGGCACAGGCCGTGGCTCCCTGTGAGACGGCAGCTGGACCAGACATACTGCAAGCAAATTCTGCCTTGGATGCTGGTGTCTGGACTGGGGGAACACGGTGACACCCAAAAAACTTAGAGACGCCAACAACCACAGAGCCCCAAAAGGGTGTTACAGCATGTCACCGTTTGTTTGTTCCTGTAGCCCAGCAAATAAGGGCGTGTCAGAGCTCTGGCTCCGGGAGTCCCAAGGTCTGTGCCTCCAGAAGGGTTGCAGCTCTTCTCTCCTTCCTGCCATATGCAGCACAGTGAACGGGGCAGGGGGTGGGCAGGAGTGTGTTTTGGCTCCTTTGTGTTACAGCTCATTCAGTCCTGCTGCCCTACTCTGGCCCACGGCTCTTGGGCTGGCCCATCCCTACTGCCGCTTCTTGTCGTCTTGGGTGGCCACTCGGGCAGCAGTGGAGGGCTGGAGGGCTACAGTGTTACAGCTCCTTTTGCACCTGTTGTTCAGTGGGTCCCAGGTTCTTCTCCCGCATCCAAGAAGAATGAGGTTGCCTGGATAACTGGAGAGTGAGCAAGGCGGAGAAAAGTTTTATTGAAGGACAGAACATCTCTGAGTGGAGAGGCGATCTGCAGTGGGTAGTCCCCAGGTGTGGCTGAGTCTGGAGTTTCTATAGGCTCAGAATGTGGGAGGTGCAGGCTGTAGGTAGCTATGGAAAAGGCAACATTTGATTGGTTAAAAAGCATTATTCGGGCTGGGCCCATTGGCTCATGCCTGTAATCCCAGCACTTCGGAAGGCTGAGGCAGGCGGAACAACTGAGGTCAGGAGTTTGAGACCAGCCTGGCCAACCATGGCCAGCATGGCCGTCTCTACCAAAAATACAAAAATTAGCCAGGTGTGGTGGCGCATGCCTGTAATCCCAGTTACTCGGGAAGCTGAGGCAGGAAAGTCGCCTGAGGCGGAGGTTGCAGTCAGCCAAGATCACATCACTGCACTCCAGCCTGGGAGACAGAGCCAGACTCCATCGCCCAAAAAAAAGAGAAAAAAAAAGAATTATTCAGAAAGAACCAATCAGGAAAGAACAGGCAAACAGGAACAGAAGTTCTCATTCTGGCCACAGACTCCATTCAGAACCAGCAGCCCAGTTTTCAGCCTTTAGGCTTTTTGCGGCTTGAAGGTTGGGTTTCACTGGGGACCCACCCCTGTCTGCCTGGGAATTTGTCTGCCTCCTGCCACTGTCACTAACATGAGCTGAAACTTAGAAAAGGAGACCAGTAGAATCATATCTACTATTTCTCAATTAACTTGATTCACCAGGATCCATCTTTTCTATAAAACTAATCACTAATGCAAGTTACTTAAAGCAGTGAGGTGCCTATATCCCAGAGCCATATATTCAAAATATAATTGTTATAAAGAGTACAAAAAGCTCAAATTGCCATTGAACTGCAAGGGTAATTGTGTTAAAGAAAAGTTGATCTATGTACTCACAGCACTGAAAACTGTCATAACCTCCTTGTTTCAGACTAAGTGGATTATTTATGTGTGATAATGGGCACATATGCTCATTAACATGCTGTCATAAACAGCTGTGTTAAATGTATTATGTGTTCTGTGACATAAATAAGGTGCTCAACATGAGGTTGTGTTTAAAATATAGGCCCCAGGAAGAACAAAAAAGCAATAAATGCATTCTAATATAGTTGGCTGGTCTTGAATTTCAAATTTATTTCTTCTTTATTAAGGCTACTTGTATGGAAATTGTGGGTATTACTCTAGTGAAATATCTTGGCATTCAAGGACATTAGAACTTCTTTCTGCTGTCTCATCCTTAGTGTTTCTCAAGCCAGGTTTGCTAGCTTGTGTTTCTTTTCTGGTAGAGGAAGAGATCACGTAGACATGGGAAAGGTATTTTCAGCAAAATCAGCCTGCATTGATTCAGCAAGCTTAGAGCAGTGTTCATTTGACAGATGCTCTCAACTCAATCTTGTTCTAAAAGCCTCCAAACTAGATGTTGAACTTAGAGATCATCTAGTTCAACTTCTTAATTTTTGCACATGAAGGAACTGAGTTTCTGAGGGCTTAAAAGACCTTTCTGAGTCATGAATTTTGAAGTGATAAAGCCAAGACCTAAGGCTAGATATCCAGACACCCAATTCAATGTACTTCCCGCTAGAAGAACAGGATGTACTATAATTGGGTTGGCTACACCAAAAGATCTGTGGGGAGAAGGAGCTTATTTGAAAATAAAGACACCAGGCTGCTGGCATCTGAGATCTTTATCAATATCATCTATAGTAGAGTTATGTGCTCACCATTATTTTACAATTTATATTAATTCAAGCAAAGTTCCAGATGCTTTCTGAGTGAGTGGCCAAGGTGAAAGGAATGAATATATGACAGTGAGTGACACAAGACATCATTGGGCAAAATAACAGACTTCAAATGTAAGTTTTAGAAAAATTGAGCATGCAGGAATGAAGCAAATAAAACCAGGGAGAAACTGTAAGAAGCTGTTCTGCTTTCTCTTCACTGGAAAATGGGGTGTACAAAGATAGAAATAGTTCTGTCCATCAGAACCAGTATGAGTTAACCCCTTATGAGAATATGGATTACCCGCAATTTAGATGCCTGCCTTTTAAATGACAGAAGATTGGAATGATTTTACAAAGTACAACTAAAAGTGTTCCCATTACAGAAAAATGAAGGAAGCTAATGAAGTCGAGGTTGCTATCCTGAAAAAAAAATGAAGACTAAAACATAATTTAGATGGTATTTTTTAAGAAATGAAATGCTGTTTCAAACAAATAAAGGGCTCTTAAAGAAAATGTCCATCTCTTCTGCATTTTCACACAAGGTGTTTCAGGGGAAAATGGGATTAAACATCAGCAAGAAAATTCAGTTAGACTCTTAAAATGATTAAATATTGAAAACAAGATACCAAGGGACATTGTAGAATCTCTAGCCCCAAAGATTGTTCAAAATGAAATTGAAAGTAATTTGACTTGAATGATTTAAGTATACACCTGTCTGAGCAAATGGTGGAGCCAATGACCTCCTGAAACCTTGTCAAGGTCTTTGACTCAACATGTGAGTATTCCGTCAAATGCTATACTGCCAGCTTCGAAAACAATATACTTTAACTGATTATACTTGCTCCCTTCCCTCAAGATTCTTAAATGAGTTTCTATTACCCTTGGTTGATTATGTTCATTTACGTTTATGAAACAAATTCAACTGTAATATTTATTTAGATTTTCAAGCCCATGAGAAACATTTGGATGAAAATTAAGACCCTTCAGGGATTTGTGATTTTAGGTAGTAGCTTTATTGACTTGCTTCTGCCAGTGGGATTTACCTATTTTAAAACCCACCTGAGCTTTGTCCTAAATAACTTTGCCCATGCTGTTCAGAGTTGACTTTTATTCTTATAGAACACTGTATCAGATTGGATTTTTTAAAAATTTCAATGGATGCCATAATCAGAATGAAGAGATAGAAATAGTCTCCCCAAAAATCTTAGCTACCACACTAATAACTATTGCTACTTTAAAATATCTAGTTTTATTTGGAAAATATTAGTTTTTTCTGTCTAAATTTTCATGTACTGACTGATATGTGGTAATAAGCATGCCAGGATTTATATGAATTTGTAATTTCTCATAATATTAACTTTTGGAGCCAATTGCTTTCTTAATTATGGTTACCTCAACCGGGTACGTTTTTGCTTATTTAACATAATATCCTTGATTTTAGTTTTTATTTATTCTTGGACATTGTTCAAAGCCCTCAGCTTTTGTGAAAAGCTCTGTAAAGAAAAGACAGGGAATCTAAGCCTGAGATTTATTTGAATACATGAACATATTTCCCTGTGCTCTCTTGTTTCAGGTTTTCAAATTAAAGCTTTCACAGCACTGCACTTCCTCTCAGAACCTTCTGATGCCGTCACAATGCGGGGAGGAAATGTCCTCCTCGACTGCTCTGCGGAGTCTGACCGAGGAGTTCCAGTGATCAAGTGGAAGAAAGATGGCATCCATCTAGCCTTGGGAATGGATGAAAGGAAGCAGCAACTTTCAAATGGGTCTCTGCTGATACAAAACATACTTCATTCCAGACACCACAAGCCAGATGAGGGACTTTACCAATGTGAGGCATCTTTAGGAGATTCTGGCTCAATTATTAGTCGGACAGCAAAAGTTGCAGTAGCAGGTAGGTGGATTCTTCCTTCTCTTCCTCCTCCTCCTCCTTCTTCTCTTCTTCTTATTCTTTTTTGGGGATAAGAAAATAATTTTTTGTAGAAATAATGTACATTTTTAAAATCTTTTAAATTTTAAATTGACAAATAATTATATATTTTTATGAGGTACAATGTCATGTTTTGATGTATGTATACATCGTGGAGTGATTATATCAAGCTAATTAACATATCTGTCACCACATACTTATCTCTTTTCTGTGGTGAGAACATTTAAAATCTGCTTTTTAGCAATTTTGATATATACTATGCTGTGCAATAGATATTAAAAGCTTATTACTTCTCTCTAACTGAAACCTTGGGCCCTTTGACAAACATCTTTCCATTCCTTACCACGCCCCATCTTCCCAAGCCTCTGGTAACCATTCTGCTCTCTAGTTCTATGAGTTTGACTTTTTTTATAATAGATTCTACCTGTAAGTGAGATATCATGCAGTATTTTTCTTTCAGTGCCTGGCATGTTTCCCTTAGCATAATATCCTCTAGGTTCATCTATGTTATCACAAATAACAGGATTTACTCTTTTTAAAGGCTGAATAGTACTCCATTGTGTGTGTGTATATATATCATATATATATATGATGTGTATATATCATATATATATGATGTGTATATATCATATATATATGATGTATATATATCATATATATATGATGTATATATATCATATATATATGATGTATATATATCATATATATATATATGATGTATATATAATATTTTCTTTACCCATTCACCCATTCGTGATTGATTCCACATCTTGGCTGTTGTGAATAATGCTGCAATTAACATGGAGTATAGATATCTCTTATACACCCTCATTTCAATTCCTTTGGATATATACCCATAAGTGAGATTATTGTATCATATGGTAATTCTAATTTTAGTTTTTTGAGAAAGCTACATAACCATTTTTCATAATGGCTGTCTAATTTACATTTTCACCAACAATGCACATTTTTAAGAAAAAGGAAAGATGTAAAAAGATTCATGTTTATTCTCTCATGGTTTTGACTGACCTTTCTCCTTAAATTAGCTTAGAAAACAGTCATAGGACCTCAACTAGCTGCAAAATGTTATGAGATTTTTTTTTTAAACAAAACTGTTTCAAGTTGACTTACTGCTTATATCTAAGGGAGGACTTCTCATTAATAGAAAAATATTAGAAAATATAATTTGCTAATTTTACTTTACAGCTTCATTAAATGCTAAATGTTTGCAGAGTCCATTTTTTTGTTGTTGGGCCTTAAGAAGAGTAAATTTTATTTTAATTATAGTGGCATGGCCTACAACATATACATCTCAAGTAAGAAATAAAAATTCCTTCTAGTGCTTCCAAATTTCTTAATGCTTGGTAACATGTTGGCTTAACAGCTGAGTAATAAGATGAACAGTTTTTGTTTTCACCTGGATACACTGAAGTCATGTAGACCCTGAAAAAATGGTACTGACCATTCTGGAACCCATGATATTGCTATTTTTGCCCCACTCTTCTGGTTAGAAGGCAGCTCATAATTATTTCTGTTGGCCCCTGAAATGTTAGACCTGCAAAGTGAAGAATCAGTTTTTTTACTTGTTTCTATAATGATTTGACCAAAACCTGTTGTTGTATTTTTTAACTTTTATATTGACCATAAAGCAAGGCAAGCAGATCGAACTTGAAATAAATTTAAGTTATGAATGGGTAAGCAGATTTGAAGGGCTGCTTTCAACATAATCTTCGGTTCTCAGTAAAAACAAAATTGAATCATAGGCTGTTTAGTCATTTGTTATGGTTTTCTTTCCCAGGTCCTACTTAGTCTAGTCTCATCTTGGAAGACTGATCAGAATAACTCATTTTCATCAATAACAGGACAATTGGGCAGAATCACCACTCCCTCATGCGCTCTCCTAGTGAGGGTTTGAGAAAGTTGAAATCTGAAAGATGTGATTTTGTCAGGCAGTGCTATAAAGAATTACATCTCATAGATATGTGGTTAATTCCCATATGTAGCTTCAAACCACTCTTCTGTAGCTTCTTTTCTCCACTAAGAACTCTATAGACTGAATGTTATTTCTCTCTAAAATGTATATATTGAAATTCTAACCCCCAATGTGATAGCACTGGGAGGTGGAGCCTTTGAGAGATAATTAGATCATGGGGGTGGAGCCCTCATGAATGTGATTAGTGCCCTTACAAAAGGAACCACAGAACACCCCTGCTTCTTTCACCATGTGAGGATACAATGAGACGTCTATAATCTGCAATCCAGAAGAGGACCCTCATCAGAAACCAATCATGCTGGCACCCTGATCTCAGGTTTCCAGCCTCCAGAACTTTGAGAAATCAATGTCTGTTGTTTACAGGCTACCCAGTCCACAATACTTTGTGATAGCCACCCAAACTAATGAAGGCAGAGTTTTTCATAGTCAGTTAAGCCAGATTTTACCTAGAGGTAGACTGGCTAGCCATTCTGCTTTTCTTTGGACTGACCTGGTTTTTGCAGTTGAAAGTCCCATATCCTGGGAAGCCACCTGAGTGCCAGGTAAAACCAGGACAGTGGGTCACTCTACCTTGAAGTGTCCCTGGTCTGCTTTAGCAATGACAGACTGAGGTGCAGATGCAGAAAACCCCCCCTACTCAGGAGACAGGCCAGGTGACATCCTGATCATGAAAATCAAGGCTATAAAGTAACTGGAAACTTGAAGTGACGGGTGTCTGAAATTTTTGATTGATGAGCATAAAGTGTCGCCAGAACTGAATGTTAATGTTAATTATGATTGATTAGGAGAAATAGGTGGAATAAATGCTTCAGATTTGATAAAAGCAGCTTCTCAGAATGCTCCAAGTGAAATGGAAAGGGGACAATTTGACTTTCAGTCACTAGAGAATTTCTGGCCCCATAGATCCCACCCATCAGTTGTCCACAAGGCCAGAGGAAGTCTGCTGATTTGAATGAAGCAGGCTGATATTTTGATGCCTTATTACGAAAGGCAGCTGCCTATGCAGTGTTAATGATAATGGCCTGTTACATTGCAGTTTCAGTCTTCATGCAATCTACATTCACATTTCATGTACTGTCTTTCAGTAGTGAAATGAAGAACAATTCCTTCCCTGTGAGATATTAAAATACAGTGGCTTGGACTTTAGTATTCTGTACAAGGATAGGCACACGGATTTAGTCCCTGAGTTACAATCTCATATTAGGTTGTATCATTTCAAGGTAATAAGGCTGTTCACAGCATTTTAAACACTTACCATGCTGTTTGGCAACACAGAATACATCAATGTTATGTCTGCTGAGGTTAAGATTGCCAAACCACTAGAATTCACAAGGGGTATATATCTTCCCAGTAATAAAGACCATGGACCTG
Organism: Pongo pygmaeus; assembly: GCF_028885625.2. Taxonomy (NCBI): domain Eukaryota; kingdom Metazoa; phylum Chordata; class Mammalia; order Primates; family Hominidae; genus Pongo; species Pongo pygmaeus. Next base: position 67,626,038 of record NC_072390.2, read on the forward strand.
ATTTAATCTCAGTTTTAAAGCATTAGCACTCAATAAACCAGTCACCACTAAATGGTAACAGTAGGCTTTGCTTGGGTAAAACAACAACAACAAAAAAATGTTTTGTACTCTCAGGTGCTGTATAGAGCCTATATTAAATAATGTCCCTCTTCCATTTTTGCTTTCTCAAAGTGTCTTTTGATAAAAAGAAGTGTAGCAAATGAAATCTGTCTTTAATCAGTCAGCACATTTTACGCAATGATCTTGCCATGCACCATTCATCCTATTTTCTAGGAGCTTCTCAAGTGCTCTTTAAGGCTTGAGCGCACACTTGGCTAGAGAAGGAAGGAAAGTAGGAAAGATAAATGAAGAACTATCATTCCATCCAACATTTTGTTAAAAGTTGCAAAGTAACAGGCTACTGACTATCAGTATTTCTAGTCATTTTGAGCTCTATTAGTAAAGAATATCTGGGCTAGTAAATCTCCATTTGAAAGCAACTTCATCATACTGGCTGACATTTGGGAATTTTATTTTTATCCAATTAGCTCTAATCTAAAATGCTACAGTGTTTCTGTGCCATGTATACTTCCATTTAGTCCTCTAGATTGAGAACAGCTGAAGAAGGGAAGCAGCCCTGAACTTATCTATGAAGCTTTCCTACCATCCCCTCCACTGTGTATCTAGCAAAGTATGTCATGTTAATAGTAGACATTTGCCTTACAAATGAAGACATGGGGCTTTATGCCATATAAAGAGAGCTTTCCGCTGTTGCCATCCTCCTCTCTACCTCTCCTTCTCTTCTTTGTCTCCCTTCTACTCCTCCTCCTTCTTCACTGGATTTCAGCAGATCAAACTCACCCATATATGTGCATATATAAACATACTCTTAACAAACTAAGTTGGAATAATTTGCTTTATATCTCAATAGCCTACAAATTAATTAACTATTGAAAATTTTGTGATTAGAAAATTGACTGTTTGGGAATATTCAAGTGCCACTTAAAAAGGAAAAAGCATGAGCATTTCTTCATTCCTTCCCTAACCCTTACCGTGAAAATGAACTTGCATCTGGCCAAGCACATCTTCCCCACTCTAACTGTTGCCAGCTATCTGAGCCTCTGGATTATTTTCTGTTCAGCAGACATAATAATAACCTACCTCCCAAGGCTGTGGTAATTTTCAAACAACATCTAGGATGTAAAGCTCTAGTGCAGAGTAGATTCCTAATCAATGACAGCCATAGTATAAATAGAACTAACAATGATTATTATTGTGTTATTTTAATAATTATTAGGAATGAACAACTTTCAATATTCCCATGTGATGATGCAAAATATTTTTTTTCAGGGCAATGAAAAATAGGCAACAAATCCTGAGACATACATATTATAATCTTGGATCAGATATCTGCCTTTGCAGTCTGTGAACACAAACTGGCAAGCCTGAATTGAGTTTTCAAAAAGTTAAATCTATGGAGATTTATTGGCAAGCAGTGCCCAAATCCCTTGGAATAAAAGATTCACTTTTGACCAGTGGATCTACTATTATGTTAATGCAATCAATATAGTTTGTACTGACCAGAGCAGGCGTTTGAGATTGAGTGACCTTGCAATCATTTCTGAAACACGTACAGGGCACTCCTCTCAGCCTTCTTAATGGCTTTTCAACTGAAAAAGATTCACTGAAGCTGGTTCATGGGAGTTCACTTGGTCTCGACTTGGAATTTAACACAACTGGTACCCTTCTGGGGATGAGGGATTAATTCTAATATGTAAGAAGACTAGATAACAACAGATTTCCTATGAATAAACATAAAAATCCCTCTTTTTTTTTGCTTTTTTATACAACCATGACCACCTGTCCACCCATCCCCACACCTACCCACCCACACAGCTCCTTGTCCACTGACTTGCCCTGCACACTTTAAGGAGCACAGGTGGAGCCTAAGTGGTATTCTGCTTGCATTTATACTTCTGGGGATGGCGTGGGACAGGCTCCTCCAAGGGTAAAGCAATGCTGACTGCTGGATACATTAAGTGTATAGTGTCCAGGTATATTTGTCTTTGTTAATTTTTGAGCATTTACATCTTAACATTAAAACCACTGACTTGCTTTTTATAGCAGTTTCTGCTTCAGAAAGTGAATCTGTATACATTACCTTGTAATGCTCAGAAACTGTGAGATAAGTATCCAAATTGACAGGTTAAGAACTTACTGGGAAAAGCTAAGAGTTCTATGGCCAGAGATTGGGACTTAGATAGTCTAAATCCAGATGCACACTTATTCCCTTATCACTTTGCTTCTCAATCTAAGGACCAGATTTCAGAACTCTGTAAACAATTTCTTATGTAATCAGTCATTTATTTTTAATCAATGAAACTCTCCACAATACAAATTAAGGAAAATAACAATAATGGTAATAATGATAATAATAATGAAAATCGATTTATCCACTTAGTCCCTTGAAAATGTCAACTCCTTGTGAGAAACACTATGATTTAGATGTTTTCTTCTAAGATGAGAAGATTTTGCTATCATAGCTATACATTCAATAGTGACACATGACAAATCTGTGTCAGAAAAACAGACAGCATATAATTTTTAAAATAAGGTCATAAATAATGATCTTTCTAGGAACACAATTTGGTAATCTTTTATCTTTCTAAGTGGTTTTACAATTCAGGCCAAGTTTGCATATTTTTTTTCTGCTCCTTAAAAATCAAGAAAATAAAAGGCCAACTAAATTGCATTTCTTGAGTTGTTATTTCATTCAGGGACATATTTTTTTCTTCCCTATTACAATAGATGTTCAAGATGCAAATTGTCACACTCTGCTTTTAAATAACACCAGCATTATAATTAAAATTCCCCTGTGTTTTAAAAAAATAATTAGTTACTTGAGGAGTTGTTTCAGTGAATTCTCTTCTAGAATGCCTCCCATTTAAATGAGTTATGAAATAATTAGTGAAAGCATATTATGGTGAGAGAAGCTAGAATGAAGCATTTTGTGAAATGATAACCTGACCTTTATGTCCTTACTTAAAAGAACCCGAAAAAAAAAAACCTTAACTGAAGAGAAGGAAGAATAAACCACATTGCCTCAGGTCACTCAAATGTTATATAAAGGAAACACCAAGAAAAATGTATATATTCCTTCTCTCTACAGGAGCAAATATAAGAATTTTGCCTGGAAGGTCAATTTCATCCTGTGCAGTAGTCTGGAAAATGTATCCCAAGGCCCTTGAATATGCTCAGAATTCTATTTGGGAAGGTTCGGTTACAGTGCAGAGCTTTCCATTTTACATTTATAGAGGTATTGTTTATTTTCAAATGATAAGCAGAAAATTAAATTGCTCTGACTCCATAATTCTTAATGACTTAATGATCTTCATTTAGCTAAATGTTCCTATTGTTTTGTAGTTAAAGCATGAGAGAAAGAAAAAATAAGAAATAAATGTGGTTTTATAAGTAACTGTTGTATAAGTCTTGTCATTTTTCTTTAATTTTATTGCTAAATCAAATTGAGATACAGCCATCACCAATATTTCCCCAATGCCTATTCCATCACACAGCCCCCACACCCTCAACTTAAATAATCGCATTTTAAAGAGTAGGGTTTTAGTTGCCTCCTTCCTAAATCAATTAACTCTGCAATAAAATTAAAATAGAAATATATTCCTGAAAAATATGCAGAGTGAAAAGACATCTTCTACATTATAAAATTTACAATAGAGAACTTGACAAGGCTTTTTATAGTAGAAACATCAACAAAATAACCTAAAAAAATTTTTCAACCTTTCATTTCCTTTTCTTTGTTATGAATTCTAATTCATGTGACAATGGAAATAGCTAATTATTCATTCTAAATTTAGTCAGTATCTTAAGAGCTCTGTTCTTTTATTCAACTCTTAAGCTATCTACAGTTTGATTTTTGCTGGTACTGTAATGAAAATGCAGGAGAAACATCTAACACAACTCAGTAATAGTAACCAAAAACTCTTTTGAATTTTAGAAAACCTTTTTGGAATATAAAAATTTAAGTTTCTTGAAAAAGTCAAGATAAAAAAGATTCAAATCATAGTAATGTGAGAGAAAATAATGTAATATCTGTTCCTTTACATCACAAGGAAAATATATTACACTGTTAATCTTGTTAATCTGTTTAACAAAACACAGATTAACAAGAAAAAAGTGTAACAAATTCATTTAAACAAAGTTATACACAAGTAACTTTCAGAAATGAAGACCCAAACCCCTAGGGAAAGCTTTATATTTTTATGCTAAGTCTTATAAGAGAAGTGGAGAATTGTGGAAAAACATGATTGGACAGAGAGCATAGACAAATGGAAATAAACTGGGGGAACTTGAGTAAGGTCTGATTGTTCAAATAATTGTCTATACCTCTGTATGGTATTCCTTTCTGTATTAGTCTGTTCTCACACTGCTATAAAGAACTGCCCAAGACTGGGTAGTTTATAAAGGAAAGAGATTTAATTGACTCACAGTTCTGCAGGGCTGGGGAAGCCTCAGGAAACTTGTAATCATGGTGGAAAGGGAAGCAAACATATCCTTCTTCACATGGCAGCAGGAAGGAAAAGAATGAGAGAAGTGCAGAGTGAAGGGAGGGAAAGCCACTCATGAAACCATCAGATCTCATGAGAACTCACTATCATTGAGAACAGCATTGGGGAACGACCCCCATGGCTCAGTCACCTCCCACGAGGTCCCTCCCACAACACGTGGGGATTACAATTTGGGTTACAATTCAAGATAAGATTTGGGTGGGGACACAGAACCAGACCATATCACTTTGCCTGGCTATGGGGCAGGACTCCTGTCACATGAGGGTTTCTTTTATGGACAGCTCTCACATAGAAAGGTGGGAGATAGAGAGTGACCTCCAAACCACCACATGTTGGCATAGCATGTCCTGCACCCCATCATTAAGTAGAATAATTGTAGCATTACATTAGATAGCACAGTTATACAATTCTGATGAAATAATGATGGATAATAACTTTATGAACCTATTTCTGGTACTGATTTTTCTCCTATTATATTTTTATGTGTATGGTAAAATATATTATTTAAACACAATAATTGTATACAAACACATTTGAATTAAGATATTAATATTAGATACAAAGCTTTTCTACAAAGTAAAGAGACATCAAAACCTAGAATGTGTCCTGGAAGCCAAGTAAATTAATTAGAGGAAATCATGGAAAATCTCAGTATATGGTACTTCAACCATCTTAAATGTGTACTGTCATAAGCAGTATATATAGATGAAAGTAACGAATGCAGTTAGTGAACAAAATTACTTATCTCCCTGTAAAAAGTTATTGTTAACAGTCTTTATATTTATAATCTATATCTGTATACTCTATAATAAGCAGTCTAATACATTGGTCATTGTATTAGTCCATTTTCACACTGCTGATAAAGACATACCAGAGACTGGGAAGATAAAGAGGTTTATTACAGTTCTACATGGCTGGGGAGGCCTCACAATCATGGCGGAAGGCAAGGAGGAGCAAGTCACATCTTACACAGATGGTGGCACGCAAAGAGAGAGCTTGTGCAGGGTAACTCCCCTTTTTAAAACCATCAGATCTTGTGAGAGTTATTCACTATCATGAGAACAGTGTGGGAAAGACCTGCCTCCATGATTCAATTACCTCCCACAGGGTCCCTCCCACAACATATGGTAATTCAAGATGAGATTTGGGTTGGGACACAGTCAAATCATATCAGTCATTACGCCTATCATTACTAAATTTGCCTATTATTTGGTAGAGGTAAGAGTTAGAATAAATCAGAAAGAGCCATTTGGATTCATGAAGGAGTGACACATTTTTGACCTAGCAAATCAGTTGTTTTGGACCTTGAATCATGAAGTTAACATAAAACAATAACAATAAAACAACAATGATAAATATTTTTGATAGAAATTCAATAATCAGAGTAGGTCCCAAATTTCCAAATTTATCTCTTCATTCTATGTTATACTGGGAATGAACAAACACACACACATGCACACACACACACACCTGTGACTCTTAGTGCTCTAGCCCAGAGTTCTTTGGAAGTTTCCTGTTAAAAGACTGAGCCTTTGCCTCAAAGGTCAAAGCACTTCCATTGAAAAGCCTTGTTTGAAAAACTCCCCCCGTAGTCTCAGCTACTCGAGAGGCTGAGGCAGGAGAATGGCGTGAACCCGGGAAGCGGAGCTTACAGTGAGCTGAGATAGCGCCACTGCAGTCCGGCCTGGGTGAAAGAGCGAGACTCTGTCTCAAAAAAAAAAAAAAAAAAAAGGAATAAAAGAAAAAGAAGAATTCCCGCAGCATCTGAGGAGCAGCTCTTAGGTACACAGAATTTATCAAAGGTTCTTAACTAGCGCTTATTGTGAAACGTAACTCAGGTATCTCTAATTGGGCCAGATGGAGCTATGGAGTTCTAATTTCTGGAGGGCAGTTAAGCCTCAAAGTTTGGTTTCTCAGAGTAGCATGTCTACCTTCAGAATCCCAATGAGCATGTGTCAGAGAAAAATTACATTTAAATAGTTTGATAGGCTGGGCATGGTGGCTCATGCCTATAATCCCAACATTTGGAAGGCTGAGATGGCAGGATTGCTTGAGCCCAGGAATTCAAGATCAGCATGGGCAACATAGTGAGACCCCTGTCTCTACAAAAAAATAAAAAATTACCTAGCTGTGGTGGTGCATGCCTGTAGTCCCAGCTACTTGGGAGGCTGAGGCAGAAGGATCACTTGAGCCAGGAGGTCAAGGCTGCTGTAAGCTGTGAGCGTGCCACTGCACTGCAGTCTGAGTGACAGAGTGAGACCTTATCTCAAAAAAAAAAAAAAACGACATTTTTTAAGCAAAAATCAAAAAAATATATTTGATAGGTCTCAGTATATCTGGGGCTGGGAGTAGTGGCTCATGCCTGTAATCCCAACACTTTGGGAGGCTGAAGCAAGAGGATCACTTAAAGACAGGAGTTTGAGACCAGTCTGAGCAACATAGCAAGGTCCCATCTCTACATAAGATTTAAAAATTAGCCAGGTATGGTAGTACATGCCTGCTACTACCTAGCTACTTAGTCCTAGCTACTTAGGAGGCTAGCTACCTAGCTACTGCAGTCCTAGCTACTTAGGAGGCTGAAGTGGGAGGTTGCTTGAGCCCAGGAGTTCGAGGCTGCAACGATCTATGATTGCACCACTGCACTCCAGCCTGGGCAACAGAGTGAGATGACAACTTAAAAAAAAAAGATGGTTATATATGTGGGATATAGTTTGTGTGACAGGATCTGTATTCTATCACATCTGCATATTTCCCATGATGATCTGTAAAGGAATGAATTTACACTATTTATATCCTAACTTAGGTTACCCAGAGATATTTAGACATAAATATTTAGACTCATTCACACACCTTTCCATTTAGATGGCTCTTCCTAGATAAGCCTCTGTGTCTTCAATCTACTGATGAACACCACGGTCATAAAATCTGCTTGTGGATTTATAACCCTTGTTCTTTTTATACACATTTTTAAAATCTGCTTTAAAAGAATCAGTTTCATTGTAACCCTGAGGCTTTACCACCCTTAAAACAGGCTGCTCATCAGGTTCATTTACTAAGATTTTACCTGGAATACTTCACCAACTAGAAACCTATTTAAGAAAGTGTGTTAAAGATTAATAAAACCTATATAGCTACAACATTAAATTTCAGCGCTGGTTGGTTTTATTGGATTGGATTTTTGTGGTACCTTTTGCAAAGGAATTCATCTCCAAAGGCTGAAACATGACATAAAAAATAATTAGTATTTCTCTGATGCAGAAGGCACAGGTTCCAGGAGCATCCTTTGGATCCCACAGTGCATTGGGCACTCCATGAGCCAAACTTGTGGCTATTTTTCTAAAGTTCTTTCCAGTTATCTCCCAGCCCAGGAGTGGCCAGATTTGGAATATGTAATTGCAGATAAAATAAATGTTCTCTTCCACCTCAGTATACACATTGTGAATATCTGGGATTTGTTTATTTGCTTTTATTGGGAAATAGTTTATATACCATAACATTTACCCTTAAAAGTATATAATCCAGTCACTACTAGAATATGCATAAAATTGTGCAACCATCACCACTATCTAATTCCATAACATTTTCATCACTCCTATCTCCCCTTCTCCTCCTGCTCTGGAAAACACTTACCTACTTTCTGTCTTTGCTATTTAACATAAATGAGATTATCTGATTATCCTGTGGCTTGTTTTTCCGCTTAATGATATATCTTGGGCATCTTTCTATATTTGTTCTTGCAGATCAGTCTCATGCTTTTTAATTCCTGCACAATATTTCATGGTTTATGATTCATATATTGAAAGCTATTCTATTTGTTTCTGAATTTTTGCTTTTGCTAATAATTCATTAATGAATATTCTTGTATTTAGTAAATGCTCTTCTGTACATACCTTTGACAAGTCTTCTTCTTACCTAGTGATGCAATCACTTAATCAAAGGGTATGAACATTTTGATAGAAACTGGTATATTCAAGAGCATTTTATAAGCCTGGACCTAAACATTGTAAGCTAGGATTCGTTTTACTGCTATTGACTGAGCAAATAGAGCTGACTTCTTAACTTGTAAATATCATTGAAGCCTACTGCCTACTCTGAGAAGAGTAGTGATGAGTTGACACTGTTAATGAACAGCCATAGGCATTTGTCAGAGAGAATCTTATACATGGAAACCTAGAGGAATGCATCTCATCCATGTCCTGGGTTTCTGACTATGGTTTGGATATTCGTCCCCTCCAAACCTCGTGTTGAAATTTGATCCACAAGGTGGGGCCTAATGGGAGGTGTTTGTATTATGACAGTGGATTTCTCAGAATGGCTCAGTGCCATCCTTACAGTGATAAATGAGCTCTTGCTTTATTAGTTCCCAGGAGAGCTGGTTGTTAAAAAGAGCCTGGTGTCTCCTCCCTCTCCCTCTTGTTTCCTCTCTTATCATGTGATGTCTGTACATGCTGGCTTCCCTTCACCTTCTGCCACAAATGGAAGCAGCTTGAGGCCCTTATCAGAAGTAGATGTTGGCACCATGTTTCTTGCACAGCTTTCAAAACCGGAAGCCAAATGAACGTTTTTTCTTTATAAGTTATCCAACCTCAGACATTCCTTTATAGTAATACACATAGTCTAAGACAATTTTCCATGTACTGATTTGTGTCTCTTCTGCTGTCTGTAAAAAGAAGTTTCTAGTAGATATCACTCCATGAACTATCTTGGGATTCCTCTTAGGTCCAAAATAACAATTTTTCAGGCTCTGTATATAATGTCAGACCCCATAGAGTCACATCAGCATACCATAGAAGAATGAGAACTCTTTCTGGTGGCCTAAATGTCTTTTAGCATCTGAGTCCTGCCTATACCTCTAGCCTCATTTTTTTTTTGAGACAGATTATTGCTCATGTTGCCCAGGCTGGAGTGCAGTGATGTGATCTTGGCTCACTGCAACCTCTGCCTCCCAGGTTCAAGCCAAGCGATTCTCCTGCCTCAGCCACCTGAGTATCTGGGATTACAGGCATGTGCTAGCACACCTGGCTAATTTTTTTTTTTCTTTTTTTTTGTATTTTTAGTAGAGACAGGGTCACCATGTTGGCCAGGCTGGTTTTGAACTCCTGACCTCAAGTGATCCTCCTGCCTTGGCCTCCCAAAGTGCTAGGATTACAGGCATAAGCCACCACACCCAGACTCTAGCCTCATTTGTAACCAAATCCATACTCATCTCTTCATGTTTTACAGCAATTTGATAAATGTGCATTCTGGTGCCATGGCTTTGCACCCTTTATTCTATATGCCTTATTCTCTCATACATCAGGCTAGCTCTTGCCTTTTTTTCCTCAGACTCAGTTCTTGCAACCCACCTTCAGGAACCTTTAACTGGCCCCCTAGACTAGGAGAGGCTCCATCTTCTTTGTGCTCATCATAATCTATCCTTCCCTCTGTCATTGCATGGAACATATTACACTGTATCCTTACAAGGCTCCTAGACAAACACGACTCCTCCCCTGGCCAAAGATCTCATAAAGACACACACCATGTTACATTTGTCTTAACTTCCCTAGGCAGTGAGACTCCACAGAACCTTGTTAGTTGTGTGGGGTAACACGGTGGTTAGGGGCACAGGCTTCAGAGCTAGTCAGCCTCAGAATCTATCTCTTGGCCATTCACTAGTTCTGCAAACTTGGGACAACCGTGGAAATGTTCTGGGCCTAGTTTTTTCATGTATTAACGGCTATGAGATAGTGTCTATCTTCTATGGTTATTGTGAAGATTACCAAATAATGCTGAACAAAGGACCTAAAACATAGTGAAGCAGGATGTTTCCCTGACCCCTTCACGGGACTCGCAACAGGGGTTCTTCTTTACTCAGCCCACTGCTCTCAACTCCTTGTGGAGGGAGCGCACAAGTGAAGAAGTCAGGAACTGGAGTGCACAAGTGCTGGAACCAGCCGGCCATTTTGGTGCCGGCAGGATCAAACTCCAATCACTCAGACCTGCTGCACACCCTTCACAGGAGGGAGTGCACAAGTGAGCAGGTACAGGAGCCAGAGCAAGTACTTTTGGGTGCCAGCAGGAGCAAACTCTATGCAGGCCCCATGGCAGCATCCAGGTGGGGTGCCTGCAATTGCCGAAGGCCCAGAGGGTGTGTTACAGTGCTTTTAGCTCTGCCATCTGCAGACAGCTTAAGTGTTAACAGCTCAGTGGGCCCATGGCTACCCTCTGCCAACAAAGGCAAAGAGCCAGTGTGACAGCCTTCTGTATCTGCACTCATGGCTCCCAAGCTCTTGTCCAGCATCCAGGAAATATAAGGTTGCATGAATGAATTGAAGGATGGTAAATGTGGGGGATTTTATTGCCGAGGAAAGTGGCTCTCAGTGGGAAGAGAAGCTGAAAAGAGTACAGTGTGGGGGAAGGGTAGGTAATCTTCCCTTGAAGTCTGGCCATCTCTGGCTGAACTCTTTTTTGAAGTTATGCCATCAAGCTGTTCCTCTGAAGTCAAGCCACTTCTCTCCAATCATCCGGCTGCTTCTCCCCTCTGCTGGCTGAGTCTGGGGTCTTTATAGGCACATGATGAGACGCGGTGGGGCCATGGGTGGTTTAGGAAAAGGCAACATTTGAGCAGGAAAACAGAGATATAAGTTCTCATTTTAGGTGGTGATTTCAGGCTTTTTAGCTTGAGGGTGAGATTTTGTCAGGGACCCACCCTTTTCTGCCTAGAATTTCTCTGTTCCCTGTCCCCATCAATGGTAAAAGCTCAATAAGTGAGGCTTTATGAAAAACAGAAAATCAGGGGAATATTAAAGATTCCCTAGGTACCTTGCAGCAAATAGGAAGAGAGAATCCCCATGGAGAAGCCTTTTTCTATGTGGGGACACATACCCTGTGTCTTTGCTGCTCTATGAGTATTGGCCTGTTTCCCATGCAGAGGTTTGTTCTTCCCCATCTAGGTGGGCCCTATGCAAACATAAGAGATTATATTTGTCTTTTTAAAGTTCTTAGCACCAATATTGTAGGATCGATACTTCTGCCTGAAGTAAATAGGATCAATAAAATATGACTGTGCTAGAAAGTAGTTGGATAATACTCAGTGTTCATGATTTTATTATTTGATGATATTGAAACACATCTCTTTAACCTCACTTAGCAAAAGTCAGAAGTAAAGTTTGTCATGGCTTTGAAGAACTTTCTGTGGGTCGGCAAACCTTGGAACAATTTCACTACATTCTAGGAAGGCATGTAAACTGCCTATTGGGCAGCTACCCCGGGCAGCCTTTAACATATCACAAAAGTAAATGGTCATTACAGACATAAAAATAATGGGGTTAAGAGACTCGTGCTTATGATGACTTGAATTAACAACTATGTTTTCACACAAATCTTCATTATTTATAACTGGCTTAGAAAATTATCCCTCATTTGATGCTTGTTGGTTTCTTGTGTTCAAAAACTGCAAGCAGTTACTCTATTTTGCACGAAGGTCTAAATTTGTTTCTTCCAACACTAAGCCATTTTTCCCGTCTTATTTTTCCCTTGAATTTGTGTAAATACCTGTAGTACAAATGTTTCACTTTAAAAAAGGGCTTTTTAAAAGCCGTTTTTCTAGGAAATATTTTAATAATCAGCATTATTTATGTTGCCTGTGTAGCTATGTAAATAATTTCAGCCTTTCCTCCACAACAACTCTTATAACTTATCATGCCTTCAGAAAATGTGAAAAAGATTACCAGATAATGCCTCCCCAGTAAGCATGTTAGCACTTCAGAAAGAAAATGTGAGTGCTGAATTGAGAATGTGTGTTAGGCACAATGACAATAACAAGGAGGATTACAAATGAAATAGCGCTACAAATGGCACTACAGTTTGGAGGAGGAAAGCAATTTGGTGAAGTGAAAGATGTTAAATGTTTTAATTTTCTTCTATGCCAGTAAAATCTTGTAAAACAAGGTGACATATTAAATTTTCTATACTACAGTCGCTCCAAGAGCCTGTCAACATTTTCATTGTAAACTGTATTTTCAGAGCTTTATAACTCAGCTTTAAGAATTCACTCTGGCTTGACATTTAGAGTGTAAGGTCTTACCTGGGGAACATGTGTTTCACATGTTTTAAAAATTGCAAGTTTATCCATTTCTCAGTTTATAATGAGTAACCTTTTCACACTTTTTCACTTGTCTGCTGTGCCTCAGAAATTGGAGGGAGAAGGCTTACTTATGGTAAATCGCCAACGGGGGCAGAATCTACAGATGGGGTCACACAGGTCAGGGCTGCTGATTTTCATTACTGAAATTCACAAAGAGTTTCTGTAGAAAGCAAAGAGCTCTGCTATGCTGCCCTCAACATTTCAGACTAGACTTTGTGCTATCCGAGGGGTATACTTTACCACGACAAGACCCTGACTGATTGCAGAATTCTTAGTCCCCAGTCTGTTTATTTCAACATTTGTATTATGTTGTGGCTGGCATAAGACCTTTTTCTAAAGCTTTACAACATTCACCCTAATCTTGCTTGTTTGTTTTTAAGTTTTCTTTGCATGTGTTTGTGTGCGTGTGTGTGTGCATGTGGTTTATTTTCCACCTTTCTGTCATTATTTAGCATAGGGAGGTTTTCAGTCAATATTATTCAGTAATATAGCTACCCTCTTTATACCTTGAAATACCCAGTTAAATCTCCTGAATAATTAGTTTTTAGGAAGTTAGAATTAGAAAAGAGTGAGGGAGAAATAAACAAGGAAGCAACAGAAGAGAAAAATATCTGTGGCCATTTGATATCAGATCTTAAAATGTCTTGAGGACTGAGTAACTACTATGGCTTCCCAAAAGGATCACATGTGGGTTGTCTAGGAAGAAAATGGAATTCCCTCAATAAAAGACATGGTAGCAAGTCTTCAGTTCTAGCTTATTTCAGGAGAATCCTAGAAAATCAACACTTCCTGATATGTATTGAGAATTATTTCACTCCCACCTAATTGCATTGTATTTTTCCATGGCTGACAAATTATCTTCCAAAGTGGATGTACCATTTTGCATTTCCACTAGCAATTAATGACAGTTTGTTTCTCCACATAATTTTCATCATTTGATGTCAGTGTTCTGGCTTTTGGTCATTGTAATTAGACGCATAGTGGTATTTCACTGTTATTTTAATTTATCACTTCCTAATGACATATGATACAGAATATCTTTTCATATACTTATTTGCCACCTGTGTGCCTTCTTTGGTCAGATATCTGTGCAGGTCTTTTACCTGTTTTAAAATTGAATTATTCATTTTTTTCTGAGTGTTAAAAATTTTTGTATATTTTGTTTGACAGTCCTTTATCAGATACATCTTCTGTAAATATTTTCTCCTGTTCTGGAGCTTGTGTCTTCATTCTCTTGATGGCATCCTTCATGGAGCAGAAGTTTTTAATTTTAATGCAATTCAGTCTGTCAATTATTTCTTTCAAGGATCATGCTTTTACACATTGTTGTATCTCAAAAGTTGTCTAAAAGCCATCTCTATACCCAAGACCATTTAGACTTTCTTCTATGTTTTCTTCTAGGAGTTTTATAGTTTCATATTTTACATTTACATCTGTGATTCATTTTGAGTTAAGTTTGTGAAGTATGTAAGGTCTGTGTCTAGATTCTTTATTTTTCTTTTGCATGATGATGTCCAGTTGTTTCAGCATCATTTGTTGAAAAAAACTGTCTTTCACCATAATACTGTCTTTGTTCCTTTATCAAAAACCAGTTGGCTATATTTTCAAAACATTTTTAGTGTGTTTATTTCTTTCCATGTCTATTAACACCATCCAAACAGAAACTGCCATCATCTCTTGCCTGCTTCTCCTAAAACAGTCTATTAATTAGTTGACAATATATTTCATACACAGAGGAGAGTTGTCTTTTAAACCATTTGAAGTTGGTGAATGATTTTCCACTGCTTTTAGGATCAAATATAAACCTTTAGTGAAATGCAAAGCCCTGTGTAATCTAGCTTCCTCCTGCCATCCCTTCTCTTTCTTTTCCTCTCCTTCCTCCCCAGCCAACTTCTTTTCTGCCAGTTTCTTCATAATGCTCCAGCCATTTTTTTTTTCACTTCCTTGAGCATGTCTCACTTCCTCCCACATCAAGTCTTGGACTATGGAGTAATTTCGTGGAGATCCTAAATGCAGCTGACTTTGGTTTAGCTCATTGCTCTGTTCATTCTTTAGAGCTGTTTTGCTGTTTCTTTCTCTGAGCTATCTGTTGAGTGTTTAGGTATCACTGCTAACTACTACCACATACCATGCCCTCAATGTCCTTCATAATAATTGCCAATTATAATTTCATTATTATTTGTTTAGCACATGCCTTCCTCACTGGAGTGAAGGCTTCCTGAGAGCAGTTGGAATCGTATCTGTCATCTTTGCTGTTGTATTCACAGTGGGCACAGTATTACAGTGTCTGAATGTCCTACCAGAGTCATGGGCAGTGACTGAACTGGAATCATCAGAACTGCAGAGCCAAGGAGCTGAGGATTAATCTCGTGATTACTGGAGCCCAGGTCTTCTCTATTCATCTAGGAGTGAAGTAATCCAATGAAAAGTCAAAAGACTTTAGTTATCAGTGTACAGGGACAACCTAGAGAGCAAGGACTTGGTGAGTCATGGAATCTTGGATTTAGAAAAGATAAAAGTCTGCATGTAGAAGTCAGGACTTTTAATAGTGATCTCACATTCAGAGCATTACATGATTCAGGGTTCATCTTCCTTCCTCATCCTTCAAGGCACATGGTCCAGAGATCATTTCATTTTCTATACGTGGTTCTTCACATGCTGAGGAAGATGGGACAATGTTCTTGGCCTCTCCTTCCCATTGGGCCTCCACAGGGGAAAATTAGTGGTGTTCATTTTTTCCATTTTAAAGAAATAATATGCTTTTCTTTTCAGAAAGCACTTTTCAAATGCTCTGAAGTTTACATTCATGCCTCACTGGGCCTGATTTACTCAGTGTCATCTGAGCAAAGAGGAGCCCTGGGGTGGCCCAGCATTAGAGCTGGTGCTTGAGCCCAGATGCATGCACAGAATGGTACATGAAGCAGGCAGAAGGTGGAGACCATATATTTCTTTTAATGCAGTAAAGAAAAATTTTTCACATAGAATGAATATTTAAATAAATGAGTAATGTAATTATTTTTCAATTCCATTCAATTAAAAAATATTTATTCAAATTAAAAGGGAATATGCCTGAGCCCCTTATTAGCTGACATTGGTGATTTCTCTAGCGCTTTCTCCCTTAGAGAGCCACTAGCCTTCTTCTCCTTCCAGAGGCTGGGGATGCTCTCACTTTTCTTTCCTATACTCTATGGAGGGACAGACAGATAAGCAGGAAACTTCCTCTACATAGAAACACTAGTGAGTCAATTTCCGAACCCAAAGACATTTTGGTGCATTCACTCACTAATATAAGATGGAGACATTGTTATCAGAGAGGTCTCTAACAAAGTTTTCTCTGTGCTATTTTATCTATGTGAGGGAGGTGGGAATTTCTTCAATATCAAAAACCTCCTTTAATATTGAACAGTTTTTTGCACTTGATCTTAGCCAAAAGGCCAAGTAGCACTGAAATGTTTTTTGTTTGCCCCCTCCACACACCTTCTGTCTCTAGTCACCTCTCATGTTTTAATCAACTCCTAAGTTCAGTGCTTCTCAAATTTGGTTCGTAACAGAATCTTCTGTAGAAACTTGTAAAAAAAAGAAAAAAGAAAAGAAAAAAGAAAGAACAAGGCCCAGGTGTTCTACCTCAGTGAGGCTGTGTGCTTTATTAGCTCCCCAGGTGATTCTAATATATACCAAAGTTTAATATGTCTATGGTTTCATGTTTACACAAGATAACACTATGCTTTGTTACTCCATAATAACCTCTTTTTTTCATAATGTGGTTGTTTACTCAATGATACATTCTTTTTACTTACTAGAGTTGAATCATTTTTGATTCTTGGAAGCTATTAACTATCAGATTCTCTTTATTAGAAGTTATTGTCATGACAAACACTCAGGTAAATGGTGATTTTGTCAATTTATGCTGAATAGCTCTTGGTTTAGGAACTTCATGTTAACTGTTATTCTTTTAAGACTACTCCATTGTACCATGATTAAAAACAGACAGTAAACCATGGATATCAAGAGAATAATAGCAAGAGGTTTGTAAGTGTGTATTGTGGGGCACCAGCAATTTATTTTTCAGAAAGCCTTATTAAATGCATCTCTACGGATTGCCATGGTTTATGGCAGAAGTGATGTGATGATTTGTATTAGAGTTTTAATAAGTTTAGCGTTCAAAAATTTATTCTGCTTTCAGTTCCTTCCCTCTGGCTGACAGTTAATGTCCAAGGTATTAATCAGAGAAACTACCATGGGATGTCTAATAATACTGTGCAACAAAGGGAAAAGCACATCTCTAGGATCAATTTCAGAGCTGGCTGTATTTTCTCCTTAAAGAAATAATAACTCAAATGAGACAAGGTCCTGCCTTCAAGGAGATTTCAGTCCAGAAAAGGATGTGATCCATCACAGAGCTTTTGTTTTTTATTATATTGGGTGGTGTTTTTTCTTTCTTTATTTCTTTCTTTCATGGTAAGGACTCAATGGAAACTGAAATTCCCCAAGGAGTGTTTTAGCATCTTATCTAGTTTCTTGCCTCTAAAGTTGAAGTTACAGTAGCACAGTACACATGTTTCTCCTTCTTGCTTATCCTGGAGATTTCCTGCTTAAATACATATCGAAATGGTTGCAAATATTTTCATTGCCAAGAAAATAAACTGCGAATTGGTTGGTTGTTTGGCATTCAGAGTGCTATGGGCATAGATCCTTGACGGCAGATTGACTGTATAGCTATAGCTATTATATGATGACTCTTCAATCCCTTTATGACTTTTATGAGAGAACCCCACCACATCCTCTAGAGACTGCTATAATGATTAACAGCAACTGCAAATAACTTTGCAGAAGGAAATTATACTTTGAGTGGAAGAGCCTAGATTTAAGGTAATTAGATTCCTGAAAACTATAGCCTATGTGTTAAAATTTATTCTTTCAGTTGGTTAGATATCAAACTAAGATTCTGGCCTTTGAACTCTTAATGGTGAAGATTTTTATCTCACGTGACGAACACATTACAGCAATTTTGTGATCTGAACATCGAGTAAGTTAGTAGCCACAATGAAGAGGTCAGCCTTATATTTTATATCCTTAACTATGAGTTCTATTTCAAGTTGATGTATTCACCAAATCTTTATTAGTTTCCCCAACAATACTGTGGGCATTGATATAAAAAGTTTATAAGAATTGAAAAATTAACCCCCCCAAATATATATCTCTATATCTCTATATATCTATATCTCTCTCTCTATCTATCTATATAGATATATAGATAGATAGATAGATTGATAGATAGATAGAGAGAGAGAGAGAGAGATGGAGTCTCGCTCTGTCTCCCAGGCTGGAGTACAGTGGTGCAATCTTAGCTCACTGCAACCTCTGCCTCCTGGGTTCGAGCAATTCTCCTGCGTCAGCCTCCTGAGTAGCTAGGATTACAGGCACTTGCCACCACACCTGGCTAATTTGTTTGTATTTTTAGTAGAGGCAGGGTTTCGCCATGATGGCCAGGCTGGTCTCAAACCCCTGACCTCAGGTGATCTGCCCGCCTCGGCCTCCCAAAGTGCTGGGATTACAGGCTTACAGACATAAGCCACCGTGCCCAGCCCATATATATACACACACACATATATATATTCTAAAGGTGGGAGTATATATACAAAAGACAACAACAATTTGTAGGAAAGATAAGTCAGATACAGGGGGAAGATAGATGAATCAAGGCTGTTGAAGCTGCAGCCAACCAAATTTCCCCAATAATAATTTCCACAGGTGGTTGTTAAATTTACCAGTTTGTAATTACCAAATTGCTGTGGGGCCTGGGAAACCACTCTGTAACAGGGGCCCCAGATGCTTGTGATATTCAGAATGATTAGGTAAACGGTGGCCTGGAGCCACAGCTGTCAGAAAGTGTGGTCCCTGATCAGCTGCATCAGCATCATCTGGGAACTTGTTAAAAATGAAAATTGTTTAGCTTTATTCCAGATCTGCTGAATCAAAGGTGATGTTAGTGGAGCCCAAGCAATCCATGGTTTAACAAGCCCGTCAGGTGATTCTGACGCACACTCAAGTATAAAAACCACTGGTTTAGACCAGGCCCAGTTTGATTGCAATTGATCTGTCTGGCCGAATCTTGCAGATGCTTCAGTACCAAGAAAAACCCCAAGGTAGGAGTGAGGGAGAAAGGGCAGAATGAGGAAGTGGGGATATTAATGAGATATCTAATTCTATGTCTATAGCTATATCTTCTTCCCTACTTACTTTGTGCAGAATACTCAACAAGTAGCCATTAGTCCCAAGGTAAAAGAAGCAGCATTTTCTTAAAAAACATGAGTAGACTGGAGAGGTCAGAGCAGCAAAGAACTCTGCATTCTGTTGAAATGGCAAATGTTCCCTTGTTCCCCTTGCAGAGTGTGTGATGGGGGTATGGCTTGCTTCTTCAGTGCCCCGCTGCTCACACCTCTAGGGGAGCATACAGTCGGGTCCTGGTTACTGCCTGTTTTCTCCAGCCACACTCAATGGCTGCTGGACTAGCCTTGCCTGCTGGGAAAGGTTAAGGAGAGGTGCCCTGAACCATGAGTGTCTGCGGCTGTTGGGGTGAAGGCATATATGACACCTCTAGGAATAGTTGGTCTGATTTGTACCATCGGCAGCTGAGCCAAATCCTCACTTTTCTTAGTAACATTGCTGTAGCCTGTACCAAAACTCTTAACATTGTAAAGAAAGTGATAAGAGCCATTTCAAACCATGTGAGAGAAAAGAGAGAAAGTCTGGGGGTTTTGACCAGCCCTGTTAGAGCGGAATTTTTTAAAACCCAGTGAAGGGAAACAGAGCCTCTTACCAGCAGGAAAAGGTGGCAGGGTTCTGGAGGAAAGGTAGACCTGACAGTATCCCTTCGTCCACAATCACCTTCCAGGATCCTGGATGAGGCCCCATTTGAAATGGGAAAAGTTTGCCTGTCCCCCTCGCAGGGTGTGTGACATGGGGAGTGGCTCGCTTCTTCACTGCCCCACTGCTCAAACCTCTGGGGAGCATAAACAGATGGGCAGGCTATGGGACTCCAACCCCATGGCAGTGTTTAGGGGTGAATGTTTACAGCTCCTGAAGCCCCAGTGGGCGTATGATACAGGGTGCTCTCTTAGTTTGCTGTCTATAGGCGGTTTGTGTTAACCAGCTCAAGTAGACCCTCTACCTTGTTGCAAGGACAGGTCTTTCTATATCCCGGGTTCTTGCCTTGGTGTACTGGAATAATCAGATCACATGTGAGCTTGGAGAATGAGTGCAAAGTTTTACTGAGTGGAAGTAGCTCTCAGCCAATGGGGGAGCCAGAAGGGAGATGGTTTTCCCCCAGAGTTGGGCTGCTGGGTGGCCCCAGCTCTCCTCCAACTGCTGGGTCAAACTCTGCCTCATCCTGCCGGTAAATGGCCTGCAGGCCTGCCAGTATTAGTTGGTGTGTTCTTTTGCCGGAGTGCTCCCTCATGCCTTCTTGCCATCCAGCCACTTGTGTCTTCTTTGGCTGACGTGCTCCTCTTGATGTCTGGCCGCCTGTGTGTCTGCTCACTAGGTTCTCAGGTTTTTATAGGCCCAGGATGGTGCCATGGTCTTGGAAAATGCAACATTTGGGAGTGAAAGCAGGAGTGCCCATCCTCACCTAGGTCCGTTAGGGTGGAGCCCCAGCCAGGGACCTGCCTTTCTCTACCCAGCACTTCCCTGCCCCCTTCATTTAAAGGGGCTTCCCTTCCCAGCACTCCTGTATCACTGTCATCAAGATGTTCCCAGCACAACAGGGAACTTCTTACTCACACTACAGCAGAGTTTGATACTGACTTTCTCCCCAATCAACAGACACAAGCAAATATTTCAATTGGCTCACACTTAATATAAATTTACAACAGGATCACCAGACATTTACAAAATTTTTGCAACACAACAGAGAAAGGCAAAAGTGAACAGTAGAAAAATAAAATAATCCCAAGATAATTGAAGGAAACAGAATTTTATAATAAATACTAGTACTCTTAGAGGAAATTGATGAAACATTGTACATATTTATAAACCAATAAAAGAAACTCCAAAAACAACAAAAATGAGCTCTTAAACATTTATTAGATTTATAACTTATAGTTTTAAAATGTATTAGATTTGTTAACTTAAAGATACTTTAATAGAAATTTTAAGAGAAAAAGAAGGGTTGAAGGAATACAGGAAGTCTATAAGATCTGTTCTATTTTTTAAAAAGCTGGAAGGAAAAGTGGGATTAGGTCAAGAGTTCTAGAGTATCCGGGTAGCAAGAAAACCAGAAAAGAGAAAAGATGAAATGGAGGGGAAGGACATTTACAAATATATAAAATAACACCCCTGAGAGATCTTCTGATTGAAAGGGTCTACCAAGTGCTGAGCCAGGTTTCAGGAGGTGGGGATGGGCGGGGAAAGCTTACAGTGAATCTACTACACGATTTAAGAAAATGAAGGATAAATAAGTTTCAGAGAAAAACACGCATACATACACAAAACATACTCAGTCTCCCTGTGACTCCTCAACAAACTAAGTGTAAGATCATAAAACAATGTTCCTTATTTCTTTGAGAAAAGTGTTCTGCAAACTAGAGTTATTTAAACATTCAAACTATTAATCATGTAAGTATAAAATAAAGACATTGTCAGATGCACAAGGGCTCAGAAAGTGTCTCAAATCTTTGCTAGAAAGTTAATTTTTGTAACCGAGTAGACAAGAGGAGAAAGTCCTTGACTAGCAATAGGTTTGGGACTAGCATGAGGCCAAAGGTGCAGGTTCAGAGCCTTTTTGTGTGTGTTTTGATTTTGTTTTTCCATTATGGGATTTTTTGCATTTATTTTTACTTTTAAAAAAATTACCTTATAAAATGTTATTGATCTTAAAATTGAGTGTTTTGGTGCCCCGTTAACTTTTATGTCCACACATCTGCCTCACTAGTCTCATCTCAGTCCTGTCCTTGACTAGTGTATGAGTTTCCTGTGGCTGCCATAATAAACTGGATGGCTGAAAAACAAGTTTATTCTGATAGTTGTGGAGGCCAGAAGTCTCAAATCAAAGTGTCAGGAGGGACCACAGTAGCCCTGAAGGCCATGAGAACTCAGGCTTTGCCTTCTCAGGCTTCTGTTGGCCCCATAAGTTATTTGGCTTGTGGCTGCTTCACTCCAATCTCAGTCTCCATAATCACACTACCTTCTCCTGCTCTGGGTGTCTTTCCCTCTGTATGTCCATCTCAAAATTCCCATCTGTGTCTCACTGGATTTAGAGCCCACCATGATAGCCCAGAATGATCATCTCATCTCAAGATTCTTAATTAAAAAATCCTTTAAAAGAAATAAGGTAACATTTACAGGTTCTGGGGAGTAGGATGTAAATGTGTTTTTTTGATGGTGGGGGCAATATTCAGCCCATCACAAGTAGCAGGCAGTGGATGCAAAATCAGGAAATAATAAAGGAGCATTCCAGAAAGATACCTGTGCAGCTGACCTAAAGAGTATCTAGTTCAGACTAAAGCAGAAGAGAATGTAGGAGGCAGATCTCCAGAAGGAAAAAAAAAAAAAAAAAAAAAAGATTTGGTAGAATCAGTGGGATGTTTGAGGGAGCAAATGAGGAGATTATAAAGGCAAATTTTTTAAAGTAAGAAATGCCAAGTGTATCTATGGCAGAAGGTAGATGGAAAAATGGAAAGGAGAGCTAAAAGCAATGGACAAGGACAGCAGTCTCTTCTTGCTGTGTATAAAATGAAAGATTATCTAATCTTGATAGAAGGAAAAACAAAGAGCTACAACAATTGTATTACTTAAAACGTTTTTTAATGGTAACCAATATAGATAATCTAAATAGCAATATACTAAGCAAAGAAAATCGTGGCAAAAGTGAACCAAATCCTCATCTATCATAGTAAGAAGTCAGTAAATAATGTCTAAAGTTGAAAAACTTAACGAAGAAACACACTATGTAGAGACATGAAAGAAGCCGCAAGTAAAGTTTTAAAAGTTCTCAATGGAGAGTGAAACTATTGTATATAAGTTTATTTTCTTTGGTGTTTTAAATATGCACTAATACATAAAAATAAAAGAACTTGTAACACTTTCTTCCATTGCATGCCTTGGGAATGTCTTTTAATGAATCTTGGGGTGTCTTTAATAAATAGAATTTTTTAATTTTTTTGCATTGCCTTACAATGCCTATTTCACTATTAAACTCTGAACCATTAACATTTTTTTTTCAGGCATTGGCTGATACATTATTAAAATGCAGTGAAATGAAATAATATAAAAATAAAGACATTCTAAATCCAAACAATTTTAAAATCATACTCAATAGGCCCTTTCCCAATCAAATTGTTATTAAAGTTTCTAAAAGCTTCCTTTAGATATATATTTCCCATATCTCATACTGGTAACACAAAGCTCACAGATTTTGATAATTTTGAGGGGCATAATTTGAGTAATTGCCTACTTTTTTATTTTTCTTTTCTTGTCATTAAAGTCTTTAGTAGTTTTGTTTTTGCTGTCTTGCCTGAGTAAACCTTTCCTAAACCAAGGTTGTCAAGATATTCTGTTTTATTATCCTCTAAAAGTTTTGTCACTTTATTTTCCACACTTAGGCATCAAATACACATGGGCATTGTATATGATAGGAGATAGGGTTGTAATTTTATTTTACCTTATCAATATCCAATTGTGCCCTGCTCATCAACTGATAGGATCATACTTTTCCCACTGCTTTCCAGTGACTTAAAAGCATGTATGACATAACAGTCCATTAATGTATGATGTGTTTCAGGACTCAGCATTCTGCATCAGTGTTCTATATGCCTAGCATCAATCAAATGTCAATTTAATTGCTGTAGTGCTGAGATAAGTTGATGTTCTTAGAAAATTATCTTTCACCTTGTTCTTTTCAAGTGTGCATTGGCTTCTGATGGCCCTTTGCATATCCATAAATCTTTTTTTTTTTTTTTATACTTTAAGTTCTGGGATACATGTGCAGAACGTGCAGGTTTGTTACATAGGTACACATGTGCCATGGTGGCTTGCTGCACCCATCAACCCGTCATCTACATTATGTATTTCTCCTAATCCTATCCCTCCCCAAGTGCCCCATACCCCAACAGGCCCCAGTGTGTGATGTTCCCCTCCCTGTGTCCATGTGTACTAATTGTTGAACTCCCATTTAGGAGTGAGAACATGCAGTGTTTGATTTTCTGTTCCTGTGTTAGTTTGCTGAGCATGATAGTTTCCAGCTTCATCCATCTCCCTGCAAAGGACATGAACTCATCCTTTTTTATGGCTGTATAGTATTCCATGGTGTATTGTGTTGCATTTTCTTTATCCAGTCTATCATTGATTAACATTTGGGTTAGTTCCAAGTCTTTGCTATTGTGACTGGTGCCACAATAAACATACATGTGCATGTGTCTTTATAGTAGAATGATTTATAATCCTTTGGGTATATATCCAGTAATGGGATTGCTGGGCCAAATGGTATTTCTAATTCTAGATCCTTGAGGAATCGCCACACTGTCTTCCATAATGGTTGAACTAATTTACACTCCCACCAACAGTGTAAAAGCATTCCTATTTCTCCATATCCTCTCCAGCATCTGTTGCTTCTTGGCTTCTTAATAATTGCCATTCTAACTGGCATGAGATGGTATCTCATTGTGGTTTTGATTTGCATTTCTCTAATGGCATGTCCGTAAATCTTTAGTTGACTTTGATGCTTTCTCCATTAAACATGTTGAGATTTTGATTGAAATGCATTCAATTATAAATTTGGAAAAAGAAATTGACATCTTTACAGTTTGGGGATTTCCAGTCTATGAATATAATTTACTACTTCATTCATCGTGGCCTTTTATACCTTTATTTTAAGTGTTATTAATTTACCATCAAGGTTTTTCATAGCTTTCTGCAGGTTCATTTCTAGTACATCATATTTATTATTGCCTGATACTTTACATAGTATTTTTAGTTGAATTTCATCTGTTTTTCCTTTATATGAGATTCAATAGATACATAGATAGTTAGACAAATTGATACAACCCAGGAATCTAGCTCAATTCTTTGCAATTTTAATAACTTAGCTTGACATTCTTTTGAACTTTACAGTTTTGAGATTAATAAAATTTATGATTGTCTTGTAAAAAAATTATTAATCCCAGTTTTTAGATATGTTTCAAAATGTATAGTCTCTAGAAGTATAGGGGAGAAAAAGTAATATTTTCTTCATCATAGCAAGAGTCATGGCTGCGACTTCTATTAATAAAAGATAATAAGAGAAACGCATTCACATTTACTTAATCTAAGTTTTATATGACACAGGAACCTTTAGAACTGAAGACCCCCCAAAGCAGGGAAAACTGTGTATATTTAAGCTTAAGTTTGATGAAAATTGGATAATTACGCAGAAGAATTACAACTGGAAGAAAAAGGAGTATAATCTAATGGTAAGAAACGGCAGAACTTAGCAAGTCCTGTTTGTTCAGGTTCTTTCTGGTGTCCTTGTGTGATATTACTTCCCTCCAAGTGTGAGGCAGACCACCTGTCACATGAAGGTCTTCAGGGGAGAAGGGAGGGGGAAGGTCAGAGACCTTTCTGCTTTTGCTTTTTCCTCAATTTCCAAGCTGCCATACTTTGGAGTAGCATTTCTTGTACCCCATGTGAGGGAAATATAAGGAGACAAGTCTTAGGTGGTGAAAAGATTGGGATTGTAGGAGTGGAAAGATATGATTTCTTTCTTCCCTCATCATGAGAGTTATGTATGACACTTCTACACAAAAGACAGATTAACAAGAAAAGCATAACAAATTTATTTCATCAAAGTTTTTATTAAATGAAGACTTAAAGACCCAGGGAAAGTGTCTATTTTTGTGTTCAGGTTGGATGAAGAATGCTCAGCCATGTAGAAATGCAACTGGACAAAAGGATCTGATCTAATGATAATAGGTTGAGGGAGGAAACCTAGCACAGCCTGGCTGTTTGAATTCTTCTTGGTTTCATTGTGTTGCATTCCTTCCCCGCAACCCCTGCAACTTCCTTGCAGGCAAAGGAAGTCATAGAACTATTTTATGGCCAGTTATCACACAGAATAATGAGGGAAGATCAGAGTGACTTTCTTCCTTCTGAGCCTCTCCCAATCTATTTTAGTTCAAAGTACTTTGGGATAGCATTCTCTGAGCTCCAACAGGATCCACCAAACTGCTATCTGAGCTTGATGATTACAAGTCATCATAGACAGTTGAATTTTATAGTCAACGTGTGTTGAATACTTCTATGCAAGTGTCATAGTGACCACTGAAAGGGAGTTTCTCACTTAGAGGAGCTAACATAGTATCAAGATGAGTGAAAAGAGTGCCTCTAACATTGTATTAATATATATAGTATTAATATTTCATAGTCTACCATCCACTTCATCTTCCAGTCTGATCAGTAACAGAAGTTATTGATCATTTTTCAAAACGGCATGGGAAATTCATTTTATTTATCTCTTATAAAGCTTAATAAACAGCTACAGAGGTCTTTATGAAGAGGACTTTGTCTCTTGAAGTACAATATTCTATTTTAGTCTTAAAAGCATTAAATTTTTCAATTTTTAAGCGAAATTCTCATCAATTGGATGTTATACCCATCTATATATAGGTGAGAAGGGCAAAGCTTATATTACTTTGTTTTTTTTTTTTATACTACCAGGGCATATTTTAAAGTTTGAATGTTTAAACATACGGGTCAGTTGAAGAGAATGACTTTCTTCATTACTGATTGAATATACAAGGAGAAATTTTAGCAAAAAGAATGTATGACTTTTTTAAGGAAAATAATTTCTGAATGATAAAAAGGACCATTTTCCCATAAAGACAGTCAAGGTAAAATACAGTTGAGTAGAACTGAGAAAGGAAACAACCTCTTCAGTTAATGTATTTTCAGAGCTAAGCACAAAGGTGCTTCCTAAACAAAAGGATCTTTACAAATGAGGATGCTCTTTAGAGAGAATATTTTCAAAGGACCCCCATATAGTTCAACAGGCTACTTCAAATGCAGTGCATTTTAAAAGCTTAGAAAGTAATGATATGCCCTCTAGACTGCCAGGCAGGAGTTTTATTGTGAAGGTTTTGGCAACACAGGTCGGTTTGTAGCATCTGCTTTGAACTAGTCTTTCATGATTCTGAGACAGGCGTTTATAATAAGTATCTACAAGTCAGGAGATGAAATTCAAGTTTCTATTTTTATTTCCCCCATCCTCTCATCTCCTACATTTTATGTATTGGACCTATCCTAAGATTGCTTCTGACTCTGCACACTCTAGTGCCCCAAATTTATTCCTAAACTCTCTGCCTCTATCCTAACTTCTTGCATACATACTCATCCTTTCTAGCCAAGGACTTGCATTCAATCCCAAATATGCTGAACCCTGGAATCTCAGCCTTTCTCCATGTGCATCTTTCTTCCTCCGTGCGTATTCACTTGAGGACCTTTCATGCTTGTGACTGGCTGGACCTGGATCAATTGCTCTCCTCCTGCCTGGCTTTATTCCAACCTCTCTTGTTCCTCTCTAGGTTAGTGTACAAGAAAAATAAGCCTATCCCCAATAATCTGTTAAGTGAGTTTTTAGAAGTTAAGGGGAATGTATTCCCCATTATACTCTTCATCTAAACATTTTAATTTTAAAATCTGACACTCTACCTAGAAGAAATGGGTGACAGATTTGCCCAGCAAGGTAAATCATCACTATTTGTTATATCATGTAATACCGTTGAAAGGCCTAAATGTCTTTGGACAGATGGTGCCCTGTTAGAGCAAAGGAAGCTAAAAACAAGAGATCATACTGATTCCCAGTGTGTTAGATGTTTCCAAAAATATGTGTATGTCATAATGAAAAACAGATCTACACTACCAATACTTTCAAAGGAAGCATAGTCTTAGACTCTATCATTTAAGTGAAGAATAATTATACAAGAAATTCAATTTATATAAGCTGTCAATTAGAATGAGTTGGACATTCCTACTTGTTCTTTTTACAGCAACTGCTCTTAAAAGTGGCTTAACACCTATTTAAACTCCTTGAATACAATAAGCATATGTTTATCCAGAACTAAAAATAATTTATTTTTACACTACTCCTTTTTTTTTTTCCAACACAAAGGTTGAAGTACGTAAAAATGCTATTGCTTTACACAAGGCAGCAAAGTTTTAATCTTGGCATCCACAGGTGTGTAATGTGATTTGAGACCTAACACCCTCAAATTCTTTCTGAATCCTTATAAAAATTAAGTTATGTCCATGATGTTGATAGTATTTTTTGTGTGTGTAAAAGACACTGTAGTGTTTAAAACAGATTTCTGATACAGTCCTTGCTCCCAAGCATTTGGTAAATAGTCTGACTTAACAAGAGTCCTTGTGTCTAATCCCTCTAAATACAGGCTTATACTTCACTGTATATACAAGTGTGTATGTATATGTATTATATATAATATATATGTGTGTGTATGTACACACACACTTGTAAATACAAGTAGGTACAAGTTTATACTTTACTGTGCCTTACAGGGCAATACATACTTCATAAATTGATGCATAATGATTGTGCATATTTATGGGGTACATGTCATATTTTGATATACAATGTGATGGAATGATCAAATCAGGGTATTTAGGATATCCATCACCTCAAATGTTTACCATTTCTTTGTGTTGGGGGCATTTTGACTCTTCTAACTTTAATGTAGTCTCATGTATTTTGAAATATACAATAAATTATATATTTACTACCAAACACTAGAATTTATTCCAACTGCATATTTGTACCTATTGACTAACCTCTCCTCATCCTCCTCCTCCACCCTTCCTAGACTCTAGTAACTGTCATTCTAGTGTATATGTCCATGAGATCAACTTTTTTTGCTCCCACATGTAATTGAGATCAAGCAATATCTGTCTTTCTGTGCCTGCCTTATTTGAATTAACATAGCAACCTCCATTTCCATCTGTGTTGCTACAAACAACAGAATTTCATTTTTTTATAGTGAATGATATTCTATTGTGTATATATACCACATTTTCTTTATCTATTTACTCGATTGGCACTTAGATTCCTATCTTGGCTATTGTGAATAGTTCTGCAATAAACATAGGGGGTGAAGGTATCTCTTTGATGTACTGATTCCCTCTCCATTGGATAAATACCTAGTGGTGGGATTGCTGGATTGTATGATATTTCTACTTTTAGTCTTTTGAGAAACTTCTGTACTGTTTTCCATAATGTCTGTACTGATTTGCATTCCCATGAACAGTATATAAGAGTTCAATTTTCTCTACATATTTGCCAGCAATTGTTATTTTTTGTCTTTTTGTTAATAGCCATTCTGACTGAGGTGAGACGATATCTCACTGTGATTCTCATTGTGATGACTGGTGATGTTGATGTTGAAAATTTGTTAAATGTTTTGGCCATTTGTATGTCTTCTTTTGAGAAATGTCTATTCAGAGCGTTTACCCACTTTTTAATAGTGAAATGGCTATGTTGCTTGGGATATGTACCCTGGGGTTAATTGTCTCATGCTGAGAAAGAATTCAGGACCCAGACACATGTGAGTGGGTTAAGAAGTAGAAAATTTAATAGAATAAAGGAGAGAGGAGAGCAGGTCCTAGGGAGGTGGAAGGGGAGAGAGAGAGAGAGAGAAGAGAAGGGGAGAGAGAGAAGAGAAGGGGAGAGAGAGACAGACAGAGACGTGTCCAAAAAAGTGGGGAGGTGGTTGACTGCAGCAGATTTTATAGGCAGGCTGGAGAAGGTGGTGTCTGATTTACACAGGGCTCACAGATTGGTTATCAGGTACAAGGTTTACATAGTGCACAGGGAAGGCTGGTCACCCCAACCTAATATTATGTAAATGGACTTTCCAGTAAATCGGCACCATCTTGATTCCAGTTGATTGACACCAGTAAGATTGGCACCATCTGCTCTTCACTGTGAACATGGCTGACAAAGAGAAGGGAAGATGGAGCTGCTATCTTTAACATGTCTATTCCCTAGTTCCTGCTGGCATTCACCTGTGAAGCTCCCAGTTTGCTTGTCTGTCTGCAGCTCAACTTTATAGGCTGCTCTTTGTTAGAAAATGATTTGGGGCTGCTTTTCATTAAAGAGAAAAGCATTACCAAAGACTCCCATGCCCTTACTCTCTGCTTAAGTAATTTCTTAAGTCCTATATCATTCCACCCTTTGTAGTGGTAACCCTAACTGCTGTTAGGGAATGTTGGATGACAATTTTTTTCTGGCTACTTCTTGCTGAAAGGGGCATGATGTGGGGAAAAGCAGCTAGGGCTCCTCCTGGGGTCAATCTAAGGGTCCTCAGAAGAAAGGTGTGTCCATGTGTGTTTGGTCTGCAGCACCATTTGCAGTTTGATTGCTGTCAGTCATTCTAATGGGTTGTGATACTGGTTTGCCTCCACCGGATGCTGCTAAATATTAATATAAAAGTAACATTCTTTTTTGAATAAGTGGCATTGGATTTGGGTGGCTAGAGTAACTTTAGTGTTGACCTTGGCCAAATCTTTCCTGCAATTGTTAATCCCCTCATGACTTCCGCAGACCATCTAAGACATGTTTACACTTTCCAACTTCCCCTAAGCATCCTTCTTTTTAAACAACCAACTATTCTTTTTAGGACAAGTATTTACTATCCTTATAATCCTTTCATACTTCCTTTTTGATGAAACTATTATCCCTGCTATAAGGATAATAATTAAGCAAAATACTACAGCAATGGAAACTCTGTGCCCACTATTCCAGTTAGAAGGTGCTGCTGTGTATAGCCCTACTGCAAATAGCAGAGTGAGTATAGAAAATCTTGCAAGTGTGGTGTACTAGGTACATTCCATATAAAATCTTACTTGCCAAGATATAGAATTTCTCTTTGGGGGTCTATGAAGTTCCTTGGTTTTATTTTCCTAAACAAAACTCCAGGTATGGGCATCCTATTTACTTTCACTACTTGGCAGAATTTGCAGGATAATTGCTCAGAACTAGCATATTAATCCAGATTTTTGTGTTACCCATCCCTTTTTGTTTCTTCCAAGCTGCAGGAAATCATCATTTGATTACAGGAATAAGCAGGATTAGTCTAAAATGTAGACAAAAAAACTTAAAAACAATGAGACAAGGATTTAATGACAAATGTATGATATGCTTTGGAGCATAACTTTTCTCTCTCCAGTCCTCATTTTTGGTAAAAACAAATTATGATAGGACCATGTTGTTTGTAGAAAAAACTTTAACCTTATACTTGGCCTGATTATTTGCAATAAAGTTCAGCAAGAATGGTTATTTCTACATAGCCCTTTTGGATTGGCTTAGATGGAACTCAGTTCCACAAGGAATCTTAGATAGGACCTTTTAAAGCTGAGCCCAGCCATAGGTTTATATTCTCTAATACCTGTGAGTTGGGTGATCCTTTTCTGTTAATGTTCCAAGATAAACTTGGAGTTCCTGGACCTGTTAGAAAGTGACATTATTTACTGACCACAGGTTAGGAACCCTGTATGGGGACTGTGTAGACAAGGTATGAGGCCAATCTTCCCCAAGGGGCTTTTATCAGCTCTGCAAGTCGAGATTGACTCCTTAAAGGGAAGCATATACTTCCAGTCAAAGCCTTGATAAAATAACCAGTTTTTCCAATTGTGTCCCATTGCAAAAGAAAAATGGATTATTATTGCAATGATGCAAACAACTGTATTGCCATAAGTTAAGAGTACTCACAGATAGTTTCCAATTTCTAGAGGAACTAGGCAGAGAGAAACATGCTCCAAATTTTGTTCACAGGAGTATACCTTACTCATTTATTAAAGGATTTAAAAAGTTAAAAGTATATTTCTTTGACTCTAAACAAGGATCATAAATATTTCAAGCAAAATATTTCAAAAAGGTTGCTTTAACTTTCTGAGTACAGTCCATTAGTTAACTCTTGTTTTGTTTGACACATAAACATCTCAGTTCTTCATAAGTCCCATACATTCTTTCTCTATTCCAATGTTACAATCTTCAAAACTATTGAAAACCTGCGTTTGCAATCACCTGTTAAGGTCCTCAATATGGCTTGATGATAAACCGCATTTTGAGAAGGAACAAAGCAAGGTGACAATTGTCTGCAAATGATGACAAAGTTTCCAGGGTAGTTAGTTAAAAACATGACTGACAAAGAAGTTTAGTTATCTCCATGGTTTACAATAATTTTACCCTTAATTATGATTGATAGCATATACTCAGACATTAGAATTTTAGAAATCCCATTCACCATTGGAACATATGTTAGTATTATTCACTAAAATATAACTTAAATAAAATTGTAAATCATTTTGGCAATCCCATGTGACTAAACATGTCAAATAATCCTGTTTACCTCTTTTCTGAAAGTTTCAGGGGCCTTCTGAACCATCCAGAAATCCCAGCTCAGGGAAGATAATTTTAATATTAGAAGTTTGATTTTTGGGATGCCTGTTAAATGTTAGAGGTTTAAAACCCTTGATGTTATGAAATAGAGTCCCAGATTACCATAAATTATTTATTTTGCCAAAATGATGACTCAAAAAGCAAAAATCTTTTATTAGCCTTTACTATTACATGAAAATCCTGTTAAAAGCCAAATTTTTACCCTTGCATTAGTTTATTAATGTTAACCCCAATGTTTAATGAAACCTCAGACAATTTCATATAATCTTAACCAAGTTGAACATGAGGTGAAATCTTTACAAACCTTTTATAACTGCTTTTGCTAAAGAGGAGGTTAGTGTCTTAAGACAGTCTTGCTGTGCTTTTATTTCAATGCTCAATTTATAAAAAGACCATATAATACCTTTTGAATTTAGTTAGTGTTTACACATTTTTGCAAGATTAATTTTTACAATCTTTTCACAACTTAAATGTGTTTATCTTTATTATATTAAATTTAAGATAACCCCTCATCCCTGGGCAAAATTTACATTTCCATGCTTTCTTATAATCTTTTACTAAAAGACACATTTTACTGTTTTTATACACCTTGCAAATAAAACCATTTAATGATCTCAAACACATGTTGCACTGTTAACTCTTAGCAACTTTTTATGAAAAACCTGGTTAGTAAGCAGCTTTATGTATCAGGTGTGGAGCCTAGGACCCAGACAGAATTGCAGAGTAGGTCTGACTCCCCATGTCCCAGGCCTTACCTATCTGTAAAGCATGCAGTATACAACCTTAGAACGTTTAGCAAGCCTAGTATCTAAGTTGTATGATTTAGACCACCTTTTTGCATTTTGATGACACTTGCATTTTACCAATAATCCTTAAGACTATTTTTATTTCTTAAAGATTATAGTCATGTGAGCTAAAAAATATTTTAAGTGCTTATTTTTCTTTAAGCTAATCAATTAGAGCTCTTTTTGTAGACATTACACATAACATATATATAGCAACACAGAATTCAGTACTTGTATGATTTTTCGTTTGCCAGTTTTTTATTGGGATTATTGGCTTCAGGGCGGAGCCCTTGGAGGAACAGGGCCAGGAAGGCGTGCATTTCTAGGGCATAAAATTCAGGCACAGCTGAAGGCAAAGACAGACCCCCAAAATTAACGGTGCCATTTTATAATGGATTTTGGATCCCCAAAAGGAGGGAGCGCCTATGAGAGAAGAGAGTGTAGTGCTTCTACCATGCATTTAATTGCAAGGCAACCCAAATCCATTCAGCTTATTTTGTAATCAGCCCAACCCCCATAGGAGTCTCATCTCTGGGGGGAGTGGGGAAGTTTGTACATTTCAGGTGACCAAGAGTATGCTTCTCTGATTCAAAAGTGCAAAGAGTTAAGTATCCTTCCATAACTACTATTAGACATCCCTTAAAGTATATTTTCTCTAGTTATTCACCACACTAAAGCTCTCTCATAATGCGAGGTAATTTGATACCTCTAAAACTCAAAACTGTCAGATAACACAATGAAAAACAGCAAAGCCTTTGATTTTGAGAAGGAATTATCCTCTTTTAATTCCTGGGGTTTTGTGAGAGAAACAGGTTTTTTCTCAAAAGAGAGTTTGTGTTGCCACCTCTGTTTTTTCCCAAGGAGTTCCAGGCTACCAGAAGTTGTCTTAGGGCCTCTCATGTGTACATTGAGTGGCAAGACAAAAAATGAAGAAAAATGATTCAGTTGACTGAGAAGAAAAGGCTTTTTCCAGGAAAGCAAGATTCAAGAAGAGAAAAACATAAAGGCTTTTTTAAAAAAAATCTAGAACTTGGATATCTGCTTTTAATTAAGCTGAGCACTCTTTAAGAAAATTATTTTAAATCTCTTGTTACTCAATTTTAGCCAGGCTAAGCAGTTAAGATTTTCAGCTTTTGAACTTTATAAAAAGTAACCTCACAGGTGAAGCCAACAAGCCTGAGTTAGGTTGTGACTTAACCATGAGTGTGCAAGATATTTTCAAAGCAGTGATAAGCAGCTTTTGAAACTGTCATTGCAAAATTGTGACTGAGACAGTAAAGGAGATCTGACCCAAACAACTCCATTTTGTTTCCAGCCCCTAAGCTATCCTTGCCCATCCCTTAGTGTAGGCTGAACCAACTTTGGGAGGAGGCTGGTTTACAGTTTATAGTCCAAAACAAAGATAATAGCCCCTTCCTAAGATATACTTCCCTCTTGTCTGGAGACCAGACCAAGAAACTAGCCACAAGATCAGGAACCATGGCTCAGGAGTCACGCAGCTGGAGGCTACAAAATTTTGACCCTTCCTTAACTGCTCTCAAGATCAGAACTTAAGGTATTTTGTAAACACTGTCATTGATAGATCAGCTGGTACCACCTAGATCAACAAACTATCTTATCTGATTTTCTGGCCCTCACCCAGGAACTGACTTAGCCCAGGAAGACACTCACCACTGTAAAATGGTGGAGACTAAAAGTATTGCCACGTGGTTACAGGTCATGCTCCCAAAGACATGAAACAATATGGAAGCCTGTAGCCAAGTTTGTTATAGACTATTTTGTTGGGCTGGCATGAACAGGAGGCTTATGGGATCCTGGGTCTGCATCCTAGCCTAACATGTTTTCTTTTGACAGAAAGACACACAAAACACACCAGATTGGCTACAGCTTAAGACTAACCTCACAAATCCCTTTTCATTAATTTAAATTTTACAGATAATATAAACAATGATCCTTGTTACCCCTTTTACCAGTTTGCATGGGGAGAGAGAGGCCGAAAGCCTGAATGGTAAGAAATTTCTACCCTTTTGCTGGCATGTCAGGCTTCTGGGTTCCCTTTCCCCTAGCTCAACTAGAGAAGCATTTTAAGGTTTGGAAAATTAATATTTCCCAGGTTGGAAGAACATTATAAAAAAAGATAGCCATTTTAAACCGTGAAAGAAAGAACCACACCACACAAAAGTCTGGGATATCAGAGTTGTCAAGAGGTACTGCTTCCTTTCCTATCAACAATGATGTTTCCCCTATTTCTTCACCTTCCCGATTTTCTCTTTTCCCTTTTTTCCTGTTATAGGAGACATATTGCTCATCTCCAAAATTCTCTGCTGCCTGCAGAGTTGCCTGTTTTATGGCTACAATTGGGGTTAAGCTTTGGAGCAGGATAACATCCCTCCATGAGAAGTCAAATACCTGAGTTAAATTTTAGAAAGCTTCTACATACCTATCAGGGTCATTAGAAAATTGGCCTAAGTCTCCCTTTACTTGCCTAAGGTCCTGCAATGAGAATGGAAGTTGAACCCTCCTGGCATCACCTCCATTGGACATTTTCTGTAGGGTTAAGAGCTAAGGTGGGGGAATGGGAAATTTTGGAGATGGAGGAGCTGGTGGTGTGGGTGGAGCTGGCCCCAGATAATGGGGAATGAAAGGGACAGGATGCCCAATGGCTGCCTCAAATGGTTCCTCCAAGAGTTGCTTTTCTAATTTTGGGGAAATCTCTTTGTGCCTGTCTGATATGATTGCTAAAAGAGCTGGGCTGATTTTGCAATGCTTGCAAAGATCTAGCAAAAAGGCAATGCCCTTATGTAGAAGAGAACAAGCCACTTTTTCTTTAAAGTCTTAGGGTGAAAGGAGTTCCAGTGCTTCAGAATGCACTCCAGGGGAGTGCACGCTGAAGATGATACCCATCTAGAAAGAGAAGTGAGAAAAAGGCATCTGTTTAGTCTCCTTCCTTTTGGTGTGACCCAGAGTGGGAAAGAAGACAGTGGAGGCGTCCCCCCTGCTGTTTTTTTTTTTTTTTTTTCCCTAAATGGTTCCTGGGTCTTCGCACCACCAACCGTGGTTGCAGGTATGACCCCCAGCCATAGAACCAGAGGAACTAAGCCATTGGGGTTAGTAATGCTCACCCAAGTGGCACTAGTCCTCTGCTTGTGATTTTGCTTTGACTTCCTGGACTTGTGTGACCTGCCTGACTCCTCAAAAAATGTATCTCAGGAAAGATTATGTGACAGTTGCATTTGGGCATCTGCTGCACTTTCCTCCTTGATGGAGGAAGTGTGCTGATTTGAGCTCTATATCCTGCTAGTATGGTTCCTGTTAAAGCATCTACCCTTAGAGAATGGTTCCAGTTAACTTCCAAACTTAAAATACCTTTACTAATTAAGTACCATTCTAATTGGAAGCAAAATAGGTGCCTTAAAAGAAAGTA
This sequence comes from Pongo pygmaeus, assembly GCF_028885625.2. Classification (NCBI taxonomy): domain Eukaryota; kingdom Metazoa; phylum Chordata; class Mammalia; order Primates; family Hominidae; genus Pongo; species Pongo pygmaeus. The sequence continues at coordinate 67,662,375 of NC_072390.2, forward strand.
GGTATCAAATGGCCATTTTCCTGCTGATGGGACAGTATTGACACTAAAATCTGGCTTTGGAGGGTATTTTGCTCCTAATTGTTGAAGGTAGAGTTTTCCCATTTGCAGAAGAAATATAAAGCCTGGTCTCTAGAAGAGGGTTGCAATAAGGGCAAAGAATTGGGAAGTCAGAGTGTTTTGATAAAGGACTGACGATGTGCCTCATGGAGAGAGTACCTATTCTACTAGTTGGTGCTGTTGACCTTGAAATGCCATGAGCTCTCCAGATCAAGGGCAGAGAGTGATGCTCACTGTGGGGGGTGGGGGGCTCTGTTCCTAGAAAATCCCAAAGATGCCTACATTTGAGCTATATCCATAGAGAGGTTAAGAGATTGATGGTCATGGACAAGAAAGGAGGAAATTATGATAGGAAAGTTGGAGATCCTGTTGCCCACACCCCACCAGGGTGGTCAGAGGCCGAGGTCAGTCCAGAATCCTTTGGGTAACACTTAGGGATAGCCCCAGCCAGAAGTTCTCAGCTGCCCCAGGACATCTTCCAGCCCCATACAATGGCTACGTCTTCCATGAAAGGAGGCTGGTTCAAACATGGCCCATATGCCATATGCCCAGAAACCCATGGGTATTGGATTCTACATGTTCTCTCCAGTAGGTGTGACATCCGAGTCTTTAAGAATGGCAGGCATGCTAATGGCATTTTTAAATGGCTGGCAGATGCCTGTTATTGATTTAATTTGATTTTTAAATGGAGTCTGACAGCCTCACAATTAAAGGACAGATTCTGAGGTTTTTCTCCATATTTACCACTCACTTGATTCTACCTTCTGTTCTGATCCCTTTTAGAAAGAATTCAGGACAGAGACATATGTGGGTGGGTTAAAGAGTGGAAATTTTAATAGAAGAAAGGAGAGAGGAGTGCAGCTCCTTGTGTGTGACAGGCCTCTGAAAAAGAGGTGTGGTGGCAGACTGCAGCAGATTTTATAGGCAGGTTGGAGAAGGTGTTGTCTGATTTACATAGGACCCACAGATTGGTTTGATCACATATGACGTTTGCATAGCCCATGGGGAGGAATTGTCACCCCACCCTAATCTTATTATGCAAATGGGCTTTCCGGTTGATTGGCATCATCTTGTCTGTTGTTTATTGTACAAGTGGCTGACAAAGAGAAGGGAAGATGGAGCCACTACCTTGAATGTGTCTAGTCCTAGTTCCTGCTGGCATTCACTTCTGCAAGCTCCCAGCTTGCTTGTCTATGTCTGCGGCTCAACTTTACAGGCTGTTATTTATTAGAAAATGATTTGAAGCTGCTTTTTATTAAAGGGAAAAGCCTTACTGAAGACTCCCATACCCTTACTATCTGCTTAAGTTATTTCTTAACTCCTTTATCAATAGTATTTGTTTTTTGGCTGTTGTTTCATTTCTTTGTATATTCTAGATATGAATCCCTAGTCAGATGAATATTTTACAAATATTTTCTCTCATTCTACATTTTGTGTCTTCACTCTGTTGATTGCTTCCTTTGGTGTGCAGAAGCTTTTTAGTTTAATGTAGACTCATTTATCTATTTTGGTTTTGTTGCCTGTATTACAAAGTCTTGGCTATAAAATCTTTGCCTAGACCAATTTCCTGAAGCATTTCTCATATTTTCTTCCAGTAGTTCTATGTTTTTGAGTCTTATGTTTAACTCTTTAACCATTTTGAGTTGATTTTTTTATGTGGCAAGAGATACGGGGGTAGTTTCATTCTTCTGCCTGTGAACACTTAGTTTTCCCTGCATCAAGATTGAAGAGGGTGTTCTTTCTCCAAGGTATACTCTATGTGCGTTTTTAAAAAAATCAGTTGGCTGTAAATAGGAAGATTAATTTCTGGGTTTTATATTTTATTAATCTATATTATTTTTAGATTTATTAAAATATATATTTATAATATAAAATTGTAGTTATAGTAAATATATATTAATATAGATTAATTTATATTTCTGGGTTTTATATTCTATATTTCTGGGTTTTATATTTTGTTCCATTGGTCTGTGTATTGTTCCAATACCATGCTGTTTTGGTTATTATAGCTTTGTAGTATATGTTAGGTAGTATGATGCTTCTAGCTTTTTCCATTTTGCTCAGTATTGCTTTGGCTATTCAGAATCTTTTATGTTTCCACACAAATTTTAGTTTTTTTTTTTATATTTCTCTTGAGAACATCATTGGTATTTTGATGGGGATTGCATTATGTCTCTTGAATCTGTAGTACTATGGTGGCATTGGGTAGGATGGCTATTTTAACAATATTGATTCTTTCAGTCTTTGAGCATGTGATGTGTTTACATTTGCTTGTGTCTTCTATTTCTTTCATCATTTTTTTTTTTTTTGCAATTGTAGAAGTCTTTCCCATGCTTGGTTAAATTTATTACTAGGTAGTGTTTTTGTAGCTATTAGAAATGAGATCACGTCCTTGACTTTTAAAATCTAGTTTGTTATTGGTATATAGGAGTGCTGCTTTTTGTATGTTGATTTTGTATATTACAAGTTTACTGAATTTATCAGTTCTGAGTTTTTTGGTGGAGTCTTTAGGTTTTTCTATACATAAGATAATGTTGTCTGCAAAGAGGGACAATTGTTCTTTCTTTTTTCCAATTTGGATGCCTTTTATTTCTTTCTTGCTTGATTGCTGTGGTAGGACTTCCAGTACTATGCTGAATAAATGTGGTGAAAGTGGGCATCCTTGTCTTTTAGTTGTTAAAGGAAAGGCTTTTAACTTTTTTTCTGTTAAGTATGATGTTAGCTGTGCTGTGGGTTTGTCATATATATGGTCTTTATTATTTTGAAATACCTTTTTATTGTTGAGAGTTTTTATCATGAAGAAGTATTGAATTTTATCTTTTTGGTGCCTATTGAGAAGATCATATGGTTTTTGTCCCTCTTCTATTGATGTGATGTATCACATGTATTGATTTATGTACATGGAACCATCCTTGCATCCCTGAGACAAATCCCACTTAATCATGATGTACTATCTTTTCAATGTGTTGTTGGATTAAATTTGCCAATATTTTGTTAAGGATTTTTGCATCTGTATTCATCAGAGAAAATGGCCTGTAGGTTTTTGTGTTTTTTTTTAAATCTTTGTCTTGTGTTGGTATCAGGGCAATTCTGGCCTTGTAGAATGAGTTAGGAATAACTGTCTCTTCTTTAATTTTTGTAATAGTTTGAGAATAATCTGTGTTCTTCATAAATTTGATAGAACGCAGAATTAAAGCCATTCAGTCCTGAACTTTTCTTTATTGGGAGGCACCTGATTTCTGCTTCAAACTTATTATTAATTATTAATTTGTTAGGTTTTCTATTTCTGTCTGGATCAATCTTAGTAGGTTGTATGTGTTCAGGAATGTTTCCTCTAGATTTTCTAATTTGTTTGCATAGAGTTATTAATAGTCTCTAATGATCCTTTCTATTTCTGTTGTATCAGTTGTAATGTCTACTTTTTCATTTCTAACTTATGTGGGTCTTCTCTTTTTCTTAGTTAATCTAGCTAGCAGTTTAAAAATTTTACCTTCTAAGAAAAACAAGTTTTTGTTTTATTGGTTCTTGGCAATGTTTTTCATTTAGTCTGTTTTTAGTTCTCTAATTTTTGTTATTTCTTCTGCTAATTTTGTTTTTTTTTCCCCCTTATTTTTTCTAATTCCTTAAGGTGCATTAATAGGTTGTGTATTTGAAATCTGTCCACTTTTATGATTTCATTTATTGCTATAAACTTCCTTCTAGCACTGCTTTTGCTACATTCCATTGGTTTTGGCATACTGTTGTTTTTTTTTTTCCAAGACATTTTATTTCCTTAATTTCTTCATTGATTCAATAGTCGCTCAGGACCATGTTGTTTATTTTCCATGTAGTTGTATGGTTTTCAGTATTCTTTCTATTAAATAATATTGTTCTTCAATAATGTTATTGAATCAATATAGAATAAAACTTGTCTTATTCTATTATATCCTCCTACTAATATGATTTATTTTTCAATATATGATCTTGTCTCTTTTCAGTTTTTCATTTAAATTGTTTTATATATGTATAGTTACTTTTTTTTTTGCTTTTGGTTTCCATTTACATGGAATATCTTTTTTTATCCCTTCACTTTAAATCTATATCGATCTTTATAGGTGGAGTTAGTTTCTTATAGGTGGCATACAGTTGAGTCATTTCTTTAAATGCATTCATCTAGTCTACATCTCCTAAGTGGGGAATTCTGCTTACATTCAGGCTTATTAATAAGTGAGGACTTAATTCTTGTTATTTTGTTAAAGTTTTCTGGGTGTTTTATATATCATTTGTTATTTTCTTATGGTTTATCATTATGGTTTGGTAATTTTCAGAATGGTAACACTTGATTCCTTTCTCTTTCTCATTTGTGTATCTACTCTACCAGTGAGTTTTATACTTTCATGCGTTTCCATGATGGTAGATATTATCCTTTCACTTCTGGATGTAGGACTATTTTAAACATTTTTTGTAGGAACCAGTCTATTGGTGACAAATTCCTTCAGATTTTGCTTGTCTGGGAAAGACTTTATTTTTCCTTCATTTTTGAAAGATACCTTTGCTGGGTCTAGTATTTTTGGCTAAAGGGTTCTTGTTTTATAAAGCATTTTGAATATGTCATTCTACTTTCTCCTGATCTGCATGATTTCTGCTGAGAAGTCCACTGTTAGTCTGATGGAGGTTCCCTTTTATGTGACTTGATGCTTTTCTCTTGCTGTTTTTAGAATTCTGTCATTGCCTCTGACAGTTTGACAATAATGTGGCTTGGAGAAGACCTTTTTGAATTGAACCTATTTGGAGATCTTTGAGCTTCCTCTATCTAGATGTCTATATGCTTTTCAAGACTTGGGAAGTTTTTAGCTATTTTTATTAAATAGGTTTTCTATGCCTTTGCCCATCTCTTCTCCTTTGGGAAATTCCAGAATTCAATTAAAATTTTGGTCATTTTATGGCATCCTACCGGTCACATAGGCTTTCTTCATTCATTTCTTTTTTTTCTTCTGACTGTATTATTGGAAAAGAAATTCTTTTGCTTAGTCTATTGAAGCTTGTATTTTTTTATTTCTTTCATTGATTTCTTCAGTTCTAGGACTTTTGGTGCTCTTAAGATATCTATTTCTTTTTTGAATTTCTTATCTAGAGCATAAATTGTTTTTCTGATTTATTTGTATTGTTGGTGTTTTCTTATATTTCACTGAGTTTCTCATTATAAAATTTCTAATAAGGAATTCAAGATAAAGTTCCTGTTTTGGGGATCTGTTATTGAATAATTATTTTGTTCTTTTGGAGACATCATATTTCCTTTTTTTGTTTCTTGTGTCCTTATGTTGATATCTGCACATCTGGTATAATAGCTGCTTCTTCCAATTTTATGGATAGGCCTTTGTAAGGAAAGATATTTTCCTACAGAGGTATCATAGTATTGGTTAAATAAGTTGCTTTGGCTTTGATTTTTTGATGGGTATAGCAGTGTAGTCTTTGTGTGACTTCAGTTATAATCAGTGTCAGTGATAGCTGGAAGTACCTAAGTGGCTTAGACTGCAATTGTTAGTGGAGGTTGTGGTAAGACTTTGATGGGGGTGGGGAACATCAGCTGGATTAGTTCTTGTGCACCAGTTTGGCAGCAGTACAAATGTTGGGTCTGACCTCAGGCCTCTGGATGGTGTGTGCAGGCACCAGCAGTGGCAGGTAGGTTGAACTTATACTCTGCCCTGTACAATTTGTATGGGTGCTGGCGGCAGTGGTGATGGGTGGGATGGACCCCCCCAGTGGTGTATGTAGCTGCTGGCTGTGATGGATGGGGCCAGGTCCCCAGACAGTACATTCACATGTAGGTGGCAGTGGCAATGGGAAAGGCTGGCTGATTCTCAAGCCGCATAAAACACATGTGGGCAATAGCAGTTGCAGTGGTGTGTAAGGCAGGCCTGCTCTCAGGCATGACTGGTGGTCGTGGGTGCACTGGACCTGTTAGACCTCCAGATGGTGCCTTTGGTGGGCAGGGGAAATTAATCCCCAGATGCCAGGTTGCTTGCACGAAGGATGCTTGCACGAAGGATGCTTGCACGAAGGTTGCTTGCACGAAGGTTGCTTGCACGAAGGTTGCTTGCATGAAGGCTACACACAGTAGCTTCTTCCTCTGGTACCTAATGTGATGTTGCATAGGGGAACCATCAGTATCAGATAAGGTCTGTCAATACCCAGGCCTCTGAACAATGTGTATGGCAAGGCAAGCTTTGCAATACATAATTTTTAAGTGACTTAATATCAGGCTATATCTTAAGATTTATATGTCTTAAGACTAATAGAGTAGAGAAAACAAAAATTTGGAAAACATTTCCTTACTGAGTGGTAGAAGTAGCAGACTAGTCTTTGGCTAATCCAGAGAGACTGCAGAGGAAGTTTCTTTTCTTTCTAAAAATGTTTTGAAGACAGAGTCTCACTTTGTTGCTCAGGCTGACCTCTGACTCCTGACTTCAGTTGATCCTCTTGCCTCAGCCTCCCAAAATGCTGGGATTAAAGGCACGAGCCACTGCACCTGGCCCCCTGCAGAGGAACTTTCTAATAGAATTAGAGGTGTTTTTCTTTGTTTAAAAAAAAAAAAAATCCAAATACTTTTAGTTGAAAGGAAGCTACTCTAATTGGCCAAAGATTATTTATAACTGTGTCTGTGAGGCTAATTAGGCTAGGAAAAAACCTGAAAAGGGTGAGTAGGAAAAACAATAAGGCAAAGGAGAATGCAATGAGGTGGAAAAGCCATATTTAGAGCCCCAAACCATTCATATGAAGTTTAGTGTCTTTTGTTTTTTTTTGTTTTTTTTTTCTTTTTATTATTATTATTATTATTATTATTATTATTATTATACTTTAGGCTCTATGGTACATGTGCGCAACGTGCAGGTAAGTTACATATGTATACATGTGCCATGCTGGTGCGCTGCACCCACCAACTCGTCATCTAGCATTAGGTATATCTCCCAATGCTATCCCTCCCCCCTCCCCCCACCCCATAACAGTCCCCGAAGTGTGATGTTCCCCTTCCTGTGTCCATGTGTTCTCATTGTTCAGTTCCCACCTATGAGTGAGAATATGCGGTGTTTGGTTTTTTGTTCTTGTGATAGTTTACTGAGAATGATGATTTCCAATTTCATCCATGTCCCTACAAAGGACATGAACTCATCATTTTTTATGGCTGCATAGTATTCCATGGTGTATATGTGCCACATTTTCTTAATCCAGTCTATCATTGTTGGACATTTGGGTTGGTTCCAAGTCTTTGCTATTGTGAATAATGCTGCAATAAACATACGTGTGCATGTGTCTTTATAGCAGCATGATTTATAGTCCTTTGGGTATATACCCAGTAATGGGATGGCTGGGTCAAATGGAATTTCTAGTTCTAGATGCCTGAGGAATGGCCACACTGACTTCCACAAGGGTTGAACTAGTTTACAGTCCCACCAACAGTGTAAAAGTGTTCCTATTTCTCCACATCCTCTCCAGCACCTGTTGTTTCCTGACTTTTTAATGATTGCCATTCTAACTGGTGTGAGATGGTATCTCATTGTGGTTTTGATTTGCATTTCTCTGATGGCCAGTGATGATGAGCATTTTTTCATGTGTTTTTTGGCTGCATAAATGTCTTCTTTTGAGAAGTGTCTGTTCATGTCCTTCACCCACTTTTTGATGGGGTTGTTTGTTTTTTTCTTGTAAATTTGTTGGAGTTCATTGTAGATTCTGGATATTAGCCCTTTGTCAGATGAGTAGGTTGCGAAAATTTTCTCCCATTTTGTAGGTTGCCTGTTCACTCTGATGGTAGTTTCCTTTGCTGTGCAGAAGCTCTTTAGTTTAATTAGATCCCATTTGTCAATTTTGGCTTTTGTTGCCATTGCTTTTGGTGTTTTAGACATGAAGCCCTTGCCCATGCCTATGTCCTGAATAGTAATGCCTAGGTTTTCTTCTAGGGTTTTTATGGTTTTAGGTCTAACATTTAAGTCTTTAATCCATCTTGAATTGATTTTTGTATAAGGTGTAAGGAAGGGATCCAGTTTCAGCTTTCTCCATATGGCTAGCCAGTTTTCCCAGCACCATTTATTAATTAGGAAAAGAGGAAGTCAAATTGCCCCTGTTTGCAGATGACATGATAGTATATCTAGAAAACCCCATTGTCTCAGCCCAAAATCTCCTTAAGCTGATAAGCAACTTCAGCAAAGTCTCAGGATACAAAATCAATGTACAAAAATCACAAGCATTCTTATACATCAATAACAGACAGAGAGCCAAATCATGAGTGAACTCCCATTCACAATTGCTTCAAAGAGAATAAAATACCTAGGAATCCAACTTACTAGGGATGTGAAGGACCTCTTCAAGGAGAACTACAAACCACTGCTCAAGGAAATAAAAGAGGATACAAACAAATGGAAGAACATTCCATGCTCATGGGTAGGAAGAATCAATATCATGAAAATGGCCATCCTTCCCAAGGTAATTTACAGATTCAATGCCATCCCCATCAAGTTACCAATGACTTTCTTCACAGAATTGGAAAAAACTACTTTAAAGTTCATATGGAACCACAAAAGAGCCTGCATCGCCAAGTATATCCTAAGCCAAAAGAACAAAGCTGGAGGCATCACACTACCTGACTTCAAACTATACTACAAGGCTACAGTAACCAAAACAGCATGGTACTGGTACCAAAACAGAGATATAGATCAATGGAACAGAACAGAGCCGTCAGAAATAATGCCACATATCTACAACTACCTGATCTTTGACAAACCTGAGAAAAACAAGAAATGGGGAAAGGATTCCCTATTTAATAAATGGTGTTTTTTTTTAAGGCGGAATTTCATTCTTGTTGCCCAGGCTGGAGTTCAATGGTGGGATCTCATCTCCCTGCAACCTCCGCCTCCCAGGTTCTAGTAATTCTCCTGCCTCAGCCTCCCAAGTAGTTGGGAGGTGCCTGCCACCATGCCAAGCTAATTTTTTGTATTTTTAGTAGAGATGAGGTTTCACTATGTTGGCCAGGCTGGTCTCGAACTCCTGACCTTAGGCAATCTACCCACCTCAGCCTCCTAAAATGCTGGGATTACAGGCGTGAGCCACCATGCCCAGCCTTGTGTGTGTTTTATTAATGTTTGAAATAAAACAGGAACTATTACAAACTCATATGAAATGTTCTTGTGATGCTTAATACATATAGACATATTTCTAAAGATTTTCTTCTGAAATCAGAAGCCATCTAATACATGGCTACTTGGCACTTTCATTAATTTATACACATTCAGCAGAGCTAAGGTCCTCAGTCTTATGATCCATGAAGTAGTTTATGTTGCCCTGCATTGAACTGCTTCAGATTGCTATAGTTTGAAGTTTGAGAATTTGGGGAGTAATATACTCCTCATTTTATAAAAAGGAAATAAGAAACTTGATCAAAGGTAAGAGCATTTTTGCTTTGTGGCATGATAATATTATTGCTCATGGGTATACATGTAACAAGGAAGCATGAAAATGAGAAGGTGAAAAAAAGGGAAGATCTGTGACTTGCTTAATATTGCATACCTACAATTGGGCAAAATCAAAATTGAAAACCAGGTCAGTCTCATATCAAGTCGCATGTTCATAATCATGATAGGCTCTATCCAGTAATTTCAGCAATTGTACCCAAATACCTAAAGTTAATTCCACTTTCAAAATACTTGTAGGGAGCCCATCTGGCACCCATGAATCAGTATTTTAGAAGCTCTCTCAAACGGCTTGGTGTCCAAGTGCTAGGATGGTTACTACAAAAAGCACAGCATAATTCATTTCTGAAAAATTGCCAGGAAATAAATGCTAATCTATTGATGTAAGTTGATTTCTGATACTTTGTTTTATCTCTGTTAATAACTAGCAATATAATAATAATGCCTATTATAATTGAATCACTTATAGGATTAATGTCAAGTTTGGCTAGTTTGTTGTTGGGCGTGGATATTTTAAGCTCTAATTGTTCTTCAGTTACATCATTTTCTTTTTCCACTTGACAGGGAACTCTGTAAGGGCAGAGATGGTAGTTCTTCACTTTGAATCACTAATGGCTATCAAAATTTTAAGACATAGTAGTTGTCAACAAACATTTGCTGAACTAGTTTAAATAATTTTTCTGAATTATACTTTTATTATGATAAATGGTAATAGTATTCACTTTCTTGTGGTGTTCAGCGAATTAATGAAATTAGTTACTGCAGAGTTCCTAGTGAGAAAAGGCATCCATGGGTCCTACTCAATATGTACCTTCAGCAAAATCTGTTCTGAAAGTCAGTGTTCCCCAGCTAATACTGTGATCAAAATGCCTGCAGAATCAAATGCAATATGACATTCAATGTTTTAAATATGAGTCATTAAACAAAGAATATTCCAATATTGTGAATCTTTTGTGAAGTTTTTACAGACTGATGGAATAGAAAAGATAGTATTCTATTTTTATAATGAGAAATACTAGGAGATGCACTACAAAATGACATTTCCAGTGAGATTTGAGCAGCATCTTATCTTTGCAATGTGTTCTTTATTCATTGATTCAGGGTATCATTCCTAGGGTATATAGGTGAATATGACAATGATAATATGTCTGGCAGTACTTAGATTGCTATCCTTCTCAGTTGAAAATGGTGTTGACGGTGTGGTTAGATGCAGATAAAAAATAATCTTTGTGTGATAGCATTTTCAACACCAAACAGATGTTGCATACTTTTCTTATGAATCAGTGACTTCTCATAAGTAGCAAAAGGTACATTGTGTTAACGTATCACCTTGTTTTCATAAGTACAATTTGTTCCTGAGAGGCTGCAGAGTATAGTAGAGTAAAAGCAAGAGAAGTTTTCTTTTTTCTCCCTGATGTATCAGTTATTGTTGCATAGCAAACTACCTTAGACCCTGTGGCTTAAAACATCTATTTATTTTATTCATAATTCACTGGGTAATTCTACCAGTCTGGGCCAGCTGGACTGGTATAATTATGCACTTACTATAAGCTGGCGCATTGGCAGTGTGCATCATTGACAATAACCTTGTTAGAGAGATAGGAGCCTTTCTTCAGGTAGTCTCATCCTCTGGCAGGCTAGCTTGGAATTGTTTGCATTGAAATCCCATGGAGATTGCAGGGTTCCAAGAGTGAGAGTCTAAGTGTGCAAGGTCTGTCTCTTGAGTCCTGGGCTGGAACTTCCAGTGTGGCTTCTGCTACATTCTACTGGTCAAAACCCATCTCAAATGCAGCTGAGGCTTAAGAATTATAGAAGTACAGTCTTCCCTATGATGAGAGTGGAAGAGGTTACTATCATTTTTAGAATTTGCCACAGCTTTTATTATAATTCTCAAAGCAGCCTCTTTAAGAAGTCATGTCTTTTAATGATAACCATAACCACAACTACAACAATAACAACAGCTCACACATATGGAGAACTTAATTGTAACAAAGCCTATTCTAATGTTTTATATGGATTAACTCAATTTTCACAATAACAATGAAGGATGAGTATTATTTTTTTCTTCATGGGTAAAAAAAAATTGCCACACAAAGGGGTTAATCCTTTTACAAAACAGTAAAAATTTCCAAAAGAAGATTGCCTTAGTCAAATAAATGCAGAAAATGCAAGATAAAATAATAATTAAAAGTCTATCTGTGTTTCTATCCATCCATCCATTTATCCTCTTGGACTTCTCAAAGTTTTGAATGTAGTAAAGTATATTTTGAATCTTACAGAAGGGAAAGAAGGTTGTAAGCCACGTTCAAATTCGGAATCTAAGAACCCTTCTTTTTACAGAGTATCTGTTAACATCTTACGTGACAGTGGTATTCTATGGAACTGTTTGTAAAATGCTGTAATTAGGCTTTAAACTAGATTCCAAATTGCCCTGATTTGTAGCACATGTATCTCTGTCACTGAGACTATAAAGAATATAAAACATGCAATATACCCTGCTTTTTTTCTCTATGTGCTTGTCTATTCAAAAAATCGGCAACCCTTTAGACATGCAGAAGTTAAGCCAGGTATGTCTATGAATCACCTCAAGGGTTTTAAGCCAAGTTATTTTGCATTGCATTATTCTATTTTTTTTTTAACCATTCCCCTCTTTTTGTATCAACATCCCTCTGAGCAGTAACACAGTATTACTGCTCTAAGGGATGACAGTTGGCAAATAGTACTATAGCATGGCAATAAGATACAGAATGAAAATTATACCTGTGTCAAATTGCTTCTGAATCATTTATTTCAAGATAGTCAAATTAGGAAGACCACCCCTGAGCCATACAGATGAGGCAGTAGGTTGGAGAAAGTTATCTCTAGCTCTTTAGGGTTTAGTATCTACCATTTAATATTGCTATTGCCAGAGTAGCAATCTTGGAGAGTTTTGGAATCAAGATTAGGCTACAGAGGAATTTAAGGATTGTGTTTTTGTATATACACATATAGATGTATATATATAACTGTACATAATTGACCCTTGAACAAAATAGGGTTAGCCATGCCAACCCCCACACAATAAAAAACCCATATATAACTTTACTCCCAGCAAATTTTTTTTTTTTTTTTTTTTTTTTTTTTTTTTTTTTTTCTGAGACAAAGTCTCACTCTCTTGTCCAGGCTGCAGGGCAGCGGCATGAACAGGGCCGACTGACTGCAGCCTCAATCTCCTGAGCGCAAGTGGTCCTCCTGTTTCAGCTTTCTGAGTAATTGGAACCACAGGTTCCACAGGAACACATCACCACACCAACTTTTTTTTTTTTTAAATGGAGACATAGGGTCTCACTGTGTTGTCTGGACTGCTCTTGAACTCCTGGGCTGAAGTCATCCTCTAGCCTCAGCCTCCCAAAGTGTAAGGATTACAGACAGGCACCACTGTAGCCCAGCTCTGAAAATCTTAACTACTGATAGCCTATTGTTGACCAGAAACCTTGCTAATAACTAGCATAAACAGTTGATTAACACATACTTTGCATATTTGTTATATATTGCATTCTTGCAACAGTGTAAGCCAGAGTAAAGAAAATGTTATAAAGAAAACCATAAGGAAGAGAAAATATATTTATTAAAGTACTGATTAATACTGTAGGTTTGTATCATGTGTTGACAAGATGAATCATCTGTCTGAAGTGGTGGGCAATGTAGCTGCAGAGGTCAATCTACAGTACATATCAAACAATTCCGTCTTTTCTTGTGATGTCATGACTTTTCTCTGCCTCTTGGGAACACTTTGAGCATCACTAGTGGCACTTCGTATGGGTCCCATGGTGTTATTCAAGGTTTACAATATTGCACTAAACACTATGAAAAATATACAAGAACTGCAAGAGATCACTTTTTCCATGATAAACAATTTATTGAAGAGATGAACTGCTCTGTGGAGATGATTAGCATCACACGGCATTTTAAGTGGATACAACACTTGAACTCACTGCAATAACAATAGAAGGTGGCTATGAAATTATCACAGTAGTACAGTGTGTACTACAGTTAATTTTATGCATTTATTAGTTAATGCTGCACTCTGTTTACATTTCTCTCTACTGTGAATGGTGCCATGTACTGTCTGTGAACATTTTAACTTTTTTATACTAGATTTGTGTATATTTTATGGTAGTAAATGATAAAATAGACTAGTATCTATATATTTTATACATTTAGAGTATAACTTAGTTTTACTTTATATTTGGGCTACATGGTTTGTCTGCAAGGTTTTCAAATTATTGCAAATCTCCAAAAAAGTTTCCAAAATGTCTATTGAAAAAAATATCCATATATAAGTGGACCCACACAATTCACACCTAGGTTGCTCAAGAAGTCAGTTCTTTATATAATTTGCCTTAGAGAAATAACACATTTATTCAATCCACACACTCATGGACCTCTCCAGGAGTTTGTAAAAGAATAGGTAATGACCTAATATTAACTAAGTAAATGCCAGCATTTTATTTAATCATCAAAACAACACAATGAAATAGATATTTTTAATCCTCATTTTTCTAGATGTGGTGACGTTTTGCTGGGGATGCGGCACCAGATGGGCCAGTCCTTGGGCACCAGCATGGTGGTGGTGGTGCAAAGGCTGCACCTGGACTCGGGCATCTGGGTGATGTTTGTGGGTGCCAGTGGTGGCATGTAGGGTGGATTGATAACCTGGCGCCTGTACAATGTGTGTGGGCCACCTTGAAGAGGAAGAATCACAATTTTTACCTCCAATATTTTTTAAATGGCACCACTAAAACCAAAACAAATCATTAAATGTATTTATGTCTTACCATGTGTCAGATTCTGTTAAACACTTTACATTCTTCATCTCATTTAGTGTATACAACTTTAGAAGTTAGGTCTCATGATTTCTTTTTAACGAAGGAAGAAACTGGGGCTTAGAGAGTGCATAAATTGGTCAACATCATACCATTTGTAAATAACAGATGGTCCATGATTTAAAGCCAGGCCATTCATGACCAAAATCTGTTGTTCTTCATTAAATAAAACTCCCACTTATGAAATAGTTTGATCTACATTGTCTCGTTGAATCCTTACAACAGCTCAGCTGGGTCGGAAGTATCACAGGTTTATAGACAAAAAAAGATAAGAATCAAAAAAGTTTGGTAATTTCCCCCAAGGTCATAAAGCTACAGGTTTTTTTTCGTTGTTGTCAGTTTTGTTTTTGAGATGGAGTCTTGCTCTGTCACCAGGCTGAAGTGCAGTGGTGCGATCTCCACTTACTGCAACCTCCAACTCCCTGGTTCAAGCGATTCTCCTGCCTCAGCCTCCCGAGTCGCTGGGATTACAGGCATGCACCACCACGCCCAGCTAATTTTTGTATTTTTAGTAGAGACGGAGTTTCACCATGTTGGCCAGGATGATGTCGATCTCTTGACCTCGTGATCCACCCACCTTGGCCTCCCAAAGTGCTGAGATTACGGACATGACCTACTGCGCCTGGCCCTAAAATTTAGTTTTAAAAAAATATGTCTGGCGTTTCTTCTAGTTGTCCATATTTCTTTCTTATGACAACAGATAAAATATATAAACTTTACATTTTCATCAGGATAGATTTTTTTCAAGTCTAGCCTCTGCCACTAAATGTGTAATTTTAAACAAATTTCCTAATCTCTGTGAGACTTTGCTTCTTCATCTCTCAATTAAGGGTAGCAATTCTAGCTGCCTCAGGGAGCTATTGCAAAGTTTACATGAAAATGCATACAAATATGTCTAGACAAGTGCCCAGTGTGTGGGAGAGACTCAATGTATAATCTCTGGCTTTCCTTCTCTCTATCCCTTTCAATGCAAATGGAGTAGTTTCAGGATAAAGAATGGTCAGCTTACATAACCAAGTAAGATGTATATTAACAGCTGGCACCAAAAGTCATCTTAGGAAAGGAACTTTGTCAGAATATCTTCATAAGCCTTTGTGGAAGATCTGACTCTGACAGCAGAGATGTCAACAGGAGACCAAGCTATAAAAGGAGAATGTTAGATGGTCTAGATAAGAAAATTATACAAATTTTTGTTTTGCTCACAAAAAGGAAGGAAATAAGAGATGAATGGAGAAGGTAGGGAGGAGAGAGAAGAGCCAGAGAGGTAGGGTGAGGTGAGGATACATGTGCTGGACAGCCAGGTAAAATTCTTCCACAGGTTATAGAAAGATATTTTAAAAATGGGACATACATTGTTAATTTAAAATTGTTTACATTACCTTGATTTAAAGTCTACCAAAGAAACTATTTTCAGTAAAGTCTACCACAAATGAATACTAGAAATAAATGTTTTGTATCCTATCTGGATTACCATGAGGATAACCAGAAATACATAACTGGAAGTAGAAGAGAATTCAAGAATGTAAGCCACCCTAGCATTCTCAGAAATCTGGGCAACTTGAGGATCTAAGACAATTTTCAGGTGATCTCAAGAGATAGGCAGTACCAGCTGACATGTGGATTTTGTGTTTCATTGAAATATCCTCTTTTTAGTTGAAAGTCCACTTAAATTCACTGTACCAAGAAATCGTTTTAATTTCAGCGTGATTTAGGTATATTTGAAGGAGACAAACTGAAGCTATTACCATGCTTGAGGATTAAGGTGATAAAGGACTTTTAGGCATATTTGAAATATACCCCTTAACTGTTAACATTGACACCAGTGGTTAGAAGTTTCCTCCATTAGATAATACTGGCTTGAATAAACCAGAAGCATGCTGTGATGGATCATTTCTGTATCTTATTTGCAGTTAATAGACATTATTTCTTAGAGCAGTTTTTGGTTCACTATAAAACCGGGCAGAAAGTAAGAGACTTCCCATACACCCCAGTCCCCATATGTGTAAACCTCGCTCCGGTCAACATCCCATGCTCTAGTAGTAATATTTTTGTTACAACAGATGAACTTACATTGATACATCATTATCACCCACATTCCATAGTTTACATTAGTGTTTACTGTTGGTGAGTCTTTGTTTTTACCTACAAACTTATGACATTGGTAGTGTTACCATCAAGCCAGTGCTCACCAAAATAGGGTCTTTACCTTTTTAGTGCCCTGAAGCTAATATGCAAAACTGAAAGTGAATGCATAGGCTTTATTTGATGGCCATGAAATTGAGAAGCAGAACTTGGATCACAAACTTCTCAGTCTGTAAGAGCCAGAACTTCACAGATATAGGGCATATTTAATGAAGTGGTTGGGCATTAAAAGAAAGGAGAGGAATATTTGTCTTTTCTGGGAATGGGCAGAGAACTTCTTGTAACCAATTGCCACCTTTCTTTCTGTCACTTTATGGCTTCTTCCGGTTGTCATGATTGTAAACTACCATGGCAGTGGTGGGAGTGTCATTTAGTATGAATATTAGATTATAATATGAAGTTAGAGGTTCTTCAGAAGTCAAGTGAGCCACCATCTTGGATCCTACCAGTCTTAGCCAGTTTGGTCATGAGGGGGAACTTTTGACCTCAGGCATCCTGTTTCCTAAAGATATGCAGAGTTGGCTAGGTGTGGTGGCTCACGCCTGTAATCCCAGCACTTTGGGAGGCTGAGACAGATGGATCACAAGGTCAAGAGATCAAGACCACCCTGGCCAATATGGTGAAACCCTATCTCTACTAAAAAATACAAAAGTTAGTTAACTGGGCTTGGAGGCGCGTGCCTGTAGTCCCAGCTGCTGGGGAGGCTGAGGCGGGAGAATCGCTTGAACCCAGGAGGTGGAGGTTGCAGTAAGCCGAGGTTGCGCTACTGCACTCCAGCCTGGTGACAGAGCGAGACTCTGTCTCAAAAAAATTCAGAGTTAAAGTGGGGTGGTACTTTACCTAGGTCACATAGGCATTACACTGGGTAATACTAGACCCACTGTGCCTCCTGCCTCTCTAGCATGGTGAGATGCCCCATCTGAGCATACATCTGTAGCTAGATTGCTGATGACTAAGTATAAAATACAACCATTTCCCAGACATGGGGACTGCATGGTTTACTGCAAAACTGATAAGCTCCCTGTGATATTAATACACTCACTCATATTTCACACTTTGTCAAAGAGAAAGCTGCGTATAGATAAATGCAAACATACACACTTGATTGTTTTAAAATAATGACAGCAATATTGAAAGCACAGCTATTCGTTTAGTAACGAATAGCAAAAAGAGGATGCTGGAGGCTTTAATGGAAGAAGAAACATTATTACAACTTTGTCCTCAGGATCTGGCTTTTCATTACATATCAGTCTGAAATAAACATCAGTCTAAAATAAATCATTTCCATCATATTCTTCTCTTTTGCCTCTGGACAGATTTTTACCAGATCCATATATAATACTTCATATTTTTACCAACTCTACTGCAAACAGGTGTTTATCCTCTTTGCAAAATGCTGCTTTAACATAGGTGCAGATTTAAGAGTTTAATGTGATTTTACGTTTTCTTATTATGAGGGAAGGATCATCCAATTACACACCTCATCTCTCAATCTCTCCTGGATACATATGGGAAATATTTCATTCCCTGGTGGTTTGGTCCAAGGAACTGAAACTCATCCCCTTTCATGTGTTAATTTGGACTGATACCACATTAAATGTCTCAGGGGCCTTGGCTCTGGGGTTGCTATGACCGCTAATGCTTTGTATTGCTAAAACCCACACATCAAATGTGATGCCTTCATTTTCCAGTTATTCCCTAGCAAGCTTCCCTTTATGTATGAGATTTCACAAGCTTAGGTGCCTAATAAGAACTAGTAGAATCATGTGCACACATATACACACATATAAAAGTTAGGAGGAAGTGTTCAGGCACTATCTACCTAAATCTATTGCTATGTCTAAAAGGTCTTGTTCTGGATTTTTGAATCAGAATTATTAGTTTGATGTTGAGCCTTGTTCCTTCATGGTAGACTTTTGCCAAATGATGTGATTTGACATCTAAACCATCAGGAAGCATTTCATAGGTGACATACCAGTAGACAGCCTGTAATTCTGACTAAGTGACTCAATCAAGATTTGGCTTTTTTTTTTTCCTACATCCTCCCACCCACGAAAGTCTCAATATACTAGATTGAACTATAAATCTTGTCATGAAAAATAAAAGACAAAATAGAAAACAATTTTATAAATGTAAAATGGATCACTATTAGAAAAGAAAAAATAAAAATTGGCATGATCAGGAAAATACATAAATGGAAGCTCCTTATTTTGGAAGGGATAATGATGGAGAACACTGTTCCAAAATACAGTACATAAATCCAAAGGAGTGTCTCCTGCCACCTGCCAGTGGCAGGCAGAAGTTTCCCTGTTGTACGGACTCCTTGCTTTAATCATATTATGGAAATTCTTATGATTGATTCTGCTGGGTAGTAAATAAGGGTGTCTTTAAGTTTAACCCCATTGTCTGTACTCACTTCTTTTGATTGTCAGTTTTCTATATTCTTATTTTCCTCTCATGTTCTAAGCATTGGATGGTCTGGACCTATGAGATTTTGGAGCTTCTCAATGGACTTAATAACCAATTAAAGCTCTTTCTTAAACTGTAAATTTTTGGCATGGTGATATTGACTAAAATGTTTCCACTTATTTTAACCCTAGGTTTATGTCTAAAAAAGTGTATGCCTGGGTAATCCTGGTTTGATGCCATATGCCAAACAGTCAGTAATCGCATTTCTGTTGGTATTGTTGACCAATTCCCTCGTATCTTACAGGTTTGGGTGCAGCAGGGATCCAGAAGGAACTGCCAAAAATGACAGCTAGGAATTTGAGGGCATCTTTAGGGCATTCGAAGTTTGGCATTTTAGTACAAATACTGTTATTGTTGCTAGTTTTAAATTTTGCCAAGGACATACTCTAAAGTACAATTAAACAAGGAAAACTAGAGATACCACGTATTTTGTTACAGGCAGGTCTTTTTTGTTCTTAGAGTTCCCAAGATGGTGGCAGGCCACTCCCAAGATGGCAGCAAGCCTTTTATTCTCTGACCTGGGGTTCTTGGCCTCACAGATTCCAAGGAATGGAACCTTGGGCCATGTGGTGAGAGTTATAGCTCTATTAGAAGCCGTGGGTCACAGAAGAGAACCGTGGAACCCAGTGACTAGTGTTCAGCTTGATTAGGATGAACCCGGGCATTTAGCTGTGCACGAACAACGGCGAGCCTTTAGCCAGATCGGGAGTGGCAATGGGCGACTTGCTGGATCAGGAGTGCAGGGGACACACTGCTGGATCTGGAGGGGTGGAAATCAGCGGTGGGTCTGTGACGGCAGCAAACAGCAGTGGGGGACGGCGAGCAGAAGCTCAACTTGTGCCATAACAAACACGGACCAGAAGAGTGTGCAGTTGCAAGATTTCATAGAGTGAAAACAGAGCTCCCATACAATGAGAGGGGACCGAAAGGGGGTTGCCACTCCCAACTCGAATGCCTGGGGTTTATATCCCAATCATTGTCCCTCCCCCTGTGCTCTCAGATGATAGCTGATTTGACTATTTCTTTACCTCCTGCTTTTAGCCTAATTTGTATTTTAGTGAGCCCTCTTTACCTGATTGGTTGGGTGTGAGCTGAGTTAGAAGCCCCTGTTTAAAGGTGGGTGTGGTCACCTTCCCCAGCTAGGCTTGGGAATTCTTAGTTGGCCTAGGAAATCCAGCTAGTCCTGTCTATTTCATAAAAGAAAAATCTTTCTAACAACCAAAAAAATAAAATATATTCTCAAAAAGTTTATTAAAAGGAAACAAATTGGATATAGTTTACAAAAAGTCACCAAATTTTAATTTTCTTAAGACAACAGGAGCTAATGAAAGCATCAGCAATGACCCACTTCTAAAGACAAGAGGAGGAACAGATGTATGGGATGCAGATAGAGACATCTAAGGCAGGAAGGGGATCCAAACCAGCACAGAGATAGGAAATTCTGCTCATAAATGGGTGGTGAGTGAGAGTGTTGCAATCCAGGGACCCCCTGGCTGGTGATGCCCCACCTGGGCCTTGCTCAGCCATGCTACTATGCCCCAGCTCACCTATGTTGTAGCTTATACCACTCTGGCAGTTCCTGAGCTATTGTACCATGCCCAAGAAGAATAAGGATGTGCTGTATATTGAATGATGAGGAGGGCAGAGAAGAATTTTAGTGTGTGATGAGACAGCTGTCAGTGGAGAGGGGACATGGGGATGTTCCCCCTACCCAAAGGTGGGAAGTCCTCCATGTGGCTGGGTCTGAGGTCTTTTATGGACTCAATGGGGAGTGCGCACTGATTGGTGAGTATGCAAAAATGGTCAAAGCAAAGATACCACTCAAAGGTGGGCATGATAGTGTAGAAAACCAATTAGGAAAAGGTAGGTATATTTGAAATAGGTGAAGGGTAGGGATCAATCAGAGGAAAGCACACCAAATGGAAGACAAGTTCTCAATCTAGTCTGAGGATTTAACTTGTAACTTGGCTTTCAGGCTTCAAACTGTCTTCAGCTTGGAGGTAGGGTTTCACTGGGGGCCCACCCCAATCTGCCTAGGCATTTGGCTGACTCCTGTACTCTCAAGAGGGATGGCAGATGGCACGTTGTTTCAGCATCTGAAACATAATGTGGATGGGCAACTGGAGAGACAAAACAGCAGCAGTGGCATGCACAGAGCTTAGCACAGAGGGGACAACACACAAATCATTGAATTTTTAAAATGTGGGAAATCGAACAATTCAAGCTATAGTCTGCATTTCAAAAAAGACATGTTTGCTTAAAAAAAAAAACAAACAACAAAAGGACCCCTTCACCACAAGGGATCAGCCTATATCACACACAGGTACATGCAAACTGGCAAATTGTCATTATCATCTTTCACAGGTTTTATGAATAAAAATGACCTATGAATATTTATATGATACCCTTTTTCTTATCACTTTTGGTGGTATTATGTAATAAAAATACCAGCTCAGGTGTTGTTATGGGCGACATTCATTAGTGTGTTGGGTTAACTATGAGGATGAGCTAATTACTTTTAAAATGTGCTTTCATCCAGTGATTCAACAGAAAATACCCATGCTCAATAGCATTAGCTTGGTTAAGAAATGAAATTGGGCAAATAACTTATATAAATTAATGTTGGAAAACTATATTGAAGAGGGACTCTTACTAAAAATCACTAAAGAAAACTAATTTGGGTTGAGTAAAATTTTCATACATTAAATTGGGTAACTGGTGAAAGTTTTATTTTTTTACATTACAAAAGAAGTAAACAATTTTAGTACTACTGGCACAGTCATAATCTTATTAAACATAAAAAGAATTTATATTATAAATTACAAGAAGAGATCATGCTTTGTAGCTTTTCATTATTTTTATTGAAGATCTGAATAGACAGATTTTCTTTTTAAAAGATGTTTTTGCTTCAAACTTAGCTCTAATTCTCATATAATTGACATCAATCACACTTTCAATTATCTTTATCATATCAAATAAAGACATTTGGTAAATCTGAGGAAAGAATGAAATCCAGGCCAAAGAAAATTTCAGTTTATTCTGTTATTTTTGAAATCTCAACTATGTTTTGTATTTTGAAAAATAAGCAAAGCCAAATTTCTTTCAAAAGGCAACTTTTAAGAATTTGCTGTTTTAATTTGGATTAGGATTGAGAGCCAGCATGATCCATGAAAGTGGTTTGAGAAGAAAAATAATGTGGTTTTCATAAGTAGAAGGCTTGTGAGTTAGGAGAAAATCACTCAATATTTTAGAAATTGATTGAAAATGATTGAATTTTGTTTGGAGCACTTTTTCTTTTCAATATGTAGGCTTACAAAATATAGCATTTATAATTCACCTCAGCTACCCTTCCTGATATTTTTGTTTTATATTTTGTGTGTTTCAATTAAATTTTGTAAGATCTTTCTTAGAAAGTTATTTTTCCTTTCCAATGATCAATGTCTGTGCCATGCTTCTAAAAATATATACTTATTTCTCTAAATTGAGGTTGACAAGTTACTTGTGATTTCAGGTAGGAGGGAAAACAAGTATCTTCAGTACAACCAATAATTCACTTTATTAATGTTTGTCTTCAAGGAGAGCACAAAGGATGCATCAGAAAGGGAGAAACACACATATTGTGCTCATCAAAGGTCTTAAAGACCAGAGAAGAGAACTTGGCAGGAAAGTTATCATCCAAGTTCAATTATTTAATCTTAAAAAACACATGATTTAGTTAGATAGCCAAAACCTGGGTAGAACTCAGAATAGATACTATTTATTTTCAAAGCCTAAGGGCAGGCATTTTCAGAAAACTCAGTGGCTTAAATAGTGCTTAAGAATTTACATTTAATTAAACTGGATCCAGGTAATGGGGGTCTGGGTTTGGGCTGTCTCACATTATGTACTTGCTGCTCATTGTGCCCAAAGGCAAAGCTCCATTAAAATTCAACAGATCTTAACAACTGCTGAACACTGTTGGGCTGAGAATTTGATAGTGTATCAGGCTGGGAACTTCTGCCTCTGCATAAAGATAGGCCAGAATTCTGTGAGTGTTAGCAATGATCACCAGCAATCAGGCAGAAACCCTAGTCTCCCAAAATTGTAGAGTGGGGAAGGGTATTCAGTGAGCTGATCCACTTAGTATTTACAGAAAAAGAAACACATGGCTTCTGAAACTCCAATGAAGATAACACCTGGGCTTAAGATAGCTATGTTTTAAAGAAAATAAAATGATGTGAGCTTTTCTTGGTTCTCTGAAATAAAGTTGAACTTAATGATCCCTAATGATCTTTCTCTATAAAATATCACAATTCCAGGAAAAAATCTTCTTAAATTTTCTGATACAATTAGACACTGATCTCTAATCTTTGTGGTGGTTGTAGTTCACTAAAGAGAGTTGTCTAGCCTTAAAGAACATTTAATGCCACATGAATATGAATCCACATTTTTATAAAGAATTTGCTAGAATTTGCAGATGTTATAGGTGAAAACATCAATTGGAGTACAAATGTATTAGGGTAAATAAAGGGCAAAAACATAGTTTTTAGGGAAGGGGAACTACAGAACGGCATATGAGATGACTCTTGACATTCTGTATGCAAAGTGGGTCTCGTCTGGATTATCAACTGTCACAAATCAGGGATCATGGTGGATTCCACAGTACCACATGGTATAGATTAGGGATATACTTCATAGGGGACAGTGGAAACTTAAAAGCTAGATGTCAGGAAGAAAAGACAATGTGTGATGGTCAATTGTGTGTGTCAATTTGACTGGTACACAGTGTGCCCAGATATTTGGCCAAACATCATTCTTGGTATATCTGTGAGGTTTTTTTTTTGGATGAGATTAACAGTTGAGTCAGTCAACTGAGTAAAGCAGATTGCCATCCCTAGTGTGGATGGGCTTCATCTAATCAATTGAAAGCCTGAATAGAATAAAAAGGCTGAGTCAATGAAAACTCTGCCTGCCTAACTGCTTCAGCTGGATATCGGTCTTTTCTGGCCTTCAGACCAGACTGCAACAATGCTGCAACAATGACTCATCTTCTGTCTTGAGGCTGCTAGCTTTCAAATTGGAACTTTTACTATCATCTCTCCTGATATTCAGGCCTTCGGACTTGGACTGAAACTACACATAGGCTCTCCTGGGTCTCCAGCTTGCCCACTGCAGATCTTGGTACTTCATAACCATTATAATAGCATGAATGAATTCCTCATAAGAATAAATACTATTGGATCTGTTTCTCTGGAGAACCCTGACTAATACATATAGGTGTACCCTGTTCTTTCATTCTCCTAGAGGTGAGCCATAGCTAAGACATCGTGGGTTTGTGTTCCCGTGCAGGGATCCTGCCTGCCATACCTCTCCTGGCCCTGTGAGTCAAGCACAAGGTCAACCTCATCAGTGAAGGAACAAACAAAATATTGGGAGCCAGCCAGTCTGGAGTGGGATAGGGCCTATACATAGAATTTTCTGAGATACCAGTAGCCTGACTCCTGGAGACCTTGTGACCCATGACAAGTTTCCATCTTGACTGCTGTGGGGAGGAAGCCACAAGCAGCTGAGCTTAGGTGCAGTCTCTCCTCTGGGAGAAAGAGACCTCTGACACCTCCTCTTTCAGGAAACCCAAAGAGAGCACCAGGGTCTCTTTCATACAATCTTGATCCTTGTATCACAAATTGATGGACTAGACTTGATGATCTATGAATAGCACCATGAAAAATGTAGTCTTACATACAAGAAAAGGTCAAGATAGAAAATAAAGATTGCTAAATAATATGCAAAAAACATTTAGTATTTGCTCAAATGTAATACCCTTCCTCCCAAAATTATAGTTCATAAATTTGTATTGAAAAGTAGTTGAAAATATAAACTATTTAATAATTAGAATTCGTAGGCTTTGGAATATCAAAAAGCCTTTCTTAAACTCAGTTATGATGGGAAATGCATAGATTTTTCAGCAAGTAATAAAATGAAGATAGAATTATATTGGAAAGAGCAAATTGTGCATGAATCTCTGAATGGAGGAAAACAAAAGCAAGATTAATTAGGATGTTGGTACAGTGAGTGATTAGGACCCTGGAATGAAGGTGGTGATGGTTAAAAAAAGTGAGGCAATATTTCTGAGTTGCTTTAAAGAGAATGGGTCAATCAAATGTGGTGACTCATTATAAATGGATGGAGAGAGATCACATATAACTTCAACATTGCAAAAGTGGGCAACAAGAAAAAATAGGGTTAGGGACATCAAACGGGGTGGGGTGGGGGTATCTATTGTAGGCCAAATATAGTAAACGACTTTATGATGAGAGATACCATCCAAATAAAATGAAATACAGGCTTAATAATTTTGGTGAAATATGGACTGATTAGCATTTGTTTAATGAGTAGAAAGTTAGGTAATTGATGTGAATTGTGGCTGTATTTGGAAATAGGGTCTATAAGGAGTTGATAAATGTTACATGAGGTCATAAGAATAGGTCCCTAATCTGATAGGTCCAGGGCCCTTATTGAAAGAGGAAGAGATAGTAGAGCGCTCACTTGCACGTGCCCTCTCACACGTTCACACACACACACAATGTTCTCTCTCCACATCCCACCACCCCCTTGCCCCCCTGCCCCCCTGCCCCCACCAATGTGAGGACACTGAGAAGGCAGCCACTTGCAAAGAGAATAGAGCCCTTACCAGGAATCAAGTTTGCTGACACCTTCAACTTGGACTTCCAGAGCTGTGAGAAATTACTTTCTGTTGTTTAAGCCACTCAGTTGGTAGTGTTTTGTTATGGCAGCCAGAGGTGATTAACACAGTAACTTTCATGTTTACTAAACAAAAGAATTATGTTTTACCCTAATTATTGAATTTGAGACACAAAAGCTAAAACATCAATAAATCATAAGTAATAATGATTTATTATTAGATAACTATGGTATATCTACAATGATATAGGAGAACATGTTATATATTTTGCAAAAGACATCAACAACTCCAGCTGGATTTGCTTTTAGAAACGTTTAGCTTTGGAATTACATGGAATGACAGAACGTGTCCAAAGGCCACCAGTATGCACATTTACAACAGAGAACAACTTTATTAGGCTACAGATAGTGATCTAATGTAACAAAAAAGAGATAAACCAACCAATTCGTGAATAATAAGTAATAACAACTGGTAATTATTGTGCCCTTGCATTGTGTCAGATATTTTCTAAGCACCTCACATGTATCTATTTTGGAAACCTTTGTGCTAGGGAGATACTATTATTAATCCCATTTTTAAGATGGAAAACTAAGGCACAGTGAATCAGTAACTTGTTCACACTCACACAGCTGTGGAGGAAATGAGTAGTAGTGAATGACAAAGAACGCTGGCAATTCATAAGTCCAGTCATTGTTATGCAGGAAAAAGGGGAAATTTTTATGAACATTGGTTGAAAAGTTATACTGAACTGAAGGAACTTATAAGGCACAACACGGCCTAACTCTCCAGTCAATGAAAACATTCCTCTCTCAGCTGCTCTGGTGGGTCATCCAGGCTCACAGTGAATATTCCCGGCAAGAAAGTGCCTTACTGCTTTCCAAACAAGTCCTTTTCAAGGTGACGGAGCACTAAATAGTACAGAATTCATCAGTATATTGAGTTCAGATCCTATCTTATAACTTAGGTATTTTTGTTTTCCTGTTTTAAAGATAACATTAAGAACCTGCTGTTTTTCCTCTATAGAATCTGGCATTTACAGCCCTTTCTCGCCAATCACACCACTGAGTGTTACCATTCCTATTTTACAGAGGGAAATGTGAGGCTGAGAAAGTTAGGACAACATAGCCATGACAGTTTATAACTCAAAGTATATGGATGGATGACACTCGCTAGAGAGATTCAACAGCCAATGCATCTGTCCCCAGGCCCCAAACTTTATATTTCCTGAAACACCAGGAAAAAGCATCTTTTATTTTTATATGACAGCCCTAAAAGATTATTTTCATCTTATTTAAAAATGAAAAGATTTTATTTAATTAAAAAAATTGATTTATATTATCTTAGAACTTTTGCTTCTCAATGTCAAATATTTTTGGTTACCTCAGTTACTTTTTGCAAGGTACAGTTTTCAAATCCCATTTCATCCTGATTGTCCTTCCCTGAATTCTTTAAGTGTAGTTTAGCTATACTTAAAGCACATTATTCTTTAAAATTGGAAATAATGCTCCAGACATTATATTATATTGACCATTATATCCCTTGATCCAAATTATTTATTATTGACAATTATTACTTAATAAAGAATAAACTTCTACCAGAAATACCAGAAAATCAATATATACTTATGTAATAAGGGAAAAAGGAATAATATAAATTATTTATTATTCCATTGATCAGGCCATTCACTTTTTGTGCAATATTTCTTGATTTGTTTTCTATGAATATTTTTATAATATCTGCCTTTATATTACATTGATTATTTTGAGTTCTGCTTTTCTTCCTTTGCGTCAATAGCATGAAAATTTTATACTCATAAACTCTGAGAATATGATTTTAATGCCAGTCCTTCAGTAGTCATCTTTATAGAAAATGCTAAGTTAATTACAAATGATTTGGTGATTAATATCTTTGTAAATATTTTGGTATCTTCTCATATTTTAAATTATTAGGTACATATTTTCAGAATTGAGATTTCTGGGTTGAAAAGTATTTGAGAATTATAGAATCTTTCAAGTCAGTCTCTCTTCCTCTTTCTTATATATATATATTTTCATCACCGTAATGAGTGATGACAATGATTTTTTTCAAAAAGAAAAAATGAAAATGTATTTGCCTAATGTGTACACACATGCATGCATACATAGACACCCACATATTTCTTAACACTGCATTTTTAGAAAATTTAAACTTGGATATTTTCTTTAGGAAAACTCCCAATCTGAAATATAAAATGTTTATATATATATGTGTGTGTGTGTATAATTTATGTGAATACATATAAATATACACACACATATAATGAAATACAGTACTCAAGACCAAAAAGAGAATGAGGGTAAAGCCAGCTTGTGGAATGCTTTGCATACTATGCTAAGTGGATTGTTATGCCATTGATAAATTTTAAACATCATGGATAAATATGAAATGCTACATGTCATTGTTTTGAAGAGGTAGCGATGATAGTTTCCTATGTCTAATTTTATGCTGCTGGAGAAAACAGAATGATTAGAATTCTTATTTATGCCTATAGAAAAGAAGCTGGGCACAGGGGCTCATGCCTGTAATCCCAGCACTTTGGGAAGCCAAGGCAGGAGGATTGCTTGAACCCAGGAGTTGGAGAACCACCTGGGCAACATATAGTAAGACCCTGCCTCTACAAAAAATTTAAAAATTAGCTGAATATGGTGACAAAAAATTTAAAAATTAGCTGAGTGTGGTGGTGCGTGCCTGTGATCCCAGCTACTTGGGAGGCTGAGAGAGGAGGATTGCTTGAGCCCAGGAGGTCAAGGCTGCAGTGAGCTATGTCTGTGCCACTGTACTCCAGCCTCGGCAATAGAACAAGACCCTGTCTCAAAACATAAAAAAAAAAAAAATTGTGAAAAGAAGATGAAAAGTATATATATCAAATAGGCAGCATTTTGGCAATTAGCCATTTGTAAAATGGGTGAATCATGAATCCTATTCATAGTTTTATGGTTATTGAGCTTATTGATGCAAATGGCTGCTCTGGGATACTAAAAGATATAAAATTGAATGAAATAAGGAACACAAAACAGGTGAAGGAGAAAGATCATTAGATCAATGGTCACCAAACCTTTTATTTAGGTAGCATCTAAGATTCTATTGGACTATCTGTACATTCCACTCTTAATGTACTAAACTCATACTTGGTCATCAGAACATTCAGGGAATAACATGCTAGGAAATGCACAACACAGCTAAATTTAAAGAGTAATGGGCATCAAAGTCATTTGGTGCAATAAAGAATCATTACCTCCATGACAGTGGCTAGTTAGAGAACAGATAGAAAAAGTTAGAGACTTGAATCATTCTATCAATTACACCTAAGGCTTGCGTTCTTAATCTTTTGTATTTTTCCAAGGTGATTCGTGGAGAGAATTAGCTTGTGACTTAACACCACGGAGTTAGGCAAATAAGCATTTAAGTGAACATCATAAAACTGGAGGAGTTACAAAAGAGATAGGAGATATAATCTCTACGCTTAGAGAAGTTTACAGTCATTTTACAGAAATATTTTGCATGTAGGTAACCCCTGATTAACAATACAATCAAGTGCTGTGTTAGGGTCAATATGAGCTGTAGTATCAAAATAGAAGTGAAGAAACCAACAAGACAAAAAAGAGCTAATAACTCTCCTCTTCCCAAATTAATCTTCCTCATTGGTTCTAAAATATGCTTTCCCTGGTAAAATCCAGCAATGTCATTTTCCCAGCTTGCAGGGAAAAAAAATAATAATTTTCTCAATTATAAAGTTTGTGCCTAAAAGTTTTTCTTAAAGTTTTGTTGTCTACAACTTCCTGACTAGATTAGAATCAAATGTAAGATATTACATAAATTAGCTGAAAAATATATATCTGGTTATTTTAAGTTTATTATATTTTTATTTCATGATGTCTGCAAAGAACATAATGATTGATGTGGTCTTACACTTAAAGCTTAATGGGACCACTTTGTATGGTGCAGTTTAAGACACCATGTGTTTTTGTGTTTGAAAAAAGATAAAAGACCTGTTTGTTAATCTCTTATAATCCAGATGTCAGTTGTTAGTGAGGTGTATTGTCTTACTTAGTATGTTTTTGAGTAAACCTATCTCCTTTTATATAGCATGATTAACTTGTGAACTTTCTTTTTTTTGTTTTTTTTTTTTTTTTTTTTTGAGACTGAGTCTTGCTCTGTCGCCCAGGCTGGAGTGCTGTGGCGTGATCTCTGCTCACTGCAAGCTCCGCCTCCTGGGTTCATGCCATTCTCCTGCCTCAGCCTCCCGAGTAGCTGGGACTACAGGTGCCCACCATCAGGCCCAGCTAATTTTTTTTGTATTTTTAGTAGAGGTGGGGTTTCACCGTATTAGCCAGGAAGGTCTCAATCTCCTGACCTTGTGATCCGCCTGCCTCGGCCTCCCAAAGTGCTGGGATTACAGGCGTGAGCCACCATGCCTGGCCAACTTGTGAACTTTCATATTATTTTTTCAACGTGGGAGTGAGCATGATTGTTGGGTAAATAATTTCCTGTGGATGCATTTGGTTCCATTCACCCCACTTGACATTCCATTGCTAAAGAAGACTTAGATACAGCAGTCCTCCCATGAATTTAATATATGGGAAGGTTAACAGGCAGAGTAAATGACCAAGTATTTGTGGTGATTGAAGTTGCCAAGTTCCAAGAATACATAAGCCAGAAGCACCTTAATGAGTGACGAAACTGATGATGATTTTCCTCAAAAAGAAAAAATGATGAAAATGTCTTTGCCTAATGTGTATGTACATGCATGCATTTATAAAAACACCCCCACACACGTTCCTAACAATGAATTTTTAGAAAATTTACACATGGATTTTTTTATTTAAAAAGGAAGACTCCAAATGTGAAATATAAAATGTTTTTAATATTTTTGTAATCTAGCCATACATCCATGTTTTTTTCTCAATTTCTAGAGCTTGTGGGTCCATCCAAAATTATACTGAATTATACTGTTTAATTTAGCCCATTCAGGCTACAAAATTGAACAGGATGAAAAGGCAGCAATATGATGCATCCAACAAGGGGTCGACCAGAAATTCTGACCTCCAGATGCAGCATTAAGTTCAGATAGGGTCAGTAACCACATTAGGAGAGTCACCAAATAGAGAAGAGAGGTGACACATCCCAGAGTTGATTGTGAACATCTTAGCTCAGGCACACAGAAATCAACTACTATCATTGTTCAAGTCTAGCCTGAGAGACACTAGCAATTAGAAGTTAGGAATTCAGTGTAGAACACTGGAAAACGAAGAGCCTGGAACCTCCCTTCCAAAATCCTTTTGTTAGTTAACAGCCTATTCTCCACCTTCCCTGTGTTGTCATCTGAACAGCTGAACTTACCTGGAGAAAAAAAATTGCAACATCTGGGACCCTTATCTCAAGGCAACCCTGAGAAGTGAGTTTACTCTGTTTTCATGCTGAATTTGTTCTCACTTTGTGACATTATTTCATAGTTTCTCTTCTCTTCTCTAAACTCTAATACTTTTTCTTCTTTCCTCTTCCTTATCTACTACATTCATTTTCTAGTTACCAAGGAAAGTGAAGAAATCAGAAAAAAGAATGCTGTCATTCTTTCAACATCAAACCTACTATCCTATCTGCATCTAAGCCAATGGCTCCACTTCCCCCTTGTTACCTGAGTGGCACCACGTTACTTCCATCTAACCAACCTCTCAGCATACATTCCACATGCCCTCCCCTCTTTCCAACCGAGGTGTATTCCTCTCCGCCTCCTTCATCATTTCCTTCACTATATATTAGATTGTTCTCAACAGCCTGAAAACATTGTAATAGTTTCCATTAAAAATATATGCTGGCAGTATATTCCTTTTGGGTAACATCTCATACTTGTATTTCTCTTTGTAGAAAACTTTTTTGAAAGAGTGTTCTATTGTGTTGAATTCTTGTCTCCCTTCATCATTCATTCCGGCTTTAGCCCCCTTCAATGAGGCTTTTCTCTAATCCCTCCATTAAGACCAATCTCATGAAAGTCATCAGTGACCTGCATCTTGGCAAATCCAATGGTCTGTCTCAGTTCTTATTTAATTAAACTTCTCAAACTTTTAACCTAGCTGAGTACTTCTTTATTGGAATGCTGTAAATATTTATTTCTGTATGTGTATCTGTTTGTTTGTGTATTGCCCTCCTCCATCACTAAAACATAAGAGCAAGTTCTGTATTGTATACTCCTTGGTCTTGTATCTTGTGTTGTATTCCCAATGTCTAAAACAGTACTTGGCATTGACTAGGTGCTCAAAAATCACTTACAGAATCATTTAAACACTCATGTATTTGAGTAACAGGCACATGAAGTTATAAACACAAACATAATTTATCAATAAGACAAATATTTTGGGAGTCAGATGTTTCTTACCTTTAGTCTGTCCAGAGCCAGTACAGCCTAAATTTAAATTGGTAATTGGGCTTTAGAATCTCTTCATTTGCATTTGAAATGAACCCATCCAATATGTCCACTGAACTACACAGCTTAGAGTGAACTCTCTCCAGTTGACTCAGGATAAGTAAGCATATTCACAGAAGCCATTAATCTGGATCCGTATCCCATGAAAATATAAGACTAAATCTTAACTGGTTTTGTAAAACTATGAGCAAAAAAGTGTAAGCCCTATATTGTCAGGCTATTCCAACAGGCAATACCTCTGAAATGCAGTAGCTCCTCCCTAAGCTCAGTGCCAACAAGGAGTGAAATGTGCTAGATGCCCAATTAGTGTCTCTACCCACTGCTCATTCCAAAGGTCTCTATCCAGCTATTGACCTAAATAATCCACCTAGGTTCTGGCCACAACCAATAAGTCTATTTATAGCTCAGAGTAAACTAATAGCTGAGCTGAGAGGCCTTTTTCTTATTTGTAATTCTTCTCCCTTCTAGAAAATAAGGAAACCAACATACCAGAAATACATGAAAATTAAAAGCCCCTGCAACAGCCAAATTCCAATTCTGCGTTTTCCCTCTAAACAAAAAGGAAACAAAATGTTGAGAGAATGTCAAGCTTCTACCAGCAACATTCAGCATACTTGGGATCCACAGTTTTAATGAAATCATTTAGCCGTTCAACCACATGGCACTTCTTTTTCTGCAGATTAAAATGCTGGTTTTTAGTATTAAGGTTGTGAAATTAAGGTTGTCTTTAGGATTAAGGTTGTGATGGAGATATAATTTTTTTTCCTTAAGTTGTTTTCTTCAGGGAATTTATCCACAAGGTTAATTATGACATATGTTTATAGATGCCTAAGCGTAGGATTTTTTTTTAGCATTAATGGACTGTCTAGGCCATTACAGAAAGATGTTGGGATATTTAAGAAGTGGTATTTTTTAAGAAAGTAAGTCAAAACATGAGAAAATGAACTTAAATAACCAGAATTTGTAATATTTTCATCTAGGTCCATGTCCCATGAAAACATAAGACTAAATCTTAACTGGTTTTGTGAAACTATGAGCAAAAAAGTGTAAGCCCTATACTCTCAGGCTATTCCAACAGGCAATACCTCTGAGATGCAGTGGCCCCTCCCTAAACTTTTGTTTATAATGACAGTCAACATTTATTGAAAATTTTTGGACTCAGGCCAGGTGTGGTGGCTCACGCCTATAAACCCAGTACTTTGGGAGGCTGAGATGGGAAGATTACTTGAGGCTAGGAGTTTGAGACCAGCCTGGTCAACATAGACTCCATCTCTTAAAAGAAAACATTTGGACTCTACTGAATTCTGGATGGATCTACAAGTGAATGCAATAGTCCTCACTTCTTGAGGGTGTTTTACTTCATATGATGAAAAGATATATCAGAAATGTATTTTTCAGAAATGTATTAATAGTGTGATCTATGATAAGAGGTATTTGGCCTAATTTCCTCTACTTTCTGAGCAGTTGTCTTTGAACAGTAAAGATTTTCTTGAGTTGGGGAATACTTGGAATGTCACAGAGTCTGTCTTGAGGCTACCTGCTATTTTACTTATTAAGGTGGGAGATGTAGGGGACTCACTCATTTCACCAGGATTTATTTTTTGGACAAGGACAAAATAAAAATGAGCTTTTATAAATTGTGTTATAAGAAAATGCATGGATCAGAATCATAGCTCTGATTATACTTCATGACTCTAATATTTTCATACATGGTGACTGTGTCTACTGAGAATGAGCCCAACAACTAGGAAAGCATCCTGTTAGTATCTTCAGGGGGTGTCCTGTACAGGATACATAATGGGGTGCCTGAGCGAGATAAAGCAACATAGAATTTTATGTCCAGGGAACAACATGTATGACAAAGCAAAGGGAATCTAGGACTAGAGAAGGTGTAATACCTGCAGGTTGTTTATACAGCTTGTACTATCTGGGCAGTGAGTGGAAAGCTTGGCGCAAGATGGAATAAGGAAACATGCTCGCTGAAACTGAGCATGGAGGTGAGAAAAAATAGTGAGATTATTTTCTCAGAAAGGGTGAATTGCAACTCCATGGCCAGTTGATATCTTTCCATTTAAAAAGATCTCTCTGGTTGACTTGATTTATTCTCAAGATGGCTTCGACGCATGGAAAAGTGGGTCACTTCCTCATCTTGATGAGAAATACACTGGTTTTCAATAAAGGGGAAATTGATGTTTTTTTCTTTAACTTAGTTCCAGTAGAAGTTCCAAAATAACTGGAAACTTATTTTGTTTCTTTTACTCTCCTCGTGTCTTGTGAATGATGGCAGGTTTATTTCAAAATTGTGAGAAAAGAAAAACAGTGGTTGGAAAACATGAAGTGGTCTGTTTATTTTGGTCATTGGTGAGAAATGTTCTGGAAAAGCTATCTAAACTGAATTCCAGCTGTTTATCACTGGATGCCAGCAGGATTTATTGGTGGGAAGTTAGGGCAAACATCTTGATGGCTTTAAATCTGTATTTATAGCTAGTATCTTTTGTGTGATTATACTTAAAAATCATTAATTTCAAAAAAATTAGAGAATTTCTCTAATTCTTGTACATTGAAAGGGGAAGGAAGAAAAACTAGAAGGTTAGTCTTTTGAACTGCTGTAGTTTTAAAGATGACAGAACCCTTCATCTCAGCAAGAGCAGTGGAAAATTAAAAATATTAGACATGACCGGGCATGGTGGCTCACTCCTGTAATCCCAGCACTTTGGGAGGCTGAGGCAGACAGATCACCTGAGGTCAGGACAAGACCAACCTGGCCAACATAGTGAAACCCTGTCTCTACTAAAAATACAAAAATTAGCCAGGCGTGGTGACAGGTGCCTGTAATCCCAGCTACTTGGGAGGCTGAGGCAGGATAATCACTTGAACCCAGGACACAGAGATTGCAATGAGCCAAGATAGCGCCACTGCACCCTAGCATGGGCAACAGAGTGAGACTCCTTCACCAAAAAAAATATATATACACACACACATATATATATGTCTTGACTAAGACCAGGGATATCTCCCTTCTGTTATACTGAAGGTCTGCCTAGTGAATAGTCAATCCTGAAGATAAGCAAGATAAAGAATTAAGAACAGGAAACCACACCAAGCTCTCTGTCTCCATTTACCCCTTAGACAGATGTTTCTTTAAGTTTTTTGAATGAGCAATTCATTATGGTAATGATATGACAAAGAGAATGGATGCTAACCATCCTATGATCCAACTTTATCAGCTACATAATATTGGTCAGCTAACATTCCTTTATCTCTTGGCTTCCTCACTGTTAAAATGCACATGATTCTGCCTAACTAATAAGGTACTTATAAAGATTATATTAGAATATGCATATCATATCTTGGTGTCTGAAAAAAGCTTCTGTATTACTCTTATTAAAAATAAAATTAAGCAACTCCTATTCCTCTTAAATTTCTATTTTATATAAACCTGCACCTGACATGTGGAAATTGAGAGAAATAGCTTCAGTTTCGTTTGCCTTTTTTGTTATGGTATTGATTTCTATTATAGTTGTATAATTATAGTATATAATGGAAATTACCTATTTTTTGTCTAAATCAGTGACAATGGATGCAAAAAGTAAAACACTCCAAGGAAGTATCTCTGCCCTTGAAATTTCTGAGAAAGTTTCAACAACTACACTTCAGACTCATGGAAAACATGATCATAATTGTTTTGGTTTGTTTTAAAAAATCACCTTATGTTTAAAGAACATTATGAACAAGCCTCAAACTGTTCTGCTGCTCTACACACCTACAAGTGAAAATCAATATTTCTTTCAAAAATTTCCATATATGTCTCAGATAAAAGTTGCGCTGTGCTCACATTTTTCTAATGTGACATATGGTTGGTTTCAAATGCATGCCCAGGAGCCAAAATACTGAAGAAACTGTGATGACTTATAGTTTAGAAGGTTTTCTCCTAAGAGGGGGAAGAAACAGCAGATAATATTGTTACAGGAAATCCATAAGCCAAAAAGAAGTTTCAAATAACTCTTTCTTCCAAGTCTTTCACAAGCTGTCCTTAAATTTTTAAAGAGCACTTGAATAATAAAATGTGTTGGTTATAGCCCCATTTTTCTTTGTGACTACCCTCAAAACATTTACTGAAGATACTATTTTAAGCTGCCATTTCAAAATTTTTACCACCAGTTTGTAGATGATTTGTATTCAGTTGTACAACACAATAGCATACAATATTCCCCCCATTCATTCTGACATGGATCATCTATTTTTCTGCCCAAAGGATTGAAGTGAGAATGGCATTTGGAAGACATTTCAGGAACAGTTAGGGCAAGAGACAGGATTAGGGGTCCCTGTGCCTACACGGAGGAAAATAAGTCCCACTCCGCTACCAAAAAGAAAATTTAGCTTTACTCTGATGCTAGCTGACTTAGTGATTAGCCGGCCATAGCTTGAAACATTTTGGAGTCTTATTTTTGGTAGAGAAGAGGGAACATTCTGAATTTCTTCCATTCTCTTTAGATTTTTTTTTTTTTTTTTTTTTTAATGGGTATGAGTCTTTCCCCTTTGAAGGAAGGGGCTGGAGTGCAGTAGTGGGATCTCAGCTCACTGCAACCTCCGTCTCCCAGGCTCAAGCAACTCTCCCACCTCAGCTTCCTGCGTAGCTGGGACTACGCGTGAGCCACCACGCTCAGCTAATTTTTGTATCTTTAGTAGAGATGGGGTTTCACCATGTTGCGCAGGCTACTCGAACTCCTGACTTCAAATTATCTGCCCACCTAAGCCTCCCAAAATGCTGGGATTACAGGTGTGAGCCACCATACCCAGCCAAAAATATGTTTATCATTTTAGAGTCAGCCCTCTGTATCCATGGAGTTTCCACATCCATGGATCCAACCAACCCAGATAAAAATATTCAGAAATATATTGCATCTGTACTGAACATGTAAAGACTTTTTTCTTGCCAAGATTACCTAAACATTACAGTATAGTAACTATTTACATAGCATTTACATTATATTAGGTATTACAAACAATTTAGGGATGGTTTAGGGTATATGGGTGGATGCACATAGGTTATATACAAATACTGCACCATTTTATAGCCAGGACTTGAGCAACCCCAGATTTTGGGTAACTGAGGGAGAGATGACTTTATATGTGAATGATCAGTCTAGCAAACCCAGCCAGGGCCTGGAGGGGCACTACTCAGTCTCAGGCTGAGAGCACCTGTTGAGGTTAGATAGGTCCTTTAAGTTCATTGAACTCAAATAGTCTTTTAGTATTTAAATTCCTTCTAGATCAGAGGTTCCTAACTCCAATTGATAAGCAGAGTTTCCTAGTTAGAGAGCCTTTAATAGCTACATCCTGAGCCTCACCTTTGAGGGGAGGGGCAGAAAACAGCATTTTAAAATGGCTCAGGTGATTTTGATGTAGCATAGCTAGCATTAATTTGTGAATTTGCATTGGGAAAATATATCCCTAGAGGATTCTTAAGCAACTTCTCGAGAGTCTTGTCAACCTTGATAATGCCACGTATGTTTGAATACCTCATACTGCAAAACTATTATTTGCTTAGGCAGCCCATGTTCTTTTCAGTAGACTTGACTGCATCAAAGAAAACAATATTAAATGAAAATGCACCTGCATAATTTCTCTATCAATTGGTATTAATTTTATTACTTGAGGGCCATAGAAAATCTAATTCCTAATCCACACAATAGCTCTTCTACTACTGTTTGCAGACAATGGCAGGCACTTCCATTTCAGTCATTTCTTCTCTAGAAAAATATTTCTAGTTCATTTAGTCTTTATGTGACTTGATTTTAAAATGTATGTATTCCCCTGCTTTTCTTTGAATTTACCCCTGAGGTTTCTCAAGTGAGGGCTTCAACCGAACACAAGTCCCAGTGGGGCTGGGTTCATAAGCGTGTGAGCTGCATTATCTCAAAGGACCCTCCAACTCAGGTCTGTGCATGGTTTTATGTTCTGTTGTCATTGAGTTGAAATTTATAGTAGTTTTTTCTTTTTCTTTTTTTTTTTTTTAAGCAAGGGCCTCCACATTTCCACTTTACACAGAGGTCACACAAATTAGACAGTCTGTCTTGTGTCCCAGCTCTAGTATGATCTTGTATAAAAGGTTCAATTCCCACATGCCCCACACTAATGGAACATGAGTATACATTATCTGTTTTAGTAGCCACGTTACTCCTCAGTTCATACTCTATATAATATGGGAGGCAACCCCAAGGTTGTTTTCTACTACACAGCCATGTCTCCTTCATGCTGGATTTCTGAGATTGTTGTGGGAAACAAATACAAGATGTTATATTGATTCCAGTTAAGCATAATCTTTAAAGATTTGGCTTGTGGTTCCAGACCTATTGAGATCTGATTAGATTCTGATTGTATCATCCATCATGTTTGTTGTCCCTCTTAACTGCATGCCACCAAAAGACACTTACAACCCCATCTTATAAAGTGATGAAAAATATCATAGTAGGAAGCATTTAAAGAAATATGAGGAATAATGGTTTTGATCATGTGATCTAGTTGCTATTGTCTTAAAGATACCAAATGTCTCCAATTTCAGTAGCCAGGGCATAATCTTTATTCTTCTTGCCTAAAAATACTTTGATAGTCTTTGTTGTCATTGTGAATAGGAATGTGAAAATACTTCAGTTGTAATGGGGGCTTCGGCCAACAGAAGACTCATTTCTGAAAGTATATGGTATGAAAAACTCACCTCAGAGGAGTTGTAATTATTTAATGCAAATATAGGGCATCTAGTGCTTCTGTCTACCTTGGCAATGAAATCTTTTGGCTTGTATGCTTCGGGGAGCCAGTTCCTTTAGTAAGTGCTTTGGTGCTGTATGAGAGAAGACATCCTCAAGTGAGAAAGGTACAAGAGATGTGTAAATGTTTTCCCACTTGTAATAAGTGATTTCTTAATTATTTGCTTTTATTCCAAGTTAATCATGGAAAGTTTTAAGAAAAGTAAAATTGTTTATGTAGGATGATGACAGTTTTGATTTCAGCTATGTATATGGTCAGGTAATGGAATATGATTTTGTTTGCTTATATAATTAAAATACAATTAGGTCAAATTAAATACTAGCCTGGCTAGCTGTTATGCCGTTAATTAGAATTTTAAACAGTATTTGGATACTTTAATCATTTTCCTATTTTATATGAGTAATCATTCCCTCAGAAATACAGAAATGAACACCTCAGAAGCCCATTTGAGCTAACTTTTCTTTTCCTACATAAAGCTGCATGCATTAGTGAAGGCTGATGCTCAGTTTCTTGTCTGAGATTTCTCATTGTACTGTAACAGATTCAAGGGGGAACTTACAGTAAGATCCGTGTGCTGGTAGGAATACCTTAGTCCTAGTTGCAGTGCTGGAAGAACTTGTTAATTTGCTTTAGATCTATTATTTACCCATCATCTCTAAAGTGAAGGAGATATCATGGCACATCACTGAAGTCTCTTTAATCTCCAAGATTGTACACATCTGTAAATTTGTGAAATGCCTCCAGAGAGATAGGGCAGTTATAAATGATTCATACTCTTGATTCACTTGGCAAGTAGAAGGGCTGAGCTCAGAAATAAAAAGGCAATTCTATTACAGTTCAAGAGTATGACAGGACCCCACTACTCAGACCTCAAGAAGTGCTTTGTAGCAGTTAAAATGCTACTTTAAAAAGCATATGTGAGATCTGTGTTCACATGCATATATATTTATGTATTTATGTAATACATATATATTTATGTATACTTTTTGCCAGGAACTGTTCTAGATGCTGGGGATATAGTAGAGAACACAACAGACAAAGACTCTACCTTTATGGGCTTTTATTATGTGGTAAAATATACCAGGTGTTAAATAAGATAAGCAATTCTATTACATTAAAACTAGAGTGAAAGTTTAGGCAGCAAATGAGTGGGAGGGATCTGCAAAAGAAAATTTCACTTTAAATATTGTGGTCAGGGAAGCACCCACTGAGAAGATGACATTTGAGTGAAGATCTGCAGGAAGTAAAGGTGCAAGCCATAAAGATTTCTGGAGGGATGATGCCCAGTCAGAGCCAGCAGGTACAAAGTCCTAGAGGTGGGAGCCTGCTAGCTGTGTCTGAGAAATAATAAATAGACCAGCATGAAGGGAAGTAAGCAAGCCAGGAAGAGAGGAAGATGAGGTGGAGATACAATAGGAAACCAAATAGTATAAAGCAAGCTTGTCCAACTCGCGGCCCATGGGCCACATGCAGCCCATGACCGGTTTGAATGTGGTCCAACACAAATTCACAAACTTTCTTAAAACATATAGATGCTTTTTGCAATTTAGTTTTTTAGCTCATCAGCTATCGTTAGTGTATTTTATGTGTGGTCCAAGACAATTCTTCTTCCAGTGTGTTCCAAAGAAGACAAAATATTGGATACCCCTGGAAAGTCTCGTCAACTGTTTTAAGGTCCTTTTCACTTAGAGTGAGGAAATGGATGACTTACTATTTAATAGGATCCCTCTGGCTGCTGAGTTGAGAATAGTCTATGTGCAAGGGCAGAAACAGCAGGCATGTTAGGAGGCTATTGGATGAAATTCCACAGTCACACATTATCTTTTCTAATAGACTAATACCTATTACTAGGCTATCTGTAGCCTGATCTTCTACTCTTGAATTAGTCACTCATTTATAGACATAATTGTTGACTGGTACAAAATGTTGTCATTGTTCTAGACTGAAGTTATTTAATTGTAACTGTTAATGTGAATGCCCCCATTGGGACCCAAGAAACCTCTTTTATCTACCTTCCTAGACCTAGGTAATCCAATTCCATTAAACGCAGGTTTATCAAACCCCTACTTTATATCAGGCACTATTTCAATTACTTGGGATACATAAGTGAACAAAGGAGACTAATAGCCTTGTCCTCATGGAGTTGTATTTTAAAGGGAGAAGACAAAAATAATGCAAAAAATAATGGCTGCAATAAATAATTGATAGAGTTTATTAGATGGTTATGAGTGTAATGAAAAAAATACAATATAGATCTCAGGGCATAGGGCAAGTCTCGGTATTAGTAGGATATTCTGATCAGGCTTTATTAGGAAAATGAGATTTAAATAAGACTTTAAGGAGGTCAGAAAGTTATCCATGGAGATTTCTTGGAGAAAAATATTTCAGGCAGAGGAAACAAGCAGTGGCAAGCAACCGACAGTGCAAAACCTCCAAGGCATAAACGTGACAGTCACTTTCAAAGCATAGCAAGATGATCAGTATGTCTAGAGTGAAGTGAGGAATGGAGAATTAGTAGGACATGAGCTATGAATAGAAGTGAGAGCCAGATCATGTAGTTGCTTGGAGCCTAGTGTAAGAACTTTGGATTTTGCTTTGTATGAAATGAAAAGCCAAAGAAGGAGAAATATGATCTGATCAAGCACATCGTTCTGGCTGCTGTGTTGCGCTGGAATATGGGAGGGCAGGCGTGAATGCAGGGAAGCCAGTTAAGCTGTTGCAACAATCCAGTTTAGAGAGGATGAAGGCTCAGAGAAGGGTGGTGGCAGCAGAAGTGTTGAGACATGGTAACAGTTACATTCTGGTTATATTCTGAGCTGAATCAAACAGAATTTGACGACAGATTAGATGTGGGGTCTGAGACAAAGAGAACTATTAT
The DNA here is from genome assembly GCF_028885625.2 of Pongo pygmaeus. Taxonomy (NCBI): domain Eukaryota; kingdom Metazoa; phylum Chordata; class Mammalia; order Primates; family Hominidae; genus Pongo; species Pongo pygmaeus. Next base: position 67,704,136 of record NC_072390.2, read on the forward strand.
GACAAGATTTTGGGGCCTGAGAAACTAGAAGGGTGGAATTGCTATCACCCAAGATAAGGAAGAGTATAGTAAAAGAGGATTTATTGATCTATCCATAGTTTTGCCTTGGACAGCACAAGTTTCAACATTTAAGTGAAGATGTTGCCTTGGCAGATAATATACAAGTCTGGAGTTAGGATGGAGAATTTGGGTTGAATATATAAACCAGATAGTCATCCTAATGTGTTAGGATTATGGTTTACAGTGGGGTTTAAAGCCATGGACAGCATGAGGTCTATAAAGGAGTATCTGAAGATAGAACAAAGGAGGCCAGTGCCCGAGCCCTGCATACTCCCAAATGAAATGATTTAGAAAGAATTTTTAAAAATCCCTAAAACACCTCAGAATTCAGCTTCGTACCTTCTTCTACATCAGTAAAGATCTGCAATGGAAATAGTTTAAACTTATTTCAGACTGGTGGGTTATTTAGCCGTGCTTGCATCATGATCGTTTCGGGAGGTACTCAAAGCATAGTGTTTCCCAAACAAAAAAGGGAATAGGTTTTCCTTTACATGATGGCACCAGCCACTTGGTAGTGACTGATTGGTATGCTATGCTGCAGCAAATGTGGAGGGTGGATGTGGGTTTCATAGGGGAAAGAGCCTCACAGTGGCTTAGTGAGGCCTTCCAAGGGAGCAAAATGGGTGAAGGCCGGTGCCATGGGTTTGCTTATATTTTGCAAATCTCATAAATGAAAACTATTGTGGGGGGGGCTCTGACTTTTGGGGATCAAACTCCTTTTAAAGAACTAGGACTGTAAATAATACCTATCAAAACTCTGCATGTACCTGTGCACCCTCAAACAAAAATCCTGTGCACCCCAAAATTTATGCATATAATTTTAGTAAGACTTCTGGGCGTCTTCCGTGGACTTGTTAAGAATCCCTGCTGTACTAACTCAAAAACAGTCTTAATAGCTTAACACACTTGCTTTCCAAATGTAGTCAGTTTCAATATTAAGTTTGGTAGACTCTACTATTTAGCATAAGTAGCAAATAGACATGAGATAGTTATTCCACTATTATTGTTCTAATCACTTCATGGAGAAACTTGCCAAGAATAATTAAAAGTAATTTGCAACTTCATTGCCCTTTTATTGGCCATTGACTTTGCAAACAGAATGTAGGTATGGACCAAGTGGCACATGTTCAAATAGTTTGCCAGTTTGGGGTACACTTATAAAATCTTTTCATTACTAATGTAGTAAGCAAGGCTAACTGAATTGGTCCCCTGAAAGACAGACGTCAATTCCAGACATTACTAAATTTGTTTTCCAAAATTTAAAATGTACATATTAATGATGTGGAACTACTCTTATATTAGCCATATGCATAGCCCTCTGCCATAGCCAAATGAGAATATATAACCTCTTGTTTAATAACAATAGGGTTTTGCCATCAAAGAGGATTGAATAGATAGAGCATTCTGGCATTTAACTACTGCCAGAAATTGTACCTCAGCTTTAATTACACTGAAACAAAACTCACTGGCACATATCTTCCGCATGCACCTAGTCCACGTTAATTACCTCCACTTAGCAAGTCCACCTGTCTGAGTGTTCGGGCCACATTTTCAAAACAAGTTCTTCCAGCTATTACACTGCTAACCCATGGTCCTCAAACCCAAAGATCCATGGGAAGGCTAATGCATCTCTTTTAGAGCCCCGGAGGTTGATTTGTAGCCAGCTGTTTTGAAAATTCCAACCCATAAACATTTCTGCCACACTTTATAGAGGGATTCTAAACACAAATGACCACTGGGGTGAGGCAATTACGAGACCTATGATAAATAGCAAGCACATTCCCTGCCCAATGACATTGAATATTTTTTTTCTTTTGAGACAGAGTCTCATCCTGTCACCTAGGCTAGAGTGTAGGCTGAATCCCATCCCAGAGTCTCTGATTTAGTAAATCTAAAGTAGAAACTTATAGCAAGTTCCCAAACAATGCTAAGGTTTTTGGTCTGGAGCCACCACATTTTGAGAACCACCACTACAATCCTTATTAAATGTTATATGTTTCTGTTGGGATATGAGGTGAAATGGACTTCAAACTGTTTAAAAACTTTACTCCTGACAAGAGCTCACTGCAGCCTTAAATTCCCGGGCTTGAGCAGTCCTCCTGCTTCAGCCTCCCAAGTAACTGGGAGTACAGGCACGTGGCACCATGCCTAGCTAATTTAAAAAAATTTTTTTTGTAGAGATGGCGGCTCACTACATTGCCCAGGCTAGTCTTGAACTCCTTGGCTCAAGCAATTCTCCAGCTTTGGCCTCCCAAAGCTCTCTCACCTGTGGCTTAGCACTGTGTGGAGGAGGGCAGAGCTTCCACACAGGTGGGAACACATCGGGCTTGGCAATTTTTGTAACTGAATATTAGCCTCATGCCCTCTTCTCTTTATAGCAGACGGATCCATCTTCAATCAGCATCACAGAACACAAACTCTCCAGCTCTTGTCAGGAAGTAAAGTTTTTAAACATTTTGAAGTCCAATTCATCTCATATCCCAACAGAAACATATAACATTTAATAAGGATTGTAGTGGTGGTTCTCAAAATGTGGTGGCTCCAGACCAGAAAACTTAGCATTGTTTGGGAACTTACTAGAAGTTTCCACTTTAAATTTACTAAATCAGAGACTCTGGGATGGGACTCAGCAATCTGTTGTCACAAGTCCTCTGGGTGAGTCTGATATTCACTGAAACTTGAGAACCACTAATCCCAGGTGATGTTTCCGAACTTTTTGCGTGCCTAAGGATTCCGTGGTGAGCTCGTCTGGGGCGTTACTGAACATCTTAATTTCTAACACTTATAAAAGCACACAAGCTAATGTGTGCCTTCTACACCAAAATGTTTGTAAAAAAATTTGAAAAATATATGACCTTATTTTACAAAACTATTCACTGCTTTGAATCAAAGCTTATCAAAATTATTTGAAAAATTAGAAAAGAAATATGTTTTCTTAGTGACACTATTTTTTTTCTCTATGGTCTTCCTTGTGATTAGATGAGTAATTTATAAATATCCAATGCATTTAATAGACTTCAGAAAGGCAAAAAAGGTAAGTTTTTTATTGGAAAAAATGACTTGTACAATTAACTACTATATGTGTTTATGTGTGTGCATACACTATATATGTATATGTATATATGTATATGTATATTGGACATATATGTATATATTTGATCTCTTCATGTTACTGCTCATTATTAAACTATTTCTTCCTTTGTAGGAATTCTATGAAGTTGAACAATTTGCATTGTTTCTTAAATGTCTTATTTTGCATTTTTTCATAGGCAAACAGCTTTTTAAACACACTTTAGTAATTCACTGATATACATGATTGAATTTAGGTTATTTAACATTCCATGGGTGTTTTGTAATTCATATAGTGTGTTATTTAACACAATACCATGTATGGCCATGGATAAACTGGTTGTTTCCATAAATCCTGAAAGAAATTTCTGGGAGAAAACAATTTATATTACAATCCTCTTTGTTTTCCAAACAGAAGAATAACTCAATTTTAAAACACCACTTGAGATGCCCAACCATTTCAAAGTGATTTACTTCCTATTTTTTTCCCTTGACTTTCAAGCTCATTTTTTATACAAATTTTAAAACATGGATTTTAAATAGGGAAAATTTTGCTGATAGTCATTGTTTTGCTCAGGAGTTAAACTACGCTGATTTCACTGCAATGAAAATGCATAAGGAAATATGACTGAATATTTTCAGGAGGCAGATTTAGTTTTGATTTTTGTTATATCATATGATCCTATTTCAGGTCTATAATTTTGACCATGCAACTAAAATTTACAGCTTCAAAGAGTCTTCACTTTAACAAATTGAAACGGCTTCAGAGTAAATTCACTTAAAATAACTATCGGTTTGTATAGAGATATCTATATATCTATATATAATGTGTATTTTAAGGTATATTTCCATTCCTTTAAATGAATTAAAAACTGATTTTTAATGAAAATGCTTCAAAAGTAACATTTATTGACAAAAACTTCTTTGATAGGCATTTTATTTTTAAAAAATCTTTTCACCTAGGCATAACATTTAAAAATATTTCAAAAAGATTCAGATGGCACCCTGAGAAAAAATAAAATTTGTTATCTCTTTGTTTAGTCCATTCTCATGCTGCTATGGAAAAAATATCCGAGACTGAGTAATTTATAAAGGAAAAAGGTTTAATTGACTCACAGGGGAGGCCTCAGGAAACTTACAATTATGGTGGAATGGGAAGAAAACATGTCCTTCTTCACATGGCAGCAGGAAGGAGGCTAATGAGTGCCCAGTGAAGGGGGAAGCCCGTTATAAAGCCATCAGATCTCATGAGAACTTGTGCACTATCATGAGAACAGGATGGGGGAAAATGTTCCCATGATTCAGTTATCTCCACCTGGTCCCTTTCATGACATGTGGGGATTATGGGAACTACAAGATGAGATTTGCATAGGGACATAGCCAAACCATATAATTCTCCTCCGGTCCCTCTCAAATTTCATGTCCTCACAATTCAAAACACAATCGTGCCCTTCCAACAGTCTCCTGAAGTCTTAACTCTTTTTAGCATTAACTCAAAAACTCAAGTCCAAAGTCTCATCCGAGGTAAGGCAAGTCCCTCCCACCTATGAGCTTGCAAAATCAAAAGCAAGTTGGTTACTTCCCAGATACAATGTGGGTACAGGCATTGGGTAAATACACTTGTTCCAAATGGGAGAAATTGGCCAAAACAAAGGAGCTACAGTCTCCATGCAAGTCTGAAATCCAACAGGGCAGTCATTAAAACTTAAGGTTCCGAAATGATCTCCTTTGACTCCATGTCTCACATGCAGGTCTTGCTGATGTAAGAGGTGGGCTTCCATGGCCTTGGGGCAGCTCTACTGCTGTGGCTTTGCAGAGTACAGCCCCCTCCTGGCTGCTTTCATGGGCTGGCATTGAGTGCCAGTGGCTTTTCCAGGTGCACAGTGCATGCTGTCATGGGGTCTGGAGGATGGTGGCCCTCTTCTCATGGTTCCACTAGGCAGTGATCCACTGGAGACTCTGTGTGCAGGGTTCCAACTCCACATTTACCTTCTATACTGCCCTAGCAGAGGTTTTCCATAGGGCTCTGCCTTTGCAGGAAACTTCTACCTGAACATCCAGGTGTCTCCATACATCTTCTGAAATACAGGCAGAGCTTTCCAAACCTCAATTCTTGACTTCTGTGCACCCACTGGCTCAACAACACATGGAAGCTGCCAAGGCTTGGGGCTTGCATATTCTGATGCCATAGCCCAAGCTGTACCGTAGGCCCTTTTGACCGTGGCTGGAGTGTCTGGGAAACAGGGCACCAAGTCCCTAGGCTGCACACAGCAGGAGGGGCTCTGGGTTGGGCCCTTGAAACCATATTTTCCCCCTAGGCCTCCAAGCCTGTGATGGTAGGGTCTGCTGTGAAGTCTCTGACATGCTCTGGAGACACTTTTCCCATTGTGTTGATGATTAACATTCAGCTCCTTGTTACTTAGGCAAATTTCCATGGCTGGCTTGAATTTCTCCTCAGAAAATGGATTGTTAATTTCTGTCGCATTGGCAGGCTGAAACTTTTCCAAACTTTTATGCTCTGCTGTTCTTGAGTGCTTTGCAGCTTAGAAATTTCTTCTGCCAGATACCCTAAATCATCTCTCTCAAGTTCAAAGCTCCACAGATCTCTAGGGCAGGGGCAAAATCCCACCAGTCTCTTTGCATAACGAGAGTGACCTTTACTCCGGTTCCCAATAAGTTCTCCATGTCCATCTGAGACCACCTCAGCTTGGACTTCATTGGTCCCTATCATTGTCAGCATTTTGGTCAGAGCCATTCAACAAGTCTCTAGGAAGTTCCAAACTTTCCCATATTTTCCTGTCTTCTGAGCCCTCCAAACTGTTCCAATTTCTGCCTCTTACCCAGTTCTAAGTTTACTTCCACATTTTCAGTATCATTATAACAACAGCACCTTATTTATGGTACCAATTTACTGTATTAGTCCATTCTCATGCTTCTATAAAGATCTGCCCGAGACTAGGTAATTTACAAAGGAAAGAGGTTTAATTTACTCACAGTTCTGCAGGAGTGGGGAGGCTTTGGGAAACTTACAATCATGGCAGAAGGGGAAGCAAACACATCCGTCTTCACATGGTGGCAGGAAGGAAAAAAAATGAATGACCAGTGAAGGGGGAAGCCCCTTACAAAACCATCAGATCTCATGAGAGCTAACTCACTATCATGAGAACAGGGTGGGGAAACCACCCCCATGATTCAATTATCTCCACCTGTTTCCTCCCATGTCACATGGGGATTCTGGGAGCTACAATTCAAAACAAGATTTGGGTGAGGACACAGCCAAACGATATCAGTCTGTTTTTTAAATTGTTCATGTACAATTTTGAAGGAGCATTCTCTATTTGTCCTTATTTTTAAACATTATAAAATTTTTATTTGAGGCTTTAGGGGGTATTATAGTTTTAAGAATTTTTTCTTCTACCAAGAATATTTTATGTTGACATTTTTAATTGAAATATATGGCTCTATTTTCTTGTCTTAGAAAGTAAGATATAATGAACATATTTGAATCACATTCTGGTGACTAACAGATTTATACAATTGTTCAGGATAATACTTGCGTGTATTAGTAAGAAAACATTCTACAATTGTACACAATGTCAGTGATTGTATTGGCTGTGTCTTTCCCCTAGAAGATGCCGGGGTGCGGTGGGCGAGGGGAAGAAGAAAAAGAAAACTTAATTTTTATGGTAAGAAATTGATTATTATTCTATCCTCATTTTAAATCATCAAGCAATAATAAGTATTAAACAATAATAAGTATTTACTCAATTCTTACTATGAACCAGATATTTGGAACATGGGAATGAAGCATAAATCATGTTCTTTAAACTAAAGGAACTTGGAGAATTGGTTGCAACAGCATGTGATAATGCAAATTATTTTTGGCTTTTATATTATTTTATAAATGGCCGATGAATCAGGAAAACAGTGAATTTCATAGGAGTTCATAAAATGGAAACACGAACTAAAATAGTTTACCAACACTTTGGGAGAAAATGGAACTTGAGTTAGAATTTGAAGATAATCTTAGAAGATAGGTGATTTGGGGGTAAGTGAAAAGAAGGGATTTAAAGTGGTTCTGGGAAAAGAAAACAGCTTGAGTAAAGATGGAAATCAACCTTATTTTTATTTAGAGGGAGATAACAAATTTACCTTGACTGGAGCAGAGGACATGTGGAGCAATCACAGGAAAAAGAATAACTTTAGAGTTTAGGCCACATTGTAGAGCTGAAAGGCAAAAGAACTTGGACATTCACTTAACCATATTACAAGTCCTATAAAAACGTTTTACTTAGTAGGAGAAATTATACAAATAAATCAACCTATTCAATAATACATGAAAATGAAATGACTTTGTTTTTAATTGACACAGAAGTTCTCTATTAAGGTGATGAAGTGTTTGCACGTGTATGTGTGCATGTTCAAGTATGTTTGTGTGCAAGTGCGTGCTGGAGTCATCATTTATCACAATAAAAAGTTGCGGCTACCCACCTAATTAGACATGAAGCGAGAAAAGACTGGATAAGGTGATCTTTGTCTCACTTTGCTCCTAAGACATCTTTGTCTCCAGTACTAATCAGCAGTGACGCGTCAAGTTATCGTGAGTGACAATTACAGCCCTCTCATTACAGGAAATGACTGTACAACTAGGCAGATTGATGAGTGTATTGGTGTTCCCTAAGAAACTGAGCTCCTCCCCACCAGCCCTCTTCTTGACAACATTGCTGAATATTATTAAATACATATTTAAGGCAATTCAGGTACAGCTTCTTCACTTGGCAAAACAGGTTATGATTGCTTAGAAATTTATTCTAAGAGCAAAATTTAACATATCTGCCTGAATTGTATCTTCATTCTGAGAGTCTGTGCTTTTCTGCAGTGCTTTTTCACCTTCAGTTTGTGCAGCAGTACCTGTGATGGTGTGGATTAGGTGTTACATTTTGTTTAGACATGGAAAATAAAATAGGTAGACAAAGTATTTTGTTGAAGACTGGTTAGTTGGAAGCTGAGTGTCAGACTCATTTCATTTCATACCTTGCACTTCCAGTTGCGGGTACCTTTAAATAAAACATAGTTCACTTCTTCCCACTACAGTCCGATGGATTGGCTGTAGCCCAGTGGTTCTCAAACTTGAGTGAGCATAGGAATCACCTGCACTATACCCAACGTTTCTCGTTCATTAGTTCTCCAGTGGGCCCCAGTTACTTAACATTTCTAGAAAGCTCCCAGGGGGTGCAGACGTTGATGCTGAAGCTGGGGGTCTGGAAACCAAGAACCACTGAAGCCTTTCTAAAGGGGTAACTTTTTATTGGTCACATTTCATTGCCCAAATGTTCAATTCCTTGATGTTCCCCGGAAGCTTTCTTGCATTCCAATCCTATATAATTTTGAATTCTTTCTGAACACAGTTTGCTCTGGTGTCTGAACAAACATTTTATCTGATGCTTTCCTTTGATTTTTCCAATCATAGTCTCATGGTCTATCACCATGAGACAGGGATTGCTATAACTAGAGAAATGATACCAATACTGTTTGCTTAGATTGATTTTCTGATTTACTAGCATTCAGGCATTAATATGATCACATGGTGCCTGCATTCTCAGTAACACCAATATTTGTAGAACCATTGTAAGTGTAACTTTGATCAAACTAATCAGCTTGGTCTTTTTTTCATGGATGGTCCAGCTGTCAACATACAGATGTATTCATTAACCTGATGAAACTGTCCCAGTACGAACTATGCTGATTACTTTGACTAAAGTCATCATCAGATTGGTTCTTGGGATCCTTCTAGTCCAAACTGCTCGTGCAGGGCCTAAAATAAAATGACTAAAAATCTGGCTATCGCAAGTAGAACAATTGGAGGCTAAAAAGTAAAATATTATTTAAACCATGTACATCATTAACATATTTATTCAAAAGTACTTGTCCAACATCTACAATGTGCCAAACACATTCTTCCAGGTGCAGGAAACACAGCAGTGAACTAAAAAATGAAGTCTGAATTTGTAGAACTCATATTCTCAGGAAGGAGAAATGATAAACAGGGAAACATAAATAAACCTGCTACCTTCTGAAAGGTTAGATGCTATGAAGAAAATAAAGCAGGAAAACATGATGCAATGACTGGGTGTGGACGCTGTTTTAGGTAGAATGATCTCTGCAGGTCTCTGTGAAAAAGGCATTCAAGCTGAGACTTGAATGATGAGAAGTAGTCATTCATCTGTATCTCAGAGTAGGAAAGGTAATGGTAAGACTTGGAGTGATGGTGGAGGAAAAGCTTTTAGGAAGAAGAAATAGAAAGTTGCAAATGCCTTGAGCCAGAAAAATCTGGGACCTTGTTGGCTGTGGAATCATGGTTTAACTTTCTTCTAAGTACATGGAGAATCAGAGAGGTGACATAACCTGTTTTCTGCTTAAAAAAAAAAAAACAAAACACTCTGACTAATGCATGTAGAGTGCATTGTAGGAGAGTAAGACTAGACCAGTTATGAGGCTATTTTATCAGGTCTGTTTTAGACATTGACCTTGAACTTGCAGCTGAAACTTTTTAAACTAAAATGTCTCTAAGTTATTTCCACTTGCAGATCCTAAATTGAATACCAGGAATTTGGCTCCTGCTTTTAGATAAAACACTGTAAAAGGCATTCTGTCTGAGAAAGGAATTGCCATCTGCTGAGAAGTGACAATGAACTGGGATGGTAGCAGTAGATGTAGTGAGAAATAGTGAGATTCAGGACCTATTCTGGAATTGTATTTGAAAAGGCTGTCTGAAAAAAAATAGGTTCACTGGGTATAGTGGGTGCTATTGGTGACCTGTCCAGACCCACTTTGCTAGCTGGAGAGTCATCCTGTAGTTGTTGGTAGTGTTGGCTGGCAAAAGCTTACAGCTGCCTCTGTCAATCACTCGTTTCCATCTGAATAACATTTTTGCCATTCCCCCATCCTCCTAGCCATCTTCTTTCATCCCCTTTCTCCATAAAGCAATGTTTCTGGAAGTGTGGTCCTGGAAAGAGTATCATCAATATCACCTAGTAACATGTTAATACTATAACTGACAACCGGAACAAATATGAGATATATCAAGCAGAAAAATACAAAGATTAAAGTTTGAGGATATTCCAGACATGAAAATTTTTGCACACATGTATGTGTGTGTGTGTATATATATATATATACACCAATGAAACTATTTTAATGACCATAAAAAGTATTGCATTGTAAAGAAAATTTAGTTTTATACAATCAAATTATCGGAACTTATAATTGAATGTGTACAGTAACTGTTAATGCCTTAAATACCATTGCTCCCTTTCAAATATAATTTATTTTTCCTTTAGTCATGAGTTTAGTAAGGGAAAGTAAATGTCACATGATTATTTTTAGAAACATATATACATAGTAGGAGAGCAGAGACAGAGCTTTACTATAAGGTATTGTTCACTTGATTATGGAGGTTGAGAAGTCCCATGACCCACTGTCTTCAAGTTGGAGACCTGGAAAGCTATTCATTTAGTCTGAAGGCCTGAGAATCAGGAACATTGGGGTAGGAGATTGATGTACCAACTTGTCAGTCAGGTAGAAAGAATCTTCAACCTTCTTCCTCCTTTTTGTTCTATTAAGGTCCTTAATGGATTAGATGATGCCAGCCCAGTTGGGGAGGGTCATCTGCTTACTCTCTCCAATTCAAATGCTAAGCTCTTCTGGAAACACCCTCATAGACACCCTTAAATAATGTTTAACCAAGTTTGTGCGCATCATATGGCCTAGTTGAGCTGACACATAAAATTAACCATCACTCCTACTTAATCAGAAATTCTGGAGATGGGGTCCAGGACTTTGTGTTCTAACAAGCCCTCCAGGTGATTTTGATGCATGCTTAAGTTGAGAACCATTGAAATAGAGTGGTCCCTAGTAAGTTATTTGAACAAAAATCTCCTTTCATGCTTTCCTAACAGGGACATGCAACCTAGGATCAGGGAAGGAAAAAAATAATTGAGGGTAATTCCTAGGTTTTTGTCTTTAGCATCCAGCTTAGTTTCACTAGCTAAGATGAGAAAAACTTGAAGAGAAGCAAATTCGGAGAAATCGATCATTCTATTTTGAACTTGGTTACTAATTTAGGTGCTTTTTAGATTTCCCAGTGGGAATGTCAAGTAGCTAATCAGATGAAGTCTGGTATTCGAGTTATAAATGTTAGAGCCTTCACTGTATGGATAGTAAGACTTAGGAAGAGGTCCTAGAGAAAGAAAAGTGTATTGCAAGAACTTCTATCTTTTTTTTGCATATATTTGAAACAAATTATTAGTTAAATGTATTAAAAATACAACTAGACTGTGTTTATGCAAAGGATTAACAAGATTTTGCTAATTACTAAAGAATTCAAGGATGATTTTAGCTTTAAGGGTATATGAATAATTTTTTTTTTACCTTTGTTACCTGCTAAGTAGAGAAGCCTTCTTAAAGAAGATGACATCTATACCTACCTATATTTGGATGCTAGAGAAGCAGAACCTGGTGAAAGCTCTAGGCAGGTCTGATCCTTGCATGAAGCAGAGAAATACAAAGATTGAAGTTTGAAGATACCCTAGAAATGACCATTTTTGCACAAAATTATTTTAATATAAAAAGTACTGCATTGTAAAGAAAAACATAATTTTACACAAATTATTAAAACTCATAATTGTGTGCAATAACTCTTAATGCCTTAAACCCCATTGTTTCCTTTCAAACATAATTTTGTATTTTTCCTTTACAACTGAAAGTAAATCTCACATTATTATTTTTAAAAACATACATTGTATTCAGCATCTTTTCATCACTCACTGCCTATTAAAACCCCACTAACAATTAAACACATGCTGGTCATAATTGTGTCAACTGCTTATGATGCCAAATTTAACCCAGTTGTCAGGAGCAGATTGCTAGAACACATATTAAATATCTTCCTATTATTTGAGGACCAGTACCAGAAAAGAACAGGAAATATGTAGGGAAGAGGGGACCCACTGTGGGCTGACTCATTTTTCAGGGGGTGAGTTTTTATATACAACTTTAATCCTCCTTAGAAAATTATTAGCATGATATAGTATGATGCTTATAAACATGGCTTTTTTGAAGTCAGATGTAATGACTTAGGTCTACTATCTACCAATTTTATGACCCTAGGCAAGAGAATTGATCTCTCTTTGCCCAATTTTCTTGTCAATAAAGTGAGCACCCCATAAGGTCATTGTGAGAATTAATCCACATAACAGACACAAAGTACATAGAATATTGCTTGGAATATAGGACTTGTCAGATAACATCCTCACCTCCATATCTACTGTGCCCAATCTCCTCTGGGCTTCAGGAATGCCTAGTTAGGCAAATGCATCATTAGATGAACCAGTGTCTGTTAAGAAGGACTATTGATTGATAGATAGCTAGATAGATAGATAGATGGACAGACAGACAGATAGATAGATATAGATGTGAGCTGGGCCCTGGGTAAGCACCCTTTAAGAGGGGTTAACCTCCGTTTAGGAAAATCATCTTTACCTTGGTCTCATTAATACATGATCCTCTTGTATGTTTTCCACACACATAGTAATTGGCCTTGTAACTCCAGTATTACCATGTGTTAAATTCCAAAGGAGTTTGCAACCATTTCCTCAGTGACTCATCATTGTATTCATTATTTTATTCATTTATCTAATATATATTGAGGTCATACCATATGCTGGAAATCATGCTGGATTATGTAGATCAGTATTATCTGTGAGTTACAAAAAAATAAGTGACAAAAATATATATGAACTAGTACAAAGATAAAGAGATCTATGTAGAGTTAAAACTAAAATTCATTCTCTAAAGACTGACTCTATTGCTTCTTTTATTCATGACCAGTCTTGTGAACTTAGAGATAGGTAGGGCTTCCTCTTTGATGTTTGTCACCCAGTGATGTCAATGAGTGAAGATCTGATTTTGACCATCAAAAGTCTCTGGACAAGAAGTTCTAAATGAATGGCTCTGGATTTGTGCTTTATAGTCAGTATAGGCCATGAAACAACTACTGGAATATTCTTTGGTCAAGGAAGGAGAAGAATTTGCCATTAAAGATAGGCAGTTTTATGCCTAACACAATGCAAAGACCTGTCCAAGAGGTATTCATCTGTGCTAACATCTGACCTCCGTCTTGACAAGATGTCAGTGAAAAATGAACTCACTGAGATGCATTCCAGATCCCTTGGGAAAAGACAGACATAGAGAGAACAAAACATAAGGTTTAAAAGCAGCCCTTAGGAGAGATCTGAGAACAATTTCCAAGAATATTTTCCCATGTGTTACCAGGAAAAGGCAATACATCTTAAAGAAGACTGAGCTGCCCAATCAGCTTACTTCACTTCAGTGAACTCCTCCCTGAGACCCCTGTAGCTACTCTCAAAGCTTTATACTGACACAATTTAAAATGTGAAAGATAGTAAAAGTTAATGTAATTATCCCACTGGACGATCTCAGCAATTCTCGATCAAAGAGAAAAAGCCATCATAATGCAATGCCTAGCAATGGCTCAAAAGCGCAGCCATGGCCCCCCTGAGAGGATAATAATGATCCCAATAGCAACACATCCAGATCTCCTAGGAAAAAGACCATGAAAACCTCTAAACAATTAGAGGCTGCAAACCTGGCACCAGCATCAGGTAAGGCACAGCCTCCTGAAAACAGTGGGAGGCCTCAGGGATCATGCCCAAGTTCAAGGTACCAAGTAAAAGATTGCTCCTCCATCATAGGGCATAGAATAGAGCCATGAACGTTAACTCTTTAATAGAAGTTTTAGAAGAAAAACTTTAGGCAAGTTAAATTTAACAACATTTATTTGAGTAAAGATCAAGTCATGGATCAGGCCACACTCGGAACCTGAACAAGGTTTAAAAAGCTCTGCTTCAGCAGCCTGAGAAGTCAAGTACAGATATTACTTGATTGGCTACTGCTAGGTATTTACCTTATTTGTGTATGATCTGGGGGAAAGTCCCTCCTTAGAGGTTAGTTTGTTGTTTCTGATTGATTATACTTAAGTTTCGTTTTACTGTGTACATAGAGCTTCAGTGTGCTTATGTAAGGATCCAAGGCACTGGAGTTGTCTCAGTCTAATGTCCTTCCAGTTTTTTGTTTAACAGAAGCAATGGTAAATGGCATAGTTAACATCTATTTCAGTTGTCCTTTATAAGGATTTCATTGATTTCCAGCAGTTAATACATTCCTCTACACCATGCACTCCTCTCACAGGAAGCATGCACCAAAGAAAAGTACCATTAAATTTCTCCTTATGGGCTACAGTACTATGAAAGGGAAAGAGTTTAATGAAGAAGCTGTGAGCCTCAAGGAATTCAGCTTCAGCCAGGCATGGTGGCACACGCCTGTAATCCTCGCACTTTGGGAGGCTGAGGCAGGCAGATTTCATGAGCTCAGGAGTTCCAGACGAGCCCGGGCAACATGGCGAATGCTCTCTCCACAAAAATACAGAAATTAGCCAGGCACGGTGGTGCCAAAATGTATTCTCAGCTACTGGGGAGGCTGAGGTAGGAGGATTGCTTGAGCCAGAAGGCTGAGGCTGCAGTGAGCTGAAATTGAGTCACTACACTACAGCCTGGGCAAAAGATTGAGACTCTGTCTCAAAGAGAAAAAGAAAATTCAGCTTTAACTGCTTCCTCCTCCTCTTCTATCTCCCCCTGCCCTGCCACTCCAAACACAAACACACACCTGGGGATAGCTGTCTTGGTGTCTCATGCAGAGATTGGGAGCTTTCAGAAGTGGTGTGTCACGTCTGACCCTATTCTTTTAGTTGTAAACTGAGAAAAAGGAGAATGTTGATGACTGAGCTTCAACTGGAAAAAGTAGTGGTGGAGAAAGACTTCCAATAGGAGTTCAATAACCATGGAGATTATGTGATGGATATTTACCAGAAATCTGTGCAAGAAGTGGATGGTTCAGGCAGGGGGTGAGCGCATGGAGCTGGGGCTGTCAGAGTGCAAATATAAGGGAATATTGCATGGATTCGGACTCACTGTGCAGTAAGTCAGCCTACCTGACTTCAATATGTAAATGTTATGTTGTGGAGTCCTGACATTATAGGTAGAACGAATCATTTTTATATGGAACACTTTCTACTGAGATGGGCTTTCAATTTGGAACCTGTTATTATTTCTCTTTTCATCTATTCCTTATGTAAAATCCCTTCCTGTAACATACACCTAGAAATATGTTTTATATTCTCAATTTAGACTTGGTTTGAAAGTTTTGCTACTTAGCTGTTTTCTTCTTGTATTAATCTCTGTGTTTCACACTTATCTTTGAATTTATATACCCAGAAGTTAAGGTCAAAATGTTGGACAATCTGTAAGGCATAAGTGCTGACCCATCAGAATCAACATCAGCCATTGTGTTGGAGTAGAATCTGGAAACCACCTTGACCCATTGGTTTCTGGATTTTCAGGTGGCTCACGGAGGGATGAGTATGCTTGAACATCACAACACTCAAGGGCTCAGAACTGTAGCTATCTGATCATCAGAACAAATATATTTCATTATTTTAGCAAGCAGCATAATAATGATGCATTAAGTTACTCAGTTGGAAATCATAAAGCCATCAAACTTTGCATCTGCTAGCCAAATGACGGTTCTATGAGTATATAAAGATCCTACCATCACTTCATCTCTGTAACCACGTTCCCTCCCTCCAAGACACATACTTCCAATTGGTTCAATTCTTCAACTGAGACTAAAAATACAAAAAGAAAAAGCTTGATACATCCTCTGACTATTAGTTTCCTGGTTAGACCATTGGATCAAGGTTTATTACTCCAACTACAAAACAGTTCCCTCCACTGGCTAGTGTGAGGCAATCTGAAACAGAAGTACCCTAGTTGAATGATATAATTTAAGGATTTATTAGCCTTGTAACTTTGAGTAGGTCACTTACCATTTCTCTCATCTGTAAAATATGAGTAGGATATAGTAACCTCTGGTTTCTCCAGTTTTGGTATTTCGAATCTAGTTGTATGAATTGACATCAGTTAGTGCCTGTTGATTATTTAAGTCTAATAAATTACCTGGACATAGTAAAACCAGGAAGGTAGCTTTTATTCTGTACTTCAGAGAAAAAACAGGAAAAGGTTCATTGATTTGACTTTTCTAATTTTTTTTTTTTTTTTTTTTAAGAAAGATTCTTACTCTGTTGCCCAGGCTGGAGTGCAGTGGTGCAATCTTGGCTCACTGCAACCTCCACCTCCCAGGTTCAATAGATTCTCCTGCCCCAGCCTCTGAAGTGCTGAGATAACAGGCACCTGCCACCATGCCCAGCTAATTTATATATTTGGTAAAGATGGGGTTTCGCCATGTTGGCCAGGCTGGTCTCAAACTCCTGACCCCAGGTGATTCGCCCACCTCGGCCTCCCAAAGTGCTGGGATTACAGGCATGTGCTCCCAAAGTGCTGGGATTACAGGCATGTGCTCCCAAAGTGCTGGGATTACAGGCATGTGCTCCCAAAGTGCTGGGATTACAGGCATGTGCTCCCAAAGTGCTGGGATTACAGGCATGTGCTCCCAAAGTGCTGGGATTACAGGCATGTGCTCCCAAAGTGCTGGGATTACAGGCATGTGCTCCCAAAGTGCTGGGATTACAGGCATGTGCTCCCAAAGTGCTGGGATTACAGGCATGTGCTACCGTGCCCGGCCGACTTTTCTAATGTTTTTCATTTTTACTTCTCATCACCAGATTAATTTATGTCAGTAAGTAGTTACTTTTGGGACAAAGGACACATATTTTGGTGGTTTAAAATAATGCATTTTGGAATCATATCAAACTTTCATATTTTTTTTCTATAGAATTATTTGGATTTTTATTTACTTTACTTAATATAAGTAATTGGAGTAATGGCTTTGGAGTTTCGCACTTTTATTTACAGTTGTCTTCATATATTTTATCCATTAAAATTTATCCTGTCTTATTGATTGTAGTCAGGCTCTGACTTATATTTTTTCAGATAACTATCCGGTTGACCCAAGAGCATTTATGGAATTATCCCTCTTTCTCTAATGGTTTAAGATAAGACATATTTTTCCATTTATTTTAAGTGATTTTTGGACTTTTAATTCAGTTCCATTTATCCATGTATTCATGTTCAAATACCTTGTTTGGCAACTTAGTGTAATCTCAGCACATTCAGCAACTTCTTTATTATTCAATTTTCTTATTTTTAAAAAGGCAGCATTGACAGTGTGTACCTCAGATGTTGCAAACATGAAATAAAATAATGCCCATCTAAACTCTCAGAAAATCTTAGATATTACTGAGCCTGAAACACTATTATTTTATTTTCTTCTTCCTGCTGCTGGATTCCTTTTATATTTTGCAATCAGTTTCAATCTACTCTCTCTCTCTCTCTGTGTGTGTGTGTGTGTGTGTGTGTGTGTGTGTGTGTGTGTGTGTTCTAGGAGGTATGTAAACAGATTCACTAAGTTGAAAATCATATAGTTTGGAGAAGGCTTTCTCAGGTTTTTCTAATTTCCAGAATTAGTACTGTCCAGCAGGAACTTTATTCTACATAGTATCCTTTTTACTGGACTGCTGTTTCCATCTGCCCTAGGTCATGCCTACCTCAGTTAATTATGTGTTGTTTTCCCCTTGAAAATCAGTGGGAATGCCTTTCCTGCTTAAAACAAAGACTGATTCCCTGCCAGTCTCTTTCACAAACCTTGCCAACAGTGGATGGAATTGGTCAGTTTTGTTTCTCCTTCTCTAACTCTACAGGGAAAACTTTACTCATAATCAAGGGTGGGAATAGTGCCCCTAGCTGAGCAGCTGAGATTAAATCCAGCAACTGTTAACCTGGTATAGGGCAAGAAGAGAGTACTGGAAACAACAAAACACAAAAATTTGTAGGCAATATAGCATCTTTTGTACCTATTTCCAAAACAGAATCTCAACTTTCTTTTAATAAAGCATCATTGGCAACAGAATATGCCCCGAGCACCAAAGTTCATAAAAAGTAGCCTTTATAACATGATTATTTATTAGAATGCTTTTTCATTTTTTAGCACAGAAAATCTAGCATACAATTTCATAACAGACAAAGGAGCCAAAGGGATATATATTTCTTATGTACTAACCAGTGAAATGAACTTTTGATTTCAGTGTTCACATTTAGGAAGCTTAGCAGAGAGAGTACATGGGCTTTTCCACTTTACTGGAATTTGGAGGTAAAAAAGAAAAACATCCAAGCCCAGAAATAATATCTTATAAGACATAAAAACAATGCCCCATGTCATGAGAGAAAACTATTGCTTCTGGGTAAAATAAAATTGGAAGCAAAGAGAACTAGAGGTTACAGCACCTTGATAGTTGGTGGGGTTCGTAGGATTTTGAGTCTTCAAATCAGTTTTGGATGGTCAAGGAGTATTTTTTACCATCCTGAGGCTGTTAAGCTACAGATTTATTTCTGCATTTCTACTTATACCCTATGAAAGTAGCTCTACATCATGTGCCCAAGGGCAGAGCTTAAAGGAATATTTTCTGTGGAAGTGGAGTAATCAGTCAAAATTTGGAATCACTCCCAGTTCTTCGGAAGTAAAGTTAATTAATCTGGAAGCACATCCTTTGTGTATAAGAAATTCAAGAGCAGCATAATGAGTTCAGCAATTAGCTTTAACTTTTCAGAAACATTTCTCAAAAATATATGCATTGAAATCTCTCCCCCAACTATATTTTTAACTGGTGTATTACAGCTGATTTTTAAACATGCCATCCCATTGGTTGATCTTGTCTTCGAGGGAAAAATCCATTATTAGCTCTGCTTGTACAGTAAAGTTCTGCTTTATTATGTAATCTCATTTCTGACTTACTGTTTGCTCTAAATGAACGTATGACTACAATGTGTAATGAACATTGTCTAGCATCTTGAATAGACAAAGATTAATGCCTCCTTGACAGTTTTTTCCCCCACTTATTCCTTGGGGAACACCTATTCTACTTGTCCTGTAACTGGAATTACACATTCACCCCCCAGTATTTTTTATAATGATTTCACCAAAGAACTTGAATAAAAGTAGTTCAATAAATGAGACTGTAATACATAAACATTTTGAGTCCTGTTGTGTTTTTCTAAGAAAATGTAAAATCATATTTAGGGTCAGATTTTATTTTATGTTATTGAATGCATTGTAAATCTAGAGGGCTGTTTAACCAGGTTCTGTCAGGTAAATTAATTACCACCACAACTGTGTTTAATTTCTTTTTGTCTTTTCTATATTAATAAAGTCAGTGTTTTATAGCTTCAGTATTACCTTTTTGAAACTTATGTTTCTATTAATGAACAATTAAACGGTATTTGTATTCTTATTTCAAAATTGCTAAAAAGTCAGTAAGTAGATAATTATAATTAATACATTCATAGTCTACCAGTGTCTTACAATGTATACTTGTCTTTTTCTTCAAAGTGAGGTGACCTCACCAAAATAGTCATCACAGTGGGTTGAGAATGGAATTTGAAACTTACAATATTTTTAGCTCTTTTAAGATTATGTTGCTCTATTTTTTCCTATTTTTATATCTCATTCATGGATCATTCTTGATGTTTATTCAATTTTAGTCAAATTTATTAAATATTATACACATTTTCTTAAAAGTGTTTAAGACTTACTCCAGAAAATACTATGTTTGTCATAAAGCGAAAGAGTTTTTCAGACAATAGAATTCCCAAACAGCCTACTTAATTCTGTTTGTGAATGACTTAAGGCATCACATGAAAACTGCAATAAACCACAGTCTCCATCACTCCCTTTTCTTTCATACTGAGTTTGTAATCTCCGGCCTCCAGAAAAATATTTGGTTAAAAATCTAGTCAAAAAGTTTGTATGTTGTTTCCCTTTGGGTTATTCCATTTATCATTTCCTGCAAACCAAAATTCCCTTAGTCCTCCTAGTCTGCTCTTCTTTTCCAAAAAAATAGCAAATTGAGTTTAAGAAGGAGCCTGAAATGAACAATGTCAAGTCTAATTCTGAAGCTCAGCTAAAGCTAAATAGACATGCTAGAAGAGTAGCATCCATCTGACATATAATTATTGAGCACCTTTTCCATGCTAGACCTTATTCTAGCTGCTGGATATTGAAAGAAATGTAAATTTCAAAATGATGGACAAGGATATAGGAACTGCTGTTTAAACAACCTTTACTGCAATTATGATCTTACCAGTGGGTTTTGACCAGACACCAGATAATCATCTTGTAAGTTGAGACAGGTGATACTTTACTAACTTACTGTGGATAGAACATTGAATATAGCTTTATATATTTAAAACATATATATCACACAAGCACACATCCTTCAGCTATTATATTCAAAATAGATTTTATTTTTCCAAGTTTCAATAGCAATTATAGTACAATTATCATACAAATTTAACTTAAAATTGTCATCCTATCTAAAAGAGGCTGAATTATAAAAATAAATTTTGGTAACATCTTCAGTTTATCTTACTAGGCTTAAAGGCATATCAAGAGAAGAAATAAAAATCAATGTATTTTATTTCTAGGATTGGTACTATTACTGACACAAGGATATTGCATCAATGTACTCTCTAGCTATCATTCTTATTTTTTGCATATTACTTTTTAAGAGTGGCCTGTGAAAGCAACACGAGATTCCCACATTATAGACTTAAAGGTTTACTTTAAAAAGATGAGATGATTGTTATTTAACTTTCATCCATCTGTTTCTTTTTAAAAAACTGCATTTGCAGCAAATCAAGAGTAACAAGATTTTGAAAACTGAAAAACAAAAACAAAATATCTGAGCAGCCAATATACTTTAGGATAATTTTCTAATGTTCTATGAAAATAGGCAAATCAATACAAGGTGAAAATGTTTTCTTTATTTCTAGAGATGTTGATTATGTATCAAACCCATGTCCATGAATGTTAAATAGACACTTGGTATACACACAAATTTATTTTAACCAAATAATTCAGGGGACATCAGGTTATTATTTTTATGTAGTTACAGTGCTTAGATGGGCATTTATTGAACACTGGAGACTTCTTATTCTCCAAGTCACATAAATAACAGGCATATGAACATTCAGATAATATGGATGATAGTTGCCATTATTGAAAAATCAACATTTATTAAATTCTTACTATGGAAATTATATATTTAGTATCTCATTTGGTCTACCCAGCTGCAGCATGAAGCAGGTACTATTAGTGGTTCCAGCTAATAAGTGATTATAGAAATGAGTAGAGATTATTTTGGTGATTTTTCTATAGTTAAAATTTCTACCTCTTGAAATAATCCATTCATTTTCCCCCAAAGTTTCTGCTTTGCTTTCCTCATTTTATAATATAATTTAGATTGATTTTTATTTTAATTGTTCAATTCCACTCCTAAGATCAAATGTTAGGGTGGGACAATGAGACACAGTGACAGGGAGTTTGAATAGAGACAAAAGCCCCTGGAAGGGAGAGTATTTAATTTGCGAATCTCATGTTGCTTTCACGGGCCGCAAAGCAGACGGTCAGGTTCAGAAGTTTAGTGCCTGGCAGAGAGCTGGGCACAGGATAAATCTTCCGTAAGCCATTTCAAATGAAGAAGTGAATAACCAAATAGAAGAAGTTGTAAGACCATCCATTCTCAAAATAGTTGGAAAGCAGGCTGAAGGAGGCAACATTAGTTTCTATTCATTACATGTTTGTTACAATACAGCGTATTGACCAACTTTTCGTACTACATTAAATTTCACAACCATTTTATGAAACAGTACACTTTCCAGGTGTGAAACTAGCAGAAAAACCAGATATTCTGATTTCATCAGGAAAACCAAATAGATGGATTTAATCCATGGTAGAGGTGAGGTTGGGAGGTCTCCAATGATGCTGTCACGATTTCTCTGTGCTCTGTTTACCTCCAGGAATCTGGATGATTGACACAGGAAACAAGTAATTTGCACACAATAGTAAGTGGCAGGACTCTGAGGTCCTGGAAACAGAGTGTCTGTCTAATGTTCCACTACTTCAGGCTCTCACTGTTCCTAGGTCAGGGACCAAGACCACAGGTCTTGTGAGCAGATAGGGTAGAGATAACCCAACATGCAAAAATGATGATTTTTACAACTGATGAGCAAGATGATGCAGACAGATGAAGCCTGTCTGCCTAACTTCGGGGTAGGAGTCCCAGCCTTCAGGGTTTTGTGTAAATGAGGAGAGGCAGAAGTCATAGTTGATATTCAAAGCACTATCAGCAAAGAATTTTGGTCTCAATTCCCACTCTACAGATCATTAGCCACTCAGTTTTTGGCAAATAGCTTTTCTTGACTTCAGTTTACTGGTTTCTTCAACTGTAAAGTAGGAATGTTGAATGTTGGGCTATATGGCAGAATGAATTTTAATAGATGTCATAAGTATAGATGAGGCTATTTTATCTGGTTGATGTCTTTAATGCCACATCCCAGACCACTGGAAAGCACAGTTAACACTGCAAATATACAAGCTGTTTTGACTTCTTTCAATTCTATTTTGCATCATGAAGGCAAACTATAACCTCTCATTTATTCAATGCCCATATTTTTTTTTATTCAGTGATTGGGTAAATGCAGATAGTTTCTAAAATGCCTGTCTAATTATTGGAGGAATTAGTTTGAAGGTTTGGGTGGGTGTTTCTGTGAGACGAGATGGGGAAGATGGAGATAGAGGAATTAATATTTTTCAGGTTTATTAAAAATTCTAAATGAAGAGTAAACCTACCTTAAAGTAAACCTACCAGGAGTAAACCTACCATGAAGATTGTGTGGACTTCCCTCTCTCCATGTTTTCCTCTTAGATTAAAAAAAATTTTGAAAATAAGTATCAAATCTTTTAATAATTAACCAGGCATCCTTCATCTAAAATAGTTGATT
Source organism: Pongo pygmaeus (assembly GCF_028885625.2). Lineage (NCBI taxonomy): Eukaryota > Metazoa > Chordata > Mammalia > Primates > Hominidae > Pongo > Pongo pygmaeus. The sequence continues at coordinate 67,727,193 of NC_072390.2, forward strand.
TACTTGATAGACTCACATGCACCCTAGACATGCCGCAGGTAACTATTCTTTACCGTTTTTAACTGACTGGGAGCTTGAGAAAATAGAATCGCCTTGTAAGCACTTGCTTGTACAGAAGTTGTTTATTAGTTATCCATCACAGAAAGCCTGCCAGCAGGGTTTGGAGCTATATGTAATTCAAGAAAAGAAATCTTTGGTGTCTTCATATCCAAAGGTGTTTCCACTGACCCATTAACGTTAGGCATGCCTTCAGAGAGGCCTTCCAAGGACTGATTGTGTCTGTGTTTGTCAGAGAAGAGATAATTGGCCCCAACAGGAATGAGAGCCATGACCTGAGCTTCCTAAGTGAAACTGTCAGAAAAGCTTCCAGGGTCAGACCTGCAGTCTAGGCAGCCTCTACACTCAGTTGCTGACAGTGGAATCAAGAGTTATTTTGCATAAAGTCCTTGAAATCAGGTGAACCACATGGTGTCAAGTTCTGGATGTCTTCGGCTTCTTGTAACACTATAGGGAGGTTTCCTGTGAATAGCCTAACCATCCTCATCTGCTCTCAGTTCTCCTGTCTCCTAGGTTCCAGTGCTTTCCAGCCTCCCGATCAGTCCCCCTTTACTATTTCCAGTTTCTATTTACTTTTTCTCCTTATCCCAAGTTTTCATTTCTACTTAGAGCATCTTCAACAAAGTATGGCACTTTCAATAATTTGATCTGAATGAGGACTAAGACTTAGGGTAAAAGAGTAGATTGTTTTGACATTACTTATTTTCTCCCTGTATTTTCTATATTCACAGATGTAATAGTAAACAAAATGTCTTAGGTTTCTGTATAGCTTTATAAGGTTTTAAAATGCTGTTTTAATTAATAACATAATGCCATATTTTGTCGATAAGGACATGACCGTGGTGTGGTACAAAGACTACACACAGACTTTGGAAACAATAGTTGCAAGTTCACTTCTAGCTTTACCAAGTATTTGATACCAGAGAGAAAGGGAAAATGCTCATGATCCACTCCAGCTTCAGTTTTCTTATTTGTAAAATAGAAATAATCACTTGTACTTTGCAGAGTTGTTAATAACCCTAAGTAATGTGATATTGTTAGAGGGGCATATACATAATCTGCCCAAATGGTCATAAGGATGGTGACAGGTGACTTAAAACATTAGCGTCTAAATTCTTTTTTTTTTTTTTGAGATGGAGTTTTGCTCTTGTTGCCCAGGCTGGAGTGCAATGGTGAGATTTCGGCTCACTGCAACCTCTGCTTCCTGGGTTCAAACAATTCTCCTGCCTCAGCTTCCTAAGTAGCTGGGATCACAGGCATGCACTACCATGCTCAGCTGATTTTTTATTTTTAGTAGAGACGGGGTTTTGCCATGTTGGCCAGGTTGGTTTTGAACCCCTGACCTCAGGTGATCCACCCGCCTCGGCCTCCCAAAGTGCTGGGATTACAGGCGTGAGCCACCGTGCCCAGCCATTAGAGTCTAAATTCTTATGGTGGCTTGTTTAATAATGAATAAAGGTGATTATGATTCAATTCAAACAACACAACTCCTTGTTTAAATAATTTAAGTCAATGTCTGTTAGAAATTCAGTTGCATGCCTTAAATAAGTAGTTAATTTAAATATGTGTGTGTATGTGTATGTGAATATAGATAATTTGATTTATTCTGTTTATGAAGATGTCTTTTTAAGATGTTTATGGAACTTAAGATGATAGGATTACTCTTCATAGCTAATTAAGAAAACAAGGCCGGTCGCGGTGGCTCACGCCTGTAATCTCAGCACTTTGGGAGGCCGAGGCGGGCGTTTCACGAGGTCAGGAGATCAAGACCATCCTGGCTAACATGGTGAAAACCCATCTCTACTAAAAAATACAAAAAAATAGCTGGGCATGGTGGCAGGCCCCTGTAGTCCCAGCTACTTGGGAGGCTGAGGCAGGAGGATGACGTGAACCTGGGGGGCGGAGCTTGCAGTGAGCCGGGATCGCACCACTCACTGCACTCCAGCCTGGGAGACAGAGCAAGACTCCCTCTCAAAAAAAAAAAAAAAAAAAGAAAAAACAAAATGGCAATATATATTATGAACTCACTACAACTTTTAATTAGAATTTTGTTAGTCATAATGGAATCTTTGTATTCTTGAAAAATGATCTGAAACGTATGTTCTTTGAAAAGCATGTTAATAGCTTTGTTACAGTAGTCAGCATGCATATTGATTTAAGGACTCCTTTGCATGACTCTAAAACACGCTCCGTGTACGCACCAGAGTTCCTTCCTTGGCCCACAAATTAGAAGTAACTGTTATACAACAAATTAGGTATGAATTTTCAATATGAAATTCCAGTACTCCTTGACAATTCTTTTTCTCTAGGCTATGAGTGTGGGTCTTAGCTTTAAGCTGATGGGTTAAATTCTATATGTATAAGCAGATCCACATCCTCTTAGCTTTTCTGCTTCATAAGTATTTTGCTATTTAATTGATCCATCACCATTACATGTGGTTTACTTTTCTATTTTGGAAAAAAATGGTAAAAAAATAATATCATGTATGTTCCTTCTTAAATAGATTCAATACTCTGGTAAAAACAAACACTAAGTAAATGCCTAATGGCGTGAATCTGAGAGGAGAGTGCTTTTAGTAAATTCAGGCTGTAGACATGTTTGAGTAACATTTTGCTATCTTTGCTCTAAAGATACATGCTAATGGATGGGCAAGAGTAGCATTAATGAGCTCACTCCATTAAATTAGTTCTTTTTTTCTTGTTAAATATCCAAAAGAGAAAGATGGTCCACTTAACTAGGGGAAAAAAGTTTCATTTTAGTGCAGTAGAAGCATGGTGCATATTTTCTTTCTAATTTAATTTCTAACCATTAAGATTCAATTGTACAAATGACCCACTGAAGCACTTGGAGAGATTAGAAAACTATAAACTGAATGTCATTTGAATTTGGCTGTCTAGACACCATGATGTTATATAGGGTAATTCGAATTTAACATCTTATTTTTATGAGGCCACCAAGATAAGCCCAGTGACTTCTGTGAATAATCACTAATGAGGCCCTCAAATGGAATGTGAGAATTGATCTCGTCTCTGGTTGTTGTTTTTATTAAACACCATATTGGCCAACCCTTCCAATCACTGGGATTTGAACTTTTGTTTAAATAGTCAAGTTTTCTCTTGGAATCGTAGAAAAAGGTCGCTGTCAGTCTGTGGGCTGAGGAAAAAGGATTACAGCTCTAATGAGCCAAATCTGTGCAAATGAGAAAATAATAATCTCCTCATAATTAGAACTCCCTTTTTAAACTAAATGTTGGTCGTGAGTTTTTCAAAAGAAGAAAAATCATTTCATTATTTGGTTAAAAGAATATTTGGAAATTAATGCCACTGGAAAGGGGGAATTAAAATGACTTCAGCTTGTTTATCCAAATATGTTCATTGCTGGAACCTCATCCTGATTTTCTAGTCAAAACAATTATTGTTGTTTTCCATGAAGTTTAGAAAGCGAGAACCATGCATTGTCTGTTCATGCAGTAGTTGACATTTACTGCATAGAGCAATCACTTTCAGTCTTTCCGAAGACTGCGCTGTAGGAAGGAGGGCTAGCACGCCCATTTTACAGATGGAGAAATAGAGTATTGCTTGCTCAAGGCTCAAAGAAATTCTTGAAATGGTATTAGAAATCAGGACTGTCAGCTCCCATGTTCAATTTGTAGATCATTGTAAGCAACAGAAGCAGCAGCAGCAGCAGTAACAGCAACAGCAGTACTGGTAGAGTAAATCGAGAGGAGAAAGCATTTCAACAATTCCAGCAGTACTCAGTTAGGAGGAGATTTTATTTGGAACTCACAACACATAGAAGCATGTGTCTACTTGGTTGTGGGTGGGTGCTCAGGACTGCCCTAGGATATTAAGACATATTACTTAGTAGAAGCATACAATTCTCCCAGGCTTTCCTAGCTCCTTTTTTGAGCTTCTCCTGGCACTTAAGGGTCTTCTGGGTCCCCCGTGTATCTGCAACCTGACCTTTCTGAGGCTTGAAACCAAGACAGTTTAGAAGCCAACTTGGAATTAAATAGCCATGTGGAAAACCATGTTGGAAAAGGCAGCCCCATGGGGGAGTTCAAACTGAAAGGAAAAACAGTGAAGGTAGAGGACGTGACCCTTCTTGTATCCCTTCTGTGGAATGTCACATCACAGTAGAGGAGGATTCCAGCTGAAGAGTGGGTCATTTGTGTGGAGGCCCCTGGAATGGGGCAGCAATGTTTGCTTGCTTTTCTGGAGTTTCAGGGAAGCCAAAGTTCAAAAGCCAAGGACTTTCCATGATTAAAGTCCCATTCTCAAGAAAGCACCACTATGCGTTAATGTCAGTAAGTCACCATGACAAACCAGTAAAATAGGGCAAATACAATCTTACTTTTCATATATTACTGATGTTAAAAAATGGCCCATTGGCTAATGCCTGCCATCCCAGCACTTTGGGAGGCCAAGATGACAATTACTTGAACCCAGGAGTTTGAGAACAGCCTGGGTAACATAGACCCTGTCTCTGCAAAAAAATTAAAATCATAATTTAAAATAATGGCCCATAGTGGTAATGTGGCTGTCCCTAAGATCACAAAACTAGTTGTTATGAGAGCTTGACTTGCTACTCCTGTTATCTGATGCTTTGTTGAGGACTAATTGTGGATTGATCCTGTAGAGGCCAGGGGAAGACTTTCTCTTCACCTTCTGAAGTTTCACTGAGAAATCAACTGACAAAAAGAAGATTCATTGAAAAACAGGCATACATATTTATGAACATACACATGGGGAGGACCACAGAGGGATTACTTCTATTCCCCAGTAGGATTCAGAAGCTTATATACAATCTTGAGGTTACAGAAAGAATGGGTGCTTGGATGATGGCGAAATAGGCTATAGTGGTAAAACACAGGAGGGGACCAGGGAAGAGGAGGCCTGGATAGCAAAAGGTCTTGTTTTGCAGATGAGATCAAATAGATGGCGAATGTTTCTTTTAGACCTTTAAAGGTATCAGATATTCAGTTAATCTTTTCTAAATCTGGTCTAGAGAAAGCCTGGCTCCATCAATGCAGATTTTATCTACATATGCTCTTCTGCCCCATGAAGACAATTTTCAGGGCTACTTCTGTTTGCAGGCCCTCTGAACAGCCATCTCGAAACAGGCCAAAGTGTATTTTGGGGTAAATTATTTTGGTTTCTTTCAGTTCCTGCTTTGAAACTTCAAAAAATTACGTACATAAAAAGGCAAAATGGTAGCTTTGGAGAAATTTGGGTTAGAGGTTCTTAGATAAGACAGGCAAAGGAAGGGGAAGACAAACTAGGATAAGCAAAATAAATAAATAAATAAATACATTATTCCATATCATCTTGAATCAGTTTTGTAGTCCAGAGAGTAGATCAGCTACAGCTGTTTTCCAATCTAGGAGGTACATTGCCAATGGGCTAGACGTCTATATAGGATGCAGCAAATCCATCTCTAATAAGAGGCATTTCTACGGAAACTAAGAAAAACAAAGGTTAATATCTGGAGTGGTCTGTAGATTTGTTTTTCTAGAGTCTCTAATGCGTCTTCAGATGGCAGTGGCAATGTTTCTGGATTGTAGTTTAAATCAGGTGTTCAAGTGAACTTTATGAGTAGTTTATACATCAGCTGGCACAAAAGCTGCTTATATATAAGTTGCTCCTGTGATTTCTCCCAACATTTATATCAAGTTGTGTAGCTTCAGAGTGCAGAGCTTCAAGAAAAGCACAGTTTTTAGTTTTAAGTGATTCTAAGGCAGAAAAATGGGAGAAAAATTTGAAAACATTAGTTTGGACACTTGTAGCCAGGAAATAATTCAGGATTCAGTTCAAATTATAGACAAATAAAAAAACCTCCAAAACAATGGTCAGGGCTAGACTCTAACAACATGTGTACTACAGTTTTCTTTTGAAACATAATTTCTCCTCCGGTTCCCCTTTTCTACCAAAGACAAACTATGTGTAGTAAGACCATTTGTTTGCAAAATAAATTTTAGTCTTAGAATACTCAGCCTTATTATTTGCATAGAGTGTAGCAAGAATAGTGATTGGCCATATAGGTTCTTTAAAAGTTGGCTTTGCTAGCCGGGCGCTGTGCCTCACGCCTGTAATCCCAGCACTCTGGGAGGCGGAGGCAGGCAGATCACGAGGTCAGGAGATCGAGACCATCCTGGCTAACACAGTGAAACCCCATCTCTACTAAAAGTACAAAAAATGAGCCAGGCATGGTGGCATGTGCCTGTAGTCCCAGCTGCTCAGGAGGCCGAGGCAGGAGATATCCCTAGAACCTGTGGGCGGAGGTTGCAGTGAGCTGGGATCTCACCACTGCACTCCAGCCTGAGTGACAAAGCGAGAATCTGAATCCATCCCCCCAAAAAAAAAAAAATTTTTGGCTTCGCTGTGACTTTTTCATAACGAATCTCAGGTTAGACTTTTAAAAGCCTCTAGAGTCTATAAAGCCAAGCTAAGTATTTGGCATCAGACTGTGCCTGTAACACTTACATGAATTGAGTGAATTTCTGTTTTCTAGAGGTTTCAAAATATCTTGAGGTTCCTGGGCCTGTCAGAAAGTGACGTTCTTTCTTACTGCAAGGTCAGGAACCTTGTATGGAAACAATGTAGACAAGGTACCAGGCCAGCCTTTCTGAGGAGCCTTTTATTGGCTCTATAAAGTCAACTTCAATTCCTCAAAGCAGGAATAAGCCATTAGAGTCAAAGCCATTACCAGTCAAAGCCTTGGTAAAATAACTAGAACCTACAAGTGTGTCCTTTTACAGAAGAAAATGATCCTTATGGAACCTATGTAAACAACGATATTACCATAAGATAGGAATATTCATGAATAGTTTCCAAATTTTGGAGAAATCATGTAGATAGAAAGGTAAATATTTCAATTTTGCCCACAAGAGTATAGAGCACCCAATTGTTGCAAGCTATAAAGAAATAATTATTGACTCTGGAAAACAAAATATAAAAAAGAATCATTAATATTCCAAACAAAAATCATTTTAAAAAAGCGTTTAAGTCCTATGTCAGTTCAGGACCACGTAATTAACTTATTCCGCTTGCTGTTGGGTTAGCAATATTTATGATTACATCAGCTTTTAAAATAGAGCCCTGGAAGGTTTTACATAGGTCTAATGACAAGATTCCGAAGTTATCAGAAGCCTGTATTCAAGAGTACTTTCAGGGTACATTCTATAAAATTTTATTGAAGAAGCAAATTTTGGACTGTAGCTGATTGTAAATGGAATTTTGAGAAAAATTAAAGCAATAATTTTCTGTGAATGATAAAAGACTTAGAATAGCCATGGGTAAAGATACATTGGCAAGGACACTTTGTTATATCATGGCATACAACAATTTAACATAATCATAATTATGACTGATAACATCAGAATTTTAGGAATCTCATACAGTTTTAAAACACATTAATAACATGTTTATAGAAATATAACTTGAATAAAGTTAACTCCATATTTTGACAATGCTTTCCGTGTGATTTTTACATACCAGATAAACCTCGTATGTCTCTCTTGGGCTCCCAGGAGTTCTTTCTGGAATTTCCAAAAGTTAATTCAGGCTCAAAAAGACAATTTTAGAATTTGAAATTTAATTTTGGAAGTTCGTCAAATATCAAAGGTTTAAAACACTTCATATCAAAATAAGAAAAGTTTAAAATACTTGATGAAAATAGGATCACAGGTGGCTGTAAAATAATAGTCAATCATTAGCTGAAGTGATAATTAAAAAAATATATATTCAGGCTGGGCGTGATGGCTCACACCTGTAATCCCAGCACTTTGGGAGGCTGAGGCAGGCGTATCACCTGAGGTCAAGAGTTGGAGACCAGCCTGAGCAACATGCTGAAACCCTGTCTCTACTAAAAATACAAAAATTAGCCGGACATGGTGGCACGTGCCTGTAGTTCCAGCTACTTGGGAAGTTGAGGCAGGAGAATTGCTTAAACCCAGGAGACCGACGTTGCAGTGAGCTGAGGTTGCACCACTGCACTTCAGCCTGCACAACGGAGCAAGACTGTTGTCTCCAAAAAAATATAAAAATAAAAAAATAAAATTCAAAAATCAGAAACACATACACTTTTACAGAGAGGAGAATCAGTTTTCCAAATAATCAAAAGATGGAATAAAGAAAATATGAGATCAACAGAATCGTTCCCTTGAGTTCTTCCCTCTCTTTTTTTCTTTAGTTTACTTAAAAGATAGATAAAAATATTTTACTCTGTCTTGTTAATGCTACACAAATATCTTGTTCCAAGGAGAAACCTAAATTCTACCTTTCCATCAGTATATTATTAATGCTAAAGCTAATTTTAATAAAATTTTATTTCAATTAGCTTTGACCAGAGAAGATATTTATAAACCTTTTATAACCTCTTACAATTTTTCCTATTTTCTTTCTTTCCCTAACTTTTTATATTCATCCAGTTTCATCTATTCTTTATTTCTTAAATAAAATTTAGAACAACTTTTAAAAACCTTTAAATTAGACATAATTACTATTCCCTTAATGAAAACCACATTCTCAAGCTTTCTTATGACATTTCTTACCAAAAATATATCACTTTTCTTACACACTTTGCATACAGAATTGTTTCTCTTATATCTAGTAGTTTTAATCATACATATTAATCAGTGTTGACTCCCGTAACCCTAATTTTCAGTGAAAACCTAGGAAATAAATAATTTTAACTGTCAGTCATGTACTAACAATTTATAAATACATATCCTATAAGTTTTAAAAGCATAAGCTTTCTATAGAACAATTTTTCTATATGGAACAGGAAATATTTACTAGCAGAACCTACATAACTTTTGTTTTTAAGAAATAAGCCAAAAGCATATGAGCTTAAACTCATATTTAGTAATTAATATCTTAGCATTATATCTTATTTGGAAATGATCTAGATATTCAATAATTATTCATCATTTAATTTAGCTTAAACTCTAAGTGCATAGTTACCAAAAAATTTTGAGAAACCTTTTTAAGTAAATATATTATAAAACATAACTTTTATTAAAAGTTTATTTATGAATGTTTATCTCATTTACAGCTATTTAATCTATTTTTAACAACTATGTTTGGAAAATTTTATAAGACAGACATATCTAGCCATCATCTCAAGTTAAATTTTCTATTAATCATTTTTGTATTACCGTCTGTTAGGCAAGTATCATAAAAGCAAGGAACTTAAAGTTAGAAACATACATATTTCATTGATAACTCAGCAGACTTACTTTATTAAGCTAACAATATTAAACTAATATTATTTACCAGAAGATTGCTAAAGTAATGCAAATTTAAAATGCATTTAGGTTTATTTACTTAAATTATGAGCGGTCATTTATAAGTCAATTTGGTACCATGTAGATAATATACAAATAGACATGTATATACATGTGTATACAAAAATACAGACATAAAGATCTTATAGCTTTAATTTTTAAATTTTTAGCCATGAGTCAGGTAAAACTCACTAGTTTAAAAGGGCAGTTGGATTAAAACTGTATCTCTGTAAGTGGAACAACTTAAAATTTATTTCTTCCACATGTCCAAAGCCTTTACTAAATTTCAGAGAAAACGGGGTAGCAAATTTACATTTGAAAGCATAGAGAGATTTTAAGCTTTTTCAAGAAGTCTGGGTGTGTTAGAGGAAGATTAAAAATGGATGCCAAGGTAACATAAAATCATAAGAATTTATCACAGTATTTTACAAGGAAACACACAGATGAGCCTAGAGAAAGTTCAGAAACCTTCACAAAATAACGAGCTAAATGCAAGAAAGTCATATTTTGGAGACCAATCTAGTTTGATAGGTGGCTTTTTAATATAGTTTCCATTTTCTTTTTTTAATTTAATTTTTTATTATACTTTAAGTTCTGGGATATATGTGCAGGTTTGTTACATAGGTATACACACATTACACAGGTATACATAGGGGCCATGGTGGTTTGTTGCACCCATCAACTACGTTAGGTATTTCTCCTAATGCTATCCCTCCCCAGCCCCCAACCCCCGCCCCAACAGGTCCCAGTGTGTGATGTTCCCTTCCCTGTGTCTATGTGTTTTCATTGTTCAACTTATGAGAACATGTGGTGTTTGGTTTTCTGTTCTTGTGTTAGTTTGCTGAGAATGATGATTTCTAGCTTCATCCACGTCCCTGCAAAGGATATGAACTCATCCTTTCTTTTTTTTTTTATTTTTATTGAGACGGAGTCTCACTCTGTCGCCCAGGCTGTAGTGCAGTGGCGCGATCTCGATCTCGGCTCTCTGCCAGCTCCGCCTCCCGGGTTCACACCATTCTCCTGCCTCAGCCTCTTGAGTAGCTGGGACTACAGGCGCCTACCACCATGCCCAGCTAATTTTTTGTATTTTTAGTAGAGACGGGGTTTCGTTGTGTTAGCCAGGATGGTCTCGATCTCCTGACGTTGTGATCTGCCCACCTCGGCCTCCCAAAGTGCTGGGATTACAGGTGTGAGCCATCACGCCCGCCTGAACTCACCCTTTCTTATGGCTGTATAGTATTCCATGGTATATATGTGCCACATTTTCTTTATCCAGTCTATCATTGATGGGCATTTGGGTTGGTTCCAAGTCTTTGCTATTGTGAATAGTGACACAATAAACATACCTGTGCATGTGTCTTTATAGTAGAATGATTTATAATCCTTTGGGTATATACCCAGTAATGGGATTGCTGTGTCAAATGGTATTTCTGGTTCTAGATCCTTGAGGAATCGCCACACTGTCTTCCACAATGGTTGAGCTAATTTACACTCCCACCAACAGTGTAAGAGTGTTCCTATTTTTCTATATCCTCTCCAGCATCTGTTGTTTCCTGACTTTTTAATGATCGCCACTCTCACTGGCATGAGATGGTATCTCATTGTGGTTTTGATTAGTATTTGTTAGTATTTCTCTAATGACCAGTGATAATGAGCTTTTTTTCATGTTTGTTAGCCGCATAAATGTTTTCTTTTGAGAAGGGTCTGTTCATATCCTTCACCCACTTTATGATGGGGTTGTTTTTTTCTTGTAAATTTATTTAAGTTCCTTTTAGATTCTGGATATTAGCCCTTTGTCAGATGGATAGATTGCAAAATTTTTCTTCCATTCTGTAGGTTCAGAATGCAAACAGACAATTTGGCTTCCTTTCTTCCTATTTGAATATCCTGTTCACTCTGATGATAGTTTCTTTTGCTTTGCAGAAACTCTTTAGTTTAATTAGATTGAATTTGTCAATTTTGGCTTTTGTTGCCATTGCTTTTGGTGGTTTAGTCATGAAGTCTTTGCCCATGCCTATGTCCTGAATGGTATTGCCTGGGTTTTCTTCTAGGGTTTTTATGGTTTTAGGTCTTACATTTAAATATTTAATCCATCTTTGAGTTAATTTTTGTATAAGGTATAAGGAAGAGTTCCAGTTTCAGTTTTCTGCATATAGCTAGCTGGTTTTCCCAATGCTACTTATTAAAAAAGAATCCTTTCCGCGCTGCTTGTTTTTGTTAGGTTTCTTAAATATCAGAAGGTTGCAGATGTGTGGTGTTATTTCTGAGGCCAATGTTCTGTTCCATTGATCTATATATCTGTTTTGGTATCAGTACCTTGCTGTTTTGGTTACTGTAGCCTTACAGGATAATTTCAAGTCAGGTAGCATGATGTCTCCAGCTTTGTTCCTTTTGCTTAGGATTGTCTTGGCTATAGGCGTTCTTTTTTGGTTCCATATGAAATTTAAAGTAGTTTTTTTCTAATTCTTTGAAGAGAGTCAATGGTTGCTTGATGGGGATAGCATTGAATCTATAAATTACTTTGGGCAATATGGCCATTTTCACAATATTGATTCTTCCTATCCATGAGCATGGAATGTTTTTCCATTTGTGTTCTCTCTTATTTCCTTGAGCAATGGTTTGTAGTCCTCCTTGAAGAGGTCCTTCACATCCCTTGTAAGCTGTATTCCTAGGTATTTTACTCTCTTTATAACAATTGTGAATGAGAGTTCACTCATGATTTGGCTCTTTGTTTGTCTATTATTTGTGTATAGGAATGCTTATGATTTTTGCACATTTATTTTGTATCCTGAGACTTTGCTGAAGTTGCTTATCAGCTTAAGGAGATTTTGGGCTGAGACGATGGGGTTTTCTAAATATACAATCATGTGATCTGCAAACAGAGACAATTTGGCTTCCTTTCTTCCTATTTGAATACCCTTTATTTTTTTCTCTTGCCTGATTGCCCTGGCCAGCACTTCCAATACTATGTTGAATAAGAGTCATGAGAGAAGGCATCCTTGTCTTGTGCCAGTTTTCAAAGGGAATGCTTCCAGCTTTTGCCCATTCAGTATGATACTGGCTGTGAGTTTGTCATAAATAGCTCTTATTATTTTGAGATACATTCCATCAATACCTAGTTTATTGAGAGTTTTTAGCATGAAGCGGTGTGGAATTTTATTGAAGGCCTTTTCATCATCTGTTGAGATAATCATGTGGTTTTTGTCGTTGGTTCTGTTTATGTGATGAATTATTTTTATTGATTTGCATATGTTGAACCAGCCTTGCATCCCAGGGATGAAGCTGACTTGATCCTGGTGGATAAGCTTTTTAATGTGCTGCTGGATTTGGTTTGCTAATATTTTATTGAGGATTTTCATATCGATGTTCATATCGATGTTCATCGGGGATAGTGGCCTGAAATTTTCTTTTTTTGTTGTGTCTCTGTCAGGTTTTGGTATCAGGATGATGCTGGCCTCATAAAATGAGTTAGGGAAGAGTCCCTCTTTTTCAATTGTTTGGAATAGTTTCAGAAGAAATGGTACCAGCTCCTCTTTTTACTTCTGGTAGAATTTGGCTGTGAATCCGCCTGGTCTTGGGTTTTTTTTTTTTTTTGGTGTGGTTGGCTATTAATTACTGCCTCAATTTCAGAACTTGTTATTGGTTTATTCAGGGATTCGACTTTCTCCTGGTTTAGTCTTGGGAGGGCGTATGTGTCCAGGAATTTATCCATTTCTTCTAGATTTTCTAGTTTATTTGCGTAGAGGTGTTTATAATATTCTCTGATGGTAGTTTGTATTTCTGTGGGATCAGTGGTGATATCTTGACTATCAGCTTTTAATTAAGCTGACTTATGACCCTACAGCATTCTAAAAGAAATTCTTTCAAATCTACTGCAATGTGGAGAAGACTTCATTGTGAATCCTGCAGGAGATTCAAAGTAGGCTGTCTGAATATACGAAGGATTTCAACTATGTTTTAGGTCAGAATTTGCTCTTTAACTTGGTCAAGAGAGTTTCTAAGGCTAACCATGACATTATTATGTGTCTTTCTTTTAATTTGATCTTCCCATAAATACAAATAAGGCAATTGTTTTGAATGAGATTGCTAATATGTGTATGTGTATATATGTGTGTATATTTGTATATATATGTGTGTGTATATATATATATATATACAGTTTTAATTTAGGTGTCTTTTTAATTTAACAGATTCACCTTTTGGTCACTGATGATTAGGATTTTTACTGGTGTACTTGTTCTAATGGCAACCTAATAGTCTTTTCATGGAAAGCCCATGATGTAATTTTCCAGGTATAAAATAAGTTAAAAACGGGTTTAATGGAGAGGGCATAGAGGGGGGAATCCTAATGATTTTTCCCCCAAAAAATTACTCCCAGAAATAGGCTAAGATTGCCAAAGTCTTCTGTTGCCACAGACAGTTAAGTATGGCATTTGTATGCGTGTAGCATCTCTGACAACCTGCAAATTTGTGGAGTGCTGCCAGTAATGAAACTGCTGTTGCAAAAGTATGACAGTAAGAGAAATTTGACATGGCTGACTCCATCTTGCTTCTAGCACAGGGTGGCTGTCTTTGCTCATTCCTGGGCATGGACCAAGCTAATTTGGGAAGAAATTTAGTTTATAGTTAAGTAATAGTGTTATGGGATCTTTGGGGTGTCATTTTCATAGCTCTGTGGCCGGTGGCACCTTTGCCCAAGTTTTGCTTAGGCCTGCTGGGCTCATTCTGCCCATTCAGCCTGGCAGACACTGCTCAGCTCACACTACTGGCCTGAATCCCCTGCCTCCAAGGGAGACTGCGAGTCAGGTAGGGAGCACCAAGGGGTGTGGGAGTGAGCATGGGGTCCAGCCACTGCACACAGTCAGACACACCAGCTGCTGCCATGGGGCAGGAAGTTCCAGGTGCCAGCATGGGCACCGGTTCTCTGCAAGGCTGCAGCTGGACCAGGTGCACCACAAGCAGCTTCCCCAGCTGGCACTGGGGAATGTGGTGTCACCTGGAATACTGGAGATGCCAGGAACTGCAGTGCCCCAAAGAGGGAGATACAGCCCTGGCTCTTGAAGCTCCCAGGTCTGGGATCCCCAAAGGGCCACAGCTTTTCTCTCCTTCCCTTTGCCTGCAATGTGGCAAACAGGGGTCATGTTTCAACTGTTAGTGTTATAGCTCTTTTAGCCTCGCCATTTGTTGGTTCCCAAGTTCTCGTCCTGCAACCAGGAAGAATAAGTTGCACAGACAAGTGGAGGGTGAGCAAGATGAAGAGGAGTTTTATTGACAATAGAAAAGCTCAGAGGAGACCCACAGTAGGCAGCTCCTCTTTGTAGCCAGGGTGTCCTGATAACTCTCAGCAGAGAGGATAGCTCCTGTCTACAACTGGTCATCCTGTTGTCTGCTCTGCTCTGATTGAGCCCAGGGCTTTTATGATCCTCAGAGCGGAGGAAGTGTGCCTGCATTGGTCCATGGGTGGCCATAGGTGGGCCTGGAAAAGGAACCACAAGTTTCCACTCTGGTCACAGGACTGGCAGCCTGGCCTCCAGCCTTCAGGCCCTTCCTGGCTTGAAGGTGGGGCCTCACTGTGGACCCACCCCCTTCCACCCAGGAGCCTGTCTGCCTCCTGCCGCCATGGCACCCAGACTGCTCATGCCGAGGGGCACCAGCAGGCCAGCACCGAGCTGCCCTCAGCACTCCCTTGGCTTCCTCCCTTGCTCCTCAGCACCCAAAGTCTAGAGGGGGCCAAAGTCTGCTGGTGTGTCAGCACTGCCCTGAGTGTTTGTACTCCTGGCTGGGCTGTGACAGCCCGGGCTTGGCCCCAACCCTGCTCCAATATTGCAGTGGGTGCCAGGAGCTAGGAGAGGCCAGACGGAACAGACAGCCCCAAGCCTGGAGGGTAAAGGCGGCCTTCTCAGGCCCCCAAGTGTGCAGAGTGCAGAGACACCTGGGTCCTGCGACAGGGAGGGCGGGGCTACAGCCCTAGCCATGACTCCTTTCAGCCTGGGGTGGGGGCTCCAGGTCCTCATTGGGCCCCTTTCTGTCTGCTCCTCCAAGCCCGACCACACTGTTCCCCTGCCAGTGGGCGACTTGGCCTAGCCCCATCACAGTAGCTCTCAGGGCGGCAGGCTCTCGGGGGTGGGGCTCCCACTGGCTCCGGGGAGTTCAGCACCACCTGCGGCCCAGATCTGCCTCCTCCTTGCACACTCCTGCATGTGGTGGGCAAGAGTGGTGACGCAGGGACAGAGTCCGGAGTGGTGGAGACTCCAGGCCTGGTAGCAGGTCCCGTGGGGGTGGGAGCTGTGCAGTCAGCTGCCTTGGGGACATGGGGCACAGGGGACCCACCAATGCCATTTCTGCTCCTGTAGCTGCTCCTGCCACCACCACTCGCACCTTCCCACAGTAACTGGAGCGATGGCAACCGCTGCTCTGGATTGCCCACCACTGCCATCTACAGCCCTTCCCAAAAACTAAACTGTTCTTGTGAAACTAATGAAAGGCCACTAAGTTAGAAGGGTGAGAAGGGCTTTAATTCTAAATAATACCAGCCATTATTCCGGAGGCCATAAGATTCACAACTTCCCCAATTACTCTTGCAGATAAGATCACTATTGTAGAATCTAAGATTGGCCTTTTGAGATATCTTTTCACATTTCTGCAGTTTTGACAACCAGATGGTCCCACCTTGACCTGCCAATCAATCCCGTGCCCCACCCCCCACCCAGCAAATGACTCAGCAAAATAGGACCGCTTAGGTTCACTATGTTTTCATCTCTGACCCAACCAATCATCACGCTCCCTACCCTAGACCCCTACCCACCAAACTATCTTGGAAAAAATCCTAACCTCTGAGCCTTCAGGGAGATTGATTTGAGTAAAAACTTTGTCTCCCATGTTGCATAGCCAGCTTCACATCACTTAGGCTCTTTCTTTACTGCAATGCCATGATCTCAGTGAGTTAACTTTGTGCAGCAGGCAGGAAGAAACTTTTGGGCAGTTACAGTCACAGATCTGTTAATCTATGACATAGGATATGCCTCCCGGGATTGAACTTTTCCAGCACTAACCAGACAACAAAGGTTGACATGACAGAAGCCCCACAGGGATGAGACTTCTTCAGATGAACACCTGCAAGAGGTTTACACATTCAGGACAAAAAGTGTGCTGCTTAAAATCTTATATATATATATGGGTCCTCAACCATTTTCAGACGTGGCCACCTGAAAACCTCAAAATCAAGCTTCAAGCCCAATTCCAACCCCTCCACGGTGGAAACCAAGAGAGTGTGCTCCCACTTAGTCACCAGTCAACCTCTCAATGACATAAAATAAGATGAGAGAGAATGGTGTCTTTTTTTTTTTGGCTGCACAGCAAAGGTTACAGATGCTGGTGTGATCAGAACTGCAAAACTGAACAGTCTGTAGGACTGGTTTGAATAACAGACTTATGGGGGTTTTAGGCTCACATTCTACCCTATGCTACCCCTCTTTTTTTCCTTTAGAGATGGAATCTCACTTTCGTTTTGCTGCCTAGGCTGGAGCGCAGTGACATGATCATAGTTCACTGCCGCCTTGAATTCCTAGGCTCAAGCCATCCTCCTACCTTCATAGCTGGGACTACAGGTGCACGCCACTGTGCCCAGCTAAGTTTTAAATTTTTATGGAGACAGGGTCTTGTCATCTTGCCCAGGCTGGTCTTAAACTCCTGGGCTCAAGCAATCATCCCACCTTGACCTCCCAAAGTGGTGCCCCTCTTTGTGACAAAACAACACAGAAAGACAAAGGACAAGACTATTTCTAGGAGGAAAGGGACCAAAAAAATTACGAATATTCATAGCAGAAGGTACACCAGAGTTGCCACATGCAACATAATCACACAAATTCTTTTCTCATTAATCAAGATTTTACAGAGGAAAAAGAGACAATTATTTTTTCCCTCTGCTTGACTGAATCTCTGTCTACTGGTATGTCAGGTCCTGGGTTCCCTTAACAGTGGCTTTCAGAAAAGCACAGCTTTGGTATCACGCTCATAGTGCCAAAACTGTAGGGTCAAGGGAAAAGCTTTTCCTTTGCCCTCTGAAATTTCACTGAAAAATCAACTCATATAAGGCAGATTAACAAAAGGCATACATATTCATTTATAGGAACATGGGAGAGGACCAGAGAGGGATTATCCCCACTCCCCAGTTGGGTTCAGAAGCTTATATACAATCTTGAGGTTACAGAAAGAATGGGGGCTTGGATGGTGGCAAAATAGGTTATGGGAGGGGAAGAAAAGGACACTTGGCTAGCAAAGGTGGGTGGTCTTATTTAGATGAAATCTCACAGGTAGCAGCCCTCAGAGAGAATAGACAATGGTGAATGTTTCTTTCGGACTTTTAAAGGTGTCAGAAGCTCAGTTAATCTTTTCTAAGTCTGGACAAGGGAAAGCTTCAGCGAAAGCCCAGCTCCATCAGTGCAGATTTTCTCTACAGATGCCAATCTACCCCAGAGACAGTTTTCAGGGCTACTTCTGTTTGCTAGCCCTCTGAACAGCCATCTCAAAATATGCCAAAGTATATTTTGGGGTGAAATATTTTTGTTTCCTTCAATCTGATGCCAAACCACTTTATAAAAAGAACAGGAGACTCATCTCTGTCTTTGTTATTTTACATGGTCTGTGATAGACATTACTGATAAAGTTGAACGTGTCCAGGAAATGTGATAAAGTAAGAACCCTCAGTGCAAAGACTTTGGTCATGCTGGCAGCTGTTCTTGGGGCTAAGAAAACAATATTCATGCACTGATCTGCTGATTATATTTCATTATAAATAGGGGTTAGTGGCCGTAAGGAGAGGGCTTTGATCATTTGTAAGAGCTCAGTGATTATATAACACTTGAAAAAATCTTCACCACATTTTATTATTTCTTTGCCCTCCTCTGGTCACTTCAAGTTAGAAATACAAATTATAAAAAATAAGCTATTATGTTTTCACAGACTAACTAATGAAAAAAGGCTTTTAGAAAATATTTAAATTATCCCAGATAAACTGTGTTAATCCTACTGACAGTCTAGTTGTAATATAAGAATAATGCTGTCAATCTCACAATTTGAAATCAGTCACAGGCTGATTTTTTAAAAATACCTTACAAAATATCATACAAAATATCTTTACCTTCCCACAAGTATCATCCAGAGTCACTCCCTGATAAACTGTAAGACAAGTCTCTCAGTGTTTATGGATCAAATTTCCCTCCAAGTCTTTCTTCTTCAACATTTTCTAGATTTGTCCTGCTTTCTACCTCCCAGTAAACGGTGTACAGAGGTTGGGACAGAAGCATCTCTGTCAGCCAGCAAAGAGCTTATGGAACCTCAGTCATATGCTCAGGCATTATCCCAGCCTTGGAAATAGAGCCAATATGTAGGAAATACAGACATATCAGTCAGCAGATATATACACGAGCTTGCCTATGACATGAAAATGGACTGTTTTTGGCTATTCCATCCCTCTTCCATTCAACTTGGATTATAGCTTTAGCATTGAAAACCTTTTGGTCCTTCCAAATCATATGGACTTGAGTGAGTAGATAAACCACAAGAGGTTTGATCATTTGTCAATAGTTTTATCAAAATTGATATATATAGTATTTATAGAACCCTGTGATTCACCAAGGGGGTAAATAGATCAGTCAACAGTGAATACAGCTGATTTGGCTTGGCTTGTTCTTCCTAAACTACATTGCTGTCTTGTGGGTATATGACAATCAAAGTAACACAGAAGGTGGCATAAGTAGATTAGTACTTGCCAGATGGATGATATTGATATGAGTGATATGACTATAGATGAGGGAAGGAAGGGAAAGTTTTCCATGAGTAGAATATGAATATCAGCTAATGAGTAATTGTCCCTCAGTTCAAAATCCTATGAAAGCAAGTTGTGAAGATGAAGATTTTTCTATCCAGAGTGTTTTAGAAAGGAAGGTGTAAGGATTTGATGTAAAATTACTTTCCTTTTGTTCTCAACTCTCTTACCCAGGCTTCATTCTACTTTTTCTTTGTCTTCACGATCAAAAATCAATGAGTACAGTACTTGTATTTTCATCCTTTGTTAGATAAAAATCCATATTTTGTTTGAGAGATGAAGTTAAATTCCTTATGGCTATCCCTGGGATTAAAACACTTACCATAAACTTAAACTGGCTAAATTTTTTTCAATAGATCAGGAGGTAAATACACTCCTGTAAAACACTAGTATATGTTAATAATATTTTAAAAAATTAACCAAATCTTATAAGCCAATTACTTTTAATGACAGACAAAGAAGAATTATCTTTATGGCTTAAAAACATTATAAAGACCAATTTAACTTATTTAAAATGATTTTCGAAATGGCCAAATTTTCTGCAAAATAATTAAGGTGTCATAGGGACTTCTTTGTCATCAAAATTGACCATTGCCAATGTTAGCTACCATAAAGGTATTTAAATACAAAAATAAAATTGTGTGGCTTATAATCAAGTTTTAGTTTATTAGTCTTTATTCTCAGGCATTATACTTAGCAAATGTTGAATATACTTTGACCAAAAGTTTTCAGGTTTAATTTTTCATCTAGTTCTCCATCTTGTCTACATCATATCTCTTTTATGAGTCTCTATTGCTATCACACATGTTCTTTAATTTTTAGCAACAATGGTGTGTTTTTGTTTTGGATTTTGAAAATGTTTGGTATTTTGTTTAATGAAATGGCCATTGAGATGCAGCCACAAGGAGGAGACAGAAGGAAGGCTCAGGAATAAAACAAAGCTTATTATATTTAGAGGTCATGGAGACAGAGGCAGGGCACACTACACAGGGCCACAGGGGAAAGAAACTAGATTGGTTAGGAAAGAGAAGACGGGAGTGAAGGGGAGGGTTAGTCTAGAGCCTTTACTGGGGTTTCTTTGGGAAAGGCAAGGCAGGGAAGAGTGAACAGTGTAGAATTGGCTAGGTATAATTTTGGTGGACTTTGGGCTGCGGGGTGTTTCCTGATTGTTTGGCATCTGACTTTGGGATGACTAAGGCAGAGGAATATTGCCTTCTGGGGTGTTTGGGCCAGATAGAGGAAGTATGGCTTTAGATTGGTTGATTTGTACATCAAAGCAATGTTCCAGGCAAGGTCCTTTGCTCTCTCTGGAGTTGACTAGCTCAAGGAGCAGTAATTTCTCACCACCCAGAAAGGCTTTTCAGGTTGTCAAAACAATATAATAAACGAAGTTAAAACACACAACAGTGAAACTTTTTTTTTTTTTTTCCTGAAAAAAAGCTACTGGCTGTTATTTCTTGCCAGAATCAATAAAAATTGTTCCTAAAAGATAATTAAAAATTATCTTCTCCAATGTATTGCTGCAACCTGGCCATCAAACAGCACTAAATGTAACTTGTCTTAATTTTTACCAAAGAAAATTTGGTAGCATTACAATCTGTCTGTCTTCCTTTGAGAGATAGAGATGTGAAATGCAAACATTGAACATAATGTTCTGTGTGAGCTCTGAAAACACCAAGAAATAGATGCAGGAAGTTACATAGAATGGTGGTCTCAAGTATCATCCCCAACTGTTGATACAAACTAAACTTGCAGTCAGAGATGCTATAGCATAAAATATTCATGCTATTATTGGTGCTGAAGGCGACTGCTGATTTATTTGCAATTGGTAGTAAAGAATTCATAACAATGCTTTGATGCTCAGCCCTCATAAACCCTGGGAGGCTTCTGTATTTTGCAGGCTTGCAGTTCTGTTGTCATTGCTATACTTTTTTTAAGAAGAAATGAGCTAAGCCTTGTCAGAGCTGACTGTACTATCTTTTGAAGCTTTTCTTCTCCCAATTGAAGATAAAGGCAAGGAAACTGGCCTGCCACACAGAGGCTGTATGGTTCCTGGACCTTCTGGGATCTCTCATTCCTGTCAGTTTGCTTTATCGGGCCCCTGCCCAAGGATGAAGAAATCATAACTCATAATGACTTGTTGAAATATTTTAGACCACGTGGGTGAGAGGAACACACTTTAAAATAAAAGGAATGTGTAGTTATACTTCCTTACATTTGCCTTCCACATATGTCCTGCTGATCTAGTATTTTGATGTTCTTTAGTGAAACAACATTTATCCAGGGAAATTCTAAGGATATAGGAATCCATCAACTCTAGATTTGTAAGCCAACAAGGAAACAATAGAAGGCAACTAAATCAATCATTTGTCATAAATGCAAATGTCACTAATCCAAAGTTGATGGCCACTTTTCTGTTTTTACATCAGAGCCTGGAGAATCTATGGTTTACTTATCTGACGCTCTTGGTAGCTTTTTCCAGATTCCACTTTGGTGCTGATCTACATTCCTTTTCTCAGTGATAAATGCCATTTAGAGTTGTATTATTAATTATTAGGATTTAATTTTGACAGCCAGTTTTACCAAATTTAGCCTATAAAAACATACGTGCTTTACTTGATGGCTACATCATTCAACTATTATATTATTAAGAAAGCCTTGTATTTACATTGGATGTCACAGTTTATAAAGAAAACATAGATGTATTTTCTCAACCCATAGAACTGTGCTTTATAGTGACAATTTCCATATTATGGGCCCATAATGTTTAGGGTTAATTCTGCATTGTATTGGCTAACAGAAGGAATGGTCTGGATCAGTGCTCCTCAAATTGAAATGTACTTATGAAGCCCATAAATATCTTTGTAAATGCAGATTCTGACTGAGTAGTCTAGGATGAGGTCTGAGAGTCAGTTTCCAGAAGTCATAAAAACATGAATGTGGGGAGCCCACATGCATTGTGGTCAGGAGCTGCCTTAGAGATTTTTGCCTTCCGCATATCTCCCCTTTAAAATTGCCTCTGACGTTTGCTTTTGGGCTGCTCCCTAAAATAACTGCCTGCCAGTTTATCATCTCTTGTCGCAGACCCTCCATCTCCGTAGAATTGTGTTGCTAGATTTACCAAATAAAAATAGACGACACCAGTTAAATTTGAATTTCAGATAAACAGTGAGTATGTTTTTAGTATAATTGTGTCTAAAATATTGCATGGTACACATTTATACTAAAAATGTATTTATTGTTTACCTGAAATTCAAATTAAACTGGATGACCTGTATTTTATACTGTAATCTTACCCTGGAAACAAATGCCTTGGTGTATGTTGGTCTAGATCGATCTCAACACTGTTGACTTGGGGTCCAGATAGTTGTATGTTGTGGTAGACCATCTTGTGCATTGTAGGAAGTCTAGCAGCATCTATGGCTTCTACTTACCAAACACCTATTACAAGCCCGTCCCTTGTTGTCACAGCTGAAAATGTCTCCAGACATTGGTAATGTCCCTGGAGAAAAAAGAAAGCAGCCCCAGTTTCAAACTATCGGTCTAGAGAGAGGAGGGTGTGTGTGTGTTTCTAAATATGTAGGTTGAGAAAACAAAATATTAGTAAAGTTTTCGGCAAGGTGCACTGGCTCACACTTGTAATCCTAGCACTTTGGGAGGCCGAGTTGGGTAGATCACTTCAGCCCAGGAGTTCGGGACCATCCTGGGCAACACGGTAAGACTGTCTCTATAAAAAATACAAAAGTTAGCCAGGCGTGGTGGTATGCACCTTTAATCCCAGGTACTTTGGAGGTTGAGGTGGGAGGATCACCTGGGGCAGGGGAGGTTGAGGCTTCAGTGAGCCAAGATAGCACCACTGTACTATAGCCTAGGTGACAGAGTGAGACAATATCAAAAAAAAAAATTAGTAAAGTTTTGGTAACGTGTCTTTCTTTGTCAAATATGATAGAGATGTAATGGGAGTTTCTAAGTTAGGTTCTGTGGAAGTCATGAGATTAAAAAAAAAATTACAAGCAAATATTTTGTCCTATTTTATCTACGTATGAATCTGCTTCCGTGTCCCCTATTCTCCCAAAACATGTACCAATTAACACATAAAGCTATATTAATTATAATGTAAAGAGTGTACTGTTTCCTGAGTATTTTGTTCCATTTCTATACCCATGAAATATACATATTTCCTGTGTGTCTCTTGGGCTAAATATAAACTCTCTTTCCCAGCATTCATGGTCTTTCACTGGCTTCCTCCTCCCTCCCCAAAGCTCCCCTCCTCACTTTGGGGTTTCCTCCATATTTCCTAACGTTCCTCTCTCATCTGCTTCATCAGGCCATGTAAACCAAACTGACACAGTTCACAGTTAACTAAGAATTCCAAGCAATTTCTCATCATGTGCTTTGCTAGTATTGCCCTCCATTCACACTGCCTCATAGCCATCCTCAAATACATTCTATAAAACCTAACTTTCAAGAAATCCTACTTTATTTCCCTAACCTATAAGAATCACTCTCTCTTCTGGCACTGTCCATAACACAACTCACTTTCTCCCTTGGATTGGAAACAGTTACTAACAAGTTATCTCCCATACTCACCTGGAAAGACTTTAGAGTAGGTTTTAGGACTGCATTAATGTTACCTTGTCCAAAGCACCATCTACGTGCAGTCCCCAAGGTATCCTCATATTTAGCTTTTGCACATGCATTTACTTCTGCTTGGAATGTTTTATCCCCTATAGTCTTTTCTGACCTCCCCATTTAAAATTATTATGACTCTCACACAACACACACTAAACCTTTCCTAATTTATTTTTCCCCATGCAGTCATTATTTTCTCTCAGGTGTTACTTTTACTTATTTGTTTATTATCTGATTCTCCCTAAGAGTATATAATTTTTACTAGGACAGGTCACTTGTGTCTCTTTCCCTAGTGACTGGAGTAGTTTCTGGCACATAGTAGGTATTCAATAAACAATTGTTGAAAAAGTAATTAATGTGCTGGAATATCTGAAGGTATTTCAAAAGGTGTTGATCTCAAATATATTTGATACTTGAGAATATCAGTAGAATAATTTTGAAGGGACAAACCTTTCATAGGTGTAGAACTTCTAAAACACACCCGGGCACAAAGTTATCACTTTATAATCCTATCTTGAGGTTATTTCACACAGAAGGCTTAGAAAAAGCTGAAAAGTTGTATCAATTGCAATTTTGGGGGAAGTGTACTAAAAAGACTCCCTTGCTTAAACTGCTCTAATACCAGGTGCAGGAAATACCACAATTGCTGATAGAACACATACTGTATTACTTGTTACTGGCTGAGCAGCTTTAGAAATCAAATTGGACCTAAAGGAAAGTGAAAGAAAGCTCTTTCATAAACCTTTGCGTCTTTTTCCTTTCCCCTTTTTTATTGTCTTCATAAAAGTTTCATTTGAGGGAATAAAGTGCCCCCTGGAGCTGTGTCTACATGAAACCTTAAGGTATTAAGCATTCATTTTTGTGCAATTGATCACACAAGTCAAACATGCCAAATTGGGAGGTTTTTCTCCCAACCACATTAACCAACTGTATATGAAATTTCTAGCCCATATGTTGTCTGATTTTTTTGTTTTTTTGTTTTTTGAGTTGGAGTTTCACTCTGTCGTCCAGGCTGGAGTGCAGTGGCACAATCTCGGCTCACTGCAACCTCCACCTCTGGGTTCAAGCGATTCTTCTGCCTCAGCCTCCTGAGAGCTGGCATTACAAGCATGTGCCATTATTCCCGGGTAATTTTTGTATTTTTAGTAGAGACGGGGTTTCACCATACTGGCCAGGATGGTCTTGAACTCCTGACTTCATGGTTTGCCCACCTCAGCCTCTCAAAGTTCTGGGACTACAGGCTTGAGCCACCATGCCCAGCCATGTTGTTTGGTCTTTGTCAGGACTACTGTCGCAGCTCAAAAGCAGCCATAGACAATAGGTAAACAAATGGGCATAACTGTGTCCCAATTAAACTTTGTTTTGTGATATTGAAATTTAAATTTCATGTAATCTTCACATGTCATGAAATATTTTTCATTTTAAATTTTTGTGGGTACATAGTAGATGTATATATTTATGAGGTGCATGAGGTGTTTTGATACAGGCATGCGGTATGTAATAATTATATCATGGAAAATGGGGGTATTCATCCCATCAAACATTTTTCCTTTGTGTTACAAACAATCCAGTTATATATTTTTAGTTATTTTTAAATGTACTATTAGATTATTATTGATTAGAGTCACTCCATTGTGCTACCAAATACTAGGTCTTACTCATTCTTTTCTTTATTTTTCTTTCTTTTTGAGACACGGTTTCACTCTGTCACCCAGGCTGGAGTGCAGTGGTGCATTTCAGCTTCAGCTCACTGCAACCACTGCCTCCTGTGTTCAATTCTTGTGCCTCAGCCTCTGGAGTAACTGGAATTATAGCCATTCACTACCACACCCAGCTATTTGTGTGTGTGTGTGTGTGTGTGTGTGTGTGTGTGTGTGTGTATTTTTAATAGAGATGGAGTTTCACCATGTTGGCCAGGTTGGTCTGGAACTCCTGGCCTCAAATGAGTTTGCCTGCCTCAGCCTCCCAAAGTGTTCTTTGCCGAGCAGATGCTTTTTAACTTGATATGACCCAGCTTATCCAATTTTGCTTTGGTTGCCTATGCTTATGGGATGTTACTCAAGAAATTTTTGCCCAGACCAAGGTTCTAGAGAGTTCCCCCAAATTTTTACTGTAGCAGTTTCATAGTTTGAAGTCTTACATTTAAGTCTTTAATTCATCTTGATTTTTGTATGTGGCAAGAGATAAGTGTTACGTTTCATTCTTCTGCCTATGAATATCCAGTTTCCCACCACCGTTCATTGCTGAAAATGATTTACTGTAATTATATGGATTTATTGCTGGGTTCTGTATTCTGTTCCATTCGTCTGTGTGTCTGGATTTATGCCAGTAGCATGCTGTGTTGGTTACTATAGCTCTGTAGTATAATTTGAAGTCAGGTGATGTGATTATTTTAGTTTTTTTTCTTTTTGCTCAGGACAGCTTTGGCTATTTGGGGTCTTTTGTGGTTCCATATAAATTTTAGGATTTTTTAATATTTCTGTGAAGAATGCCATTTGTGCTTTGATAGGGATTACATTGAATCTGTAGATTGCTTTGAGTAGTGTGGAAATTTTAAAAATACTGATTCTTCCAATCCATGAACATGAAATATCTTTCCATTTTTGTATGTCTTCTTTAATTTCTTTCATTAGCTTTTAATAGTTTTCATTTTCAGATCTTTCACTTCTTTGGTTAACTTCAAAGTATTTAATTTTATGTGTGGCTATGGTAAATGGGATTACTTTTTGATGTCTTTTTCAGATTGTTCAGTGTAGGTATATAGAAAAGTTAATGATTTGTATGTTGATTTTATATCCTGCAACTTTACTGAATGTGTTTATCAGTTCTAATAGTTGTTTTAGGGATCCTTTCGGTTTTTACAAATATAAGATCATTTCATCTGGAAACAATTTTGGGTTTGACTTGCCCTTTCTGTTTTAGTTCTTTATAGGGATCCTTTCGGTTTTTACAAATATAAGATCATTTCATCTGGAAGCAATTTTGGTTTTGACTTGCCTTTTCTTTTTTAGTTCTTTAAGATGCATTATTAGGTTATTTATTTGAAGTTTTTATTTCTTTTTGATGTAGACACTTATAACTATGAATTTCCCTCTTGGTAGTGCTTTTACTGTATCTCATAGGTTTTGGCATGTTGTGTTTCCATTACTGTTTGTTTCAACAAATTTTTCAATTTTCTTCTTGATTTAGGAGCATACTGTTTAATTTCCATGTGTTTGTATAGTTTCCAAAATGCCTCTTGTTATTGATTTCTAGTTAGATTCCGTTGGGGTCAGAAAAGATGCTTGATATTAGTTCCATTTTTTTGGAATGTTTTAAGACTTGTTTTGTGACCTAACCTATGGTCTATCCTTGAAAATGGTTCATGTCCTGAGGAGAAAAATACGTATTCTGCAGTCATTGGATGAAATGTTCTGTAAATAGCTATTAGGCTTATTTGGTCTCTAACACAGACTAAATCTGATGTTTCTTTGTTGATTTTCTGTCTGGAGGATCTGTCCAATGCTGAAAGTGGGGTGTTTTCCAGCTGTTATCATATCAGTGTCTATCTCTTCCTTTAGCGCTAACAATATTTGCTTTATATGTCTGGGTGTTCCCACATTAGATGTGTGTATATTTTCAATGGATATATCTTCTGCTGAATTGACCCCTTATCATTATATAATAGACTTGTTTCTCTCCTGTTACAGTTTTGGTCTTGAAATGTATTTTGTCTAATACAAGTATAGCTACTTCTGCTCTTTTTTGGTTTTCATTGGCATGGAGTATCTTTTTCTATCTCTTTGTTTTCAGTCTATGTGCATCTTTACAGGAGAAATGTGGTTCTTGTGGGCAACAGATCATTGGGTCTTATGTTTTAATCCATTAAGCCATTCTGTGGCTTTGGATTGGAGAGTTTAGACCACTTACATTCAATGTTATGATTGATAAGTAAGGACTTATTGCTGTCATTTTGTTATTTGTTTTCTGTTTTATTTTTATTTTTTATTTTATTTATTTTGTGTGTGTGTGTGTGTGTTTGTGTGTGTGTGTGTGTGTGTGTGTGTGGTCTTCTCTTCCTTCCTTTCTTTCTGTTTTCCTTTTAGTGAAGGTGATTTTCTCCAGTGATATATTTTAATTTCTTGCTTTTTTTGTGTGTATCCACTGTATATTTTTCAATTTGAGGTTACCATGAGGCTTCCAAAGACTATCTTATAACTCACTGTTTTAAATTGATGGCGACCTAATACTGATTTCATAAACAAACAAGCAAAATGCTAATAAAACTCCGCACTTTATCTCCTTGCTTTTTAATTTTTTTGTTGTTTCTCTGTGACTTATTGTGCTATGTCTTGAAAAGTTGTGGTAGTTATGCTATGTCTTGAAAAGTTGTGGTAGTTACTACGTTTGAGTGGTTCATTGTGTAGTCTTTCTACTTAAGAGTAGTTTATAGATTACAGTTACAGCATTATAATATCCTGTGTTTTTCTATGTGCTATTATCAGTGAGATTTGTACTTTCAGATCATTTCATATTGCTTATTAACATCTTTTTCTTTCAGGTTGAAGAAATTCCTTTAGCATTTCTTGTAGGACAGATCTGGTGTTGATGAAATCCCCCAACTTTTGAGTATTTAGGACGGTCTTTATTTCTCCCTCTTGCTTGAAATATATTTTCACTGGATGTATCATTCTAGGGTAAAAGTTATTTTCCTTCAGCACTTTAAGTATGTCATGCCACTCTCTCCTGGCCTGTAAGGTTCTCACTGAAAACTCTGCTGCCAGACATATTGGAGCTTCACTCTATGTTATTTGTTTCTTTTCTCTTGCTGCTTTTATGATCCTTTCTTTATCCTTGATCTTTGGGAGTTTGATTCCTTGAGGTAGTCTTCTTCAGGTTAAATCTGCTTGGTGGTCAGTAAACCTTTTTGTGCTTGAATATTGATATCTTTATCTAGGTTTGGGAAGTTCTCTGATAGTATCCCTTTAAATAAACTTTCTGTTCCTATCTTTTTCTCTACTTCCTCTTTAAGACCAATGAAAGATTTGCCATTTAAGTCTATTTTCTAGATCTTGTAAGTGTGCTTCATTGTTTTTTATTCCTTTTTCTTTTATTTCCTCTGTGTATTTTCAAATAGCCTGCCTTCAAGCTCACTAATTCTTTCTTCTGCTTGATCAATTTTGCTATTAAGGGACTCTGACGCATTCTTCAACATGTCGATTGCATTTTTCAATTCCAGAATTTCTGCTTGATTCTTTCTTGTTATTTTAATCTCTTTGTGAAATTTCTAATAGAATTCTGAATTTCTTTGCTGTATTATCTTTAATTTTGTTGAGTTTCTTCAAAACAACTATTTTGAATTCTCTGTCTGAAATTTCACATATCTGTTTCTGCAGAACTGATCCCTGGTGCCTTATTTAGTTCATTTGGTAAAGTCATGTTTTCCTGGATGGTCCTGATGATTATAGATGTTCGTCAATATCTGGGCATTGAAGAGTTAGGCATTTATTTTAATCTTCACAGTCTGGGCTTGTTTGTGCCTGTTCTCCTTGGGAAGGCTTTCCAGGTATTTGAAGGAACTTGGGTACAAAGCCTAATAATGCAGTGGTTCTTGCAGACTCATAGAGGTACCACTATGGTGGCCTTAGATTTAATCTGAAAGACTTCTCTGGGTTACCATGCAGAGACTCTCATTCATTTTCCTTACTTTGTCTCAAACGAAATCTCTCTTTCTGTGCAGAGTCACCTGGAACTGGGGGTGGGGGCACAGAAGCACTCCTGTGGCTACCACCACTGAGAATGTGCTGGTTCAGATCTGAAGCAAACACAGCACTGGGTCTTGTCTATGGCCTGCTGTAACCACTACCTGGCTACCACCTATGTTCACTCAAGGATGTAGGATTCTATGATCAGCAAGTAGGCAAGCCAGTCATGTTTGTTCTCCTCCCTTCAGAGTGGCAAGTTCCCTCAGGCCCTGGGTAGGTCCAGAGATGCTGTCTAGGAACCATGGGTTGAAGTCAAAAACCTTAGAAATTTACTTGATGTTCTCTTCTACTATGGTTAAGGTGGCACTCAAACCACAAGAGAGTCATTCTCACTCTTCCCTCCCCTGTCCATAGACAGAGGAGCCTCTCCCTGTGGCCACCACCACCACCAGCCCACACGGGATTCTTCCAGGCCACCACTGATATTCACTTAAAGCCCAAAGGCCCTTCTGTCAGCTTTTAGTAAATGCTGTCAGGCCTGAGACCCACACTTCAGGACAGTGGGCTCCCCTCTGGCCAAGGGCAGGTCCAGACATGCTATCCAAGATCCTATGCCTGGACTCAGTGACCCCAAGTGCCCACTTGGTGCTTTACCCCACTGTGGCCAAAGCTGGTACCTAAAGTGCAATACAAAGTCCCCTTTACTTTTCCCTCTGCTTTCCTCAAACAGAAGGAGTCTTTCATCATAGCCACCACAGCTGGGAATGTGCTGGATCACATCTGAAGCCACGACATCTCAGGGCTCTAGGTCCTTGGCGTACTAACTTGGCATCACTGTTGGTTATTAAGGGCTTAAGGGCTCTTTAGTCAGCAGGTGATGAGCCCTGCTATGACTGGATTCTTCCTGTCTAGGCAGCAGTTTTCTCTTGGACCACGGTGTGTCTAAAATGTCATTTTTGGGGTAGGCCCTAGAATGTGGCCTTACAACTCTGCCCAGTGCCCTTTTCTACTGTGGTTGAGCTGATATCCAAGATGCAAGACAAAGTCCTCTTTCCTCTTCTCTCCCCTCTCCTCAAGCAGAAGGAAGGAGTCACTTTTGTTGCTGCAAGCTGCACTGCCTGGGGTTGGGAGAAGAGGGCCACAAGCACTCCTTTAGCCTCCCCATCTGGTATCTCCCTAGGTCACATGCCATCCAAATCTACTGGCTCTAAGCCCAGCCCAGGACTAGGAATTGCCTAGGAATTGAAGTCTTTGTGTCCTAGAGTGCCTTTTGAGTTTACTTAGAACCCCAGAGCACTTTGGCCCATGGCGGCAAGGCCTGCCAAGAAACTTGAACTCTGACTGCTAGAATAGGTTATTCGCCTCTGGTTAGGCTGGTCCAAATGCTCTGTCCATGAATGGGCACCAGCTGAGCCCAGCAGGGCTTTGCTGCGCACTGTGACAGGGCAGCACTGAGTTCAATGTAAAGTCCCCCAGTCGCTGTGCTGTCTGTCCCACAAATGCACAGACTCTCTCTGTGTGCATCTTGCATTACCTGGCAGGCTAAGAGCTCCCCTTCTAATGTCGCTTGCCTAAGACAAGGTCCCATAGCTGTAGCGTATTCATTGTCTTTTTTCCTGTCTATTGGAGGAGGGAGGTCAGGCAAAACCTCTGTTTCCTCTGCTGGGAAAAGGGGGAGGGATGGTGTTGACGATTCAAAACTATCTCCTACCCTCTTCAGAGTCTCTTTAGCGATATGAAGTTAAAACCATGCACTGTGAGTGCCCACCTGATTTTTGGTTCTTCTGATGGTGCTTTTTGGTGCATAGTTGGTTGTTAAAATTTGGTATGTGTTGGGGGTGTTGGCAAATGTAGCCTTCTATTCAGCCATCTTACTCTGCTCTCCTCTTCTTCTTTTAAAAATTATTTTGCTTAGCTGTTATTTGCTTGTAGGTCCCACAAAAACAGGCAGTGGACTAGATTTTGCCCTTTAGCTATAGTTTGCTGCCTTCTGCCACTGACTGCTTCAAGATGATAGCAGTGCCCTCCTAGGCTCTTCTAGGGTAATCTGAGCAGGAGCAGATTGGAATGGAGCAGCCATGGTAAATGTATGTGAGAACACAGGCATGTTGAATGAAAGGCAAGATTTCAAGTCAAACAGAAGCTTGAAACCGTATTGCAAACTCAGTGCTGAATTTGATCACTAATTAAGACCTTGTAGATTCTTTGTGCTTTTATCTAAATCCTGTTATCACTCTGCAACTTTTAGGACTAATTAATGCAGGCTCATCTATCCTTGTACTACCTCTTCTAGCATTTAGAAAAAATCATCAATGGTTTTTTTTAAAACTATCATTAACATGTATTTACAGAAATGGAGAGCCAAACATATTATTTTCTATCCTTTGTGCTGCCTAATGCTTTATATTGGTTTTATTCCATGTGTGTCATCTTAGCTGCAAAAGGTAGTTCCAGCAAAAGGTGAAGGTGTTCAGAGATTGATACTATGCAATTAAGACTTAAGGATACTAATCTTAAACTTTTATTTATAGATCTTGTCCACGATGATAGAATCAAGGGTCACTTCCCCTCTTATTCATTAACAAATGTTTTAAAAAGTTGCTTACAAATTATATAATCTTTAATGCTTTTATAATACAATCCCTGTGGATACCAGAGAATATCATTTCCAAGTCACAATTTTAGACAATTGTTTACCTCAACTTCTAGATTTTTTTTCCCTCAAAATGTCAAAATTTGGAATACCCAGTTTCATAGTATAGCTTATCCAACTCTTAATAGTAGTTATTAATGTCGTGATTTTTTAAATCCAATTTTTCTCAGAATTAGTTTGCAGCCTCTGTATCAGCCCAAACCATCTGCTCTTAGATCTGTTGGTTTTTCCAAGCAGGAAACCTTTCTTATGGTTTTCACTGAAGTAATACAGCACTTTCATTTTGGCAGGGGGAAACTGGGTTTAGCCTTTGAAAGAAAGTCTCTTAAGACACTGATAATGCACTTTCAATTAGTAAAATTAGCCTTTATCACTTAATAAATGAAATGAGTCTCTCTATCCACTTTATATCACAAAGAATTAAAATCTCCTGTCCTTTGTTTTAATTGGCAATTGAAAATACGTTTTCATCTAAATGCATTAGCACTGAGCATGCCCTCCCCTGTTGTGCTTCCTGTTTGAAAAGCTAATTAAATGGTCTCATTGCTGATAGGCTGGAAGCCTATACAACTTCCTGGCTGCAGGCCATTAACACCCTGGCCAGAAGTGCTGACAAAAAGATGAAGAGATTTACACCCTCTGATTTCTGTATTAACAACAAGGACAAAACAGTATGTGGTCTTGTCAGTGGATAATAAAATTTAAAGATAGGATTTCTTTTTCCACAGGTGCATTTGTCTCTGAAAATTAGCAGTTCAGCTTTGTGTGAATAATAAGGAATCTTCTCTGATGAGTTTGAATCATATTTAAAAGTCTATTATGGACAAGTTCAAGGTTTATAAGACTATTACCATTTCTCTAAATGAAAGAACCCAAGTCAGCTTATTTCTAGATCTGTGTTCTGATTACTTAAAAAAAGTACTGGAAATAACAAGTACAAAAAGTGTCCTATTCTATAAAGGCAAAATACATACATATATATAAATATTGCAAAAAAAAACATTTTTCTTAATTATGTCAGTTATTTAACATAAAATTACTTTTTAACAACAAAAAACAATGCCCTGTGATAAGATTGCTTTTCCCATTGAATTCACCACCGGTTTTAATAATTTACCATATATTTTAGCAAGAAAACATGTGAAACAAATGTGTATGTGTATATATAGAAGCCCACATAAAAGTAGAGGGATATATGTATATATTTGACTAGACTTTTGCATATATAAGTATACATATACACACACCCCTCTTTACATAGATATCTATATACACACATATATATATACATACAAGCACATGTATGAATATTAATCATGCACATAAATACACATGTAAACATATGTCACAATGTAATACATAATATAACCAATTTAATTGGCTTTTCAAACAGGAAGCTCAACAGGGGAGGGAATGCTCAGCACTAATGCATTTAGATGGAAATGTGTTTTCAATCATCAATTAAAGATTAGATGTAGAGAACCTCTAATATATAAGATATGGAACTAGGAATTGGAGATGGGGTAAAAATCCTTACTTTTTCATATTCATTATATATTCTTACATAAAAGGAAATGATTGAATATATTTGATCAGTAAGGCCCTTTCTAGCTTTAAAATGATAAATCTAAGATTTGTATATATTCATATCCCTTTCATTAAACCACTAGGGAGTTCTGAAAATGATAGTAGATGAGTATGGAAGGACAGAAAGAAGTACAAATGAAATATCAGGCTTTCAATAATTAATCAGCCAACGGCCATTGACCACATACTACTCTAAAGGTGCTGTGCTAGGCTGAGACTACAAAAGAACTGAAGTCTCATTCTTACTTGTGAGAAGCTTATAGAATGATTTTGGAGAGATATGTAGCTATTGACATCAAAGCTATCAAGGTAAAGCAGGGATTGAAAAGTGGGGTAGAAAATTTATAATTGGGTCCTACGTTTCAGAAACAGAAGTCACTTTACAAAATATAGAGTGTACTGTAAATCTTGTTTGTATAGTTAATTGACTTACAAAACATTTTCTTATTGTTTCAAAGAGAATACAACCCTTTAGGGTCAAAATTATTATAAGTTTTAAATTCTGAATTACCATAATGAATTTTTCATAAATTGAGGCCATCACCAAAATATTCTGCAATGAAAAGGACCAGTCATCAGAACTTTAAGATGAAGTCATTCATTTGAAGCAGAACATTTTAGAGTTTTCTTAATAGATGATCCTTTGCCTAAATGGACAAAACAAAAATAATTCTTACTGTGATCAGCCTTAAAACAAGGAGAGTGTTATTTGGTGTTTTTACCATGCAAGACAGTGTGAATATCCAAAGAAATTTAGAGTACTATATCTGGCCTTGAGCAATCTAAAATTTAATTGGATGAAAATATGGTATCTGTACCAATAAGTAGCTGCTGATTTCCAAGTGAGTGTCAATGAGACTAAGATCTATGCAATATCAACAAAGAAAATAGAAAAATAGATTTAATTTGGTTTTAGGAGTTTGAGTTGCATTCTGATATTTTAGCTGTGCATTCAACAAATATTTACTGAGTGCCTCCTGTGTACCAGGCAAAGAGGATGCAATGTTGAGCAATTCCACCCAAGGCTTAACCCTCATGAGTTGGGAAAGAGCAAACTAATTGAACACAGGATTGGAGCCAGGGGGAGGCATAGCTGGTGAGGTATATAGGAAAATATAAAGTCATGCTTAGGAGCTCAGTGAGAAGACTAGTGGGGATAGAACGTATGGTTCCTAATAAAGAAATACAGGAAACAAGAATTCCTAGTAAATGATTTCATAAAATCTCCTAAAACAGCTCACTATGGTACATTTCAGGTAAGAAATTTGGAAAATATTGATGTGTTATGATATTCCCAGATTTAAGCTTAAAGTTAGGTTAACCCTTTGTAAATTTACTAGTGAGAGATTACCTTGAAGACACACATCACATATCACTCATAGGTGGCCTCAGATTGATGAACTCTGTTGGTATGTTAATAGATAGTTCTACATCTAAGATTCAGTTCAACAGCAATTTTCCAAAAGGACAAACTACAATTACAATAAAATATTGATATGTGTCTCAAATACTGTTCTGATGTAAACGTATCTATATGTCACTTTAAATATCATCTCAAATCCCCAAATTCTGAAGCTAAGAGAAGAGTAAAATATATGAAAAGAGTTTGCCTCAAAGGACACAAACTTTGATTCAAAGCAAAGTCATAGAACCTGGCAAAATTTAAGATAAATTCAGCTGTTTTAAATGTGAGCTCTTGATCTTCTCTTCCTTGAAAAGCTGAATGACTTTAAAATAGCAATGTTTAGACAACCTTTGGGAACCAGAGTTCTATCTACAGAACCAATTAAATCAGTGTAAATGATGTAAAATTAACAAGAAGGCACAATAAATGACAAGATAGCTTAGTTATAAGCAAAGGAAATAATAATTTCATGTTCAAATTAATGTTCAAATTAACTTGAGTCGGTCAGATTTCTGCAATATTGGAGTTTTTGTTGACTCCTCTCTTACCATAAGTCCCTAGGCTTGTTTTTAAGCTCCTCTATTAAGAACCCTGATGATAAATGTTGCCTGGTGAACTCTGCATTTTCTACTAGACAGGCAGCTCCCTTAGGGCAATGATGGGGAATGTTTATAATTTGCTTCAGTAGCTTCAGTGTCTGGTGTGTCTATTACATTAGTTTTGTTAAATTATGTCCTGAATGATTGACATAAATTATGTCTTGAATGAATGACATGGATGAATGTAAAGTCTGACCACATATTAGGTTGTTTAAACATAGAATCACAAAGTAATATATTTTTATAAATGATAGAAACCTTGGGGGTCAACCTCTCTAACCCTTTTCATTTTTGAGATTCAGAGATTGATGTTGAATAATTAGCCTCTTACTCCTGTTTAATTTTTAACCATATCTCTTGCTCACATGTATTATTTTTTTGCTGTCTTCCATACCACTGCATTTTTATACCCACACACCCTAAGCAAAATCACAGCCTAAATATTTTACTTGGAAACTGAGGTTCGTTCTTGACCCATCCCTTTTCCTCATAAACATACTCAATGTTCAATAGGTTCTGTTCATTATACATCAAAATATAGCTAGACTCTCTCCTTTCTTCCATCCCACTGTTACCTTACTTGTCTATTTCCTTTTGCCTTTACTGCTGTTAAGTTTCTCTCTGAGATTCCTGCTTCCACTCTTGTATTCACCACCACCACCACCTCAAACTATTCTCTATACAGCAGCCAGAATGATCTTCCAGATATGTAAATCTGATCACGTCATTTCCTTGCTTAAAATCCCTTAATAACGTCTCAGTGTGGTTGAAATAAAATGCAGACTTACTAAGGTGGTGGATGGCATCTGAATTATACACCCTGCTTACAGCCCCGGGTTAATCTTTCGCCATGTTCCTCTTGGCCCGCTGAGCTTCAAAGCCCATGTCCTATTGAACCATGTATCTTTTAAATAAATACTTCTTGATGCTTTAATACTTCTTTTTAAGTTCGTAGATATTAACATCAAGAAAGGTCATAAACAAGCTTGGAAGCAATGTTGTTGCTGATTCTGTAAAAACTGCATAAGTACCCTGACACTTGAGGTTTAAAGCTGTTCTGAAGGGATAATTTACTTCCTACCACACATTCCTTCAGCCAGATTGTGGCCCCCAAAGAAGCAGGGTAGAAATATATCTGACTTCCCAGGTGTGCCCTTTCCCCATCTTTCTTCTCAGACTAGGTGTCATGTGATATAACTGGACCCAGGAGAATGACCCCACAACTGAAAGATTTTTATGAAGGATAATTTACTATTCTCCAATGTACTGACATTTTTCTACAGTCCAATGATTGCTGGGGAGTAAGTACAGAACAAAATGTGTTGAGATAAAATGATCATTTCAGGCTTTTGTGGTGAGCTTTGATTCTGGTGAGTTTGAGACACATTTCAGACTATAAACTTTAGCGTCAAACATCATCATTTCCCCTTCAAGTGGCTATTATATCAGGTTATTCTGGGTCAGGTTATCAAAAATTTGGTAATTCTTAAACAAGTTTTGATTTTCTCAGTCTCAGAGAAGGTTTAAAATCACACAAGTTATGCAGTTAAGCAGAAATATTTTGGTTTTCCATTTTCATTGTGCAAAGGCACAGTATGAAAATGCATTTTATTAGCTCTAATTTTCCCCCAGTAGGTACTTCCAAATTGAAATTAAAATTATATAGATTTACCAGAAGTCTTTAATCTAAATTATTATTTCTGTCGGGATTTCTGGCCTCTTATTTTACAAAATGGATTTTACGGGGAGGAAAAATATATTAAAATAACAGGAGGAAAAAATTGACTCTTTTTGATATATTTGATGTGAATCTTAGCTATTACCAAATTAACTTTAATGAATTATGTAATACAGAATAAAGGCTTTGAGCAGACTACTCTCTCTACTGCCTCTTTGTATTGAAAACTTGTTTCATTTAGGCTTCTCCTTTTTTTTGTCTGTCTCTGCAGATTTTGAATATAGCACTCAGGTACATGTCTTTGGCAGGAAAAAAAATCATATTGAGAAGAGGGTAGTCCTACGAAACAAATGTAGAGTAGAAAGTACTGCCAGGGAATCTCAGCAGGGCCATTTACAGCCATATAAAGGCAAAACCTTATATTAATAAACCTAATACAGTGCCTGGTATGTATTCAATGACTGCCACTAGGAAGAAGAAAAATAGGAACTTGGGTTAATTGATGGTCAGATAGAAGATAATTTAATCCTTTGGGTAACATGCTCAATTAAAAGTTTGAAACAAGTATAACCCAATAAATTCTTATTTCAATGACCTTTGAAATGAATAGGGAAATGTCTTGCCAAGTTTCTTTGTTTATGAAAATCCTTGTTGTAAGGGCTTCGTAATGTTTCCTTCAGAAAATATGCTGGATGTGAATTCTGTATTCCTACCTTGGAATTCCGAAATCCAGAAGAGTGAATCATTTTCTGAACAATAACAGGACTTAACTATAACATAGCACAAGTTGTTACGTAACATGATATATAACATGTTAATATACCAGAAACATATGTTACTATTTGTTAATTAATTTGGGTATTAGTCAATATTTATTGAGTGCTACTGTGTGCCTAGGGAATAATACCAAAACACAGGAGTCATGGATTCCCCCCTCATGAAGATCACAGTACTCCTATAGTCAAAACACACAAGGCTTATAATACAATTTTAAAAAAACAGTATCAGGATCTCTTATGAAGTAGAAGAAACATAAGTTTTCGAACTCACTGCTTCCCATTATTTACTGACTTCTCTAAAAACATGTGCAGTCTTTAGATTCACTTTTTTTTTTTACACATGTTGCTTCTCTGTCTAGAATGTCCTTTGGTATCTTGGGCATCTGGTGAACTCCCATTCTTTATTCAAGACCCAGCCATAGTCCACCATTTCTGAAGCTCTTTTCTGAATATTGATTTCCCAATAGGCATCACTGAGGATAATTCTATGTTTGCTCCACCAGCATCTTTCATTTTTACCACAGTGCACTATGCTATATATTTGCCTTTCCTACTAGACTATGAACTCTTTGAGGAAAGAAACTGGTACTGTTCATCATTGTATTCCTCAGGCAATTAGGATGATCCCTGGCGCGTATTAGATGTCCAATAAATGCTGACTGACTCTATTACTCTGGGTTCTCCAGAAATGGGACACACACACACACACAATATAAGTATGTATTTATATTATTTTTATATATTAATATATGTTTATGTAATATATAAATATTTTATATAATATATAGGATCTATCCATCTATTTAGAAAGATAAATAGAGACAGAGAAAGACAGAGATTGATCACAAGGAATTGGCTCACATGGTTCTGGAGGCTAAGAAGTCCTAGTATCTATAATTGGCAAGCTGGAGACCCAGGAGACCTGACGGTGTAGTTCCAGTTAGAATCTGAAGGCCTCAGAACCAAGAGACTTGATGGTGAAAGTTCCAGTTCAAGTCTGAGTTCAAAGGCAAGCGAAGACTAATGCCCCAGCTCAAGCAGTCAGGCAGAAAATGAATTTTCTTTTATTCTGCTTCTTCTTCTATTTGGGCCTTTAATGGATTGTATAAAGCCCACCTACATTGGGGAAGACATTGTTTTATTCAGTCTATTGATTTAAATTTTAATTTTATCTAGAAACACCCTTATAGACACATCCAGAATAACGTTTGGCCAAAAGGCTGGGTGCCCCATGGCCTAGTCAAGGTGACACGTAGAATTAGTCACCACACTGACTGACTGACTGAATGAATAGGTGATCTGAGAATTCCCATTAAGTAATGCAATCAGTGCAGGTAGGGGTGCATGGAAGGAGAACCTAGATAAAGTAGGGAAAGGGTGGTGACAGTAACGTGATGAAAAACAGAAGATCATACCAACTTAAAGAGTTTGCTTTTCTGCTTTTGAAGGATTTGCCTATCCTGAATTGTGCATACTTCCAAGTAGGCCCAACAAATATCAGCCGTATTCACAATCAACTTTTACGAGCATTGCAACCATTCATTAGCCATGTGTAATGAGATTTTTAGCTTAATAGAAAGCCTCAGCCTGAATTCTGTAAAACTATTCATTACTATTGATTATAAACCAATCTCAGGTTTTTGTAATAATAATTTTATCTGCAGAAGAGAGAATTAAAATTATTGTCAAAGCTTGTGGAGGTAAACATGTCTTCATGAAATCAATATGCTCCTAAAGAGTTGCTTGCAAATTTCACTGAATACAATGCACTGAATAGACTATTAGAAACATTAGGAAAGTTTCCTTTTGTATTTTTAAAGATATGCTTGTTTTAGAAAAAAATGAGAAATATAATTTTCGCTCACTTAAAAAAAGTTTATTAACATAATTTTCTATGGATGTATAATGTTACGTACAGTGGATATACTATAATTTGCTTAACCAATTACCAATTGTGCAATTAGCCCATTTTATATTTTTTACTATTTTAAATAACAATGTTGAATACATATGTAAATTTTTTCTTTGTATACTTATATATGGATTCCTAGAAGAAAAATTGAGTTAAACTGGGCTTTTTGTTTGTTTTGAGACAGACTGTTGCTGTGTTGCCCAGGCTGGAGTGCAGTGGCGCAATCTTGGCTTATGGCAATCTCGTCCTCCTGGGCTCAAGTGATTCTC
The DNA here is from genome assembly GCF_028885625.2 of Pongo pygmaeus. NCBI lineage: Eukaryota > Metazoa > Chordata > Mammalia > Primates > Hominidae > Pongo > Pongo pygmaeus. The sequence continues at coordinate 67,767,561 of NC_072390.2, forward strand.
ATGCCTCAGCCTCCCGTGTAGCTGGAATTAAAGGCACACACAACCACGCTTGGCTCATTTGTGTATTTTTAGTTGAGTCGAGGTTTCACCTTGTTGGCCAGGCTGGTCTCAAACTCTTGACCTTAGGTGATCCACCCGCTTAGGCCTCCCAAAGTGCTAGGATTACAGGTGTGAGCCACTGCACCCAGCTGTGGTTAAATTGCTATGATGCAAATTTTCAAGTCACTTTACTGAGGAGGTGTATCAATTCACACTTTCAGAGTACTGTTAATTATCATTTTAAGAGGTTTGCAACACTGATAGGCTAAGGTCCTATCTCATTTTTGTTATATTTTCAGTTTTAATTACTAGTGAATATTTGTCTACATTAGAAATTTAAAGAATTTCTATAGATATCTTACATTAAAGTAAAACAAGCAAATAATAAACTCCTAACTGATCTACATATTAAGTATGAGTCTACATTTGGCTTAATGCATACTCACAGTTAAACAACCTCTTTCAGTCACCAAAGATGCCAGCAGAGCTAAGATGAAAGGTAGTTGCCACTATTCATTATTTGCTATCTAGTACCTTCTGTAAGAAGGACTTCATTCTAACTTTCACATAAATAAATGGCATTGATGTTCAATATAATTTGATTAGATTTTAAGAAGAATCTAGAAAGACAACACCATGTGAGTTTGAGGAAGAGGTGGTAAAACTCTATTATTTAACCTTGTGCTCAGAATAGATATTATAATATAGCTTGAATGGAGGAAATAAAGTTATTAAAATACTTCCCAAAACTGCCTCTGTTGGCCCTATAATTAATCAAAGACATTGATGCGCCAAGCCACCTCATGCTTGTCTGATTGCTGATACTGAAATCAAGAGGAGCAGGACTGTTAGGACATGTTGTAGTTCATGTCTGATCACCACCTCCAGGGGAAAGCTGGGTAGGGTCTGAAATCCAGTTCTGGATTTACTGGGTGATTCTGTGCAGTGCCTTTATAAAATTCATTCCCTCAGAGACAATATCCTTTCCTAATTATACAATGGCAAAGTATGAACCACCAGGGGTCCTGAGGATATTACTAAGAAGGATGATTCCAGAGAATCCTGAATTACTCCATGGCTTTGAAGGCCAGCTAAGAAATAACCTAGCAATGCTCTTAGGTGAGATTATGATAGACCAGGCTTTAAACTGACTCTTGGTCATGGGGATTATAGGAGTCCCCAAATGGCCATCTGTTTCTGGGTCTCATGTATAGTCAGCCTTTCATTGCTTCAAGGATCTGGAACAGTACCAACACTACAGAGGATCTTATATTGGACAAACCCCAAAGATGATTCTGAGAAAGGCTTAGTTGATGGCTTTACTCCTTGCCTATTTTTGGCCTAGGGCAAGAGGTCATTGTGTGCTGCTAAGCTTGCAGAGCTGCACAAACTCCAGGTAATCTCATTATTCCAAACTGCTACAGACTATGTTGGAAAGTGACAGAGCCAAAGCTGAAATCCAACTTTCAAAATTTGGGTGTCTTCAATACTCTATTTAAACATTTAGAGTCATGTAGAACCTCAACCAATGCTTGTGTATTTTTTCTTTCAGTAAATATTTGATATACTTCACAGAAATAAAATACAGAAAACATCCATACAAATGTAGAAATACTTTTCAAGCTTTTATTTATACACTTAACTTTTTATAGTATCTGCCTATAGTATCTGGGTAATCTGCCTATACTGTTTTTCTTTCCCTTTGACATCCTTTAGCGGTTCAGTCATTTGGCCATGTGATTGCTTCTTATAAGATCACACATTGGGTAAACATGGCTGGCACTTACCAGGCATGCTTACTAGGACTTCCTTTGCAATGTCCACCACAGAGCAATTGCTCTTCAGCCAGCCACCTGGGAGTCTGTAATTTTGCCTGTGAAAATGAAGCAAAAATAAAAAGGAGTGGGAGAATAAAAAAAGGGAAATGATAGCTTGCAGAGGGATGTGGCAAGTACAGACCAAAATGAGCTTCTACCAAATTCCCTGCATATCCTTTATTGGCCTTCTGGCTGCTTTTTGAAAAGGACTAATTCTAGAGAACTTCTCTTTGGATTGCCTCTATTCTTTGCCCTTTGGCTAATTTGAGAATTAAAAAGGGCAAAGGAGGTCTGGCTTTGAAGGGATGTAACCTTCAGGCTTTAATTTGGAGCAAACAAAGCATTTACAGCAGCTCTCCTCTGGCAGTTGCAGAGTATTACCACACTGCTGAATATTTAAAAGCAAGGCGTGTTTCCAACCCCAAGGTCTGTCCCCCAATTGATAAGTCTCTTTTTATTAAATGAACTTTAATTACTTAATAATTAGACCTTCCACAGGAGAAGATGTGGATCCTGATAGTCTGCCAACAAGGCTAGAGGGCAAATCGGAAGAATGTGCCATTTTCAGATTAGAATTTAAAAGAAGGAGCAGGCCCATTCTGGGGGTGTGTGGGTGGAGGAGAGACCTCCCTAGAGGCGGCAAGTCTTGGCATAAACCTGGAATGTGAAATGCTTTATTTCCACTTTTGCTTGAAAACTAAAGTACTTTAGAATTAAATGAATGAGAGTATATGTCGAAAATTTTCAAACTTTCTGACTGTCTGGATCTGATGGAAAGATTTCTCGTCGTCTATGCAGTGTGTGTATGCTTGGGTGGAAGGGTAGGGAGAGACTATTGTTCTCCTTATTTTAATTCTGAGAGCCTAACACTTTTGATGTCCCTACAGATTTAGCAGCTTTCCATTCATTGCCATGGTGATTTTTTACCTCATTTTTTTTTAGCATCACAAAGGAAAAGCCCAAATGAAAAATGTTTGCTTCTTTTGCTATTAACATTTCTACTGCCTGGTGACAGCAAATATTTGGGTTGTGCCTAGCTTCTGAGGAAATATGTATTGGTCTGAGGAGATTGATGGCCACAGCCATTGCCCAGGCTGTCCCAGCTGGGTGGGGGCTGGCCCTGAGACCACTGATAACTTTGTTCCTGAGGACAGTGATGTGAAGGGAGGATGAGGAAATCCCATTCAAAATGTCTACTGATTTACAATTGAACTGTTTGTGGCTTAGATAATATTTTCACAAATGCCTTACGCATAGCCTCTCCATGACTCACCACCTCCCCACCAACCCATCTCTTCAAATGAAAGGATTTATTAGTCTCAGCTCTTTTCTGCTTTCCTGAAAAAAAAAAAAATCACTGCTTTTCCCTTCTCTTATTTTATTATTGATTTATTTTTTAAAGACCGGGTCTCTCTCTGCCACCCAGGCTGGAGTGCAGAAGTGTGATCATAGCTTACTGTAGCCTCGAACTCCTGGGCTCAAGTGATCCTGCCACCTCAGCTTCCTGAGTAGCTGGGACTACAGGTGTGCACCTCCAGACCTGGCTAATTAAAACAATGTTTTTTCTTTTCTCTTTTTTTTTTTTTTGAGACAGAGTTTAGCTCTTGTTGCCCAGGCTGGAGTGCAATGGCACCATGTCGGCTCACAGCAACCTCCACCTCCACCTCCTCGGTTCAAGGGATTCTCCTGCCTCAGCCTCCCAAGTAGCTGGGATTACAGGCATGTGCCACCACGCCCAAAAAATCTAATTTTTTGTATTTTTGGTAGAGACGTGGTTTCTCCATGTTGGTCAGGCTGGTCTCGAACTCCCGACCTCAGGTGATCCGCTTACCTCCGCCTCATAAAGTGCTGGGATTACAGGCATGAGCCACCGCGCCTGGCCTTAAAAACATTTTTTTTTTTTTTAATAGAGACAGAATCTCTCTATCGTGACCAAGTTGATCTCAAACTCCTGTCCTTCAGTGATCCTCCCATCTTGGACTGCCAAAGTGTTGGGATTACAGGCATAAGCCACCACTCCAAGGCTCCTCTAACTAACTAACTATGCTTTCCTAGTTATTGCTTGTGTTTCCTAAACTTTCCAATATTTAGGGTCCGGAACATTTGCTTAAACTGATTATCTTAACAATGATATATATTTTTCATTCAACATATATTTGATGGCCAAGTATTTGCCATACACCATGCTAAGTGCTTACAGTATAGAATAACATAGACTCGGCTCTGATTTGTGGAATTTACAGATTAGTTTGGATGATGGCTATCAAATAAATTCCACAGTTAATTAATTACAATTGAAGTAAGTGCTGGAGATAAAACCTGTAGGACAACTGGTTTTAATCGGACTTGGGGAAAGCTACTATGAGGAAGTGAGAATTCTGTTACTGCATTGAACTATTAAGTCTCAGGTATTCAAACACGCTGTTACTGAAGAGCTGCAAATAGGGTAAAACCTTTACTCTTCCTTGCACGGGTAGTTAATAAATGTTCTAGGAACAAATTGGGGTTACGGCTGCTTAACAGGCATTGAGCAACACTTAACAAAGTAATATATAAGTAGACTCCTAATGCATCCTTTTAGTGTTAAAATTAGTATTATAGAACAATGGAAGATCCTTTTCAGGATTCAAAATAACAAGGTGAGACCCATTTCTCTATGGCAGTCTCATAATGGCTCTATATCTCTTGCTAATAGCACCCAATGCTTACTGTACAACTATAATTAGAATTGTTGACATCAACATAATTTTTGATGCTGAAGCCCAGACACTTTTACTGTGTATTAATCACTTATAAAATTTGAATTAAAACTGTCTTTATCATTTCTAAGAAGATTAAACAGAGCTTCCATATGTGTCTGACTTTTCCATGCGTAAAAAAAAAGTTCTTTCCTTTTTATAGTTTCTCACTAATAAGTTCTGATCTTTGTTAATGCATGGAGATACAGATAATGTGGAAATATGTAAGCTGGCTTGTGTGGGACACTTCCAACAACACCAGGTGTTCCTATATTTAAAGCTGCCATAGCATCTTGGGCCAGGCTAGGTGTGAAGGTAGGAACTTTGAAATTCGTTCTTGAAAACAACCTTTTCCTAGGCTAACAATGTAAGCCCTCCGAAATCACCAAAAATAGTTTGTGTGCTATTTTTAATAGTAAAGTACTTCTGGCTGAAATTTGTCTATAGGAATTCAATGTAAGGCAGAATGTACTTACTAAACAACAAAGTGTATTGAGTACAGTACTGCTACTTGAGGGTTGGGGAGTGAAGAGTATTGACATATAAAAGAAAGTCTTTTTGAAATATTTTCGTTTATGTCAGGGAAATAAGATATTTTAAGAAGTATAATAATTCAGTAGTAAACCTTTAAAAACAATAATCATGGGCTGTGTACAGTGGCTCGTGATCCTGGCACTTCAGGATGCCAAGGCAGGTGGATCATTTGAAGTCAGGAGTTTGAGACAAGCCTGGCCAACATGGTGAAACCCTGTCTCTACTGAAAATACAAAAATTAGCTGGGCATGGTGGCATGCACCTGTGATCCTAGCTACATGGGAGACTGAGGTAGGAGAATAGCTTGAACTGGGAGACAGGTTGCTATGAGCTGAGATCATGCCAACACACTCCATCCTGGGCGATAGTGTAAGACTCGGGCTCAAAAAAAAAAAAGAAAAAATAACAATCATACTATAAACATTTGAAAGAGTTTGGTACCAGTTCCATCTAGAAAGTGGAGATAATAATACTTCCTTAAAGAGCCATTGTGAAGATTAAATAAGGTCATTTATAAAGGTGCTTAAAATGGTGTAAATGATAAAACTGAATCTGTTCCCAAAGTCCTCTAGCTTGTTAAATAATGAAGCAGAGAAGTGACTCCAGGTAATCTCATTATTCCAAACTGCTACACACTATGCTGCAAAGTGACAGAGCCAAAGCTCAAATCCAACTTTCAAAATTTGGATGTCTGCAATACTATATTTAAACATTTAGAGTCACATAGAACCTCAGCCAATATTTGTGTATTTTTTTTTCTTTCAGTAAATATTTGATATACTTCACAGAAATAAAATACAGAAAACATCCACACGAATGTAGAAATACTTTTCAAGCTTTTGTTTATACACTTTTTATAGTATCTGCAAATTGTGAGTACTCTAAAAATTTAAAAGTGGAGTGATGATTTCCAGTAAGACAGACTAGGAAAAAGGGAGAGATTTTTGACTGAGTGCCTAAAACATCACTAGAGATTTGATAGGTAGATGTTGGCAGAGAGGATGTTCCTTTTTAGAGGAAGTTCCGTAAGAAATACAGCCAAGAGGGAACCATGTTTAGGACATCTACAAGTTCAATAGATCTGAGAATTGTTTTGCAGAAGTTGTGGAAAATGAGCCTGAAAGGGACATTGTGCTAGATACATGGGCACATATTAAACAAAAAACTCTTTGCCTGGTTTTAGGGCAAAAGACAGTGCCAGAACATTTTGGAAACTTCAATATTTCCTGAGTGAAGCGACAACTTTAGTGATGTAGGAGCACTGATGTTTTGACTATGTTTGGAATGCATTTGAGTGAGAAAAACATAGAGATAGGAAGACCATTGCTGCTATGATTACAATGGATCAGATGTGGCCTAATGAGTCTGAACCAGGCTTTTTCCATGAACGGGCTGTTGTTGAGCAGGTAACTGTTTTTAACAAGGATCTAGTGAAAATTATACCTGTATCTCTCTCTGGATGAAGCTTGGGAATCGTTTGTATTGCATTAGAACATTAAATGACTTTTATGAAAATATAGTATTTCATACATATGCATTATAGTGAGTTTATTGTTCATTACTAGATATTCATACACATGCCTTGAAACTATAGTACTAAGTTGATAGTCTATAATTTCTTCTTCTTTTAAGACTGTTGCTGGGTTGTTTCACCACCATGAGATGTAACTGCTAAAATTTAGCACAATATTGGGAGCATAAAGTCAAGCCTTACAGAGCCTTATAAACTTAGAATTGCTTTTGAATGTGTAGAGTTTCCCATTTAGAGACAAAAAGAAAAGACTATGCATCATGTTTATAATTTATCACTATGACAAATAATCAACTCTGTGAAATTTTCAAACATTGCCTTGTTAACTTTTAAACAAGATGCAGTTCTGACCCTGGCTTGTTAAGATCTGAAATCATCATAGAGTGCATGCAATTCTATTAGCCAATTCTGTTAAGTCTAATTATATTAATATGCAATCCCAGTCTTTGTATCGCATTCTTCCAAGTAGATGAAGTTTACATAGGAAACCGGTTGTTGAGTATCAGTTTGAATTACTATTTCATTTTACATATTCCAGGCTCTAGAACCTACTTGCAAATACATTTTTGAATGCAATAGACATTCGGATGTAAAACAGATGTTTAATTTTCTGTTTTATTATTTCTTTTTTTGAGACAGGTTCTCACTCTCTTGCCCAGGCTACAGTGCAGTGGCATAGTCTTAGCTCACTGCAACCTCTGCCTCTGGGCTCAAGCGATCCTCCCACATCAGCCTCCTGAGTAGCTGGGACCACAGGTGTGTGCCACCACACCTGGGTAATTTTTAAAAAATTCTTGTAGAGACAGCATTTCACATGTTGCCCAGGCTGGTCTCAACCTCCTGGGCTCAAGTAATTCTCTCACCTTTGCCTCCCAAAATGCTGGGATTACAGGTGTGAACTACCACGGATAAATGGTTTAAATGCTTTAAATTTATCCAATGTGTATAACTTCTAAAGAGCCACAAATCTGAATATATAAATGTCCAGATTGTTAAAATCAACTTAAAATGTTATTCTCACCTACATGTATTAAATATATAATTTGTGTATATCGGAAAATTATTCCTAACTATATTTCCTTAACTACAAAATAAAATACTAGAGATGACAACCAAGAAGAAAACTATTAAATAAAAATAAAATTTGTTTGAAACTCATTGCCCTACATAAGCCTCATATCTATCACTACTCATTGCAGCTTTGCTTTGTGTGGTAGATACAGATCATGCTCTGTTTAAGTACATGCCTTAAATCCATACCTGAGCCAATCTGTAGTAGATTAACGTACTTCTTTGGAATAGACAGAAGACTTTTTAATGCAGACAGTCTGGAAACTGGATTTTGAGCAATAAGCCTGGGTACAAATTAACTAATTCCTTTTGTTCTTCACCCAGTGGTGGATGCAGCACAGACACAGATTAGTTCTAACTGAAAAAGAATAAAATTAGGCAAGTGGCTGGCGCCCCCTGTAGGCAATCTGTAGTTTATCCAGGCATCCCCATGGATCCAGATTTCAGAGCCTTAGTTTAAGAATCAGATGAGTAATTTTAGAATATATATGTGAGGGATAAATTAATATTTGCATCAATATTAAGGTTTTTGCATGGTATAGCATTAATCATTCTTACAAAGAACAATCTTAATATTGCACCTCTAGGATTGCAGGTCTATTTCTGTGGATATAGCTATAATGAGTGATATCCTTCAGCAGCTTGTACCTAACCCACATATAATTTTGGTCTAATTTTATATTTCATAGATTCAGTTATTTTGTGGTCCAAAAACTCTAATCCCTAAAAGAGACGTACAATTTCACCTTCACTTAGGGAAGGAAAGTGAAATAGCATCGCTTATTGTCTCTCATATTAAATTATGATTTGACCCAGGTCATTACCTTTGCGCTTTTGGCCACAGCAAAATTTTTATCAGGTTGTGGGGAAAATTAGCATCATGAAAATTAATAGACCCAAATTAAAACTAAGGGTCATTAAAACTGAACACAGTAGAATTTTGTTTACTGAAGAGTAATGAGACAATCAAGCTTTCTTGACAAAATTTAAACCTGGACCTGGGGAATGTTGACTTAAATCTATAAAATAAAAATCACAGTAACATAAAATATGATTAGTAAAACATGACATGAACCCCAGACTGATGAATGGATCAAAGTTTATTGTAACATGTGCATAAAATTAAAACAATTCTGGAATGAGTCAAATGAAAATAGAAATATCAGAATTTAACTGGGATGAATAGCAAACATAAATAATAATTAAAATTTAGTTGAATTTTCTCTAAAAAATTGCCAGTGGTCTTTCAGTGATGGCATAATTGATACCAATAGATTTCTTTGTAATCATTTAAAAAAAGAAAGAATTTCATGGTCAAAACTTAGGATCACAAATACCCACTTGTTCATAAAAGGCGGTTCAGGATGGCAAGGTGAAAACATCTACCCCTCTCATGTACAACATCATGGCAGAGAAGGCTTCTCTCTCACCATGCTTATGCTTCTATGCATGGTGATGCATACAAGCATATATATGCATGCTTATGCTTGTATGTAATGGCCAGTTTATTTCTTTTATTTTTTCCTTATATTCATCATTCATATGAATGCATCATTTTCACATGTTATTTCATATGAATGTTGAAGTGACCGTGTGAATTAGATATTATCCCATTTCACGGCCCAAAGAAATGAAACAAGTTTCCAAAATATTCATATATAATAGGTGGCTCAACTAGTCTAGAAACACAAGCTATTCTAATTCCAGCTTTTAAATCTTTTCACTACACCACAGCCATACCTGGCAAATGTGGATGAACATTTACCTTAAGCAGGAAACCCTAAAAGACAGTCCTTTGTTACTATAATTGGCGGTCTAGAAACACAAGCTATTCTAATTCCAGCTTTTAAATCTTTTCACTACACCACAGCCATACCTGGCAAATGTGGATGAACATTTAACTTAAGCAGTAAACCCTAAAAGACAGTCCTTTGTTACTATAATTGGCGGTTCCTATCATCCCTCTTTCTTGAAGCTGCTCTAGGTCATGCCATATGACGAGTCCTTCATGAATCTTCATGACTTCATAATCCTTTGTCCAAAGTGGGGTAACAGGAATTTTGTCCATAGGACCAGGATTCAGAAGAACAAGTTTCTATCTGTGGGATTCTCATCTAAAAACTGAACTCGAACGTGGAATTTCACCTCTCTGAACCTCAATTTCCTCAACTATATCTTATCTACTGTATTTTACAGGGCTGTTTTATTTACCAATAAATAAGCTTCTAGAGATGAATGGCAACATCTTCATTACTTTTTAGCCTCTGAGCATACTGTAGTGCCAGACAGAAAATGTGGCAAAGTGTGAAGAGCAAATGAGATGATATTTGAGAAAACAGCTTGTAAAATATAATTTTCTATAAAGAATACAGAGTGTGATTATTTTTACCGGCGATTATTGTGCCTTATTTGGAAGACTTATTCTTTTTTCTTTGTTTTTCTCCTAGGACCACTGAGGTTCCTTTCACAGACAGAATCTGTCACAGCCTTCATGGGAGACACAGTGCTACTCAAGTGTGAAGTCATTGGGGAGCCCATGCCAACAATCCACTGGCAGAAGAACCAACAAGACCTGACTCCAATCCCAGGCGACTCCCGAATGGTGGTCTTGCCCTCTGGAGCACTGCAGATCAGCCGACTCCAACCGGGGGACATTGGAATTTACCGATGCTCAGCTCGAAATCCAGCCAGCTCAAGAACAGGAAATGAAGCAGAAGTCAGAATTTTATCAGGTATTGCAATGCTCTTTGTTGCCTTCAGAATGATATTCTCTGGAATAAGTTGAAAAACAATTTTTTCTTTAACAGATATTTGTAATTGTTATAAGTTCTGTATTGTTCATTGCGTTTTGTTTTGTTTTTTATTATTTCTTTCTTCCTTGCCTAAGCATTCAATCAGGTTGTACCAAAAGCTGTTCTTTTTCTTTTTTCATGTCTTGTTGAAGTTTCTGGAAAAACAATTATCTCTCCTTTATTCATTCACTTGTTCTATTAATATTTAGTGAGTGTTTCTTTGTGCAAGGCCCATTGATAAGCATTTCTCACGTATTATTTCATTTTCCTCTGATAACAGTCTAAGAGGTAGTTTTGATTCATTTCAAAGGATGAAGGTGAAAATTTGCAACATTAAGAACATTCCCTAAGTTAGTATTGAACTATATATATATAGTTCAATATTAAAATTAGGCTGATCTTATCTACTTTGTTTATTTTACAGGGCTGTTTTATTTACCAATAAATAAGCGTCTAGAGATGAATGGCAACATCTTCATTACTTTTTAGCCTCTGAACATACTGTAGTGCCAGACAGAAAATGTGGTAAAGTGTGAAGAGTTCTCTTTTGTATATTCTGTACTCCATTAGTCACAGGGATACTGACTTAAATGTATCAATAACCGTTGGCAACACTTACATTTCATCTACCAGGCAATAACAGAAGCAGAGTTAGCATTTATTCCCAACACATACATGCATCTATTTATGTTTCCATTACATACACAAAATTTTAAATATATCATACGTATGATGATATACGTATGATGATATATGTATGATATACATAATATGATATATATGGTATATGATATATATATATATCATATGTATGATATATATCATACGTATTATATACCATATATATCATATATACATGATATATATTATATATCCTATACATGATATATATCATATATACATGATATGTCATATATACACATATATGTATATTTACTGTATATACGTATATGTATATATGTATACGTATATGTACTATATACGTATATATACGTATACGTATATGTACATATACGTATATGTATATGTACATGTACTATATATACACACATGTATATGTGCATATACATATGTATATGTACATGTATATACATATATGTAATGTATATATGAATGGTATGATGTATATATACATGACATATATCATGTATATGTGGTATATATATCATTCATATATATATATATATATATATATTTTTTTTTTTTTTTTTAAAGACTAGGGTCTTACTCTGTTGCCCAGGCTGAATGCAGTGGTGCGATCACAGCTCACTGCTGCCTCAACTTCCCAGGCTCAGGTGTTCCTCCCACCTCAGCCCAAGTAGCTGGGACCACAGACTTGTGGCACCACACCCGGCTAATTTTTTGTATTTTGTTTGTAAAGAAGAGGTTTCATCTTGTTGCCCAGGCTGGTCTCAAACTCCTGGGCTCTAGCAATCTGCCTGCCTAGGCCTCTGCCTCCCAAATTGCTGGGATTACAGGTGTGAACCGCTGTGCCCAGACTGAACAATCATTTACTTGTCCATTCACATGCTTATTTCTGAGAAGGACTGTGCTAAGTACTAGGAATATGGCAGTGACTAAGACTGTCCCAGAGCCTGGCCCATTAGAGTTCTAGGTGGATGCACGCATGTAAGTAATTACAATAGGGTGTGATTGATATGATAGTTAAAAAAAGTCATTTCTCTCCAACTCTTATTTTACTTTCTCTTCTCTGGCAAATCTCTAAGACACTGGCCTCATTTTGCAATTCTAAATAGTCAGAGTTGAATTGGATGTTCCCTAAGATCTCTTCTCTTCCAATAACCTCTACTGTAGTATACCCATGTAATGCCTACTTTCTGTTTTAGCCGAACTTGTAAGACTGACTTAGGTACTCTTGTGAGAATCCCAAAAAAGGCACATGCTTGAGAAATTGGAACTGACTACATCTCAAAGTAAGGATGTTGGCTTCGGTCTCTGTGCTCTTAACTGTGTATAGTTATCACAAGTACTTCAGCTATGCAGAGAGTAGCATTCCTATAATTCTAAAAGCAAATTGGCAATTCAATTGAAAGTTTCCAGGTGCTTTAATGAGGACATCTCTAAAACCTCTCTTTTGTAGATTCTCTACTCCATTAGTCACAGGGATACTGACTTAAATGTATCAATAACCATTGGCAACACTTACATTTAATCCACTAGGCAATGACAGAAGCAAAGCTAGCATTTATTCCCAAAACATACATGCATCTATTTATGTATCCATTACATACACAAAGTTTTAAATATTTATATTCACATATTATTAATAATGCATCTGTTGAGTATATGAGATGGGAAGCCAAGGTAAGCTGCATAGAAAATTGGCAAGAATATGTTTATCTTAATATGACAGGAAAATCTGTTTTCCAGTGGTATTAAGGAATCAAGTTGAACTAATGAAATATTAAATTTGAAATGCAAAGTTTTAAAAGACACAGAGACATTATAATCAAATCCCCATTCACCTTTGTTTTTTCACCTTGCAACAGCCATTTGCATTGTAAACCATGGAGATTTATTTTAAGCCAAATTTTGTTTTGTTAATTTGCCTAAAATAGAGAACATGTTGTACTTTTGAGATATGTGAGCATTTCTTAGCTGAATTGAAACTGATATTTTTGTAAAGACATCACATCAAATGAGGATTTTTATTTAAGTTATATGAATTCAAATATAAACTTTAGAAAAAATTGAGTTAAGATAGTACATGCACGTGTGTACACATGCATGCGCACACACACACAGGTTGTTGTCATACTTGGCTAAGCCTGTCTCGTATGCTAGCTGCCAAATAAAGAACCTGCTAAAGGAGAATGAGTTTAACACATCCTCAAGTTTGCAAGTTGGTTAAGAGGTCAAATTCACAAATGCGCAATAAGTACAAGATTGAGTGAGAGCATGAATGAATGAATCAATGAATGGCAAATCTCTGCTTCTCTTAGTTGCTGCTTAGCGTTCTCTCATTTCAAAAATCATCCTAATCCTTCATGAATCAATTTCCACTCTCTGTAAGTACCAATGTGAGGCAGTAATAAATTACATATATAATACATATGTGTGTATACATGTTAATACACGCACATATACAAACATCATATTATTGGCATGACTTACGACTATTCAACATGGTACCAGAATGGTTAGAACTCTTGAAAAGTATATCTTTTTCTGGAGTCACTAAATTACCATGTTGACTGATGAAGTAATTTATATCTTGCTTTAGTTTGAGACATAGATGTTAATGAGAAATTTTGCAACTTTCCCCAACATTCATTTTTACCATAGTTCATAAGAAGTTTTTGAACTCATGTGTGTTTATAGTTATATAATTCTAAATAATACTTAATGTAATATACTTATTCAAGTCTATGTGAAACTTATTTCAGGTTGCCTCTTTTATATATCAAGTGTCTTCTATCACCAAGTAACTGAGGTCTATCAAATTCAGAGTTTAACAAACAGTGGTTTTAAAGTGCTGTCTTTCAGCAACCAGTTTCACTTTATTCATTAAATAAATACTTTATTCAATTAACTTTTGAATGACTCTTACATACCTGGCATCTTGATGGTTGCTAGGAATGAAATGTTGGAATACCATGCCCTACAAAAGCTTATAGTCCAATGGGAGAAATAGACAAAGCAAGTAGGCTGTGCTGTGAAAGAAGAAAACACAGAGCACCATTACCCTCATAAGAGCAATACCAACAAGTACTAGCTAGGCAAAGAGAAGTATACACCATGGAAAAAGAGCAGCATGCACAAAGCATAAAGAAAATAAAGATCAAAAGTTTTTCAGGCGGACTGTATATATTCTGTTTGACTGGCTCATAGGCAGGAAGCGATAAAGGGGAAGAAGCTGGAAGGAAGGGAGTTAAATGGTAAGGAGGATGAGGTGGAATGCTACAGCGCTCATCCTGGAGAGAATTGACCAAAAGCAGCTACTAAGGCAACATCAGAGAAGATCCAGAAATGGTGTTTGGTTTGGTCCTGGAAACATACCACATGCGGCTTATGGGTGAAGGGATGGAATCCAGACTCTGACAAAAGCTGGTTAGTAGCATTTTTCATTGAGACTGGAAGTGGGAGAGTAGTGTTATTGTGTTTAAAACAAATTATAGATTTTTTAGAAGATATTTTCCCATAAAGTTTTATCTCTTCCAGATTAAGATAATTATTTGTTTCATTAAAGGTAGGAAAATTAGTACCTAGTTTCATTTGTTGATTAATGTTTTAAGACAGATTGAATTTTTGCTTTGGAAATTATACATGTGTAACAGAATCAGTAATACATTGTTCTAAAGCATTTTTTAAAATATCAATAACAAAACACTAAGTCAGAGTTGAGATGTTTTACAATGTCTGACTGTGTGTGATGGCGAACATGTGATGAATGGAAGCAGCCATTGTGGTTGTCAAGTTCACTTTATTCATGTCGCATCATGTCTGAGTGCCAAGCAAGAGATTGAACTGCAGAATTATAAATCTGCTTTGGGCACTAGATTGACTACAATTACTGGCCTATACAATGGAAGTCTTATTTTAGTTTGCCTAATGGCCTAATTGAATTGATCAGTTGGTAATTCAATCTATTGTTTGTTTAACTACAATTAGATGACTCTGAGTCCTGTATAGACCTTAACTAAATATTTATCTAATTAGAGACATTGGCTTTTAAAGAAATAAATTGGGCCAAAATATACATGATTTTTGTCTATATTTTTATCGAAATAAATATTAGCATAAACCATCCTAAAATCCATCTTATTTGAAAGGAAAATCCTGTCTTCAGTTTTAAAACAAATAGTTTTAGATTTTTCTTCATCACTAAGAATTTATTACTCAATGGCACATTAAACTTTTTCAGTTTTGCTAAATATTACTTACATTTCAAAACTAATCTATTTTCTATGGTTTCTATAAAAATAGAATGTAGTTACATTATAGAAAATAGATTCCATTTCTATGGAATAATGATCTGTATAACAAAGAGGACACTTTCTTCACTTTTAAAATTTATTAAGCCATGTAGTTAATTCGTGTAGGCCTATGACTAACATAAGGCAGAGAAGGGCAAATTCAGGTACACAAATCTAGTTCCAAATGAACATAGACAAGGAACTAGTTGAGAAATTTGGAAGGTTTGTACAGATTATTACTTTTATAGGTCATAAGGGAAGAACTGTCTGTACAATGATTCCAGTAGATGATAAATCCAGAGTGAGAAATTGAGCTCACTGTATGGAGATTCTGGAACCTCATGCTTAGGAATTTAGACTTGATTCAATTAACTTTGTTGATGATTGGGCATTGCTGACGGTTTTTGAGCAATGAATACACTGATGTAAACATACACCCAAAAAACAAAAGGAAGTGAACAGCACATTAGGTTAATGCATTACCTGATATTTTTGTCTCATATTTAATGTTTTTTTGCTGCATTGTAGGAGTTTCTCATAGTGTGTTTTCTTTTTAAAAATCTAGTTTGAATAAAACTTTTTCTTTTACCAGGGTATAAACAGGGTGCACTTAGCCTTTCATAGATTTAAGATGGATAAAATGATTTCTTGTGCTCCTCTCATATATACTGGAAAAAAATGAAGTATATGATCATATTGTATTTAAGCCAGGTGAAGTCCATGTTTTCTAGATATATCAGATTTAATTCAGATGGCATGAAAAGGTCTGCGTATTGACTCTCACGGTCTGTTTCCGTGGATTCTGCTCACATTAACTTGACATTGACCAGTTAATAAATATTAAAAATTCCTAACTTGAACTGTTATAATAAGTGGTTAATATCATGGGGTCTGACACAGAATGATTAAGTACAAATCTTGGTTTCACCACCTGGTAATTGTACAACTTAGGACATGTTACTTAATCTGAATCTTTATTTATCTTATAAAATGTAGCAAGTAATACCACATATTTCATAGGGTGGTTGTGAGGCTTGAGTTTGACAAGACAAGTACAATGCCTGTAACTTCAAAGTCCTCAGCAGCTATTATAATTATCTTAGCATTTTAGTGTTTCCGGTTTTAAATAATTCGATTTTCATGTCAAGATTATTTCTCTTGTAATAAATTACCTGATTTTGGATTCTGGGTCTCATAAGTATTAATTTATCTACTGGTAGTTCATTACACATGCTTTAAGCTATTTATCTGTAGTCCTAGCACATTTCTGCATTTTATTTTCACATCTGAGAGAAGTCAGAGTTTCCTGCATCTTCTTCCTCTCTAGTAACTTATTGCTACATGATTTTACCTTTCTTTACCTCTCCAGTAACATTATTTTCCTTTGCTGTATGATATGCAATAAGAGGAACTGGTTTAGAAATAGGAGTCAGGAGATAAATAAGCTTGATAGTGTTTGATCTTCATTACCCGTGGACAATTCTAATCCTATCAAACCCTTAGTTTCCTTATCCGTTAACAGAAAAGGGTGGACGACATCAGCGTTTTCAAATCTTTTCACTATAAAGGATCTCATTTATTATTTCACTCAATATTCATCCTCAACTCTGCCTTTATAATCCTAGAGTTCAACAATTCAGGTTAGCAAGACAAAATCTAATCCTTAAAAGCCACAAGGCCGTGCTATAACACAATAATTAATGGTCAAAAATCAATTTTATAAAATATGAGATTGTTCTATTTTTAGATTAATAAAAAATAGTTTTAAGTTAGTTTATGCTGTCACACAAATGACACCAAAAGAACGTAGGATACCTTTTATTGTGTACAACGAAGTTCCACGTCATTCTGTGTCCCTCTCCACAGCAGATGATAACCTTAGCCTGCCCTCCTTGGTAACCAGGGCTAGGCAGAGCACAGGAGTAAACTGACGATCCTATTGTAGTGGAATTAGTTATAGTAGGTCAGGTCATTTAACCAATGTGCGATAACCAAGGTAACCAGTCTTTCACATGGAGCTGATGACATTCCATTCAGATGTAATGAAGCCTAATATGTTGATAAGCCTAACCTGACTTACTGTGGATACATAGACCATTTCTGTTTGATTCTGAATTAAAACATAATTATTTATTTCCCAGTGCTATTTGGGTGGACATCAACAAGGCTCAGGATTCCAAGTTGAACATTTAAAAACTTGGGGACTGATTACATTTTTCTGGTCATGTCTATCATTCTAAAATTAGTGATCTCCCCCTCAGCAAATCTACCAGTTTTTTTTTCTATTTTTATTATTCACCTTGAGTGATGTTAGATATGGATTATATTATATTCTCTTAGCTACTATTCCCTGAAAAGTTACTATTTCCCGTAAGTTCAAAAGCAAAAAGCAAAGGACAATTTGAGATTGTCCTCCATGTAAAGGAATGAATACGTCTTGGAAAGGAGAGAACCTGTTTTTTCCCAAGAGTCTAATGAGGCCAAAATATGGTCATTTCTGCATTTACTTATGAATGTGACATTTAGCAGCCTTAGGTGGGTCATCTTAAGGGTCAGGCAATCATCCATGACTCTCACATGAACAAGCAAGCCTCCCTGAGGGTGTGTAGAATCCAGACTTACAACCCATGAAGCAAAAGTCACAAAAAAGTAGTGAAAAGACCGGTAGAGCTTGCTTCCTTCTCTGGCCTCATTTGCCATCAATTTATTCCGGGGACATAAAAAAAGACAGATTTAGTCATAAATTATGGGCACGCCCTTATTGATTCAACACTGGCAAAATGGGAAATAATCCAAATGCTTTGGTTCATTATCAGACAACAAGAGCGAAAATCACAAACCCATTGCTTTTCTGGAAAGTTTTTAATGCTGCTTTATGCATATATCTATACATTATGAAGATTTTTGGATTCTCCAAACTAACTTTGACACATCATAATGGCAACATTTGTTTTCTGGGATTCTACTGTCAGCTGCAAAATTTAAAAAAAAAAATCTAAAAATAAAAAAAAATCACTTCCTTCAGACTTGCTACAAAATGAATATGATAGACTCAAAATTTGCTGTGAGACACAAGGGGTAGAAACCATACGCCAGTGTTAAGAATAGATGATTTCCTTTCTTCCGCCAGACTCTAACTAGAAATAGCAATATGTATGTGTACATAGAGAAAGAAAGAGGAAATATGAACAGATGTAGGAATATTTACAGAGAGGGAATGTCATTTTTAGTACTGAATTGGTGTAAATGAGGAAGGAAAATAATAGAATCCTAGAGTGGTGAATAATAGCTCCGGAGAAATGGCTCCTTTCTCCCTCCATGTTCAAAGCTCTTTGGCTTACAGCCAGATGGAGTTTTTCATTTTTTTATTAAATAAATTCTAATTTCCGTGATCAGTTTGGATTAGGCTGGTTTTTCAATAAAGAATATTCTAAATGCAGAGTTAGAAGGAGTTTCATGGAATTTTTCGCTCAGAGCACATAGTAGAGTACCTACTGGTGTTTGAAGGCTCACGGTACCTGCTGAATTTTCTAAAACAGAACTAGATGGGGGATGGCTAAGCAGCCAGCAGGTGAACAGTAGGTTAGCTTGAAATTGAGGATGCAGACAGAGCAAACTAGCTCTCTGAAGTTAAATTAATTTGTAGCTCTTATGCCTGGGAAGAAATCAAAGAGAATACCCCACAGTAGCCTGCAGTGCCCTTTCATTTCCATTTGGAAATGTGTTTGATATTCCACGGAGGCAGGAATTTAATAAAGAAAACCAAGGAGTACACAATGAGGAAAAAAGGCTTTTGCATTCAGAAAGCATAAAAATTAAAAGCAACTACTGGTTATTTTGAGGAAGACAGTTTTTAAGTTGTGAAAACTGGTATTTTTTTCTTGCCAACACAGATGTCAACAGTCCATAATTTAATTTCTCTATGTCTCAGTTATTCTTTAGATTCAGTGCCCTAAATTTCATGTTGAGGTTTCTAAATAACCATTTTAGGGAAATGGCCCTGTTAAAGGAAAGCCATAGTCATCACTGCATGAGCATAAATTCTAGTTTACTCAGGATACATTTGATCACACCCAGTGTCCTAAAATAATTGTAAGGAGTGTTTAGGGTCCCAGGTTGGATAATTTATATGACCAACCTAGTCATCTACCATGAGGGAAGATAAAATAGTGTGGCCCCAAAGACATTTGGGAAAATCTGTGAATATGGACAGTGAAATATGCCCCTCAGTAGGTCACACAGACTCAATTAATTTGACCATTGTAATGTTTTAACCTTTTTGAAAAAAATTCTTTAAAAAGGAATTATTCTCTTCCTTTAATACATCTTCCCTTCTTTAGGGCATGGGGCCTGATGATAGTTGACTTTTTGTTTCTGCATATATTAAGTGTAAATAAATGTGTCAGGTTATATGATCCATGTTGCTATTTGACTTTTAACAAACTATTGCTGAAATATAGTAATTGAACATATTTAATTTTGCACTATCTTAAAGGCAAAATAAGAGGGGCAGGAGAGGCAGAAAAGAGGAAGGAAGGAAAAGGGGACTGAAAGGGGGAAAAAGAAGAAATATGTTTATCAATTTCTATTTGAAAGATACAAAACTATTTCTACGTTGAAGGAAAATGGGCTTCTTGAGTATTTCAGAAACATGATTAATTTTATGAGACTGTGTCTGCATTTGTTCTCAAAGTATGGTAGATACCTAGAACTTTGGAATTTCTTGAGATGCTTTCAGGGGATCTGCAAGGTGAAAAATTTATTTTAATAATAATACTAATATATCTTTTGAGTTTTTTTACCATGTTGGCTTAAGAATGTCCATGATAAAGCAGTGAAAATTATTAATTTTATTGTCTCGATCCTTAAAGTACACATCTTTTTAGTATTCCAAATGTGTCAACATAGGAAAATACATACACAAAAATAAAAGTATAATGGGTTACTTTTGGATACTTGGATACTTGTTACACATTTCTCAAAAATGAATAAAGTGAGCCAGCTACTTAAAGGAGAATAATATTTACTGCCAAGGATGAAATTCAAGTTTTTAAGTTAGAAATTATAAAACATGTATCTGCCACTGAGAGCTTGACAGCTTCCCAACATTCAAACACCTTTCTGATGGGATTGGCAGTGAGAGTAGCAAATGAGATTTTTTGCTAATCTATAAATGCTTCAACATTTGGAAGATGCATCTAATACAATGTACCAATCCAAATAACCAGTGATTGATGTGACAAAATCATGTATGGGTAAAAGATCTATTCAAAATACCAGCTAGATCAGTAGATTTTTACATAACATAGCAAAAAACGTTTATAAATATGGCGCCAGATTTCACATTACAACTAATTTTCAAAACCCTGCTTATTGAGTTTTGCTGAAGTGTTCAAGGATATCTCTACAATTATGTGAAAAGGCTATCAAAGTACATCTCCCTTTTCCAACTACATATTTGTTTGAGGTCAGATTGTTTCTATATAATTCGACCAAAACAACATAACAGAACAATGTCAATGCAGAAAGTATTTTTAAATTAAACCAATAATTTTTAAGATTTATAAAAATGGAAAGAACTACCACTATACTCAATAATATTTTTGTTTTGGCAGATATAGGTGTTTTTTAAAAAATGTTATTTTTGATGGGGTAAAAATAAATATTTAATAGACTGGACATAGTGGCTCATGCCTGTAATCCCAGCAACTTGGGAGGCTGAGACAGGCAGATTGCTTGAGCTCAAGAGTTTGAGACCAGCCTGGGCAGTCTTGTGAAACCCTGTCTCAAAAAAAAAAAAAAAAAAAAGAAACCCAAGAAAACAAAAATAAAAAATATTGGCTGGGCGTGGTGACATGTGCCTGTAGTCCCAGCTATTCGGGAGGCTGAGGTGGAAGATGGCTTGAGCCAGGGAGGTGGAGGTTGCAGCGAGCCGAGATCATGCCACTACACTCCGGCCTGTGCAACAGAGCGAGACAGACCCTGTTTCAAGAAGAATAAATATTTAATAAATAAATAAATATTTAAAAAATCTGTTTTGATTTTTAGTATGGAATGTATTTGTTGCTATATCCTGTATAACCAAAAGCTAAAGAGCTTCAAGGGGATATTCAATAATTTTCAAAAGTACAAAAGTTCCTGAGACCCAGCAGTTTGGGATTCACTGTCTGCATCATTGTTCTTTGTCGTAATGATTGTAGACTGATCATCCTCAACTCAGATAACAGATTAAGCTAAAGTAGGCCAATATTTCTATTTAGAAAAAAGTGAAGAGGAAAGAGAAAGGAAAGAATAGCAAAGGCAACATATTGCCATAGGGTGGTTCCACATTTTAAGGCACTCTGTGTAGTCTGAGATCAGTATTACTGTAATGACTGTTTTTATTTCCATACCACCCTCCTGCTGTCTGGGAGGATTATCTGTACTGCCACCAGGATAACGAACAGACCAGTTCAAAGAATCAGGTTAACATTTTCTCCCCAATAGGAAAATGCTAAACTAGGCTTGAGTTCAAGTAAAGCATTACTGCTTTTAATTAATTTAGAAAAATAGTTGCATAATTTTGTACAACTACGTTCATGAGTATCACATTAAAGAGGTAAGCTTTTGTAGATTTTAATACCAAAATCCTTTTTCTCTGTTGGCTTGACTGTAAAGCTATTGTCAAATATGTTTTCTAGGACCCACGCTTATATTTTTCTCTCAGTTTTATTTTAAAATATGTCATAGATACATATATGAAATATATGTATGCCTTAGAGAATAAAAAGGAAAATGACTATGTATGTGTCAACCAATTTATGAAATAGAACATTAAAAATTTGCATTCTGATACTCTGTCCTGTAATTGAACTATGTTCATTAATTCACTGGAAGTCTTTATATTCTATTAGCTGAATAACTGCATTTGGATATGAATAGTGGTTCCCATATAACGAGAACACAAATGATTTTTAATCAGTAATTACTAATTTCATCATGGTTCCATTAAAATAGATTTAGTCAATAAGACTCACAACCTAGAATTTTAAGTTCACATCTCCCAGAGCTTTTTAATCTATTCTTATGGAGCTTAGAGGAAAAACTTTCATTTGCTCTTAAATATGTGCCTTGAATGTTAGTCATTAACTTTTATAATTGTTTTCTCCTGGTACAATTTCTATACACTTTGCAATACTAGAGTTTAAGATAACTCCGTACTCTAAGAATACTACATGTTATTTAAAAACCTTTAGAAAATACACAAGAATCCAAAGATGGAAAAACCACCCATAATTCCATCACATAATATTAACCTTGAAAATTGCATCTTTATCCTCCTCATTTAAAAATATAAATATACTTTCTTAATCCTCCTCTCTAAAACTCATATTGTAAATAAAGGAGAAAAATAAGGTAGATATCAAGTTTAATAATATTTCTGTAGAGCATTTCAGCAGTGCAAAAACAGAAACTAAAAATCAAACTGAAATAACACAAAGTTACTTGGTATTTTAAGTTTCTGAGATCTTGTTTTCATTTTTATGTATATATTTCAGTTATTTTTTGCAGCATAATAAACTACAAAATTTAGTGACTCAAAATGTAATGATTTATGATTTCTTATGATTCTATAGTTCATATGAACAGTTTCTCTGCTGGTTTCACTTGGCTTCACTTACGTGCATTTGGCTGAGAGACAGATTTCAAGATGGCCTCACTCGCATGCCTGACAGCTAGTGCTGGCTGTTGACTGAGGGCCTCAGTTATTCTCCATGTGACTTTCTATCTTCCATTTGGCTAGACTAACGTGGTAGTGTCAGAGAGGGCAATGGCAAAAGCTGTAAGGCCTTTTGAGACCGTGGCTGCAGAGCTCATGCAGCGTGACTTTCACCATAATCTACCAGTCAAAGCAAGACACAAGGCCAGGCCTGACTTACAACAAGAGTAAAAGACCCCCCTTTTGGATTAGAGAATATTAAAACATTTTTTGGTCATTAATCTAGCACAAAGTTGTAAAATGTATGAACTACTTACTATTAATGAAAAATTCTATTCCTTTTGGGGGAACTTTCTTACTATTTGAACTTATTAAATGATATAAAGAAATACCTTGGGGAAATAAGATCCTGTTTTTCTGGCAAAAGCTGACATTTTCATATAATGAATGTCGCAAATTCCAATGCCTACGAAGCCACGATGGTAACAAACATCACTGAAATGAGCCGAGTCAAGATTGGAGTAATCTGGACCATATAAGCTCTACCTGAAAATGGAAAAGTAGATGGTTCTTTTTTTTGGCTGAATAAGCCCAGTGATGCCTGGACCACTGATATTTTAAAACAAAGATGAAATATTGGTAAGTAATTTTGTTAATTTAAACAAAATGAATCTAAAAGTTACATGGAAAGACAAGACCCAGAATAGTGAGCACAATACTGAATAAGAAGAACAAAGTCAAAGGGTGGACACTACCTGACTTCAAGACTTACTATAAAGTTACAGCAGTCAAGATAGTGTGGTATTGGCAAGATAATAGATCAATGGAACAGAGGAGAGCTCCCCAAAATAGACCCAGACAAATACAGTCAACTGATCTTTGAGCAAAATCAAGTCAGTGGAGAAAAAGATAGCCTTTTGAACAAGTGGTGCTGAACAATAGAATGTCCATATGCCAAAAAAAAAAAAAAAAAAAAATCCAGACATACCTTTCACAAAGATTAACTCAAAATGGACTGTAAACCTAAATTCAAACACTAAATTATAAAACTTCTAGAGGATAATGTAGGAAAAAATATAGGCAAGCAAATTTGGCAGTGCATTTCTAGATATAACATCTAAATAATCATGAAAGGAGAAGTTGATAAGTTGGACTTTATTAAAATTCAAAACTTATCTTCTACAAAAGACATTGTTATAAGAAGTAAAAAACAACCCACAGATTGAAAAAAAATTTGCAAAACACACTTGTGATCAAGGGCTTCAATCCGAAACACACAACAAATTATTAAAAGGAAAAATAAATTTAAAAATAGATAAAAGATCTGAACAGACACCTCACCAAGGAATATATAAAAATGGAGAGTAAACATAAGAATATGTTTAACATCATATGTCATTAGGGAATTGCAAGTTAAAACATCTATTATATACCATTACACATGTATTAGAAAGGCTAAAATTTAAAAAAATGGCAATAGCAAATGCTGACAAGGATGTAGAACTTTATTTGCTGGTGGCAATGAAAAATTGTATAGCCACTTCAGAGGACAGTTCAGCAGTTTCTCACAAAGCTAAGCAGTTTTACCGTACAATCTAGCAATTGCACTCCAAGATATTTAATTAAGTTGAAAATTTATGTCCTGATAAAAATGTATGCTTGAATGTTTATAGCAGATTTGTTTATAATAATCACCAAAAACTGGAAGCCACCAAGGTATTCTTCAATAGATGAATGGATAAACTGGTACATCTAGACAATGGAATATTACCCAGCAATAAATATAAGTAAAAAGCCACGAAAATGCATGAAGGGATCTTAATTGTATATTGCTATGTGAAAAAAGCCAGTCTGAAAAGGCTATGTACTTTATGATTCTAGTGATATGACATCCTGGAAAAGGTACAACTATAGAAATAGTAAAATGATCAATCGTTGCCTGGAGTTTTGTAGGGATGGCAGGGGTGTGATGAATAGGTGAAGCTCAGGGATTTTTAGGATGCTGAGATTATTCCAAATGATATGGCAATACATATATATGACATGCATTTGTCAAGCCCATAGAATTATGAAAAGTAAAGGGTAAACCATAATGTCAGCTATGGACTTCAGTTAATTATAATGTATCAATATTGGTTCATGAATTAAAACAAACATACCACATTAGTGTAAGATGTTTATAATAGGAGAAACTGCGTTGCAAGGGATGGGGACCTGATATATGAGAATTCTCTGAACTATCTATCTGTTCAACTGTTTGGTAAATAAAAATTTTTTAATAAAATATTAAAAAAACATTTTGTGTTGCATGATTTTGTTTTCTGATAAAGTAAAATAGTTTGAGTGGAAAACCTCAGCTGGGCTTGGTGGCTCATGCCTGTAATCCCAGCACTTTGGGAGGCTTAGGCGGGCAGATCACCTGAGATGAGGAGTTCAAGACCAGCTTGGCCAGCATGGTGAAACTCCATCTCTACTAAAAATACCAAAATGAGCCAGATGTGGTGGTGCATGACTGTAATCCCAGCTATTTGAGAGGCTGAGGCAGGAGAATCACTTGAACCCAGGAGGTGGAGGTTGCAGTGAGCTGAGATGGCGCCACCGCACTCCAGCCTGGGTGACAGAGAGGCTCCATCTCAAATAATAATAATAATAATAATAATAATAATAAATAAAAGGAAAAAGTGCCTCTTCCATGGGTAAATTAGTAGCATTGTTGATAGGTCCTAGGTAATATTTTTTTCTTTTTTAGCTAGAAGATTAAATTAAGTAGATCTTGATGTTTTTCACAGGGGATATTGTAGAACAGTATTGTATAAGTTGTAGAAACATTTCTACTGAGGAGCAGGTGGTGAAAGTAAAATATTCAAATGCATAGGCCTCTAATATCAAGACAATTATTTGTAAATACGTATTTTGGGAACTTTCCTGTTCAGGAAATTTATTGTTAAGCAGTATTGTCTTTCAAACCGTATTTGTGAGATTTGAAAATTCACTTTGAAGAAATGAAATGAAGCATACCATCAGCAATTTTCAAAAGTTCTGAGACATTTTTCTACAATATTGATATAATAAAGATGAACACATTTGGAAAATGCTCTCAATATTTTCATTGTGAAGACTGTTTATTTTTGTTGCTGGAACAACCAGAAGCAAATGTGGGAAGACTGAGAAAGTGTGAAATTTTATTTCTCCATGCAAAGAATACTTTAGATAACAATTACTGTCCCAACTAGTAGCTTGAGAACTGGTGTCCTTTTTATTACCCTGTGATCTACCTGTGTGGAGTTGGGTCAGGCTGATGAAGACTAAGCATAATGTCAAATATGTCCTAAGTCCCCTCCCACTTTATATTCTCTCTGACCACCAGCAGCTCATGCTATGACCCGATTGGGTCTGTCCTCCCTCAGCGATTCTCCTCACCCCAATCCTAGTTTAAAAGGTTTCATTGCCTCATTTTCTTTGCATCCAGATTTTGCTTTGAGTCTGCAAAATGACAGATTATCAGCTAATCCCACTGAACGAATTAGGTTGAAGATGGCTTCAATTAAGTCTTCCTCAGGAGATGTGGATTTTAATGGGTACTTGAAAACCCAGCATCTTGTCTCAAACTTTGAGTGACATAATTTTAGTCAACAGGTCTGGTCAGAGGATATTACCATGGGTAGAACACCCTCCTCCAAGGACTGGTTTTGGTGTATCCCTAGGCATTATCAGTAGAGCTTATATAGGAGGGGAAATAGAAGTTCTTAACTGTCAGCAAGCCTACTTGAGCATTGCATTCAGGGCTTAGAACTTTGTGAATTTTTTGCTTATTCCACCTGATATAATCTTAGCAACTTTGGATGAAATGCATTTAAGGATTGAATGAAAAGACTTCCTAAGTTGCATAAACACTGTTTCAGTTATCTGCTAGTAAAAGTGAATAATGTTCCATATATAGAACTAGTAAACGCATCAGATGGAGTAGAAGGATGCAGAGCCCTTCATTGACCCAGGGTTTCAGCTCTAGGGGCAAACTCACTCTTTGAAATGTTTTTAAAATTAAAAATAAACAAAAAGCCAGACACAGACACAACCAACTTAAGTTGTACAAATCTGACTTCCATTTCTAAGAAAGCAGTTATTTTCTCAGCACAGGTGTATTCTAATCCTCAGTATCTGTATGCTATTTAACACAATTTGAATATGTCAAATTCTAATATATTTGTTTCTCTTATTTTCCAAGCCACAGAAGCAATAAACAATGTAGAAGAAAGTAGAATAGATGTTGGTGGTAGCCAAACTGAACATATCAATAAGTTTTGGACAATAACATTTAGAAAAGCTATTGACATTTTTCTGTTCTCCAATGCGATAAGTAAACAATTCCTGCTTGCTTATGGGTAGCCTCAGACACATAAATAGCCTCAAGCTGATGCCCTATACCATGATGTCATTGACAGCTAAGAATATTTCAATATCATAATCCTATACACTTGGGATGAAAAAAACTATTTTAGGAGTTCACAAATTTCATTGGCATCTTTCCACTTTTTTTCTTTCCATCATTTTTGTCTTGTTAGGAAAAAAAAATCAAAATATATCATTTATCTTTGCAATGTTTTTCATACATCATATGATACTGTGTTTTCCCCTCATAGATCCAGGACTGCATAGACAGCTGTATTTTCTGCAAAGACCATCCAATGTAGTAGCCATTGAAGGAAAAGATGCTGTCCTGGAATGTTGTGTTTCTGGCTATCCTCCGCCAAGTTTTACCTGGTTACGAGGCGAGGAAGTCATCCAACTCAGGTATTTCACATTTAAGACTTTTTTGTAAAGTGTATTTTGTATGGTATATGCTGCTATTTATATTTCTCTAATTTGATATAAGTACCTACAGTACTAGGGTTTTTCATAATTGAATATTTTTCCACATTTCTTGGCATGATACAGTTATATGAAAGATATTTAGCCACTGGGATGAGAAGATGAGGAAAAGATCAAAATCCATGAGATCTATTCTGAAAGGAAACTGAGGAAGTCAGGGTTGCCTTTGAGATGGTCCTGCCCAAAGAGTCTTTAGCAGAGAAATTTTGGTAGATTCCACTATAAGAAAGTGGTATATAGGGAGGTTTGATCCTTAATATTCTGTGTCACACAAAAAAGATAACTATGTGAAGTGATGGATATGATCATCAGTTCAATTGTGATAATCATTTCACAATGTATACATATACCAAAACATTACAGTCTACACTGTTATTACATGCATTTTTGTCAATTGTACTTCAATAAAGCTAAGGGAAAAAATGAAACTAAATTTTTCTGAGTTCAAATATGTAGCATGTCATTATAGAGTTTGAGCAATTTTTTTTAGCTTCAACTATATCACTCATATTCCCAGCTATAACAAATATCTAAGGGAAGACAGAAGAACTTGGCTGGCTTTGAATTGCTGGAACATTAATATTAAGGTACAGTTAGAAAGTAAACTCTCAATAGAATGGAATACTTAGTCTTTCTGATGAAATGGATCTTACTTAATTTCATTGATTTTTGAGGACTGGTATTCTCCTTTTTAACATATTTATTTTTAAAGAGAAGGTAAGTCCATCAATCATAAATTAATCTTTAAATTTCATTTACCTTAAATATTTAGATAACAAGGCATGGCATATGATATTACAATATTTTTGAGAACATTAGAACACACAAGAAATCCAGTTACCAAATTTCAGCACATCAAGGTGTGTTCTCTGGGTATAGCCAAGCACTCTTAGTGCAGTATCAAATATGGTTTTGTACAAAGGTCACTAAATTGGATTTCAGGACACAGGACATTGATTTTCACTTCGGAGTACCACTTCTCTAGACCTTGAGGTTCTCAAATCCAAAATGAGAGATTTGGACTAGATTATCTATCATTTTTTTTAGCACTAAAGTTACTTCCAAGTTTAATCTGCTTCATTTCTTTGATCGCTACACACAATCTTCCAATGGGAGTAGTTTACCTTGAGTGAATTTTTGGATCAATAAGTGAGACTTTAATCAAGCCCTTATGATATACAGTTTTTTCCCAATGTCTTAATTTGAGCTTTGGTGGAGGTCATTTATAGCTCTGAGTGTCTTGCTTAATATATACATATGTTAATTTACCCTGCACCTACCCTATGTCTTGCAGGTCTAAAAAGTATTCTTTATTGGGTGGAAGCAACTTGCTTATTTCCAATGTGACAGATGATGACAGTGGAATGTATACCTGTGTTGTCACATATAAAAATGAGAATATTAGTGCCTCTGCAGAGCTCACAGTCTTGGGTAAGTTAGTGGCTGGAGATGAGTTTATATTGTACCTTTCAAAGTATATCACCGTGACATTTTAATGCTCATCACTGAATTGATTCCTATGTTCGTTAATGTGAAATTGCAAAGTTCCAATACTCCACACATGTCCTTGCTTTGCTCTGATTAATTGCATAGGGGTTATATGCAATGTTTGAATACTTATTAATTAAAATCCAGATATATTATGCTTTAGTCTAATTATTCCAGTGATACAGCTGAAAAGTACCAAAAATTATTAATGGCAGATGTGTTGAATAATAAATATGATATTCCAAAATATCTGGGAAAATAAATGAAGGAAAATTGTACAAAATATTTATTCTTGAGGGGAAAAAGGCAGATGTTATTTGAGATGACAGGGTTTCTGACATTAAATTCAGTATGTTGGTAAGATTGTTTTATTAACATGGGAATACTGTGAGTGTTGAAAGTGAACAATTAAAATAAAGTATATGTAAGGAAAAGTTGCATAGCAAGAATATAATTTAAAGAGATTTAAGGAGCATTGAGGGGTTCATTATATTCCAAAAGGCAGGGTTACCCATGTGTCATTGCAAATGAATAATTCTTATACATGGCAGATATTCAAACAAACACATATTTTTATCACTTACTCCAGATTTATTTTAACCAGTTTTATTTGAATTATGTAGTTTGGAGAAAGTGCCTTAACATTTGGATTTCAGTTGCTTTTTTTCTGTAACAACAACCAAACATTGAGTCTTAGGAATTTTTCCTCTGGAATAAATCTTTTTGCCTTTTAAAGAATCTGAGAAAAATCATAGTCTATCTAAAAGTTATTAAGTAAAAATGAAAATATATCATATGCTGATTATATCTGCTAAGTTATACCATGATATTATTCCATTCATTTTGCTTTTTGTCTTCAAAGGTTATTCAGAAAACACTTTCATCTGTGGACATGGTAATAATGTATATCATGGGTTAGATAATGACGTTGCTTGTTCTTTGATCAAATCGTAAACATTAAACCAGGAATGGGCAAAAGACTTAAACTCTGGATTTAGAGGTAGTATTATACTAACTAAAATATTAGCTGCCTTTAAAATGGCACAATTTAATTCAATCATATTTTATATTTTGGTGAAACAAAGAATAGAGAACTTTCACATTTGTAGTGTCAAAATACAGTAACACAAAATGGTTATGATGGAAATTGTATTGTGCTGTATATTACTGATTATAAGAAAGATTTGGTAATGGAATACACTAGAATTTACACTGGTCATAGGTAAACCATTACTTGCATGACGTCAAATTTTATTTCAAATTAATGCGCATTATTTTGACATGTAATTGTTCATTGATATCTGAGATAAACATATGCAAATACTGATTTCTGAGGATAAACTAAATTAGCCTATATATGTATGTGTATTATATACACATACATATATACATATATACACACACATATATGTGTATATATATACATATATGGACATATATGATATATACACATATATATGGACATATATGGATATATACACATATATATGGATATATATATTTTGTAATTTACACAATTCACAAAGAAAAAATGCCAGTATGAGTATGCCAATACATATATGTACACATATATATACACATATATACACATATGTACACATATACATATACATGTATGTGTGTATATATATGTGTTGGCATACTCATACTGGCATTTTTCTTGGTGAATTGTGTAAATTACAAAATAGATGCTGTTTGATACACATAAAACTATCCAAAGATGCACAAGAAAATATTTATTAATTTTTTCCACTACAGGCAGTGCATTTCTACACCTCTGAAGTGAATACTTTCGCTATCTTGGCATGTTTTATTCCATAAACTTTTCATGTTTCATTGATGCACATATGCCCACATAAAGTTTGGTAGGGGCATGACACTTGGATGCTTCTTTGATTTTTCCTTAGGCCAGATGATTAGTCTCTATTACAATACCTCTAGTGAACCTTGACTAGTGTTATTATGTAAAAAATATTGAAAATAAGCATCCAAAAATGCTCAACATTACTAATCACTTCAGGGTAAATCACGGCATCTTTCTTTGTGTGTTCCTGTGCACATGTCTATGTTCTCCGGTTCTAATTTTTTTCCTTTTTGAGACACGATCTTGCTCTGTTGTGGCCTTGAATTCATGGGATCAAATGATCCTCCATTCTCAGCCTCCCAAGTATCTAGGACCAAATTTGGCTATTTCTTTTTTCTTTTCTTTTCTTTTCTTTTTTTCTTCTTTTTTGTAGAGACAGGGTCTGGTTATATTGCCCAGGCTGATCTCAAACTCCTGGGCTGAAGTGATTCTGCCACCTTGGCCTCCCAAGGTGCTGGGATTACAGGCATAAGCCATCACACCCAACCTCCAACTTTATATTGTGGAACATTATCATGTTTCTTAGTTTTAATTAAGCAAGGTGTGGTGGCTTGCACCTGTAGTCCCAGCTACTCAGGAATCTGAAGGAAAGGATCTATTGAGTCTAGGAGCTCTGAGTCCATCCTGGGGAACATAGCAAGATCCTGTATCTACAAAAACAAAAACAACCCACTAAGTTAATTATCCTTAAGTATCTTTGTCATTTATTTGCTCATATCTGAAGGAAAAGTATCTCAGAAATACTTAAACCCTCACTGGCAGAGCAAAACTTTGCCTCCCTTCAGAGTGCATTTCCCCCCACAATTTTGAATATCTAAACATTTTATAAAATGAAGTCTCCTTGTAAGTATTTATATTTCTATTAAGATTTCATTTTACAGTTTTCTTGGACATTTGCATTTTACATTTTGTGAATTTGCTATCTTCTTTGACTTTTATACATTTATTGAAACATTTATCCTTATTTTATTGATTACAGGAACTCTTTATGTAAGAATAATATTGACTATGTTGTGTATGCTTTGCATTTTTACATTTTGCATGTGGCGCTAAATCTTTTTCTTCACAGTTGCTAGCTTTGTCATTAGACTTACATTTTTATTCTATGAGCCATGCTGTCTCTAAAAATCTGAATATGGATTACATGTTGAATGTGTAAATTAGAAGCATGACTAAGTTCTACAAAATAGTGATATGTTTATATTTTGAGTTTTGGTGGTCTTGGTGCTTTTTGTCTGCTTTTACGGAATTATTTTGGTAATTGGACATCTTTTAAAGGTCTCTCATGGACTTTATATCATTTATAACTACTGTAGAAGGCATAATTTACTTCAGGATTTGGTTGATATGCTGTTTTAATTATTCTAAAAGGCTCCAAAAATGAGTATTTGTATAATGTTTGAAATAATCTTTGACTACTCTGATATAAAGTTAGGAGTATCCTGCAGGACTGAGTTTATATGAAAAATTGAATTTATTGCCTTCTTAAAATGGATGATAAGAAAAGAACTTTATTATCAATGTTATTTAAATTTACTTTTCATAATTTTTAAGAATTTAAGCATATTTGTATTCTTCATAAGATAAAATCCCACAAGAAATCCAAGCTTCTGCTTATAAAACTTTAATCATGCATTTTATTAGACTCTTGTTTTGCCTTTCAACTTGCAGTCCTTTCTTGTACTTAACTGTCTGTGAATGTGAACCTTCATGAACTAACATAATTTTCAAGTAGAATATCATTTTATAGACTAGAAGAAAAGACATTTTGTTGCCCTCCCCAGTAATTTTACAGAGTGAATATACATTAAATATAATTTGAAGCTTAGCATTTTGTTTCCTTTCTTAGAAAATAAAAATGGAAAATTCCATAATCATTAAGCTTTTTGGAGAGATCTTTATTAGACAAGATTGATGACAACCTTATTTACAATCAATAAAATATAAATAAGTTTATAGATATTTTCTTTATCATAGCTATTTATGGTAGCATTTCTGACTTATAGTAATCATCGATAAAGTATTGGTGGACACCTTTTGGGTACAAGGATTGCACTAGGTTCTGGGAAGACTACAGAAACATCTGAAACCTGGCTTCAGTGGGCTTCATATAATTACAAATTCATAAAATCAGTTGGCCTAATACCGTCTGAATAAACTTTTCTTTAAAAAAAGAAAAAACAAAAACGTTATATGTAAACAGGGACTCTGGGAAGACGTGAAGAGTTGGTAGTCTCCACTCTCATAGAAAACAAAGCCCGAAGCAGCAGGGGTGGGAGGAGTCCTAAAGAAGAAAATGTGGAAGAAGGCTCTTGGAATATTGTTATCAACTTTTTAATTTAATTTTAGCCATGACTACTTGTATTATTTATTTTAAAACCTAATTTTTAAAAAAGAAGTCAAAAGTGGTATTTTTCCATTCTTATGTTCAATATGTCCAGCTTTCTGGCTCAAGGATTTTAATCTGACTATAATTGTGAACATATCCTTTTCTGTATCTGCCCATCCCCAACTATTACACAGCTCCACACAGGAAGAAAGATAGCCCTCCATAAACGTTCTAGAGATTTGCCACTGCTTTGGGTCTAGATTGGTCTCATGTCTGAATCAGTGGAGAAATGCATAATTTAAAAAGTGATTTGATCTTTAACAAAGTGCCAGGCTTTGGAGAAACCTTGTGTACTGTCCTTACACACACAGGTGGAGATGAGTGTGAACTTTACTGAGGATGGTCTCTTCAGTAGGAGCCATTAAGTTGAACATCAGAGAGAAAATAAAAATATCTTTGAACTTTCCAGAAATGGTTTTAGAATTCCCTTTAAAGCAGTTGTGTAGCAACACAAAAACTTATAATTGCCCTCTAGGAATGTGTTAAGTAGGGTTCTCTCTATAGAGCTGAGCATGTTCACCTTACGCAGATGTGTTCAATAAGCCTGAAGACGATAGACTCAGAATATTTATATATAGATATAGATATACATACACACGTATATTTTTGTATATGTGCATACATATACATAAACATAGTATATACATGTATATGCAATACATGCACTTACTCTCTATTTCTAAAGTTTCCCTTTAAACTTATTATTTTCTTTCAAATGCATATGATTACCTCAACCATTAAATGAGCTTCTGATTCTGCAAATAGATAATAGAATAAACTATTCAGAAAGGTCTAGAAAAATCATCTTAAAAGTGATTTAAGAAACCAGATAAAGATATATGGGGGAAGTTAAACACCCCTGTTAAACATTATTGTTTTGTAAGATAGCTGGAAAAGTCCACCTTAATAGCTCATTGCTCAAAATGCTTTGAAAATTTTGAAACATACGGCTGGATATACAGTGAGCTAATGAATATAGTTTCTAGTCCTAGATATGCAGGCTGAACCACAATGTGAGTAGAAAACTAGCAACCAACTGCTGAGTGCCTCTTGTGTACTAAGCATTCCGCCAAGTAGTCTTTGGGCATAAGAAGATATGACACAGATCCAGGCCTCAAGGACAGGTAGGGAAAAAGAGAAGAAGCAGGCAATTGCTAACAAGGCCAAAGAGCTGTTGAGAAAGAGGAAGACAAGGGGCCCTGAATAAAGAATGCAACAAAGATGAGAGAATTGGGGAGGGAGTAGTGAGGGGAGAGTATGAGAATGGGGGAGGGAGTGGTGAGGGGAGAGTATCTGACAGGAGGTAGTAAATGTGCAAAGGTCTGGAAATAAGCAGGGGATGGGGAAAGGGAAGTGAATTATGTGACTGAAGATGGTGGGTACAAAGGAATCTGATGCTGGATGGGAGAATCCATATAGGTCTTGAGTATTTTGCTCATGTGGTTAGATTTATCTTAAGGGCAATGGAAACATATGGAAAGATTTCTGATTGTGGCTTGTGAGCTGTTTAATATTAGCCAGCTATGTCAACCTCTAATCTTCAATTCCTTAATTTTTTTCTTCATCTTTGTAGAGCTTTAGGAGGTACAAGTGCAGTTTTGTTACCTGGATATTTCCCGTTATGGTGAAGTCTGGGCTTTTAGTATAACATCACCTGGATAGTGTACATTACACCTATTAAGTAATTTCTTATTCGTTTGTAAAACAATGATAATTACTTTATCATAGGATTTGGTGTCTGTTTGAGGGTGAAAAGTAGAGGAGAGAGATTCCAGAATAATCAGGCACAGCTTTGGGTGTTCTGGGAAATAAAGTAACAGAAGATCCCCTCCTAGCCTTCATGAGAAGCCTAAAGCCAGTTGGAAAGGTTAAGCTAGCTAAACAAACCAAGACATCCCAAATGTCACAAATATTAAAATATTCTATGTACTTTTTCATATCCAATTTTCATTATCTATAAAAGGTACATAACAGCAACTAGTCCCTACATAGTTCTCATGAATTATGGCGTGATCGATATAACAATATCTAGTGATCAATATAACAATGTCTAGTGATCAATATAACAATATCTAGTGATACATTGAAATTTCTTTGGCAGTAATCTCTAGAAACATAGACATCCCTCTGTGGGAATAGGATGATGTCCATTTGTGATGTGTTTTATGTATTTTACTTTCTTCTGTGCTTCTACACCTTGCCGTTCATGCTTTCTTCACAGCCAGGCAGGGAGAAACTTAAAAACAGAAGCCATGTCTTCTACATTTTGATCACTCAGACCCTTAGTTTTTTCTCTATGTTATCTGAGTTTTAAGCACAAGAAATGCAATTGAATGTGCATAAAATATAAATTATCTAACTTCCTATCAAAATGTTTTATAAGCTTTCCACTGAGATTCATGATTTTTTCATTGACCACTGCAATGGACAGAATTATGTCCTTTCGAAATTCATATGTTGAAATCCTAACCCCCAATGTGACTGTATTTGGAGAAAGGCCTTTCTTTAAATGAGTAATTAAAGTTAAATAATGTCATAATGAGGGCCTGCCTATCCAATAGGAATAATGCCCTTTTAAGAAGAAGAGTTACTGGAGCACTCTCTCCACCCTTGCACAGAGAGAAAAGGCCATGTGAGAACACAAAAGGTGTCATCTGGAAGCCAGAGAGAGGACCCTCACTAGAAGCCAACTTTGCTGGCACCTTGGTCTTGCACTTCCTAATCTCCAGAGCTATGAGAAAGTGCATTCGTGTGTCTAAGCCACCCAGTCTGTTGTATTTTGTTATGGCAGTCCAAGAAGACTAACACAACCACAGAAAAAGTAGATGCTGTATGCATTACAGAACAATCACTAAAAATAGAACGACTGCTAAAAAGATTCTTTGGTCTCTTTTATCAAAAATGAGCAACAATGAAGACATATATTATCAACATTGCTTACATATTGGTAGCACAAATAATCTTAGATTTCTAGGAGTGTAAAAAAATTCCCATTTACAATAGCAGTGGATCAAAAATAATTTCTCATTTACATAATAGGTCTTGTGTAGTTCTTAGATCATTAAAATTTGATGTCCTTTCATCTTATTTTTGTTCACTGTCATCCCTTTATTTAGTAATTACTAAGTGTAAGGTATGATTTATAGTTTAGGTCTTATGTTTACAAATGACCTATATCAATTTTAATAGTAAATATATCATTAACTATGATTAAATTGTATTTTTTTAAATCAATTCTCAGACATGCTCTATGAATTCAATTTACTACAAACAAGCATGTATATCTTCACACACCATCAATTCAGATTTATTTGGAAATGGAAGAAAACATATACTTCAAAATTGATATGGCTTTTTTCCTTTTATTTTTTGCATAGGCTTTAATTTTATTTTTTACAGAATAATATGTGATATTAGCTGCTATTTTTTGAGCATGTACTATTGGCCAAATTGTACCTATCCATTTCTTTGGGGTTAGTGGCTCATCTACCTCAGACTTGGGTGTTCAGTCTCTTCCTACTTTAGCTTGCTGGTAGATCAACCATGTTGAGCTTTAGGTTTAGGCTCTTTGCCATAAATGGGAAGTAGTTATAATAAAATATGTTAAGATAATATTTGTCTTTTTATTGCAATGTGTAATTCTTATTTTGAATGGAGTTCTTTTGAATTTACGTCATTGCCTCTGCCTAAGTAGCAGTCCTTAAATTTTACATATATCTGTAATTCCCCTTATTAACAGGACTCCTCAGTCATACACATTTAATGAAAATAGTCATAAAAGAAGTGCCTTAGGTAAGTTTGTATTGATTATCCTCTACAATGTAATTACCAAATGAGTCATACTGAAATGAGTTAAGAGTTTTTTGTATGTAGGGTTTTGATCCTAAATGTAGGATACAGGTGTGTAATATAAGGCAGAATTAAATCAAGAAAACTATTAAATCCCACCTATTAGGTGCTTCTTCCCATTACTATGCAGATTTTTTATCTTAGTTACTTTCGTCAGCTGAAACTCTGGTTGTCATAAGGTATGCAGAATTATGTGCAAAATATGTTTAAAAGATTCTGTTGAATATTTATATGAATTAGAAGAAGAAGAGACAATGTAAGTTCAGGTTGTTTGTTGGTAGCAAAATGATTCGTTATTTCAGTTGGGAGTTAGAACTGGTAATGGAAATACAAGTTGGATTGGTGGTAGGATAGGTTTATTTATTACACAGATATTTATTTGAGAGTCTACTGTGTGCTGGGCCCTCCCTTTCCTTTCTCCCTTCCACTGGAGAAAATAATGTGAGCATTGCTTTGCATATATTATTGAGATGATGATGAGTCTAATTTTTCTTTCTTGGACAAATGAAGTAGAGGCCCCCGAGGGAAAGGCAAAGTCTATGTACTAATACAGACCATTAAAAAGGTAATCTAAAAATATAATTTTAATTATCCCTAACAATCTAAGCAAGGTGAATTGACAGTCTGTGACTCACAAGGAGAACTACTGACAATGATGGAAAGCTACCCAAGAGGACATTTTATGCCAAAGTTGTCCTGAAGTAACAGAAGTAGACATCATCCCAGAAGGAGTTTGACTCTGTGATAAGACTCAAACCACATTAGACAGAAGTGTTTTAAACAAAGTCAGCAAGAATTAGGATCAGTTATGCTTGCCAATTTCTAAAGACTAGGGAGCAATGTATGCCATTTCTTCATACACTTTTAAATAAATGTTTTTCTGATTTTTTATTCAATGTATCTTGGTGCGATCATTTCAGTAACTTTATGTAGTAAGGTATGGACTCATTTTTATTTTAAGTCTAGTGTATTTGAGCAAGGAATCACTAAAGGAGTAGAATTGCTGGATTACCAAACAATGCTTGGTAATTTGAGGAACTACCAGATGGTGTTTTAAAACAGTGACACAACTTTACATTCCACCCGTGGTGTAGGAGTGTTTGTATTTCTCTGAGATTACAGTGAGTCATTATGTATATATGTGCAGGCAGGTAGAATGCAAAGAGGGAGATTTTTCTTATTTTTAAAACAATAAAATAATATATGACATTCTTGACTCAGAAGATAGCAGTGAATGAGTTTTTCTCCTTCCTATTAGGTTGGTGCAAAAGTAATTGCAGTTTTTGCTCTTAAAAGCAATGGCAAAAACACAATTATTTTTGTACCAACCTCATTCCCTTCCATGTAAACGGAGGAACAATTCAGTTCCCATTTTCCACTGTAAGCCTTTTCGTTTAATGGACAATTTATGCCTATCAGTTATCTCCCATAAAATCAAGAGCATTTGTATGATTGTGACTTCATTTTGTGAGACAAGGTCTCTCTGTTACCCAGGCTGGGTGCAGTGGTGTGATCTCTGCTTACTGCTATCTCCGCCTCAGTCTCTCAAGCAGCTGGGGCTATAGGTGCACACCACCACACCTGGCTAATTTAAAAAAAATTTTTTGTAGAGTTGAGGTCTCACTATATTGCCCAGGCTGGTCTCGAACCCCTGGAGTCAGTAATCCTCAGCCAGGACAAAGTTCTGGGATTACAGGCATTAGTTACCACACCCAGCCAATGTGACTTTTGTCTTAAATTCTGTCCATACCTCTTCATTCTGCCAATTGTGACTTTTTTTTACTTCTCCAACCTACTCCAGTGTACACTTGAGGGTGTTACTGGGTAAGCAGCCATGACACATCATTCAGACTCTGAACTTTGTACAGTGAGCAAGTGACACCTAACCTGCAGAGTTGTCACCAAGATTAGACCCAGTGAAATAGTCCATGTTCAAGGCAACTCCAGCTCAGTGCCTAGATATACAAATACTTTATAAGTGGTATCATTATCGTTGTTTTTTAATACATTGTTATGACACGCATTCTCCGTGATTACTCAAACTCAGAATAGCAAGTTTCATTCAGATCATGTGTCATAAGTTTGATGCTTGGCTGAGGTCAGTGACTTTTCATATCTGCTAATATTTTAGAAAAACTCAAGGTGGAGGAAAAAAATCTGTGATAAAGATTCATACCATAGGTATTATAATTATAAGGAAAGACATTAGAACTTAATTAAGCAAGACAGTAAGATTTATCATAGCATATGTGATCATGAACCAAATTGTGGAAGTGGGAGTAGAGCAATAGTAGTGAGAGAAGATGAGTGATGTCTGGTAGTGGCAATAAGCTGTACAGCCTAGTTGTCTGGGTTTGAACCAGGGTCTGGAACATGTGAAGCATTCTAGAAATATACACTATTATTATTTAAGAAAAATAATTTGAGCTAGAAATACTACAGACTTTCTTGAGGGGAGCTCAAGAATCATAGTATCATTATTTATACCTTGCCAAATGCTAAGAAAAATGTCAACATTGTGAGTTATTAAGAAAATAACCCAGAAAATAAGTATTCACAATTAAGTTAGCTTTGGATAAGAAGGAATATTAATCACTCACATATGTAATACATATGAAAACTGTCAAAATAAGTAAATAGGATTTAGTTTAATGAATATGGCCTCAGTGTTGCAATATATTAAACCTAGTCATCAGCCTTAAGCCCTTTTTCTTATACCTTACATTAAATCCGTAACAGTTCAATCTCCAAAATATATTTCAAATCTGTCCACTTGTCTTCATTCTGACTTCCCCCACCTTATCTCATCCCCCATCCAACTGCTCTTATTCATAACCTGGACTAGTCCTAAAACCTCCTAACTTGTCTCTCTTCCATTCTTGCCTCTCTATAACCCATTTTCATCCAGTATGATCTTGTGAAGAGGTTAATCATGGGATGCACCTTTGTAGAAACTCTCAAAGGACTTCCATTTTTTCTTAGACTAAACTACAATCTCCCTATCACATCCTACAAACCACTGTGGGATTTGGTTTGTCTTCACCTTTCTAACTTCATCACATTCTGCCACTATTCACTAGGCTCTATCAATACTACCTCCTGCTCTCTCCTTAAATGCACTAAACAATTCCCAGTCTCAGGATATATGGGAAGCTCCCCGTATGTCTAGCATTCTCTTCTCTCAGTTCTTCTTGTGGCTGACTCTTCATCTGGATCATAGCCCAAATGCTAAGTTTTTATGGGGGTTGTCCTTGTCCATTCTGATTAAGACCATCTCTCATAGTTACTGTTATGCAGTTATTTATTTTCCTTTGTATAACTTATCACAGTCTGTTATTATCTACTTATTCATTAACTGTTGTTTTTTTGTCTCCCCGGTGAAATATAAACCCCACTGGAGTGAAGTCCTTATTTTATGTACTATTTTACTTACTATGTCCCCAAAAACACATAAATAAATTTTGAATGAATGATTTGTTGCCATTATCATCCACATTGATGTTCTCATAACAGACATTTATTGGGCACCCATTATGTGCCAGGCACTTTGCACAATGCCTTGATTTCTCTTTTCATAGTCTCAATATATTATGGAGATACTGTTTTTAATATTTGTTTTTCTCCCCACTTTAAAGATGAAGAAACTGAGGCTCCTTATTATCATCATTTTCATCATCATCATCATCATGCCAGAAAGTAGAACTTGAATTGACATTGTTTTCCTTTCTCATACCATGGTCAGAGGAAAGAATAGGGGGCCCTTGGGTGCAAAAAAGAATACCAGGATAACCCAAATGAGCTGGTCAAACAAGTAGATTATCAGAGATTCTTCTGTCAAACAAAAAATAGAACGTTGTGCAATTTTGTGTAATCTTTGTGTAATGTGTATTTCTCAATGTGTGGTCTTCAGACCGGCAGCATTGACATCATCCGTGAGCCTCTTAGAAATGAAAATTCACTGGCCTCACCTCATCCTGCTGAAACAGAATCTGTAGGGTTAGGGCCCAGGAAACTGTGCCTTAATAAGTCTTCCAAGTGATTCTTAAACACTGCTTTGAGAAAAGGAAGACCATCTGGTGGTAAGTAAAGGAAATGGAATATTAACAAGAGTAAGGCAAGACATTTATATTCAGAAACCAAACCAACCAACAAAAGTAGGTTTAGTAGGCCTTGTATAAAATGATGGATCTGTTATTAAAATTGGAGTATAAGGGAGGGGCATCATGATAAGGAAGAACAGTCGAGGCAGAGAATAGAGTAAGAAGTCAGAGTAGGGGTAGATAGCCTCCAGGCAGACTTGATCTTCTTGTCTCAACCACTTTCACTCAAATTCTTGAAATATCCCTTGCGTACATAAGATTAGTAACAGAACATGAAATTGGACTAAGCCCAAAGTAGAACAAAAGTAGCTCCACCATGATTCTAGTTATGCTGACTGGTAGAATGTGCTCCCCTGGAGGATGGGCCATTATGACTGCACTGAGACAGATCTTTAAGTTTGCAGATGACCCTGAAGCTGTTTTAGCTGGGGAGACAAGAATATTTAGTAAAGCTATGTGAATGGGCAAAATAATAGCAGATAAATTTCAGCTGTGGAAAGTGTAATGCAATATATCTAGGGAAATATAATCCAAACTATGCTGATATGATGTAGTACTCTTTCTGCTATCACTTATTTCTAGAAGAAAAGATATCTTAAATGATGTCAGCTATCCCTTGAAGACAGTCCAATGGAGTGTGGCAGTTCAAAAGGTCAATCAAATGCCAGAGATCACCAGGATAAAACTGGAGAAAAGCAGAATTACAAGATGTTGTTATATGTTTGAACAGAGTAATATTTTACTTGGAGTAGAGTTCAAAGTTCTACTCAGTACATTCTGGTAAGGTCATAAGGCAGTTGGAAAGGCCTGAAAGGTTGACTGAAATGATCAAAGGAATGAAATATTATAGTAAGACCAGATGAGAAATTTTCAGCACAGAAAAATGATGAGTGAAAAGGGACACAATCAAATTCCTGACCATGGAGGATATTAGTAACTGAAACATGGACTTGTTCAACAAATTCAAGAATACTGTATCTAGGAGAACTCTCTTGAAGCTTGAAGGTAATTTTAGGACAAAGAAAAAAAGTTTAAGTCTTTTTAATATAGCCTATAGTAAATTTACTGATTCTGTTCCCTTCTAGAGGGTTCATGAACTGGAAAGATAATCAGGAACAAAAAAAATATATATTTATGGAAGATGAGATTCAAAATGGTTTATAAAAGGGAATCTGTAGATCATTATGGATATTTTAGTGTTTAATAAAGATATTACTCAGGGCAATATGAAAAATTGTGCATCTTTATAAAAAACAAAGTCCAGGAATTGATGACTGATACCGTATTATAGTTTTTAAATATTCTTTAACATACATATATACACGTTTGTGTGTGTGTGTGTGTGTCTATATATATACACACCTGTATGCATATATGTAAAAATGCACTCATATATATACACACACATATATATGCATATACATGTATACATTTATGTTTGCTTTCCTTTTAAAAGGAAATATTTTGTCATTAAAGAAACATGTAAGCATTATAGGTAAATTTGAAAATA
Source organism: Pongo pygmaeus (assembly GCF_028885625.2). Taxonomy (NCBI): domain Eukaryota; kingdom Metazoa; phylum Chordata; class Mammalia; order Primates; family Hominidae; genus Pongo; species Pongo pygmaeus. Next base: position 67,810,788 of record NC_072390.2, read on the forward strand.
CAGAAAAGTAGAAAAAAATTACATGTAGCTTCATTCACCAAAGAGACTACTATTAATATTTCACTGTACTACTTATATGTAGTTTATATATTTCATATTTTCTGATTTTTTTTATTTTATTTGTTTTTTTCTTTTGAGATGGAGTCTTGCTCTGTCACCCAGGCTGGAGTGCAGTGGTGTCATCTTGGCTCACTGCAATCTCTGCCTCCCAGGTTCAAGCAATTCTCCTGCCTCAACCTCCCGAGTAGCTTGGATTACAGGCACCTGCCACCATGCCCGGCTAATTTTTGTATTTTTAGTAGAGATGAGGTTTCACCATGTTAGCCAGGGTGGTCTAGAACTTCTGAGTTCACGTGGTGTGCCACCTTGGCTTCCCAAAGTGCTGGGATTACAAGTGTGAGCAACTGTGTCTGGCCCATTTTCTGATTTTTAAAAGTAATTACTGCCTGCAGGATTTTGCCACTAATTATGTAAACTGTTGGTTTAAGATAGGTATTTTTTAATCACAATAATATGAAAATACTAATATAATGTGAAATCCAGTTTATCCGTGTTTAGGGTTTTTTATATATTAAAATTAATTTAGTCTATACATCTTTTGTTTTCGTCTTAATCTGGTTTAATATTCAAGTTTGTTAAACTCATGAAGTAACCACTTTTCTAATACATTATTTCTGTAAATATCCCATTTTATTTCTAATGCCTTTTGTTTTATATTTTAATACTATTTAGTATGGAAAGACTGTTTTAGGTGTGTCTCTTAATAGCATGTGGGTGCCTCCTATGTTTGTTCATATCTAACTGTATTAGTCCATTTTCATGCTGCTGATAAAGACATAACTGGGACTGGGAAGAAAAAGAGGTTTAATTGGACTTACAGTTCCACATGGCTGGGGAGGCTCAGAATCATGGTGGGGCAAAAGGCACTTCTTACATGGCAGCGGCAAAAGAGAATGAGAGAGATGCAAAAGCACAAACCCCTGATAAAACCATCAGATCTTGTAAGACTTATTCACTACCATGAGAACAGCATGGGGGAAACCTCCCCCATGATTCAAATTATCTCCCACCAGGTCCCTCCCACAACACGTGGGAATTATGGAAGTACAATTCAACATGAGATTTGGGTGGGGACATAGAGCCAAACCATATCACTAACCAATTTGAAATACTTTGCCTTTTCCAAGGAGGGTTTGGCTTATTCATATTTGTTGTCACATACAAAATAATTATCACGAGATATTTGAAGCAAACAGGGACTGGCTTTGAATATTGATACTGTTTATTAGCTATATTACAAAGTTGTATGAAGATTTTAATTTAATAGTAGATATAAAATACTTAATAAAATGCCTGCCACAGAGTATGCATTCAAATTATTGTGATTATTTCCTCTTTGTTATTTATACCTCTTTTATTTTAATGCCATTTTGATGTTTGTTTGTATCTTTACTATATAGTTTTTGTTTTAATTTTAGTGGCAACTCAGAAGATAGAAGCGCTATTATAAATTTTACAAGCAATTGACTTTAGACTGATAGAAATAGGTGTTTAAATGTATGAAAGGCTGATAGAGAATTTAGAATGCCATTATTTCTGCTGCCTCTTTCTCCTTTGGATTTCATTAATAATAGTACTTTCATGCCAGGTAAATTTTCTTTATGTAGAGTTGTTTTTGAAATTTTCCTTTGATTTTTCATCCTATCTGCTGTAATTACTGTGCATATTTAATCATGTCCATATAAGCATGTTAATTGTTCAGTGACAGAAGTAGAAGGTGACATGCCAAGAGAATAACTGATGTTTAGTGAACTATTTGAAGAGTACATCTGAGAGTTCAAGGGTACAAACAGTAAAAATGTTTTGTAATCTCTATATCACTGTGTTTTTTTTAATTGATGCATGAAAGCACTTTCTGCATCATTTACACAAGGACCATATGTATTTACAGTTAAAATTTAAATATTTTAGGAATGAATGTTTCACATTTATTTTTATTTTCTGTCATTCATAAAAACTGTAGAGGATATTCTGAGTTTATGTTGTAAATTGTAATTTTCCAAAGGACTGGCAATTGATGGTTTTTTTGTTTGTTTTGTTTTGTTTGGATGGAGTCTCACTCTGTCACCCAGACTGAAGTGCAGTGGTGTGATCTTGGCTCATTGTAGCTTCTGCCTCCTGGGTTCAAGTGATTCTCCTGCCTCAGCCTCCTGAGCAGCTGGGGCTGCAGGTGCCTGCCACCACACCCGGCTAACTTTTTTCTTGTATTTTTAATAGAGGCAGAGTTTTGCCACGTAGGCCAAGTTGGTTTCGAACTCCTAACCTCAAGTGATCTGCCTTCCTCAGCCTCTCAAAGTGCTAGGATTACAGGCATCAGCCACCACCTCTGGCCTGACAACTAGTGGTTAATGAAAATATCAAAGTTTGACAACTAACCTTGGTTTTAAATAGTAAAATAAAAAATCATTCTAATAACATTTCTCAATCTCACTTTACACAAGGAATAAGAAAAGTGATGGAAGAAGAGATGCTCCCTGGTAATGTGATGCTTAAAATTCATGTTTGCCTCTTATGATGAGAATATTTTGGAAATCTGAGAAGATAACTTAGGATGTTAGATCTGAGGGATTGTCTATACTTTGTAGGAAATGATACTTCGAATTCCAGAGTTCAGTTAAGGCTGAAAGTTAAAGGCAGGATCACTCAGGACCTGGAACTGCAGCACTGTTTCTGCATCCAAAATTGGCTGTGCAGTTGCTGCAAATAAAATCTGAGCCTAAAGGCACAATATTTGTCTGAAGAAGCCAGAGAAGTCCCAGTTTTTCTGTAAGAGTTTTACAAGCAAAAGCATATAGAAAGCCGTGATAAGTGACAGGAGAAGGAGTGGGAGGTAAAAAAATGTATTAAAAATAAAAAGCAAAAGAAGTCTATAGCACTGGAGCTTTAAGAGTAGTCTCCAGACCAGAAACAGGATCACATGGGAATATGTTAGAAATGCAAAATTTTGGATATCTTCCCCCTTCTACCCCAGAGCTACTGAAAATAAACTATTCAGGAAAAGAATCAGCAATCTGTTTCCTGTGGATTGATTCTGATACAGGAGAACCACTGGGCTGTAGATTTGATCAAGGGTCATTTAGTGTGTGGATTAACAACCTCATCTCCCACTGAAGGCTCTGTTTTATTACATCATAAGTTGGTATTTATGATAATAAGAAAAGAGTATCCAAAGTTTTAGTTTAGTTGTCTATTTATTTTAGTCTAGTCTGTTTATGAAGGCAGATAAATCATATATCTCAAATAGATTCTCATCAACTTTCTTGGGGGCATTTGAAGTGGTAACCTTCAGCTGTCAAATCCACTTGTGTTCTAAAATACTCAATTTCTCCATAATACGGGATAAATATCATGTTACCATATGGTGACGTGCCATTTATAAATGAAGACCAGTCACACATTCCTGCTAGATTTGACAATTATCCTCCCAAGTAACCTCTAAAAATAATTTGACAATTATCCCCCCAACCTATTGTTGGGTGCTATTGTTTCCTTTAAAAATAGGAACTTAGGTTTTAACAAGAAAAAATACCTTTCTAAGATTTATATGAACAATGCTTAAGATAGATGGTTTTTATAGAAAGGTAAATGTGTTATGTTTTTTTCTAAACACATTTTTCTACACTACAAAAATTTAATAGTGAAAATATATGAACACAGTCTGCCTTCTGAAAGAATATTATAAATTATTCCTAGACTTAAATTTACATAGTTGTTAGAGGAAATAAATATGCTATCTGGCATATTAGAGAGGATATCTAAAATTACAGATAACTAGAAGTTCATTTCTAGAACATTAGACGTTTTCATTATTTCTATTATTGCTTTATTGTTGCTCTTAAGATATGAAATAAATTTTTAGAATGCCCCTAAATGCCTTTAATCAAATTACAAAAAAGAGCACCAATTCATCTGACTTGATGCTGGCACTGCCAGTGTGCACTGGCTTAGAGAGTTGAGCTGAAGACTGGATGTCAGCTCCACTTGTCCCTGGGCAGAGACCTCCGTGCAGTGCACAAGCTGACACAGCCTCCCCCGAGCTGTCCACTACTTGTCAACCATGGGTTACAAACTGACAACCTAACGTCCAAATGTAGCCCACAGGCTTTGTTTGTTTTGGCCTAGTAAGTAGAAATAGCTTTAATTTGTGGCCAGTAGTTTTGAATTAGAAAATTTTGCAGAATCATCTGAATTCCTTTGGAAAACTAGAAGACATGGCAACCTGGAGCTTCCATTCCTGACTAGTAACAATTGGCCGGGGCTAAGGGGCAACTTTCCTGCTAGAGGAACATGTGCTCTTCAGGTCACAGTTCCCCTGTCTTTGTTTGTATTCATCTGGCATCTGTGAATATCTAGGTTTACAATTTGGTATGACTCAATATAGTAATCACCTCTTCCATTTTTCTCTCCAGGTAGGTTTAACAACTTTTTAAACTCTGTGTCCACTGAATCAAGTACAGATTTACATAGCAGCATCTGTAACAACTAATTGTACCTATTTGTTTCCAGCCTTTTCCCTACAAGACAGTAAACTTCTGACGACCAGAGACCAGCCTCTTAATCCATCTCTGTAATTCCAGTGCTTATTACGTTGAGTTGCATGATAAACATTTGTTGATAAGTGAAATGAACTATTTTTTAGAAAAATGTATGGTGGAGGTAGAGAAGCATACTTCCTATTTCCCTTCTGTACTACGTAGGTATTGCCGCAATAATACTAACACACTACCTAAAACTCAGAGACTTAAAATGACATTTTTTTTTTCTCAAAATGATGGGTCTTTGGGTTGGTGGCAGTTCATCTGGGCTATGGGATTTAGATCGTAGATTGGATTCAAGTCTACCCTGTGTGCTTCTTCTGGGTCATAGACAGGAGGGACTACAGCTACCCGAGGCATTTTCTTTCCATGATGATAGCAGAAATTCAAGGGAGAAAGCTCCACAATGCAAACACATTTCAGCTCTGCTTACATTCCATCTGCAAACATCCACCTTGGCCAAGCCCAAAGTCCAGGGGTGGAAAGTACCTTTCACCCACCTTGAAAACTTAGCAAGAATGTTAATGCAGGCATATGAAGAATTGTGATCAATAATCTAATCCAGGGCCAAAATTAGGGTAAGGCAGGTGAGGTGCAAAATTTAAGAGGTGCCAAAAATCTCATAATAGAGATACATATTTTAATACTTAATTTTTGAAAAGAAAAATTAATGCAAACATCCATAATATACAAATATTAAAGACAGACCACCCATCTGCATGGCTCACCTCACTAACCTCACCTGCTTCATTGCCCTGTTGGGTCTTATCTCAATATCGATCCCAACTAAAACACTCCTCTGAGTGGCAGTTAACAAACTGCTCTTGCTTGTATCTTCAGTCTCTGCATTGGTGTGAATATTTGTATCAAAGCATTAAGAATTCAACTTTCTGGGAGTTTTATTAATATATAATTAAGCTATCCCTAGAAAAACAGGGCTTAGGGCAAGTAGTTTTTAACACAAAACATCTTTAATTTGTAAAAACAAATTATGTAAAAATAACATATTCCACTAGAAGCCTTTTAGAAAAGCTTGCATTTTTTCTTTTACAAAGCAAGCTGTCTATATATTTGTACTAGTCAACTCCTTATACTGTCCAAATCCTGAATTTCATCATCTAAGCAGGACCACTTTGGCATCAGATTTAAGCAAGATATCAATGACTACGAAATTCCCTATAGTTGGACTTGAGGGGTAGTAGGAGAGCTGATATAGCAAAAACTTTCCAGTCCAATTGAGGATGTTTCTATAAACTTTTTCAATGTAACCGATCTCATTACACTCTGTGAAGGTGTAACTACAGGTATTCCACTGCCTCTTGTGTCAGTCAGGCAAATGAAAAGCAATCATATCACTCTTTAAATGTTTTAGTACTTTCCAACTTGGACTTTGGGAAGTGGGCTCCAGTCTGCTCATGGGATACATGTTGACTACCTCTCATGGAATGGGCCGTTCCGTGCCATGCATGCTGCCAGACAGTTGTGCTACTCCTGGCCGCCTGGGTTCCGTGAAGTCCATTCCAAATTCAGGACAACCTCACGGCAACATATTGACATTGCATGTTCAAGAATCTTAAAGGATTCTTACTGAATTTCAAACCTAGAGGAGAGGACACTGTGGTGGTATCAGTAAGGATAGCTGGGACATATTTAAGAAGGACTGAGATGAAGTAAGACCTGAAAGACAAGCGTCAACAATTTCTACCTCTAAAAGGTAGAAAGGCATCTAACCATTTAAAAAATACATTATTATGAACAAAACACAGAAAGATGTATATCTCTGTCAGTGTTCTAGCTAAATAAAATAATATTAGCAGTATGAAAATTTTTCAAAGGGAGATAGTAACTGGAAAATCTGAAAGAATGTTGTTATTGATTCAGGATATATATTTTCAGTATGCTATTCCAAGTGATATCATGACTATTTTATTTTTGTGTACAATAGCTTCATAGGGACTCTGCAGAAGTTATTCCTGAGTCCTATCTTTTACCAATATCATTACATTTAATGAAATCATAAGTTAGTTTCTTATCCATAATTCTATCACAGTGTTGGGGTGCGTGTGTGTGTCTTATTTCCCAAAATTGGAAAATGTAATGAGACAAGGGCTTCTATCATTATGAATGATATTCAACAATGATATTGAATAATGATCGATATCTTTCAAGGCTATCATTTATTGAACATTAGCTATATACCAGATACTGTGCAATATATTTCATGTGAATTTATGTTTTTCTTCATTACAACCCAGTATACATCCGTATCCCTATTTTACAAATTAGAACACTTAGATTGAGAAAGGGTTAAATGGATTGCCTACATCACTGATAGATGTCCAAGTTAGGATTCATGTTCAGCTTATTTCTTCTCCCTCAAAACTGAATCCCTATGGGGCACCCCTGCTTTGGCATTCAGCCTTGAGACTATGTTTCAGCTGCTGTGTAGTTTCCCTTCTTATCACACTAATAAATGCTACATTCTTGAAGGGCTGTCTTGCAGCAGACTTTATTCTTAACATTTACATATATCATTTCCTTTAATCCTCATATATTATGTGTTATTGTTCACCATTCTACAGGTAAGAAAACTAAGGCTCTGAGAGCTTAAGTGTGTTGCCTTGGTCACACAGCTAGGGAATGGCCAAATCAAGGTTCAAACCCAGATCAGTGCAACTCTAGATGTCATGCTGGTAACCCTTATGCAAAGCTATCTCCAGTCATGCCATGCTTCCTCTGTGATACAGCGGGAAACTCACTGAATTAATAGTCACAGATATCAGGTTTTTATCCCAGATGTGGCTATTGCCAAGTCCTGTTTCTTTATCTATAAAACTGTGATTAATAGTCTCTGCCCTGCACAAGTCATATCATTGCTGTGAGACTTCAACCAGAAACAAGGACAGGAAAGCTTGAACTGCAAGCTCTTGTTAAAGTACTGTCAGCAACTTGAGAGGCTAAGACTGCTGTAATGATTTGCTTTGTATCTCACATAAGCCTAGAAGAGTTCTTGACTCTGAAGCTTATCAGGACCCAGCCGGAAAGCAAATACACATAAGCCGTGCTGGTAAAAGAAAAGTGAAGGGCATTTCTTGGAAATGGGAAAAGGCTCCTCCTCCTTCCCCTCCTGCCCCTACTTAGGGGCAGAACCACCCCAAAATGTAATCAAGAAGAACAGTTTGAATGCTCAAGATTTTATCCTTCCTCATTAATATGTTTTCCATTATTTGTATTTCCATTATTTGTTCATTTCTATTTTCCCCTAATTTGTTGCTTCTTGGAGTCAGCAGTGAGTAGGAAACGCCAATGGCTGATGATTCCTCAAAGAGCCCTGAAGATTTAATCTGAAGTTCTGATGATCTAAGTATGTGTGGTAATGAGATGACTGCTTTCCTCTTGCCTTCAGAGTGGTTTTCAGCAGTCCTGGTCTCAGCTCTCTTGAACCTGCAGGGCAGACAGTGGCAACGCTCTTGTCAAGGAGCCAGAGTCTCGGGTTATAACATCTTGTTGATAATAGATTTTGCCTGTTTCTAAAGCACTTCATTTAAAGGTTTGGGAAAATGTAAATATGTTTTTGGCTTTCCTTTTCTAAGCTTCCTCCTCTAACCTCCTTAGTCCCAATTTGAGTTTATTTCCATCACAGAAAAAAGAAGGTAGAAGGCTAAAGCCCCATCAGTAATACAGTAGTCAGGGACATCTCACCTATTTGACAATTATTTCTTGAGGACCTACATACACAGGCACTCTACTAGGTACCAGGGGCATGGTTGGCATTGGAGACATGGTTGGCTGTTTTCTGCCATTGAGAAGCTTAAACTTTCCATTTCTATATTGTTTGGAGGCTGTGATTATCTTCCTGATAATCTACGTGCTCTTTTTATACTTTTCTCCATCAATATTTTTGTCTCTGTCTCCTGATTCATCAAGTTATCCCCCAGAATAGAGGCTTTTAGGGAAATTCCACAGAAACCTAAATTTCCTACTCTCTTTTAATTGAAAACAAACTCTAATTTCTGGATTTACTCTCTCTGTGTCTATACAAACCTGTCCATGGCCATTTTCCCATCCTGGCCTGTGTCATGCAGCCAGGCTGACTCATCATTCCTTGTAATAAATCAACTCTTTAAAAACCATCACCACATTATAACACATCTGAGTATCAGCTCTCTGACAATAGAATATAATTTGATAGCAGAAGGCTCTAAACAAATTCCATTGGTCAAGAGATATATAGATTATATAACTCACACCCAAAGATGTTTAAGTCAAATCAATGTGGCCATGCCGTTTCACTCACCAAGAGAGAAGGGTTACAGTCGGTTACTTAAAAGCCTCCTTATCTTTTACCTTATGGATATGGGCATATCAAGACTTAATATAGGCTGGGCGCGGTGGTTCACGCCTGTAATTCCAGCACTTTGGGAGGCCGAGAGGGGCGGATCACGAGGTCAGGAGATCGAGACCATCCTGGCTAACACGGTGAAACCCCGTCTCTACCAAAAATACAAAAAATTAGCAGGGCGTGGTGGCGGGCGCCTGTAGTCCCAGCTACTCGGGAGGCTGTGGCAGGAGAATGGCGTGAACCGGGGCGGCGGAGCTTGCAGTGAGCCGAGATCAGATCACACCACTGCACTCCAGCCTGGGCGACAGAGCGAGATTCTGTCTCAAAAAAAAAAGTAGACTGAATATATCTCTTTAGCTATGACCACCTTGAAATGGATAACCAGCATTTTCCCCTAAAATTCCAGGTTTTTATTCCAAAGCATCTCCTGGCTTGTTGCTCAGTCCTGCGTTGCCAGCGAGCTAGAAGCCACTGTTCGGTAATGTTTCAGTTGAGAATGCATGGACCTTGAGGGTTAGTTTGCCCTCAATCACAGTGGGCAGGAGTGGCACTGAGATGAGAATCTCCATTTTCAGAGTTCTAGTCCAGAATTTCTGTTACACTAACCTGCCTCCATAGGGCATAAGTACTTTACAAATCTTTTTTTTTTTTTTAACTTTAAAATCTGGAATACATGTGCAGAACGTGCAGGTTTGTTACATAGGTATACATGTGCCATGGTGGTTTGCTGCACCTATCAACCCATCATCTAGGTTTTAAGCCCTGCATGCATTAGGTATTTGTCCTAATGCTCTCCTTCCCCTTGCTTCCCAACCCCTGACAGGCCCTGGTGTGTGATATTCTCCTCCCTGTGTCCGTGTGTTCTCATTGCTCAACTCTCGCTTATGAGTGAGAACATTCTGTTCCTGTGTTTGCTGAGAATGATGGCTTCCAGCTTCATCCATGTCCCTGCAAAGGGCGTGAACTCATTCTTTTTTATGGCTGCATACAAGTCTTTTCAAAATAAATTTAAATTTGGAAAGCAGTATGTAGACTCCTAGGGGAAAAGTATCATTTCAACTTGATGATAGCTAAGTATTCTGGACATGTTAATTAATGTTTTATTCTCCAGATATGTAGTTAGATCTCCAATAGTATTAGGGTCAATATTTTGTCATTTTGCATAAATTGCAAACACATTACAATTTGTGTTATTATTACTAACAGGTGGATAGGCACCTGTGCTTATTTCCATGATAAGGAGAATATAGGCAAGTGTAGAAATTTGCAGTGAATTGTTCAAGGATGCCCAACTAGTATATATGATATGGGGCAGTATTTTCAATGAAGATGTGCGCATTTGCTGGGTCTATAGATGTAGGTAAAATTATTGTGAGGAAGTTTATATGATTTTGTATTAGGGCTAATCTAGCCTTGAAAAAGATCAATCTATATATTATGATCACTTCTTCTCGAACCTGACACACTGTTCATAAAATGTGATCTTTCATATTCCAAATGAAATGCATTTTTTCCCTTTCTGCATGCCTTAAATTGTCCATGTCCTTATTTTCCTTATTTTAATGTTTTCTTTTTCTGAATATTTTCTCAAGTATTTTCAACTTGAAAAGGAGTATATAAACACTAAAAATAACTTCAAACAGTTCAGCAGTATCTAAAATGAAATGTAAATGTCCCCTCTACTAATGTCTTCCTCTCATATGTACATCTTTAAGTGTTTCTCACATATTTAACAATCTACACTTGGAAACTGCTTGATCAAGAAAAAAATGTGTGGAGGGAGAAGACCCCAATTCGAATTTCGATTTTCCTACCATAATGTTAAGACAGTAATTAGATATCTTAGGAATCTCATTTTTCAGTTGTGACGTTGATTACTACTTTCTTATCTACTTATATTCCAGGACTGTTGTGATGATTACATAAAATAGGGTATATAAAAGTGATGAGGAAGTTAGAAAGGCCATACCAATTTAAGTTACTGCATTCATTATATGAAAACCTTTCTACTCAGCTCAAGTACCCCCTTTTGTCTGTATAGCTTTGGCCTTTGTAGTGCTTAGTATCATTTCCATAAGCAGAGCTAATTTACTTGTTTATATGTTGACAATCATTTAAATAATTTCTCACTTATTTAAATCCTATAATAGGCTGGGCATGGTGGTTCATGCCTATAATCCCAGTGCTTTGGGAGATCGAAGTGGGAAGATTGCTTGAGGCCAGGAGTTCAAGACTATCCTGGGCAACATAGTGAGATCCTGTCTTACAAATATTTAAAAATTAGCTGAGCATGGTCACACATGCCTGTAGTCCCAGCTACTCAGGAGGCTGAGGTGGGAGAATTGATTGATCCCAGGAAGTAAAGGCTGCAGTTAGCTATGATTGCACTACTGCACTCCAGCCTGGGCACCAGAGTAAGACTCTCCTGTCTCAAAAAAAAAAAAAAAAAAAAAAAAGCCCATAACATTGCCTTTAATACCTCTCTAATATTCCTTACATCATTCCATGGTATTTTTATCTGTTGTGAATGTTGTGAAGTCAATTACGTCTCTGACTCAATCCCCAAGCAGTAACCAACATCCTTTTTCAAAGAAGACATGCTTATCAAATATTTACATTTTAAATGAATTAATAAACAGATAGGTGAGTTACAGAAATATGTCAAAGTCATTGTGAACTTTCATTCTCAGCGCTTAGATAACAGGTCTTACCAAGACATACAGAAATGTCCATACATCCTCACCCCTTCTCTATGGTTGCCCCACCGCTGTTAGAGCAGTCCCAAACATGAGACATCAATGCACAGCATCGACTGATGGCTTCTCCAGGGCTTTCTGCCTCTGTGACCCAGCCCAAATTCTCCCACAGGATATATTGAGTGATTCCTGCTGAGTTCAACCTGTATCTGCCTGATCCATTTGCTAGTGGAGTCCTTTGGACCTTCCAGGACAGTGGCCTGTCCCTACCCACTGAGTCATTCTAATGTAGCGCTAAGGCAAGAACATGCAGCTTATTCATTTGTATCAGTGACTTTCAAAGCTGCCTGAACAAATGGTTCTGGCTGGATTTATTTCAAAGCATTGACTAGGGCAGGCAGAAAGCTTCCTGCCAGGCGGTTATATTTACCACACAAATTTGTCAGCTTAACCAAACATTTCAGTGTGTTAGCAGGAATTTGAATTGATTGATCTAAAGGGCTCAAACACTATGAAAGAGATGAAGGTGCATCAGCTGACATAACAGTGTCTGCATGAGTCCAAAATGATCACTAAATAAATGTTACTTTTCTGAAAGACTGTGCTGTTATCTTATCTCCCTCCCATACTGGGTTTGCAAAAGCAATCGGAGTTTCATGAGCATTGGAATGTTTAGGCTAAAACACCATGGTGATGTTAGCAGCAATTTTGAGGTGCCCTGATATGTTTAAATTATATAGCAAAAATACTATTATAAACTCCGAGCAAAATTGTGGGACACAGGGATCTTTGAATTCTTACTACAGCTTTCACATCACCTCCATTTATAGTACCTGTGTTCAACTTCCCTTTCAGTAAAATAGGAATTACTCATTTTCATCGTATTGCTGGCACACTCTCTTCATAATCCAAACTTAGGCTTGCAATAAAAATCTTCACAACCCAAATGCCATGAGAATACCTGTGGCTAAGCCTAGAAAATATTAACTGATCGCTCAAGAATATATATAACAATTTTCGGTATACTGGAAAAATATCACTAGTTTTTTTTTTTCAGTATTTTTTGGAGATGAAATAATCATACTGTTTGTAATTGTCTCAACTATTACCAGCTTTATGTAATTTGTCATTTTACTATATTCTACATATGTACTCTAATTTAGTCTGACTTATTTTATTCTGTCAATAGTCACTTGGGGAAAAATTACAGTAGTAAGACAGAATTTTCTGAACATTTAAGATCACATTCAGGCAAGAAACAACATATTTTGCAAATGGGTCTTAGGAATACCCTCAGAGAAGCATAGGGAAATATTTGAGAAAGGTCTTCTGGTTCTGCAAGGATCTTGGAATCTACAAGGCAGATTAATAGCCCAATTATTTCCAAAAAGCTAATGCCAAATTTCGTACAACTGATTATTTAAGAAGCAATTTTTAAAAGCCACATTATTTAAATTAATTGAATAACAATATAAATGGAGCAAATGGAGTTGATTCATTCCTCAGTCTCTTATAAGTCTATTGTGGTAAGTTCATTATAGAGAAGAGTTGTATAAATATTCTAATTTCAATTTCTCTAAGTCATAACTGAATACCAGCTTAAGTTATGTCTGTATGTTTTAAATATTTTTTTAAGGTAATAAACTTTTTACGACTATGTTTAGGTTCACAGCACAGTTGAGCAGAAAGTACAGAGTTCCCATAACATTCCCTATTTTCATACATGCACATCCTTCCTCACTATGACCACCCCACGCCTCAGTGATGCATTCGTGATAATCAATAAACCTATATTGAGACATGATTATCACCCAAGGTCCATAATTTACACTAGGTTTCACTCTTGGTGTTGTACATTTGTGTTATATGGGTTTTGGCAAAGATATAATGATGAGTATCCATTATTATAGCGTCATGCATGATAGTTTCATTGTCTAAAGAATCCTTTGTGCTCTCCCTATTCATCCCTTCCTGCATGCTGTGCCCTGGCAACCACTCATCTTTTTACTATCTCCATAATTTTACCTTTTTCAGAGTACCATATAGTTCAAATCATACAGTATGTAGCCTTTTAAGATTGGCTTCTTTCACTTAGTAATATGCATTTAAGTTTCTGTATGAACTTAGTAGACCACTTTTTTTTTGGCACCAGATAATATTCCACTGTCAAGATTTACCAGTTGATTTATTCATTTACCTATTGAGGGGCATCTTGGTTGTTTCCAAATTTTGGCAATTGTAAATAGAGTTTCTATAAACAACTATGTGTAGATTTTTGTGGACATACATTGTCAATTAAGTTGGGTAAATATCAAAGAGCATAATTGCTGGATCATACGTGAAGAGTATGTTTGGTTTTGTAAAAATCTGCCAAACTGTCCTTCAAAGTGGTTGCACCATTTTGCATTCTCACCAATAATGAATAAGAATTCCTCTTGCTCCACAACCTGGCCAGCATTTGATATTGTCAGTGTTTGGGATTTTGGCCATTCCAATAGGTTTGTAGGGGTACCACATTTTTTGTTTTTATTTTTAATTCTCTAATAACATAACATATGATATTGAATACATGTTATTAATGTATACTTGCTTGCCATCTGTATATTTATCTTCTGTGGTGAGGTGTCTGTTTATGTCTGTTACCCATTTTAAAAATCAGGTTGCTTGTTTTCTTATTGTTGAATTTTTAAAAGCTTTTTGCATATTTGGGCTATCATTTTTTTTTTAATCAGTTGCGTCTCTTACAAATGCTTTCTCCCAGTCAGTGACTTGTCTTATTCTCCAATCTTGTCTTTCACAGAACAGAGGTTTTTAATTTTAATGAAGTCCAACTTATCAATTATCTCTTTCATGGATTTTGCCTTTAGCGTTGTATCTAAAAAATCATCACCACACCTAAAGTCATCTAGGTTTTCTCCTGTGTTATCTTCCAGGAGTTTTATAGTTTAGCATTTTAAATTTAGATCTATGATCTATTTTGAGTTAATTCTTGGGAAGATTGAAGGTCTGTGTCTAGATTTTTTTTACATGTAGATATCCAGCTATTTCAGTATCATTTGTTGAAAAAGACTGTCTTTGCTCCATTTTATTGCCTTTGCTAATTTGTCAATGATCAATTGACTACATTAACTATATTTGAAAATAGCTTTCTATCTCTGAGCTCCCTATCCTGTTCCATTGATCTATTTATTTATTCTTTTACCAATACCATACTGTCTTGATTACTATAACCTTATTTAGTTATAGATTTATAGTAGTAAATCTTGAAATCGAACAGTGTCAGTCCTCCAGCTTTGTTTTTACCCTTCAATATTGGGTTTGCTATTCTGGGGCTTTTGCCTTTCCATATAAACTTTAGACTAAGTTTGTTGATAGCCACAAAATAACTTACTGGAATTTTGATGCAGATTCACATGGACTCTATAGATCAAGTTGGGGAGAAATGACATCTTCACGCAATCAGTCATATCAATGACCATGGAATATTTCTCTATTTATTTAGTTTTTCTTTAATATCTTTCATCAGATTTTAACCACATTTTCATGCTTAATGGATTAAAATTTGTAAACATGTTTTAATTAAGAGGAAATATTTTTCTCTATAAAGCTTAAATTTGATTTTAAAATGACCAAAGTTACAATGGACTTCAATGAAACAGGCAGGTACACTTTTTCCAGTTGAGTTCAATTTGTCAATAGCAAGGCAGAAAACAGCCATATTGCTTTGAATTTCTTGCAACTTCAATGCCCTAGGATTGATGTAAATACTTGATTATTTCTGAGTACAGCAGACAATTTTCTCAACACTAGGATAGACTATTTCCTGAAACTTTGATAGAAAGAACAATCAAATGGTGAAGATATGTAAAAGGATATGTTGTTCAAATCAGAAGGTTTGCTATTTCAGTAAAATTGAAAAAATGTAATATTTATGATCATTTATGATCTTTCTGGAACCTTAATAATGACCTGTCATTTGGTGGTTTCTAGCCATTAGTTCATATATTCATTCATTAGAAGTGTATTGAAAACTCATAAAATACAACCAATATAGTAGATTATAACTTTACTGGAAAAATAGACATTTATAAATAATTGTAATATAAGGGAACTGAAAGTAGAGCAATTGACATTTCAAAAATAAGTGACAATTTGAGCTAGTCCTTAAAATATTATTTGAATTTTTTTCAACAGAACAAAGGAACTAAAGAGATGCAAAAGAAGAGTGTTTTTGACAAATATTTGTAGAAAATCTGCTAAATACCATCCACATAATTAATATTAATAGGACCATTATCTCCTGCATTTTATAGACGTATTTTCTTTTGATCACATATCTCACAAATATTGTAAGTGTGATTTTAAGAGAAGAGCATAAACTATGTGTGAACAGAGGAAGGCTATCTCACTCCACTGTAGGTTTTCAGGAAGGACCATGAGAAATTAGTGTCCAGGGCAAGATCTGCGGGAATAGCAAGAACAAAGGCCAGGAGGTATAGAGAGTACCTTGTGCTCCACGTGCGAAGAACTCAATAGGATGTGAGAGTGGTAAATGACAGAAAATGAGGTTGAAGAGGCAAGCAAGAACACACCCACAGAGCCTTGCAAACTACCTTAAGAACACCAAGATGTCATGGATGGTTATTATCAAGGAAGTAATATGTTCAGATGAGCATTTTACATGACTGTGCCTGCTTTAGCACAGATTGGGAGGAGAGGCAATATTGGAAGCTGGAACACCAGTAAGGCTATTGCATTGATTCAAGATACCATAATCTCCTGAATTAGAACAGTGGTATGGAAAATGGAGTGCAGCAGGAAAGCACACACAAAAAATGTAGTGGCACATGCTCTGGTGTGAGGAAGCTTTGTTTATTTCTTTGTCAAATCAGCTTGTTCTTTTTTCATATTGTTCTTTCTTTTTAAATTATAGTTTCTATTTCTTCTATCCTTTTATTATTTTGTATGATTTATTTTATAGCATCTTTTAGTTTTTTTATAATCTGCATTTTTTGTGGTAGTAATCTATCAAAAATAGATAAGCTATCAAAAAATAGATTTAGAAATATATCCAAAAATGTATTCAATACTTGTAACCTGTAATTATTAAAAATATTGATCTGTGAATGGTGTAAGTTGGAAATTTGTACTTGGATATGAGAGAGAAGCCTAAAGTGGGGAAATTATCCTCATAAAGCAGAATAAAAAATAGCTTTTAATAATTCCATATTTTCAAAAGATAATTTTGAAGGGTGGTTAAGACACAGGTTGGTATTAGGATACAAGAGACAGGAAAAGAAGTGAAGAAATATTTCAAAACTCTAGGAATCAGCAGTTGATGACCTAAACTGGGGCACGGACAATGAAAATGGAGACATGGAAACACATCAGAGACAGAAAGAACAGGACTTGGTGGCCATAGGGATTTAGGATAAAGAAGGATGTAAATTTAAAGATAACTCACTTGAGTGACAGACGAGGAGGTGATATACTCAGTTGGAGAACATTGAAGGAGGAGAGATGTGTTGTCGGGAGAGGGCAGGAATGAGTTCATTTGTGGATACTCTGCCTGAAGTGGCTCAAGGAAGCTCTGAAAGTGGTTGAAGCTAGAAGTAAGGATTTAGAGCAAGCTCGTCCAACCCACAGCCTGCGAGCCATGTGCAGCCCAGGATGGCTTTGAATGTGGCCCAACACAAATTCATAAACGTTCTTAAAACACTATGAAATTTTTTGTAATTTTGTTTTTTAGCTCATCAGCTGTCATTAGTGTTAGTGTATTTTTTGTGTGGCCCAAGACAGTACTTCCAGTGTGGCCCAGGGAAGTCAAAGGACTGGACACCCCTGATTTAGAGGTCATCAATTTGGTTTAGTTTTTGTGAATAAATAGCGTTTCGGCGGGGGGGGGGTGGGGGCAGAAACTATAATTGTAAATGGGTCAAGAATGGAATCATGTGAATGAAAGAGAGTAAAAACAGAGTTTTAAACGAGCTCAGTTGGCCGGATTTGCACTGATAAAACATGAGGAAGTAACTAGGTAGAAACTGGTTTGCTTTTCAGAGCATTCATGTTTAAGCCATTCCCAGAAAATTGTTCATGTTAACTCAAATTTATAAGTGATGGAAGACTAACTTACTAGCTGTGTGGTATTGGATGAGTTATTGAACCCTCAAAACGCAGGCATATACATTTCTGATTCAGGGGCTACATTTGTATGTTTGTTACGTGGATATATTGTGTGATGCTAAAGTTTGGGCTTCAATGGAACCTGTCACCCAAATAGTGAACATTGCATCCAATAAGTAGTTTTCCAGGCTTTGCTCCCCTCCCTTCCTCCCCACTTTTTGAGTCCCCAGTGTCTGTTATTCTCACACTTAAGTATATTTAACTTTTAAATATTGAAAATAAAATTTTGTCTATAATTTTTTCAAGCACTAGATGCAATTTTTTAAATCATCACACATGGAAGGCACACAATAAATAATATTTATTCATAATGGTTCCAATGATAAAATGACTGCCAAGCAGACCAAGATATATCTGTTGTTTTTGCTATGCATCTGGTTTACAAAATAAATCAATATACTATTCAAAGATTTTCATGGGATGCTAGTATGTTTTCAGAGTCTGCTGGTGAGCACTGAGTGACAGAAAGGTTAGCTGGGGGAATTAGGCAGTGATTCTGAATCATAATTGTAAATCATAATTCTGAAACTTTGATTTTTTATGTGTATACATTCTTGAGCCCTACTGACTTCATGCTAGACACTGAAATTACCAGAAAACAACAGCGAAATGAAAAGGTATAGTTTCTACTAACATGGACTTTAAGTAGGCTTGGAGATGCATGCACGCATGCATGCACACACACAATATAGCTACTCAAAATTTTCCTGGAGCTCGAAATTTCCCTAGGTTTCAAATCCACAGATTTTAAAAATATTTCTAGTTTTTGTATATATTACAAACCTTGTAGTGTTAGAGAATGACAGATTAAGGAGGGAAAACTTTTATCAAGTAAATATCCCTGAAGCTTTTTCCTGTAATTAAAATTTTTTAACATTTGTAATAAATTACATAAATCACTATACTTTACATTGCCAGCAGAAATCAGTTTAGACTTTTACATCTTTCAACTTCTGGGTCTGTCACTCATTTCTTTTAATGTCTACATTTTTAATGTTGCTTTAGGCCTGCTGTCTCTGCTTTACTAATTGGCATACTTTCTTTTTCTTTTTATTCTACCCATTTGGGAAACTCATTTATTTTTCTTCAATCATCTTTAAAAAATTGACCATGGTTCATCACAGTTTATTACCCAGTGACTCCAAAATCAAGATGACATATTCTATATAAATGTGATCATGTTCAGCCACCATTGCACAACATTCATAGATGATCAAAGTGTACCCAACATTATGATATTTCCTTGTACTCTTTCCTGACTTCGTTAGCAAACTGAGCTTTGTAATTTGGCTTCCTTTCCCTCTTTAATCCCTCCAACACAGTTACTCTCATAAAACAAGTCAAATTCACTTTCTGTGAACTCCAAGGGATTGTTCAAAATCAAGAACTTATTGATGGATTGATGTTTGAAGTAAGTAAATAACAGGCTTAAAAATATTTTTACCATATAGTGATATTATTTTATATTTCTATTTTTGTAGTAAGGCCAAAGTTGGTCACACACTGAATTTTGATGGCTCTTCAGAGAGCTGTACAATTTCATTGCTTCCTATAATCAGGACCAATAGTACCCATAAACACATGCTTATGTTAATTGAGGGAAGTTAAAGATTTTTAAAAACTCTATGATACAGCATTTACTAAATATTTGAAATTCTATGTTGTGTGCTAAGAAGTTATTTCTAAAGAAAGGCCCGGTGTGGGGGCCTGTTGTGTGGTGGGGGGAGGGGGGAGGGATAGCATTAGGAGATATACCTAATGTTAAATGAAGAGTTAATGGGTGCAGCACACCAACATGGCACATGTATACATAAGTAACAAAACTGCACGTTGTGCACATGTACCCTAAAACTTAAAGTATAATAAAAATATAAAATTAAAATAAAAAAAAGAAAATGCATAGGACATTGTGCACTAAGACCCAATGATAGCACTGATTCTGAGATCTGGCAAAACTTTGTCATGACCTATTACTGGATGAAACAGCAATGATGATCTATCTTTATATGAAAAGTTCAGTGCTATCTTTCTTTACCACAATAATGGATATTGGGGTCCTTGTCTGACAGCTTATTTCAGAACTGAGCCAGGAGGAGTGTATACACTTCCCTGATCACTGCTGAAGGAAAGCAAAGGCTCATGCTGAAAGCCACCATCTGCATGATACCAAACATCACAAAGTTGGCTATGCCTCCCTGCACAAATATGTTGATGCATTTGTATGGCTTAAGTCATCGAGTTAGTTTAAAAATGTTTGTAAAATTTGTTTGACTTTTAAAAATGTGAATTAAGACTCTAGTAAAAATTTGGAGCCAATTTGAGTAGAGAACTCTCAATTCCATTTTGAAAATATCAGGGGATACGGATTTTTTTAAAAAATTGTTTTTATCTAAAGATCTTTAAGTATTTTTATTTCTTTATATCTTATTTTCCATAATAAACATGCCTACATGCTTTATGTGGAAAAAAAAAAGGCTGGTGTGAAAAATGTTTTCTAGGAGAATGATATTAAATTGATATATAAATATATATTATGTATACATTACCAGGTGAGCACACATTTCTTTAATGATAAATGATACTTCTAAAGTAGAAAGCAAGACTGTGAAGCAAAGACCTGCAAATGGATGCAGTTTAGTGAACACAAAAGGGATGCGACTGCCTGAACATGCACAAGAGTCTAAAGTAGTCAGGTCTGGGGCACACTGAGCATGTGTCCTGGGAAATAGTGAAGCAGGATGAAGGTGGAGGGCATTTTTGAGTGGGAAGGTGTTGTGGAGGCCAGGTTAAAGGGAAAGTATGGAAATGCACAGGGAAAAATACCCTGAATTCTTAACCGTTTGGCCCAGGGTAAACACTTGTTGCAAAGAGAATTCTAACACTTCCAGGAATGTTTTAAACAATGCTATTTTTGCTTTGGAGCAGTTACTTATATTATCTGGTATACATTGTTAAATATTGAAAGCTATTTCTGATTATCTCGTTTGTTTTTTTTTTTTAATCCAAACTCTCTGAGCATGATCAAGTGTGTTATAATCTTAGCCTATGTAAGAATTGGTAAGTTCACAAAACATTTTATTTAGTGCTTACCTTGCACAAGGCTTGAGAGATTTTAAAAAGGTTCATAAAGAAAATTCCTGGTTTAAGAAATCCAGGAGGAGCCAAGATGGCCGAATAGGAACAGCTCCGGTCTACAGCTCCCAGCGCGAGCGACGCAGAAGACGGGTGATTTCTGCATTTCCATCTGAGGTACCGTGTTCATCTCACTAGGGAGTGCCAGACAGTGGGCGCAGGTCAGTGGGTGAGCGCACCGTGCGCCAGCCGAAGCAGGGGCGAGGCATTGCCTCACTCGGGAAGCGCAAGGGGTCAGGGAGTTCCCCTTCCAGAGGTGACAGACGGCACCTGGAAAATCGGGCCACTCCCACCCGAATACTGTGCTTTTCCGACGGGCTTAGGAAACGGTGCCCCAGGAGAGTATAGCCCGCACCTGGCTCAGAGGGTCCTACGCCCACGGAGTCTCGCTGATTGCTAGCACAGCAGTCTGAGATCAAGCAGCAAGTCGGCAGCGAGGCTGGGGGAGGGGCGCCCGCCATTGCCCAGGCTCGCTTAGGTAAACAAAGCAGCCTGGAAGCTTGAACTGGGTGGAGCCCACCACAGCTCAAGGAGGCCTGCCTGCCTGCCTCTGTAGGCTCCACCTCTGGGGGCAGGGCACAGACAAACAAAAAGACAGCAGTAACCTCTGCAGACTTAAATGTCCCTGTCTGACAGCTTTGAGGAGAGCAGTGGTTCTCCCAGCACGCAACTGGAGATCTGAGAACGGGCTGACTGCCTCCTCAAGTGGGTCCCTGACCCCTGACCCCCGAGCAGCCTAACTGGGAGGCACCCCCCAGCAGGGGCAGACTGACACCTCACACGGCCGGCCAGGTACTCCAACAGACCTGCAGCTGAGGGTTCTGTCTGTTAGAAGGAAAACTAACAGAAAGGACATCCACACCAAAAACCCATCTGTACATCACCATCATCAAAGACCAAAAGTAGATAAAACCACAAAGATGGGGAAAAAACAGAGCAGAAAAACTGGAAACTCTAAAAACCAGAGTACCTCTCCTCCTCCAAAGGAACGCAGTTCCTCACCAGCAACGGAACAAAGCTGGACGGAGAATGACTTTGACGAGCTGAGAGAAGAAGGCTTCAGACGATCAAATTACTCCGAGCTACGGGAGGATATTCAATCCAAAGGCAAAGAAGTTGAAAACTTTGAAAAAAATTTAGAAGAATGTATAACTAGAATAACCAATACAGAGAAGTGCTTAAAGGAGCTGATGGAGCTGAAAACCAAGGCTCGAGAACTACGTGAAGAATGCAGAAGCCTCAGGAGCCAATGCGATCAAATGGAAGAAAGGGTATCAGCCCTGGAAGATGAAATGAATGAAATGAAGCGAGAAGGGAAGTTTAGAGAAAAAAGAATAAAAAGAAACGAGCAAAGCCTCCAAGAAATGTGGGACTATGTGAAAAGACCAAATCTACGTCTGATTGGTGTACCTGAAAGTGATGGGGAGAATGGAAACAAGTTGGAAAACACTCTGCAGGATATTATCCAGGAGAACTTCCCCAATCTAGCAAGGCAGGCCAACATTCAGATTCAGGAAATACAGAGAACGCCACAAAGATACTCTTCGAGAAGAGCAACTCCAAGACACATAATTGTCAGATTCACCAAAGTTGAAATGAAGGAAAAAATGTTAAGGGCAGCCAGAGAGAAAGGTCGGGTTACCATCAAAGGGAAGCCCATCAGACTAACAGCGGATCTCTCGGCAGAAACCCTACAAGCCAGAAGAGAGTGGGGGCCAATATTCAACATTCTTAAAGAAAAGAATTTTCAACCCAGAATTTCATATCCTGCCAAACTAAGCTTCATAAGTGAAGGAGAAATAAAATACTTTACAGACAAGCAAATGCTGAGAGATTTTGTCACCACCAGGCCTGCCCTAAAAGAGCTCTTGAAGGAAGCGCTAAACATGGAAAGGCACAACCGGTACCAGCCACTGCAAAATCATACCGAAATGTAAAGACCATTGAGACTAGGAAGAGACTGCATCAACTAACGAGCAAAACATCGAGCTAACATCATAATGACAGGATCAAATTCACACATAACAATATTAACTTTAAATGTAAATGGACTAAATGGTCCAATTAAAAGACACAGACTGGCAAATTGGATAAAGACTCAAGACCCATCAGTGTGCTGTATTCAGGAAACCCATCTCACGTGCAGAGACACACATAGGCTCAAAATAAAAGGATGGAGGAAGATCTACCAAGCAAATGGAAAACAAAAAAAGGCAGGGGTTGCAATCCTAGTCTCTGATAAAACAGACTTTAAACCAACAAAGATCAAAAGAGACAAAGAAGGCCATTACATAATGGTAAAGGGATTCATTCAACAAGAAGAGCTAACTATCCTAAATATATATGCACCCAATACAGGAGCACCCAGATTCATAAAGCAAGTCCTGAGTGACCTACAAAGAGACTTAGACTCCCACACAATAATAATGGGAGACTTTAACACCCCACTGTCAACATTAGACAGATCAACGAGACAGAAAGTCAACAAGGATACCCAGGAATTGAACTCAGCTCTGCACCAAGCAGACCTAATAGACATCTACAGAACTCTCCACCCCAAATCAACAGAATATACATTTTTTTCAGCACCACACCACACCTATTCCAAAATTGACCATATCCTTGGAAGTAAAGCTCTCCTCAATAAATGTAAAAGAACAGAAATTGTAACAAACTGTCTCTCAGATCACAGTGCAATCAAGCTAGAACTCAGGATTAAGAATCTCACTCAAAACCGCTCAACTACGTGGAAACTGAACAACCTGCTCCTGAATGACTACTGGGTACATAACGAAATGAAGGCAGAAATAAAGATGTTCTTTGAAACCAACGAGAACCAAGACACAACATACCAGAATCTCTGGGATGCATTCAAAGCAGTGTGTAGAGGGAAATTTATAGCACTAAATGCCCACAAGAGAAAGCAGGAAAGATCCAAAATTGACACCCTAACATCACAATTAAAAGAACTAGAAAAGCAAGAGCAAACACATTCAAAAGCTAGCAGAAGGCAAGAAATAACTAAAATCAGAGCAGAACTGAAGGAAATAGAGACACAAAAAACCCTTCAAAAAATAAATGAATCCAGGAGCTGGTTTTTTGAAAGGATCAACAAAATTGATAGACCGCTAGCAAGATTAATAAAGAAAAAAAGAGAGAAGAATCAAATAGATGCAATAAAAAATGATAAAGGGGATATCACCACCGATCCCACAGAAATACAAACTACCATCAGAGAATATTACAAACACCTCTATGCAAATAAACTAGAAAATCTAGAAGAAATGGATAAATTCCTCAACACATACACCCTCCCAAGACTAAACCAAGAAGAAGTTCAATCTCTGAATAGACCAATAACAGGAGCTGAAATTATGGCAATAATCAATAGCTTACCAACCAAAAAAAGTCCAGGACCAGATGGGTTCACAGCCGAATTCTACCAGAGGTACAAGGAGGAGCTGGTACCATTCCTTCTGAAACTATTCCAATCAATAGAAAAAGAGGGAATCCTCCCTAACTCATTTTATGAGGCCAGCATCATCCTGATACCAAAGCCTGGCAGAGACACAACAAAAAAAGAGAATTTTAGACCAATATCCTTGATGAACATTGATGCAAAAATCCTCAATAAAATACTGGCAAACAGAATCCAGCAGCACATCAAAAAGCTTATCCACCATGATCAAGTGGGCTTCATCCCTGGGATGCAAGGCTGGTTCAATATACGCAAATCAATAAATGTAATCCAGCATATAAACAGAACCAAAGACAAAAACCACATGATTATCTCAATAGATGCAGAAAAGGCCTTTGACAAAATTCAACAACCCTTCATGCTAAAAACTCTCAATAAATTAGGAATTGATGGGACGTATCTCAAAATAATAAGAGCTATTTATGACAAACCCACAGCCAATATCATACTGAATAGGCAAAAACTGAAAGCATTCCCTTTGAAAACTGGCACAAGACAGGGATGCCCTCTCTCGCCACTTCTATTCAACATAGTGTTGGAAGTTCTGGCCAGGGCAATTAGGCAGGAGAAGGAAATCAAGGGTATTCAATTAGGAAAAGAGGAAGTCAAATTGTCCCTGTTTGCAGATGACATGATAGTATATCTAGAAAACCCCATTGTCTCAGCCCAAAATCTCCTTAAGCTGATAAGCAACTTCAGCAAAGTCTCAGGATACAAAATCAATGTGCAAAAATCACAAGCATTCTTATACATCAATAACAGACAAACAGAGAGCCAAATCATGAGTGAACTCCCATTCACAATTGCTTCAAAGAGAATAAAATACCTAGGAATCCAACTTACAAGGGATGTCAAAGACCTCTTCAAGGAGAACTACAAACCACTGCTCAAGGAAATAAAAGAGGATACAAACAAATGGAAGAACATTCCATGCTCATGGGTAGGAAGAATCAATATCATGAAAATGGCCATCCTTCCCAAGGTAATTTACAGATTCAATGCCATCCCCATCAAGCTACCAATGACTTTCTTCACAGAAATGGAAAAAACTACTTTAAAGTTCATATGGAACCAAAAAAGAGCCCGCATCACCAAGTCAATCCTAAGCCAAAAGAACAAAGCCGGAGGCATCACACTACCTGACTTCAAACTATACTACAAGGCTACAGTAACCAAAACAGCATGGTACTGGTACCAAAACAGAGATATAGATCAATGGAACAGAACAGAGCCGTCAGAAATAATGCCACATATCTACAACTATCTGATCTTTGACAAACCTGAGAAAAACAAGAAATGGGGAAAGGATTCCCTATTTAATAAATGGTGCTGGGAAAACTGGCTAGCCATATGTAGAAAGCTGAAACTGGATCCCTTCCTTACACCTTATACAAAAATCAATTCAAGATGGATTAAAGACTTAAATGTTAGACCTAAAACCATAAAAACCCTAGAAGAAAACCTAGGCAATACCATTCAGGACATAGGCATGGGCAAGGACTTCATGTCTAAAACACCAAAAGCAATGGCAACAAAAGCCAAAATTGGCAAATGGGATCTAATTAAACTAAAGAGCTTCTGCACAGCAAAGGAAACTACCATCAGAGTGAACAGGCAACCTACAAAATGGGAGAACATTTTCGCAACCTACTCATCTGACAAAGGGCTAATATCCAGAATCTACAGTGAACTCCAACAAATTTACAAGAAAAAAACAAACAACCCCATCAAAAAGTGGGCGAAGGACATGAACAGACACTTCTCAAAAGAAGACATTTATGCAGCCAAAAGACACATGAAAAAATGCTCACCATCACTGGCCATCAGAGAAATGCAAATCAAAACCACAATGAAATACCATCTCACACCAGTTAGAATGGCGATCATTAAAAAGTCAGGAAACAACAGGTGCTGGAGAGGATGTGGAGAAATAGGAACACTTTTACACTGTTGGTGGGACTGTAAACTAGTTCAACCCTTGTGGAAGTCAGTGTGGCGATTCCTCAGGGATCTAGAACTAGAAATTCCATTCGACCCAGCCATCCCATTACTGGGTATATACCCAAAGGACTATAAATCATGCTGCTATAAAGACACATGCACACGTATGTTTATTGCGGCATTATTCACAATAGCAAAGACTTGGAACCAACCCAAATGTCCAACAATGATAGACTGGATTAAGAAAATGTGGCACATCTACACCATGGAATACTATGCAGCCATAAGAAATGATGAGTTCATGTCCTTTGTAGGGACATGGATGAAATTGGAAATCATCATTCTCAGTAAACTATCGCAAGAACAAAAAACCAAACACCGCATATTCTCACTCATAGGTGGGAATTGAACAATGAGAACACATGGACACAGGAAGGGGAACATCACACTTCAGGGACTGTTGTGGGTTGGGGGGATGGGGGAGGGATAACATTGGGAGATATACCTAATGCTAGATGACGAGTTGGTGGGTGCAGTGCACCAGCATGGCACATGTATACATATGTAACTTACTGCACATTGGGCACATGTACCATAAAACCTAAAGTATAATAATAATAATAATAATAATAATTACAATAAAAGAAAAAAAAAAAAGAAAAGAAAAAAAAAAAAAAAAAAAAAAGAAAATTCCTAACCTTAAAACGTGCATATTACAATCACTAGACTTTAATGGATAGAGACAGCCTTGTAAATAAATAATTCTCTTGATATGATATGGTAAGTACAATTAGAGACAGGCATATTCAGAGGCTACAGAGCATAGAGAGAATAAATAGCTATTTTCATCAATAGTAAATTTCACTCTGCTCTTTTTAGGAGCTCACCTAAGGAGACTTGGAAAGAAGACAAAAACTGTCTTTTAATCTGTTATGATTGTAATTTAATTCAGAAAAATGCTCCTTCCAAAAACGGAAATTCTGAAATAGTTTACCAACATTATAGTTCAGAAAAAGACATTTAATGATGTTGAATCTAAAGACTAACTTTTTAAATTGTCCACTGATATTTGTTAATAAGAAACATGAAATGATATAAATTCCAAAAGAAAAGATAAGGCATTTTTATTAATTCATCCATGAGGGAGCCTGAGAGAAACTTTGTGATTGTGACTTTTTTAATCTCTATTTTTTTTTAAAGAATCATGGATTAGGGCTATAGTTGGGTTTATTGCCATGTAAGTCAATAGATCATAATTGATTTAGTAGTGTTTGAGGGACTGTAGGTACTATTTTCTAGTTTAAAAAGTCTCTGTAACTTTCTGTCATAGGATCTGAAATCACCAGCGATTTATTAAATCATAATGTTTATTTCTTTGATTAAATTGAGATGTTTAGGTCTTTCCAGAAGACCCTACTTAAAATTTACTTAGAATTTCTACTAGTTTCCTAT
This sequence comes from Pongo pygmaeus, assembly GCF_028885625.2. Lineage (NCBI taxonomy): Eukaryota > Metazoa > Chordata > Mammalia > Primates > Hominidae > Pongo > Pongo pygmaeus. The sequence continues at coordinate 67,838,607 of NC_072390.2, forward strand.
TACTGCTGTTTTAAAAAAATTACCACAAACGTAGTGGCTGAAAACAATGTAAATGTATTATTTCACAATTCTGGAGGCCAGAAGTTGGAAATCAGTTTCAATTTGCAGAAATCAGCATGTTGGCAAGGCTGCAGTCTTCTAGGTGCTCTAGGGAAAAATCTATTTCTTGCTTTTTCCAGTTTCCAGAGGCTGCCTAAATTCCTTGACTAATGGCCTATTATGCCATCTTTCAAGCCAACAGCCTAGCATCTTCTTTCCTCTCTGATCCCTGCTTCTGTTCCTACTTCTTCACTCTCTGATCTTACCCTTTTGCGTCTCTCTTTTGAGGATCCTTGTGTTTACATTGAGGCCACCCAGATAATCCAGGATATTCTACTCATCTCAAGATCCTTAACTTCACAGCTACAAAGTTCCTTTCACCAGGTAAGGTAATACATGTGCAGATTCCAGGGATTAAGATGAGGATCTCTTTTGAGGGCCATTATTCAGGCAATCATAAAGGTAATACTTTAAATGTTGCTGTAATCCATAAATATTATCTTAGAGAAGACTGTAAGGACAAGGTTCTTGAAGAAACAGACTAAGTACTAGAAGTCAAGGCTAGATTGACAAAACGGGCTAGAAAGGACATGCTTGATTTTTTTTTTTTCTTTAAAGGAAAACTACCACAAAAGGGTAAAAGGAAGATTCCTCTTCCTCCAAACTATACTGTGTAATTTTTTAAAGTACAAAATTCTAAGCAATGAGAAGGTCATAATTTTATCCACTTTTCTTTAGCTGATGCTATTGCCATGCACCTTATATATTTAATGACCTTGCAAATGTGAATTCCAAAAATAGGTTTCAAACTATGGCCAGAGAATAATAATTGTTGTTTTTTTTCTTTCTGCATTGCTTATTCTTCAGAAAGATATTTGGTTATTTCAATAAATGACTTTAGAATTTAAAGCTTAATTTTTTAAGTTATTCTGAAAAGGACACTGGAAATAAACTATCCCACACACACATTTTTACTGAGAAAGTACAGTGTGTCATAAGTAATTTATATTTGTGGTCTAAGATCATACTTGGTGGCAAACCCAAACCTGGTACCCAGGTTTCCTGTCTTCCAAATGAGTTCTCTTTCCACTGGGTCCATTAGCTCAATGATTTGCACTTGAGTTAGATCTCAGTGCAATATACAAACTACCCATGGGCATCTTCCTTTTATAAACCCATTAATATGAGAGCCAGGAAACATTTTCTCAGTACATTCAATAAACTCCACTGATGTACTTGGCTCTGTGGGGACCTATAAAGGAATATCATGCTTGTCTTCCAGAAGTGCTTCTCTCCATTGCTAAGAACTTGAAAATACCTGAGATAGACTGCTGGGAATTCTTCCCAAAAAATCCATAGATCATTTCCCATAGTAAACAAGCAATCCTATCTAACCTTTTTCCCTTGCTATTTTGAAGCCAAGATTTACCCTGAAGCAAAAAGTTGTTTGAGCAGGGGGTTATGGCATGGTCATCCATAAAGAGACATTGCTTATAAACTCTGCCAACTCGAATGATTCACTTTCCAAAAATGAGTAGCATAAGGAGAGTACTTATTTATTTATGCTTTATAATATCCAAGCGAACAAAAATAATTTTTGTACTGTTTTTGAATTGCTCAGGTATTCCATACACTTTTGAGAGCTAATACCCTGAACAATCTCAATTTTTTTCTGTATACCCTCCACCCCTAAACCCTACTTTGTCCATCTCTGCTGTGCAATATACCCCAGGAGACTGACACAGGCTCTTGGGACAGCTGGCTTCCAGTGGAGGGACAGCTGGCTTCTAGTGGAGGGACAGCTGGCTTCTAGTGGATTGCCCAGTCAGAGGCACCAACAGGAGAAAATAGATAGGACAGTGAGAAGCAAGGGTTCCAAAGCAAGGGTTCTTGGGGGCTTTTCTCCATTCTCTATTGGTCTGTACCCTCCTTGAGTACAGCTATGTTAGGCGACACCTCTTCCATGGCTCCTACTGTTTGTGATCTCACGATGGGAATCACTATTTCTCCCTTTGCCCCTTCAGGCCTATCTGTGGTCATGACTTTCTCTGTTGCAAATCTCTGGGTGTATCCCTTAATCCAGCCCACTCATCTGTAACCAGTCTGTTTATTAAGCTTTGCCTTAATTAATTTGAACCACTTGAATTGAATTTTGCTTTGTAATAGGCTCAAGTCATTGACATGCATCTTTCCTGCTATGTAAGAGGAAACTCAACAGCGATTTGAACGTCTTTGGAGCCTCTGTGCTCTGTTATCTGCCTATTCTACTCCCCTCTCTGGTTGGCTCACCCTATACTAATGGTGAGGCATGGAAAGGTGCTAAGAAGCAGCATGCTTAAATCCCTCTGAAATGAACTGACACATTTCCTTTTCCCAGTCCAGTATCCCACGTTTCTGTGGGTCTTAAGCCCTGGTAAGTAGAATAGCCCAGAAAATGTGGATAAGAAACCACACAATTTATTACTTTGGCTGTCCTGGCCTTGTTTTAACCATTTTATATATAAGTCCTATTGTTTTACTTCATGGCCTCATTCTTTTTTATGGAGCAAATCCAACCCAAACACCTCTGTAGAGTTTCTCCCAAGGTAGAGTTAACTGAGTATGGTTGGCCCTGCCTAGCAATACTATTTATTTGATTTGCAGGTCTCTTTCTTAATGACAATGTAATTACTCAAACGTCAAAAGTTCTCTGCCAAGGCAACCAAGTGTATAATATGTACTGTATAGTTTTGACCAGGACCTTGAATTCAAGTGGGTCATTTTATTTCTGTATTCTTGGTAATAATGCTTGTGCTAATAGGAATTTGCACCATTCTAAGACTTTGTCTTTTGAAATTTTTCTTTCCTGTTTTGTGTCTCTCTTTCTACAGTGTCTGACTCTGTCTTCAAGTTCTGGTTAATCTATACTTTCTTCTAGATTTACCACCTTAATTTTCTGTTGCTTTCTCCTCTTCTGATATATTAGATCTCTCTCTAGATGAGCTTTCACATCCAATATGTTTGCCTCCTGATAACTTCAAAAATATATTCGGTATATTTATTTAGGGAAAATAAAAATGTAACCCGTATGTAACAATAAAAAATGAAATACAGGGACAGGATTTTTTGGCAATATAATTGTGGCACTTCATGCAAGTAAAAATTAGATAATGTTGTATGGATAATGGATGATGTAATATATGCCTAAGTAGTTATTTAATGCATCTTAACTTGAGATTTTAGATGCATTAACATAGACACATTTCACTTTGTTCACTGGTCATCAGATTCTTGAAATTTCTCTCTTTATAGTTGTTAGAGCCAACAGAATAAAGGGATCTTGGAGAGGTGTATATTATTCTTCTAGCATTTATTAACCATCTACACTGGTCCAAGAATTAGAATAGATTTTGGTATTACAAAATTTAATAACACAAAGTTCCATCCTCCAGCTACCCTCTGAGGAGTCAGAGATATTTAATGGATCACAAGATGGAGTTTATAGCATCTTGGTAGACGTTGTTAGGGTAACAGAGGGAAAGAGTTAATAACTCTGAAGAGGGTGACCAGGCACCACATTTTCTACTAATAGTGAGGGTGTTGAAGGATGAATTGCAATGCATCAGGCAGGGACTAAGGAAAAGTATTACATAGAGGAGAGCTCCATGTGTGACAAGACATACAGACAGGAAAGAGGCTTGTCACAGGGCTTGGTGGTGGGTGGGTGCAGAGGGAGCAGCTGTGTCCCTTATTCAGCATCCCACCCTCTCTTGTTATCTTGGCTCTATCCTTTTCCTCTGTTACTAGTTCAGGAGGCTTGAAGTCCCACTCTAGCTATTGCCCTACATTGCCCTCTTCATATCACAGCACAGACCTCAAGATAATGTTTGGAATTTACTTCTTAACCATCCACTCATCAGCAATGGAAACTAGACTTAAACAACCAGTCAAATTATTCTGTAAATGTGGCCAGTAAAGGTTGTGCTTACAGACGCAGTGGAATCTTTTTAGTTCTCATGTAATTTAGCTAGGGACACCAGATAAATACAAAATAACTTGCATCTTAAATGGTAAATTTAAATTTAATGAGTAAAATCTAAATTTCTGATAAAATAGCTACTTTTTAGTGTAAGCAGTTTTTGTGATATACTAAAAATTATTTGCTGTTTATCTGAAATTCTAATTTAGTTAGGAGTCCTGTATTTTTCCGCATTAAATCTGGCAACCCTAAATTTCCCCTTTCAGATGAGACTCTGTGAACCTCTCACATTCTCTCTCCCTTAGCCTATAAGTTGCATTAAAAAACAACAACAACAACAACAAAAAACGGTTCTCCTGGTCTCACTTTTCCTCTTCCTCTAGTAGCCCATCTCTAGTTATTGTTCTCTAGGGCTCTGCTCTTTGTTCATTCCTTTATGCCAACATGCTTTTCCTGGACAATTTAATTCCCTTTCTTGGTTTTTACTGCTATTCACCTATGACTTCCAAATCTCTCCCACCATCCAAGATCTTGCCTTTGACTTCCAGACCTGTCTATCCAGTGCCTACTGGATGTTTTCCTCTGGTTGTCCTATAGGCATCTAAAGCACCAAATAGCTGAAATGAACAAACAATCTTTGTCTCCAAATTGCCTCTCCCTTGAATTCCTTGTGTTAGCAAATAACACTACCACCAACCAAATTACCGAAGTAGAAACCTGGGTAACATCTCAGTGTCATTCTTTCCCCTCACTTCTATTGACCATTGTCTCAATCAGCCAACAATGATTCTTTATAATCCTCCTTTACAAAATGCTATAAATTCCCTAGAACCTACTTAGTTGACTTACTTATCTCAACCAGATTAGCCTCTAGTGCAATTTCCTTATTTGCCCCGCCCCCTTCTCTCTCTCTCTCTCTCTCTCTCTGTGTGTGTGTGTCTGTGTGTGTCTCTCTCTCTCTTTCTCATCAGTCATCTCCAACATTCTAAAGCTTCTAATTTGAATATATTTCTTAATTGCTTAATGTTTTCATAAAGTATATTTTTCAGGATAGGCTGAAAAGTTTAAATTAGATGAATTATATTCTCCACAATCAGATCCCTGCCAGCCTTCCTAGCCTTATCTCTGAGGATTAAAGAAGATATATGACTGGTTTCATTGTTTCTTGCCTTGTGTGTAGCAGGTATTCAATAAGTATTTGTTGTACGAATGAGAGAATGATAGAGATCATTTTTACAGAGTGAAAGCTGTTTGCAATGTTGTCCGAGAAGAGAACATTCAAAGTACAATGATAAGAGTTCTCACATTTGGAAGACTTGATTTGACACATAATATTTAAAAAATTACATAATAAAGAATTATGATTTTATGGGATTTCTGTATGAATGTCATACATAGAAATATTTAAATACATATAAATCTTAAATGCTCCTAGGAAGATATATATTTACATACCTACTTAAATACACTGAATCTGTTTTACCATTAGGAATAGCCAATAAATATTGACATTCTGATTGTTTAAATCTTCTGAATAATTAATCACTATTTTTCTAACATTTAGAAAACATTAAAATACAATCCACACTATAATTACATGTGGCATAATTAAACCTTTGTCACGTGTAAAGACAGTTCAGAAGACTGTAGCATTTAATTTATCTGTTATAATCATTTTATGAGAAAGTAGAGAAGCCTATTTTCAGATGATATGTATTTTTCAGTTTTCCAAAACTCAAAAATATCACATAATATATAAAATGATTTCTAAGTATGTGTATATATCAACATTACTCTCCATTGGTTTTAAGTAATGGAGATTTTTCTAAGTGTAAACCTAAAGACGTATTGTTTAGAATATGGTACAAATAAATGTGTCCTTTAAAGTTTAAAGACTACTCAAAGCATTGTTATCTACTAAATAAGTGTGGCAAATTTAATTTAACCTTCCAGATAATGTGGGTGAATGAAAAGAAATTATAAATATAGCATGGGGTGGGGAGGTACTTGCCATTCATAAAATAATTCCGTTTGGTATGCAATAGCCTAAGCATTGGGAGAATTCATGATGAATAACACAATTCCATTTGAAGCCTCTGTAGAATTATTTCTATGTAGTTAGTAACAAGTGGAGCTTGGGGTATTATTAGGCAAAATTACAACAGCAGTGCACCGCTGTGCAGAGAAAGATCAGGGCATTTCCTCTAAGCAGCGTCTTTATAACTCTGGCTCCTAAAACTAATGTTGTGAAGCTTCAGTTCTTTTGAATTGAAACTCTGGGTAATAAGAGAGGGTCATAATTATTAGCTAGGAATTGATGCTAAATTTGTTTATTCACTGATTTTTCCACCACTTTCTATAGTATGTAAATGAGATTTTTACTTAGAAAAAAACATTCTGACTCTGAGACAGATGACAGCTGTTCAACCCCAGGGGGAGAAAAAAAACACAGCTTTTTCCTTGGCCTTTTCTTTTTCTTTAGTGCAGCTTGTAGAGCCTCATTGAATTTTCCCAGAATTACCTGTGCAGGAGCTTTCAAATTCTGATTGATTAGTCATCATTATCAGAGCTTACCGCTTTGTAGCTCCCCTGCTACCAATTGAACATTATGAACAGGGCCCAGAAAATTAGCTTGCTCAGCACCATTGGGATTGTGGCCTGTTTAGCAATGGATGTGTAATTCCCTATGACTCTAGTTAGTAGAATTGGCATCAGAGTGGTATGAATAGAATGTCTTCAGAAAGGAGTCTGAACATCTTTTCCAAGTTGACAATATTGCCTTGAGATATAGGGAGAGGTGTGTGTGCGTGCAGGTGCGCGACCACACACACAGACACACACACACACACACAAACATATCTTCCCTGACTTCTTGGCAGAGGAGATTATAGATTGAAGTAGGGAATGAGAGAAGCAAGAAAAGGAACTCATTCTGGTGGGAGGTGGAGGAGAGGTGGTTTTCGATGGTTAATTTTTCTACCTCTACCACCTTTAGCCTGCTGCAGTCTGCAATATCCCCTAAGAAATGACTCAGTGATCACACTATTGGATCTCACTCTTGTGAAAACCTCCTTAGGCAGAGAGAAGTCAAGTTGTGCAGAAAGTTATCACCTGGCAGTGATGATTGATCTTAGGTGTAACATTTTGTTCCTCTTTTCTTACCCCTGGATGTCTTTCCTGCTATGTAGTCTCCATACACAACAAACTTTAACATCACATTAAGGCATGAATTCCTCAGGTATCCTGTGCTCCCTCACAGCGTCAGAACACCACTGCCCCCTGTATCCTGATACTGAGCTCAGAAATTAACTCACAATAAGGTGCTGGTAGCTAATTTGAAGTTAATAACCTCTCTCAAAATGATGTGGATTTAAAGCAGAGATGTGAAGAGAAAGGCAATACATGAACATGAAAGAAACAAATCACCTCCACTGATCAAATATCCTGGTAGATGTCTGGAGACAAACCGTAGGGCAGAGGACGTATTTGTATTTCCTTCAAATTCTAAACATAGGCTGGTCCTAGTGAGAGTAAACAAAAACACATTTATCATACTTATCAATTGAGTTATTATTTTAAAATATGCCTTCCACAATTAAGTTGTCTTGGGTGGATTTGTGTAACATGCCACTAATTAAAAATGCCATGAAATAAACATAAATAAGCTAAAATTTTATTAGCCTTAAATTGCTGTTCTGTTTTAGAATAATACGGGCAGATAAGCCCCACAGCCTCCAAATCAGGAAGTAGATGTGTTGTTAACAGCTGTTTTTAAAATATTTTTATGTTAAGGGAAATACCCATATGTGTGCATGAATTTTTTTTTTTTTTTAGTCTCGCTATAGGTTTTACTCCATGTACATATCAAGATGGATATGTCTATGTAATAAAATATATCATATATTTACATATATGTATACATGTATACTGGGCCAAAAGCAATGCAAAACTCCAAAACTAAGGAATTAAAGTCTGCCTTATCTACATTTTCCTCTTCTTTGCTGTGTTAGCACAAATGTACTTCTCATTTGAGGGCCCATGGTAGAGCAGCTGCCATCCCATCTTAATGGTACTTGATGATGCCATTGAAGAGAAGATATACTATTTATTTGGTGCTCAGCATTTAGCTTTCTTGATATCCGTCACTGCTTTACATTGCCCTCAGAGACACATCACTGAATACAGTTTTGAATGGTTCCATGCTATGCATGATTTTTATGGGGGTGCACTGAGCTGTGCAGTCTGCAGCCACTGCATTCCAAACAAAAGAAGTAATCATCTAGACACGGAGAAATGGGTTCATTGCCAACATGGAACAGGAAAGATTCAATATTCATGTTTCGATAGACCACTTAGCCAGTGTTTCCCTGATAACACGGTGCTAGAACCTAGTAGATATTCAATCAATGTCTGTTGAATGGGTAAATGAGTGATTGAATAGATGCATTTGGTGTCTTCAATTGGGTCTTTCTTTATCTAGATCTTTAATATAATGCAGTCTATGGAAGATGGGGTTATAGCAATGTATTTTTAAATTGACAAGTATTCATGTTTAATAACTTTAGTTAAAGGAATCATAAAATCCTCAAATTTATACAAATGATAAAGTTTTTTTAACTTATACCTAGTGTGAATTTTTAAATCACTTAATAAGTTGTACTAAATAATACGATGCTCATTTTATAGATTTTTCAAATTGCGACATGTAAAAATATTGGTTACATAACTTGCTTACCCACTGGCCAAGTAGGTTTTTGCTCTCCCTTTCTCATATTTCTGTTCCCTAAGTAAAATGTTACATCCTTGCATCTTTCATTTCCAGAGCTCCATCTGTCTGCCTCCTTATTTCTGATTAGACTAGCGTGAGATTTCCTTTCTTCCCATATTTTGTGTTCCACGCATTCACAGAGAGACAGATCTTAGCACCTGAAGAGACCTTGACCTTAGTGATCTGCAGACTGGCTTCTTGTGGTGAGAAAGGTACCATCTTTACTATGTTACAGAAGAAATTCCCAAGAGGCCTAGAGTTTGTAGGATTCATAAGCTGGTATGAATGGAGAAGAGGATGCTAGACCTTCAGGATACTTTTTTCTTTTTTTCTTAACAAACACATTTTCATTGGAGGCTTATTTATCTTTCATTTCTATAGGAATGATAAAACTGAATGTTTTACAATTTCATTCAGTAGGTCAAAGAAGATTCATTGAATGTTTTCTCCTAGGCTTAGTTTGGGCACACTCATGTCCTGTTGTATGTGTGGTGGAGGTGTGTGTGTTTAAATAACAGATGACCCTTTATAATGGGTAGAAAAGATAAATAAAAATTGTTAGTGTATTAGTACTTTTTATGCCAATGCTTATTTTTAATTGAAAAATATATAATGAAGAATATATTATACATGTATATAATATTGGTTTTATTTTTATTTTTATGATAAAGCAAGAAATTTAGATACTAAGGTGTATTCAATCAAGGACAGGCCAGATACAAATTTTCCTGCAGCTTGAAAATCTGGTCTACATATCCTAAGAAAGCATCTTCCAATATTGTTAATGTAGGTAGCATAATGTCCTGAAAGTCAAGATGCCTGGGTCTTTTATCTGGTGCTGGTATTGCCGGGTGGGAGATTGAGGCATGAAATAGGTCGACATTAAGGTCCCTTCCAGCTTTAACCAGCTATTAATGAAATGTTGATTGTCAAACAGAAAATGTGCATTTTGTTGGTTGATGGAGCCACATTTGCATAAGGCTGCCCCAAACCACTCTGAATGTTAATAAATGCCAGAGGACTTGCAGCAAATCAAAACACAGGTGCTGCTAAAATGAATTTATAAAAAAAGAATGATTATTTTGCTTGAAAAGCCACAAGGTGGCCTGTAGAATCTAATGCAGGGAGGCTCTGAGAATATATGAGAATAAATAGTAACAGTGTTTTCTGAGCCCACGTTGTAAGGAGAATCTAAATGATCCAATATGTTTCCCTGTCATTTTCCACTTGCAATGTAGACAGCTAATTTTTATTTTTCAGTTTTCATTTTAAAACAAAACCAAGAGATGATGACTGCAGTGTAAGACTTACTTTCCTGTTGGGAGGAAATTGCACTGTGGGCATGATGTCTTTAACTTTAACCTTTAAAAGGCATAATTGACTTGTAGTAATTTTAGGTTAAATTATATTGTGCTGTGAGTTAGGTCACATACAAAACACTCCAGACATTTATTATGGATATGTTAAAAGTTTGTTAGATTTTATTTCCAGAGGATTTCATTTAACAGATTTCTACTCTATATTAGACTCAATCTCCTGAACAATATTAGACACAGAGGACGGACCTTGTTTCTCTTTTGAATTTTCTGCTTCCTTCAAGCCATCATTGTTGACCCTAAGGAAAAAAGTCCACTTCATATTAGCCTTCTTGGTCTACCACAATAGAACATCACAAGCTCAGTAACCTTGATCACAGATAATTTTGGTTTTTTTTACAGTTCTGTAGGCTAGAGATCCAAGATCAAGGTGCCGCCAAAGTTGGTCTTGGTGGGGGCTTTCTTCTTGGCTTGCGGATGGCTGCTTTCTCACTGTGTCTTCACAGGGAAGAGAGAAAGAGCTCTGGTGTTTCTTTCTTTTCTTATAAGGATACAGTCCTGTTGAATTAGGACCCTAGTCTTTTTTTAACTTTTAAGTTCAGGGGTACTCTTGCAGGTTTGTTGCATAGGTAAACTTGTGTCATGGAGGGTTGTTGTACTGATTATTTCATCACAGCTATTAAGCCTGATACCCATTAGTTGCTTTTTCTGATCCTCTCCCTCTTCCCACCTTCCACCCTCTGATAGGCCCCAGTGTGTGTTTTCCCTTTGATGTGTCTATGTGTTCTCATCATTTAGCTCTCACTTATAGGTGAGAACATGTGGTATTTGGTTTTCTGTTCCTGTGTTAGTTTGCTAAGGATAATTGCTTCCAAATCCATCCATGTTCCTGCAAAGGTTATGATCTCATTCTTGCTATGGCTGCATAGTATTCCATGGTATATATGTACCACATTTTCTTTATCCAGTCTATCGTTGATGGACATTTAGGTTGATTCCATGTGTTTGCTATTATGAATAGTGCTGCAATAAACACATTTGTGCATGTGTCTTTATAATAGAATGATTTTTATTTCTTTGGGTATATACACAGTAATAGGATTGCTGGGTCAAATGGTATTTCTGCTCTTGGGTCTTTAAGGAATCACCACATGGTCCTTCACAATGGCTGAACTAATTTACACTCCCACCAACAGTGTATAAACATTCCTTTTTCTCTACAACATTTCCAGCACCTGTTATTTTTTGACTTTTCGCTAGTAGCCATTCTGTTTGGTATTGAATGGTATATCATTGTTGTTTTGATTTCCATTTCTCTAATGATCAGTCATGAGCCTTTTATCCTATGACTGTTGGCTGAATGTATATCTTCTTTTGAAAAGTGTTCATGTCCTTTGCCCACATTTTTATAGGGTCATGTTAATTTTTTTGTAAATTTGTTTTTCTTTATAGATGCTGGATATTAGACCTGTGTCAGATGCATCATTTGCACAGGTTTTCTCCCATTCTGTAGGTTGTCTGTTTGCTCTGTTGATAGTTTCTTTTGCTGTGTAGAAGTTCTTTGGTTTAATTTGATCCTACTTGTCAATTTTTGCTTTTGTTGCAATTGCTTTTGGTGTCTTTGTCATGAAATATTTTCTTCCATCTGTGTCTTGAATGGTATTGCCTAGGTTGTAGGACCCCACTCATTGTCCTTCATTTAACCTTAACTAGCTCCTGAAAGGCTCTATCCACAAACGCAGTCATATATGGGGTTAAGACTTCAATATATGAACTTTTCAGGATGACACAATTCCATCCATAACAACATTTAAAGCTCATTTACAAATGTAATCTCTCCCTTTCACAAATATCTTAATTCAAAAGCTGAAGATAACTTCACATTTTATTTTCCAGTCTGACTCCAGTTGTAAAATAAAACATTAGCCCAATGGTTTCTTCCCCCTGAGGATATTCTATTCTGATATCTAACTTTTAAATGTATGTTCACTTCTTAAAGTAGAGGGATAATAGCCACCATCTGTTTTCATTGTCTTACATATGCAAACACAGAGAACTTACCTCTGCATCTATTTGTGAAGGGTACACAGTTCTTCAAATGAAACCTATAAAATGAGATATAATGTTTTACAATATTCTGGAATGTCCTCTTAAGGTTGTAAACTTTAACTCATTCATGCTGATAAATTGTAAATAAACACCTACTATGTGTCAATCACTATTCTAGGCATTGGTGTGACAATAGAGAACAAAGTTTCTCCCCTCAAGGTGCTCAAAATGCCCTAGTCTAGGTAGTAAAATATATGGTCACACTTCTCATGCAGAAAAATCTCCTTTTCTGTGTTTGCCTTTGGTTATTGTTTTATGTCATCTTTTTTTTTTTTTTTTCTTAGCCCTCATTACTAAGCTCAGTCATTTTTGCTGGGAAAAAATATTGAGAGGAAAATGAAGTGTCCTATAATGTGCTCATCTGTAAACTGTGTAAACTGATGGATAGACTAGAACAGTGGCCTTCAGTCCTAGCTATCCATTAGAATTACCTGGGGAGCTCTAAAAATATACCCTACCTGGGCCCCAGGGATTCTGATTTATTTGGTCTGTGACATGTCCTGCCCGTGAGGACACTTAAAAAGATCCCAGGGTTATGCCAATGCACAGCCTGAATTGAGACATGGAACGAGGTGATCACCAAGATTCCTCATTGATCTCAGTGTGTGAATTCTTTGGTTTTCTGCCCAGATATAAAATTATGTTCTAGAATAAGTTGGAAAAGTTATTCTTGTTCCTCTGTATGTGTGTATCCTAGGGGCTATTAGTGATGCTTTCAAGAAAAGCATATCTGGGCCAGTCACAGTGGCTCATGCCTGTAATCCCAGCACTTTGGGAGGCCAAGGCGGTGGATCATGAGGTCAGGAGATCAAGACCATCCTGGCTAACATGGTGAAACCCCGTCTCTACTAAAAATACACAAAATTAGCCGGGCATGGTGGCAGACACCTGTAGTCTCAGCTACTCGGGAGGCTGAGGCAGGAGAATGGCGTGAACCCAGGAGGCGGAGCTTGCAGTGAGCCGAGATCACACCACTGCACTCCAGCCTGGGTGACAGAGCAAGACTCCATTTCAAAAAAAAAAAAAAAAAGAAAAAAGAAAAGCATATCTGCTTTGCTCTAATTTAGGACAACTCTTTTGTCTTTTGATTTAAATAAAAACCACAAAGATCAAATCAAATGAAATTTATATAAAAGTCAAGTAGTTTACTTGTAGCATGAAGTGAGGGGAGTGCAGAGAAGGGTGGGGGTGGCATGATACTGAACTGGACAGCTAAGGAGGCGCTTATATATCACTCTAAGTGCTTCCGAGTTTATCTTAATGATGATGGTTTTGCCATTGAAAAAGTATTAGGAAGTGGAAAACATAAAGAGATCTATGTTTTGGAAATATCAGATGAGAAAGACAGTGGAAAATTACTGGAAGAGAGGCAAAACCGAAGACAATTAGAGTTCAGGAGAGAGGAAAGGCTAGATCCTTAGTTTAAGGAAAGTAAAGAAAAAAATAGTAATAAAGGAAACAGAGAAGTGGGCAACACCTTGAACAAACTGACACTCTGCAGGTCAATGGAGAAGAGAATTTCAACAAGAAAGAGGTAGTAGGCAGTGTCAACCTGCATGGAGGCCGAGTAAAAATTGCTACATGTATTGAGTACCGAACAATTTTCTAATGGCATTATGTGTATTAAGTCACTTAATTTGTATAAGAACTATGGAAGGTAGCTATTATTATCAACTCATTTTATACAGGAGGAAACCAAGTACAGGTAGTATTGTGCCAAAGACCACACAGTTCGTAAATAGCACAGCGAGAGTGTGAATCTGCAGGACTCAATTCCAGAAGCCATGCCTTAATGACCTGTGAAATGCCTGTTAGGACAAAGAATGAGGACTATATCTACCCTTCCCGCTTTACAGTCTCCTATCTATTGTATCACTCTGTATGCCTTTGCATACCCATGGCTTATTTCTCAAAGTGAGAACATACAGTATTTGGTTTTCCATTTTTGAGTTATTTCACTTAGAGTAATGACTTCCAGCTCTATGCAATTTGCTGCAAAAGACATTTCATTCTTTTTTTATGGCTGAGTAGTATTCTATGGTGTATATGTACCACATTTTTTAAATCCACTCCATGGGTTGATAGGCATTTAGGTTGGTTCCATATCTTTGCAATTGTGAATTGTGCTGTGATAACATGCAGGTGCCTTTTTGATATGACTTCTGGAAATGTGCTTTTTAAAAAAATATCTCATGTGTGAAGGAAGGGTACACAATAAGGTGGTACTTGAGGGTGACTTAGCATAAAAGTATAATTATATTTGAAGTTGGAAGAGGTGGAACGCACTTATAGTCTGTTAAAAAATAGCCAAGAGGAATGCAGAAGATGGAGGTACAGGAGATAAGTCATTAAGGTAGTTTCCTATGAAGATGAAGGAGAGGGGAAGGAATCAGTTTGACTATCTCTTCCTGGGAGATAGGAAAGGAAGGGAGGTGGGAAGTAACAGCATTTAGGAGTCAGAAAGCTGTGAAGGAGCATTTACCCAAAGACCACTTTCATTCCTCCCTATGAAATGAGTGGTGCAGGGCCTGCCCAGAGGATGTGTTAGCCTTCCAGTCATATACATGACACTGATCCAACTTTCTCAAAAGACATGGATGTTGCTGACTCACTCAGGTTGCAGCTGTCTTTCTCAGTCAGAATATTCTTCAAGTTGTATTTGTCGAATTCAGTTAATATTCCCTCTCCCAAGTAAGGAGAAAGTAGGTTCCAAGCAAAAACACCCCTCAGTCAAAGAATAGCAAATGACAGCCTTTTGCATACCTTGTGTTCAGAGTTACCCATGAGGAGTCTGAGATTGATTTGCCATTCACTGCTACCTCTCAGTGTACTGAATTAGAAGAGTACCAATTGGTAACATATCCAGTCAGACTGGCAGTGATCAGCCTGTCTTTGGAAAGGATGTGAACTGAATTAATAATACTTTGAACTGAAGCAGAAAGAACTTTGGAGGGAAGATGTCTTCAAATGAAATCCCAAGTGTACACTTTCTCCACCTCTTACTTAACAGGCAGAGTGGTTGCAAAGGGCAACTTCAGCAACTTTCCACAGCAGCCCAGTCACTGTCAGTGTTACTTGAAAAGGAGAGGGGATGTGAGTTCTACAGACAGCACTTATCCCCTGAGACATAGGCACGGCTTTTGTGTTCAATCACTGTATTTAATTCAATTATCTGCCCCCGCCACCCCCAACTGTCTGCCTTACAGGGGAGGTTGGGAGGAGAGTGATGCTTGATGCTTCTGCAAGTCCCAAATGATATGCATTCTTTATTAAGGAATTCAATGAAGGATGAGCTCTTACTCACCCAGCTGCTTCCTCTGGGAAGTCATCACGTGGCTCCAGCTGCCTGCAGCAGGAAGATGACATGGTCTGTGCAATGCATTGAATTTTATTTATTTTTTAGATTGAATTCAGCCAGTTGTTTGTTTTAAAGAGGGCTTATTTAAATTCATCTTTAAATATCATATTTTTGAAGGTGAAAACCATCACAAAGTCCCGTTCACCTCTAGAAATTTCAGGGTCTGGTTATCTAGACAGTTATAGTCAGGTCTAATGATTCTCCCTCTTTTCTTTCTTTGTTTTATGTATTGACTTGTTGGCTCGTTTCAAGGGACGATTAAGACTACTTCTGTACAACAATTGAGGGAAAGAAGAAACAGATTACAGTTGAACTAACTGTGTTAATTTTATTTTTAGCAATAATTCTAATAAAATAATGCAATTTTTAAAATTGTGACGTTTTCATAGCAAAAAATTTTTATAACATAAAATAAGTACTAAAGGTTATGAAAACTTATATTTTCTTAGACTAATAAATGCTCACCCTGTCAATGAATGAGTCATTCAGTGGTTAAAGTTCTCTTAAATAATCAAAACTGGTTGGTTGGTGAAGAAAATTATCTAATTTATCTCAAGAAATAGTTGAGTCATAAAATGAAAGAAAAGAAGAAATAGGCCATATCAGAGAACTTCAATTGAAGAAATCTAGGCTAATCTGATTTTTTCATCAATAAGTCACAAAGTTTCTAATTGTTTCAGAAAACAAACATACTGCTATTTTTTTTTTACTTAATAGAACAATAATGCCAGGAAGGTATATTATAAGCCAGTATTTTCCAAATTTGAGCCTATACATTTTTCTTTAAGAAAAGAAATTCCCAGACCCAGTAATATACACTCTCTGGATTTTGAGAAATACTGGCTAAGACTTTCAAACATTCCTTGAAAATATCTTTTAGCTTCAGATAATCACAACAAAATATAAAATTTATCTTTATATGATCAAAATTGTTTTATATTCCAATTTTGGTAAAAGCTAAGAGGCAAAACAACCAAAACCTGTAGAACTTGTGGACCTATGAGTTTATACCCGTAGACTCAGTTTGAAAAACACTACTTGATGGCTATTTAACCAACACTAGAAACTTTTTGACAGTTCTTTTCTTTTTCATACATGTGTTAAATTGCCTCTCTCTGGGCCTTATATTTAATTCAGTTTCTGAATCCTGCTCTCAACTTTTCTTCACTGTTGTAGAATCTGAACAATAATGAAAGGATTGATGACAATGAGTATCTTCTGAAACTCTTTATCTAAGGGATTGGCAGGCCTGTTTTCTTTTCCATTCTGATTGGAAAAAAAAATTGTCCTTTGAAAACTGGTCTCATTAGGAGCTTATTTAATCACAGATATGTCTTTATAGGTGTTGCCAACAATATATATTTATTGAACATCAGTTAAATGTGAGACTGGTACAATTAATGTTCTACACAATGAATAATATTTTTTGATTAGAAGTAGTATACATCTTTATGTGTAACTCACTATAAGTTTACTGAAGAGGACATTTAAAAAACGTAAATTTACATTTTTCTTGGCATGTCGAGTACGTTGATGGAAAGATTAGGATGATTCACATCAAAAGATAATGATCAATACAAGTAAATGAGTAATGAAAAATAAACAGTTATAGATGAATAATGGAGAGAAGAGTTTGGGGAAGTGAAATTCAAGCAGGATCTTGAAAGGAAAATAGAATTAGGATAGAAGAAATTGAGGCAAAAAGGCATTCCAGGCAGGAAACACGAAGAGTTAGAGATAGGAAATTTTATTTGGAGGACAGAGGTTAGAACAGAAGGCTGAAACCAGATGCTTACATAAAGAGCTTTCTAAGATAGCTCCAAAGACACTGATTGCTAAGGACTTTGGACTCAGTTGCTGGAGGTGTTGAGCAGGGGACCAAAATGAAGAAAGCCGTGCTTCTAGATGATTAAATTTACAGAGGGAGGGTAGAGGGGCAGGATTTTAAAAAGGACGGAACTTGAAAACTTAATTCAGGGTATTGCTTATTTTTGTTGTCTACAGTGGTATACTCACAGGAGGGTATAGACAGAGGTGTTTTTCATTTCGAGCCATTTCCCCAGTGACAAGTAATGAGGGCAATGCAGGAGATGACAAATTGAGGATGGTTATGACACTAAGAGTTTCTCTTCTAAGGCCTGCTTCTCCCACAGGACTGCATAGCTGAGCCAGGGAAGCTAAACACTGTATATCTTCTCTACCTTTGTTCATTGCCCTTCTTGCCTGCTCCTCCTATCTCCTGCTTAGGGCAGCGTTTTTCAGACTCAGCAATAGTAACATTTGGGCCTGGATAATTCTTTGTTCTGGGAGGCTGTACTGTGCATGGGAGTATGTTTAGAAGCACCCCTCCCTCTACCTACTAGATGCCACTAGCATCCTCCTTACCTTCCCAAGTTGTAACAGCCAAACATGTTTTGAGATATTGCCAGATGTCCCCAAGAGCACCAAATCACCCTCTGTAGAGAACCACTAGGTTCTTATAGATTATCCCATTGAATGTTAAGCATTTGTGATAGATGAGGGATAATTTCCCTTTTTGATGGTAGGATCATGACTAGGCTTTCAGCTTTATGAGGACTGTAGGCATCGGAGAACCACAAATGTCAAACATGCAGTTTGAGATGCTTTCTCCAATGACACATCCAACTTTCACTGTCTTCTTCTACATTATTGTATTGCCTGATAATAATGTCATCTCTCCAGTTAACTAATAATGGATCATCAGTATCTCTTGGTTTGCCTGGGAGAGTGCTGGTTTACATCTGTTTTCCCCATTTCTATCTTGTTAGTAACTCCTTTTACTCTATAAAGTGTCTGGGGTTGGATGGTAAATTATATGATGATTCTAATATGGGAAATTACTAGAATCATGAGAAGGCAACCAGTGAATACTAGGAAAGTAAGAAGTGAAGGGGCAATGTGCCCTCTAGCTTCCCCGGGTAATTTTTCCTAGAGGAGACACCAGAGTTAAGACTTGAAAGAACGTTAGGAGTTAACCAGGAAAAGGACAAAGACATTTACAAGACAAAGAGAACATTGCATGCTTTGCAGGGTGAGACACAGAAATGGACAAATTGAAGAGGCAGACCAACATGCTAATATAAAAATCCAAAAGTTGTTTTTGCTAACTTGACTTCAATTTTTAATCTACCTATCAAATTTTTATCCTATCTGGGAAAATGGGCAATGGCATTTTTAGGCTATAAATTCTAAATGTCAATAACATTTATCTTTTGTAAAAGAAATAGGATTGATTGCTATAAATTGTCCAAAAGAGAGGAGGGTCAGTTCCCTAGCTTTGGGTTTGTGTATGTGGTGATATTGAAATGCACCCGTCACCTTTTCCTTTTATCTGAATGTTTGTAACTAAGATGTAACTAGAGAAGATCCAGCATACCATTACACATATAGATTTCAAAGACTTGGGAAGAAATCTTATTTCAGCATCTGTAGTTGGTTTTATTAAAAGCAGTTTAAATTCCCCTGCCTAGAGCAGTCTGGAATTATAGAGATGGGCTGCAGAAATTTACATTTTAATTGAGGCAGAAGACAAAATAGGGCATGGTGCAGCATTCACACATTACAAGGAAGAATAAATAAGATATGTATCCGCTGGGAGAAAAAAATGACTGGTCGTTTTTCATTGCCTCCTGCACTTAATTTTTTCATATGGCACTGAGCTGAGTTAGGCCTGCTAAGCAAAGACAATTTTTCCAGTCAAAATGTTTACTATTTCAGAAAGTTCTTGCATTGAAATATTTTCACACTATGGAACAAATACACAAATACTCAAATAGTCCTGCATTTGGGTGTGAAAGTGTGTATGGCAGTGTTTATACTGTCTCAAATGTCTATAAATATAAATAACATGTCCCAATGAGCTATACAGAAAATGATTTAAAGTATGAGGTATAACTGAGAATGATTGATAGACATAATCTATCTGTTAAACACTGTAATTTGAGCTATTTTATAGTTTCATAGAAATAGAATAAAATTTTATAGAAATAGAATTTTTCTCTATAGATAAATTTCATCCTTCGATTATTGCGGAAGTCCCTCCGAAGAGTGGGAAGGACTTAGGTTTTCAAACTTGAGGATTTACCTGTGTTTGGTAATCACTTTGAGAAACCACCCACTGGATTTTTGTTTTCTATTTTTTGTTATATGTTTGGTCATTAATAGAAAACTAAGTTAAGAATTCATTTCCTCATAAGGGAAAAATAATAAACATAAAAAGTGTATCATGATAATGGCTTTTAAAAGTAAGTCTTTGTATTAGTGTAAATATGTTTTGTAGAAATCCACTGTAATTAAGTGTGTTTATCCATTTATTTAAGCCTTCAACTTTTATCATATCTTCTTTCAGCTGTACATGTATTTTTACATTCATACACGCTCTTTGCCAATCATAATTATTTTGTTAGATTAATTATAGAATTTAAAACCAATAAACAACACATTACTATAGTATGATTATCCAATTATGATTCCCTGCAGAGCTAAGTACTATCATTGGACCCATAGTAAGAAAATGTAATTCTTTTTCCCCAAGTATGTGCCTCTCAAGCATGACGGTCAAATAGATTATCTACTTTTAGCCACCAAAACATATCTTAATTTTCTTTATTATTTGACTATGACTTTCCATTTTGCTTTTTTTAGAATTTTAAAATGACATTTTATTGTCTTTAAAAAATAATAACATGCCTTTACCTTATCACTAAGATTACATATTTCTTAATCACTTATGTCCTATTATTAAAGTGAAAATACATTTTTCTTAAATATCATTTTTTCCCTTGGAGCTCTCTGGTTCTAATTCGTGTTGATGATTGTTCAGCTCTGCCACGTAACTGTCATTTCAGGATATTTTTCCTTTTTACTCCTAGTGCATTCTTGTTAGGCTATGCTTATTGTTTTTCTCTCTGTCTGCTTCCTCCATGCTTGGGTTTCCTTTTTGGTTTTTGTCTTTCATTTTTGATATTCATAAGCAATGTTTTAGAAAGGTATTTGAAAAAATGTTTGAGTCCTTGTATATATCAAGTGTCATTATTTTCATCATACTTACTTAATAGTACAGCTGAAAGTTCAAAATAATTTTCCCTCAGAACTCTGAAGACATTGCTTTATTGTCCTATAGTATTCAATACTGCTGATCAGAAAGATAATAGCAATTTAATTCTCCTTCCCTTATAGATAGGCAGTGTTTCATTTTGGAAGCTTTTACGATATTCTAGGAATCTTTGGAGACCTGATATTATCAGTAGGTATGGGTCTTGCTGGCCACTTAACCGCATAACAACCACTGTATTCTAATGAGTGCTGTCAATTTTTCAGTCACAGGGTATCTTTTAACCCATTTTTCTCTTACTTTTTTCAGCCATCTTATTTACTATGTCTTTTTTTTCCCTTAAAACCATTATTAGATAGATGTTGGCATCCTGGATTAATTCTCTATGTCTGTTAATCTTTTTCTTATTGTTTCTATTTATTTATCTTTTGGCTCAATACAAAATGAGATTCTTCAACTTTTTAAGCTTTTCTACTAGTTTCTTACTGATTTTTAAGCTTCAAGAACCCTTTCTTCTTGGACTGCTCCCTAAAACTCTATTCTGGTTTTATAGTTACAGCAGTTTCTTAAATCATCAATGGGACTATTATAAGCTGCTTTCCTGTTCCTTGCATTATCTTAATGCCTTTTAGGGTTGGCTGTTCTCTTGGCTTACCTTAGTTCCTTTGGGCTTTGTTATTTTCTCAAGGTTTTTGGTAATCATTGATAGTTCATTCATATGTGTGAAATAGGATGTTGAGTAATGTCTCTGTCACCATGGAAAATTTTATCCCCAAATATCTCTCTGCT
This sequence comes from Pongo pygmaeus, assembly GCF_028885625.2. Lineage (NCBI taxonomy): Eukaryota > Metazoa > Chordata > Mammalia > Primates > Hominidae > Pongo > Pongo pygmaeus. The sequence continues at coordinate 67,860,018 of NC_072390.2, forward strand.
CCAAAGTGGGGATGACCAACTAGGTTGGTGACCTGGCTGGTTTCACTATAGAGTGCTAGGAGGGCTAGCAGTATGTTGGAAGCTTACAGAATGAGGATGACTTAAGTCTCATTCCTACATGTGAAAATCACTAAATTTCTTTAGAGAGTAGTATCATAATTTTAGGAATTAGGAGAAATCTTATTGGTAATGATGCTTCAGCAGGAACCAGACAGTAGTGGGCAGCGAATGGCCCAGATATTTCTTAGACAGACTTTCCTCATTTTCCTGTCTCACTTTCTATATTTACTCTAAATCTCTGAGTCTTAGTCATAAAGAGTAGCTCCCACCTCCTTAGAGGCTTTGTCCTTTGAAAGTTTTAAGTCTTAGTTTCACCTGCTTTGTTTAAAACAGAAATATGTTCTTCTTCTTCTCTCTTCCATATATCTGTCCAAAAAGCTGCTTCATTGAGGCCTAGTTATCTTCTCAACCCAGTCTTTTTTTCAGAACTGTTATAAGTTTATTGGTTTTTATTTTTCTCTTCTAATTTCAGTAGGATTTTTAGAAGAAGGCAAAAAAAAAATCCTATCTGATATTTTGTACCAGAAGCTATATATATATACACACACATATATATACACACACACGTGTAGTATATATATACACACACATGCATATATATACACACACATAGTATATATACACACACACACAAACAGACATATATATATATATATATATGCAATGGGGTGATCTCGGCTCACTGCAACCTCTGCCTCCCAGGCTTAAGTGATTCTCCTGCCTCAGCCTCCCAAGTAGCTGGGATTACAGGCGCACACCACTACCACCTGGCTATTTTTTGTATTTTTAGTAGAGAGGGCTTCACCATGTTGGCCAGGCTGGCCTTGAACTCCTGACCCCAAATGATCCACCCGCCTCGGCCTCCCAAAATGCTGGGATTACAGGCGTGAGACACCGCGCCTGGCCCAGAAGCAATATTTTTAAGATTAGAAACAAAACCCAAATATGGTTTCCTCCCCCTTTCTATCTGTACTCACACTCTGGGTAAGAAGCAGCAAAAGCAATCAGGTTTTCACCAGACAAGGAGCTCTATGATTCTCAGCTCTGTCCCAACTGCCTATGCACAATGGCTACCAAAAGCAAACAAACAAAACAAAACAACAACAACAAAACACAGATGAGACAAAAGGCCAAAATGCAAAGCACTGCAGATTTCCAAGAAACTCTTTGGTTTGCAGGCCTAGTACAAGCAAATTGTTTTACAATGTAAGACCATCGCCTTGTGACTTCATCATTTGTTGACCACATAACCGCTGCCAAACCCTAACTCAAATATTCTCCAAGGTAAAACTTGGAAAAATACTTGGGTTTTGGTCCATGATTAATCTTCATCCATTTCTATATAGGTTATCTTATTAAATCACCATTAATATAAAGCAGGTGGGTTACATATCTGAGGAAATGGGCAGAGGGACCCAAATGGTTGAGTTCCAACAGAGCCCGCCACTGTAGTTGATTCACTTCATCTGTGTATGTAGCTTACTACATTCCTGGGACCACAAGCATGGAAACTTGGAGCAATCGTCATTGACTTTTTTCTCCCCTATTATTCTCAGTGTTGCTTCTGAATTCTCTGGCTTACCACACTGTGTTTCAACTCACATAACATGAAAATTATTTCCAAACTGTCTGAACAAATGTATTTCATATACTTTTTCCTTAACCTAATGCATTTCATTCTACTGAAATAATAGTTTTCCCTTCTTATCAATATTGCCCAGCAAGAAACTCAAGCTATTTAAACAGCAAAGCTGCCAATATTTACAACCTTTTAAGTCAGTAAAGGAATTTAGGTAATTTGTTTTTTAGTGTTTACTGGTTGGTTAATGAATATTGTGCTTGGGGTTTTATTTATTTATACAGCACCTCATTCCAAAAATAAATAATCTGAAGTGTCTTGGATATTACAGAATATAGTATGCAAGGAATTAGAATCTGAATATTGTATAATAAAAGCACATTTTTAGCAAATTAGCTTGCCAAATTGGAAAACGTCAGAGGTTTATCTGATGTATGCATATTTTAAATTTCTGGGTGTTTCTCTAAAAAAAAATCAGTCTTTCCTCTTACTTCATACAATTATTAAAGAGAGATAAAACAAAGTCCATGTACTGCAGACCTTTCTATTTTATACTGAAACATCCAAATGATTGACAGATTTTAAAATTCTATTTATAAAAGGATTTCTCCTCTGTAGACATAAGAAAAATCATTTCAAAGAGAGATACTCTATAAGAGAAATTCTTACATATTTAAAAAATGAAAGACTCCTCTATTGTGTACCTTAATCTGGTTCTTATTCAGTTTTCTATTGTTATACATTCTGTTATAAAATCTATAATAAATTAAGACTCCATTGTTTTTAAAAAAAACATGGTAATATAAGCATTGTAGTTAAGGCATTTTGTTCTCAAATGTTTGTTTCTATTAGCTTATTTTACTTCTGTTTATGTGTTGTGCATATAAAACCTTAATCTTTCTATTAAGAAGGAAAAGGATGTGAATTATGTATGATGAAATTTGCAGTAACCTTTATATATGTTCTTGAAGGAGCCTTGGTTGAAAAAAATCACACACATGTAATTTTTTGTGGGCTATGCGCCATCCTTATACATACTAAATATTGCATTGCAATATTTACTATTAGCTATGAATTGACTTGCAAATGGCAAAACACTCCAGGTTTTTTACATGGTATTATTTTGAAAAACCCAAGTGATATCCCTTTATCATTACTACAATGTTCTAACTTTGACAACCTAGAAAATAGATTTTTTTTCAAAAGATACATAACAGAGAACATCCCTTCTATTTGAAATCTCTTTAAATGTTGTGATTTTAAATTCTTATAAATATTTTTCTTTAATTACAGTGAGTGGAGGGGTAGAGAATAGTTTAATTCATACAACATCCACCTTTCAAAATAATAATATTTCAGATTATAGTCTTTTAGTCTTTAGAATTTTGACCACAATTTTATTTATTAAAAAATATATCTTATAAGATTGTTTCCTTTGCTGGGTGTGGTGGCTCATGCCTGTAATCCCAGCACTTTGGGAGGCCGAGGCGGGTGGTTCACCTGAGGTCAGGGGTTCAAGACCAGCGTGGTCAACATGGTGAAACCCTGTCTCTACTAAAAATACAAAAATTAGCCAGGCGTGGTAGCAGGTGCCTTTAATCCTAGCTACTCAGGAGATGGAGCCAGGAGAATCACTTGAACCTGGGAGGTGCTCGTTGCAGTGAACCGAGATCACACCATGGCACTACAGCCTGGGCGACAAGAGGGAGACTCCGTCTCAAAGAAAAAAAATTGTTTCCTTGCTGTGATTTTGGTGAAGTTAGTCACTGAATATTGGAAATAAATTGCACCTTGCCTCATTTTCTTTTCTTGAAAATAGAATAAATATAAATAAGATAAGAATCTAGGGAACACACACGTACTCACACAACAACACACCATTTCTCCCTTCCCTGGCAAGTCAGGTTTCTTTTACAGGAATAGTAAAAGTTATAATGACATAATGGGAATTTTCCATCAGTTAATAAATTAGATGATGAAACTAATTCTGACTGCTGCTAGGACTGGAGTAGCAGAAAGCAATTTCAATCTATCAAAGCCATGTAGGGACCAGAGATGGGTGCTATGGCTACAGCCCCAGTACCCACGTGTCCACTCACTGTACAGGTAGAGACAGAGGTCTGCAGTCACTTGTCTATATCAGGCAGCATCTGAGATGTAAAAAGATACTGCCTAGATTTTGGTTAATACCACTTTGGAATATGAAATAATTACTGGATCTCCAGCACAGGTCTTTTGGGTAAGAAGGAAAGACACTATATTCTCTCATTTTACAGTGAGAAAATTAAAGCTGAGATGTTACCTTATTCTTTCACAGAACCATAGTAAGTTAGTGGTAGACACCAGAGTAGAACCCAGAGATGCTAATTCCTAAGCAGTGATCTTTTCTCAATACTAGATTGTTCTCTTGTATCCTAGATAAGATAGTTAACATTTAAAAAATAAGCAAAGCGGCCCAGCGCAGTGGCTCACGCCTGTAATCCCAGCACTTTGGGAGGCAGAGGCAGGCAGATCACCTGAGGTCAGGAGTTCGAGACCAGCCTGACCAACATGGAGAAACCCCATCTCTACTAAAAATACAAAGTCAACCAGACGTGGTGGTCCATGCCTGTAATCCCAGCTACTCAGGAGGCTGAGGCAGGAGAATCGCTTGAACCTGGGAACTGGAGGTTGTGGTCAGCCAAGATCGCACCATTGCACTCCACCCTGGGCAACAAGAGCGAAACTCCATCAGAAAAAAAAAAAAAAAAAAAAAAAAAAAAAAAAACAACTAAGCTCCTTTTTTGCCACAATTACAAAAATGATCAAAGAGATTGTATAAATAAATAAAATTATCAGTTTTTTTCTTGCACGCAATTCTCTTACCTACATGCATTACCCATTTTCTATCCAATCCCCCTAAGCATGTATTGATATTTTGAAGATCACAATTGGAAGAATAGCTTATTTGTCTTAAATTGTGTAAAAGAAACAATTTTTATAGAAATACACATAGAATAAACATGAAACAGACCACAATGTGCCCGATTCATAGCAAAATATTATTTTAGGCCAATAGAAGAAATAATAGTAGGTTTAACTAACATCTTTACATATTTCAATGCGCTATGCATGAGCCAATCAATTAATTTAATCCTTATGACAACTCTTTGATAAGTATTAATTTTCCTAGTTTATTGACGAGGGCATTGAGCCAAGACAGGTTACATAAATCGCCTAAGTTCATACAGCTAGTAAGCGGAGGAGACACAATTCAAGCCCAAGGATTTACATTGGTGCAGATAAAATTTGTCAAATCTTACCTATATATGGCTCGATTGTGGACCCATCTCATTCATAACACTTTATCGATGTATCACATCCACACTATTCTATTGTTTCTATTGCAATTATAGAACCTGTGGCATATAGCAGCACAGTTTAAACTCACAATCATGCAATTGGTCTACCCTAGTCTAATTTGTTTTATCTTTTTTTGTTTTAAGTAAGTGTTGTCTATTTAGGAGTCTGCAAACTTTTTAGACGTACAGATCTTATTTAATTTTTCTTTGATATATCATAAAATCCAAGTTATGTTGGACAGAGAATAGATATTACCACATACTTATTGGCAGATCGAAGGACATATTAGGAGAGTAAATAAAGTGTGAGTAATAGCAGATTTAGTTGAATAAGGCTGTACATTCTGGCTTTCTCTCTAAGTGGTTTAGTCTGCCAACCCCAATGCCTAGTATTGTCTCAGCTCTTAGGCTGAACTTCTGCTCTTTCCTCTGTGAATCCCTCTTCATTTTCTGTCTCTACATGATTTCACCCATTCCCTCTTTGTGAAAACTTCTAAAACTTGTCATCCCATCTTATTCCCTCATTTACCCTCTAGATTGGTACTGCAGGATGCTTCCTGCTTAAACTGATCATATCTAAAGTGAGCTAGTTATTTTATCTTTATGGTAACAGTCCTGCTTCTAATCTACAATGCTATTCAGTCTAACATCACCATTTGTAAGAATCCTGGATGAGTGGTCATTTGGATGAATTCGGCAGGTCTTTATGAACATTTATGGTATGCCAGGAATTGTAGTAAGTGTTCAGTACAAAAGGGACAATATGTTACCATTTCTTCTACAGCTAGCAGCTAAACAAATCACTTATTTTAACGCAAGGTGGGATATCTTACCATAGAAGTCTGCAAGGGATGCTGTGAAAATTAGCATTTGCACTTGCGCAGCTCTCACAATTTAAGCAATTTTGAATGCAAGTTTAATACAACCTCATGAGGTGTTATTATTATAGTCTACAGGTTCTGGAAACCAACTGACTTGCCTAAGTGCTCCCTGCCTTGTCCGCCCCTTATGTGAATGGTGGAAGCATGACGCTTTGTCATTCTCTGTTTCCTTCCCCATGGGAGAAGAAGAAAGCGGTTTTGCAGATGTCCTTGAATCCCACCACCCTACTCAGTATCGGGCTGAATGTACAGGAACTCCCCCAAGTGTTTGCTATTTGATAAGCAGAATTAAATGCAATGGGTTGTGAAGACAGATTGCAGCTCACTGTGAGAATTTTCAACTAGCCTATTTAGAATGGGGTGGATTTGCCTCATCCTCTAGAAGTGCTCAAGCAGTTTCTGTATAAACCGTTTTGGGGAGATGAACAGGTTTTATGCGTATGATGGGATATTTGTATAAGTGACCTCTGAGTCTCCTTCCAACTCCACGTTTCTCTGGTTAATTTCTTTATCCAGTTCTTCTACTGCTATAGACTGAGAGTTTATCTTTCCTTATAATATGCCAGATACCACCTCCTTAAGCCACTGATTCTTAATAGATAAAGAGTTGCTATTTATGACAATTGTGCAAACTCATAATCAATCAGTACAACACAAGGTACATGATTTTCTTGAACCCTCCCCCTGATGACTTAAGACATCTGTGGCTCATGCCTCTAATCCCAGAACTTAAGGAGGCCAAGGTGGGTGGATTGCTTGAGGGCAGGAGTTTGAGAACACCCTGGCCAACATGGCAAAATCATGTCTCTACTAAAATTACAAAATTAGCTGGGTGTGGTGTTACATGCCTATTGTAATCCCAGCTACGTCGGGAGGCTGAGGCAGGAGAATTGCTTGAACCCGGGAGGCAGAGGTTGCAGTGAGCCAAGATCGCACCACTGCACTACAGCCTGGGTGACACAGTGAGACTCTGTCTCAAATTAAAAAAAAAAAAAGCACATCTTATGTGAAATGAGTTTATTACAATCTTCAGCATGGTGCAATATCTAGTTAGAGGACTGCATCCAGTAATCAGTCTTTTTTTTCTAAATGATTGTTCTAGTTGCCATAAAGGTAAGTTAAATAAAGTTAGAAAATATCTCTGACAAGAAAAGGATGATTATTTTGTAACATCTATTGAGACCCATAAAATTTGTTGAAAATTGGCTGCAAGGCATGATGAGTTAGTCAAAGGCAGAGGGATAAGAAAAGTTCTTAACTGGTTATAGCTGGTTTCATTTTGTGTAGAGATTTTTAAGTAGGATGTAACTCCAACTTACAAGAACATTTGGCAAAGGTGCAATAATGTGCTTGGCAGTGGAAGAAAGTATAAGAGGAGCACATTATAACTCTAGAATATTCTAACTCCTGTATAAAACACAATGAAAATATTCTCTCTCACAACACCACACTGGTCACCTCTAATATTAATGGAATGTCTCTTACCATGAACATTTAAATGAGAGACTCGGGTTCTATTATTGCCTCATGTGGTCGTGAGTATTGGCTAAGGAAACTGTATTGTCAAAGGAAATTTGGGATAGAAAAGGGTGTAGAGTTATGATCTTGCATGGTTCAAGTTCAGACTTGGACAGAGACAAAAAGATGAATGAGGTGAGTGTTTTGAATTCCCAGGAAGTAATATGGATTGGGGACACATAGTTCTATTTTCCTGGGTGCATATTTCTGCTGTTTCAGTGACAGAATTAAAGCTTCTACTTTGCGGGAGTAAGTAACTAATAGTTCTCATTTTTATAAGTTCTGAGAATTTTCTATGATTTTTTTTCATGTTACATATCTGAGGGACATCCCTTCCACTCTCTCTCTCTGTAATGTGGATTAGGATAAGTAAGGAGTTTTCTTAGAATTAGGGCAAGTTTTTAAACACCATAGCTTATTTTGCCTTGAATGATCAGGCATTGCACCATAAGACCTTATAGATATAGCTAAGTTGAGAGTTGCCCACACTGACAAAACTATTCAGCTCGGTTATGTTAACAAAAAAAAGAATCTCAACTTAGGTAAGGGTAGCCACTATGTTTCAGGAATAGTCATATTGCTTAACTCTCTTACAATATGCTAAAATTAACATTGCCTATAAGATTTTCTATAAAAAGCAGCCATCTAGATCCTTTGAGTTTCATTGCTTTTTCTCCTTACCAGTTGAATTTATTGACAGAATACTCTTTTTAAAGACCGTCCTTGAGAGTGAATTAAATAACAGATTCTGGCAAATCTTTCTCAAAATTTTCACCAATTTGGGAATGTGAGGGAAGTGGCGGGTGGGGAGGCAGGGGGTAAAGTGGCAATTTTTATTCCAATTACTTGCTTTCCTGAGAATAGAAAGTTGCCTTAAATTAAACAAGAGAAAAACCCATGCATCAAATAAATTGAGGATTTTGTTTCATACCAGGCTTACATTTTATGCTTAGTTTCTGGTAGGATATGAACTTACGATTCTCAAACTTCAGTGGGTCAATGTATTATGTAACCATGGCCTTAGTGGCAATTACTATTATAAAATTGGTGATAGATACAGCTTTTGCTTTACAGACTGCAAGTTAAATTTAGTTGGAAATATAATTCTAGTTAAATGTTTTAATTAACAACCTTTTTTGACTATTCTATTTAATAACCAAGATACTTCTGGTAGCCCAGTATGCCAAATTTATTCACATTGCAAATAAATCTGACAAACCTGATTGTCTCATGATATTTTAATTTTTTTGGACATTCACAGGCAATTAAGTTTCTTGGAGAATGGGCATATGTATGGTTAAAGACATCTTGAGATTGATTTTTTTCTCTAAATTTGTCATTTATTCAGTAATAGTCATGCCAATAACAAATAATAATAAATATTCTCATAACAAATACTAACTTCTCTAACAAACATAATTCTCAATTGTATTTTAAAGAAACTAACAGCATTTTAAGATATTAAACTCCTCTATGCAAAGAGATGTTAAAGTAGTGCCTAAATTAACATGAATTTAATAGGTTATTAAACCCAGCAAACTGGTGTTAAAGTGGTGCCTAAATTAACATGAATTTAATAGGTTATCTTTCAAAAGATTTAAGAAAACAAATGCCTCTGTTTTCAGCTATTTATTGCTCGGTCAACATCTAATATGGACCTAGAACTACATAAGTGGCTCTAGAGCCAAAAATTCCTTAGTGTTTTGTGGCACGTGTCAGGCTTCTTCTTAATCCAAAGGTTAAGTCAGCAGATTTAAAGTCAGCAGCAAGAAGTAAACTCGGATCTGACTTTTATGCCAAATCAGCTACTTACTAGCAAGCCCCATAATCTTGAGAAGTAACTTCATTCTGAGGCAGTTCGGTTTTCTCTTTTCTAAAGTTTTGAAAGTAATATTTACTATTGCTAGATTGCAGAGAAGAAAGTTTTTTTTTTTTTTTCTAGGCCCCTAACACAGCGATTGTGTTTGGTTAATATTTCTTCCACTTTCTGGCTCTTCCCCTTCCATTCCCTCTCCTTACTACCTTGTGAAGGTCAGAAGAAGACCTAGGTGAACAGAGCATACTTTCTAACAGCTCAAGGCTGTGGCCCTAGAATGGTGTCTCCAGCCTCCTTAAGTTCTCAGTTGGAAAAGCTTAAAGCTGCCGGAGGTATTTACTATCGTAAATTCCAGCTAACATCTGAACATAAGGCACCTTTCTCTCAGTCTTTGTGGGAGGAGAGGAGCCTAACTTCAGTAAGTATCAGTTAGCAAACCCAAATGGCCTAGTCACCTGGACTGAACCCCCTTTTTGCCCTTGAGTGCCTTTTCCCTAGCACTCCCCAGCTTTTTGTTTCTCTCTCATGCTTTTTTTTTTTTTCTAGTGAAGTTGCATTCAGTTCAAGTGGACTCTTTCCTCTATTTTTCAATAGTTATTGCTGAGTAAAGACTGTTCATACCACTTTAGTGTCCAGCTTTTTTTATCTTTGACACCATTCAGAAGTGTTTCCATATTTGTCATCAAGGTTAAATGGGAGCTGGCTGTGGCAAGGAGATGGACAAGAAGACTATGTCATTAGGAGAGCATGTTTAGTACTGCATAGTGATGTGTAATAGCGTAAAATTATGAAGTGCATACAGTGCATACACCATACAGTGCCACTCAACCCTTAGTATTTTAAATCTTCACTTTAAGAAGTTTTATTTTATATAATTAGATATTTTCTCTAATTATATTCTAATTATATTGTTGTTTAAAAAAATGATTCTAACAATTCTCACCATAATTGCATGCTGAGGAAAAGCTACATTAATCTTTTGAGGCCTTCTGTTTTGGTTTAGGGGAATTATGATTGCTTTCAAAGTAGGATAACAATCTTTTAGGGGACTGATTTTTGGATATATTTATCAACGCAGCCTAACTTCACATTCATTAAATATTTTTGAGAGGTTGTATGCAATCAGTATTCTTCACTGATAATTTATTTCAAATTCCAGAAATTTTTCACCCTAAATCTACCATTATTTTTCTCAACACTTTTATGTTATTTTGTGTTGCAGTCACTAATGATTGCTATCAGAACCATGTATAAATTGATCAAATATTGTATGAGTAAAATATTTAAAAAGTAAAACAAAATGTTTCTAATAATCATGCTTTGAAAAAATAAGTTCACCCCACCTTGCCACACACTCTACTTGATTTATTTCTCTTCTCAAACACATAATCTTTTTCTTTTTTTTTTTTTTTGCCTCTCTCTGAAGTTAGAAACACACATCTCCCTCTCTCCCTCTCTCCCTCTCTCCCTCTCTCCCTCTCTCCCTCTCTCCCTCTCTCCCTCTCTCCCTCTCTCCCTCTCTCCCTCTCTTTCCCTACCCTGCTGAAATCTAATTTGACTAATGATGTCCTAAGCTGTGAACATTTTGTTAGATAGTTATTTTGATAAAGACACACAGCAATCAAGTATTAACTGGTCCGTCAATTTATCTCTTGATACAAGTCTCAGACTCCAGAAAAGGAGCTAATGCTCATCCTTACACGTTTGTATCCCTTCTGCCTAGAATATTGCCTAATTAGAAAACAAACAAAAACAAAAGCCAAACCATTAAGACAATATTTGTTTTGTTGAACAAAACAAACACACAATGTATCCACTGAGTAAACAGGGAAGGTACAGACCACATCTGCATCTGGAGAAGGAAATTGAGGAATCTCAGTCCTGGTGACCCACCTTGATCTTCACCTAGGAGCTGTCTCTGACAGATATCTACAAGCCTCCATCCTTTCCTATTCTACTTAGAACTTTGTTCTTTAACACAGATGTAGGTAGATTTTTGGACTTCTAAATATGTGAATAGCACAAATCTGGGTAAAAGAGTTTGTCCAAGGAAGATTTATTCAACATTTTCAAAGATCGTAGAAGGCTAAAATATGGTTTGAAATTATCTAGATGAAGTGTAATAGACACATAAAAACCTATGTCTCCGTTCAGGATTCACATTTGCCAAAATATGATAGGACAGACTTGACTTATTAGCAGTTAGTGTGAGAAACTGAAGAATTCTTTTAATTAAATGTGAATTTTAGATGAGCCATTTTCTGCCGCGATTGTGGATTTGAATCTAAGATGTGCATTGTGCAGTATGGTACTCCAGGTAAGAAATAGTCTCGTATTGTTTGTTCTACAGGTAAAAACAAAATGTGAACATAGATGTGCCTTAAAAACTAATTTTACGAAGGTCAGAACAATGGCATTTATACTGAGTGCCTCACAGCTAGATTTTGTGTCCAAACGAGTATTTGCAGTTTTTTGTTTTCAATAGGTTCATTTGCTCCTGTGTGTCTTTATGATATTCTTTCTAGGACCCTTTTTCCCCTTTGTCACCTGGCAAATTTCAGCATCAAGACCCAGCTCAGATATCACCTCCTCAGAGCAACTCTCTGTAACCTCAGAGCCACTCAGCCATAACCTCATCTCTCAGGTTCAACCCTTCTGTGCTGAAACTCTGTATTTATTATTCTATTTATCACCATATAGTCCTGTCTATTCCATCAGACCTGTGCTGTCCAATGCAGTAGCCATTATCTGCACATGGCAATTAAAATTAAAATTAAATTAAAAGTTGAGTTTTTCATTTAGCTTGCCGCATTTCATATGCTCAGTGGCCATATGTGGCTAGTGGCTATCATAATGGGCAGTGGGGGAATAGAATATTTCCATCACTGTGGAACGTTCTATTAGCTGGAATTGTGCTATAGTGAGATCCATACAGAAGACTTTCTCTCCCTGATTTCTCCATCCTCATCATCTGGGGTAGTTCCTAGCATACGGAAGACAGCGAGCAACTAAGTACTGAACAAAACTGAACTAAGAAATAGTGGGCATGCTTATATGGAAACAGCATCACACTCAGAATGCATCGCTCTAGACACGAGCATAAAATTTCTGATTCATGAAGGTAGATTTCTCTTAATAGACTTACTGGGAAATAAAACAGGCTTCTTTATTAGATTTTGAGCTCAGGCCCCAAAATCTTTCCATTAAAGCCAAGTAATCACCTGCCAGGACTCCAATATAATGGATCCCTTCATGGGGTTGGAAATTGCAACTAGAAGAGAATAATTGAGATTCAGTTATTCTCATGAGCAATGTTTGAGTAACTTTTATGAAACTCTTGAGAAAATTTTGACTACTTGTCACATGTCAGCCCCTGTCAACAATGGTACTTGCTTTGCTGAGAATATCTCGAATGTACACATTTTTTTCCCTAGGATCACTTTTACTGAAACTAATGTAGCTCTAAAATTTTATATTAGTTTTTAGGTTTGTTTGTTTGTTTGTTTGTTTTACAAGAAAAACTGTCTGGAGTACAAAACTGAATTAGCAATTAAATGGTTGTCAGGAAGCCGGTACTAGCCTTAATAAACAAAGTATAATTGAGAAAACAATGTCATACCAGATTTTGGCATCATTGACTAAAAGGGAGTGTGGACAAATCACACTAATTTTTCAGACATCTGCCTTTCCAATAACTGAACTCAACTGTATTTGGGGCTTTGGACACAGTATTCAACAGCTATTGAATTCAGAGGGACTGAATGTAAATAGGTCTGCTCTTTAAACCACTTCTGCTTTGTGCAGTGAAAGCCCTAAAGAGCTATTGGACCAATTAAAGAATTTGTTTTTTCTTTTGGGGCAACAACATTTTTTTTTTGTATTTTTATCTCTATGTCCAAAGACAGCATGCTTCTAACTGTAAAACAGCACAAGCTCTACAGACATTAAAAAGTAGCTCAGAAATGGGTGTTTTTGTAGACACAGAGCTGTTTTGTCACTGAAGACATCAGGCAAAAATGCTCTTTTTTATACATTAAGTTAAATAACCCTAAAGGTAGAATATTTTACTTCATTTGTGGAGGGATTTGTGCACCCTCTCCTGTTTAGAAGGGGGCTTCTGTGTGGATGGAGCATGCCCAGAGGAGGCTCAGAGCAAAGATTGAGAAAGGGCTTCAGTGAGTAAGAAAGAGAATTTGTGCTCTAATAAAAACACTGGCCTTATATCTGACAAAATCTGTTGTTACACTAGATGATGTGGGCAGTTTTTTTTCTATAAGTGAGAGAGCTTCTAGCTCTGTTAAATAGGAAAATAAGTATCTTCCCTTTCAAAACCATAAGAGAAATAATGATATTGACCAAACAATTCTATTTAGGAGAGAGACTTCATACACTGGACCAATTATTGTCATCCATAATTTATGAAATTATTGGCTTAACACCTGTTATTTTTTGAGCTGTGGTATCTGAAAAGATATGTTGAAGTCCTGACCCCTAGTGGTTCTGTGATCTTAGTTGGAAATAGGGTTCTTACAGATTTTATTAGTTAAGGTAAGGTAATACTGGAGTAGGATAGGCCTTTAATGCTGGTGTCTTTATAAGGGAATACGTAGACATGCAAGGAGAAAGCCATGTGATGAAAGCAGCAGAGACTGAAGTGATACAACTACAGGCCAAGGAACGCCAAACATCAACAACCACCAATTAAAAGCTAGGAAGAGGCAAGGGAGGATTCTACCCAGGTTCTCAGAGCAAGTATAGCCCTGCTGACATCTTGTTTTCAGACTTCTGGTCTCTAGAACCGAGACAACAAGTCTACTATTTTAAGCCGCCCAGTTTGTAGTACTTTGCAGTGGCAGTCCTTGGAAACCAATAGAATACCTGAAAGGGTTAATCAGTTCGGGTTCTTATGTCTAGGTAAGATATTTGATAAATCAAATGAATGGAAATTGATTTTGTAGGATCATATAGTAAGCGGTGCCCCTTGATGAAGCTTCTTTAGCCCCCTTCACATTATCCTTTACTGACTATGTCAGCCTTCCCTCATTACTTGCCTTGAAATAGCGGGGGTTGTAAGGAGGGATTGGGAAACAACTCCCTGCAATTATACGTAAAACTTGGTGTCTGCATAGGTACAATTTTCTGAGGCCAAAGTTCTATAGGTTTTTTCAGTCTCTCCAAAGAGAGTCTAAGACCTAGGAATGATCCTGTTTTTAATACTGAGGGGTCACCATGTTTAGGATATCAGCTTACATTCTTTTTTTTTTTTTTTTTAAACATCCAGAATCCACCAGGCCAACAAGTCAGGGACAGGAACTCAGTCAGAGCCAGTAATGTGTCATAGCCAGATGATAACAGCTCATGAAAACCCAATGGTAAATGATTTTTCAAGGTGGTAGTTAAGCACAACCCGTATTAAAATTAAATTATTTAAACTTACGTTTGAATGCATTATATTAAAAACAAGGTAAGAAATGCTTATTACTCATCACTTCCTAATTACTTCTAGTACTTTTCTCTTACCTATATTCTGAGGGTTTTTTTCCCATCGATTGCATATGCATGATAGGCGTGAGTATGTGTTACTGTGAATCTCTTCTCAACTTTATGTTCAGTGACATCAAGTGGGTTGGTAACTTGAAATCAATTGTGGGAAATCAGATCACAAAGGCAATTTGCAAAACGACTCCCGCCAACCCCTAACCAAGATAGTTGGTAGTATTTCCAGGCTACCACTGATTCAGACTTGACTGATTATTCACGCTTTTATCCCTGGGGTATCTATTATTTTGGACATTACACAAGAATATTGGACTAGACTTAAAAGATGGCCATTGAATAACGTTAAATAGGGCCTTCTCTTATAGGAGAGTTCACAAGTTTGTCGTAATGGTGCTTTATGTCTAGATGTGACCTTTAAGAATATAAAGGAATTGTCAGTCCTCCAATTACAAAATGTTCAGGGGATAAGGTGCCATCATCTTTCTTATAACTTAGCATGACCGATTATTATTTTAAAATGAATCTAAATAAAAATGTTCATAACCTCATCAAGACCTTTTCTCTTCTGTATCCCAGATTTTGCATGATTGAGTAGCAATTTATGAGAACAATAAGTCACTTTTGCATTTGAAAATAAAACCTTTTCTCTTGGATAACTTTCTGAAAAGTTTCAATATTATCTATAAGCTGCAAGAGACTGTTTACTGTTTGATTACCTTAAACTGATAAATTTCTCTGGGTTATTTGAAATAAATCATACACATGTTTTTGTTTTCTCTTTTGCCTTTCTTTTTTCTCTTAGAAGCAATAATGAATTTTATCTGGATGAGATATGGGAAAAGTCCCCCTTTCATCTTAATTTTTCTTTGGTTATGTTTTCTAGGATTGGCCATGTGAGTGTGACCATACGATGAGAAACTCATCCTGGTCACCTAATGCAAATGTTTCTGAAATTTTTCTGTAGTTTAATCAACCTCCATTGTATAAAAAACTGTGTTCACAACCTGAGCAAATTACTGGAGTAGTAAAAGAAACATTACTAGCATTTACCCCATGAAAAACACAATAAAAAATACTTATTTTCATGGTTCTGTAACCCAAATAGAAAAGGAGATGAGAAGATTTTTCCAAAATGCAATTACTTTATTGTTAACACTTAGTGTCTAGAGTTGGAAGAATTAAGTAATGACACTAATATTGTTCATCTAGCCACATGTAAATGTGCTTTAGTTTCCCAGCTTATACACATCTTAACACTGTGTGCTTAAGCCTTTTGCATTGTGAAATACAGCAAAAAGTTTTCCAGGCAGTGTGATAGACTGGCACAAATGATACTGTCTTTGGAGGGAAAAAGTAATCCTCATCATCATGAAATGTCAAATTTCAAAATAAAATAGTTTTGATACATATTCACCTGACAATACAGAAATTATAAATTCCCCCTTTAGATAATTCAGCTTGCCGCCTCTTGTGGTTAAGGTGACACTGCTGTACCACCTTTGCTTATCATAGGGAAAGTGACCCAGAATATCAAGGACGGTGAGATAATTCACAATAGACTGAAGACTACTATTTGACATTTTCTAGATTCAAAATCAACTCATTTCTGATTAAACACCACAACTCTGTGCATGATTCCTTTTTTTTCCTCTCATAATTTCAATAATAAGCACATGACAGATATTTAAAAGAAACATTTATTTTTTAAGGAGCGTTAGCCTTGAAAAGACAAATGGGACAGGTTGAAATGATGGAAAGATGGATTTGCACCTGATATATTCATAGGCAAGGCTGAATGGCTCTCCAGTGAGAAGCTGTATCATCACAGGGTCTTTATAAAAGCTGGGAGTGGAAGTGGCAAGTTCCTTTGTGTTTCTTTTTTTGATCCCAACATATTAGGAAGCTGCCTGTCAAGACTTCTTGAAAAAGAAAGGAACCTCTACCCTTAGGACATATATTTTGTTTTGTAGGAGCCAAGGGTACACAGCTTTATGGGGAAAAGTTGGTAATGTGCTAAAAACAAACCTCTATAACCGGATTCTAACTAAGCAGAAGGAATGCTGTCAGGGATGCAGATGCGGAAAGTGACGTGATGTCCTCTCCACTGTCTCCTCTTCCATTTCGTCAGCAACTTGGCTTCTCGATGGTCAGACCTTGAATGACTAAAATGCTGCAAGAAATCACTATCCTTTAATTAAATAATGGATTATTGAAGGCTAATCATTCAATACATAATTGAAAATGCTGTTAAACTAAGAGGTCCCTTCCTCTTGGATCTATAATATACATTGAACCTAGTAATATGGCCCTGGGGTCAGTGGTGGAGCCTGTGTGGATCTAAGGGGAGAGATTTTGGTTGAGACCACACAGATGTAGTAAAATAGGTCAAATACTCCCTCTCTCTCATCATCTATGTGCCCTCTTCGTAATTTCTCAGTGGTGTTCATGGGTTTTAGATGTTATTAATCATGAAAATTGTAAGGTGCTTGGAGATGGTTCCCTTTGTTATTTTAGAAAGAGAAAGAAGAGAGTGGCTGTCCAAAGACTTTCTATCCCTATCTCAGCGCCTATTGTAGAGATAGGAACCTCAGACTCCAATTTATGGTGAAGGTTTTAGGTAGGGAGGAAAAGGAGATTTTTCCTCCTTTTTTTCCATGCATGGCTTAGGAAAACTGGAAGAGACAAATCTCAAAAAAAATTTTTTCATAATATCACAAACATACCATACACAGAGATACACCTCTTTAATATTCACCTTCTGCTAAGGCATGCATGAGTGATTAGTGTTCATATTTAACCCATTCCGTGTCTGGCTTCATTCCAATATTTGTGACACTCAAAGGTCTACAAGGTGTATTGGGCTTTTAATTTTTTTGTATATACATGCTACATACATATATTTTATATACAGCTCTCATCAATATTTCACTCAGTTATTCACCACTACTTGGAAATGTCACTTAACCTCATTGAATGCCAGTTTTCTCATTAATAAAATGAGACAAATCATTTATTATGTTGTATAAAAGTGAAATTATTTGCCATGAAGTGTTTAGAAATGTGTTTGGTTCCTTTTCAGTGCTGGTTTTAAGGGATCTTTCTTATGGTTTAGGGAGTCTGTGAAATCCCTGAAAATGTATGAATGATTTTCTGTGTATGTCCAAAACTACTTTTTATATGGAGCTTTTATCCGATTTTGAAAGGACCTTGGCCCTCTATAATTTCACATATCAGTTACCATTTGAAGGCAATCCATTTTCAGATAGGAAACATCTGCTTGTTAATCTTTAATAAATTAATCTCTCTGTGTGTATGTATATGTGTTTGTCTATTTTTTCCTCAAAGCAGCTTTTGAATTGGTAACGAATTATTTATTCAGTTTATCACAGTTATCCTGTGTAAACCACTTCTTTGGGTGGCAGAATAATTTCTTAAGCATCATCTTTTGTGTGTGATTATGAAAGATTTCAAAAGTGCAAGAATATACAGAATCAGAGACCCCAGTGTACTCCACACGCAACAATAATACCTCCTAATTTAGAAATGGGGTGAGGTAAGATGGTTTCTGTTGCAGATGAACTTTTATAGCTTGGCTTCTCAAAGTTGTTCCTCAAGATCTGTTTTTGTTTGTTTGTTTTTTCTTGCCTTCCTTCCATTAAGTGTGATTCCCTGTGCCAGTGCCCAGAGATGCCTGTATGTGCAGGATCTGGTTATTCCTCCTTGGATCAAATGAGAAGAAACACACTTTGGAGAAGTTTCTATTTTATCATTGCTGTGGTTTCAACGTACTCCCCAAAGTTCATGTGTTGGAAACTTAATCTTCAATGCACCAGTGTTGACTGGTGGGGCCTAGTAAGAAGTGATTAGGTCATGAGGACTCTGCCCTAGTGAATGAATAAATGTTGCCCTCTTGAGACTAGGTTTGTTATAACAGTGAATTTAGCCCCTTCTTGCTCTCTTGCCCTTCCACATTTCACCATAGGATGACATAGCATGAAGGCCCTAGCCAGATGGGGGCCTCTCAATCTTGGACTTCCAAGTCTCTAGAACTGTAAGAAATAAACCTCTGTTTTGCATAACTTACCCAGTCTCAGGTATTCTGTTATAGTAGCACAAAACAAACTATGACCATTGTAAAAAATAATTGAAGCAGTTATCTATTTAACTGAAGAATTCAATTCTGTTGACATTGGAATATTTTAGGAATGACTCATTCCCACTCCCATCTTTTTCACTTTATATTATAGGTAAGTAAGCCAACCATCTCCAAATTTTCCTATATGGATATTACATCAGGTAACACACTGATAAACACACAAAGTCTGTGTTTGAAATGCCTACTTATAAAGAATCTTGTCGCTGAGCATGATGGCTTACACCTGTAATCCCAACACTTTGGGAGGCCAAGTTGGGCAGATTCTTGAGGTTAGGAGTTCGAGGCCAGCCTGGCCAACATGGCAAAACCCCATCTTTACTAAAAAAAATTAGCCGGGCATGGTGGTACGTGCCTATAGTCCCAGCTACTTGGGAGGCTGAGCCAGGAGAATCGACTGAACTCCAGAGGCGGAGCTTGCATTGAGCTGAGATCATGCCACTGCACTCCAGCCTGGGTGACAGAGTGAGACTCTGTCTCAAAAACAGAGAAGAAACAAAATAATCTTTACTTAATGTGTATTATAATTGTTTGTTGGTTATTTTTCATTCCTATCATCATTTGGGTGTGATTAATATAAATATGCATGTAATATACTATACCTTTGCTTCACTTATTTTTTCTCTCTGGTCTTCCCTCATTAACAAAGCCCTGTGTACCTACAATGTTGGAACATGGGTTAGAACTATGGGATCAATGGCATTCCTATAGTATCTTCTATGTTGGCAGTTCATTAAAGAAGAGTAAGGGATTGCTGGATGAGACAATGACAAAATCAGGCAAGAGCACTCAGATAGGATTATCTCTGTGGTTGCTATTTTAGCATTTTTGCAGTCCACATATATGTGTGTCTTCAGTCATTATGCTTTCATGTTCATTTTCTTTATGTTAATACAGGAACATACAAATACTTTTGCTGGTGTAAAGATCACAGAAAAATCAAACTGGCTTTGTGTCTCATGACAAACAAATAGGATTTATCTTCTGAAACTGCTAAAGTGAGATTTGTAAATGATATGAGCCATAACTGAAGCATCCAGTCAGGTGTCTTCTACCTAGATTGATTAAAGCAATTATTCTCAAGCATGGCAATGCTCATCTCAAACCCATTCCTCTCCTCTGGGTCAATGATAAGTATAAGACAAGGGTATACATTCTTAACTAGGGAAAATGCAACCTGATAAAATGAAAAATGATGGCAAAAATAGAAGAATTAGCAAAAGAGAAACTAGAGATGTATTTTTGTGATAGAAATATTTCCTGGGAAAATGTAAACTTGCGGTAAATATACGTATTCCGCTTTAACACAGAGATGTGGAACTGAAGAATCCCACGTGAATGCTAAACTGTAGGTAGATAAGGTTGATAACAATCTGATAAAATAAAACCATTGCATGTTATACTGTTAGTTTTGACTTATATAACGAGGTTGGTCATTCATATAAGCTAGCCAGGAAACAAAGGCAGATGTCAAACCATCATGTAAGCACAGCTGTTTAAATTAGTTTCATCATTACCTATGAGCTGCTCTGACCTTGTCAGTTCTGGTGAGTAGAGTACTTAAGTTCTGAGACCTGTCAATAAATATGTGGCTGCTGATCCATCTCCAACAGGGCATGACATGGTCACAATGTTTTGCAGCCTCCCCTTTCTACAAATGGTAATGACCATGGATTCCCAAAAGATCGCTTTATAGCATGTGTTGTACCATCAGAAATGGTATATTCAACAGAAGCTTAGTAATCACTATAGGCTGATTTGAAGTAGATGGCGAACCAAATCTGTAAGAATGCCATGAAGATTTAAAAAACAAATGAACAAACAAAAAGCGGAAAACAAAACTGTAAAAACCCCTGGCTGAAGTTGTTTGTATGTACTCCAAGCTTCATACATAGAACAAAATTATTTGCATCTGGCCTTATTGGACTTAAATATCTAGTCTTTGTATGAAAAGCATTGAGGTTGAATTATAATGGCTATGATAATTTAGGGTTATGTGGTTGGTTATTTGTAGAGAAACCCAAGATGACAATGATAAATTTTATAGTAAATTTATGGTAAGTTTAGACGTGAATATCAGCCAATTAAATGAGCAATCAAACCACAAATAGAATTAGTTTCCTTTGAAATGCCAGCTCCATGGAGAGCCCCATTACTTGGCAAAAACAGACAACTTATAGAAGAAATCCATCAAAATATATTGTCTGGAACTAAATAAGAGCTGAGGTAGCAACTGTGTTTATTAAGGAGGGAAACCTAATTTGGAATCACAATGAACAATTAAATTTTAAGTAAAATGTACTGAGAGTCAGTGACAAGTTACAGGCTTGAGAATAAAAACAAAACTTCCTGTAATTTTTTTCTCTGTGTGTATATATACACACACATACATATAAAATAATATATAATTACACACACACATACATTTATTTGTTCCAATATGGGAACCAACATTTGGGAAATTTATGTTCCCAAAATTTCCATTAAGTAGCTGCAAGCTCAGAGGCTTGAGGACCAGGAAATTAACATGAACATTAACATGAAGTGCTCAGTGTTATAAAATATAGCAGCAAATGATGGGTGCTATGGCCAATTGGGAGCTCAAGACATAAAGTCATTCCCATTCAACTTTGTGACCTAAAAACCTCCTTTTGGCTCGTTCAAATGCTAGTGATTTGACAAGCTGACTTTCAGATTTGGGAACTCAGACCATTAAATAATCACTTGAGCCAAATTCACCTGCAAATATACTATGTAAGGATGAGAGAGATTTTACTATTCCAAGATTGAAAATATGAAGTAACACCAGAATTTGTGCATAATATTACTAAATAATGCTTCTGAATCACATATATAGAAATATTTTTAGGACTCTATCCTAAGAAATCTGACTATAATAAGAAAATATCTTTTTGTGATTTGTTTTGAATATCTGTTGAAATTGCTCTGCTAATGAATTTCATTCAATAGACTTAGATCACACTTTCGTGTTTATTGATAGCACTTTGCTTAGTTATTTCGCTGACTTGTGGACCATTTTTATCATTGATCATTAGTATCTATTCTACTTAATTATACTTCTGTTGGTATCTCAGTAATTTCCATTTAATTTGCTTCCATGGAAGTGGTTGGAAACTGAAACCTTTAACCATTTCTGTTACTCCAGGATATGTTTCCGTCTGGTAGAATTTATCTGTTTTCAAAAAAGAATATATTCTCTGGGGAGAATAATGAGAAATCTTTTTTGTTCTACGTAATGGGTTCTTGCAATGTAAAACTTTAGTTGTAAGTGAATTATCAGGATTTCAAATATATCCATATTAAATATTACATAAGGGTAAAATATCTTAAGCTGTGTAACTTTTTTTGAAATGAGCCATTTTAGTACCATTGGCCACATTTCTGAAGTATGCCATTGTTACTCAAAAACTTTGTAAATAAATGAATGGATGAATACACTATACATACAGCTCTTAATAGAAATTGTAAAATATACATTTAGAAAAAAATTCTCAATACATGCTTTATCAGTACTGAAAAAAGTACTAATTTTGATTTATTCAGAAAGCAAAAGCAATAGTAAGTAACACTCGTTTTTAAACAGGTTACAAATGAATTTCTCCTTGCATCAATAATGTCAGAATCACTAATTAAAATAGTGTATATTAAAACTCACAACCCATATTCCTAACCTGAGAAGTTTAGCTTATATTAAAGAAGGAAACATACCTTTCAACATACCTGTAAAAAGTAGACCTGAACATTTAGGTTAAGATGATGAGAGTAGAATACTCTAATCATCATCATTAATCATCCTCACGCCGCTCTGTGGATTCCTCATCTCACAATACCACAATATCCTAATTTCACAATATTTGTGAGTGCTGGGAGGAATTTTATATATCTGAGTTGACCATATGTTGATCCTATATATTGAAACATGATGTCTTTCTTATTTATTTAAAACTCAGCCTGAAAAACATAAGATGATATCCTATAAATGTATTTATAAACTTTTATTATTTTCTGATGCTTGAAACCCATTGTTTCAATAAAAGATGGATATAACATAATAAAAATCAGGAATGTTCCTCAAAGTCCAGAATCCTTAGTCACTATATTAAATTTTCCCTGGCATTACCATTGGAAGCCTGGGAGTTACTATACATATGATGGTGTCAATAAGACACCAAAACGGTGTCACTAATAAGTTGGTTATGCTGAAATGGTGGTGGTGGTTCTAGATTTAGGGTAAAAGCAAAAAAGAGAGAAAGTGAAGGCAAGAAATTGTTAAAACTCTGAATTCAGATTTGGAAATTAGGTGACTTTTTTTTAGGCCATATGTTGGAGTTTTGTACCAATGCATGTTTCTGTATGTGTATAGGTCATGGATGGTGGCGTAAGTTTGTCTGTCCTTCATATATGTTAGTAAGAAGACAAACAACATTTTTGGCATTTAGTGATTGTGTAAAAATTTCATGATTAGATATGTTGTAAATTTTAAAACAGCAATCACATTTTCAGATAGTCTGAACCAGATGCTCAGCATTAAAAGTCTTAACTTCCCCATATGCTTCACCTGCAGGCTAACTCAATTGGAAAACATCTGCCCTATTGGTTCTCCAAGACAATGGGATTGTCACTGGTCTAATCATGTCTGGAACTATATTGCTGAATACCCAGAGTGATTTCTCTAGGTAGATGCCATGAAGCAGCAGGAGTAACTCTGGGAAATGCATGTGACAGATGTTTTAAAAATCAAATCCATCAAATATTACTACTTTAAATTCACTCAAAATTGATTAGACCCACTCCTGTGATCTTGCCTCATACTGGTTTTGTTTAGTTTAGTTAATGTTGCAATTAATCTCTGCAAAAATCTAATTCATCCCCAAGCTTATTTCATGCCATGATCTGTTTGTGTAAATCTTCTGAAGCAAAATACCCTGTCTAATTTGATCTGTTGTCATGATTGAAAATACTAAGTTGATATTGCTTTGTTTCTACACTGATATAATTAAGATGCCCACCCTTTTCTAATTAATCTAATCTAAAATTGCTTTGGCTGTTAGATATCCTAATAGAATATAATGCATTGTTTTTTTTCTTATCTCTGTCATTAGTCAAGATAATTAATTTTGCCAAGTTTGAAACACACCCAATATTTATTTGCATATTTAGATTTCAATCTAAGCTAGACTTCTTTGTCAAATATTATCCATTACCATTAAATAGAATTACTCTAAAAAGCCATGTTAACAACATTCAAAGTAGAATATATAATAAGTAATGTGTTATTTGCATACATACTGTTTACATTTAAATATATATGTACATAGGTATACATATTCAAATTAATATATTTAGAGTTAGGCATAATATAATGAATATAATATATTTAATATAAGATATTAAGTAAGACACATTATATGTAATACTATATTTAGGTATATACATAATATATTTATATACCCAAATAATTATTTATAATGTTTATGATATACTTTCTGTTATATTTCAATAAACAAATACGCTTTACATTACACACTGTAAGTAAGAAATATAAAAAGGTAAGTAAACACTTAGAAATTCAGTAAATGGCCAGTCCATTTTGGATATATTAATTGTTATTATGGTTCATGTTTAGTTTTTAGAAATAAGAAATGTGAATATTTTATCATAATTATTTTAGGGTATAAACATAAAGTGGTGGATACTCTTAATTTTAATTGCTTATTTTCTTTTTTTTTTCTTTTATTATTATTATTATTATTATTATACTTTAGGTTTTATGGTACATGCTTATTTTCAAAAATGATACTAAATAGTAGCACTTACGTTACAAATGTAAATTTAAATGGCATAATATATTAAATTTATACAAGGTATTAAATATGCTGATGAAGCTACTCTTTAAAAACATCCCTAAACTCATTTTATAAATACTCTGACTGAAAGCAAAAACAAGAGTATGTAAATAATAATAAACTTCATAATGTCGGTTGTAAGATATTTTGATAAATTGTTGTGTTTAAGTGTAATTGAAAGCAGCTAATATACTCAAAGATATCTGCATCTCACAAAAATCTTTTAAAAAATATTCTATTTGGAAAAATATTCTGTTTTTAATTACTTCATTGAATATTTTATAATGTATTTTATTATTTAAAAGTCTTTTGAAAAAATATAACCTCCATATTTTTTAGCTTTGACTATATTTTCCTCCTCATATTTAAATTCAATACTTTAATTTTACTTTTCAAAGGGATATTTTTACTGATTTTGCAAAGAAGGTTACAACTTCAGTTCAGAAATATGCCTTGTATAGCTTAAAGACTTAAAAAGTCCATTTCTTCCAAAAACCATTTTTAAAGAAATTTTTATTGATAATAAAATAAATGAATGGGAAGACTTACAACACTGAGATAAACTTGCTATGTAAAAGCATTTTTAATGGAGAAATTCATTTTGAATTTGCATATGTTTAGAGAAACATGCAGTTTAATTTGAATTCATAGGGATTCTGCAACTAAACAACACTTAGGTTTCTACTTATTAAGTTCATGGGCCCTACCTCAATTTTTTTTTTCTACCAACGTATTCCATCTGCTTCCCATATTTTTCGTATTAACCTATATGGCACAGGTTTATCCAGTCCTTCATCCTGTCACATATTCATATTATAATGATTATATAAGCTATAACTTTATAAATGCGTTACAACATGTGGATTGTTTTGATGTAGTGATTAAGAAGAAAAATATATGGAAAACCACTCAGTATCGCTAGGCATCATGGAAATGCAAATTAAACAATGCTGAAATACCCTTAGTCACCCACCAGATTACTTAAATTAAAAAGACTAACAATGCAAAATGTTGGCAAGGATATGGAAGAGCTGGTGTACACGTATATTATTGGTGGAATATAAAGATGAAGTTATCACTTTGGAAAACTATTTGACAATTTCCTATAAATATATGCCTTCCTTATAACCCAGCAATTCTACTTATAGGTATATATCCTAGAGATACAAGTGCATAGGTATATAAAATTGCCAAAAGAAGATATTCATAGGAGCTTTATTCATAGTAGCAAAAAACTGGAAACAACCCTAGTATACATCAACAATAAAATAAACAATTTTGATAGAGTCAAAAATAGAATACTGAACAGTAATTAATGCACAAATTGATGTACACTACAATATGAATAAATCTTAAAAACATTCTGAGGGGAGAAAATTAAAATAGTTCCTACTCTAAAAATATATTTAAGTGAAGCTCAAGAAAAGGCAAACCTATCCATTATGATAGAACTCAGAATAGAGGTTACTTCCAGTGGGAAGATTTTAACCATAATAGGGCACAAAAGTTTAGCAGAGATGGAAATGTTTTATCTCTTGATTTTGTTGGTGTAGACATATACACAAATATACACATACATACACATATGAATATTAATCATGTGATACAGTTAAGATTTATAGATTTTGCCAAATGTAAATTATATCAATAATTAAAAGAAATACAGTGAGTTGTTACATTAATTAAAATTAGAGTGTTTTTATCAGCATTGATGAGACTAAAACATAAAATACATAAAGACCTTAAAATCACAGGCAACCTACAGAATGGGAGAAAATTTTTGCAATCTCTCCATCTGACAAAGGTCTAATATCCAGAATCTATAAGGAACTTAAATTTACATGAAAAAAATGCCCCATCAAAAATTGGGCAAAGGATATGAACAGACACTTCTCAAAAGAAGACATCTGCAGCCAACAAATATGTGAAAAATAGCTCATCATCACTAGTCATTAGAGAAATGCAAATCAAAACCACAATGAGATACCATTTCATACCCATTAAAATGGCAATCATTAAAAAGTCTGTAAATAACAGATGCTGGCAAGGATGCAGAGAAATAGGAACACATTTACTGTATTGGTGGGAGTGTAAATTAGTTCAACCATTGTGGAAGACAGTGTGGTGATTCCTCAAGGATCTAGAACCAGAAACACCATTTGATCCAGCAATCCCCAAAGGATTATAAATAATTCTATAAAGACACATGCACACGTATGTTTATTGCAGCACTATTTACAATAGTAAAGACTTGGAACCAACCCAAATGCCCATAATTGATAGACTAGATAAAGAAAATTTGGCACATATATACCATGGAATACTACACAGCCATAAAAAAGAATGAGTTCATGTCCTTTGCAGAGACATGGCTGAAGCTGGAAACCGTCATCCTCAGCAAACTAACACAGAAACAGAAAACCAAATGCCACATGTTCTCACTTATAACTAGGAGTTGAACAATGAGAACACATGGACAAAGGGGAACATCACACACCAGGGCATTATCGGGGGGTGGGGAGCGAGGGGAGCGAGAGCCTTAGGACAAATACCTAATGCATGTGGGGCTTAAATCGTAGATGATGGGTTGATAGGTGCAGCAAACCACCATGGCACATGTACACTTGTGTAACAAACTTGCACATTCTGCACATGCATCCCAGAACTTAAATTAAAAAATCTGAGTCCAATTCCTCTTCAGCCTGAATACCCCTGCTTTTCTCAAGAAATATGTAATATAGCACACTTCCAATCAACACTCAAAAACTCTTATTTCCTTGGGAATAAAGAAGCAGATTTCAAATTATAAATTATTGTGCACAGTGTCTACTTCTAAAACTGAGTTACTGTATTTGAAGACTAGTGAAAGTTTCAATGAACACAACAATAACCATAGATAGATACTTATACATGGTAAAGACTGTACCATTACATGGATTATTTCACTGTTCCTCATGGCAATATTAATGAAATGGATACTATTTTGTAACCTTAGTGAGCCATGGAGCTGTACCTCAAACCCAGTCACACTGCCTTTAGAAGACCTGTCCTTAACAACATATTATTTTTATACTAGATATTCTGATTGTAATGATCATATGACCAAAACGGCCCATTTTGAATCAATCTGCATTCAGATCATTGTAAGTAATTAGATGAATCACTTGCTTATTGGCAGGTCAGCTATTGTGATTTCTTAAGCATATATTTGAAGTTAAACTGTTCTTTGGAACATATAGATAATTATTATTTTTTTATTATACTTTAAGTTTTAGGGTACATGTGCACAACGTGCAGGTTAGTTACATATGGACACACGTGCCATGTTGGTGTGCTGTACCCGTTAACTCTTCATTTAACATTAGGTATGTCTCCTAATGCTATCCCTCCCCCCTCCCGCCACCCCACAACAGACCCCGGTGTGTGATGTTCCCCTTCCTGTGTCCATGTGTTCTCATTGTTCAATTCCCACCTATAAGTGAGAACATGCTGTGTTTGGTTTTTTGTCCTTGTGATAGTTTGCTGAGAATGATGGGGGATAATTATTTATGTTCTTCCAATGTAGGTACTTAAAGTAGAATGTTTTTCTACTTTAATATGAAGTGTATTAGCTTTATGAAATTTAAAGAGAAGTTGCAGGAAGGCACCTATGAGAAGGCTCACGTGTTCAAGTCTGAAGAAAAGATCATTGGTTTTAAGTTTGGAATCCCTAAGTTATCTTCAGAGAGAATGGCTGAATTGCTGCATAAACATCTGAAGCTGGCAAGAGGAAATTTGGAAGACCAAAATTAGGCCATCCCAGAAACCTACTTTATGATGATATCTGTGTGATGGAGTAATGTACAGGAATTGACATCTCCATTTAATTTAATTCCCAAGGGAGTTCAAGAAAATCCTTTATGTATCTTATTTAATATGTGTTCTTCCCCTACACAATTAAAATTAGAATGCAACTAAGACTCTACTAAGGGAAGGAAAATACAAATGTGAAATGATCGTTCTTTCAATTCCCTTAGAGGTTTGATAAGTGAGAGAAGGAATGTCAACAATTATGCTCAGATTTTAAA
The DNA here is from genome assembly GCF_028885625.2 of Pongo pygmaeus. Classification (NCBI taxonomy): domain Eukaryota; kingdom Metazoa; phylum Chordata; class Mammalia; order Primates; family Hominidae; genus Pongo; species Pongo pygmaeus. Next base: position 67,888,799 of record NC_072390.2, read on the forward strand.
CTATCACTAGATTTTGCCTCTCAAAAATTCTTCTGCTTCCTGGGAAAATAATTGCTAATAAGCCGTTTAACAAAGATAATCCCTATCTGACTTTAATTCATTCAAAAATTATATATAGCAAGTTTAAAATATGAAAAGAACTGAAACCTTTCTGATCTGACCAGCTGGCTAAAATATTAGAACAGAGAGTTTTAGAATGAACATAAGCTTTATGCGTTTAGCCGAATTAAACATCATTTAATTTGTATGACTCTGATTAATCATAGTCACTCTTAAATACAAATGCAATTTTAGATTTCCTCCAGCTCAAGTTTATTGAACATTTTATTTCTGATGTAGGCTAACCTTCAGTTGGTTGTGTTTAGTTGCTAGTGGCTTTAGATGCCCCTTATGTGACAGTAATATTTAGAGGGTACATGCATGTGAAGGGAAAATCTTGAAATATTTATGTTCTACCATAAAGAAATCTCTTTTTTTCTACAGCTTAGAAGAGGTTATATCCTTATGTACAAACATTATGTTTACAATGTTTTTTAAATAAAATGGTGTTTTTTTTATTGCAACTCTTCGTCTACAATAGAAATCCATAGACTTACTTTACCATATGATGAACAAAACCTAAAAAATATTACTTGTGAACTTAACCACAAGTTTAGACAAACAAATGCACTGAACTGAATTTTGAGTAAACTTATGCATAGCCAAGGATTAAGAAAATTCCATTACAGTCTATAGATAAACTCTTACTACCATTAATATATTTTTCAAAAACTTGTGCATTATGAAGTTCATGTCTCTTTAACCAAAACATATAAAAATATATGGTGAATACTTTGTCAAAACTTGTGGAATTCGTTAAGTATAAGAATCCACATAATCCAAGTTTACTACTATTTAATTTTAATCCATAGCTGAATAATGGAAAGTAAATGAACAGGGCTAAAAACATGTCACTTTTGAGAATACATATGTCCTCCAAATAAACTACATTTATTTGTATTATTCTTTGTCTCTCCATCTTCTCAAGCTCCATTAAAAAAGAAAATACATGGAAGTGGGTGAAAGCTTCAGGACTAAAGGTGTAGCTGCAAGTACATTCCTAATTCAGAACTTAAAAATTTCTAGGTAGTGTTTAAACCTTTTCAACTAGAAAGGGAAACATATTTCACTAAAACCATCAATAAAAAGTTATATGATGGTTATGTTCAAAGGCATGTCCTATTTTGCTCTCAAGCACGGCAAAATAGCAAAATAGAACATAGCTTTGAACATAAGCATCATGCATTTAGCTGAAATAAACAATGCATTTGCAAATTTTTGCCTTGGCTTTTGCTATAACTTTAAATGATACATGACCTTGAGAATTACGGTCAAATTTTAAATAAAAACCGAAAACGTCTGTTATGTGAGTTTCCATTTCATTATTCACTAGAAATAATGAAACTAAAATGTTACCTAACATATTTGAAACTCATGACATACCAAATTAAAGCTAAATATATAGTAAAATTTTAATTATTTTGTTTATTTAATTTTATAATGGAAGTGAGAGTACTTTCTTTTGAGACTAGAGAAATACATAGGAGGAAATGCTACAGAATCAAACGTTTTTGCGTATGTGTCAAGTTATAGAAGAAATTAGCAAAGAATATCTAACTACATTTGTTTTCAAAAGATTTTTTACATCTGCCCTTTAATGTTTAGAGCTTATCAGCAACTAGAAAATTGAGTCAAGCATTTATGGTAAACTGTTTTTACTGAAGTATGTTTGCTGGTTGATAAAGATGTCCTCTGTGAGAAGACAGAAGTAGCTAGTTATCTTCAGCCAGAGGAATATTTTGTATTAACGAGTAGCAGAGTACTTCGAAAAGTGGTTTATTGAAGTTTTTACTCACTTTAGTTTTATAAAAGGCAATGTGACATTAATCATGGTATGTTTTTTTTTTTTTTTTGAGACGGAGTCTCGCTGTCGCCCAGGCTGGAGTGCAGTGGCGCCATCTCGGCTCACTGCAAGCTCCGCCTCCCGGGTTCAGGCCCTTCTCCTGCCTCAGCCTCCCGCGTAGCTGGGACTACAGGCGCCCGCCAAAGTTGGGTGAAGGGTTTACAAATGTTAACTTTCTTATGCTTCATAACATGCAAATATCATTTTACTTATATGTGATATTTTTGCATAACAACTTCCAGTAAAAATTAAAATTAATATGCCACTAGTCATTCTAAAGGAACGTATAATTTAAGCAAGAAATGTCTTTCTTTTCATTCTTTATTAAAGTGGGTTATTTTTAGTAGTTTCTATCTCTAGGTATCTAATTGTCATTTTAATTAACGATAGTTTATAAACAGGTACGTCCAGTTTTAGAAGTTTGTGGATTTCTTCAATAACCATACTAAATTCTAAGTCTGTAGTTACTGGGTACAGTATGCAATCTTAAACTGGGATTTATATTCATGATATTCAAGGGTTATTCTTAGGAACAATGGTCCATAAACTTATGGGGAAATGATAAAACTAGGAATTATCACTCCTCCTAGAAAAATGTATACATGCTCATAGATGTAATTTTTAAAAATAAAATCTAATATAATAGTCTCAGATCTCCTAAAATTCATCCATTGCTAGCAGCAGTAACATCATTTACTTTTACTGTGCCAAAAATTTGTAGTATTTTCTTTTTATACATACTACTGCAGGTTCCATAAAGTTGTTTCTAATGTAGATTTCGCCTGAGTTTCCGCATGTCAATTTCTGCATGGTGGCAATGTTTCAGTTTTCATTGCCTGTTCTTAATTCCTGAGTTTAGAACATTTGGGTTGCAACAGCATTTATCAATGCAGCAGTGCAATGTGCATTCCACTGACATGTACATAATCTTGTCTTGATCTTTGATGTTAAGTGTGAGTTTTACATGTTAATACAATTGCTTAAGAAATTCCTTGATGGGTGCAGCAAACCACCATGGCAAGTGTATACCTATGTAACAAACATGCACATTCTGCACATGTACCCCATAACTTAAAAGTTTAGTAATAGTAAGAAATTCCAAAAGATTGCAAGCTAGCATCATATTATTTCTACTTAGGCAACATGACACCAATTCTTGTATATAAAACAAATTTGTAGAAATAAATACTGACATTATAGAGTGGTGTATGCTACAGCATCAAGCTGTCAACTGCATTGGTTTTACCTAAATTCTGAATATAAGAATTTACCCAGTTGTTACCAAACTGGCTTTAAGGAAGATACATTCTTCACTAACCTCGTTGCCTACGTCTCCTCTTTTTTTGTGCAAAAGTGTTTACATATCCCATTCTCTTTACCAGAAACACTTATGCCCTACTAACTATACTTTTGATTGGATTGCTTCCATTTATTTTTGATACTTCAATTTAAATATCTCTTTCTCAGGGATGCTTTTTCTATACGTGTCCTTTCTCTATCAAAGCATGTAATTCATTTTGTTTTCTGAAATTAAAAAGACCAGGGTTTATTATGATGCATAGAATATGGTATGTGCTCAAGGAGCATTGTTGAAAATTAAATGTACAAATGAATGGATGAAAGAACAAATGAATGCTATAACATAGTGCATACTGAAGATACACCTGTTTGATGAATAAAACATACTCTTTGCCTTCAGTTTTAGAGATGCTCATGACAAAAACTGAAATAATTACATTTGGACTTTCCTAAATATACTATCTTTATATATAATCTTGTTTTATACCAAAATCATGATTCTCTATTTTTCATACAATGTTGTTTCAATGTCTTTTCTTCATGTAGTCTCCTACATTCCTTAAGAGCATTAAAAGACTAGATTTCAGAACCAAGGAGAGTTCCAAGTTGATGTCAACCAACAAAAAACTTGGTGCCTGAATTTTGTAGGAGAAAACTAGTAATGTACTTTAATCAGTGGTTAAAATTGGCCGCTGACTGGGGCCAATGCTGTCTAGCACAATTATTTTAACAATTATCATTTTTACAAACGAGATAGCTGAGAGCTTTCACGTAATTCAATAGCTGACTTTAAAAATTCAGGATCATTTTTCACAACTCAATGTTACTTCAACATCACTTGAACCTATGGCTCTGATAATGGATATCAAGGCTAAATTTCTCTTTTTTGCCTATATGGTTCATAGACATTTAAAAAGTCAACACCTTTTATTTTTACAGAAGACATTGGAACTACCCCTGTTACTTGTGAAAAGTTTTGAGATAGGAAATGCCACTTTCAAAATGAAGAACAGCTTAAGCCTCTGCTACTTTTCCTAGGGTTGGTACCTTAAGAAAACTCACTGGTACTCATATCCCTAATCCAGGCAAACTTTTATTCCCAGGATTTACATACTCTTAATAGTTCATCCCACCAGCCTCATCCTGGATTCTGCCACCTCACTTATCCTTAAGCCTTCCCACTTCCTTTTCATAAAATGTTAAATCTATAAGTGAAAATTCCAGGATATATATCACATTATCTTTTGCTGTGGTATATTCCAGTTTATCTGATTTTTTAGACCAGGAATTGGCAAATTAAGGACCATGGATCAAATTCAGCTGACCGCACATCATTTTTTTTAAATAAAGTTTTATTGAATTACAGTTAGGGTCATTTGTTTACTTACTATGTGTGGTTGCTTTTGTGCTGCAATACCAAGGCAGACAGCATGTAACCTACAAAGCCTAACATATTTATTATCTGACCCTTTACAAAAAGGACCTTCATTGACTCCTGGATGTAGATACTAGGAATTATAAATGTGGTTTTAAGAAATGTATTAGAGGAAATGACATTTCCTGGAGTCACAAACTAAAGTGATTGTAGCCACATGCAGATAAACTAAAAGTGATCAGACTTGGTATAAGAAATGGGAAATGATGGACACTGTGGGAACTTCAAAGGAGCATGCTTAGTTTCAAAACTACATCTACAACCCAGCCCCAGGTCAGTTTCCCTTACTAGATTGTAGACCATGTATTGCTAACCCTTCCACCTTTTAAAGAAAAGCCAGATATTTATATTCTAATGTGACACTTTCAAATAAAAAAAAAAGACCCAAATGTTTTAGGGTGATTTATGCCCAAAACCCACTTTTGGCTTGATTTGGCCATAGATCATCTTGTTATAATCCCAGCTTTTATTAAAAATAGTTCTTTTCATGAGAATTTAAAATTGCAACATATTGCAGAGCCAAGGAGAGATCAACAAATTATACTTTCTTAGATTTCTCTGAAAATATTTATAATAGAATTCCTAACACCTATATTAACTTGTTCATAAAAATGTCACTGTTCAAGCCTCTGAGTGTTTTGCTCAAAATTGAACCGGCACCAAAAGTTATTTGGAACCAGCAATAATCAAAAAGAAAAAGATCTCATACTGTATTTCCTAATAATGTGGCATGTTTCACACTCATTAGTTCCTAGCCCTAGTGTACATGTTAAAGTCATCTAATTAGCCTTGGATGAACAATATCTATTGAGGCAAAGAGTAAACTGTAACTAATACTATAATTGCATCTTCTCGTGTATTTGTTTTAAAATACCTCTCAAGTCAACATATTACCCATTTAGAAGGGTGTGAGATCTGTAGACTTTGGTGGATAAGTCAGAGTCCCTGTCCCCCTTTGCTAGGGAATTGGATAGAATTTAATAAAGTGGCTTGTTTTTAAAGGAGGGGGAAATTTTAGGGAACAAGAGAGAGTGCAGAGCCCGTGGATTAATGATAGTTCCAATAGCTCATTACCACCTCTAGACCAATAGAAGAAAAGCAGGTTCCAGCTTATGAAACCTGGAGTGAGAAGCTAATGGCTACCTGACAAGAGCTTTTACTAGACTGATGCAACCAACCAGCTGTGGCTTAGAAGCCAGGGAGCAGAGAGGAAAATATCCTGACCATCTTCTCACCTTCTACTTGTTTCTCCCAGTGTTGAACCCACTGACAACCTGAGGGAAAGGGCACTTGCTGAGACTCCACAAAGGTCGGCTTCCTCACACACACAGCAGGGTATGGCGAAGACAGAGGTTGGCTCTGAAGGGGCAAAGAGAGAATACCTGGCCCCATGTTCATTCTTTCTTGTTGCTTGAAGTGTTCTAACTTCTGAAATCTGTATGGTCTTCTGAAGCTGAAAACATAGTAATGGAGAGCATGAATTGGAAGATTTTTCTATAAAGCAATTGAAGTGAATGAGCTGTGAGTGAATACTTGAGCAGAGAGTATCAGATGTGTCTGTTAATGACTATTATTATATCGTGTTCTATTATGTGTCTGACAAGCTGAGAAGTCAAGTGAGGGTGACAGGCACAGTGGAAACTGTGAAATACCATACCTCTTCTAGCATCCTCTGAGAGGAAGTATTGAACAGAGAATTGCTATTCTATATAAACTTACGTGTGTGTGTGTGTGTGTGCATGTGTGTGTGTGCCTAGAAGGAAGAATTCTCATGAAGAAAAGGATAAATTGTACAGTTATATATTGGAGTATTCCCCAGCACTGAACTCAACTACTTAATTTTGAAGTTCAGTTGATTGCTTTAATCAGACCATGCTCTTGCAGATGTACTGTAACAGAGAGAAAGAAAGCACGTCACTGTTAATTCCAGCTGTAGGCTGGCCTGATAAGTAAAATAACTTGGATGACTTGATTGATGTTGCACAGTTCTGGAAAACCTTAATTAGTGTTTTGGGAAAAGCAAGCAGTTGGATAATGGCTGCATTTGGTTTTATCTGGACTTTATTCAAAAGTTCTGGTTTCACCTACAAATAACTACATCAAATGTTGCTTTTTGGGTTAAAATTTGCAAAATTGAGTTTGATAATTTAGTTGCAATTAAAATATTGGGAAAGCTATATTTTGTCAGCTGTTTCCAGGTTATATTAATATTCTGTTTCTTCATGTTTACATAATTTATGTCAGCATATTAATTGATCTAAATGCTTTTTAGTGCAAAATCTCTATTATAATGAGTGTGTTTGAAAATATCTTTTCAGGAAAATAAATGCAATTAAATATTCAGGATTTAGCATAAATATAAATTTGTAATAACCTATTTTAAAAAGGGTTAACCTCAAATTAGATATTCTTATTGTAAGATGGGTTGAGAACATATGCTTTCGGGTCATAATACCTGGGCTTGATCCCACATCTGCCATGTATTATCTCTGTGGATTTGGACCAGTTGTGTTACCTTTCTGTGTCATTTTTCATACCAGTAAAATGAGGATAATAATACTATCTTATGAGATAGTTGGAAGCACTAAGGGTTAGTTGCAAAGTAGTTAAAACAATGGCAGGAACATAGCACTTAATAAATCTTAATTATTATGCTTTCACTAAAAAAGATATATACATATATATATGTTCAGTGTTTTATGTGTGTGTGTGTGTATATATATATATATCACCAACAGAACACCATGGGAAAACTAGGAGATCTAAATTTATTTAAAAATTATTACCATATTGAGATGAGTGAAAAGGTCATAATGTGTCACTAGTATGCAGATTATTTTTCTCCTTTTGCCTTGTTGGTAGAACTAGTAACTCTGTGATGCAGAGAACTGTCAAAAGCATCAATACACTGGATACTTCTTGATAAGCCTTTCTTTTCTGCATGACTTAGTTTCTGAAATTTAAATGTGATGACTGTAAAAAATCCTGAAAATGAAAAAAATAAAAAAATAATAAGTTTTGTATTGTTGGATTTTTCCAGTACATGAGAGTTCATCATTCAGGTCTCTTCCTAAGTCTGTGTCAATGATATCCCCTTGAAAGTTTGAAGTAGGCAACGAAGGGAGTATTAATACCACACAAATACATTAACACTATAAATCTCGACTTTTTGGAAAGCTGGTTGTTAAAAACTTATCAACATGCTGCTATGTAATCCCTACGTTTGAAGAGTCCAATTGAATTCTTCTGTGCTTTGATGCACTTTTTCTAGTTTTGTAATAATAAATGTACCATATTAATTAGTACTACTTAACAGTATAGAAGTATTTACCAGTCTATAATAAAGCTGTTTATATAACCACAAAAATTGTTTAAGAAATAATTTCAAGATTCTTCTAAGAATATACAGTTTTGTGACAAGGTTGACCTTTAGTAGTAGATTGTTTCTAAAGAAAAGTTTTCTTATAAGATTCTGCTTATGCAGCCCAGATTTTGGTAGTATGTCTTCAATGTTAAAAATCGGGACCCTGTGATGAAATAATTTGTGTACCAAACCCCAGCACCACACAATTTATCCATTTTACAAACCTGCACATGGACCCCCTGAAACTAAAATAAAAGCTGGAGGAAAAAAAAATCTGGACCCAGTCGCCAGGCAAAACTATATTTGAGAGATGCTTCGTCGTTTATTAGCTAAGTGATTTTCAGCAACTTGTTTGTCCTTTATGATACTGTGATCTTTAAAATGGTTGTTTATAATAACAATATAGAGTTTTTAGAGGCTTTAAAGCAATGTCTGTGAAATTGAACACAGTGCCTCACTTCAAAAGCCTCACTTATGTGTGGATTGATTTGACAGCTGCTGTATGATCTGCTTTCCAGGATTGTACATAGAAAGCATGCTATCCTGCCTGCAGATGCCCCAAATTCCACTTGATCATCTAGTTAGTGGAATTATTTTATTTCTATTATCTGGAAAATTTAGTCTAAAATGTATATCTATATGTTATGGTTCAGTTATGGTTCAGATGAATAAATTTCAAGGGATGTTTTGCCTATTAGGTGGGTAAAATCAACAACTCTGTAACTTGAGCGTGGAGAAGATACACAATGGGTAAAAGTGTGTTTAGAATGGAGAAAATTGACTTGAAGAAAATATACTAAGAGCAAAATGTATCTTATTTGCCTTTAGCTCAGAATGTTTAACTTCTAACAAGAAACAGGCTAAATTTTCTCTTAAAATAGTTTACTCTGAAGTGTTTGATAAAAGATATGATATAAAACACATATAAAAGACAAGAATCAACATAGGGACAAAACTTTTGGGAATAGGGACAAATGGACCTGATGTTCTTTTGAGTATAATCTTAGGCAGGCCAATTCTCCACGCAGGACTTTTGTTTGCCCCCCTTGCAATCTCTAAAATTTTACAGGATCCTCCTCTGAGCTTAATTTGTGAGGTTACTGTAAATATGTTACATTTGCATAGCTCTGAACAGTATTCAAATGCTTTTTACCCTCATTAGCTAAGGGAAACTTCCCATGAGCCAAAGAGCCCATCAAAGTAATGAGGGAAGAACAGAGGTTTCATCCACTGAATCAGAGCGAATGGGAAACAGAAATATAACTCCACAAAGGAGACCCAATAGTTCCTAGCAAGGAAGCCAAGGACTATTCTCTGATGACTGCTTTCTTGTGGGGTTCTAGTCCTTTGATCTACTTTTAAGTAATAGCAACATTCTAATTACCAATTCAATTTAAAATTCCTAAGCCTTGCAAAATAGGTAAGTATTAGCAAATGTTAAATTTTTATGAGCAATGGGCAAAGGGATTGTAGTTGTTTCTTAATAGATATAAATTATGTCTTTTATAGTTAATAACACTAACAATTTGCTGTAGCTTAGCATGTTAAAAATAAAACACTCTACCTGTGTATACCTCTTTGACCTACCATCTTCAAAGAAACAAGAGATAAATTATCATTGTAAATTTCCCCTATCAAAATGCATTTTTATTTACATAAGTAATATAGGAACACATGCAAATTGTATTAAAAATTAAAATATAATGGAGAAGACTGATTCTTGAAAATGCTTGAATTTCACAAAAAGATGAAAAGCTTTAATCTATGACCCATGAGCTTGCCCTTAAATCTGGTTAAAAATTTTGAAAAGTTATAAGCATTCAAATGATATATGAGAATTTACTGATGAGTCACTGGAAGTAGATGAGAATTCGTGAAAAATAACCATTTAAAACCAGTATCCTGCCATTTTTAAAATGATATCACTAAACTGGAAGATCAAAGAGATTCGGAAGGAATAAAAAAATAAATTTGTGCTATCCTTAAGGAAAATATTAAGGACTGTAGGTTAACGGGGTAGATTTCTAGTGATGCAGGAGTATACCTAAAATGGAAGAGAGATGAATGGGTATCAGTTAACAGGATTGTTTGCCTTAGGGTTTGTACCTTGGCCCTTCCCTGTTCAACATATTTGTTAAAGGCTGATGTAATGTGACTTGAGGCGCAGCCCACTAGTAAACATAAGATTGAACTGTGATATGGAAGTCTGGCTCCCAACAGTAGTTTAATGCCAATCCTCATTATAGCATGACTATTCCAGAATGAGACTCTAATATCTGACTCTGATGCCTAATTTTATGATGTTTTACCCAAAACTTATATTTATCATGCTTTGCCTAGCATGTTGGGTGGAAATGAAAACCATACTACTTGAGGGACATTTAAAGTAACTGAAGATGTTTAGACTGAAGAATATAAGATTAAATGGGCAGCGAATGGCAGATTTAATGGGCAAAAACTACGATACACATACACACACACACACACACACACACACACATAAAACTTCCATATCTGAGGGTATTAAACTATAAAATATGTCTTGGTGGAATAAATTATGATGTGGTGTAAAATAAATATCATTTATTTTTTATTTAATCTAAGAAAAAATCTTTAAACTGTTTATAGATTTTCATAATTAGAATAATTCCCTCTGAAGGAATAGCTTTCTCAATACAGAAAAATGTTCCAGTTCAGCCTGAGGATGATTTTTCAGGGTTATTGGTCATGGGACTCATGTGAGTTAATAAAATAATATCCAAGAACATTTAAAAACTGAAGTCTTCCCCTACTCCATAAGTCTATGGAGAATTTTTATTAGTATAAATTTTTTGGAAGATATTGATATTTAATTATCTTTATTTCAATGTGTACTTATTAAACTTAATTTAAAAAATTGGGTGAAGAAAATTAAAAAATGCTCTATCACATCGGTACAATGTTGTTTCTTTCTTTTGTAGTACATAATGATCTCTCTTTATTTGTCTTTTATGTCTTATCTATGTTTCCTCCAAGTCTTTTTAGCCATCACTTAAAAGTTATGTTATAGAGCATTGTCAACTTTTCAACTTTTTACTAGGAAGCAATGATTTTTTGATTCAACATTCTAATGGCCAGCTTTCCTTCATTGAATTTTCTGCTTTCCCATTAGAAAATGTAGTCTGAATTAATAACTCACACATAGGAAATCCTCATTACTTGCTACCACAACCTGTCTTTAAATTTTATTATTTTATTTTATAGACAGGGTATCTCTCTGTCACCTAGGTTGAAGTACAGTGGTGCAATCATAGCTCACTGCATCCTTGAACTTCTGGGCTCAAGCGAGCCTCCTTCCTTTGCCTCCCAAGTAGCTGGAACTACAGGTGCATGCCATCATACCTGACTAAAACTTTTACTTTTATTTTTATTTTATAGAAACAGTCTTACTATGTTGTCCAGGCTGGTCTTGAACTCCTGGCCTCAAGAAATCCTCCTACCTTGACCTCTCAAAATGCTGGGATTACAAGCATAGCCACTATGCCTGGCCTGACCTCCTCTTTCTTTAAAAACAGAATTTGAAGAAGTCTATGAAGATCTAGAAGGGTATTTCCAATTTCTGTCTAAGGACATCCCATCTTTGAAAGAATTTGTCTCATCTTTCTCAGTCATCACAGATTATCCAAAAAATTATTTGTAATTATTGAATCCCTTTTATTACTCACTTAAAAAATACAACATAAATGCTAATTTCCTGGGCATTCTTAAGCTGACAGAGTGCTGTATTTCTTTCTCATGTCTCTTATTCCTCACCGTAACAGCCTGGAAAAGCATACCCTCCTTAGGACAATTGGGTTCTCGACTTCTGCTACCCTGTAGTAGAATAGCAATGCTGCTACTTTCCTTGGAGGAGTAGAGATATCTGGTTCCTGTTTTATAGGGACACTGGAGTAAAATCCACTGTTTATGATGAATGTGGAAAGGGTTGATACAGCTCAGCAATGAATAGGCCTCAGAGAATCCATCCTTATGAGAGATATTGTAGAGGCAAGTCTAGTCAAATAACATTAATATTAGCATCAACAAACATTAATATAGTTCATCACAATTTATAAAGTTTATAAAGAGCTCTAAATGTCATTCTGAGAGCCAGTTTGAAATTGTGTATAACTGTGAATAATTTTCAGAAAGGGAAGCTGATGTTCAGGAAATGTCAGTGCTCTGACAAAAGTAGAGCTTCAGGTCCTCTGTAGGAGAAAACCCAGATAAATCAATGCTTTGTAAAACATTTAGGTATGTCTATACTTGGACACATCTGAGATGTCACTCATAGCACCAGTCATTTTCATTTTCTTTTTTTCTCTCTTCTCTTTCTGTCAACTTTTCTCCTCTCTCCTCCTTTCCTTTCTTTTACTTTCCCTCACTTCCAGCCTCCGACTTCTTTTACAGCTTTACTCTCCTACTGATGTTAGCAATAACTTGCATATAGTTTTGACGCACGTCAAGAGCAGTTATTTTTTTTTCTGTTGTAATCTCCTCTGAGAATCTTGCCAAGGGGAGACAGTGGCATTATAAAGGGAGGAAGTACTGAGTTCATATGAGCAAGTAAGGTGGTCTTAGAGCAAAGCAGTGAAGGCAAGTTAGCATGAATAAAGATAACCATGGAGACCTGAACAGTGATATATTTAAGAATACTGACAAAGAAATATTAAGGAACATTTAGCAGTAATCGCATAATGACAGGCATATGGACATTTTTATTAAAGCCCAGGTAGCCAGTCTAAAATACACTGTGTCCAAGTTAATAGCATTGCAGAAAACACACTGCTCATGTTGCCTACATGGGCACGTTCAACTCAGACAAATAATGCTATCAATGGTAATTGGAAATGCTATTATCCATATCTGAATGTGCCTCAGGTACCATTAACAGCAGCACTCTTTTTGTTTTGTTTTGATTTTTGCTTTCTCTACTGTAGAATTCACATTATTTTTATTAAAATTAGTCTTGCATTAAAAATTGTATTTAATAATCACATCTTCCTCTCAGTCAATTAATGAAGCCCTTGTCCCCCCAGCTAAACAGACTTGCCTCTTTTCACCACTTAATTTCTAAAAGTGAAGAAAAATTATATAAATAGCTTTCTAACTGCACAAAATTATGTATGCATAATATTCAAAGTATTTTACCAGAAATTATATAGTTATACCATTATCGGTCATATTAGGTTGTTGTTAAAATCCTTAAATTATTATTCTAATTCAGGCTAGTTTAAATCTTTTATAACTTCTTAACCTAATAGTTCTTTTATTAATTATTTGCAAAATTGACTTTTTAACCATTTCTCATTGCAGTTTAATATGAAAACTCTGAACAAGGACAATAGTCTCAATGTTAAACAATAGCCTCTACAATAATTCCACTGGACTTTTTATGACATGCAAATATACCCAATGTCCCACCCAACCAGTGTTACTACGGCTATGATTGCAATATATGACCATGAAGGAAACAATTAGTATACCACAAAACAATTAGTATACCACAAATAAATTCAAAAATGACTCTCATTATATTCAGCTTATATTAAGCTATGTGGCTGAGAATTCTTGGAATGAAGAAAATTACCTTCTTAGAAAGTTTCCCAGTTTTTTCTTTTCCCATTTGAGCTATAGTTTTAAGAGGGAGAAATGCATATGAGCCATATTTTGTCTTTACAACTAATTCACAAAGAAGTGAACTAAAAATTACCGAAATGTGGATTCATATGAGCCATATTTTGCCTTTATAATTAATTCACAAAGAAGTAAACTAAAAATTACCCAAATGTGGATTCATATGAGCCATATTTTGTCTTTACAATGAATGCACAAAGAAGTGAACTAAAAATTACCCAAATGTGGATTTTTAGCCAGTTACAACTCATTAGAATATATTAGTAGTTGGTTGAACAAGGAAACACAGATATATGGGGGATTAATAATTTTGCTATGTGGGTTAAGAATAGCCTAAAATAAACTTCTATTGTTGCTTCATTAGAACAGTGTCACCTGTTCATGAGATCCTGAAATGTGCCTGAATGTAATGCAATGGCATACAATAAATGTTTATTATTTGCCTATCATATGTAAGTCATTCTGCTCGGACTTTTCCAAGGTGCATTTAGGGTAGAAGTAATCACTGGGCAGAGTCAATTATACCTTCTCCATGATCCCACAGCAAACTGGAAATGCCTGGTTTGTAGCCTTTACCATACTTCATGGAAATTATCTACTTCTATATTCTAATTGCTGTCACTAGGTTTTGAATAACTTGAAGGCAGATTCTATGTGTCTTTTTTTTTTTTAATCTTTGTATAGCTACACAAACTCAGAGGTGCATCATATATCATATTGTTTTATTTGTTTTTTAGATTGGAGTAACCACAAAACCCTATCCTATCATTTTGAGGGGCTATTCAGCCTATGCCCCTCCTCCACTTACTCAACAGTCCCATGTGGCTTGGTAAGGCTGAGTGTGTGAAGAGAGCCTATTTGTCTTAGATCGGTCCTCCTCATCATTCATCATCATCTAAGCTTGCCTGGTCTCTTAAAGATAGTTGACTCGATTGTTTTTGTGCTGAGTTTGAGTACTGGGGTATTTTTTGAAGTTGGGAGCCCTGGGCTCTAGAATCTAGCCTACCTAGATATTTTATGCAGCCATTCACTTCTCAGATTCTACCATCTTCTCAGAGCAGAAGAGGGACTCTTTGTGGTGTAGATAAATGTTAAGTCCTTCCCCTAGTTTAACCTTTTAAGAACTTCCTTTTCTTCCTCAACCCTCCTGGAATGTCTAGCACAACGCACTTTGTTTTAGGTTATAAAACAAAAGACAAGAATGGAGATGGTCTCCAGGAAACTTAGGCTTTCATCCAATTATTATCCCCCCATTCCACCCCAGCAAAGTAGGACCACTAACTTCTGGCTACCTTTCTAGAATAAGAGAGATAAAAATACAGGAGATATATGCACACATTGACATCTCAGTACATTTTCTAACCATATTTATATATCTAGTGCAGGGAAGATTCTGCCACATAATAGATACTCAATAAAGTGTGTGGAATGACTGAATAAATGAATGGGACTCTTCAACATAAAGAACAGGGTCTATTCGGTTTTCATTTCTATTTTAGTATTCTATCTAGTATTCAGGATTAGCATTATACATGACAGGAAGCACTCTTCTTTAAGCTGGAAATATGTTCCCTACTAATTTATGAAAACTTAGCTGTTCTTGGACCTATTGCTATAGGTCTCTGCACTATCTTGAGTAATAACCAGAGGGTATGCTGTAACAAGTGCCCCCAAATTAGTATGTGCCTTTGCTTTCTAGATGAGGATTAGTGGATACCACATTCTAACTCAAAGGAAAGAGGTTTCTGATTGAAATATTGGGCATCATCCTGGTGGGAGAAATATTTTAGAACGGAGCACAGTGTTAGTTGCGTTCCCTCACTTCACTGGGGCCTAGGCCTACTAACAGTAACTCTGTTGAAATGCATTCTTAGGAGAAGCAGTGAAATGAAATACACATACCTGCACACTAGGAGGCAGGTGACCTGGAATTTTGTCTATCACCATCTTGAGCAGTGATGTCCACATCCACAAATGGGGCCACAATACCTATATATTAGACTATGAATCTCTCTTGAAATATTTTTCTGGCTGGGTGAGGTGGCTCACGCCTGTAATCCCAGCGCTTTGAGAGGCCAAGGCAGGTGGATCACGTGAGGTCAAGAGTTTGAGACCAGCCTGGCCAACATGGTGAAACCCCATCTCTACTAAAAATACAAAAATTAGCCAGGTTTTGTGGTGGGCATCTGTAATCCCAGCTACTTGGGAGGCTGAGGCAGGAGAATCACATGAACCTGGGAGGCTGAGGCAGGAGAATCGCATGAACCTGGGAGGCAGAGGTTTCAGTGAGCTGAGATTGTGCCACTGCACTCCAGCCTAGGCAACAGAGCAAAACTCTCTCTCAATAAAATAAAATAAAATAAAATATTCTTTTCTGTCTTGTGATCACTTAGAATCTTGATAAAATTATTTCGTAAACTAGATATATTGCAGTCTTGTTGCATTGTAAATGAGAGTTCCTCATCTTTTCTGATTAAAATCAAATTTTTTCACTCTAAAATATAATGTGGGCAGTTGGAAGTTGCTAAAAGTACAGATCTTTAGAGTACTGGAGGTAAGGGTCCAATTCTTTTCTGTTGTAAGAGTGATAACTGATTTGGATCAGACAGAAATGACTTTGCTGTATATCTGCAGGACTTAGTTATTTGGCTTTTTCAAATTTTGAATACAAAATAAAATTTGAGTGGAAAAAAAGGAAAGGAAGATTAACAGAATTAAAAAATATTTTCAAGGAAACATAAGACAAAAATAAATACAATATTAGGGTTCATGAAAATTATATACACTGGACATCAATCTAAAATTATGTTTAAATAATTTCTTCAGTTGGCTAAAGTATTTTGATGATACTTTCTTGGGAAGGACTCCTAAGGTTTTGTAACATACTCTTTGTAGCATATGTTTTTATTTATATTGAAAATTAAAAGTCGTTTTATAGATGTGGGAGTGTGTATGTGTGTGTGTGTGCATTGTATGTATGCAAGTTTAACTAATTTTAATTTTCTGTTAATGCATTTTTCAAAAAGGGGCATTTTGATGTTCTTGGTTAAACTGGTCCAGCAATATAAAAATGTGATATTTTAGCAAATATGCAAGCTGACTAGCAGATGGTGTGATTTTGTGAAATATGTATATTGTACTCAGGAGGTCAGCCACAGATTTTCCTGTTGTTTGGGTACAGAAGACAATGTCATCACCTAGAAATAATACAAAACGTACTTTCATCTTTTTGAATCAATTTATTTTTTCCTGCCATGAAGATTTAGAATCTCCTCAAGTCAAAAAATACAAAGCTTGTCTAGTAGAACGTGAGAAAGAGAATTGATTCTAATTTTGTCTATATAAATTCTTATTTGGGAGGAAAAAGAAGAAAAGAATATATTAAAAGCCCTTTTACCTGAAAGAAAGATAATTTTCTGGAAAATAGGTAGACCAAGTGTATGTATTTCTCATTTGATTTCTTTGTTGTCAGCTCTTTGCATGAAATACAGAAGCTTATTGAGTTAACCTTTTTCTTGTGATATATGAGGTTGCTTGTGTTTTGACAAACATATTTTGCATGCATAGAATGAATTTCGCATAAAAGTCTAATTTTAGGTGCATTGTCTTTCATGTAAAAATTCTTTTAGGATTTAGGAACCTTTGGTCCTGTGTATTGTATCTGTGGATTCACTACCTATTGTCATAGTTCCTGAAATAAGAAAATCTCAAGTTTCCACACTTAATCATTTTGCATTTATATGGAAAAAATGAATAAGAATAATGCACACGTGGTAATCCCTTGGAGATGAAGAGCTAGTGTACTATGAGCTACTGCGAGAGCTTTAGGGTACAGAGTGCATGAGCGCATAGGGATTCTTTTCTGAGCAGAGTTTGGAGCCCTGTAGCTGACTGCTGGGGAAATTAGTTTCTAATAAAAAGAAAAACCTGCAGTTCAAGTCAGACTAGCACTTGAGGTGGAAATGGTGACTCTCCCAGAAAACTCCCTTTGGCTCTAAGTCTTAGTTTTCTCAGGAACCCACATAAAATCTTTCAAAGTGTAATGGCATACCAAGTTGTTCACATAAAGACTCTTAATGAGTTGAGAATTCTCTGCTTTAGTAGGCTTTACATTCAGGTTAAATAGAGTTAGAGTCTCCATGAAAGTTAGCACTGGTTCTGTGACAAGTGACTGAAGACTCCTAAACAGGCTAAAGTCAAAAGGGAATATAATGACTTCTAGAAATAAGAATGTTGTGGGTGAGGCAGACTTCAGTTGGAGTGTAATGAAGGAACTCTACTGGCAAAACCACAACCATGCCATGGTTAGCTCTTATTTTTACTCAGTCTGCACCTAGATTCCTGAAGCCAAACATGGGTGGAAGACGACCCAAGACTTTGCTGACTGGTCTCTCTAAATTATGTTGATTCCCAGCTTCAAGTGAGACTTAATGGTGTTTGGTGATCTAACACCGCTTGATTTCCCAAGCACTGTGAGATGGGTGACTCTTTCGCAATGTTTCCTTTCTCCTCATTTTTTCACTGCGTCTTGCATAGGTTGCTCTCAATTGATGACTTTGCTTTCCATTTCACTGAGAAAATAGAAGTCATCAGAAGAGAATGTCCATGTATTCTAAATATATCCAAACAGTGTTTGCGTCCTGCATGCTGTCTCAGCCTCTCCATCAATGCACTGGTTCCCATTCCTCCTTGAGAAGCTAACAGCATTGTTGCAGTGTCTGTCTTCTGTCTCTCCTGCATCATCTATTTTTCCCTCTGTGCTAGATCATTCTCAACCACATACAGATATGCCATAATACTCTCCTATCTTAAAAGAATGCACTTTTTGAACCCCCTTTCCCTTTAGATATCACCTTATTCTTTTAGTTGCTTTTACTACAAAACTTCTCTATAATGTAGTCTTATACAGTCGATCTTCACTTTCTTTTCTAACAATCCAACAAAACTTTGCTTATTAAGGTCTCCAATGACCTGTATGGTTATTTCTCAGGCCCTAACTTACTTAACTTATTAGCGATATTTGGCATAGTTGTCATACCCTCCTTCATGAAACCCAATCTTCATTTTTCTTTTGGGACACCTCACTGGCCACTCCTTTCAGTCTCATTTGCTAGTTTCATCTCATCCTCCTGATGCCAAATGTTGGATTTTTCCCACCTCTTAGTTCTCACTTCTCTTCTCTCTTTTTGAGAGAGAAGATGATATCCTTCAGTCTCTTAGCTTTAAATACTGTCTCTGTGTTGATAGCTTTCAAATTGTTTATTTATATCCCAAAATTCTACCCCGAGCTTTAGAGTCATATATACTCTGCTTAGATATCTAATAGATATCTTATGTATAACATGATATCTATTCATACATTCATGTATGTTCCATACACATTTGCCTAGTTGTTTCCAAATTTCTCATTTCCCTTCACAGTCTCCTTATGTCATCATACCTCTCCAGAAACCTTTCCCATCTTAGTATTACATCAAATGCATTATTTATTTGTTCAGGCCCAAACAAAATAATACAAAGTCACTTTCAACATCTTTCTTTCTCCTCCCTCACAATTTACTTCTAGTCCATCTACAAATCCCATTGACTCTAATTTCA
The DNA here is from genome assembly GCF_028885625.2 of Pongo pygmaeus. Lineage (NCBI taxonomy): Eukaryota > Metazoa > Chordata > Mammalia > Primates > Hominidae > Pongo > Pongo pygmaeus. The sequence goes on from NC_072390.2 coordinate 67,908,092, forward strand.
AAATATAATCAAAATACAGAACCTTCACTACTACCATGCCGTGCCGGCTCAAACTACCAGTATGTCTCCCCTGGTCTGTGGCAGTAGCCTCTCAGCTGATCTCCTTATTTTTCTCCCCGTTCTTCTACATTCTGTCCTTGACACGAGCAACCAGAGTGATCCTGATCAATCTGTCATATTAAGTCACTTATCTGCTCCAACGTTTTTTATGGTTTTCTCTATCAGAATAGAGGCCAAAGCTCTGGAAATAGTCCATAAGGCCTGAAAGATCTGTCATTGGTGTGCTCATCTGCTCTTCTCCCTCTTGCTCTTGCTGCACCAGCCATGCTGGCCAACTTTTCTGTTGCTTGGACATTTCAAACACATTCCTGACTTGAGATTTGCTGTTCTCCCTGCCTCACATGTTCTTATTCTCTAAATAGCCCATTCACACTACCCTAGCTAGTCCTTCCCACTTTCCTACACAATTCTTCACATCCTCTCTTCTCCTTTATGTGCTTTTTTGCATCACTTGTTATCACTTACTCTTTTAAAAATTTATTGATATATAATAGTTGTACATATTTTGAGGATACATGTGATATTTTGATACATGCAAGTAATATGTAATGATCAAGTCAGGGTAATTGGGATATCCATCACCTCAAACATTTATCTCTGTGTGTGTGTGTGTGTGTGTGTGTGTGTATGTGTGTGTGTGTGTGTGTGAATTTTGGGAACATTACAGATCTTCTGTTTAAGATACTTTGAAATATACAATAAATTAGCCTATGGCCATACCACCCTAAATGCACATGATCTCATCTTACTATTTTCTATCTCACTAAAGTACAATATGTGCTCCCCGAGAATGGAAATTTCTTTTGTTTTCTGTTGAATCCTCAGTGCCTAGAACAGTGCTGAAAGCAAAGTTTTAAGATCAAGATTTTAGATATGGTCTAAAGATTCTGGATTTCACTATCTGCAGTATTACCTGGTCATAGACTTTCCAGTGCTATGTGGAAAATTAAATAAAGTGTATTTTATAAAATTTCAATATAATTGTTATTTGAGAAGAATATAAAAGTTAACATGAAAAGTTAATAATATTTGTCTCTCAAATATTATGAGCATATTGCTCAAAGCCTCTTGCTTAAAGAGGAATATTATAGCAGTGTAGGGCAAACTTGGAGGCAGCCTAAATGAACGCAGCAGGGGCTGGCTCCATTCTTTGGTATGATCATGTAATGGGGTAGTTGGCAGCCTTTATAGACTGCACTATCATTTTTATTGGCTTCATATTAATCTATAATTAGTTTAAATAATCCAGTCATTGTAGCGTATATTTGATACAGTTTTCCTCCTTTAGAAACAGTAGTGGGCATCCTTATACACACTTCCATACATGTTTGCATACTTATTGCCATATTATTCTTAGAGCATTTACTATTTCACTATTACAAATAATACTTCGGTAAATATCCGTGTTCATTAGTCATTGTCACCAACTCTACTTATTTTTATAGACTGTATTCCTAGATGTTGGACACTTGGTAAAAGGGAATACACATTTTGAGGGCTTTTTATACATCTTACAGAATTGCTTTAGAGAGTATCAATTTATCTTTCTTTCAGATTTATATTATAGTGCCTGATTCATTTCAAGTTTAAAAACACTTGGTATTAGGTTTACAAAAAATTTAAGATATTGAAGATTCTAAAAATTTTTTCCCAAGTAGATTAGGATGTGTACCTACACAATTTATAGTATAGTCAGTTCTACTATAATACTTGTTTTGAAAACTTGGACTTGTTCCAAGATTGATCTATTAGGGCACAATTTGAGTATCATGCAAAATTTGCATTTTCTTATATGTGATTTTATCTGCAAGCAACACTAGGTGAATAGAGAAAACTGCACCCAGCTGAACCGACAAGTGAAGGAATACAAAATTCAAATATCTACCAGTTACGTTAATTCACCACTTGTTTATGAGCCACACTTATGTATATCTGATTTTGCAACTTTCTGTCTGATTTCAGATAACGTTCCTTCTGCTACTTCACTGTAACATTGTGATGTTTTGGAATATGTGTGTCTCAATACAGCAAAACTGATTTCATGTGATTTCAACATATATCATAGGTTACGTCTACACTGGGTATTATTTGTGTGCATTTGTTAACAGCTTAGATAGGTAGCATAGGTAGCTGAATATGTTATTCAATATACACCCCTAACCCTATCTGCTTTTTAATTGTGTGTGGAGAAGGCAAATAAGAAAGCAGAAATTGAAATGGAGAAGGAAGTGTTCAGAGTAGTTGGTGTAAGCAATATTGGAACACATCTGTTTGCAAAATATGCTTTAGAGGCTTGGAGATGTGTTCTTTCAGGCATTGCTTTCCATCCTGGGTACAGTTGAATCCTTCAGCCCCTTAGAAAGATAAAGATTAGTCTGAAGCTGATATACATTTTCAAGGTAGCAGGGACATGAGTATTTTTCAAGGAGGTAGTAGAGCAGGATCCATATCAATCCTTAAAACTGCAAACATAGAATTATTTTCATCGGTTTCAGGCAAGAGAGTTGACTTCTCTTTACACAGAGTAAACCATTACAGGGACATCAGGAAAGACCCTTTCCTCAAAGAGGCATTGTCAACTCAATCAATGATGCCTAAAGAGTTCCACCCCACAGCTAGAGATTAAACTGCAAGTGAAGCCATCCTGGATTTCATTTCTTTGTGTTCTAATTTAGATTCAGGTGCAAATGGCGTCAAGTCCACCTAGGAAAATTTGGAGGATAAATGAACTGGCAAGGTGTAGTTGAAGAAGATAGCTTAAAGGGAAACAACTGGAAGTAAACATAGTCACAGAAAATGACATATATTGCCTACTTAACAGGAAGACGGTGGTCTGACCTCTTAATAAGGCACAATGTCTACAGGTGAGGGTAGACATTGAAAGAAACAGAACCTGAGATGATTTTATTGTTCATAGTCATTTGTACAGCCTCGCTCTGTTATCCATTTGCATCTTTGCCTCTTGGTCCCACAAAAGCCTCTCTCATAAACCTTGAGTAGAAGATCATAAAAAAATGTTATTTAAAAAAATCGAAGTCCTAAAATTTACCAGCTCTGAAGGAATATACCATACTGATATAGAAAGTTCGATTAATAGGTAGCAACAGAAATAAGCTTTGATAAGCAAAGAAAACCAAATGATGATATCTGAAAGCCCGGTCTTTGAAATCAGGCAGACTTGGCCTCATTCTCACATTCCATTTATGGGTTCAAACCTGGAGGATGTCACTCAGCTGTCACGAGCCTCACTTGCTTCTTCTGTAAAAGCACAACTGATGAAAACACTTGAAAGGATTTTTTTTTAAATATTGAATGAGATAAAATACTGTGAAAATGTTCTATAATGTTTGACATTGGAAAGGGTAGGAAATGAAGGTTAACAGAAGAGTAAAAATAAGCAAATGAAAAAACGTTAGAACATTATGTCAAAGCTCTACCTTTGGAAATAGATCTCACCCTAGAGATGGACAGATGATACAGTCTCAAATGTAAAACCAACAGGTACATTTGAGATTATTACCAATATTTAGTGCTGTTATATTTTGATTTATTCATGTAGTCATTTACCCCTCAACAAATACTGAGTAACTATTTATAAGACATTAAGCTAGGTTCCAGAGATAAAGCAACGGACCAGTCCCTGAACTTACTTATACAGTAAATTAGAACAGGTAAACAGCTAGTTCTGTTTGATATTTGATACCTTAGAATTCTATTACTGGCAATAATAATACATATGTAATAATTACTATTGTGTTAGATTGGGCTGCTGTAACAAAATATCATAAACTGAGTGGCTTAAACAACAGACATTTATTTCGCAGAGAGAGCACTTTTCTTATCATCGCCTACTCTCAGGACCTAATCTAAACCTACTTACCTCACAAAAGGCATACCTCCAAATACCATTACTTTGGAAGTTGGGGCTTCAACATGCAAAGTTTAGGAGGACATATTCAGCCCGTAACACCTATACACTATCATTAAGGTAGAAACGCCATAGGACTTTCTCTCTCTTATCCTTAAAATCATCTCCTTTAAATAGCTATTAGTATCCTCGCTTTACAGATGAAAGCTGAGACTCAGAATAAGTGAATTCATTGCCCCCAAATTCCATAACCACTAAGTGTTTATAAATCAGAATGAATTAATTGGCCAAAAATTCCATAGCCACTAAGTGGCAGGAGCAGATACTGAGACACAGGCTTGTCTGTGATTACTCAGCCTGGGCTCTTTTAACACTGTACCTTTTAATACCATTAGAGTAGTATTTACAGAATATCATTCAGATGGGATGACAGAGGATGGTCAATTGGTGAAGCCAGGACTATTCCTTGGATTAGTAGAAACGCATTAAAAAAAAAAAAAAAAACAAAACTCAAACATGTAAAGGAAGGACACTTGACATTAGAAAAGATGAAATTTCTGGAGACCAATTGTTTGTCACCTAATCAGCTGTCACATCAGGGAAAAAATATCTTGGAGAAATGTTGAGGTCACCAAACCCAGGGAGCTTTTTAACTGATTCATTTCATCTCACATGCATCCCAATAGTTTTAGAAGCTTCTGGATAGATTTATTACAGAAAGTCTGTGTCTAGCTTTCAGCAATGTGGGATTTCTTTTTCTCAGAGCCCATTGATCAAACCCTGCATTCACACTTTTACTGATGTGTCATATTTTAACATCTAGGTCTCTGCACAATGCCAAGATTATGCAATTCTATGGAGTTAACTTAGAAATTTTGTCCTCACACAGTATTCTATAGTTGTTAATTTTCCATGCAAATGAAAACATTTATATAATTTCTGCCATTTTTATGTGGTCTCACAAAATGTGAATTACAAAACTCCATCTTTGAATTTCCTGTGCTGCTCCACTTTCATTCTCTGTAAGGAATAATTGCCAGAGGAAGATCTGTGTTGTACTTTCCTAGCCAACTAGAATGTTAAAAGGATTGGAGAGGAGATTTACTGCATATTTGTGATTATTGTTTTTTGGGAGTGAGCTGAGGTCCCAAACCACCTATTCCAAGCCCACGCTGTCGTAGAGGTTGGAAAGAGGCTTCCTGACTCTACTTGTCCTCTAGCCAAGAGGGAGGCTCTCCCTAGCATGACCCTTAGGCCTCACCTCCACATCTCTCTGTCTCTGGCCTAGGTTATTGGTCATTATGTCACCTCTTTCTTGGTAGAACCCCAGAGAATTTCACATCCTAATCACAAGGGATATAAAAACTGTCAAGTTCTATGGATTCTTTTCATTTTCCTTCATGTTCTAATGTACTTGTTCCTCTTCCTCTTCTGTAATAGCAATGATCACACCATATAGGTATTAAAAATATGTTCCTTCTTTTTCCTACTGGAAAGCCCATTCCTTGAGGGCATATCTATTGTCTGTGCAACTGCAGTGCCCAACACAATGCCTAACATGTGGGTGCTCAGTGGGTGTTTGCTAAATTAATTTAAACTATATTGCCCTCAGTAATAATGGCAGTCAGAGTAGACAGCAAAATAAATAGGTATTACAGAGGCTGAATGTCAAAGCTTGACACTGATTAAATGCAGGGTGTGATAAAAAGAAAAAGTCAAGTGTGAAAAATATAGATAACAAACTGAGTGACATGGATAAAATGCAGAAATTCTTCTGATAAAATACAAATAGTAGCTAAAATTTATTGAACAGTTACTATGTGCTAGGCACTGTGCTATGTGCTTTGCATGTATTCTCTCTTTAAATCCCCACCCAATAACCTGTTTTACTAATGAGAGACTAATCAAAATGCCAAGTAATTGATAATGCCAGGATTTGGAGGAAGCCCTATTTCGCTGTATTCTATAAAACTAGAATTTCTCAAAGTGTGATCCAGGAGCTACATAAACCGAAAAGCATATGGAAGTGGTGGCTAAAATGTGTATTCCTGAGTTTCATCTCAAACCTGTTACTGAATCAGAAGCTCTGGGTGTGAATCCAAGGATTCTGCATGTTTAAAACACGCCAAGCAAGTCTGATGTCAGCTAAATCTTTAGAAGTAGTGTATTTAATTAGATTTAGTAAACTTTTATGAAGCTTCTACAAGATTGCAGAATTTGGCCCAGGCGTGGGAGTTATAGGAATACACATAATTCCTTTCCCCAAGAACTATTGGATTAATAGGAGGAAAAAACAAACCATCATAATACACTGTAATAAGTACTTGAGTAGCTTTGGGCTCTGGCAAACTAATCAAGGAACTAGTAACTCTGGACATGAGCAAATTTGAAGTGAGAAAGGAGACAGAGTTTGAAAAACCCACCAGGGAGCTGCAAATGTGGAACTCCTGAGACAGGTCAGGATTGAATGTAATGGTCATCCATGTAGAGATAAAAAGTGAAGGGTGCAGGCAGTAAGAATGCCAAGGATAAGATTTAAAAATAAGAGGATCAATAGATTGCAAAAAATTTCTTCCATTGTGTAGGTTGCCTGTTCACTCTGATTATAGCTTCTTTTGCTGTGCAGAAGCTCTTTAGTTTAATTAGATCCCATGTACTAATCTTGGCTTTTGTTGCAATTGCTTTTGGTGTTTTAGTCATAAAGTCTTTGCCCATGCCTGTGTCCTGAATGGTATTGCCTAGGTTTTCTTTTAGGGTTTTTATTGTTTTAGGTCTTACGTTTAAGTCTTTAATCCAACTTGAATTAATTTTTGTATAAGATGTAAGGAAGGGGTCCAGTTTCAGTTTTCTGCATATGGCTAGCCAGTTTTCCCAAAACCACTTATTAAATAGGGAATCATTTCCCCATTGCTTGTTTTTGTCAGATTTGTCAAAGATCAGATGGTTGTAGATGTGGTGTTATTTCTGAAGCCTCTGTTTTAAAGTTCCATCGGTCTATATATCTGTTTTGGTACCAGTACCATTCTGTTTTGGTTACTGTAGCCTTGTAGTATAGTTTGAAGTCAGGTAGCATGATGCCTCCATCTTTATTCTTTTTTTCTTAGGATTGGCTTGGCTATCCAGGTTTTTTTTTGGTTCCATAAGAAATTAAAAGTAATTTTTTTCTAATTCTTTGAAGAGAGTCAATGGTAGCTTGATGGGAATAGTATTAAATCTGTAAATTACTTTGGGCAGTATGGCCATTTTTATGATATTGAGTCTTTCTATCCATGAGCATGGACTGCTTTTCCATTTGTTTGTATCCTCTCTTATTTCCTTGAGCAGTGGTTTGTAGTTCTCCTTGAAGAGGTCCTTCACATCCTTTGTAAGTTGTATTTCTAGTTGTATTTTATTCTCTTTGTAGCAATTGTGAATGGGAGTTTGTTCATGATTTGGCTGTCTGTTATTGGTGTATAGGAATGCTTGTGATTTTTCCACAATGATTTTGTATCCTGAGATTTTCCTGAAGTTGCTTATCAGCTTGAGGAGTTTTGGGGCTGAGATGGGATTTTCTAAATATATAATCATGTCATCTGCAAAGAGAGATAATTTGACTCCTCTCTTCCTACTTGAATACCCTTTATTTCTTTTTCTTGCCAGATTGTCCTGGCCAGAACTTCCAATACTGTGTTGAATGGGAGTGGTGAGAGAGGGCCTCCTTGTCTTGTGCCAGTTTCCGAAGAGAATGCTTCCAGCTTTTGCCCATTCAGTATGATATTGGCTGTGGGTTTGTCATAAATAGGTCTTATTATTTTGAGATATGTTCCATCAATACCTAGTTTATTGAGTGTTTTTAGCATGAAGTGGTGTTGAATTTTATCAAAGGCCTTTTCAGCATCTATTGAGATAATCATGTGGTTTTTGTCATTGGTTCTGTTTACGTGATGGATTACATTTATTGATTTGCATATGTTGAACCAGCCTTGCATCCCAGGTATGAAGTCAACTTGATCATGGTGGATAAGCTTTTGATGTGCTGCTGGATTCAGTTTGCCAGTATTTTATTGAGGATTTTCACATTGATGTTTGTCAGGCATATTGGCCTGAAATTTTCTCTTTTTGTTGTATCTCTGCCAGGTTTTGGTATCATGATGATGCTGGCCTCATAAAATAAGTTAGGGAGGAGTCCCTCTTTTTCTGTTGTTTGGAACAGTTTCAGAGAGCTAATATCCAGAATCTACAAAGAACTTAAGCAAATTTACAAGAAAAAACCCTCTCAAAAAGTTGGGCGAAGTATATGAACAGACACTTTTCAAAAGAAGATATTTATGCAGCCAACAAACACATGAAAAAAAGCCCACAATCTCTGGTCATTACAGAAATGCAAATCAAAACTAAAATGAGATACTATCTCATGCCAGTTAGAATGGTGATCATTAAAAAGTCAGGAAACAACAGATGCTGGAGAAGATGTGGAGAAATAGGGACACTTTTGCACTGTTGGTGGTAGTGTAAATTAGTTCAACCATTGTTGAAGACAGTGTGGGGATTCTTCAAGGATCTAGAATTAGAAATACCATTTGACCCAGCAACCCAACAATTCCATTACTGGGCATATACCCAAAGGATTATAAATCATTCTTCTATGAAGACACATGTACACATATGTTTATTGCAGCAGTATTCACAATAGCAAAGACTTGGAACCAACCCAAATGCCCATTAATGTTAGACTGGATAACAAAAATGTGGCACATACACACCATGGAATACTATGCCTCCGTAAAAAAGAATGAGTTCATGCCCTTTACAAGGACATGGATGAAGCTGGAAACCATCATTCTCACCACACTAACCCAAGAACAGAAAACCAAACAGCGCATGTTCTCATAAGTGGGAGTTGAACAATGAGAACACATGAGCACAGGGAGGGGAATATCACACAGCAGGGCCTGCTGGGGGTTGGGGAGCAAGGAGAGAGATAGCATTAGGAGAAATACCTAATGTAGATGACATGTTGATGGGTGCAGCAAACCACCATGGCGCATGTATACCTATGTAACAAACCTGCACTTCTGCACATGTATCCCAGAACTTAAAATGTAATGAAAAATTAAATAAATAAAAACAAGAGGATCAAGAACAAATCCTTGGAGATTACTTCTCATCTGACATTTTATTCTCCAAAGCCTAGTTCCCTGAATAAGCAAACCATCATAAGCAATTAAATTGCCCTTTTAAACGGCCAAGAACTTCAGATCACTTTGTGAGTTTTCTTTGCCAAAGGAGAGTTTTGAAAGTGATTTGCCTAACATGTTACATTTCAAAAATGACTTTAAGAGGGAAATGTGACATCACTGAATGGCAAAGTTGTGTTTTAGATAGTTTATTCCTAAAGTGTATGCTTTAACAATCTCATTACTCTAATTGAGCTAGATACTTTTGCACTATGAAATCCTAGTAAACTATTAATTCTGTGGATAAATAAAAACCTAGGCTTGATATCCTCACACACCACACTCACTATTCTGTGATGCCATTTAACTCTTCCATTAAAGTACTGTTACTGTGCCTGTGAATGCCAAGAAAAAAGAAGGATCAATTTAAATTGCCTAAAAATGCTAACATTTATTTCCCTAGATCGAATGGGTAATGGCACTGACAGTTTCAAATATGTTTCATAAAGAGTTCGATATTACTGTTCTTGCCTACTAATATCTGGATTATTGAAGAATTAATAAGGAGGTATTGCCTTTGAGAACAAGAAACATATCTTCTCCCTTCAAAGAGACAATAACAAGAAAGTCTTCTGGGAAGCATCTTCAAAACATGAAAGAAGAGAATTTGGAGTCGGTGCCATTTTGCCTTCCATGCTTGCTTGATGTATAAAGCAAAGGCAAGATAGTCTCTTTTTTAGTTGGGAAAAAAAGAAAAATGAATATTTCCTTGTTCAGGAATCATGAAGTGACTGCACAGGCCATTGAAATGCTTTGATAACTTGCATAGTATGTATTTTTAAATGTAGTTTGGTAGAAGAGAAATGCCACTGATTGAAATTCAGGAAGCTTGAGTTCTAATATTGCTGCTGATAGGTATGAACTGTGTGATGCCATAGAAATAAGCCATTTATCCTTAACTTTTTAGTACATAAAATATGAGGCATGGACTAGATATCTAAGACCCTTTATAGCTCCCAGTTGATTAATCAAATTAGCATTTACTCAGGACTCATAACTTTAGGATATAAAGTAATAAATATTTAAGTAGGGTTCTCTTCTCAAAGTACTTACAGCCTACATTTCTGCCCCACCTGAAATTCAGGCTTACTAAGAAAGAAAAAATAACCAAACAGAAAACAACTCCTTATGTAACTCATAACTTGACTTCTAACTTAATAGATTTATTTTTCTTTTCACAATGCAGAAAATTTGTACCAGCTTTAAAAATATGCATGCAATAGTAGAAAGAGTTCATATTTCAGGTTACATTTTTGTTAAAGGCATGTCAAAGAGTGCAAAAGCATTCAAGGGCATAAGTATGGCCATGGAATATAGATGTTTATAGCTGTATATATGTATGCATGATTCACAAAGTAAAGTCTTATGTTGATTAATGTGACTGCTTATGTTTGACATATGAACAGAAATAAAATGTGTATACAGAAACAAGGTAAATATGAATGATAAGTATGAAAATATACCAGGGATATTTTAGAAGCTTCTGAGAAGCACATGTTTTTTAATCAGAATCAATGGATGGATTATAAGCTTTCTAACAAGCTTCCCTTTAATTGATGAATAATATGTAAGTACAATTATGCAAATGCTTTAGAGAATGAGAAGGTATAGAAAGGATTCTGTAAAACTGGAAGAATTACATAAAACATTTCCTCGAACTTTTCTTTCCAACCCTTTCCAATGAGATTTTAAGCATAAGAGGATTTCAGTCTGAAATGCAAGGACAAAAATGTAAGATTACAGCAATTCTTAGTTAGCCTTACATTTGGACCTTGTAGTTCATGGATATAGAGGAGAGGAAGAAGTGTTTCCTTGAGGCTTGAAGAGTATTAGTCACAGGAGAAGATGTTTAGGGTTACACATTATTTTGTGTCTGAGTTGACTGCCTTATCCCAAATGACAAAGGTGGCCATCTATAGCTTAATGCACACATGTGCACATACATACAGGCACACACACACATACATATGCTGCATATGTTTATTTATAATATGCAAGGTCCTCTAAAGTGCAAGACCGATGGCAGGGATTTAAGAGTAGAAATCTTAATAGCCAATGAAAATCCCTAGTCTTTTGATTTGCCCTGGTGTTAAACATGCACTAGATTTCGCTATTTTGTAAAAGTCTAATGTATGCCTTTGTCATTTCCCATTAATACATTCCATTTTAAAGTTCAATGAGAGTTCTTTCCGACTAAAATAAACTTTATGAAATAGAAATGTTTTATTCTGAATTACCACTATGAATTACAGATGAGTTTTATAATCATTCCTCCTCGGCTTTTAAATATTCGGCAAATGGTCAAAGACTGTTTTCATCGACTGTGCAGGAAAGCATTCAAGTTTATAGATGGCTCGTGGTGAGATTTCATAAATCTAACCTGTCCCTTTCACACATACAAATGCTTTTTCCATGATTTCTGAAATCCTTACTTATAAAGCAGTGAAATTACTATGAAGTCTCGTGTTATCTTCAGGTAGATAACTAAACACTCTTTGGGCCAAAATATAGGAATGAAAAAGGTGAATAGAGTCTCAAAGCTGGAATATAATCAATGCTGGAATTAGACTTTCACCAAGTAATCCTAAAAATACATCATAGTAAGTGTTGATTTGAAAGGAATACTGTCATTTCTCAATAAGGTGTTGAACTAATTACCCTTAAACTGCCTTTGAATCACTTTCTGTGATTTTCATGAGATGGTAATGTTGGTATATATTGTTTTAAGCAATGCATTAATGCTTGCCAAATATTAAGTGGAAAAATAAAAAGCAAAGTGAAAATTGTATCTATTCTTTCAAGATCAACCTTATGTAAATTGTTCAAGCAGAATATCATTGAACTACCCATACATACTTCCATGCTAGACTCAGAATTTTAAAACTGGAAAAAAAAAAAAAACCCTGCAGATAATTCACTTTTTTTATCAGCAGAAAATGTTCTGATAGAACTTTATATTAATGTGGAAGCTCAGTATATAGAAGATATCAACATAAAACTAATTTGCTGGAAGGTGTTAAAAAGTTGGGAAAGGCAATACAAGAACCACTCCACCCACAGTAACTCTTGAAGGAATTCCGCATAACTTGAAAACACAGATTACAGTTCAAACTTCTCAATTTACAAAGTAAGAAACTGAAGTCAAGAAAAGTTCAGTGACTTGACATAGTAATGTTTTGAGTTTGCAAACATGAGGAGTTACAGAAGGTATTCTGGACCTTCTAGATCTTCAAAATAGGAAACTGAAATCCAGGACAGTGAAGAGTCCATGACACTCTCTACAACACAGCCAGAGCTGGGAGTCAGAGCTCCTGTCTTTCATTTTTTAATGCAGTGGCTTTTCCCAGGTCTTCCTGTGTTTATTCTTCTTTCAGCAAATTTGAGGTAGAAAAACATTTTGTCGTTCTTTTCTCCACATGATCTCCCTGAAGGGTTTATATGCTTGTCACCAGCAACTACAGTTTCTCTAAATTGTTTTCAAGCCCCAGTGGACAAGTATGATAAAAGAAAAAGAAAAGGAAGGTAAATATGTTTATCAACTATTTATAACTCATGTGCTGTTTATACAAGCTCTTACAATTTCCAATGAATTCTCCTACTCCTTTAGGCTATCCTGGTGAGCCCTCTCTGCAGGTAGATTTTATATATATATTATTTTATATATATAAAATAGTATGTAATATATATTATATATAAAATATTTTATATATTATATATTATATATGTTATATATTTATGTATTATATATTTTACATATATTTTATATATTTATATATATATACCATTTTAGCTATAGAGGAATCTTTTTTTTATTAAACTGAGAAGTCATATATACTTGCATGTCTGGAAATACATCTGTAATAACTGACCCTACCCTTCATTGCCTTCAATTGTAAAATCGTATTTGTTAATGGATTTCACTCTGCAAGTCTCAAGCTTTTACATAGACATATTGCTTTTTTCAACTCATCACAAAGCCTATAGAGATAGGAACCTATTGCTTTAATTATAGCAGAGAGATAATCTTTACCTCTCTGAGGCATAGTCCAGGTAACAGACGCCTGGAGTCTGCTTACCACTAAGACTTTGTGACCTTGGGCAATGTACTTAACCTCCCTACACCTTATTTTTCTCCTGTGAAAAATGAACATGGGACTAATACATAATTGAATACATGAATGGATAGATCTACTATTTTCTTTTATGTTTTCCTTCGAGATGTGTGTGTGTGTGTATAGTTTATGTATTTAAAATTGTTTTTAATGTTATAATAATATGCCACTCTTAGCTTGCTCATTTATAATTAGGAAAATGCCATTTCCCCACACTATTAAAGGCATATTTTTAAAATCTTTGTTTAAATAGCCTTTTTCTTTTGAGTTATGTTTTGAGAATACTGAGTCTCTTTTTGTTAATGTTTTAAGCCTTTATTTTAGGTTCAGGGGTACATGTGCAGGTTTGTCATATAGGTAAACTGCGTCACAGGAGTTTGTTTTACAGGTTATTTCATCACCCAGGTTATAAGCACAGCACCCAATAGGAGTTTTTTTTCTGATCTTCTCCCTCCTCCCACCCTCCACTCAGAAAAAGGCCCCAGCGTCTGTGGTTCCGTTCTTTCTGTCCATGTGTTCTTGTTGTTTAGCTCCCACTTATAAGTGAGAACATGTGGTATTTGGTTTTCTGTTTCTGCATTAGTTTGCTAAGGATGATGGCCTCCGGCTCCATCCATGTTGCTTTAGAGGACATGATCTCATTATTTTAGGGCTGCGTAATACTCCATGGTGTGTGTGTGTGTGTGTGTGTATGTGTATATACATGTATATACACACATATATGCATATATGTATACATATATGTGTGTGTATATATACATATATGCATATATGTATAAAGAAAATGTGATATATATGATAAAGAAAATGTGATATATATATATATATATATATATATGCCTACTGTTGATGGGCATTTAGGTTGATTCTATACCTTTGCTATTGTGACTAGTGCTACAGTGAAAACATACACGTGCATGTGTCTTTATGGCGGAATAATTTATATTCTTTTGGATATATACTCAATAATGGTATTGCTAGGTGAAATGGCAATTCTCTTTTCAGCTCTTTGAGGAATCTTCACAACGGCTGAACTAATTTACCTTTCCACCAGCAGGGTATAAGGATTTTCTTCTCTCCACAACCTCACCAGCACCTGTTATTTTTTGACTTTTTAATAATAGTCATTCTGATTAGTGTGAGATGGTATCTCATTGCAGTTTTGATTTGCATTTCTCTAATGATTAGTGATATTGAGCATTTTTTCATATTCCTGTTGACTGTATGTATGTCTTCTTTTGAACAGTGTCTGTTCAAATCCTTTGCCTAGTTTTTCATGGGGTTGTTTAGTATTTTTTTTGTAAATTTACGTTCCTTATAGATTCTAGATATTATGCCTTTGTCAGATATTATGCCTTTGTCAAATATTTTATACCATTCTGTAGGTTGTCTGTTTATTCTGTTGATAGTTTCTTTTCAACACAGAGGCTCTTTAGTTTAATTAGTTTCCGTTTCTCAATTTTTGTTTCTATTGCAATTGTTTTTGGCTTCTTCATCCTGAAATCTTTGCCAGGTCCTATGTTTAGAATGGTATTTCCTAGCTTATCTTCCAAGGTTTTAAAATAGTTTTAGGTTTAATATTTAAGTCTTTAATCCATCTTGAGTTGATTTTTGTATACGGTTTCAGGAAGGGGTCCAGTTTCAATCTTCTGCATATGGCTAGGGAGTTATTCTAGGACCATTTATTAAATAGGGAGTCTTTTCCCCTTTGCTTGTTTATGTTGTTTTGTAGTAGTAGTAGCTGGTGGTGAGTATGCAGCATTATTTCTGGGCTCTCTATTCTATTTTATTGGTCTAAGTGTCTGCTTTTGTACCAGTACCATGCTGCTGTGGTTACTGTAGCCTTGTAGTATAGTTAGAAATTGGGTAATGTGATGCCTCCAGCTTTGTTCTTTCTGCTTAGGATTGCCTTGGTTATTTAGGCTCTTTTTCTTTTCTTGGTTCCATGTAAATTTTAAAATAGTTTTGTTTTCTAAGTCTGTGAAAAATGTAATTAGTAGTTTGATAGAAATAATATTGAGTCTGTAAATTGCTTTGTGCAATGTATTAGTCAGGGTTCTCTAGAGGGACGAAATGAATAGGTCAGATGTATATATGAAAGGGAGTTTATTAAAAATAACTGACTCACATGATCACCAGGTGAATCCCACAACAGGCCATCTGTAAATTGAGGAGCAAGGAAACCAGCATTGGCTCAGTCTGAGTCCAAAAATCCTCAAAAGTAGGGAAACCAACTTTGTAGCCTTCAGTCTGTGGCCAAAGGACCGAGAGCCCCTGGCGAACTACTGGTGTAAGTCCAAGAGTACAAAAGCCGAAAAACTTAGAGTCTGATGTTCAAGGGCAGGAAGAATCCAGCACAGGAGAAAGATGAAGGCCAGAAGACTCAGCGAGTCAGCTTCTTCCACCTTCTTCTGCCTGCTTTGTCTAGCCCCACTGGCAGCAGAGTGGATGGTGCCCACCCACATTGTGGGTGGGTCTTCTTGAGGGTGGGTCTTCCTCTCCCAGTACACTGACTCAAATGTCAATTTTTTCTGGCAACAACCAGAAACACCCAGAAACAATATTTTGCATCCTTCAATCCAATCAAGTTGACACTTATCCATCGCAGGCAATATGGCCATTTTAATGATATTGATTCTTCCTATCCATGACCATGGAATGTTTTCCATTTTTTGTGTCATATTTAATTTCTTTCAGCAGTGATTTGTAATTCTTGTTGTAGAGATCTTTCACCTTCCTGGTTAGGTGTATTCCTAGGAATTTTATTCTTTTTGTGGCAATTGTGAATGGGATTGTGTTCCTGATTTGACTCTCGGCCTGGATGTTGTTGGTATATAAGAATACTACTTATTTTTGTACATTGATTTTGTATCTTGAAACTTTGCTGAAGTTGTTTATCAGATCAAGGAGCTTTTAGACAGAGATGATGGGATTCTCTAAATATAGAATCATGTTATCTGCAAATAGGGATAGCCTGAATTCTTCTCTTCTCTTGAAGTGTATCTCTTTGGATACACTTTATTTTATCCTTCTACCTGATTGCTCCGGCCAGGACCTCCAGTACTATGTTGAATAGGAATGGCTTGGAAATTTTTTTAATGCAAAAAGGAAAACAGATATATCTATACTTGCGTAACCATTTAACACTTTCACCTTGGCATGTTTACTTCCAGAGACAGTTTTCCAAAAAAACAAAAACTTTCAGGCCAGGTATAGTGGCTTATGCCTGTAATTTCAGCCCTTTAGGAGGCTGAGGCAGGAGGATTGCTTGAGCCCAGAAGTTCAAGACAAACTTGGGCAACATAGTAGACCCCATCTCTAAAACAAAATAAGTAAATTTGTCAAGCATGGTGGCGTGCGCCTGTAATCTCTGCTACTCAGGAGAGTGACATGGGAGGATCACTTGAGCCTGGGAAGTCAAGGCTGCAGTGAGCCATGATTATACCATTGCACTCCAGCCTGGGCAACAGAGAGACATTGTGTCTAAATAAATAAATAAATAAATACATGTTCATGTTTTTATTCAAGGGCATAATTGATGAAATCCCTGCTGAAAAGGATAAGAATGATTAGAACATCTCTCATAGCAGATTTGCCTTCTCATTCCTCCTCTCATTTTCCCACCTTTGGATCTTTAGTAGCTAAAGTGTTTGTTTCACCATGTTCAGGTTTATAATGATTGAATTCTTTTCAGTAACCATTATTTCCATTGTGTTTACTTTTATTTCTATATATAACCATATTCAAAACATACCACCAATTATTTTACTACAATGCCTAACTGGGTGGCTGATCTTAATTGCTTAGATTTTGTTGTTAGGTTTATTCTAGAAAGTGCTATATTTCCTGAGAACTTTTCATAATTGACAAAGTGGATTTGTATATAAAAGATCCTGTATAATATTCTTGGTTAACATTGCTCCATTGTCTTCTGATATTGGATATTATCATATGGAAATCTGATTCCCTTTCACTTCTTGTAGATGTGTTTTGATTTTGTTTTTTCTCTCTGGATGTTCAAATAATTTACTGTTCATCTTATATCTTATATCTTTACTCCTCATCTTATATCTTAAATAAGCTATATCTCTATCTTTTGAGATTTATGTACTCAGTTTCCCGGAAACACAGTCTTTCAATCTGAAAATTTATTTTCCCAGAAAAATATCCTATTATTTAACTTTGACTATATATTCTGTCCCATTTGTGGGCTTATGGCATCAGGAATGCCAGTTATTTTAATACTGCATCATCTTCCTTTGTACTCTTTTCTTTTTGTACAAACTCGGCCCTAATTACTTTAATTCCTTCACCCTTCTCAGTTACATTCACTCTGATGATATCGAGTCTGATATATGTTGGTAATTTGATTTTTGGTGGCATCTATTATGAGACTTGTACTTTCTAATTTATGTATTAGTTATATAATGATGTTGTTTTGGTCCTTGATTCATTTCCTTAGGTCCACTAACTCCCCTTTCATTTAACTCTGTTGTTTTATTCTCCAGTCTTTGACCTCTAGCTTTATTCAACTTATTTTCATTTTAAATGAATCCATTGTGTGAAGCAACTTGAAAAGTTTCTTTGTGTCTCTACCCTATATTTTCTTCTGGATTAAGTGCTTTGTTTCTTAAATTAAATCTCTCTCTTTTCCTCCCTCCCCACACCCCTTTTTCTTTCATTCTTTTGCATTATTGTTGGCTGTATTATGTTTCTATATTTACTATGCCTGTCTTTTATCTTGATCATGTGGTAGTGGCACTGTCCAGACATTCTACTTGCTCTAATGTAGCATAGGTTACTTCTAGACTTACTTGCCATCCTTCTTGGGATCCCTTAAGCTCCAGTTTGAAGGCTGGATGTTTCACGTTTTGTGTACTTTTAAATAACCAGGCATGGTAGGGGAATGAGTTTAGTTGAAGCAGCATTCAAACTCTTTTAGGATACCTAGCTTTGCTGGCTAGTACTATCTCCTACTCTTGTTTGTGGGAGAAGGGGCTGTTCTCAAGTTTCCAATTAGCTGTTCATTTCATTGATGGTCCACAAGCCTTACCTTACACAAACCATCCTCCATCCCCTGTGTGTTTCCTCAACAGTAATTGCAACTTCTTCTCAATCAGAAAAGGAAATGCCAGGCATAATGGCTCATGCCTAATCCCAGCACTTTGGGAGGCTGAGGTGCGAAGATCACTTGAGTTCAGGAGTTTGAGACCAGCGTGGCCAAAGTGGCAAAACCCCATCTCCACTAAAAATACAAAAATTAGTAGAGTGTGATGGTATGCACCTGTAATCCCAGCTACTCGGGAGGCTGAGGCAGGAGAAGCACTTGAACCTGGGAGGTGGAGGTTGTAGTGAGCCGAGATCGAACCACTGCACTCCAGCCTGGGCAACAGAGCAAGACTCCATCTCAAAAACAAAATAAAAAACAAACAAACAAACAAAACAAAACAACAGAAAAGAAAAGGAAAACTTGAGGCTATTCATAATTTTGCATTCGTTGATGTTCGGAGGGGTTAGTGAGAATTCTTAGACTTTCCCCAAAATTTCAGGACAATTTCTGGGGTTTAAGGGAAGATAAGAAAGTAAATCCTTTTTCTGTTCTACTCCAGAAACACTTGTTTTGATTTTGTTGTTGTTATTAACTATTGCTATGCTTTCTTTTAATTCTTTGACTGCTGTGGGTGATTTTTATGTGTCGATATATGTACTAGGATTTACTTTTTATTTCATTAGGAATTAAGAGAGGGAAATTCAGTTATGTGTTATAATCTACCATTCCCTCAGAAAATCTAATAAGAAATGTGAAAAACAAATTTTCTATTATGTTTTAGTGTACTTCTGTAATGCAGTTAAAAATACAGAGAAATAGTTCTCATGCATGACAGAAACATTTATTCTACACTTTTAGAATAGCCACATCTTTTCCTCTCAAATACCAACAGGGAATACTAGAAAATATTTGACTGAGGAAAAATAATAGCTCTCAAATCTCTGTCAGTATGCGTTGTTAGGAACAGGATAATTTATTTTGGATATTTATTATTTGTGGCATCAAACAACACACATGATTTAACATTTACATCTTGTTTTCCTTAACATAGTCTCATTTAGTTCACAGCTAAAATAGAAAATTGGACAAAGAAAGATGTTTATCAATTGTATATGTTTGGATATATATTTGTGTGAGTCTATGTGCACAGGACACTTTATTCTGTGTGATCATATATTTTATATAGAAGAAGAGTGGTCCCTCAGTATTTGTGGGGGATAGGATCTAGGCTAGGTCTAGGATCTCCTGCAGATACCATCATCTGTGAATGCTCAAATTCCTGATATATAACGTTGTAATATTTGCATATAACCTACATAAATCTTCCCATATATTTTAAATCATCTCTAGATTACTCATACTTAATGCAGTGTAAATGCTGTGTAAATAGTTGTTAAACTGCATTTACATATTTTATTTTTTATAGTTGTGTTGTTATTTTTTTATCTGCAGTCGGTTGAATCCTTGACTGTAGAACCCACAGATATATATGAAGGACCAGCTATATAAAATCTTAATTCTCATTAGAGAATGTATAAAATTATCTCATACGAGAATATATAGAAATATAAATATGTGTGTATATGTATGCTCACACACACATGCAAGCTTAATTTTTGGAGAGTTGCCAATAACTATCAAAGGCCATCAATAGCACATAAATTATTTCCAGCCACTATATAAACAAAAGTGTAGCAATAATGTCAGTAAGTATATAGAATTAGGACCCAGAGATAATCCTCCCATTATTATTATTATCACTGGTTTGAGCCTCACAAAATTGTGCTCTCAGTTTGATCCTAGGCTCCACAATTAGAGAGATGGAAAGCTTAGTCTGGATTTAGAGAGAAGCAACTCTGATTACAGGAAGAGCTGGAACTAAGGAAGGGTAATGGGATTATTTGTCTGGCTAAAGAAAATTCTGTGGAGAGATCTAGAATCGTTTCCTAGCATATATGAAGGACACTAAATGTTCTTCATTCCCACAGCACAGACAGCTGAATTTTTAGATAGGAGCAAGTGTTTCTCAGCAAATTGTGCTCACAGTAAGTATACTATTAGGGTGTGAAAATAAAATTCAGAGGTCTAACATTTTATTTCTCTAAGATTATTAAAGTATTGTCATTGCCAATGATAGCAGAATAGCTTATTATTTGTCCTAATATTCTATAGATGCAATTGGTATTAACTTTAGAATAAAAGAATCCCCTTATATCTTAAATGTTGTTCCCCGATTAGATTTTCCAAAGCGATTACTCATCTGCAGCCAGAAGATGACTGATTGCCAAGGGATTTGCCTGTGAGGACTGAACTACACTTATGCCTGGTCATCTATAAATATTTATTAAGCACCTATCCCATGCTTGGCCTTGGGGACACAAAGATAAATAAGACAATCCATGTTCTTAAGCGTTAGTAGCTTAGTGAATTCATATCCAGATTGATGCCACAATAGGATGAATTGCTGTAGAACCAACTGCTTTTCTGTCATGTAGTTTTCAGTAATAATATATTTACTTTCATTTGAGAAAACATGTATAAAAGTAAATATTCCACTTGGGCTTACACCTGTGTCAGGAAAAAATACATATTCCAGAAATTGTCAGAACACCCAAGCACGTTCCCCTCATCATGGAAATAATCACTGTCAGATGAGATTAAAACATCTTTTGGAATAGAAAATGCTTAGAATAAAATCCATACCTTGAAATCCATTTTTCAAGTACAGTAGAAGTGCCATTCATTATTCATATAATGTAACTTAAGTATGCTTTTATTTCCAACATATAATACTTTCTACTCTCTTAAGGCTAGAAACCAACTTAGCCTAAATGTTTAGACAGTATAGTCAGGTATGTGTGAGAGACACTCATATGGAGAATCAAATGCAAATCTCAACAACCAATCCTATGAGAGAGTACAGATACGTAGGTAGGAGAAAGTAAACTAGAGAGAAATATTAAGCAGACTTCAAGTCACTTGTCATGTAAGAAAAGGCCGGGAGAGAAGCTCTGAATAGGACAGAAGATGCATCATCACAGCACCTTCCTTAAAAAAGAGGGGAAGGAAGGAGTATGTATTTAAAGATCAAGTTAGCTGAATACAAGTTACTTTGGCAACAAAAGTTGGTGCAGGAAGAATAGAAATTATCGGGTTGCATTTCTCATCTCACACTTGAGAAGTCTCTTAGAAATACTATTACCTAGAATGAGGATTTTGTTAAGGTATGTTTAACACGGAAGCTTGTATTTATAAAGAATATTTTTCCTCTTATGTGTATTAGTCCATTCTCACACTGCTATCAAGGTGTACTACCTGAGATTGAGTAATTTATAAAGAAAAGAGGTTTAATTGACTCAGTTCTGCATGGCTGGGGAAGCCTTTGGAAACTCACACTCACAGCGGAAGGCAAAGGGGAAGTTAGATACATGTCTTCACAAAGCGGCAGGGGACAGGAAGTGCCACACTTTAAAGCCATCAGCTCTCCTGAGAACTCACTATCATGAGAACAGCATGGGGGAACTGCCCCTATGATCCAGTCATCTCCCACCAGATCCCTCTCTCAACACATGGGGATTACAATTCAAGATGAGATTTGGGTGGGCACACAGAGCTAAACCATACCAGTATGTTATCTCCAAACCTGCATTCAATGCCAGATGGCTTCCTTCGTAGGAATCTGAATGTGGTTGCATGTGAAACAATGGCTCCTTAAAGTGAAATTATCTGTTTATACTATTTTGATACTGCACTTGAAATAACCCATTTGTTTTGGATATAGAGGTAGCCCAATTTGGCAGCAAACTCATCCTAGACATTTGGTGTGATTAGTCTTTTCAGATATATGCATTCCAGAGAAGATTAATGGGCTTATTACGTCCAGTATTTCAACAAAAATGAACAAATGAAGTCCAAAGGCACATGGCTCCAGGGAAACTAGCTGGCTTTCCACTCTTCTCAGGGCAGAATCACAGCCACTCAAAGATTATGCTTATTTTTTTTTCTTCTAATAAAATCTACTCATCAATCTGGTTTTTTATTCAGTTCGTATTGTTCAGTCACCAGAATGGTTTGTGCTGCCTATTGTTAATTTAAACCAACTGCATGGTTTTAAAAATGCATTCCTTGTCATTTCAAAGAGCTGTGGCAATTCTTTGGAATATACTGTTTTCAAACTTCAGATAATGCAGAGAATACTATATATATTACAGTGATATTTTAAAATTGACCGATATTTATTACATACCTAAGTAACTGGAAAAGAATAGCTAAGTAACTTCTAAAAGTAAAAAAAAAAAAAAAAAAAAAAAAAAAAAGCAAGTCTTCACCAATATGGGGTGTTGCTGAAAATACTTATGGGCATTTATTATGTGAAATAAAACCCATAATACTATTTAAGCTGTTGATGATGACTTTGTTTGGAGCTCAAATCACAGAAGAAATTTCATTGTACAGAATTCAAATGAGTAGTCATGGTATAGAAACGTTTAAAAAGAAAAACAGATAAATTTAAAGAAAACTTTTACCCAAATTTAAGGTTTGCCTGTACAACTCTTACAATTGCAGTCTGGAAGTCTCCCTTATGTATTATACATTTCTAAATATGATAAACACTTTTTAAAAACAGAATTATATTTTTTCTACATTTCTATCACTTATTAGTTTTGGTTGGGATTCCTTGTCTCAGCCCCACATAAAAATAATTCTTTATGTATATACTAGAAGTACTTGTGAAGGTCCTAGGAAACCCAGATCTGATGGAAATATGGACAATTTATCTCTGGCCATGGATTTTATTTTATTCCAGAGAAGGAAAGTACAACTGAAATCAATATCTTGCCTGAAATTCTTGAAACATTGTACATGTGTATTAAGCTTTTCTCTGAAATGGACTAATACTGTATAAATGGAACAATGTGATAAACTTAAAAATTCATGGTACTTTTATTAGTCATTAGGAAATTGCTGCCAACCAAAAAGCCTAAAGTAGTGAAACGAGTCCTTCCACAGAAGTGGGAGAAAGCATAATGTGCAAAGGGATTTAAAAAACAAACAAACATATGCTTCAGGCTCCATCTTAAAAATCTTAATCTGGTTGGTAAATAGTGATATATGTGAAAGATAACTTATATAATAAGTAGTGTAAAAATTGGCCACAGAGATAGACCACTACAAGAAGCAGAAGAAAGCTACTTTCAGCTTCATGGAACATTATGGAAAAGGGATATGTGAGTTGCTTCTTGGAGAATAAATAGAACATATAGCATCTGAGGAATGCAATTCCAGATAGGAATCCATGGCCAGAAATATGCTGAAGAAATATATCCATGGCCATTGATGAATCATATTCACTCTTTAGTCAGTTTTTCTATCTGTAAAATAAAGCAATTATATTAAATCATCCTAAAGAGCCATTTTAACTATTATATCCTGTTTTAATAGCAAGTAGAATTAGTTTAAGTAGATTAAATGATTTCTACAGAAAAGGAATGAGAAAAATAAGATTTGAGCAGGGAAGTTTTTAACCTCTGAGTTATTAAATATAAAGTTACTAGCTTGGTCTTTATTGTGTGGACACTGAAAGCTCATTGACAACATTTTGAGAACACAAGTGGTATGATGAAAGTTTTCTCATAATTTTTTAAAATGGTACTTCCCATTACCCTTTAATTAGAGATGACTTTGTCAATTTGTGTTGAGAATATAGGACTCCAGAGCTGTGAATAGTATAACATGATTATACTTTGATCCTAAGTTCTAGGAAGCAATCCTAAAATGGGACAAGTAGATCCTAGATCCTAGTCTGATCATCACTGAGAAAAAAACAGAGATCAAAAAAGACGGGAAAATTGGGTAAACTTTATTTGTCTGCTGCCTTGCAGAATAGTGTAATCATCAAAAACATATTCAGTTACATACTGATTTCATGTTAGCATGATAGAGCCACTTCCACTGAGAAGTCACATACTAGTGTCAAGATAAAGCACATGCACAAATAAATACAGTGCAGAAGAAACCAAGTCAAATGCCACAAATTAATTAAAATAAATACCACAGGGTTTCCAAAAGGAAAGAAAATTTTTCAAGAAAAAATCAGGACATCCTTCTTGGAGAAGTAGCCTCATTAAGGATAGGTAGGGTGTCTATATTCGTCCATTCTCATGCTGCTGATAAATACATACCTGAGACTGGGCAATTTATAAAGGAAAGAGGTTTAATTGACTCACAGTTCAGCATGGCTGGGGAGGCCTCAGAAAACTTACAGTCATGGTGGAAGGGGAAGCAAACATGTCTTTCTTCACATGGTGGCAGCAAGGAGAAGTGCCGAGCCAAAGGGGGAAAGCCTCTTATAAAACCATCAGATCTTGTGACAACTCACTCACTATCATGAGAACAGCATGAGGGTAACAGTCTCCATGATTAAATTACCTCCTCCTGGGTCCCTCCCATGACATGTGAAGATTATGGGAACTATAATTCAAGATGAGATTTGGGTGGAGACATAGCCAAACTGTATCAGTGTATATATTATAGAGTGAAACATTAAACATTTCAGGATGAGAAAGTAGAATTTACAAAGACTTAGAATTAGAAAAGGGTCATTTGTTTCATTGAGCCATGGGGTATATGTAAGTCATGTGTGGATGATAAGTTTAAGAAATAAGCAGTAATTTGGTCATGTATTATTTAAAAGAAAGGCAGAAGAGCTTTAACCTAATTCCTAATCCAACCCAAGCCTGTATGTTTAGACCTTTTTAAGACCCTCTCCCATGTTATGTAAGCAAAAGTAATTCCTTTTGCTCAGCGAACTTGGAAGATATGCTTTAATATTTCTGAAAAGTATTCTAAAATAATCAATACCCGTCATTTTCTCTAAATAGTCATGATACCTCATTCTTCACTCTTTATTTTTTCTTATCATTCATTGACTTTTTTATGACAAGAAAATAATATTATTTTGTAGATATATCATTTCCATGGCATTATCCGCACTTCTACTCATCTTCTACCAATATTGCCACAGCAAAGGATGAAAATATGCATTTTGTTGCTTGAGTTTTTTATTGGCATCAGTAGCAAACCTTTGTTGAGCGCGTACTAAGGATGAGGCATTGTACTAGGCATTGAGATATGGAGAAAAATCATTAGCCCTTGTCTTTATGGTATAGTCCACTGATGACTGATAACACTGCCCAATAGACAGTATATTTCAGAAAACATGAGACTTAGACTCTTTTTTTTTTTTTTTTTTTTTAAGACAGAGCCTTGCTCTGTCACCCAGGCTGGAGTGCAGTGGCACAATATCGGCTCACTGCAAACTCTACCTCCCAGATTCAAGCGATTCTCATGCCTCAGCCTCCCAAATACCTGGGATTACAGGCATGTGTCACCACACCTGGCTTATTTTTGTTTTTTGTTGTTGTTGTTGTTGTTGAGACAGGGTTTCGCTATATTGGCCAGGCTGGTCTCGAACTCCTGGCTTTAGTGATCTGCCCACCTCTGCCTCCCAAAGTGTGGCTGAGCCACAGTACCTGGTTAGACTTAGACTCATTTCTGATTCACAGTATTGCTGTTTGGTACTTCAACTCCCCATTTAAGTGAGAAAAGTTATTTTTTTTTCCCTTGCCTGCTGTCTGATATACTGTGAAAGTTAGAGAATCTGAATAGAAATAAAGATATCAAGACAGCCAGAGAAGACAAGGTGTCCAGTGTAATGCTGGAAGCCTAAGAAATATGAGAAAATTGCAAAATATAGATTAGAACTCACATATACATTTGTAATCAGGAAATAATTGTTGAGGCATCCCTGTGGTACTTAACAGTATTACAACTGTAATTATATGGTTAAATCAGATTATTTTCCCCTTGGTTAATCAGAAATCACTCTATTTTATTAATCAATGTAAGAGAAGGTTTTAGGGATTCACTACGTGATCAGCTTTGCTTTATTTAGTTCCATTGAGAGATAATAAACAGGAAAATGAGTCCTACAACCCCAAGTTGGAGAAACAGTGAATCTGCGTGAAACTGTTAGAAAACAGCAGTCACTTAATCATTTGTTTTTGGAGAAATTCTATTATGTAAAGCACACTATTTTTGACATTGAGAATATAGAAAACTACTCTAATTGGAGAATAAGGAAATAACAAAATTGAAAAAAAGCAAGAGGCTACACACATACACATAAACAGACATACCACATTTATGTATTTATATATACTTACGTGCAATGATTATGTTTGCTACCAGTGATGTACTCTAATATATTTTTGCATTTATTTTATTTATCATGCAATTATGCACTGTTATTTACAAACATTAACTGTCATTATTCTCAATTCTTACCTTAAGGTTATGGATGAGGATAGTAACAGAGGCACTCGTAGTGAGAGAAGGACTTGAGATTTAAACCCAGCCCAATCTGGCTCCATTGTTTGGGCTCTTGAAACTTCTCTTTTCTCTTCTTCAATATAAATTTGGTGTTCTCTTCTCTCCCTTTCTCTTCTCCCTCTATATTCCTAATCCTTTCTATTCCTACTCTCTCTCTCTCTCTCTCTCTCTCTGTGTTTGTATATATATGTAAACATACATATTTAAATTTTAGTCTCAACCCAGTCAATTGATTTCGAGTTCTAATGGATGTGACCCAAATTTTGAAAAACTCTAATGTAGACATAATGATTTCAGAAACAGTAAGGATGGATAGATTCAGGTAAATTTTATGGCACCAGGAAAGAAGAACTTAAATAATAAAGGGAAAGGAGGGTTAGAAAGGTGTTTTTATTTAATGGCTCTAATTGCTTATCACAATTATCTCTCAGGCTCTGGAAATATTATTGCAGTATCTTTCTACCAGAATTTTCAAGTGGCAAAAGAGACAATTATAGCAAATCAGTTTAGTACATAGGCAGGGAATCAGACTGTCTGGCTTCATAATTTACAAGATGTGTAATTTGGGGAAAGTTGTTTAAACACCTTGTACTTCAGTCTCTCCATTTGTAAAGTGGGGATAATAGAACCTGCTTCAGGTAGTAGGAGTGAGAATAACAAATATAAAGGGCTTAGGATAATAAATTGTGCATTGTCAGCTCTCAATAAATGTTGGGCATTGGGTAGTAAATGAATCCTTGACCAAAGTCTTTGGAAAAACAGACAGCAGAATGGAACTGTTTCCATATATTCAACTAATATATCTGCTCAGAGGCATTCAAGTAATATTTCTGATATCTTTTGGTTTATTGTCAGTGAATTTGGCTAAGGAATCAAGCCTTATACTAATATCATCAATAATTAATAAATAATTTTAGCCAAGTTGTTTAGAGGTCCAAATTTTATTTAGTTACTAATCAGGGAAATAAGAGAGAGATCATTAAGTAGGAAAAAATCAGGACTTAAATCCTGAGAGTTTTTACCAGCTCTTTTATTTTTCTAGAAGGCAATGGCCATCAAAGATTGGACATTAACTTTGGTGTCAGGAGAAAGTTTTGCTGATGGCTGTTAGAGCAAAATACAGCAGCTACTTAGGCAAAAAATTAGCACTGATCACTCATTGAGCATGACAAAAATGACAAAAACACAGTCTACCTTTGGTAATGGCTACTAAAAATACATATTCATTTTCTATGTGAAACAGATCATGGCTGCTACTTCACTGTGAATTTAATCTGGCTTCTCAGTCAATATAACATTTAAATCTGACGTCACTCTAAGTTTCCCCACAGAAGAGAATAAACATTAATTTTTAGAATTTCTTTCTCCTAGGCAAGGTTTTGAGGGACTAAGCCTGAGCCGAGTCATTAGCAAAGATGTGTTATATTTGTAATTTTCATTCAATTGCAAATTTCTATCATAGAGTAACTAGTGTTATGATAATTAAGAAATGGAATTAAATTAGTATATCACATGCCATGCTGTGAAAATAATAATACAGTATAGTAATACACTACAATAGATCATTGCTAAGACAATAAGAATGTGGCCACAATAAAGATGATATAGGCATAGTGTAGTTCCCTATCACTATAGCCAGTTTCAACAGAAAATGAGTCCATCACATTAATCCTAATGAAACTCTAGAATTACAGGACAACTGAGCTTTCTTATCTTATGCTCTGGGTTGTCTCAGTTCCACCAGCTTCCCTTTCTTTACTTCATCAGAATAGTTTCCAAAGACTTATGTACTTTTCAGTGTGTAAGTCAATTGGATACATAACACATGGATATTCAGAATGTTTATTATGTATGTTGTTTTTTTTTTCCAAAAAGTGTTTCCTTTTTTCTTCCCTTGTGGCAGAACACCATTAACTGCAACTGTTTAACTGCATTTGGGGGAACAAAAGATTTGTTTTATAATATTTCCTGTATAATAAGCTAAGAGCTTAGGGAATGATTTGAATTACAAATATTTTCTATCCCAGAGCAGTGTTTTAAACTCAGTGAAGACCTCAGCAGCATGCAAGGTCACATCCCCACCCACTCACTTTTTTTTTTCTGTCTTTGCAGTTCCGCCATGGTTTTTAAATCATCCTTCCAACCTCTATGCCTATGAAAGCATGGATATTGAGTTTGAATGTACAGTCTCTGGAAAGCCTGTGCCCACTGTGAATTGGATGAAGAATGGAGATGTGGTCATTCCTAGTGATTATTTTCAGATAGTGGTAATTATTTTGTTTCATATTTGTTTTATAATCCCATTCATTGTTTTCTATTTTTTTCACTTGTTTTTATTTCCTGAAAAAAAAAGTTTCCTGTTGGAGATTTTTTGTGATGTGTTAAAAAAATTATTCAAATAAAGCAAATGATTTTCTAGACATAAGAATATTTGAACTGAAAAAGAGTGATCAAAGAGTTCAGCCCCCTGGTTTTACAGATAAGCTTTAAAACATACAAACAAACAAAAATAAATGAAATACAGACAGCCTAAGTATTTCTGAGTAGTTTCACAGTTTCACTGCTGGTTTATCAAAGAGAGTTTAGAACCTAGTTCTAGACTTAAGGCAAGGATCCCTTACTTCTTTGACTTTTACCCATTTTAATACAGTTTTGTAAGATATGATACTTATGATTATGGAAGTCTTCACTTGGTACTACAGACAGCTTTTTTCTCCTGCCCTGCCCTGTAGGACCAGCTTATCCTACATGAGCCATTGAGAAAGGCAGTGGTGATGTGGTGATGAGGACAGTGGGTGCTGGTGGCATTGGTGGCTTCAGTGATAGAGAGGCCATGAAGAACCAGAGTACACATTGCTTTGTAATTTCCCATACTGGAATGAACTGAAGCTAAGAGGAATAACTTTTATAGTTTACTATAAGTTTTAGTTCATTTTCTATCCCTATTGTGGGA
The DNA here is from genome assembly GCF_028885625.2 of Pongo pygmaeus. NCBI lineage: Eukaryota > Metazoa > Chordata > Mammalia > Primates > Hominidae > Pongo > Pongo pygmaeus. The sequence goes on from NC_072390.2 coordinate 67,937,742, forward strand.
GATAATAGGGATAATGGTACTGTAGTCACTGAGTTGTTGCCCTAGTACACAGGGAGTGCTCAATACCTTCCATTATTGTAGCTTTTGCTGTTACTGGCAGAAAGCTTGTCTCATTTGCAAATGCTCTATGAAACCTCACTTATAGGTATAGGTTAGCATTGGAGGTTCTGATTTTAGGTATATGAATATATGAGAGCGATATAAAGTTCTTTTCAAATAGCAAAGAACTTGCAGCTGAAGAAGAGGGTTTTAGGCCTACTTATGTTTGAGACGCAGACATGACACTTTCAAAGAACTGTAATCCAGCCAGGTCTCCTGGGCAGAATGAGACTAGAGCATAGTCATCCTATGAGTCCAGACACAAGCTCTCTCCATCATATTACAATGGACTTTGTTGCAAAGTGCCTCTTCTGCAATCAGTCGACTTTCAGAAACTTTGATAATATCTGTGTGCATGCATGTTGGCCTACTATAAAGGTTCTTAAGGAATACATCCATAAAGGACATGTTATCACTTTTATCACCAGTTATTATTTCTCACTTTTAGTTGCATTTGTTTAATTGGTTAGAAATAGAGTAAGAAAGATAAAATTTTAACTTTTAAATGCCACAGTGATCCATTATTTCCTTTAAAAGCGATGTTATTTCCACTACCACTGAATTAAAAATGATCTGCCAATGGGCACCTTAAAAAGTGTTGTATATGCCTAAAATATATGCTACTTACACTTAAAGGACATTTTTCAGTGCCCTTAAGGACACATTGTAAAAGGCAACATTTATTTTTTTCTACATTTTGAATATAATCTTTCTCCCAGCATGACTCATTACAGTCAACCTATTTAAATTCTTCTTTTATAGGTGAAAGAAAATGTAAGGTATTGCCCTATTTGCATTAAATTGTGCTTAAAAATATTTCCTCAACAGCTCCAGAAATTTTAGAGCCATTTTCTGTCACACACTTAACATTGAGCACAAATAGTAAGTTATATGAAAATTCTTAATTAGAAGTTAGTCAGCTTTATCAAAGAATTTTACATCAGCTAGGAATTGACTACAAGGCACTAAAAACAATTAAGAATTCCCCATGAGGTAATATTTATCTCTTAATGACTTCAAGGGAGGTGATTTAACACGTTTCACTTACTTAACCAATTCTTACACTAATATCGAAGATAAATTGAGTTAGTAGAATTAAATGCTATCTCTAGATCGTTTTATCATCCATCCTTGAAAAAGATGGTGGCTCAATTTCTAAATAAAAGGAGTTAATGATGCTGTATTTAATCTATAAAGGTGAAACATTTCAGCCATACAACAAGAACCACATGGGTATAAAATATTCACCATACTCCCCTCTCCAAACCCCAAAAGGTTATATGTCAAAGCCATTACAATATTTAAAGAATTTTTAGATATTTTTCTGGGCAAACACTTCCAGAAAATATCCAACTTTGATTTCTTGTCCTTTAGAATTCACAAATATCAGTATTTATAGCCTTTCTTTTTTTTCCTGAGCAGCTACTAAACCTGAACTTCCTTCAATAACGAGTAAAAGAATGAGATTTCTTTCCATGCTAATCTTTGTTTCTTCTATAATTAATAAAATACTTTTCTGTTTACTGCTCATTTAGGTATTGAGGATGATGCGTATTTTTGTCAGCATATTATTTAATGCCGATCTAGGTTAAACTGATGCCTGTGAATTCAGAAAAGAAAATTGGGAATGTATGACATTTCCCAGGTAGCATAGGACACATCTGCGAGGCTGAGACCCCTCATGGCCTCTCCTCTTGTTTCTTCTGTGGTGTTTTATTAAACTTTGGTCTCTTCTAAGTTCATTTTGTCACCTTGAGTTTTTTGCTTTCTAAAATATTTTACCTGCTTTTTCTTTTCCCTAGGGAGGAAGCAACTTAAGGATACTTGGGGTGGTGAAGTCAGATGAAGGTTTTTATCAATGTGTGGCTGAAAATGAGGCTGGAAATGCCCAGACCAGTGCACAGCTCATTGTCCCTAAGCCTGGTAAGACGATGGGAACTTTGCTTTGGTACCTGGAATGAAAATTATTCATAGTCTGTTTGTAAAATCCACATTGGTTTTCCTACCCTTCAAAGGCAATATGGCAATATGAAATTATTTAGTTAATTAAGGTATATACTTGTGTACTGATGACATTTTCCTTCTAGAAAATTGTGTGTGTACATGTGTGTGTATATGTGTGTGTGTGTGTGTGTGTGTGTGTATGTGTATGTATATATAAAATCTCCAATGAGATATAGTCATCATGAATAATAGGGCCTCTGCTTTTCAAGGCAATAACCACTAAATTATTACCTTCTCCTTCTTTTGTGCCCTGCCTTTCTTCCCAGCATTCCATTTAAATATAAAAGATACAATATATACCTTGCATATATGTTAGGTGTATATTTTAGTTATATATGTGCATATATACATACACACATATCTATAAATATATATACATAAGGACTATACATATTTTCTTATATGTAATCTTGAATCAATGGAAGTTGGCAGAAAAATAGATATAACCACTTGAAAGTAAGGCCATCTTTCTCTTATCTTCTTTTAATTAGTGTATTAGTCTGTTCTCCTACTGCTGTAGAGAAATATCTGAGACTGGGTAATTTATAAAGAAAAGAGGTTTAATTGGCTCATGGTTCCACAGGCTGCATAGGAAGCATGATGCTGGCCATCTGCTGGGCTTCTGGGGAGGCCTCAGGAAACTTGAGATCATGGCAGAAGGCGAAGGGGAAGCAAGCGCATCCTATGTGGCTGGTGCAGGAGAAAGAGAGAAAGAGGGGGAAGTGCTACACACTTTTAAACAACCAGATCTCATAAGAACTCACTCACTATCAGGAGAACAGTACCATAGGGAAATCTGCCCCTGTGATCTAATCACCCCAGACCAGGCCCCACCTCCAACACTGGGGATTACAATTAGACATGAGATTTTGGTGGGGACACAGATTCAGACCTATCAAATAGATCTTGAAAAATTACTCTTTTTAATTATAGTTGCAAAAAATGCCATTTTGTTTTATAGTCTTTTGGAAGTTTAATATATTGCTGAATTATAGAATTCTAGAATAAGTCCGGGCACAGTGGCTCATGCCTGTAATTCCACCTTTTTGGGAGGCCAAGGAGTGAGGATGGCTTGAGACCAGGAATTTGAGATCAATCTGGACAACATGGCAAGACTTTGTCTCTACTGAAAATAAAAAAAATATATTTAAAAACAGGCAGCCACCTGTAGTCCAGCTACTTGGGAGGCTGAAGCAGGACAATCATTTGAGCCCAGGGTGTTGAGGCCGCAGTGAGCTATGATCACACTACTGCACTACAACCTGGGCAACAGAGCAAGACTCTGTCACAAAAAAAAACACAAAAACTAGAATAAATTGATATTAGACCTGTCATGTAACAGCTCTATAACAACACAGTTTCTTGAGAGACAAAAATAAAAACAAAAGAACCATCCTGCTGCTCTGAAATGATTAACACTAAAGAAGTTTAAAACAGGGACAAGACAGTTGTTTTTACAGATCCAAATACTTCAAAACGTTAATATCTCCCATAAAGAGTTACCTATCATGTTACATACATTTCAACTCTTTTGGACCAATTTTCTTCCTTTTGACATGGCTCACTTTTGTGTTAATCTTTTCCTGAAGTAAGTTTAATAGAAAGTAGGAAAAACATATGACATAGTCTTTCTTTGGCTTTTATCATTTAAAATGTGCCTATTAAGTCCGTATATTTTATGCACCCCAGCCAGTTATCTGAAGATTCATAGCAATGCTCACAAAGATGACTTTCTCTTTTTTCCTTGATTGAAATAAAAATAAAATAACTATAGAACAACAATGCCAGATAAGTAAAGAAGCTAAAGGAACTATGTAGGAATTAAAAGGGGCAATTAACTCTTACTCGAGAACACCAGTTTCTCTGACGGACTTCTTTTCCCTCCATTTGATGCGCTTAAGTGTCAGTGTAACTTCATTGGTGTGACTAAGTATATTATTTTCTGCTGAACTAGTAATGGATAAGTAGGAAAAAAGGAACCTTTAAAATCAGGGTCTCTAATGTGAGCCACACTTTAAAAACTGTACCACATCATTAGGAATAAAAGTATGGGTGCCTTTAAGCTGATACTGGCTGCTATGCAAGTCACAGAACAGGGGAATTGTAGGTGAGTTTGATTTTTCAGCTAAGGCCATAAAGCTGATGACAATGCAAGATAAGTGACTTCGTGTTTCTAAAGGAGGTGTAAGATGTATCCTCCTAGAACTTGGCACTGACCAAAGAAGTCCAGTGAGCATCCCTGCACCTGCTCACAAGGAAGGAAGATTCTTTGAAGTGCTAGAATTCATAGGATGAGAGGTTGTCATGGTATTTTCTCTCCTGTACAAGCCAAATTATACAGACTCCAAGAAAACCTTTTAGACAGAGTGTGTGTGTGTGTGTGTGTGTGTGTGTTGCTGGAGACTGATTGAAAAAATGGGAAATGGGCAACTTTATTCTGCTGTTTCATGGTCTATACAAACCTGCCCCCAGTGTCTGAGGAAGCTGAGAGACCAAAGAAAGAGGCTGACAAATCTAGTTTCTTAGAAATACTTAATAGGGACTTATGAACAGGAGCCATATCTGTGTCTCTAGCAGTGCTGAGACAACATGGTGGCATGGGGATGCCACTAGCCCCCAGACCCAGGGCTTATATACCATAGGGGAGAAGTGGTTTCGAAGGGAAGTGTGAGATGATGGAAGTACAGTAACACCAAAGTTTTCTGACCTAATGGCAGGATTTATGGTAAGTACCTGCTGTTACACAAGGAACAATAGATAAACAGGAAATCTTAGAGGCCTTGCCAGAAGAGGGGTTAATCAGAAGCCAACAAACATGGTGGATTAGCTTCCAAGATGGAGTTGCTTTCGTCACCACACTGGCTGGAAACCACCTGGAGCTGTCCACAATGCGGGGAAGAGAAAGCAGAGGACAACATTGAGAAGAAGCTCTATTTCCACCCTTGAGAAGAACAAGGGTGTCAGTTCCACTTGAAGAAGGCAAGGCTGAAGGTTTCTTGAAAGGACTTTTCCCACGAGGTCCTGTCTGCTGAGGCTGTGCCAACCAAGACACTAGAGTGATGCCGCCTGGATGGAGCTGAGCTAGGAGAGTGGAGCAGGTCAGCCAGAGAGTGCTTTGCCAACTCCAGCAGGGGTCCAGTGACTGCATTTCTAAGGTGGGGATTTTCTGAAGCACTCACAGAACTGCTCCACAAAAAAAAAAAAAAAAAAGAAGAAGCAGCTTGCAAAAACCTTCCATGAGTATGGACTTTTGAAAGGACAAGCTGGGTAAAGCTGAGTAAAACAAGCTGAGTCTTTGTCTCTTTATTCCAAATCCATCCTCCCCTCTCTGACCCTGAGGAAGCCCTAAATAGAAGGGAGAAGCGAACTGAGAGACCAGAACACAGATGACAGGCAGTCCTACTGCCCCCTTCCCTATTTACAATCTACGCCTGCTTCGAGAGATGGAAAGAAATTTTAAATTATTTGACTGTTTTAATTTAGATCTCATTGAGGTGTTTGTGTGTTGTGGGGTGGGGGTGGGGGTTATTGTGTGGGGTTCTGTTTGTTTTGTTTTTGAATACCTGAAGATAAAGCTTTTTTTTTTTTTTTTTTTTTTTTTTTTTTGTGAGACAGCATCTCACTCTGTCTCCCAGGCTGGAGGGCAATGGCACAATCCCGGCTCACTGCAACCTCCGCCTCCCAGGTTCAAGTGATTCTCCTATCTCAGCCTCTCGAGTAGCTGGGATTACAGGCGTCCACCACCAAGCCCAGCTAATTTTTCTTCTTTTCTGTATTTTTTAATAGAGACAGGGTTTCACCAGGTTAGCCAGCCTGGTCTCGAACTCCTGACCTCAGGTGATCCACCCGCCTCGGCCTCACAAACTGCTGGGATTACAGACATGAGCCACTGCACCCGGCCAGTAAGGCTTTTTAAATACTTACCTCACCCCAGGGCCAGAGGATAGACCCAAGTTACAATCAGGGTTGGGAAGACAGAGCTGACAGTGTGTGTTTGAAGATGGATGACAACAGAAAAATAAAAAGCTATTTCCTTCTAATTTCCAATAGTTGAGCTTATTCAGTCAACCCATTATAGATGTTCAATTTCACTTATCCCAGGAACTCTACAGGTAGCCTTTAATTCATGGTATCTTTCATTCCACTTGGGACCTGATTTGTTTAGGTCTTTGTGACCATAAACTATCAAGGCTCCCTTGAGCAGAAATGGCATTTAACTCCTCACTAGAGCCCAGGAAAATCTTGATAATTCATTTATTTTCCATCTAGATGGTAGAGTGTTGTTAGTGGCATCTACACTCTTGGTCGTTGTTTATTGTATTTGGCACTGGATTCAAAAGAAAGTAAAAGAAAATGAAGATAAAAATCCGAAAGCGTGACAGGACACCGTTGTGACTGTCTTATATTTCTCCCTTACACATGATGGATTGCTTTTTCCTGGCTATTTAATCAGGTCTTCAAAGAATGCCACTCCAATTCCTCAGAGATGCAGCACAGGCCGCGTGCACAGATGGTAGAGAGGCCAGCTATAAATTAAGCAATGAGGCTGACCATGATAGCCCTCTCTGTTTAAGTTTTGACAATAAACGGTCATCATATATTCTGAACTACATTGAGGGCGTGCATTACCCAGCTGTTCAGCTTTAGCCTGTCCACAGGCTTGTGGCTGAGAGTTACTCTTGGCAACCGTAACAATCTGCTTCTCGCTGAAGTACAGACAATGACCTATTTGAGCCAGTGTCTGTAGTTGTCGGGTATTTACATAAGTCTAATGAAGTTTCAACATAGTCTTTTATATATAGTTACCTATTCCCTCTTTAGCAGTTAGTGACTTAGGAAATAAAATGAACATAATCTGCTAAATTAAATTGAGTGAATGACTTGTTTTTCTCTCCAGAAAATGCTAGGGAAAAATACTTGAAATGTATGCATTTTCAAATGTGAAATATATACATGGTTTCCTCTAGATAAAGATTAAGATAAAAATCAAGAAGATCAATGGTGTTTTTAAAAATCGTTATACTATAGGAGGTTCTATCAATAATTGTACATATGTAACATAATGCCATACACACAGTGCTATCTATGCAATTATTTATTTTCTGTCTGTCTCTATAGAACACATGCACAAATAGAGGATGTCTGCCTGCATACATGAGACTTTGCATATATTACATTAAAAATATGGAGCCATATTATGTAAGCAGTGGTGATGGCAAGTTAATTCAGTTTAGTTGATTTATATGATGTGTATTGTCTATTAATCTCTCCTTAGATCTGGGGACAGAGTTTTATTGTTGTTTGTTTTAATTAATTTTTGAAGGGGAGGGCAGGATGTTGGCTAAGAAGTCTCCTTTCTAAATAAGATATTATTGCTGCAAGTATACTATTCAGTGAATAGTCTAGCAAAAAATGTGTTAAGAGTCAATGTGTTAGGAACGGGTGCAGTGGCTCATGCCTGTAATCCCAGCACCTTGGGAGGACGAGATGGGCAGATCACCCGAGGTCAGGAGTTTGAGACCAACCTGGCCAACATGGCGAAATCCCACCTCTACTAAAAATACAAATATAAAATTAATTGGGCATGGTGACCCATGCCTGTAATCCCAGCTACTTGGGAGGCTGAGGCAGGAGAATCAGTTGAACCCAGAAGGCAGAGATTACAGTGAGCTGAGATCAAGCTACTGCATTCCTGCCTGGGCAGCAGAGAGAGACTCCTTCTCAAGAAAGAAAAAAAAGAGTCAATGTGTTAGGTGTTACAAGAATAAGGAGTTTCAGTAGCCAGGGTTGCAAACAGGTAAGCAATAAGTTAGGATCCCATTGGCATACTGGATGGTGATTAATTAATTACTCCCATGTCACCATCCAGTAAACTGTAGTGCAGGTAGGTAGTGATTAAATTAAGGACACTATTTGGTAGCTGAGTGAAGAAGTTAGCAATTATCTGGAGCTGGGGAGCGGGAGATGGGGAGCAAGGCAGGAACAAATAGTAAGATGAATTTAAGATATTAGGTATCTCTGAGTTTCTTATCCTGGTTCTAGCTGTTGCGTGGCATTCCGTTTTCTGACAGTGTCTGCAGTGGAAGGTTGTTAGAAGTACCTGACTGCTAAGCAGGGAAGTGGAGGGCCGTGGAACTGGGAATGCACCTACGATAGGGGCATACGTAGTCTGGGATGTGTTTAATATAGTGGCATAAATGAGTGAAGACAGAATAAAGTTGCCATGGGAAGAAATAATGTATTCATTATATTCCACCATGTACAAAATGGCTGTGGGAAAAATCCATATAATCATACCAAGAATAAATGCTATTATAGATATTTCCCAAAATGTAGGTTTGCTTGGGCAAGATATAGAGTCTATGTCTCATGTTAACATTGCATATTTGGCTGTGTGGTGGAGTAGACAGAGCATAGACTTTGGAGTCAATTAAAGTACAAATCACAGCTCTATCATATATTAGCTATGTGACATTAGGACAGACACTTAACTCTAAGCCTTAATATTATATCCTGCAAAATGTGGATAGTACTATCTATGCCGTCAGTTTGATGGGAGAATTAAATCAGAATAATGTAAGCAAGACACATATCACATCTACCACATAGTAACTACTCAATAAATGTAATCTGCACATTTGATCGTCCTTCATCTAAGATATACGCCTACTTTTAAGTAAGCATGGTTTCTTTTATCCATTTGTCAAATATTTTTGTAGGCCTACTATCTGCTATTGGGGAAAGTAAATTGAAAATAGAAAAAGATAAGTTTCCCACTTTAAAAAATAGTCACATTTTTATTGGAAGAGGAAGAAAAATTAAAAAAATAAAAATAGGCCGGGCGCGGTGGCTCAGGCCTGTAATCCCAGCACTTTGGGAGGCCGAGGCAGGCAGATCACGAGGTCAGGAGATCGAGACCATCTTGGCTAACACGGTGAAACCTCATCTCTACTAAAAATACAAAAAATTAGCCGGGCGTTGTGGCGGGTGCCTATAGTCCCAGCTACTCGGGAGGCTGAGGCAGGAGAATGGTGTGAAACCGGGGAGGCGGAGCTTGCAGTGAGCCGAGATAGCGCCACTGCACTCCAGCCTGGGTGACAGAGCGAGACTCTGTCTCAAATAATAATAATAATAATAATAATAATAAATAATAAAAATTTAAAAATGCTGGTTTTATTTTTTCCCTCTAACATTGGTTAAAAAAAATAGTTCCACTGTAGTAGGGGAAATATATGGGTTAGACATTTAGAAAAATGAGAAGCATTTTCAATTATCTGTCCTCCCCTGGAAAAGGTTACTGATTACAAATGATGTTGAATTTTAAACATTTGATTAAGTCAGTATATCATATAGCTTGGAATTCACAAGAGTCAATCATGAACATCAAGACATAAAACCAGAAGTATTTTATATCTGTTTTCATGAGTTGTTCCTTATCAATATAAGAAGAATACCTAGAAATCCAAATGGAGAAAAGGAATATACTAATAAAATTGTATATATGTTATAATATAATTACATTATAATTATAGTGTTTCCTACTACATGTTGATTCTGACATACTAACTTCACTGAGATTCAGTGTGAAGCAATGAACATTGAATAATTAGTTCAATTATTAAGATCTATTAGAATTTACTTTTTCAGTGTAATAGCACCTAAACAACTACGTACGAGAGATTGAATCTAAAGAGCTGTACTTCTTACTTTGATATTAACTACTGATGGAGAATTAAGTTAAATTTTGTCTCTTAGTATGAGAAAAGTTACTATGATTTAAATGCTTAATTGTGTTTAGTGTAGGATCAAATTTTTCCTGGAGTTCTGTAACTAATCTAGAAGAGCCAATTCCATGTGTCATACTACAATGTTAATGGACCCAAGCAGGTAAATGGGTCCTTATAGTTTCCTCACACAAACAGAGATGCTCGTTAACACTACAAAATTCCTCTTTAAAGTTCCATCATTGGTCCAAATGCATAAAAGTGCAACTTAATATTTTCGAAACATATTGCAGTGATATTATAGCTCATAAGCTTCCCTAGAATGTTTTCCTTTATAAGCCTTGGTAATTAATTGTAGCTAAGAAGATACAGAGCCAAGTTTTTTCAAAGTGGCTGTGTTAACTTCAGCGTATCTGACCACACATTTATTCAATAAATTGTAAAATTATTTTTGCTTATGAAGTTAAAAATAAGAGAATAGTAATGTATTTTTTTTTATTTTCTACTTCAAAGTCTCCCTCCCATTAGAGAAATGTTGACACCCAGGCTAACATTTTCCCTGAGTGATTCATTGATAATCTAAGTTTGGCATAAAGCAGTTATTTGATCTTTGACCATATAATACTCACCTAGTGTATGAGATGTGTCCACATCTCATTTCTACACTCTTATCCAGTTTACTTGTAGAGATTTAAAAATGTATTGGAATATAGTGTTTATTTATGAAGAGATTCTTAGGCAATATCGCCTAACCTTTCCAAGTCTCTATTTCTTCAGCTGTAAAATTCAGTAGATAATTGTCTCAAAGATTTAGTGCAATAAATGTATGTAAAAGGGATTTGTGGGCTGTAAATTGCCACACAAATGTTAGCTATTATGAAGTCTTTTGTTGGTTTTGTTTAGTCTCAAGAAAAACAGCAGGCATTTATTGGGATGGATAAAATGATAGCTTTCTTCTAGCATATTTTTCTACCCTACAAGAAAATAATAGTAAAGACATATTTTAATGACAATGTCCGTTCAAAATTTAGGTTTTTAGCCTAGTGGACAAGGTTAAGGGAAAAGTCCTTTTTCAAAATGACTGCTAGTGGAAAGATTTGCAGAACGGTTTGCAGTATCAGTTTAATAATGACTTGCTCATGCCAGTTTTATGTAGGCAGAGGTTTCTCAGCAAATAAAGGCTTGTCATTCACCTTGTCCTTCATTTAGCATGTACTTCAGGTAGGAAGCCAGCTCAGTGCTAATCAAGAGGATATGGCTGTATGGCAGACTTTGAAATTAGAAATGAATTCTGCAGTAATATGAATGTACTGAGACCAGTGATAACTATAAATCCATACAATATGGAAAACTTGATAGATTCATAAATACTGATCACATCATACTTCAGTGGTAAATATAACAAAGAGTGTTATCCCATATCTTTTTTTTTTTTTTTAGCTCTCTATAGTAGAAAAAGCGGAAGAGAAGAATGCTGGTTTTTATATTGAATCCAAATGATTTTGGCTTTGAACTTGTTATATTTTTATCTTTCACCTGTATATCACCATTTGATGAAAGATGTGTGAGTGCACACAAAACATACATACATATAGATTATATAGTATGTAGATGCTGTGCGTATATGTATACACAGAAAGAGATACATATTCCTTTTGATTAGAGAAGTCTTATTTCCTGGGGAAAAGAAGAAGGTTAATGAGATGAACTATAACCCCCACCAGTGCAACTGCAACTGTTCTCAAGGCTGCAATTGGTACTATTTCCCTCCTGCTACCCACTGTAAATTCCTTTTACCCTCAGCTAGCATCTCTGCTAGTTTCTGTGGCTTACCCAAACTCCTGTCCCTTTACTGGTCATATATAGTGTACTAGCTAATACATCATCAAAATTGGGGAAGGGAGTATCAAGAGATATTTCAGTAGATCATCAGAATGCCAATCATATTTTCCTTCTTTCCCAACTCCTCTTAATGACCTGGGTAATTATTTTGCCAGGATAGTATCCTGCCTTGCACAAGATGTGCCTTTTGGCACAAGATGTGTGATACAACAAGGCAGCAGCAATAGCTCAAATTTCAATGATAGAAGCATTCCTCCTTTGTGAATTAGGACTTCTAAGTCTACAAGCCTAGAGTCATAGGTATGGTAAACACAGATTCTCCAGATAGGTCACTGGGAGTCATGGTAAGCAGTTCCATGCCTACTTTAATCTCTTGTGTTTGTTTAATCTACCTATTGAGGACATGGTACCATATACTGGCCATTGATCTAGACATATACTAGACCCTAGAAGAAGGTATCCCTTTTGCTTAGGGTATGATCTCTAGCCTGGCTCCTTAATTCCACCTCTGAAGGCTTTACTTTGGCTGTATCAAGTCAGCAGCTGTTGTTGATATGTGATAGGATTAGCAGATCCCGTGGCAATACATTTATGCCTATACCTCTTTTTTTATAGAGTAAGTTATTTGATTCTTTTCAGTATAATGAGGGATTCCATGTTGGTCTCAAATACTTTGTGAGATGGTGGTGCAGGTAGAAGCCCTGAGAATAGGAAAAGCAACCCATTTCCAAAATATGTGTTTATTTCAGTCAAGATGAATTTCTAACCTTTCCAGAGGAGAAATCGTCCAAGTAAATATGTCACCCAGAGACTAGTTGGTTTTCTTAAGGAAAAGTGATTTGTTGGGAGCTCAGCATGTGTCTCTGTTGCTAGGAGATTGGGCATACAGCAGTGGTGGCAGCTTCTGGTGAGTAGCAGAAACCATGTAGGATTAGAGCCCATGCCAGTGAGCAATGCATAGGTTCCATTCCTGCCTCTGTAGCCTCATCATTTGTGCACCTTTATGCTACCATTGGAGGCTGGCTGATGTCAACTGGCTGAATTGTTCCATCTACGTAATTGCTTAGTGACTCTTCCATCAATTATACAGTCTGGTGTTTACAGGGGATTCAAAGATTTTTTTTTAACTTGGTGTTCACTCCTGTGGGCCTATCCACATGCCTTTTCCCCAAACCTTTTTGCTCCTGATCTTTCCATCACTGGCCAATCAGCCAAGCTATTTGACCTTGTTCATATGTACATATATATAGTCCTACCTTGAGCCATTTATATTTTCATATAAAGTAGGTGGTGTGGTATACTCAACGTTCTACCTTGGGAAAGGTTCTCTTTACCACTTTCTTTCGGGGCTATCCCTCACTGAGCTGCAGTGTAGCAGCCATCCAATTTGGGGTGTACCCACATACCCACAGACCAAGCTGCCCACCTGCCCTGAGTTAAAGGGGAAGGTAGTTGTACAATAGTGATTGAAAACATGGAGGTCTGGGACCCTCCTATTATGTCCTCTGGTCCCGTTTTTCCCTGATGCCAAATGTAATTCATCCCATGAACTGATGATGGTCCTGTCTGACCTTATAACTTGGTGCATCTTAGAGAACCCAGGTCATGATGAGCAGTTCTTGTCAGTGGACTCTCCCATGGTTATTTTTCTCTTACTTTGTGAGTAGGGAAACTGCTGCACAGAAAAGTTAACTAACTTGTCCAAGATCACACAGCTAGCAAAACGTCTGACTTTTCAGCCTACTTTCTCAGCCAGTATGTTATAATGGGTCTGTCTACCCAGGCTTTGTCCACACATGGAAGCTTCTCAGATAAATGGGTGATATTTCAGATTTATTTGAGTCTAGTCAGACTAGTTTTAGAATTACTAATAAAGGTTAAACGCTGGAAATTAATTTTTAAAGTCTAGGATTCTGCCACTCAAATGATCTCTGTTCAACTTTCCAATATGCTAGAGCCCATTGCTAAGCATGGGTTAAATGTGTGAACCATCTTGAGTCTTAAAGGCAGATATCACATAATTCTTGCTATCCAGAAATCCATAGTTTAACAAAGAATAAATTTGATATAACTAATCTTAATTATCAAATGCAATTAAAGCGTAGCGATTTGCAATGTTATATTCGTTATTCAATATTTATCGAATACCCAGAAATATATAAAGAATCACAAATTAGAGTGTTATGATAGGCACCTGCAGTCCCAGCTACTTGGGAGATTGAGATGGGAGGAGCACTTGATCCCAGAAGTTTGAGACTGCAGTGAAATGTGATGGGGCCACTGCACTCCAGCCTGGGCAACAGAGCAAGACCCTGTCTCATAAGCAAGTAAGTAAATAAATAAATAAATTTTACCTAGATATTGATTTTTTAACAAAGAATCACAAATTAGAGATGTTAGATGCAATTCAAAGAAACGTTAAGTCTTTAAAGTCAGTGTTAATACTCCTCAAACATAACACAGCCAGTGCCTGACATACTATTTTTTGGTTTTGACCCTATCTTACGAGGATGGTAGTGTCATTTTCCACACAGAATGACAAAGCTTCTATTGTATTGAAAAGCTCCTTTACTTATTGTTCTATTTTGTTTAAGTGAAAAGCTCTAGGTTACAATCTAGGTTAAAAAAAAGAGAAATAATATCTTTTTATTTAAAGTATCTATTCAGAGTTCTTTAGCTTATAATGTAGTTCCATCAAACAATAATTAATTAGCCTAAATAGTATATGCAATGCACAGCTGTCTTTGTTATTTTGTGTTGACAAATATATACCAACAATCTATATAGGTGACCCTAATTTTCCCTGAAACATTGACAAAATATATTTTTTCATCTAGATGATCGTCTATGATGAATGTAAGAAAATTCACTTGAAATTAAAATGCCCCATCCTCAAATTAAATCACACATCATTATAAAGCAAGAAAAGTCCAGTAGAAAAGCCAGTTTCCCATATTTCTTGATATTCTTCAGGTCCAGTTCCTATTTAAATTGACCTACCTGCTAATCAGAACAACTGAGTGTATGTGTATGAAAATGTACCAAAGCAGAACAAACTGTTTTTAACAAGGAAGACTGATTCTTTCTCTAAGTGATTTTCTCCTAACAGTATGGCATTTAGTTGTAAGGAAAGGGGAATAAAAGTACTATGTAGCTTATTTCATATTCCTCCCTTGCCTTGTCTTCTTGATTTCATAAATGGAAAAAGGAATGGAGAAGAGAATTGGTAGCCCATACATAAGTCTTTTGATCTCATGGATTCCATGTCCAATTTTTGACATGTAGACCACCTGCTTTCTTGTTATACTTGAGCCTTACTTCTCATTATTTAATGTGAGGCTTTGAGCCCAATTTTGATAAAATATTTTAGATCTTCTTTAATATGCTTGCTTATATAGAAACAGATGACCCTTGGGGAAATTCAACTGATAAAAATGGTAAATATCTTTTTGCTTTTCTAGATCAAGAAAAATAACAACACTAAAACCTCATACTAATGATGTAGCTACTTTTCACATGAAACATCCTAGAAAAAGTTATTTCTACTTTCTGAATGCAGGTGTTAAGTGGATGCTTAA
Organism: Pongo pygmaeus; assembly: GCF_028885625.2. Taxonomy (NCBI): domain Eukaryota; kingdom Metazoa; phylum Chordata; class Mammalia; order Primates; family Hominidae; genus Pongo; species Pongo pygmaeus. The sequence continues at coordinate 67,952,989 of NC_072390.2, forward strand.
GCTCTTAGTCTAACAGGGAAGTTTGGCATAGAACAAATTTATTTTGAATCCCAGGAGTATATAAGTGCAAGCTATAGGGGTAAGAAAAAGGGGATAGCACAAAGGAGAACTTAAACAACTCTTTCAATGGGAAGAGGAATTCATTGCTGAAGATGTGACATCTCAGCTGAAATGGACTTTGAAGTAGGGATATGGTTTGGCCAAGCTGCCAAGAAGGGCAAAGAAATGGCTGGTAGAAGAAACATTACACACAACACATGGGAGAATAGAGCAGAAGCAAAAATATGTATTCAGTGAATTATGTGTGGTTCTGTAAGGCTGTAGAGATATGCAGGGGCTGGATCACAGAGTATCTTTTAGAATATACAAAGAAAATTGGACTTTTTGTCTAGACTATGTGGGATAGAGATGGCTAAATGTAAAAGATAGGCTTGCTTCTATTTCTGTTTTTTAAAGATAACTTTGGAAGCTGTGTGAGTTGGCAGTGGTAGAAAGAGGGACTAGAAATATTGAAACTAGTTGGAAAGCTGTATCATCAGTAGGCTAAGCAAGAAAGAATGAGGGCATTGACCGCAACTGTGCAAGAAGAGTGAGTTAATGTATTAGAAGGTCCTGACAACTTGGGGATTGCGATGAATATGTACAGATGGATTAGGAATTGGGGCTGATTCCTAAATTCTTGACTTAACTGAATGGATGGTAAAGCCATCACTTAAGAAAGAGGAAGAATGACTTAAGTCCATCTCGACAGAAAGAGCTTGGATTGTGAGTCCTTTGAAGGCCCATGTCTTGATCATCTTTGTATTCCCAGCATGAGTAAAGGGCCTGACAATGACAGACTCTCAATGACTCATTAGGAAGCCTAAAAGGCAAATACTTTGTTTTACTGATTAATTGATAATGCCAGGTATAAACTATGATATTGTAAAAGATGAAGCAAGGGAAGTAAATATCCCAAAGACTTCAAAACATGTAATTGAGAAATTTATAATCAAAATAGGCAAAACTAATAGGCTTACTGAAAAGCATATTTTGCTTTGTGTGTTAGAGAGATCAGAGCAGGAGGACAGATGAATGCAGAACATTTTGTAGTATCTCCAGAGGGAAATAATTATGACCTAAACTGAGTGGCAACTCTGCTCATGGAGAGAATGATGAATTCAAAGAATTATATGGAAAAGGGAAATGGTTAGCAGTTTGCATTTGAATTGAAAAGGAGCTTTTGATGCTGACTGGGAATTCTGTAAGTTATTGGCATTGCTGATGGTAATGAAAAGCTTAAGGGAGAGTGTGACAGGGTCTTATCATGCATCTTTAGTTCCTTGATAGGGTATAAGTGAGTCATTCTCCTACTGATGAGATGATTCTTCCTTGCTGGACATATTTTACCCAGCTTTGAGAAAGGAACTCATTGCACTGCCATCTTGGAATAATGAGTTAAACGGTTATGCATTAACATAAGATAACCACTAAGCACTGGCACTGAGCTGCCAGGACTGGAATATATTGATTTGATTAACCCTTAAATATCAGAAGGTAAAAACTATCACTTTTTTCCCCCTCTCCCCTCTTTATTTCCTCTGTCTGTGGCAGACACAGATTAGAACTGAGAAATAAATTAGAAGGACTAACTTTGGCTTTCTGCCACCTAGGAATAAAATCCATTTAATTTACCCTGACTATGCTTGTTATAGTGTTAAATATAGACTAAATAGTTTAATATGGATTTATGTAATGAGTTCACAAATTGATTTTGCAGAGTAAGCTTGCTTTAGGAAATAAACACCTGTGTACTGTGGCTTGAATGGCCTACTTCTATGTGCACTCATGTTGATATAAATGAATTTTCTTAAAAAAAATCTATCTTACGGTCACTTCATCATTCCAATATTTTTGAAATCCACAAATCAAAAACCAAACAATGATTTAGAAGCTCTAGCTATCACCTAGAGAAAGCAGTCTCTATTGGGTATCAGTGATAATGTCTTTTCTTTGAGTGACAAGATTAAAAAGAAAAAAAAAAAAGATCTCCCCCACTCTCTGTGAAACCTCCACTTCTCCTTTTCCCTTGTTTAAGAAAGTCACATGTGCCTTATTTAAACGTTAATTATTTAGCTTGAACTGTACGCAGCTAATGTGTAAAATAAAATTCTTTGCAAGTTTGAAGATTAATCCAGAGGTACCGCTTCTAAGCAGGCCCCCACGTTTTCTATCTCGGGTGGCCAAATTATGTGTAATTGTAATTGGTGATGGATGGTGACTGTTGTGTCAGCCAGTCATTCTAGAAATGGCTACTAAGATTTGTAATTATAATGTCCCTTATTCCTATTTAAATTCAACAGTCTTCACATTACTATTCTTTCCCTTGAAACATGGAAATTTGGGTGTGGGAATTGGGGACAGTTAAGGGTCAGGGTTTTACCTCTTAAAATCTACACTTTTTCACAGTCTGTCCCATTTCTCTAAGGCACCGTAGATGGGGAAGGCCAGAGATCAAGAATGATAATTTACAATCTAAGAGTGCTTAATCTAAAATCTGTCCTTGTCAAAGGAGAACACGTTGGTCCCCATGCAGCAGTAATGGAAATTTTATTTCAGCATAAGGTTCAATGGGGGCTTTCCCTGTATTCTTTAAACTACCTTCGTCCTTATCAATTTATGCAATGTACAGGTCTTGTGGGTTTTTAACATCATTCTACTTTAAAAGAGAAAGCATTAAATATAATAAATAATCAAATCCACATTTGAAAACCTATAAACTCACCTTGCAAGCAAAATAACAAAAATTGTTATATGGTTATGGCTGAATCTAGCTTTATTATTAATCATTTTTCCTGGGGATTAAAACTTAATTTTTCAAAGAGATCCTTTTCTCTAACAGACTAGTTTCTCTTTTAGGGTAACACTTTTATAATAAAAAATTATTTTCCTTAATTTTCACTGTCATATACAAAGAGCTTTTCCTGTTAAGAAAATAGATAGTTAAGAAATATAATACTCCAGGGCAAAAATTGGACCAGATGAATTAAAATAAACATATGAAAACTTTATAATTGTTTTTGTTCAGTAACAAATTAGTAACTACCATGCTAAATGAAGACAATAGCAATGACATTTATACATTGTAAATTAGTAATTATGGGTATTTTGTTTTAAATCTATTTACTAGCTCTTGTTTACTAAAAACCTGTAAGTGTGTCTCTTTCTTATAGTTTCCACGTGGTATGTATAAATCTGTTTTATTTTCCTTCAGAAAACACACACGCTAACTTTATTGTATCTTCTTTTCTGGCCTGGGATTAGTTAACTAGAATTTATATTTATCTTCTATGTTCTACCTCATTAATATCTATCTCCTATGTTCTACCTCCACTCCCTCATTCCTAGACTCTTCAGTTTGTGCCTCCTTTTGTGGATCCTGAAATTCTACAACTCACTGAATTTTATATATGCCTACCACTGTAACACTGGCCCACTTTGTTCTTCAAGCTAGATTCTACTAGAGAGCAATTCTAAGGTCATTTGTTTTTTGCCTTTGTTATTTCTCCCACAAATTTTCCCAAGTCATTATTGGCCAAAACAAACAAAAAAACAACATAATCATCAAAACATCTGTTATTCTCTGAGATCTGTTTTAATACAATTTTCTGTTCCCAAAGCTCAGATTCTTTGTTTTTCAATTGTTCCAAATAGGAGTAACAATTGGTGTGCTAGAGATGGCATACTGATGACCATGAATGACATATACATAGAAGATTCTATATATTATTACCAAAAGAAATGTGAGGTATCCAGGTAGCCTTGGGAAAGACTCAATTGGCTATATGTAAAATTTTTGATGTCTAAGGCATCAGGTATGGCTTGGATGGTTAGCAACATGAATGAACACTGGCAATATTAAAAGTGCACACTGTGTGTTGTCAGTTTCCCCTACATTTTATACAGCTGTCAAGAATACTAAAAGAATTTGTGAGACCCCTTTTTGTTGACTATTTGTTAGATTCATCTAAGGAACAGTTAACATTCTGAAAAATATTACTGAGTCAAATGTCTTCCTGTAACTGCAAGATTACTTGCACATTCGTTTTTAGAAAGAGTACATTTTAACACTCTTGGCTGTTCAAAATAAATTTCTAGACATACAAATACAAAAAAATTATGATGGCATACTGCTCTTTAGAGAGCATCATGTGAAAACATCTAGCTCTTTGTTTACATGTGCATAGAGACCTGATTAAAATTTGGGAGTTGTCATATCAAATTTCCTTACTATGTTTCCAGATATTCAAAGTTTTGGGGATAAAATGAAGAGCTATAAGGAACAACAAAAATAATTGTTTACAGCCTTCTTTTGTAGCAGAGACATGTGAATATCGAAGGATAAACATGGATGTGGTGGATTTTTACTGTATCAACTTAGTCAAGCTGAAATAACCTTTCTCCGAATTTCCCTCTCTTTGTGATTCTGAGTTAGTGTGGGCCAGAAAAGGCAAATAGATGTAAGGGAGTAGTGTCTTAGTCCACTTTCTGTTACTTGTAACAGAATACTTGAAACTGGGTAATTTATTTTTAAAAAGCAATTTAATTCTTACAGTTATGGAGGCTGAGAAGTGCAACGTTTAGGAGCTGGCTCTGGTAAAGGCCTTCTTTCTGGTGAAGGCTCTCTACAGAGTCCCGAGGTGGCTCAGGGCATCACATGGCAAGGAGGCTAGGTGTGCTAGCTCAGGTGTTTCTTCCTGTTCTTACAAAGCCACCAGCCTTGCTCCCATAATAACCCATTAATCATTAACCTATTATTCCATTAGTCTATAAATGAGTTAATAAATTGATGATGGCTCTGTTCTCATGACCCAATCATCTCTCAAAGGACCCTCCCTTGCAAAACTTTCATATTGGAGATTAAACTTCAGCATGAGTTTTGGAGGGAATAAATATTCAATACACTGCAAGTACCTGTACTATTTTATTTTGGGGAGGTTCGTGCAGGATATGAGTTGCTGCTTTCTGGTGGCTCACTTGTTGGGACAGGGCAATGTCTCAGCCAGCTGCTCCTCCAGGCCCTGCCAGATCTTCTGTTTCAGCTTTTCTAACTGGTTCCCGGCTTTGAAGACAGAGCAACGGCTCACAAGCCAAGCACTGTGGGTGGACAGCCTCTTTAAGTGGGAAAAGGCAAGGAGATGAATTCATCTTTAGAGCCTGCAAAAAGGAACACAGCTTTGCCTAGAAGACATGCGAGACCTCTAACCCAAAGACTATACGATAACAAACGTGTAATTTGAAGACGCTGAGTTTGCAGTGATTTGTTACAGCAGCAGTAGGAAACAAAATTTGAATTCAAGATTCTTTCACTAATTTTGCATCCACATTCTGATCATTTTGGAAAATTCTTATAGAAATTGGACAACCTTGAACAAATAGTGATTTTTAAAATTATATCTAGGACTATCATTGCCAAGGGAATTTGTCTTGATATTTCACAAGAATAATTTTGGAACTATGAAAATGGGGGATCCCATAGTTCTTACTACAAGCATAGAATGCCTACCAAACAATTTAAAGCCAATCCTATTATCCAGGTACCCAGAGAATCCAGCCTGCAGAACAGAAGGAAACAGTCCCCACTGAAAGAACACAAAAGCCAGGAAGCCACAAGGAATTGCCCTCAGGTTCTGAAGGATGAGAGATCAGATCATGCATTCAATAGCTTTTGCAGGAATTAATAAGTGAAGGCCAAGGGTTATAATAAACATCTAAAGGAAGAATTTAGCACAAACAAGACCACATAGAAGAAGAAAAATGTATACAAGAAAACCAGTATGAACCACACCTAGAAACCTAGGCAGGGATTTTTTTTTTTTCCCATCTAAAATAATTAAGGATCTTTACCAGTTCCTTAGCACAGAGAAATGTCAGGACCCAGTGCCTTGTCATTATTCTTTCTGGGTAAGAAACTGGAGTAAACAATGCCAAATTATTATTCCAATTTGTAGGTTAAATAAACTCCCCAAATCACCTAGTCACCGTCTTAAATTTTTACCTTAAAAATCCTACAGGGTATTATTATAATGGATTTCCTGAATTGCTGAAATACTACTTAATCAAAGGAAGAAGCCATTAAAACACAGAACATGCTATGTGACAGAGTTGACTTCTGTTTGCTTGTGCACATTTTTTTTTAAATAGGAATATAAAGCGAACTTCTCAGGTGGGAAGGTGGTAGAATCATCACTGCCATCTCCAAAACTACACTTCTGTGATGCTGCCTTGAACTTAGACAATACAAAGTTACTCATTTTCAGATTTTTGTCAAAATGATCCTCCTTCAAACAAATTTCAGTTATTATGGTCTCAGTAATTATGAAATGCAAACAGAATCATTTAAGAAGGATAAAGTTGAGTATTTTGTTTCTTACATAAAATCCAGACCTCTGTCATTTCAGATTTGGTAGAGTATTTTCTTAAACCATTGCTACCTGGAGTTTCTCCATAATGATGCTCTTTTTATTCCCAGCAATGATTTTCTATTATTTTGTGTTACATTTAAGTTAGCTTTCTCATTAACAAAGTTAATGATCATATAGTTCTCACTGTGAATATTAAAAAAGATTAGCCAGAAATGAGCATTAACCCAAAACACTTGATAAGTTTGTGATACTTGATAATATGAATATGCTCTAATAAGTAACTCTATCCAGTTGTGTATTACTTAAAATAAATATGACCAGACATTCCTCATGGTAATGTGACTAACTTAGTTATTAGTTTTATAAAGCAATGCAATGCTTGTACTCACTTTGTTGTTGTTGTTGTTGTTGTTTGTTTGTTTTGAGACAGAGTCTCGCTCTGCCTCCCAGGCTGGAGTGCAGTGGTGCAATCTCTGCTCACTGCAACCTCTGCCTCCCAAGCTCAAGTGATTCTCCTGCCTCAGCCTACCAAGTAGCTGGGATTACAGGTGCCTGCCACCACACCCGGCTAATTTTTGTGATTTTAGTGGAGACAGGGTTTCACCTTGTTGGCCAGGCTGGCTGTGAATTCCTGACCTCAAATGATCTTCCCGCCTCGGCCTCCCAAAATGATGGGATTACAGGTGTGAGCCACTGCGCCCGGCCGTACTCATGTATTTTTAAATAATTTTTTCCTCTTTCATGCCTTGTGTCTACTTCTGCCTCATTGTCTATGGAAAAAGAAGGCATTTATGCTTTTGCAGGCCTCTTTCTTCATGAAGAAGTTACAAATTTTCTAACTGTTTTGGAATAAAGATGAATGTAATCCAGGATGGACTTATTTTTTCCTCCTAACTAAAAAAAAAAACAAACAAAAAAAAAAAACTTAAACCTTCTTTATGGGCATGTAAAAGTACTGTGGCCCTTGACACAGTGCCTATTGTGCTGATTGGACAAGTCATCCCTATTATATAGCCGTATCATGGTTATACTTTATAACCATAGTTATACTTTTAAAATTGGGCCCAACTTTCTAAGTGCTTTGAAGTCATGTGATGCATAAAGCAGTGAATTGTTTCATTATCTCAATTTTCTTATGATGTAATAAATTGTTTTTAGTTTAAAATCATTTTTATGTCACAGGTATATTGTATAAAGTGTCAATTAATTTTTTAATCAATAGAATTGTTATTTTTCATTAACTTGTGTTACTGCCACAAAGGAATTGAATATTTTATACCAATTTCCAGTACAAATAGCATCTAACATTTAAGCTTTGAGAATCTTTGGCTCTACTTTTTCCCCACTCCCCTCGCTAGTTGGCACACTATTTTGTCCTCAAGTTCATGTTCTGACACATACATGTGTGTCCACCAGTTGCTAAAATTTTGGGGAAGTTATTTTCTAATGAAAGTCATTATCCCTAACTTACTTGCATTATCGCTTGGTATATTAAAATGTCTTTGGTTTCTTAAAGGAAGAAGTACAAGAAAATGTTCTTAATAGCAAATGTTTTTCTTTAAAGGCAAATAGTTATCTACATTAAGTAGCAAATACAACTCTAACAGTCCATGAGGCCAGCACATTCTCTCACTTTCTGATAGTGAAAAATATCTTTTCTGGGTGCGAGAGGTTGTCTCAATACTATGGGCTATGCAGACAAATGTGGAAGAACTAGTATTTTGAGGGTTGACATAAAGAATGTATTGGTGGCTCGCGCCTGTAATTCCAGCACTTTGGGAGGCCGAGGAGGGCGGATCACAAGGTCAGGAGATTGAGACCATCCTGGCTAACACGGTGAAACCCCGTCTCTAACAATACAAAAAAATTAGCCAGGCGTGGTGGCGGGCACCTGTGGTCCCAGCTACTCGGGGGGCTGAGGCAGGAGAATCGCGTGAACCCGGGAGGCAGAGCTTGCAGTGAGCCGAGATCGCACCATTGCACTCCAGCCTGGGCGACAGAGCGAGACTCCGTCCCCCCACCCCTCCAGAAAAAAAGAATGTATCGTGTTTCTTGATGCTAAAACTATCCTAAGCAGTTCAATTGAGTTACGAAGCTTAATAATTTTTCAAAGTTCAACTAGAATGTCTTAGCACGTAGGACAATTTGGAGGAAGTATTTCCATCTTAAAGGAGGAAATGGTGGTGGCATGCTCTACACTTATTTTACACCCTTGTTCTATAGACGCATGTGTCCTGGGGTTCCTGAGTGTCTCCATCCTGTTAACAGCTCCTCTGGCAACTACATCATAACAGAGTGTCAGGAGTTGGTGCAGAATTCCAGCATCAGTTCCAAATACTGAACCAGTAATCTATTTCCCAAGGAAATCAATCCCAGCAAAAGTTGAGCCCCAACTCTCTATAGCATGTGAATAAAACAGAAAACGGCTATCTTAGAGAATACATGGTAAGCTGAAGAACATAAATCAAAGACTTCCAATAAATTTGATGCTTTGTATACTTAGAACTCATATAGGCATTATAGATCCACGCAATTTCAGCTAGCTTTTCATCTCTCTCAAACCCTGGGTGAATGATAAACATCCAAGAGAATAACATGAAAAGAAATATTTACTTTGACCCTTCTACCAAAGAGATATATATATATATATATATATATATATATATATATATATATATATGTATGTATATACGCACACGCACACACACAATTCAAGCATAACACTATGCTTTAGACTGAGTGGCTTATGCACAACATAAATTTATTTCTCATGGTTCTGGTGACCGGGTGAGCTTCTGTAGTCTGAGATTAGGGTGCCAGCATGATGGTTGGGTTTCTGGTGAGGACCCTTTTCTGGGCTGCAGACTGATGGCTTCTTGTATCCTCGTATGGTGCAAAGAGAGAGAGATAATTCCCTGGGGTCTCTTTTATAAGAACACTAATTCTATTTATAAGGGCTCCATCTTCATGATCTAATAACCTCCCAAAAGCCTCACCTCCTAATATGATCACTTTGGAGGTTAGGATTTCAACATCTGAATTTTGGGGAACATGAATGTTACATTCAGTCCATTGCATATACTATATATATATATATATCTTTAAATTTGATATGTTTATCATTAAAATATTGAATTCTGAATACCATTGGCTAGCAAAACTATGGGACTGAAAATAATCTGCTGATTTCTCATCTCAGCCTTTGAGATCATTAAGAACCCTGGGAACTATCTTTATATGACAATTATTTTTAATTCTAGGCAATTCAATATAGTAGTAGAATGCTATAGAATAACATGTTCATTATTTGTAAATTCATTTTCATCACATAAATTGACTTCTTAGGCTTCAAAATTTGGAGAGAGTTTTAATGTTAATCCTAACATCAAAGGTACCTTAAATTTTTTAAATGTTATCCATTATTAGAGTAGCTGGTAGGTTTATAAAGAATTTAGTGTGCTCTGAGATCTGTATTTTTAACAAGCAACTCAGGTGACTCTTCAGCAGATTTGGGAACCAAAGTCGTAAGCAAGTGAACTATGTAAATATTGTACCCTCTTTTCTTTCTTTCTGTTTTGCCTGTCACTCTCTCCTCCAGAGATAATAATGCATAATCAATTAATAGAAGAATCAATGACTAGTCTATGGTTAGACATGGACTTTATAAAGCAAGCACTCCATCATTTATTAAAGCATATAAAATATATGTCATAACATGTGTTTTAACTTTATTGCAACAATCCATTTTATGAATAAAAATCTCCTAGATAGATATTTTCACACAGTGAAGAAGGAAACTGAATCTATGACTGTTCTATGAGCCTGTTAGAATTGATGAAATTCAAGATCTAACATGCATGAAAGCATTTTAGATGTGGAGTTAGCTGATATTATTTGGGTGGCTTTTCTTTCACATGTTTATTTTGCTATTTTGCTTATAGTCATCAGTCTACTTGTCCATCTACCCTTGCTGTAAGAGGCCTGATTTTTCCTTCCATATACCAATCCAGTCCCCATCACAGACCCTGATGTATCATAGACCCCGAAACAACTTGTTAAGGAAATGAATTTCTATTCAAACGTGTACACACACACACAATCTAGGCGATTTTAATGCTGGCAACTGAATCACAAGAATGGAATAAAAGATACATTCTATCTCTGATATGAACAGCTGCATTACTATTTAAAAAAAAGGTGGGCCAGGTGTAATGGCTCATGCTTATAATCCCAGCACTTTGGGAGGCCAAGGCAGGCAGATCACTTGAGGCCAGGAGTTTGAGGCCAGCCTGGCCAACATGGTGAAACCCCATCTCTACTGAAAATATAAAAATTAGCTGGGCATGGGGGTGCATGCCTGTAATCCCAGTGGGTGGCTGAGGCAGGAGAATCACTTGAACTCTGGAGGCGGAGTTTGCAGTGAGCTAAGATCACACCACTGCACTCCAGCCTGGGCGACAGAGCAAGACTCTTGTCTCAAAACACTAATATTAATATAAAATAAATAATAAAATGTGCTTACATAGACTTAATATTGATGATAAAAATTTTGAATAACACATTACTATTGCATAGCACATCTTATTGCTCAAAATGAGACCTGGTATATGACATTTCTAAACATATATCAAAAGATTGTTGATTTGGGAAAATGATCATAAGAAGGCTGATAAAAGTTTTCTCAGTTGAATACATTTGAGCTCATGACATGTTTTGAACTCTGACCCCCTAAAAAGGAAGCGTTAGGCATGCTAACAGGATAAATCAGCCAAATCCCATCTATCTGACCTTATTAGTGTAACTCTAGGATTTAGATTCTGACCTTCCATAATTATTGACACCTATTTAATTTATCTTCTCATCAATAGTGAAGCCTAGTACAGCTGCTATGGCACATGTAAATACATCACTGTTGCCAGCACAGGCTGATTGGCATTCATGCTTGAGTGTCTTTTTTATTTTCTCCTTGGCTGCTGGGAGTAGCCTGAGCAGCACAGACGCTAAAGAGCTTCATCTATTAGGCATGACAGATTTGTATTCAGCGGTAAACGCCTGACCTTGCTCTACTCTCTCATCCATTCCCATCATCCCCTCGCCAGATGAAAGAGTCTGCTTAACTCCTGTTTCCTGGCTGTTTCCTTAGCAACAATAACTGAGTCAGTCTGACAGAATAACTAATAGAAGAATACCTTGGTAGTGACATTAAAGTGCTTTTAAAAAAAGTCATCACCCACAGAATTATAAATGAGAAATGTTTAAAATCGGAATTTTAAGATGATACCAATCAGTGACATTATGATTTCCTTATTAACCCATTTCATTTTGTGGTAATATTTACAGACTTTTCCCAAGGTATTTTAGCCCAGGACCAGAGTATTTAAGCTTTTAGGATCCATTTGTGTTATATGATGAAAACAGATTGGTTTTATAATAAAACTTGTATTGCTTTAGATGTTGAATTAGTGGGTAGAAGATATGTACAGACAGTGTCCCAACTGAAAAGAAGGACTTTGTAATGAAATATGTACTATCTATTTTTCTCATTTCTCTTCTAAAGGAGATGTACCTTTTTAAGGCATTATAACTAGAAGATCATAAAGCTACAAGTATCATTTTCCTTTAGGATTCTGTCACTTTTAGCCCACTTCTTACTATCTGAAAGATTCATCAGCATTCTTGTTTCATATTGTTTTTTGACGACATATCACGAGGTTGTCAAAAGTCTCAGAATCCCTGTGGAATTCTTAAATTTGCAGTGCAAATTATAGCATAAGCTGAAAACTAAACTTCTGAATTTTTCAATGAAACTTTGATGGAATTTTATAGAATAATTTTAGATTACTTTATATCTTCATAAGAATGCATGCAGCTAATAGATACAGTATAGAGAGATGCAGCAGAGAGACCATTTGGGTAAAGTGTTTTCTACTCTGGATGTCTCTAATGATTGCATCAGGATTTATTAGTTTTGCCTTGGGCTCAAATAAATTTTGAATGATTTCTAAATATCTATTTTTTCTATTATTCTAATTATATTTTTCTAAACTTATTTAATATTTTCTGAGGCCACCTAATATTTGGATGTGCTTAACTGGGTCTAATAAATAATAGAGGACAGAAATAATGTAATAACATTAATTTAGATGATCTACTCTAGAACTCTATATTAAATGAAAGCTTATCATTTATGATTATGTCTTGCTATTACTACACATTTTGAGAGTGCAATTAACTTCTATTATCACAATGATAATTACAGTTGGCAACAGAAGTCAACAAAGCCTATTTATCTGTTTTGCAATTTTAAAAATTTAGACATTTCCACTCACATTTAGTACCTCTGATTAGAATGGACATTTTCTGCTTTGCAGTCTTTTTATAGAGGTTTAATATAAATTTATTCCAACTGTTATTGCCAGTGCTCATTTCAGGAAATCTGCTTAACCACAGAATGAAGTCTGAAGGAGGTGAGCACATCAAAGTATAGAGATGATTGTTCACCAGTCTTCAGATGACTGGATGGTCTGTTTCTCTCCCCATGGATATCCCCTGTTCATCACAAAGGAAGCAGTTGTCTTTGCTAATAGATTTGACAGGGAAAAATCTTTCAAATAGTGTGTTTGACTTGCTCTAAGAACATGAAACAAAACTATATTCGCATCCAATTGCTGCTGTAACGTATTACCAATAATTTAGTAGCTTAAACCAACATAAATGTATTATTTTAAATTCTAAAGGCTGGAAGTCTAAATTCAGTCTAAGTGGCTAAAGTGAAGGCATCAATGAATTTCTTGGCTCATGGCCCCTTCCTTATATTCCTTCAAACTCTTGCTCCTCCTTCTATCCTGATTCAGACCCTCCTGAATCCACTCATAAGACCTTTGTTATTGCATCGGGCTTATTTAGATAAACCAGGATAATCTCCTCATTTTAAAAATCCTTAATTTATTTACATCCGTAATGTCTTTTTTACCATGTAAATTAACAATTTCTAGGGATTGGGATATGGATATCTTTTTTTTTTTTTGTATGGGGAGGGTATGGGGGTTTTATTCATCCTACCACAAAAACACTTATTCTTCTAAAATGTGTGCAAGCAGAGTAGGCAGTCGGTAACTATTCCTCAAATGTATAAATGAACATGAATACACAGAAATTTACAAGAAATAATATTATGGAAAAACACCAGTGGCCAGGCACAGTGGCTGAAGCCTGTAATCCCAGTGATTTCAGAGGTCAGGATGGGAGGATTGCTAGAGGCCAGGAGTTTGGAGACATGACAAGACCCTGTCTTTATAAAAAATTTTAAAAAATAATTAGCCAGGTATGGTCCTGCAAGTCTGTAGTCCTAGCTACTCAGGAGTCTGAGGCAGGAAGGTCGCTTGAGCCTGAGGGTCCAAGGTTACAGCGAGCTATGATTGCACCCCTGCACTTTAGCCTAGATGACAGTGAGGCCTAGTAGCTAAAAAAAGAATAAAAAAGAAGAGAAAATTAACAAGAGCTTGTAAAAATAAGAAGTGTAACTTTCAATAAATCATTCAAGAGTAACCTAACAACTGCGTGGTCAGATCTCCAGTTGAGTAAAATAGAGAAAAGGGGCTGAAAAGTAGAGTTTCAATTTGCAGTTGAATGGTTAGTTGTGTTGGCCTCTAGTTTTTGTTTGTGTGATCCCATGGGAGACTCAAAATTAAGGAGTGGAGAAGATATAGGCTAAGAAAAATAAGGCAATTAAAGACATCAAAATAAATATAATGAAGGGGCTATGCTTTAGATTGAAGTTTATAGCCTCATAGTGAATTCTAGATCTTCTTTAGCTTTATTCTACTAGATACCACTAGGGAGAGAGAGAGGCAAAATAGAAGGAAAAGAAGCATTAAGCAGAGAGCCCAAGCAATTGTTTAAAAATCAGCTTGCAGTTTGTGATATGATAATTATTATTATGATCCTCGTCTGTGATAGCATTACCATAATTACTATGCTAAAAATATCATAACTACTTTATAATGAAGTAAAATGTATTAATATTTAGAGTGGTACATTTTACACAAAATACATTCTCAAAGGGTTTACAAAGCTAGATAATGTCAAAAATACACATCAAAGGAAAGAGAAGAAGAGAGGAAGAAAAGATGAAATAAAAAGTGGAGGTGGACTTCACTGTACTTGAAGATAAGTCTTTAGGGTGCGATATTAAGAAGGTTGAAGGGACTAAAACCTAGCGAGACAAAAAGTTGTATTACTGTGCCCAAGCAATAATAAATTGTTTAATAGATTTAATTTTCTATCCAGCTGATTAATGAGCTAATGTAGACAATCTTTTGTTCACATTCCTATATCTTCTGTTTTTAGTTTTCTCCATCTTTAAAGCATTGAAAGGTGTAAATTGAGTCAGTTATTGTTGATTTATGAAGAAATGAGCTGATCACTTCCCTATTGCCCTTCTATGTCTGGGACACCTAGGCCATCATCCTGCTAACACTACATCCTCTTGCTACCTATATGCTTTTTCTCTACTCATCTTAAAATATCATAAAGGCATTTATTTATAAAATTATGTGTCTAACTTCTATAGGCTGGACCTGATGTCATTTTAAAATAATATATGCCTTGAAGTAGCTTAAACTTGATTGGGGAAGATAGATGAGTATAGCAATAAATTAGACCAGATTGAAGCATACATATTTGATTTTCATACATCTTTTAAGGCTCAAAACATATCTGGTCTTTATTATAATGCTGTACTAGTCAGCTAGGGCTGCCATCGAAAATAGCATGGACTGGGTAAATTTAACAACAGACACTTATTTGCTCACAGTTCTGGAGGTTAGAAGTCCATGATTAATATGCAGGCAAATTCATTTACTGGTAAGGGCTCTCTTCCTCTTCTGCAGAAGGCCACCTTCTTACTGTGTCTTCGCATGACTTTCTTTTGTTTGCATACTGAAACAGAGAGGAGAGATATTTGATGTCTCTTCCTCATCTTATAAGGATACCAGTCTTATTGGATTAGAGTCTCACTGTTGTGCCCTCACTTAACCTTAATTACCTCCTTAAAAGCCCTGTCTCTAAACACAGTCACATTGGGGGTTAGAGCTTCAACGTATCAATTTTGAGGCTACACAACTCAGTCAGCTGAAGGCATCAGCTGATGCCTTCTCAGATTACATCAGTATCCTAAAATGCCCCTGTTCTCTGACTTCCTACAGAGTACATTATCTAAATTTCACAACTAGAAATTGATTTTAGAATTGTTATTTGAATATTTTAACTTATATCATCTCAAAATTGTTAGCTCAGTATAAAATGGTACTATGCTTCATTTTCAGAATAGTTTTTTTTTAAATTCTGAAACAATTCCAAACAATGAAAAGTTGCAAGAATACTACAAAAGTTGTAAAAATAGTAGAAAGAATTCTTATGTTCTCTTTTTACAGAGACCTTACTAAGATTTTGCCGATTATCCCAATAGTATGCTTTAAAGTAAAGGGTAAGATCCACGATCATTCATTGTACACAGTTTTCCTATTTTCTAGTTTCTTTCCATCTGTAACACTTTCTCCATTTTTCTTTGACCTTCATGACCTCGAAACTTTTGAAGATTATAAGCCAGTCACTTTATAGAATGTCCATCAACATGAATTTATCCAGTGTTTCCTGATGATTAGACCTAAGTTATGCATTTTGAGTTGGGCTAGCACAGAACTGATGCTGCTGTTCTCATTGCGTCACATTGGGTGGCCTATGACATCAATTTGTCCCATTATTGATGGTGATAACTTAGACATTTATTAATATGGTTACTGACAGATTTCCCTACTTTAAAGTTACTTTGTCCCCCTTCATAATTTGTTTTCTGGCTGGGAACAGTGCTCACACATGTAATCCAAGCACTTTGGGAGGCTATGGCATGAGAATTGCTTGAGCCTAGTAGTTTGAGACCAGCCTCAGTAACATACGGGAGACCCCATCCCTACAAAAAGTTTTTAAAAATAAGCCCAGCTGTGGTGGTATGTGCCTGTGGTCCCGGCTACTCTGGAGGCTGAGACAGAGAAGATTGCTTGAGCCCAGGAATTCAAGGCTGCTGTTAGCTGTGATGGCACCATGCTCCAGCCTGTGTGACATAGCAAGACCTCTTCTCAATAATAATAATAATAATAATATTAATAGTAATTTGTATTCTGTAGAGAGGTGTTTTGGTGCAGAGTAAAGTCCTATTCCTCATGTTCCTTTCCTCCATTAGTTTTAATAACCACTTATGT
This sequence comes from Pongo pygmaeus, assembly GCF_028885625.2. NCBI lineage: Eukaryota > Metazoa > Chordata > Mammalia > Primates > Hominidae > Pongo > Pongo pygmaeus. The sequence goes on from NC_072390.2 coordinate 67,969,652, forward strand.
TTCTTGCCTAAATCAGTTATTACTAGTAAGTTGCCAAATGATAAGTTTCAACTCCTATAGTTCCTTCCACTCGTATTAGTTTGTCTCCTGAAAGAAGAACATTTTTCTTCCCCCTATGTATTTATTTATTCACTTATATTAATGTGGACTCATGATCTTTATTTTATTCAATGGGTTATTACCTGTTATTATCATTCCTTATTTTGATATTCAAATTGTCCCAGATTCAAGCAGTAGGAGTCCTTCTAGCTTCCTACTATGCCCTTTGACATGTTTTAATTACATTGTAATCTGAATCTTTCCTGAAATACTTTACCACAAAGCTCTAAATAATGCAAGCACATGGAGATCCGCAGAATATAGTTTCAATTCTGCCATTGCTAGTTTCTTCCTAGCTGTGCAGTTTCAACAAGTAAAACCTGAGCCTTAATTTCCTATTCTGTGAAATGGAATGGGAGTTAACTTGCCCAGTTCTTTAATAGTAATAATAGCTAATATTTGTTGAGCATTATATATTGGTCCTCTAATGCTTGACAACAGGTAGGGATTAATCTGTTTTTAGCTGAATAACTAGTAACTTCCTAAAGGAGGTTTGAACCCAAAAAATGGGGCTTTAGGGTCATAGCAAGAAGATAATAAAGGTAAATTCTATTACTACTACATGTTATTTATATTGTAATGAGAGTTGTAATAAGAGTTGTCAACACTGTTGCCTTGGAGTCTGAACTAGCAGAGGATTCACCTAATTTCAGCTAGAAGTTAGAGGTTTATGAGTTTCACTCACTTAAGAGACTTTTCTTTTCTTTTCCTTTTTTTTTTTTTTTTTTTTTTTTGAGATGGACTCTTGCTTTGTTGCCCAGGCTGGAGTGCAGTGGTGCTATCTCAGCTCACTGCAACTTCCACCTCCCAGGTTCCAGCAATTCTCCTGCATCAGCCTCCCGAGTAGCTGGGATTATAGGCAGGCACCAACAAGTCTGGTTAATTTTTGTATTATTAGTAGAGACGAGGGTTTTGCCATGTTGAGCAGGCTGGTCTCCAACTCCTGACCTCAAGTGATCCACCTACCTCAGCCTCCCAAAGTGCTGGGATTACAGTGTGAGCCACAGTGCCCAGCCACTTAAGAGACTTTCCATTTCCCTTATACCCTTAGCATGAAATGAGAAAAAGAGTAAGGGGAGTTTCTGTGATTTACCCTGAGTATCAGGAGAGATACATATTAATTTACTTGTTCTAAGATATTAGTTCTAATTAAAGAAGAATTTTTAGCAACCTCTTAGTTTCAAACACTATAATGTTCACAGCAAATAAATAGAAAGGAGAAAGAAACTGTTTCAGTGTTGAAGTAAAGTCAGAGAAAAGAGAGAGACAGAAAAAGGAGAACGAGGACAAAAGGAACAAGGGAGGGAGGGAAAGAAGAAAGGAGGGAAGAAAGGGAGTAGAGTCAGAGAAAAGAAAGACAGAAGAAGCAGGACAAAAGGGACAAAGGAAGGGAGGTGGGGAAGAAAGGAGAAAGGGAAGAAAGAAAGGAAGACAGAAAGGGAAAGCAGGAGGGAGGGAGAGAAACACCGAGCTACCTGTGTAACAGAGGTCTCAGGGATCAGATGCCTACTTGTGCTGGTCCCATCTCTTGATAAGCCCTGAGCACTCAGATATCTTGTGCAGTAAATAACCTAATTCTAACAGCTTCCAAGGAAAGCTTGCAAAAAAATGGCCAGAGGAATGGAGAGAGCCTGTTTTAAGATAGAGAGAGGGCTACCATCCTTGTATGTGGCATCTGAAAGATTACCACACAGAGCATGTTTTGGAGATTCAATTTTTATGTAATGGGTGTCATTACTATCCAGACCATGGGGGTGGAAGACATGCACCCTTTAATCCCGTAGCACTTTCACCTTCATCTTGTTCCACACAATTAATATTTATTTGGATGGCTGTCTTTTTTCTTTCCTAATAACAGTGCAATTTTACTTTACATGTAAGATATAGCAGTAACAAATTGAATAGGAAATAATCATAGTCATGAAATACTCTCACAGAGGCATGTCCTTCCAGCTAGTTCCAGGTGGCCCAAGGTCGATTGTGAACACTCAGGATGGATGGCGTGTCTGTCCTCTCTCTGGAGGTGACTTGGGCACACAGACCTATATGTGCACTTGGCAATGTGCTTGTTCACAATGTTAAAGAAAGTTGTGAGGTTACCAAGTCAGAGATGAGTAGGGGCCTGCAGAAAGATCTAGTTAGATTAATCCTTAAGGAGTGAGCCGTGAAATATTGCATGGGCTGAAATGAGAGGCATGACCAGTACTAAATCAGCAGACCTTGGGACCCTTTAACAGTGGTGCTAATGCAAAATATTTTTAGGCCTGAAAAAAATGGAGAAGTTGATCTCTATGTAAATTATTCTCTGGGCTTCTAGTCACACACCAGCATGCTGGGAACAATAAGCTCACAGAGATATTTGTTCAAAATATTTGATTTCCCATAAGGCTACTTAGCCAAGAAAACGTAGAGGACAATTTACTTTTCACTGACATGTTTGTTGTCCTTTCTTCTACAGTCATTCTCCCAGGATAAGGATAAAATATGGAGTCTTGATTCTGAGACACAGTTTGTCTTTACTAGAGATGCCATCAAGGTTCTGGTGATTCCCTAGGACAAGTGGCAGTGCTTCCTGACTACCACTGGGGTGTGTGTGTGTGTGTGGGCGGGTGTGTCTGTGTGTGGGGGTGTGTGTGTGTGGGTGTTGACATTGATTTCTCTCCTCTTGTCATGTAGAAGTCCCAAGTGCCCCACTGACCCATTACCTGAGCCTGTAATTACTTCAGGAGCAGGGAATGAAAAGGGCATATCTCTTCTGCTTTCAGGGAATGACAGACTCGGGAAAATAAGCAGGCCCTGCATTAAGGCAAATCTCTCAGGAGAGCTTAAAGACTCAAGTCTTGACTCGGATGCATTTTTGCATCAGTAGAGGCCATGCTCATTACCAGTGAAGACTGCTGAAGTTGTGGAGTTGGCACATGACCCTGAAACTGCTTCACCGTAAAGACAGATTCTAATGCCCATGTGTGACACGCAGGCACAAAAATGTAATCACTATAATTAGCCAGCATCCCTTTTTCATAGTGCTACTATTTCGTGACTACTTGCCTACTTCATTTTGTTAAAGATAAAATGTTCGTCCTATTTTTAAAAAGTAAGTTGTTTCTTCACAAGCCATTTTTAGGGACACATTCATTTTTCAAGGTATTTTATAGGGAGATAAGTGATCATTCCGTGTGTTTTTATTCTTTTGATTGTCTAGGATCTAGATTTTGTAATTTTGTGAATCCATTTCCAAACTCTGCAAGGGTGTCTATATTAAATGTTATATAAAAGCCCTCTGCCTAATTTTTTGATGTATATGTATTTCTGGCCTAATATCCAAGCTGTATTGCTGTGGGTGAGTGAGCATTGCTCCCTCAGACAGTCTGCTTAGCTGATTTTTGAAGTTAATTATGGTGCAGTGAAATCTAAAGGTCAGACCACGTCTATTTTCCTGGCTTGTTCAATGCTATGGGCATACGGGCACCAGATAAATCCCTTAACTGCTGACCTAACTAATAACTTTCCTGTACACTTTAACCTGTTTCCTGTTCCAGGTTTTCAGACTCTCTAGTGTGCTGTAGGGTCTTCAGAATGGATTACTACAGAGCACATCACCCAAAGGCTACCATGAAGACCCCTTTAGGAATTTCAAATCATAATGTGTAAGGTAGCCTTTCTGCAATATGCCCCCAAGTTATCAGTGTATTTCACCGATTGCCTGGATTATTTCATTTTATCCTTGCCACTCAAGGAGAAAATTAAATTTCAGAGAGAATTTTGAAAAACATGTAATGCTTAGGGTTAGTTACTAAGGGATGGTTAGCTCACAGTTTTGCAAATTATCTTGTTATTTATTTATTCATACATTTACCCCATTCATTTATGAATTCATTCAGTGATTTCTTGTTGAGCACTACCCTAGGATATAACACCATGCAAAATTCCATGGTATAAAAAAAACTCAAGAATCACAGAACCTGACATAATTACACGATCATAACATGAACTGCAAATCCAGGCCCAGCTTCTATCAGTGAGAGACAGAACCAGGGTACACACTTTGTGCAGTGCATGGTAGCAGAAACTTGAGGAGGTTCAAAAGAATAGGGGAACACAACGCAATGGGAACCCAGGGTAGTAACTAAAGCAGAATGTTTTGTATTTGTTTAGGGTGTTTTTAATTTTAAGTTTTATTTTTTTCTTGAAGCCTATGCTGGAGTTCAATGGCATGATCATGACTCAGTGCAGCCTTGACATTTGAGCCTTGGCTCAAGTGATCCCTTTTGCCTCAGTTTCCAAGTAGTTAGAACTTATGGTGCATTCTTTAAAATAACCCAAAATATTCATCCATGATTAAAATAATGTGCTATGACTCGCGATGAAAATTTAAAGCCAACAGTTGTCATTTGTATTTGCTTATCTAATCCTAAATCAGCTGTCCCCAGAACACTTCTGTTGTGCTTTCACGAAATGCTTGATCCTTTTAGGATTATTGTTCCTCTAATTTAAAGTTCTATTTCTTAATATTGTTAGAACAGTATTAAATTTATTAAGACATTAGGTTCTGAATGGATTCTTCTGCCACAGTTTGAATCTAAATATTCTCAGTAGGAAAAGGTTAAGCATGTGAGTGTATTTATTCATTATTTGCCTTTATATTAACTGGACCAATACATGGGGGTTTAGAGGAAGAATCCAGAAACACAGCTGGACTAGGGAGAGGCAAGTGAGGCACTTGCTTTGGGTATGCAATTTAAGGGGATTCCAAAGCACTTGGTAATCAAGATAATATTTTAACACAATAAATTTTTAAAAAATAAAATTAATGCTAAAATGCCAAAATTCACAAACAACATACCAAAATCTTAAATTCAGACAGAATTGGTAATACTGATTTTCCTCTTGCTGCAGGCTCCAGTGTGGTGCAGCATGGCAGTGATCTAGAATAGGTGGCTCTTGCATTCTATAACAGTTATAGAGCTTTAACTCTGGGCTACATCATTTCTCAGAATCTTTTAAGACCTAGTGTTACGGTTTGGCTCTGTGTCCCCACCCAAATCTTATCTTGAATACTCACTTGTGGGAGGGAGCCTGTAGGAGTGGGAGATAATTGAATCATGGGGCAGGCCTTCCCTGTGCTGTTCACTTGATAGTGAATAAGTCTCAGGAGATCTGATGGTTTTAAAAATGGGAGTTTCCCTGCACAAGCTCTCTCTCTTTGCCTACTGCCATCCATGTAAGATGTGACTTGCTCCTCCTTGCCTTCCACCATGATTGTGAGGCCTCCCCAGCCATGTGGAACTGTAAGTCCATTAAAACTTCTTCTTCTCAGTCTCAGGTTTGTCTTTATCACAGTGTGAAAATGGACTAGTACACCTTAGCTATTCGATTTTCTGGTAATTCAAAAAAAATGCAATTGTTTATCACTGGAACAGTTTTACAAATAGGCAATGAGCTTGAATATGTCTGGATTATCTTTAAAGGTCAAACTATAGCCAGGAAATTAATATGGATTAATTAACAAATGATTAAGCTGCAGAGTTTGGCCTTGAACTTTCCCTTCTGACTTTTGGTTCAGTGCTCTTGTTAAGTCATCATACTACTTGGGTCCCGAATGCTCAAGAGGTAGAAGTAGGTTATTTATCATTTAGATCTCCTGTCTGTGCAGTCTCCTAGAGAGGTTCTATGCAAATTCAATTTCACTCTTAACACAAAATGAATACACCACATGGGAGCAAACAGAGAAGAAAAGTAAGTTAATTCCCATCTGTGATTATGTAAATGCATTCTAGTTTTCATGCATGCATTTAATGGGTTGGCAATCATAATTTTAATACTACTGGAAAATGGTGCTATTTGGAGATTTGTAAATTAAATGTGTTCATGTATTAATTGGCATCCTTAGATTTCCAGATCTTGGACAAACAGGGTGAGAAGATGCTGTGACTAAAATGTTCTATGCATGGAGGAAATGTGTTCTTTCTGGTGCTATTTCTTGTTGCAGAAGTTCCTTAGCAGGCAGTTTAGATTTCCTTAATAAAGAAAGCCAAGCATCTTCTTGGGATACCTGAATAATATTCTGAGAGTAGCAGACTACTCTTGTTTGGCAACTGAAAATGTACAAGGGCCACAAGGGCCATTAGATTCAAGCCCATTTATTTCCCGAGATTATGTGTCTCGGAAAGATCTTAGTCACAGAATGTTTAGCCCCAAATTTACAAACATTGTTTTTTTCTCATGGCCCTTGCTTTATAATGGGCTCTAGTACAAGGAAATGATGTGTATTTTTATTTATTTGTATCTTGTTAAGTAATCAGATTTCAGACTACACAAGTAGGATCTAACGCAAAAGAGTTAAATACATGTATTTGCAGAACACAAATTGTTTTTGAAAGGATTGTGATTTTATTCATACACTGGCTTCATTAACACCGTGACGAGCTGTTCACATTATAAGCTAAGTTACCTGATTTCATTTATGCTTTGCTGTCCCCTCCCACCTGCATATCCCATTTTTAGAAAGTGCTTTCTGTGCCTGGGAAGTAGAATGCATTTTTTGCAGCTAATAGGTTATTTTCTTATCAGTCTCTGACAATTTGTAGTCTCATACCCTCACTTTCTGCCATCCTGCCTGCCTGGAAGAATCATTCTAGTGTGACCAACTTTTGAATGTCCTCTTTAGTATATTTGTGAGTGATGCCTGAGGCATTTTGTCTGTTCACCTTCTTTCACACCTCCCTGTGACCCAAGATGAGAGAGTAATCTGACAAGCAGAGGCGGCAGGCTGTTTGAAACCCTAGCCTGGCTTTACTCGATCTCTGTCATTTTTTATTTTATTTGACTGTGGCAGTTTCATGGGTATATCAGAGCCCCCCAGATATCAGTTAGGGGAAGCTAATAAAATCCCTGACAGATCAGATTGTTTTCTGTTTCTTTCTATTGAACTCTTTGGCAATTGGGCTTGATGGGTTAAGACTCAAAGGAGGCGTCTTATTTCCCATTGCTGCCTAACCTAGATTCTTAGCTAAGGACAGCTAGTTTCTTAGCACATTTTGCCATCTGCCAAATGCAGAGTGGAATGTCCTGTTCCCAGCTTTCTGCCATATGCTTGGTTCTTGCTCGCATTTGGGACACATTTGATGATTTGCCTGCCTGGTACTGGGAGGGTATATGTGGTGCTTCCTTACAAGCTGAAACTCTGGGCACGTTATTCTCTCCAGGCCTGGAATTCACGTTTCTTCACCTCAAGAACCTGTTCAGCGGGTGTTGACTTGGATGTGTGTATTATGGCTTGGCCACATGATAGTCAAGATGTAATAAGAGGAGATAATTCACTCTGAGACATCTAATTAAGGTTCAACAATTGAAGATCTAACAACAGATTTTAAGTCCTGATATTGTTACTGGAAAGGGATCCTGATCTAGACCCCAAGAGAGGGTTGTTGGATCTAGAACTCAGGAAAAGTCCACAGGGTAAAGTGAAAGCAAGTTTATTAAGAATGTAAAGGAATAAAAGAATGACTACTCCATAGACAGAGCAGAGTGTTTCCGAAAGCAAGAGAAAGAAGGTGCCCACCTTAGGTACAATGCTTGTTTCAATATAAGGTAACAAAAGCAAAAAATCATGGGGTAGATGTGCTCTACTACAAGAACTCCTGATAAAGGATTGTTAATCTTTGTGTAATTACTGTTTTCCACAAGAATCTGTATTATTATCTTTTTAAAGTGAAGCTTATTCTTAAAATAGGAATGCTTTTGTTCTTAAGACATAGAGACATCAGGACATTTCATGAGTCTGTTAAGTCCTGGGTCTGTTAAATTCTGGATCTGTTTGGTAAACATTATTAACCTGTTCTCTTAACCATAAACATCCTCTAAGAATGCCTAACTTCCCGGGAATGCAGCCTAGCAGATCTCAGCCTCATTTTACCAAGCCCCTATTCAAGATGGAGTCACTCTGGCTCCAATGCCTCTGACAATTTAAATGTAGAAAAAAAAGTCCAAGATTGAGTAGAGATCAAAGTTGTGTCAAGAACAGAAGGAAACAGTGAGACATGTTGGAGAATAAGCGCAGAGAGTCATTTTACCTACTGCATGTCTTATGTGATAGAAGTAGATTCTTCTATTACCCTTCTACTGTCTTTTATGTTCTTAAATTGGGCCCATTTTTCTGGCCTATCAAAAGAGAATTTCTGTTTGACAGTGAACTCTAAGTTGAAAAACTTTAAATGACTATCCTATAGAACAGAATCGTATTTGATGCTCTCTTACGTTTATAATCTTTGCTTCAAACTTTGATCCAAAAAAAAAGGAAGGAAAAAAAAAAAAGAGGAAGACGTGATTCCTAACTTCAAATTCTTATACTAAAGTTTGTTTTTCTCCCTCAATCAGAACTTAGAAGGAGACTCCAGGGAGCTAACCTGATTAAGAAATTAAGCTGTTCATAAGTGACCATGTGTTACTTCCCACAGATAGCATGTTCCTATTTAAAGAGAGGCTTTCTGCCTCATGATGCTGTAAAGTTTTAAATGGTGGCTTCTGTTTGCCATCGTATAATAGCTAGACTTAGAGGACAATAATCTAGGTGAGAGTAAGGGCTATGATTTTCCTATGCTTTATTTAAGCTCAAAATACATTTACTTATCCATTGTTTTCTACTACGTTTTATTTCTGGGTTTTATCTTTTTTCCTGGCTTGTTTATATTTATCTCACTGTTCTCTCTCACTTCTTATCTTTTTTCTCTTTACTACCCTTAAATAGGTAATCACTGGAAGAGTAATGCATCCGAGAAAAATAAATTAATTTTAATCCAAGAGTAAAACTCAACGTATTTTTCAGAAATTTAGAAACTTTCAGTTTATATCAATGGCTTTTTGTGTGTTTGCTTTCTTTTATATTTTTTCTATTATGAAATATAAGACTTATATGGAAGAATGCACATAAACACACATACACAGACACACGCACGTGCACACAATGGAGACAGCTCCATCAATTCTCACTTAATTCCTTTGAGTCAAGAAACAGAACATTGACAGCTCCCAAAGAAACTCCTTCAAGACCTTTCTAATTGCTTGCCCATGTTTCACACCAAAGGAAGACACTGTCCTGAATTGTATTGAAACTTCTTTCTAACTTCTTTTCTATGTAACTTCCTTACATAGTCTAGGAAGAATGTATCCACACATTTCTATAGCTACTTAGTACCAACAGATTTTGTGAAAGGATTAGTTATAAATAATCAATGTTGATTTTGTTAGTATAATGTAATTTAATTATTCTCTAGTTTGAACTTTTAAAATCCTATTGGTTGTCATATACTACAGATTTTGAGCATGTACATAAAAATAAATTTCTCTGATAGATTAAAAAGAAAAACAAAAAAAGTTGTTTCTAACTTTTATGAGAGTTGTACTTCCCAAGCACCCATCCAGAAACACTCTAATTCAGTAGTTGTTGCATTATATACGAATGGAATCCTACCATGCATATTCTTTTGTGTCTAGCCTTTTTTTCTGGGCATTCTTTTGGGAGCGTCATCCATGTTACATAGCTATAGTTTGCTCAGTGAATTGCTATTGAGTGTTTCATGGTATCAATAGACCATAATTTACTTACCCATTCTACCAATGATGGTGGGTGTTTGGAGTGTATCTGATTTGTGGCTGTTTTGCTAGAATGAACATGCTTGGACATGGCTTTCCTATGCAGCAAGCACATGCCTTTCTGTTGGTGTACATCTAAGTGTGGAACTGTACATTTTCAAACTCATTAGATAATGTCCATCTAGTTGCCAAAGTGGTTATATCAATTTATATTTTCACCTAGTACTTATAAGAGTTGCAATTACTCTATGTTCTCATAAACACTGTCATTTTAATTTTAGCCATTTTGTGGGCTGGTATAGAATCTCATTGTAGCTTTAATATGTACTTCCCTGATGACTAATGAGGGTAGTCAGCTTTTTGTATAAAAGACACCATTTGGGTGTCTTTTGTGAAATGCCTACTCAGGTCTCTTGTCTATTTTTATATTGATAGGTTTTCCATGTGTATTGAATCTACTGATCAGTTTATAGAGACAGAGTACCATTTTAATAGTATTTTAATACTTTATAATATTTAATAATTCAATCTTCCAATACTAGATATCTGGTATGGTGATTCTTTGCAATATTGACTAAGTGTTCTAAAACTTCAATATTTATTGAATCCTCTTTGTTATTTTTAAAAAATATTTTATAGTTTTCTGTGTGCAACCCTTGCCAATCTTGTATTAGATTCATGTTAGAATTTCTGGTCTCTGTCTCTGTCTCTGTGTGTGTGTCTGTCTGTCTCTGTCTTTCTCTGTCTGTCTCTCCTTCCTTCCTTCCTTCCTTCACTGGTTCTTCCAGTAGAGTAGTCGTTCTTAACCCCAGGCAATTTTTCTCTGCTGGGAAGATTTGGTAATGAGAAGATATTTTTGACTGTCATTAACTGAGAAAGCACTGTTGATACCTAGTAAGTAGAGGCCAGAGATGCCTTTAAAAACTTGTTTTTAAATGTTGTCCTTTTTTTTTTCCTTCTAGTAGTTCTCAATGGAAAGGTGGTTCTGAGTTTTCTGGTCTACCATTACAGGAAGCAGAATTCTTGTTTTGTCTGTGCATTTGTTGATTTATTTCTAGGTAGGAATCTAAGAAAATCAGCATTGAAAACTCTGAAAATATTTTTTTTCTGGGAAATAGTGCATATTAAACTGTAAACTATTGAAAGTGATGACGTATTTAACAAGATATGCTCATTTCATAGAAGTCCTAATTTCAATGAAAACCATTTTTTCTTTAATTTCTATAATCATAGTTCAAAGGATGTCCAACTCATACTTATGTAGGAGAGATGTCCACTTGCTCTCACTATCCCTGGGTTAGAAACATAATATTTAAATGATTAAAAAGTAATTCTGGAATAAAGTGAGATGACTTGTTGCTCCTCAATTTTTCAACTGAATAAACACAGCTCCATTAATTGTCACATTAATATCATCAATAGTTAAATGTGTTGACAGCTATGCAAAGCCTGTAGTTGGCATTTCTCTCTTCTCAGTGTTATGTGGGTATATTTAAACAACTGTTCCATATCATAGAAGTAGATTGGAGATTAAGCAAAATTAGATAATTCAGCAATCAGCAAGTTTTAAACTTTTAAGAACTTGCAGACCCAACCAAGAAAACAAAAGAGGGTTTTTGCCACTTTGGTCTAGGTTTAAGAGTAAGATCTAAATCCAGCAGAGACGTCTAAGTCTAAAGAGACCACCAACTTTGGGTTTGAATTCTCTTTCCTGCTTGTTAGTTGAAGCAACTCAGAAAAATGTCCTCTCTGATATCCCTGCTTCCCTCATAAACAAGGATTTTTACAATTTTAGGTTATCAGTCTGCCTCTCAACAATACAAAGACTTGTTTAAATTGCTTTAAAAGAGGAAGAAAAAAATTCTCTCATCATGTTTAGATCCTCAGTCTTGATTCTGAGCATTTATGCTAATGGGATAAATATATGTCCATCTTGTACGTTTTCCCTGGAAACCTCCAACCCTGTTGGAATTAATTGAATAACTGCATATGCAATAGAACCTCTAAGTATAATGAATCTGAAAAGAAATGAGAAATTGGAGATTCAGCCAAGCACAAGCCATGTTAGATATTTTAGTTGTTTTGCAATTTGCAGTTTCAATTGCTGAAAATTCTCTTGAATGCTTCATTGTCTCACTGATCTACCAGGAAATGAGAGTTGTGTTAAGAGGGAAAAAAGAGAAGAAAACACCCATTTCATCGTGGCCTGAATATTGGTCTGAGTGGATTCTGGAGACTGTTTTCACGATCGCTTTTGAGCTGCACTGAGTGACTCTAGGCATGCATTTAGAAGCCACTACAGGGGTAAAAAAACAAATCAAAACCAAAAAAACCTCCTAAAATAAGTAAAATCTTGTCTTATATTTAGGAAATGTTATACCAAAAATGAGTTTAATGCATTCTGGGACATAAAAACACCACTAACATTGAATGAAGAAACATAATTAGCCTTTATATTAATAGCCCATTTTTCTATAGCAGTCTCTTTTTATGCTACTAAAAAAAATCAATAACTATGAAAATTGAGTGAATATATACCCTGCTAAGTACTTTTTATTCACTTTTTACCCCATAAAATCCTCACAACACTATCATGAGAAAGGTTCTATTGTACAGTTGACACAAATAAATAGAATTTAAAGTGGTGAAGAAACTTGCCACTCACTCATATAATGAATGGCAGCTTCTGAACTTGAACCCAGATCTACCTTTATTAAGTGCAGTGCTGCTGCATTGAGTGTGGGTGACTTTACAGTGATCAAATTATGGGTGTATGAATAATGTAATGGATTTATGAGAGTAATCCATAAGCTATAACATTTCAGCTGCCCTCAGATAAGCTGTATGTAAGGAGCTTGAGACATGTTTTTTAGACTCTTAAAGGGTCTCCTTAAAAAGATGGGAAGAAAGTCTATTTTACTTCCCACCATAGATTCCATATTGGCAGGATTCCTGGGGTAGAATTGGATATTATTCACACTCAAAACATCACTGGGCAGTGAAACATAATAAGGCCACAGAATATGGTGAATTACTCTGTTTGTACTACCTTGAAACATTTTTAGCTTTCAGCATCCAATTGTGTAACTGCAATGCATGTTGTTTGTCATTAGTACTTATAAGCCTTGTTGCTTAATTTTAAAATTGAAATTAAAATACTGACTTACGTTTTGAAAATCCCCTGAAAACATCATCCTCTTTCCTTTGGATTCTTGCTCATGACTGATTCATAGAATCAATAATATGCAGGGCCAGTATTGTGAGAGATTTTCTTTTAAATGAGTTTCTAGGGCTCCAATGATTCAAAAAATCCCATTAAAGTATATTTTAAAAATTAAACTGAATCCACCAAATAACACATCCATGAATGCTTATTTGAAAACAATGTAAAAGAGAAGGTTAAAGAAGTTGATGTATATTTTATTGTTTTTAAAATATTTATATGGGATGAAAATTCAGTGAATCAGAATCTTTTATTCAGAGGCTGCTCGGTAAATAAACTATAGAACACGTAAGATTCATTTTTACGTAGTTGGATATAATTTATTAATTCGATTTCAATACAGTGAGAGACTTAGGGTGATTTAATGATTGACATGATAATTTATAAGACTTATATTTACCCTCATTCATGTCCCTTCTAGAAATCTCATAGGCTTACCTGTATATATGGATTTTCATTAGTTCAGATATTTTTCCTCTAAAAAAACAGATTCTATTTTTCTTTATTTGCTTTTATTTATTTTCACTTTTTTGGTAACAGCTTTATTAAGATATAATTCATATAGTATAGATCCTATTATTCTTTAGTTACATGGAAATAAAAGTTGATCTTATACCAGATCAACAGGTATTGTAATTAGAAAAGTTTGGAATGTAGATTACTTTCAGAATTATTAAAGTGAAAGCTTTTATTTTTGTCAAAAACCTTTTTTTTTTTTTTAAGAAATAGTATATTCCCACTCATAGGTGGGAATTGAACAATGAGAACACATGGACACAGGAAGGGGAACATCACACTCTGGGGGCTATTGTGGGGTGGGGGGAGGGGGGAGGGATAGCTTTAGGAGATATACCTAATGCTAAATGACAAGTTAATGGGTACAGCACACCAGCATGGCACGTGTATACATATGTAACTAACCTGCACATTGTGCACACGTACCCTAAAATTTAAAGTATAATAAGAATAAAATAAAAAATAAAAAAATAAAAAAAAAGAAATAGTATATGCATTTCTTGTCTTAACAAACTAATAGTAAATCCCAGGTGTTAAACGGACTCAATCCCCTTAAATAGCCATATTTTCTTTCATTTTTAACTGATAAATTTCAGACCATACTGCTTCACTTTCTGTCATTTTATTATGTAATCTTAACTAAGCCTTGCCAATGATGTTTTAATTATACCTTTACTATATTAGAGTCATATTTGTTCTATTGCTCTAAATTTCTGAATTTTCTGAACCTTTCATTCTCTCTAAATTTCAAGCAGAACTTTACAGTTCTGAAGATTTAAATTGTGAACATGAAGATAGACTATAAATTACTAATTAAAAAAAGACAAGTCAAATAGCCCTCTGGAAATTGGTATCCCATAGCCCTTTGCAATCATAACTTGTGCATAATGCACTCATGTTTATGTAAATGACATCCTACCAAAGAGTCATTTATAATACCAGTTAGCATTTGTATTGAATCGTGGCAGTGCTTTATTTCTAAATTGTACCCATTTTTAATGAACACCCCCCACCCCAAGTAACGTCTTAAAAAGTAATGTCAGGTGCAAATTATTTTTAAATAGTTGGGTTTTGTTTCTGTATTAGATATTTAACTTTGAAAAGAAAAATGACAGCCTGCCAAGTGCATAATGCACTCTCCTGAGTATCAGTACTTGCATATTTTAAGAGAAATCACATAAAAAAGTAATAGAGTATCTCAGTATAAAGCAAACTCAAAAAGTGTTTTTTTTTTTTTCACGTTAGCTTCAGCATATTTTAAAATCTGGTGGGCCATTGAGAAAACAGTTGTGATGTTATTTTTAAAATGTGGAAGCCACAGTTTTTTCTTTTTAAATCAAGCATGTTGTGTAGTGTACATACCAAGCCCATGAGCCCACAAAAAGGAACAGAAAAATATATTCTCTTTGCAAAGTAGAGTGGTGGGTTATTGACATGCAGATCAGCCACGTTGGACTGAATTGCTCCTACACAGAATAACTGAGGACTTCAAATCACTTTGAAAAGACCAGGCCAGGGCTATAGATTTCTGTGGGCCCTGGCTCCTTGATTACATTTATGGTTGGATTCACAAATTTATAAAAATAAGCCAGTTTGTTTATTTGGGGACAAATGGAATACAGATGAAGAAATTTTTATACACTTGATGAAAGAAATGTGTCCAAGTGCAATTATTATTTCGATCGTTGAAAGCAAGGCCCACTGCCATCAATGCCAACACATGAACCGTTGCATTCTCTGTGTTGAAAGCTAAGCCCTTGTTTGAAATGAACTCTTAAGATTTTTCCCTTTCTTCAAGAAGGCCTTCCAATTTTCAGGTTTTTCTCCTTAAAAAAATACTTAATATTTATTAGCTAACCAATGATTTAGAGAAAATAGACTTTTCAAGAGGAAAGGGAAAAAATCACACTCACAGATTATTGGTGGTAATTTGTTGTATGGCATAGCAGTTCACTGGTTGTATACCAATGATGGTTTTCTGAGGTGTGGGAGATGAACTAAAATCTTTCTTAACAGAAAGAGAATTAGCATACAAGAAATACACACAAAATAAAAGACATTTCCATGATGATATCTAATATATTTTCATGTAGACTTGAGTATCTATGTCATCTTTGAAAATTAGTTTTGCTTGTTTTACCTAGCATATTAAAGTTGGGGTGTGTGTGTGTGTGGTTAGTGGCAGATACAGGTGGGGGCAGGGTAATATAGAAACTAATAGTGGCTTAATTGAATGAAATGACTAGAAGATAGCTTTCTAAATCCTATTTCAAAACTGGACCATCCAATTTCACTCTTAGATTTGATTCCCCCATCCAAGTGCTAGAATTTGACCAGTAGTTGTAAAAAATACAGACACTGTGGTGGTTGCATTTTCTTAATGAAGGTAACATTTGAGTTACCAAAGAGTTTACCTAACCGTTTTGTACATAAAAGTAAGAGGTATTCTTTTATGATAAAAATCTATTTTAGGATTCTCATTCATTTAATGTGTACATTTAGTTATTTGGCATTAAAAGTAAACTCAACTTGAACAAACGAAAATTATTTTGTATTTGCTAAAAGATAATTATGAGATGTTTTAATGGGAAGATTAAAATTTTTCTTTAAGAAGAATATTTTTCTTACTATACTGTATTCTGTGGCAACTTTATGATTTTTTACCAATAATCTCGGGAATATATGCAATGGACCAGGGACAAATCCTTACCCAGGATGTGGGAGCGGGGTTGAGGGGGGTGCTGTGGGGAATGGTTCAAAGTAGATTAGATAAATTTATGGGTCTGCCAAATTCTCATAATGGGTTCAAGGACTGTGACACACAGTGTTATATTTTGCTGGCCTGTTACTTAGTAAAACTTCAGAATGGAGCCAGATTTGCAACACATGATGTTAATGGTGGAGAGTGTCCAGGTTCTTGGCCACTTGAACAAAGAATTGGACAAAACGCACAAACAAAGCAAGAAGGGCACAAAGGGATTTCTTGAAAATGAAAGTACACTCCACAGTGTGGGAGCAGGCCCGAGCATAGGAGCTCAAAAAGCTCCATTACAGAATTTTTGGGAGTTTAAATACCCCCTAGAGGATTCCATTGTTTATTTGGGATACGCCTTACGTAAATGGAGAGGATGAAGTAAAGTGACAAAGTCATCTACTTGGCCTGCGCCCTGTGGAGAGGATATTTCCTGTCATAGCAGAATCAGCCGTATGTTCCCTGTCTCCAGACCCTATTTTCCTGCTTCAGTGGAATGACTTCAACTTTAGTTATATGGTTTTGTTTTCCTGATGTTTGCAAAGTTACCTCTGTCTTAACTAGGATAGGTTCATCTTTTTTTGATGTTCCAGCTTTTTTACACAGTTCCAGCTATTCATTATTGCATCTTTCAAACAAACATGAAAGTACTCCTGGGTTTCAGATCAGGAATTATTAAAAATGATTTGCAGCAAATGAGGTTGCTTTAAATCCAGTTCAGTATCATACACTTCTTCTACTTCATTCTTTGTAAAAATTAGTCTTTCTAAAGCTTTCCTTCAATTTCAATTCAATATTTCTCACCTTTTCTTGATACATAATATATATTGCTAACCTTTTAAAAAACAGTACACATTTATCTCACCCATTTCCCTAATTCCTATGTCTAGACTAAAGGGCAGATCCTCCATATTAAGTTAGTTTTGAAAAAGTAAAATAAATTTATTTTCTCTTGTGACCAAAATAGTTTAGATTTTCAACCAGCGCATCAAGTGAACTTTCGAATAACCAAATTCACATTGAACTATTTTTTAGATGGAAAGTTATAATCAATGAAAATCCAGTAAAATGCATATATAAGTCTTTCAAATGTCAAAAGAAAATACCTGAACTAAGCTTTGGAATACTAAGCATTTAAAACATTCTCCACTGAAGGCATCCAATTTTTATTAAAATTTGCTTATGTGAGATCATTTAATCCATTTCTAAATTGGGAGTTATTTTGTCTGGATTGCATTGGTCAATATTACCTTTATAATATTGCACTGTATGAAAGTTTACTTGCCCCATATGAAATTTCCAGTATTTGATGGTTTTTGACCTACAAAAGCAGCAAGTTTCACTTGGTTCAAACTAAAACTGCTTTTCTTAAGCTCCTTTGAGGATTAAAGCATAGGAGAATAGGACAGAAGGAAGCTTCAGAATCCAGACCAAATTTTACTACTCATCCTCCACCCTTTCTTTTGTCATCTTCTCCCAACCTTTTATTTGCTTCCAGTCTTTGTGTTGCAGAATGTTCAGGGCTCTTGGATTGTTGAATTTGTATTGCTGTTTCAAAATCAATGGTTTTCCATCTGCTGCTTATATGCAGACAACTATGAGAGAATCATGGAACCTTTGGGCTTAAACCTAAAGACTGAATTAAGGGCATTCAGATTTCACCACTTTTTCAATTAAAGAATGCCTCTACAGCAGAGGTCAGCAAACTTTTTTTGTAAAGACCAGAAAGTAAATATTTCAGGCTTTGCAGGCCACGTGATCTCTGTTGCAACTCCTGGATTCTACAGTTTTCAGGCAAATGCAGCCATAGAAATCATGTAAATAAATAGACATGCCTGTGTTCCAATAAAACATTATTTTTGGACACTGAAATTTGAATTTCCCATACTTGTCACATGTCATGAACTATTCTTCTTCTTTTGATTTTTCCCCTATTCATTTAAAAATGTAAATTCTTCTTGTCTCATGGGCCACACAAAACAGGCAGCCAGATGGATTTGGTCTTCACGTCATCTTTACCAGCCTCTACGTCACAGCATCACTGACATGGGTCATCTGACGTCATCACAAACACCTCTGTTGATGGGGAGTTGATTACACACAAGTCAGCAAATTCCCGATACTTCATTTGCATTTATTAGAAATGTAGTAGAACCATATTATATGTGTTATTTTTTATCAAAAGAAAAAGAAGGCCCCCAATAATATTTTTGCAGTAACATGATTATTATTACTTTTTTCTAAATCAGCTCTTATAGGCAATATTTTCTTCCAAACCACTTTCTATGTATATTTTTCGATTATCTGCACTGCAATTGTAATATATATTTTGACTACTACCTTTGTCAAATAATACAGCATCATAGCATTTTGTATATAAAGCATGTAGTTTTATAACTAGAATTTTAGATGTCATGCATAAAGAAACCTCATTTGAGTGATTATTCCATGTCGTTCTTGGCTTTTACCAAATTTTAGACATTTAGGTTGCTTTCACTTGTTTCACTGACGATTACCCTTGTGCATATTGTTAAATTTCCAACATTTATATTCATTCCTTTGGGAAGAATTCCAGAAGTGGAATTACTAATTCTGAGTATATAATCATCATAATCTTTGTTGAATTTACTAAAATATTATGGTCCCTGTATAACTGGGGACAATATACATTAAGTCCTTTATGTGGGACAGGCAATGTGCTAAACACTTTAAATACATTATTACATCGAATCCCCACAATAGTTATATAAAAATATAGGTCATTATCCCTGCTTGTAGAGGTAGAAACATGACTGACATTAACAGTTCAAATTAGAACTTAGGTCTATCTGACTCCAAAGCCTGTCGGGAGGCATTTTATCACCTCTTACCGTTTATAAATTTGCAATGCTAATACACCCATAAGGTAGAATGCTACTTTAATTTTTTTTCCTTCTCTCTTTCTTTATCAGGTGAAATTCAACTGAAGTTTTAAGTCTTATTTTAACATTAAATCTGCCACAAATTATTCCTCAAGCCCAACAAGGCAGAATCTTTTGGTCATTCCTCTGTGCTCCCACCTATTAGAAGTAAGGGCTTATTCCAGTGTATTATTTTTAGCATCTTGAGGAAGGTACTGTGGTACATTTATGCTGTGTCCCCCTGAGGTATCACAAAGCTTTGTACAAAGTCAGAGACCAATGCATGTCCACCAAATATTACTACAGTGGGTCAAGATCTGCTTCTGGAAGCTTCATTTCATTGGTGTACATTCTTTTTCTCTGCTATAAGTCCAGTAAATCAAATACTTTGGTCTTGTCCTTATTTTGTCATCTTTGTTCTCTTTTCTGGTACTTATTTCACCTCTCACCACCCTATTGCCCTGAAAATATCATTTTTGTGTACTTAGCCTCCCTCAGAATGTGTTCCTGGCCCAACTCTCTCACCAGCAGACAGCATGAGGCTGACCAAGGCCTCCATCCTCACATATTAGACTCTGTCTACTTAGGAAAACTAGAGACTGAAAATGAGATCAGGACCACTCTTGTAGAAATTAGAAACCTTAGCAAACCACAAATGGCACAGATTTTAACTGGCAGATTATTTCTTATTAAAATATTTTAAAATAGGTCTAGTTGTAAGTTGACTCAGATCTGGAAAGGCATGTGATAAAGCTATTTTCATTGGGGGTTCTAAGTCTAAACATGTGGCTCTGTGGAGAATTAACCTGCTTTGCTGTCGTCTCAACATCATTATCATCATGATCATCACATTGTTGTAGTTTCCAGTCACCTCTTAGGCACTAATTGAACAGTTAAGGTTGCATCACTGTTGTTGGTGCTGCTTAGGTAGTATTTTCACCTCTTTACATATTGTGGATCGTTTTCTTACTGACTCTCTGGCCTCTTTATTCTACACATCTTGGATAGGATGTGATTTATAAAAAGGAATATACAAATTATGCCCCCAAAATGTAGAAATTTAACAATCTGATGTTATATAAAAAATGTTGATAATTCAACTTCGTCCTAGAAAAATTATATTCAAGTTATAATCTCACTACCCGGAAACTTTTGATTGAGTTTTGTCAGAAATATAAACAGTATACAAGTCATGGTATATATCCAGCTATATTTCAACCATCACTGTGTTCTTCAAATTCTAGAAATCTCTATGTGTAAATATCAATAATTTTTATATGAGGAGTTTATTACAATTCTGAAATTAAAATATATTGTATCTGAAACTTCATGGTTTGTTAATCACGTATGTATTATGTGGGGAAGATACTTGTATAAAATACTATTCGTTTCCTTCAATTAGTATAGAATAAAAACATTTATAGAATTAAAATGCATAAATTTAGAATATAATCTTAGAGAATGTTATTTTTATTTGGCATAGGTTTTTTTCATATATTAGATAATTTGTAATTGGATAAGACAATCTTCAGTTAAATAAAATACTATAGCTGTATTCTTTACCACAATAGGAATCAACTCTTACTTAGTAACAAGCTGTATGTTTGCTAATGAGATTACATAATGCAATTTAACTTTATGTTCCGCTTACCTTTATGCTGAACAAAACTGTTTGAATTTACAAAAAAATTGGGGAAAAATTGCTCTGCTAATAAGCACAGTATGATGAATAATGAATGTTGGAATGTTATTATAGAATAAAGCCACAAGCTATGATATATCTTGCTGCTAAATTATTTAAAATGCTGTCTGATAATTATATACTTGTTTTAAATCTACATCTGTACATGTTAAAATTGAAATCAGAGTTTCTAATCAATACTAATTTTTCCTTCTTGGTTGGGTGGGAGGAGAATGTTCATGATAGAAAATATGTTTTACAGTTAGAATGTTAAAAGAAAATCATATTTAAATTAATAGATGTTTGTTTAGGGCAAGTGTTACTCCAGGGCAGGGATTACTGAGGAAATTTTAGAACACTGAAGTAAGACTATGATGACTAATGGAATTATTACCCTGATGTATTCTGTGGAAAGAATTAAGGGGGAAAATACATTTTATCAATAAGGAAACAAAATATGAATTGCACATTTAACACTTCATTAAATGTGTAGATTGCTGTGAAATCTGGTGAGAAAGTTAAGGATAGTGTGATGCCATAAAACGATCTTCCAACACACGTTCATTTGTTCTATCCATGACAAAATGAGAAAAATTAGAAAAGAGCCAGAGAGCCAGAGTTAGTTAGACATGAAAAATGGGACATTGGAAACGAAAGCAAATCGCTGGGGATACATATTTCCAAAGGTAAACTAGGGACCACTGTAACCACTCTGAAATATAAAATATCATTTCTGTAAACTGTGAAATACTGTAAGCTGCATTTAATAGTGAAAATTACGTTAAATATTATAGCAATGCCAAATGAAGTGATGGGCCACTGCTTGTTTCTTGCATTTTTGATCCAAGTGCACATTTCTTATTGCTGTCTTCCCATTCAGATTCACAAGTGGTCAGACAACCTCTATCTCAGATATATTATGTAAACTTCCAATCATATGCATATCTTTGGCAGTTTTGATTTGAATTCATGATTCTACAGTCTCTGTTCCCCAGGATTATTTAACTTATTAAAATGATACTTGTAAAATCTATTTTTAATATTTGTGAAAGTCAAAACTCTCCTTTGTAATTTGCATATTTAACTCTTTTTTCAAATATAATAAAATGTAATACTAACTGAGCAGCTATTAGGTGCTTGACACTGTGGTTAATAGTTTTACATGTATTTTTTTAAATATTAATAATAAATCTGTTTTGGGTACATATTTTACTGATAAATTACAAACCAGAGAAGTTAAGTAACTTCCCTTGAGTTTTATACCTACTGCTTGTAATTCTATAAACCTCACTCTGTACTTAATTCTATTAGTGAAAAGACATTCAATTTTTATAAAATGATTTATTGGAGGCTTTGAGGATCCACTCAGTGATAAACACCCTGAAGCTCTGTGCAAATGCTATTTTGAGAAAGAACACAATGTAAAGATTCCCTTCTAAGTGCCTAACAGCAATGTTGTATTTTGGAAGTTGTAAGTGAACTTATTCAATTGTTTCTTCTCTAGTTGTTGTTATCCAATTGCTGCATGAGTTTTAACCAACTGAGTGACTGATTTTAAAATTTTCAGTTTTCAGGTTGGCTTGCATATAAACTAAATCTAAGAGATTGCTTGAGAAACTGAAGGCTGATGGCCTAAATGCCCTTAGCTGGTCACAGTTGTGATGCTCAGTGTTAATTTTACTGTAATAGATATAGAAATAGAAATAAAAGTACTTTTAACCATTATATATTGTTAACTCATTAACCAGTTAGCTTTTTTTTTCTTACAGAATTGTGGTATCTGATAGCAATGTAAGCAAATATAATTTCTCAAAAGGAGAACCAGAATTTATGTAGATGCATAGATAATAACCCCATAATCACCACTTCTCACAATCAAAATCTTCTTGCCTGAGAAAAACTGTTGTTTTAAATGGAGAACATAAAATTTCATTAAGATACAGATTTTTTTTTCAGCTGATTCTTCCTTATTTCTGTAAAATTCAGTAGTCTAGAAAATCTTTATCTTGGAAAACATGTAGTAAACATGATTGACCATATTAGCTTTGCTCCACCATTAGGCCATTATACTGAAACTCTTAGCTGTCAGATTCAATTCAGACTTTAATTAAATTGCCCTGTGGTCTGACCCGAAAGACTGAATGTCACAGGACTTCTCAGGAATTAACATGATGGTTATTGCTGAAGTAGATGGAAGGAATGGAAAATCATTTAAAACTAGTTAGTGTAAAAGCCCTATTTTGGGTATTTCCCATGTTTTGCGAGCATCAGCTCTTTCTGACCTTTAGCCTTCCAAAAATCATTCTAACCATTTTATCTCCCTTTTGCATGCACATCTTTGCCAAATGCCCCTCCTTCCATATTCGGTATTCAGTCATTTTCTTGTGAATTCTAGAACAACCAAAAATAGTTCTTGTATGTCTACTAGGTGCTTTAACACCTATGCTGGACACATCATGAGCAAAACAGGCATTGCATCCGCCCTCAAGAAGCTTATATTCCACCATGGGAGACAGGTTCATCAACACAGTCTTTGCATATGTCATAACAAGTTGCTCTAAGTGCTACAAAAATGTATGTGCAATATGCAAATACGTTGGAGGGTGCTGGGAAAATATGCAACAGAGGATCTTATACAAGCTTTTCTAGGAAATTGACATTTGAGTTGAGATCTAAATGAGGCACAGAAATTCATTGGGTGAAGTGAGGGATGGTGGAGGATTGAGTGCTGGTGATCCCAAACTGGGGAACAATATAGACAAGACCTACAAAAGGAAGAGGCAAGGCTTTCAGAAACTGAAGGATGGGTTTTAGGGCTAGATCAGTGAAGCAGAGTGGGGGTGTGAAGGGAGCTGGAGAGATGAACAGCAGCAGTTCCCAGAGGCCCTGCAAGTCATTCTAAGGCCTCAAATCTGAGCTCATTAGAAAATTCTATGTGCAACCAGCCTTATTAGGGTCATTTAATGCCTTCTTAGTTTATTCCTCTTGAAATAATTTAAGGATGCCTAGTTGTAATGGGTTTTTAAGTAGGAATGCTCTTTCTTGTGAAGTCATTTTCTGTTTTAGAATTTCTGCCAATTAGGTCATAGCTATTTTTCCTTTGGTTTTGTTTCATTCTTTCTATTTCTTCCATCTTTTCTGCTTTTGAAAATAATTTTCATGTCTATTCACAGTCTTCATCTCTCCCCTCTGTGATTACGGCACTTCAATGTGTCACGGTCCTTTTCTCCACATTTTCTTGCTATATCCATCTCATCTTCCAGTTCTTGCTTCTTGACTGGAATTAAGTCCTGAGTAGTCATTTTTCTCATTGCTTTCTTTACTTTCTGGATGATGGAATCATCAGTGAGGCACATCAGGAACATATCAGATGATCGGCTCTCAGCTGAATCACACTTTGAACAGATGCACAGGTAATTGAAGCTTCCCGTCCCTGAAGTGCCTTCCCTGTATGCCATTTTTTAATATTTTACAGAAAAGATTGTCCCACAGTTTTCCTTCATGCGATTGGTTTGTATTCCATTCCTGTAATAACACTTTCGTTTTTCTTTTCTTTTGTTCTTAAACAATTGCTTTGTATTGTGTCTTCTTTTAAAACACTTTTAGATTTAACTTTATTATTTAATACATGTTCAATCTCTAGAACACTACAACTAATGATTCTAACTAATAGAACAATTAAGCACAGTGTAACAAAACCATAATTTGTAAATATTTAATATTTTCTGAGAAGCATTTCCAAGTTAATGAAAAACTGTATACATAATAAACAGGCAAATACTAGTTAGTTTCAAGTTCTATCAGGTTCATAGTCAGCAATTTCAGTTTTGTGGGGTTCTTCAAAATATTTTGTTAAATCTACAACATTGTTTTCTATGGCAAGGAAAAGGACTGGAAAATTTGCCCCCTGCTTGTTGAACTCTCTACAGTCTTATGATACCACTTGGCATTACTTAGTGTGTGGGTTATTTAAGATAATCAGTTATTTGTTCAGTGAGATAACATTGCTCTGTAAGAGGGTCCTACAAGACTGGGAGAGGAGCTCAGTGATCAGATGTTCAATCAGATCTTCTTGCATTTCCCTTAGTAATGATACTGTGGGCCAGGCACGGTGGCTCATGCCTGTAATCCCAGCACTTTGGGAAGCTAAGGCAGGTGGATCACCTGAGGTCAGGAGTTCGAGACCAGCCTGGTCAACATAGTGAAACTCCATCTCTACAAAAAATACAAAAATTAGCCAGGTGTGTGTGGTGGCACATGCCTGTAGTCCCAGCTACTTTGGAGGCTGAGGCAGGAGAATAGCTTGAACCCAGAAGGCGGAGGTTGCAGTGAGCTGAGATCTTGCCACTGCACTCTAGCCTGGGCAACAGAGCGAGACTCCATCTCAAAAAAATATATATATATAAGATGCTATCATCATAATCATTCTCATTTTTAAATATTCCTCCAAACATAAAATATCCTGACTGTTTTAACTACTTTTAATATATCTTGTAACTTTTTTAAACCTGGAAATTTAAAACTAATGGTAAGTCACTCTATTATCAAAGCAGTAATCTAAAATTATCCAGGAAGATAATCTTTTACCTGAGATCTGGCACATAATAATTTGCTGATCTGCCAAAGATGTATGGATTTTACTGAAATAATAGTTTCATGAGGTTAGGAGTTTTATTTTGTTATCCTTTTTGCAAAATAGTACCTTTTTTTTTCACAGATAATTTCTTCTCCCATTAACATCATGGTAGATAACTCAGTTGATGGTGACTGTCATAATGCTGTTTAAGTTCTAAGGGCACTCTAAGCGTCATCTTGGCTCTGACACTGCCAAGTATGACTTGGATTTTCTTTGCTTGGAAAGTTCTTGCATGGTGCTCTCTCACCACATATTCCCATCCCCTGAAATTGCATGTTTTCATTTTCTTAGCAACTTTTTCTTTATTGGTACTCATCTTATAGGTCTTCCCATTTGTTGGGTTTGATATTTGGCTCAATATTGTCACTAAAGCAACACCACCAGCGATTTTCCAGGCCAAAGTATTACATTAAACAAACAGTTCCATAGAATACACTCTCATGGTGCTGTAGTTGCTTTCATTACTAAGTCTGGTTCCTGGAGCACCGAGCATTAGACCTTAACCATGCCATCTCAACACAGATTTGGACCACTCGCATCTCCAAAGTGTACACACAGACACAGTGCTTCTTTTATACTACCATTGACTAACTTGACACATGAGTTCCCAGAGATAAGCACATCATATACAAGAGAAAATGGAGTTTGTGGGTAATCTTTTTTAGTTCACAACAGTGTATGAAACAAATACATTATGCATCTGCCTACAGGGAGCATGTGCTGATGTAGGAAGACACACATTGAACAAGTAACTGCAAGTTATTGAGCGTATACAAGGAGAGGTTGCGTGAGGATATGTGAATTCAGGAGGAAGGAACCTCACCTGTTGATGAACTTAACTTTTCTTCAGAGGAAGAGATATTTTAAAGAGACATGAGGAGAGAAATTCCAGCTAACCAGATAAAAGGACTAGGGGTTGAGAGGCAGAGACAATAGTATGGGTGAGTTCAAAAAACCAGAATGTGGTCTTCTACACAAGCTGGAGATTTTAAATTCACAATTTTTGCATGTATTTTGCATACTAACATAAGACTTCTTGTAAGCATTTCTTTGGTTTTCACCCCGGGATACTATTTTTGCCTAGGATTTTTGAGAAGGTAGCAAAACATTTCTATAATGCCTCAACTCTCTATAGTGAGTACATTACCTAACTGGAGTGAGACAGTCCACAGATAATACAAACTTTGCAAGCTGGAAAGCACTTTCCTCTTATTTTATCATGGAAATTAGGTATTTCATTGTGACAGTTACATGAGGCATTATGCTGAGCTGTTGCTAGGAGCAGTTAGTGTTATCTTTTTGGGCTCTAAAAGCACAGAAAACATTTGGGGGAAAGTGGAGCTATTTTGGAAAGCACAAACAATCTGGATTGGTCATTGATTTTCTTATGAATCTCATTTGACTGTTCCAGATAAATACAAAATATTTGGAGAATAAAAGAGTACAGATTCATACGTATCACTGAAAACTGTTCATCTTAAAGTTCATGTTCTTTGTTGTCATCATTTTCTTGTAATGCTGGCAGAATCCAGATGCTCAGGTCAGATAAGACCATAAGTGAGAAATAAATTGTGGTGACATTTGAGTTGACAGACATAATTCTGACACGTAGAAATTATTGAGAACAAAACAAAAATCGAAACTCACAAATGAGAGCTTAAAATGAGGTTATGCTGTCTACTTCAGAATTATTTTATCACACACCCTGTATTTTTATGCCAAATGTGCCTGGGTTTATGCAATTAAGGACACAAAAGAGAAAGATAAGTTCTTTGAGGCTTTCCAGGAGCCAAAGTCTGGCAACTGTAGGTGCATCTCTTTCAGACTGAACACATGCTAGAGATCAGTTTTAACAACACTTTTTGGAAGGATTTACTCAAATAAGTGATACTCCCTAAAATACGAGACTAGCTTTTGATCTTTTTTTTTCATTTAAATTTTTTTTCATTTTTAAATTTTTTTTGTAGAGATGGGGGGGTCTCGTTATGTTGCCCGGTCTGGTCTTGAACTCTTGGCCTCAAGTGATGCTCCCACCTGAGCCTCCCAAAGTGCTGGGGTTACAGGCATGAACAAACTTTGCCCTGCTTAGGTTTTAATTCTTAATGGTCATCAGGATTATTCAGATAGAGCTTCCTATTCCCTCATACTTTCCTAGAAATCAACAAGGCACAGAAGCCCTACAATTTGCCTTGCTGCTCTACATTAAACTGGCTTCAGATATTGCCAATGTTCTCCCAGTCTGCAGGGTCCCTAGAAATCCACATTCAATGGTTTCAAATTCTGCAAATGTTGCCTCTGGGAGGGTGGCTCTGATTCCCACTATCACCAGTCCCATTTAAGGATTTTTGGTTTTATAATTTGCACCATTTGGATCTGTTTATGTTTGGCAGAAATAAAATGTATTACTTTGAACAAATATAAGCTTAGCCACCAGAATATTAACTTCAATATCTACATAAATATTTTTCTTCAAAGTAGTTACTTTGGAAAATTACTTTGAATGTTTCTGGAATTCTGCCTTTTAGAAGTGGTGCCAGAGTCAGCTCACAAGCTACACAGTGAAAACACTGTCACTGCTTTATAGTAGAACATTATTTTCCCTATAAATCCAAACAGTGTGCCATTCAACTGGAACACCAAACTATTCAGTACATATGGCACCAAATTATTTTTGTTTCTATATGTTTCTTCTTAAAATCGATCATTCTGAAGTATCAAAGTCTCTCATAGCTTAAATATTAATAAACAACAGACTCTAAGAACAATTTCAAAAAAGTTCTCCAACTTGTTTTAATAACCTCAGATTCTTTACTTGCATAAACATAGCTGGCAAAGTGACTCCTTGAAAAAGACAACACTCATTTAAGTGTTAAGCTATGTTACTTATGTTAAACTTATTAATGAATAAACCTAAGGTCACACAATCATATGTCTTAAAGGCAATGGTTTCAACTTTTTTTCTCACTTACCTTAGCAAGAAAATAGCATACATTTTTTAATGTCTGCCCTGTATCATGCACTTTGCTAAAGATTTTACATAACCATGTTTATTTGTCTCTAAGTTTTTACTGGTAGTCATTTTGCTAAAAATAATGTGGCTAGTCTTAAAGAGATGTTGCATAGAAAAATCATTGTACAAACTCAGCTTAACTTGGCTACAAAGAGTATTTTTCCTTCTAATATTTGATGGTAGTGTTGAGACATTTTACTCCTCTCTCTTTCCTTCCTTGCATCCATCCTGTCCTAATGACAATAGTGACATCTGAGGATGGACTATCAGCTTTCAGCATTTGCAAACTATTTCTTCTGAAACTCTTAGTACCCAGTGTTTTCAAAGCACCATAAAGTTAACTTTCTCTTTTAGCTTTTGTTTTGCTCTTTTGAGTGCATTGACTTTAAAATTAGTTTTATTGTTATTAAAGAAATTATTAAAGCATATTTTTAGAATCCTATTAAACTCAGAAGGTGGAAGGATAAGGCTAGGGAGGAAGGGGGCAAAGGAAAATTATACTGGTTTCAATTTTGAAGACTTGCCTTCCTGAAACAGTCACTGTTAAAATGTTAGTACTTTTAATATTTGCCTCTCTGTGTGTGTGTGTATACACACACACACACACACACACACACATATATATATATATATATTTGGAGTCTTGCTTTGTCATCCAGGCTGGAGTGCAGTGGTACAATCTCAGCACACTGCAACCTGCATCTCCCAGGTTCAAGCTATTCTCCTGTCTCAGCTTCCTGAGTAGCTGGGACTACAGGCATGTGCCACCATGCCTGGCTAATTTTTGTGTTTTTAGTGGAGACGATGTTTCACCCTGTTGGTCAGGCTAGTCTCAAACTCCTGACCTCAAGTGATCTTCACACCTCAGCCTCCCAAAGTGCTAGGATTATAGGCATGAGACATTGTTCTCAGCCTCTATATTCTTAAATAATATTCATGAATAGGCATATCTTTTAGATATTATCTATTGATTTCTATTATGGAAGGTGAATATTTTAAGTTTTCTAGCCTCACACTTTTCTTTCTTCATGTTACTTTTCATTTTCATTTGAGGCATAATTAATATACAATAAAATGCACACACCTGAAGTGTTGAGTTCACTGAATTTTGACAATTTTATATACATTTGTAAATACCATCCAAAATAAGACATAGGGCATTTTTATTCCTGTAGAAAGTTCTCCCATGGTCCTTTACATAAGTTTATTATTCCCTTCTCCCTCATATACACATACACCATTGTCTGATTTCTAACACCATTGCATAGTTTTATCTGTATTTAGATTTCATATAAATGGGAATGAACATTATTTCCTCTTTTTTTCTGGCTTTTTTCTTTACACTAAAATGTTTGAGGTTCATCCATGGCTGTGTGTGTACCAATACTTCATTCTTATTTTTTTGCTGAGTAGTATTCAATTACATAGGCAAGTCCTAATGTATGTATCTACTATCTACTATTTTGTTGATTAATATCTGAACATTTTCTAATTTTTGACTATTAATAAAAGCTGCTACAAACATTCACAGATAGATCTTTCTTAGCACATATGTTTTCATTTCTTTTGGGTAAAAATGTAGGAATAGAATTGTTAGGCCATATAAAAATAGATGTATAACTTTATAAACAGCTAAACCCTAAAATAGTTCTACAACATAACTAAAATAAAATACCATTTTACAATTCTTCCAGAAATGGATGAGAACTGTATTCATCTTCATCAATATTTAGTGTTGGATTTTAGCCACTAGTCTTAAATTTCTTTACGTGTTTCTTGTGTTATCTGTTTCCCTAGGTTCCTTTTTACTTTTTGTTTGTCTGTTTTTCTTGTAGGAAGCATTCCTCAGATTCTAGTGATTGCAGACTACCCATTCATATTTAAAAGTGAATCACTAAAAATATAATTGAAAATTGTGTTAGTAGGCAACATTACTAAATGAGGTTTCACTTTAGAACAACCAGGTGACCATCTGGCCTTTGAGGATGGTCTCCTAAAGAGCAGCATTTTAAAGTCTTTACTCTGGGGTGGCTCTGATTTCCTGGAGAAAAAAAAAAATCCTCTGATCTTTCACTTTGGATCTATAAATGTGGTTCCCAGGTTATAGAGCCCAGTGGATAAAGAGGTATAGGATTTCTGTTCTGTATACAGATTTTATTTCTCTTTTTGTTTGCCATCTCAAAACTCTGTCTTCCTTTTCTATGGATTTGTTGTCTCCAAGTCTAGGGATTTTAAGGTTAAGTTCTCCCCAGGTGATACCTATTCTCTCCTGTCCAGGTAGAGAAAACCCACTAAGTTGATGTACATGGTGGAGATGGGAATAGAGAGAGCAGGGTGTGCCTAACACAAAATTCCAAACAATTGTCTTGTTTTCAGCCCCTGACTTACTCTGGTCTTCTGTATTATCAGGCTGTCCTGGAATCTGTAGGGTGGGTCCTTTTCTTCCCATCCATGTCTTACCTTAGTGTCCTTAGGTTTGTGTTTTTTCAGCTCTGCTGAAAAACTTTCTCTACCTGCCTTCTCTTCATATTCCATAATCCTTGATTATGTGTGTTTTCTACTTTCCTGAAATGTATTGTTTGTTTCTCGATTTCTGTGTTTTGGGGGCTTAATGTGTTTTCAAGTTTTAATTGTACACGGGATGTTCAGATTACCCTATACTTGAGGCTTGAGGGCGATTGAATTAGAGAAAAACTGTATTTGCTGATGAACAGCCAATGTAGTGTTTCTGAAGAGTTAAGCCTAATGGGGCCACTTAGTTCATTTTCAAGAATGCTTAAAAGGCTGCTTTAGAAAATAACACAAAGGAACTTGAGAACCTCAGAATAGGGGTGGCACCCAGACTCTCTTCATCATGAGGGTTTTGAGGGTAAAAAGTTCAAACAAAAGATACATTCACCTTTTAAAATGTAAATGAACTGCAACATCAGCATAATTTTCTTGTACTATCTTTGAAAACAATACAAGCACATTCACAGTTTTTCTTTATTCTCTCAAGAAGGGCTTTGAAAACCCATAATTACAGAATTTATTAAAGAAAAATAACTAATAAATACTGCTGGAGAAGAATATTCAAAAGCCTAAGGATCGCTAGGCAAAATATCTCATTTTTAGATCAAATCTTGGAAAGATGCAAAAGTTGTTAACAACAAAGACAAGTTATAAATTAAGCATATTGGAAACAACAGGAAGGATAAAACCTGACAAATTATTGATGTTGCAGGAGGTAACCAAGGAAGGCTGTGCTCAAATGGCACTTTGATGACCTGGCTTTGTGTGTGATGGTTGACGTGCGTGATCACAGGAAAAATTTCCCACATGTATCAGTAAACATATATAATCAAGAACTTATGACATGCCCGTCACTGTGTAGGCTATAAAGAAATATGAGCACACTCATAATTTCAAACAAGGTTACTTTGGTAGAAAAGACAGTCAAATAAAGAGATGACATAAGGGAATAGATTCTGAGTGCCAACCAAGTGATACAGGCAGTAAGTGTCACCTTAACTCAGAAGAGACAGAGAAAATCATAGGTAGGTAGAGAATGGAGTCAGCACAGCAAAGGCCGAATTTGTCTTGGTTGTAAAAATAAATCGGTGTAAATCAAAATGGATGATTTAAATTTTATAGCCTATAATGGCACTTGGCAAACATGGTATCATTGTCTCTAAGTGATTTTTTTTTTTTTTTTTTTAGCTATATTACCCTTTGGCTAAGGCTAACAGAGATTCTTGCAGTTCATTATTGGTTAGCAGATAGCAAGCTTTTTAGACACTTTTATAGTGAAAGTATGTCTTCTCGCTTTATTTATATACTTATAGAATCATCTTTGATGGCATAATCACCAACTGCCAAATTTGAGGACCTTGTCAGATGGAGACAGATTTCCCAGGGAAAATTTGAAATGGCGGGGAGTCTAACCAGTGATGTGCTGATAAGAAAAACATCCCTGATTTGGAGAATTTGCCAGTTTCTGTGATACAAATAGTCTCACCCTTGCCAATTTCAAGCTACTAACTTGAGGTTATTGAATCCTGACTTGGAAAGAGTTGAGCATGATGAGTCGACCTGAGCTGCTGTAGGCTTGCTCCAGCACACTGCAGAAGCTATCAGACCTTCACATTTCATCTAGAAAGATGTGGGGAAGGATGCTGATCCACGCTTAAGTCCTTCCCCTTTCCATTCTGATCCTCACTTGGTCTTCCAACCATTGTTCTTTTTCAGATATATGGCTCTTGTGACAAGATTATAAAGGTCAAAGATGCTTTATCCCAATATGTACCTTATTCATTTAGGCTGTCAAATATAATTTAGTTTGTTACCCATAGCAGCAATGCCTCATTGCTTGAGCAGGCATGCGGCAGTGATGTGAAGAGCAGGAGAGAGTGGTGTCAGGACCTGAAAGGGTGTGCCCCTGTGATGCAGCTGTTTATTATGACTTGTTCCTGATGCAAACATGTCAGGCCAGGGTTCATCTTCCAAAAATAGTGGTAGCAATTCCAGAGTCCTCCACTGATTTATGGAGAAGAACCCATTATTCTGTAACTCTGAAAGCTATACCAAGAACAGGTTACTCCTGTGAGACTTCATTTCCTTTAATGGATCTGGGACAAAACTTGTAGTCATGTTTACAATCCATGAGTGCCTGCACCACTGGGGTGGCATCCCAATACTAGGATATTTACCTAGAGATATATGAAGTAGAATCATCAAACCATAAGTGAGAATCTAGTTAGAGTTTGTTTAGCCAAAGGCCAAACAAAGCAGAGTGCTGGCCTACTATTAGGGAAGTACTAACTCCCTTCATCTAACTTTCTGCATACTCTAATAGTCTTCTTATCTATCACTTGGCATTGACCGTTTTCTTGTTTTCTGTATTAGCTCCTGCTGCAATGGCAGTTATGAAATCTGACTGAGTTTGTGCCAAGGCACAGCTGTTCTCACTGGTCTTGCAGATGCCCAGCAAGTTGCTGGGAATACCCAGATGAAGCCTAAAGCTGCTCCAGATATAAAACTGTCCACACTAGTACAACTTAAATTTAGTACAAATGCTGTAAGTTTGCAATATCCCTCAGAGATTTTAATGGAAAATCCAAGTACTGTTTTAGTTTTTTTCCTTTTCTTTTGCTGATAACCCCTTTTACAAGATTTAAAGATGAGTCCACAGGGTTGGACTGAGTTCAGTGGTAACACATTCTCTACCCCTTTGCCCTGAGATACTTTCCTAGAATCACACATGTGTGTTTTACTCCTTTCCTGGGAGTGTTCTGGTTTTGATCCTTTAACCTATTCATCAAGGGAGCCCTAAATAATATCATCCACCACTTTCATGGGCCACTCACATTTCATAAAGATTGCAAAAGAGATAAAACAGAAAACTATTACTGGTACATTAGCTACAACTCCATTCTCTTCCTTTTCACTGAACACAGTGAACAGAAAGACTCATTGGCTTGAGAGCCACTGTGCTGAAAGGCTTGTTTATGAGTTCCCAACATCTTCAAATAGGAAACCACTCAAGAGAAGTCCAGGTAAAAGTCAAGGGTTAGTTAAAGCCAGGAGATACAACAATAACGTCAGCTATGAAAAGCTGGGCCAGGTCATACAAAGAAGAATAAAATTTAGAGTTTAGATGTTGGAATTAAGAATGCATGTCAGTTAGGACGGAAAAATAGTTGAGAGGAGAGACCACGAATATTATTGGAGAGCAAGAGACTATTTTTATGAAGTAGCAGCTAGGTTAACGGAGCCAGATGGGGTGGGATATGTGAACTGTCTAGAATTATTTGTTTTCAGTCAGTCATACTCATAACTGCAAAAAGGACAAGTTGAGGCTGTGCCTGTCTTTAGAATGTCTGCATTTTAAATATGTATTTACAGCAAATGATATTTTGCTGTACTGCAGTTTTATTAGAACATCAGCATATGTGTTGACAAGGCAAAGGTATATTAAATATCTTTCTAGAGAGTCAATCCTGATAAAGCAGGACATGCACTTAATTATAGTCATTTAACAGTGGCTTTTCTACTTTAATTATAGTTTTATATAATCTATGCATGACAAGTCTGAATAATAATAAAGTAGGAATTATAGGCTGAATATGGAGAAGGTTTTGGACCCTGCCTGCTTCTGAACTACACTCTCAATCTGGATTATATATAAGCATATATAAATAACATACACGCCTCTCAAGAATGCTGCATTACTAGAGCCTTACACTGTTGTTATTAAGATTTGCTTTCAGGTTATTGGAGATACAGAGATTCACAGAACTGCCTTGAGGGACACATTTTTTTATGTACAAATATAGCTTTTACCTAGCCGGTTGATAGGTCAAAACCCAAAGGCCCAGGGAAATGGTTTATCTCTTAGCTCAGAATTTGAATCTGTGGTGGGAAGACTATAGTTAAAAGAAATTATTTTTTCGACATTGATCAGAAAGTTATTTCCTTATAGTGACTCATTTTGTCCATTCACTTGTACCTAGAGGTTTCAAAAGAGAGACACATTGAACCTGTGGCTAGAGGTGGGGCTTATAGAAGCAAGAGTGACAGTCTTCACCATCAAATGCAGTTGACGTTTGCAAATGACAGGAGACAAACTGGAAATTTTATTCCCTCAATCCCTAGCAGCTGATTCTGACTCGTTCATACCAATATTGTAACTGTTGTCACTCTTCAGAGTCCCTCTGGGACATTAGTACTAGGTTGTCAGTTGTCCTGTAGTTAGGCATCATCTATGACGTGAACACCAATAGGAACCTATAATTGTTAGAAACTCTTATTCATTTGTTTTACTGTGTTGAAATCCACTATATTTGTAATGGATTTTCCAAGTCTCACCATTTGCCAGACACCCTCTCTGCACCCTTGCTTCTCAGCTTATTGGAACAGACTGACGGAAAAACTATGCTGCTCTCTTGGTTTCTAGGGTGGAATTTCAGGGGAGAATGATGGGAGGGGCCAGGTAAGAAAAAAGCCTCCTTCCAGAGATGATATAACTTGGCAGCCTTAAGCTCATGAGATGGAGGTGGGGTCAGGATGAAATAAGAGCATGGGAAATCAGGATTCATCAAACAAATAAATTTTCCATTAATGTTTGTGGATTAAGTATAATAAGGGAAGGAATGCCAGCAAAAAACATGGATATTTTATGCAGGAAAGTCAATAAAATTTGATATTTTCATTTTTACACTCTTTATCCTACATCTGAATATAATTGTCTAGGATTGTAGGAATTATTTTCTGCAAGTGTTGCTGGTAATTCTTCATCCAGTCTTCTTCCAATGTGGGTACAGTTACGAATATTGCCACCTAGGGCTGACAGCTGCTTTCACCTGGACAAGGTTTTATGGTTTCTTTGTCTTTCTCCCCACCCACAAATGTTCTCAAATCTCTTGCATTTATTTATGTTATTTTACTTTGCATGAATGGGGCAAGAAACAGTGTTCAACAATTCAATGATGGCTGAATGGAATAACAGAATTTCATTTCCTAAGGGAACATTTGAGAGTGATTGAATCACCC
The DNA here is from genome assembly GCF_028885625.2 of Pongo pygmaeus. Taxonomy (NCBI): domain Eukaryota; kingdom Metazoa; phylum Chordata; class Mammalia; order Primates; family Hominidae; genus Pongo; species Pongo pygmaeus. The sequence continues at coordinate 68,005,590 of NC_072390.2, forward strand.
TCAATCTACAAGCCACATTTTTGCACTATTTTTCTACTTGACTAATTGATTATGACAGGTGTCACCCAAGCTTTGCAGCTTAGGCTGTCCCCATGCTAAGACAGAGCCATAGCAAGCACTTCTGTTGATGAAATAGAAAAGCTATGCATGGGTATTTTTCCTTATTGATTTTCTAACATATGATGTCAGTTAATTACTGAGAGCCATTCACTGCATACATGTAAGTAGTCATTATAACCATATTTTCAATTGATTTTTCCCTATGAACATAATCAGTTATTTGTTTGAGCTGAACAGAAAGGTAAATATCTGTGGTTGTAAAAATATTGGATGTGTGTGTGTGTGTATGTGTGTATGTATTATATAGGTATATTCTTTACAGGCATGTGATTTTATTTATATACATATATATACACACACACATACACATACATGCATATATACTCACACACATACATACACACTAGATATAATCAATATTATATGCCCATTGGGAATATACTCCCTGTAACATATGTACAGGTGTGTTTGTGTGTTGTGAACAGAGAAAGAACAACACATGTCATGGCCATGCTAACAATTCTGGTTATTATACCAAAAGAGAGATTTCTAAAGTATTGAGCTTTAAGTATATTGCATTTTTAGTTTCACAAGACAATGAAAAAATTAGCCTATCTACCTTTTGTGGAGGGAAAGAAGCCAGATACACCGAAAATTTATTTGTATGAGTCTACTTATATAAAATTCTAGGAGATGACAACCGAATATATAGTAACAGAAAGAAGATCACAGGTTGCTAGGAACTGGACTTATATAAAATTCTAGGAGATGACAACTGAATATATAGTAACAGAAAGAAGATCACAGGTTGCTAGGAACTGGAGGTGGCAGGAGGGATGGACCACAAAGGGTTATGAGGAAACTTTGGGGTTGATAAGGTATCTTGTGTCTCTTGCTTGTGGTGGTGATTTTTTGATTGATGTACCTGTCAGGATTCATCAAATTGTATATGGGCACAGTTTATTGAACAGAAATCATGTCTCAATAAAGTTGTTTTAAAAATGAGGAAATCTATGCCTCAACATTTGAACACTAGTTGGAGAATTACCACAAATTTTCCATGTTCCTAATAATATTAAATCATGTCTACATATGGCATAAACTTCATATTTCTCAGAATATACTCTTGGAATGGAAGTGACCACATCCATGATATATATTGAATGTCCAGGCCCTAAAGGGCCATTTGGAAGACATTTGAGTTTTTTTCTAGTTGACTTGATAATTTCTACTTACCTAGGAAGAGGAGAGCAATAACTAACCTTTGAAAAATTCTCATATTGACCTACATGATAGACTGATATATTCATTTTCAATTAGTATATAACAAATTACTACAAACTTAGCAACTTAACACACATTTATTATTTCACAATTTCCATGTCAGGAGTCCAAGCACAGCTTTGCTGAATTTGAGGTCTCCCCAGGCTCCAATCCAGGTGTTGGCCAAGGTTGAGGTCTCATCAGAGGCTTGACTGGGGAATGATCCACTTCCAGCCTCTCAGATTATTGGCAGAATTCTTCTGCATGTGGCCATAGGTCTGAGTTCCCCAAGTCCTTGCTGACTGATACCTGATGACTATCCTGAGAACTTTGAGGCCACTCAGAGTTCCCGGCCATGTAGGCTTTCCATAGGAAGCTCACAACATGAAAGCTCACTTCTTTGGGATCAGCAGAAGCTCTTCTTTCAGTCTGCTATGACATAGCTTTGTAAAATGTTACTTAACTATGAAGGTAACCACCTTTGCCATGTAATGTAATCTAACCAAGAGAGTAACTGTTTTATAAATTTTGCTATATTGTATTGACTAGAAATCCAACTGTACTGAGTGGAAGTACAGTCATCTTAGATGGCTTGGGCCACTTTAATGCATATCTACCTCAGTTGTTTTATACAGGACCCTTGAAATAAGTAACTGTCTAATAATATATTTAATAAAGAAATATTTGAATAAATTTATATACATGTACTTAATAATTTTAGCAGAATGTCATTCAATTTCGAATAAGCAAGAATAATATTACTTTTTTTTTTTTTTGAGACAAGGTCTCACTCTGTCACCTAGGATGGAGTGCAGTGGCATGATCATGGCTCACTGGAGTTGCTGCCTCCTGGGCTCAAGCAGTCTTCCCACCTCAGACTCCCCAGTAACTTGGACTACTGGTGCATGCCACCATGCCCGGCTAACTGTTTTTTTTTTTTCTTTTTTTTGGTAGAGACAGGATTTTACCATGTTACCCAGGGTGGTCTTAAACTCCTGGGCTCAAGTGATCGGTCCACCTCAGCCTCCCAAAGTGCTGGGATTACAAGCATGAGCCATTGTGCCCAGGGAGTAGTACTTTTAAAATCTGGTCTAATTTATACTGGTTTAATTTTTATAAAAACTCTCAGGACCCTACCTATTGTGTAGTCAGGCAAGTCTCTATATGGTGCACCAGGCCATGAAAGAGTTAATGTGCGTCTCTAATGCTGTCAATTTCCATCTTCCTCGTCAGTAAAATAAGACCTATAATTTGCAAAATGAATCCACATTCTTGAACAGTGACTGCATTAAAAAACCTGAGTATTTTAATAATCGGCTATTCAAATTATCTTATGGTTGCCTACTATTCATAAAGTCAAAAACATAATATAAAATAACATAGATCATAATATTAGTTACAGATGTCAGCTTACTTCTATTTTTCTGAAGAAAAGGTGTTAATGAATTTCTCTAGAATGATTTCTGACATAATTACCAGGATTGTACAATATATCATTTTACATTTATGCCAGCAAATTAGCATCTGTGATTCATACAGTGGTAGCTTTCTTAATTTTATCATGTACAAAATACATGTTGTTTTGATTTTTCAAAATAACTCATGGCTCTCTGCCTTGTAGACTGAAGAGAATTTACAATTTTGTCATTGAATTGGTGAATATTTCAAACAATATGACAGACACTAACAATATACCCTTGGGTTTACAGCAGAATAAGGCTGCTACTCTGATAAGCTACCAAATACTGTAAATGCGTCAATAATTTCAGACTGAAAAATATTACTTTTTTAATTGATGCATTTTTCTCATGACAATTACACGATACTTAGCATGCAATATTCACTTTCTAATACCAGAAAGGCAGCTATAGATGGTGTCAATATAAATTGTTTGTAATATTCTCTGTGTTTGTATGTACTATATATACTATGATTGCATCCAAGAGCTCAGGTTTGCAGACCTTCTCTGCCCTTGTATTTGTGACCTTGGGTGTACTTCTGCACTACCCGATGCCTCTCATAATGCAAAATTACAGTAATATCCACTTAATGTTCATAGGCTGCTTTGTACAATTACAGTTACACAGAGATCACTCAAAACACAGTGATAATACAGTTCCTCATGAAAATAAACCATTACTGGCCAATGTTTGTGACTTTTTCCGGACTAAGCCACTCTCCTGGGGCTGGCAATTTATGGTGCAAAAAGCAGCAGAATGTGATATTTATAATTATGCAGCTTTCTTCTGGGATCAGAAAATCACTGGACCTCATTCCTACCTTAGTGAAAGAGGAAATGGTAATTTATGTTGTGGTATTTGTCTTTAAAATGAGGAAATAGGGGCAAAGGAAGGATAAAGTGTCCAATGTCATGCACTGGTAAAACTGGAATTAGTAGTTACCATCTCATGATCTAATCTCTAGTTGTTTGTTTGGTTGGGTTTTTTTCTTTGTTGGTGTTTGTTTTATCTTGAATATCTTTTTTGTTTAACAAAAACTTATTGTGCAACTGCTATGAGTCAGGCATTCTGTATGTGTTTTATAAATTTTAACTCAGTTGACTCTCAAGCTTAGGAGTTAGCTCCTGCTATTGTCACCCACATTTTATAGGTGAGGAAACTGAGGCACTGAGAGGTGAGGCAATTTGTATGAGGACACATAACTGGTATGTGGCAGAGGCAGTTTGGCTCTGGAATCTACGCTTAACCACTGTTCTTTGCCACCTCTCCTTCTCCTGTGTGACTTGTCTTTATCCTCCAGGTCAGAAACGCATCACATAAGGCCTATTTCCTCCTACCATGATCACTGGTGCTTTTACTCTGTTTACCATATTGAATCAGTCACCAAGGAGGATACAAATAAAGAATGTGAGCTCCAAAAAGGCAGATGGTATTTATCTTGCTTACTGAATCCCCATTACCTGGAACAGTGCCTGATACATGAAAAATATTCAACAGAAATATTTTGCATGAATAAATGATCAGATGAATAGATAGATAAATGGACAGATGTATGAGATAGATATGTACCTTGTTTTAAGGGAGCTTTTAGTTTAAGAAGACAAACCATAATTCAGCTGAATAAAACATTTTATGAATTTTTATTCTTTTCGTATCCTTCAAAGAGGGTTTCTATAAATAAAACTATTTCAGTCTTGGTGAAACAGATTTGCTCAGTTTTAAAATATATATTAGAAAAACATATGTTAAAACCCAAATTAAACAAGCTTTTATCTGCATGGCTCAGTCTCAACTCAGATTAATTTGGTAGAGGTGAAAATGAATTCTTTCACAGAAATTATCTTGCCATATTTTAGGATGATGTTTCCGTATGGGTGGCATTTTTATGAGAGGAAATTGGGAGCAGAATAAAGAATGGAGTTGGGAGAATATTCCAGGTGTCTTCCTCTTAAATACGCCCCCAAATATAATAGATTCTGCACAGAGATTACACACTGGGGTTGGTAGAAAGGATTCGGTAGTTTGTTTTCATATCCTTATCATTTAAATAAAACATTGTCATGTTTATATTTTTTCACTGTAGGTCATTCAATTTCTCTCACACAGCGAAATATGCAGAAGTAGGGACACATTCAGGAAGGGAAACCAGTAATCAAGAGAGAAAAATTGATTCTTGTATAAAGACTAATATGCTGAGGGAAAAAGAGAAGGAAAATGTCAGTGTGTGGTAATATAGGAGCTTTGGGTGATTGATTAAAGATTGGAAAGGCAAGCCCGACAAAGGGAATTTCATCAAAATATATAAAACCAAAAAAGACATGATAGGTGGCTATTGATTTATTCAACAAATTATAGTATCCTTCACCCCAAGAATCTACTCAAACTTTAGAAGAGTTTGTTTTAGGATGAGTTATAAATAATTTCAGATAATAAACTCAGCGAGAAATTTAGAAGTTCCTCAATAAGTCATTAAGATAAGTGATGAGAATTTCAATACACATCCCTAAATTTTGCAGTTGATGTCAGAGTCAGTCAAATGTTTATGAAGCATGAATCCTGGTTAAAAAAAATGTATGTCAGAGAAAAATCTACCATACTCATTGATTATTGAGTTTATAACTAGAGCTTTCTTCATGATTATTATTGAGACAAATGATGATGAAAGTCCCTAGTGACCTCTGTTTCCTGTTTGTTAAAGGGCTAAAAAATAGTGAAGTGATTTGAATATAGGGAATGGGAAAGTAAGAGCACCACTGTGTATGAGTGGGTATCCTCCAAAATAAATTGGGCTATGTTTCTGAGCCAATACGTATGAAACAAAGGGTGGACCAGAATATACGTAAAGTGAAATTTAAAATTATTTATCATAATCATTAATAGTCAAAGATGGGGAAAATCCAGGAAGGCAAAAAAGTTGAAACTGCTAGCGAAATGGGTTTCCCAGATTAGAGAGAATCCTAAATTGCCATAGAGGACACACTAAATTGTCTGGAAGTTATCCTAGGTTTTAGTGATCTGTGATCATTTCACCCTGGACTAGCATGAGGAGTGAACTATGATGTGTAAGATTTTGGAAACACTATTTCAGCTGATTGGATTTTGTGGATTCTTTCAGTGACACATTCCTTTCATCGGAGTCATTGGTATATACTCTTCAGTAATTTTTATGTTTTGTTTTGTAGCTTTCTTGTGGTACATTGTTCTCCTGCTCACTTCTTGCCTCTCTCCTCTTCATGGTTGTGTATTTACAAAAAAGGAAACTTCCCACCTGCAATTTTGAATTGTATTGTCCTGGTTATGATTACTTTTCATTTTCTTGTCATCCTTGATACTGTGACCAGTCTTTCTCAGGGAAGCACACTGAACACCAAGCTACCTGTGGTATGTCCATATGCTCGTGTGCTCTGAAACAAACCGTGTCCAACATGTTGAACTCCTTTCCCTAGGCTCTGCCTAAGTGCAAGCCTTGTGATTTGCTTAGTCCATGCCCTCTGGGAATTTGCTGTGCCCACTGGAGCACAACTGTCTTCCCACCCTGCCACCTTTAATTTTATTAGCTATTAGCTGTTACCTAAGTTGAAAAATGGAATGACACAGGAATGTAGTTGAAATCCAGTGCATTACTCCCTAGGATGAAAAACAAAGTAGACACATAGCCTGACTGGTGCCAGGTGATACAAAAGCATCAGCATGAATCATAAATGCTCTGGTGGATGACACTTCTCAGATTGATGGCTGCAGTCTGAACACTTTGTATCTCAGGCCTGTGTTTGGAAGTTGGGTGGTGCACATTCTTTTCCACCCTTTAGAATTAATCTTTTCACACTGGCTGATAGACGTTAGCTACAAACACAGTAAGAATCCTAAAACTTAACACTGTCATTGTTCCTTTTTTAAAAGAAGTTCTTTACTCAGAAACAAATGATGCACTCCTAATAGATAAACATCCTTTTATTGTATGTCTTCATGGAGTCTACTCTTTTTTAGACAAACACTAGTGCTAACCACATTAGGGCTGATCTTTAACTATAATTTAAGCAACAGTCCCTACCCCTCTTTAAAATAAACATTTTTATATATTGTAGAATAATTTTACATTTACATGAAAATTATAATAATATAGCAGAGCTCCTATATACCCTTTACCCAGTTTTCCACTGTTAACGTCTCACATGACTGTGTATTTCAAAACTAAGAAATCGACATTGCCATATTACCGTGAACTACACTCCAGTCTTTATTTGGGTTTCATTAGGTTTTCCGTTAATATCATTTTTCTGTCTCAGAATCCAATCAAGGGAACCTCCTTGCATTTATTTGTGATGTCTTCCCAGGCTCCTTTTTCTGTAACAGCTTCTATCTTTCCCTTTTTTTCTTGACCTTCACTGTCTTGAAGAGGATTGGTCAGGTATCTCAATCTGGGTATATCCAAAGTTGTTTTCATCATTTAGACTGGTATTGTTTTTGGAAAGAATACCACAGAGGGGAAGTGTACTTCTTGCCACATAATATCAAGGATACATGACAGCCACATGACATCACTGAGGATAACTTTTACCACTCACTAAGTGGTGGCTGAGTTGGCCAGGGTTTTACTCTGAAATTAATATTTTTTCATCTCCATACTCTTTTCTTTGGAAGCAAGCATATCAATCTAGCCCACTCCCCAGCCTCCTCACCTCTTTTTTTAATGGCTGCAATCAACTCTATGAGTAAGGTCTAACATGATTGTACCACATTCTGTGTTAATTATCTAATACAACTCTAGATAGTTAAGAAGGCATTATAGCCAGTGTGCTGACAGCTGTATAGCAGTGCCTCCTCCTTTTGAGAATACAGGTTGATTGCCCGGAAAGAGTTTAAGAATAAAACTCTTACGGCCTCCAGATTTCCTATCCCTTACCTCTACCCAAAAGAATTAGACACCAGAACAGATAGTTTACATGTTTGGCTCATGACATAGCTGGATGGCAGAGAGGGGTGAAGTCACCTCTGGTTCATCTTGAGGATTTTTGTCTTATTTTCTAGTCATCCCTTAGTGAATTTCTTTAGATATCATGTTATGGTTTGTGTTCAGACCCTAGAGCAGCAGGAAACCAGAGACCAGAGTGATTTAGGTTTTGTAACTCTATCTTCATGCTTATTGCAAAGTAGCTGCAGAATCCCAAACTACATGTTACAGTTAGTAATTTTAAAATGTTTCAGGAAGCATGGCATCAAGTTGTGAACTTTACACAGGTAATTTTTTTCTTCTGTCAAAATATTTACTTATGAATGTGTTATATAATTTACTTTTTGCTTTAAGTAGCCACAGGTGTGAGAATGATTGTTTCCATCCCATTTGAAGCTTAACAAATTTTCACACTTTGAAGGTGAAGGCCACAGTGTTTTGTATTCTTATGTTGACATTTATTATAGTGAAATAATTATCTTTGGTGGAATTAATAATTACTTGGAGGATGAAATTACAATAGAATATTCAAAGATATTGAAATGAAAGGTACATATACTGATCCTTTCTATTATCATCTTTTCTAACTGTAGCTTACTTACCACCTTCTTCTCTTTGAATAGTTTGATATGTAACAGCTCTGCATATTAGGAATGTTAATGCTTTTAATAATATGGAAAATTTCTCAGATTGTCATTCATATTTCTATCTCCCTATTATGTTTCCTCATGTAGAAGTTTTTGTTTCAATACAGTCATATTTATCAATATTTCTTTTCATGGGTTCTGGTTTTTACATTTTCTTAGAACTGCCTTCCCATTTCAATAGTGTATTAGTCTGTTCTCATGCTGCCAATAAAGACATACTTGAGACTGGGTACTTTATAAAGGAAAGAGGTTTAATTGACTCACAGTTCCACCTGGTTGGAGAGGCCTGGCAATCATGATGGAAGAGCACGGGACATCTTACATGGCGGCAGGCAAGAGAGAGCTTGTGCAAAGGAATTCCCCCTTATAAAACTGCAAAGCGGGGCTTTGCAGTCCTTAGTGTTGCAGAAATTAAGTGCTGTGACTTGCTGAGGGCTTTGAAGGCTCTTGGTCTGTGTTAACCTAAATTTCTATGAGATAGATAGGATGAGAGGGGAGATAGGTAGAAGCAGGGTGGTAAGAATGGTGAGTGTGGGGAGAAGAGGGATCAGATCTCATGAGACTTATTCAGTATCATGAAAACAGCATGAGAAAGACCTGTCCCCATGATTCAATTGCCTCCCTCCCATGACACATGGGAATTGTGGGAGCTACAATTCAAGATGAGATTTGGGTGGGGACACAGCCAAACCATATCAAATAGCCAATATCTATTCACTTCTGAATTTCCAATATATAGTAAGGTGGTGAAATATTCAAGTCAGGGGCTGGTGCCATTTGTTTTCCTTTATATTTTGAGACTGTACGTAACTGAACTCAAGGTACTTTATGGGCATTATCCACTGTATTTGTGTCTTGATGATCATGTGGGAGAAGAGGGGAGTTTTTTTACAATGTTTTAAGTTTGGAAGAAATTCAGGAACAGGAGATAATATAGTAAGGTCATATCATCAGATTTTATTGCTTTTATCCCTTAATTCTCATCTTTTTCTCTATTATGCTATCTTTAGAACCAGGGTGCTATATGGTCTGAGTGTTTGTGTCCCTCTAAAATTCATGTTGAAACTTAATCCCCATTGTGGTGGTATTAAGTGGTGGGGCCTTTTGGGAGGTGATTAAGCTGTGAGGGCTCTGCTTTTTTTTTTTTTTTTTTTTTTTTTGAGACCGACTCTCACTCTGTCGCCCAGGCTGGAGTGCAGTGGCGCGATCTCAGCTCACTGCAAGCTCCGGCTCCCGGGTTCTCGCCATTCTCCTGCCTCAGCCTCCCGAGTAGCTGGGACTACAGGCGCCTGCCACCACGCCTCGCTAATTTTTTGTATTTTTAGTAGAGACAGGGTTTCACAGTGTTAGCTAGGACAGTCTCGATCTCCTGGCCTTGTGAGCCGCTCACCTCGGCCTCCCAAAGTGCTGGGATTACAGGCATGAGCCACCACACCCAGCCGAGGGCTCTGCTTTTATGAGTGGGATTCATGTCCTAAAATGCACTGAAGGGAGCTGTCTTGCCCCTTCTACCTTATGAAGACGCAGCAACAGGTGTCATCTATGAAGCCTTTTCCAGACATCGACTCTGACGGTGCCTTAATCTTGGACTTCCTAGCCTCCAGAATTGTGAGAAATATATTGCTGCTGTTGATAGATTACCCAGTCTAGGATATTATTATAGCAGCCCAGGTGGACTAAGATGCAGCTATTACTTTCGGAACTGGATAGTGAATCTGTCATTTAATTCCAAATTCTGTCCCAAATTTGGATGAATTGTCTTCAAAGAAAAAACAAGGGAGAAGAAGAGAGAAAGAAATAAATAGAAAAAGAAGAAGGAAAATAGAGAGATGGAAGCTATTGTTGCTTCATAGCATGATAGAGCCTTAGTGGTGATTTTAGGGACTGATGTACCTGCACCTAGAAGGTATTTAACCAGCTGCTAACTGGAAGAGAATATAGTCCTTTGTACTGCTATAACAAAATACCACAGACTGGGCCAGGCACAGTGGCTCACGGCTGTAATCCTGGCACTTTGGGAGGCTGAGATGGATGGGTCACTTGAGACCAGGAGTTTGACCAGCCTGGCCAACATGATGAAACCTCATCTCTACTAAAAATGCAAAAATTAGCTGGGCATGGTGGCACACACCGGTAATCCCAGCTCCTTGGGAGGCTGAGTCTTGAACCTGGGAGGCAGAGGTTGCAGTGAGCCAAAATCATGCCACTGTACTCTAGCGTGGGTGACAGAACAAGACTGTGTCTTCAAAAAATAAAAATAAAATAAAACATCACAGACTGGGTGATTTATGAAAAACAGAAATTTATTTCTTACAGTTCTGGAGGCTGGGAGCACAAGGTGAAAGCATCAGCAGGTGTGGTTGTCTGGTGAGGGCTGCTGTCTGCTTCTGGGATGGCACCTTGTGGCTGCATCCTCCATGGAGCAGGAAGTTGGTGTCCTCACATGATACAAGGAATGGAAGGGGCAAAAACTGGGGCAAACTGTTTGTCAAGTCCTTTTATAAGAGCAATGGATCCTATTTATGAGGGCACAGCCCTGATGACTCAATCACATCTGAAAGGCCATACATCCCAATACTGTTGCATTGGAGATTAAATTTCAACCTGAAGGGTATAGGGACAAAAACACTCAACTCATAGCAAGCCTTGTCTACAAAGCCAATTCTATAATTCTTTTTACTTTATTCAAGAAAAAAAAGGTCACTGATCATACATACCACTTACATCTTTACGAGAATTAGTAAACATGGGAATACCTGCCAAGCATATGCTTTGCCTCAGCTACAATAGCAACAAGGAATTAAACTTAAAATAGATACATTTGTTATGGTGGACGAACATCTGTATCCTATGTTTTAGTATTCCACATGTGCTGTTTTTTAGTTTGAATTAATAGATATATTGATCAACCATAATTCAAATCAATATAGATCTTTAGGTAAATAATACATTTAATGATTTTTTAAAATTAAACAAGACTTTTAAAAAGACCCATCTTTTCTGGAGGAATTAATATTGTTCTATTTAGAGTGACCAGGGGGAATACTGACTTTGATGCACAGCTACAATTTATGATTATATAATGTGTTTATTAATCATCTCTGGTGGTTATTGTTTTTATTGTCCTACTTTATAGATTTAAAATGTGAGTACTAGGTTCAGGTCAATATGCCTCTTCTATGGTTGATAGCTTAGATATCATTTTTTTCACTGCAATACATAAAGAAAAAGAATGAGCTACATGAGTGATGACTCAGCTGTGGTTGCAAGTACTACATGCTCACCATCCTCCTTCTCAGAAAGAGGACTAGAATAGAAGTAGTAGGGCCTTTTTCTTTCTCTCTCTCTCAGAAATATAGAGGCCCAGATGGTCAAACCTAAAAACAAAAAGGAATCTAAGGAAACATGCTTCGTATACATATTATGCCCCCTTTTGTTTTGCAGGGACTTCATAACAGTGGCATAATACTCTACGTCTATAAACTTAATTGGAATAACTAATAATTTATCTTAGTTTTATACCCTCTTTTATTTGCTTCTTTTTTATTTCCCTTTAATTTGTTTCCGTGGGTATAATATTTAGGGATGGGTAGCAAGGGGTTAGAGCCAAATGCACTGCACACAAATGCTTAATAAACCTCCATGCCATACACAGCCAGTACATTCTTGGCCTGTGGTGCCACCTCACACACCTGTTATTATCCTGTCTATCTGAAACATAGTGTTTAGTGAACCTGTCATTCTGCAACTCTGATTCTCAGATAATTTTTTTTAGACTGAAATGAACATATCCTAGAAATGAGCATTTCCACAGCTATCCTGACACCATATCCTTGAGTAAATTATTTTAAAATTTATTGTAAGTCCTATAGGGAGAGTTGGAAGCTTGCCATCAAGTATGATTGGAGCCATTTTAATGAGTTGCCTAGTATCCTACAATGGTAAAAGGAGCTCTTAAAATGACCTGCATTACTAAAGAGAGTAGCTTAAACCTTTAGCTCTTCTTACTTAAGTTGTATTATCTTCCATGTATCTTTACTTGAGTCCCTCACTGGAAACATTTAGTTGTTTAATACATACATACAAAACTAAACTCCCTAGCATTGATAAAAGTATTTTTTTCCTTAACAACACAACTTGTCAGCTATTTTACTTTAGTAGTGTCTCATAACCAAAGGAAATTACAAGGAGAAAGCACTGCTTCTTAAAGCCTGACATACTGATCTATATCAGCAATGCATGTGTTCTTTAGACGTTCTTCACCGGCAGAGGACAGGATTGCCTGCCAGCCTGGGACAAAGCACCATATGGCTGGGATGAGGGGAAGGATGGTGATGCACATGAAGGGCGGGAGGGGAGCTGTCACAGCCTGTCAGTCTTTATCCCCAGAGGAAACTCTGGTGACAAGGGAGTGACTGAAATGGCACGTTTGGGGTCTCTGGGCATGGAGAATGGATAAACAATGACTGGGAATTCAATGACATAAACTCAAGGGAAAGGGTAGAAACAAAGCGAGCTGCAATTGGGTAGAAGCATAACTCTCCTGTAGTTGGGGAAAGATGCCAGGAAGAGACATTGATGAGAAAGATGATTAAAGGTAGCCTCACAAAGCCTTGGAATAGTGACAGATGGAAAGGGTGCAATGATTAGTAAGAAAATACAAAGAGAAAAAAGAGACCCGAAATGAAATAAACTCTTACAGGAGCAGAAATATGGGACAATAAAATTTTTAAAAAAGAAAATGAATGATGGATTTTTCTCTGCAACCTGAAAAGTTAAGTAGAGAAGGATGTTGAAGTGGCGACGTACTTTCTTTCCACAGAAGAAGCACTCTTGTCCTCAACTTACTTGATCTACCAGACTCAAAACTAGCTCAAAACTTCCCAACGCCTTTTTTTTTTTTTTTTTTTTTCCTAGACAAAGTCTCGCTCTGTTGCCCAGGCTGGAGTGCAGTGGCATGATCTCGGCTCACTGCAACCTCCACCTCCTGGGTTCAAGCAATTCTCTGCCTCAGCCCCCTGAGTAGCTGGGATTACAGGCACCCACCACCACGCCCGGCTAGTTTTGGTATTTTTAGTAGAGATGGGGTTTCACCATCTTGGCCAGGCTAGTCTTGAACTCCTGACCTCGTGATCCACCGGCCTCAGCCTCCCAAAGTGCTGGGATTACAGGAGTGAGCCACACGCCCCGCCTCCCAAAGCCTTTCTATGAGAGTTCCTACATCTCCAGACAGCCATTAAGAAACTGGACCAGCAGAAATAGGCTTTCTGCTCTCAAGATCTAAAGATAGACAAATAACAATAACAGCAGCCATTTATTGAATGCAAATCATATGCTAGGTATGGTGAGCAGCCCTTAGACTCCACTTCTCATGATCACTTAACAACTCTCTAAACTAAATATTTTGTATCCACTTTTAATGTGGAAATTAAGGCCCAGAGAGGCTAAATACCTTTCTAAATAACACATTCACAGAGTTTGGGAGTAGGGAGCAAGGTTCATACCATTTAATTGCAGTTTGCTAGTCAAATCTATTTATTTACATACATGATGCCCTAGCCACCTCTCCAAGCTGCCTGTGGTACTTGCTGCATCTTCATAAACTCTTTAAAAGACACTTTCCTAGATAAGCAATTTGGAAATAAAGAAATTATTAAAAGCATATGATGTATGCTTTTACATACCTACAATGTGCAGATTTGAGCATAAAGCCTTTAGTTGCTCATGTATTGGTTGGCCAGTTTATCAGATAATATTTTTCTCCTCCTTTTGTCTGAAAAGAGCTCAAACTCTGAGAGCTATAGTTATCGCTGCTGAGATGAAAATACTTCCCAGAATTTGTTTCTCAGTTTATCTCTTTGTGTGGCCATAAGAAATCCTTTTTAGCATACAACTTTTATTTGGCCATGCTCTTTGATATACGATTCTGGGATAAGAATCACACTTTCTATAACGGACCCTAGGTCCCCTTCTGGATACAAGGTCAGCCCAAACCAAATTCTCAAGCTTCCTTTTTGCTTCTTAATGAAAGCATTATTTCCCTTAGGAAGCATCCTTATATGAACACACCTACTTTGTTTGGCACAATGTAGAAAGCTTGCCACCAGGACTTCCTCTAGGGATCAAGGCTGACAAACTGTGACAGAGCAGGCTGTGATATATTTACCCTTCTCCATTTGGTTCAAAATAAAATGTTCTCACCCAAAACCTGCATTTCCTTAGAACCTTCCTCTGAGCTTGGTTTTTCATTCTACTTTGTAATTTATCTGCAAATTAATAATAATGAACATAACTACTTGGCAGTAATGCTCAGTCTTCTCCCAGTGCATATTCTCAAGCAACCACTGTACACAGTTCTGAAAAGGAGTTTTCCAGCCAAAGTCTTAACATAATCTCACAAATTTGCAAAGCCTTCCATTTAGCTGGACCCTGCAATAATTTAATGCATACCTGTGATACCGCTAACATACACTGTGATAATGATGGGGGATTAAAGTGATAAACAGTTTAGACTTGGTTCCTTCTTTCACAGAGCATACAATTTGTAATAGGATAACAACAATAACAAAAATGACCAGATTGTTGGAGTCCAGGGAAGTGCCCTGACAGTAGAGTTTGTCTTGTCCTGATCCTGTGAACACCCAGGTAGAGGAGCCTAAGCCAGGCTGGAGATCAGTGAGGTGACACTCTAACTGAAACCTGAAGGGGGCCCCCACGTCAGAGCAGCAAAGCAATTGGAGGAAGGTATTCCAGCTCAGTTTGCAGCACACAAAAGTAGCAGAGGTGAAAGCATGAGGTCTTCATGGAATTGAGCAAGTTCAGCATGGAGAACGGAGAGGTAGCGAGGAGGCTGTTCTGAAAGTAAAGCCTTTGCACACTCCTGAAACCTAGCTCTGCACTCTCAGAGACCCTCAACTGTATCTTTCAGGCTTAGATCCTTCAGGCCCTGTCATGCTGAAGACAACTGAGAAAGTATAGCTGGTATGGAAGGAGTAATGTTGGAGGTGGCAGCAAATGCATCCTGGAGGGTGAAGCCAAGCTGAGTAGGGGGTATGACCAAGCTGGTTTTCCCTCTGGGATTTGAAAATGGATTGAACAGCTTCTCACCCAGTGCCTTGCACAAAGTATGTCTTCAGTTAACATTGAATGGATTAATAATTGGATGCATAAATTCATTTTATCAAAGAGTACATACAAGGTGTGATTCAATTTCATAGCACTATTACTATGATAATTAATGTACAAATTAAATAGGTATCTGGAAACAATAGAAATCATTTAGTGAGGTGATGTGTTCTAATGTCTAAATAACTTTTCTACCCAAACTCTAGAATGGAACTCATTTGTAAGTAAGTGACTGTCTCTAATTTTTCAATAGTCTTACACGGGTACACCTTGATTGAGTCCTCAAATTAATTTCCTGTTCTCTGAGGTCAAAACTCAAGGCTTAAAAACAAATTATTATTAGCTTCATGTGTACCAGTAGGAACATGATAATATTCCATCAATATTCATTATTCATTTTTATCTAAAATATACCTACCCAATACATTATTTTATGTGTGTGAGATAATGCATTGTCAATAAACTAGATTTTACCATTTCACAATGTATATATGCCTCAAGGTATCATATTATACAGAATAAAAGCATACAATGTTATCTGGAAATTAAAAAACAAATAAATAAATGACTAATGTGATTTTATGGAGTACATTAACTTTCGTCTCATATTAAGATAAAAAATGGTTTCAAATAACCATTTTATAAAATCTACATTTCTTACTTTTTCTGAAGTTCTTAATCTACTACCGCAAAAGTCATGATTCTTTCCATTTTGAAAATAATGTAACATTTTAGAAAAAAATATTATTCATTATAAGTTTTAATTATACGTAGCCATGCTTCTTTTTTTTGATAATTTTGTGAAATAACATTATGAACTGTAAAAACTTAACTATCATTTAGGTTTATCCACTTCTTCACTTAGACAATAAAAAGCTAGGGTTTGGTGTCAAGGGAACAACAAGGAAAAAAAATCAAAAGGAGAAATAATAGTTGTTTGCTCTTAGGAAAATTAAGTGTTTCAGTTATTTCACTGATAATATCTAGTTACATATTATTTTTATTAAATGGTGAAGATGCAGACTAATAAAGAAGATGCAGCTAATAAAGCAGCTAGTTGATTTGGTGGCCACATTTGTAATATTTTAGTGAGCAACATGGGGAATGAAACAAGGAAATAGGTCTGTTGGCTTGTTTGAGGTTTAATGTAAATTAAACATTTTTGTTGTTATGAGTACCCTTATCTTTCATATACATCATGGGGAATGAAGCTAGTGGACTATCAATAAGCTTAGATAAAAATTCATGTTCATAAACACTGTATAATAACATGTGACAGAAAAAGTCTTCGGTATCTAGAAAAATTGAAGCTTTATTTAAAAAATTAATCCAATGGCATCATTGTTACCAAGGCTACTGCAGGGGACCTAAACAAAATGTTATGATATTTTGGCTTCAAAACTATATATATTTGGCTTTTCATTATCTATAAAAATTATCACCCTTTCCTGGATTTGGCTATTATTAAAAAATTTTTAAAGATGTTCTTAAAAGAAAAAAAAGACTGTCATTATAGTGTGGCAAATTCACCTCCTCTTCTCCACGACAACAGATAAAGAAGCTGTAGCTATGGCAACAGTAATGGGCCAGAGAGATTAGGGCCAGACTGGAGATTAGGCCTCCAAGAGCAAAGAAAAGAAGTCCTGATTGGTTCTTTATTGAGACCTTATTTGAAGGCAAGTTACTGTTGAGAGAAAGCATGGAGGATTAGTAAGAACAAAATTAATTCCCCTGTATAAGATAAGAAGCCATTCCTTTGTTAAAACTGTGTTCCTCCCTTTTAATATAACGCCTGTTTAAACTGAGGTAAAGAGTCCGTGATTAATTCTATGCTGAGCTTTGTGCCATCTGAGTCTAGACCAGCTCTGTGAGAAGACACTCCCTGAAGCCTAAGGAGAAAAGAGGGAGGAGCAACTGCTTGCTTGCCATTGCCCCTTGCCCTCCTCTCTGGCACTCCCTGGGTGGGTGGAGATGCCAATTGGTTTGTGATGTTGACGTCATGTAGGAGTGAGATGCTCTTGGAGGAAAAAGATTGGAAAACTTCCCTCTTGTTCGTATAAAACTTATTTGTCTAACTTCTTGAAAATTCCAAAAAGCTTTCACCAAGTTATAATTAATTATATGTTTAAAAATATGTTTCTCAAAAATATAGTAAGGATCTCATTTTTTAATAACTGGTTAGTTATAGAGGTATTACATTTTGAGTAAATGTGCTATCTATAATTACAGATTGATATACTGATGAAGAAGGGATTTGTTATTTTTTAAATAATAAATTTATAGGAATGAGAATGTTTGGCCTGATGCTATGAATTTTTTTAAAAGGATTTTGCCTCATTTACTTCTGAACGTGTAGCGCTCACACACACTTCAACTGACAGCCTGTGAGAGCGCCACACCCTGGCCAACGTGAGATACTCACCTTCTTTAAAGTGGCCTCTGATAGAATTTTTTCAGGCTCTATTTTAATGTGTATTTCTTGCATTATTTGTCAAGTTGAACCCCACTTTTCAATAAGATGATTTATTATTTTAAATATTTTAAAACATGCTTTTTAATATTACGTTACTTGGTTTTTATATATTTTCCAAATACTTTCAGTCTTTCCACAGGAAACAACACCTTAACTAAACCAAGAGGGAAAGTAGGAGTTATGCAGATGAGTGCAAGGGGCTTGTTAAGGTGTGGGATCTGCTTCTGTGAAGGCCCTAGACAATTGCAGGGGGCTCAGCATGAGAACTTGCTTAATGTAGAAGCATCAAGAAGCCAAGGAGCTTCCACATAAGCACCATGAGAACAATGGCTTTGTCTGTTGTTCCCCACTCTCTCTTCTGCATGGGCAAGAAGGACAGGTGATCTGAGCTGTTTGAATATTTGCTGAGTGAGTAGAGCTACTGAAAGTTGCTAACTGTGCACCTCTGCAAGCCTCTGCCCGAAGGTATTTTCTGTCTTGCTGTAGGAACACACTAGGCCATTGTTTAGGAAAGGCAAATCCACCGGAATCACCCTCAACAAATGATGGAGAAGGAGTAGATAGATAAATACCCCTATCTGCTACCCTGAGGGATGAATAACTCCGAGGCATGTCCTATACTGACTCCCAGAGTCCCCGATGGGATTGCCCTTCCATTTCCCACAGGAATAACCATATAGATAACCCACTCTTCAGATAGGTCCCTCCCTGCCCTGTCTCACTTCCTGACTCCCTGCAGTGTTTTTGGGATCATCTCCCAAATGTAGTAATTATACAAAAGTCCTTTTCTGAAGCACTGTTTATGGAGAAAGCCACCCAAGACCCATGTTCAGCAGAAGTCAGGCCAGCAAGCTAATTAAGAAGTTTGAAGCTTGCCCTGAAGAGGATGTGTGGAGGAAAAATAAGTAGTAGAGTGACATGACTGGATTTATATTTTTATAAGCTCATTCTGGATGCTGCGCAGAGAATATATTTGAGGAAGGTGAGTTTAAGGAAGGCAGAGGAGCTCGGGTACACTTGTGGTAATTCCAGTGAGAGAGTACGGTGGTGTCAATGCAAGTGTGGCAGTGGAAATGCAATAGTGTGGGTAGATTAATGACACGTTCAGGAGTGGGGACCCCTAGCATGCGGTGAGTGAAGGAGAGTCAGGAATCAAGGATGGGCTTTGGGTTTCCGGGCTGCACAGCTGAGAGGACAACTTGAATATCACCCAGGAGGAGAAGCAGGCTGAGGGGGAGGGAGAGAATAAATTCACTGCAGTGTGTTAGTCTCAGCTGCCTGTGATGTGTGGAAGTAAAGGTTTTTGTCAAGAAGCTTAATATCACCCATATTTTTGAGAGAGATACTCCATCCCCAGGCATCAATCTTTTCCCCTCCCTCACCACTCTGCTATAAAAGATTGACTAACTCACTGCCACTCTTCCATTTATTTCAAATACTGTACTGATCTAGAGAGCAAGGCGAAATTTTATCTACAAAGAAATAGTCAAAGAGTCTATGGAGTCAGAAATAACTTTTAATACTTTTTTTTTTTTGCCATTCTTTAAAACCTCTCTTTCTCTGTATAGCTAGCAAGAATTGTATATCGATAATGTTTCTGGAACCATTAGAAAATGGGGTATTTCCACTACCCAGATGAATTTTTCTAGCTAGCAGAAGTTTAACTCATGGCAGTGATACCACTCAGCCAGTCCCTATACAAAGTGAATGCAAAAATGAAGACTGACTTTGATAAAGACTAGGGCAAATGGACTACAAAAGCCGGTTTGAAGATTTTACATCCGCAAATGGGTACCTGTGATTTGTGGCTAGAGATCACCTGTCGAGATGAAACATGTATTCCCTAGACTTGAGAACTTTAACAAACATGAAGAAAACAGAGTTAGCACAGCTGAATTATGAATTCACACACACCCAAGCAGACACACAATACAAAATACACATGCACATATGTAATAGAAAACCCTCTCTTACATATTATTAATTCCCCCAATGTGGGAATTAATGTGAAAAGACAGTTTTTTAATTCTGAATAATTCAGAGTTGTTCTTATGAACAAGTCCATGAAAATTGCTTCTACTTTTTGTTAACTTTCATCAAATTTTCATTTCTGCTCTTAATTTCCTATGGTCTTAAAAAATACATAAATAAACTACTTCAAATTGTTTCCAAACAGGCTGGGAGAGGTGGCTCTCGCCAGTAATCCCAGTACTTTGGAAGGCCAAGACAGGTGGATCATCTGAAGTCAGGAGATCAAGACCAGCCTGGCCAACATACTGAAACCCTGTCTCTACCAAAAATACAAAAATTAGCCGGGTGTGGTGGTGTGTGCCTGTAATCCCAGCTACTCAGGAGGCTGAGGGAGAAAAAAAATTGTATCAGAATAGTGTAAACATGTAGACAGATACTGACAGCAATAAGGTTTTGTGATAACTTTTTGGTTACCTGAAGCATTTATGAATACAGGTAAGTCCGTGGCTATGTTATAGAATATTGAGGTCTCCATTGGTTTGACTTCCAAATTAGTGCTTTATTAAACTTGGTGTCAGTGTATGTACACCTACTTGGGCTGTATCTTTTCTATTATGAAACGTATTTTAACTATGAAATGAATATTTTAAAGAATCACCTTGGGGCCAGGCATGGTGGCTCATGCCTGTAATCTCCAGGACTTTGGGAGGCTGAGGTGGGTGGATCACTTGAGGTCAGGAGTTCAACACAGCCTGGCCAACATGGCAAAACCCCATCTTTACTAAAAATACAAAAATTAGCCAGACATGGGGTCGCGTGCCTGTAATCCCAGCTACTCGGAAGCCTGAAGCAGGAGAATCACTTGAACCTGGAGACAGAGGTTTCAGTGAGCCAAGATCGCGCCAGTGCACTCCAGCCTGGGTTGCAGAGCGAGACCCCATGTCAACCAAAAAAAAAAAAAAAAAAAAAAAAAAGAATCAACTTGGTTACCATTTTTTTTAATACATAGGAAGAGTTTTATAATATGTGATTTTTCTTTGTCAGAAATCATGTGGTCTTACTGTATATTAAAACTATATGATCACATTTTTTTCTACAGTAATAACTGCCCCCAACCTTGTAAAATCCTGGAGATGATGGCCCTCCTAGCACTTCTTAGAACTCTTAAAAATGCCAATAGGTTATCTTTGACAAATAGTTACTGTAAATTTAGTTTTATATTTAGTATATCTGGAGTTTGTTTATCTTCTGAATTGTAATACCGTCTTTTACTTCAAATATAGATACATGTGTTTATTCATTTATTCATTTATCCATATTCTTACTTTTTCAACCTCTGCTTCATTCCAGAACAATTCAGGGAAATATTAATTACTTAAAATAATTTATCTGTTACCAAGGACATTTTCTATTGTCAGTTAAAGTCATGAGAGGTGTAATCCTTTTACAATATTGAATCATATTATCCACAGTTCTGAAGTAAGGTCTTTCTAGAACTCAAATGCTTGTTAAAAATTCACATTGCCAAATTTCTCTTCCCTTTTCTTTCCTGAGCAGACTTTTTTTTCCCTTATTGTCATAGATCCCATGGGTAATAGAAATCGGACATTTAAGCAGTGGAATTGTATACATGTCATTAGCCACACTTTAAAACCCAAAAAATACAAATATACCTTTTATTCCATTTACCGTGTGCATTCCCTTGGTTTTCTTCCTTGCTTTAGAATCAAGGTGACTATAACATGGAGATGCTTGCTAATAGGTTGGCTCTGCCTTCCTACCCAATTCTTACCTATGGCACCGACACTTCTGATAGCCTCCTCTTCTTTCTCCTTAGCTATCCCAAGCTCCAGTGTCCTCCCTTCGGCTCCCAGAGACGTTGTCCCTGTCTTGGTTTCCAGCCGATTTGTCCGTCTCAGCTGGCGCCCACCTGCAGAAGCGAAAGGGAACATTCAAACTTTCACGGTCTTTTTCTCCAGAGAAGGTGACAACAGGTAGGTGATGCTACCAATAAAATTCAGCTTAATCCGTCATCTCTTTAAGTCAATATGGTCGGGTAATGGCAGGAGGAGATCTTGGGCAGGAACTTTGGAGAGGCTGTGAAATCTCTACTATGTCGTTCACTCATTCCCCAGTGGAGATGTGCACTTTTAAAAAGCAGTGTTGTTGACACAGTCTAATGAAATTATTTGTATAAAAAATCCTTGAAAAAGGTAAGAATATATTATGTCAATTTTTTATTTCTTTGGTTTTCAGAGTCATAAACAGAGAACAGAATTAGGCTGTATATTAGTAGAACAGTGTATAAAAGCTCTACTGTGGCTAGCTTGTAATCCCATTTCTGTCATTGACATCACATGAGCTCAAAAAAACCACATGACTTCTCTGAGCCTCATTTTCCTCTTTAATAAGGAGGAATTAATAATACCTACCTTAAAATGTACAATAAAGTGTATAATAGGATTGTTTGTAACACAAAAGACAAATGCGTGAGGTGATGGATGCCCCATTTACCCTGATGTGATTATGGCACATTGCATGCCTGTATCAAAATACATCATGTATCCCATGAATATGTACATCTATTATATCCCCATAAAAATTAAAAGTTTTATAAAAACTAAAAAAAAAAAAAATTTTAAATAATACTTACCTTGCAAGGCTTTGGCTAGCATTAAATTAATTTGCATATATAAACGTCATATCAGTGTCCAGTACTTGGTAGAAGTTGTTATTGTGGATATTACTATTGACTAAGCAAAAGTGAGCTGTACATATCTGGTTTCAAGATTACAATCCATTGCATTTTTTTTCTCAACATTTTCCCCTTAAGATATTTCACCATCTTATGACTTTGAAATTTGATGTTTAGGTCTGAGGTAAATGCTGGATAAGTTCCACATCAGGAGAAGCAGGAATTCATGTCCTAGGGTTCTAGTCCCTCAAATTTGTGAGTGCTGTAAACATGTGGTGATCTTTAGCATTCGAAAGGAGACATATACATTGGATAAACCAAAGTGTTATTTAGTTCAAAATGGGACAATCTGGTGCTCAGGTGGTGCAATACAGCTCCTCACCTGCTGGGTCTCAAAATGCTCTCCTTTCTAGTTGGCAGCAAGTTCAAGTTTAGCCTTTTAAAGTTTCTGTTATCTTTTACAAATTGACCTTACTTTAAAATGAAAGGAAAGAGGCTGGGCAAGGTGACTCATGCCTGTAATCCCAGCACTTTGGCAGGCTAAGGCAGGTGGCTCACCTGAGGTCAGGAGTTCAAGACCAGCCTGACCAACATGGTGAAACCCCGTCTCTTCTAAAAATACAAAAAAATTAGCTGGGCATGGTGGCACACACCTGTCATCCTAGCCACTCAGGAGGATGAGGCAGGAGAATTGCTTGATCATGGGAAGTGGAGGTTGAAGTGAGCCAAGATTGTGCCACTGCACTCCAGCCTGGGCAACAGAGATGCCCTCTCAAAAAAAAAAAAGGAAGATGTAGACATATCCATATTGCCTTATGCTAAGATTATTCATTACTGTGAAGAAACAGGCGTTCGTTTTAGTGTTATCTCTGCAACTATTTGTGATCTTACGATGCCTCCTAAGTTCCTTGGATTTCAGTGTGTGCAGCTGTGAAAACTGGAAGCAATGATTCTTGCCCAGTCATCTTCATGTTTTTACATGGATTTCCTGGAGGCACCTTAAATTCAACCTGCCCAAAACATACTCACTGTCTCCTCCTTATGTATATTTTTCCTTTCTTTTCTTAGTTTATGTTAGTATCTTCCATCCCCGTTGACCAAGCAAAAAATTCATGCCATGTTTTACTGACTGCTGCCTCCCAACACTACCATTCCTCATGAAGTCTTGTCAACTTTACCTTGGCCATAGCTCAGGCATGCTTCCTTTATTCTATTATCTTCAACATCTTTACCTGATCTCTGGGAATCACTCCTCACCTGCCAATCCATCTTTCTCACTGTTTGTAGTTATCTTTTTGAAATGCAGTTTTGATCACTCACTCCACTGCCCCAAAATGTGACTGGTTCTTAAATACAGTAAAACTGCTATACAAAGATATGCACATGGAACTTCAGACTTCTTTCAATGGAAGTCTAGCCCCGATCTATGTGTATCTATATCTGTCTATCTGTATGGATATATGTAAAAGTGTGGTTTCTATAATCTGTAATGGTTAAAAAATTTTCACTCAAGTCACAAGAGCTGGATTTGAAAATGGTCCTATTATTTATCAAATGTGTGATGTTTCTGTATTTAATAGTGCATTAAATACGAATAATACTTTTTTGCTAAAAGGAATAAAAGGAAGATAAATTCTACCTGTTAGCATTGCTATGAGGACTGAGGGAATTCAAGTAAAGAATTCAGGGCAGTCACTCCACACAGGAAGAAGGGAAGGGCTCAGAATAGTGTGAGCTCAGAGACAATGTAGAAAAGAAGCTGAAATTTAGGCTCAAAGTATTGGAAGAAGGAGAATTAGGAAGAGAAAGGGAAGGAGAAGGGGAAGGAGAAATTGTTGAAATTGCTGTTTGGGTGAACCATTTATTTTCATAATTGTTCACAGGCCTGCTTATCACACAATTTTGTCCTTTCCTCTTCTACTGAACTTGTTCTTATCTTTCAATCCTAAGCATCAATCCTGTATACCCCCTTGGCTACTCGCTCCCATGGTTATACCATGAAACTTGACAACACCAATCACTGCAACCTCTCATTATCTGAGTTTCAAATCATATTCTTGCCTCACTCTCCAGACTCTTGTCTTACTATCCTTTATTTAGGACTCTGAATACAACAAACCTTTGATTTCACAGAGACCTGCAATCTGTTGATCCTATCCCTTATCTTTCCTGTTTTCCTTCACTTACTCCATAGCTACAATTCCATAGCCAGTAAATACAGCAATTAAATATTTGCTGACTTGCATCAACGTTTTGCCTGCTACTCTCATTTCATATTACTTGCTTAGCAAAAACCAACTCAAGTAAATGTAACTTTCTACCTACTCTTTACTTGTGCTTTTGTAGCTGAATATAGCTAGAGGAAAAGGTATAAATGGGCTGATTCGCCTCACTTTAAATTCATAGCTACTAATCTCATGTTGCCCATTAATGTTACTGGCAGTTATACTACATTTATCAGGCAGCCTCTCTCACATACACTCCTAATGATATTTCATGTCTTTTTCTCTCTTCTCAAATCTCCAACACCTTCCCCCTTTCCCCCACTCTTAGCTGACCTTGATTTTAATTTCATGTAATATAAGAAGGAGAATTCTACATGCTTTCATATGTGAATTTTTTTTCACTCAAGTTTGTCTTTAAGCATATAATCTGTCTTTCCTCAAATTTCCATAAAACAACTGCCTGTAGTCTTTAAAGCAAAACCTTCACTTGTGCACAAGATCCCATCTTTTCTTATAAAAGAGCAAATCTTCAGCCATTCTTTCTCTCTTCTGTGTCATCAATTTCTCCCACTAAGATGAATTATGCCTATCAGCATGTCAGCATGTAGTCAGATCTTCCATTGCAACAAATTTTGCTTCAATTTAACTTTTCTCTCCTCTACCACTCCATGCTCTGTTCTCTTTCATAGGAACATTCCTTGAATTGTCTAACTTCACTCCAATGTCTTACATCATATTCCAATAATTATTTTGTTCCTAAAATGTAATAGCAACTGCTCTTATCAAGGTTCACCAATAACCTCCTGTTTCTAACCTAGTAGTCAATTCCTGGTCTTCATATTACTTGGACAATCAGCAAATTTTGTCACATTTGATCATTTCTCCTTTGGTGAAACTCATTCTTCACTCAGTTTTCTGTTGCACATGCTCTCCTCATTCTACTCTGGCTACTCATTTTCAGGCTTTTTTTTTTTTTTACTTTTTACTCCCAATTTATCTGATCTGCATGTATCGAATTGCTTCAGGACTCAAGCCTTTCATTCACTTCTTGACTTTATATTCCTTGCACACGCTGATGTGTTCCAAATTTGTATCTCTGGTCCTAACTTTTTTACCTGCAATCCATACTCATATACACATCTTCCTACTTGATTTCTCAACATCAATGTCTCATGGGCATCTAAAACTTATGAACAAAACCAAATACCTGTTATGCTTCAACCTCAATTCCTCCCCACCAAATACTTTATCATTCCAGAGTTCCCCCCACCTTTGAAATCTTCATATTTCTCATTAATCAGGCCAAAACCTTTGGAATAATTCCTAGCTCTTAATTAATTCTTAATTCTTATTATGAAAGCCATCATCAACTCTTGGCAGTACCATCAAAATATATCCTGAATCCATGAAATAATATACCAAGTCTTGTTATGAAATAATATTGGAAGGCTAGTTATGATTTTATATTCTGAGCTGAGTTATGGGAATAAAGTGGTTCATCATATTATTCTGCCTAGTTTTATATTGTTTAACTTTTCATAATAGACAATTAAAATCAAATAAATAAAAACAAAACATGGCCAGGCACGGTGGCTCACACCTGTAATCCCAGCACTTTGGGAGGCCGAGGTGGGTGGATGATTTGAGGTCAAGAGTTCGAGATCAGCCCAGCCAACATAGTGAAATCCCATTTCCACTAAACATACAAAAATTAGCTGTACATGGTGGCACGCACCTGTAATCCTGGCTACTTAGGATGGTGAGGCAGGGGAATTGCTTGAACCTGGGAGGTGGAGGTGGCAGTGAGCTGAGATCGTGCCACTGCACTCCAGCCTGGGTGACAAAGCAAGACTCTGTCTCAAAAAAAAAAAAAATTAAAAACAGAAACAAAACATATACTGAGTCCTACCACTTCTTACCCCCTCCTTAAGTACAACCAAGTCTCGTTGGAACTACTGCAGTAATCTCCTAATTCTAGTCTTACCATAGCAGCTGGAGTAAACCTTTTAAAACATAAGTTAGGGTATGTAATTCCTCTGCTTCAAAACCCTGTGATGACTGTTTGTCTCATTCACAGAATTAACAGAAGTCCTTGCTCTTTTCTCTTGTTACCCCTCTAACCTCATCACGTAGCACTTTCCTTATGTTTCCTAAATATCCAAGAATCCTCCTCTTTTGAGATCTTTGCGCTTGCTCTTCAGTCTGCCTAGGATGTTCTTCTCCTCAGAGATCCCCATGGATCATTCCCTAATTTCTACCAAATCTTTGCTGCAATGTCATATTCTCATGGAAGTCTTTCCTGACCCCTGACACTCACTATGTACTTTTTATTCTTATTTTTCTCCATAGCCTTTATTGCCTTCTACTTGCAAATTTTGTTTCCCTAATCCCCTTTCTCCTCACCAAAATATAATCTTCCTATGGGCAAGGCTGTTTTTATCTTCTTTATCCACTGAGCTATTCTCAGTGCCTAGAACAGTGCTTAACACATTATAGACACTCACTAAGTATTTTTCAACTTGATGCCTTAGCTGAAATGTCAACTACTCTGTGGAACTCTCCATAGTCCTCCAACTCAGAATTCATCAATTTCACCTTTATCTCACCCGTTCGTTTTGATTACATTACCGTTATGGCCTTGGCCACCTTTTATCAAGTTTGATGTTTGGTTGAGTATGTGTGTATTTCTTTTCCTGATGATTGAGACTGGATTTTATTCATAATTTCATGCTCAAGTGTCCAGTATCATGCCTCATGTAAACATACACTGATCAGAACTGATATGGTAGAGGTGGCAGAGAGATATGATATTCTTGATAGATTTTTTTTCTTACCCAATAAAATAAATTGTGTTACTGAGGAGGATAAATAAGCTGACTACAGTTCAATAAAAACTTTAATTCCAAAAAAAGTTGATATTAAAATTTTATTCTAATATCTCCATTTATTTTGATTTTTCTGGCTCTCAACTAGAGCCATAAAATATGCTACTGTCTCTGAGCAGTTGTCTATGATGTTTGTTTGTTCATGTAGATTTATTTAGCTGCTTGACACAATACCTTTCTAAAACGTTGTGAATTTAACATTTATCTCAGATTAACAATAACTTTGTCAGGAAAGTTATTCTAGCTCAGATCATCACACATCTTTCTGACTGGTTAATGGTGTAGATAATGCAAGTGACATAATTCACATCATTTTATCCAACCCCTTGGGGTGCTTTTATTTCATAAGTTAAAAAGCAGCATATATTCCAAAACATGAAAGCTAGAATTCACAGTGAAGTAATTGCTTCATAGAGATCTAGCTATCCTCCCTTAGTACCTAAAAATCATTAGGAATGAAAAGTGATCTTTGAGGTCATAGTCTAACTTCCTGCTACCTAAACATTCAGAGACCAATGCTCAGAGGAAAGTCCCATGCCCAAGGCCACAGTTTTATCATCAACAGTGACAGCAAGCATTTATTAGGCACTTACTCTGCCAGATACCAGGCTAAGCATCTTACATAAAGTATGTTTACCAAGATGAGACTTAAAGAACAAGTTTATACCTCCATTATACAGCTAGTAAGTAGTAGAACTAGAATTTAGTGTAGACCATAGTCCAAATCAGGCACTCTCAATCCCTTATTCATCTTGCTTCCTTAGTGGATTAACCTGCAAGAGAACTAAATGTTCTTGATATTTATAGAATTATGACATGCAATTATTTTATATGTTTCTTTCCAATAATTTTTTGACTTAATGGCTAAGTTGATTTGCATTATTTATTTACCACTAATAAAACACACTAGTGAATTTTTATTATTGTATTTATTTTGAGAGATGAGGTCTTGCTATGTTGCTCAGGATAGAGTGCAGTGGTGTGATCATAGTTCACTTGCAGCCTCAAACTCCTGGGCTCAATGGATCCTCCCACCTCAGCCTCCTGAGTAGCTAGGACTACAGGTGCATGCCGCCATGTCTGGCTAAGTTTTTGTATTTTATATATATAAAAAGAACATTATACCTCTCATTTGTAACTAAAATGACTATGAACTGTAACACAGTATAGCCAAAAGGTTAAGGCTATGTGGCTGTGGAATTGAACCACCTGGGTTCAAATCCTGGCTTGGTATTTTACCATCTGTGTGGCTTTGGGCCTATTACTAGTGACTTTGTTTTCTCACGTGGAATAATAATAGTATCTGATGTGTAAGGTTTTGATGAGTATTAAATGAAGTTAAATAAAAACACCTAAAACACTTGCTCTTTGTTTGGTGCACCCAAAACATTCCATTCTTATTAGCTAATGCCATGTGCAAATCATCATGTGGGTTGAAAATTAAAATAACTGAAATACAAGGGTGTTTCTTAACTCTTATTTAGAGAGGACTTTATTACTTTCACAAGCATTCACCCATTTGATCCTCACATAAGGTATTTATGATGATCTCCATTTCACAAATGAGTATGCCTTTCTCTGTTCAGAAAGACTGAAAAATATTGCTAAGAAACCACACTAATAGTAAATATTAGAACTGGGATTTCAATGCCAGGTTTCTACTCCAGTGATCTCTTCACTGTGCCATACAAAGTGAAAGACATTTTCTGAAAAAGCTCCATATAAAATACAGTGGGAGTGCAGATGAGAGAATTAAAATGCTTTTATGAGCATCATTCAATTTAATCCTCACAATAACACTGTGAGGTAGGCAGATAAGGGACCGGTATCTTCATTTTGCAAATGAAGCAGAGAAGGCTCCAAGATAGCCCCTGACTTGCTCAAGGTCACACACTGTTTTGTGGCAGAACAAAGGCTGAACTAGGTGTTCCAACTTGCAGCAATATATGCTTCACATTGCTTTATGCTGCCTCAGAAAACCTCTGCTCACTGTTCAGGATTAGAAGCCAGCTTTTTGTGATTGACATGGAGGATTCCTTTTAGAATTCATGGTATATTACATTTTTGACGTGGTGTTTACATATTCTTTCCCCGCTCTTCAGAGTTGAGGACTCTGCAGCTGATGGAGCTTGTTATCCATGAGGGAGCCTATTGTGATGGAAAGAGAACAAGACTCAGAATCCTAAGCATGACATTCTGGCCCTGGCTTAAAGCTTGGCAAAGTTAGCCTTCTTCTTAGAGCCCCACTCTGCTTCTCTGTAAATATAAAATCACGGCTCTGTACTTCAAAGTGTTTTTAATTCATTGAATGAGAGAATAATGATTTTAT
The DNA here is from genome assembly GCF_028885625.2 of Pongo pygmaeus. Lineage (NCBI taxonomy): Eukaryota > Metazoa > Chordata > Mammalia > Primates > Hominidae > Pongo > Pongo pygmaeus. The sequence continues at coordinate 68,035,674 of NC_072390.2, forward strand.
TTCTCCAGTGGACTTAAGGCATATTGAAAATGAAACATGCCATCCACAAATGTCATATATAAATGAGCAAATATTGAATGTGAGTTGACTATATGTCCATGTCCAGCAGTGTACTAAAAATAGAAGAGAACCCAGCAGATTCTTTGGAAGGAGTTAATCTTGAAAGGTTCATCTTACTGATGAATGTATAACCACACACTTAGTTAAGAGCTTTAGTGGAAAGGAACATGCTTCTGTGAGAGCATTTATGAAATGTGTGCATGATGTCTATGTCATAATCAGATTTGCATTTTCAAAAGATGACTATGACTAGAAAGTGGAAACTAGAGCAGAGGTCAGCCAGGTGGGTGCCAGAGTCATTCAGCAGGCTACTGCAGAAGTCCAAACAAAAGATGGTAGCTTGGTCTAAGGGTATGTCAGTGGAGATGGAGCAGCGGACAGAACTTTGCAGATATTTAGGGGGCAAAACTGACAGGACTGGATGATGCATTGCACATGAATGGTGAGGGAGAAGGGGTTGTCAAGGACAGTCACTTGGTTTCTGGCATATTCCAGTGTGGAGATGATTGTGCAATTTGCTGAGATTAGGATGCTGGAAAGGTCCATATTTGAAATGAAGATCATAAATTCAGTTTCAGACAAGTTGTGCTTGATATACCTTTAAAACGTTCAAATGGGAATGTCCACAAGGGCCTTGGAAATAGGAATCTGGAGCTCAAAGGAGAAGACTGGGACAGAGATATGTATCAGTAATGTGTCAGCATGTGGATGCTTGCTACAGCTAGAGAAGGGTAAGATGGCCCATCCGAAGAAAACAGAATGAGAAGAATCCAGAACTCAGTCACATTTATCATGTGGATAGAGGCTGAAACTAAACAAAATTAGAATTTGAAATCAAAATCTGTTTCACCCCAACTCCCAAGATATAGCTCATTATTTGCAGTTACAGTAGCTATTTGTTACATAACTAGTCTCAAGTGTGTATTAGATGTTGAAGCAGAGATTAAAGGGAAGCACATTTTTAAAAAGCTCATTCCTAGATTTATCCTTTTTAACAATTCAATAAAAAACAATTTTTAACCAAAACTTAGTGGAAATATCTCTAACCAAGAGAGGTAAGCAAAAAGAGACATTTCCAGTCTTCATTATGCTTTTATCTGGCAGTGAAACATCTGGAAACCTTTCTCTCTAAGATAGCATTGATTTCCAAACCTATGGTTTTAGGGTAATAAGGAAGGTGACATTTGAGTGGTTATCACTCTGCTATCACTTTGAGTTCTATTTCATTAAACACCATGTTTCAGTTTTGAAATCTTTTAATTGTTATAACATTCTGGCATTCACTAAAGAAATAATGAATGAAAGTAGAACAGATAAAAAGGAGATGCTAAAAATCTTTCCACTAAAAATAACAACTCCTTCTCTACAAAGGAATGTTAATGTAACTCTTCCTCCCTGAAGCAACTAATTAGGTGTTTGACACCTCAAGGCAGCATTTGTTGCTCAACTCACAAGTTGTAACTAAATGTTAACACTCTGAGGCACTTAGGCAAGATAATATGTATTTACTAAAAATGCATATTAGAGACTTGCTACAAATAATCCACTAAGAAGCAGAATCATGTTTAATCTCTAAACTCTACTTCTGAAATGTAAAAATAGAAGTGCTGAATTCAGCTAACACAAACACTTGTAGATATAGGAGATTTTCTATTTTTTATTCCTAATGAAGAGTATTAGAGTAGTGAGGTTTCTTTAAGTAGATCCCACTCTCCATTACAGATAATGAAATCAAGACCCAGGAAGGTGAAGTGACATGCAAAAGATGACCGAAATAAATGGGGATGAAACATGGAATAGAATCCAATTTTCTAGGCATTTCTGAGGTCACATTATGTGGAGATTTTATGTAATTATTCTCGTTTAATTTCACATTTATTTATGCATTTATTTAAAAAATTATGAGCCCCAGCAATGTAGCCATTTTTTTACGCTCAGTGAATCTATATGCTAAGTGTGAATAAAATATAAATGGAATATGGCTTCTCTTTTTAAATAATTTACAATGAAGTCAAAGAAAATTTCATGTCCATTAATACAAAGTGATACATAATACACTAGATGTATAAACCAAAAGCAATGAAAACACAAAAGAGAGCATTTAATGGTACTGGGTTTGAAGACATAAGGGTACGAAGTTTCAGCTAAACATTTCTTTTGAATTGGATTCCAATTGGGTTTCAATTGAAACAAGCTTTTGCCAAACAGAGTCAGAAGCGTGAGTCAGGAGAAGGTAACTCCAGGCTCATCATCACTGGTCATTGAGAAATGCAAATCAAAACCAGAATGAGATACCATCTCATGCCAGTTAGAATGGCGATTATTAAAAAGTCAGGAAACAACAGATATTGGAGAGGATATGGAGAAATAAGAACATTTTTACACTGTCGGTGGGAATGTAAATTAGTTCAGCCATTGTGGAAGACGGTGTAGAGATTCCTCGAGGATCTAGAACCAGAAATACCATTTGACCCAGCAATCCCATTACTGGGTATATACCCAAAGGATTATAAATCATTCTACTATAAAGACACATGCACACGTGTGTTTCTTGTGGCACTGTTCACAATAGCAAAGACTTGGAACCAACCCAAATGCCCATCAGTGATAGACTGGAAAAAGAAAATGTGGCACATATACACCATGGAATACCATGCAGCCATAAAAAAGGGATGAGTTCGTGTCCTTTGCAGGGACATGGATGAAGCTGGAAACCATCATTCTCAGCAAATTAATACAAGAACAGAAGACCAAACACCACATGTTCTTACTTATAACTGGGAGTTGAACAATGAGAGCACATGGACACAGGGAGGGGAACATCAGACACTGGGGTCTGTCTGGGGGCGGGCGGGGGGCTAGGGGAGGGATAGTATTAGGAGAAATACCTAATGTAGATGACAGGTTGATGGGTGCAGCAAACCACCATGGCACATGTATACCTATGTAACAAACCTACACGTTCTGCACATGTATCTGAGAACTTAAAGTGTAATAAAAGAAAAAGAAATGAAAGGAAAAGGGAAAGAAAAATAAGAAAAGGCAGAGAAGCTGACATGGACATAGGGGTCCTGGGGCAGGACGGCTCATTGCAGATGATTGTGCAAAGCTTTGGGCCACATCGTGAAGGTCTTTGAACCTTGTTCCATGGAGATGAGATCATATTAACCTAGAATGGCAGCTAGCACAAGGTTGTGGGCATGGAGTTTACAGGTTGTGTGTGTTAAAAGGGTATCTTTGTCAATAGATGATAGTAAAAATGGAGAAGACTCATGGCAAAATGCTAGAAAAAGCTATTATTATAATGCAATACATTTAAGTACCAACTAAATCAGGGACCAGTTCTAGGCACAGGAGAATATACTCTACCCAGAATTAGGCCTCAATGTAAATTGCACAACGGTGCACCGCATGTTGCCATGCTTGACTTCATGCTTCAAAAGATGTCAGTGCTTAAGAGTTACAGGGAGTGATCTCTGTAAAGCAGGAACATTATTGTTAGTGGGTCAAACTGCATGCTTTTAAAATAGAAACAGTTATTTTCCAAGACACTTTAATCAGGTAACTCAAAGTTCTTAAAACTAGCATTCACAAAAAAAAAAAAAAAAAATGCTTCTTATTAACTAACTCTTCTTATAGCCTCCTTGTAAAAGTCCAGGTGGATGTGGAGAAATAGGAACACTTTTACACTGTTGGTGGGACTGTAAACTAGTTCAACCCTTGTGGAAGTCAGTGTGGCGATTCCTCAGGGATCTAGAACTAGAAATTCCATTTGACCCAGCCATCCCATTACTGGGTATATACCCAAAGGACTATAAATCATGCTGCTATAAAGACACATGCACACGTATGTTTATTGCGGCATTATTCACAATAGCAAAGACTTGGAACCAACCCAAATGTCCAACAATGATAGACTGGATTAAGAAAATGTGGCACATATACACCATGGAATACTATGCAGCCATAAAAAATGATGAGTTCACGTCCTTTGTAGGGACATGGATGAAATTGGAAATCATCATTCTCAGTAAACTATCGCAAGAACAAAAAACCAAACACCGCATATTCTCACTCATAGGTGGGAATTGAACAATGAGAACACATGGACACAGGAAGGGGAACATCACACTCTGGGGACTGTTGTGGGGTGGGGGGAGGGGGGAGGGATAGCATTGGGAGATATACCTAATGCTAGATGACGAGTTGGTGGGTGCAGCGCACCAGCATGGCACATGTATACATATGTAACTAACCTGCACATTGCGCACATGTACCATAAAACCTAAAGTATTATAATAATAATAATGATAATAATAAAAGAAAAAAAAAAAAAAAGTCCAGGTGGACAAGTTGTCTACAAACTTTTTAGCATGAGGAATCAGACTGCGTATATTTGATGCTCTATGTGAATTTTCATTGAGTAAATTTACAGTGAATGGATTCAGGCAGGCACAAGTGACTTGATTCCTTTACTTCAATCGACTTATCCTGAATTTGGCTTAACTCCCCCACACTGCCAACTTAGGGGGAAAGGAATGAAGTGGAGAAGCTTTGTCTGACAATCCATCTGGTGTTACAGATCATGACTCTGAGTTCTGCATATTTGAAGGGTAATTATGTCTTCAGATTCATAGGAGAGAACATCACTGAGAGGGAGGAGGCTTGGGGTCCCTGCTGCTTTCACAGGAGTCATTAACACAGTGAGAGGCAGAACAACCCAAGTTTACCCAAAAATTGGGTAAACTTCTCATATTCACTGTTCTCTTTTCTTCAGAACCCAGTGTGCTTATCTGCCCATTTACAGAGGAGTATGGACTACAGCGAGCAGAGAGGAAATCCTTAATTACCGCTTCATGGAAAATTTACTTTAGGTGGCTAGTGTTGGCCTATAGTCAAACCAGAGAAATCCCTCATAATAAACTGCCCTTCCAAACTCAGATGTTACTTACTTGTTGGGAAATGGTTTGCTATGTTTTTTTACAGCTATTAAAGCCTGGAAAGGGTGATTAAAAACTTCGTGGGAATCCTTGGGGCTAGAACTGAACAAATCTGTGAAGGACAACATGGCAGGAAATACCATTTTCTCAATATGCTTTTGTATAACATTAGCAATTTCACGTCACCCCATTAAAACCCAGGGAAGCCACACAGCAGTTTGGCAGCAGACACTCATCCACCAGTGGGGACATCAGATACCATAAGACTTATCAAGCTGTACTGTGGAACTCAGGGAACTCCTATTTCTTCTCAGTGTCCCCCAGAGAGCAGTTTCCAGCCCTTTAAAAATGATTATTTTCATTATTGGAACTTGTTCAATGTCTGTAGTTATGCTCACTCTTTTTGTTTTGATTTATCTTTGCAAAGAAAATTAATATGATAGAAAATATCAATAAAGTTTTTTTGGGGTGGGGGCAAGCCCCAAGGTCAGTGAAACCTATCTATGTAGCTTTTTTCTATATGATTATATCTCTCATTAATTTATGTCCTCAGATGCCTGGTTTTAAATACTTTGTGGAAAAGTCCCCTTCTTGGATGCAATAGGATATATTTCTTATGAAGTTGTGGTGGTATTTTGTTATTATAAAATAATAGCAGTGACTGCCATTATGGCAGAATCCATATTAAGTATCAGGTGCCATGTATTTTGTTTTAGATATTTGACCTACAGCATTTCATTTAATTCTTTCAGACATTGTGATACGAACATTTTTATAGCACATTTTTATAGTTGTACTTGAGAAATCTGGGGCCAGAAAGTTTAATGTGAAGGCCAGAAACAGCCCCCCTGACTTACCCCAGTCCTGAACTACTTACTCCACAGTCTACATAGGCTTTTGAGGTTTATTTTTTGTTGTTGTTGTTTGTTTGTTTGTTTAAAACAAGGTTTTACTCTGTCACCCAGGCTGGAGTGTAATGGCATGATCTCAGCTCATGGCAACTTCTGCCTCCAGGCTCAAGGGATTCTCGCGCCTCAGCCACTCGAGTAGCTAGAATTACAGGCTCATGCCACCATGCCCGGCTAATTTTTGTATTTTTACTAGAGAGAGGGTTTCACCACATTGGCCAGGCTGGTCTCGAACTCCTGACCTCAAGTGATCTGCTTGCCTTGGTCTCCCAAAGTGCTGGGATTACAGGCGTGAGCCACTGTGCCTGACCTACATAGTGTTTAGATGCAAACTCCCTTTGATATGATAAGCAGATTTCTGGAAAGTGGCACATAAAATTGAAATGGTTAGATTAAACCATGGTTTAAAACCACTAAGAGCCCACATTGTGGAAACCAGTGATCAACCCAGGGCAGAACCAGCAGGTGATTAGAAGTTGAACCATAGAGTTGTCTTGGAGGTGTATTTACATAGCAAGCACAATGCATTTGCCTGGGTTCTATTTTATAGATCAAAACCATGGAAACATTTTCAAAAGATGCTTTATTTATACTTTATGTAAGACTGAGAAAGTATGAATTGTCCATATCAATGAATATGTTTATATATAAATTTTTTATGAATTATTAATTTTGGATAATTTTTGGAGGCTAATGAAGATCATTAAATCTTCCCCATTATGAAATCCAACATCCTCTTTCATATGTAAGTGATATTTTCATTTCATGATCTTGGACATTTTTACCTGGACATGTACAAATTTTCTTGCCTCTCTTTCCTTTAAAGTATACCTGTTCAGCAAAAGACATAAACAGACACTTCTCAAAAGAACACATGAAAACAGCAAACATATGAAAAAAGTGCTCAACATCACTAATCATCAGAAATGCAAATCAAAACCAAAATGAGATACCATTCCACATCAGTCAGAATGGCTATTACTAAAAAAAAATAAATAAAACAATACATGCTGGCGAGGCTGCAGAGAAAAGGGAATGCTTATACACTGTTGGAAGAAATGTAAATTTATTATTTTAGGCACTATGGAAAGCAATTAGGAGATTCCCGAAAGAACTGAAAACAGATCCACAATTTAGCCCAGCAATACTATTAACTGGTATATATCCAAAATAAATTAAATAATTCTAACAAAAACATCCATGCACTCATATATTCTGGACAAAGAAAATATGGTGCATATACACCATGGAATACTATGCAGCCTTAAAAAGGAATGAAATCACTCCCTTTGCAGCAACATGGATGTAGTTGGAGGCCATAATCCTAAATAAATTAATGCAGGAACAGAAAACCAAATACTACATGTTCTCACTTATAAGTAAGAGCTTAACACTGAGTACTCAGGGACATATAGATGGCAACAGTAGACATGGGACTGTCAGATAGGAGGGAGGGAGGAGGGCAAGGGTTGAAAAACTGTTGCATACTATACTTACTACCTGGTCATGACAAGATCAAGCATACCTCAAACCACAGCATCACACAATATACCCATGTAACACATTTTCACATGTACCCCAGAATCTAAAATAATGAAATTATTTAAAAAATAAAGTACAGAAGAATACCTGTTCAAAGGGTTATGGCCAGCATGACTTGGAACACAGTTATGTCATCCAATTTATTTAGTATTTGAAGAATAAAGTCAATTATGAAAGCTGTCCTTCCTTATAGATACCCAAGGTGTTTGACAGGCAAATCTGACCTTTAATAACAATGTTGCTTGAAGGTCTAGAAAAGATGCTATGAAATGATTCACAGCAGATGATAGACAAATTCATCCTCTCAGCAGTCTCTGAGTGCTCATTGTCCCCTTTTTCCCTATAGGACCTCATGTCTTTTACCCAAAGTTCTCATGATCCAAAGAAGTTCCTTATTTTTCCACTATTGTTGAATGATATCAATACTAGATTTAGACAATGAAGTTCCAGATTTCATTCTTAAGTGTGATACCCACTAACTGTGAAGCCTTTCAATAAATCAAGTTGCTTTTCTAAATCTCACTCTATATATGTAAAATAATGATAACAAAACCACCCTATCTATATCAGTAAGCTACCTGAGGCACTGAGTATAAAAATTCTTCTGCTAAAAAAAAAAAAATAAGAAAAAATCCCCATCTCCATGTACTCAATCTCTTTGAGCTATATACAACAAGGCATACAATTCTATTATGAGGGTTTGCTTTTAAAAAGCAACTTGCTGACCTAAATGATCTTAGTTTGGTAGAATATAGCAGTGTGGTATGTGGACAATGGGAGCATTGTTTCATATTTCTTAGCCTTACCTACTTTAGATTACTACTGAATCTCATCCAGACCCCTACTCTCCTGGAAGTCAGAATTCAGCCTTCCAGAAACTTCATACTGCACTTCTAAAAGAATACCTAAACCTCAGGCTATATCCAGATTCATACAGGGTGTTTTTCTCTATTGTAAAACATATCATTCATTTTACAGTTTTAACTATTTGTAAGTGTACAGTTCTATGATATTAGTGCATGTACTTTGTTGTGCTACCATCACCACCATCTGTCCACAGAATTTTTCATTGTCTCCAATTAAAATTCTTTACCTATTAAACACCAACATCCCGTTCTCCCATCACTTAGCTCCTGGCAACCACTCAGGGTGCATATTTTAAATACTAGCAGTGCTAGATAAGATGATGCTAACCCCTATAACAAATAAGCCCTAAAATATATAATGGCTCAGAACTATTTCTGACTCTATAAGGTATGGAAGGGATGTTACTGATTGTCATTTCTTTTCCCAGCTCTTCTCTAGAATTATTACAAATGTTGATTGTTCCATCATCACCCATACGGCTTCTAAGGTCATCATGCTTCCCTACCTCAAGACAACAGGTGGAGGAAGAGAACATGGTGAATTACCCATGTGCAGTTTATTTTAGGCTAGGCCTGGAATCAGTACACATCACATCACATACACTCAACCTCTTGATGAGACTCAGTCACATGGCCTCAACTAGACTTCAGGGAAGCTGGAAAATACAGTCTAGTACACGAAGAAGAAATTTTGGGTTTGAGGATAAGCCAGCCAGTCTCTGCCATCAGTTATATTAAGAGTGTAGATATGCCTAGGAATCATCATCATTCATGCACTTAGAACTTTTACTTTTTGAAAATCTAATTTTCCCTGGCAGAAAAAGATATTTCATTTTAAATATGTCCAAAACCAAAACATATGTGAATGGCAAAATTAAAGTGTACATATAATTCCACTGAGAAGCAAGAGATATTATCTAGATACAGAAACCTTGAGAAACAATTGAGAAGCTTAGAGGAAGTCCCTTCTTTACTCAGTTCAATCAGCTGTATGTTAAGTTCCAATGAGGATATCTAAAATGTTCAGAAGGTCTAGAATCATGTGTGTCTTTAAAGAATACTTCAATAGTTACCATTTCTAAAATGTCAGCATCCATATCCAAAAGGTTTGTCGTCTCTTAATATACACTATACATGTAACCATGATCAGTCGATTAATTCATTAATTTGCAACACTGAGGAAGTTTTTAGTTGATAAACGTATTGATATTGAACACATACAGATGTCGCTTGAAGAGCAAGACAAACAGGCATATGTTGCAGTTTCTCTTCACGTAGGAAGGAATCTACTTCCTTTCACTAATTGCACTTAAAGTAACCACAGGGACTCAGGCTCCATACATAGAACACTTAGCATCTGCGTTTTCCTTTCATACAATGAGAGAAAATGCATAAATGCATTTGTTGGCAATACTGACAAAGACCGATTTGTGGAATAATTGAAACCTTGATTTCTGTCATTAGCCGGATGTTTGCAAAACCCATCTTCCTGTCTACATTCCAGATGTTTCTCCTTATTTTAATAGCTCCTTGTTTTTCATGGGTTTTGAATTCCAAATTGTAAAGTGTTGAGGAAAAAGACTTTAGTTTGCAAGTTTCATGGAGAATGACATAATCTTAAACTCCGCAGAATCCTTGCAACATTTATTTGTAGGTCCTTCCAATTAGTTTATTTTCCATAGAAAGTCTGAGGTCTTGAATTATGTCCTAGAGTCAACATTAGATGAGTGAGCAACCTTTTGGTTCACCTCACTACTCTTGCACATCAAATACAGATTTTGGCTGAAGGTATTCTTTTTGGAATAATCTTTCTCTGCAACTTTGATTTCTCAGGGAACGAGCATTGAATACAACACAGCCTGGGTCCCTTCAGCTCACTGTGGGAAACCTGAAGCCAGAAGCCATGTACACGTTTCGAGTTGTGGCTTACAATGAATGGGGACCAGGAGAGAGTTCTCAACCCATCAAGGTGGCCACACAGCCTGAGTGTGAGTATGAAAAGGAACGGGCCACATTTAGAAAGTGTTTATTTTCCTCTGCACTATCCTTGAATTCTTTCACAGAACCTTTGTGAGGTGACAAAATGGAACAACAATTTTTTTTTTTTAAGTAACCTATATAACTCAAGGACTTTTAAAAGTAAGATAACTTGTAAATAGAATGGCCTCTTCACTTAGGCCACGTACCATAATGGCAAATTAACCTCTCTAAAGGACTAATATATCCATGCAGTCTACATATTCATTTCCTAAGAAAGTGATTTACTCTGCCTGACAGTGTTTTATCATCATCGTTGGGTTTCAGCCTCCTCTTTTGAATTTTCAGATTTTTTGAGTTTGTAAAGAGTGTAACATCAAAGGTAAAAGAACAATAGCATACAACTTCTAAATCCAGGGACTAATTTAAAAGCTTAAACACACACCGCGTGCACTGAAAAAGCTACTAAAAGCAAATTGAGACTTGAGGAATACGAGAGATAACCTCTATTGGATAATCTCACTCTCCTCTACCTTGAATCACTAGATTCACCTTTTTTTTTTTTTTCCACAAAGTAAAGCAGCTGAATGTTCTTTGACCAACATATAATTCAATGATTTCTACTTTGATAAAGGAAGACCTCCAAAATTACATATCGAAAACTATTTCTGTACTTGACAAAATTTTGTTTTTTCTTGTGCATTTCTAATGTTTTTTGAAAAGATTAGTTGCTGATGAGCCATTCGCCAAATTTGTTTTGTTTCACATTAAGAAAAAATTGGAATTTAAAATCAAAATGAAATGCATGGCTACTTGTTAACAAACTGCCTAATGTTAAATACCTAACTGTACCTATTTCCTTTTTATATAACAAAATTTATAATGATATTTTGATTTCCTGTTCATTTTACATGAAACTGTAAAGAGGTATATCAAAATCACCTCTTGTATTTTGGGAATAAGGTGAAGTAGAGATTGGAAATATTTTAACTGGTAATTGTGAGAGAGTAACCTTTGTATTCTATCACTTCTTGGGTGGTTTAAATCAGCAAGTCGAAGAAGAGACAGCAGGAGATACAGTCTGAGTGCACTTTCGACAGAATCTCCATCCTTTCTTTCATTTGCCCAGGGCTACAGAGACAAGATGATAACAAATTGGAATAAAGTATTAATTGAAGGGAGGGAAGAAGGCTAAGTTGTGCAAGTACTACAAATATTTGCCTCACAGAAATAAAACCTCAATAACTTCAAAAGCATAGTCATGTTGAGGTTCCAGACAATTATTTGGAAATGCAGGCCCCCAGGCATAATAATAATTTGTAGGACCCAAATAATTTCTGTTTGCAAAATAAAAACACGGGGCACATTGTTAAAAATTATTAAGATTATGGGATGGCTACAGCAGAACATGAGGCCATGCACAACTTCACCCTTTGCTGCCTATGAGCTGGTCCTGCTCCCAGGTTTCTGTTCTGGGCAATGTTTTGTTGCTGTACTGATTTAAATCACTAAACAATGCCAATTGCCCCTTCTTAATGTCTATATTAACATAACATTTCAATCTTCTTTTTTTATTTTTGGGACAGAGTCTCTGTTGCCCAGACTGGAGTGCAGTGGCACAGTCTTGGCTCATCGCAACCTCCGCCTCCCAGGTTCAAGCGATCCCCAGCTAATTTTTGTATTTTTTAGTAGAGACGAGCTTTCACCATTTTGGCCAGGCTGGTCTCGAACTCCTGACCTCAAGTGATCCCCCTGCCTCAGCCTCCCAATGTGCTAGGGTTACAGGCATAAGCCACCGCGCCCGGCCCAACATTTGAGTCTTCAATTGCTTTATTGAATTTCTCTTCATAGATCATCTATGTAAAATCAATAACTTTTATGACTATTTTATGTTTTTTATTAAAAACAAATTAGGTTTTACATATATACAATACACACACACTATATATGGTATATGTCATGTGGTAGATAGGTCAACAATTTAAAAACTCTTGAAAAATTCCTTAAAGAAATCCTTGATAAATTTTCCAGTATTGGAACTAACTTTAAAAGTATGCTCATTTTCAAAAGATCAAATCTCCATGGATTATCTGAATTTTTCATCTCCTAGTTCTAAAATTATTGTAAAATTGTTATACTGTACTTTTCAGAGCTGACTAGTCGTGATTACATTGCATTTCTGATAAAAATCCTGGTTGGTTAGCCTTGCTTTGTAAGAATGAGCATTTTTTTTTCTTTGATCAATACTATTGTTTCTAAGCATTTAACTTAAGAAAGCAGTTTTCAGTGTTTTAAAATTTTACTTTTTTTTTTTTTTAACACCAACGTTCCCAAGCCAAGGGACAGTAAAGTATTTTCCTTTTTGGCACTGGCTAAGAACACTCATTCCATAAAAATTAAAAAAAATAAAAACTATGATAAAATGATACAATATATTCTGCCATTTTAATATAATTAAGTTAAAAAGAATAATGATTTTTTTTTTGTATCACACATATGGCCTTAACTTTGTAAAACACAAACAATGACATAACTCAATTCATAAGTATGTTTAATAAACATTTATTATGTTCCTAACACTGTTCCAGGCTGCATGAGGCATGTTAGAAAAGCATATATGAGTAATAAAGCGGCAGCATTTATGGATCTCAGCAGATTTGGGGGGAAGCAAATCTTTTAAATATGTAACAATAACAAAACAACTCAAGTAGGGGAACTTATAAGAAGTTGGTAAATGGAATATAAACAATCTGAGTCACAGATTTGCTCATGGGCCCATGACCTGTGATGGCTGCAGCATATTACCTAGTTAATTTCTTATGCCCAGATCATACTGCATCCACCTCCTCAAATCAGTCTTGTAATCCAGTTACAATGACAGCCACGTCTATGCTTTATATATCACACATTCCTTCCCATTCAGAAAGCAGTGTGAAAAATTTGTGCAGAGCACCTCACTGGACCCAAGTCTCTATAAGCATTTACTTTGCTTAACAATTAGCGTAAATGATAAGGTATAAAATAACAAAAGCCTAATTGAATAAAACATGCTGATTGTTAGTGGTGTTGTCACATATAAATTCTATTCTCTAAGAAATGAAAATGAAGAATCTTTCTGCCTTAGAAACATGATGCAGCCATGAATTTTTTTCATTAATGGCAGCAATAACAGCCTTAGAATGCTAACCATATTTTGGCCTTTAGTAACAGCATTGTTCTGTTAAATTACCTGTTTTCTTAGCAATATATGGAATAAGGATACCTTTGCAGATCATTGTTTATTTGCACTGTGATTTGATTCTGTTTCATTGAACATTGCCACTGGATAATTCATCCCTTACTGAGTAGACAAGTAGTTAGGAATAAAGTAGCCTGCATAAACAAGACATTCAGAATATCCTTTACATGTGCAAAAGAGTTAGCCAATTCCTTCAATTCATGTATATTGAGTACTGCTAAACGCACTTGCTGTCTTTCTTACAGACATTAGAATAAATAAATTATATTATCATGAGTTATAGGCATTGCATGTGTATTTTATCTTCTGTTGGTAACATAAAATGCCATTTTGGCAATTTGAAAGTATTTCTAGGATAAGGAGCACTTACTTCATCTTCTCCAAGCCCGCTCAATAAGACACCAATTACTGAAGAAGATGGAATATACCAGAGATCCTATGGTTCCTTTCCTTTCCTTTCCCATTCCTTCCTTCCTCCCTTCCTCCTTCCCGCCATCCTTCCCTCTTTGTTATAAGCCCAATTTTCTGTCCTTAAGAGAAAATGCGAGGGCTGGTTTTATTACTTCGTTAGACTATCAGAATTTAGAGGCAAGATCAGGTTAAAGAAAACGTTTTCATCAATATTTCTTTTCTGAAAAAATGATCTTATCTTTTGAAAATGGGTCTCAGCTGAGTATGCATTTGGTTGCTGCTTTTATCAATGTTTTCCAAATGTGATGTAGTAATTGTACACTAAAATTACATAGCTTGTATACAAATTGAATTTCAAGTTTTTCATATTATTTGAAAATATCAACTCTATTATACAAACCATATTTGAAAAGAATAAAACTGATGGAAAATATGTCTGAAATATAAATCAGCCAGCAACTGTTTCTAAAAGTGCATACATTTTGTAGTAATCATTTAAAGAGATCAACAGCCCAAGATCCAGTTTATGAAATAATTGCTCGAAATAGAAAGGTTTGATTTATATGAAGGTTTGTCTCCTCTGATGATATCTTCCTTGGCTAAACCCTTGCCCATTCTCCCCTGCCTTTATGGTATATAATTTCTCTACCATATTATCAGCCAGGATTTAAGGCCCTGTCTGCTTAAGACTTGTCTAATCTTTTCATTCCACATGTGGAGATTTCTTGAATTATTATTTGCAGTCCTTTAAGATCCTGTTAAGGCAGTTTAATCATAAAGGATGTTAAAATGGACCACATACTGGCTTGAGGGCTTGAGTTAGAATGGGAAGCCTATTTGCAAGAGCACAACTCAATTATCTACAAAGCTGTTTTATATTTAAGAGTTGTAAGTAATATTCTTAGTCTATTATATTCTTTATACTAAAAAGATGAGTGAAAGCAACCCACCAAGTTGAGTGACTTTAGAATATATTATCTAGAGGAATAGCCATATTTGCTTCTTTCCTCCTTCGTGAGATTTTAAAAATTCTAATAGGGCTCTACTTGTATGGTTGTTAGGAAAAGAACAGAGAAGTTCAAATAATGTCTCTGAACATTACTACCTGTATCCTAGAGCAAGTTTGTCAATCATTGAGACCTCAGTTTCCTGAACTATAAATGGGAATATCATTTATTCCTCTTCTTCCTAAGTTGCAAAAATGAAATATGATAACACATGGGCAGCCACTGGGTCTTGCCTGGCATCTCAATTAAAAAAAAAAAAAAAAAAAGCTCCTCGACCCAACGGGATCAAATAAGAACATAATTTCAACTGCTCTACATTTACAAACAAAGTGCGATACTCACCAGGGTAATCACTTGGGTAAATAAGGCTAATATAATACCTCATTTACAGTTTAGAACTAGCTTGATCACTATACAGTCAGCGCATTTACATACTCTGTTACTTTCTCCCTAATTAACCTCTCCTTAGCATTTGGCAGGCTGTTATAGATTGGCTTGTCTAAATTTTGATGCCTTATGAACAGAAAGTGCTACATTATCCCATAAGATGTATCACAGCATTGCCATTTTATAAATAAAGCCATGTGTCACTTAAAGAAGGATATACATTCCAAGAAACGCACCATTAATTGATTTCATTTTTCTGAGAACATCATAGTGTCTTACACACACCTAGATGGTAGAGCCTACTACACACCTAGGCTATATGGTATAGCCTATCGCTCCTGGGCTGCAAACCTGTACAGCATGTGATGATACTGAATACTGTAGGCAATTATAACACAGTGGTAGATATTTGTACATCTGAGCATATCTAAACATAGAAAAGGTAATGCATTGCATTAGAATGATATGATGGCAAGATGTCACTAGGCGATAGAAATTTTTCAACTTCATTATATTCTTATGGGACCTCCTTAATATATGTGGGCTGTTGCTGATGAAAACATTGTTACGTGACACTTGGCTGTCATTGGTTGGTTGATGTTGGTAGAATCTGGTTTGGGAAATATATAAAATATCAGTTATATTTATTAAAGGATGGTTACGTAAATTAAGCAAACTAAGTTGATCACAGCTCTGTCTAGCTCATTACTTTTGTCACTTGATTTACAACTATTAACTGCACCGCACTGAGATTTGAATAAATATTTGGGATGACCACTATGGCGAACCTGTCCACTTGACAACAATTCAGTTGTCTGATCCCGTACATGGCCAGACATAAATAATGGAAAGAAGTAAAGATAAGCACTGGCATTACATCTTTTTTGGTAGCATACAAATACATTATTTTAAAGGTCTCTCAATGTAAAAAAATGTTTTCGGGTATTATAAATAAGAGATGGGGAACGTTAAAAACTTATGGTTTAGTATCCTCTGTGACCAAAGGCTTAAGGAATTCATTTGGATTTAATGGTCAATTAGGTTAGGTATGATGTCTTTGATAATGACATATATTAGTGGAAGGATTAGAGGTAGGCTTGAGATGATGGGTTGTTTAATCACCTCTAGAAGACTTCAAAGCAAATGTGAGTCACTGTTCTTTCTCCATTCATTTAAAAATATTTATTTTGTGCTAAGTTCTAGACCTACAGTTTCCAGTACACTAACCACAAGCCACATTTGTCTATTTAAATTTAAAAGTATTGAAATAAAATAAAATTTAAAATACAGTTTGTCAGTCACAGTAGCCCTATTCCAACTTCTTAGTAGCACTTAAAATTTAAATAAAGTTAAAAACCAAAAATTCAACTTATCTCTCTTGTGAGCCACATCTCACTAATTCATATATGATTACTGGCTACTGTATTGGAGATCACAGAGAACATTTTCATTATTTCAGAAAGTTCTCTCAGACAGTGGCAGTCTAGGCACTATGCTGGTAAATGAGGATACAAATGCAAGTCAGAAATGGTCCTGACTCTCAAGGAACTGGTAGTCTAGTGGAAACAACTTCAAATAGAATTCACTAAAAACAGCTTTCACAGAGTTCATCTCCCTGAGCAAAATTGTTCAGTTTTGTTCAAAACAAAAAAGTTAATTATGTGCTAAATTAATAGACATGATTTTTTAAAGGCCAGAGAATCTAGACCTGAAGATATGCTGTTTATTTACTTGTTAGTTAATCACATTAAAAATCCATTACCTGGAAAAGTACATAAGTATCTTCTGAAGTTCAACTGAAAGTGAAGGACATAGCTTACTAGTTGCTTGGGTTGAACAGTGGTATATCATAAGTGTAATTTCCCTAAAAAGCTTCTGCTGGCTCTTTTGTTTTCTCTTTTCTTTTGAGCACATAGCATGATTCAGGCTTCTTCAGTTGGTATAACCAAACATCTAGAAAATTTATCTGCTTCATGAGAAATTACATAGGAAGAAAGCTAACTTCTCATAGACAGACATAAGGGAGTGTAGGAAAGGGGATAAGAAAGTGTCATAATAATTATTGGTTTTCAGGCAGCATGGTCAACTAGTCTAGGAGAAAGAGGTTCCCTAAGTAGATCTGATTTGGGTTTAATCGCCTAGTTTGGTTATATACCCTACTAAACACGAAAGCAGTTGGTTTGCTAAGCCGAATTAGAGCAAAAGCCAGCATGAACATCTTTGGGGATATTGTCATCATGCTGGTGCAGCTGAATGAAACTCTACTCCAAGGATATGAGCTGAGCTGCTTTAGGCAACTGCTTTGATGGAGGGCTGATGAACACCACTAAGAAACAGTAAAGATAGAAAGGAATAAGGCATTTTAATCACATATGTATTGAAGCACTCCCTCATTTTTAGAGCATATTTTTCTATGCAGTTCGTAAGTATTTATTGAGCTCCAACTATGTGTCCAGACTTTTATAACATGCTTGGGATAGAAAATAAAATAAGGGCAGAAGTTTCTTTCTTTGTCTGTTTCTGCTGCTATAACAAAACACCTGGCACTGTGTAATTATAAAGGATAGAAATGTATTGCTCATGGTTCTGGAGACTGGGAAGTCTGAGATTAAGCAGGTTTGGTGTCTAGTGAGGGCTGGTCTCTGCTTCCAAGATGAAGCCTTGTTGCTGCATCTTCCAGAGGGTATGAACGCTGTGTCCTCACATGGTGGAAGAAATGGTAGGACAAAAAAGAGGAGCTAGTTGTTCCCTCTAGCCCTCTAATAAGGACTAATCTCCTCATGAGGGTGGAGCCCTCATGGCCTAATCATCTTTTAAAAGATTATTAAAATATTTGCATTGGGGTTTAAATTTCAACATGAATTTTGGAGGGGACACAAACATTCAAAGAAGTTAAGGATACTATTTTTGATGAAAATATACCTGTAAAATAAATGGACCTAAATAATACTGTGGGATCAAATTTACTTTCTCTCTTTTTTTTTTTTTTTTTTCTTGAGATGGAATCTTGCACTGTTGCCAGGGCTGCAGTGCAGTGGCGTGATCTCAGCTCACTACAACCTCCACCTCCCGAGTTCATGTGATTCTCCTGCCTCAACGTCCCCAGTGGCTGGGATTACAGGCACACACCACCACACCTGGCAAAGTTTTTGTATTTTTAGTAGAGATGGGGTTTCACTATTTTGGCCAGACTGGTCTTGAACTCCTGACCTCGTGATCTGTCCACCTCGGCCTTTCAAAGTGCTAGGATTACAGGTGTGAACCAGCGTGCCTGGCCCTATTTCCTTTTTTTAACCTAAAGTAAGTGTTACAAAGTTTCAGTATGTAATTAATGCATAATCTAATGCAGATATAATTTGATGCACAAACCATATTGTCTTTTAGTATAAAATATTTTAGTATATTTTAGAAATTATCTGATATAACACTCCGCCAAAATTAAGTAAAACTCCCTTTTAAATTACTGTACTATTTTATGGATTCTTTTAACTGCAGGTTATATTCTGCCTGCTGTAATATATGGTGAATTTTACATGTTACATAAAAAGTCAATAATATGACTTTAGCTATTTTTACATTACAATATTCTTACATTACATTACATTACATTACATTTCTTTAATTACTCAATCTTTCCTCCTTGGGGAACCCAAGATCCCATGCAATGAGGAGTTGAGTTGGGACAGAATTTGTGATCACAGGCTATTCTGCAGGGAGTGGAGATTACCATGAGTTAAAATAGAAAGATTTTAAGCCTATGACAAGCAATTACTGCTTCTAATTGTAGCTGTTAAAGTCAAAGCTGAGATGTTGTCACTCATTTCTGGAAGGAAATGACCACAGATTTGTATCAACTGAGAGTCAAGCAATGGAACTGTTAGCCCATGGTCAGTGCTAGTAACTTGTACATTGTCCTCTTATTTAAATCTATAATTGGTGTTCCAGGTTATCCAAATGGAAGTAGAATGACATGTTTAAAAACAAAGATTTAGAAGTCAGACTGGGTTTGCATTCTAGCTTTTTCTCTTGTCAGCTAACTGGGTTAAGTTAGCTTTTCTTGATTTTTTTTTTTTTTTTTTTTTTAATCGGAGACGGAGTCTCGCTCCGTCGCCCGGGCTGGAGTGCAGTAGCGTGATCTCGGCTCACTGCAAGCTCCGCCTCCCGGGTTCATGCCATTCTCCTGCCTCAGCCTCCCGAGTAGCTGGGACTACAGTCGCCTGCCACCACGCCCGGCTAATTTTTTGTATTTTTAGTAGAGACGGGCTTTCACCGTGTCAGCCAGGATATCTATCTTGCAGGGATGCTGTAAAGATTAAAATAAAATATTTAAGATGGTAATGCAATTGTACACCTTCAAATGGTTATTCTGAGGATTAAATGAGATACTTAGTTTACTTTCTGGTACATTGTCAGCCCTCAATGAATACCAGATACTGTTAAAATCATCCATTATAACTCCATTACTTGATTCTAATTATTTCTCATATAATGATGCTCCTTAATGCTGCACGTGATTTGCTAACTTCTGTATCTGTGTTTTTTTGGATATGTTTGAAATGCTGTTCTTATCCATTAGGCTATTTCATAAGTCCCTTCTATTTTTCCTTTAAGATTTTGATTAAATATTTCCAAGAGCAAAAAGCCTATCCTGTCTAATTCATCACAGGGATCAAACTTTTAGCCTGCGTAAGCTCATATTTCACCCTCCAAATTAGTTTGAATCTCCTCATCTCTTCATTCATTCATTTATTCATTCATTCGTTCAACAAATAATTCATTGCATGCTTGCAATGGACTACACTCTGTTTCTTGAGACTGGGAATTCGGTAATAAAAAAAAGACAAAGTACTTATCCTCGTAAAGTCTGTATTCTAATGATGAAGAGGAATAATAAGCAAATAGGCTGGGAGTGGTGGCACATGCCTGTAATCCTAGCACTTTGGGAGGCCAAGGAGGGCGGATCTCTTAAACTCAGGAGTTCCAGACCAGCCTAGGCAACATAAAGAAAACCTGTCTCTACAAAATATGGGAAAATCAACCAAGTGTGGTGGTGTGTTTCTGTAGTCATAGCTGCTTGGGAGGCAGAGGTGAAAGGATTGCCTGAGCCTGAGAGTTTGAGGCTACGTTGAGCCATGATCACGACTTGTCACACACACACACACACATTCCGAGTCTAATACCTGGCCAGGTAGATAAGAAGAAAAGCCTGTCCCTTCTCCACTCTCATGAGGGGAGTTCTTAAGATCTGATGAAATACAGGATGTTTAAATGCTTAAGATGGAAGCAGTCCAGGCTGTATTTTCAGGGGTGGGGGCTCAGAAATAAAATTCTGAATACTGAAAAATATAGGCAACAAAGTGAGACTCTGTCTCAAAATAAATAAATATAAGTGAAGCCCACAGAAGAGCAAAACAGCTTAAGGGGACATAGGATGAGTAGGATAGGGATGATTCTAGACAGGAAGGTCAAAGAAAGCCTTACTGAAGAAGGGATATTTAGGGGCACACCTAAAAGAATGTGAAAAGGTGGCAGCAAATACCTGTGAGACAAGACATTTCAGACAAAGCAGAGCAAAGCCTCCAAGAAATATGGGACTATGTGAAAAGACCAAATCTACATCTGATTGGTGTACCTGAAAGTGACGGGGAAAATGGAACCAAGTTGGAAAACACTCTGCAGGATAATATCCAGGAGAACTTCCCCAATCTAGCAAGGCAGGCCAACATTCAGATTCAGGAAATACAGAGAACACCACAAAGATACTCCTCGAGAAGAGCAACTCCAAGACACATAATTGTCAGATTCACCAAAGTTGAAATGAAGGAAAAAATGTTAAGGGCAGCCAGACAGAAAGGTCGGGTTACCCTCAAAGGGAAGCCCATCAGACTAACAGCGGATCTCTCGGCAGAAACCCTACAAGCCAGAAGAGAGTGGGGGCCAATATTCAACATTCTTAAAGAAAAGAATTTTCAACCCAGAATTTCATATCCAGCCAAACTAAGCTTCATAAGTGAAAGAGAAATAAAATACTTTACAGACAAGCAAATGCTGACAGATTTTGTCACCACCAGGCCTGCCCTAAAAGAGCTCCTGAAGGAAGCGCTAAACATGGAAAGGCACAACCGGTACCAGCCACTGCAAAATCATGCCAAAATGTAAAGACCATCGAGACTAGGAAGAGACTGCATCAACTAACGAGCAAAATAGCCAGCTAACATCATAATGACAGGATCAAATTCACACATAATAATATTAACTTTAAATGTAAATGGACTAAATGCTCCAATTAAAAGACACAGACTGGCAAATTGGATAAAGAGTCAAGACCCATCAGTGTGCTGTATTCAGGAAACCCATCTCACGTGCAGAGACACACATAGGCTCAAAATAAAAGGATGGAGGAAGATCTACCAAGCAAATGGAAAACAAAAAAAGGCAGGGGTTGCAATCCTAGTCTCTGATAAAACAGACTTTAAACCAACAAAGATCAAAAGAGACAAAGAAGGCCATTACATAATGGTAAAGGGATTCATTCAACAAGAAGAGCTAACTATCCTAAATATATATGCACCCAATACAGGAGCACCCAGATTCATAAAGCAAGTCCTGAGTGACCTACAAAGAGACTTAGACTCCCACACATTAATAATGGGAGACTTTAACACCCTACTGTCAACATTAGACAGATCAATGAGACAGAAAGTCAACAAGGATACCCAGAAATTGAACTCAGCTCTGCACCAAGCGGACCTAATAGACATCTACAGAACTCTAGACCCCAAATCAACAGAACATACATTTTTTTCAGCACCACACCACACCTATTCCAAAATTGACCACATACTTGGAAGTAAAGCTCTCCTCGGTAAATGTAAAAGAACAGAAATTATAACAAACAATCTCTCAGATCACAGTGCAATCAAGCTAGAACTCAGGATTAAGAATATCACTCAAAACTGCTCAACTACATGGAAACTGAACAACCTGCTCCTGAATGACTACTGGTAAATAACGAAATGAAGGCAGAAATAAAGATGTTCTTTGAAACCAACGAGAACCAAGACACAACATACCAGAATCTCTGGGACACATTCAAAGCACTGTGTAGAGGGAAATTTATAGCACTAAATGCCCACAAGAGAAAGCAGGAAAGATCCAAAATTGACACCCTAACATCACAATTAAAAGAACTAGAAAAGCAAGAGCAAACACATTCAAAAGCTAGCAGAAGGCAATAAATAACTAAAATCAGAGCAGAACTGAAGGAAATAGAGACACAAAAAACCCTTCAAAAATTAATGAATCCAGGAGCTGGTTTTTTGAAAGGATCAACAAAATTGATAGACCGCTAACAAGATTAATAAAGAAAAAAAGAAGAATCAAATAGATGCAATAAAAAATGATAAAGGGGATATCACCACCGATCACACAGAAATACAAACTACCATCAGAGAATACTACAAACACCTCTACGCAAATAAACTAGAAAATCTAGAAGAAATGGATAAATTCCTTGACACATACACTTTACCAAGACTAAACCAAGAAGAAGTTGAATCTCTGAATAGACCAATAACAGGAACTGATATTGTGGCAATAATCAATAGCTTACCAACCAAAAAAAGTCCAGGACCAGATGGATTCACAGCCGAATTCTACCAGAGGTACAAGGAAGAACTGGTACCATTCCTTCTGAAACTATTCCAATCAACAGAAAAAGAGGGACTCCTCCCTAACTCATTTTATGACGCCAGCATCATCCTGACACGAAAGCCGGGCAGAGACACAAGCAAAAAAGAGAATTTTAGACCAATATCCTTGATGAACATTGATGCAAAAATCCTCAATAAAATACTGGCAAACCGAATCCAGCAGCACATCAAAAAGCTTATCCACCATGATCAAGTGGGCTTCATCCCTGGGATGCAAGGCTGGTTCAATATATGCAAATCAATAAATGTAATCCAGCATATAAACACAACCAAAGACAAAAACCACATGATTATCTCAATAGATGCAGAAAAGGCCTTTGACAAAATTCAACAACCCTTCATGCTAAAAACTCTCAATAAATTAGGTATTGATGGGACATATCTCAAAATAATAAGAGCTATCTATGACAAACCCACAGCCAATATCATACTGAATGGGCAAAAACTGGAAGCATTCCCTTTGAAAACTGGCAGAAGACAGGGATGCCCTCTCTCACCACTCCTATTCAACATAGTGTTAGAAGTTCTGGCCAGGGCAATTAGGCAGGAGAAGGAAATCAAGGGTATTCAATTAGGAAAAGAGGAAGTCAAATTGTCCCTGTTTGCAGACGACATGATTGTGTATCTAGAAAACCCCATTGTCTCAGCCCAAAATCTCCTTAAGCTGATAAGCAACTTCAGCAAAGTCTCAGGATACAAAATCAATGTACAAAAATCACAAGCATTCTTATACACCAATAACAGACAAACAGAGAGCCAAATCATGAGCGAACTCCCATTCACAATTGCTTCAAAGAGAATAAAATACCTAGGAATCCAACTTACAAGGGATGTGAAGGACCTCTTCAAGCGGAACTACAAACCACTGCTCAAGGAAATAAAAGAGGATACAAACAAATGGAAGAACATTCCATGCTCATGGGTAGGAAGAATCAATATTGTGAAAATGACCATACTGCCCAAGGTAATTTATAGATTCAATGTCATCCCCATCAAGCTACCAATGACTTTCTTCACAGAATTGGAAAAAACTACTTTAAAGTTCATATGGAACCAAAAAAGAGCCCGCATCACCAAGTCAATCCTAAGTCAAAAGAGCAAAGCTGGAGTCATCACACTACCTGACTTCAAACTATACTACAAGGCTACAGTAACCAAAACAGCATGGTACTGTTACCGAAACAGAGATATAAATCAATGGAACAGAACAGAGCCCTCAGAAATAACGCCGCATATGTACAACTATCTGATCTTTGACAAACCTGTGAAAAACAAGCAATTGGGAAAGGATTCCCTATTTAATAAATGGTGCTGGGAAAACTGGCTAGCCATACGGAGAAAGCTGAAACTGGATCCCTTCCTTACACCTTATACAAAAATCAATTCAAGATGGATTAAAGACTTAAACGTTAGACCTAAAACCATAAAAACCCTAGAAGAAAACCTAGGTATTACCATTCAGGACATAGGCATGGGCAAGTACTTCATGTCTAAAACACCAAAAGCAATGGCAACAAAAGCCAAAATTGACAAATGGGATCTAATTAAACTAAAGAGCTTCTGCACAGCAAAAGAAACTACCATCAGAGTGAACAGGCAACCTACAAAATGGGAGAAAATTTTCGCAACCTACTCATCTGACAAAGGGCTAATATCCAGAATCTACAATGAATTCCAACAAATTTACAAGAAAAAAACAAACAACCCCATCAAAAAGTGGGTGAAGGACATGAACAGACACTTCTCAAAAGAAGACATTTATGCAGCCAAAAAACACATGAAAAAATGCTCACCATCACTGGCCATCAGAGAAATGCAAATCAAAACCACAATGAGATACCATCTCACACCAGTTAGAATGGCAATCATTAAAAAGTCAGGAAACAACAGGTGCTGGAGAGGATGTGGAGAAATAGGAACACTTTTACACTGTTGGTGGGACTGTAAACTAGTTCAACCATTGTGGAAGTCAGTGTGGCAATTCCTCAGGGATCTAGAACTAGAAATTCCATTTGACCCAGCCATCCCATTACTGGGTATATACCCAAAGGACTATAAATCATGCTGTTACAAAGACACATGCACACGTATGTTTATTGTGGCATTATTGACAATAGCAAAGACTTGGAACCAAGCCAAATGTCCAACGATGATAGACTGGATTAAGAAAATGTGGCACATATACACCATGGAATACTATGCAGCCATAAAAAATGATGAGTTCATGTCCTTTGTAGGGACATGGATGAAATTGGAAATCATCATTCTCAGTAAACTATCACAAGAACAAAAAACCAAACACCGCATATTCTCACTCATAGGTGGGAATTGAACAATGAGAACACATGGACACAGGAAGGGGAACATTACACTCTGGGGACTGTTGTGGGGTGGGGGGAGGGGGGAGCGATAGCATCGGGAGATATTCCTAATGCTAGATGACGAGTTAGTGGGTGCAGTGCACCAGCATGGCACATGTATACATATGTAACTAACCTGCGCATTGCACACATGTACCCTAAAATCTAAAGTATAATAATAAAAAAAAATTATTTTTTTTTTACTCATGAAGTTTAACTGTTAAATGTTTGCAGATTTTATTTACCTAATTAGGCTATGAGCTCAAAGGAAGTTCCCAGGATTTCTTTGAGTATAAAAATAAAAAAAATGCCACATATGACCAGGCCAATGTCCAATGCGATGCAGTATTTAGATTCTAACAGTGGCAAAGATGAACAGTTGGGGAAAAACCATTGGATCATTCTTCATGTCATAAATTGTAAAACATCTGTGCCCTACACGTCCCTAATGAATATGTTACAGGGATATATGCGGTGCCATGTATAGAAGATGCTTGAATATTTGACATTCATAAAGAAGCCTCCTTTTTAGAACACCCCCCTGCCCCACCCCGCCGCCCCGAGTCAGGCTAGTGAAGTGTAATTTGATGAGAATTGACTAAAAGAAGGCCTCAGATCAGTAGCCCAGTCTTCCAGCTGCCAAGATTTTCTGAGGAACCCATCCAAAAAGGGCAGGTCAGTGCCAAAATAAATGTTAGTCCAGAACCAGTTTGTTTTCTGATGTGCTCTTTGCCTATGTTCATTAAACAGGAGATTGAATTCTAATGGGATGTCAATTCAGGGATGATCCAGAAGTTGAATCTCCTTACATCAGAATTGTACCAGAAGCTTGGTTTCTGTTCCAGGAAAGGCCCTAGAATTCTACTAGAGGAAGTTGCTTCCAATATCTCAGTTTTTAACCCTTTTTCTTATTGTTGGGAGTCAGAGCCTCCATTAACTCTGGGTACCCAGAGTCTGAAACATTTCCCGGTGCCCTGAAACATAATTTTAAATCCATAAATACTTTAAGATAGTAGATTCTGACCATTGAAATGTACAACCAATAAACCTGAGGACCAGAGCTTTTAAGGCTAGCCATAGAATACGTCAGTGCATTAGTGAGAGCCCAAGGCCTATGTCTAGATTCCTAAGTACAGGGATGCTTATCCTAAACAATGGGCTTACAGTAATGACAGTTTCTCTTCCTGAAATGGAAATATCACTTTAAAAAATAAGCAAAAGATCTGTGTTCTAGACTGAGATTTCTCTGTATTCTTCTGTTTGTTTTTGGGGAAGTCAGTTACCTGTTCTGATTCTCAAATTCTTATAAAATAAGGATCATACTGCTTGTATTGTGATAATATGAAGGGGCACTACAAAAGCCTCATTAAGGAACACTGCTAACTGATCTTACACAATTTACCTCAATTTCATTGATTTTTCAAATGTCTCCCTTAGAAATAAGTAAGTGAACTTGTTAACCCATTTGGGTGTTGTATTATTTATCTAGGGCTACCTTAACAAAGTGCCGCAAACTTGGTGTCTCCAAACAACAAAATGTATTTTCTGACCTTTCTGGAACCTAGAAGTCCAAAATCGAGGTGTCAGTAGGGCTATATTTCCTCTGAAAGTGCTTCAGAAAAATCCTTCCTTGCCTCTTCCTAGCTTCTGGTGGCTTCTGGCAATCCTTGGCATTCCTTGGCTGGTAGCTGCATAATTTCAGTCTCTGCCTGCATCTCCACATGGCCTTCTCCTCTGTGTGTCTCTGTGAGTCCTCTTCTCTTCTTATAATGTACTTGGGATGCACCAAAATCCAGTATAATCTTGTCTTAACTAATTATATCTGCAAAGATATGTCATCAAATAGGTCATATTCTGAGGTTCTGGGTGTACATGAATTTTTGGAGTACTATTCAACCCGATATACTGCCCTGTGAATCTCAGTAAGAATTCTTACAGATTCTTAGTACGATTCAATGTCATCTGTTGGAGGACTGAGCAAACTATGAAGTATATATTGTGTTTGTATGTATTTATGTGCATGTATATATATAGTGTGTGTATATATGTGTATATGTGTAGATATGTGTATATGTATAGATATGTGTGTGTGTGTATATATATGTGTATGATATGTGTGTGTATATATATTCAGGTCATAGCTGTTAAAATCAGAGTCCAGATATTGGCGTTAGTGTCTGGAAGAAAAACATTTTAGGGATTTTATCAATTGAAGGTCAAACAGTAGAAATCCAAGCCTGTGGTCAATGTTAGTAAGTTTTCACAGGCAGCTTAAAACATAGCAATAACAACATAATTTTATATATATATAAACTTTTCAATGTTAGTAAGTTTTCACAGGCAGCTTAAAACATAGCAATGACAACACAATTTTATATATATAAACTTTTCCATATATAGTATATATATACAATTATATATAATTGTATATGTACATATAGCATATATGTATACATATAGAAAATTAAAGTGTATGTGTATACAGGTATATACATACATTAATTAGAAAGCTATATTTTTCCTTTTTAAAAACCATTTCAGTCACTGCCTCTCAAACAAAGTAGAAATGTTGGTATTAAGAGACATCCCTAGTGTCCTTAAAATCATATTTATATGCTCTTACCTTCTTCCTCTCTTCAGAATTCTAACCCTGCCTTGTAAGCTGTAGGACATAGCACTTTCTGAATATTAAGGACTGCAAACTGCTTAGGTGGCCTGAAGGAAACTAATAAGTGAATGAAGTTAGCCAAATAACAGATTTTGCTGAAGGTGCCTGTGAGATCTGTTACAGACATTGACCACATGCTTGCATTCCTACTGTTTGACCTTCAGTTGATAAAAACCCCATAATGGTTTTCTTCCAGACACTGATGCCAACAACAGGACTCTGATTTTTATTTTATTTTATTTTGAGATGGAGTTTCACTCTTGTTGACCAGGCTGGAGTGCAATGGCACGATCCTGGCTCACTGTAACCTCCACCTCCCAGGTTCAAGTGATTCTCCTGCCTCAGCCTCCCGAGTAGCTGGGATTACAGGCATGCGCCACCACGCCTGGGTAATTTTGTATATTTAGTAGACACCAGGTTTCTCCATGTTGGTCAGGCAGGTCTTGAACTCCCGTCCCCAGGTGATCCACCTACCTTAGCCTCCCAAAGTGCTGGGATTATAGGCATGAGCCAACATGTCTGGCCAGGACTCTGATTTTTAACACCTGTGGCCTGAAACAGTAATTGTGTGCCATCACCTTAAAATCTTTCAGCTTCAGAAGAATAGCAATACTTTGACCTGTAAAATATCCTGTAAGCAAGAATTCTGGCCCAACCCAACTCCTACATTAGATGAAATTAAATGCAACAAAACTAATAGTGTCAGAGCCAGAGTTTGAACCTAGCATAATATTCCTACTACACTGCTAACTCGTGTGTGTGTGTGTGTGTGTGTGTGTGTGTGTGTATACACAAACTAAGATTAGCCATGATCGTTTCAGGAAATCGAGACCATCCTGGCTAACACAGTGAAACCCCTTCTCTACTAAAAATACAAAAAATTAGCCTAGCATGGTAGCGGGCGCCTGTAGTCCCAGCTACTCGGGAGGCCAAGGCAGGAGAATGGCGTGAACCCGGGAGGCGGAGCTTGCAGTGAGCCAAGATCTAGCCACTGCACTCCTGCCTGGGCTACAGAGCGGACTCTGTCTCAAAAAACAAACAAACAAACAAAAAATCTCAACATTGGTGAGATTAAGCCAGCCTGGATGAATTATACTAACCGTCATGCCAACGACCATGCTAGGCACATAATTTCTACTATCTGCTATAAATCACCTATTTGATTTTAACTCTCAGTTGAATTTCTTGATTGAAAGCCCTCTCCTATGGCCTTGCAGTGAAAGAAAAAATAATGATTACTACTTCTATTCTTCAGAGGGGTTAATTGGCTTGTAGTTCAGTACAAGCTCTTCACAAAAATGTTGAGGACTCCCAGAAAAGAGTAGATGTTAATTCTGGTGGTATGGTTCATTATCTAACATATTATTTAAGAGCAAAAAACAATATAGTAATAAATTTAACATATCACTTACATTTTTATTTATGCCCCAGAGTGTTTAAATTAAACAGCTTGATTAATTTTTATCACTTTGGATATAATATGTTTTACATTTTCTTTATAACCTCATATTTTTATAGTATTTTTGCCAATCTTTTTAAAAATATTTAATTTTGTATTATTACAACTAATTTCACTTATTTTTACTTTCAATGTGCCTACTAGAAAATTTAAATTACATGTATTTGTAGCTTATATTCATATTGGACAGTGATTGCTTCTATGTATATTGCTTGTGTCTTATGTCCAGTCAAAAGGAAGTCAAGAAGGTTGTCAATCTGAAATTAAATTGAGTTTTCGAATTACCAAAATACAGTGGTTAAATTTAACTCTTCTCAAATAACTCTTTCTAAAAGTTATCTAAATAACATTCATAGTTCACTCTTTTCCTGATTTTACTCAGTGTTTACTCAGCATGATAACAGCTCTTGAGCATGAGTCAGTCATTTTTTTTTTCCTGTTGATCTGGCACTTTGTGTCACCAATAGAAATAAAAGCAAAGGCAGTGGGGTTGGGTAGAGAAAGGGGAATTTTTGATCCAGAGCAGCACACCAGGTTTCCTGTATTCAGTTTTACCTGAAGTCGTTCTCCAACTTCTGTGAGACGATTTACTGCTGAAGTCTATTTGTCTTCTTGCTGCTATCTCTGAACAAGCTCAAACCTTCCATGTGATTAATAAACTTCTTATCTTTTGAATACCGAAAATAAAATAAACTTAATCCTCAGGGTGGTTCAGTCAGCCAACCAGAAGCCTTTTAGATGCTTCTTAGAGATACAGGAAAACTAGGTTTTCTGCCCTGTGTCATTATCAGTCTTTCCATTGCATGCATGTATGTGGAAGGGTGTTAAAGGTGCTTCTCAGTGATAAATGTCAGCGAATCACAAAGTGAATATTAATTTCAGTATTGTCAAGGTCAGATGTGTACCTGGGTTCATTGTTACTGGAATTTTTATTGTTGCTGCTATTGGGAAAGATATTTTATCTTGGGCTCGTGTTTTCAAGTATGGAGAAAGAATGAGAAAAAATTCCTCAATGTACATATACATTGCTCAGGAAAAAAGTACCTCAGCACAATCTGGTCTGTTAATTAGGGTAATTATTTTGAGTGCCTCAAAAAAGATCAAGGTGTAAGTTTAGAGGAGTTAAGTCAGGTGGGAAACAGAAAAAACAGATGATCACGAGATCTGGAGACTAGCTGATCTTCCTGAAAAGCAGCTGACTATCAATCAATAGAAAAAGCAGAAAATTGAAGAAGAAATAAAGAAGAAGATAGTTTGTGATGTGCCCATTAATAGAAGTAGGGTGTGAAATTATCTAACTGGGAGCTTATAAATTAAAAGAAGAGAAGATAGGGGAAAATGTTAGGTTATGAGTGTTCATACAGGAATGAATAACCAGCTGGACATCTCTGTATACAGTGAACTGCCTCAAAGCCAGTGTGGTGGCAAACCTGTGAATTCACTCACCCACACATCTCCACCTACACACATGCCCCATTTAGTCTATTCCAGTGTTTCCTTTCTCAGTGAACAACATCAGAATCACCTAGCTATGCAACTCTGTATTGCAGGAGTCATTCCTGATGCTTCCATCATCTTCACTCTCTTACCTCCAATCCAAGTCCTGTTGATTTTACCTTCCCTATAGCTCTTAAATCCCTGCCCTTCTCTTCATCTCCATGGCCAGCCGTTTTTCTAATTCAAGCTGTTTTCTTCTCTCTTCTGGACTATGGAATATTCTACCAATTGGTATCTCAACACTCATCTGTGCCTCCTTCAATTCACTCTGTGTACAGCAGACAGAGTGGAAAATGCTTAAAACGGGAATTTCCTTCTGATTTTTAGAATAAAACATCCAAATCCTCCCAAGGCTTTTAAGGCCTGGCATGGATCTGCCCCCAAGAATTTTTCTCACCTCATTTGGACTCCTCTCCTCTCTGCACCTTAGGGTCCTGCCGTATTAGACTGTGAGTTCTATGGAAGTGTTCACTCTTTCCCCTCAAATCCCCACAGTGCCTGCAACACTTTAAAAATAGTTAACATTCATTGAGCATTTCCTTTGTGCCAGATATAATTCGTATATTATTTATTATTAATCTTCACAATAAACTTATCTGGTAAGCACTGCCCATTTTTTTAAAATAAGGAAATTTAAACACAAAGACATTAAATAGCTTGATTCTAGCCACATAGCTTGAGTGAGTCTTCTGGATTTGAACCCTAAATCTCTGATTCTGGAGGGTATACCCTTTACTGCTGGTCTCTGTTACCCAAGATGTAATAGATGGGATTTGCTGGCATCTTTGCATCAAAGCATCCCGGAACTCTGACTTCTGTGAAACCTATGTCTTAGGAGAATAGAGTGCTAAATTTCTTCCTTAATTTATATTCCCTCCCAAAAGAGCCAGTTTACTCAAGGCAGTTCCTTATCTTTTAAAGCCTTGAAATAGATAAACAATAAATTGATTCCCCAAAGAGATGGTATCTTTTAAGGTAGGATCTTTTTTCATTATGTAGAAAAATCTGCTCACTTGACTGTCTGAAAAAAGATTACTTGCTTCCTTTTCCTCTAATAAATGACAGCAGGGCTTTTTTATAAAAGCAATCTATACATGTCATTTATTGCTCTATTAAAACTACAAACGTCAGATATTGATTGTTCCCACACTGACCATAACACAAGCCAACTTTGAGAAAGGTTGCTGGGTTTAGTCACATTATCACCACGGGAAACACTCTGAGTTGTGCATAAGCTGAAGACACCTGCCTCTGTGGTGCATATCTATTTATAGAGAACTGAGATTTTTGAATGCAGAAATACAATCTTGAGATATATACAAGTCTCAAATCAATGTGAAGTAAGCAAGAAGCTAGTAAATGCTCTTTCTGAAGGTTTCTGCTTGGGAGTCTTCTAAAGAATTAAACATCAATTTATGGTTTGTAGAGTATGGAGATATAACAACAAATGAAATTCGATGTGGATTATTTATGAGGAGATTAAAAGGTTCCATTTATATTGGTGATGTCACGTCTGGATCATCCTGGCTTTTCTATCAGGGACTCTCTTGGCCAGGTTTGGTGGTGGTGGTTTGTTGTTGTTGTTGTTGTTTGTTTTTTTTCGGTGGAGTCTTGCTCTGTTGCCCAGGCTGGAGTGTGCAATGGCACAATCTTGGCTCACTGCAACCTCTGCCTCCTGGGCTCAAGCGATTCTCCTGCCTCAGCCTCCCAAGTATCTGAGATTACAGGCACGTGCCACTGCGCCCAGCTAATTTTTGTATTTTTAGTAGAGACGGGGTTTCACCATGTTTCCCAGGCTGGTCTTGAACTCCTGACCTCAGGTGATCCACTCACCTTGACCTCCCAAAGTGCTGGGATTATAGGTGTGAGCCACCATGCCCGGCCCAGGTTTGGTTTTTAAGCATAATCTTGGTCAGAACTCGGGCCACATCCTTTTAGGCATCTATGGAATGCTATGTTTTCCATCTCCCCTTTGCGTACATCATCTCTTCACGTTCTTCTAACAATACTGACAGTTAAGAAGAGTAAATACTTCTTCCTCCAATTGT
Source organism: Pongo pygmaeus (assembly GCF_028885625.2). Lineage (NCBI taxonomy): Eukaryota > Metazoa > Chordata > Mammalia > Primates > Hominidae > Pongo > Pongo pygmaeus. The sequence goes on from NC_072390.2 coordinate 68,068,754, forward strand.
CTAATGAGGTAACCAATATTTGAAAAAGCTTCGGGGTCTTGATTTCAGGTAACAATATTAACTAACATATTATATTGAACACTTTTTCATATAATCTCATATAATCCTTATGCTAGCTCTGTGATACAGAAATAATGAATACCTGAGAAAATGATGCTCTGAGTATTTAATACTTGGCCCAAGGATACACTAATATCAAGTAGGAGAAGGGGTTTTTTTACTCAGGAATCAAAACTAAGATGTCTCAATCCTACCTGAAGTGTTTTTTTAAAAAGCACTAGTTATCTTAGAGATAGTTTCTGACTTTTCTATGTGAGTTTGTCAAAAGTCCTTGACAATTCATTTGAAAATTAGAGTTCTGTGAATATTGTTCCCAAACTGAATTTTCTGAGACAAGCATCTTGAGAAAAATGGATGATTTTTTAACTTTCTTTGAGTCTCATGAAAGAGACTACATTTTTCTGAGATTGGCAAAACATGATTTGATTTATTGATGATGGTTATTAGGAAAACAACTTAAAGGTAATTCCATGCTTTGGGGAAAAATGTGGTCTCCTCAATACGAGATGAAATGTGTGATCATTAATTTAGTTCATCTTGGAATTATTCTCATTGTTTTTACTTGAAAACCTCATATCTGAAGCCTTCCACAAGGTATAGGGTAGTTTTTGTCTCCATTTCCCAGCTTGTAAGTTCTGTTCTGGAAAGGCTCATGTCAAGTATGTTACCCATTCAACTCATTCATCCTGATGTGTCCTGTCTCATCGGATTCATCCTTCATTTATCCATCTATGCAATTCTTAATTGTTCTTCAAGAAATGTTCTTAACTAAGCCCCCCGTTATCATCCCAGATTCCTATGTATCTCATCAATAGATCTATTTCTGGAATTCCTATATGTTTGGTTGTCCAGAGAATTTTTAGCCTTGATTATATATGATCTATTGTTCATTTCTAGGTGTCTTCTGTGCATTTTGTCCTTCCTAAGTTCCTTGAAAATTTCTAATAAAAGTTCATGATAAAATAGTTCACAGTTCTAGAGAAAGCACTGTATGCTGAACACATAGAAATTATTATTAGACTTTAAAATCACCTGGTACTTTTATCTAAACATTTCAATCACAATGGGGAGTAATGAGACCCAGGCTACTGTGGAATTATTTTTAAGTCAGTATAATTAGGTGTATATGACATCAAGCTTTCAGTAATGTGTACATGTAACATTTAATATGTAAACTTAAGCACATTTGGGTGAAACTTTAAGTTTTTATCTTCTGTTTGTTGTGTGTAGGTAGTTTTTCTAGATCACAAAAACAGTTGCATTTGACATTACTTAGAAATCAGCACTTGAAACAATTTGAGACTTCCACCATGCAGTCCAAAATCTATGTTGTTCACTACACTTTGCATTAGTGGGCATTGCTTATGTTTTCCAAAGTAAAATTCAAAATGGTCTACATTAAAAACATACTCTACATACTTCACAAGGTAATTACTACTTGGTTGTGTTAGTGAAAAATCTGAGCTGTCTTCCTGAAAGACCTTATCTGGAGGTCAATTCCTGTAATCCTTTTATTATCAAACTGTTTCCAGTTCTAGGTTGAATTACAAGAAATCTGCTTTGAAGATTATTTTCTTCACAGGGAGTCATTAAAGTTTTTTTCTGTTAAGCTGTCAAAAATATTCATTAATATCTAAGCATATACATATGTGTGTACAAAGGTAATATATAAATTATATCCATCAAGTATATCACACATTATGTATGGATGTGTTTATCCATATCTGCATCTGTTCTATATATATATTTATATACACATACATAATGACACAGTTTAGAATATTGTGTGTTAGCAGATAGAAAATATTAAAACTAAAGGTAAAATGAACAGGTAATAACTGCTTCCTCCAACCAAATGTTGCCAGGCTCCTGTAGTTTTGTAATAGAAATCTACCCTATAGTTTGTGCTTCTTCCTAGCCAAATTACTGTCATATCTCCTAACTATGTACACAAGAAGAGGTTTCATTATGTTAATAATTACATTGCCTGCAGGCTTTTTGATGTTGCATTCCGCATACAGAATAGAAACAGATTTCATAGAAATATCATTAAAGCTGTTAACTACAGGAGAAAAAAAAATCAGAGGCAATCAAAGCATACACTTTATTATCAATAAATGTAAGTAGTTTCAGAAATGGCTTGCATTTGAAACACGTTCACTAAGGAGATCATCAGCAATGGAAGCTGCTGCTTAAAGGAAGAGAGTTTTGTGGTCTAAATCCATTTGGATCACTACAGATGATTACTTAGATCCTTTGCTATTCATTTTTAAATATAGGCTCAAGAATCATTTTTAAATTAGCAAACTAATAAAGGGATAGAATCAGCCTCAGAATTCTGACCTGAATTGGGGCTATGTGAATTGTAGGTCATTATTGGAATGACAACACGTGACAGTTTTTCTTCAACTCCACTTTTATTTTAGTTTTTTTTTTAATTTTTTAAAATGGTGGCTGTTAAATTGATGATTTAGGAACAGTAGAACTCATTGTACTACACAGTCATTTAAAAAAGACTTTAAATATTCAAATGCTCAACTACATATTCCCTGACACTAACATTTGTCTTCATTTTGGACTTCCAGCTGAGAAACATCAGTATAATGGCTCAGAGACATCAGCCTCGTTCAGTATTATGAAGACAGTGGCATGTCTTCATCCTTCTAAAGCTTTTTCTTTGAAAACCTCATATTCAGATTCTTTTTTGAAAGGGATTAATTAAGCTCCCAAGATTTTTAAAGAAACATATTTGATAAATCATAATTTAGGTTTTAGTCTGATTATTGCAAATATCAATTTTCTTACGTAAAGGGAAGACAGGAAGGCAGATGTTTAGATATCTGAATGAAAACAGAGTAAGAGAAAGAAAAGATAAAAAGTGTACTAATTCATATGTGCTATGTGACTTTTTGATTATCAGGAGCCCCAACATCCTATAAAACCTAAAATATTTGGTGAATTAAAGCAGATGAATTCAAATGTCTTTGAAATACCCATGATTTGGAAAATAAAATAGAAGTCGATTTCACAAACACATTTTTACTTTGAAACAGTAGCATATTAAAAGTTGGAGATAGCTCTTTAAAGTGAAATTATGTTTTTCCATTATAAAGTAATTAACAATCACTGCGAATGATTTGATGATAAAGAATCACTGATTTTCAGAACCAAAAGAAACCAGAGATAGCTAATCCATTGGGAGCTACCATTTGGGGGATAGAAATAGTAGAAGCTGAGATAGAATGATAGAAGCTAAGAACAATGCTCCTCAAAAAATATACATATTATGATTTTTAATGTGCAGATAATTTCAGGGGCTTGTTCATGGACTCTTTGATGCTAATGACAGGTTTCTATCATAGGTAGAGTAGGGACAAGAAACCACACATCCTGTCATCTATAATTAATCAATTGTGAATCATTAAACTGAGCAGCTCTCGCTCTCTCTCTCTCTCTCTCACATACACACACACCCTGTCTTCAGTATGATTATATGTAATCAATCATACTTTATTAAAGATTCGGCTAACTTTTATATGCCGCTTATTGGGGTTAATATCCAATAAGATCTCATTATAAAGTGCTCTGTTATACTATAAATTTATATATATAGTCAGAAATTACTGTTCCCAGTGCAAATAGTGACATGTAATACATCTCATTTACTCCAACATAAGTACTTAATTTGTTCTTAGATACAGGTGTTATAATGAATTTCCACTGTAATGAAATATTGAAATTTAAAAAAGGTAGTTTGATAGGCTGACATTGATTGATGAGTTACTTGCATAGATTATGCATCTATTCTGAAATCTTTCCATTCTTTGAAGAAATAGGTAACTTGAATGGAGATGGGGAGAAATTAGATACAGTTTGCCACAAAATTATTGTCCAACTGAGGGGATCAGTGAGGAATATTAAAGACATCTTCGAATGATGAGCAGTTAAGCCCATTAAGCTCCTTGACTGACATACTAAAATGTAATGAAATGGAAGGCTGAAGCTGTTAACAGTATTGATTTCACATCTAATTCCCATTGTTAAACTTTTTTTTCTTTTTCTTTTTTTTTTTTTTTTTTTTTTTTGAGATGGAGTCTAGCTTTGTCACCCAGGCTGGAGTGCAGTGGCACAATCTTGCCTCAATATAACCTCTGCCTCTGGGGTTCAAGGGATCAGAGATCAAGGGATTATCCTGCCTTTGCCTCCTGAGCAGCTGGGATTACAGGCGCCCACCACCACGCCTGGCTAATTTTTGTGTTTTTAGTAGAGATGGGGTATCATCTTGTTGGCCAAGCTGGTCTTGAACTCCTGGCCTGAAATGATCCTCCCACCTCAGCCCTCCCAAAGTGCTGGGATTACAGGCATAAGCCACTGCATCCAGCCTCATTGTTGAACATTTTTGAGTCTTCCTTTATTTCATTTTCTCTTGCAGCTCATGTACATATAATGTATCACATATGTAAAAGTATATAAATTATACTAAAATACACTTTATGGATATGGATCTGAATAAATGTATAAATATATATATGTACATGCATACCTATACATATCTTCATAATTAACATAAATAATATATTCTTTATATATATATAAGACCATATATATATATGACCTATAAATCAAAGGGAAAATATTAGGGAAATAATGAACTTGAATTTCTGGCATTTTTGTAAAGATGAGTAAGCATTCAATAGCTCAAGTGAAACACAGAGCCTTGACACTAGCCAGGAATGCAGTAAACACATATCTAACAGGCAAGCGCTATTTTGGTCTATTTCAGAGGGCTCATATTTTATATATGAAATATATGTATATTTTTATATTCATATTTATTCAAATCATACAATTATGAAATTTTTATTTTAACATATGAGAATAATTTGAAAATCAGATCATAAAATAAATTTTAAAACAAAAGAGTTGAAGTAGGAAACAATTTAGTACTGAAGGGCAGTCATTTCTCAGGAAACAAAAAAGTAATTGGAAACTTTACACCAACAAATAGAATGTTCTCATTTGGCTGGCAATTGATAAAAACGCATCCTGTTGTTGTGAATACTTAAATGACCCAGAAGAGTGCGATTGATGCCCAGGGTATTGGGATTGGCACTACCAGTGTAAACTGAGTCCAAATTATGGTACTTACTGCCTGATATTTCCCCGCCAATAATAATTAAGCTATGTAGATATAAAGAAATTATCAGATGGGGAAAAGTGCCCACAGGCTCACATGCACACCAAACACACAGAGACATGTACTGATTTTAGTTCATACCAGATGTGTGAGGAAAACACTCTTTTCTGATCCCTTTTAGTAACAATGATGAATCAACAAAATCCAGTGGGTTAGACTACATAATGTGTCTTAGGCCTGTGATTTATGGTAACGTTTGTAACTGTATATAAAATCATTCATTTGACTGACATTTAATGAGTGTTTTCTGTGTAGCAACATTGTGCATATCCTTGTGGAAAAGATAGTCCCTGCAATTATTTGGACAACTCAATGGAATGTGTACTGACCATTCTCCTGGGACAAAGAGCCAGGACACTGAGCAGCCCTGGCTAGGCTTAGCAGGATAGGAGTGTGGCCTCGTGTTTGTTCTTATGGGGATACTGCTTTGAGCTGCAGATATTCCTGTAGTCTATTTTCCCCCACGATGCCTGATGGAAGTGTCTGTGTGGTTGTCATATCTGATTCCCAGAAGTTTCCAAGCCTCAATGATTCTGAGAGTCATGGTCAGGTAAGGCTGTGCACGACCTCCCACTCTGGACCATACACAGCCCCTACCTTGCTAAGTAGCTCTCTCAGCTTGCTCTTCCGTATTCTCATAAGTTTCACTCTGGATGAACAGTTCATTTGCAGCTTCTCTTCCATGCCACACTTGGAACCTCAGAAAACTCTGAGTGACATGGGCACACCTCACACTCCTTCCTTCTCAGCAAATTTGCCACCTACTGTGCATGTGATGGATCAGATAAGGTGCATTTTCTTCTCCTTTGCCCCATGAAACTTGGAGTCCATTTGAATTGTTTCCCGTCACCCCATTGTGCTCTAGTGGGAGAGATGAGCAGAAACTTCCCACACACTGCCTCCCTTTCCCTTCCCCCAGATACCCACTCATCTCCCAGTCCTCCTGGAGTGGTTCTGTCTGGGAAACTAGGGCTGGGCTCTCACCTGCTTTGAATGTGTTACAAGTCACAGGAGGAGTGATGCCCTTGGAGTTGGGTCATTTTAAAATCCAAATCTCTGCTCCCAGATTGAGCCATGTTCACAACAAACAACACCCTTTCCATGTGGCCACCAGAGAGCAAGAAGGAACACATTCAATGAGTACTTTACGTATCAACTGAGCCACATGTTTATGCACTGTCTGCGCCATGTCACAATTCTGGATCCCTCACATACAGCATATATCTTAACAGGTCATTCAGTCTCAATGTTCTCGCTCCTTTCTCTGCCTTCTGTAGAGGAATAATAGGTTCAGAATCAGAAATGTCCCCTCTTGAAATATGTGCATTGTTTTTGTGAATATATCAGTAATAATACAAGCATACAAATTATGTATGTTTTTATTCTTTAAAATACAGTACTGTGACAATCCACTTGAATAATGTTAGTGGACACATTTTTGGTTTGCTTTGTTTCATTTTTTTCCCATTAAGGAAAATGTCTGCTTTGTTACAACACAATACTAATGCATCACTGTACACTTTAAGACTCCTCGTTGTTCAACTTTGTCTCTTAAAGTCTCCTTTTGGGAACAGAGAGCTTTTTCGTAGAAAAAGTATTTCTTCCTGGAAGAATATTGAAGTGGGGACACTCATAAAGTGTCTGCCAAAATACAACTCTCCAGGAGTAAGGGTTCTTTCTGTGAAATAATACATCAAAGAGGAATGAGGAGAGCAAGACAAAACCCAGTAGAAATGGATTGGAATGGGATGCATTACTTTGGAGTCATGAAACATATGTACTATCTGTATATATGATATAAACGTTTGTGTAAATATATGTGTGTGCATATGTATGCATGCTCACGTGTTTCTTAGCTCTGTTCACCAAAAAGACCTAGAAGTAAATGCACTGAAGTAGCAACTTATACACCTAGGATTCAAATATTTGTCTTTATACGATTCCCCACTAAAATAACCAGAAAACCTTGAAGGAATGTCTTTTTCTAGAGCTGAGGCAAGATCAAGATGAGCCTGGAACATATTAAGCCAAAAAGAAAAGAGGTACTCCAATAAATGATGGGGCGTGTCACAAGGACAGAGAAAAACTATTAAAAAGAGCTTCCCTAGTTGAATCTGGGTAAATTTGAACACCAGTATAATTAAGGACAATAATGAATTATAGATTATAAAAAGGAATCCATGTGCCCATTGAAATAAAAGATTCACAAAAGAGAAAAATATGGACTTTTGCTTATAGTCAAATGCTAAGTGTCAACAAGTAAATGTAGAGAAAGGAATGCTGGAATAGGAAAAAAAATCATTATTTTGTAACCACCATGCTAGAAATTGACTCCATCAAGAACCATTAGTAGATGCTAAATCTATGGGAAATGTTGATAACAAGCATATTTATATGGTCCTAACGTTATCTCCCCATGGGTTGCTTATTAGTTGTAAGTGGTAGAGGAGAGGGCTAGGTTGGCATAGGGGACCTTCAAATTCTACTTGGCCGGGTATTCAGTTCTGGCAACATAAATGAGGGCAGAGAGAGAGCTTGTGCCTCTGGATGTGATACCCTGAGAACAGACATCATTTACATTTCAGTTGTCTGAATGCATAACCTAAGTCTAACATGAGACAAAGACACATTCAAAATGATAAACATTTTATTTATAAAAAGGGGCTAGATTCTTTAAAAATATCAATTGCCTGAAAATCAATGTATTTAGTACTGTTCCAACTCACAGCAGCCTGAAAAGACATGGCAACAAAACCTGACCCTAAGCTGGATCCTAAATTGGTGAGGGGAGTGCTACACAAATGACATTATTGGTCAGTTGATAGAACCAAAATGCAGATGAAGATTAAATAAAAGTATTTTGTCAATATTAAATTCACTGAAGTTGATAACTATGCTCTTCATGTACACATTTGTTTTTAAGAAATATGTACTAAAGTAGGATTAAGGAGAAATGATTTGGGTAGCTTATTCTGATTATTTATAGATTGTCTGTGTGCGTGTGTGTGTGTGTGTGCAATTATATACAGAAGAATATTTTGGCATATATATTTCAAAGTGTTGACAATAGGTAAGTCTGGATAAAGGAAACATGGCTGTTCTATGCACTATCCTTATTCTTAAAATTTCCTTTGGTTTTAAATTATGTAATACTTTTTTAATGGCAAAAAGGGGAAAAAAACACAATAATTTGTTAAGATAAAAAAATACAATTGTTAAGAACAAGGAATCTCAAGGTTCCAGGACTGGTGGGAAATATGTGAAGGTGACATCAATACATGTTCTGCCATGAATAGAAATATTTTTCCAAATGAATGTGTGAGCAGTGATACTATAAGGGGCCTGGGTTCCATGGAACAAATGTTGAAAAATGATGCAGAGATATGCTGTTAGGTTCCACACTGATCTAAGAAGTGTATCAACAGATACATGCCAGTCAGTTTTTCCTATGCCATTTTTGCTACGGAAGTTCAAACTCTCAGAACTGTATTACAGGCCTACAATGTATATCTGTCCAAAGCTAGGTGTTATCCAAGGCTGGGGAAAATACACAGACAACATTATTAAGTAAGGGTGTAGTTAAACTTGCGATGGTAATATCATTTATTGATTTTAGGTAACCATAGTGTGGCCATTGCATTTACCATTTACAAGCCATATACAGGTCCATATGCAGGAATACAAAATTATGAAAAAATACAAAGTTTGCAAAGAATCAAAATGGAAGCTTTTTCTTAACTCATTCTGCATCTGAACCTGACCTGACCCCATGCTAGGCTATTCATAGTCTCTAATGAGCCCGTTTGGCATGAATATCATATGCTTTACTGCAAATATATAGTTACATTTGATTAACAATGTAATCAATTTGATGTGAGTATCATACGCTTTACTGCAAATATATAGTTACATTTGATTAACAGGGTGCTACTACAGACCCCATTAGGGGTTAAAAAAAAAAAGCCTGCACAGATACCATGTTACTTTTCTAAAATCTAAAAGTTTCAAAATCATAAGATACCTGGGCTGGGTGTGGTGTCCTACACCTGTAATCCCAGCACTTCGGAATGCCAAGGCAGGAGGATCGCTTGCCAGGAGTTCAAGACTGTCCTGGGCAGAATAGTGAGACCCAGTATCTACAAAAAATAAAAATAAAAAAATAGCTGGTCATGGTGGTGCATGCTTGTAGTCCTACCTACTTAGAAAGCTGAGACAGGAGGATTGCTTGACCCCAGGAGTTCAAGGTTGCAGTGAGATGTGATCATGTCACTGCACTCCAGCCTGAGAAACAGAGCAAGACTCTGTTTCTGGGAAAAAAAAAAAAAAAAGTGTTTTAGGTAAACGACTGTGGATCTGTGCTGTCTAATTTCATTAGCAAGCAAGTTATTTATCCTTCTTAAGTAACAATAATAAGAGAAAATGTAATACTAAAAAGTGGAATTGAAAATGAAATGCTAAAATTCATTTAATGAACCCAGAATCAGGCAAGATTTTAAAACTCTGACTTAAATAAAGACAATGTGATAAATTATCCATAGCTGTGCGACCTATTTTAATTATAAGTAGAACCATAATATACAAGTACTCCAAATGTACTTTCTCTTTTCCTTCTGCAGTTATTAGCCATGTGCAGGCAAAGACATAGTGGCATAGTGGCAAATTTTTCAGACTAAGAATTTAGATTCACAATCCCACTCTTTGCTGCCATTATCTTAAGTCACTTATACTCCTTTACCAGTTTCTTTAAATGTAAAACAAAATAGGCAATTTTGGTTAATGTAAGCTTTCTTATGAATTTTAAAATGAAGTGATTCTAAAGTTTCCAGAGTTTATATTTTTATATTATTATTCCATATTATTCTAAAATACATACTCCTAGAATTTTGTTGAACTGTAAAAATGTAATTTTGTTTGTTTTGAGAAAGAAAACCCACTCATCCTAATCACTTTTCTTTATTTATTAATTTTTTTTTATACAGTGCAAGTTCCAGGGCCAGTAGAAAACCTGCAAGCTGTATCTACCTCACCTACCTCAATTCTTATTACCTGGGAACCCCCTGCCTATGCAAACGGTCCAGTCCAAGGTTACAGATTGTTCTGCACTGAGGTGTCCACAGGAAAAGAACAGGTAGGTGAAGGAATGGACCACACTGCTTCCATCTGTTGGATGTTTCCATCCATTGGATAGCTCTAGGGCTGAAGAAATAGGAAAAGACCCACAAGCTCTTGATACAGCCCAGTGTTTAGCACATTCATTGAAAAGCTGATTAGTTTTAAAGCACTTGTTATTGGAAACTTTACACAATTTAATTAAATTCTGGTGGTAAGAGGTAAATGGGCAATAAAGTGAAGTCAATAGAAAGGATACTAATTTTTTGTTTGAGTCTGCAGTTGCCTGGCCTGTGTGGGCAACCAGATTTGTATTAACTTACCTGGTCGTGGAAGGCATTTGCATTTTTATTCCTTAGACTAAGGGGTGATTGCCCTCCTAGTCAATGGCGTTCGCCAAACTGCTTTTTCCATTCTAATACATTTACATTATATATAACTCCCTTCCATCATCAGGATGTGTCCTATCATTTTTTAATGTTTTCAGAAGAACTTACTCTGAGAAGCCTAGTCTCCTTCTCCTTACATTTTGCTCCTACCCAATGGTTAGCATAGACACCTGAAAAGAAGCAAATTAATTGTTCAGGTAAACTAAAAGTGAAAAGATCTTTAGGGAGACACATGAAACTGAAAAATTCTATTTGGTGATACATGCACACACATATGTTAAAAATAGAATTTCTGAGTTTCATATATATGTGTATGTATAATATGTATACCTATATAATACATATATATTACATCTATACATATATGTATTATACATGTATAATACATATGTAAGCATAATACATATACATGTATGTGTATACATATATAAGCATAATACATATACATGTATATGTATACATATATAATACATATATGTATACATGTATAATATATACATACACATATATAATACATATAATGTATAATATATGTATACATATAATATATATTATATAATACATATATATAATACATGTATACATATATATAATGCATATATATATATGTATGACTATTGAGGTATTTACTTCCAGATTCTCAACTTCATGTAAGAAAATATATACAGACATGTATATATTCAATAGTTAAATCAAAAATTGGCCTCAGGATATGGGAGTTCTTATTATTTGTTGTGAAGCTTGTCAAGCATAGAATGGCCTTCCTGCTTTCACATAAACTGCATGATCAGAATTTTTACTTAAAAATAAGAAATATTTTATATTCAAAAATAGCTCAAGCCCAGTCCCAAATTATATTATAAGATAAGCATTACAAGAGCTCCTCCTATGTAATCATGGGTAGTATTTTTTTTTCTTGCTATCTTCAAGCTATTTTTTGCTCTTGTTTTTTCAACTTTCTGTTTTATCTGCCTTTCTATGTATTTTAGCTCTTCAATGCATTTTGCCAACAATTTAAATAAATTCAAAACCAGCATCATCCAAGATAGATGTGAGTGTGAAGATCTGATTCCTCAGTGACCTTCACCTCCAGTAGCTCATTTACTGCAGCCATGAGATGCTCAAATAATTTCAACCAATCTGACAGCATTTTGGGAGATAAAAATTGTGGCAAAGTGTCTGACAGTTTCAAGAGCTGTGGGTATATTTCAGCAAGAGAAGCACAAAATCTATTATTTCTTGGTGAATTATTGCATTTTGGGTACAGGAGAAAATCTCTGTTCCCATGGCATTATAAGCTGCCTTCTGCCTGTGAGGGTTTAGGTGTGGGTAGAATAACCCAAACCATTCAGTATATTGAGTAGTGTTAAACAAATTGGATCTTAACGACTGTAAAAATAGCATGTGCTGTTTTAACAAGGAGTCTACAGAGTAGTTGGTTTTTAGTGGGAGAGTCTGTGTCACAAGGTAGGTTTTATAGCTCATTAGAAGGCTGGAGTGTAGTTTGTAAGAGTCTAATGTCCAATTCACTGATTGCACAGAATGAGTGCCATTTCTACTTTAATGTGCTTCCTTGATAACAGTTTTGGTGTTTTATGTCTCCAGAATATAGAGGTTGATGGACTATCTTATAAACTGGAAGGCCTGAAAAAATTCACCGAATATAGTCTTCGATTCTTAGCTTATAATCGCTATGGTCCGGGAGTCTCTACTGATGATATAACAGTGGTTACACTTTCTGACGGTAAGTTAAAAACAGTGAACCTCCTTTTACGTATTCGACATAATATTGACAATAATGACATAATATTGCACATACATATTCCATTTTCAAGGTTTCCTGACTAAAATTTGATGGACTATTACAGTTAAATGTAAACTTTATATCAAGATATATACTCCCAGCTGGGTGTGGTAGTTCACACAGGTAATCCTAGCACTTTAAGAGACTGAGGTAGGAGGATGCGTTGAGCCTAGGAGTTCAAGACCCACCTGAACAGCATAGTGAGACCCTATCTCTGTAAATTTTTTTTTTTTTAATTAACTGGATATGGTGGCGTGCACCTGTGATCCCAGCTACTTGGGAGGCTCAGGCTGGAGAATCACTTGAGCCTGGGAGTTGAAGACTGCAGTAAGCTGTGATCGTTCTACTGTACTCCAGCCTGGGCAACAGAGTAAGACCCTTTCTCCAAATTAAATAAATATATATATATATATAAATATATGTATATACATATATATATAAATATATGTATATACATATATATATATACACTCTTGAGTCAGTATATACTAATAGGTAATCCTCAAAATGTGACTATTGACTAAGAGCTAAAATTATTTTGTGTATTTTTTATTTCTTTAAATTTTCTAATACAAACAAATTTGTGCATGTGTGGACTAATTTTGATTGGCATGTTTTATTCCCCTATCTAAAAGTGTGCAGATGATTAAAGGTGTAAATGATAGACAATCCCTCTATATTTACCTCTTAATTAGAAAATATATCAAAAGGAATTAGGCCAAATAAGCTGATATTAAAATTTAAAGTATTAAAATTGAGCATGAAAAATGTGTATGTTGCCTACTAAATGGAAGAATAGACACAAACACACACATTTGAGACAAGAAGTGCAGTGACACAATTGTGCTTCACAACCCCCTTTATTCCTGGGCTCAAGGGCTTTTCTTTTCTTTTCCTTTTTTGGAAATCGAGTCTCGCTCTGTCACCCAGGTTGGAATGCAGTGGTGCAGTCTCAGCTCACTGCAACCTCCACCTCTCCGGTTTAAGTGATTCTCCTGCCCCCAGCCTCCTGAGTACCTAGGATCACAGGTGCATGCCACCACCCCTGGCTAGTTTTTGTATTTTTAGTAGAGACAGAGTTTCACCATGCTGAGCAGGCTGGTCTGGAACTCCTGACCTCAAGTGATCCACCCGCCTTGGCCTCACATAGTGCTGGGATTACAAGCATGAGCCACTGCACCCAGCCTCAAGGGATTTTCCTGCGGAAGCCTCCCGAGTAGCTGGAACTACAGGCATAGGCCACAGCACCCAGCTAATCTTTTTATTTTTGCAGAGGCAGGGTCTCACTTTGTTGCCCAGGCTAGCCCTGTTTTTTAATGCCATGAAAGAGAGGAATAAATCTTAATAAAGAGAATAAATTTGACAAAGTAATGGCCAGGGGAAACTAGAAACCTAACTGCTAGATGATCATGAAAGGTTGGGAAATTTGATAAAAAGTGAAAATAAAATACATCAAAGTATATGATGTGGGGCCAGTGAAAACTCAGGCAGGTGCAGAAATGTAGAGATAGGCCCTTGTGAATATTAAAAAAGGCCACAAGCTAGCTCTTTTCAGCAACAGTTTCCATTTGGTGTGTTTAATTCTATAAATTATTTATCTTTTTAATTAAAAAATGACTTTAGCTTGTGATTTCTTGACAGATCTATCATTGTTTAATCTGGGAAAGTACCTGGGTGTACATTTCACAAATATCAGTGAAATGAGGAAAGACATGCATATTATTAAGGACAGTACAAAGAGAACACAGGAATAATGCTCATTTGCAAATTCAACTTTAAAATGTATTTTATATGTAATACCACCTTGGTATCATTTTTAATGTAATTCTTATGCCCATCCATCCAATTCTGTTATTGAAGACAGAACAGAATATTTATTGGTAGAATAAATTACTTCACAACTTATAATTATAAAAATGAAAAACAAAGGAAAGTGAATATTTTACATAATTTATGTAGATTTCATTCACACTCCAAACTGTAATACTGTGGCCTTATTCTCCACTTTGGTTTTAAATGTCATAAGTGAGAAAGATAGATTATTATTCATTAGTCCAAGAATTGTCTTCTGGAAGTGTTACAATGTTTAGGACTTAGAAAATGTCTGTCAGTATAAAAAAAGAATTTCGTGACCCTAACCCCAATAAACATCACTGTGCAAGGGACACCAAATTCTCTCTCTCAAATGCACTGAAAGGAGATAGCAAGGACTTTATAAGCTTCTTAGAGTGGACACCGTGACCTCATTTGCATTCATTTTTACAATCAACTCATCTCTTTTAATGTCCAACACAAATCTGTGGCTCTTGGCTTTCATTTCCATATTATCCAGGTCCTTTCTGTCTACTTCAATCTCATGTCTTCTCCTCTGTACTGAAGCTGTTCATGCTGAGGTCATATATCACACTGAGTTGTATTTAATCACATTTAATAGTCACCTGCTTCCCAGTCTTCAGTCATGGAGCACTCTTCTTCGGTAACTTTGTGTATGTTGTAACAGGTGGATGTTGTGAAAATTAAATGGGCTGATCTGTGTAAACATCTAACAAAGTGTATGACATTTAAGTGTTTAATAAACATTATCTCTACCAATATACACTTCACTTTTTCTCATTATATTAATATTACATGCCCCTAAATATGAGGGATGCTGTTATATTCATCTCTGTATTCTTCCTGAGTAAATATTTATTGAATTAATTAGACAGCTCAGTCAAAACTGTGCAAATTTCTGTATGAAAAGGCTTATCTTGGGGGAGGAGCCAAGATGGCCGAATAGGAACAGCTCCGGTCTACAGCTCCCAGCGCGAGCGACGCAGAAGGCGGGTGATTTCTGCATTTCCATCTGAGGTACCGTGTTCATCTCACTAGGGAGTGCCAGACAGTGGGCGCAGGTCAGTGGGTGAGCGCACCGTGCGCCAGCCGAAGCAGGGGCGAGGCATTGCCTCACTCCGGAAGCGCAAGGGGTCGGGGAGTTCCCCTTCTAGGGGTGACAGACGGCACCTGGAAAATCGGGCCACTCCCACCCGAATACTGTGCTTTTCCGACGGCCTTAGGAAACGGTGCCCCAGGAGAGTATAGCCTGCACCTGGCTCAGAGGGTCCTACGCCCACGGAGTCTCCCTGATTGCTAGCACAGCAGTCTGAGATCAAACAGCAAGTCGGCAGCGAGGCTGGGGGAGGGGCGCCCGCCATTGCCCAGGCTCGCTTAGGTAAACAAAGCAGCCTGGAAGCTTGAACTGGGTGGAGCCCACCACAGCTCAAGGAGGCCTGCCTGCCTCTGTAGGCTCCACCTCTGGGGGCAGGACACAGACAAACAAAAAGACAGCAGTAACCTCTGCAGACTTAAATGTCCCTGTCTGACAGCTGTGAGGAGAGCAGTGGTTCTCCCAGCACGCAGCTGGAGATCTGAGAACGGGCTGACTGCCTCCTCAAGTGGGTCCCTGACCCCTGACCCCCGAGCAGCCTAACTGGGAGGCACCCCCCAGCAGGGGCAGACTGACACCTCACACGGCCGGCCAGGTACTCCAACAGACCTGCAGCTAAGGGTTCTGTCTGTTAGAAGGAAAACTAACAGAAAGGACATCCACACCAAAAACCCATCTGTACATCACCATCATCAAAGACCAAAAGTAGATAAAACCACAAAGATGGGGAAAAAACAGAGCAGAAAAACTGGAAACTCTAAAAACCAGAGTACCTCTCCTCCTCCAAAGGAACGCAGTTCCTCACCAGCAACGGAACAAAGCTGGACGGAGAATGACTTTGACGAGCTGAGAGAAGAAGGCTTCAGACGATCAAATTACTCCGAGCTACGGGAGGATATTCAAACCAAAGGCAAAGAAGTTGAAAACTTTGAAAAAAATTTAGAAGAATGTATAACTAGAATAACCAATACAGAGAAGTGCTTAAAGGAGCTGATGGAGCTGAAAACCAAGGCTCGAGAACTACGTGAAGAATGCAGAAGCCTCAGGAGCCGATGCGATCAAATGGAAGAAAGGGTATCAGCCCTGGAAGATGAAATGAATGAAATGAAGCGAGAAGGGAAGTTTAGAGAAAAAAGAATAAAAAGAAACGAGCAAAGCCTCCAAGAAATGTGGGACTATGTGAAAAGACCAAATCTACGTCTGATTGGTGTACCTGAAAGTGACGGGGAGAATGGAAACAAGTTGGAAAACACTCTGCAGGATATTATCCAGGAGAACTTCCCCAATCTAGCAAGGCAGGCCAACATTCAGATTCAGGAAATACAGAGAACGCCACAAAGATACTCCTCGAGAAGAGCAACTCCAAGACATATAATTGTCAGATTCACCAAAGTTGAAATGAAGGAAAAAATGTTAAGGGCAGCCAGAGAGAAAGGTCGGGTTACCATCAAAGGGAAGCCCATCAGACTAACAGCGGATCTCTCGGCAGAAACCCTACAAGCCAGAAGAGAGTGGGGGCCGATATTCAACATTCTTAAAGAAAAGAATTTTCAACCCAGAATTTCATATCCTGCCAAACTAAGCTTCATAAGTGAAGGAGAAATAAAATACTTTACAGACAAGCAAATGCTGAGAGATTTTGTCACCACCAGGCCTGCCCTAAAAGAGCTCCTGAAGGAAGCGCTAAACATGGAAAGGCACAACCGGTACCAGCCACTGCAAAATCATACCGAAATGTAAAGAACATTGAGACTAGGAAGAGACTGCATCAACTAACGAGCAAAATATCCAGCTAACATCATAATGACAGGATCAAATTCACACATAACAATATTAACTTTAAATGTAAATGGACTAAATGCTCCAATTAAAAGACACAGACTGGCAAACTGGATAAAGACTCAAGACCCATCAGTGTGCTGTATTCAGGAAACCCATCTCACGTGCAGAGACACACATAGGCTCAAAATAAAAGGATGGAGGAAGATCTACCAAGCAAATGGAAAACAAAAAAAGGCAGGGGTTGCAATCCTAGTCTCTGATAAAACAGACTTTAAACCAACAAAGATCAAAAGAGACAAAGAAGGCCATTACATAATGGTAAAGGGATTCATTCAACAAGAAGAGCTAACTATCCTAAATATATATGCACCCAATACAGGAGCACCCAGATTCATAAAGCAAGTCCTGAGTGACCTACAAAGAGACTTAGACTCCCACACATTAATAATGGGAGACTTTAACACCCCACTATCAACATTAGACAGATCAACGAGACAGAAAGTCAACAAGGATACCCAGGAATTGAACTCAGCTCTGCACCAAGTGGACCTAATAGACATCTACAGAACTCTCCACCCCAAATCAACAGAATATACATTTTTTTCAGCACCACACCACACCTATTCCAAAATTGACCACATACTTGGAAGTAAAGCTCTCCTCAATAAATGTAAAAGAACAGAAATTCTAACAAACTGTCTCTCAGATCACAGTGCAATCAAGCTAGAACTCAGGATTAAGAATCTCACTCAAAACCGCTCAACTACATGGAAACTGAACAACATGCTCCTGAATGACTACTGGGTACATAACGAAATGAAGGCAGAAATAAAGATGTTCTTTGAAACCAACGAGAACCAAGACACAACATACCAGAATCTCTGGGATGCATTCAAAGCAGTGTGTAGAGGGAAATTTATAGCACTAAATGCCCACAAGAGAAAGCAGGAAAGATCCAAAATTGACACCCTAACATCACAATTAAAAGAACTAGAAAAGCAAGAGCAAACACATTCAAAAGCTAGCAGAAGGCAAGAAATAACTAAAATCAGAGCAGAACTGAAGGAAATAGAGACACAAAAAACCCTTCAAAAAATAAATGAATCCAGGAGCTGGTTTTTTGAAAGGATCAACAAAATTGATAGACCGCTAGCAAGATTAATAAAGAAAAAAAGAGAGAAGAATCAAATAGATGCAATAAAAAATGATAAAGGGGATATCACCACCGATCCCACAGAAATACAAACTACCATCAGAGAATATTACAAACACCTCTATGCAAATAAACTAGAAAATCTGGAAGAAATGGATAAATTCCTCAACACATACACCCTCCCAAGACTAAACCAGGAAGAAGTCGAATCTCTGAATAGACCAATAACAGGAGCTGAAATTGTGGCAATAATCAATAGCTTACCAACCAAAAAAAGTCCAGGACCAGATGGGTTCACAGCCGAATTCTACCAGAGGTACAAGCAGGAGCTGGTACCATTCCTTCTGAAACTATTCCAATCAATACAAAAAGAGGGAATCCTCCCTAACTCATTTTATGAGGCCAGCATCATCCTGATACCAAAGCCTGGCAGAGACACAACAAAAAAAGAGAATTTTAGACCAATATCCTTGATGAACATTGATGCAAAAATCCTCAATAAAATACTGGCAAACAGAATCCAGCAGCACATCAAAAAGCTTATCCACCATAATCAAGTGGGCTTCATCCCTGGGATGCAAGGCTGGTTCAATATACGCAAATCAATAAATGTAATCCAGCATATAAACAGAACGAAAGACAAAAACCACATGATTATCTCAATAGATGCAGAAAAGGCCTTTGACAAAATTCAACAACCCTTCATGCTAAAAACTCTCAATAAATTAGGAATTGATGGGACGTATCTCAAAATAATAAGAGCTATTTATGACAAACCCACAGCCAATATCATACTGAATGGGCAAAAACTGGAAGCATTCCCTTTGAAAACTGGCACAAGACAGGGATGCCCTCTCTCACCACTTCTATTCAACATAGTGTTGGAAGTTCTGGCCAGGGCAATTAGGCAGGAGAAGGAAATCAAGGGTATTCAATTAGGAAAAGAGGAAGTCAAATTGTCCCTGTTTGCAGATGACATGATAGTATATCTAGAAAACCCCATTGTCTCAGCCCAAAATCTCCTTAAGCTGATAAGCAACTTCAGCAAAGTCTCAGGATACAAAATCAATGTGCAAAAATCACAAGCATTCTTATACTTCAATAACAGACAAACAGAGAGCCAAATCATGAGTGAACTCCCATTCACAATTGCTTCAAAGAGAATAAAATACCTAGGAATCCAACTTACAAGGGATGTGAAAGACCTCTTCAAGGAGAACTACAAACCACTGCTCAAGGAAATAAAAGAGGATACAAACAAATGGAAGAACATTCCATGCTCATGGGTAGGAAGAATCAATATCATGAAAATGGCCATCCTTCCCAAGGTAATTTACAGATTCAATGCCATCCCCATCAAGCTACCAATGACTTTCTTCACAGAATTGGAAAAAACTACTCTAAAGTTCATATGGAACCAAAAAAGAGCCCGCATCACCAAGTCAATCCTAAGCCAAAAGAACAAAGCTGGAGGCATCACACTACCTGACTTCAAACTATACTACAAGGCTACAGTAACTAAAACAGCATGGTACTGGTACCAAAACAGAGATATAGATCAATGGAACAGAACAGAGCCGTCAGAAATAATGCCACATATATACAACTATCTGATCTTTGACAAACCTGACAAAAACAAGAAATGGGGAAAGGATTCCCTATTTAATAAATGGTGCTGGGAAAACTGGCTAGCCATATGTAGAAAGCTGAAACTGGATCCCTTCCTTACACCTTATACAAAAATCAATTCAAGATGGATTAAAGACTTAAATGTTAGACCTAAAACCATAAAAACCCTAGAAGAAAACCTAGGCATTACCATTCAGGACATAGGCATGGGCAAGGACTTCATGTCTAAAACACCAAAAGCAATGGCAACAAAAGCCAAAATTGACAAATGGGATCTAATTAAACTCAAGAGCTTCTGCACAGCAAAAGAAACTACCATCAGAGTGAACAGGCAACCTACAAAATGGGAGAAAATTTTTGCAACCTACTCATCTGACAAAGGGCTAATATCCAGAATCTACAATGAACTCCAACAAATTTACAAGAAAAAAACAAACAACCCCATCAAAAAGTGGGCGAAGGACATGAACAGACACTTCTCAAAAGAAGACATTTATGCAGCCAAAAAACACATGAAAAAATGCTCACCATCACTGGCCATTAGAGAAATGCAAATAAAAACCACAATGAGATACCATCTCACACCAGTTAGAATGGCAATCATTAAGAAGTCAGGAAACAACAGGTGCTGGAGAGGATGTGGAGAAATAGGAACACTTTTACACTGTTGATGGGACTGTAAACTAGTTCAACCCTTGTGGAAGTCAGTGTGGCGATTCCTCAGGGATCTAGAACTAGAAATTCCATTCGACCCAGCCATCCCATTACTGGGTATATACCCAAAGGACTATAAATCATGCTGCTATAAAGACACATGCACACGTATGTTTATTGCGGCATTATTCACAATAGCAAAGACTTGGAACCAACCCAAATGTCCAACAATGATAGACTGGATTAAGAAAATGTGGCACATATACACCATGGAATACTATGCAGCCATAAAAAACGATGAGTTCACGTCCTTTGTAGGGACATGGATGAAATTGGAAATCATCATTCTCAGTAAACTATCGCAAGAACAAAAAACCAAACACCGCATATTCTCACTCATAGGTGGGAATTGAACAATGAGAACACATGGACACAGGAAGGGGAACATCACACTCTGGGGACTGTTGTGGGGTGGGGGGAGGGGGGAGGGATAGCATTGGGAGATATACCTAATGCGAGATGACGAGTTGGTGGGTGCAGCGCACCAGCATGGCACATGTATACATATGTAACTTACCTGCACATTGCGCACATGTACCATAAAACCTAAAGTATAATAATAATAATAATAAAAAAAAAAAAAAAAGAAAAGGCTTATCTTTAGGATTTCCCATTTGAGGAACTAATTTAATATATTAATTTAATATATGACTGTGTCTAAATGCATCTGTATTATAGAGAACATAATAATTCTTTTCATATCAGGAGTCTTACCGTAAAAAATATATTGAGGCATAGAAAAATTTTTAAAAAAGCAAAAGTTTGTAATGTAATACAAAAATGTAAATACATTTCTTCCAACTTCATTACTTTATGTTTTTTTTCTCTGTTCTACTGGGATGCTTGTAAAGATCTTTATCCAGATGAGCTGTCATCTCTAATTTAGCTCGGCTTTATTTTCTGAGTAGAAACCTTATTTTTTATTCAAATTTCTCTACCTAGTAAAGCATCGGTTTACAATGAGCCATTTTTTTCACACCATTGAGATTATACAGCATATGGTCATGTAACTAATTTTGCCAATTTGTTCCAAAATACTGTCTCTTGCACTAGTTGGCATAGGTAAGTCACTAAGAGCTTTTATGAATGAATGACATTGAAAGTTTCCATGCCAGCTTGTCCTGTGTCCAAATGCAGAAGGACCTGATTTCATAGGCAACATAAGAATGTGCTTATTATTTTTCTGAATGTTATTAATATTTCTTGAATACTTACTAATGGAAGGCCCTGATCCAAGTACTTTGCCTTTACCTTTCATCCTTACAATACTACTATAATTTTCCCTAATTTACAGATGACAAAACTAAGTCAGAAAGAGTTCACAATAGGTAGTAAGCAGCAGAGCCAGACCACACAAGCTAGTAAATTCAGAGGCAAGATTCAATGTGGAAACATGTTTCTTTTATTCTGTGATAAGTGCCTTTAAAGGAAAATGCTTATAATTAAATATGAATTACTGGCCGGGCATGGTGGCTCACTCTTGTAATCCCAGCACTGTGGGAGGCTGAGGCGGGTGGATCACAAGGTCAGGAGATCGAAAGCATCCTGGCTAACATGGTGAAACCCACTCTTTACTAAAAATACCAAAGAATTAGCTGGGCGTGGTGGCGGGCGCCTGTAGTCCCAGCTACTCAGGAGGCTGAGGCAGGAGAACGGCGTGAACCCAGGAGGTGGAGCTTGCAGTGAGCTGAGATCGTGCCTCTGCACTCCAGCCTGGGTGACAAAGCGAGACTCTGTCTCAAAAATAAAATAAAACAAAATAAATAAAATAAATATAAAATAAATATGAATTACTGGTGGGCAGTAATTACACTTGTAATCCAAGAACTTTGGGAAGCTGAGGTGGGTAGATGACTTGAGGCCAGAAGTTCGAGAACAGTCTGGCCAACATGGTGAAATTCTGTCTCCAATAAAAATTAAAAAGTTAGCCAGGTATGGTGGTGCACACCTGTCACCCCAGCTACTCAGAAGGCTGAGGCAGGAGAATCACTTGAACCCAGGAGGCGGAGGTTGCAGTGAGCCTAGATCACACCACTGCATTCCAGCCTGGGCAATCGAGAGAGATTCTGTCTCAAAATAAATAAATAAATAAATAAATAAATAAGAATTATTTTGGTCTATAAATTGTGTGTACATGGCAGCATACATTTGCTGAGGGGAGGAATTGAAGTGCCTGTGCCTTTGGAGACTCATTGACAATTATGGGAACTTGATCTGTCCTACAAAATACCTCATCTCCATGAGTTTCAAGCCAACATCCTTCTCCATATTGAGGGAAGTTTCCAGCCCCACCTCTGATTGGCTTGAATGGACCTATTTATTTTAAATAATAAATTATTTGACATTTTGAAGAGAAAAGTGTTCTTTCACTTCTGCCTCATGAAACAAGAAGCGTCTTGGGAAGACAAATATAGAAAAGAACAATCGATATGGATTCTCTTCACTTTCACCTAGCCCTGGCATCTATTGTATCTATTTATCTCCAAATAATATGGAAATTGATAGTGAGAAGGAGGGAGTAGGAACTGATAACTAAAAATACTGTAGAAAAAATTCTCTACTCTCCTCCCTGACATGACAAGAATAGCCAGTGTGCTATCAGTGGAAAGTTAGAGAAGAAATGTGCACTGTAAAAAAATGTAGAAAAACTACCTCAATACCATTACAAAAGAACTTTTAGCAGAATTTTATTTTATTGCCTTACAATTCTTGTTTTGTTTTATTTATTTTTATTTTTTTGAGACAGAGTCTCACTCTCTTGCCCAGGGTGGAGTGCAGTGGCACAATCTCAGCTCACTGCAGCCTCCGCCTCCCAGGTTCAAGTGATTCTCCTGCCTCAACCTCTGGAGTAGCTGGGACTACATGAGTGTACCCACATGCCCGGCTAATTTTCATGTTTTTAATAGAGATAGAGTTTCACTGTATTGGCCAGGCTGGTCTCGAACTCCTGACCTCAAGTGATCCACCTGCCTCGGGCTCCCAAAGTGCTGGGATTACAGTGTAAGCCACCATGCCCAGCCTGCCTTTCAATTCTTAATACAGAAAACAGCCCTGATGCTTATAAAATTGTGGTAGCTACAAAAAGAAGAACACATATATGTCTATCCTCTTAAAGTTTTCTTGGCTTTCTAGAAATAAGAAGTTAAATGCCACTTGTAAACTCAAATGAAAGTGACATTTAAGGGTTGCATATCAGCTAGAACAGTACCTACAACAAAACACATGATAAATGTTACCTTCTCTTTCTTCCAAAATTCAATTATCTATCAAAAATTCAGTTAGTAATTGATATTATATTTGGATACTAATTGATCAAAAAGTGAGTGTAATATTATTAGAAACATATAGCATGACATGTCAGTATTACAATATTAAATATAAACTAGAAATGTTCTTTCATGTTTAAGAAGTGACTCGGCCGGGCGTAGTGGCTCACTCCTGTAATCCCAGCACTTTGGGAGGCCGAGGCGGGCGGATCACGAGGTCAGGAGTTCGAGACCAGCCTGACCAACATGGTGAAACCCCGTATCTACTAAAAATGCAAAAGTTAACTGGGTGTGGTGGTGGGCGCCTGTAGTCCCATCTACTTGGGAGGCTGAGGCAGCAGAATGGTGTGAACCCGGGAGACGAAGGTTGCAGTGAGCCAAGATCGCACCACTGCACTCCAGCCTGGGTGACAGAGCGAGACTCCATCTCAAAACAAAAAAAAAAAAAAAGAAGTGACTCAATATCACTTAATATTAAGACATTATTTCCAAACTTTGCTTTTAAAGGATAACGTTTTTGAAAGTTTGTGAAATTATATGATATAGAACATGTTATTTTATTCTTCAAATGGTACTTCAATTTAAAAAACTAAATTGTAATTTTTATGTTAATAATTATAATGTTTAGAATAGAATAAATAATAAATAATGCAAGTACAATTTATACTTTAACTTAAAAATAAATTTTCAAAACAAAACTTGGGACCAAACCCTGAATATGGAACCATTTTTATTGTTATTTATAAACTTTCTATTAATATATTTATTCAGCAACTATTTACTGAGTGTACACCATGTGCCTTCAACTCTTCCTGATACTGGTGATACAACATCAAAATGAATAAATATCTTTTTCCTTATTGGGGTTACATTCTGTATTTAATTTTAAAATCAGAATAAGAACCTCAAAAAATTAAATAACATTTTATAAATTGTGGAATATTTTTGAAAGAATATTTGCTGAGTCGATTCATGAAAAACAAGCAGATGAGCATTTTGTCAGAAACTAAATTGTCTGCAACCTTCATCAGGCACTAAGATCAGAAGTTCAAAATCAAAATAAAAAAAAAAAGATTGCATTTCGTGTTATTCCCAGAAAGGTCTAGGAACTATATAAGTAATATATATTTGCTCATTCAATCATTAATTCAGTAAATATTAATTGAATGTCAGTTTGGAAGATAAAAGATTAATCAGCGACACATCATGTCTTCATGATAATTACTATTTAGAAGATGAATTCAGAGTATGGCATAAATAAATTCATGGTTAGATGTAAGTACTCTATAGAAAGACATAGATTTTTTCCAAATTCTAGTAAAAGAAGGGGAAAGATGTCAAAAATGGCCCTTAGCAATTGTTATGCACATATGTGAATATACCAAAACCACTGAACTGTACACTTTAAATGGGCAAATTGTATGATGTTTTGATTATATCTTAATAAAGCTGTTCTTTACTTAAAAAAAAAAAAAATGGCCCTTAGGTTCTTGAAAATGCCTGAGAACTTTTCTATTAAACTCATCTATTTGTGAGGAACAAGGATAGGGACTACTCACTTTATAGATTAATATGTGTTAAAAATTTATTGAATGCTACTTCTATTCCTGTTACGGGGCAAAAAGCTTTATTTCATTTATTTTTCATCCCAGACACCTAGAGTAGTTCCTGACACATAAGAGCCATTCAATAAGTGGTTGTTTTTAAATTACTCACATGATAGAATATTCACTTTTTTGGTAGACTAAATATTATAAGTATTAAAAGAGAGCTGTGTATGTTCTTCCTTCTATAAAGGAGTAGTTAAATAAAAATGCAGGCAAGAAAAACAAAATACTGTCCCTAGAAAGTCTACAAAGAAAAATATACTGTTCCTTTGCTAATAGAATTGATTCATCAAGTGCTATTTGCAACCTGCTTGTATTTATCACATAAGGTTTAATTTTACGCAGCTAAAAGAACTGAGAAGTATTTCTTCTTTTCACTTTTTAAGAGCTAATAAAGATTGCATTACAGGGATTAAGAAGCCTGGGTGACCATTAGAATGACACATTTTATCATAAAATTATGCAGATTCTGAAATGCACAATATCTTAAGCCTTTAAAACTACTCTAAGAAATCTCCTGTGTGTTTTTATTGGTGTCTCTGGGAAAGTTATCACAAGAGGGCTGTAATTAAATGGTGGTGTTTGGTATCACTGCCTGCGTTCTCTTGCGTAACAGTTTTGGGGGCTCCCTACATAGGTAAGTCAACTGGCTTTCCAAATGAAAAAAAAATAGACAAATACAGTTATTTTTCATCTCTCCAAAAATTTTTGAAGTACTACCTAGGTTAACCTACCTAATTATCATTATAAACAATATAAAAAAACCCACACTCTCATTTTACTAGACAGGTGGTATTTTTCTTTCAAGATTTTGGGATTAACTGTGACAATTTGTTTGATTCCTTTTAGTGCCAAGTGCCCCGCCTCAGAACGTCTCCCTGGAAGTGGTCAATTCAAGAGTAAGTTGGCTAAGTGTTCACTACTCCATTACCTATCATGATTACCTATCATGTATAACCTTCACTCACCCAACTGCCATCTTGAGTACAGGATAGTGGCTTCCATGTGTAGAAATGTTCTGGAACAACACAGCAAGTGACATTGATCCCACATCCTCTTCCATCAGACTTATTTAAGTAAACTAAATGAAATATTTGTCTACTTCTAAACAAATATTTTGATTTACAAATATTAAACAAACATTGATTTTGTAAATGTTTTAGTGGTCAAAGGCTATTCCATAAGGAAACAAAAACATCTGCTTCATCTATATTCAGCAATCTATCATATAGCTATGATGATGTGCTAGATGAGGAAACTGAAATAATTAGGAGAAAGAAAGACTGTTTCCTAACGCATTACTTAGAATTGAATATTTCATCATCATCCCCATTCTTCCTTTATAAATGTAGTCATTGAAGGCCATTCTTGAACTTCAATACAGTTAAATTTATGTAGCGATGTTACCTAGTTGTTAGTACTTTCTTGGCCTGGAATGTTGCTATGACTTCCAAAAGAGCTCAACTTAGGCTAGTATTGCTGAAGTAGCCTAATGCCAGAAGTCAGTTTTCTAGAAACATGTCATTATTTCAAGTGACTCAGGGTTGGAAATAAGCCAAGGCCACCTAGTAGAGTATAACAAATGAGGATTCGCTTGGTTTGACCCTGTCACCACCTAGCCACTATGCCTGGACCTCTGGTTAGTTACTTCTCACGTGAGGAAATTGGCCTAAATGATTTCTAAGCTCTGGGAGACAGCAGAGAAATGATACGGGTCTTAGAAAAAGTCATACTCTGGGTTTTAATTCTAGCTTTCTCTTTTCATAACTATTTGGTCTTAGTAAAGTTTTCAACCTTAGCAAACCTCTTTCTATGTCTAAGTATCATAAGAATTACTATCTTCCTTATTGACTTATCACGAGACAGTAATAGTAAAATGTATGCGATGAATCTGACTTGATAGTGATTCCTTCATTCCATGTGCAAATGCCTTGTCATATTTTGTAAAAAATCTATGATGAAGCCATATCTTGTGATGTTAATTGGATTTGTCTTAGTCAAATGAATTTATCTTTTGAAGCAAGTGAATGCGTTATTCTCTTGTACTTTTAGGCAATATATTGCATAAGAACTATTAAAGCAAACATAAAATTAGAAGAAAATAACTAAACTTAGTGGAAAAAATGAGCTAAAGGAAAATAATCAAAAGTTAACATAACCTTACAAATGACATTTTTTTTCTGCAACAACACTGCTTTATAGATGTGCCACTTAAATTAAGAGATTGCCAAGTCAAAGTCAAGTAGATTTTTACAATTACTGTATGTTGTTAATGAATGAAATTTGGAAAACATATTGTAGTGTCTCTTGTTTAACAATTCATCATTATTAGAATCCTCACTCACTTTATATTTTTCCTCCAGGACAGAATATAGAAATTGATATACAAGCTATTTTGTGTTTGTGTGTTCATACCCTTTAAGATTGTACTCCAGGAAAAGATGAATGTTTTCATCTGAAATGTGTATAAGGCATTACTGAATTACCCTGGATGCTAACCGTATTTGAATATGGATGTACTTTACTGAAGAGAGAATTCCTGGATTGAAAAATTGACTATATATATATTTTATATATATATATATATAATATATATATATACACACACATATATATACACATATACACACACACAAATATCACAGCTTGTACTCTTCTCTAATTTGCTTGCTTGCAGCAAGCAAATACAAATACTTCTGCTTCTATCCTCTTGTAGTTGATATCTGGAACATTGCACTGCTGGAAAGTTTAAATTGTTCATTTGCTTTTCAGAATGAAAATCGTATGCCCAGGCATTGGAAAGTCACACTCCCTCTCTCTTTTCCTCTCTCTGATCTTATTTCATAGCTTCTAAGAAATTATGAATTATAAATTTTTATCTTGGACTGTTTTCAAGAGAGAAGAAACTGGATGATCAAAACACCACTTTTTGCATTCTCAGTGTATTGATTCAGACAAAGGCAAATGTAATATTCTATTTTGATATTTGTCTTTTCTTTGAAAAAGATGAAAAGTTTTAAAATATATTAATATTTAACCCTGACTCTTACCATTTCAAGGAGCAAACTGTATTTTAAAAGAAACATTCTAGTTGAATAAATAATGTGTTCTTTTTTAATACTAACAGAATTCCAAGGTGTTTTTATTTTTTTTTATTTTTTAGAGACAAGGTCTTGCTTTGTTGCCCAGGTTGGAGTGCAGTGACACAACCATGACTTACTGCTATCTTGAACTCTTAGGCTCAAGTGATCCTCTTGACTCAGACTCTAGCATAGCTGGTACTACAGCCATGCAACCACCATGACTGGCTAATTTATTTTTGTGTTTTTTGAAAGACAGGGTCTCATTATGTACCCTAGGCTGGTATCAAAGTCCTGACCTCAAGCTATCCTCCCACCTTGGCCTCACAAAGTGCTGAGATTACAGGCATGAGTGACCATGCTCAATTCATGAATTTTTTACGTAATTTATTTTACTTGGGATTTTAAGATGGAAGAGAACACACTTTGAAAACTTATTCTGTATCATATTTGTAAATATAGAGCACAATTGATTTTTTTATTGATAGTAAATGAAATAACTTGGTGCAACTGACATTTTTGCAGAAAGATTATTAGGATCTCTGTACATAAAACTGAGGGGTTGTTATAAGACATATGATCACAGTCTAGGTACTTGTTAAGGTTTTGGTCACCCATAAGCCAATTGGACCCAGAAATCATGTTCCATAATAATTAAGCAGAGAAGTTTTACACATCTAGATAATGGAAACAAGAACAAAATTCTCTTACTGTATCATTCTTGAAAACCCAGTATGGTAGAATATTTTTACAAAGCTGTAATAGCAGAACAGATTAGATTCCTTTTCTACAAGCTAACTATGAACAAATTTTTTTTGTTGTAGTAATGACTTGACTTACACATGTTACATGTCAGGTAAAACTGGGTCATAATGAGATGGTTATTTCTCATACTAAAATTTTGTTACAAGAAATAGTATCTTTTCCAGAAAAAGATAATGGTTTATGAAATGGACTTTAAAATGTTACATTTTATTAGGAAAACTTTTTATAAGAATAATTTCCTTAAGAATTTAATTTGAAATTCAATTATTATTCAATTATTATTGATTCAATTATTATTTATTTCAAATACATACTACAACTTAATTAGTTGGCTAGAACATAAAGGATATATTTACAGAATGCAGAGAGCTAATGTTGGGGCACAAATATTAATACTTCCCTATGTTTCAATCTAAAAGTTCTGATGGGTAATAATGTTCAGAGGATGATAGAATTCAAGTTGCTTAGGTCCTTTTATTAACTCTTCGAACCTGTGAAAAGTCACATGCCTCAGTTTTATTTATTCAACACTTACTCTGTACCTGTTTTAAGGTCATACATAATAAGGAATGTGATCTAGAATTTACCTTCATGCAGCTCACCGTTGGGTAGGAAAATGTCAAAGAACGTTCACTTTTCCTCTAGCCACTTTAATCTGTTGAACCTTTCAAAGTTGACATTATTTTCTCATTGATAAAATGAGAGGGCTGGATAGAGAATCTCTAAAATCTCTTGTGGCTTCAAACATCTGTCCCTGTGTTTCTAACCATTATACCTTTTCTCAACCATTTCACCATTAAAGAATTAGCGAACACACAAATCAATTTCTGTATACCAGTCAACTCACTAGTTCAGATATATATTGACTGAGCACTATAGAGTGATTGCAAGGAATGAAATATTAACTCCCCTTTCCCCCAAAAAACCCAGTATATTATGAAGCATAGATCATTGTTCAGATTTAGATTTTTAAATGCAAATTGATGGATTCCTCTGATTATATCACCTCACACCTCTCTGCTGTTGAAATCCTTATTTTTGAACACCAGATGCATCTATGTGAATGTCTTTTTGTTGCATTCCTAAAAGCTGGTACTCAGTCACTCACAATCTGATAGTGTACATGGTGCCTTCAAAGCAACCGAAGAAAAAGTTTCTAGTGCCTTCCTACGTCTTAAAGTGTCTCACTCTCCCTTGTTTCAGCACAACTTGGCATGCTTAAATAACTCAAGCCTGAGTTCAGCAATCATATGATTTCCTTTATGCACAAACTATACAGTAGGAGAACAGCAAGTTCCTACTCTGCAAAGCAAACTGATCATTTCTAACAGATATTTTAACATTCTTTGTGTGTGTTTGTGTGTAACAAGACAGAGGAAACCTAAGTATATTATGGGATAACTGCAGAAGGACATGCTTTTGAGGATGTGGTGCAAATTATTGGATTTTGATTGAAGTCTCTATACCCTGTCATTGGGCTAGTGATGCTTCTCTTATTAGCCAAGTCCATAGCCAAGTGGATGGCTGAGTGAGTCGTTTGCATATGACTCCTAGTGGGAAGGGAGGAGATGGGGAAAAGCTGGAGGCATGGAAAAAATGTGAGTTATGATATTAAATTGCAGATCCTCTGTGTTTGGGGTATGCATGTGTGTGTATTCAGTTTTGTTTTGTTTTTTCTGAAATTGGGGTCATCTTCTCTTGGTTATTCAGAAGGGATTTCAGTTCACACTCCTCCCTGCTGCGTGACAATCTCTCTGAAAACATACTTTTCGAAAAGGGGTCTGGACCCACTTCTCTGCTTTCACCATTCTTCTAGTCAATGTTCATTTCTCTCCTGTATGTTGTATGGAGTCATAGGCCTCAGGCAGCCCATGGAAAAACATACTTCTTCATGTCTCCCTAAGTCCTTTATAAAATACACTTCGGCTGCTGAGTTCCTGGACCCAGAGCTCTGAGCCCTCTCCTCACAAATGTAGTAAGTTTAAAAAATGGATTTAGTGAAGAGAAAGAGGATATATAGGAGACTGCAGATGATTGTATTTATTTAAAGATAAACTAGAACCAGCATTTGCTTATTACTGAACAATTTAAATACAACAATGTTGACTCTCACAAGCTTAACACTGACACTTGTCCTCAATCATAACACAGAGCATTTCTGCCTGAGCATGGTATTTGCCCTAGTTATCCATCCATTTAATTCAAGTAGGTGTAGATCTCTTATATTTATTTTAGTTATTGATTCCTTCATCAATTCATTACATGGTGATTTTTCAGCATAGATAATGTCCAGGGGCCTATGATTGAAAGTTTTAGGAAGGGTGGGGGGTAGGAGCATAATTGTAAGGAAGGCAATATTTCCTGGAGGCTCTTACAGTCTACTCTTTCTGTTTAGAATTTGTAGGAAAGACTAGACTGGATATAAATTATTATATCACATTAGACTCAGATAATTTTTAAGAATCTGTGAGACTCCCTTAAGGATAAGCCTGTGTTTGGTCTATAATTTAGGTAGAATTCATCTTCAGATCTTTTCCATCCTGTCTTTTTACTAAATAGATCCTTTTTTATTGTGGTAAAACATACTTTATATAAAATTCACCATTTTTTAATTTAATTTTTAAAATTAAATACAAATTTAAGCATTTGTAAATGTGCAGTTTAAATGTGGTAAGTACATTCACATTGTTGTACATCTATCACGAGCTTCCATCTCTAGAATATTTTCCATCTTCCCAAACTAAAACTAAGTATCTATTCACCAGTAAGTCCCCATTTCCCCACACAGTCATAGATGTTTGAAGCCACAAGAGATTTTAGACATTCTGTATCCAGCCCTCTCATTTTATCAATGAGAAAATAATGTCAACTTTGAAAGGCTGCAACAGATTAAATGTGGCTAGATGAAAAGTGAACGTTCTTTCACATGTTTTCTTACCCAACTGTGAGCTCCATGAAGGCAAATTCTGGATCACATTCCCTATGTGGGAATGTGAGAGGAAATGGGGAATTATTAGTGAATAGATACTAAGTTTTAGTTTGGGAAGATGAGTTCTACCCAATTACAGAATCCCTGGCAACCACTATTTTACCTTTTGTATCCCAACTTACTTTATAAATGAGCAAAGAAACCAATTCATAAAAAAATTAATTTCCCTTTTGCTTCATTTAATTGAGAAATAAAACAGTTTTCCAATTTTAGATCCCCATTCTTATAGAGAAATGAAAAATTTAATGAATCAGTGGTCAAGAATACAGACAGATGCTTTAATTGGCTAGGAAGAGATGCCTCACTTCCCATTATTGTCAGGGCTTTCAGAATACTTCTGTTCCAAAATTCCACATTTATAAATTGTTTTTAGAAAATCTGCTGAAAAAGCCAACTGTCATATTTAATGAGAGGAAACCAGAAACATAAACATAGGATTGTCCCAAGGAAACTGTAAAAGACATAATTTTGTCTCATATTCCATCAGAATTTAGACCAGAGCTCCTGACCAGTTGCTAAATTGATTTTTAGACTTTTTTTTGAAGTTCCAAAAACTCAACAGTTTACGTCTTTTTTCAGTGAAAGTACAGTCAGTGAATAAAGATCAACCATGAATTAGAGGAATAATAAAATAGTAAATTAATGGATAACTAGTTTTTAAACAACATAAATGCATCATTCCAACTTAAATGTTTTCAGTAATTAAGTTGAGTAAAAGAATACTCTGCAAATTTGCAAATTCAAAGCATATCTTTGTATTACACTATCACTCATTTTCTCAGAGCAGCTCTTCCTAAAGTCTATTTGAGAGGATACTTACCTTTTTTTTTAGAAATGGAGTCTCGCTCTGTCACCCAGGCTGCAGTGCAGTGGTGTGAACTCAGCTCACTGTAACCTCTGCCTTCTGGGTTCAAGCAATTCTTCTGCCTCAGCCTCCTGAGTAGCTGGGACTACAGGCGTGTGCCACCATGCCTGGCTAATTTTTTATTTTTATTTTTTAGTAGAGACGGGGTTTCACCATATTGTCCAGGCTGATCTTGAATTCCTGACCTTGTGATACGCCCACCTCGGCCTCCCAAAATGCTAAGATTACAGGAGCGACCCACCACGGCCGACCTATGGTACTTTCCCAAGAAACAAGGTTGCTGTGGCTTAAAAAATTGTGAGAAATATGTGAGGTTTCCTATTGGAGATATTAAAGGCTATGAGAAGTACTTGTTTAACTCAGCTTTTTTACCAATTGTTTTTTCTACAAAAACATTTTAGACGAAATATGACCTTTAAAACTCTGTCGAAGTTACTTAATGTGATTATAACATTACAAATGAGAAAAATGTACTCCATAAATTGAAGAACCTCATCTTCCTCCAAAAATACCTTCTTATATCAATTAATTTAAAATAATAATATATATTAAGTGAAAAAATAAATTTATGGAAAGCAGAAGTGAATCAAGGAATAGTTACAAAGGACATTTGTGCGTAACTAGAATAGGATATTGAGAATCTTCTATGACATCTGTTAGAAGATTTGAATAAGTTAGAGACATGATTAAATCTCCATGTCAATATGAACTTTTATTAATATAAATAGGACTTAGGAAAACATTTTCTAGACTTTTCTCATCTTTCATATTTCATATATGTAAAATACATCATTTTTCTGTTGTGTTTTGAGAATGTTATATTTTACTCTTTTCCAATTTATTATAGTCACTGCCATTGAGTATACTTGCACAAAGGATTTTGGCAAAAAGAGATTATATGATACAATACCATTCTCTTTTGAGTTCTGGCCTCACTTTAATATCACCTTCTAATTTATACTTCATCACACACATTTCTAATGGCTCCATTTCTGCTTGTCTCTGAAGGCAAAGCTCACTTTAGCCTTTCCATGAAGTTTAATGAGATTTCCCTCAAGTCATACATTTTTGAAAAGTGGGAGGTTTAATAATGGGCTTAAATTAAATGAACCTAGGTCTAGTGATAAGGTCTCTGATTTTAATTTAGTTCGTGGAAGTTTCCCTTATAGTTGGAATAGTTGATTAGTTAGAAGACATGAATAAGTTCAGCCCTACCAGTAGGTAAAAGGAGTTGCCAACTATGTGATTTGATTTTAAAGATGTTAAACCATTCACCCATGTGCAAAAACTTTATTCAGTAGTATAGTTTTAAATATTATTTATATTATAAAACAACTTTTAAAATGCAAGCACTTTATTGAAAGATTTAACACATTAACATGAGCTATTGTAGTCAATATTCTAGACACACATTCAATGAATACCTAATTATAACTGTAATAATGGCAGTAACCTTTTCCAAAGGTATTTTGTGCCTGGCAATGTGCTAAGCAATGAAAGCAGTATTTCATTTATTGCTTTTAATAATCCTATAAGATATTATAAAACTAATTCTGAAATACCAACTTTGAACTGTGCTTGTTGCTGGAAAGGCTATAACAAAAGCAATCAAATGCCTTCTTTTCTAGAGCTTATATTCTAATACATGGAAATAGACTTATAAACAAATTAATAAACAATTGACACAAGGGAGTGGTAAGTTCTGTGAAGAAAATCAAGAACAGTCATGCGATAGAATTTGAGGACCTCATTTAAATCAGATTGTCAGGGAAGGAACTTTTAAGGAGATGAGCTGAGGCGTGAATAGAAAAGGATCAGCTTTGTGCACACTCAGAGTAACACAGTTCAAGTGATGCCAACAACTACGGCAAAAGCACTAAGGAGGGAACTATCTTTGCATGACTGTGAAGCTGAAATGAGAATAGAATAGAGACGGATTGCTGGGTTGGGGCCAGATCTGGCAGGGCTTTGTAGGGTGTGGTAAAAGTTGGGATTTCATTCTGTGGACAACCAAAAGCATTTTGAAAGGAGAGTAATCAGATTCACCTTTTTTAATAATTACACTGACTACTGTGGGAAAATTATCAGGGGGTGGAACATAGAGGAAGCAGGAAGACCAGTTCAGAGACAACAAAGTGCTTCATGTGAGATCATGTAGCAGGAACCTAGGAGTCATAGGAGGTGATGGAGAGGGAAGTAGAAACAGTCGGGGTCTGTGTTGGATCTAGAGCCAACAAAATTGGTTAATGGATTATAGGGCAGGAGGAAGAGCAAGATCAAGGATATAGAGTAGATTTTTGGCTATAAAATGTAAGCAGGTTGTAGAGCTACTTAATGAGATATAAGATTTGGTTTAGGGGACAATCACCTTTGGACATTTTGAATTTGAGATAGCTATTAAATATACAATTAGGAATGTCAATCATGTAGTCAATTTGGTATATGAAACTAGAGTTCTGATGACAGGTCATGTCAGGAGATATAAATTTAGGAGTCATTGTCATATTGATAACACTTAAAGAGAGACTACAGTTAGAAAAAATATGGCAGAAACTTGGAATACTTAACATTTAGAGATTGGGAAGATGAGGAGGAGGAATATGACAGGGATAAAAAGAGGAAGGGTGATTTCACAGATGTCATGGTGAGGAAGAATGTTTCCAAAAGATGGGAGCTGTTAACTATGTCATATACTAATGAG
The DNA here is from genome assembly GCF_028885625.2 of Pongo pygmaeus. Lineage (NCBI taxonomy): Eukaryota > Metazoa > Chordata > Mammalia > Primates > Hominidae > Pongo > Pongo pygmaeus. The sequence continues at coordinate 68,104,790 of NC_072390.2, forward strand.
AGATACAGTAAATCATGTCAGTAAGGTGACCACTGCGGGAAGGGGATATGACATTGGATAGAGAGTATGAAGAGATTAATTAGAGTGACTGTAGATTATATTTGTGAGGAGTTTTGCTCTGAAGTGGAGTGAAGAGATAGATAGTGTCTTTAGGAGGTGGTAGGCTTGAAGGAGGTGTTATTGTTTGTTTCATTTATTTATTTTTGTTGTTTCATTTTTGAACATGAGAGATAACCACAAATTTTAGAAATAAAGCATTAAAAAGGGAAACATCAACGATGCAGAAGAGAGAATAGAAAATTGCCAGAATGCAATCCTTTGAGGAGGCAAGAACACACAGGATCCAGTATACAAATGGATGGGCACAGACAATTGAATCTTGGTAAGTTGAGCAAAGGCAGAGAGAACAGGTCTGGATGCTGATACATTAGTCAATTTGAGCTGCAGAGACAATAAATGTAAGTAAAGGTCATCAGAGTGTGAAGGCTTGGAGGAACAAGTATTGAGGATTTCAAAACAGGGAAAAAGGTGGGAAATGGTTATCTCAGATTGTAGAAAAGAAGTCATACTATACATGACATTATGATTGCTGAGTACCGTGGACTGACCATTTGAGACTGGTTGTCATGAATTTAAAGTGAAACTAACCAACACAATCATGTTTGTTTTTCTCCCCATGGTTGATTGCTCAGTTGCTGGCTTGGGGTAGGCAGATAGCTGGGTTTTATTCAGTTTGATGTTTTTCCAGGGAAGAATGGGTCAGGGGGATTAATAGTTTTTGCAAAGGAGTGATTAAAAAGGAAACCCATGGATCTAAGCTACCTATGGAAGAAAAAAATGGGCATGGGGCAGAGTGGTGATGGATAACAGAAAAGTAGTAAGGTCAGTGGGCTGCATTATTATCCCAGTTTTACAGAGAGAACACTGAGGCTTAGATGAGATAGTATGCCCCAGTGTCACACAGAGAAGGGCTGAGTAGCAGCACAGGGACTTGAGCCCCAGCCAGGGCTATTGGTCATTTGGACACAATGTTTCAGATAGGGCCCAATGCTAAGCGAAGGGATGCAAATCAGAATACAAAAATAAGCCTTGCATTCAAGTGGCTTAAGTTCTCAGTGGGAATTTTTCCTAGACAAAGGCAAGGTCTACATCACCAGCTAGGAGACATCAGAACTGTTGGTGGAAACTGAAAGTTTTGGTTCTAAAATGTGCTGAGAAAGGAGGAGCTAGAAGAGGAATCAAAAGAACACATTTCCCTGACTTTTCGGTTTTTCCTGTAGTGAACCTACGCGGAAGATTCTGTACCTCAAGCTATGTATTTCTCCCCATGGGACCTAAAAAACACATCAGCGGGACAGCAGTTTTTTAAGGGAGCACAACTGATACCTCAATAAAATTTAGTAGACAAGCTTAAAAACTTAGGGTATTTTTTAATGTAATTCTGACTTTTCTTCAATTCCAAGTTATATATTTGTTATTAAAAGTTTTAAATGGGAAAATTGAGATCACTGAAAAGGGCCTTGCCTCATCCCTCAAGGGTTGTTGGCCAAAAAAACAAACAAACAAAACAAAAAACAAACAAAAAAACCCACCTCTAATTATTTAGCAACAGAGTTCTGCAACCATTAGGAAATTTGTATTAAATTCAGAGAAAATGCAAGTCATAAAACTGGGCATACATTTTATAATCAGTCATTATTAACTTAAATAGTAAATAAAACTAAACCAAATATATATTAGTTAAGTATAGAATAGATGTTGTCAGATAATAGTGTAACTGTGTGTGTGTATATATATGTGTGTGTGTATATATATATATATGTATATTTTTTTTTTTTGAGGCAGAGTCTTGCTCTGTCACCCAGGGTGGAGTGCAGCGGTGTGATCTTGGCTCAATGCAACCTCTGCCTCCCGGGTGCAAGTGATTCTTCTGCCTCAGCCTCCCGAGTAGCTGGAATACAGGTGCGTGCCAACACCCTGGCTCATTTTTTGTATTTTTAATAGAGATGGGGTTTCACCATGTTAGCTAGGAAGGTCTCAATCTCCTGACCTCATGATCTGCCCACCTCGGCCTCCCATAGTGCTGGGATTACAGGTGTGAGCCACTGTGTCTGGCCAGTCTGAGTATATTTTAAGATATAACTTCTTTAGGTACTAAACTGAATCTGATATATTTTCATCTTGAAGTTATTTTAGTTTAACCTCATCAAATGTCCACCAGTATCATGCAATCTTAATATATATACTCAATAACACTCAACAATGAAACCCACTTATTTCATTTATTAAGTTGTTCTTTCACATAGAAAATGATAGCCTCCATTAGTTTTCCAAAGCCGTTCAAAACATTACTCAGTCTACTGGAAAACTCCATGTAAAACTGACAGAATCTAAGAGCATCATCTTCATGTTTCCCTAGCATTTTGTATAAAGTGTATGTTGCATACAAATGGATTTGTCAGATACCTTGAGAAGTATGTTAATAGTAGAAAAAGAAAGTATTAAGGAACAATTCTGTATCTTCAGAAAATTAACTTAAGAACATATTATGTATCTAATCTTAATGCAACTGGTGAAAATTACCATGTCTTCTACAAATAACTTTGTCCCAGGGTAAACAGTAAGAAATTCCATTTTCTTTTTTTTGTAGTAACGCAAGGTCCTCCTATCTAAACATTTCTCATCTTTCAGAGGAGTCTACTTGACAGACCATTTTGTGTTTTAGCTGAGAGGCAGTAGCTATTAACTAGATTGCTGTCTATTTTATTTTTATATGGATAAAGTTGAAGAGACTCACACAAAAGGGATTTATATGTGAAGAAATACCTTATACTAACTTTAAACAAAATTGATGTCTTTTTAAAATACGAAGCTGACTGTAGATTTTTATCTTTTATGCATAGCTAAATCTAAATGTTGCAAATAATATATATTTCCATGTCCATGACTACAGTATCAATATGTATTTCTCTAGAGATGCCTATATTTCAATATTTCCAAGTTGGGTTTTGTTTTCTTATACTTCAAAGACAGGAAAATACATTTGTGTTTCTTTTTAACGCCAACACAGATAATTCCCTTGATGAAACCAAATATAATGGCATTTAAAGAGAACGTTGTTAGTAAAAAATAAAAAATAAAAAATAAAAAATCCAGATGCTCTCTTAATTTGGAAGGTTTATCAGAGAAAAAGCAATGAAGAATTTAACGGTTATTTCTATTACAGTCTTGGATTATTTCTTTCATGTGTTTATTCATTAATTAATTTGTTTAATGATAAATATTCATTGAATATATGCTCTGTAGGAGTCACTTTCTAAACACTTCAGCTCCGTAAGAGTCCTCCAAATTATTTGTCAGCCAAAAAACCTCAGCACTTCCATGAATGTCAGCAATCAGTGAGCAACCGGCATATGATAACACCTGGGCTTGAGTAGAGTTTCTGCTCTTCCATGGGGAATTAACTTCTCTACCTATGATAAAGGTAGCAGACACTTTCCCCTTGTCTGTCATTTAGAGAAGGTTGGGCATTTTCTGACTATACTTAACTTTGATAATACTCAAGGATTTCGGGGTTTATGAGATAAGAGGTCTACGAAGCTGAACCTTGGAGAAAGGAAAAGTTGAGGGGCCCCAATTAAAGTTCTCAAACTTTAAGGAACATAACAATACCTTAAACCAGTTACTTGTTTAAAACGCCAAAGATTTTTCCCTATTCCCCTAACACACACTCTTCTAGTGCATTATTAGTTGCAGTGTTATCTGACCTTTCTTCTATACTTAACTAATTTATGTTCAATTGTTTTATTTTTCTTTATTATTTAAATTAATGATGCTTGGTTGAAAATGTATGTCTAGCATTATGACTTGCGTTTTCTCTGAGTATAGTATACATTTCCTAATGGTTCCAGACCATTGTTGCTACTTCTGATTCAGTAGGTCTTTAAGCCAGAAACTTTGTGTCTTCAAATAGCAGTCCAAATAGTATAAAGGGAGATGATCTACAGATCCCACTATAATAAAGTCTAATTAAATAAAAGGTTTCCACACTTTTGTAATGGAATAAAATCTTTTAAAAACAAAGATTTATGTGACATCCTGGTATAATATGCAAAGGCAAAGCTATGCAAAAAACACAGATTGGTCTCCTTGGAATGAGGGTAATTGTGTACTGGAGCCAGGTTGTACTGTCTTGCAAGAATCAATTGTTAATGTTTTAAGAATTTTGTGAGCCCTATGTTAAACACAGCAATTATTAAAAATTCAATTACATAGCCTTATAATTAAACATATTATATTAAAGGCAAATGTATCACATATGTTACACGTAACAGTTCCTCATTCTTTTACTACATTTTACTATTATCTATGCCCTTTAGGTTATTCGTATCGTATCTGTGGGGTGAAAATACACATCTCCTCCTGGCTCTGTTTTCAGTGACATTATGCTGGCAGCTTGAAACTGGCCTTCTTGGGTGTATTTGCACCACAGAACTCAGCAAATGCTACAAATTAAAGATTTTTTTCACTTACGGAGCCAGATTTTGAACATTTAATAGTTTACTTCTAGGGAAGGGCAGATGCTAGGAGTGCCAGTTTCTAAGCATCTCTCTCAATTCCCTCTGTAGGCTCTAGGACACAACAGGAAAAAAAACGTAGTTTAAAGAAAGGAAAAAGCTGACTTAATTATGTTGTGGCTGTGAACATGCAAAGGTAAAAAGAAGAAATCAAAAGGAAGGTCAAATTCTTTAGCATGAACATATACATCTTACAAATCGATTATGAGACTATGAGCCTTTACTTTTTTCCAATTCCTTGGACAAATAGCAATAAATTAGATCCAAATCATTATTCTACCTGGCTATCTTGTTTTGCAAGCTGCTTTACATGAAGATCATTACAAAGATGAGGCTATATAATCTGTGTATAAGTATCTCCAGATTACATCTTTATTGTTTAGCTCAGAAAATGGTTCTTCCATCTTCATTGTTGTTGATGAATGAGAGACACCTCTGCACCTTCTGTGAAATGCAAGTGATCATCTTGCACAACAGTACCACATTTAGCATTTACTTTGGCAAATTTAATTATAGACGTTTATCCTGCTTACTCTCTATAAGTTATGCTTTTATCTGTAACACTAACATATAATTTGCTATACCCCCAAAGTAGAATTACACAGTGCCTTTAATAATATCTTTGCAATGAATATAAATAATTTCATTAGTGATGGATTATTTCAGCCTTTCAAAAATGAAATGAGTAGAATTTTTTAATGTTTGTTAGAAAACAAAGTTCTCCTTCTTTAAGGGACTCCAACGTATCATTTTAAATAATAATGTGTGTAGTCTTGTGTCTATCATTCAGCTATTTATTCATGAATTTAATTTTCTTGATTCATTTAGTCAACAGCTATTATGTACCTATTGTTTAAAAATTAGATACTGATATTCCTTAAGAGGCCTTATTTTTGAATAATCCGAAATTTAAATCATCAAAGTAAGGTGTCTGAATTGTAGTATAATAAGCTAAATAGACCAGTTAGTAATTTTTTCCCTTACTTTGAATTATATGTAAAGGGAGCAAATGCTTGCCTTAAGAATTTTCACTTAAAAGTTATAAAGTATTTACAAATTCTATATATGGAGATTCAATTTAGAATACTAGATGAAAAGTGTGTTTCAATCATTCACCTGTATGATTGATTTTTCTCTATAGTTGATAGTAAATTCAGTGATTTTTTTGGAAGTATGTATGTGAAGGAAGGATGTAAGTCTGTGACATCATGCAGTTTGAAGTCTACTTTTCCTTGGGGTGTTATGCAGATATGTAGATTTGCCTATTATTTTCTTTAATAAAATCAGTGTATTTTTTTTTCTGAGAGTATTTTCCAGGAATGTAGTCTTGATCTTAGAATTGATTTTTTCCTCCAGACTGAGGAGGACACACATGTCAAGAAGTTTCCTTTGGGATACGACTTGACAGAGGGACACACAACAGGAGTCGGAGGTTACAATAAGAAAATATACTTACTCTGTGACATGTGGGTCTTGTAAGGAACTGACATTGATGGGAAGTGATGCTCTTTAGCCAAAGGAAGAAGTATCTATCATGCTGTCACATCAGATTCGGTTCAGACTAAGCAAACATTTGTGTTATGGTACTATTCTAGGGAAATATATTTCTGAATGTGCTCTTGGCTCTTTAGATGAAAAGTCATAAATGATCGTAAAGTACATAAAACAGTACCTGTCATAATAAGCAAATGATAAAATAAATTTATGCTTATTATAACTATCAACATCTGTATGTGTAAAATAGATAATAAAGCAAGTGTCTGAACAATGCAGCACATACTATCTTCACCTAATGCAAGCAATCAGCTATCCTTTGCCTGTCTTTGCAGAAGATTGTGACCAATGATATAATGGGTTTGAGGAGGCTGTTTTTATGACTAATTCATAAATAAGTTAATCTAGACTTATTTCAGTTCTGGGTTTTACATTTGATGACTCATTTCCAGAGCCCAGAAAATAATATTTAAGGGAGTATTAATTGGATTGAAACTTTTAACTGTGTGGGTCTTACACAAATTCTATTTAATCCTCAGTGTGTTAGATTAATTTTCCAGTATTAACAATTTTAATTCCTTCTACCTTTATCAGTCTTCAGCCTCTTCTTATCGCATGCACAACAGAAAAACAGAATCACCAAAAATGTATCTTTAGACTGTAATTCTTATTTTGCTGACTCAAAATATGCGCCAAAAGAATGATAAAATTCTGATTTTCCAATAGTTCATTTGATGTTTGAGTCCTTTTACATCATCTTCAAGCTCATGCTTGAACTTTTCTAATGACAGGGATATTTTTGTCTTTAAGCAACCATTTTTGTCTTATGTAGGACTAACTTTCAGAAATTTATATTCAAAGTTCTGTCCCTCTATAAAGTCTGCTCATTTGTCATAATTGTTTCCCCTGGGACTATAAATAAATCTCATGAGTTTAGTGACTTTCTCTTGAGGCATGACTTTTAATATTTGGGGATGTCTGTCAAGGGCCCCCCTCCCCCTTCTCTCCACCAATGCTTCTCTTCTCCAAGTAAAATATTCTTAGTTTCTACAAATATTTCTCTTTGCTTGTCAGCTCCCTACTTGACTTGTCATCCTCCTCTGCATAGTTGCAAATGTCATGTGACTATTAGACATCCCTTAAGGGTACCTTTCTCATCTTAAACACAGCATTATTATTCAGATATGCCACAATCACATTGATGTTGTGGATGGTCACATTATCTTATGGACTTATTATGGATCTGATTTTCCATGAAAACCTATAAGTATTTCATGAATGATGCTGACAAACTGCATGTCTTTCATTCTCTTCATGCCAGGCTCTGTCTGACTCACACGCAAGACCTCTTCATGTATCTTTGTTACATTTTATCTTACACTAACCCAACTGCTACAACCTCTCAGGGTACCTTGTGTCTTCATGCACTTATTCAACATCAGTAAATGGAGGTTAGTTGTACACCTGGAATGTGTCTGGCTAAATCAAAAATGCAAATTCTGTGGCTCAATTATTTAACACACCATTCCAGCAATCTTCTCTACCACTTTATTTCATCCACCATACCCAGGCCATATTTTAATCTTGTTTTCTTCTCCTCAAAGGGACTTTCACTAAAAACCTTAAACTTCAAAACCATCCTATATGACAGCCCCTTTGTTCATCTGAATCTCTAATATCTCCACTCTCAATAAACTGATTAGCTGATAAGCCTCATAAACACTTTCAACTTGCTCCTTTCTTTTTCTTTTTTCCACGTGTTATTTTTCTTATTTTCTCACTCTCCTTTTAAAACTGGACCTTGCGGTTGATCAAGCGACTAACCATATTCTGCACCCTCAAGATTTATTTTATTTTATTTTTGCTTTTATACTATCATCATTTATCTCATATAGTCCTGATGAACTGCCTTGCCTGTTCTTAAGATCAAGCTAATCAGTGCTAGGGGAGAAAATCCTATAATGGCTGAAAAGCATAGATATGAATGACCCTTAAAAAGTCACTAAACCTTTCTTCATGTTGATGTTCTCCAGTTCTTTACATGTGTCATCATATCAGTTATTAATCCAATTCACCTGTAGTGTCCTCCATATTTCTTTATGTAACTCACAAAAATAATTCAAATATTCTGCTTCACACCAAAATCCACATTTTTTTGCCTATATCCAAAAGGTCAAATAATATGCAGGGATAGATCTAGCTCATTTTTGTTCAAACTAAAATCATATCAAGAAACAGTTTTCAGTCTTTCTATACATTTTTTCCCTAGAATATTTGAAGTCGATTTATTTAGGTAATTATTCCAGGTTTCCTTTTCATCTTATTTCCTGAAGTTTCAAGGTCAATATATTTATCATATTTTCATTCAAAGCCATAACAAAAATGAGTGATAAACAGAAAAATGATTTTCCTGCTTGACTTCCTGTTTATTCTGCTGAACTATAATCTAATTTTACTTAAAACTCTTCCAAGTTACCTTTGTGAATAATTCACCAAGCATGTGAACCACTGCTTATATAACTTCATGATTGTTATAAACACCTTTTTTATGTGGCATAATTCAGGGCTTGAACCAAAAGTGAGATACAGGAATGAAGCAAATATGTTTCTCATTCTTTCTCATCTCAAAATGTATTGGCCAGGCCAGGTACAGTGGCTCAAGCCTGTAATCCTAGCACTTTGGGAGGCCGAGTTGGGTGGATCACCTGCAGTCAGGAGTTTTATATCAGGCTGGCCAACATGGTGAAACCCCGTCACTACTAAAAATACAAAAATTAGGACCAGGCGCAGTGGCTCATGCCTGTAATCCCAGCACTTTGGGAGGCCGAGGCAGGCAGATCACCTGAGGTCAGGAGTTCGAGACCAGCCTGACCAACATGGAGAAACCCAATCTCTACTAAAAATACAAAATTAGCTGGGCATGGTGGTGCATGCCTGTAATCCCAGCTACTCTGGAGGCTGAGGCAGGAGAATCACTTGAACCCAGGAGGCGGAGGTTGCAGTGAACTGAGATCACGCCATCGCACTCTAGCCTAGGCAACAAGAGTGAAACTCCATCTCAAAATAAAATGAAATAAAAAATACAAAAATTAATGGCCGAATAGGAACAGCTCCGGTCTACAGCTCCCAGTGTGAGTGACGCAGAAGACGGATGATTTCTGCATTTCCATCTGAGGTACCGTGTTCATCTCACTAGGGAGTGCCAGACAGTGGGTGCAGGTCAGTGGGTGAGCGCACCATGCGCCAGTTGAAGCAGGGGCGAGGAATTGCCTCACTCGGGAAGCTCAAGGGGTCAGGGAGTTCCCTTTCCAGAGGTGACAGACGGCACCTGGAAAATCGGGCCACTCCCACCTGAATACTGTGCTTTTCCGACGGGCTTAGGAAATGGTGCACCAGGAGATTATAGCCCGCACCTGGCTCAGAGGGTCCTACGCCCACGGAGTCTTGCTGATTGCTAGCACAGCAGTCTGAGATCAAACAGCAAGTCTGCAGCGAGGCTGGGGGAGGGGCGCCCGCCATTGCCCAGGCTCGCTTAGGTAAACAAAGCAGCCTGGAAGCTTGAACTCCGTGGAGCCCACCACAGCTCAAGGAGGCCTGCTTGCCTCTGTAGGCTCCACCTCTGGGGGCAGGGCACAGACAAACGAAAAGACAGCAGTAACCACTGCAGACTTAAATGTCCCTGTCTGACAGCTTTGAGGAGAGCAGTGGTTCTCCTAGCATGCAGCTGGAGATCTGAGAACCTGCAGACTGCCTCCTCAAGTGGGTCCCTGACGGCTGACCCCCGAGCAGCCTAACTGGGTGGCACCGCCCAGCAGGGGCAGACTGACACCTCACACGGCCGGCTGGGTACTCCAACAGACCTGCAGCTGAGGGTCCTGTCTGTTAGAAGTAAAACTAACAAACAGAAAGGACATCCACACCAAAAACCCATCTGTACATCACCATCATCAAAGACCAAAAGTAGATAAAACCACAAAGATGGGGAAAAAACAGAGCAGAAAAACTGGAAACTCTAAAAAGCAGAGTGCCTCTCCTCCTCCAAAGGAACGCAGTTCCTCACCAGCAACGGAACAAAGCTGGATGGAGAATGACTTTGAAGAGATGAGAGAAGAAGGCTTCAGACGATCAAATTACTCTGAGCTATGGGAGGATATTCAAACCAAAGGCAAAGAAGTTGAAAACTTTGAAAAAAATTTAGAAGAATGTATAACTAGAATAACCAATACAGAGAAGTGCTTAAAGGAGCTGATGGAGCTGAAAACCAAGGCTCGAGAACTACGTGAAGAATGCAGAAGTCTCAGGAACCGATATGATCAAATGGAAGAAAGGGTATCAGCCATGGAAGATGAGATGAATGAAATGAAGCGAGAAGGGAAGTTTAGAGAAAAAACAATAAAAAGAAATTAGCAAAGCATCCAAGAAATGTGGGACTATGTGAAAAGACCAAATCTACGTCTGATTGGTGTACCTGAAAGTGACGAGGAGAATGGAACCAAGTTGGAAAACACTCTGCAGGATATTATCCAGGAGAACTTCCCCAATCTAGCAAGGCAGGCCAACATTCAGATTCAGGAAATACAGAGAATGCCACAAAGATACTCCTCGAGAAGAGCAACTCCAAGACACATAATTGTCAGATTCACCAAAGTTGAAATGAAGGAAAAAATGTTAAGGGCAGCCAGACAGAAAGGTCGGGTGACCCTCAAAGGGAAGCCCATCAGACTAACAGCGGATCTCTCTGCAGAAACCCTACAAGCCAGAAGAGAGTGGGGGCCAATATTCAACATTCTTAAGAAAAGAATTTTCAACCCAGAATTTCATATCCAGCCAAACTAAGCTTCATAAGTGAAGGAGAAATAAAATACTTTACAGACAAGCAAATGCTAACAGATTTTGTCACCACCAGGCCTGCCCTAAAAGAGCTCCTGAAGGAAGCGCTAAACATGGAAAGGCACAACCGGTACCAGCCACTGCAAAATCATGCCAAAATGTAAAGACCATTGAGACTAGGAAGAGACTGCATCAACTAATGAGCAAAATAACCAGCTAACATCATAATGACAGGATCAAATTCACACATAACAATATTAACTTTAAATGTAATGGACTAAATGCTCCAATTAAAAGACACAGACTGGCAAATTGGATAAAGAGTCAAGACCCATCAGTGTGCTGTATTCAGGAAACCCATCTCACGTGCAGAGACACACATAGGCTCAAAATAAAAGGATGGAGGAAGATCTACCAAGCAAATGGAAAACAAAAAAAGGTAGGGGTTGCAATCCTAGTCTCTGATAAAACAGACTTTAAACCAACAAAGATCAAAAGAGACAAAGAAGGCCATTACATAATGGTAAAGGGATTCATTCAACAAGAAGAGCTAACTATCCCAAATATATGTGCACCCAATACAGGAGCACCCAGATTCATAAAGCAAGTCCTGAGTGACCTACAAAGAGACTTAGACACCCACACATTAATAATGGGAGACTTTAACATCCCACTGTCAACATTAGATAGATCAACGAGACAGAAAGTCAACAAAGATACCCAGGAATTGAACTCAGCTCTGCACCAAGCGGACCTAATAGACATCTACAGAACTCTGCACCCCAAATCAACAGAATATACATTTTTTTCAGCAGCACACCCCACCTATTCCAAAATTGACCACATACTTGGAAGTAAAGCTCTCCTCAGTAAATGTAAAAGAACAGAAATTATAACAAACTATCTCTCAGATCACAGTGCAATCAAGCTAGAACTCAGGATTAAGAATCTCACTCAAAACCGCTCAACTACATGGAAACTGAACAACCTGCTCCTGAATGACTATTGGGTACATAACGAAATGAAGGCAGAAATAAAGATGTTCTTTGAAACCAACGAGAACCAAGACAAGACATACCAGAATCTCTGGGACGCATTCAAAGCAGTGTGTAGAGGGAAATTTATAGCACTAAATGCCCACAAGAGAAAGCAGAAAGATCCAAAATTGACACCCTAACATCACAATTAAAAGAACTAGAAAAGCAAGAGCAAACACATTCAAAAGCTAGCAGAAGGCAAGAAATAACTAAAATCAGAGCAGAACTGAAGGAAATAGAGACACAAAAAACCCTTCAAAAAATTAATGAATCCAGGAGCTGGTTTTTTGAAAGGATCAACAAAATTGATAGACCGCTAGCAAGATTAATAAAGAAAAAAAGAGAGAAGAATCAAATAGATGCAATAAAAAATGATAAAGGGGATATCACCACCGATCCCACAGAAATACAAACTAACATCAGATAATACTACAAACACCTCTACGCAAATAAACTAGAAAATGTAGAAGAAATGGATAAATTCCTCAACACATACACCCTCCCAAGACTAAACCAGGAAGAAGTTGAATCTCTGAATAGACCAATAACAGGAGCTGAAATTGTGGCAATAATCAATAGCTTACCAACCAAATAAAGTCCAGGAGCAGATGGGTTCACAGCTGAATTCTACCAGAGGTACAAGGAAGAACTGGTACCATTCCTTCTGAAACTATCCCAATCGATAGAAAAAGAGGGACTCCTCCCTAACTCATTTTATGAGGCCAGCATCATCCTGATACCAAAGCCAGGCAGAGACACAACCAAAAAAGAGAATTTTAGACCAATATCCTTGATGAACATTGATGCAAAAATCCTCAATAAAATACTGGCAAACCGAATCCAGCAGCACATCAAAAAGCTTATCCACCATGATCAAGTGGGCTTCATCCCTGGGATGCAAGGCTGGTTCAATATACGCAAATCAATAAATGTAATCCAGCATATAAACAGAACCAAAGACAAAAACCACATGATTATCTCAATAGATGCAGAAAAGGCCTTTGACAAAATTCAACAACAATTCATGCTAAAAACTCTCAATAAATTAGGTATTGATGGGACATATCTCAAAATAATAAGAGCTATCTATGACAAACCCACAGCCAATATCATACTGAATGGGCAAAAACTGGAAGCATTCCCTTTGAAAACTGGCACAAGACAGGGATGCCCTCTCTCAACACTTCTATTCAACATAGTGTTGGAAGTTCTGGCCAGGGCAATTAGGCAGGAGAAAGAAATAAAGGGTATTCAATTAGGAACAGAGGAAGTCAAATTGTCCCTGTTTGCAGACGACATGATTGTGTATCTAGAAAACCCCATTGTCTCAGCCCAAAATCTCCTTAAGCTGATAAGCAACTTCAGCAAAGTCTCAGGATACAAAATCAATGTACAAAAATCACAAGCATTCTTATACACCAATAACAGACAAACAGAGAGCCAAATCATGAGTGAACTCCCATTCACAATTGCTTGAAAGAGAATAAAATACCCAGGAATCCACCTTACAAGGGATGTGAAGGACCTCTTCAAGGAGAACTACAAACCACTGCTCAAGGAAATAAAAGAGGATACAAACAAATGGAAGAACATTCCATGCTCATGGGTAGGAAGAATCAATATCGTGAAAATGGCCATCCTTCCCAAGGTAATTTACAGATTCAATGCCGTCCCTGTCAAGCTACCAATGACTTTCTTCACAGAGTTGGAAAAAACTACTTTAAAGTTCATATGGAAACAAAAAAGAGCCCGCATCGCCAAGTCAATCCTAAACCAAAAGAACAAAGCTGGAGGCATCACACTACCTGACTTCAAACTATACTACAAGGCTACAGTAACCAAAACAGCATGGTATTGGTACCAAAACAGAGATATAGATCAATGGAACAGAACAGAGCCGTCAGAAATAATGCCACATATCTACAACTATCTGATCTTTGACAAACCTGAGAAAAACAAGAAATGGGGAAAGGATTCCCTATTTAATAAATGGTGCTGGGAAAACTGGCTAGCCATATGGAGAAAGCTGAAACTGGATCCCTTCCTTACACCTTATACAAAAATCAATTCAAGATGGATTAAAGACTTAAACGTTAGACCTAAAACCATAAAAACCCTAGAAGAAAACCTAGGCATTACCATTCAGGACATAGGCATGGGCAAGGACTTCATGTCTAAAACACCAAAAGCAATGGCAACAAAAGCCAAAATTGGCAAATGGGATCTAATTAAACTAAAGAGCTTCTGCACAGCAAAAGAAACTACCATCAGAGTGAACAGGCAACCTACAAAATGGGAGAAAATTTTCACAACCTACTCATCTGACAAAGGGCTAATATCCAGAATCTACAATGAACTCCAACAAATTTACAAGAAAAAAACAAACAACCCCATCAAAAAGTGGGCAAAGGACATGAACAGACACTTCTCAAAAGAAGACATTTATGCAGCCAAAAAACACATGAAAAAATGCTCACCATCACTGGCCATCAGAGAAATGCAAATCAAAACCACAATGAGATACCATCTGACACCAGTTAGAATGGCGATCATTAAAAAGTCAGGAAACAACAGGTGCTGGAGAGGATGTGGAGAAATAGGAACACTTTTACACTGTTGGTGGGACTGTAAACTAGTTCAACCCTTGTGGAAGTCAGTGTGGCGATTCCTCAGGGATCTAGAACTAGAAATTCCATTTGACCCAGCCATCCCATTACTGGGTATATACCCAAAGGACTATAAATCATGCTGCTATAAAGACACATGCACACGTATGTTTATTGTGGCATTATTGACAATAGCAAAGACTTGGAACCAACCCAAATGTCCAACAATGATAGACTGGATTAAGAAAATGTGGCACATATACACCATGGAATACTATGCAGCCATAAAAAATGATGAGCTCATGTCTTTGTAGGGACATGGATGAAATTGGAAATCATCATTCTCAGTAAACTATCGCAAGAACAAAAAACCAAACACCGCATATTCTCACTCATAGGTGGGAATTGAACAATGAGAACACATGGACAGAGGAAGGGGAACATCACACTCTGGGGACTGTTGTGGGGTGGGGGGAGGGGGGAGGGATAGCACTGGGAGATATACCTAATGCTAGATGACGAGTTAGTGGGTGCAGCGCACCAGCATGGCACATGTATACATATGTAACTAACCTGCACATTGCGCACATGTACCATAAAACCTAAAGTATAATAATAATAATAACAAAATAAAAATAAAAATAAATAAATAAAAAAGAAAAAAAAACGAAAAACAAAAATTAGCCAGGCGTGGTGTTGGTCACCTGTAGTTCCAGCTACTCGGGAGGCTGAGCCAGGAGAATTGCTTGAACCCAGGAGGCAGAGGTTGCAGTGCCTAAGATCACACCACTGCACTCCAGCCTGGGTGATAGAGTAAGATCCTGTCTCAAATTAAAAAAAAAAAAGTATTGGCCAGTCAGGTTTTTTTCTGCTTCAAGACCCCAGATATCACTCAACCCCTGGCCCAGTGTCTCACACAAGTCATAAGTACGCCCTGTGAAAATCCTCATTCTCTTAAACAGTGACTTAGGGTGACGTGTTTAAAAGAAAATTAGTTATAAAATCACCCAAGTGCCTCATTTTCAAGACTATGTAAAATATAGGCACATTCAAATCACTTGGCAATTTAGTGACAAACCTGAAATCTGACTCCAGTTTTTTACCTAAACCAGTGCTTACTCTGTATTGTATCAAAAGAAAACACTGAGGAACACACATGTGGATTCTCAGTGAAGTGATAATGCCTTTTAATAGCTAGATCTCTTGAAGAAGTAACAATTTGTTCTGTAATTATGGATCTAAAGCTGAAGTTTTGATGACTGGATGGTTTGTTTCTTTCTTCTTCTTCTCTTCCTTCTTGTAAATATATTCATTTTGTCACTTACACAAGACAAATATGTGTCACAAAGGGACAGTCATATAATTTTTGTTTGAAAAACCTCATAAGTATGAGGATGGGTGCCCTCTAGATAGCCGATTTCCATTCTTTTCATTCTAATGTTAATGATGCTATTTAAAGTTATTGGATGCACATCATCAAATGTCATTATTTCAAATGACTTCATGACACAGGGTTCATTGTGTAAGGAATATCAAGTAGAGGTTCTCAGGTGTTGTCCCTTTAAAATGCAAGGGGAGAAATGCAATTGCTATTCATTATTTAGTTACCTAATGCCTGCCCATCATGTCTTTTTGAATTTGGCCCAATAACTTATAATTAAAAGACTCATTATCCCTGCTGGATGTGGGCACAAATTCACATTATTTCCATGGAAGCCTGTCTGCTGTCTCACTTTAATGAAAATTTAAACCCTTTAGAATGACATGTGATGCTTGGAATTATTTATCTTTTGTCTGAGTAGAGTTACAAGAAGAAAGAACTCCTAGAAAAATAAGTCACTATTTCTTTCTGCAGATTCTTGTCTTCCAAGTAAGCATTCTTTTCTGTTTGTTTGTTTCTGGAAAGACTGATGGAGAAAACTATGAAAGTATCAGTTAGAGCAGAAAAAAATTATGGACTTTTCCCCCTGTGCGCTTTCAACCTGGTATTTGGCTATCTTTTGTGCATGTAGTAAAATATACATAACACAACATTTACCGTTTCAACTGTTTTTAAGTGTACAATTCATTGACATTAAGTATATTCATATTGTTTTGTAACCATCAACATCATCCATCTCCAGAACTTTTTCATCATCTCAAACAGAAACTCTATACCTCTTTAATAATACATCGCCATTCCCCTCTTCCCTAAGAACCTGGTAACCACTGTTCTACTTTCTGTCTCTGAATTTGCCTATTCCAGGTACTTCAAACAAATGGAATTACACAACATTTGTCCTTTGGTGTCTGGCTTATTTTGACATGTTTCAGAGATCCATGCATGGTATTTAATATTATGGTAATTTTTTTGCTAAGTATAATTCCATTGAATGGATATACCAAAGTATCTTTGGTGAATATTGGATTGTTTCCATTTCAAGGATATTACAGATAAAACTGCTGCAACACTGTTGGAAAAGGCTTTACTGGACATAAACTTTGTCTCGTGTAGATATTTAGAAGTAAAACTACTGAATCAGAATTTAGATATATGTCTTACTTAATTAGAAATAATTTTCCTAAATGATTACAACATTTTGAATTCTCGACAGAGGTGTATGGAAATTCCAGTTATCCAATCCCAACCAACACATGGAATTGGTCGACATCTTAATTTTAGCAAATCTAATAGGTATACAGTTACATCACCTTGTGGCTTTAATTTGTATTTCTCTAATAACTAAAAGTGTTGAATATCTTTTCATATATTTTACCATTTAAAGATTTTATTTTGCACATTATTTTAGGTTGAATTGTTACTCTTCTAAATTATCAATGTGTAGAAATTCTTTACAAATTTTAGGAAAACATTTTTATCATATTTTGGTATTGTTAACACTTTCTACAAATTGGAGGCTTACCTCTATAAGTTGGAGGCTTTGGTATTGTTAGTATTTTATACAAATTGGTGGCTTACCTTTTTACTTTTTTAATGCTGTCTTTTGATGAGCAGATGCAGTTTTTATTTTGTTAAAGTCTGAGTTACTGATTTTGACCGTTTATGATCTACTTAAGAAAGTTTTGTTTACCCCAAGGTATAAAGATATTCTTCTATGTTTTACTAGCTTTTACATTTAGGTCTGTGATACATCTTGAATTAATTTTTGTGTATAGATTAAGGAAGGGGCCAAGGTTATTTATATAGGTATCCAGTTTTGTTGGCACCATTTATTAAAAGAGTTCTCTTTCCTTATTGAATTATTTAGTGCCTTCCTTGAAAACAGTTGACCATATATGTATGCACATTTGTGTCTATTTCTGGATCTTATTCTGTTCCATTGATCTATTTGTTTATTCCTATGGTAGTACCATGTGGCCTTACTTGCTATATCTTTATAGCTCATCTTGAAATCAAGCAGTATTAAGTACTCTAATATGGTTCTTTTTTTTCCAAAATGGAATGTAACTATTTATATATGTTTAAAACTGTTATTATCCACAAATATATATATATATATATATATATAAAATATTCTACTGAGAGTACAGATCTTTATATATATGATCATTATATGTACGATGAGATCATTATATGTATGATCTGGACACCCAGTAGAATCTAGCTCATTAGATTCTCCTTCACAGTTAAACAATGCAAAGCCTATAGAAGAACATTATGCTAAATATGTGGGTGTGTGGGTGACTGAGATAAAATAGAAAAAAGGCTAAATGTTTTTGGGGTACCTGCTATATGCCAGTATTCCACAAAGTGTTTTATATATCTTGGCATATTTGAATTTAATTTTCACAAAAATTCTGTGAGGTAGTTATTGTCTCCATTAGTGGATGAACAAAGTAAGGGTTAGAGAAGTAATTTGTTCAAAATATTTAACTCGAATTCCTTTCATCCTTGATGGTCACAGCCAATCAGTAGTCGTATTGAGTGCTCATGCAGGGTGCCTGCTTTGTGGTTGACAGCTGGATTTTCAGCTAGTGACAGGTTTGCTATATTAACCTAGTCAGTTGTCACACTGACTAAAAATACAATTTAGAGAGTAGTTTTAATAATTCTGTGACAACGCAGTATACCTTCCATAAAAAAATGCATCCAAAAGTATATTATTTATAAGTGAGTTCCTGAGAAAGAAATCAAATTATAATTCCCATTGTTTTACAAAATCATTATTGGTATACGAAGTTAAATAAAAATAACATTTATTTCAGCAAAAAATGTCTGCCAAACTGAGCTGCTGGCATTAAGCATTCCTAGTTGTGAAATTATGTATTAGTCACAAAATCAATTTAAATAAACAACTAGATTATCATCTTGCCACCACTGAAAACAAAGACCTTAGCACAGAATCAAATTTAATCTTCAAATCTATTACTTACCAAGAAGACCTAAGAACACAATTTGTTTGAAACCTTTAAACCTATTACTTTCTAAAAGAATCTCATGGAGCACTATGCTTGACCTTCACAGGATAAACTTTGTAGATGTCAGGAGTTTAAAGCAATTTGTTTCTTATATTCCTTGAATTTATCTACTATATATTGCTGATTATTTCCTTCATGACAGCTGTTTTTACTTATGACACACAGAAATGCATTACATTTGGGAGAATTGCACTTGATTCTACTCTTCTAATAGATATTCTAATTTATTATCTGATATGTAGTGTCGGGTTCTAGGTGAATCATGGCTCCTAGAATTATTCAATGTGAACACTTTATTGATGATAAATGTTACATTTACATATGGTAGTTGTGTTCCATAAGACTATAACTATTCTAGAAATATGTTCACAATGAGACATTAATCTTTTAGTTATGCATATTAATCCTTATAAAGTTTTATGATATACACAGAATTGAAATATTTCCATTTTCATTTAAGATGAAGAAACAAAGAATCAGAGATATTGATATTTGTCCTAGCTCACACACATTTCAGGGGTCCCTTATTTTTCTTATAAGCCTTATAATACTAGTAAACACTGAAAATGGTAGAGATATATGAGAAGTATGAGAAGTATCATTGCAACTAAGGAACTCAGAGCCTAGAGGACTGAGACAAGCAGCCAAACATGCAAAACTGAAATTGAAAAATGCTGTCCTTCGGGTATATACCCAGTAAATGGCAGCATTTTTCAATTTCAGTTTTACATGTTTGGCTGCTTGTCTCAGTCCTCTAGGCTCTGAGTTCCTTAGTTGCAATAATACTTCTCATACTTCTCATATATCTCTATTCTCATATATTTCTACCATTTTCAGTGTTTACTAGTATTATACCTAAAGGACTATAAATCATGCTGCTATGAAGACACATGCACACGTATGTTTATTGCGGCACTATTCACAATAGCAAAGATTTGGAACCAACCCAAATGTCCAACAATGATAGACTGGATTAAGAAAATGTGGCACATATACACCATGGAATACTATGCAGCCATCAAAAATGATGAGTTCATGTCCTTTGTAGGGACATGGATGAAATTGGAAATCATCATTCTCAGTAAACTATTGCAAGGACAAAAAACAAAACACCACATGTTCTCACTCATAGATGGGAATTGAACAATGAGAACACATGGACACAGGAAGGGGAACATCACACTCTGGGGACTGTTGTGGGGAGGGAAAGCATTAGGAGATATACCTAATGCTAAATGACGAGTTAATGGGTGTAGCACACCAGCGTGACACATGTATACATATGTAACTAACCTGCACATTGTGCACATGTACCCTAAAACTTAAAGTATAATAATAATAAAATAAAATGCTGTCATACAGGTATACTAAGAGGAAAGGAGAACCTCATTGTATGGGTAAATATTCCTACATAAGGTGAACCCTGAGCAATCAGACAGCTAATATTTATTGAAAGGAACTCAATATCTGTTACATGTCATGTGTATTAGCCATACTTAGTATTATTTAACCTTCACAAAACTCCAGCAAACTATCGCAAGAACAAAAATCCAAACATCGCATGTTCTCACTCATAGGTGGAAATTGAACAATGAGAATACTTGGACACAGGAAGGGGGACATCACACACTGGGGCCTGTTGTGGGGTGGGAGAAGGGGGGAGGGATAGCATTAGGAGATATATCTAATGTAAATGATGAGTTAATGGGTGCAGCACACCAACATGGCACGTATATACATATGTAACAAACCTGCACGTTGTGCACTTGCACCCTAGAACTTAAAGTATAATAATAATAAAAATAAATAAATAAAAAATAAAAATGAAAAAAAAGAAAACTCCAGGAAAGCCCATTACTATTCTCCATTTTATAGTTACAGAAACTGGAGGGAAGAAAAACCTAAAGAATAGAAAAGATGAAATAACCCTTCATGGTTCCTCCCAGGTATATCATTTTGGGGTTTTTCAAACCACAGAGTGACTGCACCATGAGTTGCTGCAGTTTTCTTCCTTGTTTCCAGTTAATCATATTCTCTGCTCTAAGCTCTTTAGTGATAGCTCATGTTGCAAAAGGCCAGGATGAGAGATGATGGTTGTGCTGGTAAGTGAGTGAATTCACGGAGCAGAGACAGAAATGAGGGAGAACGCACCTAGAGAAAGGTGCACAGGGGCTTACATCGTTGGGCCCTTTGATTGGTGTTTTTGACATGAATACAAAGAAAAATGTTTGAAAATGTCAAACAAAACCTCACTGATTTTCTACCTTGAGTAGAAGAATTCAAATGTTTTGAATGCTTAGTATTTGATCCCAGGAATCAGAGAATTATGGGAAAAGACTTCCAATTTTTCTTGGTTTCAATTCAAGGGTGTTCAAAATGATATACAGTATTTCACATGGCCTATTCAAAAAAATATTTTATTTTGAATAACCAAGGGCTGATAACATAATTCATGCCTTTTATCTTAGCATGTAAAAGTGTTACATAAGTAGAATGGTAGCATAATACACATTTTAATCAGAACAAGGACAGAGCAATGAAGGCAATGCTTTTTATTTTATTTTTGCTAGAGGAGAATGGTGAGAATATATAAAATCATTTAGACATTCAAAATTCTAGTTCTAGAGTTAAAAAAAAAAACAAAACACTTTTTCCCCAATGTGTAATATGCAATCAAAAGCAGTCATGCCTCTACTGTTTCCAGAAGAATAAATATGAAAGTTATAATTACTATGAAAGTTATAATTACTTTTATATTAGACTAGTTTTTTTCTGGAGATGTTTTTAAAAGGGGAAGAAAAATCAGATAAACTTATAGACATGCTCATATTTAAAAATAAATGAAAAAGCCACAAAAACAGTCAATAGCAAGCTTCCATCTTTACTCCTTACACTGAATATTTTCCCATTTCTGAGGCTGCCTCAATTCATCTTATGTCTTGTCAAGAATTGTGGGATCAACAATCATCTCTGTGATTGTCATAGTTACAATAAATTTTATATATGAAAAGCAGAGGAATAAAAGCTACCAATCCTGGGTTTACCACTGAAAGGATCAGAAGGAGCTGTCCTACGTTATCCATGTAGGAATATTTGTAGACAATGTATTAAAAAGTGATCTTCAAGTCATAAAAGGTCTTGGTGTCAGACTCAGTATTAAGTCCCTCTTTTCATTTGCTCGACTTTTTATAGCTAATTAACAATCTAACCATTGTTTCCCTTATCTGTAAAATGAGACTAATACTAGGTTCCAATTCTCATGAGATTGTCTTTGGGACTAAATAAGATAATGCCTCTAAATGCACAGCACCAAGAAGAGGATGTCATTATCATTTTTATCATTTAATATTTCCATTTTTTCTCTGCGGCTATGGCTACACTCACAAACTGGCATGTCAGATTCTATTTTTAAAAAGATTGCATTTAGTTGATCCATTTTTCAGATATTTGTAATAGTTACAGATAACATTTTCACTTTCAGAGAGTCTTGTTGTATGGTTTGCATATTGTTTAAATGCATAGAAGTATTGTTAGGGCACCAGCCTATGCTCTTGGTGCAGAAGAGCCACTGAAATGTGCCGGGGAGTTGGAAAGTCCTCAGCAATGTTACTTACCTCCTTGGTAACCGAGATCTTTGAGCTGAAAGGACCTTAGTTCCCACAAACAATTTGACCCTGAGGCTAGGAAGTAATGTTATTCCAGGAGAATGGATGAGAGTGATCAAAGGCAGAGAGATGAGGAGGTGTAAGGTGAAGTCTAAAGGTGAGGCTTGAGAAGGTGGCTTGGTATCTTAAATTTGTGACTGTCAAGGGCTAGGCTGAGCTGGAGAAATCTGATCTGCTTGAGGTCAGAGTAGCCATTAGCTGATCAAGAAAACAAGCCGAGATGAAAGTGGAAGTCAAGCCTTTAATCACTGAACTGCAATTGTACAAGCAAGAGGTTAACCAGAGAACACACCCGCTCTCCCCAGTCCCGCTTTCCCCCACGGAGCAGCACCTGTGGAGGGTCGAGTGGACAGACATAGACAAGGGGTTGTCTCCCTGATGAGGGAGCTCTGAACCAAAGCTTCCTGCAGTTTCATGGTCTCTGGAGCTGGAGAGGTGGAGACGAAAGAGCTAAGAATGGGAAATTACTGCATACTGAGAGTGGAGAAAAGTGTCTTCAAGGTTTTCTTCTGCTTCCCCCATGAAAAGAACCAGGCAGAGGTACCTCTGCTTGAAGGCCCAGACAAAGAACCTCTGAATGATGGTGCCTGGGCTGGAAATACAGATATGCATAAGAGCATGGCCAGCCAGGGCGAGTGAGTCCTTGCCTGCAACTTCCTTCAGAGGTTGCAGTGGCTGCACACCAAGTCTGGTGTCGGGAAGGCAGGTTCCCTCCATGTGATCTGTCAGGCAAAGCCTTTTTGACTGACCGTGGCCAGGTCTGGAAAATCACACACGGAGTTTTAGCTAGAAGCCAGACTCCTCAATAGTAGGTAGTCCTATGGATCTTCAGTAATAGTGTTCAATCAGGAAAAGAGGAAGTCAAATTGTCCCTGTTTGCAGATGACATGATTGTATATTTAGAAAACCCCATCGTCTCAGCCCAAAATCTCCTTAAGAAGGGGAACTTCTTAAAGCACGCTCAGTCTTTTAAAAAAGTTTTCCTGCTTCTCTTTAGTTGCAACAAAATTTTTCAAACGGAGAAGAAATGGTGGGCTTGTAGTAAAGAACAAACAGGAAGACTGAGTCTTAATCAATCACTGGTAACAAGGGGAAACTACAGCAGCTGCAAATTTCAAAGGAGGACAAGTGTGTTAAAACATTTGATTTAGAAAGTAAAGGAGAGTTAATTGGCTAGTGTAAACCTGTAAACAACCTACAAAAAGACCTATATGCTTAATGATATAAGTTTCCAATGGGATAGCCAGGAAGATGTTACTTTGTTGTTGTTCTAAATTGCATTTAGGACTAAATGAATTGGCATACATAAAACACCTAACACATTATCTGAAACATAGTATTTGTTCAATCGATATCTGCTCCATTTTCCCAAGTAAGTTGAAGAGGGGGTAAATATACAAAATGCCTTAATCAGTGAATATATATTAGATACCTACTACTGTAAGCTTTCTTCATGATAAGGTAAGGCCATTGCCTGTAAAGAGTATTTGTTCTTATTGGGGACATAGAAAATGAAATTTAACCCCATCATGATAGTATCTAAGAACCAAATAAATGCAAGAAAGTAATAGGATACCACTGTCAATGACAACCTGTTGTTGGCATTAAGAGTTTACACATCTCTACAAAATATGCTGGATGGGCCCTAATACACACCATGGGTCAGTTTTCCAAAAAAAGTGCCAGTATAACAGTATCCAATCTTTCACATACTCTCTATAGGCAGGGAATAAAAGTATCCTTATCCTCCCTAGGGGATAAAGGTGTCCAGACCTATGATGACAAGTAGGTGTGGGTGTGTGTGTGCATCTGGCCAGTGAACTTGCAGGGTGCAAGCTCTCACTTGTCAGTGCTCATTTTGAGATATGGCAGTACTGTAAGTGGTAGGTGAGAGGACCCCAAAGCTATAAAAGTTGTCTGATTATGATTCAAGAAGAAACATTTTTAACATGTTGAACTGATGTGACTCAAAGCTGTGAGCATTTCTGGATTAAAAAGAAAAGCAGAATGATGAGAAAACAGTCCTATTTTGGTTTATGTGGCACAGATGCTGGCAAGGAAGGAAATGTCACTTGAGCTGTCAAGGAGTCGGGTCCTCATTAGGAGTGTGAAGACAACTTCTGACTGTATTGTGGATTTTCTGGGGGAAGAAAGTAAACACCTCTTTCTTAAAGAAGAAGAATCACGTAGCACAGCTGGGAAGACACTTCAAAAGTGACCATGGAGAAACACATCAATCCAAACCCTGAGAGTTCAGAAAGGAATTGGTGCTTGGCTGCTGTCTTTAGCAATCACGTTTTAAGGATCTCCTTGTGCCAGACATTGAAAATCATTTCAAAGGCTTACCAAGGAGACAGGTATTATTCTCTAACCCACCAGAGGCTAACAAATGAGATGAGGCAGGGGCTAGTTGCCCCTTTGTTTCTGAACTGTTCACAGTAGCTTCCGTATCAGTTTAATCAAAGGATGTAAACTTGGCAAACTCAGAGTGCTCTCTGGGAAGAAGAATAATTCGCTGGAAGATTATGTGGTTTAAGAAGCTGCAAGAAAACTTAATGCTGCTGAACGCTTGGAAACTATCGTCAGGATTCGGGCTCTACCTCTGATATTATCATGGAGTATTAACGACATAATGTTTGTATACAAAACACGGTCACTCAACTGAAGTGAAGGGTTGTGAACAACAGATCCGACTCCCAGATTCAGCTGATTCCTCTGAAGAAATGGAAACGTAAAAGTCTTCTCTTTCTTTTTATTAAATATTTTATAAACTCAACACACAAATCTGCTCGTTAGGCAAAAAAGCAAGCTATGAACTGTCCTCAGAATTTAACTTGACCAATGCAATGCCCTAAAATTCTAAGCAATCATCAAAAGCAGCAGATAGGGTCCCAGATGATTATGAAAAATATAAGTTTGCTTCTGTATAATATACACAGTTTTCTATCATTAGATATCAGGCTATACTGCAGCAGAGGTAACCAGATGTGACAGATTTTTCAATTCACTTTCTCTTGTCACACTGAGTTTTATTCTTTCCACCATGGAAAATTGAATGTTCTTCACTGGAAGTTTGATACTTTATTATCTTAATTTAATTTTATAAATCTGAAAAGTATTTCCCTTTAAAATAGGAATTACCTACAGAAGGGATGATGCTCCACTTCCAGTATGTTATTGCATAGACTTACAGTTAAAAACCAGTGATGGGGTTCCTTTGACCAAGTAGCTCCATGTAATCCTCAGGATAATTTTATAGGATTTGAACCAAGTGTCCTAGTACAGATATGTTTTGGTGATCTATTGTTATGGAACATACCACCTTAAAACTTAGTGGCTTAAAACAATAACTTATTATCACTTGTGATTTTGTGTGTTGACTGGGTTCAGCTGTGTGGTTCCTCTGCTTTATGTGACATAAGCAAAGGCTATATCTAGGGGTTTGACTTGACTGAAGCATACAAGATGACTTACTTGCATTGTTGGCAGCTGGTGTTGGCTTTGTTGGGAACTCATTTGGGACTGTTCACTTATGTGCCTCTTATCTCCATGTGGCCTCTCCTTGAGGCTTGGACTTCTCACAGTACGGCAGCTGGATTTCAAGAGGGAGTGCACCAAGTGGGATGGGATTACACAGAGCTATGGTTCATTGGGGTCCCTTTATAGAGGCTAGAAGTCACAATTTGGATTCTGATTTACATATTCCTAACTCATCTTTACCCCAAAATCACAGTATGTGATACTGTCTATGAGATACCCAAATTTAGATTGCCTATACTATATTAAGTCATTCATCCTGCCTTTAGGGGATAAAAGCAATATATCCTATTATTTTAAATGATTAAGCATTTTAATATTCTCAATCTAAATGTGAATTAGCATCAGTGGTGGCTTAGTTACTTGTGATCTTTAAATTTTCTCACTTGTGCCTAAACCTCAGTTTCATGAGAAAATGTAATTAGAGTCATATATTTGGATGCCAGAAATACCATCTTACTATAGCCCATGCTAGAAGAAATCTAAGAATTCACCTAATTCACCCCTTATATTTTTGCAGAAAAGAAGCTGAAACCTGTGAAGTTATGATTTGTTCAAATCTTCCTTCCCCATTGCAATCAGAGCTGCTTCTCTCTCATCTGCTTTACATATTGTGACTCAGGTATAACTTTATTTGGAATCTAAGTCCAATAAAATAAAGTTTGAGAAAGAAGCAGCATAGTTAGTGGTTAAAAGCATAGACTATGAAGGCAGACTACCTTAGGCTGTGATCTGTATGCTCTGTGCCTCAGTTTGCTCATTTGTTATGTGTGGAAAAGTAACATCACCTGCCCTACAGAGTTTTTATGGGCATCCATGAGCTTATATTGGTAATGTGCTTGGAACTGTTTCTAGCACATGAATAGCGTTATGTAAGCACTGGTGAAATAAATATATTTCCTTGAAGTAATGACAGATGCAGAAAAACATCAGATATATCGGTTTACAGTTCAAATTCAGGCCCTAGGAGTATAATGTTTCCCCTTTCGATGCTATATTTTTAGGCATGGAGTCAGTCTCCTTAAGCAAGTCTGATACAGATATCTAATATAGATTTAATAGTAAAAGATTTAACAGTAATCCTTGTGTATCAGTTAGAATACCTTAGACTGGAAAGAACAAAAAACTCAACAGTCTTAAGCAATAAGGAGTATCTTATTTTCTATCTCTATGCAAACGCCAAGGTCACAGTCATACCTTGAGTTTTACTTGTCAGGCTTTCATGGTGTAGTTTATATCTTCTTCATCCTGACTCCCTGGCTACCTCAGGTTGTAAACCTCTCAGAGTCACTCCTGGAGTTGGCTGAGCATTTTGGATACCTTCACAGGTCTGCCTGGGTGTCAGCTGTCATGCTTTCTCAGGTTCCTACCTAACACCATGTCTGCTACTCAGAGCACACTTATGGTGTTGAATAGTTCTCCCTGAGGCTTGCAATCATCATGACGTTTACCCAGGGATGAAAGCATAGGTCCCCTCATTTCTCAGATTTCTCCTTAACATTTTGGATTTCTGTTACTTGCCACTACTGTTCTTAGAATCAGTCAGGAGGCCAGGCTCTAGCACCCTTCTTTGAGACTCATTAAAATCTAATCTATTTCTATTTCAGCTGAGGCAAATTTTATTCTCAAGCAGGGATTGTCTAGCTATTTACTCACTTTCTTTCAAATCTAATATTTATAGCCCTAACTATTAACTGGCTTCCTAGGATTTCATCTTTTACATATTAAAATAGTCAGCTATCTTGTGTGTATGTGGGAGGAGGTTGTCAGAACATCGCTACTTGGATGTGAGAAAGGGTCAGGCAACAAGGAAATGCAATGATAAATATCTCAGCTCATATTTCTTTATTGTATTTGGACTAATGCAGGTCACTTAGTGAAGAAAAAAAAATAGGTGAATTAAAAGTAAAAATATATATATTTAAATAAACCAGGACAACACCATAGACAATGTTGCCTCATGGGCATTTATTATTAACTCAAATATTTATGCAGAACTGCTATGAGAATTCAGAATGTATTTCAAGGCTGAGTTGGTCAAGAACGGTTTCACAAAGCAGGATTTTTATATAGGTCATGAATAATGACTATAAGTTGCATGGGAATGGAGAGTAGAATTGCATGGTATGTTTTTAGTAGTAGAATAGCAGAATTAGTTACATAAAGCCTGGGTATTATAAAGTGTGTTTGAGCAGTAGCAGATGGAACAGTTGCCTGGAGTTGGGAATTCATGGAAATAAGTCCAAGCTGGGGCTCTAAATGCAGTTAGAAAAGAAAATGAACTTTAATATAGCTGATAAATGATGGTTGGGTTTCATATAAGGTGGTGGGAGCCAAGGAACTTGAGTGTTCTAAGTAAAGGAAACATTGGAGATATAGTCAAAGAAATGGGAGCATCTGGGAAGACTCAGAGAATAGAGCATTTCACTTCTACTGAAGTAAAGGCTACATGGCAGAGTATCATGGGCCATGAACTATACACACAGTTTGGACTTGGAAGAGGACAACGTTAGATTACTTAAAAATTGGACATTGTCATATGTTATTTTTAAGAATGAAACCTAGAAGTGGCTTTTTCCCCTGCCCACATTCAATTGGCCAAAATACAGTGAGATTCTTCTTGATCCTAAGTCTAATGAAGCTGAGAAATATGACTCCCTTGAGTGTCCAGAAAGAAGACACCGTGTGGTGAGTAATATTGTTTGGACATCCCATAAAATGTTGTATTTAAAATTTGGTGCAAAGGTGGCTATTTCCAGGAAAATTATGTGTGCTTATAAATAGTGAAGATTATTTTTACAAACCGATATTAAACTCCTCTACTTTCATAGCTTACTCTTACGAATTGGAAAGAGCATAGGAGAGTCTCTAGCACAATACAGGCTTTGACAATTAAAGGGAAAAATAATGTCATGGATGCTAATACTTTGTTTATTTGTTTAGAGTGTAGTAGGAGTCACATAAAAGACATAAAGATATAGATTGATTTAATGTAGCTATTAAACATATTAAATACATTTTTATAGATGTTAATTATTAAAATTCTTACTGTTTGAAGTTAACCATTTGCCAAATGATTTAATGCACACTGGCTCTTGAGACTACTCTTGCTTGGAAATTAGTCTATTTGGTTTGGTTACCCTTAGAAGTTGAAGCTTCCTTTAAAGTCTATTGAACTCCAGAAAATTCTTTTTATTTTCAACAGATTCACAGAATTATTTTCCTGTCTTTAGCTCTAAGTCTGAGTGCTTTAATATCCATGTGGATATCCCATCCAATACTCTAGTTTCATAATTTCTTGACTTTCTCAAGTCCCATGACCTTTCAGCCATACATGTCAACCCATTAACTGCTCTGTCTCTGATCTCTTTGAATCCCTTGGTTTAGCAGAATTCAGGAATGTTCAGGAATAGATGCTCAATAAATGTTTACTGGATTAATAAATGGGTTAACATTGGGTGCTCCATGAATACAGAACAAATATATATGAATTGTTTGTTGACTAACAGCCATCCTGCTCTTGTCTTTCCTAACAGCACCTCTATTTTGATCATTTATCTATGTCTTCCCTCATCTCTTTATGTATATGTTGGAAGATGGTGACCCGACCTGAACATTCAGAGATGGGCCCAGATTAATTTATGACGATTCTGGAAATCCTAAACCTTTGTCAGTGATTACCCCCATAATGGTCCTGTGGGCATACTGTGGCCAATGAGACTTAAGGAAAGGATTACTAGAGGATCCGAGAAAGTTCTTCCCCATTTTTAGAGGGTAGCAATGGAAAACCACTTTCACTCTCTCCCACTGGAAGTGATCAAGAACATATCTTGTCCTTCTTCCCAACTGCTAGTAGCTAATTTGTGATCATGAAGAAGGCCAGATTGAGGACAATCCTTCTCCATAGGAGATAACCAAGCCTGGAAAATAGTGAAGAACGAAAGCCAGAGCTGGTTCCTGTCATGTGTGACGTTCCCCTGCCACGCCTCTGCAATTCCAGTTCATTCAGCCAATTAAACACTTTGTTTTTTAATGCCAGTTTCAATAAAGTTGCTAATACTTAATATCAAAAGCACCATCCTGATACAAAATCTCTAGACAATTAGAGAAATTGGATGATGGCTTTAAAATAAGAAAGTAAAATCCTCTATTCCCTTATTATCTCCCAAGGATTGACAATATTCTTTCTTGTCAGTACATAAACACAAAAATTTTTTTAAATGCAAATATCTAAATAATTCAATTAAATTGGCAACTATCTATTTTAGGGGGAAATTTTTTTTGGCATTTAAGAACAAATAATATATTTGCCTGAAAGTTCCAATTTTACCTTATGTGGATGGCAAATCAGGATGACTGCTCTGGTTCTGTTTGGCACCTTCTAGAGTTAGTCTGTATTCCTTTCACATGAAAAATTTCAGCACAGAAATTTTACTGCTTTCCTGCTGAGTTTAACTTGCTTTAGGACAGCTGGATCAGGCCAGGCATGAAAGTGTAATGTGGATTCCCATGGTTTTTAATGAGCTTTAGGAATTTACACAGTTTGCAGAGTTGGTTCACTACATTGTCAATTTTGTTACGTCATTTAGTAAAACTACGTGGTTTTTTTTTATTTGAACAAACAAATATTATAGCTGTCTTCTAGCAAACAAAAATAAATTGCCAATGTATGTGTTGTACCCCAAAGTGACCTAGGTGGGTACAATTCTAAGAGAAGTCTCAGGCTAAACATGGATGGAAGGTTCCATCTAGTCACTTGTTTTTGACATTTTTACAATTAGGGTTTTATGACAGATCAAGGGCTATGTCTATGACCTTTGGGTAGTAGAAGTCTATTTCATGAAAAAAATACGGATTAAAACATATGTGTAAACTTGATGAAGATAAAGTAGATATTATTGCCCTGGAAATGTGGGGTAGAATTAATTACTCATTTGTTGTACCAAATTTGATTCTGAACTGCTTACCATCTAAGACAAAAATAAACAGTGAATTACATACTTTTCCTTGTCTATGGAATAATAGGAGGCATAACAGTAGAAAGAAACCATTTGACCCGGCCATTCCATTACTGGGTATATACCCAAAGGATTATAAAACATGCTGCTATAAAGACACATGCACACGTATGTTTATTGTGGCACTATTCACACTAGCAAAGACTTGGAACCAACCCAAATGTCCACCAACGATAGACTGGATTAAGAAAATGTGGCACATATACACCATGGAATACTATGCAGCCATAAAAAATGATGAGTTCATGTCCTTTGTAGGGACATGGATGAAGCTGGAAACCATCATTCTCAGCAAACTATTACAAGGACAAAAAACCAAACATGGCATGTTCTCACTCATAGGTGGGAATTGAACAATGAGAACACATGGACACAGGAAGGGGAACATCACACACCAGAGCCTGTTGTGGGGTGGGGGGAGGGGGGAGGGATAGCATTAGGAGATATATGTAATGTTAAATGACGAGTTAATGGGTGCAGCACACCAACATGGCACATGTATACATATGTAACAAACCTGCACATTGTGCACATGTACCCTAAAACTTGAAGTATAATAATAATAAAATTAAAAAAAAAAAAAGAAATGTGTTCCCTAAGAACCACATTTTAAAAAACAACGTTATATTGTTAGATTTTTTTCTTGGAAAATTTTAGCCAAAATGCAACCATGTGGTTGTATATAGTCAGCACTTATTTCAACCTTCAATAAAAGTTAATGGCATCATGATTAGTTGTAAATCTCTGAAGACATTTACAAAGAAGCTAACGTAATGCCTTCCAGGTATGTTGCTCTCTTATAATCAGATTTTTACAGGCATAAAATCAAATTGGATTTTTAATCACAGAATACTCTGCTCAAATTTAATTGGATTTTGGATAGGAGTGAGGACAGAATTTGAAAATAAGGCTCTTCATGAAGATCTGAAGTTCAGATACTCTATGATGTTTAAAAGACATTAATACATCTTAAAAATCAGACTCTTGATGCAATTCTGCCCTTAAGACAGAACTATTCCGTTTTTTTAAAATGGGGTGGAGTCGAATTTCCCTCAAGAAGTAGCTTTAAGACATATTGATGCTCAGGTTAAGTGGCTTCTCTTACTATAATTTCTTAAAGGTGAAATATTCACTGTATAGATTCTGTACTCCACATGGGAAATTATAAAGTGTTGCCATGAAAGCTTCCATTACAGATTAAAAACTAATTTAAAAAAATGAGAGGTTTTAGTTTAGTTCAGTTTTCTTTTTTAATCGAGATAAATGACTGCACCCTGAAGTGTGGTGCTGAGGGTTGCAGCTCTACTGTAGTTTCACTCTGGGACAAGTGACTTGGCAATCAGCTGTCTCTAAGGGATCTGACTTTCTTTACTATACCTAAGGTCCCTCTGCCTTGTTTCACTCTGATCTGGTGTGTGCCCAGCTCCCAGACCTACAGGCAGTATCTGCCCCTAGTCTCCTCCCCTTTCTTCCACAGGCTTCTGGAAGATACATCCTTCCTAGCATCCTTCGTCTCCTGTGTTCCATCTCCTACAGATTTCTCAGGGGTCTCACTCTGATTATCTTTCCTCTCTTATATCTTTAACTGCCCACTCAGTGGCTTTTTTCTCATTTTCATTGGACTGTAATCAACTGTCTACCATATTAACAAAAAGTTGCTTTAACTGCTTACTCTCTGTTCTTTCCTTCATAGCAATATTTTTGAAAATGTTACCCATGTTCAGGATCTCCACCTCATTTACCTCCCTTAATTCCTGAAACCCTACTATCTGGCTTCTGCTGCATTATTTTCCTAAACCTGTTCTCATTGAGGTCATCCGTGACCTCTGTGCTGTTCTTTCTGAACAGATGAGCCTCGTTGTGCATGGTTTACCATTCTTTTTTCCTGGAATGAGTTTGTATATTTGGCTTCTTGTCCTTCTCTCCATCTGTCTTGCATCACCTTTGTGGCCTCCCTTTCCCTTATAGTTCCCTTAAATGGAGACTTCTTCGTCTCTTACACCATCATCTCTAGTCCTATTCCCTGATCTGATTATTAGAATCTATCATCAGCTTCCCCCAACTCCTCCTTTCTGACAGATGTTGCTAAAGCACCTCTGTGATTCTGTCTGTTCACCACTTAAAAATTCACCATGATTTCTTAATGCCTACAAACAGCCTCATCTTGTCCTGGCAAAGTGACATTTTCCATAATCACATTTTCCTACTGTACAATATCTGTCTTTTGTTTTGAACGTACCTTCTTACCTATTCCACGTTGGACTCCGCTCACTTTTGTATTTCTTTATCTTTAAATTAGAATTAAGTCATTTAAATGGAAATGAGCATTGTGTTATGTCCTATGGATATAACTAACAATAACACATGTATGATTTGTGCATTTATACACTAAATAATCAAGAACTTGTCAAATCATACCTGTAACTCAAACCTCAGCTCAAATGGAGTCTTGCTACATTTACCTAATTCTAATCTTTTCATTTAGAATAAATATGGATTCTCTTTGAAATCACATACTCTTTTTTGGGTTTTTTAAAAAGTTACATACAGCAGTATCTAATTGTGTGTGTGTGTGTGTGTGTGTGTGTGTGTGTGTGTGTGTGCGCATGCAAGTAGACACTGTACCACATAGGTATAGGAATGGCCAATAATAAGAAGAATAGATGCTGAATATCATTAGTGATTAGAGAAATGGGCTCATTGATGAAGCACCATATCCCACCATCATTCATGACTTGTCATCTTCAGTATATTAAATTAGGTGAATAAATGCATCCTCCCATGTTCTCACTTCCATATATGGTCTTTACCCCTGGACATCACAAAAGACTATTTCCAGGGTGTTGCCACTACCTTTTTCTGCTGAGGTCTCTTCATTTCAGCCCACTGGGCTGGATCTAGAATAATCCCAGGAAGATGTTCTCTGGCATGGTCTGATCCTCCACAATATGTATGTCTGCTTCCTATATTTTTAACATAAAATCAATCAAAATAGGATCTAAGAAAATTTTGTCAGATTTAAGTCAAATGATTTTGTCAATAAAAACATCAATTACGCTGCTTCACACTCTTATACCCTATATTTGACCTTCATTTGTTGCAAGAAACCCTTTGAAATACTATGTCATTTAGGTGTTTATGTATTTTGCATGTGCTTATTTATATGCTGCATAGGATTTTAGATGATCTACAGTACAGAGACAGAATAAAATAGAAATAAAGTATTACACCATAATAAAAATAGAGTTAAGAAAAAGAATGACCCCAAAGAAAGACTGAGACTTAATTACTCTGGGGGTTTTAGGTGGTTCATGTGACAGTATGTTGACAGATAGAAAAATAGTTGTCAAATTGGGTTTCATAAAAATATCTTAAATTTAATGCTTATTGCCAAAACAACACATTTATTTTCAAACCCCAAAAGGTAATTTAAGAATTTCTAGTTAGTGCAATCTAAAGAGATTAAAACATTCCATGAGAAATAATGAAATTATGCTAGACCAAGCAATAGCAACAATGAGGTGTGAACCATCACCAAGCATCTTTCTTGTTACTACTCTATGCTCAGAACTAGGAGAAGGGCTGTGCAAGATTAAAGGAGAAGTGGAAGGCACTGAGTTCAAGATGTTGACTTGTCTATCTGGAGAGCAGGTCACATAAAAGACAGAACAGACTAAAGCCCTAAGTTGGGTTAAATGAGCAATTTAGAAAAAAAAATGTTTATTTAAAAAACAATTTATGGAGATAGTTTGCATTTGTATAATATATTTTCACTTCATCCAATGCTGTAATTTTGCTTTAACAAAATAAGGTGAGAAAACTAAAGGATAGAATTATAACATGCTTCTCCAAAGTCACGTAGTTAATGATATAATAGGATTAGCACTTATATTTCCTGACTCCTGATCAATTACTCATTTTATTCATGTACCATTTTTGTATTAATCAAAAATATCATCATATGTCAGAATATAACATATAGATAGATAAATAAATATGAAAAAAATGAGCTTAATTCAACCACAGATGTAAATGATCCAAACCCAGACAGTCAGTAAGATCTGGAATATTTTGAAAATCTAACAACACAGCACTCTTTTATATGTTTCTTGGTGGTGTTGAAGTTTCCATCCACCCCCTCTTCCTATACTAATGGCGAATATTCATTAAAAGCTTATTTTATGCCAACCATGATTTTAAGCATTTCATAGGTATTATTTTACTTAACACTCAAAAATCCCTATGGGGTAGAAATTGTTATTATCTCCATTTTGCAGATGAGGAACAGGATAGGACATAATTAAAGAACTTGTCCAAGGCCACTCAAGTATTAAATATTAGAATCACAGCTTCAATTAAAGGTGACTCTGAATGTCCTCTTAGGTTGAAAATGTCTAACTCTATACACAGTGGCATACCACCTCAAATAATGTATAGACCAGTTTGGTCTCATTATAGCAATACTGTGTATTAACATCGCCCTTCTCTAAGGAGTTGAAAGTGCTCTGAAAAAAATCACCAATTAACTATTCTGTCAATTATTTCATATTGTTTCTATTTTTTAATGGAAAACAACGTGAGCTTTCTCAAAGCCAGCTTGGTAGGAGTTTCAGGAAGAAAATGTGGATCAAATTTCTTAGACTAAGACACCTCTCATACAGACTTAAGGAGTTAGATTGAAACTAATTATAAATCCATGACATTTTTATTAACCTTAGTATAAGAAATCATCCCTTCCTCCACTCCCAGCCATGCATGCTATTCTACATGACTAATGAGTTAATTTGAGAACTGATGCTTCATCTGGAACAGGGTGATGAAGGGTATATAGGAATCAGTGTTAGATGGCAGGTGTCTAAACAATGCCTGATTAGATGAAGTGTGTTTTCCCTCAAACGTATTAGCATAAAGTGTCATATAGCCTCAGAAGTCAAAAACATCAGGAGAGTTGTAAAAGCTAATGAGCCAAGGGATGTTTCCAGGGTTCCGTCATTGTAAAAAAGAATGATTATTTAATGTGTGTGGGGACAACCATATTTATTTTTGTATCAAGCAAATATCCTCACCCTTAGCATAAATAAAAATTCATCTGAGCAACAGGGCTCCAAGCTGCCATGGTTCTTTGCTCTGAAATGATAACTTTTTCCTGGAAAGGTAGGGAATCCACTCTGCACAGTTGAAAGAAGATGATGGATTTCAGATTCACCTATTACTAAAGTGGTCATGAATACCTGGGTGGGGTCTGCCTCTGGGATGGTATCAACCCCAATTTGTACTGGACTAGTCTTTTTCAGAAAGGTAGATCCCAGAGCTTTTGGCACCTGAATCACCATTAAAATGCAAATTCAGGGCCCACTTCAGTCCC
The DNA here is from genome assembly GCF_028885625.2 of Pongo pygmaeus. Classification (NCBI taxonomy): domain Eukaryota; kingdom Metazoa; phylum Chordata; class Mammalia; order Primates; family Hominidae; genus Pongo; species Pongo pygmaeus. Next base: position 68,141,338 of record NC_072390.2, read on the forward strand.
AGTGAATCCGTCTTTCAAGGTATAAAGATGAAATCTACATTCCTGGGAATCCTTGTCCTTCTTCCCTATCCCTAACTGGTTCCTAATCAGGGGTGTGACACTCTATAAAAATATACATGCCAAGCCCATCACACCCAGTTCTATTCCCATGCAGGATCCTAGGGAAAGTTTATTGGCAGGTGCATTTAAAATAATTCTCTGGTGATTATTCTGAATGTCCCCTTTCGTTCAGAATTGTCCTGGATCTTATTAACCAAGTGGTCTTAAACCTCAGTCAAGGTGAGATGGAATCATGTGTAGGTATAAGCATTATTTGTGAGATTATTAATGCTGTGCATCCATCACCAATATTTCTATGAAACAGTAATATTGTTGCAATAAGAGAAAGTATATAACATATCCTAATTTAACACACCTTAGGGACTACATATATGACAGGCATTTACTTCTGAATTGGAAGCCTTTAGAGCCCTACCCTATTCTAGTCTAGCCCAGTTGTTCAGGTAACTGTAGGTTGACCCACTCCTCTACTGGAAACAATGAGTCAGCTATTAGTACCAACATGTCCATGTATGAAAGTGCTCTCCTGTTGACACCCAAGATATTTCCAGGGATCAGCTGGGAAGCATTCACTTCCAGCTTCCTGGGTATTCCTATCAGAATCCCAGGCCTTTCAGGCCCTTCTGTCCACTTGTCTTGGATATACGGGGATGTTTTTTGTTTGTTTTTTTTTTCTATTATTATTATACTTTAAGGTTTAGGGTACACGTGCACAATGTGCAGGTCTGTTACATATGTATACATGTACCATGTTGGTGTGCTGCACCCATTAACTCTTCATTTAACATTAGGTATATCTCCTAATGCTATCTCTCCCCTCTCCCCCCACCCCACAACAGGCCCCGATGTGTGATGTTCCCCTTCCTGTGTCCATGTGTTCTCATTGTTCAATTCCCACCTATGAGTGAAAACATGCAGTGTTTGGTTTTTTGTCCTTGCGATAGTTTGCTGAGAATGATGGTTTCCAGCTTCATCCATGTCCCTACAAAGGACATGAACTCATCATTTTTTATGGCTGCATAGTATTCCATGGTATATATGTGCCACATTTTCTTAATCCAGTCTATCATTGTTGGACATTTGGGTTGGTTCCAAGTCTTTGCTATTGTGAATAGTGCGGCAATAAACATATGTGTGCATGTGTCTTTATAGCAGCATGTTTTATAATCCTTTGGGTATATACCCAGTAACGGGATGGCTGGGTCAAATGGTATTTCTAGTTCTAGATCCCTGAGGAATCGCCACACTGTCTTCCACAATGGTTGAACTAGTTTACAGTCCCACCAACAGTGTAAAAGTGTTCCTATTTCTCCACATCCTCTCCAGCACCTGTTGTTTCCTGACTTTTTAATGATCGCCATTCTAACTGGTGTGAGATGGTATCTCATTGTGGTTTTGATTTGCATTTCCCTGATGGCCAGTGATGGTGAGCATTTTTTCATGTGTCTTTTGGCTGAATAAATGTCTTCTTTTGAGAAGTGTCTGTTCATATCCTTCACCCACTTTTTGATAGGGTTGTTTGTTTTTTTCTTGTAGATGTGTTTGAGTTCATTGTAGAGTCTGGATATTAGTCCTTTGTCAGATGAGTAGATTGCAAAAATTTTCTCCCATTCTGTAGGTTGCCTGTTCACTCTGCTCATAGTTTCTTTTGCTATGCAGAAGCTCTTTCATTTAATTAGATCCCATTTGTCAATTTTGGCTTTTGTTGCCATTGCTTTTGGTGTTTTAGACATGAAGTCCTTGCCCATGCCTATGTCCTGAATGGTATTGCCTAGGTTTTCTTTTAGGGTTTTTATGGTTTTAGGCCTAATATTAAGTCTTTAATCCAACTTGAATTAATTTTTGTATAAGGTGTAAGGAAGGGCTCCAGTTTCAGCTTTCTCCATATGGCTAGCCAGTTTTCCCAGCACCATTTATTAAATAGGGAATCTTTTCCCCATTTCTTGTTTTTGTCAGATTTGTCAAAGATCAGGTGGTTGTAGATATGCGGCATTATTTCTGAGGGCTCTGTTCTGTTCCATTGGTCTATATCTCTGTTTTGGTACCAGTACCATGCTGTTTTGGTTACTGTAGACTTATAGTATAGATTGAAGTCAGGTAGTGTGATGTCTCCAGCTTTGTTCATTTGGCTTAGGATTGGCTTGGCAATGCAGGCTCTTTTTTGTTTCCATATGAACTTTAAAGTAGTTTTTTCCAATTCTGTGAAGAAAGTCATTGGTAGCTTGATGTGGATGGCATTGAATCTTTAAATTACCTTGGGCAGTATGGCCATTTTCATGATATTGATTCTTCCTACCCACGAGCATGGAATATTCTTCTATGTTTGTATCCTCTTTTATTTCCTTGAGCAGTGGTTTGTAGTCAAATCAAGTCATTGGTAGCTTGATGGGGATGGCATTGAATCTATAAATTACCTTGGGCAGTACAGCCATTTTCACCATATTGATTCTTTCTGTCCATGAGCATGGAATGTTCTTCCATTTGTTTGAGTCCTCTTTTATATCATTGAGCAGTGGTTTGTAGTTCTCCTTGAAGATGTCCTTCACGTCCCTTGTAAGTTGGATTCCTAGGTATTTTATTCTCTTTGAAGCAATTGTGAATGGGAGTTCACTCATGATTTGGCTCTGTGTTTGTCTGTTTTTGGTGTATAAGAATGCTTGTGATTTTTACACGTTGATTTTGTATCCTGAGACTTTGCTGAGGTTGCCTGTCAGCTTAAGTAGATTTTGGGCTGAGACAGTGGGGTTTTCTAGATATACAATCATGTCATCTGCAAACAGGGACAATTTGACTTCCTCTTTTCCTTATTGAATACCTTTTATTTCCTTCTCCTGCCTGAGTGCCCTGGCCAGAACTTCCAACACTGTGTTGAATAGGAGTGGTGAGAGAGGGCATCCTTGTCTTGTGCCAGTTTTCAAAGGGAATGCTTCCAGCTTTGCCCATTCAGTATGATATTGGCTGTGGGTTTGTCATAGATAGCTCTGATTATTTTGAGATATGTCCCATCAATACCTAATTTATTGAGAGTTTTTAGCATGAAGGTTGTTGAATTTTGTCAAAGGCCTTTTCTGCATCTATTGAGATAATCATGTGGCTTTTGTCTTTGGTTCTGTTCATATGCTGGATTACATTGATTGATTTGCATATATTGAACCAGCCTTGCATCCCAGGGATGAAGCCCACTTGATCATGGTGGATAAGCTTTTTGATGTGCTGCTGGATTCAGTTTGCCAGTATTTTATTGAGGATTTTTGCATCAATGTTCATCAAGGATATTGATCTAAAATTCTCTTTTTGGTTGTGTCTCTGCCCAGCTTTGGTATGAGGATGATGCTGGCCTCATAAAATGAGTTAGGGAGGATTCCCTCTTTTTCTATTGATTGGAATAGTTTCAGAAGGAATGGTACCAGTTCCTCCTTGTACCTCTGGTAGAATTCGGCTGTGAATCCATCTGGTCCTGGACTTTTTTTGGTTGGTAAGCTATTAATTGTTGCCTCAATTTCAGAGCCTGTTATTGGTCTATTCAGAGGTTCAACTTCTTCCTGGTTTAGTCTTGGGAGGGTGTATGGGTTGAGGAATTTATGCATTTCTTCTAGATTTTCTAGTTTATTTGCGTAGAGGTGTTTATAGTATTCTCTGATGGTAGTTTGTATTTCTGTGTGATCGGTGGTGATATCCCCTTTATCATTTTTTATTGTGTCTATTTGATTCTTCTGTCTTTTCTTCTTTATTAGTCTTGCTAGCGGTCTATCAATTTTGTTGATCTTTTCAAAAAACCAGCTCCTGGATTCACTGATTTTTTGAAGAGTTTGTGTCTCTATTTCCTTCAGTTCTGCTCTGATCTTAGTTATTTCTTGCCTTCTGCTAGCTTTTGAATGTGTTTGCTCTTGCTTTTCTAGTTCTTTTTATTGTGATGTTAGGGTGTCAATTTTAGATATTTCCTGCTTTCTCTTGTGGGCATTTAGTGTTATAAATTTCCCTCTACACACTGCTTTGAATGTGTCCCTGAGATTCTGATATGTTGTGTCTTGGTTCTCGTTGGTTTCAAAGAACATCTTTATTTCTGCCTTCATTTCGTTATGTACCCAATAGTCATTCAGGAGCAGGTTGTTCAGTTTCCATGTAGTTGAGTGGTTTTGTGTGAGTTTCTTAATCCTGAATTCTAGTTTGATTTCACTGTGGTCTGAGAGACAGTTTGTTATAATTTCTGTTCTTTTACATTTGCTGAGGAGTGCTTTACTTCCAAGTATGTGGTCAATTTTGGAATAGGTGTGGTGTGGTGCTGAAAAGAATGTATATTCTGTTGATTTAGGGTGCAGAGTTCTGTAGATGTCTATTAGGTCCACTTGGTGCAGAGCTGAGTTCAGCTCCTGGATATCCTTGTTAATTTTCTGTCTCAGTGATCTGTCTAATGTTGACAGTGGGGTGTTAAAGTCTCCCATTATTATTGTGTGGGAGTCTAAGTCTCTTTGTAGGTCTCTAAGGACTTGCTTTATGAATCTGGGTGCTCCTGTATTGGGTGCATATATATTTAGGATAGTTAGCTCTTCTTGTTGAATTGATCCCTTTACCATAATGTAATGACCTTCTTTGTCTCTTTTGATATTTTTTGGTTTAAAGTCCGTTTTATCAGAGACTAGGATTGCAACTCCTGCCTTTTTTTTTTTTTGTTTTCCATTTGCTTGGTAGATCTTCCTCCATCCCTTTATTTTGAGCCTATGTGTGTCTCTGCACATGAGATGAGTTTCCTGAATACAGCATACTGATGGGTCTTGACTCTTTATCCAATTTGCCAGTCTGTGTCTTTTAATTGGAGCATTTAGCCCATTTACTTTTAAGGTTAATATTATTATGTGTGAATTTGATCCTGTCATTATGATGTTAGCTGGTTATTTTGCTCGTTAGTTGATGCAGTTTCTTCCTAACCTTGATGGTCTTTACAATTTGGCATGTTTTTGCAGTGGCTGGTACTGGTTGTTCCTTTCCACGTTTAGTGCTTCCTTCAGGAACTCTTTTAGGGCAGGCCTGGTGGTGACAAAATCTGTCAGCATTTTCTGTCTGCTTATCTGTAACGTATTTTATTTCTCCTTCACTTATGAAGCTTAGTTTGGCTGGATATGAAATTCTGGGTTGAAAATTCAAAAAACACATGAGGGCCATCAGGGAAGTGCAAATCAAAACCACAATGAGATACCATCTCACACCAGTTAGAATGGCAATCATTAAAAAGTCAGGAAACAACAGGTGCTGGAGAGGATGTGGAGAAATAGGGACACTTTTACACTGTTGGTGGGACTGTAAACTGGTTCAACCCTTGTGGAAGTCAGTGTGGCGATTCCTCAGGGATCTAGAACTAGAAATACCATTTGACCCAGCCATCCCATTACTGGGTATATACCCAAAGGACTATAAATCATGCTGCTATAAAAACACATGCACACATATGTTTATTGCGGCACTATTCACAATAGCAAGGACTTGGAACCAACCCAAATGTCCAACAATGATAGACTGGATTAAGAAAATGTGGCACATATATACCATGGAATACTATGCAGCCATAAAAAATGATGAGTTCATGTCCTTTGTAGGGACATGGATGAAATTGGAAATCATCATTCTCAGTAAACTATCGCAAGAACAAAAAACCAAACACCGCATACTCTCACTCATAGGTGGGAATTAAACAATGAGAACAACACGGACACAGGAAGGGGATCATCACACTCTGGGGACTGTTGTGGGGTGGGGGGAGTGGGGAGGGATAGCATTGGGAGATATACCTAATGCTAGATGACGAGTTAGTGGGTGCAGTGCACCAGCATGGCACATGTATGCATATGTAACTAACCTGCACATTGCACACATGTACCCTAAAACCTAAAGTATAATAATAATAAATTTAAAAAAAAAAAGAAAATATGGCACATATACACCATGGAATACTATGCAGCCATAAAAAATGATGAGTTCATGTCCTTTGTAGGGACATGGATGAAGCTGGAAACCATCATTCTCAGCAAACTATCGCAAGGATAAAAAACCAAACACCACATGTTCTCACTTATAGGTGGGAATTGAACAATGAGAACACTTGGACACAGGAAAGGGAACGTCACACACTAGGGCCTGTTGTGGGGTGGGGGGAGGGATAGCATTAGGAGATATACCTAGTGTAAATGACGAGTTAATGGGTGCAGCACACCAACATGGGACATGTATACATATGTAACAAACCTGCACGTTGTGCACATGTACCCTAGAACTTAAAGTATAATTTAAAAAAATATATTAAAAAAAATTTCAAAAAGAAAATTCTTTTCTTTAAGAATGTTGAATATTGGTCCCCACTCTCTTCTGGCTTGTAGAGTTTCTGCCAAGAGATCAGCTGTTAGTCTGATGGGCTTCCCTTTGTGGGTAACCCGACCTTTCTCTCTGGCTGCCCTTAACATTTTTTCCTTCATTTCAACTTTGGTGAATCTGACAATTATGTGTCTTGGAGTTGCTCCTCTGGAGGAATATCTTTGTGGTGTTCTCTGTATTTCCTGAATTTGAATATTGGCCTGCCTTCCTAGATTGGGGAAGTTCTCCTGGATAATATCCTGCAGAGTGTTTTCCAACTTCGTTCCATTCTCCCCATCACTTTCAGGTACACCAATCAGACGTAGATTTGGTCTTTTCACATAGTCCCATATTTCTTGGAGGCTTTGTTCATTTCTTTTTATTCTTTTTTCTCTAAACTTCTCTTCTCCCTTCATTTCATTCATTTGATCTTCCATCACTGATACCCTTTCTTACAGTTGATCAAATCGGCTACTGAGGCTTGTGCATTCGTCAGGTAGTTCTCGTGCCATGGTTTTCAGCTCCGTCAGGTCCTTTAGGGACTTCTCTGCATTGGTTATTCTAGTTAGCCATTTGTCTAATTTTTTTTCAAGGTTTTTAACATCTTTGCCTTGGGTTCGAACTTCCTCCTTTAGCTCAGAGTAGTTTGATCATCTGAAGCCTTCTTCTCTCAACTCGTCAAAGTAATTCTCTGTCTAGCTTTGTTTCATTGCTGGTGAGGAGCTGCGTTCCTTTGGAGGAGGAGAGGCGTTCTGATTTTTAGAGTTTCCAGTTTCTCTGCTCTGTTTTCTCCCCATCTCTGTGGTTTTATCTACCTTTGGTCTTTGATGATGGTGACGTACAGATGGGGTTTTGGTGTGGATGTCCTTTCTGTTTGTTAGTTTTCCTTCTAACAGTCAGGACCCTCAGCTGCAGGTCTGTTGGAGTTTGCTGGAGGTCCCCTCCAGACACTGTTTGCCTGGGTATCAGCAGCAGAGGGTGCAGAACAGTGGATATTGGTGAACAGCAAATGTTGCTGCCTGATCATTCCTCTGGAAGTTTTGTCTCAGAGGAATACCCGGTTGTGTGAGGTGTCAGTCTGCCCCTACTTGGGGGTACCTCCCAGTTAGGCTACTCGGGGGTCAGGGACCCACTTAAGGAGGCAGCCTGTCCGTTCTCGGATCTCCAGCTGCGTGCTGGGAGAACCACTACTTTCTTCAAAGCTGTCAGACAAGGACATTTAAGTCTGCAGAGTTTTCTGCTGCCTTTTGTTTGTCTATGCCCTGCCCCCAGAGGTGGAGTCTACAGGGGCAGGCAGGCCTCCTTGAGCTGCAGTGGGCTCCACCCAGTTCGAGCTTCAGGGCCGCTTTGTTTACCTACTCAAGCCTCAGCAATGGTAGGCACCCCTCCCCCAGCCTCACTGCCACTTTGCAATTTGATCTCAGACTGCTGTGCTAGCAATGAGCAAGACTCCGTGGGCCTTGGACCCTCCAAGCCAGGCACGGGATATATTCTCCTGGTGTGCCGTTTGCTAAGACCATTGGAAAAGTGCAGTATTAGGGTGGGAGTGAACCGATTTTCCAGGTGCCATCTCTCACCACTTTCTTTGACTAGGAAAGGGAATTCCCTGACCCCTTGCGCTTCCTGGGTGAGGCGATGCCTCGCCCTGCTTTGGCTCACACTCAGTGCTCTGCACCTACTGTCCTGCACCCACTGTCCAACATTCCCCAGTGAGATGAACCCGGTAGCTCAGTTGGAAATGCAGAAATCACCCGTCTTCTGCATTGCTCACACTGGAAGCTGTAGACTGGAGCTGTTCCTATTCAGCCATCTTGGCTCCACACCCTCGTGGGGACATTTTGTGTCCTCTTCTCCCGCACTAGCATCGGGGGAGAGAAATGCTGTCAGTGACTCAGCTATTTGGCCAGGGCTCAGTTTTAGTAAGGAGCTGGGTCATACTTATCTCTTTCCTCTCCTCTGTCAGTCAGATCACCACGACTTAGACTTAATCTGATAGGCTCACTGTTCCTGCTTGTTATGAGGTGGGCAGGCCTATGCATACCTGTCTCCAAAGTCTGTGAAAGCTGAGAAGCCAAAGAGAGTGGCTATCACGCCATCCTCCTGCCTCAGCCTCTCCGAGTAGCTGGGACTACAGGTGCCTGCCGTCACACCCAGCTAGTTTTTTGTATTTTTAGTAGAGACGGGGTTTCACCATGGTCTCGATCTCCTGACCTCATGATCCGTCTGCCTCGGCCTTCCAAAGTGCTGGGATTACAAGCGTGAGCCACTGCGACCAGACATTTATGAATACCTGCGTGGGGTCTGCCTCTGGGATGGTATCAACCCCAATTTGTACTAGACATCTTTAGCTAGTCTTCTTCAGGAAGGTAGATGCCAGAGCCATCAGCACCTGGGAACGTTTCTCAGAAGAAATGTTTAATAGGGACTTACCAACAAAAGCCATGTCTGTGTCTCGGGCTGTGTGAGAGAAGATGGTGGATTTCCATCAGAAAAGAGGGGAACAATTGAAGCACAATAACAGAAAAGTTGTTTTATCTAAGAGCAGGATTTATAGTAAGTTTCTTTTCTTATACAAAGAACAATAGATAAACTGGAAATCTTAGAGGCCTTCCTGGAGCAGAGGCTAATCAGAAGCCAACATGGCAGATTAGCTTCCAAGACAGAGTTGCTTTAGCCTCCACACTACTCTATCCTTCTGAGGCTATATCCCCACCCCATTCTAAACTTGTGTGAATGTATTATACCCATTTTTCCTCATAGCCTAAAATCAACTCTATATACAGACCAAATCCTATTTTCTGAAAATTCTAATATTTGAGAGTCCGTTCTGTGGTGGTCTAACTCATGACATTCTGGCATAACTTTTTTCTTTCAACATTTGGTGTAGATAAAATGAGTTTTATATAATTCATTGTCCCTGGATCCTCCTGGCCAGACATTTAAAGCTAAACTCCCGTCTGATTCTGAAGAGCTTATAATACATTCAGAAGAGATGATGTTTGCTAAATTTTCATGCACATATTTAAAACATGCAGTGAGCATAGTTCCTCAGAAAGGTGATCCAACTCAAAGGTTATATAATTTAATATGTGTTCTCCTTCTCTTTATATAATGAAAAACACTGTTAAATTCTGAAGGATAAATAGAAACCCTTTTCTGCATAGACATTCTCCCTTAGTCTTTGATCAGAGGTTATTTAGTTTTTCTGAATTTTGAAGGAAGATTAAGGAATTTTAATGGAGGGTTGAAAATGACAAATAATCACAAGTATCTTCAAAAGGCCAAGAAATTCATTTATCTGCCATCTAATAAAATATTTAACTCCATTTATGGCTAGAATTAATTTCATGATATTTTCAGAAAATGAGAAGAGTTGTTCGTTTGGAATGAAACATTAAAAATACTACTGATTTTGTAAACAACTTTAAGAATACAATAAGCGTATCTGTAGATCTCTTGTTCTTTCATTGATAAGCATTGGCAATGAAAGTTCCAGTAAGAACTGGATTTGGGGGCATGGGGAACAACTATGGCCATCTAGCAAAAGCAACATGAACATATATAAATGTTAAAAAATCATCTCTTTTATTCTTAATGAATTCATCATTATGCAGAGTGAATAATTGTGTGTTATTTTATTTTATTTTTTGAGACAGAGTCTTCTCCTGTCACCTGAGCTGGAGTGCAGTGGTGTGATCTCAGCTCACTGCAGCCTCCGCCTCTGGGGTTCAAGCAATTCTCCTGCCTCAGCCTCCGGAGTAACCGGGATTACAGGTGCCTGCCACCATGTCTGGCTAATTTTTGTATTTTCAGTAGAGACAGGGTTTTGCTACATTGGCCAGGCTGGTCTCAAACTCCTGACCTCAACTGATCCACCTGCCTCGGCCTCCCAAAGTGCTGGGATTACAGGCATGAGCCACCACACCCAGCCTGAAGTGAATAATTTTAAAATGTATTTCTATATCTTAATAATTTAACGTTTTATACATTATTTTTAGAAAACTAAAATTTTATTAAGTTGATTTTATGAACAGAAGTAGTTATTAGAATGGAAAGGCTGGGAACCACTATTAATGCTGCATCTAAAATAAGGATGCTCGAAAGTACACAATGTTTTCTCCAAACTTTTTTATACATAAATGTTAGAGAAGTTCTGTACTAAAGTTGTGCAATATAGTTTTGGTTTTGCATTATAATATTTAAAATACATGTCAATCAAATACTTACTGGAATTAGATACCCTGTTAGTAGCTCTAAATATTACTTTTATATTTTTAAATGATTTTATGATATTTATAATATTAATATAATTTTGTAACAAACTCACTGATATTATATCCTTCTCAATTTGCAGTTTTTTTTATCTTGGAACCTTTTTATTTTTTAAGGGAATAATTACAATCAATCATGTTTTAAAATTCCTATAAGGCATAGTCTCTGATTTATGTGTAATATAATGATTCACAAAGCATATTTTCAAAGAAGGGTTACATATATTCGGAAAACTCTTTGTTCTATATTTTGCTCTTAAAACCCACAAATCCCATCAGCATAGGAAACATTCTGAGTCTAATGGTAATACAGCCTCTTACCTTGTTGGTCCTTATATTTCATAAAGTCCTGTCAACATGAAATTATTTTACAGGGAATTTTGGGAAGCAGTATTTAACAGAAACACAGGGCTAGGTGCAGTGGCTCATGCCTGTAATCCCAGCACTTTGGGGGGGTCAAGGCAGGCAGATCATGAGGTCAGGAGTTCGAGACCAGCCTGGCTTACATGGTGAAACCCCATTTATATTAAAAATACAAAAATTAGCCAGATGTGGTGGTGGGTGTGTGTAATCCCAGCTACTCAGGAGGCTGAGGCTTGAAACCAGGTAGAGGTTGCAGTGAGCTGAGATTGCACCACTGTACTCCAGCCTGGGCGAAACGAGTGAAATTCCATCTCAAAAATAAAAAATAAAAAAAAAAAAGAAGAAAGAAACATAGTGGTACCTTCTAGGCAATCACCATGCAATGCTCTTGGCTTAGAGTTTAACTGTGATTAATGGTCCTCTTCTACAAGCTCAGAGATGGAGTCGATGGGCCCTCTGGTTCCTTTCTAAATTTGGAAAAGGTGGTTCAGCAGAAGACAGACCTGCTGCTCAGCGTTTAGATCATTGAAAAGTAGTTGTTGGGTGATTCTCCCTTTAACTCAATAATTATCATCATTTTTTGCTGAAAAGAATGAGGATGGAAAAAATCAGCATGGACAAAACAATATGCCATAAAGTCAAGCAGTGCAGTAGGAACATCTTCACATCCTGAAAACAAATGTAGCTACTTTCAAAAAAGATTCGTGAGAAACACTGTGTAATATTTGAAGAAAAAGGAATCTTGCTCACAATTTTTGCTTTTGGACTTCTTGTTGAAACAGACTATATTTTAATTCAGTGTTTGCTGAGTGTTTTCCTATTCACATAATGCCCAGTATGTGCCCAGAAGTGAGCTGTGAAAGCAACCCTACACTTTTGCTAGTAGGAAAGTAGCTCCATCTCAGCTAAGCATACTCCATGTCAGAAGCAACCGGATGACATTAAGGATGCAGTCTATGGGAAATAATGTGTTCTTTTCTTCCCATATGCTAGCTAATGAGAACCCAGGTCCTTGGCCTCATCAGCACTAAGCTTTCTTAGCTATAACCTGGTTCAGTATTACAGCACTAAGCTTTCTTAGCTATAACCTGGCTCAATATTACTAATAGAGGTGACAGCCTGTAAGACATTAGAGGAGAAAAGGTAAACTTTTTTGCATGTCATAAATAATTTCTAGGTGATGAGTTTCTATCATAAAAGTGTACTGTGCGTTGGAGAAACACTCCATGTATAAAGAAAACCTACAAAATGTGGACTGATCATTATCAAGCCCTAAACAAATGTGATGATTGACAGCAAAAGAGGTTTTCTCTGCTATAGAGAATAAGGTCTTCAGAATTTGGAGACCATTTTTATTTTCCCTTTCCCTGTTAGTTTTCTGAATCTTACCCTAATCAAGTTTAACCTATTTCCTTTACCTTTCAATATTATTGGGGAATGAAAAATGTAAAGATGCTTACATGGCATATAGTTCCAGAAATCAACTTATCATGGAAAAATGCCAATGCAGGATAGGATATGCAGATGATGCAACAGACATTCTCAGCTCTAATCTGCTATCTAGGGCTTTCAGAAGCTTACAGGGGCTCCTTGCCATCTTACCAAAACCAGAATTTCAAACTTGGAACTCATGATCTTTCCCATAAAATTAGCTACTATCCCCTAAAGTTTACTTTCTGATGGTGATACCTCTGTTCTTCAAGGTTCCCGTTTTGAATGAACTGATGCATCTTCCAAGGATCTCTTTGTTTTACCCCCAACTTTTCAATCCTTGTTTCCTGGCATTCTCTCTTTAGCTCTACTTTAAGCCCCCCTGCCTGTGGACATATCATGAAAGTTTCTCCCTCTGGGCCTCGCTTACGCCCTTTCCTGCTCTGGGGTCTTCCTCACTTCTTCCAAGCCATCCAAATCCTAACCAAGCACCGGGTCAGTGACCTCATGAATCCAGAATTCCTATTATGTTTTACTTATTTTGTCAACATCACTATACATTTCATACCTGATTTCTCATTATCTTGTTTCTTTTCTGTGTGCTCTACAGCTCAACACTATTATCTTGCTGTGCTATCCTAGGGACACTGCTATTTCAATCCTCATACATTGTATGGGCCGCGTAATAGATTCTCTATAAATATTTAAAAAGACAGCAGTTGGAACAACTTAGAGGAGATCATCTCACTTAATGCATTTTTTTATTATTGTTGTTTTATGATATTTGTTATTTGATTTTGCTTTTTTCAATGCCTGGGGTAAAATGAGAGTCCGAGGTGAAGTAATTCATTTACAAACCCTCAAAGTTGAGACTCAACCCAATGCCCTTGATCCCTTCCCTGTGCTCTTTCTTTCTTTTTTAAAACAACGTTGTTGAAGTATAATTCACGTGCCATAAAATTCATCCTTTTAATGTGTGCAGTTCAATGGCTTTTAGTATATTCATAGAATTGTGCAACCATCACCACAATCTGATTATAGATTTTTATTACGAATCTATTCGCAGTGCCCTCCTCACACTTGAGCCATAGGTAACCACTAGTCTGTTTTCTGTCTCTATGTATTTGTGTATTATGAACATTTCATATAAATGAAATCATACTAGATGTGGTCTGTTGTGATTGGCTTCTTTCATTTACTGAAATGTTTTAAGGTTCATCCATTTGGAGCACGTGTCAATATTTTATTCCTTTTGATTGCTGAATAATATTCTATTGTATAGATATATAACATTTCATTTATCCATTCTTCAGATCACAGATGTTTGGGCTGTTTTTACATTTTTACTATTATGAAGAATGCTGCTGTGAATATTTATGTACAAGTTTTTGTGTAAATGCGTGTTTTTTTTCTTTTTGGTAGACAACTAGATTAATTGCTGAGTCATGCAATAACACTATGTTTAACCTTTATACACATACACACACACACACACATATATATATATATATAGAGAGAGAGAGAGAGAGACAGAGACAGAGACAGACAGACACAGACACAGTCACAGTCTTGCTCTGTCGCCCAGGCTGGAGTGCAGTGGCACAATCTCAGCTTACTGCAACCTCCACCTCCTAGGTTCAAGCAATTCTCCTGCCTCAGCCTCTTGAGTAGCTGGGATTATAGGCATCTGCCACCATGCCTGACTAATTTTTGTATTTTTAGCAGAGACGAGGTTTCATCATGTTGGCCAGCCTGGTCTCGAACTCCTGACCTCAGGTGACCCTCCTGCCTCATCCTCCCAAAGTGCTGAAATTACAGGCATGAGCCACTGTGCCCGGCCAATATTCTTTTGAGACAGAGTCTTGCTCTGTCACCCAGGGTAGAATGCAGTGGTGCAAACACTGCTTACTGCAGCCTCAACCTCCTGGGCTCAAGTGATCCTCCTAGGACCACAGGCATGAATAACCATGCCCGACTAATTTTTTTTAGTTTTATTTTTTGTATAGATGGGGTCACACCATCATGCCCAGGCTAGTCTCGAACTTCTGGGCTCAAGCAATCCTCCTGACTTGGTCTCCCCAAATGCTAGGATTAAAGGTGTAAGCCAATGTGCCCGGCCACATATTCGTTATTGTTAATGAGAAATGGGCAGTACTGTATGTTTGGGACTTGTCAAGTTGAGTAGACATAAATACTTTTAGGTTTGTGAATAGCAGGTTTCCAAGGTTTAATATGTAATAAAATTCAGACCTGGCACAGATTGGTTACTTCTAAACGAGATCCTTTTGTATTATAACTACAGGTATAATTATTTTGCAGTTATAAAAAGTAAGCACTTCAAAGCACTAAAGAACTCCCCCGTGTGAGCACCTTATTGCAAACTTATTACTTTGGGGGGTAGCTGAGAGCTTCCATTGTATCTAAAATATTTGATTTCTACTTGAACACAGGCAGCGAAAATGAGTTTATAGAATGTCTGTGAGGTAAATTTAGCCAAAAACAAGATTAATATTAAGTGTTGTCTCTGGCTTTCTTTCGAAGGAATTTTTTCTCAGTGGGAGGTCATTTCTTCTGTAACCTAAAGCATCATGATTTTTACAGATTTGTCAAAAAATGTTAGCAATTCAAACTAGACAATCTGATTTACACATACTTATGTAAATAGAACATGTAACAGATACGTTGAGTTTAAACTAGCCTCACATAGATTTGGGGAGGAAGGAAATTATGCTTTTTCACAATTAATAAAATTTAAAATCACAAGAATTATCACTTTATTTGGCTTATAGAATTAAAATTAAGAAATATTTTTTATTCCTTTCACCCAGAGAAATGTTAAGATGAAATGCCTTCTTACATATTCAATAAGCTCCTCTCAAGAATGTGTCTAATCAGGACTTCTCAGCCTTCAATTTTCTCATTTGCAATGCTATTCTCATTCCCCTTTATTCCCTTTGTTATTTGGCCTTAAAAAAAAAAAAAAGGCAAGATTCATATCTCTGTCCAACTGCTGAAATCTCACAAGTTTAAAATGGCAATGTTTTTATAGAGGAATCGTGGTGCTGTCACGGTGATTTCAGAAAGCCTTACTTCTGTTTTGTTCTCTCTGAGTCTTTATGATGACCACCTGAACAGGATGAGGGGCCAAAGACGCTGTCACTGTGTGTCAGCTAAAGAGCAGAGGACTGGGCTTGGCCTGCAGTGAGGAACTGTAGGGAATGAGGATGGATGAGTGGACAAGGAACTAGGGCTGCAAAGACCACCTTTGGGATAGAAGGCAATTGCTTTTTATAGAGTGTAGTCTCCAGGTCATTTACACTAGAAATGTGTTTTTAGAGGAAAGAATATTGTCCATTAGTGAACAGATGGTCTCAGCAGGAAAGGCATCTCAGGGGCAAGTTTTCCTCAAGTTTAGAGTTCACAACAATTATCCTGATAGATGTGTGTGCGTGTGTGTGTGTGCGTGCACGCGCGTGCATGCCTGTTGGTGTATGTGCACTTGTGCCTGTGCATATGGGATTTTTCTTTTAGCTTGCTTGACTGGAATGATAAAATAACTAGCGTATTCTTTATTTATTTGCTATAAAATGATAAAATGTGGTTTTAACAAAAAATGTTTTAAAATCTTGTTCATTGAACTTTAACAACACACATACAGGAATTTTTCTTGCATTTGCCAAATCAAAACAGGTTTCATCCTGGTGTTCTTAGTTTAACAATAATGGTCTATTTTACATTAAAGCCTATCAGTCAACCCTGAGCACAAAACTCTACCCAAGGTGGTGACTCCAACTATGACACCCCTTCTCCACCATATCAACCTAGATCTTAAGTGAAAAAAATAGAGGGGAAAATTATTCTCCTGCATGCAAAGAATAGGAAAAGAGAAAGGCATAGAATGTTAAGAATAATAGTCGTGGTAATATTAATGACATTAACATTAATCATTGTCTTTCAAGTACCTGTTTTGCACCAGGCACAATGCTAAGTGATCTATGTATATTGTATTGTTGTTTCTCCTGATAGCTCCATGTGGTCAAGACTATTATTAAACCCTTTTGGTAGACAAGGAAACTGAGGCAAAGAAATGTTAAAGAACAGTCCCAAAGTGCACAGCTAGATGAAAATCTAGAAATTGCACTCTAGAGTCTGGTTGCTCTAGAGTCAGTTTACTCAAGTATAATTTCTGGATTATATGATATCTCTCCTATAAGATGAGTGTTTCCTAGAGGTAAGCCCCCTAGAGTTTGGACTGGAGAATGGATGGCATTAGGATAGATTAAGGCTTGGAATGTTGATGGAGAAAGAGCCTTTTAGAAGAGAAAAATACTATACTTTAAGGCAGGGTTCAGAAAATGCATGTGGTGCATTCATGGGATAATGAAGAATCCAGGCTGCTCCACTGGGCTATTTAAGCTGGAAACACTAGTTGGAGGGACAGGTAATTCTGCAATTTGTAATAGAGAACCTCTTCCTAGCAAGGTAGAAAAGCAAGAGAGGTAGGAACAAAATTCTGAGTTTTTATTTTTCTTTCCATATTTTAAGACAGATGCACAATATCTGCAGTTTGACCACTTACCTCAAAAGAGTGCTACCCATAAACTCCTGGCTCCAAGAATGCTTTTGTTCAAGCATAGGAAGGGATTTGAAAGATGCTTTGAAGATGGTGGTCTGAATATTTTAACTATAGTAAGGACTTCCTAGTCAATTTTTGTTATTCTGTTTTTGGGGGAGGGGGCAAAGTGCCAAATATTTTCATATAGGAAGAGTAGAGTATTCAAAATCTTCCTAAAAACCTAATTATATGTGATTAGTTGTATGATTTTAATCCTAGAGTTTAGACAGATCTCAACATTAAAATGGCTGTTTTGGAAAATTGTTTAAAGATACAAATGTCAATTTGCTTCCTGGGATTCATATACTGGGAGGTTTTACCCTAATATGTTTAGAAGGTAGAATTTGGAAACAAAGAGCTCCCTACTTCTTACAGTTTTACTTTGTACTTCATGATGCTGAAAATGTAATTAGCCCCTCAATACCATATGGCACATTGGTACCCATTGTTACCTTTTTAAAATTATGTTTTAGGGCCCTAACCTATGTAGATTTTAACTCTGCAGATTTATCCAAAGTACTTCATCTTACGGCATGATTTTAAGGCTTTGTTCAAAATTTTTACTTATTATTAAGAGAAAACTCTCTAGGATCTTTTTTCTAATATAAGCAGATTATATTTATAGAGTCCTTACTATGTGCCAGGTACTATTTATTAAAAGTACGTTAAACTGGCTTAATTCTCACAATACTTTGTGAGGTAAGTAATATTACCCATTTTACTGTTAAGGGAACTAAGGCACAAAATTTTCAATAACTACCACAATGGAGCATAGCTATTACATAGTGGAGCTCAGTGTGAAATCAAATATTTTGGCTCTAGAGACTTTGCTACTCACCACTGTGCTATGCTACAAGGGTAAGGTTAAACCCACATATCAGCCTATATAATACTAGAGTGTTTTGGTTAATAAGTAGGAGCACTTGCTTTTCTACAATCTAGAAAAGTGCTATTGAAGGGAGTTTTCCTAGGTGGTCTCTGACCGTAGATACAGATGAGATATTTAAATGAGGTTTTTAACTACATCACTATGTAATGAGTGGAGGAAGCAACATGTAATACTTATCTATTATTGCATAAAAAATTACCCCAAAACTTACTGGCTTAAAGCAACAAATGTACATCATCTGCCAGTTCCTATGCGTCTGGAATCCAGGTATGATTCAGCTGAGTGCCTGTGGCTCAGAATCTCCCACAATGCTGTCTCAAGTTATGAATAGGAGCTGTGTTTTCATCTGCAAGTTTGACTGGGGATGGTCTGCTTCAAAGCTCATACATTTGGCTGTTGGCAGGCCCCAGGTACTCTGGTTGTTGGCCAGAGACATCTGTTCCTTGCTCCATGGACCTCTCCATAGGGCAGCTCATAGCAAGGCATCTGAATTCCCTCAGAGCAAGCCAGCAAGACAGGGAAACTCAAGGCAGAAGCTATCTTTTGTGACCTTGTAACTACCACTTTTTCTGTATTTTGATGATTAGAAGCAAGTCAGTAGGTCCAGCCCTGGGGAGGGGATTACACAAGAGTAAGGGGTTTACAAAAAAGGGAGGGATCACTGGGCACCATTTTTGAGGCTGCCTACCAGCGTCTCCCCTTGTCAGCCTAAGATAAGTTAGTATTGCTATGAAGTAATAACAGATCACTGAATGTATTGTCACCTGCCTATTTTTATAGTTAATAGATACAGCAACGTATTTTCTATTTAAAGCTTCTTTTTAGAAAAGGCCATTTGTGTGCCCTCCATTAACTTCACACCAATTTCAGTCAGTTTACTGTGTTGTGATAAGATGTTTCAATGACACCCTCTGTGCTTCAGAGTGACTGGTCCTTCATTAGAGGGTTAAGAAACTTAGTATTTTGGCAGAACTGAGTAATTTGTTTCACCCGGTGGTTAATTTAGGCAAGCAACTGACTTGACTGATCTGAGTCGTTTTAGTACATGCCTGTTTAGCTGAGTTAATCAGATGGAGTATTGGTTTAGCGTTAGGTCAGAGAATTCTGAAAAGTAGAGTAGGTATTACCTAGCCTATTTTCCACATCTAAAATAAGGAAATATATAGGATTTATTAATAAAATATTTGAGAAAACAACAGAATATACATTGTATTTTTCTATATAATTTTGTGTTTGATGAGTAATCTTTCTCATTAGAGAATAATACCAGTTTTCCCTTATGGCACATGTATACGTATGTAACTTACCTGCACATTGCGCACATGTACCATAAAACCTAAAGTATAATAATAATAATAATAATAATAATAATAATAATAAAATAAAAAAAGAATGATACCAGTTTTGAGTTTTGAGAGACATCTTTTCTCACAAAACTATCAATTGCCACTCTTTGCCAAAAGTTTTTCAAAGAGGTATGCATATTTCTGCTAGCTATCATTACAAAATGATTCTGAGTTATAGTATGAATTGGTAATAGATCTACTTATGACACACTGGTTCACATCTCAGATTGTTTTTATCTTCTAATGGAATTCATTCATTCCTTCATATAGTCACTTATATATTCAGTAATTATTTGTTGAGTGTCTACTCTGGACCACACAGAGTTGTAAGCACTGCAATGTAATTTCGTATATTTTTCAAAATCTCATTGTAAGGAAAAGAGTGTTTAGTACCTCTCACTGGATTGAGGTAGCAATGTTTACTTCTGAATATTTTTCCTTAGAAAACAAGCTTCAAAAATTTGTGTTATCCTTTGATTGTTTCAGAAAAAGCTGTTCTCTTTAAATAGCATTTAAATATCACCACAAATTGATATATGATTCTCCAAGAATGAAGCTTCATATGAAAATAAATAAAAAGCTCAACACAGATAAAGAAATATAAATTAAACTAGTGAGAAAAGAACACAATTATTGGCTGGATCTGAACCTTGATTATGAGTCAGTAGCAAACACTAAAAGAGGGATAATGATCCATTATTCAATGGAAATAATTTAGCTTGATTATTCCTGCATTTTCAAGAGCAGTAAGATCAGCCACATGCAGACAAGTGGGACAGAGTTGTTGTAAATTAAATGCAGTTGTATTGCTATTATATTTAAGACATCACAATCTCATTTACTCCCATGGAGCCTAAAGTATGTGCTCTTATGAATAATCATTATCATGATTTTTTTCATAATGTGAAATTATACATGAGCCTCTGAATTTTATTTCAGTCAATGAGGTTTGTCCTCTTTTTGTTCTTACCATTTGTGATTGATATAATCATTCATGTGTGTGCAAAATGACCTGATTCATCATGATTATATATATTAATAATGGCTTTATTGAATAACTTTAGCCAAAGGAGATTTGATTGGTAGGATTCACAAATTATGAACTGTCTAGGATTTAAAGGACATGTATCATTAAAATCGTTTAAAAAAACAAATTATCCAATTCATAGTCTTTCAGTCAAGAAAATTATTTGATACTCAGTTCCACTTTAAAAATTAAATATTAAATTTTGTGAGTGTTGCCTGAAAGCTATTTGCAAATAAGTTCTGAGTTTGTGTTATTACAATGGGTTTCCATGCCATTGAAAATATTGTTCTTCTACACATGACATCTTTTTTTCTCACAATTTATCTCCTTAGGTCATATCTCTTTCTGCTGCTTTTTTTTTTTTTTTTTTTTTTTTTTACCCCAGTTACTTCAATATGAATCTTCTTTTCAACTCAGCAACACTTCAGGGCTCACTGCTCTTGTCCCAGTGAGTTATCTCAATTGAGCCCGCACATCGCACATGTGACCCTGGCACATCTGTGAGGCCCCAGCACATGTACTCCACAGCCATATAGAAGCAGCTCATTTTCCCTGATAATATTGTGTAGGGAGAGAAATCAATAGGGCCTTAGGCGAGCCTGAGGAAAAGAGTTAATTAAGCAGTGTGGAAAAGAGAAGCATCAATGACAAGCAGCAAGATACATTTAAAAGGAATTTTTCAAATGTATTGAAAACAAAAAAGGTGAAGGAGGGGGCAAAACAGGAGGAAACTATGCTACATTTTCTCAGTGACACTATCATAAATTTATTTACTTTTTAAATAAATTGCATATATATATATATATATTCACACACAAGTACATTTGTAACTTAAACCCCCTTTATATTTCAGTGTAGACAATGTGTGAGAGGGCTGTTATCGATTCTACAGAAGAATCATAGCATGTTATATCAATCATGTTTCATGTGCAGGAGCTACACGTAGGGGTTGTGATTGTTGCTACATCATCCAGAATCTCATAGTCAAGTTGCAATTTTGCCCCATCAAATTCCACTTTTCATCCTATTAGGAACAACTTTGCTATGTAAGCAGAGTTTCTTTGTAAATATTTTAAATTGAATCAATTGCAATATGCTATCATGACATCTGATTTCCAGGTATGAAGTAAGTATGCAGTATATTGTGGACGTCACACGATTTCCCTCTCTGTTCTTTACTACATGTCTCATGATGCCACTGCAAGTTGCATAGGAGAAAACTGAACATATCTACTTCTAAAATTAGATCAGTTTTTTAGAAGCATGATTTTCAGGGAAATAAGGAGAATTCGTTTGAAAATCCCAGTTGAACACCTATTCGTATTACAGATGGGTTTATTTCCTGGTTTTATTCAGAAACTAGGGGCCTGGATTGCCATTTCCTTTTAAAGCAAGCTGTGTAGGCCCTTATTGATCAAAGTGTGGTCTCTTGGCCAGAAGCATCAGGATCACCTAGGATCCTGTTAGAAATACAGTCTCAGTCTTCAGATTAGTCAAACTGAATCCAAATCTGCATTTAACAAGATTCCGTAGGTGATTCTTCTGCATATTACAGTATGGGGAAGCACTGAGACTCAGACAGTTGCATTTTGGGTAGGGCATATGTATTTGTTTCACCTGTGACTCCCAAATCTTGTCCTCTAGCTATAAATCCCAACTACACTGAAAATTTTAATTTGCCAATCAATGCAAATAAAGATAATTAATATTTGGTGCCTCCGGTGCATGCTCAGGATAGTGAAGAATGCACAGAGATTAAAAGAATGATGTCAGCTATGCAGAAGAGTGGAATTCGTTAAGAAGGTGATTGCCTCCCATCTTAAGAGATAGAACATGCATTGAAAAAACTATTAGAGAACAACATATACCCATATTTAGCCAACTGCTAGATTGAGCTTAAGGCTATTACTGCTTCGCAAGTCCTAAGAAGGTAAAAATTATTGTACAAAAATTCTCTGAGAGAATTTTTGCCTTTTCTTCTTCTCTCAGTCATCACTGCAATTATGATAAAATTATACTGACCCTTGGAAAACTCAGTCAAATATATGATCTCCACTGGCCCTCAATTCTACAGTCTAACTAAACATGTCACAGAGAGAGAACTAGATAGTTCTCTTTAATTGGTTTTAAATTGGTAGTCCTTTCACTCAACATTTTTTGCTGGCTTCCTTTAGTTCACTGTATTACAATGTAACACAGAAAAATTGGAACAAAAACCTTTTGCCAAAAACTATGCATTTGTAGTCAAGTAAACAAACATGGCTAGTCTGAGAAATTGGTTATAACAATACAGCAAGCAACAACCCACTAAAAAAACCAAGCAGCACTAGGAAATATCTCTTGTGTTTAATTTCCTGTTGGTTTTGCTATTCAGGTAGGTCTGGTTTTTTGAGAGCTAATGTGGTAGTCTATACAAGAGGGTCATCGCTGATCATGTGTATAACCAAATGTTATTGACTACAATTTTTAAAAATAATTTTGTTATAATTTTTCTACCTTTATATTATATCAGCAATACAAATAAAAACACTCCTTTAGAGTTAAAGCAGGACTTTTTTAACAAACAGTTATTTTCAGGCCATTAGTAAAATATAATTTTCAAAAATTAAAAATATGACTCTCATAAAATGAACATATCAAAGATTTTATTCATTTCATTAATTAATGACAGAATGAGGAAAATGGCAAGCCTGGCATTTATTGGCACTTTAATAAAAAAATTAGAATATGTTTGCTAGGATAGTTATGAAATAGGTTAATATCCATTAAGAGTAATAAACTATCAACTTTGACGTCTTCTCAGCTGGACAGGAATTATTTGCATTTCTAATAGAAAATCTGTAAGTTAACATATAGCTTCACTAACCTGGGGTTCTTTAATCAACTGTAAACAGGAAGCTTAACAAATATATTCCCTAGATAATTAAATCATCTTTGTATGGACCTGATAAATCCCCAGGGACAAATATGTCACCTTTCTTTTTCCTTATTTTCACATTTTACATCACTATCTGTATTTAGACAGATCACATATTAATTCTAGTTCTCATTCCATTGTTCTTGCTTTCTTTTGATTGGAGTCAATAAACAATAATTTGTTTCTAAATTCTCTGGAAAATAAGCACAAAACCACCTTACTCTAAATGTCCTTCTTTCCTTACTGACCTTTCCAGGTAGGGCATTCCTAATGCCATGGGACCTCATAAAATCATGGGCCAGCTGGAATTTATTAATGTGACTCGAGAGATGTTTGAAGCTGAACCAGTATAATTAATAATCATGCAGATGGAAAGGAAGAAATGGGTCTGAGATATATCTAGAAAGTCAAATCCAAGGGACCTCATGCCTTCTTGAGTAGAAAGGAGCTTGGGAGAAGAAAGAGCCAAAATTGACAGTGGTATTACATTAGAAATAAATAAGATCTTTGACATTTGGGTTTAAGGTAGTAAAGAAACATTGAATTTAAGATATTGATAAAGCAATGAGAAATTTTACTATGGAACTTGGGTCAGTATAGGAACCAGGACCATAGAGTCACATTGATGGTGGTACTTGAAGCCATGGGAAATAACTTAAAAATAGTCACCAAGAGAGGGCATCCTAAAACAAAATCAACATAATCAGTATTAGGTGCCAGAGAAAGAAGAGGCAATGAAGAAAAGATAGTCAGATAAGAGAATTGAAATGTGGCAGTGTAAGTGCATACAAGTTTTTTGAAATGTAAATAAATAAATATAGTACTCTCAGCACATATACAGGAATACATTTTAATTTCTCAAAGATTAATATTGTGTGCCTCTTTCCAGATTACTACAAACAGGGCCGGGCATGGTAGCTCACACCTATAATCTCAGCACTTTGGGAGGCCAAGGCGGGAGGACCACCTGAGGTCAGGAGTTTGAGACCAGCCTGGCCAACATGGTGAAACCTCATCTCTACTAAAAATACAAACATTAGTCAGGCATGGTGGCACACGCCTGTGGTCCCAGCTGGAGAAGGAGGATCCTGCGTTGCTTATTACTCTGCACACTCACCACATTTGCTTGCCAAATGCAAGCACAACCTGAGTATTCCTCCAGCACTTTCAATGTTACTACTGCTTCAACATTCCAATAGTTGACAGTAGATATAATTTTGGCAAAATTAGATGATCTTATGGAATGGTTTGTCTCATTCAATTTCTGACAGATACATTAAAGAATTGTTTTCCTGTCCTTTCGTCTCCTCCCTTTTGTAGTTTTGATAACACAGTTAAGCAGAAAATCAGTGAGCTAGTCTCCCAGTGAAATCTCCTCTCTTCCAAGGGAGTATGCCCAAGTGATCCTTTGATCATTTGGAGAAATAAAGCCCTCACTGTACAGAAAAGCTCAGCTCCACAGTGCCTCAGCCACAGAGCAGATCAGCAGCCATGCTGTCATATTTACAGCCGGGTGAAACTCTGGGTTCTTTGCTCTGCATATTTGTAAAATCACCAACTATGATGAGAGCCCACGGGATAGCAATTTTCTGCTGCTGAAACATTTCCATGCAAGATTCCAGAGAAAAAGAAAATGGCATATTCCTGGGTCTTGGCTGAAATTATTTTGCTGTTATTTGATAAATAATAATGACTGTGGGCTTCTTTTATGTTAGGTATTCTGTTCATAATATCTAACATATAACTGGGATTGCAACAGATATTTTGTTTTTCTTTAAAGGGAGTTGATCCTAATAACAAAAAAATTAAATATATTCACAGGCATATGACTAGACAAGTAGTGTATATATGACACAATACCTGAACTAAAATGGAACACTATAAATTTGGCACAGTGTACATTAAAACATCTGAATAATTAACCTCATGGTGCTTTCATTCACATATTGGGAATTATATGAGTCTAGAATGTGAGAACATGTGCTGTTCTCATTTTCTAGAAAAGACTAGAATTTTCCTTTATATGGAAAGAAATATTTTATTTCAGATTGGAAAAACATATTCACTTTGTAGAGTAACATTGACACAGCAAGGTTTTTGTATGTGGTTCTTAGATGTGGGAAATGTGAACTTAGCCCACCATACCATCTATATCTATTGTATGCAATATCAAGAATTATTATGAAGGGATCTGTTATAATTAGTTGACACAAGATTATTATTGTCTCTGCATTAATGAGGTAGAGGTAAAACAGGATCTCTGTCTTGTAGGTCCTCTTTTCCTTCTGCTCCCTCTCCTTCCTGCTGTTAATTTTCAAAAGCCCTTCAGGATTTTTTAAAAAGGAAAGCCTATTGATGTGACCTGATAATTTTTCCTTAAAACAATTCATTTTCATTTCTTTCAGTTGAGAATTCAATTTTTGACTCAGCATTTAGCCCTAAAAGCATTTGAAACAGGGTTGATCATGTGCCAGGTATGCATAAATGCTTTACATCCATTGTCTCATTTGATACTCACAACACAAAAAAGTTGGTGTTGTTACTCCCATTGTGTGGTGAGAGAAGGTGAGGCACAGAGAGGTAAATGGCATGCACCAAAGAACTGACAGCTGTTAAGTGTTAAAACTGTGACTTATAATCCTTTGGGTATATACCCAGTAATGGGATGGCTGGGTCAAATGGTATTTCTAGTTCCAGATCCCTGAGGAATCACCACACTGACTTCCACAATGGTTGAACTAGTTTACAGTCTCATCAACAGTGTAAAAGTGTTCCTATTTCTCCACATCCTCTCCAGCACCTGTTGTTTCCTGGCTTTTTAATGATTGCCATTCTAACTGGTGTGAGATGGTATCTCATTGTGGTTTTGATTTGCATTTCTCTGATGGCCAGTGATGATGAACATTTTTTCATGTGCACATGCACACGTATATTGTGGCACTATTCACAATAGCAAAGACTTGGAACCAAGCCAAATGTCCAACAATGATAGACTGGATTAAGAAAATGTGGCACATATACACCATGCACTACTATGCAGCCATAAAAAATGATGAGTTCATGTCCTTTGTAGGGACATGGATGAAGCTGGAAACCATCATTCTCAGCAAACTATCGCAAGGACAAAAAAACCAAACACAGCATGTTCTCACTCATAGGTGGGAATTGAACAATGAGAACACATGGACACAGGAAGGGGAACATCACATACCAGGGCCTGTTGTGGGGTGGGGGGAGGGGGGAGGGATAGCATTAGGAGATATACCTAATGTTAAATGATGAGTTAATGGATGCAGCACACCAACATGTCACATGTATACATATGTAATTAACCTTCACGTTGTGCACATGTACCCTAAAACTTAAAGTATAATAAAAAAAAAAAACTGTGACTTAAACCTAGGCTAAATGCCCACCAATGGTAAACTGGACAAAGAAAACATGATACATATACACCATGGAATACTACACAATCATAAAAAAGAATGAGATCATATTCTTGGCAGCAACATGGATGGAGCTCGAAGCTAAAATCCTAAGTGAACTAATGCGGGAACAGAAAACCAAATACTGTGTGTCCTCACTTAGAAAGGTGAGAGGTAAACATTGAGTGCACATGGACACAAAGACTAGAACAACAGACACTGGGGTCTACTTATGGGTGGAAGGTAGGAGGAGGGAGATGATAAAAAAAAAAACTACCATTGAGCACCATGCTTATTACCTGGGTGACAAAATAATCTATACCAAACCCCTATCACACAAAATTTACCTATATAACAAAACTGCAAATGTACCCATGAACCTAAAACAAACTTTTTTTAAAAAAATCCTAGGCTACTGTTGAAGCCTGTGGGCTAATTTTTTCAGGATACTGCCTGTGCTTGTTAAATGAATAGATGTAAAGCATAAGGCCTAGCACAAGTAATAAAATCTAGTTATAAGCAAACTTTTATTTTTATTTTCTACTGATGTTTAGATTCAGTATTATTTTCTTTCCCTGTGTTGGAAATTTATTTCAGAGTAACCTAGTCTCATTTCTGTTTACATTTCAGAGACATTTGTAGGTTTTATTGTTGATGTTGTTTTTTTTGGAACAATATTTTGAAAAACCAAAATGTCATGAAGTTACTGAAAATAGTTATTCCACATTTCAACCTCCAATCTTGTTCCTAATCTCAAAATTTTGAACATCTACCTGATTTAAATTTCTTTGAGAAGTTTTTTGGGTAGGATGAAGGAGCATGCTTTGGAGTTACTGGGTGTTTTCTTTCTTCCTATGGAGCCACCCTGTTTTATTCATACTCTTGCCAAGCTTCCAGCACAGAACCTTTCTCTGTGATAGATTTTCTCTGGTATGGAATATTTTTTTTTCTTTCTCAAAATCACTATTAATGAACATACTGGAAAATGGAGCAACCTGATAATTTTGGCTCTGAATATAACCATTATGAAAATTTTCTAAAATATCCTAGCTAAAATATTTAAAATATCCTTGAAGCTTCTGTTTCCTCACTTAAAACCTGAAAAGGTTGGACTAGATGAGGAATAAAAAATATTCTAGTAGACTGAACTATATGAAATTACCATTTTTGTAGGTTAAAAAATGTTGATTATTGGCCATTTCATATGATCTAACCTAAGAGATTAAATATCTTGTAATTTCAGGTTAAATATTGATATGTATTTATATAGAGAAAAAGTAGCAGTGTGCAGTCTTCTCTATGAATAACTTCTCCTCAGAAGAGGCTGAGATACCAGCAAAATGTTATGAATTCTTTTGGAATAAGTAGGGGTTATTTTGCCGGATGCTCAGAATCTTGAAATTGTGATTTAATAAGAGATCTGTTTTTTAAATGTTTATAGCACAATGTAGGATGTGAGCATTACTGTGTAATTGAAAACAATATATGTGAGTGTTAAATATAGCTACAAAACAGTATTATTTGCCATCAACTTTCCATTTTTTAAATATATTTTCATGATCCTAATGGTTTTGCAAGTACCAGTAAACTAGAGCTAGGCTTAAGATATTATCCAACGGTTTCTCTCTAACTAAATTTGATATGTCATGTAACTCTTTTCTGATTTTAACAGAAATTCTGACTATATAAGGTCAACACACACACACACAATATATCGCATGTCTGAGTTTTAGTCTTTTTTTTTTCCCACTGTCTTGCTTTTTTTTTTTTTTCCTTTTGTTTATTATACTTTAAGTTTTAGGGTACATGTGCACAATGTGCAGGTTAGTTACATATGTATACATGTGCCATGCTGGTGCGCTGCACCCATTAACTCGTCATTTAGCATTAGGTATATCTCCTAATGCTTATCCCTCCCCACTTCCCTCACCCAGTTTTAGTCTTTAATCCATAAATATTTCTTTTGCTGAGAACTGTAGAAGATAAAAATGCTGAATCAGACATAGGCCTTGTCCCCAAGGATCTTGCAGTCAATTTTTAGGTACTGTTCAATCTAAACCTGTCCCATTCTAACTTCTGGACTTGTGTTCTTTTGCTAGCAAACTGACTTCATATTACTTTTTGATAAGTGCTGGAGCTGGCTGGGACTGGCTCATATGAGCCCATTGTTAACTACGCGGGAATTTTGCAAGGCAGTTGCTAAACTGTTATTAGTTTGCAATTGGCCATGGTGGAAGTCTTTACCCCACAGAAATTGGCAGATGCTATTTATGGGGGATTTTTTTTTTTTTTTTTTTTTTTTTTTTGCCTGAGAGGCACTTTGCCAGTATACCGCCAGAATTCACCAGGCTGGCAGTTGCAGTAGAATTCTCCAAAAGATATACATCTGATTATTACATAAAGACAGAATTATAAAATCTTATACACAGCTGCCCTGGGGTAGGATAAAGTGGATAAATCTTGGAGAATTGTGGCTTAAGAAAAATAACTTCAAAACTAAGACAAACACTCTTAGTTTAAATAGTAAGTTCAATTTCTCTTTATAGCCTTTTCAGGAATACTGATAACTTCCCAGGGAGAAAGAAATGGCTTTTTTTCACTACCTACAACATACTTCACATTGATAAATATCATATGTAATTCACATGAGGATCCTGTGAGGTTATTATTTGCTGATAGATTTTTCTTTTGTTGTTTTTGCTTTCTTTATTTTTTATTCCCACTTTAAAAGCAAGGCTAAAAGCACAGGTGTGTCCCGTGGTTAGTAAATAGCTGAGTTGGGATTTAAACACAGGCCCTGCTGACTGCAAGACTGTCCTGCCTCTACCACACTGTTTTCCAGGCAAGAGCATCTGATAAGTAGGGCCAATGATTTTGAGTGTCATCTCCTTTTTTATCCCTTAACATCTTCCTTCCCCAAGATTAGCTAACTCATACAGAAGAGGCAAGAAGGCTTCTTGGAGAGTTTCTGAAGTCAAGATTTAGAAAATTAATGATTTGTATAATTCATACCCAAAGAACCCATCGCAACTTTGCCTTCATGTCCTCATTTGCAAAATAACTATTGTAAGGAAATGGAATTGAAAATATTTAATATCTGGAGTTTATTATACTGAAGCATTATAGGAGCGTAGAACATTAGGATTTTGTCATTTCTGTAGGCTAATGTCTCTCCATACGCTTCCTATTATCTCTCACTTTTAAGGACAATTTTTAAAAATATTCATGTTTTTTCAAGTGGGGAATGAGCTAAAATAAGGAATCTGTTTTTATCTCTCAGTTATGAGATAGGCAGATGACAGTACTCAGCCTCATGTTATTGAATATGTGCAGGGAGTGAAAAAGACTTCTAATTAAGAAAATGCCATTGGGTACCAAATTTAAAGTCCTGCACCAAATGGCCCTAGTCATTAATCCTAGAAAAAAGAAAATCGATGTGTGCAGAATGTTCTCTGGTGAATTTTGGTCATTTGCTTTTCCAAGGAATATTCACTGACTATATCACATAGTCTTTATATAGCTCAGTAATGATCAAAAGAATAAAAGGAGACATAAAAGAAGGAATCAGTAAGTCAGCACCGACCTAATTATTACAAAGTGAATGTTTTTACAAGTAACCTGCAGGTAACTCAGGAGTGAGAAAATAATTTGGTTCAAGTGTTTCAATATTTCTTATGCATCATAAAGCTTAAAGCTAAAAGAATAGCATTCAGCCATAATTGATGAATAAGCTGAACCCTGAATTTTAGAATAAAAATATTTACCTGTAAGTTGGCTTTAACATGATAAAATAGGGATAGTCAAGACAAAGGTTGCCTTCTGTTTGGCTATAAACAAGTGTATTCTGTTGTATTCCAGGAATGAAAGAAGGACTCATTTTCTTCATTTTTTCTTCCTTCTCTTATTTCTCTCTCTCTCTCTCTTAGAATTTTCAGGCTCAGAGTCTTTAATTATAACATTAATATAGGAAGGACATGTTTACTGATTTGATGTATATTATTTTAAATGTGTTTTCATAATATTTCTATGTAATTTGGAAAGCAAAGATAATAGATAATACATAGAAATAAAAACCTAAAGTAGGATATCAAAAGATAGCCTTTATTTTATGCTTATTCCATTGCTCACCAAGGCTTTCTTCAGAACACAACAAAGGTATCCAGGTCTGTCTAACTTCTACGATTCTATAAAAAGGAAAATTAAACATAGGCCAGGATTACAATTGTATATAATCAATGCATGTAAGAACATGTATATATTTCAAATCTGCAATTTTCCAAAAACAAAGAACATGTGTCATGATTATCACTTGTTTGTCATTTACTCAAATTTTTTCATGAACTCTGGTACGACTTTGTCAATGCTAATTATAAACTTACCTTGCTTCATAAGAGACAGCAGCAAAGTTCATGAGTTTAAGTTCTAGGGAGCTAAAAAACAAATAAACAGATCAACGGAAACTTTGAACTGTGATAAGCAATATAATGAAAAGTACATAGGCTGTGAATACATTCCATATATTCTCATTTTATTTTCTTGTGCTTGAGCAAATAAGCATATAAATTGTTATTTTCTAAAGACCTTTCATAAACTTTATGCTAAGATTAACCATTCATTTGCATGTGGCATTTTACTAACCCCTACCTGCATCTCCTCAAACCTTCCAAAAGAATACCCTGTACAGGCTAGACCCATGTTATGCCCTGTAGTTCTGTTATGTAAGAATCACTAAAAGGATTGAGATTGAAACCTCCAGGAATTTCCCCATGGACTGTATTTGTTCTTTTAAATAACTTGAGGATAGATACAGCTTGGCTGTGTCCCCACCCAAATCTCATCTTGAATTGTAACACCCATAATCCCATATGTTGTGGGAGGAACCTGGTGGGAGGTGAATGAATCATGGGGGTGGTCTTTCCCATACTGTTTTTGTGATAGTGACTAAGTCTCATGAGATCTGATGGTTTTAAAAATGGGGGTTTCCCTGCACAAGTTCTCTTCTCTTGTCTGCCACCATGTGAGACATGCCTTTCACCTTCTGCCATGACTGTGAGGTCTCCCAGCCACATGAAACTGTAAGTCCAATAAACCTCTTTCGTTTGTAAATTGCCCAGTCTCAAGTATGTCTTTATCAGCAGCATGAAAATGGACTAATACAGTAAATTGGTAGTGGGAGTAGGGCACTGCTGAAAAGATACCCAAAAATGTGGAAGCAACTTTGGAACTGGGTAATAGGCAGAGGTTGGAACAGCTT
This sequence comes from Pongo pygmaeus, assembly GCF_028885625.2. Classification (NCBI taxonomy): domain Eukaryota; kingdom Metazoa; phylum Chordata; class Mammalia; order Primates; family Hominidae; genus Pongo; species Pongo pygmaeus. The sequence goes on from NC_072390.2 coordinate 68,173,278, forward strand.
GGAAAGCTCAGAAGAAGACAGGAAAATGTGAGAAAGTTTGGAACTCCCTAGAAACTTGTTGAGTGGCTTTGACCAAACTGGCAATAATCACATGGACAATGAAATCAGGCTGAGGTGGTCTCAGATGGAGATTAGGAACTTCTTGGGAACTAGATCAAAGGTGACTCTTGTTATGTTTTAGCAAAGAGACTGGCAGCATTTTGCCCCTTCCCTAGAGATTTGTAGAACTTTGAACTTGAGAGAGATGATTTAGGGTGTCTGGTGGAAGAAATTTCTAAGCAGCAAAGCATTCAAGAGGTAACTTGGGTGCTCTCAAAGGCATTCAGTTTTACACGGGAAACAGAGCATAAAAGTCTGGAAAATTGGCAGCTTGACAATTTAATAGTAAAAAAAATCCGATTTTCCTAGGAGAAATTCAAGCCAGCTGCAGAAATTTGCAGAAGTAACAAGGAGCTGAATGTTAATCCCCAAAGCAATTGGGAAAATGTCTCCAACGCATGCCAGATATCTTTGTGGCAGCCCCTCCCATTATAGGCCCGGGGTTTAGGAGGAAAAAAAATGGTTTTGTGGGCTGAGCTCAGGGTCCCTCTGCTGTGTGCAGTCTAGGGACTTGGTATCCTGCATCCCAGCCACTCCAGCCATGACTAAAAGAGGCCATGGTACAGCTCTAGCTGTTGCTCCAGAGCGCAGAAGCCCCAAACCTTGGCAAATTCTACGTTTTTAAGCCTGCAGGTACACAGAAGTCAAGAATTAAGGTTTGGGAACCTTTACCTAGATTTCAGAAAATGTATAGAAATGCCTGGATGCCCTGGCAGAAGTTTGCTGCAGGGGCACGACCCTCATGGAGAACCTCTGTTAGGGCAGTGCAGAAGGGAAATGTGGGGTCTGAGTCTCCACACAGAGTCCCTGCTGGGGCACTGCCTAGTGGAGCTATGAGAAGAGCACCACCATCCTCCAGACCCCAGAATGGTATAACCACTGAGAGCTTGCACCATGCACCTGGAGAAGCCACAAACGCTCAATGCCAGCCACTGAAAGCAGCCAGGGAGGAGACTGTACCCTTCAAAGCCACAGGGGTGGAGCTGCCAAATACCATGGGAGCCCACCTCTTGCATCAGCATGACCTGTATGTGAGACATGGAGTCAAAGGAGATTATTTTGGAGCTTTAAGATTTTTTTTTCTTTTTATTATTATTATTATTATTATTATTATACTTTAGGCTCTATGGTACATGTGCTCAACGTGCGGGTAAGTTACATATGTATACATGTGCCATGCTGGTGCACTGCACCCACCAACTCGTCATCTAGCATTAGGTATATCTCCCAATGCTATCCCTCCCCCCTCCCCCCACCCCACAACAGTCCCCGAAGTGTGATGTTCCCCTTCCTGTGTCCATGTGTTCTCATTGTTCAATTCCCACCTATGAGTGAGAATATGCGGTGTTTGGTTTTTTGTTCTTGCGATAGTTTACTGACTGCACCTCTGGATTTCGAACTTGCATGGGGCCTGTAGCCCCTTTGTTTTGGCCAATTGCTCCCATTTGGAATGGCTGCATTTACCTAATGCCTGTATCCCTCTTGTATCTAGGAAGTAACTAACTTGCTTTTGATTTTACAGGCTTATAGGTGGAAGGGACTTGCCTTGTCTCAGATGAGACTTTGGACTGTGGACTTTTGAGTTAATGCTGAAATGAGTTAAGACTTTGGAGGGCTGTTGGGAAAGCATAATTGGTTTTGAAATGTGAGAACATGAGATTTTTGAGGGGCCAGGGGTGAAATGATGTGGTTTGGCTATGTCACCACCCAAATCTTATCTTGAATTTTAACTCCCACAATTCCCACATGTTATGGGAGGAACCTGGTGGGAGGTGATTGAATCATCGGGGCAGGTCTTTCCTGTGCTGTACTCATGATAGTGAGTGGGTCTCACGTGATCTGATGGTTTTAAAAATGGGAGTTTACCTGTACAAGCTGTCTTCTCTTGTTGACCATCATGAGATATGTGCCTTTCACCTTCCACCATGATTGTAAGGCCTCCTAGTGACTTGGAACTGTAAGTCCAATAAACCTCTTTCTTTTGTAAATTGCCCAGGCTCGAGTATATCTTTACCAGCAGCATGAAAACAGACTAATACACAATTGCATTAGCCTCTAATTGTGCCTGACTTTCTAGATGTCCTCAGAGGCAGCACTTGATGCAATGGAGTGGGACTCATTGCTCTGTATATACTGCCTTCTTCTGGAGGCCCTATTTAGTCCAGTGCATCGCCATTGCTATCTTCAAATATTTGTGAGCACCACGTGTACAGGGCATCATATCCATGATGAAGGAAAACAACAGACTGGATTTAGGTTCCCTCTGGAAAGTACCTCCCATTTATGGCAAGACTCACAAATGTAGGGGTGTTTCCAACTCTACAAAAATATTTAGGATTTCCTTAAATAAAGTGTCTATCTGGAGTCTTTGGCATATATATAACAAGACTGGCAATGTATTGAGAATGTGAAATTAAGTGATAGGCATATTGGGACTCATTATACTATTCTCTTTTTTTGGTGGTGAAATTTTCCAGTTTTAACATCTTTACATGTGGTATTTAATTTACACACCATACCATTTTCCCATTTAAAGTTATGCAACCATCACCACATTAATTTTCTAACATTTTGTCACCCCTAAAAGAAATTCTGTATTCTTTAGCATTCACCTCTCATCTTCCAATCCTTCCCTCAACCCATCAGAGGCAATCTCTCATCTACTTTCTGTCTTTGTATATTTGCCTATTATGTACATTTTACATAAATGGAATTACACACTATGTGGTCTTTCATGAGTGGCTTTCAGTTGAGATAATTTTTCAAGGTTCATCCATATTGTAGAATGTATCAGTGCTTCATTCCTTTTGATGGCTAAATTAATATTCCATTGTATGGATATACTACATTTTGTTTACCCATTCATCAGATAGTGGGCATTTGGATTGTTTTCACTTTTTCTGGCTATTGTGTGAATAATGCTGCTATGAACATTTGTAAATAAGTTTATATGTAGATATATGTTTTCAATTATCTTAGGTATATACTTTGGGAAGGAACTGCTGGGTCATACTTAATTCTATTTTTAACCTTTTGAGGAACTGATAAACTATTTTTCAAAGAGGCAACATCAATTTACATTCCCACAAGCCACTTTTACATTCCCACCAGCCAGTTGTATGAAGATTCCATTTTTTTCACATCCTTGCCAATATTGTTATTATGTGTTTTTAATCACAGTCATCATAGTGGTTGTACAGTGGTATTTCTTACTATCCTAATTTTGTATCTGCTTAAAACTTTTATAACAACTTTTAAAAATTATAAATATTAAAATCTCTGAGTTTGTTTAAACAGTCATTTGCAGAAACATTTTATTGATAACAAAAGAGACTATTAAAAAAGTAGCCACTGCCTCAATCCATATTTTGAGGTCACTGATTCTTAAAACATTATATTGCTATAGGATAGAACTGGAGAGGATTTTTTTTTAAGTTTAGAAGATTTATTAGTTCTTTGAGCATGTATGCAATCCTAATATGCTACAAGCCCTCTCTTGCAATACCATCATGAAAACACGCATCATCTGCACACAGGATGTTTTGTCACTATTGCCTGATTTTAAGGTATATTAGTTAAAAATTGACTTTCTCTTTTAGAAAAACTGTGTTTGGAGCAATTATTTAGATTCTTACTGTGCATAAAAAAGTAATTCAAGGTCTCTTTTTGACAACGACTATTGACTAGTCTGACATATTCTTGATTAAAGGATCAACAAACCTTTTCATTTCTAGAACATGAATATTTATTAAAGCAGATTAGAAATTTTATCTATTGTTACCTAGGATCCTTTTCCTAATACCTATTGTTCTGTTGGACAGCGGCATATTCTGAATTACTTCCTGGTCTCCCAGGAAAATGGCAAGTTAGTTACATTAGACTGATCATTGGGCGGTTTCTTTCCATGTTGCATAATTGAAGGAAAATCTATTAACATTGCTTGAAATAAAAATCTTTTAAAATATTTTATTAATTGGCTTTAATCTCAACTTTAATAGAGTAATTATTTTTGAATAGTTTTATTCTTTTCTTTATAATCTAATGGCGTTTGTGCGATATAATTTTAAGTAATCAGCCCTAATGCAATCAGTAATTAAAATTATAGCCAACTACAGGTGCTGCTAATTGTTAATCAATTAGATGCAGAACGATTGCATATCTAATTGAAATACTGATTGAAGTATTGATAGTTACCCATACTTTTTTCAAAAGTAAACTACTTCTAACTGTTCTTAAGTTGGAATAAGTTGTTGAGAATATTTTCTCAACTGCTCTCTCACTCATTAACTTATCTGAACTTTAGTGGAGAATAGATTTGCTCTTTCTGCATGTATAAATAAAATTGGTACGGTAGATCAGAATTGACCTGACTGGCTGTTAAATGAGTCTGTGAATTTTAATTGGTTTATTTGCATATTAACAGGCCACATTCTGCAGATGGTTGTGTGGGTTCTGAGTATTTGGATTTGGCAAATACTAGGACCATTATATAGGAATGTAACAGTCATTAAACACTGATAGAATCCTTGATTTGCCAGGAGACTGCAGTGGGTATCACTGTCAACCTGCTGATCAGCCTTTACAGACATTAATTAGTTCACGTATTTATAACAATTTAGTGGTAAGAATATCTGCATGACAAAAAAAGATTTGATATTTATTCCTTTTGAAAAATAATTGTTGAAATTCGCAATATAGGCTCAAGTTTAGAAAGGAACATTTTACCTATACCATCGTAACTGAAAAGTATTTTGCAGTTTCTAACCATTGAATCACATGAATAGGAGACAGCAATAGTAAGCAAAGACTGGGTAATATAATTTGTGTTTCATGATTGATCAAATCATAATCATTCTAATTTAGAGGCATAAATTCTGTACGAAGCCAGAATTTATTTTCTCAAAAGGGGACTATAGTATGGTGTGTCTGTTTATCTTAATAGATTTAAGTAAACCTGATTTACCAAGAGCATTATAGAATCTTTCACTGGAAAGAATCAATCATGTTCTTCAAGGAAAGAGTTTAAGTTGAATATGCCTCTTTCAGCACCATGCCTGGAGCATAGCAAGCATTTGGGATGTTTATTGAACAAATTAATAAAGTGACTAATGTAAATTATAGTGAGATTTTCTGCAGACATTAAAAAAAAAGATCATTAACAATCCAAAAAGAGTGTTTTAATTTTTATTTTTTAAAACCAGCCATGTAATTTTGAGACTACTGAGATCTCTTGATTGTGCATCTGACATGATACTTCAGATGTAACATCTCTTCTGTCAGCTGCCGAAAGTCACCTATTAAGCTAAGTAAAAATTTCCAAGTATAGACTGGGATAAAGGAAAGAAATTTAGGAGAAAACTACTTCAAAAATTTTCCTGAAAATGTTTTCTTTTTCAGAAAATGAGAATGGATTTAGATTTGTGTGCTTGAGGAGAGGGACCAAAAATCTGAGCAAATACCATTTGGATTCAAAGTAATAGAAAAGAAAAATACAAGGACAGGTGTTTTATCATTCTGTTTGGTTGCATGGTATGTTATTTGTGAAAGCATTGTATATGATACTATTTTTAATCCAGCAATTCTATTGTCACCTGAACATTTATGGTTTGGATGTAAAGTGTAAATAGTAAATCATACTATTGGTCTATCATCTGGCATTACCTGAAAATCGAAGAGAGAGAACAATTCCATTTACCTCATCCCTGGTAGGAATATTTGTCAGGATGCCTGAAATCTTCATTTCCAATAGGAGAAAGCCACAAAACACTTGTGGTTCTGAAAGCAGCCTGCTGTTAACATGAATTATGTGAATCTGATCTATAATCTTACCTGACATTTAGAACCCAAATATTTTCCTTATTTCTCCAAAACAATTAAAATATTTAGTCTCACTTCATTTTATGAGACATAAATAGCTATATAAGTACTCTGTAATTACTGTACATTGTAACAAATGACCTCATAAATACATTGTAATGTCCCATGTAATTACATGGTACATCGTGTCTTTGAGATGGCTGCTCTGAGATTGAAAGCCTGCTGGTTTCAGAGATTAATTACTTAGGGCCTAATTTGACAGTTTGCTTGAAGATAGGCCTCTGTTAATAGCCACTTCTGTGGTTTCATAAAAGAAAACTGTTTCTTCACAAGATCTTATTTCCTTATTTACTATAGACCCAGCTGTACATGTTTATCCCGGAATATTGGCCATACCTAAATTTTTCTGTATATAAAAGCAAAAAAGTAAAAAGGGCATGGTTCTGTACAGGAAGAAGTTGATTTGCAATTATATTTCTCCCATCAAACACTGTGACTTATTTTATAACAATAATTTTAAAAGTTCTGATTTATTAATTTAAAAAGATGTTGGGGCCAGGCACAATGGCTCACACCTGTAATCCCAGCACTTTGGGAGGCCGAGGCTAGTGGATCATGAGGTCAGGAGTTCAAGAATATCCTCGCCAACATGGTGAAACCTCCGTCTCTACTAAAAATACAAAAATTAGCCAGGTGTAGTGGCAGGCTCCTGGAATCCCAGCCACTCAGAAGGTTGAGGTAGGAGAATTGCTTGAACCCGGGAGGCAGAGTTTGCAGTGAGCCGAGATGGTGCCACTGCATTCCAGGCTGGGTGACAGAGCAAGACTACATCGCGAAGAAAAAAAAGAGAAAAGATATTGGCGTATAAGATAGTGTAAAAATTATGTCATTTTTTTTCTCTGATTAAGCGTTATACAGCCTATAAACTAATATTTCATTTTGTAAGAGCCCAAATTTGTTTGTCACAATTATTTTACCATGACTGCATTATTATAATACCCTGAGATGTCAATGGTTATTCTTGATAAATGCATCTTATCCTGTAGTTGCCATTTTTATATGGAATGAATCATATTTAAACCTTCTTTCTCTTTGACTCAGGATGCTTAAATATCTGGTGAAATAAACTTTTCTCAAGTTGTACTCACCTTACTGCTCAAATTCTATCTAGTTTCCATGTTCCAAAACACAAAGGAAATAAGAAATAAGTGAACACTGTATTTTCTGCCTTAAATTATATACTGGCCTATTTTCTTGTGCCTTTCTAGGGTGTAATTTTACATATAACTCCCCTGATGTATTTCTCTTCCAGCTTTCTTAGGTCTAGTTCCTACATGAAATATATTATATTGCTTTTAGTAGTTTTATTTAGTACGAACGAATAGTCTGAGAAAGGATCTAGTGATCTGAAAGAGTTAATAAGCCCTTCTAAACATCCAGCTTACTTCCAAGGAATGATTTAGGCACTGGAGAATTAAGTCTATTGATACTGACAAATTCCAAAATGTATTACTTGTAAAATCACTTTATCATGAACTCTAGGGAACAACCAAATTGCTTTATTGTAATGGAATTTTGTCAAAACGTGAATGCCTCCTAGAAATTACATTTCCAGTTTCTAGGACCTAGAAGAAACAAGCCTGGCTACTAGGCTATGCATAGAAAATTATCAGATGAAAAAAATGCTATTTTAAATCCAGGAGCTTGAAAAAAGAAGATGCTAGGTACACACCAAACTCTCTGCTTTCTTTTCATGTCTTTCTATTCTTTGAGCTCCACCCCCCCCCCTTTTTTTCCTGTAAGCTGGGCTATACTCTGACATTTGGGGGTCATTTTCTTAGTCAGTTTAGGAATATTGGATTGGTTTTGCTTAGTTAGCCAAGAAAGCCCAGCTGGCAGGAAGGATTAATTGATTTTTCTTTATTTTTCTTCCCATAATAGAAACCATATATGGTTACGTATCTGAGAACCAACTCGAATGGAGCTGTGGTAATCAGTGGAAAAAGTGATGTTTCTATGGGTCATTCATTTGAATATGGCAAAATTTACTATTTAAAAAAACCACCTCAGCCAGGCACAGTGGCTTATGCCTGTAATCCCAGCATTTGGGAGGCCAAGGCAGGCAGATCACCTGAGGTCAGAAGTTCAAGACCAGCCTGCACAAAATGGCAAAACCCTATCTCTACAAAACCCTATCTCTACTAAACATACAAAAAATTGTCCAGGCATGGTGGTGGGCATCTGTAATCCTAGCTACTAGAGAGGCTGAAGCAGGAGAATCACTTGAACCCGGGAGGTGGAGCTTGCAGTGAGCCGAGATCGTGCCACTGCACTCCATCCGGGGTGACAAGAGCGAAACTCCTTCTCAAAACAAAAACAAAAAACAAAAAAATCTTTGCACAATGCTGAATGGTCTTTGAGAAGCAAAAGAACATTTCTCAGAGATTTGTAATCTAATTGTTGCAATCAGATTAAGTATTTGTGAAGGTAATTCAGCCACAATGAGAATCACTCCATTTATTTATTTTTGTGTCTGCGAAACCCAGTCATGTGAGGCCAAAGTGACTTGATTACTTAATTCTTTGAAAACTTGCTTCAGTTTTTAATGTCATTTTGTGTTTCAAAACAGTTATCCATACTCCTCCTACTACTAATCATGACAGTCGTGACATGGGAAAACTACAATAAGAGCAAAACTTTGTCTTTTGTAGTGTTTTCAATTTTCTAAGCCCTTTCTCATTGATCACCTCTCAATAACTAGGGATAGATAGGTATAATGTTGTAACAGATACAATTGATGCATCTATGTAAATAATTTCTACTGTCACTTAGCAAATTAATGAAAAGCTGAGAGTAGAACAATATGCATCCATCTTCATATAGTCCTTGAATATCTTTTATGTGTAGAACACTATTCTGCCTTTATCTAAATGATTCAGAAATGCACACTACACTTGATCTTAGCCAAAAAGCCAAGAAGCAATAGGAATGCAGCTAGATAGAACATCTAATAAGATTTTCTAAGCACCGCACCAGGTATAAAAATTAAGAAGACCTCAAATATGTTTCTGTGCATCTGTGCCTAGGATCTGAGATTCATTTAACACTTGGAGTTAAATTTTTAAATAGATTACTAGTGTTTTTTAAATTTTTGTTTTAGTTTCAGGGGTACATGTACAGGTTTGTTATATAGGTAAACTTGTGTCATAGGGGCTTCTTGTACAGATTATTTTGTCACCCAGGTACTAAGCCTAGTACGCAATAGTTAATTTTTCTGTTCCTCTCCTTCCTCGCACCCTATACCTTCAAGTAGGCCCCGGTGTCTTTTGCCTCCCTTTTTGTGTCCAGGGATCACTAGTGTTTATGGTCCAGAGTTAGCATGCAAGTTTGGGGCTACAGTTGAATTAACCTCATCACTAGAGAGATGTCTGCAGGCTACTCTCAGCTGTTGTCCACTTTTCTCCTGATAGAGCTCCGAGCTTCATATTTAAATAACTCAAGAAGTAGTTTTTTATATATTACTTTGAAAGTGTGCAAAATACCAGCCTGCCAGACTGTCAAATTATTAGTCTCTACTGGGCTTCCTGTGTCTCTGTGAACAGTCATAGATTGGGGATCTCACATTGAAGGTATGGAAACCTATTTGACCCTAATTTACTGGTTCAAGTCTCCTGTTCTCCTACAATGAAGCTGGTTGGGTAAGTTATTAGTTTCTCCTTTTTTTTCCTTAGAATTGTGGAGTTTGAGTTCTAAGAATTAGATTAAAGGAGCAGAGGAAAGTAGTGGCATGTCAATTTCCCAAAATCAATTTAAATTTAGCTCAGTTTGGCTAAAAAATATAAAAATGGAACATATAAGAAGTGAAGCATAATTCAGATAACATTTCTTACTGGTGTAAGTGATTTTTTTTAAAAAAAAAACCTAATTGTGTTGATTGTATACACTTGAAAAAGATCTTGGGGATGAACAGCCATGGAGTTGAGAGCCAGTGGCAGGCGGTCTGTGCCCTAAACCAGAAGAAGTGAGGTGATGAAGGATATCATTCAAAAAGACAGTATCCAGAGGAGTGGAGTGGTAGAAAGCAGTTATGCCTGATAGGGGAGTCAAAAAAGACTGAAGAGACATTTCTGGTTGTGAATCAGAAGGCTAGTAGGTTTTGCTGGTTCAGAGCGCTAAAGCAGGTAACATGCCTAAGTTCAGAAAGGGTGGTGTATGTTGGAAGGGAAGTCTGCCAGCCTCTAACAGAGTCACAGAGGAGACAGTCATTGCTGGAGGACTATCAATGTCTTGCATGTCTTGGAGGGACCTGGCAGATTAACAAAATGAAGGGGGACTCACCCAGAAACAAGGCAGTGTCCCCACCAGAGAAACCCTGTTACAAGAGCTGGGACCCAAATCAAAGTAGATGATTTGACTTGAAGTTGAACCATCTGAGAAATTGTCCCAGGTTGTCTTACATTTTTACGTAACCAGGGAAAAGATTTCTCAGAGTAGCTAAAGGAGAGCTTCATCTCTAGATAAGAGTTCCACTGGCACTGTTTATGAGAACCAGGGGCCAGCAGGGCAAAGATAAAGATAAGATTGTTTTACAGCTATATAAATGTATTGATGAAGAAATGTTTGTATCATTTTCAAGCTATTAAATAAAATCGCAACAGCTTAGCCTTTATTTTTTTAACAAAGCAATGTTTCTTGCTTCAATTTAAGACATCTTCATAAAATTTTATTTAAAATCAAATATTACTCAATGTGTACATAAACATACTTTATTATTGCACAAATATTTACTTCAAACTTTGCATAGTAATGTCAGAGTTTTCCCTCTGAAAATGTATCACACTGATACATTTTGCCTAACAGTTGTCTACATGAAATTACGGATCTCAAGTTTAGTATTCTACCCAAATTTATAACTTCCCTTAATACAAGAAATTATATATTTATAATGCTAAACTTAAAAATATATCAAAACAACAAAAATAGCATGTAACAGTAGGAAAAAATATAGGCCTTTATTATATCTTATTGATATTTTATCAAATCCATGCTGGGTTAGTCAAATAAGTTTATAGGTTTACATAGCTTATAAAAAGACAAAATTGTTAATGAAAATTGTTTACAAATACACATAATAGAGTTTTTTCATAGATATTTATGTTCTAGCTTGAAATTCAGTTAGATGTTTTCAGGGTCTATAGAAATATTTACCAAGTATTTAGATAGATGCTGTAAGTTAAACATTAAATGTTGCTATTTTATAATTTTGAGATTATGAGTATAACATTTATTCTGAATGATGAAATTTGAAAACTGCCCCTTTCCATTCATTTAAACAGAATGAATCCATATGGGTAATCTTTGTTTCTATGTCCTCTGAGTGTTTCCATTTGTTGGATATCTGGTAGGTAAGTCCAGTGTTGTTCTTTTTTTTCCTTTTGGAAAGTGGATTATTTTTCAGAAAACCTTATCCATGTAAATGCATTATTATCTACCGTGTTGCCTATGTCAGAAACCTGTCATTCTTGATGACTTGTCCTCCTTTGCATTTGACGTTCAATAATTCACCAAATCCTGTCAAGTCTACCTCCAAAAATATATATGGGATCTCTTATTTTGCTGTATCCCAAGGTTTCTCACTACCCATGCCTGGAGGTTCTATTTAGTACAGTAAGAAATGTGAATGGTACCCTGCACAGAGGAAGTTGCTCAACAAATATTCATAGAATAGAAGTTACAAGAAACTAGACAGTTTCTCTCTCTCAGTGCTCCTTTTAGTTCACAGTAGAAACAAATGTTCAATTGTTGGGTCAGTGCACAAATAAGTAGGTCCATATTCTTGGCATTGCTACTGTACATGGTCTTGCTTCCTTCCTTCCTGCTGTTTTCCACTTCTGCTTTTCTTTATTCTTCCCACCTGCCACCCTCACAATCTTTCAATCTCTCAATCTCTGGATCTCTGGACCTCACTGTCACTCTCTCTTTTTCTCTTTCCCTTTTCCTCCCAGTTTCACTTAAAGTAGTTCTAATTTACTACATAAATATTATGTGCCAGCACTCTGATGGATCTTTCACACGTTCTCATTGTCTCCTTTCATTTGTACCATAATCCTACGAGGGAGGGACTGCTATTAGCTCATACTGCTGATGAGAAAACTCAGTCTCTGAAAGCTTATGTTGCACATTCAGGGTCACACACTGACCAGAAAGGTAACTGAGATGGGTGTGAGCAGTGTGACAGTCGAGGCTGGGGCGCCAGTTAGCTATGGCAATATTCTGGGCAATAGACAAATCAAGGTGGGAATTAGGGTAGTGTCAGAGGAAATGTACATAACTGGGCAGAAAAGGGATTCAGTGAAAATAAATTCTTTCAAAGTACTGACGGGCACACTTTAATGAAAACCCTCAGGGCCTCATGCATACTGGGAGCATATTTTACTCTGAAAGCAACTTCCTGTGAGATCCAAGTCACCAGAAGTCCAAAACTGATTTTAAATTAGTTTTCAAGATTCATAGATTCCGGCTATGTTCCAGCCAAGGCATTCTTATTTGCTGCAAGGACTTTCAGAGTGCCCTTCATAGCTTTCTATGGGAATTCCATCTAGATAAAACCATCTTTTTCAAAACAGGCTTTTTGCTAGAGTAACTGACTGTGTTTGGTGAGGATCAAAATGGGTTTGTCTTCACCTGAAGGTCACTCTGGAGAGAGTAAGGCAGAATGTCAGTGTGCGGTGGGAGATGTGGAGTTAAAAATATGATAAGTTTATGAAATGTGGCTTCTGAGAAAAATTGGAGTGGTGGGCTTATCAACCTCTTTTCTTGTTTCCTCACTTACTACTCTTATACGTCTACAGTGGAGGAAAAAGAAAGCAATGTTTTAATGGATCCCAGGAAAAGGCTAACACCACATCATTGAATTGGACATGACTATCCCAGGCAGTTTGGAGATTGGCCAGTGACACCCTTTGTTTTAAATCAGTTAACTCTTTTCCATCAGGTTTACTTGGCAAATAAATAATTTTTATGGTGATCAAAGAGGGGGTGGAGGAATTAGAGGAAGCTAAATTTTGTAGTTCTTATTTTTCCCAAATATGAAGAAAACTGAAATTATTCCTTGATTCAGATAGAACACTGCGAGTGATAAGGATTGATTTCTCCCTCTCAAGTAACAAAAGGACCAAAAGTCAAGTCACAGCTACTAGAATTGATTTTTCAAAAGTCAAAGGTCATGTGTTAAGTACTTTTAATAAAAATCATTGTCAGGGTTGCCCATGAAAGCTAGGTTGTTTTACAAAAATGTTCCTGTAACAGCGACAGCTTTTGGTGGCTTGCTGAGGGAATGGGAAATGAAGTCTGAACTACTGGGCAGTGGCAAAATAGGTCTCATATAGAAAATAAGATGCCTTATACCATTAAATAAGAAAAGAATGCCTGAATGCTTTCATTTAACTTCCTAAAACACAATATAATTTGGAGCCTCCAGCTGTATCATCTACTAAAGAACCTAAGAAGAAAGAATTTAACTACCAGAATCTTTGCAATCTGCTGACACTTGAAATCAATGAGAAAGCACAAAAGATGCTAATAAACTTAGCTGCTACCTACAGATGAGGATGAATAAAACTGATAAAAATCACTTCCAAAGATGAATAATAACCATTCAGGGGGTTTCCCTCCTGGTGTGTTGAATGTATAACTGATTATATTAATTAATTGCTGCTTGGCATCGATATTAAGGTATTGGCTACATGGGAATAATTTAGGTGATCACTGGAAATCCTCAAATGTGATAAAGAAAAATTGTCAAAAACGATTACTCATGTGATCATTAGTATAATTAAGTTATTCATGCTTATCAAGTGATGTACACTTGGTAGACATACTAAGCACAATTGTTTTCTCTTTTTCAGTATGCACATGGAGATTCAGATCACTTATTAGACTCATAGCTGGGGATGGTGGCTCACTCCTGTAATCCTAGAACTTTGAGAGGGTGAGCAGGTGGATCCGTTGAGCCTAGGAGTTCAAGACCAATCTGGACAAGATGACAAGACCCTGTCTCTACAAAAAATACAAAGTATTTAGCCGGGCACATGGTGGCTCCTGCCTGTAGTCCCACAGGAGGTGGAAGGATCACTTGAGCCTGAGAGGTAGGCGGCAGTGAGCCCCGATTGCACCACTGCACTCCAGCCTGGATGACACAGAGAGACCCCGTCTCAAAAAAAAAACCAAAAGAAAAAAAACAAGGCTTACAGAAGGTCACTCAGCAAAGTCACAGCAAAACATTAATTGGAAATTAAAAGGTTCTAAATCTTGTTCTAAGGTTTAATATCTACATTTGTATTTTCATTTTCAATTTGAATTTATTGTTTACTTTAAAAACAGCTGTAGTCTTCAGAAGGTGGCCCTCCTTGATTTTCCAAGGGCTTTGTATGGGAAAGCTTATTGGATGTATTTTAAAAGAATAATTTAAATTCAAGTTTTTAAAAAATAAAGTTAAGGGTCAAACCTCAAAAAAAAAAAAAAAAAGATAATAGTCAATAGGAGAAATTAGATGAGTATAATTGCCAAGTAGAGTCCCTGTGATTGCTTATTTTAGTGTGAAATAATGAAAGGAACATTAGACCCCACAGTTGGGAAGTCTTTCATTGATAGTGCAAGGTGACCTTGGCCTATCCTTCATTTAACTGTGCCTCAATTTCCTTTTTTGTAAAATCATCAATGGTGATAATATCTGCCATTTCACCACTCACCACTAAGATGAGTAGTGAAACATAAACTACGACTATTCCTTTTTTTTTTTTTTTTTTTTTGAGACGGAGTCTCGCTGTGTCGCCCAGGCTGGAGTGCAGTGGTGCAATCTCGGCTCACTGCAAGCTCTGCCTCCCAGGTTCACGCCATTCTCCTCTCTCAGCCTCCCGAGTAGCTGGGATTACAGGTGCCCGCCACCACGCCTGACTAATTTTTTGTATTTTTAGTAGAGACGGGGTTTCACCATGTTAGCCAGGATGGTCTCGATCTCCTGACCTCGTGATCCACCTGCCTCGGCCTGAGCCACCACGCCCGGTCCCCAACTATGACTATTCTTTTAATTCTGGTTTTCTTTCCTAGTTTCTAAAACACTGGGGAGTAAAGAATATGTCCACACATGTGCACCTACATGTATGAATGGTGGGGAAGAAGGGCATAAATGGGCATGTGTGTATTTAAGGCTGTGGGTTCTTTGCAGCCAGGGACTCTACACTATTATTTTATGCATTATTTTATCTCCCAAATAACTTAGCCAAATGCCTTAAATGAACACATTAATCCAACCTTCTCTCTCTTTTGCATGGCCTGAAAAATTTTGTAATTTTTTTCCCAATCTACCTTTCCTTTTCCTTGTCCTATATATTCTTTGCTTTAGCCACTAAAAGACTACATGAGCTTCCCTTGAAGATGCTTGACATTGTCATTACACCTTGAGCTTGTTCTTGATAGTTCCTGTTTTAAATACCATTCCCAACTCCTCTGTGAACTACCATTCACACTTGAAGGATGAGTTCCTTGTAAAGTTCTTCTGATCATATGACATAGAATTAATCACTCTTGGACATTCTACTATAAACCTTAGCATGTTGTTTTTTCATTATTAGTTTATATGTCTCTTTCCTCCGCCAGAATGGGTAAACCATGACTTATTTACATGTTTACCACAGCAAGAATGTAGTTGATACGTGTTGAATGAGTAACAACTAAATGAATTAGACTCTCAGCCTCTTGAACTTCTCATAGGAGGCAATGTTAAGCAGTAAAGAATGTCCTCCTTTTGACTCATGTTATCTCAGTTAAAATTCTGCCTATTGCTGGATACATGTCTACGTTATTTAACGATTCTTGTCCCAGTTTACCTGATTGTACAAAGGTCATAGCAATAGACCTTAACTCACAGAGTCATAATGAGCATAAAAATATAAATAATGCAGAGTGCTTAGACCATTGCCAGGTCTAAAGCAAGTGCAAAAAATATGTTAACAAATAGTAATTAAGAGTGGTGCTTAATTTATCACACTTAAAGAATAGTGGAAACAAAGTAAAAGATCTCAGTGCAATAGTATTTTGATTATATTCTACCAACTTAATCACATCAATTTTATGTAACTAGATTCCTCTGAAATTAGTAAAAGATTTTTATTATGTAAGTACAGTTGATCCTCATTATTTACAGATTTTGTAGTTGCAAAGTTGCCTGCCTGCTTGCTAAAATTTATTTGTAACTCAAATTAATACCCATGGTGCTTTGTGGTTATGCTTAGAGCAGGGTAAAATTTGAGTTGCCAAATGTCCATGTTCCCAGCTGAGGTTGAACAACAAGATGCTCTGTCTTCTTGTTTTAGCCCTCATACTATAAACAAGTGCCCTTTTTGAGGTCTATTTGGTGCCATGTTTTTTGTATTTCTGTGCTTTTGGTTGGTGATTTTTCTGTTTAAAATGATCCCAGAGTGGAGTGCTGAAGCACTGTCCAGTGTTCCTAAGAGCAAGAAGGCTGCGATCTGCCTTATTTCTGACATAAAATTTCAATGTTAAAGAGCTGACAATACTATCATATTAAATAAGGTGTCATTAAATAGAAACACACATAAAACAAGGTTATGTACCCATCAGTTGACAAAAATATTGTAACCAGAGGCTTGAAGGAACCTAAACCTATATTTCCTCTAGGAGCAATATTTCAGTATTCTCAAATTCAGTGTTGGGGTGAGGGCAGCTATACAGAAAATAACAAAGTGCTCAGCAAGTAAGTGCAAATGTAGATTATATTTTTTTCTTCTCTCAGAGAAACTTATTTGTAGAGCACCAGCTAATTTGTAGTAGATCTGGAAGAAGGAGCTTGGATTTCTATCTCCCTGGAAAGTCTAGCTCTACCTCTGCTCCATGATTGAAGCAGGGACAGAGAGGTCCTGGACAAATCCATTATTTGACGTTGGGTCTGGATTCTTTCTTTTTTTTGAAGTGGAGTTTCACTCTTGTTGCCCAGGCTGGAGTGCAATGGTGTGATCTCAGCTCACTGCAACCTCCGCCTCCCGGGTTCCAGCAATTCTCCTGCCTCAGCCTCCCGAGGAGCTGGGATTACAGGCGTGTGCTACCACGCCCGGCTAATTTTGTATTTTTAGTAGAGATGGGGTTTCTCCGTGTTGATCAGTTTGGTCTCAAACTCCTAACCTCAGGTGATCCACCTGCCTCGGCCTCCCAAAGCGTTGGGATTACAGGTGTGAGCCACCGCACCCGGCTGGGTCTGGATTCTTTCTAACAGCCAGTAATTTGTTTCTACTACCTAAAACAAAAAATAAAAAACCTCTGTGTGCTTATTTTAAAACTTAATTTAAATATTTTCAGAGTATTCCATGCACATTATTTTTTAAGGTAAATAGTACTAACAAGCCTAAAACAAAAACAAATAGGCCCTTTCTTTCCGCTCCCCAAACCCTGCCCCCATTCCCTAAAGACTGCCTTATGATATTTGGCTGTTTTTTTTTTTTTCTGACATTTACCTTTATGTTTCTCAGTAATGTACTTATTTAGATGTCTCTTAATTTACCAGTTTTACTTCACCATTTTTAGATATCATCTATTTTTATGGCAGGATTTCGTGCTGACACACTTCCATCCTCATTTTCTTCCCCAATCCTTTCTCTTTTTTCTACTGCTGCTTCTCCTCTTATTCCTTCTTTTGTTGAGGTGTAATTAAAATAAATGAAATTATAAATCTTAAGTGTTCAGTCTCATGAATATATTGGTGTTCTAGGGCTGCCATAATAAATATTGCAGACTGGATGGCTTAAAAAACAGGCATTTATTTTCTCACAGTTAGTGAAGCTAGAAGTCCAAGATCAATGTGTTGGCAGATTTGGTTTCTTCTGAGGCCTCGCTCCTTGGCTTATAGATGGCTACCTTCTTCTAGTGTCTTCACATGGTTTTTCTGTGTGCATATCTGTGTCATAATTTTCTTTTAGGGACGCCAATCATGTCATATGTAAGACCTACCATAATGAACTAATTTAAACTTCATTACCTCCTTAAAGGACTTATCTCCAAATTCAGTCATATTCTTCTAAGATAAAAGAGTTATAACATCAACATATGACTCTTGATGGGCACAATTTAGCCCATAAATATGTATTTTGACAATTGTATCCATCTGAGTAACAAACATGAAATCAATATGCAGATTTCCATCACCCCAAAAAGTCTCCTGGTACCCATTTCCAATCAAAACCCAGAACAACTACCATAGACTATTCTAACTTCTAATACTGTAGATTAGTTTTGCCTATTCTTTAACTTCACATAAATGGAATTAAACAGTATATACTCTTTTGAGTCTGGTTTTTCATCGTATTAAATCTTTTATCACATTACAATTTTCTTCATTGTCTTCACTGCTGTTTGTTGCCTTTAAATTTTTTTTTTCTTTTTCAGATTGCACTATTTTCCTGGAACACACCTTTCATTAACTTCCTGTTAAGGAAAACACAAATAGATATCTTGGAAACCATGTGTATCTGAAATATTCCTATACTGTCCGTAGCATATATTCTTATACTTGTGTTATCCTTATGCTTGCTTATTTGACTAGACATAAAATTCTAGACTTAAAATCCTAGATTAGAATTTTATAAGTAGTGTTCTATTGTTTTCTACTATTGAGTGTTATTGAGAAATCTCATGCCATTCTTACTGCTGATCATGTTTTATGTGACCTGCTTTTTCCCCTCCATTCTGGAAACTTGTGGATCCCCGCCCCACACCCCATAAGGCTCTAGTATTTTACAGTAATGTGCCTTGAAATGGATCTGTTTTGCATTTATTTCGTTTAATATTCCACAATCTTTTTCAGACTGGAGTCTCAAGTATTCAGTTTTGTAAAGTTGTATTAGGAAAGGGGTAATTTTATCATTTTTGCTAATTTTCTACCTTTTATTTTTCCTGCTTTTTAATTCTCTCATATTATCACGGGTGTTGGAAATTGAGAACCAAATCTCTAATTTGTTATCTTTTCTCTCCCATTTCATGTGATAATGTATTCCCACTGAATTTTTTCTTTTAATTCATCTTCCAACTTATCTATTGAATTTTTAATTTGTGCAATCAAATTATATTTGTAATAAGTTTTTAAAAATATTTCAATATTCTCGTGTTTTTATCCTGTTGATGGATGGATTATCATTTCTTAGATTACCAGGGTATTAATGACATCTTTTTGGATTTCATTCTTTGCATTACTGATGTTTCCTTCAGGTGCTATTATCTTCTTATGTATTATTTTTTCTACTTTCCTTTATGCTAAGGGCCTTCTTTGATGTCTGGTAGTCTTAAATTGTCAGTTTACATTAAAATGAAGTATGAAAAAGCTGATTTTAAACTACATATTTTAGCACTTGAGTGGGACTTATTGAGTACTGAAATGGGAGAGTTCCTTGACCACCTTCGCAGGATGTGCGACATCGTTGTGGCTTGTCTGTTTGGCTGCTGCACCCTCAAGCCCCTTATGGTACAGGGAGCATGCAGACAGGCAGGAGCTGGGGTGAGCACTTTTGGTCTCTGGGTCCACGGTAGCATGTAGGAGTGGGTGTCTGTGACTCCCAACGCCCCAGTGGGTGTGCTACTGTGCTCTTTCAGCTCTGCCATCTGCAGACAGCTTAAGTGTTAACCAGTTCAGTGCCCTCTGGGTACCCAGGTTCTTGTCCAGCATCTAGGAAGAAGCAGGTCACATGAACAAATTGAAGGATGGTAAATGTGAGGGATTTTATTGCCAGATGGAGGTGGCTCTCAGCGGGATGCATGGGGAGCTAGAAAGGGGATGGAGTGGGAAGATGATCTTCTCCTGGAGTTTGGTCATCCCACGGCTGATCTCCTACCTGACCATCCCCAGCTGAACTCCTCTCGATGTTCAGATGCTCCTTCTCTTCTTTTCTTCTCTGCCACACTGCTCTTCTATTCTGCTCTTCTGCTCGTTTCCTCATTTGCTTGTGGAGCCTGGGGTTTGGGGTTAATATGGGTACAAGACAGGGGGATGCGGCAGGCCAAAAGGCAACATTTGGGTGTGAAAACAGGAATGACTGTTCCCATTTAGGGCTGTGAGTTTCCAGGCTTGAGGGTGGGGCCTTTTGCCAGAGATCCACCTTCTTCTACCCAGTATTTCCCTGTCTCCTGTCCATATCAGTAGTAGCCTCATTGTTGGGGAATTGATCAGGGATATGACTGTTTTTTTTTTTTTCTCTAGGGCAAAGATAATAACTTTCTCTAGAGAGGATTATCTGATATTCTACCCAAGAAGCATATACCTGTTTGCCATTGCTCTAGGTATCAAATGAAGGAAGAAGACATGGGTAGCTCACATCTTTGATTTACTTACCCTTGCCTACATCCCTGTTCTCTCCTGTGTTTAATATCTCTGAATCTTTGGCCTCTGAGTTGAATATCCCCAGAGGATAAAGCTACCAACACCTCCAAGGTCAGGGAGGGTTAGTAGCCCGGTTTTACTGGGTATGGGTAGAAACCTGATCTGAATGACTTTCAGTCCTTCCCCTCTTTCAACACTATGCTTGGAAGTTCTAACTTCCAAGTTATATAAGCAGGAACAATGTCCAGGCATCCCTGACTTTTGTTGTGCTTTTCATTGCCTTGATTTTTCATTACTGTCTCTTAAGAAGGTATTTAGTTTTCAGGCTCTCTTCTTTGGCTCAGTCACCCTATGATATGGTTTGGCTGTGTCCTCACCTAAATCTCATCTTGAATTGTAGCTCCCGTAATTCCTACCTGTCATGGGAGGGATCCGTTGGGAGGTAACTGAATCATGGGGGCAGGTCTTTCCTGTGCTGTTCTCATGATAGTAAATAAGGCTCACGAGATCTGATGGTTTTGTAAAGGGGAGTTCCCCTACACACGTTCCCTTGCCTGCTGCCATGTAAGACATGTCTTTGCTCCTCCTTTGCCCTCTGCCATGATTGTGAGGCTTCTCAGCTATGTGGACCTGTGAGTTCATTCAACCTTTTTCTTTATAAATTACCCCATCTTGAGTATGTCTTTAATTAGCAGTGTGAGAACAGACTAATCCACCATATCTCCCTCCAATTTGCACCTTCCAAATATCAGTTGACATCTCTCATGCAATATAGACGTATTCTCTATTGTTTTATGGTTTATACCATTTAGAATATTTTACTGTCATTTTAGCAGCATATGCAAAGGAGAGGTGATAATGCATTCAATCAATCAAAGGAATTGTGTATTTTTGTTAAAACCAGACAAATAAGAATGCTGTCAGATTGTAAGAATGAATTTAATTTGTCTTTAAGTGGCAATCGCTAACACTTCTTGCTTCTCTGCTTTCTTCACACTTATGTTTGGGTTACTTGTTTGACCCTGTCCCGTTGTCCTTTCTTTCTTCAATGTTTTAATTTACATCTATTATTTTACAGAGTATCAAAGTTAGCTGGCTGCCTCCTCCATCAGGAACACAAAATGGATTTATTACCGGCTATAAAATTCGACACAGAAAGACGACCCGCAGGGGTGAGATGGAAACACTGGAGCCAAACAACCTCTGGTACCTATTCACAGGTCAGTGTTCACATGGTGTAGTCTTGCAAGGTTTTGATGAATTAAATGCTTTAGGAATAAAATATAGTCTCACTCCAAAGGAACATTGATTTTCTTCTTGGCATCCTGGCAGGTGACATCTATTGGCTGGAACAAGAACAACCTTTATATTTTTAACTTTACATTCTCTATAATGTTTTCACTATATATTTCTCTCTGGATCATCATCTTAATACATGTATCATAAAATTTTTATTCATACTAGTTTCTCAGCATTGCTGATTCAACAAAAGCATCTGTTATCTAAAAACTTAACATTTTAACCAATAACTTTTAAAAGTCATCTAATGAAATTGTTCCAATTTCAATCACTTTGATTCCCCTCTACCAATATTCAGGGGTGAGAATGGGTTGAAAACTGAAGAAAAGGGTGGATTGTAAAATAAAGAGAGAGATTATTCTACTTTCTGCTAAAATAAAGTAAATTCACTTATGCAGCCATATTGATAGAATTCAGAGTAGATCAAATTTCTCTATGAAAACTGGACCCAGTTTGCATGTAAAGAATATATTTTTTTAAATTTTATAAAATAATCATGTATTTAATAACTACAACCTTTAATTCACAACAGCTCAGGTTCCTAGAAAACAGAATGAAGCAAGGCTTTCAAGGTAGTACCTTTAAAGTTATAAGTTCAGGAAAACAAGAAGGAGAGAACAAGGAAAGCGATCCAGGGAAGAAGAGAAAACAGATAATGGTGGTACATTATCCATCTGTGGTGGCCACAACTTCGGGGCACACACAGCACTTGCTAGGTCTCCTGGGTGTCTCTTGAGAAGCCACATGAACTATCTCACAGTCCATGGATAGAAGGTGTGAGCAGTTGCTCTCTTGTTTCTCACTGGTTGAGTTCACCAACAGCTTACTGATTACTTTGCACCTCCCAGGCAGTCCCCTGTGAAGCCAGAGCTTCTGATGACTCTGCAGACACATAGGTGTCTTTTTGTCAATCAGCATTTTATGTGATGGTGGCTTGGCCTAGGGTATGATCAGAACTCAGGGCTTTTCAAACCTAGGAATATCTTGAGCTACTGCCAGAAACTTGGCAAGCAAAGCATATAGAGTGGCTCATGACACAGCTGGGTAGATGAAGTTGAGTGACTCTGAAGTGGCACATAAACTGGGTCAGGACAACATACAAACCATAAAGCACATGACTTACAATTTATAGATGAGGTAAACTACCATTGCAAGTGAAAAAAAGAAAGTAATCCCTTATGTATTCCTTTTCTCTACACCAGATACTCAGCGAATTTCCATTTGAAATCATGACTCACACACATTATAAGCTTCTTGTTCAGCCTGCAATCACAGACTTGAAAGTAACTTGTTTATTTATTTTTTCTTCTTTTCTCTCAGGTTGTCTTTTATGCGTATATAATTTTAGCATAATGGCCAGAGCACTTCCGAAGTAGATTGCCAAAAATCATGTTTTAAATATGGACAAAATCTCTGAGGCAGGGAATGGTTGAATCTAACAGAAAGTTGTGACATTTACCATATCATTTTAAAAGATTTTGAAAAGCCAATATCCTATGTTTTTTTCCCCTGACAAAATAATGGGGAAGATGGTAAAAATAAAGTGAGGAACATGTGTTCATTAGGATATTTGGTACAATATGACTTTTACTTTAAGAGAAATCACCAAAATTGAAAAATCTTGCTAAAAATATTTTAGTATGGATTCTAAGATTTTATATTAGAGCAGAAGAGACACTAAGGATAATTTAATCCAAGCTCTTCCAGACATAGAGATTTGAAGCCTCAAAACTTTATCATCATTGCTTTTGCTTCTCAAATGATAAACGTTGAGAATATAAAATTAATTTCTTACTATAAAATAATTAACTAAAGGATGAATATTGCAATAAAAAAGCTAATGATTGGATGTTCAATTCACAGAACTATATGCAGCCAATAAAAATGATAAAATGTTCAATCTCATTAGCAAATAGAGAAATGCAAATTAAAATAAAAATAAGTTAGCATTTTCTTTTGATTAAAGTAATAAAGATAAAAATAAATGAGGGCATCCCATTCTGGAAAGCATATGAGAAATGTAAACTCTCACATACTGCTTGTGGGATAGAAAATGTCTATAACCCTTCTGGAAAGCAATGTGTGTGTATATATATGTGTATATATACATATATATGTATATATATATATATACATATATATGTATATATGTGTGTATTTTATACAGAGGATATACGTGTGGATGTGGATGTATGTCTGTACGTATAATTTTCTTTTCATAAAGATATGACCCAGGTTTCCAAATTCTAAGAGTTTATCCTAGGAAGCAATCATATTTTTGCAAAGTTTGTAGCTAGATGCATATTGTCATATTATTTTAATAGCAAACAGTGTTTTTAAAAACCTAAATATCCAACTATAGGAAGTTACCTAGAAAATTCAGACACAGTTGTATCTTGGAATACTATATGTCTAATTTAAATGAAATAGTGTAAAAATGTTAAATCTATGTAAATTATGATTATTTAAATATAGTAAGCAAATACCCCAGTTTTAAGTCAGTATTAGTACAAGAGCTTGTATTTATTAAAAAAAGCATTCACATAAAAATATTTAGAATAATATATATCCCAAATTGTTGATCATGAATATTGCATACTTTGTAACAACAATATGTTATGTATTTTTAATTGCATATGCAAAATGAAAAATGATAAGTTAAAAATATTACAATTTTTGCTTTCAAAAATTGAAGATTTCTTCCCACTAATGCTAACTCAATATCATCTGAATGGCTTAGAAAACAGTGGTCCAGAAAACAAATGAAGAATAGTAGCCTCACGGCCAATAGAATTTGCTAGCATTAATTGCTTAGTCCTTGTGAGTTACTTTGGCAAATGGAAGTTAACACATTCAGTTTAGTATTTTCAAACCAAGATTCTGACTCCCTAAATAACACAACATTTAGGACTTTCCCTCTGTTTAAGGTAAAATCATTGAAAAAACGCAGAGCAGCAACTATTAGCCTTCTCACCGGCAGAAACCCAAAACAAAATACCACGAATTTCATAACTTGAAAGAATAGACATTTATTCTCACAGTTCAGGAGGCCAGAAGTCTGACTCAAGGTGTTGGCAGGTTCAGCTCCTTCTGTAGGCTCTGAGGAAGAACCCATCCCACAACTTTCTCCTAACTGCTGGGGTTACCGGCAGTACCTGGTCTTCCTTGGCTTGTAGATGCATTGCTCTAATCTCTGCCTCCATCTTTTTATACTTTCCTCTCTGTGTTCTCTCCTCTTCCTTTTTTATTTGTTTTGTTTTTTTGAGACAGGGTTTTGCTCTCTTACCCAGGCTGGAGTACCGTGACATGATCATAGTTTACTGCAGACTTGACCTTCTGGGCTCAAGTGATCCCCCTGCCTTGGCCTACCGAGCAGCTGGGACTACAGGTGTGTTTCACCACACCCAGCTGATTTTTTAAATTTTTCGTAGAGACAAGGTCTTGCTTTGTTGCCCAGGCTGATCTCAAACTCCTGGCCTCAAGTCATTCTCCCTCCACGGCCTCCCAAAGTGCTAGGATTATAGGCATAAGACACTGCCTGGCCTCTCTTCTTTTCCAATTAGGACGTTAGAGATAGAGCCCACTTGAAATCCAGGATGACTTCATCTTGGGATCATCAACTAATTATAACTGTAAAGACACTATTTCCAAATAAGGTCACATGCTGATCCTTCAGACATGCATGAATTCTCAGGGGATACCATTCAAACTACTATAGACTCCTTTTTTAATTTTTCCTCTCAAGGACAATCATTTTGAGTTGTATCTTCTAATAAACTTTACTTATTCAAAAATAAATAATTCAGTACTACATTTTCATTCATCTAAAATACGTGTGACAGTTAGAGCTTCTAATCAGCATGAGGTAACCCATCACCACTCTGGTTTATTATCATTTCAGCCAAAAGCAAAGTGAGATGAATTAATTAGTTATTAGGAACAGCTCACAAATGCCCATTTGCATCTTTATAGAGCTGTAAGAATTTGGATGCAAAATGTGTAGGCTTTATTCATATTGTTACATCTTGATTTCATGAGTTATAATAAAGCATTTAGGAATGCAAACAAAATATGAGCAGTTATATGTGCAACTATGCCTGAGATTTACTGCAAACATATATATATATACTCTTTCTAAATTTGAACTGAAGCAATAAAAAGAGTTAATGAACAGCATCATATACTTACAATTTTTTTTGAATAGTTTTGGAAAATCCTTCCCTCCTCTCTCCTGCTCTGTGACTGGGCTACAGAAACACCTGTTGCATTGCTAGACATTGTGGGAATATATGTCTTCAATGCTACAAAACATTAAGAAACCAGGGAGCGCTACACACTGGTAGATTGGCTGTGGTTTAGACATGTCCCCAGGATATATCTAGCAACTTGTACACTTTGTTGTAAGCAAAAGCAATTGATTTTCCATATAAATCTATAGCACTATAAAATGTAAAGGATTTGATCCTATGATTTTAATGCCTATAAGATACATGGATTTATTGATTTGGTTGTTTAAAAAAGTGGAAATTTCAGAATGCTCCATTTGTATGTTATAAATATCCAGGTGCAGATACTCAAACATTTGCTTTTTTACAATCTTCTATTTGTTAGACAGGTGTTTTTTGTGTGTATGTGTTTTTTTAATGAGAATAATGAGACATCTGCAAAAACAAAGTAATTCAGAGTTATAACAAGAATTGAAATCGCTATCAGGTTTTTTGTGAGAACCCACATCAACTAAATTTTAAAACGTTTTTAATTTTTGACTGCTCTTCAGGGAAGGTTGAATTGAATTTAAGGGTTTTCTTGTGTTTCATGGTCAATATATAATAAACATAATAAAGATGCATTGATAGTTTATGGACTGAAAAATTGAAATAATAGCATAGCAATTTTATAACAGGGCTAACATTGGGGAAATTGTGTTGTTTGAATAATATGCCATCTCTTACTAGAAGGTCTAAAAATTAGAAATAGAACATAAGAATTACAGAGCTTGAGGACACTTAGCATTCAGGATAGAAACCTGCAGAGATAATCAACTTTCAACAACTGAATTTTTTACGGCGACGAAAAGCATTGCTAGTTACACCATACTTCCTTTACAATAAAGGTATAGTTAGAAGCATCTAGGACACACACACACACACACATTGAGATTGAACTTTATGATCCTGACAAACATAGCAGGAAACACAGAATTCGTCTCATCCAAACTGGTTTTGTTTTATCTATTTTATTTTATTTATTTATTTTTTGAGATGGAGTTTCACTCTTATTGCCCAGGCTGGAGTGCAATGGTACAATCTCGGCTCACTGCAACCTCTGCCTCCCGGGTTCAAGTGATTCTCCTGCCTCAGCCTCACCAGTAGCTGGGATTACAGGCATGCACCACCACACCTGGCTAATTTGTTTGTATTTTTAGTAGAGACGGGGTTTCGCAATGTTGGCCAGGCTGGTCTCGAACTCCTGACCTCAGGTGATCCCCTCTCCTTGGCCTCCCAAAGTGCTGAGATTACAGGCGTGAGCCACTGTGCCTGGCCAAACTGCTTATTTTACAGAAGAAATAACTGAGGTCTGGAGGGTGACATGGCTAAGATCCTCCACTAGTTAAGGAGATGATCCCAGGTGAATTGTGTGTTGTCCAACTCCTCATTATGTGCTCCTTTCACTATGCATGTTGTCATCTTTAGTTCACTTTATTGTGAGTGACTAAGGCTGTTACATAACTTTGTAAAAGATAATTAACATTAAAAACAATGTTTAACATTTACAACAATAATAGCCATATTATTACTTACTGAACTCAAACCATTCACTATGCTAAAAGCTATGTATGTATTTTCCATTTTAATCTTTATGACAGTTTTTATTTATGTATCCCCAATTTATGGATGAGGGCATGGAAGTAAACAAAGAGGCCTGGTTTTTCATGGTCAACCATCTAATAAGTAATGATACTGCCTGAATAGAAAACCTATATTCTTACCTCTTAAACCGTAAATAATGTGTTTCTCACCATAGGCGATGCATTCGTGATTGTATCAGTATTAAAAGGAATAGGAGAAAAACACAAGGATGGAAAAAGATGTCTATTGGACAATAAAACTTAAAGATTACCATACAGCGGGCCGGGCGTGGTGGCTCATGCCTGTAATCCCAGCACTTTGGGAGGCCGAGGCAGGCGGATCACGAGGTCAAGAGATCAAGACCATCCTGTCTAACACGGTGAAACCCTGTCTCTGCTAAAAATACAAAAAAAAAAAAAAAAAAAAAAATTAAGACGGGTGTTGTGGTAGGTGTCTGTAGTCCCAGCTACTCAGGAGGCTGAGGTAGGAGAATGGCATGAATCCGGGAGGCGGAGCTTGCAGTGAGCCGAGATTGCGCCACTGCACTACAGCCTGGGCGACAGAGCGAGACTCCATCTCAAAAAAACAAAACAAAACAAAAAAAGATTACCATACAGCTAGAGGAGCTGACTAACTCTAGAACAGATTAAATAAAAGCTTTCCTGGCCAAATTATTTAAATTTTTAAAAATATTCCTATTATTCCAGTTCAGGAACTAGATCTAAGATAACAGCTTTTCAAAATATACATACAAAAAAAGGCTTTTAATTGGCCCGGCGCGGTAGCTTAAGCCTGAATCCCAGCACTTTGGGAGGCCGAGGCAGGAAGATCAGGAGGTCAGGAGATCGAGAAACCCCATCTTTACTAAAAATACAAAAAATTAGCCGGGCGTGGTGGCAGGCGCCTGTAGTCCCAGCTACTCGGGAGGCTGAGGCAGGAGAATGGCGTGAACCTGCGAGGCGGAGCTTGCAGTGAGCCAAGATTCTGCCACTGCACTCCAGCCTGGGCAACAGAGCAAGACTCTGTCTCAAAAAAAAAAAAAAAGCTTTTCATTACAGACTGGCTTCTCTTTACTCCACCTCCAGTGAAAGAGAGAGAGGAAGGGAAGAGGAGGGGATGGGAGGGGAGGGAAGGGAGGAGGGAGTGGGGAGAGGAAGGGAGGAGGAAGGGAGGAAGGAGGGAGGAGGGAAGGGAGGAGGGAGTGGGGAGATGAAGGGAGGAGGGAGGGAGGAAGGTAGGGAGGAAGAAAGGAAGGGAAGAAGGAGGGAAGGGAAGAAGGTAGGGAAGGGAAGAAGGAAGGGAAGGGAAGAAGGAAGGGAGGGAAAGGAAGAAGGAAGGAAAGGAAGAGAAGAAGGAGGGAAGGAAAGAAGGAAGGGAAGGCAAGAAGGAGGGAAGGGAAGGGAGGGAAGGAAAGAAAGCAACATTGAAAGATCTTCTGATATCAGCTATCAGAGTTGGGGCCCCCAAAAGTTGCTTGGTGGTGGTTATTGTTGGTATAACTCTGGAAGATAACTCTTTTTTCTAATAGGGTATATTCATTTATTTATTTATTTATTTATTTATTATTTATTTATTATTTTTATTTTGAAGACAGAGTCTCGCTCTATGGCCCAGGGTTGAGTGCAGTGGCACGATCTCGGCTCATTGCAACCTCCGTGTCCCGGGTACAAGTGATTCTCCCACCTCAGCCTCCTGAATAGCTGGGATTACAGACGTGCGCCACCACGCCAGGCTAATTTTTGTATTTTTAGTAGAAACGGGGTTTCACCATGTTGGCAAGGCTGGTCTGGAACTCCCGACCTCAAGTGATTCGCCTGCCTCGGCCTCCCAA
Organism: Pongo pygmaeus; assembly: GCF_028885625.2. Lineage (NCBI taxonomy): Eukaryota > Metazoa > Chordata > Mammalia > Primates > Hominidae > Pongo > Pongo pygmaeus. The sequence continues at coordinate 68,202,553 of NC_072390.2, forward strand.
AGTGCTGGGATTACAGGCTTGAGCCACCGCTCCCGGTGGCATTTCTAAGCAAGAGAACAAATTAACTCTTCTTGAGGCTGAATTTTGGATATTACTGATTTGTTAGCTTGATCCACTGTCAAAAATAATAGAACCATCAATTTTAACCTCCCTACCTGCCTATTATTCAAGTCTGATGTAATGATCATAAACAGATATTTCTTCCATGCCTGCATAGTGCTTTACATTTGTTGCCAATGTCTTTCTTGGGTTCTAGCATAGGGCATGTGGGCCTTTGAAGGTGCCCAGCAAGAAAGAACAGAGCCAAGATTCTTTACCCAAGGATAGTCCAAGTTTTAATTAAAACACCATAATACCTTAGCTTAATTTCTCTGAGCCTTATTATCCATGTCTCTAAAATGGGACCAATCATGTAGTCTGTGCCAAGATCGCAGGGTATTTGAAAAATCAAGAAAGTAACCTGGAAATCACTGTACCAATGTCAGTTATCACTACATCTATGAAACGCTTGATTTTATAAATCACTTTTACAAGCAATTTTGCATTTGGCCCTCACAAGAAACACTATAAAGTGGAAGCATGTATTATTACTTAATCACTTTAGATAGGAAATAGCTATTAAAAGAGCCTCCAGTACATCTAAAATTTTCCCAAACAAATCACAGCATAGAAGTAGGGCCACCTGAAACCTGGAATTCTAAAGGTAATGTCCAGACTGCTTCTCTGAAAAGCCAAAATTTCTGCTTCTGCTTTATATCATGCACTTACTTGGGTATAAAAAAGGATCACAAGTTTAATTTTCTTGATAAAAGTTTGATACAAAAGGTACTGAATTTAGAATCCAAAGTCTTGGATAAACACATTTTATAGGAGAAACTTAATTAGTTTTTATCCCACTAGGATAAAACTAGTGCAGTCTATCTGTAAGTGATACTATGGTAAATCAGATTCAGTGCAATCTAAGGAAGAACTTTTCTAAAAAGCAAAACTTGAAAGTGAGTTATCTCCATTGGTGAATTTCTCATCCAATACAAGTATTCCTGCTTTATTTACAGGGACACTTTGTTAGATATTCAGCATTATATGAGCCATTTGATGAGATATTACTTAAGATTTTCTTTAATAATGGGATTCTATACATATTTAAATTTTTTTATACTTTACCTAGCTTTTTTAGGTGTTTGTAGTTAGATTCCACAGCCCAGCAAAGTCGAAGGTGTTTTAAAGATAAAATATAATACTTCAAAGACATTTGGCAGGATTTTCAGAGTGACCTGAGGCACTGATCTCTACAGGATGCTAAAACTTCACTGCAGATGTAATAGAAAGGAAGATATGAAGAGCTCCCCTACTGTATATGGTTGCAAGGGATACTCTGATAAACAGTTTGGCCTGGCCAGGTGAGACCCCTTTGGGGAAATACTTACAATACACTAGATGGCCTCTAAACTGCTTTATTTTTATTATTATTGTAATTTAAGTTCTGGAATACATGTGCAGAAAGTACAGATTTGTTACATAGGTATACACGTGCCATGGTGGTTTGCTGCACCCATTAACCCGTCATCTACATTAGGTATTTCTCCTAAAGCTATCCCTCCCCTAGCCCCCCACTCCCTGACGGGCCCTGGTATATGATGTTCCCCTCCTTGTGTTGATGTGTTCTCATTGTTCAACTCCCACTTATGAGTGAGAACATGTGGTGTTTGGTTTTCTCTTCCTGTGTTAGTTCACTGAAAATTATAGTTTCCAGCTTCATCCATGTCCCTGCAAAGGACATGAACCCATCCTTTTTTTACAGCTGCGTAGTATCCCATGATGTATATGTGCCACATTTTCTTTATCCAGTCTATCATTGATGGGCATTTGCATTGGTTCCAAGTCTTGGCTATTGTGAATAGTGCTGCAATAAACATACACGTGCATGTGTCTTTATAGTAGAATGATTTATAATCCTTTGGGTATGGGTATGTACCCAGTAATGGGATTGCTGGGTCAAATGGTATTTCTGATTCTAGATCGTTGAGGAATCGCCACACTGTCTTCCATAATGGTTGTACTAATTTACACTCCCACCAACAGTGTAAAAGCATTCCTATATCTCCACATCCTCTCCAGCATCTGTTGTTTCCTGACTTTTTAATGATCACCATTCTAACTGACATGAGATGGTATCTCATTGTGGTTTTGATTAGCATTTCTCTAATGATCAGTGATGATCATTTTTGCATTTATTTTTGGCCGCATAAATGTCTTCTTTTGTAGTAGTATTGTCTGTTCATATCCATCGCCCACTTTTTGATGGGAATGTTTGTTTTTTCTTGTAAATTTCTTTAAGTTCCTTGTAGATTCTGGATATTAGCCCTTTGTCAGATTGATAGATTAAAAAAAATTTTCTCCCATTCTGTAGGTTACCTGTTCACTCTGATAATACTTTCTTTTGCTGTGCAGAAGCTCTTTAGTTTAATTAAATCCCATTTGTCAATTTTGGCTTTTGTCACCATTGCTTTTGGTGTTTTAGTCATAAAGTCTTTGGCCATGCCTATGTCCTAGGTTTTCTTCTAGGGTTTTTATGGTTTTAGGTCTTACATTTAAGTCTTTAATCCATCTTGAGTTAATTTTCATATAAGGTGTAAGGAAGGGGTCTAGTTTCAGTTTTCTGCATATGGCTAGCCAGTTTTCCCAACATCACTTATTAAATAGAGAATCCTTTCCCCATTGCTTGTTTTTCTCTAGTTGTCAAAGACCAGGTGATTGTAGATGTGTGGTGTTATTTTTGAGGCCTCCATTCTGTTTCTTTGCTCTACATATCTGTTTCGGTACCAGTATCATGCTGTTTTGTTTACTGTAGCTTATAGTATAGATTGAAGTCAGGTAGGCTGATGCCTCCAGCTTCGTTCTTTCTGCTTAGGATTATCTTGGCTATGTGGGCTCTTTTTTGAATTCATATGAAATTTAAAGTAGTTTTTTTTCTAATTCTGTGAAGAAAGTCATTGGTAGCTTGATGGGAATAGCATTGAATCTATAAATTACTTTTGGCAGTATGGCTATTTTCGTGATACTGATTCTTCCTATCCATGAGCATGGAATGTTTTTCCATTTGTTTGTGTCCTTATTTCCTTGAGCAATGGTTTGTAGTTCTCCTTGAAGACGTTCTTCACATCCCTTGTAAGTTGTATTCCTAGGTATTTTATTCTCTTTGTAGCAATTTTGAATGGGAGTTCACTTATGATTAGGCTATTATGGGTGTGTAGGAATGCTTATGATTTTTGCACATTGATTTTGTATCCTGAGACTTTGCTGATGTTGCTTAACAGCTTAAGGAAATTTTGGGCTGAGATGATGGGGTTTTCTAAATATGCAGTTAGGTCATCTGCAAACAGAGACCATTTGACTTCCTTTCTTTGTATTTGAATACCCTTTATTTCTTTCTCTTGCCTGATTGCCCTGGCTGGAATTTCCAATACTATTTTGAACAGGAATGGTGAGAGAGGGCATCCTTGTCTTGAGATGGCTTTGAAAGGGAATGCTTCCAGCTTTTGCCCATGCAGTATATTGGCTGTGTGTCTGTCATAAGTAGCTCATAGTATTTTGAGATACGTTCCATCAATACCTAGTTAACTGAGAGTTTTTACCATGAATGGGGTGTTGGATTTTATCAAAGGCCTTTTCTGCATCTATTGAGATAATCATGTGGTTTTTGTCTTTGGTTCTGTTTATGTGATGGATTATGTTCATTGATTTGCATATGTTGAACCAGCCTTGCATCTCAGGGATGAAGCCAACTTGATCATGGTGGAAAAGCTTTTTGATGTACTGCTGGATTCGGTTTGCCAGTATTTTATTGAGGATTTTCACACTGATGTTCATCAGGGATATTGGCTTGAAATTTACTTTTTTTGTCGTGTCTCTGCCAGGTTTTGGTATCAGGATGGTGCTGGCCTCATAAAGTGAGTTAGGAAGGAGTCCCACTTTTTCTGTTGTTTGGAATGGTTTCAGAAGGAATGGTGCCAGCTCATCGTTTTACCTGTGGTAGAATTCGCAATGAATCCATCTGGTGCCGGGCTTTTTTTGTTGGTAGGCTATTTCTGCCTCAATTTCAGAACTTGCTATTGGTCTATTCAGGGATTCGACTTCTTCCTGGTTTAGTCTTGCAGCGGGCAGGGGGCATATGTGTCCAGGAATTTACCCATTTCTTCTAGATTTTCTAGTTTATTTGCATAGAGGTGTTTACAGTATTCTCTGATGGTAGTTTGTATTTCTATGGGATCAGTGGTGATCTCCCCTGTATCTTTTTTTATTGTGTCTATTTGATTATTCTCTCCTTTCTTCTTTATTTGTGAGGCTAGTGGTCTATTTTGTTAATCTCTTCAAAAAACCACCTCCTGGTTTCATTGATTTTTTTGAAGGGTTTTTCGTGTCTCTATCTCCTTCAGTTCTGCTCTGATCTTAGTTATTTCTTGCATTCTGCTAGCTTTTGAATTTGTTTACTCTTGCTTCTCTAGTTCTTTTCATTGTGATATTAGGGTGTCGATTTTAGATCTTCCTGCTTTCTCCTGTGGGCATTTAATGCTATAAATTTCCCTCTAAACACTGCTTTAGCTGTGTCCCAGAGATTGTAGTATGTTGTGTCTTTGTTCTCATTGGTTTCAAAGAACTTATTTATTTCTGCCTTAATTTCTTTATTTACCCAGTAGTCGTTCAGGAGCAGGTTGTTCAGTTTCCATGTAGTGGTGCGGTTTTGAGTGAGTTTCTTAGTCCTGAGTTCTAATTTGATTGCACTGTGGTCTAAGAGACTATTTGTTATGATTTTCATTCTTTTGCATTTGCTGAGGAGTTTTTTTTACCTCCATTTATGTGGTCAATTTTAGAATAAGTGCAATGTGGTGCTAAGAAGAATGTATATTCTGTTGATTTGGGGTGGAGAGTTCTGTAGATGTCTGTTAGTTCCTCTTGGTACAGAGCTGAGTTCAAGTCCTGAATAGCCTTCTTAATTTTCTGTCTTGTTGATCTGTCTAATATTGATAGTGGGGTGTTAAAGTCTCCCACTATTACTGAGTGGGAGTCAAAGTATCTTTGTAGGTCCCTAAGAACTTGCTTTATGAATCTGGGTCCTCCTGTATTGGGTGCATATACATTTAGGATAGTTAGCTCTTCTTGTTTCATTGATCCCTTTACCATTATGTAATGCCCTTCTTTTTTTTTTTTTTTTTTTTTTTTTAATCTTTGAGAAAAGCAACCCCAAGATACATAATGGTCAGATTCACCGAGGTTGAAATGAAAGAAAAAATGTTAAGGGCAGCCAGAGAGAAAGGTTGGGTTATCCACAAAGGGAAGCCCATCAGACTAACAGCAGATCTCTCTACAGAAACACTACAAGTCAGAAAATAGTGGGGGCCAATATTCAACATTCTTAAGGAAAAGAATTGGCAACCCAGAATTTCATATCCAGCGAAACTAAGTTTCATAAGCAAAGAAGAAATAAAATCCTTTACAGACAAGCGAATGCTGAGAGATTTTGTCACCACCAGGCCTGCCTTACAAGAGCTCCTGAAGGAGGCACTAAATATGGAAAGGAAAAACTGGTACTAGCCGCTGCAAAAACATACCAAATTGTAAAGACCATTGACACCATGAAGAAACTGCATCAACTAATGGGCAAAATAACCAGCTAGCATCATAATGACAGGATCAAATTCACACATAACAATATTAACCTTTAATGTAAACAGGCTAAATGCCCCAATTAAAATATACAGACTGGCAAATTGGATAAAGACTCAAGACCCATCAGTGTGCTGTATTCAGGAGACCCATCTCACTTGCAGAGACACACTTAGGCTCAAAATAAAGGGCTGGAGGAATATTTACCAAGAAAATGGAAAGAAAGAAAAAAAAAAGCAGGGGTTGCATTCCTAATCTCTGATAAAACACACTTTAAACCGATAAAGATCTAAATTGCTTTCTAATGATAACTTCAAGTTGTTAGCAGACTTTGTTTTACTTAAAACAGGTATATAAGTCAGATTTCCACCAGAGGAAGAAAGAGCCAGCAGGAAATACATACTAAGAAAAGTATTGCAAGGAATTGGTTTAAGTGGTTATGATGGCCGGCCAGGCAATTCCAAAATCACTGGGCAGGCCATTAAGAGGGGCAGGCTAGAGCTCTCAAGCTAAGTCCACAGCCATGGCAGGGCAGAATTTCTGCCTCAGGGCAGCCTCAGTTCTGCACTTAAGGTCTTTTTTCTGATTGAATCTGGGCCATCCAAATAGACTTCGGCAGTATCTCTTAGTTAAAGTCAACTACATATGGACTTTAGTCCCATCGACAAAATACCTTCACAGCAATACCTCAATTAGTGTTGGATTGAATAACTGGGAGCTGTAGCCTACCTAAGTTGATACATATAACTGACCATCACAGAGGGTATTTCAAATCAATCACTGGAGACAGTATTGACATGATTGTTTATTCATTTTAAAGAAAAATGAAGTTAAACTTCTACATAACACAAGAGTACTTTGTTTTTTGTTTTTTGTTTTTTTGAGATGGAGTCTTGCTCTGTTGCCCAGGCTGGAGTGCAGTGGCGCGCGGTCTCTGCTCACTGCAAGCTCTGCCTCCCAGGTCCATGCCATTCTCCTGCCTCAGCCTCCCAAGTAGCTGGGACCACAGGTGCCTGCCACCACACCCGGCTAATTTTTTGTGTCTTTAGTAGAGACGGGATTTCACCGTGTTAGCCAAGAAGGTCTCAATCTCCTGACTTCATGATCCGCCCGCCTCGGCCTCCCAAAGTTCTGGGATTACAGGCATGAGCCACCGCGCCCGGCCAAGAGTACATTTTTGATGGATTAGAACTTTATTTTAAATAAGAGCATTATGAAAGTCATAAGCTGTTATGAGTAGGTAACCATTTCTTCTCAGGGTTCTCTCCCTATTAATTTTTTAATTTCCCAGAAAATCTCTGTAACCCCTCTGCCTCTGTAATCAACAACAGTGCCTATGAAATGGTGAAAAAGATGAACCAAAGTGAGCACGAGCCTACTTAAGGGATGACAAAGGCCTTATGTTCGAACCATCTCTTTGCCATCTTGTTGATGTGGTTGAATGCTGTATATTAACCTAATGTTTTCTTTATGTTAAGTTTTAGTTTTAGTGGATTTTTCAAGTGTTTTGTGTGTGCATCTTCCCTGCTTCAGGTACTATTGTGGGCCCTATGAATATACAATTAAAACCTGAATAATATTAATAACAAAGACAAGAGCACCAATGACAGTCTCAATATATGTCTTCATGGAGCTTCTAGTCTATTTTTTAAAATTAGAAGCTTCTTTAGAGGACAGAAATTTGTGTTATAGATATCATTATGTAGGTGAGTTTATCAAATGGTCTAATTGTACTGTCTATTGAAGGCACTGTTTGTTCCTTGACAATAACTAATCCTTTCTAACCATTATTTAAAATACCATCTCCTATTAGTAGTAAGTTTGAATTCCCCTTACTACTAAGTATTCATCTTCCTATGCAAAAAATCTTCAAATATGTAATTTTGTACATGAGCGTAATTTCTTTTATTATGCATTTTTTTTCTTGACACCAAATATTTGCACTATTTCAGATGAATGGGGGATAACAGTTACATTATTATCTTTATCAGGATTGTTTAATTCCTTGAGGTTTAAGAACTTGATCATTTAGTCTGAGCCTCAAAAATGTCCTATGATCTTTTCACAAATGTCATTTGTTTTACAATAATTTATCATGTTAATGAGCTACTTTCAGCTTTTTGTAAGAGGAAAGTCACTTACATCAAAAATTTTCATATATCAGATAAATGATCCATGTGGTCTCTCTAGTTTACCTATGTTCTCTGTGCATTTTGAAATAAGCCCTAATGTGATCGTTGTGCACGATATTATGCCAAAATCATCATAGGGATTGATTTTCTATATCTCTTGTGTGGAAGCTAATGCAAAACAAAATATTCTTGAAAGATGGTTTTAAGAGACAAAAGCCCTAATATTTTCTTCTGAAGTGCATTGTCTTTGGATTCTTGATTTTTGGCCTAAAGAAAACATAATCACAGACCTTGAATGAATGATGGAGACATAAATTTTTAGATTGACTGTTCTTGATTTATAGACATGGATCTTCTGAACAGTAAGGAAAAATGATCCATGCAATTTTTGATTATTTCTACATCATTTATATTTTATATTCTGCATCTGCCCTGAGGCTATTTACATGGACACATTTTTATAAACTGGAAAAAAACTCATAAGAATGTATAAAATTAATTTGATTTCTTGCTATGATATTTCCACCCTTTTAGTCAAAATAATCATTACCACGACAGTCACAAACAATGTAAAGCATGTCCACTATTGTTACAATTTTGCTGAAGCTTTTTGAAACCCAGGTAGGAACACTTGGTGCATAGTAACTTTCTTCCCCCCTGTGGAAAATTCTTTCATAGGACTGGAGAAAGGAAGTCAGTACAGTTTCCAGGTGTCAGCCATGACAGTCAATGGTACTGGACCACCTTCCAACTGGTATACTGCAGAGACTCCAGAGAATGATCTAGATGGTAAGACTTTTTCCCAGTTACTATCACTCTGATTATCTTCTTGTTATCTCAGCTTTAAAAGGTCTCTTAAAGAAGGAATGAACTCCAACTTTGGGGACGTTGATTCTTACTATATGTTCACATGCAAAACACAACAGGGAAACATTAGTGAATACATAGTCTTCAACAATGCCATGTAAATAGTGCTAGCCCATGAATGACATAGCATTGATTATGCAATAATCATGGTCCTCATAACAAGTTACTTGTTTTCAAGATCATCTGAAATAATATATTTTCTATTTATTTTGTTTTGAATAATTGACCTTAACCATTTCATTCACAAGAATTAGTGTAATTTATAATAGTAGTCATGAACTATAACTATATAATATAGCTTCTCTTGCTTTTTTATGAGGCTTTTGAAAAACATCTATATGTATTTTTTTACTTGCTTATGATATTATCATTACCTTTTCTTGATATAAAAGACAACCTACTTTGTTTGCTTAGCTGATAGTTGTCCTGAAACATTCATCAGTAGGATATTAGGATTCATATAAGATTTATATATTAATAAATTAAATATAAGCAGAATCCTCAAAATTAGCAAATGAGAAATTGCTCTGGAAATAAAAACATCATGACTAAAATTTTAAAATAAAATTTAAAAGGAATGGGTAATGAAGTGACAGCATAAAACATTAAATAATAAAGCAGAAATATATAGAATTAGAGTTAGAAATTTAAAAGGTAAGAATTCATAAAAATGAGAGGTCCTTGGAAAAGAAGTAAGATGATAAGTATTCTTAAAGCTAGGTAATCAAAACTAGTGTCAATTAAAGGTAAAGATAAACTCCTATGTATTGAAAATGTGACAGCACAAGATAATCGCCTATTATAGCTAACAATGAAATTCTCTTACTCCTTAACTGATACATCTGAAATTATTCCAGTAAAAATTAAGAGTAAAAACTTTATATTCCTTTCTTTTCCCTTCCGTTTTTTAATCTCTCTTTCCATGTCTTCCTCACTTTTACTCTTTTCCTAGTTCTTTTATTACTCTTTCTCATGTCATCCTTCCTCTTTCTTGAACTCCTCCATCTCATTCTCTTTCTCTTTCGTCTTCCTCTTTTTCTCTTTTTGAATACGTTACTGTCATTCATTATTTTTCTACAGCCACAAATTTGGTTTTACTAAAATAATTATGGTAGCATTAAACAATCAACAGTTGATATTTCCATAATAATGTTAATCCCTGCCATGTGACTGCATATTAATTCAAAGAATATTTATAGAAATCTTACTAAGCATCAGGCACCATGCTGAGCTTTGATACAATAATACATAAGAAACACTTAGTTATTTTCTCATGGAGCTTGGAGAATAGCAAAGAAAGACAGACATTTTAGCTGAGGTATATGAAGTTGCCATTGTTATAGTTAAAACCTGATTGGGTGCTTGAAAACTACAGTTCATCTTAGGATGGGTGGATGGGTGGATGGATGGATAGATGGATGGATGGATGGTCGGATGGTTGGAAGATTGGAAGGTTGGATAGATGGATGGATGTATGGATAGATAGACCAGTAGGCAAACAGACAGACTTGCATTTAAATTGAGACCTGAAGGATGAATAAGAATTAGGTATGCAAAAATACATTGACGATTGAGGGGAAGGAATAGAGAGTAAGGTAAGTGTGGTTTTTAAAGTCAAGACAATGATGCTGTTTGGGGACTGAAAAAGGCCATCAAGAATGAAACACAGAGTTGGCATATGATGAGGTTTGTAAGATAAGCAGGTTCTAAATCTGACAAGACAAAGTTAAGAATGTTAAACATTATCTAAGGATGTCTAAGTCAATAACTTACTTTGATTTAAGCAAGTCATCAAAGGTTGATTTAAAAAATAGTGAATTAATTAGAATTGCATTTTGTAGAGATTACTCTGGCTGAAGCATGCACACACAAGAAAGTATTCTAAGTAGGCAAACCCAGGCAGTGACTTTAAGACAACCCTAGAGGTAATATAGGAGTTTACAAAAAAATAACTTGAGGCTTAGAGATATTATTTAACTTGTCTTTGGTTATATAATTGAAAAGTTGTGGAGCTACAAAAAGTCACATTTCACAGAGTTCATACCCATCACTAGTAGCTTAGAAAACTTTCATTCATGTGTTTATTCAACATACATTTCTTATTAAAGGTCTACATATGCAAGATATTACCTTAGGTACTAGAGATAAAACAATAAATAAAGTCCCTACACCCAAGGAGTATAAGTTATATTCAGATGGAGGTAGATAGTGATAGGTGCTCTGAAGAAAAGGAAGCATGGTAGAGGGGATAGCAAGGACTAGAAACTACTGCTTTATATAAGGAGCTGAGAAAATCTTTCTGTTTAGATGAAATATGAACCCAGACTTTAAGGAAGTGAAGGGGAAGCCATGCGAATAGGTCAGACTAGAGCCCTCCAAGTAGAAGAAAAAGCAAGAACAGTCATCCTGAATAGAGCCTAACTGGTGATTGAGATATATATGGCAAGAAGGATGCCAAAGTCATGAGGTTATAATTTATCTTACGTAAAAAATGAAAGAGTGGTCACAATAAACTATATAAATAGTTATTTTTTTCTATTTTAACTTATTTACCTAAGAATTAAGCTTTAAATGTTATAGATTTATGTTTTATCCTTTCATCTACCCTTATGAAGTATACATTATTAGCCTTACTTTATAGGAGACTAAGTTAAGCTATGAAAATTTAACTAACTTAATCAAGTAGTCAGCTAGCAACTGTGGAGCTCAAAACTAGGTTTTGAGGCCAAGGCAGGTGGATCACTTGAGGTAAGGAGTTCAAGACCAGCCTGGCCAACGTGGTGAAACCCCGTCTCTACTAAAAATACAAGAATTAGCTGGGCGTGGTGATGCACACCTGTAATTCCTGCTACTCAGGAGGCTGAGGTAGGAGAATTGCTTGAACCCGGGAGGCAGAGGTAGCAGTGAGCTGAGATTGTGCCACTACACTCTGGCCTGGAAGACAGAGCGAGCAAGACTCCATCTCAAAAAAAAAAGTTTTTATGCATTGAGGTCCAGTGTAGGTGATCAGAGAAAAGCCTCCACTAATCCCGTAGAAATGACTTGATGACCATAAACACAGTGATTCAAGGCAAACAAACGATTCTAAGAAGTGAGATCATATCACTTACCCAAACCTAAGGGGTTATATCTCTTACTGGAAGGAGAGAAAATAAATGAAGCAGAGGCGCTAAAGGTCTTACAAAATATCCAGAATGAAACAGACTCTCTACTTGACTTATGTGCTCTTTTTCCTGGCTCTGAATGAGTCACAACTTAAGTAGAACCAAAATATAAAGTCACCACTTATTAGAAGACAAAAAATTTTTCATTTAACTCCATGTTTTTCATATCAATGCAGTCTAACTGTAATCCAATTTATGCATCTATTTCAATCAAGAATCTCTATGCCATGCTCATGAGAGTCTTAATAAATGCTTTTAATTGGATTTGTTTGAACTTTTCTATGCTCTTGGCTTAATAATGGCCCTCTTGTACATGCAACATTCCTTCTTTTTCTTTGGGTATAGATGTAGTTATTATGAAATATGGTTTAAGAATTTACAGTGTGCTGAATCATGGGGAGTACAAACATGAAAACAGCAAGAACAGCTCTATTGAGAACCAGACAGATAATGGCTGCACTGATTAGAAAAGATTTCATAAAAACACATAGAACTTGAACTAGAAACTTCAGGGAAAGGAGGTTCTGACAGCTAGAATTGTAGGGAAGTGTGTGTAGGACAGCATAGAAGACATTTTTCAAGGAAATATTGCCTTGAGAAAATGATTTCTGCCACTATTCAAAATGCATCCTCACTTATCCAACGGTTACTCCCTTACCAGTCAATTGTCATAACATATTTCCACACAAATACCAACTTTTTTCTCATTCTCTCATGTGTTCTTTTGGATGATAATTGCTAAGACAGTCTTATCCTTTCCTGTAATATACACATTAGCAATCTGAAAAAGATACATAAAAAATTAATAGAAGAAAGACAGTAGAATTGATACTTCTTGCACAAAATGCTGTTACACGTTATGATTTGAGATTGTTCACATTTAGACATAATGAAAACTAAAAGCCATTTCAGAGCATTTAACTGCGTAAATGTGTGGGACGTATATGTTTTACTTGCTGTAAAAAACTGATAATACCACAGGCCTTCTCAATTCATTGATCCATGATCACTTTCAACTGTGACACTTCCTAAAAGTGATTTTGGTTTCCTTTCTTTACTTCTGGTTTTCTTCTTTTGATTGCACCATTCATATATTAAAAAGTGTAACCCTTGATGGAAATTAATATTTGAAGGAATGAACAAGATCAGTAGTGGTCACTGGTAGCTACAAAAGAACATTCAACCTGCTAGTTTGCTCTATTTTTAAAAAGATTTCCTTAAATATTCATCTCATTTTAATGTATTTGTGTAAATGTTTAAATCATAAGATATAAATGACTTGCACCAAAAGTTTCTTGGCTAATGTTGGAAAGCTTTGAGTCCTAAATTTTGAGTCCTAACACTCTGAAGTGAGAAATTTCCATATAAAATTGCTTTGATCTCCCAAAAATTTAGGATAAGGAGAAAAAGCAATCATTTTGAACCACATGAAATGGTAGGCATTCTTTGCTATAGCTGAAGATATCTGTGTTGGAAGGTAACTGCATCATTAGGCCTCTCTGGATGCATTATGTTGTATAACTTATCCCCCTGCTTCAGAGCCTGACGGTGATCGCCAAGAGAATGATCTACTCATTACTGTATAACTCTGAGCCCTGCAAGTCAGCTAAACAGAAACAGTGCTATTTGCAGATTGTTAAAGGAAACCCCTGCCTCCTGCCTCCTGCGGCTTCTGTAGTTCCTCTTGCCTTCACAACTTGGCTTAAGCATTGTGAAGATAACTGTAACTTGGAGAAATACCCCAAGTCCTCATGGATTGCCCTTTCAATTAGATGTTTTGTTAAAGTAATTATAAAACCAAACCACACCACATTGTTTGTTCAGCATTCCCTGGAAAGCACGTTGCTATTACTGACAGCTGGGAAGTTTTAAAATATTTATTTTGTACCTCAAAATTTCAGCTTAAAAAAAAGTAAACCAAGATCATTAGAATTCCCCAGGGTTTTCATGTAAATGTCTTGCATAAAGAAATGAGAGAATTTGTGATAGAGTTCAACAAAGTATCTTTCAAGAAACTGAGCTTGGAAATCTGTTTATGATACTTTTTTTTTTTTGTAGTGAAGAGGTGAAAATTGCTATACACTATCAACAATCATGTGATTTAGAATTGAATCTCTACCCTGAAGTAGAGGAGTTTAGCTATTAAAATTAGGCAGTGCAGACTTAAAAAAGTGCAACAGTGATGCAGCAAAAAAATGTGAACCTAGGAGCTGGCCCTAATTTCTTGCCCCCAGGAAAGAGGTAATTAGCCTTATTAACCCTAACTGGTAATAAATGGGTTCACTGCAAATTCATTTCATTAAAGAATTGGGGTAAGGAGTGCGATTTACACCTGTAAGCAAAAGAATGTGTTCTTCTGGTGATTTCACTTGATGCTAGTATGGGATTTGGTGTGCACAGAGGAGTGAAGGTGGCGTGTCATAGAATAGATTTTCTTTCTTGTACTCTTGATAGGAACCATTTATGATATTCTGTGTTGCTAATTGACAGATAGACTTGGGGAATTTGATGGACCAGTGGTACAGTAGCTATTCCATTGTGAAATTTAAGACTCAGCCCCTTATTACCATTCAGGTGGATTTCATCTTACACATAAGGAGCATAGCAGGCAAAGCAAAAACTGATTTGTAAAAGCAATATAGTATCTGTTTCAGTTCCTGGGCAAGTGGTTGTTCAGAATCTCAAAGTTCCACTGTACAAAGGATGGCACAGGTTGCTTTGACTTAGATAAATGTTCAATGAAATTGCAAGTCTTTTACTTGGTTATAACAAAGTTTAATGTGCCCATGGAATGTCTGATCTTTCTATGAGTTGCTTGACTTTTTTCTAAGTACCATGTAAAGGATCAGGTGGGTTTTGGAGTCTTAATCACTAGGTTTGGATCCAGCTCCATTTACCCTATATTCTTGGGCAAATAACTTTCCCATGCCTGGGTTTTTCTCATGTGTAAAGAGGGCATAACAACAGTATCCATCACAGTGGGTTTTTGGGAAAATTAACTATGATAATGGCAACAAAGTGCTCAACAGTGTGCTGTTCTTTCTGATTTTTCTGGTTTTGATAAATAAGTAGATCTCAGACTTTGACTGTTGTGTTGTTGTTGTTGTTGTTGTTGCTGCTGCTGTTTTAGACAGAATCTGGCTCTGTCACCCAGGCTGGAGTGCAATGGCGTGATCTCAGCTCACTGCAACTTCCACCTCTTGGGTTTAAGTGATTCTCCTGCCTCAGCCTCCCGAGTAGCTGTGATTACAGGCGTCCACCACCATGCATGGCTAATTTTTATATTTTTAGTAGAGGCAGGGTTTCACCATGTTGACCAGGCTGCTCTTGAACTCCTGACCTCAGGTGATCTGCCTGCCTCGGCCTCCCAAAGTACTGAGATTACAGGCATGAGCCACTGCACCTGGCCATGACTGCAGTTCTTTCTGACAGTAATATGAAATACTCAGACCATAGGTCTTATGAAACTTCTCCTTGTTCATGATGATAAAGCTTTGTTATCTACATTTAGGGAACAAATGTATCTATTTCCGTTACAAAAGGAAAGTGTATATTCAGTACATCTTAAAAGCCCATCATCTAATTAAGGTATAATTTAATGGGGCATCATATAATTATAGCAATAGATTGAAGACGGCGTTTTGTGGAATTAGGCAGTTTTTAAAAAAATTATTATAGGAATATAAGCAAGCTTTCAAAATTGTATTGTTTTTGCAAAAAACCAAACCATTAAGCTAAATGGTAAAATACTAAACACAAGATCCAAACAAGCTTAAAAACTTCCCACAGTTTCTGTTATTCAAGAAGATAGAGGTTTTGACAAGAAAAACAAACTTTAAAAATTCATAACATTTTATTACAAAAGGAAAGAAATCTTATTATTACAAATGGTGTTATTGCATATTTGAATATTGCAAGAAACTGCACTAAAAACCTATTAGAACTAATAAGAGAATTTAATAAGTTTGTATGTTTCAAAAACATAGCTTTTCTTTATAGTAGCAATAATTAGTTTAAACATTGAAAAGAAAGGCATTTATAAAGCAACCTAAAATATAATATCTAGGACTAAATTTAACAAGGTGTAAACAAATGTATATCATAAAAAATACAACATTTTACTAAAAACTATAAAAGACATGAGTAAATAGCAAGTTATATATGTTCCTGGATGAAAAAACTGATCATTATTACATTAGTTATTTCCAAATCAATGATTAATTTTAGACAATTCTAATCAGAGTAAATTTTAAATGATTAAGGATTTTCTGGGGTGGAAAAAGAAATTTATATGGAAGAATAAATGTAAAAGAATCCCAAGAAAATTTGGAAAAGGATAATAAAACATTTACTATAAAGCCTGATTTAAAATCAGCATAGTACTATCTGGCATTGGAATGGACAGATAAATGTAACAGAACATAGAAACAGCCCCTATCTAGATATATTTGAGAAATAAATATAAAAATGAAGCTGGCTTCTCAAGCAGCAGATTAGTTACTAAATAGTGTGAAATTATTGCCAGTACTTTTAGCAGAACAGAAAATGTTTTTCTTCTCTTACATCAAACTAGTTGACAGTGGTTGATTCTCGTGATGGAACTGAAGGCAAAGGAGGGTGAAGTCATCACATCTTATATAATTCAAAACTGAAAAGGCCCCAGGTGGCTGTAAGGATTTTGTCATCATTTTTTCTTCAGGTATTTTTAAATATAGCAAAGATGGGTGACTCAACCACAAGGCTTTTTATACAATTGGAGGTTTTGAGCTGATCTTTCAAAGTATTATTTCCCTTAAGACTGATTGTATTCTTCACTTTGTGACTAGTACCAATAATCACTTGTCATCCAAGCCAAAAGCCTCCCTATCACCCTCAACTCCATTTCACTCCCTGTCAATATCCATTCAATCACCAAGATCTGTAATTTCTACCTTCAAAATAGATTTGGAATCCATCCTCCCTTTTCCACACCCACCACCACACTTTATATCAGGCTCACATCATTTGTCACCTGAAAGTAGCCTCAGGTTTGCTATTTTTCTGGATACCTGTTTGCTCTCCCTCCTCTCTAGACCCCATAGTGTTGTCAGAGTGGTTTTTTCAGAACCAGATCTGATTATGTCAATTCGCAGCTCAGATTCTTCTCCATGTGGTCCTTCCCTCAGCCTCAAGTGTGACATCCCATCCTGCCTGCCTACTGCACTGCCCTCCAGGTGCACTTCCTCAGGTGTATCGTGGATCAAGCTTTTGGACTTAGCAAGCTCTTTACCCAAGTGTATTTTCACATATATTTCACACCTGCTTGTCTTTCAAAACTCACTAGATGTTTTACTTCTAGGAAGCTTTCTCTTATCTGAGTTTCACTCAGATGTCTTTTCTCTAAACACATTTTGACACTCTTCTCAATAGACTTGAAACAAAGACCATGCTTTGTCTTGAACTTCTCGATATTTCAGTGCCTGCTACATAGTACTCAATAATAAGTGGATCGGTGAATGTAAAATATTCATAGCTGGGTATTTGTGTGAAATGTGTAACACTTACATAGTTTGATTCTTCACTGATTTTTATCCTTATATACGAACTCTAATTTCAGATAAATGAGCTAGAAACATCCATTGCTCTCTGTTGTATTTTTTCATAAATGTAGAATGCATCCTCTTTTGCTTACGTACAATATGAAAATGAAAACCCTAGCTTTCTAGAAGACAGCTTGGCATAAGATTTTAAAGTTACAATGGTGTTTTTGTTTGTTTGTCCTGAGACAAACCAATAGGTCTGTAGTTTTGAGAGCATATGGTTTGAATCCACTTCGAGGAAAATGAGCCTAAAGAATTCATTTAGCATACCACTTGGCAAGGACTAAGATCTTTGCCTCTCCACGCAGAATAAGGTTTACGGTTTGAATGGGCATGGAGATTATTCAGTGTAAGGTAGCTGATCAAATGCATCATGGTAGAATGATACAAAGTTCTAGTGAGGTTTTGCGATGGTTGAAGCTGGTATCCTTAAACTCTAAAGTGAGAGAACAGTCCCCAGATATTGAAGGGCTGGTGTCTGCAGCTGCTCCTTGAAAGCCACATCAAGAGTATTTGCTCTAACAGTCAGGATTAGGTTATCTCAGAATTTCAAGAAGTTGGCAGTTTTTAAATAAAACCAAACTTCATTGTATTTTCTCTGTATTGTGTTGGACATGCCAACCTGCTACCCTAAATATGTATCTTAACTCCCTGGTGATTCTTGCCAAATCAAGAACTTGATAGACAGAGACCACACTTGTCTAATTGTTGGGCCAAAAAAGGGCTGACTCCTATCTGTAATCTGGAATTGGGATTCTGCAGCTTTGCTGAGCAAGAGAAAATCAAGGAAGGGAAGAATCTTGATGGCTTTGTTAGGATAAACCTTGGGCATGGCATTGAGGGTCTCTTCCCTAAAAAATACTTTACATTTTTCCCTCTTTTTCCTTTTGAGTTATAATCAATGTGAGCCAAAGGCCAGTGTACAAAGGTGCAAGAGAGGATGTGGATTCTGGTGAATTATTTTAGTATCTACCTTTGTTTTCACTAGGAGTAAGTGTGTTGATATCGGGAATTGGAGGACATGGGAGGAGAAAGATTCTCCATCCTGAGATCTACCAGTTTAATTGGCTTAGATTTAGGAGACACGTATTTTCAGAATTACAATTCATTGTTGTGGTTTTCAAGAAGTAGAGCTGTCAAAACTCCCTTTTAAGAGTGTTGACTAGGTATTCATCGACTCCTGTTAGACTTCTACATTCTTTTTCTATCTAGGCAAAAAAAAGTAGCTAAAAATAAAGTAAAATATGAAATAATAAGATTAGGTTGACACAAAACTATTAAGATGAATAGAAAACACATATTAAAAGTAAACAAAAAGACAAAATGCAGTTAAAAATTACAAAACAGTGTTGAACTGTAAAAACTTGTGGTAGTAACAAAATTTGTAGAACAGCTAAGAGTACAAACTATATGTGAAATGCTACATGAGCAAAAATTTGTTAAATTGATGAGTATGACACATGCATAATAGGTCTCCATAAAGTTTAGTCATTATTAGGAACAAGAATAAAACCTATATGTTTTAAAAATTTTTAATGATACAAATCAATAAGTACATATTAGTAGGAATAACTGATTTTCCATTCATGGAGGGGAAAATGTTAATGTTCATTATTAAAATAATAATGAGAGATTGGGGGAGGGCTTGACTATAAAGGGGCAGCCTAAGGAAATTTTGGCGGTGATGGAATTTTTCTGTATTATGACAGGAGTGGTGGATACCAAAATTTTACCCATTTATCAAAACCCATGCAGCTATGTACCACTAAGTAAATGTTGCTGCATATATATTTTTAAAATAAATTAAAAATGAATATTCCCAGCCTGAGCAACACAGAGAGACCCCATTTCTACAAAAATTTTCTTTTAAAAATTAGCCAAGTGTGGTGGTGCATGCCTGTGGTCCTAGCTACTCAGGAGGCTGAGGTGGGAAGATCACTTGAGTCCTAGAGGTCAGGGCTGTAGTGAGCCAGCATTGCACTACTGCACTCCAGCCTGGGTGACAGAGTGAGAACCTGTCTCAAAAAAAAAAAAAAAAAAAAGGAGAATATTGACAAAATATTAGAAATAGGATGGTAAAAGAAATACAAAGTAGAGTTCAGTGGTGAATATAAGTGGTTGTCCACTATGATAAATACACAAACAACCTTTAAAGTTTATAGAGGTGAGTGGCCTAAGGGAAGTGATGTCCTTTGGTGAGAACAGGCCCTGTCTATAGAAATGAACACATTTGTAAGTATCAGACATGCCTGGAAAGGCAGAGTGTGGGTATATCAATTGCCTTATGTAGGTTGCTGTAAAAAAATATAGGCTATTAAGGACTAGAACAAAACTCTAACAAAATGATCCATAAAATGCAGCACGCTAAATAGAGAACAAATATGTGAATATTTGTCAAAAGTTGCAACTGCCTGACACAACTTGGCAGTGCCATCTATAGCAGACAGTATGCGGTGGCGACTGCTTGCATTACCAAGATCTGGCACAGACAAATCTTGCTGTCCACTAAGAGGAAAACAAAGTATCCAGTGTAGAGTAGATGGCTGGAGTGAGGTGAACAAAGGGAAAATCACAGGTGAAGAAGGTAGAGAGAGAAGTGGAGAGAGAGAGAGATCATTTATGGCCTTTTAGGCCATTGTAAAGAACATGGCCTACAATGTGGTTTGGGAACACCTTGGGGGGTTTTGAGCACAGCAATAACATGATCTTAATTGTAGTTTTGTATATATATGCTCACACTATATCTGTATTCATACACATTTATTTTAAATACCACCTATATGCTGATGGCTTCCACATCTGTGTATATCTAGCCGTGACCTTTCACCAAAATCCCAGACTTACATACCCAACTACTTCCTTGAGACAGCCACAGGTTTGACTAATAGGCATCTCACATTGAACATGACCCAAGGAAATCTCACCTGTTTTTCCTCATTTCAGTTCATCAACCAACAGTTACCAAGTCAAAGACCTATGGAATATGATTAAATCTCCCTTTTCCTGCACCACTCACATCTACTCTATAGCTCTGTTAACTATACGTTACAAATGTCCTAAATCTATCCACTTTATATCATCTTCACAACAGCCATCTAGACAAGAGCAAAAGCAATTTTATGGTCTCCATGTTTCATTCTATGCCTCCTCTCCAAACTTCTTTTTCACCCAGAAAAATAGAGTGATCTTTCAATAATATCAATGAGACCACACTTCACACCTCCATCCCTGCCAGTCAAGACCATTTAAGATCTTCTCCTTCTACTTAGAATAAAACCTAACTTTCTTACTTATCTTGACTTGCCTTGCCTACAGTAACCTGGTCTGTAAGTGACTCACTCTCTTTTTTCTCTTTTTGTAATTGTTTACAATTATGGAAAAATAGACATAACCTAAAATTTACCATCCTAACAGTCTTTAAGTATATAGTCCAGTGGCATTAAGCACGTTCATGTTGTCATGCAGCCATCACCACCACCCATCTCCAGAACTCTTTACATCTTGCAAAAGTGAAGTGCTGTACCCATTAAATAATAACTGCCAACCTCCCCAACCCCCAGCCTCTGGCAACCACCATTCTCTTTTCTGTCTCCATGAATTTAACTTCCCTGGGTAACTCATAAAAGAAGATTTACACAGTTTTTGTCATTTTGTGATTGGCCTATTTCATTTACCATATCATTGCCAAGGCTCCTGCATCTTGTAGCGTGTCTCAAAAATTCAATTGTTTCCTTTTTAGAGACCAAATAGTATTCCATTATGTGTATATACCACATTTTAAAAATGCATTTATACATTGGTGGAAACTTTGATTTCTATCACCTTTTGGCTATTGTAAATGATGCTGCTATCAACATGGATGTACAAATATTTGCTTGAGTCCCTGCTTTCAACTCTTTTTTGCATTTATACTTAGATGAAGAATTGCAGGATCATATGTTAATTCTATTTTAAATTTCTTAATGGACTCTTATATGGTTTCTTTATAGCAGCTATACTATTGTACATTCCTACTGGCTGACTCTCTTTTTATCTTTTTCATTCTCTCTCTTACCCTTGATGTTCCAGATGTGATGATCCTCTTTGGTTTCTCTGAATACCAAACTCATCCCTGCAGTACAGCATTTGCAGTAGTTGTTTCCTCTCCCTACAGAGCTTACCACTCTGATGTTTACTTGACTGGCCCTTTCAGATCATCCACCTTAGACTCAAATGGAGAGAATTTCCTGGATGGGTCAGTTATTGTCCTATCAGCATAGCACTTATCAAGATCTCACGATTGTCTTATTTGTTTATTAGGACTTATTTTTTGTCTTTCCTCTCCCAACACTATATTTTTAGTACCTAGAACTACAACTAGTATATAGGAGATGCATAGTAGTAGTTGAAATGTCACAAGGATTAATATAATACACGACCAAGTATGCTGTATGTGAACATTACACATTAGTGGAAACCTGTGTAACATGTCTGCATTAATGTTACAAAGAATAACATGTCTACAAATCTGTTACAAAGAATAACATGTCTACATATATTACATATGTTACAAAGAATAATATGCCTACATACATGTTACAGAAAATGACATGTTCTTTAGAACCAAACTATACCAAGAGAGAATCCATAATTCAATAATATAATCAAGAGTGGCAATTGACCTAGTTATTTGATCATTCAGACGCTAGTAAAAATTTAGGGCCTTGTATCAGTCTGTTTTCACTCTGCTGATAAAGACATACCCGAGACGGGGCAATTTACAGAAGCAAGAGGTTTAATGGACTCACAGCTCCACGTAGCTGGGGAGGTCTCACAATCATGGCAGAAGGTGAAAGGCACATCTCACACCGTGGCAGACAAGAGAAGAGAACTTGTGCAGCGAAAGTCCTCTTTATAAAACCATCAGATCTCAAGAGAGTGACTCATTATCACGATAATAGCACGGGAAAGACCGCCCCTGTGAGTTAATTACCTCCCAGTGGGTACCTCCCACAACACGTAGGAATTGTGAGACCTACAATTCAAGATGAGATTTGGGTGGGAACACAACCAAACCATATCAGCCTTCATTAATTTAAATATTTCAGGCAAAATGTGCTCTTTGGTTTCAAATTAACTCAATAACTACTCTACTATTCCTCTGGGCTTCATATGTGCAAGCAGCATCTTAGAGATACCTGTACAATGTTTCATGTACTTCTAAGCATCAAATTTCAGTTGCAGACTCCAAACAAGTAATAGTCATATTATATATCTTCCACAGCAAATTTTCTAAATTGATGTTTTATAGTTCATTCCAGTAGTAACAACTTTCCTAATCCATAAGGTCATCTATGTTAGAGAAAAATCACTCAGGTAGCATAAAAGGAAAATTGTTATTTCTGCCTTTGTATTAAGAAGTGAGTGGGCATAAATTGTCTATCATGGATTATGAACAATCTCCTGGCATTGTTATCATGATGATGAGGCCATATATTATGAATGGCTTAGGTCTAATACTACCTTGAAGGAACTGTCCTTTTGGTCCTGTGAGCTTAATTTGGTGATAAAGGGTCATTAAGGCTGGGCATATAGACTCACATCGATAATTCCAACACTTTAGGAGGCCAAGGCGGGTGGACTGCTTGAGTCCAGGAGTTCAAGACCAGCCTGGACAACATAGCAAAACTCCATCTCTACAAAAACATAAAAATAAAATAAATAGATTGATAAATACATTAGCTGGGTGTGGTGGCACATGCCTGTAGTCCCAGCTACTAGGGAGGTTGAGGTGGGAGGTTGGCTTGAGTCAGAGGGCTAGAGGCTGCAATGAGCTTTGATCTCACCACTGCAATCCAGCCTGGGAGATGGAACAAGATTTTGTCTCTCTCTCTCAAACACACAAACCTAATTAGGATTTAGATGAAGAGGCAACATATCTTCTTATGTACTAACATTTTTTTTCTAATGTTACAAATTATTTTGAGGCTTGCCTCTAGGATTGAAACATTTTCATGCAGTGAAGGATAAAGGGGAGTCTTACATTCTTCAAGAGCTAGTTGGTGTACACATTACAATGATATGTTTTAAGCTCCGATGAATAAAATTCTGTAGTTACTAACTTAACCAATTAGCAAGAGAACTATTCTATGGTTTGCAGAAATATTAAGAAATAGTTACTGTTCTGAAAACATTTTTAACAGTTGAACAGTTTTTCCTTTTATTCTAAAAGATGTTAAATATTGTCATTCAAATCGTTATGATTTCATATTGCTTTTAAAAAGTCGTAAATGCAGAAGATCTAGTTTATTTTCTTAGTGTACGATTAGGCAGATTATCTTGTTGTTTTAATAGTTAGTGCAAAAACTTCAAATATGCTAAACAGAACTGACTGAGAGTCCATTACATTTCAAGGGCACTGGTGAGACTGTGGCAATAGGGTTGAAAAGTATTAATCCATCCTTTTCATCTCTTTTATTACTTTTACTTAGAGCTTATATTAGGAAATAATTCACAAACATTGTGTTTCTGCTGTTAAGGCTTATATCCACATTTTTAGACATAATTTTTTTACGATGTCTTTGCATATTATATCATAGGCTTTTTTAGGGCAGACTAATAATAGCTTTCCCTTTTTGCTCACAAAGGGCCATCTTTGGGGAAAAAAAAAGCTTCTTTAGAAAATTCTGTCGATGTGGCAACTTTAGAATCTTTTGAAAAGCTTTAGAATCTTTTAAAAATGGTACCTATTTTGAAAACTTTAATAAGAACATGCTTCTATCTATCACTTAAGCTAGAAGTGGGAATGCTGCATATGGATAAAAGTGGAGGGGGCTGTGCCAGTTTTTGGTACTACATTAAGGAGAAAAATGTAATATTACCTCTAGTCATCAGATTTCCTTGCATAATTTGGCATATGTTACCTTCAGAGATTTTCTAAATCACTGGACACAGACATTTCTGGAACATAAATAATGAACAGAATCACTTGAATAAAATTCAAATCACTAATATTTTTGAGTACTTATTAATTGCCAAGGACTGTGTTAAGCACTTATTGAAGTTTGGATGGGCACATTCTTGCTTACATATCTTTGCATAATGCTTCCCTGATTTTCAAAGAATAGGCTACATGTGCTTGTATTTAGCCAATCAAAATATTTATCATAATCTATCGTAGCTGCCTTTTTACTTGCCTGTTTCTCATTAGATTATAAACTCCAATAGTGCAGGTTTAATGTCTGCCATATTTGTTCTTCCTGTATCCTGAACATTATAGGTACCTAGACTCACACCTCAAACATAATAGGTGTTGTATAAATATTTATTAATTGGCTGGGCACAATGGCTCAAGCCTGTAATCCCAGCACTTTGGGAGGCCGAGGCAGGTGGATCACGAGGTCAGAAGTTCAAGATAATCCCAGCCAAGATGATGAAACCCCGTCTCTACTAAAAATACAAAAATTAGCCAGGTGTGGTGGCAGGCACCTGTAACCTCAGCCACTCAGGAGGCTGAGGCAGAGAATTGCTTGAACCCAGGAGGCGGAGGTTGCAGTGAGCCAAGATCGTGCCACTGCACTCTAGCCTGGGTGACAGAGTGAGACTCTGTCTCAACAAATAAATAAATAAATATTAATTGAATAATGATCAGTGTCCAGAAAAAAATATTCTTTTAAGACTAGGAAACGGAAGAATGACAACATAAAAATCAGAACAATGTATTATTAAAACATATTAATTTTCAACACACAATCCCTTTAAAAGAAAATGTATGTCAGGATGGCATGCACATTATCTTTTTAATATATGGCAATATTTGAGAATTTATTTGCTACTCATAATGGGTAAGTTTGTATGAATTATCTCATTAAATCTTCTCAACACCATACCTTCATTCTACAGGTAGGGAACTGAGGCTTAGAGAGGATAAATGATATCTCAGAATCTCACAGACAGTGAGTATACAATACAAGTTTGAACTCTGCTCTTTCTTACTTCCAGAGCTCAAGCTTTTAGTCAATCAATATTTGGAATGCCAACTTAATCAGAAGGGCAACTCAGAGAAGTGAAATAATTTCATGAGGACACAGAGCTGGTAAATGACAGAACGTGGCATTAAACCAAATTTGCACAGGTCCAAATGTTGTGAGGCTTTAATCCAGGCCACTGTCTTCTTTCTTTTGATAATAAATGCATTTTTCACTGATTTAATAAACCATGAATCAAGTACCATCCTAATCATGCTGGACAGATCATGGCCCTTAACTGTTTCTCCTGACAATTACATAAGAAAGGACTGGTTAGTTTGTTATTGTTTTTAGCTAAATCAGAGTAAATAATTATTGGATAAGACAACATTGATGTTTTATTTTCCATTCTATTATTCTTACATCTGCCTTGGTTTTCACCCTTCATTAATGATACCTAAGAAGAAGTATGTAAAAAGAAAAAAAGCCCAAGTAAGACACTATTGGAATAAAGATGCATTGATGCTACCTACCACACCCATGGAAAGAATTTGGTATTCTTGTATGCTTAAGAAATTTTGTGAAAGTCAAATCAAACATAGAAAATATATCACATGTTAAAATAAAGAGTGACTTGGGCGATAGGTGATGGATTATTTATGCATCTATGAAATATGATTTCTCTTGCTTAAATGGTGTTCTGCCATGCTACATTTTCTGTTATGAGACATGCTGATGATGCCTCTTTTTGAATGCTAGAATCTCAAGTTCCTGATCAACCAAGCTCTCTTCATGTGAGGCCCCAGACTAACTGCATCATCATGAGTTGGACTCCTCCCTTGAACCCAAACATCGTGGTGCGAGGTTATATTATCGGTTATGGCGTTGGGAGCCCTTACGCTGAGACAGTGCGTGTGGACAGCAAGCAGCGATATTATTCCATTGAGAGGTTAGGTGAGTGTCTGTGATTTTTTTTATTCTATTAAGGTGAATTAATGATTTATTTTAAATTATTTTATTTCTTGGAAAACTGTTCCCTGGGATTATGGTTTCAACTTACAGCATGTATTAGCTCTGAAAGCAACTCTCTATCTACACACACACACACACACACACACACACACACACACACAACACACACACAGGCACACATACACATTTCTTTGAATTTGGGATTTCAGAAATTTGATCGAGAGAGATCTGTAATGGCAGTTGCTCTGTTGTGTGCCCTTGCTTATGGGTTATAGGATACAAAAAGTGCATTGGGCCATTTTTCTTTTTCCAGTGGTCAATGGAAACTTCCGATCCTAATAATTTCTATAAAAAGAAAGTCAACACATTTTTCATCTTTGTTGTTGTCACTGGGAAAATGTTCTGTTAATTTTTCTTTAACCTTGAAATATCTAGTCATAGTGCCTTCTTTACCCTTAACATTCCAAATATGAATGTTAAAGGCTATGTCATTATGACTGCAAAAGAAGGTGAAAGAAGGAATTTTCAGTCAAGACAATACATCAGAATGATCAAGCTCCATCCTGCATGTTTCCCTGCCCCTACCAATCTAGGTTCTCTTATTGTACTCAACTCAACCTCATTTTTTACTGAATACAATACTTCAGTTGTGATATTCTGAATTCATTGAAAACGTGTTCATTCAGAGAGGTCTAATGTGTGTAAAAATGTTCATATTCATTTTAGATCTGATTTCGCATCGTGCTATAGGAGATTATATTATTAACACAGAGAAATAAAGTAAATATAATATATCAGGATGCCAGTAAGTTAGACAATTTTCATAAAGCAAAACGTAAGTTGATTCTACCTGTTGATTTAATACCATATTACATGACCCCACTGGAAATGCGGCTTGATTGGGCAGGCAGGGTGTAGGGGGTGGGGGGATCTGCTACTTATTTGCAGTGTCTCTCACAAACAGAACATTTGTGATGAGAAGCCTGATTTGAATTTGAATAGCTAAAATGCAGTAGCAAGAAAAGATTTTCTCAGTAAAGGAGGAAAATTGCACTGACTCATTCTCTCTATAATTGCTTCAAACACTAATAAGAGAAACACCTACTAGAAATCTCCACAATTTTATTTAGCTTGTCGTTTAGAAATAATATTCTTACCATCAGTTCCTGAGTTTGAATGTAAAGGCAATCACAAAACTCATATTTTATGGCTATCAAGCCTATGTCAGGGGACTCTCACTTATCCATTATTCAGCATCCACCATCTTTGACGGTTCATCTTGATGCCACTCACCAGATAGAGGGAGGGAGGTGCCCGTGGCAGTGAATAGGCTCCCAGGCAATGAGAATGTGCTGCAAACTCAGAAGGAAGTCAGGAGGGAAACTGCATTGTTGACCCTATCCTTTTTATAATGATTCTCTTCGTTACCAAAAAAAACTTTCCAGAGGTCTCCAAATTTAGTCAAGTTGAGGCATTTGGGAGATTAACGTTGGCACATCTCCCCAAATGCTTAACAAGAAAAACAGAAAACTCTGGAAAATATATTCTAAAGAGCTAGGAATATTTTTAAAGGTAAAATGGGATATGAACCTGTCTCAGTAATAATTATGAGTTTGCACTCTACAACTTACCTGGAAAGAGTAATTACATACACACATAGATAGGTATGTAAGTTCTACCAGTTAATACTCTTTTATCATAGTCTCATGTCTTAATATGAAATACAATAATTAGCCTGTTGTTGTTCATTAAATATCCTCATGGTTCTGCAAATGAACTGCTATTTTTCCAACATGTGTTTTCACTATTTAGCCAAAGTGTGTGTGAGAGACATACCCTAAGCTCTAATCTTTATAAAGATAAGGATTTATTCAAGGCCACATTCATGCTGCAAATAAATCACCAATTGTTTTATTTATTCTATTGAGCATTAAAATTGACACATCAGTTTCCACAGTAACTTTTTGAGAAGATATTTATAATTTTTTTTAATTTTTAAAGTTTTTGGAAGGCAAAGCTGTCTAGTCATTACATATACATAATAAAGAAAATGAAATTTTGTGTTTTAAGGACTGTATGACAGTTATACAACTAAAGGTGACTTAAAGTAAGTTTAATTCATTTAAGCATAGGGTCAGCCATAACTTCAAGTATCATGGTTGTATATTAAACTATAAAAAAGCTATTTGTTTTATAATTGACCAATAAACCCCTTCATCTATTTCATGAAAGAGCAAGACTTCTAAACAGCATTTTATTTGCAGTTTAGACACCAGACACTGTGATCAGCTTCAGGACTGGAAATACAAGAACATTTTGAGTAATATCTAATATTGCCTAATTAAAAGCAAACAAACAACTTGCCTACTATAGGCATAGAGCTTCATTAATCAATGTTTGTACTATTAAATATTTATAATTCATCTATTGACATTTTACTCCTTTTAGTTCAAGAGCCCTACTGCCAGACTTGATATATGATATAGACCCACAAGATCTGAATTTAGTACTTTTTAGAAAAATTAATTTGAAACCAAACCACTTTTAAAAAAAACTCACTATCTACTTACCGATTGATCTATTTATCTATCAATTTATCCATCTTTACATCTTTATTCAGGTATTATTTATATACAGTACATTATGTCATTAAAAGTGTACTTTTTGGCATTTTTAAAAGAGCATTATTGAGGTATAATATTTGTTTAATAAAGTATATTTTTATAATCTTTTCTCTAATTTATCTCAGTAATACTTTATAGTTTCAAATGTAAAGGTCTTCAATGTTTATGTTAAACTTATTCCTAAATACATATGTATATGTAGGAATATACATATATTAGAAATACCCAAATATATATATATTTGGATATAAATATATATATATATGGATATAAATATATATATATTTGGATATAAATATATATATATTTGGATATAAATATATGTATATTTGATATAAATATATATATTTGGATATAAATATATACATATTTGGATATATATATATATATTTGGATATATATACTTGAAAATATGAACATATATTTAGGACTGTTTAAATTATACGTATATATTTGAATATTCCTAAATATATGTACATATGTGTATTATATATACATATATATTCAAATTATTTTAAATAGAACTGTTTTTAAAATTTATTTTAAATAAATTTTTACAATAGTGGATTTATAGATGTATTATATAATGTATATATAGATGCATTGTTGTATTTATAAATGTGTAGAATACAAGAGATTTTTTAATGCTAACCTTGTATCCTAGTATCTGTTAAATTTACCTATATATTCCATTAGTTTTTTAGATTATCTAAAATTTTCTTTTTAATCAAACATATCTGTGCAAACAGAAGGTTTTATATTTAGTTTCTGATCTCTGTCCCTTTTACTTCTTTCTGTTGCCTTATTTCAGTGATTAGGATCTGTAGTAAAATACTGAATAAAAGTGCTGAAAGCAGGTATCTTTCCCTTGTGTCTGATCTTAGGAGAAAAAAATTTAGTCTTTACCATGAAATAGGTTATTACCTCTGAGCTCTTTAAGCTTTTTGTGAGATTGAGGAAATGTTATACTCTTTCTAGTTTTTTAGAAATTCTGGTCATGAATACTTGTTGAATTTTATTAGATACGTTTCTATCTTTTGAAATGACCTTTTTTTCTTTTTTTAAAATATGGTGAATTACATTGATTGATTTTTGAAGGGTAACCAACCTTGAATTTCCTATATAAATCCTGTGTGGCCATCATGTATTATCCTTTTCTTATGTTGTTTAATTTGATTTGTTAATGCTTATTAAGGATTTTTTTGTACCTATATTCAGTAGGTTATATATTTGTCTACAATTTTCTTTCCCTATAGTGTCTATATCCTGTTTCTCTTTTACTCCAGTTAGATTGGCTCATAAAATGAGCTGGATAGTATTTACTCCCCTTCTATTACAGAAAATTTGTGTA
The DNA here is from genome assembly GCF_028885625.2 of Pongo pygmaeus. NCBI lineage: Eukaryota > Metazoa > Chordata > Mammalia > Primates > Hominidae > Pongo > Pongo pygmaeus. The sequence continues at coordinate 68,232,852 of NC_072390.2, forward strand.
AAGTGGATTTTATTTATTTCTTAAGTATTTTATAGATTTCACTAATGAAATCATCTGGACCTGAGATTTTTTTTATAGGAAGGCTTTGATAATAGATTTAATTTTTTAAACAGATATAGGTCCGATTTGCATACTTTCTTGTATTGATTTTGGTAAGTTAAATTTTTAACAAAACCCATCCATTTGATTTTGTCTCTTGTTGGCACAGAGTTATTCATGTTTTCTTTATCTGTTATCTATGGTTATTAATTGATTTTTCATTTCTGATATTGGTCTTTTCTGGTTCCTCTTTTTTTGTGATATCTAGACAGAGATTTACTAATTTTGTTGATCTTGTCAAAGAAAGAGCCTTTGACATAACTAACTTTTCTATTATCTATCTCTAGTTTTTTTCTTTCACTTCTACTGTTATCTTGACTACTTCCCTCCTGATACTTATTTTAGTTCTGGTCTTCTCTTCTATTTCTAATTTATTGATATATGAACCTTATAAGGTATGCATCCATTATTGTTCCTCTAGGTATCATTTTACTTGCATTCCACAAATTTTGATAGGTTGTATTTTTATTACCATTTAGTTCAAAACATTTCCTAATTTTCCTGTGATGTATTATTCTCCCTAACTTATTTAGTAAGGTGTTACTTAATTTTCAAAGTTTGGAATTTTCCTAGTTATCTTGTTATTATTGGTTTTCTTTTCTTTCTTTCCCTTTCTTTCTTTGTTTCTTTCCCTTTCTTTCTTTCTTCTTTCCTTCTTTTTTCTTTTCTTTTCTTTTCTTTTCTTTTTTGAGCCAGAGTCTCGCTTTGTTGCCCAGGCTGGAGTGCAGTGGTGCGATCTTGGCTCACTTCTACCTCTGCCTCCCAGGTTCAAGCGATTCTCCTGCCTCAGCTTCCCAAGTAGCTGGGATTACAAGCGTGTGCCATCGTGCCTAGCTAATTTTTGTATTTTTAGTAAAGACAGGGTTTCACAATCTTGTCCAGGCTGGTCTTGAACTCCTGATATCATGATCCATCCGCCTCGGCCTCCCAAGTGCTGGGATTGCAGGTGTGAGCCACCGCACCCAGCCTAAATTTGAGTTATTAATAGCACTTCAGCAATATGTCTGATATTGCATATTGCAGTAAGGTTATATTGCATATTGCAGTGAGGTTGCAGTGAGCCAAGATCGTGCCTTTGCACTCCAGCACTCCAGCCTGAGCGACAGAGCAAGACTCTGTCTTGGAAAAAAAAAAGGAAAGAAAAGAGAAGAAATATGTCTTATAAGAGATGAGCTAGATCAGCTGACTTTTTCTATAACGGACAATAGACTAAATACTTTAGGCTTCACAGACCATATAATAGTCTCTGTCGCCACTCCTCAACTCTGCTATTATAGCCATGAAAGCAGCCAAAGACAATACATACATAAATAAACATAGCTGTGTCCTAATAAAACTTTATTTGTTGACCCAGGAATCTATAATTTTATATAATTTTTATATATTATAAACTTTTATATGTTATAAAATTCTTTTTTAATTTTAGCAACTATTTAAATATATAAAAACCATTCTTAACTCATGGTCTATACAAAAATAGTGGCCCCTCAACTATAGTTTACTGATTCTTGCTCTTAGTGATTGCTCCAGGAGATACCATATATGTATTTAATCTTTCCCACTTTATTTAGGCTAACATTGTAGCACATCATATAAAATATAGAAACCTGCAACTGCACAGGTCTCTTTATCATATGGACTATTCCTTATGTTGTAATTTTCATATGTATTACATGTGCATGCATTGAAAATCCCATTAGACAGTCTTATATATTTCTTGTATTATGCAGTCATGAAATTTTTTTAAGACATAAGGGGAAACTATGATGTTTTCTATTTACCCAGATATATGACATTTCTTATGCTTTTCATTTGTACCTGAAGATGAAGTTCTTATCCAATATTATTTCCCTTTAGATTGAAAATCTTCCTTTACCATTTATTTGTAGTTCAGTCAGGTGGCAACAACTTTTCTTCGTTTTGCTTTATCTGAAAATATCTTCATTCTACTTTTTTTTTCTGAAGGATATTTTCACTGGATATAGAATTCCGCATTGACAGATATTTTTCTTTTCTCCAGTTCTTTAAAGTTGTTGTCTCTCTGTATTCTTGACTCTATGGTTTTTGATGAAAAACCATTAGAGTTTTAGACCATTGCAATTTAATGTAATTATACATATGGTTGAAGTTTATTTTTGTTTACCGTTTGTCAGATTGCTTTTTTGTGTCCGTTTTCCCTTTCCTGACTTCTTTTGGATTATTTTAAATTTTTTGTTTTAAGTTTTATTATTATTATCATTTTTTCCTGAGGTGACATCTTGTTCTGTTGGCCAGGTTGGAGTACAGTGGAGCTCTCATGGCTCACTGCAGCCTTGACCTCCCAGGCTCAAATAATCCTGCCACCTCCCCCTCCTGAGTAGCTAGGAAAACAGGCATGTGTCGACATGACATTCAAAATGTTGTTAACCTGTAGTAATATACACTTTTTAATTTTTTTGCTGGGTGCTTTTAAGACTTCTTTAAAATATTTGATTTCCAGCAGCTAGATTATATTATATAGAGGCATAGTCATTTTTTACTGTATCTTGCCTGTGTGTTTTATGCTTATTAAATCTATAAATTTATGATTTCACCAATTTTGGTCATTTTGTCTTCAAATATTTTTCCCCACTATTCACCACATTCTTTCTGAGACTATAAATATATATATATTTTAGACATTTGAATTTTATCTTACACATTCTCACAACTGTGATGTTTTCTTTTGTTTTTTAACCTTTTTACTCTTTTCTTGATATTGAATGATTTATCCTGTTCTATTATCATGCTTACTGATAAATTCCTTCACTACCTCCATTTCATTGTTAGGCTCATATGGTAAAGGTCATTATATTTTAAAACATTGTCCTCTTTTTAATATTAAAATCTCCATTTTTTTCTACATTTTCTACTACTCTGTTGAGATTTTCTATATTCCTTGCAAGTATACTTTACCTCTGAGAACGTAGTTATCAAAGTTACTTTAGCATGTTTCTCTGATAATTTCAACATCTGCACCATTTGGGTTGGGCATCTATTTGCTTTTTCACTTGAGAATGGACTACATTTACCATTTCTTTTGGTATGTTGTATAATTTTAGACTGTATGTTGGGCATTGTCAATGTTAAGTTGTAGAATCTGGGTTTTATTACAATCCTTGAACGTTTTTTGGTATATTGATTTTAGAAGGCAATCAACAGTTAGATTCAGATTGTAAGATCTATCTTGCTTTCTCTTCACAGCAATTAAAATCTTGGTTAAGTTTCCCAAGCCTTTGCTCTGCTGTTAGTGGTTAGGCTGAGACTTATGCAAGTTTTAACTCAGAATCAGAACATCTCTGTCTCCAGAACTCCTTTCTGTATACTTTTTGTAAATTGTTTCCCTCACCCCCTGAAACTACTTTCAGTGATTCTTCTGGCAGAAAGTGGCGAGGGTTTCTACTGAAGTGACAGCTGATAGTACTGGGGTGCTTTCCATGCTGCAAAATTTTCTTGGAGCGAAACAGAAAACTAATTCCAACATTGGTCGCTTCATCAAGATCTTACTTAATTCCAAAATCCGCCTACTTTTGTAAAATACTCAGACCTCATATAGTTGGGATTTTGGTTTTTGGGGGGATTGTTTTGTATCTTGTTTAGAACTTGTGGCTGTTATCAGTGAGATGGATGAGCTAAAAGGAGCTTACAACATCAGAGAATAATTGGAACCTCACAGTCCCATTTTAAATATTTTTGGGCAGCTGTTATTGCTTGATAAAAATAAGATGACTTCCTGGGCAGTGTATTTAACATCTGAATTACATTTGGCACTATCGCACTTATTTACTAACAACATGTACTAGAGGAACTAAAAATGACTCTGAAATATATAATTTAGTTGCTATATTAGTCTGTTTTCATGCTGCTAATAAAGACTTACTTGAGACTGTGCAATTTACAAAAGAAAGAGGTTTAATTGGACTTATAGTTCCATGTGGCTGAGGAAGCATCACAATTATGGCAGAAGGCAAGGAGGAGCAAGTCACATCTTACATAGAGGGCAACAGGCAAAAAGAGAGCTTGTGCAGAGAAACGCCCCTTTAAAAAACCGTGAGATCTCATGAGACTCATTCACTGTCATAAGAACAGTGCAGGAAAGACCTGTTCCTATAATTCAGCCACCTCCCACTGGATTCCTCCTACAACATGTGAGAATTGTTGGAGTTACAATTCAAGATGAGATTTGGGTTGGGACACAGCGAAACCATATCATTCTGCCCCTGGCCCCTCCCAAATCATATGTCCTCACATTTCAAAACGAAAAATGCCTTCCCAGCAGTCCCCCAAAGTCTTATTTCAGCATTAACTCAAAAGTCCACAGTCCAATGTCTCATCTGGCAAGAAGCAAGTCCCTTTCGCCTATGAGCCTGTAAAATCAAAACCAAGTTAATTATTTCCTAGATACAATGCAGGGACAGACATCAGGTAAATACAGCCGTTCCAAATGGGAGAAATTGGCCCAAAAAAACGGCTATAGCCCCATGAAAGTCCAAAGTCCAGAGGGACAGTCAAATCTTAAAGCTCCAAAATGATCTCCTTTGACTCCATGTCTCATATCCAAGTCACACTGATGCAAGAGGTGGGTTCCCATCTTCTTGGGAAGCTCCACTCCTGTGGTTTTGCAGGGTACAGCCTCCCTCCTGACTGCTTTTATAGGCTGGCATTGAGTGTCTGTGGCTTTTCCAAATGCACACTACAAGCTGACAGTGGATCTACCATTCTGGGGTCTGGAGGACAGTGGCCCTCTTCTGATAGCTCCACTAGGCAGTGCCCCAGTAGGGACTCTGTATGGGGGCTCCGATCCCACATTTTCCTTCCGCACTGCCCTAGCAGAGGTTCTCCACTGCAAGAAACTTCTGCCTGGACATCCAGGCATTTTCATACACCCTCTAAAATCTAGGAGGAGTTTCCCAAACCCCAATTCTTGACTTCTGTGCACTGGCAGGCTCAACACCACATGGAAGCAGCCAAGACTTGAGGCTTACACCCACTGAAACCATGACTCAATCTCTACATTGGCACCTTTCAGTCATGGCTGGAGTGGCTGGAACACAAGGCACCAAGTCCCTAGGCTGTACACAGCACAGGGACCCTGGGCCCAGCCCTCAGAACCACTTTTTCCTCTTAGGCATCCAGGCCTGTCATAGGAGGGGCTGCACTGAAGACCTCTGACCTGCCCTGGAGACATTTTCTCCTTTGTGTTGGTGATTAACATTTGGCTCCTGGTTACTTATGCAACTTTCTGTAGCTGGTTTGAATTTCTCCTCAGAAAATGGGATTTTCTTTGCTATCACATTGTCTGGCTGCAAATTTTGCAAACTTTTATGCTCTGGTTCCCTTATAAAACTGAATGCCTTTAATAGCACCGAAGTCACCTCTTGAATGCTTTGCTGCTGAGAAATTTATTCTGCTAGATACCCCAAATCATCTCCCTCAAGTTCAAAGTTCCACAAATCTCTAGGGCAGGGGCAGAATGCCACCAGTCTCTTTGCCAAAACGTAACAAGAGTCGCCTTTGCTCCAGTTCCCAACAAGTTCCTCATTTCCATCTGAGACCACCTCAGACTGGACTTTATTGTTCATATCGCTATCAGCCTTTTGGGCAAAGCCATTCAACAAGTCTCTAGGAAGTTCCAAACGTTTCCACATTTTCCTATCTTCTTCTGAGCCCTCCACACTGTTTCAACCTCTGCCTGTTACCCAGTTCCAAAGTCACTTCCACATTTTCAGGTATCTTTTCAGCAACCCCCGACTCTTGGTACCAATTTGCTGTGTTAGTCTATTTTCACACTGCTTATAAGACATACCCAAGACTGGGAAATTTACAAAAGAAAGGGGTTTAATTGGATTTACAGTTCTATGTGGCTGGGGAAACCTCACAATCATAGCTGAAGGCAAGGAAGAGCAAATCACAACTTACATGGCTGGCAGGAGGCCAAAAGAGAGCTTGTGCATAGAAACTCCCTTTTTTAAAACCATCAAATCTCATGAGACTCATTCACTATCACAAGAGCAGTGCAGGAAAGTCCTGCCCCCATAATTCAATCACCACAAACCAGGTTCCTCCCATGACATGTGGGAATTGTGGGAGTTACAAGTCAAGATTAGATTTGGGTGGGGGCACAGCCAAACCATGTCAGTTGCAAAAATAGAATTTTAAAGCAATCTTCTCACTAAAGTTGAACTTCTGACTAGTAACTTTAAAAAACTGAATTTGGCTTAAGCATTTAAATAATCATTTTATAAAGTATAGTGTTCAACTTCTTAAACAATGGAAAAGATAAAAAGTAACATAAAATACATTTACAATTCATGAGAATCAGAAAACAAACCTGATTATATATAAATATACAGATACAGCCATTGTTTTTCCAACTGATAGTAAACAAACATGGCAAATATTCCTGTGAGGATTTATGTTCTTCCAATTCTAATTAGTCCATGTAAAACTATCACGTCTTAATGAAAATGAATCGAACTCATTCACCACCATTGATGTGGATTAACAAAGATGTACTGGGAATTAAGTTCTTAGAATTTAGCATTGCCATAGAAAGGAAGACTATACAATTAAAACTTTTAAGGTTTTACATCTGTTACTTCTGAAATATTTCAACCATAGTACATGAAGATACTTAGGTTATTTCCATGAATACTCAATTGTAATTTTCTTTTATTCTTATCATCCTTCCAGTGATGCTTACTAGAAGACATTATCTTAGTATACTAGCAATTTAAAAACATAGGCTAAGCATACAAAAAAGTAAATAAATATGGAATTAAATGGAACTCTTAATCTGAGTGTAGATCCATATTTTTTGCCTTTCCTAATGTTTAATACTGGAAAAATGATTTGAACTCTGGCTTTGTAATAGCTCAGTAAAAATAGGAAACAAAAGGTGGTTTTAGTCCCTATATCATGGTATCAGAGGGTTAACAGATTTTGAAAAAAGTCACTAGAATTTGGAAAGTTGGTAATTCAAGAGCTATAAATGTCAAACTTTATATTGTGATCATTGCAATAATATGAAAATTTAATTAGTATGAATTTAAAAATCTAAACCACACAGTGATGCTCAGTTTGATGTGAAAGACAAAAACAGAAATTCCTAGTTTTAACTGTAATACTCTGATTAGAAAATCTTGACTGACAGAATTACATTCATTCAACATGAGTACTACTTGCTCAGAGAGAAGTGAGAGAGGATAAGAAAAGGTCAGTCACTCCATGAGATCATTACTCAGAGTATATCAGGAAGAATGGATTTTCTCTTTTATGATTTTTTTTGAGGCGAGTGTCTTCTAAACCTATAGCTATTTTCAAGAAGTCTTTAAGGATAGCCACAGGGTGATTCATTAATAATACATACTATTCTATTTGTAACTGTTTTCTTACTTTCTACTCCCTGAGGTCCAAAGCACAGGAATTGTCTTATACCTGGTGAATTTTCTAAGGCTATTTGAAAAACTTCATTACAAAAGATACTAGTATTGTATATTAGCATTGAACAGGAGAAGAAAAGATCTTCTCATTGAATACAGTATGTATATATACAGTATGTGTATATATATAGTATGCATATATATACAGTATATGTATATATACAGTATGCATATATATACAGTATATATATACAGTATGCATATATATACAGTATATGTATATATACAGTATGCATATATATACAGTATGCATATATATACAGTATGCATATATACAGTATGTATATGTATATGTGTATATATGTGTGTATATATATATGTGTGTGTGTATATATATATATATCGTTGGATATATATATATCATTGGAAATCTCCAAATAGAGCTGTCTTCATCATTTTCCTTTTGTTAAAATAACACTTTCACATTTTATTTTGTATTTTATAATCTGAGTTGTTATTTGTAAAACAAATCGGTGAAGTATTATGTAGGTCATTCATTCTACCAACATTAAATTCAAGCATTCAAAGAATAAAAATAATTTTCTTCATCGTCTCTATTTTTCAAGAAAATGTTTTATCTGAGTTAGAATAGCTTAGATCTCATTCTTAATTCCTCATGTCAGTGTTTACAGACAGCAGCTTGGTGTGTTTCTTCTAAGCACTTCAGAAATAATAGTGCTTCTTCTAAGCACTTCAGAAATAACAAATCTATTTCTTCATCCTCCCCACTATGTCAGGTATTATCCCAATTTTAAAAATTAGGTAAGACAGAGAAATAACTAAGTAAATAGGAAAAGCCAAAGCTATTTTGTTAAATTTTTTAAAAGTTAAATGTTACTTTAACACCATCAGATAAATATTGTAATAAACGGTAAAGACCTGACTCATTAGTATAAAGAAAGGAGCCTGGTATCAAATCAAAATCTGATCAGAACTTGCAGATAGAGCACTCTATTGCAGGAAAATCCCACTTTCTATATGGAAAAACAAGGTGTTCTAGCAAAATTAAATATCTTCAATTCACCAACAAAATAATATAATCCAGCTACATAGGACACAGCCTAAAGTTTCTGATTAAATACAAGTGATAGCTTCAGTACAAGTGCCAGAGTTTAATCATAGAGGTATTTATTATTTGTTCTGTGAGCTGGATTCACAGCCAACTTGGAGGAAAGAGACAGAAAAGCAAATGCTGTATCTGGGCATTTTCCTTTATTAAGCAATTGATTTGTGTGTTTTTCCTTTTAATTCCATCAGATGCATAATTATTTAGGATTGTTATGTCTTGTTGATGAATACTTTATCATTTATGAACTATCCCTTTTCACTGGTGATACTATTGTTTACTCTGAAATCTATTTTGATGTTAGTGCATCCACTCCAGACTATACATTTTTGGCTTTTGTTAGCATTATACATATCATGCTATAATGGGTACATATATTCATTATTTTACTTTAAAACTATGTGTGTTTTTATAATTACAGTGGGTTTTTTGTTGGCAGAACACATTTGGAGTTTTCTTCATATCCATTCTGTCAATCTCTGACTTTTAATCAAAATGTTTAGACCATTTACATTTAATGTGAATATAGATCTGGTTTAGTTTATAACTGTTATCCTGCTATTCATGTTGTATGTATTGCATCTGTTGTCCCACCTTTGTATATGTGTATGTGTGTGTGAATTTTTTCTAAGTTTCTGCATTTTTATTTAATATTTTTAATCATTCATCTTACACTCTTTCTGGACTCATTAGCTATAACTGTTTTGCTTCTTCAGTAGTTGCTTTAAAATTTATGTTACATATCTTGACCTTACCACTATTGACCTTGAGTAAATACTATACCACTTAATGATACATGGTTGTTACTACATTTAAAGTGGGGTGGTTTGAAAGAGGTTTATTTAGAGTGGAGAAAATAATACGTGAGTTTGAGACTGGCCTGACCAACATGGAGAAATCTCGTCTCTACTAAAAATACAAAATTAGCCAGGCATGGTGACACATGCCTGTAATCTCAGCTACTCGGGAGGCTGAGGCAGGAGAATCACTTGAACCTCGAGGCAGAGGTTGTGGTAAGCCAAGATCATGCCATTGCACTCCAGCATGGGCAACAAGAGTGAAACTCCACTTGAGAGAAAAAAAAAAATGGTATTTGATAAACTGTAGGAGCCAATTCTAATTTTTTAAGTATGATTAAAAAAACTATAAAACCCACCAACATTATATTCAACAAGAAAATGCTAAAGCTATTTCATTAAAACCTGAACTAAGACTAAAATAGATAAATAAACAAATATCCTTTAAAGGTTAAAAAAATAACGTATTGTCTAACTACACAGTTAGCAATTTTGGTGTTCTTCAGTCCTTTGTGTTATTTTAGATATTTAACTGGTATCATTTTTCGTATATCTTGAAGGACTTCTTTAATATTAAATATTTCTTGTAACATCATTGTCCTGGTGATTAATTTTCCATCTTTGTATGTGTTAAAACGTTTTCATTTTTCTATTGAAAATTATTTTCACTAGGCATAGAATTCTAGGTTGATAAATTATTTTCTTTCAGTATTTTTAAGGATGTTCCACCATTATTTCAATATTGCCTTGTTTCCAACAAAACTATTGTACTCATTCCTTTTTTTTATTTTTATTATAGTTTAAGTTCTAGGGTACATGTGAACAACGTGCAGGTTTGTTACATGTGTATACATGTGCCATGTTGGTGTGCTGCACCCATTAACTCGTCATTTACATTAGGTATATCTCCTAATGCTATCCCTCCCCCCACCCCATAACAGGCCCTGGTGTGTGATGTTCCCCTTCCTGTGTCCATGTATTCTCATTGTTCAATTCCCACTTATGAGTGAGAACATGCAGTGTTTGGTTTTTTGTCCTTGCGATAGTTTACTGAGAATGATGGTTTCCAGCTTCATCCATGTCCCTACAAAGGACATGAACTCATCATTTTTTATGGCTGCATAGGATTCCATGGTGTATATGTGCCACATTTTCTTAATCCATTCTATCACTGATGGACATTTGGGTTGGTTTCAAGTCTTTGCTATTGTGAATAGTGCCATAATAAACATACGTGTGTGTGTATCTTTATAGCAGCATGCTTTATAATCCTTTGGGGTATATACCCGGTAATGGGATGGCTGGGTCAAATGGTATTTCTAGTTCTAGATCCTTGAGAAATTGCCACACTGTCTTCCACAATGGTTGAACTAGTTTACAGTCCCACCAACAGTGTAAAAATGTTCCTATTTCTCCACATCCTCTCCAGCACCTGTTGTTTCCTGACTTTTTAATGATCACCATTCTAACTGGTGTGAGATGGTATCTTATTGTGGTTTTGATTTGCATTTCTCTGATGGCCAGTGATGATGAGAATTTTTTCATGTGTCTGTTGGCTGCATAAATTTCTTCTTTTGAGAAGTGTCTGTTCATATCCTTCACCCACTTGTTGATGGGGTTGTTTTTTTTTTCTTGTAAATTTGTTTAAGTTCTTTGTAGATTCTGGATATTAGCCCTTTGTCAAATGACTAGATTGCAAAAATTTTCTCCCATTCTGTAGGGTGCCTGTTCACTGTGATGGTAGTTTCTTTTGCTGTGCAGAAGCTCTTTCATTTAATTAGATCCCATTTGTCAATTTTGCCTTTTGTTGCCATAGCTTTTGGTGTTTTAGACATGAAGTCCTTGCCCATGCCTATGTCCTGAATGGTATTGCCTAGGTTTTCTTCTAGGGTTCCTATGGTTTTAGGTCTAACATTTAAGTCTTTAATCCATCTTGAATTAATTTTTGTGTAGGTGTAAGGAAGGGATCCAGTTTCAGCTTTCTACATATGGCTAGCCAGTTTTCCCTGCACTATTTATTAAATAGGAAATCCTTTCTCCATTTCTTGTTTTTGTCAGGTTTGTCAAAGATCAGATGGTTGTATATGTGTGGTATTATTTCTGAGGGCTCTGTTCTGTCGCATTGGTCTGTATCTCTGTTTTGGTACCAGTACCATGCTGTTTTGGTTGCTGTAGCCTTGTAGTATAATTTGAAGTCAGGTAGCGTGGTGCCTCCACCTTTGTTCTTTTGGCTTAGGCTTGTCTTCGCAATGCAGGCTCTTTTTTTGTTCCATATGAACTTTAAAGTAGTTTTTTCCAATTCTGTGAAGAAAGTCATTGGTAGCTTGATGGGGATGGCATTGAATCTGTAAATTACCTTGGGCAGTATGGCCATTTTCACGATGTTGATTCTTCCTCTCCATGAGCATGGAATGTTCTTCCATTTGTTTGTGTCCTCTTTTATTTCATTGAGCAGTGGTTTGTAGTTCTCCTTGAAGAGGTCCTTCACATCCCTTGTAAGCTGGATTCCTAGGTATTTTATTCTCTTTGAAGCAATTGTGAATGGGAGTTCACTCATGATTTGGCTCTGTTTGTCTGTTATTGGTGTATAGGAATGCTTGTGATTTTTGCACATTGATTTTGTATCCTGAGACTTTGCTGAAGTTGCTTATCAGCTTAAGGAGATTTTGGGCTGAGACAATGGGGTTTTCTAACTATACAATCATGTCATCAGCAAACAGGGACAATTTGACTTCCTCTTTTCCTAATTGAATACCCTTTATTTCTTTCTCCTGCCTGGCACTCATTCTTATTTTTGTACCACTGCCACTGCACATAATATGGTTTTTATTTCTCACTGCTTTGAAGAATTATTTCCTTGTCATGGATTTTATACAGTTTTATTTTGATATATTGATATAGTTTTCATTCTGCTTCTTCTGACTGAGAATTGTTGAGATACTTCATCAAATTTAGGAGTTTTCAGTTATTATTTCTTTACCTAGTTTTTCTTTCTCCCAATATCACTGTTCTCAACTCAGAACGCCAATTAAACAGATACTTTATTTTATTTTATTCACTTATTTATTTTTTTGAGACAGTGTCTCGCTCTCTCACCCAGGCTGGAGTGCGGTGGTGTGATCATGGCTCACTGCAGCCGCAAATTCCTGGGCTCAAGCAATTTTTCTGCCTTAGCTTCCCAAAGTACTAGGATTTCCAGTGTGAGCTACTGCACATGTTGTACCACTCAGTCTCTCCTCTATCTTCTTGAATATATAGAATATAGTCACAATAACACTTTCATTGTTCATGTCTACAAATTATTTTATCTGTCTCGTTTCCAGGTCTGTTTCTATTTATTATTATTTTTTCTTCATTATGAGTTGTGTTTCCTGGTTTTTATGTGTTTATTTTGTTGGGTGCTAGAGATGTTTGTGTTTTTAAAATATTCTTGAATTTTGTTCTAACATGCAGTTATGTTACTCTGAAAAACATCAACCCCTTTTAGGTTTGCTTTTAAGCTATTAGATGTTACTAGAGCACTGGGGATAATTTATGTCACTACTGAGACAATACCATCTGAGTACTCTACCCAAATTTCTATGAGTTTCATGGTTGTCCATCTGGCCGATGGAGTCCTGACTGAGCACCAAAGATGTTTAACTTTGTTGCTATTGCATGGTTTTGTCCTCAGCCTTGGGAAGTATCCTCATACACATGCACTGATAAGTACTCAGATGGTGACTTAAGAGGGACAAAATATCTGTAGACCTCCAGAGCTCTCCTGAGAATTTCTATTCTCTATAGTGTTCTTCCCCATCAAACTCTAGCTACTTTAAGTCACATCAGACTTTCAACTTTGTGTCTTCAATTTAGGGAGACTGCCGGGCTGGGCTCCTTCTGAGTTGCTCTTTTCTCTTCTGCAGCCTGGAAACTTTCCATATAATGATGTAAAGAAATCAAAGTGCTCACTGTATTTTTCTTCTCTTAGAAGTTGCTGAACTGATCTTCTTCATATCCAGTGTCTGAAAATTATTGTTTTACATATTTTGTCTGTTTGTTTTTTTAAGTTGATGCAGACAAGGGGGATACATCCACTCCATATTAATCCATTTTGACCAGAAGTTGGAGCTCTTTAATAAGTGATTAAACAATCATTTTATGATTTCAGTATGCCAAACTTTTAGCTTTTTAAGAGTACCAAAAATGCCAAACTGCATTATATCTATTTCCTGATTTCTGCCACAAATCTCATCAAGAATGAATCCTAACTGTCATATTGTATTTTTAGAGAGTAAATTTAACTTGAGTGCTTTTAGAAATAGGTCTTTTATCCTGTGGAGAAATGAACCTTTATAACTCCCAGAGTGCATTCTAAGTTCAGTGAATTCAATGTAAATTACAACGTTAACTTCACCATCCCCCCCATCAAAAAAGCCCTTCATGCATGGAATATAGAAGTTTTAAGTTTATGAAATGCAAACATTTAAAATTGGAAAAATCAATGCACTTTAGCAGACTCAAGAATAGTTGACATACATGAATAAAAAATGAATAAGCACCATGTAAAGAACATTTATTATTTTGAAACAAAGTGCATCGTAAGTGTTGGTTAACAAAATTCTGCTTTGTATTTTTTGAAGCAGAGTTTAAGAAGAATTATGTAGAATGATGTTTGGTCTAAAATTTAGAAAGCCTGATCACAAAGACCTCATTGAAAGAAGTCATTTAATGGTAAATGAAATTAGAAAGGAGGGTAGATTTACTCCCTGCTTTTTCCCAAAATATCTTACTCAGAGGATTTATGTACAGTGAAGCAATAGTGAACTTGGACTTCAGCTGCGTTTCAGACTGCGGGATCAGAATAGATCACTGAAAATTCATATTGTATGCTATATAAGCCATTCTAGAAGGAAGTTCATTTACCTTGATATTATTTTATAATTTCATGATTCACACAGAGAATCCCTGCTTATTCTTAAGCTAACATCAGTAATTTCTGAGAATATAATTTTATTCCTAGAGTTTTAATGTGTGGGCTCTAAAATGGAGTTTTATCTCAAATTTGATTATAAATGCTTCTTATTTATGTTGTTTATTATTTCTCTGTGCCAGTAGTTTGTCCAATTACTATATTCTAAATGTGAGTAGAATATGGAAGCTAATGAATCCAAAGAAAAATATATCTTGTTTTTTTAGCATTTCATAAATGCTTTGAAATTCAGTTTAGTGTGTTTTGGTGCTTTTATTTTATAAATGTAGATGAATTCAATATAATATAATGTATTATTATCTGAGTTACAATTTTATTTTCAGATGTTCTTGATCATTTAGTTGACATTAATCAGAACACTAAATGGGTAAATTTTCCATATGGCAAGCAGTTGCTTACTTAGAAAAATTTCTTGTGATAGATGGTGGGTTTAAAGACCAAATGATTTATTATTTCTTACCAAAATTATTTTATAAAATGGCTTATTGAGTCACTTTTATCATAAGAAACCATATTTAGGAAAGTGGGGGATACTAAGAAATGTAAGACATATTCTCTCTCCTTTTTTTTTTTTTTTTTTTTTTGACAGAGTCTCGCTCTGTTGCCCAGGCGTGGTCTCGGCTCACTGCTACCTCTGCCTCCGAGGTTCAACCGATTCTCCTGCCTCAGCCTCCCAAGTAGCTGGGACTACAGGTGCCTGCCACCACACCAGGCTAAATTTTTGGATTTTTAGTAAAGATGGGGTTTCACCATGTTGGCCAGGCTGGTCTCAAACTCCTGACCTCGTGATCTGCCCACCTCAGCCTCTCAAAGTCATGGGATTACAGGTGTGAGCCACCACGCCCAGCCATAAGACATATTATCTAACATATTCTAGGCTACCAAAGACCTGTATAATAAATATAAGATTATTTCATGAAAATAATAAGTGTGGTCACGTGGTTTCTATAAGACCAGTGATTGCATTAGTAGTTTGAAAGTTTACTTTGGTATGAGGTTGTTAGAAGAGTTTTGGTAGAAATGTTGGGTGGAGAATTTTGACTTAAAGATAAGGTAAGATTCATCCTCATGGGATGATATGTTATGTACTATGTATAAGACTGCAGAGTCAAGGAAAAGCAAAAGAGGCTCAAGGTTCAGTGAACAAACTAATTGAACCATGAATGCAAGTTCATATTAAGGGAGTTGCAGGAGTTATAAATAAAGAGATAACTTGAGTGCAGGTTTTGGTGGTTCAAAAATTGTAAATATGATATTCTTGGATTTTCCTTTTACCAAATTATTCCAAGAGTCCATGCTGTATATTTAACAGCCATTTTGCTGGAGTACTAACTGAATCACAAATACTGGGGACTTGCGTGCAAGTCATCATTAAGCTAGTTAGACTTACCCGTCCACCTAGCCTTTATTATCGTTCTTATCCTTTTTTCATTTGTTTTAGCCTTCTCTTCTCATTTTTCACATATCTATTTTTATGAGAAAAAAATATTCTCCACTTTTAAAACTCCTGGTAAAACAAGAATCCAGAATTAAAAGAGAAGCTGCAACTACATTGTAGTTACATTTGAATAGACTAAGCCTTTCTAAGATGCAACTTATTAATAGGAGATATTAGTTACTCATTATTTTCTGAAAAAAAAATGTGAATAATTGTCGTTAAGTGCCTCTTCCCCTCTTCACAATGTCTGCTCTAAAGAATGAGCCGTGAAAAGGAAAGATGATTAATCTGTTATTATTTAATTAATCCTAGTTAGCCCTGGGAAGTTCTTCCCTACCTCTTGGTCTCTTTCTTTAAATCCAGAATTCCTCAAGGAGAAGCCCCTTCTATTTTTATAATGACATCCAGAGCCTAATTTCTGATGCTCTTATTTTAGAGAGCCCTGACTCAGTACCCATTTCAGTGACCCCTGACTTATCCATCATCAAGACTTTGTATCCCATCTTCTTCTGCATAACATCATTTCCTGTATCTGTGTGGCTCAGAATGATATGAATCCTGTTCCCTTCTTAGGACTAGTCATGTCCGAGCATTTAATTGTTTTGAGGGTGCTGGGAGAAGAGCAAGATTTGGGCCAGATAGTTAAGATTTATATATAATTAATATTTATATAGTTCATAATTTAAAGAAATTAACCTTTAAAAGTGGCAAATCACTTTATAAGATAGTTTCTGTAAGAATTTTTCGTTTATTAGTTATTGTGTGTGTGTGTTTTAATCAGTACTTTGTTAGACAAATGTGACAAATAAGATACTATATATCTTATATATACTAGTCATGTGACTGGTACAGATATATTTGGCAAGTTAAAGACAGCAATAGAATGGAGTTGATTACTTCTAGCAATGTCTATTCTGAAACATTATCAGTTAATCAGATAGATTATTATGTGAGTTATTTACATATTTTATTTAATTAGCATAATCATTTGAGAGAGGTCAGTGGGTATATACAGCCCAATTCTTAGAAAAGTCTTTTAATCATACTTAGAAATATTATATGTTGTCTCAAATTTTGTTCATTCAATTGGAATGACCTTTCCCTAAACTAGGCACTTACTGTCTCATTGAAATGAGAAAAACAAGTGGCTATACAGTTCATAAATAGCATGTTATAAATCATTTAAAAAATAGAAGCTTGTGTGTCTAATGCTCCATTGTATATTAACTTGCATAAATAAGAAGTACAAACAGAACTACAATAAAGCAGGCATCTACACCCTTATACATCATTATGTCATTTGTCATGTCTTTCATTAGGACAGGTTAAATCTTTGTGCTGGTAGCATAGAATATTACTGAAAAGTCATAGTGTTATGACATAAGGGATCATTTTCTTCTACAAGCACTTAGGGGAAAGTCAACATAGCCTCCTTCAAAATTAGCAGAGAAGTGACATTTTAGAAATTTTTGATTTCTGAGATGCTTCTTTAAAAGGTGTACTGGTTTGAAGGGGAGCCTCTAAGACGGAATGTGCATGTTCTAACTTCCAGATCCTGTGACTGTGACCTCAGTTGGAAAAGGGGTCTTTGCAGATGTCAATAAGTTAAGGAACTCTAGATGAGATCATCCTTGTTAATCAGGTGGGCCCTAAATCCCATGATGTGTCCTTATAACAGGCACATGGTAGAGAGACACAAGAGGAGAAGGTCATGTGAACACAGACACAGAGATAGGAGTGATACAGTGACAAGGAATTAGGATCCAGAAAAGGCAAAAAAGGATCCTCTCATAGGCCTTCAGGGACTGTGCGGCCCTGCTGACACCTCAGTTTTGGACATTTGGACTTCAAAACTGTGAAGAAACGATTTTTGTTGTTTAAGTTTGTGTATTATGGCAGGTCCAGTAAATCAATACAAAATTAAGCTTAGTTGTTGGACTTTTCCCCTCAATTTCCTAAACATCGTTTTTTAATTTCTGAACCAGCATTTCCTACTTAATAAAGCAGCATAACTAACAAATATATTTTTAATGAAAACTTGAGAAATAATTTAACAGAGCACTATTGGAGAAAGAAAGCATGAGAGTGACAGGGAATGATCACATTAGAAGACTCTTGGCAGTGAAGTTTGATGAGTAAGATGGTTTTACCTTTTTAGTCAAAGGGAATATTACCTCAACTATCCAAAAGAATTATGTCAGTCAGTTCTTGGCCAGTCAACCACATCTCTTATGTTAGTGTACAGCAGATACAAATTAGAAACAATACCAATTTTGAATTCATCCTATCTACCTTTTTTGTAATGTGGCAAGGTTTTTGCTTTCCAGAAAGAAGTAGAAAATAAATGTGAATGGAATACAATGAATACTGCATATGTTTTTTTTCTTGTTAAGAGAAAAGCATATTTACAGCAAAGAAATTATATTTTTTTAAAACGTAGAGCCTGGAATTTTAAACACAAGAGTAAAAGTAGGTGATTTTTCTTTACGGTAATCTAGTTCTCAAGGCTTGCACAACAATTAATCATTTCTGAGCAGATATTAGGGAAATCTATAAAAGTGTTGGACAAAAATGGTACTTATGGAAAGCTTGTAGAATTGGGGCAGAAAGGTGATCACTTTCTTTTATATTTGGCCCTCTTCTTATCATTATCTTTTTCTAATATGTTACTTCATAATAGTAACAATACAATAATAATTAAATTCTCAACTGTTACTTTCTATTTTCTCGAGTCTCTTACATTATTGTCATACCGTCTTTTATTATTTGAACTTGCAGTGAAACTTCGGGGATGATTATTTTTATCACAGCTGTAGGACTTGTGCCTCTGTCGAATCACATAAAGAAATCAAAAGCATGGATAAGTATTTTGTCAAATAAAATATATTTAAAGAATATTTGGTAATGAGTGACAAATGTTTGAAACTCTGGATAATAATAGAGTTAATGTGTCCACTTTCTCTTTTGCTACTTTTTTTACTTGTCTGAATGGGAGCCGGAGGTGCTTTAAAGTTTCAGAATGCAAGTGCATGCATTGCAGTGATTTTTCAGTTGTTGGTCAAGTTACTTAGACTCTGTGTCCTGCTTTCCTCCATCTGTTGAAGGAACATAACGGCCACTCATGGCCTTCACAAAAAAAAGTGTAGGAAGAGAAAACAGATCTTGTCAGTGTGGGGTGGAGGATGAAGTTATTTTTAAAGCAAGTGTCTTGTACCTTCAGGAAGCAAAATCTGGCTTAAAGTATTTTTTTCTTCTTTTCTAAATAGGCTATCATCATAAACATTTTAAACTTCTTTTTAATGTGAAGACTATACTTTTGTTTTCTGTGAGTTATATTTTATTATTAGACATTGAGGAGAAAACAAGAAGGGACCCTTCCAGCCCCTTACAAATAGTGTTCACTAAAAGAAGTAGATATTATTACTTCTGCTGCTGTATTATCTACACCTAGGAAACACACTTAATACATGCATTACGAACAATGGAAGGCTTGCATGGCCCATAATAATGGTAATGAATAACACTTATTGAACATTTACTCTGTGCCAACTCTATGTATTGTCTATGCACTGTCTCATTTGCTCCTCACAATATACCTAACAGGAGGGTGTTCTGATTGACGCCATCTTACAATGCATTAACACCAATTACTTCAAGTTAAACTGAGGCTAAGAAGGTTTAAGGACTTGTACCAAATCCCTTAGCTAGTTAAGTGATAGAACCAGGACTCAAACAGCCTGACTCAAAAGCATTCCTTACCCACTGTGCTGTGTTACATTAGGTGACGTACCTTTCACATGCTATCTCTTGAAAGGCAAATACAGCTTTGAAAAATATCTAGCAAGTGGAGCCAATTCTGCTGAAATTCTATAGCAATTTTCTCCTGTCTGTCATTTCTTCACTGGCATTTAGCATCTGAAAAATTCTTCAGAGATTTTCTTTCCTCTAAAATTACAGAAGTTTAAAATTAAAGCAAGCACAATATTAACTAGTTTCCAAAAATGAAAGTTCTAACCAGCTTTTTGAAAGTTTGTGATAAAAGATAATATATTCTTGCAGTCGTACTCAGAAGAATAAAGGTATGCAAGGGACAGAGTGGTCAGTGAATGTGTCCGTGTGGGAGCTGCGTTCTTTTCTAACTCTCCATTCTCTCCCGTGGCCTTCTCTCTTCCACACCTGCATAAACATTTACACACACATATGGTCACTTTGAGCTTCTCCCACAGGCTTCTTTGTGCACTGTCATTTCTATATGTTTTCTTCTCAGATACATTCCCTACCTCAGCTCTCCAGAGTCTCCCATAGTGTTGACAGAATGTGTACAATTTGTTTTAGGTTTTTCAAATACATTGAATTGAGTAGTAGTGACTTGTACCATAACTTTTAGGTAGAATGATTTAGTCTCTCTAAAAACAAGTTGCCTCCTTTCCAAGTATGAGCCTTCAGAGTTTTGCCTGGCTTCACTGAGAGTCAGTGAGCAGACTAAGGTTTGAATATTACTATCCATGAGATACATACCAGAGGTGCAAAAATCATAATAAATGTTCAAGATCATTAACATTATAATAACAGCAAAATAGATTTACTTGGATAAGTCTGTTAAGCTAATTAGATAGAGTTATTGGAGCATTAATGTGTTTGGAGTTTAATGCCATAAATCAGCAATTCAATCAACATGTATCAAGTGCCAAAGAGGAAAACACTATTGCCAATTATGGTTGAATAGAAAGAACCATACACTTGGAATAAAAATTGTAACCTAGAATCTGGTCCTTCTTTTTATTATCTGGGAGATCATTGACACATAATAGACTCTCTCCAGTCCTCAATTTCCACACTGTCAAATTAGGGATGGAAATAAGATTTCTTGAGGTTGTTACAAAGATTAAATAGGTAAAGTATATAAAAGAACTTAATATTTCTGTTATTTTTTTCTTTTTTCATAATTAGCAAAAAATTGCCCCTGTTTTTTTCAGGGAAACATAGCTGCAAAGTCAACTGGGAAATGTAGTCTAATTCTACCATAACATTGGCCCAGCAAATTTTTATGGATTTTCTCATGAGAAAGAAATGAAGTATGATCAGAGAGAGAACACTGTGAGTTTCTGGCACTATATTCACCATAGTGCAAGATGCAAAGTGACTCGCAGAATTCAAAAATTACAACCTTCATCAACCATTAAGTGGAAACTTAATGAAAATAAAAATAAATGGGTAAATGGGGATGGTGACTCCGGGGAAAAATAATTTTATATCTGTTCCAATTGACTCCTACCTTCTCTTTTTCATACATGTATAAATGAACTCATGACATCTCTATTTTCCAGATTCTCATTTATCCCCTGGCTTTCCACATACATTATTTCATAAACTTGAAATTTATGAACATTAGACATCATCTTGGGGCTTGTAAAGGTGTCCTAACCATCCCACAAATGTACACGTGCACATGTGCACACATGCACACATACATACACAGATAAGTAACATGGAAAGCAAAATGGCTTTCTATAGATCCTTACCACGATGTTTTTCACATTGATGGAAATTTTGTCCTATGTTAAATATTCAGCAAACTATCTCTGAATTCTATCTTTAAGGATTTGAAAAAAGCAGCAAACTGCACCCATTAACTTGTCATTTACATTAGGTATATCTCCTAATGCTATCCCTCCCCCTCCCCCTAACCTACAACAGGCCCTGGTGTGTGATGTTCCCCTTCCTGTGTCCAAGTGTTCTCATGTTCAATTCCCACCTATGAGTGAGAACATGCGATGTTTGGTTTTTTGTCCTTGCGATAGTTTGCTGAGAATGATGGTTTCCAGCTTCATCCATGTCCCTACAAAGGACATGAACTCATCCTTTTTTATGGCTGCATAGTATTCCGTGGTGTGTATGTGCCACATTTTCTTAATCCAGTCTATCATTGTTGGACATTTGGGTTGGTTCCAAGTCTTTGCTATTGTGCACATGTACCCTAGAACTTAAAGTATAATAAATATATATATATATATAAAAGTAAAAGCATCTTATGATTTCATCCCACTGAAAAAGAAAAAAGAAACAAGCAGCAAACTTTTCATTTTCTGAGTGAGCATAAATACTGAAACCCATGGATGGGAGCCCAGTTAGTCCATTACCAAATTTAATGATTTTGAAGATACCTGTCCAAAAATTATTATAGCTGTTGGGTAAAGGAAGAGATGAGGAATGTGTGAGTGTTCTGGTATTGAGCAGTGTTAAAATATCCATTAATCACATGTTAATCCTCCAATTTCTAGTCATAAGCAAAAATGCAGCACACTAGAAATGAACCTTCTTATTAGAATTATTAATTTGAGAATCAGTCAACCACATACTTCTGTGACATCAAAAAGGCTGCGAGAACAGTGGGTGATTGCTCAGGAAATTTATGAGACCAACATGAATATCTTTCACATTCCACAAAGAAAATACAAAAATTCCTTTGCTGACAAAGCTCTAGTCATTACAGATTATATATTCTCGTTTACAGAGGAAGAGCTTCTCTGAAGCAGGTGGTTTGTTTTATCACAGGAATGTTCTGGCAGGAGATTCACTTAGAAGAAAAACTTCAAGTAGATTTGGGTTGAATCCTTATTCTACCAGTTATAAGCTGTTTGCTTTTGACAAAATTACTGAATTTTTTTTTGAGACAGGTTTCACTCTTATTGCCCAGGCTGGAGTGCAGTGGCACGATCTCGTCTCACTGCAACCTCTGCCTCCTGGGTTCAAGTGATTCTCCTGCCTCAACCTCCTGAATAGCTGGGATTGGAGGCGCTTGCCACCATGCCCAGCTAATTTTTGTATTTTTAGTAGAGACGGGGTTTCACCAGGTTGGTCTAGAACTCCTGACCTCAGGTGA
This sequence comes from Pongo pygmaeus, assembly GCF_028885625.2. Lineage (NCBI taxonomy): Eukaryota > Metazoa > Chordata > Mammalia > Primates > Hominidae > Pongo > Pongo pygmaeus. Next base: position 68,255,567 of record NC_072390.2, read on the forward strand.
TCTGCCCGACTAGGCCTCCCAAAGTGGTGGGATTACAGGTGTGAGTCACCGTACCCAGCCCTTAATATGTTAATATCATTTTTTTTACCTTTAAATTTCATCATTTAGCTAGTCATTTTTTCATTCAGTGAATAACTCATCGTAAGTTCTTACTATATGCCAGAAAGAATGGTAGGCACTAAGAATATTATAAAATAAAATAAAGAAATGGCCCATGACTTCAGTGCCAACAAGGACACTCATTTCTCCCTGGTGGGATGTTCATTAAGGAGAATAGCATGTATAAACAGTTATCAGGTTCTGAAACATCCTGGAAATTATCTCCTCTTCTGGAAGAAATTTTCCATGGATTGTCTCTTTTGATTTCCTCCAAAAGCAATTACTTTAATAATAGACTTACCTATCTGAGTTTTAACAGGACATGTAATCACTCAGCTAAAAATGGGTTTCATGGCCTTCCTTATGGTTGTGCATGGCTGTATGACTGAGTTCTGGCCAGTGAAGGTGAGCAAAGGTGACAATGCCATCCTCTGGCCTTGCCCACTCACAGAGTGCAATAGAACGTGTGAGCACTCAGGGTCCTTCCCTCTTATTGCAAGCTGGGAGATGATAAGGATTTACACCCGGAGATGATAAGGATTTACACCCAGAGGTGGAAGCCACAGGGGATAACAATGTCACATGACCAACACTGGAATGCTCATTTCTGTTTTATTTAAGCTGCTGCATTTTGGTGTTTCTTTATTGTCGTAGCTTTGTCTGTACCCTAAACAATAAAATATGTTTTTGACACAGTTTATGCCATTATTTATTGTATTGCACACAAGAATGGACAAGTATGTGAAGATTCATCATTGAAAAATATGTTTTAACTCATTTTTGAAATTATTACAATATTGTTCAAATATATTTCTCTAATTATGTATCTTCCCCACTTTATTATTTTTATTTTGAGCCACATTATCTTATAATAATTACAATGCAAGATGAACAGCTTATGCTTCAAAGAAAAAAATGAGTATAGCCTCTTATTTCAAGTGATGTTCAATAAAATAAAATTCTTGAAAAACAACAAAACAATAAGAGTGCTCTCCTTAGGATTTGAGTTGTTTAATATATTTTTACAATATTTTTGAAATTTCCTTAGTCTTAAGAGCACCCAGGAAGTTTTGAAATATAACAAAAGTATAGAAGTGGTATTTACATAAGTCCTACATAGATATCATTTTTTTCCATTTTTAATTATGATATAATTCACATGACATAAAATTTATCATCTTAATCATTTTAAGGTATACAACTCAATGTCATTAAACACACTTGTAATGTTGCGCAGCCATCGAACCGTATATCTCTAGAACTCTTTTAATCTTGTAAAGCTGAAATTCTATACCCATTAAATGACACCTGCCCATTCTCCTCCCTCCCTGTCCCTGGCAGCCAGCACACTAATTTCCATCTCTATGATTTTGACGACTCTATACATCACATATTAGTGAAATCATATAGTATTTACCTTTTTGTAACTGGCTTATTTCACTTAGCATAAGGGCCTCAAGATTAATCTGTGTTAAAGCATGCAACAATGCCCTCAGAATTTCCTTCTTTTTAAAGGCTGAATAATATTTCATTGTATATTATACCTCATACCTGCTTTTAAGGTTTGAGAGTGTAATACTCAGAAATGGAATTGCTAGATAATATGGTAATTCTATTTTTAATTGCTTGAGGCTCTACCATACTGCTTTTTATAGCAGTTGTACTATTCTACATTCCCACAAGCAGTGCACAAGGGTTCCTATTTCTCTACAACCCTGCCAACACTTGTTGTTTTGTTTTTAGTGTTCCTCTTTTCAATAGCAGCCATCCTGATAAGTATGAGGTGGTAGCTCATTGTAGTTTTGATTTTCATTTTTCTAATAATTAGGGATGTTGAACTCTTTTCTTGTACTTATTGGCCATTGTATATCCTCTTTGGAGAAGCGTCTATTCATGTCCTTTGTCTGCATTTGAATTAGGCTGTTTGTATTTGATGTTGAGTTTAGGAGTTCACTATGTATTGTGGATATTAATATTTTATCAGCTATATAATTTACAAACACTTTATTCCATAGTATGGGTTATCTTTTTACTTTGTTGATACTTTATTTTGATGTACAATGTTTTTAAATTTCATGAAGTCAGAGGCAAATTGCCTATTTTTCCTTTTGTTACCTCTTGTGTTGGTGTCATATCCAAGAAAACACTGCCAAATCTAACATCTTGAATTTTTGCCCAATGTTTTCTTCCAAGAGTTTTATAGTTTTACATCTGACATTTAAATATTTTACCATTTTGAGTTGATTTTTTGTAGTGGTATTAAAAAGGGTCCAACTTCAACCATTTGCATGTGAATATCCAGGTTTCCCAGCACCGTTTGTTGAAAAGACTGTCCTTTCTCCATTAAATCGTCTTGAAATCTTGTCAACATTATTTGACTGTATATCGCAAGGGTTTATTTCTGGGTTCCCTATTCTATTCTGTTGATTTATATCACTGTGTATATGCTAATATGACATTATTTTGATTACTGTAGACTTATAGTAAGTTTTGAAATCAAAAAGTGTGGGTCTTCCCCTTTATTCTCCTTTTTCAAGATTGTTTTGGCTGTTTGGACTCCTTTAAGATTCCATATCAGTTTTAGATGAGTTTTCTGTTCTAAAAAAATCACTAGAATTTTTAATAGAGATTGCATTGAATCTGTAGAACACATTGGGTTGTACTGACTTCTTAACAATGTTGTAGTTCTTCTAGTACATGAACACGGGCTGCGTTTCTATTTATTTAAAGTCTTTAATTTCTTTTGCAATGCTTAATTGTTTTTACTATAGAAGTCTTTTTTTTATTATTATTATACTTTAGGTTTTATGGTACATGTGCGCAATGTGCAGGTTAGTTACATATGTATACATGTGCCATGCTGGTACGCTGCACCCACTAACTCGTCATCTAGCATTAGGTATATCTCCCAGTGCTATCCCTCCCCCCTCCCCCCACCCCACAACAGTCCCCAAAGTGTGATGTTCCCCTTCCTGTGTCCATGTGTTCTCATTGTTCAATTCCCACCTACCAGTGAGAGTATGCGGAGTTTGGTTTTTTGTTCTTGCGATAGTTTACTGAGAATGATGCATTTCCTTTGCAGGGACATGGATGAAATATAGAAGTCTTTTATCTCCTTGGCTAAGTTAATTTTGAAGGATTTTATTTTTTGTACTATTATAAATTGAATGCTTTTTGTAATTTCTTTTTCAGATTGTTCATTGTTATTGTATGGAAACACAACTGATTTTTTGTGTTGACTTTATATCTTACTATTTTGCTAAATTCCTGTATTTGCTCTAAAAGGTGTTTTGGTTTTTTGTATGTGTTTCTGTAGAATCTTTACACTTGATTTTAGCTAAAAACTGAAAAGTGATATTTGCGAAATCTTAGGGTTTTATATGCATAAGACTTTATCATCTGCAAACAATAAAATTTTACTTCTTTTTTTTCCAGTTCAGAATCCTTTTCTTTTTCTTGCCTAATTGCTCTGACTAAAACTTTCAAGTACTATTAGAGTAGAAGTGTTGAAAGTGGGCATCCTTGTCTTTTTCCTGATCTTAGAGGAAAAGTCTCACCATTGGGCATTGTGTTTACTGTGGCTTTTTCATTTCATAATAAAATACGACTTTTATTATGTTGAGATAATTTCCTTTGATTCCTAGTTTGTTGAGTATTTCTACTGAAAGGGTGTTGAATTTTGTCAAATGCTTTTTCTGCATCAATTGATGACGTGGTGGTTTTTCTTCATTTTATTAGTCTGGTGGATTACATTGATTAATTTTTGTATGTCAAATCATTTTTACCTTCCAGGAATAAATCTCGCTTGGCCTTAATATATGCTGCTGAATTTGGTTTGCTAGTATTTTATTGTGGATTTTGGCATAAATATTTATAGGAGATACTGGTCTGTAGCTCTCTTTTTTTATAGTGTCTATGTCTGACTTTGGTAATAGGAAAATGCTGGCATCATAGAATGAGTTAGGAAGTGTTCCCTCCTCTTCAGTTTTTTGAAAAATTTTAAAAAGAACTGGTACTAATTTTTTTAATGTTTGGTAGAATTCACCTATAAAGCCATGAGGTCCTGGACTTTTACTTGTTGGGGAATTTTTGATTAGTGATTAAATTTCCTAAATAGTTGCAGTTCTATTCAGGTTTTCTATTGTGATTTAGTCTTGGTTGGTAGTATGTTTATAGGAATGTGTCCATTTTATCTATATTATCCAATTTGTTGATGTACAGTTGTTTCTAGTACTCTGTTGTAATCCTTATTTCTTTAAATCAGGAATGGTATCCCCATTTTAATTTCTCACTTCACTAATTTGAGTCTTCTATTTTTCTTAGTTCATCAAGCCAAAGGTTTGCCAATTTTGTTTATCTTTTCAAAGGACTAGCTTTGGGTTTCATTGACGTTCTCCGTTTTCCTATTCTCTATTTATCTCTGCTCTAGTCTTTGTTATTTCCTTCCTTCTAGCTTTGGATTTAGTTTATTATTTTTTAATGTAAGCATTTACAGCTGTAAACTTTACCCCAACACTACTTCTGCTGCAACTCATGTGTTTTGGTATACTGTGTTTTTATTTTCACTTGGTTCCATGTATTTTCTAATTTCCTTTGTTGTTTAAGAGTGTATTGTGTTATTTAATTTCCATACATTTGTGATTTTCCAGTTTTACTTGTATTGATTTATAACTTCATCCCATTGCAGCCAGAGAAGATACTTTATATGATCTTTATATTTTACTATTTATTGAAACTTACTTAATAGGATATGGCCTATCCTGGAAAATGGGAAGAATGTGTATGCTGTTGTTGTTAGAGTGTTCTACAAATGCCTATTAAATCTAGTTGGTTTGTTTTGTTAAGTCCTCTATTTTCTTATTTATCTTATGATTCATGCTTAACCAACAAAAAAAAATTTACCGAAACAAGTAATGTTCTCCCATCTGAGATATTTTCTTAGAATGCTAAACACTTATACCAGTGATACTGCTGTTAACAATATTTTTTGGAAATTATTGTTGGCAAAGTCTTTTAGAAATTATAGCATGACCTTTTGAATTTCTTTATTGATAGAAATATTTTATCAGTGGATTTGGTTTAATACAACCAACAGTGATTCAAGGCCAAATCTTATAAATAAGATGAGCAACAAGTTATAAAGTAACATTTCAGAGTTTTTTTTTAAAGAAAAGTCTAAAAATGACAGGATCATCTGTCTATTTGCAGCTTATTTTAAACTGTGTTTCTCCCTTAAATTATATACTCAAAATAGCTGGGAGTAAACAGCAGAGACATCTCTTACCTAAAGTTATTCTAGGGCTAGTTCGTCTTGTCAGAAATATCCCAGTCCACAGTTTTCAAAGAAGTGGGACTGGTGAGTGTCAGAAAAATATTATCACTAGTCAAAAGCATGATTGCATTTCCTCTTGTAATCTGCAAAGTGTCAGAGGAACAGTTATTCTCAGTGTTATTGCATAGGCATGGAAGTGGTAAAGAAAAAATGAATGTTTTTGGTCACAGCTACCCTAGAGTGATGGTTCTTAGGTTTTTAAAAGACAGAATAGGCATCAGAGATAAATTAGGGCCCTAAAATAAAAAGAAAATGAACAAAACTTTTAATTAAATCTATAATGAATTCTTATAAGAAGTGTCAGCCAGTACAGATCATAATAATAAAACAAATACCTTCTATTGAATGTTAACCCAATATCTAGTTGTTTTAAAATATTATATCAACTATTTTATAATTATAACATCCAGAATTTACAAGAAAAAAAGCCCATTAAAAGGTGGGCAAATAATATGAACAACACTTTTCAAGGAAGACATACGTGCAGCCAACAAGCATATGAAACAATCCTAAGCATCACTAATCATTAGAAATATGCAAATCAAAACCACAATGAGATACTATCACACACCAGTCAGAATGGCCATCATTAAGAAGTCAAAAAATAACAGATGCTGATGAGGTTGTGGAGAGAAATAAACAGTTATACACTGTTAGTGAAAGTGTAAATTAGTTCAGTTATTGTGGAAAGTAATGTGACAGTTCCTCAAAGGACTTAAAAGAGAATTATCATTTGACTGAGCAATCCTATTACTAGGTATATACACAAAGAAATATAAATTGTTCTACCATAAAGACACATGCGTGTGTATGTTCGTTGTTGTACTTACTATTCAAATAAGCAAAGACATAGAATCAACCTAAATGCCCATCAATGGTAGACTGGATAAAGAAAATGTGGTACATATACATCATGGAATACTATGCAGCCATAAAAAAGAATGATATGGCCTTTGCTGCATGGATGGACCTGGAAGCCATTATCCTAAGCAACTAACAGGAATAGAAAACCAAATACTACATGTTCTCACTTTTAAGTGTATGCTAAACAATAAGAATATATGAACACAAAGAGGGCAACAACAGACACTGAGGCCTACTTGAGGGTAAAGGGTAAGGGGAGGGAGAAGATTAGAAAAAATACCCGTTGAGTACTATGCTTATTACCTGGTAATAATAATCTGTACACCAAACCCCCATGAACGCTGTTTACCTATATAACAAACTTGCACATGTACCCATGAACCCATGAACCTAAAAGTTAAAAAAAATCAACTCTATATATATTAAATAAAAGTAATATAATTTACATTTGCAAATTAAAGAAGATAAGCATATATGAAACATAGAGAAGTTAAAAAATTGTTCAAGAATAGTAGTTGAAAATTCACTTCTAATGCAGGTGTGTCTAATCCCAATTCCACGGCCTTCCCACTCTCTTGTGCCTCCTTAGGGAGAAATCTGTCCTGAAATAATTCTGTACTTCTGGGCCTTGATCCTCAGAACTCTGTAATTCCCACTGAAAGTCAGAGACCATGTGATTTCATTAGCGTCATAACCCTTTCTAGGTTTGTAGCCCCTTTTAAGTTTGCATCTCTGTATTTTTCTCTGGCTTCATATCTTCTTCCCACTTCTCACTAAACAAAAGGCTAAAGAAAGCTGAGCCTAACCACATGTTTGTCTCTCCACAAATGAATGAGTTGCTATTCATCATTTTCTTTTGTTTGCTTTCCTTTATCAGAATTTTCCAAACATGCAGCTGTATTAAAAACTAGGTCAATTTAAAACAATCATGCACAAAATTGTTTATTAAAATACACATATATACCAGTAATGTTATAATTGAATGTATTTTTCTGGGACCCATAAGTCTTTTGTGCATTTGATTTCTCTGGTTTCCTCATGTTGATAGTAATTTTTACTATGAATTTTACTATGAATAAATCTACTGAATATTCCTGAGGATGCTGACATTTGGTAGCTTCTTGACTCATTTATGTTAAGTCCATTTAATTTTGTCTGTCTTTTCCCCCTCTCTCTCCTCTACTCCCCCAAAATAATCCAAGTGAGCAATTAAAATGCTACTTGATTTTCTTGAGAACTTTGGCCAGAAGCTATATTTATTTATAATCACATATCCTAATGCTATATTGTTTGTATGACTCATTATTGTAGTTATTATTTTTTACCAGTTGTTTATTTTTACATAATTATTCTAACTTCATTTCATCATGTTTCATTAAAGCGCAAGGTTAAAAATGAGTTCAGTTTTACTGTCATCTTAGAATTATCATTAATTTAATGTCCCTTTTTGTTAGTTACAATTTTTCCCACCTAGTCACGTGTTCATGAGTTGAGTATATACTCAAATGCACAACAAATCCAAATTTTAGAGCACAGAATTGAAAATCATGAGTATTTGAAAGTTTCATCAATTGAGGCGATCTTATTGCCATTGCCATGAGGAGAGAAATTCATTAGGTCATATAGAAGGAATTGAATGAGATAAGGCAAATGCTTTATTTTTGTTATCTTCAAGTGTGATATATGTATGCAAACTATTAAACTTCTACCCATGCTGTAGTCATAGTATGTTTATGTACTGACTTACTTTACATTTGAATAAAAAACAGAGAAATAGTAGCAGGAATCCTTTACACTGAATCTGCTTCATCTGCCCTTGGCATTGTCCACAGGCTGTAGCAACTACAGCAACGCCATGGGAGGCAAAGGTAAACAGAGCTTTTATGTAGGTGTGCTGTCCAACATGGAAGCTGCTGTTCATATATGGCTATTTAAATTTGAATGAATTAAATAAAATGAAAAAAATTAGATCCACATTTCTTCTACTCACTTTGTAAGTACTCAACAGCCACATGTGGCCAGTGACTACCACATTGGACAGCAATGATATAGAAAACTTCATCATCACAGAAAGTACCATGGGGCAATGCTGTTTTATAGTATTTAGTGGATTGCCTTAATTGGGACTTAGCCTCTGAATAATGAAAAAAGCAGAAGCAACAGTGCACAAATAGGTGACATCCACGATTTTAAATAAATACACACAGATATGCATGAAACTATATATTATTTGTGTGAGCATCATCTAACTAGCATGCTGGGTGATTAGGTTAGCGTTTAGATAACAAAAGATGTCACCCATTGAAGACAAGAACCTGAGCAGGCTAGTTCAATGCACACATTCATACACACACGTACACACTCACATACACACAAAGTCTTAGATGCTTGTTGAGGGAAAAGGCAAAATAAAAATATAAAAGTCACCATGACATCTGCTAACATACTATGATGTTAGGAGAAAATTAAATGGTATTCATACACGTACTCACACACATACACGCAAAGTCTCAGACACTTGTTGAGTGAAAAAGGCAAAATAAAAGTATAAAAGATAGTCACCATGACATATGTTAACATACTGTGATGTTAGGAGAAAATTAAATGTTGGTTAATATTTGTTACTAAAGAGTTAAAAATGCAATCTGCACTCTTCTTAAAGTGAGGTATGGTAAAGCCTCCAGATTATTTCTGTCTTGTCATTATTTCCACTTTTGCATTTCAAAGAGAGTGTAAACCATTTGGGCCTACTTGCTGTCTTACTCAGTGTTTATCCTGCAGTGACCCATGGGTGGATTGGAAAGTAGGACAGACCTGGCTTGGAATCTGAGCACTGCTACTTAATGAGCTCTGTGGTTTTCTCATCTCCTGAATGGGGACAATCACTGTGCCCACCTTTTAGGGTTCCTACGAAGATAAGTGCATCAGAGCACTTCAGGGTTGACATCTGGTGCAGGAAGTGCTCATAAACTGTGACTCAAGTTCATATACTAACCTCTGATCTTCCTTCCTAGCCTCTCTGTATCTTTATCATTCTTTCTGTTCATGTCTTCTGTTTTAATGCTCTGCTATGTCTGATCCCTTGCCCTCACTCAGAAACCCAAAGGAATGAATATGGAGATTAAGAAAGAGAAGGCTACCAGAAAGTAAAGTAAAAGGAGAAAGGAAATGGGAAGAGAGGAAGGAATTGCAAACATCTATGAAAAGATATCTTCTTCTTTTTGTTCCTGACTAAAACTCATTTTGTTTTATTTTGTTCTCTTTATGCTAAAGAGTCAGTTTGACTGACTTTTTAAAATAATGATTTGTTTGCTTGAATTAACTAAATGAACAATATTTATATTTCTTAATAATTGAGTCCTTAGGTGATCATACAATGTTACCACCTTATATTTAATTCTTTTTTTTTTTTTGAGAAATGTGAACAAAAAGAGGAAAACCTGTGTGTTTGGTTATAAGGTCTCTGGTTAATTTTCTGATGTAAAGCTTTACTGAAAAATCATTTCATTAAGTGCTCCGTTTGTGAGCTGCTTGTGGTGCTTTGTAATCTAAGCATTTATTCAGTCATTTCTCTGACTCTGAGGGCTCTCTGCCAAAGCACAGCTTACCAACTGAAGCAGGTAAGGAATGTTTATTTTGCTCTAATTGGTGACCAAAGGCTGCTCTGCATAATGGCTCAGAGGAAAACTTAGACTCCTGACACTATGGAGGAGAAAACTTGAACTTAAAAAGGCACTCGGGTCTTACCTATATCTTTTTTTGATGAGATGATTGCAACTGGACCTCAGCCTTGCCATTTCTAAAATAGGGATGATCATTCCTACTCTATTTTCTAACATTGTTGAGATAATTGATACAAATATTATTTTAAAAATCAAGCCAGACGCGGTGGCGTGTGGCTGTAATCCCAGCACTCTGAGAGGCTGAGGCAGGCGGATCACTTGAGGTCAGGAGTTCAAGAACAACCTAGCCAACATGGTGAAACCCTGTCTCTACTAAAAATCAGCAGGGCGTGTTGGTGGGTGCCTGTACTCCCAGGTACTCGGGAGACTGAGGCAGGAAAATTGTTTGAACCTAGGAGGTAGAGGTTGCGGTGAGCCAAGATAGCGCCACTGAACTCTAGCCCCGGCGAGTGAGCAAAACTCTGTCTCAAAAAATAAATAAATAAATATTTAAAAATAAATAAACAAAAAGCAAAGCACAGTATACATGAGTTTGCTTTTTCTAAATGTGATGATGAAAGCTATCATATAAATTTGGTAATGCTCACCAACGTAGAGCCAACAATTCTAAGCAGCTTATCTCCAGTCTGAGTCTAAAGAACCCTAAGACATCTAGTTAATTCAGTGGTAACAATAGGGAAGCAATTATTTGGAAGAGTGTCTGGAGTACATGTGCTGCTTTCCTGAGCTCCAAAGAAAGAGGCCACCATACCACAGATTTTTTATATATAATTCTTACACCATGACCGGAGCCCAAGGCAGACAGTCATTTTTAGCTATGCTGCCCTTTCCTCCCTATATCAAATATGACAGCAGAAATTTCTTTTCTCCCCTCTTGACTTCCTAATACTAGCAATAATTTTATCTCACTATCAAACTCAAAATTTAAGAGTCACTCTTGATTTTTCCCTTTCTTCATTGAGTAACAAATTATGTTACTCACGTCATTGTTTGCTCTTAGTTTATACTATACCACCTCCGTTCAGGCCCCTGCGGTCTTTGCCCAGACAATTGCAATAGCTTCTGTAGTATTCCTACTTTCAATATCTTTTCCACTTTCCCTGGACTGCCTAGTTCTGAGGAATCAATTTCCCTAAAAGTGCAGTTTGAAACTTGTTGAAAATCTTCTTCAACTCACATCTCTTATTCTATAAAAGGTAGATAACACAGAGGATACAAGGCTGAGCTTTAAGAATTAGACATGATATCACTGTCTTAGTCTATTTTGTGATGTTATAACAGAATATCTGAAACTGGGTAATTTACAAAGAAAAGGAATTTATTTCTCACAATTCTAGAGGCTGAGAAATCCAAGGACAAGGAGCTGCTGCATCTGGCGAGGGACTTCTTGCTCCATTATCCCATGGTGGAAGGCAGAAGGACAAGAAAAGATGCATTTGAGAGAGAGAGAGAGAGAGAGAGAGAGAGAGAGAGGCAGAAGGCCAAACTCATCCTTTTCTACAGGAACCCACTCCTGCAATAACTATTCCACTCATACAATAGCAGCATTAATCCATTCATGAGGCCAGAGCCCTTGTGACCTAATCACCTCTTACATGTCCCACCTCACAACACTCTTGCACTGGTGATTACATTTCCAACACATGAACCTTGAGGGACACATTCAAACAAACCATAGCAATCACCTACCTATAAAAAGAGGACACTCATCTATTCAATAAATATTTATGGAGTCCTTACTCTATGTCACACTGGATTAAGGTGAGAAATAAATGAAGTAAGGGATGGGAGGTAGTTAAAAGGCCTAATTAGGCATCCAACAAATGTTACTATTAGGAAAAAGAGAATGAGGAGGAGTTGCTGTTATTATTGTCTTCAAGTTTGATTCTAATATGCGTGATGCATCCACAATGAACTGTGCCCTTGCATTTGCCTGTTTCACTCTTTTCCCTCAGCCATTGTTCATCGAAAGATTCAGCAAAACTGCCACCTTCACAGAGAATGTTCTCTGATTCCAGAAGGCTTTGCTCTGATTTATTTATTTATTTTAATTAATTAATTGATTTTTTTTAAGACAGGGTCTGGCTCTGTTGCTGGAGTGCAGTGGCGCAATCTCAGCTCACTGCAAGCTGCGCGTCCTGGGTTCAAGCGATTCTTGTGCCTCAGCCTTCACGGTAGCTGAGATTACAGGCATGCGCCTCCTTGCCCAGCTAATTTTTCTATTTTTATTAGAAACAGCGTTTTGCCTGTTGGCCGGGCTGGTCTCAAACTCCTGGCCTCAGGTTATCCACCTGCCTCAGCCTCCCAAAGTGCTGGGATTACAGGTGTGAGCCCAACCCTGATTTTCTTTTAAACCTCCAACACAATTTTTTTATTAAAAGGTTCATTAGGGAAAATAACGTTTTTTGTTTTTGTTTTTTAATCTTTATGTACTCTAGAGAGCTTATAAAATACATAATATATCTTACAGAAGATGTTCAATGGCAATTATTGAGTGTCCCTTTGAATGAACAAATGGAAAGATGAAGATTGAATGTGAATATGCAAGTGAGAGAGGAAAATATTATAAAATATCTTTGGATTCATTTTTTTCACACACCTACTGGTATCAGGATGTGCAGTTTAGGATCAGGAAATCTGAGTTCCATGATCAGATTGATTAGGGACTTGCTATTCAACCTTCAGTAAATAATTTAGCCTTTCTGTCTCTCATACATTCAGCAATTCAACAAATATTTGTTAAGCAACTTCTATCTGCCCAGCACTGAAACATTTCTCACTAAGCATGTTTTTACCTGATTTTCTTCCTGGTAATACACTTTAGTAGAAGATTGAAAATGTACCCTAATTTTCCTTCCTTGGAGTCAAATACTTTCTCACACTGAGTGGGTGAGTAGCTGGTATCTGCAAGACTGATAAATGAGAAAATCATGTTATAAACTGACCATTCTTTGGACAGTATTTCTAGAAAAGAAAAAAAGAAAAATCTTTATTAGGATGCCAGTTAGATTAGCTATTAATTATGTTTATAAAGGAGTATATGTAATGAAGTAGAATTGAATGCATTATACAAATTGCATCTTTCCCAAATATGTGTTGCTCATCCTTTTAAGAGATCAATGCAATCATCCATATTTTCTCTCCACCCACTACATTTAATTAAGCAGTTTGGGTCCAGTGGGGTCAAAGGTGTCCAGTAACATTTACCATCTGACAGCAACCCCATGGCCTGTATTCTGTGAACGTGGAAGCCCTGGTTCATTGCAATGAGCAGGTATCTGCGTTAGCAAAGCAGCTACCACTCTAATTTTCTCTAATTGACTTGTTGGCAGTGCTAACAGAGAGGGCAAAAGATGCAGGGACATGCAGAGTGGGCCCCGACAAGAACTTGGCATGGACGAGGCCACTGAGTGAAGTATATAATCTGTAATGAATAAAGGACTCTGGGCTGTCAATCTGGCACATGCCACTGGCATTTAATTCACACAAAATATTAATTAAAAATAATGATGTTCTCCCCAGCTTTTGTTGCCAAGTACAGCATCTTGGTCTAGCCCTGAAGAGCTGTCTACAGGTTTCTTGACTCATTCCCTCAGCCCCAGAGAAAGACATTCATCTCTTACCTTCAGGGAAGTCTCAAAAAAAGCTCTTAGAATAATGGGTCTCTCACCTACCTAGTCTCAGGGGAAGGAGAACCCAGGCTTTTCCTGATTACCCATTTCTTGTCTTTTTCAGTCTCTGTGATCAACAAATGTGCATTTATTTTCTCCTTTCCTGGCCACAGAGAATATACTGACCAAGAGCCATCTATTTTGGATGCTCAACGAGTTACTAAATATTTCTTCTTTTTCCTTTATCCCAAACTGAGGTGTTCTACAAGAAAGGTTGTCCAAACAATAATGAAAATCTGATCAATAATTTCAAATCTGCTGAATAACCCAGAATATTCTGATTTAAAAGAATTCCCATGGACTTCCAAATTATTATTTGGAAATTTATTTTCAAATCATTTCAGTATGAACAAATCACAGTAAATTCAAAGAAGAAAATACTGCTGAGCTTTATCTTGCAGAGGCAACTGATAAATTTTTAAGTCTATGTATTTGCAACATTTTAGCAAGTACAAAAAAATACATTTACTGTCATGATTGTCATTAAGTGTATTCCTGCACAATGGGGTCTGGCCATAATTAATGATTAATTCATTTGGAATCATCATGATAATATTAAATGTGTTTAACTCATTTGATGCTTCTGTAGAGGGAGCAATTCTAGGCAATTCTTTTGTGATTTACTGGTTTTAAAGTTTAAGAGCTCTGAGCATGTGCAGGAAAATAGTTCCACATTGCCCTCTAGTGGTACAGTGGTAAATTACACCCTTCTTACGTACTGGGAGAAAACCCTCATTTTCCCTTGTTCCCAATTCACACTTAAAGCATCTTTCCTCTTCCATATACATTCCAACAAAATACCTCCATCACAATATAAAAGGATATCAACGCACTACAGCCCACTAGGTTAACTAATAAATGTATAATATTTTATTGTTTTTTGTTCTGGAAGATCAATTATTGGATCAAACTTTATCAGGGCTGGAACAAAATCCTATTGTTTCCTCAGTAGGTCCAGAATGCAGTTTGGCAAGAGCACAATACAGAGGCCAGACTCCCCAAAAGATGTTTATGAGAAGTTAAAGTGTGAAAAGCATAAAAGAAAGCTCCTGGAAAAGGCAGTCAAAGGGGTTGTGGAGTCTTCCCAAGCCTTTATTACCTAGGTAGTTCTGCATTACTTTAGAAAAGTCATTGACCTTGCCTGAGCCTCAAGTTACTAACTGACAGTAGGAAAATATTGAGCCAAAACATCTTCAGGACTCCTAGCTCTATGGGATATTCTTATACCAGTTACAAGTCCATTGCAAGTGTGTTTACTTTTTACGGGGCTAAGCTGTTACCACTTTTTGTTTAAGTGTAAGGTTGATCTTCTCTAAGATGTGCACAGCATAGTAGGGATTGGTGAAATACAGTGGTTAGTATAATTCATTAATCCAACAGGTAGTAAATTATAAAACTCTTGGCTCAGTTAGCATACTCTATACCGTGGCTACAGATCAAGTGAAAGAAGCTGTCATTACTCAGATGACTCGAGATTTGATAGGTATCAATATTAGCAAGAGTCTGTTTTGGAATGACAGTTACCTCAAATTTACGGGGGTTAGGGGATGAAGAAATGATGAGTGCTACTCAGGAGGATCCATGTAACAGCTAGATGACATGTTGTCATTCAGATTAAGTTAAAAATTCAAACCAATACAATGAGAATCTTGTATTCTCAGTACCAGGTAAGGTATTTTTAATTTTTTTTTCTTTTTTTAAAAAATAATATGCACCCTGAAAGACTGAAAGGTAATAATCCAGGAATGTTACAGAAGCTTTTACAGAGTGCATTTTCTATGGAGCTGCAAATTAAGCATCTGGGTGGTGGGAACAGAAAAATGAAGACATGAATTTAGTGTCTCATGGACTATGCTGACCATCCATAAACTACAGCTGTTAACCCTGATCAGGAAGTCAAAGGCTTCCTATTAAGTAGAACATTCTTTGAATCCTAATCCAAATTGGACCTGTGAATATAAAACAATCACTTCAAATCTCCTAGCATAAACACCTGTTTCATTATTTTATATTTACCCCCCACCCCCCCACCACCGCCTTACCACATCATATAAAGTTTCTAGTTTGTTGTTATTGCTCTAAATGTTGATATCTTGACTATGGAAGACCAGACTTCAGTATCTATTTTTCCGGGATTATATGTATATTGGCATGTAGTTGGGTATGTAGGAATCTGTCCAAGGTTATAGACTCATGACCACAGGCTTGGATTCAGTTCAGAGAGACAGTTTTGCCAGAACAGGTTTATTTTATTTATTTAAATTATCTGACAACACTGAAAAATTTGATAGTTTCCCATAAAAATCTGGATTTCCAGATAATTTTTGGGACTACCTTCCATACACTAATATTATCTTGGACCTGAATAGTGGCTTCACTCTTTAAATCAATCATATATTTTCCAAGATCCTCTCTGACCTAGTGGCTCTCATACACTGTAGCCAAATCTAACCGTTTTTTTTTCTCTCTCTCTCTCTGATTAAAAACAACACACACACACACACACACACACACACACACACAAACCTCCTAAGCATTTGAGTTTGGAATTTCTGATCTCTTTTTCACTCTTTTGATAAATACTTAGAGAGATGCAAATACGGAGATGTATTCAGTTGAACCATATGGAACTTGAACTGCAAAAAGGCAATTTTAAATGGTTCAAGCCTAATAAAAATGTTTACATTTTTGGTGCATAGATGATTCATATATTTGAAATCAGACTTAGTCCATGCTGCAATAACTCAAAAGAATATATTTCCCAGTGAAAAAAAAAGTGTACTTTTTGGCCTACCTAAGTGTATTTTCACCATTTTTTCGCTGAAATGTTTTCTTCCTCCCATTGTGCTTCTTAGTCCCACCCTTCTTCACAAGCCCTAGTTCAAAGTTCATATCTTCCAAAAGTCTTCTTTGATGACCTAAATCCTCACTAATTTTTCAGACCTCTAAATGTATAGCATTCATAAGCTATATCACATACTTTATTGTTTAATTCTACATAGTCTTTCATTGTTTTCTCTGCCCAGAATTATGTTAGTAACCTGACAGAAATTCTTCTTCTCCAAGTACTTGGATCTCAAAGTGCATTTAACACTTGTCGATTGATTACTTTCCTATTAGGAAAATAGCTTGACAATATACATTTTCAAAAAAGAAATATTCCATTTTGGAGGGAAAGCAATTCACTGAATAGAAGCCCTTTGACTACATTAGATATAATCTTATTTTGCTGTATTATAGTTCTTGAATCCATGTGGTTTAGAGTGTCAATATCTTTAACATTAATACTTAGGTCATATACAAATTTTATGAAGAAAACTCAATCAGATCCATTTTGATAGATGCCTATCAGATAAACACACTCATTTTTAAGGATTTTTTATTTTGAAGTAAAACCCAGATACAGAAAACCACATGCAACAAATGTGTAGTTTAATGAAGTACTATAAATTGAAGTTCACCATGTTTCCTTGCTCTGTTTTCTGCAATCTGTCATTTAGGTCCAGAGGCTAGATCAGACTAAGTAGGTTTGATCCCTTTGGCAAAACTCTAGAGGACAGTCTGTTCTTTCATCAGGAAGCACATACTGTCTCGTTGTCTCTATTTTATCTTAGCAATTATTAATGCTTAAGGCTTAGATCCATTCATTAAT
Organism: Pongo pygmaeus; assembly: GCF_028885625.2. Taxonomy (NCBI): domain Eukaryota; kingdom Metazoa; phylum Chordata; class Mammalia; order Primates; family Hominidae; genus Pongo; species Pongo pygmaeus. The sequence continues at coordinate 68,272,868 of NC_072390.2, forward strand.
GGGGGCTGTAAAACAGCAATATTTTAATTTTACTGTTTGGTTTTTATTTGTTAGCTAGAATTATGTTCTGAGTTCACAACCTCAGACATGACCAACTGTTATTATTCTTAAAAACACCTTTATCAAATTATGCATTTATGTATATTTGATGAGTTTCCATACATCACAGCATTTATGCTTTTCTGTTTGCAGATTATCCTTATCTCTGGTCTGAGGGAGTCTCTTCAAATTGACTACTGAACCCATTTGACATGATTTTATTACTTGCTTCCGTTCTATCTAGTATGTCAAAATATTTCAGGTTCATTTGGCATGTTTTCTACTTTAAGAATCAACCAGTTCTGCGAGAAGCTGCTTCTTCGTAATAGGAATTATTTTTCCCCCAAACTGCAGTCTGTGTATTAGGGATGCTTATTGCCACCGAGTCCAGGTTTCCAGAGATTTTTTAGCAGACAGAGCTGGAACAGAGAAACAGTACAATTTTGAGTTCAAACTTATTTTTCCAATTCAATTTTAGAAACACAGACTTTATTTAACCTTTTCTGTATTACATCTCTAGGTCTTTTCATCTGCACCAAGAATCTGGTTCTCAGGGACAGAGGGGATGATAGAATATCTCATGTTTACCCATTTGCTTTATTCCGTATTACGTTAGTCTCAAAATAATAAAAGTGTCAGCATCAATAATAATTATTGAAATATTTATCTTTGCATATACTGTCATTAGTCTTTAATTTTGTTTTATGATTGTACCATATCTATAATATCAAAACATTTACCCATTACAAAATAAAATATCTTTCCTTTTAACTTAGTCTTAGTTTATTAAATTTTTATTCACCAGTTAGATATTAAATCAATATCTCTTCTAGTCATTGTGTATGCCTAAAGCTCATTTACTAGTAGTTCTGGGGATCAGGGAACAATATTCCTGAGTACTTGCAAGTGGATAACAGTTTGTACCCTTTATGTTTAAAGTTAATTTTTATTGACTATAAAACCTCGAATTACATTTTCTTATGTTGAGTATCTAAAGTTACTCTAATTTCTTCTGTCATAAAATGTTATATAAAGCCTGATAATCTAATTTTTTTTGTAAGTCATATATTATTTTTGTCTGGATGCCTAAAACATTATTTTAAATCAGCAGATTTTTTAGTTATTTATTCTGTTTTTATTTTCCTTTGGATTTTCTTCATCAAGGACTCCTATTATCTGTACGTTAGATCTTCCTTCTCTAACTTCGATATTTATCACTTTCTCCTGAATACTTTTTCAGTCATCTTAATTTCTTTTGTTATGTTTTTGCTTTTGACTTGTATTCATCTAGTTACCTTTCATGTCTAAAATTTTTTAATTTACATATATCTATTTCTTGAGTTATGCTACCTCATTTCTGAGTTTTCTGATTTATGTTACTTTTTCATATCTGGCATTTCTTAATGTAGTTTAGTTCATTTTGAAGTCATAAATTGCAGTTTTGATCTATTTTTCTTGAGTGTTTTCTTCTACTTTTTATCCATTTTCCGTACTTTTCTATAGGAATGATATTCTCCTATTTTATTTTTTCTTGTGGTAATTTTGTAAAGAAGTTTACCTCAATACATTTTTTTTTTTTTTTTTTTTTTTGAGGCAGAGTCTCGCTGTGTCACCCAGGATGGAGTGCAATGGTGCTATCTCGGCTCACTGCAAGCTCCACCTCCCGGGTTCACGCCATTCTCCTGCCTCAGCTTCCTGAGTAGCTGGGACTCAGGCACCTGCCACAGCGCCCGGCTAATTTTTTTTTTTGTATTTTTAGTAGAGATGGGGTTTCACCATGTTAGCCAGGATGCTCAATACATTTTTATTGCTTACATTTATGTAATTTGTTTTTTCTGTTCTTTCAGAAATTCAGAGAGCTCTTCTTAATACATAGAGCTCCCTGTCCTGTTCTTTTCAATAGACAGGGTTCAGCAAACTACAGGTTACAAGTAGAATCTGGAGCAGGTCTTGTTCTTGTATGGACCCCTGAATTATGAGTGGTTCTTACATTTTTGAAGAGTTGTAAACAAATAAACAGAGATAAAAATGTGACAGAAACAATGTGACATTCAAAGCTAAAGTATTTACTATCTGGGCCTAAAAAGCTTGCCAGCTCCGGATACAGACTAAAAACTATGGCAGCTTGCTTTCTGAATTTTCGTGGTTCTTCTTCTCCTTTCTCTCCCCTTCATCAATATTGTTTCAATCTTGCTTATATCTTACATCAGTTCCCAGGAGGTTGTCCCCAGTTTGGGCCCAGTCCTAGAGAGGAGACTTTGCAGGTCGGTTTTGAGCGTTTAAATTTGTTGTTCTGAAACTGATCTGCTGTGCTTTCCAGCATTCGCTGATACCTCTTTTAGAATTATCCTGTTTTTAGGTTTGATGCGTCGCTTTGATGTTTCTTACACAGATGCAGACAACAAACAGATGATGAGGCTGTCGGTTGTTTATTCACATCCACTTGTATATTAAGGTTTGAGGGCACGCATCATCACACAGGTTTGCAGCAAGCGGCTAAATGCTTTCGGTTTTCTACCTAGTAGTTCAGTATGTTTTCATATGGGGATTGAGGAAGATCAAAAAACCCTACTGCTACCACCCATTGCCACTTTCCTTTCTGAATCCAACTCACTCATTCTTAAACAATTTACCAAGTAGATTATATGAAATTTGTTTTGAGGAAAATGTTTGCCCTGAGTATTTCGGTACATTAAATAAATCAACACGTTCATATTGTTTCTGTTTTTTCTCCAGAGTCAAGTTCCCATTATGTAATCTCCCTAAAAGCTTTTAACAATGCCGGAGAAGGAGTTCCTCTTTATGAAAGTGCCACCACCAGGTCTATAACAGGTAAGTGAAATTGTTAATCTTCCTCTGACAAAGTAGTATTTGATTTATGGTGAAAAAAGAAAAACTAAAATAAAATACAAAGAAACAAAAATGAATATATTATTTCATTATCCTCTGATAATCCTCAGAGAATAATTATCCTCTGAGTCTGATATGTACATGTGTATGCTTGCAGACATGTGCATGCATTTTTTTATTTCTTTAGTTGTTGAAATTTAGTGGGAGGAATTCAGTTTATAAATTTGCGCATGGACTTAGAGAATGCAAATCTCTCAATCTGTTCCTTCCCAATAGCATCATAGTTTTGGTGCCCTGATACCATGCTTCCATCTCCTGAGCAGCTTGTCTCAAATCAGTGCCATCTTTGTCCCTGCATAAAGGTTGCCAAATGCCTAAATAGACACTTGCTTCTCCACACAGGTCTTTCAAACTAAGATGACAAGGAAGAGCTGGCCTTCTGGGGTGGTTTGCATTAGGCTGAGTGACGTATGTGGTATCTTCCTGAGCTGGGCCTCCAGGTCACCCCAGCAGTGCCCAGGGCCTCAGGACCTTAAAGGGATAGCTGATTTAAGGCCTTGTCACCCTTAGGAAATTTTCCGTTAGTTGGACTGTAAAGGCAGTACATAAGAGTAAAAGGGCTCAAGAAACTGAGAAAGAAATGGGTAAGATGGTGAGATCCAAACTATTTATGGAGGTTATTTGTTAGCATGCGTAGGCTTAGTCCAAAATACAATAAGCAACACATTTGTAGGGCTATTCAGAGTCCCTGGAAAGTCACTTGACTACTTCCCCAAACCCCTGCCACAGATTTATGTCTGAAATCTCTAAGTAAAACCCAAGTTCTCTCTCTAATTAATACATTGAACCTGCCTCCTCACACCCTTCAGACCTCATTTAACTTGTCAGATACTATCCCCTTAACGAAAACAGAGGATCTGAGATAGCAAGCATCGGAGAACGTGAGATGTTACTGAAGTTGGAAATTTGGATGAGTTGGAAGAAATGGTTATAAAATAAATAGTGGAATCCCGTGGCTTCTACTCTTGCCCAAATTTATGTGAACTTAGTGCAGTTTGTTTGCCAAATGTACAAGCGTCTTTCGTAGACTATCTTAAGAATACAGTTGTTCTTTGAATTTATAATTGTTATGTGATGGTCTCTAGAAAATACTGTCACTGTATTGATTTTAGTAGTATTATTTAAGGCAAAGTTGCTATTGTAGTCTCTTTGAATCTTTGACCATTGTTTCCAAGTCTACAATCTGTCTAAAGTAGAATGCAAGATTTTGGGCAGATGTCAATATGTTTATTTATCTGTGGAGACAGTATATATCATTCATTGTATAATCAAAGGGGTTCATGACTTCTCCAAAAGAGTAAATAATTACCCCAGAGAATATTTACTATCAAACGTGTTATCTCCAAATATAGAAAGATGAGAAAAATTGAGGTTCGGGATACAAACTAAGAGCTAACAGCTGGGTGTCTGGGATTTTAACTTTATTCTCTTTCTCTGCTAGCAACAAGATTCTTTGTGAGCAAACAGGCCACTTTGGCTGCACCATTGTGTCCCATAATTTTCCTTTAGTGACCATCTCTGTCCTGCCTATGGTAAAAGATCCCCAGTAGCTGCTCATTGCTATGATGACTTGGCACTTGTGATCGAGCCATGCAAAATGATACTACAGTCAGTCTTTTCAAGCTCTTATTCTCTTACCAAAACTAATGGCCACAAGGAAGGACCACTGAGGTGGCAAATAAAAATCGCTTTTCAATCAGAAACTGGAAAAGGTGAAAGAATTCAAATAAACTGAAAGTAAGTTGTTCAGAAAGAACCACTGGAGTCATTATCAGCTTCATTCTTCTTAGCATTTGTTACATAAATTCCAGCATATGACATTGCCAAAGTGGTTTCTAAAACACCAGTGATCCAGGCAATTTTTATTTTCTGATGACTCAGATCCTAAAGAAACTGAGAGTTGAAATAATACTAAAAGTTGGGATTTGTGTGAGGAATTTTCTTATTGGAGAAAAGCCAGTTAAGGGGTTCAAGAAGAATGCGTGATTCCAGCCCTTTTCAAAAAGGAAAGAAAACACTTTTTCTGGAAATGGCAGAATTATTTTATTTTGCTTACACATGTCATAGAGAACAAAGAACAAATAAATGAAATCAAAGTTTAAGGAAACTCCATTAATAAATGTGTCAGTGCCATGTAGAAGGCGTCCTCTATCTCTAAGCTTCTGCAAAGGAGTGCCATGGACAGTCTTGAACAAGGGCCCGTATAAAGTAACTACAAAATATATCACAGGCAATAAAACCTCAAGTTAGAATAAGCATCAGGCTATAGAGTTTTCTGCACACATGTGCTCACAGATGTTGGTGAGCTCTGGAGCCTCATCCCATACTGGAAATATCAGCATTGGAGCTGCTGAAGTCTCACCTGACCAAATGCATTAAGAGTCTCATTTTTGCTGTAAAGCCCTTTATTTCTTGTTGTCTTAAGGACAAGATCTTGAGCCTGGAGAAGGGAAGAAGACAAAAATAAGAAGATTAATAAAACACGCTGTTGAATTGATTTATTCTCAACTGCTTTATCAATGTTAAAATGAAGTACAATCCACATGTAAAATTGTGTCATTATTTTTAAAGTTCATTTTTTTTTAGATAGGGTCTCATTCTGTTGCCCCAGCTGGAGTGCAGTGGTGCAGTCATGGCTCACTGTAGACTTGACCTCTTAGGCTCAAGTGATCCTCCCACCTAAGTCTCCTGGGTAGCTGGGACTGCAGGTGTGCCCCACTATACCTGGTATTTTTTTTTTTTGAGATGGAGTCTTGCTATGTTGCCCAGGCTGGTCTTGAACTCTTGGCCTCAAACAATCCTTCTGCCTCAGCCTTTCAAAGTGCTGGGTTTACAGGCATGAGTCACCACACCCATTTAAAGTTCATTTTGAATGTTAGTATAATGACTCAACATTCATGGGCACTTACCAAAACACCTGTTAGGAATTGAACGGATTTCTTTCTCAGTAAAAGTTTTGAGGCTATATTTTGTCTTTTACTAAATTGTTTTCAATTCTCTTGAATGTAACCACTCAAAGTCAGCATATAAATCACCCAGTGGTAGGAAGAGAAAAAAAAAAAAAGTTCTGTAGCAACAAAAGAATGTGTTAAATTCAATTATTCAAATATTAATAGTTTCTGACCTAAGAGAAAAAGACAATTAATATATGCAATATGTATTAATAGCTGTGCTTGCTGTGCACGATAACGGTCTGCTTTGCTGGAAATGCTCTATCTGCATCAGACACTAGGTTTTTATAGCAATTTAACACTTGAAATTGCCTAGTGCAACACAGGAAGTGAATTTTTTGTTATTTAATTCTAATTTATTTAAACTTAACTAGTTCATATAACTAGTGGTCATTGTACTAGCACAGCTCTGGAGTAAGTGTCAAGTAGGATGACAAGCCACACCTGAAAAAATATTATTCCATAAAATAGGAAACAAAAAACTTGGCCAAGGATAGAAATTTCTGGACTGTGTAAGTCCATCAATAAATACCTCCCAACACCCTTGCTTGAAATTTGAGAGGAGCATTCTGAAACTGACTCCAAGAAACTCAGTAACAATGGTCATGAATAGTATACCCATTTAAGATCAGAAATAGCAGGATTGACTATTTCCATTTCTTGAAGAAGAATCACCCTATTTCAAAACCTTATGTATGGCCCCTGTGAAAAAACTATACAGTTAATATATGTTTACCAATAAAACTGGATTAAGAAAACAGTAAAATAGGTCAAAAGAGGAGTTAGTAAATTAGAAAACTCCCCATATGTGTATCACGTTCTTCTTGTAAAGCCAGCTAAAAATAGAAACAAATAAAACAAAGTAGCACCTGCTTTAATTTGGCAAAAAAATGTCTTCCACTGCTACACAAACCGATGAATGGCTGGAATCCTTGTGGAGACTGCAATGTCTTCTCTTTCGCCTTCATCATTTTATAAATCTATTTGAGTTTAAAGGATCTCTTAATAAAAAGAGACATCAAAGAAAATACAGAAAGCCTGGGCTCTTTCATTAAATTTTAAACACAACTCTCTTTCTCTTTCTCTCTCTCTCTCTCTTTTTTTTTTGTTTTTGTTTTCAGTTTTATATTTTGTTCCAAAGACCACAGACTAGTAAACTACTAAATAATTCATTGGAAAACAGAGTGATGAATAGGGGATAGGCATTTGAAATGCAGTGGACAAAGTGAAGTAATCATCAAAACCAGCCAGCAGTCACTCCACTTTAAACTAGGCTGTTGAAAAAAATAAACCCCGTATTATGCTACTGTAGACACCCAACATATTAGTAGGTCTCATCTCCCCAAATGTCATCATATGCCCAGCCTGAGAGTTATATTATCACATCTTATTATTTTTCTTAGAATATGCACTACATAATATAAAGATTTTTTAAGTGTAAATGTCTGAAGTACAAAATCAAATGCTCAAAGTTAGGCTGTTACCATGGCCACAAAATCAGCTTCTCTTATTCTGATATCACAGCATAAACATGATTACAAGGTGTTTTGGAGAATTTTGTAAAAACGCACACATCATTTTGCAGATTCCCATTATATTATGGATCAAAGCATGTATATACCTCAGTGCAAATCTCATAAGTCTGTAGGTAGTTAATCCTGTCTTGCCATCCAATAATATAAAATTGTAGGAATGTGTAATATGGGAACTCCTACCAAGACTAAAAACTTAGCTAATTACTCTGTGAGAATGTGGGTAAAATCACACTTCTACATTTTCAAGGGTTTCAGTCTAAGAAAGCCTGACAAACCAGGTGCTGTCTGAAACTTAATTATCAAATATATAATTGATCCATGGAATCATGTGTACCTGGTTACTCTGGTTTTGTTCAATCACAGCCACACACAGGTTCCTGTGGATGTCAGGGTACTTTGTTCTTTATTATTTATTTGTTTCTTGTCTAGGAAATGTGTTTGCAGATATAAGCTAAGCAACAATGAAAACATTAGAGAAACTCTATTAAGTTGGCGAATGAGGAGAAAATAAACAAAAAATTAGGTATTAGATAAGCAATTAGCTTTTTGTAGGCAGAAATAAACTGGAACCCCCATTTTTATCTTATTATTTTAAATTATATAGTAATAAAACTGATCAATTCTATAACTAGATCTTTTAAGAAGCAATGTGCAACATTTAAAAAACGGTCTTTAAAATATATAAGCAGAAGTGATAGTCAAATTGATAAAACCACTCTAAGAGAATGAATAAATTATAGAAAATATTCAATGACTGTTTTGCAATATAGCAATACTGTTTCTAATGTGTTTTCCGATTGAATTAATTACATTTTTTTTCTGTTCTTCTCATGTTCCCTTTCATCATTATTGCCATGCATTTAACTCATTGTGATGTGTTACCACTGATATTTATTTTTTAACGCTTTTATTTACGTATTTATTTGTTTGTTTCATTTGGTGGGTTTTTAAACCCAGATCCCACTGACCCAGTTGATTATTATCCTTTGCTTGATGATTTCCCCACCTCGGTCCCAGATCTCTCCACCCCCATGCTCCCACCAGTAGGTGTACAGGCTGTGGCTCTTACCCATGATGCTGTGAGGGTCAGCTGGGCAGACAACTCTGTCCCTAAGAACCAAAAGACATCTGAGGTGCGACTTTACACCGTCCGGTGGAGAACCAGCTTTTCTGCAAGTGCAAAATACAAGGTGAAGTTCTAATTGATGGCATGAAATTTAAAATGAGCTGACATTTGTTTAACGCATTGTTTTAAACCCCTCCTGGACTGTCATGAGTCGTTTTGCTGCTGTGTATCTATGTGGAAAAACAAAGCATTTTAATAACTCAATATCTAAAATTAACATAAGAATAATTGTATTTTAGGAAACAATTCTAAGGCAAGGTAGGAAAACATCGAGCTCTGTAAAACGTTATTTGCTTTTCACCAGATGCTGAGTTTGTATAAATGATTTGATTCTGTACAAGAGAATGCCATTGTCCCTTTAAAATAGCAGAGATCTATGTTAATTTTCTGGATTTTGGTATCTTTTTTTTCCCATTTGGAATCTAGATTGATTTCCAAAGCGACCCTATTAATGTCAGAGACTCATCTTTCAGTGAATATAACTGGGAATAGATAAGTTGAAGATATTTTTATAACCTCAACACTCTAGGCCATTAACATCTACTTCATTTAGCCTTGAAAACACACTATGATGGTAAAGAAAACTCACAATCCACACTCCCCTTTAGCTAATATGAATTCGCCAGCTCTCTGTTCTTGTCATTATCACAGAGTCATCTCACAACCTCTTTAAGAGCTCCTCAGAGAGATGTATTTGAGACAGTCATTACCAGTTTCAAATCTCTATCAACCAGCCTCAGGGATCATAACAACTAGTTATATACTAAGATAATTTTGTTACCTCCTAAAACTGTTATGATGTTAGTATATATAGACAATATACAAATGTAGACAAAAATGAGAAGATCAACAAGTAGTTGTCAAGAACCTACTATGTACCTAGAAATGTACTACATCATAGAGATGGTTTATTTTGAAAGAAAACATGGTGTAGTCATTGTTACTTATTACATATAATTTTAGGATGAGCTCACTCAGCTCTACGGATAAACTTAAAAGAATTCATAAGTTATTCGAGAGACATAATGTATAAAAACACATTTAGAACTTAAACCTTCACAAGATACTGATTGGGAATGAAGAAGTCGGTTTTGAAAATAAGAGCATAAATGCCACCCAACAACTAAGAAATCAACCCTGGCTCTCTGTCTTCTTCCTACTCCTTTTGTGTTCTCTTAATCACTTGATTGGGGTAGCTCTTGAGGAGATTTTAGGTCTCCTGATACTTTAGCCAATGTTCTTTTCACTGAACTACCATCCTCCTGAATCCAGCCTCAAGCTAGTAGTGATTTTGGGGGGATGAAAATATTTCGAGGATGTTTTTAACCCCAATCCTGGAGCTATAGCTAAATCCCACCACCAATCCTGTAAGCTTGCCTCTCTCTGCCCGTAGCCATGCTGGATCTTCCTGTGGTGTCTTTCAACTTTTAAATGGCACAAAATTCACATTTCATCATAAATCAGATTTTAGTTGAAACCATTTAAAGACAGTTTTCTTTGGTACTGCTGCCCTGTTAGGTGAGGTATTTGGGAAAACTCTCCAGGCAAGTCTAAATAGTATCATTGATACAAGGTATGTGGTAAGTACCCTATCCATCTCCTTATAGTAGTAGATTTAAGATTCAGCAGATCTATAAATAAAGATAACGTTATCAGAAGAGACAACCAATGAAACATATGAGACCATTAAAGAATATCTCTTTATATAGATTACCCAATTCTCTAAGTTTACTTTTAGAAGGCTACTTTCTCCACTTTAAAAATTTTATGTCAAAATTGCTGTACTTTGTAGATACATTCATTTCACAGAATGGCCATGGTGACTTTGCCAGAATGTGAAATGTTCTAAGGAACAATGATTGTTTTCTTCAGAATGGTTTGAGTTCCAAAATTTCCTGAAGCAAATCATTTCAGTTGAATGGTAACTACAGCAGACATGGAATTACTGAATCTCACAAAGAGTGCCTGTGAGGTGAGACCCAGCCCAAAAAGATTTTAAGTGTTCCTCTTCCCTTCATTTTCCCTGACAGAAGGCTTTCAATTACTAACATACTATTCCCTCTCTCTCTCTTTTTCTCTCTCCGTATATATCCATACCCTGATATGAGGAGATTAGAGAAAACTAGAAAGATATAAAACAAATTTAAATTTTACAAATAATGGTGATAGACTCTTTGAGTTTTCACTTTGTACTTTTCAAGCCAATGTCATATCTTTACTTCATCTCATTTCCACTACAGCTTTAAAAGGTAGGCAAGACATACACACAATAGGAAACAAACAAAACATACATGGAGCCACATGACCTGGGCTCAACCCTTGCAAAGCTCAAGGGTTGGCTTTGCACCATCCTGTCATGAAACTTAACCTGCTCAGTCTCATTTTTCTGATCTATATGATGGGAATATCCATACTTACTGTAAAAACAATGAGATTCTTTGTAGTTAAGTATGAAGACAGAGGTAGGTGATATAACTTGACAGAAATTCCTCATTAAACTAGAGCTGGATCTCAGGTGACCCAATGGCATCATCCAGGGATTTCCCCACAGGAGAGTCCTTCTAGTTCCATTTAGTCCCAGATCTATAATACAGATGCTCATGTTTTGATTGTCTAAAACCCTGTATTAACTTTCCTGATCAAATGGAGACATTTTCTATGTTTTTCTGTTAAAATATTTAATCATATGATGTTTTATACAAATTTCTATTCAAAATATATCCATTGAGTGTCGACTAGTGCTTACTAGATATAATATGGATGTTACAGAGTTAATGAAGTTGTGCAGGCCTCAGTCTCCGCTCTCAAACTGCATACAACTCAATGGGGGGGAGCATATAACACATGCTTAAAATTACATACCACAAGAGACAATGCATGAAATAATGTAGCTAAGATTTATTTAATACTTTCTCTGGGCCAATCACTATGTTTTACTTGTCTTAGTTTGCACTTTAAATAATGCTATGAAGTCAGTGCTATGGTCGTCTCCATTTTACACACAAGAAAAGTAAGGCTCAGGCCGGGCTCAGTGGCTCACACCTGTAATCCCAGCACTTTGGGAGGCCGAGGCAGGTGGATCGCCTGAGGTCAGGAGTTTGAGGCCAGCCTGGCCAACATGGTGAAACTTCGTCTCCACTAAAAAATACAAAAATTAGCTGGGCGTGGTGAAGGTGGGGCGCCTGTAATCCCAGCTACTTGGGAGGCTGAGATCGCGCCATTGCCTCCAGCCTGGGTGACAAGCGTGAAAGTAAGGCTCAGAGAGGTACTATCTGGTTATTCTATGCTCACAAAGGTAACTGGCCATGTTGCTCCAAAGTATTTCTAGGCTTTTTTAAGATAAGCAGTAGCTTTCTGTAAGGTTTTAGAGGAAACTCAGTAATTCATGGTATTTATAGAATGCAAAGGTGTCAATCTAGAACACAAAGACAATCTTACTTGTTGGCCTCTCAAATGCCAGTGGTGTCTCTGCCCAGAAACTGTTTTTATTGAGATATGATCCTTCCCTCTTACCTAAAATATTTCTTATTGCCTCATTTCTCCCTTTTATTTCCATTTCTAAGACTTAGAGGTGTTCATGATCATGAAGGAAGGCAGAAATGGAGTAATATATCTGCATGTCAGATACTAGCTGACCATTTTGTGTTTTATTTGATGGAATTTCATCTTCCTGATTATACCAAAAATATTTACATTTATTTAGGGCATATATTTTTACAGGTTTTTCTTATTTTTTATTTTTGAGATGGAGTCTCGCTCTGTGGTCCAGGCTGGAGTGCAATGGCCTGATCTTGGCTCACTGCAACCTTCATCTCCCAGGTTCAAGCAATTCTCCTGTCTCAGCCTCCCGAGTAGCTTGGACTACAGGTGCATGCTACCATGCCCAGTTAATTTTTGTATTTTTAATGGAGACGGGGTTTCACCATATTGGTCAGGCTAGTCTTCAACTCCTGACCTCGAGTGATCCATCCGCCTCGGCCTCCCAAATTGCTGGGATTACAGGCGTGAGCCACAGCGCCAACCTACAGTTATTTTTAAGAAGACTTCTGATAAATATTTGAGGTCATCACTTTAATAGGTTGGATAGGCAAATCACCGAAATGTTATTAGTACAGTTACATATTTATTTGGTGGTGTAATGAAATATACAATTTTCATGACTATAACCTAAGAAGGATTCGTAGCAGAATTAAAAAAAAAAGATATCCCTTCCTACAGTAGTAAGGGTGAGATACATATGATATGAGTGGGGGAAAAGAGCTTTTCTTAATTATTTTAGACATAAATAGATAATAAAAGTAATGTTTTAAAATAAAAGTATTTAACTTTGAAGAAAGATACCTCATACCAAGCACAAAATTATATTTATAAGAGGAACAGTCCCTTTTTTTTGCTTATAAGGAAAATATACTTTAATGTATTAAACCTTGCATCATATTTTTTCTTTGTTACCCGTTTTGATATTTTGAGTAAGCAATAAAGAACTATAATTTACTTTCTACTAAAATATCTCTAACTTGTCATTTAAAAGACAAAGAATGGATTCAGAAGACTTCAATAATACCAACACCACTTTAAACACCAATGTAATCCTTTAGTATTTATCCAATTTGCTGTTCCTTCCTTGATCAATTGCTCCAGTTACCATGGTTAAATATTTGTTTAATGTGAAGTCTACACAAAGAATGAAAACCATGTGACACAGCATTGCTTTTGTCTCATGTTCTCTATAAGATGTAAATGGATTCTGGAAGCACTGAAAGTTTAAACCTTAAAGGCTTTTTGAGAAACATGACGAGCAGTAGAACTCTAATAAATTAACTTTGTTACAAGTGGAAAATAATAACAATGGTCTATTTAAAATATACAACATTAAAACTTATGCCAAAAAAAACACAGATTTTGATTATAAATGAATTAAGTTCAATGCAGAAAATTTCAAAAATTGAGTTGACAAAAGGAAGTGGAATTTGTCCTGTTGTTCTGATTCTGTAATAAAGATAAGCATTTAACTTTGAAAAAAGATATGTAAATACCAAGCACAAAGTGATATTTATAAGATGCATAGTCTCATATGCCTGATCATATGGAAAATATGCTTTAACCTATTAGACCTTTCAACATATCTTACCTTGGAAAATTTTCTATCTTGTAGCCCCTTTGGACAACCATAATACCTAATTTTATTGGTTATATTGTAGATGTATAATCAGCCAGCACGAACTGGTTAATAAATGGGAAGTCGAGTCAGTGCTATGCTCTACTCCTCTGCTGTTTGGGAGTAGGTTACTTTTGTGTTGGCTTATTTAATAGTCTTTTTGTATGTGTTGATTTACCAAGTTGATAGAGTTTATTTTTTATCTTTTTGCTATTTCCTACTTGTATAGTCAGAAGACACAACATCTCTAAGTTACACAGCAACAGGCCTCAAACCAAACACAATGTATGAATTCTCAGTCATGGTGACAAAAAACAGAAGGTCCAGTACTTGGAGCATGACTGCACATGCCACCACGTATGAAGCAGGTATGTGAGGAAATGTCTACTTTGGACTCTTGATAATGGTGTTTCCCAGGTTCTGTGGAAATTAGAACATGTGTTCCCTATGGTGTCTCAATTATACCTTATCCTATATAAAATATTTCATCCTCTATAGTTCATAGCACTTTTATATCTAAGAGTGTTCTCCTCACACTAGAAAAAAAAATGAATCTCCAATGGCTTAAGTAATCTGCTTTCATGATTAATACATGGTTTCTTCAGGGTGTTAACTCAGGGGATCTGACTATAAATCTTCTTTTCGCTACATTTAAGTAGAGAACAGAAAAATCCGTCCAATGAACTCGGTCCAAAACAGTTGTGTCTTTGAACAATAGTCATGGTAGGTATTTCTCATTTTGAAAAAAAAAAAAATAGATGCAAAACGAAGCATTGCGTTACAACTGAAGTCTCATGGATATTTACTGTGAATAACCTTGGCTGGATATGGGAAGGAGTTTCCAGGTGTTCTTGTTCACTCCTGGGAAATGGGGTAACATAATAGAAGACTTTTATGCAATTTTAAATAGTTCAAATCTAGGGTAATGCAATTCACTGTAATTTTTACTGGTCACATTTACTATGGATCGTAAATGTAGAGTTTATAACCTTAACAAGGATGCAGTGTACTTGACATTTATAGTTCACAGAAATCCAACTTCTGAAGAATCCAGGGCTTAACATGTTTTTTTGATGGGTTTCATAATATATCATATTTGTGGGTAAACTACACTAATTTTCAAATTTTAAAAAAATGATAATAAAGCTCTTTCCTGGGTAAGTTGAATTTATCTTTCCATTAGAATTTGTCCCATGGGATTGCAGGTCTAATTTTTATCTCCAACTATTATTTTAACTATTAGAGTTCTAGTGAGAATATTTTTACATATCTGTGGATACTTCTTTCAACAAGAAGATTTCTAGTTGACCTAATTTAATTTTAACATCCTATTTTTCTATTTTACCTGTTATTATCTCTTTTCTCAGAACTCCACCCTGAATGCAGAATGTTCACAGCTTCTTAGGGTTAATAAGACCAGCTGGATGAGATACATACTATTGGATAGAGTAAACAAGTAAACAGTCTACTCTTCCTTTTTACTTGAAAGGAGATGAATGTAGATAAATGTGAAATAGTAAGAAATTTGGCCTTCCCTGTGTGAAAGAGAAGTAGCAGTATTTTCATCTTAATACAAGCAAACTCATTCATTTTTTTCCTCTCATAAACATAAAAGGCACACCAACATCTGACTTGATATATGCACCCTATTGATTTCTCATCAACCGCCTAGGCTTGTAGGGACACCAGTGGTGAGACCCATTGCTAGCAAAAAGATATTAACTTTTAGAAATGTGGTTAGTAGAAAAGGTAATAATCTGGACAAAGGTGTAAATAGCACATGGATAGGATCCCTGAGTGATGATGAGAAGCAAGAAGTAATTCACAAGTGTCTGCAGGTTTTATAACTGTGAGAAGGAAATTCAGTGAATAAAATAACTCTAAAGTTTGCTTCTAGTTCTGCAGTAACATAAAGACCATATGGGGCTACACCATTATGTGTTGAAATGGCTTGTGATAAAGATACGAGTGACTGGAAATTTTTTGAAATCAAGCGTTTCATTCTGTCCAGATAATGAATCCTTCATTTGATTTTGGTTAACTGAAGTAAAATAAAAGTGACAGGAAGGACACTTTAAATAATTAGGCCTTGGAAAGAGACAGGCATCAGCCTTATTATTCCTAGGATATAGAAATGAGGAACTATTGGTCTATCCCTTCAAGGTGCTACCATAGTAATTATTTGACTCCACCTATTTATTTCCTTGTATGTAGATTCAGTGTCACAAAAGAGAATATTATTGGCATCTCTTGAGACAGGTGATCACACAGCTAAGGAGAAGATGGGATAAGACCATGGAATTCCCAACTGATATTGCTACCAAGCTTTCATGATACAGAGGAGAGCTTGTTTTGCAAAGAGAAAAAACAAGTCCTTCTTTAAAAGGAAGAGGAGAGGATGGGATGCTGGACAGTGCAAGTAACAAATGCCCAATACAATTTCTACGGCTGAAATCTTCTGAAACTTAAATGTTACCTTCCATTCATGTACTTAATAAAGAAATGCAAGTATAGGAAAAATTGAGAGCCAAAGAAATCAGAGGGCAGTGCTTGTCTAGTGGACAAAGATATTAATTAAGGATTTTTAATAATGTTCATTTATAATTGTCATGCCTTGAGATGGGAACTTGGTAAGGAGAATATAGTCTATGTCTTTGAGAGAATTATGGTCCAATAAAAAAGAAAAAGCATTTTTTTAATTCCTGAAGTAATATCAGAAATATAATCATAAAATTGTGGACAAGTTAAAATCAGAGCAAACAAAGTACAGATTCTGTCTGGAAAAAATAAGAGGAAGTTTCACAAAATAAATGAGGTTTGAGCTATGGCTTAGTTGAATTATCACATACCCATTCCAGGGACTTCCAAAGGATGGAAAACTCATGTGCAAAAATACCCCAGCAGGCGTCAGAAAGATGATGTGTTAAAGAGACACTTATCTTGGCTCAAAGTGAGTTGAGCACAGTGTTCATGGGGCAACAAGAGGAATGAAGTACATAAAAGAAAATAGAATATAAATCCTAGAGGTCCTGGTGTTTGTTTTTATTTATTTATATTTAATCCGAAGAGAATGGGTAGGCAATGAAGAATTTCTAGAAATCATTCCAGGCAGAACTCAAGAACTCAGGAGAAGAGCAAGGCAGAGGAATTCTGCTTGACTTAGTAGGGATTATTGAAGTTGTGAGGTCCATATTATTTTTCAAATATTAAGGAACAGTGTGCAGTTCATATAATAATGCTAGACATTTAGGTCATTAATTCCAATACCAAATTTTTATTCACCAGTATTCACATGACTTGAGGAAAAATAAGAGCTTGCACAGCACCTGAATTAGATTGGTTGTTAGATTTTTTTAATTAAATAACTAATTCTTCATTGTATTATATTGATAGCTAAAGTTGAAGAGTCACTTTATCCTTTTTGAATACGTAACAGATTCAGTGAAGCAATCTAATCATCATCATTTGACTATTTTCTAAACAAACATCAATTTGAATTTTAACATAGTTAAGACAAAACAGGCTATTTTCACTAGTAAAAAAGACAAAGATTTTAATTACTTCCATAAGTGGAAAATTCCTTATTATGTTTGATGTATACTATTCTGAGTTATTTTGTGGCTATATCTTACCTTCCTATCCACAGCCGGGAAAATATCCTGAATGACCTCTGTGTGAGAATAATCCTTCCTTAAGACAGCATTGTCTTTTTAGTATTTTGCCATAATGAATCTGCATTTCTTGCAAGAATGTCCTGATCTGGTTTCATTAAGCCATATATATCATATTATATTAGACCGCATATGTTATTTTATGCTGTATTAGTATATATGCAGTCTTTTTACAAAGGAATCAACTACACTGGACCTATGTTTTCTTCTCCTTCGTTCCCCCCTCCTCTTCTAATTCTCTTTCTCCATCCGTCCCTTTCCTTCTTTTTTGAAAATGTGAATATATTAAGTACATTGTCGATGATTAAAATTAAATGCACGTTTGGTTAACCTGGAATCACAGTGACTTTGAGGATCAGGGTGTTGGAAAGAAAATAGTATATAGATGGGAATGATTGATGTCTCCTATATTTGGCTCATATTCGGAACACTATTCAGGAAGAGATACTGGAAATACAGTGTTAATAATGTCCAGATTCTGCAATATATGACCAACAGAAGTACCAAAGAGAATAGGGTGAAGATGAGTTCAGAATTAGAGACTGATTTCTAACTATCTTGTCATACACAGAACTTTCATGTGGAGACCAGGAAATTACTCCAGATCCCAAACATAGAACCCAATACATTCTGAATCTGCCTTTGTTAGGCTAAGCGTAGCAAAGTTGCTGTGGATAACAGACTTGCGGCATTGTGAGCTACCCAGAAGGAAAACTGTCTTCCAAAACATAGAAAGTGAGAGAGCAGATTGGAAGAAGCCTGGAAGATGCTTGGCTAGCTTAGCCAGTTTGCTTCCACCTTTAAATATTTAAAGTTGTTTTGAGTACAACATGTGGGAGAAGTAGCCTTAGGAGCAGGACTCGTGCCATCTTTCTTCATGCTGGATTGATACTAAGACACTCATAGATATTTTTTTACCTCTTCTATTTTAATTTCTCCTGTGTGCCTTCCTGTTGGTTTAGAAGATGCTTAATATGTCACCTAGCTAAGATATTTTGACCACAGTTTTACCTCATTTTAAAAACTTTTTGGCTTTTAAGGAAGTATAGATTTAGGTGACATTTTTATTCATAAATGCCTGCAGTTGTAACAGAATTCTTTTGAAGACATATAATCATCCAGTGTGGCAACATAGTGAGACCCATCTCTACAAAAATCAAAATTAAAATTAAAAATTAGAGTGGTGGTGTGCAACAGTGGATCCGGCTACTCGGGAGGCTGAGATGGGAGGATCACTTGAGCCCAGGAGGTTGAGTCTGAAGTGAGCTATGATTGCACCACTGCACTCTAGCCTGGGTAACAGAGCAAGACCCTGTCTCAAAAAAAATAAAATAAATAAATAAATAGTAAACTAAAAAAATGTATGTAATCATCAATCTCACTAAGTACACATTTCTTCATTCTTATAATGATTCTTATATTTTTAGTGTGAGCCCACTTGGAATACCAGTTGTACTTTTCTCTATATTCACACATATTCTCTTCTGTTCTCTATAGTCACACCTTGGGAATCATTTGATTTCCATAAAAACTATTAATTTTTGTATCCTTGTTTGCTTATTTAATTTAAATCCTTGAAATAAACTGTAAATGGCAAAATAGACATGATATACTTCTTGATAGATTCTGAATGTCAACATCATGATGAAAAGTTCCACCAATGTTTATTTTCTTTCACATCCAATGACAAGGCCTTATCTCTGTCTCACCTCACAGCCCCCACCTCTGCTCCCAAGGACTTGACAGTCATTACTAGAGAAGGGAAGCCTCGTGCCGTCATTGTGAGTTGGCAGCCTCCCTTGGAAGCCAATGGGAAAATTACTGGTAAGCATCTCCACTTTCTCTCCCAGGATAGCTCTCCCTTGTCCTGTAATTGCTTACCCCATACATGAGCTGCTCCTGCCTTTCAAGTGGCATTTTTCTGTCTCTACATCTCAGCTGACTCCATGACCCTTTCTGATTGTCTCTTCTTTCCCCTTTTGACCATGGAATTCTTCTCATGGTACATACACACACACACACGTCATTTGATTTGCTTCACGAAAGATGTGTATTTCAATTAGAATAGACCTTTTTGTTTTTCATTCTCTGAAGCATTAAGACAACCTTCTAATGGAGTGCCCCGAGTATAAATGTCTATGAAGAAGCTAGTTGTTTGGCAATTATGAAACACAAAAGATGCTTAATGACTTTGGTTTTTTTTTGTTTTTGTGTGTGTGTGTGTGTGTGTGTGTGTGTGTGTGTATGTCACATAAGGAGGTTTGGGGATTTTTAGTTTCTCACTTAGGTTTTAGCTTCCTACTTAAATCATAAAGTTCACAAAACACTTAATATTGACTGACAGAAATTGAACATAATGAATATTTCACAGTGACAGATTTTATTTTGCCAAATATTGCTGATAACATCAATGCCTAATTAAAGCATCCATTAGAAGCCTGTAATGTTAATTCAGTATGAAAAATATAATGGAGTTCTATCAGAGATTTTGCATTTAAATGATCACTTTAGGCTTTTAATAGATGTCTCCATAGCATATAATTATTATGAAAAATATTGTATAACTCAAAATGTGAACATTATAGTCGACTTAACTTGAACCATTGGGTTAGGAACATGTAAGAGTCACTCCTTTTTCCTTCTTTTTTTTTCATACAAGAGCTGGATAGCACTATTATAAATTAACAAAGTAATTCAGCCATCCTGTGATACAGACAGATAAGCATGGAAATTATACTTTTCAGAAGGCACACTTACTTTATGTAATTTACTTTCTGAATTTTGCAAAATGAAAAGATAATGTGAAAACTCCAAATAGGATTGAAATTTAAGTTGAAAATTTGTTTTCTCTAGGAAATTGCTCTTACCACAATAGCAAACAGAATTTTTATTTGAGCTGACAAATACGGAAAAAGAAGAGACGCACAAAATTTCCCCAAGATCTTATATGTTCACTTGTCAGTGTGCCAGGCCTTTTAAAACTTAGACTGGCTCATTCCAATTTTCTTTTTTTCCCCCTCATTTTTATAATCTCTTTTCATTGGTTCTGTGTCAGTACTTGTGTAGCTTTTGATTTGTTTATATTTTATTTTGTTATAATCAGTTATCTATAAGCTTATGGGAAATCAACAGATAATAAGTTTGAGGAGAAAAAAACAGAAAGCTGTCTAAATAAAAACAGGTTCTGATAGAAAAAGATATGTTCTTGGCGAAGGAAAAAAATAAGTCATATTCTCCACTCATTTGAATTCTCCACTCTTATTTAAGTAAATCTTATCAGTCAATGTAAACAATAGAAGAAGTTTTTAACTCTGGAAGAAAGCTTAATTTTGCTTCTTCAGGAAAAAAATATTAGAAGTCTAGCCCATATTAAGAAATGCAAATTTGGCTGGGCGCGGTGGCTCACGCCTGTAATCCCAGTACTTTGGGAGGCTGAGGCAGGCAGATCATGAGGTCAGGAGGTCGAGACCATCCTGGCTAACACGGTGAAACCCTGTCTCTACTAAAAATACAAAAAATTAGCCAGGCGTGGTGGTGGGCACCTGTAGTCCCAGCTACTCGGGAGGCTGAGACAGGAGAATGGCATTAACCCAGGAGGCGGAGCTTGCAGTGAGCCCAGTTCATGACACTGCACTCCAGCCTGGGCGACAGAGTGAGACTCTGTCTCAAAAATAAAAAAATAAATAAATAAATAAGAAAAAAAGAAATGCAAATTAATCTAAGCAATAAAATTGTATATGCCAAAATCACAGTGCATATAAAAGAAACTTTGTCCACACTCTTTATTTAGATTTATATGTTCAATGGATCTTACTATTAAAAATCCATTCTCTCACAATGGAAAAATAAAAGTATGGGAGACAATACTTTTGCCTTTAAAAGCCTGGCTCATTTATGAAAACAAAATTGTATTATCAAGTTGAGATATTTCTACTCAATTTAACAGGGAGCAAACAATAAGAACCCTTAAGAGAATTTCTGTGTCATGTGTATTTTGATTTATTTATTCAAATTACTTCCAGAAAATAGAATGATAAAATATTCAAAATACTACACCACTAAGCAGAGGGCACAAATTTGCTATTCTCAGCTTCCTATGGAAGTGCAACAATTAATAACAAAAAGTAAAAAAAAAAAAAAAATGAGTTCTTTCTCAGTGTGGGCAGGTAGATGTGTGCCAAGGAGGGATGTGCTCTCATGTAACCTCTGTATTTTTTTGTTTTCCTAAGTCTTTCATGTGTACGGCAGGCAGTAGAGCAGGGTAGTTAAGAACTCAGGCTTCTAAGGAAGACACATGAGGAAGTCATTTAACATCCTTGAGTCCCACTTTCTCGGTTTCTCGCCTATAAAATAAAGATAGTAATAAAACCGCACCAGAAGAATTGTTGTAATACAGTGCTGAGAAAAGTCCCTGATACCCAGTGGGCACTGACACGAATCGGCTATTATTATTCCACTTTGAAATCCATTCTAGGGTGAGGCTTTACTAATGTGCTTTATACAGAATCCATATCATCAGTTTTTAAATATAAGTACTCAAAAAGATTAAACAAAAAAGGAGGAAATTCAGATAATCACAGTGCCTAAATTCTCAATTATCTGATCATAAACTGGCAACTTAGGAATTTGGACTGACATATTCAGAAGAAAATGATTCAAAATACATTAAGCATTTATTATATGCTTGGCATTCTTCTAGGATCTTTAGTATGATATAAGTGATTACATATTCCTATTATTCCATTTTAAAATGAAAAGCTTAGGCCTTTCCTGAGTAAATAACTTACCCAAATTCAAATAAGCAAGAAGTGGCAGAGCTAGGATTTAAAACTCAAGTTTATACTCTTAATTATTACACTATGTTTTGCTCCAATTTATTAGTATTCTACTGGTCTAAATCAGTGATTTGCAGCTGATTTTTAATTTAATTCGTATGAGAAGGGACTGAGCATGGTAATTTCTAAAAGCTTCCCAAGTGACTTATTGTATAGCCAGAGATATGAAACATAGGACTAAGTAAATGCAGTGCCCAACACTATTTAAGATCAGAGACCAACACAAATAGAAGAGTTAGGTCTTTCAGAGATTGTTTCCTTATTAATACAGTCTAATACATAAGGTTATATTCTCTTTTTCTGTGTCATTTGATAATCTAGTTTAATTTGTCTCCCTTTTGTAAAATCATCAAATCACTTTTCTTCCCACTGCCAGGATATAGCTTCTCAGTCTGATTTGCAGAAATTTCTTCCACTTGATATTGCTTTCCAGAAGGCAGATCTTTTTATTCCTTTTGTTACTTTCTCTGGAAAAGTGTCTATAGTAGAGTTAGGGATTCTGAGGTTTAAAAAAGAAGAAAAAGAGAAAGAGCCCGGGCGCAGTAGCTCATGCCTGTAGTCCCAGCACTTTGAGAGGCCGAGGTGGGAGGATCACCTGATGTCATGAGTTCGAAACCAGCCTGGCCAACATGGTGAAACCCCGTCTCTACAAAAATACAGAAATTAGCCAGACATGATAGCAGATGCCTGAAATCCCAGCTACTAGGGAGGGATAATTGCTTGAACCCGGGAGGCGGGAGTTGCAGTGAGCCAAGATCCAGCTATTGCATTCCAGCCTGGGTGACAGAGCAAGACTCTGTCTCAAAAAAAAAAAAAAAAAAGAAAAAAGAAAGAAACCTGGACACAGAGAGTAAGTATACAAGTACAGAAAGGTAGTGAGAAACCAGTACATTTGTTCAACCTGTGTGGTTATATAGAAATTTGTAAGGTAAGGCTTCAATAATGAATGTATTATCTCTCAAATATACCAAACATACACATCCCAATGAAGTTGTTTGTTTTCTCTGAGGCCATTTTTTAGACTTTTGAATGATGAGGTCTGTTTGTATTCTGCATCTCAGTTCTTAAATTTTAAGAAAAGGGTAGGCTTCACCACATATATAAGGAATTTGCTCAGATACAATGTGGAATTGTCAGAAACTGATGTCTGCACCTTCAACTTTAGTTTGATCCCAGAGCTGTCATTTTTAAATGCTTAAGTGAATAATTTTACATAGATTAAAAACATAGTGAAGACAAATATTTTATCGTCATCTGATAAATGAGGAGAATCGGGAATCAGTGCAGTTGACCTGGGATGGGGGGCAAAATTCTCCAATTTTCCAGTTTCATCATGCACTTAAAACAGCCCATGAAAATTTTTAACGATTTCATTAAATGTCTAAATGTAAAACTTATGTACTTACAGGTTAAAGGATTCATTCAATAAGTGACTTTCGATACCTCTTATGTGAATATGATTTTATTAGATTTTCGGGGGGAATAAAAAAGTAATAAGATAAGACTCCTGAACTAAAGAAATATTTTTATCCTTTTGAAGAGATAGGACATGCACATAATAGAATATACATATATACAAATATTATATGTATCTTTTATATTTAACTGGATATATATATCTCCAGTGATTTTTATTCTTGATATATATATATATATATATTCACTATTACTCTCTCTATATCTATATGTTCAGTAACTTTTACATAGACAAAAACATAGTGAAGGCAAATACTTCATATATATCTATAACATATATTTATTTTAGATATGTTACATAGTAATATATGGATATTTATAGAAATGTATACTCAGAAATGTGTATATGTACACACACACATATATATCTCCAGTAGCAGGGTCTTCTTTTCAATAGATGTGGAGATGTGGATCTTCATGTTCAAGATTGGAGACTGCTCTGGCTCAAAGAACATGAGGCAATTTTATTGATGTTTATCATGGGGGCTGAATTACAAAGGGATGGACACACATGAGACAGAAAACAACTCCCTTATCAAACGATATTCATAATCCCTTTTGAATTATAGAAGTCCAAGTTTAATATTTAACAGACAGAAAGGTCATACAACTTTTTAAGGTTTGTGGAATTCTTTATCTTGGTAAGGCTTTTAGCTTCGAAGCTCTCAACATCTCAAGATATTCATACCTTCATCATTGACATCACAACAAATGTCAAAAATGTACAGATCCCACATATCCATTATGTCCCTGACTTTGTTGATCATAGAAATCACCTGGGGTGCAGATTACTGAGGTTACCCTTGACCTATAGTATTAAAAGCCTATTGTTTTATAGCAATATTATCACAAATGTAGCAGGTTAAAACTGCACATATTTGTTATCTTATGGTTTTTGTGAGTCTGGAATCTGAGCACAGTTTAGCTTTGGGGTCTCTTACAAGGCTGCAAATTGAAATATTCACCTGGCTGAGGTCTCATCTTTGGTTTCACAGGGGAAATAGTTGCTTTTAAGCTTATGTAATTGTTGTCGTGGCTGTTGGCCAGAAATCACCCTCAGTTCCTGCCACAAAGTGTTCTCCATTGGGCAGATATCTTCATCAAAGGCAAAAGAAGAGAGTCGGGTATCTGCTAGCAAGGCAGATGTCATGATCTTATGTAACACAATTGTGAAATTGATATTCCATTGCATTTCCTGTCTTCTATCAGTTAGAAACAAGACTTAAGACCCATCTACATACCGACAGAAAGGAATACACAAGGGCATGATATTACTAGAGGATGAGGATAATTGGTGGCCATCAAAGATTGTTCACCAAATGTATTAAATCAACATATCCTGTCTTGGGGTCTGCATTTTATGATCTGTACCTATCCTTTAGGTAACTATTGTGATTATGCAGATTTGGGAAATACCAAACCTAGGGGAAAGGTGAACGTCAATACAAAATAGATGTAAGTTTTCAGCATTGGTCAAAATTTAAGAGAAATGGGCTTCCAGATGTTGGAGATTGTAACATTGCTTAATCCTACATAATCAGAAGGACAAAATATCCAGTGATGCTTCCCCCAAGCCCAGGCATAATTCTATAAGGCACTATGGGATTATGTGTTGAGGGATACAAAATGGCACATGTGTTTTTACTTTATTGAAGTGTATTACCGTGTTTATGGAGAGGAGAGCTTGTGATTGAGGAAGGTTTCATAGGCCAGATATAGCTTAAAGTAGACCTTAATGGATGAGTAGGATTTGGATGGAGTGAAGAAAGGTGGAATGGTGTAGGAATAAGCGGGAAGGAAGAATAATCATGGTATGAACAGTCTTCCTGTAGCGAGGGTTTGTGCTGAGATGTACATAGGGTGCATGGCTATTTTCTGTGTCTGAGAACCCTCTGAGATAACCCTTAACCACTGCGAAGACCTGTGGGTGAAGGTCCCCAATCTAGCTGGGACAAGAGGGACTCAAAAGGGAAGAATAGGTAAATCAAAGGAAGACACTTGTTCTTAAGAAAACGACTTACAAAGAATATATTTGATGCATAAATAGAATGAGGGACACTTATAGCCTAAGTTATATAGATAGCATTGAAGAATTGTGGCAGAAATGGAGATCAGCACGACATTTGTTTATCAATGACACCTATCATGAGTGCCTTTACGGTGTTATCTGACAATATAATATAAAAGTTGTTGATTAATGCTTTTAAATTAGAGCTAGGTCACAAATTGGTTAAGTATAATGTTAGAGTATAAATATGTGATAGGAATCCATGGATTTGTTCAGGTGCATATTAGACTATCATGACTGAGTACACACAACTAGCACCCAAGTAACATATCCCCTAACACAGAAAATCAATAATACTATATAAACATAGGTTATTAATATCTGAGATAATAACTAGATCATGTACAGTTATCCAGCAATACTTATCTATTTGACAAGCTAGACTGGACTGGGAGAAATAGTATACTGGTAAAGAATCCCATACATAGTCTGGTGGTAAAGAATATTTCCCAGACCTTTTACCAATCAGCTTGGGTCACCTGCAGCTTCACTGTCTGTGAAAGGAAAGCAACATCGCCCCTGGCAACCTCACTAAGTTGTTACAGTGATCAAATATGATCATTTATTTATATTACACTTTAAACATGCATAGCATTTTATACCTTCCAATACATTTTTATTATTTAATCACAAGCCAAAATAAATATTGTTTATTTTCATCATTGGACTACAGGGAAAGTTATACAGACTTATTATCTCTGTTTTACATTTTTCATCATGCTTTTGTATTACAGCAAACTAATAAGCAGGATTTATAGGTAGCAGAAAGCACTCATTTTTAAATGTGGCAGATATTATTTCTAACAGCTTATTCTATTTTCTGATTCTGTACATTGCAGCAATTATTTATCTAATCCTTGCATTATGAAAAAAAGACATTACTTACAGAACTGCTGTAGTTTACAGATTGTGGACATATAATAATTATTGTAAATTACATTTGGGAAATGGGTGTTTGGAAGCAGAACTGCAGCATGTAGTACACCAAATTAAGTCACATTTGTCTATCTATGCAGCTTACATCTTATTTTATACCTTGGACAAGAACGTCCCAATTGATGACTGGATTATGGAAACAATCAGTGGTGATAGGCTTACTCATCAAATCATGGATCTCAACCTTGATACTATGTATTACTTTCGAATTCAAGCACGAAATTCGAAAGGAGTGGGGCCACTCTCTGATCCCATCCTCTTCAGGACTCTGAAAGGTTTGAATAATTTCCTATTATGCTTTTCTTTTCCTGTGGGATTCTTATAAAATAGCTTTGCACTCTGTGTTAGAAATGGCCCTGCACCGTCTCTGTTGGCAACATGGCTGCTGTGGACATTCAAAATAAATTAAAATGTAGCTTTTTATGCTCAAAGCCAACATGTCAAAGAAAGATCTGCCATCAGCACATGGCAAACATATTTAACATGACTTTTTTCATTTACAGTCCTGCTAGAAGTTTGTATTGATGTCATGTATATTGGTTCTATTCAAAATATAATGAAACGCTTCAGCCATTTTATGTAAGGGGATAAAAATTAAAATGTATTGAATTATGTGAATAGCACACTATTGCCGACTTTAGGTATTTTCTTTCAGGTACTATTATCCCTTATATATTAAAGAAAATTTTGATATGACAAGACAGAAAGTTCCAAACCAAAAAAAAGTGTATTTATTGTAAAGAGCCAAGGTAGAAACTTAAAAAAAAATTGCAATATGATATCTAGAAGAAAAAATGTTCATACAGAAAAACACTAAAGCTGAATAGTAGTGATTACATCAAAACATTTTCATATAAGTACTTACTATTTTAGAGCACAGTATTATTTTTCTGGGGGACAAATGGTTTGAAGAGTCATTTAACAATTGAAAATAATATGAAACATTCAAATGATTACAATAATTTGAATGTTTAATTCATTTAACAATTGAATAATTTGTAATAAGTTTCACAGCTAATATTTAAAGTTGTATATTTAAGGCATGATATGTGTTGTTCTAAAGAAGGATAACTTAGCTCTTAAATCTGTGACCACATCATACCTCTATATCTGGCAGAAAACTTAATACATGATAGTAAAGTAAAAAATTAGAAACACACGGATGATTGGCTTCTTCACGCAGTTGTTTGACATACTAAAAGAAGAGTCTTAGAATAACTGTATAGCCTATTCCTCAAATCTTCTAGGAAAGGTACCCTAGTAAATAAGGGACTTTTGAATTCTGATGAGTGAGCTATTCAAAAGCTGTGTTTTGGTAGCAGCTAATCTGAAAATTTGCCAACAACACACAAGCAAGCATTCAGCCAAAGCTTGCATGACAGTTCTTAATGGCAGAGTAGAAGTTGGGAGGAAAGTAGGATAGAAAGGAGCTAATCTTTGTCATCTAAATTTTGAGGACTTCATGTCTAAATCAGGTTTCACTCCAAATGAGCAATCAAAAGGCAACTGGTTATTCATTTTGTGGCAGCATGAAATGTAACTAGATAGTGTTTTGCAAATGCTTCATTTTTATCTACAGATGAGTGCCAAATTAATTTCATACTCATAATGTTTGCCAACTGAGAGATCTGAGGAAAGGTTGAAGATGACTTAAGGCATACAAATGTGTTAAACAGCAGAGTGATGAGTTATCATAAGATTTGCAGGCCCACATTGATAGCCATCCTAGGAATTGTTTAATGAGCTCAGTATTTCATTTGGTACTGTTTACCCTAAGTGCCCTAAACACATCTAGAAAACTAAGAACAAGTTCAGGAATTTGTTCTATGACATAATAGTTCAAAGAGTTATTTCTAATACCCTGATTTGATGTTTAATATTGTCTACCCTAAATGTCACGCTCGATAATAGTCAATTCTATTTTAAACACATGTTGTTCATATGCTAAAATAAGTTTTTGATCATTTAAAATTACTCAGAAATATTGATATTGGTCACTTTTATTAATAATTTTGTACATGTATGCATCTTACAAGACACCTACAATGACAAATGTTCTAAGACAAATAAATTACTCATCATAAGAGATTTAAAGCTACAACATAAGCTTTTTAAAGATTTGGTGTAGAGCCAAATCTACACCCAAGATAAAATCATGCTATTGCTCTCTGATTCAAGATTTTCAGTTCCCAAAGCTGCAGCAGAGCATGCTCTGTTCATCAGAATGTAACTTTGTTTTCCCGAGACAAAGGCTTAGATGTCCTGAAGCTGAGAAAATTCCCAGTACTCTACTGGGTAATGGGCAAGTATTTCATAGTAATGCTTGTGCCAGGCAGGTGTCCACAAACGTCATTCCTTCATATTTAGCCTTTGCAAGGATTGCAGCATTTTCTTCTAGAGGCTAGCATTTGGTCTTTCTGGTATTAACAACCAGTCAGAGAAGTACAGGAAACTCAGTCAATAATCACTGTTTAATTAAAAGGACATTTGTAATTAGAAAGGGATTATCTTACTGTAAACTTAGGTAGGTACACATATATGATGTATCTAATTCTTTCTTTGGAATGTTAATTAAAAGAATCTTGACCTTGATTACTTGACCACATAGGAACTTGCACATACCCACCTTCTTTCCACTAATCCTCCCCAGGGTCCCATTGGGATACCTACACACTGTCAAGACTATTGGAAGACTTATGTCTATCTCTGCCCTATCCTGTGGGTTTTTCCTGCTGACAAAGCATGCTTCTACATGCTGGCCTATCAGATAATAGAAAGGAAAGATGCTCCCAATGGAGTAGACCACAGAGGATTCTGGTGGAGGGAGAGAGTCACTTCCTGCACACAAAAGAGTGGTATTCAGAGTGAAAGCCCAATAGAGTACAGTAAATTCTCTGGGCATCCTTAGTCATCATTCTGAAATGTGCCTCTCCCCTATCCAAGAATATAGCACTGAAAGCTTTGGACCAGAATAGAAAAAAGTTCTAGTTGTCAAATTCTTTTATGACAAAAATATATGATTTTTCTTGACAAATGATAGAAACATATGATAGAAAAAAATCAAAGCACAAATGTAAGCCATTTTTGTCTCTAATAAAAGGTAGTTATGAGAATCCTTATGATCCCTGTTGGAAAATACTCTTCAGTAGATAACATTTTGAGACATTCAAAATTTCTCCAGTTCTATTCAGTGCAGCTTTGCTAGTAGAAAAATAAATTCAAAAGATAAAAATGAGAATGGGTTTATCTATCATTCCATGTAGTTATTTATCCCTTGCTAAAAATATCTTAGACTGCAGACAATGCATGTTTATGATTAAAGATAAAGGGCAGACAAAGAATGGAGATGAGATAAGGGTGGTATTCTCGTCTTTTTTGACATAATTCTAAAGAATTCTCACCTAAATGTGAGACGCTGATGAGGATAGTTTCTTAAGTGTGTCCCGATCTGGCTGCCAAACCTACATACTTCCTGGATTGGGTGGGCACTTATGACCTTGACATATCTTGTCAAGGATCAGGTCATTCTTGCTGGAGACCTGATGTAGCACTTCCAACAACATACTGCCTTTTCTCAACACCTGTGTTAGGATCTCAGTTCAAAATCCTATTCCTGTCCATAAGCTACATATAATGCAATTGCCTGTCAAAAGCACCTTTATCAATACTATAATAAAACACTATAATAAAATGTATTTGAGAAGCCATTAATTTTCAATGGGAAACAGAAGAGAAACTCTAGATAAAATTAAATTGTGGTGATTAAATAAATTAAATGGCTGGTAAACCTTTAAAAATGTTTTTTAAATCTTGACAAGGTAAAAGATTTCATAAAACTTACTTAAAGCTTTCAGAGAGCACCAAATTCTAACCACTAGCCCATCAGAGAGTGTCAAGATAAATAAATTCTGCAGCTCTACTATGCAGCATAGTTCCTATAAATAATATAACTGTATTATGTACTTAAAATTTAGTAAGGTGGTAGATCACATACTGTGTTTTTACCACAATAAATAATAATAATAATAAAATGGGTGGGAGGAAACTTTGGGAGTTTAGGGGCAAGTCTGTGGCTTTGAAGGTGGTGATGGTTTCATAAGTATATCCTTACTCTCAAACTCATTGAATTGCATACATTAAACATGGGCAGCTTTTTACTTTTCAATTATATCTCAATAACTTTTTAAAATAACGCTTATAGAATTGTAAAATTATAAACATTGGCCGGGCATGGTGGCTCACACCTGTAATCCCAGCACTTTAGGGGGCCGAGGCTGGTGGATCACGAGGTCAGGAGATCGAGACCATCCTAACATGGTGAAACCACATCTCTACTAAAAATACAAAAAATTAGCCAGGCGTGGTGGCACATGCCTGTAGTCCCAGCTACTTGGGAGGCTGAGGCAGGAGAGTCACTTGAACCTGGGAGGCGGAGGTTGCAGTGAGCTGAGATTGATTGCACCACTGCACTCCAGCGTGGGTGACAGAGCAAGACTCCATCTTAAATAAATAAATAATAAAAATCCTTGTATATGTAGCGTTTTCCAAAGAGTAATTCGCAATTCAAAATCTACTACTTATCAAGATATCTTTTCATAGAATATGTCTATATGTTATGTTTAAATGAAAGAAATTGTAATTGATTTCTGGTTTAGAAATCACTCTTAGGATGTAATAGACATAAGCCCTGTACATCTGAAAGGGGCTTTCGTGAACATAATCAATATTTGCATACTTCAATTCTAAACATTCTTATTAGGCAATGATTTGTGCTGCTTTATTTAGAAAAAGAAGGACCACCACCTGTAGGGCATTTAAGGTATTTTTCAAATGATGACTGATTTGCTATAATAGCGCCACATCTGATGAGAGACTATATTATCAGTTGCTGCCTGTTATATTTTCTCTATGTGAGTTTTACTGAGACATATACAGGAAGCAATCGGCAAGAGTTGTATCCTGTCTATCAAGTTTGAATGGAATTAAGTGAGTTAAATATACCCAAAAGACTCAAAGCTCAAAGATGGTCAAGTCTAGGTAAAAATAATTCTACTAATAATTGAGGGAAGGAAGCTTATGAAGATCTGCCTTGGTCAAAATGTCATGTAATTTTCAGAAATGTGATAATACTAGAGATTTACCTCTTATTTAGTTTCATCTGGTTAGCAGAAAAAAAATCATCTTTAAAACAAAATTTAGCAATTTTTATATTTTTAAATTTAAATTTCAAAAAGTCATTTTTGAGACTATTACTTGTAAGTCATCTGAAGTTGTCAACAACTCAGGAGCTATCTTCACAAGGGCTAAAGTTTATCAAGATATTTAGATTATATTGTATCATATTTATGGTTGCCAATTATTTTACCCCATCTATGTGAGAATTGGTGAAGTTGTTTAAAAAATAGTCACATACAAAAAAATAGCTTCCTGAACTATCTTAAATATATATGGGTGATAATTACTTGGTAATTGCATGCAGTTTTTTTTTTTTACTGTTAATTCTAGTTTTAATTTATATAATTGTTCTCAGTTTATGTTTAGAGGGATATGAAAAGTAAGATAATTTTAGGATGAATTTGTACAGCAAAAACATTATTTTCAATTTTTTTTCTCTGAATACTTATTTAATAGAAATAAACATGTAAGTTTGGGTCCTTATCAATTTTATTTCAAGAGGGAACTAGCCTTGAAATAAAAACTTACTAAAAAGAACTGTTGGTTCGATATGTCAGCTTTCTTGCTAGGAACTGTCAAGGTCTAATAATATTATTTCTTTTTCCCCCACAGTGGAACACCCTGACAAAATGGCTAATGACCAAGGTATGGTGGCTCAATCTGTCATTTTGTGTTCCTTGAATCAATCCTGTCTGTTAGAAATGTCAGTCATTACTTTATATTCCTCTTTTCACCTGGACCATACACCTGATGGAGCAGACGCTGGCATGATGATTAATCTTGTTAATGAAGTTCTGCTTGGCTGAGGCTGCGGCTCTGATAAGGAAGGTGTAAATTTTCTTGAGAGGAAATTGTTTTGTCTCTATTCTGAAGGACCAATTAAAATGTCAAGCTTCTTTGTATGAAATAAATTTTTAGTCTCTGTCTGCACTTCTGAATAATTCACATTAAGTATAATTAAGCTCAGCATAATTTTCAAGCTGCTCTAGCACCCTTTCATGAGCTATGGATTAAAGTTCTGTAGCTCTACAGAGAAAAACCATAAATTATGTGTGATTTTCCTCTGCAATGAGCTTCTTTTAATATATAAAATCAAAGTTAGGTCAACTTTTTTAGGGCATTATCATTGTTCATTTTGAAGCCAGAAAGCTTTTATTCAGTGAATCAGATGCTCATTTGACTCACAGCACATTATCTTCTCCCTTTTCCTTATTTATTTACTAAAAGCTGATTTTATATAGAGAAACAGGTAAAGTTTTACACAAAGGCAAAATGGAGATAAATAAGAGTTATCCATCAACTTATAAGTAGATATGAATTTACTATTACCGTGATTTGTAGACTGATTGATAAATTAGGATTCCATTATCTTTACACAAAGGACAATTAGTAGAAAGCTGAGGGAGAAAATGAATAGTTTATGAGTTTTATTTTTTTGAGGATATTATTTTCTTTCCAGAAGAGTTAGAAATACTATAAACTGGTTGTAGTCAGTGCTGTCAGTATTTGTAGATTGAGAGTCTGCAGTTCATATAGTTTGTTTCCTTCCTGCTTTGGACACCTACTGTGGGCAGTACTTACTTGCAAACATCTTGTCTCGTAAGGCACCATGTCGTGAGATTAGGGGAATGCTTTCTTTCAACATGAATACTTTTTAACTTTTGACAAATACTAAGCCTCTGGATGCTGGCTCTCCCTGACAGCAGAATGCTTCCTGCATGAGTAGCATTTTCTTCAGTGGTCCTGTGTTTACATTCTTCTCTGGCGATGTATACTATGCAGCTGCTTAACAGAACATGGCTAGGGGTTTATGTGGAATAATTGAAATGGGACTGTGCACAGCAATGCCTACTCAGGGTTAAGGTTTTCATTAATCTAGCTGCTCCTGCTCGCTTCCACTGAAAATATTTTCATACAATTAATATCTACTAAATGATATTTGTAAAAAATATTAATGATGAGTAATTATCACTTGGCATGTATTTACATAGGTAAACTAAATATTAGTCTTGGTCAAATCCAAATCTGGAATAGTTAATAGAAACAGCTTTATTATTGCAGTTATAAAACAATTGAAACAACCTCTCATAACCTTCTTTACTTAAATTTGAAGCTTTCGTAGACAGATAACTCCTAAGTTTTGAAATTATATTTAAACATAATAGAGAAAAAGATTAAAATAACTGAACTAGTTGAAATGTCATTATTAGTTGCTTAGTTGACAACATGTCCAGGCTTCTCAGTAAATGGCTTTCCACTTCTCTCTGGATACTATTATATTGTTTTTTCTTTTGTTAATTGCTTTCAGTTTTTTAAGGTAACTGTTTTGCTTAACATTATTTTAAACCACCACACATATATTCTGTAAATTGATTATTTTATGAAAGGAAAATGAATAAATTATTTCCCAGTCCCTATGATCACACATCCTCCATGGATTTTACTTTGAGTCTCACATCTACAATAAATCAGGCTAGTTCTCAGGAACAAAAGGACCCTCTCAAGAATTACTGCCAGTGGCTGAGTCCATTAATATATTTAGTCAGTTGTTCTTTTTCTTCATCTAATATTACTCAGAAGGATTCTGTCACATATGTAACTTGGAGCCGTATTCAGTCACAGCTGGCATATAGCTAGTTGATCAAGTTGATAGGTTCTAAATTTTACATCAAACTCAATTCACTTATAAAATTGAGAGGGACTGAAGACATATAATTTAGTGGTTATAAATAATATCTTCAAATTCTTACGAAGAAAGCATATAAAATTTGCTGCACCCTCAAAGCACGTTTTATAAACAAAACCAGTCTTCTGAGTCGATGACCATATACATGAGAAATAACCCAGATTAAAGATCCCTCTAAGATTGATGAAAATAATAGGAAAAGGCTGATCTTAATACTCCCATTCCCAGAACACAGCAAATTAGTTGAATATGTTTTACCGTGCCCACTGTTAGACCTATTTGCCCCCTTCTCATAGAGAAATGATCCCACTATTACATTTATGACAGGAGCTGAGTTTCTGCTGAGAGAAAATTCCCTCTGAGAAAAAAATGTGGCACCTGGGGTCAGAATTAACCTTGCAAAGAAAGATGAATCCTAAATAAAGAAGCAAGAGGTTGAATTTGACTTATATGAGAGAAAGTGAGACCAGTTTTGATTGTCCTGAAGTATCTGTTCAGTTTCTTGTCACAATTATTATTATTTTAGAGATTGAAGATCTGCCATGAAGAACATAAATGTGAAAACAAAAGTCATTTGAAATGGTTTCGATTTGGAGAAAATATTTTCTTCTGAGCAATGGTATAGTAGTTGTTTGACAATGATAGGCAATTAACATAGAACTCCTGATTTCTTTATGTAATTGTAAATTGATGAAATCTAGCATTTTTTAAACTTTCTAATCTTGACCACCTCTATAATTCTCCTTTTTTGCATCACCTGTCTCTTGCTCCATGTCCTAATTATTTCTGTAGAATCTTCCAGGCACAGGTGGCAAATAAGTTCGGAAGTAAAAGAAATTTTAGAGATAAACCAGAGTTTCATTTTTTGTAGGGTTGGGTATGGAAATTGCACAGGCTATGTGAAGTGGGTGCAGAGGTTAGATAGAAAAGCTATGCTTTAAAAAATTATTTTTAATTTTTGTGTGTACATAGTAGGTATATATATTTGTAGGGTACATGAGATGTTTTGATACAAGCATACAATGTGAAATAAGCACATCATGGAGAATGGGGTATCCATCCCTTGAAGCATTTATCTGTTGACTTACAAACAATTCCATTACACTGTTCATTTAAAAATGTACAATTAAGTTATTGACTATAGTTACCCTGTTGTGCTATCAAATAGTAGGTCTTACTCATTATTTCTAACTATATTTTTATACCCATTAATCATCTTCACCTCCCCTCTCCCCAGCCCGCCTACTACCATTCCCAGCCTCTGTTAACCATCCTTCTACTCTCCCCGTCTATGAATTCAGTAATTGTTTTGATTTTTGTTTTGACTTTTGATTTTTTCCTTTTTTTTTCTATATTCTGATTAAAACTCCTTCAATTTGTCTGTGCTGATGTGGGCCTATGTAGTGGTAAAATGAACTGCTATGCAGCTCTTGCCAGCAGTCACTGTTTTAAAAGCTTTACAGGAGTGACTCACTTAATTCTCATAACGATACTGTGAGAAAGGTATTGTCTCCATTTTAGCAAGGAAGAAACTGAAGCTCAGAGAGTTGTTATTTGTCTATTGAAACACAGCTAGTAAGTAGAAAGGCCATAAATCCAACCCCAGAAACCACATTCCAAAAGCCTTTTTTTTTAAATTATTTTATTTATTTTTTTTTTTTAATTTTTTGAGACAGAGTCTCACTCTGTTACCCAGGCTGTAGTGCAATGGCACAATGTCGGCTCACTGCAACCTCTGCCTCCCGGGTTCAAGTGATTCTCCTGCCTCAGCCTCCTGAGTAACTGGGATTACAAGTGCGTGCCACCACACCCGGCTAATTTTTTTGTATTTTTAGTAGAGACAGGATTTCACCGTGTTGGCCAGGATGGTCTCGATCTCCTGACTTTGTGATCCGCCCGTCTTGGCCTCTTAGAGTGCTGGGATTCCAGGCGTGAGCCACCATGCCCCACCCAAAAGCCCTGATTTTAACCATCAACTGCATTACAACAGATACGTTACATATATATAGCCACACATTCATATTTGACATATAGCTATAAAGTTGCTTTAACTGAAGTTTTGTTTACTGTTATTTTTCCTATATAGATCTTCCTTTTCACATCTCTGAATATTCTAAAGAACAAGGCAAATAACTCTCAATCTGGGGTCATCTTGTTAGTGGGCTGGCCACAGCACTGATTACATGATCCTGACACTTCTTTATTTCAGGAAACGGGGATGGTGATAATTCACTGTCTAAGCCAGCTTGGGTTGTCAGTACAAAACGCTATATACTGGGTGGGTTAAACAACAGAAAGTTACCTTCTCAGAGC
The DNA here is from genome assembly GCF_028885625.2 of Pongo pygmaeus. NCBI lineage: Eukaryota > Metazoa > Chordata > Mammalia > Primates > Hominidae > Pongo > Pongo pygmaeus. The sequence goes on from NC_072390.2 coordinate 68,309,747, forward strand.
TCTGGAGGCTGGAAGTCCCAGATCAAGGTTCAGTGTGGTCAGTTTCTGGTGAGGGTCCTCTTCGTGGCTTGCAGATGACCTTCTCGCTGTGTCTTCCCGTGGTGGAGAGTGACCTCTCTGGTGTCTCCTCTTCAAAGGACACTAATCCTATTGGATTGGGGCCCTACCCTATGATTTCATTTAACCTTATGATTTAATTACTTCCATAAAGGCCCTATATTCAAATATAATCATATTGGGGGTTAGAGATTCAATATACACATTTTTGGGGAAGCAATTCAATCCATAGCATCCACATTTAAAAAGAAAGCTGTTATTTCACTCCACTAATTTTTTCCCAGTTTTTCAGGTAAAGAAGCATGCTGAAGGTAAACATTTTGCCCAGGATCATATAAATAGCTGTTGGCAGAGTTAGAACTCAAAACTTTTCTTTCTGGTTCCTAGAGTGTGAAGTCTTTCTACTGTAAATGGTTACTATATTTATTTTAAAAATTTGATTTCCATTCTTCTAAAATCAGCTCAAACCTTTTAGAGTGTCTCACAGAAGCATTTTAGAAAATCCTTTGTTTTGGGTTTGCAATGGAGGTTAGCTGTAACTCTGAAACATGACTGCTTCGTAAAAGTGATTATTAGATCAAACTTTTAAGGTATTTTTTTGCATCATTATGTCCCATTTAATGCCCAAGTATTGTTCTCCACTTTGAGATGTCTTTGTATGAAAATCGATATTCTTAGCATCAGCAGAAATGTTTACTCTTTCATGTGTGTTTCTATGTCTGCTCATTGTAACAATAGGTGCTATGGCGACGATACAGTACCTTAAAGTGGGCAGGAGTCTCATGAAGTGATTTTCACCATTGCTGAGATGAATTACAAAGAAAATGCTCACTTTGAGCACTCTCAAGTGTATTTAATTCTCCATGACCTGGCAAAGGGGTGATCTGAAACACTAGGCCTAGAGAAGAGGCCTATGTATGTAGGGCAGTTTACAGATCCAGATAAAGAAAGCCTGCTGTAAACTGCCCGCCCAACAAGGAAGAAGAATTACTCTCCTGTGAATTGTGGTAACAGCTGATAATGCTCTAGCTTTTCATTTGGAAGTCACTCAGTGTGTGCTATAGGAGCACTGGAATGGAATTAGATACCTTCAGTTCTAGCACAGTCCTGCCACTGGGACCTCTTTTGTAATGTTGGGCAGGTGACTTAATATCTCTCAACATCCTCACCTGTAAAATGATAAGTTCAGACTAAATTATCTTTTGGTTTCTTTCAAGATTTAAGATTCTGAAGTTTTAAGATTGGTATTAGAATAAAAACTCAGGCATAACATCTTTGCATAGCGAAGCATCTCACATTTATGGCTTTTCCACTACGTGTCAATTACTCTTCTATGCACTGTGCACATGCAATCCTATTTGATTCTTATAGCACCCTTGCAGATGTAGAAAAAGAGACAGAGAGCTTAAAACTTGCCCAAACACTCACAGTATGTAAGTGGTGTGAAAGTTGATTATACAAAATGGAGCCACTCATATCGTACCCAACTAAAACGGAGTCAGGAGGTTATAAGGAAAAGCACTCAGATCACATACATTTATTCCAGGAACTGTCTTGTGAGACTAAACTCAAAACTTCAAGGACCTGGTCATGATTCTAAGATTCCACATCTTAACACCTGCTGACACTCAGCAGCTCCTGGAAGACACTACCGGCACCAATTAACTTATCAAAACAACTTGCATAACCTTCCTCCATTCCGCAATAAAACTCCGCCTTTCCCTTTTTTCTCTAGACTCACCTGGGGCTACCTTGGTTTGGGTGTCCTGAATTGCAATTCATATTCTCAAATATCTTCTTGGCTCAGGGATTCATCTCTATATATATTTATTTTAGGTTGACAGTGATTAGGCCCAGATATATACCCAGGCTACCTAACTGGAGAATCTCTGCTCTTGACGCTGTGTAATTTCTGGAAATGCAGACTCGTGATCTGTCATCAAGAAAGTTATACCTAAATGGCATCACCATAAGTTCACCTAGTTTAAAGGACTTTGTCTTTCCTTAATAGGGTATTCAGGCCAAGTACTTAACACTGCACCTGCCATTTTACACCTCAGCAGTTTTAATCTCATGAATAAACAGAATGTTAATTGTTTCAAATTTCAGGGAAATAGGGTTTTTGAGGCAGTCTAGTCAAGCTTGGAATTTAGTTAATGTAATCCAGACTTTACAGGGTTTGGATTACAGCAGCCAGGCTGCCATTTGAAAAATGGAAACCTTTAGTGCCTTCTGATGGGAGCTGTTTAATTGAAAATTAAAACCTCTTCTTACCCTATTATTGTGCATAGTTTCAACACAGTTTATTATTCGGCTGCTTGCTACACCCACTTGAAAAAGCTATTCTCACCTGGGTTTTTCACAGGTCCAAAATTTTGCAATTCTGTAAATTAGGACTGTGGTGAAATAGTAGTAGCAGAAAATGAATAATGTGCTTTCAATGGAGTGTTAAGGTGCTTATCATGTTCCCAGCAAGCAGTCAAGTAGCTGCCTATGTCAACTTCTCAGCAGTTTTCATGTTTTAATAGGTAACTTTGAAGGAACAAAAACGTACTCAGTACTCACAGGAATTGATGTGATTCATGGAATAATTTTAACCTTCTCACACCTGTAAGGTAGACATTTTTGTTTATGCACTTCAAATAAAATTCCATAAACAGGCTGTTCTTGTAAGAGCCACTGTATTCTGGATGCCATTTCCTTGTATAGACATTGGCCAAGTACACGGTCTTCCTAGCTTTATTTTCTGCCCACTTCAATCATCCCTAGACTCTGCCACCTCAATTTTCTTTCCAAAACACAGATGGGTCACTGTTGCTTTGGGGATGAGGTCAGTTCTTTGACATCAAGACCTTGGCTGTCTGACTGTAACATCTCTTTCCTGGTCTCATGGCCAATAGATCCCTCCACATATGCCACAGTCACAAATCACCCTGGAAAAAGTGGATTTTTCACAACTGCATGCAGTAATGTGTACCATTTTCTCAGCCTTAGCTATGCTTTCTCTCTTTCTCAACTAAGCAAAGTCTTCTTTAAGACTCTCTTCTCAATTTTACTTTTTTCAAGAATCCTTTCTTACCTTTCTGGTCTTTTATTCACCTGTATTTTCATAACACCCATCTTATTTTTATTGTGTTTTCCATTTCTTCTTATACTTTGCTATTTATATTCTTAGCTTCTTGACCGGATTTTAAATTCCCAAGGACAGAGAACTGGCTAGATTCTTTACATTGTCATCCCCACCTCCCTAATTTAGAATTTATCCTATTTTAGTTGTCTGATAAGTGTTTGTTTAATAGAATCGTAACACAAATGTTTGGGGAAGCAGCTACAGAGTAATCTGGAAAGATAAGTTTTACCATTGAATGAAAAGTGTAGATTGGACAGCTCAAAGTAATAGTGCACATGGCTGTGGATATTGGAGATTTACTGATCTTGGGGGAGATGAGAAGTTACGCATATATTTCCAACAGGAAAAAGTATATTCAATAATCACCTACTAAAATAAAAGCTAAATAGAAAAACAAGTTCACTGTAATTCAGCTGATAGTAGTTACATTTGTAGATGGCTACGACCTCCTGCACTCTTTTTGTGACCTCCAGTCTTGCTGTCCTTCCTTGTTAGCAGAAAATTTATAGATTTGGATTTCACCAGCTGCTTGGAATTCTGAGTACAGAAAGGAGAAAATCAAAACTAATGGAAGCTGATAAGTTTGTTAAAATTGTGGCTATGAAGTATGAAAAGAACTAGACTCACTTTTGATAACTTGTGGATAACTATGTATCCAGTACTGTGCTGGCCCTGGAAACATTAGAAGGAAATGGTCCTGGCAAAGCATTAGAAGGAAGTATGGTTCTGTGGGTCCATTTTCAAGAAGCTTTCAATATAGTTAGGAGGAGGATATTAACACTTCCAGTCCAGTATGAAAGATACAAAATGCCAAATCAGATGGTACTGTCTACATGTGTATGTTACGGGATTTCAGATAAATCATTGTGGGCTGGATTAGAAAAGACTTCTTAAAACCTAAGACTGGGCTTTAAAAATATGAGTAGAATTTGACTCAATGCAAACTATTACCGGGGGAAAGAGTAGCTGATCCCTTATGTAGAGAAATTCTAGGATGGAAAAGTTAGGAAGCCAAGAAGCTGGGAAAATAGTGAGGACCTCAGGATGGGCTCCAGGAACATTTAGGATATAATTTGCTCAGGCACAAACATATCTCATGCCTACCTTTGCAGAGTAGTACACTATGGCAGAGACCTATGTTGGTGAAGAGGCTTTTGCTATTTCTCTGTGCTCTAACGTAGTAGTTCTGGGGCTTTCCTATTTTTCAACATGTCAACTAGTTATTGTCTACACTGGCCAGTGAAGACCTGCCTGCTCCCTTGTATCCCGAGCCCTGGAAACCCATCCACTCTTGGTTGCTGATATTGATCATTTCCTGCTTGGAGGGGTGTGACTATGGGATAGGGAAAGAAAAAGATGATGGGATGGGAGTAGGAATGGGGCCTCAGTAGCAATCATCTTCAAAGAATTTTCTTGGCCTTTTTTTTTTTTTTTTTTTTGCCACTTCTGTTATACCTTTTCTGAAGTGGCACCTTCACTTTTTCCAGTACTCTGCATGGTTACAAAGAAACTATTTTTCGTTCTCTGCCACAGCCTTGTTTTGTTCTGTATGTTCCATTGAGAATAGAGCCACCATCTCAAGTCACACATACCTAAACTCTCACTCTTACACCCCAAGATCAACTCTTTGAAATGCTGTAATTTCTGTCCACAATTTTCCTCATTTCTCCTCTTTTTTTTTTTTTTTGAGACGGAGTCTCACTCTCTCACCCAGGCTGGAGTGCAGTGGCATGATCTTGGCTCACTGCAACCTCCGCCTCCTGGGTTCAAGCGATTCTCCTGCCCCAGCCTCCCAAGTAGATGGGATTACAGGCCCCTGCCCCACTATGCCCGGCTAAATTTTGTATTTTTAGTAGAGGTGGGATTTCACCATGTTGGCCAGGTTGGTCTCGAACTCCTGACCTCAGGTGATCTGCCCGCCTTGGCCTCCCAAAGTTCTGGGATTACAGGAAAAAGCCACTGCTCCCGGCCACCCCCCATTCCTTCTTTTAGTTACTTATTCACCTATAATGCTAAAATCATCATCATCAGAGTCATACAGTATCAGCCACTTCAAATGAAACCCTGAGTTTATTCATCTTTCTGAGCTACAGTTTTCTCAGCTATAAAATGGGGTTAGTAATGTCTGCCTCAGAGATGCATAATTAATATTATTGTCATATTTATTGGAACAGTTTATTCTGATCCATTTAGTTCCACAGTCATCCAGAATAATCTTTCTAAAATACATGTGTAGTCAGTGTTCTGCTTAAAATATCTTCAGTGGTTCCCTATCCTCTATAAGATAAATTCTAGACCCTTTGGCAGAGCATTTAGGGAGTTTTATTATTGTACCTCTGCCTTTTTTTTCTAAGCTCATCCACCTCACGGTTCTCTACCTAATAAATCAAGACAGATCTTGATCTGTCCAGCTCCTTTGGTTCCCTAATTTTTGCCTTTTCAGTTTTTGTTCACTCTCCCTTGTGAGACATCAAGAATGTAGGAATGAGAAGTAGTAGAATTCATAGGAGTAACCAATGTGTTTCTTAAAATATATATGTATGTGTCTGTGTATTTATATATATTTATAATTATAGATAAATACATATATAGATATATTTATAATTATAGATAAATACATATATTTATATATTTATAATTATAGATAAATACATATTTTATATATCTATAATTATAGATACATATATTTATATATTTATAATTATAGATAAATACATATATTTATATATTTATAATTATAGATAAATACATATATTTATAATTATAAAAATACATATATATTTATATATTATATTTATAATATATATTTTATGATATATATTTTATGATATATATTTATAATATATTTTTATGATATATATTTATAATATATATTTTATTATATGATATATATTCATACTATATATGATATATATTTTTATGATATATATTTATATATTTATGTAATATATATTTATTATATATATTTATATAAATGTATATTTTCCCCCACTGGTTGGCCTGGCAAAGTATACTGCTTTTACTTTGGTGCTTGCAAAAAGAATTCTCACCTCACATGCCACCTCCTCTGAGAAGCCTTTTGCTAGGCATAAGTAGATAATCATCCTGTTTTTCCACTGGGTCACGTATTTGTTTGTTTGGGTTTTTTTTTTGAATTTTTGGAAATTACCATATGATTATAATTATTCACTTAACATTTTCCATCTCACTGAATTACAAACTTCTGCAATAGTCATTTTATATTCCTAATGCTTACCACTGTGGATCTACTTAATGCATTTGTTGAGTGGATGGATGAAGCATGGATGGAGACATGAATGATGAAATACTGTGCTCTAACAGTGTCGTTATCTACACAGACTAGCAGGGCACAGCAGGATGCTCATGTTCTAGTGTTTTCAGACTGCAGCTGCAACTTCCAGACCTATAGTCACTTGGAGGAGAGAACTCTCTCATCCTCTTCTGCCTCTTCTTCCCGGGATGCTTGGCAAATTTGCTCAGGCACAAACATATCTCACACCTGCCTTTAGGATAAGCTTGTGAACCACGCAGATGGGGGAGGCTTTTATGGATCATTCCCTGGCCTTTGAGAACAGATGCTCTTTTATAAGCCAAAAAAAAGTTGTCTCATTCTTTATGTTGTAGTCTGGCAAATGAACTAGCTCTTGGAAATATCTAGTCATCCAAGGCAGTGCCCATATTTTGAGGAACAGAATGCTTTTTAGATTTTAATAAAAACTAAGCTGCATATAAAAGTGGTTTCTTAGACCCCTAGGCTGACTGTTACTTCAGATATACTAGAGGCAAGTGTGCATAAAAGGAGATTCCAATGAGAGGAAGGACTTCAGAGACCACCATCTACCACCATACCAGTAATATTATGAAGCCATCTTTATATTTTATTCTATTGAGAATTCAATTGTTAGTCAGTTGTTTCATTCCTAACTTGCATGAATAAAAATTATAATAACTAATAAACATATTGGGCTTCAGCTGTATGAAAGGTCGTGACATGGGTGATCAGGAGCAGCTGACAAGTTTTCATCAGCAGCCAGGTAAGGGAGATAGACTAAGTGTAGTTATTGTCACATAGGTCAGAACTTATCATCTTTTCTGAACTGAAATCTTTAAGAAAGAGTTTGACTACTTTCCTGTTATCAAAAGATCTTGATCTGTCCAGCTCCTTTGGTTCTCTAATATTTGCCTTTTCAGTTTTTGTCCACTCTCCCTTATAAGACATCAAGAATGTAAGAATGAGAAATAGTAGAATTCATAGCAGTAACCAGTGTGCTTCTAAAAAAAGAAATATATATATATTATATTTAATATATTATATATAATATATTTATATTATATTTAATGTATTATATATAATATATTTATATTATATTATATATAATTCATATAATATATAATTTAATAAATATATGAAATATATTATATATAATTTAATAAATATATGAAATATATATAATTTAATAAATATATGAAATATATTATATATAATTTAATAAATATATGAAATATATTATATATAATTTAATAAATATATAAATATATTATATATAATTTAATAAATATATTAAATTATATATAATATATGTATTATATATTATATATTATATATTATATATTATATTATATTATATATAATATATAAAATATATTATACATTATATATAATATATAATAATATATAATATACATATATTATATATGTATATTATATATATTATATAATATATAAAATACGTATTTTATATATTTATAATATACAATTATATATTTTATATATTTATAATATATAATTATATATTATATATTTCTTTTATATGTGATATATAAATATATAAATATGTAATATATATTATATAACATATTTTATATATAATATATTATATATATTATATACATATTATTATATTATTATATATATCGGTTGGCCTGGTGAAGTATACTGCTTTTACTTGTTGGCCTGGCAAAGTGTACTGCCTTTACTTTGGCGCCTGCAAAAAATAGTGCAATATTTGTAAACGTTTTTCCTACTTTAGAAGATTGCACAGACAACTTTTTTCACCTATCATTTGCCAAAGTCTGCAAGAGACCACATGCATGCCTCAGACAGTCAAGATCCATTATCTGGCTAAGATGTAAACTAAGAGCAGAAATTAGGATAAGAAATTAATTTGTTTAAATTTGTCTAGGATACCCACAGTTTCTATTTTGTATCCTGATATTTTTTGTAATAACTCTATGTTCACTCAATTTCATTTTATTTATGTGTGAAATTATTAGCTTAGTTTTGAATTTGATTTCTAAGGATTTTCAAAAAATGAATTTACTTCTCAGGAAGAGTCTAACCTGTTCATATTTTATGGCCTAAATACAGAAATCAAAATTGCAAAAATACTACCACTTATGATTAAGAGAAATATGGGTAATGGCATATTTGTTTTTCTTGCACTTTGTCTGGTTCAGAGTAGTTTACCAAATGCATTCCTATCCTGCGGATTATTGCCCTTAGACTTTCCATAGGCGGGAAATGAAACCAAAGGTTTTGAAGAAGGGAAAGCAGCAAGAATTTGTTGAGCACCACGCTCAATATGTGACACAATGTATTTTCTTTCAGTCAGTGAACTTTCTTTCATGTTGATTTGAAAACAATGTGTGGAACCTTAGGAAAAGGTGAAGAGAGCTCATTAGTTCTTTTCTATTAAAATATTTGAAATATCCTACATATTGGTTATGATTTTGCTTTCTGGTTTTTGATGCCCGATGCCTTTGTTTAAAATCAGCATTGTTATCAACTGCCTAGTAAACCGACCTTTTAGAAGCACATAACAGCCTCTGACAAATCACCTACTCTAAGTATGGTCTGTGTGTTGGATGGACAGCAAAATTATATTCAGGTAATATTAATGGATATTCTTTATCTGCTGGTATACAAGACAGAAAATCAATGCAATTTCTATCATCATTAGAATTATTTTTAGAGAACAAATTTTAAGATCAAGAAGATATCTCAGTGCTCAGCATCCTTGGAAAGATATACATTGAACATTTGTTAGGTGGCCAATCTGTCCATTTGATTTAGATTATGGACAATATGTTTTTCTCTAGGGATTGATTGTATGAATGTTGTCCTGTATGACCCTCTCTTATGTGCATTCAGGGAAGATGGATTAAACAAACGATTAGAACTATCACATCCACTTTTCTCCATATCTTCTGCAGATTAATCTTCCATTCTCTCTTCTCTGAACTTATAAACAATCACAAAGAAAAACTAGACTCTAGGACTGAAATCCCAATTGAATTAATCTTTGTTCAGTGCTGAAAATTTTTTATCGTGGAAAAGATTCTCAATCTGCCCATGTGTGCTGCAAATATAAACATTAATGTTATTTCATTTTATACATTTTATACATATACCACAATAAAAACATACAAATAATTCAGGTGACATGTAAGGATAAGAACATAAATAATAAATTGCATAATAGTAATAACTTCAGATTTGTACTTATTATTAAAACATTACAAAGCATCCTAACTAGCATTAGTTACTCGTAGGACATTGAGAACACATTTTTGCACATCACTTTAGTTAGCACAAAGGAATATAACAATGAACAGACTTCCTAAAGGAAGTCATATTACTTCTGCCAATTTTTTCTTCAATTCAGAGAACAGGTAGCAGGGAGATCAAGAAGACTTTTGTCCAAGGAAGCATATGGCATGTGCCAAAAAGGGATAAAAAGAAGATTCCTTATGAGGCCCATCTTTTAAATCAAATGTGAAAGGCAACCCCTTAAACGACTTTATAACATTTTAAAAATTCAAAGAAAGGAGAGGTACGTGAAATTTCTTATTAGGACCTGCCTAAGCAGTACCTAAATAAAATATATTTAAATATATAAAAGCCATTTTGAATAAGTCAAAACAGCTACAAACTTCCTCTATTTTAACTCAGCCAATGCCCATTTAATATTTATTTAATTTTTGTTTCTGAAGCTACCATTTCCTGGTTCCAAAATCTAAGGTAAAAGTAGAAAATCATTTGCTTTTATTATCAAAATTTTCTGGCAGAAGTTTTTTTTTTTGTTTGTGTTTTTTTTTGATGAAATTAGCTGCATAAAATCCCTAAGTTGTTAAGTGAAAATAATTCATTACTCTTCAATATCTCATTCTTCCCCATCCTCAATTTGTGTTATTGAGAAAATATGGGTACATAGTAATCCAATACAGAATTCTTCTTTATATCCTGTAGAATTATATTCATATAGTACACTTTGTTTTATTGTTGTTGTTGTTGTTGTTCTTTTTTTTTTTACTGAGCCAGAGTCTTGCTTTATTGAGTGCAGTGGCGCAATCTCGGCTCACTGCAACCTCTACCTCCCGGGTTCAAGCAATTTTGCCTCTGCCCCTGGAGTAGCTGGGACTACAGGCATGTGCCACCATGCTTGGCTAATTTTTGTATTTTTAGTAGAGACAAGGTTTTGCCATGTCGCCCAGGCTGGTCTTGATCTCTTGACCTCAAGTGATCCACCCTCCTCGGCCTCCCAAAGTTCTGGGATTACAGGCATGAGCTACTACTGTACCTGGCCTTCATATAGTACACTTTGATCACTATTAGTATAAAATTGTATTATTCATATAAAAAGGAAAAAATAAACTACTCATTTCCAAAATGCTTTAAGCCATGTTGAACTTTATTTGAGGGAAGAAAACTGAAATGTATTACATGATTTCCCCCAAAATTTATATTTGAATTTCCATAAATCCATTTAATTATTTAGAATTTTAATTTGTAAAAGTGTTAAAAATTTAGTATGATACGCAAAAAAGTAATTCAAGATTTTAAAATAAATATAACTATGAAATATATAATGTTATGTGACTGAAAATAAAATATTTTTATTTGCATGCAGTTATTTTAATAATATTTTTAATAATACTTTAATAATAATTGAAAAGCATTTTTAATTAAGCCTAGTAGTAAGTTTATAGTAATAAATGAATTAAGTTATTCTTAAATCTTTAATGTTGGAAAATATTAAGAACCATCTGCAGTTGGTTAATATTAACCATAAATAGGCCTGCATAGGATCTGATTACAATGAACCAACTCTCTCTGTCATGGCAGGATCCATATCTAATAAATCTTTTTATACTACTCCTTCCCTGAGGATCTAGGACTATGCATTGCATATAGTAAGCATTTAATAAATTTTTGAAAGAATTATTACCAGTTTTATGCTTCATTAATAAAATGATGACCTCTGGGATAGAGAAGTATTTTATATCTTTGCATTAGCTGACTTTCACTCCAGCTGTTTTCTAAATTCTAATTACTACTCTCTTTCTCAAAATCAGTGCTTATGAAATTAACCAAGGTAACTAAACACATCCAATATTTGTTTTACAGCAACTAGCTCTTAAAAATGCTGTGATATGCCAAGAAGTAACACCCATACACCCATATCCTTTCCTTTTTAGACTTTACTGTCTCTTCATTTGACAACTTTGTGATACTCTCCTTAAAGCAATGGGAGAATCTTTTATCATTCTTCTTCTTCTTCTTCTTCTTCTTCTTAGTATTATTATTATTATTGTGTATTGGCCGCGTAAAGGGAGACTTCCTGAAAATTAAAAGACATATTTCAGAGAATGGAAACTTAACATCACTCAAAATTAAAATTAAAATTAAAATCTGATGCCTCTGTCTTTAGATCAAGAGATCTCAGGCTCCTCAATATCTCAGAAATGGGTTTTGTGGGTTTTTGGCTGAAGTGGTACAAGAAATCTGAATCACTATAAATCTAAACTTGCTCGTTGATGACATCAACTTTTTAAAAAGTGCTTTCTGTTGGACATGTTGAGAATTACATGATTTCCTTTTGTGATATTAATCTAATTATAAGGGACAAAAAGTTAACCCTCATCAATATACTAGATTCTGTGAGTAGAATGTCCAAGCTTTAAGCTACTCCTTGTTATTTAGAAACATTTCTAGAGTTCCTTTATCTCACCCAGTGCTTTGACCTATACGGCATCGGATTTCTTCTACCTATTGAAATTCACAATGTAATCAATAGCCTCGCTAAATCTAAGGGGTGCTGTACCCATAGAGCTATATGTGTATGTAATATATGAATATGCTTATTGGCTTCTTTTTGCATCCTTCCACAAATTACAGGGAGAGTTGGAAACTTCATTAAAAAGACATTTGCCAGGCTGCTGGAGGGAAAGGAAAATCCTCCATAGGCTACCTAGCTAATTTCCAGCCGATACAGGATTATTCCCAACCGGAAACATGTATTGCTTTACTGGCCTAAGTGATGGGGTTGTTAGCATCTCTTTTGGCTGACTGCTTTGCAATCTAGCTGCTTTCAGTTGCTAGAAAAGTCATCTTAATATTTATGTAGAGCTTCCACTTCGCATCAGCCAACATTGATCTCACAGTGTCTCGTGGGCAAGGTTTATCCACTGCTCATTGAAACCCCAAATGCATCAGAGTTATATAAACAAGGTATTTGTAAAAGGGTTAGACTTGTCCACATTTTTGTCAGCCCACTAAAATTTTCACAATTTCAGCTCATTTTGATTGTTCCTCTCACCACCACCTTCCCCCTGCACACACACATAGGAGCCTCCATCCTATCTCCTACTTCCCTACATACTCACAGTCTTTGTCCCAGCAGATATTAAACATGCCATTTTATGCTGAAGATATAATATAATGTGACTGAATTAATTTATCTTATTGCTTGCTAGAAATTTGCCATCCTAACTTCAGCTCTGACTTGATATCAAAAGAATTTTTTAAATTGTGAATGTAGAGTCAGTTAACAGAATTCTAAGTTGTTTCTTGAAAGCTGTTTTGCAAATGAAACGATAAAATCTTGGGAAAGCTTTAGCAAGGGTAGTGTTTGTTATGCAAAATAAAGTCACAAAATCAGGACTTGAAAGTTATAGAGATGAAGAAAACCGAAATCTATAAATGTGAGAAAACAACCTACGTTATTGTAGCTAGTGTCCTGGTTGGCTTTCTCTGTGTCATCCACTGATTGGAACTGGTTTCAGAAATAACTGTTTTAAGCAAATAAAATAGAAAATCACCTATATTCTGGTCTTTGTTTGCATACGTATTCACCTCTCAAATGTTTTACGTAAGTAGTCTACCTAGATATTCTAGAACTCAAAATCTAATCAAATAATTTCAGTTCTATGAATGCATCAATAGAGAAAAAGATTATCTGTGGTGAAACACCATTAATTAAATTTTGGATGATAGTATAATTATTTCTGGTGAATTCCTGGCTCATTTCTCTTAAATACTACTTTCACATCTGTTACACACCTAATGGAAGGCAGAATTTCCAATAATGCTATACTGAAGGAGCTTTCTTCCCTTCATGGTGTATTTGTAGGAAATATTCAGACCATATGGTTTGTGACATAACCCCCACTCTTACTTCCAATGTGGAATTTCATTTCCAGGTACTGTATTTGACACATAACAAAGAGAATACCCAAAGCCCAGTTATAAGATGAAATGTGCTGGCCCCTTGTAGGATAATAATAATTTGCCATAAAGTCTTGTCAGATGGGTGACAGTATCTGCAGGACCTAGGAGCCAGGACCTGAGTTATTTCTGTTCTAAAAAGTTCACAAGAATAGCATTTAGACTGACGCTGCTGTTGCACCTTTAATAAAAGACTTTAATAAGAATATTTGGAGAAATAAAAAGAATGGAGGATGGCTTATCAGTGAAACATTGAATTTAGCTTAAGAGAGTTTACTTCTGTGACTTGTTTTTCTCACACATGGAAAATAACATTTTCTTATAGGTGTAAGGGTATGAGAATTGTCAGGCTTTCTTGGGGGTGGTCAAAGTAATCTTTTCTGTTATTGTGTATGTTAAAATGTTTATTCTTTTTGTCTGTCCATTTTGTTTCATTTGTACTAACATTGTGACGTGCTTTCCCAATGAACAGGTCGTCATGGAGATGGAGGTTATTGGCCAGTTGATACTAATTTGATTGATAGAAGCACCCTGAATGGTAAGTATATAAATTAGGTAATATTGAATTAGTTATATTAATTAAACGGTTAATTCAAGAGTGTCTGAGGCAAATTTTCTATCAACTACAAGTGCCAGGAACATTGGATTTAGTGTCTTAGTGGGATAATAGAAACATGAAGTTATTAAAACAACAACAACAACAAACTCTCTAGCACATTCTGCCAGGAGATGATGCCAATAAGAGTTGATAGATGTGTAAAAAAGGAGTCAGTTAGAGAAGCCCAGCATGGAGCATTTTATAAATGACACAAAGCTGTTAAATACCAAGATTCTTAAATGTTACATTACATTTAAGATGTTTGCAAGAATCTAATTTTATTTGAGAGAGGTGATATCTAAGGTTGGTTGAATTGAAACCCACTCAGTTTCATATATTGAAGTTACTTGGATTTTTGCCTGTAGAGTACATTAATTCTTCAAAATCCTCTAGCATCTTAGGGCTAAATTTTCTTTGTGTTGTCTACATTAGACATTTATTTCTGCTCATCGTAGTGGAGCATGCCCAAATATCTGCTGGCTTTAAGGATGACCAGATGGAGGTACTATCTAGAGCTCCATAGAAGGACAAGGTTGGTGTGGGGGCTGCATTCCAGGATCTTATCCTTAGTTTTGCTGAAACAAACTTTTAAAACAATGGATTAATACTGGCCAAATTTTCAGGGGACTAATGTATATATGAGGCCATTTTATAAGTTTCTTTTTCATTATTGCTGTTGTTTGGTTTGATTTACTAAAAAGACCTTCAGATATTCAAAATGTGAAGATGAACACTTGTATACCCATCAGCAAGGTTAAGATATGAAATATACAGCATGGAATTGAAATCTCTTGTATGTCTGTGTTTTCTCACATGCTTCTTAACACTGTTCCTCACTCTGATATAAATGCTGTAACTAATTTGATGTTTACTCCATATGTATATGTATCCCTAAACATTATACTGTTTTACAGTTTTACAAATTTATAGAAATGATATTGTATCCTGCTACAACTTGCTTTCATTTTTAACTTAGTTTTGAAGATGTATCCATGTGTTTACAAATAGCTCTCACTCATTTATCTTGGCTGCTATACAGTATTCTATTTTATGAAATAACAAAATTATTTAACCATTTTAGCAGGTTTTCATAAGAAACTTGATTACTGAACTGATAAATTTCCATTTGTTTGATCTCCTCTTAAAAAATTCAGAAAGGAAGTCAAAATTTCAACCTAAAAATAGTTTGCTGCATGTGAAATTAGAATAGTGGTGTGAATTAAGTGATTTTTTCTTATCATAGGCTGTGATAATCTAATGCAGCAATTTCCCCAAGAGGATATATATATATATATATATATATATGGAGTACACCAAATCCTTGCGTCAAAGACTTAGCGTTATCTCTCCTCTGGCCAATGGTAGACTTAGGAATATATTTTCACCTGTTGACTTCTTTTTGAGTTGCCTGGCAATACCTTCCTCTGCTATTAATACCTTTTACCTAA
This sequence comes from Pongo pygmaeus, assembly GCF_028885625.2. Classification (NCBI taxonomy): domain Eukaryota; kingdom Metazoa; phylum Chordata; class Mammalia; order Primates; family Hominidae; genus Pongo; species Pongo pygmaeus. Next base: position 68,325,508 of record NC_072390.2, read on the forward strand.
CCAGAAACAGATAGAATGTCATATGTTTAAACTTTGTCTTAGTCCATTTCTGCTGCTATTAAAAATTACCTCAGATTTGGGGTAACTTATAAACAACAGAAATTTATTGCTCACAGTTTTGGAGGCTAGGAAGTCCAAGATCAAGGTGCCAGCAGACTGGGAGTCTGCTGAAGGCTCATTCTCTGCTTCACAGTTGATGCCTTCCAGCTGTGTTCTCCCATGGTGTTTGGAAAGGGTGAGCAAGCTCCCTCAGGCTTTTTCTAAAATAAGGACACTAATCCCATTTATGAGGCCACCTCTGTCATGACCTAATTATCTCCCAAAGCCTCCACCTCTTAATGCCTCCCTAACAGGGATTTGGTTTCAACATAAGAATTTTGGAAGGACACAAGCATTCAGACCATAGCAAGCTTCCCGGGATGCTTTTTCCAGGCTACACACAGCTTCCTATTGTCTCTTAGACTCCTCATTTTCCTTTATTTAAATAACATCACTGTCCCTGGTAGTTATTTGACTTTCAGACACTTGTTTTAACTAACACCTTGCTCTGGCAGTCCCTAACATACCCAACAGGTAGTTTACAAAGCACACAGGGCTGGCTGCGGTGGCTCATGCCTGTAATCCCAACACTTTGGGAGGCCGAGGCAGGCAGATGACAAGGTCAGGAAAACGAGACCATCCTGGCTAACACAGTGAAACCCTATCTCTACTAAAAATACAAAAAATTATCCGGGAGTGGTGGCACGCACCTGTAGTCCCAGCTACTCGGGAGGCTGAGGTGGCAGGAGAATCGCTCCAACCCAGGAGGTGGAGGTTGCAGTGAGCCGAGATCACACCACTACACTACAGCCTGGGCAACAGAGCGAGGCTCCATCTCAAAAAAAAAAAAAAAAAAAGGAAGGTGAGATGAGGGACTTGTTGAGGCAGAAAACAGACCCCAGGCCATGCTCCATAAAATGGGTATAGGTAACAATAATTCCCTCCTCCCAACTTTGCAATTTCATTAGCTCACTCTCGTGCTCCAAATTTTATCTTAAATTTCAACAATATGCCAAAAACATTATATGTATTCAAGCAGTCAGTCAAGAAATGCAACTAAGCCCCCAGTGAGTGCAGGGCACTTGCAATGAGCTATGGGCACAAACCGAAGGACAGACCACTGCAGGACCAATACACCAAAAGGGCTAATTGCCCGGGTGGACAAAGCAGAAATATACACCCCAGGAAGATGAGAGCGGATGAGAAAATCCCTAGAGATATATAGGAGGGTAAAAAAAAAGGAAGTTGCTGAAATTGTTTGGGAGAAACATAATTGTTGTATTTTATACCCTGAGATACAGAGCTTCTAACTTTGGAGTTCATGTAGGAAATTAGCATTGTCCCCTTTAGAATCATCCAACAGAGCCAATTTTAAGAAGCTATTTCTACAAGGATTTTCACATTGAAATTCATTCCCAGTCAAGGGAATACTATCTATACTGGTACAGGACAGTACTTTTTGAAGAGACATACTGCCAGAAAATTAAAGAAGGAATTGGTATGAATGAATGAGAAAGAGAAATTAACCTGTAGGTTTCAACCGCTACTGAGCAGTGGTTATGAGGCTTAAAGTTTGGGCAAATGTAAGCCACAGACACAAAACTATGTACTCTCTTAAACTGCGTGTCCAAAAGGACTCCAGTATTGGGAAGAATTGCCAGATATTGCAATTAAAAATATAAAGAGGCCCAGTAACATTTAAATTATTTCTGTGAGTAATAGATAAAGAAAAATTATACAAGGGATTGCCATCTCAATTTACATATGCATCCCAAGGTATACATGAATAAGCAACTAGAAATAATTCTAACCTAATTGGGCCTCCTGTATTTTTAATTGTGAAATCTGGAAATCCCAATTTCAGATCAAATTCAAAAGTTTGTTGTTGACTATTTGAAGTTGCTATTCAAATTAAAATAAATTTTTGGTTGAAAAGAAATCGCAGCCCACATTTGACGTGAACATATAAGTCAACAATCACTTTCCTTTTCAAAGGTGTCAGATGTTAGATGAAGAGAAAGAGAAATCCACATCATTGTGTTCATTTTTGTTTTACCATTTAAGATTCCTCGTGAGAAAAATGACCAAAATAAAATTTGACCTAGTAAACATTATCTCACAGGAGAAAGTCATGAAGATTAAATAGACGAATGCCATTCAGTAGCTTTGAAGCAGTTTAGATGCATTATTGACATTACTTCTTCCCAATTTTCTGCATCACTTAATGATGTTTTAGGGATTTCATGCTAAATGAATGAGATGAATAACGTATCTGAAATATTTCTAGATTCCCTACTGGAATAACAACTTATTGCAGGCTGTCTGGCTGATTAAGGTGAACTGATAACTTCAGAGAGCCAGGGATGGTAGAGGCCAAAGTTCATGTGCTTCCTGTTCTATTTTGCTAGCAAATAAATGATGATAAACATATAATATAACTTTAGCCTTGGCTATTACAAGCAAATCAGCAAAGGCATCTGAAAACCCCAGATTTCTAATTAAATGTTTGCTAATGTCTTAAGCTTTAAAAAGGGAGTATGTTTTCCAAGTAGATGTGCAAGTGAGGCCCCTGAGTAATAAAACTCCAATTGCATCTCACCCTTATAAAGTGGGCTACATCAAAACATTTAACATCTGAGTTTTTAAATCTTGTATACAATAAAATTTCATACATCTCCCCTTAGAGTGACAGAATTATACAGGTCTCCTAGCTCCCTCTACACTTGCTGGATTAATTCTTCAAAGCATTGTAATAGAATAATGGCTTACTGTCAGGATACTCAAGCCAGTTGCAAATAAATTTAGACCTCGCTAATCATTTACTTTCTCTTACAGCATGCCACTCTTAAAAATATACTCTTGGAATTCAAATAAAGAAAAACAAAGCTATAGTTCATGTTTACTCCTGTAGTTGGAAGCCCTTAATTAAATTGTAGAACTGGAAGAGACTTCCTAAATTATTTTCCGATGGCAGGTAGAATCAAAGCTAATATGTGGTAATGTGGTAGTATTTTTCTTTTATGATACATTCAATTTTAGATTATGGTCCACATTCTTAATGCAGAAAAAATCTTCAATATCTGAGAATGTGTTTTGTAGTTTATATTTGTATAAATGACAGAAACTATGAAAATTACTTCAACATAATCCTCCCTTTCTGATTAGAGAAGATAAAATGGCAATTTCCTTTTTTCTATAGCTCTACCTATAATTTGTAAAATCAGTGTAATAAGTTTGATTAAAAGATCTATAAACCTCATAATAGTATTTTATTGACCTCAGCCTTTAAAGACAAAGTTAAACTTGACAAGTTTTAAAACTTTGGCACATCAATGTTAATAAAAAAAGATCAACATTATTAATTTTTAAATACTCAGAATCATATTAAGTGCTCTATAAAATTTGTCAGAAAAAAAGGAAGCAGTTTTCTCTCTATTTTTGCAAATCTATTTTATATTTTTTAGAATTCAATAACATTTTGACCAATGTAAATAAACTATACATAAAACTCTTTCCACACTTCTATAAAATGATCATTCCAAGGTTGGTAACTATTAGAAGACACCCAACGCTATACTCAGCAGAAATCTTAATGCAGAAGAAAAGATACAGAAATAAAATTTTACAGCTTTTTTTCCAGATGAAAAGAAAAGATAACTAGAGCAATCTGAGGTCCTAGGTTCTAGTTCAGTGATTACAAGAGACTGCTCACCTATCATCCACCCATTATCTTTATCCCAAAGGATTTTTAAAAGTCCTAGTCTAAACCCAGATTCTAGACCTGACTTTGTGGAGCTTAGAGCTGTGTGACAAATCAGGTCACTTAAACTCTAAATCTCAGTTTTCATCTGGACCTAGAAAGTGTTAAGCTAGAGTAGCACTTCTGAACCTCACCAGCATTAACATGTAAGATTGGATTTTTCTTTGTTGTGGGCACATGTCCTGTTCAGGATGTTTAGCAGCATCTCTGGCCTTTACCCACTGAATACCAGTAATATCTTCTCTCCTCCGTGTTGTAACAATCCAAAATGTTTGTAGACATTGCCAAATTTCCCCCTTGGCAGGGAGGGAATCTTCCCAGTTGGAAACCACTGAGCTAGATTAGCATACCCTATAGGTTGCTCCAGGGTACCTGGGTCCTCTTGAGAAGCTCTGAGAAAATAAATAAATAAAGTGTCCCATTGTCAAATAAGCATCAGGAAAGTGGTATGGCACCTCACTGCCCTTTTGCCAAGCCTTTGTCTTCTGTTTGAAAAAGTAGAGGTTTTAACCTTGACAGTGCTTCTCTGCTCAGTCTTAACCTCTTGATTTTGGTGATCTCATCCTTTCCATGGATCGAAATTCCATCCATGTGCCAACTCCCAAATATATATCATTAATGCAGAGAGAGATCAATGTTCTGGCTGTTTCCTTAACAATTATCATGAGATCTCCACCCCGACATATTCAAGACTGAACTTTTGCTCTTCCCTCTTTGAGCCTTCCCTTTCACCCTTTCCCTCATCTCAGACACGAGGACTACTACTTAGGCTTGAACCTGATTCTCTCATTCTTTCCTCCCCCATATCCAACCGGTGTTGTGCTCATTTACTTTCAAACTGTATTGTGTAACTGGACACTTTGCCTGATTGTAATTGCCACTGTCTCAGGTCAAGCTATCATCATCTCTCATTTGGAGAACTTCAATAACCTCTTAGCTGATCTCCATGCTTCCACCACGGACCCCTCTCCACACAGCAGCCAGAGTGGTCTTCTTAAAACAAATCACGTCTGTTTCTGGCTTGCTGAAACCCGTTAGAGGGTCTGTGATTGCATTTAAGATAACTGAATGTAATCTACAGACTCAGTAAAACTGGGTCCTGTTTCTCTGTCTAGCCTTCTCTTATGCCATTATCCCTTTTGCTGGCTGTGTTCCAGGCACATGGGCTGCTCTCAGTTCCGTTTAAAGGAGTAGGAGCTGATGCTTAGCAATAACTCATGCTTCAGCCTGTTGCTTTCATAATGAGTCCTTTCATGAGCCCCCACCAACAGCCATACATTCTCATTGTTATACCTCTCTACATGAACCTTTCTACTTTTCTTTTTAGTACTAGTTATAATTGTAATTTTATACAGGCATCCATCCTTTTATTGTGCTTCACATTATTGTGCTTCACAGATACTGCAGTTTTTCCAAATTGAAGGTTTGTGCTAACCTTGCATCGTGCAAGACTATTGGCAACACTTTTCTAACAGCTTGTGCTCGCTTCTTGTCTCTATGTGACATTTTGGTAATTTTTCTAATATTTCAAACTTTTAAATTATTATTATATCTGCTATGATGGTCTGTGATCAGTGATCTTTGACATTACTATTGTAATTGCTTTGGGGTACCACAAACTGCACCCATATAAGATGGTGATCTTAACTGATAAATTGTTGTGTGTTCCAACTGCCCCACCAACCAGCCTGTCTCTCTCCCCCTTTTGGGGCTTCTCTGTTCTCTGAGCACAACACTGTTGAAATTAGGCGAATAACCCTACAAGGCTTCTAAGTGTCCGGGTGGAAGGAAGAGTCACATATCTCTCACTTTAAAATTCAAAAGCTGGAAATGATTAGGCTTAGTGATGAAGACATGCCAAAAGTCAAGACAGGCTGAGAGCTAGATCTCTTATGCCAAACCAAGTTGTGAATACAAAGGAAAAGTTCTTGAAGGAAATTCAAAGTGCTATTCCAGTGAACCCATGAATGATAAGAAAGCAAAACAGCCTTATTGCTGACACGAAGAAAGTTTTTGCAGTCTGGATAAAAGATACAACCAGCAACAACATTCCCTTCAGTCAAAGCTTTATCCAGAGCAAAGCCCTAAGTCTCTTCAATTCTGTGAAGATTTATGGAGATGAGAAGCTGCAGAAGAAGAATTGGAAGGTGGCAGAAGTTGATTCATGTGGTTTAAGAACAGAAGCTGTCTCTATAACAGAAAAGTGCAAAGTGCAACAGCAAGTATTGATATAGAAGCTGCAGGAAGTTATCCAGAAGATCTAGCTAAGATAATTGATGAAGGTGGCTACACTAAACAAGAGATTTTCAACACAGACAAAATAACCATATATTGGAAGCAGATGCCATTTAGGACTTTCATAGCTAGAGAGAGGTCAATAGCTGGCTTCAGAGTTTCAAAGGACAGGCTGACTCTCTAGTCAGGGTATAGTGCAGATGGATTTTAAGTTGAAACCAATGCTTATTTACTATTCTGAAAATCCTAGGGCCCTTAAGAATTATGCTAAATCTACTCTGCCTGTACCCTATAAATGGTAAAACAAAGTCTAGATAACTACACATCTGTTTACAGCATGGTTTACTAAACATTTTAAGCCCACTGTTGAGACCTATTGTTTAGAAAAAAAGATTCCTTTCAAAATATTACTGCACGTTGGCAATGCTCCTAGTCACCCAAGAGCTCTGATGGAAATGTACAAGAGATTAATGCTGTTTTCATGCCTGCTAACACAACATCCATTCTGCATCCCATGGATCAATGAGTCATGCTGACTTTCAAGTCTTATTATTTAAGAAAGATATTTCATAGATATGTCTTCCAGCTACCATAAAGTGTGATTTCCTCTGATGGATCTGGGCAAAGTAAATTGAAAACATTTTGGAAAGGATTCACCACTCCAGATGCCATTAAGAACATTTGTGGTTCATGGGAAAAAGTCAAAATATTAACACTAACAGCAATTTGGAATAGACTCCAATAAGGAGTAGATTCCAATCCTTACAAATGATTTTGAGAGGCTCACGACTTCAGTGGAGGAAGTAACTGTGATCAAAATCCCAGTAACTGTGATCAAAATAGCAAGAGAACCAGAATGATAAGAGGAGCCTTGAAGAAGTGACTGAACTACTGCAATCTCATGATAAAATTTTAACAGATGAGGAGTTGTTTCCTATGGAGGAGCAAAGAAAGTGATTCATTGAGATGAAATCTACTGCTAGTGAAGATGTTGTGAATATTTTTGAAGTGACAATGAAAGATTTATAATATTGTGTAAGCTTAGTTGATAAAGCAGTGGTAGGGGTTGAGAAAATTGACTCCAATTATAGAAGAATTTCTCCTATGGGTAAAATGCTATCAAATACATCCCATGCTACGGAGAAAGATTTCTTAAAAGGAATGGTCAATTGATTTAGCAAACTTTATTGTTTTCTTATTTTAAGAGATTGCCACAGGCTGGGCATGGTGGCTTACGCCTATAATCCCAGCATTTTGGGAAGCCAAGTTGGGCAGACCATTTGAGATCAGGAGTTTGAGACCAGCCTGTCCAACATGGTGAAACACTATCTATACTGAAAATACAAAAAGGAACCTGAAGCAAGAGAATCTCTTGAACCCAGGATGCGGAGATTGCAATGAGCTGAGATCACACCACTGCACTCCAGCCTGAGCGACAGAGCAAGAGTCTGTCTCAAGAAAAGAAAAAGAAAAAAGAGAGATTGCCACAGCCACCCCACCCTTCAGCAATTCCCACCCTCATCACTCAGCAGCCATCAACATAAAGGCAAGAGCCTCCATGAGCAAAAGGTCTGTGACTCGCTGAAGGTTCAGATGATCCTTAGCATTTTTTAGAAATGAAGTATTTTTAAATTAAGGTGTGCCATTTTTAGATGTAATGCTATTGCACACTGAATAGACTACAGTATAGTGTAAACTTTTATATGCACTGGAAGACCAAAAAATTAGTGCAACTTGCTTTATTCCAGTGTGTGGAACCAAACCCACAGTATGATACTTGCTTTATTCCAGTGTGTGGAATCAAACCCACAATATTTCTGCAGTATGCCTATATTTATTTCTCTCATGATTTGTTGAACACCTACATTTTTTAGTAGACTTCAAGTTCCATGAGGTCCATAATCACGCTTCTTTTGGTTACAACATTGTATCTCCAACATCTAACTGGATCTTCAATACGTATTTATGGAATAATTGAATCTGTTTTCTACCATCCCTGCCCCACCCCTCCTGGCAATTAACAATTCACATCAGCATGCTAAATATCCAAATTTTTTTAAAAATAAATATGTTCTGAAACTTAGTTGTCTAAGGAACTGTACCCCCATAATGCTGATAAATATCTTATTTTAGGGAACAATGGGCTAAATTATCTGTGAGTTGTCTTCCAGCTGATTGATTACAGCATCTTATTTCAGGGGGAAATACTTTGAAACGATCAAGGCCGTATGAACTTTGGTTCAAATTCAAATGCTTAGAAAATTATTAAGACATATGTAGAGCTCAAAGTGTTCTAATAATTATAAAGCCATTATCAGGGTAAACTGCAATTGTAGGAGTGAAGTTCAACCCCCAAGTATACACTTTCATTGGACCTCTTTCCTTCCTCGGAAGTGAACTTGTCATTCTTATGTTCACATTGTTTGCCTATGATATTATGTAGCTATTGGGGCACAGCCATTACAGCCATTGTGCCAAGGGGACCAGGTCCTCAAAGTAGGAGCCAGGGCTCTTAGAGTCAATATCTAGCTTTCTTTTCAATGATAATTAAGTACTCAGAGCTCTGGTCTATCAATGAGCTTGCTGCAGAGTGTTTATGAGAGCAAAATATGATAAGAAATATAAAACATTTTTGATAGTCTATAAAATTTTTATAAAAACAAAAGTTATTTCAATGAACCAATTTTTTAATATTTAATAGGTCTTTATAAAATATATGTATTTGCTTTATTAAATTTAGAAGGAAAAGGCTGAAACATTTTATCATGATCAAACATCATGAAAATAAAAAATAAATGGAATGCCCATGAGATTGTAAAAAATGTGACACCCTTCTTACTAATTTTAATGGAACACATCTAGGTCTTGATTACTCAGACACTGGATACCCACACTATTATGCTAACAGCAGAGACAGATATGTTATGATACAAGTTTTTTTTTCCTTTAAACTGGGAACATTACATAGGATAAAATACATTGGATGGACCTGGTGGTTCATGCCTGTAATCCCAGCACTTTGGGAGGGCGAGGTAGGAGGGTTGCTTGAGGCCAGGAGTTTGAGACCAGCCTGGGCAACATAGGAAGACCCTGTCTCTACAAAAAAAAAAAAAAAAACACTTAAAAATTTTCCAGGGATGGTGGCATGCACCTGTAGTCCTAGCTACTAGGGAAACTGAGGTGGGAGAATTGCTTGAGCCTAAGAGTTCAAGGCTACAGTGAGCTATGATTGTGCCACTGCACTCCAGCAGTAGTCACAGAGTGAGACCCTGTTTCTAAAACAGGAAAAAAACACATTGAGCCACATCATAATGTCTAATGAGTGCCAACTTTGTGCCAGGGCTTGTAGTCACTGTGGTGCAACCATTATCTCATGATGAAATCATCACAGTGCCCTGTAGGATATTTGCAAGTCTTTGAATGACTTCATGCAGCTTCCCCACTGAAGCCAGAAAGGGGGCAATGTCACTTGCCCCTTCTGGAGCCAGCCTGTCTCCCAGATCTCCTAACTACACTAATCTAGGTTTGGGAGGTCTAAAATTTGTTTCTAATTTGTAGCAGTCTTTTGATGTATTAAGATATAGATCCTCATTACTTGCAGAATCTGAATTTGTGAATTTACCTGCATGCTACAATTTATTTGTAACCCCCAGATCAATACTCACAGTGCTTTCATGGCCATTCATTGGATGCGTGCAGGGCTGCAAAAATTTTGGGTTGCCCAATGCTCATGTCACCACCTAAGATAGAAAAAAAGGTACTGTCTGTCTTCTTGTTTCAGCCCCCTTACTATAAGAAAGTGACCCTTTTGTGGTATGTTTCTGCGAATTTTTCCATTTTTTTCTTTTTGTTGGTGACTTCACTGTTTAAAATGGTCCCCAAATGTAGTGCTGAAGTGCCTTCTAGGTTCCTAAACACAATAAGGGTGTGGTGTGACTTACAGAGAAAATATGTTCTCTCTACAAATTTTGAAAAGCTTTGCTCAGGCATTAGTTATAGTGCTATTGGATGTTTCAGTATTAATGAATCGACATTATATATTAAATAAGATGTCTTTAAACAGAAACACACAAAAAACAAAGTGTATATTAATTGGTTGATAAAACAGTGTGAACAGAGGCTCACAGGAAGCTAACCTTGTGTTACCTCTAGAAGTAATCATTCAGTATTCACTAATTAGCATTTGTGGCAACTTTGTAGAACACAACTCCTGCAAATAACAAGAATTGGCTGCAACTAAAGACACCATTGCACTTGACTTTTTTAATTGCCTGCTTGATGTCAGGTAATCTGATTATTCAGCCTTTGATTTCAGATTGAGTGATTAACGAAAGACCTTGAATACCAAATTTTAAACTGATGGGAACTTTTATGAGGAAGTCGTAAAGGCCTGCAATCAAAGATTTGTAATGGGAGTCCTCATGAACCCCGACTCTCCCAGGCAAATGACATCAATATAATCTCACTGGTACTCAGCAGAATTCAGAGTTATTTTTTTTGACTTGGAATATGATGTCTTCCAGGGTGAAAAGAAAGAAATAGAAGTCGAAATTTGAGTAATTTCAGTTTACCATGCTTTTAAAAATGTTGACGAGGTGTACTGTTATGTATGATTCAAGCTAAGTTTGTCAGAAACAGTGAATTGTTAAATTTAAGCCATGCTTATAAAAATCTATGAGATCCCTATCTTCCCTGTAAGTTCTCACATAAAAGGTTAATTTATTCCAATCTATTAACTTATTAAGTACAAAAAGGGCATATTGAGATACTACTGTAAAATAACTTTTTAAATAATAAGTAAAACTGTGAAAAAAGGGAGTTTTGACCTTTCATTTCTTGCTTCATTCTTTTATGGTAAGTGTAAAAATTACTTCAAGGAAATCCTATTTCTTTCATTTGTAATCATAATTTTTTAACAGAAAGTGCTATTATTTAAAAACTTTTGATGAGTTTTTTCCTCCAAGAGTCAACTTATATTAGAAGTACTTCTGTTTCCAATGATAATGAATGAGCTATAATTTATTTAAGTTTTGATGACTTTTTTTTTTTTTTTTTTTTTTACAAAAGCAATGATTCTTAGGCAACTTGTCAAAAGACGTCATTTCAATTTTGAGGCAAGTACTGGGTTATTATATTAAATTGTGAGAATAGGTTAATTTAGCTATCACAATGAGTATTTGTATTAGTACGTTCTTACACTGCTAATAAAGACATAGCTGAGACTGGGTAATTTATAAAGGAAAGAGGTTTAATTGACTCACAGTTCAGCATGGCTTGGGATGCTTCAGGAAACATACAATCATGGTGGAAGTGGAAGCAAACACATCCTTCCTCACATGGAGAAGGACAGCAAGGAGAAATGCTGAGCAAAAGTGGAGAAAGGACCTTATAAAACCATCAGATCTTGTTGTGAGAACTCACTATCACAAGACCAGCATGCGGGTAAACACCCCCATGATTAAATTAGCTCCCACTGGGTCCCTTCTGGGACACATGGGGATTATGGGAACTACAATTCAAGATGAGATTTAGGTGGGGTTGCAGCCAAATCACATCAGTATTATTCCTAAAAATGTGGTGGCTCACACCTGCAATCCCAGCACTTTGGGAGGCTGAGACTGGCAGATCCCCTGAAGTAAGGCGTTCAAGACCAGCCTGGTCAACATGGCAAAACTCGTCTCTACTAAAAATACAAAAATTAGTGTGGTGGCACATGCCTGTAATCCCAGATACTTGGGAGGCTGAGGCAAGAGAATCGCTTGAACCCAGAAGGCAGAGGTTGTCGTGAGCCGAGATCATGCCACTGCACTCCAGCATGGGTGATAGAGCAAGACTCTGTCTCAAAAAAAAAAAAAAAAAAAAAATCCTTTACAGTCTGGAAGTCCACACCATAAGTCCCAAATGCTATTGTAGATTATAAATGTAGGCAACATTTTATTTATTGCGTTAGTCATGTAATTTTATTATAAGCATTTCCTCTGTATCAGGTGCTGAGATGGTTGTTGTACATGTATTTTATCTAATTCTGTCAGTAACTGCACACAATAAGTATTACATTCTTTATACAGATGGAGGCACTGAGGTACAGAAGGTCTAAATATTTTGCTCAAGATGTATAGAAAATTAATATAGGTTATTAACGAAAAATAATCAAATTTAGGTATAGGAAAACATACAAACTCCTTGCTTTTTGATACTTTCTAAATTATTTGTAAATAATATAACCTAACATTTAATTTTTAATAAATGTGTAACTTGTAATGACAAACATGACTGACATAGAACAGAGTATTTCTAATTGAATTATCATTGACTGAGGGCTTAAGAAAGCTATGTCAAGGGTCATTAGTCATTCTTATTTAGCAAGCAACTCATCACAGATGTCTTATTATTCTGTTATTTTCCACCTACATATTTTCTGCCACGAGGTACTGATGCAATGCAGGAAAACATTTGTGTTAGGACTTTGTGGCACTCTTTTGAACCCGGTGGTTGCTTTTAGGTGGGATTCATACACCTTTGACAGGTTGAAAATTAAATTGCTTTATAGATGGCATCTTCAAAGGAATGGTGGTAAATTGTGAGTGATTGGTATCAAGCAGTTTGTCTTTTACAGCATCAAATAAATAGTGTTTCCTCATAAACCATAGCCTCTCTGGTTCTTGTCACTCAGGAGTTCTTATGGTACAAAGTAGCATCTCTTCTCCTCTCCTTACCTTCCACTCAATAGGAAAGCATAATCTTATTTTTATTGAGATATATCTTACGTGCCATAAACTCACCCTTTGAAAATGTACAATTCAGCGGTGTTCACTGTATTCATAAGCTTGGGCTGCCATCACTGCTGTTTAGTTCCAGAACATTGTCATCATCCCAAAAGTATACCCTGTATCTGTTAGCTATTCCTCCCCATTCACCCCTCTTTCCATCCACTGGAAAACACCAATCTACTTTCTGTCTCTCTAGATTTACCTATTCTGGATATTTCATATAAATGGAATCATATAATATATGTCCTTTTGTGTCTGGCTTCTTTCATTTAGCATGGTGTTTGCATAGTTTATCCATATTATAGTAGGTATTAGTGCTTCATTTCTTTTTATGCCTGGGTAATATTCCATCATAGGGGATATATATACACACATATATATACATATATATATATGCACACAGACACACACACACACACATACATATATATACATACATACATACATACATACACACACACACACACACACACACACCACATTTGTTTATTCATTTGTCAGTCCATAGACATGTAGCTTGTTTCTACTTTTGGCTATTCTGAACAGTGCTACTATGAACGTTTCTCTATAAGGTTTTTTGTGCAGACATAGGTTTTCATTTATATTGTGTAAATAGGTGTTTCCTCTCATTTTTTCATTGCTTCCCTCAAACTCCCATCACCACCCCTAAGTTCAGAAAAGCCCAGAACATTAGGAACTTTGTATACCCCGAGAGAGCTTGGTAAAACTTCTGCCACATCTTCCTAAACCTGAACTCCATTTTCCTGTCTTTTCCCAGAGCCGCCAATTGGACAAATGCACCCCCCGCACGGCAGTGTCACTCCTCAGAAGAACAGTAACCTGCTTGTGATCATTGTGGTCACCGTTGGTGTCATCACAGTGCTGGTAGTGGTCATCGTGGCTGTGATTTGCACCCGACGCTCTTCAGCCCAGCAGAGAAAGTAGGTAACAGCTGGTTCCCAAGAGGAAAGAAGTCATTGTCTTTCGGGGTTACATTTTTGATGGTCTTCTTCCTGTGTTCTTTCATAATTCACCCCATGTCCTTACTTCCCGGCCCTGGCAAAACCTTGCGTTTTGTCTATTCCAGACCTATCATTAAGTGAGTGAGGGCTAGACTTACAGATATGATAACAAGCAAAATCCATCTGGGACCCACTTATATTTCTGTTTGCTTTTACTTCTCTGACCACTTCTCATTTTCAAGTGAGCGCAAGTGTTCCTTAGGTAACACCTAGAGAATAGACTCCACCATGCCCCTGCTTCTGGCCTTCCCTGAAATCATGTACATGAGATTTGAGAAATGTGTTTCTCTGTGTCCACTTATTTACCACTTTTTACAAGGAGCCCTGTAAGCAGTTAATCAATGCTTGTTGGAGAGATGACTAAATATAGAATGCCAGACTCTGTACAGTTACAATCCTGTTGGTGCTTAGTTTGGAGGCAGTAGTTAAGAAAGAAGAGAGTTCTGAGATTCAAAATGGTTTATTTTCTGTGGTTAATTGTCAGAAATTAAAAGTGTTGAGGGCTTTAAGAATATTTTCATATTATGCAGCTTTAGGTTCTAGCACATGCAGAGAATGATACATCAAAGTACAAAGTTTAAAATGGAAAAGTGATTTTTATTCAGCCTATATCCTTGCAGCAACACCCTGTAACTGGCCAGTTAGTCTGTGTCAGCCAGTGCTGGGAGTCAGCAATAATCTCGCAGCCATTCTCTGCCTCTTTGACTTTCTAGTCCTTTTAAAATTCAGCCTGATGTGTCTTTTTCAGCTACACTCTCTCACCGAGTTGACTATCTTAGGCTCTTCCATGAGTTTTTGGTTTTGGTTTTAGGTTTTTCCGTTGGCCTCAGGCATGACATTACCTCTGAAAGCCTGAAGTATGGGTTCATAGGTGGCTGGTTTGAAAACTGTATACTTTACACTTTGCTAGAAAAGATTCTCCAGCAAATAATGTTTCCCTTCTATTGCTAATAGCTCGCTCTCACTCGCTCTCTCTCTCTCTCCATCTCTCTCTCTCTCTCTTTCTTTAAGTCCTATAATTCTATTTGTAGATCTCTAGTTTACTTTCCAGCACTCTGAAGTGATGTGTTTAGAAAGAGAACAGGGGAAGATATACATACTGAAAAATGTAACATGGGGTGTAGATGCAGGCTTTGTATTTAATTTATTTCTATGGCAGGACAAATTTTCTATCCAGTTGCATTTATGAGATTTGACTAGTTTGAAGCTGGTGATAGCTGGTGTGCTGGTCCATTGTGCCTAAGCAAGAAACCTGCTAGAGTGAGCTTAGCTGGGCCAGCCTCATGTGTGAGCATTCTGGGAAGTCATAATCCCTCACAGAGCTTCCACAGTGCCGGGCTGTTAATAAGGCTCTGGGGGGGAAAGTAACTAATTGAGTAAGGCATTGAACAATCTGTTGGTGCTGTGTTATCAGGAAAGGGGTTGTGAAATCACGGAACAGTGGAACATCAAGGCAGCAGGTCTCTGAAGCAGAGTTAAGAGGGACTCACATAAAAGAAGGTGGGGAGGAGGCACCTAAATGACACCCGGCCTACCATATAACTGCTTTCAAGACACTGAAGCATTCACTAAACTAGCCAAATGTAACTAAACTATCTGTAATGGGTTTGTTTTTGATTTGGGTTCCCTTCCGCCCCATGTCATTTCTGTGAGAAGAATGTTCAAGCATTAGATTGACCTGATGAACTGGATTCCTGGATATATTTTGTTTCTCCACAGAGAAAACACCAGTCTTCTCAATGTGCAAAAGTGGGATTTGGTGCCATGTTGACAAAATCTCAAAGCATTTTAAATCCCACCCTAAGCACTTTGGCAAAAGCTTCAGGGCTTTATTTGGAAAGAGGAGACACAGCCCTGAGTATGACTTGTTTTTAAAAATAGGGACCGAATTAAAGAATAAATGGTTCTATTAATGACTGAAAATCCAAAAACGGTTAGTTTTAGAGTTCTTTGGTTTTTCCTGACTGCATTCTCAAAGTCTTTTAATAGTTACTTGTGTTTCACACTTTGTTTCGTATCTTTTTTCAGTAGCAGACCCGTTGACATTCATTTTTCATCTGTTTGTGTGCCTATTTTCATAGAGCGAAAGAAAATGTTTCCTTCAAGTTATTTCTGAACTATAGTTTAGTTTTTGGTTTTTGTTGTTGTTGTTGTTGCTGTGTTTTTTTTGAGACGGAGTCTCACTTTATCGCCCAGGCTGGAGTGCAGTGGCGTGATCTCAGCTCACTGCAACCTCTGCCTCCCGGGTTCACGCCATTCTCCTGCCTCAGCCTCCTGAGTAGCTGGGACTACAGGTGCCCACCACCACACCCGGCTAACTTTTTGTATTTTTAGTAGAGATGGGGTTTCACCATGTTAGCCAGGATGGTCTCAATCTCCTGACTTCGTGATCCACCTGCCTCGGCCTCCCAAAGTGCTGGGATTACAGGCATGAGCCACCACGCCAGGCCCCTTATAGTTTAGTTTTTTGTTATTTGTTCCATTGAGGACCCCTGCTCCTCCGCATCACAACTGAGCCCTTCAGAACAAACTAGATAATGCAGGTGAAAGCAAAATCAATTCCAATCTGAAACAGAAATAAGATCCCCTCCAAAGCTCTTGGAAAATTGGACTTTAATGTAATTAATAAGGTGAAGTAGAAAACGCATTCACAAGCTTCTTCAATATCTTTTTTGGGGTTCTAGAGAATATAAATTTTTCTTTGTGTTTTTTGGGGGGACTTGAATTACATCCAAGTGAATTGAAAAAGTTCTGTGGACTCTCAGTAATATCTTATTCAGGTAAGTGTCTATGCATTTAATAAACCTAACCTTTTTAAAAAATCATACGTATATTTAACAATTAGGCTGTCCAGTTGATTCAGACTAGTGGGTAAGATTTCATTTTTATTACATAAAATAGCTAATGAAAGTTAGTACTCAAGTTCTAGTTCTGGGTCTACTGCTTCTATAGTAAACTAATCATATCACCTAAATGAAGACCCTTAATACTTGGGTGGCAGTTTCTTTAAATATAATGATAATTTGGGCTAAATGCTTTCTATCATTCTCTTTAGCATTTTTTGTTAATTGGTTTGTCCAGAGCCAGGTGACAATCTTCTACTTTTAAAACGTAGAAATTCCCAATGGAATACTTCTAATTTATAGAATCATATGGTAGCATTAAGCTTTAAATTAATAGGAAATACAAATAATTTTGCAGTTCTTTTCAGTTATTTATTAAACTTTTTTACTACTATAGTCTTTGAAGAGACCCCTTCCACAGTTTCTATTAGTGAGGTTATCGTATGACATCTAATACAGAAAAAATTATATTTTATGAAAACTTAAGGCTGGACACACCTGTAACCCCAGCATTTTGGGAGGCCAAGACATGAGGATGGCTTGAGACCAGGAGTTTGAGACCAGCCTGTGCCACATAGTGAGACCTTATCTCTAAAAAATTTTAAATCAGCCAGATATAGTGGTGCTTACCTGCAGTCCCAGATACTCAGGAGGCTGAGGTGGGGGGATCACTTAAGCCTGGGATGTCGAGGCTGCAGTGAGCCAGGATTGCATCACTGTACTCTGGCCTGGGTGACAGAGTGAGGCCTGTCTCAAAAGAGAAAAAAAGAATCAAAACTTAAGTTGATTTTTGTCCCTGTTTCTCTGTTTTTTAATAAGGCAATAAGATTTTCTCACCCAACATACGGAACACATGTTATTAGTTAGAATTTATCCACAGATACTAAGGACAAAAATATATGAAATTGAGAAAATCCAGGAGATCTAGAACGCATGGTTATTACATTTCTAAGGCAGTTACCTGGGTAGGTGATCTACAGTCTTGTCTGAATGCTTAAAATTTAAACAGGTAAATAAAACACAAGGTGTACTTGTTAGAACCACTGGTTGGCTGGGCCTTCTATTTGACTTGACATGTGGATAGCAAGTTTTAAAGACTAGTATGCATTCAAATCTTGACAAAAATAATTATTTTTAGTACTGACGATGAAATGTCTAAGCTCTTAAATGAAATCTACAATATTTTAACTATTATAGGTCACTTTTACCGATTTTTCACTTGTTAACATTTTAATTGGTTTTCAATATTTACCTCATAAGAGATTTGAACTATCAGCTACCTTAAGACTTCATTATATCTTAATTCCATCTCAGAATTTTTTTCTGAGATATATTTGAGTATCTGGAATTTGACCTGGGTTTCTAATACAAATTTTTGGTTTTGTTTTTATTTTTATTCCACTAACTGCTATTAATCAAAATGGACAATTAGGGGCTAGAAGCCTTTGGAAAAGATTTGGAAAGAAAGCAGAGAAATGTTTATACTTACCAATGTATCTTTTTATGATTAACTTGTAATTATTTATTCACACTCACTTCAAACTTCCCTCCTTCCTGAAGACTTCCCCCAAACCCCTGGTGGGGCGGAATGTTCCTGCCTCAATCCCTGTCAGACGCTGGGCATGTCTTTTAACCACTGGAATTAGTACAGCACTCTTTATTCGTCTGCCTAATAAAGTTTCGAACAACTTTAGCAGACAATGCCTGAGTCCATAGTGGAAATTTAGTAATTTATTACAATGTGCCAAAATAACCTATATGATAATAGCTGGATTTTAGAACTTCAATGGACACAGTCTTGCATAAAATGGACACTCAACCAATGCTGGTTTTTACTCATTCACATCCCCAACATACTAATTAAAAGTGAAAAGGAAAAAAAACTCCCCTTAGAGTAATAGGTTATGTATAAAGTGAGGAATGGGTAAACCAATACAGAACCAGAGAAGAAGCTTTCAGATAAATACTTGCATGTCAATAATGAAAAGTAGTTCTTATTATTTAATTCAAGTAATTATTGTGTGCTTTATATGGGATCTGCATCATACAAAGTAAGAAATCTGATTAATATTAACTAACTCTCAAGCTAAAAATCTTTTTGCAATTTCCCACTGACTTCTTGATATTATTAAAAATGTATCTATTTGGGCCAACGCCTCCTGTGTTTTTGTCCCTTCTACTTTTTCATGCACACAACCTGTCATGCCACAGTGCATGCTCCTCATTCCAACAATGCAGAAATTCCCAGGAGCCATGCCATGTTAAAATCATTTTTTAAGCTTTCAATGCCTCCCCAATCTTTACATTTGTAGTACTTAAGCACATTTCTTGACGCATAGTCAATCATCCATAAATATTGATTGAATAAATAAATAAGTGTTGTAAAACAATGGATGATGTTGAAGAAGTAAAGGAAACAGAGTTTGCTCCACTATCACTGAAGGAACTGAATTATCACAAAGGGAGCAGCTGGACAGCTCAATAAGACACACGGTGATCAATGCCAAGGTGAGTGGTATAGAGAGAGATGAGGGAAATGATTTAGATACTCTAAGATTACAGTGACCTGAGATGGTCTGGAAGGTTCCCTGAAGGAGAGAGTCTTGAAAGGAAACTTAAATAATAAGTCATTTGTAAGTAAACAGGATTTTGAAGGCACTGTGGGCAGAAATTAAATAAGTAAACAAACAAAACAAAAAATAGAGCACCAGTACCTGACCATGCTGTGAAAGTTTTGCCATGATCTGAGAAGGAGAAAACAGAGAGCCTGGGAGGGTTCTTTGCTTTGCCTTTATCAAGAATACCTGGGGTAGAAGGAGACCCTCCTATTCTAGGGCTATTTTAGAAGCAGAAAGATGACTGGTGCCTGAGGGAAAAGATATATTTGGTATTTGCAGAGGGGCCAAACGTGAAATACTCTGTCAAATAGAAAAACTAGCTGTAAAATACAAACAAAACCAAATAATTCACTATGATAGTGCTTCTTAAATTTTAGACAGATTCACCTGGAGAGTGTTAAAAGACAGACTGCCCCCTGCAACCAAGTTTCTGATTCAGTGGTTCTGCAGTGGAGCCTGAGAGTGTGCATTTCTAACAAGTTCCCAGGCAGTGGCAGTGCTGATGCCTCTGGTTTAGAGACCCCACTTTGGCAATCACTGTACTAGGAGCATCTGAATACACATTTTGAAGAATCTAATGGTGAGACACAGGAACCATGGGCTGCAACGAGCAGCAGTCGTGTCAAGAACCAACAGATGGGCAGAAGGTCAGGGTAACACCTGTTCCTATAGGTTTTAAGACAAATTTCAGACAATTTAATTGTGAGCACATGTCAGTTTTATTACAAACCTGCTGTGGTAGAGGTTGGAGGGACAAAAGAAGGAGAGGTTCTCCAAGGCCAAAGATTTCTCCTTTAATAAGAGATATGATAGGAAATAAAAGTGGTTAGATGGTCATGGCTAGAATAAACACAAAAAGGAAATAAAGTCTGTTTAGAGATCTTTAGCTTCTTGACTGACAGTCAGCTGGGTGGGTGAGCAGCTTCTTAGAACTGGTCTTGATCTGATTAAAATCCAGCAGAAAAGTGCCTGTTCATTTTATGAGGAACTATAATTTCTTCCCTAGTGGAGATTATGAATCACAACATACAAAAACGTTCTGCCAGGTTTGGAACTCTTTTAAAAACAGAAGCCATCTGGAGCTGGTTGGTACTGAAGTCATGGAAACTAGCAAATAAATGAATAAGTGAAAAGGCATGCTTGTAAGCAAGGGGAAACCAGAATTTGTAATTTATTGCTGGTTTCAATTTTATCTTGACTACTTTCTTTATTCCAGCTTATTTAAATATTGAGTTAAATAAGGAGTCTGGCTATGTTTTCCTGAATTTGGGAACTGGTACTTCTCTGTGTGCAGCCACACAGATGCTGGTGTTAAGTTATTTAGCATTTTGTTCTTCTAGAAAGAGAGATAACAGGATGAAACATCCAAGTTTGAGAATGACATTACATTTTCTATGAAGTTACCAGGAGTAGATTACACAGGGAGCTGTGTGTGAGTTGCAGATCAGTTTGCTGTGGGCAAGTGAAGTATACAGAAACGAATTCAGGAAATAAATGGTTATCAGTGAGTTATTATCTTAGACACATAGACGCTTAGAAAATAGGAGTTATTTCAGACCATTGTTTTAAAACATTGTGGGGCTGCCACCAGGAAACCAGCAAAGTGCAGGTAGTGTTAATTTTTCTCTGCTAAAATACAAAATAGATACTAGGTCTGGGGTTCTTTGTCTCCTATCCTCATCAGCATGCTTCAAGAAAGACAAAAAAAAAAAAAAAAAAAAATCGGATGTCCGGGAAGATTCAACAAATTACACCACCAAATATTTATTAATTACCTAATATTTATAAAGCTACTTATTCATCATCGGAAAACCAAAGCCACTCCAATGACTTCGCACAGGTTACAGGTGTTTTCACTGACAGTAGCCTGTATGAACCATTGAGCAATCATGGAAGGTAGTTATTATAATAAACTGTTCACTGCAAATTAAGGAAGTGGGGAGTAGATGCTTCTCTGGTCTGCTGTCAAAACTAGATTTTAACAGTTTGCATTATTTCTTACAAGAGGCATTATTATTTTAAAAGAAATAGAAGTTACAAGTAGGGATTTAAAAGTTATAAAACTAGGGAAAGGGTCAAAAACTATTTCTGAAAAGGACCAAATAATAGATTGTTTAGGATTTTTGAGCCATATCGTATCTGTCACAACTATTCAATTCTGCCATTGCAGTTCAAAAATAAATGAGCTTGGCCATGTTCCAGTAAAACTTTATTTACAAAACTAGGCTGTGGGCAGATTTGGCTTGCAAACCATAGTTTACTGACCCCCTGCTGTAGAGAATAACTAACATGAACATTGTGTTACTTTACTTATCACACAGGGAATATTTAATCTCACTAGCCTCAAGAAGAGATTATTACCCCAAAAAATAAATTTATAGTTGTTAAAGCCTTATTGAAGCAAATAAGAAACATGTGAAATACATTTTCAAACTGTGTTCTTCTCCCTTCAAAGGATGTGTCTCACTGTGTTTGAATCTGGACACTCAGTGATGCCAAGGCAAAAGTGTTTTATTCTCCTAAGGCTGTCCTCATGAGGCCTTTTGTTTTCAAATAACAAGTTTCCCAGTTGCACATTAAATTATACAGCTGAGGTATAGACTTTCTTCTAAGACCTCATCTTAGCTATTGGCATACATTCTGGCCTTTTTATTTCCATTTGCCCTTTCAAAGCAGCTCCTTCATTTATCTCCTAAACAGATGTTGCCATCAGGTACCTTATGCCTAGCTCCAAAGATTGGCATATGGTTCCACCTAACCCATTGTCACCTTGCACATGAATCTGCAGCCGCTGAAGCTGGAGTAAGGAGCTCTCTACCAGGAAGCTGGGGCCCTGGGGATTCAGCACTGCATCCTTTATAATGTGGTGAAGCTCCAGGGGGGGAAGAGGAAATGCAGCCAAGACAAGTCTGCCAATTCCTGGGTTTCACAAGGCTCATTCTGCAAGTCCTTTTGTTTCCTTTCCTGCTTCTAACTTGAATTGACTGATGAAAGAGAGGAAGTGCCATTGAATAGAGGCTCTCACGTTTGCCTTCTAACTTTGTTCCATAGGAAACGGGCCACCCACAGTGCTGGCAAAAGGAAGGGCAGCCAGAAGGACCTCCGGCCCCCTGATCTTTGGATCCATCATGAAGAAATGGAGATGAAAAATATTGAAAAGCCATCTGGCACTGACCCTGCAGGAAGGGACTCTCCCATCCAAAGTTGCCAAGACCTCACACCAGTCAGCCACAGCCAGTCAGAAACCCAGCTGGGAAGCAAAAGCACCTCTCATTCAGGTAATTATCTTTTCACTGGCATTAGGGAAAACATACCATTCTGAACCCAAGGGAGTTTTTCACTCCTTTTATGGAAATGTCTTCCCCACTAATTTGCATGTCATTATAGGTCATTTATCAATAGTTAAATGAATCTAATATAAATTTGGTTGATTAACCAATTATATGTCTTTCTTCATCCTGTGGGTTGATATAATTTTAATACTTCTTTTATAATTTGGATAATTCTTGAATTTTCTATGAGGTTGGAAGTAGGACAGTTGGGAAATACAGAAATTTGAATCCTAAATGGATTGATTGCTCTGTGTTAATTGTTAAACAAATGTTTTGTCGAGGCAATAAAATTTGAAGCCATCTGTACATTTTCCAGTTCCTTATTTCTATAGATAATTGAAAGTTAATTCTAAATTTACTGTCAGTCGATCCCTGTTTTAAAAATCACATCAGGGCACTTGAAGTACAAAAAACCTGAATATTCTGTTACTTTGGCCTTGATTACTATGGAAATCAACTGTCAACCACAAACAGTCACCTTAGGTGATCCCCAGACTAGTGTGATGGGATTCTGTCTGAAAACTATGTTGTTATACAAAGGGATCTGGAAAAAAAAAAAAAAAAAAAAAAAAAAGCCTACTGGTCAATGAATTGGTGCAGAACAATCACTTCTGTCCAAGGATAAGTAAGAACACTATAAAATAATTGTAAGATAGTTCACCTTCTCTGGGTCTTCATATTATCTAAGTGCTTATGGGAATCATCAACCAAATACTATCATCAAAAAATCCCTTGGTCTACTCATGATGTGATTATAGAATGAGGAGCTCCTGTTTTTAAAGTGAATTATTTGAATGTGTTACTGTTTTACTGGACTCTGTCAGCTCAGAATTGCATAAACAAGAAATACAAGTATTGATTGTCAACCATGGATTGTTGAATATTTCTTTTCAAGCTCTTAAATGATGTCTTGGGCAGATTTCCTAACTTTCTTGTCACTCCAATTATTGAAGGACAGTCTAGTTCCATTAAAAACTATAATCTGAAATTTAATTGAAGATTCTCCTTTCTCATGCTCAGCTAGATATTTGGCTCTAGGAACTGGGGGTCAGAATTTGTTTTCTCAATCCTCCAGTACATTGGAGTGAAATGGAATGGTGGGATTGAGAAGACGCGGGAACAAAGTCTGTTTCAGAAACACTATTACATCTTTTCCCCTCCTCTCCACTTTTCCTGAGCATGCGAGAGAAGAGGGATGGAGTGAAGAGGGGAGGTGAGGAGAAAGAGAAGAAAGGACCATTTGAAGTTCTTCATAGCTTTTGTGGACACATGGGCTAACCTCTATGTGGTATCCAAATTCTGGGTCTGTTATGAAACAGAAGTATGACTTATTTATGGCAGGGGTACTCAACCCCTGGACCATGGACCAGTATTGGTTAATGGCCTGTTAGGAACTGGACCACACAGCAGGAGGTGAGCAACGGGCAAAAGAGCAAAACTTCATCTGTATTTATAGCCATTCCCTGTCACTCCCATTACTGCCTGAGCTCTGCCTCCTGTCAGACCAGCAGCAGCATTGGATTCTTATAGGAGCATGAACCCTATTGTGAACTGCACATGTGAGGGATCTAGGCTGCATGCTCCTGATGAGAATCTAATGTCTGATGATCTGTCACTGTCTCCCATCACCCCCAGATGGGACCATCTAGTTTCAGGAAAACAAGCTCAGGGCTCCCACTGCTTCTACATTATGGTGAGTTGTATAATTTTTCCATTATATATTACAACGTAATAATAATAGAAATAAAGTACACAATAAAGGTAATATACTTGAATCATCCTAAAACCATACCCTGTCCCCAGGTCCATGAAAAAATTGTCTTCCATGAAGCTGGCCGTGGTGTCAAAAAGATTGGGAACGGCTGCTTTGTGGGGCCTTGTAGACCAGGCCCAGTTCCATGATGGGAGACATGAAGTCCAGGCTTACCACCTAGCACAGCTCTTCCTCTTCCCTCATGAGGCCTCTGGGAAATTCCAGCAAGGGGACTCAAGCCCAGCCAACTTTTCACATGCCCACTTGGCCCACAAGAATCTCCTATATCCTTGCCAGACCCAATGGTGAGAGAGCTTGCACTCTACCACTGGCCCTCTCTCAACCTTGCTCTCTTCAGTTACATTTTCCTCTGCTTAGATAGACTCGGGGTAGAACAGTAAGCCTGCTGCCTAAACAGGCTTTTGCCTGGGGAGTGACAGAAAAACAAATCCCTTTTGCAGGAACCTCCATATTTTACAAGTGACTCCTCTTCTAGCTTTGTTCTTGGTTGGATATCAGGGAGGGGAGAGCACCTCCACCTCCCACTGGAAAGGATAGAATTGCCTCTCTGCCCTAAGGAGGTTTTGCCAATGACTTGTAAGACACATCCTTCTAACCTTTTCCTTTCGTCTTTTATATATTGAGATGACATTAAGTTGATATCTCTTAATAAGTCCTGGGGGAAGGTTTAATCCCAAATGATGACTGTTTTCTTTAAAATAAAAGGGTACTTATGCCTACTTGTCCTCAATTTGAGGACCTCGTTGCCAATTTTGTAATAAAAGGAAAGTAATCCTCAAAGTCCTGCAAGCTATACTTTATCTTAAATTAAGTATTCTTCTCTCCTGCTTAAAAAAACAAAATTCAACAGAAGTGAACAGCATTACCAAGAAACATATATTTAACAATGGGGTTCCCGAGTAGGCAATAACTATGTAAGGAGAGATTGCTGTATGTTAAAATCTGTGATTAGGACTTTCATACATTATTTTGCCTAATCTTCACAAAATACTTTGAGGGAGATGCTATCATTCTTTTCATATAGTAAATGAAGTAACCAAATTAAGAAGGGTTAAATAATGTGCCCAGATTTCAGAGCTAGTATCACAGCCAGGACCAACAAAATCTGACCCCAAAATTAATGTTTTGTTGATCCTGTTTCAATTAACTCATGTAATACTTTTATATAAGTACTTATCTTGTTTTGTGCCCATGAAATTAGCTTTTTGGATAAAACCAGAAATTAATTTACAGTACTCATACTTTAGCTATGGAAAAGAGAATTGAATCAAGCAATTGCTATGTAAACAACAACAACAAATTTTATTGAGAGTTAATTTTTTATTTTACTCATTCTTCCCTACTGCTGGTATGCAAGCTGCTTAAACAAAACCTACTTCATTCTCTAACCACAAAAATAGAGGATCCCACTAAAATATCTAGGAATTAAAATGATAAGTCATTGCTTCATGATACATCCCTTCTAAATCTAGCGGATTTCAAAATTATTTTCTTTACTTAAAAGGAAGGGGAACATCACACTTCGGGGACTGTTGTGGGGTGGGGGGAGGGGGGAGGGATGGCATTGGGAGATATACCTAATGCTAGATGACGAGTTAGTGGGTGCAGCGCACCAGCATGGCACATGTATACATATGTAACTTACCTGCACATTGCGCACATGTACCATAAAACCTAAAGTATAATAATAATAATAAAAAAAAAAGTTTACAATAAAGAAACGAAAGAGTTCAGGTCTGTTTGATCTCTAGGACTTATAAATAGAATTTACTTTCTTGAAATGGATTTATCTTGGTATGATTTCACTACAGCAGCGCCACAGGATTAGTTATTTAGTTTCGCTTCGGAAGAATGAACAAGTAAATTTCAGCATATGGTATTTGGTAGTATTCAATTTTTAAAAATGTTCAATTCAGTGAATAACATCTTTAAAAGAGCTACATAACACTGAATGGGCAATGTGATTTAACACTTAACTTGTTATTAGTTATTTTGAATTATATGCATGTCTATTAAATCCTGTATTTAAATTTCCCAACCTCATTTGGACCAATGGTAAATAATGTCAGGTGGCAAGTTTATGAGACAAGCCACGAAGTGTTACTACCAAAAAAATTTATGCTTCAAAAAAAGTAAAAGGAAAATAATCTTGTTTAACTTTTCAATGAATTCGTGTAATATCAAGCACAGTCTATTCTTAGAATTAAAAAAAAAAAAACACAACTGAAAACCCTCACACAGACACCCAACAATATCAAAGGACTTATTTGAAAACTATGTTACCACCGGGAGCTGTGGCTCACACCTGTAATCCCAGCACTTTGGGAGGCCGAGGTGTGTGGATCACCTGAGGTTGGGAGCTTGAGATGAGCCTGACCAACATGGAGAAACCCCTCTCTAGTAAAAATACAAAATTAGCCAGGCATGGTGGTACATGCCTGTAATCCCAGCTACTTGGGAGGCTGAAGCAGGAGAATCGCTTGAACCTTGGAGGCAGAGGTTGCGGTGAGCTGAGATCACGCCACTGCATTCCAGCCTGGGCGACAAGAGCGAAACTCCATCTCAAAAAAAAAAAAAAAAAAAAAATAGAAAAAAAAGAAAAAGAAAACTGGTTACATCTAGAGTTACTTTTTTGGAGTGGCAAGAAGCAGCACATTAGATAGTGTTTTAATGTTTGCTTCTACTGTCAAACATAATTTTGAAAACTAAAGAGGAGGAAAGTCTGTTGTATTTAATTGATATTTTCACTCTTTCTGTTGTTCATTTTTCCTGTTTGATTATCAGATTCCTCTTACTACTTCCTGTTTAGAGAAATTCCATTAGCTATTTTTTTTGATGGTTTATCTGCTTGAGACAAATTCTCTTCATTTTCCTTCATTGGACAATGACTTTTGATTTCACCTTCATTCTTGAAGTATATTTTTGCTGGATATTGTTAGCCCAATTCTGTTTGACAGTTCTCTTTTAGCACTTGAAAAATGTGTTGGATACTTCTGGCCTTCATGATTCCTGATGAGAAATCTGCTGTCATTTGAATTGTTTTACCCATATAAGTTGTTTACCTCTCACTACTTCTAAGATTTTTTTGTTGTTCTTGTCTTTAGTTTTAAGAAGCTGAACTGTGATGTGTCTGGTGTGGATTTCTTTGGTTTTATCCTGTTTGGAGATTACTGAATTTCTTGAAACTATAAGGTTTATTTATGTCTTTTGCCAAATTTTGGAAATATCAGCCCATAATTCTTTAAATATTTTTCAGTTTCACACTCTTTTTCGTCTTTTATTGACTCTTTGGACACTACAATTTTTCCCCAAAATTGATGCTTTTCTATTCTTTTTATTTATTTATTTATTTGAGATGGAGTCTCACTCTGTTGCCCAGGCTGGAGTGTAGTGGCGCAACCTCAGCTCACTGCAACCTCCGCCTCCCGGGTTCAAATGATTCTCTTGCCTCAGCCTCCCAAGTAGCTGGGACTACAGGCACATGCCACCACTCCCGGCTAATTTTTTGTATTTTTAGTAGAGACAGGGTTCCACCATGTTAGCCAGGATGGTCTCGATCTCCTGACCTCATGATCCGCCCACCTCAGCCTCCCAAAGTTCTGGGATTACAGGCATGAGCCACCACGCCCAGCTAAAGCGATGCTTTTCTAATGTTGCCACTTTATTTCTTTTAGTTTATTTTGTTTTTAGAGATGGGGTCTCACCCTGTTGAACAGACTGGTCTCAAAACATCCTCCTGCCTCAGCCTCCATAACAGCTGCAATCGCAGGCATGAGCTACACACTCAGTGGTTGCCATTTTAAAACCCACACACTTTTAAATGCTCTGGTCTCCTAGGAAACTTTTTCAATATTTTTACTATTAGGGTGTACTTCTTTGGTAGATGGTTTTAGGTCAGTCTTGTGATCCTTATTCCCCTCTTCTCTCTTCTATACAGACTTTCCAGATAGCCGGCTTTTCACAAAGACTTTGTGGCTGTAGCTTGAGAAATAG
This sequence comes from Pongo pygmaeus, assembly GCF_028885625.2. Lineage (NCBI taxonomy): Eukaryota > Metazoa > Chordata > Mammalia > Primates > Hominidae > Pongo > Pongo pygmaeus. The sequence goes on from NC_072390.2 coordinate 68,353,894, forward strand.
CTTTGCTAGAAAGTATTATTTCTCTTTGTACTCACAGGAAATTTGAAATGTGTCCTCTTTTCTGTTTTGTGATTCTGCTGAAGGAGTAATATTTGCATAGTTCATTTTTATTTTTATTTTTTGAGACTGAGTATCTCTCTGTCACCCAGGCTGGAGTGCAGTGGCGCAACCTCAGCTCATTGCAACCTCCGCCTCCTGGGTTCAAGCGATTCTTCTGCCTCAGCCTCCCAAGTAGCTGGAACTACAGGCAGCCACCACCACACCCAGCTAATTTTTGTATTTTTAGTAGAGATGGAGTTTCACCATTTTGGCCAGGCTGGTCTTGAACTCCTGACCTCAAGTGATCCACCCACTTTGGCCTCCCAAAGTGCTGGGATTACAGGCGTGAGCCACCATGCCTGGCCAGGTTTGCATGGTTTACTGTTTTATATGATTCTGTGTAGTTTTTGTAGGATGTGTGGACAGAGTTAGATTTAGGAAGCTTCCATGACTTCACCTATGTGGACTTCTCCCAGTATAATTTTTTATTTTAAATTGTATTAATTATGCTGTTAATTTTTTAAAAATGCATGCATATGATAAAAAATTAAAAGAATAAAAAACGTTTCAAAAAATAGTAAGTACCCAAAATAGTAAAACATATGTTTGCCTCTTCCCTATCCCAAATTCCTAATCCCTTTTGCAAAAGGAAAACAATGTTAAAAATTTTGTGTATAACCTTATTACATAGATATAGGTGTGTACTTATACACATATATATTCATATACACATGTAAATGTGTGTCACAATATGGTTTTATATGCATACTCACAAATGGGAACATACACTATTCAGAACTTCAGTTTTTTTAATACATATTATAATTAACTTTTCAAATCTGCATATATCCATTTTTTCTAATTTTTATTGACTCTTTAGTATGATATTTTATGGAATCCTAATAAATTTAGGTAAATATGTCTGATCTTATTTTTGAAGAATGTAGTTTATTTCTTGTGGGTTTTTTGTAATAAAATTTAATATGGTTGGGCTTAAAGTATTAGTTGAATGAATTCTAGTAAATTAATATAGTGGAATATTACATAGCTGTTAAAAATCATACTGACTTATGTATTAACAGAGAAAGATTTTTGTGTTACCTTTTAAAGCAGGTTACAAAAAGTATGCATGATATAATGCCATTTTTGAAAAATATATTAATGTATGCCCTCCCACCTTCACATTTATAAACATATGCAAAAATTATAAGCATCAAAATATAAATAATGGTTTATTGTGTGCAATGAGTTTAGAGTTTATGGTTAATTTCATTAAGATTTGTACAATGTAATAGATTCAGGTAACAAGAAGGTAGATACTATCATAGAAAGCATCTGTAAGACTAAAAGGCATTGGAATGGCTGCTAGAAATTATGTAAAGTGTTGCATCCTTGAAGAGGGCATGTTTCTCAGGAGTGTATATTTTTTAGGTCAAGACACTGAGGAAGCAGGGAGCTCTATGTCCACTCTGGAGAGGTCGCTGGCTGCACGCCGAGCCCCCCGGGCCAAGCTCATGATTCCCATGGATGCCCAGTCCAACAATCCTGGTGAGTCAATGTTGGTGCCACAATGAAGAAATGAAATGCTTTCTGTATGTATCTTTTCTATAAAAAATCAAATTATCAAAAGTAATTAGAATTTTCCCTGAACTTTCTGGGCAAATGGAAATGAGGAATGACTAAAACCGTATCATTAATAATTTGAAGTGCAAGTCTTCATTCGTTAGTGTGTTTTTTTGTATACAATCAAATGGTCTGTTGGCAAACAGATGGTTATATATTTAAGAAATTGTTTGTAAAATATATGAATTCACATAAAAGAGCTGATATATATTTTAATATTATTGATCTTATTCTAATAATCATCTCCATAGTTTTTTATTTATTTATTTATTTATTTATTTATTTATTTATTTATTTTGAGACAGAATTTTGCTGTGTTGCCCAGGTTGGAGTGCAGTGGCACGATCTTGGCTCACTGCAACTTCCACCTCCCAGGTCCAAGTGATTCTCATGCCTCAGTCTTCCAAGAAGCTGGGACTACAGGCATGCACCACCATGCCCAGCTAATTTTTGTATTATTAGTAGAGACAGGGTTTTACCATGTTGGCCAGGCTGGTCTCCAGCTCCTGACCTCATATGATCCGTCTTCTTCAGCCTCCCAAAGTGCTGGGAATATAGGCATAAGCTACTGAACCCATCCTCCATAGCTTTTTAAACTTTTTAATGAGTCTAATTCTCACACTTAAATAATCTAGCTCCTTTAAAGCAGATGTTGACAGACACCCACTTACTACACACCCCTTGTTGAAGTTTTCTGTCATCCTCCCACATTCACTGAAGATATTATTATCTGGGAATCACTTCCTTTCCAATTATGTCTATGCTCAGTCTTGGTAATTACAGTATTCGTGCAGATAATCCATCTGATACCCTAGATGGTTAGTTCCTCTATGTTGCCTGCAAAGATATTGATTCCTTCCCACTTCAGTTCATAAATTCCATGTCACACCAAATCAAACCAGTACAAAATGTCAGTTCCTATTATCTTATTAGTTACCTGCTCACTTTATTGCCCCCTTGTCATCAATTCTTCAATCCCACCAGGACCTCCAATCCATTAACTCTGCCATTTCCTCCCATCCCTCATCCCCTTTGTGTCCTCATTTATCTGCAAGCTCAACTTAGGTTTTATAGTCACTTATTATCTTCAGTCTCATCTCCCTTGGTCCTCCTTCCCCATGTTACTCACCTGAAAAAAGCCTGGTTAAATAAGCAGCTTCCCAATTCTTACCCCATTCCCTCATAGCTAAATGGATCTGGAGAAAAACATATAGCCTGCTTACTGAGTATTTATGACCAAAAGTCCAAGGTGAGCTCTCACTATTTGGAAATGACACTGTATTTCTCTAGTGGTTCATAGTTACACTTTATAAGATGAATGTCTTATATGTATTCTTACTTTTCAGATTTCAGTATCTCCCATCTTTCCCTATTCTTAGCTAATAATCTTATATCAGGAAGAAAAGAAAAGCATTCAGAAAGTGGTCTCCTTGTCCTTCCATCAAATCTAATTGATCTGTTAGTGCTGCTCTCTGAGTGTCTTGTTGAAATCCCCCCTCACCCATTTAGGGACTCTTCTGTAATTACCCCTTCCTTTTCCTGCAGCATCAGTTTTTCTTCCTTATTTATCACTTCAGTAAGCACACAAATATTAATATTCTGTCACAACTTCTGTTTTATAACACTCAATGCCACTTCCCCCTCCAACTGAAACCATATTTACTGAAAAAAAATTCTAAATTATCTGCACTAACTTTCTCCTCTTTCTAAGCTTTCTTATTAGTTTTAATAAGATTTTTACAGTCACTCTCCACTGAATCCATGATTGCCAAGGTTGTCAATAATCTCCACGTTGTCAAATCCAACGGTCAAGTCTCAGACTCTCAGAAACAGTTGACATAGGTTCTCACTTATTTCCCTGAAACACTTTCTCTTTGGCTTGTAATGTACTAGATGTCCCTGGTTTTCTTCCTACCCTTATGGCTGCTCCTCCTCAGTATCCTTCACTTATTTCTCCTCTTCTTCCTGATCTCTAAGAGTCAGAGAATGCCCCAGGCCTCAGTCTTCAGGTATCCTCTCTTTTATCCCTACACCTGCTTCTTAGATAATGTCATCTAGTATCAATGGCCTTAAATATTATTAAAATGCTGATGAATCCTGGATGACGTTATCCTGAGGCAGGATCTCTAGGGCAAGGGCAAAATGCCACCAGTCTTTGCTAAAGCATAGCAAGAGTCTCCTTTGCTTCATTTCCCAATAATTTCCTCATCACCATCTGAGGACACCTCAGTCTGGACTTCATTGTCCATATCACTACAAGCATTTTGGTCAAAACTGTTCATCAAGTCTCTAGGCAATTCCAAACTTTCCCACATCTTCCTGTCTTCTTCTGAGGCCTCCAAATTGTTCCAACTTCTGACCATTACCCAGTTCCAAAGTCACATCCACATTTTCAGATTATCTTTATAGCAGTGCCACACTCTTTGTGGTACCAATTTACTGTATTAGTCCGTTTTCACACTGCTATAAAGATACTACCTGAGACTGGGTAATTCAGAAACAAAGGAGGTTTAAATGACTGACAGTTCCGCATGGCTGGGGAGGCCTCATGAAACTCAGAATCATGGTGGAAGGTGAGGGAAAAGCAAATACCTTCTTCACAAGCCAGCAGGAAAGAGAGAGCAAGAGAGAGAGAGAGAGAGAACGAAGGGGGAAGAGCCCCATATAAAACCACCAGATCTCATGAGAACTCACTCACCATCACAAGGAGCATGGGGGGAACTGCCCCAATGAGCCAATCACCTCCCACTTTGTCCCTCTCTTGACATGTGGGAATTACAATTTGAGATGAGATTTGGGTGGGGACACAGAGCCAAATTATATAAATCAACTTACTCTTTTCAGAAACTCTAGTTTCATGCCTCTTCATTCTGATTTCCTTATACCCTAAATTCAGTCTTTTACCAAATTATTGTTTTCAAAACATTTCCCAAATTTGACCACTCTTTTCCATCTTCACTCTTTTGCCCTTATCCAAGCTACCATCATCTCTTACAGTTTACTAGACTACAGCAATAAGCTTGTAACTAGTCTCTTCTTTAGCTTTTTGAAAAAAAAAAAAACTATTCATAATTTTTGTGGGTACATAGTAGGTATATATATTTATGGGGTACATTAGATGTTTTGATACAAGCATGCAATATGTAATAATCACATCATGGAGAATATGGTATCCATCCATGCAAGTGTTTATCCTTTTTGTTAAAAACAATCCAATTATACTCTTAGTTATTTTTAAATGTACAATTAAGTTATTATTGACTACAGTCACCCTGTTGTGCTATCAAATAGTAGATCTTATTCGTCCTATTTTTTGTACCCATTAATCTTCATTAGCTTTTGCCCTTACAGTCAATTGTTTACACAGCTGTCTCTCAATATATAAATTAGAAAATGTTGTTCCTCTGTGACTTCCATCACATGTAGAAACAAAATCCACTAATTTTACTATGTCCTACAAGGTCTCATGTGATTTGGTCTCTGGGTTTATCCCTCACTTTATCTCCTATTGCTCCTTTCTGTAATTCATTACAATCATGTAACCTTCCCCTGTGTTCCTTGGATAATAGGCATATCTCAGTTCAGGGACTCTGCACTTGCTGTAGTCTTTGTCTGGAATCTCTTTTTGTAGGTATTTACATGTCTTATCCCCTATTTCTTTCAGGTCTCTATTCAACTACCACCTTTGTAAGCAGGTCTTCCCTGACCATTGCCTAACACAGCATCTCTGGTCACTCTCTCTACTTCTCTATTATGCTTCATTTTTCTTTATTAACGCATTACACTATTCTATTTGTGGTTTTGTGTTTGTTATTTATTTGCTTCCTGTATTTTAATATAATCTTTATAGGGGCAAGGATTATGCCTATTTTGGTCATTTTGCGTCCCCATTACCCAGAACAGCACCTGGCACATGGAAGGCACGCACTCAATACCATTTAGTCAAGTGAATGAATTAATAGTTGTTTCTTTTTACTTACCATATGCCACATCCTCCCTATGCTCCATTACATCTTCTCTCAATTTTACTATAATAAGTGCAAACACTTACATAGCATTTATAATGAATGCCAACTGTTCAAGTCATGTAGTAAGCACTATTGTTACGCTTCTCATTGTTAGGTTCTCTCATTTACTAGAGAGAGAAGAAAGGATTGGAGAGTTTAAGTAACTAGCTAGCAGTCATACAGCTAGTACGTGCTATAGCCAGAATTTGGACTTAAAAGATCTGATTTCAGAGTTCAGCATTCTTAATCATGCTCCCAGCTGTCATACCCTGTGAAGCTATTGTCCTTTTTCTTTTATACCTTTCACTACTGAGAAAGATACTGTGCACTTAGTTGCCTTTTTTTCCCCTCTAGTTGCATTCCTCTTGTATTAATAACTAAGTTCTATCTGTGCCAATCATTTATTGGTTTCTTCTCAAACATCATTGTACTTTAGAATCTGTGGAGCCTTCCTGACCTGTCTAATTAGAAATATCTTCCTCACCTAATAAATTCCCATATGCCATTGCTTTTTCTTTCACAGTATCTTTGAATCCCTGGCTATCCTCCCATTCTCAACTCTTTTATGTCTTCTTTGTGACTTCACATCTAAACTGCCAAGACAGCTTCCTAGCTAAGTCTTCCTGGCTCTAGCATCTTCCAGACTCTTAGGCATCCTGCTTGCCAGATTTCTTCCTAAAACAAGTTAAACATGGCATTCCACCCCATACATTTCTCCAGTGGCTCCCATTTGTCTGCCAAGAAAAACAAAACAAAACAAATTTTTAAAAACGTTTTTAGCATATCATATTGGAATCTAGATTTCTGTTACTCTATCCTTATATGTACCCAGACTCATGCTAAGGTAGACTCATTGCTGATCCACAAATATGCACTGTCCTTCATTTGTTTTTTCCCTTTACATATTTCTTTCCTTTTGAAATGACTCAGTGGATAGCTCAACCTAAGAAGTTTTATATATCCTCCAAAGACCAGAGTAGATATTGATGCTCTTACAAATGCTTTTCTGATTACTCCATCTAGAAATAATGACTCCCTTTTATATGTTTGAATAACGTGTTCTTGTAGCACAATATAGCATTTATTACACACAATACTGCCTTATATGCTTAGGCTTTCAAGTCCAAATCTTCCCTCCTTTAACAGCTTGTGAATTACTTCATGATAAGGATGTAATGTATCTAATTCATCTTCATATTCACACATTTTATTGTTTAGTACCTAGCACAAAATTGCTGCTTGCTAAATATCTGTAGAATGAAATAACAAATAAATGTGCTATTAAAATGCCTTCCTTATGTTTGTAACACATTGATGTTTGGCGAGCTCTTTTTTGTCAGTTATAAATAGAATGTCATCTAACAAAATTGTCTGATGTATTAAGAGCAGTTAAACTTGTTTTCATTAAACAGAAAAGGAAATAAGAGGCTTAGAAAGAGAAAGAAAATCTAACAAGTATGAAAATTTTTAATATTATTCACTTGGTAAATACCTTGCTAATTATTATTTTCATTTAATCCTCACAATATTATCATGTGGTAAGACTATCCTGATTTTACACATGGGAAACAGCGACTCAGACAGCTTAAGCAACTTCCTCTAGGATACCTGGGCAACCTTGGAACCTCTACGGTATACTGCTTTTCCAAAGATAAATATGGCTTTTTATCTCCTAAATTATTCATATCCTTTTATTTTTCAAAAAGATTTTCTGAAGGTGCTATCTCCATTGTCTAAACATGGAAGCTGAGGCTCTGAGAGTCTGAACTTGAAACCTCTGCTTGATCTATCAACTCTACTGTATTGCTTCATACTGTTATCTTGAGCTCTGAGTTTTTGTATGCCTAAAATAGCAAACCTTCTCTTACTTAGTGACTTATTCTACATGAATGGAACCCACAAAATTACCAGAAATTAATTTTTGTTATTTTTTGTAATTATCAGATAACAACACATACATGGTTTTAAACCATCACATAGTTTTCCAAAGTTTATAAGAATATTCTGATTCAGCAATTCCATTCCTAGATATATTCTACTCTTGGATATGTACCCAATGGAAATATATAAAATATTAGTCAACAGGTGCATATAAGAATGTGGGTTATTTGTAATATCACATCTTCATTACAATAGTTGAATACATTATAGTATATTCATATAGTGGAGTACAATGCAGCAATAAAAATAAACTAAAATTATACAAAACAATATGGATAATCTCACGGGTGTAAATTTGCAATAAAGAAACCTGATGCATCTATATGATTCAATTTATGTAAAATTAGAAAATCAGTAAAATAATCCATGGGGTTTAATATGGTTTGGCTGTGTCCCCACCCAAATCTCATCTTGAATTCCCATGTCTTGTGGGAGGGCCCCAGTGGGAGGTAATTGAATCATGGGGCAGATCTTTCCTGTGCTATTCTTGTGATAGTTAATAAGTCTCACAAGATCTGATGGTTTTAAAAATGGGAGTCTCCCTGCACAAGCTCTTTTCTCTTCTCTGCTGCCATGTGAGACGTGCCTTTCACCTTCTGCCATGATTGTAAGGTCTCCCCAGCCACATGGAACTGTAAGTCCAATAAACGTCTTTTGTAAATTGCTCAATCACAGGTATGTCTTTATCAGCAGGATGAAAATGGACTAATATAGTAATTGGTACCGGGAGTGGGGCATTGCTGTTAAGATGCTAAAAATGTGGAAGTGGCTTTGGAGCTCAGTAAGAGGCAGAGGTTGGAATAGTTTGGTGGAGGGCTCAGAAGAAGACAGGAAAATGTGGGAAAGTTTGAAACTTCCTAGAGACTTGTTGAATGGCTTTGGCCAAAATGCTGATAATGATACAGACAATGAAATACAGTCTGAGGTAGTCTCAGATGGAGAGGAGGAACTTGTTGGGAACTGGAGCAAAGGTGACTTTGATTATGTTTTAGCAAAGAGACTGGTGGCATTTTGCCCCTGCACTATAGATTTGTGGAACTTTGAACTTGAGAGAGATGATTTAGAGTATTTGACAGAAGAAATTTCTAAGCAATAAAGCATTCAAGATGTGACTTGGATGCTGTTAAAGGCATTCAGTTTTACAAGGGAAGCAGAGAATACAAATTCAGAAAATTTGCCCCCTGACAATACAATAGAAAAGAAAATCCCATTTTCTGAGAAGAAATTGAAGCTGGCTGCAGAAATTTGCATAATCAATGAGGAGCTGACTGTTAATCCACAATATAATAGGGAAAATGTTTCCAGGGCATGTCAGAAGTCTTCACAGCAGCCCCTCACATCACAGACCTGGAGGCCTAGGAGGAAAAAGTGGTTTCCTGGACCAGGCCCAGGGTCTGTGAGCTACGTGCAGCCTATGGACTTGGTGCCCTGTGTCCCAGCTGCTCCAGCTGTGGCTGAAAGGAGCCAAAATAGAGCTCAGGTCTTGGCTTCAGAGGGTGTAACCCTCAAGTCTTGGCAGCTCCCTTGTGGTGTTGAGCCTTCCAGTGCACAGAAGTCAAGAACTGGGGTTTGGGAACCTCTGCCTGGATTTCAGAGAATATATGGAAATGCCTGGATGTCCAGGCAGAAGTTTGCTGCAGGGGTGGGGCTCTCATGTAGAACCTCTGCTAGGGCAGTGCAGAAGGGAGACCTGGGATCAGAGCCCCCACACAGAGTCCCTACTGGATCACCATCTAGTGGAGCTGGGAGAAGAGGGCCACCATCCTCCAGACTCTGGAATGGTAGATCCACTGACAGCTTGCACTGTGCACCTGGAAGAGCTGCAGACACTCAATGCCAGCTCATGAAAGCAGCCAAAAGGGAGGCTGTACCCTGCAGAGCCACAGGGACGGAGATGCCCAAGACCATGGGAACCCACCTCTTGCATCAGTGTGACCTGAATGTGAGACATGGAATCAGAGGAGATCATTTTGGAGCTTTAAGATTTGACTGCCCTACTGAATTTCAGACTTGCATGGGGCCTGTAGCCCCTTTGTTTTGGTTAATTTATCCCATTTGGAATGGCTGTATTTACCCAATGCCTGTAACCCCATTTTATATAGGAAGTAACTAACTTGCTTTTGATTTTACAGTCTGATAGGTGGAAAGGACTTGCCTTGTCTCAGATGAGATGTTGGGCTGTGGACTTTTGAGTTAATGCTGAAATGAGTTAAGACTTTGGGGGACCATTGGAAAGGTATGATTAGTCTTTAAATGTGAGAACATTAGAATTGAGAGGGGCCAGGGGCAGAATTATATGGTTTGGCTGTGTCCCCACCCAAATCTCATCTTGAATTCCCATGTGCTGTTGGAGGGACCTGGTGAGAGGTAACTGAATTTTAAAGCCAGGTTTTCCCCATGCTGTTCTCATGATAGTGAATAAGTCTGACAAGATCTGATGATTTTAAAAATGAGAGTCTCCTTGCACAAGCCTTCTTCTCTTTTCTGCTGCCATGTGAGATTTGCCTTTTCCCTTCTGCCATGATTGTGAGGCCTTCCCAGCCATGTGGAAATGTAAGTCCAGTAAACCTTTTTTTTTTTTTTTTTGGTAAATTGTGCAGTCTTGGGTATGTCTTTATCAGGATCATGAAAACAGACTAATACAGGGTTAGAATTCAGGAGGACAATTACTTTTGATGGAAGTGGATTAGTGGACCAGAAGGTACTATAGGGCACATTCTCATAATGTGTTATTTCTTGTTCTGGATGACAGATGCCAGCCATTTCACTCTGGAAAAACATTGAGCACTGTATTTAGCATATTCTCAATTTTCCCTGTGTATATTATAATTCAGTGAGAAAAAAGACAAGTTTTAAAAAAGTTATTTTTAAATAACTTGGTCACATTGCATTCATTGTTATCTACAAGCTGTTTGTTGGTGAAACTGTATCCAACAAAAGAAAATTATTTTAACATGTAAACACAGTTTATTTTAAAATATTTTTTATTTTTTGAGTCAGACTCTCACTCTGTTGCCCAGCCGCAGTGCAGTGGTATGATCCCTGTTCACTGTAACCTCCACCTCACAGGCTCAAGCAATCTTCCTGCCTCAGCCCCCTGAGTATATGGAACTACAGACATAAGCCAACATGCCCAGCTGGTTTTTGTATTTTTTGAAGAGATGAGGTTTCACCATGTTGCCCAGGCTGGTCTCAAACTCCTGGGCTCAAGTGATCCTCCTGCCTCTGCCTCCCAAAGTTTTGGGAGTACATGTGTGAGCCACTGTGCCTGGCCAAAATAAATTCTTAAACTTTTTGATAAAATAGCCCTTTGCATCTGAGATGATTGATAAGGCCATAGATAACTATGTTTAAAAATTATATATCTGTATCTTGGCAGAGTTATGACTTCATTCAGGAGAGTAGGTAAATTTATAATGGCCCCATTTGCAATTATTTACATTTACTGGGGTATCAAGCCTTCTATAAACTAAAGCCATAGCATTGTTCAGCTTTCTAGTCACATATATAAAGATCGTTGCTATTTCATTGAGGAATCAGTATTCCTATAAGATTGTTATTTTGTTTCTTCCTTGACATTTCTTACTATATGCTATAAAATGTTAATTAACAGATAAAACATAAGTTATCTGAAGTTGTATTTTGGCTCTTAAAACTCACAGAGAAAATGTATTTAATTTCATGGGAAGGCAGAATCTTCTTATTTGTCTAACATTATACTTTTTGGTTGAAAATATTATATGGCATACGCTACTCCTTATCCCCAAACATTCTTCACAGCAGAATTAGCTGAAAAACATGCCAGCTGACAGCACAGGCAGGAGATTAACCCCAATCTTTTGATTCCCCAGCCTAGTTGCTCTTACCATAAAATGGTGGCAAAGGTTGACTATTTGTATAATGGCCAAAAATTATTTTAAATGCTGTTTCTTACTATAATGAAATTAATTACAAAAAAGTCAGAACAGAGATTGGAAAATAGATTTATTGGCAAGTGCTTTCTGGAATAACACCAGTGAGGGTGAAGGATACAGAATTGGGGCAAGGGTGGGATTGAACTGGTGATGCTGTTTAATGGAGACCTCAGCTGACCTGAGGCTGTCCTTTAGGGTTGTCCTAAATGAGGCAAGTGGGGCTGGCCTTCTCTATCCTGACTCAAGTAATCTTTCATGCAGGCTATTTCCAAGAAGTGGGGTGTGGCCTTGGGTGAGCAACTTAATTTGGATGAGAGCATTCCTTGAAGAGAGATTTAGATCTACATTACATTTCTAGATTTTATTGCACAATCAGATGTAACTATTTGGCCATTTTCAACCCATTTTCTTCTTTTGTAAAATGCTGAAAAGGAGGAGGGGAATAGAAACTAGGAAGGATATAGATTGAAGCAGATTAGCTGTAAGATCATTTAAAGTATGAGAGGTTTTGGGGCAGTATCTTGAATTTTATATATTTCTCACTTACCTTTCTCTGTAAATATTTGAGGGAAAAAAAGGAAATCATTCTTTAAAGGAAAAATTAGTCTCAAAAAGGTAGCCCGAAACATCTAGCAAAAACACTGAAGCAAAGGAAGTTACACTCTTTGCCATGGTAACGGCTACTGGTTTCTGGGCTTTCTAGAACATTCACTATGAGAGCCAATGCTCTTTTTCCCATTCCCACCATCTGCATTAGTCACTTGGCTGTAGAACACCAACAGTGAGTTGGAGAAGCTGTTGAGAAGTGAAATAAAGCTACATGAGAAAGGGCAGATTTTTAAAACTGGAGTTCTATTGACTCTAGGTGCTGTCCTACCAGGAGGCCTGCTTCTACACAAATGGACATTGAGAGGGACTCGTCTGTGAGATGGTCATCCCTTTGACTCATGCATATAAGGTGTGAGAAACCAGCATCCTAAGATTGGTCCCAGCTCAATAGTCTTCTGAGACTGGGCATTTATTCCATCACCCTTCAGCCCTTGTGGATGCCCACAACCAACCAAGAATGCTTTCCTAGGAGTAAGGAGTGCAGAGAGCCATTCTAGTATGATAAATATCAACAGCACACACATTTTCAACTATTCAGAACTGTAGGAATGGCGGTGAGAAGAAAGTTCAAAGCACACTTAAATTTGCATTAGAAATGATCTCATTACCTAATACATGATTTTAAATACTAATCTGATCAATTCATTATCAATATCAGTTTTTATTCTTTGAGTCTTCGATGACATACTTCATTCCACCTCTTACTCTGAATTACTGAAAGGAACAGTATTTTTTATTCAAACTCTATAGGCACACAATTCATTATGCATCATGCAATGTTTTGTGCGATGCCATGGCTCTGTATAAAAATGGAATTAAAAAGTTGTTAATGAATGAGAACTGGAGACCTAGATGTCGTTTCTTGGTAGCTCTATAAGCAAATAAATTTTCAGACAAAATTAATCTATTGTTAATTCTATTGGACTAAGAAAATCAGCAAGTCAGTAGAGTTATGCAGACACAGTCAGGATTACTTAGAGCTTAAAAAGATTCCTGTAGAGAGTACAGAATTGTATCTTTTGGGAGGATTTTACAAGATAAGTAGTTTGTTTTTCAAAGATATAGGAGTAATGAAGAAGGGATCTGACAAAGGGTTGGTGAAAGTAAATATTTTAGATGATGGAGTATAAAAAGTATACCAACTTAGCTTCTAGAAAGAGTTTCTATTGCAATGTAAAAATACAGATCTCCTTCAAGACTTAGATTACCTAATTATTTCTTAATTCCTAATGTCTTAGAGATTTCTTCAACAAAATGGACCATTTCTTAAACCTCACGACATTTCCTATCTCACTCAAGGTTTTGGGGATCTGGGGGTAACTTATGAATGACTAAGGCAAATGGATTCACAATTTATTGTGGAAATCTTTCTGGTCTGCTTAGAAAAGAATACTGTGATACCTTAAGCTCATTTCAAAGGAATTCCATGGAACCAGATCAGAGTCTGTCTTTCCTGCAGCCTCACCTTCTGTCTAATATCATGAAGCCAAAATGTACACCTGGATGTTCACAACTATTTCATATATCTGGGCTTCATAGACACATCCCGTTTGAGAAGATCTCAGTTGAAAAGGTCCAGACAGAGGAGTAAAGGTCCAGATAGAAGGAGTATAGTAGGAGATTGCAGGGGTCTTAAAGTTTCCTTCTCACAGTTCACTCTATTTGATCTTAACACATAGCTCCTGCTGTGGCAAGCACTCAGCCCTCCAGTCCACATTCTATCTCATCTTGGAAAGCGTGTATAAACCACATTAAAATTGGGCCAGATAGACTTCAATAAATTAAAGGCCTTCCTTCAGCTTAATAATAAAAATAAATAAAAATAAATAAAAAATAAAAAAAAATAAAAAATGACAAAACAAGAACTTGAACTAGAAATTATCTTTCTCATGTCAAAAATCTTTCAGGGTCATACTTCCCTCAGGTTCAAATTTGAATTTAAAAACTATTATTTATTTGCCTCTATCTTAATGCATAGCACTCTTTTTTTTCAAATGTAAGACAGGATGTTTTAAACAATATTTTCAATTAAAAGATATTCAATGCAGTTTTGGATGGATCTGTTGCAGCCTTGCAAATTAATTACAATGCCCAACATTTAAGGGGTGCTGACTTCTGACCTTGTACTCTGTTGCACTTCACTTCTCTGTGGATGATCTCTTAAATCCTCACAACCACATCATAAAATCAGTACTCCATTGTGCAGATGAGGAAACTGAAAAACAGAGCTTGAATAATTTGCTCTTCAACGTATAGCTATTATTATGTAACAAATTACCCCCAAAATGTAGCAACATAAAACAATTATTGTTTATTTTCTCAATAGTATCTGAGAATCAGGTATCTAAGAGCGGTTTAGCTAGGTGGTTCAGGGTCAGAGCTTCAAGCTGTTTCATGAGGTTTCTTTCAGTGTCTTGAGCTGAGGGTCTAGTTTCTCGCCACATAGGCCTATGCACAGGTCTGCCAGCCTGTCCTTAAGACGTAACACCTGGATTCCCCAAGACATGACACCTGGCTTCCCCCAGATGAGTGATCTAAAAGAGAGAAGAGAGGCGAGAGAGAAAAAGAGAGTGAGCATGTACAATCTTTTTAAACCTTATCTTAGAAGAGACATACCGTCATTTCTGCTGCATTCCATTGCTCATCAGACCAAGCCTGGTAAAATGTGCAAGGGAACCCCACAGGCATGTGAACTCCATGAAGTGGGATCAGTGGGAGGCATCTTTTATGCTGGCTATGATGCTTATTCACTAGCAAGGAGTAGAACTAGGTAATGAATCCAGGCAGTTTTACTTCAGCACTTGGACTCTTTACCATTATATTAAGAATAACTGCAAAGCACATATTTATGAATCTTAGGGCTTTTCCAAAAGCGACCCTCCATGGAGTTTGTGGATACTTGTGAATGTCATTCTGTGGCACTTGCTTATCAAAGAACACCTGAAAATGTGAAGGAGATATGAATATTTATCAAGGACAATAGAGGCTAAATTTCCAAATGTCCCAGATAATATACAGGTCATTGTGGAAAAGAGAAGATAAAAAGAGGCAGAATGAAAAATCATTTCAGTTAAGCTCTTTCATTTCGACATACCATTATCTTTGTCTCCTTCGTCTCCTCAACAAATCTCTCAGTTCTGTCGAGTACCGTGTTGAGAAATATCTAGGGAGGGTTTTCTTATTTCTTAAATCTTGTAGCTGAAAAAAATCTTTACTTTTGATTTCCTATAGGTAGTATTTAGTGCTAACATTTTAAAGAATATTATAGAAGTTTTCAAATACCAATGTGCCTTGTTCAGGGAGCTAAGTAATTTGGTGAGGGAATTTCTACTTGAAAAATTTTGTGCATCAATGTCAGAGATAAATTCAATTGTCAGAAAGCTGTGTCAGAACAGATTTCTTGTCATATTTTGCCGCAGAGCAGAGATTTATTGAAAATGCTTGATGATATCGCTCTCTGAGCTGTTTTACATAAACATAGCAGTGGAGTGAATGCTTTGAGTTGAAGCGTTTTGTGTGTTTGTGTGTATGTGTGTGTTTGTGTGTGTGTGTATTTCCGACTTTCAAAACTGACATCAAGGGGAAGAATACCAAAAGATATCTTAATACCTAATGTTTTATCCAACTTACTTTAAGAATGATTATTTTTTGTTATAAGTAAACGTAGACTTCTGTGCCTTTTCAGAAATGAATCATAGAATAAAATACTTCAAGATCGAAGCTTTGGGATACTGGCTATTCTATTTGATGTCACGAAATAATGAGCACTTTTGAGATGCAGAAACATACAACAGATTTATTATTTTTGAAAGAAGTTTATTATTTGTAAACCCTTTGTAATCAGGTCAGCAGCAAAAATACAAAACTATTAGAAAGTAAAATTTCTTTCTTCAGTAATGAAAGACTTGGAACTGCAGTGTAAGAGTCTCTAGAGTGCTCTCAGCACTCTAACTAAAAGATTATATGGCTTGCAAAATTGTTTTATGTTTCTCTCTCCAAATTTGTTTGGCTCCAAATCAGAAGATACTTTTGAAACTCTTTTTCTAAAAGCATTGTGAAACATTTGTTAATAATATTATTGCTTGTATTATAATATACTCATTTTGATAAGAAAATATAGTATGCACAGTTTGTGAAATGAGTATCTTCTATATTTAAAGGATACTAACATTGTCACATTTATGAGTAAAAATTATCAATACCGGGAATGTTTTGCAACCTAGCAATCCACTTTAATGACTGCAGTGATCCATTTGATCAGTAAGACAGGTGAAGTAATTCAGTTGACTGCCTCAGAGTCTGCGAATTTGAGTTGTTTAAAAATAGACTTTATGCTCTTGTATGGCTTGTATTTACAAATGTGTTCAACTACATTATTATTGTTATCATTATTATTATAGTTATATTAACTATATACCCCAGGAGACTAAATCATATATCAAGCCACTCTAAAAGTCTCCAGTGTGTTAAAATGACAGATTTCTAAATAATACTCCTAGAAAATCCT
This sequence comes from Pongo pygmaeus, assembly GCF_028885625.2. Classification (NCBI taxonomy): domain Eukaryota; kingdom Metazoa; phylum Chordata; class Mammalia; order Primates; family Hominidae; genus Pongo; species Pongo pygmaeus. The sequence continues at coordinate 68,370,534 of NC_072390.2, forward strand.
TCATATTAAACTCACTTGAAAAATATGAAGTATCTCTAGCACTGTACTAGAAAAGACACAAAGACAACAAAATTATAACTTATTTCTTTAAGGAATTTATAACATTTTGGCTGGTATCTGGTTTGAATCTCTGATTCTTTTTAAAAGTTTCCTTGTCATTTTTAAAATTTCCCTTTTTATGGAGTCTGTTTACGTGTTTATATATCCATAATGTGCTTTTTATAAAATATCTTTATTGAGGCATTGTGCTTTGTACTACTTACTCTCAAATGTTCATTCATGTCTTCTCTCAAATAATTTAGAAAAACTGTGTATCCTCTCATATATTTAAAATTTGACACTTAAAATATTTTGTTATACATTAAATACCTGTGAAAGATGGAATTTTTCTGATATAACACACTTTTAAACCAATCTAAAAGCACAAAAATACCATAGTAGTTTGATACCAACATCATCCCCTTAAAAGATATGTGAGGAAGTGCCTTGTTAACAGATAAAAGTTAACACCACTCATTTTTCTCCTTGAACTAGAATCTACAATTTATTTTCCCTACAGATTAACATACAAACATGATCTATTTTTATGTTTGTGGGTCTTCTGTTGATTATATATCTTACTTTTTTGCAGCATAAAATTTAAATAAACCAAAATTTTATTTTATGTTTGTATTTCCAGTGACTGTGAGTCTTTGTTAATTTTCTTTCCTGTGGATCTTGTTAACGTTACAATTAGTGTTTCTCCACAGTGGCAAATAGAGTAAAATTGTATTGGAGTGTTATCACTTAATGACATGAACGGGGCTTTTTGTACATTAATTGCATACATCCATGTATGAATGTTGCTTATTGCATTAATTCTATTCCAGTGTGCTTTTTATTGATCTAAACACTGTGAAACCTTTGCATATGTTTGCATATATATATATATATATATATATATAGTGTGTGTGTGTATATATATATGAATGAGTACTATAACAATGAGATCTTTATAGCAATCACTGAACAATTGGAACGTCTCCCAAATTACATGACAAAATCACATTGTGACTTCTCATTCTGTTATTTTTGATAATTTTTCAACTAACAACTAGCTGAGATTCTCCTTCAATTATACTCTAAATGAAAATGTTAGAAACCACCTCACTTGCAGAAGTATTTGTTACTCATTCAAGTTATTTACTTTCTTGTTTTCTAGGAGGTTCACAATAAAAAGCTGTACCAAAATTTATCAAGCAATTTTAAAATAAATAAACTTGAAAATTGCTTTCACCGAGAGGCACTTTTTGTAACAATATATAAAGAAAGACAAGATTAGGTTGCCCTTTCTTTTGGTGATTATTTCCTTTGCTGTGCAGAAGCTTTTTAGTCTGGTGCAGTTTCATTTATTTATTTTTGTTTTTGAAGCCAAGCTTTTGGTGTGAAACCTAAAAAGATCATAAACAAGACCAAAATCAAGGAGCTTTTTCCCTATGTTCTCTCCTAGGAATTACCTTCTGGGTCTTACATGTAGGTATTTTATCATCTATTTTGTGTCAATTTTTCTATATGGTGTGAGATAACGGTCCAATTTCATTATTTTCAATGTGAAAATCATTCCCCCAGCACCATTTATGGAAGAGACTATACCTTTTTAACATAATTTCTAATCAGGAAGTGCAGTGCATCTAACTTTTTGTTTTTCTTTCTCAGTATTGCTTTGGTTATTCAATATTTGTTGTGGTTTCATAGAAATTTTAAGATTTTTTTCTATCTCTGTGAAGAATGCCATTAGAATTTTGATGGGGATTGTGTTAAATCTGCATATTGCTTTGGGTAGTATGAACCTTTCAACAATCTCATTTATATGTGAAATATATATGTGAAATAATACATATATAAGCTCAAATACACAGAGATAGATAGAGAATGAAACAGTGGTTCCCACAGGTGGGAGGGGGAGAGGAAATGGGAGATGTAGGCCAAAGAATACAAAATAGCAGACATGTGAGATGAACAAGTCTAGAGACCTAACCTACAGCATAAGAACTAAAGTTAATACAATTGTATTGTATTAGGGATTTTTGTTAAATAAGTAGATTTTAGCTACTTTGTTACTTTGTCACAAAAAGTAACTGTGAACTGATAGATATGTTAATCTACTTCACTATGGTAACCAACCTACTATCTACATGTATCTATATGTGTCTCAAAATATGTCATAAACCTCTAATATACACAATAACATGTATTTTTTAAAAAAATTCTATTAATGTCATCACTCTACACTCCAAAGCAAGAATTTGTGATAGAACAAAAACCCAATAAAACCCAACAATTTTTTACTGAAAAATAAAATAAAGACAAGATTAGGAAAATTGAAATATCACTTAGATCTTCACTAATGCAATTTTTGTTGAAATGATTTATCTTTAAATGATTTATATTTTTATTCAATTTATAGGAAATAATACTAATCATTTAATCTGATTAGCACAGTCACTCTTCATTTTCAAACCAGTCCGTCAAAATGCTTTATCTGAAACAGTCTGACTTCATTTTTCAGTTCAAGTAAACATGTTCAAATGCATTTTCAGACATATTGTAAATATACTGAAAAATAAATTCTGGTATGTAATTTTAATAGCTAGTTTACTAGAAGCAGCCCTTTTAAAATTTTTATCTTTTATATATTTAATCTGAATTTTTAGTTAGAATTTAAAAGAAATCTATAGGTTGTTTCTCATTGATTTACAATATGCAGTGTAATTTGTGTCTACAATTATAATGTTATAAAATGAGGAATATGACAAAAGATTTTCATTTGGTAAATGTGCATGCATGTATGTGTATGTTGAACTCCAGTTATTGGCATTACCATCTAAATAAATATAAATAAATTATTAATTTCATAGACAGGAATATACTGCTAAACTGATCATTCAGGTAGCTGACTTAAATTTTGCTTTGGCATAATAAAAGATAGGGAATACTAAACACTTTATAAGATAAGATAAAGATTGACTACAATTGGAATATTTAATAATATATAATTGAATAGCTATTGAATAATGAAATTGAACAATACTATCTAAACCTAGAAGATATTGTGTATGTTTTTTATCTGTGGGTTTCAGCCACTGTAACTAAAAAAAGTTGATATTCCTGAAAAACATTCAGTTACACTTAATATGTCACTCACCTGCAATGATTTGGGTATTTGAAGTTATTTTCTATTTAAGGATAAATCCTAAGTATGACTATTCAGAAAACAGTTTGCTTCTCTCTCTCTCTCGCTCTCTCTCGACTGTCCCTCAAGAGCAATACATCCTTTTACAGAATTAATGGAAAATTCCCAACATTTTTTCAACCCACTCTACACAATATATTTGATTTGTGAACAACCTAACCTTTCTAATGCCACAGTTCATCCTTAAAAGAAAGACTAAGACCAAGACAAACAAACAACATGACCGACATAACATGTTAAAGTGGATTTATGGTAACTTGATTAACTGTTTCTTTGTTTGGAGCCCTGGAATGTTTTAAACTGCAGGGTAATATTTCGTAGTATGATGCTTGAGGGGCGAGCTGTCTTTTCTAAAGTAAAAAGTGGGATTGGTGGAGAGAGGTAAGTAAGGGAACCTACTTGATACTGTGAAGAGTATGTATAGATTTGAGGATCTGAAAATACCACCGTTTTCTTTTTGCTTGTTGAGTGAATACATAAGATTCAAAAAACCCATTAACCTTTTTCTTTTGCAGCTGTTGTGAGCGCCATCCCGGTGCCGACCCTAGAAAGTGCCCAGTACCCAGGAATCCTCCCGTCTCCCACCTGTGGATATCCCCACCCGCAGTTCACTCTCCGGCCTGTGCCATTCCCAACGCTGTCAGTGGACCGAGGTTTCGGAGCAGGAAGAACTCAGTGTAATGCATTTTCCTCTTTTTAATAAGAACAAATGAATAATAGCAAAGGTGTCTTGTAAAATATGTTGCATTCTGACCTTCTTATCCTTTAGAAAAGTTGATTTCCCTATGACTGTGGTACTAGAATGTTCCTTTCCAACACAGTGCTTTGGATCCTAGCTCATGTGCATTTGTACTGATTCCCTCGGCACCTTTCCACAGCACACTCCACTGACAATACAAGGGGAAGTGGTGGGGAAACAAATGTCAAGTGGTTCCATCAAACAATGATGTGATGGGTGTTTGAAATTAATATGTCCTATTAAATAGGAAATTAATAATCAAGTGATATCTTCCAACATATTTGGTATCTGTTGGTTATGTCTCACTGATTGCTGATGAACCAATACTTGGATGAATGCTTTAGATTTCTTTAATCAGGTAAGTGATACTTTTTCAGCTTTAAAAATTAATTATCAGAAAAAGAAGGATTTCCAGGGTATTATTTCATTTATTTGAAGGAAGGTAGGAATGAAAAGAGACTCTCAAGCTATTGTATACACCTGGTGATTTCTGCTGTGCCATTTGACTCTTTTTTTTTTTTTGAGCACAGTATTTTCAAATCGATTTTATGGCTTTCATCTCTTAGTTAAGAACAGGTGACTCAGCAGCTCATGTGAGATAGGATGTTTTGTAATAGATGTGATAGTAACAACAATAAAATATATTTTTGAGGTAAGGTATATTTTTCTAACCAAACAGGGACAGCTCTAAGAAATCATAAATCGTCTAGATACAGCAAGGTTAGAATTAAAAGGCATCAAAGATAGCCAAGAGAGAATTAGATTTATTTTCTCTTTTCTCACTGCACATAGTATCTACAGAATAGAATTGTGTGCAAAAACTCGAGGAAAAATAGTTACCCAAACTGCATCGAAGGGAATTAAATAAGAAAGATGTAGAAAGTCTAACAACCAAAATTTTCAAATCCCAAGACAACTGGAAATGGAATTCCAATCAAAGAACTGAGAGCCCACAAGTGCCTTCTTCACTTCTAAACTGAAGCTCTCTGCAACAAAAAAAAGACAAGTTTTAATGTTAGTTTAGTATTCTGCCTATTGGTTTGTTGTCTTCTACACTCTTTTGATTTCTTGTATATTCTCTGACTTTAAAGGGAAACATGAAAAGAATGTGTAGACTTTGAGAGGCTGAGGTGGGCAGATCACTTGAGGTCAGGATTTGGAGACAAGCCTGGCCAATATGGTGAAACCCTGTCTCTACTAAATTAGTTGGGTGTGGTGGCGCATGCCTATAGTCCCAGCTACTCGGGAGGCTGATGCATGATAATCTTTTAAGCCTGGGAGGTAGAGATTGCATTGAGCTGAGAGTGGGACACTGCAATCCAGCCTGGGTGATGGAGCTAGACTCTATTTCAAATTAAAAAAAAAGAATGTGTAGAATGACCTTTATCGGGTTTCTCCATCATGACTGGTACAAGCCAAAATTCAGGAATTTTAAAATTAGTAATTCACTATTTTTATTCGTGTTGTGTTACTCATTTCTTGTCCCTTTTTTTAAAGGCATAGTTTTCTTTTGAAAATTTATTCATTGAGGTCCAACATCAATTTACTCTTTCCTTTTTCCTCTTAAACTGGTGCAGCATGTGAAACTCTCTCTTGTTGAATCATGGGGAAAATGATTCCAAAAGTTAAAGCTCAACGAAAATGAATAAAGGGAATTGACTAGTATAAAATTTGTTTTTATCTGTGGTTAAAAGTCTCATGTGTGACTTGTGATTTTGAGAGTGAGTAGGTTGTGTGTATGTGGGATAGGAGGCATGTGAGAAATCTCTGTACCTTCTGCTCAATTTTCCTGTGAACCTCAAATGCCTCTAAAAATAAAATCTATTAGAAATTAATTGATTGGGCTGGGCGAGGTGGCTCATGCCTGTAATCCCAGCATTTTGGGAGGCTGAGGCAGGCAGATCACAAGGTCAAGAGATCGAGACCATCCTAGCCAACATGGTGAAACCCCATCTCTACTAAAAATACAAAAAAAATTGCTGGGCATGGTGGCATGCGCCTATAGTCCCAGCTACTCAGGAGGCAGAGGCAGAAAAAAAAAGAAAAAAGAAAAAGAAATTAATTGATTATTTATTCTCTAGAAGATGTTTTTATTTTTCAAAGTAAGGATTATTAGATAAAAGTAGTTATATGACAAAATGCTTAGTGATTTTTTTAACTTTATCTAAAATCAAAAGGCAATGGATGTTCTACTCCTGCCCAAGATTTTACAGATTTTTAAAATACATCTTCATTCATCAAGAATTTTTTGAGCAAAGCTATGCACAATGCAAAGCAACTAAGATCTAATATGTGTTCCAAGTGACTGTTTAAAATAAATAACACTCACCCTCCTTTCTAGGAAACTAAATATGCTCTAAATCACTGTCAGAAACAATTAACTTCCCGTTTCCCGCCATTCCGTATTAGTTTCTAAATGCCTTAGAGAACACTAAACATTCCTGTTCTCTCTCAAGCAGAAAACATTTCATGAGTCTGGGTGGATATATCTTATTAGTCGCCTTGGGAAACAGAGAAAGGCACACGTATTAAAAGAAAAAAGTTGACTTTGCCAAGGTGGAAACTCTTTTTCCTCCAAAGTTATCTGAAAGACCTTTGAGTTTTATATGAAATGAATCACTAAAGTCTTATTCCAAAGGTCTGCTGCCTTCTGAAGGCACAAATAAAGCTGAATTTCTCTCCAACCATAAAGAAAGAAAAGATATGGTACATACATTTGCATTACATGTATTCACTGACCTATCAGTAAATATTTATATTTATATAGTTGTGATGGACAAATATTTCTTCTTAATAAGTAACTGCAGTACTGCTCTTAGCCACAATAAGCAAATGAGTTATCCCTGGGGAACAGTTTAGCTGCATTGTATTTGAAAACTTCAACCAATAGGTAGTCTTGGGGGCCTCATTTCTACAAATCAGTACAAAATTGGTGCCCCCACTTTCTTGTCTTTGAAACAAGTAGGTGGTAGAGGAGCAGTTTAAGTGATTTCCACTCTTCCTTTTAGTTCTGACATTGTCTTGTCTTAGCTAGTGGGAAGGCTGGTCAGCTTTATTCATGCTATTTTTCTGCCTCTGTTCTCCCTCAAATGGGAAATCAACTAATAAATGAAAGTTGACCTAGATAAAATGAGGAGTGCAATGGAGTTCATCGATTATTCTCCAGGGTATTTTTAAAAAAATACAGGCTGTAAGAAACTGGGGTTATGTAAAAATATTGTGTCACGTCGTTCTTCTGAGATTAATAAGTGAATTGGGTTTCTAGAGGTGTTCATGTCTCAAAGTCTTGCTTAGAGTTATTGGCTTGCTGTATTTCTATCACATATTGTAGTTTTTAGATAGAAGAAAATTCCTCATTTCCATTTTTGTAATATTTTCCCAGTTATTCTGTAGCAATCATTTATATGTATTGACATTAATTATTATAAAGTACCTTGAGATTTGACTCGACTCTGCTGTGTAATTGTATGCTATTTGTACAATGAATTCTGACTATTTCATCATGTAAAAACAAGTTCCTTGCTAGAATGTATTTCATTCTCACTCAGTACTCTACTCTGAATTGCAGAGCAGGGGCATGTCATGGACAAAAGCAGGTTTCTTTGCTTTCAGAGATCTTGGCAGAGCTAAATGTCATGCCACTAAGCCAATTTGTTTCACGTAGGTGTCCTGAAGCCAGTGCCTGACCTGAACTGGACAAAAGTACTCATCTGAAATGAGAGTATTTTACTGGTGGACCAGTTGCTATTGTGTTTGTTAAAGGGTTTTTGCTGCCTTAAATGTCAGCCAGTTCCAAAAAGCATTTATTTTGCTCCACTTAAAATATAAGAATTATGAATTATAGATGGAAATCCTATACCTGTTCACTATATTCATTTTGAACACAACAGAAATTATCCCTTAGGGATTGGTGATATATTCCATCCCGAGGAAGGGCCCTCTCACTCCTGTCTAGTACGTTAGGCACTTTCCTATTCTATCTATGTGGTACTAAGGATGGATTTTGCTAAAGAGGGGACCCATCTATGTAAAGCCATTTTTACTTCTGTCAAAGTCAAGAGCCACATCATGATGTCTGCAGCCAGGATCACGGGGGCCAGCTGAAAACTTGGGGATAGAAGACTGGGCATGCAGACAATTTTTGTTTTTAGAGATGCTGATGAGGAGCAATGGCATTAAAGAGTAGGATTAGGAAAAAAGAAAATTCAGTGGTGTAAAGTTTTCAAAATAAGAGACCGAATTTCAAAAGACTAACAAATGCATGTACATTCTATTAAACTTACTTACAATCACAATAATGTAGATTTCTTTATTATACTTTAATTTCTGGGGTACATGTGCAGAATGTACAGGTTTGTTACATAGATATACACGTGCCATGGTGGTTTGCTGCACCCACCAACCCGTCATCTACATTAGGTATTTCTCCTAATGCTATCCCTCCCCTACCCCCCAATCCCCGAGAGGCCCTGGTGTACATGTGTCCTCATTGTTCAACTCCCACTTATGAGTGAGAACATGTGGTGTTTGGCTTTCTGTTCTTGTGTTAGTTTGCTGAGAGTGATGGTTTCCTCCCTACAAAGGATATAAACTCATCCTTTTTTATGGCTGCATTGTATTCCATGGTGTATATGTGCCACATTTTCTTTATCCAGTCCATCACTGATGGGCATTTGGGTTGGTTCCAAGTCTTTGCTATTGTGAACAGTGCCGCAATAAATATACATGTGCATGTTTCTTTATAGTAGAATGATTTATAATCCTTTGGGTATGATTCTGGGCCAAATGGCATTTCTAGTCCTAGATTCTTGAGGAATTGCCACACTGTCTTCCACAATGGTTGAGCTAATTTACACTCCAACCAACAGTGTAAAAGCATTCCTATTTCTCCACATCCTCTCCAGCATCTGTTGTTTCCTGACTTTTTAATGATAGCTATTCCAACTGGCCTGAGATGGTATCTCATTGTGGTTTTGATTTGCATTTCTCTAATGACCAGTGATGATGAGCAATTTTTCATATGTTTGTTGGCTGCATAAATGTCCTCTTTTGAGAAGTGTCTGTTCATATCCTTTGCCCACTTTTTGATGGGATTTTTTTTTCTTGTAAATTTGTTTAAGTGCTTTGTAGATTCTGAATATTAGTCTTTTGTCAGATGGATAGATTGCAAAAATTTTTTCCCATTCTGTAGGTTGCCTGTTCACTCTGATGATAGCTTTTTTGCTGTGCAGAAGATCTTTAATTAGATCCCTTTTGTCAGTTTTGGCTTTTGTTGTCATTGCTTTTGGTGTTTTAGTCATAAAGTCTTTTCCCATGCTTATGTCCTGAATGGTATTGCCTAGGTTTTCTTCTAGGGTTTTTATGGTTTTAGGTCTTATGTTTAAGTCTTTAATCCATCTTGAGTTAATTTTTGTATAAGGTGTAAAGAAGGGATCCAGTTTCAGCCTTCTGCCTATGGCTAGCCAGTTTTCCCAACACCATTTATTAAATAGGGAATCCTTTCCCCATTGCCTGTTTTTGTCAGGTTTGTCAAAGATCAGATGGTTGTAGATGTATGGTATTATTTCTGAGGCCTCCGTTCTGTTCTGTTGGTCTATATATCTGTTTTGGTACCAGTATCATGCTGTTTTGGTTACTGTAGCCTTGTAATATATTTTGAAGTCAGGTAGCATGATGCCTCCAGCTTTGTTCTTTTTTGCTTAGGATTCTCTTGGCTATACGAGCTCTTTTTCCATTCCATATGAAATTTAAAGTACCTTTTTCCAATTCTGTGAAGAAAGTCAATGGTAGCCTGATGGGGATAGCGTTGAATCTATAAATTACTTTGGGCAATGTGGTCATTTTCATGGTATTGATTCTTCCTATCTATGAACATGCAATGTTTTTCCATTTGTTTGTGTCCTCTCTTAATTCCTTGAGCAGTGGCTTGTAGTTCTCTTTGAAGATGTCCTTCACATTCCTTGTAAGTTGTATTCCTAGGAATTTTGTTCTTTGTAGCAGTTGTGAATGGGAGTTCACTCATGATTTGGCTCTCTGTTTGTCTGTTATTGGTGTATAGGAATGCTTGTGATTTTTGCACATTGATTTTGTATCCTGAGACTTTGCTGAAGTTGCTTATCAGCTTAAGGAGATTTGGGGCTGAGATGATGGGGTTTTCTAAATATACAATCATGTCTTCTGCAAACAGAGGCAATTTGACTTCCTCTTTTCCTCATTGAATACCCTTTATTTCTTCCTCCTGCCTGATTGCTCTGGCCAGAACTTCCAACACTATGTTGAATAGGAGTGGTGAGAGAGGGCATCCTTGTCTTGTGCCAGTTTTCAAAGAGAGTACTTCCAGTTTTTGCCCATTTAGTATGATACTGGCTGTGGGTTTGTTGTAAATAGCTCTTATTATTTTGAGATATGTTCCATGTATGTGTCCAGTAATTTATCCATTTCTCTAGATTTTCTAGTTTATTTGCATAGAGGTGTTTATAGTATTCTCGGATGGTAGTTTGATTTCTGTGGGATCGGTGGTGATATCCCCTTTATCATTGTTGATTGTGCCCGTTTGATTCTTCTCTCTTTTCTTCTTTAGTAGTCTGGCTAGCAGTCTATTTTGTTGATCTTTTCAAAAAACCAGCTCCTTAATTCGTTGATTTTTTGAAGGGTTTTTCCTGTCTCTATCTCCTTCAGTTCTGCTCTGATCTTAGTTATTTCTTGTCTTCTGCTAGCTTTTGAATTTGTTTGCTCTTGCTTCTCTAGTTCTTTCAATTGTGATGTTATGGTGTTGATTTCAGATCTTTTCTGCTTTCTGTTGTGGGCATTTAGTACTATAAATTTCCCTTTACACACTGCTTTAAATGTGTCCCAGAGATTCTGGTATGTTGTGTCTTTGTTCTCATTGGTTTCAAAGAACATCTTTATTTCTGCCTTCATTTTGTTATTTACCCAGTAGTCATTCAGGAGCAGGTTGTTCAGTTTCCATGTAGTTGTGTGGTTTTGAGTGAGTTTCTTAATCTTGAGTCCTAATTTGATTGCACTGTGGTCTGAGAGACTGTTTGTTTGTTATTATTTCCGTTCTTTTCCATTTGCTGAAGGGTGTTTTACCTCCAATTATGTGGTCAATTGTAGAATATGCGATATGGTGCTGCAAAGAATGTATATTCTGTTGATTTGGGCTGGAGAGTTGTGTAGGTGTCTATTAGGTCTGCTTGGTCCAGAGCTGAGTTCAACTACTGGATATCCTTGTTAATTTTCTATCTCATTGATCTAATACTGATAGTGGGGTGTTAAAGTCACCCACTATTATTGTGTGGGAGTCTAAATCTCTTTGTAGGTCTATAGGAACTTGCTTTATGAATCTGGGTGCTCCTGCATTGGGTGCATAGGCATTTAGGATACTTAGCTCTTCTTGTTGCATTGACCCCTTTACCATTATGTAATGGCCTTCTTTGTCTCTTTTGATCTTTCTTTGTTGGCTTAAAGTCTGTTTTTGCTTTCCATTTGCTTGGTAAATCTTCCTCCATCCCTTCATTTTGAGCCTATGTGTGTGTCTGCACGTGAGATGGGTCTCCTGAATATAGCACATTGATGGGTCTTGACTCTTTATCCAATTTGCCAGTCTGTGTTTTTTAATTGGAGAATTTAGCCTGTTTGCACTTAAGGTTAATATTGTTATGTGTGAATTTAATCCTTTCATTATGATGCTAGCTGGTTATTTTGCCTGTTAATTGATGCAGTTTCTTCATCATGTCAATGGTCTTTACAATTTGGTACGTTTTTGCAGTGGCTAGTACCGGTTGTTCCTTTCCATGTTTAGTGCCTCCTTCAGGAGCTCTTGTAAGGCAGGCCTGGTGGTGACAAAATCTCTCAGCATTTGTTTGTCTGTAAAGAATTTTATTTCTCTTTTGTTTGTCTGTAAAGGATTTTATTTCTCTTTTACTTACAAAGCTTAGTTTGGCTGGATATGAAATTCTGGGTTGAAAATTCTTTAAGAAGCCAGGCGCAGTGACTCATGCCTGTAATCCCAGCACTTTGGGAGGCCAAGGCTGGTGGATCACCTGAGGTCAGGAGTTCAAGACCAGCCTGACCAAGATGGTGAAACCCCGTTTTTACTAAAAATACAAAAATTAGCTGAGCATGGTGGTGGGCACCTGTAATCCCAGCTACTCAGGAGGCTGAGGCAGAGAATTGCTTGAACCCGGGAGGCGGAGGTTGCAGTGAGCCAAGATCATGCCACTGCATTCCAGCCTGGGCAACAGAGCAAGACTCCATCTCAAAAAAAAAAAAAAAATTCTTCAAGAATGTTGAATATTGGCCCCCACTCTTTCTGGCTTGTAGAGTTTCTGCCGAGAGATCCACTGTTAGTCTGATGGGCTTCCCTTTGTGGGTAACCCGAGCTTTCTCTCTGGCTGCCCTTAACATTTTTTCCTTCATTTCAACCTTGGTGAATCTGACAAGAATCTGATGATTATGTGCCTTGGGATAGCTCTTCTCGAGGAGTATCTTTGTGGTGTTCTCTGTATTTCCTGAATTTGAATGTTGGCCTGTCTTGCTAGAATGGAGAAGCTCTCCTGGATAATATCCTGAAGAGTGTTTTCCAGCTTGGTTCCATTCTCCCCGTCACTTTCAGGTACACCAATCAAATGTAGATTTGGTCTTTTCATATAGTCCCATATGTTTTGGAGGCTTTGTTCATTTCTTTTCACTCTTTTTGCTCTAATCTTCTCTTCTCGCTTTATTTCATTAAGTTGATCTTCAATCTCTGATATCTTCAATCTCTGATATCCTTTCTTTCCAGGCTACCTCTCTAGATTCCTCATCTCTGGGCAGGGCATCTCTGAAAAGAGGCAGCAGCCCCAGTCAGGGACTTATAGGTAAAAACCCCATCTCCCTGGGACAGAGCACCTGGGGGAAGGGGCAGCTATGGGCACAGCTTCAGCAGACTTAAACATCCCTGCCTGACATTTCTGTAGAGAGCTCTGATAAGGGACATATTGCCTCCTCAAGTGGGTCTCCAGCCCATGTATCCCGACTGGGAGACACCTTCCAGTTGGAGCTGACAGACACCTCATACAGGAGAGCTCTCGCTGGCATGTGCCCCTTTGGGACAAAGCTTCCAGAGGAAGGTACAGGCAGTGATCTTTGCTGTCCTGCAGCCTCCACTGGTGATACCCAGGCAAACAGGGTCTGGAGTGGACATCCAGCAAAGTCCAGCAGACCTGCCACAGAGGGGCCTGTTTGTTAGAAGGAAAACTAACAAACAGAAAGGAATAGTATCAACATCAACAAAAAGGATGTCCACTAAGAGACCCCATCTGAAGGTCACCAACATCAAAGACCAAAGATAGATAAGTCCATGAAGATTGGGAGAAACCAGAGCAAAATGTCTGAAAATTCCAAAAACCAGAATGCCTCTTCTCCAAAGGATCACAACTCCTCACCAGCATGGGAACAAAACTGGAGAGAGAATGAGTTTGATAAATTGACAGAAGTAGGCTTCAGAAGGTGGGTAATAACAAACTCCTCCAAGCTAAAGGAGCATGTTCTAACCCAATGCAAAGAAGCTAAGAACCTTGAGAAAAGGTTAGATGAATTGCTCACTAGAATAACCAGTTTAGAGAAGAACATAAATGACCTGATGGAGCTGAAAAACAGCATGAGAACCTCGTGAAGCATACACAAGTATCAACAGCTGAATTGATCAAGTGGATGAAAGTATAATGTAGATTTTATTTCAAAAATGCAGAAAAAGTAGAAAAGGAAAAATTGAAAGAAGGAAGTAAAAAAGGAAATAAAACATCATAAACATATTATTGTCCCTTTAATGGCTAAACCAGTGTTTAAAATGTAATGTGGGCTAATTGCAATCCATCTTCAATAGAGAGAATTATTTAAGGCAGATTTTTGAGGAAAATTGTGAAATATCTTTCCCTGGATGAATATTTTTAATGTGACATTTATAGACCCTTTAATAAAAAGCTAGCCCATTGGAAATAAAAGGGGAACCTAGAGAAATAGCCACAGGAACCTCATTTGTGAGACACACAATTCACAGAGGAACACAGAAACCAGTCTAGTGGAAGCCAAAGCATTTTCACTTCCCCAGAATTTCTTCTGTGAAATTACATACCCTTTCTGATGAATAATTTTCTCCAATCCAACGATTATCTTGAGAATCCTTTCTGAAAGAGCCTGCCTTTCCCTCCTAAGAAATGCCTGCAATCTAACATTTCACAAGCATCCTCTGAGACCTGCGGCTGGAAGGAATTGCTAGCAAAGAGGCCCACATTAAGGTAAACTTTCTTATGGGAACAAAGAGTGAGGAGAGGACTTGATGTCATCTCTCTCAGGCCAGTGGCACAAAGACGCCCAAAGTTGGGTCTTGGCTAAAAATTGACCATCGGTCATATTCTCCTTTAGACTAAATGAGTCAAAAGTCAAACCTGAGTAATTTTCATTGTCTCTAGAACCACACTAACAAAAATCTCATTACGTAACAATGTTCGAATACAAGCACACAAGTGTTCCTCTCCCCTTTACAGTCTTAAAAGAAATTTAGTGCCTTGTATAACGCCTACCCAAAGCTTCCCATCTGAGAGCCAACATCACCAAGGATTTGCCTTAATGGTTTGCTTGCAGCCCTACACTTTATCCTTAATACTGTGCATTCATTTGCCCTTCTTCTTCTTTGGTAAGATTTCCTAGCCTGGAAATAAGGCACTTCTCTTCAAACTCCTTGGGATTCTCTCATTTGCTGCCTTGATTCATTTCCCTTGTTCAAAGAAATCTTTTATCAAGTCTCTGCCTGTATTTTGGCTCTGATTGATTGCTATATGGCTACATCCTGTGCTCAGCCAACCTTATATCTTTCTACCTTCGTCTCTGAATGGGATAAGCCTGGAGGCTGCTCAATGACCCAGAAGACCTCTAACCTCTTCTGAATATAGAAGAATGAGTATAGATAGCCTCTGAAGACACATTTCACTTCTGCATTACTTTAATTCTATGTCTTGATCTTTTGTATCTTAAATCTCTATTCCCTTCACCATTAACAGATTTTCTATTTCCTCTGCCCTTTGATGACCTCATTGAGCCTCTGGGAGACTTGTCTCAAAATTATCTGACTAATTATCTTGAAATATTTCCTGGTTAAAAATTCTCTTTCAAAAGCAAGATGTTATCTTCTATCACCACATTTTGTTTTGATTTACCTGACAAAACTTTGTTAAGAAATAAGTCATCAGAAAAAATATTTTATTAACACTTAAATCTACTATGCAGCTCGTTTTGCTTGCAGTTTAACCTGGACCTGTTAACTTTGAATATGAATGAATAGTTCAAGTTCAATCACTGTGTCATTAACAAGAGAAACTTCCTTGAAAATATTTTATTCTGTCTTAACTGTGTTCTCTGGGGGAAAAAAAAAGGTGTATTTTCATATACAAAGCTTTTCAAATGCCCATAGGCACTCACAGTAACTGTGCAGAACCTCTTCAACTACCATAATCTGCCTGAAAATTACAAGGTTTACTAGCAAAGAGGAAAAATTGCAATTCTGCTTTCAGGCAACTTGTTCTGGCAGAGTCATCTCTCATATAACTTTTCAGCTAGATGTGCCTCCATTTTGTTATGGAAGATAATGATAGTGGTTATTATTTGTATCATTTTATTAGCAATGCCTCTGAGCATCCTGTAACTCTGATTTGTTTGACAATTGACATGGCATGTTTAAATCACAGAAAAATTGGCATATTGGCTGGTAGAAAATAATGCAGCTGTTAACAGGGTTTGGTACATTGAATTTCACTGACATTGCTACTTATGAAAGGAGAAATAACTCTTTTTTCTCGCTTCATCACTTATGATTAGAGGGCCCAGACAGTTCAGGCAATATAGTCAGTGCTCAATATATTTTACTATTCTTCCTCAAAGATAAATTCCTGTCCTGATGGATCTATTTCTATTGTTTAAAGGGGAAGTGCTGTCATGTTCCGTAAGTATATGAAGGTAGAGGAATGAGAATGTTAATAACTTGGAGAAGAGCCTGACCACACCCTATCACATCTCTCTGAATGGATTCAGGGACTGTTCCTGTGACTTAAGGAAAACAGACTTTGTCCAGGAATAATGAATGACTTTTCTTGTCTCCACTGCAGCAGTGAGTGAAGGACCAACTACCCAACAACCACCTATGCTGCCCCCATCTCAGCCTGAGCATTCTAGCAGTGATGAGGCACCAAGCAGAACCATCCCCACGGCTTGTGTTCGACCAACTCATCCACTCCGCAGCTTTGCTAATCCTTTGCTACCTCCACCAATGAGTGCAATAGAACCGAAAGTCCCTTACACACCACTTTTGTCTCAGCCAGGTAAAGTACTCAGTTGTTCATCTTTAAAATTCCTATTATTATTGGTGCCTCTATTTAAGTGCATGAGGGTGCTTGAGAAGGCCTAGATGTCATATATCTTTTCAATGTTGATTACATGCCCAGTGTGCTCATTTTTGTTACTGATGCTTGTAGTGTAACCATTAATGACCCACCTCCCAAGTAACTGATTGGTTGTAGGTGCTTTTCATCCCTTTGGAAAGTTGTCCATGAATCCTGGAAGAATCCTGGAAGCCAGTCCACCATTTTTAATATGTGCTATAGGTGTGCTTGCTAGAGAATGCTGGAAACATTCCTGATTCCCTAACTTCATTCTGCCACATGAGTTCTAAGGGTTAAAGCTAGACTCCAAGACTAGATGTAAAGGTATAAAAATCTGCAAAACTACTTTTTAGAGAAATGGATTGGATCTCATAATTCTAATTTGTGCCTTTCAATAGTCATTTCTCAGGAGTTCTTACTTATTTCAGAGTACTAGGCCACAAAGGAATGTCAGAACCAGTGTTGAGTACAACTCAACTAATTTTAAAAATGAAGAAACTAAAATTTAGATTGATAGAAAGTAACATATCTATGGTCCTTTCTAAGAAAATAAGATGGCAGGGATAGGAAACGAGTCCCAGATTCCCAATGCAGTATTGATTTTATTATTTCACCTAGTATCCAAATTGAGCTCCATTTTGTTTCTGTTAGGGATTGAGGAGGGGGAGAGGGAGTGTATCAGAGAGAGACAGAGACAAAAAGAGATGGAGGAAGGAGGAGGAGAGGAGGAAAAGAAGAAACAGGTAGAATGAATAAGTCAATAGATAAGTAGAGATAAATAAATAGTACTTAAAATTATTTGGAATATTAGAATAATTCTCAAAATCCTCAGTATATCAGGCATAAGATAGTAAATTTTAGTAGTTCTAAGTAATCTGAGATGGCCTCCTTGATAAGCACAGGCAGCTGAACTGGGCTAATCTACATTATGCTCATACATTTGACTACTTTTCTGTTACTCAGACCTACAATAATTTATTTTGTTGCATTAGTACACAAGCCACATAATGACTGTAAAAGCTAGAAAAATGATTGTCTATGAAGTTTAAATATTAATTATTTTACATTAAGAATGTATCTAATTGCTGGGATGACATTAGTTGATTTGTACACATCACCTCTGATGTTCTCAACATTTACATGATGTGCAATATGGATACTCAGCTACACAGCCCCTGGGAGGTGGAGTGGAACATGAAGGCATGTAGGATTCCATTGGTTGGGACACACGTTCCACTGTGGAGTCTTCCTTGACACACACAGGTCATGATTTCATTCTACAAGAGATAGCCCTTCTCACCCCAGCAAAGCCCACATAAGGACTTAAAAAGGTCTGTATTGCCCAAGCCCCTCTCTCCACCCTCCCATGCATACACACTCCACACATACATTATGGGGAGGATCTGCTACTTTATATGGCCCCAAAACTATGAAGTCTTTGATAATTGAGGCAGAGACAACTTGAAGCAAGAGCATTCATTTAATGAAATTCTGGTGCCAAGAGTATGCTTCCTTGTGATTTCTGGCTGCATCTGTTTCCCCACTGCAAGCACAACCCAAGGAAACAGACCTTGAAGGAAACTAGTATTCAAGATAGTTGACAGGTTAATTGCAACTGCTAACAATAACTAGCCTTTAATGAATCTTTAATGCACATGCCTATAGGACAGGCATGATTCTGAAGGCTTATTACATCTCATTTGATCCTCTAAACAACTTTGTGAGGTAGCTACTAGTCTTGACCCCATTTTAGGCACAAGGAAACTGAGGCACAGAGAATTTAAGTAGCTTGTTTAAGTCTACATAGCAAGTAAGTAATGCATCTTTTCCTTGCTCTCCTGGGTTCTCAAATTTTAGAAACTCATTTGTGCCTCTTAGTTTATGTCTAACTTGTTTAATAAGAAAAAGACTAATAAAACGACTAAATCATTAAATTAATTAAATCATTAGAAGAAAAAATCAAGAAACATCTTAAAATAATTCTGAATTGAAGAATATATTTTCTCATCAGATTTCTTCACTCACATTTTAATGAGGAAAGGTAAGAACCTAACTATTCTATAGTAAAGAGGACCAATTTGATAGCAACAAAAAGTAAAGTGCAGTTGCAGCAGTTTATGCTGTTAATAGTCTCTCTGCTTGCAAGTAAAAACTTTAAGAATAAAACAGCTGAAAATGACATTCTGGAGGCTACTTTAAATGAAAAATTTTACTGCACCAGTGATATTTAGTTTGGGACACAAGATTTGGAAGTCAACCTATGCTCTGAAGTGCTACAATAACAAAAGGATACTTTTTTTAAAAAAAGAAGATTTGATGATAGATGGATGATAGATGGAGCAGAGAACTGGCATTTTTTTTACTAGTTGTTTTCTTCTAATTACATTAATGCTAAAGCTGCCTAAAACAAAATCTGATACAATGCGGTATAAATTAGTGGATTATGTCCTTCATAGAAGGGAAGTAGAATCAGTTGTGCTGTATTTCATCAAATAATAAGCATGTCTGAAGAGCCAAAGAACCATTCTCTGATCTAACGGCAACCAGGCAAAATCTCGTTTTCTTTTATTTTCATGGTACACTTAAGATCCTTCTTTTGTTTTTATTTGAACTATTTCTCTCAAGCCATCTCTTCTTTCCTATTTTCAGATATCTCTGGCTAGAGTTTTTGTTTGATTTTATGTTTTTTATAGCTCCTCTTTAAATGCCACTCTCCCCCACTCAACTGGAGGCATGCCCCGCCATCCCTTTGGAATTAGTAAATTCCTTTTCCTTTCGTGTTTCTCTCTTATTGTCTTCCTATGATTCCTGTTCATTTCATAATGTCTTACCTCATGATTTTCAAATAAGTTCTTCCTGCATTGCTCCTGACACATGGTAAATAGCATGCTTTTTAAAAGGGCTGATGTTTACTTATTCTAATAGAAAAAGAAAATTAGCAGACTGACAAATGTATTAGCTGTGACATTAACTACATGCTTCTTAGACTTAAAGATGAAATACTTAGAGCTTTCAACAAGTTTTAATTCTAAGAAAATCATTACTTTAGTCTTAAAGATGAAATACTTAGAGCTTTCAACAAGTTTTAATTCTAAGAAAATCATTACTTTAGTCAAACTGATTGATGAAGTAAAGTCATTCTCTTGTCAGCTTTTAAAAAAAAATACCTCAAATAATTTTACTGTGGATTTCACAAGAAAGGACTGCATAATTAGTGATGAATTTATCTTTACTTACCGCAAGTAATTACTTTAGAATATGGTAATGTGAGGCATTGCTCTAATTTTTAAAAATGAGAAACTTCTACTTTGAAAGCTTTGAGATTAGGATCAAGGAAGAAGCTTTTTCCCCACTCAAATTCCTGTGTGTGAATTTGATTTTTTTTAATTAATTTATTTTATTTTAGGTTCTGGGGTACATGTGCAGGATGTGCAGGTTTGTTACATAGTTAAACGTGTGCCGTGGTGGTTTGCTGCACCTATCAACCCATCACCTTGGTATTAAGCCCTGCATGCATTAGCTGTTTTTCCTGATGCTCTTCCTCCCTTCACCCTACCCACCGACAGGCCCCAGTGTGTGTTGTTCCCCTCCCTGTGGATTTTCATGGGCAACAACGTCAGTCTGTGCCTTAGTTTGCCTCCCGATAAGGCGCACAGAGCTGTGCTTGCAGCAGTTTTACATGAGTCTAGGGCAAAACATATTATGCAGTAATAGTCTCCATGGGGTTGCAGAGCATTTTGCAATATTTTTATAGTAAGCAGTAATTAGAAAGCCATTCTGTTGTCATAACGACTGAAATTCTGCTTACCTGAAAACAGATTCATTTCCTCAAACTTTTTTCTTCCACCTGCTGAGTTAAAAATGTAACTTACAAGACTCTAGGGTATTTATGGTGTTTCTTACAATGTCATCATCACCTTATAATAGAGTGCTTCCATTTTTTAATGCTTTATCTATAGACATGAATAACTGTGAGATCTTTACACATTTCATGGAGGCTGCAATCGCTACACTTTGCAAATCACAAATGTAGACATGTAAGTGATTTGGCTTAGTCCCCTTTCAGGTTAAATAGAGTGTTGGGCTTATTGCATTATAGATCTGACATAAATTTTACAAAGGGCCAAGATAGGGTGTGTGGGTTTTTTTCTTCTTTACTAGTTAAAATTCCTTTTAGCTGTGGAATGATCAGCTGCACTTTAAATGAACCTGGGTTAGGAGACCATTTGTCTTCTAGAGATGTAATTCTAAAGGGAAAGAAAATGTGATCTCTTAAATAGTGACTTTTATATCGTAATGCTCTTTTATAACATTAGCCCCCTGGACCTCTTGCAACTTTGTAAAACTCCATAAGCACTATATTTTCCTTCATTTACACATTGCATTTTACACGTATATATTTATAAAAGCGAAACTCCAGAGCATTCTGATCTTTTCTATCTTCAAGGGATCAATATGTCAGTAGACATGACAAGTCCAAAACTCACTTCATTGTACTGCGAAATTGAGTTTGATTTTCCCCGTGCAAATTGTGGCATGTGCTTTAATTTGTGTGAGGATTGAAGACGAGGAGTGGGTGGAGGTGGCTGACAGTGGACAGAAAAGGCATTTGATTTATATTTTATGGATGGTTGGGAAATCATGTATTCCTGCTGTAACCTGATCTTTTTGGCAGGCCTTATTTCAGTAAATCTGCTATCACACAAAACTGCCAATAAATTACTATAATGCATTAATACAATTGCTTTCGCTGGGCCACTCGTAGGCCGCCATTGCAGGTATTCATCAAGAACACCACACGAGTGTTCCATTCTGCTAAAATCAGCCACAGGCAGAGGTCATGGGAGATCAGACATCCTTTAGAAGGTGACACAAGAGGGTCATTTTAAAGGCCAGTCAGATAGAATAAATCATTGGCACAGCTAAATAGGAGAGATGTGTTGATTTCGTGTTATTGAAGCTGAAGCCAATACTTCCAATCAATGCTAGAGTGGAAAATTATACTACATCTTATTACATAAGTTTCATCTCATGTGAAAGCTATCTGTGTGGCTTTTTGGTAGACATCTCCTTGAAATTTTCCTGTTCTCACTCCTAACAGATTTTTTTTTAATAGGTAAAATTTGATTCGATTTGGTCTGGTCATCCTAAATTATCCATTGGTAAAATGTAATTAAGGCAAATTTGCTTTAAGTATCAATAATATTTGTGACTCTGGAACCTACCTGCTTGGTGGTTTAATAAATTAGTATTTCCTCTACTATGAGGTTTTAGTAAATAAATATTAATAGGAAAAGAGCTCTGTTAATTGCCCAGAGGAGAGAGAAATAATTTCTAGAAGAGTCATTATGAGTAAGCCAAGTAATTGATGCCCTATTTATAAGTGAGAAAGCAGAGGCCTAAAAATGTTAGGCAGCTTGCCCAAGGTCAACAATTGAGGTGATAGCCAAATGTAAATAATTTGGAGAAATGTTTTTTTGTTTATTTGTTTATATTTAACTTTGAAGATAGATACAGGATTTTACCTAGCTTTTTTTGTGATGTTAACAGTTATTCTTAGAGTGACTTTTTCCCCCCCAAAAGGGGTCTTCTAGGATCCTAATAATTAAATATGCTTTAGGAGGAACTACATCAGGTAGGTTAAGTCATTTAGCTGAGTGTTTGAGTAAACATTTTATTCCTTTATGTTGGCATTACATGGAGAGGAGATGTTATAGCAAAAGTAGCAACTAGCTGGAGCACTCTGGAATAGCTGCCATCTGCCTTCAACTCACCTATCCAGTCTGTTGAATATCCCTCTACGGTAAGGCAGGAAGCCGGGGCTGACATCTGACATCTGTTGCTTTCACCACCACTGATGGCCAAGGCTGTAGAAACAAATTAAAAAAAAAAAGATGAGCATAAAGAAGTATATAAAAGAGTTTAAGGCATATGGGACTATTACTCACAATGGGAGTTGGAGAGTGTGACCATAGGTCAATGAGAGCAAAAACTGTACAGCTAGTATTTTTCAGAATTGCAAAAAGCTCTTTTGGGGAGGGAGTGAATGACTACAGTAGAAAAGTTTGAGTCCATTTTATGAAAGGTTTGCCCAATTACGAGAAAATATTGCATCAAGAATTGTTAGATCATTTATGAAATTGAAGTTAACTATCAACCTAATACAATGAAACTCTGAGGTTAAAGTATTCAGTGGCCATCCAGATAATCATAAGAGAAAATAAAAAATAATCTATTTTCAGAACTTCGTAACCTAATAGAAGACATAATCCGAAACATGTAAGTTACAAAGAACGTACTTGGATTATACTGCAGAGTGGGTGGCCGCATGAGTGACAGAAAGAATGGTGAAGGAAAGGTGGGCAGTAGGTTGTTTTCAAGGCAGTAAATATTCCTTTTACATTTTTATAAACTTGATAGGTCACATGGTTAACTACTGCTGTATAGATTTTGTTGTTGTTTTGAAATATTTTGAAAATAAAGCATCTTTTTAAAAATCAGCTTACATAAAAGTAATAAGGCTTATGCTTTATACTTTGTCACCTTTTTATAGTTTACAGAGGACATTTCCAAATAAATGTATATCTACCTGAGAAGTAACTTTGATCAGCATTACCAATACAGAGGTCAATATTTAGAGAGGTTGAATACCTTTCAACTTTTCCAGGGTCATGTGTCATTATTCTTAGGACCTTCATTGCCACCCTTACATGTGGTAGACACTTGAATGTTGGTTGAATTGGTCAGAATATAATAAAATAATAAAGGTGAGAGCCAGAATTTGACTTCAGGTCTTCAATTTCAAGTCTAATAATGAGTTTAGACAAACCAGAGTGACTTGTAAGTTTGTAAGGATTAGATATCAGATACTAGAAAAAGATAGATAAAGGCAGATAAGATGAAATAACTTACAAATTCATGACCATTTTATAACATGTTTAATAATCTGAACTATAAATAGCATCTTATGCTAAAGCCAAATAAATTGCATAGAGTGGAAAAGACACTTGAAACCACAGCCCTCGGAAATTCAGTAGTTTATTTTTATGAAAATGAACAGACATGCAGTGGCCTCCATAAAGAAGAATAGCATTGTCTGCGTTCATAGAAAGGAGGAGGCCAGGTGTGGTGGCTCACACCAGTAATCCTAGCACTTTGGGAGGCTGAGGCAGGCGGATTGCCTGAGCTCAGGAGTTCAAAACCAGCCTGGGCAACACAGTGAAACCCCATCTCTACTAAAATACAAAAAATTAGCTGGGCATGGTGTCGTGTGCCTGTAATCCCAGATACTCAGGAGGCTGAGACAGGAGAATCACTTGAACCTGGAAGGCGGAGGTTGCAGTGAGCCAAGATCATGCCACAGCACTCCAGTCTGGGTGACAGAGCAAGACTCCATCTCAAAAAAAAAAAAAAAAAAAGGAGGAGTGGGAATCAGTGGAAGTCAGAGTCCTAAGGACTAGTCTCTCCATCATGCCAACTATAGAACTGATTTTGCTCCTCTGAATCTCACTTTTCTCATCTGTGAAATCAGATGGTCTTTCCTCTTTGAGGAAGGAAACATGAAATTCTACAACCTCAGTTACTACAGAAATAAGGGTAGATATTCTCCCTTTCTCCTTTTTGTTTTGTGAAAGACTATGAGTAAGAGAAAGGTTTTAGTTTGAATGAAGATTTTGAGACTCATGGTATACATTTTAAGTATTCTAAGTAGTTGACAGAGATCTTTAAAGTTCTTCAATGAGCATCAAGTTATAGTCGCTTTCTTTGGCAGCAAGGGGAAATGTTGAAATAAAGTGCTCACATAAACCTCTGTGCTAATGGACTATTGAAAATGTGTTATGAAAAATCTAACATACTGAAAGCAAACAAAAAGTCTCCGTCATATTAAAATAAACAGTTTAACCATCAGCAACCCATTTCTAAAGACATGACCTGTAGTACCTAACAGACTGTGTGAAAAACAGTCTTCGATTTGAATGTTTATAACACTTATCTTACTAGCAGGGACTTATAAACGAATTCAGGTGTCATGTTAAACATCTTGTGTGTGTTCCATCATTGACTTTCATCTTAGGCTTGCAGGAGGATTGATGTTCTTATCTCCAGGATCTCTTTATTTACCGGAATATCAAGGCTCTTAGAGGAGAATGCCTTTATCTTCTGTGGTAAAAGGGATTCTAACAAGCTTTTTTGGTGGAAAACAATGATAAGTAAGCCCTATTCATGAAACCATATGCCTCTCATTTTGAAATGAATAATTGCACGTACAGACTTATAAGAATAATGGCACTTGTAGTGACTGCTATTTTTAACGTCTTTTTCAAAGTGCTCTTCTAAAACATTCTTCTTTGACATTTCTGATTCTTTTACCCAGCAAGTTGTATGTATTTTTCTACTTCTGAGGTCACCTGAGTAAGAATTTTCTAACAGATACCCCTTTTTTTTTTTTTTTTTTTTTTTTTTTGAGATGGAGTCTCGCTCTGTCACCCAGGCTGGAGTGCAGTGGTGCGATCTCTGCTCACTGCAAGCTCTGCCTCCCGGGTTCATGCCATTCTCCTGCCTCAGCCTCCCGAGTAGCTGGGACTACAGGTGCCTGCCACCGTGCCCAGCTAATTTTTCTGTATTTTTAGTAGAGACGGGGTTTCACTGTGTTAACCAGTATGGTCTCGATCTCCTGACCTCGTGATCCGCCCACCTCAGCCTCCCAAAGTGCTGGGATTACAGGCATGAGCCACTGTGCCCAACTGAGACCACATTTTTTTTTTTTTTTGAGACAGTCTCTTACTCTGCCACCCAAGCTAGAGTGCACTGGCTCAATTACAGCTCACTGAAGCTTTGTCCTCCCTGGCAGTGGTGATCCTCTCACCTCAGCTTCCCGAGTAACTGGGACTACAGGTGAGCGACACCTCACATGGCTAATTTTTGTATTTTTTTGCAGAGATGGGGTTTTGTTATGTTGTCCAGGCTAGTCTCAAACTCCTGGGCTCAAGTGATTTACCCACCTCACACTCCCAAAGTGTTATCATTACAGGCATGAGCCACCGCGCCTGGCTAAGACTGCATTTTTTTAAACCACAATAACCTAGTATGCTCTTAAGTCAAAAATTAACTTTTAGTTTTAGTGTTGCATTTAAAAGAATATAGTTATTTGTTTATTTTCTTTTTGGCTACGCTCTGAGTGGTACCTCATTTAAAAGAAACAGGCTGCTTTGTGCACACACGCCTGAGCTGACACATTAGAATACTTGATAAATCTGGAGAACACATTGCCTGATAAGTTGAGCCCAGTGAAGTTTTCATCACCTTATGAGAGACGGTGAGCAGAGCAGGTCAGAGCAACTGCTCAGAGCTGTCTGAATGTCGTTCCCTAAGTCTAGAGAAAAGAGTGGCCTCTTTCTTTTGAACAGGGCTTGCTCTCAAATCATAAATCCATTTGACAGCCTGGAAGCCATTTTCACTGTCTCACTTAAATGGTCACACTGCACATGATCACACCACATTACAATAGCGTAGGGCACAAGTAAGGCCTTATATCCAACAGATGTACAGATTAGATGGTCACTACCTGGCTTCTTCTCTCTCATAAATAGTGCATCTCCTGAATTGCTCCTCACAATGGACCGATTTAATGTGATTAAAGCTTCTGGAGTTTCCTAGATCCCAGCTCTAACTTCCAGTTTAGCTATTCCCTGCACCAACTCTCTGCAAAGAGAATCAATAGCAAGGCAAAGAGGGATAAGAAGAGAGGAGTAGGAAGTAAGCTATTGAAAGTGAGAAAAAGAGGTTATTTCTCATTGAGCACATGTAAAACACTACTGATGTCTTTGTCTTCTCACTGAAAAATTATACATTTTGTTTTTATTAAGTGTGTTACAGTATGGGTCATGTCCAAACATGATTTGAGATATAAATATTAACTTCTAAGCTCACCATGGACATGGCTATCAAAAGCAGTGTTTCTCAAGTTTTGTGTGCCTGGAAATCACCTGCAGACATTATGAAAAGGCAGATTCAGATTTAGCAGATCTGGAGTAGAGCCTGAGGTTCTGAATTGCTAAAAAGATTCTAGGTTTTGCTGAGGCTGACCCTCTGCAGATTAGATTATGAGGTAGTTTGGATTTTGAACAGATTGTATGCTCTTAACCTTGGGTTCATGGAAGAACTTGTGGGTTTGGTAACTCACTTGAAATTAAATGGATATTTCTCTGTGGGTGTGCCTGAACATTTTTCTAGCAAGTGAGTTCATGGCATTCATTAGTGTCTCAAATTATTTATTATCTATGACAGGTTAAGAACCACTTGACCTGCTGTTTTGTCATCACCCTCAACGTAGCTCACTTGTGGAACATAAACCAATGTCTGTTTTTGTTTTGTTTTGTTTTTTTGTTTTTCAAGACCAGTTCCAAAACTTTGTACTGAAACAACTTTTCTGAATCTGAGGCCAAAAGCTGAGTACTTGTGCTCTACTCAAATGAAATTCTGCAAAATGTATTCATTTTCATAGAAAAACCTGAGGCTTTGTACATTTTTCAACATGTGATGAGGGAATTAAATTAGAATTTATAAATTTGTCCCACTTCTGCAAACAATCTCTTATTTTTATTGCCTAAATGAAGATCAGTAGATCAGAGCCACCGCTGTCCATGGTATGTTTTCTCCAAAAGATGAGCTCCTGTGGGGAAGTGAGATGTGCTGTCCTTCGAAGGGGGTCATCCTAACCTGTCCTTAGCACCACTCAAGTGGTACACTGAAAGCACCTCCTGCAGAGACTTAATGACTGCATACACATTTCCCCAACGACTCCTCATTTAATAAAAATTTCCCATTCATCCAGTGTCACCCTGGGGTGAGTAGCATATGCAATCTGTAAAATTTTAATTTTTTTTCTGGTGGTAGGGAGGGTAAGTGAACCCATGAATAGTGATAACGTTAAATCACAGGGAATGGGAGCTAATTAAAATAAATGTTTATTTGAGGAGTCAGGAAGTTCAATTGTATTCTATAATTTCCCAGAAGATATTATCATAAATCATTTATTAGGTATAAAAATGCTGTAAGTCAAAAGAGTATGTGTTTGAGGAGGCTGGATAGTGCTAAAGAGGAGCTGAGAAAAAGGAGTGAAAAAACAAGAAAGATATTTGAAGACAGTTTTCACCCTTTGCATTATTCAAACTAAAGAAGCTCTAAAGCCAAGTACTATGTTTGTTATTCTTTCCCAAGACTTCAGAAATTTTCACTTCCTTGATACCGTGATGTTTATATTTATACTGGCTTCCCATTTAAATTGGAACAAGTCTAGCTGGGATCAACATACAGAAGTAAATCAGCATATGCTGATTTACTCCTATTCTTTCTTCTACCTCTTCCATCACCCCGTGCCACCATCCCACACTATAACTGCTGTCTCTTCTCCTTCTCTCTCACTCTCACATACTCCTCTCCTCTAAGATTGTCTGGTCTGCTTCACTCAGCTTTCTATCAAAGCCTACCTTTTTGAATTTTTTATTTTTGTCTAAGAAAGAACATATAATTTAAGCCTGACTTATCAGCTGAGTGGCTTTGAACAAGTCCTTTATCTTCTTTGAATTTTGATTTTCCTATCCCCAAGGCATGAGCAATAAGGTATGCTTTAAAAGGTCTATTTTAAAGAACAGATAAGAAAATGTAGGAAAAGGTGTTTTACTGTAGTTTATGTACCTGTAGGTGGGACAAAGGTTACGTGTTTTACCCTTTCTCTCTCCAGGTTTTAGTTTATAAAAATAATAGAGACAAGGTACTGATAACCAGATGGGAATCAAGGATTGCAGAGAATCATAGCCTTTTGGAAAATGGTAGCAGTAGGTGGAAGACGTCTTCCTCTCTCCCTGACTACAAGAATATTGGACCTGCTAGCTGTAAACTGAAACAGTCAGTAGAGAGGTGGCTGGGACTTCTGGAGTCAGGCCTTGCCTTGTTTGCTTAACATATGCAACTCTTGTGAAGTTTAAGGATAGAGGGTCTTCATTGTCAATGCCCAATGTCAAGCCCAAGCAGGTTTAAAAACTTGAGTAGTGACCATTAGTACCTTAACCCTCTCGTCTCATTTTTCACAGACAGGTGGCCCATTGAAAGCCACATTATTTGTGACTCAGAGTAGCCCTGTCTTACAATGGGAAGAGAAGAAAGGAGCAGAGAGGGGAGCAGGGCACCTCATCAGCACATCCCCAGTGGGCAAACAGGCTGTTTCCCTTATTTTTGAGGAGAAATAAGAAGGTTGGGAGAAGAACACAATGTTTCTCTTCCCAGAAGTGGCATTTAGAGATGTTTATCACCCTTAGAGTACAATTCACATGGTAGACTAAAATGCCTTAAGATTGATGCAAAATTTATAGTTTGAAATTCGATCACTTATGAGGGATGCCTGAGGCTATTGTGTCTGAGTAAATGCAGCTACTGTCTTTTTGTTCAATATTTTTTGAAGATGAAAAGGTAGAGTATTACACAAAGTTTCCCATACATATTTTTTATTTCTCCTATGCCCTCAAAAGCTCCTTGCCTATCAGAAGTGGAAATAATTATGTGATACTTCTATATCCGCCCCCAGTTAACCCGAGCATGGGCTACTTAATAATAAGTATATGTAAGAATAATATTCTGGTTCACATGGAAACTAGACTGAGAGAGTCCATTCCATTTTGTCTGGCATCACAGAATGGATCAGAGACAAAGTAGAGATGAGAACCCAGGCTTCTTCAAAACCACCCTTTTTAACTTTGTTCGTAAGGGTAAAGGAATGGAAAATGAAGTAGGAAATAGGAAAAAGTGGGGAAGATGTGAGTTAATAGTGAAATCAAAACCATGCTATGCATTGGCCTCTGATCTGACCCCGGTGAGCCTTTTCAGTCCATTCCGGCTGCAGCCTAATGTTTCTCACCCCAAAAAATTATTTTACATGGGAAAACCTTTTGCAGAGAGATGCTAGCAGGAGTCTGCACCTGGCAGTCATATATTATTTACCTAATGAGTAAATGAAATGTTTAATAACTCCACTGCGAAAATGAAGCTTGAAACAGTAAATTCCTGCTGAGGCTGCTCTTCTGCACCTGATGCACACTGCTAGCCCATCTCATAACTCCAGCCCATTTTTATTTTTTCCTCTTAGTGGGTCCTGCTGAGGAGATAACATTAAAACCAAAGCGATGCTCACTTAATTAGTTGTATATCAGTGTAAGAACATTTACTTAGCGCATCAATAGCCAACGTTCCACCAAAGGGTCGCCTGAAACTTCTCCAACATGCACCCTGGATAAGGGAAATTCTGCAGTGGCTTCAGATTGAGCATTCGTAAATTTAAATTTTTCAATTAGCCATGGATCATTTAACCTCAGAAACGTAATACCACTTATTTTTAATTAGAGTATCTGTTTGAAATACAAAAGCAGTAAAACCTTAATTGTTGGTATAGCTTTTCACTAATAATTTTAAGAAAAAAATGACAGAACATTTATCTTTTACAAAGCACTAGTTTAAATTATTGCAATTTGAGTTAAGCTTTAACTGGCTGGAGATTCCTTCGGATTCAATGGATCAACTAATTCTTCCTAAGTCTTAAGGAGAGGCAAGAAGTCCAAATGTAAAGTAAAGTACAGGTAGAATAGCTATATTATCCTTCCTTGTGTAATTTTCATAGCTAATAACTTAAAAATTAAATTTCTTACATTTATAGACATAAAGACCCCAAAATCCAAAGAAAGTAGACTATTGAGCCAAGGTCACAAAACTAGGTCCTAGGCTAAAATGCTTCCTCAGTATCAGGATATTTATTTGAGCACTCATTAAATATTTGGAATTTGTTGTATAGATCACACACAGTTAACCGTCATTGAAAATAATAATATAGATCAGCTTAGACTTCAGAGAGTGGGAAACCCTTCATCTTTCAAGGCCTATTTGCAAAATGAAAGGTGATTTTTCCAATTTCTCAGAGCCCCAATACTGATCCTCTTCTCACTAGCTCCCACCCAGCCTTGAGCACCTCCCTCTCCCAAAATGAAGTGGGTTTTTTTTTTTTTAACCACATTTTGAAAATCACTTTTCATATTTGGGAGAGATCCCAGAGGACCCTGACTCCAAAATTGAGATTATATTCACAGCTAGGAGCCATGGAAGAGATTCTTTTCATTTTTCTTTTTCCTTTGATATATGTTTCTGATAGAGCTCATAGAAGTTTTATGAAAAGCGTTCATGTTTAGGCCAGTAGTCAATGTTAAGTGTTGTTCTCCAAAGTGAATAAATAAATATGAAGCTTTCCCTGTAGCTACAATCTAGATCTACCAAGATAGAAAAAGTCATCAAAAATTCAATCATTTCTTAACATTAAAGAACAGCACTTTGATATCCCAAAGTAATATGTTTTCAGTTTGTTTTTTTTTCTTCTAATTGCCGTAATTTCCATTAGTTCTTGGGTAGGATGATGGCTCTCTTCTAGTGAGTCAAAACACTGCCAGGCACATCAAAGGCTCTCATGCCTCAAGGCAGTCCATTATCAAGAAGGAGTCACCAAGAATGGTGCATCCCCGAGGCCAGGGATGCATAAACAAAGTGGGCTTTAAACCCGGCTTCTGAAAGCAGCGTAGAAAAAAACCAGTTAGTCTCCCAGGAAGAAGTGTGGCAATGCCCCATTTCAATGTCAAAGTCTTTGAAATCTATGAAAGCTTCACGTGGAGGAACAAATCGGGGTTAGGACAAATGGTCTCCCAACAGTAGCAGTCAGTCCATCAGCAGGTGAGAGGCCGCAATATGGTGGTCAGTATCCTGTTTGGATTGGACCATGCTCCAGGCCTCACTCACTAATCCACATGCCTCATGACTACACTGCCTTCTCATTTGAACACAGTCCATACCAGGAGACTGATTATTTTATATAAAAATGTTCATTTGGTTTAAATAGTGTAGAAGATGGACTGAGAATTTAGACACATGGGAAGGTGACTGATCAGGTCTCAGGCACAAGGTAAAAGATTAAAGGCATGTCTCATAGCCCCACGAAAGAACAGAGATGCCCACCAGAAAATCAAGAAAGAAGCCATTTATGCTTGGTGAGCTATAAGCACTTAAGGAAAAAGCACTGCTTGGTGAGCTTGTAGGGACCCAGGTTTCACCAGTGCACAGGCTTGAAATATTGAACACTGAATCTACACACACACACAAAATACAAACGTCATGTAGGGATGGAGTTATGCACAATCAGGAACATGGTGTCTGCCTTCTGACAAAGGATGTTTTCATGGAAATCTTGGTTTTGAAACATTTATTCTCCTTAACTAAAAGGCAATTTTGAGACCACAGTTGCCTAATTAGTTGTTAATAAATCTCTCCTGGGAAATTTCCCTCATACGCTTTTCTTTAATTGCCCTTTCAAGGAAAGGAAAGAAAAATATTTAAGGCCATAGAGTGTCCCAGTCAAATCCTGCTGACAATGTACTCTGGGAGGCTGTTTAAATTCTTTGCCTCTACTAGAATTTTATTGAAATTAATTCTACCTTCATCTCCAGGGACCTCAGAATTCTCTTCAACAAAATAAAAGGAAGGTCATTCGATGAGCTCCAAGAGCCCTCGCGGTTCCGGCATTCTAAATTTCTGTGATTCTGTGAATATTACTTGAGAAAAGGCAGTCATCTGAGGTTTAAACACTCTGTGCGGTCTTTGAGCCGAGACGATGTCTTCGATTCCTTTTGTGAGGCTCACCATGTCTTGTACATTTGTTCAACACTCACTACATTTTGAATGTATAACTGTTGCCTGGGCACTAGAGAAAATCAATTATTATAATGAACTTTCTAATGAGTTTGAGTGATGGTACTCTTTAGGCATGTCCATGCCCTATTGTAATAATAGGAGTGAGTGTGGTTGATACAGTATGATACACATAGTGCAATACACCTAAGTGTTTGGAATTCTGGGAAGAAAATACACCATAAGAATATATTTCCATCGTGATAACCATAGGCTATGCCTAGGAATTCATTTCTCTGCATGTAAAACTGACAAAAAAATGGTGATGAAGTACATGTTATGGAATTATATACAGCAGTCTGGTATATTCTAAAAGAATCTTTACTTTTACGTTTCTCAGAACAGGCACTGGCCCTACTTGAATTTCCTACATAATAAGCTATGCCTACGCCTTTCACTTTTTATTGTAGATATCTATGTTAGAGTGAATTGATTTTCAGAATGTGTTAAACATGCATTGCATGTGTTTGGTTACATATTAAATTGTAAATTTTCAGAAGTAGCTGAGTTTCTTAAACATGTTTTTAAAACAAAAAATTTAAATAAATAGGTTTTATGATCAAGGGAGTCTAGGTCAAAAATAAGTAAAAGATGTGTGAAAAAATATATAGAGACAAATGTTCATTTTTAAAATGCAGCTGCTGTGTTAAACATAGGAAGGGATAAGAGCTAGCTTCTGGAATGTGCTAAGAGGAACAGCTTTTGTGACAATAAAACTATTATAAATTCAGGTTTAATCAGAACATTGCAAGCATTCTTGAGGGGCATACAAACAAAATTCAGGCAACACAATTCAAAATACATGGTTGGTAGATACCTTCTCAAGGTTTATGCCTCTTTTTAAAGCTTTTAAACTTTGTGAATTCTTTTTTAAACTTTACGCCTTCACTTAAATAATAACCTAAAATATCAACATGAATTTCACATGTTGCGTTATCTGTACCTGCCAAGGTTTTTAGTGGCTGCCTTCCTATCTGGGTTTACAATTAAGATGGCACCAGGAACACCATCGTTATAGTCAGAAGTTTAAAAAAAAATTGTGTGTGAGTAGAGGTAAACCATTCACATCCAGTGAACACCACCTGACATTACAGTCCCTGTATGAATGAGGTCTTGCCTATTGTTGAGTTAGAAAATCTTCACAGAATTAGAAAAAACTACTTTAAATTTCATATGGAACCAAAAAAGAGCCCCTATAGCCAAGACAGTCCTAAGCAAAAAGAACAAAGCTGAAAGCATCACGCTACCTGACTGCAAACTACACTACAAGGCACAGTAACCAAATCAGCATGGTACTGGTACCAAAACAGAGATATAAACCAATGGAACAGAACAGAGTTCTCAGAAATATCACCACACACCTACAACCATCTGATCTTTGACAAACCTGACAAAAAAAAAAGCAATGGGGAAAGGATTCCCTATTTAATAAATGGTGTTGGGAAAACTGGCTAGCCATATGCAGAAAACTGAAACCTGACCCCTCCTTACACCTTATACAAAAATTAACTCAAGATGGATTAAAGACTTAAATGTAAGACCTAAAACCATACAAACCCTAGAAGAAAACCTAGGCAATACCATTCAGGACATAGGCATGGGCAAAGACTTCATGATTAAATCACCAAAAGCAATGGCAACAAAAGCCAAAATTGACAAATGGGATCTAATTAAACTAAAGAGCTTCTTCATAGCAAAAGAAACTATCATCAGAGTGAACAGGCAACCTACAGAATGGGAGAAAATTTTTGCAGTCTATCCATCTGACAAAGGGCTAATATCCAGAATCTACAAAGAACTTAAACAAATTTACACGAAGAAAATACACAACCCCTTCAAAAAGTGGGCAAAAGATATGAACAGGCACTTCTCAAAAGAAGACATTTATGCAGCCAACAAACATGAAAAACAGCTCATCATCACTTGTCATTAGAGAAATGCGAACCAAAATCACCACGAGATACCATCTTACACCAATAAGAATGGCAATCATTAAAAAGTCAGGAAACAACAGGTGCTAGAGAGAGTGTGGAGAAATAGGAACACTTTTACACTGTTAGTGGGAGTGTAAATTAGTTCAGCCATTGTGGAAGACAGTGTGGTCATTCTTCAAGGATCTAGAATTAGAAATGCCATTTGACCCAGCAATCCTATTACTGGGTATATGTTCAAAGGATTATAAATCATTCTACCATAAAGACACAAGCACACATATGTTTATTGTAGCACTATTCACAATAGCAAAGACTTGGAACCAACCCAAATGCCCATGAATGACAGACTGGATAAAGAAAATGTGGCACAGATGTACCATGGAATACAATGCAGCCATAAAAAAGGATGAGTTCATGTCCTTTGCAGGGACATGGATGAAGCTGGAAACCATCGTTCTCAGCAAACTAACACAAGAACAGAAAACCAAACACTGCATGTTCTCACTCATAAGTGGGAGTTGAACAATGAGAACACATGGACGCAGGGAGGAGAACATCACACACTGGGCCTGTCGGGGGGCAGGGGGCTGGGGGAGGGATAGCATTAGGACAACTAATGTAGATGACAGGTTGATGGGTGCAGCAAACCACCACGGCACATGTATACCTATGTAACAAACCTGTACATTCTGCACATGTACTCCAGAACTTAAAGTGTAAGAAAAAAAGAAGGGGGAGGCAGGAGAAAAGTATTAAATTTATATTAATAAAAAAAGAAATAGTAAAATTATGATTATCAGAGGCTGTGAGGTGAGAGGATTGAGGAGACGTTGGTCAAATGGTACAAAATTTCAGTTAGGAGGAATAAGTTCAAGAGATCCATTGTATATTGTGGCGATTAGAGTTAATAACTATATATTGTATACTTAAAAATTGCTGAGAATTGATTGAAAGTGTTCTCAACACAAAACATAAGTATGTGAAGTAATACATATGTTAAATAGCTTGATTTAGCCATTCCATAATGTATATACATGTATCAAAACATTATGTTTTACACCATAAATATATACTGTTTTTCCTTGTTGATTAAAAATAAAGAAAACAAGCTGTTGAATAAATGAAAAAAAAGAAGGAAAATATTCATAATGAAAAGTGGGCATGAATGACAAACCCAAAATGATTGTAATATAGCAACAGTATCAAATTCATATGGCAATTTTGTTTTAGCCCAACAATCTCATTTATCAAATTAATGATTATAATCCAAATTGTACTATTTTCACAGGGCCTTTCTCTTTAACTTTAGACGTGTTTTTGTTTTATAGCATAGGATAAGAACTATAAGGTATGATGCTTATAGCAAGTTTTATGTTTGTATATATTTTAAAAATATTGGAATACAGTATTTTAAGTCAATGCTGGAGTTGATTAAAGTCTTACTTTTCCCTTTAAATTACAAGTCAGTTATGAGAAACAATGATAAAAAATGAGCTTTTATCCCCAGATTTATAGTCCTTGAACTAGATTTCATGTTCGTTTACATTGCTTCCTCAAAAAACCCATGTAAATTGGATGGGCTAGGTCAACAAGCTAGTGATCATCCTTCATTTGCTCCATGGAGTTAGACAGATGTTGTTGCAAAACTATTACACTGCCTGCCGATTTCTAAATGTGCGAACTTAGGCAAGTTACTTATTTTGTCTTTATTTTGGCATCCCCATATGTGAACTGAGAATAAGAATACCTAGCAGGATTGTTTTGAAAAATATTAATATATTATATTATAATAATATGATTAATATTAAAAATAGCCCTCATTGGATAACTATTATTGGCACCAACTCCCAGGCAACTTTTCACAGCGTGAATAGTTAGCCCTCTTTGAACAAGTTACTAAGTATCAGCCACTTTAAATACATAATCCCATTTAATCCTAACAAATTACTAGTATCATTCCTATTTTGCAGATGAAAAACAGGCCAAGACAGGTTCAGTTGACAAGAAATTGCACAGATCTGAATGCAGACTGGACTTACTGTGAATCCCAAATTCTCCCTCACCATGTTATTTTGTCCAAAATGAAACTAAAATGCTTGGCATAGATCTAGACTTTTGTAGGCACTCAGTAAATATTATTTCCACTCTGAAGAAAACGATTCATGTTTCATTTCGCTCCTCATCAGAGGTACCACGAACAGAATATCACCCTTTTATGATAAATCACTCAAATTGCAGACTTTTGATCCCAAAGTTCAAGAGTGAAAAGGTATAAATGTGAAGAAATTTCATGTTAGGTCAAGGGATGGGAAAAGATGCTTATGTCAGGATTTACCATTTCTAGTGACCAGCACCTAGCAGATTGCTGGTTTATTAGATTTATTATTATTTTCATTGTTTCCTTCAGATGACTCCCATTTATCTGATTATAGAGTAACCTCTGAGCTTTATTAGCTAGAATTTTGTTTTCCAAAGTGTAGTCCAAACAACTTTTTCTAGGCAAAATATAGGACCCCATTAGAACCATTAGGACTAAAACGTCATCTCTCGTGATAGGAGAGAACTGAGGCCACTGCCTTTTCATGGCTTTCTCGAATACCTTTTCTGCTGAACTCTTGGTTACAATGCTAAGAATGACACAACCCCTTAGTTATGTGAGGTGTACTAGCTGATTCAATAAGCCTTTATAAAAGTTTCATTTTCAGCTATAAGGTCAAGGTTGTATTAGTGCTACAAGCTAAGCAGAATTCATAAGCCAAATTTCAGTTTCCTCCAAAAAGGCAGCCCTTATGTATAGGAGACAGAAATATCATCTATTTGATACTCAGCAGTGCCTCAAATGATTTTCATGAGCAAAAGAATGTCTTATTGACAAAAGCCATACAGATTAGAACAGAATTACATCTTTTTTGTTCCAAAATAGAATTAAAAATGATGATAGTCTATCACATTAGCCATGATGGATTTTATTTTATTCTAACGTCTTATGCTCATTTGTAGACCAGAGCAACCAGCTCTTCTAACTCTGCAAATCTTCCTTGGTTCTGCTGTGCAACCTAGGGCTTATTTAGGTGGTTTAGCACAGGGCTTTCTGGCCCTAAGCCGAGACTGGCACCAAATAAGCTTGCCTGACACTTTATAGGGTGTGATGAACAGTCCAGAGCTCCTAGGCAACTTTCCACAGCGTGATTCGGAATCTACTTGCAATTACATATGGCTAGTGGAGCTGCATCTGGAGAAGCCTAATCAGAATTTGTCTTCCATTTAGTAGAAATAAAACGAGCCCACTCACTGTGTCAGAATTCATCTTTACACTACAGAATGAGCGATAACCTAAAATCAATGCCAATCTCCTGGATATGGTGTATATACTTGAGAAAGTGTTCTGCAGAATGTTTTCTACATTACTTTCATCACTGTGTTTCCTATTTCAGGGCCCACTCTTCCTAAGACCCATGTGAAAACAGCCTCCCTTGGGTTGGCTGGAAAAGCAAGATCCCCTTTGCTTCCTGTGTCTGTGCCAACAGCCCCTGAAGTGTCTGAGGAGAGCCACAAACCAACAGAGGATTCAGCCAATGTAAGGGCATCTTTAAAATTCATTCTTCATCAAGGGACGGATTGACTGGTGCTGTGTAATAGCATCTAAACCAATGAGTACTGTCCATTCACCCCAGGCCACCCCAGGCCATTGTTGTTCTTATTGTTGTTTGTTCTTCTGTTTTCCTGCACTTAAATATGAAGAGGAAATAAAAGCTATGAAAAAAAATTACGTCAGAGACTTAGTTATGTAAAAAAGTTGATTGATTCTTAAGGACAGCCTTAGAAATATGACCAGATAGCTACAGAACGTGTGGTTTTACACCCATATATGTACATAATATATACATAAACACATGATATACACATGGATACGTGTGTGTGTGTGTGTGTTTCTTTTCAATAGGAAGAAATACCTTGGCATTCTTGGAAATAAATAAGACTATATAACTCTTCTTCCTTTTTTATTTTTTTTAAAGAGACAGGGTCTTGCTGTGTTGCCCAGGCTAGAGTGTAGTGGCTATTCACAGGCACAATCATAGTGCACTACAGCCCTGAACTTCTTAGCTCAAGCAGTTCTCCTGCCTCAATTTCCCAAGTAGCTAAGACTATAGGTGCACATTACTATACCAACTTACACAGTTATTCTCTAAAACTAAAAAATATAGTGACAAAAAGCTATATGATGAGGGTTTTTTGAAGTTATTATATATGTTACTTCTGAAATCATAAAATACCAGAAATATAGATTTGTGAAGGAGAAAATATAAAATAAAAAATGGAAGGAGTTTAAGTAATACAAAAAGGAAATGACACAATTAGAAAATAAGAAGGGAAAGTTTATTTAAAGACAGAAAAAGTTTTACTAAGGAAATAAGCTAAAAAGGGTTCCAGTTAGAAAACTCAGAAGGAACATCAATGGAGAAGGGGAAAAAATCAGAATTTTAAGAAAAAAAAAAACATTTATCCCAAAAATGCACTGTAAAGGAGATTCAAAAAGACGTTGCCTAAAGGCAGCTATTTATAGCACACTTTAGTTGTTTCTGAATATAATTCAAGAGAAAACATTTAAAAGAAGCCTAAGGAATTAACATATCAGATATCTTGAAAAATCAGGGCACTAGAAGAGAAAAAAGATGAAAAGAGCAGATTAAAATTCTATTTTGTTATTACATTTGGATCTTTTTTAAGCATAAATTATGAAACAAGAATAATCTGCTACCCTTCCAACTAGCTTCAGTTTTCTTCATGCATAAATGAAGTCTTCTGCAAAATTTGCAAATAATGTATTGAAAAATAAATTTATAACAATATCAAGGAATAAGTAGGTCACATTTAATCAGTCCTCTGTAAGCAATGCAACTACCAGGTTTTTTTTAATAAAAATTCTACTTTCTTTTGACATCTGGTTGTTGTTAAAAACAAAGAATCATTTCATTTGAATGAAGAACAATACATTTTTCTTGACTTAATTTTTTTCAATACTACAAACAATAAAATATTTTAACTACATAGAGATCGAGGAAGCTGAGTATGTTGAGTGTGTCTGTAAATGTTTTGGCAGATGAGTGTTATCTACTTAACATACTTTTCAAAGATTCAAACTTGTAAGACTCTAATGCACTTTTGTGCATTGTAATATAGCTGTTTACTTCAATATCTGTTTAGGATCAAGGTTTATGGCCACATCTCAAATAAAATCAAACTTCTAAGTTTACATGAAGTATCTCATCTCATAAGGAATCATGTCAGGTAGGCCTATTTTTACATTAAAGGTTGACTCTAAAGAATGGCAGCCAAATTAAAATATTAAATTTTATTAATATTAAAAGCAGTAAGAAACACGTATTAAAGGAAATAAAGAAACAGGACAAATAGTCGAGACCAGCATTTGCCTATGAAAATATAATGTGTAATTTTAAATTGACTAGAAGCTACATTAAAAGATGTAAAAATAAATAGGTGAAGTTAATACCTTTTATCTAACCCAATATTTCCAAAATATTATCATCTCAACATGCAATAAATATTTAAAATTGTCAATAATGTATTTTACTTTTTTTGCACTACTGTTCCAAAACTGGTACATATTTTTTCATGTAAAACACATTTCAATTGAGACTAGGCACATTTTAAGAATATAATAGTTACATGTGGCTAGTGGTTGCCGTATTATACAATGAAATCTAGACAGTTCGAGAACGACAACCAGACAATGAAAACAACATTTTGGAAATGAGTTGCCTAGTAATCCCCTCGCTTCAACTTCTCTCTCTCTCTCTCTCTCTCTCTCTCTCTCTCACACACACACACACACACACACACACACACACATTGTGTGTATATAAACAGGCTTTTAGCCAAATTGGAAACTTTTCAGTCCTCTATTAAGCCCTGAAGATTGGGTAGTGTATGCCCAAATCATTCACTGACACGCTGAGATGATTTCTATAGGAAGCTCATACATTAATACCATACATTTTGAGCTGTTTTTTTCAGTGGCTGGAGTAGCTTTGTGCCTACCTCCCACCCATGCAAATTCTATCAATGCTCTCTTGAGATCAAGGGTATTTACTTGGCAAGATTAGATATACATCTCTGACCATGGTGCTAAGGAATGTGTCTTGGCCTATGCAGAGCTAGAAATCATGGCTCAGGCCTCATTGGTTCAATCATTTAATCAATGGAATGCGCTAGCCAAGAATAATAAGTAGAACATCTATATAAGTCAAATAATATGTTCAAGAAAGGAAAAAAAGAAAATTAACATTTATTGAACATTACCACTGGGCAGCCCTGACTTGTTGAATCCTCCTAACTCCTCAAAAGACAAACTTGTTATTCTCATTTCACAAATAAGGAGACTAACTCAAATAAAATGTGCAAGTATATAAAAGGACTGGGATTCAAATCAGTTTCACATCTTGTTTCCCCATCTGGCTAACTATCAAAACTACCTGGGAATTTTTATTTTAATTAGGATGTCTAGGTTCTTCCCATACCTTCTGAAACAGAATTCCTAAGCCTAGCGACCTGGTATTTGTGATAACTAGTAATTCTATTACTTACTGACATGATAATAGTGACTTATAGTGACTGAGTTTACAGAGTGAATTAGTGACAGTTCACTAGGAATTCTGCAGTTCAACCTCTTCTTTTATCCACCATTCAAATTGTCCCAAAAAGTATTGACTGTGGTTTGGGGCATGAATTTTGTTTCCACACACAAACTAAAGTCATAATCTCCAGATGTTTAATTGGCCAAGGCAAAGCCCATTGAGTTCTCACATACAAAAAAAAATGTATCTATGTCATGATACAGAGAAAAAATATTCTGTTCATATCTTGATGGGTAACCTAGTAAGAGGAACAGGAGCTAATGTATTGAATATCCACCATATGCCAGACCCTATCATGGGCACTAAACATGTTACAGGAGGCTCAGAATAGCCTATGAAATAGATGTCATTATCATTTTATCGATGAAGAAAACTGCGTATCAGAGAGGTGCACTCCCTTGTCTAAGACCACACAGCTAATAATTGGGAGAACTTGATTTGAAACCCAATCTTTTTGACTCTGAAACATCTTCCTTGTCACAGGTGGAGATGGAGTGGGTGAAACAATATGCAATCTCTTATTATCCCCTCTTTTATTACCAGCATCTTCATTCAATGAATATATATTCCAAGGACAGCCCTGGCTGTGGTCTCCTAGGTCAGACTTGAGAATACTTAGCACCCCTACTAGCTGTGACCCCGGCCTTCATAAAACAAATGGATCAATATTTGGTACTAACTCTTGGCTGTCATTCTCTTTATAGGTGTATGAACAGGATGATCTGAGTGAACAAATGGCAAGTTTGGAAGGACTCATGAAGCAGCTTAATGCCATCACAGGCTCAGCCTTTTAACATGTATTTCCGAATGGATGAGGTGAATTTTCCGGGGACTTTGCAGCATACCAATTACCCGTAAACAGCACACCTGTGTCCAAGAACTCTAACCAGTGTACAGGTCACCCATCAGGACCACTCAGTTAAGGAAGATCCTGAAGCAGTTCGGAAGGAATAAGCATTCCTTCTTTCATAGGCATCAAGAATTGTCAAATGATGATTACGAGTTCCCTAAACAAAAGCAAAGATGCATTTTCACTGCAATGTCAAAGTTTAAGCTGCTAGAATAGTCCTGGGCCTTTGTCACTGCAGTGACCACACTGTCATAACTAATGCCTATGTTTTCCTTTGTCAAGGCCCGTTGTTTAATGTGTAGGTCTAGTCTTACAAAATGCAAGTGCATTATTTAAGCCTGTACCATGCCATGGCAAACCAGTGCAAGCTCACTATTTTGTTTTCAACTTTAACATACAAAGCACCCATGGGAATCTCTCATGCCATAGCACCAAAGGATTGGATGTTTTCCTTACAGCACAAAAAGTAAACAAACAAAAGGCAGAGAATGCTTATGTTTGTAACTCAGTCATTCATCTTGCACAAGTGGTGGATATTAGCGAGTGGCTAAAAATTCACCTATTTTGGCAAGTATTTGTAAATCCACCCTTAGTTAATGTGTATGTCTGGAGTCCAGGAACATAAAAATCTGCAACTAGTGGCATTCTGTCAGCAGCAGTACATTTCCGGAAAGAGGATATAATATGCAATCTTCTCAGACACATGGTAATTATATGCTTAAGCTTGTAATAGGACAGTTTTCAATTTGGGTGGCTTTTGTGCCATACCACACTGTGATACAATTTCAAAGCTTCACCAAGGCCATCTTCCTTAGGAGTTTGGCCAGAAGAATGCCCCCACCCCTTCACCCCATCCCCCCCTGAGTTCTCCTTGGCAACTAGCGTTGGGTGAAATGGCCAGCTCCACATGTCATATGGTGCAGTGGCCAATGTCACCTGTCTTCTAATCCTGTAGAAATGGCAGACTCCCTGAGAGCAGGCCCCGAGGAAGAGAAGGAAAATAAAAGGTAGCTTCTAACAGTACCTTCTCTTAAAGAATGCCAACTCTGCCTACAGGGTCAGTGTTGGTAAGCATTGGCCACCAGACCCTTTTGTTAAGGGAATCTTTTACACCACACCTGTGTCAGAGTCAGGGGGAAGCAGAGGGGCAGGTGCCACCTGACACTTCCGACACGTAAATCCAGCAGATACTTTTCAAAGCAGCGTCTTAAACTGTGGACTACAGTTTAAAACTTCTATTGCCATGTTTATCTACAGCTTGGAACTAGCTAAAATTAAGAACATTTTGTATGCAGCCTTTTAGTTTCTGAATTTTCAGCTGCATTTGGAGTTAATCCCTGTTTATGCAGCTGAATCGCCAAAAGCGAGCTAGTTTGCATATTTATCAGTTAGGTGACTTGAAAACCCAATGAGAGAGTTTCAGCTGAATTATTCCTTTCAGCACTGCCTTTGATTTCAAGCTTGAGTAGGTCATAATTTTAAAAGAGCATGGAAGGGATAGGATCTTTACAACCTAATGGCTCCTTTTATTAGGTGGGTAATTATATATGA
This sequence comes from Pongo pygmaeus, assembly GCF_028885625.2. Taxonomy (NCBI): domain Eukaryota; kingdom Metazoa; phylum Chordata; class Mammalia; order Primates; family Hominidae; genus Pongo; species Pongo pygmaeus. Next base: position 68,413,686 of record NC_072390.2, read on the forward strand.
ATCCCTGAATAAAATATTTTGAGCAAAATGGCACTGTAACAGAAGTAATAATTCAGATTATTTTTTTACAGTTTTATGTCGGGAAGGAAATCTGATATCAAAGAGAGGGCTGTTCAAATGGTTCATTAGAAAGTCCGGTCCATTTGCGAATTTGTTCCTTCAACAAGAGTGCTCATTCAAGTTACTCAGATTTTCTGGAAGTCTTTTCTGAAGAGCTATGTAATGTTATTCTATGGGACAGATTAGTCTTATTTAACATCTGGGCACTTAGGTAGACAACCTTCTACTGACCTGGAATAAAGTGTTTCCTAACATAATATTGAATTATTCAGAAATAATCCATTACTTCAAAAAGGAAAATATTCATTGGGCTAGCCCAACCTTCTCTAGGCCCTAAGAATTATTACCTCCCCTTTCTAATTCTAGCGAACATAGAACATTCTTTTTAGGCACTTGACACCCACGAAGGTAATCCTGAGTGCTCAGTTTGGAAAAGGTTGCAAATCTCAGATTTTAGGGATAGAGTCACACCTTCAATCTATAGAATGAAGTTGACCAATTAAAAAAAAAAAACCTATCATTTTCACAAATTTCTAGATCCTTCTAGTCAAAAATAATTATTTAGGAAATAAAATTTTTAAAAATCCGTTTAAAATACATGTTATTTGTCTTCAGTGGAAGTTATATTTCTGCTGCATGCTTTTGAAACTTTCTTCATTAAATAGAATGGTTTGTCTTAGTAACTGGCAATGCCAATATTAGCACCATGCATTTAATCTATAACACAATCAATCAATTTAAACATCCTCAAAAAACTCTAGTATCATTTACCTGGTAGTATTAATATACAATGATGTCACCACAACTTTTGTATAACTCTGTTCCCTTTACCCTCAAATGATTCATATATGTATACAATTGCCTGCCAAAGGTTTCAGGTAACTTATTAATTTCCCAGTCTCCTGATCTCTTGGCAAGAAGAAACCTGTGAATGCTGCAAACTAGCCTCTGACTTCCTCCTACTGAGTCTAGTTCATGGTATCCAGGACTCTTCACACTCATAACTCTCTCTGATTCCCATTGGGTGATACCTGACAGCCAGCCAGCCGCTCTGCCACCAGAACTCATTTCTCCCTGAAAAAGAAGAAAATCATATTTGGCAGAGCATTCTCTGGTCTGCCCTGTAATGTGCTGAAATGTCAGGCAAGATCCTCTTCTTTAAAAAAAAAAAAAATGGTATTTTTCTTTATGTTTCACCCTAATAAGAAAGCTATTTTCTCTCCTCTGCAGAAATTTCTGCATTTGTGAAACTTATAAAAATTTAGATAGTTCAGATGTATAAAGAATATTTGGATGATGCTCTAGCCAAAAGTTAAATATTTCGTAGTGAATTGTAGCCAGTAAGAAACCAGTCATACCTGCCTCTTTGAATAACAGAGATATAAGCTTCTAGAATATTTAAATAATGAAGCTTTACATTTGGGTATTATAAAATGCATACTCAATTGAACGATCTGAAAAAAAAACACCAAGCCAGTGATATAAGTGGAGATTTATTAAGGATTCCTGTTGAGTATATTCTTAGTTTCTTCAAAATAAGGATTATTCAAAATTAGGCGTATGTTCAGTCTCCTGCTTTGGTTCCAGCTACACAAGGAGAGTCATCCTGTGCTAGTGTGATGTTTCAGACAACATTCTGAAACTAAAATATGTGGCACTTATTGGCTTTTCCAATAAAGAATCTCTTAAGTACAGGTATTTCTGGAAGCTGTTGGTGTCTGTGCTTGAAGATGATTGCTGATACTTATCCACCCTTTGGGTACTTCTGTTGACTTTGTTTAAATAATCATCTTATGGTTGTCCCCAAATGTAATATGGTATCTCAGATATAGCAGCTGGACGGTAATTACAACAAAAGGTTACCTCTAAAGATAACATCTCACCATTTTAGATAAAATTGTGTCCCAGAATTCTTATGGTTTTGGAATGTCCATTTCTAGTCAATGAAAGAAAGAAAAATGGAAAAATTGTCTAGTTTCAGGCATGTTTAAAGAAAACAAAATCATCTGAACTTTAAAATAGATGCAGAGCAGGGTTACTTTCCCTTTCACTCAGTTCCCTTCATGCAACCACAGGCAGTCCTGCAGGCCAGAGGTTACTATCCTAGCCTGCTCATAAAACATATACTATACAGAGCCCACAACTTTCTGGAGATGCAGAAGCAGCCATACACTCAAGTCTCTCTGGTTTTGTAAATCACATTCAAAGCAACATTTTACTCATAATTTGCATTTCTCTGGTGACTTTCAGAAATCACTTTAGTATTGTACAGAAAAGCTTTTTATTTGAGTCCAGTGTTTAAAATTAAATTGGGTACTTGGGAAAATCATAGATAGGTGTTTTGTATGATATTCCATTCCGATGCAAAATATATGTACCCATGCCTCAATGTATCTTGCTATCTAAATATCTGTTGCCAAAAAGTATTGATTTGGGAAAAAAAAATGCCAATTTCCTGGTCAGTGAGGTTATGTAAAAGACAAAATACCACACCCATATCAGCAAATGAATATTACTACTGATCGTTGCCACTGTTGCATAACGTTCACGTGGCAGACTTCCAGTTGCACTCTCTGAAGGACTTTTTTCTCTTGCTGTCAATAGAGAGCCTTTGTACATTGTCATCCTATGATTGTTGTTGGTAGAAGAGCAAGAGCAAAACTCTGCAAGATTTAATAAACACAGAGGCATGGGCCAAGGGATCTCACTGTGTGCTGAACGTGTATTTTCAGATGCAAGAAAGGAATGATGGAGAGGAGGAGAAATGCTGTTTTTTATTATTGTAGGGTAAATCTGACAATTCTGAACTTTGTGAATTGTCAGCTTGTTTGGGGGAAGGGTGGGCGGGTATGGGGTGTACTTTTTATAAGTAATATTTAATTTATTATTTAGAGTGGCTTCTTTTTGGATAATTTATGATAAAAAGGGAGATCTGGTTGGGATCTAGATATGGCTGTTAAAGCTGCAGTGTTCCATATCTCAGAGGGACCACTTTGGAAATGAATTGTCCATTGCTGAGTATGAAGAGATGTCCAGTCCAGGCAAAGCCTTCACTGAAGTTCCATCATCGCCACCTTCTCCCTTTTTAGGGTCATTCAAAGAAGATAACACCAAACCTAAATAATTCTGAAAACATTTTGCAGATCAGTGCTACTTATTCAAAGGGCTTTGCAACTCAAACAGATTGTTAGTGTGCTAGTGATAAGTTTATTTGGTAGAAATGGGTATACTACAGCTTTAACTAGCCTTAGTGAGAAAAGAAATTTTTTGTTGTTACAAAACACCTTTTTTAACAAAAAGGTATTTTGAGCCTACAAAAGGTTTCTTTAAACTGTCAGATTCTAGCATTGTTAACCAAATTAGACTAGTGATTGCAATATTTAAGTGTAAATCTTGTTCTACGAGAAAGGAAACTTGCTTACAGTTTAAAACAATGACTGTTTCTACACATGATCTTGTATACTACTACACAAGGAAAAGGGGTTTTGTAATCACTGTAGAACAGTCTCATATTCATTTTTTTATAGAAATGTTATTCCAATGGTGCATTTTTTGTTTAATAAATAAAGTTTTGATACAAAGTTCTTTCTTCATGTTATTTATAGTAAATGCTTGTCTGTATCCTTAGGATTCATTCTCTTAGTCCATTGGTGTTGCTGTAAAGGAATACCTGAGCTGAGTAACTTAATGAAGAGAAGAGGTTTAATTAGCTCATGGTTCTGCAAGCTGTACAATAAGCGTTGTGTCAGCATCTGTTCCTGGTGAGGCCTCAGGCGGCTTTCACTGATGGTGGAAAGGAAAGGGAAATCCACGTGTGCAGAGATCGCATGACAAGAGAGGAAGCAAGAGAGAGAAGCAGGAGGTGCCAGACTCTTTTAAGCAACCAGTTCCCATGGGAACTAATAGAATAAGAACTTGCTCATTACCATGTGGACTGCACCATGCCATTCATGAGGAATCTACCTCCATGACCCAAACCCCTCCCATTAGGCCCCACCTTCAACACTGGGGATCAAATTTCACCGTGAGATCTGGAGGGGTCAGATATCAAAACCATAGCATAAATATTACCTTTTATTAAAAGCTGTGGTAGGAGCTATCAGTTCTCTGCCTCATACTCAAGTAAGTTATTATTTTTAAAGCAAGTGGACCCTTATGCCATTTTCATGCACATTTACAGTGTGCTTTCACTCCAGTCAATAACCATGTCTCTTTATTGGAGACTTTCCCAAGACTGCTAGAACTTGTCTTTGCCTACATGCGTAGGAGAGCTGGAAATGTCTGATTACACCTTTCAAATAGCACCCCCTTTGCCCCAATGACAACAATTTTGAGTTGTAACCCAATTTATCTCCAGAGTACCCCTGTAGAGCTGAGCCAAAGTGACTATGGGGCTACTGCTTCACAATAGTGCACTGTAATAGTGTACTCTTGCTTGGATTGCCTCCCTTCCCTTTTTGTCTTGCCCCCTTCCCCTAATGGTTTCTCCTGGGAGCACTTCACAGTAAATCACTTTCATACAAATCTTCATGGCAATGTCTGTTTCTAGGGAATTCACTCAAGGCAAGATCCTTCTAGCTGTGATCCAATTTCAACACACAAACAACAAATGAATAAAATACTCTCTTCATCATCCAGATATTTAATTCTCATAGTGTCAGCAGCAGAATATGGGGTCACATATGTGTTGAACATTATATAGCTACAATTATTGAAAGATTAAGTTTGGCATGTGTATTAGGGTCCTCTAGAGAGACAGAACCAATAGTGTGTGTGTGTGTGTGTGTGTGTATACACACACACATATATACTATTGGTGTATATATATTTCGGTTTGCACGATATATATACATATATACACACACATATATATACATATGTGATATATATCAGAGACCTAATGTTAAATATTTACCTACACAATCACAAGGTCTCACAATAGGCTGTCTGCAAGCTTGAGGAGTAAGGAGAGCCAGTCCGAGTCTCAAAACTGAAGAACCTGGAGTCCAATGTTCAAGGACAGGAAGTGTCCAGCACTGGAGAAAGATATAGGCTGGGAGGCTAGGCCAGTCTCTCCTTTTCACGTTGGTTTTTCTTCCTGCTTCATATTCACTGGAAGCTGATTAGATTGTGCCCACCAGATTAAGGGTGGATCTGCCTTTCTCAGCCCACTGACTCAGATGTTAATCACTTTTGGCAACATCCATACATACACACCCAGGATTAATACTTTGTATCCTTCAATCCAATCAAGTTGACACTCAGTATTAACCATCACAGCATGTAATCTATTCTTTAAGAGAAAGTCACATATTGATAAATGTTTTATTAACTCTTTTGGGAAAGCAGAAAACTTCTCAGTAAGTTATTATTTTAAAGCAATGCATCACAGATGACAAGACAGGTAGAAACTTTAAAGTTCATCTAGCCTTTCCCATTTTCTTTAATTCATTATCATCCCATATAGAAGGGAAAAATGTATTTAAAGATCTTAAAAGATGTGGACAGATTCCAACCCCTGTTCAGTTTCGGTGGAAATGTAAACTTGTGGTAGTCACTGTGGAAAACAGTATGACAGTTCCTTAAAAAATTAAACAGAAACTACCATCAGAGTGAACAGGTAACCTACAAAATGGGAGACAATTTTCACAACCTACTCATCTGACAAAGGGCTAATATCCAGAATCTACAATGAACTCCAACAAATTTACAAGAAAAAAACAAACAACCCCATCAAAAAGTGGGCGAAGGACATGAACAGACACTTCTCAAAAGAAGACATTTATGCAGCCAAAAAACATGAAAAAATGCTCACCATCATTGGCCATCAGAGAAATGCAAATCAAAACCACAATGAGATACCATCTCACACCAGTTAGAATGGCAATCATTAAAAAGTCAGGAAACAACAGGTGCTGGAGAGGATGTGGAGAAACAGGAACACTTTTACACTGTTGGTGGGACTGTAAACTAGTTCAACCATTGTGGAAGTCAGTGTGGCGATTCCTCAGGGACCTAGAACTAGAAATACCATTTGACCCAGCCATCCCATTACTGGGTATATACCCAAAGGACTATAAATCATGCTGCTATAAAGACACATGCACACGTATGTTTATTGCGGCACTATTCACAATAGCAAAGACTTGGAACCAAGCCAAATGTCCAACACTGATAGACTGGATTAAGAAAATGTGGCACACATACACCATGGAATACTATGCAGCCATAAAAAATGATGAGTTCATGTCCTTTGTAGGGACATGGATGAAATTGGAAATCATCATTCTCAGTAAACTATCGCAAGAACCAAAAACCCAACACCGCATATTCTCACTCATAGGTGGGAATTGAACAATGAGAACACATGGACACAGGAAGGGGAACATCACACTCTGGGGACTCTTGTGGGGTGGGGTGGGGGGAGGGGGAGGGATAGCATTGGGAGATATACCTAATGCTAGATGACGAGTTAGTGGGTGCAGCGCACCAGCATGGCACATGTATACATATGTAACTAACCTGCACATTGCGCACATGTACCCTAAAACCTAAAGTATAATAATAATAAATAAATAAATAAATAAAATTAAACAGATTACCATAGAATCCAATAATTCCACTTTTGCCCATATACCCAAAAGAATTGAAAGCAGAGACTCAAACAGATATTCAACCACCTATGTTCATAAGAGCATTATTTGCAATAGCCAAAAGATGGAAGCAACCCAATTGTCCATAGACAAATTAGTGGATAAACAAAATGTGGCATAATCATACAATGGAATATTCTTTAGCCTTATAAGGAAATACTGTCATATGCAACAGCATGGATAAACCTTGGAGATATTATGCTTAGTAAAATAAGACAGTCACAAAAAGACAAATACTGTATGATTCCATTTATATGAGGAATCTAGAAAAGTCAAATTCACAGAGGTGGAAAAGAGAATGGTGGTAATCAGGGACCAGGGGTTGGGAGCAAGAGTAATCGTTCAATGCATACATCATTTCAGTTTTGGAAGATGAATAAAGTTCTAGAGATGGATGGTGGGAATCATAACATAAAAATATGAAGGTACATCATTTGTACACTTAAAAATGGTTAAAATTGTAAATTTTACATTATGTATATTTTACCACAATTTTTAAAAATCTCCATATAAGAATATTCCAGCACCGTCTTCTATAAATACTGATATTTCCTCTAAGGCTTCTGAACTATAAATATATAACAGCAAACACATTAAAGTAGATTGATATGCAAGAAATAGAAGCAGCATGTATACCACAGTCTACTTTATGTCAGATATATATTACACTATCATATTCAATTTATGTAATCAACCTACAAAGGAATGTTGTGCTGCACAAAAGGCTATCAGAGATAATTATCTGCATGGGAAACTGGTTATTTGAAAAAAAAAAAAATATGGATAAATTTCCGTAGTCTGACCTAGGGAGAAGAAGGTTAAGGGAGAAACTTAACTACTCTCTTCATTGCAAGTATTTTATGGGAAAGATTTTAGAGAGGTTGAAGAATAAGATTTTCTCTTACCTTAAATACTCTATGATGTTATAATGAATATAGATAAGAAGATGTATTAATATGCATGTAGGTGTACTTAATAGTTTTCTGTGAAATAATCTCCTGACTTTGTAAAATAATTGTTCTCTAAACCTACTATGACTCATTACCTTAGCCTATTATGTTTATTTCAGTTTGAAGTATTTTAATCTATTCATTTACTCACAAATGAAGGAAGGCCTCTTCAGATCAATGAGTGCCAAGCCCCTGTGCAACTGGATTGCCCTCGGCCCATTATACCACCGCTATGTTCTGTGACTTCTGATTCACAGCCAGATAGCCAGTTACACACAGATCCCAGAAAGTTTCCAGTATCTCACTGGCTTTCATCCAGTATAACTCTGCTGAACCCATAGAAGGTCTTTCCTTTCCTCCCCCTGGTATTCTGATTTGCAAATGAATTATTTTAGAAGAAGCAAATCTCCAGAATTCAGAAATGCCAGATCACTTCCTTTATCTTTCCCTACCTACAAGGTTGTGAAGATGAGAAATGTATTCAAGATGCTTAGTTCCCTTCTTACTTCTTCTGCTTAGTTCTGTTCTGACAGTTTGTAGTAACCAAATAAATGGAGAGACAGAGTAGAGGAAGAAATAAATAATTACTGAATGCCTGATGCTTTTGAGGCAGCCAGACTCCCTGCCTAGATTTTGGGGTTCATATAAACTTTGTGAACTAAAAAACCATTTTGCATAAGATCACTGGAAATATGGCAAGGATGTTTCATCCATCATGCTTTTCTCAAAGTTTCATTGGCCTGATAGTGAAAGAAATCAATAAAACATTTCTGAGTTGTGTGGGATGGCTTGCTTTTCAGGCCTGTATATTAATTTCTTCTTCGTCTTCTTCTTCTTCTTCTTCTCCTCCTCCTTCTCCTTCTTTTTCTAATACATTTTTTTCTGAGTCCATTGATATTTTAATAAGAAATTGGGATATGCTGTGTTAGGGGCAACTTTACAGGCATCAACGTAATTATTGAATCCTGGACTTTTTTTAAAAAAAAGACTTAAGTTTTATTCTACTTTCTATTTACGGAAGTCTAAATTATATCTTACCTTTTATTTCTCTAACTCCAAGCTTAATCTATTTCTTATTTACCAATTTCTTATTTTCATGTTGTTGTATCATTTTTCCTTTTTTGTAACTAATCGCTCTCATCCTCCTTAACTTCTGAAATTCATAATTTGATGCAATAAATAGTTAGGCAATTATTCCTGAGATAATTGAAATGTTCTCATTAGCAGTTCAAAAGATTTCTTGAAATAAATAACAGAAGTAATTTTTCCCAGAGTCCTTTCAGATTTAATTAACATTCTTCTTTATAAATTAATAACAGTCCTTTAATTTCCCTGTCTTTGCTAATATCTATTCTGACTCTTCATATAAGTTTGACAAAGTATCTGTTAGTAGAACAATTTTTCACCATCTTAACGTTTCTTAAGAATTTTATTTTTGTGCTATTCTTCGAACCTGCGGTGGATTTCCTGAGCTACTTTTTTTCTTTTTATTCAAGCTAAAACTGTTCTTTGGTGTGGAACTCTCCTAACAATGGTAGCACTTCAGTTTTGTAGATGTGACTCATTTGTCATGAATTATTCCTATTTCTTCCCCAAATAGGACGTTTCAGAAAACTGTAACATTTACTTCATAGCGATGGTGTGGGCTTAACTTTAAATTAGACAATGTATACAAAGCCCTTAGAATTCCTGGTTCTTGGCAAAAAGCCTAATGAATTCTATTTCTGTTCTTTGTCTCTGTACTCAATCTTTTGCTTGACATTTATGAACCTTTTCATATGTTTTAAAAAGTACACATGGGAATTTAGCAACTCTGTGGTTTACGTGTGTTTCTAACTTTATAGGTATAATTTCCAGCATGTATGCAAATGAAGAACGCAGATTTCCAAAGGATGGTATTATTATAAAGTAGTTTTACCTTTCCTTAGTATATCCAAAAAATATTTATTTTAGAGCCTTTTGTTCACATACAAGGCACAATGCTAAGAGTACCAATGAACCAAAGGATGAAACTACACATCTTCTATATTTAGACACTACATATATGTGTATGTATATGACCATAGTTCAAATGAGACAGTTAGATACCTTTAGTCAAGTATAGAGGAATTTTCATCAGAGTACAGAGCATCAAATTAAATTCACAGAAGCCCCATAGGGAACACGGTGTTGAGAAGAGCTTTAAATAATAAATAAGACTAAAACTTTAGAGATGGAAATGGGCAATTCAGATGAAAGAAACTATATAAGCAAAAAGATAAAAAGGTTCGAATTTATAGACATATGGAAACTAAAGTATGTCGGGTTTTTTTTATTATTTGAAGAAGTGTATGGTTTGTGGGAATAAAAGGTGGGAAGCACATTTGCATAATCAATGGAGATCTTGTAATGATGGTCCAAGATATGTAATTCTGTTAGCAATAAGAAACCACTGAGCATGAAAGCTTAATTTTCTCATTCACAAATGCTTTTTGAATATTTATTGTGTACCAATAACTAAGCTAATATTGGAAAAACAACAGTGATCAATGTGAATATGACCCCTGCTCTCATGGAGTTTATAATTTACTTTTGGAGACAAAGAACAAATGAACAAATCAGTGCAGTAATTATAATTGTGAAGAGTGCTATAAACTACGGTTGTATTATAGAAACATAGTATCTTTTGAGGTTATTCGCCATTATCAAAGAAGAATGGAGCCACTTCAGATCAGGCAAGGCTTCCTCATGAGGGTGGCATTTATCCCCTTAAACTGAAAAGGATACAGAAGAGTCGTTCATATGAATATTGGGATGATGCGACATTCATTCCAGAGAAAGGAAAAAGCATAAGCAAATTCTTGGGTTGAGAACAACCTTGGCTTATGCAAAGAACAGACAGGCAGTTAGTGAAGTTGCCTTTCATTGAGAAAGAGGAAGAAATGGAGTCAAAGAAGTTAAGAAGTTAGGATTCAGCCAGATCATGCCGTACCTGCAACGCATGCTACTGTTTATATTCCAAAGGAAATGCGAGTCATTTGGGGGCGCTAAGAAGAAAGTTAACATCTAATTTATGTGTATCAAGGTAAAAAAAATTGTACATATACTACCTCACATGTGCAAAATCATGTAACAGCTTTTATTGTCTGGAATGTCTTCTATTTTGCCCATGATTCCCAGCTCTTGTTGGATACTAAGATAAATCTCAATCTTGCCAATGAAAGGAGCCTATGGTTTCTTTTTCATCTACGGCAGCCTCTTTCTGCTTAGCTGAAGCTCTTTGGGATGAAGTCACGATGTTCAAAGTTCTAGCTCTCTGCCACAGCTGAATTTCTTATTGCTAAGGCCCTTCTTTTAAACAATCCTTGTTAAAGTGGCTTCTGGGCACATCTTATACACTGAGAATCTTTTCTCTCAGCGTGGGGCCATCTCATGATCTCCCTCACTTGCTTGGCCCCATCTCTGTTCTTTCTAGAGCCATTAAATATCTGTGTCTCAGCCTTGTCCTCCACCTCGTCCCCAGCTAGGTTGTCTACTATGCAATCTCTCTTTAAGGGTTAGCTTCCCCTGCCCATGATAATCCTATGGCAAATCCTAGACTCTCAGCTCAGACCTCTCCTACATGCCCCACTGAGAGTGTGCCAAAATCACTGGATTCCTCAGTTGTCATATGCGGGTGCTACTGTAGCACACTCCCTCCCAAGCATACCAAACCACCACTTTCCTTTGTAGCAGTAGCCAGCTTTCTGAGATGTTTCTGTTCAAGAATTCTATAAAACACAATGGACCAATGACTTCTGGTTTTGCCTTCCCTCCCTACCTATCTACAGTTTCTATCATCCCTGGCCTCTCTGCCCTAGGGTTTCACCCTCTACAGGGTGTCAGGACCCTTCGACCTAACCTCTTAATATTTTTATTTCTCCTTGCACACTTCTGCCCTCTGAGGCACCACATATTGCCCAACAAACATTTTCTGCCTCCTTCTCAGGTCTAGTAAAAATTCGTCTACATCATATTTTGTAAATCTTCACAGTGTGACTATTATATCAGTATCTTCATTTCCTCTAAGTCATTGAAATCTTTGAGTCAATGGTTGTGAAGTCACAGGGCACCAAGATTTAAAGTAAATACAAGTTTTATGAAATTACTATTTATAAAAATATATATCAATTTTATATGTATTAAAAATAAATCTGGACCTTGTGAGGAGAATAAATTCCAAATGGCACAAATTTTCAAAAAGAAAGCTACAGGAAGTATGAGATGGTGGATTCAATGGTGGTAAAGAGAAGGACATGAAATGGATCGGTATATGTGAAATGTGTACATTTGAAATGTGTTTTGGAGGTAGAAACAAACACACTTGCAGGTGGATTGGATGGGAGTGAGTTTCTGGTGAACAGGCTTTCAAGTTGATAGAAACATTTTCTGTGATGCAGTAGACTGGGAGAGAAACTGGGCATGTGTGAGAGAAAAAGAGTATAATTTTTAAATATATCCAAGAGGAGATGTCAAAATGCAATTGAATATTTAAATCAGGAACATATAAGAAAGGTCTGTACTGGAGACAAATTTAGAAATTGCCAGCACATGGCATCTAAAGCCATAGGAATGTATATGATAAAGAGAGATTTAGACCTGGAACTGAGCCCTAGGAGAATGCAGAATATAGATATTGGGTAGAGTAGGAGCAACCAGATGAACAGGCTTGGAAAGAATGGCCAACAGGAAAAAACAGGATTTTCCAACAACAGGAAAAAACAGGATTTTCCTTTAACAGGAAAAAAGCATTAGTATAGCAGAAGAAAAATGGAAAGAGTACTAGAGAGGGAATGAGAGTTCAACTGTGTTGAAAAGTTGGTAAAATGCTGGGAAAGACAAAATAAAATAATGTGGATTGAAATGGTCAACATGAAGATCATTGCTAGGTAACTACACCCTCTGGTTTTCCTGGGATAGTCCTGGTATGCATCATGCCCTGGTACAGTTAATGTAGTTACTTAGTAGTAGATAGTATCTACTTTCACTTTCAAAAGTGTCTCCTTTCAATGATAATTTATATGGTCCTACTAGTTATTGGTGACCAAAGCAAGAGTAGTGAAATGGTTTCAGTAAAGGAGTGGGGATGAAAGCCAGATTAGAGGAGATTAAAGATGGACTGGGAAGTTATAAAGTAAATACTATGCATATTTCTGTTGGAGAAGTTTTCCTATGAAGAAGAGGAGAACAATGAGGAAGTTACTGGAAGGGTAACTGGATTTAACTGGATTTTAAAATGAACTCTAATATTGCAGTGATTCTTCTGACAACCAGGGCAATTTTTAAATCAAATTCATTTATGTCATAAATTTTCAGAATAACTAGCAGTATGGCTTAAGGAAAAAAACCTTTGGGCTAGGTGCAATAATTATACACTCCAGGAGAGTTGCATGAGTGAAGGTTGCCCTCACTTACAGTAGGAAATGGACCTTTTCAGGACCCAAAGCAGGAGGCTACTCCACACCCTCATCCAAGAGGATAGAGAAGCAGAGGCCAGGTGTTAACAGGCTGAATAATTGGCACCCAAAGATTTCAGGTCCTAATACTTGGAACTTGCAATTTGACCTTACCTGGAATGGAAAAAGAGTCTTTGCCAATATGATTAAGGATTTTGAGATGGGAGATTATCTCGTATTCTCTGAATGAACCCTAAATATAATCACGAGCGTCCTTATGAGAGAGACAGAGACATATTCAACACAGACACAGAAGAGGAGGAGGCAATGTGACCACGGGGGCAGGGCTAAGAGTGATGCAGTCACATGCTAATGAGTGTTGGCAGCCACCAGGAGCTAGAAGAGGCAAGGGATGGATCCTACCCTAGAGCCTCTGGATGGAGGGTGCTCCAGGTGGCACGTGATTTCATCCCAGATTTTAGACTCTGGCTTCCAGAACTGTGGGATAATAATTTTCTGTTGTTTAAAAGCACTACATTTGTGGTAATTTGTTATAGTAGCCACAGGAAACTAATATGCTGGGTTTCAGGGTCTGTGGAATTTTCCTTCTGACAAAATGACTCAGGGACATTTTTTAATAGAAATGTTTGCATTGCTACAATTAATGTAAAACCCTCCTGGAGCCCTCTTTTCCTATCTTCAACCCAACCTTCAGTAGTGTCTACTACTTTCACTTTTTTATTGTTGTTGTTTTTCATTTTTAATGAGGAACTGGTTACCTCAGTAAGACACCCTACAGAATCTGGCTGCCCAGAAACAAGACCCTGAGATGATAATTCTCACCCTGCCCCATTATGTAAAGCTCAATCCACACAAGACCACGAATTCTAAAATGTAATAAAAGAAGAGACAAAAGCCAGATTCAAAGAGGCTAGTAAAAGTATCTTTGAGCACTGTCATGATACTCAAAGGAGTGTCCATTGGAGCATTTCAGATTTCAGATGTTCAGATTTAAGATGCACTACCAGTACGATGAAAATACCTCAAAACCAAAAATAATCCAAAATTGAAAACACTTCTGGTCTCAAGTATTTCAGATAAGGGATAATCAACCTGTATTATAAGTACTTTTACCCAGAAAATAGCCATACACATATCCTTTATGATCTAAAAATATGAGCATGAGGAGAAGACTGTACCTGTAGGGGATTCAAACAGCAATTCTACATCTGATGAGGGTTCAAGGTCCATGCTAAGACTTCTGTGAACTTCCAAAGGGGTAGAGTAGGAAATGTCATCTTAGGTCTTGTTTCTGGGCATCCAGATTCTGTTGGGTATCTTATTGGTGCAACCATTTCCTCATTAAAACAACAACAACAAAATAGAAGTGAAAGTAGCAGACTTTACTGAAGATGCAGTTGAAGACAGGAAGACAAGAGAGGGCCTACAAGGGTTTTCCATCAATTATAGCAACGCAAACGTTCCTTTTTTTTTTTTTTTTTTTTTTTGAGATGGAGTCTCGCTATGTCGCAATGCTGGAGTGCAGTGGCGCGATCTTGGCTCACTGCAACCTCTGTCTCCCAGGTTCAAGCGATTCTCCTGTCTCAGCCTCCCAAGTAGCTGGGACTACAGGTGCGTGCCACCATGCCCAGCTAATTTTTGTATTTTTAGTAGAGACAGGGTTTCACCATGTTGGCCAGAATAGTCTCAATCTCTTGATCTCGTGATCTGCCCACCTTGGCCTCCCAAAAACATTCCTATTATAAAATATCCTTAAGTCAGTTTTTCAGAAGGAAAATTCCACAGACCCTGAAAACATGTAACTCCTGCCCTTACAAAATCTCTCAGACTCCCCTCTTTTTCCCTTCCTTTCATGGTGTATCTTATGTTCTATTCCTTATAGAATATTTCAAAAATTAAAATTCCTCTCATTCTTTCCCTCAGGGAAGCATGACTACCTGTTTGGTTGTTCAGCCTATTACTAACACTCAGAGCATTAGGCTCTCACCTCCTAACCCAAGAAGCTAATTAAGTTTCTTTCTCCCCAAAGAATTTCCTCTATGGAAGGAATTCTGTGGCCAGCTGGTATAATATAGTGCTTGTTCCGTGGTAATAGCAAATGAAAACTTCATCCTGGCATTCTCCTGTCACATTTATCTATCTAAACGAGAGAGAAGACCTCTAGACCAGACTTTACAGCAAGTAAAGGTATTTCTACTTCCTCTGGATTCTCTTGGGTCAAATTGGAATGCTCCTTAGACCCAAAGTTACAAAAGGTGATTATTTTCAGACTAAATTTGTGGCCTTCCTAAATGTGCTTTGTACACTAAAGGCATTTTCAACATGACTTTGCACATGAAGGTCAAACTGAAAGAATGAAAGAATGAATTTGTTGAATTCAATTTGTTGTTGCATCATCTTTAAGAAATAATGTACCATATATGGTCTAAGGTCAAGTATTTGATAAAAATAATATAATTAACATATTTAACAATGTTGGGTGTAGCCCACTGTTCAGTTCTAGTTTGTTTTCAATAGAAACTCTGACTGTAGTGTCTTCGATTTGAACTGTTTCCCCAATGTTTCAGAGAAGTTTGACTTACTCTGATAAACAAATAAAATAATAAACACTAATAAAATTGAATATCAATATGTGCAACATTCTGTGTCAATTGCAAGTTGAACATCCCGAATCTGAAAATCCAAAATTGGAAATGCTCCAAAACCTGAACATTTCTTAATGCTGACATAATGCTCAAAGGAAATGCAAGTCTGAGCATTTAGAATTTTGGATTTTTGGATTAGGAATGTTCAGTTCATAGGTATAATAAAAATATTTCAAAATCCAAAAAAAATCTGAAATCTGAAACATTTCTGGTCCCAAGTATTTCAGATAAGGGAGACTCAGCACATATCTCACCTACTACGGAAAACACTCCTATGTGTAAAATACTATCACTGCAAGTTTATTGGTGAAGAAACAGAAACTAGGGTAGTTGTGTACCTTGCCATTAATCATCCAATTCAACCAATTCATATGCAAACAGCTGGGCCTTGAAACCACTTCTGTCAGCTCTAAAATATGTACTTTTTATCACTACATGGAGTAACATTCAACTGCTAGTCCCTAGGAATTCCCTGAGAAAGTGTTTCTAAACTATCATGATTATAGAAACCACCTGGAACTCTTGTTAAACTATGAAACCCTAGGACCCTATCAGAGACACTAGTTCAGTTGGTCTGGGGTGGGGTCTGAGAATCTGTAGTATTTACAGATTCTCCAGTTGATCTCTATTCTCATCTCATGTATCAATAAGAACTGTGCTGTACTCAGTAGAAAATTAACTCAAACTTCTAACTTAAATTTCAAAAGGAAACTATATATTAGCTTGAATATACCTGAACAACGTAGGGATAGACTAACTTCAGACACATCTCCACTATTACCTTCCACCTGGGGGCTCCCATGAGAGAAAACTGTTTCCTGGATAATGCAAATAGTAGTTCCAGAATTGACTCTCCTTGGCCCTGGTTGGCTAGACATGGATCATGGGTCTGTCCCTGACCCCATCACTGTAAACAAGTGATTGCAATTTTCTTTCTTCTTAGTTTTATTCACCTACTCCTCCTCTGAAGCCCAGGGATGGTGTCAATTGCCTTGGAGCCCATGGGATGAGAATAGAGAAGGAAAAGACACTATGATTCACTACCAGAAGGAAGGAAAGGTACATGCTAGGTAGCAAAATAACGGAAGTTTACTAGACCTCTCTAGGGTAAGATTTAAAGTTTGGAAGAATACACTATGTTAGTTACCTTAATACACCATCAGAGAATAGGGCTAAAAATGTTTCCAGATCATGGCAAAGATATTTTGATTGCTAAGGTACTTCCCTCCAAACCTATACACTCAGGCTGATTATTCTAAAAAGCCATTGGTATTATTCCCATCAGACTTATGTTTCAAGTCAATACATTTTATTATATTCTTGGACACTTACTCTTATCCAAGCAGGGGGAGGGGAAGTAAACTACAGAGTCTTCTCATTTTGCCTAATTTTCCATTGCTTAAAAATTTTTTTTTTAAAAAACAATCCTACATTTTGTGTGAGGCTTACTAGATTCATGTTAAAGTATAAAGTGAGCTTTTTGGAAATTCACATCTTAGAGGAAATTCCCACATTTTTGGAAATTCACATCTTGCTTCAGTTTCAAGAAGGAAATGTTTACTAAATTAAGATGAAATAGCTGCACTGCCTATTTGCAACTCTCATTTAAAAAAGGGGAAAATTTATCACTGAATATTTCCTAAAATAAAACTTTATAACCATCTGGATTCAGTGCTTTCTTGCTGATATTTCTTGTAGATAAATGGCTTCTTTTTTTTTTTTTTTCTTTTATTATTATTATTATTATTATACTTTAGGTTTTATGGTACATGTGCACAATGTGCAGGTAAGTTACATATGTATAGATGTGCCATGCTGGTGCGCTGCACCCACCAACTCGTCAGGCTTCTTAATGACTCTTTTGATCCCAAAGGATGTATTAAACTCTAAAATTATGTGTTTAAATAACAACCCAAAAAGAGCCAATTTGATCTGCAAGCTTCTTTACCTATCACTGCATTTCAAAATGTTAAGAATATCAGAGAATTTTTCTCAGAAGCTCTTTGCCCTGAGAAAAATTACAGCCAATAGCACTGTCTCTTATTATTAATATGATTAGATATAATGATATGCACCGTTAGTCTCCTTTGTTGTTCTATTCTTTTTGAAACAACTGATCACCCCGTCTGTCCTTTCTCTTCAACTCTGTGTTGCATCTACAGAGGCACATTGGACACTGAGGGAATATTAATAGTCACATATTGAGGACAGCAAATTATCAATTAACATTTTTCTTCAAGTCTTGTAATAAAATCAGATCTAGAATAAAACCAAAGTGTTCTGGAAACCATCTCCAGATTTTTCATAGAGGAGAACATCTTACATTAATCCTTTTTACAAATATATTTTTATATAAATACGTAATTAAATACAGATAAGTGTTATTTAAAGTATAGTAACTAAGACTATGCTACAAATGCAAATGTGAATGTATGTATCTATGAATATGCACAATGCCCCAGTTATGCTATTTTCTTCTCTAGCTTATATTTTAATGCTAACACTGATGAGGGAGTGAATTAGGGAGATTATTTCAGATAATTACTTTGAATGCCGATGAACCTCAGAGTTTAAAATACTAAAAAATAGGGCCCCTGAACACCAGATTCTTCATTCTACTTTTGAATCTATGAAAGTGTTCATGGTGCAGAAGACTCATTCCATACTTTTGAAATCTCTTTCATCTTGGCTTTTTCTGTCATTGACAAATACTGCACCTTAGTCCAGAATTATGCTAAAAAATTTTTAATCTAAAATATGAAGGTAAAAAAATATTTAAAAAGATCCTTAAATGTGAGACTTAAAGAGCAATAAAATGAAATAAAATGGAAGTGAGCTTGGGCTTTTCTAAACCAACCTTCCAGAATACCCAGAGAGATTTGAGCTGAAATCTAAGGCCTCCAACAGTGTAAGGGGATCTCTTTTAGTTTTCAGGAATTAAAACAAAACTTGGACAGTGATAGGAAATTTATTGGTTCACACAATCAGTCTTCAATAACATTAGAAAGCTCATATGCAAACCAGGGACACTGGTACAAAAAAGACTCCCCAGATTTACTGTTCTGACAAGATTGGAATATGCCTGCAGTCAGTGTGCATAGAACCCTGACAGATGGAATACTATGCAGCCATAAAAAGGAATGAATTAATAGCATTTGCAGTGACCCGGATGAGACTGGAGACTATTATTCTAAGTGATGTACCGCAGGAATGGAAAACCAAACATCGTATGTTCTCACTGATATGTGGGAGCTAACCTGTGAGTATGAAAAGGCATAAGAATGATACAGTGGACTTTGGGGACTTGGGAGGAAGAGTGGGAGGGAGGCAAGGGATAAAAGACTATGAATATGGTGCAGTGTATACCGCTCGGATGATGGGTGCACCAAAATCTCACAAATCGCCACTAAAGAACTTACTCATGTAACCAAATACCACCTGTACCCCAATAACTTATGGAAAAATAAATTAAAAAACACAAAAACAAAACAAAAAAATGTGACAATAAAAGTAATGCAAATAGAAAAACAACACAGTATACATCTGTTTACACCGCCTTTACATCGTATTATGTATTGTAGATAGTCTGGAGATATTTTAAAGCATATGGGAGGATGTGCCTAGGTTATATGCAAATACTGCACCATTTTACATAGAGGACTTGAGCATTCATAATTTTGGTATTTGCAGCAGTCCTGGAACCAATTCCATGTGGATACCTAGGATAACTGTTCTCATCATTTCAACCCCATGAGGAGTTTCACTTGTTAGTATCTCTTTGAGAATTCAATGAGAAAGTATTTATTGATTATTCACTATTTGCTTGATCACCTGAGACAGACACTGCCTTTAAGCTTCCGTTTACTGAGTTTGGGCCCAGACTTACAGAGTCAAACTGGGCTTTGCAGAGAGTATTATATGTAAGCTGAGACCTGTAAGACGAGTTCCATGTTAAACACAGCATTTCTTACACACAGGATAAGAAAGGAACACTGACCCATGTTAGTATTTACCAATTTGGCAAATTTTCAAGGCTGTGTTTGGATGTGGCTTAATGGGAAAGCCATGGTAACAGATACGAGATAGCATTGTTTATATACTCTTAATCTTTTAAATTTGTTTTTCTAAAAGGTAGGTACTTGAATAATGTCCATTCTTTTATTAAATATTTGCTAAACTTCTAACATGAGTCTCATCAATATGACATTTAGGAATAAAGCTTGGTTTATCTCACCAGGGTGTCCTACCTCAGAAGGCTGTTTGGTTGAAGATGGAAATATTGTGAACATTGCTGACAATTCATTTATTCACTTCAATATCTCTTTGTGAGGTAACATATCAGTCAGTAGGGATACTATTGTGATCTTAGAAATACCATAATAAAAGCAATAGGTATGCCAGAAGCACTAAATTTGAATCCCAGATGATTCATTCGCTACCTTGAACAATTCACTTAACCCAACTCCTCTCTCCATAAAATGTAGCCAATAAGCCCTGCTAACTTCATGGGTTTATTGCAAGAATAAATTTAAAAAATGTAAAGCAATTTCTAAGCTGTAAAATGCTATGCACATTGTTGGTATGTTTAAGTTTTTCTTCCCATTCTTCTGTGTGGTGATTACAGACAGAAAATCTGTCTTCTATCTCCTATTTAAGCAAAAGGAAGCAATTAAAGCTGCTTCCGTCCTCCTTCTTGTAGCAGCTGACTGATTCTGATGGGCCAGCTTTATTGCCCCCCTCTTATCCCATCACACAAGTAACCTGCCTTGTGGGATTTGAACTGCTGTGTTCTGGCCTTGTGCCTTCTGTTAAGTGGATGTACGCCAAATTACTCGAGCAAAACTTCTCTATGGGGTCACATAGAAGATGTGGAGAGAGAGCCAGTGCCAGGAAGTGGGGCGAGAAACCAGACGACTCTATTAAATTTCCCATTAACTTTGTTCATTTGCCCCTACTTGACCTTTCCTTGGCTGTGTCTCCCTGCTGTCCCCTCATCCGAGCAAAAGGCTGCTAAGCTTCTGAATGACTTGGAGTGCCTTTGCACTGAGGGTTGAGAGGTGCACAGGACTCTGCTGGGTACTAGACAGAATGGTCTTTCACAAGCAGTAATAAGTCACGTTTGAACCCAAGAAACAATTGTGCTTTCAGAAATTCTGTGGCTATTACTAAATATGATTTTTGTTAGTAACGAAATTCAAGTTATTGCTCTTAATTGGGCAGTGTGATTAGCAATTCAAGAGTCCAAATACGTAGGTGCTAAACAATAAGTACACACAGAGATAAAGATGGAAATAATACATACCTGGGACTCCAAATGGGGCAAGGGTGGGAGGTGTGTGAGAGTTGGAAAGTTACCTACTGGGTACAATGTTCAATATTTTGGTGATGGGTATACTACAAGCGTAATCCCCAACATTTCACAATACACCCATGTAACAAACATGCACATGTACCCCTTGAATGTAAAGTAAAATTCTCCAAATATTATTTCCTGTGAGAATTGACAATTGTTCCCTATTTTTTTTTAAAAAAAAAGTCTTTATCATCAAATTGGCACATGCACGTGGTGGTGTCTAGAATTCTGGATGATATTTCTTGAAAATATGTATTGACTTTTTCAAAAGTATTAATGGATATCAAGAAGGTATGAAATCTCTTTATTCTCACTTATTTTAAATCAGCTTTGATGAGATGAATTCCTCTACTAGTTTAAACAGTGTTCCCCAAAATTCATGTCTACCCAGAATCTCAGACTATACCGTTATTTAGAAATAAGGTCTTTGCAGTTATAATCAAATTAAAATGAGATGGTCCCTAATCTAATGGCTGGTGTCTCTACAAGAATACAGAAATTTAAATTTGGACAAAGAGATACAGAGAGGAAAAGGCGATGTGAAGACAGAGGCATACCAGTTACATTGGCACAAGCCAAGAATCCCCCAGGAACACCAGAAGCTAGGAAGAGGCAAGGAAGTCTTCTTCCCTAGAGCCTGCAGAGGGAGCATGGCCCTACTGACACCTTGATTTCATACTCTTTGCCTAGAGAACTGTAAGAGAATAAATTTCTGTTGTTTTAAGCCACCCAGATTGTGGTACTTTGTTATGGTAGCCCCAGGAAACTAATATAATTGCATAAAATAAAATGCAGCAGTTATAAGTGCAATGAATTTTGACAAATATATGCACCATATAACCATAACACTCAAGATATAAAATATTAGAGCCTAAAGAGTTCCCCTTTGCCCCTTCCCAGTCTATATCCCCTCTCCGCTTCTGCCAACACACACATACCCAGCTCCAAACAACTCTTGGCTGTGTTCTGTCATTAGGTCTATTGTAGAATTTCACATAAGTGGAATCACACAGTATGTGCTTGTTTGTGTCTAGCTTCTTTCATTCAAAATGATTTGAGATGCATCCTTGTTGATGTGTATGTCAGCAGTCTGTTCCTTTTTTATTGCTGAATAATACTATGATATATTATCAAAATACATCATTAAAAATGCACATTTTTGAGGTTGGCCACAGTGGCTCACATCTGTAATCCCAGCACTTTGGGAGGCTGAGGTGGGTAGATCACCCGAGGTCAGGAGTTTGAGACCAGGCTGGCCAACATGGCAAAAATCCGCCTCTACTAAAAATACAAAAATTAGCTGGGTGGTGGTGCGTGCCTGTAGTCCTAGCTACTTGGGAGGCTGAGGCAGGAGAATCGCTTGAACCCGGGAGACGGAGGTTGCAGTGAGCTGTGATCATGCCACTGCACTCCAGCCTGAGCAACAGAGCGAGACTCCATCTCAAAACAAACACACAATTATTTTTGTTGTTATCCTTTCACCTGTTGATGGACATTTAAACTCTTTCCAGTCTGGGCTTTTATGAATAAAGCTGCTATAAAAATTTGAACACAAATTTTTAAATGGACATATGTTTTCATTTCTCATGGGAAATAAGTAGGAACACAGAATCATGCAGGTGACATGATAAACATATGTTTAACCTTAGAAGAAACGACTAAACTGTTTCCCAATGATTGCACCATTTTGTGCTCCCACTAGCAGTGTACAAGAGTTCCAGTTGATCAACATCCTAATAATTGATGTCATCAGCCTCCTTCATTTTAGCCATTCTATGGGGAATGTAATGGTATTGCATTGTAGTTATAATTTTCATTCCTTAGTCGTTAAATCTTTTATGTGACATTTGTATATCTTCTTTTGTGAGATTCCTATTCAATCTTTGACTCATTTACTTAACTGGGTGGTTTGTTATTTTTTTATTAAGCTGTGAGAGTTCTTTATAAATTCTGGATACAAGCACTTTTTCAGATATAGTGAAATAATTGTCCCAATCTGTGGTTTGAATTTTCATTTATTATTTGTGTATTTTAAGGATGAAATTTTTTATTTTGATAAGTTTATCAATGATTTTCATTATTGTTTATGAATTTTGTGCCCTAAAAAAATTTCTTCTCCAATGCCACAATCATTTTTGACTATGTTTTCTTCTAGAAGTTTTATAGTGTTTGCATCTATGTTTAGTTCTATGCTCCATTTAAGGTTAATTTTTATGTGTAATGTTAGTTATGGCCATGGTTCACTTTTTTCCCATATGAATAGCCAATTCTTACAGCACCATTTGTTAAAAAGATATATTCTCCTTCCTAAATCACCTGTGTACCTTTATTAAAAATAAGTCTACCATGTATGTGTGAGTTGATTTCGATTTCTGGATTCTATTCTGTTTCAGAGTAGATATTAGAATATCTTTTTTAAAAAAATAATTGGTCTTGACAATGTAAATGTAAAAATGATCCTACTTTATTTCTATGCTAATCGATTCTACAAATATTTAAGAACAACCTTATTTCAAGGCATTGAATCAGACTCTGTGAATAATGCAAAATTGATTAATATGATATCACAAGTCTCAAGAACTATACAATTTTAGGACAAGGTCAAAAATCCATGCTCTAGACGGTTACATTTGGATTGTGGAGAGGTAGAAATGTGTTCGTGATGCTCTGAAATTTTATTCAAATTTTGGTATTATGTATGCCTTTGTGATTTTTTTTATAGAGGAATTGAAGGACCTGTCCCTAAAAGAACAACTGCTTCCAGAAAAATAAGAAGAAAATGTTGCTGTCACCTCTCTCAACATGCATAGTGGCAGAATTAGTATTACAATTACAAATGGTAGAAAACCAGTTAGTTGATGTGATTTCTGAAAGCAAACATTGGCACACTGACTAAAATTCTTTTTTGCTGTTTTATAGAATTTAATCAAAATAGTTTGCACTTATAGACAGGCAATCAGATTTAATTTTTTAAAGAAACTGTATAGCTAAGTTTGTACACATTCATGTACACACTCATCTGTCTTCTTTGTGGCTCATGACAGGTATTGTCTCTGAGCTAATCTTCCCTTGACATATTTCTGAAACATAAAACGGAACCAGCCTAAATTTTCCTGTCAAAAACAAATCCACAATGTGGATATTTAATAGATGTTGAGAGAAAATTAGCAGTGACAAGTTTAATGCTATTTACTTAGGAAATTAAGTTGAGATACTCAGTGAAAGTGCAGTTAGCAGAAAGCACAGAAGCTATAGGGCAAGATAGCAATTTCTCTTCCATTGCATGGTAGTGTAGCTCAAAGCACAATATTATTATAGACTTCATGTCCCCAGAACACATATGAATACAATGAACACTCAGGTACTTCTGGAAGTATCTGTACACATTCACTGGTTTGGAAGGAAAAAGAAAGTTTAATTAATCAGAAAAAAATTCACGTGGCTCTTGCAGCCTCAATCCTTTCCTGATGTTAAAAATCATCTAGTTAAAAATGTTTCTCTCCATATCCTTCACCCACTTTTTGATGGGGTTGTTCGTTTTTTCTTGTAAATTTGTTTGAGTTCATTGTAGATTCTGGATATTAGCCCTTTGTCAGATGAGTAGGTTGCAAAAATTTTCTCCCATTTTGTAGGTTGCCTGTTCATTCTGATGGTAGTTTCTTTTGCTGTGCAGAAGCTCTTTAGTTTAATTAGATCCCATTTGTCAATTTTGGCTTTTATTGCCATTGCTTTTGGTGTTTTAGACATAAGAAGACATTTATGCAGCCAAAAAACACATGAAAAAATGCTCATCATCACTGGCCATCAGATAAATGCAAATCAAAACCACAATGAGGTACCATCTCACAGCAGTTAGAATGGCGATCATTAAAAAGTCAGAAAACAACAGGTGCTGGAGAGGATGTGGAGAAATAGGAACACTTTTACACTGTTGGTGGGACTGTAAACTAGTTCAACCACTGTGGAAGGCAGTGTGGCGATTCCTCAGGGATCTAGAACTAGAAATACCATTTGACCCAGCCATCCTATTACTGACTATATACCCAAAGGATTATAAATCATGCTGCTATAAAGACACATGCACACGTATGTTTATTGTGGCACTATTCACAATAGCAAAGACTTGGAACCAACCCAAATGTCCAACAATGATAGAATGGATTAAGAAAATGTGGCACATATACACCATGGAATACTATGCAGCCATAAAAAATGAAGAGTTCATGTCCTTTGTAGGGACATGGATGAAACTGGAAACCATCATTCTCAGCAAACTATCACAAGGACAAAAAACCAAACACCGCATGTTCTCACTCATAGGTGGGAATTGAACAATGAGAACACATGGACACAGGAAGGGGAACATCACACTCTGGGGACTGTTGTGGGGTGGGGGGAGTGAGGAGGGATAGCATTAGGAGATATGCCTAATGCTAAATGACGAGTTAATGGGTGCAGCACACTAACATGGCACATGTATACATATGTAACAAACCTACACATTGTGCCCATGTACCCTAAAACTTAAAGTATAACAATAATAATAAAAAAAAAAAAAGAAAAAAAATGTTTCTCTCCATGTCCTTCAGATGAGGCACTGTTTCAGATCCCTGCCAACTTGTATTAAACAGTGCCATCCAGCTTTGTGTTTTCCTGCCTGTTAAGCTGGGCTACGCCCTCTACCCTATTGTGTGTAAATGATTTTCATCTGTTCACAATATATAGCATTAATATAATTTGAGTGTCTCTGGCCATGGAGAAGGCCCTAGGCCATGCCTTTCAAATTGAGATATCCTTCCTTGACTATAGCTGGATTCTCAGAGATTATAAGAAAGAGAATGTGTCTTCTGAGAATCAATGTTACCTAATTTATGGGGATGTTTTCTCATTACTCTTTTCTAATAACATTCTCTTTCTGCCTCTGCCCTTCTCTCTACCATGTGATGTAATGTGATATGAACACTCCTATTTTGGAGTGGCAAGAGGACAGGATTTGGAAACAGATTTACAAAAAATTGGGCTGAAATAAGAGAGTTCTTTTGTACTAAGTCTTTTGAAACTATTAATGCAGACTTTTGAGATGGGATGGGCGTGAGCTGTCTGTCACACTATAAACCTCTCATGTGGTTCGTGGTTCTTGGTTTCATGAGTCTAATGACAATAACCCAAAATAACAACCATGAATTGGACTGTGATGTCTTTATGTAGTCCCATGGCTCCAGGGGCCATTACAACCATAAATCCTAATACTACTGAGCAAAATTCATCAAAATATCTGTCCAATGGTCATTTCTGAATGCAGTCCGACACTTTATTTCTGTCTAGATATCTAAGATTTTGTGAGAAAAAAAAACCCCACCACATATGACCTAAGCATATTCTATATATATAGAAAAACTTCACTGATGAGGACCACTTGGAGAGAACAATCATGATTAGTATGGAACCAAAGCCGTTATGTGATATGCTTAAAGAGTGCAGGTTAATGACTTTTCAGTAAATATAGAAACTTGAAGAAGGCTAACAAATCATTATCAAGCAAAGTTCTTTGATCAGCTTTAATGAATAGATAATAAGTAGATCTCTTTCAAAGGAGCACAGCAATTTTTTATATGTTAATGGTACTTCTAAAGTGCTTTAAATCAACCTGTCCTACAACATGGGCTAAACATTTGCCCTATGATCCTAATTGTATAATTAATTTGCTTAGACATCATGATGTTAAATATATGTAAATATAAAAGTTTTGTATTATTTAAATTAAGCCCTCCATACCCCCAAGAATTCTAAATCTCAAACCAGAGTAAGAATTAAAGAGGTTCATGGTGACCCTGACTGTTTTTGATATTTCCCTATGAGTTGTATCGAGTCCTTTTCTAAAGGACAGAATTTCTGGAGGCAGTTATCTACCTGAAAAAGTTGCCTTAAGATTTCATCTTTTGAAAATCACCATTCCCTTGTTATCTACAGTTGTGTATA
This sequence comes from Pongo pygmaeus, assembly GCF_028885625.2. Taxonomy (NCBI): domain Eukaryota; kingdom Metazoa; phylum Chordata; class Mammalia; order Primates; family Hominidae; genus Pongo; species Pongo pygmaeus. Next base: position 68,440,761 of record NC_072390.2, read on the forward strand.
TTTTCAAATAATAAATTAACTTGATAGATGAAATGGTAGAGAAGAATTTATGTTTGGAAACAAAGAGATACAAGCTGAACTAGCAGCTCAAAAGTGAAGAAGCTATGTGATCTTAAGACAGGTATTTAACTTCTTTAACTCTTATTTTCCTTATCTATAAAATGAAAAATAAAACTATGCAAGAATGTTTGTAAAGGATAAGAAGAGATTAATTGTAAAGCTCCTAGCAGGATTAGTGGCAAATAATAGGCACTCAGTAATGGTAACTAATACTTTTTTGAGATTGTTAGTTTCACTGTTGTAATATGGAATGAAAAGAATGAGAAAAAACAAAAACAAAGAAAAAAGGAATTTGATGCCACTTCCAGACATGCAGAGGCACTGGACATTTATAACATGTAATACAAATATTTGTTCTAAACTAGGAAATAAGTGACATGGAGTATACAGGTTGTCAAACCATTAACACAAACGAATATAAAAATTTTACATTTTCAGCCTTTAGAAAAATACACATAAAAGAAATAGACGATAGACTACTATAGAGTTACCAGACCTGAACAATATTCAATATATCAGTCAGTCAGATTTTAGAAGATAACAAGCATAGCTTGTTGTCATAGCTTGTTGTCATCTTTATCTGCTGATCCAAATAACACACACAAAATCGCATCCATTGGCTATGTGAATGTCTGAAATGGATAGAATCCATTACCACCAGGGAGAAATGCCATCATTTTTAAATATAGTATAATATCCCCTTTTGACCAATAAAATACTAACCCATGATAAACTTATTAGAAAACCACCATTTTAAATTCAGATGGAAGCATTAACACATGCTATTTATTATGAGTTAGTTTACTCTCCCGTCATTTATGTGTTTAAATATGATATAATAGAAAATACTTTCATTAATCCCGGTTGACATCCTCCAATAAAATTTCTAAGGTCTGTGAAACACAGAAAGAGAAGTAGTAGTTCAGAACTCATGCTCAAGTTTGCCACTGAATCATCATTTAGAGACAATGTCAATGAAATAAAACATTTGTGCGTGATAACAGTCACCTGTTGTTAGAGTAATGCTAAGATGAAAAAGAGAGGTTTGTTTTTTTTTTTCAACTCACAGCAAAACGGAAATGTTTATTCTCAAATTGGAGATTATGCTTCTTTGAGAATGTTCTCGCCATCACCCATGCTTCATCTTTTTCATAAATCCCATGATTTGAAAAACAAAAACGGTGTCTCTTTCAACTTGATCTCTTGGAATTGGCATGCGTTTGATTCATGAAGGAATTAACCAGTCACTAATGTTAAAGAAAAATCTGGGGCACAATAAACATTAAGTGTGTATTTGAATAAACAACAATTAATTAATTGGAGAATTATGAACAATGAACCAAACTTAAAGAGGTTTATTTTTTCGATAACAAAACAGCGTGGTACTGCTGTTGGACACACAGACCAATGGAACAGAATAGAGAGACCTGAAAAAAAGTTTGCACACCTACAACCATCTGATCTTCAACAAAGTTGATAAAATAAGCAATGAGGAAAAGATTCCTTACTCAATAAATGATGCTGGGAATTGACTCAAGATTGATTAAAGACTTAAATGTAAGATCTCAAACTATAAAAATCCTATAAGAAAACCTAGGAAATACCCATCTTGATACTGGCCTTCACTAAGTCCTCAAAAGCAATTGAGATAAACACAAAAATTGACAAGTGGAACCCATTTAAACTAAAGAGTTTCCGCACAACAAAAGAAACTATCAACAGAGTAAACAGACAACCTACAGAATGGGAGAAAATATTTATAAACTATGCATCCAATGAAGGTTTAGTACTTAGAATCTATAAGGAAGTTAACAAATTAACAAGCAAAAAAAAACCAAACAACTCTTAAAAAATGAGCAAAGGGCATGAACAGACACTTCTCAAAAGACATACAAGTGGCCAAGAAACATATGAAAAAATGCTCAACACCACTAATCATCAGAGAAATGCAAATGAAAACTACAATGAGATGCCATCTCACCAATCAGAATAGCTTTGTTAAGAAGTAAAAAAATAACATGTTGGCAAGGCTGCAGAGAAAAAGAAACACTTATACACTGTTAGTGGTAATGTAAATTAGTTCAGCCTCTGTGGAGAGACATTTGGAGATTTCTCAAGAAACTGAAGAGTTGAACTACCATTTGACCCAGCAACCCCCTTGCTGGGTAAATACCCAAAGGAAAATTAATTGTTCTACCAAAAGACACATGCAACTGTATGTTCATCATTGGGCTATTCACAGTAACAAAAACGTGGAATCAACCCAGGTGTGCCCATCAACAGTGATATGGATAAAGAAAATGTGGCACATATAAATCATGGAATACTATGCAGCCATAAAAAAGAAAGAAATCATGCCCTTTGCAGCAACATGGATGAAGCTGGAGGCCATTATCCTAAGTGAACTAACATGGGAGAAGAAAACCAAAGACTGTATGTTCTCACTCATAAGTGAGAGCTAAACATTTGGTAGATGTGGATATAAACATGGGAACAATAGATACTGGGGACTACTAGATGGGGAAAAGAGGGCGGGAGGCAAGGGCTGAAAAAGCACTTATTGGATACTATGCTTATTACTTAATGGTTTCATTTGTACTCTAAACCTTAGCATCACACAATATACCTTTGTAAAAAACCTGCAAATGTACTCTTGATTCTAAAATAATGGCTTTAAAAAAAAAGAAAAATACAGAAACAAAACAAGGAATTATTTGATTGCTTTGCCTCGTTTTAGGTACCTTGTTGAAAAGCCCCAGATCACATAATTGTATGTTGTTTGACTGCTTACGATTGGCTGGGACTAAGTTTTATTTCTGTCTAACTCAAGCATTACCAGAAATGACCCAAGTTAAGTTTCACGCATGTTTGCAACTTAAACAAGTTTGAGGTCACTTATGAGGCCTAACTGGTTTTGTCTGCTCAAGGATTCTTCAGGCCTGGTCTCCATTTTAATTTACTTCAACACTAAGAAACATGAGATTACACCTGAGATTCACTTTGTGTGTTAGTGCACTATCTAGACATCTGTGATTTTCTTTTTTGATGTACTAACCAGGCTAAACTACAGTTCTCAATCATTCAACCAAGCATTAATCTAGGTGTTGCTATGAAGGTAGTTTGTAGGTGTAATTAAAGTCTATAAACAGTTGAACTTTAAGTAAGCGTAGGGCTGATAAAGGCAGTTCAAAGGTTTTAAATCAGAGGTGAGACTTCCCTGAAGAGAAGAAAATTCTGCCTGTGGACAGCAGCTTCAGTCCCTGCCTGAGAATTCCAGCTCGCTCTTCCTGATGTTCTGACCTACAGATTTCCAACTTGCCTGGCCAGCCCCTACAATAATACAAGCCATTTACTTGTAACAAATCTCTTAATATATATCTTCTATTGATTCTGTTCCTCTGGCTGAACGCTGACTGATACAACATCCTTTTTGAAAATCCACATTTAAATATCCAACTTAAGGTTGGTCCAGTTCTTCAACACCATTGCACTGCATAAGGCCTGCACTTTATAAAAACCAACCATTTAGCATGTATTGAAAAAAATCTTAGATATGATTGATTAGCTGCAATATGTTAAATAGGTGTTTATGAAATATATTCCCAAGTTTCGCATACTAATATGTTCCTCTAAATATGGGAAAATATGGCCTCATGAAGATTAATGAAGCCTCTTTTTGTTACCAAAGATGAGGCCAGCTAATGCTTCTGGAGGCATCAACATGATATATAAACCTTTTAACTACAGGGTTGTCATGATTTGACCAAAATATCAACCTGTGATCTCAGATTCAGTTATTCAATGCCCTTTGATAGTCTGAGTATATCAGTTAATAAGTGTGCAGTATAGTTTATAACTGTAAACTAAGAAAAAATCAGCTTAGCAATAGACATTGGCATTCTAGCCTTCTATAGCAAGGTCACTTCTAATATTTACAAATAATTCTAATTTATTTAATTATCAGGTAGATAGCAGAAGGTAAGAGTAATCATTAAACAACAAAGCAGTTGTTAATTTTTCATCGCTAAATTACCATGGCAGATTTTCTTTCTGTTTTCCTTTTGACTGCAGCAAGACAAATCTCCATGGAAATGAGAATGTGTTGTAATGCTTCTCTGAGATAAAACTCACTCATTCGCTTTGAAATCATCTCTGGATCCAGATTGTCCCTTTAATACTGCTGATCTATGCTATGTAAACAGGTGTACTTTCCTTCATGTGTACAGTTTTCACTCCTCCTATAGAATTTGATAAGTGGGCTTTTTCACTGCCATTTTTTTTTCTTTTACTTGAATCTTCAGAACTTGGCTTGTTAGAATTTTGCACCTTGTATTAGTCTGTTTTCACGCTGCTGATAAAGACATACCTGAGACTGGGTAATTTATAAAGGAAAAGAGTTGAACTACCATTTGACCCATGTGAGTCTTAATGGACCCACTGTTCCACATAGCTGGAGAGGCCTCACAATCATGGTGGAAGGTGAAAAGCGTATCTTACATGGTGGCAGACAAGAGAGAATAAGAGCCAAGCAAAAGGGGAAACCCCTTATAAAATCATCAGATCTCATGAAACTTATTTACTACCATGAGAACAGTATAGGGGGAAACCACCCTCATGATTCAATAATCTCCCATCGGGGCCCTCCCTCAACACATGGGAATTATGGAAGCTACAATTCTAGATGAGATTTGGGTGGGGACAGAGCCAAACTCTACCATATCTGAAGCTCCTTGAAAGTTAGCATATGTTCAGAACCTTAAAGGAATTTGATAAAGTTGGAGTAGCCCATTTAGGTTTGAAAAAATAAAAAATAATAAGAGCAAAAGAACTAGGGAGAATATGCCCATAGCCTTCCTACCTCATAAGTATTTCTTGTTGTTGAAGGCAAACACCAGCTAAACTCTGAAGCAAGGAGGAATAACCAGAAAATTAGATTCCTAATACCATTTCTCCCATCAAGTCTAATTATATGTCAATTCAAATATAAGGCATATTTTAATTGATCTTTAGATTCCATAAGGAAATTAAAGCATATTTACTTTTAATAAGTAATTATAATTTTCTCATATTAACATTCATTGCAAAGACCAAGGCTTAGCCCACATTGTTGGAATTAATAGGGGATATACAGGAAAAGAGCTTCTTAAACTACTATATACCTTTGTTAGGAAATATTGGGTTGCAAGCAAAAGAGACATACTTAAACCATCTTACATAAAAGGGAGACTTCATTTTAAGAATATTCAAGTTCATTGTGGTCCCAGGTACATCATGGAACCCAGAACCGGAAAAAGCAGAAGCACAGCCAATCCCTGTCTCCACTTTCTCTGAAACAGATGGAATTATCACTCTGCCTCACTCTACATGTCTTCTTCATGATTTTCTTCTTCTGCAAAGCAATTTCCCTGGGTCTATGTTCACATGATTATCAATACCTTGCTTATGTGATCCTTCAGTTTAAAATATCGATGGACTAACCAGTGTTTTTGAATCCCAATTTTAAATTGCTTGGTAAATAAACAATTTGATTGGCTAATCTTGGTCTGGGTCTACCACTACTTTGGTTCAACTCAAATTCTAGTTTTGCCTAGAAAGGTGGAGTCTTTGGCCACCTTCCTACATAGCAGGGGTCATGACACAAGACTTTCCAAAAACAAAGGAGAAATAAATGGAAGCTGGGTGGGTGGACACACCACCCTATCCAATAGAAGTGTGAATAGAATCCTAATCCATAAACTTAAGAAACTCTATGTCTTTTCTGAATTTTCACTCCTGACTTTCTGAAAAATGTTTAATTTTCACCTATTGATTCAGTAGAATGATAAATAGTATTCACTTCTACTCTCAAAATTCTCCCCATTTGAATGATAAATGTAGATGTAGCAGGTATGCACTTGAATCAAATTTCTCTTTATTTCAAGGTGGTGGTGTTGATAGAGTGGTTCAGTTGACTAATGTATGACATGACACCCTTCCGATGCAGCCATATTTAAATATACTTAAATCTGTATGGGAACCGATCTAGCAGCGGTGAACTAAAAATTAGTAGAGTTACAACTAATGGCACTGAGAAAGACATGAGAGTTACAGAAATAAGGGATTTCAGGGGAGAAACAGATTCAAACTATTAGAAGAGTGGGGAAAGACTCTTACTGTGAAAAGCTCTGTTGACGTTAAGGTCTGCTGGCTTTTTCTGAGCCCAGGACTCTCTGCAGAGACTTTTGGAGGAAGTGGTAAAGCAGCTGGTGAAAATCATAAGCTTGGAGCAATCTCCACTGAGTGAAGAAAAATGTTTTAAATGCATTTGCTTCACCTGATCCATTTGCTTCTACAATGGTCTCTATAATGAGATTTTCTTACGATTTCATAGAGATGGTCAACTCCCCCATTGCACAGGACTCAGGAAGTCTTTCTAGCATTTTTCCTAATTAGAGAACATACTGCCACCAACTGAATTGTTCATACTGATGGGGTCAACTACTCCTTTCACCTAATGCAACCTTTCCCTAGAAAGGTATTAAGTCATCATCAATAACAATGAAATCACCATATTCAGTAGCAAATGTTAAAGTGAATAATTTGGGTACAATTTACTTTTAATACAGGCAAATAAAAAATTTGCACAAGTTCGCTGTGGATTACATTTTTATTTCACTGTAGATATCAAATATAAGGAGTTGTCCTGAATCCCTCTGAGCTGGGTGAGATTTCTATCAGATAAGAAGCCAAATCTTAGTAAGGCTTATGCTTAAAACTATGCAAATAGAAAAGAACTTTCAATAATTAAATCTAATGAATACATGCAATCACTCTGAGAAACAAGCTGCATTTTCAAGTAGATTTGGACAAGAGACTTTGTGGGGACATTAGGATCCATTATCCCAGCACACTTGGGCTTTGAGAAGTCAAGCAGGAACTAGCCCTGTCCAAAGTCCTTCTCAAAACTGCTTTTATATGACCACTTCCTTTATTACTTTTACTTACTCCATTTATTATTTATTTATTAATTTTTGAGTTGGAGTCTCACTCTTGTTGCCCAGGCTGGAGTGCAATGGTGCTATCTTGGTTAAATGCAACCTCTGCCTCCCGGGTCCAAGCAATTCTCCTGCCTCAATCTCCCGAGTAGCTAGGATTACAGGCACATGCCACCATGCCTGGCTAATTTTTGTATTTTTAGTGGAGACGGGGTTTCACCATGTTGTGCAGGCTGGTCTCAAACTCATGACTTCAGGTGATCCACCCGATTCGGCATCCCAAAGCGATGGGATTACAGGCATGAGCCACCATGCCTGGCCTATTTACTCCATTTTTTAAATGTCTTCTTTAGCCCTCTAAGGAGAAAACAAGGGAACCACAGGTCCATGTCAGAAGCTATGGACTTGCCAAGGCTTTTCTACAATGTACATATGTGAAAAAAATTGCCAGAGCAGAAACATTCTGCATGTCCATTGACGTCAACTCAAACTGTACAAAGTTATCCAAAAATGAAAAATATATTTAAGGGATATATACAATAAATTACAGGTATCTTTTGTAACACCTGAAAGGTAAGTTGCCTCAGGATCAAATAGAATCTAGGATTGAAACACTGCAAAATTCTTTCTACTTTCTGGAAAGGTCAACCTCATACTCTCCTATGGCAAACTGGCTTCCTTAATGTGCTGGAAAATGCAATGGCTGCCAGCTCTCAAACATGACTTCCCACCCATTGTCAGAGAGGGATTGATTTATATTATCTCTAGATGCCCAAGCTCAAACATTCCAAGCATCAGCTATGATTGGTCCTCCGTGTGTCAGGTGCTTATCCTTGCACCATCAACTATAGTCTAATATGGAGGCTATAAGAGCATGGCACCTAGCGTTGTGTTCACCATGGTTGCATTAGAGTTAGGAGGTAAGACACTGGAGTATCTTCCCAAAAAATGCTCTGCTGGTTTCAGAAGGTGGAAGAAGTAGTGAGCAGACAATATTATACAAGTCCCTATAGCACAACAAGATAAAAAAAAAATAAGCTTGGAATACAAGCAACAGTTGGAGAAAAGAAGGAAAAAGAGAAGACCATCAATTCCTGAGTGAAATGTGTGGCAGATTCTGATGCATTCAGTTCCTAACAACATTTGTCTTTGTGGGCTACAACCACTGGCCTAGAAAAGAAAACAAGTATCTCTGGAGTCAGCAGGATGCAAGCTGGAAGAATTGACTAAATCAGCGCTTCTCAAGATCCTCCAGGCCATGGACAACGTCGAAGACAAACACTTCTGGCATCATCCAGCACACACATTCTTCAACTGTTCCTATTAAAATACTCCTCTTGAGCAAATGAACATACATAATTCTTTGAACAAAACATAAACAAAAATGTAATTCAGTGGTTGGGTGCGGTGGCTCATGCCTGTAATCCCAACACTTTGAAAGGCTGAGGCGGGAGGATTGCTTGAGGTCAGGAGATCGAGACCAGCTTGGACAACATGATGAAACCCTAGGTCTACTAAAAATACAAAAATTAGCTTGGCATGGTGGTTCAGGCCTGTAATCCCACCTACTTGGGAGGCTGAGGCATGAGAATCACTTGAACGAGGAAGGTGGAGTTTGCAGTGAGCCAAGATTGAGCCACTGCACTCCAGCCTGGGCCACAGAGCAAGGCTCTGGCTCAGAAAAAAAAAAAAAGAAAAAGGAGAAAAAAATGTAATTCAAACACAAAGTAATTTTTAGACATAAAAATTGATACTAGCCTATATAGATATTAATACTTAAGCCTACAAATGGGAGGTCACCATCCATGATCTCGGGTTTACCCAGGCATTCTATAGTCACGACCAGTCATTTTCAGAACAAATTATTAAGTTTCTCTGTAGTGTGTCCTTACTCCACACACACACACAAACACACACACACACACACACACACACTCTCTCTCTCTCTCACATTACCCACTCCCAGGCAAACTAGATGTTTTGAATTGCTAATGGTGCAATTTAAGGCACTGTAGGTGGTATATTATAAGTTCCTTTCAAATATTGCAGGATGGACCTGTTAATGAGGGATTCTTCACAAGTTAAACGAAGGAATCATTTCTAAAAAGCCCAGAGGAATTCCAGACTTCAAAGCTGCATTTTTCACTCTGTTTATAGTCATTAGTTCCCATGAACAGAAATTTAAAATCATAAGATACCAGAAGATAATGGGGATTTCTAATTTACTAAAGGAAAAATGTCTAGACTCTTTGTGATGTTATACTGCCATATCATGAAAATGAGGTAAAACAAAAACAATCATAAAACATTAAGGTGAAACAAAAGATCACTTAAATTATGGATTTTTAAAGTATGGATCCAGGTTAGCTAAGCTTCCCTTTTAACTACGACTTAGGCTTTTGGGGAGCCCCTGCTGAGAAATAGATGTCTTACTAGATATCTCAGAGTTACAACTAAGGTAGAAAGCATTTTGACATAATTATGCATGTTTGTATTTATAAAGAGGTATTTTTTATTATGCTTATTATTCAGTTTTCTCCTAGAGTAGGTCAGAACACTTTCTCAAGCTGTTTTCTTGATGCAAAAATATCCATTGCACATCCAGAGATACACACACATCATCAGAAAGCAATATCTATGTGGCATCCGGTAATATGGTGTTTTAGTCTGTTTTCTGTTGCTGTAACATAACACCACAAACAGAGCAATTTATTGTTTTGAAAAATTAAGTGTATTTAGTTCATGGCTGTGGAGGCTGAGAAGTCCCAGAGCATGGTGCTGGCATTTAAAGAAGGCCCTCTTGTTGCATCGTAACACAGCAGAGGGGATCATAAGGTGAAAGGGCTCCCTCCTCCTCTTCTTATAAAGCCATCAGTCCCACCATGGGAGCCCCACCTTGATGACCTTATCTAGTCCTAATTACCTCCCAAAGGCCCTACCGCCAAATACTATCAATGTATGAATTTGGGGATTAAGTTTCCAACACATGAGATCTGGGGTATACATTCAAACTATAGCATATGGTGTTATCTGCCAGCTTCAGTCTTTTAGATTTCCTTTAGGATCATTGCAATCATAAGCATAAACCACAGACATCAGAATTCTCTTTGGGCGTTCTTATTATGTCTCTTATACAGAAAAGCAGGTAGATACAGAAAGAGGAATAATTATATATGGCTGCCTCCCTTTTCTCAAAATCACAAGACTTCGTCTCATTAAGTTTGTGGTGAAATTGTTTCCCTGTCAACTGGTAAATGGTTGTAATTACAGCAGAAAACCACCAGGTGGCAAAATGGCAAACTCACATGAATCCAGATAATAAAAGGGTCTTCCTTTCTTTGAGGGCTTCCTTCAAAAACCTTGGCCTGCGATGGCCTGGATTGCAGGGGTCCTATGATGTTGGCTAGTCGGTGTAATTGTCGGGCTTTTCCCTTAATCCATTTATGCCTGAGGTTGCAATTTTTTGAATTTTTGCAATTAGACCTTGGCGATGACCTTGAGCAGTAGGATATAAATAACTCCCTTGTGTTTAGCATTCCAATAAGGGAACACTAGCCATAATAAACCGTTCCAAAAATGTGTTCTAATGGCTCTCAAGCAAGGTCCACTTGCAGTGAAATAAACCAGAGGTTTGAATCATGCCTCGATATGAAATCATTGGAAAGAATATGGCGATGACATCCACAATGCCAGTAAATACGTTAGTATTTGGAGGACTCAAAAGGGTGGATCTGAGAGTGGGGAATGAATATACAAATCTCTAGCCTCTGGAATAGCATTATGTAAAAGCTCTGGAAAAGATGGTTTCTCAAAAATCCCATTTCCGTGTTAAATCATCCTCTCATCTGGGCATTTGACTTCATAACTAATTTAAGTCTCTCTATTTGCAGTTGAAGCCCCTCTCTTTTCCTCCAGTTAACAGGAGGCTTTGAAAATGAAACATCTTTTAAAATTATTCACAAATATTCTGGTGGGACACCAAGCACACCACTTCCATATCAGATGCATTAACTTACTCATATTTTATGCATATAACTTTATATATCCATTATGAGGCAGAAAAATGATTCTGGAGATCTATGTGAATTACCTGTAACTTGAATCACAACCTAAATAATATCACTATTATTCAAGGTTTTTTACTGAATATGTTTTATTTCTGCTTTAAAAGCATATTATATTTGATTTAAATGGAGTAATAAAAAGAGAAGTATTCTGATATAACTCTATAAATCATCAATTTAAAAGAAGATCTTAAGATTTCCTTATTTCCTTAATTTAGCAAGTGATTTCCAAGCTGGTGTATCAAGATTAGTAGTAATATACAAAAATGGTAACATGGGCTAGTGAACCTCTTTCATTATTTGAAAAAGCAGAATAGAAACTGAGCAGTTACCAACAAGAAGCCTCTGTCAGATAAACTAAATTTTTTCTGCTCTGGTATAGAATTATATCAGCTCAATTGAATGTGAAATGATAATGACAATATTAATAATTAATGCTTATAATAACTAATGACAAAGATGATGCTGAGTCATTTAATATTTGCAGTGTTGCCACGAGTCAGGATGTTCTCATATTATACATAATGTAACTGAGGCTAACAAGTCTTTTATTCAGCAATTTGCATATGGTTTTAATGTTTCTAACAACTGAGGTTTACTATTATGAGTATTTTGGGAATAACTATCAGAAGCTCTGATAGTCATTGTGTATAAATTTACATAGATTTTCCAGTTTATCATTGCAAACATAACATTTCAGGGTAGTCATAAATATTGGTACATAAAATACATGAGTAAAATCTGAAAATGAATAGCTAATCCGGAAAAGTTTGGAAACCTCTGTTGTAGGCAGTGAAGACAAAGCCTTCAACGAAAAAGTGTTGATTGGTGAAACGTTTCCCAAATCTTCATACTGATTATTGAGCAGGTTAAAATATATATAGCTCTCCATATTACCTTTCATGCATAACAAGAATGGAAAAACCACAGACCTTCATAATAAGGAGCTCAGAATAGTAAGGATCCAACTCATGTTAGATATCATGGGGGGAGGCAGGGAATGGCTTATCTTTTCATTCTCATTCTCTTCAGCTTTTTCTTTTTTGTTCTGATTTTAAAGATGTTTTCATCAACTCATCTTCCACATATTCTTTTTAAAGGTTTTCTGCTAGGATCTTTCAAACTCTGAAATATCTTCTCAGTTTGTGAATGTTCATTTTTTACAGTATTTTGATTTTATAAGCACTGTATATGCTCTTTTTGCCTTCTAAGATATAGATATACATTTTGTTGAAATTTTCTTCTGTTTGCTGCACTTCCTTGATTATTAATGATTTGAGGCCTTTTTATATTTATTGGTCATTTTAAGATCTCTTTTGTGAAGTATTTTTTCAAGTCTAATGTCCATACTTCTACTAAGTTAAAAGGACTTAGGAATTACATCTCCTTTTTGCCGTTCTCTAGAATAGTATGCATGAATTTGATGCTAATGATGAAGCCACTTTATGCTTAGTTTTTAAATTGCAGATTCAATTTACTTAATAACTACAAGACCATATAAACTTTGATTTTTTACAGTTTCAGTTTTGGTAAGATATGCTTTTTTATTTTCCCATTTATTCTAAACTTTCATATTTATTTACAACATTTTACCATTTTTTGGTGTCTATAAGATTGTTAGTAGCTTTTCATCTTTTTCATTAGTGCTATTTTTAGTGCTTTTCTCCTTTTTTCCTGTTACTAGGGGTTTATGGGTGTTGTCATTTTTTTCCCCAAGAATTAACTTTCAGTTTAGTTTATGTTAGCTTTATTTTCTATGTTACTATCTGCTCTTATTTATTCTATTTTCTGTCTTCTATTTTCTATCAGTTTTATTTTTCCTAAGTTCTTGAGATTATAGTCAGCATTCTGTCTTTACCAATTTCAAAGGGTTTAAATAATATAGAATATATTTTTAAACATAGTAAAATGCAGGTGAAATAACAAAAAGATACATTTTAAAGCTCCCTAAGTTTGGAAATGAAGAAGTTTATTTCTAGATAATTCATGGATAAAGGATGACACAACAATAGAAATTAGAAAATATTTGGCACTAAATTATAAGAAACATAGCATTTATTGAGACTTGTGGGATGTAGCAAAAGCCAAACTTATGCATAATGGGTAACACAAATGTAGATTTTTAAAAACTGGAAATAAATGACATTTTTTGATGTTCAAAGAATATATTCTATATGATTTTAATTGGTAGAGACAGACAACATGGGCCAGCATATGTTTATTTTTGGTAAATGGTTCTTATGTACCTAAAGTGAACACACATTCTGCATGCTATTGTGTGCAGCATTCTATATATGTCAGCTGAACCATTTGTTAATAATGCCCAAATTCATATTCTTAGGAATTATTTGACCTACTTCTTCTATCATGTGCTGAGGTGGGTTAAAATTCCCCACTATGTCTCCATTTACTTGGTTTTGGGGGTTTTTTTAAGTGGTGTTTTATACTTTCCTGGTGAAATAAACTATTTACCATTACAAAATATCTCTCTGTACATTAAAAAATTTACCTTCAAGTCTTTTTTTCTAATACCAATATAGATAGACCTTTCCTGGGGCTAGTGTTACTTTTTATTTTCGGCATAGTCTTTTGTGTGTGTGTGCTTACTATCAATTTCTCTGTTTGTTTGCATTTAAAGTGTGGCTTTTAGAGTCAAAATATAGTTGGTCTTTTTAACTTTTTAATATTATCTAACACTCAAACCTTTACTTGGGGTGTTTTTTCTATTTACATGCAATGTAGTCTTGTCAAATATATTTAGGATTAAGATTTTCCCCTCACTATTTACTTCTTATTTTCTTGACTATTCTATGATTCTTTGCTTCCTCTTTTTGTTTGCTGTCTTTTGGATTAGTTTTTTGTTTCTTTGTTCTATTTCATTTTTTCTACTTCATTAATTTGGTAGTTACGTTTTTTAAGCTATTATTTTAGTGTTTACTCTAGATTTTGCTAAATGCATTTTTGATGTATCAAGTCTAACATAAATTAGTACTTTTATCACTTACCAAATAATGTAGAGGTGTTACAACATTTAGCTCCAAATACCCTATCCTAAGTTATATGCTATTGCTGCAGTATATTTTAATTCTAAACACATTTTAAGCCCATAAAATATTATGATTTATAGCATCAATGTTCACTTATTGATACTTATTTGCTATCTCTATTGTTCATTTTTCTCACTTCTGTTTATTAGCTTCAAATTTCCTTTTGAACAGGTTTACCAATGAAAAAATCTCTCACTTTTTGTTTTTCCTAATAATGCTGCATTTCATTTTTACTTTAGCTTCAATTCATCTCCATCCCTGATTGGATTAATTTGACTGGTCTTTACTAATAGGCTAACTTAGCCTTCTCAAAGCATACATATATTCTACCAGGATGATAATATGATCTTTCATAGCCTCCTATTAATACTATAGTTTCTTACATATAAAATATTCTGAACTATGGGAAGAGACAGGATCAAATGGAACAAAACTAAGAGAAACATCTGACAATAGAGACAGACCCACAGGGGATAACAATGAAGTAATAAGAAACCAGTTTTAAAATATGTTCAAGAAAATAAACAAGTGGAAGAAAATAAATTGCAGATTGAGAATGTTAGGCTGAGAATTGGAAGTTATAAAGAACTGATAAAATTCTAGAGCGGAAAAATAAATTGAGAACTCAAAGACTAGATTTAACAAGAGAGCAGACACTCCTGATGAAATGAATTAAACTCAGAAAGGCATGTGATGAACAATAGAAAAAGGTACATAGGAAACACAAGACATGGTAAAATCATCTAAAACCTGGGTAATTAGAGCCCCAGAAGAACATAAGAGGGGAGTAAAATGGAAAAGTGATATTCGAACAGATAATTACTCAAGTTTTCCCAAACCAACAAAATTGCACCAAACCATGGATTTAAGAATCACTACATAATCCAAATAGTTTTAAAGCAAAACCGAAACAAGAAACCTAAGAACGAATAGTTGGATTATTAAAACCCCAAGCAAAACCAAAACAGAAACCTAAAAATGTTGTAGAAAAATTACAGAAATTCAATGCAGAGGAAATCTAAGTGCAGCTAGAGGGGGAAAAAAAGAAAAAGTGATAGCAATAAGACTAACAGCTACTTCTCAACAGAAACAATGTAACCTTGAAGACGATATAAGCATATTTGTAAAAAGTGCTCCAAAAATATCACTCTTGACCTAAAATGTAATACCAAGTAAATATTGTATTCTAACAAAGGGGTCAGAAAAATGTGATTCACAGGCAAAATCCAGGGTGTTATCTGTTTTTGTAAGCAAAGTTTTTTGGGGGCAACAAGCCTAATTATGCTCATTCATTTACCTATTACATGTGAATGCTTTCATGCACTACAGTAGTTGGAATATTTTGACCCCAAAAGCCTAAAAGATTTACTATTTGGCTCTTTCAGGATATTTTATATGTAAGAAACTATAGTATTAATAGGAGGCTATGAAAGATCATATTATCATCCTGGTAGAATATATGTATGCTTTGAGAAGGCTAGGTTAGCCTATTAGTAAAGACCAGTCAAATTAATCCAATCAGGGATGGAGATGAATTGAAGCTAGGTCTTAATCTTGTCAAGGACCGGTCTATTTCTAGATTACTTTAGTTTTTATTTATTTATTTTTTTTTTTGAGATAGAGGAGTCTCAGTCAGTCACCCAGGCTAGGGTGCAATGGCGTGATCTCGGCTCACTGCAACCTCCGCCTCCAGGGTTCAAGCTATTCTCCTGCTTCAGCCTCCTGAGTAGCTGGGATTACAGGTGCACACCACCACACCTGGCTAATTTTTGTATTTTTAGTAGAGATGGGGTTTCACCATGTTGGTCAGGCTGGTCTTGAACTCAAGACCTCATGATCTGCCTGCCTCTGCCTCCCAAAGTGCTGGGATTACAGACATGAGCCACTGCTCCCAGCCTACTCTTATTTCTAAAGAACAACCCTTTAGGGCCCCAATCCAAAGCCGCTGACATCTTCTTTGTGGGCCTCTAGCACTAAATTTTGTCCCCTTAGTGCTATGAGTATATTGAAAGCTCACCTCATTCATAACTGACAAATGTTTCTGGAGAAGAGGTCAGGGAATTATGGCCCATTCATCAAATCTGTTTTTATCCATAAAATTTAACTGAAACACAGCCATATCCATTTATGTAATATTGTCTACGGCTACTTTGGGTACTACAATGGCAGAGTTGATCAGTTGTGCCAGTGACCAAATGGCCTACAAAATCAGAAACAATTACTATCTAGCCTTCTACAAAATAGAATCTCTGTGAGGAAATAGGTCCAGAAGTCCTGAAAATGTTCCTGGATTGGATTTAGACCTCATAATCATTTACCTTAGCAGCTCTCTGATGCATTCAAACATAATTTCTAAAAGTTCTGCCTGCCTTTCTTAGGTGTTCTCAACGAGAGACTTATTCCAAAATACGTAGTACACCATTACTGGAAAGAGAACACCTGTGAGTCTGTGTTTGAGTCATTACAATCCTCAAGGCAAACTCTGCATACGTGAATATAAACAAGGATCTGTTTGACCAATGAACTTCCCAGAAATATTGGCTAGCTGAGTTCTTTTATTAGTAAATTCTCAAATTCTCACTGTCCAGAGATAGTTTCTTTTTGACTTTTTAGTTTTTCCAGAGAGTCATCCCCTTTGCCCTGTTCAGGAGCTGAGCTGGGGAAAACTGGGGAGGTGAGGCATTCTAAAAGCCCCTGTATCACTGTTGAATTGTTGTCTTGATTTCAATATTATGCTTCATGTCTGCCTTCAGGTGCTCATGTCCCCAAATCTAGAACCCACAAGATACACTGTCTGTGTAGAGAAAACTTCTATTTCTGTTAATACAGGAAGCGGTTAATTGTGTTGCTTGAGATGAAGACACAAGAGGACTTAATTGCTTTTTGCTGAGACTTAGAACCTCTTATTTTTAATACTATTCTGTGCTCCCATGTTCAAAGGTTTCTGCCGTGTTAAACTCCTAAGTGTTTCTGGGGTTTCATGTGCAGTTAAATGTGAACTTTCTTCCCTCTTTCAAGTCAGTTGCCTTGCCACTTGTCCGTTTGCATTTCCAATATCAAAAATTGTAATTGGAATCTTTATCTAGTACTGCCACTTTCCCTGTTCTTTAGCTCCTTTTAGATTTATGCCTGTTTTATTTTTATTACTATTTTAGTGAGTTTCTTGATTAAGCAGACATAAAAACGTATGTTCACTTAATCATGTTTAACTGGAAATTCCTAATTCTTTACTATGAAGGTCACATGCCTTAAAATACACCATTATAATTCCATTAGGCATAAACTGTTCATTGTTTTTGTAATGGAAATAGCAATAAAGCAAACTATACTACTCTACAGCCATAATAATAAATGCATGTAAAAAACAGCTTAAGACATCTTTTAAAAAATTAGTTAAGAAGGGTATTCAAGCATTCATAATAAAATGACTCCCCCCATATTTTGTTTCTTTAACATGGAGTATTAAGTTTCTATCGCTGTACAACAAATTACTACCAAGTTAGCCACTTAAAACCACAGTTTATTATCTCACAGTCTCTGTGAGTCAGGCATCTGGGCATGGCTTGGCTGTTTCCTCTGCCTAAGAATCTCATGGGGCTGCAATCCAGGTCTCAGCAGAGGCTCAAATGGAGAAGTAGCCACTTCCAAACCCCTCTGGGTTTTTGGTAAAATTCATTTATTTGAGGCTACAAGTCTGAGGGCTATAGTTTCTTGCTGGAGGTCGCTCTCAGCTTATACAGGCTCCTATAGTTCTTTACTATATGGGCTTCTCTAGCATGGCTACTTACTTCATGTTGGCTTGCTTCTGCAAAACCAATGAGAGGAAATTGTTCTAGTGGGTCTTCAAGCAAGATAGAATCTTATGTAATAAAAATCATGGGAGGGGCAGCCCATCACCTTTCATATTCTACTGTTTAAAAGCAAGTCACAGGGGCTGGGACTACACAACGGCATGAACACTAGGAAGTGAAGATCATGGACGCCACCTTACTGTCTGTCCACCACACCAAGGTTAAAGTCATGATGATAATGATGGGTTGTAACTACATTGTTCTTATAAGGCTTTACATCTTTAAAATGTCTCCACACACACACTTTTTTTTTCTATGAATACATGTATAAGAGGTGTCAACCCAAATTTAGGCTGTGTTTTGTCTAGAACTCAAGGTCTTAATGCAAACTCAGAGAATTAGTCAGGTAGAACCCATAAGGCACCATTTATATTTATATTAAGGAAGAAAGGGCCTTCTGATAAATAAGAGACACAGGGCTTGGTTTGAAGATAATTAGGCAGCACTGATGAGATTGCATAATTTGTTTTTTGGGTTTTTTTTTTTTTTTTTTTTTTTTTTGAGACAGGCTCTCACTGTGTCACCTAGGCTGGAGCTCAGTGGCACGATCTCAGCTCACTGCAACTTCTGCTTTCTGGGCCCAAATGATCCTCCCACCTTAGCCTCCCGAGTAGCTGGGACTACAAGCATGTGCTACCATGTGCAGCTAATTTTTGTATTTTTGTGTAGAGACAGGATTTCACCATGTTGCACAGGCTGGTCTCATACTCCTGGGCTCAAGCAATCTGCCTGCCTCAGTCTCCCAAAGTTCTGGGATTACAAGTGTGAGCCCCTACACCCAGCTGAAATGGCATGATTTTTTAAATAGCACAGCAATGTCAATCAAACTATCTCATAGCCTCAGGACCAAATAACAGGTTTAAGGAATGTCAAAGAAGAGTGAAAAACCAAAAAAAAAAAAAAAAGAGAGAGCTCTTTTTTTCCCACAATTTCTTTAGGACATTTAAAATGTGAGACATCAGCAATTACAACATTGGTAGTGGTGATGAAGATGTCACTGAAACAGCAACATTAGGATGGTGACTATATTGGTGGCCACCCTTGTAGCACCTCCACATTAGACATCAGTATCTTCGAACAAATATCTGTGCCATCAGTCTTGGGTGTCAACACCCCCATGTGGACATCAGCAGGAACAAAAAGAACAGCCTGACTGGTGGGCTCAAATATTCCTTGCTACTTATTAGCATGGCAATTATCAAAGGCAAAGTATTCTAAAAAAAGGAGAGAGTAATCGCAGATACCAGAGTCAACATGGGAGCTAATTATTGATGCAACTCAACAATAAGAATAGTCCCATAATACCATCTGAGAGGAACTTAAGTCAAATTACAGTTGCATAGATCAGCGTAACAGAAAAAAAGATTTAATATCTTACTCTTATCCTTCCTGCTAATATTTCTTGGGAAGAATGCATTATATAAGTGACCTCAATTACTGCTTATAGTCACACTGTGAGATAAATATTTTCACTCTGATATGGTTTTTATTTGTGTCCCCACCCAAATCTCATGTTGAATTGTAATCCCCAGTGTTAGAGAAGGGACCTGGTGGGAGGTGGGAGGTGACTGGATCATGGGGGCAGATTTCCCCCCATGCTCTTCTCATGATAGTGAGTTCTCACAAGATCTGATTGTTTAAAAGTGTATAGCACCTCCCTCTTCCCTCTCTTTCTCCTGCTCCAGCTATGTAAGACATGCCTCCACTTTGCCTTCTCCCATGATTTTAAGTTTCCTGAGGCCCCTCCAGCCATGCTTCTTGTATAGCCTAATACACACTCCTATTCTCATTTGACAGATAAGAAGACGAAATTTCAAGCAGGATGAAAAATTTGTTCAATGAAACACAGTTATTAAGTGGCTGACCTAATAAGTGTTATGTATAAGTGACTCATCCACTGTAGCTTCTGGGACTCAACTTTAGGATCATCGTCATAAGCAGCCTGGAGCTAGCCATATTTGAAGAGCTAGGAAGGAGGCACAGTGATTGACAATCTCCTTTCTCCTCAACTAGAATGTCATTTCCTTTTTCAAAACTAATTTAAATCCCACCTACTTTCAATTGCTTGTCTAAAATAAAACCCAACTCCTCTCTTAAAGACTTTAAAAATATTATATAGCAGAGTTCATCTTTTCTTTCTTCAGAGAAATCATCATGAAAACATGTTTTCAGGACATTAATCACTTGATACTCACAACAAATGTTTAAATTTGGAAACAAAGAATTCGTAACTACGTTGTATATATATATGAAGAAAGTAAGCCTCAGAGAATTTCAAGAGCCCATCCAGGATAATCTGCTTCAGAGCCATGGTTCTCAAAGTACGTCAGATCTCCAGAGTAGGTCTGCAGTGGGAGCCAAAATTTTGCATTTCTAACTTGGTCCCAGGTGATACTTGTGCTGGCGCTGCTAGTCTACACTTAACTCTATTCACTTTTTTGTGTTTTCTTAGGATAAAGAAAATACTTAGAAAATGAGATTCCTGTGTTTCTGGCTTTCATGTAAGAATTTTCTCTGAAAAAAGAAGCATAGACATTTAGAAATTTTGTATTCTTACATTTTTATAGATAAACTCATTGGATTATCTGTTTTTCATCTTGGAACACATTATCAACATTTTCTTTAGAAGATGTACAGGACAGGTGGCTTTCAGTGGGAAGAAAGTGTCCTAACTAAAAACCTCAAGGAACATAGGGCGTGTGGAAATAAAGACCATCCAAATGAGAACGAACATAAGATATGTATTCAGAGCTTGCTACAGCAAGGGCATCCATGCCACCACTTCAACTTGTCAGAGACTGAAAGGCAGACAAAGCAGTGGAGAAGCTTTAGAGTGGAGAAAAGGAAAGGTGTTAGGTATGTTTTAATTGAGGTCATTGTCATGACAGCACTGGAGTCAATGGAGGTAGGCTAGCAAAGAGTGAGACATCTTATGTGATTGGTTTGGGGATCACATTTAGCTTTCTCTGGTTGGTTCTGAATTGGAAAAAAGAAAAAAAAAAAAGATGAAAAATAAGGAGGCTGGCAGTTGTTGACCAAATCGTGACCATTCTGGACCAATCTTAAGAGATTGTAACTGGTTTCCTGCAATGGTTGCTGCAGAGTCTGTGGGCCAGAGTTCTGTTTATTACACATAGACTGACCATTTTCTGTTTCTAATTCAGTTTCTCAAGAGCTTACAAGGATGTCAGCAAAAGCAAGCCATCTCTGACTCCACAGTCAACTTATCCACTAGGCAGACGTGACCTACTGTCAAAGGCCCATGATACTTTTAGGGACCTATAAGAACATTTTAATTTATTTTAAAATCAGAAAAAAAATGAACTTACAGATTTTTAAATGTTTTAATGCATAATGTCAACATATTTATCCCAACTCAGAATTCTGAGACTGTAAATGTTGTATATGATATGGTTGGTAAAGATTGTGTATTCATAGGAGGAAATGAGGAGGTTTGGAAGAAAGAAGTTTATCATACTCAAAGGTCCCAGAGAGGAGACATCTCATGCTATGCAGGGACACAGAGAAAGCATGGGTGTCTGTCAGAAGGCAGAAAGGAGCAAAGAGAAAGCACTGGACCACAGGCTTTATTGGGTTTTCCATAGGAAAAACAGGGCAGAGCAAACGGTTTAGAACTGGGCTTGCTTTAAAAATTCTGGCTGGGCTTTGGGCTATAGGGATGGCCTCTACTTGAGTGATACTTGGCCCTGGGATAATTTAAGGCAGGGCAAACATTGGCTTAGTGTGTGAGAGTTAGATAAGGAAGTAATTAATGGATTGTTTGGTTTGCATATGAAAGGCCTGCGTTCATAGGCAAATTGTTATTATCTTTAGGAATTAGCTAGCCCTGGGAGGAGGAGTTTCTCCGTGGTCTACAAGGCTCCCAAATGCCAGAGCAACAAGAATATAGATAATAATAAAATATTATAAATTCAGTATTGGCCCTGTGAAGAATCGATGCCAAATAGACAAATACAGAATCTAAGAAAACACAATTAGAACATTAAGTCATGAAATACAATTTTTAATATTTATGTGGATGAAGAGGTCCAAGAAAGCCAAAATACAACCCTTCTTGGCTGCAGTCTGTACAAAAGTTTGGTTCAGTGAGGGGTTTAATGGTGTGGGAGAAAAACTTCCAAGCAGATAAGGTTGAATAAAGTGGCACCACAACTCATAATCACTGCCCCTCTGGGTTCATAAAACCACCTTCCTTATTTGTTTTGTTGATCTTATTTGTTTTGTTGATCTGCTCCTGGTACTTGTTCCTGAAAATTGCCTTTAGCATGTAGACACTGATTTTCTGGCCTTTATGTAGTTCTGGTTCTCAGGCTTCTTTCTTAAAGCCAACCCTGACCTTTGTCTTGACATTACTGCCCTGGTTACCGCAGTAATGTGCTGAACACATAATACCAAGAATAATGAGTATTTGTGTTTGCTTTTTTTTTTTTAAACAGAACCTAAAATGTTCTGAACTTGCACTTATAATTTTATTAACTACTCAACAAATGATATTTATTATTACCAAAGAGAATACTAAATTACATTAATTTTTATTATATGCTTTATGATTTGTATTAACTATTATACATTAATACAGTTAGGAATATATACTGCTACAAACAAGCATAATGGAGATTTTTTTTGAGAAGTTTTGTATTTTATTATGTGTTCTTCCATTTAATTTGAATTATATTGCTTTCATATTATAGCTTATCTGGTCTTTCTGTTTCATGATATACATAGAATATCAGTTCTAAATTACTAAAATATTTAAGGAAAATATTTAGTTCAGCCACCGTACCTCACTGTGGTCACAAAACTTTATTCATTGACTGAGGTCTTGAAAGTCACCATCTTCTTGTTTTTTTCTTGCAGAAGAAATGTCAAGTTATACTTCTTTACTCTTCAGGTTTCAGAGAATATTTGTTTTCAGATAAGTAGCTTGGAGTTTACCCTTCAGATATTCAAATAAACACAGCACCATTTTCAACCTTTCAACTTTCTTCTCAAAAACTTTCAGGAGCTCAGCAGCAGAAAGTCACCAGTTTTTGGAGAAAGAACTTGAATATTTTAAATGTTCTTAAAGTTTTGAAATCACCAAGGCCACTGTGTAGAAAGGATTACTGATTCTTTCTATAGAAAATTGCAATTTGCAGTCAATCCCAATGGGGCAATGAGTGAGGGTAGCGAAGAAAGAAAAAAAATATTATGACTTTATCTCAATGAACTATTAAGAAAGTGTTCGAGACATACCACTAGCTAAAAAAATGATTTTAAGAAAAATAGACAATTGTCTTCATCAAAAATTTCTTCCATGCAATAAGATTACAGAAAGAGAAAGAGGAAGGTGAGTAGATGAGGCAGATTAGAAAGTAGGTAGTGTAAATAACATTATATGGTTCCTCAATACCTTAGCCTCCCTTATTTATCACTGATAGAACCTTGATCTTGTTCAGAGTTCTTCTGTTCCCAAGCAATAAATCACAATTCATCTGGCCCATTATGACAAGCCTGTTCTCTGTCAGGCTGCCTTGGAGCTACGGTCGGCCAACTGAGTTCTTCTGCATTTAGGGGGCTGACTGCAGGAAGGACTTCTAGGAAAGGTTTTGCTTTCCTGGAATTAATGAGGTCAAGTAGAGTGACTCTCCACTCCTTTCTTATCTTCTACCAGCTTTTTGCTTTGAACAGTGGACCCAGTGCTTATGGCTGCATCACCATTTTCATTACCAGTTCAAGAACAACAGAAGCTAAACCACTAACAGTGGCAACCTAACTCAATCTTGTTATATAATTACAGAAATGATTTCCTTGCTTTTAAAGCCTTTATAAGTCAGGAATTTTTAAAACTGGCATTCAAATATATTTCTAATTAGTACAATGTAGCCTCATCTCAGTTCAGTTATGTCAGCCGCACGTCTATATTGGGCATCTGAATAACATTTAAGAAAGTTTAATTGCTTAATTTTGAAAACACTATATATGGCAAAATCTATGTTGTCCCAAATTTGCTTACCTAAGACTCAATGCATTGACAAAGCCAACAAAATAAACAAAATGCCACTAATATGTGTTGTTATTACGGACTGGAGGAAGAGAGATTGCAGGCAGTGGTTGGAGACTTGGTTCAGATTATAACGGGTTAAGGAATAAATGGATGCTGAGAAAGTGGAACCAACGTATGAGCTTTTCCCTCAAGAAGTCTGGAGGTGAAGAGAAAGAGGTGAAGAGAAAGAGAAAATGGTGCAAAATTGAGGATTCTGTTATTTGGGGAATACAGAAAATAGGTTTCTAGTTGAGGGGAAAGTGCAGTGGATAGGAAGAAAGAATGAATCACGAGGGAGGAAATGATCAATGGAGTAAGATCCAACTACCACATATGCCAGGCTTTATTTTATTTTATTTTATTTTTAACAGGCTCTCACTCTGTTGCCCAGGATGGAGTGCAGTGGCACAATCACTGCTCACTGCAGCCTCAATTTCCCAGGCTCAAACGATCCTCCTGCTTCAGCCTCCTGAATATCTGGGACTATAGGTATGCATTACCACACCTGGTTAATTTTTTCTATTTTTTGTAGATACAGGTTTTTGTAGATACAGGGTTTCTATTTTTTTTTTGTAGATATCTTGCCCAGGCTGGTCTTGAACTCCTGGGCTCAAGTCATCTGCCCACCTTGGCCTCCCAAAGTGCCTGCATTACAGGTTTGAGCCACCATGCCCAGCCCCAGATGTTCTAGTTCTTGAAGACTCTGCCAATATTTTAGAAACTGAAATACATCATATAAAAATAAAATATGCAAATAGAGGCCAGGGAGGTAAGATATTACATATTTTTAACAACACACAAATGCAGACATGCAAATTTACAGTACTTTCTTAGAAAGTATTCAAGATAAAGTAATAAGAAAGTTTTTTTAAATCCACACTATAATTTAACATAGGAATATTTTCTACAAATAATAACAAGTCTGACAATATGTTCATAATATCCTCTTTGAAGAACTTTTTAGACTTCCTTTCTACTGGAAAACTTTTAACTTTGAAAACCACAAGTAATATTTTTCTTCCTGAAACCTCTGCAGTGGTAGCAATGCATTGAAGTTTGATTAAAAGGTCAGTTAATGCAAACATAAATCCCTTAAAATATTTAGAGCACACAAGTTTCAACTCATCTTGTATTCATAAGACAACATTTTAAAATGAATATCTCTTAAGAATGGAGGCTATTATGTTGAGCAATGCCTTCCTTTCCCAATAGAGTATTAGACAAGCTGAATATATAAATCTGCTTTATGTTACTGTATTAATGGCTGATGTTCAATGGACTTTTGGTATTAGGGCTATAAATATCTGACAAAGAAATAAACGTCATGTGGAAGGAAACTGACTATAACGGAAGGAGGTGCTCTGAATAGGCCTCCACGGAATTATCTGCTCAATCTTTGAGACTTTGTTTTGGTGTTGTTACTTTTGAGAGTGTAATGATTTTTCTTATGTGGTTGGTGCTTTGAAAGGACTTCGGGGTGAACCTGTGTTCTCATCATCCACACTGGTGGCTATCATCAAGCTTGTTGTTAAAGCTTATGTGTAATGTTGACCCATAATTCAATTTAAAAATGTTAAACTAACAACAATGAGGGTTTTTTTTTTTTTTTTTTTTTTTTTTTTTTTGAGACGGAGTCTCGCTCTGTCCCCCAGGCTGGAGTGCAGTGGAGCGATCTCGGCTGATTGCAAGCTCCGCCTCCCGGGTTAACGCCATTCTCCTGCCTCAGCCTCCTGACTACAGGCGCCCGCCACCACGCCCAGCTATTTTTTTTTTTTTTTAATTTTTAGTAGAGACAGGGTTTCACCATTTTAGCCAGTATGGTCTCGATCTCCTGACCTCGTGATGCACCCGCCTCGGCTTCCCAAAGTGCTGGTATTACAGGCGTGAGCCACCGCACCCGGCCGATGAGGGCGATTTTTATGACCCTCCTCCTCCCCCAATAAAGTGTGTCCACATATTTCATTTTGTCTGTCTTGAAGTTTACAGGTAATCATTAATCACAATATACAAGCTCACTCTTTTCTTTCTTCCCCTCTTTCCTTTCCTCCATCCCTCTCTCTGCACTTCTCATTCGAATATGGAAAGAAATATTTACCACCACCTACCATACATTGATGTTTAGGAAGACTAAAGCTGGAATTAAAATCCTCAGCAGCGGTTCCCATAATGAATGACTATGGGTGTGAGGGTTTCTCTGGTGTGTGTGTGTGTGTGTGTGTGTGTGTGTGTGGTTTTCGCTTTTTCATCCTTACCATCCTTTCATCACTCAAGGAGCCATATTTCATATTCTATTTGCATAAGTGAGGAAAACATTAAACAATTCCTGAAGATACAAGTAATCAAGTGTTATACCATGAAGTTCTAATAATAAATATTAAAGATAGGGCAGTAAAACAGTACAAAGAAGAGCTTTGTAGTGAATATAGAACTTGTCCAGGTTCTTGGACAATACGTCTGGTTAGAGAGGTGGCAAAGCGCAGAAGATTAAATACATTAAGGACTCCGTTTCTTCCTGTTAGTTTACTGGTCATTCCTGCCATGAGAAGATGATAGAGAATATCACCACAGTGTGGCTTTCTTCTAAGGCAGCATGATTTCATGCAGAGGATCTAAACTGGGGACCATGTGCTGGGCTGCAAAAGGGCTGTGCAGTGCCTAAAATGTTATGCAAAATTTTATAAAGGTAAGCATTTGTTTTCTGGAGAAGGATACACCCAATAGAACACTGTTTATGAAAATGTGATCTAATTACATTATACTCCAGCATCTCTCCTTTATAAAGTACAGAAAACTAAGGTCTATTCAAGTGCAATGTTTGGTCTATTGTCATAGATAATAAATAATTGGCCCTGGATCACCCCTAGATCTCTGTTGTTTCATCGATGCATACTCATACCCACAACTTCATTTGGTGGTACATCTGCTCCGGGTCATTGCATTAGTTTCTTAAGACCGCTGTAACAATGTACCAAATATCAGGCAGTTTAAAGTAACAAAAATTTATTTTCCCATAGTTGTTGAAAACAGAAGTCTGAAATTAATGTGTCAGTAGGGCACTGCTCCCTCTGAGACTCTGGGCAGATCTCTTTTTTGCCTTTTTTTAGCTTCTGCTGATGCTCGTCAAACCTTGGCATTCCTTGACTTGCAGCTGCATCACTCCAGTCTCTCCCTGTGCCATTATATGGCGTTTTTCCCTGGGCGTCTCTGTCATCACATGACATTTTCCTCTTCTTATAAGGACCGTAGTCATATTGAATTAGCGTTTATCCTAATAACTTTATATTAACTTAGTTCTATCTGAATATCCAATAAGGTCACATTCACAGTTACTAAGAGTTAGGAGGTAAGCATATCTTTTGGAGAGAGACAATTAAACTAAAGATTTTTCTCCATTTCTCTCCTTAAAATAACTCTTCCCCTCTGTTTTCATAAAGCTATTATTCCAAAAATAATTGAATTCATTCTGCTAAAACTCCATCAACTGAAGTTAAGGTCGATCATTTTTCTAAGTCATCAGCAAATCATTCTGAATTCTAAGAGAGTATGATGTGCCATTGTTCTACATTTTGAACTGTAGCCAAACTTGGAGAGCCACTAAATGGGCTCCCATATGTTGACTCTGAATCATTCATAAATAGTCTCTTGAACCGCCACACAACTGACATCTGACATAAATAAACAACCACATTTTTCTGGCTTGTTTATGAGCATGTCTTGGGGAGCAAAGTCAAAGCCTTCCTGAAGGAAAGATATATTACACCTATTGCTTTTCCCATCTACAAAGCTAGTGACTCTGTCACAAAAGAAAATTAGATTGGTCTGACATTATTTCTTCCTATGGCCAACTTGACTGTTCTCCAATCCTCTTCACTAGTTTAGGGATCCAAAGAGTAAAAACACACCTAGATATAACATTCTGCTTAAAATGTAAGACTTGCCCAAATTTTATGCACTATCTCCTTAAAATATAGCTATTTTGACCCTCTTGGATAAATGGGAATTTTTGGCCTGTTTGGTCTTGATAAGAAACTTTACAATACTCATAGAAAATTGCAAATTTCAGACAATCTTGATCCACAAAAAGAACCCATCACTTCAGCCTGTTATTTCTTTAAATTCCCCTGAAACTCCTTGAGACCATTTGTTGAACTGTGTAATAGAAACTGATATAAAGATGGGATATTAATATACTGATTTCCTTTCTTTGGGTTATATATCTAGCAGTGAGACTGCCAAATCACATTGTAGTTCTATTTTTAGCTTTTCAAGGAACTGCCATACTCTTCTTCATAGTGGCTATACAAATTTACATTCCCAACGGTGTATGAGGGTTTCCTTTTCTCTACATTCTCACCAGCATTCATTATTGCCTATCTTTTGGATAAAAGCCATTTTAGCTGGAGTGAGATGATATCTCATCATAATTTTGATTAGGTATCTGCACTCCCATGTGTACTGCAGCACTATTCACAATAGTCAAGATTTGGAATCAACCTAAGTGTCCATCAACAGATGAATGGATAAAGAAAACATGGTACATTTACACAATGGAATACTATTCGGCCATAAAAAAGAATGAGATCTTGTCATTTGCGACAACATGGATGGAACTGGCTGATATTATGTTATGTGAAATAAGCCAGGCACAGCAAGACAAACTTCACATAATATCACTCATTTGTAGGAGCTAAAAAGTAAAACAATTGAACTCTTGGAGTTAGAAAGTAGAATGATGGTTATCAGAATCTGGGAAGGGTAGTAGAGTGAGGAAAGTGCAGATAGTTAATGAGTACAAAAATATAGTTAGAGTGAATAATACCTAGTATTTGATAGCACAATAGGGTAACTACATCTAACAAGAATTTATTGTACATTTTAAAATAACCACAAGAGTATAATTGTAATGTTTGTAACACAGAGAAATAAACAATTGAGGTGATGAAGGCCCAATTTACCCTGATGTGATTATTACACATTGTATGCTTGTATCAAAATATCTCATGTAACCCATAAATATATATACCTATTATGTACCAATAAATATTAAAAATAAAATATTTTTTAAAGGAGCACCAAAAGTTAGAAGACAAAACAATTAAACTTGACTGAATAAGTGAATTGCTTAATTGCTCTGTAAGAATATTTTTCTATTTTGATATTATAACATAAAAGTCGTATGTTGATATATTAACTATCTTGAATATGGAGAAGAAATCTTACTGTTAGGTTGAGTGAGTTTATGCCATTTTTTACCCACAGCCAATTTTGACCTTACAATGAATGACACCGTATTACTGAATTCAGGAAGAACAGAATTTTATTCACTAAATTTCACTACCTGCAAATTATCTTGAAACCTTTGGGTTATCTGGGAAGACGTTAGTAGCTTGTCACTGTGTGTGACATTTGCCTATGCTCGTGGCTGAGTGTGAAGGGATCCAGCTACATTTGGTTGGAAAGGCAGTCTGAACCATTTAGTTTCACTTTAGCAGCCACTCTCAGGTGCCAGATTGTTTCTGAGACCAAGTTTCACTGTCTTGACCTTGATTAAAATTTGTCCATCAACCTTTGGTCTTCTCACCTCCCTTTTCTACAATGGATCTGTTGCATTAACTTCTACACTTGCTTCCTTTCATGGGTTTTATCCCTGTCATGTCTTTTTTCCATTATTCCACTTTTTGGTCTTCCAAGAGATTCCATTCAACACATTTCTGGCAAAGACCTCCTGAGGTATTATGAACTATCATTATGTTACTGGATACTCAACTTTGGCTGTGTGTTCCAATATTTGCTATTAACGGGTGGTAGGAAACTGGGCTGTCTGAAATTTTTAAAAACCTTGTTTTATTTTCATACCCAGTATGTACAACAAATAGGTCTCTGACATTTGATGTTTGCTGCTAATTGATTTTTCAAGATTTGCAGCTATCTAAAAAACATCAGAGTTCTGATTTCTCAGCAATCTAAACAAGTATGATTTGGGGTTTTGCAGATCTTTAGAATTACCTCTGTGTGTGCATCAAACCTGAACTAGGGATTAGAAACCAAGTAACACAGATACATTAATAAAAATAGGTATGTATATCAAGTATAATAAAATAATAAATTGGTTTTAATCTCATAGGAAAATTTGTTCAAAACATGAAAAATGGTTAACCTAATTTCAGTGAGAAAAATCTCAGATTGTTTGGTGGACATTGAATGGATAAAACACTTCTTTTGTAATTTTTATTGCTTTTATTTTTATTTTAGCTTAAAATTCAAATTCCCTAAATAGGCCCTCTATGGTCTTAGTTCTTCTGACCCCATCCACCTCCAACTCCAACTCTTAGACAACGTTAATATGTCCAAGAAAAAAAAAATTCATTTTCTGAAATACAATGCTTTTCTCCTTGGTAGTAAACTCTTGTACAGATTGTACTCACTTGATTAAAATAGTTTTCCCCTCTGTCTTTACATTTCTATTTTCTTCTCATCCTTAAGACCTCACTTAATAAATGACTTCTTCCCAGAGGCTTTCCCTAACTTCTTAACTGTGTGAAGTGCCACCGCTCTCTACCCCATACAACACTCCACTGCCCATAACATGCACTTACCACCATGTGTTGGGACAATCTGGCTCTTCTCATTCCCTTTCTTGGCCATGAACCCCATGAGAGCATAATACATGTATAAGTACACTCCCAAGTATGTGGACAATGTTTAGTCATTATTTGTTGAGTGAATGAAGCATGAATAAATGTGAATGTTGGAAAATCTCCTAGAATAATTATACTGCTCAGTTGAGGCCAAAAATTGACCTTTATAAATTTGTCATTTATTGGAATGCAAACTTAGAGCTCAACTTTCTATTTTCAGCCTAGTCTTTCTCTTGAACTCCATAATTATGTATGCAATTTCATCTTCAGCATCTTCAGTTGGATGTGTAATTCCAAACTGCACACGTACAGGAGATGTTTTGACTGTTTTCCCACAAACTTGACCTATCCACAGGCTTTTTCATCTCTGTTTTGGCATTTACATAGATAAGAATAAATAAATATATCTCTGTGCAATCATCAAGTCCCATGTCTTGGATTCATCTTTGACTCTTCTTCTTCTCCTAGTTGCAACACGCAATGTATCAGCATATTTCCTTAAATCCACTTTAAACATATATTCAAACTTTGACAATTTCTCATCGGTTTTCCAAGCTATCATCTTCTCTTACCTGCATTGTAACAATAGACTCCTAACAGGTCTCCTTGCTTGATACCAAAGTTATCAATTACCTTCAGTTTATTCTCACATAATCAGAGCAACTCTCTTAAAACACAAGGAAAACTACATCTTTCCTCTGCTCATCAGCTTCCAATGGCTTCCCACTTCACTGAGAGTACAGACTAAAGACCTTTCGGTGGCCCACAAGGCTCTTGGTGATGAAGCCTTCTTAACCTTGCTGACCTTTCCTCCTATACTGTCTTCCAATCCCAACTCCAATGACATTGATGTCCTTGATGTCCCTTCAGTGATCCTTAGCCTGTTGTACACCCATACAGAAATGGTCTTCTCTCAGATATAACAGTCTCTCATTTCCTACAAGTCTTTGCTCCAATATCATCTTCTCAAGGAGGCCTTTCTGAACCATCTTTCAAAAAATTGCTGTCATCATTGACATTACTCTTCTACCATTCTTGTTTTCCTTTTTTAATTTTTCTTTTATATAGTGCATTTTACCTTCTAATACATTGCACTATTTACTAGCAGGGATATTGTTTCTTCTGTTAACTGTTGTGTTCCCAGTGACTAGAACAGACTTAGCACTTAATAGGCATTCCATATTTGTTAAAAATTAATGTATGAAACACTAAGTCTAAAACCTAAATAAGCCTTGTTCCATGTTTTCATGAACCTCATATAAGAAAAATCTAGGAAAAGACCCTTCATAGTAATGAAAAGCCAGGGAAAGCCTCTTGTAACTCCCAGTGAGACAATGGGCTTTCCTAGAAAGTCATATTTTAATGTTCCTACCAATTTAATTTGTTTTAACTTTAAAAATATAAATGTTAAGTGTGGTGCCCAGGTAACAGCTGACTTCGAAAGACACAAGCTAGAATTCAATTTTTGCCTGGGGAATTTTGCCTAGTCAAGTTGAACAGATATTTTATATTTTACCCTAAAATTTAAGTATCTCTGGCCCAGTGAATTTTTTTTTCCATGATGTAAATTGTTCCCAAGCTTTCCATATGATTCCCTTTCAAGGGAAAATTTTCTAGTTTTGTGTGGTTCATGTTTTTTTCACCCCTGAAATTCCAAGATCACTTAACTGTGATTCAGTAACAGCCCACTTTTCTTTTACTTTGTCATAGCTTAAAAGGAGCTCTTGCTCTAGTGGCCCCTGAATGCAAAACAAGCTTTACCTGGCCACAGGTATGCTTGTCCGTGGTTGGTAATGAGAAAGTAGGAATTCTTAAGGCAGGATGAGTATAAAGTGAATTTATCTGGTTTTGTTCAGAGACCATGGCTCAAAAATCAGGCACCATGTGTGGTTCTCATTCCCCAATTGTAAATGTTGAAACCCCATTAAAGAAACTACCAGAGCATTGTCATAAATATCTCAAATAGAAGTTTGCAAGAAAACACTGCTGTTAAAAAACAGTAAGCCTTGAAACTTACACTGTGATGAAGCCCTAAGGTTGATAATTCAAACCAAGACATTTCTCTTTTATGTGATTTGCTAGGAGATTTTCTTGCTTTATTTTCTTGAAGCCATATGACTAGTTAAAAATCCATACATTTGGTATCTAGGAACTAACTAAATTTAAAACCACAGAACCAATCTTTCTTAATGTGTGTTTCCAACTATTTTACAATTTGTGAACATTGGCTTTAAATTGGCCTGTACATCTGAGCTAGTTGTGGTCATTAGAGAATTCCAACCTAGATAAAATTTTTGCAACCATAGCCCACAGTAAAAACACTATAAATTGAACAGAGATTTCTTCTGCTTCTCTTATTCTTTTCTTCTGACTCTCAACCTATTAAAACCATTTTTTAAGGCTGATTTGGGAAGAAAATGTTAAAGCTTTTATACTTTCAAATTTATATTAAAAAACAGGAAATTATTAAGTACTTAACAATGGGCCAGATATGAGAGCTTACAGAAATATAAAGATGACAAATGCAAAGGCCCTGCCAACATGAAAAAGGATAAGTGGCATTCATATATGCTCTCTGAAGTGTGGCAGATGCTGCTTGTTACTTGTATCATATCCATTATTCTCTTCTACCTGGCTAACAAGTCCAGTAGTCAGGTGCACAGCCCTAGAGAATAACTCTGCCGTCCTGGCATCTCTTTTTTTTTTTTTTTTTTTTTTTTTTTTTGGTAGTCTGAGGATAGGTATTTTGTTTCACATATTTTATTTTTATCATTATTATACTTTAAGTTTTAGGGTACATGGGCACAACGTGCAGGTTTTTTACATATGTATACATGTGCCATGTTGGTGTTCTGCACCCATTAACTCGTCATTTAGAATTAGGTATATCTCCTAATGCTATCCCTCCCCACTCCCCCCACCCCACAACAGTCCCTGGTGTGTGATGTTCCCCTTCCTGTGTCCATGTGTTCTCGTTGTTCAATTCCCACCTATGAGTGAGAACATGCGGTGTTTGGTTTTTTGTCCTTGCGATAGTTTGCTGAGAATGATGGTTTCCAGCTTCATCCACGTCCCTACAAAGGACATGAACTCATCATTTTTTATGGCTGCATAGTATTCCATGGTGTATATGCGCCACATTTTCTTAATCCAGTCTATCATTGTTGGACATTTGGGTTGGTTCCAAGTCTTTGCTATTGTGAATAGTGCCGCAATAAACATACGTGTGCATGTGACTTTATAACAGCATGATTTATAATCCTTTAGGTATATACCCAGTAATGGGATGGCTGGGTCAAATGGTATTTCTAGTTCTAGATCCCTAAGGAATCGCCACACCAACTTCCACAATTGTTGAACTAGTTTACAGTCCCACCAACAGTGTAAAAGTGTTCCTATTTCTCCACAACTTCTCCAGCACCTGTTGTTTCCTGAATTTTTAATGATCATGCTACCTGACTTCAAACTATACTACAAGGCTAGTAACCAAAACAGCATGGTACTGGTACCAAAACAGAGATATAGATCAATGGAACAGAACAGAGCCCTCAGAAATAATGCCTCATATCTACAACCATCTGATCTTTGACAAACCTGACAAAAAAAAGCAATGGGGAAAGGATTGGCTATTTAATAAATGGTGCTGGGAAAACTGGCTAGCCATATGTAGAAAGCTGAAACTGGATCCCTTCCTTACACCTTATACAAAAATTAATTCAAGATGGATTAAAGACTTACATGTTAGACCTAAAACCATAAAAACCCTCAAGGGGAACTACAAACCACTGCTCAAGGAAATAAAAGAGGATACAAACAAATGGAAGAAATTCCATGCTCATGGGTAGGAAGAATCAATATTGTGAAAATGGCCATACTGTCCAAGGTAATTTACAGATTCAATGCCATCCCCATCAAGCTACCAATGACTTTCTTCACAGAATTGGAAAAAAACTACTTTTAAGTTCATATGGAACCAAAAAAGAGCCCTCATTGCCAAGTCAATCCTAAGCCAAAAGAACAAAGCTGGAGGCATCACGCTACCGTCCTGGCATCTCCTAAAGCTAAAAGTAACCACATGTGCTGACCAATGAAACTGCACATGAATGTCTTCTGGGGTTTCTAGAGAAGCTTTTGTATTTTCAATACAAGAAGGTAGATGTGGGTAGAGCCCTTCCTTCCTTCCTTCCTTCTTCTTCCTAAGCTGAATGAAGGCTTGATGTCAGAAACTACAGCAGTTCATTTTGACCATGACGTAAAAAATTCAACTCAGTAAGAAATGCGGAGTCAAGAATCCTTAATGTATCCTTAATACATCCTTAATAAAACTAGTGAGCCTGTGAGGCAACCATATCACTGACTGTACCTGTACATTTTCTGAAAACCAATTTATGCGTGTTTAAACTATTTACAAATCAGTTTTTCTGATCACTGCAACTAAAAAAATTCATAGCAAGCCCACGTGATCACAAGTTAGACACTTGGAGTATGATGGTGTTTCTGGCAGTGGCATTCTAGAGGTTTTTAAGGGCTCCAGTCATTGAATTCCTCATCTGCAGATACATAACTGACAGGTGTTGGAAGACGGGATGGCAAGAGGTGAAATCTTGCTTAGATGATGGACAAATTCAGGCAATGTGAATAAAATCCATAGCTCCTGAAAGTCTTTGGAGATACACTCATTTGTTTGAAGGTATTATTCCCATAAGCTATCTGTTTAAATGGAAATAAATCTGGAGGAGATAAGGCATTAAGCCATGGCAACATGAGAATGTGAAAAGAGCTCCAGCTTTGTAATCTTCCTGACATGGGACTAAAATCTTCCTTTCCTTGTCGTTACTCGTATGATGCTACTGAGCTTCTTTGGGCCTCAGTATCCTGATCTCAATGGATGAAGTATTAACACTGGCTTCACAGAGAACTTGATGAAGTTAAATATCATGTACACAATGTACACAGCAATTACTTGTACATGGTAGCCATTCCAAATGTGCTAGCTGTAATTTAATATTATTGTTAACATTATTTATTATTATTAGCTTAGCAAGTGATATACTTTTGCTGTGTCACCACCCAACTCTCACCTTGAATTGTAATAATTCCCATGTATCACGTGTAGGGCCAGTTGGAGATAATTGAATCATGGGGGTGGTTTCCCCCATACTGTTCTCCTGATAGTGAGTAAGTCTCACAGGATCTAATGGTTTTATAAACGGGAGTTCCCCTGTATAAGCTCTCTCTTTCCTGCCACCATGTAAGATGTGACTTTGCTCCTCCTTGCCTTCCAAAATGATTATGAGGCCTTCCCAGCCACATGGAACTGTAAGTCAATTAAACCTCTTTCCTTTACAAATTACCCAGTCTTGGGTATGTCTTTATTAGTAGCATGGGAATAGACTAACACAGCAAAGATTGGCTTAAAAGGTTTCTGTTAAGATGGCAGTGAGGAGGGAACACTTGGCAAGGACATTTTCCTAGGTGAGCATAGAGCATTAAAGGGAGAAACTTTTCCATTTTATCCACAGATATGGACAAAGGCTTTCCCCTTTCTTTAAATGGACAGTTAAGACAGCTAAATGTAATTCCTACAGTCTCCCCACATATGCAATGCCAATAAGAAATGCTGCCTTGGTAAATGACAAACATGAAGCTGGGTTTGCTGAGGACTACACAGAGATTCCCAAATCAGAGATCAAAGATAGCTCTGGGGGGTTTTGTTTGTTGTTTTATTTTGTTGTTATTGTTGTTTATTCCTTTATTTGTTTAGTGTAAATGATTTGGTGTATGGTAATACCAAGAAAGCCAGTCCTGGTATAGGAGATTTGCAGAAGGAAGGAGTTTTGGGTTAGGGTTAGCTGAGTTACTTTAATGTACCTGCAGTACACTCACATGGGTATCAGGGATGATTTAACAACAGGAGGAGTAAGAAAAGAATATGGTTCAATTCCAGACCCAAAGATTACCCATTTAAAAAAGCCAAAATGAGAAAAACAAGATTAGCAAAGGAGTTAGAAAATAAGCACTAATAAAAGCAAGAGGAAAGTTGGGAGGATTCAGTATCATTGACCAAAGGTAGTTATAAGTTCTAGAGAAAATCGCATGGTGGAAATAAATCCATACTTCACTAGAGCATATCTGAAAGACTTTCCTACTTTAGTCATTACAATTATAAATAAAACAGTCAATATTAAAATTTCTAGAGGATTTTCACTAACTGAAGCATTGCAGTAACTATAGATATTAAAAGACATTACATTGTACTAAATTCAATAGCTCATAGTCTAGTTTCATTTAGATGAACAAATATTCTACTCAGCATAATATTTAATAGAAACTCCATACTTTGTGATTAGCACTTGAATTTGTAAAGTTACCAGTATATAAGAGGTTTGTCCTAAAAATAAGGAGATCTCTTTTTACAAATACATCATCCAAATAAACACTGCCCTTCATTTCATTACCTAGGTAGGTCATGTATTGCTCCATTGATGCTGCCCTTATTCATGATGATTAAAGCCTTTGGGAGGTATTCCTTCAGAACAATGTAAGTACTACAGAGAGCATGTATTTTAGATTTATTCAATCCTAAATTTGAAATCTTGTATTGCTTTTTACTGTATGACCTTGGGAATATTACCTAAGTCTCAATATGTTTGTCTGAATGGTGGAAAAAATAATACTGAGTTGCTATGAAGATGACATAAAATAGTACAGACTAATCACCTAATACAGTGGCTGGACCATATTAGAACTTTAGCAAGTTCTTGTTGATACTGGTATTATTAGCCTCAGGGTGGTTGGCAACATCTCATTTCTTTGTAACTATGTGTCATAGTTGTATGTCAACCCTACTTCTTGTTCTCAAAATAATAAGTAATTTTTAATAATCCATCTTATTGTATAGATTTTGTTCTGAATGACTTTGAGTGCTCTCTAAAACTTAAATTCATTTTCAAATGGTCAAGAAGGAACAGTTGCTAAATTCTAATGAATGTGTCAAAGACTATAAAGGAAGTTTCAAAAAAAAGAGTTCAAAAATATTTTAGGTAGTAGCATCATTGTTGCAATAAAAACCAACTCTCTCAAGTCACCTTGAGAGCCAAAAGTAATTCAAATATGAAATATCTTTTTAAAAGTAAAATGAATCCTATTACCTCATAACCATATGTCAATCTTAATGAATAAGATTTTAAAGATAAAATCTTACATGAAAGTTAACTATATATTTAATCAATTAAAATATTTGCCCCAAGTATCCTTCAGCTGCATGATTTATTTGGCAGGCAATTATTCATGGTAGCATTTTGATGTCACCTGTATTAGACATTTTAAAAAAAGAACGAATACGATGAACCTGCACGACATTTTATATCCAATGCACCATTAAAATTCATATCAATTAAACACAAAAATTAAGACTGTATCATGTATATTATATAAAATTTATAAAGTGAATAGGGAAATGAATCTATTTATACATTTAATTGTTTTCTATTTGTCCAATAAATAGTTTTAGTGAAATGTTCTAAATTAGTGCACCGTGTGATTAAGGTATTTTAATTTCATCAAATTTACATGCAGCTTTTGTATTTGCTTCTATTACATGGAGCTAGTCTCAGTCAACATTTTCATATACTGACATTAATTTGTTTAAACTTCTATTTGTTTTAATATTTCTTGAGAACTTGATTAACATTTTAACAGCTTTGTGCTAGGTATTTTATGTGAATTATATACCTTCTTATTTTATTCTAATAAAAATCATCGTGAAGTAGGCTCTATTATTAATCACACTGAGGGACGAGACAGTTGATGTTTAGAGATTAAGAATTTTGCCACAAATGACCCAAGTGCTGTAAAACAGATCTAGGAATCAAGTTCTAAAGTCTTTTAATGCTCAAATAAAAGTCCACCTGCTCGGTAATGAGGAAAAACAGAAATAAGAATGGTTACAATGCCTTCTCCTTCTAAAGACTGCTAATGACTTACTGATTCTTGAAATATTCTGAAAATAAAGAACCTAATATGAGAAAGGCTATTCTTTAATATTAGACCAACACTGAACCCGCCACACAACATTGCACAGTGGTTTAGAGCATGGGCCCTGCCAGCTTTCAAACCTGCTTCCTATTTGTCACCATCTGACTCTAGACATTTTATTTACCTACAATTCAGTTTTCTTATCTGTCAGTGAGGGTGAGACTCTACCATATAGAATTGTTGTAAGGATTGAAAAAGCAAGTGTTAGTTAAAAATTACTTAGAATAGTGCCTGTCACATAATAAATACTAGGCACATATCTATTAAGAATAAATTATTTTTAAAATCTGTGACAGAATAGTCAAAGCCATTGTCAATTTAATGTACTCAGCTGGTATATTTTGTTTATGCCCCTAGAGAAGACTTATTTCTCACTATTAATCACTCAATGGAAGGGTCTTCGCACTTATTCAGAGTAATTATTGATTAGATGATTTACCTACTGATCATACTTCCTAACTTTGGTACTTTTTCTTACTCTCTCATTTAACAGAGCATAAAGACACATAGTCTTAGTTCTAAGTGAAGACATAAAATAAAATATATTCAAAATTAAGTCTACTTATTCTGATGTCTGGCACCTGAAGAGGCTTTTCCATGAATAAATGTAGCTTATTAGCTCTTGTGGAATGTTTTCATGTGCAATGATTCTAAGCTGAGTTGGCTATACTTATGATGAGAAAGTCAATAAAATGTCATTTTAGTTAATAAATTAATTTTGCTTTCATCAGTCAAAAATAAGTAAAATAATTTTAAAAAGTACCACATGCCTTTCAAAGATTCTACCAGGAAATTCAAGACAGTTGAATAGCCAAACAGACAATTGTCTAAAAAAAAAAGGAAAAAGACAAAGAGAAAAAAGAAATAGAAAACATAAGGCAGCCCCTAAAGCCTGACAATGATTCATTAATTTTCTGACTTTTTCTGATAAACTAATTATGCACTGTGAAATACAGAGGCCACTAGCAATGTGTGCCTGTTTAAATTAAATTACATTAAATAGTTCATCTCACTAGCTACATTTCAAGTATTCAAAAGCCACATGTGGCTAGTGGCTACTATATTGGGTACAGCAGATATAAAACAGTTCCCACCTCAAACCTCAGATCAGAATCTGCATTTTAACGAGATCTCCCAGGTGATCTATAAACTCAAAGTTTGAGAAACAGTGACTAACTCATTCAATAATTTATCTTTGGCTTCACGATTATTGCAGTATAAAACACTGAATTGATTTTTCAGTGTAGTGAAATACTGATGTCTGTGTCTTGTGAGAAAAGGCAATATCCAATTATTTGATATTAGCTCTTCTAATAGTAAGAAAAACATGCCATCTTGGTTTTCTATAAACTCTCTAATTTTTCTTGGCTTTTTGTAAATTAATAAGCTCTTTTATTTTGTTCCCATATTCAGGGACAACTTTGATAAGTACTGGTAAGAAAATAAGCAGAAACTCTAAATTTGAAGTCTTCATTCTCATCTTACTATGTTCTATTAAATATTATTTATAATAAAAGCTGTAGGCTAATTCAGAAATAAGACTCCCATCAAAATGCATGTAAATATATTAAGCAAGTTAAGAAAGGCTGGAGACTAGGAAAATGACTATTCCACTAAGAAGTTTTGAAGTGGAACAGAGACACTGCTTTTAAGAGAAATATCGCCAGGGCTACTCATCAAGATGTTTCCAGATCACATGCTTTATATTGTTGTATGAAACCTGAGAGAGCAGAACTGGTGAAATACATCAACCAAGATGAAAAATTATTGCAACTTTGAAAACAGAAATGGCTGTAAAAATTAAAACTGATGAGACTCGGAGTTTAAGAAACACAAGGCCACAAATCCCCCCATGAGACAGACTTCCTTGAGGACAATGACTATCTTCCATTTCTGTGTACCATGTGCCTGTAATAGTGTTGGAAACAGAGTAGGCACTCAATAAATATTTGTCAAACTATACTTCATTGAATTATCTTCAGTTCATGCATGGGAAAAAGCACTTTCCATGCTATCATGATTGTTCACCTGAGAAATCAAATTAAGAATTTGATTATGCTCAAGTATCTCATTCTAAAATGAACTTCGTTACCTAGAGTAAAAATGTAGAACTACCCTTCATTGAGAAAATGAAGTAACAATAAAATTATAGAGACAACTGTAAGTCAAATTAGGTGAGATATCCCCCATTTGCATTCATGAAATAAATTATTGAATAGCTTTGGTGATCTTTTTTCTGTCAAATAGATAAATCCCACTGAAAGATGGCATCTTTTGTTTTGGCTTCTTCCCTTGCTTACTTTAATGAAGCAAAAAGCTAAGAAAATACTTGAGAATTTTTTTCAAATTAATGACTGTGCCTCTTTTATCATGCTTCTTTATTTGAATAACAAAAATATTAATGAATTATTTCTCAGTAGAGGCAATCTCCCTTTTTTTTTTTTTTTGCAGGGGAATTGAGCCTTCTCAGACAAATTTGATTTTTGCTATTCATGATACTTGTTTAGTCATTCTGCAAGTAATAGTATGTAGGCATCAGCAGTAATACAATTGTGCAGAGTGGAAAATATGCCTAGAGTGCTAGGCATGCAGAAATGCTAAGCACAAGGCCAAATGTCAGCATCAAGACAGGAGCTTGACGAATCACCTTTGAAGGTTCTGTTATCGATGTTTTCTCCTGATGTGCATGATGTGTTCTCTCTGTTGATTAACTCCATGACCTTGGACCATTCACAATTGCTCTAATTCAGTTTCCTCATCTGAAAGGGGGTATGTGATCAAAGGCATGAGGAAATTATGGGAGAGAAGGACATCATAGACCCAACCACATGCAGAATGGGAGATGATGAACCCATCCAGTTCCTTTGGAATGGCCCATGAATACAAAGCTTTATTCACTCATCAGGGTCCGGACACACATTACACTATGAGGCTGTAGTAAAAGCTATAGACTAACTCAGAAATAAGACTCCCATCAAAATGCATGTGAATATATTAAGCAAGTTAAGAAAGGCTGGAGACTAGGAAGATGACTGTTCCAGTAAGAAGTTCAATCTTATTTTTTCCTGAAAATACACCTCAGAAGGTCAGCACAAGATGGAAATCCGTCTAAAAAGAGAAGCAACGAACATTAATAGAATCAACTCTTGATTCTCTTAAAGCAGATTATCCTTGACAAAGCATGCCAACAAAAACAATATTCCACTTAGCTGCTTACTTTGTTAACAGCTCACATCTATTTACTCTTAACTTGGCGTGTAGCCTGCATTCAAGCTCTACAATCATTTGGAAACGTGAAATTCATACACTATTGGGGATGGAAGGGCCTTTAAAAATCATCTAGGCCTGTCATCAATCTGAACAGCTCTCAGAAGCTTGAACAATCCCACTGATGTGGAACTCACTTCTCCCTGAGGCAACCTATTCTGTCTTTGGACCAAGTTTTTGCTCTGGGAAGAATGAAAGTAAAGCTGTGCTTGAGCTGCATTTCTATGCTGGTCTGACACACAAACTCTCCTCTCCCATGCTTTCCTAGCATAGACTAGGCTACAGGGAGAAGTTGAGAGCATTTTAGAAAGAAAATGGAAAGTTTCCTATTTAGATTGTTTTGACAGATAGAAGCCCAAAATCTTCAAAACAATTACAGTGTCAGTAAAACTTTCATATCATAAACAATCACTTATTGACTAAATTATTTCCCAAAATCAATATTAAAGATTATGATAAACACTAACTGTGATTACCCATATTTTAGTTGTCTCATGTATCCATGTGAAGAGACCATCAAACAGGCTTTGTGTGAGCAACAAGGCTGTTTATTTCACCTGGGTGCAGGCAGGCTGAATCCGAAAAAGGAGTCAGCAAAGGGTGGTGGATTATCATCAGTTCTTACAGGTTTTGGGATAGGCGGTGGAGTTAGGAGCAATGTTTTGCGGGCAGGTGGTAGATCTCACAAAGTACATTCTCAAGGGTGGGGAGAATCACAAAGAACCTTCTTAAGGGTGGGCAAGATTACAAAGTACATTCATCAGTTAGGGTGGGGCAGAAACAAATTACAATGGTGGAATGTCATCAGTTAAGGCTATTTTCACTTCTTTTGTGGATCTTCAGTTGCTTCAGGCCATCTGTATGTATACATGCAGGTCACTGGGGATATGATGGCTTAGCTTGGGCTCAGAGGCCTGACATGAGTCTCATACTGCCACCTCTTACATGGCTTAAGACACTTCCTCCAAAAGGAAGCATGAGTGTGTAGCAAAATACTAATCTTCGCTCCTTCTCTGGCCCTATTAACATTACATCTAATTCATAATACACACACACACACACACACACACACACACCCTCGTTTCATCTTGATCCTCCTAAAACCATCATGCTGATATTTCTTTCCTTCCCAGTCTCTGCCATCCTTAACTCTCAAAGAGCATTATATTCTTGCTATCTCTACTTCTTTGCTATTCT
The DNA here is from genome assembly GCF_028885625.2 of Pongo pygmaeus. Classification (NCBI taxonomy): domain Eukaryota; kingdom Metazoa; phylum Chordata; class Mammalia; order Primates; family Hominidae; genus Pongo; species Pongo pygmaeus. Next base: position 68,483,942 of record NC_072390.2, read on the forward strand.
AACTCACTGCCACCTGACTTTTATCCCCAGTATTGTGCTAATAGTGCAGATAAAAATAAATGCCTAGATGGCAAGTACAAAGAACATTTTTCAGATCTTAACTCTAGCAGACTCTATAATGCACCTGATTTTGTTGATCACTAGCTTTGTCTTGGATCTCATCACTTAGTGCCTGTTACCCAGCTACCTTCAAATTTTCCTGCTGTTCTCCCTTTCCATGGAGCACTGATGTCCTCCAAGGAGCCACAATGTGCAATTTTCTCTTTGCTTCATGTGCTTTCCTTGAGGAGCTACCCCTACTTTGAGTTTTCTCTATCACCTGTCTACCTCTAACCCTTGCCTCTCCTACAAACTTGAGGCTAATTTGTCCCCATGAAAGGAAAAAAAAATGAAATAGTATCTAAAGGATAAATAGGAATTAGTGAAGAGATACAGATGGAAATATATTGGCAGAGGAAAAGAACATCACAAGATAGAAAAGCATATTTAAAAGCTTAGAAACAGCAACAACAACAAAACAGATAAACCCAAGAAATTAAATGAAGATCAATGTCACTGGAGCAGAGATAAAGAAAGAGTGCAATCAGGATGGAGAGATAGAAAAGAGCTGGGTCATATGAGGTCTTATAATCCATGTAAAGGAGTTCAATCTAAGGGTAAGAGAAAATAGGAACAGTCAAAGTAATTACATGACCAGATTTGCATTTGCTGGAAATGTCTCCTTGATGCTAATGTAGACAATGAATTTATGGGGAAAGGGAGGGATGTGAAGCATTAACAGGATTATTCAGAAGTCTGTTCAAGAGTTGATGAGGAGGCTGGACTAAGACAGTGACCGTTGAGATAGGGAACATAGAGGTAAGGTGAGATTTAAATCTATTTACTTCATAAAATGAATAAGGTTTAATTGCTGACAGGATTTGTGAAGTAGAGGAGAGGAAGGAGTAGCTTTCTAAGTAGGATAGCTTGATGGATGCTGGTACCTTTCACTGACAGGAGAAGCTGAAAGCAAGGTGGAAGCCAGAAATACAAGTTAAGCATCCAACATAAATATCAAACTATTTTGCAGACATCTCCATGGAGTTATCCCATAGGCATCTCAAAATAAGTAAGTCTAAACCTCACAAAAGACTGTGGGAGGGAATATTCACCAAAAGAAAAAATAATTTTGATAGGCTATTACTAGAGGAAAGTAGAATATAAACTGGACAAGCAAAACACCACAGCTGTCCTTTGCGTTTTCCTCTCAAAATCACTTTCCCCACTCTGGTTCAGTCCTTTATTTTCCATGGTCAAAAGTATATTTTTGGCATTTCCTATATTTCTCATTAGTCTCTATCCAAGAGACAACCTTTACAACCTTTACATTGCCATAAGATTGACCTTCCTAAAGAACCACTTTGCCACATTACTCCCTTATGTTAAAATCTTCACTAGCTTCTATTGTCTACTAAATGACCTACAAATTATTCAGGCCCCTTGGGATCTGTCTTCACCTTATTTTCTAGGCATGGCCAAATTTACCTATGCAAAGCCCTTAAAAGGCCATAACAGGCTGCTGATCCATCAAAGAGCCTTTAAGATTTTACCACTGCCATGCTTTAAATCATGTTGCCTTCCATTTTGTCCATCTGCAATGCTCATGAACACTGGAGCCATCCTTCAGAGTCCAGTCCAGATGTAAACACATCCTTGAATCCTACCCAAATAACTGTGAGAAGTGATTGTGCTCTTCTCTGAGTTCCTATACAAATATATTGCAGAATTTGTTCAGTCTAGAATCATCATATAGATAGATAATGGCTACAGGGCGCATTAGACCAAACAACTAATTATTTGTAAGCTTTTGATTTATCTCAAAAACTCCACTGTTTACTGATGACAGTGTTGAATAGTCCTGTGCTTTGGAATGTCAGCAAAGTGTAGACATCCCCCCAGTTCCTTATGTTCTGGGATCTAATAGCAAATGACCACCTACCCTAGCATATTCCAAGATTACCATATGCACTCTTCCTCAGTCACACAAATGAGACTCAGCTCTATTCTTCCTCGTGACTCGCTTGTTTACTTGCTTCTATAAAACTTCAGGTTTTGCCCTCATCTTTGATACATTTCTCACTAATGAACATTCTCCCCAATGCAGTATCCTAAACAAAATCATCTCTTTAATTGTCCTGTGCATTTTGTTTTTCACACTGGTTTGAGAGACGGAATATACAAATGGATGATAACTAAATCCTATACATAAATGTAACTCTACCTCATAACCTGCAGCAACCTGCCCCAGAAACCATCCATTATCTACAATAACCATCCCAGGAAATCAGCCTGTTAAAAGTTGGGCTTGTAGAAATTCACACTGCTATCTCTAGCAAAAATTGAGGAAGCCAACCAAGGTCGCTGTAACAATCAGCCCAAAATGGCCACGGCTTGGTTAATAACTAACATCTTCCCTAATTATTGTCCCTGCTTTCAACTCAGGACCAATAAGAGAAACCAAAATACTCACCCCTAGTTAATCACACTGGATGCTTTTCATCAAGTTGGCCTGCCTAAGCTTCCTCATGCCAATAGCCCACAGTTGATGCATATCTGAAGTCTTCCCTTTTTTCCACTACAAAGCTTTCCCACTTTGCCTACCTTTGAGTCTCTGCCAAAACACAAGGGATGGTGGCTGACTCCCTCGCTATAGCAAGCGCTGAATAAATAGCCTTTATTTGTTCTCATTTGGTTTGTCTTTGCTTATTTTCATGGCTTGACAGAATTATACTAGTTAATTTCTAAATCTCTTTGCATGCGTAGTAATTTCACAAAATGGTATCAAAATGATTTTACTACAACCTTCCATTAATGGTAAACCATTTGCTTTTGCTCTTTTGCATGTATGTGTATCATGTATCTTTATTTTAATGCATTACTCTTAAAGATGTAAAGTAAGTACGTTAATATATGATGGAAAAATGGAACCAGTAGTTATTTTCTTTGATTCCTTATTTCAAATGTTTATCTCCCTCTAGCTATTTATTTTCAATAAATGTTTGGGAGAAGTTTTTTTCTTAGTCAAAACAGTGCATTTGTCAGAGAAATTGATACTATATTATATCACTTATTTTCAGCACATTGACATGATTTAATTAAACATAAACATTTGCTTAGATTATTTCTACCAAACCTCTAAATATTTTACATTCAACTATTTTCCATAAAGCTGTCTAAGAAACAATTTAACCAATTGAGGACAATCACAAGGAAGTGCCTTGGATGAACAGTTCCAGACTTATTCTATTCTTTGCTCTACATAAATAGTATTTCAAACTTTGCAAAATAAATTCTTCTCATCTAGGGAAGAACATTCATTTTTATTACTTCCTCTTTTTTTTTTTTTTTTTTTTGCTCCTACTGTGACAGTTTTGCCTATTCTACTCACATGGAAGAGTAAGTAATAACAGGAATAATAACCCACATCATGCTAGCAGAAACAGCATCTGTTAAAAATCCGTCTAGTTTTTCTGCAGCTCTAGAATGAAAGAAATATATACATCAATTATCATGTACTCATTTCCATTTCCATCTTGCAGGTAATACAGGACTTTGCTTACCTCTATTAAAACTTCAAAATCTAATGAGTTGGTTAAGGATAAGAAAGACTATATGATCAATTATATTTACTTTTCATTTCAATCATTTTTCTATGTCTAAAAAACGACAACAAAAAGCCTTTGCCATTTGCACTTCTAGTCAATTTCCTTCCCAACAGGTTGCTGTTTTATGAAATTGACTTAACCCCAAGTTGTTGCGGGTGTTAAGGTTGCAAAGGCAATAGAGAAAAGACATGTTTTGACAATTGCTTGAAGTAAGCATGAAAATCAACTTGGAAAAATTTTACTGCTATATAAGCATATGTCTTGGGGAAATGTCAGCCAAAGTTTCTCCAGAGAAAAACCAATAATGTGCATCTCTAGGTGGGTCCAAGAGTCCACATTTACCACTTAAAGGGAGGCTGCTGTTCATGAATCTTAGCAGAGGAACTTGGCTCCTATCCAAACAAAATGTTCTAGGAAATCAAAGCCCTGATTATTATTATTATCATCATTTTAAACAACAGATTCATTAACCAGCAAAATGAACTAAATCAATTCAAATTTGTCATTTAGTCCAAATCTGAGGTCATGTTTTGATATTTTGATGTACCTAATTGTTGTTATGAGGGTCCTTTTAATCACCAAGCACATTGTGCCAAAGTATGTAGAAACATTTTAGAATCAGTGACTCTTCTCTATGTTTTTTTTGTTTTGTTTTGTTTTTTTGGTTGGTTGGTTGGTTGTTTTGGGCCTTGGGTTTATTTGTTCAAATAGCACAGGAGGACATCAACCCCATGCAGAGGGCAGCACAGTGGTCACCCCAATCCTTCTATCTTTACATTGGCAGACAAAAGCCTCGACTCAGGAGCCTTCTGGGGGCCTGGGTACCTTTGGGACCCTGAACTGGAACCGGAACTGGAGCTGGAGCTAGAGCCACAGCCACAGCCTGGGCCTTGGTTTGACTGAGCCTTGGCCTTGGCTTCCGGCAAGCAGAGCCTGAGACCTTTGGAGACGCAGGCACAAAGATGCCTTCCAAACTTGGGGTGGGCAATGTAGGCAAGTCAATCCAGCTCATGGCTGACGCCCTTTGGGATCATGGGCTTGACCTCCCTGGGCTTTCAAGGAGCTTAGCATGTGTACTCATGGCCTTGGTGCTGTTGGTGGGCATCTGCTTCAGGTCCTTCTTGTCATGCTTTTTGGCAAAGCACCTGTTCCTGAGAAACATGGGATCCACTCTCTTACAACATCTGTATCTTTGTGACTGGCATTTCTTGATCTATTTCTATGTCATTTCCAGGACTGGCTGTACATCATATGGTTCTTGGTCACAGCTGCACCTATACCCACAGCTTATATGTTTATAGACTAAGAATGACATATTTACATGAACAAAGGCACAGGATATATTGCTTCTAATCTAGTATATGCTTTACCAAGCACTTTAAGAGAATAAACTTTTAAAATAATTAGAATGGTTATCATTTAATGGGTATAAAGTTTCAGTTTTGCAAGATGCAAAGAGTTCTGGAAACTGGGTGTGCCACAATGTGAATGTACTTAACACTGGATTGTGCATTTAAAAATCATGAAGGTGGTAAGTTTTCTGTTTTGTACATTTACCATAATTAAAAATAAGAAAATAACTAAAATAATTAGAATTTGGTATTAATATTTAATAACCACTAGCTTAATATAATTCCTGAACACATCCCTCTGTGTGAAAATGGTCAAAGTGAGCCCATCAAATCCCAGCTTGTCATTCATCTCAACTTTCATTAATCTTGAAAATAATCTCTAAACCCCTATTCCCAAAATGCTACCAAATGCAGTACTGAAGTGACATATTCAGTTTGCTCAGCTATCAGGGGCAACACTACTTTTCATCTAAATCAGCTAAGAATTTCTTTCTTTAGGAATTTCTTACTACTTTGTGCGAGGTAGCTGGGTTATCGATAAAAAAAGAAAAAGTAGCCCCTAACAAATGAAAGCAGAAAAGGGGAGGCTTGATGAATTCCAAAAAGCATGGCTTATGTCTAAGAGTTCCGTCTTTCCTTTCTGGTTCCTTTCTGGTTTACCTAGAGAAAGAAGCCTCATTTAAAAAGTTTATGTTTTCCAGCTTCATTCTCAGGAAACTATTGCAAGGACAAAAAACCAAACACCGCATGTTTTCACTCATAGGTGGGAATTGAACAATGAGAACACATGGACACAGGAAGTGGAACATCACACACCGGGGACTGTTGTGGGGTGGTGGGAGGGGGAGTGATAGCATGAGGAGATATACCTAATGCTAAATGATGAGTTAATGGGTGCAGCATGCCAACATGGCACATGTATACATATGTAACAAACCTGCACGTTGTGTACATGTACCCTAAAACTTAAAGTATAATAATTAAAAAACAAAAAAGTTTATGTTTTCTTACAAAATTTAAAGCACTCTGGGAAACTAAGCTTTGTGTTTCTAACCCAAAGAAAATAGAAGGAAGACAAATACATAGGAAAATTAGGCTATAGTGCTGGCTTTCTTACTCTGGTTTTTCTTCAGGTTATATTATTTCTATATTATGATCACATGTTTTATGAAGCCCATTTGCATCTATTATCTCAGTTAATCTCATTAAGCTTTACCAAAATCCTGAAAAGTAGATATTATTGTCATTAGCTCATAGATAAAGTAATTTATATTCAGAAGAGTTAGTTGTCTGATTTCAAACAGCTAAGAAGTGGTAGAACTGAGAACGTATCTTAGATCTTTTAATTCCAAACCTGCTTTATTTTCCACTCTGCCTAGAGTAACACAGACTGATTTAGTCTGTGGTTAACATTTCCCAGAAGGTACAAAAGTGCCTGTTCTTCATTTTTGATCATTTATTTGCCATAAAGGGCAAATGTCTCTGCTGAGAAGAGTGATTGTTATATCCAAACAGATAAAATAACAGGGGATTTGCTGAGTCCAAGTAACTGTCCATTTAATATACCATAAATAAAAGGTGATTTATTACAAGCATTCAGGGGAGACTTTCCAGAGCTACAGTTACGTGCTGTAGTTGGGTTTTGCTTTGACCTGGAACTAAAATCAGAACTAGAAGGGAGCCTGTGGGCCCCTATCCTGACTCTGTCCCATCTTCCTGATTCCCTTGACACTCGTAACGCCCAAAAGTGCCACCCAAAAATGCAACTTCAGTTCTAACATCAACTTACAAGTTCAGTGTTCTCAAATATAGGACCCATACTTGTCATGCTCAAATTCTTAATTTCTGGGAGAGAAAAATCCAGAGAATCAGCTCGTGTCAAGACTCTCCATCTCATTTGGTATACATTGACCATAATGATCAGATTAGGTGTTTTACTCTTTGGCAAATGAACAAAATGAATATACCTCCTGTGCTATGGACTAGTTAAGCACCTGTCTATCCATTTATTTTTATTTTCATTATCATTATTATTTTTAATTTTTAATTTTTGTGGGTATATAGTAGGTGTATATATTTATGGAGTACATGAGATGTTTTGATACAGACATGCAATGTGAAATAAGCACATCGTGAAGAACAGGTTATCCATCTCCTCAAGCATTTATCCTTTGAGTTACCAACAATCCAATTATTAATTAGACTAATGTATGGTTTGCTCTTAAGAAATTAAAAACCCAATGTTTCACTGATATACACCGTGCTAACAGGAACATCAGAAAACACAAATTAAAGTGAAAGTCTATTTAACAATTACGAAGTTGGCAAAAGCTGAAAAGTCTAAAAATATCAAGCAGGCAGGGATATAGGAAAAAAATAACCCTCAAATTCTGGTGTATCCACATCAATGAGAAATTTAGCTGTATCTATAAAAGTAGACACTATGCTTCTCCATGACCCAAAAATATTCTAATTGTGGTCCTCTAGCAAAATTCTTGTTCATGTGCTGTACACATGGACTGGAGAAATATTTGCAAAATCTGTTTAAATGGTGCCTCTGGGAGAGAGAGAACTTTTGAATTTGAGAAGGAAACAAGGAAGACATCAAGTGTTACATCTTACATCATTTATACATAAAATAAGATAAAGTAATAAAATATGAACATTAACTGGGTTGAGAACATAAGACCGTAATGTATTCCCTGTGCATTTATTTTGTAAACTTTAAAATAAAAATAATGAAAAAATAAATAGAGAAATAAACAGCATAGCCTTTTTCCTTTCTGAAAATAAAAAGAAAAAGTGTTCAGTCATACAGCATGTTAATCGTTTCCTAAGGAAAATGCTCCTCCCCGCAAACAGGCTCTGCTATTATTCTCATCACATGAGATTTCAATATGGGAAAGAAGAATCTGTACAAAATTCATTTTTCTTGTGTGTGGGGGGAATGTAGGGGTTGGGTATGACTGTGTGCATGTGTATTTGGAAGTAGGAAGTAGTTTATAAGGCGAGGTCAGGCTCCTGATGCAGAAGTGGCACTGGTGCCCGTAGGATTTATAGTTTCTACAGTTGCATATAGCCTGTCGTTGGGTAACAAGCCACAGCAACAGCAGTTTCCCTATCAGATAGTTCTGTGTTGTGATTTTAACATTAATTTTGGAAATTTAATCTCAAGCCTAGTGAGGTTTCACTTCTCTAAAAAATTCAGTGAGCTACTCAATATCTATTCACCTCTTTTTATGGTAAAACGTAATACAGGTTCAGAAAAAGGTAACTCAAATGGTAGCTTAGCGAATTATTATTGTAAGGATACCCTTTGTAACCACAACTCAGGAGAAGAAATAGAACTTGCCATCCACCCTAGAGCCAATCACCACTCTTCTTTCTAATTAAAAGTCTAATCTGACTTTTAAAGTAATTATTTGTTTTTCATTATAACTTTATTACCAGAGTATAAATGTTTAAATAGTACAGTTACTTGTTTAAGAAAACTTTGTCTCTCTCTCCCTACCCCTAATCTCTTTTTTTTTTTTTTTTTTTTTTTTGAGACGGAGTCTCGCTTTGTTGCCCAGGTTGGAGTGCAGTGGCGCGATCTCGGCTCACTGCAAGCTCTGCCTCCCGGGTTCACGCCATTCTCCTGCCCCAGCCTCCCGAGTAGCTGGGACTACAGGTGCCCGCCACCACGCCTGGCTAATTTTTTGTATTTTTTAGTAGAGACAGTGCCCTAATCTCTCTTTTTTGTCCACTCCCTCTCTTGCCCCCCACCCCCAATATCCCTATAATCTATACGTTAAAGAACTGGGTTATTTAACTTGTAGTTTCCACAGGATGTCTTTTTCTATTGTAGCTCTGTAGTGGAATTTCATGTTTCATTATTTTCTGTATTTCCTGTAACTTGCAAGTTACATATAAAGGACTGATCATATTCTGATTTGATTTTTTAAAAATTACCTCATAGTTGGTGGTGTTTTCTTCAGTCAAGAGGTCCACAGAGCTGTCTTTCATTCCGTAGGTTTACCAGCAACTGATGCTCAAAACCTGTCAGGCATTGCAAAAAAAGGTAATATTCTAATCTGATCATTGCTTCTTCAATTATTAGCTAGACTACACCTATGAAGAGACATTTTTTTTCTGCATCTCCTATGTAATTACCCAGTAGAACAACTCTTAATTTAGAACAACTTAGTTCTTTTCCTTGTTTATTGGCTTTGAAATATTTATTTGGTTTTATGCCAACTTCTAAAGGTGACCAATTAATTTATTTATGAAGTCCACTTTGAACTCACACATTTAGACATACTTGATGTTTACCAAAACATTACAGTTATTATCCTATTGACAAATTGTCCCCTCTTTAGACACTGGGCCTCTTCAAATTGGCTCCTAAGTCCATTAGCCATGACCCTTTTAGTCTCTGATAGCTTCAGCGATATCTACAATTACAAGATGTTTCTGGATTATCTTGAAAATGTTGACCCAGATCTCTGGAATCACACATTACTCCAAGATGCCTTTGTTTGTTTGTTTGTCTTAAGAGGAAAATTGTTTTTACTACGCTGCATTTGGACTTCAGGAATGTTCATTACTATTAGGCTAGCCATTATTTTGACATTTTCAATGAGCAGATCTAGAACACACACACACATACACACATACTTTCAAAGAGAAAATTCTTCATGATCTGAAAATAATACAACTTTCCATTCAATTTCAAAATGGCAGGGTATTGACATAAGCTCATTTATTTTATACCTATATCTCATTTTTCTACCTTGAGAATGTGATTTTCAAGATCACTAGAGAAGATAAATAAAATACTACATAATTATGTACTTGTGCCATCCCATGTGTTACCTTCACAACAATCTCAGAATTATAATACCAGTATTAACATCACCAGTCAAAATGATTATTCAAAGTAGTTAAACAAAGATTTTTGCTCATGTTTTCCCACTTCTCTCTCAATTTTTGCATATTTACATTGTCAGAGCATATCAACATGACATACTATATTCTTTTCATATAGTCCTCATTTTATATTAGTTGTATGAGCAAATATTTTATTAACAATCATCCCCAGTATTTATGTCATGTGTCTCTGGTCATTTTCTCTGAAGTTCATGTTCTAGTAAATGGCACAGATGGGATTTACAGGAACAATATTTTGTAAATTCTTGGATACAGATAAAAGTGAGCTTTACGATGGGAAGTCAATTTGGCTTGACTTAGTTTTTGGTCCACATTTTCTGTCTGTGAGTATCTTAACTTGATTATAATGCTTTATAAATGAGTAATAAAATTTCACATGTACCCCTTAACTTGTACAAATAGTTTTAAAAATATGTAAAAGAATTGAAAGAAGTGCAGTGCTCCAATTCTCTTGATATAAAGTGTTGCTATCTAAAAGCTGATAAAAATATGAGTTTCTTCTAAGTAACTGGGTGATTTCCCTGAATGTTTAATAATTATTTGTTCTTTTTCTTTAATGTCTGATAATGTTACTTTAATATATCCTGATATCGGTTTTTCTGAGTCAATTTTCTCGAATACAAATGTATTCTTTCAAACTGTAATCTTAAATAGACGTATTTTTTAATTTTAGGACAGTTGATGGGTTTTGTTTTGTTTTAAAAGTGTATCATTAGTGACTGTTGTGTTTCCTGCCTTTTTATTTGAGGAAAAGGGAAGCTGGAGGCACTACTATAGTACCTATTTTGAATTTTTTTGCTTACTGCTTTTCTCAAATACTTTTATTATTTTATTTCCTTTTTTGTTTCTTGAATCTTTCTCATTTTCAGTTTCTATTTCTCCTCTTGTGGTATCGGCCTGTTTGCTGAAAATTGTGGTTTGGCATTGTGCCTTGTCAAGGGCCCTACAACTTTCACTAGTGTGTTCTCATGCCTAAACAGTTCATAATATGAATGAAATAAACACTTGGTCAATTAAATTATGAATATTAGGTGTAAGATTATATTTCTGACTCCATACAACTTTAAAAAAGAAGAAATGGTCAATTAAATCAAAATGTTCAAGCCTAATATTTATTTTCTTATGGCCCATGGTGGGCAAGGGGCAAATATAGTGAGTTTAATGATAAGTAACTACACAAAGAAACATTAACTTAAAAAACAAAACTTTGAGAAAAGTCAGAATAACTTGAATTCTTAACACATAAAAAGGTATGGGGTGGGGAGTTAGGTGACTAGTAAAGCTAGTTTAGAAAAAAAAAAAAAAGAAGAAAGGTGAAATTCAAATTGAAAGAATAATGCTTAACTTTCCTGAGAGGAAATATAAAAGGGAAAAGATGGCATGATCCTTTTTTTTTTTTTTTTTTGCCATGAAAACTTTAAGTTAAATAATGCCTTTCTGTATATTCTCAGCTGCTGCACAAGCATTCATTCTATTTTGTCTTTTCCCTAGTAATATTTTAAAATTAAACTCAGAATTTTTTTCCTCTCCTCTTAAAAAATGTGTTTAGTTTCTCTCAAAAGAGTTGGAGCAAATGCTGGAAGACTGGAAGTACCCAGGTTGCAAAGCTGGTGGGCTATTCACCAGTTGAGATAATTTAGCACTTTACTCTATCACTGAGATTATGGTTAATTTTACAGTGTAAGAATTATTTGTTTGCTGTAGTAAATTTAAAAAGACAACATTTTCTGAATATTTGTAGTGGTAATCTCTTTAACATTGTCACTACGTTAAGAAAACATCTGCCCAACTTAACCGATTTTGTTACTAAAGAAGAGAAGAGGAGGAAGAAAAAGGAAAAAGAGGTAACAGTCTATTTGAAATAAATTTCAAAACTCTAAACAGCTTCAAAAATGACATGTCTTAACTCTGGAATAATTATTGATCTCATTTATATTTGATCAAAAGTAATATAATACTAGAAATTACTAATTCCTCTAAATGTGGTATTGAAAGATAGTCTTCAGGAAACATTAAAATCATGGCTCTCATACAAATATAGAAATTAACATGCTTTAAAGATTTTACTGTACTTATTTGATATGAGCAAACCAAGCAAACGTTAATATTGCTTTAAAAAAGCACAAATTTAAATGAAATAAAGGAATGTTGTTTTGGCTTGCAAATAGGGACAAAAGTGCATTTTCTAGAAGGGAGAAAATCAACTAAAATCATTACCAAACAGGACACCATCTAAGTATACATTACTTATCCACAACTAATAAATAATTGCAAAGTACTTCAAAGACAATAATCTGAGTTAGAATCACATAATCTGGAAAAATATGCTACAGACAGAGCATAGTTTTCTATTGAAATACACATCCACAAATTCTACAGTAATTCCCTAGGGAGCATGATACAAAGAGGAAGCAATAATTCTCAATCTTTGCATTTATATTAAATGTCACTAATTTTTGAATATTTTCAAAGAACACCAAAAACAGGTTTCTGCTAGCAGTTTTAATTACTTCTTTCTCTATAACATAAGCAAATGAAGACTAGGGGACAGACAGGCAATTTGATAGAAAATCAAAATGAGCAAATACCTAAGCAATAATAAAAGAATAAAAACACATAGAGTTATAAATATATTCTGCACTCAAAATATTTTACTTTGGGGAGGTAGGCTTAATGTAAAATAGTCTCTACTGACTACACAAAGATAACAACAAAAACTAAATCAAGTAAAGTATAATTTGGGGTCAGTGGTCCACTGCCAATCAGCCATCTGAAACTCCAAGGGAACCTGATATTAAGTAGAATTAGATTGGTTTAAGCTATATATTTATTTGCTTATTTATTTTGTTCTACTCCAAGGGCTCATACTTTACTCAATCCCTTCAAGGATTAAAGCTAAGGAAATGGGAATGAATGGAAACTGGAGAGATTTAAAACAAGACCAAATGTATTTTGAAATCTCATTCTAGACAGGAAAGGATACATAGATCTTGCTGACAAATGATTTTGCCTTTTTTAGTGGCTAATTTAGACTAGCATAAAACTAATTTGAATATTTTTATGTCAGTGAGGCAGAAGGTTGAGAGGGATGCATAATACAATTGTGATCACACAGGTTATATAGTTGTCCAAGTGGGCCTTCAGGTCTCAAGTGGGGACAGTGATTTCACAGTACTTTTTATGCAACTCGTGGATCATGTTAATCTATCATTTAAAAATATATGAAAATTTCTAGGCAAATTTAATATATTTTATTTTACTATTATCAAATGGAGATATGACTCTCATGGAATTACATGAGAAATTATTTAATGTGTTCTTTTGCCTGAAAATATTATTATTAAACTACCCGAGAAATAGATGAGGGTATTTGGAAATGGAATGATGAATACTTGTCACAAATGGCTCTGTTCCTAACTACGATGTCCAAGGTGGACACTGCTAATTGAGCTCAGAGCACTTTATAGCTCAGCTGAGATGTAGCCTCAGAATATCACTTAATGCAAGACTCCAGGCAGCTTCTACCAATCCTTTGGAGTTAACAAGAAAGTTTAAACCTATTTGCTACCACTGTTTTAGATGATCAATTATTGATTCTATACCACAGAGACCAGAAGGTAAAATAACCAGTAAATCAAAACCTGACTGGGAAAGAATATAAGTTCTATTTTCTGTTTTCACAAACAGCTTTTTATTGGCTTCACATAATCCTTGATATAGGGTCCATTTAGTTGTTTTAACAATTATTCCTTACCCCGTGAAGGCTCCTGCAAAGGTCTTTAGGTATCCTAGGAAATGTGACATAACAAGAACTCAATGGATGTGAGTGGCTAAATTGGACAACTCCTACTCTGTCAACTCCTATATTTAGATTCTCACAATGGGAGACCACCTCTTTTAAAGGCACTTAATTTCAAATTTAGCATTTTCCCTCCATATGTATCTTCCTTTCAAACTGAAGCCAGGGCCAGGCGTGGTGGCTCACGCCTGTAATCCCAGCACTTTGGGAGGCTGAGGCAGGTGGATCACAAGGTCAAGAGATGGAGACCATCCTGGCCAACATGGTGAAACCCCATCTCTACTAAAAATACAAAAATTAGCTGGGCATGGTGGCGCGCACCTGTAGTCCCAGCTACTCAGGAGGCTGAGGCAGAAGAATCACTTGAACCCAGGAGGCAGAGGTTGTAGTGAGCCAAGATTGCACCACAGCACTCCAGCCTGGAGACAGAGCAAGACTCCATCACACACACACACACACACACACACACACAAACTGCAGTCAGACTCTGATGGTAGCAGATATGGCCACACTAAGCCTTCATGATCACTCTGCTGATAAATTCTCTCTTTAGCTTGGTGAATCACTGTACACCAGCTTATTTCCTTCATTGGGAAAAACAGATACCCATCTTAATCCATTTGGTACTCATATTTGTTTCACTCCTTTTTGATTTTATAGTATAGCAACTGAACTTTTAATAATGTTTCATCCTCATTTTTCATGTCCAAACATCAACATTCCTATATACTACACATGATTATGAGCTCTTTCCCTTGTGATAACTTTTTTTTTTTCATCTTCATTTTCCATTCTAACATTCCCCAACAATTCCAGGTAGGTATTAATGTTTGGATCAGTCATAATAAGAGTTTAGTGATCCAGGTATCATTCAAGATAGATGGCATTAGCGATTTAAAGTATGTACTTTGCTGGACAATACTCATGTTCCTAGCATCCTCTCTATAAAATAATTGTGTCATTTGATATTTTCCTAGAGATTTCCTCTCAAATCCCATTGTTTACACTAGCAGTCTTTGGAAACTTAGCACATTCCTTTTTTACTCTTTATTTTTCCTGTCTTCATTTCTGCTCCTTCTTCAATCATTTATAAGAATGTGGAATATGCTAGATACTGCTATACAAAGGAGATGATAAAGTACAAACTTCCAGGGCCGCTTGTCCAGTGGAGAAAACAGCTATCCACAAAATAATTAAAATCTGAGGCACCATATTAAGTGTTGTTATAGTAGAACTTTAAAAATGCTTGTGGGGGCCAAGAAAAGAGAGTGCTTAAAACTTTCTGGATATGTCAAGGAAAACCTTGGTGTCTCACTTGTATTAATAACATCTCTACAACATCATTAGAGGTTGGAGGGCATTTTGTGTATCTTCCTTCTTAACTTACCTCTAGCTCTCTTTTCCTTCCTCCCTGTATTAGCCATGTCTTCTATTTTCTTTACTATAGTGCTAGGACATCTGAGGCCTTCTGTCCTTAGAAGGACTGCCGATCCCAAGGAAAGCCAATTCCTAGAGATAGTAAATAATTCACCCACCAGCTTTCTTTTAAAATACAGACCCATCAGTCCAGAACTCACACCCCAACATTGTTTTATCAGGCTCTCAACTCTGGGTCAGCATCCACCTGCCCAAATCACCCCAGGAACAGGTAGCAGATGACCAGGAAAAACTCCTATGCCCTAGAGGTCACTGAAATGATTCAAACTAGCCAACCCACAGCCTGCTTCCCCTGCTTCACCCATTCTTTCCTACAGAAACCACCACAAAGGCTCTTACCTATGGTTTCTTCCTCTTCCTCCACCTCCTAACCAACCCCAGGGCTTCCCCAGGTGGCCTGGCATGCACATGCCCCACCTCTTGGGAACTGCGAGCAACAAATTATATTTGACGGCAGTCATTTCCTACTCTGTTGGCCTTAGTACACCTCCAATCGTCTATGAATACACTATATTTTAAAATGTTACCTCTGTCCCATTCTTCCTCTATTTCATCCTTCTTGTCCTTCCCATTTCACTCTGTCAGTATATACCCTGTGAATTTTTTTTTTTTTTTTTTTTTTTTTTTTGAGATGGAGTTTCGCTCTTGTCACCCAGGCTGAAGTGCAATGGTGGGATCTCGGTTCTCTGCAACATCCATCTCCTGGGTTCAAGCAATTCTCCTGCCTCAGCCTCCTGAGTAGCTGGGATTACAGGTGTGCACCACCACACCTGGCTAATTTTTTAATTTTTAGTAGAGATGGGGTTTTGCCATGTTGGCCAGGCTGGTATTGAACTCCTGACATCAGGTGATCCACCCACCTCAGCCTCCCAAAGTGCTGGGATTATAGGCATGAACCACCACACCTGGCTATACCCTGTGATTTAAAAAACTATCTGTTACTCAAAAATTGGTTCTCCCTTCACACAAAAACACATAGTCCTTGTCAACTACTTCCCTTATGAGAATACAGGGCATACTCTATTCTTTCTACTGCTTGGTAGAACAATGAAGAAAAATTATGTCTTTTGCTAAAAACAAGTGAAAAATAACTTTATATATACTGAAAGAGTGAATGATTTTTAAACTTACTTTGTTCAATTTTTAAAAAGAAATTCTATTTGATTGAGCAGCTCTTGCTTGAAAGCTGAAAACCATAAATGAATAAAATATCTCAGCTTATGAATACAAATGAGCCAATACATGAATACATGGACACGCACACATTAGAGGTGAGTCACAGGTAGGTATTTGAATGAAGTAAATGTGCTCAACCCCTTTAAATTAAGCAGATACAAAGATAAACTTCTGCCTTCCTCACTGTAAAATTCTTTGTTTGGAGAATCAGTATTACAGAAAGAAAAGATTGAAAACATTCATTTAGCTTCCATTCTAGGACATTAGCTACATAGATCAAGTGTTTTATGCACAGATAGTTGTAAATTGAAATGAAAAACAAAGCCAAAGGACTAAAACAACAGGCAAGAAAAGAGTCTGCCTACTGAATTATACACAAGGATCCCCTCCAGATGTCCCAGGCTGCTGGTATTAAAAAATAAATACAGCCTAGCAAATGTGGAAAGAATCAATTAAGTTAAGAGAGTGTCTCACTACCCATCAGTATCAAAAGTTCAAGAGCCCTCAGCCTCCTTTAACAGTTCCTTAAAAAGAGCAATGATGCTGGAAAGCTTGATTCTGGCATAGGATTCCATGGAGGTTCAGAAGCAACCAAGGCAGAAATGCCCTCCAAGTGCCAAAACTCATTAAGATGTCTTATATTCATGTGAAGTCAACAGTAAAGCACCATTCTTCTCATGTGAATTGAAAAGAATGTGAATCACCAACCATCATTAAAATAAAAGAAGCCAGAAATCGGTTATCATGACCCAACAGCCATTTACAACCTGAAAAACACACCTGACCAGGTCTCATCCTGCAAAGCACATTAGGCAAAAGGAATTCATGATCGTGAAGTGTTGGTTCTCCACTTCATCACCAGTCAAGTTGAGCCCTAGCCTAGAACTACATCTACAAACTAGTTTGATGACATTCAGCCGCTCAAAAAAGCATCATGGAAAAGAAGAAAGGGTGAACTTGTAGGCCATTTAGCCTTCCCCTTTACTAGCGAGGAGATTTGGACAAATCACTTTATCTCTGTGCCTCAGTTATTCACATGCAACATAGAAATAAAAATTATTTCACTGCCTTCTACTCTGTATATTAAAGAATATTGTAAATTGGTGAGTCTATATGATTTACAACTTTCTCCTAAGTATGTAAAATTTCTGAAAATTAAGTCAGATTATTTGGACTTGGAGGAGGTGTACATTATACCAAATAACTTTCAATATCTTTCATAAAGCAACGCCTGATTTTTTACTACCATGTACCATCTCTCAACGAGTATTTCTCTCTTTCTTTTTTATTTTCTTTAAGAGACAGGACCTTGCTATATTGCTCAGGCTGAAATGCAGTGGCTACTCACAGGAGCAATCATAGTGCACTGCAGCCTTGAACTCCTGGCCTCAAGTGGTCTTGCCTCAGACTCCCAAAAGGATGAGACTACAGGCATGCACTGCCACTGTGCCTGGATTCAACAAGTATTTCTTATCTACTGTGGATTTAAAAATAAATAAAATCTTTATAAAATTTTATCAAACTTCAAAGCTAATGGTAGAAATGAAAATAATATGGAAATAATGCAATAAGGTTGATTTTAGTTTCATGAAAACAGGAGGAAAAAAGACAATGCAAGATAGCATCCATTTTACAGCATCCACTTATTCTCTGTAACACATGCATATAACACATGTGATTTTATAATTTTTCATGTGCTTTGTGCATATTAACCTTTGTTCCCCAATTAATATTAGCTCCTTAGTAAATGAGAATGGACTTCACCCCATACTAGATAAATATTTCCTGAAACAGCCACTGATGATCTGGTTCTCATCCTAGGGTATCACAAAAGTGCACACTCACCTACTATAGCCCCTTTAGTAATATCTAGATTTTTTTTCCTCACTCTTCTCTTTCAATGCTCACAGGATGTCCATATCTGACATCCTTCAGCCAGCCACCTTGGATGAAACACCACAGCTAAGACTGATTAAAGTCAGACACCTGATGTGAAGAGACTACTATGGACATGTTCTCTTTAACCAGGTCTCACATCAGGATGGCTAAAACTAACTCTACCAAACTGTAGGTCTTGAATTATTGTGATCCTCTGGGGCTACAAGAGAGCATAAACTTTATTCTTAATAAAGTAAAATTTTAAACTGACTTTTCTCATTTCTCCAGTGTCCCCAATTGACAAATGAATAAATAGGCAAATGTTTTATCTAGTATATATTTTACTACCACATGTCTCAACTGGTTGTTATGTCCCTTAAGTCATTCTCTCTAACTTTTCATTGTGAAGTTCAGACATTTGGAAAAGTTAAAAGAAAAGTACAGTGATCACCAGTGTACCTATCACTTAGACTCAACTTTTGTCTATATTTTGCCATGTTATCATGTATATATTATATATCACGTATTTTTAAATGAATCATTTGAACTACATTTTAGATATTGTGATAGTTTATTCCTAAGTATGTGAGCATGCATCTCCTTAAAAAATTTTTTTAAACCTGTAATTTCATTATCATCTAAGAAAACTAGTATTTTTTCTAATTTCATTTAATATCCATTCTACATTAAAATTTCCTCAATTAAACCTCATGTTTCTTTTACATTTTCAAGTGCTTCCTGGAATGAGATATGTTAGGCTTACCTGCTCCTTACTGACAATCACCGATTTCTCCTATAAGCCCTGGTTTCTTGGAGAACCAGATTTCTTTTTTTTTTTTTTTTTTAGACGGAGTCTTGCTCTGTCACCCAGGCTGCAGTGCAGTGGTGGGATCTCGGCTCACTGCAAGCTCCGCCTCCTGGGTTCACGCCCTTCTCCTGCTTCAGCCTCCCGAGTAGCTGGGACTACAGGAGCCCACCACCACGCCTGGCTTATTTTTTGTTGTATTTTTAGTAGAGGCGGGGTTTCACCATGTTAGCCAGGATGGTCTCGATCTCCTGACCTCGTGATCCACCCGCCTCAGCCTCTCAAAGTGCTGGGATTACAGGTGTGAACCACCATGCCCGGCCAGAGAACCAGATTTTCTTGGTGGGGAAACTAGGTATGCTCGTTGCTGCTGGGGAGTCATTATATCTTGGGCCATTCCAACGTGCACAAATTCATTTGAAAATTTTGAATCTCTTTTCTTCCAAACACTTTGTTCCCAAAATTTTGTTTTCTAATAACATTATCATGTTTAGTTTTCTATCCTATAATATTCAAAAAACAGTTTTAAAATCACTAAACTAATACAATAACAATGAAATTACTGGCTGTTTAAGATTTCTTCGTAGCTCTTTTTTTTTCACCCCTTAGAATATATCCCACTAAGAAAGTACAATCAGAGCTGAAGGTAACTTGAATTTTTTTTTCTCTGTGTGATTGTTATAAAACTTACATACAGTTTTGTTTCTTTAGTTTATTTTCAGTCATCTGGTTTGTTTCCTTCTTTCTCAGTCCATTTAACTTTCAAATATATAAACCATTGCTTGTTTTCCTTCTCCCTATTTATCTATTTGCATTGTACTGAAAGTGGCTTTTTGTGCCTTAAAAATATGTTCTAGAGATAATTCAAAAATAGTTCATAGGACTCATTTTTTTATGACTTTAAGAACCTTGCTTTGTGAATAATTCATAATTTATTCATCTCCTACTGATTAACATTGGATTTGTTTCCAGTCTGTTGCTATAAAGAATGCATGTGATATATGTAAATGCACACTTGTGGTGGTATATCTTCAGGCCTCCAAACTTTAAGCAAAACCAAAAGACAAATAAAAAACCTGGGGATAATAATTGCAGCATAAAATTACAGTTGTAGTGCTAGCCTCTTTTATATAAAGTGGAGTTCTTAAAAGCTGAAAAACAAAAGCACCTCGCCCTCCAAAAGAGAACTAACAGAATGTGCAGCAAAAAAAAAAAAATGAGTAAGTATATTTCATGGGGGGAAGGGGGGAGACAAAAGCCCTTAAACATATTAAAAGATCTTTAGCCTCACAATTTAAATAAACTGTAGATTTAAAAACATACCTTTGACAATACAGGAAAACTGTGCAAAAAAGACTCTACGCATTGGTAGTAAGAGTGCAAAAGTATACAACTCCTAGACAGGGAAATTTGGGAAATGTCTAACAAAATTGTATTGTCATTTAACTTTGGCCCAGTAATTATATTAATATTTTTATATTAACTATATTAGATAAATATTATATTTAAACTCCTTTTCATGTCTGAAATGAACCCAATTTAGTCAATATTTTTAATATACTCTTGTAGCCTATTTGCTAATATTTTCTTTAGAATTTTGCATAGATAATCTTAATTCTGTTATTTCCTTTTTTCATGCAACTTATATCTGGCCTTGGTAGTGATGTTATGTTTGTTTCATTAAAAACTGAGTTTTTCTTCTTTTATATGCTATGGAATAGCATCACAGGCATTGGGGTTACTTGTTATTTGAAAGTTTGGAAAAAGTTCTGTACTAAATCATCTAGGCCTGGTCTCTTTGTTTTTCCTTTTTTTTTTTTTTCATTAAAAAACTGTGTGGGTACATAGGAAGTATATATGTTTATGGAGTAAATGAGATATTTTGAAAGAGGCATGCAATGTGAAATTGTGTTAAGTGAAATAAGCCAGGCTCAGAATGTTCTTACTGATTTGTTGGATCTAAAAATCAAAACAATTGAACTTATGGACATAGCAGAAGAATGGTTAACAGAGGCTGGGAAGGGTTATGGGGAACTGGGGTAGGTGAGGATGGTTAATGGGTACAAAAATAGTTAAAAAGAATGAATAGGACCTACTATTTGATAGCACAATAGGGTAACTATAGTCAATAATAATCGTACATTTTAAAATAAGAGTGTAATTGGATTGCTTGTAACTCAGAGGATAAATGCTTGAGGGGATGGATACCCCATTCCCAATAATGTGCTTATTTTTCTTTACCTTTGAATAGTTTGGTACAGATAACTTTCTCCATTTGTTCTATGAAATCCGGTATGTTAAACTCTACTGGAGTCAGTTTTGATAAATTGCCTGGAAATGTATCTATCTCATCCATATTTTCTAATTTATTTGCTATACAAATTTGAGGTTTTCTCTACTTGTAATTTAAATACAAAGTAGTCTCATTATTTACTTATATTTTGGGCATTTTACATTCTCCCTTTTCTCTTGGTTATATAAACAAATGGATTTGTCTAGGATATGGTTTGGCTGTGTCCCCACCCAAATCTCATCTTGAATTATACTCCCATAATCCCCACATGTTTTGGTAGGGACCTGGTGGGAGATAATTTGAATCATGAGGGAGGTTCCTGTTCTATTCTCATGATAGTGAATAAGTCTCAAGAGATCTTATGGGTTTATCTGGGGTTTCTGCTTTTGTTTCTTTCTCATTTTCTCTTGACACAGCCATATAAGAAGTGTCTTTTTCCTCCCGCCATGATTCTGAGGCCTCCCCAGGCTTGTGGAACTATAAGTCCAATTAAACCTTTTTCTTCCCAGCCTCTGGTATGTCTTTATCAGCAGCATGAAAATGGACTAATACAGTCTATTTTCTTCAAAGAACCAAATTTTTGATTTATTAAATATTGTTACTATTTCCTAACTCAATATGTTTTTAATCTTGATTTTTTTCATTTTCTTAAGCTTCCTTTACATTCACCTTGTTTCTAGATTTTTTTGAGCTCTATATTTAATTTTTTATTCTAATTATTTCATTTCTAAGTTCATAATTTCATAAACCTGCTAGTGATTGCTTATAATTACATACCATATATTCTCACGTATACATATTTATTTCATTGTATCATATAATATTATTATTTCTAGTTTTGTGGAGGTTATGGAAGTTGTCAAATTTTATGAATTTCTATGCGCATTCAGACGGAACTATTAATGTATTGAGATTTGATACTCTCCTACAGCTACAAGATCTAACTTATTGATTATAGATTTTGGTTTTCTGATGGGAGAGTCATTTAACCTGTCTTGAACTATAATTTATGTATTAAAATCTTTCATTAATTATGTGTTTTACTTTGAAAATCTATTACTAAGGTTGTAGCAGTGGTATTCGGTGCATAAATATTTATAGCTGTTAAGTCTTCACTTTAAGTTATGGTCTTTATAATATTTACCATTACATTTAATGCTATCTTCCCTAACTGAATTCTGCTTGTCCTTTACCAAGATCCAAGCCTCTGCCTTATTTTTGTCTATAATTGCTTAGTATACCTCTGCCTGGTCCTTATTTTTAATCATTCTCAGTCAATGTATTTAAAGTGTGCCTCACATAAGGGGCATAGAATTAAGTGGCAAGTCATCTAAAAACCTCCGTATTTAATTGAGTTAAGTCTATTTGCATTTATTGATAGAATTCATATATTTGGCTACAACTCTATTATATTACTTTGAGTATTTTAATGTATTATGTTATATTTGCCACGTCTTTCATTATTCAGTTCTTTGGTTTTAAAAAGTTGTTTTGATATCTTAAAATGTTTACATTTTTGTTTATATAACTTTTGCTAGTCAGTTTATATAATGTCCCTACTTTTTTAAAAAATCACCAAGTCTTATTCCATTTGTTAGCATTAAATAGTATCCATGAATTCTCCTGTACTACCTATGCAGCAATCAACTAGTTTCTTATACTCTTCCCTTTCTCCCTCCTTCCTTCTCCCACTTTTCAGTTGCATTATTTACTTTCTGCAAGAGTATATAACATTTCCTTTAGCCTGTGAACAACTTTTGTTTTAGGATTAGAATTACAGTACAACACACTCAATACCTCACATTTGTCAATTTCCCCAATATTTATTAGGTTGAATCAGCCCTATTCTCCCACTGACTTTTTGGAAAGGGTTTGTGATTATAATATTCTTGGCAATTTTAAACTTATTTTTCTATAGCCTTGATGCTGTAAGGTCTGTTTTCCTGGATATAGAATTCTTGGCTTGTGTTTTCTTTCCTGGATTTAAAATGTTAAGATATTTGCTTTGTTTCTCTTGAGAAGTCATATGCCAAATTGGTTATTATCTGTTTTTAGTTTTTATTTGCTTTTCACTTAGATGTCCAGAAAAAAGTTTTTTCACTTTATTTTTAAACTTTTCTTAAATTTATTTTGTTTACTTTTTACTTTTGGTTTTACTAGAATATATTTCAGAGCTGAAGAGCAACTTCTATTTATATGTATATTCAATCATATTTCTTTTAATTGTATTAAGAAACTCTCTCAATATACTTTTAAACTTTAGTTCTGTATCATTGCTGTTTCATTTCTCAGTAACTCCAATAATACATATATGGAATCTTCTTTGCATGTATTCTGGACTGTTCACTTTAAATTTAATCCCTGTTATCATTTATGTTATTTTTAGACTCTTTTCATTGGTATTTTATGTACCCCTTACTTCATTACTATTTTCTATGCTACTTATTGTAATAATTTGATTATAGCTATTCTAACGCTGATCATTCAATTAATAAGTTAATTAATGTAATGTAGTATTCTTTCTATTACAATCTTTTTCTTCATTTTTTCTTGAGTTTTGTCATCTCCCTGTTTACATCTTCCTGGCTTTTTTTTCATTTCCATTATGATTTATCTAACTGTATTTAATTTATATTGTTGAGTTTAGTTTTTTCCTTTTTCACAATTTATTTTTGTTGTGGTTGTTACTAGCATTTATGCCTGCTGAAAATTTTGACATTCACCTTGCTTTCTTCTTATATAAATTCCATACAGATATCGAATTCTCTTTATTTAAATTCATAGTTAGTTTTGGCCAGGTGCGGTGGCTCACGCCTGTAATCCCAGCACTTTGGGAGGCTGAGGTGGGTGGATCACGAGGTCAAGAGATCGAGACCATCTTGGCTAACACTGTGAAACCCCGTCTCTACTAAAAATACAAAAACTTAGCCGGACATGGGGGCGAGCACCTGTAGTCCCAGCTACTCAGGAGGCTGAGGCAGGAGAATGGTGTGAACCCGGGAGGGAGAGCTTGCAGTGAGCCTAGATCGCGCCACTGCACTCCAGCCTGGGCGACAGAGTGAGACTCTGTTTCAAATAAATAAATAAATAAATAAATAAATAAATAAATAAAAATTCATAGTTAGTTTTTAATTGGAATTGTAGCCATTCTAAATGGAGGGGTCGGAGTGACTTATTTAGTTTCTTAGTTTAATAGCACCCTCTTTTGTTGCTGTGCTAAGGCACAATTTCTTTAACAAATGGCATCTCTTTCATCAATTTATTTCCATCTGCCTTCTTCTGATTCTTAGTTACTCTCATTTTATTGTGGATTCTACCTTCCATTTCTTCTTTTCCATTACCACCATCTTTATTCAAGAGGTACCTCCTTTTTCCAAGATGCCTCCATTTCCCCCATAAGTATTGTTCTTAAGAAATGTTCAGTCTGTTCAACAATTTAAGCCCCTTTCTATTGACTCTCCAGGAGTCAGTACACTGTCTGACAGATACTGTCAGAATTTTTGTACTGACAGTACTGACAGGTACTGACACTGACAGGTAGTGTCAGAATTTTTCTGAACATTTTCTGACTCATGGGAGGGCGCTTTCCTCCTGTGAGTAAACTCTGATTGATGCTATCTGTGTTCTTTTACCAGTAGAATCTCACAGCACTCTCTTCAATGCTTTTTGTTTGTTTGTTTGTTTGTTTGTTTTTACTATATGGGCTGTAGAGATGACTTTGCTAGTTTAGGACATTTATTTCCCTTCTTACGCCTGAATTTTTCAGTATTCTCTGTCTACTAGCTACCTTGTAGTCGTAGCTATGGTTTAATTAAAATTTTGTGGAGAGACTATAATTTAGTCTTTTGTTAGTATACTACTGGTTCTATTACTCTCAAATCTCTTTTAATCTAGCTCAGACAACCTGGTCCTTTAAAAAATCGCCATTAATGTGTTGAAGAAATCAGAGAAGCTGTCCTGAAGATGCAAATGATACTTAGGATTGGTCTGATCATCTGTATTGTTTTGTTTGGCTTCTTCTTGAATCACAGCGGGAAATTTCTTAGAACCCTTTGATAGCGGTGGGAGCCAGACAAAAGCGTAGGCCGATAGGGGCGGGTCCCTGGTGAAACCCCAACTTCAAGTCAAAGTGAGCCTGTACTGCTGGTTCTGGATGACACCTGCCACCCACAGTGAAAGCTACTGTTCCTCTTTGCCCACCCTTTTTTGATTGGTTCTTTCTGAATAATCTTTTTAACCAATCGAATGTTACCTTTTCCAATACTACTTACACCCTGTCCTTCGCCCATCCGGTGCCTATACAAAAAATACCCCAGACTCAGCTACACTGAGAGTGACGACCCGACCCAACCTTCACCTCCCTTCTCTGCTGAGAGCTGTTTCATCGCTCAGTAAAACTCTCTATTCTCATCACCCTTCAATTTGTCAGAGTGACCTCATTCTTTTTGGATGCAGGACAAAAGCTTGGGACCCACCAAGTGCGGTACCCAGAAAGGCTGTAACATTGGCCCTCTGCCCTCGATCATGGAGGGCAGCTGCCTCACACAAGGGAAACAGAGGCAGGGCCCAGCCAGTCCCAGAGCCACGAGCCAGAGTGGGGCAAGAAGCTGACTGAGCTGTCAACAAGCAACTGTCCGTGGGGCTGGGGGGGACTAAAAGAGCTAATTAGCACACTCTAACACCCTCTATGGGGTTTTGGGGTCACGGGCACCCCTGCCTGGGTGCTGCTACGTTCCCCTCGGGGCAACATGCCTTGTCTGGCCGTAGGCTATGCCCAGGGACTACTCCTGCGTCAGCGCTGGAAGCAGCCAGCTCGACTCCGTGCTTGCTCGCTCGCTGTCTCCCACCAGGGGCTGAGTCTGCAGTCGCGGCAGTAGCGGAAGCCACGGGCCAGAGCACAGACCAGACGCCGCTGGGTAGACGCTCTGCTACGACCCCCGCAAAGAAGCCTAGAAAAATCCTGCTTCACCTTCAACTCACTAAGTCACTAGCATCACATATTCTGCCTCCTTCCCTTCTATCAGCACACAACAATGACAAAACTTTTTTTTTTTTTTGAGACGGAGTCTCGCTCTGTTGCCCAGGCTTGAGTGCAGTGGTGCGATCTCGGCTCACCGCGACTTCCGCCTCCTGGATTTAAGCAATTCTCCTGCCTCAGTCTCCTGAGTAGCTTGGATTACAGGTGCCTGCCTGGCTAATTTTTGTATTTTTAGTAGAGACGATAAATGTACAGCAGCCTAAACAGTGTTGGGGTTTGGCCCTATACACAGCTAGATTTCAGGATCTCAACTTTAATATCAAAGAGTTATTTTTTCAGAGGAGTCAATTCTCTTTTAATATAATTTTTGTAACAGCTTCATAATAATTGCTAAAAGTTATTGTTATATTTTGGTGGTGGTGGTGATATTGATGGGAATTATTAGTGACAATTCTATCTAAATGCTTTGCAGATATTACTAACACCCCTATCAGATGGGTTATATTACATCGTTTAACAAAACAAACTGAAGTATAGAAAAACTAAGTAATTTCTTCAAGGTTATACAGGTAGTTAAATGGAAAAAATGGGGCAGCATTTAGTTTTAGGCAGCGTGGTTTCATAGCTCTTTGTATTTTAACCACTGGGCTATCCTGACCCTTTATAACATTCACTTTTGTTACACAAGGATTACGAATTCCTATTTAGAATATACATGTGTAATGAGAATGGAAGAGTATGAAATTCCTTCAAACACCTGCTGTGTCTCCCCTCAGGGAAACTTACGAAATTTAACAGAACAATAAAAATCTTTTCAAGTATGCTCCGCTAAGGCTAGTCTTGTTTCATTACTGAACCTCAAACATGCCAGCTTCATGCGGCTTTTTTCTTGATCAGAAAGTTCTCCTTTCTTTATTTTGCTTACTTACAAACTCTCTATGTTTTGAGATTTGCTCAAGACCCATGACCCTGGTGCCTTTGTTACTTCTCTTTCTCTGAAATACCCGTTCTTTCTTGGAATTTGTTCCATGTCTTCTAGAATTTAATAACATACTCTACGGTCTTTTTAAAATCTTTTTTTATGTGTATGTTTATGTCTGCTGCTGTTTCATGTGTGTATGTCTATCCTCTGCATCTGGAAAATAAATTCTGGGAGGTCAGGACATTTTGGACTTCTTTACAGTCTCTAAAGCAGAGGTGAAATTCCATGCACTTGTAGGCATTTGTTAAGTTGTATTTATTTATTTTTTCCAGTTTGAATAGAATCTGGAAAAGCCTGGAAATCTGATGCTCAGCCAGCCCCTACCAATGTCCTAGCATTAGACCAAGCTCATCTCTCAGCAGTTTAGGATGTAGGAGGCTGAAAGATGTCGATGTCTCTGAAAACTTAAAAGTCTGAGATTTTTCTGCAAAATCTTTCCTGATGACACCAGCACACTTTTCTTATGATACCTCTGAAGAGAGCCTCTTATCAACTTCTGGGCCTCACTTTAGGTATCGTTTTAGAACCAATTCACAATGCCATTCTTTTGAAGACACTGGTTTTGGATCCTGAAAATGGTTTCTGAGCTCTTTCTGGATCTCAGCTCTTGAGAACTGAGACTCTTGTTCTTTATACCTC
This sequence comes from Pongo pygmaeus, assembly GCF_028885625.2. Lineage (NCBI taxonomy): Eukaryota > Metazoa > Chordata > Mammalia > Primates > Hominidae > Pongo > Pongo pygmaeus. Next base: position 68,511,854 of record NC_072390.2, read on the forward strand.
TCATCCAGGATCCCTAACAATAAAAGATAACTTTATGCAGGAGTTTTTGTTGCGGTTGCACTTATTGTTTGCAATATAAGCAGGTAGAGAGGCAGCGTGTTGTTTTTTAAATCAGAAGAAAATAAATCATGCTTAGATTACATAGTGTTATTGACTAACATTAAGTTGTAGGAGCCATCTCTCACCATATGGCCATGTGAGAGAAAGAAAAAAGTGCACATTGTGGGAAGGGAGGTGTAGCAGAACTCAGACCTCAGCGCAGCTAGGTATCAAGTCCAGTTTGTAGGTTTACGGACTTCAGTGTACCAAGTTTATCAAGTCTGTGTCCCAGTTACAACTCTGAGCTGATATTATTCTTAAATAAAATGGAACACTGCAAGCCAGAAGCAAGACATAAGATTCACCAGCTGTGAGCATACTGTTTACAGATTGAACGTGGGACCAAAATCATTATATGGTATAATTTATGAAAGAACTCAAGAAAATGTGTTTTGACAGAGGTCTCAAAAAAAACAAGGAGCTAAAATTCCAGACAGGATCTCTCCCTTGAGTAGAATGCAAACATTCTGCAATGTTTCCTCCCCTCTCCCAACCATCTCAAAGTTTACATTTGATGAGAGCGGATAATGTTTTTCTTTACTACAAAGAAACAGGGACTAAAACAAGTAGGGCTTCAATCTACACATACATAATTGCTTCAGTCTTTCTGGGAAACACAGCCTCATTTTAAATGGTAACATGGAAAGTGGTTAGAATTAAAACCTTGATATTTTATTGCCCCGTCTGTGAATTATTTGCAAGGTTGGATAAATGTAATATATTTAAGCAGCTTAACTCTATACATCATCAAGTGCTTTTTAAAAAGAAGCTGAAAGTTATCTTTGCAGTAATCTTGAACTTAGGGGAGGGTCTATAGTGTAAAACTTTAAATAGACCCTGGAGCAATTGTATGAATCATTTTGAGGGTTTTCATCAATTATTTGGGTAAGTCATGTATTGGTAGACATGTATTTGATATATTAAAACTGGTCCTTGGAGTGAAGATGTATTGATTTAGAAAACTGAAAACAATTTTATTTGTTGCTTACTATGATACTGATTCTACGTGAAGTACTAGGAATAAAAAGATTTATTAGATGTTGCCTTTCTTCAGGTAGCTCAGAGTCAGGTTATTTTTATAAGTCCTCTATTCTATATTTGATACACAGTCATACATTGCATAACTATGTTTTGGTCAATGACAAACCACATCTATGACAGCGATCACATAAGATTATAATGGAGCTGAAAAATTCCTATTGTCTGAGTGAGGTTGTAGCAGTCCTAACATTGTAGCACAATGCATTACTCACATGTTTGTGGTGATGCTGGTATAAACAAATCTACTGCACTGCCAGTTATGTGACAGTATAGTATATAAAACTGTGTACAGTACATAATACCAGACAATAATAATAAGCAATTGCCACTGGTTTATGTATTTATTCTATCTACTATGCCTTTTTTTTTTTTTTTGGTAGAGTGCACGCCTTCTACTTATTAAAAAATAAATAAATAACTGTAAAACAGCATCATGCAAGTTCTTCAGGAGAGATTCCAGAGGAAGGCATTGTTGTAGTAGAAGATGACAGTTCCATGGATGTTACTAGCCATGAAGATCTTCCAGTGAGACAAGATGTGGAGGTGGAAGACAGTGATATTGATAATTCTGATCCTGTTGTTATAAATAAAGTTTCGGTTCCACAAAAGAAATAGCACTCGAATATAAAATTTTCTTATTTTCTTCTCAGCATGGCAGTTTACTTCTAAACTGCTCTTACAGATGGAGCAATGGTGAGCGCACACCTGGACAAGGGAGGAAAAGGGGGCCTTATTCCTGAGGCACGTGGCCCCTGCTGCCGTGTCCATCCCCTATTGGCTAGTGTTAGATGCACAGTCTAAACTAATTCCGGTTGGCTAATCTAAAGAGAGTGATGGGGTGAGTGGTTTGGCAGGAAAAATGGTTATGGCAGAGCAGGAAATTGGAATGAATCAGGTTGGAGAATGGGCAGGTAATCAGAATGAGTAAGGGTGAAGCAGGTAATTGGAATGAGTCAAGGTGGAGCAGGTAATCAGAAAAGGTTGCTTTACAAGGAAGTTAAGTTTAAAAATAGAAGGCAAAGAATTGAATGTACTGACATATTGATTCTTTGAAGAGAAATTTAGAACTCATATCTAACACTGTGTAGGCCTAAGCTAATGTGTATGTTTTTGTCTTCATTTCTAATAAAAAAGTTTAAGAGTAAAATTTTTTAAATTTAAAAATAGAAAAAAATTATAGAATCAAGATATAAGAAAATCTTTTTTGCACAACTGCACAATGTGGTTGTGTTTTAAACTAAGTTTTATTACATAATAGTCAAAAATTGAAAAATTAAAAAGTTTATAAAGTAAAAAAGTTGCAATGAGCCAAAGTTATTATCAAAGAATAAAATATTTAAAAAATAAATTTAGTGTAGCATAAGTGTATAGTATTTATAGAGTCTGCAGTATTGTATAGTTATGTCCTAACCCTTCACATTCACTCTCCACTCAATCGCTGACTTACCCACAGCAACTCCCAGTGCTTCAAATTACATTCATAATAAGAACATTATACAGGTGTATCATTTTTTCATCTTTTATATAGTATTTTTACTGTACAGTTTCTATGTTTAAATATGTTTAGATATACAAATATGTACCATTGTGTTACAATTGCCTACAGTGTTCAGCAGAGTAACATGCTGTATAGGTTTGCACCCCAGGAGAAATAGGTGATACCATATGGCCTAGGGATGTAGTAGGCTATACCATCTAGATTTGTGAAAGTACACACTATGATATTCACACAACAATGACAAAATTGCCTAATGATGCATTTCTCAGAATATATCCTCATCATTGTGACACATGACTGTACATCCAAGAGTAAATGTTTAGAGAAGTCATAGAGACACAAAATTTAAAGACAATCTAACAACAGTTTTAGTTGTTCAGGGCCATCAGTTAAAGAGGAGGAGGATAATTAATTCTTGAAGACGTCTATTTTTTTTCTACACAGAGGGAAAACAATCTTGAGAAAGTAGAAAAAACAAAAGGATTACTGCAATCTTTGTTATATCATTTACTTCAGTGTGAAATTTCTACAATGAAGCTCTGGCTATATTTAAGAAGTGACTTGGAACCACCAGTTACATTTGGGTTGGATCAATTTCTTCCCTGATGCCTGGACACATTTAGGACAATTGAAATTCAAAATATGTTTTCCCCCAGAATTTTAATTCACAATCTCTCACCATCTTTCTTCGCCAATAGAAGCCCTTGTAGACTTCCCTTGAGAATGGAAGAAACAGATAAACAGAATTGGATAATGTCTTTGTACCTTACTTCATTCAAGTAATATAGTCTATAAAAATATATATTAAAAAGTAAAGCAAATTCAATATTTTAAAACTAAAAAATTCATACCTAATTATACAAATTAGGGTACACACATTTTCTGAAATTATTTGATCCTTCACAGAAAATTCAAGGATGAGCAGCAGAATGAGTTATGCATAACAAAATGCCACATGCTAGCCACTTCCATAAAAGTGTCAAGATTTCAAAGGTTTGGGTTCAAGTACTGTTGTAAGAAAAAAGTATGTTACATTTCACCTGTGAATAATATTTTAGTTGAGATTAATTAAGAAAAGAACTGCATTTATCTGATGAGGCCACACAATAGGTAGGCTTTGAAAAAAGTTGTGCATGGTTTTGAGTAATAAAATTGAAGTATTTTGCCCACATCCATTATCATAAGTCTGTTAAGAAACATTCTGCAGCCTATTCTCTCTGAAACCTGCTAGTTAAAAGCTTCGTCTGTGTAGTGCAATCAAATTAGAACTCAGGACTGATAAACTCACTCAAAACCACACAACCACATGGAAACTGAACAACCTGCTCCTGAATGACTACAGGGTAAGTAACGAAATTAAGGCAGAAATAAAGATGTTCTTTGAAACCAATGAGAACAAAGACACAATGTACCAGAATCTCTGGGACACATTTGAAGCAGTGTATAGAGGGAAAGTTATAGCACTAAAAGCCCACAAGAGAAAGCAGGAAAGATCTAAAATCAACACCCTAATATCACAATTAACAGAACTAGAGAAGCAAGAGCAAACAAATTCAAAAGCTAGCAGAGGGCAAGAAATACTAAGATCCGAGCAGAACTGAAGGAAATTGAGACATAAAAAACCATTCAAAAAAATCAATGAATTCAGGAGTTGGTTTTTTGAAAAGATCAACAAAATACATAGACTGCTAGCAAGACTAATAAAGAAGAAAAGGGAGAAGAATCAAATAGATGCAATAAAAAATGATAAAGGAGATATCACCACCGATCCCACAGAAATACAAACTACCATCAGAGAATACTATAAACACCTTTACACCAATAAACTAGAAAATCTAGAAGTAATGGATAAATTCCAGGATACATACACCCCCCCAAGACTAAGCCAGCAAGAAGTTGAATCTCTGAATAGACCAATAACAGGGTCTGAAATTGAGGCGATAACAGCCTACCAACCAAAAAAAGTCCAGGACAAGATGGATTCACAGCCGAATTCTACCAGAGGTACAAAGAAGAGCTGAAACCATTGCTTCTGAAAATATTTCAATCAATAGAAAAAGAGGAAATCCTCCCTAACTCATTTTATGAGGCCAGCATCATCCTGATATCAAAGCTTAGTAGAGACACAGCAAAAAAAGAGAATTTTAGGCCAATATCCCTGATGAACATCAATGCAAAAATCTTCAATAAAATACTGGCAAACCAAATCCAGCAGCACATCAAAAATCTTATCCACTATGATCAAGTCATCTTCATCTCTGGGATGCAAGGCTGCTTCAACATATGTAAATCAATAAACGTAACCCATCACATAAACAGAACCAATGACAAAAAACACATGATTATCTTAATAGATACAGAAAAATCCTTTGACAAAATTCAGCAGCCCTTCATGCTAAAAACTCTCAATAAACTAGGTATTGATGGAATGTATCTCAAAATAATATAAGCAATGTATGACAAACCCACAGTCAATATCATATGGAATGGGCAAAAACTGGAAGCATTCCCTTTGAAAACTGGCACAAGACAAGGATGCCTTCTCTCACCACTCCTATTCAACATAGTGTTGCAAGTTCTGGCCAGGGCAATCAGGCAAGAAAAATAAATAAAGGGTATTCAATTAGGAAAAGAAGAAGTCAGATTGTCTCTGTTTGCAGATGACATGATTGTATCTTTAGAAAACCCCATCATCTCAGCCCCAAATCTCCTTAAGCTGATAAGCAACTTCAGCAAAGTCTCAGGATACGAAATCAATGTGCAAAAATCACAAGCATTCCTATACACCAATAATAGACAAACAGTCAGCCAAATCATGAGTGAACTCCCATTCACAATTGCTTCAAAGAGAATAAAATACCTAGGAATCCAACTTACAAGGGATGTGAAAGACCTCTTCAAGAACTACAAACCACTGGTCAACAAAATAAAAGAGGACACAAACAAATGGAAGAACATTCCATGCTCACAGATAGGAAGAATCAATATCATGAAAATGGCCATACTGCCCAAGGTAATTTATAGATTCAATACTATCCCCATCAAGCTACCAATGACTTTCTTCATAGAATTGAAAAAAAACTAGTTTAAATTTAATATGGAACCAAAAAAGAGCCCACATAGACAAGACAATCTTAAGCCAAAAGAACAAAGCTGGAGGCATCATGCTACCTGACTTCAAACTATACTACAAGGCTACAGTAACAAATACAGCATGGTACTGGTACCAAAACAGAGACATAGACCAATGGAACAGAACAGAGGCCTCAAAAATAACACCATACATCTACAACCATCTGATCTTTGACAAACCTGACAAAAGCAAGCAGTGGGGAAAGGATTCCCTATCTATTAAATGGTACTGGGAAAACTGGCTAGCCATATGTAGAAAGCTGAAACTGGATCCCTTCCTTACATCATATACAAAAATTAACTCAAGTTGAATTAAATACTTAAACATAAGACCTAACACCATAAAAACTCTAGAAGAAAACATAGGCAATACCATTCAGGACATAGGCATCGGCAGGAACTTCATGACTAAAACACCAAAAGCAATGTCAACAAAAGCCAGAATAGACAAATGGGATCTAATTAAACTAAAGAGCTTCTGCACAGCAAAAAAAACTATCATCAGAGTGAACAGGCAATCTACAGAATGGGAGAAAATCTTTGCAAACTATCCATCTGACAAAGGGCTAATACCCAGAATCTACAAAGAACTTAAACAAATTTATAAGAAAAAAAACAACCCCAACAAAAAGTGGGCAAAGGATATGAACAGACATTTCTCAAAAGAAGACATTTATGCAGCCAACAGACATACGAAAAAACACTCATCACTTGTCACCAGAAAAATGCAAATCAATACCACAATGAGATACCATCTCATGCCAGTTAGAACGGTGATCATTAAAAAGTCAGGAAACAACAGATGCTGGAAAGGATGTGCAGAAATAGGAACGTTTTTACACTGTTGGTGGGAGTGTAAATTAGTTCAACCATTGTAGCAGACAGTGTGGTGATTCCCTCAAGGATCCAGAACGAGAAATATCATTTGACCCAGTAATCTCACTACTGGGTATAACCAAAGGATTATAAATTATGCTACTATAAAGACACATGCACACGTATGTTTATTGTGGCACTATTTACAATAGAAAAGACTTGGAACCAGCCCAAATGCCCATCAATGATAGACTGGATTAAGAAAATGTGGCACATATACACCATGGAATACTATGCAGTCATAAAAAAGGATGAGTTCCCCTTAAGGGAACATCACACACCAGGGCCTGTTGTGGGGTGGGGGGAGGGGGGAGGGATAGCATTAGGAGATATACCTAATGTTAAATGACGAGTTAATGGGTGCAGCACACCAACATGGCACGTGTATATATATGTAATAAACCTGCACATTGTGCACATGTACCCTAAAACTTTAAGTATAATTAAAAAAAAAAAGGATGAGTTCATGTGCTTTGCAGGGACATGGATGAAGCTGGAAACCATCATTCTAAGCAAACTATCGCAAGGACAGAACACCAAACACCGCATGTTCTCACGCATAGGTGGGAGCTGAATAGCGAGAACATGTGGACACAGGGCAGGGAACATCACACACTGGGGCCTGTCGGGGGTTGGGGAGCTGGGGGAAGGATAGCATTAGGAGAAATACCTAATATAAATGACGAGTTGATGGGTGTCGCAAACCAACATGGCACATGTATACCTATGTGACAAACCAGCATGTTGTGCACATGTACCCTAGAACTTAAAGTATAATAAAAAATTAATTAAAAATAAAATCTTCACAACCCAGACACTCCTTTCTATTGATCCCAGGTCTTTAGACAAACTCAACCATCAACCAGAAAATGTTTAAATTTACCTATACCCTGGAAGCTGTCCCCAAGCTTTAAACTGTCCCACCTTTCTGGACCAAACCAACATATTTCTTAAATGTATCTGATTGATGTCTCATGCCTCCCTAAAATGTGTAAAACCAAACTGCACCCCGACCACCCTGGACACATGTTCTCAGGACGTCCTGAGGGCTGTGTCACAGGACATGGTCATTCATATTTGGCTCAGAATAAATGTCTTCAAATATTTTAGAGAGTGTGAGTCTTTTTGTAGACATATTCATTATCATTCATTCTATTTTTGCATTAAAAAGTATGATATATAACGCATTTCATTGTTTCCAATAATCATATATTAACAGTAATTATAATAAAACTATCCAGATGTAACATCATAGAGCTTTAGGGACAGAGGGTAGACAACATAGTCATTGAAAGGAAATATGATGTGAGAGGTGTTCAATACAACCTTCAAATATAAATAAATATTAGAATAAAATATTGTGGAAGAAGTAAAACAAAAATATGATTTTGTGGCATAAAAATAAAAAGTAAAATTTTTCATACACTGATTCAAAATGCATGATGATGAGTATTAAATTACTATAGTATTTACATCCTGTTAAATATATTTAAAGGAGTGATCCAATTATTTTGAAATGTTAATTATTAAAATATGCTAGAAATTAAAGGAGAGCTCCCAGAAACCAATATTTTAAATTGTCCCTTTATTTACTTTCTTTTTAAAAAGCATCTTGTGTCAATAGAGTATAGTTAATTCTGGATGGGTGAGATGGAAGAGGAAAAGGAATGTGGAAAATAACAATTGTTTAACATCTCAATTGCAGACCCCTTAGGCAAATCAACTTTAGGAAAGGGCACATATGAAAACTGAAGTACTGGAAATTGATTCACTTAAACTGTATATGCCAGGGTACCCCTAAAAAGAGTCTCCATATACTCCCAGGGATAGGAGTCCTTCAGTTTGAACTGCTGGTATAGGGTACAATTGAGGAAAGCATTCTGGAGATTTTTGCTAGGAGCGGCTAATATTAATGAAAGGCCATGTTAAAAGCAAGAAGAGTCAGAAAGGAGAGAGGTACTGAGAAGGAGGAAGGCCCACCCAAGAAAAGTTAAACAATTATCACAGTTTTATCATGTTTGAATCTGATTGCCATGACTTTCCTGCATATTTACTCATTTTGAACTCTTGAATATGAAATAAATGAGTTTCTTACAGTCCTTGAGAAGAAATTGGATAGGATAAGCCCAAATGCAAAAGGGAAAACATGAAAAAATTTCCTTTTATGGAAATACTCTGGGAAACATTGTTTAGAGAATTACCTATTAGATGTCATGTTTACTCTGCTAGCCTAATTTTTTTTTCAGCCAAAGAAATACCAGAGGGCTTCAAATGAACCATCTTGACTTACATCTTGTCACGACTTGACTTAATTATCTTTCTGTCAATTATGTTAAAACCACTTTATCCTCCAGCTTTGTATGTAAATTGTGTTGGCATGGTTACCTGACACATTATGCCAAGTGTATTGATCCTTTAACTCTTCAAAGCAATAAATTCCTTTTCCAATACCAATCCAATCAGTTTCAAAATTATAGACCATGATATCAGTTTCTGAGTCTAGAAATTTATTACCATGAAGAGGTTTCATAAACTAATAGCTGATTTATCTAAATATCAAAGATTCAACAGAAAATATTAAAGAGAAAATATACAGGAGGCATCACATCTTGCCTTAATGAATTAGTAATTCATTAAGATGAATTAATAAACCAAAAAATGTAGTTTATAAATTTATCAACTGTCAAGAGCAGCATCCCCCAAAAGCCCTTTGCTCAATTCTACAGCAAATATTCCTTCAAGCTGGAGAAGAGCCAAAAAAAAAAGTCTCAAAAGTTTATTTTCTGAAAGGAGTATGGAAGTATGGAAGGTTTGGTGATACAATTGTTGCCATGATCACATATACCATTAAACAATATGAAGAAAAGAAAATTATTCTATTAAAACCACATTGCGCACGCAAACACCCCAGATTTTGGAACAAATTATATAACAGCGGTGTGATTTCGGTCAAGTCTTATTGCTTCCTGAATGTCAGTTATTTTATGTAGACCAAGGATTCTCATTTGAGAGTGTTTTTTGCCACTAGGGACATTTGACAACATCTGGAGTCATTTCTGGTTGTCACAATTAGGGGAAGAGGTTGCTATTGGCATCTACTGGGTATAAACCAGGCATGCTGCTAAACATCCCGCAATGCACAGCTCTTCCAAGGAAGAATTATCTGGCCTCAAATGTCAGTAGCACTGACACGGAGAAACCCTGATGTAGGGGTTAAAGATATTCAACTTGACTTGCCTGTACTGAGGAGTTGTTATGAAGATAAAAGGGAAAAGAATGTGAAGGTTTTAGAAGTCTGTAATATTATATAATTGATAGTGTCATTATTCATGTATTATTTATTCCCGTTTTGCCTTAGAACTCCTCCCCATGACAAAAAGCTTCACGCCTTCATATTCTGCCCTTATCAGGATGTCTCGGTCTCTTCAATCGAGCTCTTTGCTCAGGTCGGGCCTGTGCCTCCTTTCCTACCTCCTATGCTGCATCAAAATACCTTTATTAAGTGACATAGTTTCTCTGGATATGTTCAGATGATTAAATTTCCTGAGAAATTACTTTGAGTTGATGGCTCAAAACATAATCGTTAATAGTTTTATACACACACACACACACACACACACACACGAAATCAAAGGACTTTTTAACATGAGTAGAATTTGGAGTTGTTTTTTGCAACGATTTTCTAAAAGTGGGCAGAAAAATACTAGGATTCTGGAGGAACATCACAACAGAGGCCTTGAAGGGCATGAGAAAATAGTAGAACAAGATTCTTTCCAAGTCCTCTACTTCCTTTTTAAGATAATAAAAGTGTGAGAAATACAATAAATCCCAGAATCGGGTTTTCTGACCACCAGTCCAGTACCCTTTCCAATCTGCCACACTGGCTTGTACATAATGATTACATTTGAACAAGACGTGTTAGTGGCCTAATGCAAAAGAATAAGTCATGTGGGAATTCTCAGGTCCAATCTGTAGCAGAAGAAGTGAGATGAGCATGTTCAAGTGGGAATCTTTTAGTACCTTCAAATAACGTGTAGTCTAAGATCACTGATTCTGCCAGTAGTTTGCATTAGGAGGCCGAATCACCACATTAACGAGTAAAGCCGTTTCCTGCTGGTTTCTTCTTCTCTCCAGATCATTCCCTTTTATGGCAGAGGAATGAATGGACACAGTAAAGCCTCCAGGTCTTACTGAATTGCGTAACCCAAACCAACCTGGTCATAAAATTCACTTGGGGGAGCTTGTTATAAAACTACCTGGACCTATGCCTCACAAGCAGAGTCAGAATCTACATGTCCCATGTTGGTGTGCAGCACACCAACATGGCACATGTATACATATGTAACAAACCTGCACGTTGTGCACATGTATCCTAAAACTTAAAGTATAATAATAATAAAATTTTAAAAAAAAAGAATCTACACATCTATGGGTCAGAAATCTTTATTTTAGCTTGGCAACCATTCCTATCACAACAATATAATTGGTTAAAAAAAGAAATATTAGAATTAGGAAAAGTAAATAATTGATGTGATTATGTTTTTATTGGTATTGCCATTGAATCAATCAGTTGTTCTGGTATCTTATAGCCATAATATGTATTGTCCAAATAATAAAAAGGACCAGTCTTCTCTCCCTAAAGAAAAAAAACATAAGGCTGCCAGTCTGTTTTTCTCCACAGCTGGCATCTCAGGGCCACTCAGACCCGTGTGCATTCCACCCTCCTTTTGGCATTCCTCCTACAGAATTTAAAACCTATAGCCACAAATGTTAAGCATCCATATGGCATTTTATGCCTGCGCAATGTTTTTCTTTTTTTTTTTTTTTTTCATTTTTATTGGTCATTTCTGGAAACAACTCTCTAAGGCAGGTTCATGTCATCACCCTTAGAAGATATATGAAGGAACACAGTCTCACAGAAGCTCTGGGTCACACAGCAGGCAGAAGGCTGATTCTTTCTCCAGGCTCCTGCTGCTTCTATCTAATCTCTACATTACTGTGCTGGAGAGCTTCCATTTGCCCAGCCAGAGCCATGCTCCTCTGTCTAGGGAGCCTGACCTGTATCAACAGACACTTTTGCCCTTGTCTTCTGTTTGAGTTCGGCTGTTGCAGAGAACAAGAGGAAAAAAAACAAGAAAGGCAGGATGTTAGGGATGGAGTATTTATTTCTCTAGCTCTCTTTGTGAGGGGTCATGTAGGAATGAAATTAGAACTCAGGATTAAGAAATTCACTCAAGGCTGGGCACGGTGGCTCACGCCTGTAATCCCTTTGGGAGGCCGAGGCAAGCAGATTACGAGGTCAGGAGATCGAGACCGTCCTGGCTAACACGGTGAAACCCCCCCGTCTCTACTAAAAATACAAAAAATTAGCCGGGCATGGTGGCAGGCACCTGTAGTCCCAGCTACTTGGGAGGCTGAGGCAGGAGAATGGCTTGAACCCGGGAGGTGGAGCTTGCAGTGAGCCAAGATTGCGTGACTGCACTCCAGCCTGGGAGACAGAGCAAGACTCCATCTCAAAAAAAAAAAAAAAAAGGAAAAGAGAAAAAGAAACTCATTCAAAACCGCAAAACTACATGGAAACTGAACAACCTGCTCCTGAATGACTACTGGGTAAATAACGAAATTAAGGCAGAAATAAATAAGTTATTTGAAACCAATGAGAACAAAGACACAAGGTACCAGAATCTCTGGGACACAGCTAAAGCAGTGATTAGAGGGAAGTTTATAGCACTAAATGCCCACAAGAGAAAGTGGGAAAGATCTAAAATGGATGCTCTAACATCACAATTAAAAGAACTAGAGAAGCAAGAGCAAACAAATTCAAAAGCCAGCAGAAGACAAGAAATAATTAAGATCAGAGCAGAACTGAAGGAGACAGAGACACAAAGAAAACCTCAAAAAAATCAATGAATCCAGGAGATGGTTTGTGAAAAGATTAACAAAATAGATAGACTGCTAGCCAGATTAATAAAGAAGAAAAGAGAGAAGAATCAAATAGACACAATAAAAAATGATAAAGGAGATATCACTGCTTATCCTACAGAAATACAAACTACCCTCAAAGAATACCATGAACACCTCTACACAAAGAAACTAGAAAATCTAGAAGAAATGGATAAATTCCTGGACACATACACCCTCCCAAGACTAAACCAGGAAGAAGTCGAATTCTCCAATAGACCAATAACAAGTTCTGAAACTGAGGGAGTAATTAATAGCCTACCAACCAAAAAAAGCCCAGGACCAGACAGATTCATGTCCGAATTCTACCAGAGGTACAAAGAGGAGCTGGTACCATTCCTTCTGAAACTATTCCAAACAATAGAAAAAGAGGGACTCCTCCCTAACTCATTTTATGAGGCCAGCATCATCCTGATACCAAAACCTGGCAGAAGCACAAAAAAAAAAAGAAAAGAAAAGAAAATTTTAGGCCAATATCCCTGATGAACATCGATGTGAAAATCCTCAATAAAATACTGGCAATCTGAATCCAGCAGCACTGCAAAAAGCTTGTCCACCACAATCAAGTCATCTTCATCTCTGGGATGCAAGGCTAGTTCAACATATGCAAATCAATAAATGTAATCCATCACATAAACAGAACCAAAGACAAAAACCACATGATTATCTCAATAGATGCAGAAAGGGCCTTCAACAAATTTCAACAGCCCTTCATGCTAAAAACTCTCAATAAACTAGGTATTGATGGAATGTATCTCAAAATAATAAAAGCTATTTATGACAAACCCACAGCCAATATCATACTGAATGGGCAAAAACTGGAAGCATTCCCTTTGAAAACTGGCACAAGACAAGGATGCCCTCTCTCTTGCCACTCCTATTTAACATAGTACTGGAAGTTCTGGCCAGGGCAATCAGGCAAGAGAAAGAAATAAAGTGTATTCAAATAGGAAGAGAGGAAGTCAAATGGTCTCTGTTTGCAGATGACATGATTGTATATTTAGAAAGCCCCATTGTCTCAGACCAAAATCTCCTTAAGCTGATAAGCAACTTCAGCAACATCTCAGGATACAAAATCAATGTGAAAAATCATAAGCATTCCTATACATCAATAATAGACAAACGGAGAGCCAAATCATGAGTGAACTCCCATTCACAGTTGCTACAAAGAGAATAAAATACCTAGGAATACAACTTTCAAGGGATGTGAAGGACCTCTTCAAGGAGAACTACCAACCACTGCTCAAGGAAATAACAGAGGATACAAACAAATGGAAAAACATTCCATGTTCATGGGTAGGAGGAATCAATATCATGAAAATGGTCATACTGCCCAAAGTATGATTCAATGCTATCCCCATCAAGCTACCACTGACTTTCTTCACATAATTAGAAAAAATTACTTTAAATTTCATATGGAACCAAAAAATGCATGTATAGCCAGGAAAATCCTAAGCAGAAAGAACAAAGCTGGAGGCATCATGCTACCTGACTTCAAACTATACTACAAGGCTACAGTAACCAAAACAGCATGGTACTAGTACCAAAACAGATATACAGACCAATGGAACAGAACAGAGGCCTCAGAAATACCACACATCTACAACCATCTGATCTTTGACAAACCTGACAAAAACAAGAAATGGGGAAAGGATTCCCTATTTAATAAATGGTGCTGGGAAAACTGGCAATATGCAGAAAACTGAAATTGGACCCCTTCCTTACACCTTATACAAAAATTAACTCAAGATGGATTAAAGACTTAAACATAAGACCTAAAACCATAAAAATCCTAGAAGAAAACCTAGGCAATACCATTCAGGACATAGGCATGGGCAGGAACTTCATGACTAACACACCAAAAGCAATGGCAACAAAAGCCAAAATAGACAAATGGGATCTAATTAAACTAAAGAGCTTCAGCACAGCAAAAGAAACTATCATCAGAGTGAACAGGCAACCTACAGAATGGGAGAAAATTTTTGCCATCTATCCATCTGACAAAGGGCTAATATCCAGAATCTACAGAGAACTTAAACAAATTTACAAGAAAAATATAACCCCATCAGAAAGTGGGTGATGGATATGAACAGACACTTCTCAAAAGAAAATATTTATACAGCTAACAGACATATGAAAAAATGCTCATCATCACTGGTCATTAGAAAAATGCAAATCAAAACCACGATGAGATACCATCTCACACCAGTTAGAATGGCGATCATTAAAAAACCAGGAAACCGCAGATGCTGGAGAGGATGTAGAGAAATAGGAACGGTTTTACACTGTTGGTGGGAGTGTAAATTAGTTCAACCATTGTGGAAGACAGTGTGGTGATTCCCTCAAGGATCCAGAACCAGAAATATCATTTGACCCAGCAATCCCATTACTGTGTATATACCCAAAGGATTATAAATCATTCTACTATAAAGACACATGCACATGTATGTTTATTGCAACACTGTTCACAATAGCAAGGCTTGGAACCAACCCAAATGGCCATCAATGATAGACTGGATAAAGAAAATGTGGCACATATACACTATGGAATCCTATGCAGCCATAAAAAACGATGAGTTCATGTCCTTTTCAGGGACATGGATGAAGCTGGAAACCATCATTCTCAGCAAACTAACACAGGAACAGAAAACCAAACACCACGTGTTCTCATTCATAAGTGGGAATTGATCAATGAGAACACATGGACACAGGGAGGGGAATATCACACACCAAGACCTGTCAGGGGGTGGTGGGCTAGGGGAGTGATATCATTAGGAGAAATACCTAATGTAGATGACAGGTTGATAGGTACAGCAAACCACCATGACATGTGTATACCTATGTAACAAACCTGCATGTTCTGCACATGTATCCCAGAACTTAAAGTATAATTTAAAATAAGATAAAATAAAGAATAGTTGTAACCCTGGCCCAAAAGTCACTGCTCCATTCAAGGTCATGACTCTTTCCTTGGGATTGTAGTAATAGCACCCTCTCCTTCCGCCATCATGTCTAAGAGTCACAATAACCCCTTTTCCCCCATTACGAGTCCTAGGATGCTGCCTTATTTCTTTTGCTTCCCTTTACTCGACCTACACACGTGTGTAGCATCAACTTCTTGCTGGGACCCTACTGACTCAATAATTGAACATCCACCTAAAGCTGTCATGAATTTGCATGTATAATGCATCTTAAGCAAACCTTATGTTTGAAAATTCAAACATCAAATAAGTTTTAAACCAAAATGAATTCATCCTTGTTAGAATTTTATGAAAGCTATGACAATTTTACCCCAATGTTTATATGCATGCATGTGCACACACAGACACACACATATTCACATACTTTTGCCTAACAACTCAGTGGTTTCAGAGACCTCATCTGAAGCTCATCTGAAGAAGGTTATGAACACAAATGTTAGAAATAGCCTTTGTTTCAATGTTCTTATTTGATGTGTAAGAAACCAGAGACACATGTCTCAGGACAAATGGATAGTGACTGGCAGAAATGGGAATAGGAGTCAGACACACCTCTGACCTATATCTAATACTTCTTCCTCTACAGTAAATATAAATATTAAATTGAGATTAGTTATTTTAACAAAATTACTAAGGGGCTGGTAAGAGTAGCATACTCCTTAGGTATATTTTTAAAAAAATACTCTTAAAGGAATGCACTTACTTATAAAATAGGGTACATCTGTAAGCATTCTTTCATGAGGAATAGATTAGAGCTGTGAAGTGAGAATATAAACATAAGGGAAGTTGGTTTCTTATTTTCTGTGTTATTTTGGTGATCAGCCAAAACGCAGCTCTGACTTTTCTCTCTTAATAAATCTAGGATTACCAAAAAGGCAAAGAAATATTTATTATTCTGAGGTCTGCAGGGAAAGCTGCCCTTTTCTGAGAGCAGGGAGAGAAGGATACAGAAGCAAAATGCTGCCTCTGAAATCTACTGGCAGCTTTATGATAGTCTATAATATACAGGGTCTGGGTAGGAGAAGAATTACTCTTTTCTGTTACATTTACTGTTACTGGGCACCATCTGCAGCTCTGCACGCCCCAGAGGATGAGGGTCATGGAGAGGACTGGCATAAAGGAGCCAGTACTTGAGATGACTTTGCCAAGATGGCAGTTCTGAGCCCCATCACCAAACAAGAAAGTCTGTGCAGCTGCTATTAGGAATTGGCTGAGTCTCTAAAGCCAGTATAAATGGAGTGGAATGGGTGGAGAATTTGTCTCTTAGGCATAATTTCGAAATCCAAAGACCTCAGAAATCTAATTATTATTATTTTCTGCAAGTTTGATGCAAATTCATTTGGAGGCAAAATCTGACCTGAATTGACTTGCAGCTATTTTTAAGCCCTGTTTATCCCACTTAGCACGAGTGAGCACAGTTTTCACTGCAATAATATTATTTTGATTACTGGGTATTGCTCCAGACTCTGCTAGTTATGTTATAATGCATATGGCTTATGTATTACATTACCTTTTTTAAAAAGTTGAGTTCTATAAAACATCAGGCTCCATGGTTTCAGATAAGGTATGATAGACATGTATTTTTTATTTAATATAGAGCTAGAAATGCCTGGAATAGAAAAGGGAAAGAAAGGCTTGCCTTATGGAAGAAAGGATATCAATATGAGTTGATTGAAAAACTTCGAAAAGCCCATTATATCTCAGCTGTCCACTTCTAATGTTTGAAATTCAACAATAATTTTAACAATAACTCACTCTCTGATTTCTTTAATTCTGTCTGCTATTAAATAGATTGTAGATACCATAGAAAGAAAACACTTAGAACTCATAGAACATTTGCACTTTAGTGTAAGTTTTGAAAGGGAGAAAAAATGTTCAGAAAGTGCCTAACAGAATAAATGAAGTATATTTGTGGAGGATGGACACGGTGCTGAAAGGGGAGACCGGCTCATTCTACCTCTTGGGGACCAGCTGACCTGCTCCAGGAATTAACTGTGGTCTAAAGCAAAAGGGAAAACCACCCCAGCTTCATTAGTCCAAGGCAGGAGGGTCAGAAATGCACTGGGCATGTTCTCTGCCATTTCAGTCTTAGCGTTCCAGGCCAGAATGCATTGTCTAAATACATCAAAAAAGCTAATCTGAAAGTCTAGAATATACCTGATGGAAACTACTCCTCAGGCTGATTTTTTAAGTTCTTCAAGGACCCAGTATTGTACATGTTGTTTCCATTCTTGCCATCCAGTGGTTTTTAATGTCACTTGATGAGGGATAGTGAAGTGGATTGTGCTGCTTCTCTGGACCAGGTATCATCATTCTGAGGTACTCCTGAGATTTCTAAACATCCCAATTTTTCCATTCATAATACTGAGACCTTGGTTTAGAAAAATGCCAATCACCTTTGCACTGTTACCTGTAACCAAAGGGACATGTTTCACCATCATTGGCAGAAACTGGGGTGAAAAGCAATGAGCACCAAGTTGATTGAAAGCTGCTTTTAGGCAGTGATGAATTTGCAGGACAGGTAAAGGATGCCTGTGAAGACCACCCAATGGATCATGCCCTAGAGTTTCCAGAGTTCCTTGTTTCTATCTCTTGGCATGGAATAAAGGGCTAAGCAGATTGGTGAGAATCAGAAAATAGCATGTTGATCCTCAAAGAGCTGCCAATCTAGTGGTGACAATTAGACCAAAAGTATGGGAAAGAAAGCAAATCAGCAGTAATGCAAAAAGAGCCAATGATCTCATCTCAGTCAGCATGATCCGTAGGAAAGGGTGGCAAGTTAAGCAGAGTTAAATAAAAGTTCCTGCAGGAAAAGAATTCAGAACTAGCTTACTCATGATAAGAAGAAATACTCTCATATTTTAATTACTTTATGAAATAATTCAAAAAATGTGAAAGCTGCTTATAAATGAAATAGAAAACACATGAGAGCAATATATTGTCTGCTTTTACATTTTTAAAGTATTTCTTTTTTTCCTAAGTTTAACAATTCCTCTTTGCTATTGCAGTTTATATTTCTCATAGTATTCTTCTTTATCTCATAACATAGTGTGAATCCTATAGCATTGAAAGCAAATATATTTCTTGAAAGTGTCCAGTTATTTACTCCAAGTGGGTGGCAATCAAAAAGTATGGAAGAACAAATCCCTATGAATTGTTAGAAGTCACAAGCCAAAATTAAAGAAAAGAAAGAAAAGAAATAAAGAAAAGAAATGAAGAAAGAAAATGGGAGAAAAAAAGATTAAAATGCCTTTTGTAAGTGTCTCAGATTTTCTTCCTAACAGATGAACACAAGAGTGATATTTCTGCTCTATTCTATTCCTTTCCCCACTAGCTAAATGAAACCAGAGTGGAAAATAGATGATTGTAGTGTGGGCACCATCTGAAGTAGGTTATACATAATTTTAAACAGAATAAAAAGAATTGAGAAAACATGTTTCATTCATTGTATAAAATTTATAGTGTCTTTCATTCTGTTGAAGTTCCATGAATTTTTTGAAAACTTGCAATATATCTATCTATAAGAGCAATCTTATGCTCCATTGGCTGAATCAAGATGTATCAATTTTTTATATACACGGAAGACTCTTGACGTGTCAGACCTAAGACTTATTAACTGGCCAGATGAGACTGGGAAGAGATAGAAACAAGTTACAGATAGCCTAAGTTAATGTCATCAACAGAGAATAGAGCTTTTGAGAGCTGGACTGACATTTCGGATGAGCTCCTTGAGATGATTTCCTTGCTGTTGTTTTTAGGAATTCCATTTTCAAGTCTATTATGGCAACCACTCAAAAGTGTTTTTTGAAAAGAGAGGATATTGCTTTCTGTCAATCTAACATTCAGTGGGCCAGTGTTTGATAACTAAGATATTAGGAAATAACCCAGCAATTATGCTGTCAGAATTGGTCAAAATTATGCCTATTTTTTCTCCTCAGCTGGTCTCAATAAAAGTAACTAGCTTGAAAAGGACATATTTGTAGAATTGTTGCCACTAGGATAGGCCTGCTTAGAGGCCACATTTGATTCTTTACTAAAATTCTAGGAAAGTCTTCTTCAATTGTTCCTGTCTCTTAAAGTGAGACTTACCTCTTTTTCTTTAGGACAAAGGGGCAAGAATAGAAATACAAATAAAAATGGAAAACAAAGACATAGTAACATTATTTCTTTAAGCCTTAGTAAATAATTTAGAATATATATATGTATATATATAATATATATTTCTTTTTTTTTTTTTTTTTTTCGAGACAGAGTCTCTCTCTGTCACCCAGGCTGGAGTGCAGTGGTGCAATCTTGGCTCACTGCAACCTCTGTCTCCTGGGTTCAAGTGATTCTCCACCTCAGCCTCTTGAGTAGCTGGGACTACAGGCGCCCACTACTATGCCCGGCTTTTTTTTTTTTTTTTTTTGTATTTTTTAGTAGAGACGGGGGTTTCACCATGTTGGCCAGGCTGGTCTTGAACTCCTGACCTCAGGTGATCCACCCGTCTCAGCCTCCCAAAGTGCTGGTATTACAGGTATGAACCGCCGCGCCTGGCCTAGAAAATATGTTATAAAAATCTATTAGTAAGGAAGAATGTAGGAGTAAGAATAAGAAGCTTTATTTAAGACACCATTTTAAGCACTACTGGCCTTTCCTTCACTTGTCATTTAAACTCAGTATTTTCTGAAAACTTCTGTTGTTTTTATATAAATAGATGACAGTTAACTTCATCTCCAAAGAAGTCATTTTTTCATTGTATTTTAAGAACGATCACAGATTTGGTTGTAAATGAGATTTTTAAATTTCTCAGTAGCTGAACTCAAGAAAATGCTTTTTAGCTTCCTGAATGGCCCACTGCACTCTAGATTGTCAAAACGCATTGGTGAGTCTAGATGTGGAATAAACGCTCACTGCCATGGGACCTACTGATTTGGCATTGAAATTTGAATCCTAGGATGTAGAATAAATAAATTACCACTAAACCATCTTACTTTGCCTGCACACAAAAAAATAGGCCTCTAAGGCCTGCAGATTAAATATTTGAAAATAAAATTTAGGAAATACCTTTAGTAAAATATTTTATAAATATAAAATGGAACACAAAATATTTTAAATAAGAATGAGACATAAAATTACATTAAAGAGGTACATATATAAAGCAATATTTCTCAAATTTGAGTAATGTAGGTACCCTTTTTGAAGGGAAAAATATAGATTTCTGTTTGCATAAATTAGTTAAATATGTACAAATAATAAACTTATGTTTAAAATTCTTATGCGGTTTTTAATCCAAAACAGATTTAAAAACTGAAAACAGAGCTGCAAAAACAATAAAAATATAAAAATAAAGTAACAATAATTTAATGCTATATATAATGCTTTGCCATATCTATATCACCAACCAAAATATGAATATTGTATTGAATAAGAATTTGTACACGATCATTTGGGTTTGGTTTGTCTCTTCCATTTTGTACCATTTGAGAACTCATTTTTTAACTGATATTTTACTTTCAGTTTATCACAAAACCTATTTTATATGAAATTCACTTAGTGCACTATTGAATATTATTGGATCTATCTCTTTAATTTTCTTATTAGCAAGTTATGATAAATTAATTGGTTGAAAGAATCATCATGATCATGAATACAAATGAAAATATAGGCATTAAATTATATGGCAGCACTCTGCTATAAGATGGTTATTCACACGATTCTGCATATGTTTATAGTAATATTTTTATCATTTAAAGTTCAAAATTCAAACATTTTTATAAAGAATTTAAGGATCTCTAAGAATAAGTCCACTGACATCTAACGATAGAATTCCATGGACTCTACCTTGAAAAAGCAGGTAGGACCTATGTGAACACTTTCTCTGGTTTTCTCTTTTGTGATCCAGGGCATTGGGTCTAGATGGAGCAGTTTGTTCACATTGTTGAATGCAAATATGAAGATTCATGATCTGTACCTCATGCCTGGTTTGAGATCTACACTGTGGCTGGTCACTTCACCGCATTACCCACTTCCTTTCAAGAACTCTAGATACCAAGGCTCTAGTGAGCTTCTCGGGGTGGAGGAATCTCACACGTCTCTGCAGTTCACAGCTGAAGAGGAAAGTACATCTGTGTAACCTTCTTACAGAGGAAGGACTCTGTCTTTGTTTTTGCCTGCTGTTCCTACACTGTCTTAATCTACTATTATTCCCAAGCCAGTGTATTTTTCATTGCAACCATTGCAGTTTTCATTTCTAAAAGTTATATTTTAGTCTTTTAAGAAAAATCTATTTTGTCTCTGCTTAAATTTTTAACATACAAGATCAGTTATACTATTTGAAAGGCTTTATCTGTTAATTCTAACATTTATGTCCATTGTTGATTAGTTTCAATTGGTTGATGATGATGATGATGATGATGATATTATTTTTGAGAACGAGTCTCACTCTGTTGCCCAGGCTGGAGTGCAGTGACACAATCTTGGCTCACTGCAACCTCCGCCTCCTGGGTTCAAGCAATTCTCCTGTCTCAGCCTCCTGAGTAGCTGGGACAGCAGGTGCATGTCACCATGCCTGGTTAATTTTCATACTTTTAGTAGAGATAGGGTTTCACCATATTGGTCAGGCTGATCTGGAACTCCTGACCTTGGTGATCCACGGCCTCCCAAAGTGCTGCAGGCCTGGCCACCATGCCTGACCCTCTCCTGGTTACTTAGTAGGCACTGTCTGCTGATCTCTGGAATTTTCTCTTTGATTACTCTTTCTCTCTGATACTCTGTTTTGTGAATTCTAGTAATCTTTTTCTCTCCCAAATCTCAACTTTATCCTTTCAACAAGGGGAGTTTTTCCAGGTTCAACCTGGGTGTTCTCTCCATGTGCCACTACTTGGAAACTTTCTTAAGGAGATAAACTGAGGCAATGTTAGGGTTTATCATTCTTGTTTTCTGTTTCTCATGAACATGATCCATCACTGAAGTCTAGTGTCTTGAAAACTGTTGTAGATGTGCTATTTTTGTTGTTGTTGTTGTTTAGACAGGAGGGTAGATCCTATTCCTGTTAACTGGAAGTGGAGGACCCCTATTAATTATATATTTTATGAAAAAGTACTAATTACATTTCAATTGAAATATTTTATTTCGTATTTTATCTTGCATGTAGTGAAATACCTTTTGACCCAAAGCAATGAAGGGTGCCCTTTGGCCATTTCATTTTTCTCTTTTATGTTATATAAATTTCTTATTTTAAATATTGCATCTTTCTTATGAAATAAAAATAAATAACTTTTCCTTATATATGCATAGTTCATTAAGCTTGGGCTTAATGAAACCACATTATTATTAATATTTTTATATTTTTCAGCACAGTCTCTTTTCTTCCCTGCATGCACTCCTTCTCTCTTTTATCCTTATCTTGTATCTTCTAACCCAGGTCTTAATAACTTAAAATAAATGTTTTTTTCCATACCCGTATAATTTCACTCAACATGTGTGCTTATATCCACATATATATGGATATACCAGTAAGACAATCAACTGTTACTTTTAATTAACTTTATTTTTATTCGTTTTGCTGATTAGATCAAGTTGCTATTTTATCACTGTCACATAAAGAGCCTCTCCAGTTTTCAGCTCTATTATTGGTTACATTCCCTCTCTTGCTATCATAATCAGATGCATATTTCTTGTTTATTTCTACACCTATTTCCTTCACCAATTCATGTGGTTTCTCTCCTGCTTTCTTCCACCTGAAAAGAATGAGATCTTTAGAATATTTTCATTTTCTTTCTTTACCTTCTACAAAGGCCTCTCTTTTACTGTGTTTGTTTAGAAGTTTAGAATTCTAATTTAAGGCTACATGTCTAGTGTCTCTTCTTTTTTGAAAGCCCTTCTTCAGTACTTACATTGCAAATTTTTGAACTATCTGTGAGGACATATAAAACCATCTATCTATTTATCTGTCTATCTATTTAGATATAGAAAGAGTTTTTCCTACTCTCAGTCATTCAACACTTCTGAACATCAAGTATGTGTGAAGTCTTCCCCGCATACCAAGCAATTCTCCAGCAGAGTTTTCAGTGGGGTGTCTCTAGTTCAATTCTATTCTGGCACTATCTACCTAAAGATAGCATCAGATCCCACAGGTTGAGGGCTGATTCCCTCTTCAAATGCCAATCACAAGCCCAGGTTGTGGCCTGTGCTTCTGACCAACCAGGATTATAAATCAAAGTTCCCATGACCTTCTCCTCAGGTTCAATTTATTTGCTAGAGTAGATCACAGAACTCAGGAAAACATTTTACTTCTGTTTATTGATTTATTATAAAGGATATTACAAAGGACACAGATGAACAGCCAGATGTAAGCAATGTGTAGGGTGAGGCATGAAGGAAGAAATACAGAGCTTCCACGACCCCCCTGGACATGCTAACCCTGCAGGAACACCTATATTTTCTGCTCTCTGGAAGCTCTCAGAATTCAATCCTTTGGGGTTTTTATAAAACCTTCATTACATGAACATACTTGATTAAATTAACGGCCATTAGTGATTGGCTCATCCTTTAGCCCCTGTCTTCCTCCTGGAGGTTAGTGAGTGGGAGCTGTCTACAAGAAAAGGTGGTAGAAGAACCCCAATATATTACAATATTAAAATATACATGCCATTTAAATATTTAAATAAACACACACACTATATCTATATGTATATATAATAAACATATATAAAGAGAAAGAGATGCAAAGTTCATTTTTAACCTCCATTTCCTTAACTCTTCTATTTCCCCATTTTGATGGCCTTTTCTGGTTTACTTGTGAAATTATAATTTTTTTAGTTTCCTTAGAAGGAATACCTGAATGTTGTACACTCTGAATTCTTCTATTGCATTAACTAGGTACAGATTATATTGATATAACAAAGAAAAAACTAACAATAATAGCTTAAAAAGACAGAATTTTATTTATCTCTCACATTACAATCTAAGTGTAAGGAGAATGGGGAAAGATATGATGGCTCCAGAGTACTAAGACCTAGGCTCTTTGTATTGTGCTTTCTTACTTTATGACCTCATATGGCTGCTGTAGCTCCTGCTATCGCATAGTTCTATAGACAGAAAAAGAGAAAAAGAGAAGAGGGGGGAATGGTCCCTTTCTTTCAAGGTTGTGCTCTCAAATGTGCGCGCTTATTTTGTTAAAATAGCTTTGGTCGGAACAAGATTATACGACCATAACCAGCTAAAAGGAAACTGGGAAATGTAATCCTTAGTGGACAAATCAGGTTTCCAGATAGGGTTTCTGTTACTTTAGAAGTAAGGAAGAATACATACAGGGGAACAACTAGGGGCCTCTGCACACATCTCAAATGTCAATCTTTCACTCTGAAAGGTGAATGATACCTTGATTGGTTATATAATTCAAAGATGTTTTCTTTTATCTTCCAGTGATGCTGGCGAGAAGTCTAATGCCAGGATGATTATTTCTCCTTTATTGATAACCTGCTGTTCTGTAGGGAAATTTAATAGATTTCTCAAAGTGGGAATTTAATAATTTTAACAGGGAATATATGTATGTTGTACTGAAAAGAGTTAATATAGCAGGCTGAGGTTGCTGTCTTTGGAAGAGTCTGCTTGCAAGGTTGGCACTTGACTAAAATTTGGGAACTTGACACTTGAATTACTCCCTAACTGCTAAAGTAGTTCACTGGGCCTAGATTTGTACAAGCAATGGAATTTATAGTGAAGGCCTGCTTTCCTTCCAAGAGTCTGAAATTATGCTATTTTCTAGGGTGAAGTTGTCTGCATTGACCCTTTCCCAATAAAAGTCTTGGGTACTGAGTCTATAATGGACTTCATTGGGCAGATACAATATACATACAGTATTGCAGTTTTTGCTGCTAGAGGACACATAGTGTGCTTCCTAATGAGAGAAGAAAGCATAGTTAGCCTGTGTGTATGTTTCTCCAGACTCTGCCTCTTTTTTTTTTCTTTCTGAGCCTATTGTGTATTCTTCCATTGTAATAAATCTTAGCGGTAAGCAAAACCATATTCTGAGTCTTGTGAGCCCTTCTAGTGAATCACTGAACATATGTATGGTCTTGGATACCTCCTCAAACATATGTGTATCTTATCTCATTAATTAAGGATAGAATTTGGATAACCCTTTCACTTTTCTGACTGAAGTCTGTAAATTGAAATTTTTTTTTTTTTTTTTTTTTTTAGTTTTAGTCTTTTTTCCCATTTGTTGTTATTTATTTTAATCTTTCTGAAACTCCTATAATTCTCATATTAGTACTTCTGGATTTATTCTTCAAATCCTTTTCTGCTTGATTTTTATCTCTTTTTAACTTTTGCTCTGTGCATTAAAGATATCTCAATTTCATTATTTTTGCTTTCATCTTTATTAATTTATTCTTTTTGTTTTTTATGTCATTCTTTTTCTAACTTCATAAGTTAGGTACTAAGCTTATACATTTTCAGCATTTATTCTTTTATGACATCAGCAAAATTTTCCTCTAAAAATCACTTTATCAATATTGTGCAAATTTTATTGTAATATTTTCATTGTAAATTAGTTCTACACATTCTAGTTTTTATAAGTTTTTTCTCATGACTAAGTTGAGATTAAAACTTAAAATTTAAATGTATGTAGTTTTGTTACTACTGAGTTCTTAATTGTACCATAATTAGTGTGGTTTGTGTGATACCAATTCTTTACAATTTTTGCACCAATGAGATATTATCTTTATTATACTATAAAACAAACAAAATTGGCCTTTATTCCTAAGGGAGTCTCAGAAAGAATTAACCCCCAAGTTGTTATTAGGTCATATTATGAAACCTTTATCTTATTGAACATAATACTTTTACTTTTATATTTTTACATTTGATAATTACAAAATCCATGGTTGTTGCCAGACTGATTTTACAGTTGCTTCTGTTGCTTAGTTGAATCTTATTCTTGGGAGAATGATTTCCTCATTTTTTTTTTTTTTTGTCTTTCATATATTCACGTTCTTTGGAATCTTAACTGTCGAATTCACTGAGACCTGGGTTTAATGTATGCTTCTCAAGGGGACCCTTTAACTTTGGGACCACTTTAATCTAAACATTTAGCTTGGTGTTTCTTCTATCCTGTGTGTAAAATGCTCACATAGAGACAAGTTTATAAGAACAATTTTTTTGTTGTTTGTTTTGCTATACTTGGCCTTAGAGAAAACATGAAAGTTTTGGTGGTGCTTTTTTTTTTGCCAATCAAATGTGAATTTTTCCTAGTTCATTATTTCCATTATCACATAGTCTCTTAAAGATAATAATTTATGTATATATATGTATTAGATGGAGTAGCCTGCCTTCATGAACCTAGACCTGCTCTTCTCTTGACTTTTGTGTCTGTTTATCTCAAAAACCCTAGATTTCTTCAATTAGCATTTACTTCCATAGTAGCCCTGTCTTCTGCATTAGCTGTTTTCAAATCAAAAACTGGTTTGCTTCTCTTTAGAATTTGCCTTATTTTTCTGTAAGCTTAGCAAGGCACTTAATTTTTCTACATTAATTTTGTTGTCAATTCAGTAAATTTTCTTCAGTAATTCAGTAAGGGAAATCAGTTTAGACTTAGTAGTTGGCCATACTTTTTTTGATAATCTTTTGCATTTTATCTTTGAGATTACATATGTGTGCCTTCACAGTTGAAAGTGAAACTCCTTCAAGTCCTCTATTAAATTGTTCAGTTGTAAAGCTATTTTTCTTTAGTTAAGAAAAATATTTGTCTGCATGTGTGAGAGTACTTCACTTAAGGTTCTACCTAAGTGTCCTTATTATTTTCTTATTCAGATTGTTGTCTGCCTTCTTAAACAGCTCTATTTCACTATTGTGAAAACAAGAAATCGGTTGATCTTCCTCTTTTTTTGATGATCATCCAGTTTCACATCTTATTACAAGAGTTTTCTGAGAAGCAATAGTCCTATAGATGATTGAAAATAAAGTTGTATGTTCTTGAAGGCTTGCAGTGTAAAAACAGGTGGGCAGCCAACCCATTGCTAAACCACCTAGAGGGATTCTTGTTATTTTGGGGTCACCAATTATTGTCTCAGTTTCAGGCAAAGAACGTTTTGGCTTATACATTTTGGTTCTTCTAGTCACTCAGGGTCCAGCAAGATCAGGTTGCTTGTGGGTCCAATATCAATCTTCCCCTAGAGATCCTCAGCTCTATGTGGCTCAAGCTCTTTCCAGGATCCAACAACCTTTGGTCCTAACCTGGGGCTCCTGGCAGAAGAATACAAATATTCATCCAGCTTTCAGAGAAAATGTTGTGAGTCAGTTTTTCTGACTGGGATTTCCCTCAGTTCTCCAAGGTTCTATTGCACCCAATCACCCAGAAGACTCAGGAGACTGGCTCAGAAGTGACACATCAGAATTAGGTGGGAATAAAAGGGAGAAGCATTCTTGGAATGGCCTTTTACTCAAATACTTTCTGAGAATTAAGTCACTCATAGAATTAAGTATATACTAATCCACATTAAGCTATGACAGTCAACTTGATTTCATACTATTTTTATAATACAATACATAATACAAATTAAACAGAATCACTCGTTTTGTTAAATCAAGTTTTAGATGATAGTCTACTGAGCAAAATTGTTTACTTTCCTTTGTCTTCCCTATTCATGTAACACAGCTTATAATTCAAAGAAAAATAGCAAAAGTATTTACTCCAATTACTTTCTCTGCTTTCTTTCGCTGTGATTATTTCTCCAAATAATGTCATTGAACCTGAAGTCTTTATTTTCTTGGTTGGTTGATTTTGTTTTATTTTCTTACATTTTTCCTCTTAACTGCCTTAAAAAATATAATTTTTCTTGTTTATATATCTCATAATTTGAGCTCTACTTTGTATCAAAGTGTTAACAACCAATAAATTATCAATTAATACATTAGTATTAAAATATTGAGAGTATTAATGAGATTGATCGGCACTTGGGAGGTAGAACAGTAAGGTACCACTTTAGTGAAAAGTGCTCCTTAATTCAAATGCCAGTTTATCCAAGCTAAGGACTTTGGGCAGGTCATTTAACCTGATTCTAGCAAGTTTAGATGAGCAAAGCTACAATATCTCCTTTAATCTTCATATCAACCTATATTTAGTTTATAGCTACAGGTTTTTACAAAATTTCTTTAACCAGGAGAAGCATTAGAAAAATCAATTTTTTAATAAGAATCCCAAGAGACACGTTGTCTGGCAGATTGGAACACATTGAAAGTATATGATCCTCAATTATTATTTTGTTTTCAGGAAAGCAAGCTTGGTGAAACAGTCAGAATAGAAACTTTGGAGTCAGAAAACATGAGTCTGAATCTTGATTTTACCACACCCCTGCTGATCAGCATTTGAGCCTATTTAATAATGGTAATTCCTACCTAGTTACTAAGTGACCCACACTTGCTTGGTTTCCTCATTTCTCCATGTCCATTGCTGTTTTCTTTTTTCAGTTTATTTCCCTAAGTGTTACCTAAAAATGTTACAGCTTCCCAGGAATCAGTCAGGGACCTTTCTATATATTTTTATATACAGCCCCAAATGAACTCATCCTTTCATCCATTGTGAATTATTAGCTCTGTTTTTACTTCCCCCATATCTTCAGTTCATCTTTCTGATTTCTGAAATGCGATGCCATAGGCAATGGCCCATTAGAATTCCATTGAAAGAGCTCAGAGACACAGCGAAATTAACACTTGGCTTTTTGAAACATCAATTTGCACCTCATTTACCCTATCCACCCCATCAATCCCATCACTCACACACACACACACACACACACACACTCACATACACACACACTCCTCCCTCAAGCCTTCTCCATATGAGCTCATGGTGTCATCATCATCTGACTAATTTACTTAAGTCAGATTCCTGGAGTTACTCTTGGCTTTCTGATTTCCTCACCTCCCCCCTATACATATACAATGGACAAGCCATGAAAATATATCTTATATTGATTTGTTTTTCTCTTTCTTCACATCCAGCAATCTAAACGTAGTCACCATCAACATGTTTTTTTAATCTAAGAAAATAGCTCCTGATATCCTTCCTCCACTCTTATCTTCCTCATATTCTTTCCACAGCAGCAAAAGTGATCTTTAGATACATGAAAGGGATCATGCTATTCTCTTGCTTAAAACCCTTCAATGTCTTTTCACTCTGATAGTAATATAATTCAAACTCCATATTCTACAAGCCCCTGAAATAACCTAATTTCTCTTTACTTCCTCAACATTACATTGTGTCACTCTCTCCTATGCTATTATCTGCCCTGGTTTCCTTAATTTAAGTTCCTGGGTACATGTGCAGGATGTGCAGGTTTGTCACACAGGTAAACGCGTGCCATGGTGGTTTGCTGCACCTACTGACTCATCACCTAAGTATTAAGCCCAGCATGCATTAGCTGTATTTCCTTATGTTCTCCCTCCCCTGACCCCGGCCCCAACAGGCTCCAGTGTGTGTTGCTTCCCTCCCTGTGTCCATGTGTTCTCATTGTTCAGCTCTCACTTATGAGTGAGAACATGTGGTGTTTAGTTTTCTGTTCCTGCATTAGTTTGCTGAGGATAATGGCTTCCAGCTCCATCCATGTCCCTTCAGAGGACGTAATCTCATTCCTTTTTATGGCTGCATAGTGTTCCATGGTATATATGTACCACATTTTCCTTATCCAGTCTATCATTGATGGGCATTTGAGTTGATTCCATGTCTTTGCTATTGTAAATAGTGCTGCAATGAACATAAGCGTGCAGGTATCTTTATTATAGAATGATTTATATTCTTTTGGGTATATACCCAGTAATGGGATTAATGGGTCAAATGGTATTTCTGGTTCTAGGTCTTTGAGAAATCACTACACTGTCATCTCCAATGGTAGAAGTAATTTACATTCCTACCAACAGTATAAAAGCATCCTTTATTCTCTACAGCCTCGCCAGCGTCTGTTGTTTCTTGACTTTTTAATAATCTCATTGTGGTTTTGATTCGCATTTCTCTGATGATCAGTGATGTTGGGTCTTTTTTCCTTTTTATTTTTGGAAACCAAGATCATACAGGTCCAAGGGCTTTGTGCTTTCAAATTACCCTTTTTGCATAGCTAGAATTTTCATTTCCGTCAGGTCATAGTGGAGATATTACCTCCTCAGAAAATCTCTTCTGGCTCCCAATATAAAGAAAAACAAAATGAAACAAAAAAATTAAAAAAAATTAGATTATTCCATTTCACCTACAGCGTTTGTCATAATTTGTAATTATTCAGACGTTTTTTGCTTGTTTATTTTCTGTCTGTCCATTTTGTCTATTATAATTTATTTTATCAATATATTCAGTGCTGTGTATTGCCCAACATATTCTGGGGTCTCTGAGTATGTACATTTCATGAATGAATTAATCCAGTGAATACAGGATGTGTTATCCTTGCCCAACCACCCACAGTGCAATAGAGTGGGGAAATGGAAAGGATCCAAACCTGGATTCTAAATCTGGCTACATAACTTCCAAGCCATCCTATGTTTTAAAGTATAGTGTATTGATTTTTAAAAAAATTGGAGGCATAGTAAGGCCAACAGATCAGGAGAAAACTACCATTGAAAAGACAGCCTATTATTCACAGTCCCCAAAAGGAGGTGCTGTGACACACCACAGGGAGCCACACTGGGAAGCCCTGGGGTCAGTCAGGAGGTAGAGGGAGCTGGGAAAACGCAGACAAGAGCCTTTATTGTTATTTCTGTCGGAAGAGATGGGCAAGGCAGGGTACTCAGGCTTAGCATGGGTTAGTTTGAATAACTTCAGCAGGCTCTAGGCTGGCTCTGGGGCTTGGGGACTGTCCCTGGTTGTGTGGCACCTGTCCTTGGGGTAATTTAGGCAGATAGAGAGTAGTCCAGATATAAGAGGCTATAAGGAGGTAGTTTGAGTGCAGGCTTTGGATTGGCAGTGTGCGTTTGGAAAGAATACTTGTGGATGAGTTTGCTATCCAGGGATTGGCTGTCCCTGAGAGGGGCAGTCCCTTCAGAGTCAGCAAGGCCCTGATGTTCAAGCACCAGAATACAGAAAATAAAAGGCATGCCAAATATAACTACTTTGATGGGTAAGTCCCTTGGCACCACTGAACCTCAGACATGTCACGTCTGAAAAAATGGAGATTATTATTACTATGTTCTCTCTGCTTCAAAAAATTGGTGGATAACAGATGTGAAGAGACTTTGAAAATACTAAGTTCCCGTATAAAGATATCTATTCTTTTATAAGAACAGCCCATCCAGAAAGCATGAGAGCTGCACTTTCTTTCCATACAGTTGATGTATTTGTAGCCATTTGCTCCATTTGCTTCCATTCACCTGTGAGACTAATGATCTGATTAAATGAGAAAGCTGACCAGGGCAGGGGGAAAGAGGTCAGTCTGAAGCCAGGCAGGAGAGTGTCACTAAATGGGCCTGGCCTCATTAACATCATGCCCTAAACATCTGAACTAAGCAGCCACTGTCCTGTCCTTAGGATATGAAAGAGGGGTCTAAGCTATTTCTATGTGAAAAGCTATCTGTATTTAAAAGCATTTCTTTATTCACCATGAAAACTCATGAAAAAAAAGTCAGTGAAAGATCAAATAGGTGAAAATATTAGTAGAGGAATTTTCTAATTCTTCAAAACTATAGAATGTTTAGATTAGAAAGAATTCATAGAAACATAATGAAATCCTGAATATTTCTGTAAAAAATATGTGCGGAAGGGAACTCCCAATCCGTCAACCCTGTCATTTCTTCACTCTTCTCTTCATCAAGCTCAGAATCCATGATAATCTCTAGTTTGAATGTTTCATCTTAGGAAAATGGGTAATTTCTATTGAACCATTCGTATGTTTTTTCCATAAAGTAAGAGGGGCTGTCATCTTGTGAGAGGGTAGTGAGAAAAGGAGGATAGAACTCTGAGGAGAAGGGAAAGGTCTGAAATAGGCATTATGGGTACAGCTGGGGAGAGAATCAGTTGTGAAACTGCTGATTTTATAGAGGATCTAATCTGCTGTGTTGTGTTACTAGCATTCTTGTAGATTCTTAACTTCTCTTTTCCCCCCATCCCTGGGTGGGTTCAACTCTCAACTCTGCTCTGAGCAACTGAGCTTTCATGAAATTAGGTAGTACAAAGTTATACCTTAAAAAAACAAAAACAAATGAACAAACAAAAACCCCCACCTTAATTGATGCTTTCCTTGTACCTAAAAATTCTACTCTCTCTGTTCAACGAATACTTT
Organism: Pongo pygmaeus; assembly: GCF_028885625.2. NCBI lineage: Eukaryota > Metazoa > Chordata > Mammalia > Primates > Hominidae > Pongo > Pongo pygmaeus. Next base: position 68,544,682 of record NC_072390.2, read on the forward strand.
GTTTGTTTGTTTTGAGATGGAGTCTTGCTCTGTCACCCAGATTGAAGTGCAGTGGCACTATCTCGGCTCACTGGAACCTCTGCTTCCTCTTGGGTTCAAGTGATTCTCATGCCTCAGCCTCTAGAGCAGCTGGGATTACAAATGCGCACCACCATACCTGTCTAATGTTCTGTATTGTAGTAGAGACAGGATTTTGCTATGTTGGTCAGGCTGGAAGTTTTTTTCCTCGAACACTGATCAATGACTATTCCAAACCTTCCCCTTACCTCAAAATTCTGATCATTCTCCTTCTACTCCCCTCTCAGTAGATGAATTACCCACCCTCTAACTTTGTAGAGAATACAGAATTTATTAGATAGGAGCATGCCTGTTTCCCTGAGACCAAGCATATAAACCAACCTTATCCGTGTCCATCCCATTCTCTCTTTTTAGTTTTATTTATTTATTTACTTAGAAACAGGGTCTTGCTCTGTGGCCCAGGCTAGACTGCAGTGGTGCAATTATTGTGCACTGCAGCCTTGATCTCCTGGGCCCAAAGGATCCTCTTACCTCAGTCTCAGAAGTAGCTGGGACCACAGGTGAATGCCACCACACCCAGCTAATTTTTATTTATTTATTTATTTTAAGGGATGGGGTCTCCCTATGTTGCCCAGGCTGGCCTTGAACGGCTGGGCTCATGTGATCCTACCACCTCAGCTTCCCAAAGTTTTGGGATTATAGGCATGAGCCACCGCAACCGGCCACTTTTCAGTTTTAGGTAAGGAGAATTTGCTCCTCCTATCCAAGGCCAATCAAGTTTCTTTTCAAGAACACATGCTGTTACTCTTATAATCCAAATTCTCCCTCCCTAGTTTTTTCTCATTATTATTAAATGCTCTTAATCTGTCTCATTAAAACAAATTAAGAATATAGCAAAAATCCCTCCACCATTCAGCACCACTGAGTAAGGTACTCTCTCCTTTTCTTTTCACAATCAGACTTCTCAAAACATTCACCTACACCGTGTGTTCATTTCTCATCTGCCACGCATTTTTCAATAACTTGCTATCTGACTTGCTGTTCATCTATCTCCCCAGTACTATTCTTTTGCAGATCATTATGCCTCCATGTTGTTAAATCCTATGGATTTTTCCCAGTTCTCATCTTACCTCACTTCTAATCAATATTCAAACCTCTTGAATACTCCCTTGTAATTAAAATTACGTTTTGCAGAATTCCTTGATAAATACTCTCCAGGTGTTTTTTCTTGCCTGTCTGATAGTGTTTGTCAAATTTGCAAGCTTGTCCTTTTCTGCCTAGGCCATTAGATACTGCAGTTCTTTAAGACTCAACCTTGAGCTCTCATATCTTCTCACCCAATGGTCTCTCCCTAGGAAATCTCGTTTATTTGTTGCTTTAATTACTACTTATATGCAGATGACTCATAAATACCTATTTTTAGTCTAAGCTTCTTTTCTTTGCTACAGACTGCATATCCAAATGCCAACTTGAAATTCCTCTTAAATAACTTACAGAAACATCAAAGTAAACAAGGCCAAAAACAAATCTGCTCATCTTCCCTGATCCTCTCTTCCCGAGTTTTTCATCACATTAAATGGCTCACTATATCCAGTTGTACAAACCAGCAATGTAGGAGTCATCTTTGGTTTCTCTCATACCCTCCCACACCAAGTCTGATCAGTTTTATCTCCTATATATGTCTTTAATCCATCTATACTTTTTCATCTCTTTATTATCATCCTGCTGTAAGCTACTATCATCTTTTACCGGACTACCCCAATAACACACTCACTGGTTTATTTGTATCTATTTTGGTCCCTCTCCAAGTCCCAGACTAACATAGCCACCCCCCATTTCCTGACTATTCCTGATTAAAACTCGAGTGGCTTTCCATTGCACTTGGGAAGAAGGCAGGATTCCCCAACATGGCTTACGAATTCCTGTACAGACTGCTCCATAACTGTTGCTGCCTCCCCTGTCTGGTCATGCACTGCACTCTCTGGACAGGTCCCTGGCTTGGCAATAGCCCACATGTTTCACCTTGCTCTCTTACCCAGCAAGCATTCTGCATATGCTGGTTCCTCTTCCCAGAATCTTTTCCCTCCATACATTGCCTAAATAATCCCTGCTTATTTTTCAGATCTCAGTGCAAGTATCACCACTTTAGGGGAGTTTTCCATGACCTTTGTGACTGAGTGAAAACACCACCAATGCCATTGCAGAGTTGTATAGCATTGTTCCTCCTCAGTATCACATCTTTGGGGGACTTTATTTGATAAATGCCTCTTTTCCCAACTACGGTGTAAGTTGCACAAGGAAAGTGATCATATCTCTAATTTTACCACCAGCAATTAGCCTAGTGTTCTAACACTTAGCACAGTTACTGATATTCATTCATTCATTCATTCAACACATATTACTTATATTATAAATGGATATGCATAAAAATTAAGTATAAGTGAATATATAAACATGAAACACACATTAATTTACTATTAATATTTACAATAAACCCAGGCAGCAGAGTGTCTTGCCCAAGGTTCTATAGCTAATAAATATTAAAGATTCAAACCCAGGTTTCAAAGCCAATGATTTCTAATATTTGACACTGTCACATAAAAAAAAAACATAATTTTTATCCCTCTATAGCAGTGGTTCTTAACCCTAGCTTCATGTTGGAATAACCTGAGAAGCTTTAAAAAAAGTTGATGCCCAGTCCTCATTCCCAAAATTTCTATTTTGATTGGTTAGAGGTTGGGCCTGAGTATGGTTTCATAAAGCTGCCCAGAAAGAGAACATTTGCTAGGATGACAGAACTAAACTAAGTGGAGAAGGTGGCCTGAAACAGTGATGAGGATAAAAACAAAATTTTAAAATACGCAATTAAGATAAGGAGTGAAAGTTGAGGCTTCTGTCCCATGATTTGCTGTTTCATTTATTTTTAATTGCTGTTGCTGTTGCCTCCTCTTATGTGGTTAATGGCCACCCAAAAATTTCAGGTCCTATTCCTTGGAACTTTTAAATGTTACTTTACAAAGAAAAAGAGTTACTTGGAACCAACCCAAATGTCCATCAATGATAGACTGGATTAAGAAAATGTGGCAAATATACACCATGGAATACCATGCAGCCATAAAAAAGGATGAGTTCATGTTCTTTGTAGGGACATGGATGAAGCTGGAAACCATCATTCTCAGCAAACTATCGCAAGGACAAAAAACCAAACACCACATGTTCTCACTCATAGGTAGGAATTGAACAATGAGAACACTTGGACACAGGAAGGGTAACATCACACACCGGGGCCTGTTGTGGGGTGAGGGGAGGGGGGAGGGATAGCATTAGGAGATATGCCTAATATAAATGACGAGTTAATGGGTGCAACACACCAACGTGGCACATGTATACATATGTAACAAACCTGCACATTGTGCACATGTACCCTAGAACTTAAAGGATAATAAGAAAAAAGAAAAAGAGTCTTTGAAGATCTAATTAAATTAAGGACCTTGACATGGGGAGATTCTCCTGCAGATAGGCCCTAATTCTTATCACAAGTGTCCTCAAGAGAGAGACAGAAAAGATTTGACACAGACAAAAAAAAATAAGAAGTCACTATGAAGTTGGATGCAGACAATAAAGTGATGAGGCCAAAAGCCAATGCATCTTGGCAGCCAACCAAACCCAGGAGAGGTAAAGAATAATCAGATTCTCCCTGAGAGCCTATAGAGGGAAAATGGCCCTGCTGACACCTTGATCTTAGACCAGTGAAACTAGTCTTGGACTTCTGGCCTCTAGAACTGTGTGAAAATAAATATCTGTTGTTTGAATCTGCCAAGTGTGTGGTAATTCATTGCAGCAGCCAGGAAGCTATTGAGATGGGATTTGGCTCTGTCTCCCAGGATGGAGTGCGGTTGTGAGATCTCAGGTCACTGCAACCTCCGCCTCTCAGGCTCAAGCTATCTTACCATCTCAGCCTCACGAGTAGCTGGGACTACAGACACATGCCACCATGCCCAGCTAATTTTTTTTGTATTTTTGGCAGAGACAGGGTTTTGCCATGTCACCCAGGCTGGTCTCAAACTCCTGAGCTCAAGCAATCCACCCGCCTCAGCCTCCCAAAGTGCTGGGAATACAGGCATGAGCCACCATGCCCAGCCCCTCTTCTGCTCTTCTTAAACTCCTGTCCTCAAAGTCCACTGGGTGTCCTGGGAATGTCTGCAAACTGGCTGCATTGTTTCCCAGATGATGTTTGCCATTTCCCCAGCTTTCCTGCCCCATGTTACTATGGCAATGTCTCTGGCTACCAGTGACTCCAACAGTTACCTACACCATCACTGCTGATGTCTATCAGTGTGAATGACGATTTTACTAAATCTGGAACTCATGATCTGGGCTAATGAATGAACCATCACACCGTGATTTCTGAACAATTTCCCTGATTACACTTAAGAATTTATAGTTTCAAAGGGCAGAGTAAATTTCAGATGAAACACATTAACTAGCTTCAGAAATGATATCCACACATACTGAAAAAACGCAATTTCAAAATATGAAGCCATCAGGGGCAGATAAAGCTGTTTTACAATAAGAAGCAAAATAAGCATGTTTAGCTTTTAAGATTTTTCTTTTAAAGACTTTATAAGAGACCCAGTAATTGACCAGAGATAAGAAGATGTAGATTTTGCTGTTGTTGTTTAAGTTCTGGGATACATGTGCAGAATGTGCAGGTTTGTTACATAGGTATACATGTGCCATGCTGGTTTGCTGCACCTATCAACCCCGTCATCTAGGTTTTAAGCTTCACATACATTAGGTATTTGTCCTAATGCTCTCCATTCCCTTGTCCCCCACCCACCAACAGGCCCCTGTGTGTGATGTTTCTTTTCCTGTGTCCATGTGCTCTCATTGTTCAACTCCCACTTATGAGTGAGAACATGCGGTGTTTGGTTTTCTGTTCCTGTGTTAGTTTGTGAGAATGATGGTTTCCAGCTTAAGAAGATGTAGATTTTTCTAATCCAACTGAAGATGGTACAGAATTTTGATGATAGTGACATTACAGTTGTGGGGCAACTCTAATTCAATATCTTTATATTTGAAAATATGAAACAGTAATTTCTCTAAGAAAACACAGAATTTTATTCCCTTAAATGGTCCACTGTCCCCACAAATATAATGTCACTATCATCAAAATTCTGTAGCACCTTCAGTTGGATTAGAAAAATCTACATCTTCTTATCGCTGGTCATTTAATGGATCTCTCATTTTTAGCTCCCCATGGCCACTTGCAATCCCAAAACAAAGGATCATTCAAGTTTTACCTGTCATCACAACGAGAACCCAGATGTGGAAATACAAGACATTTCTTATAAGACTTTTAAAATAAATCTTAAGAGCTAAGCATGCTGATCTTGCTTCTTACTGTAAAGCAGCTCTATCTGCTACTGATCGATTACCAACTGAGTAATCACTCAAAGACCTAAATTTACAGACTAAATCTGACAGGTGTCGGAGTCTTGCAATCTCCCTCCATTCTGAAATGATTGATTCCCTGGCTTACAGTATACACACACACATATCCGAGAATCGCATCATTAATAATGCTATCATTATGAACATATGTATCTTTAATTTCAATAATTGGCATAAGGCATTTTATCTGTACGTTTAAACCTCAAATCATAATAATTCACATGAAGTAATTTTTACTCATCCTTATAATTAATGAAGTATTCATCAGAATACATTCTTTGCCAAGGTGTATAGTATCTGGCAATATAAATAATCCTTAAATCAATATTCTATAAAAACTGTATCAATATTAAAATAATTGGACAAATACATTGCTTCTAGGTACCTTAACAATCATAGTATATTGTAGACACTGGGCTTGAGAAAAGATTTCAAAGAATTATTATGACAAAATCTACAAATACAAAATAAATAATAAAATACAAAACCCAGTTATTATTGTCAGTATGAAAGTTAATTTTCCTTGCCTTCTCACGCTTGCTAATAAAAGACACATTCTGAGAAGATGAGAGTGAAGTGGCCAGTGGGAAAATTTCCCCAAATCCTAAGGAGATATCAGGCTCTGGAAACGTAGGGCTTCCTGGGCAGGAGGCAGGAGGCATAGAATGGATGAGAGTCCTACACCTGGCCCAAGATGTGTTAGATGTGATCCTTAATGAGGGGAGCATCTAATCATAGTTGAAGGGAGGAAAAATTCTATCTTGAGGGGAATCTTAGGAGACTGAGAATTAAAATTTTTTAAAAAGATAAGTTCTTATATTTTTACTGAAGACGACTCAATGTCATCAATAAAAATGTTAAGAATCACAACGTATGGTTTGGCTGACCTGACTTTGATTATAATAATAAGTACATTTACTCTCAAAACTAAATTAGGATTTGTAGAAACCTTTATAAATATATCATTAATTAGGGCTGTGAATTGTTAATACATCATTTACTAAGTACTTAGGAGGAGTCATCTTAATGGCAAAGAATACTGATTTAAAGATTAGGCATCGAAATGATCTTGCTCAATATTTCTTAGATACAAATAAAAAAACGTGTTACACTATTTCCATTTTGGTTGTGGAAATATTGAGTCCAAGGAAAGTTATTTATCTTCCCTGGAAGACATCAGAGAACAGAAATAGACTAGAGATTTGACTCTTGTCCTTTGCTCTATTAAGAAATTTAAGGGCCAGACGTGATGGCTCATGCCTGCAATCTCAACACTCTGAGAAGCTGAGGTGGGAGGATCAATTAAGGCCAGGGATTCAAGATCGGCCTGGGCAACATAGCAAGACTCATCTTTACAAAAAAAATTTAACATTAGCTAGGCACTGTGATGCACATCTGTAGTCCCAGCTATTTGAGAGAGAAGGCCAGGAGGATTATATGAGCCCAGGAATTTGAGGCTACCATGAGCTGTGATCTTATCAATGTACTCCAGCCTGGGTGACACAGCAAGAAACCATTCCTTAAAAAAAAGAATTAAAATTAAAAATAAATTAAGGTAACCTTCACATGTTGAAAACATCTTTCATGTTTGGTTTTCTCCTAGGTTTCCTGATTTTTTAAACTGAGTGCTAATAGGCTAATCACTCTTAACTATGATTCTCTAACTCTCTCTTAGCTTCAGAATAACTTACATAGCCAACTCTCTGATGTATATCTCGACCTGAATGTCCTGTAGGGATTTACATCTCTACCTGAATGTCCTGTAGGGAATTCCACCTCGCTGTAATAAAAAATGGAACTTTGCCCCCAAATACATACTTATGTGCACAAATGTTCACAGACACATATACCCCGTGAAACCTTCTTCCCTTCTCATATCAGTAAGATTCAGTAAAATCTATCCAGCAGCTCAAATTAGAAATCTGACAGTCACCTTTGGCTCCTTTTCTCACACTCTCCAACGTCCTATTATTTCTCTAGGCTTTCTGATTTTTCCCTTTGAAATCAGGTCAGGTAACTACATGAAAAGCACCTGTATCTCCCTATTAGGCCTGTGCAGACATGATTAACAAATCACAATACCCCTTTCTGCTAATACTAAACTTAACCACTACTAATTCCTCCAAACAGCACTCTTTGTAGAGATCACCAGGTAGGTGATTGGAGTTGACACTCAAGAGTAATTTGCCTTCCCAGCCCTAGATATTTCAATTTCTTCCTCTCTGTCAAGACTTTCTTACTTCTGAATATCACTATTTCCTTTCTGAACTATTTGAGTGACCTTGTGGGGGTCTCCCTGCCTTCAGTCTTGACCCTGTCCAATTTACCCTCAGTACCCCCTGACAGACGGATCTGTCCAAAAATGCAAATGTGATTGTGCCAGTTCCCTCTTAAAACTCACTAAAGTCTTTACATTTACAAAGTTCTCAATATCCTGAATGTTGTCTACCTTTCCCCTCTCATTCTCACCACCTCTTGCCTCCTATCTCACGCTCTAGTGAGACCAAACTATGTGCAATATGCTGAATTTTTCATGCTGCTTCGACCATCATGCATTTGTCCATGTTCTCTCCATTGCCAGGGACATCCTTTCCCCTCCTCATGCTACCTGCTTCTTTCACATAGTTAAGATAATTGTCCCCTCCAAATCTCACATTGAAACACGATCCTAAGGTTGGAAGTGGAGCCTGATGGGAGGTGTTTGGGTCATGAGGGCGGATCCTTGATGAATGGCTTTGATGTCCTCTCCATGGTAATGAGTGAGTTCTCTGTTAATACATGTGTGAGCCAGTTGTTTAAAAAAGCCTGGTATATCAGTTTTCTCCCTTTCTCACCATGTAACACTCCTGTTTACCCATCACTATCCACTATGATTGGATGCTTCCTGAGACCCTCACCAGAAGCAATGCTAGTGCCATGCTTCTTGTATAGCATGCAGAACCATGAGCCAAATAAACTTCTTTTCTTTATAAATTACCCAGTCTCAAGTATGGCAATGCAAAACAGATGATATGGTTTGGCTCTGTGTCCCCACCCAAATCTCATCTTGAATTGTAATTCCCACCTGTGGAGTGAGGGAAGTGATTGGATTATGGGGACAGTTTCCCTGTATCAGTCTGTTTTTACACTGCTAGTAAAGACATGCCCAAGACTGGGTAATTTACAAAAGAAAAAGGTTTATAATTGGACTTACAGTTCCACGCAGCTGGGGAAGCCTCACAATCATGACAGAAGGCAAGGAGGAGCAAGTCACATCTTACATGGATGACAGCAGGCAAAGAGAGAGAACTTGTGTAGGGGAACTCCTCTTTTTAAAACCACCAGATCTCATGATACTTATTCACTATCATGAGAACAGCACATGAAAGACTTGCCCCCATGATTCAGTTACCTCCCACCAGGTCCCTCCCACAACATGTGGGAATTCAGGATGAGATTTGGGTGGGGACACAGCCAAACCATAACTTTTCTCCCATGCTGTTTTCAGGATAGTAAGTGAATTCTCATTTATAAGTGGCAGTTTTTCCTGTGCTCACACATGCTCTCTCTTTCCCACTGCCATGTAAGATGTACCTGCTTCCCTTCCACCATGATTGTAAGTTTCATGATGCCTCCCCAGCCATATGGAGCTGCAAGTGAATTAAACATCTTTTCTTTATAAATTACCCAGACTTGAGTACATCTTTATAGCAGTGTAAGAACAGACTAACACAACAAACACACTCTTTTTTGACCTTTAAGTCTCTCCTACAGTATTGATTTCTCATAGAATCGTTCTCAGATCTACTACACCACCCCTAGTTCCACACTGTTGGATAGGTAGCTGTTCTCATTCTCTAATTGTACCCATCCATGCCGCTATTATGGCAACAAAAATAAATATCTTCCTATGGTTATTTATTTTAATGGTAATATCTCCCTGACTATTCCGTAAGCATAGAGACTAGTATGTGTGGACTTTTGAGTCCCTAAATCTTTGTACAGAGTCTACTTAGCAAGAACCCAATAAATGTTTGTGAAAGTGCCCTAAATTGGAATTATGGTAAGTATTCCAATATTAAACTTCCTATGTACTACAGAAGTTGCCAATCCATGTGTATCATTTGCTAATAATTCTTTTATAACCACAGAGATAATTGTTATTTTTCTATTTTACTTTAAGCAGAGTTATCATAGTGGAAGCTCAGGCTGTGATATTTAAAACTCTATCAGGAAGAGTAGACAGTAAGTACCACATGGTGACAAGTATTCTAGTCTGCTAGGGCTGCCATAACAAAATACCACAGACTGGGTGGCTTAAACAACAGATATTTATTCTCTCACAATTCTGGAGACTAGAAATTCAAGATAAAGGGGTCAGCGGATTTGTTTCTTCTGAAGCCTCTCTCCTTGGCTTATAGATGATCATTTTCTCACTGCGATCTCACATGGTTGCCTCTCAGTCTGTGTGTGTGTGTCTGTGTGTGTGTGTCTGCACGCATGTGTCTTAATCTCCTCTTCTTATAAAGACACCTGTCATATTGAATTAGAGTTCACCCAGATGATCTCATTTTAGCTTAATCATTTTGGTAAAGACCCTATCTCAGGCATATGCTGAAGAATTGGGGGTTAAGATTCAGCCTACAACACAAGGAATATATGACAGGAATTTTCTTTAATCATATAGTTCCTATAAGTAAAAATATGATGAGACTACATATGGTAAATGCCTCAAATTAATTTTATTACTACCATATTATCTATATATCAAAAAGGTGAAATGCTTTGAGATGACCACAGTACATTTATGAGAGCAGCACTCCAACTGAGGGTTGGATGCTAAAACACATCATGAACTCCTGCTTATGTTTCCTGAATGTAAACTTCTGGACATGCTCATCAATATTTTTGGGTTGAGGAAAATTATCTGATGACTATTTACACAATTCCAAAACATATAGCCAGTTATTTTCTGCTATTACTTCATATAAACATTTATTTTACTGAATTAAGTGACTTTGAATTGCTGTAACCAGCCAAGTCAGACAAATTGGCCAAGCTCACTTGTAAGTGAATTATTTGGATCTCAACATGGGACAACAGGCTTAGTAGAAAACTTCAATAAACCAAATGCTCCAATAGGTTAGGCAGTTTGTATTTCTAAGCTCAAATAACCATGAAAAACTGCTGCTTGAATTTAGTCATAAAATGTTTAAAGATTTGAAAAATTTAAACCAGCCAGTTAAATTCAGAATCTTTTTTTTAAAAAGAACTTTCAGAAATTAGACCAAATCCAGTGTTGTTGTTGCTGTTATTATGTAGAATACAAACTTGTTCATTTTAGGAAATTAGAAAATTACAATAAAGAAAAGAAGAAAAATTAAGCTCATACCTCCCTTAACCCCATGGGACATTTCTGGGCAACAACAGAGGGGCTAGAATCTAAGTTAGAGACTCTTCGAGAAGATGGTTTGTAGAGTATGTGTGTGTGGGTGGGTGGGTGGGGGGGTATGTGTGTTCAATGCTAATATTAAATGATATTCAAAATATATCAAGTTAAAGGCAATATGTACCCACTCCTAGGTATTTACCCAAGTCAAATAATAACTGTTTTCCACTAAAATCTGTCTGAAATACTTATAATGACTTTATTCTTAATCATCAAAAACTAGAAACAATCCAGTTGTCTACCAACTGGGAAATGGGTAAACAAACTGTGGTACATCCATACGATGGAATACTATTTAGCAATGAAAAGAAACAAACTACCAGTGCATGCAGCAGCACAGGTGAATCTCAAATGCATATTTCTAAGTGAAAAAAGCCAGACTGAAAAGTCTACATACTGCATGATTCCATTTATATGACATTTTGAGAAAGGCAAAGTTAGAGAGAGGAAAACATATTAGTTAGAGCCAGAAAAGTAGAGGGAGGATTTGACTACAAGAGATATCATGGGAGAGTATTTTCAAGGAGAGGGATGATAGAACTGTTTTGTATTTTAGTTGTGTCGTTCTGCAACTCTATGCATTTATCAAAACTCATAGAACTGTATAACAGAAAGTGAATTTCATTATGTGTAAATTAAAAATAAGTTTTAAAAACATTATGAAGTTATTCATAATTATTCTTCATAACTCATAATTATTCTTCCCTTTGTGTTCTGTTTTTAAATGTACTTATAATACCTATAATTTGTATTGTTAAATGTGTACATGCATAAAAACTCTTTCTGGTGGTATACAAAAAGGCATTTAGAGTGTTGGCCCCAAGGAAGGAGAGTAGAGTTTCCAAAATAGAAGGAAGACTTGATTTTTCATTGTATGTATAGTTATATTGCTTGAATTTTTTATGATGTTAGTATAGTGCTTTCCAGTTAAAAATATACTAAACTAAAATAATATATAAACGTTATGAGGCTGCAATTTTAGAGCCTACTTAGGTATATTTTCCTTTTTGACCAAACTAAATATTCTGTTTCCTTGAATCTGAGCACAATTAGGTTATGGAAATGTTCCGAAAGTTACTTGACGACAGAAGCAGCCTGAACACTGGGGTTGCAATCTTTCCCTGTTCTATAAGAGATTCTCACAATTACTCCCTGGTGGACAGCCAAAGCCAAAAATCAATGAAGGTAGAATCAGCAGGTTGTTCCATGGTAGAAATGGCCTCAATTTCATCAATAGCACTCAACACAGACTTTGGAAGTAAAGACTCAGAAAAAATATAGGAGCTTAACACGCAGGATACCCAATCTGGTAGCTAGCTGAAATTGTATATACACAAGGCCTTTAATTACATTTTCCATTTAAACTGCCAGTGAAATACATTTGAGAGGAGCAATTAACTTGTCATTAAGAATGCTTTAAGCAGCCCGCTGTGCAACAGGGCTGTGCTAACTCTCAAATGACTGGACAGAGTAATCACCTTCTCCTTCAAGTTATGCAAAAAGCTAGAAAACAAAGTGACTGCCTCACCAATGATGCATTTCAGACATCCAAGCTACCCAAGGCAAGAGTCTTTATCATGTTAAAAAGAAGATACTAGAATAGCACCTTAATAAAAAAAACCCATAAAGACTGAAATTTTTTAGAAAATATGTATGTCTGTATGTATATATACAAAACAGTATGTGTTTCTAGATTGTTCTACACTGTCTAGATTGACTGTCTATGAAATATTTTAGAGGGAAATTTCTATCTAATTTCACCTATCTTTTCATAAAGGGAGACTGTATTTGTAGAATAGAAAAACAGCTGATTAATCCAGTGTGGAAAGGGTGCTATTTCTGTGCAAGGTCACATCTGCACACTATTCCAGAAACTGTCTAAAAAACATTTTTTGCTATTTTTGTTAGCCTGCTTTGCACTTTTATTAGGAACTTTAATTCTCACACAGAAATGTACATGAAATACGTACTATACACGATCAGGCTCACATAATTTTAATGCTATAAATCATTTATCATATATATTATGTGCTACAAATATTTTTGCCCACTTCTTCATTTGCCTTTTCATTTTTCAAATGACGCCTTTTAAAGAGCACAAATGTTGATTTCCATAGAAAGGAATACATTAATTTTCTGTTTAGTGCATTTTTAATCAAATCTAAGAAAATATCTGCCTACTTCAAATTTACAAAGACATTCCGCTACATTTTCATCTAGGATCATCATAACTTTCAATTTTACATTGAGTTCTAAAATCCGTCTCCAACTAACATTTGTGGAAGCTTTAAGGGAAGAGTTGAAGTTTGGTTTTTTTCCTTAGATGTATCTAGGTGCCTCAGTACCTCTTATTAAGGAGATTTGCCATTCCCCATTGAATTTCCTTGGTGCCTTTTTGCTTTTTAAAAATCGATTGACATAAATTTATGAATTTACTTCTGTATTCTTTATTCCATGTATTGACCTATTCACTTATTCTTATGTTAAAAATATCCCAGTTTTAATTCCTAAAGCATTATGATGGGTTTTGAAATCACATTATGTGAGTCCTGCAAATTGCTAGGTCTAATTATGGCAATTGTTTATTACATTTCTAAGAAGCTGTCAGACAGATATTAGGCATTTATAAGAATGGATAAAGTAAAAAATAGTGACAGTCCCAAATGCTGATGAGAATGCAGAGAAACTGGATCACTTGTACATTGGTAGTAGGAAGTAAAATGATGTTTCTTTTTTAATCCATTGATATAGTGAATTGCATTGATTTTTTAAATGGTAAACCCACTATGCATTCTTAGTTTTGATATACAACCCTCTCAATATGTTTCTACAGTCAATTCACTAATATTTTGTTAGGAATTTTGGTATAAATATTCATGAGGAATACTAGCCTATAATTTTTATTCTAGATCTCATCAAGTTTTGGTAACAGAATGATGTTGTCTTCATAAAACAAGAAGTTTTTCCCTATCTATTTCGTTAAAAATGGTTGTCTAAGATTTGCGTTTTTAATGGTTTATAATTTGCACTTAAATTCTTTGGGCCAGAAATTTTTTGTGTGACTTTTTTAAAATAACAAGTTTAATTTATTTAATAAATATAAAGCCATTTATATTTTCTACTTTATCTTATATAAAACTAGACAGATGTATTTTTTCTAGTCATCTGTTAATTTTATCTAAAAGCAATAAAATATATGCCATGGAATACTATGCAGCCATAAAAAGGAATGAGATCATGTGTCTTATCAGAGATGTGATGGAGCTGGAGGTAATTATCCTTAGCAAACTTAAGCAGGAACAGAAAACCAAATGTCACATGTTCTCACTTACAAGTGGGAGCTAAATGATGATAACCCATGGACACATAGTGGGGAACCACATGCACTAGGGCCTGCCGGAGGGTAGGGGATAAGGTTGGGGAGTGGAGCAGAAAGACTAGCTAATGGATGCTAGGACTAATACCTGGGTGATAAGATGATCTGTGAAGCAAACCACCATGGCACACGTTTACCCGTTTAGCAAACCTTCACATCCTGCACATGTACCCTTGAACTTCAAAGTTGGAAATTAAAAACAAAAAAAATTAAATAATTCAAAAAAAAGTAAACCAAAAAAAAGTTCTAATATCCTCTTATAATCTTTTTAATGTTCTGGTCTTTGTATCAATATCCTTCTTTGCAATTCTACAACTATGTGTTATTTTTTGGGTTTTTTTCCTCATTAATCACACCAGAGGAATATAAACTTTACTGCCTTTTTCAAAATCAAATTTTGCCTTTGTCGCTTCTCCACATCGTATACTTATTCTTCACTTACTGTTCTTTTCTTCTACTTTCTTTAGTTTTCTTTGTGTATGAATATACACTTTCACCTAAGCCCTGCTCTCCTGCCTCTCACAAGTTTTAATATGTTGTGATTTGCCACAGAATCTGTAGTATCACTTCTGTTTTCATCCCTGAGATTATTTGTATCTTTTCTCTCTTCTTTTTCTTAATTTTACCAGAAGTGAATCAATTTTCTTAGCCTTTTCAAGAAATTAAATTTTGGTATTTTTGATCTTCTCTATCTTATGCCTCTTTATCTTTGTATTTACATTTATTTCCTTCCTTTTACTTTCTTTGTACTCAGTTTATTTACGTATAAATAAAATTTCCTCCAATAATTGTTTTAGCTATATTTCACAAGTTTTGATGTTGTATGTTTTTAAAATTTTCGTTTTTTTCTTTGACCCAAAGCTTATTTATGAGTATACTTTTTATTTCTGAGAACATATTAATACATGCAATATGTATGTATATATTACATTACATTTATCCCAATGGATGGATGGATAGATAGATAGATCTGAATTCATCCCTCTGATCAGAATATATACTCTCCTGTGTAAGTTCATGGCCAATTTTAATAAATATTCTGTGCATGAATGAAAAAAAAGTGCACTCAGCAGTTGTTGGGTAGGATGTTCCATTTGGTTGATTTTATTAAGCTTACTCTTCCATATCTTCCAAATCTTCCATATCTTTCTATTAGAGATAACAGTGTTTAAAACCTCTCATTATAATTATTTTACTTCTATCATTTTTGCCTTATGTATATTCATTTAAGAATATGTTATTAAATATATACAAATATAGAATTGTATTTTCCTGGTAACTTGAATGCTCATGCCTATAATCCCAGCACTTTGGGAGGCCGAGGCAGGCAGATCACATGAGGTCAAGAGTTCAAGACCAGCTTGGCCAACATGATGAAACCTTGTCTCTACTAAAAATACAAAAAAAAATTAGCTGGGTGTGGTGGCATGCACCTATAGTCCCAGCTATTTGGGGAGGCTGAGGCAGGAGAATCGCTTAAACCCAGGAAGCAGAGGTTGCAATGAGCCAAGATCACACCACTGCACTCCAGTTTAAGTGACAGAGGGAGACTCCATCTCAAAAAAAAAAAAAAAAGGAAGAATGCTTTATTATTAAGTGATCTTCCTTATCTTATTGAAAATTGTTACCTAAAACATCTGTTTTTTCCAATGTTAATACTGCTGCTTTTTCTCCTCTTCCTGTTCTCTTTCTTTTCTTTCTTTGTTTCATTCTTCTGGCTTCTGTCCTTCATTCTCTTGTTCTTTTACTTCTGTCCCTCCTTTTTCTCCTTTTCCTCTCCCTCCTTTTCCTCCTTTTTCTTTTGAAGTGCTTATGTCTGATATCATTTTCAATATTTTTACTTTCCATTTTTCTAAACTTATTTTCATTATATCTCTAGTAAATGGGTTACAGTTGTTTGTAAATAAAATCTTATCTGACAATCTTTGTCTTTTAACTTCAGCATTTAGTTCATTTACATCAATGTAGTATTGAAGTATAAATTCTGTGTATATACACATACGTATATATACACACAGATACATATGCCACATTTCAATGTGATTTCTAATTGTCCAGTTTATTTTATGTTTTTCTTTTTTTGCCTTTAGTGAGAGTTAAATTTAAAAAAATTGATTTATCCTCCTGATGCTTCATAAATTTAATTTGCTTGATGACTATTTTAGTAGTCACCTTAGATTCCAATTTTCATTTTTAACTTATTAAATTCTAGAGTTACATGTGCCTTCCTCCCAGAAAATGCAGTGAACTTTGACTACATCAACCCAAGTTACCCACTCTGAACTTACATGCTACTGTCTTCTTACACTTTAGTTTTCTATATATTTTAAAGCCCTTAATTTATTATCACTGTTTTTCACTGTCAATGTTTAATGTTTAATTAGACTGATACACATATGGGCAGTTTCTATGGTTCTTTCTCCATTTCTTTGTGAGAGCTTTCACTTGGAATGAGGAGCTTCCACTTAGAATTTTTGTCCACAGAATATCTCTAACTATGTTTTCAGTACAACAATACTCATGGTTTTCATCTTTTTCTTCTTTTTCCTTTTTTTTGGTTCCAAAATATTTTATTCCACTTTTGAAAGATATCTTTGCTAGGTGGATAATTCCACTTTGTTTTTCATAATTTCTGCTGTGATTGCTACTGCCAGTCCAACTTTAGTTGCTTTGTAGGACATCTGTTATGTTCATACAGCCACTTTTAAGATTTTCTCTTTTTTCTTTGGGTTTCTGCAGTTTCATGATTATATATTTACAAGTAGATTTATTTTCACTTATGCTATTTAGAATTATTTGGATTCTTTGAATTTGTTAACTGACAGTACTAGATTTGAAAAAAAAAATGTCATTATCTTCTCAAATGTTTTTCGTCTCATTTTCATCTTCCTTAAAAATTCCAATTAAATATATATTTATCCTTCTTCTATATCAATTCTCTCTTTCAGATAATTTCTTGTACCTATCTTTCATTTCACCGATTCTCAGTTTGGCTGTGTCTACTTTGCTATTGAACCTCTCCATTGAGTTTTTCACTGGAGATATTGAATTTTCCAGTTCCAGAATTTCTAGTTGAGAAAAAAAAAAAAAAAACCTGCATTGTCACATTTTACAGTTTCCAGTTCTTTGCCAAAAGTTGTAGGTTTGATTATTTTTATGTACATAAAAAGCCTAGTTCTTTCCTAGTTTGAATCTGATAATATATACATATATTACCTGATTTCTATCTGTTTCTAACATCTGTAACTTGTGCTAGTTGTTGTGTATGTTGCTCTATCACCTTGCATCCTTACATGCATGATAATCTTTGATTCCATGCTAAACATTGACTTGGGAAATTTATTTGTTGTTGGGAGCAGGCCCCCCAAAATCTGGCCATAAACTGTCCATAAACAAAATCTCTGCAGCACTGTAATATATTCATAATGGCCCTAATGCCCACGCTGGAAGGTTGTGGGTTTACGGGAATGAGGGCAAGGAACACCTGGCCCACCCAGGGTGGAAAGCCGCTTAAAGGCATTCTTAATCCACAAACAATAGCATGAGCTATCTGTGCCTTAAGGACACGCTCCTGCTGCAGTTAACTAGCCCAACCTATTGCTTTAATTTGGCCCATCCTGTTGTTTCCCATAAGGGATACTTTTAGTTAATTTAATATCTATAGAAACAATGCTAATGACTGGTTTGCTGTTAATAAATATGTGGGTAAATCTCTTTGGGGCTCTCAGCTCTGAAGGCTGTGAGACCCCTGATTTCCCACTTCACACCTTTATATTTCTGTGTGTGTGTCTTTAATTCCTCTAGCACCGCTGGGTTAGGGTCTCCTCAAGCTGGTCTCGGCAATTTGTAGACATAATTTAATGCCTAAGATAAAAGGATCTATCAAGGGGATTTCTATTTACTGTTTCCAGGTAGTCAGGTACACTCTCAATGTAGAGGGATCACCTTAATACAATTTTATTATAATTTTAATACAATTGAAATTCATTTGGTTCACCCAGCATTGAATTGGCTTATTTCTAGTACTTACTTATTCCTAATATGCTTTCTGTAAGCATTTTAAGCTAAAACACATAGGGTGGTTTACAAGAATTGTCACCCTTGATAAGCTCTGAAACACAGCCTTTGTTCCCCCAGCTTTTTTCATGCTGACAAAAGTTCAGCTCAGGCTTTCAACCACTTTATTCCAATTATCAAAAAATCCTAGCAAAAAAAAACTGCTCTTAATGCTGGACAGTCTTCTTCGGAATTCTCTCTTGAGACTTTAGGCTAGTTATTCCTCAGCATGTTGTTAGTGCTTTGCTAATTTTAAGCAGAGTTTTTTCATACTTCCTCCAGCTTTTTTAGGTGTCCAAATTATCTAGTTAATCATTTGTAGAAGCAGAAATCCTGGAACCTCATTTTTAACTAGAAGCTGGTTGATGATGCCCTACACTAATGAAATTAAAGGTCTAACTCAAACAGTAAAATATACTTATCTACACATATTTTTTGTAATTCATTCAATAACAAACAATACATCAGATTCATTTCCTTAAGTTTAGCCTATAGCTTTCTCCTTATTCTCCTGAATTTGTTATGTAGCCACTTGTTTCAAAATAATTTAATATCACCAAGGAAATACAGAGGGAAGAACACAAGAAGATATAAAGTTATATACTTATTATGGTAACATATTGCTAACAAACTCATGAGCTTGAGGTTTCGGAGAGCCAGGGGTATAGGTCCAGTCCAAACCTGAAGGCCTGAGAACAGAGGAGAAAATGATGTGTCAGCTCAAGTGTAAAGGCCTGAGACTTAGGAGCCTTGATATCCAAGGACAAGAAAAGATGAATATCCCAGTTCAATCAAAGAAAGCAAATTCACCATTTCCTCACCTTTTCCTTCTACTAAGGTCCTTCAGCCATTGAATAGTGCCCACCTGCATTGGTGAGGGAGATCTTTTCTCAGTCTACTGATTCCAATGCTGCTGTCTTTCAGAAACATCCTCACAGACACACCCAGCAAAAATATTTCTATTCTGGGCATCCCTTAGCCCAGTCAAGCTGACATATGAAATTAACTATTACACAACGGCACCCTGATAAGGATTGGGGAAATAGACCACCTCTTGATTAAAAGAACTGCAAAATCACACTGCAAATGATATGGATAAAGGGAGGGATAAAAAACTTAGGACATTTTTGCAATTTGTCTATCATATACTCAAATTTCTGGGACCTGCAATGCAACCCAGAAGAAGGGGGTCAAGTGGGTTTTATTTTCAGTTATTTTACATGATTCTTTCTCCTTCAATCTTATGTAATTATACCTTAATTATCTCTATAATTAAGTACATTATTAATGGAGGAGATTATGGGGAAGAGAATAGACCAAGGAGGATGGAGATGTATAGAGTCTCAAACCTATCTTTTTTCAGAAAATAAACTCTAGGAATTATTGTCTCTCTTTCCTGGTACATAATATTTAATTTGGAATTCTTCAATTAGAGAGAGATATTTAGCACTACTTTGGGTTTAGCCTGGGCTAGCTGCTGTGTTTCCTAGGGACCATAGCAAAAACTCACATTTATATATAAAGTGTATTATGTCCCAGAATATGAAAATTCTCAGAACTTCTGTTTAAGGATAAGAATAAAAGGATTGGTCAGAATTGCCACTCTTAAAGTGTCCTTAAGGGACTTTTGCCTTTGTGGTGACATAATCTTCACAAGACCACTATCTCTAAACATCTAATTGCCTGTAAATGACTAATTATGGCTCAGGCATTCAGGGATTTATCTAAACACTTCTTTAGCCCATTTAACCTTTCAGCCTGCACAATCTTTTGGGAGCATCAAGTTTCATACTTGATGTTTGGAGAGTTCCCAACCCTTCAAATGTAATTGTGCTACCTTGAGTACAATAGAAAAGCACTTGGTACTTGTGGATTTCGAATCCATTTACAGAAAAGACTGCAGTCCCATAGATTCTGTTAGACACATGGAAAACAAACAAACAAAAAAAAAACAAAATAAAACTGTATGTCTGTCTCTGTCTACTAGCTTTGCTATTTTGTAAGATGAATTAATATAATTTTCTCCTTAAAATCCTTTGCTAACTTCATTTGTTTATCCATATTCTAATAAAGTTGGTAAAACTTTATTTATTCAGGTTATAAAAAAGCAAAATTGTTCAGGATTTGGATTTTCTCTATATTCCCTCAGCCCTGGTACATGAAATAATACAGCAAGTTACAATTTTATAATTTTATTATTATTCTTAAGTCATTTTCCATTTTTCTCCTATTGGAAATGTGCAAGAAAAAAAAATCTCACAACTTCCTTACTTCCTGTGGGAGTTAATGGCTGCTAAGGATAATAGCCACGCAGAATACTGTAAGGAACAATAATTTTCCTACAGTTTCCAGGACGAAAACTTAATTTGATACTCAGTAATTTGAACTACAGAGTTTAAATGATAAAAATTAAATAAAAATAAAAACTTCAACAGGCGACTAAGGTCATTGAGAATGTTTCATGAGTGTAATTTGAAAAGTGATTATTCACCAAGAAAGTGGAATGAGCAAATAAAAATTACTGAGAAGAAACTAACCCATGGTAGAATTAAACACATTCTATTTACTAACAAAATTAAGTGTAAACTTATATACTATACATATATACACCTAAGGTATAGACACATACTTACATGCCTGTGTGTTTTACGCCTTTGTATCTTTATATAGAGAGAGGGAGAGAAAGAGAGAGATCTGAAACTACAAAAAGTAAACTGGTAATGAGAGTATTAACTCAAATCCATCTTCAGACATGTTCAACGAAGTACCTGTCCCAGATTTTCCACAGATTTTTTTTTTTTTTTTGGTTATACATCATTCACCTTTTGCATTAAGTGTGTCAACTCTCCCATCCCTTTCTATTCTGCGTCCTAACATTTACTTTCCTGCATTAGAGTATGTGGTCAAATTGTGAAGATATCAATCCTAAATTTTTGTATCAGAAACTGTTCAAAACTCCTATTTATAGCATCCTTCAAATATTTTTCTAAAGTTCTAGTTATTGATTTCCTAATTTGCCTCTGAAGTTAGAAATCCCTCCAATAAGGAAATTTAAAGAAACTCACTCTCCTCCAATGTGGACTCTAATTCTAAAAATGCCTCTTATATATGTCTACCACTGTATAATCAGGTTGATGCCCTTCAGCTTGCAGTCAAAACTTCTTGTTTTATTGTTGTTGTTTTCAGCTTTTACTTTGGATTCAGAGGGCACATGTGCAGGTTTGTTACATGAATATGTTGTGGGATGCTGAGGTTTGGGGTACGGATGATCCCATCATCCAGGTAGTGAGCATAGCAACCAGTAAGCGGTTTTTCAGCCGCCCCTACTTTTTTAGCCCCTATCCTCAGTGTCTATTTTCCCCACACTTACATTCACTTGTATTCAATGTTTAGCTCCTACTTATAAGTAAAAACATGATATATTTGATTTTTTGTTCTTGTGGGTTAAGTTGCTTAGGATAATGGCCTCCAGTTCCATCCATGTTGCTGTAAAAGGTACATTTTTGTTCTTTTTATGGCTGTATAGTAGTCCATGGTGTATGTATGCCACCAATGGTATGTGTATCATTTTCTTTATTCAAACTACTCACTGCTAATGGACACCTAGGTTGATTCCTTGTTTTTGCTATTGTGAATAGTGCTGCAATGAATGTATAAGTTCACGTGTCTTTTAGATAGAATAAATTATTTTCATTAGTAGCAGGATTCCTGGTCGAATGGGAGTTCTATTTTAAGTTCTTTTAGAAAACTCTAAGCTGGCTGAACTAATTTGCATTCCCAACAACAGCATATAAGCATCCCCTTTTCCACACAGCCTTGCCCGTATCTATTATTTTCTTGGCTGCTTATTATTTGCCATTTTGACTGGTGTGAGATGGTATCTTATTGTTGTTTTGATTTGTACTTCTCTAATGATTAGTGATGTTGAGCATTTTTCACATGTTTGTTGGTCACTTGTAAATCTTTTGAGAAGCATCTGTTCATATTCTTTGCCTATTTTTTAATTGGATTTTTTTTTTGCTTGTTGATTTAAGTTCGTTATAGATTCTTGATATTAGACCTTTGTCAGACGCATAGTTTGCTAATATTTTCTCCCCTTCTGTAGGCTGTCTTTTTACTTGGTTGGTAATTTATTCTGCTGTGCAGAAGCTCTTCAGTTTAATTAGGTTCCACTTGTTAATTTTTTTGTTGCAATTGCTTTTGGGGACTTAGCCATGTTGTTGTTTTTTTTTTGCCAAAGTCAATGTTGAGAAGGATACTTCCTAGGTATTCTTCTAAGACTCCTATAGTTAGAGATCTTATATTTAAATTGTTAGTCCATCATGAGTTAATTTTTTTAACGGTGAAAGGTAGGGGTCCAGTTTCATTCTTTTGTACATCGCTAGCCAGTTATCCCAGAACCATTTATTGAATGGGGAATTCTTTCCTATTGCTTATTTTTGTTGGCTGTCAAAGATCATTTGGTTGTAGGTATGCAGCTTCATTTCTGGGTTCTCTATTCTGTTCCATTGGTCTATAGTTCTGTTTTTGTACCAGTAGCAATGCTGTTTTGTTTACTGTAGCCTTATGTTACAGTTTGAAGATGGGTAATGTGATGCCTCTGGCTTTCTTCTTTGTGCTTAGGACTGCTCTGGCTATTCTGGCTCTTTTTTGTTTCCATATGAATTTTAGAATAGTTTTTCCTAATTCTGTGAAAAGTGGCCTTTGTATTTCAAAACATCATTGAATTAAAAGGCACTGAATCTATAAATTGCTTTAGGCAGTATGGCCATTTTAATGATATTGATTCTTCTAATCCATGAGCATGGAATATTTTTCCATTTATTTGTGTCATCTCCGATCTCTTTCAGCAGTGTTTTATAGTTCTCCTTGTAGAGATCTTTCACCTCTTTGTTTAGTTGTATTTCTAGGTACTTCATTTTTTAGTGTGGCTATTTTAAATGGAATTATGTTCTTAATTTGGCTTTCGGCTAGAACATTATTGGTATATACAATTAATACTGATATAAGTACAGTGATTTTGTATCCCGAAATTTTACTGAAATTATTTATCAAGTTTAGGAGCCCTTTGGCAAAGTCTTTATAGTTTTCCAGGTATAGAATCATATTGTCAGTGAAGAGAGATTATTTGACCTCTTCTTTACATATTTGGATGCTCTTTATTTTTCTCTCATGCCTGATTATTCTGACTAGCACTTCCTATTATATCTTAATTCCCTACCCAATCCCATACCTGGCCAATTTAGACAGCCATCAAATAGCTCTCTTGGTTTCACTTCCTATTTCTAAATGCCAAGCAAACACAGGTGAAGAAACCAATCCATAACATTGGGCTCCATTTTAAGTTGCCACTGTTGCCACCAAAAGTAGTCTCCCAGAGCTTTGAGGATATTCTGCCTGAATCAGATCCCTATGCCGGGCCTGGTGAGTTTTTGCTTATTTTTGTTTTTGAGGAAAATGACCACATTGTTTTTAGTATTATATTCAGTTGAGAAAGTACTTTACTTGGGTTTCCAAAAATTCAGTCCTTAATAAGAATTCATAATTAATTTGCATTTATATATGTGTGTACATACACACATATATAAACACACACATTTATACACAAACATATATAATATGCATACAGACATGTATATGTTATATACATAAATACATATTGCATGCATACATGTTAGATACATAAATACATATGTATTATATACATGCAAGCATATATATGCATATATAATTTATAACTTATTCATTATGCTCAAATACTGGCTGCAAATTCAAAGCATCTGGATCAGAAAGAGACCTCTGGCTTTTAACAAATGCTGTGCCTAAATAATTCTTCCCTTCATGACATAAGCGGTCATGAATCCAAGTCAACAATTAGGATTTTCATTTCTTATAAGGTGAATTCCTCTTTCAGTGTCCATGAAGGTCTTATTTGGAGCCATCTTAATCGAGTACAGAAATTTATTATAATAACAGTGAACCTCAAAAGGAAACTCACTGGGGTCTTGATCCAGGAGGAGCCTCATCCTTTGCACAGATGTATCCACTTATTCCCCAGGCCTGTTTCTTGTATGCCAAGGAATACTGAGGAAACAGTCTTCATCAAATCACAAAAAGATGCAGTTACATATACCCCTTGAAGCAATGGGACCTACTCACCTTAAAATTATTTTTAAGAGGAAAAGCACAATTGATTCTTCCCATAACAGCACAAATCTGCTCTCAGGTGGTTTACTCTCTGCAGCTTTAGACAGAGAAGTCTAGAGAATTTTAAATTCTGCCTCACTAATCAACATTCAATGGGGGCTGTGGCACTGCCTTCCAACCATTTTCCACTTATAATACACATTAAAAATAAAAAGATTATATCTGTATGCCACACTGGGATAAACTGGAATGAATTTGAAAGTGTCTATATAGGGCTTGGTGAAAAAAAAGAGTTACATTTTTAATGTAATATAATAATGTTAGAAAAATAGAA
This sequence comes from Pongo pygmaeus, assembly GCF_028885625.2. Taxonomy (NCBI): domain Eukaryota; kingdom Metazoa; phylum Chordata; class Mammalia; order Primates; family Hominidae; genus Pongo; species Pongo pygmaeus. The sequence continues at coordinate 68,569,495 of NC_072390.2, forward strand.
TAAAAGTGTTAGAAAGGATATTAAGTATTGGATTTACATAAAACTTCCAAGTAAAGTCTTTTTATTTTTTTCTGCTTTAATGAGAAACTTGAGCTTGCTTTCACAAAAATAGATTTTTATGTTTGATTTTATGATTGAGCTGGCTACAGGCAATTCCTAATCATGATTTTTAATGATGATCTTTCTTTAAATCCTTAGGAGTCACAATGGAAAAAGTTTATTTACAAATAGATAATAAACATTTTAAAACAATTTTTTCACTTTTATAGCTGCTTAAAAACTAGCAAATTGAAATTATATTTAAAAAATCCAAAAGCATTTGCTTTTCTCTCATTTACTAATGGTAGGTTGAAATTTCTTATAGTAATGAAACGGAATTTCAAACCCCCCAAAAATGTGTATGTGATGTATTTCAAAATACTGAAGAATATCTAACTTGCAGAATATGCATCCATTTTTAGACCAGTCATACTACAGCTAGCTTGGATGCACCAACAAAACATGTCTGTCACAAACACACAAATTCAAGATCTGCTCCTGAAGTAACACTCTCCAGGAGCTTTCTCATGGCTTCTCTGACCCTTACCTCTGACCAGCTCATCCAGAGCCTTGTTCCATGCTGCTAACATAAACTGCTTCAGCAGCAACCCAGGGTGTTTTCACTGGATGCTAAAATAAATTCCCTCAAGGTAGAGCATCTCTTTAGCGTATAGAAGATTACATTAAAGACTATCAAATGTGATTCCTTGAACTCTGGCCTGATAACCTACTGGTTCTCAAACTATCGGTCACAAACTAACATCAACAGCAGCATCTCTTGCCAACTTTTTAGAAATGCAAACTCACAAGCTCCACCTGAGACCCACAGAATCAGAAACTGTGCTGGTGTGGATTTTTGATTCATGCTCAAGTTGAAAACCACTTGGATGAATGAAATGATATTGAAAATGACATCTATAATCCACTCAAACGCACAAAAGCTAGGAAGCCCTGTGTCTGTTTTGTTGTTGCTGTTGAAATTATAGAGATTTCTCCAATCTTTTGTAAGAAAAATCTTCAAGGTTTGATGCTCACGTAAAGAAAGGTACACATTGTGTAAAGGTCATTGTCTGTATTGCTTCCTGATGTACTTTTATACTTGGCTCAGTGGCCCAGAGTTTTGTAATTGCTCATTCTGTGCCCATTTATACATGGGCAATCTAAGTAGAGTAAGTCACTACCAGGGTAATATTGTCCAAGAAGGACCATGAAGACATATTTTTTACCCCCCTAAAAAATCTCACCAATTCACCTTCTGTGACGCCTAATATTCCAGAATTGACGATTCTAATCTGAGGGAGGGAAATTCACCTCCAGCAGGACCCCTTTCAGATGTAAATGGTTTTATGATGGGGGAAAACAGCTACTATCTATCAATGCCTTTATTTATAAGATTAAGTTTGAAAACCAAGTAACACTGAAAGAATGTGATATAGAACAAGAATGGTTGAGATTTGGTGAAGTGGAAAATAAGATGAAAAAGAAGTCAGAAAAAAAAATGAATAATAGCAAAAAAAAAATCTGAAAATGAGAGACTGCCCAGCATGATATCCTAATGAGTTAAGGGTCAGTGTGAACTTGGCCATTTAAGTGTACGTTGAAGTGAGGAGGAGGAGGAGGAAAAGCAGAGAAAGAAAGAGAAGAAGAATGAGAAAAGGAGGAAAAGGGGACTTTTACTTGTGAGTTTTCTTTAATACCTGCTCTGGTTAGATCTTTTTTTACCCACCATTCACAACAGCCAATGTTATCTTGCATGCACACATATCACCAATAAGAAATCTGTTTTCACGTCAGAGAGGCTTTACTTAAAAGACAGCAAGAATTTGATCAACCAGTTTATTCCACGCAATTTTTAACCATCTCTGCAATATCAGAAACCAAAGGGTTCTTACACAGTGTGGAATTTACCAGGTTCAGAGCCTGTTTGCCTGATGCCTATTTGCCTGTCAAAGCTGTAAATTTCCCTCTAAAACTCTCAAAAAGAAATAGAGAAATTTGGGGACCAATGGTGGAATGAAAGCTAAAAGAGAAGCACTCTCTACCTGCAGACACATTGGAATACTATACTGTTTTGTTTACCAGAAAGCATCAGCAGGACTTATTTGTGCCTGGAGTATATGTGATTCCAGGGATATTTCTACTAACTTCAGGCACCCTGAAAACTTAAACGCATTTCAGTTATTTTTGAAAAGGTAATGTCTCTCAATAATGCATTCTTAACTTTCCATTTCCATTCTCCACCAGAAACATGCACCGCTACCAAAAACACCATCACAATCCTTAAACAGCAGTGACCAAAGCCATTGTACAATATTATCCGGAGAGAAGGCTTAGCAGAGACAGACCTGAACAGAACCAGTTTAGGTCCACACTGGCTTGAATACAGCTTGCATTAAACAAACATAGATGAGAGTGTGAATAAGATTAAAGTGGAGCTACAAAGTGACCCATTGAATAAAACTATATTCTCTGAAACAGATGTTCTGGCATTCCTGGAGCCATACTTACTACATTTAAATGCATGCCTTAGGTTATTTTTAATATAGTACCCCTTTCCTCCAAGTCAGCAGATACACAGGGCAAATATTTGAGAAGAAACAAGAAAGGGAGTTGAGAACAGTACAAAGTGTTTCTCAGTTCTGTTTCCCCTGGGTTGGCTGGACCATCACATGCCTTGCATATGCAGGCTCACAGTATCTCAACACCACAAGCAAGAGAGCACAGTCTTCTTTCTGAAATCTCCCTCACAAGTCCTTACATTCACTCTGTTCCACTGGCCCAGATTGAGTCACATGCACTTTGACCCGGGGGAGGCATATATGAACAGGCTTAGACCCACATTAGGTACCCACTGCTGGGGTTGGAGATGGAATTCCCACTTAAAAAAATGTTCTGTGAATGGAGGAAGGATGTTTCCATAAAAGCAAAATTGAAGTACTGTTATCAGAAAAAGGAGAAATGATTACTGGGTATCATAAAGTCACACGTCAACTACAGTATAAACAACCGTTAAATATGAGCTAAAAAACAAAAATGTTAAAAGCAGCATGCACTGGCACACAGAAAACTAGCCTAGCAGTCGGGAAACTTGATTGGCTCTCCATTTAATTCACTGTGTGGCCTTGCAAAGTCCCACTGATTAGTCAGACTTTATTCTGCAGGAGAACCTGTAATTCTCCAAAGTTACCCTCAATCTCCTCAGGGATCTAAAGAAAAGGGACTCCAGCAAACCCAATGCTCAGAGATAACCATTGGTAACATATATGTTATTATTTTATACATATACACACAGCCTTTTTTCTAAGCTTAATTATGCTTTACTAATTTAGGGCATGAGATAAGGTCACAACTCTTAAATGTTCATTATTTTTTTATTTTTTTATTTTATTTATTTATTTGAGATGGAGTCTCGCTGTGTCACCCAGGGTGGAGTGCAATGGTGCAATCTCGGGTCACTGCAACCTCCACCTCCTGGGTCCAAGTGATTCTCCTGCCTCAGCCTCTTAAGTAGCTGGGATTACAGGCGTGCACCACCACGCCCGGCTAATTTTGTATTTTTAGTAGAGATGTGGTTTCACCATGTTGACCAGGCTGGTCTCAAACTCCTGACCTCAAATCATCTGCCTGCCTTGGCTTCCCAAACTGCTGAGATTACAGGCATGACCCACTGTGCCCAGCCTAATGTTCAATTGTAAGTGACTTTCATTGTCCTTCCTGTAACCGAAAGAGGGTCCATTTGCTTGCTGCTTGTAGGAAGAGTAAGGTATGATAAAAAGGGAGTGAATTTTATTACTTGTTGACAGCAAGGGGGAAAGTGGCCAGAATCCTTTCTCAAAATTGTCACTTTCCAATTTCTGGAGAGACGGCAGGGGTTTAAGAAGAGGGGGCTTGGAATGCAGAAGAGGTATGGGGGCTTGGAAGTGCCAGGCAGTGTGACTTGCTCTGATGGCTTATCTTGAATTATTCTTCCATCTGGTGAAGGGGTTGGCAGCATCATGGGCTCAACCATGGTACAAATCAATCAGTCAATCTTGCAGTCAGTCTCTAGCCTGAAGTGAATTCCAGCCTGGAAGTAATCCCCTGCTAGGGAGAGAATTCTCGAGGTGCCTGGTTCATATCAGCCTTCAGCCACTGAATCTTCTACGGAGATAGGTGATTAGATAAGCGAGCATGGTGTGAGCTTAACAAGCACACAGGTAAATAAATGTGCGTAAGGCATGTGAGCATAAGGTGGGAAAGGGAAGGGAGAGGAGTTTTAAAGCACATTCCAAGGCTGTATTTCAAGATGAAAGAAATCACATCTGTAGTTTTTCTCAAAGCACACCTTGAGACTGGGAAGAAAGAAGGAAAGAAAACAAAAGTTTATGTTTTTTGTTTTTTGGGAATTTTTAGACGGAGTCTCGCTCTGTCACCAGGCTGGAGTGCAGCGGCGTGATCTCGACTCACAACCTCTGCCTCACAGGTTCAAGCGATTCTCCTGCCTCAGCCTTCCAAGTAGCAGGGACTACAGGAAACAAAAGTTTTAAAACACACTGTGAAGCTAAGCTACTCAGTTACATTCTCACAGTGAGGAAAATTTCATATTCTTTTTTTCTTTTTTTTTTTTTGAGACGGAGCCTCGCTCTGTCGCCCAGGCTGGAGTGCAGTGGCGCGATCTCGGCTCACTGCAAGCTCCGCCTCCCGGGTTCACGCCATTCTCCTGCCTCAGCCTCCCGAGTAGCTGGGACTACAGGCGCCCGCAACCACGCCCGGCTAATTTTTTATATTTTTAGTAGACACAGGGTTTCACCGTGTTAGCCAGGATGGTCTGCATCTCCTGACCTCCTGATCTGCCTGCCTCGGCCTCCCAAAGTGCTGGGATTACAGGCCTGAGCCACCGCGCCCGGCCGATATTCTTTCTTTTTTACTCCGAGATTACCCTCCTGGGCAAACACTAATAATTCCTTAGGCTTATTCAGTCTAAGGATCAACATTTTGTCACCTTTTTCTTATTACTGGAAATAGAACTCTCAAGCTCTTGGAGGCTTGAGGATGCCACAACCACAATAAGGCATCCTAGAATGTCCAGTTGATGTGCTACAACACGCTGTCACTGACTCCTGAAACCTTGGTTGCGCAACAGGAAAGGCTAGAAATGTACTCCCTTTACCCATTGCTTCTGGAACCATCAGTACAGATCCAAGATACAGTCATTCTTCAAGATCAGAGAAAGAAAGATTCCTGTAGTATTAAAATGACACAGAATCCCTAGGTTACACCAAAATAGGTGGCTATCTTCCTAGAGAATACCCAGCTTCCAGGGTTGAGTGGGCAGAGGGTGTTTCTCAGTCAGCTCAAGACTAGCTCCTCCTTTGCACTAGCGAAGACTTTGTTTACACAGAACTTGACTCTCTTCCTTCTCATAGTTAGTTTCTCTTTGGGTTTTGGTGAGTTAGCTTGGTGTCCTTTCCTGTCTACTGATCTATGAGGGCTAACTGTTCATAACATACTAACATTCGGTGTCCCCAACCCCATCCCAAAGAGTCAGGGTCTTGATTTCTTTCTTCCCAAGAAGTTTCTTGGCTCTTAATAAAAACTACCTACCCTCTTTCTCAGTAGCCTTTGTGCTCCGTACACCAAGGTGTAGGAGAGGATTGTCCTTTGTCATGAGGGGAAAAATCTTCTTATACTTTCCTTCCACAATTCTGTGGCCTATTTGAGGGCTTTTCTCCCAGTGAAAATAGTAACAGAAAATATACACCACAATACTGATTTCCCTAAACTAGAAATAGATGTTTTGGTAACTTCTCAATGAAAACTCTGTAGGTGAATCCTAGTTAAAATAGAAGACGTACTAAGCACCAGGTGTCTCTCTCTCTCTCAGTCTCTCTCTTTTATGCACACACAAACATAGAGACAATGCAATGAAAAATAGGAAACGGCTAACTAGGAAAAAAAGAGTTTTGAGGTTGAGTGGCTAGTTGAGTTAAAATACTCAAGGTCAGATTTAATTTTCAAAGTTCAGTTACTTTAATAGGCAAAAGGCATATATGTCAGGATACCTCTATTCAGAGGATTATTTTCCTACCCTTATTTCTTCTTAAACCAAACAACATTATACAACATTCTGGTTGGCAAATCACTCTTGTTTCCATATTTGCCTTATGTGGTTTCAGCCGTCTGTTTGTGGTATGAGTACTTTTTTCACATGCAGAATCCAAGCTGGATTCTCCACCAGTTTGTGAGGCAGACCCTTGGAGAGTTCTTGCCTCCCATCGGGCAAACTACTTCAAAAGTGAATAGCTTTCAGACCCCTCTTGTGACATGCCTAGGCCAGCAATGATTTTTGATGACTTCCAATCCCAAATCCACTATCTCATTAGAGGAGGGCTTAGTGGCGAGGCGTTCTTTGACAACAGCATTAAACAGTAATCTGATATAGATTTCTTGCTAGAATTTGGAAATCATTTTCTAACTTCATTTGTTTCAATACTGTAAAAGTTACCATTTTCAGAAGAATCCACATGGATCTCTATCAGCTCTATTTGAGGACAGGAGTTTATCATCATTACTTTGTATTGCTATCTTCTTCCCTGGAGAGAAAAATTACTAAATGTGTTATGAGTATTAGGGAGCTTTGGGCCATAAAATGCAATTCAAACACTTACTGAAACATTCCACATCAATATTTTTCTTATTGATTTGGAATTGATGACAAAAATATTTTTATAGAGACAACATTTTCCTTTATTCTGGCTTTTTTAATACCTAGAACACTTTTTCACCAGATATATCTTCTCTACCTTTCCACATTTTTTTATTTCTTTGCTCAAAGTTACCTTTAAATAAGACCTAACCTGACCACATCATTAAAATTTGTAACCTGTTCTACAATATTTCCAATCTGCTTTATCCCTTGCTATATTTTCCCCCACAGCATTTATCATCTTTTAATATAATAAATAAAATTATTTTGGCAATTTGCTGTTCATTATCCATCTCTACGTTCTACAATGTACACTGTAAAGGCAGGAATTTTTGACTGCTTCGTTCAGTAATGTTTCCCCAGTACATGGTACTGTGTTTGACATGTGGTGACCCCCTCAATAAGAATTTGTCATATGAATGGATGAATGCCTGAATTTATGAATAAATAACTAAGAACCAAAAAAATGGTGACAAGTTATCTATCTAAACAATTTGGTTTCACAGTGAATAATCTACTGAAATAACAACATATGATTTAACAAGAAAAATAAGTTAACAGTTGTCAAATAATTGTACCTTTTAATTTTACTTATAAAAGTAGATCACAATTTACAAGTAGAATCATTTAATTGTGCAATATATGATTGACTTAATAGTGTTTTCAGTTTATAATTTTGAGTCTCTTTTTATGTTAACATTTTAATATAAAGTCAAACATTTTCTTTTTTTTTTTTTCATTGAAACAGGTTAGAGAAGTTACAGATAATTTTAGTTTGTCAGTTATGATAATGCTATTCGTGGCTCTCATGACCCTTGACTCACAAAAGATGGGACAAATTATCATTTTTTTAAGGTAATAAGTTTTACTGCTAATTCAGATCTTTGTGTTATGTGTCCCAAAGCTCTCTTAGGTTCTAACAGTGACAGATATTGATTCATTTAAATAAACATCATGCATAACTTTTTAACTTTATGTTATATGGTTTTTAAATTCTTTTAGATTTGGTAGGATGATTATAATTATGTTTTGATTATTTGTATTCACTGCATTGCCTTAGGTATTGGGCATAGGTAGTGTGTATAGTCAAGGTTCTCCAGAGAAACAGGAGCAATATACATAAGGATATCTTATGTATGTGCATGTGTGTGTCTGTATGTGTAAAGAGAGAGAGACACTGAGATTTATTATAAGGAATTGGCTCCTGTCATTATGGAGGTTAAGAAGTTTCAAGATCCTTAGGTGGCAAGCTGGAGACTCACAAAAGCTGATGCTGTAAGTTCCAGCGTGAGTCTGAAAACAGATAATCGATGTCCAGCTGGAAGACAGTCAGGAGGAGAGAGAGAGAATGAACTCTCTTTTACTCAGCAGTTTTGTTTTATTCAGGCTTCCAATGGATTAGATGAAAGCTCTCCCACATTGCGGAGGACAGTCTGCTTTACTATAATACCTCTATGGATTCAGACGTTAATCTTCCCCAGAAATATCCTCACAGACACATCCAGAATAATGATTAACCAAATATCTGGTCACCCACACCCCAGTGAAGTTAGCACATAAAATTAGCCATCACATTAGTATGTTAGGACAGTCTGGCTCACTGAGCAGTCAGGTTCCCGAAGTTTAAGTAGCGTAAGTCCAAGCCACCACCCAGCAGGTGGCACCCACAGCCACTCTGCCTCTAGTCAGAAAGAGCTATTTTATCTCAAATTGTTGTTTTAATCAATTACTTCTGTATTATCTTAATTTTACACAGCTCTACTTTTTATAGGTGGGGAGCAATTCAGATGCTTCCATATTTAACCTTTGTATATGAAGAATACCTTTCATATTCATTTGATAAGAACCATCTTGATACCTTATCTATATTACCAGTTTTACATATCTGATGATTTTACCTTGGTTTTACATGGCTCAATTTCTAGATGGATAAGCTATCTTAAATTCATTATTAAACAGCACTACTGTGATACTTTAAATATAAAATTTACAAAATAAACAATCATTATAGCATTTCTAAAGAATACTATGTGCAATTAAAATTTTTATATATCATCTCTGACTGTTAGCCTAAGGGTAGTATAAATTTTAGTGCATGACTTGTGGAACAACATGTAACACTTTAGTGAACACCACTGGAAACTCATATATGCCTTTACAGTTTGTAATGGCTGCCCCTGTAGAGTATTAAGACTGGACAGGTCGGGCGCAGTGGCTTACACCTGTAATCCCAGCACCTTGGGAGGCCAAGGCGGGCAGATCACTTGAGGACAGGAGTTCGAGACCAGCCTGGTCAACATGGTGAAACCCCGTCTCTACTAAAAATACAAAAAGTAGCTGGGTGTAGTGGTGGGCTCCTGTAATGCCAGCTACTCGGGAGGCTGAGGCAGTAGAATCGCTTGAACCCAGGAGGCGGAGGTTTCAGTGAGCCGAGATCGTGCCATTGCATTCCAGCCTGGGCGACAGAGTGTGATTCCATCTCAATTAAAAAAAAAAAAGTGGACAAAGTACCTGTATAGATTCAACTTTTCTCTGTATCTACAAATCTAATTATTGCTAGTCAGTGTAGAAGCCTCTTCAAGTCCATTCCTTTGTCCTTATCATATTACCCTCAGATATTTTCAGAAGAATTTGGATAGAAAAAAAGTTCTTTTAGGATTGAACTATAGTCTAAAAAGCTATGGTTTCATTAGTGAAAAATAATAATAGAAATCAAAATATGGGTGCTACGGGTCACATTGTATTATTCACATAAGGACTGGGAATAAATCAATTGCTATTTTATCATCTGAACATTGTGCCCTTTGATAAGAAGCTCCTCCCCTCTCCCAAGAGTATAGCAAAAAATACAAAGACATAGGACACACAGAATTTTAGACAGCATCTGCATACTATTAAGGAAGAATAGAAAGAAAAGGAGACCAGCCATATTCAATTCTTTGAAATGTCATCTACATCCTCCACTAAGTTTTTAGTTTGCAATAAACTATACACTACAATGTGGATGTTAGTGTATATGTGTGTATTTGGTTTAGAATATGTATCTGTTGTAAAACCAATTTATCTTACACATGCACACAATCTAGCAACCAACTGAGGAAGTGGTAAATGTTAGGAGTTTGGTATAAAGTCTAGTAATTTAGGGACATTTTAAGGTTATAACTATAGCTGCTTTTGTAATTTTAGCTTTTATGCAAAAGTCTGAGTCTTCATGGATTAAAATATGTCATGTTTGTATTTTTCATCTTGCATTCAGTGACAAATGCACCTTTACTTCAGTAAGGGAACAAAGATAATCTGAAAAAAATTAAAGCTGTCCAAAAAAAATTGAATTTACAAATAGAGGCCTTATTGTTTCATTCTAGAAGCATTAGTTAAGAAAAAATCTTTAAATAGAGTAGTCATAAAATTCTCAAATTTCTCATATATATACACACATCTTCATTTAATGTAAAATTATCTGACTTTGGAATCAGAACCTTTCAAAATAAATTTTCATTGCATTTACCGAAGGAAGTAATGTGACAGTTTACTCTCTGATTCGGGGCTCGACCACAATTTTTAAAGTGACACCCAGATTTTTTTTCTTTCTAAGATTTTAGCCTTGGGGATAGTAAGAAGGGCTATAACATCCAGTGTCATCTACATTCTAAGCATGTTGTCATCTTTTATTCAATTCAGGATGTACTGTCAATTTCTTGAAAAGTCATTCAGAAAATTAAATTTTGTTTCGAGTGTAAGATTAGAGTGAAAAACAAAATTATTAGTTTAAAACAAGTTTAATTTCTTGATTGCATTTAACTTGACTGATTGGCCTACATGGTAAAACAGATCAAGTAACAATACTTCATATTTTTGCATAGTCACTGCCTTAGTCTGTATTGTGCTACTTGTAACAGAATATTGGAGACTGGGAAATTTATAAGAAACAGAAATTTATTTTCTCACAGTTCTGGAGGCTGAAAAGTCTAAAATCAACACTCTGGAATGTGGTGAGGGCCTTCTTGCAGTGTCATCTCATGACAGAGGATAAGAGGATGAAAAAGTACATGCAATGAAGAAAGAAAAAGGGGCTGAATTCATCCTTTTATAAGCAAATCACTCTCATGATAACAGCATTAATCTATTCATGAAGACAGAGCTCTCATGGCCCAATCTCCTCTCATCAGTGTCCACCTCCCAACACTGTTATAATGGGGATACATTTCCAGCATATGAACTTTGGGGGACACATTCAAACCACTGCAATCCCTATATACATTAAATCATTCCAGAACAATCATACATTTACCTTTGGAAAAAATTTTAAAGGAAGGTTTTACATTTTGCTGGAAGAAGTTTTTCTAAGTGCATTTAAAAATTTGTTTCCACTTAAAAAAATTATGTTTACCAAGGTTTTATCCCTGCCTATGCTTGCCAGCAATTGCACAGAAGAGCTCTACAAACCCCAGGACAGGAAGGGAAGTAGAGAATATTAGAGTCAATAATAATCCAGTTTCCCTGTATCTCTAGCAAGCTCCTGCACTACTAGCTGCATAGGCCCATGCCTTTTAAAATTTGCTGAGGTACTGAAACCACACTTCGGCTGTTTCTGCCTTGCTACCACATTGTGGCCAGCTGACCGCATTCTCTATATTATATCTAATTTTAGGATGCTTAATAGCAGCAATACGGCAGAGATTTTAAGATATCAGGGGACATAGGCACCAGTTAAATTGTGATTCTACTGCCTCTACAGTCTTTGCAAACACAACATTAGATAACAATTTGATAGTCCGAATATCTCATTCTATCCACAGGATGTGACAGTTATTTCCTCCTTCTTGAAATATATTTCTTGGCTTTTATCAAACTAGTTCTCCTTTGGTTCTTCTTCAAGCTCTGCTGGCTTTTCTCATCTTCTCACACTATGCAGTTTTAAGTGCCTGACACTCAGTCCTCAGGTCTTTACTTATTGTGAATTCATTCCTTAGGGAATCTAATGAATCCATGGTTGCAAAGACCATCTGTATCCTCTGATGCAAATTTGTATGTGCAGCCCCAAAAACTCCTTAAACTTCAGGCACCATATCATTAAACAGTACCAACATTTCCACTTGAATGTCCAGTAGGCCTCTGGACCTCAATATGCTTAAATATTCACTCCTGATCTTAGCCACCATCATACTTTCTGCATACACTTCTGCGACCCACCCCCACCCCTCACTTCCCTGGCCCCAGGACTTCCTCTTCTCCGGAAAAGAAACTTATCTTTCTCTAGTTGCCCAAGATAAAAAGATATTGCCTTCATCACTGACTCCTCTACTTCTCCCAGAACTCAATTCATTTGCAAATTTTATTGGTGCTACCTTCAAAGTACACTGAAAAGGTAATCATTCAACTTCATCTACTCTTGTTCTCATTGACCTTTCACAATATGAGTTTGATCATAACATGCCTCTGGTCAGAAACATTGGATGGTCGTCTGTTTCACTGAACATCAAAGCCAATGTCTTTACAAGGTCCTATATAAATTATCCCCTTTACATCCTCTCAAATTTCATTTCCCACAACTTTCTTTCACTCCATTCTGGTGATGCCGGTAGGTCAGGAACTCTTCAATGCCAGAGCCATTTTACTTTTTGTTTTCTCTGTCAGAAAGTGGTATCACCACATATGCAATGCACTCACTCCCTTTACTTCTTTCAGATTTTAACTTCAATGTAATTTGTTCAGAGAAGTCTCCCTAGTCACTGTACATAGTAATTCCCCCTCTCATTCTCTCCATATACCTACTCTTTTTCCCCATAGCGTTTCTCATGATCAGATATATTTATATTCATATTTGGCTGACTATCCTACCACTGAATTATAAACTATAAAAGTTGGGCCTTTATTCCAAGCTGTTTTTTCACATCTACAAAAATGTCTGGTATACAATAGACAGTTTTTTCATATATCTAAACCAGAGAGAGATACTGCGAACCTAATGAAGTTTAACCGTCAGTCCTTTTATTTGACATGGACCCCTATAAGTACTGGGCGTGGTGGCTCACTCCTGTAATCCCAGCACTTTGGGAGGCTGAGGCGGGCAGATAACGAGGTCAAGAGATCAAGACCATCCTGGCTAACACAGTGAAACCCCATGTCTACTAAAAATACAGAAAAATTAGCCAGATGTGGTGGCGGGCACCTGTAGTCCCAGCTACTTGGGAAGCTGAAGCAGGAGAATGGCATGAACCCGGCAGGCAGAGTTTGCAGTGAGCCGAGATCACGCCACTGTACTCCAGCCTGGGCGACACAGCGAGACTCCATCTCAAAAAAAAAAAAAAAAAAATACATATACATATATATTTTTTTTTAATTAAAATATATGTTTTAATTAATATATTTTAATATATATATTTTAATTATGGATTTCTCCAAATTGTCTCCATTTTTTATGTGTATACTTCAAACAGTTCTAATTTTTGTTTTGTTTTCTAAATCATCAATTCTGGTTTGTTTTTTCTTTGCTTTTCTTAGGTCTTCCTTGTGACTGTGGTTAATTATATGCCTAATGAGAATATTTAGTTGATTTTCATTGTTTTACTAGTATTAAGGAAATTACACAAGTTTAGAAATTTTATCTCTTCATTGGGTGCTGTAGCTCACACCTGTAATCCCAGTAATTTGGGAGGCCAGGGCAGAAGCATCACTTGAGGCCAAGAGTTTGAGACCAGTCTGGTTTACATAGTGAAAACCCATCTTTACTAAAAATACAAAAATTAGCCACCTATGGTAGCACACACCTGTACTTCCAGCTACTCAGGTGGCTGAGACACAAAAATTGCTTGAACCTGGGAGGTGGGAGGTGGATCTTGCCTCACTGCAACTTCCACCTCCCAGGTGAGGGTGAGGATGAGGGTGAGAGAGAGGGAGAGGGAGAGAGAGAGAGAGAGAGAGAGAGAGACAGAAACCTTTTAATGAGACTAGGGTTTCCCTTATATTTGTTTTATGTGATAGCTGCTAGTTTATTATTTAGTGGTCAGAAATTATATCCTATAAAATATCCGCTTTTTAAAATGTGTAACATTTTTGTCATGAGTTGATTTTTATAAATGTCTATGAGTACTTGAAAAGTAGTTGTTCTCAGCCTAGAGCAGTATTTTTAAATTTATATAATACACTGAAGTATATCTTGAAATATTTGTATCTTAGTTCAGAAAACTTAGGGCTGTTTATCCAAAAAACTATATACATTTTTATTGGAAAGCTAGCACCAGTTATGTGACTACCGAGACACTTGAGCTATTTGAGCACATTAAGAATAAAGTGGACTTCTTTTTTTCAAGAAACAGAAGCTTTAAAAGTTTGCAGTACAGGTTGAGTATCCCTTAACCAAAATGCTTTGGGCTAGAAGTACTCTGGATTTTTCACTTTTTTTTTTTTTTTTTTTCAGATTTTGGATTATTTGCATATACATAATGAGATATCTTGGGCGTGGGACCCAAGTCTAAACATAAAATTCATTTATGTTTCATATACATCCTATACATATAGCCTGCAGGTAATGTTATATAATATTTTTAATAATATTGTGCATAAAACTGATCAGAAGGCAAAGGTGTCAATATCTTCACCACCAAGTTCAGTCTGTGGTTATTTAGCATCATTATCATTCTTGACCATAATTTTTTTTTTTTTTTTTTTTTGGATACAGGGTCTCATTCTGTTGCCCAGGCTGGAGAGCTGGAGTACAGTGGCATGATCTTGGCTCACTGCAACCTTGACCTCACAGTGATACAGCCCTGATGAGCGAAGGAACACCAGGGCTCTTGTCTCACATCAAATTAGATCAGACTACACTGACACATGTGGAGTGGTTTTAAGGAGCAAACAGTTTAATAGTCAAGAAGGGGCAAGAAGGAAGGGAGAAGGAAGAAGGAAGAAGCTCCTTTGTACAGAGACAGAGGGAGGGGGGCTCCAAAGCCAAAAGAGGAGGAGGTCCCCACCTGCCAGGATACCAGCCAGGTATTTATACAGAGGCTGGAGGAAGTGGTGTCTGATTTGCACAGGGCTTAGGGGATTGGTTTGACTAGGCGTGTCATTTAGGTAGCCTGTGAAAAAGCTGGCCCTCCCACTCTAGCCTTTTAATATGCAAATGAAGGGCGCCATGATGTTCTACACACGTGGGGATATGTGGGGGCAGCCATATTGCCAGGAACACACTGGGAAAGGGCAAGAAGGCCTCTCTGGGAATCACCACGTTTGGGTGGACCCAGTGTCTAATGGCTAGCATTTGCATATCAAAGGTTGCCAGCCTGGCTCTAAGAGCCAGGGCTTTACAAGAAACTTTTCTGGAAATGCTTTAAAAAAATGAAAACTTCCCAAGGACCCTTTGCCTCTCTATCTGCCTAAAATAATTTCTTAGTATCTCCTACAACACCAGGCTCAGGTGATCTTTCCAATTAGCTCAAGTGATTCTCCCAATTAGCTGGAACCACAGGTGTGTACCACCATACCCAGGTAATTTTTGTATTTTTTTATAGAGACAGGGTTTTGCCATGTTGCCCAGGCTGGTCTCAAACTCCTTCACTCAAGCAATCTGCCTACTTTGGCTTCCCAAAATGCTGTGATTACAGACATGAGCCACGCTGCCTGGCCCCTGACTCTGAATTTATATGCTGCTGAAAAGCAATCATTTTTCTACCCTTATCCATACATAAGTATTCAACGGAAAAAATATGACATAACATTAAACAGTAAAAAAAAAATGCCCAGGCAAACCAAAGCAGCACAGTAGCAAAACCAGAATTTCTTAAACAACAGCAACAACAAAGAACAGTAGGTTTTCAGTGTCTACCTACAATGCTGTGCTTTGATGAAAATGTTACTGTATGGTATATTTTATGTTTTTAGATAAGAAGAAATATCAGAAACAGTTGAGGGACCAGAAAGTGGCCCCTCTAAAGATAAGGATGCATTCTGCCTGATGGTTTCTTTAAATGTTTCCTCCAGAGTCATCTGCCTCATTAACAATGGTTTGTGTCTTAGAAGTCTCGCTTCGATTTTATAAACTGACATGATTTCTTCTTCTGTTATGAATGCCTGCTGCTCTCATCTTTCAATAAGCCCATTACACATTTTTATCATGTTGTGTATGGGCACTTTTTCTACAGTGTTAAAGTCATTTTCACCATCACTATTATCATGATCACTTTGATTCAGAACCATTTTGGCTATTTTACTTTCAGTCAATGAATGAATAACTGCAACCTCATTATCAAAGTTAAAAACTTCTTCAACATCCACTTCTTTCAGCTTACTAACAGACTTTCAAGGTGTATTTTTTTCCATATGTAGGGAGGTCAGACATCATTTTTTCCTCACTTGACATGGAATCCTTCAAAGTCACCACCTTGTTCATCATCATCACTGAGCATAGTTGCAAGTCAGAGGTTGGGCCAGGCATGTACAACTGTGTCTTTAGTCACTGTATTCCAAGCATTTGCAACAGCACATATAGCATCCTTCATGCTAAACTCCTTTTGAAAACTTTCCACACTATGCTTCTGTTCATTGCTGCTAGTATGCTGTTCAAGAAAGTGTTTTTTATATTTACTCCTTATTGAACTATGGATACCTTGGTCACATGGCTGAAATAATAGTCACATTTAGGAGAATGTACATAGCATAAATATTATTTCTGATGAGGATTCCAGCTGGGGGATGAGCAGAACCGCTATCAAGGAAGAACAAAATCTTTCAAGTCCTCATCCAGTCCAGCTTCCCTGCAGTGAGCACCAGCTGCTGATACAAAATGTTTGTGAAACCAATTAGAAAAGGTGTCCCTGGTGGTTCATGCCTTTTTGTTTGCATAGTAATGGATCATTTAAAAAAATTCACTCTTTGAAAACAGCAAGGATGCAGGCTTTTCCTGTCACAGCAAGTTTACACTTATGCATGCCTGCTGCATTAGCACATCCCAGCACAGTTATTCTGTCCTTGGCATCCTTAATTCCCATAGGGACTGTCTCATCAGCTGTAGTCAGTGTCTTTCTGGGGCAATATGCCAACACAGTGATATTTCACCAGCATTATAGACTTGTTCAGGTGTCAGATTTTCATCAGCAATGACCTTTGCACACTTGTCAATGAATGTCTTCACTGCTTTGTAATCAGCAGATGCTTTATCACTGAAAATCTCTAAACATTTAATGTCACATCTTTCCTTAAATTTCTTCAACTAGCCTGTTGAATATTCACGCAGTTTTCTTCAGTTTTCAGTTCATTGTGATAGATCTTTGTTTGTTTCCTGATCAGCATACCATTAAGTGGCGTGGATTCACTGCAACACTGACAGATCACTTCTTTCCGTACAAGATTGAAACCTTCACTTTTGGCTTTGTACAGTGTTTTTCCATTTTTCATTAAGATCTGCTTATCACTTCTCGCATAGCACAGTTTATGCTTCTGTTTCTTCAGGCCACATATAGTGGTCATTCCAACCCCATACTCATCTGTAGGATGTTTCACACTGACACCACTGTCCAGTTTCTCCAACTGCTTGACTATTTGTGCTAAACATAAATGTTCCCTCTTTTTCTTATCACTGTAACCCACCGGGGTATGTGATGTAGGCCTATTTCTTTTGACATTTTCAACAGTATCTTTATAACACAGAGTAGATAGTAAGCAAAATAACACAGTGAGTAATGCACATAGGTCTTGGCCCCATGTGGGGCATTGTAGGAAACCTGCCCCTGGCATGTCCAGCATGTACATGTGCCATTTTATTACCCTTTTCATGAATGCTTGTGTTGGGGGAACATGGAAATGTGTGAAAAAGATAATGCAGCTAAAGGGGGCTGAGGGAGTCTTTTTTCCCTTTGGTACACTAAATAAATTGTGTATTGTGCATGTACATTTTGACTGCGACCCACCACATGAGGTCAGGTGTGAAATTTTCCACTTGAGGCATCATATGGGTGCTCAAAAGTTTTGGATTTGGGAGCATTTGCGATTTTGAATTTTTGGATTAGGTATGCTCAGCTGTATACTACATCCATGGAAATAAGGATCACTTCAAAAAAAAGAGAATAGATGTTATAAAGTTAACTTCTTCTAAACCAAATATAATGTTTTATATAATTTTATAAAATAAATTATATTAATTAAAACTAAAACTCTTAACATATTCTTGCAACTTGAAAAACTATTTTGGTATGTTCCCAGTGTCCAACAAATACATCACAAATATTAAAAGATGATTATTAAAGAGTTTAAGCCAAAGTTCACAAAATTGTTTTTTAATTTGGTTTTCAGCAAAGACTAAAGCAGAAAGAATTTTGTGAGCCAGGCATTTCCAATCAGATTAGAATTAGAAACCTATATGTCTCCTATGTACTAAAAATGCTGGCATTTCCCTTAGACATAAATTCTATTTAATAAATATTATATGCGTATTACATAACAAAAGAAAGGTAGTTAGTTTGAGAAACAAAAATAAACACCTAAAAATATGACACATTTTCTACCCTTAAGAACCTGAACTCTCTGAGGGGGATAGATAGATCTAAAATAAATTTGAGAAAAAGACAGATTATAAGTACAAATACATTCTAACACACTTCTTTCTGACTTCTCCTGTGAAATCAAAGAAAGATATGAAATTCAGCACTTGACCAGTTGATTGACAAGCTCTACGTTCACTGAAATTCTCATGTGACCTTAATTCAAGTACTTTAATTATAAGTCACTGACTTTTAACTTTTCAAAGAAAGTATCCCCAACCATCCCTCCAATCAAATGCATTCTGGAGATCTCAAAGCAGATAGGAAAAATTGAGGGCTAGGAACACAACCTGGGGAAGATTAAAGCAAAGGGGCCAAAGAATGAGATTTACTTAGCTGAACCAGAACCTTACCTGGGTAGAGGGAAAACAGGAGGGAATCATTCTCCCAGTTCTCAACTGGGAATCATTCTGCCAGTTGAGAACACTTATTAAAAGTGAAGTATATATAATACAACTGACCCTTTAACAATATAGGGGTTAGAAGTTCCCACACCAGCCCAGTCAAAAACCCATATGTCACTTTTCACTCCTCAAAATCTTAACTACTAGCCTGTAATCTCAGTAGTTGAGTTTGAGTCAAGTACTTGGCCTGTGGGAGGCCAAGACAACAGGATCACTTGAGGCCAAGATTTCAACACCAGCCTGGGCAACAAACGTAGCAAGACCCTGTCTCAATAAATAATTAAAATTAGCCAGGTGTGTGAGTGCACACCTGTAGACCCAGCTACTCAGGAGGCTGAAACAGGAGGATCGATTGAGTCTGGGAGGTTGAGGCTGCAGTGAGCTGTCATCATGCCACTGTAGTCCAGCCTGGGCAACAAAGCAAGACCCTGTCTTAAAAAATAAATGAATAAATAAATAAATAAAATAAAATAAAAAAACTTTAACTACTAATAGTCTACTGCTGACAGGAAGCCTTGCCAATAACATAAACTATCGGTTAACACATATTTTGTACATTACATATACTCTATACTGTATGCTTACAATAAAGTTACAGAAAATAAGAAAATCATAAATAAGATATATTTACTATTCATTAAGTGGAAGTAGATCATCATAAAGTTCTTCACATTGAGTAGGCTGAGTAGGCTGAGGAGGAAGAGGAGGAAGAGGAGGAAGAGAGAGAAGGGGATGGACTTGCTGTCTCAGGGATGGCAAAGGTAGAAGAAAATCTGTGAATATGTGGACTCAAGCAGTTCAAACCCATGGTGTTCAAGGTTCAATTGTGATTCAAAAATGTGGTGTAATACTGAACTGCAGCTGTTAAGACTATGATGTGAATGTAATAAGTTGAGACATAGAGAAGGCAGATAGAGGGTGATAACATTTTCATATGCTATATCCAACTTGTGTCTCCTGATGTTACAAATTGTTTAGGCTTCTGAGTTAGCCCAGAAAAGAAAAAGTATGTGTTTTTTTTCCCTGGTGCAGTGAGAGGCAGGATGAAAGAAATCATCTCTTGCCACCAGATGGTGCCCTGCTTCCCCTGGGGAATGTAATGAGGGGCCATCAGTAGCTGCTGAATGCAGAATCTGAGTGCCTTCAACTGGGAACTTTTGAGTTATTTTGTCATGGGTGTTTACTAGGAACTGAGTACAAGGCTGACATAGTCTATTCCAAAACGTTCCCTCTCTCTCATTTCCTTTCTGACAACTCTTCTTCCCTCTTTTCTACCATTCATCCAGACCCTTAGCCTCCTTAATTAACCAAGAGAAATCAGAAGAGAAGCTGGAAGCCATCATTCTCAGCAAACTAACATAGGAACAGAAAACCAAACACCTCATGTTCTCACTAATAAGTGGGAGTTGAACAATGAGAACATATGGGCACAGGGAGGGGAACATCACACACCAGGGCCTGTTGGGAGGTGGAGGGAAGGGGAGGTAGAGCATTAGGACAAATACCTAAAGCATGCGGGGCTTAAAACCTAGATGATGGGTTGATAGGTGCAGCAAACCACCACGGCACATGTATACGTGTGTAACAAATCTGCATGTTCTGCACATGTATCCCAGAACTTAAAGCAAAATAAAATATAAAAATATATACACACATATACACACATATAAATATATATATATATGTACGTCCAACACACTTACTTGTTCCTCCTATCAAAGATATGAAATTAAATAGCTGACCAATTTAGATGTCATAAATAAATTTAAGTTATATATATACACACACATATTCTGGGTTTCTCTTGGCAAATTATATATATCTATATTAAATACTTTTCAAACAGTGTCTTTTGTTCAGAATTAACAAGTTTTCAGTTTATAACTTACTTTCTCAAATGTCTTATACTGTATGTCCAATTTACTCTGCATCGTTTTTTCCTCTAGGAAGGAAACAAGGGTGCCAGTGGGAGTCTGACCCTCCAGCACCTTGAAAATATAAATGCTCATAATGATCATTTCTCATGTTTCTTGACCCTGTGTTCCACAGACACTACATTCACTAGTATCATCAAATGTTGACTTACTCTAGAAATAATAAAATTTCTGTTCTTAGAAATACTTGGATTTCTTTTTCAGCTTTATTGAGGCATAACTGACAAACATTGTGTATATTTAAGGTGTACAATGTGTTTATGTATACACACAATGTGAAATGATTACCACAAGCAAGTTCATTAGCACATCCATCACCTCACATAGTTAGCCTCTTTAATTTTTGTTTTGTTTGTTTGAGACAGGGTCTCACTGTCGCCCATGCTGGAATGCAGTGGTGCCATCTCTGCTTACTGCCATTTCAACCTCCTGGCCTCAAGGAATCCTTCCGCCTCAGCCTAAGTAGTTGGGCTTTTCTTTTCTTTTGTGGTAAGAGTACTCAAGATCTACTCTCTTAGCAAATTTCCGGTTAGCAATACCATATTATTAACTATGCTCATCATGCTATACATTAGAATTCCAGAACTTATTCATTTTATAACTGAAAATTTGTATCCCTTGACTGACATTTACTCATCTCCCCCACCTCCCAGCCCCTGGAAATCACCATTCTACTCTCTGCTTCTATGAATTTGACTTTTTAAAATTCCACATATAAGGGAGATCATACAGTATTTATATTTAAAGCTTGAATTTCTTAAAACTGGTGAGAGACTAGAGACAGACTGTTCAAGACGAAATGCCCCTTAGGGGCCATTTATGACCAACCTGCTTATTCAAACAGGAAATCTAAGTTAAATAACTAGGTTTTTAACTCAACAAGCAAATTGTTGAAAGAGAAGGAAAAGAAAGATGGAAAAAGGAAAAGGGAAATGGGAAGATAGAGACAGAGAGAGGGAAGGAACTGGGAAGGAAAGGAAGGAAGGGTGGAGGAAGGAAGGGAAGAAACCCTATCTTGACATCCAGGATGTCCCAGGTGCAGAGCTGCATTTGTAAGCCTGCATTTAGAAGGCTAATTTTTAACTCTGATAGTTACTTGCACATTCCCCAACTGAGAAGTATGAGTTTAATGCTTTAGCTTTTTAAGTTTTTCTATAACTTTCAAAGACCTCATAAGAATACATTTTTTAATTTTTAATTTTTGTGGGTATATAATAGGTGTATGTATTTATGGGGTACATGAGATACTTTGATACAGGCATGCAATGTGTAATAATCACATCATGGTAAAAATGAGGTATCCATCCCCTCAAGCATTTATCCTTTGTGTTACAAATTATCCAATTATACTCATTTAGTTATTTTTAAATATACAATTAAATTATGATTGACTTAGTTACCCTCTGTGCTATCAAGTACTAGGTCTTACTATATTTTCTTTAATGAAGAGTTTGCCAGGTGCTTGCTCCTCGGACTTCTGTCTTTCCTTTTTACCAGTATCCTTGGAAATATCACTTATTCATAAATACAACCAATACTTAAATTTTTCTATCATGCCTTGATGATAGATCATCTTGTCCAAATATGGGCTGATTAAACAGGTATTTAGTTGGTATAGACCAGGTGCCCATAACTGAAATAAATATTGCGGGTTCCTTCCCTCACAGACTTTTCCATCTAGGAAAAGCAAAACCAACATTACACTATGGTGTAAAACGTAAGATGGATTTTATGGTGCACATTAGTGGGTCTCAAACCTGAGCATCAGTCACCTGGAAGACTTGCTTAAACACAGAGCCTCATCTCCAGAGGTTCTGTCTCTGTAGGTCTGGACTGGGGCCAGATAATTTGCATTTCCAACAAGTTCCCAGGTGATGCCAATGCTACTTGTCTGCAAATCAAACTTTCAGAACCACTGGTCTAAATTAAGAGGTAGTAGAATTTTGAACCCTTTGAGGGGATGTGAAATTAATTCCACTTTCATCTGACATAATTTATGCTTCTTTGCAAGATTAAGTTTGAAGAAAATGTCCCATTACTAAATTAAATTTTAAGACCACAATTTAAAAAAACAAAAAAGACCATTTATTGTCAGCCATGAAAGCATCTCAGGTATATTTTTACCATTTCTTATTTTCCAAAGTTTCCATCATGTACATGTATTACTTTCATGTGAGAAAAATCTTAAATAAAAATATTCATGTCTTCATTGGAATAAGACAAATTTAAACTCGAAGACCAGTTTTGGTATTTACCAATCAGTGATCTTGGGCAAATTTCTTCTACTTTTTCAATTTCTTATTTATAAGTAATACCTCTACATAATTCTAAAGTAAAATATTAGAAAAAATCTGTTACAGAAAAGTCTCACTTCTACACCATCCCCAATCAACCTATCATCTCCAAATGCAAATATTTTAATTTGTTTCTTATTCTTCCTGTGATATTTCATTCTTACACAAGTGAAATAAAACATCCTGTTTCATCTTTTTACCCATATGGCAAGCTATATGTATTGCTTTGCACCTTGCATTTTTACTTTTATTTATGTATTTATCGAGACAGAGTCTCAATCCTTCACCCAGGCTGGAGTGCAGTGGCACAATGAGGGTTCACTGTGGTCTCGACTTCCTGGGCTCAGCTGATGCTTCCACCTCAGACACTAGAACAGCTGGGGCTACAGGTGCAGGCCGCCACATTGAGCTAATTTTCTGTGTTTTTTGTAGAGACAGATTTTCACTATGTTGCCTAGGTTGGCATTTTTAACTTAACAATAAATTACTCTATGTCAGTATATAGCAATCTCCCTAATATTTTTGTATTCCCCTGTGTGGAAGTGTTTCATTACAGGTGATGTAATGGCTCCCCTATTGATGGACATTCAGATGGTTTCCATTCTTTAACACTTATAATACTATGTTAAGTTACATTCTACATATGTTATTGTGAACATGCGCAGGAGAATCAGTAGATTCACAGAAGGTGAACTGATAGATTGAAAAAGGTAAATAGCATAATTTTAGTAGGTATGGCCAGATTCTCCTCCATAAAGTGTATCATTTTGCATCCCCACCAACAATGTCTAAGAGTGCCTAATTTGAGGCCATTAGAGCTGCTGTAATTGAACCTAAATGTGTTCTTTGGGTAAATATATGAGGACATTTTTAATCAGTTCCCCAGAATGGTTTTAATAATTTACATTACCACCAGCAAACAATGGCAATTTTGATATTACCTGTCTTTAGTGACATCATATTGTGATTTTAATTTGTATTTCCCTATGACTACCTAAACTTTTTTTTACCTTTATTAGCTATATCATCTTTTGTTCAAGTATTTTTCCATTTTCAATTGGGTACTCTGATTTTTCTAATTTATTTATTATTTTATTATATATTATGCATACAAATCTTTTGCTAGATATATGTAACTTGGAAATATATTATTCCCCTCTGACTTAGGCAAGTCCAATTCATCTACAGTTTTATTGATTTTTGTCTGCTTGTTCAATCACCTATTGAGAGAAATGTGTTAAATTTGCCTCTAGGTAAATCTGTCTATTTACCCAGTTCTATCAATATTTGCTGTATTTATTTTGAAGCTGTATTAATGGAAGCATTCTGATTTAAAATGTTATGTTTTCCTGATTAACCTTATTATGATTATATAACATATCTCTTTATTATTCATATTTCTCCCAGCCTTAAAGTTCACTTTACCTAGTAGATGAAGCTCCCTTTTGATTTGTGTTGGCATAATGTTCATTTCTGTTTTCCTATTTGGAACTTTCAGACTTCTTTGGTAAGAATCATATAGTTTTTTTTTTACATCGATTTGTTAAAACCATAGTCTTTTACTTGAATTAAAAAGGAGCTTTTTAGTGTAATGATTTTACATTTGAGTTTCTATCTTCCATCTTAATATTTTCTTTCTAGTTGACCCACCTGTTTTAATGCAATTTCTCTTTTCTTGCTTTTAGATTAAGCAAATATTTTGTTTTAGTTTTAATGCATTTGCTATATACTCTTTTATTACTCTTTTAGTGGTCACCCTAGAGATTAAAATACACTTCTTTGACTTATTACAGTCTGATATAAGTGATTACTTCATTATTTCTCCCCCAAAATGCTAGAATCTTAAATTACTTCCTTTTCAACTTTCGCTTTTTTGTCGTCATGCATTTTAAATGTGTTTCACATTTCACGATATTACTATTAAGTCATTATTCATTATATCAATCCAAATTATTATATACACCCTATTTTCATCTTCTTGCATGTCTCTTTTGCTTGACATTTTTTGTGTGCATGAATTTCTCACTGTAGTATTTCAGCTTGAGAAAGTATGCTTTTATAATTCTTTTTGTCTGAAAATGTTCTTAGTTCAACTTCATTGTTGAAGGATGTTTCACAGTATGGAATTCTAAATTGGCAGTTTTCTCTTAGTATTTTATAGATGTTGTTCTATAATCTTCTGGCTTCAGTAGTTTCTATTAACCAATAAACTCTCATTCTCTCTGTTACACCTATCTTTTTCTCTGGCTCCTTTAAAGATTTATTTGTCTTTATTATTGTTTTTAGTGGTGTCTGTGTGTACAAAGTGCTCCAAGGACTTACGTTTCATGGTTTTTATAATTTTAGAAAACATAGAGCCATTATCTTTCCAAATGTGTTTTTTCTCTATTCTCCTTTGCATTTTTCCTGAGACTCCAATTACACATTTACTGGAACTTTGCCATCTCTTTTAAGTCTCTTATGCTCTTTTCTGTAATTTCCATTATTTTTGTTTTTCTCTCTGCTTCAGTTTATGTATTTTCTACAGACGTTTTCATAGTCCATGGATCCTCCCCTGTGATGTGCCTATTGTGCTGTTAAACTCATCTATTGAGTTCCTTATTTTACATGCAGTATTTTTTAGTTTCAGAATGTCTTTTTATCCCTTTTATAAATTCCGAAGCCTTTACTTTTTCATTATTTTTCTCTAGCTTTGTACCCATTTTATTAAATATTTGTATTGTAATTATTTTTGAAATCCTTCACTTCCATATCTAACTGCCCATGTTTCTATTTCTACTAAATGGTTAGTTCTTGTAGGGTTTTTCATTTGTTTAGGTTTTTTTGTTTGTTTGTTTTTTAACTTTACTGTTGTTTCTTAGTCATATGGTCTTCTTTCTTGGCATGCCTGGTAATTTTTTTCTTGTATTTCGGACAATATGTATAGAAATTTATAAAGCCTTTGATAATATAATCCTTGTTCACAGGGGTCATTTTTATTTCTCCAGGCTTAATGGGAGCTGGCCTCCTTATTCAATCCAGGACTGAGCTGCTGAGTACACCCCCTTATTTTCCTTTGTTTTCCATGGCTTTCATCTGATTTTTAAACTTTGCTTTCTCAGTTCCAGGAGACACATGAAAACCCTTTTCTGTTTTTCCAATGTTTATAGCTTAGCTCTCACACTTGTGCCTCATGGAACTTAAGAATTTATCAAAGTCTTGAGGGGAAAATCAGCTGTGTGTTTGAATCCCATTGTCTTAGTCTGTTTTCTGTTACTATAACAGAATACCTGAGACTAGATAATTTATAAAGAAAATGGGTTTATTTTGGTTCATGGTTCTAGACGCTGGCATATTCAAGACCACGCAACCACATCTGGCCAACTTCAGGTGGGGACCTTGTGCTGTGACATAATACGGCAAAGAAGTGAAGAGGAAGCAGCAACATGCCACAAGGGACAAAGCACAAGAGGCAGCCTCACCTTCTAACAACCTGCTCTCACAGTAACTAGTTCAGTCCTACAAGAGCAAGAACTCATTTATTCCCTCAAGATTTAGCCTAGTCTCAAGAGAGTGATTTTAGTTCCTCTTAATAACCTAGTCACCTGCTACATGCCAGCACTGCCACACTGGTGACCAAATTTTCCAACACATAAATTGTGGAAGACAGACTCAAGCAATAGACTCACCCATACAATTTCCAAATTTGGTCAATCTATTACCAAAAATTCTCAAAAGTTCTGTTGTTTTCTTTATCCCCAAGCAGTGGCCTCTGCTAGGCAAAGTCCAGAGTCTTCATCCCTTGCCCATGCCCAGAATTAGCAAATATCTCATGACAAAAGAGGCTTTCACAATCAGCTGACCTTTCTATGGTTCTCCTCTCTCAGAAATTCTTTCCCCTTTACTCTTTAGTGTTTCAACTGTAACTTGAAGCCCTTAAACAGATGATTTTTATTTGTGGCATATATGTCTTTTAGTTTTTCTCAGTGACATAACTGGTCTGCCAAAAACTACTTCATCTTACTCTGAAGAAAAGTATATAACAATTTTAATTGTTAATTTTCTTTTTTTTTTAATTTGAATAATATATTTTATTAACTCAATATTTCTTTAAAATATCATTTCACTATTTAATTAGTAAAAAATTATTAGTGAGGCATTTTACATTTACTTTATACTAAGTTTTTGAAATTCAGCGTGCATTTTATTCTTTTTTTAATTTTATTTTTTATTATTATACTTTAGGTTTTATGGTACATGTGCGCAATGTGCAGGTTAGTTACATATGTATACATGTGCCATGCTGGTGCGCTGCACCCACTAACTCGTCATCTAGCATTAGATGTATCTCCCAATGCTATCTCTCCCCCCTCCCCCCACCCCACAACAGTCCCCGAAGTGTGATGTTCCCCTTCCTGTGTCCATGTGTTCTCATTGTTCAATTCCCACCTATGAGTGAGAATATGCGGTGTTTGGTTTTTTGTTCTTGTGATAGTTTACTGAGAATGATGATTTCCAATTTCATCCATGTCCCTACAAAGGACATGAACTCATCATTTTTTATGGCTGCATAGTATTCCATGGTGTATATGTGCCACATTTTCTTAATCCAGTCTAGCATTGTTGGACATTTGGGTGGATTCCAAGTCTTTGCTATTGTGAATAATGCCCCAATAAACATACGTGTGCATGTGTCTTTATAGCAGCATGATTTATAGTCCTTTGGGTATATACCCAGTAATGGGATGGCTGGGTCAAATGGAATTTCTAGTTCTAGATCCCTGAGGAATCGCCACACTGACTTCCACAATGGTTGAACTAGTTTACAGTCCCACCAACAGTGTAAAAGTGTTCCTATTTCTCCACATCCTCTCCAGCACCTGTTGTTTCCTGACTTTTTAATGATTGCCATTCTAACTGGTGTGAGATGGTATCTCATTGTGGTTTTGATTTGCATTTCTCTGATGGCCAGTGATGGTGAGCATTTTTTCATGTGTTTTTTGGCTGCATAAATGTCTTCTTTTGAGAAGTGTCTGTTCATGTCCTTCGCCCCACTTTTTGATGGGGTTGTTTTTTTCTTGTAAATTTGTTGGAGTTCATTGTAGATTCTGGATATTAGCCCTTTGTCAGATGAGTAGGTTGCGAAAATTTTCTCCCATTTTGTAGGTTGCCTGTTCACTCTGATGGTAGTTTCTTTTGCTGTGCAGAAGTTCTTGAGTTTAATTAGATCCCATTTGTCAATTTTGGCTTTTGTTGCCATTGCTTTTGGTGTTTTAGACATGAAGTCCTTGCCCATGCCTATGTCCTGAATGGTAATGCCTAGGTTTTCTTCTAGGGTTTTTATGGTTTTAGGTCTAACGTTTAAGTCTTTAATTCATCTTGAATTGATTTTTGTATAAGGTGTAAGGAAGGGATCCAGTTTCAGCTTTCTCCATATGGCTAGCCAGTTTTCCCAGCACCATTTATTAAATAGGGAATCCTTTCCCCATTTCTTGTTTTTCTCAGGTTTGTCAAAGATCAGATAGTTTTAGATATGTGGTGTTATTTCTGACAGCTCTGTTCTGTTGCATTGATCTATATCTCTGTTTTGGTACCAGTACCATGCTGTTTTGGTTACTGTAGCCTTATAGTATAGTTTGAAGTCAGGTAGTGTGATGCCTCCAGCTTTGTTCTTTTGGCTTAGGATTGACTTGGCGATGCGGGCTCTTTTTTGGTTCCATATGAACTTTAAAGTAGTTTTTTCCAATTCTGTGAAGAAAGTCATTGGTAGCTTGATGGGGATGGCATTGAATCTATAAATTACCTTGGGCAGTATGGCCATTTTCATGATATTGATTCTTCCTACCCATGAGCATGGAATGTTCTTCCATTTGTTTGTATCCTCTTTTATTTCCTTGAGCAGTGGTTTGTAGTTCTCCTTGAAGAGGTCCTTCACATCCCTTGTAAGTTGGATTCCTAGGTATTTTATTCTCTTTGAAGCAATTGTGAATGGGAGTTCACTCATGATTTGGCTCTCTGTTTGTCTGTTATTGGTGTATAAGAATGCTTGTGATTTTTGTACATTGATTTTGTATCCTGAGACTTTGCTGAAGTTGCTTATCAGCTTAAGGAGATTTTGGGCTGAGACAATGGGCTTTTCTAGATATACAAACATGTCGTCTGCAAACAGGGACAATTTGACTTCCTCTTTTCCTAATTGAATACCCTTTATTTCCTTCTCCTTCCTAATTGGCCTGGCCAGAACTTCCAACACTATGTTGAATAGAAGTGGTGAGAGAGGGCATCCCTGTCTTGTGCCAGTTTTGTGCCAGTTTAATTGTTAATTTTCTAGAAAGGTTACAATTTCAGCTTATATTTCTCTTTCATTCTGACATTGTTTAATAAAAACTATTTTTAAATTTATAGATGGGAGCTTTGAGTTTTATAATTTTGTTACTAATTTCTGGTTTTATTGCATTGTGATCAGAGGGTGGTATCCATGCTATTTCTAATTTTTGAAATATAGTCAGGGATTTCTGGTAAATTGTTGTGATTGTTACATGGACACCTGAACATTATAATTATATATATATATGTATATTACTCTTAAATTGAATTGTCCAAGAGTTCTATATCCTTTCTGATATTTTGGTACACTAATCTTAGAAGTTTCTATTATTGTATTTATGTACAGCTCTCCTTGCATCTTCTATTATTTCTGCTTTATGAAAGCTGTAGTGTAAGAAGAATATTTGCTCACAAACCTCTTTATTATACTTTAAGTTTTAGGGTACATGTGCACAACGTGCAGATTTGTTACATATGTATACATGTGCCATGTTGGTGTGCTGCACCCATTAACTTGTCATTTACATTAACAAACCTCATATTTTTAATGTGAATTTAATGTTTAGCATTACAAAGTACCATGGTTTCTCTTGCTGAATTTTTTTTTTTTTTTTGGCTTGACTGACTGGTCTAAGATTAAAATTATAATATCTGCTTCCTTTTGGTAATTATCACTTTTGTTTAGTTTTAGTTTACAGTTAAATATATTCTAAACTTATCCTTAATATTTTTTGCTAATATTTTACTAATTGTCTTTTGATAAATGAAGCTCATGCACTAGTAAGTTTCTCATATAAATACTCATGGGGAATATTTCCTTCATTCTTGTATATTTCAAATTGTTTACTTACAATCCTTATATTTAAATGACAGCTTGGTGAAATATAAAATCCTTGGTTCACACTTTTTTGAGTATCTTAGTATTGCTCCACTGTCCTCTAGCATTGAAGGTTGAGCCCATTCTTATTGATTTTGGTGTTTCGGCCACACTTACATAAAGTTTGGGGTTTACAGTTTGGCTTTTACTCTTAGCTTCCATGGAGATTGAGTTTATAGGTTTTATTTCTCTTCCTCTTCTTTTATTTGTAATAGACAATAGGAAGTAGTAGAAATTGAGTTGTTGCCATGACCCTAACCGGAATCCTGATCTCTCCGTAACTTTCTGATCTCTCATCTTCAAATTCCATATTTGTAAAATGTGGACTCCTACTTCAGAAAGTTACCTAAAAATTAGATAAGCTACCTATGTGCACTGCTTGGCACACAAAACTATTTAATGAATATTAGTTCTGTTTAGGAACCATTAGTTGCTGACAACAGATTTAGGTTTTGAGGCCAAATCTTTTGTCATCTAGACATGACTCCTAAGTCAGGCTCTTCCAGTCACATAATATTTTTGAAAAAAAATCAAAACACAATTTACTTTTTAACATCAAGAATCATATTCAGTGTTCTGGAGACCTATGCTTACATGCCTACCCAAATTACATATTAAAACCACAGGGACCTACTATGTGCCTTTGAATTAGCTTAGTTAGGTTACATCTGGGAAGAAAATCATTAAAAGCTGTTCTATTGATATACAGATTTTAATAATTAGCAAAAGTCTATGACTTTAAATAGTGAAAAATTTTTGGTGGAGTTGTACGTTTTATGATTGAGACAGTGGTAATATTGAAATAAATTTGAAGAACATTAGTTTTCTTCAGGAAATGAATGCTCATATTTCTCAAGTTGTTGAAAAACAGATAAATCAATCTATTAGTTTTCTAAATTAAAAACATATTGAGATCTGTGATTCAGAGATTACTTGCATTGGCTTTGACAGCTTGGATGCTGCTGAGCACAAGGCACTCTCCCTATAGTAAAAGGCAGGTTGAATCACACAGCTCCACATTAACTATGATCAATTGACAGTACATTGCTGGCATCTTTTTAAAAAATTAATAACTTGTTCAAGGAAATGACATGAACAATTTTCACAATTTCAATGTTTTGTTTTGAAATAAATTTATTTTTCCCACATGGTAACATCAATTGCTTTCTTCCTTCGATTCCTCTCTCGTCTTTTCTCCTGAGTCCCCTGTTGAGGTTGGTGTTTTATTGAGAAGAACACATACACACACACACACACACAATATGAGTGCATATAACATTTTCTAAAATAGCATTAGTTCTTTCATTTGAGTTACACAGGATGGCTATAAACCCACATCGAAATAAGGCAGCCATTCAACAAATATTTTTGGAACCCCTCTTTTGAAATTCCCTCAGGATAATTTTAGAAATCCAACACAAAATGCATCTGATTGTGTTTTCCTTATGAAACCAGTTTGATTCCAAATTGCTTTTGGTTGTTTCTAAACATTAAATCTATTCCTGAAGGCTGAAAGTTTGGGACTTCTGTTTTTGTTTGTTTGCTTATTTTTTTTTTGTTCTTATTAACATCAGTTTGGATACTTGACAATGTCAGTAATTTGTAGAAGTCCAAAACATCCATATATACACAAACATAGACACATGCACACGTGCATTTATGATATTTCACACAAAATGAGTTCAGAGAAGATGTGTTCCCCATCCCCCTGCCTCTCCTGGATAATGCCATGTAGCAGGGGAACAGCTGAAGACTGAGACTCACTCAGCCAGGGAAATCAGAGGGGTCTGGCTGACATCAAGCTCATAGGCCATGACCATGTTACAGACACGTGACAGCTGGGATTGAATCAGGCCAGGGTCCAATTCAATAAGGACCTAGAGGAGTGGGTCTGAACCACCGGAGTTAGAGGGTCGTATCGAAATCTCAAGAGGGATTTTCAAACCATACACTAGTTCATTAGACAAGGATTGCAAACCATGATGTTGTAGATTGACATGGAAATTTTTTTAAGATAATTGAAAATACTTCTAGCGATAAAAATGCTATTAAATAACACATTTAAAGGATTGGTCAAATAGCAAATTACTTACAATCGACAGAGAAAAAGTGACCTAGGTCAGGGCTTCCCAAACTTTACTATGCAAACAAATAACCCAGGGATCTTGTTAAAAATGTAGATTGTCATTCACTAGGTCTGAAGTCAGTACTGAAAATCCACATGTCTAGTAAGCCTCCAGGAGTTTCCAATACTACTAGTCTGAACTTCACTTTCAGCTGCAAAAGTTAATATTAGGGAGGTTGATTTTAGGCATCACACCCCAAAAAGAAGAAAGGAAATGAAAAATATAAGAAAATTAGGAGGGTAGATACAGTAATAGTGTGAAAGTTGCTACATATATTAACAAAAGAAAAACAAAAACAGAACAATTTGGGATGAGGCAATATTCAAGAGATAATGGTTGAGTATTTGTCAATATTAAAGGTACAAGTTATTCGGTTCTGACTGTGATGACAAGATTCTGGCCTTTGAGCCAATAGGAATGAGATTTTGAAAAGGAAAGAAGAGTACATTTTTCAAAAAGGAGAGATGTGAATTGTTGTGGCCAGAGGATAGGCTGACATAACTAGTGTTCAAAGATATACACCTTCAATTCCTTTTCCTCCCTTCACAAACAGGCAACTTTGTCCATCAAGATTTGGAATATCTTTTCCTTCCCCTGACCCAATGCTGGATTTCTTACTTGCTTTGACTAATAAAATGTAACATTCTAAGACTTCTCATCTGAAGACTTTAGAAGACTAGCAGCTTCTGCTTCCGATCTCTCTCTCGGAAGCAAGCCACCAGGTAGGTAATAACTATATCTACCTTGCAGGAGAGAGTGCCATATGAAATGAGACCTTAAGCTACCTTATATGCTCCAGTGCCAGCTGAGCATCCTGCTGAACGCAGGCTCATGGTCAAGCTTTGGCAAGATAAGCAGAAGAATCATCCAGCTGAGACCCAGCCAGCCCTCAGAATCATGAGAAATAATAATTTCGTGTTGCTTTAAACCACTGTTGTTTTTTGAGGGGGAGCATGGAAAATTATATTACAATAGATAACTGACACACTATGGAGCAAGCCATGACTGTCTTTTAAACTCATTTAAAATTGTGGTGTGGCAGGAAAGCAGACAAAATCAGTGGTGCTATTTAAATTGCATAAACTCCAGTGAACTTTTGAAAACTGTTGACTGTTAATTCCACAGAATGCTAGCATAGAGGTTGCAAACTGGCTGCTGTGTTGCAGAAGATCAGATAGTCAGTGATGCTCTGCCACATGAATTTATAAACAGAGTTTTAAATATGTTGGCAGCCTGTTTCACAGCGTGCTCATGTAGAAGTTTACAAACTGGCTACCAAATGACAACATTCTGATCTCAGGTGTATTTTCTTTCATCCACACAGTGTCCCCTCCCCAGATAGAATTAATTACAACAATATAATATTGAAAAGCCTCCATATAAAAATCAAATTCCCATCTTCTTTTGCAAAAAATGATCAAAGATGGGTTAGCATTCCTATATGGTAATATTTAGCTGGAGCTGAGGTGGAGCTGTATCCTTGTGGCTAAGCATGTATTCTGTTTGCCACAGTCCCCAGTCCTTGTCTCTCCTCTGAAATATCTACCTCACTCCATAGATATTTGACTTAGTGACCTTTGACATAGACTATGAATCAGAAACAGAAGGTCACCAGGGAAGAGGCAGCTGAGAAACAAAGCTAGCAGAATCCCCGGGTCACCACTCTGGGATATTTTCTTGACCCGAAAGTGAAGCGGGCATTCTTCTGAGGCAGTGACTCTCTCGCTTTATTTAGGGTTGTATTTTAAGCATTTGCCAGGGGTAAATATATCCGGTGGCTTCTAGGCACACAGAAGCATGGCAGAATGATGCTTCTGGCTTTCAATTAATTACTATTTACATGTAATTTCACAAGGTCAGGCATTTTGTCCTAGTTGGCTGCTGTATCTAGGAACTCGATATATATTTGCTTATGCAATGACCATCCACCACTCAGCCCTTTGCCCACATGAGCAGACTTAGATTTTAAATTCACTTTCAGGTTCTGCTGGAGACTTTTGTGGGTTGTCTATTTGAAGCTGCAGGTTTCCCAATTCTGTTCGATGTCATTGTTGGTATTATTGTTTCTGCTAGAAATTTCCAGAAATTTCTTAATGTTCTGCCTATGAATAATATGCTAATTTCTCATCACTACAGACTTGATTTGATTTTTACATTCGCTTTCTCATTCCCATGGTGTTTGGGGAAGAAGTGACATATATGATCAGTCAGTCACTCTGAACGACAAGTCAAGCTGTGGAGTTTTGAGGAAAAATACTGCAAATTTCATGCCTAGAAAAGTTCTCATATTTGAAGACTACATACAGTTATTCTAATATGTACAAGACCTTAGAGAATACACTACCCAGAAATATTCTTACAGGTATTTGAAATTCTACTGAAACAAATGAAGAGATCAGAAATCAGGCTGGCTTTCTCCACAGGCAGTGGTTCTCACCCTCAATTCAGAATCCAGAATTTCAGAATGAAAAAGACAAGATATTAGAGTTTATAAGAATCAAAAGAAAATTAAAGAGACATGTTTATATAACCATTGTAAATATAATTACAAAACAAGAAAAAAATCAAAAATTATTCTTGAAAGGCAAAAAGTGTAATATAAAATTCAAACTATAATTTTAAAAGTTTGAGCCTAAAATATCTTTTTGTAATAAATATTAGAATGTAAAGGAAATCAGAATGCAGAGGGATAAAAGAAATATGCTGCTTTTTTCTCTTTTTACAGATATAAGTGTCAATAGTATTTTATTTTTTATTTTTTGAGACAAGGTCTCACTTTGTAGCCTAGGCTGGAGTGCAGGTGAAAATGTCTCTCACTGCAGTCTCCACCCTCTGGGCTTGAGTGATCCTCCCACCTCAGCCTGGGTACTACAGTACACTCTGCCATGCCTGGAAAATTTTCTTCCGTTTTCTTTTTCTTTTTCTTTTTTATTCTTTTTTTTTTTTTTTTCCTGTGGAGATGGGTCTCACCATGGTGCCCAAGCTGGTCTTGAACTCCTGGGCTTGAAAAGATCCTTCCCCCTCAGCCACTGGGACTACAGGTGTGAACCACCATACCTGGCCATATTTTATTTTTAATGTTAAAACTGAGAAATAAACATTAAATATTGCTAAAAATATTTAACGAAAACTAAAAACAGATGTACATCTTCCAAGTCAGCAGAGAAAAAACACTCTCCAAAACAATAAAAGGAACAAAGAGGATGTGACAGATATATTAAAAGACAGTTTATAAAGCAATGAAACTTGTGTGCTATTAAAATCATCCTAAATGAAAGCAGAATACAACTGATATATGTATATCATATATATACACATACTATATATACTATGTATACACAACTATTTATATATGTATGTGTGTATACATAGTTTGATTCCAATTTTGATTTTTAAAATACCTGAAAATAACTGGAAGTAAACACACCAAAATACTATCAACAGAGTATTATATGTAATTTTAATTTGACTTTGCTTTTTCTATATTATATTTTATATAATTAACTTGAATTGCTTTCAAAATAAGGAAAAAAATTCTTTTCTTTAGAGCATATAGAAGCAAAGCAATTTGCTGAAGACTAATTTTGAAAACAAAAACTGTCGAGCTTTGGAAAAGCTATGGTAAAGAAAGCAACTGAGTAGTAGTAAAAGAAAGTAAAGAAAAAATAATCTTAAGACTCAGATCACAAAGAATGTGGAATCTTCAGCAAAGAACTAAATGCTTGTGCCCCCTTCCCCCAAATTTATGTTTTGCAATTCTCACCACCAATGTGATAGAATTAGGACACGGGGCATTTGGAAGGTAATTAAGTCATAGGGTAGAGCCTTCATGAATGGGATTGGTGCCCTTATAAAGGGACCCCAGAGAGCTCTATCCCTGTCTTTCTGCCATGTAAGGATACATCACAAGTCAGAAATCTGCAACCTGAAAGAGGGCCCTCACCAAAGAGGGCCCCCACCATGCTGGCACCCTGATCTTGGACTTCAACATCCAGAAGTGGGAGAAATAGTGTTTATTTTTCAAGCCGCTCAGTCTGGGCAGTTTGTAGAGCAACCTTAACAGACCAAGACACAAACAAACAAAAATAGTAAAAACAAGGACTACTGAGGATGCAGGGTGTTACGTCTGAGCCAGGCTTTGGGATTCATCTTACCTAGAGAAATCCAAGCCCATGAAGACAATGTGGCATTCCATGATCATGGCATGATAGTGGTGAATGGGCAGTCAAGTGGATGCAGAGATTGTTTTTCAACATTACTGAATCATGACAGAGTCTGCCATCCTAAATCTTGGCTAAGATTCCTTTACATCAGGAAAAAAATATGCAGAAAAATCCAACCTTATCCTAGGTTTGTCACTTGATGTGATCTGTAATTGGAATAGAAAGCTTTCCTTATAATTAATTCTTGGTATTGATCCACTGGACATGAGACTGGACAAGATCTTGCTTTTCCAATAAGGTGATACCCTCATTGTCAATCCAGGCCTCTTTCTACTGACCCACACACCTGCTGAGCTTCTGCCTGTATTGACCTTTTGTGTGACCTAAATTCAACTGGTGTCCAGTGATTCCACTTTTTAGCTATCACAATCTAGCCAACCCGAAAAGTAAAACACTTTATACAATGAGGTTGAATCATGGGAACACAAATAAAATATTTTTTTGAAAATGTTTAGAAAACTGACTTTCAGTGTCTAGCGAATTCATGTTTGCTGCTAGTAGAACCATCAGTATTTATTGGTTCCTTAATAGTTTTAAAGGAATATTTGCCAAGACTTTCATGAACTCTCAAATCTGTGAACATATTTGTAGCAGATAACATCGGCAAAACATTGTGATAAACTAGAACATGTGATTTTTTTGTACTTTTAGAGCCTTAAAATTTCTATTAGTATGTGACTAAAAGAATACATAAACTGAGTAACTCATCCCATACATCAGTTTTGCAGTAAGTTTAATTCAAATTTGCATGCCCCCACCTTCAAATTATAGGTTAGTATGTGTCATGAAACCTTAGGGTCACCTGGGAACAGTTAAAGACTCAACGTGAAATCTATAATCACCAAAGTTTTACTTTATGTAATACATATTTTATTATAAAAATCATAGATTCAACTATTTAGTAACAGCAATCAATGTTTATTATTACTTCATACAGGAGACTGTGTCAAGTATTTTACATGCACTAATTGTATATTCCTCTCAACACCTGGTGTTGAAAATATCATCCCTTAGTTTACAGATAAGGAAAATAAAATACAGAAAGACTTCCCCAGAGCCAGAGAGTCACCTGCTTGGAAACGGCGGGCAAGGATTGAAAGGGAACTTCTTGGAATTTGACGGCTGCGCCTTCAACCACAGGCTTCTGTATTTATTTTCTAGGGTTGCTGCAACAAAGTACCAAGACTTGGGGGGCTTAAAACAAAAGAAACTTATTGCCTGACAATTCTGGAGGCCAGAAATCTGAAATCAAAATGTTGGCAGCGCCATGTCCTTTCTCACCTCTTTTAGCTTCTGGTGTTTGCAGGTAATACTTGGAGTCCCTTGAGATGTAAAAGCATCATTCCTGTAGTGTGGCCCTCTTCTCCCTGTATCTTCACATCACCTTCCCTCTGTGCTGTCTCCGACTCCAAATTTTCCCTTTTTTTAAGGGCACCAGTTATATTGGATCGTGGTTCAACATAATGATCTCATTTTAACTTGATTACCTCTGTAAAGATCATATGTTCTAAATAAGGTTATATTTGAAGCTACTGGGATTTGGGCTTCAACATATTGCTGAGGGAGGGAGAAATACAATTCAATCTGTAAAACCTGCCCTCTAATAAATATGCTGTTTCCTCTTTAAAATATCCAAAACTATGTTGAGATGAGAAACATTGTCAGAAACATTTGGAAAATATAATATCCAAAAATACTTCTTTTTAAATCAGAGTTAAGGTGTATATGTAAATCTACTTAAGGATGAGAGCTCCTTAGCTAACAAAAGGAGGAAGGAGGAAGGAGGAAGGAGGAAGGAGGAAGGAGGAAGGAGGGAGGAGGAAAGGAATGTTGACACTACTCCTGATTCTTAGCTTGCTCTTTCACATTCACTTCAGATTCTAGGAGCTGAGATCTGCAAAACTACCATGACTAGACTGTCAGAAAGCTCTCTTCTCCTAAATTAAATCTTCAGTTGGGACGGTTTCTCATTAACAACCACACGAATTGAATTATCTCATTGCCCAAAATAGTTTGTGCCAGAATTTAATAGGGGGAAAACCCATCAATGTGTTTCTCATTAAAGTAAACGGATCCACATGATTAATTCCAAATTTGCTTAATATTCCCTACTAATGGGTGAATGAGGCATCATGAGATACTCCTTACTACCTGGTGGGTTTTATTTATACCAAACAGATGTTACCGCAGTGTCTTGGCACTGGAAAAACAAAAACTTGTCCTCATAAAAATGCTGGGGGCAAATAAATCTAATTTATTTGCTGAACGTTTTGGGTAAAACTTTATAATATGCAATTCTAAAGGTTTTTTGGGTTATACTTAGTATGCCTATACCAAGAATTGTAACAAAATTGCAAGAGAAATGATTGTTGCATTTGGAAGCTTCATGTGTGTGTGTGTGTGTGTGCGCGCGTGTATACTTTAAGTTCTGGGATACATGTGCAGAACGTGCAGGTTACATGGGTATACATGTGCCATGGTGGTTTGCTGCACCTATCAACTCATCATGTAGGTTTTAAGCCCTCCATGCATTAGGTATTTGTCCTAACGCTCTCCCTCCTTTTGCCCGCCAGCCCCTGACAGGCCCCAGTGTATGATGCTCCCCTCCCTGTGTTCTCATTGTTCAACTCCTACTTATGAGTGAGAACATGAGGCGTTTGGTTTTCTATTCCTGTGTTAGTTTGCTGAGAATGATGGTTTCCAGCTTCTTCCATGTCCCTGCAAAGGACATGAACTCATTCTTTTTTGTGGCTGCATTACAATATTAATCAAAACATACATGGACTTCAGAACACTGTCTCGTCCTGATATTTCTTAAAAAACAAGAAGTCACCCACAATCTTAAAAGGACCAAGTAGACTGGAAGTTCATTCTCTATTCCTAGAACATTTGCACAATGAAATGATTTGCATTTCAAAGGCGAACTGCAAGATTTTACAGAAAGGCACACACTGATCAAATATTAAGTTAAAATGATTCCTAATACAGTCAAACATTGAGGTGGGTGAAAAGGTGCTTCTTAGTGTTCAAAACACTGGAAAAGGGGGCCCAGTCATTTCCACGGAGGGATTCACAAAGCTTTTGGCACACTAAAGCTCTGAAAAACTCTACAGCGAAGAAATCAGTTCTCTATCTCTCTTCTCCCATCCTTTTAATTCTAGTGTTTTTGAAAATCATTTGTCTAAAGAACTAAATATTCTTTAACACTCACTGATATTTCATATCCTAGAAAAAGGACAGGACTTTTTCACTTTTAAATAGCTTCTAAAATGCATTTCAGTACAAGAATAAGTTAAATGTGCCCTTTGCCCCACTTCTGTTTGTATGAATTTGGGCATTAGGTGACTTCCTGTTTGTTATACACTGTCTGCATTAGGATAGGAAAAAATCTTCCATTATAAGTTATACATTGACTAAATTCAGTAATGCCAGCACAAACTTTCCTAGATGTTTCCATTTTAGTCTTTTATCTCCCAATAGCTTATCTATTGTTTTAGCAACTTTGAGCACTATCAGCAGGAAAATAAGATTTAATGTGCTTTCCTGAAAGGAAGAAATCCAGTGAGACAAGGAGGACAGGAGGAGTATAATGTAGACTTCTCCTCCTCCTCTGTCCATGCTTGCTTTGGAACATACGGGTCTTGGAGTGCTCTTAACTCTGCTGCAATCACACTCCTCTCCAGCATCCTCCCTAACATATACCCTCACTATTTCATCTGGCTAATTTCCATTTGTACTTCACATCTCAGGGGAAACATTATTTCCTCGAGGTACCATCCTTAAACCCAGAAGCTTTAAATCTCCTTCTCTCAAATTTGTTTTCATAGCACAAATATATTTCCCCCATTTTGACACTAATCACATTTAATTATTCTTTTAAGTCTCTTTCTCTCGCTTGTCACCTGATTTTAAGAGTGGGACCAATATTTAAGTCACTGCTCATCCCAGATATTTATCACAGTTGACTCTTGAACAACATGGTTTTGAACTGGGCAGATCCACTTATACATAGATTTTCTTTCAGCTCTCCTTCCCCTGAGACAGCAAGACCAACCCCTTCTTCTCCTCAGCTCAATGAGAAGGTAACAAGGATGAAGGCCTTTTGATAATCCTATTCTACTTAATGAAAAGTGAATACATTTTCTCTTCCTTAGGATTCTCTTAATAACATTTTATTTTCTCTAGCTTACCTTTTTATAAGACTACAGTACACATAGTATGTATAACATACAAAATACGTGTTAATCTTCAGTTGACATTATCAGTAACGCTTTTGGTCAACAGTGGGTATTAGGAGTTAAGTTTTCGGGAAGTCAGAAGTTACATACGGATTTTCAATTGTATGGGTGTCAGTGCCCTTAATCTTTGCATCATCTAAGGGTCAACGTACTTGGCAAACAAAATGTGCCCAGAAAATATCTCTCAAATATGGTTGTTTCTGAAATTCCACTATAGGTATAGCTGGCTGTAGAATCAAATCTGAGAAATAGGTAAGAGTTGTCAACGAGGATGGCTTGAGATGGCCCATTCCTCTCCTTACATCCTCTCCCCTCACCCTAATTTTTCTCTTTTGCTCCCTCTACTTCCTTGTCTAGAGCAGGTATTGCTTGCATCTCTCCTTCAGGGCTGGATCCATCTTCCCTTCCTCTGCCAGTCATTTCCAGAGTTGTAGCCTCTGGTAACAGGTGATTGTTTTTAACCCTCTTGGCAACGGAACTCCAGAGGAAAGGTAGCATACAGGATAATTGCTCAAAAATCCCACAGGTGAGAAAAGGATTCAGGAAATGAGAACTATACAGGAGAACTGGAGAAATGCTGAGCAAGAGGGCTCTAGGTAGAGAAAATTAAGGTGAGGTCCTTTACTTTTTAACATATGTGTTTGGGGGTGGATCCGAAAGATTATTATAAATGGTACATTAAGTCAGAGAGAACACTCAATATTACCAAAAATAAATACATTAGAGAAATAACATTGTAAAATAAGAAAAAAAATCAAAATTAGGTTTGTCCATGTCAAAGTAATATTATTCTATTTGCAACAGTTCTATACTAATTGCAATAATATGTATTCTTAATTACGATGCAGGTAATTTTGAGTACTAATTTTAACATGGAGGGACATAAATTATGCTGACATGAACAATTTAGCAGTTCTGACTACACAGCGTTGCTAGTTATTTTTAAGGCAAACACAGAAGGTACTTATAAAAGGGAAGGGAAGGAGAGAGTGTATAACTTAATTTCACAGATTAAGAGTTCAGATATGTGGAAAATTTAGACAGCAAATTGAAAAAGAAGGAAAAAGAATAATTCAGTGTATGACAGGTGAAAATGTGAGTATTACATAGATAAATTCAATTAATAGTTAAGAGGGTGGACAAAGTATTGATAGAAACATTCTACAGAAATTTTAAAATGTGGATGCACAGATACAAAGATGGGAAACATAATTATCAAACCAAGTCTACAGTAAACTTTTTATTTCCTGTTTAATAGACAAAAAAGGAAAATTGATGGGGTTGAATTGCTAAGCAGCACACATTACAGCTTTCCCAGGATACCAAAAGATATTATTATAAAAGATAAAGTTTCCTGAACTTTCTACTTACAATTTCAAAGAAAGCTGCAGCTTCATAAATAGTAACTTCTTCCCCTCTAACACTCACCATGTGCTCTGCTGAAGATTACTCCAAATCATCATAGCAAATCCATCTGTTTGGAGAAATATTCCTTGATATCACAGAAACATTTCTTTCTAAATTTTGAGGATCTTAAAATTAGAATCTGCCACCAGATTGACTTTAAAATTCTTACAGTTCTAGGTGATCCCTAGAGAAGCATATAACACCTACACAATGGAAAAATCTAATGATATTAGTAAGTTTAAATTTTGACATAGATATTGCTAGCAAATATTGTAAGTAGCGAACTTTGTTAATTTCTAGTAAAGCTTTTGTGACAAGAATAGGTTCTTTTAAAAAAATTTCTTGAATAAATTTGAACAGGAAGCAAAATGGTAAAAGAGAACAAAACCTCAGTTTATTTAGATATGAGTCCTTATTTTAGCAAGTATTTAATCAGAAAGGGAATATGTCATTTAAAAGTATGAATTACCTTGCTTAATCTTTGACTATGCTAGAGTGAAGTTGTTTTTTAACTTTCAAATCCCTAGAAATGGGAAACAAAAAAGATTTGTATAAGAAGATCCTGATTATGTTTTTGTATTATGGCTATTTTAAGTATTATTTTTAAGTTTTACAAATAGCTGAGATAATCAGTTTTTCTCTTCTTTCCCATTTTATGTTTTTCTTTTATTTCTTTTGAAGATGTGAAACTAATTCATTAGATGAGACTTTGGGTTTTGGTAGTTACAATTTTCTTCTCTGGAAAACTCATAAAGCTGAAATTAATTCTAGCCAGTCATTCTTCAAAATAAAAAGTGAGTCTCCCAAAACATGTCCTAGAGAAGGGAATGTTCAATCACGGCCACTACACATTAGAGTAACCTGTGAAGCTTTAAAAAACTATGGATGCCAGACACCCTTCCTCAGATTCTCATCTCAGGAGTATCAGTACATTTTAAAAGTAGTTAGGATTGATAATCACCACCCTGGACCAGTTGTTTTCAAACTCAGGAAGGAAGGATGAGAAGGTAGACATTGAGAGTTTTTAAAGAATCATTTTCCAGATGGACAATATCCAAAGGTACTCTTTTCTAAAACTGATATGCCTGAGATTATGGTTGGGATGATGGCATCGTGGTGGATT
Organism: Pongo pygmaeus; assembly: GCF_028885625.2. Classification (NCBI taxonomy): domain Eukaryota; kingdom Metazoa; phylum Chordata; class Mammalia; order Primates; family Hominidae; genus Pongo; species Pongo pygmaeus. The sequence goes on from NC_072390.2 coordinate 68,612,685, forward strand.
TTCTTTCCTATTTCTTACATAATCACACTTCAAAAGGTTCCTCTCACACATGCCCAGAATCTTTCAACTCAGATGCGTTGTCCTGAGGCGTATAACCTCTGGAAGAGCAAACAAATAGAACATTTGAAACACTGGTAACAGGAGAAGCCTTTTTAAATCCAAGAATGATTAATCATCCCAATCCAGCTCATTAAGAGATATGTTTACTTTTTAAGTTTAGATATTTATCAAAATTTGAAATATATGTATACTTATTGGATCAATTGTGCATTTATTGGTTACTACTTGTAATTATAGAAATACCTCATTTGAGAAAGAAAAACTAACACTTAGAGGCTTATGTAGCAGTAATATTAATAGACAACTATATTTCTATTCATCTTCACATTTGAGTTGCCGAGAAATGAGTTATGGTGATAAGCAGAGGATCTCCTAGCACAAATATACTTTACATTAATGATAAAATTATGTGGGGGTAATGGAACAAAAATACAATTTGGAGAGAAATAAAAAATGCACATTTCATATTGTTGAAGAATGGTTTGTTGAGATTTGAGTTTTAACTTACATATAATGAAATTTACTTATTTTAAGTATACAGCTTGAGAACTTTAGTAATTGTGTACAGCAATGTATCTTCCACTAGAATTAATACAGAGAACAGTTCCATCCACCCACTCTCTGCAGTCAGTCTCCTTGCCTGATCCCTAGGAACAGGTTGGTCTGCTTTAGCTCACTACAATTTTGCAGTTTCTTGGATCTCACATAGATGGATTCATACAGTAGGTAAGAGCATAATGTTTTCCTTTTTAACTTAGCATGATGCTTTTAGATTCAGCCATATTATAATGTTCCTTTGAGTAATATGCCACTGTGCTTTTGTACATTCCCCAATTGATGAACATTTGACTTGTTTCCTGTGCTAGATATAATGAATAATATTACAATGAGGATTTGTGTTCAAATCATTGTGTGAATGTATGCCTTAATGTCCCTTACGTAGGAACCTGCAAGTAGTATTGCTAGGTCATACACTAAATATACGTTTAGCTTTATAAGATAGTGCCATATTGTTTTCCAAAGTGGTTTTATCATTTTGAATTCCCACCAGAAACTGATGAGAGTTCCAGTTGCTTCATATTCTCACCAATATTTGGCACTGACAGTCTTTTTGACTTTAGCCATTCTAATAGACATGTAGTGGTATCTCATTTTGGTCTTAATTTGCATTTCCTTGATGACTAGTGGTGCTACGCATCTTCTCTTGGGCTTATTGAAAATTCATGTATTGAATTTTATGAAGATCCTGTTCAAATTCTTTTGCCCACTGGCATTTTACCTTGGTTTGTATTTGCATTATCAGAGTTCTCCATATACTCTGAATACAAGCCCATTATCAGGTATGTTTGGCAAATATTTTCTCCAAGTTGTGGCTTGCCTTTTTTCCTAGCCATGAATTTTGAAGAGCAAAGTTTTAATTTTGACAAAATCAGTTTTACTAATTATTCTTTTTTGGTTCCTGCTTTTTACATCTTATTTAAGGAAACTCTCCCTGACTCAGTGTCACAAAGATGGTCTCACCATCATCAGGTTCTCATGTATTGGATGCTATACTTTCAAGATGATTTATATAAGAAAATGAATCAAGGAGAACTAGACAAGCTCTATGAATTTATAACACCCAACAATGCAACTGTTAGTTGTGCCAAAGACTTATGGCCTTGTTTCAAGAACGCATCAGTGTCACCATAATTCTAGGATATCCAAGAACTCTAAGTAGCTATATGGGAGCCATGAGCTCAGGTTCCTACTCTTTCAGGCCTGCTACCCTCTTTCTGAACCTTGTAAAACAATGTCAATGCTTTGGAGAGCCAAGAAAAATAAGGCATTTCTAAGGGCTTTGAATTCATTTTAACAAACCACCAAAAACTTGTGGTTTTATCATGTGAATATTTAAAATCTATAACCTTAGGACTATGACCCCTTTAATTCTAGAGTTTTCAGAATATAACAAAACTCTCTCTAGACCTAACCTGGGAGATGCTCAAGATAAGACAGCTAGTGAAGAATTCCATGTTGTCGGAGAATGATGCAGGCTGGGTGGGCACCTCTGAAGGCTTGAGGAAAGAAAATAAGTTATTTTAAAAATTTTAAGAAAATTTAACAAACATTCATCTAGTTGATTCAGATTGGGATTGATTTTTCTTTTTTTTTTCCTATGAATTTTGGTTCTTTTTTGTATGGCCAACTTGTGTAATTTCTATTAAAGATTGTTTGGGGGCAGTAGTCTCATTATCTCCTTATTTGCCAGCTTAAAGGTTGATCATATTCTAGTGTTAAGCCTTCATTTTGCTGTATTTTCTATATTCCCCTATCTTTTAAATGCTCTCCTTTAAATCTCTAGTTTCTTTGTCTTAGAGTAGTGAATTTTCCCCTAGTAGATAGATAGGATATATGTCATTCTGTCTACCTCATCTAGTAATAAAGGTGATAGGATAGGAACTGTAGGGCCAAGCTTTGTAGCTAACAATAACTAGATAATGAAAGTTCTCAAAGAGAGAACAAGAGGAGGATATGCTAATCAAACATCTCCCTGAAGAAACAAAGCCTCCAGTGATCAGCTGATTCTTTCCATCTTTCCAAGTATTGTGTCTTTTAATCTCTATCAAGTGAAATAGATTGTTATTTTGGAGAGAACCGAAATTAGAAAGGGATTGTCTAGTGAGGGTAGGTTCCTTTTTTTTCTTTTTTTCATGTAAGCATTATTTATAATGTCTTCACATGACTACTATATGAATAATAACAATACTGGATTTAGACAGATGGAATTACCATATCAGGGCTCTAAATAAATTAAATGGGCAAATTAAATAGAGTTTTACTTATTAAAAAATACAGAAGAAGGTCAGTGCAGTCAGAACACATGGCAGAGATATGTAGGCATTTTAGCTTCCAGGAATGGCAGGCATGCAGACCCCAAATTTTCACTGGAAATGCACAGCTGTAGATGTTAGTGTCTGAGTGAATAAGGTCCGTGACGGGTTTTCTGGTGCCCACCCACTTTCCATAAGGCCAGATCCATAATACACATAGGCTAGTCTGGATTTCAGCCAAGGATTAGCCCATTTGAGATGGTGTACCTCATCAATCTTGGAATTATGCAATCAATACATGAATGGATTACAGAGCACAGTACATTTCACTCAGCATAATCACAGTTCACATTTATCAGCTTAAGCTTTATTAGACCAACACACTTGACTATAAGTACATCTCTCAGCACTGTACAGGGGAAGAAGAACAAAGGCCAATCACCTATGCATTTCAGACAGCCCTGCCACCAGTCCTGACTGTAGTTCCTGAGGCCTATGCTGAATTTTGAGTTGTTTGTTCTTTTTTACCAAGTGGCAAATGTTTATACTTTTATTTCCATGATATGCCCACAGGCAAGATGAAACTAATATATTCCCTGAAGATTTTGAGTCAAACCAGACTTTGTCCTCCTGAACGTCACCCTAGAAACCCACAGAAGCATGCTACTAAAAAATAGATCCTGGTCCTCCTAAAACTCCATTAAACATTCAAAACAGAACTAATACTCTTGGGAACCCTAGGAAAGCTGGCACAAACATATTTAGGGCTACACACAGTCACTGAACATATGTGCTTTCCACCAGAAAGCCATGCTCAACAAAACCCTAAACACACCTGGCAAAGAGTATTTCTCCTATTCGTGCCCAAGAAAATATATCTACATTTATATCTATATCTACATTTCCATATCTACATCTATATGTATATAGCTACCTTACAGGAAGTCATATACACAGACATACATATAACATATATGTTACACTTATATGATAGCTGTAATACTATGTTACTTATGTGTGTTACATATGTGTGTTATACTTTTCATCATGATACCTAGGTGTATTAGTCTGTTCTCACAATGCTATACATAACTACCTGAGACTGGGTAATTTATAAAGAAAACCAGTTTAATTGACTCACAGTTCCACAGACTGTACAGGAAGCATGGCTGGGGAGGCCTCAGAAAACTTAAAATCATGGTGGCAGATAAAGGGGAAGCAGACATGTCTTCCATGGCCAGAGAAGGAGAGAAAGAGAGAAGGGGGAGGTGCTACCCACTTTTAAACCACCAGATCTCCTGAGAACTCACTCACTATCACCAGAACAGCAAGAGGAAAATCTACTCCCATATTACAATCACTTCCCACCAGGCTCCTCCTCCAACATTGGGGATTATAATTCAACATGAGATTTGAGTGGGAACACAAATCCAAACCATATCATTCCACCCTTGGCCCCTCCCAAATCTCATGTCCTACTCACATTGCAAAATACAATTAATCCTTCTCAACAGTTCCCCAAAGTCTTAACTCATTTCAGCATTAACTCAAAAGTCCACAGTTCAAAGTCTCATCTAAGACAAGGCAAATCCCTTCCTCCTATGACCCTGTAAAATAAAAAACGAGTTAGTTACTTCCAAGATACAATGAGAATACAAGCCCCATGCAAGTCCAAAACCCATTAAATCTTAAAGTTCCAAGACAATCTCCTTTGACTCCCTGTCTCACATCCAGGCCACACTGATGCAAAGGGTGGGCTCCCAAGGCCTTGTGCTGCTCTGTCTCTGTGGTTCCAAAAGGCTCAGCTCCCATGGCTGCTCTCAAGGGCTGGTGTTGAGTGCCTGTGGCTTTCCAGGTGGAAGGTGCAAGCTGTTGGTGGATCTACCATTCTGGGGTCTGGAAGATCATGTCCCTCATTTCACAGCTCCACTAGGCAGTTCCCCAGTGAGGACTCTGTTTGGGGGTTACAACCCCACATTTCCCCTCCACATTGACTAAGTAGAGGTTTTCCACAAGGGCTGTCCCTGCAGCAGACTTCAGCCTGGACATCCAGGCATTTCCACAAATCCTCTGAAATCTAGGTGGAGGCTCCCCAGGCTCAACTCTTGCCTGTTGTGCACCCACAGGCTTAACACCACATGGAAGCTGTCAAGGTTTATGGCTTGGACCCTCTGAAGCAGCAGCCTGAGAGATATATAGGACCCTTTTTAGCCACGGCTGGATCTGGAGCAGCTGGGACACACAGAACAGAGTCTCAAGGTTGCACAGGGCAGCCAGGCCCTGGACCCAGTCCATGAAACTATTCTTCCCTCCTAGGCCTGTGATGGGAGGGACTACCATGAAGGTCTTTGCTATTAACATTCAGCTCCTCTTTACTTATGCAAATTTCTGAAGCCAGTTTTAATTCCTCCACCAGAAAATAGGTTTTTCTTTTCTACCACATGGTCAGGCCACAAATTTTCCAAACTTTTATGCTCTGCTTCCCTTTGAAATATAAGTTTGAGTTTGAGTTCCAGTTTCAGATCATCTTGTTACTTGCACGTATGAGATACACCATTAGAAGCAGCCAGGCCATATCTTGAGCATTTGGCTGCTTAGAAATGCCTTCCCCCAGATACTCTAAATTACCTCTCTCAGGTTCAAAATTCCCAATAAGTTCCTCATCTCCATCTAAGACCTCATCGGCCTGGCCATCTCTGTCCATATCGCTATCAGCATTTTGGTCAAAACCATTCAACAAGTCTCTAGGAAGTTCCAAACTTTTCCCCATCTTGTCTTCTTCTGATCCCTCCAAACTGTTCCAACCTCTGCCTGTTTACCCAGTTCCAAAGCTGCTTCCACATTTTCAGGTATCCTTACAGCAATATAAAGATACTTCTGCTACCAATTTTCCATATTACTCCATTCTCATATTGCTATAAAAAAAGAAAAGGGATTTAATTGGCTCATTGTTCCACAGGCTGTACAGTAAACATGGCTGGGAAGCCCTCAAGAAATTTATGATCATAACAGAGGGCAAAAGGGAAGCAGGTACATCTTACATTGCTGAAGAAGAAGGAAGAGGGAGAAGGGGGAGTTGCTACACACTTTTATTTATTATTATTGTTTTTGTGATGAAGTCTCACTCTTTTCCCCAAGGCTGGAGTACAATGGTACGATCTTGGCTCACTGCAACCTTCACCTCCCAGGCTCAAGTAATTCTCCTGCCTAACCCTCCCAGGTAGCTGGGACTATAGGCATGCACCACTATGCCCAGCTAATTTTTGTATTTTTAGTAGAGATGGGGTTTTGTCATGTTGGCCAGGCTGGTTGCAAACTCCTGACCTCAGGTGATCCACCTGCCTCAGCCTCCCAAAGTGCTGGGATTACAGGCGTGAGCCACCGTGCCCCACTGCTATACACTTTTAAGCAACCAGATCGTGTAAGAACTCACTCATTGTCACTAGAACAGCAAGAAGGAAATCCACCCCTATGATCCAATCACCTACCACCAGGCCCCTCCTCCAAAATTGGGGATTACAATTAAACTGAGATTTATGTGGGAACACAGATCTAAACCCTATCACCAGGATTAATGAATGAGTATAGTAATAAACACTATATCTTATAATGTAACAATTTACAAATCTGTTCATATTACACATATTACAAATTTCTAAGGGATACTCTGTAACTATTCAATGCATTAGCAGTTTTAAGTTGTGCTAAGCCTCCTTGTGATATTCCTAGAAGCTTATCATGCTCACAACAGGTTCAAAGTAAAAATTTTGAAACTCCAAGTGCCAGGGCCAAATCACATGTTAACTCAGGCTCAGCTTTGCTACTAACACAAGTTCACTTTCTTCATATCTGACAAGAGAAACAGATCTCTTCAAGTAGATACTTTGGTGAAGGAATTAGTTCATCAAAACCCCATGAAGTCCCCTCAAATGACAAACCCATCACTGAAACTGAAGTAGGGGGTAAGAAGGGGAGGCTGTGGGCATGTTGTACACACATTAAATTCAGAAAACTTTGAAAAGAATTGTGATGGCCAGGAATGTGCATGTTCACATAGAGTCTGAGTTTCTGTGGGAACATGGTCTTCTAATCACCTGCTAAAAAGACTCTTATTCTTGAAACAGCCAGATAGGGAAAATTAAAGGCCTATTTTTACAAATCATTTCTGAAAGTTCAATGTCCTCTTCTTTTATTCTATTCACTACCTTCAGCTAATTTTACTGTTATATTAATTTATATTAGGCATGAATGATTACTACCTATCACTATTCTAATACCCTAGAGGTGGGCTGTTTTCTGATTTGGAAGTAGCTTATTACCCCTAAATAAAGTGCTAATCAGTAGGATATGCATGGATGTTAACTGTGAACAGGGAAACCCTCCCAGGGATTCTTGCCTCTTAGCAAATGCACAAATGCACATACACTCTAGTCAAGAGAATAAAAATCTGTAACGAGTTACCTGGTTTTCAAAAATATTATCAAACACTAGATTTTCATTATACTGAGAGATTAAAATATCAACCAAAATATTTCTTTCATATTTTTTAGCCAGTAAATAGTTTTATTATTATATCTATGTATCTATCTATGATATTTATATATAGATAGATAGGCATCATTTCAGATGTTTATTGGCTATCTAGAATATCTTCTTTCATGAAATACCTATTCAAGTCTTTTGTCTTTTATTCTGTTGGGTTGTTTGCCATTTGTTCTGTCAATTTATTGGAATTCTTTATATATTCAGGATATTCATTTTTTTAGTTGTATATCTTACAGACTGTAGCTTTTTCCTTTCTTGGTTCTCGTTTCTTCTCCATAGTGACTTTAGATAAACAGAAGCTTTGACTTTATTTGAATGTAATCTAATTTAGTAATATTTTTCTTTATTGTTAGTGGCGTATTTTTTAATTCTCTATAATCTGATCATGAAGATGTCCTGGACATTAACTCCTGAAAGCTCTACAGATTTCAGTTTTAGGCTTAGGTTTTTAATTCACTTGGAATTGACATTAGTATTTATGGTTTGTACAATACGTTCTCACAGAGATTTGAACACATACTTGCTGCTTTCTGTACTTTTTTATTTTTGTATTGGACCTCTGACCTTTCATCTTGCATCATTTTCTGTCTGCCTCAAGTATATCCATTGAGGTTTCTTTTACTAGAAATATGGTGGCAAGATGTTCTCTTCAGTTTCTCCTTTTGATAAATGTCTTTATTGTACTGTCATTCTTGAAAGACTTTTTTTGCTGGTTATACATTTTTAGAATGATAGCTACTTTCTCTTGGTACGTCATTCCACTGTCTTTTGCCTTCCATTATTGCTAATAAGAGGTTAGATGTAGTTCTGTCTCTTTTGAACTCAATGTCTGCTTTTAAAATTATCTTTTTATATTTGTTGTTTTGACTAAACTTTTTAAAAATTTAATCTGCTTTGGGTGGGAGGCTGCATCTTGAAATTAAGAGTTGGTGTCTTTATTAGTTCTTGAAATTTTTTTCTGATATTATCTTTTTCAAATACTGTCTCTGCCCACTCTTATGTCCTCTACAACTCCATTTACACATATGGTAGACACTGACACTGTATCCTTTATGCCCCTTAACCCTTTATAACATGTTCCATATTTTTATCTCCTTTTGCTAAATCATGCATGGTTTTTAACCTCATGCCTAATTTTTAGTTTATTATTTTTGTTTCAGTTCTATAGTTTTTCCCTCTTACATTGTATTTTAATTTTTAGTATTATTTGTATTTCCAGTTCTCTTTGGTTCCTTATCAAATATATTTTATCATTCTTTATTGTTGTTTGTCCCATTCACACAACTGTAAGTTTGTCTTTCATTTCTTTAAACATGACAAGCATATAGGTATTTTATAATTTGTACCTGAAAATTATAACATCTGAAGACTCTGAAGGTCTTTTTCTGCTGGTTCATGCTCATAGTACTTTATTTTCCTGTGTTTGGGAAACATTCAAGGCTTAAGATCCTTTAAGAACTATATTTGCATCTTCCAATTGCCTGAGGAACTATTAGTCAACATCTATTTTCATTTAATGCAAAGTTTTAGATTTCAAAGGTAACAAATTTAGGCTGCAAAACTGCATGAGGTCAAGCTGGTGTTTTCAGATGTTCGCTAATGATATTTTCCCCTTTATCTCAGTCCCATATTTTGTGCTAGCTGATTTCTCTTGCAGTCCTACTTGAGTGTGGCAGAGATTATTTCTGGATCACTGTTATGCACACTTTAGCTTTATGAAGTAAAGATTCACAGTATTGGGTTGATGCAAAAGTAACTGCAATTACTTTTGCACCAGCCTAATAGATTTCATACCTTACATAGGCCTTGGATACTTTTTTCCACTAGACCTTGAGAGTCCTTCAAAATGCAGCCCAACTTCTTAGGCCCAGTAAATGCCCTTATGTGTTTGTTTGTTTGTTTGTTTGTTTCTTTCTTTCTCTGAATTTCTGCCTTCGATTAGTTTTTTCAACCTGAGAATTCCTTGCTTTCCTGCAACTCTTCAGTTTATTTAAGGTTATTAATATTTATTCAGGATTGTTCTTTCTCCAGTACAGGTCTACTCAGGTTCCTAATCCACAATGTTACTAGAAATGAATGTCATAAATGGATTTCTAAATTATTTTAAACTCTGTAATTCTGCCATTCTATGTTTTCATTTGGATTATTTTCTTCTATCATACTTACCCAAACTAGGCAAGGGGAAAATTGAAGAGAGTTTGACAAGCAAAATGAATTTTTTAAAGTATTCAATAGAACTTATGTATCTAAACATTCCATTAATCCTAGTGAGATTTGACTCAACTTTCTGACTTTGCATCATGTACTCTTCTTGAATATTTTCTCAATATACATTGTATAAATTACTTGAAATGTCTCCTTTTTAAGACTATTTTGCTAATTAGACTAAATCTTTTGAGACTGTATTTATCTTTCTCTTAATGAACTTATGTGGTGAATACTCATGATATAATCTGACCTGATCTCACTTGTAAGGGCATACAACTTCCAAGGGTCTATTTTTATATCTTTTTCAGTCTTTCCTCCAATATCTCCTAAAATCTGTTTGGAATAGATAAGACCTTAAATTCCTCATAACTTCTTCCTCCATGGATTCATGGATTGATTCATTCAATTACTGTTGACTGGTGAATTTAAAAGCACAAGTCTATGTTTGTAGAACCACTAAATTATCAGAGACAGGTATTCTTTTAGGTATTAAGACTGATTGATTCAGCTGTGTTCCAGTGGATACTTTGCAAAAAAAAAAAAAAAGCAGAAATTTGAAGTTTGAAGAACATTTCACTTAAATCCTATAACCACATCGAGTGCTAGCAATATCATCAGTAATGACCAGCAAGTCAAGTGTTGGGTTAAAGAATCTTGGTCCAGGGGAAACATTCAGATGTCCTCAAATTATATCAACATTAAAACCCAGCTCAAACTAGAAAGTCACAGAAATTACTTAAAAGAAATTTATATAAATATCCATTCCATGCCATCCTTGATTTAAATGTCATATTCATTCATTGGAAAAAGAAGGCCCTAAATATTGTCTTTTTCTGATCTGCTTTCAGGCACCAAGAATAACATACCTACTCTAGGAGGCATGTTCGTTCTATGTCCAAATCAATTATCTTATTCCTCAGGAAGTCAGGATTCTTTCATATCTTCCTGAAAAAGCTGAAGTTCCAAAGAGGTAGGATTGCTAATCTTTGCAGGTCCTTGCAGACCCTCTTCAATTCCAGATACAAATGTCTTCTTATAGGCAATGAGGCAGAAGGAAATTAGGGAAGTCAGAGCGATACCTGTGACCAAAACTTTGACCTTCTCTAGTTAATTTGGTTTCTCTTTCATAACCTAGTTATATACCAACAAAACGGGGAAAAAAAGACAATTGTCCGGCCATTGGAATCACTTGCCCAAAGGTAAACAGAAAAACAGTAACGTATCATTTATACTAAAAAGCGATGTGTTATTTATCTTCTTCCCTAAATGAAAGTGGAGCTAAAAAGAATTATGCTATGGTAAGATTTTCGCATTTCCATCCCAATGTTTAAGAGCGGAAAGTCAGTTTCCAAGGAGCTTAAAAATACCTTTATTATAAAAACTTCATTTCTTAGATTAAAGCTCTACTTGCTCTTTCTTGTATTTGCATTCTTATTGACATTAGAGTTGGAGAAGTAATATATGCCTAGTATGTGACATTAATCCTCATGTAACAGAGATCCATGAAGATAAAATTTATCTTGATAAAGTTTGCAGCCTCACCTGCCAGGTTTTCGAGCTGCTTACTGCAACCACATGCATCTCTCTGCATTCTTAGAATTTCAATAAAGGTTTGTGATAAATGGGAAGCTGAATGGAAGCCTCCTTCCAAAATTATGCTTGTAAAACATTGGGGAATCTTAATCCCTAAAGGATAATTATAAATATTTAAAATGTATTCTTCCTTGTGCTCACTTTCTGATGTTTCTCGTAAGACTCTTTATATAAAAGATTATTCCTATACTAGCTTTTGAAATGTATTTTAAGTTTCTACTCTGTTTGTAAACTAGGTATATAAGTTTTCTAGGACTATTGTAACAAAATACTACAAACTTAGTGGCTGAAGACAACAGAAATGTATTTTCTCACAGTTTGAGAGGCCAGGAGTCCAAAATCAAAGTGTTGTCAAGGCTGTTTCATTCTGGAAGCTCTGAGGGACAATCTGTTCCACGTCTCTCTCTTAGTTTCTGGTGGTTGCTGGCAGTGTTTGGTGTTCCTTGGCTTTTGGGTGCATCACTTTCAATCTCTCTGTCTTTACATGACCTTCTCTCTGAGTGTCAATGTCTAAATTTCTCTCTTAAGGACAACAGTCATTGGATTAGGATCTATCCTAATGCAATATGAATGTGTCTTATCTTGACTACATCTGCAAAGGCTCTATTTCCTAAGGTCACATTCTAAGGTTTCCAAAGAATGTGAATTTTGGGAGGATACTGTTCAAGTCAGTTTACCAGATAAAACCAATTTCATTTTCAGAAACAAAGGATTAAGAAGAGCACTCAGATAGTTAGAAGAAGACCCATGACTAAACACCAATCTTTTGCCCTGTATTCAGAAGCTGCCTTACTCTGAAGGACTTTTGGAGCTTGTCTTCTGTTCTATTTTCAAATGCAAATATCTACCCAAACAGTCTGTTAAAATCACTTCAGCTGTTTATTCTTTCCCCATTTTTTAATATCTCCCCCTACGTTTCAGGAATTTCTAAATCCATAACTCTCGTTCACCCAATCTCCCAAAATGACAACAAAGAAAACCACTTTATAGCTCTTCTATATAGCATGTGATAAAACCTAGAGGAACTTCAATGCACATGGGGTGCTTGCCATTTTATGATACTGATTTTATATACATATATGTGTATTTGTTTGTTTTCCTCCTTTGGCACTTTAAAACTTATTTTATTCATCAAATACATTTTGGCAGCAAAATCTTCAAAGATCATGCCAGCAAAAACCTGGCCAAATTTAAGATTGAGGTTGCATCAGGCTATATATTAACACACCTGTGAATTGTCCAACACAGCTCCCAGAAGCATAAAATACTCTTTGTCAGGAAAAGTAAGTTATTTTATTATACATTTGGTGTAACTAGCCATAGCCAAAGATTGTGTTGTGATTTCAACACAAACTGAAATCAGCAAGGGATTTTATTTTACTTTTTTCTTGTTTCCATAAACCAACTTAGTTCCTTCCTTACCTGTGGTCTCTTTGTTCATCTGCGGATGTATTAACCCTGTAACTCATATCCACAGGAGATATTCTGCAATACTTCACTCACATAGACACCAGAAATACACCACTGCAGTATCTTCTCTGTAGCAATTATTTTATAAATCACTTATTTAAAAGGGTTTGGACTAGGGAAACCAACTTTCCTGTGGCTATTATATGACTCATGTTTTAGTACATTTACTTTTTGGCAAACAATACAGTTTAAAAGAAGTAAATGGATTCTTTTTAAATAATTGATACTGATTTTGCTTTTTATGTCTCATCTCTAGACTATGCAATTTATTTCTTCTCTCCCAGCATTGAAACAACTTCTAGCACTCACATTTATATATTTTTGTACACAACACCATTTGGTAATCAAGTATTCTAAGAAGCTAGCTTTCTGAAGCATAAAATGGCTACATAAATACTGATCTGTGACCTGTAACATTCAATTTCAAATCTTTTATTCAGAAATAATGTCCTAACAGGTAACTCAAGATTGAATTGTATGCATTCAGAAATATTAGACATGTAAAGTGAATCTAAGAAGGTTCATTCATCCTGCATTTTAAGTGAAAATAATAGCTTAAGTATCTTTTAAAATAAATCTTAATTCCTAAATTTTGTCTTTAGAATTCATTATTATTATTATTATTATTATTATTATTATTATTATTTTGAGATGCGGTCTCACTCTGCCACCCAGGCTGGAGTTCAGTGGTGAGATCTCGGCTTACTTAAACCTCCGCCTCCTGGGCTCAAGCGATCCTCCCACCTCAACCCCTTGAGTAGTGTGTACCACCAAGCCCAGCTAATTTTTTGTATTTTTGGTAGAGATGGGGTTTCACAATGTTGCCCAGGCTGGTCTGAAACTCCTGAGCTGAAGTGATCCGCCCACCTTCGCCTCCCAAAGTGTTGAGATTACAGGTGTGAGCTACTGTGCCCAGCTAATTTATTGTATTTTGGGTAGAGATGGGTTTTTGGCATGTTGCCCAGGCTCGTCTTGAACTCCTGAGCTCAAGTGATCAGCACACCTCGGCCTCCTAAAGTGTTGGAATTATAGGTGTGAGCCACGGTGCCCAGCCAATTCTTATTCTTTTAATTGATACATGATTGTACATGAATGTGGGGTACATGGTGATGTTTCTACATATACAATGGACAGTGGTGTAAACTAAAAATAAAATCCTAAGCTTCAACCAACTGAACAGATTCTCTGAATTATAAATAAGACCTAAGGCCATGCAAGACAAGGGTCAAGTCACAACTGCAGACCATCAGTTTAGCTACGTAGCATCCTTATCTTGTTAAAAATAATTTCAACTTTTATTTTAGATTCACTGTATTAATGTGCTTATAATGTTGGCCCCAGCTGCATCTATGTTGCTGCAAAGGACATGATTTTGTTCTTTTTTATGGCTGTATAGTATTCCATGGCATATATGTACCACATTTTCTTTATCCAATCCACTGCTGATGGGCACGTAGGCTGATTCCATGTCTTCGCTATTTTGCATAGTACTGTGATGAACATACGAGTACATGTGTCTCTTTGGTAGAATAATATATTTTCCTTTGGGTATATAACCAGAAATAGGACTGCTGGGACAAATGGTAGTTCTAGGTTTGTGACAGGTAACTAAATCTTGGGACCCCAAACTCATTAAGCCAAAGGGAAAAGTTAAGCTGGGAACTGGGTCACACAAACCTGCCTCTGCCTTTCGGTTCCTAAATAAGATGGCTACCAGATGAAAAGCTACACTCTTCCTCCATATTTTTCCCACAAGGAAATTCCTACAGAGCTGCAAGATCTTTACCCTAAGGTGTTTCTATTAATATTTCACCATGGCAACGTAAGTTGATAACTTATCATTACAGGTGCAGTCACCCCCACTGCCCAAACACAAATGCATATCTGATTTTTCTCCTGCCCCATTTTTCTGTTATCTTTTGTAAAAAGGCAGATTCCCCACATTTTTCCTCTGCCCCATTTGTTTATGCCATCTTTTGTAAAAAATACAGATTCACTGAGCCAGACAAAGGCAAGAATGACTATTTTTCCCTATCCTCCTCTCACATGAAAATTGTGTACTTCTCAATACCCTACCCTTTCCCCTTTAAATTTGGAGCCCTCAAAATCATCATCAGAGAAAGGCATAGACCTGTCTCCCAGGTGTACATCCTTAACTTTGGCAAATAAAACTCCTAAAATGACTGAGACTTTTCTCATCATTTTTCTTGATTGACAAGTTCTTTGAGAAATCTTCAAACTTCCTTTCACAGCGGCTGAACTAGTTTGCATTCACAGCAACACTGTATAAGTTTTCTTATACAACCTCACCTGCATCTGTTGTTTTTTGACTTTTTAAGAATTGCCATTCTGACTGCTGTGAGATGGTATCTCATTGTGGTTATGATTTGCATTTCACTGATGATTAGTGATGCTGAGTATTTTTCTCATGTTCATTGGCTGCTTGTATGTCTTCTTTTGACAAATATCTGTTCACATCTTTTGCTGACTTTTAATGGGTTTGTTTTTGCTTTTTGCTCGTTGAATTAAGTTCCTTGTAGATTCTGTATATTAGACCTACCTTTCACCATATCCAAAAAAATTAACTCAAGAAGGAGTGAAGACTTAAATGTAAGACCTCACACTATAATAATCTTAGAAGAAAACCTTGGAAACCCCATGCTGGATACTGGCCTTTGGAAAAAAAAAATATGACTAAGTCCTTAAAAGTAATTGCAACAAAACAAAAATTGGCAAGTGGGACCTAATCAAATGAAAGAGCTCCTGCACAGCAAAAGAAACTATCAACAGAGTAAACAGACAACCTTAGAAATATAAGAAAATATTCACAAACTATGTATTCTACAAAGGTCTGATATCTAATATCCAGCATCCTTGTCTAAAACATTTCTTTCTGTTGGCTCCAAGTTTTAGATAGAATCTTACTCCTTTAACCAACTGCAAATTAAAGAATCTCTGAATCCACCTGTAACCTATAAGCTTCCACTTCAAGATGTCCAGCCTTTTGAGGCCAATCCAACATATACGTTCCACATATTGATTTTGGTCTCTGCCTGTAACTCCTGCCTCCCTAAAATGTGTAAAACCAAACTGTAGCCCAACCACCTTGGGACCACTTATTCAAGACTCTTTGGGTTTATGTTTTCCCCAGGCCACAGTCACGCATACTGACTTGGAAGAAGCCTCTTTAAAATGTTTTGCAGTTTGGTTTTTCCATTAACAGTGGTCAGATCAGGATAATTAGCATATCTATTTATGATAATTAGCATATCAAACATTTATCTTTTTTTTGTGTTGGGAACATTCAATATCCTCTCTTCTAGCTATTTGAATATATATAATATATATCTCTAGATTTCAAAAAATAATTTCTTACATTAGAGCAAATAGTAGAAGGTTAAAGAAGAAACCAATAGGCATGCATTCTGAAATTAACAAAATTTTTTCCATGACAACTTATGTAATCTTGCTTGGGCATCTAAAGAAATACAGGTTCAAATAAACTGAACATACAGTCCATACAAGCATATTCAGGGTCAACTTGTCATTAAATCATGAGGCGTATATTCTGTGGTCCTTTGGCCCTGTTGCAAGTACAGAGTGTTCTCATACCATCCCTCTTTACTTTCATAATGCCCAGGATGCTGAGAACACTAGACTTGGGCACATTTATATTTTCTACCACCAAAATAAAGGTTATCTTCCCATCTCCATGAATCCCTGTTTGCTTTAAAGAAATTGATAGCTCAATTTTTAATATAAAGTTTATAAATCAAAATTATTTAACATCTTTCACGTAACATGTAACTAGTTTTGGAGGCTTCCAAAGCCTCAATTGACTCTAAAATTATCGTATCCTGTGAAAATCCCAGGCAGCAGGGTATGGCCAGCAGCAAGACACTCCAAGACAAGGGGTCTTAGGAAGTGCGTCTTTATTGGATGTGTGAGGGAGGTCTTGCATATTTATCACACGTTTTATTTCCGTATGTACTTAGGTCAAGTGCAAACAATTCGCCCACTTCCAGAATATTCCTTCTTATATCTGTAATAGAAACTATGTAACTCAACCACTTACCCAACCCATTGCCTCCTCAGACTGTGGACAAGAATAGGCCTTGGCTAAGGACTAAAGCAAAGTCTTTCAAAAGTAAATGTATCACTGGGTGTTAGGGAGTACGTATTATATGGTCTATGGGTCAAGATCGGGCATAATTTTAAATGCCAGCAATTCACGAATCACACCATTTATAAGGTAGAAGGAAAGAACTGCAAATGAAAGAAACTAGTACTGCTCTGCACAATAAAGTAAAATACAATTTTCATTGGTGTGAGGATTAACTGAGTTAATATAAGCAAAATACACGCAGCCCAGAAGTACTCAGTAAGACAATTGCTATCACAAAAAAAAAAGTTACTGCTAAGTAATTGGAAAAATAAAGGAGCATGTGACTGACACATTCCGAAAGAGAGAAATCAGACTATGTGCACCCTGCATGGTTCTAGAGAAACTGAAAACCAAAGCAAGTCTATAAAGACCCTTTTACTTGTCCACTGTGCTTGAATGGTAAATTCCTAGCAAAGAAAATCTACGGTCCAAAGAAGTATACATCTTCTAATCACTTTTAAAAGATATTGCTGAAGCCTTCTCCAAAGAAATTATACCAATTTTCAGTGCCACTGGAATGAATAAATGTATCTGAAACTCCACACTGTAAATATATTTATAATTACTTTATATATACACTATATGAAGTATAATTATATTGTAATTAAGCTGTTATATATAGCATGTTTTATTTACATTAAATATAACTATTGTTATAATTTTTGCCAATATAATGGGTGCAAAATTACCTTGTTATGACTTGAATTTTTTTTAATTGTATTTGAGGGCGCTCATTTTTTCATCAGCTGCCAGTTCAAGTTTAGAAGAATGATCACAACCTCCCCCTCCCCACTTGATACAAAGATGCCTAGAGAGAGGAAGAGGGTACCTTTGGGGGACCCAGAGTTTGTGACTAGGCAACTATATATTTCCTTGCTGGAAAAGAGAGACCTCTCTTGCTATTTTTATTGTGTTGAAGCCAGAAGAGGTAATTGGGGTGCTGCTCCCTGGCTGGGTGGTTGCTGGACCATAACCTGTACCCTTTGGTAGAAAAGGCCGAGATAACACCTGGCTGACCCTCCACCGCTATAGGTAGCTTCTGGAACTAACCAAGTCAAGCCTATTTTAATGGACATAATAGCAATAACCTAATTAGGTTTAGTTACTAAAAATCATTTTAAAATTATAAAATTAGACTGAAATATCTATCTTGTGGTGAAGAAACTTTGACAAAGCAAATGGACATACTTAATTTTTGGAAAGAAACATTTCTCATTCCTTGAAACTCCAAGGTTTTGCCTATGCATGAGTATATTTGCATATCTATATATGTATAAACATATCTAGATACGTATAGTTTATACGTATCTAGATACGTATAGTTTATACGTATCTAGATACGTATAGTTTATACGTATCTAGATACGTATAGTTTATACGTATCTAGATATGTATAGTTTATACGTATCTAGATATGTATAGTTTATATGTATCTATATATGTATAAACATGTGAAACTATGTGTGTTTATATGCATGTATCAATGATATCCTCAATGAACAGAGCAATACTTTGTTCAATACAGCCCAGTTCCTTCGTTCATTGGACAATCACCTTTATCATCTCATGCAGTTCTATATTTGCTACTCTAACAACATCTATGGCCTCCCTAGAAACATCTAATTGCTACCTCACTATCACAAGTTTCAATCTGAAATCAAAAGCTCAAAAGTTCCTTTGAAGCCTTGCTGGAAGTCAGACAGTACACACTGAATGTATATGTGTTAAAATTCTGAAATAATTTTATACCAATTGGGAAATACTTGCTGTTTGAATTTTCTGTCTTGTCCATCCCACCCACAACAACCCTCCTATGATCCCCAGAACTTTCTCATAATACACCAAACAATGGGTTAATGCCTACTCCCAGAACAACAGCCATTACAATTACCCACAGTATTAAACATTTTAAATATCACCCCTCTTTGATAGATTCTATACAGCAGGATCTAAATCAAGCTTATCCAACCAATGGCCTGTGGGCCACATGTGGCCCAGGATGGCTATGAATGGAACCCAACACAAATTTGTAAACTTTCTTAAAACCTGATGAGACTTTTTTTGTGATTTTTTAAGAAATCTCTTCAGCTATCGTTAGTGTTAGTGTATTTTATGTGTGGCCCAAGACAATTCTTCTTCTTCCAATGTGGCCCACAGAAGCTAAAAGATTGGACACCCCTGACTCTATATTATTAGAAATAAACATTCAAATGAACAAAGATCCCTTCATATTCTAGCTTAAGCTTCAAAACCAAAAGTTATTTGCAATTTTAGAGGTTTATCAAAATCTCTCCTTTAAATAACTATCTAGAGTTAAATAATTTGTGTGTTTTTTTTTTTTTGAAAGGCGTTACCATTCTGAAAGTAGAGTAAACTACTTTCACTGAACTGATCTTTAGCCAGTTTTGGTGTTCATTAAAAAAATTTACAGTGTTATGCATTCAAATATGGTAACTGAGCCTTTAGGTTCCCATGGCAACTTGATCATTTCAGTAGAAAACTTTTCTTTTTTTTTTTTTTTTAACTTATAGGTATGCCTGTTCTGTAACAGTTTCACTTAGCTTATCATTTCAGTTATTTCCAACTGAGATATCCACCTTTGGGAATTCACATATTCTGATACATTCCCAGGTGGCTATTTATAAAAACCCAAGAAACATCATGCTAACATCACTAAGTCCTGAGAAAACTGGTCTTGCATTATGTCATTCTAAGGAGAAACACCATCTTTCTCTCCATATCATGGACTTTTATTTTACATCCCTTGAGAAATTTCATACACTTGGCAGGTAACTCACAGAAGCTTTATTGGTATACCAAAAATACCTAAGTATTGGTGGTCCAAATGCCCCAGTGCCACATATAAATAGACAAACGAGTTTTCTTTGTGATGAGTTTATCACCCAATACTTGGTTCCTAAACTTAGATCCAACTTAATTGGTTACATCAAAGTCATCTGGGGTCCTTGTTAAAACAGATTCCCAGGCTTCTCTCCAATAACTGAATTGGAATATTCAAGAATGGATGCAAGAAATCTGAATTTTTAAGAAGTACTCTGTATGATGTTCATGCCCAGCAAGTCTGGAAAATTCATAACCTATTAATTAATAAATCATTCACAAAACTAGCATGACGGTTTTTAATTAACAACTTAGTTGACTAATTGACAAATGTTACAATCAAATACAAATAGAAAAACCAGAATATTGACCAAAAGGGTTAGCATACAACTGTCATAAATATCTTACTGTCAGCAATGCAACATGCTGATATTTTCTATTATGTTTTATTTCCTTTTTAAAAATGTGTTCATTACAAACCACTTCATTTCATTGCCTATTTAATAAATCTCATCCACAATTTTAAACACAATGACCTAAGGACATTTTTCAAACATGCATGGCTGACCCAGCCTACCTGACTCTGTAGGATCCAGGTGATGCCTTGGCGAATATGTGTGCCTGAAAGATAAACCCAAAACAGTGCTGTCATCAGACCACAGGAGATCAATCTATTGTTGAAATATTAGATAGTGAGAAATCACAACAAAATGAATTTGGCACCATGTTCCAAATAGAGATTTCCCTCTTATAAGGACCAGACTACCAGAATCCATGCAGCAACAAAGTCTCTTTTCTATATAGTGGGGAATAGACACTGACTACTTTTATATTTGGGGGTATCTCAATTCTATGTTTCCCGTATTTCATCTTCTAATTGAATGCAATAAAATCAATTAGATTATAACATCTAAGTAATTTTTTATTCAGTTTTACTTTCTAAAATTATAAGCAGCTTATTGTGATTGGTGCTTAGAGTTTTTTCCAATGTTAGATTCAATCATTAGTAAATAATCTTTTTAATTACTTCCAGAAATTATTAATCACATCTATTCATGAGAACAGGCCTATATCCATTGTGTTTATTATTGAGTTTACAATGCTTAGAATTGTCATTGCTTCTACAAGTAGTCCCTGATTTACAATGGTTCAACTTATGAATTTTTGATCTCAGGATGGTATATAACTGTCACTATTTTGACACAGTATACGGTATTCAATAAATAACATGTGATATTCCACACTTTATTGTAAAAAGGCTTTGTGTTCGATGAGTTTGTCTAACTGTAGGCTAATGTAAGTATTCTGAGCATGTTTAAGGTAGGCTAGGGTATTAGTCCATTTTCACACTGCTATAAAAAACTGTCAGAGACTGGTTAATTTGTAAAATAAAGAGGTTTAATTAACTCACAGTTCAGCATAGCTAGGGAGACCTCAGGAAACTTACAATCATGGTGGAAGGTAAAGATGAAGCAAAGCACCTCCTTCACAAGGTGGAAGGAAGGAGAATAAATGCAGGAGGAACTACCACTTATGAAACCATCAGATCTTGTGATAACTCACTCATCATGAGAACAGCAAAGGGGAAACTTGCCCGCATGATTCAATTGCCTCTGCCTGGTCTCTCCCTTGACATGTGGGGATTATGGGGACTATGGAGATTACAACTCAAGATGAGATTTTGGGTGAGGATACAGCCAAACCATATCAGCTAGGCTAAGCTGTAATGTTTGGTAGGTTATGTATATGAAATGCATTTTCAACTTACAATATTTTTAACTCACTATGGGTTTATCAGGACATAACCCTATCATAAGTCAAGAAGCACCTGTATTAGGCATTAATAAGTATTTGAGTACATTGTACACAGATTTCATTGGTTTAATTCTAAGAAGTTAATCTCCCTTACATCTAAGTTAGTCTCCCTTTCATCTAAGTTCTTAGAGGGGACCATGGCATTTTTCATACATGCAAAACATTAAGGATTTAATTGGATTGACTCTAAATAAATTAGCAAACAGGAAAAAATACTGAAGTCAGTAAGAGAGTCGGGTATAAAACATATGCACATTCCATCTCTTAATTTGTTGCTATATTGGGATAAACATAGACAATGAGATTAAATGATTTTATAGGCACGTTTAGATAAAAATTCACAACAACATTCAGAAACATTTCCTTTCCAACATATGTAATAGCAAATAAAGCAAAACAAAACAAGCAAATGATAAGGAAGGAGTAACCTAAATGTTCAATAATAGAAGATAGGTTATGTAAACTATGGTAAATTCTACTCAATGTAACTTTATGTAGTTAATATTTGTCAAGGATTTGACAAAATTAAAAGGTATGATGTAAAATTTAAAACATATTATTTTACAACTATGCTAAATAAAGCATCTACTTAAGGAAGAAAAACATGAAAATAATGGTTATGCTGGGATGAATTGAGAGACGACATATTTCTAAAATTATTTGCAAACCATTAGAAAATATTTGTTAATTACCATGTCAGCCTCCATTCCCCATTCCTACAGGACCTTGGACTTTTAAGCCAGGTGGCTAAGGTTGAATTGACCTTCTCCCAGTTCCAGGAAGAGGTCTTGCTTAACTTGTCTACAGCATATTCCGTCCCTCTAGCCAGAGTTATTGGTTCAGGAATAAACATACTCACTCACAATTATATCATGAGGGTTCGTTTTTATAATCTTGTGCTTGGTACCAATTGTCATAACCTACTTTTTCCTGAAAGCATACCCTGAAGCAAGAATTAAAGTGTTAACATTTTATTTGTGAGGTGCAAGCCCTTGGCAGGAAAAGAAGAGAAAAAAAAGGAAAGAAAGCATAAGAAAATCAACGTGATTACCACACTACCACCTCACAAAACGTAAGATGCACAGCAGGTCACTCAGCAGGCCAGAGGAATAAGGACTATGCCAAGAAGGACTTACTCTTGGCAACACTTCAAGAGATATGACTCTTGTTGACTATCGTGTCACTGCAGCAACTCATAAAGCAGTGGCAAGTACAGTCATGCATTCCACTCTGCATCTTGTCTTGTTTTAGTTCCCCTTCCCCCTATCCATACCCCAGCTGTTCTGGAATTCTGCCCTCCCCCCAAAATATTAACATATTAATATTTGCCTCACCTTTTCCTCTCAAAAGGATCAGCCTAAGACAGATAGTTTTAAAGATTTTTTTCCCAATTTACCTTCTTCCCTCATTTCCTATGTTGATTGGATGGGGACAGGGAGAGAAGCTGAGTTTCGATCAGCACTAAGATTCCTATGTTTTTATTTTTTCTTGTCTGAGACATTTTGAAATTTATTGCATTGATAGTAAACATTGCTAGCCCTTGCTTGTCTATGGTTCATTGTTTCCTGTTTTATGTTATTATTGGTTTTTGTGCCTATTGGTTCAGAAAGAGTGAGACTATGATCTGGCATGACTCTGCCAATTTTACCCCGAAGTGCCATCTTATAAATTTTTAAGCAGAGGATGAAATACTTAGCTTAAGTCTGCAGCGTATTCTGTCCTCATAGCTGGAATTATTGGTTCAGGAATACACCCACTCAAAACTGATCTCGATGGATTATTTTTGGCCAGCATACAGGGACAGGATACACTAGACTATGCATAATCAGACAGCCCACTTTTCTGTCAGACTTCCTCTTGTTAATTACATGAACTCCCAATGTTTTGAGAATATTAATTTTTAGTTTTATGGCAAACGTGTACCACTGTATTCATTGAACTTACTTATTTTATGACATTCAAAATTTTTCCAATCTTATGCAGTTAGATCTACTAATTTTTATAGGAATTTTTATCATTGCTTTTTACTTTTTTCATATTTCAGGGTAAGTGTAATAGGCAGAACTCTGGCCCTCATGACCTTTACTGTTTGGTATTATACCTGTAGGTATGTTATGTTGGTAAAAGAAATTTTGCAGATGTAATTAAGGTTACTAATCAGTTAACCTTAAAATGAAGAGATTATTTTGGATTATCTAGTTAGCCCCAATATAATTACATGAGCCCTAAAAAGCAGGGACATGTGGCAAAAAAAGGAAGCCAATGAGATTTGAAGCATGAAAAGGACTTGACTCACTGTCGATGCCTTGAAGATGGAAATGGCAATGTGAAAAGCATGAGAAGAAAGTAAATTCTGACAACATCCTGAATGAGCTTTCAAACAGATTCTTTCCCAGAGCCTCCAGTAATGAACACAGTTCTGCCAACACCTTGATTTGGGCCTCATAAGACCACGTGCAGAGAAAACAGCCAAGCACACTGTGCCTGGACTTCTGATCCATGGAAACTATGAGCTAATAAGTGGCTATTATTTTAAGCCACTGTTTGTAGTAATTTGTTACAGTCACAACAGAAAACTCATACGATGAGTCAAGTTTATATATAAGCTAGGAAAATGGAGAGGCTATAAATCAAAATACAAAAGCCAGGAAAAACACCAATATCCTGAGTCTTTCTTGTAGAATAATACTCTTCCCTTCAATTTAAAAGAAAATTTGATGAAATTTTATACTAAATGATAAAAACTTACTGGCAGATTCTAGTAGGAAAGCCACACAGAGGTCAATGCAACATTGTTCTTTACCTGAGAATGTTTTCCCTCAACATCAGATAAAAATCAAGCAAGTTTGGAGAATGGAAGAGTATTGTTTGAATCTTTTTTTCTGTGACTGGTTGCAGCTAAGCAACGAGCCATAAGAGAGAATAATTTTTTGATTATACAGAAGTCATTTGTTTTAGGTTTAGATTACATGATTGCTCCCACAACTTGCCCAGTCTTTATCAGGAGAATGGTGAGTTTCCATGGCAATGGGAAACATGGCACAAAATTGCAAATGAACGCATGCTTCCACCATAAAAAATGTTCCTGGAAACAACTAAGATTACACTGGCAATTACTATAAAAAAGGAAAGTATATCTCTTTTGGATGTGTTTGTGATTAATAACTATTTTCTACTATATTATAGTTTTATAGAACACCTTACAGACAAATATATAATTAATTATGATGGTTTTTGTATCTCCTGGAAGGCACAACAAAAATCCAGTTAAAAACCTATACCCACCAAAAAATATTCCACAACAGGTGTTGTGAATCTTTCAGGACATTATAAATTATAATTAAGTTCTCTACATTTAATAGACTGTATTTAATAGCCTTAATTATTGGGCTAAGCACCTTCAATTATTTTGTTCCATTTCAAATTTCTTAGTTCAGAAGTGAAAAAGCTATCTTTTTTACACTCTCCCATAACTTTTCTTGAAAGGGGAAAATTATTTCCTGATTTGAGAATTTCTCTCATTCAGTGCTTAATAAACTGAGGGGGAAAAGTTAATATTCTAATGATATCAAATTATTTAATTGGCATAATTATAAAATATACTTCCACATTTAACTATTCTCTCATCTAACATAGCAGGTTACCTATTTGAAGTAGAATTATTTCTAATGAAAATGTAAGCGGGTTGGCCTCATATTGACTAGCAGTTACTGCCACAATGAATAATTTCTCTTCCTTATTAATTCATATAATCATTAAAAGGGTGAACTTCCTTTTTTGTGAAGAATTTGCCTCTGAGGAGCTGAAAGCTCTGTGAAGATATAAATGTTACTGAATTTCAGATCAGCAGCCTGGGCAGGTGGGAAGGTTTAGTTAACTCCATTTTAACTGACAGTAAACCAAGACTAAATAGTTGAGGATACATGGGGAAATAGGGGGACAGAGCTTCTACTATCAGAACATTTCAAACAAAAAGCCTAATTTTACCTTAAGGTATCAGGTAATTGACAGAAAATAGGACCCAACCCTACACTATGTTTTCCAGCTGGTCCCATAGACTAAATTCCCTTGATAATTGCTAATCCATTTCCTGAGTGCCTCACCCTGAAATCACTTCCTCCTCTGGGATCTTAGAAAGCTTTCCACCTGAACCATTCATTCAGCAGGTGCTGCTTTCTTGTGCCATTTACATTTTATGTGGCCATGTCTTTTCAGATCTACTGGATTGTAAATAGAAATAAAGGGAACATGGGGAGGTAACCGGTATTTTTTGAGTGGCTAGCATGTTGCAGGAACTTTTAATATGTGAGAAAACAGATTTCCTCAGTGTGTCTAATCATAGAAAGTCAGAGCCAAGAGGCCTGATCACAGATGCCTGCTTTCTCCACAACTCTTAAGTCCATGTACCTGGAAATTGTAATATTTGTTAACATGCTCACAAAGGGAAGGGTTTACACTACTATGCAATTATTTCTCTTTTGTGCTTAGAGAAATAATAGCCAGCATTTATTGAGCATTTCCTGTGGGCAGGCACTGTTCTGAAGTATTTTATGTGATTTGTTTTCTTTCATTCCCACAACAAACATATAAGTAGGGCCTATCTTTGTTCCCATTTTACAATAGAAGAATCTGAGGTGCAGCGAGCTTAGATAACTTTTCCAAGGATACCTGGCCGGTAAGTGATTAGCCAAAAGTTAAACCTGATCAGTTTGGGTCTAGAACCCTTGCATCCAACTCACCATGGGTCCCAACATCAGTCCTTAGTAGAGAAAGGTTCTGGGATAAGGAGAAATTGAGTTTCTCAGACCTGTAAAGACCAGGTGGCTTGCACTGTGTCACCAGCAGCTCCTGGCCATCCCCTCCTCTGCCACCCTACTGAGGTCCCCCACTCTCAGGAACTTGGAATTAAGAGAAGCTCTCTGACAATCTGACATAAGCTTCTGCTTTGTACACTTCACGTCACAAAAGATTTTGCCTCCCTTGCCTAATTAAAATGTAGTCTACAGTGTGTATGCTTTCTTCTTGCCAACACTCAGCTTGCCAGAAATGCTAAAACTGTCTAATATTATGTGGTTGTCAGGCTCAAAAATGGCCCAAATTATAGCTGCCTCCTGGTTCTCACAGGTTTGTGTAATCCCTGTCCTCTGAGTGTGGGCTGGACTTTGTGACTCACTTCTAATGAACAGAATACAGCAGAAGTGGTAGAATCTCAGAAAATACCACAAAATGAGCAAATCATGAGAAAAAAATGCAGGGAGGAACAAAGAAACTCACAGTGACTCAATTATTATATATTAATAGTATTAAAATAACCATGATTTATATACAGAAGAAAATAGATGAAAGGATGGAAATTGCACCAGAGAATCGGGATACATTCCAAAAAAAAATGGAAATTGTAGAAGTAAAAAAACAAAATAAAAGAAATTAAGATATTTCAATAGATTAATTTAACAGTAGACTAGACAGAGAAGAAAAGCCTCAAAAATAGGTCAGATTTGAAGCAGAGTTAAAACAATGAACTGCAGAAAATGCAAAGAGAAATATGAGACATAATGAAAAAGTCTAACATAAACAAAAACAGAGTTACAAAAAGAGCAAAGAGAGAATAGAGAATTGGAAATATTTTAAGAGATGCTGGTAATGATGAGGCTGGCCATGAAATATTGAGACCAAAACAAGACAAGGATGTCATCCATCACCAAATTCATTCAGCATTATATCAGAGAACATAGTCCCTGCAATAAGAAAATGGCAACAACAACAACAGAACAGGAAGAAAGGGAGGGAAGAAGATAGGAAGATAGGGAGGAAAAAGGAAAGAATAAATAAAATGTGAAGATTTGGAAGGAAACAAATAAAATTCTCATCAATTGCAGATGAGATGACTGTATATGAGCAAATCCAAATATTCTACAGTTACTAGAATTAATACACTTTATCAACATCTCTAAATAAAAAATCAATTAATTAAAGTAATTATATTCCTATATACTAGCAGCAAGCACTTTAAAGGTGACATTTAAACTTAATTCTATTTACAAGAGCTATACAAAAATTCTTATATTTCTAGGAATATCTAAGTAAAGATGTTCAAGATATCTACTCAGAAAGCTACAAACAGTACCAAAATAAATTTTTTAAAACCAAAATAAATTAATATGCCATATTTATGGATCATAAGATTTAATATTGTAAAAATGTCAATTTTCTGCAAATTAACCTAAAGATAGACTGAAATACAAATCAATATAGTAACAATCAATACAGTAACAAGGTCTCGGCATATAGGTATGTATGAGTGTATGTTTTAGTACACGTGGTAATTGATGAGCTGACTCTAAAATGTGTAAAAATACTAAGGGCCAAGAAGATCTAAAACTATATTGAAAGAAGACAAAAAAGTAATAATAACACTACCACCATACATTAATGCTTATTTTAAACTTACAGAAATTAGAATAGTATACATTGTCTCAAGTATAAACAGATCAACACAACAGAGAGACAAAAACAGACCTACTCATACATACATACCTCATTTATGACAAAGATGCCACTATAATAGAAACAGAAAAATGATCTTTTCATTAAAGGTGTTTGATCAAAGGAATATATATATATAGGAAAAAATTTATTCCTATCTCATCCCATATACACAAACACAATTTTAGATGAATAAGATAAAATCAAAGATTTTATAAAAGAAAGCATAAGGAAGTACCTTTATGACCTTTAGGTAAGAAGAAGTTACATGTATAAGACATTTTTAAAAACACCATAATGAGAAAAAATAGAAAATTAGACTTCCTTAACCTTAAGAATTTGGCTCATCAAAAGGCACCGTGGGAGAGTAAAAAAGCAGACCACAGAGTAGAAAATGATAGAGACTTGGAATGCATGTATCTTATAAATAATGCTGCTACAGACATATCTCCAACATATGTGTGGAGATCTAACAGATTAATAAGGTAAAGTTAGACAATCTCATTAAAACTGTATCAAAACTTGAATAGGACTACACAAAAAAAGGATATCCAAATAGTCAATTAAAATATTAAAATAGTCTCAATATCATTAGTCATCAGGGGAATGCTAACTAAAACTATAATGAGATTCCATAATGCACCCACTAGAAAAGCTAAAAATAAAATGTGAAAGAAAAACTAGTAATATCCAATGATGAGTTAGTTGTAAACCAAATGGAGGGAGCACACTTTTGGTGGGAAATAGTTCGCAGTGTCTGCTAAAGTTGAAGATTACAACTCTAGGAAACAGCGATTCCCCTCCTAGGTATATACTCATCAGATATGAATTATATATATTCACTCCATGTATATTCATATATACATATATTGCATCAAAACTGTCCTTAGCAGCATTATTTGTGATAGTCAAAACTGGAAACAACACCAATGTCCATCAGCAGAAGTGAAAAGAATTGCAGTGGCTTGCCCAATAGGATGCCAGACAGTAGTGGAAAAAATCAACCACTGCTACATGCAACAAAGTGGATGCATTTCAAGAGACAGAAAAATAAGGCAGGCACAAAAGAATACACAAAATATGATTCCATTTATATGATATACAAAACAAGGCTAAACTATTCTAATGCAATAAAAGGATAGTGGTTATTTGAGAGGTCTGAGGACCAGGTAACACAAGAAGGCTTCTGAAGGGCTAGTAATGTTTCCTGCTTCAATCTGGAGAAAGATAAATTCTCTTAGTAAAAATTAATCAAGTGGCACTTTTAAATCTGTGCATTTTATTCTGTATGTGCTATATCCAATAACAATGTTTACCAAACAACTTCAGCCTCCACTTTTGTTCTTCCACTGGGCCATGTTGCCTCTGAGGTCCATGAAATGAAAACTCAAAAAATTTCTATTAAACTGCTTCTCTGCATGCCTAATATCCACCTACTGTCTCCTGCCTATCGAACCTTCTCAGACAGTACCCTTGCTTTCCTATAATTGTCTTCCAGTCTTGCCATCTGCTCCCATACCCAATTCCTGATGCTGCCTCTCATATTCTTGTTATAAACACAACCTTGGACTAAACAGGGGAACTGTCAAACAAACACTGATTCTTAAGATGATATAAAAACGCATGAGATTTCCCCCAGTCCTCCCAGTAGAATCACAGCCATAGTCTCCAAGGGGAAAGTTCACTTCGAAGTGCTCCCAAGCCAATGCAAATATTACTTTAGCTAGAAGAACACACTTACACAGCACTGAGAACAGCACGGGTAATTTACAAATACTTATTGGCTAAACCAGTGCATTTGTGGGCTTCATAAAATTCTCTGAATTTTTTTTTTTCCATCTTGTATCTCTCATCCTAGGGAACTTTCCACTCCAGTTTATTCAGGCTGCAATATTAACTGGGGACTTTACCACAGGGGGCAAAATGTAGTAATTATGCCTGTATTCCTGTTAGGAGAAATAGAAATCACTGCATTTTACATTTAGTTGGCTTAGTTTGCTTCAAATTTGCCTCTATATTTAAAACCAGGCCTGTTTCTAATGCAACTGGGAGAAAGGGAGGTGAAAGGAAGGAGAAGTTAACGGGAACACAATATTACTCAACTAAATTAGAACTCTGTGGAAAAGTACTGCTGATTAGAGATGGTAAAGTCATTCTGGGTGAACTGATCAATTTAACCCAGAGAACTGTGTGCCTGGGCACTAATTTACTCTGATAAAATGTTACTAATAAAATGATGGATCTCAAATCTAATTCACTGAAGCCTGGCATATCATAGAGAGACCCTCAGTCAGTGAAACTGCAGATCCCCTACTGTTTCATTATGTCTTTGGAATCCAAAGGCTCCATTGAAGCAAAGCCTATAATGGAATTATCATAGCTTGCTGCCTCTGAATTTCCCATTTATGCCTCTGTCAGTGTCATATCAACACACTAATTACCTGCACTCTCCATTTCATTTAATAATAATCCCAAACAAAGAGGCCAATACTAAAAGAAGGAAGTGGGGACGAGAGGAAGAGAAAGGGCTGGACAGACGTAGATTGCTATGTGCAATAACAAATAAGGATTTAATGAAACTGGACTGCATGCCCAGAGAAATGGCAAAGAAGCCAGCTGTTCACAAAAGCAAATAAACGCATTTCTAAAATGAGTGCTCATATGAATTTACACAAAATTGGACTTCATTTCTATTAATTGTAACCATTTGTAATGGCTACAAAGACCACCTCAAGGGAAAAAGGACAACAGTTCTTTTTGTCCATGCATCCCACATTTATCTCCTGTGGGGGTTCAAGTCTGGGATGGGAGTACTGCCTGCTGCCTCCCTATCTAGAGTCAGCTCTGTGTAGAGTAAGCTGAGTTTAAAGCACTATGAAAAACTGTTTGCATCCCCCTTAGAAAATCCATACCACATGTGTCATCAAGTCTAGTTTGCTAGTTTCTAGTTCTTATTTTCATTTTCCCATGTGCTGAAGACCAGTTCTGGGACACAGCCTGCTTAATTGCCTTTCACCATATTCTTGCTGGTTACCATTCTCAGAGATGAAACATCTTCCTGTTTCTATTATATCTAAGTAGGCTTTGCACTCACCCAAGCTCCCTTATATCCCTGGGCTCAGGTATAAATTTGCCACTTATTTAAAATGGGAATTTCTCCACATTCTTTCTTCTACTACAGATTTGAACCTCCATTCCCAAATGCTTCCCTGGTTTCAGGCCTTTTGTCTCATGCACGGATTTGTTCCCTAGCAAGTCTCTTCTAAATACTGTTTTGGTGGGTAGACTTTTAGGTTCTCATCTTTACTTTCTGCCTAGGTTACTATCACACATGTAGTTACCTTCTTTGTCTCACTGAACTTTATAGACAAGCCTTGCCCTACTCCATACAAATTCCTGAGGGAGTGCAACCCAGCCTGGGGCCAGAGCTTCAGCCTCTCATTTGCTTGAAGAGCAGCTTCATCCCCTGTATTTCCATGAAATAGCCTTTTTGTTACATGACCCAAACACAATGAATACAAGAAACATGCCATCTGAAGTGCCTGATTCTTGCCTGTTGTGAACTAAATGTTTATGTCCTGCCAAAATTCACATGCTGAAGCCCAATCAAGGTGGGGTCTTTGAAAGGTAATTAGAGTTAGTACAGGTCCTGAGGATAGAGTTCTTAGGATGAAATTAGTGATCTTATAAGAAAAGAAAGATCTCACTCTGCCTGTCTCACTCTCGCTCTCTCTCTCTCTCTCTCCATGTACACCCCAGGGAAAAGCCATAATAGGACACAGTGAGAAGGTAGCCATCTGTATGCCAGGAAGAAAGCCCTCATCAGGAAAAGAATAAGCAAGCATCTTGGTCATGGAGTTTCCAACCCCTCGAACTATGGAAAAAATAATTTTCTCTCTAAGCTATCCAGTCTGTTGTATTTTGTTGTAGCAGCCCAAGCTGACTAGTACACTGCCTATCTTAGTCCCTTTGGTGCTGTTATCACAGAATACGTGGGACTGGGTCATTTATAAAGAACATAAATTTATTTCTCACAGTTCTGTAGTCTGGGAAATCTAAGATCAAGGGACTGGCATCTGATGAGGCCTTCTTGCTGTGTCCTCACATGGCAGAAGGTGGAAGGGCAAACCCACTCCTCCAAGCCATCTTTACAGTGGCATCAATGCATTCATAGAGGCAGAGCCCTCATGACTTAAACACATCCTATTAGACATCACCTCTTAATACTCTTACAGTGGACATTCAATTTCAAATGGGCTCTGGAGGAGACATTCAAAACATAGCACTGTACCACCTCTTCAGATATTTCATGGAGTCTTCCGTGTTGCCTTGCTCTGCTTTCTTAGCCCTAATATTGCCTGGGGAAGTTTGGGAGGCTCTTTCTTGCTGCTCTCATCAGAGTGTGTTGCATGACTGGTGTGGTGTTGTGTTGTCTATGGACTTCTAGAAGAGCTCTGAAGAGTCTTGAGGCATCACAATTGCACTTTTGCTTGGAATCCTGTGATAATTTGTGGTGTGATCTGATTGACTTAAGTCAAGGAAGTGGCCAAAAGGAAAAGTAAAGCACCTGAAAACTCTCGGTATGAGAATAGATTGTTTTGCCCTCTAACCTCAGTCTGTGATGAATAGCCAAGGAGTGAAATGCTAATAAAGTCACACCAAAAATGGCCAATTCTCTATCTTATCTGCTAACTAGGCAGATTTGAATGCTTAGGTATGTTAGAGTAGGTAGCTAGGCAGACATGAGCAGGGCAAGAAAGCCACCCTCCCACCTAGGAAGGTCAGGGGACCATCATGTAATGGTGAGATGCTTGTTACACTGTCTCTCTAAAATAATAATTGGTTGCAGTCAGTGCCAGAGAAAGGCAATTTTCTAATAGATAGAAAACACCTGAAGCTGGTAGTCCGCAGCTTCCTGATAAGATCTCAAGAGTTGGGCAAGTGGGCCCAAACATACGCACTAACAGGCAAAACGGTGGAGTTTAACTGGTAAGAGGAAAATGCCTCAAATGAGGAACACTTGACTGGTAAGAGGAAAATGCCTCAAATGAGCACACACACAACCTCAGTAAAGGCAGCGCACATGCAGCCCCTCCCAAGTGCTGGCAGGCCACTGCACATGCGGACAGCCCACCCCAAGGGAAGAATCAGGGAAGAAGAAACGCAAACCTCAGAATCATGCCAATGTATAAAACCCCAGGTCAACGGCTGAACACTGCACTCAGATCTTTCAAGATGCCTGCTTGGCCCTCTTCCAAGTGCACTTTACTTCCTTTCGTTCCTTCTCTAAAACTTTTAAATAAACTTTCACTGCTGCTCTAAAACTTGCCCTAGTCTCTCGCTCTGCACTATGCTCTTTAGCCAAATTCTTTCCACTGACGAGGCAAGAATTGAGTTTGCTGCAGACCTGTTGCATTCACTGCCGCTAACAGGTACAGGCTTTCTATTCTGCTTTTCATCAACTCCTCCACCACAACTATACATCTTCCTCCTAGTAAGTTAATGTGTGTTCAGTAATGGGAAACTAACAGATACAGTAATAGAAACTAATAGCCTCTAATGTCAAATGTCTATTTTAAGGCTATAAATCCCTCAAGAAGCCAAATGCTTATTTAACTCACTGGCAAACATTTTCCTAATTTTAGATACATGAGCAATGGGATTTTGTAACTGATTTCTATACCTACCAGTACTAAAAAAGTGTTGGCTAAAATCAGATATTCCTAAGAAAGACTTTTAAAAGTTTTGATGTCTAACATTTATCTAAAATCAAAACCTTTTTATATTTGCTCACGCTGCACAGTTTTATTTTTATATTATAATGGCCACAATTTTTAAGAATCTATTATGTTCTTATAGCATGGATTAAATCTCTCCATATGTTATTTAATGTTAATTACTCCATAAGTTGAATTTAACTTATCCTCATTGTATAGATAAGGTGGCTAAGACTTGGGAGAATTTAAGTTAACTAGCATGCCATCAGAAAGAACTGCTAAGCAACACAGAGAATAAGCCTAGACCTCACTGACTTCCAAATCCATGTTATTTCTTTTAAGCCAGTTTCAAGCCTAAGTGTATGCCAAAGAGTCTTCTTCAGTTTATTTTTCATTCACATTCCCAGGGCATGCTCCTAGAGATTCTGACTCATTGAGTGACAGTCTATTCCTGCTGCTATATCAAAATAGCTTAAACTAGACAATTTGTAAACAAAAGAAATTTATTTCTCACAGTCCTAAAAGCTGGGAAGCCTAAGATTAAGGCATCAGCCGATTCAGAATCTGGTAAGGGTTCTCTCTGCTTCCAAGATGGTGCCTTCCTGCCACATCGTCACATAGAAGCAGGACAGAAATGTAGCAAATGCTGTGATCTCATAGGTTAAGAGAGATGGAAGGACCAGGCAGCTCTCTGAAGCCTCTTTTGTAAGGGCATTAATCCCATAACTAGGTCACAGCCCTTGTGACTTTATCGCTTTCCAAAAGGCCCCACCTCTTACTACCACCGCAATGGGGATTAAGTTTTAACATGAATTTTGGAAGGAAACATTCAAACAATAGCAGTAGGCTATTCATTTGTTTAATGTCCAACTAATTCTAACGTAATTTAGTAGAGAATCACACCCTGATACATTCACTGAATGCCCTTAACTCTTTTCCCTTATCACATATCCAACCAACTTAACATGTTTTCTCTCAAATGTATTTTGTTGTTTCTATTCCTACTAAAACTATTCAAGTTCCTCCCTATGACCTTAATCTTTGACTAATGAAATACCCTGTTAACTGGTTCCTTTACCTCTCAGCTATCACTAATTCCACTCATCCTGCTCTTGGCAATCACTGGATTAATTTGCTCACAGAGTAGCTCTGATCTTTTCCTTCCCTGTCGCTAAAATATTTCGATAGCTGTTAAAAAGAATTATGCAATGATACTTGTCAAAGCATGATCAGGGAGATATTTTTCAGGACCATCATCATAGGTATAGGAACCACTGAAAATGGGATTTTGCTGGGGCGTGGGTGGGGGAGGGTAGGCAGACATTGGGCTCAATTCTGGATACAGCATGGGCAAGTGAGAATTTACAGCCAAGGAATGTGGGCGCTGGGGGAGCAGAAGATGTAACATTGCTCCAAGGAAACATCAGGGCAAGGGGATTCTGGCTAAACTGATCTAGCAGGATTCTTGCTAAAGACAGGCCAGGGTGATCAATCATCACCTAGGGGACAGCAGAGGATGACGAACCTGGTCAGGTATCAAGGGTGATCAGATATAAAGGCCGGGGAGTTCTTGGTAAACTGACTTAACAGTGTTCTTTGCTAAAACTGGGTTTTACAAGGAAGTGCAGAAATGGGCCTAGGAGAAAGTTCAGAAGCCTAAATTTTGGTGACACAGAGAATCTTTGTCATAGCCTACAAGCTCAGTTCCATTTAAGGCTTTGTATGTTCTGATCCAAGCCTTCTGATATTGTCCCAGATGAGCTGTCTCTCCCGCTTAGCCTTTTTTCTAATGTCTAGTGATTTCCTCACTCATGTGACTGTATCATCTTACAGTTACTTCAAAGTCCACCTCCTTCCAGCCTCTTCCACGGACAATTCATTTGCATACCTCTACTGTATGCCTTCCTCAAAGATCATTCTCTGCTTCAAAAATCTTCAACATCTCAAATTGCCCTTAGAATAAAGTATAAATTTCCTAAGCTGATAATTAAGATCCTTTGCAATCTGTCTCCCATTTATATTCCCAACCTCATCTCCCACTAAAACTTTATAATTAGTCTTTGCTCACTGCCACCCAAACACATTTCAAAATACCCTACTTTTGTTCTCATATTTTATTTTCTTCTGTGGAACATTAGACTCCCTTTTTGTCTGCCTACCCAAAGCCTCTTGTGTATAAGAGGGTATAAGCCCGTCCCTGAACTATAACTTGTATTATAAGTTTTACTTATTTATGAAACATTCCCAGACCACAGTAGCCTCCTCTGAACTCACAGTATTTACTGTCTTTGAATATTAAATACACATGGCCTTACCATATCTCTTGTAGTGCTCTTTATATTGCTATTTAATCTTCCAGGTTAAAAAATATCCTTTGTCTCAATTATCTGGGAATCCTAGGGAATGAAATCTTTTGGTTCAGATAATATAAATAACCTCAAGTCACTGCTAATGGAAACTGGCATAAATATATTATCTACATTTTAGTTGAAAGTTGAATTTATCACATGTTAGTCATCAGGCAAGTATTATCTATTCAGATTCATTTCTGTAACATAATATAGACCTAGTCACTCCCTTTTCATTCCTGTATAATTATCTCCTTATTTGTGATCTTCTCATTAGAATATTAGATGTTAATTTCTATACACAGGAAGTACAGTAGGAGACAATGTCTCTGCATTTAAAGAGATAATAAGTACCTTGTCTCAGAATGTATGGCTTTGTTGAATTTCTGTCATGTCTCTTTGAACTTACCTTCAATATCACTTTCTACTTATGTAATTGCCTTTTATAACCAAGGAACAAAGTCATGTCTAACACAAATGTAAATTTCAAACAATATAACACTTATTTCCAACCCAGACTGCAGTAGGATGTTCTAAAAGTCGAAGTTGTGCTCCCAGTAATAATTATTTCTCTATAGCAAGGTCAGTGGTGAGACTAAGGCTTTTTGGGATTCTCTAGAGAAGACTAAGCAAGTGTAATTCTAATAAGAGATCCAATGACTCCTGTGATGTTAAACTTAATTTGATCATTGAGACATCATAGAACTCATAAAATCTAATTAATTATGAGAAAATTGATTTTTTATCACTAACAATATGATTCAATGTCTTGGGCCAACTAAGGCATATAATCTATGGAAGCATGCTCACCAACTGTACTGTGGCCCTCACACAATGTTCTAAATTGTAACTTATACCAAAGGCCCAAAGAAAATTTGTTTTCCATCTTTGCCATGATCACATTTAAGGTATTTGCACAATATCTCAGCAACTAAATGGGCTTTGATATTTATAACTAACCAAATCTTTTACACATTGCTTTCTCAGTAAAAATTTACCTATATATTGAGATGATCTCTTTAATTTTCTCTTCCTAAACCATCTAACTATGGTAATTAAACCTCTTAAATCACACCAGGGCTGGATGTAGTGACTTATATTTGTGATCCCAGCACTTTCGGAGGCCAGGGTGGGAGGACTGCTTGAGCCCAGGAGTTCAAGACCAGCCTGGGCAACATAGTGAGACCCCATCTTTACCCCCACCAAAAAAACAAAAATTAGCCAGGTGTGGTGGCATGTGCCCATATTCCTAGCTCCTCCAGAGGCTGAGGCTGGAGGATCACTTCTTGTGCCCAAGAGTTTGAGGCAGTATGACCCTGTTTCAAAAAAAAAGAATGACCACAAAAAAATCTCATCTGTATATTAATTCCACACCAATCTCTAGGACTAAGCCTCTCCCTAGTACAGATTTTTTTTTAACTTTAGAAATTTTCTGTTTCAGCATTAGGAGACAATAGTTGTTTTACCTTTCTGATATGGATAAATTACACTTTCTATCTGTCCATGTTCTTTTCCTGTTTTTCCAGATTCTTGGTGACTAGCCTTTGACCACTACTTGTCCTGACATCTTCTCTTTGGACATTCCTGATACCTCCTCTGGCCATTTGGAACTGAACAAAGTGGCTGTTATCTAGATTTCTGCCATTCACCTTCCCATATTCACTATATTATTTAGCAATGTTAGCTACTATAACAAAACAAAACATGTAACAATCAAACCACGGCAGAATTTTATTTGTCATTCATTTAAGTTCCAAGGTAGCTGTTCCTAATCAGTGTGTAGCACTTCTCCAGAGATTAGGGGACCAGGCTCCTTTTATTCTGTGAATCTACTGCTTCAACAGATACCTTCCAAGACAAAGCAGACAGTGGAAAAAGCCCACCTGCTTCTAAAGCTTCTTGGCATGTGAGTGACACTTATCACTCCTGGTCATATTCTCAGCCACTAAATGGGCTTTGATAATTTCTAACTAATAAAATCTTTTACATATTGCTTTCCCAGTAAACATTTAATTATATATTGAGATGATCTGATTTCCCCTCCTAAACCATCTAACTGTGGTACCAAACTTCTTAAAATTCACCATGGTCAGGCACAGTGGCTTATGTCTATAATTCCAGCCCTTTGGGAGGCCAAAGTAGGAGGATCACATGAGCCCAGGAGTTCAAGACCAACCTGGGTAACATAGCGAGACACCATCTCTACCTACAACAACAACAAAAAAGCCCACCTACTTCTAAAGTTTCTTGGCATGGAAGTGACACTTATCACTTATGGTCATATTCATTGCTGAGAACTAGTCACATGGCCATATCTAGGTGCAAGGAAGCTGGGAAGTATGGTCTTTGGCAGGGCAGCTGTTGCTCTGCAACAATTCTACACGGAGAAAGGGAAGGCCCTAATTTTAGAAAATCTTTAGCCATTTCAGTTCCATCCCATTTATTCTTTTCTTTTGGATTGATCTACTGAACTTACGTCTGTTTTCCAAACTTCGTAAATTTGTTTTTCCATCCAAAAATGGCTGAATATGAACTTTTTTTTTTTTTTTTTTTTTGATACCGAGTCTCGCTGCGTCGCCCAGGCCGGAGTGCAGTGGCACGAGCTCGGCTCACTGCAAGCTCCGCGTCCCGGGTTCACGCCATTCTCCTGCGTCAGCCTCCCAAGCAGCTGGGACTACAGGTGCCTACCACCACGCCCGGCTAATTTTTTGTATTTTTAGTAGAGACGGGGTTTCACCGTGTTAGCCAGGATGGTCTCAATCTCCTGATCTCGTGATCCGCCTGCCTTGGCCCCCGAAAGTGCTGGGATTACAGGGGTGAGCCACCGTGCCCAGCCATGAACCTCTTTTAAGCACCCTTTTCCCAGACTCTACCTATCAATTGTTCTACAACTATCAGTTGTCCTAAATGTCCAGCCTTGCCTGTCATTCCATGGTCTGGTGTATCCCACTGTTTACCAAGCTGTTTAATTGAATGTATTTTATATGTTATATGTCATAGTTTAAGGAATGTGCTCACTAAGAATCATAAGAAAAATCATGCCCATAAAGCACTAAGAAAATAATTGCATGATATATGTACATTGGTAAATTTAATCTCATTAAAGCCAGAGAAATGTAGTAGAAAGTAGAACTAGAATGTAAACTTTCCAGTAACCTAAGCAGAAAAGCAGTACCAAGAAAAAGTAAATAGCAAAATAAAGGCAAGTGCACAAATTATTGAATTATCTAAACAGTGACGAGAAAGACAGAAGATGACCGTAAGTGGACATGTTCAAGGTTATCCAAATAAAGTAAAATTACAATGATGTAAATATATCAGTAATTTAAAGAGTTGTGTAATGTTTTATTACTGATTTTAGAGCACATTGAAATCTAGAATAAAAGCATAATCACATTTGTTATATATTTGTATTCAATTAGAAATACATGGGAGTGGGTGTTTGAGAGAGGAGGGAGAGAGAGAGAAAGAGAATGAGTTCTGTGTGGAGCAAATATATAGGAAACGTGAATAAAAGGGAGGTTTAGCTTAGGCCTTAGGTTTTATCAATAAAAGACAATGAAGATCATTCAACTCCAGGGTCAAAGTGGAGTTACAGAGTGTTATGCACTATGTATTAGCCATTCAGTAGCTCTTTATAAACTAGAAAATAAAAAGAAGTGATCAGGGTGAAGTGGGTCCAATTCCCACCATACACCAGGTTTCACAATTTCATTTTAAAGAATTACCAAGACATTACCTGAAAATAAGCATCAGGCCATGTGCAGTGGCTCACGCCTGTAATCCTAGCACTTTGGGAGGCTGAGGTAGGTGGATCACCTGAGGTCAGGAGTTCGAGACCAGCCTGGCCAACATGATGAAATCTTGTGTCTACTAAAATTACAAAACTTAGCCTGGTGTGGTGGCAGGTGCCTGTAATCCCAGCTACTCAGGAGGCTGAGGCAGGAGAATCGCTTGAACCCGGAAGGTGGAGGTTGCAGTGAGCCAAGATCCCGCCACTATACTCCAGCCTGGGCGATAAGAGTGAAACTCCTTCTCAAAAAAAAAAAAAAAAAAAAAAAACACAAAAAAAAAAGGAAAGAAAAAGAAAAGAAGCATCAGAAACTGCAAACATAAATCCCATGAGCAAATCTGCAATAACCATGTGGTAGACCGTTCATGCAAAAAAGACAGAAATAGGAAGGGTGCAGCAGCAAACCATAGCTGGCTTCAGCTCCCCAAGTGGTTGAGAAGATGCAAGTATTCCCCAAAGCAAATGCATGGGAAGTGGAGAGAATCCAGAAATTCCCTTCTTCCAGAGGGCAAACATCATCATCCTCAACAACATAAATGGACTGTCCCCAGGCAACCAGAGCTATGGTCCTTCTTCTTCTTACCCATTATTTATACCAGACAAACATTCTTAATACAATTTTATTAAGGATTCAATTAACAGAAATTATTATATTAAACATTAAGTTGGTAAAGTACAAATAGACCCTGAAAATAACCTGTATAATCCCAGTCTAATAAACCCACAGCCTTCATCTGCCATCTTTGATGCTCTTTTTCTTTACCTGGAACATGAGAACTTTATAGACATAATTTTCTCTATTCAGAAAATACCTTCCTGGGATTTCTTTTTACATTAACTTTTATCCTTAACAGAAATTTATATACATCATCAAGCTACAAAGGGAAATTCCCTTTACCTAGGG
Organism: Pongo pygmaeus; assembly: GCF_028885625.2. NCBI lineage: Eukaryota > Metazoa > Chordata > Mammalia > Primates > Hominidae > Pongo > Pongo pygmaeus. Next base: position 68,653,443 of record NC_072390.2, read on the forward strand.
TGAGTCCTCACACATAGCACAAACACAGCCGGGAAATCTTGTAGCTACATGAACAACTATTTTTCTTCTCAAGCATCACTACCCACAATTCCTGGTTGTTCCTGCATCTCTTCACCTTCTGTCTCCAGTCAGCCATGACCACAAAAACCCAATGTCTATGAGTCTAGCTCATGTTACAGACTCACCACCTAGGACTTCCATGTCACTGATGTTCCCTTTAAACTTGGATGAAACAACATAACTCAGTTCCCTCTTGCTTCTCTTTCCTTCTATAAATTTTCCTTTATTCCTCTGGATGGTTTACAATTTCTGTCAACTTTTTCCTTTGGCTTCCTTTATGAAAGGACAATTACTGGTGCCTAAATACGTAAGAGTACCAAAAGGTTCTAATAGCTCATTTAAAATAAGAATTACCCAGAAGTGCTCTTTAAGAAAATTCTACTTAAGCTAAAATGCATATTGTACATGCAGCATTTTTTATATTTTATATTTACAAGCAATGAGCAGGATTAATCAAAGAGATAAAGCCAAGACATTTCTTATTTATCAAGTATGCACAAATAAATGGCATTCTTATTCATTAAAAGGTTTTAAATAGATCCTCCACTTGTAACTGAACCTTAACCAAGCAGGTCATAAAAGAAGCTGCAAGAATTCTGACATTATATTCAATTTAAAGCTGCAAGGAAAGTAATTAGGTTAAATGGAAGCTCTGGCTTCAAAACAAGGATGAATAATCATTTTAAATAACAAAATGTCAATAGTTGCAGAAAACTGAGACTTAGCAAATAATAAACAGTGTTATTCCCTCCATGAGTTGTGGGCCAGTATTATAAATATTGAAATTCAACAGTTCATCACTGGAACTATCTTTCATTTTAGCTACTTTCATCAGGTGGTAAATAGAAATTATATTTGTTGGATAAAGCTAGAAGAAAGAGAAACCTCTCTGCTCTTTCTTTTTCTTGATGAATTTGGCCCAGAATAAGAATACCAAATAATATGTTGACAGAGAAAATAACTTGGCATCCTGAAAGACCAAAAGATGTTACAAACATAATTATCTCAGTGTCAGCACCACATGGTATACTGTTAGACTCAGTGGAGAAAAATCCCCTAAGATGTAAAATTTAAACAGATGATCTTGCCAATAGAAAGATGGATCTGTGTATATCTTTGGAAAGGCAAAGTTGTTTACCCTGTTTCTATTTTTTTGAGATTTTGAATTTATTCATCTATCATCTTTTATTTGACCATGCAGATGGATTCGACTTGTCTCCAATAATCTTGGCAAAGAATAAGGTCATTAGTACATGCTGACTGATTTTAAAATTTCCTTACATAAATCTCATGCTTGCCAATAAAGTAGAAAAAAACAGCACCATAAAATGTGCAATTATTTTTACATTTATAGCAAGAAAGAGTTACCCATGGTGTGTAAATATTTTTAAGTCTTATATTTTTGCTTCTAACAGAGCACATTGATGTTAGTCAGTGGGCTGAGTGGTCAATGCAGAATCAAAGTTGTCAAAGAAATCAAAGAAATCAAAGTTTTCACCAAAGAATCATCTGTTGGTGAAAAAGCTGTCATGGGCCAGGCACAGTGGCTCATGCCTGTAATCCCAGCACTTTGGGAGGCCGAGGCTGGTGGATCACCTGAGGTTGGGAGTTCGAGACCAGCCTGACAAACATGGAGAAACCCCATCTCTACTAAAAATACAAAATTAGCTGGGCGTGGAGGCACATGCCTGTAATCCCAGCTACTCGGGAGGCTGAGGTGGGAGAATCACTTGAATCCAGGAGGTAGAGGTTGTGGTGAGCCGAGATCGTGCCAGTGCACTCCAGTCTGGGCAACAAGAGCAAAACTTCATCTCAAAAAGAAAAGAAAAAGCTGTCATAGTCCACCGGGAAGCTCAGTGGCCATCGTTAGTGATACATTTTCTCAACATACCCAAATTCAATGTTAAAATATTTTTTAAGTCCCAGAATTATGAGAAGTTTTTTGTTCTTGTTTTCACTAATTTTATGGTTCTGTATGCAGTGATCCAAGTTTCCAAAATATATAAATATGTGTACAAATTAAGGTATTGCTCCTCTCCCCTCAGTAACAGCAAAGCTTAGGGGAAGGGTGTTTACAATCTCTACAGAGGCACACTGGGCCCACCATACTCACTAGGCACAGGATAGTTGTGAAATAAATAGCTCACTCCAGGGAGTGAGAAGATACATCCCCATTCAAGGTACACTGCCAAACTGCAGGAAAGAGATCCTGGCACCTACCAAGGTGCAACTATGCTACTGGATCTCTGGGTGGAAAGAAACGAGGGAGTTACAGAGGAATAATGTCAACAGCAGAACAGAGATTTTCATCTAAACATTATTTATGATGAATTTGGGGAAAATCAGATGAAAAATATATGGCCAAAGTGAATCAAAAAAGATACTAAAAGTCTTATATTTTTATTATAATAGACAGTGCTGCACTGCACAAAACTTTGTCTTCATTTTATCTCTTTTCCAAGTCAAGAAAAACTAGACTCATATCAACAAGCTTACTCTATTCATGCTTACAGCCACAATGAAGGCCTCAGATTAGGAGGTCTTTCCTTTTAAGCCATTCTTCTAGAAGAATGCAGTCTAGAAGTTGTGAGCTGAGCCTTGGCCCCCTAAAATCTTCCAGAAATGAACCCACCTTATGCCACAATCAAACCCTCGAGGTCATCAAATAGAGTAAAAGAAAAAAACAAAAACATCCAAAGGATAGCAACTTCAAAGATTGAAGGAACATCAATCCCAAAAGATGAAAAAGAACCAACACAAGAACTCTCACCACTCAAAAAGCCAGATTGCCTTCTTTCCTTCAAATGACTGCACTACTTCTCTAGCAAGGGTCTGAACCAGGCTGAGATCACTAAAATGACAGAAAGATAATTCAGAACATGGATAGGAACTAAGATCAGTGAGATGTAGGAGAACATTGTAACCCAAGACAAGGGAGCTAAGAATCACAATAAAATGATCCAAGAACGGAAAAAGTAGCCAGTATAGAAAAGAACGTAACTGACCTGGATAAAGCTGGACATCACAATACAAGAATTTTATAATGCTATCACAAGTATTAATAGCAGAACAGATCTAACTGAGGAAAGAATCTCAGAACTTGAAGACTGGCTTTCTGAAATAAGATAGACAAAAATAGAGAAAAAATAATAAAAAGGAATGAACAAAAGAAATATGAGATTACATAAAGAGAGAAAATCTGTGACTCATTGCTGCCCCTGAAAAAAAATGAGGACAATGGAAGCAACTTGGAAAACAATTTTGGGATCTCATCCATGAGGACTTCCCCAACCTAGCTAGAGAGGCCAATGTTCAAATTCAGGAAATGCAAAGAACCTCAGTAAGATACTTCACAAGAAGATCATCCCCAAGACACATAATCCTCAGATTCTCCAAGGTCAAAATGAAAGAAAATATGTTAAAGGTAGCTAGAGAAAGGAGAAGTCACCTACAAAGGGAAGTCCACCAGACTAACAGTGGACCTCTCAGCAGAAACCATACAAGCCAGAAGAGATGGGGGCCTATATCCAACATTCTTAAAGAAAAGAAATTCCAACCAAGAATTTCATATCCAACCAAGCAAGAATTTCATATCCAACCAAACTAAGCTTCATAAGCAAAGGGGAAATAAGATCTTTTTCAGAGAAGAAAATACTGAGGGAATTTGTTAGAAGCTGTCTTACAAGAGCTCCCGAAAGCACTAAATATGGAAAGTAAAGACCATTACTACCCACTACAAAAACTCACTGAAGTACACAGACCAGTAACACTATAAAGCAACTACACAAACTAGCGAGAAGAGTAAACAGCTAACAACATGATAACAGGATCAAATTAATTCATATCAATACTAATGTTAAATTTAAATGGGATAAATGACCCCAATTAAAAGGCACAGGGTGGAAAGCTGGATGAAGAATGCCCAGTGGCATGCTGTCTTCAAAAGACCCATCTCACATGCAATGAAACCCACAAGCTCAATATAAAGGGATGGAGAAAAATCTGCCAAACAAATAGAAAACAGAAAAAAAGTAGGAGTTGCAGTCCTAATTTTAGACAAAATGACTTTAAACCAACAAGGATTTAAAAAGACAAAAATAAGCATTACATAATGGTAAACAGTTCAATTCAACAAGAAGACCTAACCATTCTAAATATATATGCACCCAACACAGGAGCACCCAGATTCATAAAGCAAGTTCTTAGAGGCCTTCAAAGAGACTTAGACTCCCACACAATAGTAGTGAGAGACTTCTATACCCCACTGACAATATTAGACAGATCATTGAGATGGAAAATTAACAAAGGTATTCAGGACCTGAACTCAGCACTGGACCAAATGGACCTGATATACATCTACAGAACTCTCCACCCAAAAACAAAAAAATACACATTTTTCTCATTGCCACATGGCACAGAGTCTAAAATCAACCACACAATCAGATGTAAAACAATCCTCAGCAAATGCAAAATAACTGAAATCATACCAACCACTCTCTCAGACTGTTTTAAAATTAATATGGAACCAAAAAGAGCCCAAATAGCCAAACCAATTCTAAGCAAAAAGAAGAAAGCAGGAAGCATTACACTACCTGACTTCAAACTATACTACAGGGCTACAGTGAAAAAAACAGCATGGTACTGGTACAAAAATTGACATACAGACCAATGGAACAGAATACAGAACTCAGAGAAAAGACTGCACATCTACAACCATCTGATCTTTGACAAACCTGACAAAACAAGCAATGAGGCAAGGATTCTCTACTAAATAAATGGTGATGGGATAACTGGATAGCCATATGAAGAAGGTCAAAAATGAACCCCTTCCTTATACTACATATTAATACAAAAATGAACTTGAGATGGCTTAAAGACTTTAAAAACTATAAAAATCCTGGAAGACAACCTAAGCAATACCACTCTGGACATAGGCACGGGCAAAGATGTCATAACAAAGAAGCCAAAAGCAATTGCAACAAAAGCAAAAATTGACAAATGGGATAGAGTTAAACTAAAGAGCTTCTGCACAGCCAAAGAAACTACCAAGAGTAAACAGAGAACCCTCAGAATGGGAGAAAAATTTTGCAAACTATGCTTCTGACAAAAGTCAAATATCCAGCATCCATAAGGAATTTAAACTCATCTACAAGAAAAAAAGACCCATTAAAAAGTGGGCAAAGGACATGAACACATACTTTTCAAAAGAAGACATCCATGTTGCCAACCAGCATATGTAAAAAAGCTGAACAACACTGATCATTAGAGAAATGAAAATCAAAACCACAATGAGATACTATCTCACATCAGTCAGAATGGCTATTACTAAAAAGTCAAAAAAAAAAAAAAACAGATGCTGGTGAAGTTGTAGAGAAAAGGGAATGCTTATCCACTGTTGGTGGGAATATAAATTAGTTCAACCATTGCGGAAGACACTGGTGATTCCTCAAAGATCTGAAAACAGAACCACCATTCTACCTAGCAATCCCATTACTGGGTATATACCCAAAGGAATATAAATCATTCTATCATAAAGACACATGCATGTGTGTGTTCAGTGCAGCACTATTCACAATAGCAAAGACATGAAATCAACCTAAACATCCATCAATGGTAGACTGGATAAAGAAAATGTGGTATATATATATATATATATATATATATATATATATATATATATAATGAAAGACTATGCATCCATAAAAAAGAGTAAGATCACATCCTTTGCAAGAGCATGGATGGAGCTAGAGACCATTATCCTTAGCAAACTAACACAGGAACAGAAAACCAAATACCTCATGTTCTCACTTATAAGTGGGAGCTAAATGATGAGAATACATGGACACACAGAGGGGACCAATAGACACTAAAGCCTACTGGAGGCTGGAGGGTGGGAGGAGGGAGAGGATCAGGAATAATAACAAATGGGTACTAGGCTAAATACCTGGGTAATGAAATAATGTGTACAACAAACCCCCATGACACAAGTTTACCTATATAACCAACTGCCCATGTACCCCTGAATGTAAAAGATAACAAAAAAATGATAAATGTTTGAGGTTGTGGGTATCCTAAATATCCTTATTTGATCATTATACATTGTGTGCATGTATCAAAATATTACATGTGCCCCCTAAATATGTACAATTATAAAAAAAGAAAAATGAAGACAAAGAAACCATCAATGAAATACTAACAACAAAAATCCAAAAATGAAGAGCAAGCATGGACCTAAAAAATTCTCAGCAGAGTGGATATAATTAGAAGACAAAAAAGCTCATTACTGTGAAATTTCAGAATATTGAGGAGAAGAGATTATGTAAGCTTTTAGAGAAACAGGAAAAGCAGTATCACACAAAGATCAAGCTTCAAAATATCGTTGTACTTCTCCACAGTGCTCCTGAAAGTTATGAATATTTAGAATTGCCTCCAAAATTCTGTGAAAAAAATGATTTTTAATCTAGAACTTTTTACCCAAGACAGGCTCTTAAATATGGTAGAAAATAGAATAAAAGTGTTTTGAGCCCTGTAAGAGCTCTAAACATGTATTTCCCATGCCTGAATTTTCAGAAAAATATTGAAAGATATCCTTTACCAAAATGTGAAAGTAAACTAAAAATTAAAAATATGGGATCCAGGAAGCAGAGAATCTATCACCAAAGATAGACCAAGGGAATAGTTAGGCTGATAGTGAAGGAAATCTCCAAATGGCAGCTGTACAACATGTCTAGAAATCAGTCAATTCAGACAGGTGCAGATATAAAAGCTTTAGGCAAGACATTTTTCCCAATACAGTAAAGTTTTGTTTTAATATACTGTTTTAATATGTTAGTGGTGATTACATCAAAAACTAGGTAAACAATTATTAAGTCTGGGAAGGAAAAGGATGTCGCACAGGAAAGAAAAGTAACCATATTATATTACAAGGCTTATCCAGGTATACAGTTCACCTATCTAAACACTGCATATTATTTTAAATATTTACTGAATCATGATATAAATATACCAAGAGTATATGGGCCATGGGCAGGAAATATACATGTTTGAGTCGGGGAGCAAAGGGTTAAAAGAAAGCTAAATTCTCATTGTCCATAGTTGGAGGTAAACAGATAATGCCTAAAACCAATAAATCCAGAGTAGCAATACACGCATGTTATTCAGAAATTCAGAGGTAAATATCAAATAAATCAAACAAACTGAAAGTAATTGCTTTAGGAAGTGGGAAATGATGGGATCAAGGAAGTGATGATTTTCATATCAAGCCTTGGAGAAACATGACTATTTAGTTGTATAATTTTGAATAAAAAGCAGAGTAACAACAAATAGTTACCTTTGGAAGGTATTGCTGTGCCTGTATTTCACCTTTACTTTCTGGTTGCAAATATTTTTGTAAGTGTGGCAAATGTGCCTTTAAAATATTTCCATTCATTCTTTTGTGGTCATTAAATTAATGATCACTTTTATTTGTCACCTGTTTTCTCTTTATATTTTCTTGGACAATCACTGCTTATATGATATATAAGGAGTCAAATAACAAATGAATGTCCAGTAACAGATTGTATTTCAGTGGAGAATCTGGCTGATAAAGGGAACAAGTGCACCAATAAAATTACATGCCCTGGCAACTGCTCCAGATCTCAAGATCAAGCAAATGTACCATCCTATCTTTGAGTCTACCTCCCAGATCAAATTGCATGCACTAAATGGTCAGAGAGTTATAACTATCTTGGGGGAAATTACTGGTAAAAGTAAATAAATTTCATATGGCGTGGGCCAAATTATTGTAGTAAGCTTATTGGTGGCACAATGGTTTCTTCCATTTGTTTATATTAGGATCTGATTTCTTAAATCCATGAAGATAATTTAATTTTTTAAACCTAGATGAAAGACAGAAAATGGAAGAAGGCTGTCCAAGGCCCAGGAGAAATTTATTTGTCTTTTTCTAACTCATCGTCAATGCTGTCTCACTTTAAAGCAATGTGTTTTTGATTCTCATGTTTGGATGGCATTTCTGCTTAAGGAATCACTCACATTTTGATCTTTCATTCCTTTTGGGACAGCTAGTGAAAAGTGCTTTTATAAGTTACAGTTCTGACCTTTTTAGGATTCTGTTATTTGATTAAAAACCAGCAGAGGTCTGCTGTCTGGCAGGGCTTATTGCCTGTAACAAAGCAATCAGAAATGCAACCAAAGAGTAATTTTTAAGGTGTTATGGATCCATTCACAACAAATATTTATTGTTACTGGTGCAACTGCACACTGAAAATGAAATACACCAGAGATATGTTTGTCTTCCTCTCTTGGGGCCCATGACACTCAACTATACTATAGGTGAAAACAATTTATACAGATGGCATTTGGCTCCTTGAAAGATTCAAAACCCTTGAATGAGATCCAAGTGAAACCTTGTTTACTAAGCTCTCTCCAGGGGAAGCGTGGTATGGCATATGTGAGTATTGCTCACTCCAACACCTTTATTCTCTTAAACAATATGGTCTGAAGGTGTGTGGAGGTCTCTGAAACCTTTTCAGGTGATCCATGAGGTCAAAACCATTTTCATAATAATATCAAATTATTATTTTTTCACTGTGTTGCCATTTGCACTGATGGTGCAAAAATAATGGTGGGTAAAACTTCAGTGCCTGAGCATAAATAAAGTAGTGGAGTGGAGTAGTAGAGCAAACCAATCTGCTCTAGTTTATGTTTAAAACAACAGCTTTACAGAGATATAATTCCCATACAATTCACTCAGTTAAGCGTACAATGCAATGGTTTTTAGTATATTCACAAATATGTGCAACCATCACCACAACCAATTTAGAACATTTTTCATTACCTCTAAAAGAAACCATGCAATCTTTAGGTATCACTTCCCTAAACCCTCCAGTCCATCCCACTCCACTAATCTACCTTTTGTCTCTATAGACTCTGGACATGTCTTATAAATAGAATCATAGAAGATTTTTTTACTGTCTTTTTTCACTTAGCACAATGTTTTCAAGTTTCATCCAATTGTAGCATGTATCTATACTTTGTCCATTTTTAGGAGCAGATAACATTTTATTGTATGGGTATATTACATTTGTGTTTACCCATTACTTCATTGATGAACAGCTGAGGTTGTTTTTACCTTTTGGCAATCATGAATAATGTTGCTATAAACATTTGGGTAGAAATTTTTGTGTGGATGTATGTCTTCCTTTCTCTTAGGTATATACCTAGGAATGGATATGCTGAGTTATTTGTAACTATGTTTAATCACTTGAAAAACTTCCAGAAATACATCTTTCTACACATGCTTTTTCACTTTATCCTTTGGATTTCATTAATAATTAAGGATATTCATTTTACTGTAATGCACTAAAATACAGGCATGTCATTTCTAATCTCATTAAGAATAACATCTTTTAACAAATAATATTGGGGTGGAGCCAAGATGGCCGAATAGGAACAGCTCCGGTCTACAGCTCCCAGCATGAGCGATGCAGAAGACAGGTGATTTCTGAATTTCCATCTGAGGTACTGGGTTCATCGCACTAGGGAGTGCCAGACAGTGGGCACAGGACAGTGGGTGCAGTGCACTGTGCCCAAGCCAAAGCAGAGCAAGGCATTGCCTCACTCGGGAAGTGCAAGGGGTCAGGGACTTCCCTTTCCTAGTCAAAGAAAGGGGTGACTGACAGACGGCACCTGGAAAATCAGGTCACTCCCACCCTAATACCGCACTTTTCCAATGGGCTTAAAAAACGGCACACCAGGAGATTATATCCCGCACCTGGCTTGGAGGGTCCTATGCCCGCGGAGTCTCACTCATTGCTAGCACAGCAGTCTGAGATCAAACTGCAAGGCGGCAGCGAGGCTGGGGGAGGAGTGCCCACCATTGCCCAGGCTTGCTTAGGTAAACAAAGCAGGCATGAAACTCGAACTGGGTGGAGCCCACCACAACTCAAGGAGGCCTGCCTGCCTCTGTAGGCTCCACTTCTGGGGGCAGGGCACAGACAAACAAAAAGACAGCAGTAACCTCTGCAGACTTAAATGTCCCTGTCTGACACTTTGAAGAGAGCAGTGTTTCTCCCAGCATGCAGCTGGAGATCTGAGAAAAGGCAGACTGCCTCTTCAAGTGGGTCCCTGACCCCTGACCCCCGAGCAGCCTAACTGGGAGGCACCCCCCAGTAGGGGCAGACTGACACATCACACGGCCAGGTACTCCTCTGAGACAAAACTTCCAGGGGAACGATCAGACAGCAGCATTCATGGTTCACAAAAATCCGCTTTTCTGCAGCCACTGCTGCTGGTATCCAGGCAAAGAGGGTCTGGAGTGGACCGCTAGCAAACTCCAACAGACCTGCAGCTGAGGGTCCTGTCTGTTAGAAGGAAAACTAACAAGCAGAAAGGACATCCACACCAAAAACCCATCTGTACATCACCATCATCAAAGACCAAAAGTAGATAAAACCACAAAGATGGGGAAAAAACAGAGCAGAAAAACTGGAAACTCTAAAAAGCAGAACACCTCTCCTCCTCCAAAGGAATGCAGCTCCTCACCAGCAATGGAACAAAGCTGGATGGAGAATGACTTTGACGAGCTGAGAGAAGAAGGCTTCAGATGATCAAACTACTCTGAGCTACAGGAGGAAATTCAAACCAAAGGCAAAGAAGTTGAAAACTTTGAAAAAAATTTAGACTAATGTATAACTAGAATAACCAATACAGAGAAGTGCTTAAAGGAGCTGATGGAGCTGAAAGCCAAGGCTCAAGAATTACGTGAAGAAAGCAGAAGCCTCAGGAGCTGATGCGATCAACTGGAAGAAAGGGTATCAGTGATGGAAGATGAAATGAAGTGAGAAGGGAAGTTTAAAGAATAAAGAATAAGAAGAAATGAACAAAGCCTCCAAGAAATATGGGACTATGTGAAAAGACCAAATCTATGTCTGATCGGTGTACCTGAAAGTGACGGGGAGAATGGAACCAAGTTGGAAAACACTCTGCAGGATATTATCCAGGAGAACTTCCCCAATCTAGCAAGGCAGGCCAACATTCAGATTCAGGAAATACAGAGAATGCCACAAAGATACTCCTCGAGAAGAGCAACTCCAAGACACATAATTCTCAGATTCACCAAAGTTGAAATGAAGGAAAAAATGTTAAGGTCAGCCAGAGAGAAAGGTCAGGTTACCCATAAAGGGAAGCCCATCAGACTAACAGCGGATCTCTTGGCAGAAACTCTGCAAGCCAGAAGAGAGTGGGGGCCAATATTCAACATTCTTAAAGAAAAGAATTTTCAACCCAGAATTTCATATCCAGCCAAACCAAGCTTCATAAGTGAAGGAGAAATAAAATACTTTACAGACAAGCAAATGCTGAGAGATTTTGTCACCACCAGGCCTGCCGTAAAAGAGCTCCTGAAGGAAGCACTAAACATGGAAAGGAACAACTGGTACCAGCCACTGCAAAATCATGCCAAATTATAAAGACCATAGAGGCTAGGAAGAAACTGCATCAACTAATGAGCAAAATAACCAGCTAACATCATAATGACAGGATCAAATTCACACATAACAATATTAACTTTAAATGTAAATGGACTAAATGCTCCAATTAAAAGACACAGACTGGCAAATTGGATAAAGACTCAAGACCCATCAGTGTGCTATACTCAGGAAACCCATCTCACTTGCAGAGACACACATAGGCTCAAAATAAAAGGATGGAGGAAGATCTACCAAGCAAATGGAAAACAAAAAAAGGCAGGGGTTGCAATCCTAGTCTCTGATAAAACAGACTTTAAACCAACAAAGATCAAGAGACAAAGAAAGCCATTACATAATGGTAAAGGGATCAATTCAACAAGAAGAGTTAACTATCCTAAATATATATGCACCCAATACAGGAGCACCCAGATTCCTGGGTGACCTACAAAGTCCTGAGTGACCTACAAAGAGACTTAGACTCCCACACATTAATAATGGGAGACTTTAACACCCCACTGTCAACATTAGACAGATCAACGAGACAGAAAGTTAACAAGGATACCCAGGAATGAACTCAGCTCTGCACCAAGCGGACCTAATAGACATCTACAGAATTCTCTACCCCAAATCAACAGAATATACATTTTTTTCAGCACCACACCACACCTATTCCAAAATTGACCACATAGTTGGAAGTAAAGCTCTCTTCAGCAAATGTAAAAGATCAAACATTATAACAAACTGTCTATCAGACCACAGTGCAATCAAACTAGAACTCAGGATTAAGAAACTCACTCAAAACTGCTCAACTACATGGAAACTGAACAACCTGCTCCTGAATAACTACTGGGTACATAACAAAATGAAGGCAGAAATAAAGATGTTCTTTGAAACCAATGAGAACAAAGACACAACATACCAGAATCTCTGGGACATATCCAAAGCAGTGTGTAGAGGGAAATTTATGGCACTAAATGCCCACAAAAGAAAGCAGGAAAGATCCAAAATTGACACCCTAACATCACAATTAAAAGAACTAGAAAAGCAAGAGCAAACACATTCAAAAGCTAGCAGAAGGCAAGAAATAACTAAAATCAGAGCAGAACTGAAGGAAATAGAGACACAAAAAACCCTTCAAAAAATTAATGAATCCAGGAGCTGGTTTTTTGAAAGGATCAACAAAATTGATAGACCGCTAGCAAGACTAATAAAGAAGAAAAGAGAGAAGAATCAAATAGATGCAATAAAAAATGATAAAGGTGATATCACCACCAATCCCACAGGAATACAAACTACCATCAGAGAATACTACAAACACCTCTATCCAAATAAACTAGAAAATCTAGAAAAAATGGATAAATTCCTCAACACATACACCCTCCCAAGATTAAACCAGGAAGAAGTTGAATATCTGAATAGACCAATAACAGGCTCTGAAATTGCGGCAATAATCAATAGCTTACCAACCAAAAAGAGTCCAGGACCAGATGCATTCACAGCCGAATTCTACCAGAGGTACAAGAAGGAACTGGTACCTTTCCTTCTGAAACTATTCCAATCAATAGAAAAAGAGGGAATCCTCCCTAACTCATTTTATGAGGCCAGCATCATCCTGATACAAAAGCCTGGCAGAGACACAACCAAAAAGAGAATTTTAGACCAATACCCTTGATGACCATTGATGCAAAAATCCTCAATAAAATACTGGCAAACCGAATCCAGCAGCACATCAAAAAGCTTATCCACCATGATCAAGTGGGTTTCATCCCTGGGATGCAAGCCTGGTTCAATATATGCAAATCAATAAATGTAATCCAGTATATAAACAGAACCAAAGACAAAAACCACATGATTATCTCAATAGATGCAGAAAAGGCCTTTGACAAAATTCAACAGCCCTTCATGCTAAAAACTCTCAATAAATTAGGTATTGATGGGATGTATCTCAAAATAATAAGAGCTATCTATGACAAACCCACAGCCAATATCATACTGAATGGGCAAAAACTGGAAGCATTCCCTTTGAAAACTGGCACAAGACAGGGATGCCCTCTCTCACCACTCCTATTCAACATATTCTTGGAAGTTCTGGCCAGGGCAATTAGGCAGGAGAAGGAAATAAAGAGTATTCAATTAGGAAAAGAGGAAGTCAAATTGTCCCTGTTTGCAGATGACATGATTGTATATCTAGAAAACCCCATTGTCTCAGCCCAAAATCTCCTTAAGCTGATAAGCAACTTCAGCAAAGTCTCAGGATACAAAATCAATGTACAAAAATCACAAGAATTCTTATACACCAATAACAGACAAACAGAGAGCCAAATCATGAGTGAACTCCCATTCACAATTGCTTCAAGGAAAATAAAATACCCAGGAATCCAACTTACAAGGGATGTGAAGGACCTCTTCAAGGAGAACTACAAACCACTGCTCAATGAAATAAAAGAGGATACAAACAAATGGAAGAACATTCCATGCTCATGGGTAGGAAGAACCAATATCGTGAAAATGGCCATACTGCCCAAGGTAATTTACAGATTCAATGCCATCCCCATCAAGCTACCAATGACTTTCTTCACAGAATTGGAAAAAACTACCTTAAAGTTCATATGGAACCAAAAAAGAGCCCGCATCACCATGTCAATCCTAAGCCAAAATAACAAAGCTGGAGGCATCATGCTACCTGACTTCAAACTATACTACAAGGCTACAGTAACCAAAACAGCATGGTACTGGTACCAAAACAGAGATATAGTTCAATGGAACAGAACAGAGCCCTCAGAAATAACACCACATATCTACAACTATCTGATCTTTGACAAACCTGAGAAAAACAGGAAATGGGGAAAGGATTCCCTATTTAATAAATGGTGCTGGGAAAACTGGCTAGCCATATGTAGAAAGCTGAAATTGGATCCCTTCCTTACACCTTATACAAAAATTACTTCAAGATGGATTAAAGATTTAAACGTTAGACCTAAAACCATAAAAACCCTAGAAGAAAACCTAGGCATTACCATTCAGGACATAGGCATGGGCAAGGACTTCATGTCTAAAACACCAAAAGCAATGGCAACAAAATCCAAAATTGACAAATGGGATCTAATTAAACTAAAGAGCTTCTGCACAGCAAAAGAAACTACCATCAGAGTGAACAGGCAACCTACAAAATGGGAGAAAATTTTCACAACTTACTTATCTGACAAAGGGCTAATATCCAGAATCTACAATGAACTCCAACAAATTTACAAGAAAAAAACAAACAACCCCATCAAAAAGTGGGCAAAGGACATGAACAGACACTTCTCAAAAGAAGACATTTATGCAGCCAAAAAACACATGAAAAAATGCTCACCATCACTGGCCATCAGAGAAATGCAAATCAGAACCACAATGAGATACCATCTCACACCAGTTAGAATGGCAATCATTAAAAAGTCAGGAAACAACAGGTGCTGGAGAGGATGTGGAGAAACAGGAACACTTTTATACTGTTGGTGGGACTGTAAACTAGTTCAACCATTGTGGAAGTCAGTGTGGTGATTCCTCAGGGATCTAGAACTAGAAATACCATTTGACCCAGCCATCCCATTACTGGGTATATACCCAAAGGACTATAAATCATGCTGCTATAAAGACATATGCACACGTATGTTTATTGTGGCACTATTCACAATAGCAAAGACTTGGAATCCACCCAAATGTCCAACAATGATAGACTGGATTAAGAAAATGTGGCACACATACACCTTGGAATACTATGCAGCCATAAAAAATGATGAGTTCATGTCCTTTGTAGGGACATGGATGAAATTGGAAATCATCATTCTCAGTAAACTATCGCAAGAACAAAAAACCAACCAAACACCGCATATTCTCACTTATAGGTGGGAATTGAACAATGAGAACACATGGACACAGGAAGGGGAACATCACACTCTGGGGACTGTTGTGGGGGGTGGAGGGGGAGGATAGCTTTAGGAGATATACCTAATGCTAAATGACGAGTTAATGGGTAGAGCACACCAGCATGGCACATGTATACATATGTAACTAACCTGCACATTGTGCACATGTACCCTAAAACTTAAAGTATAATAATAATAAAATAAAAACAAAAAAAACTAATAATATTTACTCTTTTTGGCTTCCCTTTCATTTATTTTTATTGATACATAATAGATGTACATATTTTGGGGTTATGCATAATTTAATATATTCATATAATGGATAAAGATCAAATCAGCATAACTGGGCTATCTTCTTGAACTTTTTTTTTTTTTTTTGAGATGGAGTTTCACTTGTCACCCAGACTGGATTGCAATGGTGTGATCTCAGCTCACTGCAACCCCTGCCTCCCAGGTACAAGCTATTCTCCTGCCTCAGCCTCCTGAGTAGCTGGGATTACAGGCTCCTGCCAACACTCCTGGCTAATTTTTGTATTTTAATAGAGACAGGGTTCCACCATGTTGGCCAGGTTGAACTGCTGATCCCAGGTGATCCACCTGCTTCAGCCTCCCAAAGTGCTAGGATTATAGGCATGAGCCACCGTGCCTGGCCAATATTTGTATTTCCTTTATGCTACATTCTCTTTATTATCTTCTAGCTAGTTTGAAATGTACAATATATTATTGTAAACTGTATTCACCCTACTGATCAATAGAACACCATTTTTTAAATCTGACTGTATATTTGTACCTATTAATCAACCTCTTTTCATCTCCCAAACCCCTTAACTTTTCTGGCCTCTGGTAATGACCAATCTACTCTCTATCTTTGTGAGATCTACTTTCTTTTAGTTCCCATATATGAATGAGAATATGCAATATTTGTACTTTTATCCTTGGCTTATTTTATTTAACATGATGACCTCCAGTTTTATCCATGTTGCTGGAAATGACAGGACTTCATTCCTTTTATGGATTTCATTATTTCTCATTCTTATTTATTCCACATTCTTATATATACCACATTCTCTTTATTCATTCATCCATTGATGGAACTTAGATCGAGTCTTTATTTCGTCTATGGTGAATAGTGCTGCAATAAATATGGGTGTGCATATGTCTCTTCAATATACTGATTTCCTTTCTCTTGAATATATGCCCAGTAGTGGAATTGCTGGATCAAATGGTAGTTCTATTTTTGGTGTTTTCAGGAACCTTCATACTGCTTTCCTTAGTGACTGTATTAATTCACATTCCCACCAATAGTGTATGAGGGGTTCCTCTCTCTCCACATCCTTGCCAGCACCCATTATTCTCTGCCTTTTTGATAAAAATCATTTTAACTGTGGTAAGATGAAAGCTTATTATTGTGGTTTGGATTTGCGTTTCTCTGATGATTAGTAATTTTGAGCATTTTTTATAAACTTGTTATCCAATTTGTGTTTTTTTTTTGAGAAACGTCTATTCTGATCTCTTGTGTATTTCTTATTCATATTGTTATTTATTTATTTATTGACATGGAGTTGTTTGAGCTCCTTATCTATTCTCGTTATTTATCTCTTGTCAGATGGATAGTTTGAAATATTTTCTCTTATTCTGTGGATTGTCTCTTCACTTTGTTGATTGTTTCTTTTGTCATGCAAAGATTTTTGACCAGGTGTGGTGGCTCACACCTGTAATCCTAGCACTTTGGGAGACCAAGGCTAGTGGATTGCCTGAGCTCAGAAGTTCGAGACCAACCCCGGGCAACATGGTGAAACCCTGTCTCTTAAAATAGAAAAAATTAGCCAGGCATGGCAGCGTGCACCTGTAATCCCAGCTACTCAGGAGGCTGAGGCAGGAGAATTGCTAGAACCCCGGAGGTGGAGGTTGCAGAGAGCTGAGATCATGCCACTACACTCCAGCCTGGGTGACAGAGTGAGACTCTGTCTCCAAAAAAAAAAAAAAAAGTCTTTTGTTAAATTGATTTATAGGTATTTTATATTCTTTGTAGGTATTATAAATTGCTTTCTTGATTTTTCAGATTGTTCACTGTCGGTGTCCATAAATGCTACTGATTTTTCTATGTTGATTTTGTATCCTGCTAGTCTACTGAATTTGTATCCTGAAAGTCTACTGAATTTGTTGGTCCATTTTAATAGTGTTTTTGTGGAGTCTTTAGGTTTTTCTGGGTATAAGATCATGTTGTCAGCAAGCTAGGCTAGTATGACTTTTTCCTTTCCAATTTGGATGCCTTTAATCTCTTTCTCTTCACTAACTTCTGCCCAGGACTTCAATTGTTATGTTCAATAAAAGTGGTGAAAGTGGGCATCCTTGTTTCATTTCAGCATTTAGAGGAAAGGCATTCAATTTTTCCCCATTCGGTATGATGTTAGCTCTTTGTTTTTCATATATGGCCTTTATTATTTTGAGGTATGAACCTTCATACTCAGTTTGTTGAGGGCTTTTATCACAAAGGGATGTTGAATTTTATCAAATGCTGTTTCAGAACCTATTGAAATGATCATGTGGCTTTTTGTTCTTGGTTTTATTAATGTGATGTAACATGTTTACTAATTTCTGTATGTTGAACTATCCTTGCATCCCTGGGATGAGTTCCACTTGATCATGATGAATGATCTTTTTAATGTATTGTTGAATTCAGTTTGCTTGTATTTTGTTCAGGATTTTTGCATCTATGTTCATCACTGATATTGGCCTCACGTTTTCTTTTTGTGATATGACCTTGTCTGGTTTGGGTACCAGGGTAATTCTGGCCTCATAGAATGAGCTTGGAAGTATTCTCTCCTCTTCAATTTTTTTGAATAGTCTGAATAGAATTGGTATGAGTTCTTTAAATGTTTGGTAAAATTCAGCAATGAAGCCATCAAATACTGGGGTCTTCTTTGATGAGAGTCATTTTATTACAGCTTCAATCTCGCTAGTCATTATTGGTTTGTCCAAGTTTTCTATTTCTTCATGGTTCAATCTTGGTAGGTTGTATGTATCCAGGAATTTATCCATTTATTCTAGGTTTTCCAATTTGTTGATGAATAGTTGTTTATAATACTGTCTAATGATTCTTTGTATTTCTGTGAGCTCAGTTCATGTCTTCTTTTTGTTTGGATTTTATGTTTTTCTCTTAGTCTAGCTAACATTTTGTCAATTTTATCTTTTCAAAAATCCGGCTTTTCCTTTCATTGGTTTGTGTTTTTTTAGTCTCAATTTCATTTATTTTTGCTCTGGTATTTATTATTACCTTCCTTTTACTAATTTTGGGTTTGGCATGTTCTTGCTTTTCAAGTTCCTTGAGGTCCATTATTAGGTTGCTTATTTGAAGTCCTTCTACTTTTCTGATGTAGGTGTTTATTGCTATGGACTTCCCTCCTGGTACTCCTTTTGCTGTATTTCATAGATTTTGGTATGTGGTACTCCCATTTTCATTTGTTTCAAGAAATTTTTTAATTTCCCTCTTAATTTCTTCATTTACCCATTGGTCATTCAGGAACATGGCTTCCCTTTTGAATCCCATGCCCATTTCCTCTTAATTCATGAAATATACATAATGACACTGGGAATTCATTTTTAAGAGGAGTACTTCATATTTTTCATCTAGTACTTTATAAAGTTAAAGAAAATAGTCGATTACATGTTTCTTAAGCCCATTATTAATATTTGGGTATATAATAAGGTATTGTTTTCTAAAAATTCTATAAACAAGTTAAATAAGACAGTACTCTAAAAAGTAAAATGTGGAGTCCACCCATATGGTAAGATTTTCAGGGTTTTTTTAAGAAATTAAAATTTAAAAATCAGCCTATGCCTTGAACATTGAGATGGTCATTAGTTGCCAAAGAGATTATTTCAATCAAACAGTCTATGAACACCTACAGGCAAAGTCAGGTTGCATCTAATTTTATTAACAAATATTAATTTACTGCATTAACCAAGATATTAACAAACCCAAATAAGGTGCTGAGGAAGTACTAGAAAATCTTCAGTAATACATTAAGAAAACACTATGCTGCCAGGCACGGTGGCTCAGGCCTGTAATCCCAGCACTGTGGGAGGCCCAGACAGGTGGATCACGAGGTCAAGAGATCAAGACCATCCTGGCCAACATAGTGAAACCCTATCTCTACTAAAAATACAAAAATCAGCTGAGCACAGTGGCACGCGCCTGTAGTCCCAGCTACTCAGGAGGCTGAGGTAGGAGAATCGCTTGAACCTGGGAGGCAGATGCCGTGAGCCGAGATCGCACCACTGCACTACAGCCTGGTGACAGAGCAAGACTCTGTCTCAAAAAAAAAAAAAAAAGAAAAGAAAAGAAAAGAAAAGAAAACACTATGCAAATACAGAACTTTGTCAAAAGTGCTCAAAAAGTCTTGTCAAAGGGCGTTATAAAGTTTTGCTTCCTCATCTTAACCTAGAGCACAAAGATATAGACAGCGATGATGTTCCAAATATTTAACAGCCAGTAGAGCATAAGTATCAACCAATCACAATAAACACTCACCATTATCCTGGAGCAGAGCCCTCCAAGTGCCCAGGTTCTAACAAGTGTTAACTCTTTAATTGCTGTAGTGTGTGACCTTCCAGTTGGAGGGGCCAGGGCAGCCAGCATGGCAAGGGGGCATTAGTTTAGCTAGGAATAGAGGCTTTTATTTCTCTTTTAGCAAAATATAAGTGGTTACTTCTATATTTTAATGAAGAGTAGGACCCTAGCAGGTAAACTATCTGAGCTTTGGATACAGTAGTTATGAAGTTAGCAATTTTATAGAATTATATGCAAAGGTCTCTGCATAAATAAATGTACTTTTTAGGAGATAGTACATAGCTGAATCAGATTTTCAGAGATTTCTTTTACTCAAAAATTAAGAACCAGTAAGATATTCCTTCATCTAGGATGGCTGATATTTTTTAAATCCACATTTTTCTGAATGTGTATTCACCAAAGAAACATCCGGATTATGATTTGACTTTCTGAACAGTTTGAGTATAGGGGGAGAATGAGCTGATCTTTTTAATGTGATTATATTCTTGGTGAAAGTCAATACAATGATGTTTTGGTGTCTATTCCAGTCTCTCTTATCTTTTGGTTAGTATCTATATTTCCAGGAAATAACAAATTCCAGCTTCTGAGCCATCAACATTGAGGATCTGTCTTGGTATGAATATGTAGAATAAATGCTGGCCCAATTTTAGTACACTTTCCATAAGACAAAATTACACAAACTGATTATTGTGCAGTAAGAATATTGTTAACAACAGCATGATCAATCTGTAGAAATCAGTTGTTTATATTCCCAAACTTTTCTTTTGGATTAGCTATTTGTCCTGGTCTTTCAATGAAAAAAGAATTAACAACGTGAAACTCCTGTCTGAATATTTCTATCAACTTCCTCTGTGAAATCCTGACTCTTCTTGAAGATACAGCTTTCTCTAGAGCACACTGGTATATTTGGTCCTCCTATTCTCTGTTTCCCACCCCTCCTCTCTCCTACATTGTCTCTGGTCCTGAAAGTATATAGTAAGACATCCTTATCACAGATCCTTTCAGCCTCTTGTTTCAGACTACCTCAACTACAACCCCTTCTCCTTATTACAACTGTGTGGGCCTATCACTGGTGTCCTTGGAGATTTTAGTATTTTGTTCACTGCCAATGTCTCCAATGCTACTTCTACCACTTTCTGTCTAGATAATCTTATCTAGTCTCATGGCTTTAAGTACTGTCATCTGTATGTTGAGCATTGCAAAATTTATATTTCTCTGGGCCTGATAACCTTCCCCAACTCCAAATTCTTAGTTGACATCTTCCCTTGGGCATCTAATAGGCATCTGAAACTCAACAAGTCCAAAAGATCCCCCTTAATTTCCACCCCCAACCTGCTTTGCCCTAGAATTCTTCATTTTATTCTATACACTTTGGAATCACATTTAGCTCCTTCATTTGATTCACTTCCCACATTCAATCTTTCTAGAATTTTTTAGGCTCAACATTTGTCTCAAATTTGATCATTTCTCACCATATCCCTGCCACCAGCCTAGCTTAAGTGACCATAATTTTTTTACTTGGACTATTGCTAGTTCATGCATCCACTCTTAACTACCTCTAATCTATTCTCCACATTGCAAACAGACCATGACCCTCATAAAATTGGCTTTCCTCCTTACCCTAATCTCCAAGATACCACATAATGGTACCCCTGACAACTCCTTGTCCTAATTATCCCTTATTTAAACTCACTCAGCTTCAACCATGTTGTTCCCTTGCTATTTTTCAAACATTCTGCTGTATACCCACATGAGGATCTTTGTCCTTGTTATTTTCCAACTCAAAATGTCCTTTCCTCAGATACTTGCTTTCTATTTCTTCAAACCCTTCATTGCCACTTGACTTATTTAAATATGTATTTATTTGATGTGTTCCACCTTAGAATGTAAGTTGATGAGAGAAGGAACATCTGGATTTTTCCTTGTTCTGCTACTACCCCAAATCCTGTAAGACTATCTGGCATGTAGTAACTATTCCATAATGCTTATTAAATCAGAGAGTTGATGAATCAATCACAAATGTAATTGGCTTCCTCTGCCTTCAATTTTCTTTTAGTAGCATGTAGAAACAGGCTTTAGAATAGCAATACAGACAACAAGCACTTTTTAAGGAAGCAAGAGATACGACCCATTAACACGTGGACTTGGCTAGAAATAATTGAGAAATGGAATACTTCCCTAAAGAAATTGAAGAACTAAACTATGACATAAACTTTAGATGTTTCAGTTTCAGAGTCATGATTTCCTGGTGTTTAGTTTTAGGTTTGTGCTCTCAAAGATCAATCAGAAAGGAAACTAAAGAATTACAATAGTGAGTTTAATCCAAAGAAAGATGTGATGAAGAAATTTCTTTAGTGAGGTCTGCTGATCACTGAAAGACCACCATAATAAAATGGTGGAATGCACTTTAAAATAGCATCACAGAGTAGTAAGAAGCATTCTAGAATAGAATTTATCTCAGCTCCACTGCTACTAAGCTGTGTAACTTTGAATTAAATATTAAATTTAAATAGTTTTCAGAAAATATTTGCCTGTAAAATGAGAGTATAGGCCTAGGTAATCTCTATGGTTTCTTAATACTTTTCTGTGAAACAAAACACTAGGAGATAATCTTAACTAATATCCATAATGTTAAATGTGATCCTCTTATGTTTAAAGAAATGAGGTGATTGGGAATCAATGACTTCTGATTTTAAAATAACACATAAACCAGTCAATTTAATTGAAATAGACTTATTAAAATTATTGTTCTTGGTGATACTAATAAGAGGGCAGGTGACAAGGTATTTCATGGAGGAGTGGTAATTCAGGTTTGTTTTTTTTTTTTTTAACTCTCTACTGATCATTTGCCGTGTAGATATACGCCACATAAAACTGGCTTCAGTTAATCAAGTGGCTTTAAAACAGTTCAGTCTGATGTGCAGGTAACAGGTCCATCAATTAGAGGTCAATTAGATACAGTTACCTCAAAGTTAATTCCGTAATCAGACTAAGTTGACCAAAATAGAGAAGTTGAATAAAGTCTATGTATAATAGAGCATGAATACTTAAAAGCAAACAACCTCCAATTTGGAATATCAAGACTTGTCTTACCTCTACAGATACAGAGAAAGAAAAAACTGCTTTCTGAGGGGATTCAGATAACAAACAAATCCTCTTCCCCTCGAATAATATTCCATTTTTGCAAACTCGAATTGTGGTAGATACACTGCCATCACCACAGACCAAAAATCCAACTAATTTTAAGCAAGACTAGCCCCTCCTTCTCCTTTTCACAAATGATCACTCAGACATTACCTTCCCTGTAAATATCTGTGCCAAGAAAATGTCTTTCCTGAAAGCAACATTTTTTAAAATTAATAACCATTTCTTCTGACACACAAAAATCAATGGGTCCCATTTGGTGCCTGAGGTGTCACACTGTCAAATAAAGGGCAGACCCCAAATGCATACTTTTCACCATCTGCCTGGAGCTTCAAGCATGCCAGGTTTGAGCAGCTTTAGATTCTGTTTCATTCAGTGAATTTGCTGTGAAGTAAATTCAGCCCTTGGCAGTTTTTTCTTTTCATCACCCCAGCACAGCTAGGTTTGTTGTTGTTGTTGTCCCTGGTTTTTTCACTCTGAAAATTCTAATTATAGTTACAACAACAAAGCAATTCATGTATTTGTATCACCTCCTAGATTTTCATTTCTCACCATCAACACAAATCAGTATTCTAGTCTGTTAAAAATGGCACATTTTACAGATAATCGCCTTCATAAAAGCTGTCAGGTAAGTATATCATTAGCACTGAATGTGTAAAGTTCTTCGGCCTCAAATACCAAAACCAGAGACATTTTCTGAAGGTTGCCTTTGGGAAGAAAATGTATTAGAACACTGACATATCCTCACTATTTTTAAAGGGACAGTCCAGTAAAATGTTCTTGAGTCATCAATCCAGTACCTGGCACAAAAACGCATATAAAACTGGAAGTTGAAGTTGTTGAGACTGTACTACAACCTCAGAAAGCAAGAATGAGGTCATAACTTGCTGTCGCTTCTTTCCCTGTTCACCTCTCTGGCAAAGAACTTAGGATCTTAAGTCATACTGCTGACTCTGTCTACTCAGGAAACCCTCAGAGGATTGTTTCAGTTTTCAATAGTGAAGCAATGACTAGTAGTACAATGAAAGAGTGAATGGGCCTTCTTATACCTTATGAAAAGTGATTCTGATACTGAAGACCAGGATAGAATCTTCACTTCTGAAACTACCAATAGTAATTCACGTGTTAAAATCATCACTATCATCATCACTATCACCATCCTCATTGCTGCCATTTATTCTGTCTACTAAGGTAAGGGAAAGCACTATGTTAAAAGCTTTTACATATATGCTACAGTTCCTTTGCAAAGATGGTCTCAATAATTTCTCCCATGTCTATGGGCAGGTCTTTTTGCAATGTGACTTTGCCACTCTTTCTATCAAGAAGTAGAGTTTATTTTCCATCCTCTTGCATCTAGTCTGGTCTTGTACTTGTTTTATCAAGTAAAATGTGGTAGAAGTGACTAGGGGATTCCTGAGCTTCAGTCACATGAGGCCTTGCAGATTTTGCAGCTTGCACTCTTGCCCTCTTGCTGCCCTGAGACCACCATACAGAAATCCAGTGCTAGTTTCTTAGCAGATAAGAGAATGTGTGGGAGAGAGAGAGAGAGAGACAAAAACAGAGACAGGTAAAAAATCATCAGTCATTAAAATGAGGCCATCGTGGACTATCCAGCCCCAGTGAAGACATGAGATGATAGCAGCCACGGAAATGACCACAGGTAAGACCACCAGGGAAAACACCAACCCAATATCAGCCCAAATTTCCAACTCACAAAAAGATAAACAAAAATAATGATGTTTGTTTTAAGCTACTAAATTCTGGTTTGTACACAGTAATAATTAACAAAAATGCATCTATTTTCTGTTTGAATCTTCAATAGAACCTTGTGCTCTTTCCAGAACATCCACCACACTGCCTCTAGTGTCAGTCTGCCAACTGTTTATTAGATACCTGAGTGTCCCACTTGATATGATGCACTTATTTGGTCAAAAGAAAATATGAGATACTAACTTCAAGAAAATGAACAGGGGGAATGATTAATTAACATGAAACAGAAAGTCATACTTAAAAGTTATAATTTCTCTCCTGTCTTGGCTGGGAAGGAGTGAGAAAATTGATCTAGAGGTCATTCTCTGTAGTTACAATTTGCCCAGATATGGGTCAGAAAGTAGGAGGTTAGGGAGAGGCTCAAAATTTATGGGTTTTCATATCACTATTACCACTTCAAATGTCCAAAGCCTATTCTCCTTTTCCAGATGTTTCAAGGACTCTGGTCTGTTGAAAGGGTGGTTGTCTGCATAGAGAGATTTATATATAGACCAAGTAGTTGTGAAGCCAAGATTGTGCTTCCTGCTGGATGGTCACTGGACCTGCTGGCTGCGGTCCTCACTGTTAACATTGAGAATGACAACATGGCCCCTTGACACAGGTGATTTAACAGTATAGAGTTAAGACAGGTTCACCCAAGTACAGACTAGATGATCTAGGTTTGGATTAATCTCTCTCACAGGGTGAAATAACTGCATCACATATTGCTCCAAATCTTTTCTGGAATCAACATTTAAATCTCAAGTAAAATGAATTTGACATTTCTGCTCTAAGTTTCTACTGTGATGAACTTGCCCTAAGGCAATGGATCTCTATATATCTGGCAGGCAGAAGAAGTTGAACAATAAGAAAAGAGGAGTACAGCTTTCAAAACTTATCCTGTCACATGGTATATGGTCTAGGGCTACTTGGAGGAATGTGGGCTCAAGAAGAATTCAGAGAAATCCCAGATCATCATTGAAGGTCAAAAGAATCAGGAAAAGCTTAAAGGAGAAGGTGGGACATCAACTAGTCCATCATAAGCTATTTAAATTACCAAAATAGAATCAGCATTAACAGAACTGTCATGGTGACATTAGCAGTATTTGGTTGGATGTGGACATTTATTGAGCTCATTCTGAAACATAAACCAGGTTATATTAATTTCTAAACAAAGCAACAGTAATAATCCTAATAATTCACAGTTATTTTTATTCCATTCATGGTCAAAGCAGTTTATGTATATTATTTCATTTGATAAATAATAGTATTAACTGAAAGTCATTATTATAAGAGGCAGTTTTATCATTCATGCACACTACAACCAGCCAGATGTACTATTTGATTCTTTTTTGAACTAGTAGGTTGTTTTGCTTTGATTTTGTTTTCTGCTTCATGCCCATACATGCTAAACAGTGAGTCTGAGGTGTGCAAGGATAGCAAAAACTATTCACCTCTTGAGAGTCTGTTAAATCTCTCATTTTTTAGTCTCCTCACAATTGGAACATATTGTTTTTCCTTTATAGGTGTCAATGAACCTAAACACGTGAATGTGCCATTTTAAAACATTTCTGACCTTTTCTCACCGTACTTGTCACTGCTGACTCACTGGGACAAGAGGACGTCTTGCAATATATTCCTGTCTCTTCCCCCTTTAGATCTCCTGATGCTTGTTTTCTCTTACTTGGCTCACCTTCTGAGCATATTAGCTTTACTTCTTACCATTCCCTTTATACTTTTTGCAAGTGAATTCACATTTTACTCCAGTCCTAAGACGTCTCTTTCTCCCACAGAACTTATAAACTGGCATTTTTCACTCAAGGCTGCATAATTTTATTTTACTTTTAGTGAGGTTACATTCCACTTGGGATGTAGAAAACTTAAAAGTATCCTCTCACTCTAACAAAAAAAAAGTAGAAAATCTACCAAATTATAACATTTCTTGATCTCAGTAGACATGTAAGCTCACACCTGAAATCTGAGAAAAGATAGGAACCTCCATGGAAAAATGGGACACAAGCACCCAGAGCACAGAAGGAAAGCAATGCTTCCCTATAAGCGCTTAAGAAGAATCCTTTAACTAACGGCTAAAGACTGAATGTGGGCTAGTATGAGAATATGGAGTCCCTGGAAGCTGAAAATTCACTAGCAGGATTTTCACTGTGATCACACGAAAGATCAGAGGCACAGTGAAGAGAAATCTTCCATTATGGTGCAGGCCTGGAGCTAGAGAGTGGCTCTCTCTCTCCAGGAAATACACAAGGTCCCATCTGGAATTTTTTTGTTTTCATTAGAAAACAAAAGCTTTAAGTTACTAGAGAAAGGGAAATAAAGCCTGTTGTCACCAGTGTACAGATAAAGGTCCACTGTGGGTGTGAAAGGGGAAAATGAAAAACTCTCTACCCTGGTTAAAGGTAGCAGTTCTCTTTTTCTGAGAAAATGACAAGATCACTGAAATATCCCCACCCCAGATAAAAGGAACACTGAGGGTGGTCTAGGACAATGGTCCCCTGAAAACCTCCCCTACCATGCTATCAAGCATTGAGTAACAAGCAACAGAAGTCTATTGCTAAAGGATGGGCAAGAGCATAGAAACCTCCCTGAGGTACAAGCCTAAAGGGAGGGCCTAAAACTGAGGGTTAAAGAGACCCTGAGAATAAAAACCTTCCAGAAAACTACTGCCCAGCCTGAGCACAAGGTAAATATGCAGCGATTTGAAGCTGATGATATACTAAAGGTAACCAGAGTAACAGCATCACTCAAACTCAGCTCAACTCCTAGTGAGATTAACTTAACCAGCCACTTTGTAGATCCTTCTCTTAGCAAAAGAGAAGGTGTTCTCATTTCCAAGCCTAAATATTATTTATCTTAGTCTCCACTGTAACACACAGAATGACCAGCTTTTAAGAAAAAATTGTGAGACACTCAAAAAAATAAGAAAAAGAAACAAGCCATTGTCAAGGGACAAAATACCAGCAAAACCAGACTCAGGAACGAACCAGATGTTGGAACTAACAAAGAGGGAATGTAAAATAAATATTATTAGTATGTTAAACATACTGATGGAAAAGGTGGACAACATGCATAAACAGATAGGGAAGTCCTTTGCTGATTTCAGCACAGTGAAGGAAACAAAGATCTTAAAGGTAGTTGAATAGATGACCAGAACTGAAACACAAACAAAATAAAGAGTAGAAGATAAAATGAACAGAACAGAACTTCCAAAATCTGGACATCAGATGGCTCTCTCTCTTTGTCTGTCTCTCTCTATATATATTTTTCACCTCAGAGGAGAGAAAGGAAACAAGGTGGAAGAAATATTTTAAAATATACTAGCTGAGAATTTCCAGAAATAATAAAATCCATCATATCACAAATCTAAAAAAATTCAGGGCTCCCCAAGCACAAGGAAACACAAACACATGCCCCTAGACAAATCATATTCAAACTGCTAAGAAAAAAATAGAGAAAAGTGAAAGTTTTGAAAGCAGTCATGGGAGGTCGGGGGAGGGGAAGAACACATTAGACACATAAAAATAAAGGTAAAAATTATAGCAGATATTTTGTCTGTACAGGCAGAAGACAACAGAGTGACATCTTTAAAGTGCAGAAAAAACACTATCAAACTGGGATTCTCTACCAAACAAAAATATATTTCCAAATTTAAGGATAAATAAAGATTTTGTCAGACTAACAAAAATTGAGAGAATTCATTTTCAGCAGACTTGCACTACAAAATGAAAAAAGTTAAAATAATTTGTTCAAGTAGAGGAAATATGATACCAGACAGACTTGGATCTACACAAAGAAATAAAGAGATCTAGAAATAACATAAAAGAGGGTAAATAGAAAATTTTTAAGAAAAATGTTTAATTGCTACTAAATATAGTTGACTGCCTAAAGCAAAAAATATAGCAATGTGTTTTGAGTTTATAACATGTATGGAGTAAAATACATGGAAACCATGGCACAAAGATGAAAGAGAGGAATTGAAAGTATGCCATTGTAAAGTCCTTACTTTACACATGAGGCAGTTAATATTATTACTAGCTATACTGTGATTAAAGATAAATCCAAAGAAACCACAGAAAATTTAAAGAATATAAATCATTAACAAATACGGGAGATAAATGAAATAAAATATTTAATATAAAAGCAAACAGGATAAAAGTGGAGGTGGGAATAAATATCAGATGCGACAAATAGAAACTAGCTGTAAAGGTGATGGATTTCAATTTAACCATATCAATAACATTAAATGTAAATGGTCTAAACATATCAGTTAAACAGATTAGATAAAGAGTAAGAAAACAGCTGTTCATAAGAAAGCTACTTAAAGTGTAAAGTCATATATAGGCTAAAGTATAAGGCTGGAAAAAGGGCACACCCTGTATATATCAATTAAAATAAATCTGAGTTTGCCATATTAATATTACACAGAGTAAGCTTCAAAACAAGCAATATTACTTGGGATAAAGAAGGGCATTACATAGTAATAAAGGGATCCATTTGCCAATAAGGCATAATAATATTAAGTGTATATGTACCTAACAATGGGTTTCCAAATACATGACACAAAAATTGACAGCACAGAGTGGAGAAACAAACAACTCCATAATTAGAGCAGATTTCAGTACTTCTCCCTCTCTCAGCAATCAACAAACTAAGTGGAGAGAAAATTAATAAGGATATAGAAGAATTGAATAACACTATCAATCACCTTCATCTTATGGATATTTATAGAGCATTTTATCCTACAACAGCAGCATGCATATTTTTCTCAATGCTATTTTCTCATGGAATATTCACATTAATGGGACATATTGTGGGCCATAAAATAACCTTAACAACTTTAAAAGACTAGAAATAAAGTATGTTGTTGAACCTAAAGGAATTAAACCGAAATCAATTTCAGAAAGATATCTGGAAAGTTTCCAAACATTTAGAAATTCATTAAGGTAGATTAAATTTTTACAACTTTTTTTTTTTTTAGACATAGTCTTGCTCTGTCACCCAGTCTGGGGTGCAGTGGTACGATCTCAGCTCACTGCAACCTCTGTCTCCTGGGTTCAAGCAATTCTCCTGCCTCAGCCTCCTGAGTCACTGGGACTACAGGCGTGCACCAACACGCCTGGCTAATTTCTGTATTTTTAGTAGAGATGAGGTTTCACCATGTTGGCCTGGCTGGTCTTGAACTCCTGACCTTGGGTGATCTGCCTGCCTCGGCCTCCCAAAGTGCTAGGACTACAATCATGAGCCACTGCGCCCAGCCAAATTTTTACATTCTTTTTAAGTCCCTTAAAGAAAATGTGGTGTATTTCAGAAACATTTTATTTATTTGAACGTAATTGTTTAAGAATTTGTGATAATTCAGACGATGTCTAGGCTGACCCTTATATGGTCATTTAAACAAGAATTTAATAATCTGGGAAACTTTGAAACTACCAAAAAGTTTAATTGTAAATTTCTTGAACATACTGCACACACTAGGTTCTCATTAAGTAATTTTGTATTAATAAAAATCAAATTAGAATATTTAATATATGAAAATTTTTACATGCTATGTAGTCAAAAGTATGTACATGCTAAGAACAAATGGTTATTATTTATTACATTTACATCAAGGTAAGTTCTCAAATTTCACCTGAAATTAACCAAGTTCAAATTAATCAAATCCTTATATATTAAATTTTCTGTACTTTCTGATTAGTTTATAGAACTGCATGCCTTAGAAAAATATGTTGTAATAAAAATTAACTGTCAAAGGGAACTTTTGGAGAATTATTTTGAATGTTTAGGTTTTCACCACATTTAGTCATTCAAGAAAGATAATTGCAGTGCTGTGTGTCAACCATTGTGCTAGGAGGTGAGGGGTGGAGGCTCAAAGAATATTAGCTTTCATGTACTGTGTGCCAGGCAATTAACCCTTAATTGCCTCCTCATGGTTATTATTTTGTCTGTTTTACAAATAAGGAAACAGAAAATCAGAGAGGTTAATTTTTACCCAGTCACACAGCCAGGGTACCAGGGATTTAAATACAGATTTGTCTGTTTCCAAAGCCCGCATTCCTAACTGCTTTCTAAGACATGGTCAAGTTTCCTTATGGACCTTGCACTATAAGGTAGTTGAGGAGACAAGATATGTATGCATATGAGTTAATTATAACACAAGGCAGTCAGTAAAGGTTAAAGCAAATGGAAGAGTAAGTACCTAGGGAAATGGTGCCTACTGGTTAAGACCAACTGAGTTCAGGAACTGCTTCAGCATTTGGATGGTCTTGGGCAAGTTACTTAACCCCTTAACCTTTATTTTCCCTTATGTAAAATTGGAAAAATACAGAGGCTATCTCATGAAGTACAATACAAGCTCCAATAAAGTTGTTGTTAAGGATTAACAAAAGTTATATCAAAATGAAGCCCTTGGAACATAGTAAGCATTATAAGTAATAGCTATAATTTGACAACTGATTGACATCTTTTCACCCTACTAGATTAAGAGTTCCCATATGGTCAGGGAAAGATTTGTCTGATTTGCTCATCATTTTGTCACTAGGGTCAAGCTTGGTACCACAGTACTCAGCACAGGTTAAGGCCTAACTAAATGAAAGATTCTAGATTCAGATGTGGCAGGTGGAAAGAGAGAGAGAGAGAGAGAGAGACAAAGAGAGAATTGTTAACTTCAGGAAACAGGGAGGACTTTACTTAGAAGACAGAATATAAGCCAGTCCTTGGAAGACTTAGTATTTTAAATAAATGGAGGGGAAAGAGAAATATGTATTGGGTAAGTATAATGGCATTTGGAAAGCTAGTAAGGTGGGAATAGAAAATTCATGTTTGAGTGACAATAAGTAGACCAACCTTGCTGATGCAGAGCATTCACGTAGGAGAGCAATAAGGAGAGAAAGCCATAAAAGGAGGCTGGCATTGAAATACAGGGCTTTGAATGCCAGGCAACACAGGCAATCCTCTTATTTTTCTTCTTTCAGCCTTTGCATCCCAGAAAGAGCTTACATTTACTCCCTCTTCATTTTTTTGAGGGTGGGGGAAACACAGGGTTCCATTCATTATATTTTGACACATATAAGCTACCCATTGCTGTTGGAACTAATAAATATTATATGAATAGTCTTATAACACAGGTTTTGGTGCCAAGGCTAACAGTCTCCGCTAAGGACTTACCTATGCTATCTCCATAGACCCACTATAGAGGAGAGCATTAAAGCATTCATTTCTGCCTCCTTCTGAAAGATGCAGGGCTTAGGCAGCTCTGCAGGAGTTCAAATAAATCTCTCTCCCATGACACTGAAAATGAATGAAAGGTTGGTGCCAAGATTCTTAATAGTCCTATTATATGGTATTACTAATGATAATATTGAACTCTCTCTCTGTCTCTCAAAATTGCACAAGAAAAGGGCTGGCTGTAAGCTTTCAGCATCTGGAAATGATTTTGGACATGGAAATTTGAATAATTTGAACAAATCCTCTCTGAGACAATTAGGAAGCTCAGAACACAATCTACAACAAGGCTATCAATTAAGAATGGGATTGGAAGCTGTCTCTCCCATTTGGCCAGGCTTCACTTGAAAGTGAAGGAACATGAAAAACAAAAAATTCTCAGCATCAGGATTGCCTTTTCAAAGCATAATATCCTCTATGACTGGCTGAGAGCAACAAAAACTATTATTTTTCTCCAAAGATAATTCTCTAGCAAAATCATTTGTGCCCTTTAACCCTCCCTGAATAGTAATTCTTTCTTCTCATCCTATTTTTGCATACCCTTTTTCTGCTACCCCAAGGCCTTCAAGAGTATTTCAGACTCCATCCCATAGTCATATACCTTGCTTCTCTGGGTAATTCATGTCACTAATGGACCTGCAGAGGTACAGTAATTCCCATATTTTCCACTCACCCTCACAGCCTTGTCATTATGACTGAGTTTCTGCCTTAAGAAAAGAGTTGAGACTATAGATAGTCCAGAACTCTAGACTCCTGGTCCAGTGTTCTTTCCACTGTATAAACTTATCTTTCATGTAGTTAATGATTTTGTGTCATTTTCTCTCCTCAAAATTCATATTTTTTCAAGAGAAACTAAGAGGGAAATGTATAGCTCTCCAAAAGTGAATCACTAAAAAGTTGTTTAAAAAGACTTTGTAGACACTTAAATCACTTTCTGGACTACCTTAAAGAAGTAATCTTCGTGTTGGTCCTTTCCTGTCCTGTCTACTCAGAAAGAATTCCCAAAGATCTGGACTGTGTAGAATATTCTACACTATAGCTTCTGCAGAGGTTTAAAATTCATAAACAAATGTTCAGTCTTTCAACAGCCAGTTTGATTGCCTATAAATTCCAGTCACTCTGATTGCTAAAGGAACATGAATAAAGACAATTTTTTAATTAATAAAGTTTTCACTCTAGCAGATAATTGAGAAATGATCATACTACATGGCAAGCATTACAGTGAAGGAGGCTCTGGGTACCAGTATACAGTAGAAGAAGCCATCAAACCCCAGGAGAATTAGGAAAAGTCAAGGATGATGTGGCAACAAAGCTGAGTTTTAAAGAATAGAAATTAGCCAAATGGAAAGAGGGAAGAAAGAAATTGAAAATAGAAGGAATACAAGCAAAGACACGGATGAATATGCCACCAATGCATCTGGGGAAGTACAAATGCTTAATATGCTATAGTATACATCATGCAAGAGGAAGAGAGATTGAAGAGGTAAGAAAGAAGGTAAAGAGTGGTTTTAAATGCCTAGCTAAGGAGCTTGAATTTTATCCAGCTATGAGAGATCTTCTACTTGCCAGACCTCAATTTAATTAATATGTTATTTTTTATAAGGCAAAGACATCAGGATTCTTAGAGACACTAAATTCAAATTTACATCTGCCTAGTGCCATTTTCATTTGGATATCTCATAAGCATCTGAAATTTAATGTCACCAAAACAGAACAAATGCTTACCCTAGCCAATCTACTCCTCTCCAGAAACCTCCTCTCATCTCAGTAAATGGCATTACCATCCACCCACTTGTTCAATTCTAAAACTTAAGAATCACACTTTATTTTTCTTTTCCTTATTCTACACTTCCAAACCATCAGAAAGGCCTGACAGCTCTACTTCCAATAATTATTCAGGATCCAACCATTTTTCATCAGCTTTCTGCCTGTAACTCAATCTGTGTCTCCTTACTTCCCACCTGAATACAAGAAAAGCCTCCTAACTGCTCTCTCTCTCTCTGCCTCTCCTCTTTCCCCCTAGTGATCTTTCTCCACAGAGCAGCCACGGTGATCTCTTAAAACAGAAATCAGATTACGTCATTCTTACAATTAAAAACCACCAGTGGAGATTCAGAAATAAATGGCAGATAGGAGGCAGGACTAACTTGCAGCTCCCACTCAGATGGCCAGAGCAGTGAGTCTACTTCACTCCCCTGCTGCCTCCACAAGAATAGGTGCCAGTATCCATGGGTGAGAGACCTGAAAACGGATCACATCACAGGACGCTGAAGACACTCCACAGTACCAGCCCACAGCCTCGTAGCTCTGCTGAGTGGCTAGATCGAGAAGAGAAATAACACACACTACAGTTCGGCTGTCAGGAAGCCCAATCCTAGGAAAAGGGGGAAAATACCACATCAAGGGAGCACCCCTGAGAGACAAAATAATCTGAACAGCAGCCCGTGAGTCCCAGATCTTCCTTCTGACATAGTCTACCCAAATGAGAAAAAAACAGAAAAACAATTCTGGTAATATGATAAAACGAAGTTCTTTAACACCCCTTAAAGGTCACACTAGCTTACCAGCAATGGATCCAAACCAAGATGTAAACTCTGAATTGCCAGAAAAAGAATTCAGAAGGTCTATTAAACCAGTCATGGAGGCACCAGAGAAAGGTGAAGTCCAACTTAAAGAAATGAAAAAAATAAAAAAAGATACAGGATGTGAATGGAAAAATCTCCAGTGAAATAGATACCATATATTAAAAGAAAAGAAAAATCACAACTCCTGGAAGTCAAGGACGCACTTAGGGAAATATAAAGTGCACTGGAAAGTTTTAGCAATAGAATCAAATGAGCAGAAGAAAGAACTTCAAAGCTCAAAGACAAGGCTTTTGAATTAACCCAATCTGACAAAGACAAAGAAAATAATTTTTTTAAATAAATAAAGCCTCCAGGAAGTTTGGGATTATGTTAAGTAATCAAACACGAGAATAATTAGTGTTCCCAAAACAGAAGAGAAATCTAAAGTTTGGAAAACATATTTGAGGGAATAATCAAGGAAAACTTCCCTAGCCTTGCTAGAGATCTAGACATTCAACTACAAGAAGCTAAAAGAATACCTGGGAAATTCATTGTAAAAAGAATCATTGCCTAGGCACATAGTCATCAGGTTATCTAAAGTCTAGACAGGATACAATCTTAAGAGCTGTGAGGCAAAAGCGTTAGGTAACATACAAAGGAAAATCTATCAGATTAACAGCAGATTTCTTGGCAGGCACCCTACAAGCTAGAAGGGATTGGGGCCTTCCTTTTAGCCTCCTTAAACAAAACAATTATCAGTCAAGAATTTTGTATCTAGTGAATCTACGCTTCATAAATGAAGGAAAAATAGTCTTTCTCAGACAAACAAATGCTGACAGAATTTACCACTACCAAACCAGCACTACAAGAACTGCTAAAAGGAGCTCTAAATCTTCAAACAAATCCTCAAGATGCACAAAAATAGAATCTATTAAAGCATAAATATCACAGGACCTATAAAATGATAATACAATGACAAAAAATAGCAACAAATAGCACAATGAATAGAATAGTACTTCACATCTTAATACTAATGTTGAATGTTAAGTGGCCTAAATGCTCCACTAAAAAGATACAGAATGGCAGAATGCATAAGAACTCATCAACCTAGTATTTGCTGTCTTTAAGAGATTCACTTGACATGTAAGGACACACATAAACTTAAAGGGATTGAAAAAGATAATCCATGCAAAGAAACACCAAAAGCTAGCAGGAGTAGCTATTTTTTTATTTTTTTGTTTTGTTTTGTTTAGAGACAGTCTTGCTCTGTTACCCAGGCTGGAGTGCAGTGGCACATTCTCAGCTCACTGCAACCGCTGCCTCTTAGGTTCAAGTGAATCTCCTGCCTCAGCCTCCCAAGTAGCTGGGATTACAGGGGCCTGCCACCACGCCCAGCTAATTTTTGTATTTTTAGTAGAGACAGGGTTTCACCATGTTGGCCAGGCTGGTCTCAAACTCCTGACCTCAAGTGATCCACCCACCTCGGCCTCCCAAAATGCTGGGATTACAGGCAGGTGCCACCACACCCAGCATGAGAATCTATTCTTATATCAGGCAAAACAAATGTTAAAGCAACAGCAGTTTAAAAAGTCAAAGAGGAACATTATATAATGATAAAAGGACTACTCCAACAGAAAATATCACAATTCTAAATATATATTCACGTAACACGAGTTCCCAAATTTATTAAAAAAATTATCACTAGATCTATGAAATGAGATAGACAGCAACACAGTAATAGTGGGGGATATAGTACTTCACTGACAGCACTAGATGAGTCATCAAGACAGAAATCAAGAAAGAAACAATGGACTTAAATTATACCCTAGAAAAAATAAACAACACATATTTACAGAACATTCTACCCAACAACTGCAAAACAGACATTCTATTCATCAGCATATGGAATATTCTCTAAGATAAACCATATGATAGGTCACAAAACAAGAAAAGAAAACTGAAATTATATCAAGTACTCTCTCAGACTACAGTGGAATAAAATTGGAAATCAACTCCAAAAGGAACCCTCTAGACCAAGAAAATTAAATAACCTGCTCCTGAATGATCATTGGGTCAACAATGAAATCAAGATGGAAATTTAAAAATACTTTGAACTAAACCATAATAGTGACACAAACTATCACAACCTTTGAGATACAGGAAGAGTGATACTAAGAGGAAAGTTCACAGCATTAAATGCCTATATCAAAAAGTCTGAAAGAGCACAAATATACAATCTAAGGTTATACCTCAAGGAACTAGAGAAACAAGAATAAATCAAACTCAAACCCATCAGAAGAAAAGAAATAAGCAAGATCAGGGCAGAACTAAATGAAATTGATACACAGACAGACACACACACAAACACACACACACACACACACACAAAAGATGAATGAAATTTCAGCTCTTCATTTATACCTCATTTAAAGGATGGCTTCATTCAATGAAACAGTATCTGTGAGAACAGATTATAAACTTGAAAGTGCTTATAATTGTCATCACTACCACCTCCACCACTACCAGCCCCAAAAAGTCCATAGACCACAAGATCTGGGATAGCTAATAAGTGTCATCTTCCAGCCAGCTTTATCAACTGGGAGTGGTTTCTTGGAGCTCCGGGTTGAGAAGGACTCAGGCTGCACCCAGGCTCCAAGGGAAAACATAGTTATGTCTAGTATGTGAAGACATGATGAGCGGAGGGTGATCACATGAGAATCAGAAGGTGAACATGCCAGGCATGGGTGGGAAGGCTGGCCTTTTAGATTATGATACTGGCCAAAACTTCAATAATGACTCAAAGTCCTATTACATTGCCCAAGAATTACATCACCTCTTGTCACCCTATGACTCATGATGTAACCACAGATAAAAGAACAAAATTTTAGTGAACTAGAAGAGCCCGGAAAATTTTAAATGAGCTGTATCTCACAAAACAAAGCCTTCTTCCAACATTTTTAGAACTTACATTTTAAAAGTTATGATTTTCTTATTAATTAACTCTAAATGAAACAGAGGTGATTATTTTAGCCTTGAGAGCCTCTCACAATCCTCAATCTTCAATTCCCAAAATTACATTAAAAAATAGCTTATTCAAAGCATTTATTTTAAAAAGAAACATCCCCAGACTAAAGAAATAAAAATTGAGTTAGAAACACTTGTACTTTCTAGACCTCTGTTGTCAGGATATAGATTGGGCTGTCAACAGCATGACCAGACAAAAAGATGACCCAATGAAATAATGGGTGCAGTACTGGGGCCATTCCAGTTCCTCAAATTCACCACTCTTATTAACAATACATTTAAGGCAGGTAAATGGAGAGCAACAGAGCAATACCAGCTTCACCGTAGAGTTGTGGTCTGCTTCTGCAAGAAACTCATTCAAGAGAGTAATTCACTACTGAGACGTCTCTCCCTTTACTCCCCTTTGCTGCTCAAGGGACCTTTTATAAGGTTTATGTATAGTTGTCAGATTTTAAGTTGTACTCTTATAGTTGGAAATTAAATCACAAAACAACCTTCCCGTCACGACTAAAAATGTTTAAAATGTGCTTTTACAAAATAATCTTATTTTAAACATATTTCCCTCCAATGTGACTTGTTCCAAGTAGTTTCTCTAGTGAGAGAAGCTACATATTAGTTTATTTCTCTGCATTTTGAAAGGTCTTTGATATAAGGGATATTTGAAATGACCTTGGTGTCACATAGCATCTGCTGGCTGATAAAGATTACCTTTGACCTGGACTTGAGGCAAAGGAGACACAATGACCTTGAATTGATTTCAGGTAACATTATACACTCCAGAGAAACAGGTGTCGGTGGAAGGCTGAAGCCACTCAATTCAGCCCAGTTTCACATGTATACTCAACTTATATTGTTATGCTGTGGCTCTAACTTTGACAATATAAATCAAAGTTCAATTTTGTGCAGATTAAATATAAATATGATTACCAAAATCTTTCAACCAGCCATGTTTTAATTGAGTGAAGTAAAATAGGAACAGGGATCTTCATAAGCATTGGCATGATTGGGTTACTTATTTTTAATCCCCAGATGGAGAATTTTACCCACCTCACTGAAGCTATTGATCAATCAAGTAAACTTTTTATACAAATGTAGACAAAGTTGCCAGTGAGGTTCTTCAAGGAATTTACAAAGGAGGTAGGAAGACAAGTTCAACACACATGAAACAACTAGGAAAAAGTATTTGCGTATATTCTCAAGAGTAGTCAGAAGTCAAGATGAGTATATAAGGAGGGAGAAAAATGAAAGGCAAATTATCAAAGTCTCCATGGAGGTGAGAAAAATATAAAAGCTGAAAAGATGATTAAGGTTTGAATAAGTAAAGGGGCAAAGGAAAAAGAAGAAGGGAGAAGGGAGACCATTTTCTGAGGTTACTTACCAAAGCTATGGTCTTCTTTTATC
This sequence comes from Pongo pygmaeus, assembly GCF_028885625.2. Lineage (NCBI taxonomy): Eukaryota > Metazoa > Chordata > Mammalia > Primates > Hominidae > Pongo > Pongo pygmaeus. Next base: position 68,692,570 of record NC_072390.2, read on the forward strand.
GTAACTTATTGCTTCTACAACAATAAAGACTTAAAAATTTCTAAGATATTTCTACATTTTAATATTTCAGAAATAAGGGTGCATCCTCCAATGGAATATCATGGCTTAATTAGCAATAATTTTCTATCATGAAGGTACACAATAGTACTCAGTTTTTCTTTCAGTTGATGTTCTCTTAAATCCACAGATACAGAGTATATATAATCATAACCTAAATCACAAAGGCAGTGAAGACTGGACTGATCCTCCATATTACACTGTAAGGCTACATGATCCTGGTTTATGATTTACTTTTCTTTATGATTCCTCTGCACTCAAACCTGATTTAACCATATTTCAAAGGAGGGATGTGTCAGTTTATTGCCTCTCACTTACAAATCTATCCTCTGTTGCCTGCTCATGATACTAAAACCTTTCTCCCTTGGCAGTTGGCATGATGTTGATCTTTGCCAGGAGAGACATGAAATGGAGAAAGTCTTCTTCTCCTGGGTCTGGCATGCTTTTATTTTTCCTGCTTCTGCTGCAGTCGGTTGGTATTCACTCAGTGAATTCACCCCTAGTGAGTTTAGTGGCTCTTCTGAGTCAGCTACCAAGCAAGTTCCTTGGACACCCCAGATCGCTTTCTGAAGGTGGGTTTCATGAAGTGCCCCACCCAGCTTCACGATGTCTTCCTAGCAAAAGTTTCCTGGCAATGGCTTCCCGGTAAATTCAAAGCATCTTCCTTTCCTGAGAAGTTTCCTGGCTAATATCATTGACACACAGCAGGCAATTCTCTGCCTAGCCATCTTGAGCCACTGATTTTGGATAAGCGCTGGACTTGGCAACTCAGCAAACCACTGCCATTCAGTGAGTTACAACCCACCCACTGAAGTCTGAATCCTTGCCTTGGAATGAATTCTTCCCTTCCAGGTTTATTCCTTCCTTGGGTACTCTCCCCTTCAGTCGTTTAAGTTCTCATTTATCCCCTCTTAGTTAATCTGTTATCAGTTAATAACTCTTTATCTTAAACGATCCCTATTCAAATTATTATGAGGTTTCCATTTCCTGATTAGACCCTGCCTAATACAATAGGGAAAGAGCTGGCAAGATACCAAAAGCTTCAGATTCTTTAGAAATTAAAATGGATCTCATTTTAATTTCTGATAAAAACCTGATAGACTTACCAATCACCTTTCTCAGTCAAGGCCCACTCATGAGAACAAAGTACAAAGTGTGTGTTTGGGTCAGGGCTGGGGTAAGAAATAGAATGGGTTAACTGGGAAAAGCAAGAAGTTTATGCCATGTGACTATAATGAAGGGCTATTTGTGCATCATTGTCAAGGGGCTTCTAATGATTTTAAACCACCTAGAAAGCTCATTTCTTTCAACTTCTGTCCTAAAAGATGAACCTCACCATCAGAGCTACCAATGCGTTTGGATCCTGATCCTAGCCATGAGTCATCCTGACGCATTCACATACAACATAAAAGATCCTTTCACCACTAGGAAGTTTTTGCAGCCTGACAAGCATCTGGATGTTTCCAAACAACTGGATATTTAACATTGCAGAAACAAAACAGTTGCCTGACAGTTTAATGTTTTCATTTTTTATCCAGATGTTTTAGTATCTTATGAGTACTTTCTCACTATTTTCATGCAATATATCCTTGTAGAGCTTGGCATTTTAAAGATTGTATTGTTTTAACATTGAGAAGTAAAATTAAATGTGAAAATAAAAGGAGTAAAATATCTTTCATTTCCGACTGAAAAATATTATGAGTAGATTCATGGCTATAAAGAGATGGAAAGGATTTGCCATAGTGAATTACAGTCTAATCTTCATTTTAAAAAATAGCTTTGTTATATTTAGACTTTAGTTTTCCTTTGTATTTGCAAGTTAGAATATCTATAATATTAAAGTATATATTTGAACTATTATACTTTAAATAAAGTATAATATTTAAACTCCAGTTGAAGGACTTTATAAAGTACACTAAGGTATTAGATTACTTTCGTAAAATAGTTCATTTCTTACTTATAACTTTTAAAATAGTACAAAAATTAAGTTTAAAATTCCTTAAAATTCTAAATCTTTTCCTGAACAAGAAAACTCCTTAATCTGAAAAATAAAATTCTACCTTACTCTCATGAACCTTATTCATGCATTACTTGTGTCTCTCTGATACCTTTTATTTTTTCATTTCCTGAACATGTAATTTTTGTAAATGGACCTTCTGTCAGGATATCATCTCTCAGCCTTCCATATCCTTCCATATTCTTACAGTTTTTCTCGCTTTATTTCTTGAAGTCCAAGATAAATGAAATAAAAAGACAAATATGAGTTTGAGCAAAAGGGCTTTTATATCGAACAAGAAAAAGACTTCATTCAGATCCTCTAAGGATAAATTGAGGATGGTTATTTTTATCTATACCTGTAGAGTCATTTTCAGCTGAAGACCAAGAATAGGAAGCAGAAGCTTCTTCCTCTGGTTTTGTTGTGTTCAGTGTGTTTTGGATGATCTAAAGCAGCGACATGAGACAATGTTCCACAGATGGAGGCCACTGGAGAGATGGCTCAAAACCCAGACATTTATTTTATATATACACACACACCATTCTCTGTATAGATTCACAGAACTATTCACATATATAACTCCCTTTAGACCTGTACTGTATTGTCGATTCCATCAATATTGTAATGTAGACACTCAAATGCCTCAAAAAGCACATGAGCAGGTAGCATCGTCTTCCACTACTATCTGCAACAAGAACAATGCCAGTATTTCTCTGAATATGTGGCATGCAAAGAGTACACCCACCATCTGCTGAACTTGTCAATGAATGTGTTTCTACCATAGACATAGAACACAATGGGAAGGAACATTGGAAAGCACCGAATTCCTCCGTTAAAGATAAGAAAACTAAAGGTAGATGAGGATGTGTGACTTTTCTAAGATCTCCCTAAAGAGCCTGTGGAAGATCTAGGAGCAGAATATCTCTCTTTTAATTTTTTTAAGTGTTTTCATTTTTTTAACTTTTAAGTTCAGGAGTACAAGTGCAGGATTTTCACATATGCAAACTTGTATCATGGGGGTTAGTTGTATAGATTATTTCATCACCCAGGAATTAAGCCTAGTATCAATTATTTTTTCCTGATCTTCTTCCTTCTCCCACCACCCTCCACCCTCCAAAAGGCCCCAATGTCTGTTTTCCCCCTCTTTGTGTCCATGTGTTCTCATCATTTAGCTCCTACTTATAAGTGAAAACATACAGTATTTGGTTTTCTGTTCCTGTGTTAGTTTGCTAAGGACAGGCCTCAAGTTCTACCCATCTTCCTACAAAAGACATGATCTCATTATTGTTTATGACTGCATAGTATTCCAAGGTGTATATGTACCACATTTTCTTTATCCAGTCTATTATTGATGGGCATTTCAGTTGATTCCATGTCTTTGCTATTGTGAATAGTGCTGCAATGAACATATGCATGCATGTGTATTTATAATATAATGATTTCTATTCCTTTGAGTTTACACACAGTAATGGGATTGCTGGGTTGAATGGTAGCTCTCTCTTAAGGTCTTTGAGGAAGCACCACACTGTCTTCCACAATGGCTGAACTAATTTACACTCCCACCAATAATGTATAGCATTCCTTTTTCTCCACAATCTGGCCAGCATCTGTAACTTTTGGACTTTTTAATCATAGCCATTCTGACTGGTGTGAGATGGTATCTCATTGTGGTTTTGATTTACATTTCACTAATGATCAGTAATGTTGAACTTTTTTTCCATATGATTGACTATTGGCCACATGTACATCTTCTTTTGAAAAGTAACTGTTCATGTCCTTTGCCCACTTTTTAATGAGGTTGTTTTTCTCTTGTAAATTTGTTCAAGTTCCTTATAGATGCTGGATTTTGGTCCTGTGTTGGATGCATAGTTTGGAAAAATGTTCTCCCATTCTGTAGATTGTCTGTTTACTCTGATGATAGTTTCTTTTGCCATACAGAAGCTCTTTAACTAGATCCCATTTGTCAATTTTTGCTTTTGTTGCTATTGCTTTTGGTATCTTTGTCATGAAATCTTTGCCTGTGCCCACGTTCTGAATGGTCATCTTAGAGAGTTTTTATAGTTTTGGGTTTTACATTTAAGTCTTTAATCCATCTTGAGTTGACTTTTTGTATATGGTGTAAGGAAGGGGTCCAGTTTCAATCTTCTGCATATGGCTAGCCAGTTATCACAGCACCATTTATTGAATAGGGAATCCTTTCCTGATTGCTGTTTTTGTCAGGTTTGTTGAAGATCAGATAGCTGTAGGTGTGCAGTCTTACTTCTGGGTTCTCTATACAAGAACAGAACATCTCTAATCCACTGCTCTTTGTAGCACAATATACTTTGGCTGACTTTAGCTTGTAATGATTTGTCTTCTTTCTTTCAGTAATATTAATATCTAAAGATTTCTTCCTCCCCTACTAGGTTACTTCTCAAAAATATTATCTTGTAAAAACTACTTAGATTTGTTATCACCAGTAAAGAAATAGTGACATGTACTAATACTTTTAGTTGATGAGGAGAAAAGATTAAATGTGATCAATGACTTTTAAGGAAAAGTAACATAGGCAAGGACAAGTTTGAGCTTACAGACTGTACACTTTCTAGAAAGTTCCAGTTCACTGCCTCCCCACCAGCATGTGTACTGAAGTAGAAGTCCCTCTATTAACGTCTCAAGATATTTAGTCCACAACGAGAAATACTTCTTTGTGAGCAGGGAAATTTACTGGAATAGAGAGGCACATTAAGCAGCATTGTGTGTTACAGCCTCTGCACCCTTGAGCTATTGAGAAAAAAGGCATTCCATCTGAACACAAATATATGGAAAATAAGGCAGCAAAATGGGGTCACATCTTAAGTACACTTCACTTACAGGTGACTTTAGAAAGAACTTATTTTCCCACCACCGTCCTCACCAACATCACACACCCCCTGTGCCTCCCAACACACACATATGCAGTTCCACCATCGCACTTAATTTTTAAAATAAATATATATTTATTTAATGTATATTAAGATTAAAGAGGATAAATAATGAAACAACTCAGGGAGCAAGTAGGAAAAGTATCAAATTATCTACCTATACATAATTCACTAGTAGGTATATAACAATCTGGCATGTCCAAATTTCTGTTACAGACTCCCCTTTTATCTAGCTTGGCAAGATAAATTTTAGTCCATATAAGAATTGCTTATATTGCCATAAATATAAATTGTATATGCCACACTACATAGAAAAATTTGAAATTTTAAGGGTAATTTTGGCCATATGCAATTTTTGCCTTATGCCTTACACTTCAAAATTTTGACTCCAGGCAAAATGCATGTTAATTATCTGCACAAGTGGAGCCTTAACACAAAATGTCTTAATGTCTAGGTTGAGATATTCACATTTCATCTGTAAGGTTGGGGAGATGGTATAAATTCCTGAGCTAGCAAATATCATGGCAAAATATTTTTAAGAACATTAATCTAGTGACTTTGCCAGAGATACATGGGAAGGGAGAGTCAGGGATAGACTGGAAGAAGAAATATCAATTTACAGATCACTTCAATAGTCTGGGCATGCAATAAAGACATCCTAAATTAGGATGGTTGTAGAAATGTAAAGGAAGAAGGAAGCATTACAAGGAAGACTCTGGGTGTGAAAGAAAATACTAATAATGTAACACAGTTAATAAAAGCAAAGCCTTTTCTATTTTACAGATTTGGATTAAATTCTAGTTATTACTACCATCTAATCATGTAACAATAAACTTTTCTTTATCACCGCCATGATGATTAATTTTATATGCCAGCTTGGCTGGGCCACAAATTGCCCAAACATTTGGCCAATTATTCTGAGTATGTCTGTGAGGGTGTTTCTGGATGAGATTAATATTTGAATCAGTAGACTGCACAGAGCCGACTGATTGACCTCTCTGATGTAGGTGCGCCTCATCTGATCAATTAAAGACCTGAATTTAAAAAAAAAAAAAAAAAAAAAAAAAAAAGCCTGAGTAAGCGGTAACTCCTCCTGCCTGACTGTCTTGAGTTGGGATATTGATTTTTTCCAGGCTTCAGACCTGAATTGAAACATTGGCTCTTGAGTCTTAAGCCTGCCAGCTTTAGGACTGGAGCTTACGCTATCAGGTCTCCTCATTCTTAGGCCTATGGTCTCAGATTGGAACTACACATTGAGAAAGTTCCAAGATCTGCAGAATCATCTGAGCCAATTCCTTATAATGAATCTCTTTCTTGGGGGATCTGGAAAGATGGCCCAATAGCAATAGCTCCAGTCTGCAGCTCCCAGTGAGACCATCACAGAATATGGGTGATTTCTGCATTTCCAACTGAGAGGCACCTGGAACCCCACGGAGAAAGACCTGTTCACTCCTGTGTAAAGGGGGGCTGAAGCTAGGGAGCCAAGTGGTCTCATTCAGAGGGGCCAACTCCAATGGAGCCCAGCAAGCTAAGAACCAGTGGCTTGAAATTTCTCACTGCCAACACAGCCCTCTGAATTTGACCTGGGACAATCGAGCTTGGTGGGAGAGGGGCATCCACCATTACTATGGCTTGAGTAGGCAGTTTTTCCCTGACAGCGCTTAGGGGCTTGGAAGTTCGGACTGAGTGGAACTCAACACAGCACGGCAAAGCAGCTGTGGCCAGACTGCCTCTCTAGATTCCTCTTCACTGGGCAGGGCATCTCTGAAAGAAAGGCAGCAGCTCCAGTCAGGGGCTTATAGATAAAACTCCCATCTCCTAGGGGCAGAGCACCTGGGGGATGGGGCGGCTGTGGGCACAGCTTCAAGAGACTTAAACGGTTTTGCCTACTGGCTCTGAAGAGAGCAGCAGATCCTAACAAGGAAGGTTCTCCTAGCACAGAGCTTGAGCTCTGCTAAGAGACAGACTGCTTCCTCAAGTGGGTCCCTGACCTCCATGCCTCCTGATTGGGAGAGACCTCCCAACAGGAGTTGACAGACACCTATACAGGAGAGCTCCAGCTGGCATCAGGCCCATGCCCCTCTGGGACGAAACTTCCAGAGGAAGGAGCAGGCAGCAATCTTTGCTGTTCTGCAGCCTCTGCTGGTGATACCCAGGGTCTGCAGTGGACCTCCAGCAAACTGCAGCAGACCTGCAGCAGAGGGGCCTGACTGTTAGAAGAAAACCTAACAAACAGAAAGCAATAACATCAACATCAACAAAAAGGACCCCCACACAGAATCCCATCCAAAGCTCATCAGCCTCAAAGTACAAAGGTAGATAAATCCACTAAGATGAGGAAAAAACTGTGCAAAAATGCTGAAAATTTAAAAAAACAGAATGCCTCTTCTCCTCCAAATTATCACAGATCCTCTCTAGTAAGGGCACAAAAATGGACACAGAATGAGTTTGAGGAATTGATGGAAGTAGGCTTCAGAAGGTGGGTAATAACAAACTGCTTTGAGCTAAAAAAGCATGTTCTAATCCAATGCAAAGAAGCTAAAAACCTTTAAAAAAAAAGCCACATGAGGTAATAACTAGAATAACCAATTTAGAGAAGAACATAAATGACCTAATAGAGCTGAAAAACACAGCATGAGAACTTCATGAAATATAAGCAAGTAGCAATAGCCAAATCTATCAAGTGGAAGAAAAGATATCAGAGACTGAAGGTCAACTTACTGAAATAAGGTGTGAAGACAAGGTTAGAGAAAAAAATGAAAAGGAACAAAGCCTCCAATAAATATGGGACTACAGAAAAAGACCAAACCTATGATTGATTGGGGTCCCTGAAAGTGATGGGGAGAATGGAATCAAGTTGGAAAACACATTTCAGGATATTATCCAGGAGAACTTCCCCAACCTAGCAAGACAGGCCAACATTCAAACTCAGGAAATACAGAGAACACTAGTAACATAATCCTTGAGAAGAGCAACCCCAAGACACATAATTGTCAAATTCTCCGACGTTGAAATGAAGGAAAAAATATTAAGGGCAGCCAGAGAGAAAGGTCAGGTTACCTACAAAGGGAAGCCCAACAGACTAACAGCAGATCTCTCTGCAGGAATGCTACAAGTCAGAAGAGGATGGGGGACAATATTCAACATTCTTAAAGAAAAGAGTTTTCAACCCAGAATTTCATATCCAGCCAAACTAAGCTTCATAAGTGAAGGAGAAGTAAAATCCTTTACACACAAGCAAATGCTGGGGGATTTTGTCACCACCAGGCCTGCCTGACAAGAGCTCCTGAAGGAAGCACTAAATGTGGAAAGGAAGACCAGTACAAGCCACTGCAAAGACATACCAAAATATAAAGGCCAAAGACACTATCAAGAAACTGTATCAACTAATGTGCAAAATAACCAGCTAGCACCACGATGACAGGATCAAATTCACAGATAACAATATTAACTTTAAATGTAAATGGCCTAAATGCCCCAGTTAAAAGACACAGACTGGCAAATTGGCTCAAGAGTCAAGACCCATCATTGTGCTGTATTCAGGAGACCCATCTCACATGGAAAGAAACATATAGGCTCAAAATAAAGAGGTGGAGGAAGATATACCAAGCAAATGGAAAGTGAAAAAAAAGCAGGGGTTGCATTTCTATCCTCTGGTAAAACAGACTTTAAACAAACAAAGATAAAAAAAAAAACAAAGAAGGGCATTACATAATGGTAAAGGGATCAATGCAACAAGAAGAGCTAAGTAGCATAAATATATATGCATCTAATACAGGAGCACCCACATTTATAAAACAAGTTCTTAAAGAAAGACCTACAAAGAGACTTAGACTCCCACACAATAATAGTTGGAGACATTTGCACTCCACTGTCAACATTAGACAGATCAATGGGGACAGAAAATTAACAAGGACATTCAGGACTTGAACTCAGCGCTGGACCAGGTGGACCTAATAGATACCTACAGAACTCTTCACCCCACATCAACAGAATATACATTCTTCTCAGCACCACATAGCACTTATTTTAAAATTGACCACATAATTGGAAGTAAAACCCTCCTCAGCAAATGCAAAAGAACAGAAATTATAACAAACACTCTCTTGGACCACAGTGCAATCAAATTAGAACTCAAGATTAAGAAACTTACTCAAAACCACACAACTACATGGAAACTGAACAACCTGCCCCTAAATGACTACTTAGTAAATAACGAAATTAAGGCAGAAATAACGAAGTTCTTTGAAACCAATGAGAACAAAAAGACAACATTCCAGAATCTCTGGGACACAGCTAAAGCAGTGTTAATAGGGAAATTTATAGCACTAAATGCCCACAGGAGAAAGTGGGAAAGATCTAAAATCAACACCCTTACATCACAATTGAAAGAACTAGAGAAGCAAGAGCAAACAAATTCAAAAGGTACCAGAATACAAGAAATAACTAAGATCAGAGCTGAACTGAAAGAAATAGAGACATGGAAAACCCTTCAAAAAATCAATGCATCCAGCAGCTGGTTTTTGAAAAATATTAACAAAATAGACAGCTAGCCAGACTAATAAAGAAGAAAAGAGAGAAGAATGAAATAGACACAATAAAAAAATGATAAAGGAGATATCACCACTGATCCCACAGAAATAAAAACTACCATCAGAGAATACTATAAATACCTCTATGCAAATAAACTAGAAAATCTAGAAGAAATGGATAAGTTCCTGGACACATACACCCTCCCAAGACAGCACCAGGAAGAATTCGAATCCCTGAATAGACCAATAACAAGTTCTGAAATTGAGGCAATACTTAATAGCCTACCAACCAAAAAAAGCCCAGGACCAGATGGATTCACAGCCAAATTCTACCAGTGGTACAAAGAGGAACTGGTTCCATTCCTTTTGAAACTATTCCAAACAATGGAAAAAGAGGGACTCCTCCTTAACTCATTTTATGAGACCAGCATCATCCTGATACCAAAACCTGGCAGAGGCACAAAAAAAAAAAAAGAAAAAAGAAAATTTCAGGTCACTATCGCTGATGAACATTGGTGCAAAAATGCTCAATAAAATACTGGCAAATGGATTCCAGTAGCACATCAAAAAGCTTATATACCATGATCAAGTCAGCTTCATCCTTAGGATGCAAGCCTGGTTCAACACAGGCAAATCAATAAATATAATTCATCACATAAGAGGACCAATGACAAAAACCACATGATTATCTCAATACATGCAGAAAAGGCCTTCGATAAAATTCAACACCCTTTAGGCTAAAAACTCTCAATAAACTAGGTATTGATGGAACATATCTCAAAATAATAAGAGCTATTTATGAGAAACCCACAGCCAACATTATACTGAATAAGCAAAACTGGAAGCATTCCTTTTGAAAACTGGCAGAAGACAAAGATATTCTCTCTCACCAATCCTATTCAACATAGTATTGGAAGTTCTGGCCAGAGCAATCAGGTAAGAGAAAAAAAATAAAGGGTATTCAAATAGGAAGAGAGCAAGTCAAATTGTCTCTGTTTACAGATGGCATAATTGTATGTTTAGAAAACCCCAACATCTCAGCCCCAAAACTCCTTAAGCTGATAAACAACTTCAGCAGAGTCTCAGGATACAAAACCAATGTGTGAAAATCATAAGCATTCCTATACACCAATGATAGATAAACAGAGAGCCAACTCATGAGTGAACTCCCATTCACAATTGCTACAAAGAAAATACAATACCTAGGAATACAACTTAACAAGGGACATGTAGGAGTTCTTCAAGGAGAACTACAAACCACTGCTCAAGGAAATAAGAGAGGAAACAAACAAATGGAAAAAGATTTCAAGTTCAAGGATGGGAAAAATCAATATCATAAAAATGGCCATACTGCCCAAAGTAATTTATAGATTCAATGCTATTCCCATCAAGCTACCACTGACTTTCTTCACAGAATTGGAAAAAACTACTTTAAATTTCATATGGAACCAAAAAGGAGCCTGTATAGCCAAGACAATCCTAAGCAAAAAGAACAAAGCTGCAGGCATCATGCTACCTGACTTCAAACTATACTACAAGACTACCGTACCCAAAACAGCATGGTACTGGTACCAAAACAGATATGTACACCAGTGGAACAGAGGCCTCAGAAATAACACTTCTGCAACCATCTGATCTTCAACAAACCAGACAAAAGCTAGCAATGCAGAAAGGAATCCCTATTTAATAAATGGTACTGGGAAAACTGGATAGCCATATACAGAAAACTGAAACTGGGCCCCTTCCTTACAACTTATATAAAAATTAACTCAAGATGGATTAAAGACTTAAATCTAAAACCTAAAACCATAAAAACCCTAGAAGAAAACCTAGACAATACATTTCAGGACATAGGCATGGGCAACGACTTCATGACTAAAACACCAAAAGCAACAGCAACAAAACCCCAAAATTGACAAATGGAATCTAATTAAACTAAGAGCTTCTGCTCAGCAAAGGAAACTGCCATCAGAGTAAACAGGCACCCTACAGAATGGGAGAAAATTTTTGCAAGCTATCCATCTGACAAAGGTCTAATATCCAGAATCTACAAGGAACTTAAAGAAATATACAAGAAAAAAAACAACCCCATCAAAAAGTGGGTGAAGGATATGAACAGACACTTCTCAAAAGAAGACATTTATGCGGCCAACAAGCATATGAAAAAAAGCTCATCATCACTGGTCATTAGAGAAATGTAAATCAAAATGAGATACCATTGAGATCACAATGAGATACCATTTTATATCAGAATGACAATCATTAAAAAGTCTGGAAACAACAGATGCTGGTGAAGATGTGAAAAAATAGGAACACTTTTACACTGGTGGTGGGAGTCTAAATTAGTTCAACCATTGTGGAAGACAGTGTGGTGACTCCTCAAGGATCTAGAACCAGAAATACCATTTGACCCAGCAATCCCATTACTGGGTATATACCCAAAGGGTTATAAATCATTCTACTATAAAGACGCATGCACATGTATGTTTATTGCAGCACTATTTACAATAGCAAAGACTTGGAACCAACCCAAATGCCCATAAATGATAGACTGGATAAAGAAAATGTGGCACATATACTTCATGGAATACTATGTAGCCATAAAAAAGAATCAGTTCATGTCCTTTGCAGGTACATGGATAAAGATAGAAACCATCATTCTCAGCAAACTAACACAGGAACAGAAAACCAAACACCACATGTTCTCACTCAGAAGTAGGAGTTGAACAATGAGAACACATGGACCCAGGGAGGGGAACATAAAACTGGGGCCTGTCAGCAGGTTGGGGGCAAGGGGAGGGAGAGCATTAGGACAAATACGTAATGCATGAGGTGCTTAAAACCTATATGATGGACTGGTAGGTAAAGAAAACCACCATGGCACATGTATACTTATGTAACAAACCTGCATGTTCAGCACATGTATTCCAGAACTTAAAGTAAAATAAAAAATATCTCTCTCCCTCTCTCTCTTATATATATATCCTATTAGTTCTGTTTCTCTGAAGAACTCTAATATGTTCACTAAGCTTTTTCTCTTGTATACAATGAGTTCTATACATGTACTCACAGTTTTATTGAAAGGATTAAAATGACATAATGTATGTCTGTGATAATATGTATTATATATATATCACATAATGATACGATATAGCATAATGTATGTAAAAAAAAATAGTGAAAGCAAAGGTTTTGAAAAAATTAAGCTCATTTAAGTGATGTAGATAGAGTTGCTTTAATATATGGGTTTCTTATGTAATAATCCCTGCAAATACATGAGGTTTAGGTGAGGAAAGAGAGGGCCAGATGTGTGGCAAGTATTTTCACGAACCCATTAATGTGCCCTGAACTGTGTTTCAGATTAGTCAGATCTTCAAAATAATTGCTGGGGGGATAGAAGAAAATATCTTGTAATTATGTAGTTGCACTACAAAAACAATCAGAGGTGGATCCCAATGCTGCTGGAAGATGTAGCAAAACCTGAGTATAACTTTGGTTCAGTGGAGTGGCCAAGATACTCTCCCCACCTCTGCACGCCCTCTTGAGGAAGGACACGATGCCTAAATATGAATTCAATTCCAATCATAAGTTCATGCTCACTGAAACTTCCTCCTCACTGCAAAGCTCCAGCTTCAGAGAATTTTCTCTGCTAAATTCTCTCATGAGGAACATAGAAAACTCTAGCTGCCTTCCTCACTTGGTGTTGAGGAAGATAGAGTAAACTACCTTAGATATTTCGTTCCCTTTAGACTTCCCATTCTCCATAGCCATCTCCATAGACATCTCCTCTGTTTTCACTCCATAATGATACTGGAGATTTCTACTAATATCTCACGTTCTGGACAAGGAATGCACTATTGATCTTATATTTCCAAAATGTATCTAGAAGACTCTCTCATTTCTCTCCCCCAAGACTCAACTCAGCTGGATGGTAGATTCAGGCTCCCTTCCTAGGATAAACACCAGGTTCAATGTATATTTCCTTAACATCCCTCCTTCTCTCCCCGTCCCACAGGATATGTATCAAGGTAAGAAAGGGGAAAAGTACCTCATTCAATGTTATGATTTGTTTTGTTTTGTTTTGTTTTGAGACAGGGTCTTATTCTGTCACCCAGGCTAGAGTGCAGTGGTGAGATCTCAGCTCACTGTAACCTCTGCCTCCTGGGTTCAAGAGATTCTCCTGCCTCAGCCTCCTGAGTAGCTGGGACTATAGGCACACGCCACCATACCCAGCTAATTGTTGGATTTTTTTTAGTAGTGATGGTGTTTCACCATGTTGGCCAGGCTGGTCTTAAACTCCTTTCTTCAAGTGGTCCACCTGCTTCAGCCTCCCAAAATGCTGGGATTACAGGCGTGAGCCACCGCACTTGGCCATGATTTCTTTCCAAAGCTGGTACTACATGTATGACACAAGCTTTCTGACTTGATTTGTTTGAGGCTTTGATTTTTATACTCCAAGCCAAGCTTTTAGAAATTATAAAACTTTACTTTCTTTTTTTTCTTCTTTCTTTTTTTTGGTGGGGGACCGAGTCTTGCTCTGTACCCCAGGCTGGAGTACAGTGGCGTGACCTCGCCTCACTGCAACCTCTGCCTCCTGGGTTCAAGCAATTCTTTGCCTCAGCCTCCTGAGAAACTGGGATTACAGGTGCCTGCCACCATGCCTGGTTAATTTTTGTATTTTTAGTAGAGACAATGTTTCACCATCTTGGTGAGGCTGGTCTTGAACTCCTGACCTTGTGATCCACCCACCTCGGTCTCCCAAAGTGCTGGAATTACAGGCGTGAGCAACTGCGCCCGGCCAAAACTTTACTTTCTTAAAACACTCAACTTGTACAAACCAGAAGCCTCATTATTCAAGACTATTTTCTCTCCTTTGCAATACAAAAGTTGAACATATTGCTTCTTACATTTTGCATTTTCTATAATAAAAACATTCTACCAAGGACAGTAGCCTTCTCAGCAATTTAATCACAATATGGATAAAATAAAGAGTAGAAAAAGCACTTAGATTATGCTTATCTTCGGGGTGCCCCATAATATTATTGTGCCACACATCAAACAGACATAATGTTTATCTTTGGGGTGCCCCATGCAGTCCTTCCTTATTTGTCCTATTTATACCTTGTCTTCTTTGCCAAGTGGCATACACCATCAGGCTATTGGCTTCTACCAAACCAAAGATTTGAGCTAAAAGCAAAACCCAAATCTGGAGTAATGAAATTCCCAGCATCAATTAGCCTCTGAAGAGGCATATTTTAGGCTAAGAAGTGTTCCCAGAATTCTTAAAATTACATCAATAGACACTTGTTTCTCCACCAGACATTCCAACTATATGTTAGAACTCCTATTTCTCTGGTCAAAGTTTATTGTTTCAAATCCCACTTTTCAGTGATGTAGAAGAAAAATACACATTGTACATGACCCATTCTAATAGGAAGTGAAGTATGGTAACACTAAAGTAGACTTCTAATTAAAGTATTTGAAATTAAAGTATAATTGTGAACCATATGTGTTAAACTGAAAAGATATGACCATGTAGAACCCGCTGGGGTGTCAGTTTTATCTAAAGCTTGTTTTAAGGCAACTATTAAAGTGTGCAGGCATTTTATGGTTGAGAAAGATTTCAAAAAGCTACAAAAGATTATGTTATAATATCATATGTTGATAAATTGAAGAAATGGTTTGGAATTGATACAATGAAGGTCAAATAATGTTGATAAAATGCAGAATAGAGCAAATATATAAAATGCAGAATACAGCAAAGATATAAAATGAACAATCATATGGGATTATCTAAGGTAAGTCACACCCACAGAAATAATGATTCAGACAGACTGCAATGAATGTAGATCAACCTTGAATGTTGCCTTCTTCCCACACCTAAAAGGCAAATGCCTTCAATAAGAAGTACAAATAGCAATATTACAGATCCACATACATAATATTTACATATTGTATACACTGATTTTGAAACAGTATCAAAATCATAAACTAAAAGAACTCCAAGAATCAAAGGCCGTTCAAAATAGAACAAAATGAGGTTTTTTTGGGTAATTAAATGGAACACCTCTGAAGAAAGAAAGTTTAATAGGAGAAACCACTTGCCAGAAATATGCAACTAAGTTGCTCATAGACTCTTAATCCTCAGAAAATGTGAGATGATAAATACATGATACTTTAGGATGTGAGTTTTGGAGTAATTTTTTACACAGCAATAAGTAACTAATACAAGCGTTAGCTATATGATAAAAGAATCTGTAGTATATTTCTAACGTTATTCTAAACATAAATAAGTTTATTAAAGCTTATTTTCCCATCTCATAAATAAAGCTGTTTCCAATGTTTTGCAATAACTGAAAAGTAGAACAGTTGCTAGGATGAAACAGTAATAAAATACTGATTAAAACATAAAAAAACCCGAATTTAAAAAATATGTGGTTCTGCCAATAGGATCAGTAACTGGTGAGAAATATAACTGTTTTTAAAAGTGTAAATGGCCATCATTAAAAGTCAGATACTTTGGATGTAAAGAGGGATTTTTTTCAAATAATGGGATTATGTGATAGTCTTAAAATTTAGATTAATAAATTTTTAGGCCAATGAATAATTTAGCAACATAAGACTTGACAGAGGAGGTAAAGACAACAAAGAAAATTGATATTGATATTCTAGTAAAAAAGTAACTTTTGGGGAGACAGATGAAGCATAACAAATATTACGCTCGTCATGACAGTATAAGGAAAAACATGTAATATTTAAACACTAATCAATATAAATCTTTCCTCCTCTGAATTTATACTCACAATGAGCACTAGAACATGAGATGTATTGCTTCCATAAGTTGACAAATGGTGTTTTTTGATTATCACTGAGTGCCAAACACCATGATGATCATCAGACTACTAAAATAATATTGATACTATAGTGTCAACTTACATTTGTGTGGTGCCTCACTGTCAGCAAATCTTTTCAACTTGGCTTTCCCCATCTGCCTCAAATGGCTGCTAATTGCCCACAGACACCTTGTTCTCTTGATCTCTGACTTTACACTCCTTAAATCCTGCATTTTGAGACCATATTAACCAATTAGCTTAATCAGCATTGGTTCTTGTCAATGGATCACACAAGCTCTGCTGGTAATTTTGAGAATGTTTTTCAAATCAAGCTTTGCAATGACATGGAGCAATGCTAATTATACTCTCGAGGGGTGCTGTAAAGTTCTCAAAATAAAATTAATCTTTTATTTCAAAACTAATCTGGATGCTACTTCCAGACTTGCCATCACAATGTATGGGATGCAAGAGGGTAGTTACAGTATGAATAAATAAAAGGGCATCAGGATCACAAAACAATAAAGCATCATAGCTCTGTGGGAAAGTGTTTATTTCAAGGAAACTTTTAAAATAGAACTGAAGAAGAGGTATCAAATAATTTGAGGACTATTATTTATCTCTGACCTGGGAGCCATGGAGTTACCAGAAAGTTCCTGACTTCGAGAAATACGATTTTAATAGAAAAGACTAACAAAAATTAAATGAGAACACTATAAAAAGTGACGTATGTAATATTCATAAACCATGTTAACTATGTAATATTCAAAATGTATACCAAAGAAGCTTAGAACAGGGAGAGATCAGTGGGTATATCAGTACCCTAGAACTTAGAGTATAATAAAAATATATATAAAAAAAAAAGAGAAGGGAGACCATTTTTTATATGGTAGAGAAGAGCAAGATACGAGATCTTTTTACATTCCTGGAAAAAAGATCAGTATAAATTAGGAAATGCATGCAGAGATGTGCAGAGCAGGTGAGGGTTCCTGTGGGTGAGAATACTTAAACACAATGAAAATCTTCAGAAAGCCAAGATGATATCAGATTATAAAAAAAGTCAAAAAACCTCACAGTTAGTTTAGGTCAGATACAATGGCAGTGTGAAGTAATTGTTAAATCATCAAGTGAGAAAATAACATAATAAAAATATTGATAAAAAAGGCTAAGCCATGCAGAGGGATTTTTTCAAAGCTCTGAATTCTAGTCTAGTCGGAGCATCATTGTGCAAACTGGATGAAATCACAATATTCTCAAAGCCTGAGTGGAGCCTTACAGTCAGCCACATGTATGCTCTATGCATACAGATGACATTGCTGGGACATCATTAATAGAACATGTGCTTTGGGTTAATTTTAAGTAGGTAGATGTTATTTGTAGCACACCCAAGGAAAAGCAAGTCTTCTTAATGAAATACCCACCCAAGGATGCTGCCAACATCATTGCCCACGTATGCAATTGTATCTCAGCAGCAAATTCAGTGCGCTCTGCCCATTTTAAATCTGTATTTACAACAATACTGGCAATAATTTTTTTAACTTGGGAATTTATAGAAATGACATGTCTCCAACAGATTGGGAATGACTAAATCCATGCAATGAGAACTATAAGTTTTGAAGCGGTTAATTTAAGTTGATTGGTATAAAACAAACTGGAAATAGTAATTTGCAATTCTTCACCCAAAAAGTGTAAAATAGTATGCTTAAGAGAAGGAGTCCTATTAAGTTCATATTTCTTCTTGTCTGGGTCCTATTTTTAAGCTCCTTTCTACTTTTGTCATGTCGTATGTGATAAGTTGCTGCAAATGTCCAAAGTTGAGTTTAGAGAGAGTCTTTATTAATTTTACTGATAAGAAGACAGTTCATCACCCACTGCAAAAAAAAAAAAAAATAGTTCACTGGTTTCTTGTAAGGGAAGAGATTCTCCCTCACAAGAGGGAGCTTTCTTATTGTAGTACTCTGCTAATCAGCCTGCCTTTCTCTTCTGCCTGAACTGTAGCAATTAGAGTTTTCAGGAGCCTCCATACTGATATCATCTTTGCTTTCTGAAGATGTTTCCATTCTATTCAGGTATTCTCTTCCACAGCCAGACCTCACCTGCTCTACACATCCCTGCATTCATCATTTGATATAATCCAGTCTATTTTCCAACCTCCTCTTGTTTTGGTTGAAAGAATAACTTCAAGATTGAAGTCCAAATTTAAAAAGCAATCTTCCAGTAGACAGAAGCATCCCAAAATTATACTTCTTATGTAATATTATTAAACACTTTTTTTAATTGTAAAGATCAGGATTTTTGGCACTATTTAACCATTTCATATCCAATGCAGCCCAATAAAACCTTTTTTCCCTTTCTTTCAAAGGCACATATTTATAAAATTGTGAAATGTTTTGAAGTTAAGTATGCAGCTGATCACAGCTCTCCCCTTAGCAACAGACTTATCCACCCACCAACTTGCCATATGGGCTAACAAATGACCCATAAAATCTTTCTCAGTCACTAATGCTAAAAGAGAATATCAACTAGCCTAGGCATTTTAACTGAAAAAAGAAAAATGTCCACATACCCACACATGTTTATTTATGGCATGCAAGAACTGCTTTCATTGATTAATTTAGTCATTGGATGTTTATTCAACAAACATTATGTGTCAAGCACTGTGGCTAAAAAATACCTCCAATAGACACTATGTGCTAAGCTAAGAAAAGAACTGATCCAGAAATATTCTTCTGAAATCATACATACCCCTAAACATATTCTCAGGAAAAGAAATAGTGGTTTACTAACAGCACATTACAGATGCATGGGATCAATCCAAGAAGTTTCACTTTAATGGAAAAGGAAAAGATGGAAAAAAGAGAGAGATTATCCTGTTAGTTCTTAAAGCCACCACTGGTCTACCATATCACTTTTTAGAGCTCATAACCTTGTAGGTTACCAAGGGCATGATCTCAGTAACTAAAAGAGGTGTAATAAATGCAGAGCAGCAGAAAACATACATAGGAAGTTGAGTTTTAAGGTGGGGTCATTTACCCATGTTGTGAAAAACGGAAATCTCTGTGGCGCATGCATATCGTATGGGCTCTTTTGTTTGACAACTCATCCACTTAAAATTTCTTATTTCATTTTAGGCATAATAAGTAAGTTGCTCTCAAAGCCCTCAATTGCTAATCATTCTACTTTAAAATGAAGTAATGTTCCATTTCTTATGGTGGGTGCTGTACTTGCATTAGTATTCATTTTTAAATGCTTAATCATGTAAAATTTTATTTCAAACTCAATCATTTAGCCTGGCAAATTTCTAGCTGATGAAAATGTCAAACACAAAAAGATATAAATGTTTAGTCAGTTAAGTGCCTTAAGTTTTTGACTAATACTAAGCTTACTTGTTGAACACTTGCTGCCAGAACTCAGAGTTTTCTTAAAAAAGAAATGGAGAAAATCAGCCTCACTAAATACATGATCCCTCATCCCCTAGGCTAAGTCAGATCTTTCCTCATGTCTCATTCTGAGTCTCTTCTCTGTGAAGGGTCATTTCTCTATTCTGTTTTGTTTGTATTGACTATATGTTAAATAAAAAAGAGAACTGAGGAAGAAGGAAGGCTTAGGTGTTACAGGTAAATGAATGTGAGACTCTGAATAAACACATTTTGGTCTTCTGGCCTATGCTTACTCATCAGCAAAAGCAGGAGACTGAATCAAATGATCTCTTAGATGCTATATTAGTTATGGCTCTCCAGAAAAAATATATATAAATATTTATATATGTGTGTGTATACATATATACACACACACATATATATATACACACACACACACACAGAGGTAGAGAGGGGTAGAGGTAGAGAGAGAATTATGAGGAATTGACTCAAGCATTTATGAGGGCCGAGATGTCCCAGGATCTATTGTCTGCAAGCAGGAGACCCAGGAATGCTGGTGGTGTAATTCAGTCCAAGTTCAAAGGCCAGAGAAGTAGGGGGGCTGATGGTGTAAATCTCTGTCTGAGAGCGGGAGAATATGAGATAAGATGCCCCTACTCAAGCAGTGAGGCAGAAATCAAAAGGGCATGAATTCCTCCTTCCTCTGCCTCTTGTTCTATTCCAGCACTTAAGGGATTAGATGATATCCACCCATATTATGGAAAGTATCTATTTAAGAGTACATGGATTCAAATACTAATGTCATCGGGAAACAGCCTCATAGGCACTCCTAGATATAATGTTTAATGTGGGCACCCCATGACTCAATCAAGTTGCCACATAAAATTAATCATCACAGATGCTTTCAGTTCATTCCTTCTATGGATTCAATTTGTAAAGTCATTTCCCTCTTCATTCCTTCCTTATTTCCTTATTTTCTTCCTTCCTCCTAATGGAAAAAATTTTGGAGAAAGAAAACTGCATAAATTTATTTTCTTCATTTTCTTTTCTTTATAAGAATTTTATTGAGATATAACTCACATACCATGCAACCTACCCACTCATCGGTTGAATTTTAACCATAGATGGTTTAAAGTTAATAATTAAAATATCTTCCATGCATCACATGAGATGCTTGTTAAGAAGCTTACATTCAACTAGAAAACTAAAACCAGATAGCCAACTAGACACAGCCAGGAAGAGCTTCTCCCACCAAGAGACCACATCATCAATACTGGCACAAGCAGATCCAAGCAGATCTTTGGAAGGAGGGCATTGAGAGTGGGCAGAGGGAGGATGTAGACCCTGGGCTGGAGGAGGAGGAAGGTGGAAACACTAGATGGGGTTGCCAAGCACCAGAACTCATTCCAGACCCCCAGAAGCTGCTGAGGAGGGGCTGTGTTAAATAAGCAAGGAATGGCCTACTCTCGCCATGAACCTCTGGGATCCTTGCTACAGGAGACCCCATGACCCCCATGGACAACTGAGCTGGCAGGGAGAGCCACTTAAAGAGGTGGCAGGGATAGGACTCTAGCCTGTGTAGAGCCCAGAGAGTTTGGTGTGGGAATGGCTGCAGTGGAGCACAGCTAGGGACACCTACCCCCAAAGGTTCACCATGCTCCTCCAGGTGGCTTCAGCCTCTATTGACTCTCAGGCCTAGATAGAGCAGGCTTGTCTTGCCCATGAGATATAGCCAGTCTAACATTAGCCACTCCCCCACCCCCCATAAGCTGGCCTCTTCCTGGGTCCCTGCCTGACTGTGACTGCTTGCAGTGCAAAGTCAGATGCCCAACCAGGGTGCTTTTTGGCAGCCACCACCATAGCTCTTTCACCAACAGACACCACCTAGCCATTAGAGAGTTTCCACAGGCAGGCCCATGGCAGTATAAACCCATCCACAGCCTATCTCCACTGCTTTGCCAGCACACATTCACCTGAAGCCTTCCCTGACCTCTTTGCCAGCGTACACATACACACATACCTTGCCATTGCCACAGCCTTGTCCATACGAGCACATGCACAGACACCACCACCCAACTGCCACTGGTGCACACACACAGAGCACACCACCCTGCCACTGCTGGCACATGTGTGTGCATGCACCTTACCATGCCACTGGAGCATGGACCTTACCATGCCATAGCCACCAGCTCATGTGCGTACACACAGGTCCTGCTGCACCATTACCCTACTGTAGCTGGGGTGCACGCAAGCACAGACACCACTACCACTGCCACAACAAAGCACTTTTGCTGGCACTCCCCATTGGAGCTGTTGCCAGAGGACAAGGAATACCTCAGCCTCTCTAAAGTAGCAGGTGCTTAAGCTTGAGGGGCCAGAGAACAAAGCTACAGTACTTCTCCCAGCCCATTGGGTTATGGTATGCAGCCTGGGAGCCCTGCCTCCATAAAATAGTCAAGAAATGAAGCCAATCAACTAGCAACTTCGAAGATTAAAGAAATATCACCCCACCCAGATGAGAAAAAACAATGCAAGAACTCTGACAACTCAAAAAGCCAGAGTGTTGTCTTACCTCCAAACAACCACACTGGCTCCCCAGAAATTATCCTTAACCAGGCTGAAATCACTGAAATAAAACACATGGAATTCAGAACCTGGATAGCACTGAAGATCACTGAGATTCAAGAGAAAGGTGAAATCCAATCCAAGGAATCTAAGAAATCCAGTAAAACAATGTAAGGGTTAAAAGATGAAATTGCCAATAGCTCTATCAAACTGACCTTATAGAGCTGAAAATCAAACTACAAAAATTTCATAATACAGTCAGAGCTACTGACAGATCAGACTGAGGAAAGAATCTCAGAGCTCAAAGACCAGTTATTTGAATTAACACAATCAGATGAAAATATAGAAAAACGAATTTAAAATAATGAGCAAAATCACCAAGAAATATAGGATTATATAAAGAGACAAAACTTATGAATGATTGGTGTCCCTGAAAGACAGGGAGAAAGAGCAAGCAACTTGGAAAATATATTTGAGGATATCACCCATGAAAATATTCCCACCTTTGCTAGAGAGCTCAACATTCAAATTCAGAGAACCCCTTCAAGATATTATACAAGACAACCATCCCCAAGACACATAGTCATCTGATTCTCCAAGGTCAATGCAAAAATTATATATATACATATATAATAAAAATTATATATAAATATAAATAAAAGATAGCTAGAGAGAAGGGGCAGGTCACCTACAAAGGAAAACTTATCAGGCTAACAAAGGATCTTTCATCAGAAATCCTACAAGCCAGGGAGGTTCCAAGTTGGCCAAAAAGGCACAGCTCCAGTCTACAGCTCCCAGGGTGAGCCACACAGAAGACGGGTGATTTCTTCATTTCTAACTGAGGTAGCAGGTTCATCTCACTGGGGCTTGTCAGATAGTGTGTGCAGCCCATGGAGTATGAGCTGAAGCAAGGCGGGCATTGCCTCACCTGGGAAGTGCAAGGGGTCGGGAATTCCCTTTCCTAGCCAAGGGAAGGTGGGACAGACGGTACCTGGAAAATCAGAACACTCCCACCCCAATACTGAGCTTTTCCAACTGTTTTAGCAAACAGCACACCAGGGATTATATCCCGCACCTGGCTCAGAGGGCTCCACGCCCATGGAGCCTCACTCATTGCTAGCACAGCAGTCTGAGATTGAACTGCAAGGCAGCAGTGAGTCTGGGGGAGGGGAGCCCACCATTGCTGAGGCTTAAGTAGGTAAACAAAGTGGCCAGGAAGCTCAAACTGGCTGAAGCCCACCACAGCTCAAGGAGACCTGCCTGCCTCTGTAGACTCCACCTCTGGGGAAAGGGAATAGCTGAACAAAAGGCAGAAGAAACTTCTGCAGACTTAAACATCCCTGTCTAACAGCTTTGAAAAGAGTAGTGGTTCTCCCAGCACAGAGTGTGAGATCTGAGAATGGAAAGAATGCCTCCTCAAGTGGGTCCCTGAGCCCTGAGTAGCCTAACTGGGAGACACCTCCCAGAGGGGCCGACTGACACCTGATACAGCCAGGTGCCCCTCTGAGATAAAGCTTCCAGAGGAACGATCAGGCAGCAACATTTGCTATTCTGCAATATTTGCTGTTCTGCAGCCTCCACTGCTGATACCCAGGCCAACAGGGTCTAGAGTGAACCTCCAGCAAATTCCAACAGACCTGCAGCTGAGGGTCCTGACTGTTAGAAGAAAAACTAACAAACAGAAAGGACATCAACACAAAAACCCCATCTATACATCACCATCATCAAACACCAAAGGTAGATAAAACCACAAAGATGAGGAGAAACCAGAGTAGAAACGCTGAAAATTCTAAAAATCAGAGCACCTCTTCTCACCCGAAGGAACGCAGCTCCTCTCCAAGCAATGGAACAAAGGTGGACAGAGAATGACTTTGATGAGTTGAGAGAAGAAGGCTTCAGATGATCAATAATAACAAACTTCTCCGAGCTAAAGGAGGATGTTCAAACCCATCATAAAGAAGCTAAAAACTTGAAAAGATCAACAAAATTGATAGACCACTAGCAAGACTAATAAAGAAGAAAAACGAGAAGAATCAAATAGATGCAATAAAAAACGATAAAGGGGATTCACCACCAATCCCACAGAAATACAAACTACCATCAGAGAATACTATAAACACCTCTATGCAAATAAACTAGAAAATCTAGGAGAAATGGATAAACTCCTGGACACATACACCCTACCAAGACTATACAAGGAAGAAGTTGAATCCCTGAATAGACCAATAGCAGGCTCTGAAATTGAGGCAATATTTAATAGCCTACCAGCCAAAAAAAGTCCAGGATGAAATGGATTCACAGCTGAATTCTACTAGAGGTAAAAAGAGGAGCTGGTACCATTCCTTCTGAAACTATTCCAATCAACAGAAAAAGAGGGAATCCTCCCTAACTCATTTTATGAGGCCAGCATCATCCTGATACAAAAGCCTGGCAGAGACACAACAAAAAAAGAGAATTTTAGACCAATATCCCTGATGAACATCAATGCAAAAATCCTCAATAAAATACTGGCAAACTGAATCCAGCAGCACATCAAAATTTTCTCCAACATGATTAAGTTGGCTTCATCCCTGGGATGCAATGCTGGTTCAACATACACAAATTGATAAATGTAATGCATCCCATACATGGAACCAAAGACAAAAACCACATGATTATCTCAATAGATGCAGAAAAGGCCTTTGACAAAATTCAACAGCCTTCATGCCAAAAACCCTCAATAAACTAGGTATAGATTGGATGTATCTCAAAATAATAAGAGCTATTTATGACAAACCCACGGCCAATATCATACTGAATGGGCAAAAACTAGAAGCATTCCCTTTGAAAACTGGCACAAGACAGGGATGCCCTCTCTCACCACTCCTATTCAACATAGTGTTGGAAGTTCTGGCCAGGGCAATCAGGCAGGAGAAACAAATAAAGTATATTCAACTAGGAAAAGAGGAAGTCAAATTGTCCCTGTTTGTAGGTGACATGATTGTATATTTAGAAAACCCATCATCTCAGCCCAAAATTTCCTTAAGCTGATAAACAACTTCAGCAAAGTCTCAGGATATAAAATCAATGTACAAAAAACACACAAGCATTCCCATACACCAACAACAGACAAACAAAGAACCAAATCACGAGTGAATTCCCATTCACAATTGCTTCAAAGAGAATAAAATACCTAGGAATCCAACTTACAAGGGATGTGAAGGACCTCTACAAGGAGAACTACAAAGCACTGCTTGATGATATAAAAGAGGACTCAAACAAATGGAAGAACATTCCATGCTCATGGACAGAAAGAATCAATATGGTGAAAATGGCCATACTGCCCAAGGTAATTTATAGATTCAATGCCATCCCCATCAAGCTACCAATGACTTTCTTCACAGTATTGGAAAAAACTTTTAAAGATCACATGGAACCAGAAAACAGCCCACATTGCCAAGACAATCCTAAGCCAAAAGAACAAAGCTGGAGGCATCACACTACCTGACTTCAAACTATACTACGAAGCTACAGTAACCAAAACAGCATGGTACTGGTACCAAAACAGAGATATAGACCAATGGAACAGAACAGAGCCCTCAGAAATAATACCACATATCTACAATCATCTGATCTTTGACAAGTCTGACAAAAACAAGAAATGGGGAAAGGATTCCCTATTTAATAAATGGTGCTGGGAAAACCAGCTAGCCATATATAGAAAGCTGAAACTGGATCCCTTCCTTACACCTTATAAAAAAATTAATACAAGATGGATTAAGACTTAAATGTTAGACCAAAGCCATTAAAACCCTAGAAGAAAACCTAGGCAATACCTAGGCAGGGACTTCATGTCTAAAACACCAAAAGCAATGGCAGCAAAAGCCAAAATTGACCAATGGGATCTAATTAAACTAAAGAGCTTCTGCACAGCAAAAGAAACTACCATCAGAGTGAACAGGCAACCTACAGAATGGGAGAAAATTTTCACAATCTACCCATCTGACAAAGAGCTAATATCCAGAATCTATGAAGAACTTAAACAAATTTACAAGAAAAAATCAAACAACCCCATCAAAAAGTGGGCGAAGGATATGAACAGACACTTCTCAAAACATGACATTTATGCAGCCAACAGACACATGATAAAATGCTCATCATCACTGTCCATCAGAGAAATGCAAATCAAAACCACAGATACCATCTCACA
Source organism: Pongo pygmaeus (assembly GCF_028885625.2). Classification (NCBI taxonomy): domain Eukaryota; kingdom Metazoa; phylum Chordata; class Mammalia; order Primates; family Hominidae; genus Pongo; species Pongo pygmaeus. The sequence continues at coordinate 68,719,022 of NC_072390.2, forward strand.
CCAGTTAGAATGGCGATCATTAAAATGTCAGGAAACAACAGGTGCTGGAGACGATGTGGAGAAATAGGAACACTTTTACACTGTTGGTGGGACTGTAAACTAGTTCAACCATTGTGGAAGACAGTGTGGTGATTCCCCAGGGATCTAGAACTAGAAATACCATTTGACTCAGCCATCCTATTACTGGGTATATACCCAAAGGATTATAAATCATTATAAATCATGCTGCTATAAAGACACATGCACATGTATGTTATTGCGGCACTATTCACAATAGCAAAGACTTGGAACCAACCCAAATGTCCATCAATGATAGACTGGATTAAGAAAATGTGTCACATATATGCCATGGAATACTATGCAGCCATCAAAAGATGAGTTCATGTCCTTTGTAGGGACATGGATGAAGCTGGAAACCATCATTCTCAGCAAACTATTGCAAGGACAGAAAACTAAACACTGCATGTTCTCACTCATAGGTGGGAATAGAACAATGAGAACACTTGGACACAGGAAGGGGAACATCACACACCAGGGCCTGTCATGGGGTGGGGGTAGGGGGCAGGGGTAGCATTAGGAGATATACCTAATGTAAATGACAAGTTAATGGGTGCAGCACACCAACATGGCACATATATACATATGTAACAAACCTGCACATTGTACACATGTACCTTAGAACTTAAAGTATTAGAAAAAGAAAAAGAAAAAGAAGTCCTACGAGCCAGAAGAGATCAGTGTCAGATATCCAGCATTCTTAAAGAAAAGAAACTCCAACCAAAAATTTCATATCCAGCCAAACTAAGCTTCATAAATAAAGGAGAAATATAATCCTTTTTAGACAAGTAATGATAAGGGAAAGTCTCACCACTAGACCTGCCTTTCAAGAGGTCACTAAGAGAGTGTTAAATGTGTAAATGAATGTTATCTGCCATGACAAAAATACACTTAAATATATAGCCCACTAAAAGATAAAGCAACTACACAATCATGTCTACATAACTATCAGCTAACAACATGATGACAGGATCAAATCCACACATATTAATATTAACCTTAAATATAAATGGGCTAAATGCCCCATGTAAAAGGCATATAGTGGCAAATTGGATAAAGAAGCAAGACCGAACTGTATGCGGTCTTCAATAGACCCATTTCATGTGCAATTACACCCAAAGGCTCAAAGTAAAAAGATAGGGAAAAATTTACCAAGCAAATGGAAAACAGAGAAGAGCAGAGTGTACCATTCTTATTTCAGACAAAACAGACTTTAAGCCAACAACAATCAAAAAGGACAAAGTAGGGCATTACATAATGGTAAAGGGTTCAATTAGACAAGAAGACTTAATTATCCTAAATACAAATGTACCCAACACAGAAGCACCCAAATTCATAAGACAAGTTCTTAGCAACCTATGAAGAGACTTAATTAACCACACAATAATGGTGGGAGATGTCAACACCCCACTGACAGTATTAGGCCATTGAACTAATAAAGATATTCAGAATCTAAGCTCAAGACTTGACCAAATGGACCTACAGAACCATCCACCCCAAAACAACAGAATATACATTCTTCTCGTCCACACAAGGCACAAACTCTGAAACTGACTGTATGTTCAGTCATAAAGAAATTCTGAAAAATTAAATAAAAAAGAAACTATGCCAACCATACTCTTGGACCATAGCGCAATTAAAAATAGAAATCATCACTAAGACGATCTCTCAAAAGAATACAATTATATAGAAATTTAAAAACCTGCTCCTGAATGACTTTGGAACAAACTATAAAATTAAGGCACAAATCAATAAATTCTTTGAAACGAATGAACACAAAGATACAACATATCAGACTCTCTGGAACACAGGTAAAGCAGTATTAAAAGGAAAGATTGTAGCACAGAACACCCACATCAAAAAGCTAGAAAGACCTCAAATTAACAAGCTAACATTACACTTAGAGTAAATATAGAAACAAGCACAAAATAACCAAAAAACTAGCAGAAGAAAAGAAATAACCAAAATTCAGAGCTGAACTGAATGAAAATAAGATGTAAAAAATCTCATAAAATGAGTTAGGGAGGATTCCCTCTTTTTCTATTGATTGGAATAGTTTCAGAAGGAATGATACCAGTTCCTCCTTGTACCTCTGGTAGAATTTGGCTGTGAATCCATCTGGTCCTGGACTCTTTTATGAGGCCAGAATCATCCTGATACCAAAGCTGGGCAGAGACACAACCGAAAAAGAGAATTTTAGACCAATATCCTTGATGAACATGGATGCAAAAATCCTCAATAAAATACTGACAAACAGAATCCAGCAGCACATCAAAAAGCTTATCCACCATGATCAAGTGGGCTTCATCCCTGGGATTCAAGGCTGGTTCAATATACGCAAATCAATAAATGTAATCCAGCATATAAACAGAACCAAAGACAAAAACCACATGATTATCTCAATAGATGCAGAAAAGGCCTTTGATAAAATTCAACAACCCTTCATGCTAAAAACTCTCAATAAATTAGGTATTGACGGGACGTATCTCAAAATAATAAGAGCTATCTATGACAAACCCACAGCCAATATCATACTGAATGGGCAAAAACTGGAAGCATTCCCTTTGAAAACTGGCACAAGACAGGGATGCCCTTTCTCACCACTCCTATTCAACATAGCGTTGGAAGTTCTGGCCAGGGCAATTAGGCAGGAGAAGGAAATAAAGGGTACTCAATTAGGAAAAGAGGAAGTCAAATTGTCCCTGTTTGCAGATGACATGATTGTATATCTAGAAAACCCCATTGTCTCAGCCCAAAATCTCCTTAAGCTGATAGGCAACTTCAGCAAAGTCTCAGGATACAAAAACAATGTACAAAAATCACAAGCATTCTTATACACCAATAACAGACAAACAGAGAGCCAAATCATGAGTGAACTCCCATTCACAGTTGCTTCAAAGAGAATAAAATACCTAGGAATCCAACTTACAAGGGACGTGAAGGACCTTTTCAATGAGAACTACAAACCACTGCTCAATGAAATAAAAGAGGATACAAAGAAATGGAAGAACATTCCATGCTCATGGGTAGGAAGAATCAATATCGTGAAAATGGCCATACTGCCCAAGGTAATTTATAGATTCAATGTCATCCCCATCAAGCTACCAATGACTTTCTTCACAGAATTGGAAAAAACTACCTTAAAGTTCATATGGAACCAAAAAAGAGCCTGCATCACCAAGTCAATCATAAGCCAAAAGAACAAAGCTGGAGGCATCACACTACCTGACTTCAAACTATACTACAAGTCTACAGTAACCAAAACAACATGGTACTGGTACCAAAAAAGAGATATAGACCAATGGAACAGAACAGAGCCCTCAGAAATAATAGCACACATCTGCAACCATCTGATCTTTGACAAGTTTGATAAAAACAAGAAATGATGAAAGGATTCCCTATTTAATAAATGGTGCTTGGAAAACTGGCTAGCCACATGGAGAAAGCTGAAACTGGATCCCTTCCTTACACCTTATACAAAAATTAATTCAAGATGGATTACAGACTTAAACGTTAGACCTAAAGCCATAAAAACCCTAGAAGAAAACCTAGGTATTACCATTCAGGACATAGGCATGGGCAAGGACTTCATGACTAAAACACCAAAAGAAATGGCAACAAAAGCCAAAATTGACAAATGGGATCTAATTAAACTAAAGTGCTTCTGCACAGCAAAAGAAACTACCATCAGAGTGAACAGGCAACCTACAAAATGGGAGAAAATTTTTGCAACTTACTCATCTGACAAAGGGCTAATATCCAGAATCTACAATGAACTCCAACAAATTTACAAGAAAAAAACAAACAACCCCATCAAAAAGTAGGCAAAGGACATGAACAGACACTTCTCAAAAGAGGACATTTATGCAGCCAAAAAACACATGAAAAAATGCTCACCATCACTGGCCATCAGAGAAATGCAAATCAAAACCACAATGAGATACCATCTCACACCAGTTAGAATGGCAATCATTAAAAAGTCAGGAAACAACAGGTGCTGAAGAGGATGTGGAGAAATAGGAACACTTTTACACTGTTGGTGGGACTGTAAACTAGTTCAACCATTGTGGAAGTCAGTGTGGCGATTCCTCAGGGATCTAGAACTAGAAATACCATTTGACCCAGCCATCCCATTACCGGGTATATACCCAAAGGACTATAAATCATGCTGCTATAAAGACACATGAACACGTATGTTTATTGTGGCACGATTCACAATAGCAAAGACTTGGAATCAACCCAAATGTCCAACAATGATAGACTGGATTAAGAAAATGTGGCACATATACACCATGTGTATATGCAGCCATAAAAAATGCATGAGTTCATGTCCTTTGTAGGGACATGGATGAAATTGGAAATCATCATTCTCAGTAAACTATTGCAAGGACAAAAAACCAAACACCGTATGTTCTCACTCATAGGTGGGAATTGAACAATGAGAACACATGGACACAGGAAGGGAAACATCACACTCTGGGGACAGTTGTGGGGCGGGGGGAGGGGGGAGGGATAGCATTAGGAGATATATCTAATGCTAAATGATGAGTTAATGGGTGCAGCACACCAGCATGGCACATGTATACATATGTAACAAACCTGCACATTGTGCACATGTACCCTAAAACTTAAAGTATAATAATAATAAAATAAGAAATAAATTTAAAAAGATGTAAAAAATCATACTAAAAATCAATGAAAATAAAAGTTGGTTCTTTGAAAGAATAAACAAGATTGACAGACCATTAGCTGGACTAATATAGAAAAAATAAGAGAAGATCCAAATAAACACAATCAGAAATGACAAAGATGACATTATCACCAACATCACAGAAATATACAAAAAAAACCCTTAGAATCTACTATGAATGCCTTTATGCACACAAAATAGAATACCTAGAAGAAATGGATAATTTCCTGGAAACATACAACCTCCCAAGATGAAACCAGGAAGTAATTGAAACCCTGAACAGACCAACAATGAATTGCAAAATTTAATCAGTAATGGAAACCCTACCAACAAGAAAAGGTCCTGGACCAGATAGATTCACAGATGAATTCCACCAGATATATCAAGAGCTAGTACTAATCCTACTGTAATTATTCCAAAAAATTGAGTAGAAGGGACCACTCCATAACTCACTCTATGAGGCCAAAATCATTCTGAAACCAAAATCTGGCAGATTCACAGTGAAAAAAAAAACTTCAGGTCAATATCCCTGATTAACATATTTGTAAAAATCCTCCACAAAATGCTAGCAAACCTTATCCAGTAACAAATCAAAAAGCTAGTTCACTACAAGCAAGTAGGCTTTATTCTTGGGATGAAAGTCTGGTTCAATATACACAAATCAATAAATGTGATTCATTGCATAACCAGAGTTTTCTAAAAAGCTACATGATCATATCAATAGATGTAGAAAAGCCTTTCAATGAAATTCAACATCCCTTCATGATAAAAACTGTCAAGAAACCAGGCATTGAAGGGACATACCTCAAAATAGTAAGAGCCATCTATGACAAGCTCATAACCAAAATCATACTGAATGGGGAAAAGCTGCAAGCATTCTCCTTGAAAACCAAAACAAGACATCCTCCTCACCACTCTTATTCAACATAGTACTGGGAGTCCTGGCCAGAGCAATCAAACAAGAGAAAGAATGAAAAGGCATCCAGATAGGAAAAAATGAAGTCAAAGTCTGTCTCTTCACAGAGGATATGATTCTAGATGTAGAAAACTCCATAGTCTCTGCCAAAAGTCTTCTAGATCTGCTAAACAACTTTAGCAAAGTTTCAGCATTTAAAAAATCAATGTTCAAAAAGCAGTAGCATTTCCATACACCTGATGTGGTTTAGATTTGTGTCCCCACCCAAATCTCATGTTGAATTAGAAGAGGGGCCTGGTGGGAGGTGATTGGATCATGAGGACAATTTACCCCCCTTACTGTCCTTGTGACAGTGAGTGAGTTCTAACGAGATCTGATCATTGAAAAGGATGTGTCACCCACCCTCATACCTTGCTCCATCATGGTAAGACTTGCTTGCTTCCCCTCCCTCCATGATTGTAAGTTTCATGAGGCCTCCTGGCCATGCTCCCTGTTAATCCTGTGGAACTGTGAGTCAACCAAACTTCTTTTCTTCATAAGTTATCCAGTCTCAGCTAGTTCTTTATAGCAGTGTAAAAATGGACTAATGTAGGAATTTGGTATCAGGAGTGGGGTACTGCTATAAAGATACCTGAAAATGTGGAAGCAACATTGGAGCTGGGTAACAAGTAGAGGTTGAAAGAGTTTGGAGAGCTCAGAAAAAGACAGGAAGACGTAGGAAAGTTTGGAACTTCCTAAGGACTTGTTGAATGGTTTTGACCAAAATGCTGACAGTGATATGGACAATGAAGTCCAGGCTAAGGTAGCCTCAGGTGGAGAGGAGAAACTTATTGTGAATTTGAGAAAAGACCATTCTTCGTATGCTTTAGCAAAGAGACTTGGTGACATTGGGCCCCTGCTCTAGGAATCTGTGGAACTTTGAACTTGAGAGCAATGATTTAGGGTATCTGGCAGAAGAAATTTCTAAGCAGCAAAGCATCCAACATGGCTGCTTCTCACAGCCCACAGTCATATGCATTCACAAAGAGATGGTCTGGAAATGGAACTTTTTTTTTAATTATTATACTTTAAGTTCTAGGGTACATGTGCACAATGTGCAGGTTTGTTACATATGTATACATGTGCCATGTTGGTGTGCTGCACCCATTAACTTGTCATTTACATTAGGTATATCTCCTGATGCTATCCCTCCCCCCTCCCCCAACCCCATGACAGGCCCTGGTGTGTGATGTTCCCTTTCCTGTGTCCATGTGTTCTCATTGTTCAGTTCCCACCTATGAGTGAGAACATGTGGTGTTTGGTTTTTTGTCCTTGGGTTAGTTTGCTGAGAAGGATGGTTTCCAGCTTCATCCATGTCCCTACAAAGGACATGAACTCATCCTTTTTTATTGCTGCATAGTATTCCATGGTGTATAAAGTGCCACATTTTCTTAATCCAGTCTATCATTGATGGACATTTGGGTTGGTTCCAAGTCTTTGCTATTGTGAATAGTGCTGCAATAAACATACATGTGCATGTGTCTTAATAGGAGCATAATTTATAATCCCTTGGGTATATACCCAATATTAGGATGGCTTGGTCAAATGGTATTTCTAGTTCTAGATCCTTGAGGAATTACCACACTGTCTTCCACAATGGTTGAACTAGTTTACAGTCCCACCAACAGTATAAAGGTGTTTCTATTTCTCCACATCCTCTCCAGTACCTGTTGTTTCCTGACTTTTTAATGATCGCCATTCCAACTGGTGTGAGATGGTATCTCACTGTGGTTTTGATTTGCATTTCTCTGATGGCCAGTGATGATGAGCATTTTTTCATGTGTCTGTTGGCTGCATAAATGTCTTCTTTTGAGAAGTGTCTGTTCATATCCTTCACCCACTTTTTGATGGGTTGCTTTTTTCTTGCAAATTTGAGTTCATTGTAGATTCTGGATATTAGCCCTTTGTCAGATAAGTAGATTGTACAAATTTTCTCCCATTCTGTACGTAGCCTGTTCACTCTGATGGTAGTTTCTTTTGCTGTGCAGAAGCTCTTTAATGATATCCTATTTGTCAATTTTGGCTTTTGTTGCCATTGCTTTTGGTGTTTTAGTCATGAAGTCCTTGCCCATGCCTATGTCCTGAATGGTATTGCCTAGGTTTTCTTCTAGGGTTTTAATGGTTTTAGGTCTAACATTTAAGTCTTAATCCATCTTGTATTAATTTTTGTATAAGGTGTAAGGAAGGGATCCAGTTTCAGCTTTCTACATATGTCTAGCTGGTTTTCCCAGCACCATTTATTAAATACGGAATCCTTTCATCATTTCTTGTTTTTATCAAACTTGTCAAAGATCAGATGGTTGCAGATGTGTGCTATTATTTCTGAGGGCTCTGTTCTGTTCCATTGGTCTATATCTCTGTTTTGGTACCAGTACCATGCTGTTTTGGTTACTGTAGCTTCGTAGTACAGTTTGAAGTCAGGTAGTGTGATGCCTCCAGCTTTGTTCTTTTGGCTTAGGATTGTCTTGGCAATGTGGGCTGTTTTTTGGTTCCATGTGATCTTTAAAAGTTTTTTCCAATACTGTGAAGAAAGTCATTGGTAGGTTGATGGGGATGACATTGAATCTATAAATTACCTTGGGCAGTACAGCCATTTTCACCATATTGATTCTTTCTGTCCATGAGCATGGAATGTTCTCCCATTTGTTTGAGTCCTCTTTTATATCATTGAGCAGTGGTTTGTAGTTCTCCTTGAAGAGGTCCTTCACATCCCTTGTAAGTTGGATTCCTAGGTATTTTATTCTCTTTGAAGCAATTGTGAATGGGAGTTCACTCATGATTTGGCTCTCTGTTTGTCTGTTATTGGTGTATAAGAATGCTTGTGATTTTTGCACATTGATTTTATATCTTGAGACTTTGCTGAAGTTGCTTATCAGCTTAAAGAGATTTTGGGCTGAGACAATGGGGATTTCTAAATATACCATCATGTCATCTGCAAACAGGGACAATTTGACTTCCTCTTTTTCTGATTGAATACCTTTTATTTCTTTCTCCTGCCTGATTGTCCTGGCCAGAACTTCCAACACTATGTTGAATAGGAGTAGTGAGAGAGGGCATCCCTGTCTTGTGCCAGTTTTCAAAGGGAATGCTTCCAGTTTTTGCCTATTCAGTATGATATTATCTGTGGGTTTGTCATAAATAGCTTATTACTTTGAGATACATCCCGTCAATACCTAATTTATTGAGAGTTTTTAGCATGAAGGCTGTTGAATTTTATCAAAGGCCTTTTCTGCATCTATTGAGATAATCATATGGTTTTTATCTTTAGTTCTGTTTATGGGATGGATTACATTTATTGATTTTCCTATGTTGAACCAGCCTTGCATCCCAGGGATGAAGCCAACTTGATCGTGTTGGAGAAGCTTTTTGATGTGCTGCTGGACTCAGTTTGCCAGTATTTTATTGAGGATTTTGGCATCCATGTTCATCAGGGATATTGGTCTAAAATTCTCTTTTTTTGTTGTGTCTCTGCCAGGCTTTGGTATCAGGATAATGCTGGCCTCATAAAATGAGTTAGGGAGGATTCTCTCTTTTTCTATTGATTGGAATAGTTTCAGAAGGAATGGTACCAGCTCCTCTTTTACCTCTGGTAGAATTTGGCTATGAATCTGTCTGTTCCTGGACTTTTTTTGGCAGGTAGGCTATTAATTATTGCCTCAATTTCAGAGCCTGTTATTGATCTATTCAGGAATTCAAATTCTTCCTTGTGTAGTCTTGGGAGGGTGTGGGTGTCCAGGAATTTATCCATTTCTTCTAGATTTTCTAGTTTATTTGCATAGAGGTGTTTATAGTGTTCTCTGATGGTAGTTTGTATTTCTGTGGGATCAATGGTGATATCCCCTTTATCATTTTTTATTGTGTCTATTTGATTCTTCTCTCTTATTGGTCTTGCTAGCAGTCTATCAATTTTGTTGATCTTTTCAAAAAAACAGCTCCTGGATTCATTGATATTTGAAGGGTTTTTTGTGTCTCTATCTCCTTCAGTTCTGCTCTGATCTTAGTTATTTCTTGCCTTCTGCTAGCTTTTGAATATGTTTGCTCTTGCGTCTCTAGTTCTTTTAATTGTAATGTTAGGATATCAATTTTAGATCTTTCCTGCTTTCTTTCAGGGGCATTTAGTGCTATAAATTTCCCTCTAAACACTGCTTTAAATGTGTCCCAGAGATTCTGATGTGTTGTGTGTTTGTTCTCATTGGTTTCAAAGAACATCTTTATTTCTGCTTTCATTTTGTTATGTACCTAGTAGTCATTCAAGAGTAGGTTGTTCAGTTTCCATGTAGTTGAGTGGTTTTGAGTGAGTTTCTTAATTCTGAGTTCTAGTTTGATTGCACCGTGGTCTGAGAGACAATTTGTTATCATTTCTGTTCTTTTACATTTGCTGAGGAGTGCTTTTTTCCAACTATGTGGTCAGTTTTGGAATAAGTGTGATGTGGTGCTGAGAAGAATGTATATTCTGTTGATTTAGGGTGGAGAGTTCTGTAGATGTCTACAAGCTGAGTTCAATTCCTGGATATCCTTGTTAACTTTCTGTCTCCATTGATCTGTCTAATGTTGAAAGTGGGGTGTTAAAGTCTCCCATTATTATTGTGTGGGAGTCTAAGTCCCTTTGTAGGTCTCTAAGGACTTGCTTCATGAATCTGGGTGCTCTTGCGTTGGGTGTATACATATTTAAGATAGTTAGCTTTTCTTGTGAATTGATCCCTTTACCATTATGTAATGGTCTTCTTTGTCTCTTTTGATCTTTGTTTGGCTTAAAGTCTGTTTTATCAGAGACTAGGATTGCAACCCCTGCCTTTTTTTGTTTTCTATTTGCTTGGTAGATCTTCCTCCATCCCTTTATTTTGAGCCCATGTGTGTCTCTGCACATGAGATAGGTTCTCCTGAATACAGCACACTGATGGGTCTTGACTCTTTATCCAATTTGCCAGTCTGTGTCTTTTAATTGGAGCATTTAGCCCATTTACATTTAAGGTTAATATTGTTATGGGTGAATTTGATCCTGTCATTATGATGTTAGCTGGTTATTTTGCCCATTAGTTGATGCAGTTTTTACCTAGCATCAATGGTCTTTACAATTTGGCATATTTTTGCAGTGGCTGGTACTAGTTGTTCCTTTCCATGTTTAGTGCTTCCTTCAGGAGCTCTTGTATGGCAGGGCTACTGGTGACAAAATCTTAGCATTTCCTGTCTGTAAAGGATTTTATTTCTCCTTCACTTATGAAGCTTAGTTTGGCTGGATATGAAATTCTGGGTTGAAAATTCTTTTCTTTAAGAATGTTGAATATTGGCCCCCACTCTCTTCTGGCTTGTAGAGTTTCTGCTGAGAGATCCACTGTTATTCTAATGGGCTTCCCTTTGTGGGTAACCCAACCTTTCTCTCTGGCTGCCCTTAATATTTTTTCTTTCATTTCAACTTTGGTGAATCTGACAATTATGTGTCTTGGAGTTGCTCTTCTCGAGGAGTATCTTTGTGGCATTCTCTGTATTTCCTGAATCTGAATGTTGGCCTGCCTTGCTAGATTGGGGAAGTTCTCCTGGATAATATCCTGCAGAGTGTTTTCCAACTTGGTTCCATTCTCCCTGTCACTTTCGGGTACACCAATAAGACGTAGATTTGGTCTCTTCACATAGTCCCATATTTCTTGGAGGCTTTGTTCATTGCTTTTTACTCTTTTTTCTCTAAACTTCTTTTCTTGCTTCATATCATTCATTTGATCTTCCATCACTGATACCCTTTCTTCCAGTTGATCGAATCAGCTACTGAAGCTTGTGCATTCATCACATAGATCTCGTGCCATGGTTTTCAGCTCTATTAGGTCATGTAAGGACTTCTCTACACTGGTTATTCTAGTTAGCCATTCATCTAATCTGTTTTCAAGGTTTTTAGCTTCTTTGCCATGGGTTTGAACTTCCTCCTTTAGCTGGGAGAAGTTTGATCATCTGAAGCCTTGTTTTCTCAACTCATCAAAGTCATTCTCCATCCAGCTTTGTTCCCTTGCTGGCGAGGAGCTGTGTTCCTTTGGAGGGGGAGAGGCACTCTGATTTTTAGAGTTTTCAGCTTTTCTGCTGTGTTATTTCTCCATCTTTGTGGTTTTATCTACTTTTGGTCTTTGACGATGGTGATGTACAGATGGGGTTTTGGTGTGGATGTCCTTTCTGTTTGTTAGTTTTCCTTCTAACAGTCAGGACCCTCAGCTGCAGGTCTGTTGGAGTTTGCTGGAGGTCCCCTCCAGACCCTGTTTCCCTGGGTATCAGCAGTGGAGGCTGCAGAACAGCAAATATTGCTGAACAGCAAATGTTGCTCCCTGATTGTTCCTCTGGAAACTTCATCTCAGAGGGGTACCCAGCCATGTGAGTTGTTAGTCTGCCCCCACTGGGGGGTGCCTCCCAGCTAGGCTACTCAGGGCTCAGGGACCCATTTGAGGAGACAGTCTGTCCTTTCTCGGATCTCAAACTCTGTGCTGGGAGAACCACTACTCTCTTCAAAGCTGTCAGACAGGGACATTTAAGTCCGCAGAGGTTTCTGCTGCCTTTTGTTTGGCTATGTCCTGCCCCTAGAGGTGGAGTCTACAGAGGCAGGCAGGCCTCCTTGAGCTGTGGTGGGCTCCACCCAGTTCAAGCTTCCTGGCCACTTTGTTTACCTACTCAAGACTCAGCAATGGCAGGCGCCCCTCCACCAGCCTCGCTGCCTCCTTTCAGTTTGATCTCAGACTGCTGTGCTAGCAATGAGTGAGGCGTCATGGGCGTGGGACCCTCCAAGCCAGGCACAGGATATAATATCTTCGTGTGCTATTTGCTAACACCATTGGAAAAATGCAGTATTAGGGTGGGAGTGACCTGATTTTCCAGGTGCCATCTGTCACAGCTTCCCTTGGCTAAGAAGGGGAATTCCCTGACCCCTTGTGCTTCCCAGGTGAGGCAATGCCTCACGCTGCTTTGGCTCATGCTCAGTGGGCTGTACCCACTGTCCGGCACACACTGTCTGACAAGCCCCAGTGAGATGAACCCAGTACCTCAGTTGGAAATGCAGAAATCACCCGTCTTCTGTGTCACTCACCATGGGAGCTGTAGACTGGAGCTGCTCCTATTCGGTCATCTTGGAACCACCGCAGAACTTATTTTTAAAAGGTAAACAGAAAATAAAAGCTTGGGAAATTTGTAGCTTGACCATGTGGCAGAAAAGAAAACTCCATTTTCTAGGGAGAAACTCAAGGCATGCCAGCTGCAAGAATTTGCATAAGTCAAGAGGAACCAAATGTTAATAGCCAAGAAATGAGGAAAACAACTCCAAAATATGTTTGAGAACTTTGATGCAGCCCCTCCCCTCCCAGTTCAGGAGGCCTCTGAGGAAAACAGGTTTTGTTGGCTGGGCCCATGGCCCCACTGCTCTGTGCAGACTCAGGATATGATGTCCTGCATCCCAGCCACTCCAGCTTCAGCCATGACTAAAAGCGGTCAAGGTAAAGGTTGGGTCATTGCTTAAGAGGGAGCAAGCTGCAAATTTTGGCAACCTCCACCTAGATTTCAGGGCATGTATGGAAACACCTGGATGTCCAGGCAGAAGTCTGCTGCAGGGGCGGAGCCCTCATGCAGAACCCCTACTACGTCAGTGCAGAGGGGACAAGTGAGATTGGAGCTCCCAGAGTCCTCACTGGATCACTGCCTAGGAGATCTGTGAGAAGAGAGCCACCATGCTCTAAACCCCAGAAATGTAAATCCACCAATAGCTTGCACTGTGTGCCTGAAAAAGCTGCTGGTACTGAATGCCAGCCTATGAATGCAGCCATGAGGACTGTAACCTGCAGAGTCACAGAAGTGGAGCTGCCCAAGGCCTTGGGAACCCACCCCTTGAATCAGTGTCGCCTGAATGTGAGACATGGAGTCAAAGGAGATCATCTCGGAGCTTTAAGATTTAATGACTTCCCTGCTGGGTTTTGGACTTGCATTGGGCCTGTAGAACCTTTGTTTGTTTTGGCCAATTTATCCCATTTGGAATGGGAGCATTTACCCAATGCCTATATTCCCATTGTATCTTGAGTAAAACTAACTTTTTTTTTTTAACATATTCATAGGCAGAAAGGAGTTGCCTTGTCTTAGATGAGAGTTTAGACTGTGGACTTTTGAGTTAATGCTAAAATTGGTTAAGACTGGGGGATTGTTGAGAAGGGATAATTGTATTTTGCAATGTTAGAAGGATACGAGATTTGGGAGGGGCCATGGGTGGAATGATGTGGTTTGGATCTGGGTATCTGCCCAAATCTCATTTCAAATTGGAGGATGAGCCTGGCAGGAGGTGATTGGATCATGGAGTGGATTTCCCTCTTGCTTTTCTCATGATCATGAGTAAACTCTCACAAGATCTGATCATTTAAAAGTATGTGGCACCTCCCCACTCCCACCCTCTCTCTCCTGCTCTGCCATGGTAAGACATGCTTGCTTCCTCTTTGCCTTCTGCCATGATTGCAAGTTTCCTGAGGCATCCTAGCCATGCTTCCTGTTAAACCTGCAGAACTGTAAGTCAATTAAACCTCTTTTCTTCATAAATTATGCAAACTTTGGTAGTACTTTATAGCATCATGAAAACAAACTAATACAACACCAATAATGTCCAAGCTGAGAGCCAAATCAAGAACACAATTCCATTAACTTTAGCCATAAAGAGAATAGAATACCTAGGAATACAGCTAATCAGTGAGGTAAGAGATCTCTACAATAAGAATTACAATACACTACTGAAAGAAATCAGAGATGACACAAATAGAAAAAAATTACATGCCCATAGATAGGAGGAATCAATATTGTTAAAATGGCTATACTGCTCAGAGCAATTTATAGATTCAATATTATTCCTATCAAACAACCAAAACATTCTTCACAGAACTAGAAAAAAAACTATTTGAAAATTCATATAGAACCAAAAAAAGAGCCCAAATAGTGAAAGCAATCCCAGGTAAAAATAACAAACCCAGAAGCATCATGTTACCTGACTTCAAACTATACTGCAAGGCTATAGTAACCAAAACAGCATGATATTGGTATGAAAACAGACATATAGACCAATGAAACTGGTTAGAGAACTCAGAAATAAAGCTTCACACTTAAAACCATCTGCTTTGACAAAGTTGACAAAAACAAGCAATGGGGAAAGGACTCTGTATTCAATAAATGGTACTAAGATAACTTGTTAGCCATATGCAGAAAATTGAAACCAGACCTTGTCCTTTCACCATGTACAAGAATCAACTCAAGATGAATTAAAGACTTAAATGTGAAACATAAAACTCTAAAAACCCTAGAAGGCAACCTAATAAAAAGAGTTGAACTTTGTGAGCCTCCACCTAGATTTGGAGGCCCTGAAAAAGATTTCATAATGAAGACTCCAAAACCAATGGTAACAAAAACAAAAGTTGACAAGTTGGACCTAATTAAACAAAGACCTTCTACACACCCAAAGAAACTATTAATGGAGTATGCAACCCACAGATTGCAAGAAAATATTTACAACCTATGCATCTGACAAAATCTATATGCAGCTTTAATAAATTAATGAGCAAGAAAAAACAACCCAATGAGCAAATAGATAAATGGCATAAATAGACACTTCTCAAAAGACATATATGTGGCCAACAATCATATGAAAAATGCTCAGCATCACTAATCATTAGACAAATGCAAATCAAAACCAAAATGAGCTACCATCTCATGCCAATCAGAATGGCTATTATAAAAACATCTAAAAATAACAGATGTTGGTAAGGCTGTGGAAAAAAGGGAACACTTATACACTGCTGGTGGGAATGTCAATTAGTTCAGTCACTTTGGAAAGCAGTCTGGAGGTGTCTTAAAGAACTTAAAACAGAGCTACCATTCAACCCAGCAATCCCATTACTAGGTATGTAACCAAAGGAATATAAATAATTTACTGTAAAGAAACATGCACACATATGTTCATCACAGCACTATTCACAATCGTAAAGACATGGATTCAACCTAGATGCCTATTGGTGGTGAACGGGATAAGGAAAATGTGGTACATATACACCACAGAATACTATGCAGCCATAAAAAAGAATGAAATCATGTCCTCTGCAACAACAAGGATATAGCTGGAGGTCATTATCCTAAGCAAGTTAACAGAAACAGAAAAGCAAATACTGCATTTTCTCACTTGTAACTGGAAGCTAAAGGTTGAGCACACATGGAACCTAAGAAGGAAAAATAGACACAGGAGCCTACTTGAGGATGGAGGTTGGGAGGAGGTAAGTATGGAAAAACTACCTATCAGGTACTGTGCTCATTACTTGGGTAATGAAATAATCTGTACATCAAACCCCTGCAACACACAATTTACCCATGTAACAAACCTGCAAATGTACCCCTGAACCTAAAATAAACATTGGAAAGAAAAAAAAAAGGATAAATAAGAAACACCAGAAAAAGAAAAATCATACAAAACCGCAAGCCTTCTCAGTGCTCATAAAGTAGCAGCAAAACATCGTGGCCTTACTAAAGCTAAAAGCATCCCAAATCTATTTTTTTAATCTCAGAATGCTCTCCTAATAGCCAGAACCCATTTTTCTTCCTTGTTGCTGGAAATTTCTACCTGAATATTCAGGAACAATAATTCAGTCTCCTAAACTCTTCAAGTTCCCCTTAAAAGTGTATTTTTTTGTGCACCATGATCTTGATGCACAGAACCTCTATCCTTCTTGTTCCCCATTTTAGAAGGCTAATCAGCACATTTTAGGAGTGCCTCTCCTTTGGTCTCCAACCTGAATCAGTTAACAAGATTATCCAAACTAATTTGTAAATACTTCTCTAATCATTTTCTTTTCTTCCTTGCATTTATCATCTTGCATTATATTAAAACAAGCAATGGGTGGTGTAAAAGTAATTGCTATGTAATATTTGTTTATAAGTTTCTTTTTCACCCCTATTAAACTGACATCCCATGAAACTTCTTAAGTTTTTGTCCTGAGCATATTGTATAATACTTGGCACTCAGCGGGTACACAATAAATTGAGTTATACTCCTAATAATTAAATAGTGGGCAAATAAATGTTTACTACTTCCTTGTGAATTGATACTTCCTAAAATGAGTTTTATACTTTTTAAATATTCAGGGATAAAGCTTAACATCCTAGAACAATGAGATAAGCACATTTACTCTAACGTGTATGATTTTCTACATTTGCAAAATCTGCCCCCACCAACTGCTCTTAAATTCTCTCTCCATACCCTTTTTCCCATGCTATCATTATATTATTTCCCATTCTGAAATGCAGCTAATTTAGGAGTTATTGGACACCATCCCATATAAAACAGTAGATTTATACAACCCAAATCCTAGAAACGTGTGTTCTCTGCTTGCCAGGAAAACAAGTTGTGTGTAAAGTTCTGTTGAGGCTTCTTCTTCCCACAGAATAGCACCTAAAGGAGGTGATAGAATGCTGGAACATGTGGCATTATGCTTGGAATGTTTCTCTGCCTAATTGGCCTGAATTTATGAGTACATAATAACCCTCTCTATGCATTTTTGAACACACGTAGCATTATAAAATAAGCCTGAGTAATATCCAGGCTGCTTTGTTTTATGGGGATCTTTATAGCATGAGCATGTTGTGCAACAAATGCATGGGGTATGCACAGATGTTTACATTCATTTATACTTCTCTGGACAGCAGCAGCAATATGAATGCAGTTTGGACAGCATCATTAAGAATTACACTTGGACTCACTTTATTACATTAAAAGGAAATGTGTTTCTTCCCACTTCTAATTCACTTTAGAAGTCAAGAATTAAGTTGGCCAATAGGTGATTACATCTCCCTTTCCAAGCTCTTTTCTCAAATCATTATTATATTTCTTTTTCCATTCCAGTCACTTGGTTTCTCTGCTGTTTTGTATTTCAAATAACTAATCAGCTCCAGGAGTAGAACATTACTGCTGCTCAGGGCCTGCTAGTTTTTTTCTTACTGTCTGGTTTCTTGAATTAATGCTATAATATTTTGGATGCCATTACACTGTGCCAGAAAAATCTTTCCTCTGCTATGGGCACCAGTGGAGAACAGTTTGTAAGTAATACTGTACTTTCCTGATTCAATAAATGGGTAATTTGTTCCAGTGAGCAAACATGCATGACTTTCTTCTTATGAAAATAAATGAAGTAAGATACTCACCTGGATTTTCAGAACTCTACTATGAGGTATGTTTTGGATTTTAGAAGATATTAAGAAAGACAAAGAGGTAAAAACTCTGGAAAGCAGTGCAAGATTCCTTGATGACATCTCAGTTGCAGCTAGTAAAGAGTTTGGTCATTTTGCTTTATCATCTGCCAGGCTTCTCAAAATACAGTTTTTAATTCACAAACATCCTGTATAAGACAGAATCAACCAGGCCCACCTGAAATGACCATTCTTAACTACGTTCATTCCAGGCAAGAGGGGCTCCCAGAGGACATTTCCTGCTCAGACAGCCCATATATACCAACATTTTAAAATCTATAACACTTCTGGGGACTTGGAGTAATCACAAAATAAGATTGATTTTGTATTTTCTCTTATAAAATCCTATCCCAACCACCCATTGTTTTAGTAACATATTTAGCCAAAACTGCCAAATCCGCCAAATCCAACTGTCTATTCAGTCACATAATCTGCTTTTCAAAATTTCTCTAAACCAGAGTATCTCCACCTCACCACTACTGACATTTGGCACTGCATAATTCTTTGCTGTAGGGAGTTGTCCTGTGTACTGTACACTGTTTAGCAGCATCACTGGCTTCTACTCACTGGATGCCAATAGCACCCTCACCAAAGTTGTCACAACTGAAATTGTTTCTGGACATTGCCAAATGTCCCCTGGGAGGCAAAAATCACCCCTGGTTGAGAAACAATGTTTTAAATAAAACCAACTCAGATTTAGTGAAAAACAAACAAACAATAACTTCTAGTGTTGCTCAATCCCCAATAAGCCACTGTGACATAATGGTGGCACACGCTGGGGTAAGCGCATGGTTTTGGAATCAGCCCACTCAGGGTTCAGTTTCCTCATCTATAAATAAGCAGATCATAAAATGCTACTTTTGAAGGTAGCTGAAACATAACATATACAAAACACTAGCAAAGTGTCTGGAGGATATTAGCTATTTTAAAAAGACCGGTTTCTTTTATTATCAGCAAATGGTATCCATTAAATTTTACTTTCAGCCTCAAGATCATTGTTAGGGTCCATTTTAAAGTCCATCTTCATTGAGAAATGAAGATGATATACAATATTGGACCAAATTTACACTAATCCCAGAACATTCTTTGGACTTAGTTTTCCACATAAGTTTATCTATTTTAGGCCTGAGAAAAAGCTGGCAACTGCCTTCTATGGTGGAACAAGTTCTAGGGCTGGTAGACTCACTGATAATAGTTTCAGCCTGGCTATGAGAAGTACAGTCTCCAAGCAGAAGAGCAATCTCCCATCGTGGTCAGGCAAGTTCCAGCAACCAATGTTCCCAGGAACAGCAATGGATCACAGCAAATGGACTTAGAAGTTAGGGAAGGTTTCTTATCCCTCAGTATGGGGATTCTTACGAGTCTAGGAAGAAAGATGGTTAGCTCTCAGGAGATCTTCTATTTGTGGGTAGCAGGCTGGGGTGAGGGATCAGCTTAATGAAATTATCAGAGTCAGATATGGAATTGAATAAGAGGCTTTCAAGGACAGAAGAAGAGCTTAAAAGCAGGGACTGAGGAAGAAGCCAAAGCTTATAAACAGGAATACCTTGGCAACCTCCAAAATAGCAGTAATAATGGCTTTCTCTTCATAGGTTCAAGATCAAAGAGTTCTTCCCTTTAAGTATTTAGCCTGCAATCAGGAAGAACATGGGAAAGCACCTGTTGCAATCTGGTCTCCACATTGAAGACAAGTTTCGAATAAGGCAGCCATCTCATAGTATGAGGAGGGCAGAGTTGGGTAATTGATCTTGGAGTGACAATTGAATATCAAGCAAACAGTTTTTACTTATGTGATTAATGCATTGAACAAATTAGGTCCTTTCTTCCTTTTACTTTTACTTTCTCAAACCCAGTCTGCAGATTTTGTTCTTTCTTCCCCTGAATGAAAACCAGGGCAAGTGCTGCAATGTATATGCATACACTCACATGACTAAATCTTGTCCATCATGTTGGCCCCTAAAACAGTCAGAATTGAATCATAAAAATTCCTTCCTGGCTGGGTTCAGTGGCTCACACCTGTAATCCCAGCACTTTGGGAGGCTGAGGCAGGTGGATAACGAGGTCAGGAGTTCAAGACCAGCCTGGCCAACATAGTGAAACCTTGTCTGTACTAAAAATACAATAATTAGCTGGGCATGGTGGCGCATTACTGTAGTCCCAGCTACTTGGGAGGCTGAGGCAGGGGAATCACTTGAACCCGGGTGGTGGATGTTGCATTGAGCCCAGATCGTGCCACTGCACTCTCCAGCTTGGGCAACAGAGCGAGACTTCATCTAAAAAAATAAAAAATTCCTTCCAATGCAATACCAAAGTTTCAAACTTTGGTA
The DNA here is from genome assembly GCF_028885625.2 of Pongo pygmaeus. Taxonomy (NCBI): domain Eukaryota; kingdom Metazoa; phylum Chordata; class Mammalia; order Primates; family Hominidae; genus Pongo; species Pongo pygmaeus. Next base: position 68,739,276 of record NC_072390.2, read on the forward strand.
GGTTTATCTGAAGACTATTTCCAGAAGAAAGAAGTAGAATGGAGTTTGGAAATCTTTTGAACTGAAGTATCTGAAAGTTACTCTACAGCAGAGATGTGGAGAAGAGGGTAAAAAAATAAGAGTGTAGATAACATCTTTTCAGATTAGAATCCTCCTGGAGTTGTATTTATCTCGCTATGGATTTAAAGCTGCCTCTCCCATGGCTATCTTTGTGCATTTTTGCAGAGCCCTCATTGCTATGGACCTACCCATCATTCCCTGCCACAGTGGTACACTTCCTGGCTGCACCTGATAACCATTTAGGCTCCTGGTTCTCTGTAGTCCTCCTCTTCACAGACTCTTTCTTGGGGGCTCCATTCCCCTCCAGAAAGCCATCTTGGAAGAGTCCCTGCAAGGTGACTATAGACCCTAGCAGGCTTTCTCTCTCCCTGATCACCACTAGCCTTAGGAGACACACGTGTGTAACCCATAATTTGTGGGAATGCAGCACAGTCCCAAACACAAATGCTGCACCATGGCTATAGTTCACATTGCATGTTAGAACTCTCAGGCAAGAGTGAGATCATTGTCTACTATCTTGCCAATGCAGAGGCCACACAAAAGCTCTCCAAGTGTTATCCTCAAAGCCCCTCTAATTAGCCTTGATGTGAGGGAAAAGCACAGAGAACTAAAATTCTCCAATCTTTAACCACGCTCAGGCTCTGCAATGTTAATTTTAATGTTAATTGATTGAGGGGACAAGTGCCTAGTCCCTCATCAGGGTGCTCTGGTGTCTCATCTTAGAATATGTGGAGCAATCAGACCTGACTCTCAGCCAACACTGAGAGGAAATGTTCCCACATCAGTGCACGTACAGCTCCTGGGGGCCAGCTCTCTCCAACATACTAGAGAAGTGCAACACCTTCTTTCCCTTCTGGAAATGGCAGAAACTTAAGCTACATAATATCAGAATACACACAGTGTCACTAACAGCAAGAAAGAGTGCCTGTAAAATAAAGAGGGCTGGGTGATTCATAGGCAATTCAGATGACTCAATACATTAAATTGGGCTGCTGGTTAAAATTATTTGGGAATCCCAGAGAGTTCTCTTCTGTTTTCTACCTCTAGAGTCCATAAACCTGCTTCCCTAGCCCTTTTTCCCAGTTACAATTTTATCACTGTTCTTGTTCAAATAATCACATGCCATATTGCTGCAACAGCCTTTCTCAAATGAAGAACGATTTATCTTTGAGGGTGACACACTCTGAGCTTGTGGCCAATGATTGGTAGCACAGCACAGATGGACAGGAAATTGTGTGTCTTCCACAGAACGCTGCTCACATATTTTACTACCGAATATAAAACACAGAGGGTATGTCTGGGGCAAAGAAACCTGGGCCTCTTGGAAATCCACATCCCTCCAAGCCCCTCACAATATGACCAAGTAAGCTAATAAATCTCCTCCATCTTCCAGCTCTGTCCCTCCAATAGGGAACATCAGAGAGCTCCTTGTTTTATGGTTTTCAACTCATAATAAATTTGAAATCTATCAAACAGAAATCTTCCTCACTACCATTTTTCCCATCTCGAGCAGAAGAAAATTCTGAAAGAGTAGCCTAAATATGATCTCAGTTGTCAGGAGTAGCTGTTTAGGAGTTTCTTCCGACATTTACATAAGTCCATATTCAGCAGAACAACTCTTCTTTAACACAAACCAGCCTGTGGCAGAGATCCCTGATGCTGACTAGGCAGTGGGTGCCAAATAAATGTCATTTGTTATCATTGTCATTTATTTCCTTATCAAAAGTAGCCTAGGGCATGAAAATGACATGTTTTTCTTTCAAATGGTTATTTTTATTGAAGATTATTTTGTTGACGTACTTCTCCTAACATTCTGGCTTGCCTTAAGTAATGCATAACATCCATAACTACCTATTCTCGGGAGGTGGGCAGGGAGAAGAGGGGTATTTTTCCATAAAAAGACAAGTGGCGTTTCAATGAATGCTAAAGTTTGAGGAGAAAAACAGTGTTCACTTGGACAACATATTCACTGAAACAGCTATAACTTTTACAAGAGCCAAATATTTAATAAGCCGATATACAGACATATTATATATATATAAATGCTCATTTCTAAATATATAAATATATATTCCTATATATTTATATGTATTCCTAAATATATATGAGATTAAGAAAATACTCAAGAATGGAATGGAACATGTATATACTATTTCAGATTATCTAGATATATTGTTCCTCAGTTACCACATTCTATGATGAACTTACATTTGCATACACAAATGCCTAAATAATAAAACTCAAAATAAGTCTATTTGGTTTTCTTGAAATTATCTCAGATTTCCATTCTACTGGGTGTAAATAAAGTTCTGATTTAGATATGTTGCCCAATGTTCTGACTTCAGAAGACTGCCAATAAATGAATGTTGTATTTCATTCATCACATTTTGTCCATTTGAAAAAAAGAGGCACAGTTATTAACATGAGAGATCTGCTTGTAGAGACTATAGGCAATGTTGCCGTGCTATTGAGAACCTTTGTGGTATAACACAATTTCAGCACTAGAAAACATGCCTATTTGAATCTGAGTCAGAAAAAGCTTTAAAGAGGAGATAGGAACAGTAGGCACTGGGCATCAGCGTATTTGGATTTAAAGAAGAAAGAATTCATTGCAAGAAGTGAGGGGGAGAGGTGAATATAAGAGTTACTTACAACAAAGTTCAATTGACAATTGCAACAAATTCTTAGAACTGAAGGACTTTAGCGTCATAGAAGCAGCACTGTCCCAAGAGTCAGGAAACTCTGTCCACTTCCCATTGCCATAAATGTCATTAACTAACACATAGTCATGGCTGCCTTCTGGGCCTTTTTTAAGCTGTTTATTTAGTAGACTAAATGGAAGAAAATAATATAAAATTTTACTTAGTAAATCACAATATTACTCTTAACTGTCTCAAGAAATGAGACTATTTTACTTCAGAGTAGGCTGTCTTATAACATAAGGCCAAGTGGAAAAGTGAGTAATAGCTTCAATGGTGAAACACCATACTCAATGGTGAAAAGCTGACAAATTTTCCTCTAAGATCAGGAAAGATCAAGAATGATCAAGAAAATCTGCTTTTTCTACTTCTATTCATGTAGTACTAGAGCTCCAACCAGAACAATTAGGCAAGTAAAAGAAATGGCATTCAAAATTGGAAAGAAAGATGTAAAATTATCTCTGGTTGCAGACAACATGACCTAATACATACAGAACTCTAAAGATTACACACATACGGGGCCGGGCGCAGTGGCTCATGCCTGTAATCCCAGCACTTTGGGAGGCCAAGGCGGGTGGATCACTTGAGGTCGGGAGTTCGAGACCAGCCTAACCAACATGGAGAAATCCCATCTCTACTAAAAATACAAAAAAAATTAGCCAGGCATGGTGGCGCATGCATGTCATCTCAGCTACTCGGGAGGCTGAGGCAGGAGAATCGCTTGAACCCAGGAAGTGGAGGTTGAGGTGAGCCAAGACCGTGCCATTGCACTCAAGCCTGGCCAACAAGAGCAAAACTCGTTCTCAAAAAAAAAAAAGATTACACACACATGCACGTAAAAATAATAATTCAGCAAAGATGCAGAATAGAAAATCAACAGGCAAAAATCAATTGTGTTTATTTACACCAGCAATAAACAATCTGAAAATAAAATATGAAAAACAACTTCATTTACAATAGCATTGAAAAAGTAAAGTACTTAGGAGTAAACCAAGAAGACACTGAAAACTATAAAATGTTGTTAAAATAAATTGAAGATACAAACAAATGGAATGTCATTCTTTGTTCATGGATTGGAAGATTTAATATTGTTAAGATGTCAGTACTACCTGAAGTAACCTACAGATTTTATGCAATCCCTGTTAAAATCACAATGGTGTTTTTTGCAGAAATAGAAAAACCCATTCTAAAATTCATATGGCATCTCAAGGGACCTCAAAGAGCCATAGCAATCTTAAAAAAAAAAAAAAAGGTTGTATGTCTCACACTTTGATTTTAAAATGTATTACAAAGCTACAGTAATAAAAATAGTGTGGTACTGCCATGAAGACAGATATGTAGAACAATGGAATAGAATGAAGAGGTCAGAAATATTGTCATATGACTTTTGGCAAGGGTACCAACACCATTTAATAGGGAAAGGAGAGTTTCTTCAACAAATGGTGTTGTGAAAATCAGATATCCACATCTAAAAGAAAGAAGTTGGATCCTTACCTCATACAGTATTAAAAAAAAAAAAAAAACTTAAAATGAATCAAAGATATAAACAAGACCTAAAACTAAAAAACTCAAATCATAGGGGAAATATTTCATTACATTGGATTTGGCAATGATTTCTTGGCTATGAAATCAAAAGCAAAAGGTATCAAAAGTAAAAGTATTAATAAACTGTACTACATCAAAATTAAAAACTTCTGTGCATCAAAGGACATAATCAACAGAGTCAAATGGCAACCTGTGAAATGGAAAACAATATTTACAAATAACATATAAGAGAAGAGGTTAATGTCCAGAACACATGAAGAACTCCTACAACTCAACAACAAAATAACAACAAAAAAAAACTGATTAAAAAATGACCAAAGGATTCTGATAGACATTTATCTGAAAAAGATACACAAATAGGCCAGCAAGCATATGAAAAGATGCTCAACATCACTAATCAATAGAGTGATGCAATGATATATCACTTCACACTCATTACAATGGCTACTATAAAAAAAAATCAGAAAATAACAAGTGTTGGTAAGAATATGGAGAAACTGAAATCCTTATATACTGTATAAACTGTTGGTGGAAACAAAAATGGTACAGTTGTATAAAAAACAGTATGGCAGTACCTAAAAACTTAAACCTATAATTACCATATGATCTAGCAATTCTACTTATAGGTATATATTTAAAAGAATTGAAAGTCAGGTCCCAGAGAGACATTTATACACCCATGTACATAGCAGCATTATTCACAATAGCCAGAGTTAAAAACAACCCACATGTCCATCAATGGATGAATAAGCAAATTGTGGCGTATATGTATACGATGGAATATTATTCAGCCTTAAAAAGGAAGGAAATTATGACACATGCTATGTGGATGCACCTTGAGAATATGTGAAATAAGCCAGTCAAAAAATACAAATACTGCATTATTCCACTTACATGAGGTATCTGGAATAGTCAGATTCATAGAAACAGAAAGTTCTCAAGTGGTTGCCAGGGGCTTACAGGAGGAGAAAATAGGGAGTTGTGTTTTAGGATATACAGTAACATTTTGCAAGACAGAAAAGTTTTGAATACTGGCTGTGCAACACTGTGAACACAATACTACTGAACTGTATACTTAAAAGTGGTTGAGATGGTAAATTTTATGTTAGGTGTATTTTACTACAATTACATTTTTTTAAAAAACATGAATAGTAGCAAAGATAGAGTGTATTAGTCTGTTCTCACACGGTAATAAAGAACTGCCTGAGAGTGGGTACTTTATAAACGAAAGCAATTTAATTGACTCACAGTTCCACATGGCTGGGGAGGCCTCAGGAAACTTACAATCATGGCAAAAGGGTAAGCAAATTCATCCTTCTTCACATGGAGGCAGGAAGGAGAAGAATGAGTAAAAGAAGGAAAAACCCTTTATAAGACCATCAGATCGCCTAAGAACTCACTCACTATCATGAGAACAGCATGAGGGTAACTGCCTCTATGATTCAGTTACCTCCCACATGTCCCTCCCATGACATGTGGGGATTACGGGAACTGCAATTCAAGATGAGATTTGGGTAGGCACAAACCATATCACAGAGCTTAGCCTGAGAGTTTATTTGAGCCACATTTATTCTCAATTCCTTTAAAACCTTGTCTAACTCCCCCATTTGCTCCAAAAGGACATGTCTAAGGAATCTCAACCCAAAGGAATCTTTCCCTTTTCAGTTTTATATATGGCACCTAAGAATTCTGAATACTATCTATCTCAAATCCAGTACTCCCTATCAAAGTTTCTATTTCATCTTCAGGAAGTTTCATGCCCTAAGAGCAACCTTGCACTGATCTAAAGATTCCAAGAGACAATAATAATATTAAAACACTTGTTATTAAAACCTTTCCATTAAATGAGGAACCATTTGGTCATATTCAACTATTAACAAGATTTCCACTTCCCAACCTTCTATTTTTCAGGGCATATCTCTAGTCCCATATTCTCCATGAAACTACCTAACTAATTCCTTCCCTGCTACAAAATTGAATTGGTATTTTTAATGTTGGTATTGAAGACAAAATTTCATGTATTTTTAGGTAACAAACATCGCCTTGAAATCATTGTATCTCAACTATACCCATAAGTATTTTGTGAAATGTATTACATACAGATACTTCTTGATTTATGAAGTCAGTTGTTAGCCAGTTTTCCCTTGCTCGTTTGCCATGGAAAGTATTTCAATTCTCTGAGATCCCTCTTCAAATTTTACTTGCTTAATGAAGCCATTTCAATAAGGCAGTGAATTGGATTTCTAGGACATAACAACGAGAATTGAAAGAAGCTGCCAACCACATCATTTTAGTGTAAATCATTCATCCTCCCCTGAGTACATTTCACCCTTGCAGTTTCTCAGTCTTACCTTGATTGTTAGCTTGCATGGCTCAGATTATGTCTCTATGTGCATGTCTTCATCTGGAGCTGGATAACTGATATCAGGAATTATACATTTACTTTTACTCACTGCAAAGATTTTCCCTGTACTCCTACTGCCTTGTACTTGTGTGCTTGTATATTTAAATTGTACGGCAATACTAGACATGTGTAACGTGAAGAATGGGGGTTTATTACTCATTGCTCTGCAAGCAGCATGAGCATCATCATATTTGCACCAGTTTACTTTGCCCCCAAGTCCCACAGGCACAATGCAGATAGATGCCTATGCACACAGTTGGTGGCATTACAGGAAAGGAACTTTTAATTTAGGGATCCAAATCTTTTATAACAGCAGTATATGCCTGCCTTTTGCTCTGGAGAAAAACTAACTCTATTTTCCAAGGCTGTTCACTATATAAATATTCTTGAAAAGATAGTCCAGAACAAAGGACATTTACTGCCTCCTTCATAGTGTGTACAGAAATGCAGGAATTATCTTCCAACATAGGATACTATTAAGAAAGAAACATGATGCCAACGCTAATTGTACTGTGACAACAGACGTGAAATAGGACTTTTCTGGACAATTCAGGATGTGGTTCACTAGTGGATACCTACCAGTCTCTGACATACCTTTTAATTCTGTAGTATCTACCATCTGAAGGAAAACTATAAAAGACACCAGCTCTTTAGGGACCAAGATGTATATAAAGGTAACAGTGCCCAGTACAGCCATTTTCCAGTTATCACAACTGGCTTCTTAAACTTAAAGCCCCTAGTGTTAGGATCTTGAATGGATTTGACACGTTGTGACATTACTGTTGCGTTATTTAGTGTAAGGGGTTTAGACTAGGATACCAGGCACCTAAGATCGAGTCAGATTTTCTATTAATTTTATTTCTGATCTTGGACATGTCACTTAACATTTAACCTCAATTCTTTAATTCTGTGTAATGTGCTACTAATGTCTTTCTCTATCTCAAGTGTGACTTGAACTAAGCCACGGATCATGGTCTTGTAAACTGAGATGAAACTAGGTCACTGGATAACTTCCTTGGCTAAAGTATCTTTGGCTCCGCTAATTCTGAGTTCTTGCCTCTTGTAGAAGATATTTCTTATTTGTGCCACAGAATGCAATGAAGTGTTCTTTCTCTTAAACCTGTTACATTTTGGTCTAATTCTTGAAGAAATTTAATAGGAGCTAAGTGATTTATTTATCTTCTGTTTTCAGTTAGGTTTGATTGTACCATAGGCCTCATATCACATACCAATCCCAGCTGCTATCCTGGAAAACTGTAGAGGAACTTTCTGAGATCATCTTCATATAGGTACAGGAGAAGAGACTGGTGGCACTTGTGCCAAATGATTTCATCTTTTTTTCTGAATTCTCCCTCCTTATTTGCCATTATTTGATCCATTTCTTTCCATCTAATTACTTCAAAAAACAATTAAAAGAGGGAGAATCTCTTTAATTGCTTTTTCAATAAAGACCTAAGAAACACTTTACTTACTATGTATTATCTCCTTTTTATCCATAATCTTCAGTTAGTTCAATTAATTCTTAGGTGTTTTCTTGCCTTTCATGTTTTAATAATTTTTTAATATTGGTTCTGAAGTCATTATAACAGGCCTTGAAAACTTTGGCAGTGAAAATGGGGTGGGGAGAGGCCTGCCAATATGCCTGATTTCTGATCTACAACTTTGCAATGTTTCTATACATCTCATTTCATTTTCAGAAAATCCTTTTTTTTTTTTCTTAAAAATGTCTTTTGCAAATTAGTCCTATAGGATTTCAGTTCAAAGAACTGGTCTAGGTCTAGGCTTCCAATTGTGGTATTTTTAAATGCAAACTCCAGGTTTCCTATGTGGGTTCTTTCTTTTAACTTTTTGTCACTATCTTCTTAATTAATGTCCTGATTTTATAACAATTTCCTATTTATAATTTAATTTTTCATTTAATTTTCTTTGCTTCATAAAGAAAAGTGAATATTCTTTAGGAAGCAAAAAGAACAGAAGGGCTTATAGAGAAAATCAATAATTCTCTTTTCCGTGCCTCCCCACCCACAGAGTCTTAATCCCCAGAGGCACACTTCTAACTGCTTGCTTTTTGTTTTCCTGAGCCTTGCCTTCAAATACTTAATTAGCACATTTATTCCACTATTTATCTGTTGGCCTCCTGCTATGAGAGGATTTCACTCACACCACTCCCCACTTACTCAAACCTTTCTCTCTAGTTTTATCACTATAGCTTTCCCTCTGAACACCTCTGCAATAACAACACTAGTTAAATTTTCATTTCTTGATCTATAAATTATAGAGAATATATCTTGGTTTTATTCTTTTTAAGTCAACAGGACACTAAAGCCCCCACCCTTTCCTTCTCTCTTCCTTCTTCCATCTCTCATCTCTGTCCACACTTTTAATAATGGTTGGTTGATATCATTTATAATTTGTTCTATAATCTTAGCACAGTCTTCCATGATCTATCAGCTGATTTAAATTAATTTACTATGCCATGTTAATAACGAGTTAGGTAATAAGCTATGACTCCATTTCTTCCTCCAGTGGCATGTTCTCCACTTAAAGTAGAATGGACTTAGAATTAGTTCAACTGGGTTCTTTTTTTTCTTTAGAGTTTACCAATTTCGTTTAGCATATTCTCAAATATTTCTAGATTCACAATAATATTATGTGTCATTTTGTTTTCCCTTTCTTTCCCTTTCAAAGATCTTCCTTTTGGAGTCTTAATTCTCTTTCCATATGTGGATTAGTTGCTTTCTAGGCTAATATACACTTTCCCTCACTGCACTCTGGTTTGGATCTTCTGTTTCCTGCATCCTATGTCTTTATTCTTTATTTGCTATTTTTCTGGAGTATATCCTCAAGGAACTTTCTATGAAGAGATACCTAGGCATTTTGATGAATCTGAAAATGTTTTCATTCTACCATCACATTTGCTGTATTGGCTATTTTCTGTGAGTACAATGTGTTGGTAAGAAGTCTCATTTCATTACGTTGTAGGCAACTTTTGTTTAAACCTCTCCATGGCCCATTTTTGGGGACATTCTTCTCATTTTTTGTGTTTTGAAATTTCATAAAAATGGGTTTAGGCGTCTCTCTAACAGAGTCATTATGGTTAGTACTGTCTGAAAATTTGTATTTCAGTCTGAACATTTGTGTACTTTTTCAATTCTAGGAAATTTTCTTCTGATTTCTTGTCTTCCACAAATTTGCTGGATCCTAATCTTTTTCTTTCCCCGAAATTTAGGGCTCAGTCCTGCCTCTATATTCCTTTTTCTTTGCAGCCTCTCCCTAGGTAATTTCATCACCTCCTATGGCCTAAAATTTATCCATAATTTGATAACTCCTGAATTTATATTTCCAGCCTGCTCTCCCTCCAGATCTATAGATTCTAAAGACCTATAGATCCAGTTGCCTATTTGACCTACGTACTTGGATGTCTAATATACGTCTCAAATTTGCAAGTCCCAACTAGAACTCTTAAATTTTTTTTACCCTCAATACCCTTGTAATGTATTCATTTTGTCACAAGTCAGTAACATCATCCACTTAATTGATAACAAAAGAATACAGAAGTTATCTGTAATTCCTATTGCTCCCTAACACCAAATAGCAGATTCAGCAGCAAATGCAAAATGTATTCTTAATCTAACAACTTCTCACCAATTCATCTCATCAATACCAAAATTATCTTTTCCAAATACCAGTATCCCAAGAGTTTATAATCTGATGTGTAAGTATACATGTTCTAGAGTCCAACTGACTGGCTTAGTTTCAAATTCCAGCTTTACCACTAAATACCTGTGTGACCTTGAGCATTGTCCTTAATAAGCCCGTATCTTAGTTTTCTCAGTTATAAAATGCAGATAAATGATTCCTTATGGGGCTACTGTGTAGAGCACACAACACATCCTTAATGAGTGCTCTTTGTGTGTGTTGTAATTACTACAATAACTTCCAATCTAATTTTCTTAACTACCCTCTTTTTGCCCCCATCCCCCAGCTGCCAGGATGGTCTCTCTCTCTTTTACTTTAAAATCATAATGGAATATAACACACATACACAAGGTGTAACATGTGTGCACAACTCAATAATTTTCAGAAAACAAAGATCTATGAACTTACAACCAGGTAATGAAATAAAATTTTGCTAGCCCCCCAGATGAATCCTTCATACCATTGCTCAATCAACACTTCCTCTCTTGTTCCCAAAAGTAACAATTACCCTTTTCTGCAACACTATAAATGTGTTGTGTACCTTTAAGACTTTATGCAAGCCAAACTACACATTATGTATTCTTTGATATCTGGGCTCTTTTACTTATTATCATGCTCGTGACAATCATTCATGTTGTGCTCAGCAGAAGTTCACTTATTGCAATGTAGCATTCATGATACGAGTGTTAAAAATTGTTTATTTAATATACTGTTGATGGGCACATGGGTTGTTTCCAAGCTTTAGCTATCACAGATAAGGCTATGACAAAAAATGTAGTGCATGGCTCTTGGTACACAGCTGCATGCATTTCTATTGGGTCTATAAGAGTTGAATTTGGGGGTTCATAGATTGAGTGTATGTTCAGTTTTAGTAGAAAATACTAAACAGTTTTTCCAAGTGACTGCATCAATTTTTACTCCTGCCAGATGTTTATGAGAGTTCTAGTTACTCTAAAACCTTACCACCACTTGTAATCAGTGTAATATTTTTTAACTTTTGAGATTTTTCTGGGTATGTAGTGATATCTCATTGTGGATTTGTGTCATGGTGACTAATACATTTAGGAACCTTCCCAAATATTTATTAGCCATACGGATATACTTTTTAATGTCCAAAGACAGGAACTAGTCAAATATAGATAAGTCAAGCAATTGGAGGCAAGGGGAGGATGAACAGAGACTAGATTCCAAGAGGGAATTTGAAACCTTGAAGGTAGTCCACTATGAAAGAAGAAGTCTGGCTCAAGTAACCAGATTCAACGAAATAGTCAAAGTCATGTTTTTTGAGGTTTGAAAGCCTTCTGGACCCCGTTCCCTTGCCTGAATGTGAAAACAGCAGGAGAAAAGGCCTGTATTCATGAACTAGAAGAGCTTTCTCATTAAACTCCTAAGCATGGCTTCTGTGGAACCCTTACACCATGGAGCACACACAATGGGTAGAATAGTGACACTACAACCTGGTATCTGTCAGTTCTGCTGAAATTTATACCCCAATGGTAAAATATCGGCTCTGAGAAAACTCAGTTAAGGAGGGATGAGGGCAGCATTTCTAGTTTTCAGTGAAGATAGAATTTTTGGTTATGGGGAATTACTACAGTACGAAATTTTTAGTTTGTCAGAGATGAGGTAAGTGTTGTTATCTCACGCAGTGCTACTGAAGAGAGCCACTGTAGGAAAGAAAAGAGAGAGGGAGATCGATCCTTCCAGCAGGTGTTGAGTTATGTTTTTGAGACTCTGTGATGAAAATTCATGTGAAATTGATTTATTTGGAAGTATTCACAGGAAAATCTGGGGAGAGTGGGAAAGTGAACCAGAGAAGAACACGAAACCAAACAGGGATACACTATCAAGTAAGCCCCATGAATGGGAATTTTAGCTCAGTCCCACAAGGAAGTTGGAGACAGTGTTGGTTGTCCCTCAGAGTCACTCCCACCAGGGACATGGGAGCTGGGGTACTTATGCCCCTGCACTGCCAGCCATTGGTTAAGGACTGTTTCAGGGAAACAAACATTCCAAGATCCTTCCTGTTTTATGGAAAACCAAAGAAGACTCAGGAGGTGAACAGTCCTTAACCACAGACACTGGTGCTGGCTGTTTGGAGTGGAAGAGCACAAAATAATCAAGGAATCCAAGGTAATATGGTAGCTTTGATATTGCTTGCTGTAAGTGGCTTCCTAGTGCCAAAGAGAATACAAAAAAAATACCCCAAACTCTCTTGTAAGGACCTCCATACTAAACATGATTGTCCATTTTTGCCTCTGCCACCTCTTCTACCATCGCTCTTCTCCCACATTCTCTCACTACAGACTTGTCTTGCAATCCCTCCTCTTCCTTCAGAGGAAGAAGTTTTCACCTCAAGGACTTTAGACTGTTTTTCTCCATACAAAAGTATACAAATGACATTTTGGATCATCAAGTACTCAGAAATGATTTAAGAATCTGTTTCCAGGGGAAAATTACTCAGGGAACACCTCCAGCCAAAATACAAATAAACCAGAAAAAAAGAAATGAACGTCCAGAATAGGAGAGATACAACCATCAGAAAATAGTGCTAAGAAAACTGGTAACCTAAAATTCCAAATGATTAAGCAAAACCTGAAATTTAAGAATAGGGTTAGGTTGTGTAAGAAAAAAGCAGGGGGAAATGAAGTAAAACAAAGCTAAAGGTTCCATCTTCTTTGGAGAGAACTGTGTAGAAACTGTAAAATTATCTATGTATTAAAATAGTTTTTCAAAATAAATGTAGAAGCATAGAAAAAGATATAAAACTTCCAAACAACTAGAGAGAAAAAAGAAAAAAAAGAAAAACAAATTATTTCACCTAGAATAAGAAAATTGAAGAATAAGAAAAAAAATTTAAAAGCTATCAAATTCCATACAAATTATATATTTAAATGCAAAAATAAAATAAAATATAACTAAGTATATTATAAACCATTAGGCTGGGAAAAAGCAACACACGTCATCAATACCAGAAATTGTAATAGAAATGATTAATAGGTTTAACAGAATTAAAAAAGTAAAACAAAACTCCAAAGCTTGAAAAACACAATGTATGACAGAAAAAGTCAGTAGAAAAACAACATAAATGGTAGAAAAAATGGGTTTCAATATATAAAACTTCCTATACATTAACAAGGAACATATAAAAAAGAAAACATGGTTAAAAAACATAAGTAGGTAATCTACAAAAACATAAAAGCATTTGGCCAATTCAAATATGAAAAAATACCTAGCTTCACGAAATAACCAAATAAATGTAAGTTAAAATTAAGAGCTATCATCTTTTACCTATCATATTAGCAAAGATTTCAAAATAGTAACAGTATATGTGAAAACAATGAGGAGCAAGTCCTCATATTATTGATGGGAGTATAAATTGGTGCAACATTTTATAAAGCAATTTGGAATGTGCATCAAAATTTAAAATGTATTATACTGCTTGACCCAGAAATTCTCCTTCAAGGAATTTATCCTTAGGAGTACTAATGAAAGTTCAATAAGATATCTACATGAGAATGTTTATGTAGAATTCTGCACAATAAAAAATGAAAAAAACAACTTAAAAATGTTTCATTAAGCTTGTTAAAGAAGTACTTTATAGATTCTAGATATTAGATCTTTGGCAGATGCATAGATTGCAAATATTTTTTCCATTCTGTAGCTTGTCTGTTTACTCTAATGACAGTTTCTTTTGCTACACAGAAGCTCTTTCATTTCATTAGGTCCCACTTGTCAATTTTTGTTTTTGTCACAATTGCTTTTGAGAACTTAGTCATAAAATCTTTCCCGAGCCTGCTCTCTGGTGTTTCCTAGGTTTTCTTCTAGGAATCTTATAGTTTGAGGTCTTACATTTAAATCTTTCATCCATCTTGAGTTAATTTTTTATATGGAGAAAGGTAAATGTTCAGTTCCATTTTTCTGCATATAGGTAGCCAGCTATCCTAGCACCATTTATGACCCCATTAAAAAGTGGGCAAAAAACATAAACAGAAAATACTCAAAAGAAGATATGCAAGCAGCCAACAAAATGAAAAAATGCTCAACATCACTAATTATCAGAGAAATACAAATCAAAACCACAATGAGATATTATATCACACGAGTCAGAATGGCTACTTTTAAAAAATCAAAAAACAATAGATGTTGGTGAAGCTGCAGAGAAAAGGGAACTCACACACTGTTGTGTAGTAATGTAAATTAGTTCAGCCACTGTGGAAAACAGTTTGAAGATTTCTCGAGGAACCTATAATAGAACTACAATTTGACCCAGTGATTGGGTACGTATCCAGAAGAAAATATATTGTATTACCAAAAAGACACATTCATGCATATGTTCCTCGCAGCATTATTCACAATAGCAAAGACATGGAATCAACCTAGATGCCCATCAATAAATGAATTGGATAAAGTAAATGTGGTACATATACACCATAGAGTACCATGCAGCCATAAAAAAGAATGAAATCATGTCCTTTGCAGCACCACAGATATAGTTGGAGGCCATCATCCTAAGCAAATTAATGCAGAAACAGAAAACCAAATACCAAACATTCTGGCTTACAAGTGGGAACTAAATACTGGGTACTCATAGAAATAAAGACGGCAACAATAGACAAGAGGGACGACTACAGGGGAGAAGGGCAAGGGTTGAAAAGCAACTATTGGTTATTCTGCCCATTACTTGAGTAAGAGGATCATTCATAACCCAAATCTTAGCATCATACAATTAACCCACATAACACTGCACATGTGCCCCCTGAATCTAAACAAAAGTTGAAATTATTTTTAAAAGAGCATAGTAATACAATTATGTATGGTATGTAGTATTTGATAGCAGTAATAATTGGCTATGTTACTGCAAAAAAAAACTATATTTTTTAAATATATTCCATTAAGAAAGTATTTAAAATTATGGTATAGTCATAAAACAAAATAACCTATAGTCACTAAGAAGAATGAGATACATCTCTATATACCAGCATGGGAAGATGTCAATGACATACTAAGTTATAAAAGCAAATTACTGAAACATACTACATGTTTAAACTTCAAATACATGAGGCTAAGTTTTAAAAGATAGTTGTGAAAAACCACACATTGTGTGATTCTATTTCTATGAAATGTCCAGAAAAAGCAAATCTTGAGAGACAGAAACAGATCAATGGTTGCTTGGGGCTGGGATGGAAACAGGGTTTGCCTGCAAATGGCCATGAGGGACCTCTCTGAGGTGATGAGAATGTTTTAAAACTGGATTGTAGTGATGGTGAAACAGTTAACTCTGTCAATTTACTAAAAATTATTGAATTTACTTTGTGAATTTCATGGTATATAAATTATACCTCAATGAAGCCATTTTTGTAAGAAAAGCAATATACTGATCAGTATAGTAATAGCATGTGGATATGCAGCTATATTTACATCCATAAAGAAAACTCTGCCCTGGGACATTTCTATGTTGTTTGAGTATTTTCAATAATAAATATTACTTTTACATTCAAAAATGTATGAAAAGAAATACCAACAGTATCTTTCAAGGCTCTTAGATCAGCCCCTTCATCTCAGCAGCCAGAAAAGCAAAACTTCATCTCATGTATTATCTGCCAGAGATGGCAGTTTGATATACTTTGCAACAGTAGGGTGGATAAAGACAACCAAGCCATTTGTAATAGCAACATCACAGAATGGGATGTAACAAAGGTAATCAGTCACTAACACTTAGTGGACACTACTCTAAGTACTTCAAACAAATTCAACTATTTAATTGATGTTGCAGTCCCAATGTTGCAGTCCAACCTCTATGCACTTGGCAAAAGCCACAGAACTGGAGAATGTAGATCAGGGATTTAAGCCCAAGATGTCACACTTCAGTGCCTGGGCTCTAAAAGCTACATCAGATTGCCCATACCCAGAAGGGGGCTGTATTTCATAACCAATTCTCTGATTAGACACGTTCACTTCAGTAGAATATTTCCTACATTATGATTCTGGTAGCAAGCTTTTAAACACATATTCATATTTTTTCCACTATTTCCAAATTGCCAGTTTAAGTCAATGGAATTCTTAAAATCAGGAACTCATAATTTTTGTTTACACAATGCTGAATAGCTACTATGGGAAATGGCACAGAGTGGGGGCTTAGAAAATATTTGCTGAAGGCGGGCGTGGTGGCTCACGCCTGTAATCCCAGCACTTTGGGAGGCCGAGGCAGGCAGATTACGAGGTCAGGAGATCGAGACCATCCTGGCAAACATGGTGAAACCCTGTCTCTACTAAAATACAAAAAAATTAGCCAGGCATGGTGGTGTGCACCTGTAGTCCCAGCTACTCAGGAGGCTGAGGCAGGGGAATCACTTGAACCCGTGAAGCAGAGGTTGCAGTGAGCCAAGATCATGCCACTGCACTCCAGCCTGGTGACAGAGCAAGACTGTGTCAAAAAAAAAAAAAAAAAGAAAAGAAAATATTTGCTGAATTATATGAGATACTTTAAACAATGTTTCTCTCTACAAATGCAAATAGTCTGATAGTTTTGGAACAACCTCTAAAAACAGAAAGACATAATGAATGGGCCAAATCCCTTCCCATTTATTTCAAGTTTAAGACATCAGAAAGCCGATTCAATAGGGATTGCCTGCAGAAAAAACACAGAAGCATATCACATTTCAATTATTTCTACATCTTCAGTGTCAAGTAATTAATAAACCAAGCTCTTAGAGACACTGATCATATATCAAATAAACATGATGTGCCCTCCTACATCTCCCACAGAAACAGGTAATGCAATAGGTTAGCACTGAAATAGGATATTAAAACCCATTTATATTCTCACATCATTAGATGAGGAAAATAAATCTGGACACTAATGCTTGGCTGATATCCTTGAAATGATGCTGATTCTGCTAAGTCCTATATTTCCTCAGAGACTACAAATGTTCACATGAAAAAAAAAAAAGAGCCTCAGAGACTCAAAGATTTCATTGGTCTTAAAATTTGAAAATAATGGCCACTTTTTTATTAGGTCACCCATAAATCCCAAATAAATGCAAACCCCAGTATATGCTACTGTAGAGGACTTCCACCTTTATCTTCTGTTATTGGTATTTTCCCTCTATATTTTTTCTATCAACCTGAGATAAAAATAACTTATTTGAATCAGCTGGGTTCACAACTCGATCTAAAAAGCTTCATTTAAATATAGCTTCATTTATTAATTTTAAAATTAAGTTATATTAGCTCTTGCCATGTCAATGTTAAAGTCCTCAAATATACATGAAAAAACACATTCTTCTACAGTGTTTAAAAATTAATAATGGTGAGAGTCCAATTTTAAACTACCCACATCATAGAATTACTCAGTAAATTGCATGGATTTCTAAAGTTCAGGTATCATTAGTACTTTTAGACCCCCTTTGAACTTATAACCAACACTTATATTCTGTCAATATCATCATATTAAAACTCTTTGCATTATAAAGCTAATTTTATACACGAATTTCTCATTGCTAGGCAGACTCTAGACTGGATAATATTTTTCTGTTAAGCCATTAAGATAAGGAGTTTCTTCTGGCTGAATTTTTATGAGAAACTTAGTTTTGCTTGAAATGTTCATTTCAATCTTTGGAATACTGATGTAAGCTCCTGTATTCTGTGTTTTGAGTTTAATTTTTATACTGTGCTTCCAATTTTAATTTTTATGAGAATTGTTTTAGGTCATCTTCTGTTAGATGATTTAGCAATAGTTAGCATATGTCTAACATGCACATCAAACTGTCTATATACCTATTGACTTGCAGGGAAGTGTCAAGAAAGTAAGCTTTGTTGTGAAAATAGTGTGAGTTCTCATGGAGTTTACAGAAGTCACCTTACAGATGAACAAATTACACTATATAATAAAGGCAGGCTCTATAATTTTGACCTTCTCTTCCTAACAGGAAAAAAAGTTTTATTTTATTTTGCATCTCCAGTATCTAGCACAGTTCTCTAGCACACATTAAGTACTTAACCAGAAAGAAGGAAGGGAGGGAGGGAGGGAGGGAGGGAGATAGAGAGAGGGAGAGAGGGAGGGAGAGAGAGAGGGAGGAAGGAGGGAGAGAGGGAGGGAGGAAGGAGGGAGGGAGGAAGGAGGGAGGGAGGAGGGAGGGAGGAGGGAGGGAGGGGGGAGGGAGGGGGGAAGGAGGGAGGGGGGAAGGAGGGAGGGGGGAAGGAGGGAGGGGGGAAGGAGGGAGGAAGGAGGGAGGAAGGAGGGAGGTAGAGAGGGAGGAAGGAGAGAGGGAGGAGGGAGGAGGGAGGAGGGAGGAGGGAGGGGGGAGGAGGGAGGGGGAGGAGGGAGGGGGGAGGAGGGAGGGGGAGGGAGGAGGGAGGGAGGAGGGAGGGGGAGGGAGGAGGGAGGGAGGAGGGAGGGAGGAGGGAGGGGGAGGGAGGAGGGAGGGAGGAGGGAGGGGGAGGGAGGAGGGAGGGAGGGGGGAGGGAGGGGGGAGGGAGGAGGGAGGGAGGGGGGAGGGAGGAGGGAGGGAGGGGGGAGGGAGGAGGGAAGGAGGAGGGAGGGATGGGGAGGGAGGGGGGAGGGAGGAGGGAGGGAGAAGGGAGGGAGGGGGAGGGAGGGGGAGGGAGGGGGGAGGGAGGAGGGAAGGAGGAGGGAGGGAGGGGGAGGGAGGGGGGAGGGAGGAGGGAGGGAGGGGGGAGGGAGGGGGAGGGAGGGGGGAGGGAGGGGGGAGGGAGGGGGAGGGAGGGGGAGGGAGGGGGAGGGAGGGGGGAGGGAGGGGGAGGGAGGGGGAGGGAGGGAAGGAAGGAAGGAGGGAAGGAGGGAAGGAAGGAAGGAGGGAAGGAGGGAAGGAAGGAAGGAGGGAGAGAGAGGCGCTTTCAAGTCTGTAAATGCTGTGCACATATAAAAGCATAATGTTATCATTATTGTTTTAATCAGTACCCAGGAAAGTGGCTGATATCTTTATTAAAGGATTAGTTGTTCTTAGAGCATGTCCTCCTTATGCTCACGTCTCTTGCTTTCTTGGTAGGACTGTTCCCTTGTTAAGGCTTGACAATTCCTAAACCAAAACAAATCCATCTTCTTAAGTACAAAGAACAATTGTTGCTAACCTAGGCCTGGTTGACAAGAGAATATAAAGCTTCTCCATTTGACAAAAAAAATGTAGTCTGTGTTTTCTTTCAAATTTCACACTCACTCAGACTTGCAGATTCCCCTAAAGAAAAGATGAATAGGCCAATAGGCCATCCAGATCAATGTCACAAAGCAAAAACTACTCAAACTAAACACCGCTGCTTTGTTTTCATACAGATTTATATTGTTTTTTTATCCTCTCACAGTGCCCTTTTCTGAAGCTAGAGAGTATCTTTAAATTACATTTTAAAAACAAGACTGCTCTGTGAAAATCTGTCAAGATGTGTTTTTTTTACTAGTTATGATTGTCTAGTTTTATTAAAAATAACAAAACAGTAACATTGCTGACACGTACAAAGAAGTTCTATTCAAGGACTTGCAAGGGAAGCATACAACCTGATAAAATGTGTATATGTGTGAGTGAAAGACAAAGAGACAGAGGGAGAGACAGAGGGAGAGACAAGAGGGAGAGACAAGAGGGAGAAACAAGAGGGAGAGACAGAGGAAGAGGGCACGCACACACTTGTGAATATGACGAATGTGTGACAATGTGTGATATATCCCACCTTGGACAGAGCACATCAGAAATATCAGATTTAATTCTAGCTATATTTTGAGAGGAATAGTGAAAACTGGGATATGTACAGAGAAGAGTGTGATAAATCTGACTGTTGCTATATGAGAAAATTTGAGCAAAGCAGGCTTATTAAAACTGCATCCCAGAGAATCCAGGAATAAAAGACACATGGCTATTTTCTTTAAATATTTGAAGTTCTCACCTATTGAAGATGCAGGAAGCACATTTTGCATGCCTCTTGATGACAAAGCTAGGACCAATGCACTCAACATAAAAATCCAAATACCACATGGGATATTCAGTTCCCAGCCACTTAGGGGAAGAAATTCAAGAGTTTGGTTAGGAAATGTAATCTTGAGATACCGTGTAGACATCCAAGTGGAGAAATCAATGAGATATTTGATGTTCTGAAAAGAAGACAGAGCTTTTGGTATAATTCTGAAGGATATTTGAAATCTTAGGTTTAGTGAAATCACCCGGAAAATAAATTTAATTAAGAAAAGAAGTCCATGGACTAAGCCCTGGGTTATTCTAACATGTCCAGAAGATAACCCAGAAAAAGTGATTAGAAGTGTCTTAATTTGGGTTCCCCAGCAGTAGACCCTGAGGCAAGGATTTGAGTACAAATAGTTTATTTTGGAGGTGGTTCCTGGAAACCCTGGTAGGAGAGTCTGAACTAGAGACAGGAAAGGGAAAACAGCCAATCGAGGGTACAACCAGAGCTGAATTTCACTGGGGAACTCTCTAAACCGTTGTAGAATGCATGCTTCGAAGTTATCCTTCCAAAGAGAAAGGAAACCAATTGCCATCAGTCTTTAGTTGGAACCTGCTCCCAGGAGACACTACTTCTTTGGTACTTAGAGATTCTCATTTTTCTAGATAAAGTGTGCTTGAATGGCCAGAAGCAGCTCAAAGGTGCATAGTTGAAAAGGCTTGAACACACTGAACTGATGATGCCTGAAGAAGTATGGGCAGGGCAGTAGCCTCTTTCACAAGGTGGAATGGTCAAAAAGGATGGGGTAAAAGAACAGAAAAAATAACTTCCTGGAAGCCCAGTGAATTACAGGTTATTAATGCAAAATAGATGCCTGCCTTATGCTTGATATTAGGGATGTGCCCTCTACTTGTCCTTTCAGCAACGATATTCTGTTATATTAATAAGCAGAATTAAAAAAAAAAACCACTGGTATCAAGTCCTGAAAGTAACATTCTCCTTCCACTTTTAAAGCAAGTTTTGTGTAATAGGAGATAGGTGGCTTATAAAGATAAGTTGAGCAATATGATAATTAAAGGAGTGGTGCCGAGTACATGAGCATTTATAACCTTGTGGCAAACAGAAAACCTCAGTTTTGGAGGACATCATGGTGGATACAGTGTCTGTATGAAAGATAGTAGCTGAGTAATCATCAATAATGCTTATAATTAAGTACATTATACATTTTATAAAAATCAAGGGAATATGCTTATTGGTTTCTGTATCCAGCTTAGATTTCATAAACTTAATGACTTCCAAAAAAAAACTCCCCAATTTGAAAGGTCCAAAGTCCCATAATTTATGTTCTCTTACTCATTTTACATATTACTTTTAAAAATATTGTCTTCATTATATGAAAAATAATTGTTTTTTAAATTCTTAAGTGTGTGCAAAAGAACCAGAGGAAAATATTTATCTGTAGGAAAATAAGTAAATGAGATTTGTTCTTTGGTTCACCTTCATGTAAAAAGGTAACCTTTTGTGACTTTTCCATCAGAACAAAGCAGATACCAAAGAAATTTGCTGCGCAATTTATGGCCTTTAGCATAACTAGCAGCAAACATATCCTAAAGCACTCTTTCTTAGGCGAATCTTAAAAACATATTCAGCATCTGAGCACCACCATTCTGTGCGTAAAGGACACTACTTTGAAATAACTCTATTGAAACTTGAATTTGCACATTTATTTTGAAGATATTTATCAAGAAAAATAATCATAGCTGATGTTCTGTGGGCTTGACAGTGTTTCCTTGGTTGTTTGCCTTTAAGAACCATTTAAAGGACCAAGGGAAGAAGGAAAATTGAAAAGTAAATTAAATGTCACAAGTGAAGAGCTGTCACCTTAGATTTAATAATGTCATCACGGAAAGTTAAATACCAGGTAATTATGAATATGAAGACGTACAAGAAATCTACTGAATAATTACAGAAACGTAACCAGGATCCTCAGAGCTGAGAAGAAATTTGACTTCACCTGAAGAAGTTTCTTATTCATGAAAAAGTCTTGATTTACTGATTTTTAAAAATAATTTCAACTTTTATTTTAAATTCAAGGGGCACGTGTGTACCTGCAGAGCTACCTAAAGGACTAGAACTATATACACAGCTTGCCCTTACCAGTCCAACAAATCTAGGTAATGAGAAGTTCCTGGAGTCATAAGGATGGGATTTGGTTCAATTTTACTCAAATGCAATCTATTTTATTTTTTTCCTATGCTTTTAGTCCTTTACAGTGGATGTGGCCCACTGTCAATGGTGTATATGACTAGATACCTTGCAGACTGGTTCCCTCTGCAGGCAAACATGTTGTGATTATCTCACGTTACACAGGGATAATAATGGTCACAGTGTTTGCAGGGATCATTCAAAAATGCACAGCACAGAGACTCATTCTTCAACTTCACTCTTCCATACCTATTCTGATATACATCATCGGAATGATGACATTCAGGACCATATTTCAACAGCACATGTCTTTCTCTTGACATATTGGGTTTCATACCATCGCTTTTAAAGCAACACAGAATTCCTGGTAAGTGCAAACTCATAAATAATATTACAATTAAAAATAAAAGATTACTTAGAAGGTAGCAGCATATTTGGGTGTGACTTTCAAATGATAGATGTGTGGCATTTTTCAAATCTCAGATAGATCTATTATGTGGACTGTGAGGGAACTGCGGAGATGATGGTTTTTCATACTTTCTATACTTTGTTAATCCTTTCATAGATAAATACACGGAGACAAACTTACATTCAGATTTTAAGAGCATTAAGAACGTACACGGATATTTATTTTTTGAGATGATCAATACGTTTCTCAGGTTGTTAACCTTCCCAAAGTGTCTTTCTTTTTATTGTCAGTTCCCACTCCTCTATCTTCCTCATTTTTCTCCTCATTAGTCATCCGGACAAGAATAAATGGAAGTATAAGGAATAGGGCAGGAGGAAGTACGGAACAGCAGTTCTCTCTCAAGTCAATTCTAATGACCACTATTCCAAACTCTACTGAAGATGCCAAGCTAATACAGGATGACGATTCAAAAAGCTACAGGTACTTCATACAAATGATTCAGGGACTAACAGACCAGGGACCACCTAACTCACAGAAACCAACGTGGTCCCAAGCAGTAACTAGTTCTTTTTTTCTAATTATTTAACAGATATGTTTTACAATATGTTTATTATGAAGATAGTCCATTTACATAATTTTTAAAAATCACAACGTTTAAAAGAGTAGACAGTAAAAACTGAAGCTTCATCTCATCTTAAATCTCCCATTCCACTCCTCACATGCAGCTACATTTAACACTTTCCTGTGTATTTGTTAGATTGGTACTGTCTAAATTGAAATGCCATCCAAGCCATATATGTAATTTAAAGTGTTTTAGTAGCAGTATTTTAACATTGAAAGAAACAGGTGAAATTTCCATTACTTTATTTAACCCAGTATATTCAAAACATCATCATTTCAACTTGTAATCAAAATAATAACTTATTAATAAGGTATTTTACATTCCTTTAATACTAAGCCTTGTCAATCCAGTGGGTTCTTTGTTCTATAGCATACCTCAGTTCAGACTAGCCACATTTCAAAGACTTAATAGTCATATGTGGTCACTGGCTACTATATTACATAATACAGTTCTAGATATAATGTGCTTGATTTTTTACACTTATGGGAATAAACTTTACACATTGTTCTATGCTCTGCTTCAACAAGGTATTATAAAAATTTCAATATTAGCAAATGAAGATATGACTCACTGTTTATTAACAACTGCATTTTGTATGCTGTCTTTTGCTATGATTATTCCTTAAAATACATTATTTCTCACATGTGTGAGAGTACAGATTTATGTGAATTTCTTGGTCTAAGAGTACATGCATTTTAAATTTTTATATTTGATACTAAATTGCCTTCCAAAGTGGTTGGAAAGATTTATGTTCTACCCTGTATTTTCAAACTTTTAAATCTCAGCCAATTGGATAATGTAAAATATGATATTTTGTATCTCCCTGATGTCTAATTATTTTTAATTGATTTATAAGTACTTTTTTTAATATTAACAAAATTTGCCTTTTCTCTATCAAACATGTTGTAACATTTCCTCTAGTTTGTGGTAGGTCTTTTGACATTGTGTACAGTATTATTTTGTTGAACAGGAGGTTTAAATTTTTATTTTGTCACATTTATCAACCTTTCCTCTATTGTTTCTGTATTTCTTACCCACTCTGGAAAAAACAACTGTTTTCTTATACCACTGTTTTTGTTCTACTTTTATTATTATCTTTGAGATATTTAATTATTATCTTTTGAATACTTAGTTATTATCTTTGGACTTCAGATCCAGATAGTTAAATTAACCAAAATTTTTCCTTCATGATATACTTTCATTCCCATGTATGGATGACTTATATTTAGGTATATAGTTTCAGTAATTAGAAATAATCAAAACCCAAAAGTTAAAACATTCACAACAAATAACAGTTTACCATATGATTCCTCGTATCTCATGCTCCTTGCTCCCCAACACCATCAGAAATAATTATTATCCTGAATTCTGGGTTCATCACCTCTTTGCCTGTAATTTCCTTTAAAAATTATTTGGTGAAATATTTGCTGCATTTATTTTGACTAACAAGTAAAAATTGCATATATCTATGCTGTACATCATGCTGCTTTGTTATACAGCGTAGAATGATTAAATTGGTAATGAACATAACCCTCACCCCATCTATTTATCTTTTGTATATATGTGAAGATACTAAAACTTATTCTCTTAGCAATTTTCAAGTATACAGCATATGATTACAAACAGTAGTCATCATTATATACAGTAGAGCTTTGGAATTTATTCCTCTTACGTAACTGAAATTTTCTATCCTTTGACCAACATCTCTTCTCTCCTCTCTCCAAGAGATCAACTTTTCTACATTTTGCATATTAGTGAGATTATGTGGTTTATGTCTTTCTGTGCCTGGGTTATCTCACTTAACCTAATGTACTCCAGGTTCATCCATGCTGTCACAAATGACAGAATATCCTTTTCATGGCTGAATGGTGTTCCATGGTGTATACATGCCATTTTCCCGATTCATTCACCTATTGATGGACACAGGTTGATTTCATATCTTAGCCATTGTGAATAGTGCTGCAATGAAACTGGGAGTGCAAATATCTCTTCAGCATACAAATTTCATATTTATTGGGTATATACCCGGTAGAGAGATTGCTGAATCATATAGTAATTTTATTAATTTTTTTAAAGAACCTCAATACTGTTTTTCATAATGGCTGTACTAATTTACATTCCTGCCAATAGTTTACAAGGGTTCCCTTTTCTCCACATCTTCGCCAATACTTATCTTCCATCTTTTTGATAATAGCCATTCCAATAGGTGTAAGATGAGATCTCATCGTGGTTTTAATTTGTATTTCCCTAATGATTAGGAATGTTGAGCTTTTTAAATTATACCTGTTAGCCATTTGTATGTCTCTTTTTGGAAAAAAAAAAAAAAAAAAAAAAAAGGTCTATTCAGGTTGTCATTTTTAATCTAGTTGTCTTTTTATACTGTTAATTTTCTTATGTATTTTGGATATTAACCCCTTATCAGATTTATAATTTGCAAATACTTTTTACATTCTGCTGTCTCTCTCTTCAGTCTGTTGATGGTTTCCTTTTCTGTACAGAAACTTCTTAGTTTGATGTAATCCCATTTGCCTATGTTTGTTTTTTTGTTCTGTGCTTTTGGAGTCATATCCAAAAAAATCATTACCCAGAACAATGCCATGAAATTTTCCACTGTGTTTTCCTCTAGTGGCTTTACACTTTCAGATCTTACATTTAAAACTTTAATCTATTTTGAGTAGATTTTTATATATGGTGTGAGACAAGGGTCTAATTTCATTCTTCTGCATATGAATATCCAATTTTCCCAGCACCATTTATTGAAAAGACGGGCCTTTCCCCCTTATGCTCTTGGCATCTTTGTCAAAAAAAAAAAAAAAACAAAAAACAAAAAAAACGACCTTAGATGTGTGGATTTGTGGATTTGTTTCTGGGCTCTCTATTGTCTTCCATTGGTCTATGTGTCTGTTTTAATGCTGGTAGTATACTGTTTTCATAACTATAGTTCTGTAGCAGCTTTTCATATTACTTACTGTGATGCTTTCAACTTTATCTTTGGTTTTTGTTTGGTTGGTTTTGTTTTGTTTGCCCAAGATTGCTTTGGCTATTTGGTATATTTTTGGTTTCATATGATTTTTAAGATTTTTTTCTATTACTGACTGTGGAAAATATCAGTGGAATTTTGACTGGGGTTTCATTGAATCTGTAGACAGTTTGGGTTAGTACAGACATTTTAACAATATGAAGTCTTCCAATTCATGAAGACATGTTATCTTTCTATTTGTGTCTTCTTCAATTGCTCTCATCAATGCTCTCCAGTTTTCAGTATACAGATATTTCACCCCCTTGGTTATAAGTTATTCCTAATTTTGTGTAGCTATTGTGAGTGGGATTATTTTCTTGATTTACTTTTTTGAATAGTTTATTGCTAGTGTATAGAAACACTGCTGATTATTATGTTTTCTATCCTGCAGCTTTACTAAATTTGGTTTCTAGCTCTAATAGGTTTTGAATGGAGTTTTTAAGAGTTTTCTGCATACAAAGTCATATCATCTGCAAACAAACAACTTGACTTATTTCTGATTTGGATGCCTTTTATTTCTTTCCCTTGCCTAAATACTCTAGCTTAAACTTGCAATACTATGTTTAATAGAAGTGGCAAAAGTGGGTAACCTTATCTTGTTCCTGGTCTTTAAGAAGAAGCTTTCAACCTTTCCCCATTCAATATGATGTTAGCTGTGGGCTTATCATATATGGCTATTACTATGTTGAGGTACATTCCTTCTATACCTACATTTTTTAGAGCTTTTTCATAAAATGATCCTGAATTTTGTTGAGTACCTGTTCTGTATTAATTGAGATGATCATATGGTTTAGTTCTTCATTCTGCTCATCAGCTTATTATGTTTCTTTCATCTTTTTTGGACTGTATAGGATGCTGGTTCTATTCTAGTAATTATTTATCTTTTAGTAGTAACTGTCTCTTTTCACAGAGCTATTTGCTAAAGAGTGTTTATGAAGGGTATGGAAATTAGGAGTGGGCAGGAGAGTGAGCTAAGACTTGGGTAGCTTCCATTCAGGTATACAAATCAGAACACAATCTCAGCAACTCTCCCGGGTGTTCCACACCGAAGGCCTGACCCAGATCCGTGTTTTTATCCCTTTATGGTAAGAAGCACCAGATGTTACAGACGAGTGTGTGAATTAATTTTGTATTTATTTATTATTTTTGCCTTGAACTATGATCAGCAGCTAGGAAGCTGATTGCCACCCAACATGGCTCCTTTTCCAAGGCACACTAACAGACGGTAAAGGAGATGCTTCTGGTGTATCTTCTGTATGCCTGTCTCTCCCACTACTCTGCAACATGGACCCAGAGCAAGGAATTCTCCCATGGCTTTTCCACGTACCCCTCCTTACCATTTCAAGTTGATGATCATTTTAAAGTTCTTACCATTTATAGCCTAGATTTGATAAATTTGTCTTCATAGTTTGAAATTTAGCATCAAGGAAGCATAAGGAAGTTTCAATGAAGAGGGTGCTTTTATTTTCTGGTCATTGTTTTTCTGTGTGGTTAAAAACAAAGCCTTTATTTTGCTATCTTCAACCAGATAGACTTATTTAACAACTATTTACTGAGTAACCACTGTGCAAAACTACGTGCAAGTCACTGGAAACACCATAGGCAAATGTGACCCTTCTGCTTGGGAGAAAGACATTAAAGACATAAAAATTATATGACTATACTATTATCAAGGTTAATGATTGCTGCGATGAAAAATTGTGGGGCACTCGTGGAGATTAAATAGGAATCTAACTTAATCTGGGTGTGATGAAAGGCATCCTTCAGGAAGTGATATTTAAGCTGAGTCATGGGAATGATTAGGAGCTGGGTACACTGGCAGGGGAAAGAAGTTCACAGAAAAGGGATGACATAGGCACATATCCTGAGGCAGGAAGGAGCTTGGAGTGTTTGAGGACCAGAAAGGGCAATGTGACCTGCAATAGAAAAGTGGTATAAGTTTGAGTACAGGCTTTCAAAGAAGTTTAGACTGTATCCTTTAAAAAAAAAGGGGGGGGGGGTTGGGGGGAATGGGGAAATGGGGATAGGAAGTGAATTTTTAAAAAGTCATCCTGGCTTCTGTGTGGAGAATTGCTAGAGAGAGTCTGGAGATATGTGACCATCAGCTCGGAAGCTACTGGAGTAAAGATTATCTTCAATGACAGTAGTGGCATTGGATATAAACAGAAGGTGCATTTGAGATAATTTGGAGATAGTATCTCATCATTTCCCATGCCTTAAATTCTACAGTCCAGACATAATTAACTACTCACAGTATTTGCTAACAGAATGTGCTGGTTCACACATACCACCATGAGCACACTGCTCCACCCACCTAGTGAAGATTTACTCATCTCTCAAATCTGAACTCTAGCGTCAATTCCTGCCACAGGTAAAATAACCATCATCATCCTTTGTGTTCTACTATGTCTAATGCATATTTTATAATGGCACCTATTTCAGATAAAAATACAAATGTTTATGTGGTTTCTTTCCTCCCCTTTCTTGTCTGTAAGCTGCTTAAAGATAAATCTGTGTTTCTTACATTATTTCTCCAAATTCTGGCAATATGCCCTGCATATACCAATAATAATGACTTATGGTTTGCCTACAATATTAACCCCCATTTTTTTCCTGTCTAATAAAATAAAATCCTTAAAGAAGCCGTCATGAAATTCTCTCTCTAGGTATCATAGGTCCTGAGTCTACAGAGAATCTTCTAATACTTCTTGCTATATCTTGTTTTGCTATGTATTTCTCCTGAAATGGGAAGTTGGAAGTACCATGTTTCAATGGGCACCATGTTAGTATCAATTTCTGATGCAGCGGATAGGGTGCTAAACAGAGGCATAATCTTGGAAACCTCTCCAACCTCAGTAACAGATCACAACAAGTGAGAACCCTTCACCAGAGCATCCCAAGTGGCTTTGTTTCCACTTTCTAGAAGGAAAGCCCATAGAGGAGAGATATCAGCCCTATCTCTCGCTCTTAGCTCTTCAAGTTTTCTTTTTCTTGCAGCATACCACGCTTCCTAAAGGTGAACCACAGCACCATCCAGTGTCTCTGGCAATCACCTAAGACCACCATTTCACTTTCTTTTTCCCCATTTTCTCTCACTCTAAACCCATCTTCCTCTGGCCTTTAGACTTGGTACATACCTCCCATGTTTGAACTTTGGCCTTGTTTCAGAGAGTAAAACTTGATATGCCCCGGGTTCTTCATGCCCTCACTAGTCTTGGGCTAGAGTTCTCACTTCAACCCTATCCTTATAAAACCAAAAGCCTAAAATTAAACACTCCAAATCAAGCATTGGCAAAATGTATTATCTACTAAAGACTCCATCCTCGTGATATTATCCAGAGATAAATTCAAAATAGACTCAACTTAGAGAGAAAAGATTCAGATAACCCAACTGTAGAGCAAAGTAGTACCAGTTACCTTGCTCTTTCTGAGCTCATTAAATGACGGACCACCTATCTAACCTATTATTCCTCTCTCTGACCAAGTGTAGCTTGGATTTGCCTTCCTTTTCCTCCAGAATGTAACTAAATAGGAATAATGCAGAGTTTTGTGTCTAATGGTAAAGGAGAAGCTAATAAAACGTTAACTACAAATATTTGACTGCTCAGAGTTCTATGAATGTCTAATTGTAAGTAATTTCCTTCCCCCATGGATATAACTTGAAACAGAATCAAGAGGATTGATGAGCAGACCAAGCTGAAACTGTTGCTGTGAACATCATTAAGGAGATGAAGTGCACGTGAGTGCAGTTCCACTGGGCAGCAGAGCTGTTCTCCTGTGTAATTTACTGCCAGAGAAGACAGCTTGGCCATCATTATCCCAAAACAACAACAACAATCAATATGGACATGGCAGATTTTAAGGACATCATCTCTACAGAACAAAATGAAAAAGGAGAAGACAAAAGACAAGGCCAACCCAATAATACTTTAAAAATATACTGATAACTTCCCAGAGCTCTTCTAGTTGTGGTTTGCAAATAACTATAAGCTATGTAAGATAAAAACTATTAACTTTACTTAAAATGTGAGAAGATGGCCCATAGAGGCTGAATGTAATGGCTAAAAATACCTGAATAAAAAATCAGAATCTTTGAAACTGAGATTCCAGAAGTGTTGAGCTGAAGCTTTTTCAAGATGACTTTTCCACACACAGATGAGAAAAGGGACATAGATCCCTTGCCACGGATGTCTCCCTAAATTTTTCCAGCACATATTCCCCTTTCCACAAAGAGTTGGAAATTTCCTTTTCATGCAGGTAGTTTATTTGCAAGACAAAAGATATAGATGTGTCATCTGAGTTGCTCTAGGGCAGCTCAGAGGAAGTTCTACAGCTGCACTATCCAATATGGTGCCACCAGCCACACATAGCTATTAAACACTTGAAATGTGGATGGTCTAAATCAAATTGTGCTATAGGTGAAACTACACAGTAGATTTCAAAGACTCAGTATGAGAAAAAGAATGTAAAACATCTCCTTAATAATACTTTATGTTGATTACAGGTTGAAAATGTTAATTTTTAGACAAATCAGGTCAAAAAATTGTTAAAATTAATTTTATCTGTTCCTTTAATATATATATATCCTTTTTAGAGAGGGGGAAAAAAACGCAACAGCCTTACCTAGGCTGGAGTGCAGTGGCATGCTCACAGCTCTTTGCAGTCTCAAAGTTCTGGGCTAAAACCATCTTTCCACCTCAGCTTCCAGGTAGCTGGGACTACAGGTACATACTGCCATACTCGGCTAATCTTTTTAAATTTTTTGTAGAAATGGGTTTTCATCATGTTGCCCAGGCTGGCCTTGAACTCCTGGCCTGAAGCAATCCTCCCAAAGGATCCTCACTGGCCTCCTCAGCCTCTTAAAACACTGTGATTATAAGTGTGAACCACCATGCCCAGCCCTCTAATTTTTTAATGTGACTACTAGAAAATTTAAAATTACATATATAGGATTATGAGATATTTTTATTGGACAACACTGCTCTGCAGGATTCTTGGCATAGGTGGAGCTATGCAGTTAGTGTAGACCAAGAAGAAACAGAATTATGGAGATATAATTGTTGATGTGGTCTACACAACCAGTCAAAAGCTAAAGTGTAAAACTGGCTGCTAGTGCTACTTTTAGTGTGATCTACAAGATGACATGAGCCAACAGACTGCCACTGGTCCCTCAAAAGCAACTAAATTGAAGGTACATCTTCAGAAACTTTTATAAAATTTGACAGTAATTCTACATCTGTTGCATCTAATATCTTTTTTTAAGGTGGGTTTGTATTTTGCATATCCTTGTGTCTTTTTACTTCATTTCTATTAATTTACTTTTATATTTTATAAAATTATCAGTTTGCAATATTGGAAATAGGATCTTTACCACAGACTGAAAAGCATTGGGATATACAATTTTGGTGATGCAAATGTTTAGTTTTGATATTCATGGGAACAGATTTGTGAATTTCAAATATACTTAGTGAAAGCCGGTATTTAATGGAGAAAAAAATGTATTCAAATTTCATACACCTACCTCAAGGGTTGATCTATCTAAATATCTTTAAATGCATAGACATGTTAATTATAAAAGAAACTAGCCTCTTATCTCTATAGAAATGTTTTTTTCTGCAAAATATAGAAATTAGAAAAATGTATATCTGGCCAGCTTGAAAATTACATAATTTGGAAAAATTCAAGTTTATTTGAGGAGCTCGGTAGAAGTTTTCATGACAACCTGGCCTCTCACTACCCTGAATCTGTGTAAATTGGCCATATGACATATTTCAACCTGGAAATGCGAGGGCAAAAAAAATAGTAAATCCTATTTCATAATAATCAGAAGAAAAGACATGGAAGTTAAGTGCAATCCAGTCTGGCAGTTCATTAGCAAGTAACTGCCACTATGCCAAAGTACGAAAACAAAGCAAAATGAATCCTGCTTAGAAGAGCTGAAGATTTCTTTGCTTTCCTCCAAAACAAGGAACTCAAACATGTCAACAGTAATCCCTGTCTAAATGCATCAGAAAGCCAGGCAATTCCCACTGTACCCACTCCGACAGCAGGGCGTTCAGAAATACTTCCCAAATATCACAGGAGCTCTTCAATCTTTGATTTTGTAAGATGTTCCCACATACAAGAGACCAAGAAAAAGACACATCCACAACAAAACAACTGAGACAGTTTTAAGAGAAAGGTATGTTTTTCTCATATCTAACACTCTGATTTAGCAATTCACTTAGTTTCCTTTCTCCAAGTTCCACAAAAGAGGCCACAAATGGCCCCTTGATAAAGTCTCCTTTCTCAGATGTTTTAAAGGCCCTTTATGCTGGATATCATAACAGTTAATCTGACTTTCCTCCATTCCATTGACTTATTTAATTTGCTCAGAGATGTAAGATAATTCAGGGACTTGAGAGAGTTGGGGAAAATGGGGAAGAGTGTTAAAACGAAAAATGAAAGCAGTGTATTCTAGATGTCAGTTCTTGGCAGCAGACACACTACCTTGCTCATAGCACTTAGAACAATGCTTGGCAACTAGAAAATGCTCCATAAATATTTTGACTGACTCCAGGTGGAGAAATGTTAATTAAGCATTAATCATCTACCATAAGCCCACATTGACTGAGCATTTTATTCTTCAACATAATCTTGTAATATTCGTATTTTATGATAAAGAGATTCAAATTAAGAAAAGTTAAAGTAAGAAATTCAGTCAACACCTTCCCCTCCACATGCATATACTCTCCTACCCATAGCAAACATCTCAGATGCACCTGCTATGCCGCCTACTATTTACTAAGTGTTCCCCCATGAGTTCCCTTCTTGCTCTGACTCTGGGTGAGTGTTAAGCTGCTCTGAAAATTAAGATAAGTCTCTTAAGTTGCATGGCATGGTTTCTCTGTGACTTTAGCTTTGCCTCTATAAAAGTAATGTCATAAGTTAAAGCATGAAAAACTCACTTCACATGCATTTGAGATGCTTTCTGATCAGCAGCTTCCCAAGGAGATCATTTACCTGACTTGTTTTCCTACAGCCACCTTACTGGCCAGAAAAGGCCTGAACTTTGTCTTTCATATTTAGAAAAGAAAAGCTGAGTGTTTATCCCTCAAAAATATGAGGAAACTATCTACGTGGGACTGACTGTATGCATATGGAGATTAGGCTGCCATCAGCAAGAAGGATCCTTCCTTCTACAATGTAATGTTTCTACTCTTAGCTGAAATCTAAGTTCTTGACAAAGATGACAAAAAGGTATTTTCTACTCAAAGTTTTCTTCTGCAATTACAAGAAGGCATCATGCTCAAAGGCTATAAGCCTTGCAGTCAGGCAGACTTAAGTTATATCACAACTCTGCAATTTAATTACTGTGTGACTTAAAGCAAAAATTTCAAAAGTTTAATCAGGAAAACCAAAATCAGTTCTAAGCCTTTCAAGTAGGAAGGAATTGGGTTACAAAATTCCTGAATGAGCTAGAGTAGTACAAAAGAGAGGACAAAGGAAGGTGGCGCTATCTAGAACTCAGGAAGAGTCGGAAGCCTAACATCATTGCCCAGTCCCACATTCTGTGCCACCACAAGCTGCTGCTGAAACCCCCCAGTCCAAGCTTCCACCAAGGGGCGCCCTCCACTTCTCCACTGCTTCAGGTACCCACACTTCCTGCTTCCATCACCATCACTTTTGTAGCACTCTGCACCATTCCAAAGCCAAAAGAGTAACTTCTACCTTCTTTTTGCCTACCAGTCAAATCCCAAGTGAGAGCCTCATATTGAAGGAAACTAAACAAAACCTCTGCTGGGAAATGTAGCTTCTAGGCTTTCAGCCTCTGCCATACAGGGAAAAGCAACACAAATAGCCATTACAACAAGTTGTATAATCTATCTGAGCACCAGCTTTCTCCTCTATAAAATAAAAATAATGCCCTTATCCAATACACATTTCTATAAGTGCCTACTCTATGTGGGTTACTATTTGCTATGTATTGATCTAGGAACTGGATATAAAGTTGGTTTTAACTACAATGTTTTCTTGTATATGCTTATGTGAAATATTCAAACAGATAATTATAACAACAGTTTAATGCCCAATCTATACACAAAAATATTCTTAATATCACGCCAAAGGTGGGGGGTCTATCTAACTTATTCGAGGAGGAATGGAAGAGGTTCCTAAAGGAGGTAATACCCATTTGTTGCAGAAGACTGGGGGTGGAGAAAATCCATCATTTCAGGAAGAAATGCAAACAAATACAAGAGAACAGATATAAAAACAGTATCAGCTAGGTGCGGTGGCTCATGCCTGTAATCCCAGCACTTTGGGAGGCTGAGGCGGGTGGATCACCAGAGGTCAGGAGTTCGAAACCATCCTGCCCAACATGGCGAAACCCCATCTCTAATAAAAATACAAAATTAGTCGGACATGGTGGGACATGGTGGCACATGCCTGTAATCCCAGTCACTTGGAAGGGTGAGGCAGGAGAATCACTTGAAACTGGCAGGCAGAGGGAGGTTGCAGTGAGCCGAAATCGCGCCATTGCACTCCAGCCTGGGCAACAAGAGCAAAACTCCATCTCAAACAAAATTAAAAAATATATAAAAACTAAAAACAGCATCAAGTGTAGAAAATAATATAGGCAGCTTTAAGTTGCTTAAGAATAAAATTCAAAGAAGGAAATGAGAAGAGACAGATAGGCCAAGCCTGGATCAGCAAAGGCCTTTGTGTTCTGTTAAAAAAAAAAAAAAAAAGTTCAGATATCAACTTGCAGGAAAAGGGGTGATATTTAGCAATTTGATGCCCAGGTGTGGTGTGGTCAAATTTGTGCTGTCTAGTGGCTATGAGAAGATGGATTTGAACAGGAGAAAACACAAGCAGAGAAGCCAGTTCGGAAACATTCAATAGTTCTGTAATGATTTAATGAAAAGCGGAACAAGATCAATGCCAAAAAAGAATCCATCAGACACACTCTATTATAGGCATGAAAACAGTGCTGGAAGTTTAACATTGTGGAGCACCTTTGATTTACCAACCTCGTTTTGGGAGTAGAAGTATATGCATTTAGAAAGAATAATTTAATAAAACAACTGGAGTAAAAAGGAAGACTGCTCACATCTCAAGGGGTCATACTATATAAGCGGAGGTTCAGTCAGGAGCAGGGCTTTCATTTTACTAGATGGGGACACAAATTTAGGGGACAGCTAAATTACTCTAGACAACAGAGGAGAGACTAATCCTACAGCTACCAACAGTCCCTGTCTCTGTGGGTTTTTGTTTGTTTTACACAATGACCATCCTATTAATTAGATAATATTGGTCTGAAGTAGCCCAAATTATTAGCCTGCCCTGCTTACCCACATATTGAAGTCAATCATTGTCTAAATTATTGACAGCAGGAATACAGGCAAAGAGAAAGATTCTAGAAATAGAATTAAAATTGTCAGGACGTGATGGTTGGTCACGTGAAAAATGCCCAAAATGAGAAATCAGAAATGTATATTAAACAGCATAACTAATAGACACTAGCCTGAATAACTGGGTGACAAAATAATCTGTAATCAAACCCCTATGACACAAGTTTACCTATATAACAAACCTGCACATGCAACCCTGAACTTAAGTAAAAGTGATAAAAAGAGCATAGCCACAGTCTCTTATCTGAAATCCATATATTCGGAAGTGTTTCAGGATATGGAAAGTTTCTGGTTTAATACAAATAATATGATATATGTATACATACACACACACACACACACACTGTATTTCATAGCACAGGCAGGAGGATCTATTCCAGTGCCACAGTCAAACATATTAACATTTCTTCAATGAAGTATGAGTATTATTATCAAGTGACATCAATTGAGAGATAACTTCATTTCAATCCAGTTCAGTTCTGCCTCAAAGGAATTGAAGCCAGGTCAGATTTCATTGCCAAATGGTTGGTGAGAACTTCTTAGTTTTCAGAGTTCTTTTAACTTCAGAAGGGTGGAATTCATATTTTTCTGGGGTAGAGATGAGAGTGCTGGGTGATTTAGGCAGGGTCACCCTCTGATTGTTCCTCTCCAGTGGTCTCTGAAAGTAGGGAACTTTTTGATTACCATGAACTGAAGCAGGAATATGGATACCCAGCCACATCCTCTGATTGTCATGGGTCCCAACAAGTCACTTGACCTCAGCCATAATTACTTATTAGAGTTTATGAATTTTTGATGATCTTAGTGTGTCACCTAGAAGTCAAGGAATAAAGTCCCTGAGAGATTATCACCATGAAATCATAAAAAATCTGTCAATATATGCCAGGTTGAGTAGCAAACTTAGCATAATGCACACTGCATGCTGGGTACCTTGAATCAGAAACAGCAGCAGCTTCAGGTAGAATGAGACTCTGCCTATCTCCTGAGCCAGACACTGTCTCTTCCCATGACCAGACATCATTAACTCTGACAACAATTTTTCTTAAAAGCTCAATGAGGTGGTCATCCAGAGTTTGGAGTAGAAAAAAGGGTCAGGCATGGTGGCTCACACCTGTAAATCCCAGCACTTTGGGAGGCTGAGGCAGGGGGATCACGAGGTCAGGAGTTCAAGACCAGCCTGTCCAAGATGGTGAAACCCCTTCTCTACCAAAAATACAAAAAAATTAGCTGGGTGTGGTGGCAGGCACCTGTAATCCCAGCTACTCGGGAAGCTGAGTCAGGAGAATTGCTCAAACCCGGGCAGCAGAGGTTGCAGTGAGCTGAGATCACACCACTGCACCCCAGCCTGGGCAACAGAGTGAGACTCTTTCCCCACCCCACCCCACCCCCCAAAAAAAAAGAAAAAGAAAAAGAAAAAAACACGCACAGGATATGAGTTGTGTGTTTGGAGGGAAGAGTGTGATAGTACCTATCCAAGAAATGGCCCATGGAAATCGCAGATCTGAAAACAGCCAAGGATGACAGCAGAGAAATACAGAAGGTTATAACCATAAACAGCAGGGTGAGAATGATCCATGGAGCCATAGGGACTAAAGCAATATGCACCAGAATATAGAATCTGCGTAGCTGTTGAGTAAGTCCTGATCACCACACCACACATTCCCTTCTAGAGGGAAGGAAGAAAAGCAGAATGAATAATGTCCCTGCTTGAAGCAACTGGGGGTGAGGAGTATGATTATACTTAGAGGATTACTATACATTTTACATATTTGTACTTACTAGCAAGAGCCATGTGAAACACACTGTTTATACAAAACTTGCCGGTTTATAGCTATCTAAGTGGATAGTGGTGCTACCAACCAAAATCTTTTTTCTTAAGTGGGGTTTTAGAAGAAGATGGTTAGTTCATTTGGGGTCATAGTGAATTGGGATGCTTATATATTATACAGGTAGAGATGTCTCATTAGCTATTAGATATACACATCTCAAGTTAGAAGGAGATATCTGTGCTGGAGATAGTGATTTAAGGTGTTGGTAGCAGATAAAAAGAATGTTGAAATTACTTGTGGAGAATAAGTTGATGAGAATATTGTATATTGATGATAGGATCCTGAAGAATACCACCATCTAAAGAATAAGCAGTGAGAGAAAAACTGACAGAAAAGACAGAAACTAAGATGAATGGAAGAACCTCTTATTACCAAGTCAAGAGAGAATAAAGATTAATAAGGAGGTAATAATTATCTAAGTGAGAGAAGAAAATATATCCATTATATTTGGAAACAAGGATATAGATGATATAAAGGGAAAATTTTCAATACAGTGGTGGAATCAGAAGCTAGATTATAGTACATAGAGGAAGAGTAGGTGGAAAGATTAAGTATAGAATACTCTCTCCAGGAATTTTTAAGAGATCAGATGTCATTTGTTAGCCAACTGCTTGGTGATTAGTGGGGATTACTGTAATACAATCATCCAAATCACAGAGTGGTATAAAGCTTGATATCAGGTCCTTTCCTGAAACCACACCTGTGTAGATGAGAGGAGAAGACAGTCGTCGATTCCCTGTTCATCTCTCACGACCTCTATTTGGCCATATCCAACCCTCTAGCAGACTGGAATGGCAGAGGGAGCACCTTGAACAGCAGCCTCGATGCTGCTGAGATGCTGGACCTGGGAACCAGAATGTGGGAACCAAATGTTCCACAGTAGTGGGTTGCTTTAGAAATTTACATTTGATTTCCTACTTCACAAGAAAATAGATTTAATATTTTATAATATTTATTAATGAAACTAATGTATTTGTCGCTAAAACACTTAACTTGCAACCAGCCCAATGTATCACCTTCATAGCATTTTCTTATATGATAGATTTCAAAGCCATCCTAACTTTACTATCACGCATAAAGTCTAAAATCCTTGACAGTTATCCAATTTTTGATCTCTTTATCTCTGACATTTCAGAGATCCCTCTCATTTTCTCCTGAGGGCAGAATACCTTGCAAAAGAGCCAGACCATTTTCTTAACTCTCACTCTATCCTCTTTAACCTTCCCTACTTCCTCTACCTTCCTAATCAAGAATAGATGGGAGCACAGAAACTCAAATTCACCAAAGTTGTCAGAGATTATGATCTTTGAGTTGGCAAAATACCCTCCAAAACAGGTGGTTATCACCTTTCTCAGAGCAGCCAGCTATTCACCTTGAAGCAGATGACTAGGCAGGTACAGGGAGGCCATGACTTATTGATAGAAAAATCAAGTTTCCAGTTTTCATACATTCCATCTTTTCACAACTGCTTTTCCTTTGGGAGGCCAAGGCGAGCGGACCACCTGAGGTAAGGAGTTCGAGACTAGCCTGACCAATATGGTGAAACCTCATCTCTACTAAAAATACAAAATTAGCCGGGCATGGTGGCAGGCGCCTGTTGTCCCAGCTACTTGGGAGGCTGAGACAGGAGAATTGCTTGAACTCGGGAGGTGGAGGTTGCAGTGAGCCGAGATTGTGCCCACTGCACTCCAGCCTGAGCGACAGAGGGAGACTCCATCTCAAAAAAAAAAAAAAAAAAAAATAGCAGAAGCTCTTTCCTTTTGCTCTCTTCCTTGTGGTAATGTCCGGCCCTCATTTCGAAGAAGATAGCTGCCACTATTTTACTCCTATCAGAACAGGCATGGGAGACAACACTCAATAAAGATTTATTAGGGCTCTCTAGCATTCCATTCATTTCTTTACACCCGAATTCTGCAGAGAGACATCCTTTATCCTTGTCCCTGTGCTCTGAACCCAAACCAAATTATACTGATCACCAGGAAAATTAGCTTTAACCTGTCTAAAGTTTCTTTCAGACAGCAATGTTGGTGGGCATATAACAATATGACTGAAGAGTTACAATGCATGTGATTAAATCAGTGAGAGGAACCAGGTCTGCAGTAACTCAAAGATGATCTCTTGAAGCAGGCTTAATGTCACCACTTTGTACCAATATAAATTATTTAGCTCATAAACTACTGTCAACCCTCTCCCTAAATCATTTCCAAATATGGAGCTAATTAGACCACATGTTGCTCTGACTCTGATTACAATATATTTGATCAGCATGTAGAGTTTTATCCCAGTAAATTGTCATCATCATAAGGTTGGAAACCCTATTGCCAGGGCATCCTGGAGGGGAATATACACAATTCAACCTTTATTAAAATTCTAACTTAGCCAAACTTAATGGTGTTCTTGGTTCTCATCACTAAGTCAAAAGAATGCCAATTTCTTTCTCTCATTGATCTCTCCAAAAATTACTAGCGACTTTTGTATGTTTCCTTGGGTTTACTAAACGCAAAATTTCTATTAACCAACCTTGATATCATTCTTTCCTCCAAAACCATAAATTTTCCTCTTGGATTCCCAATCAAATCAATACTACCCCCACAAAAAGGGAATACCACAAAAGTAGGAAAATTGATGCAAGTATAGTGTGTTCCATGCACAACTATTTTAGTTTTTTAACTTTTAAATTTCCAATTATTATGGATACATCATAGCTGTACATGTGTATCAGACACATGGGATATTTTGATACATGCATGCAATGTCTAGTGATCAGATCAGGGTGACTGGAGTGTATATCCATCACCTCAATCATTTATCATTTCTTTGCATTAGAAACATTCCAATTGCACTATCTGTTATTTTGAAATATACAACAAATTGTTAACTATAGTTAGCATATTGTTCTACTATGGATCTTATTCCTTCTATCCCATTTTTATACCCATTAACCATCCCATCTTTATCCATCCCTTCCCACTGTGCTTCCCAACCACTGCTAACCATCGTTCTACTCTCAATCTCAGTGAGTTCAATAATCTTTAGTTCCCACATGAGAAAATGCAATATTTGTCTGTGCCTGGCTTATTTCACTTGACATAATGTCCTCCAATTCCATCCATGTTAATACAAATGACAAGATTTCCTTCTCTTTTGTAGATAAATAATATTCTATTGTGTATATGTACCACATATTCTTTATCCATTTATCTGCTAATGGATACTTAGGTTGATTCCATGCCTTAGCTATTGTGAATGGTGCTGCAATAAACACAGGAAAGCAGATGTCTGTAACATGCTTATTTTATTTCTTTTAGATATATACCAAGTAGTGGGATTGCAGATAATATATTTCTATTTTTAGTTTTTTGAGGAATCACCACACTGTTCTCCACAGTGGCTATACTAATAATATACATTCCCACCAACAGTGTATGAGGGTTCCCCTTTCTCCATACCCTCTACTATTTTAAATTATTTTGATATTTAAGGCTCAGCTCATTACCCTTCCTCCAAGAAGTCCTTCTTTAAGCATCCCAGAAAGAAAACAATATCTAATGTTCTCATTCTCTGAATCTTATTGGGCATTTACCCATGTTCCTTGTATTGGTAATTTATTATTTTATGTACATTAGCTCATGTCACAACTAGATCATAACATTATTGAATCATTAACGTCTTTGACAACCATTCACTAAGCAACAACTCTGACACTGAACTACATGGTACAGTTACAAAAGTGAGTAAGAAAAACAATTGTCTTCTAGAAGTTCACAGCACTGTCAAAGAAGCAGTGGTTTGTATACTGCTTTGTGTCCCCAGGACACAAAGTTAAATTATGAAAATGGTAAGCGTTATCAATAATATAAAATAACATATAGACTTCTCAAATGGCAAGAGATTCAATTCTTTATAAAATTGACAGTCCTTCATTATTTGCTTCCCTGAAGAATTTGAAGCAATGACTTCTAAGTTCTCTTAAGATTCTGAAGATTCTTTTTGCCATGGTATGCTAACCAGTCTCACTCATCTCTGCAAAGCTTCATCTTAACAGAGAACCATCTTGATTTTTACCTGGAGTAGTTCCAAGAAAAGAAACACTCTACACTCTCCTTCAACTCAAATGGGCATTTGAGTTGGTTCTATGTCTTTGCTATTGTAAATAGTGCTGCAATAAACATACTTGTGCGTGTGTCTTTATAGTAGAATTATTTATATTCCTTTGAG
This sequence comes from Pongo pygmaeus, assembly GCF_028885625.2. Classification (NCBI taxonomy): domain Eukaryota; kingdom Metazoa; phylum Chordata; class Mammalia; order Primates; family Hominidae; genus Pongo; species Pongo pygmaeus. The sequence goes on from NC_072390.2 coordinate 68,781,283, forward strand.
TACATACCCAGTAATGGGATTGCTGAATCAAAAGGTATTTCTCATTCTAGATCCTTGAGGAATTCCCACACTGTCTTCTACAATGGTTGAACTAATTTACATTCCCAACAACAGTGTAAAAGCATTCCTATTTCTCCACAGCCTCACCGGCATCTATTGTTTCTTAACTTTTTAATAATTGCCATTCTGACTGGTGAAAGATGGTATCTCATTGTGGTTTTGATTTGCGTTTCTCTAATGAACAGTGATGTTGAGCTTTTTCTCATATATTTGTTTCAAAGGGAATGCTTCCAGCTTTTGCCTATTCAATATGATATTGGCTGTCTGTTTGTCATAAATAGCTTTTATTTTGAGATATATTGCATCAGTACCTAGTTTATTGATGGTTTTTAACATGAAGGAGTGTTGGATTTTATCAAAGGCCTTTTCTGCATCTACTGAAATAATCATGTGGTTTTTGTCACTGGTTCTGTTTATGTGATGGATTATGTTTATTGATTTGCATATGTTGAACCAGCCTTGCATCCCAGGGATGAAGCAGACTTGAGCGTGATGGATAAGTTTTTTGATATGCTGCTGGATTCAGTTCGCCAGTATTTTGTTGAAGATTTTCACATTGATGTTCTTCAGGGATACTGGCCTGAAATTTTCTTTTTTTTGTTGTGTCTCTTCAAGGTTTTGGTATTGAGATGATGCTGGCTTCATAAAATGAGATAGGAAGGAGTCTTTCCTTTTCAATTGTTTGGAATAGTTTCAAAAGGAATGATACCAGCTCCTCTTTGTACCACTAGTAGAATTCAGCAGTGAATCCGTCTGGTCCTGAGCTTTTTCTGGTTGGTAGGCAATTACTGCCTAAATTTCAGAACGTGTTATTGGTCTATTCAGGGATTCGACTTCTTCCTGGTTTAGTCTTGGGAGGGTGGGTGTATGTGTCCAGGAACTTATCCATTTCTTCTAGATTTTCTAGTTTATTTATGTAGATTGTTTGCAGTACTCTATGACGTTAGTTTGTATTTCTGTGGGGTCAGTGGTGATATCCCCTTTATCATTTGGTATTGTGTCTATTTGATTCTTTTCTCTTTTCTTATTAGCCTAGTTAGCAGTCTATATATTTTGTCAATTTTTTTCAAAAAACGAGCACCTGGGTTGATTTTTGAAAGGGTTTTTCATGTTTCTATCTCCTTCAGTTCTGCACTGATCTTAGTTATTTCTTGTCTTCTGCTAGTTTTTGAATTTGTTTGCTCTTGCTTCTCTACCTCTTTTAATCATGTTAGGGTCTCAATCTGAGATCTTTCTAGCCTTCTGATGTGGGCATTTAGTGCTATAAATTTCCCTCAACACTGCTTTAGCTGTGACCCAGAGATTCTAGCACATTGTCTCTTTATTCTCATTGGTTTCAAAGAACTTCTTGATTTCTGCCTTAATATCATTATTTACCCAGGAGTCATTCAGGAGCAGGTTGTTCAGTTTCCATGTAGTTGTGCGGTTTTGAGTTTCTTAATCATGAGTTCTAATGTGATTGCACTGTGGTCTGACAGACTGTTAGGATTTCCATTCTTTTTCATTTACTGAGGAGTATTTTACTTCCAATTATGTGGTTGATTTTAGAATAAGTGTCATGTGTCACTGAAAAGAATGTATATTCTGTTGATTTGGAGTGGAGAGTCCTGTAGATGTCTATCAGGTCCACCTAATCCAGTGCTGAGTTCAAGTCCTAAATATCCTCATTAATTTTCTGTCTTGTTGATCTAATATTGACAGTAGGGTGTTAAAGTCTCCCACTATTATTGTGTGAGTCTAAGTCTCTTTGTAGGTCTCTAAGGACTTATTTTATGAATCTTGGTGCTCCTGTATTGGATGCATGTATATTTACGATAGTTAGCTCCTCTTGTTAAATTGATCCCTTTACTATTATGTAATGCCCTTCTTTGTCTTTTTTGATCTTTGTTGATTTAAAGTCTGTTTTGTCAGAGACTAGGATTACAACCCCTGCTTTTTTTCACTTTCCATTTGCTTGCTAAATTTTCCTCCATCCCTTTGTTTTGAGCTTACGTGTGTCTTTGCACATGAAATGGGACTTGTGAATACAGCACACTGATGGATCTTGGCTCTTTATCCAATGTGCCAGTCTGTGTCTTTTAATTGGGGCATTTAGCCTATTTACATTTAAGGTTAGTATTGTTATATGTAATTTGATCCTGTCATAATGATGCTATCTGGTTATTTTGCACACTAGTTGATGCAGTTTCTTCATAGTGTCTATTTTGGTGTGTTTTTGCAGTGGCTGGTACCGGTTTTTTCTTTCCATATTTATTGCTTCCTTCAAGAGCTCTTGCAAGGCAGGCCTGGTGGTGATGAATTCCCTCAGCATTTGCTTGCCTAGAAAGGATTTTATTTCTCCTTTGCTTATGAAGTTTAGTTTGTCTGGATATGAAATGCTGGATTGAAAATTCTTTTCTTTAAGAATGTTGAACATTGGCCCCCACTCTCTTCTTGCTTGTAGGGTTTCTGCTGAGAGGTCCACAGTTAGTCTTATGGGCTTCCCTTTGTAGGTGACTTGGCCTTTCTCTCTGGCTGCCCTTAACATTTTTTCCTTCATTTTGACCTTGGAGAATCTGATGATTGTGTTTTGAGATTGATCTTCTCATAGAATATCGTAGTGGTGTTCTCTGTATTTCCTAAATCTGCATGTTGGCCTGTCTTGCTAGATTGGGGAAGTTCTCCTGGATAACATTCTGAAGTGTATTTTCCAGCTTCTTTCCATTTTCCCCGTCTCCTCAGGTACTCCAATCAATCATAGGTTCAGTATTTTTACATAGTCCCATATTTCTCAGAGGCTTTGCTCATTCCTTTTCATTCTTTATTATCTAATCTTGTCTGCATGCCTTATTTCAGCAAGGTGGACTTCAAACTCTGATATCCTTTCTTCTGCTTCGTTGATTTGGCTATTGATACTTGTGTATGCTTCACAAAGCTCTCGTGCTGAGTTTTTCAGCTCCATTGGGTTATTTATGCTCCCCTCTAAACTGGTTATTCTAGTAAACAGCTCCTTTAACTTTTTATCTATGTTCTTGGCTTCTTTGTGTTGGGTTAGAACATGCTCCTTTAGCTCAGCAGAGTTTGTTATTACCCATCTTCTGAATCCTACCTTCTATCAATTCGTCCATCTCATCCTCCATCCAGTTCTGCACCATTGCTGGAGAGGTGTTGAGATCATCTGGAGGAGGAGAGACATTCTGGCCTTTTGGGTTTTCATCATTTTTTTGTTGATTCTTTATCATCTTCATGAGTTTGTCTAGTTTTGATCTTTGAGGCTGCTGACCTTTGGATGGGGTTTTAGTGGGGACTTTTGTTGTTGATGCTGTTGTTGCTGTTTTTTTCAATGATCAGGTCCGTCTCCTGTAGGGCTACTGCAGTTTGCTGGGGGTTCATTTCAGGCCCTATTTATCTGGTTCACTCCTGAACCTGGAGATGTCACTCAAGGAGGCTGGAGAACAGCAAAGATGGGTGCCTGCTTCTTCCTCTAGGATCTCCGACCTCAAGGGGTACCGACCTGATGCCAGTAGGATTGTTCCTGTAGAGGGTGTCTGCCAACCCAGTTGAGTGACACGGGGAAGAGGACCCATTTAATGAAGCACTTTGACTGTCCCTGGGTGGAGGAGGTATGCCATGCTGGGGGGAAACCCACTTATCTGGGCTGCCTGGATTCCTCAGAACAGGAGAAAAAACTAAGTCTGCTGGTGCACAGAGACTGTGGCCACCCCTCCCCGAGATGCTCATGCCTGGGGAGATCTGAATCCTATCCCTGAGCCCCTGACCAGAGTTATTGGAGTTCCTGTAGGGAGGTCCCACCCAGTGAGGAGAGATAGGTCAGGGTCAGGCCTGAAGAGGCACTCTGGTTGCAGTCTGCCACAGTTGGTGTGTTGAGCTGTGGGGGACACCTCTTAGGACCAAGTGGTCCAGCCTCCCTGGCTCCAGCAGGGTAAAGGCACAGTCTGGAGCTATAGAGATGGCTGCCGCCCTTGCCCCGCTTTGGGAGCTTGGTGTGTTCAGCAGATATCAGTCCCAGTGCTGGCTGCTGCCTCTCCCCACAAGGACCTCAAATGGCTTAGACAGCAGGCAGCTGCAGCTGTGGTGCCGGTTGCCCCTTCCCCCAGGAACTCAGCAGGCTTAAGCTTTAGCTGAATGGCTGTTGAGAATATGCTTGGCTCCTAGGCTCCAGTGGTGTGGGTTCATGAGTGGGATCTTCCAATCCATGGGTGGCACAGTTCCGTGGCAAAAGCACGGTTTCCCAGGCTGGGTAGCATTCTCACTTACCGTCTCCCTTGGCTGGGGGGTGGGGGCTCCCCTGCCTCATGTGGCTCTCAGGTTGGCTGCCCACCACACTGCTCTTTCTTCCTCTACATGGGTCACACCAGCTGCCTAGTCAGTTCTGGTGACAGAACCCGGATACCTCGGTTGCCGCTGCAGGATTCACATGCTATTATGTTTCTTTTTTACGGGAGCCTCTGATCATGCTGCTTCTAGTCGGTCATCTTGGCCCCACCCCCCAAATATTAATATTATTTGTGATTAATGTATTTTTCCCCATAGTTTTCAATGTTAATCACAAATAAAGTTTTCTGATTAATATTGAATACTGTAGGGGAAAGTATTTGTGTGCAAATTTTAACCCATTGTTCCAAGTATCATAAAGCAGACTCTATTGTAAATTGTTATGATCCTCTTGGGATCATGAGAGCTCAACTCCTAATATCCATAATCAACATTAAATATAAATTTATGTAATATCTTTCCTATTCTTCTTTATTACCCAAATCACAGAGATAATCTACACTTAAAAAGCTCTGATTCTGGATAGTGAATGATTAATTAATAACACCCCGAACTCTTCCTACAGAGAGATGTTTAATGTCACAAGACGTGTCATTGCCTTATTCATTCTGCTCAGTGTAGCATCAATTTTCTCCTCGTATCCCAATTTTAGAAAGCACTTTTTCCTCAGAATAGTTGGAATGGTGGAACACTCCATCAACACAAGCATTCCCAAGAACGTTTTTCATAAAGGAAAAGAATGCACCCCAAACAATAATATAGGTTAACTGTTTGGATATTGTTATTAGTAGGTATTCTAGACAGAATTTGCTCTACCTAAATACTGCAATGTACTCAATACTCTGGACACCAAAAGAAGCTAAGGCATGCTATCGGTGCCATTCAGAACACTGTGTTCACTGAGATCATTTCTGTCTAGATCTCATGCCTATTTGTTCTACTTGAATGAATGATACTGGTGAGGATTTCTGTGACTAAGAGCCTCATCATCACTGTCCCATGGAGGCAGACAGAAATTCTAGATTCTACTTTGTGTTTGCCAGGACTGGCTGTCATAGAAATTATTACCATAATTCCATTTCTGCTTCATTTTCACCACTTTAGATGCCTCGCTCAGCTTTCTCATATTACTGCCCCCATAGGCTTTTTCTCCCACACCTCCTAGAATCTGCTTTCTGACCCTTTAAAAGTCAAGCATGTGAGATTATCTTTGTACAACCCCTCCTAGAAATACTTGTGTCAACAACTGAAATAAAATTTCATCCAACAGCTAGCAGGTTGTGGGAAATCTGTCTTGCAAGAGGAGAGCTAAGTCAGGGCTCTCCCAAGAAGGCCATGAAATCACACCATGCACACAGTGCTCAAATCCACCTGTGAAATGACTGGCCTGGAGTAAGAAATAAGGTTCTAGAAAAAAATTGTACCTCAAATTGACCATATTCCTGCTGCATGACTGGCATTTATTAAATGTCACATTTTCTTTGGCACTCTTGTATCCTACCACCGTTTAATGACTGAGGCATTTAGGAAATCAGGAATTAGTGCTGTCGAAGAGAGAGGGAAAGTTTGCCAAATATTGTATAAAGAAAGACAGTGGCACCTGAGCTATGTCTGCTTAAAGGTCAAATTAAGCATATCCATACTGCTTCTGAATAACGGGACAAGTAAATACATGCCCCCCTACACCCCTCGCTTAAGGAGATTTCACCATGACAAGCAGAGTGTCACTTATTAGGCTGCTTTCAGACAAATCCACTCAAATTCATCTAATTACAAGATGTGCTCTGTCCAGAAGCTTCCTCGGCACAGCCCAGTGAAGAAAAGCATCAGTAATTGCTCGAAATGTGTCAGGTACACAGTCTTTCAAGTAGGGAAGTTTAAAAATGCCATTTCACACAACAATGGATTTGTTACTAAATATTCTTGACAGAATACCAAGGAAATGTGAAGCCAAAGGGTATCTAAGGGTACACTACACCCTGCTCAATGCATGTATCCCTTCATTCAATCATTGAGTAGTTATAAGATTTAGAGGTTACTGATGCCCAAGTGAGGTTCTTAGTATTCCTGTCATAAATACATATATATGTATATATATACACACACACACACACACACACACACACACACACACAGAGAGACAGAAGTGGAGAGAGAGAGGGGGATAGGGGAGAGAGAGAGAGGGATGGGGAGAGAGAAGAGAGGGATGGGGGGAGAGAGAGAGAGGGGGATGGGGGGAGGGGGGAGAGAGAGAGAGAGGGATAGGGGGAGAGAGAGGGATGGGGGAGAGAGAGGGATGGGGGAGAGAGAGGGATGGGGGGAGAGAGAGGGATGGGGGGAGAGAGAGGGAGGGGAATGGGGGGAGGGGGAGAGAGAGAGAGGGGGATGGGGGAGGGGGGAGAGAGAGAGGGGGATGGGGGGGGGGAGAGAGAGAGAGAGGGATGGGGGAAGAGAGAGAGAGAGGGATGGGGGAAGAGAGAGAGAGAGGGATGGGGGAGAGAGAGAGGGATGGGGGAGAGAGAGAGGGATGGGGGAGAGAGAGAGAGAGGGATGGGGGAGAGAGAGAGGGAGGGATGGGGGGATGGGGGGAGAGAGAGAGAGAGGGATGGGGGGAGAGAGAGAGAGGGATGGGGGGAGAGAGAGAGAGGGATGGGGGAGAGAGAGAGGGATGGGGGGAGAGAGAGAGAGGGATGGGGGGAGAGAGAGAGAGAGGGATGGGGGGAGAGAGAGAGAGAGGGATGGGGGAGAGAGAGAGAGGGATGGGGGAGAGAGAGAGAGAGGGATGGGGGAGAGAGAGAGAGAGGGATGGGGGGAGAGAGAGAGAGAGGGATGGGGGAGAGAGAGAGAGAGGGATGGGGGGAGAGAGAGAGAGAGGGATGGGGAGAGAGAGAGAGATGGGGAGAGAGAGAGGGATGGAGAGAGAGAGAGAGGGATGGGGGAGAGAGAGAGGGATGGGGGAGAGAGAGAGGGATGGGGGAGAGAGAGAGAGAGAGGGATGGGGGGAGAGAGAGAGAGAGGGATGGGGGAGACAGAGAGAGAGAGAGGGATGGGGGAGAGAGAGAGAGAGAGAGGGATGGGGGAGAGAGAGAGAGAGAGAGGGATGGGGGAGAGAGAGAGAGAGAGAGGGATGGGGGAGAGAGAGAGAGAGAGAGGGATGGGGGAGAGAGAGAGAGAGAGAGGGATGGGGGAGAGAGAGAGAGAGGGATGGGAGAGAGAGAGAGAGAGGGATGGGGGAGAGAGAGAGAGAGAGGGATGGGGGAGAGAGAGAGAGAGAGGGATGGGGCAGAGAGAGAGAGAGGGATGGGGCAGAGAGAGAGAGAGAGGGATGGGGAGAGAGAGAGAGAGGGATGGGGCAGAGAGAGAGAGAGGGATGGGGCAGAGAGAGAGAGAGAGGGATGGGGCAGAGAGAGAGAGAGGGATGGGGGAGAGAAAGGGATGGGGAGAGAGAGAGAGAGGGATGGGGGAGAGAGAGAGAGAGGGATGGGGGAGAGAGAGAGAGAGGGATGGGGGAGAGAGAGAGAGAGGGATGGGGGAGAGAGAGAGAGAGGGATGGGGGAGAGAGAGAGAGAGGGATGGGGGAGAGAGAGAGAGAGGGATGGGGGAGAGAGAGAGGGATGGGGGAGAGAGAGAGAGAGGGATGGGGGAGAGAGAGAGAGAGGGATGGGGGAGAGAGAGAGAGAGGGATGGGGGAGAGAGAGAGAGAGGGATGGGGAGAGAGAGAGAGAGGGATGGGGGAGAGAGAGAGAGAGAGGGATGGGGGAGAGAGAGAGAGAGGGATGGGGGAGAGAGAGAGAGAGAGAGGGATGGGGGAGAGAGAGAGAGAGAGAGGGATGGGGGAGAGAGAGAGAGAGAGGGATGGGGAGAGAGAGAGAGAGGGATGGGGGAGAGAGAGAGAGAGGGATGGGGGGAGAGAGAGAAAGGGATGGGACAGAGAGAGAGAGAGGGATGGGACAGAGAGAGAGAGAGAGGGATGGGACAGAGAGAGAGAGAGAGAGGGATGGGAGAGAGAGAGAGAGAGGGATGGGACAGAGAGAGAGAGGGATGGGGGAGAGAGAGAGAGGGGGATGGGGGAGAGAGAGAGAGAGGGATGGGGGAGAGAGAGAGAGAGGGATGGGGGAGAGAGAGAGAGGGATGGGGGAGAGAGAGAGAGAGGGATGGGGGAGAGAGAGAGAGAGGGATGGGGGAGAGAGAGAGAGAGGGATGGGGGAGAGAGGGAGAGAGGGATGGGGGAGAGAGGGAGAGAGGGATGGGGGAGAGAGGGAGAGAGGGATGGGGGAGAGGGAGAGAGGGATGGGGGGAGAGAGAGAGGGATGGGGGGAGAGAGAGAGAGGGATGGGGGAGAGAGAGAGAGGGATGGGGGAGAGAGAGAGGGGGATGGGGGAGAGAGAGGGGGGGATGGGGGAGAGAGAGGGGGGGATGGGGGAGAGAGAGGGGGGGATGGGGAGAGAGGGGGGATGGGGAGAGAGGGGGGATGGGGGAGAGAGGGGGGATGGGGGAGAGAGGGGGGATGGGGAGAGAGGGTGGGATGGGGAGAGAGGGTGGGATGGGGAGAGAGGGTGGGATGGGGAGAGAGGGTGGGATGGGGAGAGAGAGGGTGGGATGGGGAGAGAGAGGGTGGGATGGGGAGAGAGAGGGGGATGGGGGAGAGAGGGGGGATGGAGAGGGGGTGATGGGGGAGAGAGGGTGGGATGGGGAGAGAGAGGGGGGATGGAGAGAGGGGGGATGGGGGAGAGAGGGGGGATGGGGGAGAGAGGGGGGATGGGGGAGAGGGGGGGATGGGTGAGAGAGGGGGGATGGGGGAGAGAGGGGGGATGGGGGAGAGAGGGGGGATGGGGAGAGAGGGGGGATGGGGAGAGAGGGGGGATGGGGAGAGAGGGGGGATGGGGAGAGAGGGGGGATGGGGAGAGAGGGGGGATGGGGAGAGAGGGGGGATGGGGAGAGAGGGGGGATGGGGGAGGGGGGATGGGGAGAGAGGGGGATGGGGGAGGGGGGATGGGGGAGAGGGGGGATGGGGGAGAGAGAGAGATGGGGTAGGGGAGAGAGAGAGATGGGGTGGGGGAGAGAGAGAGATGGGGTGGGGGAGAGAGAGAGAGATGGGGTGGGGGAGAGAGAGAGATGGGGTGGGGGAGAGAGAGAGATGGGGTGGGGGAGAGAGAGAGATGGGGTGGGGGAGAGAGAGAGATGGGGTGGGGGAGAGAGAGAGATGGGGTGGGGGAGAAAGAGAGGACCCCAGTGATGGGGACAAAAAGAGTGTTAAACTAAATCCTGAGCAATCTACATTTGCCCTCTTATTTTTCCCCTCTCACCCTGGGTAATGGTTTTTGTAACTATAAAATGGTAGCTTACCTAGACAAAGCAAAATTGGAATGGTAGCATGACCCGGCCAAAAGAACTTCATAAGTAGCACCAAAAGATAAGATGAGAGAGAGAAAAGATCGAGGAAAGAGTGATCAGAACTGCAAAACAAGAATAGACAATAAAGTATAAGGGAAATTATGTCCTTTTATACCCCTATAATCTTTTGTACAATCTTTTCTTATTCATTTGGAGCCAGGGAACAGTTATAAATGAATCTTTCTCATTTCCACTGATCCATGTATATCAAAGTGATACTGCACTTTTCTTCTCGGGGCCACAATATCATTAGAAGACTTCTAATGCAGTGAAATCTCATAGCAAACTTTCAAGTTAGCCTCTTCAAGAATTCAGCCACATATCAGTAGACTGTCATTAAATATAGAGTGAGGTCCCCTACAAGCCAGACATCCATGTGCTAGGTGCAAGGGAAACATCAGTGAAGACAAACATGATGACTGCCCTGGTGGGAAATTTGGTCTAGTGAGATGGGGCAAGGTTACAGGGGACAGTGAAGTTGTTCAGTAAACAAATAACTAGCAGCTTTGGTCCAAGTCTACCATTCTTGTGCTGTAGCTGAAAGCAGAGGACCCCCCTCCAGCCAGGCATGGACTATTCCTAGCCATTTTGTGTAGGTGAGTTGGTGATGTCATCTTCAGAAGGAAAGGACCTCACTGTCTGTGTCTCTGAGTTATGGCTCTAGGGAAACCACTCAAATTACAGGAAAGTTCAGGCTAGAAGACTTTTTATTTCTATTTATTTTTCAATCCAAGTCATTGCACCAACCCTTCAAATGCCTCCAGATGACTGAGTCATGAACACTCTTGTCGGTGGTACTTGACATTAACTAGATTGATTGCACCAGAATAGAAATCAGCTGCATGATAAGTGATGATGGCTTTTCTGAGCTGGAGGGGGTATGGATCTATCTTCCATCAAGACTTTCAAAGTCAGGAGCACAGGATAAAATTAATATATTTTAATGCAATGAGGCTTATCTTCTTTTTCACTAGCATCAGCATATAATGAGGTACTTTACCCCATGTTATCCAATAGTACATTCAAACTGAACCAAACTGTAATGGCAATTAGACTCTGTATTTAATTAAAAGCTCAAGATGCATTCTCATGCATTATTCTTTACATAATTTACATTTATAGTCCAATTCTGACAAATATGTATTTCTTATGTTATGTATCAAATTCTTCTTTTCCTCACACTGAAAAACAAAGACTTAAAATATCTGATTTGAGGATTTTATAATTTATTTGGAAACAGCAAGTAAATATGTGTGAAATAATTTATAAATAAGCAAGTACTAAGCTATGTGAAACAGTACCAATTAACACATAGTAAAATTCTAAGTGGAGGCAACTAGAGAATAAAATTTATGTCATTATGAATAAGCTTCTCATTATATGATATAGTGAAATTAAGATAGGAATGATCAAGCAGCTAATATTTCATCAAAAAAAAGGGAAGGACTCCCTGAGCAAGATAGAACAATTTCAAAAGTTTGTGTTGCATATCTATAGCAGAGACAAGGTCTTATTAGTCATATGTCCTACCTCCCACAGGGTCACCCATATGGGTGTATGAGTCCACAGGCTATTTTTTGTGGGGTCCTGATCTAAATAAACAATGTGATTTAAAACTGTATTAAAAATGTGTGAGCCTTTCTGATGTATAGTGACATACTGATGAAGCTTTGGAATACTGGATAGAAAAGAGGTAACTACATATTTGTTTAGTGCCCAATCTGCATGAGAAGATCCTTTACAGTGTCCAGGGACCAACCCTTCTTGTTCAGATCCAGTAACTATCTCTTTGTGGTTTTTGTCAGATGTAACATTCTTGGCTACTTTCTACCACTTACGAAAAAGTCAGAAACGTCATTATTACTCAAAATGCATTAGAACCTGTTTATATGGAAACAATATTGATCTTCTTGCCTTAAAATTTGCATAATACCTTATTTAATGCTAGTTACATCATTGCTAATGATGTCGCATTATTTATAAATACTGGCTTTGTACAATTCTCAGGTTATTGCTGTGCTTAGTTGATGATGAGCACAAATTCAAGTCTTATCTAAAGTATACGGGAAATGTGAATAATTCATTGTTGAGCATACAGTTCAAAATCTTCAAGTACAAATGCAGAACACATTTTCCAACTATGTCTTTTCTTGAATTCATTATGCCATAATCACTGCATTCCTAGAATGTGATCTCTTTCAAGTTAACTGCACTCCTGCCTTCCAAATACCATCATCACACCTGTGAGCAGAGGGAAAAAAAGGATTCCCATTCACATAGGAATGTTTGTTTTTTATTTATCACTGCATAAGACTGAACCAGGAAAGTTCAATGTCACATCAATAGGAGGTAATTCAGAGAGAACATCTACCCAAAGGACCTGTCAGTATTGGGGAGCAACAGTCTCAAAAGCCAGGAGGAAATAAGTACAGCCACCCCAGGAGGACTGCCTGACACTGGCATAGAGCTGGCAGAGGGGATGAGGTAACTGCCCTGGGCGCCAGCTTTGGGGAACACGCATGATAAAGAATACCTCCTGCCACTCCCACCACCCTTAGGCACTATGGACCAAAGGGAGCACTGCAGTGGGAACATTGATGGGCAGAGGCCAACACATGGCTCAAATCCATGGGTCATAAACAGACCACTGGTAGTCCAGAACCCTAAACCCATCTGTTATCTAGTATAAGTGAGAGTTATCCCAAATAAACATGTCAGCAAATTCTGGTTGTCCAGTCTTATGCAATTCTGTGAAAGCTATTTTACACAGACTAGCAGAAGCAATCATCTTGCTGCCACACCACCCTCCTGGAACTGGGGCTTATTCACAGAGCCCCAGGGAGATCCCATTGGATTGTAGGATAGAGAGTGAGAGAGCACTCTACAGAGAAGGGGAGACCAAGGACCATGTAGGTCCAGGTCCAGGCTCAGGATGACCACTCCAGATGGTATTACCAGTTATGGCCAGTCCTAACCACCAGAGTGAGACTCACAGAAGATTGAGACATGTGTGGCCAGGCGCAGTGGCTCACAACTGTAATCCCAACTCTTTGGGAGGCCTAGGTGGGTGTATCACCTGAGGTCAGCAGTTCAAGACCAGCCTGGCAAAATCCCGTCTCTACAAAAAAGTTAGCTGGGCATAGTGAAGAACACCTGGAATCCCAGCCACGAGAGGGGCTGAGGCAGGAGAATTGCTTGAACCCAGGAGACGGAGGAGACTGCAGTGAGCCAAAATTGTGCCACTGCACTCCTGCTGCCTGGGCAACAGAGCAAGACTCTGTCTCCAAAAAAAAAAAAAAAAAAAAAAAAAAAAAAAAAAAAGGAGATAGGTGCTTTTCATGATCAGGACTCACGCCACGCATAACAAGCTCTATGGTCTACGCTCAAAGCCCCTGTCTGAATGGCAGCTCTGGCTGCAGCCCATCCCAAGAAATGGAGGACATCTTAATGAGGCTCTCCAATACAAGGGACCCATTGAACCCTGTGGTCTGAGGCAGAGACCTCACTAGCTCAAATCTAAGGGCAAAATTAACCTCCACAGCACTTCATATAATTCAAGGTAAGCATTAAGTCATGTTGAATTTGATCAAGTCTCAAACCATTCTTATTCAATGTAGTCTATGAAAGGAAAACAGGAATGTCACAAAGAGCAGGGCACCCCTTTTCCTTTTCCTCCACTATTCCCCAAGTAAATTGAAGATTGGTTTTCATCTTGAAAACTAATCCAGAATACAAAAACTATTGAGAACCGGCAGCTGGAATTCCTTCCCCTTCATCCCAGTTGGAAGCCACAGGCATTGGTATGGGAAATTCTGATTTTATTCTGTTGAACAGAAGCTATTTCAGCTTCTGTGGGTCTTGAGGCTCACACAACTTTGAGAGCCTTCTTTAGGAAAAAGGATGAAAAAAACTAAAATACAAAATTGAGTACAAATGTAAATATTTATTTATAATGAGGAAAGTCACAACAAATGACAAATTTTAAAAGCCAACATAAAATTTTGCACATAAACATACTTGGTATTTATAGCACTACTGTGAGTTTATTTCCTACAAACACAAGAACTATGGAAATTTTATTTTGTGTGGTCTCCATAAAAAAAAAAGAGTACAATGTGTATCTCATTATATATACTGCATTTTCAATTACTTCTGGCAGAGAAAACTTCTGAACTGACAAGGTGTTGATGAGAACCTAATCTTCCATTTATAATAATTTTATATGTCTGATGACTAGCTTCTGACTTCATACATTTAACCTTTCATTCTCTTTAACAATCCATATATTTCTATTCAAATTGTGATACAATAAGTCTATGTTTTCATGATACTGGTTGAATTGGCAAAAAGGGAGAAAGTTGGTAGATTACTGGATGTCATTTTTACACTGGGACAGCAATAATTTAACTGGATACATGAAATTCTTGGCAAACTACACAACAATATTCCAGTAAGTCAAAAAGGGAAGTTGGACTGGGAAAACTCTTGGACTTAATAAATCAAAGTCAAAATAGCTTCCTATTGCAAATTTTACAGAGCCATTATCACCATGGATACACATTGCTAAGGCTCTTCCCTGGGCCTGGGAATAGTCCCATGAATGTGAGGGTTTCTGCATTAGCTTCATGTAAAGCCATCTCTGCTACTGAAACAAGCAACTTTCTGCAATAAGGACAATGATGTGAAATTCTGAGTGTCTCTATATTAGTTCATTCTCATGCTGCTAAAAAAAGACATACTTGAGACTGGGTAATTTATAAAGAAAAAGAGGTTTAAATGGACTCACACTTCCACATGGCTGGGGAGGCCTCACAATCATGGCATAAGGCAAAGGAGGAGCAAAGGCACATCTTACATGGTGGCAGGCAAGAGAACAATCAGTGCCCAGCAAAAGGGGAAACCCCTTATAAAACCATCAGATCTCATGACAACTAACTCACTGTCGCAAGAACAGGATGGGGGAAACCTCCCCTGTAATTCAATTATCTCCACCTGGCCCCTTCCATGACACATGGGGATTATGGGAACTACAATTCAAGATGAGATTTGGGTGGGAACACAGCCAAACCATATCAGTCTCCATCCATAAACTGACAAGTAGGTTGTATGGGTAAAATGACTTGAAAGGGATCTACTATATAAGATCAGTCTTTTTTGATGATGTAATTATTCACTTTAAATGGAAATAGTAAACATGTAATTCATGTAGCTCTCTAACTTATCTGGTTGAATTTCCATAAGAAAGTGGGCAGAGATCTGGATTGGTTTGATACAAATACTGCTCCTTTCAGTAAAGCTTGGCTTCAACATGATATGTCTTTTGGACTATTTTCTTTTCACACCGAATGTAACCAACGAACCACAGATTTCTCTTGTAGAATCTCCATTCTTTTCTGGACACACACACATTTGTTTTCCTCATGAAATCAGCAAGAAGCCTCTGTAATCAAGGAAAACCAGCTTCTACTCATTCCCCCATCCATTCTGCCTGCTCAGTTACATTTTGTGAATTGCCTCCATGATTTTCTGTGTTATTTATGTTAAATGGTCTTTCTAGTTATCTGTGTTTCTGCATTATTGATACCAGGTTCTCAAATGCCAAGTTTGATAGGATGATTTTTAAAGAGTTAAATCCTTAGTGATGAATACTTGCTTCTATCTTTTTCCATGTTGCCATTCAGAAGAATAAAGATGGAAATAATCATTTTCAGTAGGACAAGCAGTCAGAGAAAACCCCAGGCCCCAAATTAGAATAAGTGCTGCCAAAAGCAGCTATGGCTTTCCAATGCATGAAGCCTCAGAGCAAGCGGTAACAGGAAAGACACAGGAAACAAGGAGTCCTGGGGACCTGGCTGTGGTCAGCTGCAAATAAATGATAGCAGAATGAAGGGATGAAAGATCCCAGACAGGCTCAGCACAAATACACCCTTAGAAGTGAGAGGATCCCCTTGGAATTCCATATCTGTGTCTCTTGGCAGTAGTGGCCAGGAAAAGATACAGGTGGATTTGTCAGACAGGTGGTAAAAATCCTCATGAACTAAGTCAGGTTTGGAGAGATCAAGATGACATATCTAACAGAGACACCACACATGAAAGAAATGGCAACAAAAAAGAGATCCTGTCATTTAAGGACTAGAAGGGCTACCCCCTCTTTTCCCTTTTTCTCTACTATCACCATAAAAAAATTCCTGTAAATATCTGTCCAGGAAATTTCAAATTATTTGGATATGGGTGACAAAAATCATATACACATAAAATTCACATAGAAAGAAAAATACATGAAAAGGAGCATCAAAACTTTCCTATAGATAAGAACTTACCAGAAAAAAAATGCTCCCATAAAACAGAAAATGGTAACAAAATATTGTAACAAAATGTACATTATATATACATTTGTACAATTTCAATGAAGTAACTATGAAGAAAGATCATAATAGGAGGTGACAGATAATAGGAGGAAACGAAATAGGAATAAACAGGAAAAATAAAAAAGGGAAAATCATTACAGATTTAGACAAAATTAGAAAGTAAACAAAGCCAAAGCGTTGTTGTGGTAAGAATATTTAGACACATACAAGATGGAAATTAGAAAATAGAATGAAACAAAATTTGTATAAATTATTAGAAAGAAAATAATATGATAGACAAGAAATAGAGTTCTAAAACAAGCATATTTGGAGTTCCTGAAAGATCAAAATTAACTTAATACTATAGAACACACACTTTAGAATACAAGAAAAAAATCTGGAATTCAAAAAGACAATCAATATATTGAAAATGCATACTGTGTATCAGTGAAAATTGACTCAGGTCGTTCAGTATAAAAACATATCTAATAAAGATATTTATCAAGTAAAGGACTTTAATTATAAGGAAAAATTATTTGGACAGCCAAACAAACATTTCAAGTCACTTAAATAAGAAAAGGAAAATTAGGCTGGTATTAGGGCTTCTATCCAGCAACGTTTAATACCACAAGATGGGAGCAAAATCTACTTCAGAAATAAAATGAAGGAATTTATATAGAGCCAAGGATTTTATAGCCTTCAAAGTATGAGACATTGATTTTATTTTCAACTCCTAGCTCATCAAACATAAAGGCTGAAGACAGTTTTGGATATCTAACAAGTCAGAGGATACTGTTTACAGTATTTCCTGAGAAAACTACCACTAGATGGTTTTAAACACCAACCAACCAAAAGATCATGGAAAAAACTTCAGCAAGAAGCACGACAGTGAAATTGAGTACATTTAAATGCAAAACTAAGCTCATTGCTTGCCTCCTCTCCATGAGATGGCAGCTGAAGTATATCCGTCAGAAGTAAGAAATCAAGAATGGAAGAATATGCATATTTCAAAAGATAAAAGTAAATGCTAAACTTAAACCATCTTGTTGACAAAAATTAGATGCTATAGAAAAGCGAGTATGGACAAATACAGATAATGTAAGCCAGCTGAATTATTGCTCACAGTAAGTAACTAACTTAATCTATTAAAAGAAAGAAGTAACTAAGGCCATGATAGTGAGATATTCTATAAATATTTATTTATATCTGGAACAAAAAATGCTGCTCTAAACATCAGAAAAACCACATTTCAAAAGCAAATAAAACAGACTGCATTGTGTAAAACCTTCACATTTATAAAAGTAAGCACATTGAATAGGGACTCTGCCATACTAATACAAATAAACATAATTCACCTTTCAAACAAATCAGATTTTCAAATTAGATCACAATTGAAAACCAACTCTATGCTGTATCCAAGAGGCATACCCAGAACAAAGTAATTCTGAAATGGAAAAAAAAATGATGTTTGAAGAAAATCTAAAACGAAAAGAATAAGGGGTTATATGAATTTCAGACACAATGAGATTCAGGTGAAAAGCACAAAAATGGGCATTATGTAAGAATAATAGATATAACTCAATGAAATTTACAGTTATGGATACAAATACACCAAATAATATAATCAGCAACTTCCTACAACAGACATCACAGAAGCTACAATAAGAAATAACAGCTTGTCACTGGGAATTTTAATTCAGCAGCCCCAATCTATAAAAAAAATCAAAATGTCCGCGTCTCATAAGCTCATTAATAAATTTAACATCATCCCTATATATATGCCACAACGGTGGGTTTTGTTTTTTTCTGGGAAAAAAACAGAAAAGAGATTATTAAATTCTCATAGAAATTAAGGACATCCAAGGAAATTGTGAAAAAAGAAGAGCAAGGATGTGAGACCTGCCTTATCATCTTCTAAAACATATAGTGAAGCCTCCATTAAATAACGAAAACATTGTGGTTCTGGTCTATGAGTGGATAAACCAGTGGTACCAGTAGGAAGGTCCAGAAATAGGTTTTTTAAAATAAAAGAATTAGTAAAGATTAAAGTGGCATCTCAAATCCATCAGGTAAACATAGGTTATCTAATATAGGGTCTTGGAACAAATAAGTTGCTTTGAAAGAACAATCAGGGCTGAGAAAGGAGGCGAGAAAGATAAACTATAAATAGATTAAAACTATAAATTAATGGAATTTAAAAAAACACTTGGCAAAAAGCTTGAGCAAATTCATATATAACCTTGTAGAGGAAGCCTTTTAAGTATGATTCAAAAATCTAGAAGCCACAAAAAGTTGATAAATGTGATGCTAAAAATAAAAACAAGAAATAAACCTGCATTTTAACAAAGAGAAGCAGCCGGGTGTGGTGGCTCACACCTGTGATCCGCGTGCTTTGGGAGGCTGAGGCGAGCGGATCATGAGATCAGGAGTTCGAGACCAGCCTGGCCAACATGGTGAAACCCCCATCTCTACTAAAAATATAAAAAATTGGCCAGGGGTGGTGGCAGGCACCTGCAATCCCAGCTACTTGAGAGGCTGAGGCAGGAGAATTGCTTGAATCCAGGAGGTGGACGTTGCAGTGAGCCAAGACCATGCCACTGCACTCCAGCCTGGGCAACAGAGCAAGACTCCATCTAAAAAAGAATAATAATAAATAAAAGAAGCAAAGTTAAAATAATAACACTTGAGATAAAATGTCTTCAACTAATACCACCTAGGACTAATGTCCTTAGTTGATAAAGAACTTATCAAATCAGAAAGAAAATTACTATCCGCTGGGAAAATGAGCAAATCACAAAAGCAGACAGTTCATAGGAAGAGAAACACATTGTTGCTTAAATGTACAAGAAGATGCTCAATTTTATTCAGAATAGAGAAATGCCAAAAAAATTATTTCAAGATTACATTATCACATCATTTTAGCAAACACTTCAAAGATCAACAACACACTATCTGTGAGGCTGTGGAAAAAAGGCACTCATACACTATGTTGTGATACAATCCCTGTGGGAGGGGAATCTGGCAACAGCTACCAAAACTAGACTCCACAATCACACTCTGAGAAGGTATCCTTCAGAGATGGCTGAACATAAACAAAATAATGTGTGCAGGAGGTTTTCCACCACAACATTCCAAAAGATTGGCAAAAATCTAAGTGTTTGTGGTAATTAGGCAGCATGAATAAATTATGTTAAATAAAGATGGAATAATCTGCAATGGACAAAAGGAATGAGAAAGCTCCTTTAGTCTTGATATAGAAAGATCTTTAAGCTGTAAGAAACGGGAATGAGCAGGGTTCAGAATAGCGCATATAGTGTGTATCTGGCTATTCTCCATTTATCTCTAACCAGATTGATAATTCACCGCCCACCCCCAACCCTTCCATGTCTTGCTCTCTGTGCTGAAAGCATGACCGATCTGAATTGCATCAACAGGGCTTGCTTGCCATCTCACTTCCAGTGGGTTTGGTAAATGGGGGTCATATGTAGGTGTGTGGGAAAAGAGGGAAGTCAGAGTATTTCTTTTCCACATCTCTCCGCCGTACTGCCAAATATCTGGCAATGATTTCATCTAACAACAACTATAATCCCTGCCTTGGAGGCAGCCTCCCTCCATGACTCCAGCTGTCCCATGTCTCTGGTAACTATCTAATCCCCTTTACCGGACCCTCTCCCAGGTCTAGGGGAAGTAAATTTTCCAACTAGTCTCTGGGTGTTTCAGCTTTCTGTTTCCTTAATACTGTTAACCTCTATAAAAATTCATTTCATTAAATCTACTCAGTAGAACTATCTTAGTTGAATTCTGTTTCCTGCTGGGCCTCTGATTTATGTGACATACTATCTTTTACATAAGAATGAAAGAAAAATGATTGATTAGTGTTTGCTTCCATTTACATAAAGAAATATTGGGGAAGGGTACACAAGGGTTCAATGTGAGTCTGACCTTCAGGAGGTGATGGATAAATAGGAATAGGGGCAAGATTATTCATTCACATCCTTTTTGTAGCATTTTAATTGTTAAAATAATACATAATAATGTACAATGTTCTTTAAACACAAAACAAAAAAAAGAATATATGCAGGATTATACAGGGTAATAAATCAAGCTTGGTTAAGGAAAAATAATAAATCTGTTCTCCAGATATTGATAGAAAACAATCTCCCAAGATGTAAGTGGAAAAAATATATAGAAAAATGTGTATAAAATGTTTCTATTTGTGAAGAACAAAGGAAGGAGGGTAAGAGAAAGAGGCAGAAAGAGGAAGAGAGAGAGGGGGAAGAGAGAGAGGGGGAAGAGAGAGAGGGGGAAGAGAGGGGGGGGAAGAGAGAGAGGGGGAAGAG
This sequence comes from Pongo pygmaeus, assembly GCF_028885625.2. NCBI lineage: Eukaryota > Metazoa > Chordata > Mammalia > Primates > Hominidae > Pongo > Pongo pygmaeus. Next base: position 68,801,699 of record NC_072390.2, read on the forward strand.
AGAGGGGGGAAGAGAGAGAGGGGGAAGAGAGGGGAAAGAGAGGGGAAGATTGAATATGCATATACACTTATATGTGCATAGAATATCTCAGTAAACAAGAAACACCTAACACTGAATACCTGGAGGAGAGGAATTAGAAGGAATAGAAATAACTTTTTTTTTACCTTCTATCCTGTCATGTTTAAAAAGAAGTGTACTGTGCTCATTGTTTTCAATTAATAAAAATTAAGCCAAATAATTAAAAGAACAAAAATACATATAACAAATTAGCATTGTCTTGAAACTTGACATAAAGTCCTTTTCGGATATTTTAAGTTTTAGTGGAAAACTCATTCCAAGTCAGAAAGTATGAAACCAGAACACCATTGTTCTTACAAAATGACTCGAAATCATCATCCAATTAGAGTATTTTCACAGGAAAGGAAAGTTGTTTTTTATAATTTTCATGTTACATTCCTTTTCACCTCAATTTTTACAAGAAACTTCAAATGCAATTTCTGACTATCCTCCACAGTCAATTGTGAGGCATTAGGCAATTATGAACTGACTGAGATTGCATCACTGAAAATTTCACCAAAAACAAAATTTAGCAAAGGGTAGAACTGAATGGGTTAGGTTGTAAAACACAACTGGTCTGTGGCAACATTCCCCATGTGGGTTTATTCTCATCACCTGGTTAATTGACTTAAAAAGTAAAAAAGTGTGGGGAGAAACAGTAAAGCTGTAAGATTGTATCATATAAATTGAAAGGTTGCTTTTACTTTTGATGGAATGTTTTCTTTTACTGAACTCGGCCTAGTTTGCCAGTAAATTCTCAAAGCTGGTTTGGGACTGCCTCAGTAGTTTCTTTATCCTAGAAACAAAACAACGTAACAGGGCTAAATCAGTTGGATTATTTTAAGTTCTCTTCTTTTCTGATAAAAAAAAAGAGAAGAAAAAAGAAAATTCTCCTTGTGTACCTTTCTGCCTCAAAATCTATTACATCTATTAAACCTCTATTTGTTGTATTAAATATTAGGGCCTATTATCTTATAATATGTATAGAAGAGCTATTGTTGAAATAAATAAATGGAGATAGGGCCAAGTGTATTTCATTGAGATCCACAGTGCACAAATTCTAATTGCATATTCCAGCAGGATGATACCTACTCCAGTTTATAGCATACTTCTCAAACAATTATAATTAATGCTAAAATATAGAATTCCATCTGAAAGTAAATTTAAGATCCTTTTGTACTAAGAAAAAAACTATAATTTATCTAATGTCAGCTTGATTTTTGAGCAATTCATTAAATGTTTTCAGTGTGCCCTTTATAGGCTTTAAACCAAAGTTCACTCTCAAATACTTCTGCTTCTTTGCCGGAAAAGAAAACACAAGTGACAAGAAAAGGGTTTTTTGTTTTTAACATTAAAAAAATTCATTAAGTAGCTTATGTTTATTTTAGAAAAAGAATATATGTATAAATCAATAAAATTACCAGTATTTCTGGCAATTTGTATTTTCTTTCTGCTCATCTAATTTTTTTCCTTCTTTTATAATAATCAAACAGGCTAGGAATATTTCATACAACCTTTGACAAGGCAATTTCACTTTTAGTAATTTATTGTAAGAAAATAATTAAGGTCATGTACAAAGATTTGTTTACAAGATGTTCATGGCAGTATTTTTTATAACAGTGAAGAATTGATAACAACTTACATGTCAAAAATAGGGTATAAGTTTTAATGAATTATGATACATCCCAACAAAGGCATAGCCTTTTAAAAATAATGTTGCAGAAGACTACTGATTGCCTCAGAGTTATGTTCATGCTCCACTGTTTAATATAAAAGCAGGTTACAAAATACGATTCAAGTGTATATGCTTATAAATTTCAAAAACAAACAAACAAAACCCTTTTCGAGTGTCTGTTATCTGTTAGGTATCCTACCAGGTGTTAGGGACACAACAGTGAATAGGATAGAGATTTTTATCTTTCTTGGGGCTTCCTTTAGTCACGACACAGACCAGTAAACATGCAATAACTATATAGTTTAAGATTTGTTGAAATATCAAGAAGCAAAATGAATTAACAACAGATTATAGGGGATGGAGGGGACAGGGAGTCAGAAGTTGGCGAATGGGGTATAATACTCCAGGATGCTTGCCCTGAATAGAGTGATTATATCAATTACCTATTGCTCCCTAAGGAGCCATCCCAAAATTCTGTGGCTCACAACTGTGATTTATTTTGTAGTGGATTGGCAATCTCAGCAGTCCTTCTGCTGGTCTATCCTGGGATCACACGTGTAACTGTGGAAACCCACTCTCCCCAGTGAAGCTGAAAGAGGCTTTAATGTTTAATATAAAAGCAGCTGGCCAGCCAGGTTTGGTGGCTCATGCCTGTAATCCCAGCACTTTGGGAGGCTGAGTTGGGCAGATTACTTGAGCCCAGGAGTTTGAGACCAGCCTGGGAAACACGGAAAAACCCTGTCTCTACAAAAAATTAGCCAGGCATGGTGGCACGCACTTGTGGTCCCAGCTCCTAGGGAGGCTGAGGTGGGAGGATTGCTCAAGCCTGGGAGGCTGAGGTTGCAGTGAGTCAAGATTGTGCCACTACACTCCAGCCTGGGTGACAGAATAAGACCCCCACCCTCAAAAAAAAAAAAAAAAAAAAAAAAGCAGATGGCCTCACTGATGTGTCTGGCAATTGATACTGGCTACTGGCTTGGCCTCAGTTCTCCCTATGGCATCACATTCTCCAGAAGGTCAGATGGGCCTTCTTCACAGCATGGTAGCCTGAATGTTTAAAGAAGCTGAGAACAGAGTTTGCAATCCTCTAAGTCCTAGGCTTTACAGCTCGCACAATTTCATTTCCACCACACTCTATAGGTCAGGACCAACCACAAGACCAGCCAAGATTCGAGGGACTGAAGATAAGGATATCATTTGTTAATGGGAGGAACAGTGGTGTTATATTGCAAAAGAGTATAAAAACAGGCTTGACTTACCATTATTACAATAATCTTCCACAGTCAGGTTAAGGATGAAAAAGGAAGAAGAGTAGGAAAGGGGTCCGGGAAGAGAAACCAGACATGAAAATTCCCAAGGAGACTGAAATCAAAACATGTCCAATGAAGAGGATAAAGTTCAATAGGGATTGAGCCTAGAACTGATGAGAGAAGAGAGAATCAGAAAAAAAATTATAAAGGTAGCTATTTAACAAAAGAGACAAGGAGGATAAAAAGATGTTAGCTTGTGCAAAAGAAATGTATTTTTAATGGCAGAGGAAGAGTTGGTTTTCAGGAGAATAAAAAAAATTTGAAATTTAGAAGAAATCTAGAAAAGGGGTGGGGCACAGCAGCCAAGAACTTCGTCATTGTGCCACACAGAGCTGAAGGATCAAGATCAGGATAACACTGAAGAAAAAAAGGTCCTTAGACTTAACTGCTAGATGGCCACTTCAATAACCTGACCTATTTCCAGACTTAGATATCAGGAGAAGAAATATATATGGTACAATTATATTTTTATCTATTTTTGCTTTCTTATATTTTGAACTTTTCCTACCTTTGCACAATCACCCATTGATATGGTTTGGCTCTGTGTCCCCACCCAAATCTCATCTCGAATTGTAATAATCCCCACGTGTTGGAGGAGTGGCATGGTGGGAGATGATTGAATCATGGGGGTGGTTTCCTCCTTTGCTGTTCTTGTGTTAGTGAGTGCTCATGAGAGCTGATGGTTTCAAAGTGTGGCACTTCCTCCTTCAATCTCTCTTTCCTGCTGCCTTGTGAAGAAGATGCCTGCTTCCCTTTTGCCTCCCGTCATGACTGTAAGTTTCCTGAGGCCTTCCCAGCCATGGGGAACTATGAATCAATTAAACCTTTTTCCTTCATAAATTACCCAGTCTCAGGTAGTTCTTTATAGCAGTGTGAAAACAGACTAATACACCCATGATATCACTAATTACTATTTAAAAAGAAAGTACAGATATGTGTGTATATATTTTTAATCATAAAAATTCTATAAAAGTTTTATATTGTTATGCCTATATCCTTGTAACTTAATCAGTGCTTAGTCTTAGTGTCTAGAAGTAGAATGGCTCTATCAGATAGTAGATAAGACTTATTTCTAGAAAAGTGTGGCCAGTGTATACTCTCCCAAGTAGTACATGAACACCTATTTTTTCCTACTCTTCAACCTTAAGCCTTAAAAATAAGTTTTGGTTAACTTTACAGGCCAAAACCCAGTATCACATTGTTTTAATAACTCTATGTTTTCATCCTAGTGAAGTTAAATTTTTTCAAAATGTTTATTGGCCACTTGCTTTTCTTGGAAAAAAAAATTGCTGTTCATGCCTTTTGCCCATTTTAAAATTAAAATATTCACATAAAGAAACATTTTATTTATTAGCTGTATGTCATAGGGGTCATGTAGTTGTTGAGAACAGAAACCTCTTTAATCCATTTCAGGAATCAGGGAATTTATCGCTAGGAAAAGGGGAACCTAATGGAACCCAAAACTAGAAAGTGGAACAAGGCCTCCCAAGACCTAGAAAGTTGGCAAAGCAGGTATTTCTGCTCACTCTGAGGCCATTGGCCTCTTCTGTTTCTCCTTTCATATCTGTTCCTTTCTTCTTTCCATAGACTAGTTCGCTTGATAAGACTGTTTGTATATTCATGAGATTTTATGTCCACAAGGCTTGGGGTTGCTATGAAGCCAACTCTGAGCCTCAGTCTAAAAGGAATTGAAGTGTGAATGTTCTTGGAGGTGCTATTGCCAGCTACATATCTGTGTTTCTATGTTCCAATGTGTGAGGTTGAGAGCTTGACTCCTGGATCGTCCTGCTTGGAACTATGTTCACATCCCTCGTCCAATCAGACATAACTATAGAGTTCTGAAGGGGGGTGCCAAGAGTAGGGGTATGGTAGAAGTTCAGATGTCCTCTGCCTATTTAATTCATTTTCAAAGAAGGAAATGTGGACAGCCACACAAATCAACTGATAAATATCCTACACACCCCTACGGTTCTCATGTATGCTGCAAATATTTTTCTTAGTTCATTTCAATAGGAAGTTTTAAATTTTGATGTGATCACGCCTATTAGGTTTTTTTTAAGCTGATCAAAATAATTCAGTATTTTCACGTTTAGTAATATCATTTTTTTGAAAAATCTATTCCACTTATTTAAAATGACAATTTTTATATGTAATATTTGTATATATTTGTGTCTTTATTCCATTTATTGGCATGACTCTTCTATATCAAGCCATGCAAGTATTCCCACGTTATCATTCTTTGTAAATATTTTCTTAACCATTCTAAACCATTTTTGTCCAGATGAATTTCACAACTGGCCACTATAAGCAAGATAATTGTTTCATTTGGAAGTGACAATAGTTCCAACACTGAAGAAAGGTCTGACCATGTTGAACATATTGAAAGTCACCCTATATATTCATCTCAAACTTCCTTTCTTCCTAAGATACTGTAAGAGTATCTTATATATATTGAATATATTCAAAAGAGTAATATTTAATTACATATATTCAAAAGTAATTTTGAAAATAATTTTCTTCCCATGCATCAAAGCCCACATAAACTGTGTGGTTCCACTATTTAGACAGTATATATCTTTAAACTCTAGAATCACAGTCAGTAGGGAGGATGTTCTTGCTTTAATAGGAATGCAGTAAATTAAACTGGAAAAACAGTGAGTTCTGTTTCTCAATCCATACACTTAGCACTGGATGAAATAGACAATATTTCAATTGTTATTCTCTCTCTCTCTTCATTGAGCACATGCAAATGAATTCATGGTTTGTTTGTTTTTTGAGATGGAGTCTCACTCTGTCACCCAGGCTGGAGTGCAGTGGTGCAATCTCGGCTCACTGCAACCTCTGCCGCCCAGGTTCAAGCGATTCTCCTGCCTCAGCCTCCCAAGTAGCTGGGATTATAGATGCCTACCACCGTGCCCGGCTAATTTTTTTGTAGTTTTTAGCAGAGACAGGGTTTCACCATCTTGGCCAGGCTGGTCTTGAACTCCTGATCCGTGATCCACCTGCCTCAGCCTCCCAAAGTGCTGGGATTACAGGCGTGAGCCACCGCGCCTGGCTGAATTCATGTAATTTAAATACTTGTTTGATAGGATTCCCCTGTACTGGTTATTTTTTTTTAATCTAGTCTTACTATACTTGCTACAACTTTCAGCATAATATGAAAGAACAGGCCTCTAATGGACATCCTTATAATATCTGCAGAGACAGTTTTTATATGAATGTAATTATTTGTACATTTTCAAAGTGAATTGAAGAGTTATATTATTTAACCTGGAAAGCCAGGATAAATTCAGGTCTTGATGCATCATAAATGTATGATCTTTGGAAAGTTATTTAATCACTCTGGGCTCTGGATATTAGCTTTCACAGTTCTCTCCACCTGGGATGCCCTTCCCACCTGTCCTCCACTAGCTCACCCAGACTCATTACTGAAAACTCAAGAGTCCTCTCTGCCAAGAAGTCACCTTGGCCCCAAACATATTAAGAGCTCCTCCTCTGTGCTCCACCAGCTTTCAAAGGGTAGTGACCTTGGCTTGTTATTCTTTGTACCCACAACCTGTCATATAACAGCGCTCTTTAAATGTCATTTACTAATTCATTCATTAAATAAGGGAATTGTCTTTTATAACCTTTAAAGTCCGTTATTGTTCTCAAAGCCCAAATTATAATATCGTAGAGATAATTTAGGTGTTAGAAATAGGTAGTAAAAACATGATGGTTTGTTCTTTAAATATTCAGATAACTTCTCCAGTTTATCACGTAATCTTCTATTTAGAGATATCCTGTAACCATATGACATGAGAGAAAGAACATTAACCTGATCAAAAGGCAAATGATCTTGCCCAAATCCCACTATTTCTCAGCTGTATGAAATTGTACAAATCACTTAACTCACCCTGATCCTCAATTTCTGCATCTTTCAAGTAAGTATGATGATTTCTGCTCTGCCTGTCTTGTAAACTTGCTGTGAAGAATTGAGAAAATATAGTGAAAGAAATTTCACCCTGCACTCTTCAAATATAATGCAGAATTAAGACTCAATTAAAATGTAACATCAATTATGTCTGATTCCCATAAATATGCTACTGCATTGAGAAAAATAACATCATTTATTCCCATATTACAGTTACTTATTATAAATATTTAGTAGAAAGCAGAAAGTCACCTTGCTCATGCTAAATAATCTCAACTTCAACAGAATTTTGCCAGTCACTTCTAATAAGACCTTAGCCAAGAAGCCGCCTTTTTAATCACTTTGAAAGAGAAAGCGATCAGAATGTCTTTCTCATGTTTATCCCAGAGTAACATTTTACTCCCAGAATACATGGTATTGGTCTTTGATGAATCACTTCTTTTTTAAACCTAGAAAATATGATTGTCTTAGTTCTTAGTTATATATTTGAATAGAAAGTCCCCAAAAAAATTTCCCCAATCTTTTTTTTTGCCTTTGCTTAAGACAGCTAGATTGTTTAAGATAAACATGTGTCCTGTTTGTTGAGACAAATTATTCCTCTGTCACCCAGCCTAGAGTGCAGTGGAGTGATCGTAGCTCACTACAGCCTTGAACTCCTGGGCGCAAACCATCCTCCTGCCTCAGCCTCCTGGGTAGCTGGGACTACAGGTGCTTGGCCACCAGCCCTGGGTAATCTTTTTATATTTTGTAGAGATGGAGTCTCACTATATTGCCCAGGCTGGTCTTAAACTTCTGGGCTCAAGTGATCCTCCTGTCTCAGCCTCCCCAAGTGCTGGGATTATAGATGTGAGCCACTGCACCCAGCCTTATGTGTCCAGTTTATTGAGCAGATGGTTTTAGTAGGGCACAAAAAAAAATCACTCTTTTTTTTTAACACTGCTTTTCAAGTAAGTACACCAGATCTTTCTCAACCACTGAAGAAGGTCTGTCAAGTCAATGCAGTGGCTTCTCCTGTCACTTTTGGGATTTGGAGCAGTATCCTTTCAGGTTTTAAAGAGAACAGTGGGATTTCAATCAAAACACTCATCTCACATCTTAACAGCCTCCCCTTACACACAGCTCAGAGCTGGGAAGCCTGCAGCAGTACAGGGGCTGGTTCCTTTCTCTCGCTGTTCAGCCTCACTCTCTGCTGCTTCTGGCTTCCTACTCTGGGGATTGCTATGTAACAAATCACTCCAAATTTAAATGTTTATCATAACAGTCACTTATTTTGCTTATTAATTTCTTCTATGTGGAACCATCCAGGGCAACCCCAAATGAGATGATTCTAAAGATTGGGGGCTGGGATCAACTAGAGACTTCTCTCTCAGATGTCTGGCCCATGCTTCCACGTTCCTCTAGAGTTGGGAAAGAAGGCAGCAAGAACTATCTTTACTATAATCTTGTCTTGATGACCTCATTGTGACTGGTGCCCAGATGTAAATTCCTTGGCTTATGGGCTCTCAGAGTCCCTTTCCATTAGGGACCCCTGTGGTCCCTCTTCCTGAACCAAATGATGTCCACTTAAGCTGCTTCCCTGTGGCGTCCCCTCAGCCCTCGTGTCCAATGGTACAGCACTCACAGCCTTTTCTGCTGGGGTTACCAGGTCCCCCCGAGGAAGGCACACCGCTTGGGCAGGTTATTTGTGAATGTCCTTCCAAATCTAGTCTATTCTTGCCCAGAGGGGAGCTCAATACTCTTGTTCCGCCAAACTCTGGAAACAGACTACTCTCTCGGAGTATCCTCTTATATTGTCAGCAGGAACAGATCCGGCCAGCCCTTCACCATGATGTCTTTTAAATGTGAGAGTCAGACACTGATCCTCATACCCCACACTTATCCCCAAAACTCCAGAAGATGCCTCTTACATTTTCCTGAAGGACTCAGCACACCTTGCTCTGGACCCATGGTGGCACTAGACCCCTGGGTTTCCACAGCTCAGCAACATCCAGTCCAAAAGGAAGCTAGTCAGGGAGATGTTAGTCTCCCCTTTCCCCACACAGAAACACCCCATGAGTGGGTCTCTGGAAGAACTCTCTCTCACTCTGAGGCCAGGGAAGCAGAAACAGCACTGTCACGATGCTTCTCAGAGGAATCTTCACTCTGCCTCTCAATCACTCCTTCGTATTTGATATGTCCTGGAGGTGGGTGATGGTTTGTGGCCACCTCTCTTATGCTGCCCCTCTTTTCAGAATATGGTAAAACTTGTTACTATCATTCTTACTTTTGGGGCTCCAGTGCTCAGAAGCCCTACAACTGTAGAAATGCTACATTTAACATCCTGTTCCCACGGGCATCAAAAATTACAATAATGATGTAACCACTGTGATCAGCATGAAGGACTCATAATAATCACTAAACTTTTTTTTCTCCTATGGTCCCATTAAAAGTGTCTTGTGGGGTCTCAGTCTCACCCTGGCCCTGTGGTAAAAATTCAAGCAGTCTCATGACATTTCTGTTTTTCTTCAGAAACAGAAGATCCTCAAGTCTGTAATTAATCAACCTATCACAGGGAAGCAGTCACAACTACTCAGAGTTGCCCCCCTCTCCCAGCTCAAATGTGCTGCTTTAGGATGGGTTGGAGGGGGAGGGGATTGGTGATTGGCTGCTTCCATTTTTCTTTGTACTTCTGCCTCACTTTTCTTTCTAATTCAGTTTCTGACCCCTCCAGATCGAAAGGGCAGGAACATGGCAGTAAATTTCTTCCTCCAAAAAAATACCATTTTGAGCTAGCATTGTGATCCACTGGCCGGCCAATGTTGAAATCCGACCTTCTCTGATTGGTAGAGTTGCCAGATAAAATGCAAAACAACCAGTTAAATTTGAACTTCAGAAAAACAACAAATAACATTTTCATACAACTAAAAAGTATTTGTTATTAATCTGAAACTCAAATTTAACTGGGTATCCTTGATTTTTATTTTCTAAACCTGTTGACGCTACAGTGGTAGAGTCCTCATGGGGAATCTTCAGAAGTGCTTCTCACACCCCCGCTGCTGGGGTTCTAATACCCAATGTTCCCTTGGGGATAGGGGTTGCATCTGTATTCCACCTCGTTCCTGATTCTACGCAGACCTTCCAAATCTGTTCTGCTGTGGTCTGCTCACCCCAACAGGAGGCTCTGTACACTAGGGACCACATCTAGCCCAGCAAAGCCCATGAGCAGGAGGTCCACTCCCAAGGCAGTGAGCTCTCCTTGTGCTCCTGCCATAGGCATCAACCCTTTTAGAAACTCAAGTGTAGATCAGACTTGAGTCTACCACTTCACCCAGGGCCAATGGACACAAATTTCTCCAAGCAGTCTCTTAGAAAGCTCATTTTCCTGGCCCATTTCATATCCTGATATCATCACTTGAACACACACAACTAGCACCTACCACACACCCACCAAACATACCCACAGCCCTGGCTCGGGAGAATAGAAATGACAGGAAACCAGGTTAACTAAAATAATCCATTAAAAACACATACATACACACTTGTAAATAATCAAACTTAGATACTCTCTGTTTCCAAAGCTACGTTTTACTTCAAGGAGTTATGCAGAAACTCCTTGGAATTTCAGAAACAGAATGGAAGAATTGGCAAGCCAGGTTTTTATTCAAATTTATTTAATGAGTTAAAAAAAATCTCCAAATGTAAATTAGTAGGGAGATGTCTGATTAAACTGGACTAGTGACAGCACATAGCTGGCATGTGGGTCCACCCTGCCTGCTTAGATGCATTTTCTTGGCAGGAGCCTTGGGAAAGGTTGGAACTTTGACAGGATAGAATCTGTGCACTTTAGAATGTCTGCACATCTTTTCTGTGCGGTCACACTTTTGTAACTATGGAGAAGTAGGCTGTGAGATATCACTATCTTTAATTCCAGCCTACACGCTTCAGAAAGGCAGCCCTATACAAAAAAACTGGAAAGCATTTTCACAAAACTGGAATCTAATCAGAAAAAGAAAATCCAAAACATTATTTTTGCTTCAAGCTTACATAGGGTGCAATGCAAAAGGTCAGTGTTTTCTTTTTTTCCATTTTAATGATGATGTCCAGAGATGGTTTAAAATAATAGAAATGCTTACAGGGATCTTTGTGCTTGTTGCCAAGAGACTAACACTTCATCATATTGGGCTGTAGGATATTATTTTAAGCACATGAGTTGGCCTATCCAATCCCAAGGCATAGTGGCATGAACAGGAGTTCCTCATTCATTCTCTATTTAACACCCTGGTTCCCACATCTGCCTTTAATGGCAGTCTCTAACCTTCATACCCTTTCTAAGCACCCAGGTCTCAGAACCCCAGGAACTATTAGCCTCCTTCACTGCATCTTCTCCAGTCAATCAAAACCTACACATTCAACGTTCCATTGCAGGAGGGCACTATATGTGACAAAGCCTCGCTGTTAATAAGCTACACTCAGCCAAACTGTATGACCAACCACATCCCCTCTTCTTTTATTAAATACTTCTTGTCCCAGGTAGCATTTTTATTTTCCTAACTCCCTCAAGCCTTTAATATCATTGAATCGTTGGGGCAAAGTAATTTACTGTTACTGCTTAAGTGATTCAACATTCCTGATCATTACCTCTGTCCACATTTGTGGACAAATGTTTTCGGTCACATCTTGGGGAATCACACTGATGGAACAATATTTTCTCACATTTACCAATTTGCTAATTAAAAAGCAAAAAACAATGTGTAGTTTCATCAAACTTCTTTTTCTCTTGAGGAAGTAGTTGTAGCTAAATGAATAAAATACTTTTCAAATTAAACATGAACCTAGTCTTTGAGAAACAAGCTGGATTATAGGAATAAATATGACATGGTATGGGAAGTGGGAGGTGACTCACAGCTGCCACAATTCCATCATCAACATTGTCAGGTGCTTGTCCCTGAACAGGACATTCTAGTCCACCTAATTTAGGTTCAGGGCAGGCTTAGCCCCCAGAAATGATTTTGTTCTCCCTTCATCAGAAATAGCCTTGCCTGCTGAACAGATGGGAGAGACCATAACTGTGATATCAAGGCATATGGTTTTGAGAACAGATAGGAGTAGTAATTGCAAATATTAGTACACTGTCTTTCAGGTTTTCATGAAAATGATACACATTCATGTCAATAGGCAAAAATAACAGATAATATTTTCAATCATCTCAAAACCTACTTGGATAAAATCAACTGACTATAAATTAGTTAGCTTGCATTCCTGAAGTAAACTATGCTATCTGCACCACTAATTTGATAATAGGATAAAAGAAATTAGGTTGGTCCTCATAGAAACCAGATTCTTCATTTGTTCATTCATTGATTGAACAAACGTATGTTAAGCAGTGAGTATATGTCAAGCACTATGCTGGATTTGTGAGATAAAACAGTAAGCAAGTTGTTGTCTGGTCTGAAGGAGCTAATAGTCTAATGAAATAATACATATAAATAAACTGGGAATTACAATGAAGTGGGATAAGCACCAAGACAGAAGAGACCATGGGAACCACTAGAAGGGGCACCCATTCCTATCCAAGATGAGTTGCCTGAGACAGTTATCAAGGAGTGATATCAAAGCTGAAATCTGAATTAATGTATAGTATTAGCCAGACAAAGAACAAGCAGCTGAGAGGCAGTGTAGTACAGAACAGTTTATATATGTCAAAGACATAGAAGAGATAGAGACAGAGACACAGATAAATAGAGAAAAGAGATTCTGAGTAGTATGATGTATTATCAAGGGTCTCCCAGAGAAACAGAACCAATAGGATGTATAAATAGGGAGAGAGATTTATCATAAGGAATTAGCTCATACAATTATGGAGGCTGAAATGATCCAAGATCTGCAATCAGCAAGCTGGACACCCAGAAGAGTCAATGGTACAGTTCCAGTCTGAGTATGAAAGCCTGAGAACCAGAAGAGCTGATAGTGTAAGTTCCAGTCTGAAAGCTAACAGGCTTGAGACGTGGGAAGAGCCAATTTTTCAATTTGAGTCAAAAGACAGGAAATCACCAATATCTCAGCTTAAGGTAGTCAGGCAGACAGAGTTCCCACTTAGCCTTATTGAGGTATCCAACTGATTGGATGAGGCCCACGCACATGAGGGAGGGCAATCTGTTTTGCCCAGTCTACTGATTCAGATGTTAATCTCATCCAGAAACAGCCCCATACACATACCTAGAATAATGTTTGACAAAATGTCTGGGCACCCCGTGGCCCAGTCAAGTTGACACATTAAATTTACCATTGCATATAACTTATTTGCATTCTTATTCTATAATTTGTCACAACCATCAGATACATTACAGTTATGATGTTGATATATGTTGATGCAACTATTTTTTTCTCCATCCATTATCTGGAAAGAAGAGGGAAAATTATGTTTAACTAACGAAATGTCCTAATTTGCTTAAAATTCTGAATATGGGCTTCCAATTGTTACAGAATCACGGCTATGTTATTTGTCAGCATTTAAAAGATTTCAATACCTTCATTTTGAACAGTTAAGAACAATGTACCAGGTAAAACCAGGGCATTCTGTGCAGTCAGAGGATAAGGAATCAAGATTTGGACGTTCCAAATCTTGAACCTTATCTTAATAGATAAGAACCAATCTTAGTAGTGTTAGTAGTATCTTAGAACCGAATCTCAGTAGTGTTCCCAACTAGCGTCTTGCATCTCTTCAAATCAGAGGATGTTACTGGGGACTTGTTTCAATGCCCGCCGGGGTTCCGAGGATAAGATCTGAGGTTAGGTAGTTGATCCACCCAGATCAGATAGATGACCCCTAGGTGGCAGGCAGTATTGGCCTCTTACATATTCCTACCAATCAGAATATCAGCCTTTTGTCCAGCCAAAATGCGTTAGAAATCACACACGATGTAATTTATAAAATAAAGTTTCACAAATAATTATTTATGGTAATATATTGACTTTAAAATAGACTACCAGAATAGAACCTTGGTTAAAACAGAATGGGGTAAACTCTGTACTTGTTATCCAAAAATCTATTAGAACTCAGCATTACTTTCATGTCCTGGTTTAGATTGAGAGGAATGCATTGGAACAGGTCACCCTGAATTACATTCTATGAATCTATTTGAGTCACAAAACTTAAAATAGATATTATATGTACATATGTATTTTTATATACATATACATGCATCTATAAACATAAAATGCATAGGCTATATATAAATTTAGTGTCTAAATTATATAACTAAAGTGTTTCATATCCTAAAGTTTTGTGTTTGTTTTGATCCCGGAGAGCATTGAAAATTGTTGCTTTCCCAAAAAAAACCTTCAGAGAGCAACTGTGCACACACCAGCAGCAAAGCTGTTTATTAGGCTAAGAGTGAATTCAGGAGAACTTTTTAAAAGACATTCAATGAAAGGTGAAGATAATACGAAGGCACAAAGTGTGTAACCCTACTAAGACTCTGCAAACATCCTAGACAAGACCCTTGGAGAAGAACATTTCTGTGTACTTATACGTATCACAGATGCCTTGCACATTCTTCACTGATACTCTCCTATGATGTGCCAAACTAAAGGGCTGTAGCAGGTTTGTCACAACTTGAAATTCTCCTGCTTTTATCCTGAGGGGATTGTGAAGCTCAGGTGGTTTGGGTAAAGAACCTACAATCTAAATCTTGTTCTAAGTGTCTGTGGCTGAATAAAAAGTAATAATATATTTTTAAATGAGCATTTAAAGCAAAGCCAATTGCTAAGATTATGGTTGAAAATGGATATTATCTACTATGTTTATATTAATTTATTTCTATAGAGCATTTCTATAAAGGATTTCTGAGTTACTAAAGATGGTACAGATATAAAAAAGGAACTTAACGAAACCAAAGTTTAGCACCCTAGAAACAAGATAAAATGTTCTGCACCATCTGTAAGAAGGCTGTTCAATACTTTTACTCTTTACTATATCAAAGGCACAGCAGCATTTGTTTCCTCCCCCTTTGGGAGGGACAACAGTCAAGAAAAAAACTGGTAATAAAATCAGGATAACAGCAAAATTATATATACACATATATAGTTTACAAAAAGGAAAGGAACGTAAGCATTTATGAATCTAGGTTTGAGAAAACCTGCTAAAGTTCAAAGATGAATCAGTTAAATTGTTTTAGGTTCTAAATAGTTTTCATGGAAATGAGCACAAAGGGGAGAGCAGGGCTAAGGACTAACAATACAGTCAATGAGGGAGGCAGGTTTTGTTCTATCATTTTTCTGTTGCTCTCCCTGTAGGAGGAAGAATGGCTCCTTCAGCACAAGTGCCAGAGTGAACAGGCCTGCATAGCAGGGCCAGAGCTCACCCATACACAAGGCAAGCTGGAAATAAACCTTTGTTTGTAAGACACTGAGATTTAGAGATAGTTTGCTACGCAGTAGAGTCAAGAGAAAGCTGGCTGATGAAACCCTGATTGGAAAACACAATCATGGGCTTGATACACGAGGAGGTCTAGAAGGAATGTATCCAGTGTGGATTTTCCCATAACCTTTATTCTAACTTAAATAAAAGGATAAGGCTACAATAAAAGGTGCTATTTAGAAATCAGGTTGAAATGTGGAAAGTTGAGATTTTTGGAAACATAATTCAAACTGTGAAGCAATATAGATGCATTTTTTCTAATATGGCAAATAGAATAAAATATATATATAATAAAATAAATATATATAATATATAATAATATATATATTATAATAATATATAATATATATAATAATATATAATATATATAATATATATAATAATATATAAAATATATATAATATATAAAATATATATAATAATATATAATACATATAATATATAATATATATAATAATATATAAAATATATATAATAATATATAATACATATAATATATAATATATAATACATATAATAATATATATAATATATATATTATATATATATATATTTTTTTTTTGAGACAGAGTCTCGCTCTCTCGCCCAGGCTGGAGTGAAGTGGCGTGATCTCGGCTCACTGCAAGCTCCACCTCCCGGGTTCACGCCTTTCTCCTGCCTCAGCCTCCGGAGTAGCTGGGATTGCAGGCGCTCGCACTATGCCCAGCTAATTTTTTGTATTTTTTAGTAGAGACGGGGTTTCACCATGTTAGCCAGGATGGTCTTGATCTGCTGACCTCGTGATCCGCCCTCCTCGGTCTCCCAAAGTGCTGGGATTACAGGCGTGAGCCACCGCGCCTGGCCAGAAAGAAATATTTTACCTGTTACCCTAAACTCTGGAGCCATTGGCACAGCACAAAGGAGTTTAGATAGGCAAGACATACTCTAGTCCAGACCCAAGAGTGGCTATGAATAGTGCCTCAGTCTATTTCTGATAGAGGGGTATTAAAGTAGCCAAGTATAGTAGTGGATTCATTTTCTTTCTTCTTACAATTCTATCAGTTTTTGCCCAGTGTATTTTGACACTCTGTTGTCAGGTGCACACACATTAAGGATTGTTGTGTCTTTCTCGGAGTATTGACCCTTTTGTGATTACGTAATGCCCTTTTTTCTGATAACATTTTTTGCTCTAAAGTCTGCTCTATCTGAAATTAATATAGTACTCTCCTGCTTTCTTTGATTAGTATTAGCTTGGTATATCTTTCTCTATCCCTTTACTTTTAATCTATACGTGTTTTTAAATATAAAGTGGATTTCTTGTAGAGAACATATAGTTGGGTCTTGTTTTTTGATCCACTGACAATCTCTTTTAATTGTGTATTTAGATTATTGACATTGAAAATGATTATTGATATAGTTGGAATAATATCTACCATATTTGTTATGGTATTCTATTCCTTGTTCTTCATTTCTACTTTTGTCTTCTATACTTTTTCTGCCTTCTGTGGTTTTGAGTATTTTATGTTTTAATTTTCTGTCCTTTCTTGGCATATCCCTACTTTTTACTCTTCTAGTGGTTGCCCTAAAGTTTGTAATATACAGATGATATGCATTTGATTTAGTTTTTCAACTTTACAATAGTAAATATATATATATATTCAGTATGTATTGAATTTTTATAACTTCATTAATTACATGAGCTATTCAGCATTTTATTATAAATTAGGCTTTGTGTTAATTTTGCCCAACTATAGGCTAATGTAAGTGTTCTGAGGATATTTAAGGTAGACTAGGCTAAGCTATGATGTTCAGGAGGTTAGGCGTATTAAATGGATTTTTGACTTATGAAATTTTCCATTTATGATGGGTTTACTGGGACATGACCCCATCATAAGTCAAGGAGCATCTTTACACTTACAGCTAA
The DNA here is from genome assembly GCF_028885625.2 of Pongo pygmaeus. Classification (NCBI taxonomy): domain Eukaryota; kingdom Metazoa; phylum Chordata; class Mammalia; order Primates; family Hominidae; genus Pongo; species Pongo pygmaeus. Next base: position 68,818,955 of record NC_072390.2, read on the forward strand.
TCTAAGTCTGCTTTCAGTAACACAGTGCTGCTTCATAGATACTGCAAGTACCTTATAATAACAAAACATTTCTAATTCCTCGTTCCTGTCCCCTGTATCATTGTCATTTGCTTCACTCATAGATAAGCCTATGTGTACACAAGCATTCATAATTGAATACATTGTTGCTATTTTGAACAGTTATCTGTTAAAGTTTTTAGTTTGCTTTCATTTATTCTCAATGCTCTTCAGTTTTTTAATTTTTAATTTTGTTAATTGAAAGATCAAATTGTATATATTTCTCATGTACAACATGATGTTTGGAAGTATATATACATTGTGGAATGAGTACATCTAGCTAATTAACATGTGCATGACCTCAGTTTTTTTTTGTAGTGAGAACAATGTACATTCACCCTCTTAGCATTTTTCCAAGAATACAATATATTGTTAACTGTGTTGTATCACCAGCAGATCCCTTGAACTTATTTCTAACAAACTTTGCATCCCTTGACCAACATCTCCCCAACTTCATGCCCCGACATACCCCCTCCAATCACCTCCTAGCCTCTGGTAAACATCATGCTACTGTCTACTTCTATGAGATCAACTATTTCAGCTTGCACAGATGAGTGATATCATGCAGTATTTGCCTTTCTGTCCCTGGCTTATGTCACTTTAACAAAATGTTGTCTAGGTTCACCTATGTTGTCATGGATAGGATCTGTTTATACGGCTGAGTAATATCCCATTGTGTATATGTACCACATCTTTACCCATTCATCCATTGATGGACACTTATATTGATTTCATATCTTGGCTATTGTGAATAATTCTGCAATAAACATGGGAAGTGCAGTTATCTCTACAAAATACTGACTTCAGTCAGGCATAGTGGCTCATACCTGTGATCCCAGCACTTTGGGAGGCTGAGGTGGGAGGATTGCTTGAGCTCAGGAGCTCAAGACCAGCATGGGCAACATAGAAAGAGCTTGCCTCTACGAAAATTCAAAAAAATTAGCCAGGCATGGTGGCGCACACCTGTAGTCCCAGCTACTTGGGGTATTGAGGTAGGAGAATCACTTGAGCCCAGGAAGTCGAGCCTGCAGTGAGCCCTGATCATGCCACTGCGCTCCAGCCTGGGCAACAGAGAGAGACCCTGTCTCAAAGAAATAAAATACTGATTTTGTTCTCTTTGAATATGCATTCACTAGTAGGATTGCTGTGTCATATGACAGTTCTAGTTTTAGTTTTAGAGGGAACTATCATACTGTTTTCCATAATGGCTATACTAATTTACATTCTCACCAGAAGTGTGTGTGGGTTCCTTTTTTCTACATCCTCACCAACACTTGTCTTTTGGGGTTTTTTGTTTTGTTGTTGTTTTGGATTACAGATATCCCAATAGGTATCAGGTGAAATCTCACTGTGGTTTTAATTTGCATTTCCCTGATGATTAGTGGTGTTGAGCTTTTGCTGTGCAGATCTGTAGTTTGATATAACCCCATTTGTCTATTTTAGCTTTTGTAGTCTGTGTTTTTGGGGGCATATTCAAAAAATCATTGCCTAGACCAATGTCATAAAGGTTTTTTCCCCATTTTTTCTTTTAGTAGCTGCATAGTTTCAGGTCTTACACTTACGTCTTTAATCCATTTAAAGTTGATGTTTGCATGTGATAAGAATCTAATTTCAGTCTTTTGCATGTGACTATCCAGTTTTCCTAACATCATATATCAAAGAGGCTGTCTTGTCTCCATTGTGTGTTCTTGGCATCTTTGTCAGAAAATCAGTTGGGTGTAAGCGTGTGGATTAATTTCTGGGCTCTCTATTCTGTGCCATTGATCTGTATGTCTATTTTTATGCCAGTGCCATGTTGTTTCTGTTGCGATAGCTTTATAGTATATTATGAAATCAGATACTGTGATGCCTCCAGCTTTGTTCGTATCATTCACAATTGCTTTGGCTATTCAGGGTCTTTTGTGGTTCCATACAAATTTTAGCATTGTTTTTCCTATTTCTGTAATGAATGTCACTGGTATCTTAATAAGGATTGCATTCAATCTATAGATCACTTTGGGTAGTATGGACATTTTTGCAACATTAATTCTTCCATTATCATTAACATGGGATATCTTTCCATTTATTTGTGTCTTCAATTTATCAGTGTTTTATACTTTTCAGTGTACAAATCTTTCACCTCTTTGGTTAAATGGATTTCTAAGTATTTTTGTATTCTATTGTAAATTTGATTATTTTCTTGATTTCTTTTTTAGATAGATAGCTCACTGTTAATGCATAAAAATCCTACTGATTTTTATATGTTGATTTTGTATCCTGCAAGTTTATTGAATTTATTTAGGTTCAAACAGTTTTTGGTGGAGTCTTTGGGGTTTTTTTGTATATAAGATCATGTCCTCTACAAACAAGGAAAATGTAACTTCTTCCTTTCCAATATGGATATATTTTATTTATTTCTCTTAATTACTCTGGCTAGGACTTCCGATACTACGTTGAATAGAAGTGGCATGTTAGCTGTGGACTTATCACATGTGGCTTTTATTATGTTGAGGACCATTTCTTCTATACATACCCAACTTGTTGAGAGTTTATCATGAAAGGATATTGAATTTTGTCTCACTGTTTTTCTGCAATCATTGAAATGATCATAAGTTTCTTGTGCATCATTCTGTTATTGATTTTGTTGAACAATCTTTGCACCCCTCAGATAAATCCCACTTGATCACAGCAAATGAGCTTTTTAATATGCCATTAAATTTGGTTTGCTAGTATTTTGTTGAAGATTTTTGTATTTATGTTCATCAGGGATACTGGCCTGCAGTCTTTTTTCTTTTGTCGTGTCCTTGTCTATCTTTGGTATCAAGGCGATGCTGTCCTAGTAAGAAGAGTTCGGAAATTCGGAATAGTTCAACTAGAATTGTTCGAGTAGTATTGTCATCAGTTATTTAAATGTTTGGTAGAATTTCGCAGTAAAACTATCAGGTCCTGGGCTTTGCTTTGATGGGAGATTTTTGTTACTGATTCAATCTTCTTACTCATTATTGGTCTGTTCAGATTGTCTATTTCTTCATGATTCAATCTTAAAGTATGCCAGAGAATTAATATATTGCTTCTAAGTTATCCAATTTGTCAGTGTATAATTTTTCTTAATAGTTTAAGATCCATTGATGTTCTTCCTTACTTTATGTAGAGCTAAGTGTCTGACCTTTATCATTTTCCTTCTGTCTGAAGAATTTCTGTCAGCATTTTTTTATTTTGAGACGGAGTCTCGCTGTCGCCCAGGCCGGAGTGCAGCGGCACGATTTCGGCTCACTGCAGGCTCCGCTCCCCGGGGTTCTCGCCATTCTCCTGCCTCAGCCTCCCGAGTAGCTGGGACTATAGGCGCCTGCCACCTCGCCTGGCTAATTTTTTGTATTTTTAGCAGAGACAGGGTTTCCCCATGTTAGCCAGGATGGTCTCGATCTCCTGACCTCGTGATCCACCTGCCTCGGCCTCCCAAAGCGCTGGGATTACAGGCATGAGCCACCACACCCAGCCTCTGTCAGCATTTTTTACAAGGCATATCTACTGCCAACAAATTTCCTTTGATTTGTGTTTTAGAAAATATTTTTACTTTACTTTTGAAGCCTAACTTTGCAGGGTACAGAATTCTCATTGGTAGGATTCTTTTCTATTTTTTTTTTTTTTTTTTTTTTTTTTTTAGAGACAGTCTCACTTTGTCAGCCAGGCTGGAGTGCAGTGGCACCATCTCAGCTCACTGCAGCCTTGACCTTCTAGGTTCAAGCAATCCTCTTGCCTCAGCCCCTCAAGTAGCTGGAGACTACAGACACATGCAGCCACACATGGCTAATTTTTTTTTTTTAAGTAGAGACGTGGTTTCGTCCTGTTGTCCAGGCTGGTCTCAAACTTCTGAGCTCGAGCAATCTGCCTACCTTGGCTTTCCAAAGTGCTAGGGTTACAGACCTGAGCCACCATGCCTGGCCTTCTCTCAACACTTTAAGTACTTCATGCCACTCTCTTCTTGCTTGAATGGTGATATGGTTTGGCTGTGTTCTCACCCAAATCTTCTTGAATCACTGTTCTCATAATTCCCACGTCATGGGAGAGACCCAGCGGGAGGTAACTGAATCATGGGTCTGGGTCTTTTCCATGCTGTCCTTGTGATAGTACGTCTCATTTATAAAATGGTTTTATAAAGGGGAGTTCCCCTACACACATTCTCTTGCCTGCCGCCAAGTATGACATGACTTTGATCTTCCTTTGCCTTCCACCATGATTGTGAGGCCTCCCCAGCCATGTGGAACTGTGAGTCCATTCAAACTCCTTTCCTTTATAAATTACCCAGTCTCAGGTGTGTCTTTATTAGCAGCGTGAGAACAGACTAATACAAATGGTTTCTGAGGAGAAATTAGATGTAATTCTTATTTTTCCTCCTTTAAGGGCAGGGTTTTTTTCCTCTGGCTTCTTTCAAGGTTTTTGATCTTCGATTTTCTATAGTTCGAAGATAAAATGCCTACATGTTTTGTTCTGGCATTCATCCTACTTGGTGTTCTCTGCATCTCCTGGATGTGAAGTTTAGTGTTCGATGCTAATTTGGGGAAATCCTCAGTTGTCATTGCTTCAAATATTGTTTCTCTTCCTTTCCATTAACACATGTTACACCATTTATAGTTGTCCCACAGTTCTTAGACATTCTGCTCTGGGTTTTGTTAGTCTTTTCTCACTTTGCTTTTCAGTGTTTGAAGTTCATTGTCATATCCCTGAGCTCAGTGATTCCTTCCTCAGCTGTGCCCAGTCTAATAAGCCAGTCAAAGGCATTCTTCATTTCTGTTACAGTGCTATTGATTTCTAGTGTTTCTTTTCCATTCTTAGAATTTTCATTTCTTTGCTTACATTGTCCATCTGTTCTTGCATGTTTTCTACTTCTCAAGAAGGCCACTTAGGTTCTTTCTAAAACTCCTGGCCTGATAATTCCAACATTCCTTCTATATCTGACCCTAGTTGATTCTTTCTGAGGCTCTTCAAACTGTGTTTTTGCCCTTAGTATGCCTCATGATTTTTGTTAAAAGATGAACATTATATACTAGGTAGAAAGAACTGCAGTAAACAGGCTCATGGTAACATGGTAATGTAGTGGTAAGGTATGAGAAAGAAAGAAGCATTCCATAGTTTTATAATAGTTTTCAGTCTTCTAGTGAGTCTGTGAACTTCACTGGAACTTCTTAGTTTTTTTGCCCTTCTTAGGTAGGACAGAATAGTTAGAGAGAGCTGGAGGTATTTCTTCTTCAGGTAGGTTAGGCTCATGTAAAATAGCTTCTTCTGAGAAAAGGCTTTGCTAAGAAGAATCAAATGTTCTAGTATTTTTGAAAATGATTCCTTTTTTCTCTCCTCTTGTCAGAAGGAGAAGGGGATTTTTCTCTGATATCCACTCTGAGAACCTGGTACATCTAGGGGTAAAACTCATAAAAGTGTGGGGCTCCCCTATGACAGGGTCCCCATGGAGTTTTTAACCCTGAGTTGTTCGCTTTGAGCATCCAGTAATTCAGATACAGTTGTGATCTCCCTACCCTGTCACGGGTTCCTGTCATGTTATTTGCTCCGTTGAATTGTGATTCCCTGTATCTTCCTGTCTATTGTTGAAGGCAGCAGTTTGTCCTGGGACCTCCTTTCTCTGACAGATCTAAGAAGGGCTGCTGATTTTTCCGCTTGTTGAGCTTTTCACTTATTTTTAGGATGCAGTAGCAATTTCTAAGCTTCTTACCTGCCAGCGTAGAAGCCAGAAGTATGTTTTGTTATTTTCAGTCTCAGCTCTGACTGATTTAAGCCAGGATGGTGGAACAGAAGAGGCTGTCCTGTGCTGGCCAGACTCAAGTGAGCAGCTATCACAAATATCAGCATCCTACCTGGTAGAAAGCGTCCAATTTCTAGAAACTATGTTTTAAATTTTTAAACCTATTTCAGTGGCAACAAATTTTACAGTAAACTTTTCCTAAATTGGTTAATTTTTCCTCTTTCCACTCCTTACTTTGTCATTCCTATCTTGTTGGATATCTCCCCTGAGGCATTCTTTTTCCGCAGAGACCTGACATCTACTCTGAACAATGAGGTCAGATGTGTAGTTTGCCACGAGGCACACAAATACCCAAGTACTGTTGGGCTTCGCAAGTATAAGCCTCCTTGTGACTGATGAGACCTGAGTGAGATTTACTGTGGTCTTTTTCAATTGCTTGTACTTCTGGATCCAGAATGGTGGCTAAGAACACAAACACTGGTGTAGCTGGGATTTGAACTCTGTTTTAGTTCAAATTCCAACTATCCCACTTACAAGCAATTTGAGCAAGTTTTTTAATGTTTCTATCTCCATTAACATATTATATAAAATAGGAATGATAATCTTGCCTGTCGCAGATTTTGTGAAAATTAAATGAGTTAATATACATAAAGCTCCTAGGAGAACACCTGGCACACAATTTTAACTATGATAGGACCTATTCAATAGACCATACCAGAGCCGTGGAACCCTGGTAGACTGGGAAGGAGGTGCAGTAATACCTGAAATATTGATCTCTTAGCTTTTGAAATGACCAGCAGGGAACCAGGCCAATCACCTCTGGCCAAATGCAACCAGGTGTGTCATTAAAATAATTTTAAAGTTCTATGTGAGTCAAGATGCAAAAGGGAATTGGAAGGCACTGCATTTTTCTATTTCCCATAAGGATAGCATACATTATTATAGACCCATAATATATTTTCAATTCCATTTTCTTTTACTCTAAAGAAAAATATCCTGGGAAACAAACTCTGGCATTTTTCTTTTAACACACCATTAGAGAGCCTGTGCTAATTCCCCAACCATGACCTAAAGAAACTGAAACTTTTATACTGAACTATTTACGCTCCTTCCTTAAGGTTTGAATTTTTGTGTGGGAATGGAACTGAAATTAATCACGGATCATTTTTTTTCAGATTGTGGAGCATTTCTATTCATTCCAGCAAATGCCTTCTCTATCTGGCTCTTAAAATGGCATGTAGTTATTAAGTTCTGATGGGAGTCAGCTGGGCAGTATATGCACTGACCCCTATAAGAAGTAGGTGATACACTTTGATGTCTCAGTTGAAAGTTGACTTCCTAGGACCTGTGTAAAATTCAAGTGCTCTGGCTAAGTGCCCTGAACAGGTAGTAGCTGCCTGTAGCTCTCCCCTCAGCCTCAGAGCAACTGCGGCACATTACACTGCATATAGATGCACCACGCTGCTTTCATACTGCATAGGAATTCCTCCTTCATAGTACAGCTTTGTAAATACATATGGAAGCCTTATCAGGTTGAAGTTATTAATCTATCTCCCGTTTCTCCTAGAAAGATACAAATGTTAAGCTTTCCTCAAGTTTTCGGTTCTTTTAATCACATATGTAAACACGTGTGTGTGTGTGTACGCGCACGCATGTGTGTGTATGGGTATATGTGTGCATGTGTACGTATGTGTATGTGTGCGTGTGTGTGTGGGTATATGCGTGCGTGTGTGCATGGGTGTGGGTGTGCCTGTGGGTGTGTGCATGTGTGTGTGTGTGCACGTGTGTACATGTATGCGTGTGGGTGTGGTGTGTGGGTGGCTGGGGATATGTGTGTATGTGTGTATGTGTGTGTGCATGTATGTGCGTATGTGCGTGTGTGTGTGTGCGCGTGGGGGCGGGTGCGTGCGGGGGTGTGGGTGCGCATGTGTGCATGTATGTGTATGTATGTGCACGTGTATGTGTGCACACATGTGCGTGTATGTGTGTGTGGTGTGGGGGGCTCTGGGGATGTGCGTGTATGTGTGTGTGCATGTGTGTGTGGGCGGGTGCGTGGGGGGCATGCACGGGTGCATGCAGGGGTGTGGGTCCACGTGTGCGCATGTATATGTGTGTGCACGTGTATGTGTGTACACGTGCGTGCATGTGTGTGTGTGCATATGTGCGTGTGTGTATGCATGTCGGTGTGTGGGTGGTGTGCATGCGTGTGCGTGTGTGTGTGTATGTGTGGGTGTGTGGGGCATGTGGGACGTGTATGTATGTGTGTGCATGTGCATTTATGAGTGCATGTATGTGTATTGCATGGGTGTGGGGGTGTGTGTATGTGGGTGCATGTGTGTGTGCGTGTGGGCATGTCAGTGTGCGCGTGTGCGTGTGTCAGTGTGTGCGCGCACACACGTGCAGCAACATCAGAACTTGGCAGTTCTATAAAATGACTTTTATTCACACAGTCTGTTTGTAAGAAACTACACCAGATAGTAATGGAATCTTTTCCATTTGTAAATGGCATGAGAATGTGATCAAAAATATGTTCTTTAATAATAGTGCTGTTTTGAAAAAGTGAAGAAAAGGAAGCATTCTGTTTAGGGGAAAAATGGAGTAGAAGGAGAACTTTCCAAATGTTACTGTTGCTGCTTTTACCCATGGGAAGAACATACTGAAAAGTTGCAGATAACAAACACACACTAAGCTCCAGAAAATTTAAGAATAAAATAAGGATTATAAAATATAGATAATTCAAAGCATAACTCCACTGTAATGCTTTCAGGCCTCACAGGATCTTAATTCCTTTATCTGTAATATTAGATGTGTGAATTAAATGCGACTTGGATCCCATCTAGAATAGACAGGAATAATGTCTTCCTGATTTTAAGATTCAGTGTCTAAACATGTTAGAAAGTTGACTAAAGTATCCATTAGAAAGGAAGAACATCAAGGTAGAATTGTTAGTCTCTTTTTAAGATTTTATCTACATAAGTATATACAAAATTTGATGTACAAAAGTATATCAAAACATTTTAAAGGATAGAGACTTTGTTTTGGAGATAGTGTTGGAGGTGGAAATATTTCGTCTCAGGCTTGGCCTTGTCCACAAACTTCAATAACTTTTTATCACATTAGCACAGTCAGAATGTTTTGATTATGGGTTCTGTTCCCTTGGACTTGCTAAGACCAACAAATAGAGCCAGCAAATGAAAACCCTAAGCCAACTTCTCTTGCATTACTTGTAATAAAGAGAATTGGTAACCACGTAAAGCCTCATCTCCTTCATAAAGCTTCTTTTTCTCATCACTCTCTCATGACATTTGTTTTCTCATCTTTAAAATGGAGAAGTTAAAATAAATGAAGCCTGGAGTCCTTTTTGTCTTTTGAGTATAAGATTCTATGTCTTTAGAAAACATCTGAAAAAAATCAAAAGTGCCCTTGTTCTTTCATAAGCCAATTGAACCAACATCATTCTTACATTAGTAACTTTTATGTGTCATTTGGAAAAATATCAATTCTATAATGGTTTCTACTGACAGCTGACTAGGTGACTAAATTCAACCATCCTACTAAAAAAAAATAAGCGTCCTTGTATACTGTTAGTACAGCTTCTGTGGCAGTTTTTCAAAAAAAATAAAAAAATTACCCTATTTCACTTCTGGTTGTATACCTGAAAATTCCACGTCTGGTTGTATACCTGAAATGATTGAAAGGAGGGTCTCCACAGATATTTGTAAACCCGTGTGTATGGCAGCATTACTCATCATAGCCACAACACAGAAGCAACTCAAGTCCCCATTGATGGGTAAATGGATAAACAAAAGATGGTATATATATGCAATGGAATATTATTCAGCCATGAGGAGAGAATTTCTGACACATGCTCCAGCATGGATGAACCTTCAGGACATTATGCTAAGTGAAATAAACCAATTGCAAAAAGACAAATACTGCATGATTCCACATAGATGAGGTACCTAGCGTGTTCAATCGTAGAGACAGAACTGAATCGTTGCCAGGGGCTGGGGAGAATGAAAGAGAAAACTTGTTCTCTAGTAGATGTAGAATTTCAGTTTTGTAAGACTAAAAGGTGCAGTGGCATGATCTTATAGACCCAGGTCCTCAGGAGGCTGAAGCAGAAGGATCGCATGAGCCCAGCAGTTTGAATCTAGCCTTGGTAACATAGTGAGCTCCCATCTCTTTAAAAAAAAAAAAAAAAAGACTAAAAAGAGTTCTGGAGATTGATTGCATAACAATGTAAATGTATTTAACACTACTACACGGTACACTTAAAAGTTGTTAGGATAGTAAATTTCATGTGTATTTTATTACAATTAAAAAGTGAAGCTTTTTTTTAAAACTAGGTAAAATTCAAAAGGCTATGCTGAAAAACATCAGATATCTAATAGGTAGAGATAAAATGACTAATTTAAAATGGGAGATGATTAATGCTCAAAGAGGAAAGCCTGAACCATTTCTGGCCCAGAACACATGCCCATGCAGAAAGAGAAGCTAATATATGGAATGATATTTGTCAAATGGTGAGAGGTAAAGGAGACAGTGCTGAAGTCCTAATATTCTCGTGTGTATCACTGCTAGAGCCTCTTTTCCTAACTTGAGGGTCTCTTGCTTGTGCCTTGAACCTTTGGAAGGCAGCTGAAAGGTAAGCCAGTTGACTGACTCTAGGGAAGAACAAATGTGTCACAGTTCAACTCCTGCCAAGGAGGAAATCCTAACACAAAATCTTTTGTGTGGGATTAGTTCCCTCAGAGTCTCTGCCTGACATGGAATTACAGATTTAGAAGATTCAGAGGATTGCCTAGGCGACCCACAGAAAGACTACCTTGTTCCTGGACCATAAACCTCAGATCCTCGGCAGAGGCAATGAAAATTTCTCTCTGAAGAAAGTCAACACTCTAGGTATTAAGTTTACATTAATAATTTATCAAATATATGTCAAGGAAACAATCATAGGATTCCTCTCCTCTGCACAAAACCAGATGAACCAGCATCAACAGAAACAAGAGAAAAAATAAATCATCTGCTGAAAATCTAAATATTGGAATCATCTGATTCGAACTCTAAACACTGCTGTGCTTGTTAGGCTCAGGGATATAAAAGTACAAACCTAAAAATGTCAAAAACTGGGAAGCTATATAAGTAACATTGCAGAGTTGCAAAAGAATCTGTTTGAATTTTCAGAATGGAAAGGATCAATGGCCAAAATAAACAACTCACTAGATGGGATTAACATCAGATCAGACACACAAAAAAGAATACTAGTGAACTTTAAGATAGGTCAAAGGAAACTATCCATGATAAAAGCAATAAAGACTAAAAAAAAAGTAAAATTCTGAGATGGTGAAGATATAGGGGATGTAATGAAAAGATATACCCATAGTTTAATTGAGGTTGCAGAATAAGAGGCAAGAAGGGGGCGATATTTTCTTAATCCAGTCTATCATTGTTGGACATTTGGGTTGGTTCCAAGTCTTTGCTATTGTGAATAATGCCGCAATAAACATACGTGTGCATGTGTCTTTATAGCAGCATGATTTATAGTCCTTTGGGTATATACCCAGTAATGGGATGGCTGGGTCGAATGGAATTTCTAGTTCTGGATTAAGAAAATGTGGCACATCTACACCATGGAATACTATGCAGCCATAAAAAATGATGAGTTCACGTCCTTTGTAGGGACATGGATGAAATTGGAAATCATCATTCTCAGTAAACTATCGCAAGAACAAAAAACCAAACACCGCATATTCTCACTCATAGGTGGGAATTGAACAATGAGAACACATGGACACAGGAAGGGGAACATCACACTCTGGGGACTGTTGTGGGGTGGGGGGAGGGGGGAGGGATAGCATTGGAAGATATACCTAATGCTAGATGACGAGTTGGTGGGTGCAGCGCACCAGCATGGCACATGTATACATATGTAACTTACCTGCACATTGCGCACATGTACCATAAAACCTAAAGTATAATAATAATAATAATAATAATAAAAAAAAACTAAGTGAGATTAAAAATAAAAAAATAAAAAAATAAAAATAAAAAAAATGTCATAAGTCAATTTGGGGAAAAGAGGAAGCAGGATAACTTTAACAATCTGTAGAAGTTCCACTTTTCCCATTAAGGTCAACTAAATTAAACTGAACAATTAAAGGAAAGATGGCTTTTCTTCTTTTTATTTATTTATTTGTTTATTTTTTACCAGCCAGCTCTCTCCTCATACCACCCATAATTTAGATCATTTAGGGTATAGTCAATAAAAATCACCATTGTTTATAGCTAAAAAAAAAAAAAAAAAAAAAAAAAAAAAAAAAATCATGTCCTTTGCAGGAACATGGATGGAGCTGGAGGCCATTATCCTTAGCAAACTAACACAGGAATAGAAAACCAAAGATCACATATTCTCACTTATAAATGGGAGCTAAATGATGAAAACACATGGACACATAGGGGAACCACACACACTGGGGCCTACCAAAGGGTGGAGGTTTGAAGGAGGGAGAGGATGAGGAAAAATAACTAATGGGTACTAGGCTTATTACCTGAGTCATGGAATAATCATGTACAACAGATGCCACGAGTTTACCTATATACCAAACCTGAACTTAAAATAAAAGTTAAAAAAAAAAAAAAAAAAAAAAAGAAGGGGGCGATATTTGAAGAAATGATAAATGAGAATTTCTCTAGACTGATAAACTACATCAATTCAGTGATTCAAGAAGTCCAACAATCCCTTATCCTATACAGTGAAACTATAGAAAAATTAAAGACAAAAAATATTAAGGCAATCAGAAAAAAAAGTACCCTCATTGGAAGAAGAATCAGAGACAGTGGGAGCTAAATGATGAGAACACATGGACACATAGAGGGAAACCACACACACTGGGGCCTGTTGGAGTGTGGACAGTGGCAGTGGAGAGAGAATCAGGAAAAATAACTAATGAGTACCAGGTTTAATACCTGGGTGATGAAATAATCTGCACAAAGACCCATGACACAGATTCACCTATGTAAAAACCTGCACATGTACCTCTGAACTTAAAACTTTTGAAAAATAAAAAAAAAATTTTAGCAATTAGAAAAAAGAATTACAAATAATTGAATTCTTAACAGCAATAATGAAAACTGGAAAGCTGTGAGAAATACCTATAAGGTACTGAAGGAAAACTACCAATTTTCTATGAAAAATTTAATCCATAATGGAGACAAAATGAAGACACTGTCAGACAAACAATATCTGAACTAATCTGCCACTTGCAGACACATCTAAAACCAATGATCAGTTTATGACCATTTTTGGATTAATTTCTACTCCAGGCTGAAAGAAAAGACCAAAAACAAGAAAACAGATGCAGCCTCCAAGATTCTACAAGAATTGAAAGCAATGAGTATATATAAGTAAATATATGGATAAATCAAATGTATTTTGGATGAATAAAATAATAATAGTATATCATGTTTAAATATGATACATTTTTATATTAAAATATGTGTATAATATACAAAAACAATAACATTGAAGTGAAAGAGAATGAACCTTCTAAGCTCCTCTAATTTCATGGCAGAGCTTATCACTAGATAAAAAAGACCTAAATATATGCTTCCTACAAGAAACACCCTTTAAATATGTAGGCACAGATAGGTTAAAATTAAATAATTGGAAAAAGATATAGCACACAAACCTTAATCAAAGAAAGCTGGGGTGGCATTATTAGTAACAGACATAGTAGACTTCAGAACAAGGAGTATTGCCAGAGACACATAAGATTGTTGTGCAAGGATAAAGGAGTCTATCTTAAGAGGACATAACAATCTTTAAAATGTATGCACTTAATAGAACTTTAAGGTATACAAAGTAAAAATGTATAAAAACAAAGGGAGAAATAAATCCACAATTATAACTGGAGATTTTAATACCCTTCTTTTGGCAATTGATAAGGGAGTTTCCCCCCTCCAGAGCAATGTCAGGAGAAACTAAGTAAAACAAAAGGTTTAAATAAGATCCAGGGTCTCAAAATATAGTACCAAATGTCCAGATTTTCATTGAAAATCACTTGTTATACCAAAACCAGAAAAATTTCATCCAAAAAAAAAGATAGATGCCAGCACCAAGATAACAGCTATCTTAGAATTATCTGACAAAAGTCTTCAATTAGCCACCATAAAAATGCTTCAATGAGCAATTTCAAACACATTTGAACAAATGAGAAAAACAGATCATCTTAGCAAGCAATACAATACAAAAAGAAGAACCAATTGGAAATTTTAGAGCTGAAAAATACTGTAACAAAAAAAAACCCAATAGATGAGCTCAACAGCCGAATTGACGGCACAGAGGAAGGAATAAGTGAACTTGAAAATAGAACCATAGATATTTATCCAATCTCAAAAAGAGGGAAATAGACTAGAAAATAAATGAACATATCCCCAAGCACCTTTCCTAACAAAATCTAACATTTGTGTCACCAAGTTCAAAAGTAAAGAAGAAAAAGAGCAGGATTGAAAACACAATCAAAGAAATAATAGCTGAAAACTTTCTGAATTTGGCAGAAGACATAAACCTACAGAATCAGCTGGCTAAGTGAACCCCAAAGAGGATAAATTCAAAGAAATATCTATTAAGATCCATCATAAGAAAAAACCATCTTGAAGGCAGCCAGGGAGAAGTGAAACCTTACTGACAGAGGAAAAGCAATTCAAATGACAGTGGATTTCTGATTAGAAACCATGACGACAGAAGAAAGTTGCCCAATATTTTTCAAGAACTGGAAAAATGTCAAGTCAGAATTCTGTATGTAGTGAAAACATCCTTCAGGAAAAGGGAACATTTTGCAATGGAGAGTATGTTCTATCTCATGAGTGTGGTGTGGTTGCTCAAATGTGTATACTTGTCAAAACTCACTGAATTGCATACCTAAAATGGGCCAATATTATTGCATTTAAATAATACCTTCATAATGCTGACCAAAAACAAAAAAAGAACGAAGACCATGAGAGTCAGCATAATGGCTACTACTGGTGGTGAATACAGGGCTCTGTGGTTCTGGTCATGCTGTTGACTTACGGCAGGAACATAGATGTTCATTTTACAATTCAATGTGTACATTTATGGTTTGTGCATTTTAAAAATTAAGACGACGACACAGGTACGAAGGAGAACTCTCTCTCCATTCAAGAGATATCCAAAATCCTCCAAGTAATCTCAGAGCAAAATTCGTTTTAAATATATCTTTTTATAGAGACGTATCACAATACAATTTTAAAAGTGTAAGAGATCCAGGGATATCATAGTTTTAATTTCTCCCAAAAGTGAATCAATAGGCTTTACAAAGTACTATCTAGTATTATCAAAAAAGCATGAAAAGGCCCAGTGTGGTGGCTCATGCCTGTAATCCTAGCACTTTGGGGGCCGAGGCAGGTGGATCACCTGAGGTTTGGGGTTCAAGACCAGCCTGGTCAACGTGGCAAAAACCCATCTCTACTAAAAATACAAAAAAAAAAAAAAAAATTAGCCATGCATGGTGGCACATGCCTATAATCCCAGCTACTTGAGAGGCTGAGGCAGGAGAATTGCTTGAACCCAGGAGGCGAAGGTTGCAGTGAGCCGAGATTGCACCACTGCACTCCAGCTTGGGCAACAGAGGGAAACTTGGTCAAAAAAAAAAAAAAAAAAAAAGCTTGAAAAATAGTTATCCTAGCCTCACAATTATGACTAGATCCCTAAAAATCAAAGACTTTCTAAGTTGCAGTCAAGTAGTAAGTGTTTCTTTCAAATGCTTGAAATGGATGGAAGAGTTGATATTATGAAAAGCTCCATTGATTGATTTTCAGGACATAGTGACTAAACTCTAGAATTATCCATGAGATCTGTTTCCTCGGAAACCTATTTCACCCAAAGTTGAAGTGGAGAGTCCTTTGGGAAGAAGAAGTTGCTTATTTTTAATATTTTCTAAAGAGAATAAAGTATGTAACTGCCAATATAAGTCCTTCCATGTGGCAGTTTCAGTTACATGTCACTTGTTAGGCAAACAAGGAAATCTTTTTAACATCATAAAGTGTTCAGAATAACTAGATCCAACCATATGGAAACAGAAGACAATCATCTAGGACTGCACCTAATCTCAACTTTTCCTAAACCTTTCTCTTTTTATCTTGATAAAGCCTCAAAGTTAACATTTAATGCTTTATTCCATTTTCTTTTGTTAAGCATAGATCTCTTTATTACTATATAGAAGTAGCTCTAAATATCAGGCCTAGTGTTATTCTTGATGTCTCCATTTCTCCTACACAAAACTGAGGTCAGGTCAACTTTAGTCTCTGCCTTGCCTCATTTTCTTCTCCAACGCAAGCAGTGACCAGAAGCATATTCTGTTTCCTCACCATGGTCCCTTTACTTTGAAATTCAGCATCAGGTTTTCTGGGTTGCTGGTTCCAACAGGCCTTTTGCCCAGTACTTACAGATGGGTTTCTACCCCAAGGCTCTAACAATCCATCAGCTTCCCCAGATTCTTTGCTAAAATTATAGCTGGAATCCTGACATTAGATGAAGGAGCACTCTGTGACTCTATTTTAGTGTAATTTCTGTGCAGTGTATTTCTGTGTGGTACAGCCACTAGATATGGGCATCCAGGGTTCCTGTTCTAGCTTTGTTCCTAGACTGTAAGTGTGGTTCACCAACAACATCAGCAGCACCTGGGCACTTGTCATATATTCTGCATCAGAATGTCTAGAGTTAAGCCCAGGAATCTTTTTTTTTTTTAGACAAACTCCAGGTGATGTGTATGCATATGTAAATTTGGGAAGCATCACTTTAGGAGGCTCTGGCCCTACTGTGGCCATGCCTCTCTCCACAAAACGACAGGTCCACACAGGTAAGGGGAAGCACCCACCTAGTGCCTGTGTCCCCCTTCTAAGTCAAGCTCCCAGAAACTACTCCCATTCCTGAGACAAAGGAAATCTGTGACCAAAGGAGACTACTTCTAGGGCCAGCACAGACCTCTTCCTCAGCTCATCCTTCTGAGGCCAAGACCACCAGACAAATGACTAGTGGGTAACTTTTTGAGAAAAGTCAGAGTAGAGGGAGGACTTGGGAGCTGCACAGTCCATGGCATAAGCAGGAGTCCATGTGTAGTGCAGGATGGGGCTAGAAGGTACAAAAAAAAAGAAAAAGAAAAGGAGAGGGGTCTTCATTTGCACCCTTTCCCCAGAGCTTTAAATAAAGGTCTGCCTGGTTTCTATGGTTTGCCCATAGGAGAAGGGTAACTGTGGATCCCTCTCTTTCCTCACACATTTTATCTGATTCCCCAACAAGTGCCAAGTTTGGAGACACTTTTATGGGATGACTGGAGTATTCATGGTATGTCCAAAGGTCAAGATCCTAAGGTTTTGGTCTTTTGCTTCTCTCTTGCTTTCCTGGGCCAAGAATATTTAAAAGGCGGGCAGATTCTGCTGTAGGCATGAAAAGCTTGCTCACCAGCCAGCCTCCCACAGCCAGCATTCTGTCCTTTTCCTCAGCTCCTTTGTGGGTAATTCTATTACTACTCTACACACACACACACACACACACACACACACACACACACTACAGGCAAGAGAAGATGTGACCCGCAGCCCACCTCTATTCTTACCCCACTCCTGCTCTGTATACCTAGTGACCAAGTGGTAGAAGCTAAGCCAGGCACAGTGGCTTACTTGAGGCCAGCAGTCTGAGAGTACCCTGGGCAACATAGAGAAACCCCATATCTACAAAAATAAAATTAAAAATTTAAAAATTATCTGGGCATCGTCCCATCTGTGGTCCCAGCTACTCAGGAGGCTGAGATAGGAGGATTGCATGAGCCCAGAAGGTTGAGGTTACAGGAAACCATGATCACACCACTGTACTTCAGCCTCAGTGACAGAGCAAGAGCCTGTTTTAAAAAAAAATGGTGGGAGAACATCCCTTGCACAATTCTAAGTGGTGCCACCTGCACACACTCCACATTCTTGATTTCTGTCCTCCACACAGCCAGGTAAAATATACCAGGAGACATATGAGAGCTGAACTCTTACCTACATAAGTCCAGTGGCCAGCAAGCTCTCTTTTGTTTCATTACCGGTAATAGGTAAGAGCATGAAATCTGGAGCCAGACTACCTTGGTTCAAAGCCAGCTCTACAATGAACAAGCTGTGTGAGTATGGGTGGCGCTCCTAAACTTTCTGTGCCTAAACTTTCCTCATCTGTAGAATGGGCATAATGTATAACTTAAATCATACGATTGCTGTGAATATGTGAATGTGTAATATGAAATAAAATATGTGAATCACTTAAACCTGAGCCAATATGTATCAAATGCTATTTAAGTGTTAGCTATCAACACTCTTATGAGATGTGAAATTCAGGCTTGGTCTTTAAGATGAAAGCAGAGCAGGTCTTCTGTTCTAATAGGACGTAAAAGAGGCTTAGGGCTTTCCTAGCATTGGAAAAAAAAAAAAAAACAAGGAATCTTCCAGGTCATCCAGATGAACTCACTGGATCCTAAGGCTTCAGGCCAAAACACATCTCATTTATTCATCAATACATATTTTGTTGCAAGACACATTGTTGGTGAGGGGGATACAGTGGTGAACAAAGCAGAAGTCCTGCCCTCATGGAGCTTACATTGTGATTATGGTACATGTCTACTTGTTTTGCCTTGGTTCACTGTCTGGGAAGAGGTCAAATGCAAGGTTCAGTTACTCCAGGGTTTCTGAGCCAAATGATATCTTTAATACCACCTTCTAATAATGTCCTAAAAATCTCATCATGATTTTCATTCTCTATCTCTTAAGAGCCCTTCTGCTTTGTTCTTCGCCTCTTGTGCTGACTTCTTAGCTACAGGAGAGCCTCTTCTTACCATATCTTTAGTTATTTGCCTTTGAATCACACTGAAAAATTTCAGGATTTAGACTTTGAATTTTGACTCTACCATTTGTTGGATGGCTGTATTAGTTTCCTATGGCCTCTATAAATTTTAGGGCCTGTACCTAAAAATTACCATACATTTAGAGGCTTAAGACAAAACATGTTTACTATCTTTCACTTCTGGAGGTCAGAAGTCCAAAACGGATCTCACTGGGCTAAAATGAAGTTATTGGCAGGCTTAACTCCTTCTGGAGGTTCTAGGGATGAATCGATTTCCTTGCCTTTTCCAGATCCTAGAGGCTGCCTGCATTCTCTGGTACAGAGGCCATGGCTCCTTCCTCTATCTTTAAAGCCAGCCATATAGCATCTTTAAATCTCCCTCTGACTCTGACCTCTTCTGCCTCCCTCCTCCGCATTAAGAGACCCTTGCGACTATATTGGACCCAACCAGATAACCCAGGATAATCTCCTTTTAAGGTCGGCTGATTAGTGACCTCCATTCCATCTGCAACCTTAATTCCCCTTTGCCATGGAATGTAACATATTCATAGTTTCTAGGGATTAATATGTGGACATCTTTGAGAGATCATTATTCAATCTAGCACAATGGCCTTGAACAAGTTTTTGAATCTCACTGACACTTGATTTCTTCATCTGTAAAATGGAGATTAATCCATAGCAAACACATGGACTCATCCTCCCGTCAGTGACAGACTAGATGAAGAAATGTAGTACATATACACCGTGGAATATGATGCAGCCATAAACAAACAAGATCATGTCCTTTGAAGGAACATGGATGGAGCTGGAGGCCAATATCCTTAGCAAACTCACACTGGAACCAGAAAGCCAAATACTGCACGTTCTCACCTATAAGTGGGAGCTAAATAATGGGAACCAATGGGCACAAAGAGGGGAACAACAGACCCTGGGGACTACTTGAGAGAGGAGGGTGCGAGGAAGGAGAGGATTAGGAAAAATAACTGTTGGGTATGAGGCTTAGTACCTGGGTGATAAAATGGTCTGTACACCAAACTCCCGTGTCATGAGTTTGCCTGTATTAACACACCTGCAGATGTACCCCTGTACCTAAAAGTTTTTTAAGATGTAGATTAAATTACTGTGAAATACAGTTGAAATAAGAATTTTTTAAATCACAGGTGTTTTTTGACTGACACACTGAGCTCACTTCCTTAAGCATCTACAAATAATATTACCTCTCCTTTCCTACTCAACGCAATCTACTTCCCACAGCCATAACTGGCAAGATCCAAGAATGGGTCCTCATAACATCAGGTGGTCCTTTAAGGACAGAATCAGAGATAAAAGACGGAGAGGTACTCATTAAGCTTTAACAGTCATTTATATAAATGACTGCCTAATATAAATTAGGTTTTATGAAATCATTTCCTAAGAATAATTATCATAGTGATGGAGGAAATGGAAAATGATGGCCCTAAAACTGTCCCTGCTCCACAATTTTGCCAAAGGATAGTGTTGGTGATAATATTTTCTCAGGGATCCCAAATCCCATAAGCACAAAAAATAATTTTCCTTGTCAAGTTTTAAGGGATATAATTGCTTAATCATTCAAAATGTCCCCTTAATGAATACAATCTTTGAGGTCATGATGCAAAGAATACATCTTAGTTCACTTTGGATTCCAGTTTTATAAGTAAAAGGTAGGTGCTTATTTTGACTTACCTAACATTTTTTAAATAGAAAAAATAGAAAATTATTTTCTTCTCAAAACATACTTCTGACATTCCAATGACTGCGTTGCAAGGGGATAAAATGTGATGGTACAATGAAGGTCCTCTGCTTCATTGAAAGTGGCTGCTGGCGTGATATGGAATGGGAGGCTCCCTCAAAACAGACTGAGGTGTGTATGTGTCATTCTTTCTGAACATTTTTCTGGACGTTCAGAACATTCTATCATTTTTATATCATCTTGGTTCCTTCCCAGGTTTGGAAAATGTTGTACCTAATGAGTCTTGATAGAAGACAAGGCCCAGCTCCCCTTTCAGAAGCTGAAGTGACAAGATGTCACTTTTCCAGACTCCTTTGCAGTTAGGACATGAGCAGATGACCTAGGCTCCCCCAGGCAGAGACTTGCTCCAGGTCATCAATTAGAAACAAGTGACCATGCAGAATCTTTTCTGAAAATAGGAAGAGGCAATGATGGCAACCACATCCAGGTACCAGGGCCTGCAGTGGCTACATCCAGTACCTCAGAGCATGCCACCAGCAGTGCAAGCTGCAGGAACCAACTGCAGGCACCAGCAGAGCAAGCTCAGCAGTGACATTAGGGGGGTCTTCACAAGACCAGCAATGTGGGGCCACTGTCTCAGGCATATAGCCCTAAGTCTGATTCTGTAGCTAACCCAACAATTATTTCAGCTCCCCAGTTTTACTTTAATGAACCCCTTGCTGCTTAAAAAAATCCATAGTGGACTTTTGTAACTTGTGACTAGAACTTTGAGAAAGTGTTCCTGAGAGCTCTGTACTTTAAAAGCACCTCAAAGTATATCTTGTATCATGCAGAGAAGGAAAATATCCATCTACACTTCAACAGGGGGGGTTTTCTTTGGAAGGTAAAACAAAAGATATGAGAATATTAAGTGATGAAAAAAGAAGCTGATTTCACAATCGTATGCATTGCATTAAATATACTTTACTGCTACTCAATCAGATTCACTCTTCATGTTTTGGGGTAACCTCATTCCCAGCTATCAGGGCTTAGTCAGGCATGACTGTGGACAATCAATACTGTTGAGGAAATGAATTCTAGCACAGAATGACACAATGACATCCAGGATGACACAGCTGGCAGCTGATCAACCAAGAGATGCCAGTGGGATCTCCAAAAATCAAAAGTTCTCTGTAGAAATTGGTCTGGTAACAGTCCCATTTAGTACCTGTATTACTCAGGGTCTCCAGAGAAACCAAACCAATAGAATAGATATATCTACACATACATGGAGGTTTATTATTAAGATTATAAAGGCTGAGAAGTCCTATGACCTGTCTTCTGGAAGCCGGAAACCCAGGAAAGCTGATGGTTTAATTGAGTCTGATTCTGAATGCCTGAGAACCAAGGAGCTAATGTTATAAATCCCACTCCAAGGGCAGGAGGAGATCAATATTACAGCTCAAACAGGTGGGTAGGAGGAAAAGAGGGTAAACTCCTTCTTCCTCTGCTGTCTATTCTATTTAGGCCCTCAATGGATTGGATGATGCCCACCTACACTGAGGAGAGTGATTTACTTTACTGAGTCCACAGACTCAAATGCTAATCTCAAAGAAACATCTTCACAGGTACACTCAGAAACCTAGAGATAGTGTTTAACCAGATATCTGGACATCCTCTAATCCAGTCAAATTGATACATAAGAGGAATTATCACAGTACCTAAATAATTGTGAATTCTGTTTCACCTTACTCCAAGTTTCATAAACTTAAAATGTCAAAGCTGGAAAAGAAATTCAACATTACCTAATTTCCTCATTTTACAACTGGAAAACTGAAGTCTAGAGAGGATAAGTTAAAAGTAAAACCACACAGCAAGTTTTAGAAGCCTAACAGCACTGATAAGTTGCTTCCAGGATGGAAACCACCTTGACTTAATTTAGCTCTCAGTTCCTTTGATAGACTAAATTCTTAAAGTTTTGTTTGGCATACTATATGCAAAATTCAATCACCAGACATCATATTGGGCCACCTGGCAAACAAGCCCTATCTACCAGGCAGTTAAATTAAATAATTACAAGACTATAAGTTTTCAACCATAAGAAATCCATAATGCGAAGGAAATTTCATTTGTTTACTTTTTTATTCACAGCAACCTTTGGAAGGGAATTATAGTTTAACAGGAAAAATTAAAACCTATATAATCCTTCTTTGTAAGTAGATTAAGCTACAATAGAAGGATGAATCCCCTTATCTAAAGAAAAATGTGGTGGAGATAGTTCTGGATCGGTCACGCTTATTTCTCCCGACCTCAGAGAAACTTTTAGTTTTTTGTCTGAAAAAAACAGGAGTCTTTCTTCTCTCTCTGGTTTGATGACCTAGCAAGACAGAACTGAAGGCACAAAGCACTCATTAGATAAAAGATGTCACTCCTACTGATTACTTTTGTTATTAATATGTTCCTATGAGGTGCATCTTAGTAGGTCTGCAGTACGTATGCAAATTTGAGATGCCAAGAGTGAAGTTATCCTGACTGGGAAGGTGATAAAGTAGAATGGATTTAAACCCACTCTCTCTAACCCTGAAGTTCAGGCTTTCTTCTACTATACCTCCCTAACAGTCATTCCTCTCTTCTTAAGACTACAACATATTAGGCAGCAGCCTCCGACAATGGCATGGTCAACAAGACACCTCTGGGTAAAACGCAGTACAGACATGATGTCTCTCTCTCTCTCTGTCTAGACAGGAAAGACAGAAGATCAAGGCTAAACATCTAAAGTGTTTCTTCTTACAGCAGGCCATATTAGCAATTTGGAATACTAGATAGGTCAGACTGGAAAACTAGAAGAGGTAGAAAATAGCATACTGAGCTAGGAACCCTAAGTGGCATGACTGATCTCACAAGTTTCAGGGCCCCTTTGAGCAGCCATTTGCAAAATAACTTGTAGCAAAGGACAGTTGGTGATTCTGGACTGAAGCATATCCAGCTTGCTGAGCAGGAGCTAACAACAGCTGTAGAGTTTTCCAGTCCCTTGGCACTGCTTCCAACCTATGCATTAAACTCTCATTATAACCAACCAGTCAGATTCCAGTACTGTTGTCATCATTGTATCTCGAACCTCACATAAACTTCTCTCACCGTCAGGGTTTACCACGCTGTGGTCAGGTGCCTTATTCGATGACCTCCATGCAAGTTTAAGAATTTTAGGATTTTTCAAATCCTTTTTTAGATGTATTCACTGAGCCTCCTTGGTCAGATCATGTTCAGACATAGATGTATTAATAGCTTGATTTCTGAGCAGACCAGTTGACTAAAACAAGACGTTCAAAATCATTCATACCAGAAAATTATCCAGATGCCTGGCTGATTACCCTGATGACTGGCTATAGCAGATGTTGTTGCCTATTCATTCTCCCTCTGCCCTCACTGCTCTGTGTATACCTAATGTAGGCTTCCACGGGCACGTGGGTTTTTTGCAAGGCAGACCAGATGTTTATGGGAATAAACAGCCCTGAATGTAGCCCTCAACCAGTGATTGATGGGCATGGGTGGGTAAAGTCATCTCCCTTGCCCCTCAGTTGGGATAATGATGTATTCTACACTGGCTCTCAAAGGCTCTTTTTGGGATATAGGCCCAGTTTTCCACAGCAACACTGGTTGATAATGTACTCATTGTCTTCCTTCCTTCTGTGTCTCTTCTTCTTTCTCTACTCCTTTTCTAATGCTTCTTGGTGTCATTTTACAAGTAATCTACTAGCACTGACAATCTTGTCTGTAGAATCTACTTTGCAAAACCCAACCTAAAATGAGGGTGATTTCCCAGTCTTTGAAGTCTTTCTGATGAGTCTACTTCATCCAACATTGTCATTCTTAGAGTTTCACTCTAGCCATATACGGTGACTCATTCCTTCAGGCTTTTTCTGTTTTTTCCATAAAGAAGAATTTGGTTAGCCAAAGAAAGAATGGCTAAACACGAAACTGAAGATGTTGGCAAAATTCAGATTATTCTGGGCCTCATATCTATGCTAAGGGATTTAATTAAAGTGGAGTAGGACATCCCTGAGCGAGGCAAGAGAGAACATAGTTCGATTCATTTTTTAATAGTCACTCTGACTACTATATGGACAATAGGAAGGAGAGTAACAAAATAGAATCAGAGGCCAAATCAGGAGAGGACTCCAGAGAAGGGACTTGGGTGAAGGTAATAATAGAGGTGAAGAGAAGCGGATGAATTCTAGCAATATATATTTGGAGATATAGGTTTGTTTCTATGTTAGAACATCCAAATGCATAAGAAATTATAGGATATGACAGCAGGGGATTTAAGGGGAGGGAAAAATCAAGACTGATTTCTAGCTCAAGAAATAGAAAATACAATCTCTTTTAAGAGGTGAAAACTTAGTGATGAATGTTTTTGGCATAAAAATTCAGAGTTCAGGGCATACCTAGTACAAGATACCTGTGAAAAGGAGATACCTGTGAAAATGGAGATGTCAAAAAGGCTGCTGGATATACAAGCCTGGGTCTCAAAGGTAGTGGTTGGACTTGAGATGTAAATGGAGTTTAATCATCTAGAAAATGTGTGACCATGGGACTCAATGAACTCTTCCAAAGAAAGGAAGAGAAGAAAGAAAAGAGAACGTAGGATAAAGACCTGAGGTACACCAGCGTTTAGATCAGATGGAGGAGGAGAAGTAGGCACAGCAGATAAGCAAGAGTGGCCAGAGATAGGAGGAAACCAAGAAGACCATCTTGTCACAGAATTAAGTGTAGAAAGTCACACCAATAAAATAAATGTCAACCACATTTCATGCTGATGCATGATAAAGTTAAATGAGGGCTGAAAATTGTCTATGGGCTCTAGAACCATGGAACTCATTGGTAGCGTACCATACTTAACCTGGTTATGCTTGGAGTAGTGCAGATAATATCTGCCTTCCATGCAGGATCATTCGTAGTGATTATTTCCATTCTCAACAGTTCATTGACAATAAACCACATGATCCCCTTGGTGACTGGTGACTTTGAAAAGAGTAGTTTCAACAGAGTGGTTGTGGTGGAAGTCAGAATGGGATGTAAACAGGAAGCAAGAAAGCTGCATCAGCTTGTGCAGACAAGTCTTAACTATGAAAGGAAGCAGAAGACAGAGAGCTAGAAGAGGCTCCAGTGTCAAGGAAGGACTTTTTCAGTATGTTCAAAGTATATGATGATAAAAATGATCTTTCTGTGAGCACAAGATAATGAAGGAAAGAAAACACTGAAAGACCAAAGTTCCTGGGGGAAAATACAGATTAAATCTAGAGAGAATTGCTATTAGAACTCTCACTTTATATTATAGGGAGGGAAAGACCATGATTTTTTAGTGATAAACAATGGATAACAATTTTTTGCTTTTAAATTTTTCTGGTGTTTCTCAACACTAGTTTATCATACAATGTTCAGGACTATAATTTTAGTTAAGATACTGTAATGACACATAAAAATTATGATAGTCCCTCTAATAACTTAGATCAGCATTTTAAAACTGTGACTCCAAAAATGCTAGTGTTTCTCGAACTGTTGAAAGTACTCAGAGGCAAGAGGGTTCCATTATCAAATAAATTTGAGAAACATTCTATCTTTTTCTCCCATATTCACAATGGTCCACAATGTATACCCCAGTTTAATTTTGTTCAACCAAGCATTTCCTCAAAATCAGATATGGAAATTCATTCCAAAATATATTCCCATGTAAGTATGCACACATATTCTGCCAATTTTCTGAGCATTCATGTAGCCTCAAAATACCCAAAACCAACTTGGAATTTGGAAGAGCAAGGTATTATCTTCAAAGCTTATCCACTGACTTTAGAGATTACCTCTAATTTATCCTAGAATTCCTATGAATTATTTTTTCTCTCAGAAAAATATCCCTCTATTACTTTTTCTATGCTTTAAACCGGTTGCCACCCTTGATAAAATACAGGCAATGCTACAGTGACTTTTAATACTTTTTATGCAAATATTGTCAAAGGTTTTAGAAAGTCTAAATATATTTTATTCTTATGTTCCCTTTTATCTACATGCATATTTATTCCCTTGTACAACTCTAGAAGATCAAAAAGCTGTCCCAATTTAAGAGGAAAAATTACAGTGCTACAGAAAGAGCCAGAGGCTGTTCCTCCACAGAGCTTGAACTAAAATGGAATAAAATTAAATAGAAAGCTTTTTCTCATGGGGTATTTCCAACAACTTTGGATAGTCTCTTGGAATTTGGGCCAGAAATGTGTTTAAACATGTTAAATATGAAAAAAAGCTTGGTGGGGGAAAAAAGTAGGAGTAGAATATTTTGTAAATATGAAGTTTTGTGCTTCATCTCTAAAAATGTTTTCAAAGAAACTTAATTTTTAGACCAACAAAATTCAGAGTATGTAAATTTCTATTTGCAGTGCAAATAAAATTTGATTTATAATACCGAAATGAAATTAGTCCAAATTTCAGATAAGAGAAAATTAGTTACAAAATATTTCATGAAGCTAAATCTAAACCATAAATGTTAATAAAAATCACTTCTAGGTAGCTAATATTGTTATAGAATATTACAGGACTTCCAACTCATTGGCCCTTTGTGGAGCCAAAATAGTACATAGCAAACATACTGAACAATAAAATAATATAGGATCAATACTCTTGCATAAAATTCACCTTTGGCCAAAAAGCATCAGAGCAAATTAAAATCTCAGAGCCTCTTTATCTAGTTATTTAAATGTAGTCTAGAGGATTTTCAGTTCATTTCCATTAATATATATGGAAAGTCAAAAAGTCTTTTAATTAAGAGCCAAGTCTAATCACCTCTAATGCTTTTGCAATATCTTTGACAGAGGATATCCAAGGACATGAAATTGAACAATTCACATGCCATGTTTATTAAATCGCTTCAGAGTAAGATTGTCTATTCCCACAAGAGAATCAGAGAGGTCAAAAGACTCCATCACAGATTTTCATAATCAGCCTAAATCCCCATGTTTGCATATGATCTATGTTAATTCTGACAATCCTTCATTGTTTTAAGGAAAGACAAAACAGAAGTCAGTTGTATTGATTAACACCAATTAATAAGTATGAGCTGATTATCTACTAACATGATAAAGGATATAAAAAATTAGATGTCCTTAAAATACAGCTAATGATCTCTAATGTCAGGTAGCACAAGCCTTACATGTAGTAGGTACTCAAAATATACTGATTTGAATGTGACATAATAGCAAATAATTCAAGATTATACCAAATTTCATGCTAAACTATTTGGTAGACACTGGCAATTATCATAGGGTAATCAGACCAACAGCATCAGCACCGCCTGATGAAACCCCTCCTTCTACCTCAGACCAAATTGAATCTGAAACTCTGGGGTAGAACCAAACATCACTGTTTTAATAAATCCTTCAGGTGAACCTGATGTGCACTACAGTTTGGTAACCACTGGCATAGACTATAGAAGCTAGTTGTTCTGGAACAGCAAAGGAAATTACTGAGGCCAGAATGACCAGAAAATGCTTCATTAAGGAGGTACTTAATGAAGCTGCTTGTTCAGAGTCAGGCTACTTACTCCCACAATGCAATTAAGATGATGAAAGAAGGACCTAAAGCACAGATTGTTATAATCAGAATGATTAAACAAACTTGGTCTGTACTCATGCTGACATCATTTACATAAGAAAAATGAGGGTGCAATTGCTGTAGGTAAAATAACATGGGTGAAAGAACTTTTTGGGCAGCAGAAAATGCTAAAGTATGGTCAGGTTTTGAGGTGGAGAGCAAAATAGAACATAAAAAGATTTTCTGGCAAAATCCAGCTGACTCTAGCTAGATGCATGCTCATAACACAGGAGACCGCACTTCCGAGCCTCCCCTGTGGTTAGAGGAGAGCTGATGACTGGGTTCTAGCCAATATAATGTCACTTGCCTGTGATATTTGTCCCACCTAGGCCTGAAAAGCACATCTCCATGTGATTTTGTGACCCTCTCTTCCCGTCCCTCATGACAGTGGAAACTCCAGGTTTGAGAGTGGGATTATCACACCGTAGAAGGAGCCTAGATCCTTGTATCACTGCCTGAAGGAACACAACCCAGGAGAGCCACTCACGCAGGAGTAGACCAGGAACAGGTATAAAAAACAAACCTTGTGTTAAGTTTCTGAGATTTTGGAGTTGTTACCACAACATAGCCTAACCTACTCTTACTAAAACACAGAAATAACCAAGGGATGTCACAGCATGTTTGTGACATTGAAGGGAAAAACTCATCAAAGCCAAGGAAAAGCCAAAAGATTCTACTGTTCTAAGCAGTTGAACCAATCAAATTCTCAGAGCCAGAGAATTGTCTTTTTAATTTGCAATTTTGGCCAAAGGACTCTTTTTGCCCGTTCACTTACAACTGAAATTCAATAGACATGTACGGTGGGTTCTTCCAATTCAGACAAGTAACACTCAGAGTATTCCCTCCTAAAAAGACTTAGTCTTCTAAGTGCATGATGGAACAGGTCATTTGTCCTCAAGCCCTCTGAGTGAATTGGATTTGATAAATATTTTCACTCTGGCAGCAAAAGTAACAGCAGTGGCTTCAAAATCAAGAGTTGAAGGATGATAATTTTGGCCATTCCTGCATGATCTTCCATAGTCTTTTTGTAAGTAACTGAGTCTCTATACCATAATACTAGATAATATGATTCAGTCAGGGTTGCTCAGAAAAACAAGCCACTCTAGGTATCCTGATTAGGAGATTGCAACAGGAAATTGGAGGCTTACACAAACCATGGGAGGGCTGCAGGAGCCATGGTCAGGAGGGCTGCTGGATTTCAGGAAATTGGGAATCAGAGGGTAGTCTCACTAATAATTTCAGCTCCCTGCAGCCCCAGTTGTGGATGCTCAGATGCATAGAAGCTGCCATGATGATATCAGTTGCCCACAGTACAGGAAGACCCCAGAAGCCACTCACAAAACTCTACATCTGCCATCTATCAATGCCCACATACCTTTCCACAGCTAGTGCTGGAGAAGAATGGCTTGTCCCCTCCATACACCTTCCAGACTTTACCAAAGTGACTCTTATTTGCATAAAGTAACTGAAACCTGGCTGATTAGGAATTTGAAAGATTTAATTTCCGTGTTTCCAGCCCCCAATGTACAATGGAAAAAAAGAAGAGTAGGAACAGTGTTTATTAACAGACAAAAATCTGACTCAAAATGAGTTATATAAATGAAAAAGACAACAGTGGACAAGAAGCTAGTTAAACCTTCTTTATAAAACTACTCTTGGGGCTGTGTTGGCATCTTTGACATATGCCCAAGTGAAGCCTGGCTATGGCAGTTGAGGTGGTTGCCTTCAAATATATTCATTGCTTTCCCAAAGTATTGGTGGCAACTGACAAAAATCAACTCTGGTTAACCAGAGGGAATGTCTAGAGAAAGTTCTCTTTACTGTTGGCCATTTGGTTTTTCTTATGTTAATCAGTTCATAACAGAAAACCAACTCAGATTACTTTAAACAAAAAGTCAATTTCTTGGCTCCTATATGTAAGAAATTCAGGTGTAGAGCAGGCTTTAGACATGACTAGAGATCCAGGAATTCAGGAGATGGTATCAGGGTGTTGGGGCTGTGTTTCCTTTTTGCATCTCATAGCTCTCTTTTTAATTCTTGGTTTTACATTCCAGAGTAATTCTTTATGTGGCAGACAAGATGGCGACTGCAGGCTCTCACCTATCCAAGTTTGGCAACCTCAAAAGAAAAAGAAAAAAAAACTTCTCTCTTTAAAATCACTCCCAGAGAGGAATTTGATTGCTCTGTTTTATGCCAAGTGTCAAGTTCCAGCTCAAGCTGAGGACCGAGGGGAGTGAGCATGAGCTCACGTGGATGATCACCTAATATGCCTCATGTGGCATGGTTACATAACGTACCCCATATGGCATGGTTACATAATGTGCAGAGTTGTGTGCTCTTACTCCAAACCTGCTGAGTCATGCTGTGCAAGAAAGCCGCCTGGCCTACTCCTAAGTGAAGCCATCTCCCTTACACTCCACCCCCTAGGCTGAGGGCATCCTCTGGGCAGGGACACATGCCCACAGGGCAGAGCCCTGAATTAATAACCCACAACAATACAGAGAGCAAAAGCTCCAGCTTATGGCAAACAACCACCCCATGGTGATGTTATCCAAATGTTGCTTTATACATTAAGCCAGGTTTTCCATTCCCCTGCCTTCAGGGGTATTGGGGCAAGTAACAACAGGTTACCATTCATCCTCATACCTGGTCAGAGGAGGTCATCCTTCCTCCCATAGGTTTTGCCACATGGCTTAGCCCCACATGGGCCAGTGACCAACTGGTCACTTCTGTAACTTCTAGGTAGTTAACCACAAGGTTAAGCCTTGATAGACTGCCCAGCTATTGGTACACATTATCATAGGTGTCACCTCCTTGGTGATTCACCATCCATACTGCCCTGAGGTCAGCCCATTGGCTACTTTGTCCACACCCAGTTTCAAAACATATGGTGTCAGTACTACATTGGACTGCAACAGTGGTCAAGCAACAGTAGCACTTTGTCTAGACCCATCTGCGTACTGTGCCCTTTCAGGAATGGGGGTATGCCCTTCCTTAAATGGTGAAGGCTCAAGGTCTAGGAATGACTCAGGCCCCATGGCATTATCCTACATTAGGGTCCCAAGACCTCCTGCAACTCTGCTGCTAAGAGACTTGTACTCAGCATTCTCCACTGCTCCAAATAGGTTCCCCACTTTGCCAAAGTGGATGTCTGAGCTGTCCCAGTGTGGGGGCCCATTACCCATGAACACACCCGTCCCACTATAAGGTACGTTATCCATATGACGACTGTAGCCCATCCTGCCACACTTTCATAATCCTAAAGGGCAGCATACGCAGTTACTAACTGCTTCCCTATCAATGAATACTGGAGCTCAGCTCCATAGTTGGGACCAGAAGCCTACTGGCATTCTCAAGTAGTCCATGTGCTAGTCCAAAACTATCTGTGGTCACATGCACATCAAGTTTAAATGGGGCCCCTGGTTAATTACCCATAGGGCTTGTGCCTTCTGAATAGCCCACTTGGCTGCTAGAAAGTCTGTCTCAGCCTCATCATCTTAATTCTAGGCAAGAGGAGCATTGCCACTTCCAAATCTGCAAGAGAATCAGAGGTTAACATAATATCATTAACAAGACCATGACATATGGTGGGGCTATACACATAGCCCTTCAGAAACCCTGTGAAAGTCCATTGTAGCCCTCCCACGAAGGCAAACTGTTCCTGACTCTCTGGAAAAGAATGCATTAGCCAAGTTCACCATGTAGTGGTACTGTCCAATTCTGTCATCAAGCAGTCCATCAAATCTGTGATAGATGGGATAGCTGCCAAGCGGTATAAAACATCTACCCCAGAATGTATTCAGGTATGGGAGAGACATACACAGTGCATGAGTGGGGAGCCAAGCAGCTGACGCTGAGGTACAGAGATAGAGGTTTCACTTTCACTGACTGGTCTTCATAACCATCTATGCAGCCTTGCCTGGAAACTTATCTGGGTGCAGGGACCAGTGGATTGCCAAGTCCACATGTGGCCTCCAGTCATCCCGCATCCTCCCAAGTTGGGAACCTTGGCCAGTTCCCTCATAAAACAGGAAAGGCTTTACACCCCTGCCTGGCTGCAGCACCTAGTCTTTGAACTGAAATGCCCAGGGGGGACCGGGTCACTCAGCAATGTCCTTCTCCCCCTTGGGCATTTTCTGGAATTGCTTCTCTGGAGACAACTGTCTCCACAAAGTTAAGAATACTTCATTGGCTGCTTATCAATTCTCTCTTCGTCAACCCTGGCCAAAATCAAATCTATGCACCTCTGTGAGTGTGTCACTCATTGGGGCCCCCTTTTCTCCCATGGGGGGCCCCTGTGGGTGGGGTATCATCTTCCCCTTCTTTACTTCATGGACACCCAGGTCCTGCCAATGGCCTCCTTGGTATCAGACCGAGTTGGGGTCTCCAGCTGAGACGATGGAACCAGGCCTGCATTCACAGCAGCCTCTAATTCTTTTTCCAAGTTCTAGATGCCCCACCTGCACCTGGAGGTCCCCATTCATGGAAGTCTCTAATTCTTTTGCTGAGCTGTGTAGCCAGGCCTCCAGACACCCTACCTGCGTCTGGAGGGCTCTTACCTGTGCTGCATCCCTCAGGGACTGGGTGTGTACTTCTCATAGCACAGTCAAAAATGCCCATTTAACTCTGATGGCAAAAGCTCACTCATCAGTGCTCTGCACTCCCAGCTGCTTCAATGCCTTCTCCATGCTCGTGGAGGACCCATCTACCACCACCCAGGTCTCCACCGGAGCCCATCTGAGTAGCACAGCTTGGGATCCTGTTCATGATGGCAATTGTTATGCCAAGTGTCAGGTTCCAGCCCAAGCTGAGGACGAAGGGTAGTGGGTGGACCAGTGGTGGGTAGCTAGAAAAATACTTGAGGAATCCTAGACAGTTTTGACATGGCTTTTACTTTCTCTCTGGGCATGAGCCATGGGCACAAGCCATGGGCCTGAGCCTAGGTGCAAGCTGAACCGGGCACAAGCCCCATGTACAGCATCAGCAGGGTAGTTATACCTTTTATGGACGATAGTGGCTCTAAGCCAAGCACGAACTCACACGGGTGATCACCTAATGCACCTCACCGGGCGTGGTTACATAATGTGCCTCATATGGCATGGTTACATAATGTGTGGAGTTGTGCACCTGCGCTCCAAACCCGCTGAGTCACACTGCAGTGGAAAGCCACCTTGGCCTACTCCTGACTAAAGCGCAGCCATCTCCCTTACACTCTACTTGAACAAAATGGTCACACATCCATCCCTAAAGCCAATCACTCTGGCCAGAAGAATAGATTGCTCTGATTGGATAGGTAAGTTTCAATAATTGATAGCTCCCCAACACTAGCAGCCCCCAACCCTCCACAAAATAATCAGACAAAGAAGACTAGGAACGCCCACTGAGATAACAATCTACATCAATTGGACTGACTGGTGATAATGGGTAGAAGTGGAGAACTGGAGAAGCGAAGGGAGACCAGATTTGTGTACAGTCATATTTTGCTTAAGGAAGGGGATACTTTGAGAAATGCATCATTGAAATGATTTTATCTCTATATGAACATCAGAGTGTCTTATTCAAGCTTTGATGGAATAGCTTACAGCACACTTAGGCTATGTAGTATAGACTGCTGCTCCTAGGCTACTAACCTGTATACCATGTTACTGTACTGAATACTGTAGGCAGTTGTAACAACGGTATTTGTGTATCTAAACATATCTAAACATAGAAAAGTAACAATAAAAATACCATATAAAAGATTTTTTAAATGCTCACTTGTCTGGGGATCTTACCATGAATGGAGCTTGCAGGATTGGAAGTTGTTCTGAGTGTTTCAGTGAGTGAATAGCAAGTGAATATGAAGTCTACTACTGTAGACTTTACAAACACTGTAACACTTAGGCTACACTAAAATTTAAAAATATATTTTTCTTTCTTCAATAATAAATTAACCTTAGCTTATTGAAACGTTTTTAGTTTATAAATTTTTAAACTTTTTGACTCTTGTAATAACAGCTTAAAACACATTGTATAGCTGTATAAAAATACTTTTTAATATTCTTATTCTATAAGTTTTTTCTATTCATTTTTTAAATTTTTTACTTTATATTTTGCTAAAACCTAAGACACAAACACACACATTATTCTAGGCCTAAACAGGGTCAGGATCATTAATATCACCCACTGTCTTCCACCTCTACCTTTTCTCCCACTGAGAAGTCTTCAGGGGCAGTAACAGATACAGAGCTGTCATCTCCTATGGTAATAACGCCTTCTTCTGGAATCCCTCCTGAAGGACCTGCCTGAGGCTGCTTACAGTTAACTTCTTATATAAGTAGAAGGATTATACACTAAAATAATAATTTAAAAGTATGGTAAATACATAAACCAGTAACATAGTAATTTATCAAGTACTATATACTGTATATAATTGTGCTATACTTTTATACAACTGTCAACACAGTAAGTTTGTTTATACCAGTATCACCACAATCATGTAACTATTGTGTTGTGCTATGGTGTTATTACAGCTATGACATCACTAGGCAATTAGGAATTTATCAGTTCCAATATAACCTTATGGGGCCACCGTCATACATGTGGTCCACCATTGACCAAAATGGCATTATGCAGTTCATGACTGTATACAATGAAAGATGATAAGTCATCTAGAAAGGAAGAGGTGGGAGGGGAAAGGAGACTGCATAAAAAGGGCAAGAAGGATGAGAAAAAAGAGGGAAAAAATAGAACAGAAGCTGAAATGTCTTTCCCCTTTGCCTTTTCTCTTTCCACTGCTCCATTTTCTCTTGTCTTCTTCTCCATTCCCCATCGTCCATCTCCTCACTCAGCTTTCCACTATGCAACCTCAGGAGCAGGATTTCCTCACTTTCCCAAGAACTGTAAGAATTACTCATCTGTTAATAATCATTCTCTCTTAGTTTATGAACTCTGGTTTCTAAGAGAAAGAATCCTATTTCCTCAGCTTTGGTTAGACGTGCAGTTCAGAGCAATCAATCAGCCACATCCTGGTGACAAGGTGTTATGTTTCAAGAAACGTAGTCCTGAGATGCTCATACACTCTAGTATGTTACAGCTTAACCAGACACATGTGTCTATGTTGTCATTGCTCTCTAGAGCGTTCTATATCAGAACACTGAGTACAAGGCATAGGAATAACAGTTGGGAAAAGTGAGTCTAAGCCTTTCTCTTGTATCTATAAAAATTTTGACTTTTAAAATGTAGCTCAGATGTAAGTGGGAAGAAAATAGGACAAATAATGAACTCTGGATCTGTTGTGGACAGGAGGATGATTTAAAAGTGTTACATAAAAAGAAAACATAGCATCCATATTTGTGTCTAAAAGGAGATTCATTTTTATCTCAGACCTCAGTCTGACAACAGTAAGAAGTTTTTAAGAACTACCTCCATGACCAAAGAACAGGTAATAACTGACATTGAAACAGAAAGGTAAACAAAGAGAACACAAAGCCTGTGCAAACAGAACAGAAAATTATTCCCGGGGATGAGGGCTGGCAGCGGAGATCTTCATGGTATACTGTGTTCCTTGACTTTACACACGTACTGGTCCCCAGGGAACAGGACCCACCTCACCCATGTCTTTTATCAGCTTGCCAAAGCATTCCAAAATTTCTAAACAAAATTCATCAGCTGGAATGCATACATAGGTCAGCGCCGCACTACTTTGTCTACTTTGTGCCAGTAGACAGAGCTATTCATTAGCCAGGTCCCAGTCCCAAGTTGGAGAGCTGATCAGTATCCCATTCCTCCTCCCTGTGATTCCATAACTCTGTATGTCTCTCACAGTGTGACCCTCTTTGTTTCCCAGAATCAGCAAGGGGACTACATAGCTATAAGTCCTCTTTTCTTACTGTGTATTAACCAGTCTTTCTATATGAGCAGTTCTCCATGTTCCTCTTCCCAAGGTCGTCCTCCTTTTCCCACCAATAAAGCCACATGTATTCCTTTCCCCCAGAGCTTACCTATTTTCTATTTTAGCCATTAGAGTGGCTGGAAGCTTTGTATTATAGCTACAATCTCTAACAAGCTCATGGGTTAAAAACAGGGAAATTGAGCTTCCTCCTCTTATGACAGGGAGCATGAACAGAATCCTTATAAGGCCATGTGTTGCATAACAAATTGTAAGTAGTACCATAAACAAGGATGAGATGCTTACAATTAACTTTCCAAAAAAGGAATAATAGGCTGGGCGCAGTGGCTCATGCCTATAATCCCAGCACTTTTGGAGGCTGAGGCGGATCACATGAGATCAGGAGTTCAAGACCAGCCTGGCCAATGTGGCAAAACCCCATCTCTATCAAAAATACAAAAATTAGCTGGGTGTGGTGGTAGGCACCTGTAATCCCAGCTACTTGGGAAGCTGAGGCAGGAGAATTGCTTGAACCTGGGAGGCAGAGGTTGCAGTGAGCCAAGATCATACCATAGCACTCCAGCATGGGTGACAACAGTGAAACCCCATATTGAAAAAAAAAAAAGTAATAATAAATCTAATCCATAGAAAAGATATTCCAGTTCAGACCCAGAATGGTATAAACAGGAAAAACAATCAGAGCCTGAATACTGTAGAAGAGAAAAGAATATAGCTTTTCTTTAATTATACTTCCTATTGCTTTTCACCAGTTTGTTGTTGAGGAGGAACTGGACATTATTTCTACAACCATTAGTTACTAATTTATTGTTTGTAAGCTTGTAACTAATTTTATCGCAATCTCCACACAAAGTTCTTCCAATACTGAGGATTCAGTATTTTTCCATGAAGTATTTGTTAGTTCCTTCATAAAATTAAAGTAAAAAATATTATCTTCAAGGGCTATTAAAGACTTGTATCTAAGCAGGTAGTAACTAAACCACTGATAATTGCAGTCATGAATCTGGATTTTAGAGTAAACAGACTTAGTAAGTGTTCTTCCCAACTAATCATTGCCTTTCTGTCTGGGTAGACTTCATATTACATGTGGAACTTCAGGTCTTAGTTACAACTGAGATCAGTTTCTTTCTATGTGTTCACCAAAGACAAAACCAAATTTGTTTTCTGGTGGGAAAAGCTCTTGGTAAAATCGTGAGCTTTTTATATACGCTTAAATTTCTTGGTCTACTAATTTGTTAAAAGTCCTCTGTTATATGAAACATGTAGCGAGGGAAAATTGATGCAACATGGATTATACTTGAATCTTAAAGATATTATGCCAATCACAAAATACCACATAGTAACATAATTTGATTTATATAAATTGTTGTCCAGAATAAGCAACTCTGTAGTCAGAAAGCAGGTCTGTGGTTGCCTAGGGTTGGAAGACTGGGGAAATGGGGAGTGAGTACTAATCGATGAGTCTTCTTTGGGGGATGATGAAATGTTCTAAAATTAGATTCTGTGATCATTGCTGAGCTCTGTAAATACAATAAATTCTATTGAAGTACATACTTTGGTGAATTTTATAGTCTAAATTACAGCTTTTTAAAATAAAAACAGATGGCAAGGAAATGAAGGAAGCATTTAGGTACATTGAGACTGGGACTGCTGGAGACTGATGTGGGTAAATGCCTTCCAGGAGCATTAGAACCATGGGAGAGTGCATGAGTCTGCCTGGACCTCAGAAGGCAACTGACAAAGTGCTATGGTCAATCATGAGAGCAAAACCCATAGGAAAATAGCCTATTTCTGATAGGTACCAGTGGTCGTTTGGAAGGATAGATAGTGCTCACTGTCTAGTGCCAGCAGGAGATGATTTTATGCACCCTCCACACCTGTTACCACTGACGATTCCTGCCCAACCCTCTCCTTGAGCTTCTACATGCTTAAATGCCCCAGTTATTTTACTGAAGTCATTTGGCTGAAAGATGTGTTTCTTAACAAACCACACATTCTAGGTGAGCAAACACGAGGGGCTTATATATTCTATATGAGTAAGAAGATAGACTTTCAGGTATGCATGAAGCAGAAAAGTCATGTTCAAGGCAAGATCATGAGGGCAGTATACCTGTGGGACTGAGTAGCCAACAATACATCTAATTGCTGTAACAGAAAATTCCAGAATGACCATATGGTTAAACTGATGTTTCTTGGTGTAGAAGGAGCAAGAAGTATAAATCTAGAGTTTCTAGCAAAAAGATAGAAAGTGACTAGGGAAGTAGTGTGGGCTTCAATGGTTCCTAAACACTTTGACCCAATATACTGGCATCAGCTGGGGAACTTCCCAGAATTCATTACAAGACACAGTCAGTTCTGCTATAATGTGACATACACATTCCTAAATTCACCATGCTGTGCTAAATTATGCATCAGAAACTATGAGGCTTATGGGGAAACAAGGTGAAGGGCAGATAACTAAAGTAACACAAAAAAATAAAATAAGACCTTAATAAAAGCCAGTAGTGCAGCTTTTTACCTGTTATATGGTCAAGAAACACATAAATAATATAATAAATATAGCAACTGACCTTGAAGAAGACCTGAACTTTGCTTTCATCCAAAGGGTTGCAGCTTATGAATTATACTGAAGTGGTAGAAGGAGATTATCTGGAATTGCACAAAATGTTACAAGACCAGGCAGGAATGAGTGCAGCTGATAACACATTCAGTGAATGGAGGTAGCTGGTACCTGATTGAGGGCTGTGTGTGCGTGTGTGTGTGTGTGTGTGTGTGTGTGTTGTCATCTACCTACAAGGCTTAGTTGGCTAGGTATAGATTCCTACATTTTCCTTGTACTTCCCATGTACAAAAATAGTCCATGCAAACATGAAATTTACATTATGCTCCAATTATGTTCCAATTTCATTGGAACAAATTCACATTTTCAAAACAGACGTCAAAGCAGAATTAAATCTATTCTGATCAGGAGGTCAAAGAGACTATATTTTTAAAGTCCCTTAGACACCAATATCCAAGCAGCTCCCTCTAGTGAACCAAGCTGCTGAGTTCTTACCTGTAACAGGCATCAGAGCAGGCCTGAGACTATACATTGAACGGGACTAATTTGCTTTTAGAACTTTAGACATGAATCACAAAGATAGCCCTCACACCCTAACCTACAACAGTGGAGATCTGATGAATTCTTTGTTTAGGTTCCTTATCTAAAATCAGGGAAATTAAGACTTTGAGAAGTTGAAGTTTGGTAAAGAATTTAATATGGGGTGCCAGGAATAAAGTCAAATCACCAAAATACGGAGTTTGCACCTCACTCTTTACCTTAAATTCAGACAATCCCAAAGCATGCAAAGAGAAGGGCCTCTCATAGGATTTACCACAATCCGACTGTGTTTTAGAATTATTTATGCATGTGTCTTATTCCTTCACTAAACATGTGATAAACAGAAACTTTATCTTCTTTGTCTTTCTGTTCTTAATAGTACCTAGCACAAAGTTTTTTTCAGATACTCAAACAGTATGCTGAATAGAATAGCAGATGATACAACAAAGCAAAATAGATTAACTGAATAAACGTGCTAATTAATCTATTGGCTCAGGTAGGAAATTCCACTCCAAATGGCTGAGCAGCAACACATCGCAACAGAGAAAAATGAAAATTGGGCTACCATTTATTTGTGTATTAAGAGTCTCCAGAGTTAACTGAAACCACCTGGTGATTTTTCTTACCTCCCTCCACAGCATTCTGCTTTAATTCACATACACCAAGTCTTTGGCTTCGCTGCTGGAGCTTCCCATCTGAAAGTGGGACAACTCCTGCTGGCCTCATCACAGGTGTCAAGTTAGCCTTGCTATGTCCCATATGCATGTGCCACTCTATGTTTTTTCCTGCTCTTGTCTGTGGGTAGGGAGTAAACTGCTCCCTGTAAATCTATTCACACTCTTTCACACATTCCTCGAATATGTATGGCTGTCTTGGAAAACCATTCCCTGAAAGGGTTAAGATGCCTCCTTTAAACAGTCATAGAGAAGCGGATGGCACATTTGCTAACCAAAATGATGTTGCTCTCACTTGGGTCTAAATTTCCTCCCTCCACCTGGCATCCCAGACAGCTGTGTGAGCTCCATCTGCCCACCTTGAATTCATCAGGTGAATGCTCCATTTCCTTAATTGAGGTTAAGCTACCCCAAGTAATCAAAGACAGGTATGGAATGTTCCCTGTCATCACCATGCCACTGATATATATAACACCCATTCCTGCAGTAGTAAGCCCCACTTTAATACACAGAAAGCATAGCACAGTGAATGAAAATACAGATCATGATAGCAGGCAGGACACTTCTCAAGGGTTCATGGCTGACCGCAGGTGTCATTTTTCCTCCTTAAAGTAAGTGCCTTAGGAAAGCTTCCACTCACCCACAAGAACACTGACAGGTAACAGATACCTCCCAAATCCATGCCACCATCACCTATGCATATTTTATATGAGGGTCTCTCAGGGAACAGCTGGTGCTGGGCCTCCAGATCCTCCCAGTAGCCCTATATTCATTTATCAAGGGCTCTAACTGCCAAGCATTGATCTGGGCATAGGGAATACAATGGAGTACAAGATAGGTGAAATTCCGTGTCTCAT
Source organism: Pongo pygmaeus (assembly GCF_028885625.2). Taxonomy (NCBI): domain Eukaryota; kingdom Metazoa; phylum Chordata; class Mammalia; order Primates; family Hominidae; genus Pongo; species Pongo pygmaeus. Next base: position 68,859,482 of record NC_072390.2, read on the forward strand.
TATGCTTACATTTCAGTGGGAGACAATTAATAGGTACACAGATAGATATATTTGACACTTCATTATAAGAATTTTGAAGACTACAGATTAATATAGTAGTTACTGAGGACAGAATGGAGGATAGCAAGTTGTGGAGGGAAACAAAATCCTGTAGGTAGCGGGGTAGTGAATAGGTAAGAAAGGATACTACCATAGTCTGAGGAATGTGGCTCCCTAAGTAAATGCCACTTGGAATGAGATTTTGCTTCTTTGGTCACCGACTTCTTCCTTTATAATTACTGAAGCCCTAGATGGAAGGCCATACATACATAGTTGGTGATAATAAATAAAAAGTAGTCCACAGATTAGTCCAAAATGAAAAAAACATATATAGCAACATTCTCCAACCAAATTGGGGACGGGAGAACAAGAAAGAAAAAAAAGTAACAAAAGAAGACTATTGTTATGCCTACATCAAAAAGTCCAAAAGAGCACAGACAACGTAAAGTCACATCTCAAGGAACTAGAGAAACAAGAATAGACTAACCCAAACCCAGCAGAAGAAAAGAAATAACAAAAAGCAGAGCAGAACTAGATGAAACTGAAAGAAAGAAAAAAATACAAGAAATAAATGAAACAAAAAGCTGGTTCTTTGAAAAGAAACTAAATTGATAGACCATTATAGTGAGATTAACCAAGAAAAAAGAGAGGCTTCAAATGAACTCAATTAGAAGTGAAACTGGAGATATTACAACCAATACCACAGAAACACAAAAGATTATTCAAGGCTACTATTAAACACCTTTATGCACACAAGCTAAAAATCTAGAGGAAATGGATAAATTCCTAGAAATATCAAACCTTCCTAGATTAAATCAGGAAGAAATAGAAATCCTTAACAGACCAATAACAAGCACTGAGATTGAATCAGTAATTTTAAAAAAAAAAGTAGCCAACAAAAAAAAAAAGTCCAGGACCAGGTGGGGTCACAGCTGAATTCTACCGGATATTCAAAGAAGAATTAGTACCAATCCTACTGAAACTATCCCAAAAGATAAAGAAAGAATCCTCCCTATGTCATTCTATGAAGTCAGTATCACCCTAATACCAAAACCAGGAAACGAGATAACAAAAAAAGAAAATTACAGACCAATATCCCTGATGAACATAGGTGCAAAAATCCTCAACAAAATACTAGCTAACTAAATCCAACAGCATATCAGAAAGATCATGTACACCATGATCAAGTAGGTTTCATCCTAGGGGTACAGGGATGGTTTAACATACACAGGTCAATAAACGTGATACACTATATAAACAGAATTAAAAACAAAACCACATGAACATCTCAATGGATGCAGAAAAAGCATTTGATAAAATCCAGCATCCCTTTATGATAAAACCTCTCAACAAAATAGGCATAGAAGGGACTTACCTCAAAGTAATAAAAGCCATCTGTGACAAACCCACAGCCGACATCATACTGAATGGCAAAAAGTTGAAAGCATTCACCCCTGAGAACTGGAACAAGACAAAGATGCCTACTTTCATCACTTCAGCATAGTACTGGATGTCCTATCCCTAGCAATCAGATAAGAAATAAAGAACATCCAAATTGGAAAAGAGGAAGTCAAACTGTTTGCCAATGATATCATATACCTAGAAAACCCTAAAGACCCCTCCAAAAAGCTCCTAGATCTGATAAATTCAGTAAAATCTCAGGATACAAAATCAATGTACACAAATCAGAAGCACTGCTATACACCAACAGCAACCACATTGAGAATCAAATCAAGAGCTCAATCCTTTTTACAACAATTGCAGAAAAAAATATTGGAATATACTGAACCAAGGAAATGAAAGATCTTTATAAGGAAAACTGTAACACACTGCTAACAGAAATCATAAATGACACAAACAAATGGAAACACTGCCCATGCTCATGGATGGGTAGAATCAATATTGTGAAAATGAGCATACTGCCCAAAGTAACCTACAGATTCAATGCAATTCCCACCGAAATACCATCATCATTCACAGAACTAGAAAAAAAAATCCTAAAATTCACATAGAGCCAAAAAGAGCCCACATAGCCAAAGCAATACTAAGTAAAAAGAACAAACAAAGGAATCACATTACCTGGCTTCAAATTATGCTACAAGGTTAACATTATTAAAACAGCATAATACTTGTATAAAAACAGGCATGTAAGCCAATGGAACAGAATAGAGAACGGAGGAATAAAGCCAAATACTTACAGCCAACTGATCTTCAACAAAACATTAAAAAAATAACAAATTGTGGAAAGGACACCCTATTCAATAAATGGTGCTGAGAAGACTGGCAAGCCATATGTAGAAGAATGAAACTGGATCTCCATCTCTTGCCTTATATAAAGGTAAACTCAAGATGGATTTAAAGACTTAAATCTAAGACCTGAAACTATAAAAATTCTAGAAGATAGCTTTGGAAAAACTCTTCTGGACATTAGCTTAAGGAAAGAATTCATAACTAAGACACTAAAAGCAAATATAACAAAAATAAATAAATGGGACTTAACTAAAAAGCTTACAAACAGCAAAAGAAATAATCAGCGGAGTAAACAGACAACCCACAGAGTGGGAGAAAATATTCGCGAACTATGCATCCAACAAAGGATTCATATCCAGAAAGGAATTTGCTTGAGTTCTACAAGGAACTCAAATCAGCTAGAAAAACAGCAAGAAAAGGCCAGACACAGTGGCTCAAGCCTGTTATCCCTGCACTTTGGGAGGCCGAGGTGGGCGGATCACAATGTCAGGAGATCGAGATGATCCTGGCTAACACGGTGAAACCCCATCTCTCCTAAAAATACAAAAAAAAAAAAAAATTAGCCAGGCATGGTGGCAGGCGCCTGTAGTCCCAGCTACTCAGGAGGCTGAGGCAGGAGAATGGTGTGAACCCAGGGAGCGGAGCTTGCAGTGAGCTGAGATCGTGCCACTGCACTCCAGCCTGGGCGACAGAGCGAGACTCCGTCTCAGAAAAAAAAAAAAAGCAAGAAAAAAAAATTCCATGAAGAAGTGGGCAAAGGACAGGAATAGACATTTCTCAAAAAAAAATACAGATAGCCAACAAACATGAAAAAATGTTCAACGTCACCTATCAGGGAAATGCAAATTAAAACCACAATGAGATACCGCCTCACTCCTACAAGAATGGCCATAAGTAAGAAGTCAAAAAACAATAGATGTTGGTATGGATTCGGTGAAAGGAAACACTTAACACTGCTGGTGGGAATGTAAATTAGTACAATCACTATGGAAAACAGTATGGAGCTTCCTTAAAGAACTAGAAGTAGAACTACAATTCAATCCAACAGTCCCACTACTGGGTATCTATCCCGAGAAAAAGAAGTCATTATATGAAAAAATCACATGCACATGCATGTTTATAGCAGCAAAATTTGTAATTGTAAAGATACGGAACCAACCAAAGGGCCCATTAGCCAACAAGTGGATAAAGAAAATGGGGTATATAGAGAGCATGTAATATTACTCAGTCATAAAAAGGAATTAAATAATGTCTTTTGCAGCCAGTTAGATGGAGCTGGAGATCATTATTCTAAGTAACTCAGGAATGGAAAATTAAATATCATATGTTCTCACTTATAAGTGGGAGCTAACCTATGAGGATGCAGTCATAAGAAAGATAATGGACTTGAGGGGCAAGGTTGCTAGGGGGGTAAGGGATAAAGGACTACGTACTGGGTACGGTGTATACTGCTCAGGTGACAGGTACGCTAAAATCTCAGAAGCCACCATTAAAGAACTTAGGTATGTAACCAAAAACCACCTGTACCCTAAAAACTATTGAAGTATTTTTTAAAAAATAAGACTTTAAAAAAAAAAAACCTATTGTCCTATAAATGTAAACATTCTCTTGTAAATAACTTCTGGATTAAAAAGGAAATAAACTATGAACTGAAATTCAGTCTACAAATATTTACTGAACTCCCATTAAGTGCTAGTCTCCCTTCTAGATGCTGGGAATTCTCCATGAACAATGGCCAAAAAATGTCTGCCTTCATGGAACTTAATTTTAATGAAGTTTCACTTTGCTTAAAATGAACAGTAAAATCACTGCTTTTCACAACCAATGGGATGTGGCCAATACAATACTCAAAGGTAAATTTATAGACTTAAATTCATATGCTAGAAAAAATTTTAATGTTTATCAAAATGTTAAAAGTGCATATTTCTGACAATTCTATTAGGAATCTGGCAGAAATACTTGACACCTGTGCAATTATATATGTACAGATATGCACATGGCAGCATTGTTTATATTAGCAAAAAATTAAAAAATTTAAAGTAGAATGTTTAATTATGGCTAATCTTTAGGAATCAGCAGTTTCCATCCCAGATAATGTGATAGTCATGAGGTCTTTGTGTAAAAGAAGAGGAAAGGTCATCTATAATGGAGATCAACAGTGAAGAAGGGAGGGGTTCTTCTCTGGTGCCTTTTAGTCTTTTACAACATTTTACAAAACTATATAGGTAAGGAAGAGGCTAATCTATAATCAGAAAAACAAAGGTTACAGCTGCCTGTCATGTCACTGGGATCCCATAATCACCTTTAAGTCCCAAAATAATTTAAAGTTGCAACAGGTTTGATTTTGAATTACTTATTCTTACAGCTCCTACTGGCCAAAGATGGGACAATTTAAATGACAACATGAGTAGTAATTCCGATGGATTGAAACACATCAGTTATGTTTAAATCTATGAATTCATGCTACTACTAAATACCTCATTAATTGTATTTAGTGAATGTTCAGGAACCAATTCAAAATATTGATAACAGGTAATAAAAGCAGAGTGGGGAAAATTAAGCAGGTACCCCATTTTGTTATACAAAATGTACCTCAAGGTAACCATAATTGATGAGGAAAATTTTCTCATTGTAGAATCATTCTAATTAAAAAGCAAAAGATGACCAAATTAGATTTTACGTTACTTAATAAACTAGTGATCATCAATGGTTGCTAATATTACAAAAGGGGATAAAACTAAACATTATGTTCCTCCTGATAGAAGGTACCATTTATGAAGCAGTCTTGCCAAAAGAAATCAAGCTTGAATCTGATTAGCCTACTAGGTTGAACTACCAATTTTCAGGAAGTACGGAGGACAAAGGAACCTGTTACACTACACAACATAGACACAATAGACACATTGTTGGAAAACTACAAAACGAAGGACTTAGCTTCTTCAACAAAATATCAATAAAAAGAAAAAAGAGAAAAAAAAAACAGATTTTTAAAAAAGGACTTAGAAGACCTTATTTGGATCCTGATTCAAACAAACCTCGAAGAGTAAGTATTGGCTAGTTATTGAATGCTATTAAGAAATCGTGGGGTTTTTTGGAATTGTGTAATGCTGATATTGTGGTTATATTTAAGAAGAGTCCTTATCTTTTAAAGATACATCCTAAAATATTTGCATGTAAAAATAATGATATCTGGAATTTGCTTCAAAAATCCAGGGAAGGGGCATAGAGTAATGGGAAAGTTATAATATCCTCATAAGTTGATAACTGTTGAATCCCAGAGATATGTACACAAAGGGGTTTATTATACTGTTCTACTTTTGTGTATGTTTAAAATTCTTCATAATTAAGAGTTAAAAGCTGGTCAGACTGCATAAAAGTGACATCGAGCCCCAAAGAATTAGATAAACATCCTCCAGTTTCCATTGTCTATTATTCTGCTAGGGAAAAAACATAATCTTATGTTTTTAACTTGTCTCGTTCTTTTCTTAAGTGTCTGAATTTGGGAAAGTTTTGTTTTCTTTATTTCAGTGAACCAATTTGTTTTCTCATGAAGGAAAATCAATAGCAACTTGACAGGATCTTTCCAGTCCTTTTCCCAACTCATCCACGGCTTCGGCAGCAGGATGCCCATAAAGTATCCTATTTGGGGTTTTCTCTCCTGAACTGGTTCTCTTACTTCAAGACACACACTCATCATTGGCTCATGCATGGCCCACATTCTTTAGTTATTTTTATAACTCAGCACCTGCAAACTCATAACCCAAAACAACAGCCAAGACCTCGCAAATAATCTGCAAATAGTCATGCATCTCTCCTTATATCAAATTCCTGCCTCCTCTACCTGCTCAAAGTAACCATCCTCCTAAATTCCATCTCCATTATTTCCTTGCTTTGCTTTTTAGACTGTTCACTTGCATTCATTTTGCTTGTTTTCAACTTAATACAAAAGATATGCCATAATATGCTGGGCCTTATTTTTTTTCACATAGCAGCACATCACCAAGATTCATCCATATTTTTGGGTCACCGTGTAGTTTATTTGTTCTGCCTACTGAATATGTCATTGTACGATTTTTTTCCACTTATTCATCTAGTCTCTGATGGGCATTTGCATTGTTTCTAGGGTTGTACTGATCAGAACTGTTACAAACCATCTTGTATATGTCTCCAGTTGCGCAAGCATGAGTTTCTCTTGTATGTGTTGCAGGATGAAACCGCTGGGTGATAGGAGATACAAGACAGTGATGCCTCCCATTCACTTTCCATCTGAAAAACCTTTCCTGCAGAAACACAAGCCTTATGTCTATCCCATGAAGGTGACCGTCCTATGCTTTGTCTATCATGGTTTGTTGCTGCTCTTTCTACCAGCGCTAATTTTTCCAGCCCTGGGGTAATCTAACACATTTGTTTTCACATTTAGTGCTTCAGAATAATTGAAGAAAAAGTACTAGTGGAATCACTCTAAGCTTGGAGAGCTCCAGGCATCTTCAATCGGCACAACTTTTACAGACAAAGTGATAGAAATTAAACTGACTGCTAACTATCTGCATTTCTTTTCTATGCTGTAATCAAGAAAAAAAGATGCAAACTTCTTCTCAATCCACACAGAAATGAAGTCTATTCCAATCTTCATTTCAAGCACAATATTGACACAAATTTATTCTGATATATTTAATGTTGTACTTATGGTTTCCCCCTGCTTTTCTTTCGAAGGGGACAGATTCTAAAATGAGTAACTGTTGGGACACAACCAACATTTGTCAATCTTTTCAAATGAACGCTTCTCATATTTGATAATACAAGCAAAACTATTACTTGAGGAAATAAATTGCTCCCTGACTTGAAAGAGAAATTAAGGAACGTAGGGTTTTCCCCCATCTACAGAATGTCTATACCATTTGCTCACCTCAAGTTAACTCTCACCTCTAGAATCAGGCGCCAGCAGGGTGATGTGGAGAAATTTTTTCTTCGTACTTTAATCAGAGAAAGAGAACATAAGTACTTGAAGATTCATAATATTAACAGTCTAATTAGAGTTTCTTAAATGCTGTTTTAAATTAGGATAATTTTAAATTATGGGATGTAACAACTATATAAACATAAAATGCTTTAATTAGAGACTTGTTTGTGTGAGAAAGAAAAAAAATCCACTTGAAGCATCAATCTGGCACTCTGCATTAAATTCCAGCAGCCACAGATTCCCACTAGACCACTGAACCTAAGCAATAAGGCTATATCCATCATCCTGTCTCTAAAATTTAATCTTCACTTGTTTGTGGCCAGGTCTCTTCTCTTTAAAGAAAAAAAATCAAGGCAAATAACTTGAGTTGAATTATCATTCAAATTCATAGCAGCTTCTGGTGTTTCTGAATTTGCTTCATGTATCACACTAATCACAGTCCTTCTGGGCCTCCACAAATATCATGCTATGTTACTGACAAAATAAAGGTTTTGGAGTAGCTCAATCTTGAAGGGTGATAAAACAAACAAACAAAAAAACTCAAATTCTCCCTCAAGTACTTATTAACATTTAAAATCACTTTCTCCTTTTAGAATCTGATGAAAGCTATGGACTCCTTCCTTCAAAATATATAATTACAAAAAAGGTTACATACACATTCAGAAGACTTGTATACCTCCTACTGATGACCACACCAACCTGCCCTCCTTGAACGCCCACACTCAACATTATGTGTTATTATTATTATATGGAATCTGACCCATAAGGTCAGATTCCAACCCTTAAGGTATAAATACTCATTAATTGGTAAGTATGTATGAAGTATCTACTATGTGCCAAAGATTGCGCTAGACCCTGGGAGTACAATAGAGAACGGTTAGACCTGGTATCTGTCCTCATGGGCCTCATTATCTCGTAGAAGAAACAGATATTAAATTAATCATACCAACAAATGGAGAATAGGAATCGTTCAAGAAGTACAAAAAGGAGGACAGAGTGCTAAGAAAGCCAACAAATGCGCATCTGGCCTGATCAGGAAGGTTTTTGAAGACTTCTCTGAGGTTGTGACAACAGAGCTGAGGTCAGAGTTAGTAGGTAGAGAGATGGAAAGAACACTTGAGGGAATAAGGACATCAAGTTCAAAGTCTTTGAGGGAGAGGGAACATGGTATATACGAAAGAATGCCCAAGCACAGACAGTGAGAATGAGGAAGCAAGCTGAGGCTGGAGGGATAGGCAAGGAAAACTCAGGCAGGTCTTAACAGCTATGTTGTAAAATATTTTTTTTCTTTTACTTTGGAGCAATGGGAAGCCAGCAAACAATTTTAATCTGGGAGGTGTGCAACATAATCAGATTTGAATTCTGACAAGTTCATCATGCATGCAACATGAAAAATAGATTTGCAGAGGACCATAACGCATGACAGAGACCAGCTTAGAGGTCATTGCCATAGTTTAGTAAGATAAATAACTAGAAGAGGGTGGTGATAAAAGAGATGAACATGGTTGGATTCAAGTAATATTCAGTTGGGATAATCAACAGGATGCTGTAAAAATTGGGTTTTTCACCATCTGCCAATACATAGAACAATGCCTGCCACAAACTCGGTGCTCAACAAATATTTGTTGAGTGAATAATGAACCATGTGACAAATAATGGCTAAACATAAATTGTCAAAGAATTTTATATAAGTAAAATTGCTGAAAAAATGTGATGTACAAAAGCTGCAGAGGTAGAAACAGGTTAATAAAAAACAGTAATGTGTGAGAGGAGAATTTGAGTTGGTTTGACCCTGTACTGGGGGAGAGGGTGCTTAAGGGTCTGGTTTGACTTCCACAATTTCTATAAAGTGAAAACAAAGTAGTGAATTACAAGGAGCAGAAAGCCTGACAGAACAAGGAAAGCACTTTTCACTTTTGTTTAATGTTAACATTCTGTGATTGTTTAATTTCCATGGAACATGACAAAACAATGATTTTGGAGGAAGATGTGGTGGAATACAAACATAACTTGCATAACCAGGCTTGTGCATCTCTCAGCAGTCCCATAATCATACAGCTTAGAAAGTGCCTTTGTTTTAAAGTCCATAAAAGCAGGTTGCTGTGTGGAAATTTTAGAAAACTAACCACTGGTGTGGGAACAAAACTCTGAAGTTTCTTTTCTCTGCCACAGCCATGACCACTGGAGTCCAACCTCAGATTTTTAATAAATCTCTGTGGAAATTGGCCCCTTATACACTGAAATAATTCACCTTGATATCACTGCATGCACAACAGCATATGTATGATGGAAACAGGACAAGCTGTATGTTTTCCAACCTAATCATGTACTAAAATGTTCATAAGATTGTTCCATTAACAAGAATGCAAATTAATGCATACATAAGGGAGATTCAGTCTTACTTCTAGATTCTTTATGCACTGAAAAAAATCTTGATCTTTATTACCTCTGATTTGCTCTTAAATGGAAAGTTAATTCAATGACCACACTTGCTGTGTATTTTGAAACCATTTTTTTAAAGAAAGTGGATGCATTACACGGAGGCTTCATTCTCCCAATAGTGCTTTCCATCCAAAGCTGCTGTTAATGAGGATTATCGGTTTAAAGACAGGCTCATCAATAAGGCTAAGGGTACTCAAAAGTCTCTGAATTTTTCAGAAGTGAAAACAAAAATAGTGGAATCAGTAAAACAGCATTCAATGAACCTTTTAACTTGTTGCAGGAAGTCAGGGACCCTGAACAGAGGGACCGGCTGAAGCCATGACAGAAAAACATAAATTGTGAAGATTTCATGGACATTTATTAGTTCCCCAAATTAATACTTTTATAATTTCTTACACCTGTCTTTACTGCAATCTCTGAACATAAATTGTGAAGATTTCATGGACACTTATCACTTCCCCAATCAATACCCTTGTGATTTCCTATGCCTGTCTTTACTTTAATCTCTCAATCCCATCATCTTCGTAAGCTGAGGAGGATGTATGTCACCTCAAGACCCTGTGATGATTGTGTTAACTGCACAAATTATTTGTAGAGCATGTATGTTTGAACAATATGAAATCTGGGCACCTTGAAAAAAGAACAGGATAACAGCAATGTTCAAGGAACAAGAGAGATAACCTTAAACTCTGACTGCCAGTGAGCTGGGTGGAAAAGAGCCATATTTCTCTTCTTTCAAAAGCAAATGGGAGAAATATCACTGAATTCTTTTTCTCAGCAAGGAACATCCCTGAGAAAGAGAATGCGGCCTTGAGGGTAGGCCTCTGAAATGGCCGCTTTGGGGGCGGCTGTCTTTTATGGTCGCAGCTGTAGGGATGAAATAAGCCCCAGCCTCCTGTAGCGCTCTCGTGCTTATTAGGATGAGGAAATTCCAGCCTAATAAATTTTGGTCAGACTGGTTGTCCACTCTCAAACCCTGTCTCCTGATAAGAAGTTATCAATGACAATGCATGCCCAAAACTTCATTAGCGATTTTAATTTCGCCCCAGTCCTGTGGTCCTGTGATCTCGCCCTGCCTCCATTTACCTTGTGATATCTTATTACCTTGTGAAACATGTGATCCCTGTGACCCATACCCTATTCGTACACTCCCTCCCCTTTTGAAAATCACTAATAAAAACTTGCTGGTTTTGCGGCTTACGGGGCATCACGGAACCTGCCAACATGTGATGTCTCCCCTGGACACCTAGCTTTAAAATTTCTCTCTTTTGTACTCTGTCCCTTTATTTCTCAGACCGGCTGACACTTAGGGAAAATAGAAAAGAACCTACATGAAATATCAGGGGTGAATTTCACCCGATATCAACTGAGAGGTGATCTCTCTTATAGTAGCGTTTCCCCCATCATCATCTAGGCTGGAGTTCCCTAACATTTATGTTAATAGGAGCTATTTTTAATTTTCCCTACGGTCTTAAGATTTGTAAGGTAGAGGACTTCGTGATTTATGTCTGGAGAAAAAACACAGAAAATGAAATCTGAGTAAAGATAAATGTAAGGCTTTAGTATTTGAACACATCAGGGCAAGGAAAGATACCATCAATTTTTCTGTCATCCTCTCTCGTCACTGATGGCTTGACTAATACAATTGGCTTGAAATTATGCCAAATAAAATTTTAACGCCCACTGACCTGCTATTTCGAGATTCCATAAGCTAAGTTTCTTTGTTAACTGTTTATGTAGTAGCTTGACCTTTAGGCAGGTTGGGAACACCCAGCCCAAAAAACCTGTGTAATGAGAATTAGTAGCAATGGAGATAGAGTGTAAACTCTTAGCAACCAGATAGTACTCATTGCAAGCCACTTCTCCAATCTTCACAAATGATTTTGATCCTCAAAGGTGGTCCAATCCCACCTATTTTACTACATTCCTTACTGTATTCACCACAGAGATGTCTGGCTCCAAATATATGAATGCTGCCTCAAAGATGGGTTCTAATAAATGGCTCTATTTAGACAAGGTGAAGATTAAGATTACTTTGGCATTCTTATATACTCAACTCTTAATTATCCACATTAATAAAGGAATCAAGGGGATAAGAGTTCAAAATTAAGGATAATACAAAAGTAATTTATATTTGGCTTTAGTATTCATTATGTGATTCTGAGGGTGAGCAAATTAACTTTCTAATTATAATTTGGCTTTTCAGAATGAGTTTTTATTCTTCTCAATTGGCTTATGCTGAAAGCCAGCTAGTGGTGTGCTAGAAGTCAAATTAAATTTGACCTGGAATTTATAAGTTTCTGCAAATGGCTCACCTATAAATTATCAAAGTTGATTTTTTCTGCTTCACAGAGGAGGTCCAGACCACACCAATAGCCTGTGGAGAGCCAAGGTTTAAGGTAAATTGCATAGATTCAGAATCAGATACAGTATCTGATATCACAGACTTCAAGACAAGAGTATTACTTGAGAAAGTCATTTCAACAGGAAGGCATAACAATTCAAAACTTACGTCTAATAGCATAGCCCCAAAATATGTAAAGTAAAAAAGGTCCCAAACTAAAAGAATAAATGGACCATCTCGTTCACAAGGGTTTCTGTTAATTCTCTATCCATGGCAGGTTGGCACTTTCCTCTAGGGTGGGATGCCCTCACCTCACATCTTCTGCTCAATGTTCTCCATCCTCTGGTCTCCTAAGGCACTGTCTCCCAAGGCACTGTCTCCCTCTTCAGTTGTACTATTTTCTTTTCCTGGATATTTTGGGCCTGAAGCTTTAGATATCAGGACTCTAATTAGCAGAAACCCTTATGAGCAAGATGACAGTTTTCATCAAAGGGAAAGAGTTCTCCAAAAGGTAAATTAAGAAAGAGGGTAAAGGTATGTATTTAGTGGCTTCCTCCTAGAAGGAAAAAAAAGAACTGGAAAGATTTGTTAAAATCCAAATTAGAGTCATCCCTCCACAGATGCCAACACTACTTAAAAATGGAGCCATCTTCACTCACAGTCGAGACATTAAAACACAGGAAAGCATGACACTTGCTGGTCTAATCTTAGAGAAGTAACTGAGGCATGGGTACACACTGCATGCATGAAAGGGAAGTCGGGTCAAGGAGAAGCTCTAGGCCCAGTAGAGCTCAGAAATGAACATTTCTATCACTATAGGACTTCCTCCTACCTTGGGCGAAGAGCAGTGATGAGTTCACATCCTGCAGCCAACAGCCACCTCTGAGGAACAGGTGTCTGATCATGGACAGGAGAGTCAGAAAAAGAGACAGACTACCCAAGAAAATCATGAAATTCAAGGATGGCCAGCTTTGTCTGAGGCATCCCCATTCCATTCCCTCAGGGTTCCTGTCATCCCAGCCAAGTGCTGCCAAGTATGCTGGTGCTTCTGGCCTCCCTCACACCCTGTGTCCCTGTATGAACTGACACACAAAATAAAAATAAGCACCATCCAGACATTAGTTATCAATGCAATAAAGAATCAAGAATATCTAAACAGCCGTAGCTTAGGGACCACAACTAGTTGAAATAGTGCACTAGAGCATTTATTTTAATGCTGATGTTTGCATAGTACCACACTGTGTAACTTAGAGTGTAAATGTCTTGGGAATGGTAGGGCAATGGGCACTATTGATGGAAATATCTTAGTATGAGATGGTGTGCTAAACCATAGTTATCTTACAAATGATGTTTTCTCTACCTCCATTTGCATTCATGGAAAAAAATTGAGTAACTGACATTATCATTTTTACCAGCTACCATCATTTGTTGAATTGAGCACAAAAAGTCAATTAGTCTATTATAGGTTCTCAACCTTTCAGAATCTATAGAAGACAATATTCTTAGGGTCTAAACCTTGTTAGTTTGGACAATGAATATGAAAAAAAACACTTTGAGATTTTTCTTTATTTTAATCTTCAATGAGCAAATAATTGCTATCTAAAAGTGTGTCTATTCCTAACCAATTTTGTACAAGGAACTGTTGTGAGGATAGAATGAGGAGATAATGTGAAACAGCTGGGGACTCTAACACTCAACTTGAAGGACAAAGGATGTTATTACTTATTCAGCTGTGCTATTGGGATTTTATTAGCCCTTCTACTCAACACACACAGGAACACATACATATGTACACATATGGATACACACAAACAGTGTGTAGAAGAAGTACACAAAGTAGAAAATACACAGAAATGACTGAGTGGAATAAAAATTAGGAGATGCCATCAAGAACCCTATAAGTGGACATTGTAGAAAAGTTATTGTTCAACTCACTCAAGTCGATCTGAAACACAAAAATTGTTTGACTACATGGAGCAGCCATACTTGATGCAGGCAAAGATATAGTCTAAGAGATATTTTAAAAGAATAATTGGGAGGGTAACAGTTGGCAAAGCAGAAAGAGGCTAAAATGATGGTTCAGGGTTGACTTAAACTGGGCACCTACGAGGCCCAGAACAGTGATGAAATCATAACAGGTTCTCAATAAATGTTGTGTATTTGTATTGCAATCAAAATTTTGTCAGATTCAATTTGCTCTCCCCAAGCAGCCAATGTTCTAGCAGAGCTAGAGTTTTATCACTCTTAGTAATGCAAAGTTACATTGTTGCCTAAGATGTAATGTTAAAATACATTTCACTTCGATTATTTATAAAATATATAGGTTTTAGGAAGGCTGTAAGATATATTTGATATATATTTGGGACTCTAAAGATTTTCCTAAGCTTCTATAATCTTTAGTCCAAATGTATCTGATCTCAGTCTTCACCCAGTAAATTACATTTGTAGTAATAGTTTAAAAAGAAAAGAAATTGTAAGGTACTATTTATAGCTTCAAAGATAATTATACCACTTAACATTTTTATGATGCTTTATAATTTATAAAGGGTTTTCACTAACCTATTATAATTTCTCACCTTTTCTTATGTTTCTGTTTCCTGGTTTTGAAATGCCTACAACACAATACACCAAGACAGGCCTAATTATACCCAAACTGCATATAAAAAACTGCAGCTGATTAAATGAGGCAATTATTATCAAAATTTTATGACAAAAATCACTAACGTCAGAGGTAGATGAATCCTCAGAGTTTGAGAATATAATCCCAAGCAATCTAGCAAGATAAAAAATTACTCTTTAAGTATCCTGCTTTATTTTTCCAACTTCTGGATCTGGGTAGGATGTAGTAGGTAGAAATAAGCTCACACAACAATTATGGAATAAAATAAATCAAAGTAAGTAATCAACACCACCGTAAAAGTCATATTGTTAATGGCATTGAATACCTATTGAAGCAAAGATGACTGAGTTAATTTAATACAACAGAGGATAAAGTCTTAGGTGAGCTGATATGAATGCTTCTTTTCTACCTCGGAGGAATCTGCTGAGTATTGATTTAAAATTGAACTTGCTATAGGAGAAAATGTCTTTTGGGCAAAGAGAAACAAGTGGAGTTTTTGATAACTCCACAGGGGCTAGAATGTGAATTAGAATCTAGAGGATCACCAAGATCATATCCCAGTTTTCTGAATGAGAAATTTACTGAGTCCAGGAGTAGGATGAGAGGCTAGACAGCTAAGAAGAAAAGGCAACATAAATTCACCCACAATTTCTGGTGCTTAAGAAACAAAGTCTGGCTTTGGAGAGGAACCTACAACTAACATTCAACAAGTTGCATCTTCGAGACATTTGGAACCAAAAGAAAATGAAGTATAAGCTCAAGACAGCCTTAACACAGACCTAATTAAACTTATTTACCCATTACTCTCTGGAGAAAAATAAAATCAACTTCAACATTTATTATTTTATACACAAATCCTGTGCATAGTAAATACATATATATATTAGACATGTGAAAAGATAAGAAATGTGACAAATAGTCAAGAGAAAAAACACACTATAAGCAGATCCACAGGTGATACACAGAGTTAAGACTTTAATATGAATGTTAAAACAAGAGATAAAAATGAAGGAAAAGACAATTTCAATAATTGGAATCAATAAAAAATACAAATAAACATTCCAGGACTGAGAAATACAATAAATAAAATTAAAAATTTATTAGACACATTAGCAGGTTTGGCAAAGCAGAAAACAAACTCAAAGATAGGTCAATGAAAATATATATAATTGAAACACAGACCAAAAATATACAATAGAACAGAGACTAAGAAACAGGTAAGACATAGTCAAATGGTCAGACATTCATGTAATTGAAGTCCCAGGAAAGAAAAAAAGAAAATGAAGCTGAAATAATATTTGTAGAGATGATGGCTAAAAATTTCCCAAAACTGATAAAAATAAATATCAAATTAACATATTTCAGATGTGTTGGTAACCCCAAGTAGTATAAATATAAAGGAATCACATCTAGGCACATCCTCATATAATTGCAGACAATAAGAAAACTAGATGCAAAACACTCAGATATAAAAATAATTTTGCAACTTTTTTAAACAAAATCAAGGAAACAAGACAATAAAATGATACCTTTAAGGTTCTAGGGGGAAAAAAATCTACCACCTTAGAATTCTAACTCTAGTGAAAATATTCCTCAAATGTAAATCTATTTTCAGACAGACCCTCACCCCCACCCCACAAAAAAAGTAAAGAAGTCATATTCAGAAGACTAAAACTATAATATACCAACAAATTCCCCAGAGGTAAAATGAACCCAGATAAAAGCTTTATTAAGAACACTAGACAAGAAATATTTGGGTAAATATAAAATATTGCTCTTTAAATCAGCAATATTTAGAGTGTCTTGTGGAGTTTTAACATAGGTAGAAGTAAAATACATGACAATAATATGCAAAGAATAGAAAGGGGTAACCATATTTAAACTGCTCAAGGTTCTTACATTTTGGAGAGGAAATGGTAAAAATACTAATAAGGTAGACTCTAATTAATCAAACATACTTTAATCTCTAAAGGAGTTGTCTGCGAATCACAGCCTGTGAACAAATCTGGCTAGCAACTTACTTTTATAAAGTTTTATTGGCACACAACCACAGCTATTTGTTTACTTGTTATCTATGTTAGCTTTCACATTACAACTGCAGGGTTGAGTAGTTTCCCAGAGATCACACAGCTCCCAACAACAAAATATTTTCAGAAAAAGTTTGCAGACCCCTATTCTAAAGGAAAAAACAAAGTCCATGACTCAAAAAGTTAACAGAGAAGGTAAAATGGAATTAGAAGACATGATTAGGACAAGAAAAGGCAGGAAAGAAACAATACATAAAGAGAGGATTAAAGCGAAAACAACTGGTAAAATAGTAGACATATGCGTAACCAACAATAGTAGGCTAACTACTTCAATGAAAAGAAACCAGCCTGGTGGCACGTGCCTGTAGTCCCAGCTACCCGGGAGGCTGAGGTGGGAGGATCAACTGAGCCCAGGAAGTCCAGGCTGCAGTAAGCTGTGATCACACCACTGCACTCCAGCCTGGGCAACAAAAGCAGACTCTGTTTAAAAAAAAAAAAAAAGGCAATGAATTTCAGGCTAGATTGAAAAATATGTAACTGAGCAAAAGACACACATTTTAATTTTAAGAAAGGACTGAGAAAGATTTACCAGGCAGACAAAAAACAACAGATAGCTAGTATAGTGACATTAGTAACAGACACAATAGACTTCAAGGCTAAAATATTACTATGTAGATAAAGAGTAATTTCATCAGGAAAACATAAACATCCTAAATGTATAATAAAATAGCCACAAAATATATAAAGCAAAAATGTATCTAAAGGTCTTAAAGAAACTCTAAACTTCTAAAGAACTTAAAGGAGAAATAGACAAAGCACTGATCATAGTTGGAGAATTTAACACACCTTGCTCAGTAACTGAAAGAACACACAGACCAAAAAAACAGCAAGGATACTGAAGATTTAAACAACCTATGTAAACCAAATTGACCTAGTTGAAAACTATGAAAGACTGTATCAAACAGCTTAGAGTTCTTACAGAACATTTATCAAAATAATCCATATGCTAATCCATAGAGCAAGTCTTAACAAATTTCAAAGGACTGAAATAATACTAAGGTCTGTTCTCTATCGTGGACTGCAACTAGGAAAAACATACAGAAAGCTAACTAGAAATAAAACACACTTCCAAAAAATCCATACCTCGAATAAGAAATCATAATGGAAGTTTAAAAATATGTTGAATGGAACCTAATAAAGATATGACATGTCAAAGTGGGATGTAATTAAAGTTCTGGTTATGGGAAAATTTACAGCTTTAAATGCACATAAAAATTGAAAATCAAAATCTGAGTTTTCATTTTAAAACGCTAGAAAATAGCAAATTAAACCCAAAGAAGAAAGATGAAACAAAAATAGAAGAAAATATAGAAAACAGATATTATCTTTAACAAATGTAGAAACTCAGGCAGAGAGAAGTAAATTGCCCAGATTGCATTATTAGCAACGGGCAGCACTATGACTTGAATCCTGGTAGTCTGATACCAGAATTTATACTTTTAGTGGTTATCTGAACAGACTCACAGAAAGACCCAACCAGGTTTTGAGCAGCACAGCTAAGCAATATTCTACTGTAAACTATTGAAGCCACCACCAATGCTCTCTACAGCTTAGTGTGAGATTCTGCCTCTACTGCTCTGGCCCTGACTATTGATGACTCACCAGGTGCCAACCTGGTCTATAACTGCTCCTGATCTGAGCCCACTATACAACTGCCACTTAGACCCATATTTTAAGCAGCCTCACTGTAACTCCTGGCTGTAATCAAAGCTTTAGTTGCAGCCCTGCCCCTAAACGTGTCCTGCCCTGGAAACTCACTCTGGCCACACTCATACCTCAGAAGCTCAGCCAGTGCTATTCTCCATCTCCCATTGCCTGGACCCACTAGAATCACAAAAATGTCAACTAGGGAAATAGACCTATCTGTCTCCCACTTTGGCCACAGAATCTACAGAGTGAAACAACATAGAGAATACTATACAGAGCTTTTTACTGAGCTGTTACAAAGAAATTCCAAATAAATTTGAGCAGAAATTTCCTTAAAAGTTGTTCAATGGCATTTTTCCATAAAATATACATAAAGGTGGCAACTTATTGCCAATTACCCAAAAAATTAACTAAAGAGTTGGCTTCAGGGTTTTTAGTTTTTGTTTTGCACTGCACAGTTGTTTGGGAGACAGTAGATATTAACTAAAAATATTTTGGTATCAGAGTATGTAGTAAAGAATGACCTTGACCAAAGAAGAGATAGGGCCTTTGTCCTGGACTTCTGGGAGGTAATTTCTGAGCCCTTGGAATGTTATGCCTCATCGGAGTGTCTTTGTTTGCCTGGGAACACTGAGTCATCCTAGATAATCCAACTGTATGACTTAGGATGAGGGCTGGCTACACCCATGAGGTCTTAGAGTGGGGCCTGGTCACACCAGAAAGACCAACAATGTAACAGGGTGGTGGCTTTCTATATATTGTATCAGGTGACCTGGAAGCTGAAGTCAACTACATGGACAATCAATCATGCCTATGCAATGGAGTCCCAATAAAAAGTCTGAACACTGAGGTTCAGTGAGCTTCCCTAGTTGGCAATACCGCATATGTATTATCCCACATAGATGCTGGGAGGTGATGTACCATCGGTAGAAGGTAACAGGAACTCATTTGGTACTCTCACAGATTCTGCTCTATGTATCTCTTCACTGGGCTGAGTTTAATCTGTATCCTTTTTTCTGTGGGAAACCATAACCGTGACTATAACAGCTTTCTGTGAGTTTTTCTAGTGAATTATCAAATTGGAGAATGATTGCTGAGAACCCCTCAAACTTGCATTTGGTGTCTAAAGTAAGGGCAGTCCAGGGGGCTGCAACCTGTAAGCTTTGTAGTTGGCCCAAACTTCTCATACAGGGCACAGTCTGAGTTTGCTAGTGTTCTACCAGCCATTTGTAATAAAAAGTCAGGCAAGGTTAGAGACTGTTCATATCACTGTTTTATTAATATGCATCTGCCCTTCTATCCTTTGTCACAGACATGCTTTACAACATCATTAAAATTATATATTCCATGTCAACTGGGCCCGTCATTTATACAAACACAAAAGCAAAGAAAAAAGTTTGAAAACTGAGTCCTTCTACAGCTCCCAAGGTCCCTATTGTCTGATCATGCCATCTTTACCCAACTTCTTTGCCTCCTAGACCTTGATTTAAAGCAGCCTCCTTCCTGCCTAACCACATTCTTTGTTCAGGCCTCTATAACTTAATGCATGCAACTCCCTTCCCCATCAACTCCTTCCATCCCCTCCCCTTCCTGTTTAATGTCACCATGTTTCAGAGAAATAAATCAAGTCATTGCCTGTCCATTATGTAGCCATCATTTATGGCAATGACCTCACAAGGTCGATAAGGCTTTCAGTGAAGTAATATTTATAAAGGAGAACATTACTTGACACACAGTAGGCACAACGTTAGCCTTAGCTACTGTTAATATTACTATTACTCCTATGGCTATTGCATGACAGTCATTTTTGACCCCTTTTTTTAATTTATTATTATCACACTTTAAGTTTTAGGGTACATGTGCACAATGTGCAGGTTTGTTACATATGTATACATATGCCATGTTGGTGTGCTGCACCCATTAACTCGTCATTTAACATTAGGTATGACAATTAAGCTTTCAATTGCATCTATAATTGTTTTCCTCTATTCTGTACCCATTACCTTCTGGATTATTGTGCCTTAAGGGCAGAATCCATGTCTGTTATTTCCCTTTGCTGATAGAGATCTCAGGTACAAAGTACGTGCTGAATCTTTTTGACCTACTGATAGATTCTGAGAATATTGGAATGATAGCACATAATCTACCCATGTTAATGAGGGACATAATATTTGAACCCCTACAATATGTCAGTGTGTATCATTTATTCTCCAGGGTCCTGGGTTTTAGAGTTTTATAAAGATTTCAGATTTACAGCCATGACAATTGTTACTGGAAAATATGAAAGAAACAATAGACATTGAGCTCTCTGCTTCATATTCAATTTGCTCATAAAAGATATATTAGTATGCATCAATACCAACTTCTCCTATACTTGTAATCACAGGAAAGACAGTACTTCCCAGTATTTGAAAACTGTTTTGTGACCCCTTGCTTTCTTCTGTTTCTCTTGAGGATTGGTGACATTGCAAATAGTGGAGTCTCTTTCAGTCTAGGTCCTAGAACAAAGCCCAAGTCAACTTGCACTAGACATGAGAGAGAAATAACTGTGATATTGAGTGACTAAGATTTATGGATTAATTTGTCATGGCACAGTACCTAGTCTCTTCTGGTTAGTACTCTAAGCAAATAGGAAGAAAAAAGCAGTTCAAAATACTTGTATCATTTTATTGACACTGCCTTCTTGTACCACAATTATTTTTTTAAAAACCACTTCAGTTATGATTGACAAAAAGCTGTACATGTTTAATGTATACAACATTAGCTTGCAAATGCACTCATAAAGTCATCACCATAATCAATGCCATAAACATATGCATCACCTCCAAAAGTTTCTTCTTACCCTCCTGACTTTGTGATAAGAGCACTTAACATAAAAATTTGGTAAGAGAATACATATTAAGTGTACAAGTATTGTCAATTATAGTCACTATGCAGTACAGAAATTTCTTTTTGGTTTTCTTTTTTCATTTTGCAGTGGATTTAATTATTTCTAATCAAATAATGGATTTGATCATTGCAATGGATTTGATTTTTTTATATTTTATTATACTTTAATTTCTAGGGTACATGTGCACAACATGCAGATTTGTTACATAGGTATACATGTGCCATGTTGGTGTGCTGCACCCAACAACTCGTCATTTACATTAAGCATATCTCCTAATGCTATCCCTCCCCCCTCCCCCCACCCCACAACAGGCCCCGGTGTGTGATGTTCCCCTTCGTGTGTCCAAGTGTTCTCATTGTTCAATTCCCACCTATGAGTGAGAACATCTGGTGTTTGGTTTTTTGTCCTTGCGATAGTTTGCTGAGAATGATGGTTTCCAGCTTCATCCATGTCCCTACAAAGGACATGAACTCATCCTTTTTTATGGCTGCATAGTATTCCATGGTGTATATGTGCCACATTTTCTTAATCCAGTCTATCATTGTTGGATATTTGGGTTGGTTCCAAGTCTTTGCTACTGTGAGTAGTGCTGCAATAAACATATGTGTGCATGTGTCTTTATGGCAGCGTGATTTATAATCCTTTGGGTATATACCTAGTAATAGGATGGCTGGGTCAAATGGTATTTCTAGTTCTAGATCCCTAAGAAATCGCCACACTGTCTTCCACAATGGTTGAACTAGCTTACAGTCCCACCAACAGTGTAAAAGTGTTCCTATTTCTCCACATCCTCTCCAGCACCTGTTGTTTCCTGACATTTTAATGGTCACCATTCTAACTGGCGTGAGATGATATCTCATTGTGGTTCTTATTGCATTTCTCTGACGGCCAGTGATGATGAGCATTTTTTCATGTGTCTGTTGACTGCATAAATGTCATCTTTTGAGAAGTGTCTGTTCATATCCTTTGCCCACTTGTTGATGGGGTTGTTTTTTTCTTGTAAATTTGTTTGAGTTCTTTATAGATTCTGGATATTAGCCCTTTGTCAGATGAGTAGATTGCAAAAATTTTCTCCCATTCTGTAGGTTGCCTGTTCACTCTGATGGTAGTTTCTCTTGCTGTGCAGAAGCTCTTTAGTTTAACTAGATCCCATTTGTCAATTTTGGATTTTGTTGCCATTGCTTTTGGTGTTTCAGACATGAAGTCCTTGCCCATGCCTATGTCCTGAATGGTATTGCCTAGGTTTTCTTCTAGGGTTTTTATGGTTTTAGGTCTAACATTTAAGTCTTTAGCCCATCTTGAATTGATTTTTGTATAAGGTGTAAGGAAGGGATCCAGTTTCAGCTTTCTACATATGGCTAGCCAGTTTTCCCAGCACCATTTGTTAAATAGGAAATCCTCTCACCATTTCTTGTTTTTGTCAGGTTTGTCAAAGATCAGATAGTTGTAGATGTGTGGTATTGCTTCTGAGGGCTCTGTTCTGTTCCATTGGTCTATATCTCTGTTTTGGTACCAGAACCATGCTGTTTTGGTTACTGTAGCCTTGTAGGATAGTCTGAAGTCAGGTAGCAAGATGCCTCCAGCTTTGTTCTTTTGACTTAGGATTGACTTGGCCATGCGGGCTCTTTTTTGGTTCCATATGAACTTTAAAGTAGTTTTTTCCAATTCTGTGAAGAAAGTCATTGGTAGCTTGATGGGGATGGTATTGAATCTATAAATTACGTTGGGCAGTATGGCCATTTTCACGATATTGATTCTTCCTATCCATGAGCATGCGATGTTCTTCCATTTGTTTGTATCCTCTTTTATTTCCTTGAGCAGTGGTTTGTAGTTCTCCTTGAAGAGGTCCTTCACATCCCTTGTAAGTTGGATTCCTAGGTATTTTATTCTCTTTGAAGCAATTGTGAATGGGAGTTCACTCAGGATTTGGCTCTCTGTCTGTTACTGGTATATAACAATGCTTGTGATTTTTGCACATTGATTTTGTATCCTGAGACTTTGTTGAAGTTGCTTATCAGCTTAAGGAGATTTGGGGCTGAGATGATGGGGTTTTCTAGATATACAATCATGTCATCTGCAAACAGGAACAATTTGACTTCTTCTTTTCCTAATTGAATACCCTTTATTTCTTTCTCCTGCCTGATTGCCCTGGCCAGAACTTCCAACACTGTGTTGAACAGGAGTGGTGAGAGAGGGCATCTTTGTCTTGTGCCAGTTTTCAAAGGGAATGCTTCCAGTTTTTGCCCATTCAGTATGATATTGTCTGTGGGTTTGTCATAAACAGCTCTTATTTTGAGATACGTCCCATCAATACCTAATTTATTGAGAGTTTTTGGCATGAAGCACTGTTGAATTTTGTCAAAGGCCTTTTCTGCATCTATTGAGATAATCATGTGGTTTTGTCTTTGGTTCTGTTTATATGCTGGATTACATTTATTGATTTGCATATGTTGAACCAGGCTTGCATCCCAGGGATGAAGCCCACTTGATCATGGTGGATAAGCTTTTTGATGTGCTGCTGGATTCAGTTTGGCAGTATTTTATTGAGGATTTTCGCATCGATGTTCATCAGGGATATTGGTCTAAAATTCTTTTTTTTGTTGTTGTGTCTCTGCCCAGCTTTGGTATCAGGATGATGCTGGCCTCATAAAATGAGTTAGGGAGGATTCCTTCTTTTTCTATTGATTGGAAGGTTTCAGAAGGAATGGTACCAGCTCCTCCTTGTACCTCTTGTAGAATTCAGCTGTGAATCCATCTGGTCCTGGACTTTTGGTTGGTAAGCTATTAATTATTGCCTCAATTTCAGAGCCTGTTATTGGTCTATTCAGAGATTCAACTTCTTCCTGGTTTAGTCTTGGGAGGGTGTATGTGTAGAGGAATTTATCCATTTCTTCTAGATTTTCTAGTTTATTTGCATAGAGGTGTTTGTAGTATTCTCTGATGGTAGTTTTTATTTCTGTGGGATCGGTGGTGATATCCCCTTTATCATTTTTTATTGCGTCTATTTGATTCTTCTCTTTTCTTCTTTATTAGTCTTGCTAGCAGTCTAGCTAGTAAGAAAAGATCAACAAAATTGATCTTTTCAAAAAACCAGCTCCTGGATTCATTGATTTTTTTGAAGGGTTTTTTGTGTCTCTATCTCCTTCAATTCTGCTCTGATCTTAGTTATTTCTTGCCTTCTGCTAGCTTTTGAATGTGTTTGCTCTTCCTTCTCTAGTTCTTTTAATTGTGATGTTAGGGTGTGAATTTTAGATCTTTCCTGCTTTCTTTTGTGGGCATTTAGTGCTATAAATTTCCCCTACACACTGCTTTAGATGTGTCCCAGAGATTCTGGTATGTTGTGTCTTTGTTCTCGTTGATTTCAAAGAACATCTTTATTTCTGCCTTCATTTCATTATGTACCCAGTAGTCATTCAGGAGCAGGTTGTTCAGTTTCCATGTAGTTGAGTGGTTTTGAGTGAGTTTTTTAATTCTGAGTTCTAGTTTGATTGCACTGTGGTCTGATAGACAGTTTGTTATAATTTCTATTCTTTTGCATTCGCTGAGGAGTGCTTTATTTCCAACTATGTGGTCAATTTTGGAATAGGTGCATTGTGGTGCTAAGAAGAATGTATATTCTGTTGATTTGGGGTGGAGAGTTCTGTAGATGTCTATTAGGTCCGCTTGGTGAAGAGCTGAGTTCAAGTCCTGGATATCCTTGTTAACTTTCTGTCTCGTTGATCTGTCTAATGTTGACAGTGGAGTTGACAGTGGGGTGTTAAAGTCTCCCATTATTATTGTGTGGGAGTCTAAGTCTCTTTGTAGGTCTCTAAGGGCTTGCTTTATGAATCTGGGTACTCCTGTATTGGGTGCATATATATTTAGGATGGTTAGCTCTTCTTGTTGAATTGATCCCTTTGCCATTATGTAATGGCCTTCTTTGTCTCTTTTGATCGTTGTTGGTTTAAAGTCTGTTTTATCAGAGACTAGGATTGCAACCCCTGCCTTTTGTTTTCCATTTCCTTGGTAGATCTTCCTCCATCCTTTTATTTTGAGCCTATGTGTGTCTCTGCAAGTGAGATGGGTTTCCTGAATACAGCACACTGATGGGTCTTGACCCTTTATCCAATTTGCCAGTCTGTGTCTTTTAATTGGAGCATTTAGCCCATTTACATTTAAGGTTAATATTGTTATGTGTGAATTTGATCCTGTCATTATGATGTTAGCTGGTTATTTTGCCCATTAGTTGATGCAGTTTCTTCCTAGCATCAGTGGTCTTTACAATTTGGCGTGTTTTTGCAGTGGCTGGTACCAGTTGTTCCTTTCCATGTTTAGTGCTTTCTTCAGGAGCTCTTTTAGGGCAGGCCTGGTGTGACAAAATCTCTCAGCATTTGCTTGTCTGTAAAGGATTTTATTTCTCCTTCACTTATGAAGCTTAGTTTTGCCAGATATGAAATTCTGGGTTGAAAATTCTTTTCTTTAGGAATGTTGAATATTGGTCCCCACTCTCTTCTGGCTTGTAGAGTTTCTGCCATTCTCTCTGGTTGCCCTTAACATTTTTTCTTTCATTTCAACTTTGGTGAATCTGACAATTATGTATCTTAGAGTTGCTCTTCTCGAGGAGTATCTTTGTGGTGTTCTCTGTATTTCCTGAATTTGAATGTTGGCCTGCCTAGCTAGGTTGGGGAAGCTCTCCTGGATAATATCCTGCAGAGTGTTTTCCAACTTGGTTCCATTCTCCCTGTCACTTTCAGGTACACCAATCAGATGTAGATTTGGTCTTTTCACATAGTCCCATATTTCTTGGAGGCTTTGTTCATTTCTTTTTATTCTTTTTTCTCTGAACTTCGCTTCATTTCATTCATTTGATCCTCAATCACTGATATCCTTTCTTCCAGTTGATTGAATCGGCTACTGAAGCATGTGCATTCATCATGTAGTTCTCGTGCCATGGTTTTCAGCTCCATCAGGTCCTTTAAGGACTTCTCTGCATTGGTTATTCTAGTTAGCCATTTGTCTAATCTTTTTTCAAGGTTTTTAGCTTCTTTGCCATGGGTTTAAACTTCCTCCTTTAGCTCAGAGAAGTTTGATCGTCTGAAGCCTTCTCTCAACTCCTCAAAATCATTCTCCGTCCAGCTTTGTTCCATTGCTGGTGAGGAGCTGCATTCCTTTGGAGGAGGAGAGGCACTCTGATTTTTAGAATTCAGTTTTTCTGTTGCTTTTCCCCATCTTTGTGGTTTTATCTACTTTTGGTCTTTGATGATGGTGATGTACAGATGGGGTTTTGGTGTGGATGTCCTGTTTGTTAGTTTTCCTTCTAACAGTCAGGACCTTCAGCTGCAGGTCTGTTGGAATTTGCTGGAGGTCCACTCCAGACCCTGTTTGCCTGGGTATCAGAAGCACAGGCTGCAGAACAGCATATATTGCTGAACAGCAAATGTTGCTGCCTGATCGTTCCTCTGGAGGTTTCGTCTCACACCCAGCTGTGTGAGGTGTCAGTCTGCCCCTACTGAGGGGTGCCTCCCAGTTAGGCTACTCGGAGGTCAGGGACCCACTTGAGGAGGCAGTCTGTTCTCAGATCTCAGACTCCATGCTGGGAGAACCACTACTCTCTTCAAAGCTGTCAGACAGGGACATTTAAGTCTGCAGAGGTTTCTGCTGCCTTTTGTTTGGCTCTGCCCTGCCCCCAGAAGTGGAGTCTACAGAGGCAGGCAGGCAGGCCTCCTTGAACTGCAGTGGGCTCCACCTAGTTCAAGCTTCCTGGCCTCTTTGTTTACTTACTCAAGCCTCAGCAATGGCGGGCGCCCCTCCCCAAGCCTTGCTGCCGCCTTGCAGTTCTATCTCAGACTGCTGTGCTAGCAATAAGTGAGGCTTTGTGGGCGTGGGACCATCCAAGCCAGGCATGGGATATAATCTCCTGGTGTGCCGTTTGCTAAGACCATTGGAAAAGCACAGTATTGGGGTGGGAGTGACCCGATTTTCCAGATGCCATCTGTCACAGCTTTGCTTGGCTATGAAAGGAAATTCCCTGACCCCTTGCGCTTCCTGGGTGACGTGATGCCTCTCCCTGCTTCAGCTCACAGTCAGTGTGCTGCACCCACTGTCCTGTACCCACTGTCTGGCAAGCCCCAGTGAGATGAACTCAGTACCTTAGTTGGAAATGCAGAAATCACCCGTCTTCTGCGTGGCTCGCGCTGGGAGCTGTAGACTGGAGCTGTTCCTATTCGGCATCTTGGAACCGCCCACAATATAGAAATTTCTAAAACTTATTCATCTTGCATAACTACAACTGTCTATCCTTTGACTAATACCTGTTTCCTTCTCCCTTCTATCCCAAATCTTTGGCAATCACCATTCTTTTCTCTGCTTCAATGAGTTTGGCTTCTCTCTGCTTCTGTGAGTTTATATTCCTTATGTAAGTGGGACCATGCAGTATTTGTCCTGTGTCAGGCTAACTGATACAATTCTTAAAACAGCAAAGAACCTAGTTTTTCTCCCTATAGTTCTACTTTCAGTTTACTTTATTACTTTTATTTCGGTTTACTTTTATTTTATTATAGTTGTTTCAGTTTACTTTTACTATGAAGAATTCAAACAAGTGTAGAAAATTGTACAGTTAACACAGATACTCACCACCTAAATTTCACATTTAACATTTTAGAATATTTGCTTTATCACTTATCTATCCATATATCAATCCTCTTCTCCCCTCCATCCACTTACACCTTCTACCTTTTGATGCATTTTAAAGTTAGTGATATCAGACTACTTTCCCAATTCTCACACTTCACACATAACAATGGCCCAAGATCAAATATCCAGGAAGTAATGAGTAAAGGTTTACAATAGATACCTATTAGGTCCCTATGTGCTACACACCTCAGATACAAATAAGTGAGCTTCAAGGCCAAAACAGCAAGATGTCGAACACTTCCAAATACTTGCCAACACAAACATCCTCTCACCCTCCTTCAAACAGTGAAGACGCTGAGCTGTCCATTTGTAGCATGATTTGTTCTTTCACAGCTGCTTATAAAAAGTGCAGTTCTCAGCTTCAGACACTGAAGTCCAACGAATCAAACATAATGAGTCTGACGTGTCATTGACTAAAACCCAGGCAAAATGCTGTGGGTTCCACACCATTGCCTCAATTAAAGTCACGTCTTGAATTTTCATTATTTTGTTGCTATAGACACTTTAACAAATTGTTAGACATTATGTTTCCAATAAAAGTTTTCTTTGTGCTTTTCCTGTTTTCTCAGGATTCACTGGTAAATTATCTTCAATGATATCATCTCCCAAAAGTAAAGTAGGTTTGAAGATAGTAACTTAAATATTTTAACATGTAAAATTAATACACAAAGACTTATAAACAGCAGTATTGTATACATTCCATTGTTATCCTCCCCTTCACCTTTTTAGGTATATAAAAAATTGCAGTTGTCATCATCACCATTTTACAAATAAGCAGATGGAATCTCAGACAGATTAAACCTCAGAGTTAATAAGCTATGGATCTGGAGTTCAAACCCAGGCTTCTAGCTCCAAATCCCATAATTTTCCCTCTGCATTTGATGTAAGAATAAAATAAAAGTGTTTGGGGCAATGAATAGTTCAACACTATGTGAAATATATAGCTTTGACACACTAACTCAAAATGTTAAATATGTATTGTATTTCATGTGCATGTATGCAGATGTGTTGTGTGCATATACATGTGTGTATATATACTTACATCCACATGTAACAGAAAAATCATTTGGACAGTTTCTTCCATGTGACAAGTTTTGTGCTAAGGGCTTTACAAATATTTTAATTTCATGCTCAGAGAACCCTTGTGTGTTGAGTATTATTACCCCTAAGGTACAAAGAAAACTGAGGCTCAGTGTAATTAGGCAATGTGCCCACTGTTGCACTGATAATATGTAGCCAGGACTGTCTGGCTACAAAATGCATGCTCTTGAACATAATACAATAGTCAGTGGAATCATTCTGAAACACTAGCTAAAAGAAAATTGAATAAGTGTTCATGTATTACATTTGTGTATCCATTGCCAAAAAATTGTTAAATTGAATTTTAAAAAGAGGTATGGTTCTTGTCTTTGTTTACTTATTTATTTATTATTTATGCCAGGAACATGTTTCAAGCTGGTGATGATGTGATAAACATGACTAGGATGGTCTCTGACTTCAAGAAGCTTGAACTCTCATGGAGAATGCTAGCAAATAATAAAAAACAAAAGCTAAATTTTTCTCTAGACCTGATTCACATACAGTATTTTTCAGGTGTTGGCGACTCTGTCTTTCCAGAGGTTCATCTTTGGAGGCATCTTTGATTCATTTTTCTTAGCCCTATAGTTTGTCAACTAATACTGTTAGCTCTACCTACAAAATATATTCATAATCCAAACATTTATTTCTGATTCTACTGCTACTACCCTAGTTCAAGTCACAATAAACTCTCAAGAAGATTACTACAATATTCTCTTAAATGGCTTCACATTTACCTCCCCCCAGTCTATTCTCAACACCACAATTAGAAGGATCCTATTAAAACTGTAAATCAGATCCATTCATCTGCTCACAATGTTGGTAGCTACCAATTTCCCTCAGGAGAGAAGCAAAAGTCCTCAATCCAATTAAAATATGGGTAAAGGATCTCAATAGTTGTATCTCCAAATAAGATATAAAATGGCTGACAAGTACATGGAAAGATGTTCATCATCATCAGCTGTCAGGAAAATGCTTATCAAAACCACAATGATACCACTTTATACACGCTAGGATGGCTCGAATCAAAAAAGACAAATAACAAGTACTGTCAAGAATGTGGCAAGGCCAGGCGCGGTGGCTCACACCTGTAATCCCAGCACTTTGGGACGCTGAGGCAGTCAGATCACAAGGTCAGGAGTTTGAGACCAGCCTGACCAACATGGTGAAACCCCACCGCCCCTAAAAATACAAAAATTAGCTGGGCATGATGGTGCATGTCTGTAATCCCAGTTACTCAGGAGGCTGAAGCAGGAGAATCACTTGAACCTGGGAGATGGAGGTTGCAGTGAGCCGAGATTTCGTCATTGTACTCCAGCCTAGGCAACAGAGCAAGACTCTGTATCCAAAAAATAAATAAAAATAAGTAAATAAATAAATACATAAAAATAAAAAGTGGCAAAATTGGAGAACACGTGCACTGCTGGTGGTAGCCTGAAAATGGTGAAGCTCCTTTGGAAAACTGTCTATCAGTTCCTCAAAAAGTTAAAAACAGTCATAATATGACCCAGTAATTCTACTCCTAGGTATATACTCAAAAGAAATGGAAATTTATGTCTACACAAAACCTTGCACATGAATATTCATAGCAAAATTATTCATAATGGTCAAAATGTGGAAACACAAAGGTACATCAACTGATAAATGGATAAATAAAATGGAATACAAAATACAAAGACTACCATGAAAAGAAATGAAGTTCTGATATGATGTACTATAACAAACCTTAAAGACCATATGCTAAGATTTAAAAGCCCATCACAAAAGCCCACATACTATGATTGCATTTATACCATTTACAGAAAATGTCCAGAATAGACAAATCTATAAAGTTGGGGCTGGGAAGGCTGGTGGGGGATGGGGAGTGATTTCTAATGGGCATAGCTTTCTTTTTGGGATGAGGACAATGTCCCAAGATTGTTTGTGGTAATGGTTGCACAGCTATGAATATACTAAAAACCACCGAATTGTATATACCTAAAATGCATTAATTTTATGAACATGTGAACTATGCCTCAATAAAGTAGTGAGTTGTGTGTCTGTGTGTGGGGGGGCCTGGACGAACGAAGTCCTTAAAATAGCTTCTGAGGCTCTACATCATCTGGTTGCTGCCTCCCCCAGTAGTTCTCTAGTGTATCCACATTCTCTTTCCCAGTCAATTCAGCAGGAGCCAAAGAGGTTTTTTTGCCCTTTCTCAGACATATTACTCATTCTTCAGCCTCAAGACTTTGCACTGGCTGTTACTCTCCAGAGTGCCCTTCTCTGACATATTGACATGGCTCACTCCTCCGCTTCCTTCAAATCTTTGCTAAAATGTCATCTTGTAAGTGAAACCTAGATTGTAATACTCTTCTCCACCATGAATAACAAATTCCCCTTATCTTGCTCTATTTTTTCCCCAGAACATTATCTTTTTGTAGTAAAGGCTTTGGATGCTCACCCATATCTGATTCTCTTCTCTTTTCAAGCGTACAGAAGAATTAATCTTCCCTGCACCCTGAACCCACCACCATAGAAATGCAGACATGTGATTAGTTCTGCCCAGTGGGTCATCAGCAGCATTGACATGTGCCATTTCTACACCAAGATATTTAACTGTCAGTACAAGGCCTTCTAGTGATTTCTTCCACAACTGTAGTCATCACGAAGCCAACTTCATTTGCAGATTGAGATGCTGAAGATTAAAGCATTCCAGGTTGTAAAAGCACTACAGAGATGAAACTTTCCCTCGAGAGTCATCCAGACCTACAGTACATTTTTCATGGGTGATCAATTTTATGTGAGATTATGGGCTTGCTTGATACTGCAGCATAGTTTAGCCTATGTTGATGGGTGTATCTAATAGTACTTATTAATTTTTATTGTTCATTTTTTCTTTAGTGTCCTTCTCTTCCCACAAGAATGCATGGCATAATGCCAAGGGGTTGCATCTGTTTTGTTACTAGTCTCTCTCTAAACCCCTGAAACACTACCTGGCACATCTTAGATATTTATTAGATGAATAGAATGAAGTAAAATATAATTTTAAAAAGCAGGCTAGGTGTCACAGCTCAAATCCCAGCAGTTTAGGAGGCAGAGGGAGGATCAGTTGAGGCCAAGAGTTTGAGACCAATCTGGGCAACATAGCAAGACCCCAGTGCTACAAAAAATTTTAAAAAATTAGGCAGGCGTGGTGGTACATGCTGATAATCCCAGCTACTTGGGAGGCTGAGGTGGGAAGACTGCTTAAGCTCAGGAGTTTGAGGCTGCAGTGACCCAAGGTCTCACCACTGTATTACAGCCTGAGGAGCAGAGTGAGACTATATCTATGTATTATATATTATATGTAAGTTTATATATATATATAATATATATTAAATAAAATTTCACAAGTGTTGTGAAAGAGAAATACTCCAGAGTATTAGCAGGGTGACCTCACCTATTCAGTGGATTAGCATAGTCTTCTCTAATGAAATGACTTTTAAGCCAAATTCTGAAAAAACTCAATAGCAGTGAGTTAGGTGATGAGAATTACAGAACCAGGAGGCACTGTCTTGCAAGGCTCTGAGCAATTACAATTCGGACCAGTGCTAAGAAGGAGTTGCAGTATCATGAGAGCCTATGATGGGAGGATTTGGCCCCTTCAGGGCAAACAACAGTAACAAAAGTCATTGGTAGGAAGGAAACAAAAATAGTGAGATCATATACAATCAAGTAAATTTGAGGTACAATAATATGTTAACAATTATGCCAAGAATATAACAGCATATATTAAAGAATTTACAGAAGGCATTATGGAAGAGTGAGAAATGAGCTGGGATTTTAGCTGCAGATGAGGATGAGAGAGCAAAAGAAAGCAGGATACCCCACTGCTCACTGGGGTCTGATGCTACACAGAGCAAAGATCTCACATAAACACAGACAGGAATGCCTTTAGTACAGATGTAAAACCATGGGGAAACCAACGTAACTAGAATTGAAGGGAGCATTTTGAGGGCAAACTCCTATTGCAAAAGCAAATGGGATAGATAAGATGGGATCAGTTCCTTGGGAGCTGCTAATGCCTGGACTGAGAATATGATCAGAGCAGTGTGATGAAAAAAGGATTTAGAAAGATGACTCAGGCACCAGTGGCAGAACAGCCCAAAAGTTTTTAATGAGAGGAAAGTTGAATGGCCCAAACCGCTGCTCCATCTAGCAAATATTTATCAAGCAACTACTATATACAATGTAAATAAGACATTATTTTTAATGTCTAGGATATATTCCTCAACTTTCTGGTTCTGATATTTGTAATAAATGCGAATGTTTACATGTACAAATAATTACTCAGATGCCCTGTGAATGTCAGACTAAAACTGTAAATTGGGATCAGATTGACTTATATCAAAACCACTGGACAATTTAATTTCTACAGTCCCTTTACCTGGAGAGACGCTTACTTAGAATTCTTGTTTTGAATTAAGAAGGACACACAGTTTAGTTGCCTCTAGGGATTTGGGCCTTTTAGAGGTTATTTTTAGAAAGATTTGTTTTGGGAGAGCTCAGTTGGTCTACAGTTCCAGCTGAAAAGTTTTATGCCTAGAGCTAATTAGTTTCCTAGTATTTTTGGCCCTTCTCTAATCTCTGTTCATAACAGGAAAATACACTGAAAATTGCTCCAAATCCACAAAGAAATAGGAGAGTCACAGTACCTTAGTAGAAAGAAGCTACAAGAAGAAATAAGTCAGTTAAAAGGAACATATTAAAAACAAGTAAAATAATGTATGATCAATAATATGTAGTCTGAATATTGAAAACATTTTAGATGGATTATATTTCAGAAGATCATAAAATATCTTGACCCCTCCCACTTAGAAGTGTCACAGAATTGCCCTAGCATCATAAATAATTCTCTTTCAAGTCTTCTAGAATGCCAAGATGATATAAAGCTGCCATCAGTCAAATTGTCTGAGTGATGTTTTAAGTATATATATAAAGTAACACCTATAAATAATGAGACAATTTCAGAAAGAACTACATACTTTTCTTTTTTTTTTTTTTTTGCTTTAAGATGACCTATCAACTCATCCTTAAATACTAATCATGATGAAAGTCTTATTTTAAAGAATTTTTTGCAGATACTTATCTTGAATACAGTATACACTGAATAGCAATAGAAATTATACACTCTAGGACAGTATGAAAACTAATGTGTCAAAGTTAACATTTCATAACGTGTATTGAAAAAAATTGTATAGAGTTCCCTTAAGAAGATTCAGAGAATTCTGGTTCTGCCAATAGGGAGTAGCCCATTCCTCCCAGGTCCTCCCTCCTGCAATTGAAAAACCCTGGATGTAACACAAGCATAGAAAGACTCTGAAAGGTGAAAACAAAGAGGCAGACAATCTAACAGCCTTAGGATTTGTGGAACTACATGGAAGCAAGTTCTCTGGGTTTCCGTATTGCTTCCTGTATGTTCCAGATAGGAGCTTACAGTTGCAGCAGGGTCAAGCAGAAGTGGATCTAGCATGCATCCTTCCCACCCACACCTCCTTCCAAGAGAAATAGACAGGGGTGATCCAATTCCCCCATTGGATGGTCTCTACATGGCCAGGCAGAGAGCTAATCTTACATCTCCCAAACAGGAAGCAGGTGGTGTTTTTATTCCCCTGCCAGCATTGTGACCATGGAGCTGAGTAGGGAGTTGACCAGAACCCCTCCCTGTTCAGCAGAAATAGGTGGTGGCCTGAGTTCCCCACAAGGAAGTGCCTATGCAGTCCAACAGCAAGCTGAGCCTCCGTCTCCACCTGCTACTACAACTGTGATGAATCTTTAGGAACCGATGTGGAATGAAAAAAAAAAAAAGCCACTCCCAAAAGGTTGCAACTCTAGGATTCCATTTATACAATAGTCTTAAAATAACAAAATTACAGAAATGTAGGCTGGGCGCAGTCACTCACGCCTATGATCCTCGCACTTTGGGAGGCCAAGTGATCTGTAGATCACTTGAGGTCAGGAGTTCAAGACCAGCCTGGCCAACGAGGTGAAACCCCATCTTTACTAAAAATACAAAAAAGTTAGCCGGGCATGGCGGCAAGTGCCTGTAATCCCAGCTACTCAGGAGACTGAGGCAGGAGAATCACCTGAACCTGGGAGGCAGAGGCTGTAGTGAGCTGAGATCACCCTACTGCACTACAGCCTGGGCAACAGAGTAAGATTTCATCTCAAATAAATAAATATATACACACACACACACACACACACACACACGTATATACACATATATACATACATACATACACACACACACACACACAAACACACACACACATATTACAGAAATGTAGAAAAGATCAGCCAGGGCTCAGAGGTTGGGAAGCAGGGAAGGGGAAGGAGGAAGAAGCTACACAGCAAATCAGAGATCCTTGTGAGGATGGAAATGTCCTATATGAATGTCAGTATCTTGGCTGTGATACTGTATTACGTTTTTTGAAGAAGTTACCCTTGGAGGAAACTTGAGAAAAGGGTACATGGAACCTCTATACTATTTCTTACAACTCTACATGAATCTGCAGTTATCTCAAAATTAAAAGCTTAAAAGGGATTTAATCAACAGGTATGAGATTATTCATTAAGGAATTTTCCAATTGTCAGATTAAACATTATTATTTTGTATTTTAATATAAAATTATTCAATTTCAATATAAAATTATTGTTTCTAAACCAAAATAGAAGAGGCAGTTATCTCCATTTTCTGGAGGTTGGGCTAAAAAATTTTTCCTCATCTAACAGACTGGATACCAAAATTCTATCACATTAGTATTCATTCAATCATTAAACAAACATTTGTTAAGAACCGACTATGTACCCTGTTCTAAGCTATAGGAATAAAGTAATGAATGAAACAAACTGAATACTTGCTCTCTGGGGCTTACCTTATGAGAGAAGTACTCTGTATTTCATTCATGTTGGTCAACTAGTTCTTTTTCACTATGCAATCAGATTAACTTTCTCTCAGGCCTTTGCCATGATATAAATCAATCACGCTGAAAGGTTGTGTTTCCTACCTACTACTTTGTTAGGTTGAAATACTTCTTTCTTCTTTTGTATTAATAATCCTTAGTGAAACTAAAAGGATATCTGAAGATATAGTAAGGTAGGAAGCTGAAAGAATGTGAGTCGCTTAGGATTTTACTGGAAAAGCTCTCTAAGTTGAAAATGTTTCGAGTAGGATCAGTTCTCACTGTTTGTATGTTAATATCTATATCTATACATGGGATATAATATGATGGAGGGAAACCAGAAGTAAATCTGAGACTCTTCTTACTAGCATTGATGATTTCAGGCTTTTCAATGACCCATCTATGGCATCATTTTGAGTGTCACAAGGATAAAGTTTACATTAAAATACAAAGGCCTTTTAGAAGAAAAACTTAACTCTATTTCTAAAATAATGAAACTAGTTTTTTTAATAAACACTTGATTGCATTTTTTCTATAAATACACAAACACCTACCACAAGCACTATGAAGAATGCAAAGATATTGTATCATAGATACACCAATAAGCTCTTAGTCTTAAAGAACTTAGCCAAATCTGAAGTAGGGTATATATGGATACAAAACATGAAAAGATGGTTCATAAGGAACCAAATGGACTTGTCCTCCCATATGTGGTGTCCAGTATAGTTCCATGACACAAACCCACATGAGAATATAAAGATCAAAAAATATGAAAGTCAGAAACACAAATATGGAGGCACAGTGAGCTTTGCAAATAGCCCTAAAACAGCAGCTTTTTTATGACATGTATTTACATGTGGTTTGCCATTTTATGCACGTCCTTGATAAGAACAATATGATTGCATGCTTCATTACCATTCAGGTACCAATTGGAGGCTTCACAGATTCTACCACTTTGTATACAGACAGCATAAACAGAAGAAATACTTACACTTTTCTATTTCACATTGTAGCCATAAAAAGAGCTTATTTATCCAGCTGAACTCTTTCATGTGAGACACAAGAGCACTATGACCAAATACCCAAACCCAATGGCAGGGCCCAACTTTTCCTAGAAATACAGTAATGAACTAACGAGTAAGTGGTCTTAAACTCAGTTTGGCTTTTCCACTAGATAAATTAGCCATCATACTAACTAAGTATGTAATCTTTATCTTGACTCTCCTGCAGTGAGGTTTTTGTTGTTGTTTTGTTTTGTTTTTAGACCGAGTTTCGCTCTTGTCACCCAGGCTGGAGTGCAATGGTGTGATCTCAACTCACTGCAACTTCTGCCTCCCAGGTTCAAGTGATTCTCTTCTCATGTCTCAGCCTACTGGAGTAGCTGGGATTACAGGTGCATGCCACCACACCCAGCTAATTTTTATTTTTTTTTTAGTAGAGATGAGGTATCACCACATTGGCCAGGCTGGTCTCAAACTCCTGACCTCAGGTGATCCACCCGCCTCGGCCTCCCAAAGTGCTGGGATTACAGGCGTGAGCCACCGTGCCCGGCCTGCAGTGAGGATCTTTAACAGTTATCCAGATCTACCCCAGGTGTCCACTTTAGCAGTAATACTTTACCCCCTTTACAGTTAATCATGCACATAACAAAAGTTGCAGATAGATCAATGGAATTCATAAATGCCCTAACTCCAGGAATTAAGAGAAAATTTAACTTGGTATTTTGAATTCCCACTCAATTCAGTTTATTCAGAAATGCCTGGGCTGGGCACAGTGGCTCACGCCTGTAATCTCAGCACTTTGGGAGGCTGAGGATGGTGGGTCACAAAGTCAGGAGATCGAGACCATCCTGGCTAACATGGTAAAACCTCGTCTCTACTACAAAATACAAAATATTAGCCGGTCGTGGTGGCGGGCACCTGTGGTCCCAGCTACTCAAGGGGCTGAGGCAGGAGAATGGCGTGAACCCAGGAGGCGGAGCTTACAGTGAACTGAGATCGCGCCACTGCACTCCAGCCTGGGCGACAGAGCAAGACTCTTCTCAAAAAAAAAAAGAGAAAGAAAGAATACCCAGAAGTGAAAACAATGAAACCAAGTACAAGTTGTACTGGGTAAAAACACCATAAACATAATACTATTCTATGTGCAAAATATATTATAGTCATACTCATTTTGACAAAATATTCATCCATGCATTTTAACACATCTCTCAAACTACGTCATCCAGCTCAGTGTCCCTGATTTAAGAATAGTTTATCAAGTAAAGCCACTCAAACATATTTAGCACTACTTTGATAACAGTCCATTAAAACTATTCGTAACTCTCTGTCTCTGTGGTAAATTAGATCTCGGATCACCTTAATGCCAGAACTGCTGTGATCAGCACTATTAGAATGAACCCATAGAGGCAGCCTGTGTTTCATCTGAAGACTCTGCTCCTTTGTCTTATTTGAAATTACATCCTTCATCCCAAGACCTGAAAGGGCTCGAGTTGTTGGGTAAAGCAAACATATCTGTCATCTCTCAGACTGCTGCTGCCAGGCATCAGCAGGAATGACTTTTGCAGCCTAAAAAGGAGAATTCGGCCCATCAGTTTAAATGACCTCTGAGCTATATTATTTGATGGCAACCAAGAGAGTAGAGTGAAATGTAACATGCAGGATTTTACAAGAAAGGAGGGCCAAGGTTGGTTTTGTTCCTCTTCTCAGATAAATTTGT
Source organism: Pongo pygmaeus (assembly GCF_028885625.2). NCBI lineage: Eukaryota > Metazoa > Chordata > Mammalia > Primates > Hominidae > Pongo > Pongo pygmaeus. The sequence continues at coordinate 68,898,151 of NC_072390.2, forward strand.
TCTGTCGGTTTTTCTGTGGAAAAGGTACTCACTCTCTTCCAAGGTCACTTGGATAGGAACCACAGATTTCTAGGAAAACTGTGTTATTAAATTGGCTACTTACACATAGCAGGAAGATCACATGGCAGAATTTAGCCCAGGATGTTCTGGGCTGCGAACAAAAAAATCCTTTGGTAGGGAATCCCAGTGCTAACTAGATATTCCCAAGATCTGAGAACATGAGAAGCAGGGTACTATATGGAGTTAGGGGAAATTGCAGGGCTAACAAATTCATGGAATGACTCATAGCAAAGTATTTGTGCAAACTGGTTGCAATGAAACCACCTAGGGAACATCAGGCTATTTCACTAGATAGAGGCCACTGGTTTTGACTCACTGTGAAACAATCCAAGATCTATTTGTGACAACCTGGATGAACCTAGAGGATATCACATTTAGTGAGATAAGTCAGGCACAGAAAGACAAATACCACCTGATCTCATATGTCAAATCTAAAAAGGCTGAATTCAAAGCAGAGAGTAAAATGATGGTTACCAGTAGGACTGGGGAGGTGCTGGTCAAAGTGTACAAAAACTTCAATTAGACAGGAGAAATTTGTTCAAGAGATGTACTGTACAATGTGGTGGCTACTAATAACTGTGTTTTTTGTTTGTTTTTGAGATGGAGACTTGCTTTGTCACCCAGGCTGGGGTGCAGTGTTGTGATCTTGGCTCACTTCAGCCTCCACCTCCCAGGTTCCAGAGATTTTCCTGCCTCAGCCTCCCCAGTAGCTGGAATTATAAGCACACGCCACCATGCCCAGCTAATTTTTATATTTCTAGTAGAGACGAGGTTTTTCCATGTTGGCCAGACTGGTCTTGAACTCCTGACCTCAGGTGATCCGCCCATCTTGGCCTTCCAAAGTGCTGGGATTATAGGCATCAGTCACCATCCCTGACCATAACAATGCATTCTTGAAAATCACTGAGTGTAAACTAAGTTTTCTTATCACAAAAAAAAAGAAATAAGTGAAGTAGTACCTAGGTAATTAGCTCAATTTAGCCATTCTAGTGTATACATATTCCAGAACATGTTGTATATAACAAAATTGTCAATTCTAAAATAATTAAGAAAGGAAAAACAAATCTAAAATCTGAGCTGCCTGAGTCCCAGGATACAATGATGAGGAGAGGATACACTGGCTTAGAACCCACTTAGTTTGCCAGCAGCAATGGAAGAGGATTCCCTTGATCCCAAAAAATGAGTCAGGTTAGAGACACAGACTCCTTAGAGATATGATAGATCTGAGATCAGTTAAGTCACACCTTCATCTTATAGATGAAAGTGGCACCAAAGCAGTGGGAGAGATGATTTGCCCAAGGGCAGCCACGGAGTGACAGAAACAAGTCTGGAAAGAATGTCTGTACCCCTCTAATGACAACCCCTGTGTTCTTTACTTTGTAGTTGCCTTGTTTTTAATTTTTAAAAAACTACAAAAAAAAATACCTGCCATTATGGGTTGAATTGTGTCCCCACACCTACCTTCTTGCAAATTGAAATGTCACAGTCCTAACCTCTAGTACTTCAGAATGTGACCTTATTTAGAGAGAGGATCTGTACTGAGGTAATGAAGTTAAAGCTAGATCATTAGGAGGGACTTTAATCCAGCCCAACTAGTATCCTTACAAAAATGGGAATTTGGACACAGATATAGACATGCATAGAGAGAACATGTAAAGAGACACAGTATAGGGAGGAGACAGTCATCTACAAGATAGGGGATGAAGGGAGAGGCTTGGAACAGATGCCTCCCTCATAGCCCCAGAAGGAACTAACCCTGTCAACACCTTGATTTCAGACTTCTGGCCTTCAGATCTGTGAGAAAAAATTTCTATTGTTTAAGTCGTCCAATTTGCAGTACTTTGTTATGGCCACCCCAACAAACTAATACACCTGCAAACCATGCAAATGTTTATACAGAAAAAGTCAACACTCTCTCTCACCTTGACAATTTCATGCCTTTTGGGTAACTGATATTAGCATTGTGGAGTAGATCTATTCACCTTTTTCCATACACATGATTTTTACTGGTTCGTTTTTAATTAAATTATGATAGCACTTTGCAATGTACTTTTTTATCCATCTTCCAAATGGACTTGTATAACTCTCACTCATTAATTGCTATGTAATATTCAATCTTATGTATCACTCTTCTGCTGGTTAACAATCAGGTTATTTCAGGTTATATAGCATCACAAAAAAATGCTGTGATAAACATCCCTGGACATATGTTTTCAATTTTAAAGTATAGATTTCTTAAATTAGAATTTCTCATTCAAGAATTATGTACATTTCCTATTCTTCAATGCCCATCCCCACCAATGTATCAAAATATTTCTCAGCTAACAGTGCACATCAATTTCATAAACCTGTTTATGTTTCAAAAACCTGTTTAAAGAGAATGATAATCACAAAGAATCTGATTAGACCCTTAGATGGAGGTATTTGTTGCATTCTGGTAGATCAGGAAAAATATGTCATGAACACTATTTTCATCCACACAGAAATAGAGTCCCTTCACAAATCCCTTTTTCCTGAATTTTGTTTTTGTTTGTTTCTTGAGATGGAGTCTCGCACTGTTGCCTGGGCTGGAGTGCTGTGGCACGATCTTGGCTCACTGCAACCTCCGCCTCCTGGGTTCAAGTGATTCTCCTGCCTCAGCCTCCTGAGTAGCTGGGATTACAGGTGCATGCCACCACACCCAGTTAATTTTTTGTATTTTTAGTAGAGACGGGGTTTCACCATGTTAGCCAGACTGGACTCAAACTCCTGACCTCTGGATTCGCCCTTCTCAGCTTCCCAAAATGCTGGGATTACAGGCGTGAACCACCGCGCCCCACCCCTTTTTCCTGATTTTAATGGAATGTGTCCCATACAAACCATTGGTTTCCACAAATGTCCATTTTTATTACTTCTTTATGCATTTAAGGCAACCTAGAAATGCCAGTGCCAAAGCCCAAACTGAAGCTGACAGATGCTAGCCGGTGATTCTTTCAACTACAGAGTAATTTCCTGGTTCTAGCAAAAGCATGGCAAGGTCTCTGTTCCCCTCAATCCACTCTCAATTAACAGATGAAGCTTTAGAACCTTGTGAAGTAGTGGGAAAGCCCAGACATTTCACCTACAATGGACTCTACTGGTGATTTCAGGGGAGAGCTGGCAGGAAGTAGAACACAGCCTGTGGATATTTTGGGCACGTACTATGATTCTGAAGCCATTATTGAGGCAACTTTGCTGAAGTCAGGGCTCTTGGGAGAAAGGGACATGCATAGAGCATTTCTATTGCTGAGCAAATTGGCCATGACTTACTATGCAGATCTGCAGGAAAATGAATGAATAATGTTGAGCTTCAAAAATGCACTGGGCTTGCAAATGCTTTTGTCATGTCAACACAACTGAGACTGGCACCTCAAGAAGAGTGGCTCATCCCTGACAGATCACTCATGTGTTCCTTTAAAAAATGAGAATTTAGGATGAGACTCAATCATAAATTATTCATTTGGGGTTTTTTTTCATTTTATTTCAGAACATTCTCCTGGTCATGTCTTAAGTGAATTTCTGCCTGGTCCCATCATTTACAAATGCAGACAATTCTCAGTAAAGGAGCCAGATCTTAAGCAAAGAGCCACAGGACTTCCCCTCCCTTAAGAGAAGTCACTCTAGCCCTCAGTTGCTGCCCTCAATTGCTACCCCCTTCCTAGGCCAGTAATAGCTGCAGCCCAATTAAGGCTGTAAAGGTGGCCCTTATTAACATTTTAACATTTTAAAAATAAAGCCATCTTCACCTAAACTTGGTAAGAACAAGTATTTTTCTTTTACCACCATCAAACCTCAAACACACCAAGATTTTCCTCTGTGAAATCACTGCATGTTTTATATGCTATATTTATGTCTAATTGTAAAGCATTCATTGGTTTATAGACCTTGGGTCCTCGAGGAAACATCACAAATCCTTATTATACTTCCTAGTATTAAATTTGGTGTTAGAATCTGATTTACCTGCCAGCTTAACTCACATGTAAACAGACATCTCTCTCAAAGCTTCTTCAAATTCAATAACCCCTCCACCAAAAATAGCTCATGCTAAAGCTCTAGCCTTGAAGTTCACTGCATTTACATTATCAATGTGTAAGGATAATGATAAATAAATTGTCCTTAGTTCTTTCCTCATTATGTTCACTTTTCCTTGCACACACACACCCACACACACACAAGGGACCAGAAAAGTACAATTTTGAAGGCCTTTTAAAGACAAGTATTGGTAGGCTTTCTAGGTGAATACAGTAATCTTCTTTAAATGAAGGAATGAATCAATCACCAGGAGGTGACTGTGAAGTCCAATAAACAGGGCAATAAATAATGATCATCTAATGAATGCAGATTAAAGACTCAGCCCAAGGACATTCCTCCTTATAAGTTATCACCTTTCCAAGGAAGGCAAATATTAAAAAATCTTCATAGAAGTTTATGTTGCGATTTGCTTTCTAATTGTCACATAAGATTGTTCTGATGGGAACTTATATAGAAAATTTAATCATTTGAGTATCTTTTAAGAGAATCTGATTATATGTAAACTTTTTTGCAGATGTCATCCTCCTGGTTGTTCCTTTTAGTGATTGTAAATAGCATAGCATTGCCAACTACAAAATTACAGAAGAAACCCTTTTCTCCTTCGACATGTTCAAAATACTGAAATATTTAAGTAGATGTTTAATAAGTATGACTATGTGCTACTGAATATATTTCTAATGAGAAATGCACATTATATGTATGAAAAGCCAATCAGAACTTAATTCTCATTCAAGTTAGTAAAATGTTACTGTGTTCCTATGATGTGCAAAGCATAATGCTAATAAGGAAGAGAATAAAAGATATGGGATGGCCCCTGCCCTCAAGGAACTTCCAAGTCAACTTACCTTTTTTTTTTTTTTTAAATTTGAGACAGAGTCTCACTTTATTACTCAGGCTGGAGTGCAGTGGTGCAATCTCAACTCACTGCAGCCTCCGCCTCTCAAGTTCAAGCAATTCTCCTGCCTCACCCTCCCAAGTAGCTGGGATTACAAGTGCCCACCACCATGCCTGGCTAATTTTTTGTATTTTTAGTAGAGACAAGGTTTCACCATGTTGGCCAGGCTGGTCTCGACTCCTGACCTCAGGTGCTCCACCCACCTTGGCCTCCCTAAGTGCTGGGATTATAGCCGTGAGCCACCATGCCCAGCCACCTTTTTCTGTTACGTGAACTAAATGGTCTTTAGTTTTCAAAGTAGAAAGAAATTTTGAACAATAATTTCTATATCAAGGGTCCTTATAAATCACATGTGTAGTTCTCATGCTCAAGAATGAGAAAAGCCACTGAAAACAAACCACATATTTTTTAGATAAATACACACCAGTTGTGGGGGTTGTCCAGATCAACCAAAATGATACTTTTGAAAATCAAGATAGGATAGCATATTTAGAAAGTACAGCATATTTAGATTATGATTTAATCTTTATTTTGGTTGGATCTGAACAGTATTTTGAAATTATTCTAGAAATAATGCAAGGAAAGAATCTAGTGTAATTTTATTCATAAAAATCAAGAAAGCTACTGATTTTGCACATAAGTCAAAAACAAAGTACAGGTGAAAAATATGGTTAAATTATATCATTAAATTTCTGTTGTGGGTTTTTTTCTGAAATATTTTTCAACAAGTTGTATAACATCTTTGTACAATAAATTAAGGATTACCTTGTAAAAATTTGAAATTATGAAGTCAATTATTAAAATATTATTTCAGAATATTTTAATAGATGAACTAAAGACATATTCAAATAAGGTGGTTATAAGTTACTTTCTATGTTTGTAGAATTTCCAAAGCCTTTGAATCCTATAGGTTTGTAGAATTGTATCTTTTGACACCTTGAAAAAAGATAACTGAAAAATAATATGGTTCAGCGGATTTGAAACTGCCTGCACAACAGTTCCCATACAGTATTGATTAGTAGATCAATTTCAAACTAATGGGTGGTTGTTAATTTTATGCTAAAGAAATCTGCCCTTGGTTCTGTTCAAATATTAAAAGTGACTTGGATGAGGACATGGATAATCTGTTTACCAAACCCATAGATGACAAAGGTGATGCAGATAGCAACTCTGCAGGTTGATCAAGTAGAGTCAGTTGGTCTCAATAGGATAGAATGATGTATTGGATTACATTAAAATGATTAGGATAAATGCATAAATCTGGCACATGAGTTTATAAAAATGTATCAGTATAGAAGAGCAATGGTACAGCAACTGTAGTACACCCTCATAGATTGCAATTCCAATACAAAAGCAGGTGAGGTGTGGGTAGGAACTAATATTTACTGAATGACTTAAGCTCCTAACCACAGGCATCAGAGAGACCCAAGCATTGATACTATTCCCATTTTATAGAGAAACAGACATAAAATAATTTCCCCTATGTCCTACAGACTACAAAAGGTGAATCTGGAATTTGAACCTAGAGCAATCTTTCTGTAAAGCCCTGCTTTTATCAAGCCATTATCATGTAAACAGTGTAATAAAGACACTGTAATAACTAATGTAATCCTGGGTTACTATATTAGTTCATTTCCACACTGCTGATAAAGACATACCCAAAACTGGGAACAAAAAAAGGCTTAATTGGACTTAGTCACATGGCTGGGGAGGCCTCAGAATCATGGCAGGAGGCAAAAGGCACTTCTTACATGGTGGCATCAAGAGAAAAATGAGGAAGAAGCAAAAGCGGGAACCCCTGTTAAACCCATGAGATCTTGTGAGACTTATTCACTATAACGAGAATAGCACAGGAAAGACAGGTCCCCATTCAATTATCTCCCCAGGGTCTCTCCCACAATACGTAGGAATTCTGGGAGATACAATTCAAGTTGAGATTTGGGTGGGAACACAGCCAAAACCTTATCAGTTACATTAGCAGAAGTAGAAGGCAAAACAAAGAAATAGTAGTCTTTCTCTAGTTTACATTAAGTTAGATATTTATGGAAATCTGATGTAAAGATTAACACATATACACATTCATCAAGATGAAAAGAGAAAAACAAATACGAGGGGATTTATACAATGAAATACTACTCATCACTAATAAGGAACAAACTATTGATACAACAACATAGGTGATCTAAAAAAAAAAAAAAAAAAAAGGTTGAGCAAAAGAGTGTGTGCTGTTTAATTCCACTAGTATTATGAAGTCCATGAAAAGGCCTAACTCATCTATGTTGATAGAACAGTAGCTCCCTCTGGGAAGGTTGCCTGGAAAGGAGCATAGGGAATTTTCTGGAATGATGAAATGTTTTATATCTTGATTGAGATGGTAGTTACAGAAGTATATATGTCAAATGTATCAAACTATACACTTAAGATTTGTGCATTCTATTATATGGAAGATATACCTCAAGTCAAAGAAAAAGTAATATATAGAAACTAGAGACTATGGCACTATGACAGTGAAGTATCAAGAAATCATGACCTATGTGAAACATGCAATCTAAGAAATACTATTTGCAAACATTTGCTTTATTAGCAAGAAGTCCAGGAAAAGGGAGATAGAATGAGGTATAATATTGATGTTTAAAATTATACCCGAAGAGAAAAAGAATAGTCATAAGTACTTTTTAGGGAGTGTAATTAGGGTGAATAAGTAGACATTTTACCTCAGTCTAAAAATTGTCTATTGTCAAAGCAGTTCAAACATGAAATTATCTGCCTATGAAGTTATAAATTCCCCACTGTTCCAAGTGCCAGGCAGAGCCAGACAGCCTCCTGTCATAATGTTCATAGAGGATACTTAGAACCTAAAGCAGTTCTCGCCAGTGCTGACACTATGCAGCTATATCCTGAAACACACCTTGAGCCTCCATGGATGAAGCTCACATACTAAATGGCATCCAAACTCTCAACCCCACTCTCAATCTACTCACAACCCTTGGGACACACAAACCCTGGGTCCACAAACCCATGTGCCAGTGATTAGCAGAAGCAGCCTCTACCCAACTTCTACTCCAACCCTACCACATGCTCCAATGTCAGATTCTAAAAAACAGTGGTTAAAAAAAAAAAATGCACTTTCAGGTTTGGGGCACTTCTTAATGAAGAATATTTTGGTTCACCAAAGATTAAGTTATTTAACCTTATCTATTAATGAGGGTTACTAAGTATCTAGCATGCTCTGAACACTGGAAATATAAAGCAAAAAAAGACAACAGTCCCCATTTGGTGGAGCTTACATTCTTGGTTGACATCAAGTGGCTTAGGACAAGAACATCTCTGTTCTTTGGACCTATCCCTAGTTTTTAACTCTGCTGGACACGTAAGAGGGTGATGAATAAATACCCATTACCTTAACTTGATGTGAGAAACCAACAGAGCAGGAATATATAAAAGCCTCATGGGGGAGACAGGGCTTATCCAAGATTTAGACATGGTATTTTGCTACTCAGCTCAGTAAAAATCTGTTAGATGTCAGACGTTGACAAAATACTCATTTTCACCATTGTTCCTACACCTCAATAATAAGCCAATACACTGTGATTCGATGGATTTTCTCTGAATTTACAATTTGGTTAATGCTACCCCCCAGAGTGACTCCCAGAGCCTTAGTAGAGCTTAAGGAAATTGACTTCAATAAAATAAAAGGAGTGATGTTGCTGAGCTATGTCCAATAAATCACAGAGTCTATTAGCTGACATTAATTTATAATTTCAGGCACAGCAATAAAATTATTCACAATGCATACCTTTAAATTGGATGAGAAGCCCAGGTAGCAAATTCTGAATGCAGCAAATCCTTCTAGAATAAAAACAGAAAACAGTCTCTATGGCAATAGCTTTGGGGAGTTGCCTTTAACCTCGGGGAGCTGTCTTTAACCTCAACTAATGAGCCAACAAAATGTTTTAAGTGTACACCAATTCAAGAAGTTAAATTGACTAGACCCACATTTTAAGACCTGCTGAAACACTAGCCGCAAACTTTACAGATTGACTCTCCAAGGAAAATTAGGTATTTGCTACACGCACATCAGAGGTGAAATGTTCAAAGGAAATTGTGTATAAATTACACATATATAAGGATGAGAATTAACAATTCTGTTAGTTCTGTCTGTGTACTTCCTCCATGTGTAATCTTTTCCTCTTCTGGTCGCTTATCTGTAAACCTTTTTTTGGTCTCTAGCTACTGCCTACCACACACAGTCATATTAAATTTTCAATGGAAAAAGATAAAACACATTTCCTCAAAGGTCTAAAGTCATCAGGAAGGAGTGGGCAGGTGTGTCTGCAAATCAGTACATTCATACATCTGGGAAAGCATAGAGGGGAGAAGGAAGAGGAAAATCATGTTTTAAAAAAAAAAAAGACTGCTCTAAAGGTGATCCTACTGAGTAAGGGGCTGTGTCAAAAACTAGAAACACTGTACCAAAGGCAATAGTGGCAATTCGCCAGAAGGGAAAATGGTGGGAAGGAGGCGCTGCAGCAGAAAACAGCTTGGAAAGTATTGAAAACTGCTGTCTACTTGATATTTGAGAAAGCTCACATTTGGGTAGTTTAGTGCAACTTAGCTAAATGTTTAAACTAAACCTCACAGTGGTCAGAGGAATAAAAACAAGGTGATAAAACCTTTTTCTAAGAGCAAGCATAAGAGGTGATAAAACCGTTTCCTAAGAGTAGACATAAGAATAACTTTATTTGGCCAGCACTTTGGGAGGCAGAGATGGGCAGATCACTTGAGGTCAGGACTTTGAGACCAGCCTGGCCAACATGGTAAAACCCCATCTCTACTAAAAATACAAAAATTAGCCGGGCGTGGTGGCAGGCACCTCTAATTCCAGATACTCGGGAGGCTGAGGCAGGAGAATCGCTTGAACCTGGGAGTGAGAGGTGGCAGTGAGCCGAGATCGCGCCACTGCACTTCAACCTGGGCGACAGTGAGACTTCGTCTCAAAAAAAAAAAAAAAAAAAAAAAGAATAACTTTATTCACCTTTGGCAGCTTTTCCTACGTCACCCCTATCATCTATGTCAGTCTGTATTACACCCAGGGAATCCAAGAAAGTGAAATCGCTGTAGGGAACTGTCACCAGCTCCATGGGCTAGCCCTGGGCAGGGGATATTCTGAAAATGGGATTATCAGTGACTGACTACTTCCAATATTAACATTAGTTTCGAAAGGTGAAAACTTGTAAATAGAAATTCTGGAATAGATAGTAATATATATGTATTTATATAGAAAAGGAAGAGGCATGATGAAAAATATAAAGATAACTCAGTATCTATAAATAAATACTTAAGAGGGAAGAAACAGGGGAATATGACTAAAAAGAATGAATTAGAACTTTTAACTCAATAAGTCACTTTTCTAGAAGGACAAAAAAATAAATCATTGCCACACTTAACGACTTTTCACATTCTGAGGAAGACAGGAGTTTCAATGTAATTTGATACATATATGAATGTTACGTGTAAGTCACTAGGCTACGTGCCATAAGGATATATAGAGATTTTAAATATAAAATGGCCAGGCACGGTGGCACACGCCTGTAATCCCAGCACTTTAGGAGGCTGAGGCAGGTGGATCATGAGGTCAGGAGATGGAGACCATCCTGGCTAACACAGTGAAACTCTGTCTCTGCTAAAAAAATAAAATACAAAAATTTAGCTGGGCAAGGTCGCACACGCCTTAGTCCCAGCTACTCAGGAGGCTGAGGCAGGAGAATCGCTTGAGCCCGGAAGGAAGGCGGAGATTGCAGTGAGCAGAGATCGCACCACTGCACTCCAGCCTGGGCGACACAGCGAGACTCTGTCTCAAAATAAATCTTGGATTTTGCAAGATGGCAGGGGAAATTAGCCACACAGATAGATCCCACTTTACAAGGGGCACACTGATCCTAAAAGTTCAGTTGGGAGCTAGCTCTTTGAAGCGTAGAGGAATTACCATGGGGAAAAAAATCAGAGTTGGTAGAAACAATATACTACTTTACATTTGAATTTCTGAGTGGAAAATTCAGGCTATAAGAAGGAATGCATAAGAGGTAAACTGCAAATTTGTATTTTGAATCAATTAGAAATGTAAACTGTTAGGACTGTCAAACTAATCTTAACCCTATGCTAACTCGAAGATAGTTTCTTTAGAATAACCCAAATAGATGGTTTGTCTTTTCTTTCAACTGTGTTCATACATTTATTCAGTGCATTCTAAAACCACTGAGTACAACGCCAAGGGTGATGGATTAACAGGTTATTAAAAACTAATTTTATTTTAAATAATGGTTTTGCATTTCAGGTTTTATTTCATCAATTTTACTCTTTTCCCTATTCATGAGCAAGAAGTCTAAAATTCCCCCCTCAATTTTTCAAAATTGAACTAACAGTAAACAGAAGAAGTTACCTCTAAAACTTTTTCAGCCAATAGTGATGGAGAGGAGACAGATTGCTAGGCATGTGGTTACCAACAGAGTGTACATGAATAAGTCAGTCTGCACTTCCCAAGCTGTGGCCAGAAGGAAGAACCCAAAGAGGGTCTGCTTTAAGAAAAATAAGAACCCCATTGGTGGGGTTGTTGCCCAATAACAAGATTTTGGAAATTTCTTATTCCAAGTTTATTCACCCTCTCCTGTGATGAATAAATGCTATAGAGCAACTATTTTATAGCATCTGTGGTGACAAATGCTATAGAACCACCACAGGGAAGAAGTGTTGCTTAGGTTAAAGCTTTCCATTGAGTGTGCATCTTCCTGGTATAATTGAGATCTGATGTATATGTGCTTTGAGTATGTGTATTTAAAATTAATACTCCTCTTTTGTAAAAATATTAAGTAGTGTTAGAATACAGTGAGATCAAAGTCATAAATTGAGTTGTGCTGATAATATCAATTGTATATAGCTCTCTAGGGATTTTTAATCTGGTTATTACAAATGTGGATATGTTTTTACCAGCTATTACCCACATCCTCAAAATGCAATACTCAAGGTCATCACCACTTGCCCCTATGAGCTCCTTACTCAAGACATATATCCTTCTATAGAAAGTTATAGTAAAATAGTTTTGTTAGAACATCTGCTAGGAAAGTCTCACTTTTTTAAATCAACAATGGCTAAGATGTCAATGGCTCCTCTTTAATGTTGGTGCCATTGCATATGCATGGCACAAACTGCACAGACAAACCACATCCATGCATCTGGGAGAAATTAGAACCGAGACATGAGAATAATCCATAGTCAGCAACAGTAGTCCTAGTACCAAGAGTTCAGCTGTAAACAGTGTCTAGCATTTCAGTTTGTGTTATAACCAATTTTTTGATTAGACTCTTAAAGATCCAAGTAATAAATACAGTGTAAGGTACAAGAATTCTGCAGTTGTTCAATATAAACTGGCCTGGAGAGGAAGAAAAGGCAAATGGATAAGAGGCTACATCATGAAATTGAGTAAGGGATGATAATGGCTTTGAAGAGGGAGGGAAGCCGTTGGCCTTTAGAAAACAACTTGCCCAGTGGGTTCCCCCACACACACACTCTACTTCTGCTTTCTGTGGCATTTTCCCTTCTACTCTGAATGTATCTGTTCCCCAAAATCCACAATGGCTTCCATAAGAGATGTGATAGAGGTTGTAAGCCTCAGAGCTAAGTAAAGATAGGCAAGGCCAAGAACATCAACTGTTTGCATGAATCACTAGTTATAATGTGGGTGTTTATGAACTGACTTCATAGCTACCTGTGAAAAGATAATTAGAACAAAGATATGAGATGAAAGGAAAGGGTTTGTGTAAAGTAGAAGCAGAGTTAGATAATATCATAGTATCAATAATATAATTTGGATATTTGTCCCCTCCAAACTCTCATGTTGAAATGTAGTCCTCGGTGTTGGCGATGGGACTGGTAGGAGGTGTTTGTACCATGGGGGCAGATCCCTCATGAATGGCTTAGCGCCATTCCCTTGGTGATGAGTTCACACGAGATCTGGTTGTTTAAAGTTGTGTGGCACCTCCCTTCTCTCTCTTCCTCCCATTTTTGCCATGTGATATGCCTGCTCACATTTCACCTCTTGACATGATTGTAAGCTTTCTGCGACTTCAGTAGGAGGAGATACTGGTACCATACTTCCTGTACAGCCTGCGGAACTGTGAGCCAATTAAGTCTCTTAAGTTACCCAGCCTCAGGTAATCTTTTATAGTAATGTGAACAGACTAATACAGAATCATAGGCAATGAATTAGGTTTTAGAATTAAGCTTAATTGTATTAAAGTTTGTTGAATGAGTGAGCAAATGAACAAATGAGGCTATAACAACATCCACCAACCACTAAAAATTTGACTTTGTAATTTCTCAGTTCTAGTAATCAGTAGCCACAGATTGCAATAGAGTTGACTTAAGAAATGAGAGCAGGCAGCAATATCAGTGAGTATGCAGCAACGAACCTCAGTCCTAAAGGCTAAAATACAATTGCCTTGACCAAGTCACAAACTTTTTGAGACTTGGGAAAGAAAAACACAACCAATTCTGATGAAAGAAAATAATTGACATGGGGGAGGCAGAGTAAACAAAACCCTCCAGCAAATGCTCCCCCTGCAGAAACCCCAAATTGAACAACTTATCCACACAACAACCAAAAATAGGTGAGAGATCACAGTATCTGGTTTTAACATCATATCAAGGAAAGAAGCCCTAAAGAAGGTAGGAAAGACAGCCTTGAACTGCTGATACACCTCCTGCCCCATCCCAAAAGCAGCTATGTGGCATGGAGAGAAAATCTATGTGCTTCTGGGAGGCAGAGCACAGGTATTACGGGACTTTTCTTCAGAACTCAGTGCTGCCTTGTTACAGCAGAAAGCAACATGGGCCAGTTAGAAGACTGAACTTGCCCAGTGGGTTTTCCCCACCAATTCTACTTCAAGTGTACCCATGGAGGGAGCACTTAAACCAGCCCCAGCCAGAAAGGAATTGCCCATCCCAGCCGTCAGAGCCTGAGTTCTGCCAAGGCTCACCACCACAGGATAACATGCTCTGGGGACCTCAATAAACTTGAAAGTTGGTCTAGGCCACAAGGACTACAATTCCTGGGCAAGTCCTGCTGCTGTGCTGGGCTTGGAGCCAGTGAACTTCGGATGCACATGACCTAGTGAGGTATTAGCCACCAGGTGGCCAAGGGAGTGCTTGCATCACTCCTCTGCCAACCCAAGTCAGTGCAGCTCACAGCTCATGGAGAGACACTTCCCTTATGCTTGAGGAGAAGAGAGAGAGGATAAAGAGGACTTTGTCTTGCAAATTGGATACCAGTCCAGCCACAGTAGAATAGGGTGCCAGGCAGAGTGCTCTATTTCAGGACCTATCTCCCAGAAGACTCATCTAGGTACCTTCCGGGCCAGAATGGAACCTGCTACCTTGAAGGGAAGAAACTAGTCCTGGCAGGATTCATCACTTGCTGTCCAAAGAGCCCTTGGGCCTTGAATAAACAACAGCGGTATACGGGGAGTACTCAATGGGCTTTGGGTGAGAACCAGGCTAGCTGTGCTGGCTTCAGGTGTGACCCAGCACATTCCCAGCTGTGGTGAAAGACTCCTTCTGCTTTAGGAAAGGAGAGGATGAAGTAAAGGGAACATTGTCCTGCAGCTTGGGAACCAGAATGGCCACAGCGAAGCAGAACACCAAGCAGGTTCCTGGGGTCCCCAGTTCTAGGCCTTGGCTTCTGTGTGGCATCTGTGGACCTACCCTGGAGGGAGAAACCCAGTACCGGCAGTATTCATCACAAGCTGACTAAAGAGCCCTTGGGGCTTGAGTGAACATTGGTGGTAGTCAAGCAGTGCCTGCCACGGGCCCGAGGAAGTAGGGGCCAGGGGGAGAGAATTCTTCTGTGTAAGGAAAGGAGAGGGAAGAGTGGGAAAGAGGCTCATGGGTGCCAGCTCAGCCACAGTAGAATAGAGAACCAAGTAGAGTCCTCAGGTTCCCAACTCCAGGCCCTGGCTCTGAGATGGTATTTCTAGACCTGCCTTGAGTTGGGGTAGAGGAAGCTCATCACCCTGAATGGAAGGACACAAGCCTGGCTGGATTCACTACCTGCTAACTAAAGAGTCTTGGGCCTTGGATGAATATTGGCAGTAGTCAGGCAGTGGTCACCACAGGCCTTGGGCAAAACCCAATGCTGTGCTGGCTTTGGGACTGACTCAGCACAGTCCCAGTGGTGGTGGCCACAAGGGTGCTTGTGTCACCATTTGCCCAGCACAAGGCAGCTCAGCACAGAGAGAGGGAATCTGTTGTTTGGAGGAAAGTAAGGGAAGAGAACACAAGTCTCTGCCTGGTAATCCAGGGAATTCTCCAAGATCTTACCCAAGAACACACAGGTGGTACCCTCTAAGTCTGTAAGAGTCACAGCATTACTGGGCTCTGGGTGCCCCCTAATGCAGATACAGCTGCAGTGACCAAAGAGTTAGATCAAAATATTCAATTCCCTTTAAATACTTACTTAGAAAACCTTCCCAAGAAGGAT
Source organism: Pongo pygmaeus (assembly GCF_028885625.2). Lineage (NCBI taxonomy): Eukaryota > Metazoa > Chordata > Mammalia > Primates > Hominidae > Pongo > Pongo pygmaeus. Next base: position 68,913,687 of record NC_072390.2, read on the forward strand.
GGGTACAAAAAAGCCCAGGCTGTCAAGACTACAATAAACAACTGACTCTTCAGTGCCCAGATAAGTAATGCACATCCATAAGCATCATGGACCATCCAGGAAAATGTGACCTTACCAAATGAGCTAAATAAGACACCAAGGACCAATCCTGGAGTGACACAGATATGTGGCCTTTCAGACTAAAAATTCAAAATAGCTGTATTAAGGGAACTCAAAGGAGTTCAAAATAACAGTGAAAGAATTCTAAATCTTATCAGATAAATTTAACAGAGATTGAAATTTTTTAATCAAGCAGAAATTCTGGAGCTGAAAAATTCAGTTGACATACTGAAGAATGCATCAGTCTCTCAAAAGCAGAATTGATCAAGCAGAAGAATTAGTGAGCTTGAAGACAGACTATTTGAAAATACAGTTAGAAGAGACAAAAAAGAATTTTAAAAAATGAGGGACACCTACCAGATCTATAAAATAGCCTCAAAAGGGCAAATCTAAGAGTTACTGGCCTTAAGGGAAAGTGGAGGAAGAAAGACAAGTATAGAAAATTTAGAGGATCATAAAAATGGCAATTATATGTCAATAAATTAGAAAACCTAGAAGAAATGTATAAATTCCTAGATACATACAATGTAAAAAGATGAGTCATGAAGAAATTCAAAACCTGAATGGTCTAGTAACAAGTAATAAGATCTAAACTTTAATAGTTTCCCAGCAAAGAAAAGGCTAAAACCTAATGGCTTGACTGCTGGATTTTATCAAACATTTAAAGAACTAATACCCATCCTACTCAAACTATTCCATACAATAGAGGAGGAGGAAATACTCCCAAAAGTATTCTACAAGATCATTTTTATCCCAATGCAAAAGCCAAAAAAAAATACATCAAAAAAAGAAAACTACATGCCAGCTTCCCTAATGAACATTGATGCAAAAATTCTCAAACTACTAGCAAACTGAATTCAACAACACTTTTAAAAGTTCATTCATCGTGACCAAGTGGGATTTATCCCTTGGATGCAAGGATGGTCAAATCTATGCCAAAAAAAAAAAAAATCAACATGACACATTATGTCAATAGAATGAAGAAAAAAACCACATGATCATTTCAACTGATGCTGAAAAAGCATTTGATAAAATTCAACATCCCTTCAAAATAAAAACCCTCAAAAAACTGAGTATAAGAGGAACATACCTCAGCACATTAAAAGCCATAAACAATAGACCCACATCTAGTATCATACTGACTGGGGAAAAACTGAAATTCTTTCCTCTAAGATCTAGAGCAAGACAAGGATACCTACTTTCACCTCTGTTATTCAACATAGTGCTAGAAGTCCTAGCTAGAGCAATCAGACAAGGGAAAGAAAGAAAGGGCATCCAAACTGGAAAGGAAGAAGTAAATTATCCTTATTTGCAGATGGTATCTTATATTTGGAAAATGTAATGACTCCACCAAAAAACTATTAGAACTGATAAATTCAGTAAAGTTGCAGGATAAAAAAATCAACATACAAAAATTGGTAATGTTTCTATATGCCAACGGTGAACAATCTGAAAAAGATATTAAGAAAGTAATCCCATTTATAATAGCTACAAATAAAATAAGATACATAGGCATAAACCTAACCTAAAAAGTGAAAGATTTCTACAATGAAAATGATAAAACACTGATACAAGAGATTAAAAGGACACAAAAAAGGAACAATATTCCATGTTCAAGGATTGCAAGAAACAATATTTTTTTAAGTGTTTATACTACCCAAAGCAATCTGTAGATTCAATGCAATCTCAATCAAGGTACCAAATGACATTCTGCGCAGAAATAGAAAAAATAATCCTAAAATTTAAGTGGAACCACAAAAGACCCAGAGTAGCCAAAGCCATTCCGAGATTTCAAAACTGAAAGAATCATATTACCTGACTTTAAATTATACTAGAGCTATCTATACCAAAACATAGTACTGGCAATAAAAACAAACCCATAGACCAATAGAATAGAAGAAAGAACCCAGAGATAAATCCATACATCTACAGTGAACTCATTTTCAAAGATTCCAAGAACACACATCAGGGAAAGACAGTATCTTCAATAAATTGTGCTGGAAAAACTGGATATCCATATGTAGAGGAATGAAACTAGACTATAGTCTCTCATCATATGCAAAAATCAACCCAAAATGGACTGGAAACTTAAATGGATTGGACACTTAAATTGGATACCTCAAACTATAAGACTGCTGAAAGAAAAAAATTGGGGAAACAATCCAGGATATTGTTCTGGGCAAAAATTTGTTGATTAATACCCTAAGGGCAGAGGCAACCAAACCAAGAATGGACAAATGGGATCACATCAAGTTAAAAAGCTTCTGCAGAGCAAAGGAAACAATCAAAGTGAAGAGACAACTCAGAATGGGAGTAAATATTTGTAAACTACATCAGACAAGGGATTAATAATCAGAATATATAGGCAGCTCAAATTCAACAGGAAAAAAATCTAAATGCAATTTTAAATGGACAAAAGACTTGAATAAGCATTTCTCAAAAGAAGACATACAAATGGCAAACAGGCATATGAAAAGGTGTCCCCGCATCATTGATCAGATAAATGCAAATCAAAACTACAGTAAGATATCATCTCACTCCAGATAAAATGGCTTTATCCAAATGCCAGGCTATAATGAAAGCTGACAAGAAAGTGGAGAAAAGGGAACCCTCATACATTGTTGGTGGGAATGCAAACTACTATAGCCACTATGAAGGTTCCTCAAAGAACTAGAACTAGAACTACCATGTGATCCCATTGCTTAGTATATACTCGAAAGGAAATTGGTATATCAATGAGATATCTGCACTCCCATGTTTACTGCAATACTATTCACAATAGCCAAGATTTGGAAGCAACCTAAGTGTCCATCATTAAATGAACGGATAAAGAAAATGTGGTATATATACACAATTGAATACTATTTAACCATTAAAAAAGAGTAAGATTCTGTCATTTGCAACAACATGGATGGAACTGGACAGTATGTTAAGTGAAACAAGGCGGGCATAGAAGGACAAATTTCACATGTTCTCATTTGTGAGAGCTAAAAATTAAAACAATTCAACTCATGGAGATAGAGAGTAGAATGATCATTACCAGAGGCTAGGGAAGGTAATGGAGGGTGGAAGAGGGAAGGGAAGTGGGGATGGTTAATGAGTACAAAAATGCAATTAGATAGACTGAATAAGATCTAGTATTTGATATGACAATAGGCTATGGTCAACAATTTACTGTACATTTTAAAATAATTAAAAGTGTAATTGGAATGTTTGTAACTCAAAGAAATGGTACATTCTTGAGGTGATGGATACCCCATTTACCCTGATGTGATTGCTACACATTGTGTGCCTGTATCAAAATATCTCATGTACCCCATATATACACCTATGTACCCACAAGAATAAAAATTAAAGAAAATAACTGATATGAATTTACTTTGAAAAATATAAATTGTTATGTAAATGTTAATACAAAAAAAGTGATTTAAACAAAGAACCTTGTCTCTCCTACATAAAATGTAAGGAACATAGGGCTTGTATGGTGGCTTGACATCAGGTACCAGAAGACATCCAGTTTTCTGCTGCTTATCTCTAGGGTATAGTTCTTATCCTCATAGTACAAGCTAGTGATTCAGCCTCAATGTTGCAAGCAGCAGCAAAATCAAGGAAAAGGAAGGAAGAAGGGTAAAAGACATGTACCAGCTATCATTTAAGAAATTCCTTCAAAGCTGTCACAGAACAATTCTATACATGGCTACACCTAGTTACAAGGGATGCTTCAGTCTTTATTCTGAGTGTCTGTGTGTCTGACCAACAATTGGAGGCTCTGTCAACACAAAGAGACAATTGTTTATTGACAGACAACTAGCATTTCTGCCACTGTTACAATTAAAATTGTTTTAGGCCAGGCACAGTGGCTCACACCTGTAATCCCAGCACTTTGAGAGAGTGTATTTGTCCATTTTCACGCTGCTATAAAGAACTACCTCAGACCCAGTAATTTATGAAGAAAGGTTTAATTTACTCATAGTTCCACATGGCTGGGGAGGCCTCAGGAAACTTACAGTCATGGTAGAAAGAGAAGGGGAAGCAAGGCACATCTTACATGGTGTCAGGAGACAGAGAGTGACGGGGGGAACCATTAGATCTCATAAGAACTCTCTATCAGAAGAACAGTAGAGGGGAAATCTGCCCCCATGAGCCAGTCACCTCCCTCCACATGTGAGGATTACAATTCGACCTGAGATTTAGGTGGGGACACAGAGCCAAACCATATCAGAGGCCAAGGCAGGAATATGGATTGAGGCTACTTTGAGACCAGCCTGGGCAACACAGTGAAACTCCATCTCTATAAAAAATAGTTTAGCTAGAAAGCTTGTGATAAGATCCAGAGAGGAGTCTAATGGTCATGCAATGCATACCTTACACAAAAGCTCTGAGCCAAGAAGGGCAGAGGAGACTGAAATCCAGCCAGCACTCTTCCTGTGCTGGCTCCAGTGTGTTATCCTGTCCAGGGGTTGTATTCTAGCAAAAGGCCTTGCCTGTCATGCTTTCTTGGACAGAGACCCACAAAGGCAGCAAGCCATGTGCCCATCAGGCTGTATCCACTTTCAGAAGTTGCCTTTTTCTAATTCATCTACCCAGAGAGGTTCTCTTTTCCTAATTCAGAAAAAAAAAGTATTGCCTTGACAAACTCTACTATCTAAAGAATAACCTGGATCCACAGCAAGTTACCATTCCATTTTATTAGTAAGCATCATCATAAAACCACAGAAAAGTAACATTCTTTTCTTAAAAATGTTGTGTGTAAAACTTGGTAAAAAAAAATTGTTTAGCTGTAGAAAATATACTGTCTATACACAGTAACAAAACATGAAGAGGGAATTCAAGAGTTTTATATCCTTGGTTTTACTTATTGAGAATTAAATACTGAGGAAGTAAAACACAGTGATTAAAGACCAATGGAGTCTAGGGCTAGAACCCCTGAGTTTGCATTCCAGTTGTAACTTCTAGCTGTATAACTTTGGGCAAGCTAAATTCTAGATGCTTGGTTTCATCAATGGTAAAAGAAATCCCTCCAATTTTCAGAGATTAAATATATCCACATATGGAGCTTAGAACAATAAGCAGTCAGTAAGTGTTAAGTACCACTTAAACACACAATTGAACATTAACAAAACTTGAATAATCAAATTTTTCAAAAAGGTGGCATTTTTAAGAGAAGAAATGGAAGAGTGAACAAAAGATATAAATTTTGCCTTCCAAAGCTGCCTGCATAAAGACAACAAAAATAAAAAGCTTCAGAATGCTCTTTAACTATTTTGGTTAGTTGCAGATATTTAGGGCATTAACTTGAAATTCCATGGCTTTCCAGCATCAAGTTCCCTTGAATTTCATTTGTATACCAACTAAAGAACTAGAAAACCACAAATCCAGAGACAATATTTCTCAAAAGAGCCCAAAAGAAACTTAAAACCACAGCTTAATATCCACCAAAATAAAAAGTGTGTAAGTGCTTGCATCTAATATTCCATTTTTAGTGCCCTATTCTATATAAAAGACATGCAAAGAGGCACAAAGATATATATATATATCAGTAATTACAGTATTTTCCTTTGAAATTTTTCAAATATAAAAATGGATAGAATAGGGTAATGAACACTCACGTATTTACCTCTCGGCTATTATCAGCTAATGGCCAATTTCTGGTTTAGTCCCACCTATTTGCTCTCTACATCACGAAATGTTTTAGAGCAAACCACAGACATATTTTGGTCACAACATTATTTCAATAGGTTTATTAAAGAATTGGCATACAATCTGCAATGTATGTTTAAAGTATACAACTTGGCAACTTTTAACATAGGTCTGTCTATACCCCTGAAATAATCACTACAATGAAGATAATGAATGTATCCATCACCTCCAAAAGAATCCTCCTCTTAACACTCCTTCCTCCCCAACCAACCAATCTACTTTCTATCACTTTAAATTTGCATTTTCCGAGTTTTACATAAATGGCATCCTGTTATATATACTCTATTTTACAACACTCAGCATAATTAGAAGATTCATCCATGTTGTCGTGTGGATCAATGCTTCATTCCTTTTTACAGAGTAGTATTCCATTATCCACATGTATCATAATTTCTTAAGAGACAGAGTTGCTCTGTCATGCAGACCCAAGAGCAGTGCCATAACTATGACTCACTGCATCCCAGACCCCCTGGGCTGAAGAGATTTCCCACTTCAGCCTCCTGAGTAGCTAGTACTGATAACAACAAAAAACTCAAAGACAGAGCTCAAAAACTCACTAATCAAGCAACTAATTACACTGGACCCACCTGGCCACTCTCTAACTGGGTATCCTGGCTTCTTCCAGTCATTGGTCCTCTAATATCTATCTTCCTCCTTCTATTATTCAGGCCTTGAGTCTTCCAGTTAATCTCTCAATTCCCACAAAACTGCATCCAGGCTATCACTAATCACTCTATAGGACAAATGCTGCTTTTGACAACCCCACAATATCACCCCTTACCCCAAAATCTTACTTTAGTCTAATCTCTCCAACTTTAGGTTCCTGTGTTGCCCCTAATCCCGCTCAAAGCAGCCCTGAGAAACGTCACCCATCAACCGTCCATACCACCCCCAAAATTTTCACCCCAAGTTTTCACTACTCTTTCTCATTTTATTTCTTCATTATTAACATAAAAAGACAGGAATATAAGATCCTCTGAGCTGGCCGCACCATGGTCAAACCATCATATTCTCCCGCCCTTGTGATAATGTAATTTGTGATATTGCCTGTCCTTGTGAATGTACTTTATAACATTCCTTCCCGTCCAGGTGACAGTGCACCCTCCCTGTCCTTGTGAATGTACTTTGTAACATCCTCCCCACCCTTGTGACAATACACCCTCCCCACCCTTGAGAATGTACTTTGTAACATCCATCCCCTGCCCGCAAAAAAATTGCTCCTGACTCCACCATCTATCCCAAACCTATAAGAACCAGTGATAATCCCACCACCCTTCACTGACACCTTTCTCGGACTCAGCCCACTTGCACCCCAAGTAAATAAATAGCCTTGTTGCTCATACTAAGCCTGCTCAGGTGGTCTCTTATATAGGCACACATAACAAGGACTGGTGTATACCACCACATCCAGCTATTTTTAAATCTTTTATGGAGATGAGGATCTTGCTATGTTGCCTAGGCTGGTCTTGAACTCCTCCTCAGCCTCCCCAAGTGTTGGAATTATAGTTGTAAACCACTGTACCCAGCCCCACAATTTCTTTATCTTTACTATCTTTATCTACTCACCTATTGATAGACACTTGAGTCACTTCCAGATTTTGGCTATTACAAATTAAGCTGCTGTGAACACATACCTAAAAGCTTTTATAGATTTTATAGATTCATGCTTTCATTACTCTTGGGGAAATATGTAGATATGGAATGGTTGGGTCATAAGGTAGGCATAAGTTTGCTCAAAAATTCCAAGATGGCTTTTCCAAAGTAGCTGTACCTTTTATATTCATATCAGTAATGCAGAAAAGTTTCAGTTACTCTACATCTCTCACAAACACTTGGTATTATGAGGCTTTTCTCTTTAAAGACATCCTAATAGGTATGTGGTGGCAACTCAATGTGGTTTGACTTTGTATTTTCCTAGTTATATATGTTGAACATCTTTTCCTGTGCTTAACTCTCATGCATTTGCATTTTTTGCTGAAATGCCTGTTTGAATATTTTACCCATTTTTAATTGGGTAGTTTGCTTCTTAAGTTTTGAGAGTTTTTTATATATTCAGGATATTCCTTTATTAGATGTGTAATTTGTTATTTTATTTCAATCTATAAATTGGTTTTTCATTCTTTCAAACAGCAGCTGTTCTTAATTTTGATGAAATCTAATTTATCAAAGCTCTCTTTTATGGATTGTGCTTTGGGTGTTATATCTAAATGTTTCCCTAACCTTGAGGTCACAAAGACTTTTATAATTTCTTCTAAATATTTTACTGTTTTAGGTTTTCTCTAGTCTATGATATAAAGTTAACTTTTGTATTTGCTATAGACTTTTGCATATGAATATATATTTTGCATATGAATATTATTGCTGAAAATTGACCACAAGTGTGTGGTTCTGTGGCTGGACTCTCTTCTGTTCCATTGATCTATTTCTCATTCTTGAGATCAATATCACACTGAAGTTAGATGGTAGAAGTCTTCAAACTTTGTTCTTTTTCAAAATCATCTTGCCTACTCTAGGTTCTTTATATTCCATCTGAATTTTTAAATTAACTTCTTTTTTAGAGTGCCTGCTGATATTTTTATTAGGACAGCATTGAATCTGTTGATCAATTTGGAAAAAATCCACACCTTAAAAATATTGAGTTATTCAACCCATGAACATCTCTCTCCATTTTAGGCCTTCTTTAATTTCACTGAGCTATGTTTTATACTTTACAGTGTACAAGCCTTACAGATATTGTGTCAAATTTATGCCCAAGAATTTCAGTTTTGAAACTGTTAGTAGTACTATTTTGTAAAATCAATTTTTCTATTATTTATTTCTAATATATAAAGACACAATTTTTTATGCTGATCTTATGTTCTACAGACATGGCTAAACTCCCTGATTAGTTCTAGAAGCTTTGACTCAATAAGACTTTCTGCTTAGACAATCATGTCAGCTGGAAAAAAGACAACTTACCTATTTCCAAACTGAATCCCTTTTATTTTCCTTGTATTATTGCACTAGTTAGAACCTCCAGTACAATAAGATGAGAGTGAACATCTTTGTCTTATTCCTGATGTTAGAGAGAAGGCATTTAGTCCTTCACCATTAAATATTATGATAGCTGTACGTTTTCATGGATAGCAGTAAATTTTTTTATCTCATATATGGTAGTTTTCATCTCTATGAGTTTTATTTTGGTCTTTTTATATCTCCCATGTCTCTACTTAACATTTAATATTTCCTTTTGCTTTTTGAACATATGGAACACTGTCATACCTCTTTTAATGTCTCTACCTACTAATTCTATCATTTTTGTTATTTGTAATTCAGTTTCATTAGACTGATTTTATTCTTAATGGTGAGTTGTATTTTCTCTGCCTGCCTAGGATTTTTTGATTGGATGCCAGACATGAATTCTACCTTAATTGATACTAGATATTTTTCTCATCCTGTAAGTATTCTTAAAAATTGCTCTTAACATGGTTGTATTACATGGAAGAGTCTGATCCTTTTGGGTCTTATTTGTAAGTCTTGTTTGTGAGAACAAGACCTGCGTTTAATCTGGGGTTAATATTTTCCTACTACTGAGACAAGATTCTTCTTAGATTTCTATCTGATGCCTCCTTAAATATCATTTTCCACTCTACCTGTTGGAAACAGGCACTTTTGCCATCCAATATAAACCCTAGACACTACTTCCCCTAATTACTTTTCAGTGGTTCTCTCCCTGTCTCAGTAGGTCTCCTCCCAAGTGTGCACTGATCCCTACTCAACGGAAACCTCTGAGCATCTCAGGCATCTACCCTTTTCTCTCCCATCTCTTATATTCTGCCCTGTGAACTCCAGCCACATTGGTTTCTCCAGGTTTGGGAACATAATCTTGGAGACAGCCAGCCTTGCCTGGCTTCCCTATTGCTGCACTGAGACCCGGAAGTTTTTCTCAAAACATAAGGTGCTGGCAATCAGAGCTCACCTCTTTTTTCCCATCCCTCAGGGATCACTGTCCTTTGTTGCCTGGTGTCCAATGTCTTGAATGCCATTATTTACTATATTTTGTCGGGGTTCTTTTTAGTTGTTACAGGTGGATAGGTGAACATATTACCCCATTACTTTTCCTAGATGAGGAACAGAAGAACAGAACAATGTTTTTTATAGCAACACTGGAGGCAACATAGATATTTTTCATTAGTGACATAGATGACTTATGGTAAGAAAATGATTTATCTGCTAAGTGAGTTTATTTCTAAACACAGCCTATTATCAATGTTCTCCAGTGAAAGACCACCAGGAACACACCTATAACTGAACGGGTTGTATTATTTCTTGTTGAAACAAGGAAGATAGATGGGAAACCACAGGGCATCTCAATAAGAGGGTGTTAGAAAAGATTTTAGGACTTGGGCTTGTGGAAAATTCAAAGGAGCTGGCTCCACCCCAGACTGGATGCTACCAGGAAGTAGAGGTAAGTTCCATGCTTGAGCAGTGTAAAAAATCCTATCTAGGAAGATGACAGAGTAGAGAAAAGCTAAAGCTATAATTAGTAAACAAACAGTAGTCACTCGTTTTCCAGGATAGGGGAGTATCTGGTCTTTTTGTGGCATTGGGAATATGTTTTGTCTGCATTCAATGGTTTCATTTTTGTCTCGATCCATCATAGCCAGAATGGCCTTGTCCAATGTTGATATTCCATCAAAATGTTTATGTTAAAAAGGAGAATATTAAAGCTAGCTGCAAGTTTCAAGCTAGTTCTAGATGTCATGGGCTACTTTCCTGTTTCTCACTGGTAAGAGAACTATAGACTCACCATTCTTGCTAAAGGAAAGACTGAACTATGTAATTAGAGGATAATGGATTCACTTTCAGGACTAGAGTCTACACCTCCACAGACCCAGGAGTGCTGCTACTCACAGATAAAGCCTACCAGAATCGTTTGGAAGCTAAAAGTAATGAAGCATCAAAATTGACTCCCATGTAAGAGAGTTACTCCTAAAGAGAAGGTTTGGTTTGCTGGATAAAAGAGCTTAAAGAACATTTCATATATGAGTACAGAATGAACCTGAGGAGGGAGAGCAGACTAGGACTGGAATGAGCATTCATGAATGGCATTTTCCTAGTGAAGGTCAAAGAACTGTAGTATTCTGTCTGTGTGGCTCTAGGGAAATCTAGACTTTGCTAGTGTTTCAGCCTCTCAACCTATGATATTCTTACCAGAATGCCCAATTCTGGAGTAAAAAAATGTAGCTACATGCTTTTCAGTCCAGAGACACACAAGAGTTGGTATACTGAGGACTAGCAACAGGACAAGGCAGTCAAGAAAGATACGATATGTTACACTCCATTTTTCTCTGGGATTCAATGAAGGTGGAAGAAGAGATAGAAAAGCAATATTAACACCTCAAGTAGAATTCCTGGAGCCTCTTATTGATGGACAATGGAATAGACAGTAAAATAAGTAAAATCCACCTTCCTAATTGCCTCAGAGGTAAAGAAAGGCAACTTTGAGAGAAAAGCAACGCCCAGCTTTCTCACAAGGTGATACATTCCCATGTTCGTGTGCATCTATTTAACATAGTCCAAGCCATCACCATCTTGTGGCTGGATTACTGCAGTCTGCTCCTGACTGTTCTGATTCTACTCATCTCTCCCAAATTTATTTCCCAGATAGCTGAATCAGCATGATCTTTTTCAAAGATAAATCAGATTATGTCTCACACACTCAAAGAAGGAAGAAAAAAAAAAAAGCTCTATCAGTGGCTTTCCCAGCATCCTTAGGGAAAACACTACAAAGTTCTTTCCACGGCCTATGTGACATAGCTCCTGGATGTTTTACTGGCCTCTTTCCCCACCACTCTTCATTTGCTTAGTGTCTTTCAATTGCAGAATGCAGAGCATTGAGGGGGTGGGAAGAGCAGGCAGAAAACTACTGGAGTCCTGGCCAACATGCAATGCCATGGCATAGAACTGTCAGTAAACTACAGGTAGTAAAGATAAGTAGGTTTAATGTCACTTGTTTTTCAATGTGTTTTGTGTTTTCATCCTAGGGTTGCTGTAACAAAGTATCACAAGTCGTGTGGCTTAAAACAAAAATGTATTGTCTCACAATTCTGAAAGCCAGAAATCAAAAATCAAGGTGTCATTAGAGTCATGCTTCCTCTGAAACCCTGGATAGACTCTTCCTTACCTCTTCCTAATTCTGGGTGGTTACTGGAAATCCCTGGCACCCCTTATCTTACAGATGCAGCATCTCAATCTCTGCCCCTGTCATAACAGCCTTCTCTCCTTGTGTCTCTAAGGAAACTGAGGCGCCACCACACTCCAGTATGACATCACCTTACCTGACAGCATCTACAACAATCCTATTCTCAAATAAGGTCACGTTCTGAGGTTCTTGGGGTTAGGATTGCAACATTTATTTTTTTGAGGGGGACACAGTTCAACCCATAACAGTTGGGTTGGGCACAGTTGGGCTGTGTATGTTACGAAGTAAAATGCACATAGTACTGTGTGCCACAATCAGAGCAGCTTGACAAACTCTGCTTGGCTTAATCTACTTCAGTAACTCCAGCCTTCTTGCTTTTCCCAGAACAAAACAAGTTTGCTCACTCCCAATGCAGAGTCTTTTTGCTCCCTCAACCTACAGGGCCTCCCTTGCAGCCCTGTGACTCCCTCCCACCATTTATCTAGAACTCTGCTCATGTGTCACCTCACCAAGAGAACTTTCCGGTCTACCCTTTTTAGGTAGCACCTTCTAATCTCTGTTCTTGGACTCAGCTCTACTTTTCTTCAGAACCTATAGCACTCTGTAACATTTTATAAACATATTTACTTTTCCTTCCACTAAAACATAAGCATCATGTGGGCAGTAACTGTTTCCCCAGTCTTTCAAACAATAGCCACTCAAATCCATGTTGTTGAATGAGTCTATATTGATTATGGAAATAAAGACTCATCAAATGAGAGAAGCAAAAGCTATTGATTCTGAGGTTGCTATAGCAAAGGCCTTAGTCTGTGTTTGGCACAAACTCAAAAGTAAAAGCAGAGGAGTAGGATAGCTCTATAGTTGAAGAAGGGAAGGCTTCAGCTATGCCCCGATTGGAGGCTGTTGGCATGGGGAAGCTGTAGACAGGCCAACTAGACTTACAGAATCACACGCAATTGTTTAATTTTGCATATTTGGCTTTCTCTGGTTTAGTCCTCAGTTGGAAACAGGGAAATAGAAATTAAGGAAGATGTCAATTATCAATAAAATCCGAGCTGTCCTGGGCTGATTGTTACAGAGAACTTTGTTTGGCTTTCCAGACCTGTTACTAGAGTTATCGTCTGACTTTCTGTAAGTCTGACAGAAATCAGACTTCTGAAAGCAGGTTGGCTTCCTGGCTGGTTAATGTAAATAACAGGTTGGTTTCCTGAGCTTGTTGCTGGAGATTATAGGCCAGTGTTCTATTTTTATATATGGTCTGGCCATTCTCCATTGTATATTCAGTTTCTCACTATAAAAAAAAAGTTACTAAATGCATAGCAAAAGAAATAGAAGATACTGTTAACTGGGTGGGCTGTACCGGGGTGGGGTAGGAGATAAAAAAGGACTCAGTTTTATTTTATATACACACGTGTGGTCTACATTTTTGCAATAAGCATGTATTATTTTTAACTTAAAAAAATAAACAGTATAATCAAGCAAAGGCAATTGCAAGATATACCACCTCATCTGATATTTACGAAATCTACTTGATGAAACCCTCGGCTTGGTTATTAAGCCTCCTGTTATTGTTTTTCATTTTTTGCTTTTCTGAAAACAAGATAAACATTGTAAAAATATGCTAAATCCTATCTTGGAAGTTTCAGTTCATGTATTCCGAGTGAATTTCTGGTTCACTCATATTTTCAACTGAAACCATAAAACCAACTCTTCCATTGACATTTATTCAATGAGTATGTACTGAGTGGCTAATATGTTCCAGACATTTTCTTCCCTAAAAGGAAAATGTCATCATTAAAAGAATGTAGTGAATTTAAATTGAATTAAAGTTTGATTTGAAAGTTCTGCTTCCCTAGAGACATAGCCCCATCTTGTGGAGCTTTAGAATATTTTTGGTGATGACCATATTTACGTTGCGTTTTCACAACCACAAATGTCATGTGGGTTAACTCTCAATTGATCACAAAATTCCAGTAACCAAAATATTTCATTCCCCAGGCATTCAGCAATGGGAACCTTTATTTATTCTAGTTCTTAGCAAGGAAAATAATATGTATAAGTCTTTTCTTAATGCTGTCTAAACACATTTGCTTCCAATGTTACTGTCAACGAATATACCTTGCACATAGCCTCTTATGGGAGTTAATATATTGTTATATTTGCAGCTGTGTATCAGATACAAGTGTACATGGACCACATGTCTGTACCCCTATTGCCCAGTTGAGGACCTAGCATATAGGTGTTCAATGTTTTTAAAAAGAATGGCCGAAGCCCCAAGGCATAATATAGATCAGAAAAAAAACCTCATTTAATTCATTCATAACACATTTATGTATAGTAGTCAAGGGTATAGTGCTTTTTAAAAATATATAAGCTCTCAATTTAGAAGAAAAAAGTATACACAATGATTTGAGCCAGAAATATAATATTCAGGGAAGTGCTACAGAATATAAGTTCTGCCACAGTTCAGAAGGGTGAGAAATTATTTCCTGCTGGGATGATTAAGAAAGGCCTCACATTTGAGAGTCACTGGAGAATATGCCCTAAAACCACTTGTAATAGAATATACGCATATCAAGGCCTCAGTATAACAGGTAGATATTCTGTTTGTAAAATCATTGCCTTCACATAAATGTATCTAATGTTCTACTAAAAAAAGTCTAACTCAAGGTATACCTTGGCTACCTGTTAGAATTAGCTTTGCTATAATAAAGGACATGAAAATAAGACCTCACATTGATATAAAATCCAAGTTCTTAATTAAACAGAGCAGGCATCTAGTACATGATGCTGAGGAATGGATGAAGTTTTACTTACCCACAGCAGACCTCCCTGCAAGTTCCTATGCATCTGTGGGACTCACCTTCTCTCACCAAATAAGGGTTGTCAGAAGCATCAAATTAAAACAATTGAACCCATGGAGATATAGCAAATAGAATGATGATTATTCAGAGGCTGGGAGGGGTAGTGGGGATGGGTAATGGGTACAAAAAATAGTTAGCATGAGATCTATTACTTGATAATACAGAGTGACTAGAGTCAATAATTGTACATTTTAAAATAACTAAGAGGGTATAATTGTACTGTTTGTAATACAAAGGATAAATGCTTGAGGTGATGGATGCCCTGTTGACCATGATGGGATTATCTGTTACATGCCTGTATCAAAATATCTCACGTATCCTATAAAACGTATCTACTATGTACCCACAATTTTTTTAAATACTGAACATCCTTTGCTTCTGTGTCTATACCTCAATCCATAGCTCTATCTTTTGATGGCTTGTGTGGGCATTTTTTAAAAACATATCAGTGATAAACATTTTTATGCAATTATTTTATACTATCCTTACATACACTGAAGGAAGAATTATTTATCCCATTTTATAAGTGAAGAAACAAAGGCCAGAGGCTGAGTTATTCAAGATCAGGTAGCTAGGAAGTTTCATTCAGGATTTATAAACCCATATTCATTGCTGTTTGCACATGACAAAGCTCACTCAGACTACTTGATTTTCACAAAACTGCCCATTAATTGCCAATTCTGCGATTTATAAGCATAGATTAATTCATTCTGTGATCTTAGAGAAATCACTTCAACCCACTGTGCCTCAGTGTACTCAACTGTAATAAAGAAGAAAATTATACCCCTCTGACCTACTTCCCAATTTGATTTAAAAGCACAATCAGATGCAGGAGGCATAAGTATATTGCTTAAAAGCATGGACTCTGGAGTTAGCTGCTTGAGTGTGTATACCACATGAGTAGCTTATTAACGGTATACCCACGAACAGGTTGTTTAACTTCTCTAAACCTCCACTGTATTGTCTGCAACATGAAAATAAAGGTTCTTCCCTCCTAGGATTGTTCTGAAGATTAAATGGAACTGTTTCTATAAAGTCCTTAGAAGGGGACATAGAACATGGTACTTATCCATGTTAGCTATAGTTATTAACATACATACCTAAAAGCACCAGAAAAATAAGACTTTATGCAATTATGGGGTTGTTATTGTCTATTCTAAGCCAAGTTGAGGGGTCCCACCTGGCCCTACCCCAAGTTGACTTTTCCCCCCATTTATGTTTTACTAAATCATTCTAAAAATATTAAGTGTTTTTGGCTACTAAGGGCTGAAGTATAGGACAACAGATGAACTCCCAAGAAACCTCTGTCTTCAGAATTCCTGCAAAAATACGACATAGTCAAAGCGTTAAATTTTGATGAAGGGGCTATTTACCAAGGCTTAGGCAGGGCTCAGGGAATCCCCAGTGACAGTGAAGCACCAGGACTTGCACAGGTTGAGGTTTTATTCCTACTCAGCCTGAACAAAGATATAGACAGTAACGTTCCCAGACCTGAAGAAAGCTGGGGCCACCCAACAAGATGGTAGCCACTGATGACAGCAGGTGGCCTACAGTCAATAAATACCCAGCCTCTCGTCTCTTCCTCATGCCTCCCACTGGCCAAACACCACTGGAAATCAGAGGCCAGAAAGCCCAGAGATTTAGTCATAGATGGCAAAACTTCTGTGAGCCAGTTTAAGATAGAGAAAGGAGAATCTACTGGTGTGGGAAATGGAGAATGCCCAGTACATAGTCTTAAATGAGAACTAAACAAAAATATAATCAGCAATGTATAATCTCCTGCAGTAAACTGGCTAATCATAGCTCTATTGTTTAAAATAAGACAGCCTGAATTCAACTCCGGGCCCTAGCACTTACTAGCTGGGTGTCCTTATGCTGGGGATAGTTTCCTCACCCGTAAAATCGATATAATAGTAATATTTATCCTCCAGGGTTGTAGTCAGAGGTAACAAGTTAGTATTTGTATAATAGTATAGTGTAGAGCACTTAGCAATGTATAAATTTTATTATTGTATTATCCTTTGTCCTAGGGTAAGATTATAAATGCTTGTGGAGCTATGTCATACACAAGTGAATTCTTCAAGTAATAGGAAAAGGGCATGACTATACTTGTTACGTGTCATGTATACAAGCAAAACATAGTGACTCAAATTGTACTGTGGCGGGGGTGGACTGAACAGGAGGAAATACAACCCTAATGTCAATTTATCATCACAACTCACACTGGAGAAGTACCACATTTTGTGGTTTCCTGAACTTCAACCAGGCAAGCACAGACTGAAGAGAATAGAGTCAGTACACTCGAAGATTCTCCCTACAGAAGTGTCTTCTTATGAGGCCCACCAAATGCATGAAGGTATGTATATTGACACATGTTAATATACCTTCCTTTTGAAGCACCAAATGTGACATTTCCCAAATGAGCTTCAGTGTGTTGTTTTCCTTTTCTTCAGACCAAAATTGCTTTATCACAAGTTTTGCAGACGGTGTCAAGGTTCCCGCCAGCAAAGCCAGATGGAATCTGAAGCTGGTAAACAACAGCAGAGAAGCAGGGTCCCTAAAACCAAGCCCAGTGCTGTCATCATCTGCCGTCCCAGACTGCAGACAGCTGAGGCCTCGGCAGCCATCCAATCGCAGGACATCCTCAATCCAAAGATGTAAGCACATGTTGGCCAGGGGAGGTGGGGATGGGGTTGGGGGGTGGGGGCAACAGCCCCGTGGAAGGAGAATTTTTTTTTTTTTTTTTTTTTTTTTAGGTAGGAGAGATAACAGAATAATTGGAGAAAAAGAAATTGCAAATGAACTCCTTAGAGAAGCAAAAAGAAGATCAAAGCAGCAAAATATTCAACAGAAACACCACGGGAACTTCAAAAGCACCAAGTTTAAATCACACAAAAGTTTTTAGAACATAAAAGCGCTCAATTCTATTTTCTCAAGCATGTTTACCTCAGATTCCTAAATACATCTCATCCCTTCACAACAAATGATCCCTTCCTCATGTACAGCTATGAAGCGCATAAGCACCATATTCACCAACTCCTCCCTCCTGGATGACTTTCATTTTACCAAGAAAAACTTCATTTTGATTAAACTTCACTGTATAACCCTGAGCTGATGTAGTTTTGGGTGTTTGCTTTGTTTTCCCCTGTCATCAAATCACTGCTGCCCAGAGGAATGTCGTGGATGTCTAAGGCTTGTGTTTACTTTGATCCAAATAATAAATATCTCCAACTTAGAGGACTCTTAAAATTTCAGAAGTTTTGCAATCATCATCCCATTGAATTCTCAAATGCTCTGTAAATAGGCTGATTTGTATTGTTTCTATCTTGCCCTCAAGAAAGCCAAGGCTTAGTTTAAGTTTATGAAATGCTTAGAAAAATCATTATAGCTGTTTGCAGTTTTAAATAAAAAAAAAAAAAAAAGACTGTTAAGAGAAAATGTGTAGAAAATTTAAGCCAGATACTACAAAGGGGAGGAAGTTCTCCAGCTGTCCAAGAAGGGTGAAATTGACTACAAGAATATATACAGCATTGAAATTTAGTTGTTCAGTGAGACTATCATTTCAGCAAAATAGCCTGTCAACGGGAGCCTACCATGAATTCGTTTAAGGCGTAAGCACTTGTTAACTAAACGGGAAGAGGCTCGGATGGAAATGTTTCCTTGCCCAAGAGGTGACTGAACAGAGCAGAGATGAAAGCAGAGTCCATGTCTGCCAAGAACAGAAATCTCAAAATTCTCTAGGATGGAGTTAAAAGAAGGTCCCATTCTTAATGTGAGTTTCTGTGGTTCCCTCAGAGTCCAAAAGGGCTGCAATACTTTCCCAGCCTTGGTCATTAAAAAATGAAAGAGGACTGAGAGAAAGGAGATGGCCTTGGAGGACAACTCAGCATGATACAGGGCAATGGGCCTCCCACCTAAGAAGGTAAATGGGCTTGTGAATGCCTCCCGGTTCTCCCTTTTACGAGACGGGTGGGTCTTTCAAGTACCCTAGCACTAAGTTATGGATGGTCAGTTGGAAGTTGGCAAGACCCTCAGCAGCTAGAGTGCTGACGGCAGCTCAGGAGACAGATGGAGAGCCGGGTGGGGAAAGGCAGTAGGAGGGGACAGCTCCAGCACTACCATTTTAGAAACACACGTGCCTTGCTGTGGGTGAAGTGGTCACCACCAAAGTGGCTTAAGCTGTTTGACCAACACTCCCCAAGAGGACCACCTACTGGCAACTGTGTCTGTAATTTGTGAGACACAGTACAAAACAGGAAAATGAGGGGTCCTGGTCAAGGGTGAGAAGTCAGTCTTCCCTTTCCATGGTTTCATCACTCCAGCTATGGTGGAAAGGCAAGTCCCAAAGCACTGCAAACTTCCTGCCAGGATGCACTTGGCACCTTGACTGGGGGTGGGCAAGAGGCCTCTGCTGAGTTGCCCACCAAAAGGACTGTGGCCCTGGCAGCCCAGGGCAGTGACAAGTGCCCCCTTGTTCTGCCCCAGGACACAACTGGGCATGCACCCAACCCAAGCATCCCCACACCCATGTTCCTGTCTCCATACAGCATTTCTACTCCTCTCTCCCCACCCCCAGTCACACCCCAGGCAGAAAGCAACAACAATTGCATGGCAAGGACAGGGATGGGGAGGCCTGGGGGACCGGGACATGAAGGAGAGGGAAAAGGCAACCAAGAACCTGTCCAGGGGAGGAAAGGGGCAGCAGGATGTGGGTTTGTTCAGGGGCCAAGGCTCTGAGCCCCTTGCTCATGTTTCATTTACCCATCAGACTTTAGTTCCACAACAAAAATTCAAAGATAAAACTAAGAAGTTCAACATGGCACCTTCCAAGAATTAAATACCAAATATGGAGCCTTCCTGAGTATAGGCTCTATACAACTACCCTGGCCACATGT
Organism: Pongo pygmaeus; assembly: GCF_028885625.2. Classification (NCBI taxonomy): domain Eukaryota; kingdom Metazoa; phylum Chordata; class Mammalia; order Primates; family Hominidae; genus Pongo; species Pongo pygmaeus. Next base: position 68,933,429 of record NC_072390.2, read on the forward strand.
CCAGGGAGCAGAACTTCTTGCTGGGCAAGAGGAACCCAGCAGCAACAGGCTGCAAGGTAGATTGTCCATGCTGGGGACTGGGAGTCAGGGAGGAAGGAGTAAGCTCCACTCAGAAATTTCTGAGAAACCTTATACAAGGAAGATGCCTTGAGGGCCCTCAAGGAGCAAAGGATATCCCTGAGAATGCCACTATGTGGCTGCTTGTCCTTCCAAGGGGATTGATAGATGGACAACTAGCAGAGATGAAGCCACAGGCAACAAGTGGGAGAAGTCAATTTGCTACCTCCAATCTGAAACTGATCACATTATGAAACAGTCATTCCAGACACTACATGGAAGACAGCTAGTTCTCCACCTGAGCTTATATAAGATTGTTCCTTCCTTTTGGCACCTCAACACCCTGACAAGAGGGAACAGCATGGGGAATGGAGATTGTGAAAGGGTAAACCACACCCCAGACACACTCCTGGTTTCCAAACAGAAATGCAGTCCTTGCTGGGTTTGTAGGGAAGTAGGAAAAAAATAGGAAGCCCTGAAATGAAATATGGCTGATGTTATAAAGACAACATGAAAAGTTAAGAACTGAAAATAAGACTATACTTCTAAAGTGACTGAAAAATTAAGAAATCAACACCAAATGTCATTAAAGGAGTCAGCTTCCCAGCAGGAATGAAATTCTGATACAATCCAGTAAAGGAAAAATAACGTCATGCATGTTTATATCTGACAAGTCAAAACTGCTCAATCAAAATGGTTACACTCAGTGTAATCTCAGTGATTGCTCCAAAAAAAATGGAAGATACTTTGCCCTTATTTCTGAGAGTTTTAAAAAGCAGTTTCCCTGCATATAAATTACTGTTCTCCTCCTTGAGGCTTCAGGACACGCACCCATCATTCCCAGCCAAAAATAGATGACCTGTGTCTCATAGAATATGAATGCTTAGGCAATTTGCAAATGACTTCCTGTTACCAATTTTTGCAACAACTTTAGAGTTTCCTAATTATTTGTTTAAATTAATTCTAAGGCAAACTGCCCTCATTCAGAATATGATTTAATTAGATGCTCTTATACCAGGCTTAGTGAGAAATGTATATTACAAGTAGACTAACTTTCAGGTAGATTGGTTCCTGGAGGAGTATCTGTGTAAATTACATCAAGGTTATGACTTGGCAAGAGCATACTATTATGCCTCCTTGACCAATCAGTTCTGTGCAATAAACTGTGAATCCACTTAATATACTGAATGTACCAGTTGTCATGATAAATTGACTGGATAAAGAGTAGTTTCTACATCATGTAAACAAAGTGGAAAGCCATACCTTATACTTTGGTTTTGGAGAAAATACAAATTCTTGAGCCTGGTCTGAAACCTATTTGGTCTTTCTCAAAGCTATTCTTGCATTACAATTACAACCAGATTGCTCTTTTGGATGCATGTAACCAGGGGTTAGCAAAGTACAGACTACAGGTTAAATCCTGCCCCCTGCATTGTTTTTGTAAACACCTATTCATTGAAACAGTCACATCCATTTATCACATATTGTCTACAGCTACTTTTGCACTTTGACGACAGGGGTGAGTAGTTGCAGAGACCATCTGGCCCTCAACACCTAAAATGCTAACTACTGATCTTTTACAGAAAAAAGTTGGCTTCACTGGTAGCAGTCCAGGTCTATATCTTCCTCCCATTGCCTCTACCACAGAGGAATGGTTATTTCTGAAATCCTTTTGTTCTATCCTTCAGCTTCATTTTACAATGTCTGACCCTCTGCCATAAATCAAGAGATGCATCACTTTAGAGTAAGGAAAATAATAGTCATTGCTTTGTAATTGCACTAAAATTGTCCATATGCTTGCTGTTCTAGTTTCTACTAACTGGGATTTTACAAAGTCACCTTCCATCTCTCAGCCTCGGTTCCCAAATAAAGAATTTGGACTAGACAATGTCTAAGGTTCCTCTTAGCTTCAATATGATGAAATGATTATGATACAAAGAGAATGTTTTCATTTTAAGAAAATGTAGTTTAACCACCAAGGGTCATAGGAATTTTTCTGGAAGCCCACTTTTATAACAGACATTATTGGCTGCTTACATAGTATTCATCCCATCCAATCTCCTTCCTAACCAAATTCTGTCTGGTGTCAGCCCCTCCTTCCCTTGGCCCTATACTTTGAGAGAAACTAACCCATGAACAGTCCAGGGACTAGACCTGACTTTGTAAGTCAGTCATAGTAAGTACCTTACCCCTTGCCAGTTTTCTGTTTTGGACACGTCACAAATTCCAGCCAATGAGATGTATGAGAAAGTTGGCTGTGGTAAGGGAAGGAAGGAGGCACTTCAAGGAAAAACTTTTAATTGAGAAAAGAGACAAAATCCTTACTTTTTCTAGCAATTACCTAAATATATTGCTGGAACTCCCGCTGCTATTTTGTTACAAGTCTGAGGATAAAGTCACCCCAAGAGAAGGGTAGAGGAGAACAACAGGCTCAGAAGTACATCTGAAGCCCATTTTACCTCTGGGTTTTTTTTTTATTATTAGAGAAATAAATTCTGTTACTGTTTAGGCCAATTTTATTACTGCTAACTACTGGCAAAAATCCAACTAATATCCTAGTGGAATATGGAGCCAGGTTAAATGCTGCTTTCGTGGGGTTAAAGACAACTAGAATTATGAGAAATTACTTTCAAAGATAATAGTAACTAAATAGCAACACTGTTTTCCTAAAATAAACTTATCTCCCATTATTACATGGCTACCAATATCTAGTGGATACCAAGTGTCTAGCTTGGGTCATTTCAGTCAAAAGCAATTTGCAAGCATTCTTATAATATGCTATGGTCTGAATGTGTTTCCCCCAACCTTGTATTTTGAAACCTGATCACCAGTACGATAGTGTTAAGAGTTTGGCTTCTGGGAGGTGATTAGGTCAGGAGGGTGGAATCCTCCTGAATAGGATTAGTGCCTTTATAAAAGAGGCCCCTGAGAGCTGCCTTGCCCCATCCACCATGGCAGGACAGCTAGAAGACACCATCTATGAACCAGAAAGCAGGCCCTCAGACATGGAATCTGCCAGCACTTTAACCTTGGACTTTAGTCTCTAGAGCTGTGAGAAATAAATTGCAGTTTAAGCCACCTAGCTTATGGTATTTGGTATAGCAACTTAAATGGACTTAGGCAAAATAACAAAAATAGCTTCAAGAACATTATTTTTGTCAGTAGTTATTTTAACATGACAAACATATGTAACATGATACTTCCTAAGTTTTGAATAAAAGGTAATCCCTACATTTTCTTATACTTAGGTCCTCAGTACTGAGAATCCTTCATCTGATGACATTTCTAAGACTCCAAGCAAGAGAGAGAAAAAAAGATTATCAACATATGGCTAAGAAACAGTAGTGCCCAAGTGGTCAAACTCAATGTTAAACATCTCAGAACCAAGGATTCCCACTGTCTTGGGGGGAAGTATAAGAGGAATCCCTGTCCAGTCCCTTCTTCAGCTAGAACAGGTTGTTCCATTTTCTCTATTTAGGTGCTTCCCATTAAAGGAGCTCACTTCTTCCCAAAGCAAAACACACCACAGCTAAAATAACTTTCGAATGTTTTTAAATATCTAACAAATTCCAAATGAAGGACATTTCCATCAACACTCCTCCCATACCCCTCAATTTCCCAAGGACAATTCACCATTTTAATTACAACTGGGCAGAGGTAGAGTTGAGAAAGATACTACCACATTCAAAGCACACACATAATATGTACCACTTCACTGAATAAGCTCAAATTCCCAAACCATTTTACTGAAAAGCCCACTTCACAGAAAGTAATCATAAATCAACTTTTTATCCTTCTCTGTTCCTTAAAACATACCCAGTGGGACCACTTATTCTCCTGCACTGAAGACAAAAGTTGACTCCGTGAAGTCTCCAGTTATTCTTGTCATAAAGAGTCCATCTGTCACTTTAAGTCATAAAAGACAGTTTTGATTTGGTAACGGAAATCTTCAGTGCCATATTATAATCCAAACTTGGTCTTGATATCAAGTTGAAACTTCTTACCCCCTTTATGTCTGCTGCAAATGGAAAGCAGAGTGGGAGAGGGGTATGGTTTCCCAGCCTAGGTTCCCATGTCCTACCCCTCAGCTCCACAACTACAACTTGCAGTTTCTAATTCCCCCAGAGTTAGAGGGGAAGGAGGGAAGGAAAGCGAGTGGGAAAGTCCTGGCATGACTGATGCTGTCATGAGCTGGTGTCAGCACTGTTCAAAGCCAGCTGGCAGGACACATGTTAGATCTACAAGTGGTTTCCTTAGAATTGAGGGTTGTGGGGAGGCGATGGGGTGGAATGGTCTCCTTTGACTTGAGAAAAGAGAGGAAGCACAACTTGCACCTCCACATAGATTTTATTTTGACTTATTCTCCCCATGAGGTCACATCAACAGCTCTCTGACATTATCCTCTGAAAGTCATTCCCAAATATCTAATCCCTGCCCTTTTATTATACCCTCTGTGAGCAGTGTTGTTGATAGTCATGACTTCTTTGCCTCACACCCATTAGGTTGGCTATGATCAAAAAAAAAAAAAAAAAAAAAAAACAGAAAACAAAAAGTGTCACTGAGCACAGAGAAATTGAAACCCTTGTGCATTTGGGTACAGATGTAAAGTAATGTAGCCATTTTGGAAGACAGCATGGAGGTTCCTCAAAAAATTAAAGATGGATGATCCAGCAATTCCACTCCTAGATATATACTCAAAAGAAGTGAAAGCACAAGCTCAAACAGATATTCAGATATTTACACTTCCATGTTTAATAGCAGCATTATTCACAGCAACCAGAAGGTAGAAGCCACCCAAGCATCCATTGACAGAAGAATGAACAAGATGTGGGGTATATGTACACAATGGATTACTCAGTCTTAAAAAGGAAAAAAGTTCTGATACATGCTACAGCATGGATGGACCTTGAAAATATTTTGCTAAATCAGCCAGACACCAAAGGGCAAATACTGTACAATTCCACTTATGTGAGGTACCTAGAGTAGTCAAATTCCCAAAGGCCAAAAATAGAATGGCAGTTGCCAGGGGCTGGCAGGAGGAGGGGAATGAGTAATTAGTGTTTAATGGGCACAGAGTCTCAGTTTGGGAAGGTGAAAAAGTTCTGACAATGGATTGTGGTGACGGTTGCACAATAATGCAAATGTACTTGATACTACTGTACTTAATACTACTGAATTGTATGCTTAAAATTGTTAAGATAGTAAATTGTTATGTTATTTTACAATTAAAAATAAAAAATTAAAAGTCCTGCTACCATCTTTGAAAATATCATTTCTATCATAGTCACAGCTAAAACCTCCATGTTAACATCCTACCACATATTCAACCACAGGTATATTCTGTCTTCAGAAATATTAAGATATGAAAACATGATTTGTCTTAGAATCAGCAATATTCAATATTTTCAGGAAAATAAGCCACAACTCTAGAAAAGTTACTAGAGCTTAGTGGCCAGTTTAATCCTGAGAGTATTATCTCATAATTGTTTTAGCAGAGTATAAGACACTTTTCCTTGAATGCATTTTCCAAGCTCCAACTCTCACCAGGCTGATTTAGAAAATTAACTTGTCTCTCTGGAGCCACTTCTGAATTAAAATTAATGTTGCAAGTCTTTTTGACCCATACCCAATCACTCATACACACAAAAGAGAGGAGTTTTATGCTCTAGAAATATTCCACACTTAGAATTTAAAATAGCATTACCACAAATTTTCCAATTACAGAAAACTCACCATGAGAAAAAAAAAAGAATAATTGGATGCTTATCCTGAAACAATCTTTTGGGCTGGTTTAAGAAAAAAAAAAAAAAAGTCATCGAGTTTCATTATTTTCACCCTTGTCTCAAAATATAATAGGAGGTACCGATTCAACATAAGAAAATCCTCAAGAGGAAAATGGTAAGTCATTCATATTATGACAAGGAAAGAGTTACAGTTGTAATAGACAAAGCATAAATTTAGCAAGTGAAAGGTTAAAACAGTATTATGAAGTCTGGTTAGCATTAAACCCTGAGCTCTACTACAAAGGTGTTGAAATTGACTATAGAGATCCAAAAATGGGTTAGCCACAACAGGCAAAATACTAGTTTTGCATCATACCCAAAGCAGGCAAACACTAATCAGTACACATTACCAAGCTGTGCATAGTCTACAGTCCTCTGCACAAGGAGAGTGTAGTGGGAAATTAAGAATCCCTCTACTGCAGCTTAGTGGTTATGGAAGCCAAGTTCATTTTGTGAAACCCCCTCAGTTCAAACTTCAGCTCTGCCCCTTATTAGTTCTAAAACTTTTAATGAAATTCTTAATCCTTATGTCTCTTTGTCTACAAAGTGGAAATTAAAATAGCAATTAATATAGAAGATGGAAAATTTCAAGGAAATAAGGTAGCTAAAATTAAGCATATTAGCACTTTCCAATTATGTTATTTTTTAATGTAACTGAAAAATAAGCTTTTCTTCAATAACAGAAGTTTTGGGAGAAATTTAAAAGTAACTTATGTAGGTTCTTTGACTCAGATTTCATTTTTCTTGCCTATATAAATCCCAGAGCAATCTCAAGTTAATTAACAGGTTGCTAGTGAATCTACAGCTGTGGTTCTTAAACTTGGGTTACATCAGAATCACCAGGAGAGACTGCTAAAACACAGATTGCTGGGCCTCACCCCCAGAGTTTCTGTTTTAGTAGGTCTGGAGTATGCCTGAGGATTTGTATCTCAAAAAAGTTCCCAGGAGACCCTGATGCTACTGGTCTGGTAGCCACATTTGGTGAACCACTGATTTACAATACTTGACCTGCCCGCACCTCATGACCACCATCTTCCTTTTCAGAGCTTTACTCCTAACATTCTTCCTAATCCAAGAATTAGCCAGGCATGCCTCATTCCAAAGCCTAGCTGTCACTCTGTTCTGATGGCTGGCTGACAACATGTTGTCTCCAACAGAACTAGCTAATGAAAGGCCAACAACCTTAGACTCCACCTTAACTGGGCCCTGATCCCAGGGAAGCCAGAGCCCATGGGTCCATTAGGAAGTGGTCACACTAAGTCCTATGCCTGCTGTGAAGGTGCCCTCAAGTGTAAACAGCTTTCACATGCCTGGGAACTGACAAAGGGAGCAAGCCCTTTCTCCCTTCATTCTACCTAGGTCTCTGGTTCCTTATTCCAACCTGCAGGGTCTCCAATATCTGGGGACCTGCAGTGAAGTCATCCAGTAGATTAACAGAACCTGATTTTCTAGCATTCCTATCCAAGTTGCTCTAGGTGTTCTTATTTACAAGGAGATCACAATAGCATATTTTACATGCAGATTAATGAATAAAACTTTATTAAATGATATGTGGTTAGAGATATAATCTGAAGAATAATCTTGAAAACTAACTTCCCCCACATATACAACATAGGATAGTCATGCCTCCTCATGATCTGGGCACAGACATTCCTTACAGAAATTCCCTGGCCCCAAAATAGATACTGGATTGCTTTTCCATCCATCTACCACGGCTTTGATAAAAAACGTAGACTTGTCCTTAAATAAATTTCCTAACTTATGAAAAATCAGAGTAGCAGCTTACTACATTTTGCCAATTCCAACTTCTGCATGACTACAGTAAAATTTAGGTACAAGCAGCATTTTAGTTGCCTAGCACAAGCTGATTTTCTATAGAAAATCTTATTGGAACTTCCCAATTTCCATCATTGCCTGCTTTACCAAACCTTCCCACCATCAACATTAGATATACTGAGGAACCAGATTTGACATCCCCAAGACTAGAATAGAATTCAGTTTCAGGTGTCTCTACGGTGCCTGACCCAGAATTATCTGATTAATCATCTCACACTGAGAGCCTCTTAGCCCAATACATTTGGCCCTATAACCCACTTTTTGCTCAGATTGAGCCTTTAAGCCTTTTGACATTGAAATTTGTCTGAATTTGTCTTGAGTTTGCCACCCACTGCTGGATTGCACATCGAGTCAGTAGGCTTCCAGCATTCTTGTCAGTGTCCTCTCAGCTGCACACTGATAGAAACTTGGACCCCTCTCTTCAGTAAGAGCCCCACTAACTATAAAGGCAATGCTGGGTTGATGTAAACATTCATGTAAAACTGATGCTACACAAATCCCTTCCAGCAATCAGTTTCATAAAACAGCATCCAGAGCTTATCCCTACCCTGACTCTACCAGCACTGAAAGTTTTCAAAATATAGTTGAATTACCATTTCCAAAGGATTACATCAATAAGCTAACACACACACACTCTCTCTGCTTCTCTCCGATTGCCCTTTTATCCATGCCATAGAATTTCAGACCTCCAGTTTTTTTCAGAGCAGCCAGTCAACAGATCCTGTCTAAAGTCAATAGAAATACAAGCGTACTATTTAAAAATCACAATAATAACCAGCAAAGAACAAAACAAAAACCTATTCAAAGTGTTCACCTCTAGAAAATTTGATTTTAGAAATGAAAAGTGTGAATGGCTCAGAAGAAATGCTTTGCTTTAGATTTTATACCTGTCTGTACTATGCACGTTCCTTGATCTATGCATATGATTCCTATAACTGTAAGAGCAAGTAAAAAATGAGTAAACAACATCCTCATCAAGATTAGCTAAATAAAGCATATGCATACAGTAGAACATTATGTAGATACAAAAAGAAAAAATAGCACAATATTTAGTGATATAAAAAGATAACCTTAGAATGACAGTTTTTTTTGTTTGTTTCTTTTTTTTTTTTTTTAATTTATTTATTTTTTTTTTTATTATTATTATTATTATACTTTAGGCTCTATGGTACATGTGCGCAACGTGCAGGTAAGTTACATATGTATACATGTGCCATGCTGGTGCGCTGCACCCACCAACTCGTCATCTAGCATTAGGTATATCTCCCAATGCTATCCCTCCCCCCTCCCCCCACCCCACAACAGTCCCCGAAGTGTGATGTTCCCCTTCCTGTGTCCATGTGTTCTCATTGTTCAATTCCCACCTATGAGTGAGAATATGCGGTGTTTGGTTTTTTGTTCTTGCGATAGTTTACTGAGAATGATGATTTCCAATTTCATCCATGTCCCTACAAAGGACGTGAACTCATCATTTTTTATGGCTGCATAGTATTCCATGGTGTATATGTGCCACATTTTCTTAATCCAGTCTATCATTGTTGGACATTTGGGTTGGTTCCAAGTCTTTGCTATTGTGAATAATGCCGCAATAAACATACGTGTGCATGTGTCTTTATAGCAGCATGATTTATAGTCCTTTGGGTATATACCCAGTAATGGGATGGCTGGGTCAAATGGAATTTCTAGTTCTAGATCCCTGAGGAATCGCCACACTGACTTCCACAAGGGTTGAACTAGTTTACAGTCCCACCAACAGTGTAAAAGTGTTCCTATTTCTCCACATCCTCTCCAGCACCTGTTGTTTCCTGACTTTTTAATGATTGCCATTGTAACTGGTGTGAGATGGTATCTCATTGTGGTTTTGATTTGCATTTCTCTGATGGCCAGTGATGGTGAGCATTTTTTCATGTGTGTTTTGGCTGCATAAATGAGAATGACAGTTTTTTTTAAGTTGCAAAGGAGTATAGTCTGATTCAACTGAAGAGAAATTACACACATGCACACATACTACAGACCTGTATAAACAGAGATACCATGGAAATATGCCAAACTGTTGGGATTTGGAAAAATGGGAAGAGAAGGTCTTTCACTTTTTATTTTCTATGCTTTTGTAATTTATGAGCTTTATACAGTGAGTATACAGTGTCTTTGCAGTTTAAGATTCTTTAAAATACACACACACACACACACACACACACACACAGAGGTGTGCTTCAGACCCAGAAAATATGAAGCAGAGGGCTTACATCATATTTGTAAATTCTTAGAACCTTGATAGAGAAAGAATTTTAAGAGGCCCAGAAAGAATCGATGCCTTTCTCAGAATCACACTGCTGGAAAGTGTCAGAACCACGTTTAGATCACAGGCATACTGCAGGAGGAGGAAGACAATGCTTTCAGAACTTCAAGTTCTAACAAATAAATCAATCATTGTGCCTTCTCCCTACTTCACTTAATACTTTAATATAAATAGGTAGGAACAAGGTAAATATTCTGTCCATTTTACAAATAAGTAAACCAATGTCCAAAAGGACAGATTCCCCTGAAGCCATGTAGCTATCCAGCAGCAGAACCAACTGTAACTAAGGCCAGTACACTCCTGGTCAAAGCTTATTCAACTACAGTACAAAATTAAAGCACTTCAAAAACAGGATATTATCCTACACTAGCTGCATCTTTTCCTCAAAAAAGTTAATGAACCTTGAAGGAGAGGTTCTACACAAGGCATTGGGAATTAAAAAAGGAAGAGTTCTTTATAGGTTATAAGGCAACAAGAGGAAAAGAATGCTTATTAAGCCTTGATTTGCTCACACATGTCTCATTATAACAGCTCTGTATCACTAGCCATGTCAAAGACAGCAATTTGTCATCCAAAGAAGCCTGATTAAATAATAAGACTAAGGCCCCATCACACACAGAGGCCACCAGGTTACTTTACAAGCAGCCTTCAAAGACAGTTTGACCTCACAAGGTCTCAAGGAAAAGAGAAGTGGTTCCTACAGCTTAGCAAAGTCATTTAGTGGCTATTTCTATCAATCAGGCCTTCCTCCAAAGGCAAGAGGACAAGTAAATTTATCATTTTCCTGCCTTTCATGTTAAAGTAGAGAGACATGACACCTTGGCAAGGTGCTGATTGCCATTTCCTCATGTGAAGTAGCAGAGAACAGCTGGGAAACCAGCAAACTCTCAGAGTTGTTACTCTAATCAGGGGAGAAAATTTTCAGAGAGAAGTTCCCCACCCCCCATTCTTTTATTTTAAGTTCTGGGATACATCTGCAGAACATGCAGGTTTGTTACATAGGTATACATGTGCCACTGTAGTTTGCTGCACCTATCAACCCATCATCTAGGTTTTAAGCCCCGCGTGCTTTAGACATTTGTCCTAATGCTCTCCCCCTCCCTTTGCCCCTCACCCTGCCACGAGGCCCCAGTGTGTGATGTTCCCCTCCCTATGTCCATGCGTTCTCATCGTTCAACTCCTACTTATGAGAACATGCGGTGTTTGGTTTTCTGTCCCTGTGTTAGTTTGCTGAGAATGACGGCTTCCAGGTTCATCCATGTCCCTGCAAAGACATGAACTCATTCTTTTTATGGCTGCATAGTATTCCATAGTATATATGTGCCACATATTCTTTATCCAGTCTATCATTGATGGGCATGTGGATTGGTTCCAAGTCTTTGCTATTGTGAATAGTGCAGCAGTAAACATACATGTGCGTGTATCTTTATCATAGAATGATTTATAATCCTTTGGGTATATACCCAGTAATGGGATTGCTGGGTCAAATGGTATTTCTGCTTCTAATCCTTGAGGAATCACCACTCTGTCTTCCACAATGGTTGAACTAGTTTACACTCCCATCAACAGTGTAAAAGCGTTCCTATTTCTCCACACCCTCGCCAGCATTGGTTGTTTCCTGACTCTTATAATAATCGTTATTCTAACTGGTGTGACATGGTACCTCATCGTGGTTTTGACTTGCATTTCTCTAATGACTGGTGATGATGAGCTTTTTTTCCATGTTTCTTGGCCACATAAATGTCTTCTTTTGAGAAGTGAACACAGAAGTTTTCTATATACTTTTTTACTCTCAATATGAACATAAGTGGCCAGGTGTAGTGGCTCATGCGTGTAATCCCAGCACTTTGGGAGGCTGAGGCAGGCAGATCACCTGAGGTCACAAGTTCAAGACCAGCCTGGCCAACATGGTAAAACCCCATCTCTGCTAAAAATAAAATAAAATAAAATAAAATACAAAATTAGCCGAGCAATGTGGCAGGCACCTGTAATCCCAGCTACTCAGGAGGCAGACGTTGCAGTGAGCTGAGGTGGTGCCATTGCACTCCAGCCTGGGCTACTAGATTGAAACTCCGTCTCAAAAAAAAAAAAAAAAAAAAAAAAAAAAATATATATATATATATATATATATATATATACACACACACACACACATACACACACACATAAGTTTGTGTGTTATTTTTTAATTAAGACTATTTTTTACAGCAGTTTTAGGTTCACAGCAAGATTGAGCAGAAGATACAGAGAGTTCCAACATACCCCTTCCCTAATCCCCCATACACACAGCCTCCTCCACCAACATCTCCCACCCACAGCGGTATGTTTGGTACAAGAGGTAAACCAACATTAATGCATAATCAACAAAACCTATAGTTTACGTCAAGGTTCAGTCTTTGTGCTGTATATTCTATGGGTTTTGATAAATGTATAATGACAAGTATCCACAGTTTTAGTATCATACAAAATAGTTTCACTGCCCTAAAAATCTTCTGTGCTCTACCTATTTATCCCTTTCCCCCAGCCAATCCCTGAAAACCACAGAAGATTATGTTTTTATACTGTAAATCCTAATGGAGAACTTCTTATAACCTGCCAATACTCAGCATAACCATAATTTTGAACCAGAAGCCAGGCTGCCAAACAGTATTTATGGGAACCAATAGACAAAAATTCAGGGCTGTTCCAGAAACTCCAGGATATGTGGCTATCACACTGCTAGCAACATGAGCAGGTGAGGAGGGACACCAGAAAGCACGGCAAAGGCAGGGCTGGGAACAGCAAGGGTGCCCTTGGTCACCATCAAATGGGTGGAGTGGCTTTTCTCCTTGAACTCATAGCCATGTGGAAATTCGTCACTCATCTTGCTTTGAGCTTCTCAAAGAAGGTTTCATCTCCACCTGCCACCCCTACAAAGTCTCCAGCAAGCCTGGGACACCATCACCCTCCCCAGCACACACACACACACACACACACACACACACACACACACACTCTCTCTCTCTCTCTCTCTAGGGCCCATTTGTTCATGCTCAGGGCCATAGAACTTCAGAGTTGAAACTCAAGGCCAATGAGTTCAACAGAAATGTAATGCAAGCCACACACAAGCTTTACATTGTCTAGAGGCTGCATTTTAAAAAGTAGGTAAAATGTTTAAACATTTTAGCTCGATATATCCAAAATTATTATTTCAACATTGCATTTATATTTAAGTTACTAATAAACTCTTTATACATTTGTCAAACTAAGCCTTTGAAACTCTGCACAGTTTAGATTGACAGCACGTCTCATTTCAGACTAGCCACCTCTCAAGTGCTAAATAGCCCCATGTGCCTAATGGTCAAAGTTTTGGACAGCACAGCTTTAGAACTCATCCACATCAGAAGATTTTAGATTGTTAAAGAACAGAAGCCTACAAAGTCTATGCAGGACACCAACGTATAAAAGATAAAGGAAGGATGGCTTTAGTTGGAGTGGAAGTCTGGGACCCCTTCCCACATGGCTCCCACAACAGTCACAATGGCCTGTGAAGCCACTTGGCTCCAAGGAACAAAGTTTCACATTCTCCCTACTCTCATTCAACCCCATACATTAAACAGGAGGGAGCCAAGAACGACAGAGGCGAAGCAGTTTTCCTCGCTGGGACAAAACTGAAACTGCAGACCTCCTGGCTCTTATCTAGTCTGAGAAGGGAGCAAGCCCGTCATAAACAGGCAGGTTACAAAAAGACACTGTTCTCATCAATCCCTAGTTGGAACCAGCTCCACTGCCAATTTCAGGGACAAGATCATTAACAGTGAGGTATTTTCTCAGTTTTTGAAGGAAAAGGATAGAGGGGATAGAATACAGTGAAAAGAACATGTTGGTGTCTATTCATGTAAAATGTTCAACTTTGTAACAGTATAAAAGAGGTCAAAGAGTATCATTTATTAAGCACCAGCTATATTTGGTGGACAGGTAGTGTGGTTGAAGGTCATTGTTCCCTTCTCCTTATGACACTGCTCCTCACAAGAGTGAATGACACAGGCTGATGGGTCCAGATTTCGAGTGGGACCCTCACTGAGCAGGAAAGGTCCCAGGCAGCAGGCTCTCACCTGTTTCATGCTCCCTCCACACTAGGGGACTGTTAGGCTGAACAAGGACCTCCTTGCAGGTCGGCCCTCCTGTGTGCTCTCATTTCTTCCTCTCACTTTAGATCGATGGAGTGTAGTGATGAGATTGACAATAACTGGAGAAGGAATGACAGTATAAAGAGATGCCAACATAATCCTTGAATCCAAATGAAAAGCTGTAACACAACTGAAGGAGTAAGTGCCTTGTGTTAGAGGTTTGGGAATCCATTTGTGATTAAATGACCCAACCATTCACTCATATTTACCTAATATCTATAAAAGTAATGATAAAAATAATCCCTGCCCTCATGGAATTTACTATTCTTTGTACATTTTATTCTATTTAGGGATTCATTGAGAGAGAATTAAAGGTGAGACAGTGCAAAGAGATTCCCAAATTTCTAGCCACAATTCCATCATAATACCATAAAAGCTCCACTATACAGTTCTTCAGTACTAAACATTAATTAGGCACTCTATAATCATTATGTAGTTAAGTCTAATAATAACTCTGAAGCAAGGATTAATATCCCTCATCTTATGGATGGAGAAAATAAGGTATGAGGAAACCAAATAATTTGACCAAGTCCTAGCAGCTAACAAATGGTGGAAATGGATTCAACTTTGTCTATGACCCTGATACTCCTGTGACTTCCATTTAACCACACCTTTGTGTCTACAACATTAATGATATTTAAAAAAAAAAAAAAAAGAAAAAAAATTCCTTAAGCTTATAAGCAACTTCAGCAAAGTCTCAGGATACAAAATCAATGTACAAAAATCACAAGCATTCTTATACACCAATAACAGACAAACAGAGAACCAAATCATGAGTGAACTCCCATTCACAATTGCTTCAAAGAGAATAAAATACCTAGGAATCCAACTCACAAGGGATGTGAAGGACCTCTTCAAGGAGAACTACAAACCACTGCTCAAGGAAATAAAAGAGGATACAAACAAATGGAAGAACATTCCATGCTCATGGGTAGGAAGAATCAATATCATGAAAATGGCCATACTGCCCAAGGTAATTTATAGATTCAATGCCATCCCCATCAAGCTACCAATGACTTTCTTCACAGAATTGGAAAAAACTACTTTAAAGTTCATATGGAACCAAAAAAGAGCCCCCATCACCAAGTCAATCCTAAGCCAAAAGAACAAAGCTGGAGGCATCACACTACCTGACTTCAAACTATACTACAAGGCTACAGTAACCAAAACAGCATGGTACTGGTACCAAAACAGAGATATAGATCAATGGAACAGAACAGAGCCCTCAGAAATAACACCACATACCTACAACTATCTGATCTTTGACAAACCTGACAAAAATAAGCAATGGGGAAAGGATTCCCTATTTAATAAATGGTGCTGGGAAAACTGGCTATCCATATGGAGAAAGCTGAAACTGGATCCCTTCCTTACACCTTAAACAAAAATCAATTCAAGATGGATTAAAGACTTAAACGTTAGAGCTAAAATCATAAAAATCCTAGAAGAAAACCTAGGCATTACCATTCAGGACATAGGCATGGGCAAGGACTTCATGTCTAAAACACCAAAAGCAATGGCAACAAAAGCCAAAATTGACAAATGAGATCTAATTAAACTAAAGAGCTTCTGCACAGCAAAGGAAACTGCCATCAGAGTGAACAGGCAACCTACAAAATGGGAGAAAATTTTCACAACCTACTCATATGACAAAGGGCTAATATCCAGAATCTACAGTGAACTCAAACAAATTTACAAGAAAAAAACAAACAACCCCATCAAAAAGTGGGCAAAGGATATGAACAGACACTTCTCAAAAGAAGACATTCATGCAGCCAAAAAACACATGAAAAAATGCTCACCATCACTGGCCATCAGAGAAATGCAAATCAAAACCACAATGAGATACCATCTCACACCAGTCAGAATGGCAATCATTAAAAAGTCAGGAAACAACAGGTGCTGGAGAGGATGTGGAGAAATAGGAACACTTTTACACTGTTGGTGGGACTGTAAACTAGTTCAACCATTGTGGAAGTCAGTGTGGTGATTCCTCAGGGATCTAGAACTAGAAATACCATTTGACCCAGCCATCCCATTACTGGGTATATACCCAAAGGACTATAAATCATGCTGCTATAAAGACACATGCACACGTATGTTTATTGCGGCACTATTCACAATAGCAAAGACTTGGAACCCACTCAAATGTCCAACAATGATAGACTGGATTAAGAAAATGTGGCACATATACACCATGGAATACTATGCAGCCATAAAAAATGATGAGTTCATGCCCTTTGTAGGGACATGGATGAAATTGGAAACCATCATTCTCAGTGAACTATCACAAGAACCAAAAACCAAACACCGCATATTCTCACTCATAGGTGGGAATTGAACAATGAGAACACATGGACACAGGAAGGGGAACACCACACTCTGGGGACTGTTGTGGGGTGGGGGGAGGGGGGAGGGATAGCATTGGGAGATATACCTAATGCTAGATGATGAGTTAGTGGGTGCAGCGCACCAGCATGGCACATGTATACATATGTAACTAATCTGCACATTGTGCACATGTACCCTAAAACCTAAAGTATAATAATAATAAATAAATAAATAAATAAATAAATAGATCAGGAGGGAAAAAAAAAAAAACTCTTCCAAATTTGAGCATTTTGCTTGCTTCCAAAATAAAGTGCTACTCCCATGGAGAAAATTGAACTAAATAAATAGAAAATAAGCTACTTTCTTGATCCAGATGTATCACTATATTCCCTATGTCTGATTATTAATCCACATCATTTTTTGTATTTTTTATGTACTCCATAGTCACTGGACTTTCTCTTTTGTTAAAAAGGGGGCTGGTTTCCCTGGAGTGAATGCAGCCTCTTCATGCCATGTCACCAATAGCCATGAAGCAAGCCTATAACTTATAATAGACCTGTTAATAGCAACCTAAGGAAGGAGAAAAATCAGAAATTCTAGTGGGGGGCAGGGGGAAGGAAGTCATAAAATTAAGATTTGTTAAGGAACTACTCTGCACAGGGCCTATATCTATGCTGTCTCATTTAGTTGGTTTATAGTGACATTCTTAAAGCTTTATTGAAAATAACAGGGATCTAGAGGGTTGAAGAGCCGTGAGAAGTGCCAGCTGCAGTTCGAGTGAGACCCATGTTGAAAAATAATGTAAAAACTCAGCCTGAAAGGCTTAGACATGAGAGCTCAGGTCTTCCTGATTCAGAGTTAAAGGAGATCAGAAATCTGTAAGTGAGCCCTAAGGAGCCCATTAGATGGATTGAGGGAGTAATTTCAGCTAAAATGTTAATGACTGAAAATGTCATAGGGGAATGCACTTAGAGGAGAGGTCCCAGGATAGAGAAAGACATATTCAGTTGGTGATGAGTAAGTTCTTCCCATTCCCAGCAGCTATACCAGTTACTCAGAATCCACTGTACAACTTATTCCAACCCCACACTTTGAGACCTCCTTTTCATGAACATATCCAGTTAACTCCGATCTTCTTACCTGGCATTCAGACAAATCTGCTTGTCACCTGCCCATTCAGTCTATTTCTACTTTGCTTTGACTTGTTGTGCTGATATTTTCCATTTCTAAAATCTCTAAGTTCTTTTAGTTAACACCCAAAAGTTCCACACTTAAAATTACTTTTAGGCATTTTTTCCTTCCCAAGCAGGTTCTTGGGAGCCCCTTGAGGCTAAGGGCAATGTGTTGAACTTTTCTTAGTTATTTACCACAGCATCCAGCAGAGTGTAGGACTTGTGGTTCCATAGATGCTCATAGTTATATGCTGATGGAGACTGATAATTATTAATGAGGGAGGAAAGAGGTACTCTAAAATGTTTCTCTAGGGGACCCAGAATTAGGACTTATAACATTGGATGTAATGTAACATCAATTGCCATGTTTTTAATCCCTAGAATTAAGTTCAATATTATCTTAGACAATTTAGATTTACATCCTAGCTTACTCTAAGAATCATTTTGTGTATTTTTTTTGTTTTGTTTCTTGTCAGTATTCCCAGAAACTATTAACATTTTAAGATGCTTGGAAAATACAATTTAACAAAAACCATCCTAGGAGGACACAGCCCTCGCATGATCTCCTTTTGAACAAGGACAGATTCTAACAGTTTTTTGTTTCCATTCTGCTTAGCTGTCAGGTGATAGTATTTATCCCTTGTATCACAGAGGATTAATGACCTATTCAATTGAACACCAGCTTCTTACAACATATTAACCAAATGCATGTCTTGACCTTTTGTAGTTTCCCTCCATGGTATCATATTTTCTTTGGGCTTGCATTAGAGCATTCTACTTTAAATGGAAAGCCAGCTTCAAGCCTCACCATCTTCCAGGCTTGATGTAACATGAGGTTGCAAGTTTTCTACTGAAGTTAGGAGCTCATCTCTCCCCAGAGAAATTGCCCAAAACCCTATACTATAGGAAGTCCTACTATGAGACTTCCTAAAGTACACACTATCTCAAATTTCCTTTGGCCCCCTCTGCTCAGACACTATCCTAGGCAAGTCCTTGAATTGGGTAGTGCAGTAGGGGTTGGGGGGAACACCGAGGGAACCTGTTTATATTGTTTTCCTTAGCACATAATATGTAAACAAAAGGCAAGCTAGAAGGACAAATTCTGGATTTGCTAATCATATAATGATAATAGACCCAAACTAATTAAAAACATCACTCACAATAAAGGCCAACATCTCTCGTATACCCAACATGAGCCAGGTTCCATGTGTAAGTAAGTAATAAGACTTGTAAGTAATAAGACTTGGAGGAGTCTCGGCTTATTGAGGCTTTCGGAGGGCATGGAGAATTTTTTTCTGTTAATAATTGTCCCAATTATGCTCTATGGGATTCTGTCATCCTTACGGGATGGAGTAAAGAATCTTACCAAGATTTCTGACCCCTTAACTTCCTTAACAGTGATCAGTCTCATACTGATTCTCAGAGACCCAGCCCTTTTCATTTTAAACTTGTAGACTCTCTTTAAAACCAAAGTTCTCTTTTCTACAGATTAGACTTTGAGGTTCAAGCAGCTGAGCATGGGAGCCCTGGCCCGTTCTCACCCACTTGCTCTTCCACGCTTTGCCCTACAAGTTGGGGTGAAGGGAGGAAGAAAATGGGCAGGTTTCCCCCTGTAATGTCCCCACAGCATGGTGGGGTCCTCCTGCTTCTCTGGGGGTTGCCTCTGTGTTATAGAGATCCCATGCCAGCTCTTTCAGGGTTCGGGGAGGTACTGGAGCCTCCCACTGCACAGCTTCTAACCTGGAAGATCTGCTGTGGACACCACTTCTCTTGCTCTCCCTCAGCCACCTCCCTGCGAGGGGCAGCCCCTGGGGCACTCAGGCAGGAAGGCTCAAGTGTCTTGGGAAGACTGAGCTCCCTCATTCCTTCCTGCCCCTTCGTCCCGCCCCACAGCACTGGAAATCATCATCCTCCAGTCCCCAACTCAGTGCAGTTGACACTTCGGGCAACTTCAAAATTGACAGCAATTCTGGGGTCTCCCACCAGGAATGTGGTAAAGGAGAGGAAAGGCCTCACTACCCAAAGGGTAGGCCTTCTCCAATATCCCAAGTCTGGCAGTGGCAGAGGTGGGACATAAGGGTAAACTCCGTAAACCAGCAGCTGGTCCTAGTACTAACACCTTCCTGAATTTAGAATATAACTAATTAAAAGCATCTGTACTCAGTTCAAGGCTTTACCACACTTCCAGGAAAACATGAAAAACACCACTAGACTTTCCATTACACAAACATTATTCCATTTAATACTCAAATCATTCCTATAAGGAAAGTATTAGCCTCATTTTACAGATGAGATTGATGTTTTTAAATGAAGTAGAAGCACTCTTGAGTGACATGGTTACAATCAGTAGTTAATAATATATCTGGTTACACAATGAAAGGGCCACAGAGCAGTACCACCCAGTAGCAGTGACTATACCCAGATCTGAATTTTTAAATATGAAATGGAGAATTTCTATTTTCCAGTGAAAGGAAACAGCTTCTTGGACAAATGGCTACCTCTAGGGCTGAGGCAGGGAAATACAACATGAGTCCAGAGGATTTACTGTAAGAGAAAGCAAAGCAGTAGTCAAAAAAGTCTCAAAAAATCAGGTCATGTTAAAGGGACACAGCCAATTTGAAAGACCTCTCGATGCCCAAAACTAGAATAATTTGAACAATCACAACAACAAAAAATTAGTAACATAGTATCGGATCACAACCCAAAGTATGGGATAAATATGAGTTTATATTGATGTAAGTGATTGAATAACTTGTGCGGCAAGTGGAGGAGGAACAAGTCTTCCTTTTATGTACAGAAGAATAAAATAACGTGAGTAGATACTCTCCCTTCCTCTCCCAGGCTTGAGCACCGGCTGGACTTAGTGACTCACTTTCAGAGAATAGAGTATGGAACAGGATTGTAACCTTACAGTGGAGAAACTTGACAGAAACACCTTAAGCAACTAGTGAAGTCCACCATTCCCAGTGAGACCATGTGGATAGCAAGTACCTGATATTATGAGAAGGGACTTCACTTCCGTGGTATTTTTTCCAAACAAAACAAAACAAAACACAATTTGTGTCAGTCTAAACATGGGGGAGTGGTGGCGGGAAATCAGATAGACACAAATTGGGCAACATTCTACAAAGCACATGACTAGTACTCCAACTTATTAAAGTTATGAAAATTAAGACTGAGAAACTGCTAGACGAAATGTAACATGGTAACCTGGATTGGATACTGGAACAGAAAAGCAACATTAATGGAAAAACTGAAATATGAAAAAAGTCTAGAATTTAACAGTAACATAACAATGTTGGTTTCTTTGATTTGTCAAATATACCATGGTAACATAAGTTGGTAACTGTGGGGGAGACTGAGAAGTATACCAGAATGTTTTATCTTGGCAACTTTCCTATATAACTAAAATTTTTCTAAAATATAGTTTTTTTTAAAGTTGAGGTGAAAAGTCTTCAAAAATACATTCTTAAATGTATTTCCTCTTAAGTATGTAAATGTACATTCATTATCTATTGTTAGAAATGACACTAAGGTGATTTCTTCAAATATGGATCCACTGACTGAACTTCATTTTTCCTAAAAAATCGTAACCACAAAATTAGGCATCTATAATTTTCAATTTTAGTTTAAGTAGTGAGTTGAAGGAATTGAAAAGCCTTCTGATGCCACTGTCATTTTAGAGTTAATATTTTTCCAATCCTTTACAGCTAATGTTATATTCAATGAGTTTACTTTAATTAAAATTTGTAATTTTATGTAATGAATACACAAAAAGGGAGACCAGCAAAATGAATGTTCACGTACCCATTACTTGACTTCCACTTTTAAACACTATTTCTCCAATTTCGATATACACTTTCTAAAATATTTTAAAGCAAATCCCAATCACGTTTTGCCACCCATACTTGTGGAACAGCCCCAGAATCATAAGACCTTCCCTCTAAGTAACCACCATGCCTTTATCACAACCAACAAGATTAACTCTAATGCCACAGTATCATCTAATTCTCAATCCATATTCAAAGTTAATTAGAAAGCTCCTTTTTCTAGCAAATCACTTTAAGAAGGATGAAATTTGGTTTTATAAAAACTAGAGCATTCTTTTCATACTCATTTTGATGCACAATTATCCCAATCTGGCGATATGATTGAGACAAACAGACATAGTTAAAAGATGTAAACAGTCTTTATTGGTAAAGAATGTGGAAGTTTAGCTGTTTTGGAAACCATTATTGAAATGAGTAAAGTAACAGAAAAAAAAAATGACCAACCAAATGCCCAACAGAAAAAGTAACAGATTAAATAAACAGAGAACTTTACAAAGAAAACTATGCCCCAGGGGCATAGACATTATCCTGTAGGCAGTGGGGTGCCACTGAATGATTTTGGACCAGGCAGTGTTAATAATGAGTTTATTTTTCCACTTTATCAATGAAAGATTAACTAGGAAAAACGGGGAATCTGAGAATGGAAGCAGAGAGACAAATTTGGGAAAGGAGGTATTACAATATCTTAAGAGGGAAAATTTTTTCCTATTCCCATTATTTCTCTTGAAGTGAAGGAAGTTCCACAAACTGAAGCCAGCCCTGGCTTTTCTCTAGCCCCTAACTCATTCCCCTACCCCCAGAGGGGGAATTTAAAAATCAGAAAATGTGCATGCATATCCACTCATTATGCTGCTGTGAACATTTGGGAGTAAGAGAATAAAACATGCCCATATGAAAACATGTTTCCAGTTGCTCACAGAAGCATTATTCACAATACCCAAAGGTATATCAACACATAACTAAAACGTAGCATATCCACACAACTGAATGGCAGTCAACCATAAAAAAATGAAGGGCTACATTCATATGCTACAAATAGACAAATCTTGAGAACATGCTAAGCGAAAGAAGCCAATCACCAGATCCCCCATACTGTATGTGTCCCATACTAAACCTTATGTGCCCCATTATTATGTTGTGTGCTTTAAAAAAGCCTGGTTTTAAAAACTTTAACACTAAACTAATACATATGCTGATGTCCTGAAGAAATTTCACCCATTCTTTTATTTGATGTCCATGCTATGAACAGAACGGTTGTATTGTGCCCCAAAGTTCACATTTTGTTCTGCTATAACAAAATACCTGAGATTGAGTAATTTATTTTAAAACAACAAAATGTCTTACAGTTCTGGAGGCTGGGAAGTCCAAGGTGCCAGCAGGTTCAGTTGTCTGGAGAGAGCTGATTGCTCTGCTTTCAAGATGGCACCTTATTGCTACATGCTCCAAAATGTAGAAACGCCAAGTTCTCACAGTATTATTAGGGTTAATACTAACCCCTAATGTGATATTAAGAGATGGGGCCTGTTGGAGGAGGTGATTAGGTCATAAGGGTATCACCCTCACGAGTAGTATTAGTGCCCATTAGAAAAAGACATGCGATTGAGCAGGATAGACTAAAAAAAAAAAAAAAAAGGGAGACCTTGCTTTCTCACTCCCTGCTCTCTACATTTGAGTATACAAGGAGAAGGCAGCTATCTGCAAACAAGAAGAAAGCCCTCAGAGACCACATCTGCCAGCGCCTTGATCTTGTACCTTCTAGCCTCCAAAACTGAGAAATTTCTGTTAAGTTACCCCGTCTACAGTATTTTTGTTATAGTAATCTAAGCAGACTACGACAGTTTAGAACAGACATAGCCATAGAGACAAAGTTGTTGCCAGAGGTAGGGAAGAGGGAATGGGATATAATTGCTAATGGGTTCAGGGTTTTTTAGGGGGTGATGAAAATATTGTGAAATTAGGTCAAGGCAATTGTCGTACAACCTTACGAATATAGTAAAAACCACTGAATTGTATGCATTCACAAAGTAAATTTATGGCATGTGAATTATGTGCCAATAAGCTGTTTTTTTTTAAAAAAAAAAAAAGGATAAGTTTGAAGAATTGAAGGAACAAAATGAAATTTAAAGTGGTTTCTCATGGCCCATAGACTTCAGTGAGAGGCAGGGAGAGTCCACCCAGATGGTTTCAGTACCCCTGCACTAGGTCACATGGGTATGAACAGCTGTGCAGATGATCTTTGCAAAGATTACACAACTTGGAGAATTGAAGGGACTAAGACTCTGCAAGCTTACTCTCATAAGGCTTGATGGAGGCAAAGCACATGGAGAAAATAAGCACCAGCAAGCCTCAGGGTCTGAGAGAGATCCAGGTGCAACTCCCAAGGGTCCTTTCTTAGTCACAGAATCTACTTTATCTCCAGATTATGAATTTCCAAGGTATCAGTGAGGAGGCCTAGTTTTGTAAGTGCTCGGGCAGGAGTTTCCAGTGTTGTTTTATGTCCCACTAGTCATATAGCCCAAGCTGGTTATCCAGTTAAGTCAGGCATAAGCCATCAACCTAAATCTCTAGACAATGCAAACAAGTTAGCCCTGGTATATTTTAAATTACTAACTTGCCCACTAATCCTTATCTTGGCCAAGAGCTCAGTTCCAGGCTTACTTGGTCAGTTCCAGACTTCCAGATATCCTCAGAAATAGAGCTGTATAAACCTAGCTGCAAAATAACTCAATCACAAACAGCCTTTAACTGCTGTGGCCTGGGAAAGAAGTTCCAAGTTTTAAGCCTCAAGATATTTTTATTCTTGCAGGCAACCATTCAAAGAATGACTGCTACTTGGAAAGCATGGCATCAAGGAGAGCTGGAGGTCACTGTGGCTTAATGTAGAATGATGTGACCACAGGCTGGCCTGGCATTCCAGATTAGCTAAAGTGGGATTAGACATTTTTGGGCCTAGATGGGCAGAACAACTTTCGTGCTTTTAAAACTGAAAGAAATCAGTTCTGCATGTCCAGCAACAGTAGATCTCAGCCAAGATGATTTTGCCTCCCTAGGGATATTTGGGGATGTCTTTAGACATTTTTGTTGTCACACTTGGGGTGGGTGGGTGCCGTGGGCATCTACAGGATAGAGGTCAGCAGTGCAACTAAATATCCCTCAGTGCACAGGGCAGCTTCCCACCAAAAAAAAAAAAAAAAGAACCATCCAGTCCAAATTACGAGGGTAACCTATAATTCACAAGGTGAATTTACAAGGTCAAGTCATTTCTCCACCACGTAGTCTAGTTCGGTCTGATTGGCTTAATCACATATGAGAAGAAACCTTCCTTAGGAGACAGATTATTTAGGCCTAATAAATTCCATAATAGCAAAGCTAAAGATGCCTGCCCAACAGAGAAGATGGAAGCCTCATCACTAATCAGAACACACACATGATTTAGCACTGTAGCAAGCAAAACAAAAAAGGAAGGGGAAAACAAAGTGTTTTTTATTTGAAGCTTTTTTTTGAATTTGCTGAAGCAGAAGGAAAGGGCTCTCAAATACTATCAGGGAATTGTGACAACCACCGCCGAAAATTTAATTTACTCAAACACCATGTCTGTGATACAAGGCCATATGCCTAAGTGGGCTTTTCCCATAACATGGTAGAGCCAGAATTACTGGATAATTATTCCCAATAGAATTTAAATGGGCATCCATTGGTCAGCATCCCAATGAAGCTAAAAGTAAAATTTGCCCTCTCACTGGAATAATTTTTGGCAGCAATGCAACCTGGATTCTAAGAATAATTTCGTCAGAGAAAACTGGTCTATAGGCTTAGAAATGACTTATTTTCTAAATTATGGGCCTAGTGATGTAAAAGCCTTAAGTGCCCCATTACTACTTTGTGTGCTTTAAAAGAGAGCCTGGTTTTAAAAACTTAACACTGAACTAATACATATGCTGAAGTCCTGAAGAAATTTCACTCATTCTAGGCTGCAAATGTGAGAAGAATGCCAATTCCACCCAGGTGTCTCCAACCAGCTTCACGAGACAATCAGTGAGAAAAAAGGGAGAACTCCAAAACCTTTGATATTTAACTCACAAGAGCAAAAGAATGCAACTTTGAACAGATTTAAACTTTCATCTTACAAAGGGGGTTAATATCTGAACTTTAAATTCTGGTTTAAAAATGAGAGATTAAACACTTGCATCTTTATTACCTTCCTGGAACCCAGCCAAAACTACAGCAAAAAAAAAAAAAAAAAAAAAAAAATTTTTTTTTTTTTTTTGAGACAGAGTTTCACACTTGTTACCTAGGCTGGAGTTGGAGTGCAGTGGCGCGATCTCGGCTCACTGCAACCTGCGCGTCTTGGGTTCAAGCAATTCTGCCTCAGCCTCCTGAGTAGCTGGGATTACAGGCAATGCCACCATGCCCGGCTAATTTTTTTGTATTTTTAGTAGAGACAGGGTTTGCCATCTTGGCCAGACTGGTCTCAAACTCCTGACCTCAGGTGATTCACCCACCTTGGCCTCCCAAAGTGCTGGGATTACAGGTGTGAGCCACCACGCCCAGCCATGATTTTTTAAATAAACTTATTTTGAAATAATTTTAGATTTGCAGAAAATTTGCAAAGATGGTACAGAGTTCCTGTATACCCTTCACTCAGTTTCCTCTAATGATAATATCTTACATAACATCACACATTTGTCAAACCTAAGAAATTAACATTGGTATAATACAGCCAAAAAAACTATACATGTTGTTTGGATTTCACCAGTTATCCTGCTAGTGTACTTTTTCTGTCCCAGGATCCAATCCTGGACACTATATTGCATTTAGTTGTCATGTCTTATTAGTATCTTAGTTTGTTCTGCTATAACAAAATACCTGAGATTGAGTGATTTATTTTAAAAAACAAAATGTCTTACAGTTCTGGAGGCTGGGAAGTCCAAGGTGCCAGCAGGTTCAGTTGTCTGGAGAGAACTGATTGCTCTGCTTTCAAGATGGCACCTTATTGCTACATGCTCCAAAATGTAGAAACGCCAAGTCTTCACAGGCCAGGACAAGCAAGCTGAAAGCTGGATGAAGGCTCTTTCGTAAGGGCCTTAATTCCATTCACTAGGGAGGAGCCCCCATGGCCCAATCACCTCTTAAGGGCCCCACCTCTTAATCCTATCACATCAGCAACACCTGAATTTTGGAGGCAACACTTTCAAACCATGGCAGTATCCTCAACTCTGAGACACTCTCTCAACAGCAAAAGGTTTTTTAAGAGATAGAAACACAGAAGAACACAGCGAAGAGGGAGGAGATAATAGTAACAAAAATGTGAAATCTGAATCATAAACCAGTAAAGGGAAAGATAAACAAACTGACATATGCTGCAGATTTTTCAAACAGCTCTGGTCCTGGAAGTGATAAGAGGAAGAGAGTGGGAAGAAGAACTATTAGGAAAAACACTATTTGAGAAATTATTTGAGAACCCTCGATCCTTCCATGCTTCACAGTGCTAGGAAACTGGCCCTCACCTATCCTAGAGGAGATCTAGAGACGTAAACTCTAAATTGTGGTCTGCAGTCTTGAGAACCCCAGGTGCAGGTACTTTGAACCATTAAAGAAGAAATTCTGTTTAATGTTTTAGCTGCAAGGAAGAGCAAGTTAATAACTCTAATCTGGTTAATCTTCACTTGAAACAATCTACGAATTTTTGCTGTGACAATGTGACTCAAACCACAAATACTATTGTGATTACTTATCTATTTGGCTCCTTGCTAAAATATTTATGAAGTTTATCTCTTACCTTCAAGTGAGAAATACCTTTAATGTAAGTGTAAACTTTGACTTGTATCAATTAATATGCAATCTTTGAAGAAACAGATTTAGGTTTCTTATCAGGTCATACTAATTCCTTCACCTGAACCATTCCACTGTTGTCTTTATGCTTAGCAATATTCTATACTTCTCTGCAACTAGACCCACCCCTCCATGGCATTTATTATCTTTCAAACATATTTATGTGATTGTCTGACTTCTAGCACCTATCCATCTGTATATTGTGTATGTATATATGTACCCCTTCTGTCTAGGTTTACTCCCTAATTATCCCATATGTACTATTCTTCGTTCCTCTGTCAAAGAGTAAACTGCAGGAACCAAGGAATCATGTTTCACGTATCTTGCTTTCCATATCATGCTTAGCAAAACTCTAAACTCACAATATATCAGTGTTTCACAAAATATGGTTATAATCCCCTGCCTCAAATTAACCAAGGGTTTTTAAAAAGCATATTATTAAGTTCTGGTGAGGGATAGTGGTGATGGTTGCATAATAATGCAAATGTACTTTATTCAACTGGTTAAAATGGTAACCTTTAGGTTAAGCATATTTTACCACAATAAAAAATGAATTTTAAAGCACATTATTAAGCCCAGTGAATTGATGATTAAGGACCTGCAGGAACAGTGCCTGGAAACCTACATTTCCACAGTTCTCCAAGTATTTCTTATGCAACCTGGTCTGAAAAACCATCACATTAGATAGCCAGTAAATACCTGTGGTTTGCATGAATGACTGATTGATTGATTGTTGATTGACTGATTGATTGATTGGAGACAGGGTCTCTCTCTGACACCCAGGCTGGATTGCAGTGGTGCAATTATGACTCATTTCACCCTCAACTTCCCAGGTTCAGGCAATTCTTCTACCTCAGCCTCCT
This sequence comes from Pongo pygmaeus, assembly GCF_028885625.2. Classification (NCBI taxonomy): domain Eukaryota; kingdom Metazoa; phylum Chordata; class Mammalia; order Primates; family Hominidae; genus Pongo; species Pongo pygmaeus. The sequence continues at coordinate 68,961,601 of NC_072390.2, forward strand.
GAGTATCTTGGGCTACAGGTGTGCACTATCATGCCAGGCTACCGTTTTGTTTTTGTTTTTGTTTTTTGTTTTGTTTTGTTTCATTTTGTTTTTGTAGATACAGGGTCTGTCTATGTTGCCCAGGCTTTTCTCTAACTCCTTGTCTCAAGCAATCCCCCTGCTTTGGCCTTCCAAAGTGCTGGGATTACAGGTGTGAGCCACCATGCCTGGCCTTATGTGATTAATTATTGAGAACTTTGATCTACATTTTGATTATACACAATGCTCAGGAAGCCAAGTAAGGCCCCCCTCAGAAAACGACTTACCTCTATTGCCTAGAAATATTAATTTTCTACAAGCCCCTATTTTAAAAGCCTTTCATGAAAAGAGCTTCCTATACATATTTTCTATTTCATGAAGAGTTTATGAGGAATCATGAAAAGTATAAAAGCCTATAAAATAAAAGTGCAACATAAATCATCAGCAACATGACCACAGATACTCAATATGCCCCTGCATGATTTTGGTCAAGTTCATCAACCTCCAAACATTCAAGGGAAATGTTCTCGGTAGGAACAAAGACATTCTAAAGCTTTCTCATCACTCAAATTGCTATCATGAGTGCCACATGAGCAGTGGTTTGTTGAATTGAATGATCATAAGCAAAGGTTTGCTGAATTGAATGATTCAAGGTTTTCTGAATATGCTTGATGGAGATTGACTACTATATTAAACCTAGCATCTATTTTAAATGATTGAAAACCCTGAAATAGTGCTGAGACCATATTATTCTCCATCAAGTATATAGTCTGGCAGGATTTCATATGTTTAACCTCCCACTAGGCTTAACTACCTCTAACTGCTGGGAAGATCTATTTATCTGTAGATGTGTGGCTACAAGAAATAGCCTCAGACTATATCTGAGGGTGGCTGGTAGCCCAGGGCTCCAAACAGAAAGTTTTCAAGGGTAACCTGGGAAAATATTTGGAAACTCTGGGGCAGGGTGCCACTGAAGGCAGAGCTGTAGGCAGAGTGAAAAATATTGCTCTGGAAAGCACAATGATGAGGCTATTCAAAGCATGTAACTGGACAGATTTAGTTGACATGCACGGTAAAGTCAATGTAGGAGCCAAAGCTAAACCTCAGAGATGTGAGTTGAAGAACTGAGTGAATAGAGGTATCATCTATAAACACAAGGAAGTAAGCAGAGGATGAAGGCTTGGGTTAGAAAAGTAATAAGCTTGTTCAGAAACAGAAAATACAACGGTGTTTGCCAGAGGCTGACGGGAGGAAGATGGGAGGAAAAGGAAAGTTTTTATTCAATGGGTGTAGAGTTTCAGTTGTGCAAGATGCAAAAGTTCTAGAGATCTGTTGCACAACAGTGTAACTATCATTAACACTGCTATACTGTATATTTAAAAATGCTTACCGTGGTCAGTTTTGTGTTTTTACCTCAATAATAAATACAACAATAAAAATAATGGGCTTGTATAGATTGACTTAGACACAGTGGCCTATGGTGGGCAACATCTTATAGCTCTTCTTCATGCTGATATTCAACAGATTGATCTTAAATTCATATTATAGCTTGAACAAATAGGTAATTTTATATCACTGTTACCTGGCAGGGGTAAACACTCAGAAAAACACATTTATTCTCATCATCCACAGTTATACTGAGCTTCCACAGAGGTGTGACCACACATTGAGGGCTGCCAAGTGTATAATATTTGATAGATAATCATCCTTCCTGGAAAACACTTAAAAGATCATAATTTTTAAAACATTTTTTGCCATTTGTCTGGTTAAAATTATAACTCATTCTGAGCAAGTGGTTTTAAGTTGGCCTGAAATAAGAAGCCACTCTAATAAACTCTCTCAACCACCTCATTCCCATTTGAAACAGATGTCTGGGTTGAAAAATATTCATGGCTATGTTTCAAATATGTTTAAGCACTAAACCAAAAATAATAATATTTGAGATAAGAATATAGTAATAACCCATGCTTCTATGCTAGTTATATTCTACCATTTGCTAAATTTAAACCCTTTGCTTTAAAAACCTTAACATGTCAATGAAATATTTTAAAAATAATATTAGAAGATAAAACTTACTAGCCACTTACTAAGCCTCACAATAATCCTTCAAGTTAAGATTTATCCTATTTCACAGGAGGAAACTGAGGCTCAGAGGGATTAAGTAACTTAATCAAGTCACACAGCCTGAAGGCAATAGATCCTAACTTGAAAGCTAGATCTGCCCAACTTCAAAGCCTGTCCCCTTTCCATTTCTCAGCCCTGCTTATAAGGAAGTCAAAACCCTTGGAATCATGCATAATGGATTAGAACCAGTAAACTTGAAATAATTTCTAACATTCTTTTGTTACATCTATAAAACATCTAGGCACTTAGATGTTGAAAACGGAAAAGTTTTAAACAATTAACAGTGCCAGAAGTAGCAGCCAGAACAGTTCTACAGTTGATTAGTTTACTATCCATCTAGGTCTATCCTTACTAAACCTAGCAGTAAATAGAAAATTGAGAACCACTAAGTCATTCTCAAATGTGTTGACCACATTAATCTTCTGTTTCACTAAACAGCATTCACCAAACACTTTTGATCATACACCACTTTTGGTTAAAAAAAAAAACAGCCTCTATTTGCTGGTTATCTATTGTTACATAGCAAACTACTGCAAAATTTAGTGCTTTCAAACAACCACCGTATTATTATAGCTCACAATTTTGTTGGCCCTGCTTGAATTAGGAAATGGCTCAGCTGGGTGACTCTTCTACTCCTTAGATAGGGTCTGTCAGTGGCATTCACCTAATGACTCAGCCAGACTGCTGAGGGGGTTCAAGACCACCTCAGTCACATGCCTGTTGCCTTATAGGGGACAGCTGGAATGTGGGGTTCATCTGGGCCCTTCTGTCCATCCATGAGATCTGAGGCCCTTTCCACATGGTCTCCCCAGCAGAGTCATCACACTCCATCATGTGACTCAAGACTTCATGAATGAGTGTTCTCTAAAAGCTGAAGTGGAAGCTGCCAGTCTTGTAAGGACTGGCCACAGACACTGACATATCATCACTTCCACTATATTCTGTTGGCCAAAGTAGTCACAGAGCTGGCACAGATGCAAGGGGAGGCAATACAGATCCCCACCTCTCAGTGAGAGGAGTTTCAAAAACTTTGAAACCAACTTTAATCTGCCATACCATATTATAAATATATGCTTATACTATGGAACATTGCATGAACAATTGCAAACACACACAAAATAGAAAATGGTTAGGGAAGAAACAAACACATAAATAAATATGCTAACATTTTCTTCCCATGGCCTTTGAATCATTTTGTACATCTCCTAAGGTGAACACACTTCCACTATGGAGTCTACTGCTCTACCTTCCTGCATCTCTATTCCTTAATTCAGCAAATATATAGAGCACCTTACATGCAAAAGACATATTACACACTGCTGAACAAATGAATAAACATGAACGTTCCTCTTCAGGAATTTACAACCCAGTGGAAGAAAATAAGAGTAAATAATTACAACTTGCATGAAAAGTATTGCTAACTAGACCTGGAGGAGTCAAGGAAGCAGACACAAACCAGTCTTTCCGGACACTACCTTGTATGTCATTGTTTTCATGAGTGGGCCATAGTTCTGCTGATCCCAAAAGACTACAAACTCCCTGAAGACAGGACAATATGTACATTCCTTTTGCTGTCCTATACTAAATGCTCAGCTAATATTAGAATTGATGGAACTAATTGATTAGATCTTTTTGCACCTAGGGTGAAAAACGGTCCCCCTAACCACAACCAAATTGTTGGTTAAAAGGGTGGGGAGATGGATAAGAATACAGAAGTAATCAGCCCAAATTTATTAACATTCATAGAAATATAATAATGATTTATATTAGACAGCACTTAAGAAATGACAATAAGCTTTTACATGCACTCATTCATTAAGTAACCAAGATATTAAGAACAAATTTTTGGCCAGGCACGGTGGTTCACGCCTGTAATCCCAGCACCTTGGGAGGCTGATGTGGGTGGATCACTTGGGGCCAGGATCTGTTGTTGGCCAGACCAGCCTGGCCAAAATGGCGAAACCACCTCTCTACAAAGAATACAAAAATTAGCTGGGCATGGTGATGGGTGCCTGTACTCCCAGCTACTCAGGAGGCTGAGACAGGAAAATCGCTTGAACCCAGAAGGTGGTTGCAGTGAGCCAAGATCACACTGCTGCACTCCAGCCTGGTTGACAGAGCCGAAAAAAGAAAAAAAAATTCTAAATGAGTAAAACAGAATTTTCTTTTCTTTTCTTTTTGAGATAGAGTCTCACTCTGTCACCAGGCTGGAGTGCAGTGGCATGATCTCGGCTCACTGCAACTTCCGACTCCCTGGTTCAAGCAATTCTCCTGCCTCAGTCTCTTGAATAGCTGGAACTACAGGCAGCCACCACCAAACCTAGCTAATTTTTGTATTTTTAGTAGACACGGGGTTTCATCATATTGGTCAGGAATGGTCTCGATCTCCTGACCTCGTGATCCTCCCGCCTCGGCCTCCCAAAGTGCTGGGATTACAGGTGTGAGCCACTGTGCCTGGCAGAAAAACAGGATTTTCTATATTCTTCTTAATAGTACATCACAGAACATTCATCATCATATTATTTGATTACCTTCTTCACCTGTATGTTTCCGAGATGTACATATACAACCAAAACCTCTTAGAGGACCATGGAAAGAGGCGGGAAGAAAGTAAACCATTTCCTTCCTGTTTGTGAAACAGGCCCACCTGTGGTAAGTAACCATCTTTACTTTCTGAATCTGCTGAGAACTAAACCTGACAACATAGAGTCTGACTGCAGCATGAGGGCCGACAGGCAAAATATTATCACCATCATCAGCCAATGGTTACTGAGCACTTAAAGCATTCAAGATACAGTGTAGTGATAGACACTGTGAGACTCTTGATAGAGTTAGGTGGCAGAAAGGATGATTGAGGATGGTCCCCAGAGACCTTTTAGAACAAGTTAGATAAAGCAGCTGTCTGAAGTGATTTAGGTGGAGCTGGGCCTGGAAGCACAAGTGAAATGCACGATGTTTCAGGTCACCATCCTTCTGTCTTTCTATGACATTTATAAAAAATAAGAGAATTATTCACTTTTAGAGCTAGAGAGGTTTGATCTATTCCAACCCCCTCATTTTATGCTAAGGAGACTGAGGCCCAAACAAGTGAATTGGCTTGCCCTAAGATACCCGGTTCAAAGTTACCAAGTCTCCTGGTTCTTGTTAGTTCCACATTCTTGGCATCAACTTCCCCAAGCCAACTTGAGTAGGTCACTTTGAAGTCATGCTAAGAGACTCAGATGTAATGATTCTGTGAAGCGGTCTCATAACACTTTACCTTTGCAAAGTAAAATGTTTATGAGAGAAAGCTTTAACTCTGTTTTCAAATGAAGAAATGGAAGCTTAATTGATGAGTTTAATTGATGTCAGTCAATGACAATAAAACTTGAAATACATGAGTCCTGATTCTGGGACCTGTGGTTAGTATCATAGTCATAGCTATAAAATGAAGTGCCCACATTTAAGGGGCGAGGTTGAGTGTTCCAACACTGCAGGCAGACCAGGCTATTAGCAGTAGAGGAGCTCAGAATGAAAAGCAAGATGCATAAGGAATGCTCTGATTTCAATATTTCATTCCATGCTTTTGCTCTTCCTTCTATTCCTTGTTCCCTCTTTCATGACACCTAGATCTCCTTAGGTATTTAAAACAATAAATTTAATATCACTTCCCTACTTTTTAAAAATCCTATCCTCAAGCAAAATCTGTCAGATAAAAATATTCTTTATTTACAAGGATCCAAGCTCTTACTTGTGCTAAGTTCTCCCACTATCACTGGGAATGAGTCATGAGGTCTTGTTTCATCTTCTCTTCTCTCGGCAACACCTGGCGTCAATTGTAGGTCATTTTCAGAGCCTCCTTAGCCCTGGAATGCTAACATCATTTTGGCAATCAAACAACTTTTATTATGTTGTAGCTCTATTTAGACATCATAGGCCTTTAATTTTTCTTCCTTGGCATTGGCCATTGCTCCAGTAAAATTCCAACTACTGATTTATCCTCCATAGGCTCATCCTAATACTGACCTGTGGTTCAAGCCTCCAATTGCCATCTTCCCTTCCACACTTTCACTGTATCCTTTAGAAGCTCTATTCCATTATCAATAATTTTGTATGCCCTCAGTCTCTGTGAAAGGCATTCACTCCACTTTTTGGTACAATTGAATTCTGACATTTTCTCCACGATCTCTACCTCTTCCCTGTTTTCAAGTAACTTGGAACTTCTATGCATCATTTCGAAGACTTCTCAAGTGAAGTCAGTTCTCTCTTCTATGCCCACACAGCAGAGCCAGCATTTTCCTAGTTGCTTATCCCCAGTTTAAAGCCATTACCCATCCACTTTCTGAAAAACCCTCTCATCATTTGATATACCTGTCACTACAGATTTGTCTCATCTCTAATATCTTCTATCATCACTAGCACCCTCTCAGATTGATTGGTTAGTTTCTGGACCTTTCATCATCCATCCGTTTTTCCACTCTAACCCCAACACCAACATGGGGGATGACAGATATGTATATAGGTGAGTTTCTGAGACCTCACGCTTCCTTGAACTTTTCTACTCCAATGAGTTTATCGTCACTCTTCCTCAGCACCAGGATGAGCAATCCATCAGCACCAGGATTGCTCTATTGCATTAACCTTAAACTCTAGCTATTCAGTATGACACTTACCTCTAATCAAGTCAATTCTCTCACTTGCCTTCTCCTACTGCATTTACTCTCTGAACTCATTATAAGCTCCAGTCCCTTAACTCTTCCCTGTTTTCAAGTAACTTGGAACTCCCATGCATCATTTTCCTCCTTACAAGGCAGGACCTTGTTCAATTCACATATCCACTCTGAACAACATGCTCACTCGCTCTCTTGTCTTATTGTCTTTCCACTATACTCTTCTAACAGAATATGGGCATGGATTAATCCAGTTATCAATCTCTTTGGCTCCCTCAGGAGAGTTGGAGGCAATGTTGGGTTGATTTCAGGCTGGGACTCAAGTATGTCTGAATCTTCCTTACTGTTGATCCGTTCCTCCACCCCTGCACAGAAAGAGCCACAGCAGAATAGGAGTCAAAAGTATCTTTTGTTAGTAAGCAAATACTTGGTGACTTCCACTAAAGGGCTCCTTGTTAAAAGCTTAAAGAAGAAAATTTGAACATGGAAGCTAAGAGGGAAAGTTAATGTTGGGGTTACCCTCTCCTCAGGGATGCAGAAGCAGTGACCTCCACCAGGTTTCTTGGTCAACACAGTAACTTACTAAAAGAAAACAAAGAGAGTTACTATTGCAGGATGCTTTCTTAGGATATACCTTGTCTACATGGATTGCTTGTTGCAAATACAACTGGAATATATAGATATATAGGATGCTGCTGGCTGTAGAACAGAAGATAGTCAAGGAATCTTTCTACGCGAGTGACAAACCAAGCATAAAAACTAAGGAGCTATAAATAAAAATGGCTTCATCTGAGCTGACATATACTGCTAAAATTGTTAGTCCTCACCGTTTCTTCCAACACTAAAAATGTCCCTGTGCAGGGAAAGTAGCTTTAGGAAGCTGCGTATGTCGGGTTCAGGGTCCCTCTGAGAGAAAATAGCTTTAAATTTTAACTAGCAAAGCTTGTTGTTGGATAAGACATATACTTAACAGGACTTTGCTTTGATAATCCAACCTTTTGTAGTACTGCAAAAATCTTAGTATGCCTTCTTCTTTCTCCTCCCTGAATCTAAGATGACAAAATCTATAGTTTCAAGGGTAGAGTAAATGAATAGATGAAAAGACCTAGAGATTTGGCCCGTACTGACCAAGCAGGTGAGGTCTGTCTAGGCCACAGGTATCAGGTAGAAAAGGTAATATCCAGCCTGATCAGGTGGATTTGGTCATGACCATTTGTACTTATCCCTGCCTGCATGTGCTTTCTTGATGGACAAAGTATAGAAATCAAGAAGAGGGGGGGGAGGAGCCAAGATGGCCGAATAGGAACAGCTGCGGTCTACAGCTCCCAGCGCGAGCGACGCAGAAGACGGGTGATTTCTGCATTTCCATCTGAGGTACCGTGTTCATCTCACTAGGGAGTGCCAGACAGTGGGCGCAGGTCAGTGGGTGAGCGCACCGTGCGCCAGCCGAAGCAGGGGCGAGGCACTGCCTCACTCGGGAAGCGCAAGGGGTCAGGGAGTTCCCCTTCCAGGGGTGACAGACGGCACCTGGAAAATCGGGCCACTCCCACCCGAATACTGTGCTTTTCCGACAGGCTTAGGAAACGGTGCCCCAGGAGAGTATAGCCCGCACCTGGCTCAGAGGGTCCTACGCCCACGGAGTCTCGCTGATTGCTAGCACAGCAGTCTGAGATCAAACAGCAAGTCGGCAGCGAGGCTGGGGGAGGGGCGCCCGCCATTGCCCAGGCTCACTTAGGTAAACAAAGCAGCCTGGAAGCTTGAACTGGGTGGAGCCCACCACAGCTCAAGGAGGCCTGCCTGCCTCTGTAGGCTCCACCTCTGGGGGCAGGACACAGACAAACAAAAAGACAGCAGTAACCTCTGCAGACTTAAATGTCCCTGTCTGACAGCTGTGAGGAGAGCAGTGGTTCTCCCAGCACGCAGCTGGAGATCTGAGAACGGGCTGACTGCCTCCTCAAGTGGGTCCGTGACCCCTGACCCCCGAGCAGCCTAACTGGGAGGCATCCCCCAGCAGGGGCAGACTGACACCTCACACGGCCGGCCAGGTACTCCAACAGACCTGCAGCTGAGGGTTCTGTCTGTTAGAAGGAAAACAAACAGAAAGGACATCCACACCAAAAACCCATCTGTACATCACCATCATCAAAGACCAAAAGTAGATAAAACCACAAAGATGGGGAAAAAACAGCAGAAAAACTGGAAACTCTAAAAACCAGAGTACCTCTCCTCCTCCAGAGGAACGCAGTTCCTCACCAGCAATGGAACAAAGCTGGACGGAGAATGACTTTGACGAGCTGAGAGAAGAAGGCTTCAGACGATCAAATTACTCCAAGCTACGGGAGGATATTCAAACCAAAGGCAAAGAAGTTGAAAACTTTGAAAAAAATTTAGAAGAATGTATAACTAGAATAACCAATACAGAGAAGTGCTTAAAGGAGCTGATGGAGCTGAAAACCAAGGCTCGAGAACTACGTGAAGAATGCAGAAGCCTCAGGAGCCGATGCGATCAAATGGAAGAAAGGGTATCAGCCCTGGAAGATGAAATGAATGAAATGAAGCGAGAAGGGAAGTTTAGAGAAAAAAGAATAAAAAGAAACGAGCAAAGCCTCCAAGAAATGTGGGACTATGTGAAAAGACCAAATCTACGTCTGATTGGTGTACCTGAAAGTGACGGGGAGAATGGAAACAAGTTGGAAAACACTCTGCAGGATATTATCCAGGAGAACTTCCCCAATCTAGCAAGGCAGGCCAACATTCAGATTCAGGAAATACAGAGAACGCCACAAAGATACTCCTCGAGAAGAGCAACTCCAAGACACATAATTGTCAGATTCACCAAAGTTGAAATGAAGGAAAAAATGTTAAGGGCAGCCAGAGAGAAAGGTCGGGTTACCATCAAAGGGAAGCCCATCAGACTAACAGCGGATCTCTCGGCAGAAACCCTACAAGCCAGAAGAGAGTGGGGGCCAATATTCAACATTCTTAAAGAAACGAATTTTCAACCCAGAATTTCATATCCTGCCAAACTAAGCTTCATAAGTGAAGGAGAAATAAAATACTTTACAGACAAGCAAATGCTGAGAGATTTTGTCACCACCAGGCCTGCCCTAAAAGAGCTCCTGAAGGAAGCACTAAACATGGAAAGGCACAACCGGTACCAGCCACTGCAAAATCATACCGAAATGTAAAGAACATCGAGATTAGGAAGAGACTGCATCAACTAACGAGCAAAATATCCAGCTAACATCATAATGACAGGATCAAATTCACACATAACAATATTAACTTTAAATGTAAATGGACTAAATGCTCCAATTAAAAGACACAGACTGGCAAACTGGATAAAGACTCAAGACCCATCAGTGTGCTGTATTCAGGAAACCCATCTCACGTGCAGAGACACACATAGGCTCAAAATAAAAGGATGGAGGAAGATCTACCAAGCAAATGGAAAACAAAAAAAGGCAGGGGTTGCAATCCTAGTCTCTGATAAAACAGACTTTAAACCAACAAAGATCAAAAGAGACAAAGAAGGCCATTACATAATGGTAAAGGGATTAATTCAACAAGAAGAGCTAACTATCCTAAACATATATGCACCCAATACAGGAGCACCCAGATTCATAAAGCAAGTCCTGAGTGACCTACAAAGAGACTTAGACTCCCACACATTAATAATGGGAGACTTTAACACCCCACTATCAACATTAGACAGATCAACGAGACAGAAAGTCAACAAGGATACCCAGGAATTGAACTCAGCTCTGCACCAAGCGGACCTAATAGACATCTACAGAACTCTCCACCCCAAATCAACAGAATATACATTTTTTTCAGCACCACACCACACCTATTCCAAAATTGACCATATACTTGGAAGTAAAGCTCTCCTCAATAAATGTAAAAGAACAGAAATTGTAACAAACTGTCTCTCAGATCACAGTGCAATCAAGCTAGAACTCAGGATTAAGAATCTCACTCAAAACCGCTCAACTACGTGGAAACTGAACAACCTGCTCCTGAATGACTACTGGGTACATAACGAAATGAAGGCAGAAATAAAGATGTTCTTTGAAACCAACGAGAACCAAGACACAACATACCAGAATCTCTGGGATGCATTCAAAGCAGTGTGTAGAGGGAAATTTATAGCACTAAATGCACACAAGAGAAAGCAGGAAAGATCCAAAATTGACACCCTAACATCACAATTAAAAGAACTAGAAAAGCAAGAGCAAACACATTCAAAAGCTAGCAGAAGGCAAGAAATAACTAAAATCAGAGCAGAACTGAAGGAAATAGAGACACAAAAAACCCTTCAAAAAATAAATGAATCCAGGAGCTGGTTTTTTGAAAGGATCAACAAAATTGATAGACCGCTAGCAAGATTAATAAAGAAAAAAAGAGAGAAGAATCAAATAGATGCAATAAAAAATGATAAAGGGGATATCACCACCGATCCCACAGAAATACAAACTACCATCAGAGAATATTACAAACACCTCTATGCAAATAAACTAGAAAATCTAGAAGAAATGGATAAATTCCTCAACACATACAACCTCCCAAGACTAAACCAGGAAGAAGTTGAATCTCTGAATAGACCAATAACAGGAGCTGAAATTGTGGCAATAATCAATAGCTTACCAACCAAAAAAAGTCCAGGACCAGATGGGTTCACAGCCGAATTCTACCAGAGGTACAAGGAGGAGCTGGTACCATTCCTTCTGAAACTATTCCAATCAATAGAAAAAGAGGGAATCCTCCCTAACTCATTTTATGAGGCCAGCATCATCCTGATACCAAAGCCTGGCAGAGACACAACAAAAAAAGAGAATTTTAGACCAATATCCTTGATGAACATTGATGCAAAAATCCTCAATAAAATACTGGCAAACAGAATCCAGCAGCACATCAAAAAGCTTATCCACCATGATCAAGTGGGCTTCATCCCTGGGATGCAAGGCTGGTTCAATATACGCAAATCAATAAATGTAATCCAGCATATAAACAGAACCAAAGACAAAAACCACATGATTATCTCAATAGATGCAGAAAAGGCCTTTGACAAAATTCAACAACCCTTCATGCTAAAAACTCTCAATAAGTTAGGAATTGATGGGACATATCTCAAAATAATAAGAGCTATTTATGACAAACCCACAGCCAATATCATACTGAATGGGCAAAAACTGGAAGCATTCCCTTTGAAAACTGGCACAAGACAGGGATGCCCTCTCTCACCACTTCTATTCAACATAGTGTTGGAAGTTCTGGCCAGGGCAATTAGGCAGGAGAAGGAAATCAAGGGTATTCAATTAGGAAAAGAGGAAGTCAAATTATCCCTGTTTGCAGATGACATGATAGTATATCTAGAAAATCCCATTGTCTCAGCCCAAAATCTCCTTAAGCTGATAAGCAACTTCAGCAAAGTCTCAGGATACAAAATCAATGTGCAAAAATCACAAGCATTCTTATACATCAATAACAGACAAACAGAGAGCCAAATCATGAGTGAACTCCCATTCACAATTGCTTCAAAGAGAATAAAATACCTAGGAATCCAACTTACAAGGGATGTGAAAGACCTCTTCAAGGAGAACTACAAACCACTGCTCAAGGAAATAAAAGAGGATACAAACAAATGGAAGAACATTCCATGCTCATGGGTAGGAAGAATCAATATCATGAAAATGGCCATCCTTCCCAAGGTAATTTACAGATTCAATGCCATCCCCATCAAGCTACCAATGACTTTCTTCACAGAATTGGAAAAAACTACTTTAAAGTTCATATGGAACCAAAAAAGAGCCCGCATCGCCAAGTCAATCCTAAGCCAAAAGAACAAAGCTGGAGGCATCACGCTACCTGACTTCAAACTATACTACAAGGCTACAGTAACCAAAACAGCATGGTACTGGTACCAAAACAGAGATATAGATCAATGGAACAGAACAGAGCCGTCAGAAATAATGCCACATATCTACAAGTATCTGATCTTTGACAAACCTGACAAAAACAAGAAATGGGGAAAGGATTCCCTATTTAATAAATGGTGCTGGGAAAACTGGCTAGCCATATGTAGAAAGCTGAAACTGGATCCCTTCCTTACACCTTATACAAAAATCAATTCAAGATGGATTAAAGACTTAAATGTTAGACCTAAAACCATAAAAACCCTAGAAGAAAACCTAGGCATTACCATTCAGGACATAGGCATGGGCAAGGACTTCATGTCTAAAACACCAAAAGCAATGGCAACAAAAGCCAAAATTGACAAATGGGATCTAATTAAACTCAAGAGCTACTGCACAGCAAAAGAAACTACCATCAGAGTGAACAGGCAACCTACAAAATGGGAGAAAATTTTCGCAACCTACTCATCTGACAAAGGGCTAATATCCAGAATCTACAATGAACTCCAACAAATTTACAAGAAAAAAACAAACAACCCCATCAAAAAGTGGGCGAAGGACATGAACAGACACTTCTCAAAAGAAGACATTCATGCAGCCAAAAAACACATGAAAAAATGCTCACCATCACTGGCCATCAGAGAAATGCAAATCAAAACCACAATGAGATACCATCTCACACCAGTTAGAATGGCAATGATTAAAAAGTCAGGAAACAACAGGTGCTGGAGAGGATGTGGAGAAATAGGAACACTTTTACACTGTTGGTGGGACTGTAAACTAGTTCAACCCTTGTGGAAGTCAGTGTGGCGATTCCTCAGGGATCTAGAACTAGAAATTCCATTTGACCCAGCCATCCCATTACTGGGTATATACCCAAAGGACTATAAATCATGCTGCTATAAAGACACATGCACACGTATGTTTATTGCGGCATTATTCACAATAGCAAAGACTTGGAACCAACCCAAATGTCCAACAATGATAGACTGGATTAAGAAAATGTGGCACATATACACCATGGAATACTATGCAGCCATAAAAAATGATGAGTTCACGTCCTTTGTAGGGACATGGATGAAATTGGAAATCATCATTCTCAGTAAACTATCGCAAGAACAAAACACCAAACACCGCATATTCTCACTCATAGGTGGGAATTGAACAATGAGAACACATGGACACAGGAAGGGGAACATCACACTCTGGGGACTGTTGTGGGGTGGGGGGAGGGGGGAGGGATAGCATTGGGAGATATACCTAATGCTAGATGACGAGTTGGTGGGTGCAGCGCACCAGCATGGCACATGTATACATATGTAACTTACCTGCACATTGCGCACATGTACCATAAAACCTAAAGTATAATAATAATAATAATAATAATAAAAGAAAAAAATAAATAAATAAATAAATAAATAAAATTAAAAAAAAAAGAAATCAAGAAGAGGAGTGAATAGGTAAACTCCTCCTCTAAGGCACAGTAACCCTACCCGTTGAAGAATAGGGCCCTGACAATGCCGCACTGCGATCTGGCCAACCACATAGGGTGCTCCTCCTCTCTTAGAGAGGGGTAGGTACTTGCAAAGCAGTGGGTAGAAAAAAAATGTTAAGTAGAAAAGTTAAATGCTCTGTTTCCTGTATCAATCAGGGTTCTCCAGAGAAACATAAATAACAGAAGATGATACATAGATAGGTTTTTTTTTAATTGTCTCATGAGATTGTGGAGCCTGGCAAATCTGAAGTTCATAGGGAGCCAGCAGGCTGGAACCTGAGACAAGCATTGATGTTGCAATCTTCTGTCTGAAATCCATAGTTCAAGTAAGCAGTTGGAAACTCAAGCAAGAGCTGATGTTGCACTAGTCTTGAGTTTAAAATTTGTGGCTTAGGAGAGAATGTTGAAAACTCAGGTAAGACTTGTATGTTATAGTCTTGAGGCAACATTCCATCTCTGGGAAACAGTGTTTGTTCTTAATGTCTTCCACTGATTGGTTAAGGCCCACCCACATTGATGAAGGTATTCTCCTTTACTTAAAAATCAACTGACTGTAGATGTTAAACACATTTACACAATACCCTCACAGCAACATCTAGTCTAGTATTTGACTGAATAACTGGACCCCATTGCCTCACCAGGTTGTCACATAAAATTTAACCACCACACTCCCCAATGATAAAGTGAGCCTAAGAAATAACACAACTATTGGCCTTGCTACTCTCTATGTGTGTGAGTTTCAATCCCAGATGAATCCTCAGCACTTCTCAGAAGCACTATTACAGCTTCCTACCGACACTCCTCCCACTCATCTAGTACCTACTTCAAATCATCACTACCTTAACTTTTAATCCCACAAGTGCCATTTCTCCCTCTCTCAATTGATCACCCCGATTCCTATAAAATTCCTCCAGTTTCCCTTCTCACCTCCCTCCCATCAATTTTCCTACCTCTATCCATAATAAAACACATCCCTCCCTCTATCCAAGGTTAGTTTACCCAAAGCCAATGCTGCCATCTCACACATCCTCAGGCAATTTTTTTCATTTGTTATTCTCCCTATTGTGTGTTCAACTACTTGGACCCTATTAATTTACCCTTGTCAGCATGTATATATGATTAAAGATCATGAAAAGAAAAATATTCCTCTTTTAACTCTATGAAACCCACCGCTGGAACTACCTACCACTATACCTTGTTAGAGTCACTCCATTCATTCCCATTCACTTACATGAGAAGCAACAGTTCACCTTAAGAGTGTGGACTCTGGAACTAGATGCCTAGATTTAAAAGTCTAGGCCTGGCTGGGCAGAGTGGCTCACACCTGTAATCCCAGCACTTTGGGAGGCCAAGGCAGGTGGATCTCTTGAGCCAAGGAGTTCAAGACCAGCCTGCGCAACATGGTGAAACCCCATCTCTACAAAAAATTAAAACTTAGGCAGGTGTGGTGATGTGTGCCTGTAGTCCCAGCTACTCAAGAGACTGAGGTGGGAGGATCACTTGAGCCCAGAAGGCGGAGGTTGCAGTAAGCCAAGATCACGCCATTGCACTCCTACCTGGGCAACAAAGACTCTGTCTCTAAAATAAGAAATAAAATAAAATAAAATAAAATAAAAGCCTAGGACTGGAAGAGAGAAAGTTTCTAAATCTCTCTAAGTTTCAATTCTTCATGTGCAGAATGGAGGTAATAATAGTGACTTCATGCAATTGTGAGGATTTAAAAAGTTAACCCATGTCAACTACTTAGAACAGTACCTGAATCTCAGCAAGTATGCAATAAATATTAGTTACTATTTGCTGCTAAACCCTTTATTATTTGGATTCTGACATTCATACTCCACTGAAACTCTTTTTAGGGAATAAAATTATTTTAAGTCCCCAAATATATCAACTCAACTTTAGTCAAAATTGGACAGAGGGAGACCCCAAGTCCCTAGACACAATAGTATATAAACCTTGAAGGAAAAACGTTGACATAAACACTTTGAAAATGCAAACTTCCAGATAATTACCCTTTGTTTAATGTGATAAGGAAACATTCTTTATACATTATTTTATGTTCTAACCACTTCATAGTATTTTTTAAATAAGAGAGAAGGTTGAAGAATAATTATAATTCAGTTACCATAAAGGCTGATATTATTGTTTAAATTAAATTTGTATTTATATTAACTGGTTTTGTTCAGAACAGCAGAGGACTATATAATCTATATCTTTAAGATTATGGAAACAGCATCTCTTAACATGCCTACGTGGGGAAAGTATAAATGTGTCATGGGACAATGCATTTGCTCACCAATCTTGTAAAAATTAACCTGTTGGCTGTGATCTTACTAATCTAGTTATAGTTGACTTAACTCATATATTAACTATAAAAAATTTGGTAACTTTAAAAGTTTCTAAACCTCCCTCTTCTAAGTTATTTTGCCCAGAAAAATAAATTAGTAGTTCTAATGGACTCACTCTTAAAATACAATGTAAAATTTCATTTTCAACTCTCTGTGGTCACCGGAATTTACTGAGTTGGGTGAGCACTTCTCAGTCACCAGCCTATTTGATATATTTAAGCCATTTGGTTTTCTTCAGTGTTCTGCACATTACTCTTTTCTCTTATCACTCTTTACCAGGGGATCTCAAATTTTACTGTACAAAAGAATCACTTGAGAAGTTTTTAAAATGCAGTTTCCTGGCCTCATACCCCAAAATTCTAATTTCCTTGCATTGTGCTGGATCCAAGGAATCTGTTCTTAACAAGGGGTTAATTCTGTTGCTAGTGGTCTCTAGGTCACACTTTAAGAAGCTGTATCCTCAATGGATGACTTTATGCATTTCTGTGCCTTTAATGACCTTTAATTTACTAATAACTTCCAAATCTATATTTTAACTCAAACTACCCTTTTGATATGCACATTCATATATATTCTCTATTAGACATTGCCACCTAGCTTCCCATTGATCTCTCAGAATAAAACTGATCTTCTTCTCCTATTTTCCTTAAAAAACCTGCTTCTACTTTTTAATTTTCTGTCTCATATCCTTCCCTGTTTTTACCCCTCACATACAGTAACCCCCAAGACCTATCAAGCATTTGCCTGCTACCTTCCTCCCCACTGCCACTGCCCTTGTTGTGGACTTCATCATATTTTGTTTCATCGGTTTTCATTCAGGATTTCCAATGAAACCCTAGAAAGGCCATGTATTAAAATAACCACATGCCAGGTTATTGGCTATGTCCTAAGACTAAGGGCAAAGCCAAAATAGACTCACACTAACAAAGCCTAAAATAAAGACTAGAAATAATCAACATGATCCACCCTATAATTTAACTGCATACTAAAACAAGTCAACACTTTTCAGAGAAAAGTAATAGAATCCAGAATTTCTATATAATACCATCCACAGTGTATGGTATACAATCAAAAATTATGAGACATGTGAAGAAGCAGGAAAATGGGACCTATAATCAAAAGATAAATAGTGAATAGAAGCAGACTCACAGATGTCCCAGATGTTTGAATTAGTAGACAAAGGTTTTAAAATCATTATTTAAAATATGTTTTAGGGCTGGGTGCAGTGGCTCATTCCCAAATCCTAGCATATGGGAGGCCGAGGTGGGTTGATCACCTGAGGTCAGGAGTTCAAGACCAGCCTGGCCAACATGGTGAAACCTCGTCTCTACTAAAAATACAAAAAATTAGCCGGGTATGGTGGCGGACACCTGTAATCCCAGCTACTTGGGAGGCTGAGGCAGGAGAATTGCTTGAACCCAGGAGGCAGAGGTTGTAGTAAGCCGAGATCACGCCACTGCACTCCAGCCTGGGTGACAGAGTGAGACTCCATCTCAAAAAATATATATATATACATATATATATAAATATATGTTTTAAAGTTTATAGAAAAAAATAGATACACTAAGTTTAAAAATGGGAAATTTCAGGATAGACACAGAAACACTAAATGTGCATGAAATGAAATCCTAAAACTAATATATATATATATATACACACGTATATATATAATCAAAAATTCATTGGATAGAATTAAGAGAAATTTACATACTGCAAGAGAAATGTTCAGTGAACCTGATAAGAAGACAATAGAAATTATCAAAACTAAAACATAAAGAAAAAAAGAGATTGGAGAAAATATGAACAGAGCTTCAGTGGTCTGTGGAACAAAACAGACATATATATTATATATGTCTCATATATATGTATATGTATGTATACATACATATGTGTGACGTATATGTAGGTATATATACATATACATGTGTGTGTGTGTGCGTGTGTATATATATATATAAAATAGAGTCCCAGAAAGAGAGGAGAGAATGAAACAGAAAATAAAAATTTAAAGGAATGTGGATTTAACTGTTTCCAAATTTTATTAAAAATACAAACTCACATATATAATAAACTCAGTAAAACCCAAAGAGAGTAAATATGCACACGCATAAATCACACCTAGGAATAGCATAGTGAAACTGTTGAAAACTAAAAATAAAGATAAAATCCTAAAAGAAATCAGAAAGAAATCACATATATACAGAGTAATAATAACATAAATCACAAACAACTTCTCACCAAAAATAATAGAAGCTAGAAGGCAATTGTACAATATTTTAATGTGATGAAAGAAAATAAACTATCAACCTAGAACTCTATATTTAACAAAAATATCCTTCAAAACTGCAGGTGAAATAAAGGCATTTTCAGATCAATTGAAAGCAAAGAGAATTAATTACCAGCAAATGTGCACTATAAGAAGTGAAAAAAAAAGTTATCCAAGCCAAAGTAAAATAATACCATATGGAAATTCAAATATACAGGATAGAATATTTTAAGGGGACTAAAATTATAATAACATTAGCTAAATATATTTTCTTAATTTCTTTCAGAGACAAAGAGCTTTTAAAGCAAATGAAATAGCATTATAAGATGAGGTTTGTAATATATGAACAAATAGGATATGACAATCACAAAGTTCAAGAGGGGAGTTAACTGATTATTGTCTCATAAATTTCTTATATAATTGGTATAATATCTATTCAAGGTAAACTATAACTTAAAGACACCTATTGTAATCCCTAGAGTAATCACCAAAGCATAATACAAACACATATAGCCAAAAAGTTGAGAGGGATTAAATGAAATACTAAAAAAGACACAAATAACCCAAAACAAAGAACAAAGAACACATAGACCAAATAGAATACAAGATAAATTCAAATATATCAATAAGTATATTAAATATAAATGCAGTGAACATTCCGCTAGACCCTCCAATTAAAAAGTGATATTATATTGGATTTTTATAAAAGTAACACTTAACTATATGCTGTTTACAAAAGATGTACTCTAAATGTAAAGAAATGGACAGGTTTAAAGTAAAATAATGGAAAAACACACCATATAAACACTAAGCGTAAGAAATCTGTTGTGACTCCATTAAGATTAAACAAAGTGAACTTCAAGGTAAGGAGTATTAACAGAGCTTTAAGAGGAAGACATCATTCCAAAATGTATATGTATCATATAACAGAGTTTCAGATGACACTAAGCAAAATTTAACAAAACTAAAAGTGGGAAATACATGAATCCATTTACATAGATGATTACTTAATTAGCCTACTAAAAGCTTAACTATGTATATACTTACTGATAAGGTCTGCACCTTCTATGAGGTTCTGATGCCAAAGTTTCCATAGCTTCTTACCATGTAAGTAAAATACTACAGCATTTAAAGTAGAGAGAGAATATGAAAATAGAACTAAAGTATATATCCTACTAATTGCTTGGGCAGAGGTGATACCTTTCTCTGTAAAAAGTCTCTATCTCATACAGATACAACCTCTGAGAGCTTAAACATCTTAAAAATCAAGTTTAATGAACTACCTCCAATTTTTTTTAGTTCTTAGGATAAACCGACGTCATTTTTTAGCAATTCCTAAATATACAAGCATCATAACTATTTGAATCAGAGTCTACATAAAAAATCTTTTAAATCAGCCTTTTTTCCCTCCTTTCCAGAATCTAACACACAATTACCACTGTTTTATACTAGCATATTATATCTTATTTTCAATTTGGAATAACGTATCTTTCAACCCCATGTATTTTATCTAATTTGTTAAGAACATCAGTATCATCAAACTAATTATCAGAGGCAAATGGCTTAACATAAAATTAATGTTCCTAAGCCCCCCCAAGTTAGTTATTATTTAAAGTCACCAATTCTTTTTCTTCATGTGTAATTACTTTTAGATGTATGAATGGAGATGATTAACAATAAGTAAAAGAATAAATTTATGAAATTGATTCATGTGTTCTACTTTTCAGTATCATTAAATATTTCTGAGTCTCTCCAAAGCTGAAAGGACCATTATGCAGACAATGTTCTGATAGATAGCAACCAAGACATCCCAAGGCGAAACTGTCTTCAGACTCATCTTTCTAACCTCTTTTTTCCCATTTTTGACACCCCTGCTACACTCGTCCTTCCCCTCAAAATCCCAAGTTCCTCCACAGTCATTGTTGTTTAATGAGGTACATGTCAGCCAGATCAGAGAAAAAGCAATATTCTGTAGGCTGAGTCCTGGGGGTACAGAGAGCAGCAGTTTTCCATTCCGGGTAGAGGATCTAGAGAATGGCTGCACTTCCTGATCAAAATTTTCCCTTCATAAAGAGTTTGTACCTAGCTCATTCCAACACATCCACAGAGAGGTAAAGTCCAGTTCCTCAACTCTGTGTCAGCTATTTGACTATGACAGGTTCTTCAACCCATCATTTGTAAAATGGTAATATCTGAGCTAATTCACCAATGCTTGATTGAAGCTAACAAGAGTTAACTGCTTACTCAAGAGGAAAAGATCATAGAAGGTAAAAATTGTATTACATGGCAAACGAAATTATTATAAAATTCTATTACATGAAAAGTTTAAGGTCATAATAATATAACTCAGATTTAAGCCACTCAGTAACCATTAAGATAATTTTCTGTGCCTTCTCTTTGTTCAGTTTTGATGTTGTGGAAGGAGTATAAACTGCAGAGTCAGCCAGACCTGGGTTTGAAGCCCAATTCTGACAAACCTACACTGTCATGTTATAAAACAAGAATAATAATCCCAAACTTCCAAAGTTGTTCCAAGGATGACATAAAGTTATACATGTGAAGTGTCTAACTAATGGTCTGGTTTATAGTAGGTTCTTAATAAATAATCACTTCCAATACTCTTTTCATTTATTTAGCTTCACCAACTATAGTGTAGGTTAAAAACAAGAATTATATATTGGTCTTCTTAGTCATCTTTAAATATCTCAGTCTCAGCCTTCTTTAAATACTCCCTTAGAACCTGTAAAGTTGCGAAGACCACAATTAGCATGAAATAAATTCCAGGGGAGAAATAAATGGAAAAGGAGAGACAACAAAGACATTGATCTAGAAAACTAATTTGCTTTAAGTTAACGGTCATTAGAAGATGAAGGCCTGAGAACAAAAGCTGGGGCAAGAAGAAGGAGGAAAGTCCAGAAGATTTATTTTTGGTTCTAATTTTTTTTTAATGGAACTGAAAAATGCAATTTCTTGGCTTTTTATTGCTATTGATACAGATATTTAACATCTTTATCATGGCCTGATACTTTATTTACATAAAATATAACTAATTTTTTGGTTCAAACAAAACAGTCCTGGGTAAACACCAAGGAAAAAATTCCCTATGCTCTGCCTAAATCAATTCCTTATTTCCATTACCTGAGGCAGAGTTCTGAGTCGGATAAAACTGGGACTGACCCAAGGTGACATTTCTCACTTTGTCAAGGTAAAAGTCTCATTAGGAAGCAGATGCATCAGCATATTGAACCTCCAGTTAGCCATTTAGCAGCATTATGAAGTGCTCTGACTAGCATTCAGAAAAATTATACTTTTCAAATGATAGATCACATAAACCGAGCCTTTACCCCACCATGCCAAAACTACTCACTAAAAATGAAGAAATCGACCAAATTGGTAATTTGATGTAATTAAGGGCATACTCCCCCTACCCTCCAACATCCAAAATAAATAATCACTTAACTGAATTCAACCACCTTTTAATGAATTAATTGGATGCACTAATTTTGCATTTAGAATCACTCTTGGTAAACTTATCTGGGAACTTCAAGGATGGAAATAGAAAATCCATAAATTCCTTGGAAGACATATGCCAAGTTCTTGTGTTTCTAGTCTACATTAATCCCCCATAAAGTGATTGAATGTATTGAAGAAGCTATCAGAATAATATGTCTCCTAAAAATTATCATTTTCATGACTCTGGATATTTCAAGTGAATGATTTTTAAGCTTAAATTATCCTGATAATTGCCTCAAAGACACATTTTGCTTTTCAAAAAGATACAGAAGTTCATCCTAGCATGTAGCTTAAATTCAACCTATTGATATTTGTCTGTTTTTTCTTCTCTTTAGAAAACTAAAAAAAAATGCTATTTTCTAACGTATTTAGCTGGAGATATAACTTTGTACATGATCTAAGATTTCCAAGAAACTAGCCAATCAATTATATTTCTTGTTACTTGTAACATGTAGAATACTTATTTAGGTAGAATTCTTCAGATCCTAAAATCAATGATTTTTTTCCTAGAATTATTTAACCAGGAATGTCCATATGTCCATGCTAGCTACCATGGTCTGATTTCTATAGTATTGGAAAAAAAAAAAAAAAAACATGCTGTGGTTTCAATATTTTTGTTCCCTCCAAAGTTTTAATGGGTTTTCAAAGGAAAAGAAAATCCCCTTCTCTTTTTGGGTCCTTTCCTGATCCAGGAGAGATTTAACTAACAGTCTTTTAGGGTCTGATCAGAGACATTTACCATCTGTTTTTCTCTGAAGCCTGCTACCTGGAGGCTTCATCTACATAACAAAAACCTAGGCTTCCACAACCACCCTTACCTTAACTAGATTTTTTTCTGCTGACTTCAACTCTTCAGGCAGAGCTTAGCCCTTTCAAAAAATTTTCAGTCAGGACATCTTTAAATCCACCTATGACCTGAAAGCTATCTCCAACCCCCACCCCCCTCCACTCCTCCCGCCCTAACCCACACCCAGCTACCTGGCTTCAAGATGTCCCGTTTTCCAGGCTGAACCAATGTACACCTAACATCTATTGATTTATGTCTCCGCCTGTAACTTCTTTTCCCCTAAAATGTATAAAATCAAGCTGTAACCAGACCACCTTGGGCACACTTTTCAGGATGTCTTGGGGCTATGTCATGGGTAATGGTGCTCACATTTGGCTCAGAATAAACCTCTTCAAGTATTTTACATAGTTTTACTCTTTTTTGTCCACAGTAATGAGGATTCCACTCTTATAAATTGATTAATGTATTATTAAAAGGGCTGGCAGATGTGGGTTTGTCAGAGGCATTTGAACCAGAGCAACTCCATCTTAAATAGGAGCTGGGTAAAATGAAGCTGAGATCTGCTGGGCTGCATTCCCAGATGGTTAAAGGCATTGTAAGCCACAGGATGAAATAGAAAGTCAGCACAAGATACAGGTCATAAAGACCTTTCTGGTAAAACAGGCTGTAGTAAAAAAACTGGCCAAAACCCACCAAAACCAAGATGGTGGTGATGAGAGTGACCTCTCTCGTCCTCACTGCTACACTCCCACCAGCGCCATGACAGTTTACAAATGCCATGGCAACATCAGGAAGTTAGCTAATATGGTCTAAAAGGAGAAGGCATGAATAATCTACCCTTTGTTTAGCATATCATCAAGGAATAACCATAAAAATGGGCAAACAGCAGCCCTCAGGGCTGCTCTGTCTGTGGAGTAGCCATTCTTTTGTTCCTTTACTTTCTTAATAAATTTGCTTTCACCTTACTCTACAGACTTGCCCTGAATTCTTTCTTGTGCAAGATTCAAGAACCCTCTCTTGGGGTATGGATCTGGACCCCTTTCCTGTAACAGGTTTGCTCTCTTGCTTGCTTTGGCCTTCTGCCTTCTGCCACATAATGACATAGCAAGAAGGCCTTCACCACATGACCTTGTTTTGAGCTTGGACTCCCAGCCTCCAGAACTCTGAGGAAATAATTTTCCATTCTTTATAAATTACTCAGTCTCAGGTATTTTGTTATAGCAGCACAAAAAGACTAAGACAAACCAATAACACAAAAATGCCTAAAATTGCGTAACTACAGTTTTATTCTTTAGTTTAAAAAAAAATCCTATTAAAAGGCAAATGTCTTTGGGGAGATAATTCTTTGAATTAGTAGTTTCAAATTTATCATGCCTAATATTTACCTGGAAAATTTTATAACATGCAGATTTCCAAGCTCTATCTCCTGATATCCCAACAGAGTAAGGCTGGGAATCTACATTTTTAGCATGCCTCTGAAATAACTCCAACCGCACTTTGAAAAACCAGCCATAGTATAATTTTATAATGGATCCATTGTTAATAGTTTGGACGGGAAAATAAGTAGAGTGAGCATGGATCCTCTGGGTTCCTGTAGGGAGGGGAATAATGGAGTCAGTAAGAACAGACAACAATTAAGAATTAGGAGACTGGAGGAATAAATAAGACAAATTTCACTTGTTTCATAAACTTGCCTAGTGCTTGCTACACCTAAAAATGGAGACTATGTCAAAATTCCAGTGGCTCTTTTAATTTTTTTATTGATACATAACATTTGGACAAATTTACAGAGTATGTGTGATATTTGTTAGATGCAGAGAATGTGTAATGATTAAGTCAGGATATTTAGGTTAAGCATCACCTTGAGTATCATTTTTATATTAATGATGGGAACATTTCTTTTTATATATATGTGTGTGTGTGTGTGTATATGTGTTTGTATATATATATATGTATATATATATGTATACACATATGTGTGTGTGTATATATATATTTTTTCTTTTTTTTAAGTTCCGGGGTACATTTGCAGAATGTGCAGCTTTCTTACATAGGTAAACGTGTGTCATGGTGATTTGCTGCACCTACCAACCAATGATGGGAACATTTCAAGTCTGTTCCTCCAGCTATTTTTAAATACGCAATACTTCGTTGTTAACTATAGTCACCCTGCTCTGCTATCAAACATTAAAACTTGTTGCTTCTATCTAACTGTATATTTGTACCCATTAAACAAACTCTCTTTATCCTTCCCCTCACCCACCCACACACTCTTCCCAGCTTCTGGTGTCTATCATTCTACTCCCTACCTCCATGAGATCAACTATTTTTAGCTCCCAAATATGAGTGAGAACATGTGATATTTGTCTTTCTGTACCTGGCTTGCTTCATTTAATTTTCTCCAGTTCCATTCATATTCTACAAATGACATGATTTCATTATTTTTACAGCCTAATAGTATTCCCTTATCCATATATACCATATTTTCTTCATTCATTTGTTGATGAACAATTAGGCTGATTCTATATCTTTGCTATTGTGAATAGATCTGCAATAAATGGGGTTGCAAGCATCTCTTTGACATACTGATTTTCTTCCCAAGTGGCTGACTCTTTTTATTTTTAATTGAAAAGAGGTAAAGAGGAAGGAAGGAGAGAGAGCACGCATGAGAGAAGAAAACTAGAGGAGCTAAAGATCAAAGCAATGAAGAGGAGGCTCTTGTCTATCTCCTGTCATTGTGTTCCAGTTGGTTCGTTTGTTTGTTTGTTTGTTTGATTTTAACCTTTTTTATATACTTTAAGTTCTGGGGTACACGTGTAGAACATGCAGGTTTTTACATAGGTATACATGTTCCATGGTGGTTTACTGCACCCATCAACCTGTCATCTACATTAGGTATTTCTCCTAATGCTATCCCTCCCCTAGCCCCGCACCCCTTGACGGGCCCTGGTGTGTGATGTTCCTCTCCCTGTGTCAATGTGTTCTCATTGTTCAACTCCCACTTATAAATGAGAACACGCGGTGTTTGGTTTTCTGTTCTTGGAAACCATCACTCTCAGTAAACTAACCAAGTGGCTGACTCTTAATGCTCGGACACTGTCTCTCACATCACCCCTTCCTTTCAAATTTGAAAACCGAGATATTTCAAGTATCAAACGGTCTGGTACCAAAACATAAAGCTCAGCAAATAAAACCCCAGAATTTATAACAGTTTGGCTCCTTAAATTAGATTTGAATGCCATATATCCTAGAATTCTAAGAAAGCTTCTTGTTTTTGAAGAAAAATATGGATAAACATGGGGACCAAATTTGTGACCAAGACAGTTTGCAAGTAACATTTATTTATGAAGAAAACTGAATCTGCCTAAGTTATTGTCCTCCAAACATGACAATATTTATAGCACTACTCATGTTCTGCAACTAATAAAAATGACCTGAAAAGAATCTGCACCAAACCTTATATTAATGTAAAGTTATCAGAGAAAAGAAAAGTGCATATCAGTTAAGAAAAGCAGCATTAGACAATAGCCCCAGTGATGCCTGGAACTCAAATATTGTGTCCCTACTGTAGGTAGTCTTGGAAATATCTGTGCTTTGTACATGGAGAGATACCATATATTCCCTGCAGGTAATTGTGAATGATTGCCAAAGTAAAGCATAAATTCAGGAGAAGCTTAGGCTGGTAGGAAGCAAGGACTGTAAATCTGAACTTCCTGACATCTAAGGTTGAATTCTCAGCCCTTGTATCTCATAGATAATTTTACAAGGGAAGGGATTTTTTAAAGCACCTTTACTAATTAAGTCTTTATTACAATAACACTGTAACTCTCTGGTCTGGCAAATGACTTAACCAAGAATATAACATCAGAAAGACAATAAGAATCTCAGTCAATGGAGCGAGTTTTTTGTGTTTTTTTCTATTGAAGATGAATGTGCCTTGAAACAGGTGTCACTAGAGCCTTACCATGCATGTGAAGGACCTGTCATTAGTGAGTAAGCCACAACAGCAGTTCACTTGCTATCTACTAGCAGTTCACTTGCTATGGGCAACACTAAAGTTTCTAATAAGAAAAATAAAAACAGCTACCATTTGGCACTTACTACTTGCCAAATACAATAATAAGAGCTTTATTTGATTTAACTAACTTAATCCTTACCATATCGCTAGAAGAAAGTGAGTACTTCTTTTTATAGATGAGGACACTGAACCTCTGATGGTTTAAGTAACCCTAGTTAGTCACAAAGTTGGCAAGTGGTATAATTAGGTTTCAAATTTTACTTCAAATTATGCTATACCAATTTTTAATTCTGGTTTTTAAAAAATACTATATTTCTTCAATTTAGAGATGCCAATAATTATAAGAATTGTTTAATTGCTTGGGAAGAAGAGATGGAAGTCAAGAAAAATTACCACAATACAAAGACCCATCAACAATTAAAAGCTGCATCTATACCTAACAAACATTCAAATGTGAAATAAAGTATGTCTATTCTTTCTCATTTATTGGACCTTGTTAAAGTACTTAGCTAATGCCCAGGCATCAACCATATGACTGGCCTCATGGATAGGTATATTGTCTACCTGGAAGGCCCCATGGCTTATTTGTTAACTCAGTCTCTTGGTTCCAGTGACCTCCTCCACCACTGGTCTTCAGCCATCCTTTCCCACAATTATATCCATAACAGCTCCATCTCCAAAAGTGCTAACTCAGACATACTGTTCTCTGACCTCACCCCTTCTCCATGTAACTGCTCCTACTTCAACCTCCAGAGCATTGATTTCTCTGCTTTCCCTCAGTCTATAAGCCCTCTATTTTCATAACTCTTACCTAGATAAGATTACATTTTACATCACTTCGATAATATCTTGAGATGTCTTTTTATTACACTCATCTGGCAAAAATCCAACCCTGAATAAATACATCTTTTTTTTATTTTTAATTTTTGTGGTTACATAGTAGGTGTATATATTCATGGAGTACATGAGATGTTTTGATACAGGCATGCAATGCATAATAATCACATCATGGAGAATGGCATATCCATCCCCTCAAGAGTTTATCCTTTGTGTTACAAACAATACAATTATATTCTTTTAGTTTTTTTTAAATGTACAATTAAATTATTATTGACTATGTCACCCTGTTGTGGTATCAAATAGCAGGCCTTATTCATTATTTTAACCATTATCTTGTACCATTAAACATCCCCACCTCCCTCCCACTCCACCCCATCCCACTACTCCTCCCAGGCTTCGGTAACTA
Organism: Pongo pygmaeus; assembly: GCF_028885625.2. Classification (NCBI taxonomy): domain Eukaryota; kingdom Metazoa; phylum Chordata; class Mammalia; order Primates; family Hominidae; genus Pongo; species Pongo pygmaeus. Next base: position 68,989,980 of record NC_072390.2, read on the forward strand.
TCCTTCCACTGTCTTTTTCCATGAGCTCAACTGCTTTGATTTTTACATCCCTCAAATAAGTGAGAACATTCAATGTTTGTATTTCTGTGCCTGGCTAATTTACTTAACATAATGATTTCCAGTTCCATCCATGTTGTTGCAAATGACAGGATGTCATTTTTTTTAAATAGCTAAATAGTACTCCATTGTGTATAAGTGCTACATTTTCTTTAGCCATTCATCTGTTGACGGACACTTAGTCGGCTTCCAAATCTTGGCTAGTGTGAACGGTGCTGCAACAAACATGAGAGTGCAGATATCTCTTTGATAGACTGATTTTTCTTTCTTTTGGATATATACGCATCAGTGGGGTTGCTAGATTATACGGTAGCTCTATTTTTGTTTTTCTGAGGAACCTCCAAACTGTTCTTCACAGTGGCTGTACTAATTTACAATTGTCCATTTTACCCACCTGAACACCAGTGAATAAACTTCCACAACAAGGCGAATTAATTCCTCTACAAATTCATGATCACCAAACTCAAAAGCAGTCTCAACTCTGCACATCAGTCTTACAGCACTGCATTTCATATGCCTATTTAGGAATTTTTTTGCTCACCTCAAGTCACTGAATGCTCCCAACTCAAGCTCCCTCCTTGCTTTCAGCATATGACTCACCTCCTACTTTACAGAGAAATTAGAAGCCATTGGTCAAGGACTCACTCATCCTCCTCATAGCAAATATGCAAATTGGCCACACCTGCCCTCATTTTATCATTCTCGCCTCCAGCCTCCATTCATGCTCCAGTTAAAGGTTACACTCCCACCTCTGGATGCCATCTCCTCCCTCTTTCTCAGGGATACTACAGAATACAATAATCTGTTTTGTCTTTTCTGCCTTCCGACTAGATTTTTTCCCAATCTCTTTTTTTTTTTTTTTTTTTTTTTTTTGAGACAGAGCTCACATTAAAGAAGACTCACTTTTAATCTTATCCTTCTACTCTCCTTGGAGAGCTGGAAAGTCAGGCTTTCAAAATAATTGTTAGTATTTGCTGTCCCTATTTTCTCTTCTTCCACTCACTGCTCAAACTACTCCAGTCTGGCTTCTACTCCCATTGCTACATAGAAACGTCCCTCACAAAGATCATATAACCACATGTTCTTATTTTCTAGGCCTTCAAGCATCATTAAACTTCCTCCTTATCAAAACACTGTCCCTTTGACTAATAAGACGCATAGCTTTTTAGTTTTTCTCCTAACTCTCTGACCATCTCTTTTCTATTTTCTTTTCAGATTCACCCTTCTCTTCCTAACCATAAAATATCAGAGTTCCTCAAGGATACATCTCAGGTCCTTTCTTCTTTTTACTTGACATTTTCTCTTTAGGTGATCTCATTCAAGTGTGTGGCTTTAATTACAACTACATGCATACAGATTCATTATCTTATTTCTCCACTCCCAAAAATCTTTCTTCTGAGTCCCAGACTGTATGTCGACTGTCAACTAGACATCCCAAAGCAACTCAGACTCAGCTTGTTCCAAGTTAAGTTCATGATACGTTCTCAGTAACGTTTGTGGAATAAATGTACAGAAATGGCAATATCCACACAAAAATTCTATCAGTGTAGGAAAACTAAGTCCAGAAGAGAGACAGCATTTTGAAAAAATCAGTTGTGAAAGCAGCAAATCTCTGTGTACAGAAGAGAGTCTACAGACTAAATTGAGTAGATACAAACCTCAATTTTAATGAAAACAATAAACTGAAGATAAAAATAAAGGAGGTGAGGAAAAGGGGTATTGAATGACTAAAAAAGAGACTGAACCTAGACAAAGTAACAGTCCCCAACTGAAGATGGAACAACTTACTGATATTCATCTGTTGATAATCAAGAGTGAATATCCAATTAATGTCAATTAATTAATACTGGCATTCTATATATTGATTAAAAACAATTTACCTCATGTAGCATCTTCTTAAAAATTAGTACAGCTTCCTCCTCCCTCCTTCCCTGTCTCTAATATTTGTTGAAAGTGACCATTATGGTTATGGGCCAAGCCAAGAAGGCAGCCAGGAAAAGGGGTATTCCTTCCAGTATCAAGAGTTTGTGTACATGCAGGAAAATTTATGTAACAAATGAGTATATTAAGAATACTAGAAGCAAAGTATTTCATTGTCAAAGAAGCGAATTACAAATATGGAAAGGAGGAGTCTAGAATAATCCCTCTGATGTTGCATTGGAATTGGAGGAACCAAAGTGTACTCACGGTTTTTAATACACATAGAAAGATATCAAAATAAATATAGATATAAATACATATTACGTATATACATATTCTAATGTGCACCTAAATTTAAAAACTGCTGATTCCCGATACACACATTCACACATACACACATACACACACACACACATTTATCAGTGGATTGGGAGTTTTTAAAGTTAAATGTGCATCGCCAGAATCACTTGGAGAGCTTTTTAAAACACAAATTAAATTACTGCCCCCCACCCTCCCCCAGCCACCAGAGTTTCTGATTCAGTGTGTCTTGGGTGGAGTCCAAGAACTTTCATTTCTAATAAGTTCCCAGGTAATGTCGATTTAGCTGATCAAGGGACAAGACAAACCGCTGAATAAAGGCAAACACACTGTGTGTGTGTGTGTGTGTGTGTGTGTGTGTGTGTGTGTGTGTGTGTGTATTCCCAAGCTCTATCCTGGAAGAGGCCAAGAAGCAGTGATAGCCCAGTGGCAATAGCATGTCTGGCACGTGTATCATGGTTTTTAAAAACCATTCACTACTGAAAGGAATGAAGGCTCCTTTAAGAAATGGCTGGTTCTGGAGCTGGAGCAAGAAAAGCAAGAACTGAACCTGGAACATCCTTTTGTGGAAAAAGTAAGGAAGTGCTCTAACAATGATGGGACGTGTCAAAAGGACACACAAGCCAGCTTAAAGGAGCTCCTGCTGGCCAAATCTGGGACAATTTGTACATCAAAATTAATAATGGTAGTAACTTGGCCAGGTGCAGTGGCTCATGCCTGTAATCCCAGCACTTTGGAAGGCCAAGGTGGGCAGATCAAGCTGAAATCAGGAGTTCAAGACCAGCCTGGCCAACATGGTGAAACCCTGTCTCTACTAAAAATACAAAAAAAAAAAAAATAGCTGAGCATGGTAGTGTGCACCTGTAGTCCCAGCTACTCAGGAGGCTGAGGCAGGAGAATTGCTTGAACCAGGAGGTGGAGGTTGCAGTGAGCCGAGATCACACCACTGCCCTCCAGCTTGGGTCATGGAGCAAGACTCCATCTCAAAATAAATAAATATATTAATTAATTAAAATAAATAATGGAAGCAACTGATTATAACCTATTGAAAACATATTCAATAAAGTAGGAACCCATGAATATATACTGATATAGTGTAGGCTCATAGTAGAATCCAAGTTAATATTGCTTATTTATTAACAAATAATAAATAAGTATTAATTCACTTTATAATGAAGAGACCTCAAAGATACCATCTTGTGTGTGTAAATTTGGGGGGTACAAATGCAGTTTTTTTGCATGGATATATTTTATAGTGTAAAGTCTAGGCTTTTAGTGTAACCATCACTCAAATATTGTATGTTTTGTACCCATTCTGTAATTTCTTATCCCTCACCCCCTCCCACCCTCCTACCTTTCTAAGTCCCCAATGTCTATTCTTCCACATTCTATGTCATTGTGTACACATTCTTTAGCTCTCACTTAAAAGTAAGAACACACATATTTGACTTTCTCTTTCTGAGTTATTTCACTTAAGATAATAGCCTCCAGTTCCATCCATATTCCTGCAAAAGACATGATTTCATTCCTTTTTGTGGCTGAGTAGTATTTTATTGTGAGTATATCTGTATATCACATTTTCTTTATTCAATCATCTGTTGATGAACACTTAGGTTGATTCCATATCTTTGCTATTGTGAATACTGCTGCTATAAATACATGGGTGTAGGTATGGAAACCATCTTAACCAAAAGATAAAAGTTAACATCACCAGAAATGTGATACTGTGTGTCTCCTGAAATGGTGCAGAATACAGCATCATATTTGAAGTGTTCCTGAAAAACATGCATGATCTCATTCATGAGGAAATATCAGATAAACCCAAGTTGAAAAACATTCTGTAATGTAACTGACCTATACTCTTCAGAAAAGTCAAAATCATGATAAGAAAAGACTGCCGGACTATTCCAAATTGAAGAAGACTTAAAGAGACATTATAACTAAATGAAATTTATAAATCTGGAGTATATCCTGGACATCATTAGGACAGTTGGAAAAAGTTCAATGAATTCTGTAATTAGTAACAATGTATCAATGTAACTTCTGATTTTGATGGCTGTACTGTGGTTATATAGAATTGTCTTTGAATGAAATATGTTCTAAAGTATTTAGAGGTAAAAGGCAGCATGTCTGCAGTTGTATCACTCAGGGCTCTCCAGAGAGACAGAACTAATAGGATATATGTATATAAGAAAGGGAGATTATTAGGGAGAATTAACTCACATGATCACAAGGTAAAGTCCCACAATAGACCATCTGCAAGCTCAGGAGGTAGGAAGCCAGTAGTGGTTCAGTCCAAGTCCAAAAGCCTCAAAAGTAGGGAAGTCAACAGTACAGCCCTCAGACTGTGGCTGAAGGCCCAAGAGGCCCCTGCAAACCCCTGATGTAAGTTCAAGAGTACAAAGGCCAAAGAATCTGGAGTCTGAGCATCCAGTGTGGGAGAAAGATGAAAGCCAGAAGACTTAGCAGGCCAGCTTATCTCACCTTCTTCCACCTGCTTTATTGTAGCCGTGCTGGCAGCTGATTGGATGCTGTCCACCCATATTGAAGGTGGGTCTTCCTCTCCCAGTCCACTGACTCAAATGTTAGTCTCCTCTGGCAACACCCTCACAGACACACCCAGAAACAGTACTTTACCAGCTATCCAGGTATCCTTCAATCCAATCAAGTTGACACCTAATATTAACCATCACAGCGGCTTACTCTCAAATAGTTCAAGGAAAAAAAAAACATAGTAATAATATGTAGTGTATATGCACTTACAGAGAACCAGAATGATAAATCGAATGCAAAAATGACAAGAGTTGTGAATCTGAATGAGGGGCATACTGGAGTTCTTTATGACCTTTCTGCAGTTTAAAATTATTTTTAAAAACCAAAATTAAAACAGCCTAACAAATTGATATGAATAGAAATGTTAACTTACAGTTCATTCCAAACTTACAGTTCTGTTCTTGACCAGATTGTATTGAAAGACACTTTAAGAGACAGAATAGGGTTGGTATGTGACCTTGACATTTCATAGGTGTGAGTTTTAAGCAGAATCCTAATGAAAACTTAATTTCTTTTAATCATGGGCTGATGTCTTCATACCCAGATTTATTTTCAGGCAAAACCGTAATGGTGTTATTGTCATTAACATTTAAATGCTTACCCTTTTCAACTCTGAATCATAATTTGGAAGAATTTTTGGACATTTGTTTCCTTATTAACAGTTTAGTATCATAGCAGAACGTGAAACATGTTGCTTGCAGATGTCATTTCCACTATAAACAGAGAAATATCTAATCTTCTCTCATTTTTGGCAATGTTTTCATTTAGATTTTTCTTTCTCTTTTCCTTTTCTTGCCTCCTTTGAGGAGAAATAAATATGTTGCTGAAAAATAATCAAAAAATGCATATGCTGCCAACTCCTATGTATTCTGATGATTTGCTAGAGTTTTTTCCTAATCATGTAGACAAATTTGTTCATTCTGCTTGCCAAAATACAGGTTTATTATGACTTGTAATGTAGTAACTTTCCTCAAAAAAAATTTTTACAGCCTTACCCAACCATACATCTTTATGCACCGAGCAACATGAATCACTGTCTAGTGAGTCACTGCATAAATAGAGATGTTAACATACTGGGTCACAGATAAAATTGACTTAAATGTTTCTTTGATCTGCTTTTTAAATCCTCCTCTCTTTCTTGTGCCCTTGTGTCTGTAGATCCCATTTCTATAAATTTCACATCATAGCATATTTTCAGAAATAAAATGTGCAGATGTATAATTGTAGTTTACTGGAATAGCATCTCAGCTGGGAGTATTCTTTTGTGGTTGTTGTTATTAGTATCCTTAAGCTAATACCATTTAACACTTACATGGTATTTAATATATGCTGAACCATCTTTATCCTCAAGACATCCTCCTTCTCCTGTGTCCCCAGTCTCAGCAAGACTTTCTAGACAATTATCCATAAAGAAACGATAGTCATATATGTTTCCTTCCTCCCTTTCCATCCCCATGTGATAAATGCTTACTTGGGTTGATCCTGATGATATGGTTTGGCTGTGTCCCCACCCATATCTCATCTTGAATTGTAGTTCCTATAATCTCCACATGTCATGGGAGGGACCAAATGGAAGGTAATTGAATCATGGGGGTGGTTTCCCCCATGCTATTCTTGTGATAGTGAGTAAGTTCCCATGAGATCTGATGGTTTTATAACGGGCTTCCCCCTTTGCTTGGCTCTCATTTTTCTCTTGCATGCTGCCATGTGAAGAAGGACCTGTTTTCTTCCCCCTCTGCCATAATTTAAGTTTCCTGAGGACTCCCCAGCCCTGTGGAACTAAACCTCTTTAGTCAACTAAACCTCTTTCCTTTATAAATTACCCAGTCAGCACTAATATAGTAAATTTGTACCACAGAGGATAGGTTGCTGCTCTAAAGATACCCAAAAATGTGGAAGCAACTTTGGAACTGGGTAATGGGCAGAGGTTGAAACAGTTTCAACAGCTCAGAAGAAAACAGGAAAATGTAAGAAAGTCTGGAACTTCCTAGAGACTTGGAGGGCTCAGAAGACAGGAAGACATGGGAAAGTTTGGACCTTCCTAGAGACTTGTTGAATGGCTTTGACAAAAATGCTGATAGTGATATGGACAATGAAGTCCAGGCTGAGATGGCCTCAGGTGGAGATGAGGAACTTGTTGGGAACTGGAGTAAAAGTCACTGTTGCTATGCAAAGAAAACGGTGGCATTTTGCCCCCACCCTAGAGATCTGTGGAAATTTGAACTTGAGAGAGGTGATTTAGGGTATCTGGTAGAAGAAATTTCTAAGGAGCAAAGTATTCAAGAAATTACTTGGGTGCTGTTAAAATCATTCAGTTTTATGTATTCACAAAGATATAGTTTGGAATTGGAGCTTATGTTTAAAAGAGAAGCAGAGCATAAAAGTTCAGAAAATTTGCAGCCTGATGATGTGATAGAAAAGACAGACCCATTTTCTGAGGAGAAATTCAAGCTGGCTGCAGATATTTGCATAAGAAATGAGGAGCCAAATGTTATTCATCACAATGGGAAAAATGTCTCCAGGGCATGTCAGAGGTCTTCACAGCAGCCCTTCCCATCACAGGTTCAGAGGCCTTGAAGGAAAAACTGATTTCGTGGACTGCCCGGGGCCCTGCTACTTTGTGCAGTCTTGGGACTTGGTACCCTGTGTCCCGGCCATGGGTAAAAGGGGCCAACGTAGAGCTCAGGCTATTTCTTCATATGGTGTAAGCCCCAAGCTTTGGTGGCTTACATGTGGTGTTGGGGCTGCAGGTGCACAGAAGTCAAGAATTGAGGTTTGGGAACTTCCACCTAGATTTCAGAGGACATATGGGCATGCCTGGATGTTCAGGCAGAAGTTTTCCGCAGGGGTGGAGCCCTCATTGGGAATCCCTACCAGTGCAGTGCAGAAGGAAAATGTGGAATTGGAGTCTCCCACACAGAGTCCCCACTGGGACACTGCCTAGTGGAGCTGTGAGAAGAGGGCCACCATACTCCAGACCCCAGAATGGTAGATTCACCAACAGTTTGCACCATTTTTGTACCTGGAAAAAGCCACACACACTCAATGCCAGCCCATGAAAGCAAACAGGACATGGGGTGTACCCTGCAAAGCTACAGGGGTGGAGCTCCCCAAGGACATGGGAGCCCACCTCTTGCATCTGCATGACTCCATGTGAGACATGGAGTCAAAGGAGAGCATTTTGAAACTTTAAGGTCTAGTGACTGCCCTACTGCATTCTGGACTTGCATGAGGACTGTAGCCCTTTGTTTTGGCTAATTTTTCCCATTTGGAACAGGTGTGCCCCATGCCTGTACCCTCATTGTATATAGAAAGTAACTAACTTGCTTTTGATTCTACAGGCTCATAGGCAGAATAAACTTGTCTTGAGTCAGGTAAAACTTTGGACTTGGACATTTGAGTTAATGCTGGAATGAGTTAAGACTTTGGGGGTCTGTTGGAAGGACACGATTGTGTTTTGAAATGTGAGGACATGAGATTTGTGAGGGGCCAGGGGTGGAATGATATGGTTGTCCTCACCCAAATCTCATCTTGAATTGTAGTTCTCATAATCCCCGCATGTCATGGGAGACCTTATAGGAGGTAATTGAATCATGGGTTGGTTTCCCCCAAACTATTTTCATAATAGTAAGTTCCCATAAGATCTGGTGGTTTTATAAGGGGCTTCTCCCTTCATTCAGCTCTCATTCTTCTGTCTCCTGCAGCCCTGTGAAGAGGTGCCTTCCGCTATGATTGTAAGTTACCTGAGGCCTCCCCAGCCATGCAGAACTGTAAGTCAATTAAACTTTTTTTCTTTATAAATTACCCAGTCTTGGGCAGTTCTTCATAGCAGTATGAGAACGGACTAATACATCTGCTTTCACAACAGCTCTCTTATCCACCCCTCTTTATTCCCATTGCCCTGACTTGGTCCAGACATGCAACCTCTCACTCCTGCCTTAGTCACATGTCTCATCTCCCCTCCAGCTCTCTGCACAGCCCCCACCCACACAGCAATCAGATTTACAATATTCTGACAATCACATCTCTCTTTTACTTAAACCTTTTAAGGACTCCCTTTCCCTACAAACTACATACACTCTTTACCTGATCTAATTTTATTTCCATCTCCCTCCCCAATCCTGGTTCTTGCTGTATGTAAACTTAGACCCTATACCCTAGACTTCAGCAATAATGAACATCTTACCTTTTCTTGAATATGTTCTAGTTCTATGCTTACATTAATCTCTTTGCAATATCTTTATTCCTCATCACCAACTCAGTCCACTTATGTAGTTCTCAGTATCTATTTTATTTTACTGCCCCTAGAAGGTAGTATTTTCTTACCACCACTTTTAAATCCCTAACACCCACAACAGTACCTGGCATATATTAGTCATTCAACACATAGATGCCAAATTACTAAATTCTGTATTTCAAAGTCCAAACTAGATGCTTTCTACATGACATCAATGCCAGTGGAAAATATAGCGTGGCCAGGTTAGGATACTAGAGATGCCCAGTCAAGGAAATAACAAGACACTTCAGCCAGGAGTCAGGATACCCAGGAAAAACAGTTGAGAAATTTTAACTCAGGGACAGAAATTTAGAAAGGATTTTACCAGGGGAGAAAACCAATGAGAAAGCAAATGAAACTAGAAAGTAAGATACATGCAAAAGACAAAGGCCAAAGGATCACATCACTCTGGAAGTATTGCCTGGACCAAGAAGAATTTGGAACATACAGGACACAGACCAAGCATGGAACAGAGCTGGGAACTGTATGAAGTCAAGAACCAGGAAATCGATGGAAGGAGCTGGCCAGAGGCATCCAAAAGAACAGAAAGCTTAAGGAAAAAACCTCCTTTTTGGGTGGTGGTGCAAAGCAGTCAATGCCACCCAATGCCTTGACTCAAATATACTTCACCTTGGCCAGGTGCACTAGTACATGCCTGTAATCCCAGCACTTTGGAAGGCAAAGACTGGAGGATCACTTGAGGCCAGGAGTTTCAGACTAGCCTAGGCAACATAGCAAGACCCTTATCTCTACAAAAAAAATTAAAACTTAGCCAGGTATGGCAGTATGTGCCTGTAGTCTCAACTACACAATAGGCTGAAGCAGGAGGATGGTTTGAGCCCAGGAGATCAAGGTTACAGTGAGCTATGATTGTACCACTGCACTCCAGCTTGGGTAACAAAGCAAGACCCTGTCTCTAAAAAAAATAAAAAATAAAAAAGCACTTCACCTTCATGCAATCAGGAAGCTAAATTACCTTCAATATGAGCATCTTCACCTTTGGAAACTTCATGTTTCAAAGACTTGGTTTTTGTAAGTATAAGTTTATTCAATGCCAATTCTAGTGAATGAGATGGGTGACCAAGTTCATAGAAACTCTTTTAGTCAGAAACAAGGTATGATCATAAAGTAATAAGATTGGTTTTCCTCTGTATCTCTGGCTGTAAAGGGAATTCCAAAAGAATAGTTTTAAAAAACATTTAAACATCTTAAGATTTAGTACGGCATTACTGAGATGAATGAACAGCCACTCCCACCTCCCCCAAGGTGACTTCTTCCAAATAAGATAGAGTATACTTGGATACACATTTCAGTGTGTTTGCTTAAAAATCAACTGCATTAGGGGCTTTGCCCCACATGCATACTACAGAGTATTAGCTCCATTGACGGGGCAAAAAAATAATATTTCTGTGGGCATACTAGTTTGGGAAATAATGAGTTAAGTAAATTCACTTTCCTGGCATTCTTTTCCTGATCTTTTATAAGCTGATGCACCTGTGGCTCTTCCCATAGTATTAGGATGCTTAGATGGTGATTTGACCATTTCACAGAGCATCTCACAGGGCCAACCATTCCATACAACACTCTTTGGTGAAGAGCTTCTAAGGAACAGAGATGAACCATAATCAAATTCTGAATTTTTGGTAAGTTATTTTCCAAAATATAAGTCAAAATGTATAGCAAATTTTATAAAACTTATATAACACATTATTTCCTCATCCAAAAATATTGGGATAATAATGCCTACTTCATATACATATTGATCCTTAAATGAGCTAATGCATTTGGAGCCTCACTGAAAAAGTCAAGACTGAGGAACCAGAAAGATGAAAAAGAGAGTGCATATGCATACAAGTGGAAAAAAAACACTAATACAAACATGCAAGATAAGTGGAAAGGGAAAAGGAACAGCAGCCAATGCTGTCCCATGCCTAGACCCAAACCCACTTCCCCACAGCAGGGCCAGGAAGCTACACTGCCTGCAATATGAGCATCTTCACCCTTGGAAACTCCTTATTCAGATCAAAGGTTTGGGCACTGCTTTTTTTCAGATAGTTGTGGAGATTATAATTCTAGAATTCGACAACTTTTCTAAGCAAAGCCTACTGAATATAAAGCTATAGTCAGTGGCTATCTATCAAACATGAGTTGAAGGGTGTATTAGGCCATTCTTGCATTGCTACAAAAAAATGCCTGAGACTAGGTAATTTATAAGAAAAGAGGTTTAATTGGCTCACAGTTCTGCAGGCTGTACAGGAAGCATAACACCAGCAACTGCTTCTGGGGAAGCCTCAGGAAGCTATAACGTTGGTGCAAGAGTAATTGCCGGTTTTGCTATTGAAACTAAAACCACAATTACTTTTGCATCAACTTAATATACTCATGGTGGAAGGCAAAGGGGGACAAGTGAATCACATGGTGGAAGCAGGAGCAAGTGAGAGAGAGAAAGAGAGAGAGAGTGGCTGGGGGAGGTGCCACACACTTTTAAATGACCAGATCTCTGGAGAACTCACTGTCATAAAAACAGCACCAAGCCAAGCCGTGAAGTTTCTACCCCCATGATCCAAACGCCTCCCACCGGGCCCCATTTCCAGCACTGGGGATTACAATTCAATATGAGATTTGGATGGGGACAAATATTCAAACTATATCAAGACGGAATGAGGAAAGGCCCGCCCAACGAACCAGGAAACCCCAGGAGCCTGCCACTCTACATTTAATGCCTGCTCAGCATTGCAACTGTTCCTTAAAAGGTAATCCACAAGGGAGGGGGAAGTGGGAGTTGTTCAAGGGGTATAGAGTGTCAGTTTTGCAAGATGAAAAAGTTCTAGAGATATGTTGCACAACAAGGTGCATGTAGTTAACACTACTGTAATGTACACTTCAAAAAGGTTAAAATAGTAAGTTTTCTGTAATGTGTGTCTTACTACCATAAAAAAAGAAGTTGACTCACAAGCATCTTCTGGCATGTTCCAGAATGAGCAGAATATGTAACCTGCATTTGAAAAGAAGGGGATTAGGTGGGGAAGAGTAAGAGAGTAGAAGCATGGGTCGTTTTCCACCCAGAAGGAAACTTCCCCAGAAGGGACCTAGGCAGCCAGCAGACCATAGCAGGATACTGGGTGTGTTGGGGATGAGAAAGTGGAGAGGATGGAAAGGAAGTTGAAAGAGAGTGGCTAGGAAATGGTGGGGGTGAATAGATCGGGGCATCTGTCACCCTGTTGATCCAGTTGACCTATCTGAGTATGTCTTTACCAAGGCTGTAAAGACTAATTTTCTAATGTAGGAACATCAATCTTTGATGAAAGATAAAGGAATAGCAATCCCCTGCTTGGACTTCCAAATAAGCTCTCAAGCCCATTTGTTGGAATCCATAGAAGCCACTCACATTTTTGCTTTTATAAGTGCCTACTCTGGTTTTTTGTACACATTAGCTCACTTAATTTAAAAAACACTATTATCATCATCATCATTATTATTATTATTATTATTATTTGTATATGTAGGTAAGGAAACAATATCGGAGATATTAGAAAAATCTCTTCAATATCACTCAAACAATGGGCTGGGGATGGTGGCTCACATCTGTAATCCTAGCATTTTGGGAGGCCAAGGTGGGAAGATCGCTTGAGCCCAGGGGTTTGAGACCAGCCTGGGTCACATAGTGAAATCTTGTCTCTACAAAAAAAGAAAAAATTTAATTAGCCAGGTGTGGTGGCACATGCCTGTAGTTGCAGCTACTGGGGGCGGGAGTGCAGGGCTGAGGTAGGAGGATCACTTGAGCCCAGGAGGTTGAGGCTGTAGTGTGCCAAGATCACATCACTACACTCCAGCCTGGGCAACAGAGCAAGACTCTGTCTCAAAATAATTAATAATTATAATAATAATAACAGAGCTGAAAATTAAGTCTAAGTATGTTTGGCAGAAGGCCACAGCTGATTCCATTAATGGACAAATATATTATCATTTGCTGAGAAACATTTGTTGAGTACCTACAATCACAAAGTATGATACAAAGAAGCTTGTCTTGTAGAAAAAACAAAGAGATATAAATCTAGCTGGGAAGATAAACCATACACCCATAAGAAGATTGCTGCCACAAATTCAAACCAAGAATTGCTCATGGCTGTATCTATTATTTATTGGCACAATAGGCTGCCGAACAAACCAACACGAAATGCAGTGGCTTAAGACAATCAGCATGTAATAGCTTCCAATTGTGCTGAGCAGTGATTTAGACTGGTCCCAGCTGGACTAACAACCCATGCCTAGCAGTCGGCTGAAGTCCAGCTGTTCTAGGATGGCCTCTCGTGGGATGGCTGGGACAGCCTGGCCCCTCCTCATTTCATCCTCCAATCTTTCTCATGGGGGGTAGGGAAAGGAGAGAATCAATACAGAAAACGAAAACACATACATGCTTTTTCAGGCCTCTATAATGTCTCATTTGCTGATGCCAGTCACGTGACTGAACTAGGATGGAATAGAGGACAATGAGCTCTAGCTCTGTGGTAAAAAAAAAAAAAAGAAAAACAAAAAAAAGAAAAGAAAGAAAGGAAAAAAAAACTGCAAGTCACGTGGCAAAGAGCAGAGACCCGGGGAGGATGAAGAATTGAGGTCAGCAGTGCCATCCAAGTCCCGCAAGAGCCAATGGTGGCTGTAACAGAAGGTCTGAGTGCAGTGAGCAGGGTGCTCTTCTAAGCATCTCACATAGTCTTTAAATAATTCTCAAAGCTTTTCTATGCGACAGTGATTACTATGCCCATTTTATAGATGAGGGAACTGAAGTACACAGAGGTTGACCATGTAGCGTCTGTCTGTAAATGGCAGAGCCTAATTTAAACACCGTCATGTCTGACTCCAATGCCTTTTTGTTTCAACTTGGACTTCAGAGAAAATTATTTTAAATAAATGTTTAAAAGGATGATTTAAAATTTCAAATCTAGTTTGAAAAACATGACATTTTATCAAAATTCCAATCATAAGCTCTATAGTTTCTAAAAAGATATTTTATAGCAATTCTTTAATAATATTTGACAAATGAGTCAAGCCATTGAATATTTATATTAGATATAAACACATTACCTTATTTGCAAAACTCTTCAGTAGGATTCACGAAAATTATGGTAAACCTAAAATAACACCAATTGTCTTCTGGCCTGGACACTAAGGAATATTTGAGTGTTACATGCTAAACAAGTGACAAAAATCACCTGAGAGAATGTGCTACCTAGTATGCTTTTACATGTACAAGTTCAAGAAAGTATTATAATGTATCTTTTAAAATGAAATTAAAGCTTTTTAAGTGGTCAGAACACCATTGCATTGAATTTAGAAAACCGTAAGCAGGATAGTCACAAGCTATGCCATTTGCCAACACTGTCCATTACATTTTGTTCATTACTGCAGTGCATTTACTACAAAGAGCAATAAATCATTGAGAGCTATGGAAAATCTGGCCTCTGAAACAGATGCAGTGGCAAGATTCAGCACAAGACTTGATCAAGATAATCCCCACACAACTAAGAAATTGTAGCTCACTTTTGGCAAAAGTACACTTCAATTTCCTTTCCACCTTTTTGTTTCTCATAGCTCCTCACTGTGATACTATCACTTAGTTTGTGTTATATTCCTCTGGTCTACCTAGCAACAGGCAAGGGAGGTGGGAAGAGAGGAAAATCCCAAGAGTCATGCATTACTTGCCTTGTAGGGAGGGCAAGAGCAAGGAAGAGGGTGGAAGGATTTTCAAGAAACAGATTCTAACACTGGTTCCCTGCTTGGTCATCGGCTTAGGCAATAGGCTTGTTACTATGCCCTGCATTTTTTTTATTTTATTATTATTATACTTCAAGTTTTAGGGTACACGTACACAATGTGCAGGTTAGTTACATATGTATACATGTGCCATGCTGGTGTGCTGCATCCATTAACTCGTCATTTAGCATTAGGTATATCTCCTAATGCTATCCCTCCCCCCTCCCCCCACCCCACAACAGTCCCCAGAGTGTGATGTTCCCCTTCCTGTGTTCTCACTCATAGGTGGGAATTGAACAATGAGAACATATGCCCTGCATTTTAAATAGCAAGATAGAGATAGGACTGCAGCAGAGCAGCAAGCCCTTGCCAGATTTAGCCAAACAAAGATGGTGAGTGTGCCATGGGCAAAGTAGACACTTCAGATGCTAATCAGCTTGAGCAATCTTGTCAGTACCCACCCTAGAGAGCTGTTCATCAGGACAAGACCTCACCGAAAGAGCCTTCAGCAAAGACCACCCGCCTTGAGAACTAAACACGCTGACTGTGCATAGCAAGGGACAGTCTGCAGGTGGATCTCACAAAATCCCACTAAATCCTCCTAAGGACTCACACATTTGCCCCAAAGGGGCCAGCATTTGGACACCTGCTACAGAGAGAGCAATGAACAGCAACACCCAACATTGGGTTGCAATTCCATACCCAGTTAAGTTAAAAATATATTATTAGTTTTTCTCCCACCATACCCAACCCCAGAAAATCTAGAGGCACAGTAGAGGGAAGAGAGAGAAAGCATGGAACAGCAGACTATGTTCTTTCCCCATTCCAAGCCCTTCACAGCCAGGCCTCGCCCATGCTAGGAGGATGGGAGATGATAACCTACATTAAGACTGACATTTTAAACTGGCCTAGGCTCGACTGGAGTTGCTAATAACTGAATGTGACTGGAAAGCCATGGGATAAACCTGAGATGTCATGGAGAAATAGAAAAAAGAGATTCAGCAGAGCGTGGTAGAAGGCAATGATTGGAGAAAAATAACATGATTCCTAAATCAGACTCTCCATAAGTCTGTGACTCTTTATCTAGGTCTCAATTTTCTCCTTTGAAAATTGGAATCCTTCCAGTTTTAACTTCCCTAAGAGCCAAGCTCTTTACCTACATAACTGGATTTTTTACCTGACAACTGAATTCTAATTCTAATACAGTTCTAATGCTGTACACAGCGTGTAAAATTGCCACATTCCATCTTCAATTTCAGGTTCTGCTACAGTAAACAAAACCACCAAAATTAGTATTCAAAACCATCAGAAATGAGTAATGAACATTCACCAATGTTGACATCATCATCATGGACCTCGCCCCCTTAGAGTGGGAGACATTAGTCCAGGTGTCAAAACATGATTAGCTTTAGTCCTGCTTCAGAATAAATTTTCTTAGTTTCTCTAGCTCTTCAACCCAATATATGCAGTCAGGCTTCTGACAGTTGTTTAACAGATGCAGTGAAAGTTCACAATGTTATGTTACACAGTAATAATGCTTCTTGAGTTTTTCTTTTGAGGGTGATTTCAGTTTTTCATAGAAGGCAGTAATGAACCATTGGTCTCCTCTTAATAATTAACAAATCACTTGATCATTTCCCTTAGGACTATTTCTGCCTTTATTAAACAGTGACAGCAGAAATTTTGTTCTGAGTTCTAATGGGATCCTTTTGCTGGTAAGAGTGTACAGCTTTTTCATAAAAGTCAAGCAAATTTACGAATGAATCAAGAACATATATTCATATTTGTGATTAAAAGGAATTCTATATAACATTATTTTATGAAGTAAGCCATCTCTGGTTTATTTTCTTTCCTATAAATTCTATTTCCCCCTTATTAGACTGGCAAAAAAATTAAGTTCAGCTGACATTTTAAATGTTTTGTTATTATAGGTGGAACTAAGAAATACCAGCACCTCCACTGCAGAAGGGATTGTTCTGGAAGCAGGCATCTCCTCTGGGCTCTGGGGCAGATGGAACACAGCACACTGAGAGGATGAGCCTGGGTTGTATTTGTTGCCCCAAGCCTGCAACCTAAGGACTGATAAGGAGCTCATGGTAGTTTGGAAGGCGAGGCGTTTTTTAGCAGACCCACATGTGAGCAAACAGTAATTGAAGGGGATGGCCTTGTGGTGTAGGACCATTGAAGGGGATGGCCTCATTGGCACAAGTGACCTAACAGATCAGCCTTATATACAGGGGAGGTATCAGAGCACTGGGAGTCATGTCAAGGGGGATCCCATAGAATATGGGGATAAATGGGCCATTGTTTTTACTCAGCTATTGGCAGGTTGTCTATTATATAGTGTAAAACAATCCAGCTTATAGGATGATCTAAGTTTTCCTTCTCTAGAATTCAAATCTAAATAATACTTGTTATATAAGTGGACCCTGGTTTAATTTCTACCATTTAAGCAGGTGATAACAGATAGACCCTTGCTCTCACTCTGTCTGCCAGGCTGGAGTGCAGTGGCAAAACCATGGCTCATGGCAGCCTCAACCTCCCAGGCTCAAGCAATCCTCCCACCTCAGCCTCCCAAGTAGCTGGGACCACAGGCACACACCGCTATATCCGGATAACATTATTATATTTTTACCGAATGAGCAGTTTGCCCAGCCCTAAACCCTGGGCCCAAATGCTTATATAATAGTAACTGTGAAATAAAATATCTGCTTCTCACCTACTGCAGCTGCTGAGAACAGGGCTCACAGGGGCTGGTGTGGCTTGAATGTGTCCCACAAAAGTTCATGTGTTGGAAGTTTAACCTTCAACACAACAGTGTTGGAAGTTTAACCTTCAACACAACAGTGTTGGAAGGTGGGGCCTAATGAGGACAGAGCCCTCATAAATGGATTAATATCATTCATTATCATGGAAATGGGTTAGTTATTGATAGAGTGGGTTGTTTTAAAGCACGTCTGTTTGTTCCAATTTTTCTAAAATATCAAAATTTTATGTGTTAGAAAAGCGTGTCCAGCCCCTGGTGTCTCTCTTTTTGGCATGTGCTCACTTGTCTCACTTTCCACCATTTGATGACACTATCCAAAGGCCTTCACCACATACCAGCCCCTTGATTTTGGACTTTCCTTCCTCCACAAACACGAGCTAAATAAATTTCTGTTTCTTATAGATTACCCACCCTGTGGAATTCTGTTATAGCAACAGAAAACAGACTAAGACAGAGGCTTAACCCCAGCACTCTCAGGGAAGAATTATCTTAACCATCAAAGGTCAAAATAATTAAGAAATCTATATCGGTCAGTGAGTTACAAGCAAATTCTAAACATAAAACTATGATAGATAAAATACTCAAACAATGACATAAGCATGATTCTATGTTCCTTACTGAAGAAGAGGTCGGGCAGAGTAGGGGTTTAAAAAGCATTGCAATCCATACATTACTTGCCACTTAGTGCTATAAGCTCAAAGGATATATTTTCATTCGATACCAGAGGATGTCAGCTCAAGGTTCTCCTCTGAATTTCTCTTTTTTTGAGCATCCCTAAGTCACACTCAAGAGACACCAGACAAGTATTAGCACATCATTTAGACCATGATATTCAAGTGCTACTTTTCAATTAACATAAGACCGTCCTCACATTGCTATAAAGAAATACCTAAGACTGGATAACTTATCATTAAAAGAGGTTTAATTGGCTCACAGTTCTGCAGGCTGTACAAGAAGCATGATGCTGGCATCTGCTCAGCTTCTGGGGAGGTCTCAGGAAACTTACGATCATGGAGGAAGGCAAAGAGGAAGCAGACCCATCTTACATGGCCGGAGCAGGAGGGACAGAGAGCAAGCAGGGAAGTGCTGCATACTTTTAAACAGCTTAAAAACTCACTATCACGAGAGCAGCACCAAGGGGATGGTGCTAACCCATTCATGAGAACTCAACCCCCATGATCCAATCACCCACCAGGTCTCACCTCCCTCACTGGGAATTACAATTCAACATGAGATTTGTTGGGGACACAGATCCAAACCATATCAGTAAGTCAGTCTAAGCAGTTGGGAATCAGGGAGACAGATAAGCAGAAAGAAAGGATACTGTGAGGCCAGAGAGGACCAAAGGGATACTGTCCTTGTAAAGGCTATCTTTTAAATGAGCAAGGGCACCAGCGGAGATTCTAAAAATCATTGTAGCTACCGGTGTTCATTAACAGCAAATTATTGTTTCTGGGACTCTGCTAATAGATCACTAAGGCAGTAGCCATCACTTAGAGATTACTGTTTTGCTCTGGCCTCAACCTCTGACCTCAGGTGATCCATCCACCATGGCCTCCCAAAGTGCTAGGATTACAGGCATGAGCCACAGTGCCTGGCCTACCATTTTGCTCTGAAGGAAGCAACAACCTCATCAGATGGCCCTCCACCTACCCTGTTTGAGCAATGTGATTCTTGCCTGTCTGAATCACATTGGTGATGGTTGGGCCTGCCCCAAAGACAAGGGACCAGTCAGCCTCATGGGCTCTCTCACCACCTTAGACTGCTTCCATTGCTATGACCATCCATCTCTACCAAAACATGTGCTCTCTGTGTTATTTAAAATCAATTTTTCAAAGCTTTTCATTGATTTTTCAAAGTGAAACACAAAGAATAAGCAGTAAACCCATTGTTTATTATTGGCAAAGCATATTTAAACTGTCATATCTAATTTTGGTGAAAGCTGCACTTTAGTGGTGTTTGGTATGAGTGCAAACAAAATACAATGACATTTTGGAGCTGAGGGAACATCCTCATTTTACAGATGAGAAAGCCACTATCCACAGGGTAAAGGAGCTCAGGCAAGGAGTGTGGTACAGAACTAGAAATGAAACTTTGGTTTATGCTCCACTTACCCACAAGCCTCTGACACCATTACAGGCTGGCTCCACCTGTTCTCAGGTTAGGCCCACCACCTGCTAGTGGAGATGTTGCTCAGCCTCTTAAGCAATTCCACGTACCCTGAAGCGCGTGCTGAGAGCCACAGACTAGGGTCGCTCTCTCTTTCTCCATTTCACTTAGTCATGTTTCCTTAAGACTATAGATAAGTCTCTGAGCTGAGAGTTTCAAGAAGGGTCATCTTTGATCTCAGCCCTCACACCTCATCTGGCCTCACCAGATTTTTCACAACTTTGTGATTTAGCAGTAGCATCATGTATTATTATTTTATTATATTTTCTCTTGACTCTGAAACTCAATGAATATGAATACTCCTCCTATTAAGGCTCATATTCCATAATGGCAGTATTTTTGCAGGCTGCCTCAAGTAACACTCCTCCCAGACTGACCCTATTTCACTTTGTCTGCCTGATTTTCCTGGTGTAATAGTTGACATTGGCGCTTGCCACCATCTAAATATCTGTGTCCTCCCAAAATTCTTGGAGCCCTCATGAATGGGATTAATGTGCTTATGAAAGAGACCCAAGAGAGCTCTCCCTTTCCATCCCCTTTTTTTTGTGAGTCAGAGTCTCACTCTGTTATCCAGGCTGAAGAGCAGTGGTGCAATCTCAGCTCACTGCAACCTCCGCCTCCCAAGTTCAAGTGATTCTCATGCCTCAGCCTCCTGAGTAGCTGGGATTACAGGCATGCACCACAACGCCCAACTAACTTTTATATTTTTAATAGAGATGGGGTTTCTACTAATCTATAGCACCGTGTTATCCAGGATGCTCGGGAACTCCTGGCCTAAAGCAATCCACCCACGTTGGCCTCTCAAAGTGCTGGGATTACAGGCAGGAGCCACTGTGCCTGGCCTCCCTTGCCCTTTCTACCATGTGAGAACATAGCAAAAAGACAATGGTTCATGAACCAGAAAGCAGGCCCTCACCAGACACAAGATCTTCTGGATTCTTGATCTTGGACTTCCCAGACTCTGGAACCATGAAAAATAAATTTCTGTTGTTTATAAGCCACCCAATCTATAGCATTTTGTTATAGCAGACCAAATGGAGTAAGAGAGTACCCTACCCAGATCATCTGGGCTGATATACCCATTCCAGCTGCTTGGAGAATTGGAAATTGCCCACTTCTACAGATAATTGCCTATGGTCAGGAGCCACCTCACCCAGGAGGAGAAGGGGAAAGGAGAGGGAGACAGCCCAAAGCCAATGACTGATTGAATGAGCACACAAGGCCACTCGTTTACCTGAAGGAGAGACAGCGGTGGTGTGTGTTTGATTTATTTTCTTGACCCTTTCTTCTCCCATGGACCTGCCAAGACTAGACTTTCCCTGAGACCACACCCTCACTCAGTTCCTTCCCCTTCCTCTCCTGCTGTCCTCACTCTCTTACAGGTTTTCCTGAAGGTTCTGCCTCACTTGCAGCCAAATCTTGCGTTTTGCATCTAGAGAACTCTACATAAGATATCTGGCCTTGGAGGTTAGCTGCGGCCACTCATTGAAGACACTAGCTGCTGTCATGGTCAACACCTCGACCTAGAGAACCTTGGAGGGATTTTAATTCAAATTCAAATTCTGGGATTTATTAGCTGCTTGAAATTTGTCACATTGTTTAACTTTTGTAAGCTTCGATTTCTTCATATCTAAAATTAGATATTAGTAGAAAATTAGGCCAGGTGAAGGGGCTCATGCCTATAATCCCAGCACTTTGGGAGGTCAAGGTAGGCAGATCACCTGAGGTCAAGAGTTCAAGACCAGCCTGGACAAACTCTGTCTCTACTAAAAATACAAAAATTAACCAAGTGTGGTGGCATGCACCTGTAATCCCAGCTATTTGGCAGGCTGAGGCAGGAGAATCACTTGAACCCGGGAGGCAGGGGTTGCAGTGAGCCAAGATCACACCATTACACTCCAGCCTGGTGACAGAGCGAGACCCCATCTCAAAAAAAAAAAAAAAGAAAAAGAAAGAAAAGAAAAGAAAAAGAAAAAAAGAAAGAAAAAAGAAAAGAAAATTATTGTGAGAATTTAAAGTTGTAATGCTGCTAAAAGTTTCTAGGCGGTTGCTAAACACATTTCCTCCGATACGTCAACATTAGTAATAGTAGTAGCTAATGTTTCTTGGGCATTTACTATGTTCCAGGATCTGCATTAAGCACGTTACATTCGTTATTGGATTTAATCCTGACATCAGCCCCTTGAGGTAGGTTCTACTATTACTCCCACTTTAAAGTCAAAGAGACTGAGACTATAACTTGACTAAAGTCTCATATTTAGTAAGTGGTAGAGCTCAGATGTGAAGCCAGGCAGTTGGTGCTGCATTTTGTGTTCAGCAGCATTACATCTGCTTTCTCAGAGCCACATCTTCCCTCTTACTTTCATTCTAAGCCCCTAAACTCCTGCTTCCCTTAAGATGCCCACTTATTTGTAGCACTTCACAATTAAACACCCACATGCTCTTGGTCTCTATCTCCCAACAAAACTTACCCCTGTGTTCTAACCCCTGTGCCCATTCTGCATTAGTTGACTCTAATGATCCCAAGCTTGCACAGGTATTACATGACTGAAGACAATGATTGTATGTGGATCAAGCACAGATAACCCTTGTGTTTTAAACTTGTCCTTCAGTGACATCTCCCCAAGAAGTGCATATACTGTCATAATTTCAGGCATTTTGGTGGGTCAGTAGAAAAAATATATATTTGTTGCCAGGGTGTTTATTCCCAATATTTCACAAATCCTTTCACATTGGTGATTACCACTTTCTCTCTGCAAAACATTCCTAGCCAAACCTCTGTCTCAGAGGGATTACACACCTGATCACCGGAGGATCAATTTTCCATTAGCTCAGCTGGACATCTCCCTTTCAGTTATCCCTGCCATCATAAACATTATGTATTCCTCTCTTTTAAGGCAGAAAACATGTTTTTATTTCTGAAAAGCACCAAGGTCAGTTTTAGCATCTTCCTTACAAATAGGGGAAAAGAGAAAGAAACAAAAATGGAAAATAAAAATGAGCTAATATCCTCTCTTTTCTAATACGTCGGATTTTATTTTAGTTCACTTGCTCAAGTAATCTAGATTATGCTTAAACAGCAAAGCTTTCTTCTTTTGCAGCCCCTTGCAGACATTTGCATTAGGTAGAGAAAAGAAAGGTTAAGAAAAAGTTCCTCTGAACAAATGAGCCTTTAGATGGGAACTTTCATTAGGCACACAGCTCGTTGAATCCAATCAGAGAGATTCAAAGGAGGGTCACACTTGACCTCAGCCCTCTTCCGCTGGGGTAAATAGTAGGTGTTCAGCTTGGTCCTCAATTTCTGTATGTCAATTAGAGAGGAAATGTCCATAAGACATGCTCACATGGATTATGCATAATGAAATTGAGACTTTAAATCTGTTTTTTTTTCTTTCTTATCCCCACAGGGAACCCAGCAAGTTCCTTAATAATCAGAAAATATGCTTCGCAATTCAAAAAAGTACTACAGGTTCACATTTCAGATATAATGGCTAAAAATCACAGCAAATAAGCCAGAAAACAAGGCTTACAAAGTGAAACAAAAGAAATCAGATAACAAAAGTTAATCACCTTAGATCACTAACTAAAAAAGAAAAAGCACAGTAGCCTTACACAACAGTATATATAGTTCACGTTGGTTAAAAAAATACACATATATATACATATGCATTTTTTTAAAGATCTAGAAAAATATTCAATAAACTGTTGCCAGTGATTATATCTGAGTGGCAGGAACCTATTTTTTATGGTTTGAACTGTGTCTCCCAAAAAGATATGTTGAAATTCTAACCCCTAGTACCTCGGAATGTCACCTTATTGAAAACAGGGTCAATGCACATGTGATTAGCTAAGATGAGGTCACACTGGAATCGTCCCTGAAGCCAAGATGAATGCTATCCTTATAAGAAGAGGAGGAAGTCATTCAGGGGAAGGGACCATATGATGACAGACACACAAGGAGAGGACCACGTGCTGACAGGCAGGGAATGGGGTGATGCAGCTGCCAGCCAAGGAACTCCAAGTCTTGACGGACCCAGAAGAAGCTAGAAAGAGGCAAGGAAGGATTCTCCCTTGTGTGTTCCAGAGAGCTACCCTGTCGAGGCCTCAGTGTGGGATTCCTGGCCTCCAGGTTGGGAGAAAAGAAATGTCTGTGGTTTTAAGCCACCCAGTTTGTAGCACTTTGTTATGGAAATCCTGATAAACGAATACAATAATTATTTTCAAAATTTTGCTTGTCTGTGAGTTTCTACTGTCAATGCACATATAATAATTTTGCATATATACTAATGCGTATATACTAATTTTGTAATTTTGAAAATGTCGTTATAATAAAAGAAAGAAAGAAGAGAGGGAAAGGAAGGAAAGAAAAAAGAATGAAGAAAGGAAGAAAAGATGGTGACAATAAATTCTCTTATTGTTAAGTGAACCACTTTAGATGATCCCACAGGAGGTATTTAATAAAAGAATAACAAAAATCTCGTCTGGCTAGGCATGGTGGCTTACGCCTGTAATACCAGCACTTTGGGAGGCTGAGGTAGGCAGATCATGAGGTCAAGAGATCGAGACCATGCTGGCCAATGTGGTGAAATCCCGTCTCTACTAAAAATACAAAAATTAGCTGGGCGTGGTGGCACACACCTGTAGTCCCAGCTACTCGGGAGGCTGAGGCAGGAGAATCGCTTGAACCCGGGAGGCAGAGGTTGCAGTGAGCCGAGATCACGCCACTGCACTCCAGCCTGGCAACAGAGTGAGACTCCATCTAAAAAAAAAAAAAAAAAAAAAAATCACAGCTGACAGGAGCCCTGAGATGCCAGCAGCACAGTTCCTGGGGGCCTCTCTCTATATCCCTTGGTCACTCCATTTGCTGATAAGTAACTATGTCATACCCTCTGCTAAGTTCCTCCAAATACTAGCAAAGTGCCCCTCTGCTGCTGCTCCTAAGCCCTCTCCATTTCACTTCTCAGTACTGTCACCCCAGAGCCCCGCTCTCTGCATTGGATTCTCATAAGGAGCATGCAACGTAGATCCCTTGCATGCACTGTTCACAATAGGGTTCACACTCCTATGAGAATCTAAAGTCACTGCTGATTTGACAGGAGACAGAGCTCAGGCGGTAATGCTCGCTTGCTCACCACTCACCTCCTGCTGGGTGGCCCAGTCCCTAACAGGTCACAGGTCATAGCCTTTTATTCATTCACTCATCAGTCATTTGTTGAGTACTACTCTGGTCCAGGCCATGGGCTAGAGATGTAAAAATAAACAAGAACAGTCCTTGTCTGCACGGAGCTCACAGTCTAGTGGAGCAGAAAGGCAAGAAACAGAAAGTTCATTAGAGCAGCAGTCCCCAGCCTTTTTGGCACCAGGGACCAGTTTCATGGAAGACAATTTTTCCACTGACCAGCATGGGGGCTGATTTCAGGATGATTCAAGCACATTACACTTATTGTGCACTTTATTTCTATTATTATTACATTGTAATAGATAATGAAATATTTATACAACTCATCATAATGTAGAAGCAGTGGGAGCCCTGAGCTTGTTTTCCTGCAACTAGATGGTCTTATCTGGGGGTGATGGGAGACAGTGACAGATCATCAGGCATTGGATTCTCATAAGGAGCATGCAGCCTAGATCCCTCGCGTGTGCAGTTCACAATTGGGTTCATGCTCCTATGACAATCTAAAGCCACTGCTGATCTGACAGGAGACAGAGCTCAGGCGGTAATGCTTGCTTACCCACCAATCACCTCCTGCTGTGTGGCCTGTTCCCTAACAGGTCACAGACTGATACTGGTCTGCCAGCCCCGGGGTTGGGGAGCCCTGTATTAGAGGTTTGTAAGTGACTCAACATGGAGAGTCTTGCTGGAGTCAGGGGAGAGGGTACCGGGGGACGTGGAATGAAGCCTCTCACCAGATTTGAAGGATGTGATGGTTAATATTAGGTGTCAACTTGACTGGGCAGACAGATGCCTAGATGGCAGAGGAAGCATTGTTCCTGGGTTTGTCTGTGAGGCTGTCACCAGAGGAGATTGACATTTGAGTGGGTGGACTGGGAGACGAACCCCACCCTCAGTGTGGGTGTGCACCATCTAACCGGCTGCCAGTGTGGCTGGGACAAGGAAGCAGAAGAAGGGGGACAAGCAGCCTGCAGAGTCCGCTCCTGCTTTTTCTCCCACTGCTGGACGCTTCGCTTCCTATCTCCCTGCCTTGTACCTCAGACTCCAGGTTCTTCGGCCTTTGGACTTGGGGACTTGTACTAGCAGCTTCCCTGGGGTTCTTGGGCCTTTGGCCTCAGACTGAGGGCTGCACTGTTAGTTTCCCTGGTTTTGAGGTTTTCACACTTGGACTGAGCCACTACTGGCTTCTCTCTCTCCTCAGCTTGCAGATGGCCCATCATGGAACTTCATCTTATAACCACATGAGCCAGTTCTCTATGATAAACTCCCTTTCATATTCACATACATTTTATTGGTCATTCCCTCTGGAGAACCCTGGCTAATACAGAAGGGCTGTGGGCTAGGGAAGGAGCTAAATCCTCCTGATTGCTTAAGTCTAGATTAACTAATTGTTCTATGAGCCCCATGCACTGCCCCATTGTAGCATTGACTTCATGACCCTATAATTCTTTCCATGTCCAAACTGAGCCCCTCCCTGGACTACAAGCTCCATGAGGAAAGGGCCAAGTCCACAGTATTCATCACTGTGTTCCCAGTGCCTAGCTTGGCACTGGAGTTTCATATATTTATCATGAGTGCACAAGTGAGTGAATAATTTCATTAATTAATTAATCCAGATGAAGGGAAGAAGATAGGGAGTTTAGGTTTGAACATGATCAGATTAAGGTATCTATAAAATATTCAAATGAAATTACCAGTAACTAACCTGCACATTGTGCACATGTACCCTAAAACCTAAAGTATAATAATAATAAATAAATAAATAAATAAATAAATAAATAAAAGAAATTACCTCACAGACAACTGGAAACAGGTTTATAGAGCTCAAGAGAGTATGTTTGGGCTAAAAATAGACAATCAGCATTAGCAGCCTCTATAAGATAACAGAACAATGCAGAGACCTGGAAAGAAGCAGAAATATGAGAAGAGGTTGAGTGAGTGAGTCACAGTAAGTTGGCTGACGTCTCTGTGCTCTGAGGTATTGCCCTACCATTTAACAAAACCAATAGCAAATCTCTTATGGATTATGACAGTTTTCAGAAATTCTTTTTATAGATGGAACTCTTTTGGAACTCCTCAGAAAACACCATGTGGGCAGCCATATGGTGAACTAGTCCATCTCTCTTAGTTCCAGCCGCTGTAACAAAGTACAGATGGTCCCTGACTTATGATGGTTGGACTTAGGATTTTTTGACTTTGCATAACCCTACTGTAAGGCTAGGAGCATCTGTACCACAGACTGAGTGGCTTACAAACAACAGAAGTTTATTTTTCACAGTTCTGGAAGCTAGAAGTTCAAGATCCGGGTACCAACATGGTCAGGTTCTGGTGAGACCGTGCTTCCAGATTGCAAACTGCCATCTTGTGCCCTCACATGACGAAAAGAGGTCAAGAGAGCTTCCTGGGGTTCTCTGTAGAAGGATACTGATCCCGTTCATAAGGGGATCAACCTTCATCACCTAATTACCTTCCAAAGGTCCCACCTCCTAAAACCATCGCATTGGAAGTTGGTACTTCAACACATATATTTTGTGGGGACACATTTAGTTCATTGCACTACTACCTGTACATTAGTCTATCTCTAGTAGATAATACTGACTAAGTGCTTATCATGTGACAGGTGCTATTCTAAATGCTTCACATGGATTCTCTCATCTAATCCTCACAATACTGTCAGGCAGTTCTTATCATCCCCATTTCACAGACATGGAAACTGAGGCCCTGAGATACAGCCTATTGTGACTCCCTCTTAAACCATAACAATAGCTCTCTAGATATATTAGAAAATGAAATTGTTTGGTTGCTAAAATCAACTGTCCAGAGAATGAGGAGAGTCTCCAAGCCAATAAGCTCCGTGTGATTCACCTGTAAGATCTGGGGGTTTTATCCATTAAGAGCAAAGCACCATCCTCTCTTAGTAGAAATGCCCCTTCTAAGCTTCATTCACTGGCAATGCTTCTTGGGCACCCATTCCTGACAGCTGATTGAACACATTAAATCGCCCACAGGAATAAGTCAAACTCTATTAGGAACTCTGTAGAAATGCTAAGCCTATTTATTTATTATGAGTTATTCATAAACATCAAGACTAGACTTTATAATTTAATACCACCTGTAATGATTCCTGAAAGTGGCAGTATTTTACCACTACGGTCTGATTAATTGACCTGTTCAAACAGAGCTCCCAATCAAGCATAACTTCCCTTTGACAGAAGTGTATTCATCTTCATCTCAAAGCCAGCCTTCTTGACTCATCAGGGGAGAACAAGACAGCTCATCTAAGGGAATCAATTAAAATCATCTGAAATAATATGGATATTCTACTAAAGAAATATTTATAAGCTCTTAATATTTTCTTTTCTAAAAATATACAAAGGAGTACACACTTTATTATTTCAATCATATATGTTCAAAACACACAAATGTAATGATGCTGTCAGAAGGCAGGACAAGGGTTTTTCTTGGCAGCAGAGGCTGGGAAGACCTAATCCCTGGGGTAGGGCATGAGAGGGGGCCTCTGAGGGATCGGACAGGCTCTGGGTGCTGGTTTCATGAGTGTGTTCACGTTGTGAAAATTCATCATATGCACACTTTTCTTTATTTATGTCATATTTCAATTAAATGTTTACCAAAAATTAAGGGGGAAAAAAAGCAGTAATTCATACTTCAGCAGCACCACCAGTCAGAGGCTTAACTGAAGACAATACTTCAATTAAACTCCTCCAACTCCTAGATGTAATTACTAGATAGGCAAATCACATTAAATGAACCTCAGTTTGCTCACTTGTAAAATAAGAACAATGCCCCTTCATAAGTGGATGAAAAATTACTATAAAAATTTTTATATATGTTTATATGTATATTACTATCTGCCAGTTTGTAACTCGCTATGAAAATTCAGTATTATGCTACTATTATTGTTATAATTATTATATAATCCTTAATTACTTTTCTTATTTTTTGAAACAGGGCCTCACTCTGTCACCCAGGCTGGAGTGCTGTGGCACAAACTCAGCTCACTGCAACCTCCACCTCCCAGTCGCAAGCAATTCTCCAGAATTGGTCAGCCTCTAGAGTAGCGGGGTCTACAGGCACGCACCACCATGCCCAGCTAACTTTTTGTAGTTTTAGTAGAGATGGGGTTTTGCCATATTGCCCAAGCTGGTCTCGAACTCCTGAGTTCAGGCAATCTGCCTGTCTCAGCCTCTCAAAGTGCTAGGATTACAGGCGTGAGCCATCACACCGGCCTATAATCCTTAATTTCAACAAAGGTTCATCTACTCTTCCTGACTGCGCCTAAGCAGAGAGGTTAATGCGTTGACTCTAAAATTACTATTTAGATTGGCCCTGAAATAATAAAAGGATTAAACTAACTAGAGGCCAGTATTTTGCCATGTCAATGAGTCTTGAAATCCCCTTGATCATGACAGTCACAGGCAGGGCCAGCCTTTTACCAGGATGAGTTAGCAGCCCCTTGCACAGGACTCTTCCAGATCTTTTCCTCAAACCCTAACCTAAAATTCAAACACGAGGGAATCCTTGGATTGATAATAGGGAAGAATACACAATTTGGAAGACAGAATCCAGTAGACCATTCTCAACCTTTTCTTAAATTACTAAATTTTCCAGCCGCTCATTAAGGAAGCAGGATGCTGGGTGGAGGAATAAAGGAAAGGGAGATTTTCAGCTCTAGAAGATCAGCTGCTCCACCACTATAGACTCGATGTGTGGGGGCCAATATCTTGTTCCTTTTTTTTCTTAGGTCAATTGCCACAGACAACTTCAGATGAACTCATTCTTTTTAATGATGTCAATATGGCAAATAGTTTACCTTCAACATCATTCATTCTACAAATGATTATGAATATGTGTCAGGTGCTGAGGACGCTGTTGGGGAAAACCAATAAACTCCTGCTCCCACCGGGCTTATAGTCTAGTGGAGGCTGTAGAAGGCTTTCACGGTCAGGCAGGTATAGTCAATATTGCATACGAGGTTCCTTCAGCAAGGAGTCACAATATTCATTAGGAGTAAATGAACTGAACTCTCTTTACCACCATGTTTCAATCTCAATTAATGCTTTCATCACAGAACACCCATTAATTCTAGGACCCTAAGAAACAGTGATATAGATTAAAATCGCTCCAAGAATTCAGGAAAATAAGAGAGCAATAAAGAATGGAGTCATCAGAAAGGCTTAAATAGAGGAAATGAGGCTGGCTGTGGAGAGCTTGATTCTTGTTTTAAGACAGTATGCCCTCAAGCATTAAGGATGAGTTTCAGCCTCTGTTCTACAAAAACACCCAATGTAAACAAGCTTAGCATTTAGCTGGTTCCCCAAGGACACACTTGACATGAAGCCACTTGCTTGGTAGCCTGGCCATGTCTGTCACTTGACCTTTCTAGAATGAAAGAGGAATCTTCAGGCCTAGCAAAGCAGTTTTTCTACCTACAAGGGACCTTAAAACTATCTAGCTCAGAGTTTCTAAAGCTGTGATTGTAACCTATGAGTGAAATCCAATTCAGTCAGCATTTTTCTTTCAATAAGATCGAATGGAGGCCAGGCATAGTAGCTCATGCCTGTAATCCCACCACTTTGGGAGGCCAAAGCAGGAGGATCACTTAAGGTCAGGAATTTGAGAACAGCCTGACCAACATGGAGAAACCCCATCTCTACTGAAGATACAAAATTTAGCTGGTTGTGGTGGTATACACCTGTAATACCAGCTACTCGGGAGGCTGAGGCACAGAATTGCTTGAACCTGAGAGGTGGAAGTTTCAGTGAGCCAAGATTGTGCCACTGCACTCCAGCCTGGGTGACAGAGTGAGACTGTCTCAAAAAAAAAAAAAAAGATAGAATGGAACTGAATGTATTAGAAAATATCAGAGCACCATACACAGAAAGAGTAGCACTATTTTTTCATGAAACTTTATGTTTGTGTCTATTTATATATGTGTGTATGTATATACATGTGTGTATGTATATTATATATGTGTAATATATATATGTGTGTATGTATATACACACATATATATATTATGTGCATATAGTATACTAGGTTATAATATAAAATGTATGTATTTCTTACTGTGAGTTGTAACCAAAATGTTTAAATGCCCGTGTTACAACTTAATAGCCTCATTTTATATATGAAGATACTGAAGAGAAGTAGAGTCAGTTGCCTAAAGACACAGAGCTACAGGCCAGACGCGTTGGCTCATGCCTGTAATCCCGGCACTTTTGGAGGCCACAGTGGGCGAATCACCTGAGGTCAGGAGTTCAAGACCAGCCTGACCAACATGGAGAAACCCCATCTCTACTAAAAATACAAAATTAGCCAGGTGTGGCAGTGCATGCCTGTAATCCCAGCTACTCGAGAGGCTGAGGCAGGAGAATCTCTTGAACCCAGAAAGCAGAAGTTATGGTGAGCCAAGATTGTGCCATTGCACTCCAGCCTGGGCAACAAGAGTGAAACCCCATCTCAAAAAAAAAAAAAAAAAAAAAAAAACCCAGAGCTAGTTAGTGACAAAGCCATAATTAGAATCCAGCTCCTGGGACTCCCTGTTCAGTGCTCTTACCACTACACCAGCTATTCAAAAACAAAATTACACCTCATTGCTGCCTTTTAATATAGCACATTCCTGCCTATAAAACTTGTTTAAAGATGTATTTACAACAACTCTGTTCATTGCCTTAAAACTCTAAACAAGATAATAATATCGACCTTTGTTGAGATCTATACCAGATAGCCATGGAGCCTGAGGAAAACCTAAAGGTGTTTAATTTTTTGCCTTGTAAATTTTCTCACTAAATATGACAGAAGGGAATATAGCTGGAAGCACTATAAAACACCTATTAAAGAAGTTATCTCTTAAATAGGTACTGTTTACAAAATAAACCATACAGTCCCATTTTCTCCTTTATGATCTAATTTTCTTGTCAGCAGAGCTTATTTTTTTTCTAAGAAGCAAAAAAAAAAAAAAAAAAAAAAGATTTCAGCTGCACTGGTGTCTTTACCTCCCTATCAACCAGAGTTGGTTATAAACAATAACAACATGATCCTAGCTTTATAGTAGCTTTTAAATTGCAAAGAATTCTCTCAAGGGATTTGAGTCAAGGGGAAAAAAAAACCCTAAAATATAGCATTTTCAATTAATCTGCTTACTGGCAAAAGTTGCTAAAGAGAAGGAAAATGAATATTGTTTTTGTTTCTTCTTCTTTAAATCTTTTACAAATAATTACACGAGGAACTTCAAGCTATTTAATTTGAACTTCAAGCCTGCAAAAAAAAATTTGTGCTCATGTTTCTGAAGAGAAATTCTCTAAAACAATAACTGGCACAGGAGAAAATACATGCTGACAGGTATTTCAAAGGCAAGAACTTTTATTTTTGTTTTGTTTTTTCCTCCAGGGCAACTTTGTGAGCCATCATTTTTCTCGCAAGATTTCCCTCCCCTGAGGTGTTCCACATATACGCTGTAATAATAAATGAAAAAGGTGCAATTCAAAATGTATGGAAAGAGGATGTGGACAGAATAGATTTGATTCAGATCCCATGATACTGTCCTGAGTGGTGGGAATTTCATGGAAATGCCCCAGACTGCTGAGTTTATGTTAGACCCATTCACCTCACTCTCCATCCTGCACCTCATTTGTCAGTCCACAGAGCAATTGCCCCAACACAGCTCCAGTAAAGGCAAGTCCTAACTTACCAACATTTGTCTTTCAAATATTTGCTTTTAATGTGGTTATTTGTAGCTAGACTCTCACATTAAAAAACAATGCAATGCTATCTATAACAACGATAACAATAATAATAATAGTTCATATTTATTAAGTATATTCCTTGTGCCAATTTTTGTTCTAATTGCTTAACATGTTTTAACTCATGTCTGTAATCCCAGCACTTTGGGAAGCCAAGGCGGGAGTATCACTTGAGCCCAAGAGGTTGAGACTGTAGTGAGCTCTGATGACTCCACTGTACTTCAGCCTCAGTAACAGAGTGAGACCCTGTCTCTAAAAGAAAAAGAAGAAGAAACTGGATGGCCAAATAACTGGATTCAAGTTGTCAGGAAATTAAGTCATTATCAAGGTATGCACAGAAATAAAGAAAATGCATAGGATGGCCTGAGACGTAATTAGACCTGTGGCCTCCAATTTCCTCTTATTTTTCACTAGTATCAGGAAAATATTTTTAAGTGTACACTTCTAATGTAGGTATTTTTCTTTTAACATAAAACATATGTCACTGTATTACTATATAATAAACATTATAAACCATATGCATGAAATGTTTTTAATGAGATGAAAATAGTTAAATGTCACTATTTGCCTATAACACATCATTTTTTTCTGAGAAGTAGATTTTATTGTGGGAGGAAAAGGAGGGGATGAGTCCCTGATACATGAATGAAGGATGTCCTAAAAGCCCAGCAAAGGCTCCTCAAGGAGACAATACTGTAAACAGTCAGAATGATGTCCTGTTGGTCAAGGTAACGTATTTCAAAAGATGGAAATTTCAAGAGTGTCAAATTCCCCAAAGTAATCTTGTATCATGGTGCCACCTTATTGGTCCACATCAAAGAGCTATGCTTGACTTGAGAGCATCACATTCATTTTGCTCTTGATAATTCTTCCATTATATTTGTATGTGTTTCCTACATATTACATATAAAAATCTTGTGATCAAGGCCAGGTGTGGTGGCTCATGCCCATAATCCCAGTACTTTAAAAGACCAAGGTGAGAGGATCTCTTGAGACCAAGAGTTCAAAACAAGCCTGGGCAACACAATGAGATCCTATCTCTACAACAAATTTGAAAATTAGCCAACTGTGGTCATGCATATGCCTGTGGTCCCAGCTACTCACGGCACTGAGGCAAACAGATCCTTGACCCAGGAGTTTAGGCTGCAGTGAGCCATGATCACACCACTGCACTTCAGCTCAGGTGACAGAGTAAGACTTTATCGAGAGAGAGACAGAGAAAGAGAGAGAGAGAAAGAGATCTTGTGATTACAGTCATTTTACAGAAGAGGAAACTTATGGTTATACAATCAGTACATTATGGCTTTAAGATTCAAATGCTGAACGACTCATTCTGAGTTCATGGGTTTTCTTATTGTAATCAACTGTCTTTTACTTACAGAGTTTAATTTGCCTTTAATTATCATTTTAAAAAACAACTTTTTAATATTTTTTCCACATACCAATGAATCATTGCACATTGTGGCATACATTCACCTTCCTATTTGGAAACCACTGACGAGTTGACTGAGGCAGTCTGTTTTTAACAACTGTGCTTGCTTTCCTTAAATTCATTTCATCTTTGTCTTAAGGTGGTCTTGCTCATGGCAGTAATAAAGTTTAATTTTTTTTCTGATCACAATCTTGCCTAATCTAGATTTTTTCCACACAAAAATCAGTAAAAGGCAAATAGTAGCTAAAACACTGTACTGAATCCCACATCACACGCTCATTTTATGTCATTCCCCAAAGCCATGAGATATTAGGAGAAATTTCTCCTTTCACAAATCAAATGAATAAGTAATTTGCTGCAGGCATAAAAAGGCAATTCAAAAGAGAAATAGAAATAGCCAAATCATGAAAAGAATAGCCAAAACAATCTTGAAAAATAACAAAGTTGGAAGACTCAGACTTCCCAATTTCAAAACTTATTTCAAAGCTACACTCATAAGACAGTGTTGTACTGGTATAAAATACATGTACAGTAGTCCCCACTTATCCCTGGGGGATGTGTTCCAAGATCCCCCAGTGGACGCCTGAAACCATGGATAGAACCAAACCAGACTGCCATAATCACAACACACTTCTGCTCACGTCTTCTACCCACAAATTTACTGCCTTTTCCATCTTAACTAAACATGTATCATGCACTTTGGCTGTAACTTTTGCAGTTTGAGGTGCGACAGCAAAACCAGATTTCTTTTTCTGTCTTCACAATTTCATAGATATATTTGTTCTTACCACAGATCTTAGCAACCTCGGCATACAGGGATTTTTTTCTTTCCTTATTAAATAGAGAACTTTCAGATTTTCACCTAACGGAAGCACTCGAAGGCTTCTCTTTGGCATATGCAAATTGCTACCATCACTACTTTTGTGCTTTGAGGCCATTATTAAGTAAAATAAGAGTGACTTGAACTCAAGCACTGCATGACAGTCTATCTGATAACCTAGATGGCTCCTAAGTGACTAACTTAGGGTGGGGAGCTTAGACAGCAGGGATCTGCTGGACAAATGGATGATTCATGTCCCAGGCAGGACAGAGCAGGATGTCACGAGATTTCATTATGCAACTCAGAACAGCACGTAATTTAAAACTGAGGAATTATTCATTTGTGGAATTTTTCATTTAATATTTTTGGATCGTGGTTGACCATAGGTAACTGAAACCTCAGAAAGCAAAATCACAGATAAGTAAGGACTACTGTATGTATCAATGGAATAGGATTGAGTGTTCAAGAAATAAATTCATACCTTTATGGTCAATTGATTTTTGCAAGGGTGCTAAGGCAACTCAGTGGGGAAAGAACAGTCTTTTCAACAAATACTGATAAAACAACTGGATGTGCCCATCTCAAAGGATGAAGTTGGACCCATTCCTCATGCCACATATGAAAATTAACTTGAAATGAACCAAAGACTTAAATGTAAGAGCTAAAATGATAGAACTCTTAGAGATCGTGAAAAGATGTTTAAAATCACTAATAATCAAAAAAATACAAATTGAAATAAGAAACTGTATTTTATTTCTCCAATTGATGAAAGAAATTCTAAAGACCAGTACAGGTTCAGTTTGGAGGAAACGGAACATGGATACACATTTTGTGGTTATGTGTATTGGTCCCTTCTGGAAAGCAGCTTGGCAATCTGAATCAGTGTTAAACTGTTTAACTCAGTAATTTCATTGAAAAGGGATTATCCTAAAGACATATTGGGTAAGGATACAAAGTTGTACATGCAAGGATGCTCATCTAAGTATTTTAAAGAAGAGCAAGAAATTGAGAGTAAAATAAATGCTCATTTGTTAGGGTTTGGCTATAAACAGATATACAATAAAGTAATAAGCAACCATTAAAATCATTGATTGATAGGTATATTTTATTGACAAAGAAAAAATGTTGAGAATTTATTAAGGTAAAACAATTAGGCAACAAAATAGCATATTTTTTCTTTTCTTTTTCTTTCTTCCCAATTTTTATTTTAGATTCAGGGAGTACATATGCACATGTGCAGGTTTTACATGGGTAAACTCTGTGTCATGGGGGCTCGGTATACAATTTATGTTGTCACCCAGGAAATAAGCATAATACCTAATAGGTAACTTTTCGATCCTCACCCTCCTCCCACCCTTCACCCTCAAGTTAAGCCCTGGCTTATGTCATTCCCTTCTTTACATCCATGTATACTGAATGTCTGCCTCCCACTTATAAGGGAGAACATGCCATATTTGGTTTTCTTTCTGTGTGAATTTGCTTAAGATAACAGCCTCTAACTCCATCTATATTGCTGCAAAGGACATTTCCTCTTATGGCTGTGTAGTATTCCATGGCATATATGTACCACATTTTCTTTTTCCAGTCCACCATTGATGGGCATTTAGGTTGGTTCCATGTCTTTGCTGTTGTGAATAGCACTGCAATGAACATACACGTGCATGTGTGTTTATGATAGAATGATTTATATTCTTTTGGATATATACTAAGTAATAGGATTGCTTAGTTCAATGGTAGTTCTGCTGTAATTTATTTGAGAAAACTCCAAACTGCTTTCCACAGTGGCTGAACTAATTTACATTCCCACCAACAGTGTATAAGTGTTTCCTTTTCTCTGCAACCTCACCATCATCTGTTATTTTTTGACTTTTTGATAATAGCCGTTCTGACTGGTATGAGTTGGTATCTCATTGTGATTTTGATTTCATTTATCTAATGATTAGTGAAGTTGAGCATTTTTTCATATGCTTATTGGCTATGTGTATGTCTTCTTTTGAAAAGTGTCTGTTCATACCCTTTGCTTATTTTTTAATGGGGTTATTTTTGTTTATTAATTTAAATTGCTTATAGAGTCTAGATATTAGACTTTTGTCAGATGCATACTTTGCAAATATTTTCTCCCATTCTGTAGGTTGTCTCTTTACTCTGTTAATTACTTCTTTTGCTGTGTAGAAGCTCTTTAGTTTAATTAGATCCCACTTGTGAATTTTTGCTTTTCTTGCAGTTGCTTTTGGAGTATGTCATGAATTCTTTGCCAGGGCCCAAGTCCAGACTGGTATTTCCTAGGTATTCTTCTAAGGTTTTTATAGTTTTAAGTTTTATGTTTAAGTCTTAATCCATCTTGAGTTGATTTTTGTATATGGTTAAAGGAGGGGGTCCAGTTTAAATCTTCTGCATATGGCTAGCCAGTTATCCTAGCACCATTTATTGAATAGGGAGTCCTTTCCTCATTGTTTGTTTTTGTCTACTTTGTCAAAGGTCAGATGGTTGCAAGTGTGTGGCCTTATTTCTGGGTTCTCTCTTCTGTTCCATTGGTCTATGTGCCTGTTTTGTGCCAGCACCATGCTGTTTTGGTTACTGTAGCCTTGTTGTATTGTTTGAAGTCTGACAGTGTGATGCCTCCAGCTTTGTTCTTCTTCCTTAGGATTGTTTTAGCTATTCAGGCTCATTTTGATTCCATATGAATTTTATAATTGTTTTTTCTAATTCTGTGAAAAATATCCTTGGTAGTTTGATAGGAATAGCACTGAATCTGTACATTGCTTTGGGCTGTATGGTCATTTTAATGATATTGAATCTTCCTAACCACAAGCATGGAATGTTTCTCCATTTGTCTGGGTCAGCTCTGATTTCTTTCAGCAATGTTTTGTAATTCTCATTGAAGAGATCTTTCACCTCCCTGGTTAGCTGTATTCCAAGGTAGTGTGTGCGTGTGTCTGTGTCTATTGTGAGTGGCACTGCATTCTTGATTTGGCACTCAGCTTGGACATTATTAGTGTATAGAAATGTTACTGATTTTTATACATTGATTTTGTATCCTGAAACTGTGCTAAAGTTGCTTATCAGATTTAGGAACTTTTAGGCAGAGACTACGGGGTTTTCAAGGTATAAAATCATATCATTTGTGAAGAAAGATAGTTTGACTTCCTCTTTTCCTATATGAATGCCTTTTCTTTTCTTTCTTTCAGTCTTTCTTTTTCTTTTTTTTTTTTTCTTTTTTTTTTTTTTGCCTGATTCCTCTGGCTAGGACTTTCAGTGCCATGTTGTTAAATAGGAGTGATAAGAGCATCTTTATCTTGTCCTGGTTCTCAAGGTGAATGCTTCCAGCTTTTGCCCATTCAGTATGATATTGGCTATGAGTTTGTCATAGACGGCTCTTATTATTTTGAGGTACGTTCCTTCAATGCCTAGCTTGTTGGAAGTTTTATCATGAAGGGATGTTGAATTTTATCCAAAGCTTTCTCTGTATCTATTGAGATGATCATGTGCTTTTTGTTTTTAGTTCTGTGTATGTGATGAATCACACTTATTGATTTGCATATGTTGAACCAACCTTACATCCTAGGGATAAAGCCTACTTGATTGGGATGGGTTCACTTTTTGATGTGCTGCTGGATTAAGTTTGCTAGGATTTTCTTGAGGATGTTTGCAAATATGTTCATCAGGGATATTGGCCTGAAGTTTTCTTTTTTTGTTGTGTCTCCGCCAAGTTTTGGCATCAGGATGATGCTGGCCTCATAGAGTTACAGAGTCCCTCCTTCTCATTTTTTTGTAACAGTTTCCATAGGATTGGTACCAGCTCTTCTTTATATATCTCATAGAATTCAGATGTGAATCTGTCTGACCCAGGACTTTTTCTGGTTGGTAGGCTATTTATTACTGATTCCATTTTGGAACTTGTTATTGGTCTGTTTGGCGTTTCTATTTCTTCCTGGTTCAATCTTGGTGGGGTAGTATGTTTCCAGGAATTTATCCATTTGTTCTAGGTTTTCTAGTTTGTATGCATAGAGGTGTTTGTAATAGTCCCTGAGGGTTTTTTCTATTTCTGTGGGTCGATGGTATTTTGTCATTTCTGAGTGTGTGAGTGTGTTTATTTGGATCTTCTCTATTTTTTTAATTAGTCTAGCTAGTGGTCTATCAATCGTATTTATTCTTTCAAACAACCCACTTTTGGTTTTGTTGATGTTTTGTATGGTTTTTCATGTCTCACTTTCATTCAATTCAGCTCTAATTTTGATTATTTCTTTTCTTCTGTTAGCTTTGGAGTTGTTTTGTTCTTGTTTTTCTAGTTCCTCCAAGTTTGATGTCAGTTTGTTAATTTGAGGTCTTTCTTTTTGATGTAGGCATTTAGCACTATAATCTTCTCTTTTAATACTGCTATTGCTGTGTCTCAGAGATTCTGCCTTTTTATAAAAATGAGAACATCTATAATCTCATTTTGTAAAAAGGCATAATCAATCTCAAAATGTTAAAATATTTATCTCTGGATGTCACAATTAGAGCTGATCTTCATGCTCTTCTTTTATATCTGCTTTTTTTTTAGCTTTCTGCAATGAGTTTCCATTCTATTTGCAATTTTTAAAATATATGGATGGCACTTGGAAAAAAGAGCCCCTTTCTTAACAAAGAAGTACGCAGCTATGTATCTATTCTACTAACTCTCATGTAGTAGCCTCACTTGCAAAATAACACGTGGTTGGAAAAGCCCCTCTACTCCCACAAGTCTACCCTTCCCCTATAACTAAGGCTGAAATTTCTTTAAGAGAAAACAAGACCATGGAGCCATATTTGACAATAAAATTACATTTTTCTAGGAAAAGTA
Source organism: Pongo pygmaeus (assembly GCF_028885625.2). Taxonomy (NCBI): domain Eukaryota; kingdom Metazoa; phylum Chordata; class Mammalia; order Primates; family Hominidae; genus Pongo; species Pongo pygmaeus. The sequence goes on from NC_072390.2 coordinate 69,029,804, forward strand.
GCACGTAACTCAAGCACTGAGGGTATATCTTATCTTATTCCTATCCATTCCTCTTCATACCTTTCTATTGCCTCTATTCCTTCGTCAACACCAGTATACTTTGCTCAAAAATTGTCTGTTGAATGAATTAACAAGCTCTGATTATAGATTAATCAGAGAATTTTCTTAAAGCTGATTTTGATAGGAAGATATGGAGAGCCCATGAACACTGCATACCTAAGACAAGGAAGAGAAAATGCACAATAGAATAATAAGCAGGCATTTAAATTGTTAATGAATATGTATATTGTATGGACATGACAAGTATCCAAATCTTAGTATTAAAGTTAAAAAGAAAACAACTATGCATTCCTGCCTCAGCTGGGGAGTACGGAAAAGGGAAATTTAACATCCAGTGGGAATACTTGAGTTGCTGAGTTGAAATTTGTCTCTCCCTCTGCTTTTTCTTGGGTCAAATCTGGCTGTATACTTCCTTCAATATGCTACAGTTTGATTTTTTCTCTTATAAATGTGTCTGAGAAGTACATCATGCACTCCAAACAAACAGCTTCTGGGCTGAAAACAATCCAAACATTTAGACCAACAATTATATGCTAATCCAATAATTTTAGATTGGCTGGTAGATGTCAAGGAACATTATTAGACAGCTTTCTTCTATTACTCTAGCCTATGGAAAGAGGTTCTAATCTTTTTATAATTGGGATTGATGACTCTGAGTTACTGGATAATCCCAAAGACTCTAAATCCCTTAATGTAAAACAAATCATAACAACCAGCATTCTCAGCTAACTGGTGGTAATCCTTTGTAGTATAAAACACAAGCCTGAGAAATCCTTCCGTGCTCACTTTTAGTTGGAACCCTCTGGAGAAAATGCCTGTCTGACCCAGGGAAGAGATGTATTTTTTCCTCCCAACAAACTCCCTGGCGACATGCATCTGTCAATACAACTAAAGCCTACCACACCCCAAATGGAGCAAAAATCAATAGCTTTGCTTCCTATCTCCTTCAAGAGAGTGCTTAGAGCATTAAAACAGCACATAAAAAATAAGAGATCAACTGCTTTTATCACTTGTCAACTGCTTGAGCCACATTTCATAACAATTTTGGACACACTTCCAACAGCCACAAAAGAAGGTCCCTAGACATACTACATTATGCACGTGTCCAAGAAAACAGGCAGCTCGTAAAGCCCCAGAGAGAAAATGCCAAGGACTGAGGCACCTGTCTCAAAAGATCCTCCTTCCCTTTCAGATGTTAAACTGAAGCACACCATTTTCATATACTATCCATGTGTCACCCAGGCACAAAGGAGATTGACATTGCAAGAAATCAGTCAAGTGTATATTTAGTTTCACTTCTGAAATGCTCAATTAAATGTGGCTGTAAGTTCATAATTTTTTTTAAAAAGTTGGGCACACATCTGTAACCCCAGCTACTTGGGAGGCTGAGGCAGGAGACTACGTGAGCCCAAGAGTTTGAGACCAGCGTGAGCAATGTAGCAAAATCCCATCTCTAAAAAAATTTTTTTAATTAAAAAAAATGTAAAAACTTAAGTAAAGTTAATGTTCCATACAAGTTTCACATCTCCAAGTGTAAGCTATTTCCCAAGGTGGAAGAAGAAGGATTGCTTGTCATGTAATTCCAAGAATCACTAATGAGACAGCCTTAACTTTCTATTCTATCCCTTTCATGAGAAATCTGTGCCCCTGGACCACTGCCTATGCCAGCTCAATTATCCTCAAAGATTTAACCTCATGATATTTTATCTTATTCTGAATCTGCCCTTCGAAGTTATTCTTGCCACCAACTCTATTTTTGAAACCCCATGAGATATAGGGTGTGGAATTTTTTAAAGAGAAGCACTACTTGACTGTTGCAATGGCGGAGAGATGTATTTAATAGTGGCGCATGTAAAGCACCTGGTGCCCATATGTCTATCTAACAGAGGATCCATTTTTAGTTCTAACGCTGATCAGAAAGTGGCTTTTGCTGTCAATAGTAATGACAGTTAAGGGTAGATCATGGAAAATACAAGGGAAGATGGCCAAAGCCCTGAAAGCAATTGGATTGAGGATCAAAGAGCTATCAGAACAAACAGCTGACATCCCATTCTTGGGATAATAATAACAACAGTTTTCAGAGCCTTCTGGAGGTAATAAGCTTCATTAGGCAAACAGTATAAGTGAAAGAATATCTTGCTTCTTCTTCAAAACAAAATCTTTTGTTTTTCTGCCACTGGGTTTCATGGTGGAAGCAAATGAAATCTCTGGATACACGAGTATGGGGAAAAAAAGCATAAGAAATTCTTCAGAGAATAATCACATTTTATATAATGGAAAAAGAGATGCCCAGAGTAGACAAGAACAGGACCTCTTCTCTTTACATTCACTCATCATTTTCTTACGGAGAAACTTTCTACCAGAACCCTACTTTTGATTTGTTGTATATATTTAAGGGCATAGAAAACTTGTGTGACTTTCATTCCGAAGTATGAGTTAAATCATTACGAACTAATATATCCTCACAAATTTCTGAAGTAACGGCTACCTCCAGATAGCATGGGGGACAGATATCGGAACACAGGGGACCCAAATGACTATAGCATTTAGGATTCTAGCACCAGGAGGGAACTGTTCCAACTGCAAAAAGAATGATACTCCAGAAAATCACCCACCTCCTAGTACGTTACCTTGGCAGGATTTTTAATCTGTCTGGGAGGACTCATTGCATTTAGTTCAGTACTTAGATGACAAAGATGTGATTCTTTCTAAGCAAAGCCTAGAAAAGAAGGCCTATTTTTAAGAACCTTATCTGCCTATGTGAACAAGCAAGGTTTCCAGCAGAGCTGAGTTCAGCAGTCACCTGAGAAGTGACTCCATGCATAAGCATAGCCAGCCTCTGAGATAAACAAGTTTGAGATGTAACTGGTTAGTAAAGCTTTTCAGTGAAGCAGCCATCGTTTTCTTCTTCCTCTTTAGTGTTTCATAGTTATTAACATTCAAATATAGTCACAATTTCTAAGCCAAATACTAATTTTTATTATCTGATATTTTAGATGAACTGCATTACTCCTGCCTCTGTGGGAAGAGATAACAGATCAGTGTTTCACCAGGTTTTTGTAGCTGCTTTGCTCAGAGGTCAAATTCTTGCTCCTCTCTAAAAGTATCAGTAATTGTGCAATAGATTGCAAAGACTTTCATCCAACAGGCTTGTGTGAAATACTATTACATGCTAGACACTGGATGCATAACAATGAGAAAAACAAAGTCCTTGACCTCCAAATACCCTGGAAGAAATGGTCAAAAACACAGATTGCACTATAGAAATATACATACCGTATTAGAGATACGAACAAGACCCATGCGAATCTAGGAGAGCTGGTGATCAGAGTGGCTATTTCAATGTGGTTTACCAGTTATAGATAATATTTTGGGGCCCAAGAAATATTTTTGTGCTGTTGCTCAGTCTTCTGCTGGAATCTATCTGCTTTCCCTAGGCAGGGTTTTACTGCCAGAGGGGACTTTACAAGCTCAAATCAAGTGTTAATACCACTATTACTATTCATCAGGCTGAAGGGTCATTTTTCTTGAATTCATCTTTAGGCGTCTCCTCTGCTAATTCAATCTCAGTGAGGTCTTTGGCTTCATAAGGATGTGAAGCAATAGAGTTATATAAGTTGGTAGATGAATAAAAAGAAGTGATTCCAGAATGTAGACTTAGAGAAATTAGGATGAAATGGGAAAAAGAAATTAGAAGACTGGTTAAGAGCTCTTTCAGAAATTTATTAATAACGAATGTGCACAAAACTACTATCTGTACAATCATGTCTCAATTTATGTGTTATCTGCCATCTTAAAAACTGGACTGTGAAGTAATATTTGAGTCAAATTATATTTCAAATGTACCTCGAGGCGATTTAAAAAAATAATTTGGAAAATATCTCTGTAAGGCAGAGACTCTCTTATAATGTGAATAATCATTTCCCTATTGTATGTCTTGTAAGTTGGAGTTTTGTCAGGTTTGCTTAATGAACGACAAACTGCACTTTCTATTTATGTTAAATAAATAAGTAATATTGAAGAGTATGCTGGAAGACTTTATCTTTCTGTGCAGTCTAGTCATTAGGTGCATGAGATCAGTTGCTCTAGTTCTGAATCACTTGCACCAAATAGACCAGTATCCCAGAAAATAGTCAGAATAGGAGGGGCAGTCTCTGCTCCAGGAAACCTCAGGTAAAAAACAAAACAGAAAGTGTTATCTAAGTCAGCACTTTTCAAACTTTAACTCATACATAAAGCACCTGGATTTCGTTAAAATGCAGATTCTAATTCAGGCGATCTGGGGTGAGGCACAAGGTTCTGCATTTCTAACAAGTTCCTGGGTGCTGATGCCAATGCAGCTGGTCCATGCACCATGCTTTAAGCAGCAAGGATCTAAGCTAAGCTGATGAAATAAATGGCAAGAAGCACGTGTTGTACTCTGCAGTTTATCAGCAACTTGAATATCCAGGCAAAATATATTTGAGGTTTCCAAACCATATCAGCGATGAAACAGGCAGAAAAAATGGGAGACTCGTTGAGACAATGTTTTCTGTTTCCTCCTGTTTTCTCCTATTGCATTCCCATCCCCATCCTCACTTCTGTAGGAGGGGGTGCTCTGTTTAGTGCAGGGAGTCAGCTACCATAACATTTCCAGCAGAGTCTTCCTATTTCACAACAGCAGTGAAAAAGCAGGGTAACTGGGGAATGGTCAAAGGTTTAGCTTTGATCTCGCACAATATCATTCCTCTGAGCCTCCTATGCTCACTCCTCAAAAAAAAAAAAAAAATTAACGCAATGCCTTTTACTCTGGCTTCTTCCTCTCTTGGGATGTCTCTGGAACAATAGAGAGGTGCTGGATATGCTAAGTTTTTCCTTTGGAATAAGGCAAAAGGAGTACCTAAACCCCAGAATACCTTTGGGCTCTAAGCACTGTATCAACTTTGAAACTAACTGTAAGATTATCGTTCTATATTTTTAGAAACACATCTTTAACTGAAAAATTGTGGATAAGCCATTGCACCAACTTTGTAAAAGCCATGGCCCCAAAACAGGCACATAAAGAACTTCACCCTCTCTGGGCCTCAGAATAATTTCTGTACCTTGGTTTTCTCAACAGTCAAAGAGTAATCCATAAGAAGACACACCTCATATTGCCATTGTAAGGCTTCCATTTCTACGTGGTTTAGAGAACTCCTTAAAACCACAAATCAGTCATGACACTCAAAAGGATTTAACTTCCAATCAGTAGAAGTAAATTGCAGAAAAAATATTCAAAATCAAAATATTGCCACTTAGAAATTGCAGATCGCTACTCTACAAGCTGAAAAAAAATCAGCATATCAGAATTGTTTTTTCAAAGACATATCAGGCAAAAGTAGGATATAAGAGCAAAAATTCTTGCAAATGGCATGCCATGCCAATTAATTCTACATTTATTTCTTCTTAAAACCTCTTTTTTGTATGATGACTATTTTATGCTTCAAAGGAAACCCAGGGTATACAAAACAATTTCTATTGCTAAATACCCTGTGTCCATAAAACCACTATAAGAATACACATTCACTCAGGATAGATATCAATATTATATATACTAATATACTATAGATGCTTGTAAATATTAAAGATACGCAGAGAAGGATACAGGAACATACTTTTTAGGTTACTTTTTTTACTAATGTGGTTTTTATTGTAAAACATAACCTGTGTGTGTTTCAATAGATATGCCATATCTGCCCTCTAGCGGAAAGATGGGATTAGCACTTCAAGCTTGCTGTTCTGGTTTCCACAACAGAAATTTGCCTGCAACTACCAGAAGAGTACGGATTCCGTCCTGACTGTCATGTTATGCTAGGAAAAAGACACATCTGGGTATGTCTTTCGGTTAGTTGGGTAGGCTCTGCAGAGGTATGAGATATGAGAGACCAGAGAAATAGAGAGCCCTCAGGTAAGAGCTCAAGCGGAAGCCATTATGCCCATCCACTTGGTCACATGACAATGTTCTAGACGCCAAGGGATCATTTTGGGCACAGCACGTATCCTTCACTCAGACTGTCCTCTGGCCCAAGAAGCTCTGGTCTTCTGCTAGAATTTTAGAAAGCTGAGAGCTGCTCGTAAAAACCGATTTATTTTCAGGGTTATCATGGAAGCAGAAGGTAGCACTGCCCTGGAACCAAGAGGGTGTGACACAAAGCTAGGGGAATGATGTCCCCTCACTTCCTCTGTCAGCACAGCATGGCACCATCACATCAAGGGCACTGGACATGAAATAGCCTCAGAAGTGTCAGTGTTTTAGCACAGGGCAATAACTACAGGACCCTTTAAGGATGGCACAGCACAACTTCAGGGGCCAAGAGCAAATATTGGTAACCAAGAGCTGCTTAGCAAGCAGCAGCACCAGAACCAAAAACAAGGCACCATTCATTGCAGGGATCCACATCACCAATGACCTTGGCAGAACAGGTCAGGATATGTTGTCGAAGAGAAGGAAAATGGAAATGTCTTGTGGTGGCTGACAGGATTATATTCATGAGCAGCATGAGATATTCTCTGAAGATCGCTAGAAATAACTGGCTGTTGGAAGATCCTAAAATTGCAGGACAGGAAAGAGCCAGACAAGTAGTATTTACACTACTATTGTGAGCAAGCTAATGTGGCTTGATAAAGAAAGTCCCATCAGTCCTGTGCACCATCTGGAACATTGTCATGACTTACAAATATGCAACATAAATTTTCTTGCTGATAAGGCAGCAACAGCTCTGATGAATGAACACACATCAAGAACAAAGGAAACAGAAGAAGGCTGGAAGAAACTAAATAGTTTGGTTTAGTTAAGACTGGAAAAACCCAAGCTCCATAGAGAATAAACCCCAGAGAATCTTCAATCGTCTAAACCTCAAACATACAAGGAACCTGTCAGCATCTTCACTGTGTTAATTATTCCCACCATGGGAGTTCATGTTTTCTATGTTTCAATTGGGCTTTTCATTTGGGTATCTGAACTCCTTATCATCATTCATAGCAAACTTGTCCCACAGGTTTTCACCTCTGGATTTTTCCGTGCTGCTTTTAAAATCTTTTTTCTCCACAATGTCTGGTACAAAGTAAGGGACCAATACATTTTAAATAAACATATTTTATAAGTTAAATATCTTCCCCAACACAGGCAACCCATTCTTAAAACTTACATGGAAATCAGGCTTCACTTCATTCCACCTGCTTTTTACATCTATTCCTTCAGAATTAGTTAGACATTAGAAATATCCCAGGAATAAGACATATCAAAATCATCAGATGCTAAAATTTTCATCCATAATTTGCACTAAGTTTCCTAAAATCAGTGTGTATTACTTTTAACATCAAAGTCAAAAAACAAAATTTAAAAAATCTTTTCAGCATAAGTGTCTTCTCATAAAACATTTTTACCTACATGTTTACTCTCTGTTAATGGTAGGGCCACACCTCCCAATCACACAGTATCAAACCTCAGGTGTTTCTGTATTCTTCCTTTCCCTGTTGCTCACTTCCCAGATGCAAACAGTCTCCAGATTACATGTGGGTTTTTTTCCCAACTTCATAAATTATCTTACAAACATCTTTTTTTTTCCATTTCCTCTGCCACTACCCCGCTGAAGATTCTATGACCTTATCGCTAGATAGCTACAATCTCCTGTTGCACTTCTAGCTTTTCCCTGCTACATCCGAAAATATTGCAAGGTTAACCTTAACTTAAAAATATATAGGCTGGGTGTGGTTTTTCATGCCTGTAATCCCAACACTTTAGGAAACTGAAGTGGGAGGATCCCTTGAGCCCAGGAGTTTGAGACCAGCCTGGGCAAAATAGCAAGACCCCATGTATATATATAAAAAAAAACAATAGCCTGACTTGCTGGCATGCACCTGTAGTCCCAGCTGTTTGGGAGGCTGAGGTGAGAGGATTGCTGAAGGCGAGGAGGTAGAGGCTGCAGTGAGCCATGATTGCAACACTGCACCTCATCCTGGGCAAGAGAGACCCTGTTTCAAAAAATACATAAAAGATAAATAAATAAATACACGCACACACACGTATAATTTCTTTGGTTTTGAGCAAATCACTCCAGTCAAAACTGTCATTGGTCCCTGTATTAGTCTGTTGTCACACTGCCGATAAAGACATACCTGAGACTGAGTAATTTATAAAGAAAAGGTTTGACGGACTCACAGTTCCACGTGGCTGAGGAGGTCTCACAATCATGGTGAAAGGTGAAGAAGGAGCAAAGGCACATCTTACTCTTACATGGCAGCAGGCAAGAGAGTATGTGCAGGGGAACTGCCCTTTATAAAACCATCAGATCTCCTGAGACTTATTCACTGTCACGAGAACAGGCTAAGGGAAACCACTACTGCGATTCAATTATCTCCACCTGGTCCCTCCCATGACACATGGGAATTATGGGAACTACAATTCAAGATGAGATTTGGGTGGGGACCAAAAGCCTAACCATATCAGTCCCTCATTGCCTTGAATACAAAATCCAAATGTTCTAGTTTGACAAAGTTCTCTCCAGCTCCCGCTTTGCATTCAGCTACCCTCCTAACTTCTACAGTCCCTCTTCTACCTGCCTCATCACCACCTTCAATGAATTCTCTGCTCCAAATAAATGGGCCTGATCTCTGTTATTCATACAGACCATCTTATTTCCCCCAGTGAATTTATGTCACTCACTTTTCCACACTTTAACATTTTCTCCCACCTCCTCTCACTAAAAAAATCTTCCTCTTTCTGGCCAGGTGCAGTGGCTCTCGCCCGTAATCCCAGCACTTTCAGAGGCTGAGGCAGGCAGATCACCTGAGGTCAGGAGTTCGAGACCAGTTCGATCAACACGGAGAAACCTCATCTCTACTAAAAATACAAAATTAGCTGGGTGTGGTGGCACATGCCTGTAATCCCAGCTACTCGGGAGGCTGAGACAGGAGAATCACTTGAACCAGGGAGTTGGAGGTTGTGGTGAGCCGAGATCATGCCGAGCCAAGATTGCACCATTGCACTCCAGCCTGGGCAACAAGAGCGAAACTCCATCTCAAAAAAAAAAAAAAAAAAGAAAAAGAAAGAAACTCTTCCTCTTTCTTCATGGCCTAGGTCAAGGCATCCCTCTTCAGAGATTCTGCGAACTCCCAGTCTTGTAGTGATTGCCTTTTCCTCTGAACCTAATAACATTTATGGTCCACATTACACATCTGATAGTCTTCCTTAATGGGACCAGTTGTCCCCAGTTTGTGTGGAACAATCCTGGTTTGCGCCTGTATTGCTGGTGAAGTACTTAATAGCATTTACAAATGCTCAAAAATGTCCCAGTCTGGATGATAAAATGCAACCATCCACCTTATCAAACCTATCTTTGCAAAAATCTAATCTCCCTGGCTGAGCTTCAAAGGACTCAATGATGGAACTGTGTCCCATTCCTCTGTACCCCATCTGCACACACTACTCTGTGCTTTGCCCAAAGGAACGGCTCAAACAGTGCTTGAAAATCAAGTCTTATTATCCTTGACAGTGGGGAATGCTCATTTTGCTTATAAACAGATAATTCCATGGGGAATTACCTACCCCATCATCCTCCCCTACACGTACACACACACACACACACACAGAGAGAGAGAGAGAGAGAGAGAGAGAGAGAGAGAGAGAGACTCACCAGAGTACAAAGAGTCTAAACTTCAACAGACACCATATTATTCTCTTTCTCATCCCAGCTCAGGGTGGGGAAGGGGTTCCTTTGTGCCTTGCGGAGCACAGAACTATACTTTTAGATTTTAAATGTCCTTCCTAGGGATTGGCCTGAAGCAAAATTCTAACATTTCGCCATCAATAACACTCATTTTCTCTTTTAGCACATCCACTGCCTCCTTCATTCATAGAACAATGAATGAATATCTGCCTTGTGCTAGACAGGAAGCAAGATCCCGTGGACTCAAAAACTCAGCAGCAGTCTTTCCCTCTAGGAGCTTAGAATCTGTCATCAGACAAACAATCAGGACTCTGCAGGATACACACTATTGAGAAATGGATCCTCTGCTGGGGGAGCATAGTGGAGAAAGCACCTAATTCTTATTGGTCTGCTTGGATGAGTTGAGGAAGATTTCCCAGAAATGACATTAAAGCTCAATGACCAAATAGAGAATTAGTAGGAAAAGGCACACCAAACAGAATTGCAAGGAAATTGTCCTGAAAAATGTCAATTAAGTGTGTAAGAAACATGCCAGGCATTGGGGCTGGATGTGGGGAAAGGAATGGGCAGAAAACATGGTTGAACAGGGAGCATGGAGCCAGATAGAGCCTCGCTAAGAGGTTTAGGATTTATGTTATAAGCAAAGATACACACACACACACACACACACACACACAGAGAGAGAGAGAGAGAGAGAGAGAGATTTGTTAATTTGGGAAGTGGTATGACTAGATTTATGCTTTAGATAGCTCTCCCATAGAGAAAGCTCCAAAACTCATACACAAAAGTTTAAGGGCAGCTTTCCTCGAATGAGAGATTGCATAGAGAAGCTGTGTTTGCAGAGAAACTACATCATTATACTTACAATGTATGTTTACATAGGATGGCTGGATGGGAAGGGTGGTTTAATAGAGATTGTGAAAAAGCGTCTGGGTTCGTTGGCTCAGGCTGTAATCCCAACACTTGGGAGGCCAAGGCAGGCAGGCCACTTGATGTCAGGAGTTTGAGACCAGCCTGGTCAACATGGTGAAACTCCATCTCTACTAAAAATACAAAAATTAGCCAGGTGTGCTGGCACATGCTTGTAATCCCAGCTACTTGGGAGACTGAGACAGGAGAATCGCTTGAACCTGGGAGGCGGATGTTGCAATGAGCAGAGATTGGGCCACTGCACTCTGGCCTGGGTGACAGAGTGAGACTCTGTCTCAAAAAAAAAAAAAAAAAAAAAGCTACAGTCCTTTCCACCAAATAATTACCTATTTTACTCATTTGGCACTTCATATATGCCCTTTGTTATGGTTGGATTTTGAGGGAAAGGAAGCAGCCATGATGGATCAGGAATGTGAGGAATTGAAAGAGAGGAAAAGAAGCACCTGGCTTGGGCTACTAGATGGATAATGATGCCATTAATAAAGGTGGAGAATATAGGCCACTGAGATTTGGGGGTGTATGATGAGCTTGGTTTTGGACATGCTAAATTGGAAATGTTTGTAGGAGTTCCAGATGGAGTAATTCAGTTGGTTATAGAACTATGTTAGAAGAAAAACTTAAGACAAATTAAAGCTAACAGAGTTTAATTGAACAAAGGACGATTTGTGAATCAGGCAGCCACACACACCAGAATAGGTTCAGAGTGACTCTGGGCCTGCCATATGGCAGGATAAGATTTATGGACAGAAAAAGGGAGTGAGGTCCAGAAAATGGAAGTGAGGTGCAGAAACAGCTGGACTGATTACAGCTCAGCATTTCCCTTATTTGAACATTTGAATAGTCAGCTTCCTGTAATTGGCAGATGCTCCATGATTGGCACAAGAGTAGATTACAGTCTGTTTACACATCCAGTTGGGTTACAGTTCACTATATAGGAAGAAACCTTTAGGCTGAACTTAAAATATGTGAGGAGGTGACTTTGACTTAACAATTGTCAGTGTTAGAGATCAGGGGAAAGATTTGTTCTCAAGCTAGAGATTGGCATGTTTTTTGCACCTGAGTACTAATTGAAATGGCAAGAAGAGATGATGTCATCCACGGAAAGGACGGATATCAAAATGAAATGGAATCAAGGATTGCAGGAGAAGCACAATTAAGGGAGGCTGGAAAGGAGGTTTCATTTACCATGTTGACATTGATCAATTGGTAGTGCCTGCAGGGAGTCCCCAAGGAAGACTCTAGGGCCACATTCAGGGTGCCAGGATGGATTCACAGAGTTGTTAGTCAGCAGGGGAGGTGGAAGTGGTGTCACCTCAGATGTAGGAGGCTGACAGAGGAAAAGGAGGCAGCAAGAGGTGACAGTGCAAAAGAATGACAAGAAAACACATCAGAAAGACGTGTTTAATGGAGGCAGGTGCATCAGGAGATGATACAGAATTACAGGCTAAAGCAGGGAGGCTGGAAATTAGACATTTGCGATTTCATGGAGAGCTGTCGCATTGATTTTGAGGGGGCAGAACTGAGGACAGTTGAAGAGCAAAGGGGAGGAGTTTCAATGACCTTGGTGAGGAAAGTCAATGCCCTCAAGAAATTCCCAGTGTCTTACCCACACTGTGAAGCGGCCCAGTTCTGCCTAAAGGAGGCTTGCCCTTCCAAGACAGCATCTCTGGTTTTAAACTGGCTTTGTTTGCACCTGGCCTAGCTAGATCAGGACTCAGAGCCACCTGATCGCCACTGAGTGGACGATGCTCCACAGCTGCCCTGGAGAGTTCACTGGGGTCAATGGGAGAAGCTGCATGGTGTCTGGGATCCTCATTGCCAGACTGTCTTTGTCTGAGCGTGCAGGAGTTCCAGTGAGAGTCCTAATCAATTTTCCTCTGAGTGATTGCACTCCAGCCTGGGTGACATAGCCTCCAATGTCTGCCCAGGAATCTCAGCAGAATTCTTCATCCCAGCCTACCACTTTGGTATGTCCTGTGTTTTTTGGGGTTTTGTTTTTGTTTTTGTTTTTGTTTTTGTTTTGAGACAGAGTCTCACTCTATCACCCAGGCTGGAGTGCAGTGGTGTGGTCCTAGCTCACTGCAGCCTCCACTTCCCAGGCTCAAGCAATCTCCCACCTCAGCCTCCCGAGTAGCTGGGACCACAGGCAACTACCACCACACCCAGCAAATTTTTAGTTATTTGTAGAGACGGAGTCTCACTATGTTGCCCATGTCCTGTGTTTTCTTTTTTATCATCTCTCCCACAAAACCCCACACTACCCACAACATGCCCTAAACTTAACTATTCTTTGATAATATAATGAAAGAAGTTAGGAAGTTTCCAATTTAAAAGACAGGCTAGGTATGGTGGCTAACGCCTGTAATCCCAGCACTTTGGGAGGCCGAGGCAGGCGGATAATTTGAGGTCGGGAGTTTGAGACCAGCCTGGCCAACATGGTGAAACCCCATCTCTATTAAAAACACAACAATTAGCCAGGCGTGGTGGCACATGCCTGTAATCCCAGCTACTCAGGAAGCTGAGGCAGGAGAATCACTTGAACCCAGGAGGTGGAAGTTGTAGTGAGCAGAGACTGTGCCATTGCACTCCAGCCTGGGCGACAGACTGAGACTCTGTCTCAAAAAAAAAAAAAAAAAAAAAAAAGACAAAGGCCAAAGGGACATATACATACAAAAGGAAAAGGAAACACACACACACATACATACACACACACACACACACACACACACACAACAAACCAAGGCTCTTTCACTAAAAGAAATAGAAGTTGGGGGCAGCTAAAGGGAAGTAAAAGAACAGCAGGCCCTGCCCACCCTGGCAGGAACCCATGAAAGGACAGTGGGAGAGGAGAACCTTCTAGGTTCAAACAGAAAAGGTGAAAAGCATCATTTTTGAAAATAGCATTCCCAATCCTAAATTTCAAATTAGAGCTGCCTTTGATTGCAAATGTTTAAACTTATATTAAAGGAAAATGACCATCAAGGGGATTGTTTCTGGAGTCAGGCTCAGCATGAAGTAATGGGACTGTTACCTCATTAGAATGAAATAGGAACAAAGCCATGCTTGAAACCTTAAAGACCCGGCTCCAGGGCCTGAGCTTTGGCCATTTTTTACGCTGCACTGACCCCTAGAGGTTCTTCCTTGTCATTCACAATGTGCTATACACTTGGCCCAGGGGAAAAATAAAATAAATTAAGAGAAAATGTTGCTTTTCTTTCTTACAATCAAAAGGGGTATGAAAAGTAGGAAAAAGAAGGAAAGCGTGATCTCACTGCCAAGTGCTATCAATTAAAACCACCTTAATAAGAGGAGCAAATCTCGTCAGTGAATTTCTCATGCCCTGAGCACCAGCAGTTAAGCTTGCTACAATATTAGTAAAACAGATTGGGAACAAGCGCTTGCATTTTAAATGTGCATCTTTGATTCCCTGCCCCGTGTGGCAGCTGAGACCCTAGACCAGCTGCCAACCCCGTCAAGTCCCTTCCCAATACAAGGACGGTGGGAAGTCGTGGCCCTGTCTGAAGACCCAGTTGCTTGGATTGCCTTATCACTGCCACCTTGCTTAATATCTCACCCAGAGGAGAAGTTTGAGTCCCCAGAGTGCCCACATGCACATTAGGTTGAAACACACCTCTGCTAGGGGAAGCGAGCTGCATCATTGTTATCGAGTAGGGGGAAAAAGAGCGTGGCATGTCAAGTCCTCACAAGAATCTTAATGACACTCTTATGGCAATAGAAAATTTGATTTTTAACCCACAGGCCATCCAGAGATCTGTCCTCTTATGCAGAAGAAAGGGAGGAAGTCAGAAACATTGAGGGAGCTGGAATTTCCAGTCTGCAAGTGTGACATGGGGGCAATTTTAAGATTGCATGTCCCTCAAATTAAGGAATTATTCCCTCTTCAGGGCAGACAGTCCAGAGGAATAAGAGATCCAAAAGGGTCTGGGACATGTGCTCTAAAATTCAAATAATCCACAACTGTGCATCTATCATTATAGTTATATAGATTATATGATATAGTTATATATAATCTACATCATCCATAGTCTCACTAAAAGGGAGGAAGGAAAAATGTAAGGCTCTTTGGAAACAACAGTTTGAAAACAATAGCTTGGTTACTCTCTAAACATCACATACAGATTTTCTCACATGTGAAGCTGCCCAGTTCTACCTAAAGGAGCCTTGCCCTTCCAAGACAGTATCTCTGGTTTTAAAGTGGCTTCATTTGCACCCAGCCTAGGATCAGGACTCAGGGCCACCTGATCGCCACTGAGTGGATGATGCTCCCCAACTGCCCTGGAGAGTTCATTGGGGTCAATAGGAGAAGCTGCATGGTGTCTGGGATCCTCATTGCCAGACTGTCTTTGTCTGAGCGTGCAAGAGTTCCTGTGAGAGTCCTAATCGATTTCCCTCTGGGTAATAATGGTCTTACCTGCACGACAGCTACCTGAAAGCTCCTTTCCTCAGCGGTGGTGATCGTTACCACCTCAAACAAAGCTGTCCTCTCCAGAGCACGCGCCTGGGAAGAGGCTGAATGTATTGAAAACTGGTGAGCCTGAAAGAGGTAATCTTAGGTAAATCTCTTTATCTCTACGAACTGTGGAGGAAGCATTTTTAAACCTGTATATATATGGGTGAATCTTATTCTTATGAAAAATGAATATGAGAAAAGAACTTTTATCTGAGGAATGCAAGTCTTTTTAACTGATCAGGCCTACAGAGACACAACAATGAGACAGCAATCACGCACGACTCCCCACTTTGAGCTATGTACTAATCTCTTGAAACTGCTTGCTAGTGCCACAAATAGCCATAGATTCACCTAAGAATGCTGTATCGGACACGATTACCCACATTCTGTAGCTTAACAATGTATAGCCAATCACTAATCCGTGTCATTTCTATAAACCCATGAGAATTCCTGGATTTGTACAAAGCAATTTTGTATCAGCTCACTCCCTTTCCCTCTTTTTTGCCTTTAAGAACGTGCTTGTAATAAAGGCCAAAAGAAGCTCATATCCAAGATTACTAGGGGTTGAGTCTTCCAGGCAGCTGTCTTCACTTTGGCTCAATTAAACTCTGTACGTTGTATGTTGTGTCTCAGCCTCTTCTTTTTAGGTCTACAAAACTTACAAGAGGAGGGAGTTATTTCTAGTCTAGACATTTGATTTGACACCAAAAATAAAAACATGGAAAGTAATTAAACCACTTATGTCCTGTGGCTTAACCACTTGCCTTTTTCATGAAATTACACTTGTGCCTTAGACACTGGCCCAAGCATTATGCATCTGGAACTTCAGGCTGTCTTTACTACTGATCATCTAGTAATTGATTGGGCAGTGATCTGATTTAATGGATGAGCTAGCTGAAATAATTGGATTGACAATTTCCATAGATGAGGTGTTCACTCACCACACCATCTTTCACCCATTAGGATGTTATGCATTTACTCCAATAGATTCAGAGAATCATAATTATTCACAAAATTTTCCAATTTCCCACTGCAGTTGTCACTCAGAAAGTATGCCAAGAAGCTCAGCAGAAAAAATGCCTAAATATGTAAACCCTTATTAAATGATTCACCTCACTGTTGCCAACCTTCAGTCTAGGAGCTCCCATTTTCATTTACTTAAGGAACCTTGACATGGTCCTAAGGCATATAGGACTATGAATGCCTTTAAAATGTATCCCATTTCCTTATACATATATTGAGTTTGCAGAAAGTATCAGAACAAACACCAGTTGCAAAATTACAAGGCTTCATGGTTACAGCTATAATTTCTGAAAAACTGGAAGCATACTCACATTTCCCAATTACAGAAAGATGTCACTAATATTTACTTTCCGTGTCAGTTGTGTTTTGTTAATTAAGCATCTTTTGCCTGAGGGAATAAGGAACTTCTTGTTCTCCCTGGGGTTGGAAGTTAAAAGTAAGTAGAGATTAGGCAGCCACTGGAATCACAAAAGCAAGTGCTGCCTGGCTGACTCCAGTCCCCACCCCAGCCCAAGGCAAATGATAGAATGTTCTATTTAAAGAAGCCCATTGACAATACTACTGTTCTTTCAAAGCCTAGGAGAAAGTGAAAATTGTATTCAGAGTGTCTTTTTTTCCCTGCCTTCAAAATGTTGGGTATACATAAAGTGATTGAGAAAAGAAAAATAACTAAAGGAAGTCTGAGCTATGTGAGCTATGCAAAATGCATCAGTCCCAGAAAGGCATGAGTATGGGACTTCAGTCATTTATCAGGCCCAGAAAGATATGAGTATGGGACTTCCACTCCTACCAATCCCTGCCTGGGGGCAATTGTTTAAAGGCATTTTGTTCCTGACTTGCTGTTTCACTCATAGTCTTTATGTTTCTGGAATCTGTGACACAAAGAACAATGTATAGCCAATCAAAGCTTATTATTTTAACATAGATTTTTGGTTAACAATTTAGGAACTCTCTCTTTTCCTTTAAAAACCTACTTGCGGCTGGGCGCAGTGGCTGACACCTGTAATCCCAGCACTTTGGGAGGCCAAGGCAGGCGGATCACCTGAGGTCAGGAGCTCGAGATCAGCCTGACCAACACAGAGAAACCCCATCTCTATTAAAAATACACAATTAGCCAGGTGTGGTGGCACATGCCTGTAATCCCAGTTACTCGGGCGGCTGAGGCAGGAGAATCACTTGAACCCGGGAGGCGAAGGTTGCAGTGAGCTGAGATCACACGACTGCACTCCAGCCTGGGCAACAAGAGCGAAACTCTGTCTCAAAAAAAGAAAAAAAAGAAAAAAACAAAACAACAACAAAAAAAACCCCTGCTTGTAACACCTGCTAATAGGAGTATATATTCAGGGCAACATGAATCTATGCTTGCAATCCTCACGCATGACCCAAATAAACTCTCTACTTTTATTAATTTTGCTTCTGCTTCTTCCTTTTAGGTCAACATACTATGACATTCTAGAAAGCTTGATAAAGTTTTAAAGATTGTTATTTGTATTATTAAAGCGATTTCTGATTATTATAGAGTTTACATGCAATTATCATTGTCCATACATCCCAGGCAAATATGAGAGTTTAATTTAGGAGGTTTGGATGTTGCTTGAATGCATGATTTTAGAAACACAAAATTATTGACTAGATGGAGGTAGAGAACTCTAATACCAGCAGTTACCAAAGTGAGATGCATACACAGCAAGGGCTTTCACAGAACTTTCAAATTCCTTCTCATTGTAAGTTTTGGGTAAAAAAAATGTAAGTTATACAAATAGTTATTGATATAGTTTGGATATTTTTCCCCACCCAAATCTCATGTTGAAATGTAATCCCCAGTGTTGGAGGTGGGGCCTGGTGTGAGATGATTGGATCATGGAGGAAGATTTCTCATGAATGGTTTAGCACCATCCTCTTGATGCTGTTCTCAGAATAGTGAATAAGTTCTTGCAAGATCTAGTCATTTAAAAGTGTGTGATACCTCCCCACTCTCTTGCTCCTGCTCTGGCCACATGACCTGCTACTACCCCTTCACCTTCCACCATGATTATAAGTTTCCAAAGGCCTCCCCAGAAGCCAAGCAGATGCCAACACCATGCTTCCTGTGCAGCCTGCAGACCTGTGAGCCAATTAAACCTATTTTCTTTATAAATTACCCAATCTCAGGTATTTCTTTATATTAATAGCAATGCAAGAACAGACTAACACAGTAATGAAGATCATTGATTCTGTGGGCGCAAATAACATGGCTTGGAATTCTCATGTGTATTATGATGAGAAAGGAGAAGTAGTCCAAGGTCATGATTAACACTCTTGACCCAGGCACCTAGTTTTGAATCCTGGCTCTGCCATTTGCTAATTCTGTGACCTAAGTTTCTTAACCTTTGTGTACCTCAGTTCCCCATCTGTAAATATTACCTACCTCAAGTGTCCCTGTGAGGATTAAATGAGATCCTATTTGGGAAGCACTTAAAACAGAGTCTGGCCCATTGTCAGGGTTATACAATGCTATATATGTGTTTGTTGAATACAGTAACAAAACATGGTTTGTTTGTTATTAATTGGAAAGATGTTGTGAGATAAACAAGACAAAATCCCTTTACGTCAGTCATTAGATCTTTTTTTTTTTTTACTTGACAAACATTTTAAGAGTCTGATAGAAAAATGTTCATATTGTATAACATAAAAAATTTTGGCATATGATTTCAGCATGTTTATGGACCCCTACCCCAAGTAGCCCATGGGCTCTAGATAAGAAGCCTTGCATTAAACCAAAATCATGTTTATGGTGAAAATATGCTGGCACAGTGAACAATCATATACATTTAACAAATATAAATGGCCGGGCACAGTGGCTCAAGCCTGTAATCCCAGCACTTTGGGAGGCCGAGGCAGGCGGATCACGAGGTCAGGAGATCGAGACCATCCTGGCTAACACGGTGAAACCACGTCTCTACTAAAAATACAAAAAAAAAAAAATTAACCGGGCATGGTGGCGGGTGCCTATAGTCCCAGCTACTCCGGAGGCTGAGGCAGGAGAATGGCGTGAACCCGGGAGGCGGAGCTTGCAGTGAGCCGAGATCGCGCCACTGCACTCCAGCCTGGGCGACAGAGCGAGACGCCGTCTCAAAAATATATATATATATAAACATCTGAGATGTTGTATGAGGTATTTAGGGTGTTAAGTGCAGAGCTGTGTTCCCGCATCCCCAACACCTGCCAAATTCATATGTTGAATTTCTAACCCCCGGTAGCTTAGAATGTGACCATATTTGGAGACAGGATCTTTAAAGAGGTGATTAAGTTCAAATGAGGCCATTAGGCTGGGCCCTAACCTAATACAACTGGTGTCCTTATAAGAAGTAGAAATCTGGATACAGACAGGCACAGAGTGAAAACTCAGGGAAGAGAAGATGGTCACCCACCAGCCAAGGAGAGAGGCCTCAGAAGAAACCAGTCCTGCTGACATCTTTATCTTGAACTTCTAGCCTCCAGAACTATAGGAAAGTCCATTTCTGTTGCTTAAACCACTCTGTCATACTTTCTTATGGAAGCCCTAGCAAACCAATAGCCAAGGTAATAGAAACAGTGGGAGCAATGAAGTACCCTACACCAAAAAGTGGAAAGGGTGGCAAAAAAGAGGAAGAACATTTATTCCTTTATACTTTGATGTGTTGATATTGAAAAAAGATGAAGAAAAACAGTGAATTCTACTGGAATTGCTATTATGAATTTTATTGGGACCTTGTTTTGAAATACTACTACATGCTTTGAAATTCCTAAAATATTATAATATGATACTATGAGAGATAAAATTTATTACTCCCAATGAGTCAGCAATAAATACAAAGCTTTTCATATCCACATAAATTCAATTACATGGTAAGAGGAAAAGAATTCATACGCAAGTACTCACAAGCATGAAAGATGTAGATGCAGGTATTTATGTTTGGGGGAAAGCTGTGGCTGTCCCTTGTTAAAAACACTCATCGGGTTTGGCCAGAAGGCAAAGATTGTATCTCCCTGTATAGTACCTAGACTATCAGCATACATAATTGAGGGTAATGGTAGGGCTGTATTTCAGGTAGGTGGGAAGTGAATGTTAACACCAAATGCAGGTTCAAGGGAAATAATTGCTCAGTTCTGTGAGCCAACCCTGATTGCTTTTCCTCTCCTAAAACAGATTCTGAAATGAAGCTATGCACGCTGTGGTGCTAATGAGAGAAAAGAAAGAAGAGGAAAGGAGGATGGGTGGGGTGGCCCATGCCTGTAATCCCAGCACTTTTGAAGGCCAAGATAGGAGGTTCACTTGAGGCCAAGAGTTTGAGATCGGCCTGGGCAACATAGCAAGACTCTTTCTCTACAAAAAAAAAAAAAAAAAAATTAGCTAGGGCATGGTGGTATATGCTAAGGCAGGAGGATTCCTTGAGCTGAGAATTCAAGGCTGCAGTGAGCTATGATCAGGCCACTGCACTCCAGCCTGGGTGACAGAGTGAGACTGTTTCAAAAAGAAAGAAAGAAAGGAGAGGAAAGAAAGGAAAGCCTCCCCATCCTAGAAATGGTTCTCTTTGATGTAGCCTGGGCAATCATTACATACCAGAGCTGTAAAGGAATCACGACAACATGTCTGAGTATGGTAAAATTGAATAGGACCTCAGAAGAGTTATTTTAGAAATTTAGCAGTAACTTTTTAACGCCTGCTACATGGAATACATTTCATTTTAAGTATTTCACTGACATTGATGAATGAGCTTGCAATGCTCATCTTAAATTTTCTTGAATAAGAACAATTCAGAAACTGGTTTGCACACATATTTTATATTATTTTTAGAAAGAGTGTAGCATTCAGGAAAGACGTTAAATTGATGACTTATTCCCAAGAGTACAGAAAGTTTCCCATTTGCCCTGCCTGGGTCATTAACTCTCCTTGGCCCATCTGAACCTGAGCTATCTGGACAGCTAGGAAAAAAATGAAGGTAATGAGGCTGCCTCCCCAACCAAAGGCTAGAAAAAGTGAAGCATTAAAGAAACACAGCAAAGATGCAAAATGCTAAAGAAGCAATATTTTCTAACATATCTAAATGTGGCTGCTTTCACCATGGGGCTAGCAAAGATGCAAAATGCTAAAAAAGCAATATTTTCTAACGTATCTGAATGTGGCTTCTCTCACCATGGGAGTATTGCCTTTATTTTCTTTCAATCTTTGACGCAAGGTTTTGTTTTTTGTTTTTTTAAATCATCATTTTTCCTTATCATTTCCTGTATATATGAGTATGGTCCTATATATACATTTTAAAATAGGGAATGATAAGGAATATATATGTATGTATTTCTATCATAAGCCACATTTTCTCACCTTTCTCATTCTTTCCTCATTCCCAATACCCCTACTGCTCTCAAACTCTCCATTCACCACTTGATAGAGGTTATTTTACTTCTCTCAATTCTGGAGTTTTTACAATAATTGTTGCCAAAAAGGTTGTTCTCTCCCTTTAACACAATCCGTCTTGCTCTAGGATCATGGTGGTTCCCCAATGCCATTATCTCTCCAAATATACTAACCTGACCCACACAGAGAAAATTGAGAGGTGAAGATGGTGTCCTGTGTGGACCGTGGCACCATGCTGCTGGGGTTCAAGCTCTGTCTGCAGCCCACCAGCTGAGTGGCCCTTCTGAAGGTCCTCTAGGACTCAGTTCTCTCATCTGCAAAATGGGGATAGTAGTATCTCTCTTGTAGGGTTACTGTGAGTTTAAATTGAGATCATGTATATCTGGTGTTATTGTTATTACAGTTGACCCTTGAACAACATGGGTTTGAACAGCGCTGGTCCACTTACATGCAGGTTTTCTTCTGCCTCTACCGCAGGTTTTCTTCTGCCTCTACCACGCCTGAGATGGCAAGACCAACCCTTCCTTTTCCCGCTTCCCCTCAGCCTACCCAATGTGAAAACAATGAGAAAGAAGAACTTTATAATGATGCACTTCCACGTAATGAATAGTAAATGTTTTCTCTTATGATTTTAATAACATTTTCTTTTCTCTAGCTTACTGTATCACAAGAATGCAGTATGTAATACATATAACATACATCATATGCATTAATTGACTGTTTATATTATTGACAAGGGTTCCAGTCAACAGCAGGCTATTAGTAGTTGAGTTTTGGGGAAGCTGAAAGTTATGTGCAGATTTTTGGCTGTGCACATTATTCCAGGGTCAACTATATTTCATGAGCTAGGCTCTGGAAGTTCACCAATTCAGTAAGGACTGATTAACATTTTCTATGGAAGCAAAAATGGATTGTGGTAAGAAACAAGAAAGTAATATTTATCCTGGATGTGTCTGACCTGTGTAATTTCCCAGGCAGGAAGGGCAGTCATTGCAGGACATTCTCTCCCTTTTCCAATGTGGCCCCCTAATTGATCACAAGAGTGACTTTGGGTTCTTGCCTCCTATATCTCTTCCCCTTCTCATCTGTTTCTTCATGCAGGGTTCTAAAAGTAGTGGCATCTTTTGACAGCACATCACTGAATCAAACTGGGAGTTATTTCCTATGCTTACTAGTTCAGCCTACCAGTTTTTCATTATTTAGGATTACAAAGATGATGAAATCAGATTTCACCTTTTCTTCTTCAGGAATTAACCAGAAATTGTCCCCCAACTATCCAAGAAAACACAGAAATTAGTCTGCCATCAAGAAAGGAAAGAAATTAAAACTGAAATGTATATAGTAAGGAAGATGCTATTATGATTTATAAGTTCCACATTTGGACTACCATGGCGAAGATCTACCTGGAAAGTCTGCCTTTTCTCAGAGCTTGAGGAGGGTCATATTATTTTTATAATATGGTAAAATATACATAATATAGAATTAAGTACATTCACATTGTTATACAAACATCGCCACCATTCATCTCAAGAATGTTTTCATCTTCCCCAACTGAAACTTAGTACTCATTAAACACTAACTTTCTTAATATCCCTTTCCCTAAGCCCCTGGCAATCACCATTCTGTTTTCTCTGATAAATGATAAATGAGAAAGGCAACATACCCTTTTCTGGACAGATCTGCTGAATCTATCCTGCAGATTGTGGTATGGCAGATGTTGCAGCCAGATGTGTAGCCTCCTATCCACATTTGTTTAATAGTATGATAGCCAAAGAAATTCTGATCTCTAAGGATGAAAGTCACTAAGATAAGAAAAAGGTCACTCAAAAATACTTACTAGAGAAATGTGGAAATAAATATCAGAATTAAGTTATGGTTCCATAAGAATATCATTAGCATTATACTGTATTGTTTCCTTTTCCTCTTTAGCCCCACAAAGATTGTGATTACCAGGAAAATCACATCCCCATATTATCTCGGGTTAGGCCAGAGGATAAAAATGATGTCTAACTCATTATCTAACACAACTATTTTATTTTTATAATATGGTAAAATATACATAATACAGAATTCACAGTTTTAACAATTTTTAAGTGTACAGTTCAGTGGCATTAAGTACATTCACATTGTTGTACAACCATCACCACCATTCATCTCGAGAATGTTTTCATCTTCCCCAAATGAAACTTAGTACTCATTAAATACTAACTTTCTTAATATCCCTTTCCCTAAGCCCCTGGCAATCCTCATTCTATTTTCTCTCTCTATGAATGTAACTATTCCAGATATCTCAAGCAAGTAGAATTATACATTATTTGTCTTATTGTGACTGGTAGATATGGTTTGGCTCTGTGTCCCTACCCAAATCTCATGTTGAAGTGTAATCCCCAATGTTGGGGGAGGGACCTGGTGGAAGGTGATTGGACCACAAGAGTGGATTTC
The DNA here is from genome assembly GCF_028885625.2 of Pongo pygmaeus. Taxonomy (NCBI): domain Eukaryota; kingdom Metazoa; phylum Chordata; class Mammalia; order Primates; family Hominidae; genus Pongo; species Pongo pygmaeus. The sequence goes on from NC_072390.2 coordinate 69,053,790, forward strand.
CCCCTTGCTGTTCTCATGATAGTGAGTTCTCATGAGATCTGGTTGTTTAAAAGTGTGTACCACTTCCCTGTTTGCTCACTCTCTTTCCTGCTGCCATGTGAAAATGTGCTTGCTTCCTCTTTGCCCTTCCGAGCCATGATTGTAAGTTTCCCAAGACTTCCCAGCCATGCTTTCTGTACAGCCTGCAGAACAGTGAGTCTATTAAACCTCTTTTCTTTATAAATTACCCAGTCTCAGATAGTTCTTTACAGAAGTGTGAGAACGGACTAATACAAAAAAATGGTACCAGAAAAGTAGGGTGTTGCTATAAAGATACCTGAAAATGTGGAAGCAACTTTGGAACTGGGTAATGGGCAGAGATTGGAACAGTTTGGAGGACTTATAAGAAGACAGAAAGATGAGGGAAAGTTTGGAACTGTCTAGAGACTTGTTGAATGGTTGTGACCAAAATGCTCATAGTGATAAGGACAGTGAAGTTCAGGTTGAGGTCTCAGATGAAGATGAGAAACTTATTGAGAACTGAAGTAAAAGTCACTCTTGGTATGCTTTAGCAAAGAGACTGGTGACATTGTGCCCCTGCTCTACAGATCTGTGGAACTTTTAACACAAGAGAGATGATTTAGGATTTCTGGCAGAAGAATATTCTAAGCAGCAAAGCATTCAAGGTGTTACCTGGCTGCTTCTGATAGTCTATGCTCATATGTGTGAACAGAGATTATCTGAAACTGGAACTTATGTTTAAAAGGGAAGCAGAGCATAAAGGTTTAGAAAATTTGCTGCCTGACCAAGTGCAAGAAAAGTAAAACCCATTTTTCAGGGAGAAATTCAAGCCAGCTGCAGAAATTTGCATAAGTAAAGAGGAGCCGAATGTTAATAGCCAAGATAATGAGGAAAATGACTCCAAGGAATTTCAGAGATCTTTGTGGCAGCCCCACCTATCACAGGCCCAGAAGCCTGGGAAGGAATAGTTGTTTCATGGGCCATGCCCAGGGCCGCGCTTGTCTGTGGCCTGGACATGGCACCCTGTGTCCCAGCTGCTCTAGCTCCAGCCATGGCTAAAAGAGGCCAAGGTACAGCTTGGGCTGTTGTTTCAGAGGGTGCAAGCCTCAAGCCTCAGCAGCTTCCACGTGGTGTTGGGCATGCAGGTACATAGAAGGCAAGAGTTCAGGTTTGAAAACTTCTGCCTAGATTTCAGAGTATGTAGGGAAATGCCTGGATGTCCAGGCAGAAGTCTGCTGCAGGGGCAGAACCCTCATGGAGAACCTCTACTAGAGCAGTGCAGAGGGGAAATATGGTATAGGAACCCCCACACAGAGTCTCCATTGGGATACTGCCTAATGGAGCTGTGAGAAGAGGGCCACTGTCCTCCAGACCCTAAAATGGTAGATCCAACAACAACCTGCACCATGTGCCTGGAAAAGCCACAGGCATTCAATGCCAGTCCATGAAAGCAGCCACAGGGGCTGTACCCTGCAAAGTCACAAGGGCAGAGCTTCCCCAGAACTTGGGAGCCCACCTCTTGCATCACTGTGCCCTGGATGTGACACATTGAGTCAAAGAAGATTATTTTAAAGCTTTAAGATTTAGTGGCTTCCCTGCTGGGCTTCAGACTTGCACTGGGCGTGTATCTCCTTTGTTTTGGCCAATTTCTCCCTTTTGGGATGGGAGAATTTACCAAATGCCTGTATCCCCATTGTATCTTGGAAGTATCTAACTTGTTTCTTATTTTACAGGCTCATAGGCAAAAGGAATTTGTCTCAAATGAGACTTTGGACTTGAACTTTTGGGTTAGTGCTGGAATGAGTTAAGATTTTGGGAGACTATTGGGAAGACATGATTGTGTTTTGAAATGTGAGAAAGCCATGAGATTTGAGAAGGGCCAGGGGCAGAATAATAGGATTTGGCTCTGTGTCCCCACACAAATCTCATGTTGAATTGTAATTCCCAGTGTTGGGGAAGGGACCTGGCAGGAGGTAATTGGATCATAGGGGTGAATTTTCCCCTGGCTGTTCTCATGATAGTGAGTGATTTCTCATGAGATATGGTTGTTTAAAAGAGTTTACCACTTCCCTCTTCACGCTGTCTCTCTCCTGCCACCAGATGAAGATGTGCTTGCTTCCTCTTTGCCCTTCCACCATAATTGTAAGTTTCCTGAGGCCTCCCATCCATGCTTCCTGTAGGGCCTGCAGAACCATGAATCAATTAAACCTCTTTTCTCTTACCAGTGTCAGGTGGTTCTTTATAGCAGTGTAAGAACAAATACACCAGCTTTGTTCCATGTAGCAGTTATTAAAGTACCACCTAAAAGTAAGCAATAAATGCTTTCTGGTGACATAGACTTGCCATTCATTCAAAAAATATCTGGTTTCCTCTATGCCAAGAACTGTGGGGAATAAAAAACATTGCTTAGTCACTACAATCTGGTTATGAAGATGAGACAAAGCAATAGGATTGGTTAGGAATAAGACTGCATAGAATAACAACCCCAAATGACTGTAACCAACTGCCAGAACGTGGGATACGGACAGCTGATGTCATGAACAGCAGAGGTGAGAAAAGATCAAAGTTGACTGAAGTAAGGGTGAAGTGATTTATAAAAAAAGGGCCTTACAGAATTGATTATATTTCTGTAGAACTAAAGAGGAAAGAACTGCGGACAAGAACAAGAACAAAACCAACATCAGTGGGAAGAAAAGGACAGAAGATAAGCCTAACAGGGTGTGCAGGTTACTCAGTGTGCCCCCTTGTCCCAACCCATCTTTCTCTGCCTTGCTCTGTGTTCCAAAAAGCTGGGCTCTACACACATGCCCTCTGGCTTCCTGTTGGGTTCTTCGTGTGGCTGGTCTCTGAATGTTTAACAAGCATTTGATTCAAACACTGCCAACACCTATGAAAATAATCCCTTCATTGAGTTCCTTCCTTGAGTAACATTTAGTTAATCTCTTCAAGGGTGGCATCAATTTCCTGCCAGGCTTTGACTGTTATGCTGGGATATGTGTTGCATTTGTATAGTATTTTACATTTTAATGATTGCATCCAGCACAATCCTGAGCATATATTAAGGTGAATGAATGCAGTTCTCTGAAGCAAAAAACACAATGGTTAAAAACAGAGCAATTGCATCATTTGTGCCTTTGACCTACATTGAACTTGGAACTTCATTATATACAGGATATAAGGCTTCTCTTGTATTTGATTCTCCCAACAACAAAAAAATTTCAAAATGTGTCAAGGTTACCAATCTTTGCTATTAGAACAGAATGAAGTATTATCCTTCAACTGGTGAAAGGATAACAATGGATTTTAAAAATCCATGGCAATAAAATAATAAACTCTTGATACATGAATTATTCTCAATGTATTATGCTAAGTGAAAGAAGCCAGACCCATAAGGCTACATACTGCATAATTCCATTTATACAACATTCTGGAAAAGGCAAAACTATAGAAACAGAGAACAAATCAGTGGCTGACAACAGATCAGGGTAAGGAAGGTGTTGACTACAAAGGAGTATCACTAAGGAATTTGGGGAGGTGATAAAATAGCTCTGTGTAATTATGGCAGTGGAGTCTATTCATTTGTCAACACCTCAGAACTGCACATCAAAAAGGCTAAATTTTAATGTATACAATTTTTTAAATAAACACAAGTTTTGTTTTAAACCAGAATGGGGAGGGGCTTTTGTCTCTCACTCCAGACAGAGCTCCAGTTCCTGTCTTCACTGGTCTGTATTCTCTGCTCATATATGGCCCTGTGACCTGAAGGTATTGGGAGATGCCTAAGTCAAACACCAGGATCCCTGCAAGCCAGGAAATGAAGCTGTTGACATTATGTGGCCATAGACTTCTCTCTGGAGAAGTGGAAATTCCTGGAACCTGCTCAGCAAAATTTGTATAGAGATGTGATGTTAGAGAACTATGGAAACTTGTTCTCCATTGGCCTCACTGTCTCTAAGCCAGGTTTGATCACCTGCCTAGAGCAAAGAAAAGAGCCGTGGAATGTGACGAGACATGAGACAGTAGTCAAACATTCAGCTATGTCTTTTCATTTGACCCAAGATCTTTAGGCAGAGCAATGCACAATTCATAAAAAAAAAAAAAAAATACTGAGAAGGTATGGAAACTGTGATGGTCATTATAATTTACACTTAAGGAAAGACTCATAATATGGTATGGCTCTGTGTCCCCACCCAAATCTCATCTTGAATTGTAATCTGAATTGCAGTCCCCACGTGTCAAGGGAGGGACCTGGTGGGAGGTGAGTGAATCATGGAGATGGTTTCCCCCATGCTGTTCATGTGATAGTGAGTTCTCACGAGATCTGTTGGTTGTATAAGCGTTTGACAGTTCCTCCTTCACACGCTGTCTCACCTGCTGCCATGTAAGACGTGCCTGCTTCTCCTTCTGCCATGATTGTAGGTTTCCTGACGCCTCCTCAGCCATCCGGAACTCTGAGTCAATTAAGTGTCTTTTCTTTATAAATTTCCCAGTCTTGGGCAGTTCTTTTATAGCAGTGTGAAAATAGACTAATACAACTGGGAAAGTTTATAATGACTGTACTGATTTACATCCACACCAACAGTGTGCAAGCATTCTCTTTCTTCAAATCTTTGCCAGCATTTGTTATTTTTTGCCTTTTTAATAATAGTCATTCTAAAAGGAGTGAGTTGATATCTCATAGTGGTTTTTATTTGCCTTTCCTGGATAATTATTAATGTTTCACATTTTTAATATATCTATTTGTCATATGTGTGTCTTCTTTTGAGAAATGCCTAAGTTTTTTCCTTAGTTTTAATATGTATTTGTTTTTGTTATATAGTTGGTTGAGATTCTTAAATATTTTAGATATTAATTCCTTGTCAGATTCATAATTTGGAAATATTTTTCCCATTCCTAGGTTATCATTCCATTGATTGTATCTAATGCTGTGCAGAAGTTTTTCAGTTTGAAATAATCTTATTTGTCTATGTTTACTTCTGTTTCCTGGTATTTTGAGGTTAAATTCAAAAAGTAATTGCCCAAACCAATATCGTATTTTCTTTTCCCTTATGTTGTCTTCCAGTAGTTTCAGATGTTATATTTAAGTGTTTGATCCATCTTGAGTTGTTTTTATATGTGGTACGAGATGAGATGAGGGTCTCATTTCTTTGTTCTACATGTGGATATCCATTTTTTCCCAACACCATTTACTGAAGAGACTGTACTTTAACCATTATGTGTTTTTGTCACCTTTGTCTGAAATCAGTTAGCTGTAAATGCATGGATTTATTTCTGGGCTCTCTATTCTGTTCTATTGTACTATGTGTCTGTTTTTATGCCAGTACCATGCAGTTTTGCTTATTATAGCTTTGTAGTATATTTCAAAGTCAAGTACTGTGATGCCTTCAGCTTTACTTTATTTTGCTCAATTATTTGGACTATTCAGTGTTTTTTGTGGTACCATATAAATTGGGTGATTCCTTTTGTATGTGAAGAATGTCATTGCTATTTTGACAGTGATTGTATTAAATCTGTAGATCATTTTATGTAATATAAACATTTTAACAATATTAATTCTACCAGTTTATGAATAAAGAATATCTTTCTTTTTGTTTGTCTTTTACTTAATTTTTTTTTTTCCAGACAGTCTTCCTCTATCACCCAGGCTGGCATGCAGTGACACAACCATGGCTCATGCAGCCTAAAGCGCCTGGGCTCAAGTAATCCTCCCACCTCAGCCTTCTGAATAGCTGGGACCATAGGTGCATGCCACCATGCCTGGCTAACTTTTGAAATTTTGTAGAGATGAGATCTCTCTATGTTTCCCAGGACAGTCTTGAACTTCTGGGCTCAAATGATTCTCCTGACTTGGTCTCCCAAAATGCTGAGATTACAGGAGTTAGCCACCATGCCCAATCTTTACTTAATTTCTTACCTTAATGTTCTTTGGATTTTAATGTAGATATCTTTCACTTTCTTGGTTAAATTTATTTCTAAATATATATTTTATAGCTATTGTAGTTGTGATTGTTTCTTGATTTCTTTTTCAGAGAATATGTTCTTACTGTATAGAAATGCTACTGACTTTTGCGTTTTAATTTTGTATCCTGAAAGTTTGCAGAATTTATTAGTTCTAAGTTTTTTGGTGAGTGTTTAGGATTTTTATTATATAAAATTACATCATCTGCAAAGAAGAACTATTTAACTGTTTCGTTTACAATCTGGATGACTTTGATTTTGTTCTCTAAAGGCTCAGATTTGGACATCCAGTACTATGTCAAACAAAAGTGATGAAAGTGGCCTTCCCTGTCTTGTTATACCTCTTAGAGAAAAAGCCTTACTTGTTTTTGTTTAGTATGATATTACCTGTGCATTTGTCATGCATGGTCTGTATTGGGTTGAGGTACATTTGTTCTACACAGAATATACTGAGATTATTATCATAAGAGAATTGTAAGTTATGTCAAATATTTTTTCTGAATCTATTTAAATGTTATACTTGGTCCTGAGGTCAGAATTTGGGGAAATGCATCCATACCTAGAGGGGTCCCTGATAGGGCATCACATTTAACATTCTGTGGACATGACCTGTGAGTGTCTGACTCCCAAAAGAGAACTGAGGCCCAGGATTGTCATCTTTGTTCATTGAATTATGCCTAGTTTTTTAAAAAGCAACTGTACAAATTAAGTGCTTAATATATGTGTTGAATAAATGAACCTCAACCAGAAACACAAAAACAAAAATAAAATGGTATGTAGCTTTTCAGGCAAGCGGGAACACTTTAGAACTCTCCACCCTGCCCTCCACCCTCCATTCCCTTCTGGAGATTGACAGTTACCTGAAAGGCAAAATGAAATGATCAGATATCTCCATAGAGCCTTAAAAAGAGGTATTTCCTTAAACTGGGTTTTGGCACTATTGATATTTTGGGGGTGTGTCCTGTGCATTGTAGGACTTTCAGCAGCATGCCTGGCCTTTATGCACTTGATGTCAGTAACTACTGCACTATTCTCCCCTCATTGTGACAACCAAAAATGGTTTAATGTTGTCATGTATTTCCTAGGCAGTCTAAGGCAAAGCTGTCTTAGACTGAGAATCACTGCTTTAGACTAATTTTAAGAACTACTTTGGCCAGGCCCAGAGGCTTATGCCTATAATCCCAACACTTGGGAGGCCAAGGCAGGAGGATGGTTTGAGCTTGGGCAACATAGTGAGACCTCATTTCTATTTAAAAAAAAAGAAATTAGCTGGGCATGGTAGCATGTGCTGGTAGTCCCAACTACTTGGGAGGCTGAGATGGGAGGATTACTTGAGCCTGGGAAGCCGAGGCTGCAGTGAGCCAAGATCTTGCCACTACACTCCAGCCTGATTGACAGAGCAAGACCCTGTCTCAAAAGAAAAAAAAAAAAAAGAATTACTTTATAGAATTAAATATGCCAAACTACATATGGTGTACTTTATAGGGGTTTAGAAAGTTTTCTAGGGTAATTTTGACTGGGTGGATAGAGAGAGATATTTTTCACCTTGTATATCGACTTTGGAACCTCAGGACTGCCCAGATAATGATGACTTTATTATAGAAATAACATATATCAAGACTTTGTCTCTTGTCCTATAGCCTCACTGAGTTGGTTTATCTCTTTTATTAGTCATAAGATTAGAACCAAAATAGTTCTAATATGGTATAGACAAAAAATGTATTTAAAAATGTTTAAAATATATTAAAGATAGGAAAGACCTATGGCTTTGTAATTGCTATAATAACTAAGTATTATTGCTGAATTTTAATGGAGATCATTGCCTTTGCTTTCCAGGAGGTAAAGTGTTTGCAAGATTACTCAGTCTATGCCCTTGTTGTTTATTCTTGAACTATTTATTTGCTCCAGATTAAGGAAAAAGAAAGCAATTATGTCTTAATTATCTCATCTAATTTGTGAAGAAGCACAACAGAGAAATTATCTTGCTTATTTTATGCGATGATTACAAGAAAGTATTCCTACATAGAAAGAATAAAGTTGAAAAACAAAGCATTAGTGGAATGGCATTAAATGCTAATTGCTCTTAAAATCTTATAATTCTAGAATACCTAAATATTAATTTAATTATCAAGGGAACTTTTCTCAGGGCCACAGTAATAACCAAATTAGTGTTTACTACCAAAATACTTATCACAAAGTATGAAATAAAGAATTTGGCCTTGCCCAAATAAAGAACTAGCCTTTCCCCTCAGTGTCTGGGGGATATTCTAGGTCATATCTGATAAAAGGTTTCTTCTTTTTACGGTGTGACCTGGTCAGACTGGATTTTAGGGTAGGGCAACATATGTCAGGGTAGGATCCGACCACTCCAGAAAGGTCAACCATGTGACTTAGGGTGGGGATTTTGTGTTATGCATTCAGTTGACCTGGAGACTGAGTAAAATCGTGTGGGCAGTCAATCAATCATGTCTTAAGCACAGTCCTGGTTAAAAACCCTGAACATCAAAGCTTAGGTGAGTTTCCTGGTTGGCAATACCCCGTATATATCACACGTCAATGCTAGGAGGGTAATGTCTCACTCAATGGGAGGAAGACAATGCGGGCTTTAAGTTTGGAACCCTTGCAGACCGTATATGTCTCTGGCTAATGTTAACATGTATTCTTTCCCTACAACAAATCATAACCATGAACCTAATAATTTTTAGCAAGTCCTGTGAGTCCTTCTAGCAAATTATCAAACTTGAGGGTGGTTGTGCAAGTTTAGGAGATTGCAGTGGTGTCAGAAGTGAGGGTGGTCTTGTGGAAGACTGTGTCCAACTTTGATACTTAACTCATTTGGGAATGAGTTGATGAACTCACACCCAAATTCATTCTTTTAAAAAGTCATTGTTCATGTCTTAGAGGAACTTATAACTTAGGTAAGATAAGAAGCATTTGAGGAACAGGCAATATGTACTCATATACAAGGTGTCAGGCAGAGTCACGCTACTGAGAAGGGACAGATTGGAGGGAGGAATGCATTTGACAAGGCTTTAGGAAAGAAATGTGATGCCTTTTTTTTTGGCTTAAGTAAAAGATAGGATCTGGAAAAAAAAAAAAAGAAAAGAAAATATAGGGTCTGGACTGATTGTGAGAAAAAAAGAAGCTAACTCTACAGAGAAACCAGTAAAAATGAAAGCACAAAGGTAGGGGAAAGCACAAAAGAATAGCAGGCAGTTTGAGACAGAAGATTGAAGCAGGTGTTGTGGTTGACTCCCCAGCAGCCCCGACACTCCCATATGATGATTAATCTAAGCCATCTGGGGTAATTCCAACCCCCTTTCTCAGCAACTAGTTTAGGAATGGGCATGTTAACCAATTCTAGCCAATGAGGTACAAGGGAAAGTGTTTGGGGCCTTCTAAAAAGCAGGCATATGGCTGGGTGTGGTGGCTAATACCTGTAATCCCAGCACTTTGGGAAGGTGAGACAGAATTGCTTGAGAGCAGGAGTTCAAGACCAACCTGGTCAACATAGCGAGATCTTATCTCTGTCATATATTTAAAAGAGTAAATAAACAAATAAATAATAAAAAGCAGGCACAGGAAGACACCTATCTTCTCCTTCTCGCCATTGTCGTGTCTGGACACCTGGAACCATCTTGCTACTGAGCTGAGGCTGAAGTCAATTCACCAAGGGGAGGCCATGATTAGAAGACTACACAGAAGCAAAGCTAGAGCCCTGTGGTTTGTATCAAGAATCTATAAAGTAGCCTAGAATTGTCTTTTAGATACATTTAATATACATTTCCTTATTGTTTAAGCCATCTGAGACTGATAATCTGTTACTTGTAGCTAACAGTATGTGGCAGGCAGAAGGCCCTTTCCCAAAAAATTACCCATGCCCTAATGTCTAGAAATTGTAATCATGTTAGGTTACATGGCTAAAGTGATTCTGCAGATACAATTAAGGTTGCAGATCTCAAAATGGAAAGATTATCTTGGATTATCTGGGTGAGCTTAATCTAATTAAATGAGTTCTTGAAGGAAGAGAACTTTCTCTGGCTGGAGTGAAAGACATGAGGCAGAAGGGGAAGTTGGAGCAATAAGACAAATTGACCTGATTCCTGGCTTTAAAGATGAAGGCAGCTGGCTGGCCACGGTGGCTCATGCCTGTAATCCCAGCACTTTGGGAGGCCAAGGCGGGCGGGTCACCCGAGGTCAGGAGTTCAAGACCAGCCAGGCCAACATAGTGAAACCCCATCTCTACTAAAAATATAAAAATTAGCCGAGCATGGTGGTGCGCATGCCTGTAATCCCAGCTACCCAGGAGGCTGAGGCAGGAGAATCACTGGAACCCGGGAGGCGGAGGCTGCAGTGAGCCAAGATCAAGCCACTGCACTCCAGCCTCCAGCCTGGATGACAGAGCGAGGCTTTAAAAAACAAAACAAAACAAAAACAAATAAACAAACAAACAAAAACGATGAAAGGAGCCATGAGCCAAGGAATGTGGGCAGCCTCTAGACATTGAGAACAAACCCTGACTAACAGTCAGCAAAAAACCAGGGACCTCAGTCCCACCCTATCACGAAGAAATTTCCCTGAGTAATTTGAATTATCTCCATTCTTTAATTCACACCCATATTTCCTCTTGCCTTTCTACTGATCTTTAATAAAATGGCAACAGAGCCTATGGAATGTCATTTTAAAAAAAGAAGAAGAGGAAGAACAACAACAAAGATTGTGACCATTCCTTGAATGAATACAAAGTTCCAGTAAAGTTGAGGGTGTTTCTGACTCACTGAGTAATAATGCATTCACCCTTCCCCCAGCCCTCCACCCGCAGTGTTAAATGTTTTCAGAGTTAGGTGACTAATTCATCCTCTTCTCACAGCAGCTTCTGTAAAACCAAAATCTTATTTGTTCCAAAAAGCCACATGAGTTTCTTAAAATGAAAGTCATAGTTGGAAGGTTATAGTTTTCTCATTTGTAAAATTATACTAAGTGACTCGGCTTTTGTAGGAGACAGAGAGGAAGAGAAAGGTTTAAAAGAAGGCATTCATTCCCAGTAGCACATTCTACCACGTTGCTATTTGTATCAGTCCCCTCAAGTTTCCAAATGTTTCTGTTTTCTCACAACTAGCTATTGTTGGGTGTAAGGCCTTTGTATGAATCATGCTGTGTTCAACAAGCATATTCTTGCTTGCTATCAGCCTCTCCCAACACACACACAATTAACTCCCTGCTTTGGTTCTCTCTCAGTCCAGGGAATATTTATCCAGTCAGCAAAAATCAAGGTAACTCCCCAAGAAGCATATTCCAATACCTAACAGTTTACCAGCGTTTTTTGTTTGTTTTTGAGGGAAGCGCTTGCTCCCATTTATGAAATACATTACCATACGGAGGCCACTGTATTAGGTATTTTGTTAGCATTAATTCATTAAATCAAAATGGAAAGTCATTTGGAGACTACCAACAAATGCAGCAACAACAACAACAAATCAAGCTGTGGATGATCTGAATTTGTATGTGCCAGCCATTCTGCCTCAAGAGTGAAGTGAAATCACTAGACCAGCCCTCAGTGGCTCATTCTTGGATATACATTCCCCATTGAGAATTCTACAGAAGCTACTGGTACCACCCCAGGAGAAAGGCACATCGTCGTAAAATTGTGTATGTAATGCCAAGAGTCTGGCAGGCTCCTTGACGCCGGGGGAGTATGGACCCCCGATGAGGAGTCCTGCACTGGAGCAGTGGTCTCAAAACTCCTTAGCTAATAAATCCTTTCTGAGACAAAAATGTATGCCCAAATTTATGGATATTTACTTACAAATTATACACATGTACTGTTCTACTAGTATGTATATAAAAAAACACTTAAAAATTAGAATCACAAAAACATTAGATAAAAACAAATATTAAAAGGTCCCACTCCCAGTGAATGGTTTTACACATGCCCTACATCAGGGGCCCCAAGCCCTGGGCAGCAGCAGACTCATACTGATCTTCAGCCTATTAGGAACCGGGCCACACAGCAGGAGGTGAGCAGGTGAGCAGGTGAGCAGGTGAGCAGGTGAGCAGGCATTCCCGCCTGAGCTCCGCCTCCTCTCAGATCAGCTGTGGCATTAGATTCTCATTGGTGCACAAACTCTACTGTGACCCGCACATGCGAGGGATCTAGGCTGCACACTCCTTATGGGAACCTAATGCCTGATGATCTGAGGTGGAATAGTTTTGAGAGGTGACAGCGTGCTGGCAGTCCTCACAGCCCTCGCTTGCTCTCGGCGCCTCCTCTGTCTGGGCTACCATTTTGGTGGCACTTGAGGAGCCCTTCAGCCCACCGCTGCAGTGTGGGAGCCCCTTTCTGGGCTGGCCAAGGCCGGAGCCCACTCCCTCAGCTTGCAGGGAGGTGTGGAGGGAGAGGCGCGAGCGGGAACCGGGGTTGCCTGCGGCGCTTGCGGGCCAGCTGGAGTTCCGGGTGGGCGTGAGCTTGGCGGGCCCCGCACTCGGAGCAGCCGGCGGCCCTGTCGGCCCGGGGCAATGAGGCACTTAGCACCCGGGCCAGCGGCTGCTGAGGTTATACTGGGTCCCCCAGCAGTGCCAGCCCACCGGCGCTGCGCTCGATTTCTCCCCGGGCCTTAGCTGCCTTCCCGCAGGGCAGGCCTCGGGACTGCAGCCTGCCATGCCTGAACCTTCCCCCACCTCCGTGGGTTCCTGTGCAGCCCGAGCCTCCCCGACGAGCGCCGCCCCCTGCTCCACGGCGCCCAGTCCCATCGACCACCCAAGGGCTGAGGAGTGTGAGCGCACGGCGCGGGACTGGCAGGCAGCTCCACCTGCAGCCCCGGTGCGGGATCCACTAGGTGAAGCCAGCTGGGCTCCTGAGTCTGGTGAGGACGTGGAGAGTCTTTATATCTAGCCCAGGGATTGTAAACACACCAATCGGCACTCTGTATTTAGCTCAAGGTTTGTGAGTGCACCAATCGACCCTCTGTAGCTAGCTGCTCTGGTGGGGCCTTGGAGAACCTTTATGTCTAGCTCAGGGATTGTAAATACACCAATCGGCACTCTGTATCTAGCTCAAGGTTTGTAAACACACCAATCAGCACCCTGTGTTTAGCTCAAGGTTTGTGAATGCACCAATCGATACTCTGTATCTAGCTGCTCTGGTGGGGCCTTGGAGAACCTGTCTGTGGAAACTCTGTATCTAACTAATCTGATGGGGACATGGAGAACCTTTGTATCTAGCTCAGGGATTGTAAACGCACCAATCAGCACCCTGTCAAAACAGGCCACTCGGCTCTACCAATCAGCAGGATGTGGGTGGGGCCAGATAAGAGAATAAAAGCAGGCTGCCCGAGCCAGCAGTGGCAACCTGCTCCGTCCCCTTCCATAGTGTGGAAGCTTTGTTCTTTCGCTCTTCGCAATAAATCTTGCTACTGTTCACTGTTTGGGTCCATGCTGCTTTTATGAGCTGTAACTCTCACCACGAAGGTCTGCAGCTTCACTCCTGAGCCAGCGAGACTACGAACCCACCAGAAGAAACTCCGAACACATCCGAACATCAGAAGGAACAAACTCCAGACGCACCACCTTAAGAGCTGTAACACTCACCGCGAGGGTGCGCGGCTTCATTCTTGAAGTCAGTGAGACCAAGAACCCACCAATTCCAGACACAGTTTCATCTCAGAACCATCACCCCACCCCACCCTGGTCTTCGGAAAAATTGTCTTCCATGAAACCAGTCCCTGGTGCCAAAAAGGTTGGGGACTCTTGCCCCAGGGCCTATGGTCCAGTTGCATCTTGCTGTCAGACTTCTCAGAGCATCAAGTTCATGAGGCAAAAAGCTGAAAGTACTACAAGAAAACGCTGTCAGATAAAAATAATTCCTAACATTCTGTGATTAAGAAGCTTTACCTATTCTCACCTCTTTTATAAGATAAATAATCCTAGTAAAGATTTCTCAGCAGGGGAGTTTACTGGAAAAGCTTTGACTAGTCACCCACAAAAGGACCAGATTTCCTAGGAAGAATCACTCTGCTTTCAGGCCACAGTCATACTGTATTTGTTAAACCAAACTGTGTTGCTTTTTGTCAGCTTAAGACCTGAGTGGAGAATAGCATTGGAAGGTTGCATGGCGTTCTAGAAACAGAAAACCTTTACATTCAAATTTCCTTCTCTGAATCTTACTGGCTAGGATGAGTTGTTTAACTTATCTGGGTCTTAGATTCCTTAACTCATAAATGAGGAAAAGAAGAATATGTACATATTACATGGCTTACATGTAGATTAAAATTCAAAGATAACATTAATGGAGGTGAAAGTGTTCCATAAATTATAAAATGCTATATAAATATGAGGAAATAAAACACTTTTTGTTTTCCCATCATTAAAAGTCAAATAATTGATAAAAGTAACTATTTTCACATAAAATTTGCATGTGCCCTTATAGAGAAAACCAGCATGCAAATTAAAATTTTAAAGCCTACTCCAGATCCTTCGAGGCATGCATTTTGACAGCCTGCCGCTCCAAGTCCAAATTCCACAGCTACTGCTAGCTAATTGGGTTGTAACTGACTGGTGTTCCCTGCCCCAGCTGTGAACTTTGGGACCCCACCCCCCAGTCTGATGTCCCCTGTGCCCGAGAAACATGATCCAGAGATGTCCTTCACGGATTAAGTCATTGAAGATGACTTACACAAACAGTTTTAAAGCTTCAAAATTTATTGCTGTACATTTTCTCATAGCATTTACTATGGAAATACTAATAGTGCAAATATTTATTTTGGACTTCATAGCATTTGAGAAATCACAAAGCTTGTTTATATCTTTGCAATTATTTATGAAGATCTATATTATTTTAAAAATCCAAACTAGTAATCTTATATTCAAAGAGATTGTATAACACTCTCTAGATCTCCTTTTTAGACCAAAAAAAAAAAAAAAAAAATACCCTGGAAGCCACCAAGGGCATTTTTTTCCTTTATAATACATATAGCTTCTAACACTTTTCCAACTGCATGACTCTTGTTCATTCACAGATTCATTCAACAAATATTTAATGACAAGCTATTACGTGCCAGACACTGGGCTAGGCTTTGGGAACATTAGGATGAAAAAGCATAATCTCTGCTTTTACGGTGCTTACAGTCTAATAGTAGAAACAGACATGCAAAAAAAATTACAATACAATACAATAAAGTGCTTCCATGGAGGTATTTACAAAGTGCAGTGGGAACAGGGAAGGCGGGAAAGAACATCTGCCTGGAAAAATCAGGGACAACTTCACAGAGGAGGTAGCCATTGAGCTGAGACTTCATCAATGATTAGGAATTCACCATGTAGACGGGCAGGCAAAGGGTGTTTCAGGCAAAGGGAACAACAGATACAAAGACACAGAGGCCCAAGGGGCACTTCAAAGAAGCAAGTAAAGAGGTTTTTCTTGAGCTGAAGGTGCAATGAGGAATAGTGGCAGCCTGAGGCCAGACAGACAAGCAGGGATCAGATCAAGAAGAGCCTTTTGACCATTCTTCCATTTATTCAGCAAACAGTTACTGAGTGCTTACTAGGTGCCAGTCACTCAGCTAAGCACTGGGGCTGTAACGAGAAATCAGACGAACACATCCTTGCTCTCATGGAGCTTACATTCTAGTAGAGAAATAGACAAAAAGCCAACAAATAAATAAAATACAGATTTAGAAAATGTCTACAAAGGAAATAAGGTGCTGAGGCAGAAAATAGAGTCACAGGGATAGGCGGTAGTTAGGGTTATTAGCAAATGCCTCTTGGAAAGGATGTAAAACTTACACCTGCAGAGGGATAGGGACAATAGTGTGCTCCAATGTGAGCACCCACTATGTGCCAGGCACTGTGCTACACACTTTAGAAACAGTCTATCTCATTGAATCCTCACAACAACTCTATGAGGTAGGTATTATTATTCCTATTTCACTGAGGAGGGACAGGCTCAAAGAGATTAAATAACCTGACAAGTCACACAAATGGCAAAAATCAGGATTCAGACACAGGTTCTCCTAATTTCAAAGTGCGTGCTCTTAAAAATCACTCTAAACTGCATACAAAGATAAGTGAGGGAAATAATACAGTCACATTTGCCTGTTTTGATGATCTTTCTGATGACTATATAGAGGGGAAAAAAGGGGGATGGAGAGAGGGAAGGGGAAGAAAGTGGACAGGTGAGCAAAAAAGGGAGCCACTGAAAGTCCAGAGGACAGGAAAGGCAGTTCATATGAAGGCAGTGATCGTGGGGATGGAGGAGATGTGGGGTGCAGTCAGTAGTTCTAATAGGATTCATGAGAAGTCAGAAGCAAGGGAAAGGGCAGCATTGTGCTCACTCCTGGGCTTCTGCCTTGCGTAACTGGAGAAGATGGCTTGCTTTTACCAGAGTGAGGGAATGGAAGAGGGTGGTAGGTTTGTGGGGACTGGGTGATGAAGTTGTGAACACGTTGTCTTGTGGGTATATTGGGAACACCCTGGACTTATGGGATGATCCCTAAGGGACACCATATAATGGCTTTCATACCTTGTTCTCCACCTGAGCAAAGTATATAAGCAAAAAAAAAAAAAAAAAAAATTCAGTTTTATATGTGTATACATTGTGTTTTTGCTTTTACAAGCTGTTTAGAAAAGCACATATATCTTGGCTGGATTGGTTTGTAAAAAGAATATATGATCACCAAGGTGAAGTTACCCCAACCCTGATCACAAATGAAGAATCATGGACTTGGGGGAGGAAGAGAAAGCCCTTGGACATCCATTCTCACTAGTCATACTAGCTTTTAAAAAGAAATCACTATGATCCTCACCCCCACTCCAGTTGGGACAGTCTGATGGGGCAGGCAGGCACCCTCTACCAATTGGCCTCCCAGGGTCTACAAGTTTCCCTGCTCATCCACCAGCAGGACTGCTTCAAGGAAACTAATGGCCCTAGGGTCCAGGGATCAAAGTGAGCATAAATCAGGAATTCCAAGAAGTATTTATATAGTTTGGCATAAAAGTCCAGGAAAAACAGCAGCCCAAACAGCAGCCCAAACCTAGCCAGTCATATTGCTTTGACTATTCCCCTCTTCTTCGCTGCCTTGGGAACTGGAGGTAGTGGTAATAAAATGTACAGGTGACACTCATGTGGAATTGGTCATACCCCTGACTGCATCATTTAGGGTCTAATTTTAAAAGAACTCAAGAGTTAAGAAATAAACACACCCTTTCTATAGAATGATTTTACTTTTGCTCTGTCTCTCAAAATTTCTTTTAATTTGCTTATAAGCACTCCCTCCCTTCCTTGGTATCAGATTAAGTATGTTTTGATTTTAGAAATTGTTTAATAATGTAATGCCAGTTTTCATAATTAAATATCAATAAATTCAAGTGCTATGAAAGTTACACTCACAAGTTTCAACAGAAAAAGAATGTTAATATTTTGGAGGCCAGGCCAGGTACAGGTAATGGTTTGTAAAGTATTACAAACCCTTTCATTAAGCAACTCTGCCTAGAAGCTGCCTCTCACTGTAGCCAAGAGTCTGACCTGCACCTGATAACTCAGTAAGCTAGTGGACATTAGAGAGTGCCAAACATCCTTTAAAAAACAATAAACATGGACGCCCTCTAGTAACACCTGAAGGGTACTTGTGTATCTGACTCATGCCCAAGGGAAGAAAAGGCCTTATTCTTATAGAACTATCAAAAGTCCGAGTCACAGGCAAGGAAAAAAAAAATTACACATGCTAGATGATATTTAGCAGAAATTCTTAGAAATTCTGGTGAAAGCACAATTCTCCAGAGGCAATTGTCCAGAGGCAATAGTTCATACTGTATGCGCTATCTTCCTCCACCTCCATGTCAAACCTAAGGCCCAGGGATTAGAGTTGAATGTAAATCAGAGGAAGGCTAACGAGGGGTTCTTTATTGTGTGTGCTCTTCAACAGAAAGAATTCCAATCAGTCTGTGAATATAATCATTTATTTGTCTTTACAGTGATGATGGAAGAATGTACAGGTGTCCCCTTTCAATAAAGTATAAAAATATGTTTATATACAGTGAAGTCACAATAATCTTTAACTGGGAAATTTATTTAGAATTCCTGATCTGTTCTTATTAAAACTGTGGGGGAAACAAATGTTTTACGTAAGTGCTACATTTCCAGTAGATTGCACCTGGCATCAAAAGCTCAGCTTCATCTTAGGGTCCTGCTTGATATTACAAAAGACTAATTTTAAGTCCTAGGACTCAAAATAAACATGATTTTTTGAATAATAGATATATACATCAAAAATACATCTAAAAAGGCATTGGTTAGTGCTATTAAAAAGCTCTATGTGCTCGGGTACATTTTTTTTCTTACAGGCAAAAGCCAGTGGAAACATTTTTGTTCAATTTCTAGGAATTTTCTCTTGGGGAAAGTCGGTGTCGGTCGAAAGTTACCTGTAAAAAAAAAAAAAAAAAAAAAAAAAGAACAAACTTAAGTAATCCAATGATTTATCAGGTGAGAGGTCACAATACTCAAAAAAGAATCAGAGATTGAATTCCACTTAGAACCATGCTTTTACAGCCTCGATGAACATGTAGTTACAACACCTCATAAATAAAAAGTGCTCAACATATCCCCTCATTGTTTCATTTTATTTTGATGATAACCTTTACTATCCTGTTAATTTTCCAGAGAAATCATATGTATTCTTCTATATCTTTACGCAAATATTTTCTAACTACAATTAACTACATCAGAATAAAAACAGAATTGCAAGGGCATACAAATGAAAAAGCAGAACAGATACAGACCAATCCAAATATATTTTGAGAAAATGTAGAAAAATTTCTACTCAAGATACTTTATTTTACTTCACAATTTCTTTCACATGAGAGCATTTACAGATGACACGTATGCAGCGAGTCTTCCTATTGTTTAACCCGGGTGAAATGGCACTGTGCAACTGCAAACTGAACTATTTATGTATTTGATATCCTATCTCATGTATAGCTAAATATATTCACACCTTTGTTTTTATAGTCATCTTCTTCTTACAATCACTCCTAAAATGTTTGTCTAACATCCTGGCACTCTCTAGGATTGTAAAATTTAAGTAACACAGTAAATTGCGACCTGTTATTTAACTAACCAAATAAATAAATGAATAAACATCCACCTTACTAATAAGGAGGATTAGAAAGAGCTGAGGCATGATGAGGCTGGCCGACCTGAAGGGACCTTGGTTATCTCTTATGAGCCTGTGAAGATGGCCACGTCCCACCCTTTGCCCAACTAAGTCCTACCTATACCACAGGTTATTATGGACAGCTGATTAAGTCATGTGGTCATGCTTTAGTTTATTAAAACTTTTAGGTATATGTGGGGTTATTTGAGTAAGGTAAATGTAATTTTCATAATTAAGAAGTACATCTAAATCTTCCCCAATCTATAAGTCTACTGGCTTGCTCTAATAATGCCATTCTCAAGTTTGGAAGATTACATAAATAATTTGAATCTCTCCCTACCTAACATGCCAAAATAATGGCTACTTTTAAAGAACTGATTAAAATTCTAATCATTCAACATTAGTTTGTTATTACTATTATCCACATTTGTGCAAGGCAATGAGCAGTTGCCAACCTCTATGTAAGTATAGTGCCAGTGCCTACAACACAGCCTCACTCACATAAACAAGGGTATAGCCTGGATGTCAATCTGCAAAGTAATCTGTAAAGGAAGCAAAAGTCGGCCGGTGGCTCATGCTATAATCCCAGCACTTTGGGAGGCTGAGACAGGCGGATCACCTGAGGTCAGGAGTTCAAGACCAGCCTGCCCAACATGGCGAAAACCGTCTCTAGTAAAAATACAAAAAATTAGCTGGGCATGGTGTCAGGCACCTGTAATTCCAGCTACTTGGGAGGCTGAGGCAGGAGAATCACTTGAACCCGGGAGGCAGAGGTTGCAGTGAGCTGAGATTGCACCCCTGTACTCCAGCCTGGATGACAAGAGCGAAACTCCGTCTCAAAAATAATAATTAAAAAAAAGGAAGCAGAAGTCTAGTAAAACCTCAATTAGGTGACCCTTGATTATCTGAAATGATTTCATGAGAAAAGTCTAGAAAAAAAACAAAAAGCCCTGACAGAAGAGAAGGGCTTTCTGAGAGTCCATTCTGAAGCAACAGTGCAGAAGCTGGATCAGGTGAGATCCAGATCCCTCTGTGCTCCAGAGACGATGTGGCTGAAGCCATGGACAGTAGAAACACACTTCAGACTTCCCTCTGAAAGACTTCCGGCATATTAAGTATACTCATCAAAGTCCATAAATACATCCTTGCCAGCTTGGAAAACAAAATCCAAGTACCAACACAGCATCTTCATGTCTTCAATAAGGGAAGAGAAAAGAGCTAAAACAGCACTGAACTTGATTGAAACGATTCTTTTTTTTTTTTTTTTTTTTTTTTTTGAGATGGAGTCTCACTCTGTCAACCAGGCTGTAGTGCAGTGGCGCGATCTTGGCTCACTGCAACCTCCGCCTCCCAGGTTCAAGCGATTCTCCTGCCTCAGCCTCTCAAGTAGTTGGGATTACAGGTGCCCGCCACCATGCCCAGCTAATTTTTGTATTTTTAGTAGAGACAGGGTTTCGTCATGTTGGCCAGGCTGGTCTCAAACTCCTGACCTCAGGACATCCACCCACCTTAGCCTCCCAAAGTGCTGGGATTACAGGCGTGAGCCACCACAGCCAGCCTGAAATGATTCTGTATGGTCAGGAAACTGTGACCCAGAAGTGAGTGCTGCCATGGATGGACATGTAAATGTAAGACATTATATGTGTTATTGGATTTTGGTCTTGCTGTGGCATGAAAGATAAAGGCACTCATGGAAGGAGGTAATTGTGTTAACAATTAAACTCACCCTCCCTGCAATCCCTACCCTTAGCCTGTTCCCTATCAAACAGAGTTCCCTCCCACCCAGCTCAAGTGATGGCTCAAGTGAAAACCCTGAGGCATCCTCGCCACTCTCTCACCCTCACTTCCAGGCAGTCACCTGGTCACGTGATTCTTTCTCCAGATATATCTCAGGTCTACCCATCTCTTCTTCTCCCAACCCATTGGCATATCAACATCTTCCTAAAGCCACCATCATCTCTTGTGAGACTACCGCAGCAACATCCCAACTGGTCTCCTTGCTTCCAAGCTTTCCCTACTCCAATCCTTGTATTCATGCAGTAGTCATAGGGCTCTTATAAAGAAGCAAATCTGATCATGCTACTGACTCTTCAGTGATTCCTGCTAATTTTCATGATCAATCTCAAGGGGTCATCAATCTCCCTAACAACCCACAGGTCCTACGTGACTAGGTTCACCACCCACACATTCCCCCCGCCCATCCCCAGACATACTACGTTCCAACCACGTGGATAATTTCTTCATTCCTTAAAGAAACCAAGTTTCTCCTTGCTGTTCCTTCTAATGGGAACACTTTTACCCAAACCTCTCCTGGCTCACTCCTATATATCTTTCAGGCTCAACGTAAATGTCACTTTCTCAGAGAGGCTCGGTTGACCCTTGACATCATATTAGCACCCCATCCCTCCCTCTGTTTTGGCTTCAAAGGAAACTAGTAAATAATTGGTTTTGGGGTGCCAAAAAGGAAGACATGGCCTGCCGAAACAAAGCAGGATAGAAGCCGGGAAGCAAGACGCCACAGAAAGCCTTAAGATCTGCACGTGCTCCTCTGAAGACAAGGTATGCCCATGGCACAGAGCCATGAGCCTGGAATGTGAGTTTGAGATAAGATCAAAATGTGCATTTTTGTTGCTGTTTTTTGAGTCAGAGTCTTACTCTATCCCAGGCTGGAGTGTAGTGGCACAATCTCGGCTCACTGCAACCTCTGCCTCCCGGGTTCAAGCAATTCTCATGTCTCAGCCTCCCGAGTAGTTAGAATTACAAAATTCCAGCTATTCTACCACGCCCAGCTAATTTTTATATTTTTGGTAGAGACAAGGTTTCACCATGTTGGCCAAGCTGGTCTCAAACTCCTGACCTCAAGTGATCCGCCTGCCTTGGTATGCCAAAGCGCTGAGATTACAGGCATGAGCCACCAAACCCAGCCTAAAAATGTGTATTTTTTAAGGTAAAGTATTTATTATACTTTTTAGTGTCCTTGTTCTCCCTGCAGCAAATCTGTGCTAGGGAGAATCTAAGAAGAAAAAGAAAGAGATTTTGCCTGCTTTGCCACCATTATTTTAAAGAGGAAGCAATATGCCCTGGAGGCTACCATGATGGAGATGACAGTCACCTTCCTCTCCTGGGGCTGTTCCTCCCTACCTGACAAAGTCCTTTTCTTCTGCTGCTGCTCTTCTCTAGTGACACCTTAGAGGCTTTCCACCTGGTTTTAATAAAGGAGACTAGATCCCTTGCAAGTGACTGCAGGGGTGTGAATGTCCTCCCAGTATGAGAACAAAAGGATGCAATAACTTATATGGTCCTTCAATCCAGAGAGAAGAACGAAACAACAGCACATGCAGAACCCGAGCAGAGGAGTAGCTTTTTCATTCACTGCTGAGGAAGCTAAAGGGAAAATAACAAGAAAATATGCAACACCTTTTTTTTTTTTTTTCTGAGATGGGGTTTCACTCTGTCACTCAGGCTGGAGAACAGTGGCACAATTTTGGCTCACTGCAATTTCTGCCTCCCAGTCTCGAGTGATCCTCTCCCCTTAGCCTCCTGAGTAGCTGGGACCACACGCACACAACACCACACCCAGTTAATTTTTTGTATTTTGGGTAGAGATGGGGTTTTGCCCTGTTGCTCAAGCTGGTCTCGAACTACTGAGCTCAATTGATCGCCCGCCTCAGCCACCCAAGTGCTGGGATTACAGGCAGAAGCCACTGTGTCCGGCCAAGAAAACACATCTTAAGTTCTAAGTCACTCTCTCTGATGTCAGTTTACCTGATCATATTCTTAGGCTTCATCTCCACTGTCCATTTCAATATCCATCTCTTCTGTATCAGCAGCTCTCGACAAGATGTCTGCCATCAGTGCTTCTTCCAATTTCTTGCGTACTTGCTGTACTCGCTCTTCCTGTTTCCTTTTTAAAAACAGAATAAAAAGGCACTGAGAATTTGGCAAGTAATGACAATATGAATCTGCTACAGAAGTTTATCCTTACTTCAAAATCATTAAATTCCTAAGAAGAATAGACTTCCTTTTCAGATTTTTGCAGAGGCTGCTTCTACACACAAATCAAACCTCACCAATGAGCCTTGCCAAAAAGAGGAATGTTCACACAGGCAGTTATCCCTCAACACACATGAAATTCTAGAAAGAGCAGATTGACGTCAGTGACCTTTTCTTCAACTTCGAAAATGTCAGCTGTGTCAAGATTTGGGTTTATTCCTATAAGGACAATTAGAAATAACTTAGAAGCAGGAATAAAACATGGAGGGAACACAAATAACGAAGGAAAAGTGACTTGTTCATAGAAGCACTGAGAAAGATGGAGGAAGCAGAGACGTGATAAGCTGGGATTTGATTGACATTCTGCGGCTAGGTTAGTTAGGAGAGAGCTCTCTCCTGGGTTCCCAGGTCTCCAGGCAACAGGTCAGCATGAAGGAGCCAAGACCACATGATCCTGCACACCGAGGACAGACACTGAAAAGCCTCTCTTCAAATGAGAAAGTGAGTTACTTAAGAACATGCCATGAGTTTCTCTGTGTCTTGGTGATTACAAAGGAACCTCAAAAGTGAGGGTTAATAATTCCAAGTCATTAAAAAGGCTCTGAACCATTAGAGCACAGGAAGAAAGGCTATCAGTATACACTTATCTTTAAAAAGTAAAAAAAAAAAAAAAAAGAAAGTAGATCCCCCAGAGGGTAAGAGATAAAATTCCTAATACGGGTTTAGCAAGCAAAGCTCGGTAAATAGAAATTGACATCCAGAACCAAGTAGAGAAGCAAAGGTTGAAGAAAGAGAAGAGAGAAGACTGGTAGGAAAAGGTTCCAGTGGGAACAAGAACAGAAGGCAATGGCAGAGGAGGGAGGGTCAGCAGAGCAGAAAAGGGGGAAAACCTCTTGAGACCAGAAGAAAGGAGATAAGGAAAGATGCAGACAGGGAGATGAAGATGCAACAAGTAATATACTAAGGGTTCTACTGAAAAAAAAAAAAAAAAAGTAATTTTCTCTACCAATAACTGAGGAAGACAGATTGCAACAATTCCCAAACCTGGGACAGCAGAGAGGTAGAGGAGCAATGCTATAGAAGATTGCACTAAGGGTCCCTGAGTATTCACTCCATAGGGGCTCAACCAGCTGCCAAGTTATATTCAGTCTACTCAAGATCACACCCCTTTGACCAAATAAGACTACGTCCAAGGTAGTGAAGGTAACATATATGTACTGCTTCCCACAAAAACTTTGGATATCTTTATTAAACTCCAAAACACCACAAAGAGTTAAAAGGTATAGACTTCCACTTATTAAATGAATTTTCAAAAAGAAGGAAGCTGTCACTGGGTTAGTCTTAGCTCTATAGCCTCTGTCATATTAAAAGAAACTGGAATTCGACAGATTTTCATGTCATGGGGCAGGGTCAAGCAGAACACATTTGTTTATTTCTTATACAGTTAGTCTCACCTCTGGGTCAGTGACTCAAAGTTTATGACAAATGACATATCGGTTTCACTGGCAGTCTCTCACTAATAAGAGTACAAGAATCTTCACAGCTGTCCTAGAGTAACCTCATTAGGAAGATGGAGAAAATGGAGCAAATGGCACCATACGCAGTAATTTGGATGGAGAATTTTATCTTAAACTCTAACATTTGCCATTGATTTTATTCTATCTTGAGCATTACTTTCCACATTTGTGAAAGCTGAAATTTAATCATTTGCCCGTTGCTGTAGGCAGAATTGTAAGATGGTCCCCAACAGTCCCTTTTCCCCAAAACCACCCTTAACGTGCACTCTTTATATAATTCTCTCCCCTTAAGGGTGAGCAGAACTTGTGAATATGATGGGATATCTCTGCATGATTAGGTTACCAATCAACTGATTTTTGAGTCAATCAAGAGAGAGATTATTGTAGTGGGCCTGACCTAATAGGACCCCTTAGTGGAGCTGGGATCTTCCTGACAGAAGCATAAAGGGGCACATGGAGGAGCCACGAGACAAGGAACTACAGGCAGCTTCCAGGAGCTAAGACAGCCACCATCCCATAGCCAAGAAGAGAACAGCGGCCTTAGCCCTAAAACACAAGGCATGAATTCTGCAACCACCATATGAGCTTGAAAGAGAACCCCAAGCTTCAGAAGGGAACACAGCCTGGTGACACTTTTAAGACCCGAACACAGAACCCAGTCACACCAGGCCCAGACTTCTGACCCCACAGAACTTTAAGCTACTAAATGGGTATTGTTTTAAGCTGCAAAGTTTGTGAGAATTTGTTACAAAGTATTAAAAAATGAAAGTACTCATCAATGCAAACATTATCAAATATGCTAAAAATATTTGAGATATATCTTGCTGGGGTCTTCAGTTGGAGGTTTAATGTAGACAGACTATTGGATACCCAGTTAGGTAAAGAGTAACAGTTCCATTTGCAGTAATTTATTTTGAAGATGTACTAATTCAACAAGGAGTATTTGCTTCCTAATTTCTGTCATGACAATTAAATCAAATGAGCAATTTGTTAGACAAATTTACCCAAAAGGGAAATCATCCAGAATTGGCTTTGAGATAGTTTCCTCAACTATCAAAAGAACTGGTGTTGAAGCCGTCAACATTCCTGTGATATAACTCAGAGAACCTCTGTCAACACGCATAAGGACCTGGCAGAATCCCTGCTGATTAATTCAGTATTCATTCCAAGATGGAAAAGAACTTGTCTCTGGAGTAATTTTCTTCCTCAAGGGTAAGAACAATCCAATGAGTAAGCTGATTCCTTTCATTGATTTTACATTTTGTTTTCTTAAAAAATAAAGTTTTTAAGAAACTTTATTCATATTCATATGCAATCAAGGCATATGAATACAACTTTGCACCACTTTTTATCTTTGCAAAATAATTACTTTAAGACCCAAGAAGGGCTTTCCCATTATAAACCTAGCTAGACTTACCCATTTAAAAACATTTTCATGTCAACTTTGTATGGATTTTTTTAAAAAATACAAATATAGGCTGGGCGTGGTGGCTCACACCTGTGACACCTGTAATCCCAGCACTTTGGGAGGCCGAAGCAGGCGGATCATGACATCAGGAGTTCAAGACCAGCCTGGCCAATATGGTGAAACCCTGTCTCTACTAAAAATAAAAAAATTAGCTGGGCATAGTGGCGCTCGCCTGTAGTCCCAGCTACTCGGGTGGCTGAGGCAGGAGAATTGCTTGAACCCAAGAGGCGGAGGTTGCAGTGAGCTGAGATCGTGCCACTCCACTCCAGCCTGGGCAACAGAGCAAAACTCTGTCTCAAAAAACAAACAAACAAAGGAACAAATATAAAACATTTTAAAATTATATGATTCGAAAGTGTCATCTGCTGATTTTATCTGGGAATAATACTCTAATTAAACTGATTTACATTCAGGGGACAGAAATAGTGAAGTATACACAAGGTCATATTTTTAATATACTATAATATAATATACTATAATATAATATAAATGCAATATACTACAGTATCACTATAAAGTAATGATATTGAGGTCATAAAACCCATATAAGAATTGCTCTGTGGTCTTACTAACTGGAGTACTTTTGCTTTTCCTGTGCAATGGTTTGCTTCTACTTTCTGGGTTCTACGAATCTGAGCTGGATGTTTTCCTTTTACCATTTGCTGCTGAAACCCTAACTTGTGAGTCAGCCTTAGAAAGAGTGAAAGATGTCAGTAGACATAGTTTGTGTCTTGTCTCATTCCTGGCTCTGTTTTATTGCTTTACCTGTGGCTTCTTCTTTCTTACTTGCTTCTCTTCTTGCTCTACCGTGTCACAAGTAAGTTTAAGAGCAGCATCACTATCATCTGATTTAAAGAGAGATTGGTTTCCAGACAAACCAATGAAGGAGGCAATCAGAAAAGGCATAACTGAGTGAAAGGGGTTCTTTATTTTTATTTTTCTAAGACAGGATCTAGCTCTGTCACCACGGCTGGAGTGCAGGGATGTGACCACGGCTCACTGGAGCCTCAACCTCCCATGCTCAAGCAGTCCTCCCACCTCAATCTCCCAAGTAGCTGGGACTACAGTTACATACTACCACGCCTCACTAATTTTTAAAAATTTTTTGTGGGAATGGGGTCTCAATATGTTGCCCAGGCTGGTCTCAAACTCCTGGGCTCAAGCGATCCTCCCACCTCGGCCTCCCAAAGTGCTGGGATTATAGGCATGAGCCACTGTGTCTGGCAGAAGGAGGTTCTTTAGAATAGAAAGTCAGAATCCCAAATTGCAAAAGACACTGTAAAAATGATGCTTAGGAAATATAACTGATCTGGTGCCTGTCCTTTGGACATGACCATGATGATACCCCTGGCATGCAGCATTTATACCCCTTTCAAGCATGTATTTGTTATAATAGTCTTTTTTCACCTTCTATCAGTTTCTGAAAAACTCTGTTAAAAAAGAAAAAGTATAACTTTCTAGGTGATATATCACTTACTAGATATGCCACTAAACCTAATGAACAGTATAAAATTTACCCAAATGTAAAAACCCAAGTTTATGAAGTCATGTTAAACTGCATTACCTGATGTCTTCATCTGTGACAATAAAAGCTTTGCAGAGGGGTTGAGATGTGTTAAGCCAAACAGCGGGGTTCTTTTCCACAGCAGCGGAGACTTGCCCTGTGATTGGCGCAGAGCTTGTGTGCAAAGCACTGGCAACAGCAGATAAAAGGGTCTCATCATTGCTACCTGGACCAACTCCTGCAATGAGAAACAAGTACTAGTTAAAGGAAATGTCTCAATGTGCTGAGCAAACTTTATGTGACCTAAAACAACTGATATTTTTATATTCATTTAGGATCATATATGTAAAACTGACATAAGACAAAGCCGCAAAAGATAATATATCTACTTAATAGATATGACACACTAAAGAATTCACACTAAAGAAATAGTAACAAAATAGCTGAGCATTTTTTCTTACTTTAAAAAACAAATCCTCATGCTTGCTGTAAGCTTATAGCTGAGCATTTTAATAATACTTTACCAGAACTTTAAAATGCATTTTCCAAGGTACTAAACTTTTAAAAAGTTGGTTATATTTCCTCAAGCAATGTTAATTATTTTAATGAGGTAAGACCTTGTGAAGCGACTATACTCAAGTATCCCTTTTAATGTATTCCTAGAGTACTGGTATAGTTCCTCCTTGTAGCTTTTAACATTAATTTCCACCAATATCTCAACAATTATCTTCTTTGTCTCAGGATTCAAAGAAAAAGCCAATGCAAGCAAGCTGTACCTGTGGCTTTAACAGCTTTTTTCATAAACCTAACAAAATATCCAAAATCAGAGAATTAATAACTGCACACTTTGATTACTTGTAAGATACTGGCACCATGGTCACATTTAAATGCAATGCTTAAAGTCCTAAACCTGTTTAACTAGTTAAGGCCAACATTTCCAAGAACATAAAGGGATAAGGCAATAATCTAACCATGAATTATGAGGATTTTTGAGCAATCCACAATATATCAAGCTTTAGAAGCCAGTTTTAATACTTGAAAAATAACTCTTCTCTAGAACTTGGAGTTCTCATATAGCATGAAATGTAGACTAGTGACTGAGTTTTCCACCCCAGATCCCACTGGCTGCTGTTGCTGGACCAAAGTGCATCTGTTCCCACTGCTACTTAGAGCACCAGTTTGTGGAGGGAGGGGCAGAAGGAGAGCTGTTAGTTGTTCTTTTGGGAAGAGGATGAGAGAAAGAGCAGGTGGTAGGGCCAGATGCTGCTATAAGCAGGAAGCTTTGAGAAATTCTGTTACTCATCCGCATCCAGTGCTAAAAGCAGCACATGGGTTAGCTTCTATGATGAACCTAACCTAAAGCCAAAATTTTTACAAAGACAAAAATCTAAGATAATATACTACACTGCAGCATCCCTGCAACATACAAGTTTCTCATGTACCTTCTGCCTGGCTTTACTAAAACACAAGAGGTACGTCATCCAGCAAGGCATATGACCTCCCAAAGCAAAGACCTTCTGTCAGTCATTGCTGAATCCACAGCATCTAACAGAGTGCCTGGCATGCAGCAGGTACTTGATAAATGTCTGCTCAACTGAACTTAGATAATACCTTGAAGACCTTTGGGTAGTTCCATGGTTTTTATAATTTGTTCTGTTACATCTGATGCACTAAGTCCTTGTAGCCTCTTCTCCCAGAAAAGCTGTAAGGCAAAATATCACTGTTAATAGATACATTCTTGAAACAAGAAAGTAGCGCATCGATGCTGTTGAATAATGAAATTTAAATCATTTCAATAGTTTCCTATAATTTCCTCATTTTTTCCTTATAAAAAGCTAAATGATATTCCAAACATGAATTATTTCAACACATCATAATCCTCTTAGACAGCATTGCTCAAAAAAGGTTGTTTTACATAACCTATTCACTTGTTACAGTACTATAGATGGTTATATGCTGTATACTATGTATAGTTTCTTATAAGGTATCTTCCAAAGAAAATAATTTGAATTTTTTAAAGATTCACCTGGCATGAAATTTTAATGCTATGACTTATTAAGGAAAAGAAAACAAATTATATGATGTGTTATCCCCCTTTATCCAATATCATTAGAGAAAGAGCTACTCCAATATAGGATTTTTCCAATACAATGAAGTTTAGCCCTTTAGCACATTTTAAGGGAGAAAAGACCATTTTCAATGAAAAGTTTTCTAAAATGTTTTAGATGCCTCCTTTATTTTTAAAGTGGATGTCACATTCATGAGTGACTCTTTCCCTGCTGCACAGGGCCTGGGTCACCATGCTCACTTAGTAGCCCCAGGTCATCATTATGGGCATCAGTGAGTACACTGAGTGGCTCCTCATGCCCTAGGGGCTATGGAGCCTTTTGCTTATTCAAACACTAAATGGTCCAAGGCAACTATGGTTTTTATTTTATATCCTTTTCATATTTGATTCTCTCTCCTAGTTATTACTTTTCACTAATATCACTCATCCATTCAACATATCTTTATTGAGCTCCTACTAGGTGCTGTGCTCACCCTGCAGATGTGACAGTCAGTAAGAGAGACAATGTCACTGTCCTCATGCCTCATCTCTTTTCTAGTCTGTTTCACATTTACTGCAGCCAAAAAAAAACAGATAAAGGAATTCTATAGGACTCTGTATAACTGTCTTTAATCCTGGATACCAGGGCCTGTCACATAGTTGGTACTGAAAAAATATTTGTGGGAATGACTGAAAATGGGAGCAACTGGACTCAGCGTGAGAATCTGGGGGACACACAAACCCATACTGAAATCTCAGCTGCAACACTATCTCTAGATAGACAACCTTGGACAAGGTCTAAACCCATGCTGAAATCTCAGCTGCAACACTCTCTATCTCTAGATAGACGACCTTGGACAAGGTCTATAACCTCTTCAGAATCTTCAATTTATTTCCTCTTCTATAAATGTGGCAACAATGGCTATCACAAAAGATTACTGTGGGAGTTAAATAAGGCAATATGTATAAAGTATCCATTATATACTGGGCACAAGATTTATCACATTTGCTTTTAGCAAACTGTGGCCATTCTGAGGGCTTTGGAGGCTTACATTCTGACTTCTGGATATATGTGAAGTATCAGATAATTGTCCTCCAGACAAATGAGAAGATAAAGTAGTGTAATTCTATTTATGTCAGAAGAGCAATATGCTGAATTTGTAATAAGCACAACGCTAGCACCAAGGAAGGCCTTTGGTATATGGTAACATTTCCTTACATCTCCCTGCTAATCACCTTATCAGTAGAATATGTTGTCAATATAAGCAGGTCAACAATATGAGGATATAAATATATTAATCATCATGGATGAAAAGTAGTAAGGTGAAGGTAATAATTGATTAATGCAATAAATGTACCAAGAAAACCTGCCCTGCCTGCTTTCTATTTGCTCTCTGGTGGAATAACGTCATCTGTGTTTTGAATATCACAGCTATAGAAAAAAAAAAAAGGAAAACAAAACCCAAAACCCAGTTAAATTTCTAATGACAAAGCATCCGGAGAATTAGTGACGATAAGATTAGTAAGTGCTTTTATAATTAAATATAATTAAACATTTATATATATGTGTGTGTGTATATATATATATATACACAATTATAAAAGCACTTACTAATCTCATAATCACTGATTTGTAAAAACAAATCAACACTACCACATAAAAGCATGGGAATTATGAACAGATACATTGTTTATATTTTACATCTAAAAGTTCCAATTCCAGATATTAAAAAATAATTTGTTTTATTCTATCATTTTTAATTCTCAACTTTCAAACTTCTATCAGTAACAAGGAAAACAATACAAAAAATTGAAAAAGAAAAAATTAGTAAAAATATATCCTGGACTGAAATACAAGTATATGGCTCTAGCTTATATCACATCCTGGTACCACCACATGTCATCTGATACCCTGCAACTATGGCTGAAGTTAGAATCTGATATGTGTGGATGCCCTCTTTATAAGAGAGGACATAAGAAACTAAGATTTTGTATATGCTCTTTCAATAGTAAAAGCACCATTTCCAGAGTCCAGGAGCAAAAATAATAAAATTGTTATGCCACGAAAATGGAGATACATATATATATATATGCATATTTTTGAGTGTGTGTGTGTGTGTGTGTATCTTCTCCCATCCCCAACCCAGGGGAGAAATGGGGAGTGAAAAAGGTCAGAGAAGGAAAGGAGGCTAGTTTTAAAAAAGAAAACACTTAACTGGTCAAGGTCACTTCCTCTCCAACCTTTCCAACACTCACTCAAAGCTAAGAAACTCACCTAATTTCACTGAAAACTGAAACAGTCCTCAGGAGGTAAATGTCTGTTTACATCTCAGTATGTTCCTAACTCACCTTTTCTGTACATCCATCTTCTCAGATCCCTGTTTTATTTGTTTGGGCAGGGGACGGTGGCAAGGATTCTTTGCATTTTAAAATGCATTTTAAAGGTACATACAGTAGGCATTATGCTAAGTGGAAGAAGCCAGTCTTTCCCACTCTGTGTGATTCACTCCTATGATACCCTGAAAAGGAAAACCTATAGGGAAGGTTGCCCCAGATTGGGATGGAGGGGAGTCTGACAACAAAGGCTCAGCACAAGCAACTTCTTTGGGGTGCTAGGACTGTACTTTCTGGTTTTTAATACACTGAGACTTTATCCAGCTTATATAATGACCATTTTCTTTTCTTTCCAAGCCTGTTCCTCAAGGAATGGCCCAATGTGCACTATCGCCCTTTCCCAAGTCTACTGCAACTTTATTAGCCCACCCCCTTTCTAGCCAACTTCCACTAAATGTACTCTAATAGTCAATCAGCTCCTCTCACCAAATTCCATGATCTTTTCTCATTATCTTTGGCCACTATAGCCCTCAGTGCTTTAGAGGGAGCAGGGGAGGAAAAGGTTTTCCTTTGCCTAAGTTTCATATTTCCTGATCTACTCACTTAGGTGAGTAGGTTATTCCTTGGCGATTCTGTTCACTTGGAGGTCTCCCCACTCTATTACTTTCTCAACCATTAGAAGTCCAAAGACAGTAATATTCAAAAGATGAGTAATATTCAAAATATTCAAAACATACATAAGGACTCCCCCTCTATGATGGCTACCTAGTCTCTTGCACTACACCTCATAAGCACTACTGCCATCATAAATCCTAAACTACTCACTGAAAATCTGATTTCCCCTGCCAAATCCAGTGGTTTTCTCAGCTTAATCTTGCTGCCTGGTGTGAGGCCAAATAACCAACAAATAGAATATGTATAAGGAACAGTGATTTAATATTTGTAGAAACTCCCAAAATGTGTTATCACCCTCAGTTATTACATCTCCCTCTAATCCTCACTAACCAGATGCTCTGAGTACATCTAATATCTTGTTTTCTTTGTCACCTTCCAGTATATTAGAACATTGGCTAGCTCCACATGCCTATCACCTTATAACACTAATGGTCTGGGCAATGTCCTATCCAGGAAACCAGCTGATTGAGGAGAAACATGGGATGGAATTAAAAGTCACTTAAAGCCACAAAAGTGCCTAAAATTTAAGTGACAGTGCAGAGCATCTTTGGAGAAACCATCTTAGTAGTCACTGCAGTTCATCCCTACACATTTTCTCCGCACAGTTCTCCTAGTAAGGACATCAACGGAAGCACAGCTGCATGTACTTTACCCCACTTAGTGTCCCAGAGAACAAACATGAAGGTGTATTACAAAAACTGCTTCTTTATTGAGGTCAATGATCAAATCTGTTTACTGAAAGTAAAATGAACCCACGATAGCATTTTCTTTTCGTAATTTTTATGTATTTAACTTGGACTTTGAGGGATTTGCCTTATGAAGAATATCTAAAGAGGATGAGAAAGAAACAGGGATCACAAACAACTCCTCACCACCATTCACAGACACCGATCCCTATTCTGATGCTCTGGGAACTGAGGCTGATAATGTTGATTATTATTTACCTACATCACTCCGAGTTTATTAATATTTCTCTAAGAGATTTGTACTCTTTAGTGAAGAACAAAAGAGATGGCTTACTAGGAAAAAGGAATTTGAGGATCAACAATATTCAACAAATACTCTTTGAATGCCCATGATATGCAACGTGTTTTTCTGGCACTGGGGATGTTTGGTAGGATAATCGGCAATTGCTGCCCTCCAGGAGCTGTTTGGTGGAAAACATGCAAAGCTCTACAAGGCTGACCACAATAATGAAGATCCAAAACTAACTTCAATTTGGGAAGATCTGGAAAGGCTTCTAGGACGAGGTAGCCCTTGAAAATTGTGTGAGAATTCTATAGGCATGTAGAAGAGAAAAGACTATTCCATTCCAACAAATTGTATGGGCAAGGAGGTAACAGAGTGCAGGTCAGTGTTTCTAAAGATCTTATAAAGAACAATAACCAAGGTGGCTTATTTTAAAAATATATTCCAAGGCCTCATCCCCAGAGATTCTATCCAATATATCTGGGATTAGAGAGCTAGTTTTATTTTATTTTTTTTTACAAATACCTTATGTGATTCTGATGCAGGTTCGAGGTATGAGAAAGACTGGTTTGGTTTGTGTTGAAAGAATGGTAGTAGCTGGGTGCGGTGGCTCACACTTGTAATCCCAGCACTTTGGGAGGCTGAGGCGGGCAGATCATAGGAGGTCAGGAGTTCGAGACCAGCCTGACCAAGATGGTGAAACCCCATCTCTACTAAAAATACAAAATTAGCTGGGCGTGGTGGCGCATGCCTGTAATCTCAGCTACTCAGGAAGCTGAGGCAGGAGAATCACTTGAACCCAGGAGGTGGAGGTTGCAGTGAGCCGGGATCGCACCATTGCACTCCAGCCTGGGTGACAGAGCAAAACTCCATCTCAAAAAAAAAAGCGTGCATGTAGTGGGGGTGTAGTGACCACCAAGATCTCCAAGTTTTATTCTTAATTATGCTGAAAGATTTTAAAAAATATTATTCTATCCTCTTCCTTGCAGACAACAAGAGGAAGACATTTGCTTTCCTATTATTTCATTGCAGGAAGAGATATGTTTATTTAAAAGTAGATAAGTTTATTTAAAAGTAGAGCTAATTGTTTAGGTATAAATGAAGAAAGGGCTTACCCAGTGTTCTGTTTTACCCAGTGAAACTATGCCCAGTCATACTGTCTTGATGAAATAGGGGGAGGAAGAGGAGGAAAACTACCACTTAGCCATCAACACCTTTCCATAGGCCTGGCACTGTGCTAAGCGCCTTCTGTACAGAAATTCAGTTAAACTTTCTGGCAGCATTTTGGAGAAGATATTACTCCCATTTACAGATAAAGAAACGGAAGCATGGGGGACTTAAATAACTTACACAATTAATCAGTGGTGCAGCTGGAATTAAAACTCAGGTCAGTGTGATTAAACAGTCCTTCTCTTAACAAAAGCTCTGAAAGAGCATTTACATGTTTGGCTCTTGTTAGGTTATATAGTACAAGCCTCAGACACTTCTACTCATGCCATCAAAGGCTGATAATAATTGATCAGTAAACTTTAAGAGAACTATCAAATTACTCTTAATCCATTTAACTCCTAAGTAATAGATACTGTATAAGTCTCCATTGTAGGTGATATGTGCCTGATGCCTGCTTCTTCCTTAGGCAGAATTGAGAAGACAGGCTTATAATATATTGAAGCTAAAACCAGCATAGAGTTTTATGGTGATATCAAATTGTCATGAGAAGTAGCTCACATGGTAAAAAATAAAGAATTGGTATAACATATTTTCTCTGCAAATTAGCTTTCTTAGACCACAATTACAAATATCAGTCACATAGAACATGAAATTTTTATTTGGTGGATAGAAATTAAAGAGACCCTACTCCAAGAAAACACTTCCAGATAAGAGACACTAACAATGGTATGGGAGCAGGTATTTCAAAAAATGGAAAAAGAAAGGGAGTGATTTGCATATATAACTGAAGGCTTTTGAATTTTTTCATAAGAATACTGTTTCAGATTAATTATACCAATAGCCACTTCTCATGACCACACTGAAAAGCATCTACATCATATATCCTAGCACGACTTTCATTAATCATTATATCCAATTTGAAAAGTACTGATGTGTCTCTGTTGTGTTAAAAAAAAATAATTCACTAGACAAAATGAAACTGACTTTCCCTGTATACTCACCACCTCAACTTGACAGTCAACCCTGAGGACAGGAATATCCAACTTATTAGCAGAGTGAATGGGATTGGGTTTTAGAATCTGAACAACCAACATTCAAACTTGCTTTTTCACTAGCTTTATAAATTGGACAATTTACCTCTCTAAATATCGGTTTCATACTATATGGAATGGGACAATATAAGCAATCTCAAAGGGTTATGGGAACAAAATGAGGAAGCGTTATAAACACTTGAACATGCCCAGTACACAGCAACTATCATTTTACTGTTTTGTTTCACCTGTGGCTTGTAGCACATTGCTGATCATACAATAGCACTTAATAAGTAGTTGGTCATTTTATTAAAATTAGTAAGCATAAACAAAGCAAAAATAATCAATTCTGAAAGGTAAGTATTAGCAAATGAAGAGTCTGAGCACATGAATATGAATCTTCCCTTCCCTTCCCTTTCAGTTGGGGATTTCTTGCTACTACAAATATTTTAAAATTATTCCTCTTCCTCCCCTCCTCCAAGCCAGACTGCCTCTCACCTGGACCTAAGGTCTGTTGGGAGTACTTTGGTAAGCAGTACGGGCTATATAATTTACTGGGCCCAGAACAAATTAAAAATGTGAGGACTCTTGTTAAAAAAATATTAAGAATTTCAAGGGTATAGCAGCAGAGCATTAAACCAGGCATGGCCCTTCCTTCTAAGTGAGGGGCTCTTTTAAGCACAAGGCCCTGTGTAACTGCACAGGTCACATGTCCACAAAGCCGGCATTGGTGGCAAGTATGGAGCAGCAGTAGAAAGAAGGAGAGAAGAGTAGAGGAAGGAGGTCCCTGTGCTGTGCAGCAGTACGTAAGGAAAGGCTGGGATGTAATCTCATCCTGAAACTTTCTTAAAAGAAGGAGAACAACAGAAAACAGTTCTGGCCAGATCTATGCAATACAAAGTTTTGCATACTTATTGCAAAATAAGGAGTTTCCTTAACTCCTCATTAAAATAACGCAAGGATTTTTCATCCCTGTTGTTTCTCATTGGGAGGAACAGAATCACTGCTAAGGCTCTCCATGGTGGAGCAGTATTAGTAAGGAAGATTGGAAGACCAGGGAATGAGGTCATCACAGGGAGGAAAGGACTGAAGCCTAGAAAAGGATCAGAATTTTGCTCTATTTAAAGTCCAGTGGAGAGCATGGATAGCTTTTAATTAAGATTTCCTAAAACTGTAATCTTCTTGTTATTTTTAGTCCATCTACTTTCATGTTATGATGATGGTAAAGCCCTTAGAAAAACCTCAAAAGAGCTGTGAGCTTGTTTCAAGAATAGAAGGTGGGAGAGAATCAGCGAACACAAACTATATTTCTATGCTGCAATGAATCAAAAAAGGCAATAACAACCCTAACCAATAGCAACTGTCTGGAGCAGAATTTCTCAGTCTTGGCATTCTTGACATTTGGGGGTAGATGATTATCAGCTTGCTTGGTTTATACACCCACAAGATGTCAGTAGAAACACCCTAGTTGTGACAACCAAAAAATATCTCTGGATATACCAAATGTACCCAGGTAGGTGGGGAGTGGGGCAGTAAGAGGAAATGGAGGAAGCAAAATCATGTCTAGTTGAGAACCACTGGTCCAGAGAAAGAGAAAAAGGATAGGGAAATAGGAGGTTTATAAAGGCAGGTGCCCAGATCTCACAGCAGAAACAGAAAGAAGGGCCCCTGCCAGCGTGCACCATCCTCTCTCAGTTCTCAGTAGTGTCTCTCCCAGCTCCTCATTCATGGGCCTTAGAAGAACCATAATCTAAATGGCTTGGAGGTGGGTGCCTCTTTTTTTTTACTGCCAGACA
Organism: Pongo pygmaeus; assembly: GCF_028885625.2. NCBI lineage: Eukaryota > Metazoa > Chordata > Mammalia > Primates > Hominidae > Pongo > Pongo pygmaeus. The sequence goes on from NC_072390.2 coordinate 69,091,397, forward strand.
ACTATGAGTGGTGGAGAATCCAGTCATTCTGGAGAGTAAGATAAAGCACAACTGGGAGAAACATTTCATACCTCAGAAAGTTGATAGTCAACGTATTTGCTGCTAGAAATGTGGTTGTAATTATTTTTAATAATTCAGATATACTTTAGATTAAATGGTCTTTTATGGGTCGGTCTGGGACACTAGAGCCATTTATAATATCATTTCTATTGGAAGATGTAGAGTTCCAAATAAATGAAACATGACATTTTATATCACAACCTGTAAACTAGAAAGTGTCTGTACAGAGAGATTTTAGATTTTAGAAGGGGCTCTCTTATTTACCACAGGATCGGGGTTCCCACACATGTGCGAATCTGTCACTGACTACTGAGAAAGGCACGGCTCCATTTAGAATGACTTTAAGTGTTCAAATGTAGGTACAGTAGCAAAATAGAACAGACAGGTTTATTTGGAACATGTTAATTTCCATAAATTAGCAGGTAGCTATCAGTAGGTCTGGCTTATTCTTACATGAAAACTGGAGAAAATTCACTAAACTGAGCCACACGAAAACCTAAAACTTATTTTAGCTCTCATGCATTGTCTTAAAAAGCATCTTGCCTTTTGAAATTATAATCTCCATTAGAACAAAAGTGAACTGACCAGAGAAACATGCTGAACTTCAATAATGAAACTAAGGGAAGTTCATCTAAAATTCCTACATATCCAAACTCCTGTTTTTTATTGTTTATTTTAGACACCGTAGCTAAATATTAACCCCCAAGCCAAGAAGCCTGTAGAGCAACTTCAGAATGACTAGAAAAGCCAGGCGTGAAGCCTGAAGGTCTAGAGCCTCTATGAACATCATCCTTTCCACCTCAGATCTCCTACTATTTTAGAGAAATAAGAATCCTGCCGCCCTTCTAAGATTATCCCACCACCTGCGCTCTTGATCACATCTTCTACCTCCTCCTCATCTTGCCCCATCAATTTGCCCAACTTCTCTTCTCACATTTTCCATTTTTCCCCTCCTCTCCTGGGACTTCTTCTTTTAAGTGACAGATGCACTTGAACACTGACAACTTAAAACATGTCCTTATTCACACTGCTTCCCCCTCAAGCCATCTTTATCTTCCCCTCCCACTAGTAGAGAGAACTTGTGTCTTATTTCCTCACATTCTATTCATTCTTTTCCTTCTAACCCAGGCTCTGCCCCTCTTATTTATATGAACACTGACCTTGCCCAAGGTCACAGTCACCTAATTACCAAATCCAATTCCTAGCTCAAGCCTCCCCTGTCCTACTTCACTGATACATTCGCCTGCTGTCAGGGGACTGAGGACCTTTTGTGATGGTTCTCTGTATGTTTCTGTATTCTTTATGACTATTAAGCAACAAATTAAAATGTCTAACATTAATTGTCAAAGATTTAGACTACAAGCATTTCTTTTCTTTTTTCTAATGAAAAAAATTTAAATGCGTAAGATATGTGATATACTTTTTAAAGTATATGAGGACAACAGTGTTAATGCTTTATAAAACAGAAGAAGCAAAAGTTACCTTAAAAATCTCACCATTTTTAGAGTTTTATCTGCAGTCTACATCTGTCAAGAGCGTGATGCTAGACACAAAATTCGCATTCAGATGTTTGTGGGATGAATTTTTGGCTAAGTAGAGGGAGGACAGGGTGATAGAAAGTGCTGGTTTGGCAGCTAAATGCTTTAATCCTGGCTCAAACACTAAATAGATGTGCTTGGGCAAAGCACTTAATCTCTTTGCATATATTTTCACTAGTAAACTAGAAATCTTAGTAACTGTCAGATCTATCTCAGGTTATCAGAACACTAATAAAATATGAGAAAGTTCTTTGAGAATACAAATCTTTTATCAAATTGCTCAGAATTTTTTTCTAATATTAGGATTCCATCAATTCAACGAGTATCTTACTTTCATAAGGCAGTTACTAAATCTAATCACATAATAGAGACTTGTCACATAATTGTCGATTAAAGCAAAATCCAGAAAGTGTATACTTTCTAGTCACTTGCAAAAGGCTAAATATACAAGACACTGGGTTAGGGCTACATGGATGAATGGTGTTTCCTGCCAAGAAGAAATTTACTGTCCAGTTTATAAACTGCTTTATTTCAAATCAACCCCATATAGTATCTGAATTGTCTAGTTATGGTCAGCAAAAACAACTTAAATACCGTGGCCTGCAAACATCAAAGATCAAGTATGAGCTACCCTCTTATTTTGTCAGGGTGGCCTAAGAAGAAAGAGCTAGATAATGACAAGAAAATTATTGCATAAACCAAAGAAAAGGTTCTTTCGTGTGGCTGTGCAAACTACAATGTGATCTCTTGTTAAGGCAAAAGATAATTTGGGCTAAACAGGATAGATGAATAAAGCAAAGGGCAAATTTTAGGGCTGATGAAGATAGAGGTGCAGTAAGCATTTTCTGTAGTTGTTTGACTAAATTTTGCCATGAATACTCTCTAACTTACACACAGTGGGTATACAATACTTGTCAAGTGCCTGAAAAGGTACAATTATCCTAAGATGCCCATGGAATAACAGTATCATTCGTGGTGCCTAGATTTTTCATGTGCTCCTCCCACAGAAAAAGCTACAATCATTTTCTTATTGATACACAAGTTCATATAGGAACTTAGATGTGCTCCTTCACTACTTTTCACATAGTTGTCACATGTCAGCATACTTGGAATTATTTGTTCAGTGTTGATTTTCAGATTCAAAGTTTTATGAGGATGGGGACATGTTCGACTTTTTTGTTTATATAGCATCTGTTAATCAGCAATATCTGCTGTGGAATGAATAAACTGATGATTTCAAAACCCACTCCACTGCAGGAACTTTGATCTCTAATAGATAAGGATCTATCATTAGTTGTTTATAAGAAGATATGCCCTTAAGAAAAGCTTTCTTGAAACTAATTTCGGTAGTGTAAATTCATTCCTTTTTTTTTTTTGAGACAGAGTCTCGCTCTGTCGCCCAGGCTGGAGTGCAGTGGCGCGATCTCGGCTCACTGCAAGCTCCGCCTCCCGGGTTCACGCCATTCTCCCGCCTCAGCCTCCCGAGTAGCTGGGAATATAGGCACCCGCCACCACGCACGGCTAATTTTTTGTATTTTTAGTAGAGACGGGGTTTCACCGTGTTAGCCAGGATGATCTCGATCTCCTGACTCGTTATCCACCCGCCTCAGCCTCCCAAGATGCTGGGATTACAGGCGTGAGCCACCGCGCCCGGCCAAATTAATTCCTATTCTTTCTGTAGGACACTAACAGGCACTATTTTTTTTTCTTTCTTTTTTTGTTTTGAGACAGAGTGTCACTCTGTTGCCCAAGCAGGAGTCAGAGATGCAGTGGGCACGATCACAGCTTGCTGCAACCTGGAACTCCTGGGCTCAAGGAATCCTCCTGCCTCAGCCACCTGAGTAACTGGGACTACAGGCCCACACCACTGCACCAGCTAGTTTCTTAAAAAATTTCCTGTAGAGATGGAGTCTCACTTTCTTGGCAGACTGCTCTCAAACTCATGGCCTCAAGCAATCCTGCCATCTCAGCCTCCCAAAGTGCTTGGATTATAGGCATAAGCCACCATGCCCAGCCGTTCTTCCTTTTTAATACCAACACATGGAGAAATAGAAGTTCATATGCACTATTTAGAATATGACATTAATCAACCACTAGAATTAAAATCAGGTTATAAATCCTCAAAATTACCAGAAGTACAAATTTAAATGAAAAACCCAGACCACAGAACAAAAACAGAAATACCAAAAAATAATCACAAAATATTAAAAACAGTATATAAACACAATGACAGAATTAGGACTAAACATATCTGTAATAGCAATAAATGTAATGGTAAACTCACCAATTATGAAAAAGACCTTCAGATCATATTTTTAAACAAATTAAAAAACTCAACTGTATGTTTTATGCAAGAGACAGATTTAAAAATAAAGAGACTCAGAAAGCTGGAAATAAAAAGAAAGTGCGAAGAAATAGCAAACAAATACAGGCATAAAAAAAAAAACAAAGATCCCAATAGAACTATAAGATTACTTCAAGGCAACAGTGTCAAATAAGACATGGCATAATCCATTATAAAGAAATAACTTCTATAAAAGAAATGTTTTCTTATAAAAAGACATTTGATAGAATTGGATTTGAATTTCAATGAGGAAAAGCTCATATACAGACTGAGTTCAAAACTTGTTAGGAAAGGTCTCCCCAATACCTCATTCCACTTTTCATTTGGATACTATTAATATCAGAGAAAAGAATATCACAATAGATACTGCAAACATTAAAAATATTACTAGAAATATATAAACAACCTTTTGCCACTAACTTTGAAAATTATAAAATGCACAAATTCCTAGAAAATCACATGAAAAAAACTAGAAAGAAAAAATGAATATTCTTCCATGTACCTATTTTAAAAATTGAAGCCTGAGCAACATAGTGAGACTGCATCCCTACAAAAAATAACAAAATTTTTAAAAACTAGCCAGGCGTGGTGATGTGCATCTGTAGTCCCAGCTACTCCAGAGGCTGAGGTGTGAGGCTCACTTGAGCCCAGGAGGGCAAGGCTGCAGTGAGCTGTGATCACACTATTACACTCCAGCCTGAGCGACAGAGCGAGACCCTGTCTCAAAAACAAAGAAAAAAAATGAATCTGTAAGTTAAAACTTTTCCATTAAAAAAACAGGCTGAGATGACCTCCCAATTAATTATTCCAAAAAGAAATCTTTTTGTTTTTTAAAAATGCCAATTTTATAGAAACTCTTCCAGAGAATATAAGAAGGATCACCTCCAAGCTCATTTTACAAAGCCAGAAAACCTTGATACTAAAGCTTGAGAAGAAAATTACAAGAAAAGAAAAGTACAAGTCAATTTCAATCATGAATATAAGTGCAAAACATCCTAAACCTAATAACAGCAACTCTAAACAGTGATAAAAATGATAATACATTACAACCACACTGGGCTTACTCCAGGAATTCTAGATCTGTTTAACATTCAAAAACATCAAACAGTGAAATTAATCACATAAACCAATCAATATGATACACTTTATTAACAGAATAAATAAACATTATTTGATCACTTAACTAGGTAGAGGAAAATAATTGATAGAATTTAATATCCATTCATAAGAAATGTTCTCAGTAAAATAGAAATAGAAGCAAATTTCCTTAATCTGACAAAGAATATTTACAAAAAAGCCTAGAGCAAGTATCACATTTAATGGAGAAACATTAAAAATGTTCCCTGACATCACGAATGAGACTAGAATATCTGTTATCGTCAATTCTATTCAAGATTGTATTGGAAGTTCTAACTAATAAAATAAAACAAGGACAAAAAATCAAAGGTTTAAAGATTGTTAAGAAAGAAAGAAGGAAAGAAAGAAAAAGAAAGAAAGAAGGAAAGAAAGGAAAGAAAAACTCTCATTGACAGATGACATGTTTATTCACATGTAAAGTCCAAAAGAATCATAGATGACTTAATAATTTAGAAGGATAACTGAATCCAGAGTCAATACACAAAATCAATTCATTTCTAATATTAGCAAAAGATAATTAGAAAATAAAAATTTTATAAATGACACCATTTACAGTAACATCAAATATCTAAGAATCAATTAAAGATATATAAGATCACTAGACTGAAAACTATAAAAGCTTACTGGAGGAATACCTAAGATTCGTGGACTGTAACACTTAATATTATAAAAATATTAATTCTCCCCACAGATTTATATCCTAGCAGCATAGAGAAAATATTATTGATGAGCATGTGGCAGAAATTTTAAAATCAGAAAAGGTTAACTGTAATTATATTAGAAAACCTAACATAGAGTTATTAAGATTAAAAACAACAAAGAATTATGACAGAAAGGAGTGGCAGGGCATTACTTACCCTACCCAGAAAAATTTTCATTCATAATAATGTAAACCCTGACTATTTAACCTATTTACCTAAAATTGTGATACATCTAGGTTGGGAGCATGACGGCAGAGAGAGAGAACTATGTAGTCACCTATCCTTGGGGAAAGTAAAGAAATAATGGCTAAAATTAACAAAGACATAGCCTAATAAGTATATTAATTAGAAATATGAAGATAATTATAAAGAGATATGATAAGAATTAAGAGTAAATGTTTCTGGTAGAGACTAGAAGAATTAACTAGAGTAGTAAACTACTGTTTTGAGAAGTAGTTTTTAAAAACACTATTCAATTTTTTCATCTGTATTCCTATGTTACTTAGAGAAATCAAAAAAGTTCACAGATCCTCCCACATGACAGTTGTCATGTTTTTAAAATGAACTAGAAAAATACACAATTATTGGTAACTATGAACCAACAGCCTATGCATTCCTTAATTTTTTCTTTTTTTTTTTTTGAGACAGGGTCTCATTCTGGAGTACAGTGGCCTGATCTCAGCTCACTGCAACCACTGCCTCCTGGGTTCAAGCAATTCTCATGCCTCAGCCTCCCAAGCTGGGACTACAGGCATGCGCCACCATGCTCGGCTAATTTTTGGCATTTTTAGTATAGACGGGTTTTCACCATGTTGGCCAGGTTGTTTCGAACTCCTGGCCTCAAGAAATGTGCCTGCCTCAGCTTCCCAAAGTGCTGGGATTACAGATGTTGAGCCACTGCATCTAGCCTCATTCCTTAATTTTTAAAAATTCACATGTAATGTCTCAATTGCAATTCTTCCCTCCATAAAGACTGACCATATCTCCAGACTCTCTTGGGCTCTAGCCCATCATCTTTTACTAGCTCAACATGCAACAATTACTTTACGAGTATAAATTTTCTACCACTCAAATTCATATTTTATTATTTTTAAAAAATATTGAGCTACCCTTTATTATGTCCATATTTCTGTCAAATATACCATTCTCCCACTTTATTCTAAGATTCTTCATATAGACAGAGCTGGTAAGTCAATAAATTTTGTCAATTATTTATTTTATTCTTTTTTTTAGACAGATTCTTGCTCTCTCGCCCAGGCTGGAGTGCAGTGGTGCGATCTCGGCTCACTACAACCTCCACCTCCCAGGTTCAGGCAATTCTCTGCCTCAGCCTCCCAAGTAGCTGGGATTACAGGCGCCTGCCACTACACCCAGCTAATTGTTTTTGTATTTTTAGTAGAGACAGGGTTTCACATCTTGGCCAGGCTGGTCTTGAACTCCTGACCGCATGATCCACCCGCCTCGGCCACCCAAAGTGCTGGGATTACAGGCGTGAGCCACTCTGCCCGGCCATCAGTTATTTTATGACCAGCATAAAACACACCTTATTGCTTATGCCCTAACTTCCTGTAAGAGTTCCTTCAGTGATCTCCTAACCCTGTCAGTCCTCATACTACACACAATTGACAGACTTCTGTCTAGAATGTTCCCTCCATATTTCTCTGCTTTTGAAGACCACATGCTCTCTCACTCTTCTGGTGTTTTTTTATTGCACTTAACACAACATGATACATTATCTATACATGTATTTGTCTGACTCACTTCCTATCCTCACAGTAGACGGAAAGTTCCATGACAGCAGGGACTTTGTCTTGTTCACTGCAGTATCCCATTGTTTAGAAAAGTACAAGGTTAAGGCTCAATAAATAATTTTTGAATGAATGAATAATTTAATTCACTAATTCAACAAATTTACATATTAAGCACTTACATAATAGAGAAATTGTGGATAAAGCAATGAATAACCTAATACAGTTGTGATCAGAAAAGAAGAAAGAAGAAACACTAAGGAAGGTCTTTAAATCCAAACTTGGTAAATCAGGGGTTTTCTGAACAGAAGTGACATCTAATTTCTTGATGTCACTTGAGGGATGAGTAAGAAACAGCCGCTGAAGGAGGGAAAGGAAACAGCATGAAATCTGATCAAGGTATGTAAGGGTCAGGGGTAGGGGATGAATAGCATATGCAAAAACCTGAAAAATGTTCCATATGATTTGAATGTAGAACAAGAGAAGAAGGTGAGGCCAGAGAGGTAAGCAGAAGGGCTTGGCAGTCATGTTAAAGTGTTCTGAATTTACCCTAAAAGCTACCAGAAATCACTGCAGGGTTTTCAGCAGTATAACACTATTACCACTATCAGACCATCACGCCAGAGGAACAACTGGCTGCAATATGAAGAGTGAAGTAAGGGAACAAAACAGGAAGCACTTGCACCCAGGAGTTCAAGACCACCGTGGGCAACATAGTGAAATCCCATCTCTATGAAAAACACAAAATTAGCCAGGCATGGTGATGTGCACCTGTGGTCCCGGCTACTCAGGAGGCTGAAGTGGGAGCATCACTTGAGCCCAGGAGGCTGAAGCTGCAAAGAGCCGTGATTGCACCACTGCACTCCAGCCTGGGTAGCTAAGCAAGACCCTGTCTCCAAAAAAAAAAAAAAAAAAAACACACACACACAAAGCAGAGAGATTAGATGAAATGAATGATAGTTACCTATTCTCAGAATGGAGCAAGAAACATTCAGGAGGTAGGATCAATAGGACTTGGGGCTAAATAGATGCTTGGGGTGAAAGATAGGAAGAATCAAGGATGATGCTCAGGTTTCCAGCTTAGGCAGCCAAGTGGACAGTGGTCCTTTCACTGAGATAAAGCACATCTAATAAAAGGCAGATGTGATTGGATGACAAAGGAGTTCATAGAGATAAAGCGATAGATTACAGGTGCTGGTGAGACTTCCAAGTGAACAATGTTAGTAGGAGAACTGACACAAACGACTGAAGCTCAGGATGAAGATATAAATTTGGGAATCATTAACATATGGATGATAACTGAAGCCATGGGAATGAGTAAAATCACCCATGGAGGGTTTACATACAAAAAAGAATGCATAGTATTCCCTGAGAAACCTCAACATTTTAAAAGACAGATAGAGAAAGAAGAACCTAAGAAGGGGATTCAGAAAAAAAAGTATGGAGGAAAACCAAGAAAGTGTACAGTCAAAGAATGAAAGCAAATGTTTCAGAAAGAGCGGTAGCCATATTGTTTAATGTTAAAGCAGGGCAAGAAATTTAAAGACCGAAACTTGTCCATTCAGTTTAACAAGGAACATCAGCAATCCTGAAAAGAACAGTTTCAGTGAGAACAAAAGCTATTATTTCAGAGATATAAACATACTGAGTAAGAGGTAAAGCAGATAGTAAACACACACAATGCCAAGAAGTTTGACTTTAACAAGAAAAGAAAGAGAACAAACGCTAAAAGGGGAGCAGTGAAGTGGATAATTTTTTTTAAGATGGGGTGGATTTGAATATATTTAAACGCTTTGGGAAGAAGCCAGTTTAGAGACAGGTTGAAGATTAAAGGCAAGTGACATACTCCATTGGATGGGGTCTCTGAGAAGGAAGGAGGAAGTGTATCTGCGGAGTACAGGTGTTGGAATTAGCTTTAGGCCACCAGGAGGTACCTTTAAGTTCAGTTCAGATGGGTAATATAAAAGCTACTCCCTAGTTAAAAAAGCTCTAAATGTTTCTCATTTTTAAAATTTAACACAAATGCCTCAGTCTATTTAACTTTATACATATTGAAATAAATATAAATTTAAAATAAAATACCCTTTTAAACTACTGAATTACTCCCCCGCCCCCAAAAAAAGTACTAATAATACTCAAAGCTATAGAAAAAGAGTCCCCAACCCCAGGCCACAGATGGGTAGTGGTCCGTGGGCCTGTTGGGAGCTGGGCGGCACAGCAGGAGGTAAGCATTTCGGCCTGGGCTCCACCTCCTGTCCAATCAGAGGCAGCATTAAATTCTCACAGGGGTGCGAACCCCATTGTGCTCTGAGCATGTGAGGGAACTAGGTTGCATGCTCGTTATAAAAATCTAATGCCTAATGATCTGAGGTGGAATGGTTTCATCCCAAAACCATACCCCTCCCCCTCACCTGGTCCATGGAAAAATTGTCTTCCACGAAACCAGTCCCTGATGCCAAAAAGGTTGGGGACTGCTGCGATAGAAGGTAAGCTGAAACTGGAAAGTATCTAACTTACTGATAGTCTTTTAATTTGGTACAACTCTTTGGAATCAATTTGCTAGTATGTATCAAAAATGTAAATATTCACACTAATTATATTTCTGGGAATCTAGCCCAAGGAAACATTATAAAATATTGTTAGAAAATATTTTCTACATTTTAAAAATATGTCCAGCATATGTTTCATGCCTGTTCTAAAGATTTCCTCAAGCCTCCTAGCAACAGTAACCTCACTTTTCTTAAACACCTATAGCACTTGCCTGTACTACTCTACTATTCATTTGGCACTTTGTATATGGCATCTTCCCAACAGTACCCAGAGTAATATTTTTAAGTGTTATAGGACACATCCTCTATTTTCTCTGCCCAGTCAATTTTTCTGTCCAGAGCAAAGGAATATATCCACCATGAGACTCTCTGCTTTAGCTTATCTATTTGTCAATCATTAAGAACATTATAATGAGACTATACTAGAAATAACTGTTAGAGATTAGAAACAAGAAAATGTTGCTAGATGCCTGAAATAGTAACCCTCTGGGTTTTAGCAACTGAAAGCTGAACTATTTTACACACTTTTCATACACAGTGACTTTAAACTGCACATTTACAAAATTTATCTTTTATCAGGAAAGTTTCTTCTAATACATTTTAAAACATTCCTTCTAAAAGAAAAGACTGGCTTCTGGAAGTAGGTTAAGGAAAGTTTCATATCCTTGAAAGGGGAATTGGCAAAATGAAATAAAAGGAAAAAAAATCTAAGATCAAGCAGAAGATTCAAATCTGCTTCTTTACTGTTAAACAATTACTCCTACAAAAAAGTGAATAGTCTGTAAGAAATGTAACTAATATTCAAAGACTGTCAAAAACACAAAAGCCTTTTAGCCTTCTACAATCTAATAATTAAAAGGAAGAAGTAATAGTTCAAAGATGAAGCTTCTTTGGTTTGAGGCTAAAAGAGAAAAAGAAGCAATCAAGAGACTAGACAGTATCAAAGATGACAGCAGCAAAGAAATAAGAAACAGAAATGGTAGTTCTTCACATTATGAAGGGGGTAAACTAGGAAAGGCATTGTTACCAGCAAAAATTACAACTCGATTAGACTAAAAAGATCTTGAGATGTGTTTTATGCATCTAGCTGAATAAGGATATTTCAGTGATTACTGTTTGGGATAATAGTCTGATAACTGGCAGAGTTCCCTCCTCCCCACTACAGGGGTCTTTTTAATCTAAAGAAAAGACAAGCAATCATCAAATACACTGATGCTATATACAAAAATGGCTGGCTACTACCCTATTATAACTAGGTTTTACAAATTCCATCACTACCTTAAAATTTTAATTATAAGTAGAAATCACTGCTGAATTCTGTTTAATGCTTTTCTTTTCATACCCTAATTTGCACTTTTAAAGGTAAGGCATTTTCAAGGAGTCAATACATTAAAAATTCATAATTTATATATTTTATAGAATTCAAATTAGGCTGCCATATAAATGACCTGGGCACAGGATGTTGGTTATAAAAGACAGAATTATTATTTTTAATGATTGCTTCTCGTCTAAATTAAACATTTCAGATCTTCTCACAGTAAAGCCTAGTTAATATTCAGGAGCCTAATCCTAGTTATAGGCCTCAAAATTCAACACTTTAAAAGGAATTACAATATCACTATCTTGAACATCTTATTAAAAGAATGTGATATAAAGAATAAAAACATTTATATCTACGGGAACCTCAAAAATAGAAACCTCATTGTCTAATTCATTTACTCTCTGATAAAAATAACTTTGCCAATTGGAATATTTGGCAATTTATATTATCAATTGAATTCAATGAATCTAAGTAATGGATAGCAAAATTGGAAGAATCATTTTTGCCTATGTATATTTTGCCAACTATCTCCTCAATTACAATAGCTGATTAGCAGTCATCTGCCATATGTACATCAAAATAGAATTAAAACCAACATCTTTTCTTTAGTAACAAACTGAATCTAAACTGGAATACTTGGGATAACAGATCATGATTTTTAAAACATTAACATGAAAATTGTCTTTTTACTGTTTTCCAATATTCTGCCCAATGCACAGTCCTATTGGTGAGACAGTGGTCAAATATTACCTCAATTCTTACACTGATGATAAAGAAAGAGGAAAGACAACTAATGTCTTAGCACAATCAAAAGCATCCAGCAAAAATTGTCAGGTACCATAAGGATAAAGTAAAAAACAGCCAAAGCTTTTGGAGAAGTGGCCTGCTAAATAATTATAAACACTTCCTGTCTATGCAAGCTAAAAGGAAGATTAAACCCTCAAAAGATCTGGGTTGAAATGACATAAGTTTTTTGGGGAGAGATGGAGGAGATAGAACTTTGCTCTTTGGACACATACCTTTCATTTGAGAATAATCTCATACACCATAATAAAAGATGGAAAACTTAAAACTATTCAACATACCAAAGAACAAGGAGCAACTACTCTGGTTATTTCAGCTTTAAAACTCTAAGTTACCAATATCTCTATAGCCAGGTAAACACCCAGTAAATAATTACTAGAGGTTTTTAAAACTGTGACTGAATTTAGGTGCAGAAAATAATTAAATTACTGTTAAAATGGCCAGAATTTGCTAATCAATTGATCTTTAAATAAAACATTTGGGTTTATAGACTATATTGAGAATGATTTGGCAAAGAAAAGATGAGGATAAAATCTATTAAATACTATCTGATCTCATAAGGAAACTCAAATTTCCAACGTGGAACGATATTATTAATTAAAGATTACATTCCACCTTCTTTATCTTTCAGAATTTTTGAAGCAAATCTGTTTTACCCAATTACATACTTTCAACATTTTCAATTAATAAATATATTTGTGGGGAAATGATTTTTAAATCACCAAAAAGTCAAAGGACAAGATGTTCAAGACTTTAGACAGTAACTGAGAAAGAATACAACCAGGGAACGGCTTTATCAAGGTGGGCAAAGTTCAGAATGCCAGAATTCCTTCCCTGTTGTAATGAATATACTGCAACCTCCTGTGGTTTCGTGACTATCACTGGGTGTGGTAGTAAAACAGAAGGGAAAAGCCTCACACAGAAAGCTGAATGGCCCAAAGAAAACCTAAGTGGTGACAAGAGCCTAAAGGCACATGCAGGTACGCATCTTTTATGTTGGATGTGATACACTTACATGGCCCCTGTTGAATCTCTTGGGGACCAACAGTAAAGCAAGTTTAGAACTTCAAATCTTGAGACATCTATAGCAAGATGCTGATCCAATGTGGCTCCAAATATCTTCTGTTTTCCTGGCTCACCTGAAGAGGAAAAAACACTACAGAGGATGTGGGAACTGAATTTCTTTATGTAGTTTCTTCTAGAGCAACTGTCTGAAAGTTTTGGCCCAATCCTTTATGAAGTCTGGAGATGAGACACTTGAAGGACTAGTGAAAAACAAAATTCAAATGAAAAGGTGGAGTGAGACATCTAAAAGGGGAATATGAGAGCAAAAGATAACCGTCGTAGGTAAATCAGTGTTTCTAATTCTTAGGTGGACTCAGGTGGGAGGAGGCAGAGAAAGGAGAGAAAAAAAAACGCACAGATGTTTCTCCCTCCACTCCCTCACCCCAATTGCTACTAAAAATTCATGAACTACCTAGGCTTTTTTACCACAATTAGGGAGTGAATAAGCAAGGTTATGTGGAAGGTTTAAGCATTTTGTCCAGTCTCCCTCCCCGGGCTATATGGCATTAATAGGCAGCAGGGAGGCCTTTCAGGTAATGCTTTTTTTCTAAGAAAAGATTCTGGTGGAATACAGCTTGAAGCAATAAAGAAAGAGAAAAATAAATTGAATTTGTACAAAAATGGAAGTCACAGGACAATATACCATATTGACAAAGTTTATCTAATGCTGTTTTTCAAAAGGGGTGGGACAGATTTCACAAAACAAGAAATCAGAATAAAAAGTAGTTTTAGCTTCCAAATAATAGAAAATATTTTTAAACTAAGCAACACAAACTGCATGCTTCATTCTTCTATGAAATATTATCCTTGAAAAGATAATCTTTAAAAAACTAAGATTAGCAGAACCAAGTCTGATGTATATTACCACATGAAAAGCATAAAAATTTAGTCCATATTATGAATTAGATTCATTCTTAATTAACTTCTTAAATTTTTTCTTAAAAATATTTTACCTAAATTTTGCATACTTCAGCATTCATGTAATAGCCTAGGACATAAAATAATTTTCTTTCCAAATATATTCCATTTTAACCAGAATTTATTTGAATTATTTCTGGTAAAAATACCAGCATTTTTCTGAAAAATAAGATTGGAGAACGAATTAGATCCTTACCTGACGTGGCTGTTCATTCATTCGTTGTGGGTCTGATTTCACTTTATTACTAGGATGATTTGTGACTTTGGTTACCGGTTGTTTGAAAATTGATGCTGTTTGTCTAATTGGCAATGTTGTATTCAAGTCTGGTTTACCCTGTGAATATAAACGTATTTTTATTTAAAATATTATATATAAACACAATCAGATGACTTCTTACTAATTCAATATCTATTACTTTAAATCAAATTATTCCAAACTTCTCAGTCTATCGCAGCATTTTAAATACTCTAAGGTACATTTTAAGCACCTAATACGTGACACGTGTATGAAGTTTCCTCAAAATATATGAAAAACTTTTTGTATACTTTTTTTTGTTTTTTAGACGGAGTCTCACTCTGTCGCCCAGGCTGGAGTGCAGTGGCGCGATCTAGGCTCACTACAAGCTCCGCCTCCCGGGTCTGCTTACACCATCCGCCTCAGCCTCCCGAGTAGCTGGGACTACAGGCGCCCGCCACCAAGCCAGCTAATTTTTTGTATTTTCAGTAGAGACGGGGTTTCACCGTGTTAGCCAGGATGGTCTCGATCTCCTGACCTCATGATCCACCCGCCTCGGCCTCCCAAAGTGCTGGGATTACAGGCGTGAGCCACCGCGCCCGGCCGCTTTTTGTATACTTTTAAGTGTAAGAAAATTCTCTACATAGATTTCGTATCTGATTAGCAAGGCACTAATGACTTTTAAATGAACAAATATGTTTAAGATTGGTTTATCCAAAAAAAGAACTTGGGGTTTTGCTTGTTTGTTTAGGGACAGGGTCTCACTCTGTTGCCCAGACTGGAGCACAGTGGCATGATCATGGCTCACGGCAGCCTCGACCTCCTGGGCTCAAGCAATCCCTCCAACCTCAGCCTCCCGAGTAGCTGGGACTATAGGCAGTGCCACCAGCAGGCTAAGTTTTTGTATTTTTTTATAGAGATGGGGTCTCCCTACATTACCAGACTGGTCTCAAACTCCTGGACTCCAGCAATCTGCAGGCCTCAGCCTCCCAAAGTGCTGGGATTACAGGTGTGAGCCACCACACCTGGCCAAGAACTTTAAGGATAACAATCAGGACAGCAATCATTTCTGAGAATGGAGGAAAATATTGGCATACTTGGGCATTAAAATATAAACAACATGATCAGCAATTACGAGGCCAGACTTACACAAAACCAGACAAATTAACCTCTTTTATATAAAAATAAATAAGTACAAATGGTAGTTCTAATTCCAGCAAACAGAACTCAATTTAGAAAAATGTGATAAGTGTTCCTTATTTTTAATATACAGTAGGTCTTTGAATAATGTTGTTTTGTTCAATGTCATTTTGTTATAACAATGATGAGAAAAAAAAATCCATTCCCAGCCTAAGCCCATCTGTGTGAAGTTGGCATGTTCTCCCCAGGTCTGTTTGGGTTTTCTCTGTGTACTCCTGTTTCCTCCCACGTCCCAATGATAAGTGCACTTTAGGTTCAGTGGTGCATCCACGTGGTCCCAGCCTGAGTGAGCATGAGTGCGACCTGTGATGGGATGGGGTCCTGTCCAGGGTGGGGTCCCGCCTGGCACCCTGAGTTGCTGGGAGAGGCTCTGGCCACCCATGACCCTGAACTGGAATCAGTGGGTGAATAATAATCTTGTTTATATTAATCTTTCTTAAATGTGCGGAGAGCTCACATTAATTTCAATGTTTATCATTAGAAGTGTTTTGGTCTTTATTTAGAAGTTTGGGATGTTTTGTGACCAGAAATATGCCACAGGAACTTAATTTTTGTTTATATCAATTAGCCTAGAGTAAATATGTTTCATTATACATCACATGGCTAAAAGTCAGTTTCCAAGAACCTATCAATCAACAACATTAAGTGAGGACTTACTGAATATTAAATACTTTTAAAGGAGACTTAACACTGAGGCTTCGTAAAGCCACATAACTTATTTACCTAGTTTTAATCAATCAATCAATAAAATCTAAGATGTGTTCCAGTGAGGTCAAAATGTGGCACAGAATTGCTATTAAGTTCATTTGCAATACTCTTAACAAACAAGAAAGAAAAGGGAGAAAACACAATTATTGTGTTTTCTGAGATTCTGGCAAAAAGGATGGTTACATATACCTGAAAACAAAATACGTCTGATATATTTTTGATATTTACAGGATATTTGATGAACTTTTATCTTTACTACTACCCCCACATATAAATTGTAATGTCAACTTACATGCTCCAGAACAGGGTTCTCAAACCTGAGCATGCATCAGAATCACCCAGAGGGCTTGTTAAAACACAGATGACTGAGTCTCACCCCTGGCACTGGGCATTCGGCAGGTCTGAGATAGGGCCTAGGAATTTGCATTTCTATTAAGGTCTCAGGTGATATTGATGCTGCTAATCCTGGGACCACACCTGGAGAAACACAGCTCTAAAACAAAGATTGCAACGTGATGACAGGTGGATCAAGCCTAACCCAAAGATGAGTGTTCATTTTTTAGTGCCTTTAATAAATTAAGTCAGCACCTAAAAATCTAGAGTCTTCATATAAAATCCAGAATTCTAGCTTCTCTTAAAAACTGAAAGATCTAGAAATACTGGACTTGGTTTGGCAACAATAGGCTGTGACTGGTTAGAAATGGCTGTCCAGTAGTGGCCTCAGGGTCTCCTGTTGCAACATTCCTCAACAACTCACATTTGCATTACCTGTCTGGGCCCTGTAGGCACTGAGTTTGTAACCTCTACTTAAAGAACATTAGCATGCCTAGAAATGTAAGCCTCACAATAATCTGACAATTATTACAATTACAGTATTCTTTAGATCCAATATTAAATGTGTCCTCACCTCTACACCTCTCCACACAACACAGCCCTCCTGTTTGTATTGGGCAATCCTGTCATTCCTTTATCTCATTTTTTTCCCCCAATGTCTCTGCTTACCTTTAAAAGATATGCTCATCTCAAATGACTAACAGTATTATTTCTCAGGTATTTAGCTTTATCTTTATGAATTTTCAAAAAATATATAAAATGTGCAAATTCGGCTGACAAGCTGCAAAGTAACCACTTAGGTTGCTAACTCTGCGAAGTGTGAGGCTCAGGAGTACGCATTTTAAATGCTCTCCTGGTCATTCTGTGATGCAAAGAAAGTTTGAACACCTCTGATTTATGACATCTCGACCATTTGGAGGCCCTAAGTGAAGTCACCCAACCTGTTAACAACAGCAGACAACATTCAATCCTTAAGCAGCTTCACACATAAATGCTTATAGGGAACTTCTTGTCACTAATTAGGTATAATCAGTATGTATCACTAAACGATGCCTTGTTTGGCTTTTAATGTTTTTGTTCTTGAGACGGAGTCTTGCTCTGTTGCCAGGCTGGAGTGCAGTGGCCGATCTTGGCTCACTGCAACCTCTGCCTCCTGGGTTCAAGCAATTCTCCTGCCTCAGCCTCCCAAGTAGCTGGGACTACAGGCATGCACCACCACACCCAGCTAATTTTTTTATTTTTAGTAGAGACAGGGTTTCACCATGTTGGCCAGCATGGTCTCGATCTCTTGACCTCGTGATCCGCCTGCCTCGGCCTCCCAAAGTGCTGGGATCACAGACACGAGCCACTGCACCCGGCCTTTGTTCTTAATAAAGAATGATATACTCTGCTGGTATTAGAACAAAGGTGGCATCACGTGTCTACTTCAGTAGACACACAGAAGTATTTGCAACCGTCTGCATGAGTAAACATATTCAAACCTGTGAGATTCTCATTGTTACCAAGGATGACTGGAGGCAACTACTCTAAACTGTTACAAACTATGAATCCTGAATCCATGAAGCGTGGAAGGAAGCATGGAACACGTCAAACTATTGATGCTATTGATGCTACACTGGTAAGATGGATGTTTTTCCATTCACTTATGTTTCTGTGCAATAAAAAAAATTAAAAGAAAAGCCTAGCTAAAATATTTAAGATATACAACTAACTTCCATTGTCTAATGAGACAGTTCATTCCCTACTGGCACAGAATGAGACATTATTCAAAATGTGCTGCATTATTCTTCAATCTTGTTTTGGTTTTCAGTATTTTTTCTCCTTTTAACTGGCCTAGAAGCTCTGACGACAGAACGAATGTCTTTAATTTATTATTCTAAAACAGTATCACATGAAGCTGAGCCATCTGTAAAGCTGGACTAACTAGTTTTCCCAGAAACTGTCACAGAAACAGTCAATTCTATTACCTCTACCCTGAGGACTGCCCTGAGTCACTATTAATTTATGCCCAGTTGTGAGTCTGAGTTTTTCTACAGTTTAATTTAGAATCTAAAGGACCAATCTACCATCACCTTCGGAGTTAAAAGCCAGACACTTTTTTATGGGACAAGATTAAAGCTGTTTATGTATATGCAATGTTCTTATATCTTCAATATAAGAAAAAGTGAAGCAGAAATTCTTTGTTACAAAATTAAACTGGCAAACACATTCTAATATCAGAACTAAGTTTCCAACCTTTGACAAAACTATGTGCAGACTAGCCCTCAAATCAAAATTTAATACATTTTATAATAATGTGTATATTAGGCTGAAAGTATTTTTCTTGAGGATCTATTTTATCCCCTAGTTGCAGGGAGGAACATAAAAATAAATCTTTCTTATTTTTAAAAATTTTACTTCCTCTCTTTCCAATAAGTAGCTGAGCTATATCTTTTGTACACTCCCAAAGGACAAAATACACAAAAATTAATTTTTAAAAACAGAAAATCAAGGACAAGGAAAAAAACAGATATCCTTTGGAAAAGATCAATAGTGATACTAGAGCCAAGCATCAAATGTGGATCTGAATTTTCAAGGGGCCTAGGCAAAGAGAGAAACATTCAATTACACAGATACCATGGTCAGAAAGGAGGATGCATACCAAGTAATGAGGAAAACAAAAAATGTCCAGGTATTAAATCTAGAAGAAAATCGATAAAGACACTAAACTTCACAACAAATATTAAGCAGATTTCAAATGCTCTTTCTTTTTTCAGTGACTTTCCATGAAAACCAAGAACATAAAGACTTAAAGGACAACTCAGTAAAGGTGAGTCTGAAAGGGCCTAATTATTGTGTAACCTTCCAATGATCTCACGTGATTAAGGATACAAGAGAATAACTAAAGAGGCAGATGAAGAACATGTATCATAAGCCAGTGGCTGTCAAATATTTTTGTATTTCTACCCCTTATGAGAAATTTGAAAATATATATACCCCACCTGCATTTTAACGTCAGCAAGAATATTTCATATTTTAATGTAATCAGTTGCAAAGGATTTACTTACTAGAAGTAATTTAAATGCTAATACTTTAATAATAAACTGTTACATCTAACAGAATCTAAATGCACCCACCATTACCTATTTATATACGAACAAACTCTTCAATGGTTATAAATTTTCATTCTCTTTGCTCTTTGAATAATTCCATTTCCAAACTTATTTCCTATTTTAAACTTGATAATCTTTCACTGATCATTTATGTATCATGAAATTATTTCACTTTCTGTGACCATAAAGCTCTTAGTAATAAAACAACAAATTTCTTCTGGTTTATTACAATTATTAGTATATATGTGACCAAAATAAAGTATTACAATTTTTAGTACATAAATTACATATATAGAAATTTATTGTGTGTGTGTATATATACATATATATGTAGCTTAATGAAAAGAATTTTTTAAATAATTTTATATTCTCAAGTGTGTATTACTAATTGCTAGAATGGGACAAGGTATAGCATCAATTCTATTCCTAGTCTTCCCTTTTCATAGATGTAGCACTGAGAAATGTTGTTCACATAAATGAGTAGATAGAATAAATTTTTTCCACGTCATTCAAATTCTCTGAACTCCTTTTGAGTTATACGATAGAATGTAACAGTGAACCATCAAAAAAATTTAAAAATCAGTCAACATCTACATAAAGTCCTCTAAATTTTGTTGAAAGCAAGTAATTGTACTTGTGGAAAGAACTGACTGTTTGAGTCATTCGTGTTCTCAATCCAGTATCTCACAGTGTCCCTTTATGATATCAAACATTTTGTACCATGGTAATATTGCATACAAGTGAGAAGTATGCTGTTCTGTAAAATGGGAGGTTGACTATAAAGGAGAATTACAGAAAAAATAATGTGTACTTCTATCACAGGTTACATTCTCAGATCAATTGAAGGAAAGAGTGTATATGGAATTTAAAGATATCAAAATGGATTCCTTTAAAACCATCCATGTCTATGAACATCATGTAAAGCCTCCACACAGCATAGTTTGAGCACCAGGGACTTACACTATACCATATTGCAAATACCACTTTTTTTCAGTATCGCTTTGAAATAAAGTGGTATGACAGTTCAAATTGTACATATTCTAGGGTCCAAGCCTAGTAGACTCATTTTATCTTTAAAATTCACACAAATTTTGCACTTTACCTTAAACATTAGCCATGTTTAAGGTAAAAATGTTGCTCTACCTACCCAAAATGTTCAAATAAAACTGACACTTCCAAGTATTATTCAAGCGTCATTTTAATTCTGTGGTTTTTGCATACACAACACACTCCCCAAAAGATACTCCAATTTGAGAAGCAGAGACTGTATCTCCAAGGTCGGTTTCCTCATCTGTAAATGAGAATAATAATAGCTACTGGATAAAATTCTTATAAAAATCAAATGAGATAATGCATGTTATGCTGCTGCTGCTACAAATGCAGCTTTCATTCAGTTGATCATTGAACAAATATTGAGTGCCTACTACGTGGCAGGCACTGACTGGACTATCCATATATAGTCATAAAAAAAAAAAAAAAAGATCTGCCCTTAGTAAAACAAGTTTATAGTTTATAGTCATGTTGGTACAAATTCTAAATAAATAGCAGTTATTTCTTTAACCTAAACAGGTTATTGAACATGCTATTAAAATTTAGAAATTTAACCTGTTAAGTTTTCCCAGAAATAAAGCTATCCCCTGGTTCAAACAAAGGTGTGCCTGAGTGATACCTTTAGGTCAAATCAAGGCTATTCTCAAAAAGTAATTGGAGATTTGCTCCAGAATATATATGGTAGTCCATAGTGAATGTCTTTCCACAAAATCAAATGCCAACAATGGAAAGTACCTTACAATTCTCTGTAAGTTTTTAATTAATATAATTCACATACCACAAAACTCATCATTTTAAAATATACAATTCAGTGGTTTCTAGTATATTCACTAATTTGTGCAATTTCACAGGTTTTTACAAAAAGTAAAGAAAAAATTATCTGGTACCCATGATGTATATGCAGAAAATCCACTTAGTCTAATATTCTATGTGGGGAACAAGATTTTTTAAAGGACATTAATGGCATATTAAAATATTAATAGGATGGATGGACTACACTTTGAGCTCATTAAAAAGGACTACACCTGTTCACAGAAGAATGATTACAACTCATCAATGAAAACAAGTTTTGAAGAGTTCTGCTTGAAAAATAACTTACTGGAGCTTTAGTTAATGTAACGGACATCACCAAAGATGCCAGAGTTTCAGCCAGATATCCTAGAACAGTCCTACTCAAACTCAGACAGTTATTATATGGAGTTAATCATCTCCTTTACTTCTCAGTTGGCACCAGCTATGTACACATCCTTGGGAGAACTATGGAAATAGTGACACAAATGGTTTTCTGTAGGACTTAATTCTATTGCTGACCTGGAGTCTACAAGTTAGGTTAACTCTTCAGGACCTATAAAAGTTCTGTTAACACCTGGGCATACCAAACAAATCTTGTTAAAGCCATATCATGGACAACTCTGTATCCAAATCTACCTTCATGATTATCACTATAGCCAAGTCCAGACCCTCTCAGAAAGTTCTATCACACTTAGACACATTTGAAGCACTAGTTTATAATATAATAAAGCTAGTATCATACTGAACAAATCATTCTCATCAGCAAGCCTATTTGCTAACATGGCTAACATTCTTCTGTCACTCTGCTTCCTAGCAATCTCTATCCAATCAATAGCTACATGACTCAAATTAGCCAAAAGGATGGAACAGTACTATTATTAATAGCTAATAACCTGATTATCTTCATTAGCTAAAGAATATCAGCTAAATATCCTTTATGTATTCACTTATTAAAAATATTTCTGTATATGAGAAAATTAGAAGCTCTTTGAACAAGAGAACATGAACTCGTTCTACTGTCTTTTGCTACATCTTTCCCTTTCTTCCTTCATTCATTCATTAAACCAGCACTGTCCATGTCACCATCATCCCCACCTGGACAAATACAACAGCATCCTAACTGGCCTCCGACTTCCACTTCTGTGTCTCTACATTTTCCACACACAGTCAAAGCAGTCATATTTCCCCCTACATAAAACCCTCAGACAGCATTCTATACTATTCCTTATGCTGGCTGGCACAGCCCTATTACCAGGCTTGCCTACTTTAACCTCACCTAGTACTACTCCTCCACTCACTAAGCTCCAGGAACCTGGCCTTTTTGTCTTCACATGATGAGTGCATCCTTCCTTAGGGAATTTACACTGGCTACTCCCTCTACAGGGAAAGCTTCTCCTTCTGGTTTTTGTATAGCACCTCAAATGTTGAATATTTAAAATTGATTTTATTTACTCACATAAATTATTTCCCTCAAGTGACCTCAGTAAATGGCACCTCTATCTACCCACTTAATCTAAAAACCAAGAACTCACCCTTTAATACTCTCTTTCTGTTATGCTCTACACACAACTCATCAGCAAAACCAGTCAATCCTATTTTCAAGAGATTTAGAATCTGTCCACTTCTATCTCCACGGGCACGTGTCTAGATCATCGTCATTATCATCATCAAATTCATCATCATCATCATACTACAACAGCTACTTGCTCCTCACTTCTACTTTTGATTTCAGTATCAAATTAATAGAAACCTGTACTCAACAGTGGCCCATACTTATCCCTTGGAGGGACTTTAGGGCCTAGAAATGCTAGACTTCTCACCTATGTATGACCTATTCGTTCCCCTTCCCTGTCCCCAACTTTATCTACAGAGACCAGACAACACTCAGTTGAGCAAGACTTTAATAACTGACAAAAAGGTTATCAGTATCTTTGGCAACAATTTTACTTTCTCCATAGGTCAGGAATGTTGGTGGAATAAATGAAGTCTTTGTTTTCAGTTTGGATGGAGGAATCCTAGGAAGGTAGAAACCAAGAGGCAGTTCTTACCACACTATGCCCTACCAGGAGCTGGTCATCAGAACGGTCCTACCACAGGGCTCTGATGGTGGTGAACTGACCATGAAGTACCTCAGGCAGAAATAAGTCAGCCCAGTAAGGCATTACTTCATTAACTGAAAAATCCATAGTCAAACAAATGCTTAATCTGAGCTGCAGCAAGTGACCTGGCTCTTCACCTACTCCCTCACATCTTCTGCTAAGCTCCTTCTCCTGCTTTTAAAAAAGTGGTTATTTTTCAGTTATAGATTCCATTGAGAATTTGAGGAAAATAAGCTCTTAGAGAAATGTACACAAGGCTGGATGCTGTGGCTCACGCCTGTAATCCTAGCACTTTGGAAGCCAAGGCAGGTGGATCGCTTGAACCTAGGAGTTTGAGACCAGCCTAGGCAACATGGCAAAACCCTGTCACTACAAAAAATACAAAACGTTAGCCAGGAGTGGTGGCCTGCACCTGTAGTCCCAGCTACTCAGGAGGCTGGGATGGGAGGATCACCTGAGCCCAGGAGGTCAAGGCTGAGTGAGCTGTGATCGCACCACTGCACTTCCCCCTGGGTGAGAAAGTGAGACCCTGTCTCAACAATAAAATGTACACACACAAAAATTGCACACAATTCAAAGGTTCCTGGAGGTCTTTCTGAGGCATGGTCGCCCAGATTAGAAATCTCCCTGCCTACTGGTTCCTTCCAAGCTGACCTCTTTAAATCTTTAAAGGAAAAATAACCATAATGTTCTTTGATCATGCATTCTCTTCTGAATATTGTCTTCTCTCTTCCACTTCTCATTCAAGCTTCTTAAGAGTAGGCCAACCATTTTTGTGGAAAGGGGTAAAAATGCATGTATGTGTACATGTTCGTAAATGCATATAAGCTCTAGACAGACATACAAAAAGCCTCACTAACAAGTTTCCTCTAAAGAAGAGGATTGGGACTGAGAGACAGGAGAGAGGGAGACATTTTTCACCGAATATCCTTTTCACTATGGGCCCAAATTACTTAGCCAAATAATAATAAAATTTTAAAAAATCTGAAAGAACAGGCACATTGTGTTTCTAGTCTCTCATTTCCCAGAAACTTTCTGGAATTCTAAATAGGACTTATCCTTTCTATCCATTGAAACTGGTAATGTAAAGTCACCAGTTGCTTCATAATTTAGAAATCCAATGGCTAGACAAAGTCTTTATCCTCCCTGATCTCTTAACAAAAATCTTGTTTTCCAGGCTGTTGTACCACCACATTCTCTTGATTCTCCTATTTCTTTTCTGGAAGGTCCTCTTACCCTCCACAAGATTCATTTATTCATTTAATTCATGGACCTACACAGTGACAAGATACACTTCATTTGTCCTTATTTTGGGCATTATCAATGACAAAAACACTATGAAAGGAGTTCTCAAAGTGTGACTTGAGAATTCCTGGGGGTCCCCAAGATCATTTTGGAAGTCCAAGAAACAAAACTATTTTAACTCGATCTTCCTCACTCCACCCCCAAAACTTGCCCTTATTCCCCTATTCCCCGACTCCCCTGCCCCAAGGGACCAAAGCCAGGGTTATTGCAGCATCCATTCTCTTTGTGCAACCATCAGGTACTTACATCTAATTTCTTGAGTCTCACCTTTCCATACTTCCTGCACAGGATTCATTCAGGCCATCTTTATTTTTCTAGACTACAAGAGCCCAACTATTCTCCCTCTTCTAGTTTCATCCCTTCCCAAATCCAGTCTCCATACTGTGCCCCACTCTATATACCCAAATCTGATTATCATCACCACTAAGTTTCTCAAACTACACAGAAATTGCCACCAAGATAGATAAGCTCTCCACAAAATTTATTATTATTGTTGAGGATAATTAAAACAAGTACTTT
The DNA here is from genome assembly GCF_028885625.2 of Pongo pygmaeus. Lineage (NCBI taxonomy): Eukaryota > Metazoa > Chordata > Mammalia > Primates > Hominidae > Pongo > Pongo pygmaeus. The sequence continues at coordinate 69,116,915 of NC_072390.2, forward strand.
CTAGATCATGTGACTGAGAACCTAGCATACAGCCATATACCAATCCAAGTGTGTATTTATACTTACAAAAACACACTACCACCTTAAACCAAGATCATTCATGATAAATAAATAATGGGAGACTTAACACACAACTGATTGCATTCAAGAGAATATGATGTTCTTTATTTTCAAATGTATCCAATTTGGGTGAATAGAGAAATGTGACGAAAGAACTGACCTTTTCCAAGATACCAGTAGTATTGTCAAGCAAAACTAAAAAATAATTTGTTCCATACCATATTCATATTGTAAGCAATTTGTAGAATATGTCATATGTCACATTAAATTAATGTTAGGGAACTTGAATTTTATTAGTTTTGTAGATTTAATTTATAAAACATTTGATGTTAAGACCTAGAAACACAAATTCGGTATGTTTATACATCTAAAACACTAAAATAAACTTCTAGTGACAAACCAAGCTACTTGAAGTCCCCTAAACATATCTTGCACTTAAAATCACTGTACTCTTCTTCATCCAATCCTAGAGTGTCTCCAATTAAATTTTAGTATCATCTTGCCTCTCCTCCCAGTTCCCTGCTAAAAATGTTGACAGTCACATCTGTGAAACCCTGCAACATCTCCTCTTTGAAAAATCAAACACAAATCCCTAAACAATATTTAGCTTTTGAAGCAAAGGTTTGGTTTTTATTTGCATATTGAGAGGCAAAGCTTATTTGCATATTAAGAGGCAAAGCTCCGTGCTGTTCAATAGGATAGTGACTAGGTACATCTGGCTATTTCATTTTAAAGTAAAACTAAAAATTGAGGCCGGGCTCACGCCTGTAATCCCAGCACTTTGGGAGGCCGAGGCGGGCGGATCACAAGGTCAGGAGATCGAGACCATCCTGGCTAACATGGTGAAACCCGTCTCTACTAAAAATACAAAAAATTAGCTGGGCGTGGTGGCGGGCGCCTGTAGTCCCAGCTACTTGGGAGGCTGAGGCAGAAGAATGGCGTAAACTCGGGAGGCAGAGCTTGCAGTGAGCCGAGATCACGCTACTGCACTCCAGCCTGGGTGACAGAGCGAGACTCTGTCTCAAAAAAAAAAAAAAAAAAACTGAGTTATTCAGTCAGACTAGCCACATGTCAAGCACTCAACAGCCACCTGTGGCTGAAAAGAGTCCCATCATCACAGAATGTTCCCCTGGATATGCTGCTCTGTAACTTTTTCCCTTTAAGGTCTGAGAAACCTGCTCATGACTTCAAATATAAACCGTGCTGATGACTTCCAAATCTTTCTCTAGTCTTTTTCCATTAACCTAATGGAATATCTTCAGTAACCTTCTTAATATTTCAATGTCAGTTGAAGAGATGGAGGTGGTGGTTGGAAATAATTATAGCAGTCAAGAAAATCAATAAGGTATAATGTAATCAAGAATGGAATCGATTTTCAGGGTAAGGTTAAGATTGAGTTTGAGATATCTGAAACAGGTACTGCAAAAATAGTAGTAGAAATTAAAAACAATGCCCACTTCACCCTACCCACCCATCCTAAAAGAATTAAAAACCACTCTGCAGAGTTCTTAAAAAGATATCTTTCTGGTCTGGCGCGGTGGCTCACGCCTGTAATGCCAGCACTTTGGGAGGCCGAGGAGGGCAGATCACGAGGTCAGGAGATCGAGACCATCCTGGCTAACACGGTGAAACCCCGTCTCTACTAAAAATACAAAAAAATTAGCCGGGCGTGGTGGCAGGTGCCTGTAGTCCCAGCTACTCGGGAGGCTGAGGCAGGAGAATGGCGTGAACCTGGGAGGCGAAGCTTGCAGTGAGCTGAGATGGCGCCACTGCACTCCAGCCTGGGCGACAGAGAGAGACTCCATCTCAAAAAAAAAAAAAGACATCTTTCCAATCACATCTAAAGATATTATTCATCACCAGTAATTCACCTCTGATATGGAAAACATGTTAAAATCATAGCTTATAATTACTTAATGTAAATTATAATGTAGCCTGTTTCAAAGTTTATTTTGTCAATTAAAGCTCTAATTCTTTGAAGATAAGAGTTTAAAAACAAAACATGTTGGGCGTGGTGTCTCACGCCTGTAATCCCAGCACTTTGGGAGGCCGAGGTAGGAGGATCACCTGAGGTCAGGAGTTCGAGACCAGCCTGGCCAACGTGACGAAACCCCATCTCTACTAAAAATACAAAAATTAGCTAGGCGTGGTGGTGGGTGCCTGTAATCCCAGCTACTTGGGAGGCTGAGGAAGAGACAATCGCTTGAACTTGGGAGGCGGAGGTTGCAGTGAGCCAAAATCATCCCATTGCACTCCAGCCTGGGCGACAAAGCAAGACTCTGTCTCAAAACAAAACAAACACAATAATGTACTGAAGCCAGATTCACAACCACAAAGCAAAACATTACCTCAGATTTCTATTAATTACTTTTAAAGCTCTTAGCTTTCTTTACACTATACTATCATAAAAAAGACATAATATAGTTATTACTTAACTAGCCACAAATACATTTTCTGCTTTATAGAACTACCTAATATGTTGTTGGTGTTACTTTCCAAGAGAATTTATTTTTTAAAATGCAAAACTCCACTTTCTGACCATTTAAATAAAATCAGATGCAAAAAAAAAGACCATGCCTCCAAATATTCAGGCAGAAAGCTTCAGAAAACAATGAAAATGAAAGGTATTTCCAAAATAATGTATGGTATATTAATTTATTTATTTAATAAACATTTATTAGCACTATACACTTCTAGAATGAGGTGGATGGTAAATCAAATAAACATAGAGCAATATTAAGTACCTACCGTGTGCAAAAGCAAAAAAATACATGGTCCCTGCCCTCATGGAGCTCACAGTCTAGCTGAAGCAGACAAACAAGTCACAAATACAATGGCAAAGCACCAGGGAAGCATTATGGAGGAAAGGATTGGTTCTGCCTGGAGTATGCAGGGCAGGCTTCCCAGAGATGGAGACAATGGAGCTGGGTCTTGGATGAGTAGGAGTTCGCCAGATGAAGGGGAAGGGGGTAAGCACATTCCAAGCAGAGCAAACAGCGTATGAGCAAGCAGAGTCTTGAAAGCGCATGCCATGGTGCAGGACGATGAGAGTTCCAGCGCAGCTAGAGCAGAAAGGTGCACACAAACTGAAGAGATGAATTAGTGTTTGGTTTTTGATGAAACATAAGTGTCAGAAAATAAATCTGCACATTACACTTAACGTAACTAAACTGTGGTTCTGGTAACAGTACAGTCATCTAAAAGTACTCTTCATTTCATAAATACTGAAGCCCCTTTTATAGGTACCCAGCACTGTGTTTTAAGATGGCAATTTTAGAAAAATAAACCTGAATTTTCCCTGTGCATTTAAGAAGCAAAGTAACCCCAGAATAAAGGTTTCCTGAAGCTGAAATCACAGTGATTTACACACACACAAGGTCCTAACTTTTGCTAACTTTGGCTCCCTCTACTGCTATTTTTACCTTTCTTAACATCTTCATAATGACCAACTGAAATCCACCCATAGTTAAGTAATACAGAGACAATTTAGCCTTCTCTTCCCATTCTGCCTCTCTAAACAAAGGACCTGCCAATGTCCCTATGAAAACCAATGTGAGGTATGATATGAAGAAACAATGCATTTTGACCTCTGTATCAATTATCAGGAATTATATTACTGTAAACTGCACAAATTGAGTGAAGCCAGGTATGAAGCAGAGACCCCATGCCCCTCAGAAAATGTAAAATGACAAGAGGGAAGAGAGCTCGGGTCAGAAAGTTTCCAACGCAGGCCACCAGGCAACACTGTTCACCAAGGTGGCTTGGTGCTCAGGAAGGGGGTGGCTTAGGGAAAGAGCAGTGTGGAAAGCAAAGGAATTAACACGGGTCAAATTTACTTTGCTAGATGTTCTATATAAATTCCCATTTACTCCTCACAACAATGCTAAGGGAAAATTTTCTTACTTTAATTTTACCAATGAGAAACCGAAGGCCCTTGGAGCCTAAGAAAGTTTCTCATGACTGCATCAGCTAATAAGTAGCAGAGCCAGTTCACCAAGCCATGCCTTCCTGGGTCCAAAGCCCTTCTTACTCCACTACACTGCCAATGGGTTCCTAAAATGAACACACACTCCCAAGGGACTTATGGGGTTACATCAGTCACATCTTAAGAAAGAGAGCCCCTACTTCTCCCTCCACTATTTTCACTGTCAGTGTGAAGACAATGGTGGTGGCAATACCCATACACACAGATCCTTAAAGTTTAGAGGAAGAAAAACTAAGAAAAAATAGTCACATATGTTTAATTGTCCCCAGGGAAAAAGCAGCTTTCTTTGTAAAGATATTGGGTCCTTTAACACAATTAAATTAGGACAGGCTTAAGTATCTCTTATCTGAAATGCCTGGGACCAGAAGAGTTTCAGATTTCAGATATTTTTCAGATTTGGAATGTTCAAACTGTATCATAATTCAAATGAGATTTGCTTAAATTGCTATACAATAAACTATCAACCAAACAGCTCGATAAAACTAAGCGCTAACGGAAAAATACCCAAACATAGAATTAGGATATTATTCCAAAAAGTCATTATCCTCAACATCATCAAAGGTCAAAAAAACACTGCCCTTTCTCAAAACCTGAACCTGAAAATCAATACGTAATTATAAACTATGGGGTGAAGATACCTGACACATTAAACTTTTGCCACTTTTTGGACAACAGGAACTATTTTGAGGGAAAAAGAAAAAAGCGGACAATTAACACCAAAGAAACCTTTTGTAAACAGCCCCAGTGGGTCAGAAAGTATGGTGTTCACTGACCTAGAGAGATACTGAAATGCTGTTTTCTACTGTGCATAATTTACTTATGCTCTCTCTTGCTGGGACAGGGTGGGCAGGGTACGGGGACATGCATGGGACATTTGGACAACCAAAATTCCAGTGACTTAATTATGATGTGAGATACTTTTTGGAGAGCTTTCAAAGTAGCATATACATGCGATAAGTAAATTAACCAACCTTATTTTGATTGAGAGGATCATTTCGCAGTCTCTGTTTGTTCTTCTGTAATTTACTAGGCATCATCTTTCCAGTTCTGAAGTCAAAACTGCTGAGATCAACAGTATTTCCCAGGTACCTTGCCAACTGAGGCTTGCTTCTGAACTTCTTACCACTTGGACTAAAAGAAAGGTAAGGTTAATTGAACAAAAGGCAACAACATTTACTCTAGGTCTCTACATAAGCCTTTTCTTCATGTCTTCCCCTACCCTCAGTTGATACCCCATTCTAATTTTACATATTTTTAAAGAAATGTTAAAGTTTTGCTAGGCGCGGTGGCTCACGCCTGTAATCCCAGCACTTTGGGAGGCAGAGGCGGGTGGATCACCTGAGATCAGGAGTTCAAGGCCAGTCTGGCCAACATGGTGGAACCCCGTCTCTGCTTAAAAAAAAAAAAAAAAAAAAAAAAAAAAAAAAAATTAGCCGGGTGTAGTGGTGGGTGCCTGTAATCCCAGCTATTTGGAAAGCTGAGGCAGGAGAATCGCTTGAACCCAGGAGGCAGAGGTTGCAGTGAGCCGAGATCATGCCACTGTACTCCAGCCTGGGCAACAAGAGCAAAACTCTATCTCAAAAAAAAAAAAGTTAAAGTTTTACAGGGAACTCCATAACTTCCCTTTAAGAAAAAAATCACAGGTCACCTAATATAACACTCCCCTAGGTAGTCCACTGGAATACATAACATGTTGCCACAGCCTATCCCACTGGTCACTCAGCAACTACTGCGAGAACCTAAATCCAAACTTCATGCACAGTGTAACAGGCATACTAAAAATGTCTTCAATCTCACAAATTTCCTTTCCAAATTGATTTTGAAATGCTTTTTCTTCCCTGCAAGTATTATATATACAACTATGCCAGCAATAATCAGAAAAAACTTGAGAACAAATTCTTCTGAAGTCAGCAACCCTTGTTTAAAACACACACATACACACACACACACACACACAAATATGTGGAATCTATGTGATATCTGAGCTACCAATTTGGGCTCATAACACTCACAATAAAAAAATTCTTAAATCTTGACAATATTTAAATGCTCTCCAATACTACTGAAATGAGAAAACTAGAGCAAATATTTGTGAACGTGCTTGTACAATGCTGACATCAGTTTGGTTAGCCAAACTCCTCCCTTAGGGAAGCATATGAAGAATAATTTACTTCTTGTAAGTAATACTGCCAAAGCTGGAAAGTGCCAGAATTATACGGAGGACTAGTCTTTCCTAAAAAATTTTTTTCCTGTGTGGCATTAATCTGTAAGAAATTTTTTATAGGAATAATGCCCCAAAGTGTTACCTAATAAATTTTCTGAGACAAATAAATGTGCTAGAACAAAGTCAGTGTGATATCTCACAAGAAAATTGTGAGAATTCTAGAATACTTCTCAAAGAAGCCAATGTGTCACATTTAGAACTTAGCCTTGCACCAAGTGACCACAATAAAAGAAAAATAACTCATAAGAAGATAAAAGGAAAAAGGCTGAAAAACCAAGCAATAAATATTCTCTTATTCTCTTGGAACAAGAAAACTTCTACCTGGGTCAAATCCACAGCAATACACCCTGACTTGTCACAAACTCTTTGGTATTCTGTCCCAACACACTTCAAGACAACTGAAGATCCTATCAACATTCTTTTTCCACAATCACATGACTTAAGTATTCGTGAAACACAATTCAAGGTATAGAGTTCAGCAGGCAGATGAAAATAACAACCAGTAACAACAAGAACAACACAAGAAAGCACCAGAGGAGAGTACAGGATTCTACACAAGCAAAGCTCAACTCCAACTCTAACCTAGACTTCCAGAATACTCAGTATCACAAAATAAAATAGCAAGTCACTCACAATATTGTCCGAAACTTGAATCATCTCTGCCCACCACACAGTTCCACCCCAAAACCTGATCTTCTATATTCCGCACCTGTGTCAGCGGCACTGCTGTCCACTTAGTACTTCATTCTCCAAGCTAGAAGGCCACATCACGATCCTTCAGCGCCCCCATGTCTCAGCCACACATCCAGTACCAAGTTCTAAATGTTCAAGCTCCTCAATGTTGACAAAAAAGCTTCACCTCCTTAATAAGCCATCGAAAGCTTTACATCTGTTATATATTTTTTCCCAGACTCTTTTCCCACCAGTCTTGGTAGCCTACATTCCAAACTCTAAATCACCAAAATATGCCATATACCTTTGAATCTTCCAGTCATGTCTTTCCAGATGTAAGGATGAGCACAGCAATATCCTGCCTATCAAAAAGCTATTAAATCCTCCAAGCCCAGCTAAAATATCCTCCACCTCAACTAGGAAGTCTTCTGGGATTCTTCAATTCAAGTTAGAAATAATCTGCTACCACTCGAAATTCTATTTTCATTACAATAATTCCTATATATTTCCTTGCTGAGTCAAACAACAATGCCACTCTTAAACTTCAAACACCATTATAGACTAGCACTGAACAAGGTAACTTTCTGAGCGCAAAAAACCTTATCAGGTCAATACTAAAGGATGTAGTTTTCATTTGCAGACACAATGGGATAAATATTGTTGTTTATTTAAAAGTTACATGGCAAAGAATTTTTAAAACTAAGCTAGAAAACATTTTCATGATTAATGTGTTTTACCACATAAGAAATAAAGTATTACTAATGACCTAAATTAATATGAAAAATTAACATTACCCTGCTATTATGTCACTTATAAAATGCTGCAACAGCCAGGGGGGGTGGCTCACGCCTGTAATCCCAGCACTTTGGGAGGCCGAGGCGGGCAGATCACGAGGTCAGGAGATCGAGACCAACCTGGCTAACACGGTGAAACCCTGTCTCTACTAAAAATACAAAAAAATTAGCCAGGCGTAGTGGCGGGTGCCTGCAGTCCCAGCTACTCAGGAGGCTGAGGCAGGAGAATAGCGTGAACCCGGGAGGCAGAGCTTGCAGTGAGCTGAGATCGCGCCACTGCACTCCAGCCTGGGCGACAGATCAAGACTCTGTCTCAAAAAAAAAAAAAAAAACACTGCAATAGCCATATGGTCCTTATTATCAGATACTCAAGTTACTGGTAAACAAGATTCTGATAAACTAGTTAACATACCACAGAAAAATGAAAACATAAAATCCACAAAATAAAATGACAATTCTGTGGCCAGGCAAGGTGGCTCATGCCTATAATCCCAGCATTTTGGGAGGCCAAGGCAGGCAGATCACCTGAGTTCAGGAGTTTGCCACCAGCCTGACCAACATGGAGAAAACCCATCTCTACTAAAAATACAAAATTAGCCAGGTGTTGTGGTGTATGCCTCTAACCCCAGCTACTCGGGAGGCTGAGGCAGGAGAATCGCTTGAACCTAGGAGACAGAGGTTGCGGTGAGCCGAGATGGCGCCTCTACACTCCAGCCTGGGCAACGAGCAAAACTCTGTCTCAATAAAATAAAATAAAATAAAATGACAATTCTCAATCAGCTATCCCTCAAATACATCTCTTTAGTGCAATAAAAAGCAGCTCAAGAGTAGACACCTTATTTCAACAGATTCATTTTCCAGAAGATGAAATATTCAGGCAGTAACTCTTAACAAAAAGATAAGCACACTGTTCTTAGCTTATGGCTTAGAGACAAATAGGAAGCTATTTATGAGAGAATCAATTGACAAACTTCACAAATTAAACCTGCAATAAGTAGTTCCTTATCTTAAAGCTGAAATGTCGGTTATCCACTGCAGCTGAAAACATAATAAAGCCTCACTACAATGTTCCTCTACAGAACAAAACTCATTAGAGATCAGTTCATTTTAGATCTCTCCCCCAAATCAAGATAATTTGAACTCAATTAAAAGGCTATATTCACGAAATGTGATCACTTACGTTTATCATCTAGATTAGCAGTTTATCAGCAGTTTAAAACGGCTTCATATTATTTCTATTGTTTATTGATTTTAAAAATGAAATGGGGGGCCAGGCACGGTGGCTCACACCTGTAATCCCAGCACTTTGGGAAGCCAAGGAGGGCGGATTGCCTGAGCTCAGGAGTTTGAGACCAGCCTAGACAATACGGTGAAACCCCGTCTCTAATAAAATACAAAAACTTAGCCCAGCGTGGTGGCATGCGCCCGTAATCCTAGCTACTTGGGGAGGCTGAGGCAGTAGAATTGCTTGAACCTGGGAGGCGGAGGTTGCAGTGAGCTGAGATTGTGCCACTGCACTCCAGCCTGGGCAACAGAGTGAGACTGAATCTCCAAAAAAAAAAAAAAAAAAAAAAGGAAGGTATTTATTACAAACAAAAAGGCTAGACACCCTCTACTAATAAACTAAGTTAGAAATGAAGGAAAAAAGGTAGAAGTTTTAACTATTAGCATATCCAAAAGAAAGCTGGAATATTCACTAGTAACCAGTAAACTCTTATTCATAATGAATAACCATTTCCTGTTTTACAGATGGAATTCTATGAAACATCTGTATTGGATAGCTACAAGTACCTATCATACATACTGCTGCCTTCAGAAAACAGTAGTACAAGCCATTTTCTTCTCTGTAACTGCTACAGTCTGTGTGTGGTGCTTTAAGGAAAGTCAACCTGTCTGCCCCAGGGGATTTTAGGCCAGAGACCTTACTCTTCAGGAAGTGAAAGCAAACATGGAGGAGGGCAAGGCCCAAGGGAATGGTTAAGTAGGAATTCTGCCCATGAGATGAGATACAGACCATCTGTACAGGAGCAAACTGACCCTGGCAGAGGCAAACTGAGGAAATAAATGCTAGATGAACAAAAAGACTGTCACCTAAGTTCTAGTCTTACCCAAAGTGATTAAGTTTAATCACCTGTCTACCCTTGATAATGGCTGCTGTAGGTCCTGGTCTCAGAAACACCAAGACTTAAAGTGACTAAGCTTTTATTTTAAAAGCATCAATTCGTAACTTAGGGAAGTTCAAAACCTGTTTAACTCTAGAAGACTGAGTGAAGGATATTAGTCATTTTCAGTTTTCTCTGCCCATTATGATTACTTCTAATCCCAGTAATGAAATACTATTTCACTTTCAACCACAAAAAAAAATTCCCTATCAACTGCCCCCTAGATATGCCATTCCTGAACCAACTGTGATCACACCTTTAACTTCTTCTACCCACTATTTCAATAAACTCTGAAAAAAGCCCTGAAGAAACATACTAATTAAATGAAAATCAAAACATGAATTGTATTTTTCCAGTTCACATAGGAACATTTCATCACTTAAAAATAAAAATAAAATAACAAAAAAAAGTAATTGAAACCAGAAATACTCAGATTATGCTCACTTTAATTTAGTGGTACTCACATTCTGTCGCACTGTGAACTCACTTGTAATTACCATTACCTGAGCTAGACAGCTATAATATGCCCTGCCAGTCTATGACATAAAATTACATCTCCAGAAGACCTGCTGCCTGCATATGAAACTGTACTCCGGAACCACTGCTCTAATATAGCAGAAGATACCTTTTCTTGTTTCTTTGATAACATGGATAATCATAATGTTCAGTCAAACCATTATGAGACCAGGGCTCTAAATAAACACAAGTGTATTTTCAAATCAATTTCTAACATGATGGGGGTAGCAAGTCACCAGAGTGGAGTAAGACGATATGGCCTGTGAGTGCCAAGGAGTGTCACAGACGGCAGATGGCTAGCTAGATAGCTAAACAGCATGTTCAGAGGCACATCACTTCCCATCAGTATCAGGAAATACTTTATGGGGAATAATAAAAATCTCCACATTAAAAATTCTGTAAGCTACAGCACTGGAAATGTTGAGACTAAAAGAAACATCAACTTTCTATTTTTTTAAGTCTGTTTAAATGTTAACACTTACTTCTCACAACAGTAAGTATTCAACGAAACATTTCCCTAACTTTAAATAACAATTTTCTTCAGAAATCAAACTTCATCTGAGACTAAAAACATGAAATTAGAATTATTGTTTTGTACTTAGATGCAAAACAATCTGCCAAATTAAAAGAATGTATATCATTGCTATACACACACACAGACACACACACACACGAAAAAAATCTACCTAAGTTAGCTCCCCACACCTCCTTAACTCCTTTCCCCTTAATCTTTAAATGTAGGCCTTTTCTACAATGCACCATCCTCAGCACTCCTCTACAGCTTGTCCCTGATAGATTTTATCTGCTCTTATTTTATTCATATCTCCCATGTCTGATCACTTTCTAAGTGATCACCTTTAAACACAGCCTTCCTTTCCATTGCCACTGCCCAAATCAAGTCTGCATCACCTCAGGTCTAAATCACCATGATAAGCTAACTTTGCTCATCTCTTTGCATTCTACACTATCCACATAGCCCTTCCTAAAACACCACTTTGACAACAGCTCTGGCTTAACAGCCTTCAGTGGACTTTTACCCCATAAGCAAAAAAGCCAAACATCTTAGGCTTGCATTTTAGATCCTTTTTCCTACGGCCTCCTTTTTTGTTTTTCTTTTTTTTTTTTTTTTTTTTTTTTTTTGAGACAGAGTCTCGCACTGTAGCCTGGGCTGGAGTGCAGTGGCACGATCTCAGCTCACTGCAACCTCCGCCTCCTGGCTTCAAGCAATTCTCCTGCCTCAGCCTCCCAAGTAGCTGGGATTACAGGCGCCCGCCACCAAACCCAGCTAATTTTTTGTATTTTTAGTAGAGACAGGGTTTCACTATGTTGGTCCTATGGCCTCCTCTTAACCTTTCAACCCTACTTTCCACTCTTACCTAGTGACCTTTGCTCCAGCCATATTGGTTTAATCACTCTATTCTGAATAGTCTAAATGGCTTCTACAGTTCTTTGCAAGCACCATGTCTCTTACTTGGTCCATAATGCATGGTGCTACCCCTAGTCTCCAAGAGCCCAGAAATACCAATCCACCTTACATACTACCTCTTCCACAAAGCCTTCACAGAACCCAGTAATAGGAATTTTCTTTCCTCTGAACTCATATAGTAATTATTGCCTATGTTAGGCAAATAATCATGAACTGCCTGTTGGCCTCATTCTAGCTTTGAAACACTGAGTTCTACACTGGTAGAAATTTTCACAAGTTAAATCTTCTCAAATAGCATATTGAATATTTATTTATGAATGAACTTATTTGACATCGGATTTGCTTCAAATAATGAAGGTTGGGTCAGAAGTAGTAAATTGGGATAGGGATGAAATAAGATTGACTATGTGTTGACAAATTGTTTAAGCTGGGTAGTTCCCACTACTTTTGTATGTATGTATGAAAATTTCTCTATTTTGTTTAAACATTAAGTATGCTAGCTGAAGATTTCCCCCCAAAATAGGAAAGCTTTTAAAAAAAAATATCAAGACTCTGGGCAAGTCAATTTGAGCATTAAAGAATTTGCTGGTCGGGCAAAGTGGCTCACACCTGTAATTCCAGTACTTGGGAAGCCGAGGCGGACAGATCACTTAAGCCAGGAGTTCAAGACAAGCCTGGGCAAAAAAGGCGAAACTCAGTCTCTACAAAAAAACACAAAAATTAGCCGAGCATGGTGGCACGTGCCTGTAGTCCCAGCTACTCAGGAGGCTGAGGTGAGAGGATTGCTTGAGCCTGGGAGGTCGAAGCTGCAGTGAGCCATGACCACATCACTGCACTCCAGCCTGGGCAACAGAGCAAGACCCTGTCTCAAAAAAAAAAAAAATTCCTAGGCAGTGGGGATGGGTGGGGAAGGATTATAGGGGTTGGGGGGATTATTTTTAAAGTATAAGGAAAAAATTTATTAGAGTAAATTACTATAGCTAATAGTATTATCTCTATTTCACGGATCCCTAAGCCCTAGCCCTGGCCACTGACCGTGGCCCGTTAAGAACCGAGAGGTACAGCAGGAGACGAGCATTATGGCCTGAGCTCTGCCTCGTGTCAGATCAGTGGCAGCTTTAGATTCTCATAGGAGCATGAACCCTACTGTGAACTGTACGTGCGAGGGATCTAGGTTGCGTGCTCCTTATGAGAATCTAACTAATGCCTGATGATCAGAGGTGGCATCAGTTTCATCTCAAAACCATTCGGGATCCATGGAAAAACCGTCTTCCATGAAAACGGTCCCTGGTGCTGAAAAAGTTGGGGACCACTGCTCTGTATCATTTGTTTAAAAAATTAAAAACCAGGGTGTGCCACTAAAATGTGAAAAATGAATATATGTAGAATTCTACCTAGTCTCATCCTTAAGGCATTTGCTTTCTGAGAAAGGAAAAAAGAAAAATACTCGTTATTTTGGTTGAATTGGGGACTAGACACTGCTACAACACTGTCAGAAATTAAGTATGTTTGGGAATTATTTCAAAATATAACTAGGGGGAACGGGGTGAATACAGATAAAACAAGACTGGCCAGGAGCTGGTAACCGTTGAAACTGGAGACTATATAGGGATTCATTATACTTTTCCATCTATTTTTGCCTATGTCTGAACTTTTCCATAATTAAAAGCGCGTGTATGTAGGTATATGTGTGTGTGTATACACATATATATCCTTACACGTACATCTTACATATATACATGCACACACATATTAATATTTACTTAGACAAATATGCCCAAAAACCAGACTGGAAGCTACTATGTCAAAATTAACAGTGGTTCTCTTTTCTTTCTTTCTTTTCTTTTTTTTTTAAACAACAAACATTGCCTGATAAAACAGTTCTCTTTGGGACTATAATAATGACTGTCACTAATTCACCATACTCTTCTATATTTTCCCAACTTTCCCACTGAGCAGGGGTTACTTTTATAACCCATACATATTATATATATAGATACACACACACACATAAGTGTATATGTATATGTACACATATAAGTGTGTATATATATACACACATATAAGTGTATATATATATACACACATATAAGTGTGTATATATATATACACATAAGTGTGTGTGTGTGTGTGTGTGTGTGTGTATATATATATATATATATATATATATATTTTTTTTTTTTTTAGAGACAGGGTCTCACTCTGTTGCCCAGGCTGGAGTGGTGTGGAGCAACTGTGGCTCACTACAGCCTTGAACTCCTCGACTGAAGGAATCCTCCCACCTCAGCCTCCAGAGTAGCTGGGAGTACAGGCTCAGGCCAACATGCCCAGCTAATTTTTAAAAATTTTTTGTAGGGACAAGAGTCTCACTATGTTAGCCAGGCTAGTCTCAAACTCCTGACTTGAAGTGATCCTCCTGCTTCAGCCTCCCAAAGTGCTGGGATTACAGGTATGTGCCAGCATACCTGACCTATGCATAATATTTTTTTAAAACTCTGAGGAACCTTTATAACCTAATGTCTGCCCTAATCACATTTCAGAATACAACAAAATACAGTAAACCTTCACATAATTACCAAGCATGCGCTTCTATTTCTGTTGGCTAATTAAACGAAGAGAAAGGAGCTAACATTGTACTGATGCACTAACCACCTACACATGGCAAGCACATTTAATCTCAAAAAATTTCCACGAGGTAGAATTCTTTTTTTTTTGACAGAGTCTTGCTCTGTCACCCAGGCTGGAGTGCAGTGGTGCGATCTCGGCTCACTGCAAGCTCCACCTCCTGGGTTCACACCATTCTCCTGCCTCAGCCTCCCTAGTAGCTGGGACGACAGGCACCCGCCAACACGCCCAGCTAATTTTTTGTATTTCTTAGTAGAGATGGGGTTTCACGGTATTAGCCAGGATGGTCTCAATCTCCTGACCTTGTGATCCACCCGGCTCAGCCTACCAAAGTGCTGGGATTACAGGGGTGAGCCACTGCACCCGGCCTCCACGGGCAGAATTCTTACACTAGATTTATAGTTGAGGAAACAAAAGCTTACAAAAATTTATCCGTCCAAGATTAACACAGTAAAGCAAGATACAAGCCCCGATCTTCTGACTCAAAAGTCTCCATTGTTTATTCTAAACCAGGACAACCAAAGTGTGGTCTGTGTGCAAACTTACTGGTCCTCAAATAAGTCCGCAAGTGTAGAGAAAGCATTTGGAAACTGTCATGGTAACTTGACAGGGTAAGTTTATGTGACTCAGGAATCTGGTACTAAGAAGTTGCAACATGTTTTTTGTATGTCCACTTTTACTTCATTTTTCTCTTCTTTTTTAATACAGACCACTCTAACAAATGCTTCACATTTACAGCAAAACAAAAAATAAATTAGTTAAAACTAGATAGAAACATAGCCTCCCAAGATGATACAAAAGCAATTTCTGAAGATAGATTTTTTTTTTTTTTTTTTTGAGATGGATCTCCCTCCGCTGCCAGGCTGGAGTGCAGTGGCGCAATCTCAGCTAGCTGCAATCTGCAATCTCCAACTCCCTGGTTCAAGCGATTCTCCTGCCTCAGCCTCCCGAGTAGCTGGGATTACAGACAAACATCACCACGCCCAGCTAATTTTTGTATTTTTAGTAGAGAAGGGGTTTCACCATGTTGGTCAGGCTGGTCTTGATCTCCTGACCTCGTGATCCACCTGCCTCGGCCTCCCAAAGTGCTGGGATTAAAGGCGTGAGCCACCAAGCCGCGTTTTTTTGTTGTTGTTTTTGAGACGGAGTTTCGCTCTTGTTGCCCAGGATGGCGTGCAATGGTGCAATCTCGGCTCACTGCAACCTCCACCTCCCAGGTTCAAGCGATTCTCCTGCCTCAGCCTCCTGAATAGCTAGGATTACAGGCACCTGCCACCATGCCCGGCTAATTTTTTCTTGTATTTCTTAGTAGAGATGGAGTTTCACCATGATGGTCAGGCTGGTCTTGAACTCCTGACCTCAGGTGATCCACCCACCTCGGCCTCCCAAAGTGCTGGGATTACAGGCGTGAGCCACCGCACCCAGCCCTTGAAGATAGATTTTTTTCAAGCAAAACGTAAAATAATTTTAATATTAAAAATGAAACCAAAAGTCCTATAAATCATTTTAGACCTAAAAGCCTAGGTAATATATATACATCAACACTACACACACACAAGTTTGAGAAAAAAATTACATTTACTTCAGCTATTCAATATTTGTATACCTGATTTAGTGCAAGGCAGGATGCCAGTAACTGCAGGGGACACAAAACAGCCCCTATAAGGGCAGTCAGACCTATGTATACAGCCAGATTAACCATAAGTTTTTGGATTAATAGAGAAATGTTATTTACTGTTTGCTTCACTTAGCAAAGATTTATCAAAAACGTTCCATATTATACCAGGGACTATGCTGGATACTGAAGATTCAAAAATGAATCAGACGCAGCTCCTGACACTGAGGAGGTTCACAATCTCATGGGCAACAAAGACTTGCCAACTATTTCTTAAAGCAAATGTGGTAAGAGTTAACAGAATTATACTCAAATGCCATAGGAGTTTCCCATTTCTGCTAGGGGACTCTAGGAAAGGTTTTTTAAAAGAGATGGATGCCTGTTAAAAAGAATTTTAAGGACATGCATCCTTGCTTATCTATGCATTCTTCCAGTGTAAAAATATCAAAGAAAAGAATACCAAGACACAGCATTCAAAAAAAAAAAAAAATCTTCAAAAGGGGATGATGGGCCAGGCGTGGTGGCTCATGCCTGTAATCTCAGCATTCACACGCCTGTAATCTTAGCATTATGGGAGGCCAAAGCAGGTGGATCACCTGAGTTCAGGAGTTCGAGACCAGCCTGGCCAACATGGTGAAATCCCGTCTACTAAAAATACAAAATTAGATGGGCATGGTTGGCACGTGCCTGTAATCCCGGCTACTTGGGAAGCTGAGGCAGTATAATCACTTGAATCCAGGAGGCAGAGGGTGCAGTGAGTGGAGATCATGCCACTGCACTCCAGCCTGGGCAACAAGAGCGAAATTCCGTCTCAAAATAAAATAAAATAAAATAAAATAAAATAAAATAAAAAATAAAAGGGGATGATGTTCTTCTTCCTCACATCTGTATAACACTCGATTACTCCTGAGAAATGCTAAGTGTTCAATTTTAAAATCTAATTTTAAATTTTATTATTTATATTCACATAGAGTTTATGTACATCAAGTTCCCAAAATGAGTTTGAATTTGTATTATACTGAGAACAAAGACAGGATGAAATCATGAAATCTGCAGATATTATTCAAACTTCATTCTATTCCATATTTTTATTCTCCTTCCTTGGGAAGCTTTAGTTTTTAGAAGTTCTGATAAAATTAAGTAAAACATCATATTACAAAATTTTCCTAATCGTTTCTCACTGGAAATAGCAAAGAACAATGAAAGATCAATACATAAGAGCTGTAAGAGACATTAAGATTCCCAGCAAAACACTAAATCCAGGAAGAGTTTATGGTTTATTTCTAATTCATCATGCAAGTCTTGAGAAGATTTTAAACATGAGTAAAAAAGTTATGAATTTCTATAAGCCCCACTATAGAATCTAAAAAACAAAATCAAAAAAAGCATCACTTCCTTTAAAATTCCATTAAAACTAAATTATGAAAAAAAAGACTGTATATCTCATTAATAAAATTTTTAAAAGCAATGTGAAAAAATCTACCAATTTCTGTTAGAGATTATTTTTAGAATGTATATGCATCAGTTCCTTTTAGCTATGTATTTCCTCTAATACAGGTATTGTGGGTGTTGTGGCAGGTGAGACTTTGCATGTCAGATTCTAAAAATCAGATGTAGGACAGACAGCAATGCTGCACCCTAACAAAAATTCCTTTGGCATCTCACAAAAAGATGTAATAGTACAGCTAAGGAAGATGTATCAGAGCACAATCTCCACCACACCTATGTCTTTCATTTCTGGATGCAGGCTTCAATCACACAACATCAAGAGAAAAGACTTAAAGCAAGCCAAACTTTCTATTATGCAATTAAGCTCTTAATAAATATTGGATTTCTTTCCTTTCTCCAACTAGAGATTTTTAAAAAATTGATCTGTAGGGTATATTTCAACTGTATCTCAAACCTCAATATCTGAGAAATAACAGGGTTAATCCTACGTTGAACATTTGTCAAAGAGAGAATATTTCTGAACAAACTGATCACTTTTATTACTCAGAACAATACTGCTTTAATTATGTGGATTTATTACATTTTTTCCCCTCCAGGATTATTTAAAGCTGGAGGGTTATCCTTTGGTACAATAGCTTCACTACCAAATTAGGATTTAAAATTTACCCTTTGACATCTTCAGGATACAAGTGTAATAGTAAATAATCACATTATTTTAATGGCACACTAAGCCCAATAAAGTAGATTAGACATGAGGTGTTGCAATATTTGAGAATACAAGTAGGGATCTCTATGCCATGCAACAGAGCATGGTGGTTAGGAGTTCTGAGGTTAAACCACCGGCTTCAGGATTGTAACTTTGCACTTACTAGCTGTACAACCCCAAGCACGCTACTTCCCTTTGCTAACTCCCCATCTGTAAAATGGAGATAACTGTACCTGTGTTTCATAGGGTTATAAGAATCCAATA
Source organism: Pongo pygmaeus (assembly GCF_028885625.2). NCBI lineage: Eukaryota > Metazoa > Chordata > Mammalia > Primates > Hominidae > Pongo > Pongo pygmaeus. Next base: position 69,135,413 of record NC_072390.2, read on the forward strand.
TGATAGGCTGGGTGCGGTGGCTCACGCCTGTAATCCCAGCACTTTGGGAGGCTGAGGCGGGCGGATCTCAAGGTCAGGGGTTCAAGATCAGCCTGACCAACATGGTGAAACTCCATCTCTACTAAAAATACCAAAATTAGCCAGGCGTGGTGGTGTGCACCTGTAATCCCAGCTACTCAGGAGGCTGAGGTAGGAGAATCACTTGAACCCAGGAGGCGGAGGTTGCAGTAAGCTGAGATTGCACCATTGCACTCCAGCCTAGGTGACAAAGTAAGACTCCGTCTCAAAAAAAAAAAAAAAAAATCCAGTATGATAATTCATGTAAAGCATTTAGCAAAATACTACTAATAGCTGCCCAAATTCTGAGAGCTGTAACACAAATACACATAGAATTAAGGAACAGAAGACCCTACACTACTATACCCTATGTTACACAGTCGATGAAATTCAAATGCCTATTTCTCACTTGTGTCTGTGCACCATGAGCATCCTATTTACCATTTTCACTGTATCTCTAATATTCAAAATTCCAGAAAAAGGCTTTCTGCAGTATCTTCACATTGATGATGAAAATTAGAAACTACAAAATGCGTAGCCTTATTAATAAAATATCTCAACCAATTTTATCCCAACATACCACCACAAGAACAGAAATAAAACAAAAACTACAAAGTCATTTTAAGACTTGTTTTACAAAATGTTAGGTGGAATATCAATTGGTAAACCCTTATTTAGCATCTGAGTGTTCAGCATTGTGTCGAGGGGAAAGACAGCTGTGTGAGAAAGCCACAAGTTCTAAGTAAATGAATATGAGAGTTATACAAGGGACACCCAAGTTTAACTACGTAGGAATTATGAGAAAGAGGACAATATCAGAAAAGGCTTTTTATTGAAAGCCAAGAAGACTTTAACACAAATATGTAAGAACTGTGACTCAGTCAGTTTTCTAGAGGCTACATGGAGGGTCCATTTATTTTTTGTTTGTTTGTTTGTTTGTTTTTAAAGGCAAACCAAAGTGAGGGGAAGAGCATGGTTGAACCTCAGTGATTCAGAATTCATGCTCTTGAAGCATCATACTAGTCTTTACAACAAATGGCACACACACACACACATATATATATTTGAGACTGTGTCTCGCTCTGTCGCCCAGGCTGGAGTGCAGTGGCGTGATCTCAGCTTACTGCAAGCTCCACCTCCCGGGTTCACGCCATTCTCCTGCCTCAGCCTCCAGAGTAGCTGGGACTACAGGCGTCTGCCACCACGCCTGGCTAATTCTTTTGTATTTTTAGTAGAAACGGGGTTTCACCATGTTAGCCAGAATGGTCTCGATCTCCTGACCTCGTGATCCACCCGCCTCGGCCTCCCAAAGTGCTGGGATTACAGGCGTGAGCCACAGCGCCCAGCCCAGACTTGATTTTTTAAAAAAGGGCAAGAGGGGGCTACTAAAAGACTATGTGAAGAAGAAAATATTTCAAAAATATCAATCAGCAAGTGTTATGCAAGCAACTAGAAATGACAGGAGTCAAGTAGACAAGTTAGAAAGTTATTGTTCAAATAATGGGTTCAAATGATGGCAACAAACTTTTTCAGAAAATATACCAATGGATCCAATCAAACCACACCCTTTTAAACAAACACACTAGATGATAATATATGAACCGCCACAACACTATCAGTAATCCTGACAGAAGGCATAATTATATTGCTTAACTGGCAACTAGGGGCACGCCTTCCTATTAGAACTTGGCAGTTTCAAAACAGCAGCCAAAAAACATATTACCAAAATTTGAGGCTTTCTTGATGAGCTTAATTTCAGTCCAATTAATAAGTGCCTGCCACACCCTACATTCACAGGCACAGATTTGTTTAAATTAATCTCCCCAGGGACAGGCTAATTCAGGGGTTAGTATTATTAGAATCTGTGTGAACAATTGGGTGCAGGTGTTCACATTACCAACAGGAGAATTAACTCTTAACCCACTTTGAGCAGATAGTGGGTGTTTGGTGAACTAATGGAATTTTTAAATATGGGGACGCTAATACGTAAAGCAGTGACACTGTAAGCTGAAAAATAATTTGTCTTCCTTTACGATAAGTGACTGCCATCATTCATCACAGAAAGCTACAGTCACAAGTCAAATTAACTACTGTATCACAATTATCATATTACGCTACATACACCTTACTGACTCAGAATGTAACGTTTCAGAAGAAAAACAAGACTGGTTGTTAACAATCCTGCAAAGTAACTGAACCTCTGTAGACAGTTAATAAACAGCAAACAATGCTCCTTTTGGCCCTGAACGAAACAGGTTTGGCACAAATCTGTTCAATGTGTCCTTTCCATTTTACATAAATAAGTAAAAGGCAAATCATGCTGCAATGTCCTAGAAAAAGACTTTCATTCTCAAGAGTAATTACCACTATAGTGGCTTACGACTTGCCTTAAGATGAATTTGTTTAGAAAGTTTGTTTTCAATTGATCACATCGGGGCTGGGCGCGATGGCTCACGCCTGTAATCCCAGCACTTTGGGAGGCCAAGGCGGGCGGATCACGAGGTCAGGAGATCGAGGCCATCCTGGCTAACACAGTGAAACCCCGTCTCTACTAAAAGATACAAAAAATTAGCCGGGCGTGGTGGTGGGCACCTGTAGTCCCAGCTACTCAGGAGGCTGAGGCAGGAGAATGGCGTGAACCCGGGAGGCAGAGCTTGTAGTGAGCCGAGATCACACCACTGCACTCCAGCCTGGGCGACACAGGGAGACTCCGTCTCAAGAAAAAAAAAAAAAAAAAAAAAAAACTTAAGTTTTTATTTAAAAATTTAATGGCCAGGCCTGGTGGCTCACACCTATAATCCCAGCACTTTGGGAGGCCGAGGCAGGTGGATCACAAGGTTAGGAGTTCAACACCAGCCTGGCCAATATGGTGAAACCCCGTCTCTACTAAAAATACAAAAATTAGCTGGGCATGGTGGCGGGCACCTGTAGTCCCAGCTACTTGGGGGGCTGAGGCATTAGAATCACTTGAACCTGAGAGGCAGAGGATGCAGTGAGCCGAGATCGCGCCACTGCACTCCAGCCTGGGCGACAGAGCGAGACTTCATCTCAAAAAAAATAAAATAAATTTAACATCAGAAAATTTACACAACATCCAAGAAAATGTTAAGTGGCCACAAATCCAAATGAGCACTACGACAATCTGACTTCTTGAAATAACTTTTCCAACTACAAGGAAAACCAACAAACAAAAAGCTTTGCAATACCCAAAGTTAGTCTGAACAAAAACATCATCCCAAAACCAAACAAACCATATCCCAGGAGAACTGCCACAGAGAGTAAAATTCAAAGTTTAAGATGTTCTACTGAGAATAGCCTAGTCATCTATTCCTCAAGGAGTTCAATCACAGATACAGAATAATCTTGTCAAATATAATTGCCTACAAGACATCAGCACATAGTTCACAGAAGGTTATGCAGACTGCCTGCTTAGAAAGAAAACAGAATGCTCTGTTAATGAAAGAATACTAGAAAATGAACAATTGTGAACAGCACTAAATGAAACTAATGAACTTGAGAGGACTAATCTTTTTTTAACCACAATAACTTTTTTTTTTTAATCAGAAGAAATTGTCCCATTGAATGACAGCTGCCACTGGCACAGTCCCAGGGCAAGGATGCCAACAAAGGTTTTCTCTCAGCACCAGCTACCAAATCCTGGCCCCACGGCCTGAGGGAGGACCTGTGAAAGTGCTCACAATAACTTTCTTACCATTAAATCAAATATTTAATGATGAGGAAATACAAACCAAGACTATCACACTTTTTCTTTCTTCTTTTTCTTTAAAGAGATGGGGTTTCACTCTATTGCCCAGGCACAATCATAGGTCACTGCAGCCTTGAACTCCTGGACTCAAGAGATTCTCTCGCCCCAGCCCTGCGAGTAACTGGGACCACAGGCGATTACCACCTTCATATGTTTAAAATATCCATTTTATCATGAGGTTTCAAGATGAGGGTCCAGATCAAGTGGAAAACTAAGTTCTAATGAAACATCACTTTTGTTTTTTAGTTGAGGTGAAGTGAACTTACTACAACTACTCATCCATATATAGCAACCATCAGGAATGTGTTCGTATTTACAGGCTGCACCAACAGTGATCACATTCTTGTGTGTGCATATGTATGTATATATGTGTATGTACATTTCTTTAACCTTTTCAATCTAGTTAAAGTATTTTTAGTTCATAAGCATGGTATGTGTACAGACACATTTTCCCAGAACTACTTGAAGAGGACAGGAAATCCTTCATGACATTATTACAATAGCTAAATGACAATTGTCTCCAATACCCATATACATTCCCTGAAAAATGCTTCAATCAGTCCACAAACACGTATCTCCAAACTACTGAATACAAGTTTATATTACTATCAACAGCATGGCTTATTACAAAATTTAGTAAATGTGTATTAAGTCCATGGATGTCAATTGCCATAGCATTTTCTTGAGCTTACTGGGTCACACAAACTGAAGACATCAGCAGCATGACCACAGGATTGCAAGATCACACTAAGGTGAAAAACCTTGAATCATTTAAAACAGGATGTCTCAACCTCAGCACAGGTGACATTTTGGGCCAGATCATTCTTTGTTGTGGGAGCTTTCCTTTGTATTATCGAATATGTAGCAGCATCTCTGGCCTCTACCCACTAGATGCCAGTATCATACCCTCCCCAGGTGTGAGAACCGAAAGTGTCTCCAGACATTGACCAATGTTCCCTGGGGAGCAAATTTTGGTCTAGGAGTCTAAAAACTTAGTACAGTGTGTCAGTTTCAAAAGAGTATATTCTGCAATACCAAGAAGTTCCAAAAAAACTTCAGGCATTCCAAATAGCTGCTTTATACAAAACTTTCTTGGATGAAGTAAATGAAACCTTAGTACTGTAGATAGCTCATTCCTCCACATGTGCATGCTTAACACTTGTGATGATGAATCTGGGACAGGCTGGGACAGGAGCCAACAGTGACTGGGTTTTATAGTTTCGATGAATTACACCTCTTTTTAACCCTTCAGTGGACTAACCATCCCTGCCAGGCTAACCCTTTCTTCGCAAACCATCTTCCCCGACGCCTTCCACATAAGATGCCCTCCTGCGGGCCCTCACCTTTTGACACTGCCTCCCACAGCACTGGGGTCAACTCTCACCCAAGGGTTCCGCCACCTTCCACCACCAAACCAGCCTGTCCCTGCCACATGCCCCCCGGGCCCCAGCGCTCATCCTGGCATCCCCTGCCCAGGCCCGCTCTTGACCCCTGACCCCGGCCTGACCTCGCCACCCCCCTCCCCGCCCCCAGGGAGGTACCTGAAGTAGTAGACATCGCTCTTGCCAGCACTTAGCCCAGATTTTCGGATCACTTCCTCCTTCTTCCATCCGGGGGGGAGGGCCGGGCAGTCCATCCTCTTCCCGCTCTCCGTGGCCCGGGGTCCCCTGGGCCCCGGCCCCGCGCTCCCCGACGGGAAAGGGACCGGCTCCCGCCGGGGGGCGCCGCCGCCACCGCTGCCGCCGCCGCCGCAGCCGCCGCCGTCGCCGCCAAGGCCGCTGCCGCCACTCGGGGGACGGCCGCGGCCCCGGCCCCGGCCCCGTCCCCGTCCCCGGCCACGGCCCCGGCCCCGGCCACGGCCACAGACGCCGCCGCCCCGGCCCGCCTGCTTCCACCGCCCCCGGCCACGGCCGCCGCCCCGAGCGCCTTCCCTGCGCACGCCGCTCACCGGGGACGGGGCGAGCGCGCTGCCCTGGCCCCCCTGCTCTATGGCGGAGTCGCCGCCAGCGCCGCTGCCGCCCGCCGCGCTCTCCCCCTCCTCCTGCTCCGGGCAGCAGCGGCCTCCCCCCGGGTGCGCGCGCATCCAGCCCCCTCCCCAGCCGGCGCTGCGCTTCTTCCGTAACCGAGCCCTTGGAATCCCGGAGACCCGCCCCGCCCGCAGCGCGGCGCGCGGGGGACGCGCGCAAGCATCATAGAGCGGGCGCGCACAGAGCGGCCCTCCTGCCCGGGGCGTGGCCCCGGCCACCGCCTCTTAGGTCCTCCAAGCGCTCTGGGCGGCCATCTTGTCTCCGCCTTCTCGGGGCCACGCCCCCTGCCGCGCTTTTCCGGCCCGGGCCCCCACTGGGCGCGCGGAGCCGGGAAGGTTGGTCGGGCTAGTCACCAGCTGGGGGTGTTATAGTGTCTGTGGTCAGTTTGTTTCAAACGGGGTAACCTCCACCATTATGTGATTTTACCTATGTTTGCTTCCCAATTAATGAATAACAAGCAAAATAGATCTTATATTACATACTCATTAACTCGGCTATTCATTTAAGGGGGTGATAGCCCCTTTTCCCGCCCCTCTGCACAAAGCTTGCAGGAGAGCTTATAATGAGGGAATGAAGCAAAGTGTCCCATTCGCTGACTACCAGTTCCCTCCTGAGCCTGGCTTCAGAGCCATTGACAGATTCTCCTGGAACCTTGTAAGGATGTAGGAAGGGAAATGATAACTTGGAATATGCCCATGAGTCAGATGGGGCTTACCTCTAGATTCTCCTTAGAATGACCAGAATCCCTAAATCCATCTAGAAATTTCCAGATGTCTTTGTCTAATACAAAAATCAGTAGTGGCCTTTTATTTGGTAAATATTCCCTTATGTCGAAAGTCCAGCCTAACCTGCTGTCACAAGCCTTTAGGAAACTGTGTGGGATTCTTTTCGGTCTGCCAACTTGAATTTGAGAAATGCATATTTTCTATAAATTGTTGAACATTTACAGACGTGTGCTATTGAAATTCAAGATAATATACTATGAAATGTTTGGAAGATTGAAAAATGTAAAGCACATGTTATCAGCCTGATGATAAGCTATCTTGGGTTTCTATACTCATATGCCCTAAAAACTGAGGACCAAGTTTAACGTATAGAAAAAGTTGATTAATATAAAGCAACAAAAATCTAAAATTCATTTGGTTTATCTTTGCAGTATATGCAAATATTAACTCATACACACAAACTTGTCTGTCTCTAAACCTGACCTTAGTCTTCTTTTAATGTCCTTCAGTTGAAAGACACTAATTTATGGTTTCCTACAAGAAATTTAGAAATGTGAATCTAAAAAATCATCAGGAAATGAGTTGTGAGGAGAGAGATCAGTACTGGAGACATTCATTTAGAAGTCATCTGTGGGCGGGGCGCGGTGGCTCACGCCTGTAATCCCAGCACTTTGGGAGGCCGAGGCGGGAAGATCACGACGTCAGGAGTTAAAGACCATCCTGGCTAACACGGTGAAACCCTGTCTCTACTAAAAATGCAGAAAATTGGCTGGGCGTGGTGGCGGGCGCGTGTAGTCCCAGCTGCTCCGGAGGCTGAGGCAGGAGAATGGCGTGAACCCGGGAGGCGGAGCTTGCAGTGAGCTGAGATCACGCCACTGCTCTCGAGCCTGGGCGACAGAGCGAGACTCTGTCTCAAAAAAAAAAATAAGTCATTTGTGGCCGGGCGCGGTGGCTCACTTCTGTAATCCCAGCACTTTGGGAGGCCGAGGCCGGCGGATCACGAGGTCTAGAGATAGAGACCATTCTGGCCAACATGGTCAAACCCCGTCTCTATTAAAATACAAAAATTAGCTGGGCGTGGTGGCGTGCGCCTGTCATCCCAGCTACTAGGGAGGCTGAGGCAAGAGAATCGCTTGAACACAGGAGGCGGAGAGTGCAGTGAGCGGAGATCGCGCCACTGCACTCCAGCCTGGCAACCGAGCGAGACTCCGTCTCAAAAAAAAAAAAAAAAAAAAAAAAAAGTCATTTGTGAAAGTGGTAATTGAAGGAGGCCCTGCAAGTAAGTAAGCTCTCCAAGGAAGGGCTTGCGTGGTTAATAATAAAAGGAAGGAGGATCAAGAACTGAATCTTAAGGAATGCCAATACATAAGGTTCCACTGAAGGAATAAAGGGAAAAAATGATATTAAAGTTTGTGTGACATAAGCGAGTACTCTGATTTTCACACATAATTGAAAGTAAAGGGTAAACATGAGCAAAAATCTCAGTAGAAACGGGAATTGAGACAGGCAGTTGAGACAACAGATGGGAACAGGTAGGAACAGGTATACTTTTGGAAAATCCTACCTTTTCACGCTGTGCTAATAAGGCTGTAGATCAAATGATATACTGGATATAAAAGCATGCTTAAAGAAATAAATCAGAGGATTTTCAGGTCATTATTTTGACTTCTACTACCAGATTCCGTTTGCTAAATCCCAGAAGATGTAGCTTAATGTTCCCTCTGTTAAGAAAAATCTCATTTAGACATGTCAAAAGCTTTTTGGTTACGCTTGAACTTTTCTGCTGTGATACCATAGAGCAAAGTAAAAAAATAAATAAATAAATAAAAATAAATGCTCTTATTTATTCTCCCACTAAAAGAAAAAAAAAATACTCCAATTAAGGCAACAATACATTCCAAAGGCAACTAGATTGAGATCTAAAAGAGTTAAGAATAGATGCTAAATACCTGAGAGACAGACCCCTTTGTTTCTCTTAAAATACTGGACAAATAATAAACCTTTTATAATTCTAGGAAAATGCATTTTCTATCACTCCTCCAGGAAGCATAGCAACGTTGTTTTTCTCGGGTAGTAAAGCTGTGACCAAATTTTCAATTTGGTCTCTCTTACAATGGAGAAGGCTTGCTAGCTTATCTCTTGGAGAAAGTGAAAGACAAAAGCAAGATAGGATTATATATGAAATCTGGTCCACTAAATGAACAACAGAGATGTAACCACCTGTGATCTCTGCCTCCCAGGTATAAAGGCAGTTGCTAAAACACCAACCGTCACCCCTAGAAGACTATTCTTTCTTTGATTTTTCCCTTTATTGTTTAGCACGTAAAGCTGAATGAAGTTAAGCCATTAAAGAAAAAGTTGTGGCTGGGTGCGGTGGCTCACGTCTATAATCCCAGCACTTTGGGAGGCCGAGGCAGGCGGATCACAAGGTCAGGAGATCGAGACCATCAATCATAGCTAACACGGTGAAACCTGCGTCTACTAAAAATATAAAAAATTAGCCAGGCAAGGTGGCGGGCAGCTGTAGTCCCAGCTACTCAGGAGGCTGAGGCAGGAGAATGGCGTGAACCCAGGAGGCGGTGCTTGCAGTGAGCTGAGATCACGCCACTGCACTCCAGCCTGGGCAACAGTCTCAAAAAAAAAAGAAAAGAAAAAGTTGTTTTAAAGAAAGGTGTTAATTGGATTTTTTTTTGAAAATTAGAATAAATTCAGGTAATGAAACTTCAAAGAACATTAGGAGGTGAGACTGATTTTGAGAACTATATATTTTGTCAAATATATAACCTGCATTTAAATCTTTGAGTGTGATAAAATACCCAATAAAACCAGGGGGGTTTTTTTGTTTGTTTGTTTGTTTGTTTGGTTTGGTTTGGTTTTTGTTTTTTGGTTTTTCATTTGGTTGGTTGATTGGTTTATTGGTTTGTTGTTGTTGTTGTTGTTTTGGCCTCCTGTGTAACTGGTACCACAGGTACATGCCACCACACTCAGTTAATTAAGACCATTTTTTTTTTTTTTTGTAGAGATGGGAGTCTCCCCGTTTGCCCAGGCCGGTCCCAAACTCCTGGGCTCAAGCAATCCTCCTGCCCCACTTCCCAAAGCCCTAGGATTACGGGAGTGAGCCACCGCACCCAGCCAGAAAAATGTTTCAAATATTGGAAAACCTTACTTTTCTCAATGAGCATTTTTGCATCAAGGGGTAACAGGGACATTAGGGTTTTTTTCTCTTACAGTCCAAACAGTAAGGTCAGAATTTATCAAGACATTACATAGGAGTAAAGGCACAGCAGGGGGGTGGGGGGGACATTTTCCAGCACTAATTAACAGGTTTTATGTTTCACTAGGTTGGCCCAACTACTGTTCTCACCTAATTCCCAGGCACAGCATGTCAGGAGGCCAAATGACACTTTCAAGTGCAAGTGCTTGTAGTATGAAGAGGGCAGAGATCACCTAGTGATCATCAAGCAGGCCATCCAGAGGCAAAACTCCTTATGTGAGGAATTTAGAAGTAATTAGATTCCCCTATTATCTAAAGCTGGCATCTGGGTCCAGGCTTCTTTCCCAAAAACTTGTAAGTAACTAGAATTTCTACATGTCTCCCATGCATGCATGTCAAAACGTATCGTGCAACCCTTGCTGACATTAAGACACCAAAATGTCTAAAAATGTAATCATTTATCATGACCTAAGTGGTTAATAAGGCCCAAATTCCCTTTAAGCTCCTGCTTTAAGGTTCATAAATATCCCTAGGGAAAATCCACTCAGTCCTCTCTTGCTGAGGTGCCCTGCTGTACTCTTCTGTACTGTTCTTTCTTTCTAATAAAACTTTCTTTTTCGAACCTATACTGTCTTCTGTAAATTCTTATTACCCTATGACCCGTGAGCCAACAAGTTTCCGATGCCAGGGCTCTGACACCTCACCTGGCATAATATAAAGTTTTTTTTTTTTTATAACCTTCCACTTGGAAAGACTACAGAGGAATCTTGCACTGCATAGTTCAAACTAAAAAGAGAAGAGTTAATTACCTGAAAAGCAAGAGAAAACAAGAAGGGGTAAATTTTGAACCAAGGGAAATCATTTAAGAAGTGTCTGGTATTTTTTAAATTTCTGTCAGTTGTTACATTTGTCATAAGTAAATGTTTAGGAATAAAGGATGAAGACATACTTATTTTATTTAACTCCCCCAAAATAAAAAAAACAAAAAACAAAACAGTGCAACCAGTAGAAAGAAAATGATCTTTAGGTTTTAGAGCCCTCAGATGCCAGTTAATATGCTGAACAGTGGTTTTTAACTTTAATTCTGGCTGCAAAACACCAGAATGCTAGGACATGTGATCCATCAGAAATGAGGGCTGACTATGCTATGATTGCAGTTTACAAGTGAGAGAGGAGTAGTCACTGAGTAAATCAGAAAATACATCTCACCAAAAGAGACTTTGTACCTAAAATGGCTTGCCCAAGTCCTCATGCATACCTCGCAAAAGGCAAGGCAAAGACTAGAACTCCAGTTTCCTGACTCCAAGTTTAGAGCTTTATGTGCTTTCACTGCCTGTCCCACCTTCAATGGCCTCTTCACTCTCACACTTGCTGCTACTTCAAATTGGAAAAAGATTGTTCGTTTCCACCCACACTCTCACCCCAACCTTCCATTTGGCTAATTTCTACTTATCTCTTAGGTTTCACCTTAGACATCACTTCATCCAAGTTGCCTTTTCTAACCTCCCCAGAAACCCCACTGCTGATTCGGTGCCCCCCGGGTTGTATACTGTGCGCCACACTAGTATCATTTGGTACTTCCTCATCCATTTATTGTACTTTTTGAATTAGTTTTTTAATTGTCTTTTGTCCCCCACCAGCCAACAAGGCACTTTTCATATTCACCACTGCATTCTCTGTGCCTATTACTGGACTTGCCGGGCACATGGGAAGGGTTCATTAGATACCTGATGAATACATTGAATTAATACTTTTTTTTTTTTTTTTTTTTTTTTGAGATGGAGTTTCACTCTTGTCACCCAGGCTGGAGTGCAGTAGCACGATCTCAGCTCACAGCAACTTCCACCTCCTGGGTTCAAGAGAGTCTCCTGCCTCAGGCTCCTGAGGAGCTGGGATTACAGGCACCTGCCATCATGTTTGGCTAATTTTTGTATTTTAGTAGAGACAGGGTTTCACTATGTTGGCCAGGCTGGTCTCAAACTCCTGACCTTAGGTGGCCCTTTTGTAAAAATTGTATAGTCTTAAAATAATGAGCAGCATATTTGCTTCTCAATGAAAGTATAATCATATGGATTATATAAAAAAGAAATTCACTGCTCATCCAATCTTTGAAAACTTGAAAAGGTTTCCATGCCTAAGAGATATTTAACAATAAATTTGACTTTTTTTGTATAAATGTGGGGTACAAGCGCAATTTTGTTACATGCATCGATTGTGTAGTGATAGTCAGGGCTTTTAAGGTATTCATCAACCGTATAATACACATTGTACCCATTAAGTAATTTCTCAGCAACCACCCACCCCCACCCATCACTCTTCCAAATCCCCATTGTCTATTATTCTACAATCTATGTCCATATGTACACAATAGTTAGCTCCCACTTATAAGTGAGAACAGTGATATTTGACTTTGTGTGTGTGGCTTGTTTCGCTTAAGGTAATGACCTCCAGTTCCATCCGCATTGCTGCAAAAGACATGATTTCATTCTTATTTATGGCTGAATAGTATTCCATTGTATATATGTGCCACATTTTCTTCATCCAATTATCTGTTGATGGACACTTACATTGATTCCATATCTTTGCTATTGTGAATAGTGCCGCAATAAACATATGAGTATGGATATATTTTGGACATAATGATTTCTAATAATTTCTTTAACTTTGGGTAGATAAGCAGAATTTAACTTTATTTTAATTAAAAATGAGGCTTAAATTCATTTTACAAATATGCTTGATTATAACAGTTAGAATGTTTTATTTAGTCTTTTCTACATCAACTTTAACTTGAACTATTCATTAGCTCCTCAAAAATATTGTAGACTATATATCATAAAAGGTAATCACAAAATGACTACTTCTAAAAAACTATTTCTGAATTGAAATATTTATCTGCATTCATGTTTCCGCTCATTTGACTTCAAATAATTTGACTAATTATTTGACTAATAATTTGACTAATAGCCTAAGTTATATATACTCACATGTGTCTCATGTCTTTTTATTTTGGAACCATCTACAAAGTTGTCAGGGTATTTTCTTTATGGCTTTGCTCATTTCTAATGGGCCCCTAATCTGTAGTACTTTTGAGCATAGTTTAAAAACCTAATAGAGGGCTCATGATTTGGCCCAGTGACCTTGCTCTGAAACACTTTCAGACTTTGTATCCCAAATTGTTACCTACCTCAAGACTCCCCAACAAGTTAATCACAATTATACACCATTGTACACAATTGCTTCTCTCCAGGCAGCTGTTATTATTGCCACATATCCTTCTACATATCTTGGAAGTCTGTCCTCTGGGGTAAGGGATTAGAGCAATGGTGACCCAGCAACTTTCTCTGTCACCATCTGTGGCAGATACACTGGTTGGCAAAATCAAACACCCATTAGCAATTTGAGTTTCCCTTGCCCACCTCTCTATAGAAACTAGAAAGTATAAATACTCACTCTCCCAATCTCACTTAGGCAAGAATAGGAGAGAAGCAAGAGTGACAGTGGGAAACTGTTTACTTCTTTATCTAAAAAAAAAAGAGAGACTGGGCATAGTGGCTCAGGCCTGTAATCCCAGCACTTTGGGAGGCCGAAGTGGGTGGATCACCTGAGGTCAGGAGTTCAAGACCAGCCTGGCCCACATGGTGAAACCCCGTATCTACTAAAAATACAAAAAATTAGCCAAGCATGGTGATGGGCGCCTGTAGTCCCAGCTACTCAAGAGGCTGAAGCAGGAGAATTGCTTGTATTTGGGAGGTGGAGGTAGCAGTGAGCCGAGATTATGCCATTGCACTCCAGCTTAGGCAACAAGAGCGAAACTCCATCTCAAAAAATAAAGAAAGAAATAAATAAAAGAAATAAAAATATATGATTGGCACCCCCCTTTTGCCCTTGTTCCTGCTGGAATTTGGGCGTGATTTCTGAAGCTGTGACAGCCGTCTGGCAACTATGAAGCAAAGAACACTAAGATAAAAGGCCAGCATCCTAAGAATAGCAGAGCCAGAAAATGGAGAGCTGAATGACATTATTGAGCAGCTGAACTGTCTTGCAACTGTTTATCTCCAGACTTTTTGTTATATGAGAAAGACCATGTTTGATTAAACCACTGTTTAGTTTTTGGATACCTGCAGCAGAAGCATTTTTTGCTGAAATAAAATTTCTTCCTTTAATGGATTATTTAAATCTTGCTAAAATTCAGGCAGCTCCTAAGCTTGAGACCTCGGTGTAAGAGATTGCAAAGAGTAAAGGAAGAAGCCGGAGAGAAATAGAGAGAGCAGGGGAAAGTGGTTAGTAGGCTTTCCCCTAGTAGCAGCAGTCCAGGAGAGGTCTCCATTTCACACTCTGGTGGAAAGAAAGGCGTTCCAAGGGGCCACCTCTACTTGGGCTCTAATTCCCTTGCTAGGCACAATGCAAGCTCCAGCTCCAGAAGGTATGGCCCAGTAAATTATCTTTGAACTTGATCATTTCATAGCAACTGTCCTCTTTTCTGAATACAGTAACAGGTATGGGGAAGGAGACCCTTGATCAGCGTTTCTCCAACTGAGATCCACAGATGGACTCAGTTTGCCAATTCCCTACCACAAAATTTTAGCATAAAATTTTCATTTCAATAATAATGTTTTTATTTTCTTTTAAGCCCTAACATAAGCATACAACGGACTGTCTGCATAACCATCTGGTATCTGAGTCATGTTTCCTTATTTCACTGCCCCAGCTTGATCTAGTTGGTAATAAGCAGTGCTACTATGAATGACATTGACTAATGATAAAGGAACAGATGCCGACATAATATGCAAATAATGAGTTTGTGCATATGCAGACTTCAGGGCACATTGAGTGAAAGTTTTGTAATCATTCCATCAGAGAAAACTGGTGGGAAAATTTAGTCACCTGAAGAACACAGTGGCATCTATAGGCCAAAACCCAAACTATCTGACTAGTGTCAATTTGTATCACCACTTTGGGATCAATAATTTGGTTTCTGGGAAAATAATAATCTATAATAGCGATTTGACTTGACTACTGTTTAATAATTTTACTTGTATTTAACTTATAAATTTATTCAATTTTGTAGGTAAGAGCCATAAGGTTAAAATGAGTTAAATGAGGTTAAAATGAGTTTTATGTTTTCACATATTTATGTAACATCAGAACAATAATATAACACAGGTTGGGTGTGGTGGTTCATGCCTGTAATTACAGCACTTTGGGAGGCCGAGGCGGGAGGATTGCTTCAGTTCAGGAATTCAAGACTCAAGACCAGCATGGGCAAAATAGTGCGACCTAGTCACTACTAAAAATAAAACAAAAAAATTAGCCAGGCATGATGGTGCCTGCCTGTTGTCCCAGCTACTCAGGAGGCTGAGGCTGGAGACTTGCTTGAGCCCAGGAGGTCAAGGCTGCAGTGACCTAAGATGGTGCCACTGAACTCCAGCCTGAGCAACAGAGTGAGACCCTGTCTCAAAATAATAGTAATTCTTATTATTATTTAACTCAACACTGTGGAACAGAGTCCTTAGTAATTTTTTCCTTGAGAAAGAAATATATATCCTTTTTCAATTTTGAGAAACAGTTCTCTAATCTTCAGTCTCATCATCAAATTCTTTCTTCCTATGCGATGAGGTTTCTGAGAAATTAATAAGTGTAAGTGTCTGTCATGACCCATCTTGAAATTCTTTCTCTCCTTGGCTTATGAGATATTACACTCTTCTGATTCTCCTTCTATTACTTTCCAGTTCTGTTTGGTATACCTTTTTTCTTGGATAGTTCCTCAAATGCTCTGTTCTCCCAGCTTCCATCTTTACATACCTTTTCTGCTCGTTCTACCTGCTCTGCCTTGTCAATGTCACCTACTCACCAGCTTTAGCTACAGGAACTCACCCTTGCCCTCCAATGACAACATGGCTTGTGCGGCATTGGCAAGATCATCCTATATATGCTATAGATAACCCTATAGCAGTTTTCCAGATGAAAGATCACACTCATTGGCTACTTTTGAGGCTTTGAGGAGGTCCTAAAACTAGTACTCCTCTGTTCCTCCTGAGTAGTGAAACTAATTAAGAAACAAGAAAAGGAATGAGAAAAATGACATCCAGAATAACTCCATCATAAGAAAGTATCGCTTAGAGGATGTGTGAAAGCTGAATGGGCTTGTCACTGAATTCCAAAATTTAATGGCCTAACACAGCTTGCTATAATTAGGCTGTCTACAGTCTCTCTCCATCCACTTCTTGAGGTCTGGCCTTTACTCTTACATTTTGTAACATGACCAAGAATAACCAAGAACAAATGTGCTAAGCAGGCAGGAAAATGCCAAAAAAGGAGGAAAAGAGAGGAAGGAGCTGAGCTACCAAGATCCTGTTCTTTCCAAAATCATCATTCACTCTATCTCTTCAGGGGATTGGGGAAAGAGACCACAAGTGTGAAGAGAAGAAGAAGGAAAACGACGACAACAACAACAATAACAAAACACTGTTTAAAAATAGGAGTAGAAAGGTGACATTCCCCTTTAATAGTAATATCATTTGTGAGTGCTAAAAACTGTTTCCTTAAGTGTTGTTTCAAAATCATGTTACCCCATAAATGTATATCTACTACATACCCAGGACAATTTTAAAAGAAATTTTAAAAAATTATATGTTAAAGTGTTGGTATTTTTTCTGAGAAGTTTGGAAAATATTCAGACGAATTAATACTAAATTTAGAATACCAGATTATAAAATCTAAATGGTCCAAAAAGATAGAAGGACAAGATATTGCCATAATATTTCAGTAAAGTAAAGAAAGTTTAGAGATTTCACTGGGACATATATTGTAAAGGTAGGGGTAGCACAAAAAAAAGTCAGTAGTGTGATTTAAAAGAAATATAATTTTATTCAGGTCTAGTTTTTGCCTAACCTTGTTTTATCACGAAACAGTTAAGATAAGGAGATAATCTCTGAACATACTTCTTTTAAATGAGCCTTTTGTGACCATTGTGAGAATATATATATTTTCTTTGTCAAAGAACTGTGACTTTAGAGTATGTGTTATTTACTCTTCCAAGATACAGCTGAATTGGAGGGGGATTGGGTTGTGCAGATGGCACTTTTTGCATGTCCCTTGCTCAGATAATTGGATTGTAGAAATAAAAGAAATAATCAGGATGTCAAATTTTAACATTCCTTTTACTCACGGATACTTTGGTGTTGCTCTTATATCCATAGGCAGAGGGCAGATGATTTTCGGCCCCATACAAATAGCAGAATGTGCAGGCTACTAACTTCGCTTCCTTGAACTAACATTATGATATCATCACCAGATTCCTCAGCACAACAGCCTGTTCTTAACTCACTTCCAAATGTTTTCTCTCGCTATCTTCTTGATCAGGCCATCCCATTCTTAGGTTCTTACTGTGCCTTCTCACTTTGTCTTAAACAGATAAAGTCCTTCAGCTGATAACATTTCAAATGCGTCACCAGGTTAGCCAGAACGCGTTGGTTTCTTCCTATCTTGTTTCTTCCACTTTTTTATATAAAATAGATTTTTCTAGGAGGACACTATTTAACTTTTCAGCACATATCTCCAAGTTTTTTTCTAGGTACATAGAAGCCCTGCTTTCTGTATATTGTACCATTTTCTTATTCCTTCAAGACATTTTAAGGGTCTTTCCTGCCCCTATACACAGAGCTTCCAAACAGCTTTCCTATGTTTTAGTCATTAATATGGGCAGCCAGGATCTCCAGGCATTTGAAGAAAGACTTCAACATGGAAAAACAGAGCAAGAAAAAAAAAAAAAAAAACCACAGCGGAAAAAATAACTTTGGCAGAAACAGAGGCAACAAAGGGAACTGAAGAAACTTTTAAAAAATCTGATGATATAATATTATTCAGAGATTAACATACTCGGAAGATCCTTTAGGATGAACCAGACAATATTAGAAAAGAGCAATTGGCCGGGCGCGATGGCTCACGCCTGTAATCCCAGCACTTTGGGAGGCCGAGGCGGGCTGATCACGAGGTCAGGAGATTGAGACCATCCTGGCTAACACGGTGAAACCCCATCTCTACTAAAAATACAAAAAATTAGCTGGGCGTGGTGGTGGACGCCTGTAGTCCCAGCTACTCAGGAGGCTGAGGGAGGAAAATGGCATGAACTCGGGAGGTGGAGCTTGCAGTTAGCCCAGATCATGCCATTGCACTCCAGCCTGGGTGACACAGTGAGACTCGGTCTCAAAAAAAAAAAAGAACAATTGGAGGATAAGGAAGAGCTCTTAGAAATGTAACTATAATAGCATAATTTAAAAAAAAAATCAATAGAAATATTAGAAAATTGTTAAGAAAATCTCCCAGAAAAGGATGTTAAAAAAAAAAAAGAGATCAAACAACGAGGTCCAGAAACAAATAACAGACATTCCAGAAACAAATAACAGACATAACATAGAGAAATGATTTTTTTCTAATTAAGGAATTTTTCATGACATGAGTCCTCGAGATTGAAAGGCCCACTGAGAACCCAGCATAATGAAGAAAATGCAATCCCACGCCTACATGCAATGTCATGAAACTTCAGAACATCACAAATAAAGGCCATAAAAGCTTCAGAGATAAGAAAATTCGCATGTAAAGGATTGACAGTAAGAATATCATTGAATTTCTCAACAACATTGAAAGCTACAAGGCAAAGAAACAATGCATTTAAAAATTTGCTTTTAAATTATTTTCAAACTAGGATTCTATACCCAGTCAACAATCATCCTCAGAACTACAAGGCAGATCTCAAAAAATATGTTTCTCAAGCACCCTTCCCTAGAAAGCTGCTGGAGGATGTGTTCTACCAAAACAAAGGAGTAAACTAGATTTATGAAGATGAGAGATCCAGGCAAGAGAGATTCCAGCACCAGAGAGAGGGAAAGGAACCCCACGATGATGAGGAATGAAGCTCTTAGCTGCACAACAGGCCTGAAGAGCGATATTCCAGGTTAAAGGAAGAGGACAGAGGTTACGGAAGGCACATCTCCAGTGGGGAAAAGAAGAGGATTGGTTATCTGTGCTGATGGCTATGTAGAAAATTATATTAAAAAGTTCTTGGAGTGTGTGGGGAAAAGATCAGTGATAGTTACATAGAATACTAAGAAAATTTTAAAAAGAGGTCATCATTGAACTTTGATGAAATTCTTTGATGAACTTCCTCAAGGAAGGGAAAAAAGAAAAGAAATATAATCATGGTCATAATATAGTGATATTTTGTAGTATGTAACGGTGGTTAAGTGATTGAATAAAAAATTAGAAAGGTGAACCTACAATAGAGGAAGCAGCTAAAAAAGCAGAAATGTGTTACCTCTGGGGAGTGGGACTAAGAAATAAAGAGACTCAACAAGGTACTGCATATTTCCTTTATATACTTCCGTTGTTTAACTTTTTGAACCATGTGCCTGTATTATTTTGAATAAAATTTGACAATTTTTAAAAATTGTAATGTGATTTTCTTTTGGTACCTTCACTTACAACCTAACGATATTAAGGTTAATTATCTCTTTTTCCTGAGTGGCTATTACATGCCATCCCCTGTGTTAGACACTATGCATGCATTATGTTTAATCATCACAACACCATGCAAAGTAGATATTATTATCTTCAGTGTACAGATGAGAAAACTAAGGCGTTGAAAGATTAAATTACCCATCGCTGTTTACCCAAATGACAAATAATAAATTTGAAGTTGAGCCTAGGTCCGTCTAGTTTTAAAACCTAGGCTCTTTCCATTACACATTGTGGGTAAGTACAACTATACCTTTGTTTATATGCAATTTTAATTTTTGTACGTTAACTAATTATTCCCTGTGTGCACTTTATGTACATTTGAGTCACTGTTGTTTGCGATGGCGTTATTCCTTAAATCGACATGTTCAGCATGTAGCTTACTATCTTCTTCAGGCTCCTAGTATATAGTACTGGAGGACTCTTCCTGTTTTTCCTTTAGCTGACCTGAGGTTCAGAGATTGATCTCGGCTGTAATTCTGAGCCAAAATAAATTTTTAGCACTGAGTGATAGCTCTGAACTGTTCATGGTGTTTACTGGCAAGTCTGATTGCTTGGTGAAGGCAGAATAAAAATACCTGTTAAAGAAGGAGAGTTGTGTCTAGAAAATCAGAGTCCCTGTAGGATCATTGACTACAAAGCTGAATATTAGAGCAGCAGTCTTAGGACAGACAGAGAGGAAAGCTTGCTCTTTGAGTGAGAATTATGCCCTCATTCCTTCCCCTTACTCATCTCCTTCATCTATGAATCAGGGAGTTCTAATATAGGAGTTTCATGACGATAAAAGTAAATAAAAAGATTAAAGCAATATCAAAACATTTAATGAGAAATATTTTTTCTTTAAAAGACATATAAACAGAAATGTTTGCAAATGTTTCTAAACATGCCATTTGTCTAGAGTAAATACATAAGAAGATGACACTTCTTGGAATCTAGTAGCAATTTTTTAAAGTTGCTCAAGCAATCCCCTAGCTTCAACCTCCTGAGTAGCTGGGACCAGAGGCATGTGCCACCATGCCTGGCTAATTTCTATATTTTAAGTTTTTCTGTAGAGACAGGAGTTTCGCTGTGTTGCCATAGCAAACTTCTGGCTTAAGCAATCCTGTTGCCCCAGCCTGCGAAAGTGCTGGGATTACAGACATGATCCACTATGCCTGGCATCAAACTAATTATAGAGAGAAACGGAGAATTAATAGATGTATGAAAATATGAAAAGAGAAATTTGTTCTTATTTTAGCATATATCTTCTGCAAACTTTTCAAAGCCAAATCATGATCTATCACAAAGGAAACAAGTAATTAGTGAAACCACAAATTAAAAAATGATAAATTTTACAGTTTTAAAAATGAATAAAAAATTATATGGTTGCCATATAGATAAGAAATAGTTTCATTAAACATTGTTATTTTTCTGAAGAAAAGGCAAAACAGAGACTTTTAAAACAGTGCTTCATGGGAATTTTTTGAGGTGTTTCCCAAATGCATAATTTTTTTGAAGTCCAAGTTTTAGCTTTTTGTATACTTTTCATTTTAAAGCAATCTCAAACTTCTGGAAAGATTGCAAGAACATCTGTTTCCTCACCATTTTAAAACAAAATTGCTAACATGACCTTCTATAACCCCAAATATTTAAATTTGTAATTCTTACAAATAAAGACATTCTCCTCCTTAATAATGGCAATGTAACCATCAAAATAAAGAAATTAAAATTGATATATTACTATGATCCTCAGACAACATTCAAGTTCTGACAATTGTCTCAATGATATTTTTTGTTTTTGTTTTTGTTCTTTTGAGACGGAGTCTTGCTCTGTCACCCAGGCTGGAGTGCAGTGGCACGATCTCGGCTCACTGCAACCTCCGCCTCCCAGGTTTAAGCGATTCTCCTGCCTCAGCCTCCTGAGTAGCTGGGACTACAGTGACGTGTCACTATGCCCGGCTAATTTTTTTGCATTTTTAGTAGAGACGGGGTTTCACCGTGTTAACCAGGATGGTCTTGATCTTCTGACCTCGTGATCCGCCTGCCTCTGCCTCCCAAAGTGCTGGGATTATAGGAGTGAGCCACTGTGTCCAGCCATCCATCAACTTTTAATTTATTGGAGGTCATTTTATGCTGCTGGCTTAACTCATTTTTGCATAGAGCTTAGCAAGCAATTTATTGTTTTCCTCAGGTTCTTAGTATACTATCGAAGGACCCTTCATATTGTATTTTTCTCTAACTGAGCTACATTTCAGATATTATGCTCAGCTATAATTCTGAGCTTAAAGAAATTTTAATACTGAATGACAGCCCTGAACTGTTCTCAGTATTTATTTGCCTGGGAATAAAGCATCTGTGTTAGTTTTCTTTTGTTAGATAACAAATTACCACAAATTTAGCCACTTAAAGCAACACACATTTGTTATTACACAATTTACATGGGTCAGGAGTGTGGAAATGGCTTCACTGGGTCCTCTACTAATGGTCTTGTCATGGGATCCTTGGGGCGTTTCTTTGCCAGCTGGAAACCTCTGTGGTTAGTGGCGCCTTTGCCCGAGTTTTGCTCTGGCCCGCTGGGCTTGTTCCACCCACTTGGCCTGGCAGGCTGTGCTCAGCTTCCACTACCGGCTTGGATCCCATGTCTGCCAAGGGTGAGCCAGGCACGGAGCAGTGAGGGGTTTGTGAGCAAGCGTGGGGTCTGGCCACTGCGCACAGCCAGGCATGCTGGCTGCAGTGGGGTGGGCAGCTCCAGGCCCAGCACAGGCACCGGCTCCCTGCGATGCTGCAGCTAGACCAGGTGTACCATAAGCAGCTTCCACAGCTGACACCGGGGAATGCAGTGGTGCCCAAAAGCTTGGAGACACCAGGAACCATAGATCCCTAAAGAGGGTGTCACAGCCCCGGCTTGGGGAGCTTCTAGGTCTAGGCTTCCTGAAGGGTTGCAGCTCTTCTCTGCTTCTCTCTTCTAGTCACCCTCAATGTGGCGAACAAGGAGCATGTTTCAGCCCTGTTTGTGTTACAGGTCTTTTTAGCCCTGCCATTCAGTGGGTCCTAAGTTCTTGTCCTGCATCCAGGAAGAATGAGGTATGCAGACAAGTGGAGGATAAGCAAGACAAAGAGGAGCTTTATTGAGTGATGGAACAGCTCAGAGGAGACCCACAGTGGGTAGCTCCTCTCCATAGCCAGGGTGTCCTGACGAGTGTTCAGCTCTCAGCAGAGAGTAGCTCCTGTCTGCTAGGCAGATCTTCCCTGTGAGTACTCAGCTCTCAGCAGAGAGGGTAGCTCTTCTCTGCAGGCAGGTTATACCAATGAGTGTTCAGCTCTCAGCAGAGAGGGTAGCCCCTCTTGGAAGCTGGTTGTCCTGTGTCTCTCCATCCTCACCTCAAGTCTGGTTGAGTGAGGTGGCGGTATGGGCCTCAGAGGGGAGGAAGTGTGTGCTGATTGGTCTATGGGTGGCCATGGGCTGGCCCAGGGCAAAGCACCACAAGTTCCCACTCTGGCCCCCGGGATGGGCAGCCTGGCCCCCAGGCTTCAAGCCCAATGGGCTTGAAGGTGGCGCTTCACCAGGGACCCACCCCCTTCCATCCAGAAGCCTGTCTGCCTCCTGCCATTGTTCATGATGCCCAGGCTGTTCATGCCAAGGGCCGCCTGCAGGCCAGTGCTGGGCTGTCCTCAGCACCCCCTTGGCCTCCCTCTCATGTTTGTCGGCACCCAAAGTCTGGAGGGGTCTGAGATGGCAGGGGGCTGCTGTGTCAGCACTGCCCCAAGCCTGTGCACACCCTGCCAGGCTGCAACAGCACTCGGGTTCAGCCCCAACTTTGCTTCAAGATTGGATTGGGCAATCAGAGTGGGAGCCAACAGTGGGGAGAAACCAGACAGTGGGAGCAGGCACTTCCAAGCCTGCAGGGGAAGCAGGGGCTTCCTGGGTCCCCAAGAGTGCAGAGATCCCTGGGTCCACAGCCACAGCTTGGGTGGCTGCAGCTATGCCTGGGAGGGTAGAGCTCCTGCCTGCTCCTGGCTCCCAAGAGCACAGGGGTACCTGGGTGCCAGCCGTGGCTTTGGCAGCTGCAGTTGCGCCGGGGAACTCCTGGCTCCCAAGAGAACAGGGGTGCTCAGGTCACAGAAGGCTTGAGCGGCTACAGTCGTACCTGGGGAGCTCCTGCCCCACCAACTCAGAAGGGGCGCAGCTTCCACTTCTCCCCAGCTCCAGCAGGCTCAGTGGAACCCCGTGCAGCCCTGGCGGTGCCTTCTCTTCACGTTTTCCCCACAGTGCGTTGGCCCCGACCATCCCCACACAAATGAACCCAGTGCTTCCAGGGCTGGCCCTGTGAGCCCCGGCTGCGCCCTCAGCTGGCTGCTCGTGGGCTCCTGGGATGCAGCGGGCAGTGAGGTTGAGGCCACGGTGGAGGCTCCAGACCTGGGAGCAGGTCCTGCCCAGCTGTGCGAGGTAGGGGTGGCACATTTGGCTGCGTCGGAAATGCAGGGCACAGAGCACCCACCGCCACCACTGCTACTCCCACAGCCACCCCTCCTGCCACTGCTGGTGCCTCCCTGCTGCAGCCAGCATGATGGTAGCAGCCGCTCCAGACGGCCTGCCATTGCCATCAGTCTCATTTCTGAATATTATGCTCTTGGGTGTATTGAAGGTGTTGACAAGGGCTACAGTCTCATCTGAGGCTCAGACTCCTCTTCTAAGCACATGTGGTGATTAGCACAGTTCATTCCTTGCAGCTACCGAACCCCCTTTTTTGAGCCAGGATCTCTCTGTTACTGGGGCTGGAGTACAATTGCACGATCACAGCATACTGCAGCCACAACCTCCCCGGCACAGGAGATCCATCTGCCTCAGCCTCCCGAGGAGCTGGGACTACAGGCACAGCCACCACATCCAGCTAATTTCTGTATTTTTTGTAGAGACAGAGTCTCATTATGTTGCCCAGGCTGGTCTCAAATTCCTGCACTCAAGCGATCTTCCTGCCTCAGCCTCCAAATGTTCTGGGATTACAGATGTGAGCCACTATATCCGGCCAGCTAGCTATAGAATTCTTGATGGTTTGTTTCTTCAAGACCCGCAGGAGAGCCTCTGACTTCCATCTGGATACCCTTTGTTGAAAGGGGTCATCTGGTTAAATCAGGCCCACTAAGGATAATTTCCCTTTGATTAACATAAAGCCAACTAACTGGGGACCTTAATTACATCTGCAAAATTTCTTTACCTTTGCCAGCTGACATAACGTAATCACAGGAGTGATAGCCCATCACTTTTGCCGTATTCTATTTGTTGAAAGTTATTTAAAGGTTCTGCTCACACTCAAAGTGGAGGGGAGTATACAAAATCTATAGCTTTTCAGGGTCACACCTAAGATTCTGACCACCACAACTTTTCTGCCATCTGGATTAATATATTTAAAGTGTTTTTTGTTTGTTTGTTTGTTTTGCTTTTTTTTGAGGCGGAGTTTCATTCTTGTTGCCCAGGCTGGAGTGCAATGGCACGATCTTGGCTCACTGCAACCTCCACCTCCCTGGTTCAAGCGATTCTCCTGCCTCAGCCTCCCGAGTAGCTGGAATTCCAGGCGCCCGCCACCATGCCCAGCTAATTTTTGTATTTTTAGTAGAGACAGGGTCTTGCCATGTTGGCCAGGCTGGTCTTGAACTCCTGACCTTGGGTGATCAACCCACCTCGGCCTCCCAAAGTATTGGGGATTACAGGTGTGAGCCACCGAGCCTGGCCAAAGTTTTTCTATTGCTTTAATGGTTATTGACTGTTCTGACTTAGCTTTTTGTTTTTTCTCGTCAATTTTAATTTAGGTTTTTGCATGTCTGAACACATAAAATTGTACAACTAAAAACACTCTTAGAACATGTGGGTACCATTGTGAATTATCAGTAACAAGTAAATGTACAGCATATTGAATTGTGATGTTTTCACATTAGATCATTTTGACATTTATTTTAACTTTTTGTGTTTCTTGCCTGAATTTTTTTATAAGGAATGAAATCAATTGTTAGATATCCTTAGTGATTCAATTCAGAGGCAAATATTTGTTGTCATCCTCTCAAGCTTCTGAATCAATTTAATTGAAGAGTATACTCAGTTTTCAACTGGCACTGGTGAAAAAAAATTAAAAAAAGAGAAACAACCACCACCATTTGGAACTTCTTGTTTGTGTGAATCTGGAATTTCACACAGACAAGATATAGAAATGAATGCTGATGCTGATGCTGTTACATCACCAACTGTCATCCACAAACTCTCTTTGGGAAATCGTGTGGCCATTATTCTCTAGTAACATTATTTTTATTGATTATATAAGGATTAAAAAGTAAATACATAGTCTAATAATAATAAAAAAATAAGAAAAAATTAAAAAATAATAAAAATAAATAAATAAATAAAATAAAATAAAATAAAAAAGTAAATACATAGTCATAAAATTATTCTGTTATGCACAGCAGGGGTGGTGATTGAGGTGGGTTTTTTTTTTTTTTTTTTTTTGAGACGGAGTCTTCCTCTGTCGCCCAGGCTGGAGTGCAGTGGCGCAATCTTGGCTCACTGCCACCTCTGCCTCCCGGGTTCACGCCATTCTCCTGCCTCAGCCTCCTGAGTAGCTGGGACTACAGGCACCCGCTACCATGCCTGGTTAATTTTTTTTTGTATTTTTAGTGGAGACGGGGTTTCACCGTGTTAGCCAGGATGGCCTCGATCTCCTGACCTCGTGATCAGCCTGCCTCAGCCTCCCAAAGTGCTGGGATTACAGGTGTGAGCCACGCGCCCGGCCCGAGGTGGGTGTTTTGAGTGAGATTTTGGAGATTTTGCTTGACTAAAGGGTCTGTTGCTTGAAAAACATTTGAAAGCCACAAAACAATTTGAGCAATGATAGTAGTGTATTGGGAAGCCTGGACCTGTAGTTGGTAAATGAATCTTAGAAATTCAGGAGCCTCATCAAGTAATAATTACATTCAATTCCTCCTGCGATTACAGCACTATTTTATAATTTGGCCATATCTCCCTAGTCTGATAACAGGACTACTGATGTCACCTCTTTAACCTACGGGTTTATTGAACCCACTTAGGATCACATTCATGTTCTCCTACAGTGACACATGATAACCCATCTTGTGTGGCTGATTAAGCCATACATCTGAATAAATAACTCTCCTACCACCAAGAGCTGACTATATGCATTTTATCAGACAAGGTCTAGTCTTGACTGTAAGCTATAGTTTTATAGTTTTAGTCAACTGTAGGCTGCAAGATGTTCATGATACAATTTTCCAAACAGAGAAAACAGAGTAGATTCCTTGGTATATGCCTTTTAAGTGACAAAGATTCCTCCTCTGCACTGGGGCCAGGAAAGGACCTAAAATGAAAGCTCCTGAAGTGCTAGCTTTTTCAATGTATTTTGTTGTTGTTGTTTTCAATTTGATTGAGGTATAATTGAAGTACACCAAACCACACACATTTAAAGAGTACAATTTGATCAGTCTTAACATATACATACCATAGTCAAGGTAACAAACGTTTTCATAAGCCTCAAGTTTCCTTTGCCCCTTGGCAATCCTTCCCTGCCTCCAACCCCTTCTCTAGAGAGCCACTGAGCCTTCTGTAACCATCGATTAATTAGCATGTTCCAGACTTCTACATAAATGGCATTTTACAGTACATCCTTTTTTTTTTTTTTTTTTTTGGCCTGACTTTTTTCATTCAGCCACTTTTTTTCTTTCTTTCTTTTTTTTTTTTTTTTTTTTTTTTGAGATAGGGTCTTGCTCTCTCACTCGGGCTGGAGTGCAGTGGTGCAATCACAACTCACTGAAGCCTTGACCTCCCGGGATCAAATGATCCTCCCACCTCAGCCGCCTGAGTAGTAGCTGGGACTACAGGTGAGTACCACCATGCCTGGCTAATTTTTTTTGTACAGATAGGGTTTCACTATGTTGTCGAGGCTGGTCTCCAACTCTAAATCCTGGACTCAAGCAGTCCTCCTACTTCAGCCTCCCAAAGTGCTGGGATTACAGGCATAAGCCACAATGCCAGCCTTATTTTAATGTCAGCAACTTATTTTAAGATTTATCGATGTTGTGATAAACAGTGAACATCAATACTCTGTTCCTTTTTATTGTTGAGTAGTATTCAACTACATGGTTTTACCACAATATATCTATTCACATATTGATGGACATTTGGACTGTTTTTGACTATTGCTAAAAAGCCTGCAATGAATATTTGCAATCTTCATACAAGCATATGTTTTCATTTCTTTTGGGTAAATACCTAGAAGAGGAATGACACATAATAGATGTATATTGAACTTTTTAAGAAACTACCAACAACTTTCCACAGTCACTGCACCATTTTGCATTCCCACCAACAGTGTCTAAGTGTTCTAGTTGCCCCATATCCTCATCTTCATGTAGTAGAGTCAGTTTTTTTTTTTTTTAAAAAAAAAGAGTTGAGACTTTCCTGAGGCAGGAGAATCGCTTGAACCCAGGAGGCAGAGGTTGCAGTGAGCCAAGATTACGCCACTGCACTCCAGCCTCAAGCCTGGGCGACAGAGGGAGACTCTGCCTCAAAAAAAAAAAAAGTTGAGCCTTTCGGGGGGTGTGTATTGGCATCTCATTGTGATTCTAAGTTACATTTCCCTGATGACTAGTAATGTTAAGCATCTTTTCAGGGCCAGGTGTGGAATCCCCAGCACCTTGGGAGGCCCTGAGGTGGGCAGATCACTTGAGCTCAGGAGTTCGAGACCAGCCTGGCCCACAGGGCAAAACCCTGTCTCTACAAAAAATCAACCTAGAGAGGGGAGAGTTTTTAAACCCTTTTGGTCTTTACCATTTGAATAATGAAGAGTTCTGCTCTCCTCTTTCAGAGACGCTGTATTTACACACACACACACACACACTCTCTCTCTCTCTCTCTCTCTCTTTCTGTCTCTCCACAGCCCCACCCCCCAGCTTTGTTCTTCCCCAAGGAAAGAATAGATGTTTATTTAATTAGTGAGAGGAGGAGAGTCTGACAATCATAAGGCTATATGTGGGGTTAATTGTGCTGTGGCCCAGCCTTTAGAATCCTTTCTGGGTTTCCTCCCCCGAGGCATTGTGGGCTCACTGTGCTTCAGGTTCTCATCAGTAAGCTGGCAGGTGTGTTCGGCCTCCTGCAGGCCCCGGCAGGCCTTTGTTCTCTCAAAAGCAGCGTCTCACCCTGCCACTAAGTGGAAGAATCAGGTGTGCTGTTCACATGGGGCTCTTCATTTCCAATTCACCATAGGTAGAGCTATGAGAGGTGTAGGAAGGAGACCGCAGGAGAAAACTTCTTTTTCCCCTCCATAACCACTTTTACTGCTAATAAAGTTGAGAATCAAAACATTTTTTACCTTCTTGGGTCTATTTCTGAGTTAGTAGAATCTGGAGGGGATTTTAACTATGGCTTTGAGATTAAAAAACAACAACAAAAATAAAATGCTGTGATTGACTTATGTAAACACGTGGCTGTTCTGTTCCCTTCACGGCCGACTTGCTCAGCTCAGCGGAAACGCGGTTAATGGAGAACTCTGTTTGTTGTCCCATCTTCTTTGCAGATGCCTTCAAGATCAGACTCCCTCCTGTCTCCTCCAATACTTAAGTATTTAGATACCTTGTAAAAAGACTGGGTGTTACACAGGCATTTGCTGAGACTTGTAAGAAACAGAGGAAAGCATAAGTCAAAGAAACAGTAAATTTCAAGGCAGAAAGGGCTGATTCAATAGCATTAAATAGAGCCATAGTCTGATAACATGATGCTAACCTGAGAAGCTCAGGAATTTTTCCTTGAAGAATTGATAAAGGTGACTCAGGGAAAATACCAGGGCAGGTATGGATGCCAACAAATCTGGTTTGTTTCAAAAGCAGATGACATCTACTTTTATTTACTGAGTTAAAAACGCATAGAATATTTTTATGGCATACATTTTCCACTTAAAACTGTATATTCTTTGTGATCATGATCTTAGCAATAATAGTTTTGCCAACCACAGTCCCATTCAGGAACATAACCTCTATAATTGATGAACATGTCGCTTTTAGATTTGGGGGGGTCAGGGAATCATTAAATATAAAAATAAAATAAATGTTCTGATTGAAAATCATAAGCTGGAGGCACATCCAAAATACCCATGGGTGTTGGAAGAATACCCTCTTTGACATTATAAAATTATAAATTATATCAACATTATAAATGATATTGATTCGTTCCTGAAATTTTCTCCAGATATTTAAAAACAGATCAGTAAAAACCTCAAAACTGACTTTATCCTTCTAAAGTTTAAAATTTCATGACTGGCCGGGTGCAGTGGCTCACTCCTGTAATCCCAGCACTTTGAAAGGCCGAGGTGGGTGGATCACCTGAGGTCAGGAGTTGGAGCCCAGCCTGGCCAACATGGTAAAACCCCGTCTCTATTAAAAAATACAAAAATTTGCCAGGCATGGTGGCACCCACCTGTAGTCACAGCTACTTGGGAGGCTGAGGCAGGAGAATGGCTTGAATCCAGCAGGTGGAGATTGCAGTGAGCCAAAATCACATCCCTGCACTGTAGCCTGGGTGGCAGAGTTAGATTCTGTCTCGGAAAAAAAAAAAAATTCCACGATTAGTTAGCCAGCTAGAGGTATAAACTCACATGAGGCCATCTGAGAATTCAATAATTTTTAGTGTTATCATAAATTGATTACCTATAAAAGTATCTATAAAATCCTGGATCTGGCCATTAAAACCTTCACTGACAGTAGGGTTAATCTGGTGTATGGGATTATGAAGGTTCTAGATCTGACAGACATTTTGGAGGCCTTTTCAATTCTATCATCTTAAGACAACTGCCTTGAACTTTGTAAACTGCAGTCTTTTCTCTGATTGAAATCTACTAATATCTCTTTATATAACTTACGTGAATAAAAGGTTTGAATTAAATAGGGCATACAGTAAAAGACTTTTGCTATCAAAACAGTTCAAAAACCTTTTCAGATTTGTAGACTTCAAGTCTTGCCAATCTTTTAACCTACTTATATTCAATCAGTGAAATCTGTTTGAATGGACTAAAGAGTAGATTCAACCCAACGTCAAAGAGAGTATTCTTCCAACACCTAACACTATAGACAAATTAATTTGTTGCCTATTTCATCTACTAGTTATGACAGCATCCTCTTCAATAATTGCAAGTCTAAATTTTCAGATCAATACTGAACTGGGTTTCAGGCATGACTATTCTGCTATTAACCTGTTATACTATTTTAACATCTTACAGTGAAGTCAATTGAAAAAAGATAATATTATTGGCAGCTTTTATTGGCCATTTATTGACCTTGAACTAAAGGCTAATCTGTACAAGCTCAATATAGATCCTGGCTGTTGACACTTTTATAAAACCTGCACTTCAGTGGACAAGAATAATGTCCTGGCATATTTCAAATAATGTCCTGGCATATTTCAAATAATGTCCTGGCATATTTCAAATAATGTTAAATATAATTCGAAACCACCTACAATTCTTGTATATTTTCTTTAAATAATCTAGCTTTTTCTAAATTTTATATTCATTTAAACTCTCTACAGTGGGTGCTTAAAAAAATACTTGGCTCTTGTGTTTGTGTTCTTTACAACATCAAACCATGATATGGAGAGGATAAACTTGAGCCACCAAGAAGTGGGCTCTGCCTAGGAAGACAGTTTGCTGAAGTTAGAAAGTACTGGTCTAGGAACCAGAAAACCTGATTCTACCCAAGAGTTAGAATTGTGAGCGAGTTCTTTCCGGTTTTTAGTTTCCTTATCTGTAAAATAATAACCCAATTTGATGGATCATCTCTATGATCCCTTCCACATTCTGCATACTTGGATATCTACTGTTTGTAAATATTTTGACATTTCTTATAAAGCCCTTTCACATTTACTTTATTATTTTTTCCTCAAAGAATTCCTGAAATAGATAAGGCAGAAGTTTAGAGGCTAGATAGGTTGGGTATCATTTTAGATGTGGTAACTAAGGTTACCGGAGATTAGGTGTGATATGGTTTGGCTGTGTCCCCACCCAAATCTCATCTTGAATTCCCACGTGTTGCAGGAGGGACCTGGTGGGATGTAATTGAATCATGGGGCAGGTCTTTTGTGTGCTGTTCTTGTGATAGTGAATAAGTCTCATGAGATCTGATGGTTTTAAAATGGGGAGTTTCCCTGCACAAGCTCTCTTCTCTTGTCTGCTGCCATGTGAGACATTCTTTTCACCTTCCGCCATGATTGTGAGGGCCCCCCCCCACCAGCCACATGGAACTATAAATCTCCCTTTCTTTTGTAAATTGTCCAGTCTTGGTTATGTCTTTATAAGCAGTGTGAAAATGGACTAATACAAGATGATTGGTAAAAACTACCCATCTGGGGCCTGGAGCAGTGGCTCATGCCTGTAATCCCAGCACTTTGGGAGGCCAAGGTGGGCAGATCATGAGATCAGGAGATTGAGACCATCCTGGCTAACACGGTGAAACCCCGTCTCTACTAAAAATACAAAATTAGCCGGGTATGGTGGCACACACCTGTAGTCCCAGCTACTTGGGAGGCTAAGGCAGGACCATCCCTTGAACCCGGGAGCCGGAGGTTGCAGTGAGCAGAGATTGAACCACTGCACTCCAGCCTGGGTGACAGAGCGAGACTCAGCCTCAAAAAAAAAAAAAAAAAAATTACCCATCTGGTAAATAGCAGCACTGGAACATAAATTCAGATTCTCTGATTCCAGCAAATTTCTACATAGGCCACAAAAACACACACAACAGGAAGTATAACTGCTTGGAATCATTAGTTATATGCATGAATTACTTCTAAAGGAAGTGATACTTCCTTTAACTACTGAAACTACACTACACTTAAACTCAAAGTTAATAATAGAAATAAAAGTAATAAAATAACCAGTGCTTTATTGTAATATGAATAGGAGGGTAATTACAATGGTTTGGAAAATAACAGCTGAGCTCTGAGGGTTAGGTTTGAGGCTACAGTGTGGAGCACAGTTATGATTCAGTTATGGCTCCCCACTTACCAGAAATGTACCGAAAATGTACAGAGGTGTTTGGAGAAGCAAAGCTATGAGGAAAGAGGAAAAACTGGGAAACCCTCATTACATAGCTAGGTGAAAATTAATGAGAAAACCAGTGGCATAAAAACACTTGAAAAGCAATAGCAGAAACATATCTTGTACCATGTTGGATAAAAGTAATACTAGGAAAGGATATAAACTTGATGGTTAGATTGCAGTAAATCAAAGTTTGTGCCCACAGAATTACAGCTTTAAAAAGTGATAGGACACAAGAAGCACACACTGAAATACTAAGGAATAAAGAACATGATGTGCAAAATGTATTCTGAAATAGTTAAGAAAAAATAAGTAATTGTGTTTGTGTGTGCATGCGTGTGTGTCTCAAAATGTTAAAGAGTGATAAACCTGGGTAAAGGATACATGATAGTTCTTTCCATTATTCTTAAAATTTTTCTGTAGGTCTGAATCATTTCAAAACCAAATGTAAAAGAAAAAAGCAGTGATAGGAGCACAGCCATTAAGCCATTCAGCAATGTCACAAGACTTTTAATAGAGCTGAGAAGAATTTCATGTAGTATTTCATACGCAGATCAGTGGACTTGAATTCTGTTTCACATTTGTCCTCTAAGTAGCTATGCAGTCTTGGACTATTCTTGGAAAAATTGGTTTTGGACTAGATCAGTGATTTAAAAACTCTTCTGTGGATTCTGGAAAAGTATTTTGGGCCCAAAACAGCAAAGCAGGAAGTATGCCAGGCGTGCCTTCTATCCCTGTCCCCGTTTAACCGGAGAAGCATTCCTTTTTTTTTTTTTACTTACTTTTTTTTTTTTGAAGTTCTCATTGTTTCAAAAGTTTTTTTTTCCCCCAAAGCCAGTGAACCAGATGACCTTTAAGGCTGATTTCAAGCATGAATTCACAGGCTTCAGTTGTTTGGGGGGAAACTGTGGTATAACAGACCCAAGGGCCAAATCCCACAGCCATTGGCTCCTGTAGAAACTCTGAGCTAAGAGTGGTTTTTGAATTGTTTAAATGGTTAGAAAAAAAAGAATACCTCATGATTTGTGAAAATTCTATGAAATTTCAAATTTTAGTGTCCATAATGTTTGATTGAAACACACCCATTTGTTTACATTTTGTGTCTATGGCTGCTTTCACTTAAAATAGCAGAGTAGAATAGTTGTGATAAACATTAGAGACCTTATGCCCAGAAGGCCTAGACATTTATTATCTGGCTCTTATAGAAAATGGTTGCCAGTCTCTATGGTAGAAGTAATAGCCATTAAAACCAATAACCATTATAAATTATAAATTTTAGGACACTCAGTGATTTCTGTGCCAGATATTTAGACCAAAAAGAAAATTGTCCTTTTTTCTTTTTGAGACAGTGTCTTACTGTCTCCCAGGCTGGCGTGCAGTGGCATGATCATGGCTCACTGCAGCCTTGACCCCTAGGCTCAAGTGATCCTCCCACCTCAGCCTCCCCAGTAGCTGGGATCACTTGCTTGTGCCATCACACTCAGCTAATTTTTATATTTTTTGTAAAGACAGATTTTTGCCACGTTGCCCACGCTGGTCTTGAACTCCTGGGTTTAAGGGATCCTCCCGCCTCAGCCTCCCAAAGTGCTGGAATTACAGATGTGAGCCACTGCACTTGGCCATGATAATCCATTGATTTTAGTGAAAGAAACTTTTTTCTTTATTTCCTCAATTTCAAGGCATGTCTCATTAATCCTGCTGAATCTATGTTATTGAAACAAAGGAGTATATAAGCTTACCCTGCATAGTATTGCAAATGGTGGACAGTGAATTCAAAGACTTACCATGTGGAATTCTAACATACCCAGCTTGGTGTGTCAGTCTTTCAATATACAGATCTTTCTCCAAGAACTTAGGAACAATAAGTGAAAACACACCTTAAAATTTTCTATAGGACCCGTGGAAAATGCGAGAGGTGTGTTATGGTTGAAGGCAAGCTGTGGGCTTAGCTACAGACTATAGTGTAACCAGAAACCTCTGAGGATGGGTGTTCACTGGTGTTAAAGGGAAAATAAAAAATAATATATATATATTTTTTTTCTGAATTGGAGTTTCGCTCTTGTTGCCCAGGCTGAAGTGCAATGGCGTGATCTCTGCTCACAGAAACCTCTGCCTCCCAGTTTCAAGTGATTCTCCTGCCTCAGCCTCCCAAGTAGCTGGGATTACAGGCATGCGCCACCACACCTGGCTAATTTTGTATTTTTAGTAGAGACGGGGTTTCTCCATGTTGGTCAGGCTGGTCTCGAACTCCCGACCTCAGGTGAAGAATATTATTATAGGGAATATATCAGTTATAGAACACTTACAAATACCAGATCTCAATAAATTCTGTTGGACAACAAACTCTTTAAGGAACACAAGGGCTGGGGCGTGGTGGCTCACGCCTGTAATCCCAACACTTTGGGAGGCTGAAGTGGGCACTGAGGCTAGGGGTTTGAGACCAGCCTGGCCAACACGGTGAAACCCCCATCTCTACTAAAAATACAAAAATTAGCCAGGCTTGGTGACATGCACCTGTAATTCCAGCTGCTCAGGGAGGCTGAGGCAGGGCAGGAGAATTGTTTGAGTCTGGGAGGTGGAGGTTGCAGTAAACCAAGATTACACCCCTGCATTCCAGCCTATGTGACACAGCAAGACCCTGTCTCAAAACAAAAACAAAAAAACAAAAAAACAAAAAAGAAAAAGAAAAAGAAACTCAAGGCATTGGAGAAGACTTTCTATGGCTAAAATATTTGTAAATCTGAGAGTGAGTCTATTTATTTAAAAGCAATATTAAATTCATGTGCCATTTTCATAAAATTATTCCAGCAACAACATTAATTGCAACAGCAAGCCTTTCCCATTGTTCCCTCAGTGAACCCCCAAAATTCAAAATATAATCTTCATTTTCATTTGTCATACACTAACATGTGCCATACATCTTACAGGCAATTACTGAATATGTCTTTGATGCAGTAAGACAGGTTCTGCCTAATTCTCTGACTCCACAGGGTTCAATGATAAACTCTGGAAATGAAAAAAACTCAAAACCTTTTCACGAAGCCTTCCCCCAATTTTTATTCAAGCAGTAACAGGTTTAGTTATTAGCCGTAGGTCTCCCCTGCTAACAACAACTCCTATGGTAGTAAAAGCTGTGTAGGAAACTATCAGTAAGGCCCATATAAGAAGCCGTGAAACCAGGCTTAGAAAAGACTGAAAAATGAGTGTTGTCAGCTTCACGCCTGCAGCAGCATGCGAGGGCAAAGGTCTGAGAGAGAAATCCTCAGTTACCTTTTGCAGTAGCCTGATTTCCAGCCCATGCATTTGTTTATTTATGAATGACTTTCCCTCATGCAAGAGCTCAAAGTGTACCTGATGGACTTAAACCGACAGTAAGAAGCGGCAATGACAGACACTGAGTCCCAGCTGAGTTGACGTATTGGTACAAGAAACATAATGAGAAGGAAAGCATCTAGCATTTTCTGAACACTTAGTGACTAGGTCAGTGCCTCCCTCCGACTTTGATGTGCATGTGAATCATCCGAGGATTGTTTTAACAAGCATATTCTGATCCAGCAGGTCTGGGAAGAGACCTGAGATTCTGCATTTTTTTTTTTTTTTACAAGGTTTTAGCGACTGCTACCTGCTGTTTCCCAGACCATGCTTTATCACAAATCCAGATCCTTCATATTTAATACTTATAATAAATTTGAGAGATAGATATTATCATCTTTTAAAACAGACCTTAAAAGAGAGGTTAAAAATTCATTAATGGGGAAACATGAGGGTTATCTAATAACAAAGTTCATATTCTTTCCAGTACCCTAATAACACCCCGCAGGAGTAACTGATGCTTTATTGTATGTTACTGTTTTGAAATTTGAGACTAATGCCTCAAATATGCCTGATCACCAGTGACGTTTGTCTAAAATTCAGATCTTCAAGCCCCTGCACAATCTATTTCACCATAATTTCTCGATGAGGTGCCTAAAAGAAGGTACTTTTAATGATAACTGATTGGTGATTCTTGGGACCAGGAATGTTTGGGAAACTGATCATCTAGGTCACACTTTAGTTTTGAAAACTCCAGTAGGGAACATTGGTGTTCTGTGTTTATTAGAGAGCTTTGAGGGAACATTGTCTGCTCAGGCAAAGAGGATATCAGAACCACTTTAATGCACATCAGCTTCACTGAGAAGGGCTGCTGGGTCAGATGGAGTGAAACTTGTTGGTTTCATGATGTAAGGGATAGGTTTAAACCTGTATCTTATAACAAGGTGCTAAAGTATAGGATCTAATTATGTCACTTTTAATTGTAAGGTGAAAGCAACAATAGCCACAAAGTTTAATTGCCCTCTTTATCGGGTAAATGATCTTTGTCACTCAATCCAGTTAATCCAATTATAGAGCATACGTATTAGAATAAAAGATCAACTAGAAAATATTTCCCATATCCGAAGTCCATAATTAAATATTTTATTAGAAACGCTCAATGAGATCAGAGTAAGGGTAATTATTTATTTCTGCTTTGAAAGGATACCTTTCAGCCAAGGAGATTACCCATAAATTTTTTACTACGGTTCTGAATGGTAAATATAGGGCCAAGGAAGTAGACTTTTTCTTTTCTTTTTTTTTTGAAACAGAGTCTTGCTTTGTCACTCAGGCTGGAGGGCAGTGGTGTGATCTCGGCTCACTGCAACCTCCGCCTCCTGGGTTCAAGTGATTCTCCTGCCTCAGCCTCCCAAGTAGCTGGGACTACAGGCACGCACCACCACACCTGGCTAATTTTTGTATTTTTAGTAGAGATGGGGTTTCACCATGTTAGTCAGGCTGGTCTCGAACTCCTGACCTTGTGATCTGTCGGCCTCAGCCTCCCAAAGTGTTGGGATTACAGGTGTGAGCCACCACCCAGGGCCAAAGTAGACTTTTGAAAGTAAACATTAAGAGTTACTTCTTTCAGATCATTGATACTTTTTCTTGCTTAAAAAAATACATTTAGAGTACTACAGTTATACATTTTTCATAGGCATTCTTGATCTTAATACAATTCAGTCAATGTACTTACAAAATATATAATTTTTAGCTTAATATATTCTGTTGTTAACAGAACCTAATAATTCAATTAATTACTAGAAGACTTTGGGTTTTCTTGACTTTCTATATTTTGAAGAAAATATAATTACCTATGACTATGTTCAAATGAAATACCATATTTTTTCTTAAAATTAACAAGATATTTCAAGTAAGTCAAAAGACTTCTCTATTGAAATCTCATTATGCCACAATTCACTAAGGGTAGAATTTCTTGCAGGGTAGGTCAACCAGTAAATAGACATTTAGAGACAGCCCAAACTGAGTTTGAAGCCTAGATCAGGCCAGTTACTTAACTTCTCTGAGCCTCCATTTCTTCATCTCTAAGGAAATGGGATATTTCATTGCTGGATTCTGTATTAGACGAGAGACAGTTTAATGGTCAAGCGTGCGGTAGGTGATTGATGAATGGTCACTATTATAAAATAGTGTATAATTGCTGAGCTGCCAAAAGGGCCTCCTTTTAATGATTGTAATTTACAGGGTAATCTCAAAGAATGAATCTCCCATAAGCAGTTTAGCAAAATTCCCAAACATTTACTTCCCCCATTGGATCACAGTAAAGTCACATGATATCTACATTTAACATATTTAAATTCAACTATATGCATTTGATAAGAAAAAAATAGAAGGAAAAAAAATCCCTCAATTTTAATTTATCTGGGAAAATCAGCCCAATATTCCTCTCAATGAGCAAATACTCTGGCATAAATATAAGAAATGTGAACCTTTTTTTCAATGGCCTCTCAAAAGTATCAACATCTCAGTGTATAGAGCATAATTCTAGTATTTAAAAATGTATACTTTTGTGAAAAATACTACTAAAGCACAAGCCAACTGCACTTTATCTGCTGCTCAAGTGAAGAAACAACGTTCTGCTTCAAAGCTGGAAAAAAAACTCAATTAGAACATTGAGAAATACTATGCCTCTCTCTGAAGTAACAACTTCCTGAGGAATTTTCCAATGTAATTTAAAAAATATTTTTATTTTGAAATAATTTTAGACTTACACAAGTTGCAAAATAGTTGTCCAAATAGTTCAGAAAGTTGTTATCTACTCTCTACCTAGTTTCCCCTAAGGCTAACAACTTACATAACCATAGTATAATTATCAAAACCAGGAGATAAACATTGGAACAAAACTGTTAACTAAACAACGGACCTTATTCACATTTTGCCAGTTTTTCCCCTAATGTCCTTTTTCTGTCCTGGAATTTGATCCAGGATCTCACCTTTGATTTATTTATTATATTTACTTAGTCTCCTCCAAACTGTGACAATTTCTCACTCTTTCTTTGTCTTTCATTACTTTGATCTGTGGTTCCATGAAGGTAAAGAAGTGTAAATCAAGTCAATAGTTTTTTCTTTAGTGTCTTAAGTATCAATTTTTCAGGTAATTCTTTATAAATCCAAAACCAGGATATTTTCTATGGTGGATTATTAATTAATTTGTCATTACACAAGTGAATGTAGCAAATGGCATTATCAACTTGAATTTAACTGCCCAAGTGACCAAAAAGAACAAACTCCTCTTATTCTTGAATAGTTGCTACCTTATAATACGAACCATTTCAGACACTGGCAGAAGACTCTATAGCTAACGTTCCATTTACCTTATCCTCAGATGGACAGGAGATACCTCGGCCTTCACAGAATTTGTGAATTCTGACGTCAGGTACTCATTACCATTTCTTTCTTTCTTTTTTTTTTTTTTTTTTGAGGCAGAGTCTCACTCTGTCACCCAGGCTGGAATGCAGTGGTGCAATTTTGACTCACTGCAACTCTGCCTCCTGGGTTCAAGCAATTCTTATGCCTCAGCCTCCTGAGTAGCTGGGATTATAAGTACATGCAACCATGCTCGGATAATTTTTGTATTTTTAGTGGAGATGGGGTTTCACCATGTTGGCCTGGCTAGTCTCGAATTCCTGGCCTCAAGTGATCTGCCCACCTTGGTCTCCCACAGTGCTAGGATTACAGACGTGAGCCACCATGCCCAGCCTACCATTGATTTCTTAATAATCTTTCTGGCATTTATTCAAAAGAAAAATAAGCCAAAGCTTATAGACAAGTAAGAATCATCTTACGTACAAAGTTTTTAAAGAAGCGATTATTTCAACAGCGGTAAGTGTCTGTTCGGTACCAATCTGTTCAAAAATATTCTTCAATTATAAACACTACATAGGCATTAACTCTAATGGTAGCATCGTTTAAAGATTTTAAAGCATGGTGACAGAAATGAAAAAGAATAATTGAGACCTAAGAGGTTTAAAAAAGTTTTAAACAATTCAAAGGATAGTAGTTATCAAATATGTGTATGTTAGTAACATTAAAAGGCAGGGTTTCAGGGTTTATATTACACTTTTGAGTACCAGTAGCAACATATGAGTATTTCTCTAGATAACTTTTATTTTTTTTTTGACAAGGTCTCACTCTGTTACCCAGGCTGGAGTGCAATGGTGCAATCTTGGCTCACTGCAGCCTTGACCTTCCCTAGCTC
This sequence comes from Pongo pygmaeus, assembly GCF_028885625.2. Taxonomy (NCBI): domain Eukaryota; kingdom Metazoa; phylum Chordata; class Mammalia; order Primates; family Hominidae; genus Pongo; species Pongo pygmaeus. The sequence goes on from NC_072390.2 coordinate 69,175,343, forward strand.
AGCTGAACCTCCCATCTCAGGACACCAACGCCTCCACTGCCCATCCCGCATCCACCCACCTACCCCAAAAGTGTTGAGAATATAAGCATGAGCCAGAGCCACGGCACCTGGCCTCTAGAGAGACTTTCTATTTTAGTTTTTTCTTCTCTTATTTGTGAAGACTTGAAAAAACTATTGTGGTTTATTTAGATTCTGGTTTGTGATTTTTTTAAATAAACTTTTTATTTTGGAATAAATTTATGTTTAGAGAATAGTTGCAAACATAATAAAGTGAGTTTTCATAAACCCCTTACCAGTTTCCCCTGTCGTTAACATTTTACATCACCATGCTGTCGCATTGGTCAAAACTAAGAAACTAACATGGCTGGATGCAGTGGTTCATGCCTGTAATTCCAGGACTTTGGGAGGCTGGGGTAGGAGGCTTACTTGAGGTCAGGAGTTCGAGATCATCCTGGCCAACTAACAAGGCCACATCTCTACAAAAATTATTTTAAAAAATAAAATTTAAGTAGAAACCAAAATTAATGTATTTCTATAAACATTTTGTCTTTTATGACCTTGACACTTTTGATGAATATTGGTTAATTATTGGTTTTGTAGAATGCCTCTCAATTTTGATGTTGTCTTATGATTTGATTGAGATTATGCATTTTGGGCAAGAATTCCACAGAAGCAATGCTGTGCCCTTCCGATTACCTTTTATAAGGTATACATCCATGTGGTTATTTGGTTAAGTTAGTGACTGCAGATTTCTCCACTACAAATTTACTATTCCTCTCTCTTTTTTTTTTTTTTTTTTTTTTTTTTTGAGACAGAGTCTTGCTCTGTCACCCAGGCTGGAGTACAGTGGTAAAATCTCCGCTCCCTGCAACCTCCACCTCCCAGGTTCAAGCAATTCTTCTGCCTCAGCCTCCCAAGCAGCTGGGACTACATGTGCACACCACTGTGCCCGGCTAATTTATTGTGTTCTTAGTACAGATGGGTTTTTGCCATGTTGGCCCGGCTGGTCTCGAACTCCTGGCCTCAAGTGATCTACCTGCCTCGGCCTCCCAAAGTGCTGGGATCACAGGCATGAGCCACTGCGGCAGGCCCTTTGCCTCTCCTTCTCCTTTTTTTTTTTTTTTTTTTTTGGCAGAGTTTCGCCCTTGTTGCCCAGGCTGGAGTGCAATGGTGCGATCTCAGCTCATCGCAACCTCTGCCTCCCGGGTTCAAGCGATTCTCCTGCCTCAGCCTCCTGAGTAGCTGGGATTACAGGCATGCACCACCACCCCGGTTAATTTTGTATTTTTAGTAGAGACAGATTTCTCCATGTTGGTCAAGCTGGTCTTGAACTCCCGACCTCAGGTGATCCACCTACTTTGGCCTCCCAAAGTTCTGGGATTACAGGCTTGAGCCACTGCACCCAGCATATTCCTCTCCTTCTACACTCTATTCTTCAGCAACCAGTTACTATGTCTAGCCCACCAGCAAAAAGGGGGAGATTGGGAAAGGGGGAGATTAGCCTTCCTACAGGAGGGCTTATCTACATATAGTGTTTGGAATTTGGTAAGGAAAATTTGTTTATAACAGTCTTTTAAATCTGACATCATTCAGGTGCCCAATTTTTCCACTGATGTTGAAATAATATTTGTTGGCCAGGCAGGGTGGCTCACACCCGTAATCCCAGCACTTTGGGAGGCTGAGGCAGGTGGATCACAAGGTCAGGAGTTCGAGACCAGCCTGGCCAGCATGGTGAAACCCGGTCTCTATTAAAAAAATACAAAAAATTAGCCGGGCATGGTGGTATGTGCCTGTAATCCCAGCTACTCAGGAGGCTAAGGCAGGAGAATTGCTTGAACCCAGGATGCAGAGGTTGCAGTGAGCAGAGATTGCACCACTGCACTTGGGCCTGGGCGACAGAATGAGACTCCATCTCAAAAAAAAAAAAAAAAAAAAAAAGAAAGAAGAAAATAATATTTATTTACTGCAAGTATATTTTTGGTGGATTCTAATAAAGTACAAGGCATACAAGTTTTCCAGCCTAATATGTTCTAATAGGAGAGAGAGAGACATTAAAAACAAGTAAGTTGTAAATAAGATAATTACATATTGGGATAAGTGTTATAAATGAAACTCAGTAAGATATGAGAGAATGTGGTAACTCTGGGGGAGGCCTTCTGAGTCAGTGCAGTTTGGAAAGGTCAGTCTGAGGTGTTGACATTTGAACAGAGAACTCAAAAAAGAGAACAAACCAGTTCTGTGAAAAACGTTCCAAACTTCAGAATGATTTGGAGGCAGAAAATTGTCCTGTGATAGTTAATTCATGTGTCAACTTGACTGGGTCATGGTGGACCCAGATATTTGGTTAAACATTATTCTGGGAGTGTCTTTGAGGTGTTTGTAGATGAGCTTAGTATTTGAATCAGCAGATGGAGTAAAACAGTTTTCCCTCCCCACTGTGGATGGGCATCATCCAATCCATTGAAAACCTGAATAGAACAAAAAGGTTGAGTAAGGGAGAATTTGCACCCTCTAACTGACTGTCTTTGAGCTGGGACATCAGTCTTCACCTGACGTTTTAGGCTTGGGCTGGAACTTACATCATCAGCTTTCCTGGTTCTCAGGCCTTCTGGTTCAGACTAGAACTATACCACTGGCTCTCCTGGGCCTCTGGGTATCCAACCCATAACTAATACGTGTCCCCAGAATAGAAAAGGGGCTAGAGGCTGGGTGTGGTGGCTCACGCCTGTAATCCTAGCACTGTGGGAGGCTGAGGCAGGCAGATCACCTGAGGTCAGGAGTTCGAGACCAGCATGGCCAACATGGCGAAACCCTGTCTGTACTAAAAAGACAAAAATTAGCCAAGCATAGTGGTGCACGCCTGTAATCCCAGCTATTTGGGAGGCTGAGGTAGGAGAATCACATGAACCCAGGTGGCAGAGGTTTCAGTGAACCGAGATCGTGCCACTGCACTCTAGCTGGGCTACAGAGCAAGACTCCATCTCAAAAAAAAAAAGAAAAAAAGGAAAAAAACAAAACGGGCTAGAGTAGCCCAAGTGTAGGAAAAGATGGTCACTTGCTATGAGAAGTAGAGAAGAGATGGAGCCTGTTCCATCAGGGCCTTGAGGACCATGGCGAGCAAAGGGTTTGATTTTTACTCTAGGTATTGTAGGAAGCCTTTGAAGGATTCTTGGCAGGAAAAGGAAATTAGATATTACATTTTTAAAAGATTATTCTGGCTGTCCTAAGGCTCATTGTAAGAAGCAGATATTAGGAGCCCAGTACAGCAGGCCAAGCCAGAGATAACTGTATGTATGTGGGCTGGGGCGTGGGGGTGAGGGTAGTGTCAGTATAGACACAGAGAAGTAGAGGGATTTGAGAGAACATTAGGAGGTAGATCCGACAGGCCTCATGTGTCATAATGCGCTTGTAAATAAAGTCTGCAAGTTTCACTCATTGAGAGAAAGGGAACTACTTGATGTCATATAAAAAGTGCAAGCAGATTAACATAGATCAGGCACACTGTGTTAAAATTATAGACATCTAACTCTAATGTAATTTTTTAAGTACCTCATTTTTTGTTTGTTTTTGAAAAAAAGAATCTCCCTCTGTTGCCTTGTTCGGAGTGCAGTGGCGTGATCATAGCTCACTGTAGTCTGGACCTCCTAGGCTCAAGCAATCCTCCCACCTCAGACTCCTCAGGAGCTGGGACTACAGGCACACACCATCATGCTTGGCTAATTTTTAAAGTTTTGTAGAGATGGGATTTTGCTGTGTTGCTCAGACTGGCCTTGAACTCCTGCACTCAAGCAATCCTTCTTTCTTGGCCTCCCAAAATGCTGGGATTACAGGTGTGAGCCACTGCATCCAGCCAGTACCTCATTTTTTTAATTGAAAAAGTAATCTATGATTATGATGGAGAATTTGGAAAACGTAACATTATTCTAGAATTTTAGGAGATTCGATTTGTGTTAGGGAAGGGTGGGATCAAACTCACGAAGAAGGGCACAAAGGTATATGAACAAGAATGTTCACTGCAGCATTACTGGTAACAGCAAAAAATCAGAAATAAGTGTCCATGATTATGGAATTGGTGAAACAATGTAGCCATTAAAAAGAATGCAGTAAATTTTTGTGCACTGAAAGGAAATGATGTTCAAGATATACTGGGTAAAAAAGTCTAACGCAAATAGCATACATAGTGTGATTCCACTCATGTGAATTAGAATATTTTTCATTGTGTCTTCCTTATATTAAGTATATTATAAATAAAAGTCTGAAATGTATCAAATTTTGTTAGCAATGGTCACCTCAAGGTGGAGTGGGGATTAGGAAGGATTTTAACTTTATGCCTTATACCTTTCTGTTTTAGTAAGATTTCTTAAACAATGGATACGAAGAAAAAAAAATTTTAAGTAGACACAGAAGCAATAATTTTAGGATTAATAAGTACTTCAATGAAGTCTTTGAAGCAACAGTAAGAAAAAGTCCTATAAATAGAAGCATTACTTTTCTTTATAGAGAGTTTATATTAATCTCAAACCAGAAAAATGGAGATTATTAAGTTGAATTTGTTAGCATTTCCAAGATGAAGTTGAGACTGTCTTTATTCATGTTCTTCAAATTAACACTAAAAACAAATAAATGGATAGAAGGTTTTCTGTGTCATTTATTTAGGTAATGCATCTTACAGTGGTTTTTGTGGTTTGGTAAATAAATACACAAATTTATTCATATAAAATACAAAAAATTAGCGGGGCATGGTGGTGCACACCTGTAATCCCAGTTACTTGGGAGGCTGAGGCAGGACAATTGCTTAAACCTGGGAGGTGGAGGTTGCAGTGAGCCGAGATCGTGCCACTGCACTCCAGCCTGCGTGACAGAGTGAGACTCTGTCTCGAAAAACAAAAAAAAACCCCGCAACTTTCTTTTTGTTAAGCTTTGTGAAGAAATGATTAAAGCATGGTTTTCTGAGCATCAAGATTATGGATTATTACAGATTATTTCCGTCGTTTTCTTAAGTCCTATGTTTTGCAAATTCTCTACAATAATAATGTATTACTTTTGCAATCAGAAAAAGGGTACTTTACAAAATGTTTCATTAAATGTCTATAAACTTAAAACAGTACACCTGATCTCTACTGATCTGCTTGTACTTTCTACATGACACCACGTAGTTTCTTTCTGTCAATGGCTGAACCTTGCAGACTTTATTTACAAACTAGGACCAAATGACTTGAATTGTGATCACATTGGTCTGCACCTCTCTCCATCCAAAATGACAAGGCTAGGTCCATTGAGCACACCCTGGCAAACAACATTTAAAATATCATTACTGAAATGACTATGCAGGCTTTTCATCAGACTTTTACAGCACCAGAAAGAAAAGTCAGAGCAAGAAGCTGACTGTTAGAAAAACTCCAGTCTCTTACACCTTCTTTTAGCCCCAATCACATGGTGTGCAGCAGATACTTTTAGGTTACACGGAGTAAATCTGAAACTGCAAACTGCAGCTATGGTGTGCAATGTGATGGAAAAAAAAAAAAAAAGGTTTCTTTGTGACAATTGAAATGTTCATGCAAAAGGTTTGAGACCCCTGGATGAAAGGTAAGTAAATACCGCAGGACATGTACATTGTACTACAGCCAGCATAGCATAATTATAGTTTGCTTTTAACCTTTTGAAGCCTGTGTTTTCTGGTTTTAGTCTCTTCGCCTTTCAAATTATTTCTGACTCATTAGCTTTTCACCCTGGGGCAATTCATAAGTTCCATAAAAGTGTGGATATTTTTTCTTTTTTTTAAACCGAGTCTCTGTCGCTCAGGCTGGAATATATTGGCAGGATCTCTGCTCACTGCCAACTTCCACCTCCCGGGTTCAAGTGATTCTCCTGCCTCAGCCTCCTGAGTAGCTGGTATTATGGGCCATGCCCAGCTAATTTTTGGATTTGTAGTAGAGACGGGGTTTCACTGTGTTGGCCAGGCTGGTCTTGAACTCCTGACCTCAAGTGATCAGCCCACCTTGGCCTCCCAAAGTGCTGAGATTATAGGTGTGAGCCACCACGCCAAGCCATGGATATTTTTCTCAAATTTCTTTTCCAGCAAATGCATTCCATTTGTTTTTTAGTATCAGAATGTAAATTCCCACGTGAAAAGCAACAAAATAATACTTATTTCCTCTTTTATACCCTCTTCTCTTTTCTTTTGTGTGTGTGTGTTTCTTTTTTTTTTTTTGAGACAGAGTCTCACTCTGTTGCCCAGGCTGGAGTGCAGTGGTACAAAAACAGCTCACTGCAGCTTCAACCTCTTAGGCTCAAGCATTCCTCCCACCTCAGCCTCCCTAGTAGCTGGGATTACAGCCATGTCCCACCAGGCCTGGTTAATTTTTTTTTATTACTTTCTTTTTAGAGACGAAGTCCCACTATGCTGGTCTCAAACTCCTGGGCTCAAGCCATCCTCCTGCCTTGGCCTCACAAAGTGTTGGGATTACAGGCATGAGCCACCAAACCTGGTCCTATTTATAATTAAAAGCACATAACTGAAGACCGATTCTTCATTACAACTGGAGACCCTAATCTGAAGAGACTAGTTGGGAGCAAGGTGGTGTAGACACTACTGGTATCCCAACCACAGACCAATTGACACTTTGGAATGAATAATTCTTTGTCATAAAGGTTTGTCTTTGCACTGTAGGATGTTCAACAATATCCCTGGCTTCTACCCATTAGATGCCAGTAGCACAGAGCTCCAACACAGAGATGTGACCACCAAAAATATCTCCAGACACCGCCAAATATCCACTATGGAACAAAATCATCTTGCTTGAGAATGATTGCATTAGGCCAAAGACCTCACAAAATCAAGTCCTCCATGCCTTTGCCAATTCAAATTGCTCCTTTGACTCCATGGTCAACCTCTACCCACTTAGCCACCCACCAACATAAAATACAGACACTCACAAACACCCTCACATTCTTCATATGAAAGACCTTGAACATTGTCTAGTGTTCTTCCTCTGAGCCATGTGCGGCCAATTTGGCTAAGAGGAGAGAAGTAACCACCGATGTCTATTTCTTACCCTCCACTGACATGGGAGTTCATGCTTATCCTTCTAAATGTATTTAAGTTCACAATGTGCTGACTTTCTTTCTTTGTTTCTTTTTGGAGATGGAGTCTCACTCTGTTGCCCAGGCTGGAGTACAGTGGCATAATCATACATGACTGAAGCTTCAAACTCCCGGCTTCAAGCAATCCTCTTGCCTCAGCCTCCCGAGTAGCTGGGATTACAGATGTGAGCCACTGTGTTGGCATGTCTTGACTTCTGAAGCTCTAAAACGCCTCCAGCTTCTTTATCCACTAGCCACGCTCTGTAAATCCATGCTCCTCCATAAATTTTGTTTGAACATAATATTATTTAATTAACTATGTCTATTCTGCCTTGAAATTGTTTTCCTCATTTGGCACTTAAATATACAGTTATGACCCAAGCTCAAGACAGCTATTTCCTGAAGTTATTCTAGATTAGATCCTATTAATTAAAACTGGGAGTAGGGATTTTTAGAATCAAACCCCGAAATCCTTTTTTCCTAAAACATTCCAAAACAATGAGACATGTTAGCTTATATAAATTTTATTTTTGTGCCTCTTAATACCTTTGAGGGATGTTTATTCTCCCTACTGCAAGTCGTCTGGTGTTTGAAGCAGCGAAGAAAATGGTCAGAGCTAATTGATTTCCTCTATGGAGAAAACATTATTAATGAATTCTTCGCTGTGGAAAATTCTGAAAAGTGGATCTGCCATTGCTAGATTCATAGCCTTGAGCAAGCATGTTAATCTCTCCTAGGCTGTTTCATCTTTGGTAAAATGAGGATGCTGACACCTACCCTCTAGGGCTATTATATTGAATGAAATGACCTGTTTCAAGCTTTTAGCCCTGTGCTTGACATACAGGTGTTTTATGAGTGTCCTTTTTAGTGCTGCTTCTCTTCTTTGTTTCCAGCACTTGCTAAATAATTTCTGGGGTCCAGGGCAAAATGAAAATGTGGGGCTTCCTTGTTAAAAAATTAAGAATTTCAAGACAACAGCAGAATATGAAATCAAGTGTTAAGCCCTATGTGACTGCCTACGTCACACACTCATAAAGCCAGCCCTGCTTGCTCCCCTAGGATTTCCAAGGGTCTACTTTTCTATCCTTCCACAAAATTAAAAGCCACTCTTCAAATTAAACAACGGACGGGGAAATAAATGCAACTAACTAAAGAGGGCTTGATTATGTGCATTGTTTTTTAACACTGTCTCACTTAAGCAACATGTTGAATGTTAGTGAGCCTAGGACTCTTCTAGAGAGACCGTTTTCATCTGCCATAGTATTTTAGTGTTTATATCATTTTCTATCTGGAAGAATGAAAAGAAAAACAAACTTTGGTTGTCTATTAGTAATCGGACCCCTGAATGTTGTGCAAGAAGCACTTAGTGGACAAAGAGACACTCAATTCAAAAGCTCTCTATGTAGGCTGGGTCACAGTGGCTCATGCCTGTAGTCCTAACACTTTGGGAGGCCAAGGCGGGCGGATCACTTGAGGTCAGGAGTTCAAAACCAGCCTGGCAAACATGGTGAAACCCTGTCTCTACTGAAAATACAAAAATTAGCTGGGTATGGTGGCACACACCTGCAATCACAGCTACTCAGGTGGCTGAGGCAGGAGAATTGTTTGAACCCAGGAGGCAGAGGTTGCAGTGAGCCCAGATCGCACCACTGCACTCCAACCTGGGAGACAGACTGAGACTCTGTCTCAAAATAAGTAAATAAATAAATAAAATGAAAAACCACCAAACAACTACCTAGACTTATCAAACAGCATTCACAAAGATAGCAGCATAGCTCTCTGAACAGGTAATTTATAACCTAGATAGCAGACTTTGAAAGAACTGGTCCAGATGTCTAAGAATTAAATATGCAAAGAGGAAGATTTTGTTTCCAAACCACTGAGACCCAGCTCTGTTTGTTATTCCTTTCTCTTTATGGACGCATCAACATATCCTTTAAAGCAGGGGTCCCCAATCCCCAGGCCATGGACCAGAACCAGTCCCTGGCCTGTTAAGAACCATGCCACACAGCAGGAGGTGAGTAGCGGGCCCGGGAGTGCAGCTTCATCTGTATTTACAGCCACTCTCCATTGCTGGCATGACTGCCTGAGCACTGCTTCTTGTCAGATCAGCAGCAGCATTAGATTCTCACAGGAGCCTGAACACTACTGTGAACTCGCATGCGAGGGATCTAGGTTGCATGCTTCTTATGAGAATCTAATGCCTGATGATCTATCACTGTCTCCCATCACCCCAGATGGGAGAGTCTAGTTGCAGGAAAACACGCTCAGGGCTCCCACTGATTCTACTTCATTATCTATTAAAATGTAATAATAATAGAAATAAAGTGCACAACAAATGTAATGCACTTGAATCATCCCAAAACCATCCCCCTCCCTTCTGTCTGTGGAAAAATTGTCTTCCATGAAACCAGCCCCTGGTGCCAAAAAGGTTGGGAATGGCTGCTTTAAAGGGTTTCTCAAGGTGCTAATATTTTATTTGATAAGAAGTAGAATCATATAAAAAACAAAATATATGTGTTAATTTGGGTATTTATACAGATATAGTGTATATACATACATACAGGCAGGGAGGAATTTCCAAATTTCCTCTATTGTAAAACATACACATACACACCAACACACACGTGCACAAATGGTATCCTAAAAGAAGGCAAGGAAAATAGACATTTACTGAGCACTTCCTATGTGCCACATGTTTTATATACATTAGGATATTACAGTATATGGTAGCTTTTATCCATTCATTCAATCTCAATACTTTTTTTTTTTTTTTAACAGTAGAGCAACTGAGGCTCACAGCAGTTATGTAACCTGCCCAAAGTCACACAGCATGATGGAGGGTCTGGATTGGAGACTTTGTCTGATTGCAACACTCATGTATCAAATCCTATTCAGTTTTGATGTTAAAAATTCTGTGGTTGAATTCGTCACAGTGTCTTTAAATAAAACAACAACAAACAAAACACAGCAAACCTTAACATAGTTGCTAATCATACCAGTTTACAAGGCCACCTTTCTCTTTACTATCAGTTACACTCTTTCCCACCCCATCATATTAATCACTCAGGTCTAGGGATTTGCAATTTTGCTAACAGCCGAACGGAACAAAGATAAAAAGCTAAAATTTGTGATGTGGGCCTCACTCCAAAGCCTTCAAGAAAAGAAAAAAAAGTTAGGACAGGCGCAGTGGCTCATGCCTGTGATCTCAACACTTTGGGAGGCCTAAGAGGGTGGATCACCTGAGGACAGGAGTTTGAAACCAGCCTGAACAACATGGTGAAACCTCGTCTCTACTAAATACAAAAAAATTAGCTGGGCGTGATGGCGCATGCCTGTTAATCCCAGCTACTTGGGAGGCTGAGGCAGGAGAATCGCTTGAATCCGGGAGGCAGAGGTTGCAGTGAGCCGGTATTGCGTCACTGTTGCCCACTCCAGCCTGAGCAACAAGAACGAAACTCCGTCTCAAAAAAAAAAAAAAAAAAATTGCCATTTGTGCTTTCAATCTTTCCGCTTCCGGCCTCCACCCGGCGGGAAAAACTCCTGCACGTGGGCCTCCACGATTCCCTGGCATGCGCGTCACTCTGGGCAACAGGCTGGTCGGCCACGACTGCGCAGGCGAGAGGTACGGAGCGGCTGGAGACTGTCGTCCCCCGGTTTCCCTGGAGACCAGGCGGAAGCGGCCGGAAGTAGCGCTGCGGTTGGCAGCGGCAGGATGGAGAAGCTGGGGGTGGAGCCAGAGGAGGAAGGCGGCGGCGGCGACGACGAGGAAGACGCCGAGGCCTGGGCCATGGAACTGGCGGACGTGGGGGCGGCAGCCAGCTCGCAGGGTGCGCCGCAGCCAGAGGAGCCAGCGGCCTCCTTGGGTGTAAATGAGAAGGGAGGGGCAGGCGGACGCTCGGGGCGGCGGCCACTGGGGCGCGACCGTCCTCGCCCCACTCGGCTCCTCTAAGAGAGGGCTGCCTCCCTCTGCCTTGTGTTACGCGGCGGGTGCCTCTAGAGGAATGGCTTCACCCAGTAGGAGTAGGGTGGGGCGCGTCCACACTACAAATACGTGTCGAGGGTGCATCTGCACCGTCGTTTCCTCTGTGAGGGGCGAGGTGGGGCGGGAATCCCTCAGCCAGACCGACGAAAACTGCAGAGGCTTCCGGGCCTTTTAACTTTGGAGAAGTTGAGGACCTTGTCGCTCATTTGGCAGAAGGTGGGACCCGGTTCTCAGTCCTGGCAGGAAGGGATGGCTCAGAACCTCCGCTGTGGTCACGTCTCCGGTGACCCACTTCCAGCTCTGGTCTTTACCTTGTACCGCCCACCTCAGGGCCTGGATGCAAAGGCACCGGTTCTCATTTCCTGCTGGTTTTCTTTCATTCATTAATTTAGAGACAAGGTCTCCCTGCAGCCTCGAACCCCTGGGCTCAAGTGATCCTCCGCCCCAGCCTCTCCCTCCCGAGTAGCTGGGACAACAGGCACGTGCCACCACACCTGGCTGATTTTCAGATTTTTTTAGATCAGGTGTAGCTGTGTTGTCCAGGCTGGTCTCAAACTCCAGCCACAAGCGATCCTTCCACCTCAGCTTCGAAAGTGTTGGGATTACAGCAGTTAGCCATCGTGCCTGGCCTTTTAAATATTGGAACAACTTTAGGTTTACCTGAAAGTTGCAGAGCTAGATTCCCCCTAGTGTTAACATAAACTCAGTACATTTGTCAAAACTAGGAAATTAACATTGGTATAATACTATTAATTGAACTACACGCTTTATTAATATTTTACCAGTTTTTCTGCTAATGTTCATTTTCTGTTCCAGGATCCCAACCAGAATATTGTATTGTATTTTGCCTGTCTTGTTTTTAGCCAGTGTTGAGAGAAGGAGTCGCCTGTGTCGTTCCCTCCCCCACAAATAATGACCTAACAACTTTTTAAAATCAAAGAACTATTCAGTCTTCCAATTTAGTGTGTATTTATTGGTGGTCTGTTATGTCCTAGACACTGTTTTAGGCACTGGTGATTTAGCATTAAACCAGATAATCCTGCTGTCATGGGAGCTAAAAATAGCCCACACTTGTACCCACTGGTTGTCTTTTGCCATTTTGTATTTCAGTTTTTGTTTGTTTATTTGTTTTAAATGTAAGGGCATGCTGCTTAGAATAATTTTCAAGTTGTGTGAAAATCAACGTCATTTCAACTTTTCTGCCCCTTCTGGTTTACACTAAGAGCTACTATAAACTTCCAGGTGATAGTATTAGCTCTTGCATCATCCATTATTTATCACATTTTTTCCCTTCAAACTTATTACTATTCTGAGAAAAACGCAGTGCACAAAGAAACAGTAATTAAGAGGACTGAAGACCCTACTCTAAGTGGAGTTTCATGTCTTTGTAATTTTTCGATGCTTTTACACATAATCCAGATGAAAACTAACGTCACTCTGCATTCTTCCTTCACAGGTACCATGTTTTAAGCAACTGTCAGTTGCTCAGAAATAATAAGCAGCCTGAATTTCTTTTTATTTCTTTGCATATTACGCAGGAATTCATGATCAGGTGTTGCCTACACGAAATTCTTCATCCAGAGTCATAGTACATGTGGATCTGGATTGCTTTTATGCACAAGTAGAAATGATCTCAAATCCAGAGCTAAAAGACAAACCTTTAGGTAACTGTACATTTATAATATTTTTAATTGCATAATGATTAGATTAGCAACTCATTATGCTCATTATATACTGATTTTTTAACCTTATTAAGAAAGATTTTGGAAGCAGTTCTTACAGTGCTTTATAGCTGGTCATTTTTGCTTCACTACCAAGTGTAAATTTTACAAGCCTCATTTAATAAGTGGTGAATCTGAGAATAGTGTAGTCGGCAGAACAAATGAAGAGAAAGCAGAATAAATTTTCCTTTTCTGTGCTGGTTAGTAGCTTAGTTTGCTGGTCAGATTTCTTTTTCTCAGTATTTGAAATTTTACAGGTTTTGTTCTCAAAAACAACCTCTTATTACATTTTAGTGGAAGTGTTCATCTGTCCTCCCCTTTCTGAAATTAACTCTTAAAGTGTGTAACATCTAACAAACTAGTTGGATTTTGAACATAAACCCAAGTATTAAGACAGCAAACTTTCCATAAAAACATAAGCATCATTTTAAATAAAAGCCAAAATAAATTTTATATAGGATATTTGTTGATATGCTGGCTTGTTTTATCATTTTTATTATTCATATTTTAAATTGAGAAAGATAAAGAGATTTTCTTTCATGCATGCAGGAAAGATTCCTCTTTTAGCGTAAGCATAAAGAACATTTTTGGTTCACTTGCTGCTACCCTCTTGTGCCCACTTTGGCTTAATAAATCCCAATCTGGCGTAGCTGATTTACTGAAGAACAAAGGGATGACTAGTTTTTGCTATGCCAAGGTGAGTCTAGGATCTTAAAACTTATTCTAAGGGTGCCAAGGAGTTAGAATCAGGGGACCTAAGTTTTTTCTCCTGAAGGCATTTCTGAGTAGTAGCACTGTGTTATAAGATGTTCTGTAGATAATGCTTAATAAAAAAAGTGTGATTAAGTACAAATGAATGATTATTGGGAAGTGAGGGATATGAATGCTTCACGTTTTTTGGGGAAAACTAAAGTAGTCTTTCGTTTTGTTGTTGTTGTTGTTGAGATGGGGGTCTCACTCTGTAGCCCAAGCTGGAGTGCAGTGGTGTGATCTTGGCTCACTGCAAGCTTTGCGTTTGGGGCTCAGGTGATTCTCCTGCCTCAGCCTTCCAAGTAGCTAGGACTAGAGGTGTGCGCCACCACACTCGGTTAATTTTTTTGTATTTTTAGTAGAGACGGTTTCACCATGTTGCCCTGGGTGGTCTTGTACGCCTGAATTCAGGCGATCCACCTGCCTTGGCCTCCCAAAGTTCGGAGACTACAGACATGAGCCACCGTGCCCGACCAGTAGTCTTTCATTTATACTCAACAAATACATGACAAACTCAGGCTGGTGACATGCAGTGATGAGGCCGTATAATGTAATGCTCTATAAAAAGACTGCTTTTTTAGTTAAGAAACCTACCAATCTGATTTTTTATGTAGTTCACTGAGGAATCTCAAATTATTATTACCTTTGGTTCCACGATTATATTTTTGGGCATTACCTGATATATGAAAAAACTTTATAAAAAAATAACGTTTCTTTGCCTTGTTTATGATATTAAAATTTTAGAAACTGTCTAATAGAGAAGTGGACATAACCTTTTTTTTCCTACGTTTGTATTTTACATATTTTAGGTGAACATTTACAGTGGTAGGCAAGTAGTCAACTTGTATAAAAAAAGAGCAAATAATTTTTAGCAATCTTGAGTCACCAATAAACTAGAATTTTTATGCAGTCTGTAAATGATCATAATTTAATTATTTTTGATAGAACAGTTCAATAAGTAGTACATAACTATTAGATCCCTAAAAATTGCTGTAGCCCAGCACTTGTTTTATATATTTTATATGCATATGATATTTTATATTGCTTTATATTAGCAAGTTACGCGGAAGAGAAGTTGAGTTTTTCTAGCAGCAACCAGTATGTAGTTGTACTCAATTATTTTCATCTGGTTTTTTTTTTTTTTTGGTGGAACATGCCCTATTATATGGCAGTATAAATTAATCTGCTTTTATATTGTCTGGAAAAAATTCCTAGAGAGATTTGATTTGTATCTTATCACTGAAGATTCCATAGAATATATTGATTTAGGTTCATTTTTATTAAATTTTAGAAATGTAATACACAGATTGCCTTTTGTGTATGAATAATTGATCTATTGTCTAACTTGTAATTCTGTTATTCAGTGTTTTGTTATTTAATAATAACTTTCCTTCTTCAAGGAGACAAAACAACCAGAGATTAAAAGTGGGGTATGGAAAAATAATACATTGGTATATTGTAATTCATAATTAGGAGATAGCTTGAAAACCTAATGTTTCTGCATTATAGAAATTTGATATATGGAGGCTATGTTTTTTAATTGAGAGAGGGCTTTTGATTCTTATCAAAACTGATTGTCTTACAACTTAGACAAATGTAATATGGAATTAATAATATCTTTAAATGTTTCTTCAATTGTGCTTGGGTTTCTCAAAATATTTTTTATAGGGGTTCAACAGAAATATTTGGTGGTTACCTGCAACTATGAAGCTAGGAAACTTGGAGTTAAGAAACTTATGAATGTCAGAGATGCAAAAGAAAAGTGTCCACAGCTGGTATTAGTTAATGGAGAAGACCTGACCCGCTACAGAGAAATGTCTTATAAGGTTACAGGTACAAATGATAAGCCATGTACTTTTAGCATTAATTTTTATGTAGGATGCCTGTTCATTACATGAATTTTTTAATAAATGTAAAATAACATAAGTCAAGGTGCTTTTTCCTAATAACTTCTTATTTTGGGTCTTGTCAACTTTAAAAATTGTATAAAAGGATAACTATGCTATGAATAGTATTTTTAAGAAGATGTATAGTTGGAAGTAATTTTAACTCTGTTATTATTGATGTTTATATAACAGGGAAAAATGGAAAACAAAGTTTAAAAGTGAGAAGATGGGAAACCGTACTGTAAAAGATGCCAGGTCTTTAAAATTTTAAGTTTAAATGAATTATGAAGGAATATGTTGTTTTCTAATGCACTAATGATAATTGAAAGAGGCCTAACATTTGATCAACATAATTAAAAACTGATTTCTTAAATATTAATAAAAATAATGGATATATTAATATTTTCTTAGGTTTTATATATATACTAAATATTACAATGTAGCTAAACTTTCCTATGCTAAAGTTTGGGTTTAAATCTTATAGTAAATTACAGGAAAAATGAAAATGAGTGTGCACTGGCACATTGCAAATATAGTAGGTTGGTGCAAAGTAATTGTGGCTTTCACAATTACTTTTAATTGCGAAAACTGCAATTACTTAATATATAGTGTAAAAATGTATAATGATCAGCTTTGCAATTATTTGTCTTTTTTACTTTTTTTTGTTTTTCTTTTATCATAGCAATTTTCAGATGACTGGATTAAATGTCTTTAATATACAAAGAGCTCTTAGAAATTAACAGGAAAAATAAACCTAATAAAAAAGGACAAAGGATATGAATAGGCAGTTGACAAGAAGAGCCTAACCCAGTGTCTAACAATTACAGAGAAAAAATGCTCAAATTCATTAGTGGCCAAGGAAATTTGAATTAGTAAGATATTTTGTATCTATCATACTTGCCCAAAATTAAAAGGAATGTGAGAAAAAAGTATCAAGAACACTTACTGAGTTTAAAGATGAATGTTCTTCAATCCAGTGATACCATTGCTGGGAGTTTATCAAATATAAATAAAATCATAAGGCTGGGTATTGTGGCTCATACCTGTAATCCCAGCACTTTTGGAGCTGAGGTAGGAAGATTGCTTGAGCCCAGGAGCTCGAGGCTGCAGTGAGCCATGATTGTGTCACTGCATTCCAGCCTGCATGCACATGACAGAGTGAGACTCTTGTCTCTAAAAAAAGAAAGAGAACTACAAGTACGTAAAGACATATGTACAACAATGTTTATTGTAGCATCGTTTATGATTGTCAAAAGTATGGAAGGAAAAATGCCCATCAAGAGGAATAGCCAAATAAACTAAGACATCTGTATAATGGATATTATATAATCATTAAAAAGAATGCATTGGTGCAATACTATTTGACTGATGGAGATAGGCCTTGTTGAGTGCATAAAAGGCAAGGTACAAAATCATGTATCATGTTTTTCCAAATGTGTAAAATGATGGCCTAAATGCCTCCTCTCATATATATGTGTATATCTATTTATGAACAAGAAGAGAAACACGAGAGGGTATATTACAGGTTTTTAAGTTTGGTTAACTTGTGGCGGGAAAGGCGCAGTGCTGAAATGGGAGGAAAGAAGAAGGGATATTGAAGCAGAAAAGACAAGATTATACTCCCAGATATCACTTATTTTGTTATGCAAAATTGTGTGTGTCTTAAATATTAAAACTTTAGTTTTTAGAACTTTCCCTTTGGAGAAAAAATAAAAGCTTGAGTTTCATTGTACACAGAAGTGATTATATAATACATACAATTCTGTATCTTGCCTTTGAGCTCAGTGATCTTCCTTATCATTCACAGAGATCTTCCTCACTCTTTTTAATGCCTGCACAGTATTTCATTGTATTTATTCCATATTTATTTAACCAGTTCTTCAGGGATACGAAGACAATATGTCCAACTTTATGCCTGTTGTTGCTACATAATTAATAATTGCAACTTCTTTCACTCAAAAAATGCCTTGTTTTGGATGATAAGTTATGTGGTTTCCCTACATAGTGTTGGATTATTAGGCTGTTACCAGATTTTTGCTCTTGGACATTTTCATATAGAAATGTTGGCATACTTTTAAGGGGATTTCCATAAGGTAAGTTCCTAGAGGTGAATTGTTGGATCAAACATGATTTGCATTTAAAAGTTTGGATACTGTTATATGTTACACTTGAGATTGCCCCAACATATTGCTAGTATATATGAGAGTGTTAGATAAAAAATCTTTGCCTGATAGACGAAGAAGAGTAAGTCATTGTTTTGATTTGCAGTTTTCCATGAGTAAGGTTGAGTATTTTTTCATATATTTTTGGTAATTTATGTATTTTTTTCTGTTAACGTATTCACTTGCGCCTGTTTTTAATTTGGGTTGCTCATCTTTTTCTAAGTACTAAGTACTTAGTACTTTTTGTGTTATGTATTTTTTGAAAAAAGTTTTTTTGAAAACAGTTACTTTATCAATTTTTCTCACAGTATTTTTCTGAGTTGAAGTAGGAGCATAGCCAATTAGTCCTTTACTGTATTTATCTCTGACCTGTTTATAACCTTATTATTTCATATTTTGATGCTACTGCGTATATACCTTTCTTCAAGGTAGTTTTTTTTCTCTAATTACAAACTCCTCTTTTGGGCCCTATATAATTATATGTTTAATAAATGTGTCTTGCTTATGAAGTTGATACCAAGAAAGAGGTTAACTTCAGGAATGGAGGCTGGGCATGGTGGCTTATGCCTGTAATCCCAACACTTTGGGAGGCTGTGGTGGGGGATCATTTGAGGCCAGTCTGGGCAACATAACATAGCAAGACCCTGTCTCTACAAAAGTAAAAAAAAAAAAAAAAAAGAAGTTAGCTGGTAGCATGTGCCTGTAGTCCCAGACGCCAAGGTAGGAGGATTTCTTGGGCCCAGGAGGTCAAGACTGTAGTGAGCTGTGGTGTGCTACTCCAGCCTGGGCAACAGAGTGACACCCTGCCTCATTAAAACTACAGCAACAACAAAAACCTTCAGGAATGGGATAATTAGGGATTTGTCCTGTGACCTAAAATCAGTCAATATTTAGTGATCCACCAGCTTCCTGCATGATTCTGTATTTAACTTGCTTTTCTATTTAGTACTTAAAGCCTTATCCTTTATTTTTCTTATGTAGTATTCTTTTGATAAACTCTTTTGTTTTCTACATGTTACTTTGCGTATCAGGTGTGTACTTTTGAAAATAAATTGCCGAAATTGATGAAGGAAATGCAAAACAATCATTTTCTATGATCAGACATATTGTCAGTCTGTCCTGAAAGGAGGTAATAGTTTTCTCTAGGTAATAGTTTTCTTAGGAGTGATTTTTGGTGTTCACCATGTCACGTTGTTACCTTTATTGGTTTCCCCTTACATTGTCAATGTTGACATCAACAAAACAAAAAAGCATTTTTGGTATTTGTGAAAAAACATGATCTATGTGGAATGAGATAGTCCTTTTTATTTCTGAGCTTCAGATTATATGACCTTAAGAATCTATGCGTTTGTTTTCTCTTATCCAGCTGGTGTCAGTAGAAGGTGATTCAGAGGGAAGTGAAAAACTTTCTCAATGATTTTAAAGTTATTAGTCTCAATGTTAATATATGAAAATTGATAGTTTTTTGAATTTATTTTGAATTTTGGTTCAGCTTAATCTGGTAAACATTTGACTTGAGGGCTAGATATTGTGCTAGACGCTGGGCATTTGAATACCTGTAAGTTGTGGTTCATCTCTGCTTCTCTGTCCTAAGGAATATGCTTGGGAATGGCTAATAAAAATACTGCGTTACAGTATATTTTGAAAGTTGACTGACTTTCTGTTTTATTCAGTAATAATTGGACGTTTTAAATGTTATTTTGTTTTGCCTCTTTTAAACTCTTGGAGAAAATATAGCTAAAATATACTATTACTTGTTTTTAACTTTCCTGAGCAGCCTATAGTTTATTCTTTGACACATTTCTTCAAGGTCACCAATTTACTATAAGCATTGATATTTAATGTACTACAGATATAAAAATTATAGGTGTAGAAGATTGAGCTAAATATATTGCCATGAATAACTGCCCTAGGAATGTCATTTTTAGACTTTTTGGAAAATATTGCCTCTATTCAAGATGTGGTACAGAAAAAAAGTCAGTTAACTGAGGGCTTTATTAAAGATATTATGGAACTATGAATGTATATAAAAACTTTAACGATAAATTTGATAAATTTTTAAGCACTAGATAAATTTATCCTAGTTATAACTTCATTTACATCTGTGCTCCAATATTATTTCAATTTAGAATTACTGGAAGAATTTAGTCCAGTTGTTGAGAGACTTGGATTTGATGAAAATTTTGTGGATCTAACAGAAATGGTTGAGAAGAGACTACAGCAGCTGCAAAGTGATGAACTTTCTGTGATGACTGTGTCGGGTCATGTATACAATAATCAGTGTGAGTGGGTTCTTATTCATTCTACCTACTAACTAAAAGTACATACATTTCTTAATGTTCAGTGAGTTTGCTGTGTGATTCTGAAAGATTCATGACTTTTGTTGGAGGTATAGTTATATTTAGTCAGTAATCTGTCTAGGACAGCTAAAATTAGGTGCTGCTATTCCATAATAAGTATTAAGATTTTGATGACATGTAGCTCAATGCTCTGTGCACTTTTCATTTGCACAGAGCATTGTTCCTGTTCATCTGCACAGAGCATTCATCTGTGCAGTTTTCATCTGACACAGTTCATCGGTTCCCATTTTAGAAAGCCATGCCCAGCTGGGCACAGTGGAACGCCCCTGTAGTCCCAGCTATTTGGGAGACTGAGCTGAGAAGATTGCTTGAACCCAGGAGTTTGAGTCCAGCCTAGGCAACAGAGCAAGATCCCATCTCTTAAGGAAACAAAAAGCCATACCTCTTTAGGTCATTCTTAAGTTACAAGAGTTGGCTTCTTAATATGCTTTTTGGAATAATTTTTTATTATTCTAAAACAATCTCTAAGCAGAGTTTTCAGGTAGGCTAGATTTGCCTTTGACGTGTCTTTTACATGTTTCCTTCGATTCCCCTGAGACCCTCATGTTGCTCTCTGAATTCCCAAGTTAGCACTTTTGGAATGTGTCCAGGCCTATCTGCCATGTGCTGGAATCTTCTCCAAGCTCCTATTTAATCTGTTCAAGTAATCTTTTTCAAAGTTAGCAAGAAAGCAGAATGGTTTGTCTCCTTCGTGTATTGAGATATGAATGACTGATGTTGTTTCCAGGAATATTTACATTTGAAAATAAGCTGCAGTAAGCACCGGTGAATATCTAATTAGGCTTTCAGACATCTTATGACTCTGCTGGTGACTCCCTTATCATACCACATACAAGACAAGGTACTCTGCTGCTGTGTAAGACTTGTCTGACCCTTTTGCTCTTAAGCCTCCCCATGCATTTCCTCTTATCCTCTTTTTTGAGAACTAGACATCGGTCTACAGAATAGTTCTCCACTGAAGAAAAGCGGCAGAACCACAATTTCTAGAATACGTGGAGCTTTTCATGTATCTTTTGTACTTGTGCTCATTTGTAACTTAAAAGGGCTAACTAGCAAGAATATTTCAAATATATTTCTATATAATTTTTAAGGCAAACTTGGATTTTATTGGTTAGAGTACTTTATAGAGAGCTAGGTTTTATATCCCAAAAAAGAAATGTGGAATTACTGCTTAATTCTTCCTCTTTCACAAAGATTTTATTAAAATTTTTTTCAAACCTACAAAAAAGTTGACAGAATAGTACAACAAATACCCATTATGTCCTTTCTTTTTTTTGTTTTTTTTTGTTTTTTTTTGTTTTTGAGAGAGTCTCACTCCGTTGCCCAGGCCGGAGTGCAGTGATGAGATCTCGGCTCACTGCAACCTCCACCTCCTGGGTTCAAGCAGTTCTGCTTCAGCTTCCTGACTAGCTGGGACTACAGGCACGTGCCACTACACCGGCTAATTTTTTTATTTTTAGTAGAGATGGGGTTTCACCATGTTGGCCAGGCTGGTCTTAAACTCAACCTCAGATGATCCGCTTGCCTTGGCCTCCCAAAGTGCTGGGATTGCAGGCGTGAGCCACTGCTCCCGGCCCATTATGTCCTTTCTTGTAGATAAACCAGTTATCATTTTGCCACATTTGCTTTCTCTTGTTCTCTCTATGGATTGCTTGATTGGTTGATGAGCTATTTGGAAGTAGATTGCAGACATCCTGACATTTCATCTCTGAATACTTTAAGTGTGAGTCTCTTTGAGGTTAGGATGGTTTCATGTAATTCCAATCCTGTTTTACACCTAAAGCAAATTTATTTTTATATAATTTTCTTACACTTTTCATAAAAGAGCTCTAAAACTGTGTACAGGTCAGAGATTGTTTCTAGCAGCATATACAGCTAGTGTGTAGTTAAGATTTAGATCTTTAAAGTATAATGTTAGCTTTCTTGTTATATAATAATACTTTTATGCTTACTTACGGGTAAATATGAGTAAAAGTTTTGCTAATGTCAGTAGGAATTTTTTTATGAGATCAGTTTTCATAATGTGTTAATTATTAAGCACTCCCAGTATGCAGTCACTATCACAGGACCTTGGAATTTGCTTATTGAATTTGTTTACAGTATTCCTATGAAGCATGAAAGAGATTAGTCAAGTGGATAACAGGGTGGCAGTGATCTCTTAGTCCATTTAGTGTTGCTTTAACAGAATACCTGAGACTGGGTAGTTTATAAAGAAAAAAAGGTTTATTTGGTTCATGATTCTTGTGGCTGGAAAAGTCAAGGTTAGGCCTCTGGTGAGGGCCTCAGGCTGTTTCCACTCATGGTGCAAGGCAAAGGGGAGCCAGTGTGTGCAGAGATCACATGGTGAGAGAGGAAGCAAGGGCTGGGGGAGGTGCCGGGCTCTTAACAACTGGCTGTCTCTGGAACTAATACAGTGAGAAACTTACCCCTGAGGGAGGGCTTTAATCTGTTCATGAGGGATCCACCCCTGTGATCCCAACACCTCCCATTTGACCCCCCCTCCAACATTGGGGATCAAATTACAACATGAGGTTTGGAGGGGACAAACATTGCAACTGTACCAGGTGATGGTGGTGGTGGTGGGGGTGGTTGGATATAGACTAAGCCCTCTACCTTTTAAAAATTATTTTGTAAAAAAGAAAAAGGTTTTTCTTGTGACTTTGAATGACGTTTGTTGTTTTTAAAGCTATCAACCTGCATGACATCTTGCACATCAGACTACTTGTTGGATCTCAGATTGCAGCAGAGATGCGGGAAGCCATGTATAATCAGTTGGGGCTCACTGGCTGTGCTGGAGTGGCTTCTAATAAACTGTTAGCAAAATTAGTTTCTGGTGTCTTTAAACCAAATCAACAAACAGTCTTATTACCTGAAAGTTGTCAACATCTTATTCATAGTTTGAATCACATAAAGGAAATACCTGGTAAGACAAATATATTTGAAAAGTACATATACGTCTTATTGTATTTCTTTTAATTTAAAAAATTGTAGATACAATGTAATTAATTCCTAGGTAGAGGTGTCTGTGAGTTTGTGTGCATGTGTGTGTGTGTGTGTACTTGGTTCCTGGAAAAAACTAAGAAAACCTGCAATGTTTTCTGAAGCAAATTTGGATTAAGAAATATGTGAAGGTACTTTTCTTATTTTATCTACTTTTGTATGGTTAGAATATGGTCATGAAAGTTATAGCCTAGAAACATATGGTCCTTTATTTCCAGTCTCTGGGTCATACTCTTATACTGTACATTGCCTCTAGAGAAGGGAGTTCGTCTTTTACTAACTCTCTTTTGGGATTACATATAACATATTAAGGCTACAATGGACTTTCCAAAACATCTAGGCCAAGGTCCTCATTTTAAAGATGAGGAAACTGATTTCCGTGAGTTCGGTGACCTATTTAGGTCATGGGGCAAGTTTGTATCTTTGAAAATTAAATACCCAAGTTTTTATAGGCCATCAATATGTTGAACTACATTTCTGTGGTATTGCTAGGGAATAAGATGTTATAAAAGAGTTCTCTGGAAGTGAATTTCTAATACCACTGAAACTTAGATGTCATACTTCACATTTTTAACTGATACTTGTGTGATTCCAAAATGTATTATACACTGCCTTGCCTTCCTTAGTATAGTATAACTATAATTTGAAGTTTTTTGGATGACTTTGGTTCTGCATTCTGAAGAACAATGGTCAGTTTGTAATAAATTGAGGACTATATACTGGTGCAAAACATTCTTACTTGGCTTTACTTTTGAGTTCTTGTATCTTTTTTTTTTTTTTTTTTTTTTGTAACATGCTTTCTGCTTTCTCACTTATTGCCAAATTGCCAACCTTCTTTTATTTTTGCTGTGAAAAATCTGTCACTCTACTTTAATAATTCCCCCTACACAGCCATCTCCTCCAACTTAAGTGCTTTTACTGTGCAAGAAAACCAGATAACTGTGGAATTATTATTTTTGAATGAAAAGAATAAGGAGACACTAAATGGCCTATTTTCTCTTGTAAATAAAGTATGACTGAATTTTAGTGCAAGAACTTTGTGACAGTTTTGCTAGCAAGATTTTTTGTTTGTTTGCTTTCTGGCTCATAGTTGTATTCTGGATGGTAAATGTTAGATATGACTTATGGATAAATGTGTGGTGGTGCATATAGGAATCAGTTAGGTTACCTAATATGTACACTTAATTTATTTTAATTGCTCTAGTGGCAGCCTGTTTGTATATTAATAATAATCATGATTTCTGAATATTTCTGGAATATTACATAACAGGTGGTAAAATTTTTATTTTAGTAAGACAGCATTTATTGGCTGTCTCTGTATTCATTTTATTTTACTGCATTTTGTGAGGACTTCAAAGAGGTGCATATAATTCAGGAGCCCTGAGTGGAAGAACAGCAACCTAGTTTGCAATGGGGTTTGATCTTTGCAAAATACAGTAGTCCCGCATTATCTGCAGTTTCACTTTTCACAGTTTCTATTACCTGCAGTCAACTGTGGTCTGAAAATAATAAGATATTTTGAGAGAGAGAGGCAGAGACCACATTCACGTAACTTGTATATTGTATATTGTTATAGTTCTATTTTATTATTATTGTTAGTCTCTTACTGTGCCTAATTTATAAATTAAACTTTATCATAGTTATATATGTAATGGGAAAAACAGTACTGTATATATAGGGTTTGATACTGTCCGTGGTTTCAGGCATCCACTGAAGGTCTTAGAATGTATCCCCTGTGGATAAGGGGGGACTACTGTATAAATTATAGAACTTAAAGATATGATTGATATATTTATAATATTTTAATTAGCTTTATTTTAAGGAGAAAAGCTATTTTAACATTGTATGCATTTCTTTTTATTTAGGTATTGGCTATAAAACTGCCAAATGTCTTGAAGTACTGGGTATCAGTAGTGTGCATGATCTCCAAACCTTTTCACCCAAAATTTTAGAAAAAGAATTAGGAATTTCAGTTGCTCAGCGTATCCAGAAGCTCAGTTTTGGAGAGGATAACTCCCCTGTGATACCCTCAGGACCACCTCAGGTACATGATGATATTTATTTTAATTAAGTACTGGTTATCACATTATTTGAGATAAAGATTTCTAGTTTTAGTACCATGTTCTTACTATTCTAGTTTGCTTAGTATGTGATCCCTTTCCTATTAGAAGGCTGATTTATTATTAATAGATTGGATTAAT
This sequence comes from Pongo pygmaeus, assembly GCF_028885625.2. Classification (NCBI taxonomy): domain Eukaryota; kingdom Metazoa; phylum Chordata; class Mammalia; order Primates; family Hominidae; genus Pongo; species Pongo pygmaeus. Next base: position 69,200,491 of record NC_072390.2, read on the forward strand.
AAGTATTCTTAAATGGAATCTTAAGCATTGATATTTTGATATCTTAAGTTAGCTGCTATGATTGAAGACAGTGCAACTTAATTTTAATAGCCTATAATGCATATATGAGGCAAAATATTTTAATCTTTTAAAAATCTTGTTTTCAGAGTAGTCCAGTGATTTAGCAAATGGGAAAGGTATAATCACCCAGTTAACACTGATTTTTTTTGCTATGGGACAAGCACTTTACTGAGTGCTTTAAATACATTAGTCCATTTAATCTTCACAACAAAGCATCAAGGTAGGTAGTACTGTTGTTTGTCCATTCCTTCTTACCTCTCTTCTTTCCTTCCTTCCTTCCATTCTCTCTCTCTCAAGATGAGGATACCGTACTTTAGAAAGGTTAAATAACTTGTCCAAGGATAAACTTAGATTCAAGTCCTAGGTGATTAAGAACTCTTGCCATAATCATACAATAAAGCTTGGAGTTGGTACTAGAGCTTTAGAAGTTTTCTTAACTTTGAATTATTTTATATTAACTTTTATATTAACTGTTAATACAGTAATATTTTATATTAACTTTCTATTGTACTCAACAATAGCTTGCAGATAAAAAACAGTTAATATAAAAGTGAACTAAATGGCTCAAACTAAGGACAAGAGGTAAGTTAGTGAAGAATGTATTGAATATTTATTTGACTATACACTGATAATAATTAGATATAGTTATTTGAGTTTGCGCTAATCCTTATTTATGCTTCTTTGATAGTCCTTTAGTGAAGAAGATTCATTTAAAAAATGTTCATCTGAAGTTGAAGCTAAAAATAAGATTGAAGAACTACTTGCTAGTCTTTTAAACAGGTGATTTTCAATCCATTTTGCCAAGTCATCCTATATATTCATTCTATATACGGTGTGTGGAAAGAATATTTGATGTTCCATCTTGGAACTGACGGATTATCTGGAGACTAAACAATGTAAAAATAATTTATCATGGGATTTCTCTGCATTATAAAACATTGTAAAGATGGTAATAGGGGCTCTTACCTAAATTGAATTCGTTGGTCTTAATTCTATTAACACTGTGATTATACTATGGATCTAAAGCTGCAGATAGTTACCTAAAGGGGTTTTACAGATATTTCTAACATTTCTGGACTTACTCTAGTCTTCAGGTGAGAAGAAGTTTTAATTTTTCCCTGTGGCAATTGCAAAGCCTTTGCCCTCAACCTAATAGTTACTTGCATTTCATTAAGTTAGTACTATGCTAAATACAAATACATGCGAAATACAAAACCTGTGAAATTAACCATTTATCTGTGTCTCTGCTAATAGTTACTTGCATTTCATTAAGGAGAAAAAAATGCAAAGAGGAATAATACTGTCATAATTCTAAAACCCCTGATACAGGAACAGCTATATAAATTTGTGATTGCTGAGGATAGGAAATTATTAAAATAACAGTGATGGAAGAAGCAGAAGAACCCTTGTATCTCTTTTGCCTCAGACTGTAAAATAAAATGGAGTCGAAGGAAAGAATGGCTAGCTGGGGCTATGTGTGAGTAGGGTGAGTGACTGCAGGTGTGTGCAGGGTTTCTGATCTGTGTGTAAGGAGTATCAACTGGGGTTATAAATATATGAGTAGCACAAGATAAACTGAAAAGGAAATTTAATTTTGTGGTGCTCCTTGTCATTATACATGTATTTCTCAATATTCCGTATTCCACAGATGAGTATTATCTGTTTTCGTCCCATTTCTTTGTTTCTCCTTTTCTTGTTAGAAATTTCTCAAATTGTGGTTTCAGGGCTCTAACAGTTTAGAGTAGTTGTGCTTCTCTAATGCTTCTAGGAGTACTAACAGTATTTAGAGAAAATGGTTTTTGGATGGTTCTAAGTCTGAGAAAACTGATGAAGTGAAATTTCCTCCAACTTTGCTGTCGTGTGCAACGTGGCACTCAAATATCTCGAGCAGAGCCATGCAGCTTGTTGTTGGCTGCGTGCAGCCGGGGCTGGCTGTATGACTGGGCTCCAGTGATATGACTCAGGCTCGGCCTGCGAGTACGCTAGTGAAACTGGGTCATTTGCTTCAGCTAAATTGAAGACTACTCTGAAATGCCTAACCTTTGGAGACAGTTCTTCACATAGAAAAACCACAAGAAGTATAAGTTTTACAGATTCTTTTATTTGAAGAGTCAACCCAGAAGTGAGACCAGGTGCTCTAAACCTGCAAAATACAAAACCTGTGAAATCAACCATTTATCTATATCTCTGCTTGCCGGCTCCTTTTCACCCACACCACGGGCCCTTATTTCAGTGACTGAATTATAACACCATCTAAGTGACTTGCAAAAAAAAATTACAGGAGTGTGTGTGTGTGTGTGTGTGTGTATTTGTGTATAATTACTTTTGTTTTCTCTAGAGTATGTTACGATTAATACTGTAGGTATGTAAGAAATGTAAAACCATACTATTTTTAATCCATCTTCTAGGCACTAGTTTAAGATTGCTTATGATACAGCCTTTTTCTAATGTGTCTTAATTAGCATATCATACTCTTTGAATTGCATAATTAATAGAACATGTTTAACTGGAAGATATTTAAACTAGTAACCATTTAAGGTATTTTATTATCCTAGTTAAGCAGCCATCGAGAAGTTTTGTCACAAAGCAATAAGAGATAGAAAAAAATTATTTACTACAGAACTATTTTATTTTTTTATTTTTTTGCAATAGGGTCTTGCTCTGTCACCCAGGCTGGATGGCAGTAGTGCAGTTACGGCTCACTGCAGCCTCAGCCTCCTGGGCTCAAGCAGTTCTCCCACCTCAGCCGCCAGAGTAGCTGGGAAGGCACCTGCCATGAAGCCTAGCTAATTTTTAAATTTTTGTAGATGAGGTCTCGCTATGTTGCCCAGGCTGGTCTTGAACTCCTGGGCTCAAGTGATTCTCCCACCTCAGCTTCCCAAAGTGTTGGGATTACAGGTATAAGCCACCGTGCCTGGCCCAAAACTATTTTTTTCAGATCAGAATCTTCAAGTTGAGTGTGTTTAACAATGTGCAATATTTGCATTTTATGTTTGAGATTTGGTTTTATATGTATTGCCATGTGTATAAAAAGGGAAATGTTATCCTTTAATGACATTTTTCCAGTACTTCTTAAGTGAATTTGTCATATCGTTAAAACCTTTGTTTCAACACCAAAACCAAGACATTTGCATGAAACTTTTTTTAAAAATGCATGTACACATATTGTATATTAATTACATACTAAATATAGTATATGATCTTTCAAGATATTGCTGTAATAAGCTGTCATATAATGGTAATAGTGATTACTCTTTAATAAAAGTAATATCATTTTGTAAAAAAAAAATCTTTTTTGGTAATCTCGTTTTGTAAGAAAAAAGTTTGAAAAAAAATTCTTTTGTTATTTTTCACTTATTTGCTTTTGTCAGTGAATGATTCAGTTTCTTTAATTTCCTGCTGATTTTAATTTGTTGCCTTTTGGTTAGGTGTGGTGGCTTACGTCTGTAATCCCAGCATTTTGGGAGGCTGAGGTGGGGGATCACCTGAGGTCAGGAGTTTGAGACCAGCCTGGCCAACATGGCAAAACCACCTCTCTACTAAAAATACAAAAATTAGCCAGGTGTGGTAACACATGCCTGTAGTCCCAGCTACTCAGGAGGTTGAGGCAGGAGAATTGCTTGAACCTGGGAGGTGAAGGTTGCAGTGAGCTGAGATTGTGCCACCGCACTTCAGCCTGGGCCACAGAGCGAGACTCCATCTCAAAAAAAAAAAAAATTGGTTGCTTTTAGTTTTGTTTTGGATTTGTATTATAAAACAGCTTGTTATGATTCTATCTTATATCTCTTCTATTTCTGAAAGCACTCAATTCTGAGTGAGGCCTGAGAGCTTGACATCTAAACATTCAGAGTTTTAGTGCATAGACTTTGCAATGATTATTTGGATACTCAGGGACCTTTATTGCTTACTATTTTGTTATCTGCTATATGTATAATTGTTATATTTAACAAAATCTGGCACCTTTAGATAAATGAGGTGTTACATAATTTAAAAAGGTAATACTTTTCTAATTCCTTATTTCCACTTTCTCTTTATTTTTAGAGTATGCCAAGATGGAAGGAAGCCTCATACAGTGAGATTAATAATCCGTCGGTATTCCTCTGAGAAGCACTATGGTCGTGAGAGTCGTCAGTGCCCTATTCCTTCACATGTAATTCAGAAGTTAGGGACAGGTATGGACTAGTTTTCCAACAGTTTCATTAGCAGGTTGAACTTTTAAATAAGCCAACTTTGAATGAGAAATATGCTCCAAAAATGGAGGGTCTTCACTGGGAATTAGCAAGCAATTAAATGCTTTTATTCTATCATGAATTTTCACTGGAAAACTTTGTTGTTTGTTTATTTATTTATTTATTTATTTATTTATTTTTTGAGACAGGGTCTTGCTCTGCACCAAGGCTGAAGTGCAGTGGTGCTGTGATAGCTCACTGCAGCCTTTGTCTCCCAGGCTCAAACAATTCTTCTGCCCCAGCCTCCCGAGTAGCTGGGACAGTAGGTGCGTGCTACCAGACCTGGCTAACTTTTTTGATACTTAGGATAGACAAGGTCTCAAACTCCTGAGCTCAAGCAGTCCTTCTGCCTCAGCCTCCGAAAGTGCTGGGATTATGGGCATGAGCCACTGCACCTGGCCTTGTTTTTAAATAGGTAATTAAGTAAAGAGTCATTTAAGAATGTTTTCCAAGTTCAAAGAAAACAAAACTGTGATAACTATATAGCATGAGATAACTTCTTTATGTGCATTTAGATTGTTTCCATTTTGAAGAACATTTAAGTGCAAGTCATTGGATGCATTTAGATTGTTTCCATTTTGAAGAACATTTAAGTGCAAGTCATTGGATGGGCATATGCATATGTTTTCATTTATGTTGGGTAGATTTCAAGGAGTGGAATTGCTGGATCATATGGTAACATGAACTGTTTAAGAAACTGCCAACTTTTTTCCAAAGTTTGTGTAATTACATTTTCATCAACAATATTTGAAGGTTCCAGTTTTTCATATTTTTGCCAATATTTGTATTATCAGTCTCTTTGATTATAGTTGTTCTAGCGGTATATAGTAGCGTGGTTTTTCTTTTATGGATAGTGTTTTTGGTGTTATATGTAAAAATTCTTTGCCTAACTCAAAGGTCACAGATATTTTCTTCTGTTTTCTGTTAGAAGTTTTATAGTTTTTAAGCTTTATGTTTAGGTCCATTTTGAGTTAATTTTTTATGTGTGGTATGCGGTAAGGGTCTTCATTCTTTGCTTTGCATGTGGGTATCCATTTGTTCCTGCATCATTTGTTGAAGACTACTCTTCACCCACTGAATTACCATGGCATCTTTGTCAAAAATTAATTGACCATAAATATAAGAGTTTATTTCCTGACTTTCTTGATTCATTGGTCTATATGTTTATCCTTACACTGATTCCACCCTGTGGTGGTCTCTGCTGCTCTGTTTATTTTTCTGCAGTCTTTGTTTTCCCGTTCTTTCTTACAAAGTGGTTAATTTGTATTGAGCTGCCTTTAAGTTCTCTGATTCATCTGTCATCTCATAACTGCTGTTGCCCCTGTAGTGATTTGTTGGTTTTGGTTACTGTACTTTTTAACTCTAGAATTTCTGTTTGTCTTTTGTTTGTATGTTTGGTTTTGTTTCTTTATCGAGATTCTCCTTTTTTTGCAGTCATTATATTTTACTTTAATTCTTTAAACATGGTTGTCCTTAGTTCTTTGGACATATCTGTAATAATGAATTTGAAGTCTTTGCTAAGTCCAACTCAAAGTCAATTTATGTTAACTGCTTTTTCCCCCAAATATGTATCACACTTTGCTGTTTCTTTGCATGTTTTGAACTATTTTATTGAAAACTGAACCTCATAGATAATGTATTGTAGCAACTCTGGATTTAAAATTTTTCTTGTAGGGTTTTTTTTTCTTTCCTGTACTTTTTTTTAGGTAACTTGTCTGAACGTAATCTGCAGAATTTACCTCCCCTGTGCTGTGTAGCCACTGATTTCTCTGCTCAGTGTTTTTTTTTTTTTTTTTTTTTCCATTCAAATTTTTATTTTAATGCTGGCTTCTGGGAAGTTGGCCATGTCTGTATAGTTTCATGGTTAGCCAGTGATTGGCAAAGGTTTTGCTCAAACACTACAGCCTGGAAGCCGTCTACCTCTGCCAGTGGATAAGTGTATGGGTTGGAGAGGGTTTAAAAAATTTAGGCCATTTTCTCATACTGCCCAAAGTAATTTATAGGTTCAATGCTATCCCCAACAAGCTACCACTAACTTTCTTCACAGAATTGGAAAAAAATACTTTAAATTGCATATGGAACCAAAAAAGAGCCCCTATAGCCAAGACAATCCTAAATAAAAAGAACAAAGCTGGAGGCATCACGCTACCTGACTTCAAACTATATTACAAGGCTACAGTAACCAAAACAGCATAGTACTGGTACCAAAACAGATATATAGACCAATGGAACAGAACAGAGCCCTCAGAAATAACAACACACATCTACAACCATCTGATCTTTGACAGACCTGACAAAAACAAGCAATGGGGAAAGGATTCCCTATATAATAAATGGTGCTGGGAAAACTGGCTAGCCATATGTAGAAAGTTGAAACTGGATCCCTTCTTTATATCTTATACAAAAGTTAACTCAAGATGGATTAAAGACTTAAGTGTTACACCTGAAATCATAAAAACCCTAGAAGAAAGCCTTAGGCAATAGCATTTAGTACATAAGCATGGGCAAAGACCTCATGATTAAAACACCAAAAGCAATGGCAACAAAAGCCAAAATTGACAGATGGGACCTAATTAAACTAAAGAGCTTCTGCACAGCAAAAGAAACTTATCAGCAGAATGAACAGGCAACCTACAGAATGGGAGGAAATTTTTGCAATCTACCCATCTGACAAAGGGCTAATATCCAGAATCTACAAAGAAGTTAAACAAATTTACAAGAAAAAAGCAAACAACCCCATCAAAAAGTGGGCAAAGGATATGAACAGACACTTTTCAAAAGAAGACATTTATGCATCCAACAGACATAATGAAAAAATGCTCATCATCACTGGTCATTAGAGAAATGCAAATCAAAACCACAATGAGATACCAGCTCATGCCAGTTAGAATGGCGATCATTAAAAAGTCAGGAAACAACAGATGCTGGAGAGGATGTGGAGAAATAGGAACACTTTTACACTGTTGGTGGGAGTGTAAATTAGTTCAACCATTGTGGAAGACAGTGTGGCGATTCCTCAAGGATCTAGAACTAGAAGTACCATTTGACCCAGTGATCCCATTACTGGGTATATACCCAAAGGATTATAAATCATGCTGCTATAAAGACATATGCACACATATGTTTATTGTGGCACTATTCACAATAGCAAAGACTTGGAACCAACCCAAATGTCCGTCAGTAATAGACTGGATAAAGAAAATGTGGCACATATACACCATGGAATCCTATGCAGCCATAAAAAAGGATGAGTTCATGTCCTTTGCAAGGACATGGATGAAGCTGGAAACCATCATTCTCAGCAAACTATGACGAGGATAGAAAACCAAACACCACATATTCTCACTCATAAGTGGGAGTTGAACAATGAGGACACATGGACACAGGGAGGGGAACATCAAACACCGGGGCCTATCAGGGGATGGAGGGCTGAGAGAGGGATAGCATTAGGAAAAATACCTAATGTAAATGAAGAGTTGATAGGTGTAGCAAACTAACACGGTACATGTATAGGTATGTAACAGAGCTGCACATTGTGCACATGTACCCCAGAACTTTAAAAGAAAAAAAATTAGGACATTTTCAAGTTTTTCTTGAATTTTAATTTCTGCTAGGCCCTCTTTATCTCCCCATGATGTGCATGTAGCCCTTTCAATAAGGAGTGTATGGAGAACTTGGGTCCTCTGTGGCCTTCCATTTATTTGCATGTAGCCTCCTAGTCAACTAGGGTTGTAAGGGGAGCCTATGTAGTCCCTCTTTGGTTCTCTCATTTCCAAATCTCCTGGTGACATTTCTGGCTGGTCCACTGATCTGTCATTCACCCGAACCATGACTGAAGCTTCAGACTAGCAGAGCTGTGGGATCTTCCCATTCGTTTCCTATCAAGTTTGCCCATTTTACTGGCAACACTGCTGAGTGTGGGCTTTTGCCCACTGCCTCAAATCAGGTCTGTCCCCTCTGGAAGTGAAACTGCTGGCTTTTGCAGCCTTCACCCTGTACCAGGTGAGCTATGTAAAGGGGCATTCGAACAGTCCCAGACAATGAAGCTGCTATCTCCTACTTTCTTAGCTAACATAGCAGCTCTTCATAAATCAGTAATTCTCACTTTGTTTGCCTTTGGTTCATTTCCAGATTTCCACCAAAATGATTGTTTTTGAAAATGTTGTTCAGTTTTATAGTAGCTTTTTGAGAGGATTTTCTGACCGTATCAGTGTAGTATAACTAGAAATCCCATATTTCAAATCTTTTGAAAATTTTTAACCATTTAGTATTAATGTTGAAATGTCTTAATTTGGTATATAATGTCAAGATACTCAGTGATACTTATTTAGGATTTTAATTTCTTAATCTCAGCAATATAAAATATATTATGCTCTTAATATTAATTATAATGTTTATTCTTAAACATTTTATTTAGGAAATTATGATGTGATGACCCCAATGGTTGATATACTTATGAAACTTTTTCGAAATATGGTGAATGTGAAGATGCCATTTCACCTTACCCTTCTAAGTGTATGCTTCTGCAACCTTAAAGCACTAAATACTGCTAAGAAAGGGCTTATTGATTATTATTTAACACCATCATTATCAACAACTTCACGCTCTGGCAAGCACAGTTTTGTAAGTACACTCTTTTTTGTTCAGTTTTCTAAATATACTCTTACGGGACTTGTGTGGTTAAATTACAAATCTAAGTGCTCGTCTTTTTGATATAGTTTAGAGATTCTTTTGGGTGATATTATTTAGGTGATTAACTTGTTTATAATACCTATCTTATGGTTTCTGGCCTTAAATATACTGTGATCTAAGAAGAAAACATAAGCATCACTGGATAAAAGAGAGAACCATTATGGAGGTTCTCTATTTTGGAATTGTTAACCCATTTTATAGTATATAAAAATTTGATAGATTAACTCATAAGTATTAAAATATTTTCAGATATTAGAAGTCACATCTTTTTGTCTTTTAGCTGACACATGAGCTACCAGTACCTTTCCCACGATTCTTTTGTTAAAGTATTTACATTTTCTTGGTTTTGAAATAGTATTGAATTTTGATAGCAATATTGATAGATTTGACTACTGATTTTATAGTTGTAAAGTTAACAGTGTGGCAATAGAAAGGCAGAGGCCAGTCACATTTTCAGACGACTAAAACAAAACCCTTTTACTAATAGACAAACCACTATTTGGTAAATGTGGGTTGCCTTAAAAATAATTATTTTTTACTAAATTGTTCATGCCTATAATTAATTTAAAATACTTTTTTGTTTGTTTAGTCAGTATAATTTTAGTAACCTTTTCATTTTCATTTAAGTTTAAAGTGAGAACAGGATAGTGTATGGAAATAGTGAATTAATGCTCTCCTCAAATTACTTTTTTCTGTGACCCTTTTTATTCCATTTATTAAATTTAAAAAAGTGTTTTCTTTTTACATTTTAATTAATCTGTGAAATTGGAATTAAAAGTGCACATTTATAGTGGCATTAGAAAAGTAAATATAAGTGAAAGTACCTTGTATGTATTTGTCACACAGTAGGTATTCAATAAATATAAGGGCCTGAATCTTTTCTACTCCTTTTACTTTTTTGGAGTTCATATTGTATTGATGTTTACAGAGTTATATTTGACTATGTTTGTATTTTTATGGTGCTTAAAACTAAAGGAGACATTTAAATGAAAAACTATAGAAAAATTACACAAGTTAGAGTTGAAAGTGACTTTAAATTTTTATTTTATATAAATATAAACTAGTACTATATCTTGATGATGTTGGGTTTTGTTATAGGCTTTTATTTTTCTTTTTGTTAAAAGTTACCCTTTAAAATAGTAATTTTTGGAAAACTAGCCCTTGGTGCTATATATGTATGTTTTTTTGAAAAATACCCTTAGGTGAACTTGCTTTTTCTAGGCTGCCATTCTTTTATTTATAGAATTGAAAGTTTGGTTGCATGATTGTTACAATCTTCCCAGGTCTCCAAATGCATATTTACCTCTGTCTCAGTGCTATCTAGGAAGGAAACCTCTTCCTGGAATAGTGGGTAAAGATTCACAAAATAGTGTGACTAATTGTAGTGGATCTCTAGTTGTTTGGAACTGGCCACAAAGAGTTGTATTTGTTGAGTAGGTTAGAAACATGTCAGATAATAGCTACAGGCACACAGCAGCAGCAGCGATATTTAAAAGATATCAGATATCTAAATTAGTCTGTTATTCTTGTGTTCTAGAAAATGAAAGACATTCATATGGAAGATTTTCCCAAAGACAAAGAAACAAACCGGGATTTTCTACCAAGTGGAAGAATTGAAAGTACAAGAACTAGGGAGTCTCCACTAGATACCACAAATTTTTCTAAAGAAAAAGACATTAATGATTTCCCACTCTGTTCACTTCCTGAAGGTGTTGATCAAGAAGTCTTTAAGCAGCTTCCAGTAGATATTCAAGAAGAAATCCTTTCTGGAAAATCTAGGGAAAAATTTCAAGGGAAAGGAAGTGTGAGTTGTCCATTACATGCCTCTAGAGCAGTATTATCTTTCTTTTCTAAAAAACAAATGCAAGATATTCCCATAAATCCTGGAGATCATTTATCCAGTAGCAAACAGGTATCTTCTGTATCTCCTTGTGAACCGGGAACATCAGGCTTAAATAGCAGTAGTTCTTCTAACATGTCTAGCCAAAAGGATTATTCATATTATTTAGATAATAGATTAAAAGATGAACGAATGAGTCAAGGACCTAAAGAACCTCAAGGATTCCACTTTACAAATTCAAACCCTGCTGTGTCTGCTTTTCATTCATTTCCAAACTTGCAGAGTGAGCAACTTTTCTCCAAAAACCACACTACAGATAGCCATAAGCAAACAGTAGCAACAGACTCTCATGAAGGACTTACAGAAAATAGAGAGCCAGATTCTGTTGATGAGAAAATTACTTTCCCTTCTGACATTGATCCTCAAGTTTTCTATGAACTACCAGAAGTAGTACAAAAGGAACTGCTGGCAGAGTGGAAGAGAACAGGATCAGATTTCCACATTGGACATAGATAAGCATATTCAGCAAAAAGGTCTGAAAAGCAAGGGAATACCATTATTTTCGGGTTAGCAGTTTATTAAGCTCTTCTATATTAAACACTAATAGATATTCAATAATGGAGTAAATGGTTCCAGATAAAGCAAGAATAGTTGCAAGAAGTAAATTCTGGCACAAAGCATAAAAATATAACAGAAGAAATAATGTAAAATACTATCTTTTATGTCTAAAGTCATTTTATATTACTTTTGAATAAAAAGAATATCATGGTCAACATAGAATATTTTTCATTAATTGGTGGGGAGATGTATATGTTTGCATATAAAAAATAGCCAAATCATTGCAATGATATGGTAAAGGACACTTTTTTTTTTTTTTCCTGTGAAATGTGGAATATTTCAAATTCAGCCTGTTAGGCTGAATAGCAAATCCTACTGCCAACTAACCTATTAAAAATATAGTAGTTTTGACTAAAGTACTTCATTACATTTAGTATGTTGACTTTTAAAATACCAAAGCAATTTATATTCAATTAATGCTTCTTCATACACCAAGAATCTACCACAATACACAGCACACAAAGGCCGTTCAATAAACATTGAATGAATGAATGGTTTGGCTAGGGCCAGGGTGGGGAGTTAAAGTGAGAGGAGAGTATATGTTGTAGAGAACAGTGGTAGAAGGAACTCTCCGTGCAAGTAAATTAAGGGAAAGATGTACACCAGAAATGCAAGGTGATGGGCCTATAAGCATACTGGGTAATGGAAGAAGTCCATTTCTTTCTGGCTAGTTTGAAGGGCCTAAAAGCACTGAGATGTTTTTGTATCTTCCCTACATTTGGAGATGATATTAGGTTGTCATAACAACCACAAATATAGACCATTACTAAATTGGTGGATGTCCTCTTCCATTGTTATTGCCTTCCTCTTTTGCCTGCTAAACTAAAAATTGGATGTAAGATTGAGAATGTATTATATAATTTGCAAGACATAGAGGATGTTTATACTAAAGTATCCCTCAGCACCAATATGGGAGTATCCTGGTCTCAAGTTTATAATTTTTGCACATATAATCTAAAGAAGAGACTTTAAAAATAAGGTACACAAATATAAACCAAAGAGTAGCTTAAAAATTCTTCTAGGTCTGGAATTTTCTTTTCTTTCTTTTTTTTTTTTGGAGACAGTCTCACTCTGTCACCCAGGGTGGAGTACAATGGCGCGATCCCAGCTCACTGCAACCTCCGCCTACCAGGTTCAAGCAATTCTGCCACAGCCTCCTGAGTAGCTGGGATTACAGGCGTGCCCTACCACACCCAGCAAATTTTTGTATTTTTAGTAGAGATGGCGTTTCACCATATTGGCCAGGCTGGTCTCGAACTCCTGGTCTCAGGTGATCCTTCACCTCGGCCTCCCAAAGTGCTGGGATTACAGGTGTGAGCCATTGCTCCCAGCCCCAGGTCTGAAATTTTAACTTAGTTTTGGATTCCTTGGAATTTGAAAATATGCTAACATGAAGGATTTTAAATAGGTAGTTTGAGGTTATCAAGAATAGTAACTTGGAGCAAGAACATCAGAAATTGTTCACCATGCAAATATTTAGTACTCTGAATCAAGGAACATAGTATTTTTTACATGGAGTATTCCAGTAAGGTAATTAAACTTATGAAAAGGATATATAACTTTTTGTAAATAATTCATTAAAACATTTTATAATCCTTGTAATGATTTCAGGACCTTGGACAGCTAGAAGGGTCTTAAGAAAAAATGGCTAAGAAAAGAAAGTAAATGGTTTTTGCCAGCTTAAAAAGAGAAGGTAAAATAGTTAAAAATACATTTCATAGACTGAGAATGTAGGGGCTGTGTCACAGTTATGCTACTTATTTTGTGGTTTTAAGTTAGTCTCAACATCTTTGGGCCTCAGAATCAACTTTTTTATGGGATCTTTTTTCTCTGTTTTTAAGATTATCTCTTTTTTCTTTGGTGTTTTGCAGGTTTACTGTATTATTTGGAAGTGTGAATTTCTTTTTATTCTTAGTATATACTGGCTTCTTCCTGTATCTTTTAATTCATGTTCTGTAAAATTCTCAACCACTAGCTCTTCAAATATTTCTTCTGTATTCTAGGACTATATACAAATGATAAACTTTCTTACTGTATCCTTCATGTCTCTTAATTTCTCATATTTTTCATCCTCTTGTTTCTCTTTACTGCATTTTGGGTAATTTCATCAGCTCTATCTTTCTGTTTACTAGTTCATTTTTCAGTAGCATCTCACCTGCTATTTAAAACAATGATGGTTTTAATTTCAATAAATATATTTTTCATATAATTCTTTTTAACTTCCTGTTTACTCATTACAGTCCCTTGTAAGTCTATTTCTAATTTTTAAAAGTCAAATATTTGATATTTTTGATAATTTCAATATTTTAAGTCTTTATAAGTCTACATTTAAGGTTATTATTGCATATCATTGTGACTCATTTCCTTGAGTATGTGTTAATCTGCGAGAAGACAGAGGGCCTAAATTGTGTATGTTTTCCTTCAGTATGATTTGAGTTCGTTGCTTCTCTGGGTGAGGTGGTACAAACTCCTTGGCATACTCTGTTCACCTTTGAGGATCCTGATTGAATGCCTTGTCTTAAGTTTAAGCTCCCTGACCCTTGCTACTAGCCGAAGGTTTTGTCTCTGCGGGTCAATTCCAAACTAACAGGCAGATGCTGTTAGCTATCTGCCTTCAGGGATAAACCCCATGTTTCAATCTTGCTTCTTGCTTGATGCTTCCTGCTGCTTTCTTGCTTTTGTTTCAGCTCAAGTTTTTTTGTTTTTTTTTTTTTTCTGTTTCTGTCTTGAATGTAGAGGGTATTTTTATTTTTATTTTTTCTGTTTCTTTCTTGAGTGTATAGTGTAGAGGGGGTTTCTGTCTTGAGTGTAGGCCTGGAGATTTCCCTTATATGGTACAAACCAGCAATGAATTAAGAGGTCTGTTTTCTCCAAGATCTAGTGTTTTGTACTAGGAGAACTCCTTTAAAAAGTATCTATTCCACTGTAGTGCCAAAGTACAAATTTATTTGGATCTATTTTTTGCCATCTTATTTTTTAACGTATTTCTTTTTCTATGTTATGCTTCTTTCCCACCTTTATCTCTCCTCCTGTCTTTTGGGATCAGTTGGGTTTTCTATTTAATCATATATTTTCCCTTTACTGATTTGGAATGTCAATGTTACAAGTCCTTTTGATTATCCTTAAACATCTAAAAATGCTACCCTCTTTCCAAACAACACAAAGGTATTGAAATAACATTAATTCTAATTAAATTCCACAAGTTCTTTATTAAATCTCCGAATTGGATATTATTAGTATTTTATATAGTCAATGTTTATCTTTTTTGATGGGACATGGTGGGGGCTTACCTTTTTTCTTGTGTGTCAGATGTTCCTTCTAGGTAGAATTCTTTATACTTTCTGAAATTGTCCTTAGACCTGTAGATTTAGAACTGACATCTCTTGAGCTGTTCTAAGATAATATCTTTTACTTTGGAGATATGCAGTTTTTATTATATGTCTAGCTGTAGATTTATCACGGATTTAGGTTCATTCTGAATCTGCAGATTTGTGTCTTCCATCAAATCTGGATTGTTTTCAATATTAAAAAAACTTCTATTTTAAAATCTGTATATAGAAAGGTACATAAACATAAATGAACATGTTAATGAGTAATTGTTAACAACTATGTAACTATCCAAGTCAAGAAATAAAACATCAAGTAATCAAGAAGTCCAGAGTTTTCTTTGGGGTTTCATTACGTAGGCATGATTTATTAAAACCTTTACTGTGTGACTGAACTTAATCTCCAGTTTCCCTCCTCTGTCTGGACATCAGGCTGGCTCAAAGTCTCAACACCCTAATCATGGTTTTTTTGATGTGAGCTACCTCCATCCTAAATCATCTTGTTAGCATTAGCTGTCTAGGGCCCACTGTGGGTCACATCATTAGCATACACTGTCAGGGCTTACCATGAATAATGAAGGCACTCCTGTTGTTTAGGAAATTCCATAGGTTTTAGGAGCTTGGTGTCCAGGAACCTTGAACGAAGACCAGACCAATTATACTACAGAATGTTTTTTTTTTTTGAGATGGGGTCTCACTCTGTTGCCCAGGCTGGAGTGTAAAGGTGTGATCTTGACTTACTGCAACCTCCGTCTCCAGGGTTCAAGTGATTCTCCTGCCTCAGCCTCGAGTAGCTGGGATTAACAGGCACCTACCACCATGCCCAGCTAATTTTTGTATTTTTAGTAGAGATGGCATTTCACCATGTTGGTCAGGCTGATCTTGAACTCCTGACCTTGTGATCTGCCCGCCTCGGCCTCCCAAAGGGCTGAGATACAGGCGTGAGTCACCACCCCTGGCCCTACTACAGAACCTTTTAAAATAAGTTTTGAGATGTATTATGGCCCCAAAAGTGATCTACTTTAGTAAATATAGGTATGACTTGACTGACAATGTGATTGTGCTCAGATAAGCCCATTGTAAATTGAAAATTTCATGAGTGAAATACATTTAATACATCTATGAAACATCATAGCTTAGCCAGGCCTACCTCAGACATGCTCAGAGCAACTCACATTGGCCTACAGTTGGGCAAAATCATCTAACACAAAGCCTGTTGACAGAGCCTGGGCCAGGCGTGGTGGCTCATGCTTGTAATCCTAGCACTTTGGGAGGCCGAGGCGGGTGGATTGCCTGAGCTCAGGAGTTCGAGACCAACCTGGGCAACATGGTGAAACCCTGTCTCTACTAAAATACAAAAAGTTAACTGGGCGTGGTGGCGCACGCCTGTAGTCCCACCTACTTGGGAGGCTGAGACAGAAGACTCGCTTGAACCTGGGAGGTGGAGGTTGCAGTGAACCAAGATCGCACCATTGCACTCCAGCCTGAGTGACAGAGCAAGACTCCATCTCAAACAAAACAAAACAAAAACAAAAATAAAGCCTGTTTTATAATAAAATGTTGAATCATGTAAGAGTATCATGCTGCATATCAGTCACTGAATAGAATTAACAGCAGATACTACTGAAGAAAAAATTAGTACACTTGAAGTCAGAGCAATAAACTATTCAGAAGGAAACAGAAAAAAATAATAAACAGAGCATCTGTGAGCTATGAGACTTCAGGCAGGCTAATATATGTCTTATTCAAGTCCCTGAAGAAGAGAAGAGGGTGGGAGATGTAAAAAATATTTGAAGAAACAATGGAGAAATTTTTCCAAATTTGAGGATAACTATAAACCCACAGGTCCAAAGAGCTTGGCAAATCCCAGGTACAATAAACATGAAGGAAACTATACCAAGGAGTATCCTAATCAGAGCTCTTAAAACCAGTGATAAACACCATCCCTTCAAAAAGACATACTATTGCAGAAAAACAAGCAAACCCAACAATTTTGAAAATATTGGAAGCCAGAAGACAGTGGTCTAACATCCTCAAATAAAGTAAAGAAGTGGGGGAAAAGTCTGTTAACTTAGAATTCCAAACCCAGTAAAAATATATTAAAAAAAAAAAAAGAAGTAAAATAAGAACATAAGGCATACATATGAAAGAACTCATGCCCAGTAGACCTACATTACCCATAAAGTAGAGGAAGTCCAACAGGCAGGAAGAGCACACCAGATGGAAATAAGATCTGCACACAGAAATGAGGCACATCAGAAATGTGGGTATATTTAAAAGCTTTTTTTGTTTCTTATTTCTAAGTGTCTTTTTAAAAGTTACCTACATAAAACAAAAATAAAAATTATTAAAAATACATTGTAGGGTTACAATATATGTGGGAGTAAAATGTAACAGTACAAAGGCCAGGAGGGGAAGTATATAATTTTAAGTATATAAATGGTAGTATATTATTGTAAGGCCCTTAAACTAAACATGAAGTGGTGGGTTACAGCTTGAAGACAGACTGTGGTAAGTTAGAGACGTATAATATAAACCCTAAAATAACCACTGAAATAGCAAAATAAGTTTTAATTAATAAGCCAGTAAAGAAGATAAGAAATAGAATGACTTTAATAAAAAGCCACAAAATTCAATCCCCAAAAAAAGCTTAAAAGGAGAGAAAAGGGGAATAAGACACATGGGTAAAATAGAAAACAAATAGTAGGTTGGTACGTTTAAGTCATATCAAAATCATGTTAAATATAAATGATCTAAAAACCTGAATTAAAGGGCAGAGATTATCAGATTGCACGAAAAAGTAGGACCCAACTGTCTGCTGTGTATATAAAATTTTTAAAAAAATAATATGTTAAAAGTAAAAATTGAATAAAAGACACGAGTCTAACATTAATCGAAAGAAAGATGTAATGGCTTTCAACAGGAAAACTGCTTGTTAGAGCAAAGGAATTTATCAGAAAATCATTTCAAAATGATAAACGGGTCAGTTCATCAGGAGAATGCAATAGTCCTAAATGTTAATGCATCCTCAAAATACATAAAGCAAAAGCTGATAAAACTGCAAGGGGGAAAAATATCCACAGTTGTAGTTAAGAGATTTGAGGCTGGGTGCGGTGGCTCACACCTGTAATGGCAACACTGTGGGAGGCCAGGGCGGGCAGATCACAAGGTCAGGAGTTCGAGACCAGCCTGGCCAACATACTGAAACCCCGTCTCTACTAAAAATACCAAAAATTAGCTGGGCGTGGTGGCGGGCACCTGTAATCTCAGCTACTCGGGAGGCTGATACAGGAGAATCACTTGAACCTGGGAGATGGAGGTTGCAGTGAGCTGAGATTGTGCCATTGCACTCCAGCCCAGGCAACAGTGCGAAACTCCCATCATACACAAACACACACACACACACACACACAAAAAAAGATTTGAATACTTTTTTCTCAATAATTGCTAAAATGAACATACAAAAAAAATCAGTAAGGATACAGAAGACTTGAACAATTGACGTTTATACAGAAGTCCACACAACAGCAAAACATTTTGTTAAAGTGCACACAGAATACAGATGTTCCCTGACTTACAATAGTTCAACTTAAAAATTTTCAACTTCATAATGGTGCAAAAACAATGTACATTCAGGAGAAACCATATATTGGATTTTACATTGTGATGCTCCTTCTGCTTCTTTCAGGTGCTTCCTTTCTCAGCGTTCATATGCACATAATAATCAATACTCAACTGAGGACTTAAGGGGTATTTTCTCCAGATTTCTGCAGCTATCTGAATTCTGAACTCTAGCTGTTCGTGTCTCCAGACTCCCAGGTCCTTAATTCACAGAGACTGCTAGGCTCTCTCTGGCTTCTCTCCTCCAGGGCTGCACCCTGGAAACTTCAGGCAGTAAGCTAAGGCAATTGTAGGGCTCACCTCATTTGCTGACTTTTCATTTCTGTTATTTTGTTTTTATTTTGCTTTTTAAAAAAGTTCTTCCTTGTTCTCTAACTGTTCATTTCCATAGCATCCTGTTCTTGTTCATTTTTTCTCAGATACAGTATCTTCTCATCTCTAAAGACGTGATAGAACTTCCAAAGATTTCCTTATACTGTATAGTCTCTCTTGAAGTTGCTTTTATTTGTTTGATTAAGAATGTGGGAATAAAAATATGACTGGAAGCTCTGATAGCTTGGGTAGGACTTGTCAACTTTGAGTTACATACAGGATGATCTGGCTAGGCCATTGTTGGGGGAACTCCTGATGTCCGTATCATTAGATCTTTCCTTTGGGGCTGGTTATGTTTATCAAATATGATGATTAAAATATCTTACTTAGATTACGGATGTCTGGCTGGCTGGCTGTGTTATAGGAACAATGTGGGGAAAGGGACTAGAAATCTCAGCATTCAATATGTATACTCATTTAATCTTCCTGTTCTTAGTATACTTCCTAGGTTCTCAACTGAACCAAACATTCTCTAGTTCAGAGACCATTTGTTTTACTGTGCTCTAGAGGAGAGTAAAAAAAGAGTTTTACTCTTTTACAATTCTCTAGAAAAAAAACTCCAGCCTTTTGTTGGATTTGAGGAGATAATTTCTCAAATTTTTTATCTTTAATTTTTGTTGGTACATAGTAGGTATGTATATTTATAGGGGTACATGAGATACTTTGATACAGGCATGCAATGCATAATAATCACATCATGGTAAATGGGGTATCCATCCCCTCAAGCATTTATGTTTTGTGTTTACAAACAATCAACTTATAATCTTTTAGTCATTTAAAAATATACAATTAAATTATTATTAACTATAATCACCCTGTTGTGCTATCAAATACTAGGTCTTATTCATTCTCTCTAATTATTTTTTGTACCCATTAACCATCCCCACTTCTCCCAACCCACCTCCACTACCCTTCCCAGCCTCTGGTAACCATCCTTCTACTCTATCTTCACGAGTTCAATTGTTTTCATTTTTAGCTCCCACAAATAAGTGAGAACACGGAAAGTTTGTCTTTCTGTGCCTGGCTAATTTCACTTAACATAACAACCTCCAGTTCCATCCATGTTGTTGCAAATGTTTCTCAATTAGTTTTCACCCACTTCTCCTTACCAAGTCCCATTAGCATCACATCATTGATGTGGAATTAGCCCTGTGGGTTATCAGCTTGTGGATGTCCAGTATTTGTGAAAGCAAAAGTAATGATGTATTGCTATTTGAATTACAGCTGTGATATATAGTCTTGCATTTAATGGTTCCAATTTAGACTTAAAGGTAGAAGCTCTCACGGTAGGACACCTACATAATATACTTGGAGGCATCCCCAAGAGCCTAGAATCTGCCCTTCCCACTTTTCCAACAATGCCCTAAGTACCTAATTAGCAGTACTAAATTCACCCCTTTCTGCCTAAACTGCCTAGATTGTTCTGCATTATTCCTAGAATGAAAGAATGATAGAAAACTCTGTTCTTTTAAAAATCTGCTTGAACTTTTTCTTATACTGTCTGTGTTAAAGCTGTCATGTTTTAATTACTATTTTCAACAAAGTCATTTTTATTCTATATGAGGTAATACAAATATTTGAATTATTTGGTGGGGGACTATAATTCTTTGTCTTATTTATTATTTCTGCTAACAACTCACACATGCTGGCATTTTTCCTCATGTGCTCTGTGATTCTGGAGTGTGTGTTCATGTTTGCTAGCCTTTATTTGTGGAACTCCTGTAAGGTCTGGATGAGGATGTGTCACTCCAGGAAATATTCGCACTTGCTTCTGCTGGCTCTTGGACTATTTTGTTAATTTCTTATCGTGCAAATTAAACCTCAGATCTTGGCAGACTGCAGGCATGCATTCTCAAATGATACTTCCACCTCTCTCCCAGTTCATTTTTCTTTTCTTTTCTTTTTATTATACTTTAAGTTCTAGGGTACATGTGCACAACGTGCAGGTTTGTTACATGTGTATACATGTGCTGTGTTGGTTTGCTGCACCCATTAACTAGTCATTTACATTAGGTATTTCTCCTAATGCCATCCTTACCCCATCCCCCCACCCCACAACAGGCCCTGGTGTGTGATGTTCCCCGCCCTGTGTCCAAGTGTTCTCATTTTTCAATTTCCACCTATGAGTGAGAACATGTGGTGTTTGGTTTTCTGTCCTTGCGATAGTTTGCTGAGAATGATGGTTTCCAGCTTCATCCATGTCCCTACAAAGGACATGAACTCATCCTTTTTTATGGCTGCATAGTATTCCATGGTGTATATGTGACACATTTTCTTAATCCAGTCTATCATTGATGGACATTTGGGTTGGTTCCAAGTTTTTGCTATTGTGAATAGGGACGCAATAAACATACATGTGCATGTGTCTTTATAGTAGTGTGATTTATAATCATTTGGATATATACCCTGTAATGGGATTGCTGGGTCAAATGGTATTTCTAGTTCTAGATCCTTGAGGAATTCCCACACTGTCATCCACAGTGGTTGAACTAATATACACTGCCACCAACAGTGTGAAAGCATTCCTATTTCTCCACATCCTCTCCAGCAGCTGTTTCCTGACTTTTTAATGATCGCCATTCTAACT
Organism: Pongo pygmaeus; assembly: GCF_028885625.2. Taxonomy (NCBI): domain Eukaryota; kingdom Metazoa; phylum Chordata; class Mammalia; order Primates; family Hominidae; genus Pongo; species Pongo pygmaeus. The sequence continues at coordinate 69,221,836 of NC_072390.2, forward strand.
GGTGTGAGCTGGTATCTCATTGTGGTTTTGATTTGCATTTCTCTGATGACCAGTGATGATGAGCATTTTTTCATATGTCTGTTGGCTGCATAAATGTCTTCTTTTGAAAAGTGTCTGTTCATATCCTTTGCCCACTTTTTGATGGGGTTGCTTGCTTTTTTCTTGTAAATTTAACTTCTTTATAGATTCTGGATATTAGCCCTTTGTCAGATGGGTAGATTGCAAAAATTTTCTGTCATTCTGTAGGTTGCTTGTTCACTCTGATGGTAGTTTCTTTTGCTGTGCAGAAGCTCTTTAGTTTAATTATATCTCATTTGTCAATTTTGGCTTTTGTTGCCATTGCTTTGGTGTTTTAGTCATGAAGTCCTTGCCCATGCCTATGTCCTGAATGATATTACCTAGGTTTTCTTCTAGGGTTTTTATGGTTTTAGGTCTAACATTTACGTCTTTAATCCATCTTGAATTAATTTTTGTATAAGGTGTAAGGAAGGGATCCAGTTTCAGCTTTTTACATATGGCTAGCCAGTTTTCCCAGCACCATTTATTAAACAGGAGATCCTTTTCCCATTGCTTGTTTTTGTCAAGTTTGTCAAAGGTCAGATGGTTGTAGATGTGTGGTGTTATTTCTGAGGGCTCTGTTCTGTTCCATTGGTCTATATCACTGTTTTGGTATCAGTACCATGCTGTTTTGGTTACTGTAGGCTTGTAGTATAGTTAGAAGTCAGGTAGCATGATGCCTCCAGCTTTGTTCTTTTTGCTTAGGATTGTCTTGACTATACGGGCTCTTTTTTGGTTCCATATGCAAGTTAAAGTATTTTTTTCCAATTCTGTGAAGAAAGTCATTGGTAGCTTGATGGGGATGGCATTGAATCTATAAATTACCTTGGGCAGTATGGCCGTTTTCACAATATTGATTCTTCCTACCCATGAGCATGAATGTTCTTCCATTTGTTTGTGTCCTGTTTTATTTCGTTGAGCAGTGGTTTGTAGTTCTCCTTGAAGAGGTCCTTCGCTTCCCTTGTAAGTTGAATTCCTAGGTATTTTATTCTCTTTGAAGCAGTTGTGAATGGGAGTTCACTCATGATTTGACTCTCTGTTTGTCTGTTATTGGTGTATAGGAATGCTTGTGATTTTTGCACATTGATTTTGTATCCTGAGACTTTGCTGAAGTTGCCTATCAGCTTAAGGAGATTTTGGGCTGAGATGATGGGGTTTTCTAAATATACAATCATGTCATCTGCAAACAGGGACAATTTGACTTCCTCTTTTCCTAATTGAATACCCTGTATTTTTTTTTTTTTAATTTCTTTTTTGAGACAGAGTCTCGCTCTGTCACCCAGGCTGGAGTGCAGTGGTGCTATCTCCGCTCACTGCAAACTCCGCCTCCTGGGTTCACGCCATTCTCCTGCCTCAGCCTCCTGAGTAGCTGGGACTACAGACGCCTGCCACTACGCCTGGCTAATTTTTTGTATTTTTAGTAGATACAGGGTTTCACCGTGTTAGCCAGGATGGTCTCGATCTCCTGACCTCATGATCCACCCGCCTCAGCCTCCCAAAGTGCTGGGATTACAGGCATGAGCCACTGCACCCAGCACCCTTTATTTCTTTCTCTTGCCTGATTGCCCTGGTCAGAACTTCCAACACTATGTTGAATAGGAGTGGTGAGAGAGGGCATCCCTGTCTTGTGCCAGTTTTCAAAGGGAATGCTTCCAGTTTTTGCCCATTCAGTATGATATTGGCTGTGGGTCTCTCATAAATAGCTCTTATTATTTTGAGATACATGCCATCAATATCTAGTTTATTGAGAGTTTTTAGCATAAAGAGCTGTTGAATTTTGTCAAAGGCCTTTTCTGCATCTATTGAGATAATCATGTGGTTTTTGTCATTGGTTCTGTTTATGTGATGGATTACGTTTATTGATTTGTGTATGTTGAACCAGCCTTGCATCCCAAGGATGAAGCCAACTTGATTGTGGTGGATAAGCTTTTTGATGTGCTGCTGGATTTGGTTTGCCAGTATTTTATTGAGGATTTTCGCATCGATGTTCATCAAGGATATTGGTCTAAAATTCTGTTTTTTGTGTGTATTTCTGCTAGGCTTTGGTATCAGGATGATACTGGCCTCCTAAAATGAGTTAGGAAGGATTCTCTCTTTTTCTGTTGTTTGGAATCGTTTCTGAAGGAATGGTACCAGCTCCTCTTTGTACCTCTGGTAGAATTCGGCTGTGAATTCATCTGGTCCTGGACTTTTTTTGGTTGGTAGGCTATTAATTGTTGCCTCAATTTCAGAGCCTGTTATTGGTCTATTCAGCAATTCAACTTCTTCCTGATTTAGTCTTGGGAGGGTGTATGTGTCCAGGAATTTATCCATTTCTTCTAGATTTTCTAGTTTATTTGTGTAGAGGTGTTTATAGTATTCTCTGATGGTAGTTTGTATTTCTGTGGGATCGCTGGTGATATCCCCTTTATCATTTTTTATTGCATCTATTTGATTCTTCTCTCTTTTCTTCTTTATTAGTCTTGCTAGCAGTCTAGCTAGCAAGAAAAGATCAACAAAATTGATCTTTTCAAAAAACCAGCTCCTGGATTCATTGATTTTTTTGAAGGGTTTTTTGTGTCTCTATCTCCTTCAGTTCTGCTCTGATCTTAGTTATTTCTTGCCTTCTGCTAGCTTTTGAATTTGTTTGCTCTTGCTTCTCTAGTTCTTTTAATTGTGATGTTAGGGTGTCGATTTTAGATCTTTCCTGCTTTCTCTTGTGGGCATTTAGTGCTATAAATTTCCCTCTACGCACTGCTTTAAATGTGTCCCAGAGATTCTGGTACATTGTGTCTTTGTTTCAAAGAACATCTTTATTTCTGACTTCATTTCGTTATTTACCCAGTAGTCATTCAGGAGCAGGTTGTTCGGTTTCCTGGTAGTTGTGTGGTTTTGAGTGAGTTTCTTAATCCTGAGTTCTAATTTGATTTCACTGTGTCTGAGAGACAGTTTGTTGTGATTTCTGTTCTTTTACATTTGCTGAGGAGTGCTTTACCTCCAACTATGTGGTCAGTTTTGGAATAAGTGCAATGTGGTGCTGAGAAGAACGTATATTCTGTTAATTTGGGGTGGAGAATTCTGTAGATGTCTGTTAGGTCTGCTTGGTGCAGAGCTGAGTTCAAGTCCTGGATATCCTTGTTAACCTTCTGTCTCGTTGATCTGTCTAATATTGACAGTGGGGTGTTAAAGTCTCCCATTATTATTGTGTGGGAGTCTAAGTCTCTTTGTAGGTCTCTATGGACTTGCTTTATGAATCTGGGTGCTCCTGTGTTGGGTGCATATATATTTAGGATAGTTAGCTCTTCTTGTTGAATTGATCCCTTTACCATTATGTAATGGCCTTCTTTGTCTCTTTTGATCTTTGTTGGTTTAAAGTCTGTTTTATGAGACTAGGATTGCAACCCCTGCTTTTTTTTTGCTTTCCATTTACTTGGTAGATTTTCCTCCATCCCTTTATTTTGAGCTTATGTGTGTCTCTGCACATGAGATGGGTCTCCTCAGTATGGCACACTGATGGGTCTTGACTCTTTATCCAATTTGCCAGTCTATGTCTTTTAATTGGGGCATTTAGCCATTTACATTTAAGGTTAATATTGTTATGTGTGAATTTGATCCTGTCATTATGATGTCAGCTGGCTGTTTTACTCGTTAGTTGATGCAGCTTCTTCCTAGCCTTGATGGTCTTTACAATTTGGCATGATTTTGCAGTGGCTGGTACCGGTTGTTCCTTTCCATGTTTAGTGCTTCCTTCAGGAGCTCTTGTAAGGCAGGCCTGGTGGTGACAACATATCTCAGCATTTGCTTGTCTGTAAAGGATTTTATTTCTCCTTCACTTATGAAGCTTAGTTTGGCTGGATATGAAATTCTGGGTTGAATATTCTTTTCTTTAAGGATGTTGAATATTGGCCCCCACTCACTTCTTGCTTGTAGGGTTTCTGCCGAGAGATCCACTGTTAGTCTGATGGGCTTCCCTTTGTGGGTAACCCGACCTTTCTCTCTGGCTGCCCTTAACATTTTTTCCTTCATTTCAACCTTGGTGAATCTGACAATTATGCGTCTTGGGGTTGCTCTTCTCGAGGAGTATCTTTGTGGTGTTCTCTGTATTTCCTGAATTTGAATGTTGGCCTGCCTTGCTAGGTTGGAGAAGTTCTCCTGGATAATATCCTGAAGAGTGTTTTCCAGCTAGATTTCATTCTCCCTGTCACTTTCAAGTACACCAATCGGACGTAGGTTTGGTCTTTTCATATAGTCCCATATTTCTTGGGGGCTTTGTTCATTTCTTTTAACTCTTTTTTCTCTATACTTTTCTTTTCACTTCATTTCATTAATTTGATCTTCAATCACTGATACCCTTTCTTCCACTTGATCGAATCATCTACTGAAGCTTGTGCATGCATCACGTAGTTCTTGTGCCATGGTTTTCAGCTCCTTCAGGTAACTTAAGGTCCTCTCTACACTGTTTATTCTAGTTAGCCATTCATCTAATCTTTTTTAAGGTTTTTAGCTTCTTTGCAATGGGTTTGAATATCCTCCTTTAGGTCGGAGAAATTTGCTATTACCGACTATCTGAAGCCTACTTCTGTCAACTCGTCAAAGTCATTCTCCGTCCAGCTTTGTTCCATTGCTGGCGAGGAGCTGTGATCCTTTGGAGGAGAAGGGGCACCGTGGTTTTTAGAATTTTCAGCTTTTCTGCTCTGGTTTCTCCCCATCTTTGTGGTTTTATCTACCTTTGGTCTTTGATAATTGTGACCTACAGATGGGGTTTTGGTGTGGATGTCTTTTTTGTTGATGTTGATGCTATTCCTTTCTGTTTGTTAGTTTTCCTTCTAACAGATCCCTCAGCTGCAGGTCTGTTGGAATTTCCTGGGCGTCCACTCCAGACCCCATTTGCCTGGATATCACCAGTGGAGACTGCAGAACAGCAGATATTGCTGTCTGATCCTTCCTCTGGAAGCTTCGTCTCAGAGGGGCACCTGGCTGTATGAGGTGTCAGTTGGCCCCTACTGGGAGGTGTCTCCAAGTTAGGCTATATGGGTGTCAGGGACCCACCTGAAGAGGCAGTCAGTTCATTCTCAGAGCTCAAACACTGTGCTGGGAGAACCACTGCTCTCTTCAGAGCTGTCAGACAGGGATGTTTAAGTCTACAGAAGTTTCTGCTGCCTTTTGTTCAGCTATGCCCTGCCCTCAGAGATGGGGTCTACAGAGGCAGGCAGGCCTCATTGAGCTGCGGTGGGCTTCACCCAGTTCGAGCTTCCAGGTCGCTTTGTTTACGTAGTCAAGCCTCAGTAATGGCGGATGCCCCTCCCCCAGCCAGGCCTGCCAAGCCACCTCACAGTTCCATCTCAGACTGCTGCACTAGCAGTGAGCAAGGCTCCATGGGCATGGGGCCCGCTGAGCCTGGTGTGGGATATAATCTCCTGGTGTGCCGTTTGCTAAGACCATTGGAAAACCACAATATTTGAGCGGGAGTGTCCCGTTTTTCCACGTACAGTCTGTCACGGCTTCCCTTGGCTAGGAAAGGGAAATTCCCTGACCCCTTGTGCTTCCCGGGTGAGGCGATGCCCCGCCCTATTTTGGCTCACCGTCTGTGGGCTGCACCCACTATCCGACCAGTCCCAGTGAGATGAACCAGTTACCTCAGTTGGAAATGCAGAAATCACCCGTCTTCTGCATCAATCATGCTGGGAGCTGCAGACCAGAGCTGTTCCTATTCGGCCATCTTGGAACGGACCCCCATTTTCTTTTATTTTTATGGTTGGATTATTTTTTTCTAGTTCACCATTTTACTGAGAATATAGTCCTTCAAGCTTCCTGAGCTGTCACATTCTAGTTACTCACCTTCTGTGGGTCCAAAGTCTTATCTCCTGTCTTCAAACTTAGATTTAATCATTTTTTGTTTTCTTATTTGCATACTACCACCACTTGTAAATAAGTTATAAGGATAGTGTGGAATTCTCTCTTATCCTGTTACCTCACAGTATTACCTACTATTTTTTTTGTTTTTTCTGGGAGAAAGGTATGCTCTGCATTTGCCTTGTTTTATAAAGTTGATTCATGTTAACAATTTTAGTTAACAAAGAGAGTTATGCTTTTGATACATAGTGGTCAGGTTCTCACAATTTGGTGATATTTGGGTATCCACCCTTTCTTTTCTAAGTTGTATTTATTATATGTTAGATATACTGAAGTCTTCAAATATTGAAAAAAATGTTTTCAAAATATGTTACAATCTTTTGAGACAACTATAAGCTTTTTCTCAAATGTATTGGTCAGGAAAATGGAACTGGTGTACATATTTTAAGCAAGAAGGAATTTAGTATAGTGAATTAAATGCTTACAAAATAATTGAGAAGCTGAAGGAGTGAGTTCTAGGTTTGACCTCCAGAAATGAATCTGAGAACTATACAGAATCAACCACCAGATAAGCTGTCTCTTTTGATTAAAAAAAGTAGAGATGGGATCTCGTTATGTTGCTCAGGCTGGTCTCGAATGCCTGGCCTCAAGTGATCCTCCTACCTTTGCTTCCTGAAGTGCTGGGAAGGATTACATGCATGAGCCACTGTGCCCGGTCTAGCTATTTCTTTTGGATCCATTGTAGAACTATGAATTCAAGAAAGTGGACTCAGTATGCTGCCACCCTGCCACTGCTTCTTGACATCTGGAAAGCTGGAGAAGTTACTGACAATTGTGACCCAGTGATAAGGAACCAGGAATTGAGAAGCTGCTGTTGCCTTTGCTGTTGATGCACCTACCTCTTGGCACACAAGAATCTGGTAGTTGGACACTGGAACACAGAAAAGAAGACTCACATATCCTTGTTTTTCCTAGCCATCAGAAACGGCAATAAAATAATAATAATAATGAAGAAACATGGCTTCCGCTTCACTAAGAAATTACTGTTGAATTACTATTGAAATTACTATTGAATTTTAAAAAGTGGTCAGTATAGTATATTTGTGTCATAGTGGTCATTCCTTTTTGTTTCAAATTACAAACTTGTATTCTAATAAAGTTTAGCCAATGGTTGATTGATCTAAACCAAACTTATGTAGATACATGTATATTGAGACAGAACAATTTGTGATGTTGACAGAAGAATATTTCATCTATTTAGGCTTAGCCAGACTATGGTTTTCTACTTCAATGTCATCAACTTTTTTGATACAACACCCTAGCAGTGAAAAAAACTTGGAGGTACACACTCACAGTATCTGTATATTTACTAAAGATGCACCAAAGTTTAGGTTTAGCCTTGGTATTCACTTATTTGGTTTTTGGGTGGCCAAATAATCAAATAACTACATCAGCATCAATTTGTGGTATCCCATGAAATTGTGCACAAAATTATCATGTTCGTCACATAGTTTACATCATATCTAATCAGCATTAATGATTCTAGCCATAAAAATAGGGCATCACATTTAGATTTATTATTAACATCTGAAAATTCACTTTCTTTTTTTAACTTTTATTTTAGAATTGAGGGATACATGTGCAGGTTTGTTACAGAGATGTATTGGATGATGCTGATATTTGGAGTACAAATGAATCCATCACCCAGATAGTGAGCATAGTACCCAATAGATAGTTTTTCAACCCTTGCTCCCCTCTCTCCTCCTCCCTTATATTCCCCACAGTGTCTGTTGTTTCTATCTTTACATCCGTGTATACCCAATGTTTAGCTCCTACTTATAAGTGAGAAAACGCAGTATTTGGTTTTCTGTTTCTACATTTTTTGCTTAGGATAATGGTTTCCAGTAGCATCCATGTTGCTGCAAAGGACATGACTTTGTTCTTTTTTATGGCTGTGTAGTATTCCACGGTGTATATATGCCATATTATCTTTATCCAGTATATCATTGATGGGCACCTGGGTTGATTCCCAGATGTTCATATGTCTTTGCTCTTGTGAATAGCGCTGCAGTGTACGTATGAGTGCATGTGTCTTTTTGGTGGAATGATTTATTTTCCTTTGGCTATATACCCAGGAGTGGGATTTCTGGGTTGAATGATTGTTCAGTTCTTTGAGGAATCTCCAAACCGCTTTCCACAGTGGCTGAACTAATTTACATTCTCACCAACAGTGTATAAGTATTTGCTTTTCTCTATAGCCTCACCAGCACCTGTTATTTTTTGACTTTTTAACAAAAGCCATTCTGACTGGTGTGAGATGGTATTTCATTGTGATTTTGGATTGCATTTCTCTGATAATTAGTGATAAGCACTTTTTTCATATGTTTATTAGCTGCTTGTATGTCTTCTTTTGAGAAGTGTCTGTTTATGTCCTTTGCCCACTTTTTAATGGGGTTATTTGTTGTTTGCTTGTTGATTTAAATTGCTTATAGATGCTGGATATTAGGCTTTGTTGGATGCATAGTTTGGGGATATTTTCTCCCATTCTGTAGCTTGTCTGTTTACACCTTTGATAGTTTCTCTTGCTGTGCAGAAGCTCTTTAGTTTAATTAGGTCCCACTTGTCAATTTTTGTTTTCATTGTAATTGCTTTTGAGGACTTAGCCATAAACTCTTTGCCAATGCCAATATCGAGATGGGTGTTTCTTAGATTTTCTTCTAAGAATTTTGTAGTTTGATGGCTTGCATTTAAGTCTAATCCATCTTGAGTTAATTTTGTATATGGTTATAGGTGGGGGTCCAGTTGCGTTTTTCTGCATATGGATAGCCAGTTATCCCAGCATCATGTATTGAATAGGCAGTCCTTTCTGCATTGCTTATATTTATAACTTTGACAAAGATCAGATGGTTGTAGGTATGTGGCTTTATTTCTGAGTTCTTTACTCTGCTCCATTGGTGTATATGTCTGTTTTTTAACCACTAACATCCTATTTTCGTTTCTGTAACCTTATAATATATTATACTTCGAAGTCAAGTAATATGATGTTCCCAGCTTTGTTCTTTTTGCTTAGGATTACTCTGGCTATTTGGGCTCTTTTTTGGTTTTGTGTCAATTTTAGAATAGTTTTTCTAATTCTGTAAAAAGTGACATTGGTAGTTTGATAGGAATGTCATTGAATCTGTAAATTACTGTGGGCACTATTACCATTTTAATGATATTCATTCATCCAATCAATGAGCATGGAATGTGTTTCCATTTATTTGTGTTATCTCTGATTTCTTTGAACAGTGTTTTGTAATTCTCATCGTAGGAATTTTTCACCTCCCTGCTTATGTGTATTCCTAGGCATTTTATTCTTTTTGTAGCTATTGTGAATGGGATTGTGTTCTTGATTTGGCTGTCAGTTTGGATGTTGTTGGTATGTAGGAATACTACTGATTTTTGTACATTGATTTTGTATCCTGAAACTTTGCTGAAGTTATCAGATACAGGAACTTTTTGGCAGAGATTATAGGGGTTTCTAGATATATAATCATATTGTCTGCAAACAGGGATAGTTTGACTTCCTCTCTGGCTATTTGGATACCCTTTATTCCTTTCTCTTCCTTGATTGCTGTGGCCAGGATTTCTAGTACTGTTGAGTAGAAGTGGTGAGAGAGGGCATCCTTGCCTTGTTCTGGTTTTCAAAGGTAATGCTTGCAGCTTTTGCCCATTCATTATGATGTTGGCTGTGTGTTTGTCATAGATGGTTTTTATTATTTTGAGGTATATTCCTTTGATGCCTAGTTTGTTGAGGGTTTTTATCATGAGGGGATGTTGAATTTTGTCAAAAGCCTCTTCTGGATCTATTGAGATGATCATGTAGCTTTTGTTTATAATTCTTCCTGGGATGCAAAGTTGGTTCAACATAATAATTTATTCACATTTATTGATTTGTGTATGTTGAACCAACCTTGCATCCCAGGAAGAAAGCCTATTTGATTGTGGTTAATTAACTTTTTGATGTGCTGCTGGATTCAGATTGTTATGTTTATGGTTTTTGCATCAATGTCATCAGCAATATTGGCCCGAAGTTTTCTTTTTTTGTTGTGTCTTTGCCAGTTTTTGGTATCAGGATAATGTTTGTTTCATAGAATGAGTTAGTGGGGAGTCCCTCCTCCTCAGTTTTCTTTAGAATAGTTTCAGTAGGATTGGTGCCAGCACTTCTTTATATGTCTTATAGAATTCAGCTGTGAATCCTTGTGGTCCAGGGCTTTTTAAAAAAATTATTACTGACTCAATTTTGGACTCGTTCGTGGTCAGTTCAGGGTTTCAGTTTCTTCCTGGTTCAATCTTGAGATGTTGCATGCTTCCAGGAATTTATTCATTTCCTCTAGATTTTCTAGTTTGTGTGCATAGAGGTGTTCGTAATGGTCACTGGGGATCTTCTGTATTTCTGTGGGATCAGTTGTAATGTCATCTTTGTTTATTTCTGATTGTGTTTATTTGGATCTTCTTTTTTTCTTTGTTAATCTGGTTAGTGGCCTATCAATCTTGTTTATTCTTTCAAAGAACCAACTTTTGATTTCGTTGATCTTTTTGTATGGATTTTTGGGTCTCAGTGTTATTCTGTTATGCTCTGATTTTGGCAATTTGTTTTTTTATGCTAGCTTTGTGGTCAGTTTGCTTTTGTTTTTCTAGTTCCTCTTCATGTAATGTTAGATTATTAATTTGAGATCTTTCTAACTTATTGATGTAGGTATCTAGTGCTATAAACTTTACTCTTATAACATTGCTTCAGCTGCATCCAAATATTTTGGTATGTTATGTCTGTATTTTTATTAATTTCAAAGATTTTTTGATATCTGCTTTACTTTCATTGTTTACCTAAAAGCCATTCAGGAGCAAGTTGTTTAATTTCCATGTAATTTTATGGTTTTGAGAGTTTTTTTGGTATTGATTTCTGTTTTTATTGCACTGTGGTCTGAGAGTGTACTTGGTGATTTCAATTTTTTTAAAATTTCTTGAGACTTGCTTTATGTATGGCCAAGTATGTGGTTGATCTTAGAGTATGTTTTGTGTGTGGATGAGAAGAATGTATATTCTGTGGTTGCTGGGTGGAATATTCTATAGATCTCTATTAGGTCCAGTTGGTCAAGTATTTGTTTTAAGTCCAGAATTTCTTTGTTAGTTTCTACCTTAATGTACTGTCTAACACTGTCAGTGGGGTGGTGAAGTCGCTATTATTATGTGACTAAGTCTTTTTGTAGGTCTAGAAGTAGTTGTTTTATGAATCTGGGTGCTCCAATGTTGGGTACATATATATTTAGGATTGTTAAGTTTTCTTGTTGAATTGAACCCTTTATCATTATATAATGCCCTTCTTTGTTCTTTTTGACTGTTTTTGATTTAAAGTCTGTTTTATCTGATACAAAAATAATGACCCCTGTTCTTTTTTGTTTTCCATTTGCATGATGGATCTTTCTCCACCTCTTTTCTTTGAGCCTCTGTGTGTCATTACATGTGAGATGGGTTTCTTGAAGACAGCAGACAGTTGGGTCTTGATTTTTTATCCAACTTGCCATTTTATGCATTTTTTTTTTTTTGAGACAGGATCTTCCTTTGTTGCCTAGGCTGGAATGCAGTGCTGTGCTTATAGCTCACTGCAGCCTTAAACTCCTAGGCTCAAGCAATCTTCCTGCCTCAGCCTCCTGAGTAGCTGGGACTACAGGCATGTACCACCATGCCTGGCTAATTTGCTATTTTTTGTAGAGACAGGATCTCACTATGTTGCCCAGACTGGTTTCAAAATCCTGGGCTCAAGTGATCTTCCTGCCTTGGCTTCCCAGAAAGTTGGGATTATAGGTGTGAGCCACTGCACCAGACATCTATGCCTTTTAAGTTGGGCATTTAGACTGTTGACATTCAAAGTTAATATTGGTATGGGACATTTTGATCCTGTCATCGTGAATATTTACTTTCAAATATAGGTAAACATTCTAGATGTTACCTCATAAAATCTCATAAGCTTTTCTTGTGATTTCATCGGAGTCTAAATTTGTGATTATTATTGCAAAGAAAAATGTTGATACCATTGAAGATTGTGAAGCTTATTTTATGTACAAAACAATTATTAACAGCTTACAAATTATTGAGAGAGTGGATTAGCTTGGTCATTTTATGATGTAACATATTCTTTTTGAGTCAACAGAATAAAATGTGTGGTTATTTGTTTTGTGGTGTTATTTCAGTAATAGATAATAGCTACAAAAGTTGGTACATAAAAGTGGAGGGCTATACAACAAAACCCCAAATATGTGGTATTTAGGCTTTTGGGCAGTAGAGGGCTCGGAAAACTGTTAGCAGAGGCTGGAGTAACAATGAGGAAACTGCTTTAAGAAGTTGTTATGAAATGTTTGGTAAAAGGAAAAAAAAGCTGCTTATGCTATATCGGAAAACAAAAAAATGTACCTCATGAACTTTTGGCTTAGAATATCTTCAGGCAGAATGTAGAAAGCACCACCTTGTGCACTTAACTGCATTGGATTAAAGTACTATAAGGAAGTTGATTGAGGGTTGCTATTTGCATGTGGAAGTTGAAGGTAATATATAGGAGTCCGAAATTACGAAATTGGAGAGTAGAACTGTTGTCTCATCTCCAGCTTTTGGTTATACTATCTGAGATGTCCTCGTTTTTCCATCATTATCTTTTCACAATTCTTTCTAAGAAATGATTATTTTTGGCAGCTTATTGATTATGAGTTTAGACATGTGATTTTGCTAATGGAATGTTAGACTTTAGAAAGTGCTTACAATGTTTCCACTTCCTCCCTTGCTCCCTTGCCTTCTTATAACAACGTACAAAGGCTAGGCTGCTAGTGGATGAAATTCATGAAGCAGAGCTAAGTCACCCCAGTTAGGTCAGCGCACCTCATCCTTTCTCGGGTAACCCACACCCAATTGCCAAGCATGTGAGTGAGCCCAGACTTAAGAAATAAAGTTAGATTTGTATGTCACTGAGATTTTGTGATTGTCTGTTACACATAATTGTGGCAGTTGATATTCATACAAGTGTGTACAATAATATGCACAATAAAGCATCTTCATTATTAGAAAAAGATGAAGTATATTAAGAAAGTGTTAGCAAAAAAGTGTTAGTGAAAAACAAACTAATTTTGTTCTGATGAATTGAGTCCCAAAACAATCTTTAAATGGTGGATAAATTTTAAAGCAGAACATATTAAAATTATTTATTGGGCTGGATGCAGTAGCTTATGCCTGTAATCCCAGTGCTTTGGGAGGCTGAAGCAGGAGAATTGCTTGAGGCTAGGAGTTGGGAGACCAGCCTAGGCAATACAGCAAGACCCTGTCTTTACAAAAATTAAAAAAAATTAATCCAGTGTGGTGGCATATGCCTGTAGTCCCAGCTACTTGGGAGGGTGAGGCAAGAGGATCCCTTAAGCCTAGGACGTCAAAGCTGCAGTGAGCTATGATCATACCACTACACTCAAGCCTGGGCGACAGGCTTTAATAAACAAAAAGGATTTATTATAAATTGCTATCTTTGGTAGTTGAAGACTAAGAATTTTTTAGATTTGCCAAAGCTATTAATCCTAAATCAAAGTTGATTCTGAAAATCATATAACTTAAAACCTATTCTGAGATTTAATGTCCAAAAAAATTAGTAATATAATTATGCATACCACTTGAACTTGAGTGTTTTATAATATTGAAGAAGTGCAATATAGCATATGCCTTGTAGCTAGCTCACAGTTCTGAGAGGTTTTTCTTGTACTCTAATGGCAAATTTTAAAATGTTGACTATTTTTAAAAACAAAGTTGTAATAAATATTTTTGGATAAAATTTCAGATTTATCTTTATATTGTAGTTTATTCTAAGATAGTAGTAATAATAGGAGCTGGGTTTAGTTTGACCAAATACTGATTTAAATACTCAGCTCTTTGTCCAAAGTGTGCTTTTAATTCAATGTACATCTATTTTTACTTATTTTAAAAGTATAAACATGAACCACTGTCATTGGATAACATCTCAAGATATGAAAGATATTTCTGGTGAAGTTCGTTTTCATTGATAATAGATATAATTTCATATTTCAAATAGTCCTGATAATTTCTATTTTTTGCTAGCTTCTTACGAGGTCTAAACTATATTGTCATTGTTGTTTACTTTTAATATTGCAAAGATCTCATATTAGTAAAATTTCAGCTGCATTCATGTTTGTATTATTAGTATTTTCAATCCTTAGTTTCTTTGTAGAAATCTTTTAAACCCATTCACAATTTTCTGATGATTTTTTTCATTAAAAGTATATCTGCTTAACTGTACCCGTATAAAATGTAATTTGTCAAAATATGCTGAAAGTCAACAACCAGTTTCAAACCTTCCACACTGTGGAACTCATCCTTATTTCTCAGAATATCTTTTACGCTCATGAATGGCTAGGTGAGGCACCAGCCTCACCTATTATATTATATTATAATATATTATATTATATATATTATATTATATTAAATAAATATAAATATAAGTTGTACTATTTTATTTCTGCACTCTGGTGGAGCTTCTTTGCTTTTTTACTATAGATACTGGAATACCTTTCCAGATGCCTTTGCAGCCAGGTGTGAACAGTGTTCCATTTCTGGCTAATGAGATGTAAGCATCTTTCTTGGGCTTCCCAAGAAAGCTATGAAATAGGGCTAAACTCAGCTAAAATATCTTTTGCCTTTCACTCTTTTTCTTCCTGCTTAGAACATTGGGACAATGCCACCAGAAAGACAAATGCTATAAGCTAAGTATGGGAGAGCTGAGTGCTGTAAAGAGCCTTGGTCCCTAATGACATTATTAGGCCATCATATCAGATCTCTACTGCAGACTTCCAGACTTCTTGTGTGAGATCAATAAACCTCTCAACATTTGTGTCCTCTATAAATCGTATTTTTGTTGTTTGCAGCCAAACATTTTCTTAACTTATATAATAATGTTGCACTCCCCTCTATGGAAACCACGGTTCTGATTCATTAATATTATGTGTCCAAAATCATAGTAGAGACGGGACATTGAAAAGGGACGTGGGGCATGGGGCATAAATAGTCTTGATAATTTCTTTTAAGACTATTTATGACTATTTATATTTAGTTAAATATAAACATTTTTGTTTTGGTAAGTCCAGTAATGTCTGAATATCTGAAAGTATTGGAGGAGTTATATGGTAAGAAAGATAAGATTTATAGAAAAATCTAAGTTCAGAATTGTTAAATTATTTTTATTTGTCATGTTATTTGGATACCAGTATTACTTACCTTTAAACCTTTCTGTTTTGTGGGATTGTTATTATTATATATGGTACCTTCTGCAATACCTAGCTATTTAGAAGTAACCGAAGTGACAAAATACCATAATATATGGAGATGATGACAGGGCAAGGAGAAGGAATCAAACATACAGTACCTGGTATTATTTCCTTTTAATTTGTTTGCTATTATTATTTACATTTTACCTTAAATAGGAGACAAGTTAATTAAATATCCAATTTTCCTATTTGTAAGACAAATAAAAAACTTATGTTTGGCTTTCTGATTTCAAGATTTTTGTCTTTCTTGGGATATATATTTTATTAAAATGTGCAATTTGGTGATTTGTATGTTTATGAAGTTTAGGGGTGGCTAAAAGGCTCACATTCTTCTAAGAGTAAAGTCTAAATTGGAAAATAGTAAAAGTTGCATACTCACAAAATTAGGCATATTCTAAATCATAGTATAACCACATCTTTAATTATGTCTCCTGGACATTCAGTAGAAAAGGGAAAATAAATCTCAGAATCCCAGTAGATTTAGGAAGAGAGTTGGGAACAGAAGACAGTCTCCCTTTAGTTTTGCTGCTCTTTTAAATTGTAGTGGTTTTTTATGTGCCTTCCAGCTTCTCCCCCACTGTGCCCTTCTTCTTCCCAGAGGTCCCCCGTCCCCAGATTTCTGTGCATCCTCTCTCATGCAAAGAAGGCTGGAAGACAAACTTGTGAAGCTAGAGGGTGATTACTAAAGGAGTTTGAAGTGAGTGCCATGAAAAGACCTAATTATTCTTAACGAGAATGGTATTTCTGTATGTTCCTACACTTGAATTTTGACAATATTTTTCTATGAAGCATCAGAGCTGTTCAAGCCACAATTCCAAAAAGGTGTGTGCTTTTTTAGATTTGATACATAATATTTTTGAATAAAAGTAGGCTTTTTGCTGGGGCTAAATATTAATATTCTTTAACAATCATTCCAATCCATAGAGTGAGATTACAAAATCTTTACTAAGGAAATTGCTTGTAAAGTGTAATGTCAAACAAATATTAATAATGTAAACACATTAACTATATATTGGTAAATAATGAGTGATATGGTAGATAAATGAAAAAACAAATGCTATCGCTTATGATATAGTTTTTAATGACATTCTTTTTTGGCCTGGATAGGCTTTTCTATTTTTTTTAAAAAAACTTATTTTGAGATAATTGTAAATTTGCATGCAGTTTTGAAAAATAATACATAATACATAATAATAATACCATATTCCCTTTATCCAGTTTCTCCCCATGGTAATATCTTGCATACCTACAGTACCGTATCACAACTAGGAAAATGACATTGATACTACCCGCTGCCATTATTTAGATACCACCAGTTTTACATGCACTCATTTATGCATGTGTGTTAATTCTATGCAGTTTTATTGTGTATATAGAGTCATGTGACCACACCACAGTCAACGCACAGAACAGGTTTATCACAAGGATCCCTCTCGCTACCCTTTCAAAGCGAAAGCCACTTTCTTTCTTCTCCTCCCCCTATCTCCCTAACCCCAGAAACCACTAATTCTGTTCATCTCTATCATTTTGTCATTTCAAAAATGTTAAATAAATGGAAGAAAGCACTATTTAACCTTATGAGATTGGCTTTTTCATTCAGTATGATTCCCCTGAGACAATTCCAGTTGTTGTGTGCATCAGTAGTTTGTTCCTTTTCATTACTTAGTAGTATTCCGTTTATGGATTACCACAGTTTAACTATTCACCCATGTGGCTTGTTTCTAGTTTTTGGCTATTTGGAATAAAGCTACTATCAACATTTGTGTACATGTTTTTGTGTAAATGCTTTCATTTCTATGGGATGAAGAGTACAATTGCTGAGTTGTACAGTAAGTATTTGATTGATTTGCAAGACACTGCCGCACTTTTCAAGAGAGGCAGTTACTGTTTCACATTTCCAGGTGCAATGTCTGAGTGATCCACTTTCTCCAAATCCTTGCCAACACCTGATGTTATCACTATTTAAAAAAAAATTTAGCAATTCTGGTAAGCTTGTACTGATATGTACCCTTACCTAATAGCCAATGATGCTGAACATCTTTTGATATATGGATATCTTAGTGAAATGTCCGTGTCTTTGTCCCTAATTAGATTGTTTCTTACACAGTTGAGTTTTGAAAGCTCTTTATATATTTTAGTTACAAGTATTCTGTTGGAAATGTCTTGCAAATATTTTTTTTCCAGTCTGTCACTTATCTTTCCATCCTCCTCACAGGTCTTTCACATAGCATACATTTTTTTAACTTTGATAAAGGTCAATTTATCATTTTTTCTTTTAAGAATCATGCTTTTGGTGTCAAGTGTAATAACTCTGCCTAGTTGTAGGTTCTGAAAATTTTATCCTGTGTTTTTCTTCTAAATATTTTATAGTTTTATATTTTGCATGTAACTCCATATTCCATTTTAAGTAAATTTTCATACTTAGTGTAAGGTTAGATCAAGGCCTATGAATGTCCAGCTGCTCTAACACCATTCGCTGAAAGGCTGTTCCACTGAATTGTTTTTAAACCTTTGTCACCCATCAAATGTGTTTTAATATACTCACGAGAACACTTTATTTTTACCCATTACAATGTTCTTTCCTTTCTGAAGACCTCTGGATCCTATTTAATCTTCATTTTTGGCAGGCAGTCCTGCTGTTCAGGTGTAGTATAAGGACCGGGTGGATATGTTGGTTCAGCCTTCCACTGGGCCCTGCCATCACCACTCTGGCAAAGTAGAGCATAGACTGCCTCTCATTGCAGATGGGTGAGGTGGCAGTTCAGCTCCCCTTCTGGCTGTGCTGACATCCTCCTGGCAAAGGTGGGGCACTGATTTGCACATCCTTTTTGCTTTCCAGTGGGACTGGAAGCTTACCTCCCCAGTGGAACCTGATGACGACAGGGGAGGTGACAAGGAAGTGGAGTGCTGCCTAGGCCCGTGTCCTGCCTCTTTGTTTCACCTTGTTGATACCCAGGTGGGAATGGAGGCTCAGATCCCTGCTGAACCCTGCTAACACCAGAGAGGGTATATTAGTTTCCTTTGGCAACTATAACAAATTTCCACAAATTCAGTGGCTTAAAAAAACAAATTTGTTGTCTCATAACTCTGGAGGCCAGAAGTCTGAGAGCAGGGCCACACTCCCAGTGAAAGCTCTAGGGGAGAATCCTTTTTCACTTCTTCCAGCTTCTGGTGGTTCCGAGTGTTCCTGGGCTGTGGCTGTAAAACTCTAGTCTCTACCTCTGTCTTCACATGGCTTTCTCCTCTTCTCCATGTCTCTATCCTCTATGTATCTCTTATAAGGACATTTGTTTTTGGATTTAGGGCCACCAGGATACTCCAGGGTGATCTCATCTTGAGGTCTTTAATTATCTTTGCAAAGACCCTTTTTCCAAATTAGGTCAGATTCACAAGTTCCAGGGATGTGACATGGACATTTTTTTGGTGGGTCACTGTTCCCACTACACCCTGATGCAGGGTGGGGATGGAGGCTTAGCATCCTGCTGGGCTTTGGTGACTCCAGGGGTGGGAGTAGGGGTGGGAGAGGGTAGTGAAGCTCCCTGGTCACTAGCCTTTCTTTGCACTACCTGGCTGCTATGGGTTGAATGTCCCTCTGCTTTTATGAATGGATTAATGTTATTATCACAGATTAATGTTATTATCTGTGATATTATCTGTGTTAACATCTGTGTTAACAGATAATGTTATTATCTGTGTTATTGATGTTATTATAATCACAGATTAATGTTATTATCACAGTGGCTTTGTTATAAAAGTGAGCTCTCTCTTGCTCTTACCCTCGTGTCATGTGATGCCCTCCACCATGTTATGATGTAGCAAGAAGGCCCTCACCAGATGTCGGTACCAGGCTCTTGGACTTCTCAGTCTCCAGAATTGTGAACTAAATAAACTTCTTTTCTTTATAATTTATACAACCTGTGGTATTGTTATAGCCCCAGAAAATGGACTAAGACATTGGTTAAGTCTCATTGCTGCCAGCTGGGGGCGGAAGCTGTCTTTGTCTCTGGATTTCACTCATACTACCTATATTAACTCCTGCTTCTGCTGAGTGGAAGATAGAAATCAGCTCCCTGCTTGGTTAGTCTACATCACCTGGAAGGGCAATCAGTGCTGTCTGCATCTGCCAGGTGGAAGATGGGAGATTAGCTCCCTGCTCAGCTTTGCAGACACCATAGGATAGGGGTGTGTCAGGGCAGCACCATCTGCTTCTGTGGGACGGGGGTGGGTAGGATGGAAAAGTGTCTCCTTGCTCTGCCACACTGAAACCATGGGGGTGGTTTGTAGGTTGATGCTTAGCTGGTGTAGGGTGGGCATTATAAAAAAGTGTTTTGTTCTGTTAGGCACATGGTCCTATGACTAGGAGGAGAAGGCTTTTCATGCATGCAGTTGTGTGTGTGTGTGTGTGTGTGTGTGTGTGTGTTTCTTTCCCACCTGGGATATGTGGGAGGCAATAAGGAAACCCAGGGAACTCACTGAATGTCATTCCTTAAGTCCCAACGTCCATAGATAGCTTGCTGTGTTCTTTCCACCTATGCTTGAGTTTTCCTATGCTTGTTTGTTGTGTTATGTGCAGGGTTTTTAAGTTTTAAGAGGAAAGACTTGGGAGGAATGGGCTATTGCATCATGGCCACACCAGAAATTGTTTGATGACTCATTCCATTTAAAATTCTAAATGTCATTGGTCATACATTTTAGTGGAATTCTTTTCAATTTTTATGTTCATGTTTCCTACAATTCTCAGTTTAAGCAGTAAGTGAAAGAAAAACAATTTAAAATGTATTTTAACTTTTAGTTAATGCTGATCTCTGACTGTATCTGCTTTCTTACTGGTTCTTATACAGAGGATTTTACAGGGACAAAAGAGAAAGATAAAAATATACTAATAATACTTTTATTTAACATCATTCTTACATGAGATTAAAAACTGTATTTAATGCCATATTCTTGTACAACTATGAGTTCTTATTTTTATGAGCTATCTTCAGCCATGTGTACAAGAATACTGTCTAGAATAGTTTAACAGTATTATTTATGTGTGTGGACTTAGAAGTAAATGGCAATAACTACTACACATGATTTTATAGCAGAATGGCCTCATTTCTTCTTTTGGTATCATGAATGACTATGATGATGAAATCCACGTCTTGATGGAGTTTTGTGTGCCTTTATTCCATCTTTTGCATTGAGGATGAAGTTTACTAAGTTGGAAGGCATGGTTTTTTCAATTATTGATGGGGACAATTTTCCTCTCATTTCTGTCTGAACAAACATCACTAGTTTGGAATATGCTGGGTTTCTGTAAGCAAAAGAAGAGTTAAAAAAAGATAAGAAATTTTTAGATTTAACTACTGACTTTACAGGTTTTTGGAGAGCAGGATTCTTATCTTATTCACCATTGACATACTTAAAAATTGTACTTAAAAATATTAAGTGGCTAGAATATTTCTTAAAATCTTGAGTTTTAGGCACCATTTCCTTTTTGTCATTTTATTGACTTTAAAAAATTCTAACAGTAATGTATGCTTATTATGAAAATTTAAACAATATAAATTTTTCATAATTAAAGAAAATTTTCCCTCTCTTATTTCCCTTATCCTGTTTCCCAGAGATAATCACTGTTTATAGTTTTAATTGTTATCTTTTCACGTGACTGTCTCTCTCTCTCTATATATATATATACAAAAACAGCATACATATGTACATAAATGAATATGTTCCCCACATATATATAGTTTTATTTTTTAATGGAGATATTTTTCTGCAACTAGTTTTATTTTTATCTTAATAGGATACCATGAACTTCCTTCTGTGTCTGTACATACAATCTACTTAACTGTTTTTCATGGCTACAGACAGTATTTCATATTCTATTTAACAGTCCTTTTATTGACTATCATTTAGGTTGTTTCTCACTTTTGGCTACTGTAAATAAAGCTGCAATAAAATATCTTTGTAATGTATCCATTTATGCTTTTTTTTTTTGAGACAGGGTCTTACTCTGTTGCCCAGGCTGGAGTGCAGTGACGTGATTCTAGTTCACTGCAGCCTCGAACTCCTGAGTTTAAGCGATTCTCCAGCCTCAGTCTTCTGAGTGGCTGCGATGACAGGTGTGCCCAATCATGCCTGGCTAGATTTTAAAAATTTTTTAAAGAGACAGGGTCTCATTATGCTGCCAAGGCCAGTCTCAAGCTCCTGGCCTCAAGTGATCCTCCCACTTCGGCCTCCCAAAATGCTGGGATTACAAGTGTGACCCACCTCACCCAGCCCCATTTACACTTTTATAAATACTTATAATTTCTAGGTCAAAGGTTTGTGCATTAAGGTTTTTGACACGTTAATTCCAAACTGCACTCTAAGTGGTATTTTATCTTCTAGCCCATTGATCTTCACACTGGGGTCGGAAAGGGTGAATACTTTTAAGAGAATAAATTTTCAAATCTCTAACTTCCATATGCATTTTTTCCTTAATCAGATCTGTAAATATGTCTCTGATGGAGATGTGGGCTTTTTCTTTCCTATCAGCCTGTTCAAAATCACCCTTCTCTTGCTTTATACAACAAAGGCATACCTGTTATCCACACTAAATGTTACCATGGTGCTTTACCTTAGTATATAAAAATCTTTGAGATGCTACAGGGAAAATCTGATTAGTAGCGAGTTGAGAAAAAATTATTTTCCAAGTCATGCCATTTTTTTTTTTTTCAGTAAAACTTAAGGATCTAATTGAGTTGTCAGCTGACAGGTCTTTTTTTTTTTTTCTTTTGAGATGAAGTCTCACTGTGTCACCCAGGCTGGAGTGCCGTGGAGTGATCTGGGATCACTGCAAGCCCCGCCTCCCGGGTTCAAACGATTCTCCTGCTTCAGCCTCCCGAGTAGCTGGGACTACAGGCCTGCGCCACCATGCCTGGCTAATTTTTGTATTTTTGGTAGAGACGGGGTTTCACCATGTTGGCCAGTCTGATCTGGAACTCCTGGCCCCAGGTGATCCACCCGCCTCGGCCTCCCAAAGTGCTGGGATTACAGGTGTGAGCCACTGTGCTTGGCCAGGTCTTTTTTTAATGATAAATATTTTTTGATGATAGGTCACTACATAATTTATGGTGTATAATTCATAAATTTTTTTATATAAAAATAAAATAAAAAATATTTGTTATATAATTCTGAAATTTTATTTTATTTATTATTAAATCAAAAATTATTTAATTGAATGACAGTGCTGGAATTATACTCTCTCCATTTTAACACATTTATGTTAATAAATTTTCTTCAATTTTCTTAAAATGAAAGCAGTAGTAGACTTGATATTGAATGCTGTCTTATTTTTCAGTAATATACACCCACAGTTAAATGAAATGAGTGTAATGATTAAAAGCGTGGACTCAGGAACTAGTCTGCCTTGGTTTGAAACTGAGCTTTGCTATTACCTATATGTGACCTTCAGATAGTTAATCTCTTTGGGCTTCCACTTTCTTTCCTGCCCATTGGGCATAGTCACACTACCTACTTTATGGGGTTACTTTGAAGATCAAATGAGTCAATATATGCAAATTGTTTATAACAGTGCCTAGCACATAGTAAGTGCTATTTCAGTTTTGCTAATAATAAAATATGTGTTTCTAATAACAGTTTGCATTATGTTTAATATTTGTATACAAACATTTTTAATTTTGATCAATATATAATGATAACAACTTAATCCAGAAGGCATATATATATTTTTAACTGTTAGATAGTATGGTTATAGGAAATAAAACAAATTTTAAAACTTTAAACACATGTCATTTTTACAGAGAATCAGGATGACTACAAAACAATTCAAAGCATAAAATATATTCTATTAGAATAAAATTATATGAGGGAAAAATAAAAATGTGAGTTCAAGGAGGAAAGGAATGATGTAAATTTTCTGACTGTTAAAAGTTGCATTTATTTTGAAATGAATAATTTAATGGTGGGTTTCAAGTTATGGTATTTATAATCTACTGTATATGTTTATAAGGATGGTATAACCACTTTTTAAAAAAATGTCAGTGTTTAGCACATGCTGGGAATTGTACTTTTCATCAATGTAATTTACTTTTCATCAATGTAATCCCTATGAAAAATTTTAATGTCAACTTAAAAATCTGCAAGAGAGAATATAGTTTTATAAAATTTTCAAGGAAGACTACCCTTCCAACAAATAGTGTGAGCGTTCAATGAAATAAAAGAGGATACAAACAAATGGAAGAACATTCCATGCTCATGGGTAGGAAGAATCAATATCGTGAAAATGGCCATACTGCCCAAGGTAATTTATAGATTCAATGCCATCCCCATCAAGCTACCAATGACTTTCTTCACAGAATTGGAAAAAACTACTTTAAAGTTCATATGGAACCAAAAAAGAGCCCGCATTGCCAAGTCAATCCTAAGCCAAAAGAACAAAGCTGGAGGCATCATGCTGCCTGACTTCAAACTACGCTACAAGGCTACAGTAACCAAAACAGCATGGTACTGGTACCAAAACAGAGATATAGATCAATGGAACAGAACAGAGCCCTCAGAAATAACGCCGCATATCTAAAACTATCTGATCTTTGACAAACCTGACAAAAACAAGCAATGGGGAAAGGATTCCCTATTTAATAAATGGTGCTGGGAAAACTGGCTAGCCATATGTAGAAAGCTGAAACTGGATCCCTTCCTTACACCTTATACAAAAATTAATTCAAGATGGATTAAAGACTTAAACGTTAGACCTAAAAGCATCAAAACCCTAGAAGAAAACCTAGGCATTACCATTCAGGACATAGGCATGGGCAAGGACTTCATGTCTAAAACACCAAAAGCAATGGCAACAAAAGCCAAAATTGACAAATGGGATCTCATTAAACTAAAGAGCTTCTGCACAGCAAAAGAAACTACCATCAGAGTGAACAGGCAACCTACAAAATGGGAGAAAATTTTCGCAACCTACTCATCTGACAAAGGGCTAATATCCAGAATCTACAATGAGCTCAAACAAATTTACAAGAAAAAAACAAACAACCCCATCAAAAAGTGGGTGAAGGATATGAACAGACACTTCTCAAAAGAAGACATTTATGCAGCCAAAAGACACATGAAAAAATGCTCATCATCACTGGCCATCAGAGAAATGCAAATCAAAACCACAATGAGATACCATCTCACACCAGTTAGAATGGCAATCATTCAAAAGTCAGGAAACAACACGTGCTGGAGACGATGTGGAGAAATAGAAACACTTTTACACTGTTGGTGGGACTGTAAACTAGTTCAACCACTGTGGAAGTCAGTGTGGCGATTCCTCAGGGATCTAGAACTAGAAATACCATTTGACCCAGCCATCCCATTACTGGGTATATACCCAAAGGACTATAAATCATGCTGCTATAAAGACACATGCACACGTATGTTTATTGCGGCACTATTCACAATAGCAAAGAGTTGGAACCAACCCAAATGTCCAACAGTGATAGACTGGATTAAGAAATGTGGCACATATACACCATGGAATACTATGCAGCCATAAAAAATGATGAGTTCATGTCCTTTGTAGGGACATGGATGAAATTGGAAATCATCATTCTCAGTAAACTATCACAAGAACAAAAAACCAAACACCGCATGTTCTCACTCATAGATGGGAATTGAACAATGAGAACACATGGACACAGGAAGGGGAACATCACACTCTGGGGACTGTTGTGGGGTGGGGTGAGGGGGGAGGGATAGCATTAGGAGATATACCTAATGCTAAATGGTGAGTTAATGGGTGCAGCACACCAGCATGGCACATGTATACATATGTAACTAATCTGCACATTGTGCACATGTACCCTAAAACTTAAAGTATAATAATAATAATAATAAAAAGAAAGTTTTTTTTTATTATAAAGAAAAACCTCCCCCCAAAAAAAACAAACAAAAAAATAAAGTATACAATTCAGTTTTTAGTATTAAAAAAAAAAAGAATTAGTTGGTTTTTTGTAGACTTGTAAGAATTTTTAGTAGATAGTTGTGTTATCTGCAAATAAATACAATTTTACTTTCAAATTTTCAAAAAAAATAGTGTGAGCATCCATTTTCTTATACTTTTCTCTATGCAGGGTTTATACTATTTTTACAGTGCCTCAAATGGCTACACTGAGAACAGAGTAGTTCCCTCTTATGCTCTGTTTCACTTTCTGCAGTTTCATTTACCCAAGGTCAACCTGTTCCAGAAGTAAGAAAAATTCATAAGCTTTTAATTGCACATTGTTCTGAGTAATGTGATAAAATCTTACACCGTCCTGCTCTGTCCCACCCAAGATGTGAAATCATCCCTTTACCAGTGTATTCAGGCTGTATAGGCCACCCACCCATTAGTCACTTAGTAGCCCTCTTGATTATGAGATTAAAAAAACCATGGTATATACATAGGGTTTGGTACTGTCCATGGGTTTAGGCATTTACTTGGGGTCATGGAACGTATCTCCATGGATAAATGGGGGACTACTGTCCTTACTAGTAGTTTGTATGGTCTTAAATCTTTATTTGTGTTTACAATGGCTTTACACACATAAGAAAGCCTTTCTAATATTTACTGGAGTGCACTTCTACATTGACAAGGTGCAAGAAGGGGACTTGGCCTGTGCAGCACACTTTAAGCTGTGTAGTTTTCCAACTCTAGTCCATGCCAGCAGTTGATTTACCTCGCTGAATTGGAGTAATTACCTTTCATTTGTTTTGTTTTCTCCTGCTATGGAGAATAAAGTCTTGGCCATAGATTCAAAATTGACAAATGGGTAGAAAGACCATATATTGTTATTATTATTATCTGCATCAACAATCATATACATTAACGTGAATAATTGTGAGGTTTTTTAGTTTTCCAGGTAAGTAGAGGAAATGTTAAGGAATACAGGTCCAAAATTTAATTTCATTTGGGCTTCCTTCACATACATTTTTTTTTCTTGTACTGAGACATTTATATTTGACCAATACATCTGTTTTCACGTGCCAATATCTTTTACTTAATAAAAAATCATTTAGCAAACATTAAAACTTAAGGAACTTGTGAAATGATATACATTGAATTTGAGTATATGCTTTTACAAAATAAGTATATTTTATGCTGCCATTTTATCCCAAGGCCACCTTTAGGCAGTGACTCATCTCTGATGTCTTCGGCTTTTCTTTTTATCTGAATGTACCTACTGATCTCATTTTGCAGGTATCTGCTCTTAGTAGGTAGTCCATTGGGAAGAATTCATTCAAAGTAAAACATTCATTACTGATAAAGCTAAGTGTGTTATAATTCTAGGAAAGTTTATTTTTAATTCACAAAAGTTCCTTAATAATTTACAGAAATGACTCTAATGGAGAAATAGAAAACATCAAGGAAGCTTAACTGCTGGGAATGTTTGTGTGTGTTTGACTGTTCTCAGAAACCTGAGATCATACTTTATAGGGAAGTATCCATTCTGATTATACTTAAAATGAAAACGATTATAAGAAGTTATTTTAAAAATCATATTTAGGGGCAGTTTTTTTCCCCCAACAGAATATGCTGCTACATATTTCTACTGATGAGCCAGCAATCTTAAACTAAATCACAAGTTGAACTAAAAAAACCTGTTAAAATAAATAAGTGTAAACAACACTTACTCTTTCATTGGTGAACATACAAAGCCACAAGGATGGTTATAACCACGGATATAATTTGAAGATGGAGGATATTCTGGAAAATCCACACTTTTAGCTAAGAGATTTTAAAAAATTAAAATGAAACCTATTTCACAAAGAGGAAAAACTATTTCTAGCAGCATATTTTTAAAAACATATAGCATTTAAGTTAGTTAATAGCATTAACATTAGTTTTATATATGTGAATGTGTATTTGCACATATGAAGCCAAAATTGAGAAAATACCAGTATCAGCACTATTGTCCTCTTAAACTTTTTCCTGCTAGTTATTTCTAAAGATGCTGTCAACTTCTGTATTCAAGAAAAATGGTTAAAAGTATTATTGAACTATTTTCTGAGATTTGAAGCAAAAGATAGCTCAAATCTCAGAAAATAGTTAATACTGATAACTAACTTAAATCTCACTGGGTTTGAGTGAAAACTGTTAACTGGCTTTGGGTGAAAACTATTCTACTAGGGTCCTGGGTTCATAGATTTTTGTGTTAATCATGTTTTTTTTTTTTAATAAAATATTCGAAGTAATTAGATGGTCTGTCAATAAAGATACTTTAAAATGCTCCCTTCTGCAATTCCCTGTAGCTAACTTCAAACTCTAACTAAAAATCCATAGAGTTTATTTTAGAATTATGCAACCTAGTATCTGTATTCTATGTGAATGCAGAGGGGGGTGGTTTATGATTTAATTTATGATAATATATATACTCTTCTAAAAATATTTTTAAAAATATATTTGTTTATTCTGTGCAACTGAATCCTGCTCTTGTCAGAGAAGGTGGATTTTTCTGATATGATTTTAACATAAGCAAATCAATTCCATGGGAAATACAATGTAAAACACTAAGGAGACTAGAGTTGTTGAATGATTTTTCCATTTTTATGACACATCATTATCTTAACAGAGCCTATACTAGTACTGCCAGAGTGATCTTATAAAAGATTTTTTCCCTGTTTGAAATATGGAAATTATGCTTGTCTTCTTTAAAAAAATCTGTTGTAGTCTACAAACAGGTATGGGTCTTTTATGAAGCATATGGTGTGGTAGTTAGCACTTATTTTGGAAAATCAGAAAGATCTGAGTTTTAATTCTGGGTTACCTACTTATTAGCTATGTAACTTATTTTCTTAACTGCTTAATTTCCATGAACTTCAGTTTCCTCACTAGTGAGATAATGCATGCAAAATATTTAGCTTAAAGCAAGGTGCAGGGTAGGATAAAAAAAAAGAAATGTTAAGAAAACTATGAGTACTGATTGAAAATTCATTCAATGGAAACTTTTAAAAGCAAGTTCAGTAGTGATTTGTGCACCACGTGGTTGATTACCTCTAGTTGTTGATTTTAACCTCTACTTCTTTTTTTACCTTCCCTCTCTGATCACTAATAATTATATAGAAATGGTCTGCTTTCAAAATGTGGAAAATAACAGATCTATGATCTGTTCAGACAAACTATTTTATGTTGTAGGCAGTGAATAAATTATATGTGCCCTCATTTCAAAAATGAGACAACTAAACATATATGAACATTATGAACATCAGCCCTTAGTGGTATGCTGCAGAAAGAGCTAACTCGGTTTGAATGAGTGCTACGACTCAGTCTGGACTCTGAAATGTAGAGTACTAAAGACATCTTGGAGGAACTGAAATCTTGTTGGGAAATAATAATTAACAAAACGTAATTGTCCCTGGTCCCAAGTAGAAATGGTGAAACTAATTCAAATTTTAGAGAAAAACGGGCTCTATGCCACTGTGATACCAAAGTTCCTTCACCATGAGTTATCTTAAGTTATCTGAGTCCATAGATCCTTATGGTATGAAATGGTATGTTTTGATCAATAATGCAAGTTAGAAAATGATTACACATTTGCATTTTACAGAGTGACATATTTGGGAGTGGGGATAGGGATATATCAAAACCTGCAGTTTCTAAAAGAAATAAAAGCACATTTATGTAAAGAGCCATGTAGTGGAAATTTCTTTAACAGTTTTATCAGTTACTGGATATGTGCATTATAAGCAATTCAAATATAAAATTATATCTAACAATTAATTTTGTTTCTTAGGATTTAAAAAATGTATACCCAAAGTTTTAGGCTACAAGTATCTATCTATACTCAGTGCTACAGGATATATGCTGCAAAAGTCTAAGAGATGTTGTAAACATTGACCATTATATAAATGGCACCTTCAGAGTGTCACTAGGCGTATCTACATGATACGTCTAATTGTTGATCCCACTGAGTAAATTTAAAAGGGAAATAATTAAAATACAATTTCTTTGAAGCTGTGAATAAAGGGAGAACATTTATTAATGGCTCACAGTAATTCCAAGATATGGGCAAAATGTTTCAACTTACAACTGATAATGTTCATATTTCCTTCGTAGCGCTTGATGTACACTAAGTCGATAAAGTCTCGAGGGGAAATGGAGCCCATGGCAAAACTTTGTGTAATGGTATGACATATGAATGTGTCCTGCAACAAATCAAACCGTAAAGATAACAACCGTTATTTAATATCTATTCTTTGTATTGTTTCCCCCCCCAAATTTAATTGCATATGATTGGCCTCTATTTGGAAAAAGCAGGGCTTTGAAATTTTAAGACCTTGTCACCAAATCAGCTTGGATTTTGAGTGTTAAAGGAGCATTAAATCTATGAGTGTAGAAAATTCAAGAAGCAATCTTGATATCATCTACTCTTTCAATTTTTAGATGGAGAAATTGAAGCCTAACAGATTAAATCACATTCACATCTAGAGATAAGTACAGAAATAGAACCCAGGTTTCCTGATTCCCCATACAGTACTATTTCTACTACTCCACATAGGCTAAGTAATATATTCTGAAAAATACATTGATTTAGCACCCTGTGGTGTAAGGTCTAATATTAAAGACCAATGTTGTATGCTGGTAAAACCAGCATAGGGTGAAACCAGGAGGGTCTTGAATGGCCTAACTGTACATTCCTTTCCCTCTTCATTCCTGCAGATAAGATCCCGTAGCCAAACAATCCTCCTTCTCAACAGGACCAGCACAGTTACTATTTATCCCTGTTTAGCGGTTTCAGTTCCCTGCTGGCCCATGGAATCATTCAAACAAGTCAATCACATTCTTCTGCAGGAACTGGGGCTCACCCTACCCTGTTGACACAAAGGCTGCCTCCCACAGCCCCTAGGTGTTCACCCTGTTCCCATGTTGTCCTGTGTGGCATAGTTTGTTCTCCCTCCTTGGTCTGTGATTAATGATTAATAAACTTCAGTCTACCTCACTTGTCCATTGGTGGGTGTTATGTGTTTGGCCATCCCCATAACCCTAGAGTGGGACTCTCTCCCTCACCAGTAGGTTGAAGAGGAGGCAATTAAGACACATCCTTGACCAGGCATGGTGGCACATGCCTGTAATTCCAGCTACTTGGGAGGCTGAGGTAGGATGATCACTTGAGCCCAAGAGTTTGAGGCTAGACTGAGCTTTGATCACAACACTGCACTGTAGCCTGGGCAACACAGTGAGACCCTCTCTCTAAAAAGAATAATAATTATAAAAATAAATAAGTAAATAAAACATACTCCTGGAGATGAATACTATAAATCTTTACAGAAAGGGAAAATAATTCTAATTTAGAATTAGGAGACCAGGTACGAGTCCTTGTTCTATCACATATTGGCTGCATTATCCTTGAATAAGTCACATAATCTCTCTGAATTTGTTTTCAGGTTTTTAGATATCACGTCTAGTATTCTTTCTATTACAACATATGACTTGGAACAACAATAGAAATATCTGGGCTGAGCGCGGTGGCTCACGCCTGTAATCCCAGCACTTTGGGAGGCTGAGGCAGGCTGATCAGGAGTTCAGGAGATCGAGACTATCCTGGCTAACATGGTGAAACTCTGTCTCTACTAAAAATACAAAAAATTAGCCGGGCGTGGTGGCGGGCGCCTGTAGTCCCAGCTACTTGGGAGACTGAGGAAGGAGAATGGCGTGAACCCGGGAGGCGGAGCTTGCAGTAAGCCGAGATTGCGCCACTGCACTCCAGCCTGGGGTGACAGAGCGAGACTCTGTCTCAAAAAAAAAAAAAAAAAAAGAAATATCTGAAGTGCTAATCAAACTGTATGATTAGTATCATACAAAGATGAATGAAATAGTTAAATTTTTGGATTTTCATTTGTGATGCCCAATGGTTCTCTAACTGAATGTTCAAATCCCAAGAAGATCATGGACATGTGTTTTTTGTGGATAGGAACTTCCTCTCTACAAAATAAAACTGATTTACAAGATGAAGATCAAGGACTTTCTACAAGATGAAACAGATTTACCTTCATGGGCTTTTCTATAACTCTTCTCTCCTAGATTTTAAGATGAGTTTAATAAAAGTAGGTAAAATTACAGAGTTCTAAATAAATGATAATATGATGGCAGATATGTGGGATATTTATTTATTTATTTACTTATTTTTGTTTGCTTTGATAAATGAAATGCAGGTTGGAGACTTAAAGAACTAAAGGCCTAGTGATCTGAAATTTTACAAATGCAATCATTTGTGAAAATCATAAAAGTTAGTTTTATTCCATCATTCACATTCTCATCTCTTTTAAATAAAGTTATTATTAGCCAAAAATCTAGGACTCATTTTTAAAAACAGCTTATTGAGTATAATATACATACCATGAATTCACCTATTTTAAGTATATAGTTCAATGAATTTCCCAAAGGAAATTTATTTGTGCAATTTCATCACAATCCAGTTTTAGAAGACTTATCTGATTCCTCTCTCCCTGCATCAGTAAGCCCTATTGACTCTATGTATCTTTGGGTTCCCTGACTTACCTCCCTCTCCACATCTACCACCCTTGCACAAGCCACCATGATGTCTCGTTTAGATTACTCTCATAGCCTCATAACTGTTTTTGCTGATTTCATTCTTACCCCCTTATAATCCATGCTCCTTTCAGCAGCTGTCTCTTAAAAGTGTAAATCAAATCAGTCACTTCCCTGCTTAAAACACTCCAATGGCTTCCCACTGAACGTAGAGCAAAACTTCTCTCCCTGACCTTTGAGACTCTTGCAGAATCTGATCCCAGCCTAACCTCTCACCTCTTAACCACTCTTCTCCTTGCTTTTTATGGTCAAACCCCACAGACCTTGTTTATCTCTTGATTAAACACTGCCAAACTCTTTCCACCTCAAGGCCTTTGCGTTTGCTTTACCCTGTGTCTGCTACTCTCTCCCAGATCTTTGCATGTCTATCTCCCTAACCTCCATTTTGTTACCCAGGTTTCTAATGTCTATCACTCAGGCCTTTCCCAGTTCTCCAGCTATAAATTAGCTTCTCCTGGTTATTGCCTATACTATTATCCTACATAACACTTATTCTTACCAATCCTAGCCTTCATTATCTGGTAAGTTTTAAAAAATTGTTTATTTGTTTATTATGTCTCTTCTGATGAGAATGTAAGTTTTGTGAAAGCAGGGACAATTTCTATCTTCTTCCCTTATGTGTCCCTAGTGAAGTGAAACAGTATGGAGTTCACAATAGTTGCTCAAAAAGTATTTGTGAAGTGTGAAGTATTTGTGAAGTATTTTGTGAAGTCTTTGTCAAGTGAATTAATTAGTCAAAAGAACATAAACATCAGTCTGGGAGAGTTTGGAACAAAGTCAGGATTCCCCCCAAAACAGATTTCCTAAGATGGAGAAAACACAAACAACTGGAATGGAGAATGAATTTTAATACATTAATGGAAGAGAGGAGAATCATCCCCCCATCCCCTCCAGGTGGTTATTTATTTATTTATTTATTTTTGAGACGGAGTTTCACTCTTGTTGCCCAAGCTGGAGTGCGATGGCATGATCCTGGCTCACTGCAACCTCTGCCTCCCGGGTTCAAGCGATTCTCCTGCCTCAGCCTCCCGAGTAGCTGGGGTCACAGGCACATGCCACCACGCCTGGCTAATTTTTTGTATTTTTAGTAGGATCGCAGTTACCATGTTAGCCAGGCTGGTCTCAAACTCCTGACCTCAGGTGATCCACCAGCCTCTGCCTCCCAAAGTTCTGGGATTACAGGTGTGAGCCACTGCGCTCAGCCCCAGGTGGTTATTTTTATCATGGCCTTAATAAATAAATGAGATATCTATAGTGTGCTGGACCAAAGTTTGGAATCACTTATCCCACTTCTTCATCCTTGTGATGGTTTGAATTTGTGTCCCTGCCCAAATATCATGTTGAATTGGAGGATCAGCCTGGTGGGAGGTGATTGGATCATGGGGCCGACTTCCCAATTGCTGTTCTCATTATAGTGAGTGAGTTCTCATGAGATCTGATGGTTTAAAAGTGTGTGGTACCTCCCCCTTAGTTCCCTCTCTCTCCTGTTCTGCCATGGTAACAGGAGAGTTACCTGTTACCTCATGCCAAGGTGTTCCCCTTCACCTTCTGCCATGATTGTAAATTTCCTGAGGCCTCCCAGTCATGCTTCCTATGAAGCCTATAGAACTGTGAGTCAATTAAACCTCTTTTCTTCATAAATTACCCAGTCTCGGGTAGTTCTTTATAGCAGTGTGAAAACAGACTAATGCAACCTCTTTTCACCATGTATCATTATTCCTGTCATTTCATTCATTTCTTCTCCTGAGCTTTCATTCTGACCTTACCTCATACTGATCCTTTCTTCTGTTTCTCCGTAAACCATACTTGCCTCTCACATTCTCTCTTCTCTCAACTTTCTACTCCAATTACCTTTATTTTTGTTTTCTCTTTGTTTTTATTCTCTCTCGTTATATCTATTTAACTGAGATAATGTATTTGAAAGTGTTCCTAAACTTCAACCTTCTATATAATGTTATTTCCCTACTTTATCTTTACTAATGTGGCTTGGCTCTGTGTCCCCACCCAAATCCCACCTTGAATTGTAATCCCCACATGTCAAGGGCAGGACCAGGTGGAGATAATTGGATCATGGGGGTGGTTTCCCCCATGCTGTTCTCCTGCTGCCCGGTGAAGAAGGTGCCTGCTTCTCCTTTGCCTTCTACCATGATTATAAGTTTCCTGAGACCTCCCCACCAATGCGGAACTGTGTGTCAATTAAACCTCTTTCCTTTATAAATTACCCAGTCTTGGGTATTTCTTCATATGCCGTTTGTTCTTTAAGTCCTTATGGTATATGTCTGCATTGTTCCTGTTCTCATGATAGTGAGTGAGTTCTCATGAGGTCTGATGGTTTAAAAATGTGTGGCATCTCCCCCTTTGCTCCCTCTCTCTCCTGCTCTGCCATGGTAAAATGTGCTTACTTCCCCTTCGCCTTCTGCCATTATTGTAAGTTTCCTAATATCTGATGTAATATGACTAAAATAAGTCTACAGACTTCCCATCAATAAGGCATACTTAACCTTTGTTTTCCATGTAATGGAGGTGAATCCCTGAGTTCTGTTCCTTTATAACAAATGGCACGCATTGCAGGAGAGCTTACCAGATTCAAAATGCAATATGCGTTTACAAGTAGAATAAAGCTAATTGGAATTAAACTCTTGGAAAGTAGGGAAGTTTTAAGGCTTTTATAAAGACTTCAAGTCAATTTGAAACTATAAAATACTGTGTCTACATAACATAGTTTTAATCAACTCACTAAGGTATAAACTAAAAATATATTAATGTTCTGAAAGTCCAGTATTAAACAACAAATTACCGAATCAATCCTGTGTACCATATCATACGCTTGCAATGATTTATCCCATGTAACTCTGTCTCCAGTTTGGTAAAGGAAATCAGATAGTTTAGCTGCTGATTCTGGAATTATCTCTTCAACACGATATCTACAGTTAAAAAAATAAAGAAAATTCAAAGCTTAAAAAGTTTGGTCTAAGCTGAAAATATAATACTATCAAAGCATAAAGGTAGGCTAATTTAGCAAACAGCAGTGAAGAAAACTTGAAGGTACTATCAGCAATTCAATACATTAATATTCAATTGGAAGTAGCAAGGTTTATTTAAATATGCATTGCAATAAATACATTATTTCAAAATTCATTTTTCTATAAATAGGCTATTAGTAATTAAGGTTTGGGGAGTCAAAAGTTATAATGGGATTTTTGACTGCACGGTGGGTTGGCACCCCTAACTCCCACATTGTTCAAGGGTCAACTGTAATGTTTTATTGAAACACAGCCACACTCATTCATTTATGTGTTAGCTCTGGGTGCTCTTGTGCTATAATGACAGAATTGAGTAGTTGCAAGAGACCATATGGGTTGCAAAGCCTAAAGTATTTACTGTCTGTCCCTCTACTGAAAAACTTTGCCAACCCCTGGCTTAGGGTGTCCATTCAGTGGCTAATCTTGCATTTTCCAGTCACTTTGTAAAGGTAAGAAAAGTACAAATTACAGTTGTATTATATGGCTGTAAGGCAGAAATTATTTTTTGTTGGTGAACAATTAGAAGGCCAATAGCTGCATAAAACTAATAGCAACAAAGAAACAAAGACGACCAGCCAGAAGTTTAACAGACAGAAGCAGGGAAACATACAGCTTATGTGACCTACCAAGAGCACACTCATCTCTGGGGTCTGGAAGGCTGTGTTTATGCACCAGCTCTGCCTACTCAGTACCAATCAGAGCAAGATGTAGTGCAGACTTGTAAGTATTCCCCAAGCCACATTCAGATTGATTAGAAAAGAGCTGATGCCTTACTGACTCAGGGACATAAGTATAGTACAACCTGTAATGCATCACTAACTGGAAAATAATCTATTCTATCCACTTTAAAATAAAATATACTCATAGCTGGGTCTGGAAGACTGTGTATGCTGAAGGCTGTACCCTCTGAGGAGTGACTGGTGACAAAATTTCCAAGCTACCAGTCCCTGCTAAATCCAGAGCAAAACCACAAAACTCCCTGAATTACGAAAGCAGTCTTCAATCCACATACATATTTGACAGTAGAGGGTAAAAATTACCACAAAATGGCTTATGTTGACCAAGGAGTGATCCATAGGAGGCCAGGCTAAAAGATAACCGCAAGTAAAAAGTCAGAGCAGAGATATCAGAGGCTACAGACTGGGGGAAAATAGACTTCACAGAATTAATCCAGCCAAATCACCAAACAGATGAACAAATGACCAAACAAATAACCACAAACCCAGGATGGGTGGATGGAGTCAGTATCCAGAATTGCTACAGTATTTTACCTAAAACGTTGTTTTCAACAAAAAACTGAATCATGCAAAGAAACATGAAAAGTGTGACTTATACAGGAAAAACAGCAAGCAGGAGAAACTACATTTTAGGGGGCCTTATCATATAAAGATGTTGGAATTATCATGTAAAAAATCTGGATGGGCGCAGTGGCTCACTCCTGTAATCACAGCACTTTGGGAGGCCGAGGCAGGCGGATCACGAGGTCAAGAGATCGAGACCAACTTGGCCAAGATGGTGAAACCCCGTCTCTACTAAAAACACAAGAATTAGCTGGGTGTGGTGGCATGTGCCTGTCATCCCAGCTACTTGAGAGGCTGAGGCAGGAGAATCGCTTGAACCCGGGAGGCGGAGGTTGCAGTGAGCCGAGATTGTGCCACTGCACTCCAGCCTGGTGACAGAGTGAGACTCCATCAAAAAAAAAAAAAAAAAAAAAAAAAACTCAAAGCAATGATTGTAAATATGTTCAAAGAACTAATGAAAGCAGGAAAAAAAAAAGAAAGGTAGAAAAATAAACAGTGCCTCAGAGAAATGTGATATGCCATTAAACACGTCAACATACACATTTTGAGAGTACCAGAAGGAAAGAACAGACACTGCACTCCAGCCTGGATAAGACAGTGAGACCCGTCTCTAAAAACAAGAAAGGATAGAGAAAAAGAAAAATATGCAAAAAAAAAAAATGGAAATAAAATAATGACTAAAATTTCTACAAATTTGTAGGAAAATACTACATTCAAGAAGTTCATTGAATTCTAAGTAGTACAGGTGGAAAGATATCCACCTCCAGATATATCATAGTCAAAATTCAGAACATGAAAATAAAAATAAAGTGTTGAAAGCAGTTAAAAAAAAGGCATTACATAGAAGGGAACCATAATAAGACTGACAGCTGGCATGCCATTAGAAACAATGGAGGCCAGAAGGAAGTAAATGACGTTTAAAGAGCTGAAGAAAAAAAGCTACCAAAAAAGAATTCTATATCCAGCTAAGTTATCTTTCAAAAATAAAGGTTAAACAAAGACATTCTGAGATAAAGAAAAACAGATAATTTATTGGTAGTAGTCCTGCCTTACAAAAAATACTAAAGGGAAGTTCTTCAGGTGAAAGGAAGAGACACAAAATAGTAATTCAAATCCTACAAATAAAGAGTTACAGTAACAATAGTATGTAGCTAATGTTACAAGACAGTATAATTACATATTTCTTCCCCTTTCTTCTATTAACTGATTAAAGACAATTTCCTAAAACAATATAACATTTTATTGGGCTTATAACATGTATACATATAATTGACAATAAACACAACAGAGGGGGATGGAAATAAAGCTATATGTGAATAAAATAAAACAGCAGATAGTAACTCAAATCCACAGAAACGAAGAGAACCAGAAATCGTAAATAAGAAAGAATATATTTCTAAAGCTATATTTCTATATAGATGTATTCTTATGGATATGTGTATTTAGATGGGTAAGATAGAAATATCTTGAAGTATGTTTGTATTCGCCTATTAACTTCTTTAAAAGATACTATATAAAGCAATAATTATAACAATATGGTATTTGATTTGTAACATATATAGACATAATATGTGCAACAAAAAACAGCACAAAATGTTGGGGAAGGGACTGGAACCATATAGAAGTAAAGCTTTTATATCTTACTGGAATTAAGTTTGTATACATCTGCAGTAGATTCTGATGAATTAAAATATATTGTAGCCCCTATAGTTATTACTAAGAAAATAACCAAAAAATGTAGTTCAAAAAATTATTAAAGGAATTAAAGATGATAGACTTGACAAAACCTACTTAATACAAAAGAAGATAGTAAAAGAACAGAGGAACAAAATAGTCATGAGACATACAGAAAACAAAATAAATTTTTAAAATACAGGAAAAATGACAGACATAAATACAACCATATAACAATAACATTAGGTGTGACTGAATATGGCAGACATAAATACAACCATATAACAGTAACATTAGGTGTGACTGGATTAAACAAGCCAATCAGAAGGTAGAGATTGTCGACAGTATTTCTTTTAACCCCAAACAAGTTCCAACTATATGCTTGCTGTCTATAAAAGATACGCTTTAAATTCAAAGATACATATAGGTGAATGTAAAAGGTTTGAAAAAGATACACCCTGTAAATGGAACCACAGTGAGCTGAGGTGGCTTTACTGGTATCAAATAAAGTAGACTTTAAGATAAAAACTATTAGCAGAGATAAAGAGGGATATATTACAATAATAAAAGGGTTAACCTGTTAGGAAGATGTAATAATTATAAACGTATATTCATCTAATGATAGAGCCCCAAATACATAAAGGGAAAATGGACATATCTCGAGGGAGAAATAGATAATTTCACAATAATAATTAGATACCTCAATGGGTCATTTTCTTTTCTTTTTGAGACAGTCACGCTCTATTTCCCAGGCTGGAGTGCAATGGCGCGATCTCGGCTCACTGCAAGCTCCGCCTCCAGGGTTCACGCCATTCTCCTGCCTCAGCCTCCCAAGTAGCTGGGACTACAGGCGCCCGCCACTGCGCCCGGCTAATTTTTTGTATTTTTAGTAGAGACGGGGTTTCATCGTGTTAGCCAGGATGGTCTCGATCTCCTGACCTCATGATCCGCCCACCTCGGCCTCCCAAAGTGCTGCGATTACAGGCGTGAGCCACCGCGTCCGGCCCACGTCATTTTCAATAATGAATGAAACAATCAGAAGAAAATCAGCAAGAATGTTGAAGACTTGAACAACACTAGATCTAAGAGACACCTACGGAACACTCCTAAAAATGGCAGAATACACATTCTTCTTAAGTGCATCTGGTACATTCTACAAGAGAGACCATCGTTCAGGCAATAAAACAAGTCTCAAATTCAAGGATTGAAATTTTACAAAGTATTTTTGTCATCACAATGGAATTAAATTTTAACAACAGAAATTTGGGAAATTCCCAAATATGCAGAAATTAAAACATTCTTAAATAATCAGTAAGTCAAGAAAAATTAAGTCAAAGAAAAATTAGAGAATAATTTGAGATAAATAAAAATGAAAACCCAACATACCAAAACTTATGGGATGCTGCAAAAGCAGTGCTTAGAGGAAAATTTATAGTTGTAAATGTCTATGTTTTTTAAAAAAAGAAGTTCTGAAATCAATAACCTAGCCTTTAATTTTAGGAAACTAGAAAATGAAGAGCAAACTAAACCCAAAGCTAGCAGAAGGCAGGAAATAATAAGGATTACAGTAGAAAGTAATGAAATTGTGAATAGAAAAATACAAAAATTAATAAAACCACAAGTTGTATCTTTGAAAAGATCAACAGAATTGATAAATGTTTAGCTAGATGTACTAAGCAAAAAAAGAGAATAGACTCAACTAAAATCAAGACTGACCCCATACAAATAAAAAGGGTTGTAAGAGAAGAATGATGTGTCAACAAATTAGATAGCTTAGATGAAATGGACAATGTCCTAGAAAAGCACAAATTACTGAAACTGATTTAAGAAGCAATGGCACATCTTAATTATCTATAACAAGACAGAGATTGAATTAGTAATCCAAATAATCCCCACAAAAAGAGCCCATGCTCAGATGGCTTCACCGGTGAATGTGACCAAACATTTAAAGAAAAAATTTTACATAAATCCTTCACAAACTATTCCAGAAAATAAAAGAGGAGGAAACATTTCCCAAACAAATTTTAGCTTGATATCAAAACCAGATAAAGATATCATAAGAAAATAAAACTACACCCCAGTATCTCTTATGAATATATATGCAAAAACCTTCAAGAAAGTACCAGCCTACCAAATCTAGCAATGTATAAAAAGGATTATAAACCATGACCAAGGGGGATTTATCCCAGAATGCAAGGTTTGTTTAGCATATGAATTATCAATTACTCCAATACACAATTTTAATAGACTAAACAACAAAACCACATCATTTCAATAGATGTGGAAAAAGCATATGACAAAATCCAACACCCATTCAGGATAAAGCATTCATAAAATGAGGGGTATAGGGAAATGCCCTCAACTTGATAAAGGGCACCTATGAAAAATCCACTGCTAACATCATACTTAATGGTGGAAAAACTAAATACTTTTCTATTAAGATCAGGAATAAGACAAGGATGTCCACTCTTGTCACTGCTATTAAACATTGTACTGGAGGTACTAGCCCAGGCAGTTAGGTTAGAAAAAGAAATAAAAGTTATCCAGATTGAAAAGGAAGAAGTAAAACTCTTCATGACATGATATTATATATAGAAAAAACAACAGAATCCACTAAAATAATACAACTAATAAGTCCAGTAAAGCTTCAGGATACAAGATCAATATATAAAAATCAATTTTATTTCTATATACTAGGATTAAAATTTTTTTAAAAGTAATTCAGAAAACAATTCCATTTACAATAACATCAAAAAGAATAAAGCCTTGAAATAAATTTAACAAAAGTCATTGAATAGTGTTAGAGTAAAATTAAAAAAAAAGAACACATTTAAGACATATACTGAAACTTATAAAACATTTTGAAAGAAGTTTGAGAAGCTCAAAATAAACAGAGAGACATCCTATGTTCATGTATTGGAAGACTTAATATTTTTAAAATGGCAATAACTCTCCAAATTGAACTACAGTATCAAAGCATCTTTGTCAAAATCCCAGCTGACTTTTTTTTTGAGATGGGGTCTCGCTCTGTTGTTGAGGCTGGAGTGTCTAAAATTCATATGGAAATGCAAAGGAACCAGTATAGCCAAGATAGTCTTGAAAAACAGAAAAGTTGTAAGACTCACACTTCTTAATTTCAAAACTTACTAAAAGGCTATAGTAGTGAAGGTTGTGTGGTATTGGCATAAGGACAGACATAGAGATCAATTGAATATAATTGAGCATCCAAAGGAAACTCCTAACGTATATGGTCAATTGATTTTTGACAAAGGAGCCCAGACAACAATGTAACGGGGAAAGAAGAATCTCCAACAAATAGTGCTGGGACAACTGGATATTTACATGCAAGGATTGAATTGGACTCCTGCCTCACACCATACAGAAAATTAACTCAAAGTGATCACAACAGACCTACATGTAAGAAATAAAACCATAAATTCTTAGGGATAAATCTTTGTGACCTTGGGTCAGCCAATTAGTTCTTGGATTCAACACCAGCAGCACAAGTAACACAACAGAAGACTGATAAATTGAACTTCAACAAAATTTTAAAAAATTGTGCTTCAAAGGATACCATCAAGAGAGTAAGAAGACAAGCTACAGAATGGGAGAAAATAGTTGCAAATCATATATGTGATACTAAACTAGTATACACAGTGTATAAATAACTCTTCCAACTCAACGATAAAAAGAAACTCAATTTTTTAAAAAAGTTTGGATAAATATTTATCTAAAGAAGATATATGAATGGTCAATATGCACATAAGAAGAAGCTTATGGTCACAAGTCATTAAGGACATGTAAATCAAATCCACAATGAGATACCACTACATACCCAACTAGGATAGCTATAATCAAGAAGACAGATATTAAAAATGTTGCTGAAGAGGTGGAGAAATTGGAACCTACATACACTGCTGTTAGGAATATAAAACGGTGCGGCCAGTCTCTAAAATGGTCTAGTAGTTCTTCAAAATATTAAACATAGAATTGCCATATGATCCAGCAATTCTAGTCCTAGATCTATGGCCAAGAGAAATAAAAGTGTATGTCCACGCAAAAATTTGTACACATATTTCATAACAGCATTATTTATAATACCTAAAAGATGGAAACTAAATGTACATTAACTGACGAATGGATAAACAAAATGTGGCATATCCGTACCATAGAACATTATTCTTCAATAAAAAGAAATGAGGTACTGACACAAGCTACAACATGGGTAAACCTCAAAAACATGATAAAAGAATTTGTGAAAGAAGCAAGTCACAAAAGACCACATAGCATATGATCTCCTTTATGACATGTTCAGAATAGGCAAATATAAAAGGCAGAAACTGTCACCTAGTCACCTGGGGCTGGGATGAATCGGATAATGGGAAGTAAATGCTAGTAGGCACAAGTTTCTTTTTGGGTGAGAAGAATGTTCTAAATGAAATTATGGTGATCCTGGTACAACTCTGTATATATACTAACAATCACTGAATTGTACACTTAAAGTAGGTAAAATTTAGGGTACATAAATTATCTCAATAAAATTGTTAAAAATGAATTAGTTCAAGTTCTTTTTTTCTGAATTAGAGAATGACATTAAATTTATTTCTCATCTAATAAAAACAATTACAACAAAAATTCTTAATGTCTCTTGAGTAGGTAGAGAACCTATATTTTATCTAAGTAACTTGCTCTAAACTGCACACCAAAATAAGATGGTTCAATAAAGTATTTTATAAACTAGTCTTTAGCAATTATTTTATCATATCTTTTATTCTCAATTTGTATTTATTCATTATAAATATATTTCCTAATTTCCTGCTCTGCCCACACCCAGCATTAACTATAAACCAGCTGATGTTAATGCTTGTGGAGTTATTGATGGATACTGATGTTACCGAGTTTTTATTTGTGAAATAGAGAATTGTGTGAAATGACCTAATATAAACCCCAAATTCTATTTTAAAAATAGTACTACAATATTCATCACTGAATAACATAACTTTTCATTCCTTAAGTTTTTCATAAAAGGGAGTGGCAGCAGAGTTTGAACAACACTTTCCAAATTATTATATTAATAATATCTGAATTATTTTTGTAGTTTAAAAAAATGTTAAGTTTAGGAAGATACTGAACCAGGTCTAGGAAGATATTAAACTGGGGTGTTTTTCATTGTTCCTCCAAATATGTCTACACATTATGTGGAACCAGGATGAATCCTGAGCTGTTAGAATTCTTTATTTTGGTCACAGCAACTTTATTAATTACACTTGTTACTTTAAAAAATGTTTAACCTGTGATATGGGTTGGTTCTGTATCCCCACCCAAATCTCATCTTGAATTGTAGCTCTCATAATTCCCAGGTGTTGTAGGAGAGACCTGGTGGAAGATAATTGAATCATGGAGGCGGTTTCCCCTATATTGTTCTCGTGGTAGTAAATAAGTCTCATGAGATCTGATTTCACTTGTCTCTCAATTCTCTCTTGTCTGCTGCCATGTAAGACATGACTTTCACCTTCTGCTGTGATTGTGAGACCTCCCCAGCTACATGGAACTGTGAGTCCATTAAACCTCTTTCTTTTGTAAACTGCCCAGTCTCAGGTAGGTCTTTATCAGCAGCGTGAAAATGAACTAATACAACCTGTTTAAACCTGAATGCTTTAATTTATAAAACTTACAAACTGTCTCACATGTCTGCCTCAGAAGGTAGAATAGAGGATTAAATGTAGTGGTGGTAACAATGGTGGTAATAAGTAGTAATGATGGAGGAGAAAGTAGTATCCTAAACAAGCATGCAATGCATAAAGGCAGAAAAGGTACATTCTGCCAGAATCCATCTCTGGATAATCTGCCTTCATTATTCCACAGATACATCTTAAACAGTTTTGATGAGGTCAGAGACAATAATGATTAAGAAAGTATAGCCTTTGAGGTAAAGTCTTAGTGTCTAAGTTTTTGTCTCACTAACACTAGTTAGGTGACTTGGAGATAGTAACTTACACAGGCCCTTATTCATTTCTAAAATGGGGATAATAACAGCGCTTACATTGTGGGAAATATGAGAAATACATTTAGAAAATGAAAAAAAGTATTTAGCATGGTGCCTGACATATAGTAGGACATTACTGTTCACTGCTTCTAACACTGAGAGAAATGTGTAGACCCATGTGCTGGTAGGTCTGTATTTCATCCCTTAAGAGCAGAAAGGAACGAAATTCCAACCAAAGAACTGCTTCTCTTTCAGGCAAATGCTTAAAGCTAACCATAAAAGGCCCTTTTTGAGTAGCAAATTATTAAGAAAAGGCATAAGTGTTGAAAAAATATCTTGAGTTTATTTTTTGTACTGCAGTTATAAGATATATAACTTTCCATTTGGTAGCCAATATAATATAACTGAAGTCCATAAATTCATTTAATATTTATTGAGTGTCTTGGTGAGAGACACTGTTCTAGTGCTAGGGATACTGCAGTGAATGCAAGTGATTTATTTCTAGTCTGGTGCCTATTAAAGTTAGTATCCTCATCAAGTTTATATTCTAATATGAGAGACATATAATACATAAGAAAACAAAGAAGATAAATTTCATATAGTGAAAAGTGCTATGAAGAAGATAATAGCAGAACAGTGTAGTAAATAGAGGTTGAGTGTGTGTATTAGGGAACTTTGGCCATGTGGCTAGGAAGGCTTTTCTGAAGAGGAGATAACGAAACTGAGATCTTGAACATAAAAATGACATTAGCCTTGGAAACATTTGGGGGAATAGCTTGCCAGGCAAGAGGGGAGCAACTAAGAAGACTCTGAGATGGGTTTAAGTTCAGTGCATTCAAACAACAGAACTTAACAGAAGTCCATTGTGGCTGTGACACAGGGACAATGAAGAGAAGTGGTCAGAAATGAGGTCAGAGAGGTAAGCGGGGCCCAGATAGTTACCTGC
Organism: Pongo pygmaeus; assembly: GCF_028885625.2. Lineage (NCBI taxonomy): Eukaryota > Metazoa > Chordata > Mammalia > Primates > Hominidae > Pongo > Pongo pygmaeus. The sequence continues at coordinate 69,266,572 of NC_072390.2, forward strand.
ACATCATGATAAAATGTTTGGACTTATTTCAATAGGTTTTGGGGAAGCAGGTGGTTTTTGGCTACATGGATAAATTCTGTGGTGGTAATTTCTTGAGATTTTGGTGCACCCATCACCTGAGCAGTGTACACTGTACCCAATGTGTAGTCTTTTATCCATCATCCTCCTCCCACCCTTTCCCTGGAGTCCACAAAGTCCATTATATCATTCTTATGCCTTTGTGTTCTCATAGCTTAGCTTTCGTTTATAGGTGAGAAAATATGATGTTTGGTTTTCCATTCCTGAGTTACTTCACTTAGAATAATGGTCTCCAACTCCATTCAGGTTGCTGTGAATGCTATTATTTTGTTGCTCTTTGTAACTGAGTAGTGTTCCATGGTTTATATATACCACATTTTCTTTATCCACTCATTGGTTCCATACAATTGCAATTGCAAATTGTGCTGCTATAAGCATGTGTGTGCATGTGTCTTTTTCATATAATGTCTTCTTTTCCTCTGGATACATACCCAAGTGGTGGGGTTGCTGGATCAAATGGCAGTTCTATTCTTAGTTCTTTAAGGAATCTCCATGCTGTTTTCCATAGTGGTTTTACTAATTTACCTTCCTACCAGCAGTGTAAAAGTGTTCCCTTTTCACCACATCCATGCCAAAATGTATTATTTTTTGATTTTTAAATTATGGCCATTCTTGCAGGGGTAAGATGATATCTCATTGTGGTTTTAATTTTCACTCCCTTGATAATTAGTGATGTTGAGCATTTTTTCATGTTTGTTGGCCATTTGTGTATCTTCTTTTGAGAATTGTCTACGCATATCCTTCCCCTACTTTTTGATGGGATTATTTGTTTTTTTCTTACTGATTTGTTTGAGTTCTTGTAGATTCTGGATATTAGTCCTTTGTTGGATGCATAGTTTGTGAATATTTTCTCCCATTCTGTGGGTTACCTGTTTCCTCTGCCAATTATTTCTTTTGCAATGCAGAAGGCTTTTAGTTTAATTAGGTCCCATCTATTTATTTTTGGTTTTGTTGCATTTGCTTTTGAGTTCTTGGGCATGAACTCTTTGCCTAAGCCAATGTCTAGAAGAGTTTTTCCAATGTTATTTTCTAGAGTTTTTACGGTTTCAGGTCTTAGATTTAAGTCTTTGATCCACCTTGTGTACATTTTTGTAAAAGGTAAGAGATGAAGATCCAGTTTCATTCTTCTACATGTAGCTTGCCAATTATCCCAGCACCATTTATTGAACAGGGTGTCCTTTCCCCACTTTATGTTTTTGTTTGCTTTGTTGTGGATCAGTTGGTTGTGAGTATTTGGCTTTATTTCTGGGTTCTCTATTCTGTTCCACTGATCTACGTGCCTGTTTTTATACCAGTCCCATGGTGTTTGGTAACTATAGCCTTGTAGAATAGTTTGAAGTTGGGTAATGTGGTGCCTCCAGATTTATTCTTTTTGCTTAGTTTTGCTTTGGCTATGTGGACTCTTTTTTGGTTCCATACGAATTTTAGGATTGTTTTTTCTAGTTCTGTGAAGAATGATGATGGGACTTTGACGGGAATTGCATTGGATCTGTAGATTGTTTTGGCAGTAGGGTCATTTTCACAATACTGATTCTACTCATCCATGAGCATGGGACATGTTTCCATTTGTTTGTGTCATCAATGATTTCTTTCAGCAGTGTTTTGCAGTTTTCCTTGTAGAGATCTCTCACCTCCTTGGTTGGATATATTCTTAAGTATTTCTTTTTTTGCAGTGGTTGAAAAAGGGGTTGAATTCTTTATTTCATTCTCAGCTTGGTCACTGTTGCTACATAGCAGTGCTACTGATTTGTGTACACTGACTTTATCCTGAAACTTTATTCACTTATCAGATCTAGGACCTTTTTGGATGAGTCATTAGGGTTTTATAGGTATACAATCATATCACTGATCAACAGTGACAGTCTGTCTTCTTCTTTACCCATTTGCATGATTGCTCTGGCTAGGACTTCCAGCACTATGTTGAATAGAAGTGGTGAAAATGGGCACCCTTTTCCTGTTCCAGTTTTTAGGAGGAATGCTTTCAACTTCTCCCTGTTCAGCATAATGTTGGCTGTGGGTTTGTTATAGATGGCTTTTACTACTTTGAGGTAAGTTCCTTCTATGCCTATTTTGTTGAGGGTTTTAATCAAAAAGAGATGCTGGATTTTGTCCATTGCTTTTTCTGCATCTATTGAGATGATCAAAATTTTTGTTTTTAATTTTGCTTATGTGATCTATCACATTTATTGACTTGGGTATGTTAAACCATCCCCACATCCTGGGTATGAAATGCATTTGATCACGGTATATATTATCTTTTTGATATACTGTTGGATTTGGTTAGCTAGTATTTTGTTGAGGATTTTTGCATTTGTGTTAATCAGGGATATTTGTCCGTGTTTTTTTTTTTTTTTTTAAATGTCCTTTCCTGGTTTTGTTATTAGGGTGATACTGGCCTCACAGAATGGATGATTCCTTCTTTCTCTATCTTTTGGAATAGTTTCAGTAAGATCATACCAATTGTCTTTGAATGTCTGATAAAATTCAGCTGTGAATCCATCTAATTCTGGACTTTTTTGTTGGCTATTTAAAAAATTATTGTTTCAATCTTGCTACTTGTTATTGTTTTTTTTTTTTAGATTTTCTATTTCTTCCTGATTTAATCTAGGAGGGTTGTATTTTTTCCCAGAATTTATCGATCTCCTCTAGATTTCCTAGCTTGTGCATGTAAAGGTGTTCATAGTAGCCCTGAATGATCTTTTTGTATTTCTGTGGTATCGGCTGTAATATCTCCCATTTCATTGCTAATTGAGTTTATTTGGATCTTCTCTCTTCTTTTCTTGGTTAATCTTACTAATGGTCTGCCAATTTTTTCTTTTCAAAGAACTAGCCTGTGGTCCCAGCTACTTGAGAATCTTGCCAACAACGTGAGTGAGTTTGGAGCATAGCCTCCTTCAGTTGAGTCTTCAGATGAGACCTAAGCCCTGTTGACACCTTGATTACAGCCTTGTGGATTCCTTGAGGCAGAGGCACCTAGCAAAGCTGTTCCTGGATTCCTAATCCAGAGAAGCCATAAGATAATAAATGTTTAAGTAGCTAAGTTATGGGATAATTTGTTGTGCACCAATAAATACCTAGTATACAGTACATATAAATTTCACTCAAACTGTGAGTGCAAAAAGTACCAATTGTTTAGTGTTGCATGTAAGAGTAAAATATCTCTGATGAAAATTTCCAATAAAGCTTTAGAACAGCTGAACAGAACCTATTCTTTGGCTCTAGGCATTTGTATAGCACCCTCTATATAAATACTCAAGAATTACTTGTAGACTAAATGAATAACTTCCAAGCTTTTAAAAAATGCCAAGGTTGCTGTCTACACTGGTCTGATCTGTAAGATACCAAAAAGCCATATTATCCAAAAGTTAATTCCCCTAGTGTACCTAGCCTTGACCATACCCACTCCTCCCTGTTTATTTTTGAAAGTGCCTCTATTAGAATCATTATTTCGATAAGGTAGGGATTATTTTCCTGATCATTGTTAAAGCGAGTGGGAGAAAGCATATCAGCTTTGTCCAATGGTAAAAAGTTGGGCTGAAATATAATATAGGTAAATTTTAGTGATATTTTAAAAAAGCAAGAAACATAAAATGAGGTAGTTGAAAGAAGGAGTGGACTCCAAAAGAAAAGGAATTGAATAAAATTTGATGATCTGATGGCCCTGATGTACTATCATGAGCAATAAATGAACTCTGAAAGATTAAGCTAAAAAAAGTCAATATACTTTCCCTTAGTGTACTTGTATTTGAAATAATTTGATCCTTAAAAGTATATTTAAAAGAAGCATACAGAAAAAAATGCATATTTAAAATGAGGAAGTAGGCTGGGCACAGTGGCTCACACCTGTAATCCCAGCACTTTGGGAAGCCAAGACAGGCAGATCGCTTGAGCTCAGGAGTTTGAGACTGGCCTGGGCAACCCCATCTGTATAAAAACATATAAAAATTAGTCGGGCGTGGTGGTGTGCACCTGTAGTCCCAGTTATTCATGAGGCCGAGGCAGAAGGACTGCTTGAGCCCAGGAGGCAGAGGTTGCAGTGAGCTGAGATTGTGCCATTGCACTCCAGCCTGGTGACAGAGCAAGACCCTGTCTCAAAAAAATAAAATAAAATGAAGAAATAAACTTTACTTGTTAGTGGTTCATTTAATGGACACATGAAGGGTTTAAAATTCCATAAAATGTTACTGTTAGCAAGAAAACACCAATCTGCTTTTATAGTAATTATTTCTTGAAGTGAAAATTTCCTATTTAGTGAATCAGTAATTAGAAGAGATTTTTTATCTGATTGTCATCAGATTTGAAAATAGAAGATTAGATGGTATATGATTGCTGTATTTTATTATTATCACATTTCAGCCTAGTGACTTAATAATTTCTATTTATTACTATAAAATAATTTATTATAGCTAATGAAGCAGCACTGAAATTCCAGATACATCAATGGCATTGAATTTAAAACAGTAATTGTAAATAGAAGATTGTACTCACAGATTTCCATGGAATTTTCTAGAAGCCTTACTGGAAACAGTTATCTTTTTCTCAAAGGGGAACAAAAATCCACAAATAATTAGCTGTCAAATGCAGGAAAAATGAAAATGAAAAACTAGCAAAAGTAAAAAAACTTTTTTTTCTGGTTTGTAAAAGAAAAAATATATATATATTTTTCAGAGACAGGGTCTCACTATGTTGCCCAGTCTGTCGTGTAGTGGCTATTCACAGGCACGATCATAGTGCATGACAGCCTCAAACTCCTGTGCTCAAGCAGTCCTTCTGTCTCAGCCTCCTGAGTAGCTGGGACTATAGGTGCACACCACTGCACCTGGCACACAAAATATATTTTTTAAAAAAGTCTTTACAATGAATTGTTTCTTACTTAAAAACAAAGTCTTGAAACATAATTTAACTTATTTTCTTACTGAAGTTTTAACCACTTTCCAGCCTGATGTATCTCGATTATAACCTAAAACTTCTTGGGCAGTTTGTTGGGCAATTGCCTTGTAGTCCATCTATCTGCAAGTTTTAAAAACAAACAACTGGTAAGGATATAATCATATAAAAACTTAAAAAGTGCTATCTTACATTTTAGTATTATTTCTATAGTGCCTGTCACATAGAAATGAACATAATTACTTGATGAATGCATGTATGCATGAACCCCTCTCTCCTTACAGTCTTTCAAATGAGAAACTGTGGTACAGTAGAAAAATCTAGACTTTGGAATCAGAAACCTGGGTCGTATCTTGTCTCTACCACCTATTGTGTGAAGCATGTTACTGAATATTTCTGTTTTTCCATTTTTCTCAAGGTATAAAATTAGGATAATATCTGTCTTGTAGAATTAGTGTGAGGATTAGATGAGATGATATGCTTAAGGTTCTATCCAGTGCCCGGCATATGATAGTCATTCAATAAGTAATTTTAATTTCTAACAGTTTAGTCATGCGTCCTTTGTCTTGTGAAGCATTATGAGCTGTTAGTTATGTGTTCTTGAGGATTAATCTTTTTAAAGTGAGTAGCAGTTGCACTACACGATCTGACCCCTGGCTTCCTCTTCAAATATACCTCCTACCAGTCTTCTTCTTGTCCACTTAGCTCCAATCATTTGATCTCCTGGCTGTTCCTCAAATACAATAAAGCAATTTCTGACTTCAGGTTCTTTGTACTCGCTGTTCCTTCTGCTTGTCACTTTCTTCTGCAATGTGTTCATATAACTGACTGTTTCATAGGTATCTTTGCTTAAATGTCACCTCCTCAGGTAGGATCAAGTTTAAATCAACTCAATTTAAACACATTGAACCCTACTTGAAGTTAGAAACTGCAATGGACTGAATGTTTATGTCTCCCTAAAATTCATATGTTGAAGTCCTAACTCCCAGGGTGATATTAGGAGATGATTAGGTCATAAGGGCAAAGCCCTTATGAATGGGATTAGTGCCCTCACAAAAGAGACCCCAGGGAGCTCACTGGCCCCTTCTGCCATGTGAGGACACTGCCAGAAGTTAGCAGTCTGCAACCAGAAGAGGGCCCTCACCAGAACCTAACCATGCTGGCACCCAGATCTCAGACTTCCAGGATCTAGAACTCTGAGAAATAAATTTATTGTTTACAGGTCACTCAGTCTTTGGTAATTTCTCATGGCAGCCCAAAAGGACTGAGACGGGCACTGTGGTAGGTGTAGCAACAACAGTTGAGTAAGATACTAGACATAACTATTTCTGCTGTGAATAAGTTCTGGAAGCTGCAGTCTCACTGGTCCTTTGGCTCATCATCCAGCTTTCAGTTAGGGGAAGCTGGCAGGTAAGGTGAAAACAGAACTGGATTCAAATCCTGACTTTGTCACTTAGTACCAGCTATATTATTTTGGATAAATTGCTTAACCTTTGAGCTTCAACTTCCATATCTATAGAATGGGGATAATAATATCTATCTCACTGAATCATTATAAGGATTAATTGAGTTAATATATGTAAAAATGCTTGAAACAGTGTGGAGCCCTACACTAGGTTATCAAAATGGTTAGTTTCTCTTTAAAAAAATGGACACATGTAAATCCATCATTTAAAAAACTCTCCAAAGATCTGCCTCCTTAAGCACTTAAATAAACCTTCTTAAAGTTTAATTATGGGAACATTTGTTCCTTAGCTCTCACTTAAAACTCTTCAGGTTGGATCATAAATCTATTTTCTCTTATTTAATTCTCCAGCAAGGTACAACAGGTAGTTGATAGTCTCTAAATTTGAAAAGTTTTAGTAAACCATTATTATAACCTCCTCTTTCCTAGCAGAGTCCTGGTTTCTTTACCTTTCCTGACAGATCTAATGCAGAATTTTAGTAACTACTGGGGCTCCTCTCCAAATCCTTGTGGAAATCTCCATATCTCTTAACCTGTGAGGAAACAAGGCAGAAGTAGAATTATTTTGATCCATGAATTAGGTCAATATATTTGATAATTTCCTTTATATCTTCTCAATGTCCTTTATCTATACTTTGTCTTCATTAGGAAACATTTGCTACATATATGCCCCAAGATGAAAGAAAAAGATAGTACAAAAAACTTTAAAAGACACTGTTTATAAAAAGAATCTTTAAGAAACTATTTTAAAGAAACTCAGTTTAAAAAGACATTTAGGTGGAACGTGGATACAAAAATCTAACTTTTTAAGCTCACGTCATTAACAATCCTTGTTTAATCCCTGACCAGGGCTCGTCTTAGCATATAAAACACCGTTCTTGATTTCCTATTAGAAACCTACTTGATATTAATTGATCTAGAGACTTTGAAGATTATTGGAACATACCACTAGCAGGGTATGTCTTATTTTCAAATCACCAACTATTACTGCCACAATAGACCTGTGTTTAATTTAACCACTAAACTGAACGTTATAGCTTCCGGACTTTTTCATTTGCTAAGATGAAAGGGAAGGTAAAATTTAGTAGGCTACAAAGGGTAAAAAGAAGAAAGCGCAAACAGTAAGACTACAATTGTATTACCTGGTGATGGAACGTCGGATGAGCTGGAACATATTCAGATGGACTCATGGTCAAGGATATCTTCACTCATAGGGTCAATGGAAAATAAACATAAACCAACATTGGGATGGCCTCTTTTTTGGATACACCAATTGGTTGAAACTGGATTCTTTCCAGACTTGCAGACAGGTTCACACACGTTAGTGGGTCTTTACATCTGTTTGTATAATGTCCCTCTTTCTGGGCTGCCTGACTGGGTCCCCAATCCGTGCCGGGTCACTGCCATTCTTCCCTGGGAATCAAGGCTTCCTAGCAGTTTGTTAAATCCCTTCCCTGGCTAAACTCGGGTCTCCAATCTCCCATCTGCTTTGTGTGTAAGAGGCTCCGGGGTGTGATAGGAAAGGCAGTGAAGAGGGAGTGAAAGAAGTGGTGAGGGGGACTGCCTACTAGCTGAGATGATGTCTTATTTTTGGCGGGGGATGCTCTGGAAGCGGGGAGGCTGAACTCACTTGGAAAAACTTGAGCTGTGGGGCCGACTCTCAGCGACCGGAACGACAGCCGCCAGCTCCCTTAAGTCTCCCTCCCCACCCAGTCCCCTCCCGCAGACCCCGGGGCCGGCCGAAGGGAGATCAGCCAGTCCCCGCGCAAACTGTCCGAGAATAGCTGTGACGGAGGTTGGGAGGGCGTGGGGGGCAGCGACTTGGATGCAGCCCACATCCCCCCACTCCCAGCCCCAGAAAGGAGGGAGAAACAGCACCTCCCAGTAGGGGTCGCGACCTAACGCTCCACAGCATCCTCTCTTCTCCCGCCGTTCCCTCGCCTCCGCTAGCGCCCGGCGCCCCACTGCCGCGCTTGCGCACCGCAGGCCGGCGCCATGTTGGGGTGGTTTGAAAGCCAGCGCGGGCGTCGAGCTCCGCTGTGAGTGCGGAGGAAGCTGCGAGTGAGCCGACCCTGAGGCGGGGCGGTGTGCGGGTTGGGGATGCTTTGTGGTGTCTCGCGTTGGGTAACAGGCCTGAGCTTTCGGCGGAGAGCTGTGGAAGTCTGCGGTTTTTGTTTTCCTTTATTTTTATTTTGGGGCCTTAGGGGTGAGTTAGGCCGGAAAGGAGGGTGTCTTTTCGAGGGTTGTCCCATCCTGTGACAGCCGAGAAAAGGCGAAAGGAGAGTGGCGAGGAAAGAGGAGGAGACGTCTCCTGAGGGAGGGCGCTTGTGGAGTCTCTGTGGAAGGAAGAACACTGTAGGGGGAGTGCCCCCTGGGCGAGGGAGGGTCGCGGGACGCGTCGGAGGGGTCTGACACGGGCGTCTGGGGACCTGAGGCGGCGACGGGAAGGGGCTTGCGCTCTGGGGCTGTCGCTTCCGAACATTTCTCCTTCAGGCCATTGCTGCGCTCGCCCTGGCTGCTGAATAAATGGTTTCGGAGTGAAAAACATCTCATTGAAGAACTTGTCTGTGTCTGTGACTGACGGGCGGTGGAACACCAAAGGGAGGGTATCGCCTGCTTGGGGCTGGAAAAGTTGGAATTCAGGGCGCCCCGGGTAGGGGAAAGATGCGCAGTGCTGGGGGCGGGCGACCGTCGCTGGCCGGTCGATGGGTTCCTGGTTTTCCGCTGCCGAGTAAACAAACGTTCCCTTTCCTAACTTAGCAGTCACAGAGCTATTTCCAAGAGTTGTTCTTAATTTCCTGTGCGATATTCCCATTGGCTTTTTAACGCTGAACGTTCTGTTTTTGAATCAAAGGTAGTTAAAATTTCTTGTCAATAAGTTTAACATTCTGGTCTTCCGCGTGGTGGATTTTCTTTCAGAGATTCGAACTGAAGCCTGTACGGAGGAAATGGTAAGATGTATGGGATTTGCATGAGATATGTGGGGTTCAAAATAATCCTGTGGCTGAAGTGGGGAAAAGTGGGTGGGTCCATACCCACTTCAGCTACAATTGGGTCTGTTCAGCGATTGTTGGAACCAGGGTGATGACTACATAGGGGTTTATTGAACGATTCTACTTTTGTATACTCTTTTGGGGAAAAGTTGGAAAACTTTTCATAATAAAACTTAAATTGTGCATTTTCTTTTTGTGTGTCCTGTGAGTTGAAATAACTAGTAAATGTTATCACCCACTTACGGAGACCAATACAACAGCTTTCTGGGGTTTTGTAAAATAAGATCAGTAGCCTGTTTGGCATTCAAAGAGAGAAAACATTTGGTCAGGCTTATCCAAACAAATTTACTTGAGTGAATTTAAACTTTAAATAAAAGGGATACGAAAAAGGTAAAGCTGGCTTAGTTCAGCCATTCGTCAGAGATATACCAGTATTACTGCATTCAGATAAATCAATGAGACGAAACAACTCTTACTTTATGTTCTGCCATTTGCACTGACCACGGTCACATCTCTTGTAATGGCCATTGCATGCTCTAACGCTGTGGTAGGATGATATTTTACTTTGTCTCTTATTTAATTAGAAAACTTTCGATGTTTTAAAACCAAATTTAATAGTTACTAAGATTACATTAAAAGTTGTTATAACAAACATTTCTAAAATTATAGCCAAAAATGAAACATTATAACATCATAGCATATGTTAAGTCCTCAACATTAATACTTTTTTAGTATAGGAAATCCATTGATTTAATTTTAAAAAGAATGTCATCATGGACTGAATTAGTGCCGGTTCGTTCTGTGATTTGTTAGGTTTTCAAATATACATCCTGTTATTGTACTGAGGTGGACAGGGATTCTCTCAATTTTAATAATGGAAAAACAGTAAGAAGAACACATTGAGTTGATTTTCACATTATTTAAGCTTCCTTTAGAAGAGGTGAGCTGAATCCATTTAACATAAGAATTGAAAATAGGGAGGGTGGTACCAAAAACGAAGGTCAGGAAATGATTAACTATTTTAGGAAAAGTGTATATTGCTAGCTCATTCCAGAATGAGTTTATTTACAGTTAAATGTTGTAAATGTACTAGCATTTATAACATTGAAAGTGTATATTCTCCATTGTTCCTTCTTGTTTTGAATACTTCATTTGATGGCTTTAAAAAATTTATTGAGTGCTATTATCTGCAGCACATGGTAGTAGGCTTATGATTTGAAAAATATGATGTATAGGGGAATATTAGGTATTGTGATGTCATAGAATATATCACCATAAGAGAAAAGACTGTTCATAAGTAGTTTTTAGGACTTTTTAAGAAGTGAGTACTCTTTCCTTGGTATTTTTCATGTATATTCTCAGATAATTTTTGTATACATACTTCCAGGCACATAGTAGGTACTCAAAAAATGTTTTCTAAATCATTGATGAAAGAATTCACAATAATAAAGATAACAAAAATCTACAATTCCTAACAAGGAGTGTCTGTTATAGATAATGGATTTTATTATTTAAAGAAAATTATAAAAGATTTACATATTTAGTAATTTTATTTGTATATGGTCACTATTTTAATTGGCATCTTAACATTTCGTTTTTGTATTACAGTTGTTTTTAAGGGAAATGAATAGAAATAATCCACTTTGAAAAAGCCATGGCAAAATCAAAGACAAAACACAGACTTTGTTCTCAGGAATCTTCAGTATCTGCACTGCTGGCAAGCTGCAGCCTGAGTGGTAGTAATTCCTCTCATTCTGATGGCTCGTTTCACTATAAAGATAAGCTGTACAGATCTGCTTCTCAAGCTCTACAGGCTTATATTGATGATTTTGATCTAAGCCAAATATATCCTGGTGCAAGCACTGGAAAAATTAATATTGATGAGGATGTTACTAATATGTCACAGTTCTGCAACTATATTTACAAACCAAACAATGGTATGCTTTTATTCTTTGTTTTCTTTATGTTCAGATGTTTTGAAGCATTTGAGAGATGTACTGTAGTATTGTAAAGTTTGACATTATTTTTGTTATTTTGGAGTAAAAATAACTTATTGAGATCTGGGTGTTTTTGTAAAATGATTATATAATTCTCTGTGGAACAGTAATATTTACAAGATGTTAAGAGTTTGTCCATAATAAAGCTTCCTTGAAGACAAGTTTGGAAAATGCAGTTGTTGATAAGTCAATTACTACTTTACTGAACACTTGCAGAATGACCCTAGAATAGAAAAAGTTTGTATTCAGTTCTTGGAGGGATGTGGTCAATATATTCCGGAAGAAAAGAATGAGAACAGCTGTTCTCTATGTATAATCCATGCCATCGCAGGGTTTGTAGGTGAGAAAACAAGTTATTTTTCCACCTGGTTTAATAGCGTATTTTTTTCTATGCTGCAGCCAATATTGAGTGACCAATGTTACTGTGATTGTATTAGTGTATCAGATATGTCTAGATGAAAAAAGTTGAAGAAACAGTAAATTAGGGAACACAGGAAAATTCAGGAGGTTGGAGAGAAACATGTAGAAATTAACACAGAATGAAGAATCATGTGAGAAAAAAGCACATCCTATTTTATCCACCTATACCTTTTTATGCGTTTAATCAAAGTTTTAATGAGGATAAGGGGAAAAGCAGCAAAATGCCTCTTAAATTCTTAATTCTCATTTACTGTTGGATATTATAAAATATTTGTATGTAATAAACAAAACTGTTTTGTTTTTCAGCTTTTGAAAACCTTGATCACAAAAAGCACTCAAACTTCGTATCCTGTAGAAGACAGACTATTAATGACGTAGACTCCATGAGCCTAACAACTGATGATCTATTAAGACTCCCAGCAGATGGATCATTTTCTTATACTTATGTTGGACCGAGTCACCGAACGAGCAAGAAAAACAAGAAATGCCATGGAAGACTGGGTTCATTGGACATTGAGAAGAATCCAAATTTTCAAGGACCCTACACTCCCGTGGGCAATGATAACTTTGTTACTCCTGTTATACGCACAAATATAAATGGAAAGCAATGTGGTAGGCTAAAAAACCCAAAACTTATTCATAGGACTAATAATTGCATTTCTGAATCATCTTTGTCTTTTCCCAAGAAATCGTCTTTCAAGGACAGTTCAGAACACAGTCTTGAAAAGAATTATCCAAGATGGCTCACTAGCCAGAAATCTGACCTGAATGTTTCAGGGATAACTAGTATACCTGATTTCAAATACCCAGTCTGGCTCCACAATCAAGACTTGTTACCTGATGCAAATAGTCAAAGGGTTTATCAAATATTTAAAGATGATCAGTGTTCCCCTAGACATAGTCATCAGGCACAAGGAACTTCTCGGCTTATGAATAAATTAGATTGTTTTGAATATGCTTTTGAACCCTCAAACTTTTCAAATTCCTTGAGTGATGATAAAGAATTAGTTAATGAATACAAATGTGATTTTGAACATAGCCAATGTCAATGTGAGAATCCACTTCTCCCAGGACAATCCACAAAGCCATTCAGTGGTAATACTTTGTTTATTTCTTATAGTTATTTATTTTTCTTTTTTTAAACCAAAAGAAGTGCTGTAAAGTTGACGTGATATCTGGGAGCTTTTGTGTTTTGTTTTCATGTAATCTTTTTAGAATGTTTATAATCTTCACATACAGCATTTTGTAACTAGAAAATGTCTTTTCTCCCATTTTTTTCTTCGCTTGAAATGTCACATTTTAACATAATTTGCTGTTATAGATGAATGTACATTCCAAATGATCAGAACTCTTGTTGACTTTGTGAGATTTTGCTATGCTTTACATTAATTTTTTTCTTCAAGGATTAATAGTCATCTTTTACAATTAGGTGACAAAATTGAATTGCTTATCTTGAAGGCCAAGAGAAATCTAGAGCAGTGTACTGAAGAATTACCAAAGTCCATGAAAAAGGATGACAGTCCTTGCTCATTAGATAAACTTGAAGCAGAAAGATCATGGGAAAATATTCCTGTTACTTTGTAAGTAAGTGACAATGGAAAAACTGTTTAGTTTTCCAAATGAAAAATGTCATATGAATATCTGATTTATATTTAAACGAACGGTAATTAATAATATTGTAATTCCATAGAACATAGCTTTGTGTTACTTGCTTTAAATTGCATTTCTCATTTATTACCACAAGATGGTATAATGGTTCATAACCTTAGGTACTTTATATAACATCTGTCTTGGTTACGTGCTCATTTTGTTTCATTATAAAATATTGATAAGCATCTTAATATGAGGGATTAGAACCAGAAACAATTATTTTGCAGAGTAGTGTTATGAAATTCTTGTTATTTTCTTCTGACTTAAAGCTTTTCCTCTGTTCCTCTATAGTCTCTCCATATAATGGAGTTATAAATTTCTTTTTCTTTTCTTTTTTTTTTTTTTGAGATGGAGTCTTGATCTGTCACCCAGGCTGGAGTGCAGTGGCACCATATCGGCTCACTGCAACCTCCGCCTCCTGGGTTCAAGCCATTCTCCTGCCCTCGTGCCTCAGCCTCCCTGGTAGGTGGGATTACAGGCCTGCACCACCATGCCCAGCTAATTTTTGTATTTTTAGTAGAGACGGTGTTTCACCATGTTGGCCAGGCTGGTCTCTAACTCCTGACCTCGTGATCCACCCACCTCAGCCTCCCAAAGTGCTGGGATTACAGACAGGCTTGAGCCACTGTGGCCGGCCTGGAGTTACAAATTTCTTATCATTTACTTTTTACTTTCCCTTTTAGTTGTTGTTTTCCTTAAATGATGGTACATTTTTTATTATGAGAAATGCATTATTGCTAACCCCATATCATGTCTTAGGCTTTGATAATTTATTATCTTTAGTTGTCTAAACTTTCATTCTGTTATAGACAGAGTCTATTAGTTCCTGCATTCTTTTTTTTTTTTTCATTCTCAGTTGATTGTCTCTTTTCATAATGTAGACATTGACTATAATTCCAATTTAGAAGCCTACGTCTGCCATTTTCTTGCTGTATTGCCTTGTACAATTTACTTGACTTCTCTAAACTTTAAAGATGGAGAAATAATGTCTGCTTCAGGGTTATTGTGAGGATTAATTTGACTAGAAAATGAAAATGAAGTTTCTGACCTGGGATGAGCTCTCTTATAAATTTTAGTAGTGATGATGATTATCTAGAATATTTTATTTTCTTCTTTTAGCTTCATTTCTCCATATATATTTCATATATATATGTTGAGATATATATACGTATTTTTTTTTAAACTTGGGTTGATAATGAGTTCACGTAATGCTTAACTTCTCTTATCCTTCTTGTTCCCTAGTTGCTTATTTTATCACTTGTTCTGTGTATTAATAAAGTATCATAGCTGCAATACTTTGATTTTAATTGGAACCAAAATGGGCAAGCAAGTAGCATCAGAGGTGCTTAAAATTTTTTAATGCACTTAATGTATTTTATTATTTGATAATGTAACTTCTAGTTTGTATAATTAATGTTATCAATAGTTTGGCTCAGTACCTTGCATATAGTAATTCATTTTTGGAAGACTGAATTTATATTGTGATGGGAATGTTTGTAGATAAAACTAAGGATGAATTGCTGAGAAGGAATAGATCTCAGTTTGAGATTGACAAATTATTATCAACCTGTCTTCAAAAACAAAATTGAACAGGAAGTGCTCAAGGTAGTATTTTAAGTGGTAGAGCAAAATCACAATCAGATCATTGCTTTTTTAAAGAAACTTTTTATTATGGAAAAGCTCAAATAAATTATGAAAGTAGAATAGCATAATGAACCTCTGTGTACTCTTCACCCATCTTCAACAATCTGGTAAGTGTTTTTTTAATAACAGATGGGTGGCTCTACAAAGTGTTAGCAAAGAACAGGGGAAAGGACTACCTGATAGTATGAAAGAGCTTGTGAATTAGAAATCAAATATGTCAATAAAGAAGCATGCTTATTAAGAAAAAACATCAGCATTCTGTAAATGTTAAAAAAAGATTCTTAGATATTTGAGTTCTTGAGTTACAAACATACCTCAAAGTGCTGTAAGAATAAGAGAGAAATAGGTTGAATTCATTTTTGTGATTAATAGAATTTGATTCTTGGAACATTCTTATTTTTGCTGGGGATACCCTTTCCTCTACTATCCCGTGAATATCAGGAAAGAAATGGGTATTTATTAAATGTACTAGGTACATAGAAAATTAATTCAGTTTATGCAATATGTCTGTGAGATAGACGGGACTACAAATGTTGAAACTGAAATTCAGATAAATTACTTAAGGTCATACAGTGAGTGGGACTGAGATTGCATGCAGGAATGTTAATTTCAGAATTCTTTTCCCAGAACAATCTGTCCTTTATGTTAATACCAGTTATAAAGGGGAAGTCTGTTCTGTTGCCTTCAAGTAGGAGAACATTTAACTGCCATTCTAGTAAAAACTTTTAAGAGTTCATGGGATTGTTGATTATTAGATGGTAACAATGTTTAATTGGAAAAATGTACTGTTTATTTCAAACAAGGTGAGCTTTTGGAGCATAGTCTGTAGTTCAGGCCTTGTTTAGCTGAATGCTAATATCTTCAGTTTCTTCATAGTGTTTTCTTAAAGCTTGAAGGCAGAAGCAGGGAGATAAGAAGGGGTTGGATTCTGGTATCAGTTTAGGGAGAAGAGAAGGGAATTACCATACAACATTAATATGAATCATATCCATGATGATTATTTCTTGGTGACTACTTGTATTTAAATGAGAATTCTTAAATTATATACTGTTTACTTTTTAGAAATTGGGAACTTAATTGCTATCTTGCATCCTTTAAATCCTGTTTAGCAAATCTCCTGTTCCCGTTAACTCTGATGATAGTCCTCAACAAACTTCAAGGGCAAAGAGTGCTAAAGGGGTTCTTGAAGACTTTCTAAATAATGATAATCAGGTGGGTGAAATTAAAAGTTTTAAAACTTATTAAAAGATTTATGAATAATATGTAGATACTAATTTTTAAGTTACTTAGATAATTTAAAGCAAAGACTCAAATCTTCTCCTCTCAAATACACATCATTCCTTCCAGAATTATTGATTATATTATTTTTTATAATATTTTAAATTTTTAAATTAACACATAATAATCATACATATCTATGGGATACATGGTGATGTGATACACCATGAATATACAGTGATCAAATCAGGGTAATTTGCAAACCATCATCTCAAATATTTATCATTTCTTTGTGTTGGGAATATTCAAAATCCTCTCTTTAAGGAATTTGGAAATATATAATAATTTATTGTTGGTTACAGTCAGCTGATACTGCTTTAGAACACTAGGACTTATTTTTTCTATCTAGCTATAATTTTTTTATCCTTAAACCAATCTCTCCCTATTCCTTACCTCCCTCCTACCTTTCCCAGTCTCCAGTAACCACTATTCTACCCTCTATTTCTATGAGATCAGCTAGTAAGCTTTCCCATATAAGTGAGAACTATGATATTTATCTTTCTGCTCATAGCTTATTTTACCTAACATAATGTCTTCCAGAGTCATACATTTTGACACAAATGACAGGATTTCTTTCTTTTTGAAGGCTGAACAATATTTTGTTGTCTATATATGTCACATTTTCTTTACCCTTCTATCTGTTGATGGATACTTAGGTTGAGTCTATACCTTGACTATTGTGAATAATGCTGCAGTAAACATCAGTAAACAAGGAAGTGTAGATATTTCTTTGGCATATTGATTTCACTTCCTTTGGATATATACCCAGTAGTCAGGTTGCTGGATCATATGGTAGTTCTATTATATATTTAATTTTTTGAGGAATCTTCATACTGTTTTACTGTGTCTGGCTGTGCGTGGTGGCTTATACCTGTAATACCAACACTTTGGGTGGCCAAGGTTGGAGGATTGCTTGAGTGTTAAAAAAAAAAAAAAAATTCCATAATTGATAATACTAATTTATATTCCACAAGTGATTATTTCTTAAAGGTAAGTTGTAAAGTGAAATCTTAAACCATAATAATGACCTTCTTTGTCTCTTTCTACAGTTGTTGACTTGACTTAGTCTGATTTGTCTCATATAAGTAAAGCTACTCCTACTTCCTTTTGGTTACCACTTGTGTGGAGTATCTTTCTCCATTCATTCACTTTATGTGTATCTTTAAAGGTGAATGGAGTTTCTTGTAGGCAACATATAGTTGGACAATGTTATTTTTATCCATTCAGGAAGTCCATCTCAAATTTAAGTGGGGAATTCAGTTTGTTCACATTCAAGGTTAATATTGATAAGTGAGGATGTATTCCTGTCATTTTGTTTACTGTACTCTGGTCATTTTATATGTTCTTTCTTCCTTTTTTCCCCTCATATTATCATTATGGTTTGGTAGTTTTTTGTAGTAGTGTTTTATTCTTTTCCTTTGTATATCTGCTCTACCAGTAAGTTTTATATTTCCATGTGTTTTCATGATGGTGATTATCTTTTTGCTTCCAGATGTAAGATTCCCCTGAGCATTTCTTGTAAGGCAGGTCTAGTAGGGGTGAATTCTGTTGGTTTTGGTTATGTAAGAAAGTTTATTTCTTTCATTTCTGAAGGAAAGCTTTGCTGCATATAGTATCTTGGCTTGCGATTTTTTTTTTCAGCCCTTTGAATGTATCATCCCATCCTCTCCTGGCCTTTAAGGTTTCTGCAGAGATATCCACTGTCAGTCTAATGGGAATTCCTTATATGTGACTTCATGGTTTTCTCTTGCTGTTTTTAGAATTGCCTTTGCAGTGTAACCATAATGTGCCTCTGGGAGGATGTTTTTGGCTTAAATCTACTGGGGGCCATTGAGCTTACTGGATTTGGATGTCCATATCTCTTCCCAGAGGGAAATTTTCAGCTATGATTTCATTAGGTTTTCTGTGCCTTTTGCCTTCTCTTCTCCTTGTGGAATTCCCATGATAATAACATTTGTTCTTTTTATAGTATCCTTTAAGTCCTGTAGGCTTTCTTTACTCTTTTTCCTTCTCTGACTGGGTAATTTCAAATGACTTATCCTCAAGTTCAGAGATTCTTTTGTCTATTTGATCAAGTCTATTAAGCTCTCTATTGTATTTTAAAATTCCATTCATTGAATTCTTCACTGTGTATTTTCTGTTTGGTTCTTTTTTATGATTTCTGTTTGTTGACTTTGTCGCTCATGTTGTGAATTGTTTTCCTGATTTGGTCAAATTATCTTTCTGTATTTTTTTGTATCATTGAGTTTTTTTAAAAAAAACATGATTTTGAATTCTTTTTCCACCCATTTGCTGATTTCCTTTTCATTGGAGTCTGTTACTAGGGTTATTATATTCCTTTGGTGGTGTTATATTTTCTTGGTTTTTCATATTTCTTGTGTTTGTTTGTTGGTATCTCGGCATCTTTCTGAATTATTTTCTGTGTGTTTTGTTGATGTTTGCTGTGTTTTCTTAGAACAGCTATTTTGAATTCTTTGTTTGCCAGATCATCTGCAGGTCTTTATGATCAGTCACTTATTTTGTAGAGGTTTTCTGTTTGGATTTGTCTGAAGTTTTCTCATGATTAGAATGAGGTTATGCATTTTTGGCAAGAATGCTGAAGAAGTGATGTGCTCTTCTTACTGCGTTATCTCAGAGGGCTCATTATATATTTATATCATTAATATATTGATAAGTTAATGCAATAATAGTAATATATAAGAAAGACATAATATGTAAAAACTGGTTGTATTAACTTTGAACACTTGGTTAAGGTGATCTTTATCCTTAGTAAAGATACCGATTTTCCTTGTAATTATTAAATATCTTAGAAAGCACTTTGAGACTTTGCAGATATCCTGTTTCTCCTCAAACTTTTATCTACTAATTTTAGTATCCATTTGTGAATCCTATCTTTTTTTCTATGTTTATTAACTGAAAACCTTGTTTAATGAAAAACTATCTTTTCCTTTATATTTGTTTAGTAAATTATATTAGTACAGATTCACTAATTTATTTTATTCTTGGTTTAGAGTGCAGTATAATTAGTTACGCTGCTGTTCAAATTGTTTCAGGTTAGGCCATTAGGAGTTCCTTCATGTTGGCTCCTGTGCCTTTTTACATGTCTGCATTCTTTATTGAGCATTTCTTTGAGGAGCCATGGTTCTTTGTAATGGAAAATGGCATTTAGAAACTAGGATCATTAGTTGTGCTGAGTGCTACTAGGGTGTTGTTCCTTCTAAACTATGTCAGCAGGAAGACCTAGGAAACAAGTTTGCCAACCCACATA
This sequence comes from Pongo pygmaeus, assembly GCF_028885625.2. Taxonomy (NCBI): domain Eukaryota; kingdom Metazoa; phylum Chordata; class Mammalia; order Primates; family Hominidae; genus Pongo; species Pongo pygmaeus. The sequence continues at coordinate 69,286,252 of NC_072390.2, forward strand.
TACTCACATATGTACATTTCTTTATCTGTTTATCTGTGTACATATATGTGTATATGTGTGTACATATAAATAAACACATATATGTATAAAATCATGAGTATTGATACCTCTGATTCCAGTCTAATACTGCAGTTTGTTTTAGCTTTTCCCGTTCCCTGTTTGTAACTTTCTCCCCCTATGATAATCCTTTCATTATCTACAGTAAATTTACTTGTTTGTTCAGTCTTATTATACATGCAAAGTAGTTTTAGAATTGCTAACCCATATTCCTGTAATTAACAAATTTACTAACTAGATTACATTAATTGTATATTGCTTTTTTTCTTTTTTTTTTTTTTATAAGATAGTCTTACTCTGTCTTCCAGGCTGGAGCACAGTGGCACAATCTCTACTCACTGCAACCTTTGCCTCCCAGGTTCAAGCAGTTTTCCTGTGTTAGCCTCCCAAGTAACTGAGATTGCAGGCATATACCACCACACCTGGCTAATTTTTGTATTTTTAGTAGAGGCAGGGTTTCACCGTATTGGCCAGGCTGGTCTTGAACTCCTGACCTCAAGTGATCCACCCGCCTCAACCTCCGAAAATGTTGGGATTACAGGCATGAGCCACCATGCCCAGCTGAATATTGCTTTTTTCGTCTTTAGCCTTATAATATCATAACAAAATACTGTTTTCCAGAGTTACTTAGGTTATTTTCTTCCCAACTCCCTTTGGTGTGGTTGTGCTGTTTATTTATAATACTGTTAGTTGGTTCATTTGTCTTTGTATACAATTGGCCCTCTGTATGTGTGGGTTCCACATCTGTAGATTCAACCAACTGCAAATTGGAAATCTGGAGAAGAATAATAAACATAACAATACAATAATAAAACATAATTTAACACTGGTCCTAACTGGTAAGACTTTTAAAAAGAAATTTTAAAATATCTCTCACCGATTATCTTAAAAGAATCCTGACCATCTTATGTGTCTTAAGTACTGCTGTATTCTTTGAACACAAATAAGGTCAGGGATAATCGAGCTATGAGTATTATTTAGATAGAAGGAATGTATGGCCCATGAAGAGGTGAAAAGCTAGCATTCTGTTATAAAAACATATTTTAAATTGTGCAGAGAATACTGTATTTGAAATTTTAGTCCTTGATCAGCTGTAAAGAACATGTTGGTTTACCTGTCCTCTGAAGACCTTTCATTTACAATTTGTGATTTTAAATGTGCTAAATTAATTTGTCATAAATATAAACGTGCACTATTTATCTTAAAACAGCAGTGACTAGAAAGGATATGCCAAACTGTTAATCATGATTGTCTCTAAGTAACTTCACCTGGGGCCTGGGGATGGGGAAGTGGTGAGTTACAATTTTGATTTTTTAAAATACTTTATTGACATATATTGTTTGGAGTTTTACATTAATTTTCTATTGGGGAAATTAATACAAAATAAAACTCTTCTTTCCCTGAGTTTGGATGGTTAACTTTATACTATCATCTGTTTTAACCTTAGAGCTGTACTCTTTCTGGAGGCAAACATCATGGTCCTGTTGAAGCCCTGAAACAAATGTTATTTAACCTTCAAGCAGTACAAGAACGTTTTAATCAAAATAAGAGCACAGATCCAAAAGAAGAGATTAAACAAGTAAGCACAAACATGATTTATGAATTGAGATTTGTGAATTTGTATAAAGATTTTTTTCTACATCTTTTAATAGACCTACTTATAGTTTTACGTTAGTAAGCATGCCACATTACACATGTTGTAAGTGGCAGTAGTTTTTTTTTGTTAGGAAGTAATGTACTCACGTTTAATTCTGTTTGATTTCTGTAGGTGTTTATCTCTAAACAGATTGTTCTGTTTAACTTATGGTTATAAATCCAACATCTTATTTAGTTATGATGATGTTACAACTATAGTATCAAAGGGTTGTAAGAGTTGTTTTGTAATGCTCTACAAAATTAATCTATGTGGCCCGTCTTCTGGTAGTTATATTTGAGGAGGCCTAGAAAACTTTTTCAACATTAGATTCCTTCACATACCTTTGTCATTTGAAATTTAATTTTGTTACTGTGTGTTCATTGGCCGTTATGAATACAGTTATATCAAGTTTTATTTTAGGGCCATTTTATTTTTTCTATTTGTGTATTTCCTGGGAATTTGAAAATCTGTTTCTGTTTTAGGCTGCCATTCTATATGATGAATTTTTTCCCACAAAAGTATAGTGTTTAAGAGCATAGAGTTTATATTTTCCCAAATATGATTGTGAATTCTAATTCTGTCACTTACTAGCAAGTGCAATATTGGTGCAAATCATTTAACCTCTTTAGTTTCAGTTTCCTATTTAAAAAATTATTGATTTTTAATTGACTATATATATATTTTTTGGGTGTACAACATGATGTTTTGAAACATCATGGAATGGCTAGGGGAGCTAATTACCTCACATACTTTTTGTGGAGAACATGTAAAACCTGCTCCATTAGTAATTTTCAAGTATACGATATGTTGTTTTTAGTTTTAGTCACCATGTTGCACAATAGATCTCTTGACCTTATTCTTCTCGCCTAACTAAAATGTTGTATCCTTTGAAAAACATCTCTGCAACTCCCGTCCCCACATCCAGATTCTACATACAAGTGAGATTATTTTTCAGTATCTGTCTTTCTGTGCTGGGCTTATTTCGTTTATCAATTTCCTTTTCTGTACAGTGAGGTTGTTGAGAAGATAAATTGAGACAAACTATTATAAAGTACTTAGTATAGTGCTTGGTACATGGTAAACGCTCAGTAAATGATGGCTCATAGTTTTATTGTTATTCAGTAGATCTGTGAAATTGAGTTTTCATTAGAAATGAGTGGATCAGCTTTTGAGAACCTTCATAGTCTGCTCATTTGAGTTGTATTTCTTAATTTCTGTCCTTACATTCTAATAATCATAACGTTAATATGTAGAGTGTAATCTATCCTCCTTTCCCCTCTCATTTTAAACATCATTGAGATATAAGCCTGTTCAATAAAGTCATAATTTTAAGCCAAGACTTGATTTTTAATGGACATATGTGTAGAAGTATACTTTAGAACAGTTGAAAAATGGCTGTTAGTTGTAGTGTTTTTACAGTAAATGGAAAATAAAAATATTTAATGCTCTTTTGAAAATTATTAGAATTCTTTGGAAATGTAGAAAATATTTTTTAATGTTTTAATCACATTTTAAATACCATTTAATTTTGTAGTTATATAATATTTTTAATATTTTGTTATATTTGGTGTTTTTAATAATAGGTTTCAGAAGATGATTTCTCTAAATTACAGTTGAAGGAAAGTATGATTCCTATTACTAGGTCACTTCAGAAGTAAGTATTCTTTACTAATATGGATACGAATCCATCTTAGCCATTTCTTTGACATGTATAAAGCTATAGGGTAGAAGTAAGTAGTTTTAAGAGTAGCACTACTAGGCATATTTAAGCTTCTTGGAGCACACTGTTTAATTACACTAAAAAACATTGTTTTCTTTTAAACTTGTGCTTTTTCCTATTCAAAATGTCCTAAGGACCTAATGAGATAGCCTTAGACCTCTAAAATATAATGGATATGACTCATTTTTGAGTAGTAATAGCAACAATTTATGATAGTATTTTTGTGAGTATCCTATAACAGTAACTTGTATGAAATGTGTTTTCATATATTCTCTCTAGAATAAATTTAATAATAAATGGATCATTATTTGGAACATCATTACAGAAATCTAAAGTAGATATAATGACCTGTATATAAAGATAGGTCTAATTTTCTTAGTTACATTGTCTTAAATAATAAAATGGAGAAAAATACAAGTTGTTTCTATAATCATGATATTGACAGAAGAGAAGGGTATTTATTTTGGAGTTTGTTGTGTGACTATGAAGTGTCCTCAGAAGATGGAATACTGAACTTAGGAAATAACTAAGATTAAAAGTTTCTACTCTAGTCACACTATTTCACTTGGCTACCTTTTGTACTTTGAGAATTTGCTTAGGCTTCTGTGATCTAAGGAACTGGTGGAAAAATAAAACACTAGATGTGTAAACTTATGAATCTAATTATCACAAATGTGTATATAGTTTTCATAGTTAAAATGTATCATGTATGATTACTTTTTTCTCTCTACTTAATTTATTATCTTTAGGGTATAAATAATGCACCTTTGTTTGTAGCTTGCCATAGTACTGGGGTATAATGTTTCATACCTAATAGAATTCAGTGAATAATGATAGTAATAGCTAACATTGAATGTTTACCAAATGTCAGTATTCTAAGTGCTATTGAATATAATTCATGTGATCTTCACAACCTTATGAGGTAAGTACTATTATTATTTTCATAATACAGATCGGAGAATAGGCATGGAGTAGTAAAGTAACTTGCCCAGTGTTACATAGCTAGTAAAAGAAGCAGGATTCAGATCAGGTAGTGTGATTTGAAAGTCTGTATTTCTAACACTCCTCTCATTAATGATAGTGATGAATTATTCATTGAGACTAAGAACAGGGCCTCAGTTGATCATCTAGTATGAAGACTTCATTCTGCTTTAAAATTTGAGGTGAATGACCATGTTTTCCATTGCTCTTTAAAGCATTATACTGCACTTGTCATAGACCTATATGTGTTTTCTGAGTTAATGTACATATCCTGGATGTTTTTCCTGGTGAAAACTAACAGTAGATTGTAAGTCATTAAATCACCACAAAAATCGATACTTATCTATAAGTGCTTTTACCATTTGCTAGAATTTTTTTAATAGTAACTTTTTTTCTACTATAAGCAATCAGTAGTCTTACCTGTATATGGAGTTTCATTTTTAGAGAGAGTAAGTTTTATGTTTTGTTAGATGGCCTTTAGTTATTAATTCTGTTGTATTAACTGGAGCAGTCTTAATTCGTCTTTACTTTTCGAAAGTATTATCAGTAAGACATTTGTACTGTAATGAAGTAAGCTTAGACTTACAAAAGTTATTTTCAGTCTGTAGATTAACTGTTTTAAGGACAATTTAAATTTAATTATGTCTCAGAATTCCTTTTTCCAGGCTGCGAAATATTCTGGTTAGGTATATGGTCATCTTTTCATACTTCAAATATTTCAAATGTATTTCAAAATTTGTGAAATATTTCCAAAATATTTCAAAAGTTACTGATTATACTTTGTAGGCTTTATTGGCCTTTCCTAAGGTAAAAGTCCTATTATGGCTCTTTACATTCCTCAAATAACAGTTTTTGTTTTTAATAATTTGGATGGCTATCCAGTTTTAAGATATATTTCATTAGCCATAGGGAACTGTAAGCTAGTAGTCTGGCCTTTGTCTATTCCCTTAAATACTCAGTTTTCTTTTATTCTTCAATTAGAAATATGTGTTCTCTAGGACGACTCATTGGAGCTGGGATTACAGGTGCATTTCACCATGCCTGGCTAATTTTTGTATTTTTAGTAGAGATAGGGTTTTGCCATGTTGGCCAGGCTTGTCTCAAACTCCTGACCTCAGGTGATCCACCTGCCTCGGCCTCCCAAAGTGCTGAGATTACAGGCACATGCCACCATGCCTGGCTAATTTTTGTATTTTTAGTAGAGATGGGGTTTTGCCATGTTGGCCAGGCTGGTCTCGAACTCCTGACCTCAGGTGATCCACCCACCTCGGCCTCCCAAAGTGCTGGATTACAGTGCTGGCCACCACGCCCAGCCGAATATTTTAAAATTTTAGTTATTTTACCTCTGATTGGTTAGTAACTTTGGGCGAATTATTGTCACTTAGTCAATGAAGGTGGGAATCTCAAAAATTAACTGAAGTTGCCAAAAAAGGTGGGAGAGTTGAGAGTCTTATTACATTAGAGTAAAAGTATCCAAGAAGTGTAGAGTACAGGGAAATAGATATACATGCAGTAAATAATGCTACTAGTTTCCTTCCATCTCCTTGTCCTGGGTAAAGTGGAAGATGCAGTTTATTATACATTTATTGAACAACTACTGTGTGTTAGAGACTATAGAATAGAGTGTTGTAGTCATTACCTTTCTTCTCACCATAAATGGAAATTACTAACATTGGGGGTTATTACACAGCTTATGTTTTTTATTTTTAAATTTAATTTTGTTTTTTTTGAGATAGAGTTTCGCTTTTGTTGCCCAGGCTGGAGGCTGGAGTGCAGTGGTGCGATCTTGGCTCACTGCAGTGTCCACCTCCTGGGTTCAAGCGATTCTCCTGCCTCAGCCTCCTGAGTAGCTGGGATGACAGATGCCTGCCACCATGCCTGGCTAATTTTCTGCTGTATTTTTAATAGAGATGGGGTTTCACCATGTTGGCCGGGCTGGTCTCGAACTCCTGACCTCAGGTGTTCATATCATCAGGTGATATGCCCATCCCAGTCTCCCAAAGTGCATGGATTACAGGTGTGAGCCACTGCTTCCGGCCCTTCCTGCACATCTTAATTACTATATTGTCACTCTGTTTTTCCTTAATATCCTTCTTATTTATCAAAGATCTGAAATATGACTAATTGATGTTTTCTGAGTGGTCCTCCAGGAACTGAAAGATAGGGGAGAGAAAAACTGGAAAAATAGAGAAGGCTTGGAAAGTTAAGGGCCTCTTTTCCTGGTTTGAGGAATGATTGAGTTTTCTCCACTGAGACCTGCAATACAATCTTGGCATTATTTCAGAGAAAAATCTAGGTTGTTGGTATAACAACACATTATATAGATTTATTGAAGTAGTTGGCAGCTTCCCCTACGATCAATAAAAATGAGTTTTGTTCAGATCTGTAACTAATCCTTAAATGCTGTTTAAAAAATAGCTATCTTGAATGTAAATGTTAAAAATAATTTCTGTATTTTACTTCTTAACTAATATACACAGGATACCAAAAGCAAAGATGTCATTTCACAGAGCTGTAGTGAAAATTACTTGAAAAAAGTGTTTTTGTTAAGTATGATAAAACTGATACCTATTGTTTCTTGTTAGGGCACTTGGCAGACTATCTTAAAAAAAGTTAATGTCAAAAAATGTAATTTTTAAAGTAAATGTTTATAGAACTTTAGATAAATTATTTTAACCCTCAATTATTCAGATCTCAAGGTTTTATAAGGAATAAGTCTCAAAGTTTATTCTATATAAATTTACTTCTCATACCAATTTTGAAGTTAATAATCAACTTTATTTTATTTATTTATTTTTTGCTGTCTCCATTGGCTATTCAGTTCTTAAAAACTGGTTTATAATGTGTTTTATACTTTTTAATGAAGGGCTTTGCACCATTTATCTCGCCTGAGAGACCTGGTTGATGATACGAATGGAGAACAGTCACCGAAAATGTGAAGAGGAAAATGAAACTGTCACCACAATAAATAGTCACCACAGAACAAATAGGCATTTTTTCTATTACTTAAACTGACAGAGTAAATATAAGCCATACATTATTTTGTGGTTTGTTCAAGGATTATATATTTCTAAAACACTAAACTTGAAAATACCCATAGGTTTTGGGACCTATCTTTATTTTGTGCCAATATACTAGAATGTGAACTGCAAGGACCCACAATGTATCCTAAAGTCTTACTTTCGCCTTCTGGCCAGCAAATGTCTAATATTTAAAGATGGATGACTTCTGTTCTTGAAGCTTACCTGGATTTAACCTTCTTCAGCATCCTCAACATTTTGTTACCTGGTTCAGGATCATTAAGAAACTTACTGGTTTTTATCCAAAATCTTTTACGTTAAATAGACTTTTTTAAAGATATAGTTAGCATCACTTTTAAACAGCTTAGAGGAATATCAAAATTGTTATTGTGTATCTCATCTATAAGGAAGTCTGTTACTTTGAAATTTTCATAAATTTAATATTTAAGATACATTGTATTTGAAAATTGCATTAATAGTGGGGTGATACTGTGTTAAAAGGAACGTTGTGTTGTGACATTCAAGAGAACCTCCTCATTTAATTAGTACTTTGATTCTGTGTAAGATAATCTTGGTAATGCTTGACAGTTTCCGAACCTTTTTTTGGAGGGATATTTAAGAATTTAATATTTTGATATTAGATTGTTTCCCAGATTTTAATTTTGGGGTTAGCTCAAACTAGTGAAAACTATGACTCAATGGCCAATTGCTTTATCAAATTTGATAACTAAAACTTAAAACGAATATGGAAAATCAGAAAGCAACTCTGTATTTTAGAGCTATTTTGTAAGAGTTGTGCTTTCTTTAACACAATCTGTAGTCTTAAGTTTGTCTCTAGCTGGAACTGAACAAAGCTCTATAATTTTTACCAAGCACTTATTATTAATACTTCTTATAAGTAGTAAGCATCTTTACTAACACAAGTGAGAATTAAGTCATAAAACATAACTAATACAGCACATTATTGCCTGATGAAATTAAAGAGTACTGTGTGTATATATAACTACTACAGATTAACACTTCACCCAAATGATAGCGTTTTTCCTCAGTAGATTTATTGTCAAATAGGAATTTCTAAGCACATTGAGTCAAAGCATTTTTTCCAAGTTAATAAAGCGTTATTTACTATCTTTGTTAGAGGTGACATGTCAAACACTACAGTGATCCCTGTGGGTTTTTTGTTTTTTTTTTGCCAGTGAGTTTTTTACCGTGATGCTCTGACCAGTTTGAGTGGCAATTACCAATAGATTTGTTTTCTTTATTCTGTGGAGATGTTTTTACCACTGACACTTTTCTGATTATAGTCTGCTTCATAGAAAATAGCCTGCATAATCAAACAAGGAGTTACTTTGAAATTAAAGTATGCCTGGCTATTAAAAATGCAGATTTTAGGTGGGTAAAACATCAGGTAGGTCTGGGTGGGTCATGTTCTAGGCCTAGAAAAATACACTATTAGACAAGTTCTAAAGAAGGCAAGGAGATAAAGGCATCAGGTGGTAACTTCTAACTGAATATTATATGTTGATCATACATAATATATACTATGCCTGGAAATTATAATGACTGAAAAGCACCTATTTGATTAGTGCTCCTATTCATGAGAACATATCTCCAATACTAAATGAGATAAGCCTGTTCTAAAATCTTGTAGCCAGTATTTTAAGAAACTTGATTATGCTTACCAAAGGAACATTGTTTGTTTTCTCTTGTTTTAAATATGGAGAGGTTTAATCCTTTACCTAACAAAGGAATTAATTTTAGCAAAATGATTCATTCCAACCTTCTTATAAGAAATATCTAGGAGAGTCAACTAAGAAAAATAACGAATCTAAGTGATAAACGTTCAAGAAATTCTCTAAATAAGAGATTTATTTACAATTTTAATATCTCAGGGTTCTTTTTAGGTTTCCAGGGGAAAAGAGCAGGATAACAGTGTGGAGACTGCTAAGTTGAGAATTTAAAACAAATGAGAACATAAGATTTTAAAAATTGCATTGTGAATGTAAAATTTTTTATCAATACTTTGCTCTCTTTTAGACATATTAAGAAAATGTTAAATAGAAAAAATTAAGAAATTTTAATAAGATGTTTCAGATCTTTGAGTATGAAAAGCATAACAAAAAAGCCTAATTTCAAAAAACTATTTGAGATCAAGGGACAATGGTGTGACCAATATGAAGGGTCAAGACTGACATGTATTGTCTTTACTATCAAGAACTCTACTTTCAGTTTTTTCTCGGACAGTTAATTTCAGCTTCATAGAGATTTCTGACCAAATTAAGGAACACTGTTTTCCTGGGTTTGTTTTGGGTATATGTCATTATAGTTATGTTATTTCTTGTTGAAATTTATAATTGTGGGTTTTTTGTATTGTTTTAGTATTTAATGGTGTATAATGTGTTATTAAATTATATGTAGTTATACCAAAATATTGCCTAAAGATAAATCGTGACAAGGTCCCCTGTTTATTCCTGTGTTATAGATACATGGAATTGCTCCTGTAGATTTGAATTTTTGTTTCATTTTTTTTCTGTCCCACCCTTCACTCTCTGTATCTCAGAACATTTTTGGTAGAAGTGCTATCCAGAACTGAACTTGTCAAAAGGCAAGTAGCATGAAAGAAGACAAAAGAAGCAAAAGGCTAATAAAGTGGATAATTTCTGAGCACGTGAAGTTTCTTCAAATGTGCAAGACTATGTGTCTTCCTATTAGATGTATAAATTGGATATTTCATGCCTAATTAAATGTTGTGTTGGATTGCAGTGCCTATCATACAGTGATTGGAGTAAATTGAGGCCTAATCCTGAACACATATAGAGCATATTGTTAGATATTTTTCCTGTGATATTTGAAGTTATTATTTTCCCATTTCCTTTTTCTTTTTTTGTTTATAATCATATGTCCCTAAGATTGTTTTCCTTTTTTGGACCAAAAAAAAGAGAAAAAAAATCTTAGCTTTTCATCCTCCCAGTGTATTCTGCATTGTCCTTACCCTAGATCAGCCCCTTCTGTGTAACAGTTTTTCTCACAATGTAGCAACTTTTATCCACCCTTCAGGACCTTCACTGGACTAGTTCATTCATTTTCAAATAGCTATTTCAACCTTTAACCTCTACTGTCTTTGTCTTTTACACAGAAGCCAGAGTGACTGGTCTTGGCAAGACTCTGTTGTGTATCACCACTCTAACCTTAACTGATTTGTTTCAGCAAATTTGCTGTAGTTAAATTGCTTTACTCAGATTCTCCCAAACTTTATATGTGTAGTCTCACCTTTGTGCATATTATTTCTCATGCATGAAATACTCAATTTTTATTCTTTTGTCTAAAGCTTACTCTTACATTTCTTTAAAGCTCTGACCAAGTATTTTATTTCGTCCCTAAACATTCTAACTATCCACCAAACTGGTAAGTTGGCTTTTCTTTTTCCTTTCCCTGTCATTCATTTAGCTGTTATATTTCATTTTAATGTTTTGGGTGGTGCCTCTTATACTATGTTGTATTCCTAGACAAGGAAATGTATATCAAAATATGTTAGATGAGTGATTGTTTTATCTCCTTGATGATAGCACCTCTTATACTGCTTTACAGAATCAGGAAAAAGTAAACTACATTTTACATAGTGGTTTTAAGTATTGATTGATTGATATTCTAAACCTGGTTTCCTATATAAAGTTGTAAGTTCAAGATAAAGAGACCACATTCTTTACTTATGTGAGGTTCTGGAAATCCTTTATTTCTTTTTTAAAAACATTTTGATAACTTTTTGTTTTAATTTAAACCTTTTTAAGAGCAATTTCAGGCTCACAGCAAAATGAAGAAGAAAATAATCTTCACAGAGATGTCCCATAAACCTCCTGCTCCTGCACATGCCCAACCTCCCGTTTTCATTGTTTGCCACCAGAGTGGTGAACAATTGGTGAACCCACACTGAATCATCATAATCACCCAGAGTCCATAGTTCATGTCAGGGTTCACTCTTGATGTTGTACATTCTGTGAGTTTGGACAGATGTATAATAAACTTTGGCTCCACCCCAGTATGCAATCCTCTCAGTGCACAGGCCAGTTGGATTCTGGGGACCCCTTCCCACCTGGCTGTTTCATTCCCCTCTAAAGTACATCTAATTGCTGTTAGAAGAAGGATAAGGATAAGGACGAAGACCCATCTTAACTGCTTCCTGATGACAGGGGGCACTATTTTGGGAAAATGGCAGTCAGAGCTTCTTCATAGGCCTGTTTAAAGGTTCCTAGCAGAAGGGGCCATCATCAGAGGCTCCGGTTGCATGACCGTTTGGAGTTTGATGGCCTAAAGGCAAGAACAGACAAACCAGGTTATTAAAAAATATGTGTCAAAATGAAACAAAGGGAGAGGTAAGGACAGCTCGGAGATCCCAAGGCTTTTTACCAGTTTGCACAGGTATAGAGAGGTCAAAAGCCTGACTGGTAATAAACACTTTTACCCTTTTGCCAACATGTTGGGCTTCTGGATTCCCTTCCCCTGAGCCCAATTCTAAGCCAACCAGTTTAAGGTTTGGGAAATTAACTTTTGCCAGTGTGAAGGGTGCATCTGAGGGGAGTGTCCTGTAGTTTGGAGACACAATTACCTATCTGTGAAGAGAGGACAAAGGAGGGAAAAAGATAAAGGCTCTTTTCAAGAGTCCTAGTTCAGGATGCATTTGAAAGGGGTACAAACTGAAGAAGAAAGGCCACCCATCTAGAAAGAGGGGAGCCGGCATCCCTGGTTCCCTTCTCTTTTTAGCAGATACCCGGGGTACGTGAGAGAGAAGGATGAGCATTCTCCTCTTTTGTCCTTGTATCCCTGAGCCCTGGTGACCTTGGCAGATACCGCCATGGATGTTAAAGTGGCTTTCACTCATGTTAATGGGGCCTAGGGGGTGGGAATTATCTACTCTTCCCACATATGTTCTGTTTCCCCTGCTGTCCATAGCCTTGAATTCCCTGGACCTCATTTATGCCATGAATACTAGCATGGCCTTTATCTATGAAATGGGAAGCGTGGCTTAATTGACAGGAATCAGCCACATTCACCTGTGTTGTGCCTTTTCCATTATCTGCCTCTGGATCCCTCAGATCCAGTTTTCCTTCCTAGGGCTTTGACCTGAAGCTTGGAATTGAGTTTGGGACAGAAATATGTCTCAGGGGGATTTGCACGGACTTATTACCATAAGCCAAATGCTAAGGTGAAGCTGTGGAATTGAGTCCTCCAACAAGGGAGAGAAAAGGATGTCTTGTGATACATCCAGATAACTGGTGGCTATAGTTATACTGCTAAGATTTGGGTGCGTTGTGCTTGGCTTTGGTTAGCTCCCTTGATCTTACTTTCCCATAAAGGAAACCTCCAAGTGATGGGCATACTATTTATTCCCATCACCTGGCAGGATTTGCAGGATAACTGCTCAAAACTGGAATATTGATCCAGATTTTTACATTACCCATCCCTCTGTTCTTTCTGAGCTGCAGCTGGAGATTGCTGGTTGGTTCACAGGAACAAGTAGGGTTAGTCTAAAATGTAGGTGAAAACTTAAAATCAACTAATGAGTTTAGAATTTAATAACAAATGTATGATAAATTTTGAAACCTAATTTTTCTGTCACCAGTCCTCATTTTTGTTTAAAAAACACAAACCATCATAGGACTAAGTGGTTTCCAAAATGGACTTTAGTCTTATACTTGGCCTGATTATTTGCATAAGGTGCAGCAAGAATAATTATTTCTACGCAGTCCTTTTGGATTGGCTTTGATGGAACTCTGGTCCACAAGGAATCTCAGGTGAGACTTTTTAAGCTGAGCCCAGCCATGGGTTTGTATCCTCAAAAACCTGTGAGTTGGGTGATTCTCTCCTTTTAAGGTCCCAAGATAAACTTGGAGCTCCTAGGCCTGTTACAAAGTGACATTCTTTACTGACCCCAGGCCAGGAACCCTGTACAGGGACTGTGTAGGCAAGGGTATGAGGCCAGTTCTTCCTACAGGGCTTTTAGCAGCTCTGCAAGTCAAGATTGACTTCTTAAAGGGAAGCATACCCTTCCAGTCAAAGCCTTGGTAAAATAACCAGTTTCTCCAATTGCATACTGTTGAAAAAAAAATGGATCCTTATTGCACTGATGCAAATAACTATATTGCCATAAGTTAAGAATACTCAGATAGTTTCCAAATTTTACAGGAACCAGGCAGAGAGAAACAAACATACTCCAAATTTTGTTCACAGGAGTGTAACTTAATTAAAGGCCGTAAATAGTGCAAAATAAGTTTCCTTGACTTTGAAAAACAAAACATGGATCAGCAATGTTCCAAGCAAAAGTAAAAAAGATTTGCTTTAGTTTCCTGAGTTCAGTCCATTTAGTGAACTCTTGTTTTGCCTGATATTCATGAACACTTCAGCTCTTTTGAGTCTTGTACATTTTTCCTGTATTTCAATGTCACAATCTCCAAACTTACCAGAAACCTGTATTTGAGAGCACCTGTCACAATCCTATGGCTTATAATAAACCATCTTTTGAAAAGGATTAAAACAAGATAATAATTGTTAATAGCAAAATGTCCAGGATGGTTAGAAACAATTGACAAGGAAGTTTGGTTATCTCTGTGGTTTACACCCTTAATTATGATTGACAGCATATACTTAGACATTAGAATTTTAGAAGTCCCATATAATTTTGGAACATATATTAGTATTATTCACCAAAGTATAACCTAAAGAAGATTGAACATCATCTTGGCAATCCATGTGACTAAGTATGTCAAATAACCATGTTTACTTGTTTTCTGCATGTTTCAGGGGCCCTCTGATCCATCCAAAAAGCCAGGCATCAGGAAAGACAATTTCGAAACTGAAGTTTGATTTTGGGAAGCCTATTAAATACGTTAGAAGTTCAAAGCACTTGGTATTGTGAAATAGAATTTCATATTACCATAAGTTATTTATTTTGCCAAAATGGTGACTCCAAAATTTTAAAGAAGCAAAAACCTTTTTATAACCCTTTACAAATTTTGCTAAAGAGCAGATTAGCACCTTAAGAATACCTTGTTGTGCTTTTATTTTAATGCTAATTTAAAGAAAAAAAGTATAATACCTTTTTTGAATTTAGTCAGTATGTTCAAACAGAGAACCTCTTCTGCAAGATTAATTCTTACAATCCTTTCACCACTTGTTTGACCCTTCAGCTTTATCTTATCTAGTTTAAAACAATCCTTTATCCCTAGGCAAAAACTTACATTTCCATGCCTTCTTATAACCTTTTACTAAAAAACACATTTTACTGTTCTTACACACCTTGCATGTAAATATATTTCCAGTAGTTTCAGTTACATGTTATAATGGTAACTCCTAGCAATTTTAACTTTAATGTAAAACCTGGTAAGTTGTTTTAATTGCGTGCCAGGTACAAGCAAGATTTGACTCCTTCCAGCATAATAGAAGGCATGGTTAGTTCCATATGTCCCCAGGCCTTAACAGTTGTGGATCAGGAAAGTCAGATAGTTCTCAACACCCCAAAAGCAGCTTATAACCTCAAAACACTTAGCAAACTTTACATCTAACTTGCATAATTTAGTCTACCTATTTACATTTTGATGGCATCTGCTTTTAACCAATAATCTTTAAGGCTATTGTATTTTTTCTCAAATATTAAAGTCATGTGAACTGAGAGGTACCACAGCTTTTATCTTCCCTTTAAAAAATATTTGATCTAAGCGCTGTGTTTCTTTAGGTCAAATTAATTAGAGCTCTTTTTACAGACATCATACACACAACACATACAGCTACACAGACAGGTAGGAGAAAACTCAATTCCCTGGTGGAGCCCTGTAAGAGAGCAGGCTAGGAAAACACACAGATATCAAACCAGGAAGGACTTATTCCCTAAGGCAGGATTGCTAAACAAAGCCTTGCCACACCCCCAGGATGTAAAACAAGATGGAGTCCTGCAGCGAAGTTTGCTACGAACCATGCAGACATGCAAAGCACACCAGATTGGCTACAGCTTAAGACCAGCCTCACAAATCCTTTTTCACAAAACTTTACAGAGAATATAAACAGTGATCCTTATCATTCCTAGCCTAGTAAAACATCTTCTGAAAGGAAAAACCTCATTTAAAAGTTAACTGCTGGTGGGGTGGAGAAGGGGAAGAAAAGAAACAGTTTAAAAATGCCTGAGGAAGAGCATCTTATTTTTATACAACTGGTTCCTCCACCAGGGAGAAAAACAATTACTATCTGTTGGAGTTGAACCCCTTGGCAGGGGAAGGAGAAGATCTCGTGGCATTCACCAGCCCCAGCCAGTGAGAGACAGGACTAGCTGGATTTCCTAGGCTGATTAAGAATCCTTAAACCTGGCTGGGAAGGTGACCACATCCACCTTTAAACAAGGGCTTGCAACTTAGCTCACACCTGACCAATCAGGTAATAAGGAGAGCTCACTAAAATTCTAATTAGGCAAAAACAGGAGGTAAAGAATAGCCAAGCATCTATTGCCTGAGAGCACAGCAGGAGGGACAATGATGGGGATATAAATCCAGGCATTGGAGCAGGCAACGGCTACCCTCTTTGGGTCCCCTCCCTTTGTATGGTAGCTCTGTTTTCACTCTATTAAATCTTGCAACTGCTATTAAATCTTGCTACTGCATTCTCTTCTGGTCCATGTTTGTTACGGCTCAAGCTGAGCTTTTGCTTGCCGTCCACCACTGCTGTTTGCAGACCCGCCGCTGACTTCCATCCCTCTGGATCCAGCAGGGTGTCCGCTGTGCTCCTGATCCAGTGAGGTGCCCATTGCTGCTCCGGATCGGGCTAAAGGCTTGCCATTGTTCCTGCACGGCTAAGTACCCAGGTTTGTTCTATTCGAGCTGAACACTAGTCACTGGGTTCCACGGTTCTCTTCCGTGACCCACAGCTTCTAATAGAGCTATAACACTCACTGCATGGCCCAAGATTCCATTCCTTGGAATCTGTGAGGCCAAGAACCCCAAGTCAGAGAACACAAGGCTTGCCACCATTTTGAGAGCGGCCCGCCGCCATATTGGAAGCGCCTGCCACCATCTTGGGAGCTCTGGGAGCAAGGACCCCCAGATAACACCAGGAGGGAAGGAGGAGTGAGAAGCCCCTGCTTGCCTGTCTATCCCAAAAAAGAAAGGAAAAGGCCATGGAAATGCCCCGACCCCTGAGAGTGACAGAGGTAGGAGCACAGTTTCCCCTACCTTTAGAAGTCCGAGGATGAAAAGGCTTAGAAAGGACAGTGAGAGGTTTTGAGTCCCCATTTCATTCACTTCTAAACATTGGGCACCAAAGCTGTTGTAGGACCTACTCCTTAGTTCAGCTAAGAGCTGGGTCCTTGTGACATAGCCCTGAAATATTAGGCTGGCAGACACTTTGAAGGGTGAGAATAATGGAATTTATCGGGCAAAAAGGAAAAAAGGGAAACAGGAACTCTGAAAAACCAGAGTCCCTGCTAGTGTGCTTCCTGCCTCCCACCTCGAATTCCACGTTTCACCCAGGAAGAGGAAGGGCCAGGCTTTTCCTTGCTGCAAATGGCATGAACTTCTGTGGCTCCACCCCAGTGCACACTCATCCCAGTGCACAGGCCTGTTGGAATTTTTCTGGGGACCCATTTCCACCTGGCTGTCTCAATACAGACTATTTTCACTGCCCTGAAAATCCTCTGTGCTCCACCTATTGGTCTCAACTCCAACTGCCTGAAAATCCACTTTAAAATGAGGTAAATTAAACCTATTTTGGAGGAGCTATTTCTTTTTTTGATGTTGCTGCTTCTGTTCATTAAATAGGAGCAACAGTTGTGTATTTTGGATGACGTAGCTGTAGCCTTCTGACCTCTTGAGCCCTCAAAACTGAGATTTTGTAGTTTTTAAATGTTTTCCATTTCATCAGTTATATATTCAGTTTTACGGATTTAGGACTAAATCTAGGAAAATTCAGTCCATTATAAAGAGTCAAGTCCATTTATGTTGCTACAGCAAAATGCTTGAGAGTGGGTAATTTATAGAAAACATAAATATATTTCTCACAGTTCTGGAAGCAGGGAAGTCCAAGGTGCTGGCAGATGTTTGGCTGTCTGGTGATGGCTGCTCTCTGCTTCTAAAATGGCGTCTTAATGCTGCATTCTCTGGAGAGGAGGAACTTTGTGTCATTACATGATGGAAGGGACAGAAAGCAAAAGGGATCCACCAGCTTCCTTCACCAAGCTCTTTTATAATGACATTGATTCTACTCATGACTTAAACACCTCCCAAAAGTCTCTATCTTCCAATACTGTTGCATTGGGAATTAAGTTTCTAACACATGAATTTAGGGAACACATGCAGACCACAGTACTGGTTTTGCATTGTGTTGCTTTTTCAAGCCTGGCTCGATGGTCACTATCAGTTTGGGTCTAATCTAGAAGCAAACCAAACAGTGATTTTAAACAAGGGAAGCTTAATATAAAAGTTTTAAACTAGTTGAGGGAAAGTACCCAAGAAAGGGCAGACTTGGAAGAGGGAGCCCAAAGTCTGGATTCAGACCTTGTTGAAAAAAGGGTAACTGTGGCCCGCTGGATTGCAGTGAAAGTTATGGTTTGCTCAGGCCAGTGCTGGTGTTTAGTTACCAGGCAAGCAGGAAGCCACAATGGTGACTCAGTGTGTGAGAATGCAGAAGGAGTTGGGGGAGGGGCACTAGTGCTGGCAGGACATCTGGAGCGTGAGGTGTCTGTTTTGGGAGGGTCGTAGAAGGTAATCACCAGCCTGGATGAGGTCTGTAAAGTCTCTAAGAATAATACATTACCGGAGCGTGGCTAGGGCAGAGCTGCCCCAGATGTCTTCACACCCACACTTCTTACTGATGGTGCAGCTGCCAGAAAGCAGCAGGAGAGACCCTCCGGGGTTAATTGGGAGCTGAGAGACCATACATTGATAATTAGTGCAGAAGCTGATCAGGTTGTAGGAAGGTTTTGATGAGAGAGCTCATCACAAGGTAAATATAAAATGTCTCACTCATCCTCCTTTGCCCTCCTTGTTTTGCAACATATTGCATAGCCTGTCCAAGAAATGTGGGCATATGGGTAAGGTAGTGAAAATATCATGTCATTTAGAAAACTGAGGAACTGTGAAAACCCTTGAGCCAATATTTTCAAAATCTAATGAATTTGATAACTTCATAAAATAGTTCATGAGCTAGAAATGGGGACTACTGTATATATTCTGGAGTTACATGAATGGCACCCTCAATACAGCAGGAGCATAGAGCATTCCTTTCATTATTTTTCATCAAGATGGTCATATAGTTTTATATGAGCAATTCTGGAAGTGGAAAATTCTCTGCAGTTGGAATGCTTTGTTTCTTAGCATATACTTGCTTCAGTTAAGTCATGATTTACATTTCTGTCTTCACATTTTACTCTTAATTTTGCCTCTTAAGACAATTTCATATACATATTTCAATCTTCCTAATTTCTGTTGAAATCAACAGAAGTAATGTTCCATCCTTTAGGCTCAATGTTTCTAAATTATTTATTTGGTAAAAGTTTTATTTCTTCTTTACTGTTTCACCTTTCTAGATGCTTTCCAGCTTTCATTTTTTTTTTTTTTAACGTGGCACCAGATGTCCAGAATTCATAGAGTAGAATGTGGGGACTCTATGTTTAATAGTTTATTAAACAAATATTTATTTGGCTCCTGGCACTGTTCTAGGGGTGTATGTGTGTGGGGGGGTGGGGGTGGTGATCACAAATAAGGCATCGTTCTATCATGAGGAACTCAGTGGAGGAAATATATAAATGGAGAAATGTATACTACAACAAGGTAAGTATGGCTTCAGAGAAATGAAGATAGAACAACTGATAAAGAAGCACAGAAGATGGATCAGCTAAGTGGCCTGGGGAAAACCAGGGAAGATTTCACTCAGGAGAGGATACTTGAGTTGATATAGAAAAACCAACAGAAGTTTGCCATCAAGGAAATTGAGTAGAAGGGTGTGTGTTTTTGTTGTTGTTGTTGTTGTTGTTTGAGACAGAGTTTCACTCTTGTTACCCAGGCTGGAGTGCAATGGTGTGATCTCGGCTCACTGCAGCCTCTGCCTCCCGGGTTCAAGCAATTCTCCTGCCTCATCCTCCTGAGTAGCTGGGATTACAGGTGCCTGCCGCCACGCCCAGCTAATTTTTGTATTTTTAGTAGAGACAGGTTCTCGCCATTTTAGCCAGGCTGGTCTTGAACTCCTGATTTCGGGTGATCCACCTGCCTCGGCCTCCCAAAGTGTTGGGATTTCAGGCATCAGCCACCGCGCCCAGCCTGAAGGATAGGAGATAATATGTGTGCAAAGATTGAGTGGTGAAAAGCCTGCTACAGAATTTGTTGAATCAGAATAGTGTGTGCTGTAAAAGAAGTCTGGGCGTCACAATCAGCAGATTTATGATTCCACTATTTTATTAGCTCTTTACTGTGGACAAGTGTCCTGACCTTGCCTGAGCCTTTTTTGTTTTCTCTCTCTTTTTTGATATCTATTTTGCAGTTTCGTTTTGAGGATTAAATGAGAAAACGTATGCCTGGCACATATGAGCTCAGAAAATACTAATTGCCAAAGGGCTAATACATTTAGTTGAGGGAGACACCAGGAATAAGACATAAAGCTGCTTTTGCCTCTAAGGCAATAAAATGCCCTCCCCATTTTATTCTCCACACTACAGCAAGAACAATCTTTTACA
This sequence comes from Pongo pygmaeus, assembly GCF_028885625.2. Lineage (NCBI taxonomy): Eukaryota > Metazoa > Chordata > Mammalia > Primates > Hominidae > Pongo > Pongo pygmaeus. Next base: position 69,306,369 of record NC_072390.2, read on the forward strand.
AACATGTCATGTGATGTTTATCTCTTCTTAAAATTTCTCCTGCCTTCCTTTCAGAATAAAACGGAAATTCCTACCACAGTCTAGAAAGCTCTATAGTATGCCAATATCTCTTAGTCCCCTTACCTAACAAAACCAGTGCATTTTCTGCCACTTCGTTTGCTGTATAATTCAGCCATATTGGTCTTGCTGTTCTCAATTACTATAACATGAGTGTCTGCTTTCAGAGCTTTGCACTGTTTCCTCCACCTGGATAGTCTTTCCTCAAATATTCCGTGATTCACTTCCTCACTTCAGGTGTATGCTCAAATGTCATTTACCAGAGGCCAACCCTGGCCACCACCATTGCTCACGCCCTTACTCTTTGCCCCTTTCCTCCTTTATTTTTCTTTGATTAATATTGAGGTTAGGGCCTTTGTTTCATTCACTGCTGTATCCCTAACAATTAGAAGAGCACTTAGCAGTTATGTAAAATGCTCCAAAAATACTTGTTCTCTGAATGAATGAGGCTGAGAAGGTGACTTGGGGGCCCATCTGAGGTACTTGATATACTCAGCCAAGAATTTTAGATTTATTCTGTGGGCAAAAGGAAGGGGATTAGCATTTTTGATGCAGCCTAAAATGAATATTAATTTTTTGTTAGTCCCTATATTGATTTGTGCTTGCAGTAAGTGGAACTTTTTTTTCAGATACTAAAGCCATTTTTTTTTCCTTTTTAGTAGCCAGTCCTTAAAACCTGATGCCATGGCAATAATACACTATGTTAATGTCTTTAGATAGTAAGGAAAGGTAGAATGCTTATTGTTTTTGTTCAGAGATAGAGCTACTCTTCATGAGGTTTTTGTGATGTTTTAGTGTAAAACAAGTTCCCAGAATATAGTATTTTAATAATGTTAAGAGGACTATTGATTTATTTTAGGTTGCAGTAGTAGATAATATTTGATTTATTGAACAATTTACTTTTTTGGGAGTGGGAGACACAAGTAAAAGAAAACAGAGATGAACACAAAGAAGTTTCTTTTGGCAGGTGGTCCAGAAGCAGTGGTGACGGTGAGGAATAATATCGTGCATGACCTGGCTCATGATGGTGCCTCTAACAGTTAAAAAGTCAGTGCCTCTTTAAATCACAAGTATTCAATAATTTTTTAAAGAGAAACCTGGGGAAACATATAAAATTTTATTCAGAAACAGATTTGCTCATGCCAAGCCAAAGCAGAATAGATATTCTATTAAAAATGAGCAAAGCAACATCAATCATACCTTAAAAAATGGTTTTTAAAAAGATGGGGGAAGAAAAAATGAGCAAAGAGTAGCAGATATTTCAAAAATTTAGTTCTTGTTCTCTTTCTCTCTCTCTGTCTCTGTCTCTCTGTGTGTGTGTGCATGTACATAGTTTTATGAGGCAGATTTCTTAGGAGTGTTTAAAATTTAATTGTAATCTTTTTCTTCTCTTATTAGCTGGAGTACCTTAGGCAAATTAAACCTCTGATCTTCAATTTCTTAAGTGGAGCTATGGTATCTATCTCATACAGTTGTGAAGATTAAGTGAGGTAATTCTTGTAAAGTGCTTACTTAGCACAGTTCCCGGAATATAATAAGTGATTTTTGTTAGTTGTTGCTGGTAAAAAGAATTATGCCAGTTCACGGTGTCAGAATTTCAGCCAGTAATGACTGCCTGTAGAAACAGAAGCGTTAATAGTAAGAGCTGTTACGGTTTTTTATTCCACTAGAGGGCACCTTTCTCCTTCTGTAAACCTGATGTAGACATAAAGCATTTTGACTCTGGCCCCAACTCACTTCACTTCCCTTTAGCATCCTCAGCCCCACGATTCCTGTTAGACCGCTAATAACTTCACATTATGCCAGGTCTCTCCCTGGTCAGCCTCCCAACACTCACATAATGGAAGGATGTTTTAGCCTTGGCATATGCTTTTGCTAGTCTAAAGGGCGGTCCTTGAGAATGTAAAAAATGTAATAATAATTGGCTTTGGGTGTTCAGCAAGACATAGACTTGATATAGTGAGCTAGGAACAGGGATTCAAAGGAAGTATCCTTATTACCTCTTACCCTGAGGCGTCCTTCTCATATGCATGATTAAATCAAGTCTACCTAGTGGACTACACCAGTGGTGTAGCCTCCCCAACATCTCTCCTATTTTAAGTCAGGGAAAAAAACAAAAAATGTGGGATGGGGAAAGAGGCAGGCGGGGCCGGGGCGGGGGGGGAAAGGATGAGATGCAAACTTTGAGAACATCGCTATTTATAAATGACAGATCTTGAATTGTACCTGGGAGATGGAGTCCCTGCTCTAGTTTCTGGAAAGCCACATTCTCTATGACCCGTGATCTTAGGTTCAAGTGAAAAAGTGCAAACATGGCACCAACTGTGTACTGGAGTTCCCTGGCTATTGGAAGTTCTCACTTGTTAAGAATGAGTCAAATCCTTCCACAGGCCTCCTTATCTGGGAGACGCAAGTAAATCAAGGATCTGGTTCAATAATTTGAACAGCATCTTCTCAGGACCATACATCTCACCTTGAATAAAAAGAGGGCAAGTTAGGAATGATTTTGATGTTGACAGATTTGTAATAAAGGTCAAAATTGAGACATGACTAGAGGTTTTCCAAAAGGTAATTAAAATGGTCAATCAGTGGTTCTTCTGGAACTAGATTATTAGCAATCTAGTAGAAATAATCATCCTTTTAATAAAGCGGGATCTACCCTGCCTGGAAGAGGAGCCTGTCAGTGCTGGTTAACTCGTTCTGATCATGTACCTTTCTAGATCATCATAGGTCCTGAACCAGGAAGTGGGGAGAAGTAAGATCAAATCAGGGGTAGGTAAACTACAGTCTGACTCTAGTCTACTACCAGTTTTTGTATGGCCTGCCAGCTAAGAATGTTTTCTACGTTTTGAAATAGTTGGATAAAAATTAAAAGATGTGTCATATTTTATGACAAAAGAAATTTAAACTTTAGTGTTCATAGAGTTTTATCGGAACATAATCACAGTTAATCATTTATGTATTTTCTTTTCTTTTAGACAAGGTCTTGCTCTGTGCCTAGGCTGGAGTGTGATGGTGCAATCACAGCTCACTGCAGCCTTGAACTCCAGGCTCACAGGATCCTCCCATATTAACCTCCTGAGTAGAGGGGACTACAGGCACATGCCACCATGCCTGGCTAATTTTTTATTTTTTGTAGAGATGGGTTTTTTTCCATGTTGCCAGGATGATCTTGAATTCCTGGGCTCAAGCTTTCATCCCTCCTTGGCTCACAGTGTTGGGATTACAGGTGTGAATGCCTGGCCAATTTCTCTCTTTCCTTTCTTTCCTTCCCTTCCTTCCTTCCTTCCTTCCTTCCTTTCCTTCCTTGCTTCCTTCCTTCCTTTCTTCCTACTTTTCTTCCTTTCTTTCCTTCTTTTCTTCTTCCTTCCTTCCTCCCTCTCTCCCTTTCTTCCTTTCCCTTCCTCCCTTCCTTCCTTCCTTCCTCCCTTCCTTCCTCCCTTCCTCCCTTCCTTCCTCCCTTCCTCCCTTCCTCCCTTCTTCCCTCTCTCCCTCCCTCCCTTCCTTTCTTTCTTTCTGACATAGTTTCGCAATGTCACCCAGGCTGGAGCGCAGTGGCGCGATCTCTGCTCACTGCAACCTCTGCCTCCCAAGTTCAAGCGGTTTTCTTGCCTCAGCCTCCTGAATAGTTCAGATTACAGGTCCACACCACCACACCTGGCTAATTTGTGTATTTTTAGTATAGATGGGGTTTTGCCATGTTGGCCAGGCTGGTCTTGAACTCCTGACCTCAAGTGATTCACCCGCCTCAGCCTCCCAAAGTGCTGGGATTACAGGCCACCTTTTGCACTACATTGGCAGTACTGACTAGTTGCAACAGAGACCATATATGGTATTTTCATCACTGCACTGCTGCTCCATGCACTATGAATTAAAGTGATGTAGTTATTACTTGTCAGCGTTTTGAGTTCTGCACATATAACTGTACCATAGTGTTCCTAGAACCAAGCCGGCTCTGGCTGCATTTTCTCGAGCCCAATAATGAGAAGCAGACAAACTAGGAAAGAAGGGAATTTATTGTTGTAACTGGATACAGGGAGAAGGTCAGAGATAATTCCATCAGACCAAGTCACTCAAAGTGTTATAATTTTCTCAGTGCTTATATAGGTTGGGGTTATGTGCCTGTGTGCAGTATAGCATTCGCCTAAGTCTATTGGTAACTAATTTTGTTTCAACTAGAAGGTCAGAGGCAAAAAATGCTTGCTAAGTCTGATTAAAAGGGCCCCAGTACCCCTAGTACCTTCAGGCCTGTCTGCTGTGGAACCGGAGTGATTATTTCTATCTTATCTCCTTTATAGCTTGGTCTGGAGAGCTGCCTTGCGCTCTCCAATGAATCTATTCAAACAGCTGCCTCTGTTACCTTGACTCTCAGACAGATCCTGGCACTAAGAATTTAAGATTGTCTCTATTATTTTGACTTGCTCCAGGTTAGGGAGAAGCCCATGCAAGGCTCCTACTGACCATATGTTTCATTTCTAGCTTTGATGTCTGGGCACCGGTTTCCCTAGATTTAACTGTTTGCTCAATGTTAAGGCAGTGCTGTGGAAATTTGTCTGTGTAACTGAAGTACAGTGCAGACCTGTCTGTGTGATTGTCGGGGGAATTGGCCTGCCACAATAGCATTTTATTTATTTGTTATTGCCAGTGCATACCCATCATGTCAAACAAGATGGGGAAAATGAACTTCAAATGTCATACTTTTAGGCATGGTGGAGTATAGATTATTTTGTTATTAAATTAGATGGCAAATCATTGTGTTTGTTATGCACTGACACTATAGTTGTGCTAAAAGAACACAAATATACATTAACATGACTAGGCTGAAGATCTATCACAGTATTTCCAACTCACAGGAAAGCAACAGTGAGATAAACTAGAACATTTAATAGCATCACTGTAGAATTTCTTTACAAAAATAAAAAATTGAAATGAGGCCACTAAGTTTTGAGTGGCTCATTTGTGGGTCAAGTAAGGAAATCTGTTTATCAATGTTAGATTATTTAAACTGAGTTCAACTGCAGCAACTGAAAGAATGTGTGCATAGAAAATACACGTGTTTAAGACTGTTAGCCCTTTGGGGAGAATAGTTGTTCAAGGAGTTGAAGACATTGAAAGCGACATCAATAGTCAAATAAAAAGCAGAGAAAAATTCATTTCAATGGTTTTGCTTGTCTCTTGATGAGTCAGTGATGTTACTGATACTGCTCAGTTGTTTTTTAAGGTGTCAATCCCAAGTTTGAAGTGTCTAAAGAATTAATCTCTATGAATAGTCTGCAAGTTACAAGCACAGGAGGAGTATTTTCAAAGAAGTTGAGAAAAACTAACCAGTAAACTTGAAATGGAATTTGCTAAGATTTATTACAACTCATTGTGGTAAAAATATGTGTGAAGCAGAAAAAAAGCTTAGTTGGACAAATTTACAAATCTTATCAAAATGTAGGATGTTGAAGGCCTATTCATGGCATTGTTCATTAGCAAGTTCTTTGCGGAAAATATTTGGGTCTACCATATGTTACTGAACCAATAGGATCAACAGTGAACTTCATTTGCTCTTGTGGATTTAACCATCATCAGTTCTGCATTTTTTGGGGGTCAGAAATAGAAGTTTAATCTTCTCTCTTGCCCTACCACACAGCAGTTTGATAACTTAGTAGTTGTTAAGTTTTACGTGATACTTTTGAGTTTAGGGGAAAACTAAAATTTTTCAGAATGAGAAAAATTAGCTTCAACTATTAAGGAACACTATATGGCTTTGAAATTAACATTTGAGGTAGACTTCATAATGTTTCTTAATGAATTCAACTTAAAATTACAAGGTAAAACATCACATACATGCAAATATTATACTGTGGTAAAGTTATTTTGATGACAGTTAACATTTGAATCACAAGTAATGTCATCAGTTCTCATGTTTCCGAATGGTAAAACAAGAAGTGAAATCTCCACTCCTACACAGACTTGCAGTGGATGTAATTTCCAAGATCAAATTATAGTTTCAGGAGCACTTCTGGACTTCAATTCAAATGCAAAGGGACTTTCTATATTTAAACATTCATTTAATTGTGCAATTGAGGAACTTTCACCTTACCTTCAATTGGAGGTTATTAATGTAATGACATACTGAAAAGCAAATATCAAAGGTAGAATCTAATAGAATTTCATAAATGCTTTCTAATCATGAATATGTTCAACTAAAATAATATGTTTATAGATTGACATTACTATTGGGCAGTACCCATCTGTGTACAAAAACATTTTCAAAGATGAAATTTGCAACTGTTCATCATTAACAGATGAACATTTATGACAAGGAGCACTAACTTTGAACCCCAATTAAGTGAAATGTTATCTCCTAAAGAAGAGAAAGAAGAGTTCAATTTTTCTCATTAGTAGACTGGTATTACAAAAAATTATACTTAATTATTATTATATTTTAAATTTTATCTATAAATTTGTTTTGAAATTAATTTTCTCTCTTGGCATGTAAGTACCTACATAATATCTTTGATGTTAGTTCTTGGACTACAAAGCCTAAACCCCTGCTCTGGCAGAGTGTTCTTAGAATATAGGGTTGAAGTAACCTTTTAAGTCATGGCAGAAATGCATATGAATACTTACATTCTTATGGGGACTCAATTGCAGCCTAAGGCCTGAAGTTTTCTATATATTTTAAATTCTTATTGATAGGTCTTTTGTCCCAGAGATCTCTGAAAATGGAAAGCAACACCACTGTGCATTTTGATGATGAATTAAATACATCTGTGCATTTTGATGATGAATTGTGCATTTTGATGATATATTAAATACATAAAATTTTAAAAAGCCAACTTTTCCAAGCATTTAAACAACAATTGCAAGTTGATTAATTCCCTGAAGCAATTTAGATTATACTCGAACTAGTATATCTGATTCTTTTAACAGGAGATAAACTATACACAAATACAATCATTTCAAAACTTTCTAAAGTTATGCTTAAACCTAAAACATCAGCACCATGATTTTAATTCATACTCATATACTAGATCTTATATTTTCCAAGTGTTATACTTACTTTGATAGCTTCCTAGGGTTTTATTATTTTGATTTTTTCTCCAAGGATTTTGTAATTTCATGTGATGTTATAGGAACTGAATATCAAGTTAATTATTGGTTGAGATATTGGACCTGCTTATAGGAACATTAGATGGAATTGCTTTTCTTTTGACAGTGAAGTTTTATGTATTGTATCTTGAGACTCTTAAGTACTTATTGTTCTTAACTTAACTTTTGAATGGTGTTTATCACAAAAATAATTTAGTCTTTAGATTTCCCATAGCCAGCAATACCTGAGCCATTGTCCTGTTATTATATTTTAATGCCTGGGTATGTTGGCCTTATGAAAACATTTTCATTCCATTCTTTAAAGAATTTTACTATAATTAGTAAGATCACCCAGAAGATTTTTTTGTCCTAGGAGATGAGGATTGGCTCTGTAATTATCCTATTTAGAAATTTAGCTGATCCATCATTTTTGATACACAGTCAAATCTTTCTTTTACTTGGTAATTATGCATGACCACAGGTGCTGATAAAATGTTGAGCACCCTTTCTTCCCAGTTACTGTATGTGATCATTGGTGATCCACAGTCCTCCCTATCTTGGGTACTGTATCTGCTTTTCCCAGTATGACTCAGTTCACTCACTGTCCCCTTCCCCATGTTTACTGTTGTGCCTACACAGAAAAAATATGTTCATAATTTATAAAGAAATATATCATTAATAGAAGAAACAAAGGGTATTATATATTAATACCCTTTTACTCATGAAAATATAGCATATATTCTATTACTTTATCCTTTTGTATTACAACTACCTTTATCAAGACCCTCTATTACCCTTTATCCTTAGAGTATCACTGTGAACATAGGACCCTTCACGGGTTTAATATATTCCAATTAACCACAATATAACTATTACATATTTGAAGCTCAGATTGTCACAGTCTGGCTTTGTGTGAGCCCTTGAAAGCCTCCTATTATGTTGACATTCTTGAAAGCATCATTGCTGTCTGGCAACAACAGGATGTTCCAGACTCTGCTGATTTTTCCTAACCTAGATGTAGACACAACCTCCTTCCAAGGAACAAGAGTTCTTGCTCCTCATGGTAAAGAATAGTATAAAGTACTGTAGTCTGAATACTAGCAAAACATATGAGAGTGAACATAGGGCAAAAGTATAGCTACTGCAGCTGTTGTTGGACTGTTTTTGGTAGTAATGGAGGTGGAAAATGACATGAATTCACATTGATATTTCTTATTTAGCATCTGGCACTGCTATACCATTTCTATGTGTTATAAAACCATACTGTATATGGTTTAACTGACCACTTAAATTTTCTCCTATGTTAACAACACTTTTAGAAAGGTAAGAGAAGGAGAGAATGATGAAGGCTGGATGTATTGGTCACTTCTTGTTAGTGGTTTAGGGTAAGAAATATGGTTATACTGAATTATAAGTATCATGTAAGAGTCAATCATTTATTCATTTAAGCCTACTAAGTGCCAAGTTTTATGCTAAACTTTAATGATGGTGTTTCTGCTCTATGCCATCTATAATCTGGCAGTGGAGGCATTAATGTAACCAATAATTCTACAATTATTAACTGAAAGGAACACTTTGAACGAAACATTCAGGGTGTGTTGAGAATGTATTATAGGAGCACTTAACCTAGTTCTGAGGATATTAGAGAGTTTTGATAGATGTGTGCAAGGAAAGGAAATGGCATTTAGCACGTTGGTGGTAAAAACAGTGAACCATGCTCAGAAGGAACTTGCTGTATTTGGAGGCATTAAGTGGCCCACCCAGAAATGAAATTGCAACCATTGAAGTTTTGTTATTTTTTAAGAAATAATTTCTTTTGCTTCTAAAGCTTTGTAAATTTACAAAAGAAGTCCATGTTTATAGACAGTGTTCATTCATACTAAGAACGCAAAAGAAGTGAGCATCTGTGCCATCACGAATGGTAGCCATAACGTCAGTGTTTGTCAGCAAATATACACGGACCATTATTCAAAACAAGTTCCTCTAAACTTGTATGATTGCCTCAGAGATCCTGCAGTCATTACCCACAATCTCACATTATGTACTTGGGTCATTGGTATGACCATTGGGCACTGGAATGATACAGAGGTTTCTCTGCAGTGTGTTTATTTTTTCCCCAGGGTAGCTTCTATGAAAAGGAAAATTTCAGCTTACTTTTTGAGGGTAGAGATCGTGGTTTATGTTTTCTGGCATTCTCAGCTCCTCAGCATGCTATCTCTATAGAATGAGCACTTGATGCATGTCAACTGATCCATTAGTGTGCTGTAATGGCTTTGATAAAGGGTGCCCTTTAATTGATTGCTTCATTCTTAGGACCATACTTGCTGTTTCTTTGGTTTTTCCATTCTTAAAACTCAGGTTTTGCCATTGTATCTTAAAAAATTCATCTGTGGTATGCAAGTTCAGGAGATGATGTCAAAGGAAGAGACTGTTACAGGTCTGTGAAGCCCAGTGAAGTGTCAATAAAGTCTGAACAGTAACCTGGCTTCCAGTGGATTGATCATCTGTTAGAAGAAATACCTAAAATCTCTAAGTTTTAACTAGAAGGAGGAGTTCATTAATGGATAGATCTTATCCCATCTCTCTGCAGTAGGTCTGTAGCAAATATGGCAGGTGAAGATTTGAAGGAAGAGTGATGTAGAGGCATTGCCAGGAGTGTGAGAAATCTAAATGTATATTTATTTCCCCCTGAATGGGAGAAGAAGAGACAACTGCTAATCCTTTCCATTTTATGGTGAGTTAAAATTTTTCTAAAATACTGTCTCAAATCTCTCTTTGGATTTTTATCACAACCTTCTGAAGTGGTTCCCTCCTCTATGTTTCCTATTGTGCCTAAACAGAAAAAGTATATATTCATAATTTATAAAGAGATATATCATTAATAGAAGAAACAAAGTTCTTATAGTAATACTCTTCTACTTATTCAAATATAGCATATAGGCTGGGCGCAGTGGCTCACGCCTGTAATCCCAGCACTTGGAGAGGCTGAGGCAGGCGGATCACCTGAGGTCAGGAGTTTGAGACCAGCCTGGCCAACATGGTGAACCCCTGCCTCTACTAAAAATACAAAAATTAGCCAGGCATGGTAGCCCGCACCTGTAATTCCAGCTACTCAGGAGGCTGAGGCAGGAGAATTGCTTGAACCTGGGAGGTGGAGATTGCAGTGAGCTGAGATTGTGCCACTGCACTCCAACCTGGGCGACAGAGCAAGACTCCATCTCAAAAAAAAATAAATAAATAAATATAAGATAAATAAATACATAAATAAAATATAGCATATATTCTATTACTTTATCCTTTTATATTACAACTACATTTATCAACACTCTATATTACCTTTTAACCTTAGAGTATCACGTGAACATGGGACCTTTCATAGGTTTAATATATTCCAATTAACTGCAATGTAACTATTACATATTTGAAGCTCAGTTTGTCACAGTCTGGCTTTGTGTGAGCCCTTGAAAGCCTCTATTGTGTTGACATTCTTGAAAGCATCATTGCTGTCTGGCAACAACAGAATATTCTGGATTCTATTGATTTTTTTTTTCCTACTCTAGATGTAGATACAATCTTCTTCCAAGGAAACAAGAATTCTTACTCCTGAAGTGAGTTGTTGGCAAGGAGTGGGGTTTATGACTTTACCCATTTATCTGAAGAGTGAATAAGGCACAGGAATCTATATTCTTTGCCTAAGGGCACATATTGTATTATCAATAAAACTGATACTAGCATGGAACCCTATGCTAAACTCCAGACAAGGCTTATATGATCACCTTATTAATTAAAATGGCTCCCTCTGACATCACACACTCCTGCCTCCCCCTGCTTAATTTTTTCTTATGTACTTATCACTTTTTAACGTAGTATTATTAATTAATTCTGAATTAATTCTGACTCCTACTAGAATGTAAGCAACACGAGGGCAGGGAATTTTTGTCTGTTTTGTCTACCAGTAAAACTGAAGCATCTAGAACAGTGTCCTGGACATAGTGAATCCTCAGTTAATATTTGTTGAGTGAATGCACATGAACTATAACAGAAGTTTTCTGTAGCTAGACTCAGCTGGTCTTGTCCATATGATCACTCAGTAGCCATCCTGAAGTTTGACTTACCTTCTATTGTGCCATTAGATTGGCATTATACATTATATATGGAGTACTTATTTGGGGAAACGAATTGCTGGAATGTTGAATATCTTTTTTATTTGAGACAGTCTCACTCTGTCACCTAGGTTGGAGGGCAGTGGCACAATCTTGGCTCACTGCAGTCTCCTCCTCCCAGGTTCAAGTGATTTTCATGCCTCAGCCTTCTGAGTAGCTGGAGTTATAGGCATGTGCCACTATGCCTGGCTAATTTTTGTATTTTAGGTGGAGACAGGGTTTTGCTGTGTTGCTCAGGCTGGTCTTGAACTCCTGTGCTCAAGCGATCTGACCACCTCAGCCTCCCAAAGTGCTGGGATTACAGGCATGAGCCACCGTGCCAGGCCTGAATATCTTTATTATTATGTTCAATGGAATCTTGAAAAATGGGAATGTTGGGAAGCTAGCAGTTTGATGTTATTTCTCAAAATAATTATATCACCAACTCAAGTGGCAAAGCTAGACAGTCATTTAATCCTGTCATAATTGTATACAGATGATGAAACTGACCTAGCACGGTTAAGGAACTAGCCTAAAGTCATATTGCTATGTAGAGTAGAGCTGAACGAATAGAACATTTTCATTTTTTTTTAACTTCACAAGGTTAGGGGTCCTTCCCAGCATTCTCTGATGCCTGTATTAGAAGCCCACACCCACCCAATGCCTGCAGGGTTAGGGTTCTCCTGAGAGCAAGGGGTTTCCGGAATGGGTAATGGTGGGGGTGGGAGCAGCGGGAATTTGTATTGAGCCTCTCCTGCAAAGGAATTTAAATGTATGGCATTGATTTTGAGGTGATAAAATATTTAAAGTACTTATTTAAGTTTTTTTTGACTATTACAAAAGTTTATTTCACAAAAAGTCTAATATGAAAATGTACATGACCTAATTTTTACATCATAGTAAAACAGGCCCTATGGAGAGGGGACATGGGTTTCTCTGCTGAACAGCCATTATTTATACTCGTTCCAAGGCTTCTAACATGATGATACTATTTCCTCGTATTACCACCATTCCAATATTGTTCTATTTTCCACTGGTCGCCATCTCCACACATTCATGTATCACAAGGTTCATAAAAGGATCAAATCCCCTCAATATTCCTTGGACATGTCTGCCACCATTTAATTTCAATGATAACTTCTTGTCCATAAATTTTTTCAACTCAGGAGGGTGAGCTTTGCTCATGGTGTATACTCCGCGGGCTCACAGATGCCTTGGAACGGAATGCACGGCTTCCTTTATGCTCCCTTGGTCGGCCCGGCGTCTCTATTTAAGTTTTATCTATGGGACCAGTAAGGTGACTTTCCCATCTTGTTTTCAGGATACCATAAAACACATTTTTTTCCTGTTTAATTTTCCTTGTATATTTGTTAGCTGGAATGTATCATACATTGTAAAATCTTTGAGGCAAGGGTCTGTGTCTTCTAAATTTACTAATTCTTCCCAGTGTCTGTTATATAGTACATTCTCATACATCTCTGATATCCAGTGGTCATATGAAAGTTGAACAATAGATAAGAAACATTTGCATAATGAGAATATTGATCAGTCCTGTTAGTAGTAGACATTTCAAAGGAAGTAATTAGAAAGAATTGCCCAACATTGTCTTATCAGCCTTTTCCACCTGATGGTTATAAAGGTAGACTAACATACAGATGGGGGAAATTTCTTATTGGAACTTAGTAGCATTGCTTTTTCTCCTTTACCAGTATGGTATAAAGAAGAATCTACTTGGCTCAGTTTTTCTGAGGAAAACAATATTCTTTTGTGATTGGATATATTCCAGGAAAATAAACTCAAATCATATAATGAAGAGTTATATCTTATATATTCAGTTTCTCCCTTTGACAGATATTGCAATCAGCAGCTCTTTGTACTTGCCAAATTTATTATTAGTTATGTCTAGCCCTTGTGATAGAGATAAACATTTCAAATAATAAAAGTTGTAGCATACCCTAGTGAGAAATAAGAGCTAGAAAAGTTATCAATATGTTTTTTGTTTTAGTTCGTAGTAAAAGATAGACCTACCAAATGTATAATGGTACAATACAACAGAACTTTATTCCTTGTATATGCAAGAGTTTGAAAAGGGTGTTTTTCCCTGGTCTGGTGGGTTTCCTTTACAGTGACCTGGGGACCCAGGCTCCTTCCATCTAATGGATCTGCCCTTCCCACCAGGGCATCACTGCATTCACCTGCTGAAAGTGTGAGGGGGAATAGTGGGGGATTACCTTCTTTTCTTAAAAGTCTGAGCCTGGAAATGGCACACAGCATTACTGCTCATAGTCTGTTGATTAAAACTCAGCCACATGGCAAAACCTGACTGTAAGGGATGGTGGAAAATATAGAGTAGCCATGTGCCCAGGGAAAAGATGTCATGGATATTTTTCATGATTTTCCTTCCTCCTTTCCCTTTTCTTTCTTTTTAATTTTTATTTTGAGGTAATTTTAGATTTTAGACTTTAGAGTTGCAGAGATATTCCCTGAATAACTTTCTTTCAGCTTATCCTTATGTTAACATCCACATAATGATAAAAGAATTTTCAAAACCTGGCACAATACTATAAACTATAAACCTTACTCAGATTTCACTAGTTTTTCCTGTAATGTCATTTTTATGTTCCAGGATCCAATTCATTTAATTGTCACATTTCCTTGGTCTCCTCCAATCTGTAATAGTTCTTGTCTTTCTGTTTTTTATAATCCTGTCACTTTTGAAGAGTCAGTAATTACTGTTCAGTAGTTTGGTAAAATGTCACTCATTTTTTTTAATGTTTTCTCATGATTAGATTGAAATTAAGCATTCTAGGGAAGGCTACCATAGACTGGAGGGGATCTGCCCTTCTCTGCAGCAAATGGTGGGTATGTGATGTCGATGTGTATTAGAGGTGATGTTAAACTCGATCACTTGGCTAAGGTGGTGTCTACCAGAATCCTCCACTATAAAATCACTATTTTCCAGACAGCTGCAGTGGCTCACCAGAAGTGCCAGGCATGGTGACACTAAAGTGCCTGGAATCCCAGCACTTTGGGAGGCCGAGGTGAGAAGATCACTTAAGCCCAGGAGTTCAAGACCAGCCCAGGCAATATGGCAAGACCCTATTTCTACAAAAAAAATTTTAAAATAAAATAAAATTACTATTTTCCCTTGGCAATTATCAAATATTTTGGAGAGATACTTTAAGAATATGCAAATATTGTTTACAGTTTACCTTTCAATTAGTAATTTTAGCACCCATCAAGGGATCTTGCTGCAGCAATTTTTACTGTGATATTCTAATGATAATTTTCTGTTACCTTCATTAAAAAATAAAGTTTTGGTGGCTATCTGATGGTTACATAGATATTAAGGATCCTTGCCCTCCTCTCCACGCCCCCCATTTTGGAGATTAAAGTGACTATGGTTTAAATGATGTTAAGCCATCATTTAAAGATGACAAAATGGTTAAAGGATAAGGGACACTGCCACAGCTCTGTAGTGCTTAGATGTAGTCCAAATGGGAAGCTTCCTGGAATGGCAGTAAGAAAGCCAGGGTTTCAGTTACAATTCTACTATGAGCTGAATGTAAGGAGCTGTTTTTACTCTAATTTTCTAATTTGTAAAATAAGAGTAATTCTATGCATTGTCCAAAGTAATGTGTAAGGATGCAGTACTTTGAATTACTAGGAAGGGTAATATCTGTTTAATGGATTTGGAGCGTCCTTATTACACCAATTAAAATATAGGTATTATTGAAGTGGAGCAAGCCTACTTGTGCTTATTTAAAAGGAAAGAGACTGTCATTTGTTGTACATTTACTATATGCAGGCCCAAGCTTTGAATCCATTAACTAATTTAATCCTCTCAGACTTTTATGAGAGCAATGTTATCAGACCCATCATATAGATGAATAACTTGAGGCCTAGAGAGGCTAAATAACGTGCCCCAGGCCACACAGTCAATAAATGGTGAGGTTAGGAATTGAACCATGGTGGTCCAACTCCAGAATTTGGACTCTTCACCACTTCACTATGCACTTGTGCCCTGGTTGCAGAATGGATGTTCATCTAGTACATGCTAGCATGGCCATATCAGCTAACTGCTTCTGTTCTGAAGTATTTAAGTTCTTAAATATTTAAGTAAATATTTTGTTAAAAATTTATATTTAACAAGGTTGTTAAATAGGTTGTTAAATATTTTGGGCATAAGCCTGGGTACTGGTAAATAAAAATATTTGTATGTCCTAGTTATGTTTGAAATGAGCATGTATTCCATTTGAAAGTATAAGTGAACCTCAGGAAATATTTTTGGTGTTTATGATTGGAAGTACAATAATTTAAACATTGAAGTGAAAACAGGAGTATTGGACATGTATTTGTTAATTGTTCTTCCCAATTTTGAGGCATTAGTCCACGTTTGTCCATGGCCACAACATATAAGTAGTATGGCTCTTGTTTAAAGGTAATTATTAGGTGGGTGATTGGATATGTTACAAGGAAATCTAAGTAGGGTCACCAGTTTTCTATTCTTTCTATACATCTGGCACTTGTTTGGTGATTTGGCTCCTATTGTGGAATCTGGTTCAGTTTACAGTTCTGCCTATTTTCTTCCCAGCCTGCCAAGCATTTCTGAGTGGTCTAAAAAACTCACTGCATTTCTGAGGTTTATGTGAAAAACTAGGGTCCCCTTTATTGGTGGTGATGCGAGAGTCCTCTGCACTACACCATAGAATTACCTTCATGTGAGTTAAAATGATTTTAAAAATATTCCTGCTTTCAGCTGTATGGCTTCAATTCACCATGAACCATTTACATGTATATCAAAGGCATGAAGTTCTCCTGCAGCAAACAGAAATTGTAGGGAAAGCTCTGGCTGACAGTGGGAGAGCTGGGCTTTCATTTTTGCTCTGCCAGTGACTTACTCTGTTACCTTGGGGAAAATCCTTAGCCTCTTTGGGCTCCTTATTTGCAAAGATCAGCCGGGGGCAGTGGCTCACACCTGTAATTCCAGCACTTTGGGAGCTGAGGCAGGCGGATCACAATCTCAAGAGATCGAGACCATTCTGGCCAACATGGTGAAACCTCATCTCTACTAAAAATACAAAAATTATCTCGGCATGGTGGCACGTGCTTATAGTCCCAACTACTCAGGAGGCTGAGGCAGGAGAATCGCTTGAACCTAGGAGGTGGAGGTTGCAGTGAGCCGAGATTGTGCCACTACACTCCAGCCTGGGCAACAACAGTGAAGCTCTGTCTCAAAAAAAAAAAAAAAAAGATCAAAATGACCTTATCCAGCTGCAGCTTTCTCTGATTCAGTGCGTCAGTGAGTTTTAGTGTAGTTTAGTTGATGATTTGTTTGTCTTGCCATTTAAATGAATGCTAAGCACAGCCCCCAGATAATGCTTATGACAGAAGGCTGCATTTTCACATTTCCAAGAAAGAACAGTAAATGGTGAAGTAGTGTAAAACTTGTTTTGAAGATTCACATAGTACTATTGTCAGATAAGACCAAAGAAAAGTGGTCACACTATATTTCATGGAGTCAAAAAGACCACTCATTTTAAAACATCTCATTTTCAGAGATATTAAAATGTGGAAAAATATGTATTTTAGATTTGATCAAATATGGCAGGAAAGCCTCAAGGTCATCTCTCTATCACTTGATCATAGATTAACCTGCAGCCTTTCTTGGAGCTTAGGCTGCCTGATATAGATAGGGTCTACATTCTTACCATACGGTCTGTTGTCATAGAGCCGCTTAGAGACAAGTCAGAAATTTGGACTAGAATGTAATTGACTAAGTGTGCCCACCTAGTGTGGCCATGTTGGGATGTGAAGACTCAGCTCACATTTGCAATTTCAGTGAAGACTTGCCTTCTTACTTTCTCAGATACAATCAGTCTTCTGTATACTCACAGGATTTTGTATATATTTCTACATAACGCTTAGCACATTTTATTGTAGTTATTTGCTTTCTTTTCTGCTTCTTCTCCTAAATTATGAGCTATTCAAAATTCTCTTAATGTTGTACAGGAGTGGTGTACAGCCTGGAATATAGTAGGCACACATCATGTTTACTGAAGGAGTAAAGGTCCAAAGGTATGAAGGAAAGAAGGGTGGCTGACTGTTTTGTGGATTATAGTAGGGGTTTTTAGATTACTCAGCCACCATTCATCACCAGGAAAAAAGATGCAAAATGAATTTTATGTAAAGATTAACTTTTAGGTAACAGGATTATTTCATAAACTATTAGGAAAACTACATTATTAAGAAATAAGACTGATTTGAATAAAAAAAAAAGAGTTTACTAGGCTAAGCCACCACGATCTGATGCCAAAAAGAACCAATGTCATGGAAGAATATTATGACAAAAGGTGTTTTGCTCCAACACTAAACTGGCTCTGTCTGTGATTTGGGGCAGTTACCACACCTCCCTATACCTCAGCTTCCTCTTCTGTAAAATGGGAATAATAATAGCACCTGATAATCATTGTAAGAATGATATAACATAATGTTTGTAAAACACTCAGGACAGTACTTAGCACATAGTAAGAGAAGGAGATAAGTGTGAGTTATTATTGTTACTATCTCTATAGGTGTCATCAGTGGGCAAAGAGTTGGGGACTAAAGGAAGTGTTTTATTGGTCTTTAATTTGGCAATTCTTTCAAGGATTTTTTTTAATTCAAAATTATGATTGAATAGATAGTTTACTTATTTCATGTCCTTCACTTTCAGCTCTATACAAGTATGCCCTTACTTAAGAATCCTCATTCTTCTCCTCTGGGATCTCCCAGTTTGCTAGAGCTATCTTTTCCTCTCCCCTCCTTCCTTTTTCAGTGAATTGATTGTTCCTTTTTGCCAATGGACAGCTCAGCATTTGAAATGTGTGAAGACGCAACACAGAATAGTTTGTCTATGGGGACGATAAACACTATCTCTAGAATGGTAAGGTGGGGATTTATATCTTGTGATTAGTTCCCTCCAAGACCTTATGCAGAGCTCAAGCAAGAACCCCTCTTTAAATCAGTTCTTCTTAAGTGACCTTCTTCAGAAAGATAGCATCTCCTCTTATGAACATTTCTTGATTTGCCCCCTCTCATAAACTCTAAACTCATACCCATTTAGCTCTTTAATGGCCCAACTCCCTTTGAATTGTTGCTTATAGTATTAATGAGTGCTTTCAGCTTAATGGTTTTTATCTCCAGGTAAAATATATGCCTCTTAACTGGGATTTTCTAGGGACACTGTCTTTAATCATGGCAATCAGTGAGCTTCAGACAAGTTAAAAGGGGAAACTTATTTATTTATTTATTTATTTGTTCAGCTGGTTTTTCATTGTCCTTCTTTTAGTGTTTGCTTTATCAATTTGGGGAGGCAGAATAATAATTTTTCCTGTCTTCTATTTAAAGGGATCCAGGAGGTTTTCAAACTCCAAGTTGTAATCCATTAGTCATGAAATCAATATGGTGGATTTGAATTGCCATTTTAAAATTCATACAATAACGAATATTGTTTTGTGAAACTTTTGTTTCAGTAGTGTGTATGTATATATGTGTGTGTGTGTTTGTGCATGTATATCTGTACGTATACTGGATCACAGGGGGAAATGTATTTCTTGATGTGAATGTAGTAAAAAAAAAAAAAGTTTGAGAAACACTGATGAAGGCCAGTGATTAAGGAAGAAATACTAATGTCTAGCAAAGCATTACTCTTAAATATATAAAGTTATATGCTATCATTTTCTTTTAAAAGTGTAAATGTGACCTTACAGTTGTGTGTAAATGTAAGCTTTCCTTTGATAATGCTGGATCATGAGTATTACATTTTAATGATCTGGTTTGGTGTTGTGCACTTATATAGTCCCAGCTACTTGGGAGGCTGAGGCAGGAGGATCTCTTGAGCCAGGAGTTTGAGGCCAGCCTAAGCAACACAGCGAGACTCGAGTTCTAAAACAAAAAAGATAATTTAATGATCCTGAAATGATATGCAGTCATAATACTTTGATTTAGTGGAATAACAGAGGAATCAGGAGAAATTCTTTCTACACCTACAATTACAGATAATAGTGTGGCTTTCCACAAGTCATTGCTCCACCCTGGGCTTCAATTTCCTCATCAGGAAAATAAGACATAGAAGCTAAGCTGGAATCTTTAGTATTCTTTACAATGCAGCATTTTGGTGTTTATATCTTGAGACTAGTTCCCCTTAAGACCCTTAACACAGAGCTCAGGAAAAACTCTTTAAGCCAGCTATCATCTTAAGAAATGTAGTACCCCCTGCTCTGATCATGTCCTGATTTAACATGAAATAATTAAAACATACATTTTAAGTATACTTTAAAAAATAGCTCCTTTCATCACGTTTGTCAGTGAATTTTAGTTGAAGTTAGTATAAAGAAAAATTTAAGAACCGAGAAAGGAGGCAATATTTCCAATGTGTCTTAAGTAGAGAATAATGGCTTTCTAATTTTCCCTAGGAAAAGAAGAGGCTGTGGTCACGGGTGAGCATTTTCCTGGTGTGTCTTTTGGCCTGCATCATTATCACAGCAGTAGGAGTGCTGATGCTCTCCTTGGTCTATATTAGCAACTCATGCAGACATTCATTTCAAACCTGAAGCCTGGCCTCTGCAAACAATGATTCCCATAGTATCAAAAGCTATTGATCCAGAATTTCAGTTTCTTAATCACTTACCTAAATCTAAAGTATGAATTACACACATTAGGAAAAATAATTATTCTTAATGGCAACTTTAAAACCACCTTCTCATTGCATGTTTACTAAGCTTTCTTCTCTATTGGAAGGGATGAACTGTGAGCCAGGATGAAGGAAGGTGAGAGATAGAGAAGAGGGGAGAGTTGCATTGATGTTGACCTCAGACAGAAATGTTCTTCAGTAGATAGTTCCATGTCTGACTAGAGTAGAGAATTGCATGTGGACAAATGGAAATTCCCCTATTCTCTTGCCACCCTAGGTGTCTCTTTAAATGTCTAACAGGGTCTAGACTGATAGCACTGCATGTGTTACTACTGCCATTCCTGGACTCTTACAGACCTATTCCTCCTCTTCCTTTCTGGGACTCCAAAACTCACCTCACCACCATTGCCTTTTCCCTTTTGCCTCCTTCTTACTCTATAGGCCCCATGCTCTTAGGAGGTGGCCTCCATGCTTATGGTGGCTTGTTTATGATTTTCCAGGTGTTTGACTTCCTTGGTGGTACAATCCAGTGGGCCCGGTACAGGAACAATGTCAAAGACTATCTCAGCAATGAAGAGGCCTTTGGCACCAGCTTGAACAGTCAGAGATCACAAATGACTCTGGGGACCCTTAGGATAAAAAGCAATGGCCTCCAGGCCCTTCACTGGCACTTCAACGCCAATGAACATGACTGTCTTGCTCAGGTATAACTAGTTTGCCCACACTCTCCTCTTAAGCATCTATGTTTTTTGTCCTGAGAGTATTATTTTAGTTGTTACAAAATCTGCTTAACTAACTAAGAGATAGACAAACATTCAGGCTTTGGCTATATATTTAACTAGATTAGTTAGCAGTGCCTTTAAGCATTAGTGTGTTTGTTTAAATTATTTTTGGCATCACTTTGAACTCTTTTCTTCAGTATGAAATCATTTTTCACACACTATTGTTAAAATAAGACCACTGTTTGGTCCTATGAGCCAAAGCTAAAACCGGCAGCTCTGATCTAATGATCAAAGAAACAGCAGCTTTTCTCTAAGGAAAATAACAGCAACCAGAATAACAAAGTAGTTTGCTGTGTTCAGTCAGTCTGGAGTCTCTAAGATCAGGCCAATTGGATGCCCTTTTGTGGTTCAGATTTTTCAGAATGTTCTTGAAGTCTAGTGAAATAGAGATAGCTGGAGGTAAAATGAGTGTCCTTACTTGAATTTCAAATAATTCATTAATTCCCAAAAGTATTTATTGGTTTCATTTTGCATTCCAGACACTGGGGAAGCAGTAGTGACTAAGCCCTCACAGAACTTTCAGAGTTTGGTCTTTCCCTGGTGATCTAGTTAAAGATGCATAGCCAATTTTATGTGATGTTTTTGTTGTAGTTAATAAATCCATCTTTTTTATTCTTGGACAATGCATTCAATTTTAGAATTTACAACAGAGAGATTAGAGTTTCCTTTATATGAGACCAAATTATTCTTTTTTTTCTTATAAGAGAACAGGAAGTCAGAGAGATTAGTTGGGTTTTCTAAAGGTAAACTGTAGTCATTGGATTCACTGGGACAAAGCTCATGTTTTCTGACTTCTTGTCTTTTTCCACATAGACAAAATATGTGAAAGAGGATAATCTCTAAAACATTCATTTTCATGGCCTTGACTGAGCAGTGGCAGAGCAGTAGGAAAAAGAAAAGGCAACTCAGTGGACTTTCCTGGGGGGAGACCCCTAAAAAGAAACTCCAAGCTAGGGAAATTGATCTGGAGCCTTCTCTAGTTGAAAATAGGCTCTGGGACCCAGCTCAGCCTGAGGAGGTTGTTCAGGCAGTCCTGAGAGTTCATAATGTGAGCTATATGGAGTTGAATATTCTCTAGATATCCAGAAAATTGTGGGATTACTGTTTCTCACAATCAGGGTAAGAAACCAAGCAACAGGATGTGAAGAAGTCCCTTTATTCCAGTCATCCAGGGAGATTGCTTCTGCTTCTGAGTGTCTTCATGGAAGCTTTGGAAAGGGACCCTGAGAGTAGGGTGGGCAAGCTGACTGGTGTACCTGGCTTCACCACGAAGATCGCATTGACTCCCATGCTATCTCTGCTCTGTATCTGGAGTAATTGGTGCCCTGATATGAATAGGTACACATTGCTGCTGCTCCCTGCTTGTGGATGAAGAGAGAGCTCTTTAGAGGGCCACCTTTTCCCTGTATATTTAATACCCATCTGGATTCAAGTTATACATGTCTATGTAGACAGAATGAAAACTTCTTTTTCATCTGCCCCTGTGGCTGCTCCAGTATGTGACCATGAGTCTCTGGTAAAACAGAAATAATGGTATCTTCTCTGCCTACCTCACAGGGTAATACTGAGGAACAGATTAGAGAATGAGAAAGTATAGAATTTTATAGACGCAGAATCAAAATATGGTTTAGTATGAATAAAAAGTATAGACTTTGGAGCCAGACTGCTTAGGTCCAAATCTCGGCTTTTCCATTGATTAGCTGAGCAATCTTGGGAAAATATGTTCTCTCCATAGTTTTCTCTTTTGTAAAATAGGGATAATAATATTACCATGCTTCATAGGATTGATGTAAGGAATAATCAACCCGAATCAAGTAAAGTGATCACATGAATACCTGACATATATTAAAGGCACTACATGTTAGCTGTTATTGTTAAAATTGTATGCAGACTTTTTCTTATCTGGAAAGCACACACATATCTGTATGCATACATACACACAAACACATACATTTGTACCTGTACAACCAACTAAGAACATGCACACATCCTCCCCAAGTGGCTTCAGTCTTTTTAAACTTTAAAATATGCAGTCTTTGTTTTTGTTTTGTTTTCTGAGATGGAGTTTCGTTCTTGTTGCCCAGATTGGAGTGAAATGGCACAGTCTCCACTCACTGCAACTGTCGCCCGGGTTCAAGTGATTCTTCTGCCTCAGCCTCCCAAGTAGCTGGGATTATAGGCATGAGCCACCATGCCTGGCTAATTTTGTATTTGTAGTAGAGACGAGGTTTCACCATGTTGGCCAGGCTGTTCTCGACCTCCTGACCTTGGGTGATCCACCTGCCTCGGCCTCCCAAAGTGTAAAACATGCAGTCTTAATAGGAGGTGATATTGCCCCCAAGGGGGCAACAACTTTTGAGGGAGACAAAAGTCTTATCCTTTTTATGTATAAAGAATAGATATGCATAGAGTATATAAACAATGGATTTATACAGTATACTGATCTACAGTATACGTACAGTATTAAAATTGCATACGGTGGTAATAGAAAAAAAGTCTAAAAGCATACCTTAAAGGGAAAGTAATGAAAAGATGTTGAGAAGCATTGCTCCAAAGTGATGTTGGTTATGTTTTTCTGCTTATATTTTAGGGAACAGCATAGATTGGGGTGGTTGATGATGATGGTGAAGTAGTTACACGTACAGTGTTATAGCTGGCCAAGTAATCTTCTTCCCTAAAAATGTACTATACTGGATAAAGAATGTGGGGAATGAAGATTTTTTCTTGCTCTTCTTTTCCACACATGATGGACTTCAGACTTTGAATGTTGATGATGTATTTTTTTCTGTAACTGGGACATTGCTTCCAGGTAACTTAAGGTAGGTACCATATCTGAAAACATGTATCACCCTGAAGGTATGTATTATGTACCATATCTGAAAACACATATCACCCTGAAGTTATGACACAAAGAGAGAATGAATATTTGTGTTTCTAGGGCAGCAGTCAGCTAAGTCCAGGGAAAATTGACTAATAGGTATATATAATAAAAGTTGGATAATGGATTCAAAAGTACATCTTATATTCTGCCTAATGGCAAAATCTTGTTGAAATTGAGTTGTTTTTTATTTTCTTTAATTTATTTCCTTTAATTTTAGTCTTCCATAGGAAACTATAATGTATTGGCAGAAAGATTATGATATAATTAACAGAAAACTTGCTATAATTTGTATCTCTCAAGAGTCATAAACTCACCCATTCTTTCTATGGGAAGAGATTTGCTGCAGATAATACAATCATGTTTTCAATGGTTGATTGAGGCTTCAATGTGGATTTAGGAACTAAACTTCTCTGATATAGATAATTAATGAAAAGACTGGATGCCTGTGAGAGTTCTCTTTTCATTTGTTTTTAAATGCTCAACTGGTTATATTGTATCATTGCCATTTCTTAGCTGTGAGGACCTAGGTAAATTTCTCAACCAACTTAGATTTGAATTCCATCATCTGTAAGGTGGGGAGAATAATGCCACTGACGTTATAAGGTTGTTGTGAGGAAGAAGTGACATAATACATGTAAAAGACATAGAAAATTGCATGTTCTTGGTGAGGGCTGCATAAATGTTAATTATTATTATGATTGTATGAATTGCTAAGTTGCTAAGTAGGATGTTGGCTAATGGGGTTTCTTTTTCCTTTTTGTTTTGTAAGTATCAAAATGCCCTCACCTTTAGTGCACTCAGAATTTGTAACAGAATTATAATGGATTACGACAGCCACATTTTCATTTTAATGCAAATGAAATGCACTATGTGTTAAGTGGATGTGGAAAGGTAATTTATCTCTAAACCTTTTTTTGGGGGGGGATTTGCTTTTTAATGCAAAAAGAAGCAAATGGGAGGAATTTTTCATTTTGCTTCAGTTGTTAATAACATAAAATGACTCAGTCCTAATGGCTTTCTGGGTACAGTTGCTACAGAGGAAACCATGAAGATCCTGCAGGGTAGTTTCTGAGTTTAATGAGACAGAAAGATTCAAGATGTGCATGAAAAGAGGCTAAGAATATTTCAGAAGTGGTAAAGATGTTATCACCGTGATGGAAGGTCTGGAATCCTTGCTTAGGTTTTCAGTTTTGCATCCTCAGGTAATGCATAGTGGAAGGTGCCGCCCTTGGAAGAGTGTGAAATAACAGATTGCCTCTCAGTGCAATGTGAATGTGGGTAGCTGGGGAGACATGGAGCATCAGTAGGGTGGCCATATTCCAGTTTGTCCAGGGTACCCCTGATGTATACTTGTTGTCTTGGTGAAATTATTGATCACCGTCTTTAACTCTCCAGAAAACCTGGTTTGGATGATCAATTATATGGGTACCATAAGAAAAGACAAGCTGTGTAGCATGTTTCTATAATGATTTGACTGTGGTTCTTCCAGAGTTTCATGGATTTACAACAATAGTATATACAGATGGAATGGGCTTAGCTCTAAGTAGCGTGTACCTTTCTCCATCTTGAAAGAAAGAACTAAAACCAGACTGGAATTTACTCATTATGTCATCATAGCAAAAGTCTTGTTTTATGTTTTTACAAGTGAAAACTATAATAAATCAGAAAAGGGCATTGTGATTTTTCAAGGATTAGACTTCATTTTGTCATGTTCGTGTGTGAGCATTTGTGTACAAATTTAGTCTTTAACCCTTTTAAGGAAGATTGTTAGGATGTTGCTATCCCAGAAGGGTGATTTTTGCCAAGCAAGTGCAGAGGAAGGCATGGGGGTAGTAAAACACTGAAATGTAAATCTTCTGCCTGTTGTGTTAGGGAACATCATTTGTAACCCTTAATTAGAACATGGCGATTGATGCCCTTTTTCATGGTACTCTGTGTATTGAACTCACTAATACATTTTAAGGAGCATTTACTTTAATATCTTTTGATTTTTGTGGGGCTAGGAGATTTTATGTGAAGGAGTGAAGGATGGCCTCTACCTTCCACTCTTACCCTTACTAAGGAGTTCCTGTATAACCATGTGCTTTTATTCATCTGTTCTTCACTGTTAATACTTATCCTTAATGAATATTTGATTGAATAATGAATTGGATTTTCTGATGGCATCTATATGATTGATCATCCAAGTTAGGCTCTCTGGAGAGTCAAAGGGGTGTGATCAATAATTTCACCAAGACAACAAGTGTACATTTTATTTGCTTAAAGTTAAATAGACAGTTTTTGCCTCCTTAGGTGGAGATTATTGGCACTCAGGGTACCATAGAATTCAACATTCACACTGGAGATGAGATATTTTCACTATTGGAACCCAGCATTACATTAAGAGCACATGTAATTAGGATTTGCTTTTCATTCTTGCCTTCAACCCTGAAGACCAGGTGAGAATAAGTCAGCTTGAGAGAGATTGCCAAGTGTTAGTGTTCTGCACAATATTCTGCTAAGCAATGTGTGTGGACCAAAGGGAGCCCTCAGTAAATGTGTATTAAATGAATGAATAAATAAACTGGATGAATCAACATGTGAACAGGAGAATCAAATAGTCTTCTCATCTGTTTATAAAGGGATCCAATATATCACATTCTCTCTTAATGCTCCAAATTTTGAATGCTGAAAGAAAGATCAAAAAGTCAATATATAGAGATCCAAATCACTTTTATTAGTAACAAATCAGGTATTAGAGAATGTACTAATATTGTGGGCAGGTGGGTTTCCTAACAGTGGTCCCCAGAATTGGATAGGCCTCCCCGTGTTGAGGCAGGTCTTTGTATACCTTATGGCATAAAGTAAAAGTTCATGCTCTTGGAAGGTTTGCCAGCTCCCAAGCAAAAAGAGGGAGGAGATGAAGTGAGCATGCCCAACTTATTCTTTTCAAGTATACTTGAGGGGGAAAGAGTGGGGAGAGAAAAAAAAAAAAGAGAGAGAGAGAGAAATGGAGTTTATTCTATATGAAGAGAAACTTCAAGAGTAGTGAAGTAGCATTTCTTCCCTTTCATTCTTTGAGAAATCTATGATGACCTGTATATACAAAACATAGACTAAGATAAATTGTTCACTTCATTAAATAATTATTTGCTTAAAAAAAATTCACCCCTGGGCTCCTTGATGAGATGAAATGATGGGTTTGAGAGACAGAGATACATTGTGGAATTTAGATTTTAAAAATTCTTAGGACTAGGTTGCCTTTTGAGACTGGGTGGGAAGTAAAACACTCTGATTGGGCACCCCTGGGGTGAGTCCGGGAACAGACAGGCATTTCTCTTGGCTATGGTTCTTCCTACAAGGAGACCCAACAAGGCCTCCAGGGAGAAGCACAGATGAATTCTGCAGTCTCCTCAACAGGGCCTAAGCCCAAAGGTGGATCTGATCCTAGTGACACTCATTTCCCAGGATGACCCCCTCCATTCTTTGAGAGAGACTGGCAAATTCTAGCACCTGGGTCTCAAAACCTTCCTGGGCCTACCTGGCGAGAGGTTTATGGAGAGCTATGTGAGAAAGAGTGGAAAGTTGGCTGTAGATATTATTGGCAGGGGGTGGCAGGGAAGAAGGATTCTGGTGACCCCGAATTTCGGTGTGGGTCTCACTGCTACTGCCACCCTCTTGGCCATCATTCTCAATAGCCATTATAAGAACAAATCATAAAGCAAAATCAGATCAAATAAAATATCAGTAGGAAAATAAGGGAAAACTCAAGTTAAAGATAGCAAGTTAAAATTTAAAAAGCGAAGAATAAGAAAAGAGAATAGAAAAATGATTAGAATAAAAATGTTATGTATGTGCAAAATATGACAAAGGTAAAATGTTAAAAATCAGAATTAATATGGAGGCAAAATAAACAAGATTTAATGTGACATGAAAGGCTAATACCAACAAATTAAAGCTTAAAATTATAAAACATAAAAGTGACAACTGAAAACCATTAAATACAAATCCCAAATTAGAGAGTACAAATCTTTTAAAAAGAGAATAGAAATATGGAGTTTTTAAATGAAAGGAAACAGGAATCGACTTACAACAGGAAAGAAATAAATGAATCAGAGTTTGGGGGGTAGAAGGAAGTTTTTCACTCCTCACCTACCCTCAGGAATGCCTGATTTGCACCTTGATGGAGGTTAGTCCCCCAGCCCCCAACCCCCATCAGAGTAAGTGATGGGAAAGCTTCTGATGGGGATGTGTTTTGCATCAGGAGTGTGAAGGGAAAAAGGAGGGAGAGAGGATAGACAGGCAGAGAGAGAGAGGGAACATATACCCAGAGAGAAACACAGAGAGAGTCACACACATACAGGGGGACAGAGACACGCAGAGAGAGATACATGGAGAGATGCACAGAGAGGAAGAGACACACATACACACACAGATATACAGCCCCCAATAAAGAGAAAGACACAGAGAAACAGACATGAAAAGGGAGTGACACAAAGAGAAAGAAACAACACAGCCATACACAAATAGGAGACACACAGACATGCACACAAAGAGGGACAGAGACCCGTAGAGAGACAGAGAGATAGAAGGAAAGACACACAGACACACACATGCCCACATACAGTCAGACCTATACACAGGAGAAAGAAAGACAGATACACACAAGGACAGACATACATAAAGACAAACACACACAAACATACACATGCAGACAAGACAGAGATTCAGAGGCAGATGTGCACAGACATGTGCACACATAGACACAGGAAAGAAACAGAAAGGTAGACGCGCATGTGCACACACACACACACACAGAAATTGAGAGGCAGAGTGAGAAAGAGAGATAATGTTAGAGAGGAGTGGGGGGAAGAAAGAGAAGGACAGCAACAGCCATATAGGGGACAAAGGCAGACAGAGCATCAGACCCAGCCCACTGGACATCCAGGCCCGGCAGACGGTGATTACTGACCCCAGCAGAGACAGGCCATCAGTCTCTGGCTGCAGAGCACCAGGACCAATTATTTGGCAGCCTCTGGGCATGGAGTTCTGAGAAGCCCTTTTGTCTCTAGGTCCTGCTCATGGGAAGACAGATGGTCCTGCTCCATCCTTAAGGAGAATCACCTCCCCCGTAGGACAGAGGTACCTTCTAAAGAAAGTTTCAGACGCTTCAGTCCCTCTAGTTATCAGACTCTCCCTGCCGCTCAGAGTTGAAAAGGTGAGCTCCCCATGGCAAGGCAAAACTGGTACACAAGGTGATCATTTGCAGGAGGTCATAGCTGTGTAGGTAGCCAAGTACCGTGTAGTATTGCAAATGCCTTGACAGTTGTAAGACCTCTGCAGGGATCTGAGTAGTAAGATGCTGACATATCTTCTTTTGGTTTACACTATCAGCTGCAAACCCTTGACATGGACGATTATATCTAGGCTACAGGCAGACTGCATCTTGGCCCAGCTTTCTTCAGGGAGCAAAGTGAATTTAACAAGAGCCCCCAGTTTAAGGAGCACCAGGTAATCAACCTGCCTTAGAGTTGCTGATGAGTTCCTATCTATTCTTCCCATTTGTTGTTATTGCTGTTAAAGAAGGACCACTTGGTTAATGAACTTGGAGCTCTTTATAAAGTGGAAGTGGGAAAGCAGGTTCGAAGCGGCCTGAAGGGCTCAGTTAACTTCGTGCTAAGGGAAAGTTTCAGTACACTCTGTAGATGAGCACATATATGGAGGATACCCAATAAATTAAATTAATAGATTTTTATATGGATTTTAGCATGTGTGCATATAGTTGTTTACTTTCCTTTTATTACTTCAAATGTATTACTCCAAATGTAAGTCCATTCTTTTTATGTTCATCAGTAAAACTTAATACATTGCAAGTATTTTTGTTAATAATCTTTGTGAAAGGAAGTAAAGAGGTTAGCCTACATATATACGTATTAAGGCCCTGGAACCCAGAAACTCAAACCTCCTCTGAAGAGTTTATGAAGAACCCTAGACTAGCAATTCTGAATCCTTTTGTTGGCATGAGATACTTTTAATAATGCCAACATTTTCAAGGACTCATTAATACTTATTTTATATTAGCTGAGAAAATATTTAATGATAAACTGATTATAAATTCAATACCATCTTTAAGTGTATCTGGATTTTATTAATCACACCATCATCGATTTATACTTGATAAATAGTCATCCCTGTGTTTGAGAAGCATATGGTTTGTCTATTGGCAATGCTGCCTGTAAATGTGAATTCAAGGATATCTTATTACGATTCTGAAGCTGGTAGTTTTCAAGTTGGGGGATACTGTCTTAAGTAAAAAATAATTTGTTTAGACCTAATCTGCACTTGATTTTTGTTTGCAATTTATTTTATTTATTTATTTTTTTGAGACGGAGCCTCACCCTCTTGCCCAGGCTGGAGTGCTGCAGCGTGAACTCAGCTCACTGCAACCTCCGCCTCCCAGGTTCAAGTGATTTTCACACCTCAGCCTCCCAGGTAGCTGGGATTACAGGCATACGCCACCATGCCCGGCTAATTTTTATATTTTTAGTAGAGTTGGGATTTCACTATGTTGGCCAGGCTGGTCACGAACTCCTGACCACAAGTGATGCACCCACCGTGGCTTCCCAAAGTGCTGGGATTACAGGTGTGAACCACTGCACCCAGACTTGTTTGCAATTTATTTCAACAGATATTTGGTACCCTTGCAGTACACTGGGTACCACCACAGTTTTGGGCTACTCTTTATAAAATTTTAAAGTAGATATAGCTGGGTTTTAATGCCTTTGATCCAACCCCTTTCAGTCATTGCCTTGAGATCTAGTAGGATATTTAAAAAGATATTTTAGGCTGGCATATTTAAAAAGATATTCTAGGCTAGAAAGAATCTGTGTTTGTCTATCTATCTATCTATCTATCTATCTATCTATCTATCTATCTATCTATCTATCTATTTAGGCTGTTTGTTCCTAGGCTACAAAGAATCTGTGTCTATCTATCTATCTATCTATCTATCTATCTATCTATCTATCTATCTATCTACCTATCTATCTATCTATCCATCCATCCATCCATCCATTGACCCATCTATCTCTATCTCTGAATGGTTACTTCTCTTAACTACAAGTACAGAATGTAGCGAAAATCAGGAATGGCTCACTTTTTCCAGCAGGAGGTGGCCATCTCCATAATGTACTTTAGGAACAGGACAACCTCTCCCTGACCTTGACTATTTGTTTATCTAGCTATTCATTTACTAAACATTTACAAGCAATGACTATAAGTGAAGCGTTATGTTAGATGTTAGGGATATAAAATTGACTGTTAAATGATCTTTGCCCTGAAATAGCTTTCAGCCTATTGAAAGACACAGTAAAAACAGTGATACATTGTAATAGTGCTATGATAAGTATACATTGTAATAAGTGATATATATGTATATACACACATACAAACGATATATCTGTACATACATACCTAAATGAGACACCACACCCAGCTATGGGGTGTGAGGTAGAGGGTGTCAAGAAGTTTTCCTGGAATCTCTCTGAATAAAGATTAAGAGTTAGCCAAAGCATGAAGAGGAAGAGGGAATTTGTGTGTGTGAAGGCTGCTCCACGGTGAAGGTTGAAGGAGCCAATCATTCCAGGCATGGAAGTGTGAGAAAGCAGTTCACTGTGGCTGGAAAGGAGAGGTCCAGTGGTGAGAGGTGAGGGTGGAGGAGAAGGGAGGAATCAGGTTGGAAAAGACCTGTTATCCCTTAGATCCACCTTATTGTGAATTTAACTTATTCTCCTTTTCTGGGAGAGCTAGACAATCTGAGAGCCTGGCAGCAATGGGAAGTTTGTGGTGGTTTTGGTGTTTTAAAGAGATTTTGTAGTGAATGTTCACAATCCAGGAGGAGTGTAGTTGAGAAACACAGTGAAAAGCACAGGGCAATGGGTATACAGAAGAAGATGTCCACGTAGAAAATAATCACAAAATTTAAATGATAATGTATGCAGTTTATCTACTAGTTTTGTTTTACCTTGGGTTTTAAAAAATATGTTATAAACCAGTTCATAATTCATTCTCTTATATGAGGAAATATTGTATCAGATCACAATGTGGTCACTTAATAAAGATTTTTGCCTCTGTATATTATTTTGTCATTGTAATTTTGAATAAAATCTGTTCTAATAGGTTTGTGCATTTGAGGCATTATTGGATTCCTTTTAGGCATTCTTCAAATATGATTTATCATTACCTAAAGAAAATATGGGCTGGGCGCTGTGGCTCATGCCTGTAATCCCAGCACTTTAGGAGGCCGAGGTGGGCAGATCACCTGAGGTCAGGAGTTTGAGACCAGCCTGACCAACATGGTGAAACCCTGTCTCTACTAAAAATACAAATATTAGCTGGGTGTGATGGTGCATGCCTGTAATCCCAGCTACTCAGGAGGCTGAGGCATGAGAATTGCTTGAACCTGGGAGGTGGAGGTTGCAGTGAGCCGAGATTGTGCCACTGCACTTCAGCCTGGGTGACAGAGTGAGACTCTGTCTCAAAAAAAAAAAAAGAAAAGAAAAGAAAAGAAAAGAAAAAAAATATATGTATTATAGTTCAGGAACTTTCTGTATTTTCTGATAGTAATATACTTGAAGTCTGATTTAGAAACTTAATCCACCATGAAATTAAAAAAGAAAAACCTTAAAAATAAGAATAACCTAATAAAACATCCCATTGAAATATTTTTGGTATATTATTTTACAGTGGGAATGCGTTCTTTCATTTCATGAATTTTGTTTTATTTTTCTCTTTCTTGGGATGGTATCTATTTCTTCATACTACTTTATTATTCAGGGTAAGTTTGTCTATTACCCCGCAAGTGCTTTTAGGGGTTTTGGTGTATCTACTTCATTTATTAAAAAAATCACTGTA
This sequence comes from Pongo pygmaeus, assembly GCF_028885625.2. Classification (NCBI taxonomy): domain Eukaryota; kingdom Metazoa; phylum Chordata; class Mammalia; order Primates; family Hominidae; genus Pongo; species Pongo pygmaeus. Next base: position 69,338,877 of record NC_072390.2, read on the forward strand.
TTGAAATGTGAATTGCTCAATCAGATTGATATTTGTTATCATGTAGGTAAACAGACTTTTAACAGAAAATCTCCTTTAAAACTGAATTCACCCTAACAACTTTATACACACATTCTATGATATAGCCACACTTGATGAATTTGAAATGGTATAAATTATAGTACATAAAATATACTTAGATGTTGAAAAAGATTTTTAAAAAGAATTTTCTTTTTAACAGCAGCTTTGACTGAGTGGAATGAATTTAATCTGAATAGAGGAACTACAGGTTAGGTAAAGAACCACTGCACGCTCCTTGTTGCTTCTGAATAATGGAAAGTGGTTATAAAAGTTTCTTTGTTCGTACTCTCATCCTTACCTATGGATGGAGGAGTCACTGGGCTGCTTTTTAACACCCAAATGATCTAAGGAAAGGAAAATAGTTACTGTTACTATATAACTTGATTCTCAACTACTGTAATTTATCAATGGTCAGAAATGAGCCAGCAGTATAATATTATTGCTTAAAAAACTAAAAAAGAAAGAAAGAAAAAGTTACAGTGATTTTGTGTTATAATTAGAATTTACAAGTGATGTCTCCTCCATATTATCCACTAATCATAACTTTATGAAACTGATATGTTTACTTTGGATCACTATTCCTCTGGAAAAAAAAAACGGGAAGAAACTGGAGAGTCCAGAAAATAATAGTGATGGCTAAAGAAACGGGAAACTATTTTCATCATGTAATTAAGTAGAAACTATATAGAAAAAAGCAGTTAAGGGATACCTTTGAATCAGAGAATTGTAGAGCTGGTAGAAGCCGTGTACCATCTGGTCCCATTACTTTAATTTGCAGAAATGGTAACTGAGACCTGAGAAGTCTAAATTACCCAGACAGCAAGTAAGATATTTGAGACCAAAGTTCAGGTCTTCACACCTCCACCCCATAGTATTTTGGGGCTAGTGTCTTCAAGTGTGTGAAAAATTGCTTCACAGGAAGCGGAAGTCTCTATTAGCAAATACACCATCTTCAAGTGGGAGAGATGGCTTCTATTACCTACATATCAGCCAGCCCCAGTACCAGCACTGCTGCTCCTTTGCGGGGCTTCCCACACACGGGGGTGCTTGGGTTCCAGAGGCTTCTGTGAAGAGGTGGCCAGAGCCTCCTGAGAAAACAGTTGACTATTCCTGTCTAGCCAAACACTCAATGCTTGCTATTTTTATTTTTATTTAAAAATTTCAAGGTAGCAAAATATATATAACATAAAATTTATCATTTTAAGCATTTTTAGATGTTCAATTCAGTGGCATTATATACATTCACGATATTATGTAACCATCACCACCATCCATTTCTAGAACTTTTTTGCTATTCCAAATAGAAATTCTATACCCAATAAACAACTCCTCATTCTCTCCTGCCCCAGCCCTGGTAACCTGTATTCTGCTTTCTGTTATTATGAATTTGCCTATTCTAGGTACCTCATATAAGTGGAATCATACAATATTACTCAATGTTTGTTTTTATTAAGTTCTTGCTCGTTTAAAAAATTGTGCCTTTACTATGTGCTTAATATCGTGCTAGGATTCTATGAGAGACATAGGATGTGGCCTCGGAGAATTTACAATTTAAATGTTTTGTATTCAGTTCTGTATTTCACTTCCCTCCCTACCCCTGCCCTGGATAAACCCAGACCTTTGCCCATCACGAGCATCAAAAAGAATGCTTGCTCATTTAGACTTTCTTAGGGAGTTTGCACTAACAGATATGAAAAAAATTAAACAGGCGGGTCTATATTAAGCTTTAATATCTCTAGAGAAGGCAACACACACTCCTTCAGTGATTCCTATTCCAATGTCTTAACAGTCCTTAGTCCTCCAATTTTTTATAAATCACCTAACATTTCTTTGCTCCCGCTTTTTTGGAGGGGGGCTTTATTCTAATCCCTAAAGTTTAAACATCCAGATAAGAGTGTTTAAAATCTTGTATTAGTTTTTTTTCCCCAACATTAGCAAGAAATCCAAATGGCCTGAACTGGTGTCTTTCTCATCTCTCATCTTGGTTCAGTATGTTCAACTTCATCCTGCTGCCAATAAAGCTGTCACATTATTAATTGAGCCTGATGTATTCAGATTCTTTCTCAGTTCAGAGTGCAGGAGTAGCTCATGCTGAAAAGAAGCAAACCGCAATGTTCAGCCTACATACATAGAATACTGTACCATGTGGGCTGCAGCGAGGAAGCCACTAGATTCTTTGTAAGCCAATGCATTAGCACATATTCAAAAAGCCCACTTTTGGTGTCAGTTAATGAAAAGACTTAAAATTTTAAATCATCATCCAGAAAAAAAGCAATTAATAAGCATGTATTAATTTTTGTATCTTTTTTCAGGAAATTGGGCAGGTATGAAGAAGGGATTTTTATTGTTTTTATTCTGGTATTAAGGATGCAATGTGCTGTAGGTGTTAAAGTGTCAGGTATAAATTAAATGAAAAATGGAACAATGGCTAGTAAAATTGGTCTCAAGTGATTCATGTAAAACCTTTAAATGTCTCCTGTACCTAGATAACCTTTTCCCCAGTATCAGCACTGCTCAAACGATTATTGTCCGTGGAGACAGTTTTGTCTCTGTTCATAAAGAGTTTTAGATAGTAAAAGCCAACAAGAAAAAAATTCTGTCAACCAGGATGGATTACCCTTTCAAGTATACTTTTTCTTATCTTGTAAAATAAGCCGTTGTAGATGGTTTTACAAGTGTGTAGTACTGAGCTCCCAACTAGCCTGGGTATGGGAATGAGTTTTTAAATACATAGTTACAGGACAGAGAGAAGCAGGAACACACAAAATAAAAGGGAAAACTGCAGGTCTGGTTTCTGTTTTAAAATGTCATGACTTGACCAAGGGCTGCAGTAGAAATCTTCAACTTTCTTCCAAATGAAATTTTTTGACTTGTGCATTTCTCTATAAAATATTTGCTTTTGGATGAAATACTTTTCTACCCAGGCAAGATCTATTTCAGCCATATTTTCAGTGACCACCCCTTAGGTTTTTAATGTTTAACTTATTTAAATACAAACATCCATGGAGAAAAGTGCACACGTCCTAAGTGTACAGCCCGATGGATCTCAACTCACTGAACATGCCCATGCCCATCTAAACAGTGCCTTGAACCTCCATCAAGAACCATGATATTAACTCCAAGTCCTCTTGTGCCCGCTCCAGCCACCACTTCCCAATAGGATAAAAAGACTTGTGGCCATTTTTGAACTTTATGTACATAAAGTCATACTAAATGTGTTTTTTCATATCTGATTTCTTTTACTCAACATTATGTTTGGAAAATTCATTAATTCACTTTTATGCTTCCTCCTTCATTTTCATGCTTCTCATTTTTTTCTTCTCTCTTCTCTGATAAACAAACACTTGGATTTTATCTGTCACCTACTTGATTCAGTCATGACACCCATGGCATATACATAGTATAGAGTGACTCGAAGCCATGTCCTCATGGTGGCTTTGATGGCTGAGGTTGTCCCTGATCTATCTCCTCTGCAGTTATCTGGGGAGAACTGAGAGCTAAGAAGAGAAAGGAGGAAAAGACAAGGTCAGCTCTCCTCTGCCTTGTGGCATCTGTTCCTTCAACACTCCCCTTTTCAGGTCAGGTGTAGTGGCTCACGCCTGTAATCCCAGCTACTCGGGAGGCTAAGGCAGGAGAATCACTTGAGCTCAGGAGTTTGAGAACAGCCTGGGCAACATAGTGAGACCCTGTCTCAAATAAAAACCCAACCAAACAACAACAAAACCTTCAAACCAGTGCCTAACACTCTTCTTTTTACTATAACCCAATCTCTCAAGTGGGAGGAGTTTGTAGATACCAGCTGCAGCGGCTATGTCAAACTCCATGGCAAACTTTTCCCAAGCAGGAGAGAGGGAGAAGTAGAGGAGGGAATTCTAGAACAGATTACTAGCTTTCATAAAGGGATAATTTGTTTAGGTGATAATTTGTTCACGATTTTCCCCCCTCTTCTGGTGAGTTTGACCATATTAATACTTTATGAAATATATCACTAACTTTAACTTTAACAACATGTTATATGGTTTGAGAGAGAGAAGGAAAGAGAGAGAAAGAGATTTAAACCACATAGGCACATAGCATAGATGAAACAATCCGAGGGCTCTGATCAATTCAAGTTTGGGCAATTTTATAAAGATTTCTTTTTTCCAAGACAATTTGTGGTACAAAGTTGATATTAGTAGCTCTGTAATTTTTGTCATGTTTTTACTAAATACTAGTCAAATTCATTCATTTTCATGCACTATTCAAAAGCTAGTAGCTCTCTGAATTTGTCAACTTCAATTCCTAATGCAGTATCAAGAAAATTAATAGGATGTCTAACCACTCTTTCAACATACTCTTCTGGCCTTAAAGGTGAAGAATATTTATCGGAATGCAGTCAACTTAGATTTTTAAGTTATAGTCGAAGTGGTTATGAAACAAAGTATTTATAAGAAAAATATGCATTCTTTTCTGAATACTTCTTTGTATGTTACAATTGACATTTGCAGCACTGGGAAAAATTTTAGGCTAAAGCTGGATATTGGAGGAAGTGGGAGGAAACAGTTATGGCTGTTGTGATTTTAGATGCTATGGAAGATACAGAGCTTCCTGTAACTGCAGTGACAGCAGGAAGGGGAGTCAGGGTGGTGAAATACGGAGTAGGGGCTGGTGAATCCTCTGGCAGGTTTCCTCTTAGGCTGCTTGACGCTGGCTGCTTCTCTGGGAAAGCCACTCTAGACGTGATGACTTATTCAGAGAGGCCCCTTCTGTACTCCTCTTCATGGGGTATGAGAACTATTCTGACTCACAACATAAAATGTTGAAAAACCTGTATATACAGGCACTAAAAATTCCCCACACCCAACATATAAAGGTTATAGGGAATCAGAGACTTCTTTCTAAAGGACTTAAGAAGATGAGTAGAAAATTTGACTTTAGGTATTTTGGGACAGACACTGATTAAGGGCCACTTGATCTGCATGATGAATTTCAGGTAGGGCTGGGGCTCCATCAGTCATGTATCCACAATAGGCATATAGGAAATTTGTATGGACTTGAATTACTAGCTGAAACTCTTCCCTAAAGTGTCTTTGTTTAAAGGAGAGAAAAACTGCTGTCCACTAAGTGTCCCAGCCAGATTACTCTGTCACTTGCTACAGCATCTCAGTGTCTGGAATGCCACATGGCTTCTTGCTGTATTTTAGAGACTTCCTGCTTATAGTAAACCACTTCCTTTGCGAGTATGTCTCCTACTGTACATGTCTGCTACTGTACTTGCAGCCTTCCAGACCCTCACTGTCACTTTGTTACCCTACATCTATATTCAATTTAACAAAAAGGGACCCTCAGAGCTGGGAAGGGACCATCTGGACCAGCTAGTCCAGGAAGCTCAGGGTGTGTTCCTAACAGTGCCCAAAGTGGAATCCATAGAGTTGGGCTTGGAGAAGGGGTGAGTCAAACTGGGGTGCTCAATGCCTCTACCAGCTTTCACCCTGGCCTGCTCCAAACAAAACAGAAAAGGGTTTGAAACTCAGTGACCTAGTCCAATCCCTTCCTTTTTCAGGTGAGAAAACTGGGGCCTGAAAAGCTGCTTTTCTAGATACAAAGCGCACGAGAGTGATAACGATATAACTGCTCTAGAAATTGATATTACCTGGTTAACTGAACCTCTAGTCTCACTGTGGAAGAGAGAGGTAAAAGGTAACACAACTTTGTAAAGCTTTGGTTTCATTTAGAGATTTTAACCTACCTAGAATGTGCTTGCCACCTCTTTTGATTCTCTTCATTATTGGAACACAGCTTTGGAGAGTTGTACATGCTGTTGCAAGATTTTTTTTTTTTAAGAGACAGTTTTGCTTTGTCACTCAGGATGAAGTGCTAAGGTGCCATCATAGCTCATTGCATCCTCCAACTTCTGAGCTGAAGCCATCCACCAGCTTCACAGCCTCAGCCTCCCATGCAGCTGGCTCTACAGGCATGCACCATCATGTCTAGCTAATTAGAATTTCTTTTTTTTTTTTTAGAGATGGGTTCTCTCTATGTTGCCCAAACTGGTCTTAAACTTCTGGCCTCAAACAATCATCTTGCCTCAGCCTCCTAAAATGTTGGGATTACAGATGTGAGCCACTGTACTTGGTCAGGAAAGAATTTAATGGCAAATTTCATCTAGTGCTTCTCATGGCAGTGTTAGGCTGAACGCTGGATACTATGGTGAAGACTGTTAGTTACTTTAAGCTTATCTTTAGTGCACAGCTCTCCTTTTACATAACGTAAAGAAAACCATGATGAAATGATATACATGCCTAATCCACACCGCACAGTTCCTCGATGACTTATGATGACGCTGGTGGTCTTTGCTTTCACTCCTCCACCTGGCTAAGCCCATCTCTCTCTTAGACCCTCTCTCTAAAACTCTAGACTATTGTCGGCATTCCCCACTTGACATTTCCACTTGCTTGTCTGATAAACATCTCCAACTCAACAGGAACGAAAGTCAATTTCTAATCTTTTGTTCTAAGCCTGTTCTCCCTGAGCATTTTTCATTTTGGTTCCCGGCAATTCTATCCTTCCAAATATCCTATCTATTCTATCCTCAGGTAAAAATCCTTGGGGTCATTCTTGCCTTTACTCTTTCTCTCACATTTTCTGTCTACTCTGAGCTAATCCTGAATTTGACCAGTTCTTGCTACCACCACTGTTGCCACCTTGGGCAGTCATATCATTTATCTCCCGACTTGCTTCAGGGGCTTCCTAAGTTGGCTTTCTACTTCTGCCTTTGCATCTCACTTTCAGTCTATTTTTAGAAAAGTAGAGGGATCTTTAAGTTAAGTCAGATCATGTCATCTTCTTGTCAAAACCATCCAGCGGCTCCCCATGTCATCCAGAGAGAAACTAGAATCCTACAGGGTCCTATGTGATCTATCTTCTATTCTCTGCCCCTCTCCATGTCCCACCTGTCCATGGCCCACCACAACTCCCTCTCTGACTTCATCTTTACTACTCTTGTTCCTGGTCACTCACTGCCCTCCAGACACATTAGCCTCTGGGCTGAGCTTCTAATTCCCTTGGCACACTTGTGTCTTACAGCATTTGCTCTGGTGGTTCCCTCTAGCCAGATTTTGAACTTCCCACACCTTCAGGAATTTGCTCAAATGTCACTTTCTCAATAATCATCCCAATGAAAATGGAAAAATGACTGCCACTCCACATATCATCCCATGCCTCCAGTTTTTGCATATGGATATCATAGAAATATTTCTAGATATGGACTAGCTGAGTTCAAGTTATACACATTTAAAATGTTGCTGGCTATTGCCAAGCTACCATCCAGAGAGTCTTCACCAGTTTATATTTTCACCAAGAGCGCATTAATTTCCTTACTCCAAATCCTTAATCATACTCTGAATTATCATTTAAAGCCATAGTTGCCAATCCCATAGTCAAAGAATAATAAATTATTATTGTTTTAATTGTAGATGCCTTAGATTACTGTTGAGGATGACCATCTTTTTACATTTTTATTCATAATTTGTGATTTGTGCTTCTATAAATTATCACTTGTCTATTTTTCTTTTTTAAAATTGTCAAATTATTAAAGCTGTTTAAGAATTAACCATTTGTTAGTATTGCACATTGTACTTGGTTTACCTTTTATCTTTTTTATGGTGATTTCCTGATTATGCAAAAGTTTTAGATATTTAGATGTCAACTAGGTCAATCTTTTCTTCCTTTTTCTGAGACAGAGTCTCACTCTGTTGTCCAGGCTAAAGTGCAGTGGTGCTGTCTCGGTTCACTGCAACCTCCACCTCCCAGTTCAAGTGATCCTTGAATGCCTCAGCCTCCCAAGTATCTGGGATTACAAGTGTGTGCCACCATGCCCAGCTAATTTTTGTATTTTTAGTAGAGATGGGGTTTCACCATTGTTGGCCAGGCTGGTCTCGAACTCCTGGCCTCAAGTGATTCACCCGCCTCAGCCTCCAAAAATGCTGGGATTACAGGTGTGAGCCACTGCGCCTGGCCTTAACCTTTTCTTATGTGGGATCTAGTTTTCTTGTGTTGCTTAGAAAAGTGTCTGCAATCCCTCATATGAATAGTCATTCATATTTTATTCTAAGATGTTTATGATTTTATCAGTACATTGACATACAGAATTTGCAGTTTATTTAGATTTAGTATGCCTGATTGATTAGAAAAATGGCTACAATTCTGCCCCCTTTTGAGTATGAACCCCCATTTGCAATGTGACTTTGCCGTTCTGTTCATCAGGAGGTGGAGTTTGTTTTCCCACCTCTTAAATCTGGGCTGGCCTTGTGACTTGCTTTGACCAATCAAATGTAGTGAGAATGATATTCTGTTAGTCCCAAGACTAGACCTTCAAAGGCCCTTCATGCTCTGCTTGCTCTCTCAGAACCTTACAGTACCATAGGAATAAGCCTGCTAGGCAGCAAGAGGCATATGACCCTGCTACTCTCATCATTTAGCTGATAGCAAGCTAACTTTTGGAGACATGAGTGAGGCCAACTTTTGGAGACATGAGTGAGGCCATCTTAGACCAGCTGGCCCTCAGCCAAGAAGTCAGCTGGACAGTAACTGATGGCAGACCTGTGATGAGGCTGGCCAAGTTCAGAGGAGGTTCTCTGCTGAGTCCAGGCCAAACTGATGACCCATAGAAAAGTAAACTAGACAAATGGTGGTGTTTTTATGCTCTGAGGCTTGCCTTATGAAGTAGAAGTTGACTGGTATTTGAAGTAGGGAATTTCATTTATTTATTCAAGGGTTAGTCTGTGGTCTAACATCACTACTACATACGTAGTTCATCTTTTCTCCATTGATTCAAAATGTTGCTTTTATTTCAAATATATTGTCTTGATTTGTCTGTCGTTTGTGGTATGGCCTTGCTCAATGATATGTTTCAGTATCTGGAAGGACAAGTCTCACTTCACTACTCTTTTCTCCTACAATCTTAGCTACTCTTACTTTTTATTGTTCCAGATGAACTTGATATTATTTTTTCAAAAAGGGAATGCTGGGTTTTTGAGTGGGTTGGTATTAAACATATAATTGAAAAAATGTTGACATTTAAAAAATATTGAACCATTTCATCTAGAAACACAATATTTTGAATCATATTTTAAGTCACATTTTATATAATTCAGAAGAATTTTATAGTTTTTCTCATGTGGCTTTCTCACATTTCTTATAACATAGTTTACATAAAAATGGATTTTTAAATTTATATTTTATTGTTATTTTTGATATTTTGAAAAACCATTAACTTTAGTATATTAATATTGTAACTGACTACCTTACTGAGCTCTCTAATTGTTTTTAGAAAATATTTAAAGTTGAGATTTTTAGCTATACAAATCATATCATTGCAAACAATGACAATTGTTCCAGGTTTTTTTTTTTTTTTTTTTTTATCAGCTCCTGTACAAGGGTGGGGGTGGAAATGTGATTGCTGTGCACATGGGAGGTGAGAAAGGAGAGGAGAGCTCTGCAGCAAGTGCAGAGGAAAGGGCCATACTATTAGCTGGCTTGGTGGATGGTGCATTGCTCAAAACCAGGCAACATCTATTGCTGGGGTTCAGATGTGTCTTTGGGGAAGTCTTCTGTACTAGCAGGCTGGCTACAACTGAAGCCCTATGTCTCTTAGAGGCTGAGAAACCTCTTTGGCATGGAGCTAACAGAGTGTAGCCTCCAACAGGAAAGAGGCTCTCCCCACTTGCTGAGGGAATGCAACATGTCATCCGCATGCTGAGGATTCCAGAGATTGCAGAGCAACTTTGACTTCTTCAGGGCTCCAGAGCAGCAGCATGGTGGACAGTGTGCTTCTCAGCAGCATGGGCTGCCAGGCCTGGAAAATGGGATAGTACCTGGCAGAAGAAGCACTGGTTGCAGGCATAATCATGATACCTAGTGGCAGCAGCAGGGGCTGGAGGATGCAGACCTCCCTGGAAGAAATGGTACAGGTGCTTGTCATGAAGCAGCTCCCAGTGGGCATGGCAGCACTTTATGGCACCAGAGATGGTGGCTGGGGGACTTCATGTGATACCTAACTGGGCTTGCCTGTGTGAGTCCATTTGAGGCAGCACTTGGGTATTCTAAAAAGTATACAAGGGGATTTTGAAGGGCTTAGGGACCTGTGTGGCAGGCAAGGGTAACAGCCAGCAAAATATGGAGAATGAGTATTCCTATAATCCTCTGTACCCATGAGTGAAGGTGTGCCCGAAGCAACATGGGTTACCAAGTGAGGGGATTATTCCCAAATTGGCCATCAGAGCACTAGAAGAACAAGACCATTTGCTACTGCCTGTAGGGTTATCTCTTCATTTCAAAGTTATTTTAGTAGGACAAACACACATACACACACACACTCATACACACACAGAGAAGTAATCTGGGACACGGGGGGTTAAAGAATATTGAACAGGTTTTCTTTCTTACATAGACCCTGTCATACAGGCATACAGGGTCTCTGGTATCCTGACTCATTCAAGTCGTGGACATTTGGCTAGGGATTGAGAACCTGTAAGGCATGAAAGTTACGCCATGGCTGGTTCAGGTTCTAGGGCTGTAAAAATGACAGTAAGACAGGGCTTAGGTAACTTTCACTTTGGTTTTCTAGTGCATTGCTTTCCTCCCTTTCTCCTTCCTTCCTTTCCTACATTTCTTTCTTTCTTCCTGGCTTGCATCGCCTCCAAATAATTTGAAAACCTATATATTTCCTCTTACATTTATATTTTACATAGAAATATTAAAAATTGTAAACTTAAATCGTTGCAAATGACACGGTTATCAGATTATTGCATATTACATCTGTGCTTCAAATAAATTTTTTGGAGTTACAGAAGGAAGCTACAAGGGAGGCAGGCATGCAGGAAGGAAGGAAGGAAGACAGGAAGACAATGCATTAGGAAACCAAAGTGAAAGTTACCTGTTATCTCTTCACAGAATGTGCCCACCACATAATTAATTGACAAAACCATTCCTTATCGTCAACCCAAACAGCCAAAGTAAGCTTTCTTTCTGACAAAAAGTGGCTTCCTTGATGTTTTAAAATTCCATTCAAACGCATTCCTGGGATAACCATCCCACTTCTCAACTCTCATCCTAAAATAGAGGGAAGAAGAGAGAGTACAAGGAATGGGTATACAAACAGGCTGGGAGACTAACCTGAGTTTGTCATTTGGGTGCAATAAGACTTTGCCTCCTCCATATTTCCTATTTCACTGGCTTTGTTTGCCCTCACAGAGCTCTTCCTCAGGGGTCATCCTTTTTCAGATTGCCCATGGTTTTAGTGACCTGGAGGTCTTTCTGGCCTAAAGTGATGCTCCACAGTAAAACTGGGGAAGGCCATGCCATTATTCTGTGAGGAAGGAGAGGAGGATTGTAACAGGGGCGGTGACGGAGGGGACCCTGCCTCACCATCAGAGGCTGTGCCGGGACAATCACTTTTAAGAAAAGACACGGATGTCGAGGACCCGGACCTTGATTCCTTCCACAGTGTCCAGCCCATGTATTCCCCTCACAGCCTTTGTGTGCACCAGAACCTTATGTCAATTAAAAGACCGATAGGGAACTAGCAAGAATGTAATGGAAAGGAGACAGCTCTGATTAAGCCATGGGCAGTGCAGAGGGCCTTCGTTCTTCCCCCGGGAGGCCCTGCCAAATTCAAAGCCCAATTTTGGCGTCTCAGCAGCCCACAGGGAAAGAGATCTGCCGCGTGAGGAGCCTACAGCCGGAGCTCATTTATCTCATCTATTTGTGCCATTTTAAGTGTTGGTTGGCCGGTCAATCGGTCGGACACACATCATCAACCCTGGAGGTTCATCCTCTTACAAAAGAAGGAAGTTCTCGTTGTGCCTGGGTTGCATTCTTCTGCCTGATCCTTCTTTCTGTGCTAGTGGGTCTCCCTTACTACCCCAGCCCCCAGGTTTCAGTAAAGAGGCCAGTCTTCACCTACCACAACCCACCCTTGCTAAGCCACTGGCCTCAAGGAGAAAAGTAGTCCTCCCCAAGTGCGGTGTCTCCCAGGTAATTTCTTGCCCACATTACACAGAGCCTCTGTGAGTCTTCTCACCTCAGACAGCGAGTCCTTCTCTGGATGTTCCCTGAGCTTTTTCCAATCATACACTTAGAATGTTGACTTATGCTGACTTTTCTCCCTAAGTCATCAAGATGTTTTATTTCTCCTGCAGAATGGAAACTCTTTGGAGGTGGAGATTTTATTTTTCCTTTTTATTCATTTTTGTTCCCTCTGCAGCATCAAGAATGGGGTGTCACACATAGTAGGTGTTCAACAAATATTGGTTGAATTAATAAACTTAGAGGTGACATAATATACACGTAAAATAGGAGATGCCACTCAGGCCCCAAGTACAAATTCATATAAAGACAAATATTTACAACGGAAGTTTTAAACAGTTATGATGGATGTTATTGGCTCCATGTTATTGACAAAGAATTTTATGGAATCCAAGTGAATGGCCTCGCATTTTGATGACATTTTGTGGTTAGGATATCAAGCCTGTAACCAGAGGTCTGAAACTGAAGCCACCCTGTCTCTGGGCGTCAGGTGGCGCTCATACACCACCAGAGAAGTTTTTGCAACTCAGACTGAAGTTTCTGTTTTACAAATGGGATAGCTGTGGCTCTCAGGGAAATTCTGTAAAAAAATAGATTTCCTGTGGACTACTGGGCCATAGCTCTAGTCACCAAAGGGGAATTTAATACACATGCATGAAAACCTTATTATAAAGCACCAAGCTTTATAATAGCTGTATTGAAGGGCAAATCCTCTTTCTGTGAACACAGACACTCTTTTCTTGCTTGGTCTTTGTGCTTTTTAAATAGCTTCCTTACAAAGAAAGAAAGACTAAAGGAAAGAGCAGGGAAAGAAAGCTAAAGAAGCAGAGTATTTTAGACTGGAGAGTTACTGATAATCTACAAAGAAATCCAGGGCAGAAGCCTGTGAGTTTGGACAAATTGCTTACTCTGGGTTTTTCACACAGGAATGAGGACACTTGATTCAATGTTTTCTGATCTTTAAAGGGAGGTGAATTTTTACACTGTACTGTCAACTCTCATCTCTTTGCTGTGCAAGTATGATTGTGCCTTGATCCCTCTCCTCCTGCCTTCTCTCCTCTCTTATTTCTTGGGTCTAAAGGGGGAGATTAGGGGTAGTTTATCAATTTGCAGGAAGCAAATGGTTAAAGAGAAACAACAGGCTTGGCCATTTACCAATGATAAGACCCTGAGTTAGTGTCCTCGTTAAGCCTCAATTTACTTATCGGTAAGATAGGGTTAAAAATACCTATTTGGAAAGGTTGTTTTTGTAAGTATTGAACAAAATAATAAGTATACGATGAATCCTTTGCTTTCTTTTACCTTTGAATAGACAACAAATGCAGACAAAGGCTAAGAATTTGAGTCCACAGCCTTTGTGGATTCATTTTCAGTCTTATGATTTCCAAGGCATCATATCTGTTTTGCTTCAATTGGGCTGACTCTTTGGGACATAATTGTCTATCCATTCATTCAGGTATGGAACAAATATTCATTGAGCACCTACTATGCTCCAGGTATTATACTAGGTACTAATAAGAATAAGTCAACAAGAACGAAATCCTTGACCTCATGGAATGCATGTTTTGTAGCAGAAATAAGCAATAGAGTACACAGACATATAATGTGTAATTACAAATATTTGCTATGAGGGAAATAAACAGGTGCCATGGTTTTTTAAAAAAGTAACAGTGAGTGGAGGAATACCTCAGATACGATGGCCAGAGAAAGCCTCTCTGTGGGAGGTCAAATCAAAATACAGAGGAAGTGGAGTTAAAGTGAACCCTTCCCTGTTGAGTAGGTTGTGAAGCAGACCATGATCTGCTGAAAGATCTTTCTTTTATCATTCTTTTATTTTATTTCATTTTATTTTAAGCTCTGGGATACATGTGCAGAACGTGCAGGTTTGTTACATAGGTACACATGTGCCATGGTGGTTTGCTGCACCTATCAACCCAACATCTAGGTTTTAAGCCCCACATGCATTAGGTACTTGACCTCTCCCTCCCCTTGTCTCCGACCCCCTGACAGGCCCTGGTCCTGGTGTTTGATGTTCCCCTCCCTGTGTCCATGTGTTTTCGTTGTTCAACTCCCACTTCTGAGTGAGAACATGCGGTGTTTGGTTTTCTCTTCATCATTCTTAAATTGCAAATGCAACTATATTTATAACAATGTAATGATACCATCCATTTTTCAGTTTATATTAGCATATTTCTTTGGGAGATCCTATCAAATTTGTCTTCTTAGCCTGACACTTTTTATTTGGCCTGGCCCAGAGTAGGTGCTCAATAAATGCTTGTTAAATGAATAAATGGTTACAACAATCCCCTAATGTAGGCAAGGCAGATACCCTAATGTAAGCAAGGCAGATATATTGACCCATTGCAGAAATATTGAATCTCTGAATTATAGGGACAAGTCATATGGTTCACAAGGGAGTGGAGTGAGAACAAGATTTTTGATTTTTTTTGAAAAATGTTTACTCCAGTGTTCTTTTATTTTCATCTTTGGAACCAAAGTCTCATCCTTATGTTTGTGGGAGTTCTCTTTCCTATATAAGAATTTTTGGGTGAGATACAGTATAAATATCTGACAGAAAGTCAGTGTAATCTTGAACAGAATGAATTGTTTTAAGTAACACTGGCGTTAATCTGAGTGGGGTGATACACACCACTTACACTCCACCCATAACATTCTGGACAGGCTTATACCTGCCTATTGCTGATTGTTGGCCATGTTTCACAAACCAATGATTAGCTCCAAAATTGTAATGCTTCTATGAGTTGTTATTGAAGAATGGCTCCAATATTCCTGAGGAAGATGTAGTGGCAGCATCATACATAGTGTAGAAAATCAATCAATTTTAGCAGTGAAGGATGGATTCCTTCACATTCCTGTCTATATTCACCTCTCCTTTGCAAACTTTTTTTTTTTTGGTATGAGGTAAAGTTCAGAGAGATCTGATGTGTTGGAAGATTAAATAGGTAACTACCGAGATGCTTGAATAGAACTATTTGAAGAGAAGGTCTCTGGCCAGGAAAAAAAACCTCTCCTGAGCATTTAGAATGCTACCCTAATGATTTTGTTTCCTCCTTTCGGTGGGATCTTTGTCTTGCAGCCTTTCTTGAAATACAAAATTTGTTAATCAGTCACTCTGCTAGATTCTGGGAGAGATGCAAAGAAAAATATGTTTCTTCCAAGAAATTTATTCATTCATTTATTCCAGAGTATTTCTTGAACAACGCCCTCTATGTCAGAGACTGGGCTAGGCTTTAGGGGAGCTAAATAGCTAACATATTTTGAGTGCTTACTATGGGCAGGCACTGACTGTTCAATGTGTGTTTCATGTGTTAACACATAGTCTCACAATCTCCCTTTATAAACCAGAAAGTGAGGTCCTATTTCTCCACAATCTCACCAGAATCTGTTGTTTCTTGACTTTTTAATAATTGCCATTCTGACCGGTGTGAGATGGTATCTCATTATGGTTTTGGTTTGCGTTTTTCTAATGATCATGTTGAGCTTTTTTTCATATGTTTGTTGGCTGCGTTAATGTCTTCTTTTGAGAAGTGTCTGTTCATGTCTGTTGCCCACTTTTTAATGTGGTTGTTTGTTTCTTGGAAATTTGTTTAAGTTCCTTGTGGATTCTGGATATTAGACCTTTGTCAGATGGATAGATTGCAAAATTTTTTCCCAATTTGTAGGTTGCCTGTTCACTCTGATGATAGTTTCTTTTGCCGTGTAGAAGCTCTTTAATTTAATTAGATCCCATTTGTCAATTTTTGCTTTTGTTGCGATTGCTTTTGGTGATTAGGTCATGAAATTTTTGCCCATGCCTATGTCCTGAATGGTATTGGCTAGATTTTCTTCTAGAGTTTTTATAGTTTTGGGTTTTACATTTAAGTCTTTAATCCATTATGAGTTAATTTTTGTTTAAGGAATAAGGAAGGTGTCCAGTTTCAATTTTCTGCATATGGCTAGCCAGTTCTCCCAGCACCATTTATTAAATAGGGAATCCTTTCCCCATTGCTTGTTTTTGTCAGCTGTTTCAAAGATCAGAAGGTTGTAGATGTGCGATCATATTTCTGAGTTCTCTATTCTGTTTCATTTGTCTATGTGTTTGTTTTTGTACCAGTACCATGCTGTTTTGGTTACTGTAGCCTTGTAGTATAGTTTAAAATCTGGTAGCATGATGCCTCCAGCTTTGTTCTCTTTGAATAGGATTGTCTTGGCTATATGAGCTTTTTTGCTTCCATACAAATTTTAAAACAGTTTCTTCTAATTATGTGAAGAATGTCAATAGTAGTTTAATGGGAATAGCATTGAATCTATAAATTAATTTGGGCAGTATGGCTATTTCATGATATTGATTCTTCCTATCCATGAGCATGGAATGTTTTTCCATTTGTTGGTGTCCTCTCCGATTGCCTTGAGCTGTGGTTTGTAGTTCTCCTTGAAGAGGTCCTTCACTTCCCTTGTTAGCTGTATTCCTAGGTATTTTATTCTCTTTGTAGCAATTGTGAATAGGTACCTCCACTTTTTTCTAGGTTTCAATTGTTATTGAAACTCGTAGCTGAGGGTGAATTATTTTTGACATTACATTGAATACTGTGATTTTAAATCTAAAATTTAATAATATGAATGTTACTACTATTACTACTACTACACATAGCTAACACTTGTCAAGTACTCACTATATTGCTAGGCACTATTCTAAGTTCTTTACATAAATTGACTCATGCATTGAAAACATCAATTACCATCAATGTGCAGAGTAGTAATTTATATCTTCCCATGAAGTCAGGCTTCTAATGAATGCAGATGTCTCTTGTCTTCCCCTTAGGTTGTTTTTGGGACATAAAGTACAGGTATTATAGTTGTTATGGGTTAAATAGTGTCCCCTCAAAATTTTTACACTGAAGTCCTAACTCCCAGTACCTGAGAATGTAACCTTATTTGGAAATAGAGTAGTTGCAGAGAGAATTAGTCAAGATGAGATCAGACTTGAGTGGGGAGAGGGCAGTTAATTCAATATGACTGTGTCTTTATAAAAAGGGGACATTTGAACACAGACAGGCATACAGGGAGAACATCATGTGAACATGAAAGCAGAGATAGGGTGATGTTTCCATAAGGCAAGGAACGCCAGTGGCCAGCTAACCATGGGAAGCTAGGGCAGAGGCATGGAACAGATTCTTCCTCACAGCCCTCAGAGAAAACCATTTCTTCTGACACCTTGTCTTGAACTTCCTGTCTCCAGAACTGCGAGACAATAAATTTCATTTGTTTGAGCTACTTAGTTTGTGGTAATTTGTTCTGGAAGACCTAGCAAAATAATACAATAGCTTACAAAATGTTGATGACTAGCAAAATATACTGGATTAGCAATTCCTTGAATTACTTATTTTTGATGACCCAAGTCTTACTTAGCACATAAATGACTGAGAAAGAAATTAATGAATATTACTTTAGTAAAGCCAACAAAATAACAGCATCACGATGGGCTTTAAAATGGCAGGGGAAACAGCTATGAGTATGCAGCTAGAACTACCTGCTGTTAGGGAGGGAACTATTCCTGTCATGAAAAAATTTAAAGTACATGGTATTGGCTTCGCACATGATTGCAAATGTCAAAATTCCATTAATTTGATTTTTAAAGTTTAAGGTATTCTGCCATTTGGTTACCCAGTATATGAATAGAATGACATTTATTCTACTTGGCTCTCTGTAAGCTACACATGCACATTTGTTTGAAGGGTATCATTTATCCCTTTAATGAGTATTTTGGGAGCACACCATGTTGGATTAAATAGGATGTGTGATCAGAAGGAAAAGAACATACTCTGAAACTTTAGACTCTAATGGAAGACAGACCTAACGAACATGAATGTCTTAAGTTACAATGAAAAATAGTGTGGGATTAAGTGGCAGTGAGTGACACAGACAAGACAGTACATCTGTAGACTTCAGAGAATGGAGAGAAAGAGCAGGTAAGGCCTTGTGAGGGAGGTAAAATTCTGTTTAGACTTTGCAGGGAGGGGGAAAAGAAGGGCCTTTTAGACGAGTGGAGGGAAACTGTGACCCAAAGCAGGAATGAATACGGTCTGTATTTTGAGGAAAAGTGATGATTTTCTCTTAGCTGGAGTGGGAAATTTTTTTAAAAGGCTATATATTCAGCACCTACTATATGCCAGGCATTCTACCAAGTATTATTTAACTTAATTCATAAAATAGCCTTGGAAATTAGCTGTTAGTAACTCCCTTTCCAAATGGGGAAATCCTGGCTAAGAAAGGACAAGTCACTTGCCCACAGTCATATGCTGGCCAGTGGTAGAGTGGATACTTAACTTCAAATCTGTCCCATGTCCCTCATGTGGGTTTGTGTGCTGACCCATCTCCTCCCATCTCGATTTGTCCAAATTTAGATATAATCCAAGTGGACATACACGTCCAAGGAAGATTTCTCTTCCTTTAGTCTATTTAGGGAAAGGTAGGTTTATACCTTTATTTTCCTGAGCTATTTCTTGGTGTCACATGTTCCTATCTCTGGGAACATGAGACCCAGATTGGCTCTGGGTCTCTGCTTGTTTCATAGGTGACTGCTGCGTGGACCCTATGGCCATTGTCCTCATGATATGATGCTGCTACTATAATGTTGACATCAGTGAAATGGTGATGTTGAGAAGAACACAGTACATTTTACTACTCTGTTATGTAATTCTGTACCACACCACCAATACAAAACATTACTGAGGGAATTAACTGGAGGTTATATTCATTAGGATATAGGTTTTGCTACGGAAACAGAGAACCAACATTTGTAATGGGTTAAATAAAGTGGAAGTTTGTTTCTCTGCCATATAAGAGTCTGAGCTGTTATGGTGGTGCTTCTTCATGACAGGGACAGAGAAACTTCCACCTTGTTGTTCTACTACTGCAAGACAGCTGCATGCAAGGTCCAAGATGGTACACCATTGTGTCTACATCCTATTAAGGTCTTTCTAAGGACATGGCCTGGAAGTTGCACACATTGCTTTCACAATCAACCTATTGGCCACAACTTAGTCACCTGGCCCCATCCAGCTGCAAGGGAGGCTGCTGTCTATATTCTGGGTGGCCAAGAAGCCAGGTAGAGCTCAAAGGCTCCCTGACTATGGAAAGAGGAGAATGAATATTGGGGGATAGTTAGCAATCACTGCTATAGAAGGAATTCTAAAAACAGAGAAAACTATGAAACTTAGATGACAAATATGGCCATCTCCAGAGTCTAGTAAAAGAGATAAAATTATTTAAATCCATTTGTGAAGATATTCTATCCTATAAAAGACATTGTTCAGTTACAGTATTTCCTATTTCAGATGTGCCTTTTCTTTTAGAGAGAGATGAAAAGACAGAGGATGGGGTTGGGGGGAAAGAGAAAGAGAGAGAAAGAGAGAGAGAGAGAGACATCCAAAGGTACATCTTCAGTCTTTTTTTTTTTTTTGAGAGAGAGAGAAGATCTTGCTCTCTCACTCAGGCTGGAGTACAGTGGTGCAATCATAGCACCTTGATCTCCCAGGCTCAAGAAATCCTCCTGCTTCAGCTTGCCAAGTAGCTGGGACCACAGGTGTGTGCACCCATGCCTGGCTAAGTTTCATTTTTATTTTTTGTAGAGACAGGATCTCATGTTGTCCAGGCTGCTCTCATACTCTCAGGCTCAAGCAATCCTCCCATCTTGGCCACCAAAGTGTTGGGATTACAGGCATAAGCCACCAAGTCTAGTCTCACCTCTAGTCTTTTAAAGGAAACTATATCCTCTTGTCACCCTTGGATCTCTCCCCGAGAACTATTCTTAGACACAGTAACATGCAGCCGCATCTTTGAAAATTCTGAGTTATCCTATCTAGAGCTGGCCACAAGACACATAAAGCAGAAAACCCCAGGGTCACCTCTGGTTGACGTGAAGTTATGTTGCTTCATTCTCTTGTGTGCCGTGTGGGTGGTTAATGGAATATGTGTGTGTATGCACACCCACAGATACACACTCATATCCCACTCACAGGGACAATAGTTATCTTAGAGTTGATGCAGTCTAAGTCCAAATTAATGAAGAAAACACTTTTTAAGTGTATAATCTGCACAGATATGCAACCCACAGTATGGAGAGGGCTTGATGCTCTACATGGAAAAGTGTGAATTTCTTCTTGATTGCAGGAGATCTATTCTTCTTTACAAACATCAGAGCCATCCGCCACTAAGAACTGCTCTTCAGCTATTCAAAGAAGCATTGAAATTCCACTTTTTTTCCCTTTGGCTCAGATAAAAGTTTCACTAAAACTATACTTCTGTCTCTCCAAATGAATCTATGAAGTTCACAATATAACAAAATATGAACATGTATTTGCTTCTTTTCAAGGTAAACCCTAGTGTTTGTGAAGGTGTGGTAGTTAGAGTTTTACTTCTAATTACATTTGGTTAAAAACTCCTTTACAATTTTTTAAGTAAATTTACACATTTCCTTAAAAATGTGAGACTTCTCTGAATTTGATCATCCTGTGATGATGGTAAGTTTTTCTGGTGTGCTGAGTTTTCTTTGGCATGTCTCTTCTGTCTGGCTGTGCCTCCTTTGATTCCTAGCTCTACTTTAATTCAGGATGCATTGCATTCTTTCTGTTGCTAAATACAGGCACGTGTCACTTAATGATGAGGAGAAATGTGTCATCAGGTAATTTCTGTGCAAACATCATTGTGTACTTAGGCAAATCTGGGTGGTCTAGCCTACTATACACCTAGGCTATATGGTACAGCCTATTTCTCCTAGGCTACAAATCTGTAAGTATTGTCACTTATTGAATACTGTACACAATTGTAACACAATGGCAAGTGCTTGTGTATCTAAACATATCTAAACATGGAAATGGTCCAGTAAAAATATGATATAAAGGATAGAAATGGTACACTCTGGGCACTTATATGTATAGAGCATTTATCATGAATGGAGCTTGTGAGATTAGAAGTTGTTGTGAGTAAGTCAGCGTATTGGTCTGTTCTTATGCTGCTATAAAGAACTACTTGAGACTGGGTAATTTCTGAAGAAAGGAGGTTTAGTTGACTCACAGTTCCACAGGCTTAACAGGAAGCATGACTGGGAGGCCTCAGGAAACTTACAATCATGGCAGAAGTTGAAGGGGAAGCAAGCACCTTCTTCACATGGTGGCAGGAGAGAGAGAGAGGAGGGGGGAGTGCCACACACTTTTGAACAACCAGATCTCATGAGAACTGACTCACTATCATGAGAACAGCAAGGGACAAATATGCCCCCATGATCTGATCACCTCCCACTACGCCCCTTCTCCAATTTGACATGAGATTTGGGCAGGGACACAAATCCAAACCATATCAGTCAGGGAGTGAGTGGTGAGTGAATGTGAAGGCCTCAGACATCACTCTATGCTAATGTAGACTTTGCAATCACTGTACACTTAGGTTACACTAAGTTTATAAAAAATTTCTTTCTTCAATAACATATTAACCTTAGTTTACTGTCACTTTCTTACTTTATAAGCTTTTTAGTTTTAGAAAACCTTTTTACTCTTTTGGTAATAACACTTAAAACACAAACACGTACAGCTGTACAAAAATATTTTATTTCTTTATATCTTTATAAGCTTTTTTGTATTTTAAAATTTCTTTATTTATTTTTTACCATTTAAACTTTTTTGTTAAAAACAAAGACACAACACACACTTAGTCTAGGCCTACACAGGGTCAAGATCATTAATATCACTGTCTTCCACCTCCACATGTTGTTCCACTGGAAGGTCTTCAGGGGCAATAGCATGGATGGAGCTGTCATCTCCTATGATAACAAGGCCTTCTGGTATCTCTCCTGAAGGACCTGCCTGGAGTTGTTTTATAGTTATTTTTTATGAGTAGGAATGCGTTCTAAAATAACAATTAAAAGCATAGTAAATATATAAACCAGTAACATAGTCACTTATTATCATTATTAATGATTCTATATTGCACATAACTGTATGTGCTAGACTTTTACGTGACTGGCAGTGCAGTAGGTTTGTTTACATCAGCATCACCACAAACAGGTGAATAATGTGTTACAGTACAACATTAGGATGGCTATGACATCACCAGGCCATAGGAGTTCTTCAGCTCCATTATAATCTTATGGAAATACTGTCATGTGTACTATTCTGTCATTGACCAAAATATTATTATGTGTCACATGACTGTAGTTATTTTTAACTGAAGAATTGTCTTTTCCCAACAGCTCTGTTCTTCAACAGTTCCCCTCCAAAATCAAAACAAGACAGAAATGTTACATGGAAACACTAAATTTTATAAGTGACAACCATTAGGGTGAATAGCTTTTATTTTTTCTTTCCTTCTACTTGTCTCATTGCATCTTTCTAAGCAAATGAGACATTTGACTACAATGAAGTTCTCAGAACTTAAGGATCATTTAGGTCTCAAAGATCACTTTATGTTACCAAAAATTACAAGTTGAACAGACATAATAGAAGAGTGTTACAAAGGCAGATAAAGTGGTTTTTTTATTCGCAGCATCAGCTATTTCCTTTTCAGAAGCTAATTAGAAGTAAATGTCGACCCAGCCTAGTTCCTGGTAGTAGGTCATGAGTCTCCACATGGTGGATCTCAAACTTGACTATAAAAATGCCAGTGTCTGAGTCTCACTCCCAGGGATTCTAAGTTAATTGGCCTCGAACATGGCCTGGGTCTTATGATTTAACAGGTGATTTTAGTGTGCAGCCACTGTTGAAAATCTGCTCTCAACCTTTTCACAGAGCTATTTCTGATAGGACGCCATTCTGAGCTAATGATTTATTTAAGTTTTGTTCTAAAGCACTATATCTGGCTGGTAGAGAGAATAAGTTGATGAGCTGCATTGAGGATCAGGTAGAATCTAATTCTACCTGATATAGATTTATATCTATATAAAGTGGAGATTCTAAATCTTCTGGATCCAAAATAAAGTAAGGTCCATGTGAAGCAAGACACGTGTCATTGTGGGGATAGTAGACAAAGTTGACTGAGCTGGGCAGGAGTCAGCGAGTATACAGATGCAGGCAGGAGAGGGTGAGGGGTAGGCTTTGCTACTCTAGCCTTTGGAGTCAAAATTCTGACCATAAAGATTTAAATTTACTGTGTGCTTTGGGAAAGTGCACAGGAAAGGAGGAATCCCAGGCACTGAGTAGAGTTAGGATTCCCTTCTCTAAAGTGTCCGTGTTTCAGAGTTGCTTGGCTGGGGCTGAGGCGAGGCAAGGCATGCTGGACCCACTCTGCCTCTCCTCATGACCTCTTTTCTATGTGCCTTCCTACCTGGGGACCATGGACAATTCTTACTCATCCTAGGGGGAATTTAGATTTGACCTGGCCTTTTAAATTCTCCTAAATCAATTTTACATCCTTACCACCTGGTTCTGTTCACCTCTGAAATCCAGGGGTTTTAGAAGGCAATTTTTAAAATGAGACAGATAGAAGAAATGGATGAATAGGAGAGGGAATTCAAATTGGTCACTTTTAGCCTATTAAAATTTGGAGACATGGAGCCAGCTGGTGATGCTTCGATGAATAGCATTGGCATTGCCCTAGTTTATTCCTCAAAGGTATTTTTGCTGTTTGTAGGCATTTATTTGGTGTTTTCTTTTTTTCTTTTCTTTTCTTTCTTTCTTTTTTTTTTCTTTTGAGATGGAGTCTCACTCTGTTGCCAGGCTGGAGTGCAGTGGCATGATGTTGGCTCACTGCAACCTCTGCCTCCCAAGTTCAAGCAATTCTCCTGCCTCAGCCTCCAGAATAGCTGGGACTACAGGCACGCACCACCATGCTCAGCTAATTTTTTCTTTTTTTTAAGTAGAGACGGGGGTTTTACCATGTTGTTCAGGATAGTCTCGATCTCTTGACCTTGTGATCCACCCACCTCAGCCTCCCAAAGTGCTGGGATTACAGGTGTGAGCCACCGTGCCCAGCCTGGTGTTTTTTTTTTTTTTTTCTGTTTTGCATTGACTTGCTCTTCAATGATTTCATGTATAGCCAGATAGAATAACATTAAACAATTACGTTTTGGCTCATTTTACATTTCTGTCCTATAATAATTTGTTTTAATGGGCCATTCATTTTTTGTGCATGTGTAAGGCAAACACTGAATTTGGCCTTTCTTTAGTTTTTTCTGCTAATCACTGGAGGCAATGGTGTATAAAATTTATATTTGCCTTGGAGTCGTGTAATTAAGGGTTCAAATCATTCTTTTTTGAAAATTATTTAAGATCTCTGAGTCTCAGTTTTTCTTTTTAAAGATTGGGAAAGACTAATCTTTGTAAGATTGTCTTTGATTGCTGTTTTAAAAATCACTATTATTATTATTTTTTAAATTTCATAATGCTGGAACAATTTGGGCAACAACATAAATAAAACAATGTTGGATTATAACCCAAAGTATAAAATAAATATCAATACTGATATAAATAAATGATCAACTAAAAAATAAACGGTGTGAGAATAGATAAATCTGAGCAAAATAATTGCAAATAATTCCAAGGTCTAGTTCATTTTTCAATACTAGGTCAAAGCTTAGTGCCTAAAGGTAAACAAAGCAAACATTAATGACAAAGAAATCCAGTAGTACCTCCTAAAGAAGTCTTAACATTAGTCTAATGGTAACGAGTTAAACACTGGAGAAGTTAAGGAGATTGGAGGGAGATAGTCTTCAAAAAGCTACTAACACGACGTCGATAACTTTCTGTCTTTGAAAACTTTGGAGCCCTTGTCGTTCTTCCTATTTAAGTGATTTTTAAGCTTGCTAGTTGGTAATATAGAGTTCTGATGATCCCTTACATTTCTTTTACTTTTATTTTTTCTCCTCACTCAGAAAAATGAGGCTGGAGTGGTTATGTTTTGCTGATGTCTAGGATAATAGGCTTTGAAAGTTTCATTCTTTCTTTTTCTTTCCATCTTTACCTGTTCCCCTAACCCCTGATCCCACCAAATATTATTTTATTGGTACTCAAAAATATATCTTTAGTGAAAGACAAATATTTTTGGAAAAGTTTAAAAAATCTGTTTCTCATTCTCCAAGGGATGTTTCTATTTCCCCTTTGGTGAACCTTGGAAGAGATGGATAAATGTGAAAGTGTGAAGGCTCAGGGAGCATCTGAAAGGACGCTGGGTGTGTCAGGGATTTCTACTTTTGTTAAGCAAGGCTCAGCCATCATGGCATCACCTACTTCCCTCCCAGAAGAAAGATTATGGTTTATCCAGCAGCTTTGCACCATGTCTGCAGGGCCTGTTGGAAGTTTATGTTTGAATAATGCTTCTTAATGCATGCTTTCAACTGTGCTTGACTTTATAGTTTTGAGGAGTCAGTCTTGTTAAATCTTGTTTCATGTGAAATGATGTTGTGACAATGCTTTACTTATGTCAAAGACCTTCGTAGTGTGGCAGAATTACTACTGAAATATTAGCTGGTCCTATTTTCATGGCTCAGGGATTTTTGTGGGATGGAAAAGAGAAGCAGCCCTACCTTTCTTTCTCTTTTCTTTCCTTTTATTCATAAAGACTTGAGGACTTAAGAGCTAATGAAAATGTCCTACCAGGGAAAAGGAAATGGACAAGGTCTTTGAGAGTCTGGAGAAAGCTAGGAGGAAGATTCTTCCCAGACTGATAAGAAGGGAGGTTTGAGTGTTCCATGGGAAGTGGGAGTGAAGGCATTATGTCAGGGCAATGACTGGGGAGGTGGGAAGATTCTAGTCATTCTCATTTTTCTAGTGCCAGAAAAATGGCACCTAGGGGAGGAGAGACCTTGGACACAGGGATTTCTGGACCAACAGAAGATCCCTAATCTCTGGAGATGGCATGGAGGCCAGAGTCTCTGGCCTTCCAGGAACAATCTGGGCTTGGAGAATGAGGATGTCAATGGTCATCGCTACAACTTGTTGGCTAGAGGCTCTTCCTACCTTTTCTGCACTCCACATAACCCTAATTGATTCTGCTGCAGCCTGAGAATGGAGGGAGTTCTCATAAGAACTGGGATGAAAATGCAGGCTTGGTGCTATATTAAGTTGATTAAAAAGCAATAAAATGGTAATATTTCTTGAACACCTGCGCTTGTGCACTGAGACTCATATCTGTTACACTAGAATTAATTCATGGCTAATCGATTTGAAGGGAAAATATTGATCTTTCACACCAAAGGCAAATGTCTGAGTAAGTCCCAACAAAATCAGAAACTGCATATAACCTGTATCAAGGGAGATGAGAAGTACAACATGTGAATAAATGTACAGGGTTTGTTTTTCTATACAAACTCAGCTCAAAAACCCTAGGCAAAGTTTCTTTTAAAGAATATATATGTTAAAATTATACGGATTTGCAAATCATGTGGCCAAAATTTTGGGTGTGAGTGCAGAGGGTAGTCATCAACTTTATTATTATCTCTTCTATAACTTACTATTTCTTATCTGTTGAAAGAACACTGTGCTGGGAGTCAGGACACTAAATCCCAAACTTTGGCCTTGGACAATCCATTTTACCCCTGAATGTGTAAAATGAGGGTTTTGGCATACCTGAGAGTCCCCTAGTTGTGGAGATCAAGGATTGGAAACTGGTTCTGGGGAATATGTAGTGCAAAGAACGGTGGGCTTGCTCTGAGGACATGGGCTCAAAGTTTGCTTTTTGTCACTCACTGGCCTTTGTGATCTTTGACAAATTAATTTTCCTCAACTTCAGTTTCCTAAACTGGAAAATGTAGATACTTTTTCAGGTGAATCGATGCAATGCTATAGGTGGAAGTGCTTTGTAAATTATAAAGTGCTATACAAAGTTAAGGCCTTACTAACAATCGATCAACAATGCTTTATGAGAGCCTGATGTATGGTGGTTGGATTTGAAGGAAAAAAGAGAGAAGTCCTTAAGATATGACTTCAGGCCTTAGTGAACTTTCAGTTCAGAAGGGAATAAGGCAATTAGAGGACAATAAACAATTAGAGGATACTAGCGAAATAAACATTTTAAGAAAAAGTTTCCTGGGGCAGGACATGAAGAGCTGGGGCCAGATGTTTGCATATTTAAAGAAATTGTGAACTTAAATAAAAACCAATTATTCACCAAGCCTTCTAAAATCTACAAAACAACCGAGATAGATCTTACTTTTTTTTTGTTTTTGTTTCCTCCCCACCGGAACTTAATATATGATAACCATAGGTAGTTCCTATCGAAATCAGAAAATATGGATGAACTTCTCTAAATGGGAATCTCCATGCCTGTTAAATCCTAGATCAGTAAAGAATCTTATCACTTTGATTTCTTCCAAGTAGTCTATCATCAGTGTGTGTTTTAGAAAGAAATGATTGTTAAGTGCTAGGTGTCATCATTCTTTATGTAAATTAACCCATTGAATCCTCACAAAGTTCTTATAATTGTACTATTATTATCATCAACATCCTGATTTTTTAGAGAGAAAACTGAGGCACAGAGATATTAAATACCAAGAGCCAAGCCCAAATTTGAACTTAGGCAGCCTGACTCCAGGGCCTTGCACTTAACCAGTGTCCTATGCTGCCACCAAAACACAGAGTCATCTTTTATTTCTTAACCTTTGCTTTGCTAACAACAAAATTTATACACTGTCCAGTATAGAAAACTTAGAGTTCTCAAGGACAATTTTGTTGGGAGAAACATTATTTTATTTCATTGAAAATGAGTGTATCTGCGACAATGTTTGTTTTTGAAGCAATTAGTAAAAACAATATTCCAGGAAAGCTAGTTAATTTATTTTTTGCTAATAATTCTCAAGAGTGATAATACTGGGATCTTGAGTCCTAAACTCATTCATAAGTAACTAATTAGGAGAAAAAGAGAAAAAGAAAAAGGAAGCAAAGGAGACAAGAGGATGAGGCCTTGAAAACACAGAGTAGAAAAACAACATATGTCAAATTTATTTTAACACAACTCACTCAAATTCAGTGCATATTGTGAACAGTGTTTACCAAGATATTTGAATTTTCAGAGAATTTTCTTTCTTTCTATTAGTACATTCTTTCAAAAAATATTGTCAGGTATTTGTACATTTAGATATCATCTTTAGGGCAAAAATAGCTACCAATGTACTTTAAAATAAATCACTTGTACAGCCAATATGTTGAATAAAAAATGTTAGCTTTTTGGGCCAAAAATTTATATTTATGCTTAATTCTTATTTATTAAAAAAGTCACATGTAAGTATAAATCAATTGAAAAAATATAGAGAGCTATAGTAAAGTGATTACATGAGCAACAATAACAACAATTTACAGTTGTAATGGTTGGGTGTTTTATCTCTCCAGTAAAACCTACACACCTTCAAACATTTAGCACACCTTTTGAGGAACAAGGAAGAAGTTAGTGAACACCTAATGGTAATTATATTAAATTGCCAACACATAGTTGGGTGTAATACTGAAAAAAATTCTAATACTAGGTGGCAAGTTTAGATGGAGAAAAGGGAGCTTGCTTAAAGAGAACTAGAGAGACATTTCAAAAATTTGAGAAGTTTCACAGTAAAAAGCCCAGTGTATAATTGCTGTTTACATCTTCCCTCCCTGCCTTCCTTCCCTCCTTCCCTTCAATCCTTCCTGCCTTCCTTCCTTCTCTCCTTCCTTCCTTTCCTTTCTCCTTCTCTCCCCCTTCCTGCCTCCCTTTATCTCTTTCTTTCATTTTTAAACAGCTTTTTTGGGATATCATTGACATATAAATATATTTTTTATATATACTTAAAGTATATGACTTGGTGTTTTGATATACATGTGCATGGCGGGAGAAGAAAATGGGGAGATATTGGTCAAAGGGTACGAATGTTCAATTATTCAAGATGAATAAGTTCTGGAGATCTTGAACATGGTGATATGTTAAGATCTCCTGAACTTAATAAAAATTGGCAACTATCCAGCATGGTGACAATAGTTGCAAATACCGTATTGTTTGCTTGAAATTTACTAAGATGATAGATCTTAAGTAAAATCTTCTTACCACACACACATATGCAAAAGTGATAACTACATAGAGGTGATAGACATGTTGAGTAGCTGGAGTAGAATGATTCCTTCGTTCTTTCTTTAGCACATATTCATTGAGTGTCTACTCCAGGTATTGCTATAGGCAATAAGGTTCAGTAGTGATCAAGGCAGATCACATTCCTGCCCTCTTGGGGCTTACATTCTAATATAACACATCTCTAATACTGTTTCCATTTCCTTCATTTTTGCGCCATCCCTAATTAATAGGGATGTAAATAGACTTCTGACTGGTTCCCTGGACTTCAACTTTCTCCATCTACTCTGTTTAGCATACTGCCAGCAATTTAATTTTTCTAATATGTTGCTTAGCTAATTTCTTTATATAATGAAAGCCATAATACTATCAACCTCATGTGATTATCGTGACACTTAAATGAAACCTACAGGTAGACAGCACAGTAGATCCTCATTAAATAGTGGCCCATGTTGTCAGCATTGGCTTCTTCCTCTCCACTAGGGAAATGTTAAGCCCCTCATCCATCACTGGAGCTCTGCAAAGTTTTTGTTAGGGTGTGGCATATGACATGTTGGTGCAGTTCTGTTTGGTTTAGAGTTTATAACATAGTTGGGTTCACATATAAAAATAATTCAATCCCCAAAGGGATCATCTTTCATGGGTAATAAGGAGAGAGTATTTTTCTCTAGAACGCTTTTCAGTATTTCAGATTCTGCCTTGTTAGCCTACATCCAGCCTGTCCAGATGTGGGATATCATTATTACAACTAAATTATGAGGATAACCTCTACATGTCCATCACTGTCACCAGTGGTGATGGTAAGGCCATCACCATTTTTCTAGATCCTTAACTCAAACCTGTTCTTACCTACTCCTCCCTCACCCTTGCTCTTACAGGTTCCCCCTCAGCACTGTGTTCCCCATATTGATAAATGGTACTGCTAGGCCTTCACTGGCTGAGTCCAGAGACCTTGGAGTCATGCTTGTTTTTTTCCCTCTCTACTATTCCATACTGAATTCCTAAATAAAGCTTTGAGACTCTAATTTCCACCCAGTCCAATCCTGTCTCCTCTGCCCTGGTCCAAAGTGTCATCTTCTCTGCCCTGGGTTACCACAAGAGCCTCCTACCTTGCCATCCTGCTTCCACTTTTGCCCCTAAAGTCTACTGTCATACAGCAGCCACAGTGATTCTTCTGTAACATTAAGTCACTTCAAAAATGAGTTCCCTATTCCCCGAGTGACTTGTCATCACCCTTCAAATGGACACAAACACTTTCACAGAGGCCGTCTCCGACCCAGCTCTCTTTCTACCCCTCTCATCTCTTGCTCACAGCCTTCCAGCCACACTGGCCTTCTTGTTCCCCTGACTCACTGTGCATGCTCTCTGCTAAAAACCTTAACTCCCTATGCTTTAGTTTTCTTTGTACAACGGGGATATTTGTACAATGAAAAGTTTCTTTTTATAGCATACTTGGGAAGATTACATTGGATAAGGCCTGTAAGGTTCTAGGCACTGAACATAGTATATAGTAATTTCTCAATAAATGTTTATGCTTGTTTCTCTTCTAATGCTAGTCTCATTTTTTCAATGGTCTGATTGACCTACATATCCCACTAGCAAATCAAATTTAATATTTCCAGTCTGAACTCACAAACATCTTCCCATAAATCAGTTCATTTTATTGGCATTCTTATTTTCATAAGGCCATCACCATTTTTCTAGATCCCTGACCTCAAACCTGTTCTTACCTGCTCCTCCCTCACCCTTGCTCATATTCCACCTCTAACTAGTCATCAAGTTCTATTGATTCTATTTCTGAAAATTTCCATCTATCCCTCTCTTTCCTTTCTCAATGCTGCCACACTAGCCTCCTGTAGTAGATTCCTAATTGGTCAACCTGTTTCTGGCCTATCCTTTCTAAACTATACTGTACTCCACTTTCAGATTCCCACAGCTCAGCTTAGCCCTGGTCAAGTCACTTCTGTTCTTGGAAATCTTTGAAGTCTCTCTGTTACCTACAGAAGAAAGGTTCTGCTACTTGGTCTGCTATTTAAAGCCTCTGTATCAGTCAGAGTTCTCCAGAAAAACAGAATCAATAGGATACATGGGTGTATAGTGTGTGTGTGTATATCGTGTGTGTGTTTGTGTGATGTGTGTGTGTGTATATATATGTATAGAGAGAGAGAGAGAATGTGTGTGTGTGTATATATATATACACACACACACACACACATAGTTGGCTATGCATATCCATGAGCTCTGCATCGCAGATTCCACCAAGCACAAATTGAAAATATTTGAGAAAAACAGTAAAAACTAACAATACAGCAATAAAAAGTAATACAAATAAAAATAGAGTATCACAACTATTTATATAGCATTTATATTATATTAGATATTATAAGTAATCTAGAGATCATTTAAAGTATATTGGAGAATGTGCATAGGTGATATGCAAATACTATGCCATTTTACATAAGTATTGTGGCAGATGCCTGAATTGGGTGGGTCCAAACATTAAAAATGTTATAATACATAAAATAAAAAAGTGAAAATGCCTTATTTACTACTATTTATTGGTGGTTGATTCATTTCATTAAAAAAATACAAAGAAATAAAGAATTGCAGAAAGTAGGCATTGCTTACCTCAAATAATGAAAACAGAGTGTTTTGAAGGGGAATATACAATAGCAAGGCAAATTTCCACCATCTACCCAAAGTCCTAAATAATCATATTTCCCATTTTAAAAAGCAGTATATATATGCAACTTCTAAAGTGAATGTTACCTATTCCAAGTTACAAAATATGCATTTAGCATATTTAAAACAAAGACAGGATGACAGATTCTATATATAAGAATTTTTAGCAAGACTACAGAATTCTACCACTGCTTTTTACATATGAGGGATTTTTGGGCAACAAAGAACACCATGACACAGGAACATGTTAGGGGATTCATCTATAAAGTGACTGTAGTCTTGCACATGCTAAATGCTTGCTTAAGGTATTTGATATTTCTCAGAGCTGGTGAAACAATTTTCTTTCTTTCTCTCATTTCTTTCATTCTACCCCTTCAGTAAGCCAGCTCTTCGGACGTCAAAATATGCCAGGCCATATAATCTTTTATTTTATCTCAATTCTCAGAAATGTTCTTCCTGCATTAATAGTTAATGTTATATCTTCTACTTTTATAGAAGGCAGATAAAAATATTCATTTGAAGAATGAATCAGAATAATTACAAAACTGTGGTCAAAGATATTTTAAAAAATTATATTCCATAGGCATATTGGAAGGATTAATATTATTTTTGTATTTCTGTTTTATTGTTAGTTATTATGGATACATAGTAGTGGTACATATTTATGGGGTACATGTGATATTTTGTACAAGCATACAGTGTGTAATGATCAAATTAGGGTGATTGGGGTATCCATCACCTGAAGCACTTATCATTTGTGTTACAAACACTCCATTTCTACTCTTTTAGTTACTCTAAAATATGCAGTAAATTTCTATTCTATTAACTGTAGTCACTCTGTTGTGCTACTGAATACTAGATCTTAAATAAGATTTAGTATTTGATGGTTGTATTTCTTAGGAGGTTTTATACGTATATTTATATACTACCAAGCCCAGGGCCTAGCTGAGTGGATACTCACTAAATGGTAGCTATTGTAATCTTAAATTCCTTTTAAGATTTATTGCCAGACAAATATTTGACTATACTAAGAAATTTGTTTGTTTTTTAATACAACAAAAAACAAGAATTATATGCTCACACATATGTACCTATTTAATACAACTGATAGAAACTCAGAACTAAATTTTGTGCCTAACTTCAATAATTATCTTATTTTGGATACTTAACACATCTATTTCTAGTCATTTTATAATTGTAAAAAATTAGCTGTCTTATTTCACATAGGTTTTAACATTCCATTCTGTTCAAATTGGTTTTTGGAAGGAGGAGAACATAATTAAAACACAGTGAAGCAAGATAGTTCCCTGACCCCTTCATGGGCAGGAACTGGAGTGCAGGGGCACTGGAACTACCCAACAGCTTTGGACCTGCTGTGCCTCACCCCTGGAAGGGGAGCATGCAGGTTAGTGGGTACAGGAGCTGGAACAAGTGCTTTTGGGCACTGCCAGCAGGAGCAAAACTCCGTGTGGGCCCTGTGGCCAGACTCCTCTTTGAAGCTATGCTTTCAAGCCATCCTTCTGATGTCAAGCCCCTTCTCTCTGATGCCCAATCGTAGTCTCCAACATCCAGCTGTTTCTTTCTCTCTCTGCTTGCTGAGCCTGGGGTTTTTATGGGCAGCACAAGATGGAGGGCAGGGCAGGCTATGGGTGGTTTTGGAAAACACAACATTCGAGTGGGAAAAGAGAGATATAAGTTCCCACTATGGGCTGCAGTCTCAGACTTGAGGGTGGGGCCCTCCCTGGGGACCTGCCTTCTTCTGTCCAGAATTTTCCTGCCTCCTGTCCCTATCAACAACTATAACAAGAAATAATGCTGCAAGGCCTCCAACTGCTGACACTTTTCATAGACATTAGGATACTTCAAATAAAATGTAGAATACTTACGTCTTGGAAATAAAATCGATCTAGATGCCAACAATATGCAAAAAACTTTTTATTCTAGAGTTGAATGTTTATAGTATTAAAAATATCACAGTAAAAATAGTCTGGATGTTTATGCCCCATTTACAGGACAAAACAATATGAAGAACATTGCCATTTTCTAAAGAGAATTCTGAGAGAAGAGAAAGTTTTACTGTGACTAAAATATTAATTTATGCCATGTTGTAACACTTGAAAGCAGTGTGCTATATACATGGGCATGTTATAGGGAATCCCACACACTCATACCTGATTCTGCTGCCACTGCTCCTATTGGGTGATCTTTGCAGAGTTACTTAGCCCCTCTGAGGCTCTATCCCTATTTGTAAAATCTTAGAAAATAATTTTTGCCATTCATTGTTGTAAGGATTTATAATAATTTATGCATACAGCCTAAGACAGAGCCTGGTACCAGTATTCCATAATTAGTAGCTGTTAAAAATAATAAGATCAATGATATATACCTGTGCTAGCCTAGAATTGTGCAGAACATGAACCCTCAAAGGACTTTCAATGACTGAATGGGGCAAACAGAGTAACATCTGCAACAAAGCAGGCTAGTTCTTCCTTCTAAGGTGACGCTGGCTTGACTAGCTTTCTCTCTGTTTGATGAAGTTGGAAGTGAAAATGGCAAGAATTGTTAACTATTGGTTTTTGCTTATTTCAAATATCTAAAGTAACAACACTGAGAAAATAACAGCATATTATTGACAAAAAGTTACATTTCACCTCTTTTTTGTAAGAAAGAGAGAAAAATAATCCCTTATAACAATCAAGACTAAACATGTTTTTCAGGCTGTGGGTTGTTTCCTGTAACACCCTGGAATAATTATTTACTTTTATCCCTAACCTGTTCTGGTTAATTGCATATAATTTCTGTTGATCACCTTACAGGTATGCTAAGGTTCTAAAAAGCTGAAGTTTGCACGTAACATAACACATAAATTGAACCTGGAAATTGTGCCCACTGGAGACTAGATACTGACCCAGATGGTGACTGTAGCATGACTACATATAGAACTGCCCTTTCATCATGTATAGTTTCTCATGCCATAATTGCAATTGTTTTGCTGTAAAAGAAACTGACAATATGCGTCTCAATGTTTTAAGGTTTTGTGTATCTATTATCATAACAATTTGATTTTGGTACTTAACATTTCGCAACTTCTTGGATTGGTAAGAATAAACTCAGTAGAGAAAGTTGAGCTAAATGTACATCAGTTTTGACTCCTTAACTTTATTTCTAAGAAAATATAAACACAAGTAAACAGAAATCTTTACCTGTTAATTTGGTCATCCTCTATGAAAACAAAAATAAACAAAAGCTACTATACATACTACCCAGGAAGGCAGAGAGATGTTTTAGCACAGTGTGGCTATAAAGTCTAGAAACACACCTTATTGGACTTAGTCAAAATGTGAAATGTAGGCTGGGCACAGTGGCTCATGCCTATAACCCCAGCACTTTGGGAGGCCAAGACAGGTGGATTGGTTGAGCCCAGGAGTTCAAGACCAGCCTGGGCAACATAGTGAGACCTCATCTCTCCAAAAATTACAAATATTAGCCAGGTATGGTGGTGTGCACCTGTAGTCCCAGTTACTCGAGAGGCTGAGTCAGGAGGATCACTTGAGCCTGGGAGGCAGAGGTTGCAGTGAGCCGTGATTATGCCACTGTACTCCAACCTGGGTGATAGAGTGAGCTGGGCAATAGAGTGAGATTCTGTCTCAAAACAAACAAACAAAAAACAAGACACCAAATGCTGATTGCACTTGACAGGCTGGGGGAGGTCTCGTGGAATAGGGCCTGTAGGGTGGTGCATGACCCCCTATCACACCATCCCACACCTGGTGGGATGATGTTAAACAAAACTTATTGAACGATGTGGCTGTGTGGAGTGAGATGCCTACTTCCAAGATATGAAGCCCTTGGTTATTTCTTCCAGGGTAGGCTAAAGGCGTAGGTTTATGTAGTGAACACCAAAGACACAAATCATCTGAGGCAACACATTGCAGATGCATGTACAGGGATTGATGGTAATGCTGCATTAATGCATTACATTCATTGTCATTTTGCCCAGCATAGGGAAATATGCATTGATAATGAGAAACAACACATTGAACTTTCATGTAATGTCATTGAACACCCATGTATTTTAATGTAATGTCACCAATCTGTTTGTTATGTCTATTTGTGTTTCCAAAATTATGGTCATCCTATAGGTCTCTGATCTCTGAGCAGCATACTGACTAGGGTGACAAACCATCCTTGTTTTCCTGGGCCTGAGGAATTTCTAAGAATGCTGGACTTCTAGTTTTAAAATCAAGGAAGTACTGGGAAAAGTAGGATGAGTTGATCACTCTGATGGTGACTTACCAAGATATGAAAAACTTGGTTAATATGTGCCACCCCGAATACTAGCATAGTAAGTGTGGAATCCACCTAACATTAATTTCTAGACCTAAAAGACAGGTAGCCATGTTCTTACTATAAGACCTGTGGTTGCTTTGCATCTCAGGAGTATTTTATCCCGATCTTTTGAATGGCATTTGTAACATACAAGAGTGAAAAATAATGACCAACCAAGAATTCATGGACCAACTCAGCTACCCACATCAAGTCCCAGCATGGAGCCAGAGAGGTACAATGTAGAAACAAAAGCATAGTTAACCAATCCTGTGAGCATTTGGAAACCTTTTCCTCAGAAGTGAATAGATCTCTTCAGGAAATATTAAACTGAATGGGCTGAAAGAAAAGGAGGTGCAATCCACTGCAAGGAATCTTCCCAGTTTTGTAACTGCCTCTCATCTCTCAAGCAGTCATCTTAATAAGCAGTACCCCCACCCCCGCCACACACAAAAAATAGAAAAAGAGAGAAAGTTCTCTGGGGCCAGCAAGGATTGTGAAGGAATTCTACCTCCATTCCTTCTTGACTGGGTGACTTTGATCAAGTCCCATAACCTCTCTGAGCTTCTGTGGCCTCATCTCTGAAATGAGGGATCCCTGGTCTAGGCCAGCTTCCTTTGTCATCTACTCTTACAGAATTACAGTTTTTTCCATCAGAGCACAGAGCTCAGTGATGATTATTTGCTGTCAAGTCCCTGTAAGCCCTTTGAGAGCAGAAATAATATCTTTTTTTAAGTTAGATTGTGTTCTTTTTTTTTTTTTTTTTTTTGAGACGGAGTCTTGCTCTGTCGCCCAGGCTGGAGTGCAGTGGCACAATTTCGGCTCACTGCAAGCTCCGCCTCTCGGGTTCATTCTCCTGCTTCAGCTTCCCTAGTAGCTGGGACTACAGGCACCCCCCAACATGCAGCACGGCTAATTTTTTGTATTTTTAGTAGAGATGGGGTTTCACTGTGTTAGCCAGGATGGTCTTGATCTCCTGACCTTGTGATCCACCCGCCTCGGCCTCCCAAAGTGCTGGGATTACAGGCATAAGCCACCGCATCTGGCAGATTGTGTTCTTATAGGGGCACTCAATCACTTTTTGTTGAACAGAGTAAATTGTTGGAAGTTTTTTTTGAAGATTATGTGAGATAACTTATCTGTAGGGTTCCTAGAACCTTCTTTCCTTCCTGTCTCCCAGTCAACCCCACTCAATGCCTAAATGTTCCATTTTTGCTTTTATATTTGTAGAACAAGGTTTAGTTAAAAGACATTTTGTAAATATATAGAGAATCTGAAAATCGAAATATCAGGTGCCATATCTGCATGTTCATCAAATCTGCATATTTGGCTGGAATGCCAATTTCCATCCAGTTATTTGAAAGTATGGTACATGCACACTTAGGATCTGGTCGAGGAATTGTGACCAGGGAGAGCAGGTGTTTATTTGTGATAACTAGTGATCTCTATTTCTGTGGTGAGGCTGAACTGATTATCAACAATTTCCATGGATTACATAGACTTTTGCCAATTTTGAGCCCTGTTACTGCATCCTAGACAAGAATTCTGTCTGAGCAGGCAGTGAAAAGTGAAGACTTGTGGGCAGTTTATTTCATTTTATCCAATCAACTCAATATTTCAGCTGTATGTGATTTTTGTCCAAATTATGTAGTTGATTGCTTCAATTTTTAACTTCCTTATGCATGTCTAGACACATCATTAGAACTGACAAAGAAAATGAGAGAATTTAAGAGGCATGCCCATCTCCACAGCAAAGGGCCTTATGAGATAGATAAATTTAGGAAGTTACTCCTTTCTAAAAAAAATTCATATGAAACAAGCCATAAAATTTATTTGTACAAGGAAAACTGCTCAGCTCACCAATAAGTTAATATGGGACAGATTTGACAAATGCAGCTGTATCTGCAGTTTTTATGGTGGGCTTAAGGAAAGTTCCAATACCCTTTCAAGGAGCCTTTTAATTTTGCTTGTCATTTTACAGGGTTATCTAGGTATAATAGTCCAAAAACTTTAACAGTTGCTCCATGATATGGTCCCTAAATGTCCACAGTGGGTGGTGCATGCTCACCATTGTTCTCCAGAATGGTTTTGTTATTGACAATCTCTTACCTTACCACATCCTCTGCTCTTCTTGAGCATGTCACTCTCAGCTATACTTCCTTAAAGTCAGGAAGAAGGATAGAAATTAAAAACATGAAAACCAAAATCAAATACCCCCAAAATAATTGTTTTATGCATAACCCTAGTAAGAATGCAAAATCCAGGTTGTTGCCAAACACTTAAAAACATTTGTGGTTTACCACAAATGCTATTTTCTTTTTTCTTTTTAAAATTTTTTAAAATTTTACTCTTTTACTTGACAATTAATAATTGTCCATATTCATAGGATACATAGTGATGTTTTGATACATATAATGTGTAGTGATCAGATCAGGGTAATTAGCATATGAGTGTCTCAAACATTTATCATTTCTTTATGTCAGGAAAGTTCAATAGCCTCCTTCAAACTATTTGTACATTATTGCGATCTGTAGTCATCCTACAGTGATATAGAGCACTGGAACTTGTTTCTTCTATCTGGCTATAAGTTTGTATTGTTTAATAAATCTCTCTTCCGTCCTGTTCATGTGTTTTCATTGTAAACAAAAGTGCACATGCTTGTTTGTTTTGCTTTCTCCTTAAGCTGTAAGATGAAACTGATGGAATTAAGGGCGCATATGGTAGCAATCTCTACGTATCACTCATTGGCATATTCAGAGTTCAAATTAGATATACTTTGTAGAGCTAAATTATGGGCATGAAATGTGAAATTAGTGACTTTTTAAAACAGAAAAACATACTAAGATCACTTCTTTTACCAATTGTACTAATTTATACTCATAATTTAGGGCTAAATTTAAATATAGTGCACAGCAAATAAAATCTCTAGAATAAGAATTTGGAAACACTGTTCTCCCCCATCTCCAGTGTCTTATAACTACATGGCGGGGGGTCGGGGAGTGCATACTATGACATGCTTGTATGTGTTTTCCAGCAGAATTTATTCTCTCATTCAGAATGTTTACTGAGTACCTCCTATTTCCCAGGCACTAGTGATGTGCTGCCAGTTTTAGGAAACAGAAAGTGAACAAGACATTGTCCCAGCCACAGGGGAGCTTTCCATGAGTGAGACAAATGGATGGGTCATTCTTCCACGGTGTGATGAATGCTTTGATAAAGACAAGCCCAGTGCTGCCTATCAGTTCTCCTTAGAGATAGATCTTGGACTGAAGTAATGGTTAATGAGGCTGATGAGTTAGTCAGTGATCTTTGCGATTAATCATGGGAATGGGCTAAGTGGGATCAAGAAGGTATGCAATAATAAGAATGTAGGTTAGGAGGACATAACCTTCTTAACCTGTAATTGTCAAAAGGGACTCTTCCCTGAGTTTTAGAGAGTATGGATAGCTATGATGGAGATGAGTTACTATGACATGCACTTTGTGAAAAATAAAAAAACAAATTTCTGGATCTCCTCCCAGGTCTTCAGTGCTCCTTTTACACTCTGTGCTACACTTACATATGATGTTTCCTGTACGCAGGAATTCATTTGCATTTTACCACCTATAAAGTTTATATAAAAGCAAAAAGATAAAGAGATTTGCAGAACCCCAACTATGTTGTAAGTGCTCCTGGAATGAAACTCA
The DNA here is from genome assembly GCF_028885625.2 of Pongo pygmaeus. Lineage (NCBI taxonomy): Eukaryota > Metazoa > Chordata > Mammalia > Primates > Hominidae > Pongo > Pongo pygmaeus. Next base: position 69,378,713 of record NC_072390.2, read on the forward strand.
CCTTTCCTTTATTCTTTTTGAGCACATGGGCAGCTTTCTTGCACTAGAGTTATTCATTAACTCAAAAGTCTATACAGTCCTATTGTCAAAAAAGTGAGTTCCCAAATTTTGAATTTGTCAAATTTAGGTCACCTAAAGAAGTCAGGTGATTTTTCCTACTGTATAATCCCCTTATTAATGTTGTAAAATATCTGAAGATATATATATTTAAACAAATTTTGGAAGAGAGAGAGAAATTAGAAAATCAGATTGGTCATGAAAGTTGAAAAGATTGAAATCTGAAGAAAATAACTTCTTTTATAAAAAGCAAAAGACATTTGGGTGAAGAACGATTTCTTATTTTCTGTCTTCTACGTGAAGAAGAAATAGATGAATTCTGTAGGACAAGGAATGTAGCTAAGAATTCTTGGAGAGCAATTTCCTCTAGAAGGTCTAATGATAGTGGAACTGGTCTGTGTGGAAATCCCTATAATTTCCTTTTTGACTTTCAAATTAATGTTGATATTCATCTGACTGTTGCTGCATTTGTGTTCTTGTCTGAAAGGCTAGTTGGCTTCTTTCTTTGGGGCCTATTATTCCTTCATTTTATTTGTTTTATGTGTACAATGACTTGGACCAGTTTATCAACTCCTCTAAGCTTCTATTTCCACTGAAGCAGGATGAGGCTAATCATAGCCCCTACATTTCAGGTTGTTGTGAGGATTAAATGGGACAATGCTTCTAAGACTCCAACAGCAAAAGCCCTGGTGCATGGTAAGCAATCCACAAATGTGAATTATTATTTTAATTATTATTAATAAAGGTGACACTCTGACCCACCATCGGCAGGCATGCATCTGAAATTTTTGTTACAGGAGTTTCCACTTGTCCTCATTTAGAACACTGACATACATTGTGAGCCTACTGATTGGGTAAATGGACATGTTCTCTAGGCAAAGAAAGCCAACAGGCACTTCTTTTTTTGCTTGTTTTTTATTTGTTTTTGAGACAGGGTCTTGCTCTAACACCCAGTCTGGAGTGCAGTGGCACAATCATGGCTCACTATAGCCTCGACCTTCCAGCTCAAGCGATACTCCCACCTCAGCTCCCTAAGTAGCTGGGACTACAGGAACATACCACTATGCCCAGCTAATGTTTTTTAAATTTTTTTGTACAGAGGAGGTCTCTCTGTGTTGCCCAGGCTGGTCTCAAGCTCTTGGGCTCAAATGATCCTCCTACATTGGTCTCCCAATGTGCTGGGATCACAGGGGTGAGCCACCACTCTGGCCAGCACTTCTTAAAGGTAAATATGGGGCTGGGGGGCTAACAAGTTGCACTAGGAAAACTCAGACAGTGGACAGCCCCCATAATGTGGTCTTACTTAGTAACTTCACAAAAAGTAGAGTGAGTGTTCTCCATTTTTGAAGTGATATAATATTTATGTAAAAATATCAATTAGGTCTCTAAATAGCAAAGATATCAGTATATTATTTAATTTTTTACATTCCCTGAAGGTAATTTCCCTCAAACATTTAAAAATGCTTAGAAAGCTTTGGAAATGAAAAAAATTGTCCTCTAAAGAAGCCAAGATTAAGGCTTTTTGGAACAATATATTAATGATGATGAAAAATAATATTAATGACCAAATTTATATGCTGTCTATAACAAATTGATTTTGAATATACAAAAATAGGTTAAGAGTAAAAGCATGGAAAAGATATAGCATGATAATACTAGTTGAAATAAAGCTGATGTGGCTATATTAACATCAAGCAAGGTAGAACTTCAGAACAAAGAACATTATCAAGGATAAAGAAGGCTATTCCACAATGATAGGGTCAATTCATCAATAGAACATAACAATCCCAAATATTTATGCAGGTAATAACAGAGCTTTAAAATATATGAAGCAAAACCTGATAGAAGAAATAGACAAATCCAAAATTATAGTAAGAGAGTTCAATATTCAAACTTGATAAGTGATAGAACAAGTAGGCGGAAGATAGGGATATAGAAAGTAAGGATAGAGAAGACTTATCATTATCAATCAACTTGACATAATTGATGTTTATAGAACATTCCATCTAACAATAGCAGAATATTCTTTTCAAGGATACATGTCTAATTTATGAAGATGGATAATATTCTGAGCCATAAAACAAGTCTCAATATATATATAAAGTGATAAAAATCATACAAAGTATCTTCTCTGACCAGAATGGGATTTAATTAGAAATCAACAACATAAATGTCTTTAGCAAACCTTCAAATATTTAGAAACTAAGTAACAGATGGGTCAAAAAAGAAATCAGCAAGAAATTATAAAATATTTTCAACTGAGTGAAAATGAACAAACAAGATACCAAAATTTGTGGGATATATCAAAAGCAGTAATTAGAGGGAAATTTATGGAACTAAGTTTCTCCTTTGGAAAAAAAGAATGATTTCAAATTAATGACTTTAGCTTCCATCTTTAGAAACTACAAAAAGAAGAACAAATAAAATTTAAGGTAAGCTGAAGAAAGAAAATAAGGAAGACCTGAGAGATCAATAAAATAGAAACAAAAATTAGAGGAAATCAATGAAACAAAACCAGATTCTTAGAGAAGATCAATAAAATGGATAAACCTCTAGTCAGACTATACATGAAAAAAAGATAAAGACAAACTATCAATATCAATAATGAGAGAAGTGATATGAGTAGAGATTTCTCTGATGTTAAAATGATAATCAGAATAGTATGAACAACTTTATGCCAATTCATTCAATAACAAAGATGAAACTGACAAGTTTCTTAAAAGACAAACTACCAAACTTCACTCAAGAATAAATATATAACCCAAATAGTCCTGCATCTATTAAAGAAGATGAATTTGCAGTTAAACATATTCCCATAAAAAAAAATTCAGGCCCAGATGGCTTCAATGGTGAGTTCTAAAAACTAATACCAACTCTCTACAAAATAATTCCCCAAATAAAGAGGAGTTAACATTTCCCCACTCATTCTATAAGGTCAGCATTACCCTGGTTCCAAACCTAGAAAAGGACATTGTAAGAGAAGAAAACTGCAGCCTAATATGACTCTTGAATATAGATTTAAAAATTCTTAACAAAATTTTAGTAAATAAAATCTAAAAACTATTAAAGGATAATATATCTTAACTAAGTAGGGTTTATTTTAGGAATGCAAGGTTTGTTTGAAAATCAATTTTTTCGAGATTTGAAGATCAATCAATGTACTTCACTTTATCAATGGATGAAAGAAAAACAACCATATGATCATCTCAATATATGTAGAAAAAGCATTTAATAAAATTTAACATTCATTCATGAAAAAATCTCTCAGCAAACTGCAGACTAGAAGGAACTTCCTTGACCTCACAAAGTATGTGTATAAAATGACCTCTGGCTAACATCATATTTAATAATGAAAGATGGAATAATAAAGTGTGCCTCTAATATTTGGAACACGGCAAGTATTTTTTTCTCACCACTGTTTCTAAACATCATACTGGAAGTCCAAATGAGTGCAATAAGACATGAAAGTGAAATAAAAGGCATACAGATTGGAAAACTGTCTTTACGTAAAATTGTCTTTTTTACAGATGAAATAATCATGTATGTAGAAAATACTATGGAATCTACAAAAAAGATACTAGAATTATTAAGTGAGTTTAGTAAGGTTGCAGAATATAAAATATTCAATAATCATATTTTTATGTACTAGTGTGGTAGATTGAATAACACGGCCCTTTCCCACGATCTTCATTATCTAATCCCTGAACCTGTGAATATGTTCCCTTCCATGGCAAAAGAGACTTTGAAGATACTACCAAGTGAAGGATTTTGAGATGGGGAGATTATCTTGGTTTATCCAGATGGGGCTAATGTAACCACAATGGTCCTTACAAGAAAGAGTAAGAGTTAGAGAAAAAGATGTGATAACTGACGCAGAGGTTGGAGAGATGTGTTGGCGCAAACCAAGGAATGCAGGAAATTTCTAGAAGCTGGGAAAGCCAAAGAAATGGATTCCTCGAGGAGGAATGCAGGTTTGCTGATGAATTTTAGATTTCTTACTTTAAGAACTGTAAAAGAATACATTTCTATTGCTTTAAGCCACTAAATTTGTGGTGATTATAGTGGCAACAAGAAACTAATACAAATAGTAATAAATAATAGATTGAGATTAAAAAAAAAACATTCATAAAGGCACCAAAATATAAAGCATTCCTACACGAAAAATTCAAAATGTGAATGCAAGAAATTAAAAATCTAATTTAATGGCAACACATGCCACCTTTATGGATTGGAAGACTCAATATTTTAAAGATATCAATTCACCCCACATGGGTCTATAGATTCAATGGAACCTCAATCAAAATTTCATTAACTTTTTATAGAAATTGAAAATCTTGTTCTAATATTTATATGAAAATGCAAAGTACATATAGTAGCACAAATAATTTTTTAAAAGTGGAACAAATTGGAGGACTTATACTGTCTGACTTCAAGGCTTGTTTTAAAGCTACAAGAGTAAAGTTAATGTGGTATTGGTGTCAAGTCAAATAGATAAATGGGATAAAATGAATAATTGAGAAGTAGAACTACTTATATATAGTCACTTTAATTTTCAAAAATAGGTAAAGTCTATTCAGTGGAAAAAGAAAAGACTTCAACAAATGCAAAACCTAAACTTGAAGTAATACCTTGCACTATATGCAAAAATTAACTCAAAATGACCACAGACCTAAATTGAAAACATATAACTGTAAACTTCTAGAAGATGACATAGGAGAAAATATTTTGAAACCTAGGATTATACAAAGATTTCTTAGATATTATGCCAGAAGTATGGTATATAAAGAAACCAAATTGATAAATTGGACATTGTTCAAATTAAGATGTTCTGCTCTTTAAAAACCACAGCTAAGAGAGTGAAAGAGAAGCCTCCCTATGGGAGCAAATATTTGCAAATCGTATATTATATAAAGGACTTACATCCAGAACATACAAAGAATCCCCAAAACTCAATATCCAATTAAAATATGAGGAAAAGACAGACATACTTCATCAAGGAAATATTTGATGGCAAATAAACATATGCTCATCATATTTAGTCATTAGAGAAAAACAAAACAAAATCACACTGAAATACTACTTTGCATTAATTAGAATGTATAAAATTGAAAACATCTACCATTCCAACTGTTGACAAGGATGTGGAGTAAGCACACTACTTTGGGGAATGTAAAAAATGGTACAACATCTTTGGAAAACAGTTTGGCAGGTTTTGAGAGTTAAAAATACCCTTAACCATATGACCCAGTCATTCTACTCCTAGGTAGTTACCCAAGATAAATGAAAGCATAGGTCTATATAAAGATTTGTACACAAATATTCATAGCAGCTCTACGTGTAATAGCCAAACACTGGAAACAACTCCAAATGTCCATCAACACATGGATAAATAATTATAGTATATCCATACAATTAAATCTACTCAGCAATAAAAAGGAATTAACTTTGGATACATGAGATGACATGAATGAATCTTAATTATACTAAATGAAAAAAGCCAGATTACAAATGTACGTACTGTGTAACTATTTGTATAATATTCTAGAAAATACAAACTTCTCTATAGCAACAGCAAGCAGATCAGTGGTTGCTTGGGGATGGGCAGTGGTGGGGAGGAGCAGGAGGGAGGTATTAGAAAAAGGCTCAAGGAAATTCTATGAGAGGAGGGATATGTTCATTTTCTTAGTATTGATGATGGTTTCACCATTGCTTATAAACTGTACACTTTAAATGTTGCAATTTGTTGTGTGTCAATTATATCTCAATAAAGCTATTAAAAAATGGTCATTTTGACACATGTATAAAAAGTCCTTAGCTTCAGAGAAAACTTGCCCCTTGGTGCCATGGAATACAGTAGCGAATGAAGCAGTTAAGTCCCTCTGAGTTCTTGTTCTGAATGGGAGTGTCTTTATGTGGGACCAGTGGAAGTGGCGGCAGATGTCCCTTTCCCACAGAAGCAATGTTCTTCATTCTTTGTTTTTGTTTTTGTTTTTTTTTTTTTGAGACGGAATTTCACTCTTGTTGCCCAGGATGGAGTGCAGTGGCGCGATCTGGGCTCACCACAACCTCCACCTCCCAGGTTCAAGCAATTCTCCTGCCTCAGCCTCCTAAGTAGCTGGGATTACAGGCATGCGCCACCACTGTATTACAGGCATAGGCATGCACCACCATTGTATTTTTAATAGAGACGAGGTTTCTCCATGTTGGTCAGGCTGGTCTCAAATTCCCAACCTCAGGTGATCCGCCTGCCTCGGCCTCCCAAAGTGCTGGAATTACAGGCGTGAGCCACCATGCCCGGCCTTTTCTTCATTCTTTTACGTTCAGATTTACTGATATGAAGATGACCACCTGGGATAGTTTTGTCCTACATATATTCTTCTATTCCCTACCCTATCAAATATTAAGGTGCTATTTTATGCTGACTGATATTTGAAACTTTATTTTTAATTTTTTTATAAGTTTATTTTTAATTTATAAGTTTGGATATTTATAATATTCTATCAAGGGAAACCATGCAAGCAAGGCTGGTGCTCCTGCCAGTGCCACGTGGTTGGGTGTAGTTTCCAGAACAAGGACTTGGGCAGTATTTTCAGTGCCTCCATCCTCATCTACAACAAGCAGGAGAGGATGGAGCCAAAAACAAGGAAAAAACCATGTCTGAAGAAGGCAACCAGGATCAAAACTAGATACTAGATTTGATGGTCATCAAATGAGGGGCAGTATGGTGATGGGGGCAGATATGGGAGATTTTCCAGAGTTCAGTAGCCTGAAGAAAAGGCGTAAAGCAGAAATGAGGCAAGAGGGCACATGTCTTTGGTCATAAATAGGGATAGGTTGCCTGGAACTTTCTTCCATTAGGTGTTGACTGCAGGATGATGTGTCCGTCATCCAGTTCAAAAGGCACGGGGTTTAAGGCTGGAATAATGAACATAAAGCATATTTTTACTTTAATACCATCTGAGTAATTAAAGTTAATTAAAGTCAAAAGTTAAAGTTAATAAAAGTAAATTAAAGTCATCCAGTGTGGAGAAGGGTGCAGCAGTCAATGGCTTTTTCGATTTTTTACTTTTGAAAACTTGCCAGACAGGGTGTGAGATTTCTCCTTCTTCTTTAAAAGGAGGGAATTATCTCTCAAATATTTAACTTCACAATAGGAGAAACGGGTTGGAAATGGGAATGAGAACAAGAAGAAAAGAGGATACATAAATTACAGTATTTAAGATACATATGTGCATTGTGAAATGTGTCATAGAAATGTGAAATATGCATTGGAAGAACATCACTCAGATAACTAAAGTGATTAAAGTGTCTTACATTTAAAATATTTCTGGGATCAGAGGATACATAAGATACACCTACTTCTTTACTTAGGAGGCAAAACTCGAAAAAATCCAGGGCCTTTTATTATCTGTAAAATTTTGAAATGTAAAAATGATATAGGTTTCAAAAAGAATTTCTTCCCCAGCAAGTTTGACTTCAGTTTAACAGACATGAGTATAGAGCTTTCAGCTTCACAGGACACACTATCCTGGGCTTTGTTTTCTGCTCTGGTGCAAATGAAAAAAGATGAAGTCATAGAAAAATCTCAGCTCTTTCATCGTACAGACACATTGCTGTTCTAGAGACTCATCTGCATGAGAAAAGTCTGTTATGACCAATGGTTTTTCTTGAGTAACATGTTCATACAACTTTCTTCGAATTGGAGATGTTTTATGTGGAGAATTTTTAATGGATAAAAAAACTCATAAACTTGGAATGTTGAAAAATATTTTTATTATAATGTTACTTGAAATGTACAACTATAAAAATACATATGCATGCCTCATAGTTTTAGCTATGAAACAGATATGACAAAAATTAACTTGCAAAAAAATTAAATACCAATGAGACTTTAAAACCAATAAAATTCAAATTGATAACATTAATTTGATGTGATGTATAATGCTATACTGCTAAAACTAAATTTTCTCTTCTAATGAGAATTTTCAGACCACAGGTGCACAGATCTCAGCTGACAAATGTTCTACAATAGTGATGTGACCCCCTTTATGTCATCCTAGAGGCAATGGCAGTCTAGGCGATACCATGTGGGATTTAGGGACAAACAGAATTAGGTTTAAATCTCTTCTCTGATTTTGTTTGTAAATGGTGTGAGTCAGGACAAGTTAACTTCTTATCTTCATTATTGTCATCTGTGAAACGGGGAGGATGGTGAGGTGGATAATACCTTTTTGGTGTTGTTTTGAAGAGTTAATGAAATAATTTAGAAGGTATTCCATAACAAGTAATTCCTTTTTCCCTAATACATTTTCTTTTTAAAAGAGTTTTTGTAAGTTTGGCTTTCCAAAGAGAATTAAAGCCTATAAAACTGCATTAAAAACTAACTAGCTAAGAATTAATTTTGGGAAGCAAAGAATAACCAAAACTCCCTTCCTCCCACGCACTATCATTTTTCCTTTTTTCTGTGGTTGCTCTGCTTTTTTTCCTCTCCATCCCCAATGTCCTCCCAACATTCTGATGTCCAAATCCAGCTCCTCTCACTTGAATGTCCAGATGAGGTGCACTGCAGCCAGATAGCTTCTCCAAATTCCCTTGGCTAGAAGTGACCGCTTGCTTCTTATGATGCCCAAAGCACATTTTATATGTATGTCTCATGCGATGCTCAAATTTGACAGGACTTGGAGATAACTTACACAATGGCAGGACCTTGAAATTGGGATTGGAGAACAGATTTCTCACAGCTCAGCCCAGCCGGGGGCTGCTGGGAGACAACTGCAGGTGGACTCGCTCAGTGAGAGCAGCCGAAGCTAAGCCCCTCAGCACGCAGGGTGAGGAGGCAGCATCAGAGATGTGAAAGGGTGTTTTGTTGGGAGGATTACTGGCCTCTCATCAACCCTTTCAGCCAGTCATGAATGCATCCACACAGAACAGTCCTGTCAGCAGCCTAATTTCTTTGCAGGAGAGGAAACGATAGATTCATGTAGGTGAGGTGGGGCTACGCTTCTTACATTCTTGGTTGTAAAGAAACTGCACTTCTGGAAGCTTCTTTGTAGGCAAGTAGGTACTGTTTAGTGGCTGATTTGCTGCTGACTTGCGCAGGAAACTGAATCAGCTTGTGGATCAGCCTCTGAGATTGGAGCTGTGAGGAGTTTCATACAGTAGGTTTCAGGGAGAGATCTCAGGGTTTACCACTTGGAGTGGAACAGACCATTCCCCATGCAGAAGATCTGCCCTTGTCTTTCTTAATCTTGACATTTAAAAGTCCAGTAGGGACTGAGAATAAATATTTCTCCTTAGAAGGGGTAGATGTGTTAGTCAGCATCTCTCCAACTGACCCAATCATGAAAATCACCTGGTGAGCTTTTTTAAAAAACCACAAATTTCCAAGCTCCATCTCAATTGTGCTGGAAATAAAACAGCTTGGTAACAATTACGTATCTACCTTTAAGTTATTCTCTGTCAATACCCTTTTAGCTTCTTCAGGATCACTTTACTATTTGGTTAGAGACCATTTGATAGCCATAGAGTTTGAGAATGAGACTGATGCTTAGCCAGCCTAATTTTGCTAGTCATGTTTGCTATTTGTTGATTCATATGATTATTATATTTGTGTATTTCTTTAATCACTAATTAATACAACAAAGAACAAACATTTTGAGTTTAGGCACTGTACCGAATGCTAGAAATATGAACGTGAATAAGACTTAAACTTGCCTTTAAGGAGAGCTTTTTCTTTCCTCAACATCTTTCTAGCTTACCATATGGTTTTACTGCTTTGCTGCTGCTGCAAATAATAAAAATATGCACATTTTTTCACTCTTACAGTATGTACCCAAAACACATTAATTAATTAATTCACTCACTAGTAACTAATTAACCCATTACAAAAAGTACTATGAATTCTCAGAAGAAAAATTGCTCAAATGTAGCAGATTATATCTTTATAAATTTTGTTCAAAGTTGTCCATTGTGTTAACTTTATGATGTTTTATTAATTTTTTTTTGTCCCATGCTATATATTTAGTTCATATTTAAAACATGCATTTGAAAAATATACTTACTTTATTGGAATTGCCCACAAACTCTTCAAAAACCACCACAATCACCATCACCACCACAACCATCACAAAAACCTCTGTGTTTGTCCCAGGGTAAATAAGAACATTGGAATGAATTCTAATTTTTTTTAAAAAGGAAACATTATGCTTTAATAAAACAAACTTTTACTTCCTAATTTCAAGTTGCTGACAAGCAGTAATATTTGTCACAGAAAATATTATGATATATTTTCTCATGTTAAAAATGAAAGCTTAAGAACCAAAGGAGTTTACTAAAGATAAACAGAATGTCAATATAAACCAAACATTTCTTTCAAGTTTCTGGCCTTCCTGGCCAGAGAAGCAACTTTACCCCGGGTATGAGAATTACTAAATAAAATTAATAACTTATCTAAACAGTCAACTAAAATTCTGGAAGAATAGCTTCTTGGAGATTTGGACACCTCTAAGAGATGATATCACTATTTTATTTTTATAAAGGAATGTGTTTTCTGAGCTGGTAGCCTCTATCTCAGTAAATCTCTAAGAATTCTCAACAAACTAATCAGTAATAATTCAGACATATTGCTCAATGGAGACTAAACTAACCTTGTGATAGATACTGTGACTGCCATGTACACTTATACTACCTAGCAAAGTTGCTTTATCTTTAATCCCCATCCCTCTGTCGCTCTTTCCCTCCTTCTCAGCTGTCTCTCTCTTCTCAGCCTACAAGTTTTCTCAAGTCTCTTCCACATTAATAAAACAAATCACAGAACCCTCAGTAACGTCTTTTGACTCTGTGACTCCCTCTCTAGCCCCCTTTGGTTGGTTCCACATACTTCATTTGTGGTCAAGCTTCCAGAATATGTCATTTACACTCTAGGTTCATTTTCTGTGATTACCCCTTCCCATTACATTTTGGTTTTGCTCCATCACACAATTAAAATTCCTCTTATTGGAGTCATTTCCACCTCCCATTTGGCATTTTTCAGTAATTATCTTAGTTTATTTCCTGGGGCATTTGACATTGTTCCCAATGCCCTCACCCCCAAAACGCCTTTATCTTTCTTGGCTACTTGAACAACACTTTCTCTGGGTTTTCTTCCTGCTTCTTTCTTTGGTTGCTGCCCCTTAAGTTTCCCCTAGCATATTTTAAATCTGCCTGCCTCTGAAAAATGTAAGAGTTACACTTCCAAAGACTAGAGAGAAAAAGTGACTTTACAGTGGAGAACCTGGCAAACACTACCTTACCTTTAAGGCTAATATCCCCAGTGATGTCATATGGGTATCAGATATCCCTGGAATGCTGTGATGAGAAAGGGTGCTTTACCTTTGTGAGATATTCTTTCCAAAAACCCATAACCCCATCTAATGATGAGAAAAATACATGAGGCAAACCCAAACTGAGGAGCATTCTACAAAATACCTGGCCAGTACCCTTCAAAGGTGATACGATCATTTCTTTTTTAAAGGAAGATTGAGAAGATGTCAGAGACAAAAGAAGACTAAACGGACATATTAAACTCAATGGAGTGTGGTATCCTGAAATTGAGCTTGGAACAGAAAAAGGACGTTAATGAAAAACGGGTGAAATCCAGAAAAAGTCTAGAGTTTGGTTAATAGTAGTGCACTGATTTTGGTTTCTTAGACTTGGCAAATGTATCACAGTAATGTGAGATGGTAACATTAAGGGAAATCGATATTGGGCAAAGGGTATATTTGAAAATCTTTCTACTGTCTTTACACATTTTTGGCAAATCTAAAATTATTTTAAATCAAAGGTTTATTTTTTTAAAAATGTAAGAATCTTAGGCTCCTATTACATTTTGATTGTGTATTTACATGTTCCTTATTTAGATACTGAACCCTAGAATAGGGTTATTTAAGGCTATTGGTAGCAGAAAGGCTAATCTGAGACAAAATACTTGGGGAAGCATTTCATGGGCTGGGGAGACTAAGAACAATTTGTACTCAAAGCCAGAGGCAAAATGGGGTGTTAGAAGCTCAGAGTCATTCAGAGTCAGAGTGTGAACCAAAGCAGGTGGGAAATACATAAAAAGAGACAAATGCTAGGAAAGTCCTTGGGAATATTTTAACTAGTATGACAGTAGGACTGCCCTTTAAACATACTGTTACCTACTAGTTAAAATCTATTTGACTGACTTAAAGCATCAGAAGTATATGATGGCTTTTAGTTTATACAGCATACTTTGCATATGTTATGAGTTCCTTTGTTAATCCTTGCAGCAACTTTGTGAGGTACTATTATGTAGTATTTCCACTTTATAGATGAGCACACTGAGGTAAAGCAGCTAGTATAGAGCAACATGCCAAGAGACAGTCACGGCTCAAAACATTGCTAGTATCAGCTATGTTTTTTATTATTTAATTTCTTTCTTTCTTTTCTTTTTCTTTCTTTCTTTTCTTTTCTTTCTTTTTTTTTTTTTTTTTTTGAGACGGAGTCTCACTCTGTCACCCAGGCTGGAGTGCTGTGGTGACATTTTGGCAATCTCGGCTCACTGCAACCTCCGCCTCTCGGGTTCAAGCAGTTCTCATGCTTCAGCCTCCCGAGTAGCTGGGATTACAGGTGCCTGCCACCACGCCTGGTGAATTTCTGTATTTTTAATAGAGACGAGGTTTCACCATCTTGGCCAGGCTAGTCTTGAACTCCTGACCTCAGGTGATCCACATGCCTCAGCCTCCCAATGTGCTGGGACTACAGGTGTGAGCTACTGTACCCAGCCATTGTTGAATTCCTTAAAAATAAAAAACCTTCTTCAATTCATATAAATGACATTTATCCTTCCACTCTTTGAAGTATTGTGATGTCTCTTCATCTTTAAGGTTTCTTTGTTTAACCTCACAGGTTTGGCTAAACCAAGACATATGGCAAAAAATGCTGCTGTATTCCAGGTCTTAATTTGCACTTTTGTGATGGAGTGCTGGGTAGGACTTGAGTGAGCTGATCAATTGCTTAAGACATCTGGAAGAACTACAGGAAATACAGAGTGGTGGGAGTCCGTTTTGGTGTAGCCTCATGCTATTTGGCGACATACTTGTGTTTCTCGCCTTCCTTAGGACATTCAGATAGGTTTTTTGTTGTTGTTAAATCTCTCAGAGTAACAACTTTTATTTAAGAAATGTTCAACACAAGGTTAAAAGCAAAAATGTAACAAAAAGATCTTGCTTGCTCTTGTTGGAATGTTCCTTGAAAATTTCAAATAGTCCAAAGGACCAAGTTTCTTTATATTCTTTAGACCTACCAGCTTCTCCAGGTAATATATTTATTTCTTCATAAACAAGGCATGGTTTAGAAGATTAGAGTTTGGGCTTCCTAAATTCATTATAAGTCTTTCTGCTAAGAGGTTTTAGCATTTTTATAATTAAGTTAACGTCAACATAACCTAAATTCTACAATGTAAACGCATGCAAAGTTCTTTTCCTCTCCTGGACTTAAGAAACATCATTTGGGATGACTTTTACTGCTTCAGGTATTTTTGATCACCTGCATGTTAACACCTAAATGTAAGACAATGGTTTCTGTTCACACACCAACTGGAAAAACAAACATAGAAAAAATAATAAAAAACAGCATAAGTTACATGTCTGATGACAGGTAGCCATAGCAAGAACTACAGAAATTTAGAGGAGAAAGTGTGCCTTAGGAGTAGTCAGGAGAAATGTAGTGAGAAAAAAGAAAACAAAACAATGAGGTAAGTAGAGACTTAAAGACTGAAGGGTCTGGAAAACAGCATTAAGTGAGGATTGATTTAGCGGATTGGAGGAAGAAATAACTAAACTCCATACTGAGTATATTAGTCTGTTTTCACACTGTTGTAAAGAAATACCTGAGACTGGATAATTTATAAAGGAAAGAGGTTTAATTGGCTCGCAGCTCCACATAGCTGCAGAGGCCTTAGGAAAAACTTACAACCATGGCAGAAGGCAAAGAAGAAGCAAGTACCTTCTTCACAAGGCAGTAGGAAAGAGAGAACAGGAAAAACTGCCACTTACAAAACCATCAAATCTTGTAAGAACTCACTCACAATCACGAGGACAGCATGGGGTAAAACCACCCCATGATCCAATCACCTCCCACCAGGTCCCTCCCTCAACATCTGGGGATCACAATTTGAGATGAAATTTGGGTGGGGACACAGAGCCAAACCATATCACTGATAGAGAGCAAGAATAAAATGATCTGTCTCTCAGGAAGAGTCATTCTTTAAGAAATTGTTCCTGTGAGGACAGTGACAGATAAGAGAGCATATATTTGAAATTGTGGGAGAATTTGTATGTCAGGATGTCTGTGACCCCTGTGTCAGAGACCCTTGCAGATCTCTGTGGCTCCTTCCTCAGCCATGAAGTGGATAAACAGCGACACTCTTGTCTGTCATTTATCATCTCTTACCCCAAAGCTTCAGCTACTTGTTCATAAGGCACAGGAAAAGCCTTCTTACATTATGCAAGACCCAGACAGACAGACTACCAGGAAAGATGTTCTTTTCAGTGTGCAGTGAGGCCTTTGCCCTTCTAAGCATGGTTTACACAAGTGCAAGGAAATTGTTCTCTGAACCAGTAAATGAAGAGGGTATTATAATAATATCTATTCCTCTTTTATTTCTTTGTTCATTATTGAAGGGTTATACTGCTTTACAAAACTGATTTAATTTTCATAGGTTATAAAATGATCTATGAAACTCACAGAGACCAAAAAGTATCTGATTTGTATTCAAGCTCTCAATGGAAGCTCTTCTTTTACAAGTGACAATAAAACAATAACTTTAGTTCTTCTGGCAGTTAGTTATTGCTTGGAATTATCCAGGAATTCAGAGTCCCTTTTGAGAATAATAGCATTTTGGTGTTTGATGTTATTTCATTTTGAAGAACTCAAAGGCTTTTATTTTTCACAAGTTTTTTTAATAAATGTGTTATTAGAATTTTCATATTTTATTTGATAATGTACATTAGAATTTCATAAAATATACAATGTTTAAAATCTCTAAATTATTTAACTAATGGTCTTGAAAGATAAACTTGACTTCCTATCATTAAGTGAGGCCAATAGATATGTTGCTGTGCCTCCAATTCAAATTAATTGAGTCAGTCTAGATTGTATGATGTTAGACCAGTTAGATATGAGAACTCCCTGGGTATTGGGTACTGGCAACAAAAAGGTAATAAGAGCATACATGTCATTATGAATCAAGACATTGTTGAAGTAAATTTTCAGATAACCTGCTTAAGACTTTCTGAAGGGAAATTAAGTGCTGGATGCCTTTAACGAGAGCTCCAGATCTCAGAACACTTCATGCATTATTTTACAAAATATTCAAGTTAATTCTCTGAGTTTTTCTTAATCAAAGAGAAGCCACATAGATTGAGGTACATGAAATGAAAGAACCACTGAAAAGTATGTAGTTTTCAAATAAGTGTAAAATAAAAATATGAGTAAATGTATTTTTCCAAGATTTAAAATTAATTTTAGTAAAATTTTTCAGAGTGCCCAAGTAAGGAAGAGAAAACACTTCTGGTTTTTGAACTATCTGAAATTCAGCTGGAATGTAAACATTTCAGGTTTAATGCAATCAAACCCTGGCACAGTTCTTTGCCTGAGTAAAATGCGAACTATTAATAAACATAAAATTAGAGAACAATTATTTAAACTACCCCTGAGTGAGCCATAGTTATTTTATTTAATAGAAAATTTTTGTCTTCTTTCTTTTATCTTTTGCCGAAGGAATGCCAAAACCATTTGGGGATGTTTATTGAAGCAACAAGAGAAATAAGCAAAAAGGGATAAGAAAATAGGGAGACAAAGAAAAATATCTGATCTTCAATGTGCAAGTCTGTTGGGAAAATTCTATTTTTCATTTTGCCAAGTATTTGTTGAGGTTCAAGTAAGTAGCAGGATAGAAGATTTTTCTTGCAAAGAATTGGCATTCACATCTTATGAAAATTAAAATGTTGAAGTCCCATCCTTGATTTTCATTCATAGTGCATTTTTCCTTTGTAGTGTTTAGTACAGCTTATTAAACATTTATTTGTGTGTGCTTTTGCTAAGCTCTGAGTTCCCTGAGGGAAAGACTAGAAAGGATCTCTGGTCCTTTACTTACTTTCTAAGACTTAGCACAATGGCTGACACCTAATAGAACACAGTAAAGAGTCATTGCATGAATGAATGATGCAAATGAAATAAAAAACTGAACCCACAGGGAAAACTAAGAGGACATTTGATTATTTTAGTCATTATGAGAAGACGGTTTTGTGGGAACAAGTGAAGAGTACACATATGAAAACAAAGAGAAGCTCTTTATTCAGAGCTTGCAAGAGCATCAGCCACTATCTTTTGCAGTTGTCACAGAGAAAGAGGCAGGCAGAGGAGTGCGAAAGCTTTATAGTGATAAAAAGGGAAGGCTTCAGGTGTGCCCAACTGGAGGTGTTAACTTGAGGCAGCTGTAGGGGCTACCTAGAAGCAGCTTCTCTTCTCTAGTTGGTTTGGGGACTATATTTGGCTTTCTCTGGTTGGTCCTGAGTTGGAAGAGAGGGCAAAAATTGTGAAAACTGATGGTCATTGATGAAGTCCTGACCAGTCTAGGCCAATCGTTGCTGAGGTTGTGTTTTGACTTCTCTGGCTGGTTGCTTGCTGCCAGAAGTTATGGGTCAGAGTTCTACTGTCGTTTATGGTCTGGCCGTTGTCCATCTGTATATTCAATTTCTCTGTTTAGTGATTTACGGCCTCATGTGATTTTTCCCCACAAATTTTATCTCCAATACCATATAAAGGTGGGTACTTGATAAATATGTGTGGGATGGTGAAGAATGGGAAAAGGGCTGAAGTCCTCTTTCTGTCTGCTGTAGAGACTGTACCATCTAGCGAAATAGCCACTAGCCAAATGTAGCTGGTAGGCACTGGAAATGTAACCAGTCTGAATTGAGATATAGTGCAAGTATAAAACACATACCTAATGTCCAGGATTTGAAATGAATGAAATAATGTAAAATATCTCATTAGTAATTAAAAAAGACATTTTCTACATGTTGAAATAATATTTTGGACATAAATATTATTTTGGAAATAATATTTATTTGGAAATAATATTTTGGACATAAATACATCATTAAAATTGATTTCACTGTTTATTTTTACATTAAAAATGTGGTTACTAGGAAATCTAAGATTATATATGTGGTTTGGATTATATTTCTACTAGACAGGGTTGACCCAAGGTGACCTTTTTGTGTATAAGTTTCCTCTTCAATGAAATAAGACAAATACATTGTATGATTTGTTCCTTCTTCATTGCCTCAACATGAGTATTGAAAATGGCTGGAAACAAATTTGTGCATTAGTTTATTCATTCATCAAAGTATTTTGTGAATTTACTGTGTGCTAAACAATAAGCTAGGGGTTGCTTACTCTTGAACAGTTCCCAATCATTGCCTTTGGCAACTTGGGGAGACGGAAAACTTAAATGGTGATTTGCTTAATAGGTGTAGGAAACTACTTAAGTCCAAGAAAATTTCATGAGCAAACCCTCATGCAGCCTAATGCTCACAATTATATATCAATAATGTTATAATTAACTTTTCTAAAAAAATAAAACCAGCACCAAAAATATCTAAAAATTCACTGCAGGAAGATCTTTGTTTACACATTTTCATGAACCAAGACCTATTTCAGCTGTGATTTGTTTCCCCACTTATAAAAACTGTCTGACCTTGCTAAGCCCCAGAACCCTATGGGAATCACAATCCCCTCCCCCATAAACTGGGTTTATCTCATGAAATTGCTCTGAGGCTCAAACATGATAATATGTGTGAAAAACCAATATAAATATGAAGGATAATTATGTTTATTATTAGAAACAATTATGGTCATTAGGTTAAAATGAGGGTACTGGGAAAAAGAGCAGTTTGGTGACCCACAGAATAAATTTATCTTGTGTAGATTCCCATAGAACTAGAAGAAGCTAAATAAAGAAACCTAAAAATGCAAAGCATAATACATGATAAAATCTAACCCTTCACATACTTCTAAATCATTTTTTTAAACTCCTTCATCCTTGAAGTGAACTAATGTATGACAGAAAGCTCTCAGGAAGAAATTGCTTTAGGGCTGCATTTTTTTATTAAAGGTATGGCCTAAAGCCTTATTCTTTACAGGAATCAAAATGAAAAAAGAAAATCATTGCTCCATATGAACTCTGGTGGCCTTTTGACAAATTTTGGTTCTCTCTCCTCACTTAGTCAGATTAAGATAACATCTCCAGCTATAACACTGGATTACAAAAAGGTAGATGCAAATGCATATAGTCCAGGGCTATATGAAAAAGATAACCTCCTTCCAGGCCTCCATAGTTCAGTATGGTAGCCGCAAGTTATGTGTAGCTCTTACACACTTGATATGTGGTTAGTCTGCACTGTGATATGTAGTAAGTGTAAAGTACACACCAAATTTTAAAGACTTAGCATGAAAAAAAGAAACACAAAACATTTCATTAATTTTTTATAATGATTACACATTGAACTAATAATATTTTGGATGTACTGAGTTAAGTAAAATATGTTATTAAAATTAATTTCACTTTTATTTCTACTTTTTGGAATGTAGCTACTAGAAAATTTAAAATTACATATGTACTTTGAATTTGTAACTCACATTGTATTTCCATTGAATAGAGCTCCCCAAAATCTTTCCTAGTGTATTTTAAAGGCACAAGTACTTGCCTTGATGGATTTTTAGATTCATCCATTTGGCTAAGCTGCCAAAGCAGGTATCAAGGTTGGTTACCTGGAAAATAAGATGCCAATCATTCTTTCCTCCTGTTCTCATGTGTTTTCTTCATTCTTTCCCCTACCCCTGGTTGGAAAGAAGACAAACTTTGATTTAAAATGACTTGAGCAAAGTTCTTATAAAAATTCCTTCAGTTAATGAACAGATGGAAACTATAAGATGAGTTTTCTTTGCAGGTCAGTGGCTTTCCGTTTAGTTTGAGGTCACCTGCCTCTGCTCATGTGTGCAATAGGCATGATTTATTAGTACTTTTCAGGGACTCATGTTCTCTTTCACTAGACATTTCATTTAAGTACCTTGTCTGACCACAAATTTGTACCAAGAAGGAAGTCCATGACAGAAACCAGTTTAAACACCTTTTTCTTTCCTGTGTGCCCCCTAGCCGTTATGAGGAAAAAAGAAAGTCAAAGAGAAGCAGAGATTTATGGGATCACGCTTAAAAGTCAACAGAAAGAAGAAAGGTGTTCAAGATGATGTAGAATTTCTGAAAGTGAAATTCTCTATTTTCAAGGTTTTGTGCTTACAACATGCCCAGAATGGCAGTAGGCACTGGTCATGCAGGCAAAAATCCCTTCCCTCATTCAACTTATATTGTAACGTGAAGAGGCAGGCAATAAACAAAGTGTTAAAGCATAATTTTCAAGAAGGTTTTATAATGATTCTCTTGCAAATATAAAATGGATACATATCAAAGAATATCAAAGACTGTATTCAACTCATTAATTAACAAGGGAACCAGTAAGATTTAAAAACAGGTTTAAAGATCTTTGGAGAAGTTAGGTATTTACAGTTAATGTTAGGAGACATTTGTTGGGTTATACATAAAACTAGTTCATGACCAACAGGGACATAAATCATAACCATAAACCATAAACCGTTAAGCAATTGTTAATCATGTGTATTCTCTTCATCTTTCTCTATGCTTATGTAAGAATTTGCAACCATATACACAGTTTAAAAATGGAATCATATTCTCGATTTTAAGCAGAGTAATAATGTACAGGTTTTACTTAATACATCATGGACATCTTTCCTGGGCCACATGCCGGGCTGGACAGAGTGAACACATCTCTCAGCTGGTGGGGAGCTTGTGCCATCTCCTACCGGCTCAGAGGAGCTGACTGTCAACATGTCCTTCCAAGTCTGCATTCAGTGACATCATGTGGATAGCTTGAAACTGGCCATTGTGGGAATATTTGTCTATACTCTGGAAATTGTCCTATGCTATAAAGCAGGCCCTCTCTCCCAAGAGGTGATTGTTAAGCACTTACCATCACACCTGGCCAGGATAACCTCACAGTCCTCTCAGCTTGACTAAACTGTAGATAGGTTTCTTCCTGACTATAGGCCCCTCTTGGATTCTTAGGGCATTTACTTTAGAAAAATTTCTGTTGAAAATTCTTTCTCTGCCCCTTTGAAATATTCTCCCAGGGTCTTGCTAGTTGCACAACCCAGGACTGTTTTTCTCAAGGACCTGGGAACCATCCCTTTTAGATGTAATCATCAAGGAGAATAGTGCCCTTGTCTCCCAGTCTCTGTGGAAGAGTAGGAGCCTAACTCGGATAAGCACCAATTAGCAAGTACAGATGGCTTCATCACATTGACCAACCTCCCCTCTAATGTCTTGCAGTGCCTTTTCCCTGGCTCAGCCCAGTGCTTAAAATCTGTCATTCCTTTTGTTTCAGTCGAGTTAAATTGAATCTGTCTCCACTATTCCAATAGTCTTGAATAAAGTGTTCCCTGCTTGTTTTAACTGGTACAAATTTTCTTTGACATACCACTGTCTATAATCCATATGCCTTAAGGGTGATACAATGTGCCCACCAGCCTCATAGGATCTTAGATGCTATGTGCCATAGCATCTAAGTAATGGTAGGTTACCAATACTTCTACTCACAGGACAAAAGACAAATATCATGAAAACCATGACCAGACAGACTCCTTGTAGGAAAGGGGTCAGGCCAATAGGTAGGTCTATAAAATCAGTTTTCTAAACAGAGGGCTAATGCCCCAGAGTCCTGTTCTAGTGGTCTTATGGGAATGCTTGAAAAACCAAGCAGTAGAGTCAATGCAGATTTAAACGTGTGTGTGATCAAATTTTGGGGGCCTTGGGGAGGCTGTTCTTTGGTGAATAGAACCTGTGTTGAAGAGATTTCTTGAGATACGTGACTGAATGAAGGATGGTGGAGATGGCATCAGTGAAATAAGTAGCATGTAACTTAGCAGGACATTTGGAATACCATAAATAGATATCAAACTCATCAAGAAATAACTGCAGGCCAGGCGCAGTGGCTCAAGCCTGTAATCCCAGCACTTTGGGAGGCCGAGGCAGGCAGATCACAAGGTCAAGAGATTGAGACCATCCTGGCCAACATGGTGAAACCGTGTCTCTACTAAAAATACAAAAAATTAGCTGGGCGTGGTGGCATGCACCTGTAGTCCCAACTACTCGGGAGGCTGAGGCAGGAGAATCACTTGAACCCAGGAAGCAGAGGTTGCAGTGAGTCGAGACTGCGCCACTGCACTCCAGCCTGGCGACAGAGCGAGACTCCATCTCAAAGTCTCAAAAAAAAAAAAGAAAAAGAAAAAGAAAAAGAAATAACTGCAATATGTTCAAGTAGTATGAATGACACATAACCTATTCAACCAGTCCCTTCTTGATGGGCATTCAGGGGTGGTTTAAAGTTCTTGGAATTGCAACTTTGCAACAAACATCTTTGTATAGTTATCCTTGTGTCATAGTGCCTTTATTTCTGCAAGATAGATTCTTAAAAGAGAGAAGGCGAAATCAAAAGACAAAAAAAATTAAAAAGATATTTTAAATTTCAATAGTTATTGAAATAGTAGATTGCATTCTAAAAATAATATTTTGTAACCTTGCCAGCAAAATGTAAGTGTTCACCAGTGTATACAACTTCTGTTTCTGTGCATATTCTTGAACACTGGATGATACTGCTTTCTTAAAACCTTTGCCAATATATTGGGGGAAAACTATATTTTCTTGGATTATGAATTTGTATCAGTACTACCACTTGGATCAGTGATAACAAGTGAAGTTGAGTGTATTTTTAGTTTAGATTTTTTTCTTGTGAGACTTGTCTTTCATATCCATTGCCCATTTTTCTATTGGCTTGTGCCTTTTCAATTTGAAGACATGATTTTTATAGTATGTTTCTTAGTATATTTTCTATTTTTATAGATAACATTATATTTTGTATTTGTTATATGCGGCAGTCTTTTCTGAGTTCATCATTCATCTTTTGACTTTATTTATGGTCCAATTTTTATGTATGTGCAAATATGTATCTCTTTTCATTTGACTTCTGGGTGTTTCATCTCATTTATGAAAGTCTCCTCCTCACCTCAAATTTACCAATATGTATTTTTTACACCTCTTGTTATATTTTTAAATTTTTAGTATTTAAACCTTTAACCTTTTAGCATTTATTTTTTGTTTTAAAGCCAAATAGTTTCAAACAGAACATAAAACTTCCTTTTAGGGCAGGGATTTATTACTTTGAAAAGGCACACTTAAAAATTTTTAATAATTATTAAATTAGCACATGTTCATTGTGGCACTTTTGGAAAATATGTACAAACACTTTGGGAACTATGCCCATGACTTTTAGCATTAACTAATAGCACACACTTAATGCTGTTTAGTTAGTTAGCTAACTCACTAATAACATTTTGATATATCCCTTTTACTCTTGTTGTATGTTACCATATATGTAGAAAAGTGAGGTCATACTGCATAAGTAGTTTTGTATCCTACTTTTTAATGTAATATTTGTAGGTGTATCACAAAATAATATCTGGAAATATGGGTGCACAACATCCTGTTATTTGAACATACCATATTTGATATCACCTTTGGTTCAAATGCTTTCAGTTGCCAACCACAGAAAACCCAAATATTAGTGACCTAAACAATAAAGGCAATTACTGTTTTCCACAACAAAAAATTCCAGCAGTGCTACTCTAAATGCCAGTTTGCAAACTATTTGATACCAGCCAGTGATGACCTGAATAGCCTGCTCCAGAATGGAAAGCAAACAAACCCTTAGTTTAGTAGATAAGTAAACACTATTTGGTAAACTTTTTTTTTTTTTTTTTTTGGTAGTGAGACTTTCTCAGTGAAGGAAATGGTACACTGCTTTATGCCTCGCATATGATATCTCACTGAGGCCTATTAAAGTTCACAACAGCTACTATTACATGGACCCCACTTTGAGAAGCACAGGTCTAGAAAAAGGTCTGGTAGTTGCAAGCTTTCTAGATCCTGCAGCTCCACACCGTCCGGGACTTAGGTTCTTGGATCTTTTTGCACTGCCATTCTCAGTCTGTTGGCTCATACCCTTAGACTGGTTTCTCTCAAACTCTCAAGCTGGCTTTAGCATATGCAGATGGACAACTCCAGAGGCAAAAATAAAGCATCTTTTGTGTTATTTTGTAAGAGCAAGAAATATATCAAGCAAACACACTCTCAGGTTTCATTGACCAAAATTGCATCACATGCCTGTGCCTAAACCTATCACTGGCAAGGAGAGTGGTATTACATCAGTTAGAATTCACCCCTCAGGGTAGAGAAATTCTGTGTCGCTGCAAGCACATGACCACTGAACCGCTCTAATATTTGCTAATAGTTAATACACGATGGGGCTTCTGCACATGGGGAATAATACTACTTGCCTTAAAGGGTTACTGTAGGAAACCCAATGGAATAATGTATGTAGAGCAGTTAGCAGAGTCTGGCATTTAATACATGCTCCATAAATGTTAGCTATTAATTTCATTAGTGTTATTTTTAATTGTGCTTTTTTTCATTGTAGTTTTGCTTGGAAAATTCTTCCCTTTCTACCCCAAAAGTGGACAGTTATTCAGCAATGTTTTCCTGTTTTCTTGTGTGTTTCGAAATTTTTGATTAGATTTTATATTTAGTGAGGTTCTCTCTGTGGAAGCCCTGGGAAGCCTAGGTTAAGAATGGCTTTCCCCAAAGAGGACAAGGATTTGCATCTTCTACATGCCCTAGGGTGCAATCACCTGGGAAATACGAGGTAATGCCCCTGCTTGGGGTGTCTGGTCCCATTGAAGGAGTGTACATTCTAATTCCACACCTGAATGAGGGCTAGTCTCTGAGGGTATAGCTGATGGAGTGTTCCCACATTTGTGGGAATCTCAATCTCATATCTTCACCTCCTGCCTTGACCCTGAGCCTGCTGAGGCCATTAAAACGCCAAATAGTGTTTCATGGAAGATATGACTTCAGTCCCTGATTTCTACTATGATGAAGAGTCCTCCCCACTCCCTCTATTGCCTCACAGTTTCATTTCCTGGTGTCTTGTAGTGGGAGAGCTTTTGTGAGATACATAGTCATTTATGCTGGCACAAATGGGTGCTGTCCATCTATTGTATAGGCCTAATACTTCTTTCAGTAATTTCCTTCTTTACAACTTTGCAATTTATCTGATATATTTTAGCATATGGTATGAGGTAATAATTTCATTTGATGTGTTTTTTCCAAACAGTTATCTATTGAAGTAGAACCACTTATCATTTCTGATTTGTCATATGCTAAACTATATTCTGTTAGGCCTACTCCTGAATTTCATTCTGCCCTATTAATCTACCGCTATATTTGACAGCAAGTAACACACTTAAAATATTTTCTAAATTGTGGCTTGATAATATTTTTACTATTAATGAATTTTTTCAAAACTTTGCTTTTCTCACTCATTTATTCCTCCAGATATATTTTAGACTTTGTTCTGAAGTATATATTATAAATTAATTTCAAAATCATTGATATCTTCATAATATTTACTCCAGAATTATGTTAGGACTCTATTTATTCAAACTTATTTAAGCTAAGCAACTAATCTAGAAATAATTTTTTTAGATCGCTTAACTCAAGTAAACAGAGTGATAGAGAAATTTTAGAAGGACATAGAATGGTAATAGCCAGCCTATGGGTATGAGGTGATATCTTGTGTTTTTGACTTGCATTTCTTTCATAATTAACGATGTTGAGCACATTGTCATATGTCTGTTGGCCATTTGTGTGTCTTATTTTCAGAAATGTCTATTCAGGTACTTTGCCCATTTTTTAAATCAAGTTTGTTTTTGCTATAGAGTTGTATGAGTTTCTTATATATTTTGGATATTAAACCCTTATCAGAATACGGTTTGCAAACATATTTTTTCCCATGCTGTAGGGTTTCTTTTGATTTTGTCATTTCCTTTGCTGTGCAGAAGCTTTTTATTCGAAGTAGTCCCAGTTGTTTGTTTTTGCTTTTGTTGCGTGTGCTTTTGGTGTCATATCCAAAAAATCACTGCCAAGGACAATGTAAAGGAGTTTTTCTCCTATATTTTTTTTCTAGGAGTTTTATGGTTTCGGAACTTACAGTGAAGTCCTTATTCCATTCCAAGTTAATTTTTGTATATGGTGTAAAACAAGGGTCCAAAACCAGTTTGCAATTTCCTCAAAAAATTAAAAATAGATCTATCATACTATCCAGCAATCCCACTGCTGGATATATATCTAAAGGCTATGAAATAAGTATCTTGAAGAGATATCGGTATCTCCATGTTCATTGCAGCATTATTCATGGTAACCAAGATATGGTGACAACCTATCTGTGTCTACCTAACCTAACCTAAGTGTCTGTGGACAAATGGATGGATAAAGAAAATGTTTCTCTCTCTCTCTCTCTTTGGCTTAGTCCATTTGTGCTGCTATAGCAAAATGCCAGATACTGGGTAATTTATAAAGAACAGAAATTTATTTTTCACAGTTCTGGAGGTTGAGAAGTTCAAGATCAAGGCACTGATGATTTTGGTGTCTTACGAGGGTCCTGTTTGCTGCTTCCAAGATGGCACCTTGTTGCTGCATTCTCCAAAGGGAACAAATGATGTGTCCTTACATGGTGGAAGGCTGAAGGGCAAAGGGCCTAAATAGTTCCTTTCAGCCCTTTTACAAGGCACTGATCCATTTATGAGGGCAAAGTCCTCCTGACTTAATTGCTTGCCAAAAGGCCTTACCTCTTAATGCCACCACAATGGGGATTAAGTCTCAGCATGAATTTTGGTGGGGACATATTCAAACCACAGACAGACAGACAGACACACACACACACATACACACACAGAATATTATTCAACCATAAAAAGAAGGAAATTCTGCCATTTGCAACAACATGGATGAACCTAGAAGACATTATGTTAAGTGAAATAAGCCAGACACAGAAAAATAAATACTGTGTGATCTCATTTACATGTGAAATCTAAAAAAGTTAAAATTATAGAAACAGAAAACAGTGGTTGCCAAGAGCTGGGAGTAGGGATGGGGGGAATAGGGAGACAGTGATCAAAGGGTACAAATTGTCAGTTATAAATGAACAGGTTCTGGGATCTAGTGTACAGCATGAGTGGTCATGGATGTGTTAATTAATTTGATTGTAGTAATCATTATACAATGTATATGTACATCAAATCATCATATTGCACACCTTTAACATATTCAGTCTTTGTTCATATTTAAAAATAAGAAAACCTAAAAAATGACTATATAATGGGTTTTCTGCATTTGCTAGTAAAGTGTTTTTTTTTTGATTTAGTGTAAAGATTAGAGAAAAAAGAGAAAGAGAGAAGGAGAAACAGGGAAAGGTAATTATATTGAAAGTAGGTTGTTATGTCAGAATTTGTTGATAGCTTCTAAATCCTAGTTTGACTATCAATTCCAAATTTTAGTCCCATCAAATTCTCATAAAAGTAAGTTTATAAATAATACATTTGACTGATACATATTACAGTCTCTTCTTTTCCCTCTCATTCTCTTTGGAGAAGAAGAATAGTGAAAATGTCTGAGCAATCATCAATCTGCTTAGCTGGCCCTGCAATAGTCACGAATGCCCATTACTACCAGGATTTTAATACCCAGTGTAATGAGCCAGTGAGACTTCTTTAGTAGACCACCAATGACAGGGGTCTTTATAAGGAGCACAGGCTTTTGGTCTAATGATCCAATTATAAATTTGACAGGGGTCTTTATAACAGCACAGGCTTTTGGTCTAATGATCCATATTAACAAAGACCTTCCAGTAGTTAATATGACGTTAAGTTATTTTTTGGAAAAGGGATTGTGTGGATGGTCCTGATTGTTAACTCATGAATGAAGGTTGTTGGGCCCCTTCGTTGAGCTCGTGGTCCTTCCTAAGCTGACTAGGAGCTTTCAGAAATACCATGTACACATCCTGTTGTTGCTTTAGTCTCAAGACAGGAACCACGAGGCTGTGGATGTTCCTTCACTTTATTCTAGAAGTTCAGCTGTGGTTGCTAAATGCCTCTGTGGTTGCATTGGAGGTTCTTCTATGATCCTCTGCTATGTTTGATGTTAAGGGGAATATATATGGCTCTATTAATTGTATGACACAAGAGATCTGAAAAGTGTTCTGAGTTCTAGTCCACACTGGCCTTGTTTGGTAACTAACTCTTGCTTCTTTGTATTAAGGTAGCAAGACTCTTAAAACAGGTTTTCCAGAAGAAAGAAAACGTTTATCTTACTATATTAGAGAGTAAGAAGAAAACAGAATCAACCTGGACACCTTTTTCGCTATTTAGATTTTGACAGTTCTTTAAAACCCATTTTATGTGCTTCCCTCCATGACATTTTTCCTAGCTACCCTACTGTCTATATCTATTCTCCTCTGACTCTTGCAGCACATAGCTCTATGGGTTCAGCAGGAGCAGGAGTCATATTTGATCCTGATTATTCATGGATTTTGTATTTGTAAATGATTACTTACTAAAGTTTATTTGTAACTCTAAAATCAACACCCAAGATGCTCTTGTGGCCATTCATGAAGATGTGCAGAGTGACAAAATATTTGAGCCTCCTGAGATGCATGTTCCCAGGTAAGGTCAAACAAGGACATGCTCTGCCTTCTTGTTTTTGCTCTCATACTGTAGACAAGGGTCCCCTTCCTGCTCTGTTTAGTAACATGTATTTTGAATTTTTATGTTTTTGTTGTTGATCTGATTGCTTAAAATGGCTTTCAAATGTAGTGAAGATGTGTTGTCTAGTGTTCCTAAGCTCAAGAAGGCTGTGACATTACTAACTGAGAAAATACTTTTATTGGGTCAGGTGCGGTGACTCACTCCTGTAATTCCAGCACTTTGAGAGGCCGAGGTGAGCGGATCACCTGAGGTCAGGAGTTGGAGACCACCCTGCCCAACATAAAAATAGAAAAATACAAGAATTAGCCAGGCATGGTGGTGGACACCTGTAATCCCAGCTACTTGTGAGGCTGAGGCAGGAGAATCACTTGAACCCAGGAGGCAGAGGTTGCAGTGAACTGAGATCGCACCACTGCACTGTAGCCTGGGTGACAAGAGTGAGACTCCATCTCAAAAAAAAAAAAAAAAAGAAAATACATTTATTAGATAAGCTTTTTTTAGGCATGAGTTATAGTGCTGTTGGCCATGAGTTCAGTGTTAATGAATTAGCAATATATCTTAAGTGTCTTTAAAAAGAAACACACATAAAACAAGGTTATGTATTGATCATTTGATTCAAATGTTGCAACCAAAGGCTCTCAGGAACCTAGCCCTATATTTCCCTTAGGAGCAATGGTTCAGTATTTGCTAATTCAGTGTTTGTGGTGACTGATAGGATATAATTACTGCAAAGAATGGCAATCGACTGCATGCTGTTTTTATAGCTCCAGGGCCTAGAGAATGGTAAATCTCAATATATGTTTATTTAGTGAAACAGTCAGTGCCCATCAAATATATGCCAAGTGAATATAAACGAGGAATGTGGTAG
This sequence comes from Pongo pygmaeus, assembly GCF_028885625.2. NCBI lineage: Eukaryota > Metazoa > Chordata > Mammalia > Primates > Hominidae > Pongo > Pongo pygmaeus. The sequence continues at coordinate 69,407,430 of NC_072390.2, forward strand.
GAGGTGCAGAGCAGGGAAGACATTCTGCTAGGCCAGGGTCTTGGGGGTCTGTCTGTTGGTCAGGGCAGTTACCATGAGTGAGGAAGGCCCAGTCCAACAAGCCAAAGTGAATCCTCTAGAGTGAAGCAAGGAAGCAACTTGTGAACACTCAGGACCTTGTGTGGTGACCTGGAAATGGCTCTGGAATGAATGGGCCAGGTTCCTAGTTGGGGTTTGCCACTATTTCTTTCTTTCTTTTTTTTTTTTTTTTTTTGAGATGGAGTCTTGCTCTGTCACCAGGCTGGAGTGCAGTGGTGCGATCTCGGTTCACTGCAATCTCTGCCTCCCGGGTTCAAGTGATTCTCCTGCCTCAGCCTCCCAAGTAGCTGGGATTACAGGTGAGCACCACCACACCCAGCTAATTTTTGTATTTTTAGTAGAGACAATGTTTCACCATGTTGGCCAGGATGGTCTCAGTCTCCTGACCTCATGATCCGCCTGCCTCGGCCTCCCAAAGTGCTGAGATTACAGGCATGAGTCACCGCACCTGGCCAGCATTTGCCACTATTTCAGTGTGTCATTTGGAGAAAGTGATTTTATCTCTCTTGACCTCAGTTTCGTCATATGCAAACTGGGGCAACTGGGCTAGTTTAATGTTGAAGGCTTAGTGAATTTAGAATATGGAAAGAGGGAGCTGGCAGTTCCTGGGCTGCAACAAAAGCTTAAATGGCACATCATCTTCTTTTCATAAGGCCCAAATGCAGAAATACAAATAACTACAGGAGTTTTAGTGTCTGAATTCTGCCTTCAACTTATTGCCACCTTGTTCAGACAATCTCATGGACAGTTCTGCAAAACATGTGCTCTCTCATCATACCTTTTGACATAGAAAGGGCCACTTCTACAGAAGTCTTTGTATCATCTGAGTGGGGCTTTATGTCACAGTCATCTTAAAGTTTGTAGTTCAGGTCAAATGAGATATTTTCAAAGCTCAGTCTTTATTCCCAAAACAGCAATAAATCACTCAGAAAGTTATGTGCTCATTTGCACATAGCTTCAAATTACCGATTTAGCCAGCTGAGGGCATGCATTATGGTTTTTTAGCATATGATTTTTTATTTCTGGTGTTCTGATCATCCAGTAATTAGTGGATACAGATGAAATTACATGCTGCTGCCATTGCCTCAGATGGTCAGGTTTTCAGGATGCCAACTCCCAGCTCCTTTGGAGTTGACATAAATATTATGGAAGCAAAAAATTATAGTCATTTGCAGGGAAATCATGTGTTTAATTGCCAAGTGAAGCAGAGGAAAAATAGCAGAAGCACGCATCATGTATCAGTTAACGTGAGTGCATTATTGCATGTTGCAAAGGGGTCTGGAAGGACTTTTCAATAGCAAAATGAAAACAAAACTATTCTTAAAAAGATGCCATCTGTGAAGTCTCCAGATATGTCTGCCTGGCTCATTTCCCTTCAAAAATATTCCCTGCATTCCAAGAGATGTTAATAATGAACGAAAATAACCATGGGGTAAACATGGACCATGGTTGATGTAATGGGACTTAGTGTAAGGAGTTGATGTTGAAATAAACATGGAAAGGAATATCCCGCAGACACATTTTGTGCAGCTATTTCAATGTTTGCTGTAGATGGCACTTGAACACAACAGAAGACTCCTCAGATCCTACACATAGGTGGTTATTTTGATAATTTCAGATGCAGAATTTACTTAAACATTTATTTCTAAGCCAATATTATTTGTAAAAAATGCACAAAACTATGGAGATATAATAATATTTCCAAGTTACATTAATTTTTGGCTTCCTATTTCAATTTAATCTTAATTTTAATTCACTTTTTTGTTATTTGGTAAACCTGTCATTTTGGGAAAGATAGTTGATAATTGATAAGGTTTTATAGGAGGCCAAAAATCAAGGTAACTTGGAAATATTGCTATCATATTTCTGTATTAGGTATACAAATAATCACCACAGAAAACTTACCTAATCATGTGTCACATATCTTCCTCTATTTAAATTATGCTTAAAATTAGGGGCTTTATCTATTATTCTATATTATTATAAAAGCAAAGGTAAAGCTCTCATAGGTTCTATGTGGTACACTGTGATCAGCAGAGTATATAAGTCAACGACAAGAACTCTGGAGTCAGATTTTCTGGTTTGATTCCCTGTCTGCCACTTACCAATATGTGTCCTTGGACAAGTTTTACATTTATATATAACTTAGCTTCATCACTTGTAAAATGGAGATACTAACAGTATCTACCTCATATGCTGTTGTGAGAATTAAATGAGACAATTCACATAAAGCAATTAGTCTAATACCTGGCATATATTAAGGGCTTAATATACGTGAGTAGCAAACTGCAAAAGCTAGCATTCGACCAGAAGCTAAGTGTGGCACTCTCTGTTATATGACAATCTTTAGGTGAGACGATGAGAGAAGCTATTACTTTATGACAGTCTATTATAATATTACCTGTATAATATTCTTTATTCTAATTGGACTATTATAATAGTTCATAATATAATAGTTATGTATTATGAGGGGCTATTCTATGTCAATTACTGACATAATTTTTCTGAAAAGAAGATACATGAATTAAAATTACAATGAGATATGATTTTTTTACCTATCAGAATTGCAAAATATAAAAAGATTGGTGTTGTTGATACAAATTCTATAAGTTCAATTCAATGGAACCTTTAGAACCTATAAAAAAGGGGAATGCACATACCCTTTGATCCAGCACTTCAACTTACAGAAACTTATTTTACAGAAATAATTATGCAAATACGCATGAATATTTGTGTAAAAATATTCATTGTATCATTATTTGTAATAGTGCAAAATTGAAAACCAAAGAACATGAGCAGGGGAATGAATGATTAGATACATTGTAGTCTTTTCATACTATTGAATATTATGTACCCACTCAAAATACAGAAAGTAGATCTATATGAAATGTTACATAAAGAAGTCTGTGACACTCTGTTCAAGGTACAAACCAAGTTGCATTATGCTATGTATTTGGTATGGTTCTTTTTTTTGCAAAAATATACTCATTTACCTTCATATTTGTATATTTATAGAAAAAGACTAGAAGGAAATTTATGAGATACAGTTTTACACTACATAATGATATTTTGGTCAGGGATGGACCACATGTATGAAGGTGGTCCCATAAGATTATAACAGAGCTGAAAAATTTCTAGTATGTTTTAGCATAATGCATTACTCACGTGTTTGTGGTGATGCTGGTGTAAACATATTTACTGTGCTGTCAGTCATATAAGCGTATAGTATATACAATTATGTATATTGCATAATACTTGATAATGATAATAAACAACTATATTTCTGGTTTATGAGTTCACTATACTATACATTTATTATTATTTTAAATTGTACTCCTTCTACTTATAAAAAAAAGTTAACTATAAAATAGCCTCGGGTGGGACCTTAGAGAGGTATTCCAGAAAAAGGCAATGATATAGGAGATGACAGCTCCATGCTTGTTATTGCCTCTGCAGACCTTCTAGTGGGGAAAGTTGGGGGGATAGAAGACAGTGGTATTGACTATCCTGACTCTGTGTGGGCCTAGGCTAATGTGTGTGTTTCTGTCTTCATTTTTAACAAAAGGTTTTAAAAATAATAAAATTCAAAAATTTTAAAGTAGAAAAAGATTATAGAATAAGGATAAAAAGAAAGAAAATATTTTTGTACTGTACAATGTGTTTGTGTTTTAAGCTAAAAGTGCTATTACAGAAGAGTCAAAAAGTTAAAAAAGGAAAAGATTATAGAGCAAAAATGTTATAGTAAGCTAGGGATAATTTATTATTGAAGAAAGAAAAATAATTAAAACATAAATTTAGTGTAGCGAAGTGTACAGTGTTTCTAGGGTCTGCAGTAGTGTGTGGTAACATCCTGGGTCTTCACATTCACTCACCACTCACTCACTGACTCACCCAGAGCAATTTTCAGTTCTGCAGGCTCCATTCATGGTAAGTGTCTTACACAGACGTACCTTTTAAAATCTTTTATGTCATATTTTTATTGTACTTTTTCTATCTTAACATATATTTAGACACACACATACTTACCATTGTATTACAATTGGCTACAGTTTTCAGTACAATAGCATGCTGTACGGGTTTGTAGTCTAGGAGCAATAGGCTTCTGGCTTTCATAGAGAACCCTGAGCTGATATTTGGCTGACCTAACTCTGTTGTTTTCTTCATTCAGGGCTGCTATGGCTTGTAATAACAGCTAACCAGCTCCACGTATCTTTCAAGCTCCAGAGTTTGCAGAAGTCAGTGCATCCCTTTCTGCCTGCACCCCATCCCAATCCACTACTGGTGGAAATCCTACTAATTTTATGATGCTACTGAGTGCTGGAGGTACCACCATACTCGAGAGAGAAATGGGGCCCTCAGGTCCTCCTGGGTCCTTGTTGCCTCGATTCCCAGAATTTCACCCTGAGGTCTGCTCTCTATACTCATATTTGTTAGCAACTGTCTTAATTTAGGTTTACCCAGAAATCTACACTGAGATAAGAATCTGAGTAAAATAGTCCATGTGGGAGTAGGTCTGAGAAAGCACTAACTGGGCAATGAGGAAGAGAAGTTACAAGGGTAAGAGTTAAATACACAGCACATGTAAATGAGCAAGTTAATATTGCAGGCACCTGGAGCTCAATCCTGCTGAGAAAAACTTCTGGAAAACCGTGTAGAAAGGGGCTTTACAAACTAAAGCCCAAGGGCCAAGTCTCACTGCGGCCTATTTTTCACCTACAGGTGAAGATACAGAAGAGGCTGAATTCACTGCCCTGGAAAATCTCCCATTGAAAGTCAAGGATCTGACAGGCGTGGAGTGGGGCTCTTAGATTTGAGGCAGGTTCATTTGAGGATGTTCTGGGCTGGATTGCTGGAGAAAACAGCCTTCTGTGTCCTAAAGACTATGCAAATGCCTTACCTGAGGTAATGGCCTTGCAAGAGATGTTTTGTCTCTTTGAAATCAGTTCCTGCTTCCTCTCATTACTTAAAAGTAAATGACTAAGGTCAAGGTAACTAAGGTCAAAAGTAAATAACTAAGGCATGGCTGGATTGAGCAACTACTGCCTATGCTATGGGAGGAAAAGGATTATTCACCCAAAGAGCTGTGGGACCTGGCTAATAGGTACCAGCAGAACTAGGAGAACATGCCTGGGGATGGAACCTGAGGATGCCGGGCCGGGTAGGGCAGGATATGAGGCTAAAGATAATTGATATGGGGACATTCTCTAATGATCAGGATTTAACATCTTGTCAAGGACACCTGGAGCCTGTCCTCATGCCCTGCTGGGATGTCTCCTTTGAAGCCTGATTTCCTGTTGGTGGCCCACAGGAAATACAGTAGATATGCTAGAATTATCTTGACAAATTATTGGAGAAGGGATTAAATGGCTCAGATAAATGGCCAAGTTAAAAGAGATTTATTCTGTAAAACCAGAGAACCCACCAATTGACTATGTTCCTTGAGGAGCACAAAGGGTGCTCTCTTCACTAAAGTGCTAGGAGCATGCCACTGAGGGGGACGCTGGTGGCATTGTTGAGAAGCTCAGTGATAACTGTCCTCTGTAGACCAGTTGTGGTCTATGGAACCAGGCTCCCTAATGTCACTGAGATAACAGAGTGGCTTCGTGGTAGCATTTAACATTCTGGGTGAGTGGATAAAACTACCATACTGGCAGTATGGTTGAAGAGTAAAAAAGGGCTTTGAATTGCATGTATCTGTAACAGTCACCAATGGGGCCATGGTGCAGTTAAAAATGTATGGCTTGGCCGGGCGTGGTGGCTCACGCCTGTAATCCCAGCACTTTGGGAGGCCGAGTCAGGTGGATCACGAGGTCAGAAGATCAAGACCATCCTGGCTAACACAGTGAAAACCTGTCTGTACTAAAAAAAATACAAAAAAATTAGCCAGGCGCGGTGGCAGATGCCTGCAGTCCCAGCTACTCGGGAGGCTGAGGCAGGAGAATGGCGTGAACCCGGGAGGCAGAGCTTGCAGTGAGCCGAGATCGCGCCACTGCACTCCAGCCTGGGCGACAGAGTGAGACTCTGTCTCAAAAAAAAAAAAAAAAAAAATGTATGGCTTGGCTTGTGTTACTGCAATACCCTACAGAAAGCGTCTAAGAGAGAATGTGCAGTCAACAGTCAGGTGGTTGAGATTAATCATCCATGGAGCTCAGCCATCCTCTGACTCTGTTCCCCCAAGTATTGGCACAATGGGTCAATAATAAGAATAGATATTATGGCACAATGGAGACTATACCTGAGACCAACAGCATGGGCTTCCACTGCCCATGGCTGATATAGCTACCACTCTGATGAATATGTCCCCTGATAGCACCAGAGACTGACATTGTCCTCAATATGGTGCCATCTCTTGGGGAAACCAACCAGCCAGTTAGTGATAAATTGACTACATCAGACCCCTTCCACTCTGGAGCACATAGCAATTTATCCTTACAGGGATTAATACATATTTTAATACCTCACTGGCAATAGTTTGCCTTCTCTGCCTGCAGTCCTCAGCTAGGATCACTGTCTGAGGTTTCACAGAGTTTCTGATGTACTGACATAGAATCCCACATAACATTGTCTTAGATTGAGATTCTCAACTTTACCACTATTGACATTTGGATAATTCTTTGTTACGGGGGGGCTGACTTGGGCACCGTAGAATGTTTAGTAGCATTGCTGGCTTCTGCCCATTTGATGCCTGTAGCATCATGTACCCTGTCCCTCTAGTTTGAAAAACAACAATGTCTCCAGACAATGCCAGATATTCACGAGGGGATGGAATGTTCCCAGTTGAGAACCACTGGTTTCAGACAAAGGGAATCATTTTATGGCAAACAAAGTTTAATAGTGAGCACAAAACCACCAGATCCAGTGGTCTTTCAATATCCTGCACCATTTTGAAATCTGCCTGTCAGATTCTTAAAGGAGCAGCTAATGTACCAGTGAGGGGCAAATAGTCTCCAGTATTAGAGTGCTGTTCTTCTAGATACTTAGAACCAAACAGTCATTGTATGTGCCATGGCCTCAATAGCAGGAACATATGGGTCCAGGAACCAAGGAGTGGAAGTTGGAGTGGTCCCTTTACCGTTACTTCCGCTGATCATCTGGGGGGAAATCGTGTTTTCTGTCTCAGAAATTTTAACTCTGTTGTATTAGAGTCCTGGCTCTTGGGTGATGGAAGGGAATGGTATCCGGTGGGGACATATGTGTTCCATTAACCTTAAAGCTACAGCTGCTGACCTGCTTATTGTGGACTTCTCATTCCTATAGATCATTAGGCAAAGAAAGGAGTTAATATATTTAGCAGGGTGCTTGATCATGAGTATTGTGGGGAGATAGGGTGGCTTCTACCTAGCTGGGAGTAGGAAAGACATGTCTGAGATTCAGCACATATACTGCAATCCTTTTTGATGCTTTTAGTCCTGATAATAATAACGAAAGACCAATTTTAAGAACTATGGCCCAATCTACTATGGTGAAGTAAGTAGGTTTTACTCATGGGTGAGTGCTATATTACCCCATCAGAAATCTGGATGAGCAAAAAAGTTCCGGTCTAAGGAGTGAAGACTCTACAATGTGTAGTAGAGGAGAGAGATGAAGAATATCAGTCATGACCTTGGAACAAAATGCAGCAGCTTCAACTATAGTTTATCCCACCAATCTTGTTTAAGCTTCTATTATTTTAAACTTCAATTTTAGCAGCTGAACTGGAACCCTAAATAATACATACATCCAGAACACTTATAAATCTGCACAAAAAGGAAAAGTAATTTAAAATAAAATTTGGCTCAACCTCACCACTTATTAACAAAATTTGAAGTGAACACCTATGAGATTTAAAAAAATTGATGTGGTAAGCAAATATTACAACATTGATTTTTTTTTAAGAAAATACATAGATTTTGATCTTATATGTAACATTGTATTTCAGTTGGATTTATATTGTATAAACATCTCTTTAAAGTACTAGAAAGTTAAAAATCATATAATTTCAACTGATGCTGAAAAAGCATTTGATGAAATTCGACATCTGTTCATGATTAAAAGCCCTCAAAAAACTATGTATAGAAGGAATATAACTCAACATAATAAAAGCCGTATACGACCAGATGCACAGCTAGTATCATACTGAATGAAGAAATATTGAAAGCCTTTTCTCTAAGATCTAGAACACAACAAGGATGCCTACTGTCACCACTGTTATTCAACATAGTACTAGAAGTCCCAGCTAGAGCAATCAGACAAGGGGAAGACATAAAGGGCATACAAATTGAAAAGGAAGAAGTCAATTTTTCCTAGTTTGCGGATGATATAATCTTATATTTGGAAAAACCTAAAACTCCACATGAAAACTATTAGAACTGATAAACAAATTCAGTAAAGTTGCAGGATACAAAATCAACATTCAAAAATCAGTAGCATTTTTACGTATCAACAGTGAACAATGCAAAAAATAAACAGAAAAAGCAATCCCATTTAAAATAGCCACACATAAAATTAAATACCTAGGAATTAACCAGAGAAGTGAAGATCTCTATTATAAAAACTATAAAACATTTATAAAAGAAAGTAAAGAGGACACCAAAAAAGAAGAATATTCCATGTTCATGGATTAGAATAATCAATATTGTTAAAATGTCTATAGCAATCTACAGATTCAATGAAATCTTTATCAAAATAACAATGACATTCTTCACAGAAATAGAAAAAAGAATCCTAAAATTTATATGGAACCACACAAGACTCAGAATAGTTAAAGCTATCCTGAGCAAAAATAACAAAACTGGAGCAATCACATTACTTGACTTCAATTTATACTACAGAGCTATAGTAATCAAAACAGCGTGGTACTGGCATAAAAACGGACATATAGACCAATGGAACAGAATAGAAAATTCAGAAACAATCCTCACATCTACAATGAACTCATTTTTGACAAAGGTATCAAGAACATCCAATGGGAAAAAGACAGTTTCTTCAATAAATGGTGCTGGGAAAACAGAGTATCCATATGTGGAATAATGAAACTAGACTCCTATCTCTCACCATGTACAAAAATCAAATAAAAATGGATTAAAGGCTAAGACTTCAAACTATGAAACTATTACAAGAAAACACTGGTGAAATCTCCAGGACATTGGTCTGGGCAAATATTTTTTGAGCAATTTCCTGTAAGCACAGGCAATCAAAGCAAAAATGGAAATATGGATCACATCAAGTTAAAAAGCTTCTGCACAGCAAAATATATAATCAACAAAGTAAAGAGAGAACCCAGAGAATGGGAGAAAATATTTGCAAGCTACCCTGACAAGGGATTAATAACCAGAATAAATAAGGAGCTATATAGGAAAAAAATCTAATAATCTGACTAAAAAAATGGGCAAAGGATTTGAGTAGACGTTTCTCAAAAGAAGGCCTACAAATGGCAAACAGGGATATGAAAAGGTGCTCAACATCACTGATCATCAGAGAAATGCAAATCAAAACTACAATGAGATATCATCTTACTCCAGTTAAAATGGTTTATATTCAAAAGACAAGCAATAAGAAATGCTGCCAAGGATATAGAAAAAGGGGAACCCTCATACACTGTTGGTGGGAATGTACGTTAGTACAACAACTATGGAGAACAGTTTGGAGGTTCTTCAAGAAAGGAAAATTTGAGCTACCATATCATCCAACAATCCCACTCCTGGGTATGTAACCCAAAGAAAGGAAATCAATATATCAAAGAGATGTCTACACTCCTGTGTTTGTTGCAGCACTGTTTACAATAAGTAACATTTGAAAGTAGCCTAAGAGTCCATCAACAGATGAATGGTTAAAGAAAATATGATATATATACATAATCGAGTACTATTCAGCCATAAAAAGAATGAGATCCAGTCAACTGCAACAACATGGATGGAACTGGAGATCATTATGTTAAGTGAAATAAGCCATGCACAGAAAGACAAACATTGCATGTTCTCATTTATTTGTGGGATCTAAACAGCAAAACAATTGAACTGATGGACATAGAGCGTAGAAGGATGGTTACTAGAGGCTGAGAAGGGTAGTAGGCGGCTTGGGGGCAGGTGAGGGTGGTTAATGGGTACAAAATAATTAGAAAGAATGAATAAGACCTACTATTTGATAGCACAATATAGTGACTAGTCAATAATAACTTAAATAATAATAACTAAAATAATAACTAAAATGCTCCAGGAAGAAATGAAGCAAGAAGAATGAATTGACAAGGAAAGATACCTGCAATAGCAGAAAGACAATGGTGATGATGATGATGATAGCTAATATTTATTAATTACTTTCTAGCATCAAGGATTTACTAAGCATTTTTATGTATCACCTTATTTAATTTTTCATGTGTTTAATTTTTCATGTATTACCTTATTTAATCCTCCAAATACTATGATGTAGATATTATCATCCCCATTTAGACAATTACACATGTTAAGACATCCAGGAATTTGCAAGCAAGATAAATAAAGAGAAATCCACACTTAGACACATTACAGTGAAACTATCAAAATTCAAAGATGAAGAGAGAATCTTAAAAGCAGCCAGAGAAAAAAAGATGGCAAAATAATAACATTGAAAGACAAACTAAAACAGAGAATTGGTCGCCCAGGGACCTTCACCAAAGCAAATTCTAAAGGATGTTATTCAGGCAGAAGGAAAGTAATCCTAGAAGGAAAGTTTGAGAGACAAGAAGGAATGACAAGCAAAGAAAGTGGTAAATATCCAAGCAAATGCAAATAAACATTGGTTGTATAAAATAGTGACAATATTATGCACAGGGGTTAGGGAAACCCCAACAAGATCCATTTAAAATGCCAGAAAACACAGTATATATATGTCAGAGGGAGGGTAAATGGAGTTAATTGGCTCAAAAGTTACTACCTTTTCAGGCGGAGTGTGGTGAGGGTTGGAATAAGCTTAGACTTTGATAAATTCTAAATTCTAGGATAAATATAAAAAAATCAAACTTGTGGAGGGAAGAAATTGGAGTAACAAAAGTTGCTTACACTTTCATATGCATGTATAAAGAAAAGCAAGAATGGAATTACTATAAAAAGCAAGAATGTAATTACTATAAAAATCAGAATAGTGTTAACCTTTAAGCAGGAGGTATCTGTATCCCTGTGACCTGGAAGGCATGCAGAGAGTTTCTGGGATACTGGTAAATTTTTCTATCTCAGGTTGGGTGGTGATGCAGTAGGTGTGAGTTTTATCATTGTTTTTTTTAAATGTACAAGTATATTTAATGTAGTTTTATGTTTGCATGTTTTTTAAGTAATTAGTTAAAAAAATTAATTAAAAAGCAAATAACCTGAGGTTGAGATATGCAGATTCCAGGAACATTCTTAGGATAAAAATAGGCAAGAGAAAGTATTAATGGAGTTGAAAACAAAGTTACCTACATTTAGCAACGTGTCTTTGATGAGTGGCTTTATCTGCTGACATTTTTCTAGAACTGAAGATGTATTACTGAACAAAAGTGACAAAGATCCCTGCCCTGCAGATCCTAGAGCGGGGGACAGATAGTAAACCAGTTTTAGTCTTCTCCTGTAATGTTGCTTATTGCTAAGGCATGAGGGGTCAGGAAATCAAGTTCCTTTAGAGAGACACCAATAAAACTGCTGGTTTGATTTATATGAGATCAGTCGAAGGGGTAGCTTTTAAGTCCCTCCTGTCTGTAGAAGGTATAATTCTATGATTGTTGTAAAGTTTATGACCAAAAAGCATTATAATAGGAAGAGTGAGAATCAGCTATAGCCTCAAATTTCTGAAAATGACCTCAGAATTTCATCTCAGAAAGAGCTTGGCAGTGAAACAAAAGACATACAAATCGAAACTGGAAAACAGCCCTAGGAAAATTTTGATTCTCTTGAATAAGAAGGCATCCAGAGCTGTAGCAGAAAAACTAATTTTGCTGAAAATAAAGGCATAAAAGTCCTGGTGGAAAAGGAACTGTGTTTCAAATGTGTTCAGGTTGATATTAGGCTAAGGTTGTGTGTCCAGGCTTGGACCGCTAGGATCTGGGTTCCCGGGACTGGCTGCTATCCTGCCGAGTAGAGTGACCGGATTTGTACCCGATGTGCTCCAGCCTTCCTGAGCAAAATCAACCTTCATGAGCGGATGCCAGCTGAAGGCTTGTCCTTAACCCATCATCCAGCAAATCATTAAAAGAGGTTGTCAAAGACAATATAGATTTCCTTCAAGTTGTTTGCTGGATTAAAAACAATTCAGGGGACCATGAGGAAGTCAGAGTGGAGGGCCAGAACACAGCATGTTAGTGATTCCAGGTCCAAGGTAAGCCTGAAAATTTAGCTCCGGCTTTCAGAACCCACTGGCCCATCCTGACACAGCCTATTCATTTATTTTAAATTATATCCTCCCATTATGTATGCTGTGTCCGAATACCACTATGTGCTGGACACAGCTCTGGGTGGTGTATTCTTTTGTGTAAATAGCATTTAGAACATTCGGTAATAAATTACAGTCTATCAGATAACCCATATGTACTTATTGAGGGTGAGCTATAGATTTTAAGATATTATAAGTCTTAGTCTTATCCTCAATATATTTACAAGCTATAGTTGGGAGCAAATATATTGATACAGTAACTGACTGAAAATAACAAAAGATTCCATAAGAATTAAGTGATACATTTCATGATATGAATGTATATGAAGGGAAATTACTGAAAGTTTAAACTGGTCTGGGAGGTTTCATGGAAGTCTGAACTTGAGCCCGGATTATGAGTGTGGATTTGGAGGTAGTTTTTAAAGAAAAGATAAGGGGCAGGTATCCTAGTGAGAGAAACAGTATTCAGGCAGGAAAGAGTACAAATTTACTACCACATACCTAACTGTGCAGATTTGGAAAGCAATGGGCTAGAAGGAACATCTCGTTTCTGCTAATTGGTTTCTTCAACTGTGAGTCCTAATATTTATTGTTTCATTTGCTCAATGCAAACTATGAAGTACTTGCTCAGAGTACATGGAGCAGTTGGGTTTCTGGAATCCAAGTGTTTTGAGGCTATTTTCCTTTTAAGAATAGTACAGAAAACATTTATTGCAGGAAGCTCTTTTCCACTAGTGTGCTGATTCATTCACCTACTTTGTTTCTGCCTTTCTGAAGTTTTTCTTGAGTCTGAGTAACCAGAGCCACCAACCACAGCTCATGTATAGCCAGAACAGCAAATGGAAAGTGTGAAACCAATTCAAAAGGTGTTAATACACACCCATAGATTCTTGCTCAGTCAGAATTGTCAATCATGGGGGTATAAGTAGTATGATTTTCTGTTTTCGTTGTCTTGTCATAAGACCCTCTAAAATTATTTTTATTTTAAATTGTTGTACGTTTATTCATTTGGCTTGGGTGTAATTCAATTATTTATAAAATGCCAGTATTTGAATATCTGCTTCATTAAAGGCATTAATAAGTATTTATGGAATATTACTTTGGTGAAATGAATTAATATAGAAATATTATTATTATTATTGTTTGAGACTCTATCACCCAGGCTGGAGTGCAGTGGTATGATCTTGGCTCACTGTATCCTCTGCCACCTGGGTTCAAGTGATTCTCCTGCCTCATCATCCTGAGTAACTGGGACTACAGGCATGTGCCACCATGCCCAGCTAATTTTTGTATTTTTAATAAAGATGGGGTTTACCATGTTGGCCAGGCTGGTCTCAAACTCCTGGGCTCAAGTGTCTGCCCACCTTGGCTTCCTAAAGTGCTGGGATTACAGATGTGAGCCACCGCACCTAGCCCAGAAATATTATTTTTGAGCTGGTATAAATATATATATTTATAAACAATTATATATATACAAAACTTTAAAATTATATATAACCTTATAGACACTTTATATACTATATAACAATATATAATATATAGTATATGTATTTATATATAATATAAAGTATATATATAACTTTATACACACGCTATATATATAGTGTTTTTAATATATAGGGTTAGTGTGTAAGTGTATAAAGTTTTATATATATATTTCTTTGTATATACACACATATACACATATATGTATATATAAAACTATACATATATTATATAATATATTTTATATATTTATATTTATATTAATATATGTACACTGAGAGATTTAGGATATACATACACACACGTATATAGAGTGCATGTATAAAGTTATAGATATAACTTTATATATGTATACATACATATACACATATATTTAGGTATGTGTATATATAGTGTGTGTATAAAGTTATACATATAATTTAGATTAAATATATAATATAAAATAGGTTCAGAGGGATGAGTGAATCTAACACATACATATAAATTATATATAATTATATATATATAATGCATGCATGTATAAAGTTATATATATATAATTTATGTGCGTGTGTGCGTGTGTGTGTGTATACATACATACACCTAGGAGCAGAATTGCTGGGTCATAGATATGTGTGGCCTTAATTTTACCAAGGACCCGTAATGCCAGATTCTAGAATTGCTGCCACCCTGCCCAGCATTTATTCAGCTTTGCATTTTTTGCCAGTGCAATAAGGTCTTGAATTCTAGCTATGCAATACCTTGTGAAAATACCCCAGGAGCTTTTAAATAAAACCAATGCCCAAGCCCCACTCAGAATATTTAGATTTAAATTTCTCAGGGTAGGGCCTGGGTGTTAGGTTTTAAAAAATCTTTCCAGGTGATTGATTCTAATGCACAGCCAAGGTAGGGACTCTGTGGTGTAAAGTGCTGCCTTAGTGTTTTAATTTGCTTTTTTCTCTGATTACTCATGGTTTTGGATATCTCTTCTTATGCTTGTTAACTTTTGGGGTTTCTTCTTTAGTAAATTACCTGTTCCCCAGCATATTTACATGATTGGGTGCAAGTTTAAATGATAATGTATATGTTTGAAGGGGAAAAAAATCACACAGACCGAGAGAGATGAAACCACATGAGGAAGGGACAGTCAGGCTCCCTTCGCCTCAGTAATCATGGGATTAGGAAATCTACCTCATTGTATGAGGCTATGGTCTTTGGAAGTCACTTCCTCCTTATTCAGGTACTGCTTCCTGAATCACTACTCAGCCCCAGCAGAATTAGGGATGGTGGAACTTAGTAAGTACTATTTAGGTGTTTGTTAAATAAATGTAAATAAATGACTCTTTTATTTCTAGGTTTGCAATACAAGTGCCTCTTTTTCCTACTTAATAATTGGTGCTGGACAACTTCTATTATGGAAAGATGTCAGTTTCTAAGCATCATGGGTTAGGGGATGGGCTTTGTGGCCTCCATTTTGGATACAGAGCCTGGATGCCCCTAAGAGACTGAGTCTTGTTTCTAGGACCCACAGCCTGAACACCCAAACCTGTGGTAATTTTCTCCTCAGTTCCTCCCTTAATCCCTAGAGCAAGCTCTTTTTGTGTGGCTGACCTGAATTTTATGGTGAGTCCACTTACCTGGAAAAAGTGAGCAGCTCCACCCTCTGAGACAGAGGCCTTTCTGGGGCCTGGGAAGCCTAAGGGCAGCGTAGGCTTTGGGTGAGCTAGTATGTGCATGGCTGCATGGCGTGTGACTCTCGGAGGAGAAGGGAAGGTATGACCTGAGGACATTTCACACTGTGCTAGGTGAGGAACACTTTTGTTTCCTCTCTAATTTTAATTGTATGAGTTTTCAGATGTTATTTAAGGCTGAATCATTCTTACCCAAAACGGGAGAGAATAAAAGAAAAAAAGTCCTCATTTACAATTCCTGGCCCCTTATGGATGTCAAGAGTTTTTCTTCACCTTTAATTACTTTACTAATTTTTTTAGCTAAGAGATAATGGTGGAAAAAATTAACTTTCTGTCATTTCATACTATGAGGAGCTCAAATTTTAGAAAGATAGAAGTAAATATAGATAATCACAAATCAGTGATCTAAGAGCCATTTACTTGCAAGACTGAGGGTGATGGGGACAAAAGACAGGGGAAGCGCTTCCCAAGGCCACATGCAAAAGCTATGATTAAGCGGTGATGTATGTTGAAGCTGGGTTTTGAAAGAAAAGTAGAAGTTTGCTAGGAGGAAAACTGGAACTCAATTACTCACTGCCTGTGTGACCTTTGGCAAGTTCTGACAGCTGAGAAGCTCATTTTCCTTAGGTGTGAAATGGGAACACTAGTATTACCTGCTTGTAAATGCAGTTGCAAGGATTAAATGAAAAAAAATTAAAGCTTATGAAGGGCTTAACACAGGCCTGACATAGAAAAAGGCTCAGCAAACACTTATTGAGTACATGCACGAATGAATGAGTGTGTGCATGGGTGCGCCATGATGAAAGGTCATGGCAAAGCCAGTAAGAGAGGGACACCGCCTGATTGTTGTCTGGTTGATTGACCCTTATTCAGTAAACTTAATTAAAAAATATAAATATGAAGAACCCCTGACATGCATCTCTTTATTTCCAGGTCAAAATTAAAGAAGGCTAACATTCTTTATTGTCCTCTATTTTATTTTTTATTTTATGAATAAGCATTGGAGTTTCAAGTGGATCAGTTTGGGGACAGGTATGGATGTGGTAGCCAGTGGGTCTCAGTAAAATCTGAAAGATGTTGAGTGTGAGCTGCAGAACTTCTAGTGGCTTTAAGGCACAAGCTATTAAGGACAGAATTATTCACTGAGAGGGAATAACTGTTAGCAATAATTACTCCTAAAGATTTGGCTAAGAAAAGGGTAATGAATGACCCACCCACAGGCCTAGAGGGAAGACCTGGGTCTAATATGAGATTGACTGATGTCTGAATTCCAAATCTGCAACCTACACCTTCCTGAACTTTGATTTTTTAAACTTGTTAAATACATTGCAGGCGTGTAGAATTATTTTATGTTTATTCAATGAATACTCATTGAAGGGCCACCATATGCCAGTGTTGGAGATATAATGATGATGAAAACTGCACAGTCCCCATCCATGTGATAGTTTGGATTCAAGAGGCATGACAGATATTAAACAGATCACAAAATTTATGTTTAAGGACCAACTGTGGTAAGTCCTAAGAAGGAATACAGTACTGGAGAGGTTGTGAAAGTAGAAGAATTAATTTAAATTGGAGAGTGAGATTCACACTGAGACCTGGAAGATGATATATTAGGTTTCTATGGCTGCTATAGCAAATACCACAACCTTAGTGACTTAAAACAACACAGATTAATTATCTTGCAGTTCTGATGGTTAGAAGTCCAGCATGGATTTCACTGGGATAAAGTTAAGGTATTGGCAGGCCTGAGTTCTTTCTGGAGCCTCCAGGAGCCTCCAGAACCTGTTTTCTTGCTTTTTTCCAGCTTTTGGAGTCTACCTACATTCCTTGGTTCATGGTGCCTTTATCTTCAAAGCCCTCAAAATTGTGTATCTCTGATCATTTTAGTCATATCTCTTTCTGAGGCTCACTCTGTCTCCCTCTTCCACTTTTTATGACCCTTTGATTATATTGGTCTCATTTGGATAATCCAGGATAATCTTCCTATTTTAAAGTCAACTAATTAGCAACCTTAATTC
This sequence comes from Pongo pygmaeus, assembly GCF_028885625.2. Lineage (NCBI taxonomy): Eukaryota > Metazoa > Chordata > Mammalia > Primates > Hominidae > Pongo > Pongo pygmaeus. Next base: position 69,425,041 of record NC_072390.2, read on the forward strand.
CACCTTTAATCTTAATTCCCCTTTGCCATATAACCTAACATATCTGTGAAGATTAAGTCTGTGAACATTTTTGGGAAGGTCATTATTTCGCCTAGATGAGTAGGCATGAGCCTGGGGAAGTTGGTCAGGGGTGGAGGGAAGATATCACAAGCAGAAGACCTTGAGTCAGGCTTCTGTTGAATTCATGAAAATGAAGAATGTGTCTGAAGGGGAGAGCAGAGCTAGCTAAGGAGGTACATGGAGCTAGATTTTGCAGGGCCTTTTTTGCCTTGTTAAAGATTTGGGCCTTTTATCTGAATGCATTAAGAATCCATCAGAGTGTTGAGTATGACATGGCATCATGGGATGGCATCTAAGAATCACTCTGCATTCTTGGAGGAGAGTTGATGGAGAAGGCCAGCAATGAGGCTCCTGTCCTTACCAGAGGAAGAGATTTATGAGATTCATTAGCACAGGGCTTGGCAATTAGTAGGAAGTCTCCTGTCTGTAGTTCTTCCCTACAACCAAGGTATTTGCTAGCATCTTTCTCAGCAACATTCATTATTTTTGCCCATTCTACTTCCTCTTAAAGACTCTCTTCTTTTACAACACCTACTTTTGCTCTTTTTGCCGACCTCTAATATCCTTTATGATCTGGCTCAAGATTCACACCTTCCAAGAAGCCATCAGCAACTGGCTTTATTCTACATCAGTCACTGCCTTTGCTCTCTGTACATACTGAATGACTTAACTGTCATACTCACCATATTCCTCCTTCCAGAGTCTACTCCAGCACCCCACAATGGCTTCTGTCCTGCCTAAATTCCAAACCCACCATGAATGAGACAGATTTCACTGACTGAATAGTTAAACCTTCAATTTTGAACAATCAGGTGCCAGGATCTTCCTCCATCTACTGTGGCCCTGATACCTATGTTGCAGCTGTGAGCTGATGAAGTGTAATGTCCCACTGGTGACTCCTTAGATCTCTGTATTAGTCTGGACAGGCTACATTTTGCTGCAATAACAAACAGCTTGTGTATTGCAATGATTTATAAAAACGAAGGTTTATTTCTTGCTCACACTATCTGCCCATTACTGGTCACTTACGAGCTCTGTTCATTTATCATTGTCCTCATCCTGAAACTTGAGCTAATGGAACCTGGCCTTTTTGTAGAACATTATCTTTGATCATGGCTTATGACTTGCATCACTTTTAAATCTCTGGCTTCAAAGTGATAAATACATCTTTTACTTACAACTGTAGCCAAGAGAAACCTGGATTCAAGGAGACTGAGAAGAAACACAGAAGGCTAGAAAGTGCAACCTTATCATATGTTGGAAAAGGGAGAGCTAGAAGATTTGACAAACAACACGAATGACTAGTATTTTCATTCTGGTCTCGGGATCAGGACTCAACCCAAATTCCATGATGCCTCAGATCTGATAATCAAATTATGGTACCAGAGGTTACAAGCCCAAGCCCTGTCTGTGTGACTCAGTTTTTACACCTGACTTTTTCCTGGGTTTCCCTTTGCGTCCTATTTTAGTAATCACTTTGTTCTCCTCCATTCTCCAACAGGGCTGGAAGCCTTGTTTTGTCCTTTTCCAGTTTCCATTCCTGTAGACTGGAGGCTCATCTATTCCGATGCTAGAGCCCTACTCCCTATAGGCAGACTGTGACGTAGATGTCAATGAATGCCTGGACTCCTGAGGATTGTCTAATTGAATTGCACCTGTAGAAGGCCTTGATATTTTTGGTTGGTTTCTCTCATGCTGATCATTTGCTTGAACCCTGGGCAGAGGTTCCGAGTCTGCAAAAATAATAAACTTTGCCTTCTCCCTGAGAATTTTCAGCCTGTGATGTAATTTAGGTCTGAGTTCCAGCAGCCTCTTGCTAGTGGGCAGGCAAGTTTTTAGGCATTATCACCACCCCTTTCTTGCTGTCAATAAACAATCATATTGTCTTAATATATTGAGATGCGTTGGCAGAGTCTCTGGTTGCTTTCTGATCTTTTTCCTATCCATAAGAGATTAAGATTCTAAATATATCTTTGTTTCTCCCATTTCCCAATTTTTTTTCTCAGCATCTAATGTGACACAGTGAATGTGCTAGGAGTTTAATAACTACTTCTTGGGTAAATGAATGGGGAACCACAAACTTACCTTAGGACTCATAAAATATCATTAAATGCTTTGGTATTTCATCAGAAAAATGGGGTAATGACATTTAATTCAGGAAGATATTAGGAGGATTAGATATGATCAGTGTGGTATGCTCTGGAAGAGGCATTCCTTCACAAGAAATGGCAATAACATTATTAATAAGATGTGGCTGAGTCAGATGCCACCCAGGTGTAGAACAGCAGCCAGTTAGTGTGCCCCAGTGACATTCTTCAACAAGGGATGAAACTTGTATTTTCCTACTTCTCACACACACCTGAACTGCCCTCTTGTAGCCTTTTCCTTAAGTCAAGGAAAAATAACCCTTAATTTATTTAAGGCACATTTTTTGGTGGTCATTGGAGGGGTGAGACGGAGATGATTTGTTGAACAAATTTTCAGATAGTTTTGGTTTTTTCAGTCTTCCACTTGATCATTTTTTCACGTAGTCTTTTTACTGATTTGATTTTTACTTGATATTTAACTTCCACGCATTTTGAACAATTATCTTTTCAAGTTTAATTGACAGAAAATGTAAATCTGAATTCTGTACTGAAGCCTTTGAAATATGGTATCCATTTATTTCATTACTATTTGATCACTCAACACAATATGATGAATTATAATAATGGCCCTGGCATCAAAAAGTTGCTAAAGATAATAGACCTGGAGCTGTCATATTGATTCTCATCACATTAAAAGACCAAAGCAGGGACACAGAGATGTTTTGATTACTATCAGTTCATGGTGAAATCTCAGCCACAGAAATGTTTGATGTGGGTAATGTGATAAATAAATCAATTTCATTGTAATCTTTAGGACTACAGTGTGCTTCATTTTATAATGCTAGATGACATATTAACAGACTCTACATTCCTTTGGCTAAAAAAAGAAACCCTGTTATTGAAGGACTGTCAACTATTCTTAATTAATGTAGACTTCCAAATTTTTTGGCTTAAAATTCTGCAGATATAAAAAACTTTTGTAGGAGATATTCAGCATATCAGTGAGACATATCTGTATTCTCTTTGCACATTGTAATAATCCAGGTGCACTCTACTCTAGCGGTTGGCCTGTGATGTAAGATGTAATAAATGAACAAAATATGTCTTTGAAAAAATAGTGAAAGTTTGAATTTTCCACTGAAAATTTAAGAACATGGTAATTTACATTTTCATTCCTACTTTGGCTCTTGCAATGGCTGATCGATTCATGATAGTGAGGAAGGGAATTTGATATTATTTTGTCAATAACAGAATGATGTCTATACTCCATATATTTCTGAAATAATGATATACATTGGTGGAATTCCACATACTCGATGGTTATGAAACTCCAGTGCAAAATTTAAATATTTGTATCTCAGTATTACAATGCTATGTTAAATTTTAAAATAGTTCAACTAAAATATATATTCTAATCAACTGACATACATGTTCACTAGAGGTATGAATTGATTTTTAAGTCAGTGGAGTCAGTGGCTTATTGAGTGGTATTGTTTAGTACTAGAGAATCTTCCAACTCACATAGATTCCTTATAGCTAAGTGACCACCTGTCCTGTTTGCATGAGATACTGTTGTCTCTGTGAAATTACTACTAGTGCTTCCTTTTGCTTTCAAAAGGAAATTTTGAAATGGATGGTAAAGTACATGAACACTCTACCTATACAGTCCCAGAAGCCATTGTTTTGGACTCTTTTTTGGACCAATTCTCTTCCCTAGATTTTTCATGCCTTTTTTGTAGTATAGGCCCCAGGGCTGTTTTTCTTTGCTTCAGTGGATTCCAATGGAAGCGTTTTGCTGAAGAATGCATTTATAAAAGAACTTTAGAAAGGATCAAAAAATTTTAAAATACATAATCTTCGCTCTTTTTCACCATTGAACACTCAGCACTTTGCACAATGCTTGGCTATTGTAGAGACTCCATAATTACTTGTTAAAAAATAAACAATTTAAAACTTAACAATTTTTTATTTAAGAAAATTCAAGTTTCTTCACACACACGCTTTTCTTCCCAAAGATACTAAGCTACTGCATGATTACCCTTGGAATCGTTGCTTAGTAAAATACTTCTCAAACATTGTTTGAATAAAGATTACTTGACATTTGGACAAACAGGACCAAAAGTTAGACTCCCAGATCCTGCCCCTAAGAGTCTGGTTTTGTCTCAGGTAGTGCCAGATAAATAATAGGCATTCCATCTAGGATCCTCTCCAACTCCAAGTCTTTGAAATCTTTGTCTTTAATTTCAAAAGGATATTTCCTTGACTTCCTACTAAGTTGTCCATCTTTCTACCATGTAACTACTGATAAAGTAGTTGTGGAGAAGATATTAGACTGCAAAAATGCCAGGTTCCACCACGTAACTGGCTTTTAACCACTTCCTCTCTCTGGACACAAATTTCCTCCACCTTAAAATGACATGGCTGAGCTACAAGATCTCTTGGGTCTCTTGCAACTCTGTTATCAGGTGGTTCTTATATTTGAAGCCTGATAGATGTCTGATCATGAGACATTTTCCACAAAAGAGTACAACTACTTTGTCTTTGTTGCTTCATTTGCAAGAAATCATCTCTGGATTAATTATTACTTAAGAGATATTTTTAGTCTTTTAGGTTATTAAGCACCATTCTTCACCAACAACTTCCTGCGTCAATTTTATTTCAGATTCCCTAGATAACGTGTATTGGGAGATGATTGGTATTTTTTTTTTCATTTCAGAGGTTAAAAATAATCTCTTAACTTTTGCCAATTGTCTTTTAGATCCTGCCAAAGATATTTCTACAGATAAGAAAAAAGCCTTTGCCTTGGAGTATAATTTGTAAAAGTTGAAAGAGCCTTGTTTGCTCACATACCCTGTTATTAAATCATAAGCACAGTCAGAAGTAATCGCTTGGGTGGCCTTGTCAATTGGAGCCCACAAGATGGGAAGAAAAAGGGACCCTGGTGAATACATGTGCAGAGATTTGTTCATCAGATTAACTATCTGTGGTGTATTGAGGCTTGAGGAAGGCTAAGCCATGTCATATTAATTTTTTTCAGAAGCAGAGAGAGAGAGTAGACTGGAAAAGTTGTAGAGCATGGAAAGGTCCCCAGGAAGGTCAAGACTTGATGAGCAGTGGGTGGTGAGCCTCTAAAAGTTGTTTCCTCTGAAAGTTTTTTCCTCTTATTGGAGGAAAAGGCAGTCACATGTGGTTAGAAAAGAAGCAACAGAAACATTCACTTATACCAGAATTCTGTTCCTGTCTTGGGCTGTTCTTGAGGTCAGAAGGAAGAGTCGTGAGAAATGATGTGACAGGGGAGAGAAGGAAGAAATGTATCTGATGGCAGTTTCTTTCTACTAAGCAGGCTGCTTGGGGAGGAGTATTGAGAGTGTAGTCACAGAGGTGGTATTGATTTTCTTGTGCCTTTATGTGATTACTTAACACCACAGGTGTTAAGGTGGGTGGATCCCATGTAAAGAATAATTATTTATTATTTAGTCTAATCCACACTGGCACTGATGTCTCATAGTTGGTTTACGATTAATCAACTCAATTATTTCTCAAGATTTTAGGTATAAAGGGCGATGAAGAGGCTGAAAAATGTTTCTGGAGTTAAGCTTGTGATACTTGCAGTTCAAGAATGGACAGAAAACATGGGAAATACATAGTGAACATTGAACACTCTGGAAACCAGCCAGTGAGTATTGGTGGCACCACTGTGATATATTCTCACAGTCCAGAATCTTATTTTCAATATTTATGAAACTCTAATTTTTAAAAATTATAACATAGTTTTTCCCAAAATGGAATTCTTAAAATTTTACATGGAAGCCAATTTCTAGCTGCTCTATTACAAGTTATTAATTAGAAAACTTGTATTTTTTTCTGCATATCAATACATGCATAGCAGAGAAACTTATTTTAAATAATCACTGATCTAAGACATTAGCAATTTTTGGTGGTAACAATTTAATGATATGTTTAATACTTTATGGTTATTATAATTTAAGCATAAGACAACAAACGTGGGTTTGATTGCATTAGCAAATTAAACTTTTGAAATGTGATGTGTAGATTTTTGTGTTAACTGCCAAGATTGTTAGTGTAATATCTAGATTTGTCAGAACCCAGATATTTCTACATATCTTTGGGAGTCAGAAGTGAATCTTGTAAGTAAAGTTGAGGCCTAGGAAGCAAATTATCTAGCAAATCCTTTAGACTGGCCTCTACTTAAGTACTTATGAATTTCTTTTTTGGTAAAGAATTGTGTTTAGGTAATATTTTAGAGTTCAATTAAATACAACCTTGTTTATTGTTTAGGTTTTTAGAAGAAACAATTTAGCTCTGTATGTTTTATGATTGCATTTTATGTAACTATTCATGTCTAACTAGAGTCCTTGATATTGGAAACAGAAATGGAAATGTGCTGAATGAAATCAGTGTAAGTTTGAATGGATAGTTATGTTTTGTGAGGAAAAATATTTTTCTCTCTATGCAGTAACAAGGAAGTTATAAGGCAGAGAAATTTTTCCCTTGATTCTAGATCAGTATCCCTCTACCCTGAAGACAGTCTTCATGGTCTGTCTAGCCCTGCAAATCTGTCACTGTGTCTTCACAGTGTCAGCATACTCAAATAAAAAGATTTCTTTGGTAATAGTAAGGAATCAGTTAGTCATCTTGAGTGTTTTCCTAAACAATGCTGTTTTCAAATAAAGGTTACATATTTTAACACTGACTGAATATTTCACTTATATGTGTATACTTGGACATAGTGACAGAAAAAAAAATTTTTTTCGTTAAGGGCCATTTTGGTCAATGGATTGAATAGAAATTGAAGGCCACATAAAAATAAAATGTAGGAGTTTGTTTTTCTCTCTTGGGAAACAAAAATTGGTAAATTAATCTCTTTAGATCTGTGAATAGGGAATTTAAAATTTTACTCTGTGAGTATAGCTAATGCATATCAGATGCATGATGGAGATTATTGGCTGCTACCAAAAGCTAATTAAGTATAATTCACAGCTCCCTAACTGATCAATTTTTAACTTTAGATACAACTTTTAACTTTAATTTTTAACTTTAGAGACTGACAGGAGAAACTGAGATTGCACGAATTATATTACCCTCAAAGCTCCAGTGTGATGGGTTCTTCCTTCTTGGTATAGGTACCCACTATCTCCCTTCCTTTAAAGAATTTAAAAGAAATTCAGGCAAGCTGGTTTGGAAAGTGAGGTTTTACTTAATTATATAAGTGCAACAACAACAAAATCTAAGTTCATCACCCTCAGTATACTAAATTGCTGAAGAATAAGTGAAGCTTTTATAAAAGATAAATCTTTGTTATTTTTCTCAAAGTTTCTGATTGAAAAACAGATGGAATTTTGTTAAAGTACCTGTGTATATCAGATTTTATCTTATTTGATATCACTAAATAGCTACTAAAAAATGTTCTGGCTTGCTATTTTACCTTAAGAAAAATTAGACTCTGGCTAAGTCTTTACACCCAGATATATTACTTCTTGACTGTATTTAATCACAATTAAACTCTCTTTTGTCCTTATGTATAGTCTCTCACTGAGTAGTGTCTGCATACACATATGGTTTGATTGTTTTGATAGAATTTAGAGATTAATTGATCTGTCAATAGTTTTTTAAAAATCCATTTAGGATTGGGTATTTAATCAAGAAGGTCAAGAGAGTATATTTATTTTATTTATTTATTTTTATTTTTTATTTTTTGAGATGGAGTTTCACTCTTGTTGCCCAGGCTGGAGTGCAATGGTGCTACCTCAGCTCACTGCAACCTCCACCTCCCAGGTTTAAGAGATTCTTCTGCCTCAGCCTCCCAAGTAGCTAGGATTACAGGTGCATGTCACCACACCCAGCTAATTGTTGTAGCTGGGTAGAGACAGGGTTTCACCATGTTGACCAGGTTGTTCTCAAACTCTTGACCTCTGGCGATCCACCCGCCTCAGCCTCCCAAAGTGCTGGGATTACAGGCGTGAGCCACTGCACCTGGCCAAGAGAGTATATTTAATAATATTCTTACTGTTGTATTAGAAAAAAAGTTCTAGATAATTCTATAATATTTTTCAATTGTAACAAATTTACATGGACCAATTTGCAGTTGCTTGAATATCTAACACAGATTATTCTCCTTTTTCTTAAAACTATTTCTGAGATTGTTTTTTCTTTCAACCTCCCTTTAAGAAAAACCTAACCCCCAAAATGTTTCACATTTGAACCCACATTTTTAATGCATTTAGTTTAAAAAAATTTTAAGTAGGCACCCATGTACCAAACACAGATGGAGTCTTCTTTTTCTTTTTTTTTGGAGACAGAGTCTCACTCTGTCACCCAGGCTGGAGTGCAGTGGCGTGAACTCGGCTCACTGCAACCTCTGCATCCCATGTTCAAGTGATTCCCGTGCCTCAGCCTCTGGAGTAGCTGGGATTACAGGTGTCTGCCACCACATCTGACTAATTTTTATATTTTTAGTAGGGATGGCATTTCACCATGTTAGCCAGGCTGATCTTGAACTCCTGACCTCAGGTGATCCACCCACCTCAGCCTCCCAAAGTGCTGGGATTACAGGCGTGAATCACTGCTCCCGGCCGTGGGTTTTTCTAAAGGAGGGAGTGGAGACTTTCTTACTCTCTGATACTACAAGATATTCAGGCTCATCTTATATATTTCCTGCTCTAGCACTAGAATCGGACATTTCTCCAAGGATCCCTGGGTCCTTTTATTGGAAATGGTATTTAAAAACCAAGATTTGGGTGCTGGGTATGCTTGTTGCTACTGGCATTTTGTTGATTCTGGGTCCTCTCAGCTGAGAAAGCAAGGAGACATATGTGAGTGTACTAACCCATGCATATAAACATATCTATAAATATTTCTATATGTAACTATCAATGTTGCTATTAAGCTAAACATGAGTTTATATTGATATCTCCAACTATAATTCATCCAATCTCCAACTGTAATGATCCATGGATCATTCTAGCCTCCACTGATGAAAAAAGCCAAACTGTAAAATATTTGAAAAGGTTTCTTATGAGCCAAATATGAGTGACTATGGCCCGTGACATGGCCTCAAGAAGTCCAGAGAACATGTGTCCAAGGTGGTTGTGTTACAGCTTTTGGTTTTATACATTTTCTGGTATCAGAAGTTACAGGCAAAGATGTAAATGAATACATGTAAGGTATACATTGTTTTGGCCTGGAAAGTCAGGGCATCTCAAAGTGCGTGGGGTGGGGGAGCAGTGGACACACTGGTCATAGGTGGATTCAAAGTTTTCCTGATTGGCAATTGCTTGAAAGCGTTGATCTTTGCCTAAAGAGTGGAAATCAGCAGAAAGAAAGGCTTGAGTTAAGATAAGGAAGATTGTGGGAGCCAAGATTCTTCTTATGTAGATGAAGCTTCCAGGTGGCAGGCTTTAGAGAGAATAGATGGTAAATGACTCTTACCTGACTTTAAAAGCTGTCAGGCTCAGTTAAATCGCTCCTGAATCAGGAAAACACCTGGAAAAGGAAGGAGATTTTTTTTTTTTTTTTTTTTTTTTTTTTTTTTCTACAGAGTACAAATTTCCCCCACAAGAGATGGCTTTGCAGGGCCATTTCAAAATATGTCAAAGAAATACATTTTGGGGTAAAATTCTTTTATTTCCATCAGTGCCTGCTGTCTGTCGTGTGATGCTAAACCAAGGTCAGGTTGGAGCTGGGTATCTCATTGCTACAAAGAGTCTGTTTTGTTAATCTATGATCTCTATTTTAATGTTAATTCTGGTCAGTTGTGCCTAAATTCTAAAGGGAGGAGGGAACAAAGAAGTATGTCTGACCTGCCCTTCCTTTTGTGGCTTGAAGTAGTTTTTCAGGGTTCTTTGGGATCCCCTGGCCAAGAGGTGAGTCTGTTCATTTGGTTGGGCAGCTTAGAATTTTACTTTTGGTTTATACTTTCTATCTTGCTTATCTGTAAACTTCTACTCTAACAGGGAGAAACCTGGCTCCCACACTGCCATCCTCCATCCGTTTGCTTAATTATTTCGTTCCAGAATGCATGTATGGAACTGTTACCATGCAGGTAACAACTTCATCAACTATGATTCAATGCTGTGTCCTTTTTTCTGCTTTTAGTGTGACAGACTCCACTTGTTCCCAAAGTTCCTTTAGTCAGCACCTTTTTACTCCATCCACTTCAGTGAAGTTGTTGATTCTTACATTTGTAAATATAGTCAGGTTGTTTCATCCTACTCTGCATTCCATTTTGGCATTCTCTAATGTCCTACATGATTTTCAAAAATTTTCATGTATTAAGGTTGATTCATGCTATAGCTTAGTATACTCATTATTTTGAGTTTTTAGAAATTAAGGTACAATATACTTTATGTAAAATATACATAAAGTAAACTTATATTTAAGTGAACAGGTTAATGAATTTTTACACATATATACATGCATATATACATCAAACACATACCTGTGTAACCATCCCCTGTAGAGTCTTAATTAGGGAAAAGGAGTCAGGCTGGCGGAACCAAGGGAAAGCAAAAACCAAAAGCAGATAAGCTATAAGTCTGCCATTCTTCATGGTCCAGGACACACAGCTGTCCAGTGTAAATAACTCACAATCTTCCGTGCCCAACTGATCACCAGACACCTGCAAGTTAGCTCACTGCAATCTTGGCATTATCAATACTGCATAAATCCCTCTTCAGCACACAGCACAGGCACCATCCTACAAAATCCCCAGCAAGCCTTTATCTCCTTGCCGTCAGCTCCTCTTTTGCTAGCTTGCCCACTGTTTCCTTGCAACTTATTTTGCAACTTTCCCTGATAAATCTACCTTTCTTTACCTACAAGTGTTTTGATAAATTATTTTTACCACCCATGCCACTGGCCCAGATAGTCACTGATCACCTGTGACATCCCCTAGCTCTAAATAAAGAACATTTGCAACATCAAGAAGACCCCCTCTGCTGCTGCTGCCAGTCAGTACCCCATCCTTTCAGAGGTAACCACTCTTACTTCTGTTGCCACAGCTTAGTTTTGTGTTTTCCTGAATTCTGCATAAATGGAGTTGTACAGTACTCTTATGTGTATGGCTTATGTTGCTCATCACCGTATCTATGTCACTGGTTTCTTCTTTATAACTGTAAAGTATTTCATTTGCATAAACAAACCATAATTTATTTATCCATTTTCCTGTTGATGAACGGTTGTGCTGTTTTCATTTTTTGCTGTTATGAATCAAGCTTCTGTGAACTTGTTGTACCCAAACGAGTTAGAGAAACGCCACACTTTGAGACAAAATTAAGAGTCCTTTATTTAGCCGGCGACCGAGAGGCGGCTAACGCTCAAAATTCTCTCGGCCTTGAGGAAGGGGCTTGATTTTCTTTTATACTTTGGTTTAGGTAGGGGAGGGGGGGTTCAGATGCAATAATTCTACAGAGGTAAAACATGCAAAAAAATTAAAAAGGACAAATCTACAGAGAAACAAACAATTTAAAAGACAAATGGTTACAGAGAAGCAACAGTACCAGGTGCGGGGGCTCTAAATCCTTCATAAGATGTTAGATATGGGTGCTATGCTGGACACAAACTCAAGGCTTTATGGTGTTATCTTTTGAGCAAAATCCTGGGAACTTTGTACATTGCTTGTTTTAGTACCTTATCAGTTAATTGGACTCTTTTGATATGTTGAGAATCTGCTTACACACGTTAACTCCTTGAGGAAAAGGGGTGGGTAAGGAGTCCTTAATGTCTTGTAAATCAAGGGAGCCAGATGGAGTTTGTCCGGCTTTCTCAGCTAAGGGAGAGTCTATTCATGTGGAAACAAGGCTAGGTGATTAAGGGAGAAAAAGGGAGAGTCCAAAAACTGGGTTAGTAAAACAAGGTTAGGCATTACAAACTTCCTTGTCCATGGCTTATGGAGCACATATACTTTCACAGTTCTTGGATGTACAGGCAGGAACACAGTGACTATGTCATATGATAGGTGCTGAGAGCTGCTAGCTATCCAGGTGTTCAATTAGGACTTTGAGCCAAATTCAAAGTAATGACTAAGCCCTTATTCACTTATTGCAATAGTATAAGCAAGAGGTCAAAGAGGAAATGGTGTCAGCCACCATAATGTTCCATTATTTTTTTCTCCACGTAACAGCACTGGGCAAGAGTTAAGTGGATCAGCATAGACCAGGATGACCCCATTGCCAAGGGAGCACTGAACAAAGGGCTTCTGCCATTTTATGGACCTGGGAGATAGAAGGAGAAAGAGGAAGAAGGCCTAGAAGTGGGAAAGAACTGAGTACTGAGTCAGGGTGGAGAAAATTGTCTTCAAGGCCCCTGATAAGGAGATCTCCACATAAGTGCTTGAACAGTATCTCCCCTGAGGCAACCCTTGCTTCTACCCGACAACACCCCCCACCCCCCGCCGCCCCCTCGCCAAACAAGGAAGCCTCCAGATGGAAGTTCCTAGGCAAGGAATGAAGATATGCTCAACAGCATGATTGCCCAGGGTGGCATGGGGAAAGGGGAGGCTGAATTCCTGACTGCAGCTTCCTTCAGAGACTGCAGTGCACAAATGCAGTGCTGCTTCCTGACTGCAGCTTCCTCCAGATACTGCAATGCACAGCTGCACCAAATCTTAAGGGAGGGCCACTTTCTTCTTTGAGGCTTTCCAGGTGAAGACTTTGCAGTGGCCTATGGTTGCATCTGAAGGGTCACGTATAGAATTTTGGCCTGGAGCCAGACGTCTCAATAGGTAGTATATGTTTTACATTTTCTCCCATTCTTTTCTGCCTATAGCCTTTCCTGAGTCCAAGAAACCATGAAGCTCACAATTCAGCATGTCAGTTCTCTACATCAACTGAAATAACTGGTGATGTTGGTACTAACTTAATTGGTGTCTGCACCAGCCCAGCGACGCTTGAACACTCAGAATTTCCAAACAGAGAATTCCAACATTATCAGGTAATACTTGGGACAACACTGTTTTCTGGATTAAGATATAATCCACATGAAAATACTCTTGATCCAATATTTGGAGGAAAAACATTCAGTCAATTAACATTAACATTTTTCTTTTGAGAAATCCTTTGAAAATGTGAAGTCACTGAGAGGGAATATAGGAGAGGTAGAAGATTTATGGGGCTGTTTGTTTGCTTAAGGAGTTAATGATCTTAATAGAAAGACAAAACCATATAAGGAGTTTAGAGAGGGTCAAAGAAAACAAAAATTAGAGGCTTTTATTTTTGAAGTACTGAATAGGTAGCAACATAACAAATACATTGGCAGTGAATGACATTGTCTGTAAACCTTGCTCAGGTGGAAGATGACGTCATGTGTTGAGGTCCAGGCCCTAATCTGTGGATGATCTGTCTCACTCTGCCTTCCTGCATGCCTCTGAACCTAACTATGGACCTTCCTGTAGCCCTCCTGGCTCTGATCTCATATGTTTTCAACCTTGACTTAGATGGTTTATCTACCCTGGGAGGTATAAAGAGTTTCTAAGAAGATATTTATTATTTTTTTAATTTGGAAAGATATATTCATGTGAATGAGAAAGCATGAGATATCAGTGGAAATTTCTTTGAACATTAAGGAAACAAAAGTACAAGGTTTTTCCTAAAAAAAGCTAAAATTTGGGCCCAGTGTTTGTTATTTAAAATAGATTTTATCTTCCTGTTTTATGCTCAATGGGTTCTTCTTGCCCACTGCTTAGATAGAACCGATTTGTCAAGACAGGGGAATTGCAACAGAGAGTTTTACACACTTAGAGCTGGCTAAGGCCAGAGTTTTATTATTACTCATATCCGCTTCTCCCCAAATTTGGAGGCCAGAGTTTTCCAAACATAGTTTGGGAGAAGGAGAGGTGGGTAGGGAATGGGTGCTACTGACTGGTTGGGGATGCAATCATAGGAGTGTGGGAAATGGTCCTCATGGCCACTGAAGTTGATTCTGGGTGGGGCCACAGGACCAGTTGGGGCCACTAGTCATCAGAAATGCAAAAACCTGAAAAGGAATCTCAAAAGACCAATCTTAGGTGCTACAATAGTGAAGGAATCTGCAGGAGTAATTGGGGAAGTTGTAAATCTTGTGATCTCCAGAATAATGACAGGTAATCATTTATGTCTACACCTGATCAGACTTCAGGCTCCTCTCATCCTCCTAACCTGGTGGTCTTTCATTAGCTTTACAAAGGCAGTTTAGTTTTGGGGAAGGGCTATTATGCCTAGGAACAAGTAAGGACAGTTTGGAGGTTAAAGGCAAGATGAGGGTTGATTAGATCAGATATCTTTCACCATCATAATTTTCTCACTGTTATCATTTTTGCAAAGTTGGTTTCATTTATACATTGTTTCAGTGAAGTAATCTATTTCAAAATCTACTACAAAGCTGTAGTAATCAAAACAGGATGGTATTGGCACTAAAAAAACCAGACCAATTGAAGAGGACAGAGTCCAGAAATAAATTCACACATTAATGATCGATTGGTTTTTCAACAAAGATGTGAAGAACACACAATGAAGAACAGTCTTTTCAAAAATGGTGTTGGGAAAACTAAATATCCACCTGGAGAAGAGGGAAATTGGACTCTGATCACACATCATATACCAATATCAACACAAAATGGCAAAACACTCAAGTGTAAGACTTGAAACTATAATGCTACTAGAAGAAAACGTATAAAAAGGATGAACAATGGCATTAATTTTTGATAAAATATTTATTTTCATCCTTAGTAATTTTATTTAAATCCGTTCCAGGTGACACGAAATTTCTTCTGTGACTGGTCTCTATGGAGAACCTTTCTGGCTTGTCTCTTAGCCTGTGTGATAACGACAGCAATTGGAATACTCATAGTATCCCTGGTATATAACGGGAAAAATAATAATGCCTCCATTGTTATCCAGTTTCCCCAAAGCCATGGAACACCCTCATCTGCCACTGGAATAACCTCATCTATAGATTCTCAACCTACTGTTACCACTACTATAATAAATTCTACCACAAAATCCACTTCACCTAAACCTACTATTATAAGAACCACTGCAAGCACTTCTATAGAACCTACCAGCGCAATGACCTCCAATAATACTTCAGCTGCAACTACAATATCACCAGCCACCACTTCAACTGAAGCCACAGCCACAACAACAGCAGGAATTTCCACAGAAGCTACAACCAAAACAGCCACCACTAACACTTCCACTGAATACACATCCACAACAACAACAAGCAATGCAACTGAACAGTCCACCACAACAACTGCAGGCACTTCCACTGAGTCTACAACCACAACAGCCACCACTGCCACCTCTACTGAACCCACAACCACAAAAACAGCCAGTAGTGCAACTGAACAGTCTGCCACCACAACTGTAGGCACTTCCACTGAGACTACAACCACAACAGCCACCACTACCACGTCTACTGAACCCACAACCACACCAGTCAGCACTGCGACTGAACAGTCTGCCACCACAACTGCTGGCAATTCCACTGAGACAACAGCCACAACAGCCACCACCACAACCTCTACTGACTCCATGGCCACAACAACAGCCAGCACTGCAACTGAAAAGGATGCCACTACAACTGCAGGCACGTCCACTGAGGCTACATCCACCACAGCCACCACTACCACTTCTTCTGAACCCACGACAACCACAGCAAGCACAGCAACTGAACAGTCTGCCACCACAACTGCTGGCACTTCCACTGAGACAACAACCACAACAGCCACCACTACCACGTCTACTGAACCCACAATGACAACCACAGCAAGCACTGCAACTGAACAGTCTGCCACCACAACTGCAGCCACTGCTACTGAGAGTACAACCACAGCAGCCACCACTGCCACCTCTACTGAACCCACAACCACAACAACAGCTAGCACTGTGACTGAACAGTCTGCCACAAGAACTGGAGGTACTTCCACTGGAGTTACAACCACAGCAGACACCACTGCCATGTCTACTGAACCCAGCACTACAACAACCGGCACTGCCACTGAACAGTCTGCCACCACAACTGCAGGCACTTCCCATTGAGGCTACAACCACAACAGCTACCACTACCACCTCTACTGAACCCACTACCACAACAGTAGCCAGCACTGTAACTGAACAGTCTGCCACCACAACTACAGGCACTTCTACTGAGACAACAGCCACAACAGCCACTACTACCACTTCTACTGAACCCACAATGACAACCACAGCAAGCACTGCAACTGAACAGTCTGCCACCACAACTGCAGCCACGGTCACTGAGACTACAACCACAATAGCCACCACTGCCACCTCTACTGAACCCACAACCACAACAACAGCCAGGACTGTAACTGAACAGTCTGCCATCACAACTGTAGGCACTTCCACTGAGACTACAACCCCATCAGCCACCACTACCACTTCTACTGAACCCACAACCACAACAATAGCCAGCACTGCAACTGAACAGTCTGCCACCACAACTGCTGGCACTTCCACTGAGACAACAGCCACAACAGCCACCACTACCACTTCTACTGAACCCACAATGACAACCACAGCAAGCACTGCAACTGAACAATCTGCCACCACAATGGTAGGCCCTTCCACTGAGGCTACATCCACAACAGTCACCACTGCCACTTCTCCCATACCCACCATGACAACCACAGCAAGCACTGCAAGTGAAGAGTCTGCTATCACAACTGCAGCCACTGCCACTGAGACTACAATCACAACAGCCACCACTACCACTTCTACTGAACACACAATGACAACCACAGCAAGCACTGCAACTGAACAGTCTGCCACCACAACTACAGGCACTTCCACTGAGACAACAGCCACAGCAGCCACTACTACCACTTCTACTGAACCCACAATGACAACCACAGCAAGCACTGCAACTGAACAGTCTGCCACCACAACTACAGGCACTTCCACTGAGACAACAGCCACAACAGCCACTACTACCACTTCTACTGAACCCACAATGACAACCACAGCAAGCACTGCAACTGAACAGTCTGCCACCACAACTGCAGCCACGGTCACTGAGACTACAACCACAATAGCCACCACTGCCACCTCTACTGAACCCACAACCACAACAACAGCCAGGACTGTAACTGAACAGTCTGCCATCACAACTGTAGGCACTTCCACTGAGACTACAACCCCATCAGCCACCACTACCACATCTACTGAACCCATAATGACAACCACAGCTGGCACTGCAACTGAACAGTCTGCCGCCACAACTGCAGCCACTGCTACTGAGACTACAACCATAACAGCCACCACTGCCACCTCTACTGAACCCACAACCACAACAACAGCCAGCACTACAACTGAACAGTCTGCCACAACAACTGGAGGTACTTCAACTGGAGTTACAACCACAACACCAACCACTAGCACCTCTACTGAACCCAGCACTATGACAATTGGCACTGCTACTGAACAGTCTGCCACCACAACTGCAGGCACTTCCATTGAGACTACAACCACAGCAGCCATTACTACCACCTCTACTGAACCCACCACCACCATGACAGCCAGCACTGTAACTGAACAGTCTGCCACCACAACTACAGGCATTTCCACTGAGACAACAGCCACAACAGCCACAACTACCACTTCTACTGGACCCACAATGACAACCACAGCAAGCACTGCAACTGAACAATCTGCCACCACAATGGTAGGCCCTTCCACTGAGGCTACATCCACAACAGTCACCACTGCCACTTCTCCCATACCCATCATGACAACCACAGCAAGCACTGCAAGTGAAGAGTCTGCTATCACAACTGCAGCCACTGCCACTGAGACTACAATCACAACAGCCACCACTACCACTTCTACTGAACACACAATGACAACCACAGCAAGCGCTGCAACTGAACAGTCTGCCACCACAACTACAGGCACTTCCACTGAGACAACAGCCACAGCAGCCACTACTATTACTTCTACTGAACCCACAATGACAACCACAGCAAGCACTGCAACTGAACAGTCTGCCACCACAACTGCAGCCACGGTCACTGAGACTACAACCACAATAGCCACCACTGCCACCTCTACTGAACCCACAACCACAACAACAGCCAGAACTATAACTGAACAGTCTGCCATCACAACTGTAGGCACTTCCACTGAGACTACAACCCCATCAGCCACCACTACCACTTCTACTGAACCCTCAACCACAACAACCGCCACCACTGCAACCGAACAGTCTGCCACCACAACTGCTGGCACTTCCACTGAGACAACCACAACAGCCACCACTGCCACTTCTGCTGAATCCACAATGACAACCACAGCAAGCACTGCAACTGAACAGTCTGCCACCACAACTGCAGCCACTGCTACTGAGACTACAACCACAGCAGACACCACTGCCACCTCTACTGAACCCACAACCACAACAACAGCCAGCACTGTGACTGAACAGTCTGCCACTACAATGGTAGGCACTTCCACTGAGGCTACATCCACAACAGTCACCACTGCCACTTCTACCAAACCCACCATGACAACCACAGCAAGCACTGCAACTGAACAGTCTGCCACCACAACTGCTGACACTTCCACTGAGGCTGCAACTACAACAGCAACCACTACCACCTCTACTGAACCCACAGCCACAACAACAACCAGCACTACAACTGAACAGTCTACCACAACAATTGAAGGTACTTCCACTGGAGTTACAACCACAACAGACACCACTGCCACAACAACTGGGGGTATTTCCACTGCAGTTACAACCACAACAGACACCACTGCCACGTCTACTGAACCCAGCACTACAAACTCCAGCACTGCAACTGAACTGTCTCCCACCACAACTGCAGGCACTTCCACTGAGGCTGCAACCACAACAGTTACCACTACCGCCTCTACTGAACCCACTACCACAACAGCCAGCATTGTAACTGAATAGTCTGCCACCACAACTACAGACACTTCCACTGAGACAGCAGCCACAACAGCCACCACTACCACTTCTACTGAACCCACAATGACAACCACAGCAAGCACTGCAACTGACCAGTCTGCCACCAGAACTGCAGGCACTTTCACTGACACTTCTACCACAATAGCCACCACTGCCACCTCCTCTGAATCCAGTAGTAGAGCAACACCTGGCACTGCAACTGAACAGTCTGCCAAAACAACTGCTGGCCTTTCCACTGAGACTACCACAGCCACCACTACCACCTCTACTGAACCAAGCACTACAACAGCAGCCAGCACTGCAACTGAATAGTCTGCCATAGAAACTGCAGGCACTTTCTCTGAGGCTACAACCACAACAGCCACCACTACCACCTTTACCGAATCCACAACCACAACAACAGCCAGCACTGCAACTGAACAATCTGCCACAACAAGTGCAGGCACTGAAGCTACAACCACCACAGCCACCACTGCCATCTCTACTGACCCTAAAACCACAACAACAGCCAGCACTGCAACTGAACAGTCTGCCACAACAACTGCAGGCACTTCCACTGATACTGCTACCACAATTACCACCACTGCCACCTCTGCTGAGCCCGGCAGTACAACAACCCGCATTGAAATGGAACAGTTTGCCACAACAAGTGCAGCAACTTCTGCTGAGTCTTCAACCACATTGGCCACCACCACTGCTTCCTCGGAAGTCACCACTTCAAGCCAACCAGCCACCTAATTACCAGCACTTTTACTGAGGCTACCACCGTGGTGAGCACTACTACCTCCTCTACTTGATCTACAACACCAATAGCAACCCGTACCTCCATTGAAACAGCAGCCATAATAACATCAGGCCCTTCCACTGTGGCTACAATTACAACAGCCACCACTCTCCCTTCTACTGTACCCATAACCACAATAGCAGCTAACACTGAAACTAAACAGACTACCACAATGACTGTTGGTACTTCCACAGTGGGTACAACCAAAATTGCCACTGCTATTGCCCTCACTGAGTATACAACCACAATAGCAGCCATGATGCCCACTGAACAGACTAGTACAACTGCAGGGACTTCCACTGAGCCATCAATCACAATGATCCCAACTCTGCTTCTACTGAATCTTCAACCACAACTACAGCCACCAGTTCACCTGAACTGACCACCACAACAACTGCAGGCACTCCGACTCAGGCTACAACCACAAAAGTCCCCATTACTACTTGTACTGAACCCACTACTCCAACAGCATCCACCACTTTGACTGAACTAAACCTGGAAAACAGAAATAGCCACCATTTTTACTACGGTCATTACCGTAACAATCATAGGCAGCATTTCTACTAGCCTGTAAGTATAAGAGCCAGGACAATTGCTTCAAAAGAACCAATTATCACAACAGCAGCCATTCCTTCAATTTAACCACAAACCACACAACCATATATAGCACTTCAGCTGAATTTAACAGAACAACAACATGGACCTCATCTAATGAGTGTGTAGATGCTAATGGTAGTGCTACCATTTTTTTTTTTTTTTTTTTTTTGAGACAGAGTCTCACTCTGTTGCCCAGGCTGGATTGCAGTGGTGCCACCTCTGCCTCCTGAGTTTAAGCGATTCTCCTGCCTCAGCCTCCCAAGTAGCTGGGACTACAGGCATGTGCCACCATGCCTGGCTAATTTTTTGTATTTTTATTAGAGATGGGGTTTCACCATGTTATCTAGGATGGTCTCAATCTCCTGACCTCATGATCCACCTGCCTCGGCCTCCCAAAGTTCTGGGATTACAGGCATGAGCCACTGCACCTGGCCTGCTACCATTTTAAATAAACTAATAACCACAACAGCAGCTGCTACTTTAACTGAAGTTACTATAAGGACACCTACTGGTAGCACCTCATCTGAACGTGTCAGCATAATTGTGAGCACCGTTTCTTAATCCAAACTTATCACTGTAACTTCAAGCTTTGTTCCTTCAACTGAATACATTACCACAATCACAATTATCTTTTCAATTGAGGCCACAGCCATGACAACCAGATTCATATTAACTGAGTCTACGACCATTGTAACTTTTTACTGAATCTACTATCATAAGATTACAATAACAATTTCACTCATTGGTATCCGCAGTGGCCAAAACTCCCACTTCAGTTAAAGCTACAACTACCTAAATCATCCAACAACTTTAACTCAACCCTGAATTACTCTCATGTCAAATGAACCTACAAATGACTATTACTTTAACAAAATCATCAGACACTACTACCAGCACTTTAATTGAATTTACAACCCTCACAATAGCTACCTCCAACTCAGTTACTGAATCTATTCTGTTTTCTGATACAACTAAAACATTTAACCTCCACTGCCACCAACTCAACTAAATGAAAGCCAACACATACACTACTAACTCAACTGACTCTTTGATCACAACTCCATAGCAATGTCAGATCAATTTACAATCTCCATGAGCATCATTACCTGTTAATAGAAAATGCAATTACAGTTTCTACATAATCTGCTATCATAATACTGCCAGCTCCTCCACAGCCCCTTCAAACGAGTCCATTCATAGCCACAGCAACCATGCCACATCAGCAAAATGTGCTACTCCCATGACATCTACTGAAATTTCACAATAGAGACCACATTTCTACTCTATGTACTCCTACAACAGATAAAACTTTACTGAACCTTTTAGTACCCTATCACTGGAATCTACAAGCATTACAATTTCTATTAGCATGTTATTCAAAGTCATTCACTGCTTATTCATAAATGCAACACTGTCATTTTTTTTCTAGTAAATTGACTAGTCAGATTACTACTCTCACTTGACAAAAATGGCAACTTTCTAATGACCTATTCCTAGGGCAACTGTGGTTAGTATACCTAGAAATTAAATCCTAACACCTACTATCCTCATTCCTATACCAGATATACCAGATCCTGTATCAACCATCAATACCACAGGGAATTCTATGGCCAATATCACTGTCAACATATAACTCCAAAAACGTGGGATTATAGTGGTTACCAGAAACAACCACTTCTAAAACAAGACTTACTTATTGACCAGTTCAGCTATTACTACCATGACAATGAAATCATTTTCATGCCTACACTTAGTTTTAAAAATATGACTTAGCAGACCTGAACACTTAACGTGGAGTTTTCCTATTTGCTCTGTGAAGTTTTAGATAATACAATTTTTATACAAAGTAAGTTCAATCTATTTATTTATGTTGGAAACCTGTTCTGATTAAATAAATAAGTTACCAAATATGAATATAGTCTTTTATTATTCCAAAGATTTAGTGCTTAATACATATACTCCTTATGTAATAGGGAAAGAACATTCTGTATGGTGAGGGTATATTAAATGTATGAAGTACCACATTTCCTCTTCAGATTGTGTGAAATTATTTCCATTTCATTATTTACTGTTTAAATTGTTTTACTATTTAAGTAATATTTATGAATGTGTTCTCACTATTTTTGGTTTTAAAAATTTATTTTCTGCTATTTTTTCCATAATCTTGTACAGTCATTCAATTAAAAACTTTGAGTAACCATTTACTGTGTGCCTGCTATTTGCTGAAGTACTGAAGAAAATTTAGGAAAAGAAAATAGCAATGCAGGCCAAGCACGGAGGCTCACATCTGTAATTCCAACATTTTGGGACCCTGAGACAGGAGGATTGCTTAAGTTCAGGAGTTCAAGACCAGCCTGGACAACAGGGTGAGACCCTGCCTCTATAAAAAATGAAAAAATTAGCTGGGCATAGTGGTGCACACCTGTAGTCCTAGCTACTCAGTAGGCTGAGGTGAGGGGATTGCTTGGCCCAGGAGCTCAAGGCTGCAGTAAGCTATGATCATGCCACTGCACTCAAGCCTGGGTGACAGAGCAAGTCTCTTAAAAAAAAATGCAGGTAACAGTAAAAAACTTACAAATTTGGGTTCTGTTATTTAGAATTCTTGGTAATTGACAGATTTAAATTAATGTTGATGGTACTTGCATTCCAGTGCAGTTCTACTGAATCAAAATCATCAAGGATGGGCCAGAATTCCATATTTTTCAAAATGTGTGTAGCCAGGGCTCATAACTACCCAATGAAGCGTTGAACTCAGGAGGACATTGTGATTTGTTACAGCGTTTGGATGGTGTTGATGAGATTGATACAAATCATCTAACAGTTTTTAAGCACTAAGAAAATTCAATCACTTTTTGGTGTTACTGCTATGTATAAACAAAAGATGGTGGTATACAGGCACTTCACTTGAGCACGTGGTTGGGAGTGGGAGTGAAAATGCTTTATTTACCAAAAAAAAGTGTTCTCAAGAAATTTAAAACAAAGATTTTGATAGCCTCTATGCTACTTAGAAATCATATTTAACTGTTTGCTAATGTCATTCCTATAAAAGTGTTTTCCCCCCATTTTGCTAGCCTGCTTACTGTCATTATGTGCAATTAATTTAACAAAACTGTATTCAAATGCTTTAATTCTATTTCTTTCCTTTCTTCATTATATTTTCAATTAATATTACTTTATTATTAAATGTATCACTGATTAAACTTTTCTCTTTCTGCAAATTCTTTCACAGTAAATTTTATTAAAAATTGTGGTAAAATAACTTTTATTAGTTATAACTTTTACTATTTTCTAGTTCTACATTTCTGCTGCTAATTAGGATGAGAAATGTTCCAGAGTAAATTCATTATGTAAATAAATACAAGTTTGTTTTTTTAAAAGATAGAAGATTTTCCCAGTTTAACACATTGTAGGTGCTTAATGGATATTTATTTAATGCAGTTGACCCTTGATCTCTGCGCAGTCTAAAATCTGCATATAACTTTTAACTCCTCAAAAATTTAACTCCTAATAACCTACTATTGACCAGAAACATTTCCGATGACACAGTCAACCAACACATCTTTTGTATATGTATTACAGACTGTGTTGTTACAATAAAGTAAGCTAGATAAAAGAAATTATAAAGAAAATCAGAAGGAAAAGAAAGCACATTTACTATTTATTAAGTGGAAGTAGATCATCATAGACTTCTTCGTTCTTGTCTTCATGTTGAGTAGGCTAAGGAAGAGGAAGAGGAGGGTTTGGTCTTGCTTTCTCAGCGTGGTGGAGATGTAAGAAATTTGCAGCACAGTTCAATCCCATGACATTCAAGGGTCAACTGTGAGCATGTAAATGCATCATAGGAAGGCAATATGAGGTAAACTTTCAGAGCCAGGGACCTGGCCTCTATGTTTAACCACTATGTGTACCTGGCAGCTAGTAGATAATAAATATTTGTTCCACAAAAGAAAATAGTGATCATTGTAAGAATTTATTACCAAACTAAGATGACTAGAATTGGAATTACACTATTACCTCAATTTTTAATTTACTTTTGTTTATGTTAATCTATTCCTATTAGTATTAGTATTAGTTTTCTAATTTTTTTAGTTGAAGTACAACATATTAGCAGAAAATGCACAAATCATAAGACACAACGCAATGAATTATCACAAAGTGAACACACCCATATGCAAATCAAGAAATAGAACATTATCAGCACTTCAGAAACTCTCATGTGCCATTCCCCAATCACCACTTCATTTTTCTTCCCCACAAGGTAAACACTGTTCTGCTGTTAATTACTTTGTCTGATTATGAACATAGTAGAAATGAAATGGTATCACAGGAACTCTCTTCATCTGTCTCTTCATCTGGCTTCTTTGACTCAACCTTATATTTGTGAGATTCATATATGTTTTTGCTTATACCAATGGTTCCTAGTGTTAGGTACTGATCCATGTGGCTATCCAAAGGATCCTGCATCATTTATTTAAAAGGCTATCCTTTCCCACTTCTCTGCTGTCTTACCTTGTCATAAATCACATCTGCCTTTTGACTCCTATTATCGTGAATTTGCTTGATTAATTCTCCCTGTGTGTAAAGAAGGTCCCATTCCATGACACTCCTGCCACTCCTTCAGTGACACAGATGCCCCCTTCATGCCACTCAGCTACAAAACCCAGTGTCATCTCTCATAACATCTGCTTTACCCTGTTCAGCCTCTGACTGTCCTCCTAGAGCCATTCTGGCCCTTCTCACTTTGAAAGCAGATGCCTGCTTTGCTCTGTCCCACCTAGTGGGCTTTAGGGCTGAACAGTTCAGAAAGGGAAGGAAAAAGAAGAGAAAGAGAAAAAGTAAAAGCAAGAGCAGAAGGTTTTTCTGTGGTTTCAGGTTATCTT
Source organism: Pongo pygmaeus (assembly GCF_028885625.2). Classification (NCBI taxonomy): domain Eukaryota; kingdom Metazoa; phylum Chordata; class Mammalia; order Primates; family Hominidae; genus Pongo; species Pongo pygmaeus. The sequence goes on from NC_072390.2 coordinate 69,450,396, forward strand.
ATTTTCTCCATATGAAGCTGGCCTCAAAGTTGTCAACCTAAAGAAAGGAACTGAGGCAAAATTAAAATAAGTAGAGAGTTTGTTTGGACCAAACTTGAGGACTGCAACCTGAGAGACACAGATTCAATTTTCCCTGAATATATGCTCTAATTAGCAGCTATCAAAAATGAATTTTTAAAGGAAAAAAAGAAAGCAGTTCCTACATTGTTCATTAAAATAACATAAACTATTGATTGGCTATAAGTTGTCTTCATGAGATATCTTTATTTAATCTTGTGAAGATACTGAGTGTAGGTCACTCTCTCATCTGATGACATTTTAGGTAATTTATCAGCTAGTCTGGAAACTGTAAGGAAGAAAAGAAAGAAAAAAATGCCTTTAACAATTGTCCCTGGGCATGGATTTGATGGGGTAGGGGGTGGGGGTAGTGGGTGGTGGGGGATGGGAAGTCCTGTCCTGACTGAAGTCTCATATTCATGTTTCTCTGAACCTGATCAATTTTGCATACCTCACATAGTTCACACTGCTCTGAGCTACTCTTCTTTCTCAAACTCTTCCTGTTGATAAGAAAATTATCAATCAATTGTTCCTGCTTTGAAGAAAATCTATCTTTTATTCTGGTTGCTTTTAAGATTTTCTTTTTTGTTTTTGGTTTCTTGAAGTTCAAGTGTGATCTCCCTCTGTCATAGTTTTACTTGTATTTATTTAGTGATAAAGCTTTTATTGATTTGTATTTCAATGCTCTTTAGTTTTGGGCTTAATGTTTTTTATATTAGTTTGAAAAATATGAAATCATAATATTTTCCAACATAACTGCTTCTGCTTATCCTCTCTCTTCCCTCTTCTGTGATGGATATATTTAAATCATGTCCATTTGGACTCATACTATTCCCCCATTTTTTTGTCTCTGTGTGCTTCACTCTGTATTTTTTCTGATGCATCTTCTAGTTTGCTAATCTCTCTCCTTAATTGTATCTAATTTGCTAATAAAGCCTGATATGATTTGGCTGTGTCCCCACTCAAATCTCATCTTGAATTGTAGTTGCTATGAACCCCACATGTCATGGGAGGGACCTGGTGGGAGGTAATTGAATCATGGGGGCAGTTACCCCCATGCTGCTGTTCTCATAAAAGTGAGTGAGTTCTCATGAGATCCGATGGTTTTATAAGGGGTTTTTCCCCTTTTGCTTGGCACTTCTCCTTGCTGCCACCATGTGAAGAAAGATGTGTTTTCTTTCCCTTCCACCATGACTGTAAGCTTCCCAAGGCCTCCCTAGCCCTGTGGAAAATGTGAGTCAATTAAACCTCTTTCCTTTATAAATTACCCAGTTTTGGATATTTCTTTATAGCAGCATGAGAATGGACTAACACTGTAAATTTTTATTGGTAGAGGGGGACACTGCTGTAAAGATACCCAAAAATGTGGAAGTGACTTTGGAATTGGAACAGGGTAACATGCAGAGGTTGGAATAGTTTGGAGGGCTCAAAGGAAGACAGGAAAATGTGGGAAAGATTGGAACTTCCTAGAGACTAGTTGAATGGCTTTGACCAAAATGCTGATAGTGATATGGACAATGAAGTCCAAGCTGAGGTGGTCTCACATGGAGATGAGGAACTTGTTGGGAACTGGAGTAAAGGTCACTCTTGCTATGCAAAGAGACTGGTGGCATTTTGCCCCTGCCCTAGATATCTGTGGAACTTTGAACTTAAGAGAGATGATTTAGGGTATCTGGCAGAAGAAATTTCTATGTAGCAAAGCATTCAAGAGGAAGCAGAGCTTAAAAGTTTGAAAAATTTGTGCCCTGGCAATGTGATAGAAAAGAAAACCCCATTTTCTGGGGAGAAATTCAAGCAAGCTGCAGAAATTAACATAAGTAAGGAGGAGCCAAATGCTAATCACAAAGACAATGGGGGAAAATGTCTTCAGGGCATGACAGAGACCTTCATAGCAGCCCTTGATGTTAAACCACAGGCCTGGAGGCCTAGGAGGAAAAAGTGGTTTCCTGGGCGGGCCCTCCTGCTCTATGCAGCTTTGGGACATGGTGCCCTGTATCCCAGTTTCTTCAGCTCCAGCCACAGCTGAAACAGGCCAATGTATACCTCAGGCCATTGCTTCAGAGGGTGCAAGCCCCAAGCCTTGGTGGCTTACATATGGTGTTGGGCCTGCAGGTGCACAGAAGTCAAGAATTGAAGTTTGGGAATCTCCGCTTAGATTTTAGAGGATGTATGGAAATGCCTGGATGTCTAGGCAGAAGTTTGCTGCAGGGGCTGAGCCCTGATGGAGAACCTCTGCTAGGGCAGTGCAGAAGGGAAATGTGGGGTTGGAGCCCCCACACTGAGTCCCCACTGGGGCACTGCCTAGTGGACCTGTGAGAAGACATTCACCATCCTCCAGACCCCAAAATGGTAGATCTGCCAACAGCTTGCCTTGCACGCCTAGAAAAGCCACAGACACTCAATGACAGTCTGTGAAGGAAGCTAGAAGGGGGGGCTATACCTTGCAAAGGCACAGGGGTGGAGCTGCCCAAGGCCATGGGGGCGTGACCTGCATGTGAAACATGGAGTCAAAGGAGATCATTCTGAAGCTTTAAGATTTGATGCCTCACTAGATTTTGGACTTGCATGAGGCATGTAGTGCCTTCATTCATGTAGTCAGTAACTAACTTGCTTTTGATTTTACAGGCTCATAGGTGGAAGGAACTTGCCTTGTCTCTGATGAGATTTTGGATTTGGACTTTTGGGTTAATGCTGGAATGAGTTAAGAATTTGCGGGACTGTTGGGAAGGTATGATTTTGTTTTTAAGTGTGAGGACTTGAGATTTGGGAGGGGCTGGGGTGGAATAATACGGTTTGGCTGTGTTCCCACCCAAATCTCATCTTGAATTGTAGTTCTCATAATCCCCACATGTTGTGGGAAGGACCCAGTGGGAGGTAATTGAATCACAGGATGGTTACCTACATGCTGCTCTTCTCATGATAGTGAGTTCTTACAAGATCTGATGGTTTTATAAGGGTTTTTTCCCCATTTTGCTGGGCATTTCTCCTTGCTGCCACCATGTTGCTTCCTCTTCCACCATGATTGTAAGTTTCCTGAGGCCTCCCCAGTCCTGCAGAACTGTGAGTCAATTAAACTTCTTTCCTTTATAATTACCCAGTCTTGGTATTTCTTCAGAGCAGTGTGATAATAGACTAATACAAAGCTGTAAACCAAAAGTATCGGAGGTGAGGCTCATTCAGTTTAGAAAGTTTATTTTTGTCAAGGTTAAGAACATGTCGTGACATAGCCTCAGGAGGTCCTGATGACATGTGCCCAAGGTGGTCGAGGAATAGCATGGTTTCATACATTTTACGGAGACATGAGACATCCATCAATACATATAAGAAGTACATTGTTTCAGTCTGGAAAGGATAGACAACTTGAAGCAGGGGCTTCCAGGTCACAGGTAGATTTTCTGATTGGGAATTAGTTGAAAGAATTATTAGTAATAGAAAGGAATGTCTGGGTTATGACAAGGGGTTGTGGAGACTGAGTATTTATCAGGCAGATAAAGCCACCAGGTAGTAGGCTTCAGAGAGAATACATTGCAAATGTTTCTTATCAGACATAAAGAGTCTATTCTATCAGTAATTCCAAAAGTGAAGAGGGTATAATGAGGCATGTCCAGCTCCCTCCTTCCCATTATGGCCTGAACTAGTTTTTCAGATTAACTTTGGAATACCCTTGGCTGAGAAGAGGGTCCATTCAGATGTTGTGGGGCTTAGAATTTTATTTTTGGTTTACATTCTCCCCCTTCTGTCCAGGATTTGCCAGAATCAATGCTACCAAACTTTTACGTTGTCTCACAGTGTTAACAGGGTGTCATGTCTGCCTGCCATAGGCCCATCCTGTTCCTCAGTGGGACTCCCAAAGGCCAAGGGACTTAGAGCCAAAAAACTTATAGCCAATGAAATTTTTTAGTCCAGATAGGAATGGATGTGGACAGGCATTCATTACCCCTTAAAAATTTTAAAGTAGTATAAAATCCAACAAACAAAAGCCAACAGCAAGGTTAGAAAATTGATTTTATCTATCTTTAACTTCTATGCATTGAGCTACTGTAATCTTGGTTTTGGTTACAGACTTATAGGAATTAGCTATAGAAAACATAATTATTATTGGCCAGGCATGGTGGCTCATGCCTGTAATCCCAGCACTTTGGGAGGCTGAGGGGGGTTGATCATGAGGTCAAGAGATTGAGAATATCCTGGCCAACATGGTGAAACCCTGTTTCTACTAAAAATACAAAAACTAGCTGGGCATGGTGGTGTGTGCCTGTAGTCCCAGCTACTTGGGAGGCTGAGGCAGGAGAATCACTTGAACCTGGGAGGCAGAGGTTGCAGTAAGCCAGGATTGTGCCACTGCACTCCAGCCTGGCAACAGAGCAAGGCTCTGTCTCAAAAAAAAAAAAAAAAAAAAAAGAAAAAGAAAACATAATCGTTATTAAAACCTTTTACACTAAGAAATTTGGAGGCTTTTGTTGTGCCACAATGCTTTTTGTGGTCTTTTAGTAATTTTGTTGTAAGATGGCTGATAAAATTTAAAAATATATATATCTGCATAAATTTCATAGCTAGGAGTATTATACCCAGAAGGCTTTGTCATGAGGTATCATTATATCCTCTCAGTAATAATTTTCTTTCAATTATATGGGAAAGAGAAAAATTCTTTATGGTTGGGGTGGATGAAAATGTGCCATGCACATAATAACACAGGGGGCAAAGCCCATTATTTTGCCGGCTGTTTAGACATCTGTGTAGCTCAACCTTGATTTGGAGGAACTGAATTAATTCCGGCCCTCAAAACTGGCCCTTAAAATCTGATGGACCCACCTCTTCCGGGATAGTCCTGGGCCTAGGTGCTTGTATACTTTTAGCAGCAGTGCATTTGCAGTGAAAAATAGATTGGGCTCAGTGGGATTCTAAATGAGGAAAATTTACAGGCTTTGCCAAATCATCTCTAGTCTTTAGAATATCATGATTCTAGTTTTCTCAGACTAAGTAAAACTATGGGAGATAAACAATATTAATAATTGGACAATTAAAAGATAATGCATGTGTCAGAACAGAAAAAGGAATCTATTCCATTAGAGCTCCAACTAAAAATGTGAAGAAAACTATAACCTGTTGCTGTGCTCCTTAGGCGATTATTGTAGCCAAGAAATAATTCATTTTTCAATCTGCACTCAAAAGTCAGGGCTAGAATCTAGTAATATATGGTACAGTTTTCCTTTGAAACAATTTCCTTTTTTAGCCCTCATTTTCTACTAAAGAGAAATAGTAAGACCAATTCGTGTGCAAAATAAGTTTTAGGCTTATTATACTTGGCTTGATTATTTGCATGAAGTGCAACAAGAGTTGATTGGCCATATAGGCTATTTTCAAGTTGGCTTTGCTGGAACTTTACCTGAAAATATGTTAGTTCAGTCAAACCCTTGGTAAAATAACCAGCGTCTCCAATTGTGACTTGTTTCAAAAGAAGGGATTCTTACTAAACTTATGCAAATAACTATATTGTCATAAAATCAAAATATTTATGAATAACTTTTGGATTTTGGAATTTAGAGTATGATCCATCATCTAAATTCCGCTGGTTACTTTTGCTTTTAGTAACTGAATACAGCCCTGCTGCAACTCCATACCATGGGTGACCACATGGCCACCCAGTAGTCAAAGGTTTCTTATTTCCTGCACTTTTATTTCTCTTTATTCATTAGTTTTATTTACATTTTTTCTTTTATTTTGAAGCAACCTTTAAATAGTCTATAAATGAGAAAAATTACATTTTCTTTAGCAAAAACTACATATTCATGTTTTTATAAACTTACCAAAACACATTTTTTATTTCCTACTGTTCTAACTATTAGCAACCCTAATTCCCATAGGAAAACCTAGTATTACTTAATTTAACATAGCATGACTTTAAGACGATTTTAAACTATTGGAGAAAATTGAGATTTAATTTAACAAATTAATCTTACCAAAGATTACTAGTCATATGAACTAAAAAGCATCTGAGCTAGATTCTGTTAGTCTGAGAAGCACTTACTTTTGTTTTTCAAGCCAATTGATTAGAGCTTTTTCATATAATGGGTAGTGAAATATCACTTCCACATGACATATATAAATATATAGATATAATAAGCACACAGACAGAGGCAGATCCTATAAGAGTTTTCATTTGCCATTTGCCAGTTTTCAAAAATTTTCCCTTACTTTAGACTATTAATTAAAAAAAATTACACAGCAGCCAACAAAAGTTGGAGAGAGTTACCATCCCAGGCCTTCTAAAATGGAGAAAGAGCTGAAGCAGCAGGGTACAGCAGAAGTTGAACTTCTGAGGTATCAACCTGAAGAATTTTGAAAAGAAAGAGATAATAGATTTTAAAAATTAAAAGCTTCTTGCCATTTCAGTGAGTAAATCAAATTATAAGAAAATATAGTTCTAACCAATTCTTTAGTTTTATATTAGTGTTCTTTTAATATCAGTCCAATTTTTAGAAAGACTGTTTGTTATAATTTCCTTTAACTATGACCAACTTAATCACATAACATTTTTATAAATTCCTTCTTTCAATGAACCTTATTCTGACTTACACAGACCATTTGTAATGTGCTTGGACTTTCTGTTTTGTTCTAAACATCTCTCTTAAACAACCAGTCATTTTATTTTAGGTCAAAATTTACTATGTGATTCTCATAACCTTTCTTACCAAAAACATATCTTTATATCTACAACCTTCTTTGTATCTCTTACTTCCTGTTTCCTTTTACCTTGCTTTATAAATAACCTCTGAAGTAGACAAAAACACATTTTTTTAGATAGTTGTTTTCATATGATTTCTTAAACTGGAAATGACCCAGACATTGAATAAATATCTGTTATTTAATTTGATATAAGTTTAGATTCTAAATTATATGACAATTTTACTTATATTCATTTATTCCATTACATTTACTTGATTAACTTATTATTATTTTTTAATAGTTTAGCTACATTATTGATGAAAACTGTGATAGTCATCATTTAAAGTTTTTTCCTTGTTAACCATTTTTATAGCCGTGAATTTTAGATGTTTACCTAAATAAGAACCTTAAGTTAAATATATAGGTATTTTACCAGTAACTCAGGATTTAGATGATTTTATTAAACCAACTATATTAAATATCATATTTATCAAACATTTCACAATCAAAGATCATTCTGTTTTGGGCTGGGTTTATAGTTTTATAGCCCTTATGGCAAATTTTGATAACTTATAGTATTTGGCAAGGATAAGTATGAACCACTTGATCAATAAGGAGAAACGAAAATGCTGATAGTTCTTAAGACATTTCTAATATTACTTTACCAATACTTTTAAAACCAGCTTATTTATTAAATATTTTACTTAAGTCACATGAACTTGAAAAGCATGTGGTCTTATTATTTAGTTTTATGAGTATTCTTTAAGACAATTTGGTACCTTGTGGCCAAATCACATAACAAAATACATGTACATGTGTACATGTATGTACACATTAAACACACACATACATGCTCATACAAACTAAGATCCTATAGCTTTTACTTTAGAGCTCTAGGCATGGGATACTAATACAAACTCACTGGTTTACAAAAACAATAACAAAAATTAAAAGTTGCATTTAAATAGTGGGTTTTATCTCAGTAGAAAAGTAACAGCAGATTTAAAGCAGGCAGAAAAGAAAATAAAGAAATAGACAACTTAGGAACTCTTTAGTTGCAGGTCAGCCTCTGGGCTCTGAATTTTTCCTTCATGTAATTTGTCCATCAGTTTAAAATGTGCACAAAATGACCATAATATGCAACCAGCTGGAGTACTAGAGAAACTGGCATGCCCTCAACCTTTTCCATTTTACAAAAATACTTGCAAGTAGAAGCACCATAAAACCAATGAGGTGCCCAAAAGGGGGTCCTTCTCCTTGTCTTTCCTCATTCTGAGATGGTTTGTTTCCCACATTTTTTTCTTAAAAGGAGAAACTGAGCTGTAGCCTAGGGTTTAGTGTAGTGGAGAGAAGTGTGCTGATTGAGTAGAACTCCACAGTGTGTCACTATTGAGTCATTTCTTCCCTCTTTCTCTCTCTGAAGGGCTAGCACCTTTAAGAGGTTCAAAGTATAGAGTGACCAGCTCTTATATGTGCTTCCTGGACAAGCCTTTTTAATTTTGCTGGAGTTTCCCTGTAGGGCCACTGCACGTTGCAGGGAGGTCAACTCCCTAGACAATCCCACTCGGGCCCACTTGGTCACCCAGGGGCACCTTTTGGCTGGGAGGAGCAAAAGGCCCTTTCTCTTTAGAGCTGAGGAACTCAGTTTCTCATGTATCTACAAGAGTGACAGTTCAGTTCCTCACACAAATGTACAGACATACCAATCGAGATTAATTTTGAGAGACAAGACAATGGAGAAGACCCTTTAGAATGCACCACCAAACTAGACTTAGGATTTTCAACAACAACTTCTTTGGAGGGAAAAATCCCAGCTAAGACCACTTTCTGTAAACTGTCCTCAGCCACCCCTAATGTTGCAGTTCTTGTCCTCCTTTACACACACCAAGGTCAAATCTTCTCACAATACAAGGTAGCCTCTGATACCCCCACAAAGCCAAAGAGGTCAGTTAATGCAATACAAGAAAGCAGGGCTGTAGACCTAAGAAGAATCTGCCCACGACTCTTGAAACTCCACAAAGAAAACAGAACATGCCCCAAAGGGGTGAGCGGCACCTTTATTCTGAGTTCTCTTTTTTTTTTTTTTTTGAGATGGAGTCTCACTAATTCACCCAGGCTGGAGTGCAGTGGTGCGATCTCGGCTCACTGCAAGCTCTGCCTCCTGGGTTCACGCTATTCTCCTGCCTCAGCTTCCCATTTAGCTGGGACTGCAGGCAACCGCCACCACGCCTGGCTAATTTTTTGTATTTTTAGTAGAGATGGGGTTTCACCGTGTTAGCCAGGATGGTCTCAATCTCCTGACCTTACGATCCGCCTGCCTCGGCGTCCCAAAGTGTTGGGATTACAGGCGTGAGCCACCACGCCCAGCCTATTCTGACTTCTTTAAGGAACCTGAGTCATTAGAAGCCTTCTCTAGATTTTTTTATTCACTTGATACTGAAGATGGCCAAGAGTGAAGGAGGAATAGGGTAGAAGAAAAGTAAATGAAAGAACAATTTTTTTAAAGAAAGGAAGTGAACAGATAAAACCAACTGGATGTTTTTCTTTTTCAGTTGCAAGGAATTTTAGCTGATTCAAAGGCCTTGTTCTCCATAATTTGGAATTCCTAATCGGATTTGACCAAGTTAGGTAGAGCCAGTCAAATCCAAAGGAAGACCAGAACAACAGCAAACAAAACAAAATGAAACAAAAAAACAAAAAATGATTACTGAGTGCTCTAATGGTAAGGAGAAATTAAGACCAGTTGGTTGTCAGTTTTAACTTTTAGTTATTTAGGAGAATTTTCAAGACAAAATCCCAATTCAGCTACTTACCCAGGAATGGGGCCCAGGTTCAAGACTGCTATCTACCATTCTAGCAGCAGGGGGGAAAAAACCCCTCAAATTCACCTTCCCTATTGGAAGTGAGCTGAAACTCCAGAAAGCAGTTGCCTCCTCTCTATTGCCATGGAAGCAGGAACAAGCGCCTTCCTTGTTGGAAGTGAGTAAAACTCCAGAAAAGGAGCTGTACAGCTAAATAAACTTTAAATCTCAACCAGATTTTGGGAGATTGGGGATTCTATGGAGAAGGGAGCTCCCAGGCTCCAGAAAATTGTCCTATTGGTTTGAGCAATAAAGATAGCTCAAGCTGGTGCCAGGCACTAACAGGAGATTTGTCAAAGATCAGGGGCACCTCTACTCAGAATCCCTTTGAGGTTGCCAATTTGTAAACCAAAAGTATCTGAGATAGGTCTCAATCAGTTTAGAAAGTTTATTTTGCCAAGATTAAGGATAAGCTTGTGACACAGCCTCAGGAGGTCCTGATGACATGTGCCCAAGGTGATGAGGGTAGACCTTGGTTTTATACGTTTTAGAGAGACATGAGACATCCATCAATATATGTAAGATGTATATTGGTTTGGTCCAGAAGGGCTGGACAACTCAAAGCAGGGGCTTCCAGGTCACAGGTAGATTGAAGGATTTTCTGATTGGCAATTGGTTGAAAGAATTATTATGAATAACAAGGTCTGGGGCCGGTAAATCCCAGCTACTCAGGAGGCTGAGGCAGGAGAATCCTTGCACCCGGGAGCAGAGGTTGCAGTGAGCCAAGATCGCACCACTGCACTCCAGCCTGGGCAACAGAGCAAGACACTGTCTCAAAAGAAAAATAAAGAAAGGAATGCCTGGGTTGTGATAAGGGATTGTGGAGACCAAGAATTTATCATGTAGATAAAGCCTCCAGGTAGTAGGCTTCAGAGAGTAAGTGTTTCTTATGACTTACAGAGTCTCTTCTCAGTCATTCCAAAAGGGAGGAGGTTATAATGAGGCGTGTCTAGCTGCTCCCCTTCCCATCATGGCCTGAACTAGTTTTTCAGATTAACTCTGGGATGCCTATGCCAGGAGGAGAGGTCTATTCAGATGGTTGGGCAGCTTAAAATTTTATTTTTGGTTTGCAAAGCCATCCATTGAATTCTTAATATTATTTTATTTTCAGTCTTATAATTTAAATTTTTTAAATAGTTTTATGTTTCTGCCAAATTCACCTCCTTATCTTTAATTTCCTGAACATGTTAATCATAAAGATTTTTAAGTCATATCTGAAATTCCAGTACCTTTATTCCTGTGTGTCTGTTTTTTTGTATATTTTCTTTCTCTTGTTTTTCATACAAATGTTATTTTCTTACATGCATAGTAAGTTTTGCCCAATATTTTTTCATGAAAAATTTATAGAAATAATTTGAGAATCTTAGATGGATTCTCTTTCTCCAGAAATGATCTACATCTGCTTCTGGCAGGCAGCTGGGTTGGAGGTGGATCACCTTAATTCAATGAGGTGTGGAAATGACTCAAACTTGAGGTTTCCTGCTTGTGAGGGTCAGTTTGTTTCCAATTCATCTCTACCCTAGTCAGAGACAGTTCTTTAGATCCCAAATAAATACCTGTAATGTTTATCAAGACCCATTCTTTTGCATGCAGAATTTAGAATAGAAGCTCTATGAGGACAGGAATCTTTGCTATTTTATTCATTGCTCAAAATTCTGGTCAGGATCTGGAAGATATAGGCATCCAATAAATATTTCTTGAATTAATAAATTGATAAACGAACAAGATACAAATTACAGTAACTAGGGGATATCAATTCCTATAACAAACTGATGAAATTAAAAATCTGACAATACCTAATTTTTAGCAAGTAGGTATAAAACTGAGACCATCCCTACAAGAATGTACACAGGTAGTTTTAGAGCACGATTTGGCAAAACATGGCAACTGAAGATGCACATACACTTGAATCTAGCAAATCCATTCTTAGATATATAGTTTAGAAACTTTTACATTCTGTTCAATGTAAAATTCTTTCTGTCTGTTCATATATTTGAAATATTTCTTTATTTTTTAAGACAGCATGGTTGGGACATAGTAAGTATATAAATGAGTGAACAATGAAGCTTGACAGGGGAGCAGGAGTTACCCCCCCCCTTAAGGTCTTATAGGTCATTCTAAGTTTTAGTGATTTCCCCTCTGAAGAGGAAATGCCATTGAAGTGTTCTGAGTAGGATAGTGGCATATTTGCTTTCATTTTAGATCAACAATGTGGACGCTGTGTGGAAAAGGGATTGGGGGATTGTAGAAGTGGAAACAGGGAGGACAGTTGGGAGAGTTTGCAATGGATTTGGTAGGAAGGGAGGATTGGGTGAAAAGACTCAACATAGTGCCTAACATGCGGCGAGTGATCAATACCATGAATATTACTCTTATTGCTCGGACAATCCAGGGATATACAGTCATTTGTCCTTTACTGAGAATGGAACCCCAACCCTCAATATTTTATTCACATACAATGATCATGCTGTTTTCTTGAAGTTATGTCTTATCTGTTCTAGATTTAAAATCAAAGTTCTCATCATCTGCTTTCCCACTTTGTACATTGATATCATTTCTCTACATTTTCACAACAGCCTCTCTGTATACCTGGCTCTATCTTTATAATTTCCTTCAATCTTATAGCTCCTCTGCATAGTCTTAGCTGCTCTCGCCTTCTCCAGTGTCCTTCTTTCTCCCCTTTTCTAACCCATGTACACTATAACCTTTAAGATCTGATTATCTTCTCCATGCTGTGACCAGCTTCTTTGCTCAGAGACTATTTTCTTTGCTTTCTTACACGTTAAAAATCATCACTGCAAATATGTTTATTTCCAGCTCCATCCCTTGCGCCCTGCCTGAGCCTCTCTCAGGTCCTCATGGCTGAATCCACCAAACCCCCTCACCTGTAACCTCTATCTTGCCCCAGCGTCTGCCCTAGTCCCAGGCAGAACTGGGTCAAAGAAAACAATTATATTAGTGCTACTGCCCCTTATCTTCTGCTGTTGGGCAGGGGTGCTTCATACTCATCTTCTGCCACCTTCAACTCAGATTAGGTGGCAAATCCCATACTCTGACCACTGTGATAGCACAGTCCTACCCTGACATTCTGCTCAAAATTTTCCTTGCTGTGGCCCTGAGTGGGAGCTGAATGTCCCAATGCTGATTCCTGCAGTCCCACTGTGATTGTAGGGTTAGAGCTGTCCCCAGCTCCCACAGGACCTCAGATTGGAAAACTCCATCATGGCCCTGCAGCTTTTAATCCCTTTTCTGTGAGCTAGTTTGCAGCCTCTGATAATTAGAGGATCCCTTTTGTGTTGCTGATGAATATCTGGTTGATTCCCACTCATTTCCCAATAGTGCTTACAGCCATACTTTGTTCTTTTCAGGCCTCATCCCTGGAGACTAGGTCTTTTCCATAAACTTTACCTCCAAAGGCTAAAGACCTGCTGACTCCTACAGACCTTGACTAAGACTGCAAGACCTGCAGAGCTCTTGATGGATTCATGATTCTTGTACTCGGTGAGAGGATGGGCTTCTCCAATGGGGATGCCTTAGTGCTGATCATCTGTTTAAATCTGGGTTGGAGATTGGAGTGTTTGCATGGATAGGAAGCCTGGCATCCTCAATTAGATTTGCTAAGCCATTGCTACTACTTACAGCCTGGACTCCTGCAACTCCTGCCCCATGGATGTTCTATTTCCAGCCCTCAACACTACCTCTGTTTTGCTGCCCTGTCTTATGTTAATAACATCTAGGCATCCCTGATGCATTTGAAGATAAGTCGCCAGTATTTTTATTTTTTTCAGTGTTTTTGTTTGGTCCCTTTGAATGATTCACTTCTAAATATCTTTCATTTCTAATTCACTTTTCCCATCTCCCCTCAATATACTTTTCAAATATCAACTTTATTGAGATATAATTCACATATCATAAAATTTGCCATTTTACAATGTGCACTTTTTCTTCTATTATTCTTAACAAAGGTGTACAATAATTATAGAACAACCTTAATTAAATGATTGTTGGATAAGTGAGGTAACCTCAGATTCACACACTAAACTTAGCTTGTGAGTCATTGAGTGTTTCTTTAAGAGTTGATGTCTTATCAACACATAGGGATAATAATCTTTCCTTCTTAGAGGGGTTATAAGAATTAAATTATGAACAGAGAGGTGCATCTACTCTTTAAGTACACATCTTTTTATAGTGAATTTATTCATTCTGAATGAAGGAGTAAAAGACAATATTCTATTGATAAAAACACATTTGACATTTTTAATGTAATGTAATGTGGAATTAGACAAATTACTCATATGGGTCAAAACATATTTTTCAGCTGCTTGTTTCCATTTTGAGTGGTAGTAATTATTATTATTACAGTTGTAGTAGTACTGGCAAGTGTGGAAAATGCTGCCCAGGTGTTAACACTCATTTGCGAGGCTGCAGTGACATTTTTGCAACAACAGATGGTGCTATTCATTTCCTTACCTCTTCCCCATTAAAAATAACTGACTTAGGTAAAAGTCAAATCGTAATTTTTTTTTGTAAGAAGTTTTTTTTTTTTTTTTAAATTTGAGTAATGAGGGGCATGTTTGTGGTGCTAAAATAAGAACTACCATTTAGAAGAATTTTTAAAATTTCAACTTTTATTTTAGATACATGGGATACACGAGCAGGTTTGTTACACAGGAAAATGGCATGATGCTGAGGTTTGGAGTATGGATCCTCTCACCCAGATAGTGGGCATAGTACCTGATAAATACTTTTTAAATCCACAGCCTCTCCCTCTGCCATATAGTAGTCCATATTTATGTTCGTGTGTGCTTAATGTTAGCTCCCACTTATAAGTGAGAAAATGCAGCATTTGGTTTTCTGTTCCTGCATTAATTTTGCTTAAGATGATGGTCTCTAGCTCCATCCATGTTGCAGCAATGGACATGATTTCATTCTTTTTATGGCAGCATAATACTTCATGGTGTATATGTACCACATTTTCTTTATCCAGTCTATCATTGATGGACACCTGGGTTGATTCCATATCTTTGCTATTGTGAATCATGCAGTGGTGAACATATGAGTGCAAGTGTAGAAGAATAATTTGATTTATTTTGTGTATCTGTCTACAAAACAGAACCCGGGGCAATAAGTTAAAGTTATTGAGAAGACTTTGATTCAACATAGAGAAGAATGATCTAGTAGTGTAGGTCAACTCAAGAGAAAATGTTGCACTCTAGAAAATGAATGAGCTCCTGGTCATTGTAAGTTGACATAGACTCTGGAAGATAGAGTTCACTTTTGTTCATTGGAGTTTGATCATATTTCTAGGTCCCTGTGTCTAAAATATAATTGCATACATTTTTTAAAAGCAAACTATTTTCCATAATAAAATACAACTACTTTGAGAGGCTGAGGCAGGCAGATCGCTTGAGCTCAGGAGTTTGAGACCAGCCTGGGCAACATGGCAAAACCTTGTCTTTACAAAAAATACAAAAAATTAGCCAAGCATGGTGGTGTGTGCCTGTAGTCCCAGCTACTCGGGAGGCTGAGGTGGGAGGACTGCTTGAATCCAGGAGGTTGAGGCTGCAGTGAGTGTGATTATGCCAACTGTACTCCAGCCTGGGCGACAGAGTAAGACCCTGCCTTAAAAAAGAATACAACTACTGTTACTTAAAAGAACTTTTACGTTTGTAATCAAAAGTCAATTATTATATGTATTACCAACTGCATTAAGACTAGAATGTAAGCTCCAATAACAGAAGTACTTAATCTGTTTTATTTATTGCTTTGTAGGTCATTATTTCCCAGAAAACCTGATTTGTATTACATTTTCAATAAACATTTTCTGAATAAATGAAGAAAAGACACTATCATTAAAAATGCATTTGGTATTTTTAATCAATCATTCAAAACATTTTTCAGCTGCTTGTTTCCATTTTGAGTAGTATTAATTATTATTATTACAAGATACTATCTAATTTATTTTTCATTAATTTTAATCTGTTGAAAGGACATTCTGTCACTGGTATTAGAAGTTGAGTAAAATAAAGAACCACTCATTCTTTATGATAATTACATAAGAGAATGTGTAAAATTTTCTTTTTTTTAACTTCTACATTTAGTGATTTTATGCAAAGCACTCACTTAATTAATACCAATCTGAGAAGGTTTTTGAAATTTTTTTGCACCTCTGTGTATTTTTATAATGACTTTTCATACATTAATTGGATAATACTGGAAATATAGTTATCACTAATTGCACTATATTTTAAAACCTCTTGTCTGGCTTGTTAGTTACTATGCCAATCAAACAGTTAAAAAGGGAACTAAGATAATCTCTTTGCCTGAATATTGTCAAAAATCAGAGAACTGGAGCTGTCATATTGGTCTCAGCCAATGAATGAATGAAGTTGCTTTAATTATCATCAGACCATAGTGAAATTTCAGCCAAGGAGTTTGTGTGTGTGTGTTAGTCAAAATAGAAAACAAATTGACATAGCATTAATAGATGAACCTAAAAGAGACCACCAAGTTTCTTTGGCTAAAGAATGGCCAAATATCAAAGCACTTTCACTACTTACTTTACTAATAAGTGTTTCCAAATTCTTTTGGCAAAAAAAAAAAGAAAGAAAAACCAGAGTGGAAGTATATGACTGTGAAGATGGTGGGATATGCAACTGCAAGTGGCATCATTTTCACAATCTAAGGTGCAAAAAAATCTAAGGTGCACTTTTGCTCCTGGTATTGGGAAAAGTGACAATCCTGGATTTACCCATACATTCTTTGCACATCATATTAATCAGGGTATTCTATTCTGAATAATATACTAATACCTGCATAAGAAATATTCTTTGACAATGTAGAGATCAGATGAATTTCGCAGTAACATATTTTCTTTGGTACTTCGTAACTGAGTCTTGCGACTGTGTAATCAATTAGGCATTTTGAAAGTGGAATGTGCCAGGTATTGTACAAGCATCAGAAATAATTTATTCATCTGTAGGCTATCAAAATAAGGTATAAATACAAAAGAATGCTTGCAAAATTTTATCTATGCTGTGGTTATTGTGCCGCAGGGCCAAATTAAGATAGTATCTCCTCCCTGCCGTAATATGTTAGTGTACTACTAAAGATGTAATTCAGCTGTTATAAAAGTCTACAGTGCTGCAGTAATTCTTCTTTATGAAGGTTTTAGAGGTTCAAGCTTTTTTCACTTTGCTACTCTGTGATTCATAGGATGTTGCCTTGATCTCTTGAGTTGACTTACACTATTAGATTATTCTTCTCTATGTTGAGTCAAAGTCAACCCATAGAGAGTAAGTAAGCTGATTATCATACGATGCATTAACCGTCCTGTTTCAGGAGTGACACATCATAAAGGATGGCGTCCTTCCTTCCCAGCCCTCTCCTGCTCTGATTATAGCCTCTGTCCTCTGTTTGGCTGAGCTCAAATTTCTTCATCTCTCTTAATCCTGTCACACTCATAACAGTGCCTTATTATTTTTTATAGATGAACAATCTGATTTATTATACACAGAGACATATCACTTCTTTATTCCCTATAACAGAGCATGAAGGCCTTGAGGCGAGTTAGAGACCACACAACGCATGTTGATCAATTGCAAAATACTTGATCTTTCTTAGCTTTGCCTTGAGCTTGGACTCTGGTATTCTGTCAGAGCATTGGGTTACTACTAATACAGAATGCGTCTTTGCATGGGGGGTTTTAAATGGTGGTTTTAGTTGCAGGCACTCCAGGATTAGCAGGAGAAAATTGGATGATAGAACTTTCTGAACAGTTGTTATGGAAAGTCTCCATACCACTTTTGGTCTCAGTAATTTTATTTCTAAAATAACTGGCAGGGTTGCTTTTGGTAAGCAATTGGTTTTCTTTTAGCTCTGATCATCTATGACCCCTTGTTTCCATACCTAATAGAAGCTCTGTTGTGGTATATCTTCATAGGATGCACCCATGCTTGAAATATGGGGATATTTAATAAATATGCATCATAATATGATAACGGATGGTGGGTGATCTTGCCTCATGACATTAATAAAGTATATGAAATAATAAAAGCTAGTGACCTGACTGGATTTAATTACTTTGAGAGATAATTTTATTTAAAGACTATATTTATTCATTAAATAAAATGAAAATTTTGATTTATTCAGTACAAGTCTTGTTTTAAATATTGATCTTCTACTAATAATTTTATTACATGTCACAAGGCAGTTTAAAATTTTTAGAATAATTTTGCTTTAAAAATTCAACACAGCAGCTTCTTTTTCTTCCCATTTGTTCCATTGTTTTGTCCCTGTAGACACTCCAGAGTCCAAACAACCATGAAGCTCATAGTTCAGCATGTCAGTTTCTACTGATGTCACTAGTGGGGCTTGCACCAATATCAATGCTGTCTGCATCAGTCCAGGAACCCCTGAGCCCTCAGAACTCCCAGAAAGACTATTCCAGCAGGACCAGATAATGTTGCTAATATTGCTTATTTCTCCAGTGATACTTCCGTGGCAGTACTCCTGGCTCAGTATTTATTGAATGGGTATATGTATATAATAATATAGGTATTATATATTAGGAATTATATATATATATAGAGAGAGAGAGTGTATATTTCTATAGAATGATGTGTGTGTATGTATATATACATATGTATACACATATATATGTGTGTATGCATATATGTGTGCATGTGTATAATATTATCTAATATCCAATATATATATACACACACATATATATCCCATATATATATGGAATGGGCAGGTAAACTAAGCTCAAGTAGCAAGATAGAGTTGTCAATGTGCTCCAAGACTCTAAAGGCCCTGCTCTGTAGGAACCTGCCTCTTGCTGCAATCCCAATCCAGCCTCTGAGTCAGCCTGACTGTCCTTTCTTTACCCTTCTTGGCTCTGACTTCTTTTTTTTTTTAAACTTTTTATTATGGGAAATTTAAGACATGCAGAAAAGTAGAGCAAATAGTATAAAATAACCTCATATTTATATCGTTCAGCTTCAACAAGTATCAACATTTTCCCAAATGTGTTTCATTTATCCTTTTTCATTCACTTTAGGTCCTTTGACTCGCAGGTAACTCAGCATACTTCTCTATCTGATAAGGGCATTTTAAATAACATCACCACTTTTCTGTTACCATACTTATAAAAATTAACAGTAACTCCTTAATATTACCTAATTGCCAATCTGTATTCGAATTGTCCCTATTATCCCCAAAATTATAATTTTTTGTTTTAATGAGGATCTAAATAAAGTCTACACATTTCTTTGATTGTTATATACCTGCATCTCTTTTAGTCTAAAACAGTTTTTCCTCCCCTCCCTCCATTTTTTTTAGATGGCATTGATTTGTTGAAGAAACTAGGTCATTTCCATGTAGAATGTCCCACAGTCAGGATTGGGTTGGTTGTTTCTTCCTGATACTTTTTGACTTGTTACTTTATCCTCTGTATTTCCTGCAAGCCACAGGCAAGAAAAATATATAGGTGATGCATTCTACATTTTACTGCACACAAAGTCTGTTTTTTCCACTTACTGTGATGGTAAGTCTGTAGATTCATGTGCTATCAGGCTGATAGCACTATCATAAAGTTCCTTAACTCTTCCACATAATAGCTTTAGTATCTGTTGATAATCTTTACCTAGATTCACTTTTGTTTTCCCATTAGGGGTTGGAAACTGGTGATTTTCTGATTATATATTTCCCTCTACAATTATTAGATAGAGATCTTTGACAAAGATGAACCAGCTGTTTTATTACCTTGAAACGCAATCCTTAAAGAAAGGACTGCAGAAATATTTCAATATTTCATTTTATTTATTAATTTTCAAGGAAATGAGCTTGCTGGTGCCATAGCAACCTCCAGTGGTGAACCGTGAGGTTTGATTTTTAAGAGTCAATGTTATAATTCCTTTTTTCATGGTTTAATTTTTCCTTCTGGCCAGTTAGGAGCCCCTTCAAGTTGACTTTCATGTCTTACTGGCAAAATCCCATTAATCTTTGATAGATCTCTTGCTGAAGGAAGGAATGTCCTAGGAATATCATCTTGTACTTTGCACACCTCAGACTTATAATTAGCTACCTCTCCAAGGACCACAAACTTTCTTTTGCCCTCCTGATTCTAATCTTAGCATTTTTCTTTTTGTTTTTGTTTTGCTTCGTTTTTGGAGACAAAGTCTCACTCCGTCCCCAGGCTGGGGTGCAGTGGTGTGATCTGAGCTCACTCTGCCTCCTGGGTTCAAGCAATTCTCATGCCTCAGCCTCCCGAGTAGCCGGGACTACAGGTGCTTGCCACCATGCCCAGCTAATTTTTGTGTTTTTAGTCGAGACGGGGTTTTGTCTTGTTGGTCAGGCTGGTCTTGAACTCTTGACCTCAAGTGAGCAGCCCGTCTCGGCCTCCCAAAGTACTGGAATTACAGGTGTGATAATCTTAGTGTTTTTAACCTTGACTTAGAAACCTTACTTTGTTTCCCTGTGTTTTTCACTTTGGTTTGTTGCCCAGTCTCAGATCTCCCACATTTCTGAACTCCTACCATGTTGCTATTTGTACTTCACCTCATAGCATGACCCTAAGCCCTGAACCTGGCAGAAAATTGCCATTGGTTTGTGGGTGAGATGTTTGGCAGCTCGGTTGGGTTGTCCTGGCTTTGAATCCACCCCTCCTCTTTTTCCTGCCATTATGGAGCATCTTCTGGAGGGTCTTGGTCCTGGTCCTTGATACAACTTTAGCAGAGCTGAGGCAATGTGGATATTGGAATGAGCTTAAAGAGAAGTAAGAGGATGTGTCTCCTTGTCTGCAAAAGTGAAATAAAACATTTCGATTTTCAAGCTGAAAGTTATCTTAGCTACCATTTAATCCAACCTCTTCATTTAATAACTGGAAATACACC
This sequence comes from Pongo pygmaeus, assembly GCF_028885625.2. Lineage (NCBI taxonomy): Eukaryota > Metazoa > Chordata > Mammalia > Primates > Hominidae > Pongo > Pongo pygmaeus. The sequence goes on from NC_072390.2 coordinate 69,470,878, forward strand.
TTCAGGAAAGTTGAATATTTTGCTAGAATTTATACAACTAGCTAGTGGCTGAGATGAACTAGTATCAGGCAAACTTAGAAACTTCTACTAAATATCATAGTTTTGAGACTTAAACTTCAGAATGCTTGATTTTTAAAAAAGCCTATTCTTTTCCCATTATCGTGCTGTCTATCCACTTAATAATAACAAAAAGATTTGTTGCCATGTCATGATAATCATCAGTACCAACATAATCATAAGCATTTTATAGCATGTGCTAAATCCCGGAGAGTGAGATAAGAACTTTACACATTTATCTCATTTAAGCTGCACAAGAACCCCATGTTCCAGGTTATATTATTGTCCTTATTTTACAGATGAAGACTGTGAAAAGCAGAATTGAAGTAACTTGCTCAAGGCAACATTGTAAGTGGCAGAGCCAGGTTGGAAGCCAAGTTGTTTGTGGCTCCAGACACTATGCCGTCCAACCACCATGTATTCAACCTCTCACTTGAACAGCTCGTTATAGTTCACAAAGCTATTTCACCCACATGAATCTTTATGCCAGTATTGTATGTCTACTAGCTCTCCTGTTACTAATTTTATAGATGAGGACTTAGGCTCAAAGAGGATAAGCAATTTTCCAAGGGAAAATAGCTAGTAGCTTGCAGAAGCTAGACTCTCCTAAGGTCTGTCTGAAAATTGTCATGCTGACAACTCCTAATATCAGCTGAAGATTAGCAGATGAATATGTTTTGTCGAATAATTTAAAAGTAAGCCACTGGAGGATTCCTAGGGAGTCTACTTAATGGAAGAATTTTGGGTTTTAATAGGCTCAGAAAGGAGAAAATTTTTATCCAGAGAACTTAGGCAATTCCTTATTGCCAATATAAAGTCAACAACCTACCTGTATACTGATCTTTGAGGATTTTGGTTTTTTAGCAAGATTTTCTTTATAAGATTCAGACATAAGAATAAGAAAGGATGAGAGTTGTATGCAAGTTTCTTTACTCCAGTGGTAGGAAAAGCTTAAGACCAATCATTGCTCAGGATGAAATGTAGAAATTAAACTTAGTATTTATTATGAAAAAAATAAATAATAGTGACATTTACACACTTTTGGTGAGGCAAATTACAAGTAAGTGGCAAATTATAAATAACAAGCACAAATTAAAATTATAAAGAAGCAACAATGACCTTCATTTTTCTTGAAATGTTTGATTTCATTTTTACTGTTTTTATTTAAATCGTTTTTAGGTGACACAAAATATATCTAGTGACTAGTCTTTGTGGAAAATCTTTCTTATTTGTCTCTTAGCTGTGTAAGCAATTGAAGTGCTCATTGTGTGCCTGGTCAATAAATATGAGGACAACACTGCCTCCATTATTATCCATGTACTCCTAGATGATGGGGAACCTAGAATAATCATTCCTGGAACAACCACATGGTCTATCTCTTAATCTACAGTGACCACCACAACAGAACTAACTACAGCAATTGTACATACAACTACCACAACAGATAATTCTAAAATTTCAACTGAACTTATGACCATAAGGTCCTCTACCACAATGTCACCTGGACCTGCAGCCAACACAATTTCAACCGAACCTACAAACATAACCCCAGTAACCTTCACTTCAACAGAAGCTATTACCATAATGGAAACAATCATCAGCATTTCAATGAAATCTTCTACTATAACGGATAGTACCACCACTCCAACAGAATCTATCACTTCAATTGAGCATAATAGCACCACAACAGTTATGGCCATGTCAACAGAAGTTATACCTAATGTTACTCCAACAGACCTTACAACAATAACCACTTCAATGGAACATACAACTCCTGAACCTACAACCATCAACACAAAGAAACAAACACACAAAACACCTGCAACAACACAAGGACTTCCTCACAGCAAAGAAACTTTTATTACTACTTTTAATTATCCCATTGTTTCATCCCCCACTATCTCTTCTACTCCTGAGTTTATATCTATGCCTAGCTGATTCTTTAACCAACCGAAATATTTCACTGGAAGTTTATCACTTTTTGAAGGGCAAAAGGACAACCATTTTGTCCATCATCAATCTTCCATCACTATAGTGAGATAAAACCCACATTGTCTTCTGCATTCATTAGACCATTTCACTAGAACTGAAATTTTAATTTAAAATATTTGTCAGTTTTCTTAAAGTTTCTGATTATGTAATTTGCCTAGACAATGAGCCTAGTTTGCTATCTAAAAATCCTTATCTAAGAAAAGTATGATAAAATCTCCTGATAAAATCACTTTGATATCTGTTGGTAATATTAATGCATTTATAGGGTGAACTTTCAATATAGGAGTGTGTTAAATAAACATAAATAGAATGTTTCCAATTATTGTATTTTTTCCTATGTATGCAACACAAAAAGGTAGTTATTTTCTCCTAAGATTGTCTTTTTGCATACTATATTGACTGCTACTGCTAATGCTACTAACATTATTGTGTAAAGAGCTTTTTCTATTTTTAAATGGAAGCATTAAATACTGAAGAAGTAAAGAAAGAAAATAACAGTGCAGGAAAAGTAATATGATTATTAATATGGACTTTTATTGTTTAGAATTTCTGCCAACCGATGAGGTTAAAATGAATACTTACAATGGCCAGGCTTCTCTAGAAGCCTATGGAACCAATGAGGTGGGCCAGGAATATATTTTATAAATCCGTAGATATTAAAGAGTTGTTAAGAAAAATTAGTTATTGAGATATACCGTAAAAAATGTTAGCCTATAAAGAATGGGCTCCTATTAAACATGATTTCATTCTGGCAGGGGTTAAGGGGGAATATTTTGCTTACCATGTAGTAAAAAAGTACGTATGATTAAGGAAAAATTTTTAAATAAATATTTTAATATCAACCATGCTAATTTAAAATATTTTAAAAAATTCTTCCATGCCACTTCAACAGGATATTGTTTTCAATATTTTAGTCTATTTCCCATAATTATACATACTTAAAGGTGACATAATCCATTTGGGTACTTTAATCTAGATTATAATTATGCAAATTACAATTATCTTCGAGTCATTTAATTAAACAACACACACACACAAGCTTACTTTAAAAAAGGATGGTAAGATTTTTCTCAGCTTGACATGTAGTAGGTGCTTAATAAATATCCATTACATGAATGTCTACCTGCCCACATATATAAATAGATAAATGTTAATTGACTTGTATATTAGTTTTCTATTACTGCTGAAACAAATTACGAAAAACATAGGGGCTTAACTCAACACAAATTTGTTATTTTTAAAATAAAACAGAGATAATAAAAGTTGTTTTCTCTGGAGGACAGTCCATTTCCTTGCCTTATCCTGCTTCTAGGGCATGCCAAATGCCCCCCGGGTGGGAACTTCCCACATATAATTTGTAACTACATGTGTGCATCTTCTATTTATTTAATACCTGGGTAGTATTCCATTGTATGAGTAATGCCATTTTGAGAACCATTCACTCTTTTAGAGGCTTTAGACTATGTCATTTTACTTCTGCTTCTTCCATTAGAATTCCCTAAACTAAAGGCAGGAAAAAAAATTGAGTAGTTTTTAAAAGATCCTATGTTTTTCTTTTAAATTCAGAATCAACATACAGGGTATAATATAATGTCCCAGCAATGCAGGGATGTCACTTGTTTGTTTATTATTGAAAATTTACAGATTAGCATGATGCATGGAAAGTAAATAATTTTTAATGAATCAATTATTTTTAAAAGTTATTTCTTTATATATATATTTATTATTATACTTTAAGTTCTAGGGTACATGTGCACAATGTGCAGATTTATTACATATGTATACATGTGCCATGTTGGTATGCTGCACTCATTAACTGATCATTTACATTAGGTATATCTCCTAATGCTATCCCTCCCCCCTCCCCACACCCCAAAACAGACCCCAGTGTGTGATGTTCCCCTTCCTGTGTCCAAGTGTTCTCATTGTTCAATTCCCACCTGTGAGTGAGAACATACGGTGTTTGGTTTTCTGTCCTTGTGACAGTTTTCTGAGAAGGATGGTTTCCGGCTTCATCCATGTCCCTACAAAGGACATGAACTCATCCTTTTTTATGGCTGCATAGTATTCCATGGTGTATATGTGCCACATTTTCTTAATGCAGTCTATCATTGTTGGACGTTTGGGTTGGTTCCAAGTCTTTGCTCTTGTGAGTAGTGCTGCAATAAACATAGGTGTACATGTGTCTTTAGAGCAGCATGATTTATATTCCTTTGGGTATATACCCAGTAATGGGATGGCTGGGTCAAATGGTATTTCTAGTTCTAGATCCCTGAGGAATTGCCACACTGTCTTCCACAATGGTTGAACTAGTTACAGTCCCACCAACAGTGTAAAAGTGTTCCTATTTCTCCACATCCTCTCCAGCACTTGTTTCCTGACTTTTTAACGATCGCCATTCTAACTGCTTTGAGATAATATCTCATTGCGGTTTTAATTTGCATTTCTCTGATGGCTGGTGATGATGAACATTTTTTCATGTGTCTGTTGGCTGCATAAATGTCTTCTTTTGAGAAGTGTCTGTTCATATCCTTTGCCCACTTCTTGATGGGGTTGTTTTTTTCTTGTAAATTTAACTTCTTTGTAGATTCTGGATATTAGCCCTTTGTCAGATGAGTAGATTGCAAAAATTTTCTCCCATTCTGTAGGTTGCCTGTTCACTCTGATGGTAGTTTCTTTTGCTGTGCAGAAGCTCTTTAGTTTAATTAGATCTCATTTGTCAATTTTGGCTTTTGTTGCCATTGCTTTTCGTGTTTTAGACGTGAAGTCCTTGCCCATTCCTATGTCCTGAATGGTATTGCCTAGGTTTTCTTCTAGGGTTTTTATGGTTTTAGGTCTAACGTTTAAGTCTTTAATCCATCTTGAATTAATTTTTGTATAAGGTGTAAGGAAGGGATCCAGTTTCAGTGCTCTACATATGGCTAGCCAGTTTTCCCAGCACCATTTATTAAACAGGGAATCCTTTCCCCATTGCTTGTTTTTGTCAGGTTTGTCAAAGATCAGATAGTTGTAGATGTGTGGTATTATTTCTGAGGGCTCTGTTCTGTTCCATTGGTCTATATCTCTGTTTTGGTACCAGTAACATGCTGTTTTGGTTACTGTAGCCTTATAGTATAGTTTGAAGTCAGGTAGCATGATGCCTCCAGCTTTGTTCTTTTGGCTTAGGATTGACTTGGTGATGCGGGCTCTTTTTTGGTTCCATATGAACTTTAAAGTAGTTTTTTCCAATTCTGTGAAGAAAGTCATTGGTAACTTGATGGGGATGGCATTGAATCTGTAAATTACCTTGGGCAGTATGACCATTTTCACGATATTGATTCTTCCTATCTATGAGCATGGAATGTTCTTCCATTTCTTTGTATCCTCTTTAATTTCATTGAGCAGTGGTTTGTAGTTCTCCTTGAAGAGGTCCTTCACGTCCCTTGTAAGTTGGATTCCTAGGTATTTTATTCTTTTTGAAGCAATTGTGAATGGGAGTTCACTCATGATTTGGCTCTCTGTTTGTCTGTTGTTGGTGTATAAGAATGCTTGTGATTTTTGTACATTGATTTTGTATCCTGAGACTTTGCTGAAGTTGCTTATCAGCTTAAGGAGATTTTGGGCTGAGACAATGGGGTTTTCTAGATATACAATCATGTCATCTGCAAACAGGGACAATTTGGCTTCCTCTTTTCCTAATTGAATACCCTTTATTTCCTTCTCCTGCCTAATTGCCCTGGCCAGAACTTCCAACACTATGTTGAATAGGAGTGGTGAGAGAGGGCATCCCTGTCTTGTGCCAGTTTTCAAAGGGAATACTTCCGGTTTTTGCCCATTCAGTATGATATTGGCTGTATGTTTGTCATAGATAGCTCTTATTATTTTGAGATACGTCCCATCAATACCTAATTTATGGAGAGTTTTTAGCATGAAGGGCTGTTGAATTTTGTCAAAGGCCTTTTCTGCATCTATTGAGATAATCGTGGTTTTTGTCTTTGCTGAATTGTGGTTTTTGTCTTTGCTGAACAAAGACGAAAGACAAACATCATGGGTTTTGTCTTTGCTGAACAGCAAATATTGCTGTAAGATCATTCCTTTGGAGGTTTTGTCTCAGAGGGGTACTCGGCCGTGTGAGGTGTCAGTCTGCCCCTACTCGGGGGTGCCTCCCAGTTAGGCTACTCAGGGGTCAGGGACCCACTTGAGGAGGCAGTCTGTCCATTCTCAGATCTCAAACTCCATGCTGGGAGAACCATTACTCTCTTCAAAGCTCAGTTGGAAATGCAGAAATCACCCGTCTTCTGCATCACTCACGCTGGGAGCCGTAGACTGGAGCTGTTCCTATTTGGCCATCTTGGAACCGGAAAAAGTTATTTCTAAGTTTAAGAAAAATTAGCTTTATTAAAACGTTTTTCTTGAAATATTTCAAGGAGTCCATTTCATCTATTATAAACATTTCCACTTGAGATTGTCTCCAGTTTTAATGCACATAAGTATCATCTGTTTCTGGCCCAAAACCTCATCCTCAGAGCCAGCCTCAGGTTCCTTAAATCTGAGATGAAAGCAGAAATCTTCACTAAGAGCAGTTGCCAGCTGGGATGTTTTCCAATACTGAGACTTTAATCCTTGCTTTTCTTTGTTTTCCAAAAGACCTGCAATTGACATCTACCGTGATGTTTACATTTCTACATGATCTGTCATGTGCTAGGTAACCTGGGAGGGGCGCTAGACTAACTGACAGGAGACACACTCAACCTGAATCCACAGGACACAGATTGTGCTACTTTTCTTTCCTAGACTTTGGGTTCCTTATCTCAAATTCACTGCTAATGGTTCATTTTAGTTCTTTCTTTTTTCTTTTTTTGTAGAGACGGGGGTCTCATGATGTTGCCCAGGCTGATCTCGAACTCCTGGCCTCAAGCAATCCTCCCACCTCAGACTTCCAAAGCACTGGGATTATAGGCATGAGCCATCACAGGTACCTGTCTTCTTTCTTTATTTTTCATTTTTTACTGAGGGCTAACATTTATAAAGTTCATTAACATAACATGCACACACACACACACACACACGCACACACATACACACACATGCCCGTCACCCACATCAAGATATAGAATATTTCCAGTACCTCAACAATTTCCTCATGTCTCTTCCCCATCAACTTCTCCCAGCCCACTCTGAAGTAAACAAATATTCTAATCTCTCTCATCATCTGATTACTTTTGTTCATTCTTGAACTTCATATATTGAAATCATATGTGTCTGATATCTCTTAGTAAACAGTGAATTAACATGCAACATGTTGCTGCATGTAATAATAGCTGATTTTTAATTATATATGTGTCCCTGTTGTTTAATACTGTGCAGTACTTTCTTGTATCAGTATACCAAAATTTATTTATCATTTGTGGGTATTTGGATTATAAATGTTACGAATAAAGGTGTCTAAATATTTCTATGCATGTCTGTTTTGGACATATACACTCAGTCTCTTGGGGATATATCTAGGAGTGGAATTGCTAGGTCATAGGGTAGATGTACACAGAGCCTTCATAGAAAATGCCAAACAGCTTAACAAAGTAATTGTATCATTTTCCACTCTCACCAGTAATAATGAGGGTTCAGTGGATCCATATCTCACCAAGACTTGGTAATGTCAATCTTTTAATTTTCATCTCTCAGTGGGTGATTTTGACCTAAGTTTTATGGGTACCTAGGCAATGAGTGCTAATGACATAAGCATTTTCCGAAAAGAACAAAACTAACCCAGCACAGTGGCTCACACCTGTAATCTCAGCACTTCGGAAGGCTGAGGTGGGAGGATTGCTTGAGCCTAGGAGTTCGAGACCAGCCTGGGCAACATAGTGAGACCTCATCTCTACAAAAACTATTAAAAAAATTAGCTGAGAGTGGTGGTGCACACCCGTAGTGTCAGCTATTCAGGAGGCTGAGGCAGGAGAATCGCTTGAGCCCAGGAAGTCGAGGCTGCGGTGAGCCATGATTGCACCTCTGCACTCTGGCCTGGGTGACAGAGTGAGATCTTAACAACAACAACAACAACAACAACAACAATAACAACAACAACAACAAAAACCCTACAAAAGCAAAAAGAACAAAACTACTTTGCCTTGATTCCTCTATTTGCATAGCGTTACTTTTGATTACTTAGCCCATCAGATCAATTTATTTGAAAACTCTAAAATACTCTAATATCATTCTTGGCAAAAAACTGTTTGTGCTAGTTTTATGTAGACTATCTTTGGATGTATGTGTTTGCCATAGCTAACTTATTTCTTAACTCCTACAAATGCCTTAATTTTAAAAAGAAATTTTTAAAAAGAGAAATAAAGAAGGTTTTCTCTAAGGCAAAATGGAAGAGCTTGAAAGAAATGCTTGCCTAAATATCCTTTAACTATCACTTTTAAGTTGCCAAAAGTGCATTAAAAATCTCCAAGATTAGGTTTATATATTTCTGTGCAGGAGAGAAGAAACTTGGTAAATGAATCAACAGTTATTAATTTATTAAGCTCCCTCTAGAAAACAGAGTTGGACGCCAGGCGTGGTGGCTCACACCTATAATCTCAACAGTTTGAGAGATCCAGGCGAGAGGATCACTTTGCCCAGGAGTTTGAGACTAGCCTGGGCAACATAGTGAGACACTGTCTCTAAAAAAAAAATTAGCAGAGCATGGTGGCACACCCCTGTGGTCCCAGCTACTTGGGAAGCTGAGATGGGAGGATTGCTTATGTCTGGGAGGTCAAGGCTACAGTGAACCGTGATTGCACTGCACTCCAGCCTGGACAGTGTAAGACCTTATCTAAAAAAAAAGTGTAAACTCTTGTTTCAAAAAAAAAAAAAAAAAGAAAACCACAAACAAAAACAAACCAGTATAACACATTGTCTCAAAAGAAAAGAAAAGAAAAGAAAACAGAGTTGGAGTCTAAGAAAGTGTTACCCAAGGGATCACGCCTGTAACCCCAGCACTTTGGGAGGCCAAGGCGGGCAGATCACAAAGTCAGGAGTTCGAGACCAGCTGGTCAATATGGTGAAACCCCGTCTCTACTAAAAATACAAAAATTAGCTGGGCGCAGTGGCAGTTGCCTGTAGTCCCAGCTACTCGGGAGGCTGAGGCAGAAGAATCACTTGAACCCGGCAAGCTGCAGTGAGCCGAGATCAGGCCACTGCACTCCAGCCTGGGCGACAGAGCCAGACTCCATCTCAAAAAAAAAAAAAAAAAAAAAAAAAGTGTTACCCAAGGGAATTTCATCTTGCTAAATACTAGGGCTGCGGAACTGAAAAGTTCAGAGTATTGGGGACAGACTGAGTTAAGGCAAGCTGCTCAGGAGCCCTGGATGCCTCCCTCAGAGGAGGTATCAGTCCTGGAGAGGGAGAATGGTCATCCTAGGCTTGAAAGAAGGCAACTGGAAACTTCACCTACTTCAGAATCTTCTCATGGACTGGCTCTGAACTTCAGAGGAATGATGTCTGTGGGATGATAGCAAGAGCAGGAAAGGAAATATTACACATTACCATAGTTTCCTTCTGCTAGACAGGATGCTGAGAAAGAAGCAACAATACCTCTTAGAGGCAGGATTGGTTTTCCTGCTACTTATTGCAATTAATGAATATTTTACTTCTGACTGTTAAGGTGGGTCTTCTGTTTCTTCTGATATTTAATGTTTCATTTAATCAACACATGCATGGATGCATCATAGTGAATTTGCCATCAGCCAACCAAAATATTACTCAAGGTTTCAAATATAAAGAGCAATCACTGATCAAAAGGCATATTAGTTTTGAAGTTAAACTTGTGATACTGGCAGCTCAAGAATGGAGAGGAAACATGGGGAATACATAGTAAATATTGACCCCTCTAGAAACCAGCCCATGAGTAACTGTTGTTCCATTTGGATATTGTGTTTATGTGAATCTTTCACCTGGTTTTAAAAGAAAACTCTATGGCTTTTAATATAATAGAAGTAATGCTTACACATTCTTCACAAAAAACAATGCATAATTTTAATGGTTCAGGAAAAGGCAATTTTTTTCATTTTTATTTATTTATTTATTTTTATTATTATTATTTTTTGAGACAAGAGTCTTGCTTTGTCGTCCAGGCTGGAGTGCAGTGGCGCAATCTTGGCTCACTGCAACCTCCGCCTCCTGGGTTCATGCGATTCTCCTGCCTCAGCCTCCTGAGCAGCTGGGACTACAGGCACCCACCACCATGCCCGGCTAATTTTTTGTATTTTTAGCAGAGACAGGGTTTCACCGTGTTAGCCAGGATGGTCTCAATCTCCTGACCTCGTGATCCGCCCGCCTTGGCCTCCCAAAGTGCTGGGATTACAGGTGTGAGCCACTGCACCCGGCCAGAAAAGGCAGTTTATTAACTTCTCAACTACTCTCTAAAAATCAGAAATTTTGTATTACTCTATGGTACTAAAGGAATAGTTTAAAATGTATTCTATGTATTTATTAAATTAAAATGTTAGTATTTTCTGGAATATAATTTAATGAGTTAAAATAATAATACGCAGTTAAAACCATGCAATGCTGGCTTCAGCTACTTTAGAAAGTATTTTTTAAGTTTGATGTCTAGGTTTTGGTATAGAATTCTTGGATTTTTGAGATTAATTCTAGAACTTTCAAAACTCAAATAATTCTAATATCTTTGAAAACCAGAAATTAATCTTATATATGCTCTACAAGTCCAATACATAAGTCAAGAAAATCTAGTTTATATATAGACAGCATCATGTTTTCCATACCCAGGAGCCAAACTCTTGCCTTGATAACAGAAACAAATATGGATATGTAGTTTGAAATGGACAGTTTAAAGAACAATTTGAAAGTGAGTGGAGAAGCATTTTTCTTCATCCAAGAGATATACCAAAGCAGAAAGTCATGTTGCTCAATAAGTATATTTGTTGAGTGGTTGAACATCAAGAAAAATACTTCTGTCTCAAAAGTAGGAGATTTCCCCCTTATTTGTTTTAGTTTATGTGATCCTCAAAGATGGTCTCCAGATCTTTCTGAATCCTCACTTCTCTGATGGAATTTTCATTATTTGAAAGCACTCTGGTTAAATAAAAAAGTAGTTGCCTTTGCTAAGGCATTAATTGATCATGTTGACCTTTTCTTGGGTTAGTAGTAAATTTAGATATGTTTCAAATCCTATAAAAACAGTACTATACAGTACTCTAGAAAGTTTACTTCCATCTGGTTATTTTGATGTAATGAGGTTGACCAATGAAATAAAATATCACTTGAAAGTTAGATTCAAAAAGGCAAGTTAGGTATTTCTTTCTTCTTGGAGAAATAGTACATCTTACCTCATAACTTTTCAGTAAATATACCAAATGCATTTCAGCTGCACTGAATGATATTATTGACTATTTTTGACCTGATTCAACATTTTGAGCTGATTAAACATTATCCTCAGCTCTCTACCTATTCAAATTTTAAAATTTAGAGTCAGAACAGAGCCAGAGCAAAATGGCAGTAAAAATTATGACTTGGGCTGCAATATTTGTGACAAATAACAAAATACTCCTTCAGCAGCACTGTTTTTTCACCACTGATACACACCACCTGTCATGGTCTACAATGAATACTTCAAGTGAACCTTCTGCTTACCAGCACTTTAGCTAAAATGTAGCTATCAGGATGTCTACTGAATCTGCCACTATTATCGTGTCATATTAAGCTGTAACTACCACTTCAACTGAGCCTTCAATTTTTACAGCTACCACTATTTCAATTGAATGTACACCAACAGAAACCAGCACATCGGCTGAGACAGCACAACCTCTATCCTCCTTCCAGTGAATCTACTAATGAAAGTGCTAACATCACCATTCTCACAGAAATTACAACGTGGTGGCCTCCTATAAGGCAACCAAACCATTAAGTACTTTGATTAAGTTATCTTTGACTATTTCCATAGCTACTCATAAGATAAATTTGAATCTACAATGCTATCATAGGTGATTTGTTTAGCTAACAGAAATACTTCAGCAGAGCCTGAAGCAATGGCCAACAATAACAATTTAGGCCATTTCCAAGCACCAGGACCATGACATCAAATCCACCTCATTTGTCTTTTATGCTTAACAGATCTCCATTTTATTAGAATTGTTCTTTTATTTTGTAATAGTTTAACAATTTTTCAAAAATTTCAGATCACGTAATTTTCCTAGAAAAAAAATCTAGGGACCACCCTCCAAGTAATTTGATAGAACCTCACAAGGAAATCTTTATTAACATTGGTTGGTATTCATTACCAACGTTGTTTTTGTTTTTATAAAATTAAATGGTTCATCAGTGGAAATGCAGTTTTTTACTGTTCAGAATATTTCATTTAGTATGACAATTCTCTATGTATTGAATCAGTATACTATGTATGTTTTAAATACCACATTTTGTTTCCTTATGTGTAAAATTATTTTATTTATATAAGTTTTCTTCAGATTATTTTGCTGTTTAGCACCACAGTTGTTAGAATTATTTGCTATTCTTTATGTAACCTTATAGTCACTTAGTTAAATGTCAGACATATACTATATGTCTATCTCCCAAAATACTGAAGGAGATGCAGAAGAAATAACGATGCAAGATAATCACTAAAATAATTAACGTGAACACGCTTTGTTTACATTTCCTGGATATCAAGGTTTTAATTGATTTTGATATTGCTTGGGTCTTCCCCAGGCCTATAACCAGCAGGAGTGTGGCAGGAATGTATGTTTATAAACACCTTCACAGCTGATTCTAATGCATAGGCAGGTTTAACAGTCATGGTCCAATCAGTAAACCAACGAAAGCATTCTGACATACTCTATCTTACTGGTGGGTTTGGTGAAGTTGATACAAACTATACAATCTTATTTTAAATCATGAAAAGAAAAAATTTTTAAGATAAGCAAGAGAAACATGGAAAAATTAATACTAATCTTAATCCAATCTATGAAGAATTATATATAAATACTGTCAGGTATATAATCACATGGGAAGAAGTGTTTCACTTAGATAAAGGAAAAACTTATTTTCAAGCAAAAATTGAAAAAATATATTTCAGTATCTATTAAGCTAATCAGAATTAATTTTTAACAGTTCTTCCACTTAGCTCCACAAGAATATTTTTTTAAATGTTCTGCCAGCAATTTTAATAAAAGATTAAAGTTGTACTGAAATCTTTTAACTTATATTTTATTAGTATAAATTGCTGTTTCTTTCTTACTAATACAAATGCAATTGAAATGATCCGGCCGGGCGCGATGGCTCACGCCTGTAATCCCAGCACTTTGGGAGGCCGAGGCGGGAGGATCATGAGGTCAGGAGATCGAGACCATCCTGGCTAACACTGTGAAACCCCGTCTCTACTAAAAATACAAAAAATTAGCCGAGCATGGTGGCCGGCACCTGTAGTCCCAGCTACTCAGGAGGCCGAGGCAGGAGAATGGCGTGAACCCAGGAGGTGGAGATTGTAGTGAGCGGAGATCACATCACTGCATTCCAGCCTGGGTGACAGAGCGAGACTCCATCTCAAAAAAAAAAAAAAAAAAATCCAAGTCATTTCCATCTGTAGTGTTATTGTATACAGACATTTGTGACTGTATTTTTCTATTTAAAAAGAAATATGTTTTCTAATTTGTAACTTCTGTTATAAGTCAGAAAATAAAAATATTCTGGAAACAAATTCAATTTTAGATTTTATAACAATAGTAACCTTCCCCTAGACTTACACTTAGTCAGTGGTCAATATGTATTTGTTTAATAAATGGCTGAGTGAATATTTCAGACCCTGGCACATCCAATCAATAAAATAATTAGCCAATCAGTCTATTAATCATCAACTCTTTATTCAAAAAAAGGCTTTGAGCCTCTACCGTGTACTAACCCATCTACTTGGCACATGTCTTGTTCTTCAAAAATGCTGTTGTCCCTCTCCTTCCTTTCTTAGAATTCCATCTGTACTCCAGGACTCGGATCAATCCTGCCTCCTCCACCAAGCGCTGCTTATCTCTCTTTTGAGCTATTTCTTCTTTGACCTCATATATCTTTTATTTTCCACCGCATTCATTTTACTCTTAAGCTACCCTAGCTTTCATTATTAATATTTTCCAGAGTCTTATCTTCCTACTGACGTAATCATTGTTTTGACAGCGACCTATATATTTTTTAACATTTTTACAAAAATTTCCAATTCACAAACAAGTACTTATTATCCAGCTTCAACAACCATCAACGCTTTTTAATACACGTTTCACTGATCATCCTATACCAAGTCAGATAACAGATATACAATCTAAGATTCTCATCTTTGAGGGTCAATTTTTTGGAATCACTCTTTTTTTCTGGGCACACCTTAGGAAAACAGAAACTGGTTTAGGTAATGTAAGCAGAAAGGAATATAGTTATCAGATGCTGAATATAGTATCAGGAGTAAAATAAGGAAGACTATCTATAGGTTTTCTCTGACCTGCTGGGTGTTCAGAGGGCTGCAGAAAACTGCCAAGCCACATTTTCCTGCAGCTCCCAAAACAGAGACTGAAAGGTAGAGTGCAGCCTGTCACCATAAAAACTACCTATTTATTATCTGTTGAAGCTTGTGTATGTCAGGTGCCCCCACTGCTGGGGTAAGAAGGGCTGGCATTTCCCTTTGACTTTATAAATCTCATGGGAATACATCTCATCGGCAGAGCCTAGGTGTTCTGGGAATGTAGTTCCAGAATTTCAGCTCTTGGTGTAACAAGAGTACAGAGAAGGAACTAAGAATGAATGTTAACTGCCAACCAAAATGTCTACCACAACTTCCAGAGGAAGAAAATCACTTACATATTCATAGTTAACTGAGCAAAAGCCCATACATTACAATTATTGACAGAGTTATGGTAACATGCTTAAACTCAATAATAACAAGTAAAATAACAATAAAATTACACACTCTTTACCTACTTAACTAGTACTATATTTAAATATTATTTTACTCAGCACTGCTAATCATGTGTTTGAACATGTGCTGTCAATATTTTTAGCAAATCACAAATTTTTCAGCAGTTTAGAAATCAGTTTGTATTAAGGGTGATAAAATACCCTTCAACTGTGTAATCTCACCTTCTGGGAACTGATCACCTGAAAATAGTTTGGAATACAGATAATAATACCTTCCAGTATTTACATACAAGGCAGAAAAAAGAGTAAACAAAAATTACCACAACAAACATCTGTTGTGCAACTCAAAAACAAAAGAAAGACTAAAAACTCCAACTTACATATAAGTAGGGTGAAAGAAAAAGTGAAAAAAACAGAATATTTTATACCATACACATGAGCAAGTTTAAAAATTTGACAATACTAAGTATTAGTATTTATGAAAAATGGGAATATTTTTATGGGAGTGAATATTCATACAACTTTGGAAACAATATTGGAAATACATGGTAAAGTTAATAAAATACACACCTGATGATACAGAAATTTCACTTTTAATTATACATTTAGAAATATTTATTAAATATTTAAAACAAATATTTAATATTTAATATTTATATTAATTAATAATTAATATAAATATTTAATAAATATGCCCAAGAAGGTATATTCAAGGCATATTTTAGAGTATTCATAGCCTCATTGTTCATTATGCTAATAAAAGGGAACCCAACTCAACTTCCATTATTAGGACAATAGGTTAATAATTGAATGAAATACTATAAAACGTGAAAATGAATAAAATAGAGTTACAAGTGTCCATGTAATTGAGTTGTATAAATATAATCTGGGCAACTCCACACCTGCATTGTGAAAAAATACAGTATAATAGGATTCATACAAATTTTAAAACATGTAAACTATACTATATATTTTTGGAATATATTAAAACATTAAAACATCCATGGGAAATATAAACACCAATTAAGAAGAGTTGTGATACCTGGTAGGAAGAGGGAGAAGGGCAGGAGGGGACTGTGCTCAGGCCCAGGGACAGAGTAACTCTCATTGCACGTAAAACAATGTTATCACTTAAACTGGGCAATGGGAATGTGGCTATTTAGCAATGGGAATGTGGCTATTTATACCTTTTTGTGTAGTTGCAATATTTCTTAATGCATTTTTTAAAAATGGTGTGGCTGGGGCGTGGTATGTGATGTGTAAAATAGTGCAGGATGGGGACTCAGAGGCAGGCAGAGGCCAGAAAGTTCAGAGACACGTGGGCCATGAGAAGACTTTGACCTGGGGCAATGGATGCCATTTAGGGGTTTTAAGCAGGATGGTGATATAAACAGGCTAACATTTTGGAAACAGTATTCTGGCTACCTTGAGAGGAATGAATCAAAGAGGGGCAAACATGGAAGTGGGAGGACCATCCTATGTGGTCTTCCTCAGGTGTGAGGGTGCAATCCTTATTTCTATTTCAACATCCAATGCCCAACAAGGGACATAAAGGGCAGTTAACAGTGTGACTAGATTGTATTAAAATCTAAATTAATTTAGGGATATTTATAATATTTTCTTTTTTTTAACTAACACTAGGGCCATAAAACTAGTTATTCTACATCGAATTTTCATGTATTTTCTTGCTCCAAAGACTATTGTATTGTTCATTTTTCAATTCATATTTTAAAATTCACATCCTGACATTTCTTTCCTCTTTGCCTATGTAATCTAGTTAATACCAATTTTCGTTCTAGCTTTTACTCTACCTCCAGACCACTCTTCCTACTTTCCCCCAGTGCCTTGCCTCTTTCTACCACTTCATGGTGGTCTTTGCTTCTCTCTTCTACAATTTCTCCTTCCTTCTCTCTGTCCATCCATGTGCACTGAGGACCTTTAAGATTTGGATGTGAACTTGCCTCTTCCAAACTGTCACCAGCTTCATCCCTCAAAGATCACTTCCTTTGCTTTCCTAATATTTTGAACACTGTCCCAGTGGTTAATTCTCACTTCCTCTCACTATCCTGCCTACCTGCCACTCCTTACCAGCAACTCAGAGCTGAATTCATCACAGTGTTCTTCAGTCCTGTCTTAGTTCCCATCATTGTTCCATATCCAAACCTGACTCAGGTACGAGTTCTATGAGCTGCTACAGCTTTGTGAGCTCTCCTCTTTTACCATCCCATTCTCCATCCACAGTGAGGTGGATGAAAGGAGCTAAGTCCTAACTTTGAATTCTGAGACTGCTGGGTTTGCACTGCCTACTGTACACCAAGCCTGGCTACTGCAGCCCTGAACAGGGCTATGATGTTCCACCGCTGAGCCCTTGCACCCCACTCTGATCCTAGGTTGAGCTGACCCCAATCTCGGGTCCAGATATGATAACCCAGTTATGGTTCTGGACCTTATGAATCCCAGTTTCTCTATTTGCCCCATCTTTTAAACCTGACATTTTCTGAGATTTTCATTCTGAGCTCTGATTCTAATAAGCAGTCTATCTGCTGCAATTTTTTTATGAGGCCTGGATCCCTGCCTTAATCTTTTTGTGTTCATCCCTGAAAACTGTAGTCCCACTGATGGATAAACCTCAGCTCCAAAAGCTGGGGCCTTGATGTTCTCAAAAATAAGGCCCACACAGCTGATTGCCTATCCTCATACTCTGTGAATGTCCTAACATTTGTCTCATGCTTGGACAGAACTTGGAGAGTCAGCAAGGATGATGAGACATGTCTCCACCCTGGGAGTTGCTAAATTCTGTGTTATTTAAAAACCTGAATTCCAGCCATCTCTGTTTTCATGGGCCGCTCTAATTCCAGGTGGCAGCACCACCCTGGCCATGCTTCCAGTAAATATCCATACCTCCCTGATGAATCTTGATACATGTCATCAGAATCTCTAAAGGTGCCACAGTTGTATGATCTTGACAGTGAATTCAAGCTCTGAGTTGTCTTTCACCTTTTCTCCCCATCCTTCTTAGGGCTCAGTGTGGTATACACTAGACACTAATAAATGGCCACAGACAAGAAACAAATGGGTATCTTGAGAGCCACACACTCTAATCTTGAGTTTGTAAAAGGTCACTGAAAGCATACATGTCTCATCAGAAAAGTGGGGATACTACTACTTAATTCTTGTAGGTATTACAAGGATTAGCTTTGAGCAGTGTGGTACACCAATTGGAAGGGACAGAAACGTTTCTATAATGTCAGTAATACTATGGTAAAATCAAATCTGTGTCAGAGATTGCCTAAGGGTAGCACGATTTCCTGTGATCCGGCAATTAATGCTATTCTTTTCTTTTTTTTCAAATAGACTTTATCTTTTAGAGTAGTTTTAGATTCACATCAAAATTGAGTAAAAGGTACAGAGGGGAAAAATATGTTTTGATGATCCCTGCCACATGCATAGCCTCCCCCATCATCAACATTTCCCATCAGAATGGTGTATTTTTTCACAATTGATGAAGCTATATTTTCTTCTCATTCACAGCTTTAAAATGGCAGTCATGAGAGTCAGTTTACTAATTCAAGTCTTTTATGAAATAGTTTTTCAGCACGATGATAATAAGGAGGGACGTAACTGTCTTTAAAAAATTGTAAAATTTTACGCAAATGAGTGTGATAGCGCACAACTGGAGTTCCTGCTACTTGGGATGCTGAGGTGGGAGGGTTGCTTGAGCCCAGGAGTTCATGTCCAGCCTGGGCAACACAGCGAGGTCCTGGCTATAAAAAAAATGTAAAGTTTCTACAAACCCATCATACCTCATGTGAAAAGCTTGAGTTAGATATGTTTCATAATTCAAATTTTTTAAAATTTTGTGAAATATGGTACATATATTACATATTACACAACATGTTTTAGTAGCCTGCAACACACATTAATATTTTTGTAATTGAACATATAAACATGCTAAGTTTATTAAAGACCCAAAATATTATTGTTTATATTAATTTTTACTGCCAAATCAATTTATGCCAAACGTACAAATTAATTTTCAGTTTGCAAAGCCTTTTGGATTTCTGAAACTGTGTATCAGGGATTGTAGATCCATATCCTGAAGAAAAAATAGTTTTATTTTGGGTCTGTCCAGATAGGAGGACCAGGGTGTAAGTCAGCCAGAGAGACAAGGAAAATTTTGGATCTACAGGAGAAAGAACTTTCAAACAGCAAAGGTCACCCAAAAATGGAATACCAACTTCTAGGTAAGTCATGAATTCCTAGTCACTGTGCTCAAACACAGGTGACTTATACAGTTGCCTTTTATTCTGTAGAAGTTGTTTTTATCATAATGATAAATACATTTATCATTTATATTTATCATTATGGTCCTTTCTCTAATTCCAACATACAAAAAGCTAAAAGAGAACATTCTCTTTGATTGAACAAAAATAGTAACACTTTAAACAAATTTGAAAGTTAAAATCAAAAGTCAAGCTTTCGATAAATAAAGAATAGACTGTAAGCAGAGGTCTTGTCTGTCGTGGTTGCTACTAATTTGATATCTAGCTTTCATACATGCCTATGATACATTAGGCACTCAATAAACAGTTGGGAATAATTTTTTTTTTGAGACGGAGTCTTGCTCTGTCACCCAAGCTGGAGTGTGATGGCAGATCTCGGCTCACTGCAACCTCTGCCTCCTGGGTTCAAGAGATTCTTCCACCCCAGCCTCCTGAGTAGCTGACATTACAGGCATCCGTCATCATGCCCGGCTAATTTTTGTATTTTTGTAGAGACAGGGTTTCATTATGTTGGCCATGCTGATCTTGAACTCCTGACCTCAGGTGATTCGCCCACCTCAGCCTCCCAAAGTGCTGGGATTACAGGCGTGAGCCACCTCGCCTGGCCTTCAGTTGGGAATAAATTAATGGAAGACTGTGCTTTATCAATATAACCATATTTAAAATTTATAAGTAAACTTTACATTTGGAATTGGAAAATTCAATGACATAAATCAAAACATGTTTTCCTCCTGAAGTTTCTATTTTGAATAGGACTAATTATTCTAATCCAATTGTATTGCTTAAATACTTTTTCATTACTTTTGATTCAGTAAAGGAATACTTGGTATAAGTATTGGCTCAGCTTTGTAAAAAATACAATAAAGAACATGCTAATTGTGTTGTGAAAAAAACATGAATTTACAGAATGTTTCAGTTTTTATTCTTTCTTTTAATGATTGGTTCAAATTTCTTTGGTAATTTTGACAGGGCAGTTTGGAAATGTATTGTTCAGTTTCTATCTTTTTCACAAGGATCTTTCATGCTTTTTGGGTTGCATGTCAGCATTTTACTTAGGCTTTGAAATTCTGTGTCTGACAAAAAGATGAAATATAATCTTTCCCTAAAATGTCTAAGATCACATGGCCGAAGCTGTCATGTTGGCTCTCAGTTTATCAATAGACCAAAGAAATAATAATCAGAGCATATCAAAATTTCAGGTAAGAAAATTTTTGAGTAAGATGATTTTAAAAAATCAACTTTGACCTAGGCTTTGAGACAACAGCCAATTCACTTCTTTATTGGATGACTGAAAAACAGCCCCCTCCCCTTGCCGTCTTAGAGTGGAAAACATGGCCAGCTATCAGAGTTCTCTCAACCACATGTCAGCCAACAAGACTTTCAGATTTCTTTTTGGTTATAAATCCTGCTCAGAACAAAGATCCTTTATTGACGACTCTGACAAGGTAATGAGAGGTATCCATGCTGTCTGTCATTCTAACAATCCAGGTGTGCTCTGCTTTTTCTGTTAAGGTTTAGATTGAGGCATTCAAAGAATTGTTCATAATACGTGGTGAAGAAATATTCTTTGCAAAATAAAAATCTGACTTTCACATGGTATATTTAGCTATAGAACAATGTGTTGTCTCATTTTTATGTTACTATTTCTTTTGATTTTAAATTTTAAAATTTTCTCCCAAATTTTGTGACTGAGTCATGTAACTGCTTGGCCGGTTAGAGATTATGAGGGTGAGACTCCAGTGACAAGAATAATCTTCCACTCTTTATGCCATTGATGTAATGTGTGGATGCCATCAATAGTAATGGAGTTTCACTTCCACTGTGGCTATGTGTCTCTACTGCCAAATGAAATGTTTTTGCAGAATAAAATTGTAGTAATATTTTAAATAATATACAATTAATATATATTATTGGTTTAATTATATTCTTCTGATTTTCAAATGAATCAAAAAGTCAATCAAAAAGTCATTCAAAAGTCATTTTTAATATTATTGACACCTTCAACCCATGTTGGTCCCTTGTACCCCATGGCTGTTTGCTTTGCTTCAAGAAGAGTAAATCTTTATGTTTTTGTTTGTGTTTCACTTTTTAAATTGTGGTAAGATACACATAACACAAAGTTCATTATCTTAATCATTTTAAGTATAGAGTTAAGAGTATTAAATACATTCACAATATTCTGCAATCATCACTGCCACCCATTTTCAGATCTCTTTTTATCATCCCAAACTGAAATTGTGTATTCATTAAACAATAACTCCCCATTTCCCCCTCCTCCCAGCCCCTGGCAACCAACATTCTACTTTCTGTCTCTATAATTTTGACTATTCTAGGTATGTTATATAAGTGAAATTTACAGTATTTGTCTTTTTTGTGATGACTTATTTCACTTAGCACAATGTCCTCAAGGTTCATCCATGTTGTAGCAAATCATCATATTTTAAACTCCTCTTTAGAACAAAATTTTCCCCAGTTTTTCAATTCCTTGACAGTTTTCCATGTTCTTTATATTCTACAGCTTGAGGGTAAAACTTACAAGCTGAAGGTATTGAATACATTTATAAGAGAAATTTCAAAGATTAAACTTTAAAAATATTCAGAATCCAAAAGTGTCATATACAAAGAGAATAGGAATTTTTTTTTTTTTTAAATGGAACTTTCTGCACTACAAACATACCTGGCACACTTTCGAAACTCAATATTCTCACTTGTTGAGTGAATAAACCAATACAAGAGTTGATCATTTTACAATTTAAGACAAACTAGATTTTTTGACCAAAATAAAAAAACCCTCTTCTTAAAGATTTTCAATATTCCATCACTCCTTTGACATTATTGCCTAGGAAATTGATTCTAATAGTTTTTAATGAGTGTGAATTGCTTGAGCAACTGACCAAAGAGACTTCCAGACAGCAACCCAGGGACTGAAAAGGTGAAGTGTCCCTAAGGTCATGGGTACCTAAGAGATGGTGCTAACAAGGGGAGAGAGGCTTTCATTTTTGAGTAGAAAGCAAGCAATGGTAAATTTCTATCTCAGAACGTTTTTCTGGGGTTGGTCCTAAAATAAAAGGTGAGTTCCTGAATGATGGGACTAAAGAGGAGAGACGGAAGAATAATGTAAGGTTTTCAGAGGGAGTAGTCACAATAGCTTTCAGAGGAAGTATTGGTTTTCTTGCATCTTTCTGCAGTTAACATTTCATTTCCTCCTCTAAGGTGGATCCTGTTTTAGTGAATAATTAGTATTTAGTTTAATCCACGCTTGTACTAATGCATCATAGTTGATTTCCACCAGTAGTTTTAATTGTTTCATGGTTGCAGATATAAAGGGCAATGAACAAATTGAAAAATATTCTTGGAGAGAAGCTTGTGATATTGGCAGCTCAAGAATGGACAGAAAGCATGGAAAATATGTATTGAATGTTGAGCACTCTGAAAACCAGCCGGTGAGTGTCCTTGCTCCATTTTGATAGTTTGCCTATATTACAGTTTCATTTTCAGCATTTAAAAGCAGTTTAATCTCTTCATTACTATCTAGCCAAGATCATAATTTTGCATTCTTCTCCAAAATAAAGAGCATCCCTGTATCAATTTTTGTGCTATAACTTTCATGTTTTATTTTGCTGTGTTATATATTTAGGTATTAATTTAAATATGTATAGCTATAAAGTATTAGAAATGTTTCTATGGCCATAGGATATACAAATAGATCCATTTAACTTTCTATATTCACCTTCATGTAAACACAAACTCCAATGATGTCAGTGTTTTTTTTATTAAGTTCTAGTTTTACAATTGGATATTTAGAATTTTTAGACCTGTCAGAACTCAGATTTCTTAATATGCTGAAAAACCAGATATTAATTCTAGATATTAATATTCCTAAGAAAGAAAGCCTCCAAAAATACCTGCTCTGTGTCATAATATGACTATTTTGTCTGCTTTTTAAAAAATATTTTTATACCAAAAACCAAGCCTTTAGTGAATAGTTATCATAATCATATATCTGTATCATATACAGATTTTATGTATCTATTTATATCCAACCAAATAATCTTTGACTTCAGAAAAAAGGAAGGACATGTAATGAAAATTAAAATAGTGAGTTAAAATTCACTGCCTGAAGAATGAATGAAACACGTGTGAAGAAATAGCTTGCTTTTGTCTTATGGAGCTGTGGTAATCAGCCTGTGTAACTCATGAGATAAACCAAAGAAGAAAGTCCTGTTTCTCAGTAAGTGTTAATACAAGAATCCTATAGAGGATTTCTGGTTCACCAAAAGAACCAAGATCTTCAGTCCCTGGGTTGGTGTCTAGAAGTCTACTTGGTCAGTTGCTCAGGCAACGCTGTAATCGGATCTTCAAGATGTCCAAATACTCAGGTGGAAAAAAAAATTATCCTTGGCCAGGTATGTATCATCTTGATAGTTTTTCTGATAATAACAAATGTAAAGGTGTTTGCAAATATTAGCTTACATTGTTTTTTTTTACAGCATATATCTGGATAGCTGACTAAATATTTTACTTTATTATATTATTCAGGCATAGATATAACAATATTTTTCTCTTCAAACCAAATTCAATAATGGAATTTAAAAAGTATTTGAAGATTATAAACACACAGAAAATAAATTTTGATGTCCTTGTTTTTCTGTTAGGGATCTAAGAAATCTCAAGTTAATCCTTATTAAGTTAGGGTAAAAAACTTATAGAATGTACTTTAGTAAGTACAACTAATGCATTTCAGTTGCCTGCAGCCATTATTAGCTAATGCTGATTATGCTAATGCTGGTTAAACATTATTTACAGCTCTTCAGCTCTTCCAGTTTTGAATAAAGACTCCACCTGTACTAAGAGTCAGAGCAACCTGACACAGTAAAATTATTACTTAGTCTGCAAACTGGGCCTAGATCACAGGTTCCCCATCCTTAGTGTAGACCCACTCATCACCTTCCTGTCTGAAAGGGCTGGGATTCTAACAGGGCCAGAAAATTCTGGGAAACTGCCCCGCTGAGTGAGTTTCACTTTGTTTGCAAAGTGCATTAAAATGTTCAGGTTCACCAGCCACAAGCAAATTGGATGTAATGAAAACAACAGGATCAGCACCTAGTTAAATAAGCAAGGGTATTAACAAAGATAAATTCAACTTATTGAAATTTGCATAATGAATAGTAGGTAGAATTTTGTTTATTCATATTTGATAAGCATGGGACTGATATCTATTTCTTTTATATTGTACTTACAGAAAAAATTAACTTAGCTAATTGTCTACTGCCAGGAGTATCCCATCTTACCTATATTTAATGACAATTTTATATTTTTGAATTTTTAATAATAATTCCTAATGGGTCAATGATTATGTATCATTCTGGTTTGACAGTTTTTATGGAACTCACTGGTTGGTTGGCCAGTAATTTCTATAACTATTAGTAATGGGTTATTAAATCAACACAAAGACAACTAGTGGCAGTAGCGGTAGTAATTAAAATACTATTACTAATAACAAGAATGATAGTTAACACCTATTCAGTGGGCATTATGTGCCAGACATTGCTCCAAGCATTTGGCAGTTATTTACTCAGTGATCATATGAGCAAATCTGTAAGTGGGTAATTTTAGTATTCTCCTTTTGAAGCTGCTAGGAGTGGCCAAAGATAACCTTGATTCACAGCTAGAAAGTAAATATTATCATCCTGTGAGATGAAGAGCCTTGGATCATTCTACATTATGATTCATATGTAACAAAACTTTTGGCTGGGTACAGCTGCTCATGCTTACAATGCCAGCATCTTGAGAGGGCAGAGCCAGAGGATTGCTTGAGCCCAGGAGATCTAGACCATCCTGGGCAACATATGGAGACCCCATCACTATGAAAAATAACATAAAAAATAATTAGATGAACATGAAGGCATACACCTATAGTCATGGCTACTCAGAAGGCTGAGATGAGAGGACTGCTTGAGCCTTGGGAGGTCGAGGTTTCAGTGAACCATGATTGTGTCTCTGCACTACAGCCTGGGTTACAGAGAGAGATCCCATCTCAACAAAACAAAACAAAATGAAACAAAACAAAAAACTTTTCCACAAGATCCATAAATTCCTGAATCTACTCCTCTCTTATGTTCACTTTATCTTATCCTTCCCTTCTTTTAACACACCCCTTCCCTAAAGTCTTTCACCGCCAACTCAGTCATTTTCAATCCTTATTTACTTCTTCTTCTGAATAATTTACAATTATTGCATTTATTTGTTAATTATACACTAACCTGTTTTGCCTCCCTCCCTGTTAGCAAATAGACTCCTTGAGAGTAGAGACCTGTATTGTTGTGGACTGTTTTTACATTGCTCTATGCCCAAGAGGAACCCAGCACAAACATACTGCAAATTCAACAAATGGTTTGTCTTCTGTGTCACTGTGATAGGCTTGCAAGTTTCATTGGATACAGCATGGTATGAATTGTGTAAAGCAGTCACTTTGTGTAAGAATTTTTCACTAGTATCATGTAGTAAAGTATATACTACATTACTATATTAGCATAGCATGGCATAGCATAACAATATACTATTCCTAGTATAGGGTAGTGGAGTACATGGGCCTTAACACTGGAAGGTCTGAGCTCCCATGCTAGCTATTGTGTCATGATGACAAATCATTTCAACTCTTTTCACTTCAATGTTTTCATTTCCAAAATGACCTGAACAGGTTGTACCCAATAAGATGCAAGGACTTCAGCTCACCATCGTCTTCCTTATAGAGGCTTCTTAATATATGCTCCACATACAGCAGCTTGCAACATAAGGATATTCAATCCATTTATGTAATATCATGAGCAAGAGGATACATATTCCTGACTAGAACTTTAGTAACCTACCAAAATTAGTTAAAATATAATATATAATAATCTGTCTAGATTTTTTTATCTTCAGGGGATAAGAAAACATTTATTCCTTTTAAAAATCGTACTCTTAGGTGCATTTGATAGAAGAATTTTGTTTTAGCAACTCAACACCATGGTTTCCTAGGCTTCCTACTCACTTCCACTCTGCCTTTGTAGCCAATCACACGTCCAAATGACCAAGAGGCTCACAGTTCCATATGCTGGTGTCTACCTTCAAATGATATAACCAGTGATGTCTCTCCCAACTTAACTGGGGTCTGCGTGAACCCAGGAGTCCTTGCACATTCAAGATGTCTACAGTCAGAATCCTGTTACACACAGGTAATGTTTAGCACAGGAGCTTTTATTCAGGTTGGGATGTGCTCTATATGGGCATGTACTTTGCCTATTCTTTCCCAAGAAATGTACTTAATTACTTAATTGATTTATATTTGTATTAAGCATTTGCTGTATTCTCAGTATAGGTACAAATCACTGTGAGGCGATTCACAAGAAAATAAATATTTGCTAGTCTCTGTTTTCTAAGAGCTAATATTCTAATCAGGGACTCAAACATCCATAATAGATAGAGAACATACATGAAAATCAAAGGAATAAGTGTAAGGTGCTAATGCAAGGTTAGGGTGGGGCAGATGAATAAGAATGTTGGCAATATTAGGATTTAATTCACCATTAGACTCTGATGGGAGACTGTCATATTTAAAGTTTCATGGGTCCTATTCTTTTGGTGATCACCTTATATTCTTACTCTGTGCAGCCTCCGAACCTGTGTGTGGCACTTTCTTTAGCTCCCTGGGTTCTGGCCTCTGGTGTATATGACCTTAACACAGAAACCTTACTGTTCTCTGGAGCATCTCCACTAGCTTTGGAGACCAGACTCAGCTCTCTTTGGTTCCTGACCTCATGTCCTGTAGGCTGAATGAACTTTACCTCATGACGGTATCTTTAAGTCTTCAGCCCTTGTATAGAAATTTAACATTGACTATAAATTACCAATAGGGCTTGGCAGTTTGGTTTGGTTCCCCAGACTCTGAAATTCCTTTCTTTCGCTGCTTAGTCTTGCTATAGAGACTCAGTAGAGAGCCTCTGAGCCTTGTTTCTTGATTCTGGACAAAACAATATGAACTTTATACTGTTTCTGGGACAATGTGAAAGAATAAGTAAGCTCAGTAGGATGGAGTTAGAAAATGTTTCTTCTTGTTTGCAGAGATAAAGTATCCATATCAATCATGGAATTGAAGGAGGTCTTCAATAACACTGAGTCTGCTAGCTCTTTTTTTTATCTGTATTTTTTATTTTTTGTTTTTTGAGGCATGTTCTCATTCTGTCACCTAGGCTGGAGCGCAGTGGCACAATCACATCTCACTGCAGCTTCAACCTTCTGGGCTTAAACAATCCTCCCATCTCAGCCTGCTAAGTAGCTAGGACCACATGCATATGCCACCATGCCTGGCTAATTTTTGTATTTTTTGTAGAGTTGAGGTCTTGCCATGTAGCCCAGGCTGGTCTCAACCTCCTGGGCTCAAGGGATCCACCCACTTCAGCCTCCCCAAATGCTAGGATTACAAGCATGAACCTCCATGCCCAGCCTCCGCTGATTCTTAAACTTGACTGCATATTAGAATCACCTGGGGACTGTTTAAGAAAAAAATCAAGTGCCTGAGCCCCACCCCAGACTAATTAAATCAGAAACTCTGGGGGGTGGGGCCCATACAACAATAGTTTTTAAAAGCTACCCAGATGAATCTAATGTACAACTAGTGATGAGAATGACTGATCTAGTCCCATTAAATCATTTAACAATTAGGGAAAATATGGCTCAGGAAAGTTTAGAGAGTTGCTAGAACTCACACAGTTTTTGCCAGAAGGGGCCAAAGCAGGAGGAGAACTTAGTTTCCTTTTGTCTGATCATGTACATTTTATTCCACTAAAGGGCTCTTTTTAAGTTTGTGTGATGCAGTGTTATAGACTCCTCTCCCAGATGTACATAAGCCTTTTTGCCACTTTTCTTGAACCTCCTTTTCAGTGCTTCCCATCAAGGAAAGAGGACGTTATTTGTCCTAGGGCTAACTTGGTCTTAGTGGCCCTCATTTCCCTGGCCTTGGTGACCACTGCCCTCATTCTTTCACTGCTGTCTTGGTGTCATCAGGCTTTTCATGAAACTCTAGTCTTCCAACAAATACCATGGCACATATTTTGTAACATTTCAGACCTACTGTATTCTGTCTGAAAAGTATGAGTTTTGTATTCTATTCCTTGAAGATCTTGCTTTCATCCAGGTAATAGTGAAATAATCTGTTGGACTCCAAAGTGCTTGTTTCTAAATTCTATATTATACTGCATCCAAAACAAAAATAATATTTTTGAAAACTAATGACTTTATGTATATTATTTTAACCTTCTCAACAACAATATGAGATGTTGTTCTTGCATTAAAAAAAGGTAGGGGTGAGAGACGAAAGAATAAGAGGAATACAGAGGATTTTTTAGGGCAGTGAGACTGCTCTGCATGATACTGTAATGGTAAATACATGTCATCATATAGTTGTCCAAACCCATAGAGTGTACACCACCAAGAGTGAACCCTAGAGCCAAGATGGCCGAATAAGAACAGCTCTGGTCCCCAGCTCCCAGCATGAGAGACGCAGAAGATGGGTGATTTCTGCATTTCCATCTGAGCTTTGAAGAGAGCAGTGGTTCTCCCAGCACACAGCTGGAGATCTGAGAATGGGCAGACTGCCTCCTCAAGTGGGTCCCTGACCCCTGACCCCCGAGCAGCCTAACTGGGAGGCACCCCCCAGTAGGGGCAGACTGACACCTCACACGGCCGGGTACTCCTCTGAGACAAAAATTCCAGAGGAACGATCAGACAGCAGCATTCGCAGTTCATGAAAATCTGCTGTTCTGCAGCCACCACTGCTTATACCCAGGCAAACAGGGTCTGGAGTGGACCTCTAGCAAACTCCAACAGACCTGAAGCTGAGGGTTCTGTCTGTTAGAAGGAAAACTAACAAACAGAAAGGACATCCAAACTAAAAACCCATTGGTACATCATCATCATCAAAGACCAAAAGTAGATAAAACCACAAAGATGGGGAAAAAACAGAGCAGAAAAACTGGAAACTCTAAAAAGCAGAGCGCCTCTCCTCCTCCAAAGGAACGCAGTTCCTCACCAGCAACGGAACAAAGCTGGATGGAGAATGACTTTGACAAGTTGAGAGAAGAAGGCTTCAGACGATGAAACTACTCTGAGCTACAGGAGGAAATTCAAACCAAAGGCAAAGAAGTTGAAAACTTTGAAAAAAATTTAGACGAATGCATAACTAGAATAATCAATACAGAGAAGTGCTTAAAGGAGCTGATGGAGCTGAAATCCAAGGCTCGAGAACTACATGAAGAATGCAGAAGCCTCAGGAGCCGATGCGATCAACTCGAAGAAAGGGTATCAGTGATGGAAGATGAAATGAATGAAATGAAGCAAGAAGGGAAGTTTAGAGAAAAAAGAATAAAAAGAAATGAACAAAGCCTCCAAGAAACATGGGACTATGTGAAAAGACCAAATCTACATCTGATTGGTGTACCTGAAAGCGACGGGGAGAATGGAACCAAGTTGGAAAACACTCTGCAGGATATTATCCAGGAGAACTTCCCCAATCTAGCAAGGCAGGCCAACATTCAGATTCAGGAAATACAGAGAATGCCACAAAGATACTCCTCGAGAAGAGCAACTCTAAGACACGTAATTGTCAGATTCACCAAAGTTGAAATGAAGGAAAAAATGTTAAGGGCAGCCAGAGAGAAAGGTTGGGTTACCCTCAAAGGGAAGCCCATCAGACTAACAGTGGATCTCTGGGCAGAAACCCTACAAGCCAGAAGAGAGTGGGGGCCAATATTCAACATTCTTAAAGAAGAGAATTTTCAACCCAGAATTTCATATCCAGCCAAACTAAGCTTCATAAGTGAAGGAGAAATAAAATACTTTACAGACAGGCAAATGCTGAGAGATTTTGTC
The DNA here is from genome assembly GCF_028885625.2 of Pongo pygmaeus. Classification (NCBI taxonomy): domain Eukaryota; kingdom Metazoa; phylum Chordata; class Mammalia; order Primates; family Hominidae; genus Pongo; species Pongo pygmaeus. Next base: position 69,500,991 of record NC_072390.2, read on the forward strand.
ACCACCAGGCCTGCCCTAAAAGAGCTCCTGAAGGAAGCACTAAACATGGAAAGGAACAACCGGTACCAGCCACTGCAAAATCATGCCAAATTGTAAAGACCATCGAGGCTAGGAAGAAACCGCATCAACTAATGAGCAAAATAACCAGCTAACATCATAATGACAGGATCAAATTCACACATAACAATATTAACTTTAAATGTAAATGGACTAAATGCTCCAATTAAAAGACACAGACTGGCAAACTGGATAGAGTCAAGACCCATCAGCGTGCTGTATTCAGGAAACCCATCTCACGTGCAGAGACACACATAGGCTCAAAATAAAAGGATGGAGGAAGATCTACCAAGCAAATGGAAAACAAAAAAAGGCAGGGGTTGCAATCCTAGTCTCTGATAAAACAGACTTTAAACCAACAAAGATCAAAAGAGACAAAGAAGGCCATTACATAATGGTAAAGGGATCAATTCAACAAGAAGAGCTAACTATCCTAAATATATACGCACCCAATACAGGAGCACCCAGATTCATAAAGCAAGTCCTGAGTGACCTAGAAAGAGACTTAGACTCCCACACATTAATAATGGGAGACTTTAACACCCCACTGTCAACATTAGACAGATCAATGAGACAGAAAGTCAACAAGGATACCCAGGAATTGAACTCAGCTCTGCACCAAGTGGACCTAATAGACATTTACAGAACTCTCCACCCCAAATCAACAGAATATACATTTTTTTCAGCACCACACCACACCTATTCCAAAATTGACCACATACTTGGAAGTAAAGCTCTCCTCAGCAAATGTAAAAGAATAGAAATTATAACAAACTGTCTCTCAGACCACAGTGCAATCAAACTAGAACTCAGGATTAAGAGACTCACTCAAAACCGCTCAACTACATGGAAACTGAACAACCTGCTCCTGAATGACTACTGGGTACATAACAAAATGAAGGCAGAAATAAAGAAGTTCTTTGAAACCAATGAGAACAAAGACACAAGATACCAGAATCTCTGGGACACATTCAAAGCAGTGTGTAGAGGGAAATTTATAGCACTAAATGCACACAAGAGAAAGCAGGAAAGATCCAAAATTGACACCCTAACATCACAATTAAAAGAACTAGAAAAGCAAGAGCAAACACATTCAAAAGCTAGCAGAAGGCAAGAAATAACTAAAATCAGAGCAGAACTGAAGGAAATAGAGACACAAAAAACCCTTCAAAAAATTAATGAATCCAGGAGCTGGTTTTTTGAAAGGATCAACAAAATTGATAGACCACTAGCAAGACTAATAAAGAAGAAAAGAGAGAAGAATCAAATAGATGCAATAAAAAATGATAAAGGGGACATCACCACCGATCCCACAGGAATACAAACTACCATCAGAGAATACTACAAACACCTCTACGCAAATAAACTAGAAAATCTAGAAGAAATGGATAAATTCCTGGACACATACAGCCTCCCAAGACTAAACCAGGAAGAAGTTGAATCTCTGAGTAGACCAATAACAGGCTCTGAAATTGTGGCAATAATCAATAGCTTACCAACCAAAAAGAGTACAGGACCAGATGGATTCACAGCCGAATTCTACCAGAGGTACAAGGAGGAACTGGTACCACTCCTTCTGAAACTATTCCAATCAATAGAAAAAGAGGCAATCCTCCCTAACTCATTTTATGAGGCCAGCATCATCCTGATACCAAAGCCTGGCAGAGACACAACCAAAAAAGAGAATTTTAGACCAATATCCTTGATGAACATGGATGCAAAAATCCTCAATGAAATACTGGCAAACCGAATCCAGCAACACATCAAAAAGCTTAACCACCGTGATCAAGTGGGCTTCATCCCTGGGATGCAAGGCTGGTTCAATATACGCAAATCAATAAATGTAATCCAGCATATAAACAGAACCAAAGACAAAAACCACATGATTATCTCAATAGATGCAGAAAAGGCCTTTGACAAAATTCAACAACACTTCATGCTAAAAACTCTCAATAAATTAGGTATTGATGGGACGTATCTCAAAATAATAAGAGCTATCTATGACAAACATACAGCCAATATCATACTGAATGGGCAAAAACCGGAAGCATTCCCTTTGAAAACTGGCACAAGACAGGGATGCCCTCTCTCACCACTCCTATTCAACATAGTGTTGGAAGTTCTGGCCAGGGCAATTAGGCAGGAGAAGGAAATAAAGGGTATTCAATTAGGAAAAGAGGAAGCCAAATTGTCCCTGTTTGCAGATGACATGATTGTATATCTAGAAAACCCCATTGTCTCAGCCCAAAATCTCCTTAAGCTGATAAGCAACTTCAGCAAAGTCTCAGGATACAAAATCAATGTACAAAAATCACAAGCATTCTTATACACCAACAACAGACAAACAGAGAGCCAAATCATGAGTGAACTCCCATTCACAATTGCTTCAAAGAGAATAAAATACCTAGGAATCCAACTTACAAGGGACGTGAAGGACCTCTTCAAGGAGAACTACAAACCACTGCTCAATGAAATCAAAGAGGATACAAAGAAATGGAAGAACATTCCATGCTCATGGGTAGGAAGAATCAATATCGTGAAAATGGCCATACTGCCCAAGGTAATTTACAGATTCAATGCCATCCCCATCAAGCTACCAATGATTTTCTTCACAGAATTGGAAAAAACCACTTTAAAGTTCATATGGAACCAAAAAAGAGCCCGCATCACCAAGTCAATCCTAAGCCAAAAGAGCAAAGCTGGAGGCATGACACTACCTGACTTCAAACTATACTACAAGTCTACAGTAACCAAAACAGCATGGTACTGGTACCAAAACAGAGATATAGATCAATGGAACAGAACAGAGCCGTCAGAAATAATGCCACGTATCTACAACTATCTGATCTTTGACAAACCCGACAAAAACAAGAAATGGGGAAAGGATTCCCTATTTAATAAATGGTGCTGGGAAAACTGGCTAGCCATATGGAGAAAGCTGAAATTGGATCCCTTCCTTACACCTTATACAAAAATCAATTCAAGATGGATTAAAGACTTAAACGTTAGACCTAAAACCATAAAAACCCTAGAAGAAAACCTAGGCATTACCATTCAGGACACAGGCATGGGCAAGGACTTCATGTCTAAAACACCAAAAGCAATGGCAACAAAAGCCAAAATTGACAAATGGGATCTAATTAAACTAAAGAGCTTCTGCACAGCAAAAGAAACTACCATCAGAGTGAACAGGCAACCTACAAAATGGGAGAAAATCTTCGCAACCTACTCATCTGACAAAGGGCTAATATCCAGAATCTACAATGAACTCAAACGAATTTACAAGAAAAAAACAAACAACCCCATCAAAAAGTGGGCAAAGGACATGAACAGACACTTCTCAAAAGAAGACATTTATGCAGCCAAAAAACACATGAAAAAATGCTCACCATCACTGGCCATCAGAGAAATGCAAATCAAAACCACAATGAGATACCATCTCACACCAGTTAGAATGGCAATCATTAAAAAGTCAGGAAACAACAGGTGCTGGAGAGGATGTGGAGAAATAGGAACACTTTTACACTGTTGGTGGGACTGTAAACTAGTTCAACCATTGTGGAAGTCAGTGTGGCGATTCCTCAGGGATCTAGAAGTAGAAATACCATTTGACCCAGCCATCCCATTACTGGGTATATACCCAAAGGACTACAAATCCTGCTGCTATAAAGACACATGCACACGTATGTTTATTGAGGCACTATTCACAATAGCAAAGACTTGGATCTAACCCAAATGTCCAACAATGCTAGACTGGATTAAGAAAATGTGGCACATATACACCATGGAATACTATGCAGCCATAAAAAATGATGAGTTCATGTCCTTTGTAGGGACATGGATGAAATTGGAAATCATCATTCTCAGTAAACTATTGCAAGGACAAAAAATCAAACACCGCATGTTCTCACTCATAGGTGGGAATTGAACAATGAGAACACATGGATACAGGAAGGGAAACATCACACTCTGGGGACTGTTGTGGGGTGGGGGGAGGGGGGAGGGATAGCATTAGGAGATTTACCTAATGCTAAATGACGAGTTAATGGGTGCAGCACACCAGCATGGCACATGTATACATATGTAACTAACCTGCACATTGTGCACATGTACCCTAAAACTTAAAGTATAATAATAATAATAATAATAAAAGAGTGAACCCTAAAGTAATCTGATAATGGTATATCATTTTAAGTTCATTAATTGTAACAAATGTTCTAGTCTGATGGGAGAAGTTGACAATTGGTGAGGCTGAACATGTGTGAGGGCAGGAGGGATGTGGGAAATCTCTGTATTTCCTGCTTAGTTTTGCTGTCAACCTAAAACTGCTCTAAAAATAAAGTCTGTTAAAAAGAAAAAAGACAAATGGAAAATAGAATAAGAGAAGATGAGATTTTGCAGATTTGTCTTTCTTCTAATGTAAGGGACAGCAGACAATTATTTCTACCTGTAGGAAAACATGGACTTCAAGCCCAACTTTCAGAGACACATAGTGACTCAAATGATGTTAACCCAATAAGTTATAAGTAATATAAAAGAGATGATAAATTGCAAGCATTTTTGTTTTTCATTGCTGATATTTTTATATACATGCTTAGGTAAAAGAATATTGCCGCAATGACTGGTCTATGTGGAAAGTCTTCCTGGCTTGTCTCTTAGCCTGTGTGATAATGACAGCAATTGGAGTACTTATAATATGCTTGGTGAATAACAAAGGATCTACCAATTCCTCCATTGTTATCCAGCTATCCACAAACAATGGAGAGTGTGTGACTGTCAAACCTGGAACACCCTCTCCTGCTTGTCCACCTACAGTGACCACCACTTCAACTGTACCTGCAAGTACAGCCACTGAAACTACAACTTCAACAGCTACAACTGCCACCACTTCCACAGAACCTACAGCTGTTGCAACTATCAATTAATTATAATTTGAACAGCCACAGCCATCACTTCAACTGAAACTTCAACCTCTACCACTTCAACTCAGTTTGCAACTATAATAGCTACTCCTATCACTTCAAGTGGAATCATGGCTGCAGTCACTTTAACAGCCTCTATAACCGTTACAACTTCAACAAAATCAAGTCCTACTTCAACTTAAACTTACTTCACAACTCAAATAATCACCACTTCGACCATCTCTTTGACTGAATCAACAACTACATTCCCTTCAACTGAATCTGCAACCACTTCCACTTAACCTATAACTACTGTAACTTCTACTTAGCCTACAGTAACAATGCTCGTCACTCTTTTCCAACAATGTATAATCTCCGCCTATTCATCTGAGGACTAAGCTCTGATTTTTTATCTTGCCCAAATTCCTTTCTAAGGGGTCTGGGGAGTCATGCCCTACAAACCATAAATTCTCATCAGATGGGTTATATTTAACCCTGTATATTGTGACTTACTTTCTAATCTGACTCTGGCATAACAAGGGAAAAAATCAAAATGTTTTACCCCAAAATATATTTCCTTGCCATACCTTGAAATTGTCCTGCAAAGTCTCTTGTGCAGAAACTCCACATTCTATAGAGAATATCCTTCACCCTTTGTTTTCCTTCCTTTCTTTCCAGATCCAGGAGATAATCAACGAAGAGCCAGGCACCCTTTTAGGTCTGATAAGAAACACTTTACAACCTGCTCTCTCTCTGAAGTCTGCTTTCTGAGAGATTCCTCTGCACAATAAAACTTGGTCTCCACAATCCTTTATCTTAACCTGAACATTCCTTTCCATGGATCTCAGGTCTTCAGATAAACTAAACCTATTGTCAACCAGAACATATTTAAATTTACCTATAGCCTGGAAGCCCCAACTTTGAGTTGTCCTGCCTTTCTGAACCAAGCCAATGTATTTCTTAAATGTATTTGATTGATGTCTCATGTCTCCCTAAAAATATATAAAACCAAACTGTACCCCAGCCACCTTGGACACACGTTCTCAGGACCTCCTGAGGGCTGTGTCATGAGCCATGGTCACTCATATTTGGCTCAGAATAAATCTCTTAAAATATTTTACAGAGTTTGACTCTTTTTGTCAACACATCCGAACCTGCAACCACAAATGCCACCATTACCACTTAAAATTTGATAGAACTAGCATCAGTCATCAAAATAACCTGTTCTATATTAAGTTAACTTTTAGTTATCACCAGTAATATTAGCCTACAACTACTCACCACACTGGCTCTTCCCCAAAATTGAAATTGTACAATATGTGAGTCTAGTTCTAGCTAACATAACATTATTGCCTACATTAAAAGCTTCTGCAAAGCAAAGGGAATGAAATGAAAAGGCAGCCTGCAGAATAGGAGAAAATATTTGAAAATTGTATATCTAATAAGTGATTAATATCTAAAATATTTCAGGCATTCACATAAATCAATAGCAAAAAAACAAATAACCTGATTTAAAAATGGGCTAAAGATTGGAATATACATTTTCCCAAAGAGGACATACAAATGTCCAACAGGTATGTGAAAAGGTGGTCAACAGCACTAACCATCAGGGAATTTAGAGTTAAAACTACTATGAGATATCACCTCACAGCTGTTAGTTTGACTATTATCAAAAAGTAAAGAGATAACAAATGTTATTGAGGATGTGGAGAATAAGGGACCCTTGTACACTGTTGGTGAGAATGTGAACTAATAAAGCCGTTATGGGCAATAGTATTGGAGGTACCTCAAAAAATTAAAAACAGAACTACCATATGATCCAACAATCCCACTGCTGGGCATAAAATCAGTGTCTTGAGATATCTGCACTTCCATGTTCGCTTCAGTGTTATTCACAGTAGTCAAGATATGGGACCAATCTAAGCTTCCATCAGTGAATGAATGGATAAAGAACATGTGATATACATATATATATGTATATACACATATACACACATATATGCACATATGTGTATATGTGTGTATATATACATACATATGTGTATGTATACATAGATATACATACACATATGTATCTATATACATGCATACATATGTGTATGTATACATATATATGTATATGTGTGTATATACATATATATGTATATACATATAAAATATTTGTCTATATTCAGACTTTTAAAGGCTGAATAGTATTCCATTGCGTGTGTGTGTATACACACCATAAATTACAGCAATCAAGAGTGTTATATTGGTAAATGGAAAGAAGCATAGATCAGTGGACCAGAATAGAGAATGTAGAAAGAGATCTACAAACATATGGTCAATTCAACTTTGACAGATGTCCAAAGGCAATTCAGTGGGAAAAGAATAGTCTTTTCAATAGTTGGTGCTGAACAATTGAGCAATCTTATATACATACATACATATGTACATGTGTATATAATGTATCATGTACACACATGTACATATGTGTATATATACACACACAATTTATATATATATACACAATTTATCATACATATGATACATATATACTATATATGTATGCACAATGGAATACTATTCAGCTTTTAAAAAGAAGGAAAGCCTAACATTTGCAACGACATGAATTAACTTGGAGTCTATTATGCTAAATAACATAGACCAGACACAGAAAGACAAATATTGCTTGATATCACTTACATGTGGAATCTAAAATAGTCAAACTTAGAGAAACAGAGAGTAGAAAGGTGGTTGCCAGTGGATGGTGGATAGAGAAAATAGGCAGATACAGGTCAAAGAGTACAAACTATCAGTTATAAGATGAATAAGTTCTAGAGATCTAATGTACAGTATGGTATCTATAGTTAATAATAATGTATTGCATACTTGAAAATTGCTAAGGTACTAGATCTCAAGTGTTCCCAATGCAAACACAAGAAAAATGATAATTATGTCAGGTGAAAAAATATGTTAATTAGCTCAATTGTGGGAATCATTACAAAGGTATACTTATATGAAAACACCATGTTGTATTCCTGGGAATTGCTGTGTTTATGAAAAAAAACCATGTTTTCCACCTTAAGTATACAAAATATACAAATTTTTCATCAATCATACCTTAATCTTTAAAAAATAAATTAATATAAAAAAGAAATATATTAATATATCAGTAAATATAATAAATGAAAATAGATTTTATTCTCCATCAATAAAAATTAAAAATAAGAGAATCCATAGAATCTTCAAAATAGCTTCTACAATTAACAAGTTGAGTAAAGGTGTAGGATATAAAGTCAATAGACAAAAATCAATTGTATTTCTATATACTATTAGAGTTGCTAGTACCATTTACAATAGCACAAAACATGACATGCACAGATATAAATCTAACTGAATATGTGCAAGAGCTATCTGCTGAAAACTACAAAGCACTTTTTAAACAAATCAGAGAAGACCTAAATAGAGAAATATACTGTGTTAATGGATTGGAAGAGTCAATGTTAAGATGTTCAGATTTCTCCATATTGGTCTAGAGTTTCAATGTAATCCCAATCAAAATATCAGGAATATTTTCTGTGAAATCAAGAAACTGGTTTTAAACTCTATGTGGAAAGGGGAAGGAACTAGAATAGCTAAAACAATTCTGAAAAAGAAAAGCTGAAAGAATCACAGTAATGATTTCAAGACTTACCATAAATTACAGCAATCAAGAGTGTTATATTGGTAAATGGAAAGAAGCATAGATCAATGGACCAGAATAGAGAATCTAGAAAGAGATCTACAAATATATGGTCAATTCAACTTTGACAAATGTCCGAAGGCAATTCAGTGGGAAAAGAATAGTCTTCAATAGTTGGTGCTGAACAATTGGGCAATTTTATACACATACACACATATGTACAACTGCCTAATTTTTCAGTGTATGTAAATATGCATATGTCCTTTTAAAAAATCCTTGACTCATACTTCCCACACTTTCAAAAAGTAACTCAAGATAGATTATAGACCTAAATGTAAAACCTAGGACTAGGAAATTTCTATAAGAAAACATAAGAGAAAATCTTTGTAGTCTTTGGTTTGGCAAACATTTCTTGTATTTGATAACAAAAGCACAATTCATAAAAGGAAATATTATAAATTGACTCCACCAAAATTAGTAACTTTTCCTCCTCAAAAAACACTCTCAGTAAAATGAAAATTCTACCTACAAATTGGGAAAAATATTTACAAAATATCTAACACTGGACTTATAGCTAGAATATATGCAGAATTCATACCAATCAACAAAAAGACAACCTATTAAAATAAGTGAATGATTTGAACAGACAATTCATCAAAGAAAATGTATGCATGGCAAGTAACTACACAAAATGATGCTCATCATTATTAGTCATTAAAACCACAGTGAGACATACTGCACTATTATAATAGTTAAAAAAAAAAACCAAAACAAACCAAAATAAGAAACCTTGACAGTAAAAAGTGCTGAACAGCAAGTGCTAGCAAGGAGCAGAGCAGAGTAGCTTGAACTGATGAGCACTGCTGGTGGGAAGGAAGGAAAGCATGAAAACAGGGAGGAAGGAGAGAAGGAAGAAGGTTGGTTCATTGGTTGGAGTAACCTTACCAGCAGGGTTTAAAGGGACCTTACTGGAATCTACTTAAGAAAGCCATGGCAACATCCCCCGATGGCAGCATCTGTGAGGCTCTTGAAGGTAGGAAGAGAATCTAAGTAACCTTAGCTGCAGATAAAGGAGCATAGGGTTAATGAAGGGGCAGAAGCATTTGACCTTGTCAGCCTCTGGGGTAAGGAAAAGACTCCTGGATATGTTGAGATTGCTGGTAGTGCTAGGGACATTAGTAGAATTTAATAGGATCTTCAGCTACAGAGGGGCTAGAGTGAAGCTGAATACAGCACCCATCCCAAAAATTGTACATGCCCCTCACACAATGAAGACCATATGGGTATAGGCCACCAGCAAAGGGTGGAGCTGTCTGGAATCACAGCTAAACCACTTTTGCCTTTGTTATCCTTCTTCCCCGCTCCCAACTGGTGGGAGCTAGAGTTCATAAGAGAGAAGGGGAAGAGGTGACTCAGATAAAAGATTCCCACACCCACTATGATCTGTGCACTACCCTTGGTACATCCTCAGTATCTTAGAGATACTGGAGAAAATAATATGGACCCAGATGGAGAAAGGAAGGAGATGAGTAGTGAATTGAATTTGAGATGAAAGGATTTGTTGTTTTTATTTTTATTTTAGTTGGTCAAGATTGGGGCCTAAATGCCAAAATAAGACTGTTAATAACAAAAGAAAGAAAAATTATAGACTGGCTAAAGTGTCATTAAGCACTGTGTTACCCATTGGCAAGGAGGGACTCAACATTGTATAGTTTTGATAAAATATATACCTAATTCATGTGTAAATTATACAAGCTTAGATTCCCCAATACATGGTTAGCTACACTAGTGGATATTTTTAGCTATTAGAATAACCTAGTTTAATCACAAAAGCTATATACATTGAAAACCCCATTAGCTGAAACTTTAATTTCAGAAATTGGGTTAACCCATAATTAAATTTACAAAATATATTGATTTTACCTCTTTTTAAAAACTCATTTGAGACAGGGTCTCATTCTGTCACCCAGGCTGGAATGCAGTGGCATGTTTGTGGCTCACTGCAGCCTTGACTTCCTGTGCTCAAGTAGTCCTCTCACCTCAGCCTCCTGGGTAGCTGGGATCAGAGGCATGTGCCAGCATGCCCAGCTAATTTTTTTGTATTTTTTGTAGAGATGGGGTCTCACCATGTTGCTCAGGCTGGTCTTAAACTCCTGGGCTCAAGCAGTCTACCTGCTTCGGCCTCTCAAAGTGCTGGGATTACAGACATGAGCCCCCACACCTGGTCTTCTTTTTTATTTATTTATTTTTTAATAATGTAATCTTCTTTATTAAAATTTTATTTTTTTATTTCAAAAGGTTTTTGGGGAACAGGTGGTGTTTGGTTACACGAAAAGTTTTCTTTTTCTTTCTTAAGTATTTATTGAATTCCTGCTGTGTGCCAGATACTGTTCTTTATTTGAAAAAATTTTTTTTATTTCCATAAGTTATTGGGGAACAGGTGGTATCAAAAAGATAATCCACCATGATCAAGTGGGTTTCACACAGGGATGCAGGGATGGTTTAACATACGCAAGTCAATAAACGTGATACACCAGATAAACAGAATTAAAAACCACATGATCATCTCAATAGATGCAGAAAAAGCATTTGAGAAAATCCAGCATGCATTTATGATTAAAACTCTCAGCAAAATCGGCATACAAGGGACATACCTCAATATAATAAAAGCCATCTATGACAAACTCACAGTCAACGTAATACTGAATGGGGAAAAGTTGAAAGCATTCCCTCTGAGAACTGGAACAAGACAAAGATTCCCACTCTCACCACTCTTCTTCAACATAGTACTGGAAGTCCTAGGCAGAGCAATCAGACAAGAGAAAGAAATAAAGAGCATCCAAATAGGTAAAGAGGAAGTCAAACTTCTGCTGTTTGCTGATGATGTGATCGTTTACCTAGAAAACCCTAAAGACTCCTCCAGAAAGCTCCTAGAACTGATAAAAGAATTCAGCAAAGTGTCTGGATACAAAATTAATGTCACAAATCAGTAGCTCTTCTATACACTAACAGCAACCAAGCTGAGAATTAAATCAAGAACTCAACCCCTTTTACAATAGCTGCGAAAAAAAAAAAGTAAAATTCTTCAAAATGTACCTAACCACAAAGGTGAAAGACCTCTACAAGGAAAACTACAAAACACTGCTTTTTTATTTCTTAAAATAATTTCTTTCTCTCAGCCTTAAGCATGAGCTCCTTCTCTTTCCTCTTACCCTTTCAACCATTCTCCCTACACCAGCTAGAGGGAGCTTTCAAAATTACAAGTTCTATTTTGCTACTTGCATGCTTAAATGAGTCCTGTGGTTTCAAATAGCCTTCAGAATGAGACCCAGTGTGCTCCACGTGATCTGCCTCCTTCTTTCCTTTCCATCTATCCTTGCTCCTAATGAGCTCTTGAGCTCTTGAAAGATCCATCAGTCTCTTCACAGGCTGCCAGCTCTTCCAGGAGCACTCACTCCTTTTCTTTCACCTGGCTCGCTCCTTATGAAGCCTTTGAGACTCAGCTTAGCTGCTGTATCCTCCAGAAAGCCTTTCCTGTTATTGCCAATGAGGTTAGGTGGTTTGGCACCCTCTTTGCTGGGTCTGTCCCGTAGATCCTGGCCAAGCAATGGATGAAAGGCGTACTCAGACACAGGTATGCAGCGTAAGAGCTGCTAAGGGACTGCTGGCACTAGGGGCCAAAGTGAGAGCTGACTTGATAAGCTAGCGCTGCTTGGTTTTATTTAGTACAGACATAATGCTGAAAGCCTGGAGCAAACACAATCTGTGAGTAATTAACATTATTGTTCCCCCTTACAGGGAGCAGTCACGCATGGATGGCCAAAGGTGGGTTTCTGGACAACATGGGTAAACAAGCCTATTTAGATAAATTCCCCTATTTAGATAAATTCCCCTATAGTTCCTTATACCTATTTCTCACCCTCTGCCCCAGGGTAAGAGAACAGCTGCCTTCAGCTTATTCTTCCCTGAAGCTTTGCAGAGCCTTCTGAGCTTTTAAAAAGCGTGCTTCTTTCCCTATAGCTTCTTCCACCACTCTGACAGATCCCTCACATCTCCCCCTTTTCTGTTTTTTGCATCAGGTCTTGTTGATTGAAGAGTACATATATGTGCAGCAACAGGTTTGTCAGGTGTAGCGGCTACAGCTCGTTTTCCAGCTTTGCATCCTAGAATTAGTAAATAACATGAGACAAACATGAGTATAATCAGTAATATTCTTTTCCAATCAAAGAGTGGCCCCCAGGAGTGGAGGTCTATCCAGGAGAGGTGTTTTTGCACATTGTTTTATAGGGCTGTTACTGAGGAACCCCACTAGGGGTATGTTAATCCCTCCTAGCTAAATAGTCATGTTGTTAGAGGCTGGGAAGGGGGTGTTTACCCAAGTAACAGGGCAGAAGAAAGGTGGATCTAGAAGATGGGCCTAATAGAGAGTAGCAGGTACAGGTAGCAGGCAAAATGAGAGAACTGAAAAAGGTTAATAAAGCATAGCAAGGAACAAATTATCTGGAGTGAATGGCGTCTATGTCCGGAGCAGGATTCGCTCAGCCTCCTGAGTTGTCTTCTTCAGCATAATGTCCGGGGCCTGTGTCATCCAAGGAAGCTGCCTCATCCGGGGCTGCAGGTCCTGCAGGGTCATTTCCTTTATTTTTGGTACCGGGTTGGGTCCTAGCCACGCCATGGTATGGTTTGATGCATCGTGCTGGAATCTAAAGAGGACCTGAGTGGGTGTGAATACAAGCATATCCTCTTCCCCACATTAACAAATCATTTGGACTGCACCATACATTGATATTTATATATTTCCAGAAAACTGCAGGTTTTCTGTTTTGAGGGGCTTTTACAAAATGCTTTTCTATGGCTGATTGAAATTTGTCATTTAAATTTAAGAAATTAAGGGTAAATAATGCTTGTGCCATAGTGTTGCAGGGTCCTCACTCATATTCCCCCTTTTATGATTTCTGAGGATATTCTTAAGGGTGGAGTGGGCATGTTCTACTATGGCCTGTCCTTGGGGATTGTACGGGATACCCGTGGAATGTTGGATGTTCCATATGTGATAAAATTGTTGAAATTGTGAGGTGACATAAACCGGGCCATTATCAGTTTTAATTTTTGTGGGCCACCCCATAAACACAAAAGTTAAGAGAAGATGTTTAATGATATATCAGGTGGACTCTCCAGGAAGAGCATGAGCGCTAATTAGGTGGGAACAGGTATCAATGGATACATGTACATATCTTAGTTTTCCAAATTCAGGGGTGTGTGTAACATCTGTTTGCCATAACTGATTAGGTTCTAGTCCTCTAGGGTTAACACCTGTTGAAGGAGGCGATGTGCCTGTGAGCTGGCAATCTGGGCATTGTAAAATAATTTGTTTAGTTAGTCTTTGGGTAGTTGAAATTGTTTGGATAAATTATTCCAATTTTGGTGGAAAGACTGATGTGATTGGGTGGCTTGGTCAAGCAGTGATATCATAACCTGCAGGTCTGCTTGATCATCGCCATAAGCCAGTGGGCTGGGCAGTGAGCTGTGGGCCCAAATGTGTGTAATAAAAATAGTATATGTACATTGATCTAGCAATCGCTGAAGTTGAAGAAAAAGCTCACACAGGGTGGGCTCAAGAGTGGACTTAATGAGGGCTGTCTCAAGGTTCTGTAATAAATAAACAGAGTAAGCAGAGTCACTAACAATATTGATATGCTGAGTGGAAAAGGTTTCTACGGCCAATATTAGGGCTCCAACCTCAGCTCTCTGAGTGCTAGTAAATCCAGATAGAGTGAGGGAGTTATGTGGTTCCCACCAGATAGCTGCTTTTCCATTTTTACCAGAGCCATCGGTAAAGAGCGTTAAAGCGTTAGGTATGGGGGTGTGAACTACCTTTGTAGGCATAGCTACAGGAATATGAGATAAGAACTGAAGTAGTTTGTCAATAGGAAGGCCATGTTCTATACAGCCTGCATAATCAGAGAGTGCTATCCTGAGGGTCTAGAGATAGGAGCAGGACTGCTTTGAATTGTTTTTTACTTAAGGGAATTCTTATGACATCAGAGTCATAACCTAGCAATTGTTTGCATCATCTGCGGCCTGAATAGATGACTTTACTAATTAGCTGGACATAGCGAGATAGTGTTTTGTTCCCAGTATATGAGCAAAAAACCCATTCTAGGAAGCGTAGCCCTGGGGCCATCTGTCCTGTTAATTCTGTTGGGGAATGATTAGTAGGAAAAACAAACAATTGGACTGAATATCGTGGGTCTATGCAATCTAGTTACCTCTGAGAAATAGCTTGCTCTATTTCCTCAATTTCCCTTTTTGCAGTGGCAGTTAAATATCGAGGGGAGTTCAAGGCTGCATTGTCCTTTTGGATAGAAAACAGGTTTTGTAACTTGTCTGTAGTTATGCCCAAGGTGGGGTGAAGCCAGTTAATATCACCGAGTAATTTTTGATAATCATTTAAGGTGTGTAAGTTGTTAGTATTTAATTTAACCTTCTGAGGTCTTACTGACTGGGAAGTTAGTATGTATCCAAGATGTTTCCAAGGAGAGGACATCTGTACTTTTTCAGGTACTATGATTAAACCTCTTAACTGTGAATTCTTTTTGACAGAGGCATATAAACGCAAAAGTATTGGCTCTGTTGGGGCTGCCAATAAGATATCGTCCATAAAATGGATGACCTTGCAATTAGGAAATTCTTTTCTACTGGGAATCAAAGCCTGATTTCTATGATACTGACACATGGTAGGACTGTTCAGCATTCCTTGAGGAAGTACTTTCTAATGAAATCGGTGAGCTAGCCTTTCATTATTGATAGCTGGTATTGCAAACACAAATTTTTCTCTGTCCTGTTTTGCAAGGGGAATAGTATAAAAACAGTCTTTTAAGTCAATAATGAGTATAGACCAATCTGGAGGAATCGCCGTGGGGAAGGGAGCCCCGGTTGAAGGGGCCTCATGCGTTGCAAATTAGCATTGATAGCATGTAGGCCATGCAAAAGTCTCCATTTACTAGACCTTTTGGGAATGATGAAAATGGGTGAATTCCAAGGGCTGTTTGATGGTTCTATATGGCTGGCTTTTAATTGTTCCTTAACTAATTCATGGGCTCTTTGTAATTTCTATCCCTTTAAAGGCTACTGTTCTACCCAAATAGGATTTTGAGAGAGCCACATCAGGGCTAGGGGAGGAATAACAGCAGTGGCCATTATTAGAAGGGGGTCTGCAGAGTGACTCCCCATTTGGCTAATAGGTCCCATCCCCAAAGATTAACAGGGATGGGCATGATTAGAGATTGTATAATAACATAAGGACCCCTTCCCTGGAGCATTGCAGCTGTTGTGTTTTGCCTGGCCAATTGATTTTGGTTGGCCTGTTGTCCACACAATTTATCAAATTATGCTTTCCAGAGGAGGTACTGACTGGCCTCTAAAGTTGTTTTAGCTAATACTGACCAGTCCCATGGGGTTATATGGAAACTCTCTGCCATGGCCTCAATTAATCCTTTCATAAATGGGCTAGCGGCTCCATTTTCTCTAATGCTTTTCCTTATCTCTTTGTAAGTGTCAAAAGTAATGCGTCCATATACCCAATTGCTTTGTTGATCTTGCATCACCGAGCAGGCCAAGAGCTCCCCTTCTAATGCCACTCACCTAAGACAGGGTCCCATAACTGTAGTGTATCCCTTGTCTTTTTTCCAATTTATTGGGGGAGGGGGGGCTCCAGAGAAACCTCTGTTTCCTCTTTTATATCTTTACCCAGTAATGGCAGGGCTGAGGGAGGAGGAGGAGGCAGTAAGGTAGGTGATGCTTCCTCTTCCCTTCCCTTTTTAGGCTCTTCTGTGTAGAGTGGGGCCAAAGCAGCCCTAACTAAGGCCTGTAACATTAAAGATGTTACTGGGACCTGTTGCCCTTGTGCATGATGTTGTTTAAGATTTCTCCACACTTGTTCCCAGAGCTCTAGGTCTAGTGTGCCTTCTTCTGGGAACCATGGGTTATGGGAAACAACAGTTTGCATTAGGTCCCTTAATTGAACCTGCGAAACTGAGGCTCCACTAGCTTTAAGCAGCTATTTCAATACTTTTATATACTGTTTCTGTCGAGTGGGTAACTGTTGTCCCATGATGAAACCCTAGCTTGAAAATTTCCCTGAACATAGAAAGCCCGACTGGGCATCAATGACTTAAGGACTGCGCAGTCTCTTCACCCTCATTTTCGAGGGTTCCGTTGCAATCCGTTGTAGTGTTTCTCACAGCGGGCACCAGCTGCCAGGTCTGTCCCACACACCCTGGCCGAGCGATGGATGAAAGGAGTACTCAGACACACGTATGCAGTGTAAGAGCTGCTAGGGGACTTGCCAGCACTAGGGGCTGAAGAGAGAGCAGACTTGATAAGCTAGCACTGCATGGTTTTATTTAGTACAGACATAATGCTGAAAGCCTGGAGCAAACACAATTTGTGGGTAATTAACATTATTGTTCCCCCTTACAGGGAGCAGTCGTGCGTGGTGGTCAAAGGTGGGTTTCTGGACAACATGGGTAAACAAGCCTATTGAGATAAATTACCCTGTATTTCCTTGTACCTATGACTGCCTCAGGGTAAAAGAACAGCTGCCTTCAGCTTATTGTCCCCTGAAACTTTGCAGAGCCTTCTGACCTTTCAAAAGGCCTGCTTCTTTCCCTATAGCTTCTTCCACCACTCTGACAGATCTGCCACACCTCTTTTGAGTTCCCACAGAGGTAATACATGCCACACCGCAGTGGAATCACCTGCTTGAGTATCAGTCTCCTCTCCAGGCTGAGCTCACTGGCTTTTAGCTCTGAATCCACAGAACTCGGCATATGACTTTAGCTGGCACAAAGCCGATGTCTGTAGGTATTTGTTAAATGAATGAATAAATGAATAACTGATTATCTTTAATGAATCAAGTCTTGCCAACTAACTCACCTCTGGTGAAAGGCATTATGCGACAGTGTTAAACAAACTAAATGCAAAATGCCAAAGTGTCGCATTACAACAGATCTCTTCATTTGTTTGACTAGAAATAGAAACTAGAAGGTGAAGTCACTGGGAAATGTTGGCATGATTATAGGGCCTTTGTCAAGTTCCAGTCATGGTTGAGCGGAGAATGCAGATTGTGAGCAGGATTTCCAGTTCAAAGAAAAACCTGGATTTTCTGGAGTAAAAACATAACTATAAATGGAACTCACCTAGTAGAACTTATTTATGCAATATACACAATTAAACTTGCCAAGTCAGCCTACTTCCAATTAGGAAGGGCATCTTCTTACGCCATCTTTCTACTTCATTTTAGATGAACTGGCTTCTCAACTCATGCTGATGATTTTTTTCAATTTGTTTACTCACCTATAACTTCTCAAAGAAATGACAGCTTCTGACTTAGTAAATGTTTAAAGTAAAACCAAAAGGACAAAAAATCATGAAAGGTGACCATACTTGTCAGTGAACCTCCATTTTGCCACAATTCTGCAAATCTATTAAATGAGAAAATGGGGCTAGATAATTTCTCTGGTCTCATACATATTATGCTTCAATTAAACAAGAAACAATTGAGTCATTCCACGCATCGAGGAGGAACAACACAGCACTGAAAGTGGTTTTGGTGGTTGCCACTAGAGTTTCCTAATAATTTTACCAAGTGGTTTGGACTTTTGCGAAAGCAAATGATCCATCTTTTTCTCTTTGGGAATTGTAATATATGTCAACAGTAACACATTAGTATGTTAATGGAAGAAATTTTATACAGATTACAGAGTCATTTTCTTGTGAGGAAGGCTCATAAGAAAGAAATTAGATATTTTTTCAGTCAAATGGTGGCACGGTTAATATTATTGTTTTACATAAATATATACTCCGAAAGGCATAGCGTACAATGGGAAATCATAATTACTGAATTGAATTCACTCCTGGATAGATGTATCATAGTTAACTTAGTGTTAAGTCCAATATTTCTTGAAATCTGTAACTATAAAAGGCATCAAACAAAGTAACAAATATTTCTAGAGCTGGGATTATGAAATTGGTTGCTATGGGATGGAAGGAAAATACAGGACATAATCCTACATGTGCTAAACAACTTCACATCTAAACAATGAGTAGTACAAATATTTTTAACTCTCCATTAACCTGAGCTTTCCACTTATCATCACATATCTAGCTTTCTGATGGTAAATCAAAATATTTTACAATGATTTTACTTTACTTGTATTAAGGTTAAAATAACCATAATTTCATAGGGAAATGCATTTTTAATATATGAACTTGCTGCATGACTAAATAGCTTAGGTACTTTATTAAATTGCTTTTCTGTTTCAACCATTTGAGAGAGGCTATGTTTTTCAGAATGCAGATTCAATGCTGCATTCCCACAGTATTTGTAACCAGGTAGAAGATAGAATACATGATTTCTGAGAACAATTTCCTGACAGGTCTTCAGGATTTAGCTAAGTTCTTACATGATAATTTCAAATTGAACATAGTTTTCACAGCCTAAACAGAAAACTTCTTGAGAAACAGACGGTTTATAACCAGTTTATTATGAGTGGTGCCACATGCAAGGCATACAGTAGAACATTACTGCTTTTCTAGATTTTCTTCTAGAGGAGCAGCAGAGTGGATCTGTTCCTATAATTCCCCATGTAAACCACATAGGAATGATGCTAGAGTTGAGAGGAAGGACTGTTTTCTCTAACAGTTGAAATAAGATCGCAATGCAATACCATCTTACCTTTACAAGAATGGCCACAATTTTAAAAATAAAAAAAAAATAGATGTTTGCATGGATATGGTGAAAAGGGAACACTTACATTGCTGGTGGGAAGGAAAACAGTATAGAGATTCCTTAAAGAACTAAAAGTAGAACTACCATTCAATCCAGCAAGCCCTCTACTGGTACCCACTGGGCCAAGTGGGAGTGTCTAGGGGGTTGAACTCCCTGCAAAGTGCAGTTTGCATTTTGGAATGGGGAACTACTGGAACTATAGGGAACCTCCAGCAAAATGAGTTTAAAAAGGCTCATCCAGGAAATGCACGTAAGAGCTGGTCACTCTGTATTTTGAGCCCTCTTAAAGGTGCTAGCCCTTCAGAGAGAGAAAGAGGGCATAAATGACTCAGTGTTGACACACTGTGGAGTCCCACCTACAATCAGCACACTTCTCTCCACTACACTAAACCCTAGGCCATAGCTCAGTTTCTCCTTTTATGAAAAAAATGTGGGAAACGAATCATCTAAGAATGAGGAAGGACAAGGAGAAGAAACCCCTTTTGGGCACCTCATTGGTTTTATGGTGCCTCTACTTGCAAGTGTTTGTGTAAAATGGAAAAGGTCGAGGGCATGCCAGGTTCTCTAGTACTCCAGCTGGTTGCATATTATGGTCATTTTGTGCACATTTTAAACTGATGGACAAATTACATCAAGGAAAAATTCAGAGCCCAGAGGTTGACCTGCAACTATAGAGCTCCTAAGTTGTCTATTTCTCTATTTTCTTTTCTGCCTACTTTAAATCTGCTGTTATTTTTCTGCTGAGATAAAACCCACTATTTGGGTGCAACTTTTAATTTTTGTTATTGTTTTTATAAACCAGTGAGTTTGTATTAATATCCCATGCCTAGAGCTCTAAAGTAAAACCTATAGGATCTTTGTTTGTATGGGCATGTATATGTGTATTTATGTTTACATACATGTATTTTGTTGTGTGCTTTGGCCACAAGGTACCAAATTGACTTAAAGAATACTCATAACACTAAATAATAAGCCCAAATGCTTTTCAAGTTCATGTGACTTAAGTAAAATCTTCAATAAATAAGCTGGCTTTAAAATTATTGGTAAAGTCATATTAGAAATGTCTTAAGAACTGTCAGCATTTTTGTTTCCATTTATTGATCAAGTGGTTTCATACTTATCCCTGCCAAATACTCTAAATTATCAAAATTTGCCATAAGGGCTATAGAAGTATAAACCCATATAGCAATTCTACTACTAGGTATCTACCCAGAGGAAAAAAAGTCATTATACAAAAAAGATACTTGCACATGCATGTTTATAGCAGCACAGTTCACAATTACAAAAATATGAAACCAGCCCAAATGCCCATCAATCAATGACTGGATAAAGAAATTGTTTTTTATATATATATATAACTGTATAGATACAACTATATATAGTTATATATATAACTATATATAGTTGTATCTATACAGTTATATATATATACACACACACACACATATATATATACACACACACACATATATATACAAGAAATGTATATATATATACATTTCTTGGTTCCAGATTGGGAAGTGAGGTGATTAACGGACGATCGAGGCAGCCCCTTAGGCAGCTTATGCCTGCCCTGTAGAGCATCCCTGTGGGGGACTCTGGCCAGGTTGAGCGATGCGGATCCTAAGAGCGCTTTCTAAGAGCGCTCCTGGATAGGTATTTGCCCCGGTGGAACGCCTCGTCAGAGCAGTGCACAGCAGGCCCCCGTTATAGTTACATATATAAAACTATATATATATATATACACACACACACACACACCATGTAATACTACTCAGCCATAAAAAGGAATGAAATAATGGCATTCGCAGCAACTTGGATGGAGTTGGAGATCATTATTCTAAGTGAAGTCACTCAGGAACGGAAAACCAAATATTGTATGTTCTCACTTATAAGTGGAAGTTAAGCTATGAGGATGCAAAGGCATAAGAATAATATAATGCACTTTGGGTACTTGGGGGGAAGGGAGGGAGGGGGATGAGGAATAAAAGACTACACATTAGGTACAGTGTACACTGCTCAGGTGATGGATGCACCAAAATCTCAGAAATCACCACTAAAGAACTTATCCATATAACAAAAAACCACCTATCCCCCCAAAACTATTGAAATTTAAAAAAAAGGAAAATGATGACGTGACAAAACCAGTTCACTCAGTCTTATCACTGGAAGTTCTATACCGTTCTTATTCTATATTCTCTTCTATAGCTAGGTTATATGAACTAGACTTCCAACAGAGCAAGAAAAATCTGCAAAACAGCTGGCCAAGAGATTCTGAGTTTTGTTTTTTTTTTAAATGAAATATGTCTCATTTGTTTTTCAGTTTTCACCCCTGGGCAAGTTGAATAATCTGTAAAGACTGGCAATAAAACCAAAGTTTAGAGAGGTTAGCAATTATGCATATTGACCACGTTGGAACTATAAGCTAACTGTGGTTATTGTTCTAAAGTTGAGACTTACAAATGTTTAATCCCCAGTGCCAAGCTCATAATACGTGGTTAGGAAATGTTTGCTGAACATGCTGAATTAGACCTTGACTCATTCTGTCAACATCTTATTATTAATATTTGGAGCCCTGAGACATCAGGCCTCGGCTTGTAAGTCACTGAAATTGCTTTGACCAGATGCTCCTCAGAACCTTGAGCTGGAAACTCCACTAGCCCTGCAAGCCAAGTGAAGCCTTCTCATCACCAATCCTTGACCCAACTCCCATCCTCGTCTTGTTCTCTACTTCCTCTTTCTTAGTTCACCCTTCAGTTCTTCCCTTCTTCCTAATCTTTCCCTCTGTGCCCTATGAGATTCCTATTACCAAGTAAACAAACTCTCCTATGTCTTCAGTCTCTTTAAACTATGAGTCCACCATCTTTTTGTCATAATGGGAGCTGTCTTTTTCCATAGCATGTTTCCTTTTGTCTTCTTTAGTGACTATTTCATATTTTGGTCAGGTTGAGGCTAGCAGTGGGAGGTAAGGGAAAGGTGAACTTTCTAGTTTCCCATTGTTGCTGGCAAACTGTAACCTGTCTTTCCTCATTAAAACACACGTGATTTGGAGCTCTTGCTGTTTGATTCTTCCACCATCTATCCTTCCTTGTTATCATCATCATTCAGCTCCCAGGCACTTCATTTGACACCTGCTCAGTCCTTTTCCCTACTCAACTCTTGCTGTCATCGCAATTCTTTAACAACTTTAATACCAGTGACTATCACTTTATGTACTTTGTGACCATCTAGTCTCCAATAACCCATACCCCTACCCTAGAACTTGTCATCTCTAGGAATAGCTCCCCCATTAAAAGTTTAAGTTTTAATTTTGTACTCTGATCACAAATACCTCCTTTTCTGGATATCCTTTCTCCCGATTTCCATTATGCTTTTTCTTAGACATCCATGAGATCACAAATTCCCAAAATTTTTTCCCCAAAACTCATACTGTTTCAGGCATGAATCCTGCCCTCCCATGCATCACTTCATGGTCGGCACATTGAGTGCCAAGGGTCACATTCCTGAACTGGACAGGCACGGGTCAGTTGACTGAATTTCAGTTGACCAAAATCCAAGTCACTGAAATCCAGTTTGCCAAGTGACCAATTCATAAAAGGACAATTCATTCCAGTTTTTCAAAATTATTTTTGACAGTGTTCTTGTCTCTGTTTCTGGAAAAAATTCCTTCATCTTCTTGCTATAGACTGAAAATCTGTGTCCCCCACAAAATTCATATGCTGACCCCCTAAACCCCTAATGTGATGGTATTAGGAGTTGGGGCCTTAGGGAGGTTATTAGGTGATGAAGGCAGAGCCCTCATGAGTGAGATTCATGCGCTTATAAAAGAGAGCCCAGAGACCTCCTTCACCCCTTCCATTACGTGAGGACACAGCAAGAAGACAGCTATTTCTGAACCAGGAAGCAGGTCCTCACCAGATACTGCATCTGCCAGTGGCTTGATCTTGGACTTCTCAGCCCCTGGAATTGTGAGAAATAAATTTCTGTTATTTATAAGCCACCTAGTCTATGGTATTTGTTATAGCAGCCTGCATGGACTAAGACACTGTCCCTCTCCTTTGTCTCTGCCCAAACTCTGCATTTGAGTTAGGAAATTTGCTACTGTTGAATTGGTAATCTAGGTATTTAGCAAATTGGCTTCACTCAATGTGCTTTTTGATAGAAATAATTCTTTTTTGAATGGTCCTGCTTGCCCAAAGACTACCCCCACACTTCTCTCTGGCATTTTGGGCCCTCACTCTTGTCTCCTTGGCTTTCTTAAGCCTTGGTCAGCCTCAGTATCCCAGGATGTCTCATGGGGTCAGACTAACCTCTGGTGTCCCTATGAACGATTACCCCAAATCTTTCTGCAACAACTGCTCCAGTGGTCTCCAGAGTCCACCCAACTATAGCAGTGCAAGTGGCATGTCTATAGTGACCACCACCACACCCAAATTCTGTTTGCTTCAACCACAGCACTCAGGGAGTCACAGTGATTAGACCACACTACATTTTCCACAACATATATTGTCTCTTGCTCTGGGGGCTTTGGGTACCCTCTACCCCTACTCTATTCCTGGAAAGAGGAATTCTGAAACAACTTATGACATTTAAGAAGATCTTGGTTATTACTGGTGGGTGGCGATTTCACCTGTAGGTGTAGCTTTTTTTGAATTCTTTTCTTTTCTTTTCTTTTTTTTTTTTTTTTTTTTTTTTAACCAGTGAGACCTGAGACCTCTTGTAGTACCTATTTCTCCCTTTTTTGTGTCTCTTACTCTCATTAAGTCAGAATGGTGGCTAAGCCTCAGGACCCCTGCCACTCTAATATTAAAGCAGTTTACATTGTCTCTGTCCTTCATTTCTAGCTCTTTGTGGGCTGTCTTCTTCTCTGGCTCACTGTTCCCTCCCTTTCCCTCTGTTTGCTCTGAAATCTGCCGTTTGGTGAGAGTTGTATGAGTTTTTCTGCCCCAAGCATGGCACATTGATGTTCTAAGAAGAGAACAAGAAGCCCAGGAAAGGCACTGAGGAGTCATTGAAGAAGCAGGAGGGGACGGAGGACACCTTGGTGTGATGAAATCAAAGGTGGAAGGTATCTGAAAGGAGGAATCCTCAATATTGTCAAGTCATCAAAGGTGGCAGGTGCCAATAGGGAAAAAATATATTTAATTACTTCCAGCTAGCTTCATTTTTCTGTAAAGGACGTGATCCTCAGCAAATTAACGCAGGAACATAAAACCAAACACCGCATGTTCTCACTTATAGGTGGGAGCTGAACAATGAGAGCACATGGACACAGAGAGGGGATAACATACACTGGGGCCCGTCAGGGGTGCGGTGGGTGGGGAGAGAGAGCATTAGGAGGAATAGCTAATGCATGCTGGGCTTAAGACCTTGCCGATGGGTTGATACGTGCAGCAAACCACCATGGTACACATTTACCTATGTAACAAACATGCACATCCTGTATATGTACCCCAGAACTAAAAAGAAAAAAGAAAAAAGTAGTTGGATTTAGCAACGAGGGAGTCATTAAGAAAATAACAGAACATTTCAGGGACATGTTGGATGGAGAAGCCTGCAACAGGATAGAAGAGTGGGTGGAAGGAGAGGGGGACAAAATGCATTCAACCCTGTTTACAAAATTCCAGGCTGTGAACAGCAGGAAAGAAATAGAACAATGAAAAGAGGGTGAAGGTCTAAAGTAGTATCTATTTTTGTTTGTTTGTTTTCAGACGGCAGAGACTGAATGTGTTTGTTGGATGAGAAGTGGGAGTGAATTAGAACATTTTTGCATCTATGTGTTATTACGGTTTGACTATCATTAATTCTTTGTACAGAAGATATTGATTCGGATCTACCATGCAAAAGTATTTCATTCATATATTTATTTAATAAACATTGATAAATAATCATTGATTATTTATTATGTGATAAACACTATTATAGACCCCACCCCCTCATGGAACATATAATCTAGTGGTGAAGACAGAATTTTTTTTAAAAAATAAGAAAACTCTACAGATTGTCAGCTGAGGATAAGTGCTATGGAGAAAAGTAAAGTAAATAAATTGAGGGGATTTCGGGGTGGTTAGGGGTGCTATTTAAGGCAGGATTGTCAAGAAAGGAAGAGACCTAAATAAAGGAGCAAGCCACATAGGCAACTGTAGAAAGTGTTCTACTCAGAGCCAACAGCAAGTGCAAAGGCCAGTGTGGCTGCAGCAGAGTGAGTGAGAGGAAGGGTGGGAGGGAAGAAGTTGGAGCAGAGTGAAGTGGTGGGCAGATTGTGTAGGACTTTGCATACCATTAAAGTGTTTATATATAATTATTGTATAGGTTCTACTATAAGTGAAATGGGACTCCATTAGAGAGTTTTAGCAGAGCAGTAACATGAAAATAATTATTCTGACTCCTTTATAGATGTAAATAGATGATAAAGGGGCAAGAGCATAAGCAAAGAGACTAGCTAGGAAGGAACTGAAATAACCCAAGTGAGAGATGGTTCAGACCTGGACAAGGACTGTAGCAGTGGAGGTGATAAGTGCTAGTATTTCGGGTCTATTTGACAATAGAGCCATCAGAATTTGCTGATGGACTGGTTATGGGATACAGGAGAAATATGATGGCATTCCATGTTTTACCTTGTTCGACAGAAAGGATAGATAGATTCTCAT
Organism: Pongo pygmaeus; assembly: GCF_028885625.2. Taxonomy (NCBI): domain Eukaryota; kingdom Metazoa; phylum Chordata; class Mammalia; order Primates; family Hominidae; genus Pongo; species Pongo pygmaeus. The sequence continues at coordinate 69,527,055 of NC_072390.2, forward strand.
TTACTGAAATGAGTATAGACTTTGAGATTCTTCTCTTCCCTGTGGTCCACATCTGGGAAAGCTGATAAGAAAGCCTGGGTGCCCCCTCTTTTGCACTAGCAGGGAGTTCAAGCCATGCATGCACTCACTCTGACCTCATTCCCTAATCACAGGAAAGTCAAACACCTTTCTTTTCTTTCTTTCTCAAGCCATTTTCAGGCCTGCTTGCAACCCTGCAGTGCCCTCCCCAGAAAGTCTCGTTATATGAGTAGTAAATCCCTTCAAACCCTCCTGAGGTGTGAGGTCCATCTCACCTATGAAGGACATCTGCAACAGAAACAAATCAGTTTCATGGGCTGGGTAGGGAGGATGAAAGGAGGTCTAAGGAATTTATTTGGTGCAAATAAGTTTGAGTTGCCTGTTAGATATCAGAATGAAGTTGTTATGTCTGGGTAGACAGATACAAGTGTCTGGAGTTTAGAAGATAATCCTAGGCTTTAGATAGAAATTTGAGAGTCATTAGCTTGTGGATGGTTCCTAAAACCACAGACTGGAGAGGTTCACCTAGGGAATGAGCATAGAGCTGGGAGAGAGTACAAGAAGTGAGCCCTGGTGCTTCAGCCATTAAAGGTTATAGAGATGAGAAGGAGCCAGAAAAACCTTCTGAGAAAGAGTTTGTGCCTTGTGACCCAGGAGGAGAATCAAAAAAAGCGGTGCCCTTGGAAGCCAAGTGAATATATTGTATGGAGAAGGGCAGAGCCATCAACAGGGTCAAACACTGTTGACAGGTCAATGTGCCCTCTTTCCAGAGAGATTTCTTCAGTAAAAAAAATTAAAAGTGTTTGAGCAATGGAAAAAAATTACCATCAATAAATTTAGGACAACCAACCACAAAATTTTGAAGTATTTTGCACATATTATTTAATTGCTTTCCTTTCCTTTATCAAGTCTATTGACACATTATTTATTGATACACAACTACTTGTCTTCTGTTTGTTGGATGGTTGACTTTAAACAATAGAAACCTTCTGTCACTATCTCTAATTTGGCTTAACTTGAAAATGTTTGCGTAGGTGGATGCTGTATTGGGCCACCTAGGCATCTCCTCAGATTGAGATACCAGCAAGCCCTCCCTCTGCTGACTTTCCAGGACTGTCTTACAAGGCAGGGTGTGACATGTATGGCTGTGAATATGGCTTCCCTCAGTGGTGGGTGACGGTGTGGCTCATTTTCCCGAGCTGTTTGGCTGCTGGGAGGTATGCCAGCTCCTCTGGGTGACCCAGCAGCCATTAGGCCCACCAACCCAGCCAGAACTCTCCCTGGCCGTGTAAGATTTTCGTTCCAAAGCTGACAAAGCAGGGCCCCTCTCCATTTATCCCAGGCTCTGGGATGTACCAGGCCCCTCTTCTCCTCATGTTATGCTGTATCTTCTTCTCATTTTATGCTTTACAGGTGGTCTTCCCAGAGCTTAGGTGAACCAGGCCTCTTTGATGTTATCCTGAAAGGCACAGGAAAAGCTTCAGGGTGGAGTGGGGAATGAGGAAGAGACCTCTTGAGGCAGACGTTTCCTCTTCCCTTCCCCACTCTATTCATTTCTTCTACAAAACAAGGTCCCAAAAGGGGAGTGTCTCTTTTAAGTGATGGCACTGAGAATAGAAAATTAAAGTGAGGCAGAGTGACTTATTCTTCTCACTAAAAAACACAGAACAGTCTTCAACCCTCACTCCTGCTCAGAGACCCTTACAAATTAACTTCTAAATTTGATAGTTCTTTCCATACACTGAAGTCATTGATTTTCTCCATTTATATTGTAAATGACAGTGATTCTAAGGGTATATTAATTAATTCATCCATTCGTTCAACTATGGAACACTTTTTTGACCCTGTTTTAAGGGTCAGCTGTACAGTAGTAATCAAAAGAGACAAAGTTGTTGACTTGGGGATATTACATGCTAGTGAGGTGGGCATATCACAATCTCAGATGGAGACAGCTGTCTTGTATGGGACAAGCAAAGGTTGGAACCAGTATTCCCGCCGGTGTAAATCTGAGTTTTGCCAATACTAGCTTTGTAATCTTGGGTGCGTTATTAGCCTCCTGTATAAATCAGTGATAATTATTGCATCTCATTTGGTTGTTGCAAGAATTGAAGCACTGAGAACCCTGAGCAAGAGTTTTGCAGACACAAAAAACACACAAGAAAAAGTTTGACATATTCAGTGCCCTAACACAAAGCTTGTGTGGTCAGAGTTATTAAGTGGAAAGAGATGAATTGGGAAGGAGGCAGCACCCAAATTATACTGAGCCTTTATAGATTTCATTTTCAGTGAAACGTAAAGTTGCAAAAGGGTTTTATAAAGAGTCTGCTTTGTGCTTTAAGATGATGGCATTAGCTTCCTTGGAAAGACACTTTACAACTATAATCTAGGATCAATACGAGAGACAAAAATTTATTTAAGCTTCAGGAACTGATGAAGGTCACATTTTTATTGTCTAGTTCTATTTAACATCAGTTTATTTGGGTTTCCCTGATTTGGTTTATGAAGCTAAAAATCCAAAGGTGGAATCTTTGGCAAATGTCTGTTTAGTATAATTCATACAAATGTGCCTCATTGTTAATTTATAGTAGGTTCTTAATCCTAATTAAATACTTTATATGCCTCCTAATTGTATTTTTGAAAAGACAATAGACAACTCCTAAAATATGTTTGAGTTGATTGTAAATCACTGTATAATGAATATAAAAATAAGGCAGTGTGTTGTAAGCATTGAGGGACCAGTGAACAAAGAGGTGTGTATTTAACAATTGGCAGCATCTAACTTAAAGAGGATTTTTCTGTCCTGAAAAAGGCCTTAATCTATTCAATTCATCATATCAGTTAGAAAAGGTTTTATGGTACATGTGCACATTGCGCACATGTACCATAAAACCTAAAGTATAATAATAATAATAATAAAAAAAAGTATGGAAAAGAAAAAAGAAAAGAAAACATGTATTGAATGTTAATATTTTCAAGGTCCTATGCTAATCATCTTTTAATTTGAAATAATTCTAATACAATTCATTTTATTCCACAAGCACTTATTAAATATTTCCTATGTGGTAAGTGTTGGGAATTTGAAAGAGAATATGAAATGATGAACTGAGCATTTCAAACCTGGGTAATAAAGACTGTGGAAGCAGCAAGCCCCAGATGCTGCAGACACACAGGGAAGAGCAGCAGCAGCCCTAGAAATGGATGCTGGCTTTTGACTAAACAAGTCTGGAAATAAATTATTTTTGATCCCAGGATCATTTTGATCCCAGTCGTCTGGTAGTAAACTTTTAGTGACCATTGTGGAAGGCTGAATAATGAAGTCCATGTCCTAATTCCTGGAACCTGTGAATATTACCCTACATGGCAGAAGAGACTTTGCAAATGTGATCAAAATAAAGATCTTAAGATGGGAAAATTGTCTGGATTATGCAATGGGCCAAATGTAATCACAGGGCTTATTATGAAAGAGAGATAGAAGAGTTAAGAATTAGTAGCAGATGGGATGACAGAAACAGGAGGTTGGAGTGATGTGAGGGACAGGCTGCAAGCCAAGGAATGCAGGTGATCTCTAGGAGCTAAAGAAGGTAAAGAAATTTTCCCCAAGCCTCTAGAAGGAATGCAGCCATGCCAACATCTTGATTCAGTTCAGTGAGGCTGATTTTGGACCTCTGACCTCCAGAAGCAAAAGCCAATACATTTATATTGTCTTAAGCCACTAAGTTTGTGCTAATTTGTTACAGCAGCAATAGGAAACTAAAATGCCATGGTCTCCACTGGTAGTAGTGGTGGCTATGATGAACATTTTTCCAGTTAGCTAAGAACAGGGAGGGCAGGACAAGAGCCCCTTCTTTGAAGGGGGTCTCACTACTATGAACAAGGGGACAGGAATATTAGTAAATACTTTGTTTGGGGAATCTTGTAAACCACAAATCCCCACATTTTTTCTTTCTTTCTTTCTTTTTTTTTTTTTTTTTTTTGAGACAAGGTCTCGCCTTGTTGCCCAGGCTGGAATGCAGTGGTCCAAATATGGCTCACTGCAGCCTCCACCTCTTGAGCTCAGGTGATTCTAACACCTCAGCCTCTAGAGTAGCTGGGAACACAGGCACATGCCACCACACCCAGCTAATTTTGTTTTTTGTAGAGACAGGGTCTCATTATGTTTCCCAGGCTGGTCTTGAACTCCTGGGCTCAAGCAATCCTGCTGCCTTGGCCTCACACCTGGGATCACAGGTGTGAGCTACTGCAACTGACCTTCCACATTTTATTTCTCCAAACTGTCATTTGTAAACATTCACTCTCATTTGTTGTTGTTGGTGGTGGTAAGATAACACATCTGTCTGGCTGCCTTCTGGGTAATCTTGCCTTTTTATATAACCTTGAAAGTCATGGCAGGGCAAGGCCAAAGAGAAAAGTTCATATAATGATAATAATGATACACAGTATATGTCGGAGATATATCATAAATTTAAGTATATTTATTTGGGCTGCATATTTCAAGGAATACAAAGACAAACCTATAATTAGACACTGCCTTTAGAGGATTTTCAATTAACAAATGGAAATTACATATGCTCACAATTGAGTTTTAGGGAAAGCAAGACAAGCTGGAGTCAGCTTGAGGAGATAGAAGAGTGCCTAATGAGGGAATCTGGCCTTTATTGGTAACGGGAGGCCACTCTGTCTTAACACCTATATTTAGGGCTTCTCCCCCTGGAAGCTGTGTATAGGATGGACTGGGGAGCAAAAAGAGAAAAGACAGAAAGATTCACTAGGACTTTGTTGAAATCACTCAGAGTCATGGCAGTAGAGATGGAAAGAAGAAAACACAGAGATCGGAAGTCAAGGAGTCTTTGACCCAGTTAGTGTATGACTGAAAGAAATATCAAATCCTTTGATGCCTGGTCAAGTTTTGAACCTATATTTGAAGTATCTGGTGCATAACATGGAAAACTGTGAGAAGGAAAAAGAGCACTGTTTGTGAAGAATAGATAACTGGAATAGATGTAATTCATTTCACATGGCCCCGAAGCCATGACTCCTACCTGGTAACTTTATATCCACCTCATTCCTGAAATTTGTTTTCTTAATCTTTTATCACTGACATACCCATTTCACTCCTTTTTGAACATTTTACTCTTTTTGTCTCGTTTTCTGTCCTATCGCTCTTTCCTGCTCTTCCTTTCCAGCTGTGATTATATTTCTCCTTGTTTCTTCATGGCCATTTAACCAAGCACATAAACTATTGTGATTTCTAAGCTTCTGTTCTTTGTCTATTGCTTTTCTGACTTTCTATGCTTGCTTTGGTCTAACTTACTGACTTTTACACTGCCATTCTTTCAGAGTGTAAAGCTATCTATCTATCTGTGGCCCATTTCATGGCTCTAATAAAGGAATCTCAAGCTGAGAAATAATTGCTGGGATTGGTGAATTACTGTGGACAACCAAATTACCAGCTTATCTAGAATGTGGTAATTTATAGAGCAACTTATGACATTTCCAAGTGTCTCTCAGGAATATGAGCCATCCTGTACTGGGGCACTGTCCAGGACTCCTGGCTACTGGGGATTCCTGCCTCATGTTATAAGGAAACATAAATGGCCAATAAACATCTCATCCTACGATGCTCAGTCTCATTAATTACCAGGAAATGCAAATTTCTCAGTCATACTGTGATAGTTTACACTCACTAGATTGGAAAATATTTTTCTTCTTTTTTTATTATTAATTATTACCTAATCTAAGATGAAGAATATTTTTTAAATCCCTATAAATCTGAAACATTGGCAGTGATTTAAAACAAAGGCCATTTTTATGCACTGCTGGTAGGAATGCAGAATAGCACAAACAGAAAAATATTTTGAAATTTCCCTTCAAATTTGAAATGGGCATACCCTGAAACAGAGAAACTTCATTTCTAGGTTTACATACCCTAGAGAAGTACCAGGAAATATGAACAAGGTGTTCATAGAAGCATTGTTTATCTTAATAAAATGAATGTATTAGTCCATTCTCACACTGCTGAGAAAAACATACTTGAGACTGGGTAATTTTAAAGGAAAGACATTTAGTTGACTCACAGTTCCACATGGCTGGGGAGACCTCATAATCATGATGGAAAGTGAAGGAAGAGCAAAGGCATCTCTTACATGGCGGCAGGCAAGAGAGCAGGTGCAGGGGAGCTGCCTTTTATTAAACCGTCAGATCTCATGAGACTTATTCACTATCACAAGAACAGCATGGGAAAATCCTGCCCCCATGATTCAATTTCCTCCTGCTGGCTCCCTTACACAACACATGGGAATTGTGGGAGATACAATTCAAGACGAGATTTGGGTGGGGACACAGCCAAACCACATCAATGAAATAAAGGCAAGTCCAGAAACACACCATTTGATATCTTTACCATTTGTGTCTACAAAGCTGCACAGTTATGGAATCTAACCAGCTATATGATCAATTATTATTGGTTAAGCTTATAAGCTATAACATATGTCGACCAATTTCCTAAAGCTCCAGTAAAGTATAATAGTTTGGATGTTCATAAGGGAAAACAGGGAAATAATGAACAAATAATTTAAAGTGTTGGCTATGTCTGTGGGGAGGGAATATTATCTGGGAGGCATATTTTGGGGCTTCAGTTGTATTAGTAATTTCTGTTTATTATGATGGGCAGTAGACATGTAAGCATCTTATCTTTTTTTTTTTTTTTTACTGGTAAATATTCTTTTGGTGAATGCCTAGAAAAATCTAATAATTTAAGAAATGTAATTACCCTCTTACCTTCCCCAACTCATGCCACTATATGAAAGTAGACTGCTTGATTCACTTTGGGTGGGTGGTTTTAAAACATACTTGTAGTTGTCAGAGCAATGTCACAAAAGTTCTAGGTTCCATTTTCACAGGGACTTTAGCCTTCACTTGCTGCTGATCAGCACAAAGCAGATATAGCCATACAAGAAAATACAGGATTGAAGACTCCTATGAAGATAGCAGAAATGGGAAGTTTGAAAACTTTATTATAATGAAGCATTTTATTGGGTGGTCAGAACTCTCAGAGTTAAAAAGTGATACTGAACATGCATGTACTAATTAAATTGGGTACTCCAAGTCTGTTGGTTACATGTAATCTCAAACAAAAGACAGACTGTAATTATCATAAACTACATATTTATGCAACTTTGTAACCCTGAGCCAGTAACTTATCAGTTAGTCACCTAGTATTAATTAAGTTCTTATAAATCATGCAGTTGGATACTAACCACTCAGGAAATTAATCTCAAATAATAGACCTTGCCCCCACCTTTGAGAAACTAGCATTATCATATTTATAATTTACAATTGCTTATGCTCAGTCCTAGGGCAGAGCTGATCTGGGACTGCACTATGTGCAGAGAAAGAATTAAGAGTCACAGAATAAAAATGCAGAAATGCAGATGAGAATTAAAATGAGGAAACATTTTCAGAAAAAGGCAGTATTAAAATTAAGTGCCTATATTATTTGATGCAAATCAGAGAGATTATTGTGAAGAATAGACAGCAGAGTGTAACTGGATATCACCCAGATGTATAACCAATTATTAATAAACTTCATAAGATAACACATGTAGACCAATCTCCTAAAGCTCAAAGTATAAAAGTTTGGATGTTCATGCCATATTTGTCAAAATATTTGTGTCCCATATGTGGTAGCCAGAATGTCCAACAACCCTTACTTGTCTTGGGCTCTTGATTAAATAAAAAAATTAGCTCATAAGTAGGTTAAATTGTTTGTAAGAAAATGAGCAAAATAATGTATGATGGAAAAATTCAGATATATTATAAATTGGCAAGGAAGAAAAAAAAAAGAACGCAATAAATGTTCCAGGAAAATTGATTAAATATTTGGGGAAAACCAGAAATTGATCTCAAATGTGTTAATGAGTTAATTAATGAAAATCAAAATATAAAAATCAGAAATAATTATTTTAACCTCAATAGTGTTTAACATTTCTGTAAGTAAAAAAAAAAAAAACTCTAAAAAATAACAGGAAAAAAACTGTTGGAAAAATATTTGCCAAACATGGGATAAAAAAGGTCACTGATATTTTAATATATAAAGTACTCTTTAAAGAAAAGAACACTGAACCACAATAGTTAAACTACCATAAAACATAAATATAAATAAAGCAAAATATGTATATGAATAAGCATATATGAATATATAAATATGAATACTTTATAAATACAAAATGAATAATATGTAAATAGTTACTATGTTCACTCTCAGAGTTACAAAACAAAGGAAGTGACCACACACACACTTACATTTTTTTCCTGACTCAATTAGCAAAGTCTGACAAAATGGCAAAAGCAAGGGGACACAGTGAGTAGGGTAGTCTTATTACATTGTTAGTAACAGTGTAAACTGGTACAGTTTTCTTCATTAATTTGGCAATATTTATCAAGAGATATTTTAATCTAATTAATTCTACTTTTAGATTGAAACCTAAATAACCAATGAGACATTTTGCATTCAAATGTTTCACAAATTAATGAAAAAGCAATAAAAGAGGCCAGACAATAATTTGGGGTCAGTGAGTAATGGAAACTGAAGTTCCTAGATTTAAAGTAGAAAAATGAGTTTGGCCTCATGTGTAGATGCTCGACTTCTTTTAAATTTTCAAATAGTGGTTATAGAACATTATTTCAAAGCTGGGATACAAAAGAAATCAAATGAGATCATATGTTACCTCTTATTTATATCAGCCTATCTTCAACTAAGTGATTTGTCTATTCGATTCCCTTGTGAAAAAAATCAATTTGCCAGTTTGACGCGGGCTTTTCAATTTAGAGTAGAAATGAAATTTCTGCTCTGCAGCAACTATTGGTTTTGTAACCTGAAGAAAATTTCTTAAATTCTTTGAGTCTTGGTTTCCTCATCTATCATATGGACCTAATAATACTTTTTCAGGAGCTTTTGTACCCCTCACAGTTTCTGAAAAATAAATATTTCTTCTTGGAGCCAAGATGGCCGAATAGGAACAGCTCCGGTCTACAGCTCCCAGCGTGAGCGACGCAGAAGACGGGTGATTTCTGCATTTCCATCTGAGGTACCGCGTTCATCTCACTAGGGAGTGCCAGACAGTGGGCGCAGGTCAGTGGGTGAGTGCACCGTGTGCCAGCCGAAGCAGGGGCGAGGCATTGCCTCACTCGGGAAGCACAAGGGGTCAGGGAGTTCCATTTCCAGGGGTGACAGACGGCACCTGGAAAATTGGGCCACTCCCACCCGAATACTGTGCTTTTCCGACGGGCTTAGGAAACGGTGCCCCAGGAGATTATAGCCCGCACCTGGCTCAGAGGGTCCTACGCCCACAGAGTCTTGCTGATTGCTAGCACAGCAGTCTGAGATCAAACAGCAAGTCAACAGTGAGGCTTGGGGAGGGGTGCCCACCATTGCCCAGGCTCGCTTAGGTAAACAAAGCAGCCAGGAAGCTTGAACTGGGTGGAGTCCACCACAGCTCAAGGAGGCCTGCCTGCCTCTGTTGGCTCCACCTCTGGGGGCAGGGCACAGACAAACAAAAAGATAGCAGTAACCTCTGCAGACTTAAATGTCCCTGTCTGACAGCTTTGAGGAGAACAGTGGTTCTCCCAGCACGCAGCTGGAGATCTGAGAACGGGCAGACTGCCTCCTCAAGTGGGTCCCTGACCCCTGACCCCCGAGCAGCCTAACTGGGAGGCACCCCCCAGCAGGGGCAGACTGACACCTCACACGGCCGGCCAGGTACTCCAACAGACCTGCAGCTGAAGGTCCTGTCTGTTAGAAGGAAAACTAACAGAAAGGACATCCACACCAAAAACCCATCTGTACATCACCATCATCAAAGACCAAAAGTAGATAAAACCACAAAGATTGGGAAAAAACAGAGCAGAAAAACTGGAAACTCTAAAAAGCAGAGTACCTCTCCTCCTCCAAAGGAACGCAGTTCCTCACCAGCAACGGAACAAAGCTGGATGGAGAATGACTTTGACGAGCTGAGAGAAGAAGGCTTCAGACAATCAAATTACTCCGAGCTACGGGAGGATATTCAAACCAAAGGCAAAGAAGTTGAAAACTTTGAAAAAAATTTACAAGAATGTATAACTAGAATAACCAATACAGAGAAGTGCTTAAAGGAGCTGATGGAGCTGAAAACCAAGGCTCGAGAACTACGTGAAGAATGCAGAAGCCTCAGGAGCCGATGCGATCAAATGGAAGAAAGAGTGTCAGCTCTGGAAGATGAAATGAATGAAATGAAGCGAGAAGGGAAGTTTAGAGAAAAAAGAATAAAAAGAAATGAGCAAAGCCTCCAAGAAATGTGGGACTATGTGAAAAGACCAAATCTACGTCTGATTGGTGTACCTGAAAGTGACGGGGAGAATGGAACCAAGTTGGAAAACACTCTGCAGGATATTATCCAGGAGAACTTCCCCAATCTAGCAAGGCAGGCCAACATTCAGATTCAGGAAATACAGAGAACGCCACAAAGATACTCCTCGAGAAGAGCAACTCCAAGACACATAATTGTCAGATTCACCAAAGTTGAAATGAAGGAAAAAATGTTAAGGGCAGCCAGAGAGAAAGGTCGGGTTACCCTCAAAGGGAAGCCCATCAGACTAACAGCGGATCTCTCGGCAGAAACCCTACAAGCCAGAAGAGAGTGGGGGCCAATATTCAACATTCTTAAAGAAAAGAATTTTCAACCCAGAATTTCATATCCAGCCAAACTAAGCTTCATAAGTGAAGGAGAAATAAAATACTTTACAGACAAGCAAATGCTGACAGATTTTGTCACCACCAGGCCTGCCCTAAAAGAGCTCCTGAAGGAAGCGCTAAAAATGGAAAGGCACAACCGGTACCAGCCACTGCAAAATCATGCCAAAATGTAAAGACCACTGAGACTAGGAAGAGACTGCATCAACTAACGAGCAAAATAACCAGCTAACATCATAATGACAGGATCAGATTCACACATAACAACATTAACTTTAAATGTAAATGGACTAAATGCTCCAATTAAAAGACACAGACTGGCAAATTGGATAAAGACTCAAGACCCATCAGTGTGCTGTATTCAGGAAACCCATCTCACGTGCAGAGACACACATAGGCTCAAAATAAAAGGATGGAGAAAGATCTACCAAGCAAATGGAAAACAAAAAAAGGCAGGGGTTGCAATCCTAGTCTCTGATAAAACAGACTTTAAACCAACAAAGATCAAAAGAGACAAAGAAGGCCATTACATAATGGTAAAGGGATCAATTCAACAAGAAGAGCTAACTATCCTAAATACATATGCACCCAATACAGGAGCACCCAGATTCATAAAGCAAGTCCTGAGTGACCTAGAAAGAGACTTAGACTCCCACACATTAATAATGGGAGACTTTAACACCCCACTGTCAACATTAGACAGATCAACGAGACAGAAAGTCAACAAGGATACCCAGGAATTGAACTCAGCTCTGCACCAAGCAGACCTAGTAGACATCTACAGAACTCTCCGCCCCAAATCAACAGAATATACATTTTTTTCAGCACCACACCACACCTATTCCAAAATTGACCACATACTTGGAAGTAAAGCTCTCCTCAATAAATGTAAAAGAACAGAAATTATAACAAACTGTCTGTCAGATCACAGTGCAATCAAGCTAGTACTCAGGATTAAGAATCTCATTCAAAACCGCTCAACTACGTGGAAACTGAACAACCTGCTCCTGAATGACTACTGGGTACGTAACGAAATGAAGGCAGAGATAAAGATGTTCTTTGAAACCAATGAGAACCAAGACACAACATACCAGAATCTCTGGGATGCATTCAAAACAGTGTGTAGAGGGAAATTTATAGCACTAAATGCCCACAAGAGAAAGCAGGAAAGATCCAAAATTGATACCCTAACATCACAATTAAAAGAACTAGAAAAGCAAGAGCAAACACATTCAAAAGCTAGCAGAAGGCAAGAAATAACTAAAATCAGAGCAGAACTGAAGGAAATAGAGACACAAAAAACCCTTCAAAAAATTAATGAATCCAGGAGCTGGTTTTTTGAAAGGATCAACAAAATTGATAGACTGCTAGCAAGATTAATAAAGAAAAAAAGAGAGAAGAATCAAATAGATGCAATAAAAAATGATAAAGGGGATATCACCACCGATCCCACAGAAATACAAACTACCATCAGAGAATATTACAAACACCTCTATGCAAATAAACTAGAAAATCTAGAAGAAATGGATAAATTCCTCAACACATACACCCTCCCAAGACTAAACCAGGAAGAAGTCGAATCTCTGAATAGACCAATAACAGGAGCTGAAATTGTGGCAATAATCAATAGCTTACCAACCAAAAAAAGTCCAGGACCAGATGGGTTCACAGCTGAATTCTACCAGAGGTACAAGGAGGAGCTGGTACCATTCCTTCTGAAACTATTCCAATCAATAGAAAAAGAGGGAATCCTCCCTAACTCATTTTATGAGGCCAGCATCATCCTGATACCAAAGCCTGGCAGAGACACAACAAAAAAAGAGAATTTTAGACCAATATCCTTGATGAACATTGATGCAAAAATCCTCAATAAAATACTGGCAAACAGAATCCAGCAGCACATCAAAAAGCTTATCCACCATGATCAAGTGGGCTTCATCCCTGGGATGCAAGGCTTGTTCAATATACACAAATCATTAAATGTAATCCAGCATATAAACAGAATCAAAGACAAAAACCACATGATTATCTCAATAGATGCAGAAAAGGCCTTTGACAAAATTCAACAACCCTTCATTCTAAAAACTCTCAATAAATTAGGTATTGATGGGACGTATCTCAAAATAATAAGAGCTATCTATGACAAACCCACAGCCAATATCATACTGAATGGGCAAAAACTGGAAGCATTCCCTTTGAAAACTGGCACAAGACAGGGATGCCCTCTTTCACCACTTCTATTCAACATAGTGTTGGAAGTTCTGGCCAGGGCAATTAGGCAGGAGAAGGAAATAAAGGGTATTCAATTAGGAAAAGAGGAAGTCAAATTGTCCCTGTTTGCAGATGACATGATTGTATATCTAGAAAACCCCATTGTCTCAGCCCAAAATCTCCTTAAGCTGATAAGCAACTTCAGCAAAGTCTCAGGATACAAAATCAATGTACAAAAATCACAAGCATTCTTATACATCAATAACAGACAAACAGAGAGCCAAATCATGAGTGAACTCCCATTCACAATTGCTTCAAAGAGAATAAAATACCTAGGAATCCAACTTACAAGGGATGTGAAGGACCTCTTCAAGGAGAACTACAAACCACTGCTCAAGGAAATAAAAGAGGATACAAACAAATGGAAGAACATTCCATGCTCATGGGTAGGAAGAATCAATATCGTGAAAATGGCCATCCTTCCCAAGGTAATTTACAGATTCAATGCCATCCCCATCAAGCTACCAATGACTTTCTTCACAGAATTGGAAAAAACTACTTTAAAGTTCATATGGAACCAAAAAAGAGCCCACATCGCCAAGTCAATCCTAGGCCAAAAGAACAAAGCTGGAGGCATGACACTACCTGACTTCAAACTATACTACAAGGCTACAGTAACCAAAACAGCATGGTACTGGTACCAAAACAGAGATATAGATCAATGGAACAGAACAGAGCCATCAGAAATAATGCCACATATCTACAACTATCTGATCTTTGACAAACCTGACAAAAACAAGCAATGGGGAAAGGATTCCCTATTTAATAAATGGTGCTGGGAAAACTGGCTAGCCATATGGAGAAAGCTGAAACTGGATCCCTTCCTTACACCTTATACAAAAATCAATTCAAGATGGATTAAAGACTTAAACGTTAGACCTAAAACCATAAAAACCCTAGAAGAAAACCCAGGCATTACCATTCAGGACATAGGCATGGGCAAGGACTTCATGTCTAAAACACCAAAAGCAATGGCAACAAAAGCCAAAATTGACAAATGGGATCTAATTAAACTAAAGAGCTTCTGCACAGCAAAGGAAACTACCATCAGAGTGAACAGGCCACCTACAAAGTGGGAGAAAATTTTCGCAACCTACTCATCTGACAAAGGGCTAATATCCAGAATCTACAATGAACTCCAACAAATTTACAAGAAAAAAACAAACAACCCCATCAAAAAGTGGGCAAAGGACATGAACAGACACTTCTCAAAAGAAGACATTTATGCAGCCAAAAGACACATGAAAAAATGCTCACCATCACTGGCCATCAGAGAAATGCAAATCAGAACCACAATGAGATACCATCTCACACCAGTTAGAATGGCAATCATTCAAAAGTCAGGAAACAACAGGTGCTGGAGAGGACGTGGAGAAATAGGAACACTTTTACACTGTTGGTGGGACTGTAAACTAATTCAACCCTTGTGGAAGTCAGTGTGGCGATTCCTCAGGGATCTAGAACTAGAAATTCTATTCGACCCAGCCATCCCATTACTGGGTATATACCCAAAGGACTATAAATCATGCTGCTATAAAGACACATGCACACGTTTGTTTATTGCGGCATTATTCACAATAGCAAAGACTTGGAACCAACCCAAATGTCCAACAATGATAGACTGGATTAAGAAAATGTGGCACATATACACCATGGAATACTATGCAGCCATAAAAAATGATGAGTTCATGTCCTTTGTAGGGACATGGATGAAATTGGAAATCATCATTCTCAGTAAACTATCACAAGAACAAAAAACCAAACACCGCATATTCTCACTCATATGTGGGAATTGAACAATGAGAACACATGGACACAGGAAGGGGAACATCACACTTCGGGGACTGTTGTGGGGTGGGGAGAGGGGGGAGGGATAGCATTGGGAGATATACCTAATGCTAGATGAGTTAGCGAGTGCAGCGCACCAGCATGGCACATGTATACATATGTAACTTACCTGCACATTGCGCACATGTACCATAAAACCTAAGGTATAATAATAATAATAATAATAATAATAAAATAAAAAAATAAATAAATATTTCTTCTTATTAGTAGAAGAGCCAAATTGCTTTCACAGGAGCAATAAGTTATATATATAACATATGTAATAAAATAATATACATAAATTATTCGTAAACATGGATATTCCAGAGTCATTAGTACTTTAGTAGATATGTATGATGTATAATAAAACTTCATTTATTCCAGGGTGTTCTCACTTCTGTTATTTGGCTTATCATTACTTTTTTATTCTACTTAGCTTCCAGATAATTTTCTCAAAATTCTTCATTTCTCTATCAGAGATTTCATAAGCAAGTCAACATAACAATAGGAGAGAATCAGAAATTCGTCTTTTCTTATGGTTTCCATCTGATCATCAGAGCTAAGAAGTGTCATTATGGTACCAATATTCATGGTCTATGGGCAACATGTTTTATTTCCTTATACTATTATCAATTGCTTTGAACAGTTGACATCTCTGGGATTTACAATAGGCTTCATAATTGTGACTTACAGATAAACTTTTCACCTCAAATATATTTACAACAGAATCCAGAAACAGAATATTTTCAGTTTTTCTAAGGATTTTTAACAATAATCTCTCTTTTTGTTTCCTCATGGATAAAGCTAATTAAGCCCAAGAAATACCATCAGAAATCCAGATCAAGACTGGCTGCTATGCTCTAGTGGTCTCCAGCCGATATAGTTTGAATGTGTCCCCACCTAAATCTCATATTAAAATGTAATCCCCAATGTTGAAGGTGGGGCCTGGTGGGAGGTGATTTGATCATGGAGGCAGATTTCTCATGAACGGTTTAGCATCATCCCCCTGAATACTGTCCTAGTGATAGTGAGTGACTTCTTGTGAGATCTGGTTGTTTAAAAGTGTGTAGCACCTCCCTACTTTCTCTCTTGCTTCTGCTCTGGCCATGTGACCTGCCTGCACCCCCTTCACCTTCCATCATAATTGTAAGCTTCCTGAGGCCTCCCCAGAAACTCAGCATGTGCCAGCATCATGCTTCCAGTACAGCCTGCAGAACTGTGAGCCAACTAAACCTCCTTTCTTTATAAATTACCCTGTTGCGGGTATTCTCTTTACAGCAATGCAAAATTGGACTAATACTGACTGCTTTCAACTTGCAGTAGCTTTCCCATGCAGTAGCTTGGGAAAAGGAAAAACCCTATTCTCTTGCCATCTTTTCTGAGGAGCAGTGCTTCAGTCTTTGATGGTTAAAGTGGAGACCAAACTTTTTTTTTTTTTTTTTTTTTTGAGACAGAGTCTTACTCTGTCACCCAGGCTGTAGTACAATGGTGCAATTTTGGCTCACTGCAACCTCTGCCTCCCCATTCGAGCAATTCTCTGCCTCAGCTTCCCAAGTAGCTGGGATTACAGGGGCCCACCACCACGCCTGTCTACTATTTTTGTAATTTCAGTAGAGATGGGTTTTCACCATGTTGACCAGGCTGGCCTTGAACTCCTGACCTTGTGATCCACCCACCTTGGCCTCCCAAAGTGCTGGGATTACAGGCATGAGCCACCGCACCCAGTCGAGACCAAACTTTAAAACAGAACAAAACAGCTTAAGACTTCAGAGCTTAGAACAGACCATGAAGTTTAAGGTTCAGGTTTAGGTTCAAGGATTGACAGGAATTGGTATACTTGCTGAATTAGCAAACAAACAAAACAAAAGATTTACATAAACTCAAGGTACACAATCCCTGATACGAAGAATGTGGCTTCATGGTGCCCCCCTGTTCCCTGCTGAGAGGCTCCAAAGTCAAGCGTTCTCAGCACCTTCTGTGAAGTGAGGGGCTGAGGCTCCAGGATTAGAAGTCATTGAGAGTGGTGTTGAGAGAGGGAAAAAACATCAGTCAAACATCAATTCTAATTGTCTTAAAGCAATTGTACTGATTGCCAGACCACAGGTATATCAACTAGTTTATTTCTGTTTTATTTCTTACTGTGCCATCAAGACTTGAAAATGGAGGTTTCAGTGCACTAAACCTAATCAAAAGCAAAGGCACACATGAATGGAAAGATACTCCATGTTCATGGATTAGAAAAGTTGATATCGTAAAAAGTCCATACTATCCAAAACATTCTACAGGGTTAGTGCAATCTCTACCAAAATTCCAATATCAATCTTCAGAGAAATAGAAAAACTATCTTGAAATTTGTGAGAAATCACAAAAGACCTCACATAGCCAAAGCAATCTGGAGCAAAAAGAACAAAGCTGGAGACATCACAGTACCTAATCTCAATTTATATTACAAAGTTATAGTAATCAAAACAGCATGGTATTGGCTTAAAAACAGATACATTGACCAACGGAACATGATAGCAAATCCAGAAATCAACCCATGCCTTTATGGTCAGTTGATTTTTGACAAAGTTGCCAAGAACCCATAGTGAAGAAAGAATGGTCTCTTTAATAAATGGTGTTGGGGAAATTGGATATCCACATGCAGAAAAATGAAAGTGAATCTTTATCTCCCTCTATGTACAAGAATCAACTCAAAAGAAATTAAAGACTTAAAGCAAGACCTGAAACTGTAAAACTACTAGAGGGAAACAGGGGAAAAGCAATGGTCTGGGCAATGATTTCTTAGATATGACCCCAAAAGTACAGGCAACAAATGCAAAAATAGACAAATGTGAATTGCATCAAACTAAAAAGTTTCTGTATGGCAAAGGAAACAATTAACAAAGTAAAAAGACAACTCACACATTGGGAGAAAATATTTGCCAATCATACATCTCATAAAGGCCTAATATCTATTTTAAAATAAACAAGCAACACATACAACTCAAAGACAAGAAAAAATTAGACCTGTTAAAAAAGGGTGAAAGGTCCTGAATAGACATATCTCAAAAGACATACAAATGGCCAATAAGAATATGAAAAAATGTTCAACATCACTAGTCACCAGGGAAATGCAAATTAAAACCAGAATGAGAGGTCACTGCACATCTATTAAAATAGCTGTTATCAAAAAAGTGATACTATCTCAAGAAAAAAAAGATGACAAATGTTGGTGAGGATGTGGGGAAAAAACAACCCTTGTACGCTGTTGATGGGAATGTAAATGAGAATAGTCATTTTGGAAAACAGTAGGGAGGTTCCTCAAAAAACTAAAAATTGAATTATCATATGATTAACATCCCAGTTCTGGGTATATATCCAAAGGAATTGAAATCAGTATGTCAAAGAGATATCTGCACTCCTGTGCTTATTGCAACATTATTCCCAATAGCCAAGATATGGACACCACATAAATTCCCATTAATGGATAAATGGATAAAGCAAATGTGGTATATATACGCAATGAAATATTGTTCAACCTTAAAAAAGAAGGAAATTCTGTCATTTGTGACAATGTGGATTCACCTGGAAGAGAGTATGCTAAGTGAAATAAACCAGACACTGAGAGACCAACGCCACATGATCTCACTTATATGAGGAGTCTAAAAAAGTTGAACTCACAGTAGTAGAGAGTTGAATGCTAGTTACCAGAGGCTGTGGGTTTTGAAGATGGATGGGGGTAAAGGAGATGTTAGTAAAAGAGTACAAAGTTTAATTAGACAGGAGAAATAACTTATATTGATCTTTGCATAGCATGGTGACTATAGTTAATAATGAGAATGTATATCCATATATAAATAAAAATATATATAGTTAACGTAATGTAGATTTCAAAATTACTAAAAGAATAGACTTTAAATATTCTCACCACATAGTAATGATACATATGTGAGGTGATAGATATGTTAATTAGCCTGATTTAGCCATTTCACAATGTATACATGTATCATAATATCACATTGTACCCCATAAATATACACAATTATTTGTAAATGAAAAATATATTTTTAAAGGCAATGGCTTTTTTAAAAAAGCCTTCTGTATTATTTGTCAAAGAGCTGCTATGAAGGCAGAGGAAAGAAAGGGTATTGAAAAAAATTCGAAATGACTTGTGTGATATTAATTTCATTAGACAGACCTCACAAACGTCTATTAACAAGTTCTTATTTTTAACATGTTATTTAACTTGGTGTAATATATCACACATAGAGAAATTTTCATGTGTAGTTGATATTTATTGAATGAATACACTCAAGTTACCACCACTAGGTCAAAACAGAACATTCCAGAACCCCAGAGCCCTTCCATGTTTTGTCCAGCCCCAATTCAGCTTTTCTCCTTCCCCTGAGAGATAACCACCACCATGAGTTTTACCTTAATCAATTCCTTGTTTTTCTCTATAGCTGCATCACTTATGCATGCATCTCTAAACAAGACAGTTTCATTTTCTATTATTTTTCCCACTACATTATATTTATGATATTCATGCTTGTTGATATGTTTCTCAATAGTCCATCCATTTTAATTGGTGAAAACTATATCATTGTCTAATTATACCACAATTTATTTATTCATTCTGCTGTTGATGTGTATTGGGGTCATTGTTTTTTAAGTTTACAAATAATGCTATTATGAATATTTGTGTATTTATGTCATACATCTTTTTCTATCATTTTTACTAACAATGTTTTGATTATTAGTTTTTAGATTATCTCCTCTAAAGAACACTCAATGAGATTCTGTCCTTCCATCTAGTCTGACAATCTCATTTCCAAAGGGAGCATCCACTTAATCCATATTCAATGCAATGATCAACGTACTTTAGCTCTAACCCTCCATCCACCTTGTACCTCCTAGTTGCACACTTATCCAATGCTATTTTTTCTCTCTCTTATTTTTCCTCTTTTAAACTATTTAAATGTTTTAATTTTTTAAAAAAAATTTAAAAAGAATGATTCTTTAAACTGTTCCATCTTTTGTCAATTCTGCATTGGACCTGCCTCTCATCCTAATGGCTTCTTGAGAAATCATTAGTGTGTATTCAACTGAACTCAAAAGTTTTATCTTCCTCCCTTATAACATGAGAACCTTCAGATATTTCAACTCCATGTACTCCTCTTCCAATTCACAGATCCTGGCTGTCATTTGGTACTAAATTCCATCATGTTTTATTAATCCCTTGTAACATTATTAATAATTTTTTATATAGTCAATGTTTACTCACATATTTGATACTTTTTTTGCTCAACTTTCTTTTTTATACCTCAACACTTCCAACTGAGATTTCTCTCCATCTGCATTTTCTAACATTTTGCATTTCTTTTAGTGAGTGTCTGCTGGTGACAAACTTTCTCAAATTTTGTTTAACTAAAGATGATCTCATTTTAACTTTTTACTTGATGGATATTTTTGCTGAGTAGAGAATTCTAGTTTGGCAGTAATTGTTCAATTCACTACATTGCAGATAATTTTCAGTCTTCTGACTTTCATTATTGCTTTTGAGAGGTCATATATCATTTTAATGAAATGTAGTAGGCTGATTTTTTTTTTTTTTTTTTGAGAGGGAGTCTCACTCTGTCACCCATGCTGGGTGCAGTGGCATGATCTCGGCTCACTGCAACCTCCGCCTACTGAGTTCAAGCAATTCTACTGCCTCAGTCTTCCGAGTAGCTGGGACTAATAGACAGGTGTGTATCACCATGCCCAGCTAATATTTGTGTTTTTAGTAGAGATGGGGTTTCGCCGTGTTGGCCAGGCTGGTCTGGAACTCCTGGCATCAAGTGATCCGCCCACCCCAGCCTCCCAAAGTGCTGGGATTATAGGCGTGAGCCACAGCGCCTGGCCTAGGCTACATTTTTTTTTTTTCTAAAACAAAAAGGGTGAAGCTAGGTTCCTGATGCTAACTTATGAAGATATTTTGTCTCATTCTTTTATACTCTAAGATTTAAACCACAAAGAATTTAGAATTATAATATGACAATCCCAAGTTATCTAAGCATTACATAGTAGTAGGTTCAGATACAATCAGAGCAACACTAGCTTAATCAGGCAGGGTGTGTTTTGGCCATGAAGTACAAATTAACAAGTAACAGTGACCTAAAGCATAAAGTCATGTATTGTTTGCTTAATAAGAAGTCTTGAGGCTTAAAATTCAGTTACATTCTATTTTTCATGAGTGTATCTATTGCACAAAAAAGACAGGTCTGCTCTTGAATTGGGATATGAGTATAATAAGTCTATTAATATTTTGGAAATACACATCACTAACTCCTTAAAAGGGGTTGGCTTATAAGAAATATATGGCAAAGAAGGATCTTTAAAGTCATTTTTTCTTCATTCTGTACTACAATGCCACTCTGATAGAGTCAGAGAGCAACAACTCTAAGGTGGATAGGAAATATCACCTCAGTTTTACATGCTGTATCGTGTACACTTTCTCTTGTGAGGAGTGGAAGAAGTACCAAAGACATTCTTTTTTTCCCTCAGTCCCTGCAGATCTAAAATATTAAGATTCACCAGGAACATTGTTAATAATTACATAGCCTAAAGCAAGATATAATGTCATAAAAAGCAGACAAGATTTACCTTGGCTAATCCTTAATTCATGTAATCAAGAGCTACTGAAGTGCAATTATCTCCTATTTTTATCTTTAACTTTAGCTAAAACTATTTTAATTAGCTGTTTTCCTTGTCCATCCCAATGCAGCCACTGACTTCAATAGTACAGTAGATTTTATTCACCATTCACCTAAACTTATCATGGTCCAGTAATATTGTCTTATCACTGGACAGTTTTGAAATTATTGATTACCATATCCTTCTGTTTGCTAAGCCATAGAATTCTGCAATATTAATAATCAAGGATTGGCTTTGTGGGCTTTTTTAGAAGCAAAAACTAAATTCCTAACCTGTGAGAAATCAAATTTCAGTGATTTCAAGTAAGTTCTGTGAAATAAGGGGGGCAAGGCCTTACATTTGCTCAGAATCCTAGAATCATTCATACAGATGAGATCATTTTCTACCATTGTTTTTTTGAAGGGAGCAGATATTTCTATTAATTTTTCTCTACCCGATGTAAATTCCATACTTTTGGATTGAATTTGGAAGTTTTTCCAGAAGGTAAATAATTGTTAGTTTACATAATCCACACTGAATAAATACACAATTATTAACTATTTCCTTACTTCTAATTCACAAAGTCAGAACAGACATTTTTGAAGTGGCATTTGAGATACCAGCATCTTCAGAATATATGGAAAACATGCTGTGGATATTGAACAACACAAGGCTGAGCTGGTTAGTACTGTAAATACTGTTTAATTGCCTTTATGTCTAATATTCTTCCTTTTGACATTTAACATTGAACCCTTCAAGAATATTAGGTTGCATTTTTTATAATGTTGGCTATGACAGGATTATGAAATCTGAGATGTTAATATCAGTAATCATAGTGCTGAGGAAGTTATTAGTATACCAAACAGTGCTTCCACATCATCTGAGAATTGTATGTTAGAGTTTTTGCTTGAATTTTGATATTTATATCAGAAACCTACAGTAAAGTATCAGCAGACAAAATTTTAGTAGATGATTTAAAATATGTTCATAGAAAATACTAACAATATTATTTTTATTTCTATATATTTTCATTTGATAAAAATGTTTCTGATAATTCCTTCCTTATTGTGACCTATTTATATTTAGAATAGCATTTATGGAAAATGTCTTATGGTGGGGGTACTTACACTTAAAATGTGTTACTTTGATTCCATATGAAATTTAAAGTAGTTTTTTCTAATTCTGTGAAGAATGTGAATAATAGCTTGATGGGAATAGTATTGAATCTATAAATTACTTTGGGCAGTATGGCCATTTTCATGATATTGATTCTCCCTATCTATGAGGATGGAAATTTTTCCATTTGTTTGTATCCTCTCTTGTTTCCTTGAGCAGGGGTTTGTAGTTCTCCTTGAAGAGGTCCTTCACATCCCTATTAGCTGTATGCCTAGGGATTTTATTCTCTTCGTAGCCATTGTGAATGAGAGTTCATTCATGATTTCGCTCGCTGCTTGTCTATTGTTGGTATAAAGGAATGCCTGTGATTTTTGCACCTTGATTTTGTATCCTGAGATTTTGCTGAAGTTGCTTATCAGTTTAAGGAGTTTTTGGGCTGAGATGTTGGGGTTTCCTAAATTTACAATCATGTCGTCTGCAAAGAGAGACAATTTGACTTCCTCTATTCCTATTTGAATACGCTTTATTTGTTTCTCTTGCCTGATTGCCCTGGCCAGAACTTCCAATAGTATGTTGAATAGGAATGGTGAGAGAGGGCATCCTTGTCTTGTGCTGGTTTTCTAAGGGGATGCTTCCAGCTTTTGCTCATTCAATATGATTTTGGCTGTGGGTTTGTCATAAATAGCTCTTACTATTTTGAGATATGTTCCATCAATACCTAGTTTATTGAAAGTTTTTAACATGAAGGGCTGTTGAATTTTCTCAAAGGCATTTTCTGCATCTATTGAGATAATAATTTTTTTTGTCTTTGATTCTGTTTATGTGATGGATTATGTTTATTGATTTGCATATGTTGAGCCAGCCTTACATCCCAGGGATGAAGCCAATATGATCATGGTGGATAAGTTTTTGACCATAAAGAGGAATGAGATCATGTCCTTTTCAGGGACATGGATGAAGCTGGAAGCCATCATCCTCAGCAAACTGAGGACACACATACAGGAACAGAAACACAGGAACAGAAAACCAAACACTGCATGTTCTCACTCATAAGTGGGCATTGAACAATGAGAACACATGGACCCAGGGAGGGGAACATCACACACCAGGGCCTGTTGTGGGGTGGGGGGTGAGGGGAGAAAACTTAGAGGATCAGTCAATAGGGGCAGCAAACCACTATGGCACATGTCTACCTATGTAACAAACTTGCACGTTCTGTGCGGGTATCCAAGATCTTAAAGTAAAATTAAAAAAAAAAAAGCCTTAAAAAATAAAAAAAATAGATATGTTCCAGTGTAAAAAAAAAATAAAGACAAATGTAAGCATCTAAAAAAAGTGTTACTCTGCTAATGTACAAATCATGCTTCTGAAAATCGTAGAAACAAAGTTATAAAGGTCTTAGACATCATTCAAGTGTATTTTCTTATTTTATAATTGAAATATTAGGAGGCCACATAGCCAGTAGCAGACTCAGAAATTACACTCAGGTTTCTCACATAGAATCTTTTCATTATAAAAAACTAGTTTTCAGGCAACTCGACTATTATATTCCCAAGGAAGAAAACTAATTTTATTATTAACTTGAGGTTATAGACAAAATAAAAACTATGATAGGATTTGATATAAGAACTGTTTTGCAACTTGAAATTTGTATTTGTGACTGGATTGGGGATTCAATAATTAGATCACAATAAACTCAACTAACATTTGCCTCATATGTCTTTTTTTTTTTTTTTTTTTTTTTGAGATGGAGTCTTGCTCAGTTGCCCAGGCTGAAGCGCAGTGGTGCAATCTTGGCTCACTGCAACCTCTGCCTCCCAGGTTCAAGCAATTCTCCTGCCTCAGCCGCCTGAGTAGCTGGGTTTACAGGTGCCTGCAACCTTGCCTGGCTAATTTGTTTTTCTATTTTTAGTACAGACAGGGTTTCGCCATGTTGGCCAGGCCAGTCTCAAACTCCTGACCTGAGGTGATCCACCCACCTCGGCCTCCAAAGTGCTGGGATTACAGGTATGAGCCACCGTGCCCAGCCTGCCTTATATTTCATGAAAGCAGCAAAATGTCATTGCTTTAACACTATATACACATCGTTTTATTTCCTTTTCCTTTCTGTAATATATTCAATATGACTTATGGTGTTTCCCACAATAACAAAACATTTATACAGTTTAGTCCATTAAGTCAAGTACCTAATTATACTAAAAACAAACAAACAAACAAACAAAAAACAGTGAGATAAACTCCCGAGACTGTGAAGGAAAAGAATAATAGAACTTCCGATTTTTCAGTAATCTGACAATTACCTCTTTATATCCCCCCAAAAAAGGGGTAAATATGCTTTTTTTGGACAATTTTTTATATGAGTGTTATTTTCTTATTTTAGAGCATTTGGAAAATATAGAAAATTACAAAGAAAAAATTTTTTTAATTACCCGTGCTTCTACCCAGAGAAAATCACTATTTTTTCTTCCCATTCTCTCTCTCTCCTTCCTCTGTCTCTCTCTTTAATCTCATATAATTTTATTCTTTTCATTGATTTATTTTGCCACATGAAATTCTTGTCAAATTACTTAAGGTTTTCCTCCAAAAATTCTATAAAGCTCTTAATTGAAATCCTGGAAATTTACAGTTTATATTACTGAAACTTTTTATGAGAGAACATTTATTTAAGTTGTATCTTTTGTTCCTCAGTAAAGTTTTATGGGTTTTTAAATACAAATCCTATGGTATTTTATATGCTTAGGCATTTTATATACTTTATTCCTACCGTGACTAGCAACACACACACACACACACACAAACAGTTGCTATTACACTGTGTATAGTTTTCATATTTTTATAACCAGTCAACTTAATGGGTTCTTACTACTTTTGATAGACTATATGGTTGATTATTTGGAATTCCAATGGCAGAAAATCATATCATCTGCAAATAAGGATAATTCTGCCTTTACATTTTCATTATTTATATGTCCTAACTAGGACTTCCAAGAGAACATGACATAATAGTGGTGGTAATAGACATTCTTCATGCCGCCTTGACTGTAATGGGATGCCCCTGAGGTTTCACTGTTAAATATGATGTTGGCCATTGTTTTGAGATAAACATGGTGTATTAGGCTGTTCTTGGGCTGCTAATAAAGACATACCCAAGACTGGGTAATTTATAAAGGAAATTAGTGGACTCTCAGTTCCACATGACTGCGGAGTCATCACAATCATGACAGAAGATGAAGGAAGAGCAAAGGGATGTCTTACATGATGGAAGGCAAGAGAGTGTGTGCAGGAGAACCTTCCTTTTATAAAAGCATCTGATCTCGTGAGACTTATTCACTGTCATGAGAACAGCACAGGAAAAACCCATCCCTTTGTTTAAATTTCCTCCCACTGAGTACCTTCCTTAACACATAGGGATCATGGGAGCTACAATTCAAGGTGAGATTTGGGGACACAGCCAAACCATGTCACATGGTTTAACACTTTTAGAAATTAATCTTACATTTTTAGTTTATTGAGATTTGTTTTGTCTGCTTTTATCAGGCTCAATGCTGAAATTTGTTAAATGATACTTAAGCATCGGTTGAGATTATCATTTTATTTTCCTTCTTTGATCATTTCATGTGAAAAAATGTTTGTATATTTTATATCATTAAACCATTATCAAAGTTTCAGATTCTCTTAGAACTTGGTTATTTCTTTATTTAACACACATATTTATATAATTTTATATTTTTATATGCTTATGTTCCTGGATCAGATAAACTTTCCTCACCCTTAACAATCAGGATTTGTTGGCTTGATTATCTATTTATTTATCTATAGTTCTCTATAGATAAATATCCAGTTACCCAGAAATCCATACTGTTCAAATGAAAGAACACACTGTGGTTGTAGATTGTACAATGTAGCCTTCCAGCCACAGTGGGTAAGGTTTAGGGGTTGGGGAGGAGGTGGGAAGTCCTCAGTAGTCTTTGGAATAATGGTAAAATGGAATAGGCAGCCCCTTCTCCATCAGATCCTCTGCAGGGCTCCAGCTGCCACTATGCAATCTCCAGACAACACCTGGGCTCCAGGTCCCTAACGGTGCATCAGTGCTACAGCTGCATTCTATTCCTTTAAGATCCTGCTCTGCAGCAGAGCGAATATTTTTCTATTTTTATATATTTCTAAACTCAATGGAATTTTTTATTTATGTTTCACATATCCAGATATATGTAATAAATAATTTTATAATTACAAAATCTTAACATGTAATGTGAAAATTATAAATAATTGACAATGATCCAAAAAATCCTGCAATTTTCCACCATCCAAAGATAATCAATCTATATGTTTTGATATATCTTTCCATTATTTTTCTACGCATTAGGACTAATTAGAAAATTTAATTTATATTGAGATGTTAGTAGCTAAGAAAAACTTAATGTAATATATTCCTGAGGCAATCTATTGGCATTGGATATGAAGCCTTATTGTTTTGTACAAAGGAGGAAGAACTAAGAGGGAATATTTTGTCTCACAAGCTGTGGACAAATATATGTATGTATGTGTGCATGTGTGTGAGAGGCAGAGAGCTGAAAACTTTGTTTTAAATTACAGCATTTGAAGTGATGAAGAATGTTAGTCTTATTCTAAATAAAATCAGTTACCTAAGTCATCACTGTGTAATTTGCCAAAATATTCACCTTTCATAAACCTTTGCAGGTTTCAGCAAAACCCTGGTCACTCTTGAAAACATTTATGGTGTGTTTATTGGCCTAATTGCCACAACTCTTATAGTTCAGGTCTTGTATTTTGTCCACTTTGGCAAGCCCACCAGTGACACTGCCGTCATCATTCATGCAGACAGAAAGTCCAGTCACGCCACCTGCCTCTCTGGTTCTATCCCCCATCTCTTTCCCAATCACCCCTTCCTGGATCTGAGAGCACCCTGCCTTCTGCTCCTGTGGCCAGCTAAAGCTTCACTACCAAGGTAACCCATCTGCTATGGTGACAACGAAAACCACAACATGGCGTCGCAAAGTTATCACTGAGTACAACAGCTCACATTTTTGAGTCCTCAGTCCTTCTAGAGACAGATCAACACCCTTCTTCCAAAGGAGGCATGCCCAGCTTCTCTCCTCCCTGCCACCAGTTTCCAAAGCACTTAGCTTCCTGAGATCTCACCCTCTTGTTCAGTTCTTTGCTGACTTCCTACATGGTGATGACACTGTCTGGTGCCCACTTGTGTTCAAATGATTGGAAACAAAAAATTCCAGCTGAGCCTGGGTGATTTATCTAGGCTAGGGCACAGAATATTCTTTTTGCCTTTCCTATGCAACCAACTTCACTGATCACTAATGAGGATGTAAACAAATGAAGAGGCTGCCAAGTGCACCCTGCCCTATTGAGCTGTCTGCATGGAGGTTCTTAAGCCAGTATCTACCATCCAGCCACTGTTGATTATCTCCCAATCTCATAGACTTGACTATTTTCAGCATTTGTACACCAGTAGAGAAAAAAGCAAATGTTCAATTGAGGTAACTGAAAAGCATGATTTATTAAACACCTATTGATTTTTACAGAGGGGTTCCCCCTATTGGAGAAATCAGAAAACAGTGATCAGTGAGGGTGGGAATAAAGAAGGAAGATTTCAGCAAAAGGTTGAACATGAGAAAAGGGTGAAGGTTTGGATTTAAGAAGAAGTAATTAACATGCAAAATGAGAACATCAAGGGAGTTTAATAGATTTAAAACTAAAGGCACACTCAGAAAAAGACTTGAAATGTTAACCAGTGACAGATGTATATGTATCTGCACTTTCTCATTGATATTGTCAATATTATCTTCTATACTTGACATTTTGCTTAATTTCTAAACTACTTTAAACTTCTACTTAGACTTTATACTTCACACTGTAACTTTGAGAACACATTGCTTATAATTTGCTGTGAAAGGCAAAACTTGTTCAATGCTACTTATATTCTGAGTGCTTAATACTTCCTAGAAGTATAATTTCTCAGTCTGGAAAAGACCTCAAAAATAAAGAAACCTGCCCACCCTATCCCCAAGCTTCTAATTCCATAGAAGGAGGAGATTGTTCCAGAGAAGGGGTGCTCCTAGCCAAAGACCCAGACCAAATGAATTGACACTAGAACCCACATCTCAAGCTTACAACATCTGATTTTCTTTTGCACACCATTAGAGATTCTACACAGGTTCTAAAAGCTTTGTTTTGTGTTTCAGCATTTCCCAGAGCAAAAGATTTTGTATTCTATATAATTATAGGTTTGTTTGCCATAGTCAATAATAGGCCATTTAAATTAGCATAGTCCTTCAGGCCTTGTTGAGTCATTAAGCTCTGAAAAAGAAAGATTAGGAAGGTGATCATTCTTTACACATAGTTGTTGTTTATGGGGAGTTACTATTAATATTATTTTTTAGACACCGGTAAATGTAGGAATTTGAGTCTTTGAAGAATAATTTTATATTCATCAAACATTATTTGGTCCACTAGTAGAATTTAAGAATGAATGGGGATATTATGTAAATTTTAGAAAAGAAATTTAATGAAGCTCTAGATAAGATTAATAAAATACAAGGGAGTAAGTGTGCCTACATTTTTCCCCAGTATTTTTTTGTGCTTTGATTCAAATGTTTATGAAGAAGAAAGCTTAAATTCACTAGGTTCAATGTCCTTTCTTATATAACTTAGGTTTTGTTTTGTAATACAAAAGTTTAAAATGTATTTTTAAAGACCTAAATTTACTCCCAATAAAGAATAATAAACAATATTTTGTATTCTAGAAGCCATTCTAAATAACTTGATGATTGATAAGAGCCGTTCTTGTCTCTTACTTTTAGTGATAATACCAAATGCAGAATGGTCATATGGAAGGATTTCTTTGTGTTTGAGGAGTACCTTTTTTTTTTTTCATGCAATTTCCTAGGTTAAATGTTGGGTTGGAGGAGAGTCTAATCATAGCTCACTGCAGCCTCGACCTCCTAGCTTCAAGTGATCCTCCCACCTCAGCCCCCCAAGTAGTGGAGACTATAGGTATACACCACAACACCCTACTAAATTAAAAAAATTTTTTTAGACATAGTGTCTCACTCTGTTGCTCAGGCTGGTCTCAAACTCCTGGCATGAAGGAATCCTCCAGCCTCGGCCTCCCAAAGTGCTGGAATTACAGGTGTGAGCCACTGTGCTCACACCTGTAATATTTATATTTATATTTTCAAATATTTATATTTTCAAAAATTGATTCACTAAACTTGAATGATAGTCATATATTTTAAATCAGTCCAGAAGTTTCTCTATTTAGAACATTTTCTACAAGCACTTTTGTGAGTCCATCATTTGTTCTTAAATCGAGGTAACTTCATATGGGATTAAAACGTTCAGTTTTCAAATATACTTCCACCAAATTAGAGTATATAATTTATGCTTTTAGATGTTTTACTGAAAAACGTTCTATTCAGCATTTTGTTTCCAAAATCGGCCCATTTATCTACACTGAAAATCTGTTGTAACCAGTAGCCCTGCTCCCTGATGATGTCTGTGAGTATTTTAGGGAAAACTTTTGGACATGGTATATTACTTAAGATATATTTAGAAGGCATATTACTTAAACCAATCACTTTGATACGCAGTTTCAAAAGCTTCTTGAATAATCTGTACCTTGTAAAATGTTCTAATTTGTGGACTTTCATCTGCTTAGTCCTTATGTTCTTTAATAGCTTCCTAGGCTTCTCATTAATTGCTGTGATAGTGAAAAACATTTCATACTGGTGTTTTTCTCAAGTCAAGCATGACTCCATTTTGCTACATCACTTGCTGGCTTTTGCAATGGCATCATGAGAACACCTTCCAAGTTTTCCAGTCATCTATCTGTCATTGAAAATGATCCCAACCATCCAACAATTTCTTCCTAAAGTCACTTGCAACATTTATCATTTTTTCCCACCATTTTGAACTTCTTGTTGTTTCTTTCATTCATGTTTACTTCATATAAGTCTTCCTCTTCATATTGCTTTTGTGCTTATCACACAAAATGAGTTTAAAAAATGCCTACAGTATACCTCAAGACAAGGCATCAACAACACAAATGGAGTAAATTGACAGCAGAAAGGAGAAAGCAAAATTATTGTGCCCAACAGCACGTCATCTTTTCCAGCAGCAGAGTGGATGTGGTTTTGCTCCAAATTGTACTTGATTTGTAAGAAATACAGTAAGCACAGGTGCCTTTGTATCAGATGTATTTGTTTCTACATTTGCATCTGTCCTAAATGGAAGGCATGGGCTTATCTTACAAATAAACAAGAGACCCCAAATCATACCTAACTACTTACTACACCAAGGACACCTGTGTTTGTTAAGATAAAGTTCAGCTGTAATTAACAAATGTTCCTGAACAATAGTGAAGTTACAGAAGTTACAGAAAATAATGTAGAGAAGTTTCTCCCCCAGACACATTAAATGACTCATGGTAGCTGGTTCGAGTTTGAAAAAGTAATTTCAATATCATCAAAGACATAGACTCCTTTGTCTTACCGCACCACATCCTCAACACATAGCTTCCATTTCGTAGTTCAAAATGGCTGCTTAGGCTCCAGTCATTATGTCTATGTCCAGCCAACAGAAAGAAAGGGGGCTGAAAAAGTTGATCCTTCACTTTAAGAATACTTCTTAGAAGTTGCATACAACAATTCTATTATATCTCATCGCCAGAAATTAGTCATACAGCCACACCTAGTTGCAAGGAAGGTTGGAGAATGTAATAATTATTCTGGATGTGACCAACTAAAATCAAGGATTCCCTTTAGAAGGACAACAGGGAGAAAGAATATTGGGGGACAACCACGAGTCTCTGCCGCAGTAATGAAATCCAAACATTTTTAGAGGAAGAAGCATTCCACTCCAAATTCCTAATCCCTTCACGAGCCCCAGGTACTCTAAAACTCTTTTATAAATATTCTGGCAATAGCAAAATTCTAACATGTCTAAAACTTGGGAGTCAATTACAGCGTCAAAGGGAGCTGGCCTCAGGTACCGACCTGACTGGCTGTGGATTCATGTCTCTAGGGGGTTCACCTGGCACAAATGAGCATCAAGAACCCTGCCCCGAAGGAGTAGTCCATGCCGTCTGCTTTTGTTTAGCCCCACAGAGACCAGCCCTGTGCCTGGAAGAATTATAAAACAAAGCAAGCATTTGCTGACAACAGCACAGAAACATCAGGTAGGAAGAGACCTTAGAGATTAGCCATCTAAGCTCTTCTCCTTTCAGATGAAAGGAGTAAAACCTTTGGAAAGCTCTGGTTATGTGCAGGCTCAGTGTAAAGGACTTTTCTCCTATGATCTTGCTTGACAGTCCATTAGATTTTCTTCTTTCTAGGTCTCAAAGGGTTTTATGTTTATCTCTCAATATATTGTATAAAGTAATGTAGAAGTTAAAGTATACAAACTCTAAAACCAGGCAGTCAGGATTTGAAATCTTGCTCTCTTAGTTATTGTGTGACCTTTGGCAAATTATCTAAACTTTCCTTTTCTCAGTTTCCTCATCAAGTAGCAATAAAAAGACCACCTATTTCATAGACCTACTGGGAAGAGTGAATAGATTAATAAATGTAAAGCTCTTAGGACAGTGTCCTGGCATGTGGAAAATGTTCAATGAATGTTAGCTAGTGCTGTCACTGTCAATCAATCTGAAAATAATGGTGACTTCTTTTTTTTTTTAACTTTTATTTTAGGTTCAGGGGGACGTGTACAGGTTTCTTATATAGGTAAACTCATGTCACGGGGGTGTGTTTCCTGATCCTCTCCCTCCTCCTAACCTCCATCCTCAAGCAGGCTCTACTGTCTGTTTTTCCCCTCTTTGTGTCCATGAGTTCTCTTCATTTAGTTCCCACTTAATTTGCTAAGGATAATGATCTCCAGCTCCATCCATGTTCCCGCAAAAGACGTGATTTCATTCTTTTTTATGGCTGCATAATATTTGATGGTGTATATGTACCACATTTTCTTTATCCAATATGTCATTGATGAGCATTTTGGATGATTCCATGTCTTTGCTATTGTGAATAGTGCTGCAATGAAGATTTGTGTGCATGAGTCTTTTATGGCAGAATGATTTATATTCGTTTGGGTATATACCCAGTCATGGAATTTCTGGGTTGAATGGTAATTGTTTTGAGCTCTTTAAGGAATTGCCACACTGCTTTCCACAACATTGAACTAATTTGCACTCCCATCAACAGTACTTGATAATACAGTGTTGAATAGCTCATGTAATTTATTGAATACTGTACTGAAAGTGAAAAATAAAATGGTTGTATGGGAAATCAAAGTACAGTTTCTGTTGAATGTGTATTACTTTCACACTAGCACAAAATTGTAAGTCAAACCATCATAAGTTGGACATTGTCTGTATACAAATCTCTCACCTCCTTGATTGTTTACTTCTAAATATTTTTCATGTTATTGTGGATGAGACTGATTTCTTAATTTTTTTTCAAATGATTTGTTAGCCTAAAGAAACACTATTGATTTTTGTTTGTACTTTGCAACTTTACTGAATTTGTTTATCAGTTCTAACAGGTTTTTTTGTGCAGTCTTTAGTTCTAACAGTTTTTTTTGTGTGCAGACTTTTACTCTTAAAAGTCTTTAGTCTTTGATTAAAGATCATGTCATCAGCAAACAGACAATCTCACTTCTTTCTTTTCTATTTGAATCCCTTTTCTTATGTAATTGCTCTGGCTAGAACTTCCAGTACTATGTTGAATAAAGGTAATGAGTGTGGGCATCTTTGTCTGGTTACTGATATTAGAGGAAAAGTTTTTAATCATAAAAGAAATGCAAATTAAAACCGCAATGGGATATCACCTTACACCTGTTAGAATGGCTGTTATCAAATAGACATTTTGGTGAGGGTGTGAAGAATGTTGGTGAAGGTGTGAAGAAAAGGGAATCCTTGTGCACTGTCTGTGGAAATGTAAATTAATAGAACCATTATAAAGCACAGTGTGGAGGTTCCTCAAAAAACTAAAAATCGAACAACCATATGATCCAGCAATCCCACTGCTGGATATATCTCGAAAGGAATTTGAGTTGATATGCAAAACAAATATCTGCATTCCCATGTTCATTACAATGTTATTCACAATAGCTAAGATATGGAAGAGATCTAGGGGTCCATCATCAGAAGAATGGATAAAGAAAATGTGAAAAGGTGAGCTCACAGAAGAACGGTAGTCACCAAAGGCCGAGGAAGGGGTGTGGATGGGTAAAGGGAGCTGTTGATCAAAGGATATGAAGTTTTAGTTAGACAGGAGGAATGAGTTTTAATAATCTATTGCATGGCATGGTAATAATAATAAACAATAATTCATTGCATATTTTAAAATAGCTAAAAGGGTAGATTTTAGGTGTTTTCATCACAAAAGATAAGTATGTGAGGTGTTGATTTGTTAACTAACCTGATTTAATCATTCCACATTATAAACACATATCAAAACATCACACTGTACCCCCAAAACACATACAATTATTACTTGTCAATTAAAAGTTTAAAAAGAACAAAGAAAAAATCCAATATTATCCTGCACCATGATATTTTTCAGTGACTTTAAAATAATCTATTGTAAGGATGCAGTGTAATTTGACCAATTCCCTATATTTGGGCATTTAAGTTGAATCCTATGTTTATGGTACTTAAAATATATATATTGCAATAAATATCTTTGAATTCATTAATAATTTTAACATGAGATAAATCCTGGTAGCTAAAAATTTCTGGGTTCAAGTGTATGTACATTTATAAGACCTTTAACATATTTTACCCAATTGTTCTTCAGAAAGGTTATACAAATTTACTTCCCATCAACAATATGAGTGTCTAGCTTCTTCACACCATTGAAAGAGTATTGTTTTAAATTCTCGCCCAAATGGATATAAGATCAGTTCAACATCTATTGTCTTAAGTTTTTAAAAATTTTATAACTAATGAGATTGGACATGTTTTCATGCTTGTTTATGTTATTTCATGTTTATTTATCACATGTATTATTGAATGGAACTGTGTTGTTTTTCATGTCTTTGGTCCATTTTAAAGGATTCTTTATCTTCTCTTATTGATTTGTAAAAGAATTTTAAATATTGAAAGAATAAACCTCTAGCCTGTCGTATATGTTGCAAGTACTTCCTCACATTGTAATTTATATTTTTATATATTTATGGTGCTTTATTTTTATTTTATTTTTTATCTTTTTATTTCAGAGATAGGGTTTCACCATGTTGTCCAGGCTGGTCTCAAATTCCTGGGCTCATGAGATCCGTCCACCTCACCTACCAAAGTGTTGGGATTACAGGCATGAGCCACCATGCCCAGCCTAGTTATGCTGCTTTAAATTAAGAAGTATAAAACTGTTCTTATCTACAGCTCTATTTTTTCTTCCTTTATTTTTTTGCTGTTAGTGCTATGCCTCTAAAATCTCCTTCTCTAATACTAAAGATTACATCAATATCCAAATTTTTTTCTCCTTTAAAGTGCCATTTTTATTGTACTCTTTAATCCATTAGAATTTATTTTGGTGGGTTTTATAAAGTTCCATTATATCTATCTATCTTTCTATTTATTTTTGAGGCATGGTCTCGATCTGTCATCCAGACTGTGGAGTACAGTAGCGTGATCTCAAGTCACTGCAACATCTGCCTCCCAGGCTCAAGCAGTCCTCCTACCTCAGCCTCCTGAATAGCTGGGACTATAGGTGCACCCCACCATTCCCAGCTAATTTTTTTGGGTTTTTTTTTTTTGTAAAGATAGGGTTTTGCCATGTTGCCCAGGCTGGTCATGAATATCTTTATTTTTGAAGAGCCAGAAGTTTAGGGACTTGGAGATACCACAGGCAAAGTTGCTGCATTGTAAAGTAGTTGCTCTGCAGCGGACAGAGCTGGGAGTTCTGTGTTCTGGTTTGCCCAAATGTATGTGGTAGACACATTCCTTAACCTGTCCCTCTAAGTTCAATAATGTCTGCAGAGTTGTCATGAGGATTAAAGGAGGTGACACTTTGAAAAATAGGAATGGAAATATTGTCTTCTTATATTAGAGGATTTGGGATGGTGAAGGGGGTAGGGGTATGCAACTTCATTTTTCTTTTGCAAGCTTAATTTGAAAGATACTTCTTGCAGGTAAATAAGAAAGGTGAAAGGTAATGAAAAATTGGGGGTAAAAAAATAAAAGAACTCATGTGGTTCCTCTCCCACGTTCCTGTTTTGAGCATGAGAATGATTTGGCTGCATCTTAAGAGATCTTTGGCCTCTGTGTTTTCTCTGGTACTTCTACCATGACTATTTAGGTGCACAATACTATAAATACGACACTAAATTGAATAACTGCATCTTCTCTTGTGTTATTTGAGGCTCTCCTCTACTTGCCTCCCCTTCTGCTGCCACAGCTCCTTTGTCAATGTAGAGGTTTTGTTTTGTTCTTATAAATCAACTGCCAATATCAAGTGATACAGAAGGTATTAAAATATGTATTGAACACTCAATATTTGTAATTTGGCAACACCAGAAAGAGATTACCTTTGAGAAACATTGAAAGTATTAAACAGGACTTTCATAAAAATGTAAGCAGAGTTAAATATATTTCAATTATAAGGAGATATATCTTTATTATACCCAAACAAATGAGTTCAGTTGGTAGATTCTCTTAGGTAAAATCGTTTTATGTTACCAAGGTACATACCACCCCCTTATGTAATGATGTTTTCCTGAAGTTTTTGTTTTTTTACTTTTATGGATATCAGTCCTTATTTTTTTTCCAAAATGGAAGAAATGCTATTAGTGTCGAGCCATTTTTTATGTTTAAATAGATGATCTGTGCCCTGAAAAAAAGAAGAAAAATTCTATGAGGAAATATTTTAAGTTTTACTCTGCCAGTAGATGTTTCTGAAAGCAATAGGCGTTTTTGAAAAAGAACACCTTGGTGGACAGGGGAGACATCTGGTGGACGCCAGTTGGAAAGAAGGCAAAAGAGTCACCAGGTAAGAGGCCCTGGCAAGGGGGTTTCAATTTATGTATCTTTGTAAGATAATACTGTCTAAATAAAAGTGGCAGAGGAAAAGGATATTAAAGATCTTAATATTTACTGATTTGCCTTTGTTAGCAAAAGTTAAAATTATTTTAAATGAGATTGAATTTTAACTATATATATATATATATTTTTTCTTTCTTTCTCTGGCTAACTAGCACCTGTAATGTTTTTGTTACCATTTTTAATCCCTGAACACAAAGATGAATACATTTTTCAGAAAATAAAGCCAATGACAGGCTAT
Source organism: Pongo pygmaeus (assembly GCF_028885625.2). Taxonomy (NCBI): domain Eukaryota; kingdom Metazoa; phylum Chordata; class Mammalia; order Primates; family Hominidae; genus Pongo; species Pongo pygmaeus. Next base: position 69,563,979 of record NC_072390.2, read on the forward strand.
TCAAGGATATGAGGAATAGCTTTCTCATAATCTATTGTTATTTGCTATTGGCAATCTCTATCGAAGTTTAAAATGCACACAGGAAGAAAAAGCAATTTCACTTTGAGAAAAGTATGACACTCATACACTGGGAAAAGTACACAAAGATAAATGTAAAGCCGCATTCATTAAGCATTGTTTGTGAAAAAGAAGAACCTAGAAACTACTTGGATTTCCATTGCTGGGAGAGTGATTACATACTTTAGAGGATGTCAACATAATAAAAGGTAACTGTTAAAAATAGTGAGATAGATCTATGTTATCATTAAACTATTTTCTGAAGAGTAGTATAGTAATAAGTCATTTGTATAAAAAGAACATGTACACATGTGAATTTGTTTAGACGCTTACGGAATACATATTTGGCTGACTGTTGAATGACCAAGAGTTAAATATCCATATTCAGATAAGGCTGAGGCTAAAGCCAAACATCACATTAAGAGAATGAATTTGTGGGATAAAAGAAAATTATGATATTTTATTAAATCCATTAATGATGAATGTTTATTATTAAAATTCTAATGGAAAATATTAGAGTTCAATATTGTAGAACAGATAAGTCTTAGTATTGACACTGGTAAGTTACTCTGATAGTCACTTTACTACACATTTGTGATACTAAGGAGATATTTCCTTCTCTTTTCTTCTCTTCTCTTCTCGTCTCTTCTCATCTCTTCTTTCTTTTCTTTTCTTTTTCGACATGGAGTTTCGCTCTTGCTGCCCAGGCTGGAGTGCAGTGGCACAATCTCTGCTCACTGCAACCTCAACCTCTCAGGTTCAAGCAATTCTTCTGCCTCAGCCTCCCAAGTAGCTGGGATTACAGGCATGCACCACCACACCTGACTAATTTTTTGTGCTTAATAGAGACAGGGTTTCCCCATGTTGGTCAGGCTGGTCTTGAACTCCTGACCTCAGGTGATCCACCTGCCTTGGCCTCCCAAAGTTTTGAGATTACAGGCGTGAGCCACCGCTCCTAGCTGATATGTGCATTTTCAAACTGCACATCTTATAATGTAATTTAACCTCTGTACAGCAGACTATAATTCAGGGTAAGTTAAGTAATCCATTCTCTAAATAGACCATTGTATCTGGGTTTTATAACTGAAAGTTCATAGCAATAATTTTGCAAGATTTTTGTATAAATTTTAGGTGCCATAGACTTAAAACTATAAGAAATTGCCTTAGAACATTTTTCGTGAAGTCTGTTGGTTTGAAATTTAAATAGTGAGAACAAAATAGGTTTTGGATTTCTCATTTTTCTTATTCTGATTATTTCTCTTTAACTTATTTAATATTTTTATTATGTCTTGATCTTCAATCAAGAGGAAATACTGTAAGTTTTACTCTGCCAAGACATAATAAAAATATTAAATAGGTTAAAGTTTCATGCTCATGATTTTAGGTTTTTTTCATCAAGAAATTTGAGAAGTTAAAATTGACATATTCCTTTTAATTTGTTCCCTAAAGAATGTGAAGAATTCTCACATAGAAATTTTTCTTCAAAGACTTATAGCCTAGCTGGAATTACAGAGCTAAAAATTAAAATGGATCCATTAAGAGTATACATTATAAAAACTAGATAAAGCATATACTATTTTACAAACAATAATATAAATAACTATGCTATCATTATATTAGATGTTTAAGAAATATTGAATGATTAAAGGATTTAATTTATATACATACTAAATTAACAGAAGAAACATAAACTGTAGACATTCAAAGCTTGAAAAAATTAGCTGGGCGGGATGTCATGTCCCTATAATCCCAGCTACATGGGAGGTTGAGGCAGGAGGATCACTTGAGCCCAGGAGTTCGAGGCTGCAGTGAGCTGCGATCATGCCACTGCACTACAACCTGAGTGATAGAGCAAAACTTCTCTTAAAAAAAAAAAGCTGAGCTGGGCACGGTGGCTCACGCCTGTAATCCCAGCACTTTGGGAGGCTGAGGCGGGCGGATCACAAGGTCAGGAGATCGAGACCATCTTGGCTAACACAGTGAAACCTCGTCTCTACTAAAAATACAAAAAATTAGCTGAGTGTGGTTGCGGGCGCCTGTAGTCCCAGCTACTCAGGAGGCTGAGGCGTGAACCCGGGAGGCGGAGCTTGCAGTGAGCCGAGATAGTGCCACAGCAGTCCGGCCTGGGTGAAAGAGCGAGACTCCGTCTCAAAAACAAAAAAAACTAGAAAGAAGTTTCAAATTATTCTGGTACAATTGTTCATTTTTCAAAAATTTACTTACTAAGCCCTTTTATAAAAATACATGTTAATAAGTCCTCTCAGAATTCTTTCAAATAATTTTATAGTTTTGCAGTTATCAGTAGGAGCCAAAGCTGAAAGTTAGGATGCAGAGAGGGATTGGCAGGGCCAGATGAGCAACTGAAAGACCAGTTATGAAGGACAAATACTCGGATCCACATCTCTGAGCCAGGGGGAAGGAGTGTGTGTATGTGTCTACACATGTCATACACAGCAATAGGGCAGTTGTAGGGATGAGAAAGGAGGAAGGTGGTCAGTAACGCGAGAGTAGAGAGCATATGCTGAAAAGCAGCAGGAGCACCTTAAAGATGATGTGGACATGTTATCCCTGAAAAGGTATAATGTTGACTGTGTGCAGTGGCTCACGCCTGTGGTCCCAGCACTTTGGGAAGCCGAGGTGGGTGGATCATGAGGTCAGGAGTTCAAGACCAGCCTGGCCAACATGGTGAAACCCCATCTCTACTAAAAATACAAAAGCCAGCAGGGCGTGGTGGTGGGCTCCTGTAATCCCAGCTGCTTGGGAAGCTGAGGCAGGAGAATTGCTTGAGCCTGGGAGGCAGAGGTTGCAGTGAGCTGAGGTAGAGCCATTGCACTTCAGCCTGGGTTGACAGAGCAAGACTCCACCTCAAAAAAAACCAACCAACCAAACAACAACAACAAAACAAAAACAAAAACAAAAAAACAAGAAAAGGTATGATGTCCTAAGTGAAGGGTTCTGGGGAAAATAACTCCATCTCCACTTCTGTAGGCTCCTGCAGGTTTTGGATATCCAGTTTGGATATTAGGTGGCAGCTCTTTTTCCTCCTCTAGGGGAAGCCAGACCTTCCCTGAATCCTATCTTTCTGATAATCCTATCTGAAAATGATCTTGGAAAAAAAAAAAAAAAAAGAGTAGAGAGATACTACTACAATTACCTGTGGAGAGAGGGTTGGTGGGGTTCTAGGTCATCCAGGATCTGGGTCAAGAGCAGACACAGCCCCTTCAGGCTTAGGAAGAAGATTAGTTAATCAGCCAGAAGGGGACTGATGACTTGAAACAAGCAGTCAGGCACCATGTGGATGGAAACAAAAGTCCTTCAATTAAATAAGACCTTTCCCTAGCTTAACCAAGAAGGAGAATAGGTTATTAAAAGGAGAAAAATTTACTGTATTTGTTGCACTTATATGACACACAAAAAAGAGAAATTTTAGGCACCCCTTTTCATATTTGCAAAAAGTTACATTTTCAGGGCTTTCTACAATTTCATTCACATTTTACAGACTTCTATTTATAAAATATAATTTAAATAATGTGTGTTTTCATTAGAAAAGAAGTTACAATTCAGCATAGAGTGATTGAATATTTCACAGCATTTCTCTAATGCCTTTAAATAATAATAGTAATTATTATTATTATTGGGATGGCATCTCACTCTGTCGCCCAGGCTGGAGTGCAGAGGCATGATCTCGGCTCAATTCAACCTCCACCTCCAGACTCAAGTGATCCTCCACCTCAGCCTCCCAAGTAGCTGGAACTACAGGCATGCACCACTATGCCCAGCTAATTTTTGTACTTTTAGTAGAGATGGAGTTTTGCCATGTTGCCCAGGCTAGTATTGAACTCCTGGGCTCAAGTGATCTGCCCATCTCGGCCTCCCAAAGTGCTGGGATTACAGGCGTGAGCCACTGTGCCCAGCCTATAATGCCCTTTAAAATGTCTGTTTATATTAATATGAGAAAATAGGGATTCTAAAAAATTTTCATTGAATTTGTCTTAAATAGAAGTCACCACTAATTATCTCAAATATTGAAAAAAAATGAGAGTATTTCATCAAAGACGGAAGCATGCAAGTTCTGTCCTATCTTCTCCATAAAGAATGGTCACTTTTCAGAAGTTAGCCTGAATCCTTGAAAAATTATTCCATGCCAATATAGAAGACTTTGAATTCATTCTACCTTAAGCTTTGTAGAGAGTGCTTAAGAAAAAAATCCGTGCTTATGTTTTTCTGGCTGGGTGCCTTGGCTCACACCTGTAATCCCAGCACTTCGGGAGGCCAAGGCGGACAGATCATGAGGTCAGGAAATCAAGACCATCCTGGCTAACACAGCGAAACCCCGTAACTACTAAAAATACAAAAAATTAGCCAGGTGTGGTGGCGGGCGCCTGTAGTCCCAGCTACTTGGGAGGCTGAGGCAGGAGAATGGCTTGAACCTGGGAGGTGGAAGTTGCAGTGAGCTGAGATCATGCCACTGCACTCCAGCCTGGGTGACAGAGCGAGACTGTATCTCAAAAAGAAAAAAAAAAATCTGTGCTTATATTTTTCTATATGGACTTTGGCCACTTTCTGAAGCACCTTGATAAAGGAAGTAGGGTGGCACGGTCATTTCCTAGCCCAATACATCAGGATAAAGCAGAGAAATGCAGGACATCACACCACCACAAGGATGGTGGCTTCAATTGGAGAGCGGTCATGTAAATAAAATACGACCTTTTAAGATTCTGTAAGATGGAATGGAAAGTACACATTATGTATTTGGCATGAAGCACTTGGATAATTGTTTAAATTGTGAATTGAACTACAACTAACTCACTGTATTTTTCACAGAATTGACTGTGATTATCCAGATTTGGTTGTTTGGCAGATATTTTCTCAAAAATGAAACTTGAAGTAGGAAGCAACTGAAAGTATTTATGGCCAGAAATTTTTAAAAATTAACTTTTAAGTGAAAATTTGAATTTTGGAAAACTTGTATCCACCACTGTGTGAGCTACAGTTTCTCACAATATAAAGGATTTTCTTTTTTTTTTTTTTTTTAATTATACTTTAAGTTCTGGGATACATGTGCAGAACGTGCAAGTTTGTTGCATAGGTATACATGTGCCATGGTGGTTTCCTGCACCCATCAACCCATCATCTATATTAGGTATTTCTTCTAATGCTATCCCTCCCCTAGCCCCCCACCCCCATATAGGCCTGGGTGCATGAGGTTCCCCTCCCTGTGTCCATGTGTTCTCATTGTTCAACTCCCACTTATGAGTGAGAACATGGGGTGTTTGGTTTTCTGTTCTTGTGTAGGATTTTCAGATGAGATTGGTGGTGATAGTCACATATGCTTTTTAAAGTATTCAATAATAAAATGATGCAACATTTAAAAGATCTGCATAACTCAGTGAGCTGATATTTTCTAAGTAACCTAACTTATCATGTTACAAAATCAAACATGGGTAAAAGATCCATTGAAAGATGCAATATAGAGCAATGAAATTTAATATAACACCATGAAAAGTTTACTGATAAGGTTTCAGACTTTTCACATGGGGACTAATCTTTAAGAAATACCACCTGTGGGGTTTTGGCATATTTAGAATTGCAGAACAGTATCTGCAATAATCTAAAATCCTTATTTATACTTATTTAAATTACTTCTCCATATTTCTAAGAGCCAGATTTTCCTATTTTACTTCAACCTCTTTACTTCAAGATTCAAGTGTTAATCTCTGGCACAGACACACCCAGAAACAATACTTTACATCCTTCAATCCAACCAAGTTGACACTTAATATTAACCATCACACTGCTCATCCTTCAGGACAAAGATTCCCTTCACATTCTCAAGGAATTTTCATCTCCATATTTCTGAGTCAGATTTTCTTCATTTTGCTTCAACCAAAACAGCATAAAAGGCACATCAAATGTAGAGGCATCCATAAGAATCCAGCTGCCTTTATTACTCTGGACATTAAGGAGATTTACAAACACTCTCCCTCTACTTTCTGTTTTGTTTTTTCAGAAAACATAGTTATTGTCAATCAGTAATGACATTACATATGTTAATAAGGAATGGATTTATATTATTATTTTAAACTAATTAAAATACGTATTTTCATAAATTTTCCATCTTAATTTTTTTATTATTATTGTTTTTGAGGGCGAGTCCTGCTCTGTCACCCAGGCTGGAGTGCAGTGGCATAACCTTGGCTCACTGCAACCTCTGCCTCCTGGGTTCAAGTGGTTCTCATGCCTCAGCCTCTTGGGTAGTTGGGACTACAGGGATGCACCACCACGCCTGGCTAATTTTTGTATTTTTAGTAGAGACAGGGTTTCACCATGTAGTCCAGGCTGGTCCCGAACTCCTGACCTTGGGTGATCTGCCTGCCTCAGCCTCCCAAAGTGCTAGGATTACAGGACTGAGACATCCATCTTAATTTTTAGCATGGTGAACTGGAATGCTATAATGCACATAAACAAGAACACTTTGGAATCCTCAATAAACTTTAGGGTGAAGAGATCTTGAGAACCACTGCCCTCTGCACTATCATTTCTCCTTCTCCTGACCCTCCAAGGGGCCCTGAATGCTGCCCAGGTCTCCAATCTTCCTCCGTCTCTAATTCCACCTGTGATTAACATTGGTTCCTTGATACGGGGAGGGTACGTGTTTCCATAGAAGCTGGAAGATGGCACTTAATACATTTTTTTCTATTCCACTGCTGCATTGGCAATGTTCCTCCAAGGGCTTGCACACCTTCTCCCACCTGGAGCATTCCTTTTCTTCCCTCATCAAATATTCCCTCTTCCCAATTCTTTACCTTCCTACTTCCTGCTTGTATTAGTCAGGGTTCTCTAGAGGGACAGAACTAATAGGATATATGTATATATGAAAGGGAGTTTATTAAGGTGAATTGACTCACACGATCACAAGGTCAAGTCCTATGATAGGCCATCTGCAAACTGAGGAGCAAGGAAGCCAGTGGTGGATGGGTCCGAGTCCCAAAACCTTAAAAGTAGGGAAGCCAACAGTGCACCTTCAGTCTGTGGTCAAAGGCCCAAGATCCCTCAGCAAACCACTTGTGTTAAGTCCAAGAGTCCAAAGGCCAAAGAACCTGGAGTCTGATGTTCAAGGGCAGGAAGCACCCAGCACGGGAGAAAGATGAAAACCAGAAGACTTAGCCACTCAGTTTCTCCCACCTTCTTCTGCCTGCTTTTTCTAGCCACGCTGGCAGCCGATTGGATGCTGCCCACCCACATTGAGGGTGGGTCCTCTTCTTTCAGTCTACTGACTCACATGTTAATCTCTGGCAACAGCCTCACAGACACATTCAGGAACAATACTTTACATCCTGCAATCCATCAGCTTGACACTTAATATTAACCATCACACTCCTCATCCTTCAGGACAAAGCTTCCCTTCAACATTCTCAAGGAAGTCTTACTTGACCGGCCAAAGTAGCATGTTCTCTTTTCTTTTTTCTTTTCTTTTCTTTTCTTTTCTTTTCTTTTCTTTTCTCTTCTCTTCTCTTCTCTTTTCTCTTCTCTTCTTTCCTTTTCTTTTCTTTTCTCTTGAGACAGGGTCTCACTCTATCACCCAGGTTGGAGTGCACTGGTACTATCTTGGCTCACTGAAACCTTTGCCTCCCTGGCTTAAGTGGTCCTTCCACTTTAGCCTCCCAAGTAGGTAGGACTGTAGGCACATGCCACCGTGCCCAGCTAATTTTTTGTATTTTTGGTAGAGATGAGGTTTCACTATTTTGTTCAGGCTGCTCTCGAACTCCTGAGCTCAGGCAATCCACCTGCCTCAGCTCCTGAAGTGCTGAGATTAGAGGCATGAGCCACCATGCCTGGCCCAAAGCAGCATTTTCTTCCTCCTTTTTACTGGTCTAACACCCTGTACCTCCCTCCTTTTATAGCACTTATCACCTGTATTTTTTTTCTGCTTCATCATCTGTGTCCTCTTCCAGCCTGCTCTGCTAGAGTAATGTAAAAAACACAAACTATTAAACAGCATATGCTTGTCATATAGTTTGATTTTACTCAACAATTTTATGTTAATTATCTTTCTGTGATGTCACTGGTTTAATTCTTTAACTTCACTGGAATAGAAGTGGAGTTATAGTTGGCTTTACTTGTTAGTCCTTATTATTCAGAAAGTACTCAGACATTTTATCTTGGCTTTTCCCTGACAAGCCCATTGGTAATAAAAGTAGCACAAGTTTAGTTTTTTCTAAATCATCAGGGACCATTTTTTACCTGGTAGACCCCTGTCGTTTCCCCCAATCCTTAGAAATTGGTATTGATGTAATTAATATTTGAGAATGACCTGAGTGAATCCAATTGCACTGCAACATATTTCCTAAGTGATGATGCAAAAGCAGAATGTATAGTGTCGAATAAAGTTGATTCAGAAAGTTTTTTATTTAAAAAATTCTGATTATTAGCTTTGGCCTTGCCCAGGGGGTTGGATTTTTTTATTTGAAACACTCTATTTCATGCCCTTCCAAATTTCATACTCTATAGACTATAATAGACAGCACAGCCTATTTAGAAAGTTTCATAGAGAATTATGTTTACACTAAGAAATATATAATATTTTAATGTTTACCTTGTATTAATTGCATTTATTTAAAATATTTAGTACCAGAACATTGCAGTTTGAAATTCTGCAACACTACATTTAACATTCTTCTCACCACTACTTCTTATTCCACCTGGAGAACTATGCTCATGTGCCATAGCCTGACTCAAATTACAACTCCTCTTTGATGTCTTCTATTTTTGGTATGTGCTCACCCAGCACTCATAGATATCTTTATCAAAGCATGTGTCATAGTACACTGCTATTCATTATTTACATGTATATTTTCCTGCTGGTCCATAAGCTCTTTTGGGGAGGGATCTATTCATGTTTATAAAGACAGACCTATAACAGGCATTTGCCAGATGAATAAATAAAAGAATCCCCACTTTTTCTCATGCTGACCCAAAATGTTTGAGAAAAGGCAACTACACTAGATTGCCCAGTATTATTTGCAGCCAAGGTTGCCATGCAACTGAGTCCTAGCAAGCAGAAATGGTGCACACCATTTGCAAGTTGAGCCCCTGAACCTCTCCCATGCACATTCCTTGGTGTGCTCATCCCTTCTGGCTGACTGGGAAACCCTGCTGTAAGCTTGGAGTCATTTGTGATGTCAGAGTTGATGTAGCTACTCAGCCCTCACCCCCATTGACTTAGAACACCACCCCCACCCTTGCTGTTTCATGAGTGAGAAACAAACTTATATCGTGTTAAGTCATAATGTGCTTGCAATTATTTTTTATCATAGCCTAATTAGCCTACCCTAACATATTGGTTGAAGAGATATTGACTGTCTGAGTTAGTCCTCTTCCCTAATTCAGACCAAACTATTCATCCAATTTAATCCACTCATTTAGCCTGTATGAATGGAGTATCCACCATCTCTGTGATCTCTGTTGCATGCCAAAGATGTAATAGTGAATAAGAAATACATGGATCCTGCCTTCATAGGCTGTAAAGAATAGTGGGAAAGACAGAAAGAGACAAATGATCAAAACATTAAGAAACAACAAAAGCTAAATTTTTTCAGTCATGGTAACTTCTGCGAAGGAAACAAACAGTATATGAGAATAGAAAATAAAAAACATGCATATGAAGGGTTTTAGATGGGGGGAGATTCAGAAAAGACCTCCCTGAAAGGGTGACATTTAAGCCAAAGCATAGAGGATGAGAAGGCCCATGGATGTGAAGTTTAAAATCATTGTAGGCAGAAGTAGCTGCATGCAAAGGTTGTAACATGGTAAATAACTTGGTAGGTCTAAAGCACTGAAAAAGCCAGTGTGGCACATGGAACAAGAGATGATGTTCGGTTGAGCAAAGCTAAACTTCATAGCATTTTTCAGCCTTCTGAATGTGCCAACATTCTGGCTCCTCATTTACAAATCTACTCTCAGGCAAGCCAAAGACAAGGATACTTGCATCCATATTCTGTTTGCCTTACCCAGTTATTTCGTCCTATGTAGAGAGACATTACCGAGGAGGAAAAACACCGGGATCAAAAGCCAAAGTGGACCAATGTATTTGAGTCTATTTTTTTTTTTTCAGTTAAGGGCCATCTGAATTACTACAGAAATTTTCTAAAACAAAAAAAGAATTTTGTTCTATAAAAATATTTTTTACTCTGTTTTGTGTATAGCCACATAACTTTACTGATCAAAGTAAATCATTCAAAAATATGAGTAAACACATTCTCTCTTCTGTGAATTACATCATTCAACAATATAGCATTACAATTTGATAGAAAATTATCACTCATTTTAATGACTTTATAATTATTCTTATTTGATTACCCAAAGATAATATCACACATCTAAGACATTGAGACTGAAAGTAATAATTGTATTCTTCATCATTTTCTTAAATGTCCCAATGACTTCCCATTTCTACAATATCCATTTCAATGATTTTCTTAACAACCATGTCCAACCTAAGGTTAGCCTCAGTGCTGCTGTGACAAATTGTCTTGCCAGTAGCTACTTGTATAATTATCTCCATTGACTCCTCACGGTTTTATGCACAATGTTTTGCCTAAGGGATTCTTCCTTGAACATTATGAGTTAAGTATACCTACTATAAAAACCATGAGATATCATTTAAACAGCTTTATGTAGACGGAAAAGGCAATCTTCCATCCTGGAAATAGACCCCAGTCTTCTTCCTATTAACGAATCTTACCAATTGATAGGGACAATTTGGAAAAGCATTCAGCAGGTTGTTGGGCAAATTCAGGATCTACAAAGCTTTTATCCCAGCATCCTGATGAATTGGGATGCTGATTGCCTCAGGGTTATGCCACTGCTGTTTGCCCTGAAAGTGAAATCACCATACATAAATAGAGCGACTGCATTGTCCTGCCCAAATTATTTCTCGGTAGCTTTACTCTGTCAATGGCTTATTCCTTGGGCTTTAAAGTCACACAGACTCCAGTAAACACCTCTCAATTGTGTGACACCCAAGGAAAGCAAACATCCTGGGTTTCATTCATTTTTAATACCATGGTGTACTAAGAACTGCTTCACTAAGGTAAATCAGAATTTTGTTTCATGCGTAATTAGAAAATCCAGGAACCTACATCAAAAGTAAATGAAATAATGTAACATGCTTTATGTGAAAATTTAGCCCTGTGCCAGGCACACAATGAGCTTGTGATTAATGGTAGCTGCCACTGTTATTTTGATATTATCAGCTCTTACAAAATCTTCTTAGAGACTGATTGTAGGAACTTCAAACCTACATCAATCGATTCATCAATTAACAGATGTTTTATGGGAGCACAACTTGAGTAATTGCTAATTCAGTAGCTGGCCAAAAAATGTTATAATAACTTAGAGAGGTAGATTTCACATGGCGTAGATAAGATTTCATACACACACACACACACACACACACACACACATATACATACACACACACACGGAGTAGCATTTAAGGCAGAATCTAAAGGATATTTAGATTTTTCATAGGCAGCAAGAGTGTGTCTTCTTCCCATCCCGTCCCCAAATTATATTTGGTTTTGAAAAATTTCAATCCTATAGAAATGGAAATAAGCAATACCTATTTACTCTTGACCTAAATTCCCCACTGTCATTATTTTGCCATATTTTCTTTATTGTCAGTCTTTTTATTTTTATCTTTTGACTGAATGATTTGGAAGTAAATTGTAGCTAACTTAACATTTGACCCCTTAATATTTCAGCTTGCATCTCCAAAGACATCATCACAATATCATTATTCAACTCAAGGATATTAAAAACACTGCCATAATAGCATCTAGTGTACAATCCACTTTCAAATTTTCCCAACGGATACAAAACTGTTTGTTACAGTTTTTAATTTTTTGGCCCAGGAAACAATCAATACACAAGCACCTAGTTGTTAAAAGAGTTGTATCTTCAGTCCCAGATGATTCCCAAGCAGATAGAGGTTTTTAATACAGTTTTCTACACTTGGAAGTACGGGTGCTTCATTAATCCCTAAATTAACCATTTTGGATAGTAAACAAATCCTCTTAGTTGACTTCTCATTTGATGGGACTTTCTGGAAAAATCAGGCAGAAAATTAAAGCAATTACTCACACAGTTCACTTTCTAAAGAAAAAAAATTCATGTTAATTTTCTGATAATTGAAGAGATAAAGAAGTGAAAAGGGAGGAGGGGACAAATGACTGCTTTTCCTTTAATTATCTGCTTAATTGCTTTTATACTCCAAGATGCCTTGTCACTGACGATCTGGACTCAGCATTACAATGGGAATACAGGGGGCTCAAAGGTGAATATTGTTTTTGTACATTCTGTCATTAATTTGAAATAGTTAGAAACATAGAGACCCATTTCTTTGTTTGGCTGCATTTTTGTTTGTAGCACATAGATTACACATCTTTGGAAATAAGTAGATTAAGTAATAATGTTCCGCAGCTGCTGAGTTATTAGCCAAATATTCACCAAATGGGATCTCTCATTAGGAATCGTGAACAGGTAATCTTTTTTAATAAATGAACTTATAATTCTCATATCCATTCTATAATACACAGATTTCTCCTTTTATATTGGTTTCTAATGTCTTGGCACGTAGGATGGTATATTTGATTTCCACTTTTAACGGATGTGAAATCATTACTGACACTTGATTAAGCTGTTTTTCAAAGTGGCATGAAGACCCACTAGGAATTAGATCATATGGGTAGAAATACTTTATGAATTTTATGAATTAAAATTCAGATTTTGGCCAGATGCTGAATAATCACACCTATCATCTCAGCACTTTGGGAGGCCAAAATGGGAGGACCACTTGAAGCCAGGAGTTCAAGACCAGCCTGGGAAACAAAGGAAGACACTCATCTACAAAATTTTTTTTTTAATTAACCAGGCATGGTGATGCATACTTGTAGTCCCAGATGCTCAGAGGACTGAGGTAGGAGAATTTCTTCGGCCCAGGACTTCAAGGCTGCAGTGAGCTATGATTGCACTGCTGTATTCCAGCCCAGGCAACAGAAAGAGAAAAGACTTAAATTTTTTTTCTAGTTTTAACTTTAAAGGAAAGTCACATCTTCCAATGAATAGTTTGATAGCATCACCATTATGAAAGCCCAGATGATAACTGTTATCCACATAAAAATAGTTCATATGTCCTTATTTAACCAAAGCTGCTGAATGGAAGTTAAAATTAAGTTAAAAATGAAAACAGGTGAAAGCATTCATGTTTTCCCTGACTCTGAGCTAGGTTGTTTCAGGATCTAAACTGCTCCCTGCTAGCAATTCAGGCACTTTGGGAGAGTGCAATCTTTTTCTTGATAAACTGAGAGAATTCCAATATCTTCCTTCATTGCAACTAGAAAAAATGCACATCATTTAGAGGAGTTAATCAATACACCTGCAGCATCTTCATTTGTTTTTATCATTAAAACACTATTGAAATTAGAAACCTCATACATTGCTGGTGGGAATGAAATGGTGCAGATGCTCTGGAAGACGGTCTGGCAGTTCTTAAAAAGATCTAACATAGAGCTAACATATCACCCAGCCATTCCACTCCTAGGGATAGTCTCAAGAGAAGTAAAAATATATGTCCCCACAAAAACTTGTATGATCATTCAAAGCAGCATTTCTCATATTAGCCAAAAATGTAAACAACTCAAGTGTCCATTAACTGACAAATGGATAAATGTGATTTTAAAAATCCATACAATGGAATGTTATTCAGCGTAATGTTATTTTACAATAAAAAGGAATGAGAAGTACTCATTTTATGTGCTTGATCGTACATGAACCTTGAAAACAGTATGCTAAGTGAAAGAAGCAACTTACAGCAGAATCAGACTTTATGATTCTATTTATACTTATGTTAAAGGTCCAGAATAGGCAATTCTCCAGGGACAGAAAATAGATTAGTTATTGTTTAGAGCTGAGAAGGTTGGAGAAAATGAATAGTACTACCAATGAGTCAGGACTTTTTTGTAGGATGATTAAAATGTACTAAAATTTGTCATGGTGGCGGTTGCACAACTCCATGAATATACTAAAAGCCATTGAAGCCTGTAGTGCCATCTGTTTGGGAGGCCAAGGTGGGTGGATTGCTTGAGCCCAGGAGTTCGAGACCAGCCTTGACAACATTGTGAAACCTCCTCTCTACCGAAAATACAAAAATTAGCTGGTCTCATGACTTGGACTCTAAATAAATACATACATACATACATACATAAACAGATTAAAATTTTAAAATAAAATTTTAAATTTTTTAAAAGGCCATTGAAGTGCACACTTTAAATGAGTCAATTGTATGGTATGTGAATCATATTGCAATCAAGCTGTTTTAAATATGATTAATATATAGTATATTAATATACTATATTATATAAATTGATAACATATGTATATATAATTTTTATTTCCTTCTGGCAAAGGAGAAGTTGGTGTTTTTGTTATCAAGAAGCCACAGGAATAATGCAAAAATTATTCCAGAATTATTACTATTTTTGGAAAAGTATTTGAGAAAGGTTTTTATCTACTGTTTCACCAATTATTATTTAAAGACAAAGCACAAATACTATGATTATGTTATCTGTGCCTATTATAATATGAATACAACATAGACAAGTCATAATATATATTGCTTGAAGATCATTTCCTCATTAACAACAATGAATAAGATTAAAATGTCCTTCCTGTATGCTTTGAGTTCCAGAATATCCTTTGATGATGCTAGTTTTTGCTAATGTGATTCATTGCTGAATTGAACATGAATATTAGGAGTAAAACTTACTGCCTACAACAATGCTCTGTTGGAACGTCTCTTTCCTATTTCTTAAACATCCCTCAGGCTGATCACTTTCTAAAACAGAATAATCCAGTTAAAACTCCTGATCATATCTTTGTCCAGCTCAAACTTGTTCCATAGCTCCAGGAAGCTGAAAGGGAGAGGGAGCTCCAGTCTGTTCTTTTATGTCATGCTCCCTCCTTCATCTTCTTCTGGATTTTCCAGGAACAAGAGGAAACATGGATAATGGGCAGTGGTGGTGACAAATATTTAACTGGTTATGAAATGGCATAGTTTGTTGTTATTCTTGTCTGGTTAGCATTAATTAATATCTGCTCTTTGCCAAGTGCTCAAATATTGGCTCTCCCATGAGGCACAGCTGTGGCTTCAGGGAACATCGCACTGTTCCTTGGTGTATTAGTTGGGGCAAGCTAGGCTTTGCTGCAGTACAAACGGCACTACAAAATTAGTGGCTTAAAAATGAGAAAGTTTTTTTTTCTTTCCTCATATGTTTCGTGTCCATCATACACAGAAGCTAGAGCTTCTACTCCAAATGTCCTCATGGTGGGACACTAGCTGATGGTATCTTAAATATGATCTCCATTGCAGAGACCCCCCTGTGGGTCTGATACCAGCAATTAATGTTCAGGTTTTTATAGCAGAGGGTAAGAACAATTCTTGATGAAACCAAGTGATACTATTTTATTGTCCCATAACTAGCATCCTTCAAATGATCAAGACACACGAACCCTAGTCAAAATTCAACTATGGAGTTCTTGGTAGCATTTTGTGATTTTATCCCTGAGTTTGTTCAACAGAGTGTTACATCGTCAGGAAGAGTTGTGAACAATACTTACATTCGAGGGTAAAAGATAAAAGATCTAAGGTAGTTGATGCTGTAAAAGTACAAAATACCCACTGACATGTAAAAGCAAATTCAGCTGCTTGGCCACTTACTATAATTACTATTCATAAGTTCTTCTAATTGATTGGAGCTGAACATACGGGTTTTTATTAATACTTTTAACTTTTGCCTTTTTAAAAAAGAATAATTCAAAAGATCCCTTTTCTATGGTTCTACATCCTTAGAAGATTATTTTCTGAAGTCACTTGGCTATTAAAGTAGTCTTATTTCTCAGCAAACAGGCTTGTCAGTTCCGTGTTTCTAAAGCTATTTAATTTAAAAAGCAGTATAATTCTGTCCTTGAGTATCAAGTTGAAACTCAGTTTATTAAATGCCCCTGAAAATTATAATATAAGCCAGGCTGAAGCCCAGTGAAGGCTACCTACTCTGAAGATAAAACATATTTACTTTAAAATGCCATATTGGATATCTCAATAACTTTAAAATACAAGTGTTTCATGACCCAGCAATTACACTTCTAGGAATTTTATCTCAAAGAAATAATCTGTGAGATGAAAAATGATTTTTGTATAAGCATATTCAAGCTAGTGCTACCTATATTGAAAAAATAAGAAACTACTAAAATGCTCATCAAAAGGAGATTCATTAAATAAATTAACCTATAGTATATAGAAAATATCCTTGCCAAAAATGGTATTGTAGAGGAATACTTAATGACATGGAAAAGTGAAGAAAGGAGCTTAAAAAACAGTATTGTAATATTGCCTTAATTTTATATGCAATCATTCATTTACTTATTCAAGAATGTTTATTGAATTCCAGCTATATGAAATTTAATCTGATGGGCCCTGGGATAAAATGCAGACAGTATGGGAAAAATAGACTGATACAGATCAGATGTCAAAGTTATAATATGGTTTGGCTGTGTCCCCACCCAAATCTTATCTTGAATTGTAGTTCCCATAATCCCCAATTGTCATGGGAGGGACCTAGTGGGAGGTAATTGAATCATGGGGGCAGTTTCCTCCATGCTATTCTCATGATAGTGAATAAGTTCTCATGAGATCTGATGGTTTTATAAGAGGCTTTTTCTGTCGCTTGGCTCTCATTCTTCTCTCTCCTGCCACCATGTGAAGAAGGACATGTTTGCTTCCCCTTCTGCCATGATTGTATGTTTCATGAGGCCTCCCCAGCCCTGCTGAACTGCAAGTCAATTCAACCTCTTCCCTTTATAAATTACCCAGTCTTAGGTATATCCTTATAGCAGTGTGAGAATGGACTAATACAGTTACCATTAATGGTTATCTCAACCCAGGTTTCTGGAGTGTTAGGAGTGTATTATTCCCACAAGTTTATTTGCAAGGATTTCTCCACACCAATGCCAAGTTCTCATTGGATGGTAGGACTTCTTATGTCACAGCTAGCACCAAGAAAGAAATGGAAGAGCAAATGACAGCCCCCTCCCCTCCAATTTCAAGCAGAAGCTGGAGAGAAAGGAAAAGATGAGATTAGAGCTTAACTAGAGGAAAAATTCCTGTAACTTTAAGGAAATCAGCCTTGTTTTGTAGCAGGCCCTATTCTAATTGCTTTACAAGTATTAACTCATCTAACTCATAACGACTCTATCAGACAGAGGGAATTGAGGCACAGAGAGATGTAATCAATTTTCCAGAGGTCACACAACTTAAAGTGGCAGGCTAGCTAGCTCTTGGGTTCATGATATAAACCACCACATGGTACAACCTTTCTACATGTTAAGAACTGAAGGAGATTTGAGAGTGTTGTTGAAATGATTGTAAATGGAAAAGTAAATAAATAAAACTATTTAATGACTGGACCTCTGGCAAGTTCAGACTAATCTGAACTGGAAATGTGCACATATGAGCAAATGATAATGCATGCAAATATACACATAAAATTATTAGAGGATGTTCACGCAAATATTAGCAGCAATTATCGCTGTGAGACAGGATTATGATTGTTAGTTTTTCTTTGTATATTTCAGTATTTCCCCCCAAATTTTCTACCTTGAATAAATATAACACTTTTGTATACTAATTAGTAGAAATACAATAAAAGCTCATATAAACAATCACAAGTTAAATCTAAATTAAAGCATACCATTTACCACCTAATTGTTTTTTCTGTTTATAATTCATGTAAGAGAATTTAATGAAGTTACCACATTCTTCGGAATTCTATTTACACTCAGTAAAGGAGATAGAGAGTAGAGAAAAAGAAATGACTACCAGCAAATTCCATGACGTAAAGTTCATGCTTTTCTGTTTCACCATGGTGTCCCCAGAAGTTAGCCCGGCACCCAGTGCAAACTACCTCCCACAAAACCACATGGCCTTTGTGTCTTCATAGCCTCAGTGGCTCGGTTGTGATGGTGAACTGCAGTGCCCAGTACACATAGTGGCAGCAGTGGCAGAAGTGCCCAGGAGGCCCCTAGGTATCCAGCAGAGATGGGGCTAGCTTAGATGAGAAACAAAAAGGCAGAGAGCACGATGGTAACTGAATAAGAGACCATGGGGATCTTTCTGAACCCTTTAGAAGGGGTGTGCATTTCTGGGAGCCGAGGTTCTGCATGCACAACTAGGGGCACAAATGAAGTGACGTCAAGGTGATTACCATTAAGGCTACCCCATCTTTATACAACAAAATGGGTGCAAGGTAGCAAATGCACTGCTTGCAAAGCCATCTGGTGTTTGACTATGCATTTTGTAGCTGAATATCATCAACCTCCAAATAAGTTAGTGGACTATTTCCAGATAAGTTAGTGGAATATTTCCATAGGCTAACACATACAAGTATCCTGACCATTATCTGAAACCTGAGCTTTTGTCTAACATTTTGGCTTTGTGTAACTATGTTATAATACTTCCAGTTTGATGATTTAATTTACAAGTTCAATACCTTCTACAAAGGTAGCTCTAAATGCCAGAAACCCTAAAGAAGTGAAATGTTTTTATATTCATCTCCCCCTACCAGCCCTTGGTCAAGAATAGTTATAATTATCAGTTCAAATTATATAAAAATTATTGCTCCTAGAATTCTTTTTCATTTTTTTTGTTATTGCTGTTTAGCAAAGTCTATTTCTTCATAAATACTAAGAAAATCCAGGCCTTGGTCAGATAGTGGAATTTTAGTGGAATTCAGATTAGTGCTATTTAATCATAAGAACCATTTATATTTTCCCATTTGTGTTAAGATCTAGCTATTTGCCCTGCATATAGAGAATATAGAGTAGATAGCTTTCAATATCACCTTATGTGTAATTCAGCGACTTTGAGACTAGATGTGCCTGTCTGGAACAACTGTCTGGAACAACAATCCAAGAATCATTAGGATTCTTGGATTATTTTCTTGACCTGGTATAAAGTCATTGTCAGAAAAATTTTGGCAGTTGTTTAGTGCCATCTAGTGGGTAGTTTCTTGTGAACAACAAAAAAATCATTTAACAGAAAGGCTTGTTGCATTTTATTATTTATAAAATCACTGTATGCAATTTTAATTTCAGATTTTATAAATTAGGATATAATAGAGCTATCAAATGTTAGAATTGTTTACTATTGCATTAAATAATTTGTTTTTCAATTAGCTAAAAAATACATTAAGATTGCCCAAACCGCTTACAATCACTCTCTTTTATTGAAAAAAATTGAAGTTTTCAAACCTAATTTAAAACTCCACAACACATATTTCTCATTAATTCAAAATTTTAAATTATTCTATGTAGAAGAAGTGAGTTGATAGTGCCATTAAGTGTACAAGTGTTAATAAAGAATGTAATTTCTTACCAAATTACTTAGTTTAGATAGCATATGATTTACTACAAATAAATATTTCAGGGAAATAATCTAGCATATTTTAGCATAACAATCATGATGGTAATTCCATAAAATTTTGTTCTTCATTAGTTTCAGAAACAGAATATCAGGTTATATTTTCCCATTATTAAATAAAATTTCTTTTTAAATAATCACTTTTTCTAGCTCAACATATAACATATGTGCGTGCTTATTGGTCAACATCATTTATTGAATAGCAGGTGCTGCGGAGTGATAAATAGATAAAAAATCATCTTTGGCAATGGTGCTAGTGCATGAGCACAGTTGAAAATACAGTGGGATGCTAAAAACTAGAGTTCACACATATTAAAATCTGAAGCCTTCTCTTACCTTAACTGACAAGAACTTGGTAACAATGAGAGCTACACAACGTTGAGTTGACTTGTCTTGTGAGATATGGATCACTCTTTCACTAGATGTGTTCAAACAGTAGTTGCATGATGATGATGATGACAACCATGTACCAAGAACTGTTCTCTTGCTTTTCATGAATTATATTAACCCGTTCCTAATCATGAATTATATTAACTACCAATTCACATGGTAGTATTCATCATGTGAATATGATTAATGTGCCCTGTTCTCAACATAGCTAAGTAGATAGTCTTGCAATATTTTTTGCATATTACAATACACATTCTCATGCTCAATTAGATTATTTAAACCATAAATGATAGCTTTCTCACTAATTTCCTTCAGATTTTGACAGCAGAAACAGAGAGTGAAAGACAGGGAAGCCAGCAGTGATATGATGCAATTTCCCAAGAGCCAAGTGGTAAGAGGACTTATGATAAGATTTTACTTCATTTTATGCAAATTAAAATAATAAGACATTTCTTTCTTATCTGAGTCTGTATTTGCAAAATGATACCCATCAGATGGGTACTATATGTCAAAATATAGAAGTTAAATATTTAAGTTGAAAATATTATTTGCACCGAGGTCAAAATACAGAAGTTAAACATTTAAGTTGAAAATATTATTTGCACCGAGGTAAACTTTGATTTCAACATCTGATAGATGAGCAGCAAGGCCCTCCATTCAGGACTTTGCCACCTGTTTAGACTGAGAGAACTGAAGAAGCAGAGCAAGAAATCTGTGCTCCTGAGGCTAAGGGTCACAATAGCATGGGCGTGCAAGGCAACAAAACAGGTTGAACAAACAAAAGAAGATGACGTGGGCTGAGCAAGGCATGTGTGTGTCAGGGGTCAGGCCAAGAGAGAGACTGTCAGCCACAAATGCCTGCTTCCAATCAGCATGATTAAGGGTCTCAGGAATGGAAGGACAGGCACTTAGAGAAGAGTTTTACCTATTTTTCACCTTCTACCCCATTAAGAGTCAGTCTTTAGCCATTCTAGCTGAAACATCTACAAAATGTAACCAGTGATATTCAAAGGCAATGACTCCCTGGCGTGGACCTTGGCTGATGCTAAAAACCACAGCTCAGGGAGGCACAGGAGTAGGATTGGAATGAGTTCCCTTTCATACCCATTAGCAGTTGTCTAGACTTTGAAATTTATTCATCAAAAAAAAAAAAATAGCAGCACTGTGTTTTGTTTATAGTGGTATTAAGAAAAAATATCTTCCGATACACAGTTCGCAAAAATATTAGCCTATCCAGGCTGCAGAAATCCTTTTCTCTTTTCCCTGAAATAGATAATATAATTCTATGCTCTATAGCAGGACTCCTCAACCCCTAACAGTCCATGGCCTGCTAGGAACTGGGCTGCACAGCAGGAGGTGAGCCACGGTTAAGCGACCAAAGCTCAGCTCTGCCTCCTGTCAGATCAGAAGTGGCATTAGAGTCTCATAGGAGTGTGAACCCTATTGTGAACTGCGCATGTGAGTGATATAGGTTGCACACTCCTTATGAGAATCTAATGATAAATGTAATGGGCTTGAATCATCCCGAAACCATCCTCCCACCCTCCTATCCGTGGAAAACTTGTCTTCTATGAAACTGGTCCCTGGTGCCAAAAAGGTTGGGGATCACTGCTCTATAGGGAATCCTGGCTTCAAAGAGATTATTTTGGATGGCACCAAGAGCAATCCTTGTCTTTGCTCACACAGTTGCTGGGCTATCACACCAGCATACACAGAGTTCATCCTCCCAGCTAAAATGTTGGAAGCACTTACAGATTGGCCCATGGTTAGCCAAGGGTGAAATAGTGTTTGCTTCTTTGTGGAAAATTTCCACTTTCTAGGCTTGGCATTTGGAAGTCTAAGTCAAGAGCGTTGATTTCACAGCAGTGGGCTCTTCTAAGGCTGTGTTTTACTCATGTTGGTTTGTCATTGGATGGGCTCCCAGTCTCACTTGAAAGCATTTCTGCTGAAAATAATAATAATCTTGGCAGAGCATAGACTAATATTGCTTTTAAAGATACATCTCCAATCTCTCCTACACCAAGTCTTCTCTGATTCTTGCAGCCAAAAGTGGCCACTCCTTCCTCTAAATGTCCATGCAAATCTGTTCGTACTTCATATGTCATTCACCACATTCTAGTTATGTTATACCACAGTATAATTACTTTTTAATATAGCATAGTGTTTAAGTCTGATTAAAAACTTGGGCTCTGAATTCATACATATTTGGGCTTGAATCTTCGCTCAGACACTTGCAGGTTATGTGACTTTGGACATGTTTCCTGACTTTGTCTCACCTGTAAAATGGGGATAAAGAGAGAATGTAGCCCTCAGAGTAGCTGTGGGAATTAACTGAGAGTTAAGCATCTAGCACAGAATAATTGCCCAATAAATATTAACTTTTATTGTCATCTCTCTAATTAACCTATAAGCTTTTTCTTTAGAGCAAAACTCATGTTTTATTCAACAGTGTACTAGTCTAGTAGCCCATGGCATAGTGTCTTACACAAAGTAAGCACTCAAAAGTAATTTTGAATGGATAAGAGAATGGCAAGGCCTTGAGATTATGAAACATGAAAAGGAGACAGGAAGAGAAGCTCATGAAGGAGCCTGTATTAGTCCATTCTCTCATTGCTGAAAGGAACTACCTGAGTCTGGGTAATTTATGAATTGCTTGAACCCGGGAGGCAGAGGTTGCAGTGAACTGAGATTGTGCCATTGCACTCCAGCCTAGGTGAAAGAGTGAAACTCTGTCTCAAAAAAAAAAAAAAAAAAAGAAAAGAAAAGAAAAAAAAATAACTTGTCCAAGGTCACATTGTTATTAACAAGCAGAATTGGACTTTGTGTGAAGTACTTGTTCTATGACACTCTCCATCCAACTAAACTTTGCCTTCCATATTTGTTGGTTTATTTTGTCCTGGGAAGGACTGTGTTTCTAGAGCACAGACTTTTCTCACCTTGTCTGAGTCCTTAACATCAGCCTAAGGGATGCTGTGTCACACAAGGTCTAACACGGTCAGTCAGATTACTCAAGGTCTAATTTGGACGGCTGCATGCTTAATCTATTCAATCCTGTACTTAATAGGCCATTAAAATGGCTGACAACACAGTCCCCAGAATGCCTTGGAAGATTCATTAGTCACACACAGGGGCTGCTTTTGTGCTTCACACAAACAAGGCCATCTGAGAAACCAAAAGAGGATAACATTTTAAATCCTCTATTCCTACACTTCATTTTTTGGTTTGCTTTTACCTTGTGCTGATTTTCCCTTTGGACATAGGGAACTTTTTTCACATTCTTTAGATCCTAGGCTCTGCCCCAAATTTATCTCTGCCAGAATTCACCTAGGTATAAATTCAAGGAAAGAACTAAAGTGAAATATGATGAGCAGTTTCTAAGTACTTTAACTGATATGGTGTATAACAAATATTTTGAGAGCGATCTAAATTTAAAAAAATACACCTAGCATATTATGTTATGCTACTTCATTAAAAATTAGAGACAAAATTGAATTCCTATTTATACAAGCATATTGTTTCTCTCATACCGAAACTAAGACTTATAAAAATAAATATTAGTAAATGTTAATCCATGAAAGTCTTTCCATTTTCACATGGAAAAGACACAATAAACCAAAGTCAATAACAAACCGAGAAAAAAATATTTTCAACACATAGAAAAAAATTTTAAATATTGTTTACATATAATGAGTACTTACAAATTAATAAGATTTTTATAGACACACACTAAGAAAGAGTAACAAAGGACATTAATGTGCTTGTCACAGAAGAAGTCTATGTAATGAATAAAAACAGAGGGTAAGATACTTGACCTCATTATAGTTAAATATATAGAAATTGAAATAAAAGTGATATATTTTTATTACTAAGTTTAGACAAATTTTCTGAAAATTAATGACTTTTTAAGAAGACATAACTATTTGATATTTGTGACCCCACTATGAAAAGGAACATGCCTGTAATAACACTTCTTGAAATATACACTAAAAAGTAAGGTATCAGCAGACTCTGCTACTAGCTTTGCTCATTGGATGTGGAGACATGAGCTCTCTTTCCCGCTATGTTTCCCCACCTTCCAGCTATTCCTAGAGAGTTGGCCATGAGCCTCAGTGGACATATGACCCAGGTCCCCAGGGGTTCCCAAAGGAAATTTGAGTTTTGAAGCATTTGAAAGAGGAAGAAATATCTCTTCCTTTGAATTTTTCCCAAAGGAGATAAGTAGATATTTTAACAAAGGCATTTCAATCAATGAAAGGTGGTGATTATGAGAGAGGTTCCAATGACAGTTCTGCCACTTATTATCTGAGTTACTCTGGGAAAGGGCCTTATTTCCTCTAAGTGTCAAATGTCCAGATATTTTTCATACATTCTGAAAAAGTAGAGCAATCAAGAGTAATAAACCAGGTAATAAAACATGCTATCAACAACTAATAATTAAAACAGTGTGGTACTGGCAGACAGAGACCCATGCAAAAACATATACAATCTAGAAAGAGATTCCCTCCCCTCAATATAAGAATTCAGTAATAAAGATGGGATCTTATACCAATAAGCAAAATGTGAACTATACTTAATAAACAGCGTCTGTATTTAACAGCAATCTGGGGAGGGGGGAAGCTGCATCCATACCTTATACCTTACAGCAGGATAGGAGAGTTTAACTTTCTGAGTTGCCCAAATGAAAAGATCCATAGTTATAGACACTAGGGGTTTTCTTTCTGATCATCTAATGGCAAAATCCACAGTCAACAGCCTCACCCTCTAAGCAATATACAGAAAGCTTGGTTTTTTTTTGAGACAAAGTCTTGCTCTGTCTCCCAGGCTGGAGCGCAGTGGTCCATCTTGGCTCACTGAAACCTGCAACCTGCACCTCCCAGGTTCAAGTGATTGTCCTGCCTCACCCTCCCAAGTAACTGGGACTACTAGCATGCACCAACATGCCCAGCTAATTTTTTGTATTTTTAGTAGAGACAGAGTTTCACTATGTTGGCCATGCTGGTCTCAAACTCCTGACCTCAAGTGATCCACCCACCTTGGTATCCCAAAGTGCTGGGATTACAGGCATGAGCCACCGTATCTGGCCTCATACATTCTTTTAATCAAAAAATATAGGCCTGGTGTGGTGGCTCACGTCTGTAATCCCAGCACTCTGGGAGGCTGAGGCGGGCAGATCATGAGGTCAGGAGTTCGAGACCAGCCTGGCCAACATGGTGAAACCTCGACTCTACTAAAAATACAAAAATTAGCCAGGCATGGTGGCACGTACCTGTAACTCCAGCTACTCGGGAGGCTGAGACAGGAGAATTGCCTGAACCTGGGAGGCGGAGGTCGCAGTGAGCTGAGATTGCGCCACTGCACTCCAGCCTGGGTGACAGAGCGAAACTCAGTTAAAAGAAAAAAAAAGAAATAGAAATATATACAACATTAACTATAAGTTTTATGAGGACAGGGCTCATGTCTGTTTTGCTGACTCACGTCTGTTAAATGTGTAGCAGAGGTCTTGATATATGTGAGGCACTCTATGTCCTACTTGTTGAATGACTCCAGAGGTAAGAGGAAGAATTAATTGTGGCATTGTGAGAACAGAAGACTGTCCATCTACTTTCTGGATTTAGAGGAAAACTGTATAGGAGGTGATAGATGATAAAGGAGATAGAGGCTCATAGCAGAGCTGTGAGAAATGGAGAAAGACCCTCAGTAGAAAGATCATACCCTCTGCTTAACGTGTTGTGTCAAAGAACCCTGTCCTCTCAAAAGGGAAACGAGGGGAGATCCAAATCTGGGTAAATATAGACTGCATTTAGAAAGGATGAAGTAAATATTATCTGTATTGTAAGCAAATATTTCCTAAACATACTTAGTTTAGAAAAAAAAGCAGCAAGCAGCAACCAGGTGACAAATGAATACTATGGTAGGTTTTTACATTTATGTTTATGTGTGTATATGTGTGTTTATATATACATGTAAATAATGAAAAACACATCGCAATCTCTTTGCAGTGGTCTTCCCTGGAAAATGGTAGGATAATGAGGGGTCTGAATTTTTACAATGTGCATGTGCTTTTATAATCATCAAAAACAATAGGAATCCTTTTTCGTGGCTAATACTTATGGCAATATGATCAATTCTAAAATTAATTTAAGTAAACCAAAGGAAATGTGCCTTTTCTTTTGTGTGCCTCTTCATTTCTCTTCTGCAAATCAATATCAATGTACTGTTACTCTTCAGTTACATGGTAATGGAGATGTATTTTGTGTGAAATCTGCTAGACAGATAAGTTTCTTCCCTTTGGTTCTAGCATAAACGTATGGTTTCTCTTTGTGTGGGAAAGGCCATAGGCATAAATCATGACTCTTGTGTCAAATAGCTAGGCCTATGATGACTTAAGATCCATGAATCGGCCAGGTGCGGTGGCTCATGACTGTAACCCCAGCAGTTTGCGAGGCCGAGGCGGGCAGATCACGAGGTCAGGAGATCGAGACCATCCTGGCTAACATGGTGAAACCCTGTCTCTACTAAAAATACAAAAAAATTAGCCAGGCGTGGTGGTGGGCGCCTGTAGTCTCAACTACTCAGGAGGCTGAGGCAGGAGAATGGCGTGAACCCGGGAGGTGGAGCTTGCAGTAAGCCGAGATAGTGCCACTGCACTCCAGCCTGGACAACAGAGCGAGACTCTGTCTCAAAAAAACAGACAAACAAATCCATGAATCACCTCATATGTTCCAAATTCATTCTATAATTGATTCAAAATTCAATCAAGTTTTGCACAGCTCAGGCAGGGCTGTTGTTCTCCACAATTGTATTTGGGGTTAAAGTATTCCATGGAGTGAAACCTAAAACCACTAGGCCTCCAAAGATGTCCATGAAATATAAAAATACAGAATAACAGTTGAGTAGTTCTAGAAAAGTAAAAATAGGCTTGCAAGATATTAACCTGTCACAAGGCAGGGATGACCAAAGCCACCATCCCTTTCTGTCCAAGGGGTCAGCTTCTTCTAGAGCAGAGCCCAATAGCCTTGGAGACTTACTACCTGATCTTTCCTCTGAAAAGTAAGCCTTAAGTTCTCAGCTTCAGATGTGATTCTAAGAAAATGTTGCAAACAAGTTTTTCTAACCCTTTTCATAATTATTGCCTCTGCCCGAGTGATAGAAAATAATCCATGAAAAGATTGGAAAGGCATCTACATCTTTTTCTAAGTGGGCTGTATTTGTGAATTTCCCTGTTGGTGCCTAACCTCCGCCTCACTTGCTGGATTTAACAGAGTTGGCTCTTTGCCATTGACTGTCAGAAATGCTATAAAAAACAGTAGAATGCCTGTGATGGGAAGATTGGACTGTGAGTACATCAGTCCCTCCAGACTTCCAATTAATCGTCCCAGGTTTTGGACAATATAGTTGTCTGCAGCGTTGAATTACATGGTACTTATATGCAATGCTGAATAGTGCTGTTGAGCTAGGATTCCTTATGACCCAGAAAATAATCTCTAAAAATCCAGACCACAAGAAAAGAAACCAACCAGTAGATGTCTCTGTGGTGCTTCAGTTGATCATGTTCTTGCACGATTAGCCACAGATGTCTGTGGGTTTGGAAATGCAATGATATGAACATTTGTACCTTTTATTTGGGGCAAGTAGGGGGAGAGACCAAGTGCCCTAGAAATATATCAAAACTCTTCAACAATAAGTTTTCTATATTTTCTGAAAATAAACCTAACATCTGCACATCTATCTTTTTAAAAAGTGTGTTTTACTTACAAAGATGAGCAAGTATGAAACTTTGAAAAAAATTTGTGAAATGATCACATTAGTAACTTCAGAAGTGTGTATCCAGGTGAAAGAAGTTTACACTGAGAAAAGATACTTCATTTCCTATGAAACAGTTCCAACCCGGAATAGCAGAGGAAGTGGTTCTATGGAAGGAAACAGGACAGCAGTAAAAAACGTCCAACAGTACAGATGACTCAGAATTCTGGGGACCACTGAGAACTCATGCTTCTACCTGTTTTACCTTTTAAACATTTTCCTGCTCACCCCAGTGGTGGGCCCCTGAGATGGAGCTTGGAGCATTGAGATGCTGGGTAACTGTCCTTGGGAAAATCACATGCTGCTAAAGACTCTCCCCCACCCTCTTCAGCATGTCAGGGTTAAGATTTTCCGGATTTTGCTAACACTAAAGCAATCACCCTGAGTTCATTTTGTAAAGAAAATATTTGAAGCAAAATCATTAGAGAGCAGGATTTGCCTATCACAAGGCAGGGATGACCGAAGCCACCATCCCTTTCTGTCAGGGCTTGCCTGCTCTCTAATAATAGAAGAAAATTTTAGAAATACATGACTCACTTTAAACAAAGGGTATATTTCTGCATAGTATAGACTTTTTCCTCCTTGTGAATTTGTCATAGAAAAAATACATATGTAAATTTAGTTAAAAAATATCTGTGACAATTATATTGTGAGGTTAAAATCTTTTTCTTCATTTAGTCAAGGGAATAATAAACCCCTAATATGTCTATTCTATAGGTGTGAATTTTTAAATCAATTTTAAATTGATATTTTTATTGAGATGATTATAGATTCACATGCAGTTGTAAGAAATAATAAAGATTCCTTGTACACTTTACCCAGTTTCTCCCAATACTATAATTTTGCAAAACTATACCAACATAAGCAAAATAGTGATACTAATACAACCCCCCAATTTTTTCAGATTTTTCCAATATTACTTGTACTCAACTGTGTATGCTTAGTATGTATGCACGTGTGTATGTGTTTAGTTCCATGTAAATTTATCAAATGTGCAGTTTTGTGTATTCATCACGTACAGGAGAGATACTAAACAGGACCCTCCTGTGCTTTTGTAACTGTTCAGTTTTAATCACATCCTCCTCCCTCCACCCGCCTCATAGCTCCCCTCACTCCCATCAAACCTTGGCAATCATCCATCGATCCTCCATTTCTACAATGTCTTCATTTCTCAGATGTTATATGAATGGAATTATACAGCATGTAATCTTTGGAGATTGGCATTTTTGGGTCAACATAATTCCCTGGAAATTCACTCAAGTTGTTATGTGTATCCGTGGTTTGTTCTTTTCATTGCTCAGTAGCATTCTGGCATATGTATATACCACAGCATGTTTAACAACTTACCTTTAGAAGGACATGTGGACAGGTTTTGCTTTTACTGTTTCTACAGTAAAAGAAAGTTGCTACAAAGATTCATAGACAAGTTTATGTATAAACTCAAGTTTTCATTACTTTGGGGTTAATGCTCAGGATTGTAATTTCTGGGTCACAGGGTATATGTAGTTTTTTAACAATTTTCTAAACTGTTTTCAAGAGTATTGTATCATTTTAAGTTCCTACCTACAATATCTGAGTGATCCCGTTTCTCTGCATCCATGCCAGCATTTGATGTTGTCACTGTTTTTCATTTTAGCTATTCTGATAGGTGTGTACTAATTCCCTGTTGTAGTTTTAATTACATTTCCCCAATAGTTAATGCTGTTGAACATCTTTTCATATAATTATTTGCCATACACTTATTTACCTCTTCAATGAAATGTCTGTTTGTGTCTTTTGTCCATTTTCTAATTGCAATTATTATTTGGGAGTTTTACTATGAGTTTTGAGAGTTTCTCGTATATTCTAGATACTAGGCCTTTGTTGGGTATGTGGTTTGCAATTATTTTCTTACAGCTAAAACTTATCATGTCATACTCTTCATATGAGCTTTCATAGAGCAAATTTTAAAAATTTTGGGCCAGGTGCAGTGGCTCACGTCTGTAATCCCAGCACTTCGGGAGGCTGAGGCATGTGGATCAACCTGAGGTCAGGAGTCTGGGACCAGCCTGGCCAACATGGTGAAACCCCGTCTCTACTAAAAAAATACAAAAATTAGCTGGGCATGGTGGTGGGCACCTGTAATCCCAGCTATTTGGGAGGCTGAGGCAGGAGAATTGCTTGAACCCGGGATGGGGAGGTTGTAGCGAGCCAAAATAGCATCATTGCACTCCAGCCTGGGCGACAAGAGTGAAACTCCATCTTAAAAAAAAAATTTTTTTTTGAAGAAAATGTATCCATTTTCCCTTTTATAGATCATACTTTTTGGTGTCATGTCTAAAAACTCTGCCTAGCCTTATATCCCAAAGATTCTGTATTTTTCTAAAGATTTTATAATTTTACATTTTATATTTAATTCTATGATTCATTTTGATGTAATTTTGTATAAAATATGAGAGGTAGGTCAAGGTCCATTTTTTGCCTATGGATATTAAATCGCTTTAGTATCTTTGAATTGATTTTGTACCTTTGTGAACAATAACCTGAGCATAGTTGACTAGGTCTAATTCTTGGTCCTCTGTTGTGTTCCACTGATCAATTTGAAATATAAATTTTATTGTCTAAGTTTTGTTAAAATCATATATATATATATATATATATATATAATCTCCTCTCCCCTCTCCTTCTCCATATATTAACATTTTTATTCATTATTTCACATTCAACTTTCATGCTGTCCCCCATTTCTAAGTTCTCTTTCAGGGTTGATAATTAATCTCACTATAGTATCATAACTCTTTATGTATCTCTTCCAGGGTTTATTTAATTTTAACCTGTGTTTTATAATAACTTTTGTTATTTGTAGTCAAAGATTCATACTTCTCCATTTCAAACTTACTATAAATCTACAGAGACAGAGTATTACTGGCATGTCCTAGTTTTTAGAAACCCCTAACTGAGATCTCAACCTTTCTGCATCATTCTCTAATCCTCACATGGGAGATCTGGCAAGGTTTTTCTTTCAAGTGAAGCTATAACTCAGAGCCTTTGAATTAGAGACCAATCTCTAAAGTGAAATCTAAATCTGTTTTTCGATGTTCTTAGCTAAGACGAGAGAAATTCTGGCACCTGGGCACACAGTGATCTTGTTTTATTGTGTGCTATCTTAAAGTAATAATTTTGAGATTAGAATGTCTTGTTTTGTTTTGTTTCCACCCTCTGGTCTTGATATTCATAGTGACTTTGAAATTGGTTGACCTTCCCAGAACTCCCTCTTGGGGTGGTACATGGTCTCAAGAGATGGATGGTAGGTAACATGGTTGACAGTTTCTCCACTGCTCACCTAAGGATGCTATTTTTCTTTCCTAGGATACAGCCAAAGTTTCTCTGCCTTTGATCCCATTGTGATTCTGTAACTCATCCCAAACATTCCAGAATTCCCTAAGGGAGTGTGCTTATAATGCACATTATGATCCTAATTTCTGTATCAATTAAGATTTTTTTTCAGACAAAGAAATTGATTCTATTAAATTAACACCAAAATAAATAAGAAGACTGGATCACTAGAAAAATTGTAAAAACTAAGAACTACGTGCTTAAGTCTTGGAAAAAACAGGAACCAGGGCAGCGGTAGGAATCACAGTAGAAAGAGCTCACTAGAATTTCTCTCTGGCACCTTGCTGTCAGAAGATTGGCTTCACTCATCATTCATCCCTGTGTGTTGTGCATGTTTTCAAAACTCAAATAATCTGCGAGAGAAACTCCAAGAAGCCGGGCTTAGATCATGTGCACCCCTGTGGGGTGGTGGAAGGGGAACGTGAAGGGACGGAAGCTTGCTAGGATGATGTAATTTGTCATTGCAGACTTCATTATCACAGCCGTATAACGATCATTCTTAAGCTTAATTATTTGCCTGAATTTCAGTTATTTTCTTAGGATGGACATCTGGATGTCAATTTGCTGGGTCAAAAAGTTGGGAAGTAAAATGAAACCATGATTTCAGACTCTTGATACACAACAATTACTCCCAGAAAGGTTATACTGGTTTATCAAGCTTCAAAAAGTACAAAACAACCATTTCATCATGTTTTATGAATGCTAGTTATTACCCTTTCAAAAACTGGCAATTTGGTAGGTTAGAAGTGATCTATTTTTTGTTGTTTGATTTAGTGTTAGTGTAGAATAGTCCAAATCACAATGTCAGATATTTACATTTTTCTTTCTTATATTTTTTCAGATTTTTGTTAAATAATAGGGGGTTTATTTTCACATATTTAGAAAGGAACCTACATATTTAAATAAATTAAAGTATTACATTAATTAGGTTTTAATGGTAATTCATTGGGGGGAATACAAATAATTTTAGCTTTTAACATATTTAATTGTTTAGTGCAGTCTCCCAAATGACCTCACACAGCTTATAGCTAGTTTTATGAATGTTTGAAGGAAAAAGAGTTACTAATGAGTGCAATTTTATCATTGAGCTTTTGACCTTAAGTGTGGAAAAATTCCAGAATATGATGTAAAATCTAGAGGAAAAGTCAGTAAGTTATGTGTGATTCTTAAATGTAATTGTTTTAGTGCTTATAATGCAATCTACAATTAAATAATCAGGTCAAAAATGAACATTGTGTAGTGAAAAAATGTAAGATTGAGAAGTCTTAACTGGTTGCCCATGAGACTCATGCCAACATTTAATAATTAAAAAAAAAAATCCTGGGAGACATCAAAAAAGAAGGCTTCCTAAAGAAGAAATCAGATAGAAATCAAGCATAAAAATCTAAGGCCTTGTATACTATAATAGTTTGTCAAAACACAAGATTCAGGGCTACAGTTCAGAATGTTGGAAAAAAATGAGATTCAAATTGTGGCAAAAACAAATAAAAAACGGTAAAACAAATCATCCATCTGAGGGAAAGCACATGCACAGTAAAACCACCTCCCGGGACTGGTTGCATAGCAACAAAAGAGGGATGCGGTAGCAGGAAAGGTCTAAGCAAAGAAGGCAGCAGGTCAGCGGTCCTGAAGTGGCAAAGGAATTTCCACAGAACAGGGCAGCAGCAGCATTTCTGAGAAAACTTACTCGACAGGAAGATCCCTGAGGTTTTAAAGGAGAATGCAATTATGGATACGAATCAAAAGAGATCTAGTTGCTGAAACATTTCTCTTCACATTTCCCCACATTTTATTCCATGTCTAAAAAGCCAAAAGAAAAAATAAAAAGAAGGAAAAGGACCGTTTGATATTTTCAGTATCAAATAATACACACACATACACACGCCTGGGATCACTGCATTTGCAATCTATTCAATAAATACTTAATAGTATTCTACTGTACTTTATTGCAATGGGAGCAGTACAAAGAAATATAAGGTATGCTCTGCCTTCCCCTCGAGAGAATTGTAACATAATCAGGAGAATAAGGCTCCAACAGGTGGGAAGTTTGAATAAGTGATAAAAGGGAAAGGGGGCCGGGCGAGGTGGCTCACGCCTGTAATCCTAGCACTTCGGGAGGCCAAGGCGAGCGGATTGCCTGAGCTCAGGAGTTTGAGACCAGCCTGGGCAACACGGTGAAACCCCGTCTCTACTAAAATACAAAAAATTAGCCGGGCGTGGCAGCGTGCGCCTGTAGTTCCAGCTACTCGGGAGGCTGAGGCCGGAGAATGGCGTGAACCCGGGAGGCGGTAGCTGCAGTGAGCTGAGATCGCGCCCTTGCACTCCAGCCTGAGCGACAGAGCGAGATCCATTTCAAAGAAAAAAAAAGAGAGAGAGAAAGGGAAATGAACAAACATGCATGGAGTGTTCAGTGTACTGTGCTAATAACTTTCCGAACATTTTTTCATTAATCTTTATAATTATTATTCACATTAATGTATTTTTAACCCCGTTTTGGGTCATGGATACCTTTGACAATCTGATGAAAGCTATGTGCCCTTTACAGAAAAAAATGAAAATATGTACACATAGAAAATATTGTTTACAATATTCAGGAGATTTGAGGACTTGCTGAATTTCATCCATGAATTTCAAGTTAAGAAATTATGCTATTAGACTTATGGACAATTGCTCTCATTAATTAAGGATAAAAGTGAGCCTAGCAATTTACCTGCCTGAGTTACTCTATAAAGTCATATAGCAAGTAATGGATTTGAGGCTCAAATGCCTCTTTT
Source organism: Pongo pygmaeus (assembly GCF_028885625.2). NCBI lineage: Eukaryota > Metazoa > Chordata > Mammalia > Primates > Hominidae > Pongo > Pongo pygmaeus. Next base: position 69,597,912 of record NC_072390.2, read on the forward strand.
ACTACATGTAAGAAATCTCTCTAGTTAATATGTCAAACTATACAAGGAAATACATATAAAACTTACTTATAAACATTACCTTGAACATTGCAGAATGTATTAGAAACTTTGCAAAAGGCTCTAGAATATCTCTAGGATATTGTTGCTGTCTCTGTGATAGATTGCCTCTTTTCCACTAGAGCTTTCCTCTATTAAGTATTGATGAAAGGGCCAGGCGCGGTGGCTCACACCTGTAATCCCAGCCCTTTGGGAGCCCAAGGCGGGCAGATCACAAAGTCAGGAGTTCGAGACCAGCCTGGCCAACATGGTGAAACCCTGTCTCTACTAAAGATAGAAAAAATTAGCCAGGCATGGTGGTGCGCAACTGTAATCCCAGCTACTTGGGAGGCAGAGACAGGAGAATCGCTTGAACCCAGGAGGCAGAGATTGCAGTGAGCTGAGTTCTTGCCATTGCACTCCAGCCTGGGTGACGGGGTGAGACTCTGTCTGCCTATCTATCTATCTTTCTATCTATCTATGAAAGCTTTCTTGAAATTTTAATTACAGGTTTTTGAGATCAGTATCTGTGAATGCTTTTTTCCACTCCAAGTATAAGAAACGCATACACACCAGCTTGAGTAGGTAAATCAGCCAATTAATTAAAGAGTATTAAAAATAAATATAAAGGGATATTTTATGTGAGAAAAGGAAATATGCCATACCTGTAACCAAGAATGGAAGAGCTATAAAGGGACCAAGAATCCTTCTCTCACACTTTCCTTCTTGTAATTATGTGGCTCTCATCTCTGCTCCTCTGAACCCATGTTGAACAACAACTGAACTTAGCTCCCAAATAATCTTTGTCTCACTTTCAGCAATTATAAACACGTGGCATATCTTTATAATCTCCTTAATTCCAAGTTTTACTCCAATATCCATAAATAGATAATTTTATTTGTTCATTCTGGGTCAGTTTTCAACTCTTGTCTAACCAGCTATCCTTAGGGAGGGGGGGAAATCAACTAGTAGAAACATGATGCTAGGGACCCATCCTGTGTGTGTCTAGGAGATGCGGGGCATTGACTCCAAAAGGTTTCTATGAAGAGCCAGATAGAAAACATTTTAGGGTTTGTGGTCCAGATAGTCTTTGTCACAAATACTCAAGTTTTGTTGCAGCACAAAAGCAGCCAATGCATAAGCAAATGAGAGTATCTGTGTTTCAATAAAAAGTTTATATGTGGGGCCAGGCGTGGCAGCTCATGCTTGTAATCCCAGCACTTTGGGAGGCCGAGGCGGGTGGATCATTTGAGGTCAGGAGTTCGAGACCAGCCTGGCCAACATGGTGAAACCCTGTCTTTACTAAAAAAACAAAAAAATAGCTGGGCGTGGTGGTGCGTGCCTATAATCCCAGCTACTTGGGAGGCTGAGGCAGGAGAATCACTTGAACTCAGGAGGTGGATGTTGCAGTAAGCTAAGATCATACCACGGCACTCCAGCCTGGGTGACACTGTCTCAAAAAAAAAAAAAAGTTTATTTGTGGGCATTGAGGGTGAATTTCACATAACTTCACATATCACAATATATTATTCTTCTTTGGCTTGTCTTTCCCCAACTGTGTAAAAATTTAAAAACCATTGTTAGCATGCAAACCATACAAAGTATGCCATATTTGGCTCACGGGTCATAGTTTGCCAACTCTTGGCTTAGCACAAGAAGAGCTTACTTCTTCCTTATAAAGTTTTTGACGTGCTCTCTTCCATCTAGTGACTTGGAGATCCATAATTTCTTCATCTTGCAATGTCCCTATTTCAGCATACAGCTCCCAAAGTCACTGCAGCAAGGAAAAAGGAAGAATGAAAGGAGAACATGTACATTTAACTGTCTTGACCTAGAAGTGATGCACATTACATATTATTGTTCACGGTTCATTGGCCAGAAATAGTCATGTGACTGTAAACTAATTACATGGGATTTGCAGAATGTAGTGCAGCAGATGAGCTATGTGGTGAGTAGCAACTATCTAGCCACAATATTAAACCAAATAGTGGTCAATAATTTATGGCTATCAATCAAACTTCTTCCAAGTTTTGCATTCCTCTTTATTTATCATTGTACAGCTAGATGCAAACAACTTCAGAAAACTTTCACCCAAATAATATTATTGTACAAACTAAAGAATTCTGGCCGGGCATGGTGGCTCACGCCTGTAATCTCAGGACTTTGGGAGGCTGAGGTGGACGGATCACTTGTGGTCAGGAGTTCAAGACCAGCCTGGCCAACATGGTGAAACCATGTCTCTTCTAAAAATACAAAAACTAGTGTGGTGGTGCTCACCTGTAATCCCAGCTACTTGGAAAGTTGAGGCACGAGAATTGCTTGAACCTGGGAGAAGTTGCAGTGAGCCACTGCACTCCAGCCTGGGCGATAGAGTGACACTCTGTCTGAAAAAAAATAAAATAAAGAATACAGACATAGTATAGTAAATTTAATTAAAGTTTAAGATAGAATTCATTCTCATTTCTTAAATTCTTTGGTAGTATATTCTAAGTTTATTTTTATTACTACTTTATAAAATGCCAAAATCTGTTCTTTATGCTCATCCTATCATTGAAACACTCTATGTCTTCAGCTCATTAAGATGATTAGAAAACATCTTCTATTACTCAGTTCTATATACCACTCAAAATACCCATGCAGGCCGGGGCGTGGTGGCTCATGCCTGTAATCCCAGCACTTTGGGAGGCCGAGGTGGGTGGATCACGAGGTCAGGAGATCGAGACCATCCTGGCTAACATGGTGAAACCCCATCTCTACTAAAAATACAAAAAAATTAGCCGGGCGTGGTGGCGGGTGCCTGTAGTCCCAGCTACTCGGGAAGCTGAGGGAGGAGAATGGCGTGAACCCGGGAGGTGGAGCTTGCAGTGAGCCTAGATCACGCCACTGCTTTCCAGCCTGGGCAACAGAGCGAAACTCTGTCTCAAAAAAGAAAAATGCCCATGCAAAAATTATGTTCACTTTTATCATGTAATAGCTCCTATATTTTTCCTATTAATGTATGTTAAACCTTACCTTCTTATTTGATTAATTTAAATTTTTAATCTGCCTGGTAATTAAAGTTTTCTGTCAATTGTTGTCATCTCACTTATCATCCCAGTATACAACTTTAAAATTACATAGCACACTTCTTTACCGTCTCTGTTCATTCTTCATTTATTTCTCTGTTGTTCTACTATGTAAAAACCTTCTTCCCATGACTGTCATCACCTTCTGACATTACTCATCTTACATTTTATTCAAATAAAATTTTATATTTCTCTGCTCTCTGAAGTCCTACTGAATTAGCTGAACTTTATGGAACCTGTTCCTAATCTTGATTTCCTCACACCATTGAGGATCTGAATCTTACTATTATGTACTGACTATTATAGTGACAGTGACGTGCAGTTTTATGTAATTTCTTTAAATCTTATTTTTGCATTTAGGTTTTAGTCTTCTAAATGACAGACAGTCTGTTTCCTATTCAACACAAAATTATTACATAAAATTATTTTTGAAATTCATCAGTCATCATATAAGGGGAAACAAAAAGACCATAAGATATTTTAGTATTTAACATTTTCAGAAATAAAAATATTATTAAATGTTATTTACACATATTGCTGAATTTGAGAAGAATTGCTTTTCATGAGTCGGTTACTGAAAAATGCAATCTAGAAGACAGATGGTCAATGCGTTATGGATGTATTCCAAAAGCATTGATAATCATTTAATTTAAAGCTTTACTCACGAGCAAGAGCCCAAACCTGTATATGCACCATTTTATGGGGAATATTTTGCAGCATTGCACAAATATTAAAGATACAACAGACATGTCATTTTAAAAATGAAAGGTTATAAAAATGAATAGGCACTCCTCTTCACAGATTATTTTCGCTCTCTTAGGAAATAAAGTTGTGATCAGAATTATTCATTTCGTACATAGAGAAGACAAGAGTTACAATGAGGTATATCCAGATGATAGCTTTTGTGAGAAGAGAAATAGCCCAGAAGGGAAAGTATAGATTACAGTACAAGGAGGATGACTTAGTAGCCCAGCAACGTGCTGCAGAATCAGGGGCCGTAAATTGTAATTACAACATCTTACAACGGTTAGTGCTTTTCCAGCTGAGAGCTCAAAGTATACCCAGGCTAACAACTTGGTCCCAAACCGAGTCATTCATCCTCAGTTCAGTTGTCTACAAGATGTAGATGAAGTAATGACGTACTAACAATTATACAGACAGCTTCAACATAGAAAAGAGATGAAAAGAAATTAATTCAGGATGTGAGCAAGCCTGGTGACTCAATATCAAAATGAAAGAAACAAGAAGAAATATAGGAAATACAAAAAAATCCTGCCTCTAATTCTCTCTCTGATTTCTAAAAATTCTCTCAAATTGCTTCAGAAACTCATTTCAATGACTTCTAATCATGTAATTTTGGAAACTGTTAGTTTCAAACCTCTTAGTCCAATAGAAAGTAGTTTCAAGTTTTATAAAGAATCACACAGAGAATGCCTTTGAAAGTCATTTTAGATTTGCTTAAAATATAGACCTGCTAAGAGAAACATTTTATACAAGAAAAATAAAATACTGATTTCAAATATAAACAAATACCTCCGATTTTTGCATATTTGTGCTGTAGCAAATGAAAAGTACTGAATTTAGGACAAACACAAACGAAGAAACTAGGTTAAAACTGACATTGATTGACTCCATACCTTTGTTTCCTTGCTTGTTTTTAAATTATACATTGGGTCAAACATCTTTGCATATATTAAATCTTTTCCAATATTTAATCATGGTGAGGATGATGGAATATCTTATTCATTTACTCAACATTTATGTATTAATTTATTGGAGTTTTAGTATCTGCCCAAATTAGGGATCCTTCCTTCCATTCTCTGGCCAGAAATTACCATAGTTCTTTTCATCACAATGAGAAATAAATTATAGACAACAGAAGACAAATAATCTCTTTTAATAATAATGGTGAAAGCGTATTTAAATATTTTCCTCACTGTTTTCTGGCCTTTATCTGGATATTTCCCTCACTGTTTTCTGGCCTTTATCTAAAGGCGAGAAACTTCAAGCATTTATATTATCTTGGGCTTCAGAACCAGCATACATTCTCATAAATAGGGTTCAGAGAAAGAGCAAGAATTTGCCCATTTGTCTACAACTAAATCCCTATAGGTTCAGACTCTCTTTCCAGCAATCCCAGGTGGCCTTCTAATCCATCGTTGGCGCTTATCAACCAGGACCATGACCTCCCTCAGGGGAAATTCCACCAGATCTATTATTTCACTTAGAGAAAAGGGGACAAGTCTCCCCTTAAAAAAAGAGCATTTGAGACCGAGAGGAAATTATTTGAATACAGGTGCAAAGTGGGAATATTTATGTTTGTGATGTTTGAAGACCAGTAGTCATTAGGTTTTGTGTAAAGGAATGTTATAAGCATTGGTTAGGAAAGTAGGTTCATACCATTTTTTAAAAGACCTTAGTTGCTAGATTGTGACATTTAAAGTTTTAGCTCCCCAATAATGGGGAGCCACTGATGGTTAATGAGCAAAAGGAAACAACATAAAAAATAGGTCATTAAGAGGAAGTTGAAAATACATAGGGTAGATTGGAGGTTTAGGAGACTAAAGGAAAGAATAGTTAGGAGCTATTTCAATGGCAAATAAGTGGAAAAGTGGATTTTTTTTAAAAAAGGAAGATAAATACAAGAAATATTATACGTAGGAAATCAAGCAACTCAATATAATTTCTTTCCAAACCCTTAGGAGAATAATGTAACCCACTTTCTTCATTAAGACACTAAACATATTTAATCTTTTAACACTTTACAATGATAATTTAATACATTGAGTAGTAAAAAGAATTATTTAAAAAAACTGACATAGAATGAATCAATTTTCCTAGTTTACTTCAGTGATTTTTAAGTACTGTTTATAGTCTTCACATTTTATTTAGTCAAAATAAAAACAAAACCAGATGATTATATTCCCTATAGCTGAAGGCTTGCAAATTGTCATACAGACAGGGTTGGTTTTCTTTTTTTCTCTTTTTCTTTTTTTTTTCATATGGCTTAGATGTTTTTGAAGGATGGATAGGGTAAAATTTTACAATCTCTTTGAGCTCTACAAATCTGTGAAACTCTAAACAAAAATATCACCGAGCATTAGGAAGAAAAGAATGAAGAGAACAAGAAAAAAAAAGACCTTGATTTCATTCAGTAAAGTTCATCTTTAGCATATTCCTTTTGCTAATCCAAGAAAATGAGGAAGAGGAAATTTATTTTTTAAAGAGAGAAAATAAAGAGCATTTAAAGTAAGATAGAGAATGAGCTTTCCAGTTTGTGCTGGCTAAATCCAATAACCATTTTCAATTTAACACTGAAGGCAGATTGTATCGTTTAAGTCCTGTTTTTGTATTCCATACAGTGATGAGCATGTCTCTCTCTTTAGTTGTCAGGATAATGAATGCTAATCTGAAGGTACTCTAAGCTATTATTTTTCCAATGCATTCACCTATGCCTTCTGTGTATGCCCATTCACTGTAGTTATCAGTCTTACAGTCAAGCGATGATGCATTTCACTTATAAATGTTGAAGTGGAATTAAGCTTTATAATGTTAGCTGGGAGTGATAAATCTCCTCCCGGTAATATCATGTCGTAAGAAAGCACTGACTTTCCTGATGAAATTTTATAGATGGTTAATGTTCTCATTTTCTGGTGTTTTCACCATTTTACTACATCTGACATTTTACTAATCTTTTATATTTGTATTGCTTTTCAAAGATTAGATAAGACAAAACATCATAGAACATCTTTGTCACCTTGGAGTAGACAGGTTTCTTAATCAGGGCACCAAAAGCATTAAGCATGAAGGAAAAAAAGATGAATGAATTACATTAAAATAAAAAACTTCTCCAAACAACGTCTTTAAAAGGTTAGGAAAAGCAACCCAAAAAATGAAAGCAGATTATATATATATATATAGATATATATGTTGATATATATTATAATCCGTATAATAATATATATCGATTATAATATATAGGTATATATAATATATAATATATATGTGTATATATATATATTTGAAAAAATATAAATAAAAACAAAAAACGCTGATAGAAACATGGACAAAAGACTTGAACAGATACTCCATAAAAGAGGATATTTAAATGTGCTTTAAATCTGTAAAAAGGTGTTCAACTTTATTAGTTATGTTTTTAAAATGCAAGTTAAACCACAAGATGCCATCAAGTAACCACCAAAATAGGCAAAGGAAAAAGGCAGATAATACCGAGTGTCAGCAAGAACGTAGAGTAAACTGAACTCCATCCACCACAACTAGAAGTGGAAATTGATAAAAACCATTTTTGAAAAATGCTTGGCAACAACTTTCTCAAGAAGAATACATGAAAAGCTTATAGCCAGCAGGTCCACTTCTGGGTGTTTCCCTAGCAGAAATGTATACCTATGTTCACTCACCAAAAGACGTAGAAGAGTGATCAGTGCAGCTCTACCCAAATGACCGTCAACAATAGAGTGGACAATACATTCTGGTATGCACATCTAGTAGAAAGCAATGAGACTGAAAAATCTGAAACTGCAATAATAGTGACTCAAAATCATAATATTGAGCAAAGGAGCCAGGTACAAAAAAATTACAGTATATGATTCCTTTTATATAAAATAACAACATAGGCAAAAATAATATTAGTTGTAGGTGTCACGATAATGATTACCTCCCATAGTGGGGAGGGGTGCAGAGTGTTTCTGTTTGGAAGGAAACAGGAGAAACCTTCTGGAGTGTCACTAGGGTGCCACAAATAAAGTGTGAGAGTGAGTATCCCCACTCTCTTGTTACTTAAAAACATAATTAATCTCACTCTCTTTTTACTTAAAAATGTAATTAATCTTTTGAATTTTGGACAGTGTGATACACAAAACATGATTTTAGTTCATTTCAGTTAGAATGGCCCAGATTTATAATGAGGTTGAGCATCTTTTAATTTATCTTATTACCTCCTCTTTTGAAAATTTGCTGTTCATGTAATTTGACCATTGTTCTATTAGGTGACCTGTTTTTACTTTCTTTAATTTGATATTGTTCTGTATTAATTATGGAGATCAATCTTTGCTCTGATTTATAGTTTTCATTTAAATTTGTATGTATTTAAAATTTTTATTTATCAATCTTATAGTTTCTATGTTTAGTGTATTGCTTAGAAAAACTCTTTAGATTATAAAGATAATCCATTATAGTTTCTTTGTATTCATTTCTATGTTTTTATTTACTTAATCTATTTGGATTTATTTTTGTGTCTGGTATGACATAAATATCTGATATCTTTTCCCTAAATGGATAGCCAATTGTACCCATACTATTCCTTAAATAGTCTGTTATTTTTCTACTGATTTTAAATTCTACCTTTGTCATAAATAATATTTTCATATTATGTTTTCATATATATCTTTCTTTTTCATGCTGAATTGTTCCACTGTGAAATTTGTAGATTATGCATCAATGCCACACTTTTACAAGTTATTCTAGTTTTATGGTGTGGTTTGATATTTAATAGAGAATTAGCAAGGGAAAGCTAATTATTCTTTTCCAAATCAGCTTTTAATTCTCATAAAAATACTTTTGGTAATGTCATATTCATTGGCCTTATGTTTATAGATGAGTTTAGTGAAACTTATCCCTATAATGTTAAATTCTTTCAATATAGGAAGTTAGTCTCTCTCTATTTCTCTCTCAGTGTCTGTTTTAATTGAATCTTCTTTTATGTCCTTTAATAAAGATCAATACTTTTCTTCATGAATTTCTCCATGTAATTCTTCTCATTTCTTCATGCTCATTTCTAGTTGAGTTTGTACATAGAGATTTCATATATTTTTGTTGCTGTTAGGAATATCCATCTTACATAACATTTTAATCTCATTGGTTACTGAGTGTTTATGGATTTATTTATTTAGCTTCTCTAACTGACCGAGATCGAACCCACACTCCTGTCTTTACTTAGCTATTCCATGTGACTGGCTTCAGGGCCTTCGCACCCTGACCTGACTGTAACTATTATTCAAGCCAAGTTCCACCTCTACCCACTCGTCCCACACATCCTTCTTAGACTCCTTGCAGTTTTCTCCCATGTCTGAATCAATGCTGCATTTGTCTCAGAGCCATTTGTTTAATATTTAGCATATTACCAAGCTACATGATTTTACAAATATAAATAATGAAGAAATAGTTTTAATAACAGAATAACAGGGAAGGGGACCTGAAAAGGAAAGATTCAACAAAGAAACAGAGCTGTCTACTGATGCACACCTTCTCCTGAGCTCACCCACCGCAACTCCCACCTTAGGTGGCAATTTTAAAATTATAGTTTTTTATTTTTATTTTCATTTATTTATTTTTTTGAGACAGAGTCTCACTCTGTCACCAAGGCTGGAGTGCAGTGGTGCGATCTTGGCTCACTGCAACCTCCGCCTCCTGGGTTCAAGCAGTTCTCTGCCTCAGCCTCCCGAGTAGCTGAGATTACAATGTGCCCACCACTATACTTGACTAATTTTTTGTATTTTTAGTAGAGACGGAGTTTCACCATCTTGGCCAGGCTGGTCTTGAACTCCTGACCTCATGATCCGCCCTCCTTGGCCTCCCAGATAAAATTGTTTTTTAAGGGCCCCACCTTAGGTAGCAATTTTAAAATTATATTTTTGGTGTCATACTAACACATGTGACTTTCAGTGGACAAGGAAGAGTTGCAAGAGAAAAGGTGTTTCCTAACATTGTAGTTTGAAAAATTCTGTAGGAGGTATGGCTGAAGAACAGTAGAGAGAGTGCTTCTACTAGTTCCACCATGATCAAATCATCCATGGCTAAACGTCTGTGAGAAATCAACCTGCAGATATAATGAAATAATTCAGAGTCTGAAGCTTTTATTATATTGGCTGACTTTCACTTCAGTCTACCTTTGGGGAAAACTTTTTCACTATTTTATAAATAGTTAGAAAACTTACATAAAATATGAGTTTATGCAATAAAATAGGAGAATATGCACAACAAAATTGGGTGATAGTCATATAATTCTAATTAGATATGTTTTCTTTTCTTGGGCATTTTGAATTTTTAGAACTGAATGGGTAGTTAATCCTATTCCTTTAAACTAGGGTCTTTTCTGACTTTATTTTGAGGTTCAGGCAATGATTTTTCTGTTTTTGTGAATTAATTGGGCATTTATACCTGAATTGCTACAAAACATATAAGTTCTTATCTCTTGATAGGTTTTGGGGGCAACAGAGTCAATAAAATGTTTGTCTCAAAAGACAGTGATCTGCGCACCAGGATTTAAAGTAGATCTTTTAAGGTGGAAGACAGAAATTGGGTAATGTTTGTGACAGAGCATTTTAGGCTTGGTGGGTCCATTGAGGGATGGTCTTGAATAGAGTGTTGATAAATTGTTGTGTTATATAGCAAGCTGTTTGCCCAGATGAGCAAACTTTTCCTAGACAGATGGATTTGCAAGAATTTTCTAATGTAAACAGAGACTTTAAAAAAATTGGTTTAATTTTCTAATGTAAACAGAGACTTTAAAAAAATTGGACAAGAATTTTTCCAGAACAAATAGTCGTCATGTTGACACAAGTGTTCTTAGTTCTCAATCCTTATGGTTGAGTTGTTTTCAGGCGGGTGATGTTAATTCACATAGAGCATTGTAGCTGCAATAAGCTAACTAAATAAGGCAAATTTGGAATATAGAGAATCTTGAAAGATGCTGAAAAATTTGCTTGTTCTTCTGAGTGTTAAATTTAGTGTCAGGATAGTGGATATTGCTACTATGAAGCTGTTTGGCAATATTGGAGCCCTCTTCAGTTTGTTCTTGGGCTTCCCTGTCTCCCAGATACTCAGCTACTTGTTCTGCTTTGGCAGTTAAAATAGAAACCAACTCCATTTGGGCTGTAGTGTTTCTGTTCCCTGTGGCTTCCAGTGCCACATCTAGAGCCTCTGGCTCCTACCGATACTTCTAGGCAACACATCACAGTGCATGGGATTCGTCTTCCCCAGAAGATGCCGAAGTGGCCAGGTGACACAACCTGGAGGTGTAGGAGAGAGTGAACTCCCTTCATGTTAAACCTCAAGGAGTGATAGAAAGAGAAACAGATTGGATCCAGCAGTAAATCCTCTCTTCCTTGCTCTGACATACTATTTTGAGGCATGGTACAGATGTCTGGAACTCTCTTACTAGACTGAGCACATATATTGCTGAGTGGCCTGCTTGGTCCCTTTGAGCTTTCTGGGAATCAGTGGTCAGCTTGGTGATGCATCATTGTGCATTTGCTTTCTATCTTTGCCTCCCTCATTTACCATTTTAAAAATTCTTACTTCCCAATAAAGCATTTTCCTTCCCAATAAAGGGTTTTCCTTCCCAATAAAGCATTAGTATTTAAGCCTTGCCTCAGGTTCTGTATGTAATATTTTCTAGGAAACCTAGGTTAATACATTGACCTTAAGCTACTAAATCTCACAGTCCTCAGTTTTCTTGACTGTAAAATGAAGGGATTTACCTAAATTATTTCTATGATCCTTTTCAGCACTGATACACCATTACTATAATTTAGCCACTGAAATTTTTGTGCAAGGAAGTATGTTAGGAAGCTGACTCTGGTAGCACACACAGTCAAGATTGCTGTAAGTATAAGGAAAATAAGCTAAAGCAATCTGGGGAGAACAGGTACTTGCAAAAAGGGCTGTCCTGGTCTGATGACTACTATAACAAAGATGATTTAATCATGGCTCTCAGAAAAGTCACTGAAATTGCAATATTGTAAAAATAAATGTAGAAAGAAAGATTATGTAAAAATTCATGGAAAACACATGACTGATGCGGACAGTCATTGAAAAAAGGTGGGCTTCATGAATTCATTAATTCATGCTGACCAGGACATGGTGTCTACTTTGCTGCTAGACCACTGAACTCCAAGGGAGTTCTAAATAGAAAATAGCATATTTTTCATATTATGAAATTCCTTATTGAACAATGAGAACACATGGACACAGGAAGGGGAACATCACACACCGGGTACTGTTGTGGGGTGGGGGAAGGGGGGAGGGATAGCATTAGGAGATATACCTAATGCTAAATGACGAATTAATGGGTGCATCACACCAACATGGCACATGTATACATATGTAACAAACCTGCACGTTGTGCACATGTACCCTAAAACTTAAAGTATAATAATAATTAAAAAAAAAAAAAGAAATTCCTTGATAGCTGAATAGCTCCTAAGAAAATTGAATTCCCCAGGATGTTGATTTGGGGCCTTCCCAGCACACAGAGTCTGTATACGCCACTGAATAATGAGGGTTCAGTTTTGGGTAAGGAGGAAGACGTCCAAAAAGATCTTCCAACAAAAAAACTTCCAGTGGCAGCCACAGGGCATAAGGTAGGCTTTTTGGTGGTGGGTTTAGAATGTCTATCTGAGATGCTGCCCTTCATTCTCTACATAGGGTGACATAGAATTCAGATGCTCAGAGATGGAAAGGGTCTCAGATATCACTTAATTGAGACCCTTCACTTTACTAGTAGGGAAAAAGAAGCCCCGAGAAGTGAAATAACTTACCCAAGGTTACACAACTGGACAACGAATGACCCTAGAAAAAAAAGGGTTGCACAAATTGTTTTTTCTCCACATTTTACAAAAGAGTCAAAATAAAGCCAATGTTCTGTAAAAAATGCACAAACGTACTAATATACCATGGTGGGGAAGTTTTTACTTCCTCCAATAACAAAGGCTTCTTTACCATCGAATTCAGTTATAGTCCATAGATAATATTAAGTATGAACAGTATACTTTCTTGTCCCTCTGTCATCTGGAAGTTTGCAAATAGACAAATCTTTAACACTATAAGGATATGGCAAATCCCGTGATCTAGTTAGGGTCTAATGCAATGAATTAAAATAGAGAAGTCCACACTGCTTCTCAATTGTCCAGGTCAGCCCCACACCATAGATCATCTATTCAGTGAAATGGACAAGCAGGAGCTGCCCTTGTGAAGTATAATTAGAAAGAAATAGATTTGTCCCTGTTGACTTGAAGTTCTACTACTATGTCTTGATGTATTATGAGGTAAGTATATTGTGTTAATAATTACCTCCTTTTCCATGAGTAAGCTGTAGCAGCATTGATGTAATAGGTTATGCAATACTATTGAAGGCCTGAATCTACCATTCCCTGGTTTTTATTTCAATGTTGCATAAATCACAAGGTATTGAACTACCTTAATACTCTCTACCCTCTATTAGGGTAATACTCAGTTCATTCCCCGAGTTATTAATTTGATACTAATATCTCCATCTTGTGGAAGCCACAGCACAATGAAGATTCAAAGAAAACAAAGGCTCAAAGCACATAGTAATGTAGTGTAAAAATAAAGAGCAAGATAAAATACTTTCAGGAATCACTGTATAAGAAAATATTATATATGACAGGTACAGATAAAATAGAACTCCTATGGAGAGTTGATAGGAAGGAGATAACATTTTCTCACTGATGGGATGAAGAAAAGTAAATGAATGACTTTCAACATAGGCCTTGAAGAATTGATGTGATTTGAATGACTGCACAGCAGGTATTAGGGTAAATGATATAAAGGTATCTTATGCACATAGAATGCACCACAAATGTATAAGGGCTTAAAAATTCAGACTAGTAAAAGGAAATTAAAGTCAGAAAGGCAAGTTGAGGCTGATTTAAAGAGTGTTAAAAACTAATTAAAGGAATTTTAAATTTATTCTGTAAGCAATCTAAATTCATTGAAGATTTATGAGCAGGATGATATGGTTTGGCTGGGTCCCCACCCAAATCTCACCTTGAATTGTAATAATCCCCGCATGTCAAAGGCAGGGCCATGTGGACATAATTTAATCATGAGGGCTGTTTCCCCCATACTGTTCTTGTGGTAGTGAATAAGTCTCACAAGATCTGATGGTTCTATAAATGGGAGTTCCCCGCACAAACTCTCTTGCCTGTCGCCATGTAAGATACTTTCCTTATACTTCCAACAATCTTGACTTTGCTCCACCATCACCTTCTGCCGTGATTGTGAGGCCTCCCCAGCCATGTGGAACTGTGTCAGTTAAGCCTCTTTCCTCTATAAATTAACCAGTCTCAGGTATGTCTTTATTAGCAGTGTGAGAACAGACTAATACAGAGGACATTAAGGTAATTAGAACTTTTTAAAAAGAAAACTTAATCTGGCACAAGTATGTAAAGAAAAAACTTGAGGAAGATGTGACTGTAAGAAGTAGACCAGTAAGGAGGCTACTTCAGTGGTATAGTCTAGAGGTAAAATATGCCAGAGTGAGGAGGAGACTGATGGTAGAATGCTAAGAAGCTGGTGTGAGAAAAGATCAGATGTGAGTAGTGAGAGAAAAGAGAGCCAAGGCCTATTCTTGGGAAATTTCCACCAGTAAGATACAAGAGGAAGAACACCTAAGGAGAAAATGAAGGAGCAGAGGAAAAGCAGAAAACTGGAGGGCTTTGGAACCCAAGAAAAAAGAGAGCCAGAAAAAAGGATCAGTAGTGTCAAAGGCCGGGAGAGGTCAAGTAAACGAGGCATTCTCACTGTGACTAAGCAGCAATGACAGAGCAAAGGGTCACAAGGAGATGCTGAAAGTGTCCATGCAGAGGATTTGGATGTATTCTTTCCAGAAGTTTGGCTGTGAATAGTGGTGGTGATATCAATGGGTACAACCTTCTGGAAGAAAATGTGGCCCGCCACATGCTTAAACTCTTTACACAGGACATACATACTTTGATCCAGCAATTTCATTGTAAGGATGGTGGCAAAGATTAAAATATATAATAACGAGGAATTGTTAATTTATAATACATTCATAAAACAATACTATTAATAGATAGGCACTAAAGTATGTCTTTTAGCAAAGTTTAGCACCTTTTCTGCAAAGGCCAAATAGCTTTATGGTACAATCTCCATCACAACTACTCAACTCTATTGCTAAAACTTTGGTTTATATGTAAGCAAATAAACATGGCTGTGTTCTAATAAAACTTGGTTTACAAAAGCAGGTGGCAGGCTACATTTGACCTAAAGGCCATGGTTTGTCAACCCCTTTCTTTGAAGAATATGTAGTGAGTTGAAGACAATATGACAATTTAAATAATTACAATTAACCACGTGAGAAATGACAGGCTTTCCAAATTAGTGAAATAAAACGTGGCATGTGTGTATGTGTGTATACCAGTCTTTAAAAAAAGTGTATCTTTGAATATTGGCATCACAGTGAATTTTATTTCTCTTTAATGCCTATTTGTATTGTCACATTTTCTATAACTATTTACTCCTTTTTTGTAATCAGGAAAAAAACGCTATTTTTATATAAAATTTTGTAGTAAGAAAAGTAAAATGAGATTACAACTGAAATGGTACCTTAAATGATGGTTCCAAACTGAAAACCCAGCAGGTCTTCATGAAGAGTTGGAAAATTCCATTGATACATGAATTCTGAATTAATGGTGTATAACTTTAAAGCCTTCTCCATGAGCTCTGTCTGTTGGGGAATTTGCAGTCTTGGCAAGGCTAATCAACACTTGCTAATTATCAAGATCAAATTTTTGGTGTTGTTGTTGTTGTTGTTTTTCTCTAGATGAAGTCTTGCTGTGTCACCCAGGCTGGAGTGCAGTGGCACGATCTCGGCTCACTGCAACCTCTGCCTCCTGGGTTCAAGTGATTCTCCTGCCTCAGCCTCCTGAGTAGCTGGGATTACAGGCACACCCCACCACGCTCGGCTAATTTTTGTATTCTTAGTAGAGATGGGATTTCACCATGTTGGCCAGGCTGGTCTCGAACTCTTGAACTCGTGATCTGCCTGCCTCAGCCTCCCAAAGTGCTGGGATTACAGGCATAAGCCACCGAACCCGGCCGAAGATCAAGTTTACAAGGACCATCTTCCAAACAAGGTGAGAAGATAATGTCTATGATAGCACTGGCATTGGTATTTCAGAGGTGTTCACACACCGAACTCCTCCTCCCTACTACCATCCTAACAACTTCCAGAGCTTTCTTTCTATTTCTCATTGTTCCATGTTATTCCACGAACTTGCTGCTTTTAAAGCCTTTGCACATGCTCTTTCCTCTGAGTGGAATAGGGCTTTGCTCTCTCATTTCTTTTTTGAGAAGATAAAAATTATTTGTTACCTACAAAGGATTAATACAAGATACACGTAAGAGTTAAAGTATAATAATATAAGGAATGCCCATAAACCCAAGAATTAGATCATTAGTAATAAATAGGTTGCTTGTCATGCTTTACTATCCCACCTGGGAAGTAATCACTAGCCAATAATCCCCTGTTTTTTTTGAATACATAGTTTTATCCCATTTGCATGTATGCTTAACTAGTTGTTTAATTCTGCTAATTTAAAAAAATTTCTATAAGCATTGTATCATATTTATTCTTCTGGGATTTACTTTTTTAGTTTACATCACGTTTCCAAAATTTGATTGTGTATAGTTTAAGGTTCTACATCTTTACTGTTGTATATTATTCTACATTTTTACTGTTGTATCTTATTCTTTGTGTAAAAAGAGTACCGATGGTTTATTTAGTCTCTTTTTCATGGCAATTGGAATGTTTGAGTTTTTATTACTCAAATATTGTTCTCATGAGTATTCTTGTGTATGTCTCTTGGGTATTACTCTATGAGCAGAATTACTGGATTATAGGATATTTGTTTTAATTTCTTTCATAACGTTAGGATGAATCAAACTTTCTTTTTCTTTTGAATCTGTTTTGGTAAATTATATTTTTCTAGGAATTTGTCCAATTTCGAGTTTCCAGATCTATTGACATGAAGTTCTCCATAGTGTTCTCCTGTTACCTTTATCTGCCATTATCTGTCTTTATTGTTTCTTTAAATTTTAATCAGGCCTAATTAGCATACAGTAAACCACACATATTTAAAGCGTCTAATTTGCTGAGGGTGGCAACCATGGGGATGTGCTTCTCACATCTTCTACTGCTAGGAAAGTGAGCGAATGAGGACACCAACGCTGGGCTCTGAATCCATCGCTGTGTTTGTGTCAGGGCCACAGTTCCCCAAGGCTGCTTCCTCCACCCAGGGACCAAGTGCAGTAGGGAACTGAGATAGGCCCATTCCTGCAGGAGGCGGCACTCTCCATCAGACTTGCCAACCTTTCTTAGAGCTCCACTCTAGTCCTTGACCTTCCTGTCTTCCATCCTGCTTTCCTCACATTTCTCTCCCCTATACTTGGGTCGGTTCTGCCACCTGTCTGCAGGCTTTCCTAGCCTTCCCTGAATGCTTCCTCCAACTCCCTTGCGGTCTATTACCCCAGTAGATCTCTCATGATCTGGTCCTGTCATGGTATCTGTCTGCTTCTGTCATGATATCTGCTTCTTGAGGACTCCACTTGACACCGACACAAGTACACTTTATGAAAGCATCACCACAATCGAGACAATGAGCACATCCATCAGCCATTGGTTCCCAAAGTCTCTTCTTTCCCCTTTGTAAATCCATCCTTTCTTCTACCCTGTCATCATGTAACAACGGATCTAATTTCTGCCACTATAGATTAATTTCCATCCACTGGTAGTTTATAGAAATGAAATCATACAATCTGTGCCCTTTTAAGAATATGGTTTTAAAAATTCAGCATAATTATTTTGAGATTCATTTACATTGTTGCATCTATCAATCATTGATTCCTTTTTACTGCTGAGTGGCATTTTACTGTACAGATATGCCACAACTTGTTTATCCATTGTTATCCATTATCCAGTTTGCTTATTATATGATAATCTCTTGATGGAGATTAATGTTGTGTTCCATTTTCAATAATCATGACTAAAGTTGTGATAATGGAAACTAAACTAAAGTTAGTTTAAGGTGAAACTAATAAAAGTTAAAGTGAAACTGAAGTTGCTAAGAAAATTCACATATAAGTCCTTGTATAGTTTTTATCTTTCTTGGACAAATACCTAGAAGTGGAATGAATGGCTGGAGCATATGAGAGATGTATGTTTAAATTTTTAAGAAACTGAAAAACTTTTTTTCTAAAGTGTTTTTAAATGGTTTTTGTGCCTTTTCTCTCTTACATTACATAAAAAATAACTTTTGACTGTTGATTCTCAGTACTATTTCTTTCTTTTTACTACAGATTTCTTTCTTATTTCATTGATTTCTTCTCTAATATTTACTATCTCCTAGCTTGATTTTCTGCCTTATTATTTGCTAGTATAAGAATTTAAGACCTGGAATTTATCTAAGTGTGCTTTCATGGAATTCCATATATAGTGTTTTCTGATTTCTAATTATTTTAAAACTTATGTTGTGATTTAGGTTTTGACCTATTAATTTTTGAGAAGTGTGATTGTATTTATGAACTGTACAGGAAAGGTGTATTTATCATTTTGTTCTGATGTACATATATATATGAAATTGCATATATACATATATGAAATTGCATATATATATATATATATATATATATATATATATATATATATGATATTGCACTCTGGCCAAAGAACATGACCTCTGTGATACTGATTCTTCAGAAATTTTTGTGGCTGGGCATGGCGGCTCACGCCTGTAATCCCAACATGTTGGGAGGCCAAGGTGAGAGGATCCTTTAAGCTCAGGAGTTCAAGACCAACCTTGGCAACATGGTGAAACCCCCTCTCTACAAAAAAATACAAGAATTAGCCAGGCATGATGACATGTGCAAGTAGTCCCAGCTAGTCAGGAGGCTGAGGTGGGAGGATCACTTGAGCCTGAGAGGTCAAGGCTGCAGGGAACTGTGTTCATGCCACTGCACTCCAGCCTGGGCAACAGAGCAAGCCACAAACCCTTGTCTCAAAACAAAAAAAAAGTTTTTACAATTTGAATTATGACCAAGCACATGATCAATTTTTTTTTTGAGTCAGGGTCTCGCTTTGTCATGCAGGCTGGAGTGCAGTGACATGAACATGGTTCACTGCAGCCCTGACCTCCCACACTCAAGCAATCCGCTCACCTCAGCCTCCTTAGTAGTTGGGACTGCAGGCATGCCCCGCCATGCCCAACTAACTTTTGCATTTTTTATAGAGATGGGGTCTTGCCATGTTGTCCTGGCTGGTCTCAAACTCCTGGGCTCAAGCGATCCTTCCTCCTTGGCCTCCCAAAGTGCTGGGATTACAGGTGTGAGACACTGTGCCAGGCCGAACTGTAATTGATAAATGTAACATGTTTATATGAGAAGAAGATACATTCTTTGTTTTTCTTCATATCTACTAAATCAATATTTTTTTATGTTGGGTCTTTTTGATTTTTATAACAATTTTATTGGCTTATTGATAAGTGAGAACTCTTTGTGTTCTTATTCATTTTTGCTCTACAAATTTTCTGACTATTTTATTCACGACATAGAACTTTCTCTTCTTATCAATAGATCTTGAGATTATACATGTCATCCTAAGACATAATGATACACTAAACTTTTCATCAGCATATAGTCATCTTCTATATTCCTATAATGTTTCTATCTTAATGCCTCTTTAATCTGATACTAACAAGCCATATCAGCTTAATTTTTGTTAGTATTTGACTGGTTTATATTTTACTTTATCTTGTTTTTTTCATTCAAAATACCTGTATTCTTATGCTTTAAGCAATATCTCTTGTTGACGATATAGAGCTGTATCCTTTTTGAAAAAAAATCAAATCTGATCATCTTTGTCCTTAAAATGGTGAGTTTAGGACGTTTATTACTATGGATATTGATCTATTTGTACTTGTTTCTTTTGTGTTACTTGTGCTTTGTAATTGTATGACTTTTTCAAAGCTGATGCATTTTAAGGAATTGTTGAGGTTTTTTGCACTTATGTTTATCTAATTTTATGTATTCCTGTCATTTGATTGAATGCATTCAGTGTAGATTTTACTCTTTCAGTGATTACCCTCAAAATTTTATCATGTATATTAAAAATCTGAATAAACCTAAACATCTCTTATCCTTCCAAACAATAAAATATCTGTGGAATAATTTAATTTGCAAAACTCTTTCTTTTATTATTATTGTTATTATTATACTTTAGGTTTTATGGTACATGTGCGCAACGTGCAGGTTAGTTACATATGTATACATGGGCCATGCTGGTGCGCTGCACCCCCTAACTCGTCATCTAGCATTAGGTATATCTCCCAATGCTATCCCTCCCCCCTCCCCCCATCCCACAACAGTCCCCGAAGTGTGATGTTCCCCTTCCTGTGTCCATGTGTTCTCATTGTTCAATTCCCACCTATGAGTGAGAATATGCAGTGTTTGGTTTTTAGTTCTTGCGATAGTTTACTGAGAATGACGATTTCCAATTTCATCCATGTCCCTACAAAGGACATGAGCTCATCATTTTTTATGGCTGCATAGTATTCCATGGTGTATATGTGCCACATTTTCTTAATCCAGTCTATCATTGTTGGACATTTGGGTTGGTTCCAAGTCTTTGCTGTTGTGAATAATGCCGCAATAAACATACGTGTGCATGTGTCTTTATAGCAGCATGATTTATAGTCCTTTGGGTATATACCCAGTAATGGGATGGCTGGGTCAAATGGTATTTCTAGTTCTAGATCCCTGAGGAATCACCACACTGACTTCCACAAGGGTTGAACTAGTTTACAGTCCCACCAACAGTGTAAAAGTGTTCCTATTTCTCCACATCCTCTCCAGCACCTGTTGTTTCCTGACTTTTTAATGATTGCCATTCTAACTGGTGTGAGATGGTATCTCATTGTGGTTTTGATTTGCATTTCTCTGATGGCCAGTGACGGTGAGCATTTTTTCATGTGTGTTTTGGCTGCATAAATGTCTTCTTTTGAGAAGTGTCTGTTCATGTCCTTTGCCCACTTTTTGATGGGGTTGTTTGTTTTTTTCTTGTAAATTCGTTTGAGTTCATTGTAGATTCTGGATATTAGCCCTTTGTCAGATGAGTAGGTTGCGAAGATTTTCTCCCATTTTGTAGGTTGCCTGTTCACTCTGATGGTAGTTTCTTTTGCTGTGCAGAAGCTCTTTAGTTTAATTAGATCCCATTTGTCAATTTTGGCTTTTGTTGCCATTGCTTTTGGTGTTTTATACATGAAGTCCTTGCCCATGCCTATGTCCTGAATGGTAATGCCTAGGTTTTCTTCTAGGGTTTTTATGGTTTTAGGTCTAACATTTAAGTCTTTAATCCATCTTGAAAATTGATTTTTGTATAAGGTGTAAGGAAGGGATCCAGTTTCAGCTTTCTCCATATGGCTAGCCAGTTTTCCCAGCACCATTTATTAAATAGGGAATCCTTTCCCCATTTCTTGTTTTTGTCAGGTTTGTCAAAGATCAGATAGTTGTAGATATGTGGTATTATTTCTGAGGGCTCTGTTCTGTTCCATTGATCTATATCTCTGTTTTGGTACCAGTACCATGCTGTTTTGGTTACTGTAGCCTTGTAGTATAGTTTGAAGTCAGGTAGTGTGATGCCTCCAGCTTTGTTCTTTTGGCTTAGGATTGACTTGGTGATGCGGGCTCTTTTTTGGTTCCATATGAACTTTAAAGTAGTTTTTTCCAATTCTGTGAAGAAAGTCATTGGTAACTTGATGGGGATGGCATTGAATCTGTAAATTACCTTGGGCAGTATGGCCATTTTCACGATATTGATTCTTCCTACCCATGAGCATGGAATGTTCTTCTATTTGTTTGTATCCTCTTTTATTTCCTTGAGCAGTGGTTTGTGGTTCTCCTTGAAGAGGTCCTTCACATCCCTTGTAAGTTGGATTCCTAGGTATTTTATTCTCTTTGAAGCAATTGTGAATGGGAGTTCACTCATGATTTGGCTCTCTGTTTGTCTGTTGTTGGTGTATAAGAATGCTTGTGATTTTTGTACATTGATTTTGTGTCCTGAGACTTTGCTGAAGTTGCTTATCAGCTTAAGGAGATTTTGGGTGAGACAATGGGGTTTTCTAGATATATAATCATGTCATCTGCAAACAGGGACAATTTGACTTCCTCTTTTCCTAATTGAATACCCTTTATTTTCTTCTCCTGCCTAATTGCCCTGGCCAGAACTTCCAACACTATGTTGAATAGGAGTGGTGAGAGAGGGCATCCCTGTCTTGTGCCAGTTTTCAAAGGGAATGCTTCCAGTTTTTGCCCATTCGGTATGATATTGGCTGTGGGTTTGTCATAGATAGCTCTTATTATTTTGAGATATGTCCCATCAATACCTAATTTATTGAGAGTTTTTAGCATGAAGGGTTGTTGAATTTTGTCAAAGGCCTTTTCTGCATCTATTGAGATAATCATGTGGTTTTTGTCTTTGGTTCTGTTTATATGCTGGATTACATTGATTGATTTGTGTATATTGAACAAGCCTTGCATCCCAGGGATGAAGCCCACTTGATCATGGTGGATAAGCTTTTTGATGTGCTGCTGGATTCAGTTTGCCAGTATTTTATTGAGGATTTTTGCATGAATGTTCATCAAGGATATTGGTCTAAAATTCTCTTTTTTGGTTGTGTCTCTGCCAGGCTTTGGTATCAGGATGATGCTGGCCTCATAAAATGAGTTAGGGAGGATTCCCTCTTTTTCTATTGATTGGAATAGTTTCAGAAGGAATGGTACCATTTCCTCCTTGTACCTCTGGTAGACTTCGGCTGTGAACCCATCTGGTCCTGGACTTTTTTTGGTTGGTAAGCTATTGATTATTGCCACAATTTCAGCTCCTGTTATTGGTCTATTCAGAGATTCGACTTCTTCCTGGTTTAGTCTTGGGAGGGTGTATGTGTCCAGGAATTTATCCATTTCTTCTAGATTTTCTAGTTTGTTTGCGTAGAGGTGTTTGTAGTATTCTCTGATGGTAGTTTGTATTTCTGTGGGAACGGTGGTGATATCCCCTTTATCATTTTTTATTGCATCTATTTGATTCTTCTCTCTTTTTTTCTTTATTAATCTTGCTAGCGGTCTATCAATTTTGTTGATCCTTTCAAAAAACCAGCTCCTGGATTCATTAATTTTTTGAAGGGTTTTTTGTATCTCTATTTCCTTCAGTTCTGCTCTGATTTTAGTTATTTCTTGCCTTCTGCTAGCTTTTGAATGTGTTTGCTCTTGCTTTTCTAGTTCTTTTAATTGTGATGTTAGGGTGTCAATTTTGGATCTTTCCTGCTTTCTTTTATGGGCATTTAGTGCTATAAATTTCCCTCTACACACTGCTTTGAATGTGTCCCAGAGATTCTGGTATCTTGTGTCTTGGTTCTCGTTGGTTTCAAAGAACATCTTTATTTCTGCCTTCATTTTGTTATGTACCCAGTAGTCATTCAGGAGCAGGTTGTTCAGTTTCCATGTAGCTGAGCAGTTTTGAGTGAGATTCTTAATCCTGAGTTCTAGCTTGATTGCACTGTGATCTGAGAGATAGTTTTTTATAATTTCTGTTCTTTTACATTTACTGAGGAGAGCTTTACTTCCAAGTATGTGGTCAATTTTGTAATAGGTGTGGTGTGGTGCTGAAAAAAATGTATATTCTATTGATTTGGGGTGGAGAGTTCTGTAGATGTCTATTAGGTCCACTTGGTGCAGAGCTGAGTTCAATTCCTGGGTATCCTTGTTGACTTTCTGTCTCGTTGATCTGTCTAATGTTGACAGTGGGGTGTTAAAGTCTCCCATTATTAATGTGTGGGAGTCTAAGTCTCTTTGTAGGTCACTCAGGACTTGCTTTATGAATCTGGGTGCTCCTGTATTGGGTGCATATATATTTAGGATAGTTAGCTCTTCTTGTTGAATTGATCCCTTTACCATTATGTAATGGCCTTCTTTGTCTCTTTTGATCTTTGTTGGTTTAAAGTCTGTTTTATCAGAGACTAGGATTGCAACCCCTGCCTTTTTTTGTTTTCCATTTGCTTGGTAGATCTTCCTCCATCCTTTTATTTTGAGCCTATGTGTGTCTCTGCAAGTGAGATGGGTTTCCTGAACATAGCACACTGATGGGTCTTGACTCTTTATCCAGTTTGCCAGTCTGTGTCTTTTAATTGGAGCATTTAGTCCATTTACATTTAAGGTTAATATTGTTATGTGTGAATTTGATCGTGTCATTATGATGTTAGCTGGTTATTTTGCTCGTTAGTTGATGCAGTCTCTTCCTAGTCTCGATGGTCTTTACATTTTGGCATGATTTTGCAGTGGCTGGCACCAGTTGTGCCTTTCCATGTTTAACGCTTCCTTCAGGAGCTCTTTTAGGGCAGGCCTGGTGGTGACAAAATCTCTCAGCATTTGCTTGTCTGTAAAGTATTTTATTTCTCCTTCACTTATGAAGCTTAGTTTGGCTGGATATGAAATTCTGGGTTGAAAATTCTTTTCTTTAAGAATGTTGAATATTGGCCCCCACTCTCTTCTGGCTTGTAGGGTTTTTGCTGAGGGATCCGCTGTTAGTCTGATGGGCTTCCCTTTGATGGTAACCCGACCTTTCTCTCTGGCTGCCCTTAACATTTTTTCCTTCATTTCAACTTTGGTGAATCTGACAATTATGTGTCTTGGAGTTGCTCTTCTCGAGGAGTATCTTTGTGGCGTTCTCTGTATTTCCTGAATCTGAATGTTGGCCTGCCTTGCTAGATTGGGGAAGTTCTCCTGGATAATATCCTGCAGAGTGTTTTCCAACTTGTTTCCATTCTCCCCGTCACTTTCAGGTACACCAATCAGACATAGATTTGGTCTTTTCACATAGTCCCATATTTCTTGGAGGCTTTGCTCGTTTCTTTTTATTCTTTTTTCTCTAAACGTCCCTTCTCGCTTCATTTCATTCATTTCATCTTCCATGGCTGATACCCTTTCTTCCATTTGATCGCATCGGCTCCTGAGGCTTCTGCATTCTTCACGTAGTTCTCAAGCCTTGGTTTTCAGCTCCATCAGCTCCTTTAAGCACTTCTCTGTATTGATTATTCTGGTTATACATTCTTCTAAATTTTTTTTCAAAGTTTTCAACTTCTTTGCCTTTGGTTTGAATATCCTCCCGTAGCTCGGAGTAATTTGATCGTCTGAAGCCTTCTTCTCTCAGCTCGTCAAAGTCATTCTCCGTCCAGCTTTGTTCCGTTGCTGGTGAGGAACTGCGTTCCTTTGGAGGAGGAGAGGCACTCTGCTTTTTTGAGTTTCCAGTTTTTCTGCTCTGTTTTTTCCCCATCTTTGTGGTTTTATCTACTTTTGGTCTTTGATGATGGTGATGTACAGATGGGTTTTTGGTGTGGATGTCCTTTCTGTTAGTTTTCCTTCTAACAGACAGGACCCTTAGCTGCAGGTCTGTTGGAGTACCCAGCCGGCTGTGTGAGGTGTCAGTCTGCCCCTGTTGGGGGATGCCTCCCAGTTAGGCTGCTCAGGGGTCGGGGTCAGGGACCCACTTGAGGAGGCAGTCTGCCCATTCTCAGATCTCCAGCTGCGTGCTGGGAGAACCACTGCTCTCCTCAAAGCCGTCAAACAGGGACATTTAAGTCTGCAGAGGTTACTGCTATCTTTTTGTTTGTCTGTGCCCTGCCACCAGAGGTGGAGCCTACAGAGGCAGGCAGGCCTCCTTGAGCTGTGGTGGGCTCCACCCAGTTCAAGCTTCCTGGCTGCTTTGTTTACCTAAGCGAGCCTGGGCAATGGCGGGCGCCCCTCCCCCAGCCTCGCTGCCGCCTTGCTGTTTGATCTCAGACTGCTGTGCTAGCAATCAGCGAGACTCCGTGGGTGTAGGTCCCTCTGAGCCAGGTGCGGGCTATACTCTCCTGGTGCACCGTTTCCTAAGCCTGTCAGAAAAGCACAGCATTCAGGTGGGAGTGGCCCAATTTTCCAGGTGCCGTCTGTCACCCCTGGAAAGGGAACTCCCTGACCCCTTGCGCTTCCCGAGTGAGGCAATGCCTCGCCTCTGCTTCGGCTGGCGCACGGTGCGCTCACCCACTGACCTGCGCCCACTGTCTGGTACTCCCTAGTGAGATGAACACGGTACCTCAGATGGAAATGCAGAAATCACCCGTCTTCTGCATCACTCACGCTGGGAGCTGTAGACCAGAGGTGTTCCTATTCGGCCATCTTGGCTCCTCCCGCAAAACTCTCTTTCTATTTCCATGCTATTTAATTCTTTTTTCTTAGCTACAAAAATTAAACTTCATTGTCTGCTTTTCCCCCCATGGAAATACAGCATAATTATAATTTAATTTGTGTATCATTCTTTATTGCATCTCGGATGTTCTCCTTGAATTATTTTCCTATTTATGATCCTTTAGAAATTGTCTTATATGGTTCTCTTTGTGATAAACACCCACATTTTTAAATCCATAAAAGTCTTTGCCTCACCTTTATTCTTAAAGGATGCTTTTTATCTGGATATTCGATTCTACATTGATCCTACTGTCGTTTGACTTTCACAGATGCTGTAGAGGAATCTGATCTAATTTTAATTTCTTCATAGGTGATCTGTCTGTTCCCCCACTTTTAAGAGCTTCTGTCTTTGATGTTAAGTAGTTTCACTATGATTCTAGCTGTGAATTTTTATTGTTATTGTTATTGTCATATATCCTGCTTAGTGTATGTTGTGTTTTCTAGATCCATACAGATTCTTTTTAAGCTTCAAAAATTTAGATCCATTATCAAATTAAATGTTGTGACTTCTCCACTTTCTTTAATCTTTAATTTTGGGCTTTTCACTAGATGTATTTTTGATTTTCTTATTCTAGTCTCTGTATCTCTTAATGTCTCTCATTTTCTACCTCCTTACCTCTCTATGTTGCATTCTGGATAATTTCTAATGATACATATTTCAACTCATGTAGTCTCTCTTCAGCTGTATCTACTATGTTATTAGGTTGATGGATGTAGATATTATTTCAACAATTATATTTTTATTTTATGAAACACCACTTTTCCTCAAATTTGCATGTTTATTCCTGGATTATTTCTGCTTCATTGGTCAGTTTATTATCATATTCCTTATTTTTTTAAGCATGAAACACGCAGCTCTTCTGTATTCTGTACCTAGTTGTTTCAAATCGCAGTACTTGATCATTTAAATATGGGATTTTGAACATTTGAGTGATTCTCTCTTATTGTGGCTTTTTTGTACATTGGTGATATTTATTTTTATTTTTGTTTTAAGTTCTGGGGTTCACGTGCAGGATGTGCAGGTTTGTAGCATAGGTAAACATGTGCCATGGTGGTTTGCTACACCTATCAACCCATTACCTAGGTATTAAGCCCAGCATGCATTAGCTATTTTTCCTAATGCTCTCCCTCCCCTCAACGACCCCACAAGATGCCCCCGTGTGTGTTGTTCCCCTCCCTGTGTCCATGTGTCCTCATTGTTCAGCTCCCACTTATAAGTGAGAACATGTAGTGTTTGGTTTTCTGTTCCTGCATTAGTTTGCTGAGGATAATGGCTTCCAGCTCTACCCATGTACATGCAAAGGACATTATCTCATTCCTTTTTATGGCTGCATAGTATTCCATGGTGTGTATGTACCACATTTTCTTTATCCAGTCTATCATTGATGGGCATTTTGGTTTATTCTATGTCTTTGCTATTGTGAATAGTGCTGCCATGAATATATGTGTGCATGTATCTTTATAATAGAATGATTTATATTCCTTTGGGTATATACCCAGTAATGGGATTGCTGGGTCAAATGGCATTTACTGTTCTAGATCTTTGAGGAATCCCCACACTGTCTTCCACAATGGTTGAACTAATTTACATTCCCACCAACAGTGTAAAAGCATTCCTATTTCTCCACAACCTCTCCAGCATCTGTTGTTTCTATAGTTTTTGATAATTGCCATTCTGAATGGCATGAGATAGTATCTCATTGTGGTTTTGATTTGCATTTCTCTAATGATTAGTGATGTTGAGCTTTTTTTCATATGTTTGTTGGCTGCATGAATGTCTTCTTTTGAGAAGTGTCTGTTATGTCCTTTGCCCACTTTTTATTGTTTTTTTTTGTTGTTGTTATTGTTGTAAATTTGTTTAAGTTCCTTGTAGATTCTGGGTACTAGACCTTTGTCAGATGGATAGATTGCAAAAATTTTCTCCCAAACTGTAGTTTGCATTTGGTGATGTTTAATTGTGTATTAATACTTGATTTTAGTTATTAGGAGTACTGAGTTTCTAAGTTGGGAATTGGAAAGAATTCCTCCAGAGATAATTTTTTCCTGCCAAAGAAGGACTTCAAACCAACACCTATCCCCAGGATACCTTTATGCATATTGCAGATGACCTAAAGACCAGTTTGCAGAGAGAAGAAATGCTGTGAGCAACCATCCTGGGGTAACCCTGCCCTTTCCAGGTACTGATTCCTGTCACTGGCCTACAGGCAGCTTATTATCCTGGCATGAGCTTAAGTAATTAGTTTTGTGTTTCTTATTTGTTTCATATTCAACAAATATGATATCCATGGAGACTTCTTTGGTGACCTGTGAGAACACTGCTATACCAGAGAGAGAGAGAGAGAGGAGAGAGAGTGCACGTGCAAGAAAGAGAGTGTGTGTGTTTTAAGGTTTTTGTTCCTAATGCTAAAGTGAAAGTTGAATACCATTATTACAGTTTAACTGCAGATTAATAAATTATAACTAAATTTTTAAAATGAATTTGAAAGGAATAGAAGAAATTAATGTGGATTGCAAATAGTAAAGGTTAGTCATTGTTAGAAAGTTTTGTTTAAATTTTATATATGTATATGTTTGCATGGGTATGATAATTTAAAATATTTGGTATATATTTGTGGTTACAAGAAGGTTTGAAAGCTGTTGGTTCAGAAGTCTTCCTCTTTTGCCTTCCTTTTTTCACCTAATTAACTCTCTCCCATCTTTTAAATGTCAGCTCAGATGTTACTTGCTAAGGAAAGCCTTCATCATACTCAGATAGATTTGGTTCTATTGTCAATTGCTTTCAAGATTCATTTCCCTTTACTTTCAAGACTTCACCTCAAGTTGTAATTGAAATTTCACAGTGATATTGTTTGATTGATGTCTGTCTCCCACAGCAGACTGTGGACTCCATGAAAATAGACTGTCCATAGCTTTGTTTATCCTCATATCCTCAGTGCCTAACACAACTGTTGAAGCATAGTGGGCACTTAATAAATAGGTGTTAAATAAATGAATGTGTCTTCTCATGAAATATTCCCATATGATCTCATTTTAGTGACACCAGCAATATTGGAATACCCCATGGGGTATGATGAGCAGACTGAGGGCATCTTGTTTCACTAGATGTGCAAGGTCTTCTGTGAATTAACTCTTTAAACCACAAAAGCACATTCCTAGTTTTTAGAAAACTGGGACAGTGATTGAATACAGATGGAATAAAAAGGCTTCCCCTATTGAAATTCACAGCAGCTCAAAGTAAAATTTGACAATTCTTTTTTTTTTTGAGACAAAGTCTCTCTCTGTCATACAGGCTGGAGGGCAGTGGTGCAATCTCAGCTCACTGCAACCTCTGCCTCCTGGGTTCAAGTGATTCTCGTGCCTCAGCCTCCTGAGTAGCTGGGATTATGGCCATGTGCCACCATGCCTGGCTAAATTTTTTTTTTTTTGTATTTTTATTAGAGTTGGGGTTTCACCATGTTGGCCAGGCTGGTCTTGAAATCCTAACTTCAAGTGATCTGCCTGCCTCGGCCTCCCAAAGTGCTGGGATTACAGGAGTGAGCCACTGCATCCGACCAAAAATTATTTTAATAATGACCTCCAGTTTAGCCCTTCTAATAGTGTGAATGCCAGGTACACTAAATGGTAGAAATACGAACTGGGGTCTTCCCAGAAACTTTCTGCTACAACTTCTTGTAAAGGCAAGAGAAGGCTTAGCTGTAAAGAAGCAATAAGGCATATTCACTACACATCTTTTAGCAATTATTCTGCAATCATGAAAATTCTGAAGAATACAAAATAACTTCAACACCTTTAACAAAGAATTCAGTGAAGATGAAAGTGTCTTGGAAAGTAGATTAACTAATTATTGATATACCATAACTGTTACAGTAGGTTGCTAGTCAGGCATGCGTGGGGCAGGAGACCCTCTGCCTCCCTAGGAATATCAGGCAACCATCAGGTGATGGCCAAGCAGTTATTACACTGTTTCTCTAAAATAATAATTGGTCACCGCTAGTGCGAGGGAAAGGCAGTCTCCCAATAGAAAAACCTGAAACTGATGATCAATAGGTTCCTGATAAGATCTCAGGAGTTGGGTGAGTGGGCTCAAGCATGCGCATTAAGAGGTAAAGTGACGGAGTTGAACTATTCCTCCTAGGAACATTCAGCTGGTAAGGGAAGAACGCCTCAAGTGAGTATCCATACAACTCCAGTAAACACACTGTGCATAGGGCCCCCCCCAAGTGCTAGCAGGCCACTGTGCATGCGGACAGCCCACCCCAAGGGAAGAATCAGGGGAGAAAGGAAACAAGACCCCAGAAGTATGCCAACATATAAAACCCCAAGTCAAAGGTCAAACTGTGCACTTGATCTCCCACGCCACCTGCTTGACCCTCTTCCAAGTGTACTTAACTTCCTTTCATCCCTGCCCTAAAACGTTTTAATAAACTTTCACTCCTGCTCTAAAACTTGCCTTGGTCTGTCACTCTGCCTTATGACCCCTCAGTTGAATTCTTTCTTCTGAGGAGGCAAGAATTGGGGCTGATGCAGACCTGTATGGATTCACCACTGCTAACATAACCATATTCATTTTCCATCATGTTTTTATGACAACTAAAAGCTATACGATAATGATGATGATGATGATGAAGTTCCTCATAATGGGGCTTTGTTATGTAAATAATGAAAAAGTCACTGATGGCAACTGATGAGATTATTTGTGGCCATTTTTTGGTCTTCATTTTCATAGACTTTAGAGAATGTGTTTTCAAGATATTCTCAAGATGACCTTTCCTTGGTAGAGCATACCTTACATGCCATTAAATATACAGACAAACTGGGTATGACTCCTTCAGTCTGATTAGGAATTTTTGTGTAGAGCTCTCCTGTCTATGTACACTTCCTGGACTCTACTTAGCCTATTGGCAAAGGCTCTCTATGCTATGTGATTAAAAGCATTTATATTAGATGACACTGCTTTAATTTCTATTACATATAGTGAGGTAAAGTCCATGTTAAGTCCTTTCCTTGTGCCACTATAAATGTTTAATTTGGTTCAGGACAGGAAGGCTACCGAAGTTATATCCAAACAAAGCACATGATGTACTACAAGGGAAGTCTGATGTGATCAGGATGCCACCTTGGTCATTTTAAAAAAATGCTAGTTACATTAGAAAGCATAAGACATACACTTTAAATCTTTTACCTCAACTTAAAATAGATAAATGTTAACTTATTTGTCACTCTTTTACAATGAGGAAAAGTTCTTTCCTTTGAGTGTGTATGAGTATTGAGTGTCTATAATTTCTAGTTTTAGTTCTGTTAAGTGGAGCAAGAACACACCCTTGCAAAGCCATCTGAATACGTAATTCTATATTCTTTTGAGACACAGTTTCACTCTCACTGGACTGCAGTGATGCGATCTTGGCTCACTGCAACCTCCACCTCCCAGTTTCAAGAGTTCTTGTGCCTCAGCCTTCCGAGTAGCTGGTATTACAGGTGTGCACCACCATATCCAGCTAATTTTTGTATGTTTAGTGGAGATAGGGTTTCGCCATGTTGGCCAGGCTGGTCTTGAACTCGTGACCTCAAGTGATCCACCTGCCTCAGCCTCCCAAAGTGCTGGGATTACAGGCATGAACCACCGTGCCATAAAATTTACTTTCAATCCTCTAGAATATTTTGGGCCCATACCTGATTTGGCAACAATTTATTTTAGCGACTCATCTTTACCTAGTTGTTACAAAGCATTACATTTATTTTTCTTAGAAATAATAACTCTCTTTTGCACTCATATTTTATCAGTATAAACACCTTTCAATTAAATTATATAGTTACACTAAAAATACGTCCAACATTGACAGGTTTGGTACTATACGCTAATGAATCTTGGTTTACATGTAACTCAAATAGAATGGAAGAACACGGACTTGCTTGGGAGTAAACACTAGCCTTCCACATGTGTGGACATCAGTCAGCATGTTTTGTTGCGTAGATTGGAGCAAGTCAGTTAAAATGAGGGGCATTGGGACTGGGGTTGAGGCAAAAGTGATGGCAATGATGATTTATTGAAGTTTCTTTAAAAGAGCTTTATCTACAAATATGAATTATTCTCAGTGTTGATACAAATAACAGTCACACAAGATGTTGACTGTATTGTGGAATTCAAATATTTAAAAGAACAGTGAGGCTGGTAAGAAATGCATTTGCAGTATAATACAATGTAGTATAGTTTCATCTCATATCTTTTTCTTAGATGAGTCGTGTTACTTGGTGTTTTTATTCTGAGCATTTGATCACCCCAGATCATGAAAAGCATGACAAACTTGTTTTGAGACAGAAAATTTCTCTTACTACATGAATCCAGAAAGCACATGATTTACATTTTATATGCCTTTGAAATGGAAAAGTTTCTCTTGTTCCCCTAGCAGGGTGTGTGATGGGGGTGTGGCTCGCTTCTTCAGTGCCCTGATGTTCAAACCTCTAGGGGAGCCCACAGACAGGCAGGCTGTGGGGCTCCAACCTCACGGCAGTGTCTAGGGGTGAATGTCTATAGTTCCTGAAGCCCCAGTGGGTTTGTGTTACAGGATGCTCTCTTGGTTTGCTGTCTATAGGCAGCTTATGTTATCCAGCTCAATTAGACTCTACACCTTGTCACAAGGACAGAGGGCGTTCTGTATCCTGGGTTCTTGCCTTGGTGTACTGGAAGAATCGGATCATAAGTGGGCTTGGAGAATGAGTACAAAGTTTTATTGAGTGGAAATAGCTCTCCACTGATGGAGGAGCCAGAAAGGAGATGGTTTTCCCCTGGAGTTGGGCCACTCAGGCACATGCCAAACTCCACCTCTCCTGCCAGTGGATGGCCTGCCAGTGTGCCAGCATTTGTTGGTGTGCTCTTCTGCCAGCATGCTCCCTCTGTGTCCTCTCGATGTCCAGCAGCTTGTCTTTTTCCACTGATGTGTTCCTCTCACCCTCCAGCACCTTCTGTCTCTGCCTTGCTAGGGTCTCAGCTTTTTATAGGCCCAAGAGGGGGGTGTGGTGGGCCAGGGTGGTCTTGGAAAATGCAACATTTGGGCACAAAGGCAGAAATGCCTGTACTCACCTAGGTCTGTGGGGCTAGGGCCTAGCCAGGGACCTGCCTTTCTCTACCCAGCATTTCCCTACCCTCCTCCTGTATCACCTTCAAGAGGTAGAGGTTCTGTTTTATTTTACTAACCACCACAATTTATTTAACCATTCCTTGATCCACGTATAGAATATTCATGCTAAGCACTCTGCATGTATGATCCTATCTAATCCTAAACAAACTCTTTGCAGAGGTATTATTACTGGATTATACTTATGAGGAAACTGAGATTCACTTTGTAAAGTTTCAAAGTGAAAGAAGCTTGAAAGTCATTGCTGTTATCAATGCTGCACATCTCCAGAGTGGCAGCCTTTGGCTTTATGCTACTAAATATAGTGGTTTCCTTTTTTAAAAATAAACACTTTTTTTTTTTTTTGAGACAGAGTCTTCCTCTTGTTGCTCAGGCTGGAGTGCTATGGCATGATCTTAGCTCACTGCAACCTCTGTCTCCCGGGTTCAAGTGATTCTCCTTCCTTGGCCTCCCGAGTAACTGGGATTACAGGCATGCGCCACCACGCCCGGCTAATTTTGTATTTTTAGTACAGATGGAGTTTCACCATATCGGCCAGGCTGGTCTCGAACTCCTGACCTCAGGCGATCCAGCCACTTCGGCCTCCCAGAGTGCTGAGATTACAGGCGTGAGTCACCGTGCCCGGCTGGTTTTCTTTTTGTAATGGGAGGCTGTTCTGTGCTAGGCCTTTAAATGTAGTTGACATGGGGTCATCACAAGAAACCTATGAAGTATTATTTATTAAACTATATGGAAGCACAAAGAGTCAGATTTAAATCCAGGTCTGTAGTCCCAAAGTCAGTGATTATCCCACTCTATTCTATAACAGGTGCATTTGCATATGGCACCTGACTGCCACAATTCACTAGCACGTGAATACACATAAGGTCACATATAATTGATAACCAGTCCCACAGGATCTGAACCCCCCCTTCACCGGCTCATCCATGAATTCCAGCTCCTTACAATGTCCTTCACTGCACAGTCATCTTGAAAAGCCACAGACAGGTCCAAGTCACACTGTTCTTATAGTCACCATTGGCTTTTGGCAAGTTGAGCCAAAGATCTGTGATACCAGCATCCGCCTTTACAAACCTGGGCACTGTGACACAGCTGTCCCTGCAGAACCAGCAGTTCCTGACCTGATGGGGTTCCCCAGTGATTCTTCCAGGCACTGAATCTCACACACCTGTGTGAGCCAAGCAGACTGAAAGGTAAGAGGATAACGGCACCCACACATTTCAAGTTTTCTCAGGGCCAAAATACTACAGAGTTTATGAGCTATCTTAGTCAATTCAGGCTTCTGTAACAAAGTGTAGACTGGGTGGTTTATAAACAACATAAATTTTCTTTTCACAGTTCTGGAGGCTGGAAGTCCAAGATCAGAGTGCCAGCACAGTCAGGTTCTGCTGAGGGTCCTCTTCTGAGTTGTAGGCTGCCAACTTCCCTTTCGATCCTCACATGGCAGAAAGTGGGTGAGAGAGCTCTTGCGAGTCTCTTTGATAAGAACACTGATCTCACCCATTAGGGCTCTACCCTTATGACCTAATCTCAACGACCCCCACATTCTGAAACCATCACATTAAGGGTTAGAATCCCAACATATGAATTCTGGGGGGACACAAATATTCAGTCCATTAGCAGTATCTTTGTGTTTTCAGTTTGTGTGGAGTCTTTTTCTATTACAATCATGTCCATCTCAGTCACGAAGATCTACAGAGACCCACCACTCCCCTCTACCCACAGGTCCTGTGGTGAGGTCTATTTCCTCAAGCTGGGATCCTTCTGATTTCTGGTGACATGTCTCTCAGCAGCCCCACTTTTCTTCCCTCCACCTGGAGTCATTGCACAGATGACATGTCAATGTATGTCTGAGGCCCAATCATGGACATAGTGCTTTGTTTCTCAGGGAGCTCTCCAACATTATAAAAATCAGTAGCTACAGAGAAGTGCTTAATGATGGGGCATTGCCTCCCTCACATGCTAGCCACTCCTCTTCTACAGTCCAGCCCATTCACCACTTTGTAGTAACAAGGATCTAATTGAGGGTACATTAGTGTCTTTTGCTGCTGATCAACTTTTTTAAAAATAAAAAAAGTCTCATTTCAGAAAACATGCTGAATTAGGAAGAAGTGGAAAGAAGTGCAATGGATAAGCAAACCACAATCCTCAGGGCTCAACAAGGCATTCTTTCATTGATCACTAATCACTCTGGGTTCACCTGACTCTGGTGATCAACATGGCTCCCTAGTCTTGAAGTTGCCCAATCACAGTCAAAGCTGTTTGTCCTGCACATGACAAGCAGATTGATTTCTGGATCCTTAGATCATGTAAAACATCACTGTTCCTTGTGGCTGGGTTCAGTCTCACCCCATGCCTTTTGGATCTGTACTTTTTCCATGAGAAACACTAGCCTTGAGTTCTCCATAGCAAGAATCTTACCTTGATTTTTTCTCTCCCTCCCTCAGAAGCCCTGAGTCTCAGCCTCAATGGCACGTTGCCTTGTTATGGGCTGATATACCTTGTTACTGCTGCTACACTTCATCATGTGGTCTGAATGCCTGGACCACAAGGTATGAGCTGCCCTCCCTGCTTTGGAAGGCAACCATCTCTTGGTGGAGAGGAACACTCTCCTGATGACTACTTGCCAATGTGAGGCTTTGATCCAGGGCCTACAGTGCCCACATACCTCTACCTGTACTCCCTGTCTTCACCTGTCTTAGTACCAGTATTTACTCTGCTAACCAATCTTACTAGAGTTAACTTTCCAGATTCTAGTCCCTTCTGTACCAACCTGCCCACTGCCACCCGAACTCTATGTACTCTGGGGAAAAAAGGAAATCAATTGGGTTGAATTCTCAAACCCAATCGCCCAGTTCCACTCCATACTCATAACATCCAGACACAGAAGCCCTTAGCAAATATAGCATATTCTGACTTACACTGTCCATTCTTCTTTATGGCAAGTATTTTATGTACATGTAATTATTTGATTATACACATACACTAATATTTTTTTCTATATTTAAATTATAAGCTCCTGGCTGGGCACAGTGGCTCACACCTGTAATCCCAGCACTTTGGGAGGCCAAGGTGGGCAGATCACTTCAGCTCAGGAGTTCAATACCAGCCTGACCAACATGGTGAAACTATGTCTCTACTAAAACTACAAATATTAGCTGGGCATGGTGTGCACACAAGAATTGCTTGAGCCTTAGAGGCAGGAGGCTGCAGTAAGTTGAGATTGCACCACTGCATTCCATCCTCAGCGATAGAGCGAGACTCTGACTCAAAAAAATAAAAAATAGAAAATTATAAGCTCCTTAGAGGCAAACATATACTTAGCACAGTCCCTTATTAAAAGTAGTTATGCAGAGAAGTATGCTAAATTGAATTTAACCACTTACAAGATTAACTTCTGTACCCATATTCTATAGTGTAATTTCTCAGCTTACTGCCTCATTCATCTTTTCACAAATATTTACTGAGGGCCTGTTGCATGCTGGGTAATCTTCCAGGGGTTACTTTATCAAAGTCAATAGAGGCTGGGCATGGTGGCTCATGCCTGTAACCCCAGCACTTTGGAGGCCAGGGCAGGTGGATTGCTTTAGCTCAGGAGTTAGAGACCAGCCTGGGAAATATGGTGAAACCCCATCTCTACCCAAAATACAAATAATTAGCCAAGCGTGCTGGCACACACCATTGGTCCCAGCTACTCTAGAGGCTGAGGTTGGAGAATTGCTTGACCTGGGAGAAGGAGATTGCAGTGAGCCGAGATGGCACCACTGTACACCAGCCTGAGTGATAAGAGGGAGACCCTGTCTCAAAAAAAAAGAAAAAAAAGTCAGTAGAACAGATTCCTTCACAGATACTACATTGCAGGGGAGTTCATGACATTAAAAAATATAAATGTCATGATGGGGAAAAGGTGGGGGAAATGAATAGAGAAAGATGAAGAGTGGCGTTTACATGAAGTGACACTTGAACGTTTTGTCTCTTTTATAGAATAAGCTTCTGGAGGTCTCCATTTTGTTTGTTTTTGCATTTATTTCATTTTAAATGTTTGAACAGCATAAGCTACTAATGGACTTTTTAGGCTTTTAGCAAACACTTTTTGCAAATAGTTATGTAAATATATCAGACTTTTGAAAACCTCCTACTTCTTAATTTTTTCCCTTACATATTAAACATGGAAAAAAGAAAACAAAACAAATGGATTTTAGTAGACATAGGATATTATCAAATTAGTTTTCTTTTTAACAGCCCTCTGGCTTCAACATTTTCATGAGCATCGTTTATTTAACAGACAAGATCATCTATAATCCTTTTTGGTTTCAACAGCAGTGTCTGATTGACAGTACCAAACTCTATTTACTGATCATTTTTCCCAAACCCAAACCCCACTGCCCTGATGCTTAGCTGGCTGACATCCCTGAAAATCTTTGGTGATAATCATTAGAAGAATCACCAGAAACAGGGAGGCTCTTTGGAGCTACCTTGTGTGCTAACCTGGCGCAGGCACTAGGACCGCCCAGGAGCCGATAGGCAGCCAAGCTTCACAGCCCGTCAGAGGGACTGAGCCGCCTTTGCTGTTACACAGGAAGAGAGCAGGCAGCATCAGTATCGGCTCAGCACCCTTCCCCCTTCTGTTCGATTAGAAGGTATTTACTTGCTATTTATCACTCAGGCTTTGAATACTATCACGTGCCTTTAGTGTTCTCTCAATATGATGCTCTGAAATGCTGTCCAGCACCTATTGGGTTACTATATTATTTTATGTTAATTTCCACAGCTGATCGAAGCAACAGTGCCATAAAGAAATGGGCTAGATATTTCCAGAGGCTGCAATCTGGAGGCGTTTGGAGGTGTGAGTACGTTGGTCACAGATCTCTAATGTGTTGGCTGTATTAGTCGTGTCTCTTGACCTTCCTCTTCTTCGTTGAAAGAGCCAATGTGAGATGCCATCTGCATATTTCATTCATAAAGGAAATGCAACTAGATGGTGACAGAAACCACTAATGATGGGCCTGAAACTCTACTTTGGAGTGGCTGTGGTTTCCTCTTCCAGCCTGTGGGTTTGCAAGAGAAGCTGGGTTTGCAACTGAGTTTGGATGGGAAAGAGATTTTGCTCAGGGCTGCAGACTGCGTGCGTGGATTCTGCTTTCTGTTTTCAAAGCTCAAAGACTGTCCTTTCTAATCATTGTCATGGTGCAGTGTAGGAGTCTTTTTATGCTTTCTTTATTTCTGCAGATACTCCTATCATAGATGTAGACTGCCAGAAAGCTATTAAGTCATTTGGTGCCCCACAGTGTAAAGCCACTGAAGAGAAATCTAGTTTGCTTTTTCTTAACCATATACCATATACTTTTTCCTGACTCAATACCACAGCTAGTAGATGGCACACAGAAACATTAAAAAAACAATGCTAATCTAAGATTCTTTTTTCCTGTTCAAAAATAACTTTGATTATGTGTGATAAGGGAGTAGTTTGCTATTAGAAAACTCAAATGATTATGATTTTATGGGGGAAATGGAAAATTCTTTTTGAGTATTTTACAAATCAATTGAAGGTGCTTTTTAAGAGCCTTGGTGCCAATTTTATGCATTCAAGACTGTTCTAAAACTTTAAAGCCTTCCCAAACTGTTAGATGTGGTTTTGACCACAGTAATTAGTTTAAATTTGTATACATTATGCCAAAATGTAATGGGCAAGTGTATTCATAAATGAACAAAATATTGAGTTCTGCTAGTGGTCAATTCATGGTAAGATAAACATGGTAAGACAAAATTCACTGTAAGATAAACAGTACCAACAAAATTTATTTCAGGAAAGAAAATATTTAACTAAGACACAATGCAAGGCATCAACATTGAAAGTGTGACTTTAATGAAAAACATTTGTTAAATAATTTTAAAAATACTTTTAATGGTTCAAAAAAGTATATGTTTAAGTTTCTTGTATTTGATATATTGAAATACCCTAAATGTGATTTCAAAATGTTTAGGTATCAAATTTTTGAAAATGTATCTGTAGTTCCCTTAACACTCTTTATTTGGTAAACAAAAGAGGGGCAGAGGATATGAGGGAGAAAGAGACTAAGTTTTACTTTATTGGTTTTTAAATATTTTGAATATTCTGATATAATATTTACTATATAGGTATGCTACCTATACTTTTTAAATGTAACTGAAATTACAAATGATTGTAATCATTAATTTGCAGTATCTGTAGCAAATGAAAATAAATATATCAAAAACATTTTTATATTGCTATATAACATTTCTTAGGCAGAGAAAGTCATTTTTTCTAGATAATGACTTGCTTCTGAAGGAAGTTAGGGAAATTAGATTGGGGGTGGTAATAAACTTTCATTAGTTTCTGGGCAAAAGTAATTTTTTAAACCTATTTTTGCATTGGTGCACCTACAATTTATTTTCAAGTTTGTGTATATTACATATCTTCATAAACTTGTGTTATTAAAGTTTTCTCCTTTCTCTTTTTAAAATACTTCCTATATTCCAAGTCTGTAAAGATGATGCAATTCTTCAAATTAAAACTTAGTTTTGAAAATTCCTACCCATCATATAATGATTTGCAGCCTTAAACTTTAGTTTCATGTCAGACTCATCATTACATGTCTTGTTAATAATTTTAAATAACCTACTTCATTTTATGTTAAGTATAAAGATTCATTGAATTCAATGATGATAGGGGAAAAAGTCCCAAGATGTATGTTTTTATTCAGAATTTGACAGACACACTTTTCAGGACATGAATTTTGAACTTTCTTCCTGAATTTAAGTCCTAGAATTAAGTCCACTGGCTTGACCTAATCAAATGAAGACAGTTGGCACAGTGCTTAGCAGAAATTCAGAATTACTAGCAAACAAATGGGACTTAAGCTAAGAAATAAAATGTAAAGGCTAAAACGAATGTGTTAGAATGTGAAAGTAGTGATTGTCTAATGACAATGTCATTAATGAATTAATGTCATTAGACAATCACTACTTTGTCAATGAGTTTGATGCCTGAGGGTATCCCAAGGCCTTGAAAAGTCTTGCATCCCAAAAGATTCAGGTGGATATCAATATTATATAGATTTACTGGGTAGTGTTAAGGTAGACATTTCTAGTAGGTGGATTTTAACATACATATTTTTAGCAAAAAGGGTTCCAGTAAATAGTAAATCTCATTCCACCAATTTCACCAACAGTAGTGCTTTTCCATCCAAAAAGACAGACAATATTCCCTAACAGAAATTCTTTCATGAATAGAATACTTAGATAGGCATTTCTAAAAGACAGATTTTACATTATTTCCACATAGAAAAATATAGCATTTACAGTACTAAGCCATCCAGAAGAAGCTAACATAAAGGAAGAAGTATCAGCAAAATTATTCTAGTATTGCAGTTTGCTTTTTCAAATTTTTTTTTCTGAGCATCTGTATAAGTAAGAAAATATATCTCCTAGTAGAAACCACAGAAAAATGCAGTAAGTCATCCAGGGACCAATGGTAGACCTGTGGGAGACAGTGTTTACTGAATGGATGAGAAAAAGAAATGTGGAAGAATAACAAACGGTCCTTTTTTATTTGTCATGAAAGGTAATTGCAATTCTAATATGAGTTTTTAAGAATCTGTTGGCCACATACACCTGCCACAATAAGTAGGAATTACATGTAACTTGAGATTTTCCCATTATGATTTCCCCTTAAATAAAAGACCTAAAGGAAAGAAAATGAGAGTATATAAGTGATGTGTCATCTCCACATCAGTTATAGTTGTGTGAACTGGGAGGCACAAATTATGTATTTTGTTGGAGTTTGGCAAAAGGGAAAGTTATTATCCATATAGTTTTGGAAGAAGTTTTTCTCCAGAGCAAAGGTTTTGTTGTTTCTAGAACTGGATATTACTTATAAAGAAATAAGTTTATAGATATAGCAGAAAGCTTTTAAATATATGAGATTCAGTTTTTGAGTGTAAAGGACACATGAGCAATGTGTTCATGCATTTGTTGATATGCAAGTTTATCCAAAACATTGCTTTAACTTGTCCCTCCTGGCTGACACAACTATAACTGATGTGAACATGGGAGACGATTAATATACCTTCAATCCTTTTCCCTTAAATATATTATGTGATAGGGAGGAAGTTAATGCTAAGGAAACTTTTTGATAAATATTAATCATGATTT
Source organism: Pongo pygmaeus (assembly GCF_028885625.2). Lineage (NCBI taxonomy): Eukaryota > Metazoa > Chordata > Mammalia > Primates > Hominidae > Pongo > Pongo pygmaeus. Next base: position 69,639,430 of record NC_072390.2, read on the forward strand.
CACAGATGTTTAAATTGCAAATAAGATCTGCTCTGAAGATTCACATAATAGTGGTCATTGGAGTTTGCACGCTGGAATCAGTGTAAGGTTTTTTGGACACAGCATTTAATGTCTTTGAATTATTTTTCATTAATATGTATTAATGATCTCTCGCTGTATTACAAGTATGGGAGTTGGAGCAGTAAACAAGTTATGTCCCCCCTTGCACAGTTTCCATCATTTTGTGAAGGAATAGAGGCAAAAAGCAAGCAATTAAATATTATTAACCAAATGCATTATTACTAAAATTATGTTATTATTACTATAATTTATTGCCAATTAAATAAACCAGAATATATCTGATAAGTGCTAACTGGAAAATTAAAAGAGGATACTGTGATAATGAATGGGTTTGTGGCATTTTCAGTTAGGGTTGTTTGGAAGACTTCCTGAAAAAGTGATGTATCATCAGGGATCCAGGTGAAAAAGTTAGCCAGATAAAGTCAGCACGGTGCTACAGCAGCAAGTGTGTGGATTTAGAAGCAAACCTGCGGCAGTTTAAATCCATTCTGTGTCATTCTTAAACCTTGAAATCTTGAGCAATTTACCCTTGGAGCCCATTTGATAAAATGTTACAGAATTTTGACAAGAGGAAAAATGAGATGATATATGTTGAGTGTCTATGACACTATGGAAGAATTTAATTTCCATGATGACTTACGAAGTGCTACGACTTTATGAACTAACTCCTTCAAATACTTCATCCAACAAACAAGTATTTGACTGTTTTACCACTCCTGTGCCCCTTTCTTTAAATTTTTTGGGTGAATTCTATCACAGAGTTGAGGGAGAAAAGACTGGCACTTCTACAGACAACAGAAAAAGAAAGAATTGTTTCCGAATCTTCTAAAGAGCAAGCCTCAGCTAGAATCTTTGTTAGATGCAGATGTTATTAATTTTGCTTATTTCCCCAGAAACCACCAACACACTGGTTGATGGGTGTTGATTATGGTGCTGTTCCTCTCAGGCAATGCTGGAGTGAGCTAACTACATCCACGGAGGTTAGACATAGCCTCTGGAAGGACGGTGCTTACTGGGCTCAGCCCATCACATCCCACTTCTTGAGAAGTTGAGTGCGATGCACATGGTATTTCATAGTGCACAGCACAGCTTTCAGGCTCAAGTGGAAGAGGCAATTGATAAAGATAAGTATTTCTTTGATAAATTTATGGATAAAGAAGGTAGTTCATTGATTCTTGGGGAATTCACATCTAAAGATGCTTGGGGTTTTGTCATCTCATAGGTGTGCAGCCATGAAATACATACCTGCACACAAACATGCACATATATTCCCCCAAGCAACTGCTATACATTTTTTTTAAGTAGAAAATCACTATGGTGTGATTTTAAGTATTTTCCTTCTATTGTTCTTGACACTACAGTTATGCATAGGATCAAAATGGTTCAACAATATTTTTCCCCAGTTATTTCAAAGGAAAACCTTCCTCCTAGTCTATCAGCTAGCTGTATTTGAAGCTACTTTATCAAACAAAAGTCAAAACAGAAAACTAAACTAAATTTTTTTAAAATGGAAAAGTCTGGCATAGAAAAGAGGCATGGTTGGGGGAAAATGTCTGTGATGGGTTTGGACTTGATTGAGACAACTTTCCAATCTTGTAAAAGAAAATGGAATTTCCCTGAGTGGCAGCCACAGGCAAATTGACATGTTCAGACTAAAATGTGTCGTTGTTTAGAACCAGGAAAGAGCAAAGGCTCTTGCTGGGGATAAAAGAAGCAGTGGGAGAGAGTTAGGCCAGGAGTAAAATTCAAGTTTATGAGACCTTGTGCTGCTACTGTCTAAAATCTACCTGCGGCTCTGAGGTGCCCCACTGGCGTGTTATTGGAGATGTAACTTGATCTACTTGGGGCCTATTCTTTATTGCTGTGTATTGGGATTGGATTTTATGATAATCAACAATATCAGGTAGTTATTTTGTCATTTTCTTCAAAAATTTATCTATTATTCAACTATTATTCTTGGAACAACTCTGGAACTTATGTTTATTGCAAATACAACATTAGAAATCTGGAAGGAACAAGTGAGTTCAGGAGGTCTACTAATTTCACATATAGTATAATCCTGAATATAAGTAGTAATATTGACGGTAAATAATAAAAAATTTTATTAACATTGTGTAATTCTGAGAGAAACAATAGATAGCTAGAGAATTAGATAGATACAGGTAGATAGATAGATAGATAGATAGATAGATAGATAATAGGTAGGCAGATAGATAGATAGATAAAATCCCTAGTAACACATCAACTTTTAAAGACAATCTTCAAGGTATGCATCTAGCAGCTTGCATAATTCTTTCTCTCCCACATTTTAATTCAGTCAATTGAGTATTTATTTAAAACACCAAATTATTTACAACTTTGTTTTAATTATGACAACTATGATTCCTTTCAGTGTCACTACCAATTAATCTACCAGTAAATGTCATAAAGCAATAAGGGCAACAGGTCATGAAATATAAATATATTTTTTCATATAAATATTTATTTGCAAAGATGAGACTATAATCCAACTGTTGGATGGCGCAAGAACCATGCCATAGTGGCCAAAATGTGTACTCTTTAGGGAACGTACTTTTGTAAATTCATATTTGATTTTTCAAATGTGATTTTAGTGGTGAGGAGTATCATGTGTGTAAATGTGGGGAATTTTTATTTACGTCGAAAGTTGGATGTCAAAATGAAGGTAAAACTGGCTGAGTCTCACAAAATACTGATGAAGCAGGAAAAATTTTAAAAATTTTAGAAGCATCCAAAAATTCAACCAGGTCAAGAAAGACATGACTTAGCAACAGCATATATAGAAAATTACTTAGTAGTTTGAATTCTTGGTACTCAATTGTGAGTGGACAATGTGATGTGGCTACTAGAAAAGTTAATGTGATGTGGCTACCAGAAAAGTTAATGTGATGTGGCTACTAGAAAAGTTAATGCATGCTTAGGCTACACTAAAGGGAACAAGGTATCTAGAACATGGGAGGTGACAGCCCAATAATACTGTATTGCTGGCTGGGTGCCGTGGCTCATGTCTGTAATCCCAGCACTTTGGGAGGCTTAGGCGGGTGGATAACTTGAGATCAGGAGTTCGAGACCAGCCTGGCCAACATGGTGAAACCCCATCCCTAATAAAAATACAAAAATTAGCCAGGTGTGGTGGTGTGCTCCTGAGGTGGGAGAATTGCTTGAACCTGGGAGACGAAGGTTGCAGTGAGCCGAAATCACACTACTGCATTCTAGCCTGGGTAACAGAGGTATCAAAAACAAAAACAAACAAACAACAAGAACCTACTGTACTACTGTATTACTCAGTGATTCTGTTTCCAGTTCTGGGATTCTCATGTTAGGAGGGCTCTAGATTCATTAAAAACCATATCAAAGAGGTTTTTAAGAGGATGGAGAAGTTTCAAACTTTTTCAAAGGGTGAACAGAGGATATTTTGTTTGGTGAACAGAATGGTTAAGAGCAACCTTGATTCTTATAATCTGTCATTAACAATTTGAATGCTATTACATGAAAGAGGAATGAGACTTGTACTTTAGGGCACAGTAAGAGAACTTTTCTAGACCAATAGTGGAATCTCAGTGAGAGCTCAGTGGACCTCATTAGGGATGGTGACTCCTGTGGCAGAGAAGTGTGTTTCATGGCAATGTGGTGCAGAGGGAAGAATATGGTTGGAGGAATCAGATAGATCTGAGGGCACCTCTTAATGGTGCCACTTATGACTTATCTCTGTGATCTATACTTCTTTAAAAGAAAAATGGAAAGAGTGCCTTTCAAGGTTACCAGAATGATTACATGAGATAATATATGAAAAGCACTGAAAACAATAGATATCCAGTAAATGTTAGTTCTTCTTTTTTTCTTCCTTCTGTCTCTGGCAGTGTAATTAACCTTTGAGTGAGAACCATTTCAGGATGAGTTTACTAAGGATTCAAGTTTCCAAACAGTGACTGAACTACGTGACTTTAATGTACCTTACTTATCTCATTGAAATTCCATGTAAAAACACAATACTGGATTACTTTATAGGAGTTGTGTCAGTTCTTTAAAAGGTAATGTTTGTTGCCTGTATTAGTGCATTCTCATTATGCTATAAAGAACTGCCCAAGACTGGGTAATTTATAAAGGAAAGAGGTTTAATTGCCTCACAGTTCGGCATGGCAGGGGAGCCCTCAGGAAATTTGCAATCATGGCGGAGGGCACCTCTTCACAGGGTGGCAGGAGAGAGAATGAACCTAGTGAAGGGGAAAGCCCCTTATAAAACTATCAGATCTCATAAGAATTAACTCACTATCACGAGAATAGGATGAGGGAAACCACCCCCATGATTAAATTATCTCCACCTGGTCTCTCTCACAACATGTGGGGATTATGGGAATTACAGTTCAGGTGAAATTTGAGTGGGGACACAGCCAAATCATATCATAGTCTATGCAATGTGTTCATAAACACTAGCTTATAGAAAATGTAAAGAACTCTTTGGAATCTAACTTGTTATGGAAATAATTGGTGAACCTTCTGCATAATAAAGTGAAAGAAGACAGCTTCAATATATTGATACTTCATGACAGCTCATCTATGAGACCTGCAGATGTCCTGAAAGTTAGAGTGGAACTAATTTAAAACATTTCACTTTACATGAAACAGACTGTATTTTTATAAGCAAGGTCCAATATACTAGAAATCTACTTTTAAATGTTAAGTTGAATAATAATTCAAGTAAGAAAGACTCTAGACCTACTCTTTCCCCCAAGTTACTCAATAGCCTATCGTATTTAAAATAAAAACTCAAGTATCATAAATCTGAGGGTTGCAAAGTATATTTAGTATTCCAGTTTAAATTATCTAGGTGATACTGTCATTAAACTGATGGCCACAACAATAAGAAAAAGTGGTTGGCTGAAGAGAATTTCTAATACATCTTACACTGAAGTATGACATCATTTTTGCTTGTTTTCAGGTTTCCAAAAAATTCATGATGTTTAGCAGTAAGATTTTCCCCACAGCCTGCCTTTTAAACTAGCCTGCGTTATGAACATCTATCAACAGACTCCATCATTGTTCTTGCTGTTTGCTAACATTCAGCAGAGTTGATTTCAAATTGTTTCACAAAAAAAGCCCTGTTAGGAAGTGGATTTCTAATTTCACACAAGATTAAAAGTAAACACACAAAAAGGCCATTTTACCCATATTTTGAAGGGCGCATAGGTTTAATTCTACAGTAATAATACTTGAGGAAACATTGTTTTAGGTCCTTGTAAAATATATTACGATTTATATGATTTTCTTTGTATAAACACTTCTACCTTCAAATTGTGAATCAGTGTCATTAATTTTACAGTAATTTCATTTATTCTGCAAGGGCAACTCTACCTTTTCAACCATTATGCCAGTTTTGAAATATATTTCGTAAAGAATCTCTAGACTGCTAATGGGTTTTGCCTGTTGGCAAGGATACAGCAGAATAAATAATGACTAAAAATCCATGTTGGCCTGTTGTCTTCATTGTCATATCAAAATAAGATTTTATTTTTTTAAAAAAAGAGTTTCTATTTTTGTTTGTTTGTTTTTTTGAGACAGAGTTTTGCTCTTGTTGTCCAGGCTGGAGTGCAATGGCACAATCTCAGCTCACTGCAACCTCCGCCTCCCGGGTTTAAGCATTCTCCTACCTCAGCCTATAGCTGGGATTACAGGTATGTGCCACCATGCCCGACTAATTTTTGTACTTTTAGTAGAGACAGAATTTCATCATGTTGGCCAGGCTGGTCTCGAACTCCTGACCTCACGTGATCTGCCTGCCTCGGCCTTCCAAAGTGCTGGGATTACAGGTGTGAACCACTGTGCCCAGCCCAGAATTTATATATATATTTTAAATCTAAATTTGTTAAATACAAATTGACACACAACAGTAGAGAGTCAGGTGTATATATAAAATAAAAAGCAAAATGTAAGTCTAAGACACAGAAAATTTTGGAAAGCTAACTTTGATTTCAAATTCAACTTCATAAATATGATTTGGGATTTCCTTAGTGGGTGAATAAGGGCAGGCAATTAAGGTCCATTCTCTTACTTTCAAGAGCTTCGGTTCTGGTAGTGGGGTGCCTCGGAGGCAGATAGCAAAAGTGTATGCATTAAAACAAGCTTTGTGTAAAGGATTTGTTAGACAAAAAACCAAATATTTGTGGGTGAGTTCTTAATACTAAATAAAGATATTTGTATATTGTTTTAAACAAATTTAGATTGGCCTTTTAGATATAATCACATGCATTACTATAAATTATTTTTTTCCTTTTAATATAGTCAGGAAAAATCCACAGCATTTAGCAACAGCACACCTTTGGATAAAACTGTTTGTTTATAGTAATATGTTTCGTTTCAGCGTCGGTGAGAAAATATACATTATTATGCCACCGTTTAAAATGCTGGTGCTCCTTTATTTTACATAGTATTTTATTGTTTCATATGTGGAATATTAAAATCACCTTAACAGCTGGCCAGATGAAATAATCACACTCCACGCTACAGCTCCCTGACTACAACTAAAAACTGCATAAAATATGGCAGGTTTGAAGGTCTCTGCAAGGGCTCTGAAAAGTGGATAAGAACAAGGGGACTCATACGAAAGCCAGAAATAGAGGGGAGACTGAGCAGTGCATTTCCTGGGGTTTTTATTTACATTTTGTATATCCCAACAGGCTCCAGATCAGTCTAAACTGCAGAGCTTTGAATAGGGACACACCAAAAAAGCTCCAGAAAAGTTCACTTCCTCTGACCAGAAGATGGGAGTGGGGTAGGGATGCAGAGGCTACAGAAAAGCCTTTAGACTCTTCTTGGCCATCTCCATCCAAGTGTCAGCAAAGAACTGGCAGCCCTCCCCTCCCTCTCATGGGGGTGGCAGTGGGGATGGCAGCTTCAGTGGGGTGAAGTTTTTGTTACCTTGTACTCTTGCCCCCCTCAGCTAGAAAGACAGTCTCAGACCCTGAGGGGTGGAGCCCGTGGTAACTGTCAATCCAGAGTCCTCTATCTAGCAAAATTAAATCTCTCAGAAATAGAGCAAATTGAGAAAATTATCAAGTGAAAACTAAACAAATTCATCACTAGTAGGTCTACTTAAATGAAATACTAAAGGAAGTTCTTTGAGTGGAAGGGAAATGGTTAAAAGGGGAAACCAGCTGGGTGTGGTGGCTCATGCCTGTAATCCCAGTACTTTGGGAGGCAGAGGCAGACTGAGCACTTGAGGTCAGGGGTTTGAGACCAGCCTGGCCAACATGGCAAAATCCTGTCTCTACCAAAAATACAAAAAATTAGCCAGGCCTGGTGGTGCACACCTGTAATCCCAGCTGCTTGAGAGGCTTAGGCAGGAGAATTGCTTTAACCCGGGAGACAGAGGTTGCTGTGAGCCAAGATCACACCACTGTACTCCAGCCTGGAAGACAGAGTAAGACTCTGTCCGGAAAAAAAAAAAAAAAAAAAAAAAAAACCAAAGGAAACCTGCCTACAAATTCAGGGATTTTTGTTAAAAAATTAGTAGAAATCTTAAATATCTGAGTGAACAACATGGGCTATTTTTCACCTCTTATATTCATTATAACATATATGACTATTAAAAGCAAAAAGCATAACATTGCCTGATGGACTTTGTCATAGGCTGACGTAGTTACCTGTGAAAACTGTAACATCAAGGAGACAGTCTACAGGGACTTACATATTTGTAAAGTTTCTATTTATTAGTGCTGTTTGGAATACAAAATATCACTCTAACTAAAGATTCGGGAAAATTAAAAGGGAAGCATAAATACAAGGAGCCTAGAATGATTAAGTTTAAATATTTACCTAGTAAGAATTTCAAGATAAGAGACTAGGGAGAAAAGGAGAGGAGTGGTATTCTAAGGGTTAACAACCAAGAGCTTTCCTGAAAAAGGCCAGAGGAAGATACTAAGCAAACTTAACCCCAAGAAGGGTATCTAGAAAGGAGCCTGCATCCTCAATATATTAGAGGTCGATTGTGGAACACCAATGACAAGATAAAATTTGAATGAGTTTAAAAGCAAGGTGGATGGAAAATGGGGGCAATCGTTTGATTTACAGCATTCTAAAGTATCTTGTATTGCTTGAGAAAAGGTTAATTCTGTTCATTAGCTTCAGACTTTGTTAAGTCAAGTGTGTTATAAAGTTGTTGAAAAGGAATAAGAGGGAATTTTTAAAGCCTGATTAACCCATAGAAGGCAGGCAAGTATAATAGTAAAAACAAGCAAAACAACAACAAAAACTTAGTAAATGGAAAGCACAAAATAAATCCACCATCAGAGAACATGATACTATAAGTGAATTAATCTAATCAACTTTAGGTTTTTTTTTTTTTTTTTTAAATCCACTTATGTGCTTCTTATAAGAGATACCGTTAAGACAAAAGGACAAAAAAAATGTTGAAAGTTAAGACCAGCCTCACATTAGTGATTGTTCAATTAATGCCTTTTGCCTTAAATGACTCTCGAAGAGTTCTAATTTACTGAAGACTCTTTTTCTCCATTTGGTATAATTTGCTAAGGAAAGATGCAATAAGAAGTGATAATTTGGGTTTTTTTTAGATAAAGTCATGCTCACCAGTTTACTTAATATAAAATTTTCTGGTCAGAAATGAATTTCAAAAAACGAATTTATATATTTATATATTTATAAATTATTATATATATTTATAATATATAATAATTATATATTTATATATTTATAATATATAATATATAATTATTATATATTATATATTTATATATAATTTATATAAATTATAAATTTATATATAATCTATATAAATATTTATAATTTATATAGATTATATATTTATATCTCAAAAAACAAATTTGTATATTCATAATTTTGATTGTACATTGTGTTTGGGTAAACCGAAACAGAGAGTGAAGAGGTTATCTTTTATGTTTTAGTCTGTCACGTACATCGCTGTTTCCATAGATTTAGGAAGTGCTCTTGTATTTAGTTTTGATTTTGCCCTGAAGACGTTATCTGGGCTTATAACTATGTTCAAGTGCATTTGGAATGAAAAATTAACCATAAGTTCCGAAAAGTTGAAAAACAGGTGCTGACATGGACTGCACCTTCCAACAAATGCACGGTTCTCTGCCAATGCCCTCCCGTCATCAAGTCTTCCTCACTTGACAAGTACAATAAACTGTCATCATGCTATAGTTATGAGCGTGCTGCATTTATTTCTTTTTTATTTTTTAATTACCTATATGATATGGTTTGGATGTGTGTCCCCTCCAAATCTCATGTTGAAATGTGACCTCCAGTGTTGGAGGTGGGGCCCGGTGGAGGTGTTTGGGTCACAGGGGTTGATGCCTCATGAGTGGCTTGGTGCCGTCCCGTGGTTATGAGTTCACATGGGAGCTGGTGTTGATGGAGCCTGACTCCTCTTCCTCACTCTCTTGCTCCCTCTCTTGCCATGTAATGTGCTGGCCCCACTTCACCTTCTGCCATGAGTAAAAGCTTCCTGAGGCCTCACCAGAAGCAGATGCCAGCACCATGCTTCCTCTACATCCTGCACAACGATGTGTCAAAATAAACCACTTTTCTTTATAAATTACCCAGTCTCAGATATTCCTTTATAGTAATGCAAGAACGTACTAACATACTACATGACTTTGTTTACATTGTTACTGTTTTTCTATCTGTGAAAGCTTTTGAGAATCTTGGATTGGGATAAAACACATTGTCATTTTTGCTACTGAAATAATAGTCATATGTATTTTTTCATTTGAAATTATTTAATTTGGCAATAAGGATTTTAGGAATAAATTCATATCACTACATAAGGGATAGGTATAATACACAAATGTCTAACAAGCAGATATGAAATGAAGGCTGGAATAGCAATTATCCTAGTAGGGAAATAAATGTTAAAGCAGAAAAAAATTAGGATTTCAAGGGACTGTGAAATAATGGTAAAAGTTATAATTCATTAGTTCAATATATACTGAACCTGTAAGCACCTAATGATGTAGCCTAAAATGTATTAACAGAATATATAGAGCAACAAAAAATGGGGAAATCCACAATCATAGTGAGAGATTTGACCAAAGTTCTTTCAGAAACTGGGCAAAAATTCATAACAATATAGGAAGTTTGAACAACACAATTTAAATCTCAATCCAGTGGATGCATATGAAATCTTCACCCAATCCGCCGGGTGTGGTGGCTCATGCTTGTAATCCCAGCACTTTGGGAGGCCGAGGCGGGTGGATCACCTGAGGTTGGGAGTTCGAGACCAGCCTGACCAATGTGGAGAAACCCTATGTCTACTAAAAATACAAAATTAGCCGGGCATGGTGGCACATGCCTGTAATCCCAGCTACTCAGGAGGCTGAGGCAGGAGAATTGCTTGAACCCAAAAGGCAACAAGAGCGAAATTCCATCTCAAAAAAATAACAACAACAGAAAAAGAAAGTTACTCTTTTTTAAGTATACATACACATTCTTTTTAGGCATAAAAGTTTACAGAAATGTACTAGGTTCCGACACAAAGCAAGTCTTAACAAATGACAAAGATCAATGTCATACAATTAACATCTTTTACTCACAATGTTAAAAAATTATTTTGTAGGCTATTTTAACAGAATCTTGGGACATAGAAATTTGTATGACCTTTAACAGACTACTTCAATTTCTTCCCTTGATAAGTTTTAGTTGTTTAAAATTTCCCATTTGTCTAAATTCAAACTAGATAAAAATTTTATTTCAGATCTTTAGCAACTTTGCTGTTAGTATAAAAAAGGTGGGAAGACATACTGAGTATTCTGTAAGCTCTCTGATAAAGAATGACCATTTTTTATGTCTTGGCAAGAAGAAAACTCTAGGAAAGATATAAATCTTGTCTCATTCTATGTGCATATCAAAAGTTATCTATCTAAAGAACAAATGGCTCAATAAAAGAGCGATTTCTCCTGGCAAAGTTATTTAAGTGGTACTTTTTCATTTAGAATGGATCATGATAGATGTTATTACAATGAAAAGATTTGGTGTATTCCAGGTCTGTTTGAGTTCTTTTCAGAATGTTCAAGTTTATTTCTTTCGATAATATTCTGTCTCTGTTAATATATTCAAACTTTTCAGTTTCAGAATATATAAGAGACATTTGAAATCTTGGCCAACACACCCAGTTTAGAGATGACAAGCCTGAGATTCTAAGTGGTCAGGTGCAGAGTCCGGTGTCATGACACATCATTACTGGAAACAGAAGCCATGGCTTATGATTCTTAACCAGGTATTATTGTACCATAATATAGTTTTGTTAAAATATAATTTTAAAAGAAAAAATCATAACTCTCAGGAAATATATAATCAACATGTGTAAAAGAATTTCTTTAGCTTATTAGTTAATAAAGAATATCAGTAAGATATAATGACTAGTTCAGAGAGCATTTAAGAAATTAGATATTAATCATCAATTTTAAAAACAAATATTAGGATAAGATTGCTGAGTTAAAAATAAAAGGTATTGAGGTTTTCTGTTCCACCAGACAGAAGTTATTTATATTTCTACAGGACCAACCTCTATAGGTTAACAAGCAACTTCACCAAATCTGGGACTTTTAATCAATAGTAACCTTGATACGAACTAAATCCCTTCCCTTAGACAATCCTAAGTGGCCTTTTCCCCCATATGTTATTGAAACTACTTTCTGCTCATCTTTTACCTTATTTTTATGCTTTAGATTAGGTCAACCAACTAGGTCTATATGTCAAATTCAGCTCATCACCTGTTTTGTAAATGAAGTCTTTTTATTTTTTATTTTTTTAGAGACGGGGTTTTGCTCTGTTACCCAGGCTGGAGTGTGGTGGCATGATCATAGCTCACTGTAACCTCAAACTCCTGGGCTCAAGCAATCCTTCTGCCTCAGCTTCCCAAGTAGCTGGGACTATAGGTGCATACCACCATGCCTGGCTAATTTTTAAAAATCTTTTGTAGAGATGAGGTCTTGCTATGTTGCATAGGCTGGTCTCAAACTCCTCAGCTCAAGTGATCCTCCTGCCTCTGCCTCTCAAAGCACTGGGATTACAGGCATGAGCCACCATACCCAGCTGTAAATGAAGTCTTCTTAGAGTCCAGGTTTTATCTGATTATTTCCAGGGGTGCATCAATAACATTAAATAATCATACAGTTCTTCTTGAGTTTGCTCTGCCAGTCTAGAACTCTACAATATTGAGCAACTACTAAGGCCACAAAATTCACTTCTGTCTAGAAATTTTCAGAAGGAACTTGGGTTAGACTCTTGATCTCTCTTGTTCTTTTTTTCTAAGGCTAGGAAACCAACTCCAAAACATTCCGTCCACTAGATTTTTCCTGTAGTACCTATAAATTTAGGTGAAATCTTCTATTCTAGAGGCCCCCCCCCAAATTTGCTAAGCTCCTTAGCCTTCCAGAAGTTTACTTCTTTCCTGTTCCCTGTCCTAGGACTCTAGAAGCAGGTCCTGCATCAACTCACATATGTTCCTTAATGGTGAGTTGCTGCCATACTTGATTAAATATGAATCCCTCTCAAATATGACACTCCAAGTGTAGATTTGGTTGCTACAGTGATTTAGGCAGTTAAGTTCTGGTAAAAATAGGCAGAGATTCTTATCAATCCTATGCAAATAACTTATTACTTTGGAAAGTAAGAAGAGTCTAAAAATATTTGCTTCCAAATTTTGAGTGAGTCAGTGACATTTAGATATCATTTAGAACATTTAAGTTTACAAAAGCATAATCTACTAAGGAAAGGGTTAAAGATAGCTCAAGAAGAAAGATGGTGGTTCCCTATATACTTACTAAAAGTAGAAAATTAAAACAATGTCAGCCATATTCCAGACAAATAATCACAATTAAATTTTCCTCATGAGCTCATTTAGTCCTGGTGATTAATTTTTCTTCTTGCCCTGGATCTGAGGTCAGCGGTCTGCCTGCGTGTAATACGTCTGCTAGTGGACTGAAAGGAGCCTAGGAGATGATGACTCACTCCACTGTAGAGTCGGAGAGTTGTCTAAGCCGTGAGAATTTGGAAACCTATCCCTAAGAACCTGTTCTTTGCAAAGTACTTGATACTGTCTCTTCTATGAGACTCTGGAACTGTCTTTTGTGCCAGACACCAATTCTAGCCTATAACTTAGAGCAGAGACTTCAGGCAAGCACCAAGAAGCAGAGATCTATTTGATGATGGACTGATTGGCTGTGGTTAATTTATTACAATAACCAATAATATAAGAACAAAGGACAGTAAAATTCTCCAATAGGTTCTCATAATGACTTGATCAATGTTTTCTCTGAAGGTAAGATTAGATTATGGAAGGCATCGAAGAATCTCCAAAGCCTTTTTAAAAAGCAGATAATTTCTGATATATTTATATGAATATTTTAGTTATATAAACAGCCTAAGGAAGCCTGGGCATCTCCTTTGATTTTACTATTCTTTCCACAAATCTCTTGGAATGGTGTTGAACAAATTAGTAAATATGGAGCCACCAAACAAACCTAAGTATTTCTGGCATCTCTCATTTTATAAGATAAAAGAACAAATTTCTCAGGTGCCCTCTATGAAACCTGAGAAATAATTCTATGGGTGAATTTTAGGGGATCCAAAGCTGAAATATAATTTTCAAATTATGAATCTCAGACAAACATAAATGTACATATGTGAATAATTTTGTATAACACATTAATTAATAAGAACTAGATTTATGATTGGTTTGGGAAAATGTGAGAAATTATGTGTATCTAGACAATTTAACAAAGATTTGTTAAAACAAAATTACTGAGTCACATTATAAAACTGGCCAATATCTACCATAAATCTTCGGCATTACTTGTTCCGCCAGGCAAAAATTATTGGCATATCTAACAGACAAAATTCTACAAATTAACAAGTAATTTTACAAAGACTAGAACCTTTCATTAATAACAAAAAATGAGACAAACTAAGTGCATTCCTCCACATCTGTGCTGTGCTGTCCAGTAAGGTAGCCACTAGCTATTGAAACATGGCTACTTAAATGTAACTTTAAATCAATTAAAATGAAATATAATGTAAAAAAGCAGTTCTTCAGTCACACTCTCCACTTTTCTTGTGCTCAGTAGCTACACTTTCTGAGGCTACCACATTGTACATCACAGAAATTTCTTTGGGACAGAGCTGTGCCTATCTAGACGATGCTTGGGTGACCATGGCCCTTATATGATATTACTGGAACATGCTGACCACCTTTTTGCCTTATTTCAGATAATTTTTCTGACACTATTTTTTTTGAGATGGAGTCTCACTCTGTTGCCCAGGCTGGAGTACATCTCAGCTCACTGCAACCTCCGCCTCCTGGGTTCAAGCAATTCTCCTGCCACAGCCTCCTGAGTAGCTGGGATTATAGGCACCTACCACCATGCCCAGTTAATTTTTTATTTTTTTGTATTTTTAGTAGACAAACGGTTTCACCATGTTGGCCAGGCTGGTGTTGAACTCTTGACCTCAGGTGATCCACCTGCCTCAGCCTCCCAAGGTGCTGGGATTAGAGGTGTGAGTCACCACTCCCAGCTGACACTTTTGTGATAGAATTTATAACCATTTAAAAGTAAAATTAGGTAGTAAACGCCTGTTGCATGATAGGACTTTTCATATATCAGGATGATGCCAAACTGGATAATTTTATGAGTAAACTAAATGATACATAATATTTTTTGGTAGTGTCACATTTTAAAGAAGTGGCTTTAGAGCAACACACACTTTAAAAATGTATAATATTACCAAAATATAGTATGTATTACTTGGTTTACTTGGTTTCGTAGGGGTTGATTCAGTTAACCTCTACAAAACCATGCAAGTTGGGATATTTGTGAATGGTCTGGTAAAACTGAGTAGGGTCAAAATTGGAAGATGTGAGATAAGGCAACCACAGTATCTAAGAAAATTTGTGCTGCCTTTTGCTTCATGTGGAATTTTATTTTTCTATGCTTGATTATGATGAAATGGAATTACAAATATTGCTGCAAAAGTAACTTTCATATTCAATAGAACCTAGTTTTATAATAGCACCCAATAGTGCAGTAAGGAAATACATTATCTAATTGGATGTTATTAAAATGGAGATAGTTAACTTTATAATAAAGAACTACTTTACCATGGTTTTCTCATTAGCAAAATGAAAGTCTTATTTCCCTGAATTTCATTATTTTTGTGAATTTCTTCATTTAGTAAAAAAAAAAAAGGCTATTAATAGCTATTAGGTGCCTATTACATGAACAATATAGAAACAGGGTCTTCCCATCTGGAGGGTGCAGACTGATAAGGAAGATAGAAAATGAATAACTAATTAATAAATTGTATGAAGAAGTACAAAGGGAAGCCTTCTCTAGTCTCTGGGTGTGTGTGTGGAGGATGCAGTCAAGAAAGTTATCTCCAAGAAAGTGATATTTCGATAAGACGAGAGGATAAGTAGGGATTTTCTAGGCTAAGGGAGGTTTTGGAGGGAAATGAGTGAGGAATTTCAGGAAGGAGATATCATGTAGAAAAGCCCTGACAAAAGAGATAGCAAAAGCGTTTGACTTTTTCATTGGATGGGACACTGCTGGAGCATCGTATGTAATGGCAAAGTTTGAACAAATAAGCTATGTTTTGCCAAAGAGAAATGTACACTCACCCATGGGATGTAATAATCAGGAATGGGAAGGTTTAGGGACTCGAAAGGACAGTTTTTAAATGTTATTTCCTTTTGTGGCAAAAAGAAAGAGAACAAATTGGTGCAGATTATCTTCATACATCAAATTGCAACAGAAGACTGCATAAGTAAACCACCTCCAAATGACATGCTTCTCATTCACAATTGCTCAAAATGATTCTGTCTGTGGAAAAAAAAACTACTTACATAGTCATGGACTTTCCACAAAGGTCGGTTTCGAACCATATCATAGTTTACTCATTCACTGTTGACTCTCTGGGTTGTCTTATGCACACAAGGCTTCTTCCCTGGATGGGTTAAGTCTTGGATGGGCTTTTTGACTTTAGGCATCAAGAAGAGAAAGAGGCTACTCCCTTTGTCTAGAATAACAACCACAATTTTATTGCCAAAAGTAACTCAACCTTTATTTATAGTTTCAGTTATAGGCCATCTACATTAAGATACCTAAATAACATTAAATTTGATTGCAGAGTTTTATATTAGCTAATGAGTAGATTGATCAAAATTTAATTTTGAAGTTTATCTGGTACATCTTGGCATCATCTCTCTTCCTTTCCACATATCTCTTAGGATATATTTATCCAACTCTGTTAGAAATATGTGTTGCTGGGTTTGGCATCTTTCTCGAATGTGAGCACAAAATAATCTTTGTATTTCCAGTACTTACTGCAGTGCCTGGCAAAGAGAGATGCTCAATACATGTTTATTGAAAGAATAAACAAGTGAAAAAAATGAATGTGAACATACCAGGAGAAAGGAGAAATCTTTAAATGACTTGTTCTGTTAAATAAATGAAATTTTCACTTCAAATGGATGTGATCATATCTAAATTATTTGACTAAATAATATTGAAGAGGCAAGATTTTTCAAACATAAGAATAGCAATATAATCATTTATAATATGTTTAACTTTTATCGAACACCAACTAGGTTCAAATCAGCCATAAAAAGAGGTGTCAGACATGTTTTTTGCCTTCTAGAAACTTGTGACAAAGTTGAACAAGAAAAATGTGTGCTTAAAAATGTAATGGTTAATGTAGAAAATATATGCTACCTGCCGAATGGGTACAATAAAAAATGAGAGATGCCAGACTTTGGAAGGTAAAGAGAAATCACAGGTTTGTAAGAGAGAAAAGCCTACGTATTATATCAGACCTCTGATTGTTCTTAGATGACTAACCACTGAGTCATAATCTTATCTTTCTGCATGTGTTTCTCATTATTTATTTTATAGCTGACTGCCTTTGAATACATTGCTTACATTTTCCACATAAGAAGAACTGGAAAAGAGAAGGAAATGAATATTTGTTGATCACCCATTGATATGGTTGGGCTCTGTGTCCCCACCCAAATCTCATCTCAAATTGTAATCCCCATAATCCCCACGTATTGAGGGAGGGATCTGGTGGGAGGTGACTGGATCGTGGGGGTGGTTTCTCCCATGCTGTTCTCGTGATAGTGAATCAGTTCTTGTGAGATCTGATGGTTTTTTAAGTGATGGTTTCCTCTCTTGCTGTCTCTCTCACTTGCTGCCATGTAAAACATGCCTGATTCCCCTTCCACCATGATTGTAAGTTTCCTGAGGCTTCCCCACCCATGCAGAACTGTGAGTCAATTAAACCCTTTTCTTTATAAATTACCCAGTCCCAGGGAAGTTCTTTACAGCAGTGTGAAAATGGACTAATACACCTATCATATCCCAAACATTGCAATCAGATTTTTCCATAACATACCTCTACCTTAAATCCCTTTTTAGAACATAACCACATTCATCTGTTTTTTAATTTAATCTGCACCTTTTGCTAGTTGTGGAACAAAACTTACCTGAATGTTTTTCATAAAACAATTTTGTTGTAATATACTTTACCTAAAATAAGCCTCATTATTTTAATTGTACAAGTCAATGAGTCTTGAAAAATGTATATCTCTGTGTAACCATGGGTGTCTTCAAGATAGAGAATATTATCACCCCCCAAATTTCTCTGATGCTTCTTTGCAGTCAACCCTAGCCTTGGGCTGCCTTTAATATGCCATTTGTCACTATAAGTTGATTTGCCTTCTCTGGAATTTCATATAAATGCATCATACAATATGTACTCTTTTGTGTATGTCTGCTTTCATCAGTGTCATGTTTTTGAGTTTTGCTGTGTGTTGTTTAATTTTAATTTATTAGTACTCAATAGTACTCCACCATATAGAAATACTACCTTTTGGCCGGGTGAGGTGGCTCATGCCTGTAATCCCAACACTTTGGGAAGCTGAGGCGGGTGGATCACCTGAGGTCAGGAGTTCAAGACCAGCCTGGCCAACATGGTGAAACCCCGTCTCTACTAAAAATACAAAAAGTTAGCCAGGTGTGGTGGTGGGTACCTGTAATGCCATCTACTTGGGATGCTGAGGCATAAGAATTGCTTGAACCTGGGAGGCGGAGGTTACAGTGAGCTGAGATCGTGCCATTGTACTCCAGCCTGGGCAACAAGAGTGAAACTCCATCTCAAAAAAAAAAAAAAAAAAACAAAAAACACTGCCTTTTTAAAATCCATTCTCCTGTTGATGTACACTTAAATTCTTTCTTTCTTTTTTTCTTTTTTTTTGGCTACTATGAATAAAGTTGCTATGACCTTTGATCTTCAAATCTTTGTGTGGCATATTTTTATTTCTCTTGGTGAATACCTAAGAGTGGAATGGCTGAGCCACATGCTAAGTGTACATTTAGCTTTGTAAGAAGCTGCCAAATTTTATTCCAAAGTGATTGTTGCATTTTACTTTCTCCAGTACAAATAGTTTCTCCACATTCTCATCAGCATTTCATATTCTTAACATTTTTAAGTTTAACCCTTCTAGTGGGTATGTATTGGTATCTCATTGTGATTAATTTGCATTTCTTCAAAGCCCTAATGGTATTGAGCATCTTTATGTGAGCTTATTAGACATTCATATATCTTCTTTTGAGAAATGTCTACTCAAATCATTTGCCCATGTAGATGTGTAAGAGTTATCTATATATTCTGGATACAAATTGCTTGTAAGATATATGTATTGCAAATATGTTCTTCTCTCATTCTGCAGCTTGTCTCATTATTTTCATAACAGCTTAATTTGATATAGTCCCACTTACCTATTATTGTCTTTTATGGTTTGTTCATGGTCTGGTAACAAGTTCACGGAGGAAGAATTCATCTTATGGCTACAATTATTAAAATTCAGTTACTTGATTGATTCTGGATAAGCAGTAGTATTAAGGATCTTCCTATAAGAATGATTGTATCTTATACTTTCTATTAGATAATCCCCCAGATAATGAAACAATTTTCAGACATTGTCCTCCTAACCCCTTAGATGTCTAAATAGAAACACTTATAGAGCCTCAGGGATATGAAGGAAATGATGTCATTCTTGCTATCCTTACGTTGAATAAACACTTTAGTATTCAGACCATTTTTTTCCAACACAAATTTCCAGAACCTATTTTTATTAAAGAGAGCAATGTAGTGTAACTCATCTGGATATTGGAACAAGAAAGGAAATGAGGACCTTCTTTCAATGTTTTATTTATAGGATACCTGCCTCAGTTTCCACAGCTTGACAGTGGAATGTCTCCAGTCAACATATCACTTTCTCTCAAGTAGAATCATGACCCGGGAGTGGCTAAAGTGGTCCTGTTAGCACAGTGAGAGCTTTCTAATTAGAGCTAGGTATACATGCTGGATTAGCAACTTTGGCAAGTCTCTTAAAAGTTCTGAGCCACAGTTTCCTTCATTTGTAAAATGTAAAGCTTGGGATATATAAGCCAGTATATAGCAGGCTCTCACTAAGTGATAGATAGATAGACATAGAGAGATGATAGATAGATAGATAAATAGATAGATAGATAGATAGATATAGATAGATACAGATAGATAGAGCTAGCTAGCTAGCTAGATAGATGATAGATAGATAGATAGATAATAAAAAGAATAAAATGAGATTTTACTGCTGGTGCATTTTTATTAACAGAAGAAAGGAGGCTGAGAAATTGATGAAAACATATGACAAGACTAAAACTTGGTCTTTATTGTCAATAAACTCTACCTAGGTTTTTGGTCATGATGATAATCTAATAACCTACTTTCATAAGAAGCATTTATTCTGGAAGTCATGGATACTAAATAGTATCCCTGGCATACAAAACCTAAGAGGCAAGTGGTGTCACAATAATTTTCAAAGATAAGGTGAAATACAGTTAAATGTTACTAAGACCATATCTTCCTATGAGACCCTTTAAATTTTGAATTAGTAAATCAAAACTTGAAAAATACAAAAGGACGACATTAGAACACTCACCTACATTCCTCTGCCCATCCCACCATGTCACCCACAGCCCTGTTCCTTAAAGCTAAAGAAGTTTATTACCTATTCAGTGTTTCCATTTGCCAATACAGTCAAAGATGGATATACATTCTTTCCTCCCTTTTGTCACACAAAAGTTAGTATACTAAGCTCACTGTTGTGCATCTGGCTTTTAAGAAATATAGCGGCCATCAGAAGCTACTAAGAATCATTCCAATCTTATGTACTGTGCTGCTGAACCAAGAACTCTACGCTCATTTTTCTTCTTTTTTTGAGACAGGGCCTCGCTGTGTTGCACAGGTTGGAGTGCAGTGGTACAATCTCAGCTCACTGCAACCTCTGACTCTTGGGCTCAAGCCATCCTTCCACCCCAGCCTCCCAAGTGGCTGGGACTACAGGCATGCACCACCATGCCTAGCTAATTTTTTGTTTGTTTGTATTTTTTGTAGAGGGTCTCGCCATGTTGCCCAGGCTGGTCTTGAACTCTGGGCTCAAGCAGTCCACCCACCTCCATTTCCCAAAGTGCTGGGATTACATGGGTGAACCACTGTACCTGGCCTCTAAGCTTTCTTTAAGTAAAAAGTGACCTACCTCCTGGCAATGGCTTAGTTCTCCTTTTGCCTAGAGACAGAAGGTGGCAGTAGGTAAGAAGTCAAGGCCTCTATAATATCTGAATACATAGTCCAGAGTTAAATACTTGTGAAAACAAGCTCTGAGGATTCTGACATTCTACCTTCTGGCAAAATCAGTCTTAAGGGGTTTGTTTTAGCCTGAAGGCTTGTGCTACAAATAAAAATATATTTCAGCGTAAAAGTTAATGCAGCTTTTCATAGAGGAGTGAATGTTTTCATATGCAAAGTTTGAAAGAGAAAGAGAATCTAAAGCAGTCTTATTTTTCTGATTAGGACAAATGACCAGGAGAAAGCCTTTAAGGCAATTGTTTGCAAAATGACTTAATTATCACCCTGGAGGAAACTGTAAGCCTCTTGTAACACTGTCCTTCAGGAAACTTACAGGAGAGACTTTTCTGGCAGTCGTAATGGTAGGTGGAACACAGTGTTGAAGTCATTATTGTACATGCAGTTTATTTGATGATTAAATTGCCTGGAAGCAGTTTCATCTTTCTGAGTTTATAAGCACCCTAGCTTGTTTTTCAAAAACCTAAAAGTACATGTATATGATATTACTTCAATCTATCAGAACGGAAGGCAGGAGGAAGTTGGGGTCAGTGATACAAATATTATAAAGTATAAGGTCATTTAAATCATTCGTAATTTATTTACTAAGAATACATTTGCTATGTCTGCAATAGATTGGCCTTCATTTCTGTGTTTTGCCTCTGCTAATAATCAAGTTTATTTGCATTTTCTGAGTATAAAGCAAATAATTATGAGAACAAGTGCCCTGAAGACAGCTGAGTGGTAGGTGTAAGGCAGTCTGGCTTCCAGATTTTCTATGTTTCTAGACTGTGAGACAGAAAACAGCAAATCCCTGGAGTCTAACCACAAGGAGGATGCTGCCCACTTGCATATGAAGACCAAAAGCTTCCAGTTGCATAACACTGTGCTTTCCTCTGTGGATGTTGGCCATATCCCAGGACCTTGATAATAGGGCTCATGCCTCCTAAAGTGTGCAGGAAAGCCTTGCAAATTTTGCATCTATGTCAACTCACCCTGTGAGGTCAGCTTTTGGCAGGATGACCAGACCATGTAGTACTTTTGGAAGCCTGCAGAAGTTGCTGGCAATCCTCAGAAGTGTGTCTTCCAATTTGGAACAAGATTTTCAAGCCTAGATGGAAACAGAGAAAATCACTTTTCTTCCTGGTCCTGTATAACATAATCTCAAGCATTCTTGGACACCCACTCTTATTGCCTAAGCCAATGATTGTGTATCTGGTCCTTAATTCCACACTACTCTGCAGCATCTCATTCAGCTATTGTGCTATTTAGCTTTTACATACTGTAGTTTTCAACATTTTGTGTCATTGTAATTTTCAGCATTTTATGTCACTATATTAGCATAACTGAATTAGAAGCTCTTTTTGTGGCGGTATTCTATTATTCATTCAGCCCATATTGATTGAGTTCCTACTATGAATCAGATCCTCTTCTAGGGGCTGATAATAGAGTTCCTGTTATCTTGGAGCTCCAGACAGTACAATGCAAATATGGAAATGCATCTATAATATGTCAGATGTGAATAATTAATGAAGATCAAGGGCTGAGCGAGTAGGAGCTGATTTCCATTGAATCATGAGGGAAGAAAACTTAGCCCATGTGGAACTTAGGCAGAGTCCTGAGCTCAGTGAGGGAATGAGCCATTCAGACAATAAATGCGGGAAAGAGCACCTAAGGCAGAGGGAATGATGACTGGTGGATGCCTGGTCCTTGCATAGCAGTGTGTTTGTCACATTCCAGGAAGAGCAAGAAGGTAAATATGGCTAGAATAAAGAGGAAGAGAGGAGAGTAGTAGGAGGTGAGATCAGATACACAACAAAGAGCCAGGGTGGACAGAGCGAATCAGCTCATAGATCCTTGATAGAACTGTGGCCTTTATGCCCAGTGAGATGAGAAACCCTTGAAGAAGTGGGACAAATAAGAGACATGTGCTGTCACATGTTAATGGTTCACTAGAGGGCTCTTAGGAAATTGACTGTAAGGGAGCTGGGGAGAAGCACAGACCAGTTACAGAGATATCACATCACAGTCCAGACAAGAGATGTTAGTGGTGAAAACCAGTGCCTAGAGGAGTGATTCAGATGTAATTTATATCCAGCAATCATCCCTCAAGATAATTTGGGCCAAGCAATTTGCCCGAATCTGTGCTTTTTACCATTGTACTAACTTATTAAAATAAACAGTGAATAAATGTTATATCAAGAAGATAGATTGATTTTATTCATTGGAAAGTGTGTGAGCCATGGCTACTTGTGTATCTCTTAGGTAGCTCATATTGGACCCAGACAAAATGATTAGCAGATTTGGATCTTTAATATTTCTTCTACCTTTCCTGTCTCATTTTAGGGCAAAGTTTTAGTTATTTATTTTTATTTCAAAATGCGATAAAGAAATCTTCTAAGAGAAGATAAAAACCTGTTTTTATTTTCCTTTAAGATTTGGGCTATACTGATATTCTAGCATTTTGAGGCTTAGACAATAGGTGACTATATTTCATCATTAGCAATCTAGACCCAACAGCTTGTTTCTTTTTGAAGGAGAATGTAGAGAGGGTCAGGCCCAAGGCTATCTGAGGAAGAAAAATATTTCAGAAAATGTTCTTTTTATCACACACACACAAATGACAAATGTTTGGGGTAATGGATACGATAATTATTCTTATTTAATCATTACATATACATTGTATACATGTATTGAACTATCACAATATACCCCATAATTATGTACAATAATTATGTGTCAATTAAAAATAATAGTAACCTTTCCATGTTACCCAGAGAGGGTCCCTATGACATTATTCTGAATTCCTCTCAGAACTTAAAGGGAAACTTTTACAATGGCCAGAGCCTGTGATGTCCTGAACGTGAAACAGGAGGATGTCCTCAAGTTTCTTACAGCAGGAACTCACTTGGGTGGCACCAAGCTTGACTTCCAAGTGGAACAATACATCTGTAAAAGGAAAAGTGATGGCATCTGCATCCTAAATCTGAAGAGGACCTGGGAGAAGCTTCTGCTGGTGGCTCATGCCATCATCACTGTTGAAAGCCCTGTTGATGTCAGTGTCATATTCTCCAGGAACACTGGCAAGTGGGCTTTGCTGAAGTTTGCTGCTACCACTTGAGTCACTCCTATTGCTGGCCACTTTGCTCCTGGAACCTTCCTGCACCAGATCCAGGCAGCCTTCCAGGAGCTGTGTCTGCTGGTGGTTACTGATCCCAGCCTCTCACATAGGCATCTTACACTAACCTGCCTACCATTGCTCTGGGTCACACAGATTCTCCTTTTTGCTATGTGGACATTGCCATCCCATGTAACACCAAGAGAGGCCCCTCAGTGGGCCTGACATGGTGGATGCCAGCCTGGGAAGTTCTGCATAAGCATGGCATCATCTCCCATGAATGCCCATGGGAGGTCATGCCTCATCGCTACTTCTACAGGGATCCTGAAGAGATTGAATAGGAAGAGCAGGTTGTGGCTGAAATTCCCAGGAGGAATTTCAGGCTAACTGGACTGCTGCATATCTTAGGAAGAGCAGGTTGTGGCTGAAATTCCCTGGAGGAATTTCAGGGTAACTGGACTGCTGCATATCTTGAGTTCACTGCTACTCAGCCTGCAGATACCCCTGGGCCCACTCAGCAGTTCCCTACTCAAGACTGGAGCTCTTGGCCTGCCACAGAAGCCTGGTCTGCAACTTGATTGCTTAGGCTACCAGATGGGTAGGAACAACCACTGAGAGGTCTTAAGCAGTTCTTCCGCAGACTCTAAAGCAAGATGGAAATAAGCTTGATGGAAAATAACCATCAGCTTCTAAAAACATTAATAATAATAAAAGCAAAAAAAAAATTTAAAAGCGTCATTAGAAGCATTCACACTGTCAATCAGTATTTATAAATATTTATTGGGATATGTATTCATAAATATTTATAAATATAAGTATTTATAAATATTTATTTATAAGTATTTATTAAATACTTATTTAATGAATAAATAATTAAATATTTACTTATAAGTATTAAATATTTATAAGTATTTATAAATATTTAATAAATATTTATATTTATTATTATATATATTATATATTATTATTTATAATATTTAATAAAATAAATATAGGTATTTATAAATATTTATTAGCTACCCTGCTGGCCAAGATAAATAGATACAAAGATGGATACTGCAGTCTGGTTGATGAAATAGCAACTAATATACAGCGATGCCAATCACAGGATACAGATGTGCAGGATGCTATGAAAACTGAGAAGGGAGGCGGTCTCACTCTATATGGGTGAAGCGTGCCACAAGATATTGATATGTGAGATGAAGCTTCAAGGAGATGCAGGTGGACAAGGAGGTCCACTGACAAGTTTTAGTCTTTGTTTGAGAAGACTGAAATTAGTAGGGATTCCCTCTAAAAATGAAATAGTCCACAACTGAAGAAAAACTTGAAGATTATGCCAGTGTCATCAGATGGCAAGAATATCCATAAGTTAGATCTCAGGTATGAGGTAAGACTTCTAATTGCCAATCGGATGAGACAAAAATCAGGAGGTTGACTTTGGTTTCTGGATGATAAGAATGTTACTGCTATTGGGAGGATTTGTGGTAAGACCTGATCCCTCAGTGGTGTCAATAATCTTTAAAGACTTGTTTTGAAGTATTGCTACACAGGTCATACTTTATTCCATGAAAAGGTTCCTGAAATATTGCAAGGGTTTTTGAAAAACAAATTTGACCCTATTTTATACAGATCACAGATGCTTGTAGATATAAGAATCTTACAACTAATTGTTTTTATGTAGTTAACACTCTTTTCGTCTTTGGAGGCATTCAAGCTTACTATTAAGATAGAGAGAGTGGAATAAATCAGCTTTGATGCAGATTCTGGCTCTAGTACCTACGTGCTGTCCTTCTTTACTTTAATTAGCCTCTGTTTTGTCATCCAAAAAATTGAGAGAATAATAGTGCCTTCATCACAGAATTATGATGGAAACACAATCAGTATATGTAAAGCACTTAGCAAAATGGCTGGCATGTGTTAAGTACTTAATGCATAAGATTTCTTATTATACTCGATCCACAATTCACTTTTTGTACACTTGCATTTCATAATTATTTTGCCTCAAGTAACATACTAAATTATATAACACAAACCAACCTTTATCTAAGAATTCTGGCTGAGGGGCTATAATGAGAATATGCTTCCTGATAGTGAAGAAAAACAGTACAGAGATTTAATGTTTCCCTGTAAGTAAAATAAAATCAGTCTCCATGTATCTAAAAAATCTGTATCTGCTTCGGATTCTTTTGTAAAGTTTTGCCAGGCAAGACCAAGACAGGATTTTTATGTTTGGCTTTGTTATACCCCAGCCTACTCTCCATAGAGCAGCACCTCCTCCCCACAATCTCCAATCCTATATAGCCTCAAGTTTCTCCTCAACTGCCTTCATTTTTGCTTGTGAAAGAAGAACTCTATCTTGCATAAATTTTCTGTCCCCTCCTGGTGATGAAAATTTGCCAGCCCAATGTCTCACTCTCCATATTACCTTATAGAAGAATACTAGTTAATATAATAGTGATTGTTAATATCTATGGCCTACTTCCAAATGACGTGGATAAACTAGCAAAGTCCTTTTAATACATCGTTTTGTTTTAGTCTTAAATAGATTTAAACAAAAATAAAAACCTGGGTAATACCAATGCCATTTTGCCATGGATATGAATTGTAAATTGAGAAAGATGGCTGGTGATGCTTAATGAATGACCACAATGGGTAATTCAGTCTGAGGAATGTGAGAAGACTTTTAAACAAAATCTGAATAATAGGTCTTGACATTTCAGCGCACATGTGTTTGTATGTATGTGCCCACCTGCATGTATATGAGTTCATTTAAATTCTTTTGCTTCTCATACTTTGCCTACCAAATAATTATGATATTCCAAAATATGCATGGGTTTCAGAGCCAATGTTAGTTATTAAATTGTGTAATTAGAACTTTGCAGCTTGAGTATTTTATATTCTCATGAAGATTTTGTGCATAAAGACTTTATTAAATGTTTCTTGGCTGGGCATGGTGGCTCCTGCCTATAGTCCCAGTACTTTGGGAGACCAAGGAAGGCAGGTCACTTGAACCCAGGAGTTCGAGACCAGCCTGGACAACATAGTAAAACCTCATCTTTACAAAAAATACAAAAATTCGCCATGCTTGGTGATGTTGCTGTTGTCCCAACTACCTGGGAGGCTAAGGTGGGAGGATGACTTGAGCCCAGGGAGGTGAAGGTTGCAGTGAGCTGAGATGGTGCCACTGCACTCCAGCCTGGGCAATAGAGTGAGACCCTGTCTCAAAAACAAAAAACAAAACAAAAACAAGATTTTCTCAGTGGTTGATCCTATTCTATTTAAAATTATAATATTTAATTATATCTACAAAATCATCTGAGTTCTCTTAAGAATTACACATTTCCTGTGAGGATGGTGTGATAAAGATATAAGCACTAAAGGGACTTTGGAGTGCTCTGCAGAAGTCAGAATGATTATTGTCGGAATTTGATGAGACAGATTCTCCCAGAACCTCACAGCAGTTCTCACTTCTATGCCTTAACACACTGGGATTCACTATGATATATGTCACAAATAATTTCTTATTAATAAAATACAACCATTTCCAAATGAATCACTTAAGTTTACATTGATTTAAAACTCCCTAAAACAGTGTGGTCCTCTTGAGTGTGAAAAAAGGCAGTAGTTACAGATATTTTGTGTATGGCTTAAAACATGGTCTCAGACTATAGTGGGACTATGAGTCCCCTGGGGAGGCTGGTAAAATGCAGATAGATAGACCCAACCTGGGTTGAGGCACAAATTTGCATGTTTAATGAGTAACTCAGGTGATTCTGACACAGATGCATAGACATCGCATTTTCACAAACAGTGGTGATGGGGTCAAAGGAAAGCTTCCCATCTGTCCTTTATAGGTTCACTGAAAATGAACTGACAAAAGACAGATTAATAGGGGAAAAAGGCATACAGCATTTATTTTAATGCATATGTGGACACAGAAGCCATACCCAGTGTATGAAACTCAAAGAGGAACTAAATGGTTGAAGTTCACATATGCTCTTCGTAGAAGAAAGGTGTACAGACCCAAGAGGCAGACATCATTTTGTAAACTATTCTGTGATTCTCTGCGGAAGATGGATGGGACAAATTATGGAAGGTGAGGGGCAGAACACGGGTTGTCTTATTATGCAGGTAAAGTTCCCCAGGTAACTTCTGGGAGTTGCCCTTAGAAGAATAGGTGAAAAGACTGTCCGGGCATGGTGATGACTCCCAATCTCTTTTCTTCTTCCTTGGTGTGATCCTTCCTGGTTATTTGATGGGGTTTCTAGGGAGGGGGCCTTAAGACAATTGCATTTCTTTTGCAAAGAATCTTCCTTAGATAAGAAAATTTCAGAAAGAGTCCCTCCCAGTGATTCTGGAAAGAGGATCTGAGAGACAGGGAGGTAGGGGAAAGTCAGAGAGAGAACTTGGTTCTTAGGCTTATTTCTATGGCCTTTCCATTTTCAAAGCACTCAGCATGCTGAAACGCCAGGTTGTGGAGAATCATTTTCTGAGCCCCAATGGCAGCTTGACTTCACCAAAGGCAACCAATCTCAAATAGACCTCTTAACTTCCTTCCAGCCCAAATCCCTTGCTCTAACTCTCAGTTTCTAAGACCCGCTGGGGTACATCCTCAGCCAAAGGAGTTTTGGCTCACAGATCCTAACTCCTTACGACAGGTGCTAACATCTGCTAATTCCTAATGAGTTACCCTCCTACTCAACTGTATTATCAGAGATTGCAGAGGAGTTCTCTAGATTGTGTTTCACTTCCACCTCCAAAGAAAACTGAAAAACAATTTTTTTATTTCTAAAAATAATGTTATATTTTTAAAAAGCTACTGAGTGGGATAAAATAGTCCAAAGAAAGCTACAATTATTAGCGACTTATCTTGACATAGGGAGAGCTAATACAGAAGGAAGAAAGGAATAACATTTTTCTAATATTCATAAGTGTAAAATAGAGGCTTTGGATTTGAGTGGAGGGTTGGTTATTTTTTTGTTTTGCTTCAAGCTCTAATAATGTTCGCTGTGTTTTTTACTGTCAATTAATACGTCTTAGTAATTGTGCTCTTTGTTTTGGACTTTCAAAAATAACTACTGTTTAAAAATCCATAGAGACAAGCTTTTAAATATACCTACTGTTATTGAGTGGCTCATCATTGATGTTTGGGATTTTGCATCAATTAATGTCATAATTTCAACAATTCTGTGCTTGAACTAAAAAGATAAATGACTCTTGCTATATTTATGTACAACAGAAGTTCCAGCTTTCCTCACTAGTCACTCTAGTATGTCTCTGTCCATTCATATTTGTAAAGGGAACTGCTTCCTTCCATTTTTTATCAATTAAATTAATGATCATTTTCAGAATCTTATAATGATCCAGTGCTAGAATATTAGAAAACAAATATTCTATTTACAGTCAGCAATGTGAAGATGTAACTATATCTTGAAATGTTAAGAATCTTTGTTTTTTATTTGCTTCAGTAGAGAAGGATAACATTACAAATTTTACTTGAATTTTTAATATTTAAAGTTTTAAATTGCACTGAACAACTATATAGTAATTGGACCTTCCTTCCTTCTTTTCTGCCTTTCTTTTCATTGTCACTGATACAACACCTATTCATCGTCAGTCAATTTGGCTAACACTAAAGAAACAAAGACCCAGCCTTTGACAGCTCTCCCAGAGTTAATGATCTAGTTGCAGAGACAGAGGAAGGACACAGTAAACCCAACAGAAGTTAGTAAGTACTGTGGAAGCATCAGATACTGAGTTCACTGAAGAAATTCATTCATTTTTTGAGCGCCAGGCTCTGTCTCAGTGCTAAGGATGCAGAGTACATTCACCCAATTCAAGACACTCAGGTTATAGAGAAGAATGATTAATTATAATACCATGTTATAAGTCTAATGATAGAAAATTGCACAGAATATTTCAAAAAGCAAAGAACCTGTAAGTCAATGGAAACAAGGTGCCATTTTCTGGAAGAGAATATAACAGAAATGAGTCTTAGGTGATGGGCAGGAGTTAGCCAAGCAAAAAGCAGAAGGCCACAGGCACAGGTTGCAAAGCATGTCGGAGAGGAGCAACAAACAAAATGTTACTTCTGGGGAATTGAGTTCTAGGCAGAGAGTAGAGAGTTGTAAGTGGAGAGGAAGGCAGATGACAGTCTGCAGAGAGGCCCATGGCCACCTGAAGAGAAAGGACTTTATCCTGCCTTCAAGAGACACTGAAGTTAAGAGGGCAGTCAGACAGCTTTTTACATTTTACACCCTGGCAATTGTATAGCCAATTGGTTTGAGAAAGACAATACTAGGAGCTTGAGGCACTGGAGTAGTTCATATGGGAGGGCAGGGACAGGAGTGCTAAAGAGGATGGTAGCAGAGAGATATAAATGAGGTGAGGTCTACAGCACTTAGTTGTTGGCTGACAAGGGGAAGTGATGTAGAGGGGGAAAGTCAAGAAAGACACCCCAAGTTCTAGCTTGGTTGACTAGATGGAGGCAGTGCTAGTGACTGAGAATTTTGGAGGTGAAATAGGCATGAAGAAAACGATCAATTTGCTTTTGGACACATTGATTTGTGGTGCCTGTGTAACCTTGGAGGAGCCATCACAGGTAATTAGATATTTGAATGTGGGAGTGGGCACATGAGAGATTAAATAGACTTCGGGGTCACAGATTAAAGGGATCGTTGAAAAACTCTTTTGAGTTTTATTTTGGACACAATGAATTTAGGAAGTCATTGGAATGTAGCAATGCTCCTACAAAACTCAGAAGTGAGGTTGAGTGAAAAACCAGAACATATTCATGGACTGTATTTCTCTGAGAATACACAAAGTATGACTGACTAGGCAGTTAAATCTACCCAGGTGCTGGAGGAAGATGTAAGAGATATAGGGAAATAGATGAAGCATAGAATAAAGAAGCTCCATAAGAAATTGAGCATCGCATGTATGAGGTTGTGGGAAAGCAGTTGAGGAGATGACACAGTCATTACAGAAAATACTGAGCCAGGAAATTATAGAAAATACTGAGCCAGTTCCTGAAATGAAAATTTCTCTGGTTATCATTTCTCTTGGGCTACAAAGTAACAATTTACGCTAGCTGGGGTTTCATAGTCCTCAGTGGCCCCAACAGGCTCATGCCCTTAGATCCTAATTGTGGTGTTATGATAAGGAGCTAGTTCCTCCCGTCACAGAAGTTATTACTACTTGCAGCCATTCAATTTAGCACATCATGACATACAGGTGTGCATTTTTCAGTACTTGCTTTGCATGTAAATTGAGGCAGTGGTGAATACAGTGGGTAGTGAGCTCACTTTTTTAAAATTTATTTTAAAATTGTAAGCTGACAATTTATAATTTTCCATATATGAGCACTAACTGTCACATTAAGCCATAGCCTTGGTTCATTCAGGCTTATGGGTGGTGACTCTCAACTCTGTCTACCAACTGGAATCATTTGGGGAGCTTTTATTAAAGACCGATGTAACAATCCATGCTACAAAGATTATGAGTTAATTGCTCTGGGGTGGGGCCCAAGTTTTCACAAATTTTAAAAGTCCCCCAGGTGATTCTCATGTGCAAACAAGATTGAGAATCATTGCTGTAAAGTGAGGAAACACCTGCTTTACCAAATCAGAGTAGCTGTGAATAAATTGGATAAAATAGGGAATGTGTGGGAGAGTGTATTCACATGGTGGGGGCATTGAGGAGTGAAACAGCAGAGTCCTAAGAAAGCAGCAAGAAAGATTTTCTGTTTGGGGTTTGTTTGTTATTTTTAGCATTTAAAGTTACCTGTGGAAGGTAGGCAATTGACTGGAGCAGTAGGCAGCCTAGAAGTTTCTGTGTTCCTCCCAGCAGCCAGGAGCTCTATGAAAGTCCCTTATCAGCAGAGCAGAGATGTGCGCTGTTGCGGGCATTTGACAGGGCATTCATCCCACCATGGAAGAGTTCCACCAGCTGCATATGTATAGTTACCTGCCTTGGGGAGTCTGCCGCTTTTTCCAAGCTATCCACTTGGCTGTCTACTTTTTGTATCTATCTCCAGAGAGATATAAAGTGAGATCTGTAGCACTTAGGGATTGACTGATAGGGGAAGTGATATAGAGGGGGAAAGTCAGGAAAGACATCCCAAGTTCTAGCTTGGGTGGCTAGATGGAGGGCAGTGCTAGTGACTCAGAATTTTGGGGGTGGGATAGACATGAAGACAATGATCAATTTGCTTAACATTGATTTGAGGTGCCTGTGTCACCTTGGAAGAGCCATCACAGGTAATTAGAAATTTGAATGTAGGAGTCTGGGCATGTGAGATATTAAATAAATTTGGGGGTCACAAGATTAAAGGGATCATTTAAAAAACTCTGAGTTTAATTTGGACACAATAAATTTAGGAAGTCATTGGAATGTGGCAATGCCCCTGCAAAACTCAGAAGTGAGGTTGAGTGAGAAACCAGCAGCATATTCATGGACCATTTTTCTTCCATGCCTTGTATTCTAGTACCTTGTTTAACCTGCAGGCTTAACTACTTAATCATTGTTTGGCCTTGGGCAAGTTATTCTAATTCCTCTACTTTCTATTCCTTCATCTGTACATAAGTTTGCTGTGAGGGTAAAATCAGATAATACATCTAATGTACCCATCTCAGTGGTAAACAGATTGTAAGCCCACAGAAAAATGGTGATTTTTCTTTTTAATGGAAGCCATGATAAAGTAGCCAGTCCTTGTGTAAATCAAGTGGCAGTGCAGTTCTACGCATGATTTATAATTTATTTTGTTATTTGTTTTCTTCTTCACCTAGATTTTTCCCTTAAACAAAAACAGTCTATAAACTTTCACAGGTGCATTCAATGTAATGAACAACAGAAGAAATAAGAAATACCTGTGTACGTTAATTGCTTGGTAATTTGTACGTAATTTATCTCAATGCATAATTTATTTCACTTATCACACCCAGTAGTTTTGCCATTTTATAAAATAGTAAGTTAATTTCCAGCCCACCGGAGCCATACACACTCACACACTTGGTGTTTAGAAGAAATATTTATACCAGTAGACCCAACTGTTTATGGATTCTCTATTTCCACTTAGAGAGATTAGACCAATAAAATGGTGCCCTGTTTACAGAATGAGGGTTGAACAGGACTGCTCTTTTTGAATGTGTACCCTTGTTTAAAAAATGCTTTATAAATTGCATTAATGATATGGTTTGGCTCTGTGTCCCCACCTAAATCTCATCTTGAATTGTAATCTCCAGGTGTTGAGGGAGAGACTGGGTGGGAGGTGATTGCATCATGAGGGCAGTTTCCCCCACGCTGTTCTCGTGATAGTGAGTGAGTTCTCATGAGATCTGGTGGTTTTATAAGTGGTAGTTCCTCTCTTGTTCTCTCTCTCTTGCCACTACTTGAAGAAGGTCCTTGCTTCCCCTTCGCCTTCCACCATAATTGTAAGTTTCCTGAGGCCTCCCCAGCTATGGCTAACTGTGAGTCAATTAAATCTCTTTCTTTTATAAATTTTCCAGTCTCAGGTAGTATCTTTATAGCAGTGTGAGAATGGACTAATACAATTAGCTATATGAATATAAGTTGTTATTGTTAGCAGAAAACGGGGTCTTGATCCAGACCCCAAGAGAGGGTTCCTGGATCTAGCGCAGAAAGGAATTCAAGGCGAATTGCAAAGTACAGTGAGAAGCAATTGAGCTTTATTGAAAGCTCCTCCATTACAGAGTAGGGCGTCCTCAGAAAGCAAGTGGAGGAATGCACCGTCTTTGTTTCAAGTTTTTCTTATATAGGGGTCTTGTCTATGTAAAGGTAAACTAAGCTGTGACTATGTGTAGGTGGGCTGACAGCATGACAAAATTTATCATTTTGTTGATTTAAAGAAAACTATTCCTGACATTTTAATGTGTAAATACATCAAAGCATAACTATAATTATCCTGAAAGCATATATTGTTATGAGTATTGGGACATCTGGACTTTCTGTTGTTGTAGGAGTTTGTCCTTATAGGTATCTTTAAATTGTTTCCTGAGTTGTAAATATCTTATGACCATGTGACCGGCAATAAATGTGCCTTGCTGGTTTTGAGATGGAGTTGATTTTAAAATGGTGTCGACTCTGGCTCTCCTAGGCTCCTGCATCCCTGACATTATTGCTATTAGGATGATGATTTATTGACTCTTCTGTGAAAAAAAAAGGTTGAAAATAGCACATTTTCAGTACACAGCATATTGCTCTGTTGGCACTTTGGAAATGCTTGCTTACTCGCATTTTTAAACATGTCACTTAAGGCTGGGCACAGTGGCTCACACCTGTAATCCCAGCACTTTGAGGGGCCGAGGCAGGTGGATCACCCGAGGTCAGGAGTTCAAGACCAGCCTGGCCAACACGGTGAAACGCCGTCTCTACTAAAAATACAAAAATTAGCCGGGCATGGTGGTGCACACCTGTAGTCCCAGCTACTTGGGAGGCTGAGGCAGGAGAATCACTTGGACCCGGGAGGCAGAGGTTGCAGTGAGCTGAGATTGCACCAGTGCACTCCAACCTGGGCAACAGAGCAAGACTCCATCTCAAAAAATTAAATAAATGAATAAATAACTTAAAACTTTCACCTGAAAAGGGTTTTGTATTCAAAAATAGTTTCTCTGTGGCATCAGGTTTAAGGGAGAGTCTCTAGAATTCTTCCCCTATGTGACAACGACAGTGTAATCCTTATAATTAAAGACCATGATAAATTACAAGTAGGTGATTTCCCCTTCCAGGCACTTTGGTATTTCACCCTTTTCAGAGCTAAGGAGAGGTCAGATAAAATAGGCCGACAGTATGGTCTGCATCAGATCACTACTTTGCAGTAGTTTTATTGTGCAAATGCCTTATCTGACACCAGATCTCCATCTTTATTAACATTTAGTTTGAATTCCTGGAAGGAAAAATCAATAATAGCAAATGCCCCTGTTTTAGCACAGCCATCAGAGTTCCATCAGCCAAATGAATGTGTAGGAAAATCATCTTGGTATCAGCGGGCAATGATCTTATTAAACTATTGCACAAGGGGAAGCTGAATATTACATAGAAAGCAAATACCAGCGCCACAAAAATCTATCCTTTGTCACAGCCATGTTTGAAATAAAAAAACAACCAGCAAAGACTTCAACCTATTAATAGTAACTGTTTTGATTGGCTGTTTCAGTAGGGATATAGGTAGTATTTTCTATCTGCAGTTTATTTGTGTCTCTATACAAAAGTGAAAACATCTATCACTGAATAATAAAGAATCATAACTGAGTAGTATTATCGACCTACTGAAAAAGTATGAGACAATAATTGATTTTTCAGGTAGGTCATTCTGTGAAACATGACCTCCACTGTACAAAAATCAACAGGAAAGATGAAGGAATTACCCAAAAGTTTGCCTGTTCTGTACCAGTGATATTTCCTTAGGTAACAGAAAGACAATGGGAAAGTACTAATTTACATTTCCTTGGAATCATTGCCACCATTTCAGTTGAAACTGGAGCATTTCCTTTCTATTCCACATTGTACTTAATTAGGTCTCCCACATTATTTAAGGAGCTCAACATTGATACCCTGAATGTAGGTTCAATTCTTCCAGCCCCTAAAATACTGCTTTTCTAGCATGCTTTTTTCCCCCCAGCCTTCTTTAGCCCCTAGGAACTTACCATACTGTCATTCAGAGCTACCAATTCAATGTGGAGAGTATAGTAATACTACAGCTGTAGTATTCTGAAGAATACCACAGAGCTGGTATTGATGAACAGAAACCTACTGTGCTGTCTTCTGGACTGGATGTATTTATGCGTCTGGGCAGGGCTAGCAACAAGCCAGATTTTGATGTATATTTGTCTGGTTTACCTTAGTACTGTACCAGATATTTATGTTAAATGAATATGGATGAATGGGTAGAAGAAGGCATGAAGAATGAAGGTGACAGATACAGGAATACATTACTAAGGTCAGTTGAGAAACTTCATTTGACTTAAAAGATGATGAATTTCTGTACCTATCATAGTACTCATCAGGTTTTTCCTTTATATCTAACTAAAGTTTCATATTTCATCTTAGTAAAAAATGTATACGGTAATCTTCATGGAAACAGATCAACCAAAGCTATTCCATTTGGCAAACAAGCAGTATGGGGTTCAGATAGTATGGCACCTGCAGTGATTGCTAGAGGTCTGGATAGAGCCAGGACACAAATGGTCAGAGATCCATTAGGCTCAAGGTTGCTGTTCAATGAGAGATGGACACCAGTGGTCCTGGTTTCAGAGCAGGAGTAGGCAAAAGTCTCAATTAGGAGACAGACCCAGATATTAGCCTGCCAAGCACAAGCAGAAAAGGAAAGTGTACAGGTAACAACCATTTAAAAGGACATCAGAGTCAAACGAATAGGGGACCCTGGGAGCCCATGGATTCCCAAACCAGTATCAAAGAAAGTCAGGATCAAAATGTAGAGAGAAAATTCGAGCTCTTGAGGGCTCAGGAAAAAAGCTATTGCTCCAACATCAGAGTGGCTCTAACCTCTGCTGGATGTCTGTTGGACATCAATTAGAAGACTATTTCCTTCTAAACTTTGCAATTATCATACCTTTTGACTGTAAACTATTTCATCTTAATTTGAGAAACAACGATTGCATAATAGTAAAAAACATGGTGTGAAATTAAATCAACTCTTTCACGAGAAAGCTGTTGATATGTAATTTTATTTACAACCTCTTGTATATATAATGGTTATATGTGTTCACTAAAAAATGAATATGAACAAATTTGTATAAATTACAAAAGGGACAATGTAATTTATCTTTAAGGACCAATTTGATAAAATTGGGACTAAAAAAGATTACTTATTTTTCTTTGTAAACACTGAACTGTACTAGTTGAGATCATTCTAGTACAGGACAATAATAGGTTTTATGGGACTTGAAGTTTGTAAAATTTGAGAAGGCCTCTTTGATTTAATTATAATATAATTAATTATAAATACAAAATTAGGTATGAAAACAATCTTTCAAAATGACAAAAATCCCAGAAATTACAAATTCTTTTGAAAATTGACAAATACAAAAAAATCACAACATCTAGAAATATTTTTATTAGTAAATTATCTGACATGCCTCTACAATACTTGCTTTTCTTTTTTTGAGATGGAGTTTCACTCTTGTTGCCTAGGCTGGAGTGCAGTGGCGCGATCTCGGCTCTGTTGAGTGTTAGGTGTGAGATTAATGTTGTGCTTTGTAACCTAGGTTTTTTTTAAGCCTGTATTTTCTAGACAATATGTTGCCCTCTGTTAGATAATAACCAAGTGTTTTTCAATTCAATTTCTAGGTAGAGATATGACAATTAAGATTGTTGTCAATTCTCTGGTCATTTGATGCAAACACTGCCTTCACTGTAATTTAAAAAAATATTCAGTAACTTCTCATTCGTTCCATTCAATGTACTTAATACTTAACCTGAGCCATTATGTTTAGAGCGTTGTGTTAGTAACTGTGGATGATATGAAGAAAGGCTGTAGAAAGGGTTTTCCTTTGAAGAAATGACAATCTCAATTAAAGCGATTAAACTAGCATCCAAATAAATGCAGTACAAAATTTAATAAGAGAAATATCCAAAGTGTGTTTTAAACAAAATGTTAAGAGGATACAAAAGGTGGAAAAATATATCAGGTTTGGGAGAAATCAGGAAAGACTTCATGTATGAAGGACCATCAGAGATGGCTCTTAAATGTTGGGCAGTTGGTAGACAATGATGTCTCTCCAGCTTCCAAGTGACCAAAAACAATTTTAAAAAAAAAAAAAAAAGGAACAACGACAGAGCTAAGAGACCCTGCCAGATTTTAACACCAAGTTTTGCCAGGAATTCTGAATGAATAACTTGCTCTCAGAAAACCTCCCTCAAATGAAGGCATTGGATGGTGATTCTAATGAGCTCTGTAGTATGCTGAAGTGGGAGCAAATGCCAGACCAACAAACAGGAGACTGGGTGTCTTGTCCCTGAGCAATCACTAATTAGCTTTGAGTCATTTAACTTGCACAAGCCTGGGCCTCATTTAAAATGAGGTTGAGGGATTAGAAGACTTCAAATGTCTCTCTATAGCTCTGAAATTGTATAATTAGCACAAACTCAACCCCAATTTCTATTATTATATTCTTACAAGAAGTAAACATTTCGTTTTAATTTTTCAAAGTTTTGTATTCTATCAGTGAGAAACACAGTAGAACACACAGTATTTGGTCAATAAGCACATGTTGAATCACTACTATTGTCAAGAAATACAGCCTACAAAGTGGAAGTCACTGGTACTGAGAAAGTTAGGTGTGATACAGACAGAAGGCAGAGAAATACTGGGTAGAGGAGGGCAGTCCCTGGCGAGGGCCACACCCTCAAGCCTAAGACTGTGGCCTAAAGTGAGAATGTGCATTCCTGTTTCCCTTTTCAAATGAGCTGTTTGGCCCACCCCTCCCCACCATCCTGTACCCATAAAAAACCCAGGTTCTACTGGCAGAGGGGCAGCAGAGTGATAGGGAAGAAGAGAAGAGAAGCAGCAGCTGGGTGTTGGAGAGGAGCAGCCTGACTTCAGAGGTACAGCTTGATGGCTGGACTTCAGAGAAGAGTCCAGCCAGGGACGGCTGTTTGGCCAGGGGAAGACCACCTTCCCAGTCCATCCCCTTTCCAGCTCCTTATACCACTGAGAGCCACTTTCATTGGCAATAAAATCCTTTGCATTTACCATCTTCAATTTGTTCCTGCAACCTGATTCTTCCTGGACACCAAACAAGAGCTCGGGATACAGAGGGCTGTCAAACCGAGCTGTTAAACACGTAAGCCATATGCAGACAGCAAAGCTAAAAGAGCACACTGTAACACACACCCTCTGGGACTCTGGAGGTTGTGGATATCACCCAGAAGCTGCTGTGGGGGGCCACACAAAGTTCTATTCCTGCCGGTGCCCAGAAGCACTCATCCCAGCCCCTGCACCCACTTACCTACAATCTCCCCATCCTGTGAGGGGTTGAGAGTTGGGGGCTGAGTAAATGTGCCATCCCCTTTGCAAGTCCTGTGAAAGGGTCAAGGGAACCATCCCACTTCAGATGTAAATTCAGAGGGATAGGAATACAAAGATAACTAGGAATGCTGAGTGAAATATACTACATATCTAGGTAGAGGATGTAGGGGAAGGAGGTGGGGATGTAGCTTATAGACAACTTGAAATTTTATTCTGAGTGAGGTGAAATGCTATGAAGGGTTTTATATACATAATTTAGGAAATACGTAATTTAAAGTTTTGAAAATATCATTTTGGGAGCTAATAGTCCTTAGGGGTCAAGGATGGAAGCAGGGAGGCAGGAGGCCATTGCTTTAGTCCAGGCAACAGATGATGACTTGAACTTGGACATGGCAGGACTATAAACATCTTAGTGAAAGGAGAAAAGTGTGGTGTGCAAATTGATGCTACAGGGTAACGTAACATAGAGAAGAGGTGATATTCAAACCAGATCATGAAAAGGGGAAGAACTTTAAGTGGGCAGGATGGCAATTCTCTTCAGGCAGAGCTCAAGAGGCAACAATAAGGATGCCATGTTTGGAGGGACATGGAGTAGCTGTACCTGAAGCCCTGGATTCTCTCATGGAAGGGAGATAAAGCATTACAGCTAGATGAAAGGTCTTTGAATAATACTCTTAGGAAATGGGAGAATATTCTTTAGATCATATATAGGAAGAGATCATTGTCGAATCAATGGGAAAGGTCTATGGAGGGGCAACTGTTAAAGGAGAGGTATTCTTTTTTTTTTTTTTTTGTA
This sequence comes from Pongo pygmaeus, assembly GCF_028885625.2. Classification (NCBI taxonomy): domain Eukaryota; kingdom Metazoa; phylum Chordata; class Mammalia; order Primates; family Hominidae; genus Pongo; species Pongo pygmaeus. The sequence continues at coordinate 69,679,129 of NC_072390.2, forward strand.
CTGAATATCAAGATATTTGCTTGAGAATCTGATATCACAAATGGGATAATTTATAATATTTCATTTCCTTCATTCTCCCTGCATGCCCTGTCTCCCAGAAGTTATAATTTGGGAAGTAAATCAAGATTTCAGCTTAAATTGATACCAGAGCACTCAGAAGTTCATACTGAGACCCATTGTAGTTTTTCAGGCTGAGCTCAACTCCTTAGACCCTTTAAGATGTAAGTCTTTGCTTTTCTTTTAGATAGGTGAAATCAGTTTCCTTCCCTAAAAAGAAATATTTTCACTCAAATAGATAGAGTGAATCAAAATATAGAGTTGTTACAGTCCTAAAGTTTGCATGAGAAATTCAACACATTTATTCATCTCTGCCACATAAATGCATTTCCTATCTTCAGAACAATTTACCTTCAAAACTTTGCTCTATTTGAATTGCAACAAAATATACTAAGCTATGGGTATTTTTAATAGAAAATACCAAACAGTAAAACAGGAAAAGTTACCCTACTTCCCTGCTTACATACAACGGTTATAAACCTTCATCTCAGTTTATCCTGTGTTCACAGCAGACTCAAGTAGGCAATAACAATCACTGGGCTGCCACATAGCCCTTTCTCTTCCAAAAACCAATGCTTCTCTTATTTCTAAAGTAGTGAAGAAGAAAAACTCAAGAGGCAATAATCCAATGTGTCAATAAATCTCATTGGCTCTATTTAAAAAATCTAAAATAGAAGCACTTCTGTGTTACCAGACGATGGCTCTGATGGATTATTGATATCTGAATGGCCTCTTAAATGCTCTGGCTGCTTCACCCTTATTCCCTGTAGCAGATTGACTAGTGTCCCTCCAAAATCCATGCCCACCCAGAGTCTCCTAATGTGACTTTATTTGGGATGAAGTCTTTACAGATGTAATTAGGGTAAGAATTGAGATGAGATCCTAATGGATTAGGATGGGCTCCAAATCCAGTGTCAGGGTCCTTATAAGAGACAGACAAAGAGAAGATACAGAAACACAGCAAAGGAGATGTGAAGACGGAGACAGAAATTGGAGTAATGCGTCTGCAAGCCAAGGAACAACAGAGATTGGCAGCATAAGATAGATTCTCCCTATGAACCTCCTCAAGAATCTCCCGTTGACCTCTTGATTTCACACTTCTGATTATTCTGTAGTTTTGTTTTGTTTTGTTTTTTAGATGGAGTCTTGCTCTGTTGCCCAGGCTGGAGTGCAGTGGCACCATCTCGGCTCACTGCAACCTCCACCTCCTGAGTGCAAGCAATTATCCTGCCTCAGCCTCCTGAGTAGCTGGGATTACAGAAGTGTGCCACCACGCCTGGCTAATTTTTGAATTTTTATTAGAGATGGGGTTTCACCGTGTTGGCCAGGAAATTCTGTAGCTTTAAGCCATCCAGTTGATTGTAATTTTCTACGGCAGCCCTGGGAAATGAATACACTCCCCCATAGTCTAACTTTATTTCCTCCTATTCCCGCCCTTGTTCGTTCTGCCACATTGTGCACTTTGCAATAAGTTAGGCAATCCAAAGCACAATCCTGACTTGAGCCTTGACACTTGCTATTTCCTCTCTTGGGAGTATCTTTCCTTCAGATGTGTGCTAGGCTTTCTCAGTAATGTCTTTAACATTCTGAAAGATTACTTGTCTCTGAGGTCTTCCCTGGTGATCTAATTGAAAAAATCACATACCTTCCTCCTCCCCAACACACCAGGCCCCCACTCCTTATCTGTCTTCCCTGCTTTATTATTCTTCCCAGTACCTACCACTCAGACAAATATTTTACTCCTCCATTTGCATATTACAGCTCCTTGCTCCGGTTTGCAGGCTCTGTGGGCAGGGATTTTTACTCTTTCGCTTGCTCCTATATCCCTCACACCTGGGGGGTTCAGTGTGTGCCACAATGAGTATACCTAGGCATAAAGGAATAAATGTGTAAATTAATTTATTTTCCTTCAAATTTATTTTTACTTAATGCATTCATTCATTCATCAAATATTTATTGAGTCTCTAAGCTCAAGGCTTTGATGAATATTAGGCTTTTTTAAAGCAACGCTTAAAGTTTTAAGTTTCCTGAAGGCAAGAAAAGCTTTCAGGAAACTTAAAACTTCAAAGAGTAAATAAATAATATAGACAAAAAGCAGTAAGGGAGGGTAAGGGAAAGGAATCTACAGTGAGAGTATTATGGTTCACATACTGTGCTGGTATTTTTAGTGTTTGAAATATTTTAATGTATTTTAATAAGTTCATCATTTTATATATATGTGTTTATTTATTTATTTATTTATTTATTTATTTATTTATTTATTTTTGAGAGGTCACAATACAGACCAATGAGGGACAAGCTCCTTCCAAAACCAAAATTGCTATAGAGCCCAGGAAGGGAGAGGCCATTTCAGACCAAGTTGTTCAGGGAAGGCTTCTTGGAGGAGGTGGTATTTGAGCAAAGCTATGATGGGATGCATGATTTTGGTAGGTGGAGATTATCAGTACATGCTCCAGGGATAGCAAATAAGATCATGGATGTAACAGATGTGCACTGTGTCCAGGTTTAGCGGGAGAGAAGCCTGGAAATACAGGCTGAAATATTCTACCTATGGTACGATGTTAAGTGGATTCCTCTAGTTCTGTTCGAAGGAGAGAGAAATGGGTAGGAAGAGTCTCTGCCATTTGAATGTATTTGAACAACTTTATGACTCAGGCTTTTATCCTTAAATCCTTGTGCCTTGTTTCTTCTCCCCTGGGCACATCCATTTTAAGTACTAAAGTCCCACACTCAATTCAGGACTCCAGCAAGTGTCTGGTTTCGGTAGAAAATGGCAAATTGGATGAATGAGAGGTGTGATGGAGCCTAGTTTTCAACCTTTGGTTTGTGCTAAGAGAAGAAGTATTGAGAAAGGGGTTCAAGTTGCCCTACCTCTTCACCCATCCTTGATATTCTCAAGTGTGTAGTAGTAGCTCATTATGGTTTTAATTGACATTTCCCTCATAATTTGTGATGTAGATCATCTTTTCATGTGCTTATTGGAATTTGTATAACTTCTTTTGTAAAGAGTCTCTTCAAATCTTTTCCCCATTTTGTTGGGCTCTTGCCTTCTTAAGTTGTAAGTATCTTTTATATATTCTGGATACAAGCCTTTTTCTCAGATATGTTTTGCATATCTTTTTTTTTCTTTTTTTATTATTATTATACTTTAAGTTTTAGGGTACATGTGCACAATGTGCAGGTTAGTTACATATGTATACATGTGCCATGCTGGTGTGCTGCACCCATTAACTTGTCATTTAGCATTAGTTATATCTCCTAATGCTATCCCTCCCCCCAATGGGTGAAGAGGTAGGGCGGCAACTTGAACTCTCATACATTGACTGTGTGAAAGTATAAAATGGTATTATTTCTTATATAGTAAAACATATACAAGCCATGTGACCTAGCAATCTTTATCCTAGATATTTACCCTAGAGAGATAAAAATGTGTCCATGCAAAACTTTTACATCAATGTTTATAGCAGCATTATTCATAATCATCAAAACTGAAAGCAACCCAAGTATCTACTAACTAGTGAATGGATAAACAAATTGTGGTATATCCAATGGAGTATTACTCTAAAAGGAACAAAATATTAGTACACTCGACAACATAGGTGAATCTCAAAAATATTATGCTAAGTGAAAAAAGGTAAATACAAAGGGCTACATACTATGATTCTGTCTATATGAAATTCCAGGAAAGGCAAAACCATAGCAACAAAAAGCACATCAGTAGTTGGTTGGCTGGGGCCAAGAGTTGGGGGAATATATTGACTGGAGGGGCACAAGGGAACTTCTAGGGTGATGGAAATGTTCTAATTTGATCATGGCAGTGGTTATGCAGCTGTATACAATTAGCAAAATCTATTAAACTATTCACTTAGAATTTTATCTTATGTGAAAGTGTCTCAATAAAATTATGGGGAATGGATTTTTTAAATAAAAAAAAGTATTGAGAAGGGGAAACCTTCTAAGTTCTCTTTCACTGGTTATCTGTGGCATTTGTCACCTCTAATCAAGCCATCTCTCTGCTAGCACTGACATCTGAATGTTGCTCTTTCTCATGCACACATTTCTTTTCAGGAGACTATTCTTTGTCTTGCCCATAGTAGATACTTATAAGGCAGTAGTTCTTGATTTTTATTTACTGCAGCTTGTTTATGGATTCCTCTTTCTTCCTCCTAGCTTTCCCTAGATGTCATTGACTCTGTGTTTACCACATTTGCATTGCCTCATTGTGTCACAGAGCCAAGCACAGACCAGACACCTAATGAACACCCATCAAACTGGGCTAAATTCTCAAGGAATAAGTATTGTTTTGCTACTTCAACTCTCATATCCATATGGGTAAATTTCAACACTCTATCTTTGACCAGACTTTGTAATTCAATTCTGTATCTCCTGAAATGCAATATTGTAAATATTGTAGGAATTAAAGTCTTAGCCATACTCCATGTTGAGTGTGTGTATTTTAAAGCAAATACCTGATATCTCTGCCACTCACTTTTCTCATCTGAACAATGGGGATGAAAATAATCATATCTATATCTCATTTGGGAAATAGGCTAAGATGGGAGGGAGAGTAGCTCTTTGGGTAATTGTCCCTTCCCTATGCCACCATTAGGTGACAGAACATCTCCCTTTGGATATTTGTTATTATTTCCCAACACAGAATCCCTCCACCAATCCTATTCCCTCTTAGAATTTTCCTTTCTCTGTGACTGACACTACCGCTACCTTAGGTCTAAACTTGGATGTTGTTTTTCCATTGTCCCTTTTATTTCATTGTTCCTCAGGCTTATTGATTCTTCTTTCAAAATGCATTTCAAATTTATCTACTCCAGGGAAGGTGTTTGTCCTAAACTCCAAACTTTGTCTTCTAACTGCTGCATGCTGTCTGTGGCATCTCACAATTGAACTCCCATCAAACATCACCAACCAGAAATGTTTTTGAAAAAGACTGCTTGTGTCATTTCACTTCCCAAACAGAAATCCTCCAGTTCTTATCCATTGTGCTTCCTTTATTCATGCTCATTTGTTATTTTAATTAACCAACATTTTTTAAATTCCCATTTCATGCCCAGGCAGGTTGCAAGATGCTAGGGATGAAAAGGAAAAACAAAACAAAACAAAAAGAAAACCACATGACTTTGGGAAGATTCTGGAGTTCTCATTAGCACAACGATTTTTACATTCTGCTTAAATTCCCCCAATTCGGTCTTTATTTTGCTCCTGGCTTCAAATGATCCTGCTACCTTGGCCTCCCAAAATGCTAGGATTGCAGGTGTGAGCCACTGTGCCCGGCCTCTCTCTGATCTTAATTTCCCATCCCCTGGAGCCCAGTGCTCACCCTCACTCCTGTCCCAGACACCCTAGGTTCTACATTCCCATGAATAACATGTTTCATTACATTTGACTTCAAGATATTGTTCATGCTGTTCCCTAACCAAGGATGTCCTTCATTTGTTAAGCAACTATGCATTGGTCAACCTTGTGCCAGGCACTTTGATTTCTGTGTGTCCTTCAGGATCTAATTTAAAATTTTCTTTGTTCCAGTTAAGCTCAAATTGAAAATCCCAATGCCTTTATCTGTACCTTATGGAGACACTGGACACTGAATTATGTACTGCCTTAGGGTTTTGCTTGCTTGTTGCATGTCTTGTTTATACCCAATACAATTATAAACTCAAGAAATCTAGAGTCATTTTTAACTTCTTATATCTCCTTCCTTTCCTTTCCTTTCCCCATACCCACTTCAACCACACAATTAGCTGCCTACAGGAAACATTTTGTAAATTCTTTTTGGTAAAATAAAGTATTGAAGGAGGAGATATTGGCCCACACCCCATTGCTCACTGTGATAAGGCAACTTACTGTTTGTTTTGTGAAACATTAGTTGTTTCAGAAACTTAGGTAAACACAAGAGCTTCCACATTCAAATATGTTTGGGAAATTATGAGTTAATTAAAGCTAAACCAGTTTGTTTACAGCAGGACATTAATTTCTTCTAGATGAAATTATAGTTTTCGAAATTTATTTTGAAAACACCAACTTTTTGGTGAAGACACATTTTTAGAATGAATGGTCAACAATCACACATCCAGAATTGCCTGAGAATTCCTGGAATTCAGTCTTAGATTTGTAATTGTTACATGGAATAACACATGGCTTTCTTCCATCTTACCACTTCATCATCTTCATGGTAGACCCTCCAGAAATAATCAAAAGCAGGAAATAATAGAAACAAATATAAAGCAAAGTCAACAGGAAACACAGTAAATGGAGTCATTATGGATTAATGAAAGGACAGTGATGGCCCTGTAAATTGAGGCTAAAGAAGTTGTTTTGCAGTTGAGTAGAAGCAGGCAGGCATATGCAAAGAGCACCAGGTTAGGATTTGGGAGACTTGGGTTTCATTTCTGGCTTTGCCTTCAGTTGCCTTAAAATTTGAGCAGATCATTGAATGTCTCCACATCTCCTTTTTGGTTTTTTTTTTGTTTTCTTTTTTTTTTTTAGTTTTTTTGTTTTTTGGTGTGTTTTCCCATTTATATAATGAAAAGATTAGATTAAATAAGTGCTAAAATACCTCCTAGATCTAATGTTTATGTTTCTGCAATGCAGATTCTTTACATTTTAGTCGGGATTCACCTCTGCACACAAATCCGTGAAATATGCCTAAAGACATAGGGGTAGTGCATGAAATATTAGAAATCTATGGTGAGGAACTCCTGAAAATGACTGGTTGATGTTGCATATCCCTTCTGGTAGTTTGTGTGCTGGTTCCCCAGAGATAATGAACTCAGGTTGTTAGTTGTGAAATGTCATTTCTGTTATTCATTCTGAAGTGAGGAAACAATGGCTGCCTAGGGAAGTTTTTAATGTGAGGTATGGAGCTAAGTCATCACTAATGCATTGTAATGTGACTTTTCTAATGGAGCCTTGTGGAAGATTATGACTGGTTCAGTTTTGGCTCTTCCTTAAATTGTGCCAAATGACAAGAATGCAGGCATTTGGCCAAAACTGACCAGGAACTTTTGAGGACCATCCAATTCACGAGGTTTGTGAGTGACCACAAATTTCAGTTCTAAACACATAGGGAAGAAGGTGGGGAAACTTTAGTCAATTACAGATTTTACCACGCTGGGAACCAAAGATTTTTCTTTCTTTTATCTTGCATTTTAAACAGATTGCTTACAGGAATGAAACACCCAAATACTTTCTCCATTTGCTCTCCTAAATGTTTGCTCTAATACTCCTAAAACAGGTTTTTGCTTGGGTAAATAACATGGAAAGGCAAATAACTCCACATACAACTGTTTACCCAGTGGCTCATGCCAGTGTGTGGTGGGCAGTATTGATTTTTCAGGAGTTATACAGCTCTTCTAACTAAAATGGTTAAAGGTCATAGTATAGTTATCAGGTAAGGTAATGGTCATGAGGGTATTTAATCACCACAGTTATTCAGCTGTGTATTTTTGAGATACCACCAGTAGATGGTGATTAATTAGTGGCTCTTTTTAAAAACAAGATACAACGAAAAACAATACAGGAAAGAACTTTTGTATCAAGGTGTTCATAAACACAATTAGAAAATCACTTCACTTTTGTGTTTTAGATGATGACCATGAATAATAGTATGAAGTCAATGATGTTGATTATCTTCAATGTTTATCTTATTTAATATACACTCATTTCATTCCATGTGGTCTGTCCACAACCAGCTGAAGTCAGACCTTGATTATTTTGCCTGTTTCCCACAATTCACACAAAATAAGCATAAATGCCACCCTTGGCACATGGAATGTTGTGATAATTGTATGACTGAGTTCTGCTTATTGTGTGGACTCAATGAAGTCAGCCTATCTCCAGCAAGTAATCAGATTGTAAAGGGATGTTTGTTCCATAAAGTTGCCTAGAATCATCTCAGGGAGTGCTTGTGTTGGAGGAGGTAGTGGGAAAATTAAATAATGATCAGGGATATAGTAATAAATAAGAGATAGTCCCTTCTTCCAAGAATCTCCGGCTAATAGAGATTTGGAGAGGAAAGATGGGGAAAGCAATAATTACAGTACTGTCCAATAGGGGCCAATGCAGAGGAGAGACAAGGAAGATGTAGGGGGAGTGGATGGATACCTGAAGGAGGTAAAACTTGGGCTCGCATTTGTGAGATGAGTAGAAATTTATTAGGTAATTAAAGAGGGAATCTTTTCAGATATAACAGCAAATCAAAAACAGGGGATTAGAGAATGGGGTGTGTTATGGGAACACAAAAATGTTCCTATGGATAAAGCACAAAGGTGTTTGTAAAATGTAGCGATATGTGGCTTGTGGCTGGAAGTAGCAATATGTGGCAATGGCTGCATGGTGAAAGGTATTGAATGGCAAACAAATTTTAATTAAAAAAAATCATTGTTTGATGGTACTGAAGAGCCATTGGTAACTTGCAACTTTTTTTCCTACTCTTTATGTATAGATACATAATTTTCATATGTACTAAAAGTGGTCATATGCAGGCTTTCCTTATTTGATTCCACCTTTGCCTCTTTATTGTCATCGCTAAACTACCTTCTCAAGGTAATCAATGTCAGCAATCTAACTCTCATGTTTTTCTCAGGATTTATTGTCTTTTCTCACACTGCCGTGAATAAATAGCTGAGACTGGGTAATTTATCAAGGAAAGAGGTTTAATTGACTCACAGTTCTGCATTGCTGGGGAGGCCTCAGAAAACTTACAATCATGGTGGAAGGTAAAGGAGAAGCAGGCACCTTTGTCACAGGGTACCAGGATGAAGTGAGTACAACAAGGGAAATGACAGACACTTATAAAACAATCACCTCTCATGAGGACAGCATGGGGAAACTGCCCCCGTGATCCAATTAACTCCACCTGGTCCTGCCCTTGACATGTAGGGATTATGGGGATTACAATTCGAGGTGAGGTTTGGGTGGGGACACAGAGCCAAACCATATCATTCCACCAGGCCCCTCCCAAATCTCATGTCTTTCTCGCATTCCAAAACCAATCATGCCTTCCCAAAAGTCCCCCAAAGTCTTAACTCATTGCAGCATTAACTCAAATGTCCACAGTCCATAGTCTCATCTGAGACAAGGCAAGTCTCTTCGGTTTATGAGCCTGTATAATCAAAGCAAGTTAGTTACTTCCAAGATACAATGGAGGTACAGCCCTTGGATAAATATGCCCATTCCAAATAGGACAAATTGTCCAAAAGAAAGGAGCTACAGGCCCCATGCAAGTCAGAAATCCAATAGGGTAATCCTTAAAGTTCCAAAATAATTTCCTTTGTCTCCACATCTCACATCTGTCTGGGGCAGTCCACTGTGTGTAAAATGCCATCTGATGATTACATAAGAACATCTTTTTTAAAGTATATTTCTTCACCATTTCAATTTGATCTTCTAGAAATAGCCTCTTTTATTGTTTGTCCATCTTGTTTTTTTTGTTGTTGTTAATTTTTGAGAGTTCTTTTCTATCCTCTGCAACAGTAATATTTATTCAAAGTCTATGATTTGGTCTATTGGTTTTGTTAGTAGCATATTTTCCCATACAAAAGATCTAACTTTATCTGATATCTTTTTGTTTACACTATTAGGGTTTCCAGTTGTGGTTAAGAAGGACTTCCATGTGATTGCTTAGATATTCTTGCAAGATTTTAAGGTTTTATATACACGATTAATTTTCTAATCCATGTGGTATTTGCTTTTGTATTATGTAATGTAAATCAGTGGTCTGATTTCATTTTTTTCTGGTTAAATAGTCCATTGGACCAACACTATTTATTAAATAAACCACATTTTTCTCCACTGAATTTAAATACAACTGTTATCATATGCTAAGTTCTTCTTTTATTTTTTATTTTTTGCTTGAGACAAAGTCTTGCTGTCTCCCAGGCTTGATTGTGCAATCTTGGCTCAATGCAACCTCTGCCTCTTGGGTTCAAGTGATTCTCCTGCCTCAGCCTCCTGAGTAACTGGGATTACATGTGTGCACCACCATGCCTGGCTAATTTTTTGTATTTTTAGTAGAGACTGGTCTCAAACTCCCAACCTTAAGTGATCCACCTACTTTGGCCTCCTAAAGTTCTGGAATTACACGTGTCAGCTACCACACCCAGCCATCAAACACTAAGATCTATGTTCTAAGACAGGGGTTGCCAAAACCTGGGACATGGACTGCTACTGGTCTGTGGCCTGTTAGGAACAGGGCCACATAGCAGGAGGTGAGTGGAGGTGAATGAGCAAAGCTTCTTCTGTGTTTACAGCCACTCCCTGTAACTTGCATTACCGCCCGAGCTCCACCTCCCGTCTGATTGGCAGTGGCATTAGATTCTCATAGGATCATGAACCCTATTGTGAACTATGCATTTGAGGGATCTAAGTGTGTACTCCTTATGATAATCTAATGCCTGATGATCTGTCACTGTCTCCCATCACCCCCAGATGGGACCATCTAGTTGCAGAACAAGCTGAGGGCTCCTACTGATTCTACATTATGGTGAGTTGTATAATTATTTCATTATCTAGCGCAATGTAATAATAATCGAAACAAAGTGCACAATAAATGTAATGGACTTGAGTCATCCCAAAACCACCCCCCAACCAACATGGAAAAATTGTCTTCCACAAAACCAGTCCATGGTGCCAAAAATGTTGGGGACCACTACTCTTTGATCTATTTCTAGTCTCAGTTCTGTTTCTTTGATCTTTTTTTTTTTCTATTGCTATACCATGTTGTTTAATAGCACACGTATAGTACTTTCTAGTGTATTAGATAAGGCATATCCCTCTCTGTTTTTCAACATTTTCTGCAGCCCTTTTTATTCCATTATAAACACCAGCATCATTTGATTCAATTCAAAAAATCTTTTTGGGGTTCGAATTAGAAATGCATTGTATTTATATGTTAATTCTAGGAGCAGAGACACTAGTTTTTCTCATTTAGGTTCTGTCCCTTTCTTGTTAAACTGGAGGGTCTTCAGGAGTGGCTAGACATGAACAGATGTGTATTTTGAAGGCTCCATGCAGCATGAGGATGGAAGATGGGTTAGACTGCAGTAAGATGGGGTGAGCGAGAGAGACCAATGTGTATTTTTTGCCACTATCCAGAAAATGCTGACTTCTGGCTAAGGCAGTGACAGTCAGTTTGGCCAAGAAGGCTCTGAAAAAAGAGTCATTTTATAGATAAAATGAACATTAATTGGTTTTCATAAACAGTTTTATTGAAGCATTGATATAAAAATACTGCACGTTTAGTGTATGCAATTTGGTGAATTTGCAATAACATGAGTTTGTAACAGAACTTGTGTGGAAGTTGAAGGATACAGAAGAGTCTAATGTCTCAGGGTCTTGGCTAGATTGTGACTGGACTCATATCTGTGCCATTCATGATGAGAAGTCGGAGTGAGGTAAACATTTCTAAGGGTAGAGCGACAACGAGCCCAACATTAGACACATTTCATTTTGAATTGCCTAATAATAGATGGCAATTTGGAAATTTGGAGCTGAGGTGAGAAATCAAGGTTGGAAGTATAAAATGGTATTATGGTGAAAGAGCTAATAGTTTAGTGTGTGTGTGTGTGTGTGTGTGTGTGTGTGAGTGATTGCTCTAAAAAGACTTTGTAAAGTAAGAAAAAAAGTTCATCAAAAGAACTTCACATTCTCTTTAAAAACTCACATATGACTTCATGCTTGGCAAGGTAGTAGGGGATATTTCTACTTATAAAGAAGCCAGGCTGAGGAGAAATCTTCACTCAATTTTTCCAAAATCATTAGAAGAAAGGACTAAAACCCAAGCAGCCTTGAATACTGTGATCTGAAGACCACAAGCAAGAATGAGGATTTGTTTCATTTATGATGTTGGCAAAGCCTAGTCACTACTTTAGGCACTTAAGAGAAAAATATATCATCTCTATTACTTAATGGAATAAAGACTTTCACATTTGAACACATTGACTCACACACATTCAACCTACACAAACACACCGGTTTACTGAAAAGCTCCTCTTTAATTTCTTCATGTTGCTTTTGCTTTTTGGTGAGCTGCCATGTTTATTTCTAATGATGAGTTTCTTTAGGGAATGTGTCTCTTCACCTCTAGTGACAATATTATCAGTATAGTCACATAGAGGTCCTGGATAGGGACTGCTTTGTTAAATGACATTTGGCAACTGCCTGATGAGGTTTAGCCAATTTCCATGCCAGATATTTAGTAACATAATGTATCATGGGTTAGATGCCAATGGTTCTTGGACCATTTCCTCTCTGTGCTTACGTGCTATGGACCCAGGGGGTGACTAACAAAGTGACACACTTTATTCATCTGTGAATAACAGCATGTGCAAATGAAGCCTGGGAATTAGAGCTCTCCTGCCTCTGCTGGAGAAAAGAGAATGTTGTGGTGGCTCATCCTTAATTCTGTATTGGCCTCTAGGCTTATCCATATTGATTGTTCCTATGATTCCACACAGCAGTTTGAATCAAAATGTGAGATCTTTCGTTTTAATCGTTATATGCAGCCAAATTTCAAATAGACATCCAGTGTGAAAACAAGAGACATTTTGCCTTGAACTACTTACATTGACTTAAGACAGTTAAAATCCTTACTCCAAACTCAGTCTCTTTTATTAATTATTAAAAAAAACCCTTAAGATGTTATATTTAATATTGAATCTCTTGCATAATCAATCCTATAAGCCATGCTTCTTATTCATTCACTAATTTAACAAGTTTTCATTAGGGACGTGCTTGGTATAATCATCAGGCTAGGTATGGTGATTATACCTACCTTGTATTTTTCATTACATGCTGTCCTTCATGCTTTCATCTGTTTCCTCCTCTCTTTGTACAACTTTCCCTTTGCCATCTGGAAGAATAATATCAATTTGCTTCAGAATTTAATTCGGTGCTCCTTTCACACATTTCTTACTCCATGACTGTGTTTACATGCACTTTAAAAACATTCTGAAAATACATTGGATTTGAAAGCCATAGATCAATTGCCATGCCAATACTTCTTCTTCTTCTTTTTTTTTTTAATCCTCACCAATCCTTTTTTGGTTCATTTGGCAAAGGCCATCTCATATTTCTGTCCTGAATTTAATTAAATTGAGCAGACATTAGCTTTGAAATTTCATTTTCTAAAGCACTAAAGGAAATAAATGTTTTTAGAGTCAAGTAAACAGTTAGAGGGATCAAAATTTTCCTGTTACTAAGGTCATCATTCAATACAGGGATGCCCATTCTCTTCAGAGATGCTCTTGATGTACTTTCTAAATGGAAGCTCAGCAACCATGGCGTGCTACTTTGGTGAAGGGGCTGTAGAGGCAGAGTGGCTGCACCAAAGGTAGAGATGAATTTGGCCTGGTTTTCCCAAAAGGAAACGTCCCACAAAGCTTCTGCAAAGGAAAGGGATGGAGGTATTGCCATAGTCATGAACCTTAATTTCATTCTATGATGCAGTATGACAGTCTTTACTCTTTCGCCGTGAATTTTGTCACAGGTAGTCCTGTCTTCCAAGCATATAACTCTGCCAGGCACTATCTTAGGTGTTATAGATACACACGAATAAGAAGGATTCTTTGCCATGAGGATTCACATTCTAGCAGAGGACACAGAGACATAAAGCCAGAGACAATCTACTTTCTTTTTTTTTTTTTTTCTTTTGAGACAGAGTCTCACTCTGTCACCCAGGCTGGAGTGCAGTGGCATCATCTCGGCTCACTGCAACCTCTGCCTTCCAAGTTCAAGCAATTCTCTGCCTCAGCCTCCCGAGTAGCTGGGATTACAGGCACCCGCCACCAGACCCAGCTAATTTTTGTATTTTAGTAGAGATGGGGTTTCACCATCTTCACCAAGGCCAGGCTGGTCCTGGACTCCTGACCTCATGATCCACCCGCCTTGGCCTCCCAAAGTGCTGGGATTACAGGCATGAGACACTGCATCCGGCTGAGACAATCTACTTTCTACAGCCAGAATAAGTTAATTAATTTAACTAAATACAACTTCTATTTTTTTTCCTATCATATTATTGTCTTCAAATAATAACCAGAGACGCCTTCAAGAAACTATGTAACTGAGTAGCTAACACACATGGCATCCCTGCCAGTTTGTACTCTCAACCAGCATTCTACTCTACCTCTTCCAACAAGTGATGGTAAGAGAAAAAAAATAATGTATTACTATTCAGAAACAATTATAACCCTAGAAGGTTGATTTTAATGTTGGGAAAATTTTCCAAAAATATTAACATGTTAATAGGTAACTTATATTGAGTATCTATTCTGTGCCAGTCACTGAACCAAGCACTTTTGATGTGTAATCTCAATAATCCTTCCAACAACTTAAAGAAGTTACTATTATTTTTCCATTTTATAGGTGAGAAAACAGAAGCTCATAGAGATAAAGTAACTGACTCAGGTTACATGGTTTTCAGGGTAGAACCAGAATCCAAACACAGAGCATTTGACAGGCTTTGAAGCCAGTTCTCCTGACTACTGTTAAGAGAGCTTAACTTCTAGAATATCCTCATCCTCATTAAAAACTGGCAGTAGAAATGTAAGCAACTGATGATTGATGCTTATTGCATTTTAGAGAGATAGCTAAGTCTTTCATAAACACATTCCTTTTAATTCCCTTTACAATCCAGAGAGGTCAAGACTGTTCATTTCCACTTTTGTTTCTATTCTATAATAAAGAAACACTGTTCAACAATTGTTCAAGCCAGTAAAATAGCATCTTTTCTTTTTCTTGGTCATTCTCTATCCCGTTATCCTGCTTTGTTTTCTTTACAGAACTTTCCTCTATCTGAAATAACTGATATTTATTTGTATATTCACAGCCTCCCCTCACGGGATCAGAGGCTGCTTGTGTTTTGTTCACTGCTGTATCCCCTGAGCCCTGAGCCTAGAACTATACCTTAAAAATGCTTGGCACCTAATTAATATCTGCTCAGTGGATGAATGAATAAACACAAAAAAGCCTGTGTGCTGTCGGGAGCTATCAGTCACTGCTTTTGCATCCTGGGAGGAACTTGGCCTCTGTCCTTCCCACTGCTTCCTCAGAGAGCCTGACCTCAGAGCAGGTGTTCAGCTTCTCATCCACGCACAACTTGGGACTGTGTCTCCCCTTCTTTGGCGTGGCATCTTCCTAGAGGCCATGACTGCAGCATCAACATAAAACAGCTCTGAAATCATGTAAGGCACAGAAACAATGTCTGGCAAATCCTCAAGCTCCCATTAGCTAAATGATAGAATGGAGCAGCTGCACTTCAGACCTTATTCTTAAATCTGGAATTGATGCCAAATTAACAATATTCCAGCCATTACTCTTCCAGAGAACAAGGTAGATTTCTTGGCCTAAGTTTTGTCCTCTTGGCATCATATTGCCAAGGAAAATGTGTCCAGAGATTTGTCTCCAAAAGCCTGCTGCCTCAGGCTACAAACTGGTCATTTCATCATGCAGAAACTCTCCCTATTTCTGTCAATTGTCATGTTTTGCCTCCTGGCCTTCAGGATGCCACTAATGTATATGTACCAAATGGAGTCTGACCCCAGAATAAATATCTGCTGCAGTGAATTGAATCTGACGTATGATGTTTCCTGCAATCTAACTTTGTCTATCTCTTCATCAACTTCTACATCCCTCTCCCATGAAACTACTTGTAATTTCCTCCACATCTATGCTGCCTCAACTCAGAGCTCTTGCTCATGCTGCTGCCTCTTCCTGAAATGCTCATGAAACTCCCCTCTTTGTCACCTAGCCAATTTCTAATATTCCCCAATCTCTTGCCAATGCACCCATCACTCATATCAGCGCATGGTCAGCCTCGGCACAGTCATTCAACATCATCCACCTACTGGGCGTCTAGGTGCCTTGCAGTGCACCAAGCACCAGGAAGTGTGGTGATGTCGTAAGATAATCGTGGGAAAATTATAAGACTTGCTGGCATCTCCACCAAAAATCTCTTGTGGAAAAGATGCTGGAGTTGTACAAAAATCAGAATGTGTAGAATCTGCAAATTCCTGTGTATAAATCCTATTTGTTTGCAAATTAAATTGAATTTGCTTGACAGTGGTTTTTTTGTTGTTGTTGTTGTTGTTTTTATTTTTTTTAAGAAAACAGATAGAAAGTGGCCTGTTAGTGTTTCTGATGAGGAAAGAAATTTGCCCATAATCCTGGAAATGGTCTCCTGCTCAGGCAGGCAAAGCCCGGCTACAGGCAGAGACGCCTTCCATCCCTTCCCCATACTTTTCTATTCCACCCCAACTACTAAGTAAACCAAACCTTTTCTGAGGCCTCAATAAAATCAAGCCTCTGACCTTCAGGCAGAAAGCAGGAACAGCTTGATTCATATTGAGTATTACTGAGCCCTGCATTTTGTAGGCAACAGGGGTCGGTAAAGCCCAACTGGCTGGTCTCTTACCCTGGTTTCCTGAAACCTCCATCTCTTGTGGTTGAATGAATCATAATAAGGACAATCCAGAAGGGAGTAGTCATCACTCATTTTAGGAGATTGCAAAACCAGCAGTGCACAAAACAGACAACTTCTTTATCCTCATGGAGGATAGATTCTAGTGGGTGCTGTCATGATACCCTGTGCGGATTTCTGTGTGGGCCATGTCAACAATGTTCTGCAGTTGTTGGTTTGTGTGTCTGCCTCTTGGACTGTGAACACCTTTGCAATCTTATTTAAGTTTATGACCAAAATGCCTAGACTATCTCCAGACTGACCATGTCAGTCACACGGTGAAGGTTTGATGAATGAATAAATCTCAGGTCTGGCATGGTTAGGCACACCCGTAATCCCAGCACTTTGTGGAGGCCGAGACTGGTGAATCACTTGAGACTAGCCTGGACAACATGGCGAAACCCTGTCTCTACTAAAAATACAAAAATTAGCCAGGTGTGATGGCACACACTGGTAGTCTCAGCTACTCAGGAGGTTGAGGCAGGAGAATCACCTGAGCCTGGGAAGCAGAGGTTGCAGTGAGCCAAGATGGCACCACTGTCTCGGGCCTGGGTGACAAAACAAGTCTTGGTCTCAAAAAAAAATAAATAAATAAATAAATCTGACCACAATAACATAGATCACATATAAAAATATGGTGCTTAGAAGCATGCATTATTTGTATACATTCTGGGAAATGTGAGAGAAATCCTCAAATTTACAATAACTTTTTAATAAAATGCATTAAATGTTACAGGATTGAAGAATTTGAATTTTGGTCTGTTTAAGCAAAGAAGGGCATCAAGAATGGTAAATAATTAACAGTGAGTGAGAAGGAAGAGAAAGTACTTGTTCAGGACAGAGAAACTGCAGTTCTCTTAGGTCTCTTGGGTACAGGGATGGGTGCAGGTAGTGAATGAGAAAATGTTACTAGAAATGCATTGACTTGAAAACTGATCTTTACAGGGTTAGAAATGGGTGCAGTATTTCTGTAGCCCCGCATGCATGCAAACTCCGCCTGAGCTCTAGCTGCACTTAAATTCAGTGGAGAGTTTTAGAATACAAATTGGAAGGGTTTGAGAGAGATGTGTGGAGCAGCATGGAAATAATTCAACTTTTGTTTTAAGTAATCAGAGAAGAGAACTGCAAATGCAGTTTGTGTACTCACGAAGTAAATTATCTGTACTCTCGGCTGTAGTTCTTTAGGGTGACTGTATTTAACATTAGCTATAAACTTTGTTTACTACTTGTCTTAATTTTCCATTTTACCTTTTGAAACATAGATTTAAGTTGCAAAGTGTATTTTCTTATTTTCTTTATGTTATGATAAAAAACAAATTTCTTCATGAATTTAATTAAAATTAACTAGTTTTAAAGTACTTCTTCGGACATAATGGAGTGGCGTCCTCTCTCTCCCCCACCTCTTCTTTTTTATTTCTCTTCTTCCTTTGCTCTTAATTTAGCTCTTACTTTCACTAAATGTCTCTGGCAAAAATATAAGGTAGCAATATTGTTGGGCAATGAAAACTTTTAAAAAGTCAACTTGCTACAGAACTCAAGGTACAAGTGAAGGTACAAGGAACAATTTACAGCTTTTCATAATTATACACGTATATGTAGTTTTTCTTTCAAAAATCTTCAGCCTAATGTTGACCTGGCAATTTCCTTCTTACCAATAAGTCATGTCTCCTTTCTTGACACACCTCATAAATAATATAATTGCCATTCCTTTCTCTAAGGTGCTTCCAGGGTTAGCATTTGGGCATCTTGCCCTTAAAGCCATATTTATCATCTGTTCTCCAAAATGGCTACCTTGCCTGAATCCCAATTTCTCTTGCTCCAAATCCTCCACTGTTTCCCCACGTCCTTCAGCATAAGAATCTGACTCCTTAGCTGGAAGAGCATGGCATGAATGAAGGCAACTGATGTTTGAGTCACAAAGTTGTGCGTTCAAATCTGCCTCTGACACTTGGGTTAATTAATTAGTCCTGTGAGCCTGTAAAGGGAGATAACAATACCTGCAGACAACTTTTGATGAAACCAACTAACACAGGCCTTTGAATCTCTTCACTGAGCCCATTTGTATTGAGCTTCTGCTTTGTGCCAGATAATTTGCTTGGTTCTAGGGATGAATGACTCTGTCCTCCTGGAGTATAGCATTTAGTAAATGCTCAGTAAATTGAAGCCATAAATGATTACTATTTTCTATTTATGGCCATCTTCTTCTGCTTTAACCCAGTTTTCTGCCCCCATTTCCTTCCTCTCCATTCTTCTTTCAATAAAAATGATCTGTGGAGGGTCTCTAAAGGCATCCTGCACTTCTTGCCTCTCTGCTTTGTTCAGCCTAACTTCTACTAACCTAGAATCTCTTTCTCTTTACTTTCTATACAGTTCAGTCCTTTTTTTAAAAAAAAAAAGACAGAGTCTAGCTCTGTCACCAGGCTGGAGCACAGTGGCATGATCTCAGCTCATTGCAATCTGCACCCCCAGGTTCAAGAAATTCTTCTGCCTCAGCCTCCCGAGTAGCTGGGACTACGAGTGCGCACCACCACACCCAGCTAATTTTTGTATTTTTAGTAGAGACAGAGTTTCACCATGTTGGCCAGGATGGTCTCAATCTCTTGACCTCATGATCTGTCTGCCTTGGCCTCCCAAAGTGCTAGGATTACAGGCATGAGCCACCGTACCCAGCCCAGTTAAGTCCTTTCACACTTCAAGAATTAGTTAGCTCCAATTATGTCATTCTAGATTATTTTAAATAGCGGTTATGTCTTCATCTTCTAAAATTTTGTAGCTGTGGTCCTCACCATTGACAATATAAGAATCAACCAGAAATCTTATTGATGGTGCCATTCCCAGGTCCCATTAACACATATTACATTATATTGCAGCCTGCTTAGTGTTGAGATCAAAAGTATAGGTTTTGGAAAAAATACGAAGTCACTTCCATAGCAGAACACAATTTCTATTATCCCATTGAGAATCCCACATCCAGAGACTTGGAGGGAGTTGGACAAATCCCCAAGACTGCTCAGTGGGGCACAACACAGACAGAATCCCAAGATTAATGCCTCATATTACTAGGACATGACCAAACTCAAGTGCAGCACAGCCGGGGAGGAATCTACACAGCAACGTACAAAGGTCCAGGATGTGAAAGCTATTCCTTCAGTTGGAAAAACTAGGTCAGTGGGTCTCAGAGTGCAATTCTTCAGACCAGTGATATCAGTATCAATGGGAATTTGTTAGAAATGTACCTTATTGGGTCCCACCTAAGACCTGTTGCATTGATTTTCTAGGGCTTCCATAACGAAATACTACAGATGGGTGACTTAAACAGCAGATATTTACTTTGTCATAGTTCTGGAGGCTGGAAATCCAAGGCAAGATGGCAGCAGGGTTAGTTTCTTCTGAGGCCTCTCCCCTTGGCTGTCCCCTTTCCTGACAGCTTCCCTCTCACCCTCTCTACTGTCTCCTGACTGCTTCTCCCTCACCATGTCCCCCCTCTCCTGACAGCTTCCTCCTCACTGTGTCTCCCCTCTCCTGAGGGCTTCCCCCTCACAGTGTCTTCCCCATCCTGACTGCTTCCCCCTCACCGCGTCTCTGCCCGTCCTGATGGCTTCCCCCTCACCGTGTCTCCCCTCTCCTGACAGCTTCCTCCTCACCCTCTCTCCCCTCTCCTGAGGGCTTCCCCCTCACCGTGTCTCCCCTCTCCTGAGGGCTTCCCCCTCACCGTGTCTTCCCTGTCCTGACGGCTTCCCCCTCACCGTATCTCCCTTCTCCTGACTGCTTCCCCATCACCATGTCTCCCCTCTCCTGACTGCTTCCCCATCACCCTCTCTCCCCTCTCCTGACTGCTTCTCCCTCACCATGTCCCCCCTCTCCTGATGGCTTCCCCCTCACCGTGTCTTCCCTGTCCTGACGGCTTCCCCCTCACCGTATCTCCCTTTTCCTGACAGCTTCCCCATCACCCTGTCTCCCCTCTCCTGATGGCTTCCCCCTCACTCTGTCTCCCCTTTGCTGACTGCTTCCCTCTCACCATGTCTTCCCCTCTCCTGACAGCTTCCCCCTCACTATGTCTCCGCTGTCCTGATGGCTTCGCCCTCACCGTGTCTTCCGCGTCCTGACAGTGTCTCCCCTAACCTGAAGGCTTCGCCCTCACCGTGTCTTCCCCCTCCTGATGGTCTCCCCCTCACTGTGTCTCCCCTGTGCTGACTGCTTCGCCCTCACCCTGTCTCCCCTCTCCTGATAGTCTCCCCCTCACCGTGTCTCCCCCATCCTGATGGTTTCTCCCTCACCGTGTCTCCCCCGTGCTGACTGCTTCCCCCTCACCATGTCTCCCCCATCCTGATGGTTTCTCCCTCACCGTGTCTCCCCTCTCTTGATGGCTTCCCCCTCACTGTGTCCTCGCGTGGCCTTTTCTCTCTGCACTTAAATGTCTGTTTCCTAATCTTTTCCAATAAGGACACCTTTCGTATTGGATTAGGGCCAACCCACATGACCTCATATAACTACCTCTTTAAAGGCCCTGTCTCCAAATATGGTCATATTCTGAGATATTGTCAGTTAGGATTTCAACATACGGATTTGGGGGAGGTGGGACATAAGCCCATAACACCTACCCAATCAGAAACTATGGAGAAGGTTCAGTGATCTGTTTCAACAAATTCTCCAGGGGATTCTGCTGAACGCTGAGGTTTGCAAACCACAGGATAAACCACCTGGGAGGTTGGATAATGCTGAGCTATGTACTGGGAGTAGCGTATAGGCTAACAGCTCATTAATAGTGTTCTACATAGCCTTATATTTACACCCATGGTTATACCACGACCTGCGGGTCTGGGAGAAGTACCCAAATTATTAGGATCATGCTGGGCATGCATAATGTGGGTCTTGGGTCTCTTTCACCCGCTGGGTGAGGCTAAGCTGGCTTCACCTTACCTGCCCTGCATTGTCTCTGACCTCTAAGGCCCAGTGACAGCCCAACTGGCCAGCTAGTTGTGGCTCCTTCCTACTCACCAAGCAGGAAGTGGAAATACTCAGCCACTCCATGCTGCTACCTGATTGAAAGTATCACAATGCAGTCTTTGTCTCTAACATTAGTATAGAAGGCCAAACTACCTGTCCATTGGCCTTTCTGCTTGGGTTCTTAGTGTCAGTTTTCAAGAGAATAGAGGGCAGTCGGTGAGGAGAATGGAGCCTATCCCTGACCTTCATGCTTAGTTCAGCCAGCTTTCATTCTCGGCAGGCCCCTGAATTTGACCACACTTTATTAGTATTAGCCATGATTCAAGGTCCAGAGAGCTTGCCTAACACTATAAATCCTTTCTTCCACAAAGTCTTGGTTGCATCTAGTCCTGCTTGTCTATTTGAATCTCTAATAACTTGATACTTGCACAGACTGGTCTTGAATTTGCTTCTTAAACTTTCAACTTGTGATACTAGATTTGGGCTTTTCCTTTTGCAGCTTCCATCCATTTCAGTTCTAGCTCCATCCCACATACCTTTTTCTGCAGGAGTTCCCAGTATGCTGTCCACAGGCACCACGTTACAACATTTATAGCATTGCATATAACACATGGTAGCTGACAAACTTCTTTGCTGGTTAAGCAGTAGCTATATAACCAATGAGCAAACATTATAATCAGGTAGCTGTGATATCTATTTAGGATCAAAAAGGGGTTACTGATAGGACTACTCTGAAATGTTACATTTTTCTCAGGGAAATTTTTTTCACACCAAAAATTAAATGTTAGATACCAATTATACTCATAAAAATAGCACAAGTGCCAATCCTGTACAATAATGTGCCCACTAAGCTTTTAAATAAAATTTTAATGAGTTCAAAAGTTAAATGTTTTTGAATTTATTAATTATAGGGATATTTTATTCTGAAGTATAAAGAATAAGGTTTTAGAAAGTTAATGAGAAAAATTATTTTCTCTTGGCTATCATGCCCAGCAATAGTTAACATTCCATACTCTGTGCTCAGGGTAAAGAAATTAATTAGTGTTGGAATTCATTATTCTAAAGAATATCCTGCAGAATGTGCAGTTGTTATTCTGATATCCACAAAGTTTTAACAAAATAGCAATATAAAGCCAATCTGATATGTCATTTTCATGTCCTGTTTACAAAACAAAATGTATTGAAATTTGACTTCAAGAAGTTACTGAATGTATTTTAGCACAGACTGGGAAAATTTAATCATAAAGCCAAATAGCGTGGTTGCAAAATGTAACGTAAAGAGGACAAGAAATTTGAATGTAGGAGACATTTTGGATGGGCCACTATGAAAAGATACTTTTTTTGCAGCAATAACTTAGTGCATTCTACTTACTCTAAGAACCTTCACTTCCTTCCGTTGTTTCTTCCTATTTCTTTACTTGTATAACACAACAGTAAGGTATAACCTTATTGGCTATTCTGATATATTTGTGTCATTGATGGTCATATAAATGTAATGGAAATTCCAAGAAAACCTCTACAGTGATTTTCAAAATTGTTATTAAGACTGAAGTTGTTTTAAATTTGATCATAAAACACAGACTGTTCATACATGTCCTGAGTATTTTCTGAATAGGAGTGAAGATGACTCTTGTACAATTTTAGAAAATCATAGTAACAAATCAGTAAACAATAGCTGAGGCTACCATTTGTAACTGAAAATATACCATGCAGTATTCAACTCAGTTCCATTGAAGATATAAACATAAAGTATCAGAACCCTGTATGAAAACAGAAAAAAGTAGGCATCTGACACAATGGTGGGGTCATTATGGATTTCTTAGGATAACATTGACAAGAGTCTCATAATAACTTTTTTTTTTTTCTTTGAGACAGAGTCTCACTCTGTCACCCAGGCTGGAGTGCAGTGGTGTGATCTCATCTCACCACAACCTCCACTTCCTGGGTTCAAACAATTCTTCCGCCTCAGCCTCCTGAGTAGCTGGGATTACAAGCATGCACCATGATGCCTGGCTAATTTATTTTTTATTTTTTTATTTTTATTAGAGATGGTTTCACCATGTTGGCCAGGCTGGTCTTGAACTCCTGACCTCAAGTGATCCACACACCATGGCCTCCCAAAGTGCTGGGATTACAAGCATGAGCCATCATGCTTGGCCTCATGATAACTTTTTAAATGCTTTTGGGAACACACCGAGATGATGATTATCATTATCTCAATTATTTTGGAGTTTGAAGAATGTGTTTTATCACCTCCCCTACTGTGATTTTTATGGCTCTGATAGCCATTTGTAAGAAGCATTTTAAATGTGGTTACTTAATTAGTAAATATTTTGCTTCAGCTTTAAAATGTTAATTATGGAGCCTATGGCTTTGTGTGTTTGTGTGTGTGTGTGTATAGCATAATACACAGTGATTATTCTACTTTAGATTTCTTGTTGTCATGTCAGTCTCTTAAAGTTTTAATATTACATATGATTGTAACAAACTTTAGCTTAAGGTAAGCGAAAAGGCAATTTATTGTGAGGATGCAAGGGTGTCTAATGGAAACCCAGGAAACTGGACCTCAGAAATGACCAGGAAGCAGACACTTTGTGCTTGCTCCTCTCTTGTCCCTGCTTCCCTCTGGGCATAGGCTTCATTCTTCCCTCTCCGTGGAAACCATATTCTTCCACTGCAGTCTTCAAGGTGGAAAATGAATGCCTAACATGTCCCAAGTTTACAGTCACTCCTCAAGAGAGCAGCCAGACTCTGGACTCTCATAATCACATAGGTAGGAGCACATTGGGCCACTTGGATTGTGCCTGGCCCTGAACACTTGTTTGTGACCAGAGGTAGGGTCAATGTTACCCAAATATGTCTGCTCCCATATAGAAATATGAGAAAGAAATGAGAGGGAGATGGTTTTCAGAGACAAGGGTACTGGGAGAGTTATCCATAGGGAGTTCACTATAGTATGCTAATTGGATCACATTACAGAAAGGTGTTGATAACCTATGGCTGGAGAGTCATGTAATAAATTGAAACAATCAAAGCAGAAGTTAGAGTGACAGGGAATGAAGGAGAGAGGCTGCTTCCGATCCACAGATGTAGATTGAACCAAGGAATCAAATAATATCCAAATTTCAAATTGCCATCATAACTGGCCTTCACCTTTTTGCATTCCATTTTCTTTTTTTAAACACTGTATTTTTCATTTCAGATTCAGAGGATACATGTGCAGATGTGTTACATGGGTATATTACCTGATGCTGTGGTTTGGGCTTCTAATGATCACACTGCCCAGGAAGCAAACATTGTACCAGATAGATTGTTTTTTACCTCTTACCCTCTACCCTCCGTTCCCCATTTTGGAGTTCTCAGTGTCTATTGTTCCCATCTTTGTGTCTGGGAGTACCCAAGTGCACACCCAGTGTTTAACTCCCGCTTATAAGTGAGAACATGCAATATTTGGTTTTCTGTT
This sequence comes from Pongo pygmaeus, assembly GCF_028885625.2. NCBI lineage: Eukaryota > Metazoa > Chordata > Mammalia > Primates > Hominidae > Pongo > Pongo pygmaeus. The sequence goes on from NC_072390.2 coordinate 69,704,064, forward strand.
CCTGTGTTAATTAACTTAGGATAATGGCCTCCAGCTGCATCTATGTTGCTGCAAAGGGTGTGATTTTGTTCTTTTTTATGGCTGCATAGTATTCCATGGTATATACATATCTCATAATTTTTATCCAGTCCACTGTTGATAGGCACCTGGGTTGATTCCATGTCTTTGCTATTGTGAATAGTGCTGCAGTGAACATATGAGTGCAGGTGTCTTTTTGGTAGAGTGATTTATTTTCCTTTGGGTGTATACCCAGTAATGGGATTACTGTGTCAAAAACAGCAGACAATGTGATACTCTTAAAACATATATCAGATCATGTCATTCCTCAGATAGAATTCCTCTGATGGATGCTCCTCTCACTCAGGGTGAAAGCCTGCTTATTACTTTGCCCACCTCTGCCTTACTAAATATGCCCTTTGCCCCCTCCCCTTGGTGTATGCCTCCAGCCACAATGTCCTCCCAACCTATCAGCCAGTCACATTCCTGCCTCAGGGCCTTTGTACCTGCCCTTCCATCTGGCTGAATGTTCTTTTTTTTTTTTTTTTTTTTTTAATTGCTTGTTTTTTTGTGAGACAGAGTCTAGCTCTGTTACCCAGGGTGGAGTGCAGTGGCAAAATCTCAGCTCACTGCAACCTTCGCCTCCCAGGTTCAAGCGATTCTCTTGTCTAAGCCTCCCGAGTAGCTGGGATTACAGGTATACATCACCATGCCTGGCTAATTTTTTTTGTATTTTGGGTAGAGACAGGGTTTTACCATGTTGGCTGGGCTGGTCTTGAACTCCTGACCTCAAATGATCTGCCTGTCTCAGCCTCCCAAAGTGCTGGGATTACGGGCGTGAGTCACTGAACCCAGCCCTGGATGAATGTTCTTTGCTCTCACCTTCCTCAGGTTTTTTTTTTTTTTTTCTTTTTCAAAATGCCACTTTATCAGCGAGGCTTTGCCTAACCACCCTTTTAAATAATTGATTCCCCCATACTGACTATCCCCCTCCTTATATTTCCCTCAGTAACAACACCTTACACACGAATTTGTATACAGTATACTGATTTATTTTGTTTATAACTATCTTCTGCCAACAGAATATAAGCTCCATGAAAGCTTGGGATTTTATTTGTTTTGTTCCCTGTTCTATGCTCAATGCCTAAAACAGTGTTAGGAACATGAAAGGTATTAAATAGGCATGTGTTGTTCAAACATGTGATATGTATACACTGCCTAAGGATAAGGAGAAAATGCAATGCATGTTTATGAACAGTTAGGGCCAGCAACCATGGTTGATGCTTCAAATGTCTTATTTATCAGCCATCTAAGACAAAACCAATACATAAAGATTCTTCTTATCGTTCAGTTGTGAGTATAGAGGCCCAAAAAGGAAAATACTGTCCAAGGTTTTAAGCATTGGAAATGGGTGTAAAACTATGTTAGTCTGACTGATACTTTCCAAAACCACATTCTCTTTCCATGCTTTTAGCATCCAATCTGTCTCATCCTTCTTCTCCTCTTCTACTTCCTCTTCTTCTTCTTGATTTTCTTTTTTTTTTTCTTTTATTATTATTATTATTATTATTATACTTTAGGTTTTATGGTACATGTGCCCAATGTGCAGGTAAGTTACATATGTATACATGTGCCATGCTGGTGCGCTGCACCCACCAACTCGTCATCTAGCATTAGGTATATCTCCCAATGCTATCCCTCCCCCCTCCCCCCACCCCACAACAGTCCCCAGAGTGTGATGTTCCCCTTCCTGTGTCCATGTGTTCTCATTGTTCAATTCCCACCTATGAGTGAGAATATGCGGTGTTTGGTTTTTTGTTCTTGCGATAGTTTACTGAGAATGATGATTTCCAATTTCATCCATGTCCCTACAAAGGACGTGAACTCATCATTTTTTATGGCTGCATAGTATTCCATGGTGTATATGTGCCACATTTTCTTAATCCAGTCTATCATTGTTGGACATTTGGGTTGGTTCCAAGTCTTTGCTATTGTGAATAATGCCGCAATAAACATACGTGTGCATGTGTCTTTATAGCAGCATGATTTATAGTCCTTTGGGTATATACCCAGTAATGGGATGGCTGGGTCGAATGGAATTTGTAGTTCTAGATCCCTGAGGAATCGCCACACTGACTTCCACAAGGGTTGAACTAGTTTACAGTCCCACCAACAGTGTAAAAGTGTTCCTATTTCTCCACATCCTCTCCAGCACCTGTTGTTTCCTGACTTTTTAATGATTGCCATTCTAACTGGTGTGAGATGGTATCTCATTGTGGTTTTGATTTGCATTTCTCTGATGGCCAGTGATGGTGAGCATTTTTTCATGTGTTTTTTGGCTGCATAAATGTCTTCTTTTGAGAAGTGTCTGTTCATGTCCTTCGCCCACTTTTTGATGGGGTTGTTTGTTTTTTTCTTGTAAATTTGTTGGAGTTCATTGTAGATTCTGGATATTAGCCCTTTGTCAGATAAGTAGGTTGCAAAAATTTTCTCCCATTTTGTAGGTTGCCTGTTCACTCTGATGGTAGTTTCTTTTGCTGTGCAGAAGCTCTTGAGTTTAATTAGATCCCATTTGTCAATTTTGGCTTTTGTTGCCATTGCTTTTGGTGTTTTAGACATGAAGTCCTTGCCCAAGCCTATGTCCTGAATGGTAATGCCTAGGTTTTCTTCTAGGGTTTTTATGGTTTTAGGTCTAACACTTAAGTCTTTAATCCATCTTGAATTGATTTTTGTATAAGGTGTAAGGAAGGGATCCAGTTTCAGCTTTCTCCATATGGCTAGCCAGTTTTCCCAGCACCATTTATTAAATAGGGAATCCTTTCCCCATTTCTTGTTTTTGTCAGGTTTGTCAAAGATCAGATACTTGTAGATATGTGGCATTATTTCTGAGGGCTCTGTTCTGTTCCATTGATCTATATCTCTGTTTTGGTACCAGTACCATGCTGTTTTGGTTACTGTAGCCTTGTAGTATAGTTTGAAGTCAGGTAGTGTGATGCCTCCAGCTTCGTTCTTTTGGCTTAGGATTGACTTGGCGATGCGGGCTCTTTTTTGGTTCCATATGAACTTTAGAGTAGTTTTTTCCAATTCTGTGAAGAAAGTCATTGGTAGCTTGATGGGGATGGCATTGAATCTGTAAATTACCTTGGGAAGGATGGCCATTTTCATGATATTGATTCTTCCTACCCATGAGCATGGAATGTTCTTCCATTTGTTTGTATCCTCTTTTATTTCCTTGAGCAGTGGTTTGTAGTTCTCCTTGAAGAGGTCTTTCACATCCCTTGTAAGTTGGATTCCTAGGTATTTTATTCTCTTTGAAGCAATTGTGAATGGGAGTTCACTCATGATTTGGCTCTCTGTTTGTCTGTTATTGATGTATAAGAATGCTTGTGATTTTTGCACATTGATTTTGTATCCTGAGACTTTGCTGAAGTTGCTTATCAGCTTAAGGAGATTTTGGGCTGAGACAATGGGGTTTTCTAGATATACTATCATGTCATCTGCAAACAGGGACAATTTGACTTCCTCTTTTCCTAATTGAATACCCTTGATTTCCTTCTCCTGCCTAATTGCCCTGGCCAGAACTTCCAACACTATGTTGAATAGAAGTGGTGAGAGAGGGCATCCCTGTCTTGTGCCAGTTTTCAAAGGGAATGCTTCCAGTTTTTGCCCATTCAGTATGATATTGGCTGTGGGTTTTTCATAAATAGCTCTTATTATTTTGAGATACGTCCCATCAATTCCTAATTTATTGAGAGTTTTTAGCATGAAGGGTTGTTGAATTTTGTCAAAGGCCTTTTCTGCATCTATTGAGATAATCATGTGGTTTTTGTCTTTCGTTCTGTTTATATGCTGGATTACATGTATTGATTTGCGTATATTGAACCAGCCTTTCATCCCAGGGATGAAGCCCACTTGATCATGGTGGATAAGCTTTTTGATGTGCTGCTGGATTCTGTTTGCCAGTATTTTATTGAGGATTTTTGCATCAATGTTCATCAAGGATATTGGTCTAAAATTCTCTTTTTTTGTTGTGTCTCTGCCAGGCTTTGGTATCAGGATGATGCTGGCCTCATAAAATGAGTTAGGGAGGATTCCCTCTTTTTCTATTGATTGGAATAGTTTCAGAAGGAATGGTACCAGCTCCTCCTTGTACCTCTGGTAGAATTCAGCTGTGAACCCATCTGGTCCTGGACTTTTTTTGGTTGGTAAGCTATTGATTATTGCCACAATTTCAGCTCCTGTTATTGGTCTATTCAGAGATTCGACTTCTTCCTGGTTTAGTCTTGGGAGGGTGTATGTGTTGAGGAATTTATCCATTTCTTCCAGATTTTCTAGTTTATTTGCATAGAGGTGTTTGTAATATTCTCTGATGGTAGTTTGTATTTCTGTGGGATCGGTGGTGATATCCCCTTTATCATTTTTTATTGCATCTATTTGATTCTTCTCTCTTTTTTTCTTTATTAATCTTGCTAGTGGTCTATCACTTTTGTTGATCCTTTCAAAAAACCAGCTCCTGGATTCATTTATTTTTTGAAGGGTTTTTTGTGTCTCTATTTCCTTCAGTTCTGCTCTGATTTTAGTTATTTCTTGCCTTCTGCTAGCTTTTGAATGTGTTTGCTCTTGCTTTTCTAGTTCTTTTAATTGTGATGTTAGGGTGTCAATTTTGGATCTTTCCTGCTTTCTCTTGTGGGCATTTAGTGCTATAAATTTCCCTCTACACACTGCTTTGAATGCATCCCAGAGATTCTGGTATGTTGTGTCTTGGTTCTCGTTGGTTTCAAAGAACATCTTTATTTCTGCCTTCATTTCGTTATGTACCCAGTAGTCATTCAGGAGCAGGTTGTTCAGTTTCCATGTAGTTGAGCGGTTTTGAGTGAGATTCTTAATCCTGAGTTCTAGCTTGATTGCACTGTGATCTGAGAGACAGTTTGTTACAATTTCTGTTCTTTTACATTTATTGAGGAGAGCTTTACTTCCAAGTATATGGTCAATTTTGGAATAGGTGTGGTGTGGTGCTGAAAAAAATGTATATTCTGTTGATTTGGGGTGGAGAGTTCTGTAGATGTCTATTAGGTCCACTTGGTGCAGAGCTGAGTTCAATTCCTGGGTATCCTTGTTGACTTTCTGTCTCGTTGATCTGTCTAATGTTGATAGTGGGGTGTTAAAGTCTCCCATTATGAATGTGTGGGAGTCTAAGTCTCTTTGTAGGTCACTCAGGACTTGCTTTATGAATCTGGGTGCTCCTGTATTGGGTGCATATATATTTAGGATAGTTAGCTCTTCTTGTTGAATTAATCCCTTTACCATTATGTAATGGCCTTCTTTGTCTCTTTTGATCTTTGTTGGTTTAAAGTCTGTTTTATCAGAGACTAGGATTGCAACCCCTGCCTTTTTTTGTTTTCCATTTGCTTGGTAGATCTTCCTCCATCCTTTTATTTTGAGCCTATGTGTGTCTCTGCACGTGAGATGGGTTTCCTGAATACAGCACACTGATGGGTCTTGAGTCTTTATCCAATTTGCCAGTCTGTGTCTTTTAATTGGAGCATTTAGTCCATTTACATTTAAAGTTAATATTGTTATATGTGAATTTGATCCTGTCATTATGATGTTAGCTGGATATTTTGCTCGTTAGTTGATGCAGTCTCTTCCTAGTCTCGATGTTCTTTACATTTCGGTATGATTTTGCAGTGGCTGGTACTGGTTGTGCCTTTCCATGTTTAGCGCTTCCTTCAGGAGCTCTTTTAGGGCAGGCCTGGTGGTGACAAAATCTCTCAGCATTTGCTTGTCTGTAAAGTATTTTATTTCTCCTTCACTTATGAAGCTTAGTTTGGCTGGATATGAAATTCTGGGTTGAAAATTCTTTTCTTTAAGAATGTTGAATATTGGCCCCCACTCTCTTCTGGCTTGTAGGGTTTCTGCCGAGAGATCCGCTGTTAGTCTGATGGGCTTCCCTTTGATGGTAACCCGACCTTTCTCTCTGGCTGCCCTTAACATTTTTTCCTTCATTTCAACTTTGGTGAATCTGACAATTATGTGTCTTGGAGTTGCTCTTCTCGAGGAGTATCTTTGTGGCGTTCTCTGTATTTCCTGAATCTGAATGTTGGCCTGCCTTGCTAGATTGGGGAAGTTCTCCTGGATAATATCCTGCAGAGTGTTTTTCAACTTGTTTCCATTCTCCCCGTCACTTTCAGGTACACCAATCAGACGTAGATTTGGTCTTTTCACATAGTCCCACATTTCTTGGAGGCTTTGCTCGTTTCTTTTTATTCTTTTTTCTCTAAACTTCCCTTCTCGCTTCATTTCATTCATTTCATCTTCCAGGGCTGATACCCTTTCTTCCATTTGATCGCATCGGCTCCTGAGGCTTCTGCATTCTTCACGTAGTTCTCGAGCCTTGGTTTTCAGCTCCATCAGCTCCTTTAAGCACTTCTCTGTATTGGTTATTCTAGTTATACATTCTTCTAAATTTTTTTCAAAGTTTTCAACTTCTTTGCCTTTGGTTTGAATATCCTCCCGTAGCTCGGAGTAATTTGATCGTCTGAAGCCTTCTTCTCTCAGCTCGTCAAAGTCATTCTCCATCCAGCTTTGTTCCGTTGCTGGTGAGGAACTGCGTTCCTCAGATGGAAATGCAGAAATCACCCGTCTTCTGCATCGCTCGCGCTGGGAGCTGTAGACCGGAGCTGTTCCTATTCGGCCATCTTGGCTCCTCCCCCTTCTTCTTGATTTTCTATACCACTCTTCATCCTCTATTTCATCTTTTTTTTTTTTGTCTTCTGCAGAATATTTCCTCCTTCCTCAGATAATGTAATGTCTGTTAGTAAAATGTCTGAGAAAGGATGTCCTTTCAACTTTGTATAAAAATTCTTTCCTTGAGTCTTTCCTGAATAATTCTAACCAATTCCACATTTTTGAAGAGAAATAACATTAACAGTCACATGCCTTTGACAACACTTACTGCCTCTCCAGACCTGTTCTTACTTTTCTTTCTCTGTGTCATCTCACACAGAGAGAAAAGAATGGAAGTTCACGGAGAACAGCTGGGACCCAGGCTTTATTTCTGTCTCATTCCCTGATGATACCCTAATGTGCCACTTTGGTTAATACAAATCAGCAATAAAATAGGACACAGCTGTCTGAAAAGTGTCTCATCTGAAATATCATGGAAATCCCAAGTTACATGTCTTTCAATACTTAATTAAGTAGCATTTAACTGTAGACACATATTTTGTGTCTTTAACATATGCAGTGGAAATGCATAAGAATAGTCTTTAAATTATTCTACAAGTTCTTTAAATTATTCTGTAATTATTCTATAAGTCATTGAAAATGTTAACATAATACATTTGAGAGGTTTAAAATCACTATGAAACCCAAATGTTCAAGTAATTATTTTTGAAAAATCTCAGAAACATATTTATCTGGAAATGGACTATCTGAAGTTTATCAACTGCAACTGGAAGAGGTGTGTTGACAATTAAATTCTCTTCAATAAGCTATTAAGCCATAAACATGGCCTTGCAATTTATTGCAAGGTGTTTGCCTCCTGAATAAAACTAAGCACATCACTCTGCATGAGCAGACATTAATAAAGTTCTGTTTTGTCCATATGCATCAACTAATAAGACACTGAGTTAAGTTTGCTTGCTTTCCTTAATTCATCATGCCCAGGGCAATTTAACAGTTCAAGACACAGTGGATATTCTGAATAGTGAAGCTCAAAAACCTCCCAATACTAAAGGCGGAGTAATAGATATCACCATCTGAATTGTCATTTGGTCTCAGTCTCCATATCTTGGCTCAGTTCTCCGAGGTTGGCTCCATGGACAGGCAGTTTCTTGCCTTGTAGAGGTACCAGCTGCCAGCTGGTCCAGGTTTATTTCCTTCTCACGCAAAATTATCTGGAGTTGTAGTTCACTGCTTTTGAGCCTTTCACACTGGTCACGTGCCCACTGTTGATTCTGGGGGAGGTTCTCTTTCCTACAGGAACCACGTGGTCTAAAGGTGAGCAAAGAATCATTCTCTAAGTATAACTATAGTGTTGTTATTTTCAAAAGGGGAAGAAGCTCTGAGTAAACCAAAACAAGAGACATCTTCACTGCCCCATGGGAGCTTCTAAAGTAACTCTCACAGGAAGAGATGGAGAGGATCATATTGTTTCCTTTGCAGAGAGAAGGCCTTATATCTTGCTTAGCAGGCAGAAAATTTGACTTCTCAGCATATGCAAACATACACACAAACACAGAAGCAGAGAGAGAATTTTTAAAAGATGAAATCTAAGTAATAGCAGTAATGGCATCAAACTTCAAAAATATAATAAAATGCACAGAAATCTTTAACAGTGAGTGCAAGCTTTCAGAAGAAAAATTGACTGGATTAAAAAAAAAAAAAAAAAAAAAACCTTCTCTAACTTGCCAATCCCTAGTGAGATGGTCCAATGAGGTCTATGAAGAATTTATGGCTTTGGCTCCATATGTACATGCCTAAGTTAAGTGTTTATCACTTGTGCCATATAATTTACTCACATTGTTTTCAAGTCAATTTAATTGGCTTAAAGTTCCAGTAAAAGATTCCACTCAAGGAATGTTGAAGCAGAAATAGCTGAATCTACATGGTCCCCGATTGTCACTCAGAACTTGCTATTGTGGGATCCAAGAAAAGATCAACTTTGAGTGTGTTGCTAGCACCAGTTATGTACATCGATGTTTTTGGTATATCTCTTCCTGTGTCCCTCCTTGCTTTACTTTCTAAGCAAGGCCAGACAAAAAATAGAGTGGAAAGAATTAGCCCAGGCTGAATTTATACAAACTCAAATGGGAGAAATTTCATTGAAAGAGGCACAGGTTTAGAGACTTCTAAACTCTCCAAGCATTTTAATATTTGTATGAGTAATTGCTAATTGTACATGGTACTAAAGTATGGTGATTCCACTGATGTGTGTTTTTTGTTGTTGTGGTTGTGGTTGTTTTGAGACAGAGTCTCACTCTGTCACCCAGGCTGGAGTGCAGAGGCACGATCTCAGCTCACTGCAAACCCTGCCTCCTGGGTTCCAGCGATTCCTCTGCTTCAGCCTCCTGAATATCTGGGATTACAGGTGCCTGACACCACATCCAGCTAATTTTTGTGCTTTTAGTGGAGATGGGGTTTCAGCATGTTAGCCATGTTGGTCTCAAACTCCTGACCTCAAGTGCTCCTCCTGCCTTGGCCTCCCAAAGTGCTGTGATTACAGGCATGAGCCTCTGCACCCAGGCTCAGCTGACTTTTAAGAACAACAAGTCTACAACTATGTCCCTTGGAAATGCTCTAATTTTACCTTTGGTTCTCTCCCTCAACTTTAAAGTAATATTAGAAAATAAAGAATAAAGGATAATAATACTTAAGAGTTAGTAACTAGAGTAGATCTCCCAACAGTGGCATCTGGGAAGAAGCTATTTTTGTGTAGGAGCCTCTGCTTCCATCCCCAAACTGTCTGTCAGGGAATAAAACATATGGATTTGGTCAGTATCTCACCCCTTTGCTCAAGGCTTGCATTGCAAGGAACTTGGTAGCACAGGAATGGTCACTTGGATGAAGAATATGTGTGATTTTCAGTGTTTAAGAGGTCACTGAAACTGCAAACTATGAAATTCACAAATTCATGGTCCTAAGTAACTGTGACTTTTTTTTCCTAATATATTTATCCTGGGTATTGTGCCTGGTTATCCTGCCAATAAGGGGAATTTTAGACATTTGGCAGAGTAATTTAATTTTTGTTGCAACATTGCCGTTGAAGAAATGTAGGCCATCATACGCAGAGCTGTAAGAAAATTTTCAGTTCTTATTGATGATCATATCCATAGCATCCTTAAAATTATGAGAATGAAAAGGACATGTTAACATTGAAACATATTATTTCTATATTCATACCATTGGCTTTATGCTGTTGTCTATGCATCAAAATCATAAAATTATGTATACCATAGTATGCTTTTAGTCTAAGTGATTAATATTTTCTAAATTACTATGTGGAATACCATTTAAATAACAATTATTCCTTTTTAAACACTAGGTAAACAAAATATTAGAAAGATGTTTAGATAATATTGTCCCAATAATTAATAAATAATAGAAAAGTAATATATACAAATACCATTTGCTACCTAAATATATACGTATACATGTTCATTTGAATATATCATTATCCAAATACAGGTTTCATATGTCTTATCCCTACATTCTTTTTTCTGTCTTCCAACACAAAATAATGTTTTTTATTTGAACTTGGTAAGATGTTGCAAATGACTACTGTTTGGAAAAATATGACGAGTGACTTTTTGTAACTTTTACATAGGTTTTTAGATCAAATAATCTCTGTAATATAATTAACATATCAGAAGGACTGGTTATGTTAAAATTACCTTCTGTATCCTTCCTATTTCATTTTTGGAATTAAAGTTAAATACAATAAAGCAATCTGTTACTAGGACTTTTTCAAGTGAACAGCCTATCCCAGTGCATTCTATATTTACTAAGGTTTTGCTTTTACCTTTGAGCAGTGTATTATTTTGATAAATTGAGATAAATTGCTATACTTTTTTAAACTAAATTCTGTAATTATTTTAATTGATCCATCAATTCATTCAAAATGCTAGGTTTCATAGCTTTTGTTAGTCACAGTTTAACATGAGGTAAATTCCTTACTGAAGGAAAATTAATGAAGTTGAGCAATGAATCATTGAAACCTGGCCATTTGATACTTGTCGGGAAAAAAAAGAGTATTTAAAGATGTTTTTATTAAAACACACACACAATTTGTTGATCTTACAAAATATTCTCTAAACGTTCATCTCTACAAATATAAACTATATCAAACTACGTGTGAAGTATGGCATATTTAAGAGAAAAAAGATATATAAACCAGATGGTTGTAAAAGTGAGGCTTAGCAGCAGTATTTAGAGACAGTATCCAGGAAACATCAAAACATTTTTCAAAATGAATGAGTGCAGTTGTGAAAAATTATTCCTTTTCAAATACTCCCAACCGTTTTCTCTAGCCACTGCCATGACCATACCTAGATGCATTTTGAAGGTTGACTACATAAAAGTTATCAGTGATTTAATCTTGTATGATTCTAGAATAGAAGCACAATAAGATTGTTTTGCACATTAAAATTTACAGAAAAAAAGAAATTTAGTAAACAGATTACTTTCAAAAAGCAAGGTAATTAGCATATATATTAATAGGCACAATTTTCAATAAACAAAAACATTTTATTTTTTCTTGGAGATATTTTTGTATAAGGTGTGCACATTCTCAATATGCTATCTCCAAAATTTATTATTACAGAATAGCTATGTGTAGTATATTTTTATAGAAAGCATATGATAATTTAGAAATCCAATTAAGTGCTATCTCTAAAAACTTTTTGCCCTGGAAAATTATGACTTGTTAAATATTGTCAACACTTTTGTAAAACATTTTAGCACTTGTAGAATTATCTTCAAGCCTTAATTTTGAACCATGCAGATAATGACATCACTGAACTTCTTCAACTCTTCTATTTATCACACTAGATTCAGAATAATTTTTCGCTTTTTCTAAATGTAAATTTCATCCTCAAAGTACCAAAATTTTTCTGTTGCTAAGACTATTGCAAAGACACTAAGGGCAATTTTAAAAGTAGAAATTTTGAAAACATCTTGAACAGGAACATTGCATTAAGAAGGTGGCTCCAGATGACTAATCCAAGAAGGTATTATTTGTCATTTGGATTTTAGCATCCAATATTTGTTTTCCATTTTAATCCTTCTCATTACTTTATAGGCTTGTCTCACAATAGTGATCTAGAGCATTAAAAAAAAAAAAAAAGAAAGAAACAGTTAAAGAAAGGAAAAGAAGAAACCTCAACTCTGTATGGATCAAGTGTATCAGACTTGATTGGGTGCGGTGGCTTACGCCTGTAATCCCAGCACTTTGGGAGGCTGAGGCCAGAGGACTGCTTAAGGCCAGCAGTTTAAGACCAGCCAGGGCAACATAGTGAGACCCTGTCTCTAAAAAAATATTTTTAAATCAGCTGGGTGTGGTGGAACACGGCTCTAGTCCCAGCTACTCAGAAAGCTGAGGCAGGAGGTCACTTGAGCCCAAAAGGTCAAGGCTGCCTTTGATAAGGGAGGCCTGGGAAGGGAAGAGTGTGGTCCCTTTAAATGATACGGAAGAGGGGAAGGGAAGTGCTGGGTAGAGGAGGGCGTGGTCCCTGGCTAGGGTTCCACCTCCACGGACCTAGGTGAGGACAGGCACTCGTGCCTTGGCCTCCAAATATTGTATTTTCCAAGACCACTGGGCCTGCCCATCCTGGGCCTATAAAAACCGGAGACATAGCAGGCCGACTCACAGGCGGCCAGACGTCAAGAGGAGCATATCAGCAGACAAAGACACAAGCAGCTGGACAGAGAGAGGACATCTAGAGCGCACGCTGGCTGAAGAGCCCACTGGCACATGCTGGCAAGCCGGCAGGCCATCAACGCGCGGGATGAGGTGGAGTTTGGTGGGGCAGTGGGAGGAGAGTAGGGGCCGCCAAGCTGCCCAACTCCAGGGGAAAACCATCTCCCTCTGGCTCTCCGTGGTGGGGCAGCTCCTTTAATAAAATTTTGCACTCAATCTCCAAGCCCAGGTGTGATCCGATTTTTCCAGTACGCCAAGGCAAGAACTGGGGATACAGAAAGCCCTCTGTCCTTGTGACGAGGTAGAGGGTCCAATTGAGCTGGTTAACACAAGCCGCCTGTAGACAGCAAACTAAGAGACCCTGTAACACATGCTCACTGGGTCTTCAGGAGCTGGAAACATTCACCCCTAGGCACTGCTGTGAGGTCGGAGCCCCAAAGCCTGCCTGTCTGTATGCTCCCCTAGAGGTTTGAGCAGCGGGGCACTGAAGAAGCGAGCCACACCCCCATCGCATGCCCTTCGAGGGGAACAAGGGAACCTTTCCCCTTTCACCATGAGCCATGGTTGCACCACTGCGCTCCAGCCTAGGCAACAGAGCAAGATCCTATCTTAAAAAAAAAATCAGACTCATAAACTAACTTTGTGTGCCCCGCGCCTTAGTCTCTCTACATGGTCAAATAATCTAAACCCCTTTATTCATTTGCATAAACTGAGTAAGATTTAAGAACTTAGATGAACACCCATGTTAATGAACAAGAAGAAATATATTTATGCATGCAAGATAGTGAATAAATTGAATAGACCCTGGTTTTCTAAATAATCGTTTTATTTGTTTCCTCTAGTTATTACTATAATTGCTATTACTATCTTTTATATTCCAAACAAGAAATACTTTTTTCTTCACTGCTCCAGTACCTAACCATCTCTGGCGTTAAGGAACTCATGAAGCTCTACACTGGATTACTGCTGGAAGAAAATGTGTTTTACAAATTTCTAACAAAAAGTAGGTATTCTAAAGTTCCGGTAGTACTCATAAAATAGAAAATACTCAGGTATAAGAGATTTGCAAAATTGTCACCAGTGTCAATAGCACAATACAGTCGTTCCTCAGTTTTGACTGTAGGGGAATTGGTTCCAGGATTCAAGTCCACAGTCCTCTGGCAGAGCTGGAGTATAGGAGAAGTCAGGAGAAGTCAGTGGATTTTGCATCCCAAGAATTATTTTTAATCTGCATTTGGTTGAAAAAACTGCATTTGAATCGACCCATGCAGTTCAAACCCCTGTTGTGCAAGCATCAACTGTAGTTTTTTTTTTTTTTTAAATTATTGACAGCAGCATAATGGCTAACGTATGATATTATTATGTGAAAATTGAGACTATCTCAGTTCTTGATGTAAATGAAACTTGGTAAATGAATGGATATTTGAATTCTCCTTGGGCCTTTGAACAAAAATGTCTCAGCAGACAAAACAGAAACAGAATTGGTTGGATTAAAAATATTTCAACTCCACTAGTGGCAAACAGACTTAGGGAAAAGCCATTTGATCTCACACCTTCTCATTTCCTCCTCTGATAATTCTTTATCCAGAAAGAGTATCCTCTTTCATGTGATATGCCACATAATGAGAGAGGAACATAGATAGGCCATAAAAGACAAGAATCCCCACATATACTGAATCAACTTTGACAGTCAACAGAGAAGAGAGATGTCCTTTTCACAGGGTTTTCCCAAGTTCTCAATTAAGGGGAGTTTGGACCAGATAATCCCTAGGATCTGTCTCTTCCAGTGTTCATTTCTTAGGATATTGTGATATGTTTGAAATAACAGCAAGTAAGCACATCAAGTCTTGTGATGAACAAATAAAGTCTTCCTCGTGTTGCATGTTGGGCTGAAAACACCACTGGTGATTTGTAATAAATTCAGAAGATGGCACACTGTAATGATCCAATCAAGTTTGAAAGTAATTAGAAGCCAGGCATGGTGGTACACGCCTGCAGTCTGAACTATTCAGGAAGCAGAGGTGAGAGGATCTCTTGAGCCTAGGAGTTCAAATCTATCCTGGGCAACATAGTGAGATCCCATCTCTATTTTTAAAAATAGTTACATTTATTCTATTTACTGCATCACAAGAATGCATATGGCATGAAATTCTGCTGTAATTGTCATGATCCACATAAAAATGCACAATCATTTGGATACTTATTAACTTTTTAATTTGAAAGGCAGACTGGCAGAGGGATTAAAATTAGATTGTGGAGCCAACCTGATTGGGTTTGAGTCCTAGCTCTGCCACTTCCTAGGTGTGTAAGAAGTTTGACATAATACTTAAATTTCTATGCTTCAGTTTTTCTATCTGTATGGAGATTATAAAACTAGTACTTCAATTGGCTATGAGAATTAAGTAAATTAATATATACAAAGTAGCTAGTATAGCACCTTGAACTAAGAAAACACTAGATAATATTAGTCTTCATTGCACACTCTAGCCTTCTTAGAACTCTCTATACACTTTGAGTGCTAGGTGAACACATTTGCATATTCTTCTGAGTGTCATTATCAATGACATTTCAGTAAGATTGCATTTTTATTAAATAAAAAGTTGAAAATAATCAAAATGAGCTCCAGTAGCTGTATTAAAGGTGTGCCTTTTGCATAAGTTTGACATGAGCTCTTATAGCATAAAAACAAAAGTCTTCAGATTTTTCTGAGACATGAAATTTCAGTCTTACATGTAGGATGATTCTCTGTCTGAGGATATTAAAATGGTTTTGACAGAGATCACATACTGATGTGTGTAATTGATCCACACAATGTTGGAAAAATTATTGGGATGGCTGTTCCTGTTGTTTTAATGGAAGTTCACATAAAAAATCTTAATTCCCAGCTTTTTTTGAAGAAGGAGAGACCTGACAATATGTCCAATGGCGATGATTAGCTAGCGCTGAACAGAAGTGGTCCCCTTTAGAGTGCAGAAGCAATTTCCAGAATGCCACCATCTCCAGCAGTTTAGTTTCTGGGCTCCCCCCCACCCCCAATGTGTTTGTGTCCCTGCTTCTTTTATTTAGTACAAAACAATTCAAAATGGAAACAGAGACAAGACCAGCAATCCTGTCATATGATGCACAAATGAAGTTGTCCTCTAAATTACATGGCTGGTTACTATATATTTGTTACTTTTTTGACTACTCCTATTTAATGTAGAGACTACAAGCATTATTTTTCAAAGTGAAACCTTCCATTCCTAACTGCAGCATGGCAGTCTGGTCTGTTTCCTGTCACCAGCTTCCAAATTTATCATCTTTATACCAGGATGGAAATTGAGCTTTAGAGTGATTTTTTAAAACTTTCCCACTTATGGTTAATTTTACAGAATTTGTGATGCTACCACAATGCCATCCACTGTCACATGCCTGAGTCAAGAGAGTTGAAATATAGCTTGAGCCCCCCACACCCGCCCCAGACTAGGAAGTAGCTGGGCTAGGCCCCCAGTTTTAATGAGAATGTTTCACCTTTCACTGGTAAACTTACCCCATAGCAACAAGGCCAACATTGTATTATGGATGTACATGTGTTACCGAAATGCCAAGGGTTCGATCTAGGTCCTCGCCACACAAAAAGCCAATCACTGAGATGACAAGTATCGCCAAGAAAGGCTTTAATCAGGTGCTACAACCAAGGGGATGGGAGATCAGTCTCAACTCCATCTCCCTAACTAAAATTAGAGATTTATGCAGCAGGGAAGAAATGTGACTATGTGTGGGAAGAGAGGAAGTAGGGAATGGTTAGGAAGCAATCATGATGAATGAAGGGCCTGGAATCTCATTTGGCTGGAAGTGATGATCTAGTGAGTTTCAGTTCTTTGATACTTTTGGAGAGGCCTGGGTATCCTTTCCTGAGGAAGAAACTCAGATAAAACAAATGTAAGTTTCAAGCTTTAAAACTAGAAGAGTCAATTTTTATGTATATCCCAGAAACTCTCTAAGACTATTGGGTCAGTTTCGCATGTATGCATTGTATTATGGATGAAGGCATAAGATAAAAGCTTAAATTTCACATTTGAATCAGGTGTGAAGGTGAGTTATGCAGAAAACCTGTATTTATCATTAACATTTTTATTTAAACAACTTTATTGAGGTCTAGTCAACATATGCTGCACATATGTAGTGTACCATTTAATAAGTATTGAAACATGTATACACCCATGAAGCCATCACAATAATTAAATGAATATAATCATCACCCCCAAAGTTTCCTTGTGTCCCTCTGCCACCAGGCAAACAGTGATCTGCTTTCTATTACTATAGACTGGTGAAATGGGAGAGTTCCCTTATCACCCTGCAGGATGTGTGACAGGGGTGTGGCTTGCTCCTTTGGCTGCCCCACTCCTCAAACCCCTAGAGGAAGCATGCAGAAGGGCAGGTACAGAGGCCATGGGGAGTGCTTTTGGGCTCTGGCCCCATGGCTGCATCTAGGGGTGGGTTTCTGTGACTCCTGAAGTCCAAGTGGGCATGCATTCCAGTGTGCTCTTCCATCTTTGCCATCTGCAGACAACTTGTGCTAATCAGCTCGATAGACCCTCTGTCTTATCGTAAGGGCAGAGGACCAGTATGACAGCTGTCTGTATCCTGAGTTCTTGCCCAGTGTACCGGAAAAATCGGATCACGTGTGCACTTGAAGGGTGAGTGCAAGCTTTTATTGAGTGGTGGAGGTGGTTCTCAGTGAGATGGGTGGGGAGCCAGAAGGGGAGATGGAATGGGAAGGTGGTCTTCCCCTGGAGTCAGGATGCCCAGAGGCAGACTCCGCCTCTCTCTTACTCTGCTGTGTCATTCTGCCATCACTGGTTTGCCAATCTGCTGATGTCTATTGCTCTACTCCTCTGCTCCTCTCGACTTTCACCCACTGTGTGTGTGCCTGCTAAGGTCTTGGGTTTATATGGACACAGGATGTGAGGGCATGGCAGGCCAGAGTAGTCTTGGTGGAATATGCAACATTTGGGTGCAAGAACAGGAGTGCCTGTTCCCACTTAGGTCTGCAAACACAGGCCCGAGGGTGGACCCCTTGCCTGGGACCCTGTCCTTCTCTACCCAGCACTTCCCTGATAATAAGACAAAATAGTGGCATGATAATTGTAATAACAGATTGGCCACACAGTAGTTGGTCCTGAGCAAGATGTAAAGACATAATTTTCCACAACATCTGAGTTTAAGAGGAGTCATTGCTGTCTTTTCTCCATTTCAGAAACAGAGATGCAGACTTTTATCTACCCTGATCATGTCTAATGTGACTAATGCCTCTAATTCTGTCAACATCGAGAAAATGTATTTCTAGTCCTGTGTAAGTGGGTGCAAATAAATGATATATGCAGAAAGGCAAACAGACATTTGAGTGTAAATGTGTGCACAGGCATATAAGAATTGGGAATTGTTTCTAGGGAATCACATCTCTTAAAATGCAAAAGTGGCAGGGCACAGTGGCCCATGCCTGTAAGAGTGGCTTATAGGCACTCTTCTAGCACTTTGCAAGGCCGAGGTGGGTGGCTCACCTGAGGTTAGGAGTTCGAGACCAACCCGGCAACATGGTGATACCCCATCTCTACTAAAAATACAAAAAATTAGCCAGGCGTGGTGGTACGTGCCTGTAGTCCCAGCTACTCTGAGGCTGAATTGCTTGACCCTGGGAGGTGGAGGTTGCAGTGAGCTGAGATTGCACCACTGCACTCCAATTTGGGCCACAGAGTGAGACTGTCAAAATAAAATATAAGATATAAAATGCAAAAGCATCAATTTCTTTATTCAGAATAGTCTAGTCTAAAGAACAGCCTTTCTCACTCATGGTGACAGACTAAATAAACAACCATCTGTCTCTATTTTCCAATGACCTAAGTCTGGAGTCTAATAAGGAGCAAATATTAAAGCATTGCAGAGTGACTTATGGTCTAGCGGGTCTAACCTTGGCTGTCCAATAGACTCGTCTAGGGAGTGGTCTGGGTCATTTCTGTAAACTGAGAATAGTTAACATTTCCAAGTTTGTAGATTTTTAAAGACAGTTTATTTGCATAATGGTATTTCTGAATGGACTTATTTTCTTCCCTTCTTCAAATGATACGCTCACCATCAACTTGTCTTGCAGTTCTCAATACTGGCTGTGCAATAGAAATATACAGGAGACATTGTTTTTATTCTTTAAGTATTAGTGTCAGCTCTACCCCTAAAGATTCTGACTTAATTGATTGGGATAAGTTAAACATTGATTTTTTTTTTTCAAAACTCCTTAGGTGGTTCTAATGCAAGAACCTCTGTCTATTCTATGATCTAACAACTGACTTCTCTTTCCTTTTCTCTGATCTATTTCTCTTTCTCATTAATGTTTTATATTGAGAGTTCATTCCTCTTTCCCATTGGTTAGCAATTCATATCCTGTTTCCTGAGAAATCACAAGCCTGGGAAGCAACCATCCACCGTAGAGGGACTAAACATAGAGGCAGCCCTCCTCCAAGGCTGAGATGCTAACAGGAGACCCTGAAGAATCCATGATTGAAGTGTATTCTTGGATCTGGTCACAGAGTCATAGACGGCGAGGTCTTGAAGAGACCTCAGCAATTGCACAACTCTTCCATTTTGCTGACAACAAAACAGAAGCATGAAAATGACAGGATCAAAGAACTAGTGCTGGTAGAGCTAGATGAGAACCAAGGCCTCGGGTACCCAGGCTTTCTCTGTCTCCACTCCATCCTGGGGCCACCTCTCTCATAGGAGAGTATTTGAGTCTCTTCATATAAGTGTCCAGGCAGAGAAAAGCCATTCCATTCTGCATAGGTGAGTCAACCAGCACTTGGGAAGTTCTTCTGTGTGTTAGGCCTTCAAAGAAAATAGGAAAAACATAGACAGTAGTGGCAGCGTTTCAAAGTACTACTTAACATGAAGACGATAGGACTTGGAGATTCTGAAACTTCTAAGTTGCTAACATTCAGTCACATTATTCTGTATATCAAAGATGTACTAGTTGCTTGAACACTAAATACAATTATTTATGACTTATTTTCATTCATGTTATTAAGAACTAATATAGTGTAGAGCCACATCTTATAAATTCAAAAGAATAATTGTCCATGTCCTAAATGTATTATTAACATTTAAGAAACTATTAAAACATCAAAATCCTCAAGGACAAAGATGAAGGCAAAAATCAAATTGTATGTTTTCTCAGCCACAATCGCAAGAGGGTCACATATGTAAGGACTGTCTTTTATTCAAGTTTTCTGGCAATTTTAACTTAAAATTACTATTGTCATTGGTCTCTTCCTGGAAACAATTTTTTATTTTAGGCTATGCTTAGAACAAGTTACAAAAATTAAACTTTGTGAAATATTAGACTAATATTTTTTAACTAAAATTGTGACTCATTAACTTCCAAATTTGTGTTATTGATTATGCTAGGATCATGAGGGAAAATATAGTAAGTTTACATGATTAGTTTAGTTTTGTTTGGACCACTTCGTTTATCATCGATGACAGAAAATGTATCCCTAACTTAATGGCACTTTTGCTTTTACTAACTAATGATTTCTCTCAGACTTAAGGAGAAGCAAGTAAATCAACTGGAATTGTTTTAATTCTTAAAAGACCAAGTGACATGTGGGGTTAATAATTTAGTAGGTCATAAAATACTATTACTAAGTTTCCCCATAGGGTATAATATGTGAATATTTTATAAATTTAAATATATGTGTTTCAGATTGATTTATACATGAAAATAATAATTTATGTTTTTTAAAAGCAATGGTTAATACTTTTATTACCAAAGCAAGGTATACTTGCAATATATACAGGAAAAAATAAATAACAGACAATATAACAAAATGATTTTTAAAGCAGAATAACCATTATCCCTCCACACAGAAACAATCAGTAAGGACATCAACCAACAGGAACTTGAACTAGTGAGAACTTCTCTTTCAAAGACTTAACTCACTGTCCCTCAGCTCTTCCATCTCTTTTATTCATTGATAATATTTGGAGTTTATAAAAATATTATAATCTATTTTCCCTCCATACATAGATGTGTTCATTCCCTTTGGCAGCTGTAAACCACCACACTGTGTGGTTGTTAATAAATTATATTTAACCAAACTTTTTTAAATGCACATTGGAATTATTTTTAGTTATTTGCCATTATAAACCATGTTACAATGAACAGAATTGTGTGTTTACCTGTATTCACCTGTTCAATTAGTTCCCTAAGATAAATCCCTAGAGGTAGACTTTTGCATGAAAGAACATGTATATTTTTAATGTGATTCAAAGCCTAGATTGCAAAGAATGTTTACGTTTGCCAGGTTTGCATTAGTGGTGCTCTTCCTCCTCTCCACCAATGCTCCACAGCACTGGGCATTAATTCCTTTTTAGTATAATTGATGAAGACCATTTCATTTTAATTTGCATTGACTTCATTGTCATTACAGCTATTCATCTCTTGCAACTGTTTGCCGTTCTTCTTTTGAGAGGTACCTTTTGTAATTTTTGTCTACAGTTTTATTAGAGTATTCCTTGCAGTACCTATTTGAAATACTGCTATGGATTACAGATATTAAGACTTTGTTCCTGCTTACCTTCCTAGCCCCATCTCTAACCTCACCAAGAATATGATGCTGTAAATTAGCCTCTTGTTTATACTAACTTTTTTCCATTGTAGTCATTTTCTCTGGTTATTACTGTTATTATAATGCCCACATTTTAACTGCTGTCTGCTCTCATGGGTGCTCAGACTTTATTATGCTGTTATTATCAGCTCATATGTAATAAGTAAAGTACTAAATTTGCAATGGCAAACCATCAATCCATGGGCCAGATCCAGACCACTAAATTTTATTTTATTTTATTTTTTGGAGTCATTTAATTTTTAAATTTGTTTCATTCCTGTTTTTTTTTTTGTTGTTGTTGTTGTTGTTTTTAACAGAGTCTTGCTCTGTTGCTCAGGCTGGAGTGCAGTGGCATGATCTTGGCTCACTGCAACCCCCGTCTCCTGGCTTCAAGCAATTCTCCTGCCTCAGCCTGCCTAGTAGCTGGGATTACAGGTGCACACCACCACACCTAGCTAATTTTTGTGCTTTTAGTAGAGATTGGGTTTCACCATGTTGGCCAGGCTAGTTGCAAACTCCTGACCTCAAGTAATCCACCTGCCTTGGCCTCCCAAAGTGTTGAGATTACAGGTGTGAGCCACCGCACCTGGCCTGTTCCTGTGTTTTAATTTAGTTTTTCAACATTCTAAAATTCATCTTCAACATTTATAAAAAAACTATAAAACTGATTTATAACAATGTATATGACTATTAAAAACCTAGACTCTTTCTCTCTCTTAAAAAACTGGAAAATCTGTCATCACTCTATCCCAGGTCACCAGCTTCTCCATGATGCCCTATTGCTTCATGGCCAGGTTCACACTTACTATTGCCCATCTAGACCTGTTGACCTTTGAGCAGGGTTCCTCAGGTTCAGGCCTGTTGACATTTTGAGCCAGACGATTCTTTGTTGGGGCTTGGCAAGTTGTCCAGTACATTTCAGGATGATTAGCACATCTCTGGCTTTTACCCACTAGATACCAGTAACACACACTCTACCACCCAGTTGTGACAACCAAAAATATATCCAGCCATTGCCACAGGAGGAGGACAGTGGCCTCATTGTGAGAACCACTGCCTTAAGATTTGGGACCTCTGATCTAGATTTGTTAAACCTGTGGATGATATGCGCTCAGTCAGCAACTATGGAGGTCACTTTTTGCTATCCCCTATTAAAATTGTCAGCCCTATTTTTTTTAGTGTGGAGGAGGGCTACAGAGAATTGAGGACAAGCTCCAATTTGGGGCCTGTGAGAAGGAGATGGAACAGCTGATGGACTTGCAGAATACATAGGCCAGAAGCAATCAACCATCAGGCACCTTGGTCCCTCTTGTTGAGTAAGATACTTGACTATGGGATTATTTAAGCTACAAAACCTTCATTTTTGTTAGAGGTGAAGGAGTAAAGCGAGGGATCAGAGTTATTCATGGTACAATGAAATCAAGTTCAAATAATCTTTACATTGTTTGCAAATACAATCTTTGCAATATTTGCTAGAACGGAAAACACACACCCATGTGATACTGTTAGAAGTAGAAATCCTTGGAGAAGGAGAACACAGAGGTTGTACTCCTGAGCTGAGCTGAGTTTCTTCCATTGTTCCTTTGCTTTGGACAATTGAAGTTAGCCAGTGCTTGGGGTACTGTCACTATTGCCATAGCTTTTCCATTGGTCTTTGCCCACTGGTTCAGTGCCTGATCTTATATCTGGTATGTGGTGATTTAAGAGTCAATGTTTTTCTAGGACTTGTTACAGTAATCTCTTAATGTATGTCCAAGATTGCTCCTTTCTGTTTTGACTGAATGGTCAGCAACTGGGAGATTTTCTCTCAGGCCAAATCATCTCTATTCCCTCCTGAAATCTTTCAAGATTTCTTGATGTGTGATTTTACACTTCCCTATTTTCCTAAACTGCTACAGATATTTATTTCTAAATTCCTCAGTTATTTCAATGGAATATAAGGCAAAAGAGAGTTTAAACATGTAAGCTCAATTTGCTGTCTTGAAACCAGGAGAAGTCAGGAAAACTTTCCTGGCTAGAATGGGGGACATTGGCATTATAAAGTCTAACTGGACCAGGGTCATTCTGTGAAACTTTAGATAAGCTCCAGAACATAGCAAGAGAATGGGCTATGTCAAGTCTTTGTCAATGGGACACGTGCTGCTTTGGAAAGGTTTTGTCAGTGGTGAGTAATCATGTGAGGAGTGGCAGTTTTACCAACTCCCCATTCAGTCCTTTGCTTACATTAGCATTTTGATTTAAAGTAGTATTTATTTATTCATTCATTTATTCAGTTAATATTTATTGAGTTTGTTATAACTGGCACTGAAGCTGAAATACATGAGTGAAAAAAGAAATACAATATTTCTTTCCTTATGAATGTATATCTAGAAGAGGAAAGGAATGCTAACTAAGCAAGGAAAAAAATAGCATCGTTTCACATAGGGGTGATGTTTATGATGAAATAAATAAAGATAGGGGATAGAGAAGTACAGAAACTGGGAAAACAGGCTCTTTCAGATAAGGCAATAGGAAGTCCTCCTAAGAGATGGCTTTGAGCAGAATTGGGAGTGGAAAGTAGCAAGCTTATGTGATGTTCAGGATGAAGTGTATGCCAGGCAGAAGGGGCATGAGGCTTGACTGATCAGAGAAAACACAAGAAGGCCAGTGTGGCCAGAGCGCAGCAAGCAAGAGGGCATGAGAACAATCCCAAAGATCCTTGAGAACAAAATGAGCAGTTTGCATTTGTGTTTTCCCCTAAACATGATCAGTAGCCAGTAGGGGTTTCAGGCAGCGGAGCCTGACTTACCTTATTTTTCAAAGCTCTCCCTGGCTTCTGGGTGGAGGGGGTCAAGAATGGAAGCAGTTAGACCAATCAGGAAATTACAGCGTAGTGTAAGCAAGAGATGATTGATGAGGATATGCAATACATTGTGAACAATAGAGACAAATAGAAGTGAACAGATTTGGGATATGTCTTGGAGTTAGATGGTTCTGCTGGACTGGCAGTATGAGTTGAGCAAAAGAGAAGAATCAGGTGATTTCTTGGCCTTGGACTTAAGCAACTGGGAGGATGATGGAACCACTCACTGGGTTGATGATAATTTGGTTAGGACAGGTTTGGGGGTTCATTTAGGAATAGGAGAATCAATAGTTCTGGAAGTTTGGAATTTCTAGTGGTGAAATCAATGATTAGGAAAGTTTGGAGTTCTGGAAGTGACTTTATTAGATCATCACAAAGGATCATGGGATTAGTCCTGATGAGGGGGAAGGTGGATAATCAGTCCTGATTATTTCTCCCTCTTCTTGATTGGTGTCTTATGGGGCTCTTCCTATTAAAATGTGGTCAGTCCCATTGATGGCCTTGGAGCTTGTTAGAAATGCAAAACTATTGTCTTATTGTATCAGAATCTACAATTTAAATTCTCCATGAGATGCCTATGCACATTAAAGTTTGACTTCTAGGAAAGAGCAGCTAATCTAATGATAAGGAAACATCCAAACTGAAGGACATTCAGCCAAATAACTGGTGATATGGTTTGACTGTGTCCCCACCAAATCTCAACTTGAATTGTATCCCCCAGAATTCCCACATGTTGGTCAGGGGCAGGTAATTGAATCATGGGGACCAATCTTTCCCATGCTATTCTCATGATAAGTTTCGTGAGATCTGATGGGTTTATGAGGAGTTTCTGCTTTTGCTTCTTCTTCATTTTCTCTTGCTGCCACCATGTAAGAAGTGCCTTTTGCCTCCTGCCATAATTTGGAGGACTCCCCAGCCATATGGAACTGTAAGTCCAATTAAACCTCTTTTTCTTCCCAGGCTCGGGTATACCTTTATCAGCAGTGTGAAAACAGACTAATTCAACTGGCCTGTAATCTCCAACAGTGCCAAGATCATGAGGGTCAAAGGAGGACTTTAGAGTGGTTCTATACTAAACAAAAATTAAGAGCCATGAAAACTAAGTGTAATACATGATGCAGAACTGGAGTTGAATCCTTTTGCTCTGGAAGATATTTTTCAGACAACTGGCCAGACTTGAATGGGAAATGGGATCTCTGGGTGAGGTATATGAGAGTTTCTTTCTGCTGTGGCCACTCTTTTTATATATCTTTGAAAAGGTTTCTTTTCTTTTCTTTTCTTTTCTTTTCTTTTCTTTTCTTTCTTTCTTTGTTTCTTTCTTTCTTTTTCTTTCTTTCTTTTTCTTTCTCTCTCTTTTTCTTTTCCTTCCTTCCTTCCTTCCTTCCTTTCCTTCCCTCCTTCATTTCTTTTTTTTTCAGTTTTCTGTTCCTTTGTTTTTTAAATTTTTGACTGCTCTCCACCATTGCATGATGTGCTCAAGCTGACAGGGAGGTTTCTGGAGGTCTCCTTAATCCAAGGGCACTCTGAGCACCCTCCCTAGAGCCTCAGTGAGTTAAGAGCCTCAGCAAAGCCTTTCCAGGGACATGAGACACTCTGCACACTTCCCTTACATTCAGCTCTGGTTGGCATAACAGACAGCAAGTGGGAATCTTATCAAGTGCCAGGGATGTAGCTGGAAAACAACTCTCGTAGACTAAGGGGTCACTGTGACATTCATCCCTAGGAAAGGCTGTGCTAGAAAACACTACAAAAAGATTTACTCTGGGTCTGGGTCTCTTTTCCTTCTGGTTTATTTATTCCTTCAAAGACTGTATAAAACTTCATACTTTCCTTTTTCTGTGCTTGTAGAAATTTATGTCTTCCTATTTAAAATGTCAGGGTACTATTCTAGGTACATATACAAGGCACAAAAACAATTTTCACAACAATAAATGGTGGTAATTTTCTATATATACTTAGAGAATTCATGAGCAACTTTGTCCTTTGTGATTGAAGACTTCCTTCATGGCACATGTATACACATGTAACTAACCTACACATTGTGCACATGTACCCTAAAACTTAAAAGTATAATAATAATAAAAAAAACACAAGACTACAATCCAGTAGTGTTGATGTGAAAATTCTAGCATAGGTAATTTGTGAGTTCAGGAGTCATGTGTTATTTATGTCTTGAAAGCACAGTACAAATTCTTAAGAATCACTAATACAGTTGAATGTCTTCTTGAGGTTAATGCATCATTCACCAAGCACTTGTTGTAGTTATTGTATGAAACTTAAATTCCTAATTTGAAGATCAGGTTTCAGAAGATTGGATCTTATACTGAGTAATACAAATGGCTCAGAGAAGCATTTAATTTTTATTCCATTGTAAATTATAATTTAAGTCCTCAAATGCAAGTACTACTCCATCAAAATCATACATTGATTACTCGTAAGTTGAGACAAACCCAATTCATGTGAAACCATGTGCTCATTTTTGTACCAGGTCACTCAATTGTATAGCTTCTAATTTAGCTGTTTCATCATGACCCATTGTGAAAATATGAATGATATACTTAGTCCATTTGATCTGCTTGCAACCCATGGGATTTCCTTTAAAGATATAAAACACTGTGCTAGTTCTTCCTTTTTTGTTCTGATACCCACATCCTGTGCTCTGTGGAGAGTCACAGTTTTTGAAATATGTTGACGGCCGGCACAGATAAGCAGTGTACTTAGCCTTTGGTCAAGGACTGGAAACTGGCTGGTATCTGAATCATCTGCTTAATGCAGAACTGCCCTCTTCTTAGGGAGATGCAGCCTGGTGTGTGGTATGACATGGAGCTCTATGGTGTGTTACTGTATGGGAAGCATAGGAGACTGGTTTGAGAAGCAGTCTCTCTTTTTATATCTTTTCACTTTGATTTCAAGTATATACAAGCATGGATTAGCCAAATGAATACATATATGTAATATATGTTATATATTTATATATAATGATATATATAAATAAATAAATGGATAAAGAAATGGGTCCAAGAATGTTAGTAATGATTATATATATAACTATATATATAATATATATAGAAGTCACAATTATGTATTATTTATATATATAATTATATAAATATAAGTGACTTAGAATGTTTATGTTTGATATCGTATCATAACATCTTTCAAGTGTAAAACAGGATGGTTAGATTGGCTTTCAGGATGTTATGTTAGTTACTATCAAGCTGAGATGGTTAAGTGGATGGAAAACATGAGTCATTAACACCGTGTTTAAAATGTTAACAACTAGCAAGAAAAACATTCAAAAAAATTGAAGAATTATATCAATACCAATCTGCTCAATATCAAACATAAACATTCTAAGTCAGTTAAAGCAAAAATGAGTAGGTTTGAGTAAATACAGTTGACTACATATTAAGCTAATTTTATTGGATTTATTTTTTTATTTTTTGAGATGGAGTCTCGCTGTGTATCCAGGCTGGAGTCCAGTGGCACAATCTTGGCTCACTGCAACCTCCGCCTCCCAGGTTCAAGCGATTCTCCTGCCTCAGCTTCCTGAGTAGCTGGGACTACAGGTGCGTGCCACCACACCCAACTAATTTTTGTATTTCTAGTAGAGACGGGGTTTCACCATGTTGGCTAGGATGGTCTCAATCTCTTGACCTCGTTACCTGCCGGCGTTGGCCTCCCGAAGTGCTGGAATTACAGGCATGAGCCACCGTGCCCGGCCTAAGCTAATTTTAAAATGCAGAACTGCTTTTTGTGGCTTAGTAAAATTAACTAGCCTTTAGTTTTAATTTCAGTATTTTTTCCTGCTCTGAGGTATCACCATCACATACTGCATCAGTGTTTTGGGAAGAAGTCTTTGCATGTCTTTATGGGCACTGACTTTGCGCATAAACCTTTCCTTGAGGGTTCAGCTTTTAGCAGTGGGCAGAAGTGTTGGGCAAGCTTTAAACAAGTCCTTACCTTCTTGTTTTAAGGACATAATCTCCTCAGGAACTTGGAGCTTTACAGGATTGAACATGGTACCTTGACTCATCACTAAGTCTCCAGCCTTTGACACAACCAGCTCATTTCTTAACTCTATCAATGTGCATATCACTTGGTTGCCAGCTATGGAAACAAGCCCAACTCATTAATAGTGAATATTTATAAGGAATGACACCTTTGTGGTATTTAAGTACCATCTGTAATTTCTTGTTAGTGATGTTTTGGTAGTTTTCCTGTTGAACATTCATTGGGGAACTGATCAAGTTTACTATGCCCTTGATCTTTACTTGACATGTGTAGGTAAATTCTGGGAAAATGGGATACTTCTGTGCTGGCAGGGGACAAACTGTGAACACCACTATGTCTGAACTAGAAGAAAAAAACAGTTCCGTAAACAGCATGAGACATTAAAATTTGCCTTATTCGTCACTTCAGGGGATATCATCTATCTCTGAACGTAGAAATCCATATTACTTGGTCTTGGTCTTTTAGATCTTGTTGTTGTCTCCAGTCTGTTTGTATCTTTTGAAGCAGGAGTTAATTTTGCACTAATTATGGTGCTAAACATTGATAAAACACTAGCCAGAGGAGTTTCCATAATAATAGAAGGAAGGTGTCCTTCATAAACAAAACTAGTTACATATTATATAATTTTGAAAATTAAATTTTGTTCATTGTTTACTGCTTAAGATTCTACATATTGTTTGTAATCCTCTAGATAGGCCCAGTGGTGCTGTGGTAACACACATTCCCTGTATCTGATCAGTTTCCCTCTTACTCAGGCATGGTACAGATGATCTTCCAGGGCAGCAGTCCCCACAGGTTGGCCCAGGATTCCAGCCTGCTGTGGTATCATGGCATCTCCAATTCAATCCACACTCTCATGATCACTGAGGCCCACTGTGCACCAACTCATAAATGTTTCCCCTGAGAGGGACACACATCACTTATGTACATATTTCTTTGGCCAAAACCAATCATATAGCCAAACCAGAATTCAGAGGGCAAGGAAGTATAAACTCTCATTTATGTAGAAGTAGAGAACTACTAGATGTTGAGGAACATTAGAAATCTCTTATTATCAGCCTCCACAAATAAAGATGACATGTGTCAACCTGTTCAAACAAAGCCGATATCCATGTGAGTATGCTAAAAAGGCTAGTTTACAATTGATCATGCAGTTCTTTACTGACCAATCTAAATCAATTTATGTTTTCCAATCTATAGTAAAAAATGTAAAATAATGATCATATGTACACACACATACATATACACACATGACTTACAGACTTCCAGTTTCCAAATTGATACATACAGTTAAAGACTCTCCATCTCACTAAATGAACAGATTAATATGAACTATTAAAAACAGAAAAATATGGAAAATAATAAAAATCTAACTGTGCTAAAAATGAGAAGAAGAACCTTTAACATACCAGAAGTTATGAAAAATTGCAAAGGGAAAACAAAAGGAAAACTATGCTGCTAAGGTGAGGCCACAGTGAAAAGATGTAACCCAGTGTCCACAGAAGAACTTTTCCTTAGGAAAGACAGTTGACAGTGCAATTAGTACATGATCAATTCTTTGGTTTAATTTTCCCCAATGAATTTGTGTCATTGAACTGTATTTTCTTGAGAATTTTTCCAGTTTCTAGTAGAAAGTTGTAATAGGTTATATGATTATTTAGGAAACATTGACACCCTCCCACCTTGCCTCAGGAGACAATTATACTTTTTTGACATATTGTTGTTGAAATAGGACACATGACTTGCTCTGAACAATGGTACATGGGTACAAATAATACCAGTTTCAAGCATGGGTGTTAAGAGTTTCGTCTGTTCAGTTTGTCGATCTGGTGGCTTCTGAAGTCTACCACCAGTAGAGTATGCACTGAAGAACTGCTACCCCTATAAACCTGAGCCCCAGAGTGAGAACTATGGAGCAGACCACATGCCTCAGGGAGCAGCTGGTCCCAGGAGGAGGAAAGACATGGGACAGACTTGAACTCAACCTGCAAGTTGGATCCTGGAACCTGGAGCACAGACTAGGTCACCTAAGTTGCAGCCAATCCACAGATGGGTGAGCAAGAGAATAAACATTGGCTTAAGCCACTGAAATTTAAAAAGACTTATTATAGCTCATTAATGAAGGAAAGTTTTAGCTAATGCATAAGTCAAACCGAGTGTTTGGAGGCAAACCTGTTAGGAAATGCTTTAGTTAAGTAAATGCAATTGATTATAAATAAATTACCCACTTAATACAATTCCACATTTATTGAGAATCCACCTACATGCCAGAGACTATGTAAGACACTTTTCAAAAATTAAGTATGGATGTTGTTAAACAGATCCTACATT
Source organism: Pongo pygmaeus (assembly GCF_028885625.2). Lineage (NCBI taxonomy): Eukaryota > Metazoa > Chordata > Mammalia > Primates > Hominidae > Pongo > Pongo pygmaeus. Next base: position 69,734,305 of record NC_072390.2, read on the forward strand.
AAGATTAATTTCTTAGAAAATTGGGCTATCCTTTCTTAATTGCTTTGTAACAAACATACGCATTCATGTACAGCTAATGATATTTTGAATTGTGCTGATTTTTTAAAAGTGTAAACAGTTACGTTTTACTGTTAAGAATTTAAATAATCATAATTTTATTATTCTAACTGTTCAGCTTTTCAGCATTTGCATAAATTGAAGTTTTGAGAATAATTGATCTGAAAATATTATTAAAAATATACCATATGAAAGCAAGTGAACAACCTCAACATATACAAAGAACAACAAGTGCCTAGAATGTACCCATACTGAGTGAGTCAGAGTTGGAAGGATAAAGAGTTAAATTAAAAGATGCTGATGTCTTTCCCTTAAAGGGTATTTGTGTGTATATTTTCTTGGTAAAATTAAATTTTCAGGTGTCACAGTGAGGCCTGTCATTTGTATGCCTCCAATAAATTTGCTCAAATAAAAATTAATTCGAGGAAATATTTTGCTTTCCTAATAATACATATTTATCAGAAATTCCTACCAAAATGTGTTTCAGGCATGCAACCCTATAAAATAGTTATTGTTATTATCATCTAATTTACATAAAAGAGGAAACAAAAGTTTAGAGAGATTCTGGAACTTGTCTGAGTTAATATAGTTCTGAAATTTAAACTTAGCACTTCACAGAGTTTGTAAGTGCTCACTAAATAAATGTTGAATGAATGAATTAAAAAAAAAATTAGGCTGGGCGCCAAGGCTCACACCTGTAATCCTAGCACATTGGGAGGCTGAGGTGGGCAGATCTCTTGAGATCGGGAGTTCAAGACCAGCCTGACCAACATGGTGAAACGCCATCTCTACTAAAAATACAAAAATTAGCTGGGTGTGGCGGTGGGCACTGTAATTCCAGCTGCTTGGGTGGCTGAAGCAGGAGATTCACTTGAACCGGGGAGGCGGAGGTTGCAGTGAGCCAAGATCATGCCACTCTACTCCAGCCTGGGCAACAGAGCAAGACCCTGTCTCAAAAAATAAAAATTAAAAAAAATTTAAAAAAATAAGAAAACCTCGGCGAACCCTCCCCCTGCAATTGTAGACTCCTTGAGACCAGGAATCATGGCTTTTGTATGAATTCTGCTGTTAAATTATCTTTGTATCTTCAGCATCTAGTCCATTATTATAGGTGCTCAATAAATGTTACCTGAAACGAATACATTTCCTATGAAAAAATATAGCCTAATATTATAATATTAGAATCTGAATTGTTTTATTACTTTTGGTTAGTCTCCCCATGCTTTATCACCCATCTGAGTCACTCCTGAGAAATAAGTTTCCTAAACTTTTAGATGGGGGAAGAGGCACACTACATAGAGACTGTGAACTCAATAGTATCTAAGATAGGTCTCAATCAATTTAGAAAGTTTATTTTGCTAAGGTTAAGGGCATACCTGTGACATGGCCTCAGGAGGTCCTGATGACATGTGCCAAAGATGGCTGGGGTAAAACTTGCTTTTATACATTTTGGGGGATGTGAGATATTAATCATTATGTATAAGAAGTAAACTGGTTCAGTCTGGAACTGTGGGACAACTCAAGAGTGCGGGAGCTCCCAGGTCATAGGTAGATAAGAGACAAATCACGGCATTTTGAGTCTTTTGGGTCTTTGATCAGTCTTTTGCTGATACACAATTTACATGTGAGAGGAGGATGGAGGAATAGTCACTTACGCTTTAGTCTGGCTCAGTGAATCTGCATTTTTACATAAACAGTAGTGCAGAGGAAGCAATCAGATATGCATTTGTCTCAGGTGAGCAGAGGAATGACTTTCTGTCCTACACCTGTGAAGATCAGCTATCGATTTACATTGTCAGGGTGAAATTCAACAGAACTGTGTTTTAGGGTAAAGATCTTTAGGCCTTCAGGAATTTCCTTGTGGACAAATTGTGAGGGAGGTATGTGGCTTTTTATCTTTGTAGCTATCTTATTTAGGAATAAAACGGGAAGCAAGTTTGCCTGATGCAGTTTCCACTTCGACTTTTCCCTTTGGCTTAATGATTTGGGGGTCTTGAGATTTATTTTTCTTTCATAAGACATTCACTCAATGCCTATATTGCAACTTCCTGTCCACCCAATACTTTTTACGGTACCTGCTATTTTTAAATGCTGAACATCTCAATGGGTTCTGAGCGAATCCATCACTCTCCTCCATGACTCCTAGTGAAGGGATTTTGTGTAAATTTGCTCTGATAAGGTAATAAGCACACACTTGCTAATGTCAAAATATCTGTTGTACTTTTCTCTTGCTATTGTCTTTATGAATGAATACCTCTCTATTAGTTTCATTGACATTTTGGGGGGTTTTGGGATGGAGAAAAGATAAACATGCTGTTGTATTAAACAGAATTTTAGAATCTGGGTAATATTGAGATCAATAGTTGGCAAACAGAAATGAATGGAAGATTTGAGTTGCCGGGTTCACTTTTTTGTCGTACATGATTATATTTCCTCATCTGTAGAATGAGTGGGTTTAACTACATGAAAATTTATAGATGTTCTGGAAATAACCCTAGGAGATGTTAAATAGGAGTTTTACGAGTAAAGAAATTTTATTGCCAAATTACTTTGGATGAGACAGGCTAAATAAAGAAGTTTCATTACTTTGGAAACCTTAATGTGTTAGTACTCATTGCAGAGAGAGTAGCAGGGGCAGAATTTCCCAAAGAAGTCTGACCATGGAACTCCTTTAACATACACACACACACACACACACACACACACACTTATTAATACCTTTCAGGTGTAGTGTTCCATGGAAGAGAGTTTGGGAAATTCTAACCTAGACAATTGCTTTCAAATTTTGAGATTCTATGACTCTACATAATAATTAACAAGGACATTTTAGGAATTAATTTTTAATACTTTATTTCTAATGGTTTAAAATGAAATACTAGAATAATTTAAATCGTAGTGTGAGGAAAACAAAATATATACAAACACACATATATATGTATATGTACATCTATATACAATATCTATACCAAATAGTTGCAAATAAAACTAATAATTCAAGAAATATTTTCCCCATCTTCTTGATGCAAATGATAATTCTGTCTCAGCCTGAGAAATAGAGTGAATAAAGAAGCATAGATTCTCTCTCACCCTCTGCAACTATACCCCCTAGTTGACATAATTCAGAGAAGAAACAAAATGTCATGGCATAGAAATATGCTAACGCCTTGTTCTCATGCTACTTTCGGTTGTGGCTTTTCTCTGAGGTTCTGTGGTTCTTGTCTACTGCTGTGGCTGGAGAATACCCCAGCACTGAAGGGGTTTTCTTTACTCTTTTCTGTATCCCATCTCTTATTGAAAAATAAATAAGATAGGAGATTCTTACCTTCTTCTATTGCCTACTTGAAGCAGAGGTAAGAGGAACATTTAAAAATGTAGTCTGCTGTGCCATGTACTAGACATGCTATGAGAAAGTTTATGTGCTTCATTTAATAATTAAATCTCCATAAGGGATTTGATATGGTTTGGATATTTGTCCCCTCCAAATCTCATGTTGAAATGTGATCCCCAGGTTGACAGCGGGATGTAGTGGGAGATGTTGGGTCATGAGTTGGATCCCTCATGAATAGCTTGGTGCTCTCCCCATGGTAATGAGTGGAAATGAGTTCACTCAAGATCTGATTGTTTCAAAGAGCATGGCACCTCTGCCCTCTGTCTTGCTCCCCCTCTCACCACGTGATACACTGGCTCCCCCTCTGCCTTCCGCCATGATTGTAAGCTTCCCAAGGGCTTGCCAGAAGCCAAGTAGATGCTGGTGCCATGCTTCTTGTACAGTCTGCAGAACCATGAGCCAAAATAAACCTGTTTATAAATTACCCAGTCTCTGGTATTCCTTTACAGCAACATAAACAGACTCACACAGGAATAGATATAAATATATGAATTCACCTCAAATCAATTTTTGGAAGGAGATGAGAGATATCTATACTTCAACATCCCCAGGTTATTATTTTTTTTAATGGAGAAAGAAGATAAAGTAACTGATTTTTCCACACAATGGATAATTAGTTGGTATGGTCAGTAATGGAACTTGGGTCTATGAAACTCTGATAGCCAAGCTCTTTTAACTCTAAGCACCTAACATAGTATTTTTTGTATATGTGCACATTTCAACAAAAATAGACTTTCACCATGTATGCTGTTTTCAATTGCTTAGTTCATATGCGTTGTGCATCTATTTTCATTTAATTAAGCACTCTCTTACAATAACATTTCAATAAATTCAGTCTGTTTTGAGTGGATGAACAGTAATTTATTTAACCAAATCCTCTATTGTTAGGGACAGCAAACTCTCTCTGTAAAGGGCCAGACAATAAATATTTCAGACTTGTAGGCTATGACAACTACTTTGTCGCAGTAACTATTCATCTTTGCCATTGCACTGGGAAAGCTGTGAAAGATCCAGATTTACAATCCAGATTTATTGAATAAAACTATTCTATTTTTAAAACCCTACATAAATTAGTATTTGTTTGAACATTAATGTGAAAATATTTTTGGTTTAGCTCAAGGGAATAGGATCAAATGGAGGAGGGAAATCTATGGCTTTTCTTCATGTGTTGTTGTGTTGTTTCTCCAGTTGCCATGGGAAAACATTTTTAAAAAATTAAATCCCAAATAGTGATCCCACCTTCTCTGAGTAACTCAATACTCCAGAGCAGATTACCCTCCTGGCTATTTTAAAAATATTTTTAACAATTGACAGGATATATTTCCTAGATTAGTTATATCTAATCCCTCTTTTGTAGACAATAAAAAGGCAAGGTTTGTTAAGCATGTATTTTTATCTTCCCAACACAAAAATGGGATTAATAGAATAACAACCATGCCAAAATATTAATATTCTAAAACCACATTAATCTTTTGAATAGATATATTTCAACATTTAACTGAGTTAATCCATTCAGTTACTTGAGTATATATACTATAAATAGTTTTTATTGTAGGATATTGAATGAGGTTATGTTTATCAAGTTTATACGTTTAAGTGTCTGTGAACACCTTTGTGAGTCAGGGCTGAAAGGAATGTGCTGTTATTATTTTGTGTTTGGTATTTATCAGTTTTTCTCATCCTTTATTTCACAACCACCATCTCAACCCCCAACCCCACCCTAAAAGCCTTTTCAGAATTTTTTTTCCCTCATTGTCACCCAAATGAGAATTTAATACCACAGATATACTGTGTATCTGTTTATGTGCCGTAGATATATCTGTGCTTTATACATAAAAAGAGTAACATTATGTCACCTCCTAACAACAAATTTTGCCTCCCTGGGGCAATATTTTTCTCATTGAAAAATGCATGGATTATAACTACTTCGATTGTTTTCCAAGGGTCAGACTAATCTTCCATGAAGTATTATTGCAGGAGTATGGTAACTATGTATTAGAGAAAAGGCTTAGAACAAACTTGCAGAGGATCCTCCCCTGTTTTAAACTTGGGCAGAAACAGGGACCCCTTTGTGCAGACATAGCCATGTCAGACTTCTCAGCTTTCATGACATCATCTTACCTCATTGGCTAAAGGACAATGATTCTCATTTAACCACCAACACGTAATGGCTATTTTCCAAACACTCCTGGGAGATATAGCCTCAAATCCCTCTGCCTCTGGACTTATCAAAATCTGTGTACCTGAGAATAGTCTATCAATTCCTTACTCTAAAATCAATTTATTGATTTAGCCAAATCTTCAAGGAGCATCATTTTGTAAACCCCTCACTCCCTTATAGAAGCTCTTACTATTTTTCTTGATAATCTTTAATAATTTGCTATTAATGTAATTATTCTACATTGAGGACCATTTTAAGAAACCACCCAAAGCAATTCATGATGGTATTTACTCTACAAAAATTCTTAAAGTTATAGCTCATTATGTCCCACCATGCCCGGCTAATTTTGTATTTTTAGTATAGACGGGGTTTCTCCATGTTGGTCAGGCTGGTCTCGAACTCCTGACCTCAGGTGATCCACCTGCCTTGGCCTCCCAAAGTGCTGGGATTACAGGCAGGAGCTACTGTGCCTGGCCAGTATTATTATTAATAAATTACCAGCTAAATAAATCTTCTTTCTTTAAGTACCAAAATATTTTTGTTTCAATGTGTACATTTATCAGGTTTAAATATCTAAACCCCTATCTTTTTCAACTGGCTTACTTAATATAGTTAGTGTATGTGATGGCACAAATTCACCAGTACAAACATCCACTATTGTAATATGCTTAAGTGTGAGTAGCAAGTGTTTCTGGAGTTACTGTGAAATGTAGAGTTGGTCGTTCCTTGTCATGGCCAAAAAATATCAATTGTGCCAGCAAAAACACTAGTAAGTTGGGAATGCTGTCTAGTCCCCACTGACCAAATTGAGGGTATAAAGCGAATGCCAAATCAAGAGTGGGTGAAATACGATAATAGTTGCTTCTACATCAAACATGGGGTCATAGAGTCATGGGGTTAGGGGTTGAATTCAACTTCAGGATATTTCACAGATTTCCAATATTTTCAAAAACTTGTATTTGTAGTATTTTTAAATCCATAAGTATATCTGTGCCAAGATGACTGAGGGATTGACATATTTGGAGCTATATGTTTAAATATTTTTCTAATTTATTGAATGATCATTAATAACAAAATGAATGGTTTAAGCAAATATTTATTTTTTTAACTTTGAAACAGAAAAGATTTAAGGATAATTTTTATCTTGACAGTGATAGTCTCAAAGAAAGTGAAAAACACTTCCAGTTAGTTGGAGAAAACAGGTTCCAAATCGTGGTGCCAAGTGTTAAAAGATCTTAGAGTTAGGATCATTAAGTGGAAGTTTGGGCTGTGTGTTTTCTGACTGTCACAAACCCATTTTGTCCATTAATGAGTTGTGGCGAGGCTAAGGGCAACCAGCAATAGCCAAGGCATTTCTGTGATTTATTTATTAAAATGCAGGACAGAGAGTTGCTAATATGTTTATCACTAATTGTGACATAAGGTCATAATATAATGACTAATGTGAAGGAGTTGCCCTTTCTAATTTTCACAGAGAAAAACATAAATGTTTTGTATCATTATGGCTCAAGAAATGTATTTGCTATAGACTTTTTTATTGCAAATCACATTTATTTTGAGAGTCTGATATACAATACTTTTAATCATTTTCACAAATCTTTATTTCTAACGTTTTACATCTCAATTTTTTTTAAAAAAATCAAAGTTACTGAAATTTAAAGCACGAGATTCTGTGTTCTCTTCCTTGAAACTTTCCTTGCTAAGGATGTGAAGGTAATTAGCAGATTCATTCAGTTATTTACTCAACAAACATTCATTCTTTGGACACTTATTGTGGCATCAAGAGTGTGAAACTTTTATCAGCAGAATGAGTTATTTTAAAACCTTCTATTTTGAACATGTAAGATCAAAGATGAATTTCTCATGTATCTTTGGCAGAACTTGGAGTAATACCCAAGGCTTTAGTTTTAGAGTTCTTACTGATCTTACACTATCTGGAACTTGGGAAGACCCTCAAGTTTATAATGTATAGGCTTCCAAAATAATTATCCTACAAGGGAATGTCACAGGCTTTATTCATCACTCTGTTCTACTACAAATAAATATTTTATCATAAATCTCTTGGGCATAAAATACAAGAAACAGAATGGCTTTGTCTGAAATCTGGATTAGTTGGAGAGTCTTGCGAGTAATTTAGTAAAGAAGTCACTTAGAGCTATCTATCCAAGTATACCAAGTATTAGAATATATATCTATTTGATTAGTTGCATTAGTTGCAATTGAAGTAATCATCTGATTAAGTTTATCGCTATTCACTGGCATTCTTGAAGACCCATCCCATCCACCTTCTACACAGTCAGTGTAGCGAACCTAGAGGAGATCTCATAAGAATCACCAGAAATTAGTGTCACCATTAAGAATTCAAGTCCTTAATTTCTGCAGTTCTTTCAGAAAATGACTGTCCTATTGGATATATTCTCTTGAGTTGTGTTGCATAGTTTCAGTATCTTTGAATTCACTCTTCCATCACATTATCCTTTGATCTGTAGGAAGGGAGGAAACAGCAAAATAGATATGAGGTGGATTTGAGGCTCCTATTGAGCCCTCATTGAAGTTGAAGTTGGTTAAGCCACAAATCCTGACTTGAATCTTTGAATTTCAGTGGTTTTCTTGTTATCCAAATCTTAGTGATAGCTTAGAATCAATTTTCTATTCTGGAAATGTTCCTGTTCTCCAACGCCAATTACCTTGGCAAATAGCCGTACAATCCTTTGGGAAATTTTAGGCAGCAGACATTCTGAATGTATTTGTAATGGTATTGCAATGCCCTTCCTAAAGAGTTAGGGTGGGTCTTTGAATTAAGACAGGGCTTAATCTGGGTTTGAGTTTCATCAAACTGAGAAAACAATTACAAGCCCTCCCAGCTAATCAAACTAGTATATTATATCCTGTGCGTCTATATTAATCAATTCATCCTTTTCTAAAATTTTGCTCCTTTCTCCTTGGTATGAGCACCCTCAGAATTCATTCCCATACATGTTTCTCACTTTGCTCATACAAGTGATGAAGTTCCATATTTTTTTTTGGCGTAGGATTGCTTCTCCCTCATTTGGCATTTTGTTGTTCCTACTCCAGGGCATGTTGGCATGGGACTAGAGCCATAAGCAAAGGCATTCAACCATGTGGTTAGTATGCCTCCACTGGAATCACTCAGTGCTATTGCATTCAGGTCCTACACACCACCATTCCTGCCATGAGCGCCTGACCTCCCACTTTTACAGTGGGCTCCCACTAAGATATGCATCTGAGGAAGCCCCACAAACAGGAAAGAGGTTTGAATGCCCTATAACAATGTGACTAGTGTTCACCACATTTTACAGGTAGAGAAATGCAAGAAAATGGGAAGTTCTTATTAATTGTATCTTTATCCTAATCGTGTTTTTTAAAATCAATTCTTATAAAACTCATCTCTTCTGTTAAGACTCATACCAAATATATGACTATAAAAATATATTGTTTATAATTGATTTAAAATAAATTGAATGGTTCTAGCATATTCATATTTTATATGAAGTATGTGGGGATTTTCTTCCAGCCACTCAACCTTCAGTAGCAATGAAATCTGTAGCTAAAAAAATCCATAGAATAGAAACCTACTTAGCGTTTATGGCAGCAATACATATTTCAGAAGGAATTGTATAGCTGTAGTATTTAGAATTTTCACATTACTTTAAAAATAGAAATTTACTTATAAATAATTATATATTAACATAATTATTATTAATGAATATTATATACTATCAATATTATATAATTATAATTCTAAATATGATAATGAAATTATAAAATATAATACATAAATATAAACATACTTATTACATTATGTATTTTAGTATACTACTAGAAATATAATAAAAAATAAAAATAAATTCCTTATAGTCATATAAGCTGTTACCAGATTGATAATAAAAATTGACTAGATCATACAAAAAATTAGCTGAGCATAGTGGCGTGCACCTGTAATCCTAGCTACTCAGGAGGCTGAGGTGGGAGGATCACTTGAGCCTGAGAGACGGAGGTTGCAGTAAGCCAACATCACGGCACTGCACTCCAGTGTGGGCAACAGAGCAAGACTCCATCTCAAAAAAAAAAAGAAAAAAAAGAATAGATCATGTTGCACATAAATAAAAAATAAATAAACCTTATAATTTATTTATTATACTTTCAGTTTTAGGGTACATGTGCACAACGTGCATGTTAGTTACATATGTATACATGTGCCATGTTGGTGTGCCGCACCCATTAACTCGTCATTTAACATTAGCTATATCTCCTAATGCTATCCCTCCCCCCTCCCCCAACCCCACAACAGTCCCCAGAGTGTGATGTTCCCCTTCCTGTGTCCATGTGTTCTAATTGTTCAATTCCCACCTATGAGTGAGGACATGCGGTGTTTGGTTTTTTTGTCCTTGCAATAGTTTGCTGAGAATGATGGTTTCCAGCTTCATCTATGTCCCTACAAAGGACATGAGCTCATCATTTTTTTTTTGGCTGCATAGTATTCCATGGTGTATATGTGCCACATTTTCTTAATCCAGTCTATCATTGTTGGACATTTGGCTTGGTTCTAAGTCTTTGCTATTGTGAATAGTGCCGCAATAAACATACGTGTGCATGTGTCTTTATAGCAGCATGATTTACAATCCTTTGGGTATACACCCAGTAATGGGATGGCTGGGTCAAATGGTATTTCTAGTTCTAGATCCCTGAGGAATCGCCACACTGACTTCCAAAATGGTTGAACTAGTTTACAGTCCCACCAACAGTGTAAAAGTGTTCCTATTTCTCCACATCCTCTCCAGCACCTATTGTTTCCTGACTTTTTAATGATCGCCATTCTAACTGGTGTCAGATGGTATCTCATTGTGGTTTTGATTTGCATTTCTCTGACGGCCAGTGATGATGAGCATTTTTTCATGTGTCTTTTGGCTGCATAAATGTCGTCTTTTGAGAAGTGTATGTTCATATCGTTCGCCCACTTTTTGATGCAGTTGTTTGTTTTTTTCTTGTAAATTTGTTTGAGTTCATTGTAGATTCTGGATATTAGCCCTTTGTCAGATGAGTAGGTTGCAAAAATTTTCTCCCATTCTGTAGGTTGCCTGTTCACTCTGATGGTAGTTATTTTGCTGTGCAGAAGCTCTTTAGTTTAATTAGATCCCATTTGTCAATTTTGGCTTTTGTTGCCATTGCTTTTGGTGTTTCAGACATGAAGTCCTTGCCCATGCCTGTGTCCTGAATGGTATTGCCTAGGTTTTCTTCTAAGGTTTTTATGGTTTCAGGTCTAACATTTAAGTCTTTAATCCATCCTGAATTAATTTTTGTATAAGGTGTAAGGAAGGGATCCAGTTTCAGCTTTCTCCATATGGCTAGCCAGTTTTCCCAGCACCATTTATTAAATAGGGAATCATTTCCCCATTTCTTGGTTTTGTCAGGTTTGTCAAAGATCAGATGGTTGTAGATATGCAGCATTATTTCTGAGGGCTCTGTTCTGTTCCATTGGTCTATATCTCTGTTTTGGTACCAGTACCATGCTGTTTTGGTTACTGTAGCTGTGAAGAAAGTCATTGGTAGCTTGATGGGGAAGGAAATAAAGGGTATTCAATTAGGAAAAGAGGAAGTCAAATTGTCCCTGTTTGCAGATGACATGATTGTATATCTAGAAAACCCCAACGTCTCAGCCCAAAATCTCCTTAAGCTGATAGGCAACTTCAGCAAAGTCTCAGGATACAAAATGTGCAAAAATCACAAGCATTCTTATACACCAATAACAGACAAGCAGAGAGCCAAATCATGAGTGAACTCCCATTCACAATTGCTTCAAAGAGAATAAAATACCTAGGAGTCCAACTTACAACGGACCTGAAGGACCTCTTCAAGGAGAACTGCAAACCACTGCTCAATGACATAAAAGAGGATACAAAGAAATGGAAGAACATTCCATGCTCATGGGTAGGAAGAATCAATATTGTGAAAATGGCCTTACTGCCCACAACTTGACTTCTTCTTTTCCTAATTGAATACCCTTTATTTCCATCCTCATCAAGCTACCAATGACTTTCTTCACAGAATTGGAAAAAACTACTTTAAAGTTCATATGGAACCAAAAAAGAGCCCGCATTGCCAAGTCAATCCTAAGCCAAAAGAACAAAGCTGGAGGCATCATGCTACCTGACTTCAAATTATAAGGTTTATTGACATTATTACCCAAAAGTATAGTTTTAAAAAAGTAATCATATAGCATGTGATTCTTTGCTATGATCAAACCTTAATTAGCTAGCTGTTATTTTTATTTTTTTATTTTTTATTTTTTTGAGATGGAGTTTCACGCATGTCGCCCAGGCTGGAGTGCAATGGCACAATCTCGGCTCACTGCAAACTCTGCCTCCTGGGTTGAAGCAATTCTTCTGTCTCGGTCTCCTGAGTAGCTGGGATTACAGGCATGGCCCCCGCGCCCGGCTAATTTTTGTATTATTAGTAGAGACGAGGTTTCACCATGCTGGCCAGGCTGGTCTGAAACTCCTGACCTCAGGTGATCCACCCGCCTTGACCTCCCAAAGTGCTGGGATTACGAGAGTGGGCTACCACACCCAGTCAACTAGCTGTTATTCTTTACAACTTATATCATCATATATGGCCAAAAATAAGGCAAGATAATTTCCCAAATTATACCTTAAAAAAGAGATAGTTATCTTAACATTGGAGTCCTTACAGTTCTCTTATAAGGAAACAATCATCAAATTAATTTGATAAAAGTGTACTTTGAGAAGGAAAGACATATTTGCCTGAAATTACATTAATCAATGTTAGTTTAGATGCCTGGAAAAAATACCTTATAATTGGTTAAAAGGCCAGCAAAGGAATTTAAGATGATTTAATAATCATTCCTGAATATATGACATCACAGCTTGAAGTGTTTGCAGTTTAAAAAGTAGCAAAAGTAACAAAAACACTGGTTTTAGGTAACAGCTTTTGGGAAAATGGAGAAATCACCATATATTCATTTGTACTTATATGGTAAGCCCATATGACATTTTATTTTGCAGCTCACCATAAAGCTACCAGCAAAGCAAATATAATTAAACATTTTATATGGATTTGCATATGACTATACTTAGGTCCACACATACGATTATATATGCTTATAAATGACTATATTTATGTATGTATATTGTCATATGACTTTAGAAAATGAATTATTCTTTCCTATATACTTAGTTCTTATTTTTATAACTTTTCTTCTCTTTAACCAGTTTTTAAAATTGATTAAACAATGTTGTCATTATTTCTAAAATTCTGCTTATAGGTTTTTTAAATAAAGATGTCAAATATTCATAGACAGGATCATGGCATACCCACACTACTGTGACTTCTTGGCAAGTTAGGACTTTCATCAAGGCTATATGTGAACATCACTCGTGAAATTATTTGGGCCTTTCCCACATCATGTTCCTCTAACGTAAGAAGAAAAAATTAGACAAAATTACAATAATCTCAAATAAGGTCCAAGTATATCTTCATTACACATTCTAAGAAACAGGCAACATGAGGTTGGAACTGGGAAGGTTAAGACCTCACCACAGACTAGATGCAATAGGTACAATTGTGAAAACATAGCCAGTTTAATGAGCAGATATCTAAAATAGGTCTTTGTGTGCTACACATTTAAAGTAATTTGCCAGTAGAAAGTCTCTTAAGCATGTATATTTCTCAAAGTTACATCTTCGTTGTGAAGAAAACTAGCATGGCCTGGAAGAAAACTAGCACGGCCAGTCTTATGACTTGTTAGTCACGCTGTGAGGTTTTCTCAAACTGGAGAAGGGTGGATTTTTATTTGTGATTAGACAGACTTCTTTGCATGAACAGAAAATCAGCAGGAGGTAGAGGCACACGTGTGCTTAACTTTCTGGTGAAGCCTTCCCTGCAATCGAAAGAGAAGGGTTATGAAATCTCAGATCTCATCAGTGAGGGGGTCAAGTCAAGAGAAATTTTTAAGAGGATAGTGAAGGATGAAAGGCATTATCATGACCAGAAGGTCAGTGGCTCATGCTACTAAAGACAAGAGAGAAGAAGCCAAATATGTTTGTTGCTTAAAGCTTACAAATGCTTGTTTTCCCTTAGAACCCACCTTTATTTTTCCTTCATGTTCTGCACTGCATCCCCCATACCTGGCAGTGTACCAGGCACAAGTTGCTTAATAAATGTTTGTTGAATGAATAAATCATTGTGCAAACCTCTCAAATCTATCTTCATTGTGCATTTTGATTCACTTTCTCCACTGCTTGTAGATCATTATATTAAAGTATATGTGAATACTTTAATAAAGCATAATGTTTTCTCTATAGAACAAATATCTTTTGTTTCCTTATGTGTATTTTAAGGGTAATTTAAAATTAATTTTATTTTTATTAAGGTAATACATCTCAATTTAAAACAAAATCAAAATCTACAGTTCTTGTGGAACAGTGCAGATTGCCTCCTAAGCCCTGGTCTTAATCCCCACAGGCAAACATTTGACTCTTTTAGCAGCTTTTTAACTGTACTTTTATATGTCTAACTGGTTTGCTTATCTTGCTATTTATTTAGCAACTTTACACATTATTTATTGATTTTTGTTATAATAGTTGAGGGTTTAGTTGTCTTACCTGCACATATACACACATAGTCTTTCCCTCTGCCATCCTCCACGTGTAGTTTTATTGTAGTTTAGGGTTAATTCTCTTGTCAGTGTTCCCAACATTTTTATTATGTCCAGATCTGAACAAAGTGGTATTCTATCATAATGTTTCTTTTCTCTTGCAACTTGTTGTTTCTCATGGAGTTAATAATGTCCTTTTAAAATTAGTTCGGCACACTCTGTACCTATTGTATACTATTCACAATTGCCTCAAACTGATCTTTAAAACTGTAACAGAGTGATCTAACTGTGGTAACAACTCTAAAAAATCTTCGTGGCATCATACAATACAAGTTTACTTCTAGCTCATGTGGTAGTCCAATGTGTGGCAGCTGAGGTAGCCATGTCATACCCTAATTCAGGTTCATGACTTTTCATCTAGGGGCTTTCGTGTCTTCTAGGGGCTTAGAGCTCTTCGTTGGTTCTTTGCATCTGCACACTAGTAAGGGAAGAGGGGAAGAGGGCAAGTGTGGAGGATCTCAGGGGTTATTTTATGGGCATACCCTGGAAGTGATGTACATGACTTCTGCCCACAATCCATGAACCAGACCTCAGTGACATGCCTCCCCACCTGCAAGGGGCTAAGAAATGAAATCTAGTGTGGTGCTCAGGAAAAAGAGCAGAACATGGAATCTGGTGGGCACTTCCCACTACCTACTGTATTTTCAAATGCACATGTGTATCAAACAATCTATCATTTTCTTTCTATTTTTTTTTTCTTGGAGACATTCCTACCGCAAGCCATCTGTTCACCTCTCTTTAGGCCTGCTTCACACTTATTGCTCTGGAGAATTTATTTTACTGCCTCTTATGTTGGGCGTGCATTTTTGGGGTTTCATCTCTTCCTCTTTCTTGATTTGTAAGCTTGTTTGGGGAACTGTTACTTTAAAATGGCACACAGGATGTATATTTTTTAAGTCCTTGCATATGTGAAAATTTTTAAAAATCAAGCTTGGCTGACAGTTTGTCTTGGTATACAATTCTAAGTTCAAAATAATTTCATTTAAAAAATGTGAAAACATTCAAAGAAACTTCTGGATCCATTATTGCTCTTGAGAAATCCAATGCAATTTTTTTTTCCTTGTATGTGATCTGCTTTATGTCTCTGGAAGATATTTTAGGTTTTTCTCTTTATTCCTGCATTTCTTTTATCTCAGAATGATATATCTCGATGAGTTTAATTATTTGATTAATTTAAAGGATTGTTTTCCTGGACGTTTAGTGAAACTTTTGATCCCCAAAGTTCATCATCTTCATTTCTGGTATTGTTTTTGCATTGTTTTCAAATTAGTGTTTTTATCCTTTTCTGCATAGAAAGAACTCTTCTAGAGCTTTCTGAGATTTCCATTAGTCAGAATTTTTTTCCATTTTTTGAAAATTTCTGCAGCTAAATAGAGAGATTTTTCAACTTAGTCTTCTAACCCATCTGTCAGATTTTTGGAAATGTTGAGTATATTTTCAATTTCAAAAGATTTTTTCCTGTTTTGTATATAAATTTCTTTTTTATTCATTATCTCTAGGAGCAGGGTAAAAAGGCATGTGTTCAGTTCATCTTGTTGAACCACAAATTACTCTAGTTTACTTTCTCCAGAAAATAAACCTCCAGTCTCCTGGAAGCTGGATTGAGCAGATGGAGGAACTTATGGTTGGTTGATTGTGTGACTGTGGGGAAGGGAACTTTGGGTCCAAGCATTCCAATATACAGACGTATAACCAAACCCCTGTGTTTACCCCACCACCTGGCCTCCTTCTATGCTGAGATTTCTGCCTCCTAGGCCTGAGCCTGCCCAGGTTTTGCAGGAAGAATTGGCTTGCTTTTTACCATAATCTCTCCTGGAGGCATACAGTGTATAGAATCCTCTGCTCTTCCAAATCAGTTACCACGCCTGCATCTGATTTAGCTTCTCCCAAAATTCATTACAAGTTTATGTGTTATTTTATCTGCTTATTTGTCTTTGTGATTCAGTAACATTTTAAAAAATTCATTTATTCTTGTAATGAAGCAGTTTGAGGAGAGATGAAATACATGTGATAATCTTGCCATTTGTAACTACACATCACCCCATGTACATTAACGTTTACCTCAGTGCCATATTGATTGAATAAGACAGATGTTATGTCTAGTTAAGTTGTGCTACATAAACTCCAGGTACAGGAAGACATTATTACTGTTATTATCGTGACACACAGTGCTGTCACCTTGTTTTCACTGGTTTTCCATTGTTTTTTATTCTGCTCTACCTCTGGTCAAAGTGGCCTTCATGGAGTGGCCAAGCAACATTTCTCTTAAGTCTTCCTACTCTTTCTCTTCCTTGGAACCCCTCTTCCCAGGGAAGGAAATGTTCCACCACTCTCTGGTAGTGTCACTATGTAATGCTACTGGATCTGAGCCTTGGAACCTCAGAGACAGGACTGTATGTGGCAAGTCACTCCAGGAGAGCTATCCCTGCAACAGCTGGCCCTATAAAGCTGGTGACACACTTATCTAGGGAAAGGTGGCAAGGAGAGTCATCAATAAATGTGTGTGTCAGATTTTCTTATGGCAGGAACCTTTTCTAGAAGTTGCAGGGGGGTAGCACAAAGCGGTGACCACTATGAGCTCGGCATTCAGGATCAATAGACCTGACTTCCATCTTTTGAACTGCATCACTTTGGACAGATTTACTGTGACTTTCTCAACCTCAGTTACCTCATTCTGAAAATGGAGACAATAAATATAATAGACGCCTTGCCTATTTCACAGTAATGTTGTGAAAGCCAAATGAGATGAAACTCTATTGCATACAGGAAATAATAGCTGTTAGGACTAATGTCAGTAGCGAACACATGCACTAGATAAAGAATAGGGGTTATCATTGTATAGCACAGAGGGTGATTTTAAGTCAATGTGTTAGCAGTGGAAAAGATTCAAGGTTCTTATGTTCTTTCTTTTATTTCTGTCTGGGCCCATGGACACACATTTGTTATATACTTAGATATTGCTCTTAAATGCAAAGTAGATTTATCATAAATATAGATTCCAAGCATACATACTTTGAAAATCTACAATCTGAGCCTCATATACTTTTATGCAGTAGATCCAAAATAATTTTTATGAACTGGAATTTACTTGGGGACAATGGAGTAGATTAAGTGTTACCAAAATTATAAGTATAGCCAACACATTCATAGAACTTACTGTGCCAGGCACGTTCTACGCACATCACTGATATGAAGTCAATTCTTCACAATAACATTATGAAGGCATTATTATTACTCTCCTTTTCAACTTTCAAGAACATTGAAGGACATAAAATAGAACTTCTCTAATAGTTTCATAATAGACAGATTTCTATGAGACCAAAATATTTTCTCTAATACTCCATTTTTCCACTGCTTTGCTATTGTTTGTTTTGTGTTTTGGTTTGGGCTATTCCTTTGCTCCCTTCTACAAGAAATCCTCTGGGAGCTGATAACAGCAGTGCCTCCCAGATTGTCTCTAGGGCATCGAATAAGAACCAAGTTAAGCAATTACAATTCAAGCAGTCATTGGCATCTCATTGTTTACTAACATGAATGCAAGACACAGGTTTGGAACTTTTAAATTTTGTTCACAGAGGAGTAAATCGGTTGTTACTATAATGTACCCAACCTTGTATTCTTACCTTTACTACCAGTCTGTAAATTAGGGATGTCTGAATGTGTCTAAAATGTAATCCCAACACGGGCAGCCAGGATCTTTGCTTTGTGGGTGAATCTAATGTGTTTAGAACACGGCATAGCACATAGTAGGTGCTTAACAAATACTTGTTCAATGCCTCCATGTGTTCATTATCTTACTTAGTGGTAACCTATTGATCTCTGAAGTGACTTTAGGAAGTGAATTAGGGCTTTGGGAAGTGAATTTGGATGTTGCATACTGATTAATGCATTCATGTGAACACATCCTAACTTTTAAAATATTAATTTCTTTCCAACGCCCTCTTTTATTTCCCAAGGCCATCCTCTGCTCCCCACTCGCAATCCCTCGCCTTCACTCCTCATAGTTAATGAGACATCCCCTCGGAGGAGAGAACGCGATGCCAGGGCCCCAGTTCTTCTCACAGCGCCCTGGGCTCTTTGAATGAGCAACATCAAAGAAAACACAGAACAAAAATGAATAAAAAATGAGCTCGTTGTTAGGGCTTGAAGCCCCACAGTGTGGAGACTTCATCCCCGAGCGAAGTGTGTTTCTCGCTGCAGCAGTTGAGTCACCAGCAAGACTTGCCTGAGGTGAGCTCCGCACATCCGCGTTGGGACTTGCAGACACGCCTTCTTCTCACACAAACCTTACCCAGCCCCGCCGCCGCGGCGGACTCCGAGGGTGGTGCCACCAGCCCTGCCACTCGCAGTTTTGACGGGCAGGGGCTGCGGACCGCCCGGCCTTGGACCCATCCGGAGCCACAGGTTGGAGGAGATAAGGAGCTGTCCCCGTGCTCATCGCCCTGTGGAGCAGATCCCGTCTCCCTGCTGACGGTGGAGCCCGGGAGTTCCAGGGCTTGGGAAGGGGAAGGAAACCTCTCTGAAATCCGACACCTGCTCTCCCGGCAAGGAAACTTCGCAGGCTGGTGAGTTGGGAAGGCGGGCTGTTGCTGCTGGAACACGTTCCCACCCACCCGGGTGCTGCAGCGCCGGCCTGTGCCGTGGGAAGTGAGGCCTCTGTGTGTGTGTGTGTGCATGTGTGAGTGCGTGTGCACCTTCAATCGCGGTTTCCAGCAGAAATCCTTGCAAAGAAGACAGTAGTGATGTGTGCTGCACGGATGGCATGGGCCAACTCGACCTGGCTCTCTTTGAGTGTTTGCTTATCAAACAGCTGGTTACCACCAAAAAAAGCAAAAAGAAAAAAAGTCTAGGCACAGCAATGCCAATTTCCTTTCATTTGCATCTCAAAAAACAACCAAAATAATGCATAAGAAAAAGCATGGATGATGATGTGCTTAGAGTTTCATTCCAGGAGGAATGACTTAGTGAGGCAAGCCAGGAGAGCAATAAGACATTTATATGCACTTCCTTAGATGAAATAGCCCCAGAGACCTTAAGAGTACTTTCTGTTTTCCAATTTTTTGCTCTGTTACTTTCGAATTCTGATCTAAGTGTCACACCAACTAGAGTATATGTGTGCGTGTGTGTTCACTCAACTGGTCACAATAAATTAGCTTTCAAGACTTTCCCACCCAATGCAACCTTAATTAAGGCTCTGAAAACTACTGAAGTAGGTGAACTGTAAGCAGAGACTGCATTCCTAGGGAAAAGCTGTGTTTGGTTAGAGCCTTCACACCTCTATCATGTTTTATGAGTTTTTTATGTCAAGATGTAAAGCTAAGGGTATGTAATTCCAGTTGTTTTAAACTGCACATCATTAAATTAAGCCCAAAGTAATAACATATAATTTCAAGGTTATTAACAACAAAATTATTATTTAATATAATACAGCTCTGAATTTTTATTTTGTTCTGTTTATAAGAAAAATGTCTACAGTTCTCAATATTTAGTTATATTCACACATTCATTTATATATAGAATATACAGGGTTTTATGGTTATAAATTTTGAAAAGTTGAGGGAAAAGATAGACTTAAGCATTATTATAAACTCATATATTTAAGTTTAATGAATTTTCAAGCTGCTGTAAAGTCCATATTGCAGTGATGAAGAAAGAGACATACCTGTCATGTGCCATTGCCCCTCAAATAGTTATTTTTCATAGTTTCCTAGCATAATCCTCTACCCAGACGGGGTCAGCCATCCTTAAAGGCAAGAGGTGATTCCTACCAATGACCACAAAAGGGTAATCTTGACAGATAGTTTAATATTAATGGAGCTTTTCTGTTTCAGAATTGACTATGGCCTCCCATACAGTGTTACTGTCATTGCTTTCGAAAGGAAAACAAAACATAGCAGATAAAACTGGATGAGCCTGTTCTCATAGTTGCCAAGAAGGGATAAAGGGAATCTGTTGAATGTAAGCAAACCACAGTTCCCCTTTCTCATAGGTCATTTCTGGAACAGGCATGTTTGACCCAATAGGGAAGGTAACCCTAATATAATTGATCTTCTTGGTAGAAGATCAGTTGGTATGCCAGTTTACACCACAACTATATGTTGCTTTCAGAATTGCTGTTCATTTATTTCACTGTTTTTCTGGAAAAATGGAAGTTATCCAAATGTCCAGGTAGTTCAGAATAGAAACCTGCTCTTTTCCCACCCTCACTCCTGCAAATTTTTGGTTAGGTTTTTGGGCTCTCAGATCAGTAGGGCATGAAATATAGAACAATTACTCATAAAAAACTCATCTCACAATTAATCCAGTTTCTTCAGTTGATTCATCAAGCCAGGTTGACCAATAGTTCACCTCTTAAGCAAGTAATTGTAATGTTGAGATGCAAGGAAATGATTTCAATAAAAACAGACAGGACAAACCAGGTGTTTCCCATGAAGAATATGTCACTTTCTAAAGATGGCTGCCAAATGGGAATGATTTTTTTAAAAACTCATTATTAGGTATATATGGGCTTAGGTATATCCTATAGAAGTAGGAAGCAGCAACATCACTACGCATAATAACATACCTATTGTAAACCCCAAATATGGAGTTGATAGTATTACTCAATTTCTTTCACACGCTTTGCAATCATTATTCATGTTCTCCAAATATTAACCTCCCACTGGCACTCCTTAAATAAGACAAACTTGTCTAGATTGCCAATAAGGAGAGTAACACTCTATTTATCAAATGGCTGAAAAAATCTTCAATAAATTTTGTCTTTTTAACTAAACAACTGCTCAGTATACTGAGATAATTAATTAAGTTGCTTGTTCATTTGTTCAACAAATATTTGTTAAGAGTGTTATGCACTGTTCTGGGCTCTGTGTGGACAGAAGTGGACCAAAATTCCTGACCTTATAGAGCTTATCTTTTACCAGGGAGACAAAGACCAACCCAGATAAGCAGGGTGAGTCTATGGCACAGTAGCGAGAAGTGCTCAGCAGAGAGTATAAAGCCGAGGAGGCGTGCAGAAAGTGTCAGTGGCCGGTGTCAGGGAGGACTGAAATTCTAGATCAGATGCCCAGGAAAAGCCTCACTGAGAAGATATTTTAATATCAATCTGAGGCAAGTAATGGAATGATCCATGTAGATATGTGGAGGAAGAGCATTCTAGATTGAAGCATTCTGGCATCTTTCAGGAACAGCAAAGAAGCCCATGCACCTGGCACAGAGGGAGTGAGATAGGGGTAGCAAGAAATGGGGGAGAGGAAATAATGGGGACAGGTCTTGGAGGACTTTGAAGGTCCTAATAAACATGTTGGCCTTTGTTTTTTATTCTAAGTAAAATGACAAAACACTATGATTTAGATATAGCCCGTTGAACATTTTTCAATAAATATTTACTTAGCATACTATGAACTTTAATATTCTTCTAAGCCCTGTGGATAACAGATATTAGTGAGATATATGAGGCCTCTGCTGTCATGGACATTATATCTGGGGTTTGGAGAGAGACGGATAAGTAAATAAACAAATTAGTAATTCTGGAACTTTTAGTGATACTAAGAAAAAAAAAATGTTAAAGGGTAATATAATGAGAGTGACCTGAAGGGGACTGTGTGATTCGGTGGTCAAGAAAAGCCTCAGGGGAGGTGATTTTTTTTTTCTTTTTTTTTTTAACTGAGACAGAGTCTTGCTCTGTCAGCAGGCTGGAGTGCAGTGGCACGATCTTGGCTCACTGCAACCCCCACATCCCGGGTTCAGGTGATTCTTCTGCCTCAGCCTCCTGAGTAACTGAGACTACAGGCATGTGCCACCATGCCCAGCTAATTTTTGTATTTTTAGTAGAGACGGGGTTTCACAACGTTGGTCGGGATGATCTCGATCTGCTGACCTCGTGATCTGCCTGCCTCGGCCTCCCAAAGTGCTGGGATTACAGACGTGAGCCACTGCGCCCGGCCAGGTCATGTTTTTAAAAGATCACTCTGGCTTCCTTGAA
The DNA here is from genome assembly GCF_028885625.2 of Pongo pygmaeus. Taxonomy (NCBI): domain Eukaryota; kingdom Metazoa; phylum Chordata; class Mammalia; order Primates; family Hominidae; genus Pongo; species Pongo pygmaeus. The sequence continues at coordinate 69,756,587 of NC_072390.2, forward strand.
GAGAGTAAGTCGTAGGGTGACCAGAGTAGAAGAGAATCCAGTTAGGAGGCTATTCCAGTAGACCAACTACGACAGTGGCATAGATTAGGGTCAGAACAGTGGCCTCCAAGAGAAGTAGATAGATTCAGGAAACATTTGAAGGCAGAGCTGACAGAACTTGCTAATAAATTGGATAAAAGTGGAGATGAAGAAAAGAAAGAACCAAATGATCAACAGGATTCCTACTGAAGATACTGGGTAGACAGAAGACCATTTCCTAAGATGGGTAAAGCTAGGGAAGAAACGGTTTTAATGGGAAATGCAGAATTTCTTTGCAGCCTTTTGAAGCGTTTTTCAACATCCAAGTGGAATTATCAGCTTGGGCTTTTGCATATGTGAATCTGGAGCACCTAGAGGACATCATAGCTGGATATAGAAATTTGAGAGTGGCTATGGATACTATTTAGAGTGATAGCCTTGAGGACATCACTCAGAGATTACAGAGAAAAAATTGGGGCTTGAGGATGCAGCTCTGGCTTATTCGGACATTTGGGACCTTGCATGGGAGGAGTCAGTAAAAAGCCATTCAAGTGAAAGGCAAACCGGAAGAGAGTGTCATCATGAACCTAAGCCAGGATGTTTTTTTAGGATGAAGGGCGTGGTCAATGGTGTCAGACAGGGCCAAGATTAACAGTGAGATGAGGACAGAGAAGTGATGATTGCATGTGGTGGTGTGGAATCATTAGCAGCTCGGGAAAGAGATGGAGTTCTCAAAATAAGATATTCAGAAAATTTTAAAAATTTAATTTAAATAATAATTTAATTTAAATTATTATTTAAATTAAATAAATTAAATAATAATAAAGTTTAATTTTTTAAATTAAACTTTAAAAAATTCTGAAAATAGCATTTCACCTAATTCTAAAGAGAATTGAAAAGAGGCCCCCAGAAAAACTCATGAGACTACGTACATAGAAGCTCTAATAAATTCAATTTTTTAAAGATGACTTGTAGAACAGATTAATAAAGGAAACATATAATTAGAAATACTTAACAAAGGTGTTGTCTGAGCTGTAAGCATAGTTTGAAGAAGAGTAATGCACAGTGAGCTGAAGCTTGGGAAAAAAATGCTCAGGAAAGCAAAAGATTATTTTCACATTGTTTGAAACAAAGCACTGAATAAAGAAGGGTCATCTCCCTCTTCTTTCTTTTCTATTTTTCTTTCTTTTTCTTTTTTTTTTTTTTTTGAGATGGAGTTTCTGTTGCCCAGGCTGAAGTGCAATGGCACGATCTTAGCTCATTGCAATCTCCCTCCCCGGGGTTCAAGCGATTCTCCCACCAGCCTCCCAAGTAGCTGGGATTACAGGCATGTGCCACCACACCAGGCTAATTTTTGTATTTTTAGTAGAGGTGCGGTTTCACCATGTTGGCTAGGTTGGTCTTGAACTCCTGACCTCCGGTGATCCACCTGCCTTGGCCTCCGAAAATGCTGGGATTACAGGTGTGTACCACTGCACCCAGCCATGAATCCCTCTTCTTTCTACATGAAAGAAAATAGCCTTCAAAATGGAAGGTCTAGACAACACCAAAAGAAAATTAAAATCAAAGAAAGCTGAGAAGTTATTGTGACTGCAAATAACTTCTTTAAATGAGAAAGACTAATGGCAGAAGTGGTCAAGAGGACCTCTGTGAGGAAAGGGCATTTCAGTTGAAACCTAAAGGTTGCCTGGTTGCTAGTCAGGTGAAGGGGTTGAGAAAGAACAAACCAGATGGTGCAAAAGGATTTGCTAAATTCTTAACTTGGGAAAGAGCTTGGAATGCACACATATGTTTATTGCGACATTATTCACAATAGCAAAGACTTGGAACCAACCCAAATGTCCAACAATGATAGACTGGATTAAGAAAATGTGGCACATATACACCATGGAATACTATGCAGCCATAAAAAATGATGAGTTCATGTCCTTTGTAGGGACATGGATGAAATTGGAAATCATCATTCTCAGTAAACTATCGCAAGAACAAAAAACCAAACACCGCATATTCTCACTCATAGGTGGGAACTGAACAATGAGAACACATGGACACAGGAAGGGGAACATCACACTTTGGGGACTGTTGTGGGGTGGGGGGAGGGGGGAGGGAGAGCATTGGGAGATATACCTAATGCTAGATGACGAGTTAGTGGGTGCAGCGCACCAGCATGGCACATGTATACGTATGTAACTTACCTGCTCATTGCGCACATGTACCATAAAACCTAAAGTATAATAATAATAATAATAAAATAAAATAAAATAAAAAAAAAGAAACTGAGAAAAGGAGTTTGGAGAATGGAAAGCAGGTGGCAGAGAGAGGCACAAGGTGAGTCTGGAGGCACCAATGGGGAAGTCATTGCAGAAACTAGACAAGACCAGTGAAAATCAGGAAGTGCAGCAACCTAAAACTTACTTGTCAGAGCTGTTATAGAGATGGCTTCTACTGGGAGATTGAACTAAACAATCCTCCAATTCTCATCCAAAGCTATAATCCTACAAATACAAGAACACAATTTGTTTAATATTTGATAATGTGTTCTAGATTTTTAAAATTAAGAATTGATAGTGAAAGTTTACTTATAAAATATAAAACAGATCAAAGCAAATTAAGTAGTAGCTGCCATATAAAGCAAATGTTTAATATCCAGAAAAGCAGGAAAAACGTTTCTAGGTAGCTACAGCTGTATTCAAGGATACCAAGACCCACTCACATAATTTTGGGGACAGTTTCATAGAAAGGAGATATAGACTTCATATATTGGTAGGATTTAAATCAAACCAGTAGAAAGTCTATTATTAGTCAAATATTGCTAGTGTTGAGTAGTTTATAACTATAGACAGGGCATTCAGTCTCCTTAAGGATCTTGATTTTCTCCTGTGTAAAATAAAAGGTAAGTGTTGATTATTTTAACATCCCTACTGTTCAGCTCTAGACTTGGGCAACACATAATTCTTGTTTGATGTTTACTTCCTTCCTTCTTTCCTTCTTTTTTCCTTTTCTTTCTTCCATTTATGTGTCTATCCCTCTAGATAGATGATAGGTAGAGATAGATAAATAGATAGATAGATAACCTTAGATCTACCTAAGGTTATCTTTATGTTATACATAAATCTGTGTGCATAAGTGTATATGTGTGTGTGTGTGTGTGCATATATGTAAACATGGAAGAAGAGATAGAAACATATGAACTCTATAATAGAGGGAAAATTTCATTTTAAAATGTTTAGGGAAAAAGCACAAGACTTCATTTTAGTCCTCTTTCTGGCTTCGTTCTAGCACATAAATTTATTTTCAATCGTATTGAACTTGGGGTCAACTTAATCTGTTTTCTTCTTGTTTCTCTCCTTTACTTGCTCAGAAAAAAAATGAGATTATGTATGAAATCTGACCTGAGGGATATACCAGCACAATAATAATTAGTAAAATCAAAATCAGCTTGTATTATATTTGCCCAATCTAACTTAGGCAAGGTAATCAGAGCCTGAGAAGTTCGTTAAATGAATTATTCAGTTCTTATGGTCTATTATTCAAAATATATTATTTTCATAAACAAAATAGACTGTTGATAAGTGTTCCTGTACATATCTAAATATTAAAAATACAAAATGAAATTAGATTTTTCAGAGGGAAAGAGAAACTAGTCATGTCTTAGTGCCTTTGAAAAAAAGTAGACATCTTTTCTAATATCAAGAGGTGCCACATATTGACTCAGGTGCCTCCTTGGAGTAACTTAAGCCTCTAATTTTCTGGAACTTTCTCCCAAATGCTGCAAAATATAGGAGCAATGCAACCTGTTTGCTAATTTATTAATTCTTTAAGCGAACTAAAGATAGATATCACAACTAACTGTATGGAAACTGTAATTCCCAGTCCCTATATCTATCCCTCTCTCACTCAATCTTTGATTTAATCTTCCTAAGGTTTGTAATACCTATTCTCAAATACTGCCTCTCAAGGTTTGGAAGTAAATGCTTCTATTAGGAAGAACCTAGGAAACAACACTGCAAAACATATGTTACAGGAAAAAATTGCTGTAATGAAAATATTCTCATATTTATAACTGAGAGTTAAAATGTAATAAAATAGACTTAAATAGGGCATCATGTTTGAAAAGTCTATTCTTTAATCTTCAGTTGGAAACGAGATGCTAGTTGATGAAGCCTGCATAGCAGTAATAGTAATAAGATGAAATGAGCAACTTCGGGTTTGCTTTTCTCTTGTAACTGCACTAGGCCATCATCAGCTGATACTTATTTTGAAATTGGCCTATACAATCTCCCCAGATATCCTTTGCTATATTTTATTTTTTCACTTACCTACTAGGAAAACCAAGAAGACAAAAGTAAAATGCACCCAACAAGTACTCATTAGTATTGTTTCTGAACATGCTTAATTTGGGTGCCCTCAGGAATGTACGTGCTTGATGAGAATTTATGCATCTGTGATTACAGAGCAGCTTATATTTAGATAAAAGTGAGGAGGAGATGAAAAATGGATAAAGACAGAACATACTGATCACTAGGTGCAGGTACACAAACCTGCAGGCTTTGTGTCCTCTGTAGACTTGAAGAAACCTTGCTGGGCATCTGTTTCCTGTGCAAGCTCTGAGGAAGTCATAAAATTCTACGTTGTGGTTTTCATTGGAAAATGATTAAATGATAATAACTGAGTTGCTTTGAAGATGAATTTCCCTCAAATTATATTGTTATTCTGCTTCCCAGCAGATCTTCTTATCAAGTGTATTTTCCATGGTTCTGATTCCTTACAGTTTTCACCCTTTCAAAGTTCAGTTTGACTTTTAAGGTAGGCTTATGCATGAGGCCAGGGACCCAGAAACCAGTTTCCCATTCTTCAGTTCTAGACGGTATTAGATTCTAGTGATTTTAGTAAAACAAAGCCTTCAAAGTCTAAGTAGTCCAGAGCAGTGAGGTTGATTCTTAAAATCAATATTGTAAATATTGAGACACATGAAGGTGTAAGCTTGGCAACTTGAGAACAGAGAACTAACTCAAAATAGAAAAGGAACAATTAAAATTCATAAATATTAACTGTATGTTTAAAGAAAGATGCTCTGTTTGCATTGCAATATTTTATAACCAGTAGAAATATTTTTGTCTTATTTTTCAGGAATCATGTTTTCTAAAAGTGTGTAGACATTAGAATCGGAGGATTTAAACATAGCTCAAAACTGCTTTCTAACTGGTGTTTTCCACAGTAAACATGCATTGTGCATAGTCACTTGATCAGAAAGACGAAAATAAGAAATCCAAGAATTAATGACATTCTTCGAGGAGCAAAATTTCTGCCTGTTGTAGGACATTATAAACATTAGGAAAAATGTTAAGTTGGTTAAAGCTGATGATGTTATTACAACAAAAGACCTGGTCACCATGTTAAACCTGACAATACCAATTTAATCTCTGGTATAATTTTTTTTTTCTTAAAACATTCATTAAGTGTCTACTATCTGTCAGGTCATATTAGATACTTTAGTTGTAATGGTCAGTAAGATATAGTTCCTGCTCTTAAAGAACTTAGAATCTAGTAAAATAGAGAGTTACATGAGCAGATAATTTTAATGAAACTTGATAAGTTTTCAGTTAGTGGTTTGAAGGCAGTATTATGGTAATAAAGAGGAAGATAAATTTAAGGAGGTTAAAACTGTAGAGAGATCAGTGAGGAATGGCAAATACAAAAGGTCTGAAATTGTAAAGTTGGAGAAGATAACTTACATTAATATTAAAGAAATAATTAGCAAGGGTGGGCATTAACCAGACATTGGGGGAAAGGAGAAATTATTATAAAGTCTAAATTTCTGGCTGTACTAAGGCAATAGATGGATAAATAGTGGTCCTCAAAATTGAAATCAGGCATACAAAAGGAAACGCAGGTTGGGGGAGGAAGAAGTACTGCATTTGAGGTACCTGTGGTTATTCAATTGCATATGTTCAAGAAAATGACTCTTGAAATCTAGACCTCTCAGGAGAGGTCAGGCTGGTGATAATGACTGGGAAATGCAGGCACAGGGGTGATCTCCAAAATCTATGAGACCAAATGCCATCTGTCAAGGAGGTCCTGGAAAGAAGGAGGTGGAGTAACCATAAGAGAGGAATAATTATTTTCTTTATTTTCTGCAAGCACTACTCTGCTTTGGCTAATAAAGACATTTAAGTTCTGGAAGGACTTGGGGAAAATTTAAGGTTATATATCTAATTATATATATGTGTGTATATATATGTATTTATTATTAAAATTATTGTTGTTAAATTGAAGGACATAATAAATATGCCTGTAGCTTCTGTGGGGGCAATCACTAAGTAATGTTTCCTTCATGTATAATTCTTTTCACCTATGTTCTCTCCCAACCCACCCTGTGAAAAATGACAAGTCGTGTCTCAATTAGAAATATGTTCTAGTACTAGAGATTGGGAACTCAACAGAAAGTGATCGAATCAAGTGATTCTGGCTCATTAATATCATGCTCTAATAGTTGATGTCCAGCCAATGTTAATTTAAGTGCAAATTAACTCCCATTCTCTTCATTTTAATTAGTAGATTTGTTCTAGCTCTGCTGTCACTAAATTGATAACACTTTTATCCTCAAGATCTACTTACCAAAGCATAACAAAATGTATCTTGATGTTCTAGAGAAATTACAAAATAATTGTCTAGTAATGAGTATTTGTGTAGATTCCAATAATATGTAAAATATTGTCAAGAAATTGACTTGAAAACACGTCAAATGATTGACCAAATTTAGGGAAAGTTACCTTGTCTCTTCTTCTGCCTCTTCTCTTCCCCTTCTTCATCTCCGTGTTAATATTTTTTTTCTAGTCCACTGTTTGAAAAAGTTTGGGGAATATTCTATTACATTTATAAAAATTATTTATACCACCATCTGGGTGCTTCACACTCTCCATCACAAGTATTTCTGACTATTTAATAATTAGTATGAGAACATATTGTATGCCTACTTGTTCGATTGAGATATTCTCTGTGTTCTTTCTGGATTTCAGGTGTATAACACTTTCTTTGTTATGGATCCATCATTTGAGACATCTAGTTCTGAACAAATATGTTTTTCATAAAAGCTCCTTATAATATGGCAATATCTGAGTTATTTCTGTTGTGGAGATCATAGATGGAGAACATTTAAATGACTCATGTACGAGTTAGACACATACCTACAAATATTCCAGGCAAGATTTCTGATTACAATCTTGCGGTCTTTAATTTTTTTTCTTAAGCATTTGGCTACTTACGTTATTCACTAAACTAGTATCCAACTGTTAATCTTCTATGTTATCCCCATCTGTAAATTGATCAACATTTCACATTCTTTTGGGAAATATCAATGTGTTTTTTCTTGTGTTTTGTTTTTAAGTAAGCTAACATTATAGGGACAAATCTCTTGTTTTGTAAAGAGTATATGGACTTATATGAGACAGTAATAATAAATATGGAAAAAGGACACAAATATTGCTGGAAAAAAAGTCCTCCTACAACTTATGATGAACACTTGTGAATCATTTTAAATGATGACTATTTGACATGGTTATCAAGGGTGAAAATGTGCATTGATGTTAAACCCTTGACTAAAGACTGACAATAAACATCCCCATTTTCACCTTGAACTATTATCAGCAAAAGCATACATTCATTGAATATAATGGGGTTCAAGTCTAGGCTATTGTGTAAGAAAATCAAAAGTTTAGTAATTTTGACTTTAATGGGAACAGTTTCGCAAATTCTATTTTTTCCTACTACTGCTTTCTCTTTGGAATAAGTTTTACATATAACTTGTTAAGATTACAAGACCTTTGTGCCATAAATATGCACAGCATGGAAAAGATGAAAGAGAGTTAAAGTAACAAACATCCTCCCATTGTAGCCATAATCTTTCTGAGTCCAGTTTTAGGTAACCCAATTACCAAAATCAGCCCAAGGAATGATTTCAAGGCACAACTGAACTAGGTGATGCAGGCAACAGTTAGGTCTTCTCCAAACCACAGGGTCCCAAGGACAAATAAATATAAGGGCAGAAAAGTAAATGTTTCTTATCTACTAAGGTCCTATTTCTTTGTCCTGATGTACTATCTAGCACCCCCAGATGCTGAGAGTATACCTCAAATCCAACACTAATTAAGAAAAGTCTAAGAAATAGACTGACTGGTGAATATCTTTTTGCTTTTTTAGCAGCAAATATCACTTCATTACTCTGACTTTAAAATTACCCTGTACATATACACCATGGAATACTATGCAGCCATAAAAAATGATGAGTTCATGTCCTTTGTAGGGACATGGATGAAATTGGAAATCATCATTCTCAGTAAACTATTGCAAAGACAAAAAACTAAACACCGCATGTTCTCACTCATAGATGGGAATTGAACAATGAGAACACATGGACACAGGAAGGGGAACATCACACTCTGGGGACTGTTGTGGGGTGGGGGGAGGGGTGGGGGGAGGGGAGGGGGGGAGGGATAGCATTAGGAGATATACCTAATGCTAAATGGCAAGTTAATGCATGCAGCACACCAGCATGGCACATGTATACATATGTAACTAACCTGCACATTATGCACATGTACCCTAAAACTTAAAGTATAATAATAATAAAAATAAAAAAATTACCCTGTACACATGGATCAGAAATGAATTTATACTAGAATTACAGGAGTGAATATTTTTATGAAATTTATTCCAGTGATGTTTCCAGAAGTACATTTACACTATAGCAATAATGTCTATACATAAGTCAATAACATTCTAAATAATAGTTGCTTTGTCATGACACCTTATTAAGGAAGAAAAAAAAGATGCTTTTTTGCAGACTTTGTGAAGAAATAATATATCCTCAGCTTCTCCTACTTAATTGGAAATAATGAAGCTTTTTATAAGGCCAAACATTCTCTATGGCTCCTAAAATTCTGTCTGGGTAAATAATGTTATGACTTGTCTATTTTATCATGAAGGTAAGATTGTCTTCTTGAGTATCTTTCATATTAATTGAGGGTAAAGTTCTTTCCTTGTAGTACAAATCATGGGTAAAATTAGGCCTTTCTTAGAACTTTATTTCAGAGCCCATCTTTCTTTCTTTTGATGTTTTTCTACAGTGCTTAGTGCCATTTTGCAGCCCCAAAGCTAGGAAATCAATGATTTGTTGGCCAGTCTTCCTGATAAATTAATTTCTGCTAAAGTAGTTATGGCTAAAAACAGCTATAAATTACTGTTCCCAGTAAATATATTTGCTTGTTTACATGTAACAAAAATCCAAAGTCATGCCTAATGTTAGAGGCTCCAGGCTTAAAAATAGAGTTGTACGAGAAGAATTTGGGGCAAAAATAACTTTATCAGTAAAATCTAATGTGACCCATGTGGATGGCAGTGCTATGGCCTGGAATTTCTGGAGCAGCTACTGCTTTAAATATTCTATTACACTGGCAGAGTCAGGGTTAAATGAATAATAAATATTTAACAAGTTAAATAAACATTTTGATCCATAGTTCTGAAAATATGGTCACTATCCTCTCTTGTAGAAAGGGCCTTTTGTCTTCCTCCTGTAGAGTTTCTAAGTCCATCCTCAGGAAGGGAATTTCATAGAATTTGAGGCTCATTCACCAATACTGTCAACAACACTTGACTGGGTATCTTTGACAATAAGTTCTCAGTTTCCCACCTATTTAACATTTAAAAGTACAGATAGCCAGCTGGGCACGGTGGGTGCCTCGAGCCTGTAATCCCAGCACTTTGGGAGGCTGAGGCAGGCGGATCATGAGGTCAGGAGTTCGAGACCAGCCTGGCCAACATGGTGAAACCCTGTCTCTACCAAAAATACAAAAATTAGCTGGGCATGGTGGTGCACACTGTAATCCCAGCTATTCGGGAGGCTGAGGCAGGAGAATTGCTTGAACCCGGGAGACAGAGGTTGCAGTGAGCCGAGATCACATCATTGCACTCCAGCTCTGGACAACAGAGCAAGACTCTGTCTATGGGGTGGGGGGGGGGCGGGGGGCGGGAAAAGTACAGATAGTCCTCCCCATCCATGGATTCATTATCCATAGATTTAGCCAACTGCAGATCAAAAATATTTGGGAAAAAAATGAATGATTACATCTGTCCTAAATATGTACAGACCTTTTTTCTTGTCATTATTCCCTAAACAATATAGTATAACAACTAGTTACATAGCATTTACACTGCATTAGGTATAAGTTATCTACAGATGGTTTAAAATATATAGCAGAACATTATACGCCAATACTATGCCATTTTATACAAGGATTTGAGCACCTGTGGATTTTAGTATCCACTGAGGGTCCTCGAACCAATCCCCCATGAACACTGAGAAACTACTGTATATGTAAATAGATTGAACTTGTGAATTGGCATATGCTGTGGTAATTCTGCAGACTAAAGTATTAGTAACTGATCAACTAGCCTGAGCATTTTTCCATTGAGAATGGTGACATTATTTTCTAAGCCAAATTTAGCCAACTACCAGGATAAGAGGTGGGCTTATAAATAACTGTAGGTTCAGCAAACAGGTCCACCATTGCAAACTAAATGGCCAACCTCAAAGATATATGATAGCAAAAGATCTTTTGGTTGATTGCACCTTAATAATTTTAGAGTAATCATTAATGCTATATTGCCTCCTGAGTGATTGCCTTCAGAAATAAGACACCAATATACTATTCAGTCCAATTTCCAGTCCTCCAGCCTAGAAAAATAGACTCAGTACACAGAATAAAATGGCTCACAATTAAGGATTTAGACAATTCGCAGGGATCACAGACAATAGCTTGACTCCTTAAAAACATATCTTATTAATTAAGCTAAATGGAGTCCAGTATTTGCCACATGAACATGTGTGTGTGACTGTGAAGGAACAAGTTAGGTCAAATGTCTAATGGCAGAAGACTGCTATGTGAGGAATAGCTCTAAACTAAACTAATTCGTTCATCACAGAGAAATTTAGTTCTGGTTTTCTATCTGTACTTGGCTTATCTCCAAATGATAATTTCAAGTCAGAGAAATTTAGAATACGAATGTGGAATTGGTTTTCCCACTTGTTTGTAAGAAAAGATATGTAAACAGTTTCTTGCTTATTCTAGCACAAGGAAAGCCTAGATCAGATAAAACTATTGATATTCTTAGAGAGAATTTATGGGTTTTTCTTACAGAACTGCTAGAGGACTTAATGAACTATACCAAAATAGCTTCCAGTCTTACTTCAAGGGCATACGGTTTTTGAACTATCTTTCAGAAGAGATTTCTGTAAAGCTTTATGTATAAAAGAAAATTTGTTTTAACATTTTCAAGTAATTTTAAGCATAACTAGATTTATCAGGACATTCTTAAGCCCATCAAAGTTTAGAAGATAATATCAAGAAAGATAAACAAGGTAACCTTATATATTAATAGGATAGGTAGAAATCTTTTTCCTATGCGTCAAAGCAAAAATCAAAACATTGACTAAAATTTTAAGACACATCTTGCTGTTATGTCTTATCTATCTACTCTCAAGAACAAAATGCTTATTTAAAAACATTCTTAGTCTGCAGGGCTGCTGCAACTAATTTCACCCTCCATCCACTAGTTTCAGACAAAAGTATTTGTTGCAAGTTTCTTGAATTTATTCAATATTGTTATTATTTTTGAGATGGAGTCTCGTTCTGTCAGTCAGGCTGGAGTGCAGTGGCGGGATCTCGGCTCACTGCAAGCTCTGCCTCCCGGGTTCACGCCATTCTCCCGCCTCAGCCTCCCTAGTAGCTGGAACTACAAGCACCCGTCACCACGCCCAGCTAATTTTTTGTATTTTTTAGTAGAGACAGGGTTTCACCATGTTAGCCAGGATGGTCTCCATGTCCTGACCTCATGATCTGCCCGCCTCAGCCTCCCAAAGTGCTGGGATTACAGGTGTGAGCCACCGTGCCCGGCCAATAATATTATTTTTTAATGGACAGGCAACATAAACTTCTATAAAGTAAATCGCTGTCTTTCAAATTCATTTGTACCATTGTCACTGGATATTGTGTCAGCAAGAAATATAACCTGCATAGAATTTTTAGTAAAAATATCTCTGATTGTTGAAGTTCAAGAAGGCACTACAATAAATTACAATAAATTAATGCCCTGTAGAGTTGATATTTGTTAAAGCTTTGTGGTAATAACATACCTATAAGTTTAGATTTTCAATAAAACTCATTTTTTTTTTAGCAATGCTAACCTATTCTATATTAAGAAGATGCTTCTTTCTGACTCACTGCAAAGAGAATTTACACTTGAAGAGTCATTTTTAAGAGTGTCAGGAATATATCTGCACTCATCTCTGCTGTTTCCTCTCCTGATTCTCCAAGGACTAAGGGTGATATTAAACACATTGAACAACTAGCACGACATCTGCTGATCAATCAAAATAAACCACACTGGTGTGTTCCGGCTGCATATTCTAACTTTCAAGTCAATCTACTTGATTCTAACACTTTAATGTATCATAATAACATGAGGATTATTTCTATTCTTCTAAAATGGAAAATGTTAATATAAAGTCTTTTCTGAAATGTTTCTTCAAATTCTATAAAATTTGGCCAAATAACAAGATCAAAACATTTAATGTTAAAAATCATGAATATATGGGCAACGGTCCCTCTTACACTATAATCTGTACGTTGGTTACCCATCCAAACAAGTTTAGGACCACAGTCCAAATGAAGGACAGGAAGGATAAGAGCCACAGAACTAGAAGAAAAGCCATCCCATAACCCTGAGATGGCTACAGGGAGGAGGAGAAGAGTGTCATATTAATCAGGGTGGGGTCTGAGATAATGAGGGTGCCACTTTGAGAACTGAGCCAAGTTCATGAATAAAACACAACATATATAGTTTTTCAATATATCAATATCTTCTGAGGGATATAACTGTGGGAAGAGACAGTGAATTAGCCAATCACCCTGACAAATGATTATGAGTTAAAATTTCTAAGGAGGTCTGTGGTGTAAATAATCCTAAAAATTTTCACTAAATGGAAGATCTGTGAGGGTTAAAGTTGAAGACAATCCCAGTACAGACAGAAAATTTACTGAATTTTCACTTCATGAACTAACGTAGTTTTCATTTTGAGTTACTTTTATCTCTTCTTTCTTTCTTTGTTTTTTTCTTTCTTTCTTCCTTTCTTCTTTCTCTCTTTTTTTTTTTTTTTTTTTTTTGATACAGTCTTGCTCTGTCACCCACTGGAGTGCAGTGGCACCATCTCATCTCACTGCAACCTCCACCTCCCGGCTTCAAGTGATTCTCCTACCTCACCCTCCCGAGTAGCTGGGATTGCAGGCATTAGCCACCACACCCTGGTAATTTTTGTATTTTTAGTAGAAATGGGATTTCACCATGTTGGCCAGGCTGGTCTCAAACTCCTGACCTCAAATGATGTGCATATCTTGGCCTTCCAAAGTGCTGGGATTATAGGTGTGAACCACTGTGCCCGGCCAAATGTAGATCTACTTCTTACATAATAGATCCCTGAGATACTGAGAATCTACTATGTTGCAGCATCCTAAATAAATGAGCTGATCTGCTTCTTTTGTCCTACAAATTTCACATGTTTATTTTCCAGCCTGCCTTTCTACCAGTTTTTGCCGGTTGGGTGTCTTTATGTGGGTGTTGCTGTGAAAATGGAGGTATAGGGAGGGAGTTGGCTCTTTCAGGTTTAATAAAGTTTTTCATCATCAACTCTAGAAATATGACATCAGGTTTCTTTTAGAATCTGATATCTCAACTTTTACTAACAATTTGGCCAAAGCTCCTTATGTATTAGGCTACTTTTTTCTAAGACATACGTATTAGCATCACAATGCCCACTCACATGGCCTGATGTATTTGTCTAAGTGTAGGGTAAAAATCTACTTAGGACCTGTCACAGTGGCTCATGCCTGTAATCCCAGCACTTTGGGAGGCCGAGGTGGGAGGATCACCTGAGGTCAGGAGTTTGGGAGCAGCCTGGCCAACATGGTGAAACCCCGTGTCTACTAAAAATACAAAAATTACCCCGGTGTGGTGGCTAATGCCTGTAATCCCAGCTGCTTGGGAGACTGAGGCAGGGGAATCACTTGAACCCAGGAGACAGAGGTTGTAGTGAGCCAAGATCACGTCACTGCACTCCAGCCTGGGAGGTAAGTGAGACTCCACCTAAAAAAAAAAGGAAATAAAATCTATTTAGGAAGAAAATAAGTCCCTCCGGATACCTCTAGCTAAGCAATAATGAATATAATAAAAGGATCATTGCAATAGAAAAAAAAAAGAAAATTGTGAAATAAGTTAATGCTGTCTCCTTTTTAGCCTCACCTTGTTTTTCCTAGTCTGTTCCCAGGGCCCTGAGTCGCTGGTCGGACCCCCTGGCTGCCCCCTGGAATATGTTTGTCTTGTCTTTGTCCTAGCCTTTTGCATATTGCTACAAGGTTATCCAAGTGTACTTTTCACCAGTTCCATTCCCACAGAACCTTCCTTTCTGTTTGTTAACCTGCTATTCTAATTGTTGTAAATATGTTAATTGGCCAAAATATAATATTAATTTTGAGATAACATACCATCAATCCTTTTGATTCACTCATCATGTATTTGCAAATCTGCCTGCTTAATAACATTTATTTGTGACCCCAGAATCAATACCATGGTGCTTTTCTAGTCATTTGCAGGCATATACAGAGTGGTAAAAATTTGAGTCATCCAACTTGCATATTCTCAGCTGTGGTCAAACAAGTTGGTGCTGTACATTCTTGTTTTAGCTCTCATATTGTAAACAAGTGTCCTTTTCATGATTTATTTAATGTTACATTTTTCACATTTTTGTCCTTTCAAGTGGTGGTCTCTCTGTTTAAAATGTCCCCCACAGGCAGTGCTGAGGGACTGTCTAGTGTTCCTAAGGGCAAGCAGGCTATATGTGCCTTAAGGAGAAGATACATAGATAAGTTTCATTCAGGCATGAGTTATAGTGCTGTTGACGATGAGTTCAGTGTTAACAAATCAACTATATATTATATAAGATATCTTTAAATGAAAGCACATAGAAAACAAGGTTCTGTTTTGCTCAGTTGATGAAAACACTGGTGGCCAGAGGCTCGTGGGAGCCTAATCCCATTTCCTCTAATAGCAATGGCTTGGTATTCACTAATTCAGTGTTTGTAGCAACTTTATAGAACGTATAACTCTTGTGAATAACAAGAATGAACTCTATTTATCTCCTCCCGTGAAATAATTTGCAGTTATTTAGGAACAGAGATAAAAATGAGATTAAATACGTAGAAGAAGAATAAAAAACAAGCAAGAACCAAGCCAAGTCTAGAAGTAGAGAGAGGTAAAGTAGTTGAACCAGAGAACCTTTGATACCTACCATATTTGAGCAAAAAACTGAACTCTGAGCTTCCAGGCAATAGAGGCAAAAAAAGAAGGCAATGAATATCATAAGCTTTTCTTATAAGGCTAAAGCAAATATATCAGATTTTTGGGAGAGACACATTTTTGTTTTCTATCAGTAAATTCTAAGAGTAACTTTATGCCACAAAGCACATAATGGCAATGTTTCTCATTGTAGTTTTATAAATAAAGTAGAAATGGACTTCACATGACTGTTTTTGTTTGTTTGTTTGTTTGTTTGTTTTGAGACAGAGTTTCCCTCTGTCACCTGGGCTGGAGTGCAGAGGTGTGATCTCGGCTCACTGCAACCTCTACCTCCTGGGTTCGAGCGATTCTCCTGCCTCAGCCTCCCAAATAGCTGGGATTATAGGCGCCCGCCACCACACATGGCTAATTTTTGTATTTTTACTAGAGACAGGGTTTCACCGTGTTGGCCAGGCTGGTCTTGAACTCCTGACCTCAAGTGATCCGCCCACCTCAGCCTCCCAAAGTGCTGGGATTACAAGAGGGAGTCACCATGCCTGGCCATGACTGCTTTTTAAATTGACAATAATGAAGCTCAAGGCACTGATGCTATTTTTGTTGACCTATGAACGCATTCCTACAGGGATCTGAAGTTCTGTGTGTTTCTGGGGCTCTGACATAAAATACGTTTCTACTGCACATGTGAAGTTATCCTAATGATGGAAATACCCAGTTCTCTGGTAAACTGGAAAGCGAGATATGTTTCAGTGAGCTGCTGTGTTGGTACCTCTAAAACCACTGTAAAAAGAAGACATCTGCATTTACCTAAAGATTGAAGAGTCAACACAGGGCAGCCCAGAAAAATGAGAATAGTCTCCAACCCATTATAGACTATCCCAATTAGGAATATGATGTTAGAAGTGTTGTGTTAATTATGACGTTAGATGTATCTGAAACTCCCTTCTCCAAGTCCTTGACTCTTTTAAATACCTATGCTCATTTTAATTTGTTAATTTGTCTCACTACTGATGTTAAAATTTTCTGATATTATGTGGAGAAACATACTAAATATAGGTTCAAATAGTGAGTAAAGAAACGTTCAGAAAAAAACAGAAGACTGAGTAAAAGCTTATCAACTCATTTAAACCTCCCCATATATTTTATGGATTGGCTGTTGATGCCCAAATTTTTGAGCTTAATTTGTCCTGATTTTCCAAACTTGGTTATTAACACATTTGGGACTTATTAAAAAAAAGAAAGAAAGAAAAAAAAAAAACTTCAGCCAAATTAAATTTAAAGGAGTTTAATTGAGCAATGAACAATTCACGAATCCCTCAGGCCCAGAATCACACAGATTCAGACACTCCAGCGCAGCCACATGGTGGAAGAAAATTTATGGACAGCAAAAGGAAAGTGATGTTCAGAAAACAGAAGTGAGGTATGGAAACAACTGGATTGATTACAAGCTCTGCGTTTGCCTTGTTTGAACACTATTTGAACAATTGGCTACATTTGATTGGCCAAACTCGGTGACTGGCACAGGTGTGGGATATGGTCGGTTTACACCTCCACTTGTATAGTTCATGATGTACAGAGAAACCTTTAGGCTGAACTTAAATATGTAACAAGGCAGCTTTAGGCTAAACTTGATTTAACAGACTCTTTAGGAATACACATTCTGGAAGAATTAATTTATACAAATAAATGTTTATGGCTGTCTCATAACTGCATTATCAGCAATTTTTGCACTATAGAGATTTTTATGTTAGGTCTTGGTCCTTTATATCATTAAAATATTAAATAGGAAAAATCATGGAATTTATTCATAAATAGATGTTCATCTATTTCCCCAGACTACAGGTAAAGAACTGTTTGGGTAAGAATGGGCTGCTGATCTTCAAGGAGAAAAATGAGAGCTTCAGTTTAAAACTATCATAGTTTATAAAAGATATAAACCATTCAGTTCCTTTATTTTTTAATATTTAGAAGAGTAAACAAAAATTTGATTCAATTAAATGTAACAAATACAATTAAATGGAGATGCAATTTGATTTATTGAAAATAACACGATTTTAATGCAGATTAACTGTAGGCAGTACCTTACCAGAATGTAATGCATTCTGGAAAGTATCTGCTGACTCAAATATGTAAAAACATAAAAAGATTTCATGGTATGGCGGGGAGAGGGGATAGGAGGGGTGTCTGTTCCCAGGGAGCTAAAAGTAATGTAAACTCTTTAATTACTTGCTGCTTTTAGACATAATCTTTGATGACATAGATCTAGCATATTATACATATTCTTTCATTTTGTTCTTTCAAAAAAAGTATCACTTTGATTAGAAATAAATAAGAAATAGAATATTCAGATAATGGCTCAAACACTGCAATAGAAAGGCAATGATATGGACAAATGGAGCCATCGCCAGGCCAGCAGAACGTCTGGGATTTCATTTTAGATGTTGAGTCCTGAGCTGATTTTTTAAAGCATGGATTTGGCATTGTAATGCCGCCAGCTCAGAAATGTCGATGTAATGGGAGAAAATGTATGGGGAATTCAGGGCCTACCTGAACCTCCATGGGCCCAGCCTTGGTACACTCGGGCTAGAGAGATCTGCGAAGGGCTGTTTCACCTCCTGGTTACCACTCCCACACCGACGTTGGTTGGAGATCCTGCCAACTATCCAGGGAACCTGTGGATCTCTTTCCAATGGGATGCTAGCTTTTAGTCAACTGTTTAAAAAATTATTAACTTTAACAGCTCTTGAAAGATTAGCTTTCTATTGCCATTTCCAAATCTTCTTTCCTCCCACTCTGCACCAGCACCTGCACTATAAAGAAGGTAAATTGGCCAGGAGCAGTGGCTCATGCCTGTAATCCCAGCGCTTTGGGAGGCCGAGGGAGCGCGGATCACTTGAAGTGAGGAGTTCAAGACCAGCCTGCCCAACTTCATGAAACCACTGTCTCTACTAAAAAAATACAAAAATTAGCCAGATGTGGTGGCATGTGTCTGTAATTCCAGCTACTCAGAAGGCTGAGGCGGGAGAATCTCTTGAACCTAGGAGGTGGAGGTTGCAGTGAGCTGAGATAGTTCCACTGCACTCCAGCCTGGGTGACAGAGCCAGACTCCGTCTCAAAACAAACAAACAAAAAGAAGGTAAATCACTAGGGGATATATAGAAATTATATGACAAAATAGACTTTAGAAAAAACCTTTTTGAATCCATTTACAAAAGGAAACTGAATAGACCTCTGACACTCTTGTCTCCAATAAGCTATGAAAATAGTACTTGTTCCATCACTTAAGAGGCATTCAGCTGTTCTCTGGTAAATATTTACTCATACCTTTAAAAGGAAAAATTAGCTAAAGGTAGGCTCGAGTTAGAAACTTTATCTAACTAGTTAAATCCTTTGAAATTTGGCAAAATTCCTCTTCACACATAAACCACTTAATACAAAACCATGTTTTGTATTAAGACCCCCAAATCTGAAGGGCAATTAGCCAACTCCTAGATCATCTCACGTTATATCCTGTCCAAAAATAAACAAACTGGGCTCTGGCATATTATAAAAATATCTTCCTGTCTAAAAAAACATTTAACAGAGTTTGTCTAAGAAGCAGACTCCCAATTTTATTCTAAATATAATTATATTTGCATATATGTAATTTACAAACAACTTTCCTGGAACACAAGCATTACACAAAGTGAAGTATACCTGTATATTTATTTAAAAGCAAACAAACAGGAGATATATATATATATATATAGAATTATTATTTTTTCTTGAGACAGAGTCTCACTCTGTCACCCAGCCTGGAGTGCAATGGTACGATCTCGGTTCACTGCAACCTCTGCCTCCCAGGTTCAAGCGATGCTCTCAGCCTCCCAAATAGCTGGGACTACAGGTGCACACTACCATGCCCAGCTATGTTTTGTATGTTCAGTAGAGATGGCGTTTCGCCATGTTGGTCAGGCTAGTCTCAAACTCCTGCCTCAAGTGATCCACCCATCCTGGCCTCCCAAAGTGTTGGGATTGCAGACGTGAGCCACCGTGCCTGGCCTCAGAATGTATTTTTTTGCCAGTGTGTCATATTTCATAGCTTGGTGACTGATGAAGGGACTTATTCAGTGCTTTTCCTTTATGCATTGATATTTATTTTATTAATTTTAAATTAATAAAATATTAATTTAAATATTTTTAAAATTATTTAAAATATTAATTTTCTGACTCTTTAGGAATACATATTCCTAAAGAGAGTGTTGTGTTGTGTTCTATTTAAAAGCAAAGGGCTGTGGGTTTTGACAGACCTTCAAACCTCAGGCCTGCTACTCATTAGCTGTGTGGTCTTGGGCAAATTATTTACCCGGTCTGAGTTTAAGCCTTTTAATTGGCAAAACCTCTGAGGATTATTTTGAAGATTCAATTAACTAATATATGAAAGTGCAATGCAACAGGAGGTTGCTAATATTAATTTGAGTTACAGTCTGGCAACACAACAAGTGTTTGTTAGTATTTTATATATATCTACACTGAGAAGATCAGAGTGTAATAGAACCAAATATTTGGGCAAACTTCTATTGGTTTGGTTTGCTAAGTGCATCACATGTATTATTCATTTTGTCTCCCTATATTGATTTTTAGCTCCTGTTAGAAATTGCTTATTTTTCAACTTCATAATAGTGTTTGTTTCAAAAATATGTAATATGTTTATGTGACTCAAAATTCAAAAACCACCCAAGTATACAGTAAAAACATCTTTTTCCTCCTTGTCTCCTGCCATAGTTCATCTACCCAGAAGCAAACCTGCAAAATCTATCTTATGCATATAAAAACATTTAGGCACAAATATAATTATTTTCCCTTTTGTTGCACAAGAATTAGCATACTATATAGAGTTGCCAAATGAAATACGGGACATCAGTTAAATGAGCAGTATTTGGGACATATTTACACTAAAAAATTAATTGGTGTTTCATCTGAAATTCAAATTAAAGTGGGTGTCCTGAATTTTATTGGCTAAACCTGGCATAAATTATTATCCACCCTATTCTGCATCTTGTTTGTCTGCTTTTTTTTCTTTTTTTCTGCATTGGAATCATCTAAAACTCTTTTAAAACTCCCACGCCCAAGCTACACACTCCAGACCAATTTCATCAGAATCTCCAAGGATCATTCTTGGGCAACAGTATTTTTTTCTGTGATTGTGTTTAATTGAGGAATAATTTAACAAAAAGGCACCCATTTTAAGTGTACCATTCAATGAGTTAAATGACAAATCTATACACCTGTTTTTACTTAATAATTATTTTGGTGATCACCCAAAAATCTGTTCTTAAATTGTAAACCCTTTAGAGCAAGCTTTG
This sequence comes from Pongo pygmaeus, assembly GCF_028885625.2. Taxonomy (NCBI): domain Eukaryota; kingdom Metazoa; phylum Chordata; class Mammalia; order Primates; family Hominidae; genus Pongo; species Pongo pygmaeus. Next base: position 69,777,352 of record NC_072390.2, read on the forward strand.
TATTTTATGCTACTTTTCTTCACAGGACTTGAGCATTCTGTGTTTCAGATAAATACAGGTTGACTAACAACAGAGTTCTTTATTTCAGTCATTATTTAGGTTTAATGCACAAAATGAGAAATGTTATTAATGAGTGTTTGCAGTTGCAACACTTGTTACAAAGAAATGCAAAGGTTGCGAAGAAATAGTTGCAGACAGTATTTAGTACCAAGAGATCATTTCCACCTACTCAAGATCTCCCCACTGGCTAAGTGGTACGCCAGGTGCTTCACATATACTGAATGACCCTACAAATCCCTACTTATACAGGAGGGATCTGAGGCCCAGGTTAAAGAAATTGTTCAAGCCACATAGCTAATATTGCGAGGAGTTAGGATTCAAACCACATGTTTAACCCCAAATTCTTAGTAAGGATACTTCTCAATATGGCATAATTTTGAGATTCCACCTTTCTTCACACGATTCAGAAACTCCTATTTTTAATTTGGAAAATGGTTGAGAACAGCTATTTGTTTCTCAGCAGATGCTTATCTCAGCCAAAATGCCTTCTCCAGAGAACCAATCAAGAGAAACCAAACAGGTCAAATTTCTTCAGGCTCAAGTTTCTTTGATCTGTATTAAAGCCTTTACAAGGTAGTTCTGGATTTTGTGTTTGTTGGTTCACATGCCTTGGTTCACCTGAGCATGAAGGGCTTATTAAAAGAAATTGTTGAAAGTATATAAGTTGTGATTTCGGGGGAAAGGAAGTAGTGTCTTTTGCTAATGAACCTTCCCCTCAAGTTGTGGGTATATCATATCCATGTCTTGATGTGCCACTAAAATGAACGAATTGACTTAAAACACTAAGGGTGAATATCTTGTTCCTGCATATGCCAACTATCTTGTTTCTCTTCCTTTATGAATGTGTGTTTTGAAATGCAGGATGTAGAGACAGACCACAAAACCATTCTAGTTTCTGCAGCGGAGAACACAATATGAGTATCTGTTTCAAGGTCATTTCCTGATAATATTATCTTCCAGTAAATTTGAGGCATAAATTCAGGGAGGAGAGTAGGACTGAACTCTATTCCTGGCTTAGCTGTTTCCCTATGTCTCCATCTTTAAAGCAATTTTGAAAGTCTCTTGCATATAGTTGATGTTCAGTAAAGGTTGGATGAACTGTCTTGACGTTCTTTTTGAAAACTGAGGATATGCTGTGTTCTGAGTAACTTGGCAATGTGTCAGTGAGGGCACAATTATGAGTCAGAGACCATAGAACTGCAATGGGATCTTAAATTCTTTTAATTTTGGCAGTCTCAATTCATTTAGAAGCATCTTTAGAAGAGCAACTGAACTTGAAATCTTAACATTCAGCAATAAGTAGATGAGAAAGAACTTTATAAAGTCAGTGAATTTCAGAGAGAACTTGATGCCTGGCAATCTATGGCAAGTTGTGGACTTGCTTTATATATAAATATAAATCCATGAAACCACAATTTGATTGATTCCAGTAGTTTTGACTTGGGTCTTGACCCAGAATTCAAAAGATAATGCTGTGACAGCAACAAGGAAATTGTAAGTATAGTTTTCTCTAGTACTGTGAAAGAAGAGAAATGGAAACTAGGTTAACTACTTAGTATTTTGCTAATCCTATTAATCGGTATGAAGTTTCTTGATTCTGTCTTTTTTGGAAGTATCACAATCATGCATGCTTTATATACAGTGGGGTTTTTTTATGGGTATTACTGTTAGTAATTCCCTTCATCCACTTTTGGGTGGACTACCTGTTATAAGCTCGGAATGATGTGTTGCTTTTGTTAGTTTATAAAATTCCCTTTTTTCCAGCCTAGACCTTTCATTATCTCATGTCTGATATTTTTTCACCTCACATTATCCTCTTTCTTCCACCCTTTTGCATTTGTATTTTTTTGTGTAGCTTTTTGCCTGTGGCTTCTTTTACATCCAGAATCCAGTAATGCCAATATGTCTTTATAACTTCTAGATGAACAATTTAATATTCCTCCTTTAGTCCCCACCATTTACTGCATCTTGTTTCAACACATAGCTTTAGTTTTAGGGATTAGTGAAAGTGCAGATTTTTGTACATTCAATTAAATGCCACCGGTAAGGGGCAGAGAGGTTTCTTCCAGGTTAATTATTTACATTTGTCTTTAGAATCCCAAGATTTCAACAAACGTGGGCTGAGACCAGTTAAAATACAGATATTTAGAAATTGTTACAATATCTTTAGAGTCAGCCAGGAACAAAATTGTCAGAAAGAGAAGACAGGGGCTTGACTTCAGATCCTCCCACTCATCCACATACACACTTTTTCATTCTTAAGTGTCTCTCCATGTGCCTATTGACTTTATTCTAGTAAGCTTCTAGTTCTCCACTTTCCCATTTAGGATTTTCATTGGTAGAAATACGTCCCATTCCAACTCTTTCTTTGTGTCTTTTCCATTAACCATTCAACAAATATGTTGTGCCTCTTTTTACCAGCTATTCTGCAAATCAATGAAAGGCTTAGTTTAGGTGGTTGTGTGAGTAATGAGATTAAACATAACCTTTATTTTAAAAATATGTAGAGATTAAAAAAATAATTAAGTGTGAAATTTCCTAACCCACCATTTAGATCTCTATAATACAGGTTCTGAGAACTCAGCATAGCTGAAATTTGTCCACAAGCAGACCTGCTTTCAGAGTCCAGTCCCTTACAGAACAATTAATTCATCAGCTGCTGAAGAATCAAGTCCAAAATAAAAATAATGGTACCATACAAGCTTCATCCTTTAGTTTACATATAATGTGAGTTATTTACATCCTTTAATGATAATGTTCTCTTGAATTTTCCTGAAACACTAGCCATATTTATCCATTTAAAACAGTGGTCCCCAACCTTTTGACACCAGGGACAGATTTCATGACTATTTTTTCACAGACTGGGGTGGGGGGGGATGGTTTCAGGATAATTCAAACGCATTACATTTATTGTGCACCTTATTTCTATTATTATTACCTTGTAATATATAATGAAATAATTATACAACTCACTATAATGTAGAATCAGTGGGAGCCCTGAGCTTGTTTTCCTGCAACTGGACTGTCCCATCTGGGGGTTATGGGAGATAGTGACAGATCATCAGGCATTAGATTCTCATAAGAAGCCTGCAACCCAGATCCCTTGCATGTGCAGTTCACAATAGAATTCACTCTCCTGTGAGCATCTAATGCTGCTGCTGATCTGACAGGAGGCGGAGCTCAGGCGGTAATTTGAGCCATGGGGAGCAGCTGTAAATGCAGATGAAGCTTTGCTTGCTCACTGGCTGCTCACCTCCTGCTGTGCAGGCCAGTTCCTAACAGGCCACTGACCAATAGGACCATGCCAAGGGTCCATGGCATAAGGGTTGGGGACCCCTGATTTAACATGATTCTTGCCTTCATTTAAACTACAAATTATTTGTATTATATATCATCAAAGGGTGGTGTCCAAGGTATTCTGTTGCTCCATTAGCAGCCTTGGATACAAGATAGAAGTAAGCATTTCAGCCAATGATTCTCTTGAGTGGAATTCCCTCTTCAGTAGTCTTACCCTTGAGCACCTAAATAAGACCTGTTCCAGTACCTCATTAAAATCCCCAACACATATTTTTGCTGAGCATGGTTCTGAAAACCACAGAAGCAAAAGTATGTATTCAGTAATTTACTGTCTTAAATGCAGCTATCGACAGGGTTCAGTATACTATTGAAAAGTATATACTCATTCAACAGAGTCCTTTAATTCTATAGCTTTATATTTGTGAGTTTTAGACTGGGTTCTTCTTTGGATTCAACATACAAGGTACCTTTGAGTAAAGATACTTTTTCTTATATAAAGTGCAGTATTCAGTTTTCTTAAATGTACACCCTGAAGTTCTCCAAGACCAGTAGTCTTTATTATACAACCACACTGAATTAGATCCAACAGGGCATATATTAGTGTTGTCAGCAAACATTTGTTGAACACTGATTTTGAGCTAGACCCTGAAATAAATGCAAGACGTGCAAAGCTTCTGCCTTCCTAGAGCTTGCACGCTAGAGGGAAAAGCAAGTGATAATGAACAAGAAGACAGACGTTGGCTGGGGAGAAAGGCTATAAAAAATAATTAAAATATGGGGAAGCCATAGAAAATGAATGGGAGCCTTCTTTAGATACAGGTTCTGCAAGATCTCTCTGAGGAAGAAAAATTTCAGCTGAGAACTGAATGATAATTAGGAGTCAGCTTATGAAAGTCGGGGAGGAGGAAAAGTTCAGGTAGAGAGAACAGCAGTGCAAAGGCCCTGGGACAGGATGAAACTTGGCTTCTTCAAGGAATATAACAAAGAGGGCAAAGAGTCTTAGTAGAGAACTAGCCAGAGCCAGATCATGCAACATTTTGTAAGCCAGACAAGTGGCTTTAGGTTCTATTTTCAGCTTGATGGGAAGCCACTGGAAAATATTAAGCAGAACAGTAATGTGGTCTGACTTAGATTTTTAAAAGATAACTCTGCTTGTTATGTGGAGAATGGATGGGGCAAAACTGGGAGCATGGAGACAAGTTAGGAGGCTCTTATTGGTTGCAGTGACCATGCAGTTTATCCAAAGCAGGGCCTTTCAGAGAGTGAAAGTGGGTGCCACTAACAGAACGGGGAATGTCAACTGGGCCTGTGCTGAGCAGACCAGGGCATGTGGTCATTTCAGCTGTTAACAGTGGTCTTGCTGGAGAGAGAGCTGTGGAGCCTTTTAGGATGCTTCATGTAATCTTCACAATAAACTCTGTTCCCAATGCATATTAGCACCTGATAAATGTTTGCTGGGTGAGTTAATGAGTAAATCAGTTAATCTGGGGAAGATTAGTATCTTCGTTTCTTAAAAGAATCTATGCTACAAGCATATTGTGAACTCTAATTCCAATGATAAAACCCACACTCTTTCTTTAATTTCTTACCTAAGACGTCATAATTGCTGCTTTTCAAATGTTTTTAAACATTTGTACATGCATTTCCATTTTCTTCATTTTCTTCCCTCTCTTGGGTTTAGCGTTCTACATGCAAAGGTTTCATAAATGTGTTTGCTGTACTCATTTTAATCAAAGTCAGGAACCAGAGAGACCATTAACAGTATAGTGTCCCCAGGAAACTTTTTGATCTTTCCTTTTGAAGCATCCTGTTCCACATTTAATGCCCAACCTCATAAGGTCTCCACCTGGGTACACTGTCAGAGTTCATTTAACAAGTCTAATGGTATGTGCTGTCTTACCTACCCACTCACACCTTTTACAAAAAACTCTCTCCTCTGTTCTCTTCTGCCCATCCGGGAAATAATTCCACCTTACTTCCGGGTAAAGAGACCTATGAATCATTTCCATTGTACCCACCACACCCTTTAGACGTAGAGTAGCTTTTGCATGTTGGATAACTTTCATCAAATTATCAATAAAAAAGAGCATCTCACTCTCCTACTTTGAATTATGAATATTAAAAAATTTCAAATTTGTATCTTATAAAATTTGTATTGTTAATTGTATATATTTATGGCTTACTCCATAAACATTCAAAATAGACATATCTTCTGACACGATCAGGTTAAATAGAAGACTGGCATATAAATAGAAGATGTGCATGCACGAGCTTAATGATGGAGACACGCTTGATGTGCCTGTGTATATCGTGTATGTTCATGTGTTCATGTGCGTGCATTCATGTGTGCACATGTGGGCAGGCATGCAGACACATGTGCACATGCACTCATTATGACCCTGCTCATCCTCTATAATCCATAAACCTGATATAGCCCAGTCAATGCTGTTATGCTTCAGAAAAAAATGTTGCAGCTTGCATCCTTATTCCTCCTATTTTATCCTATTAAATTAGATTGCTTAAGAAAATATAAACCTATGTACCATGAGATAAAGGATATTCAACAAGAGCATCTTCCCTTTAGTTAGATTTATAAAACTAGTTTCCATTTTAGATCCCAGGGAAAATCAGCTCTTTCGGATGATGTTGGAAGATTTTAAAGTTTACAACATCATAATCCCAACCTTTGCTTGATTAGGAGAAAGATAATGGACCTTATGTTAGTCTGTATTCATCATCGTGTAAATATGAAATAGTTGATTAACTACTGAGTAATATTATCAGAGAAGGACAGTGCTAACATTCTCCTAAAATATAAACCCTCTCATAGTCACATACAATGATATATTCAATTTAATGTATTCATAGAGCAAATGTGAAGCATTTCTATTTTGTTATCCTATGCATTAGAATTTATATGCTTGAAATTTAATATGTAAGCGTTTAGTTTTCATAATTATGCCTTTTGTTGTAAGAATAACACCTACCAAAATGGGCTCAGCTTCCAGCAGGAAAACTGTTTTTTTGTTTTTTGGTTTTTTTTGAGACGGAGTCTCACTCTGTCACCCAGGCTGGAGTGCAGTGGTGCGATCTCGTTCACTGCAAGCTCTGCCTCCCGGGTTCACGCCATTCTCCTGCTCAGCCTCCCGAGTAGCTGAGACTACAGGTGACTGCCACTACGCCTGGCTAATTTTTTTTTTTTAAATATTTTTAGTAGAGACGGGTTTCACGGTGTTAGCCAGGATGGTCTCGATCTCCTGACCTCGTGATCCACCGGCCTCAGTCTCCCAAAGTGCTGGGATTACAGGCGTGAGCCACTGCGCCCGGCCAGGAAAACTCTTGCGTTTAGCTATTAAAAATCTCCTTCTCTCCACTCCACTGCTTGCAGTTTAGGTTTTTAGAAACTTACACAATAAAATTTGGATTTGGATTTTCCTTTTTAAAAATTAACAGAAACGAGTTAGGAAGAGCATTCTCCAACACTGGAGGAGTAGAATGATTCCCAAGAATTTCTTTGAGACTGGACCATCAATAAACTGGAAGTGTCAGACACAGCAAATCTATTCTTTGTGAATGACAGCTTTTTGTGATCTTTCTTCCACTAAAATGTTAACATTTACCTTATAGTGTTTGACTTAATGTAGTAAGTTATATGTGTCCTTTTGTTCAAAAATATGAGAAACTAACATATCACTTTTTAATGGAAATTGTCATATTTTTTCCTGGCCAGGAGTAGGCTTCAGGTCGGTGACTTTGCAGAGATGAGATGTAACACACCCCAGTCTGTGTCCTTTCTGAGTGCCATAAACTTTCCTTTTAGATCAAATCTGGAAAATACAGGCAAAGCTATTTCATAACAACTGTCTTATAACAAATCTTAGTTTGTAAGAACTATAATTCTTGATGTTTATTTTATTTTATTGCTGAATTTGTGATTCTTTTTCAGGAAGAACAGTCACTGTGAATATGAGTAGTCAACAGGATATGTTTCCATATGAAGGTCCCTGTCTCAACTTAATGAAAAGTTGAGCAAAAGTATAATGCAAAATTCTAAGTAGCAACCTTTTTATAAGTGTAATTTCATCAAACCATCCACTTTCAAATATTTCATGACTTTTGTCAGCCAAAAATTTCAATTAACCAAAAAAAAAAAAGAAAAATCACCTATTTGAAAGCTAAAGAATATTGTAGAATTGGGAATGGCACCCTCCGTTGTCAGAACCTTAGCAGGCTCTGAATGAGGCACCAAGAATCTGCCTTCTGCTCTCTTCTATTAAAATGCACCAAACAGAAGGAAAGGTGGTCATAGCTGTAAATGTCTTTGTGCTAATGATGACTTTTCTCACTAGTAACAGCTGGGGAGTGAAACTCGACAAAGACAAAATTATAAATGTTTTATATCTGACAACACTAGGTGAGTTTGAAACATGGTCAATCAATTAGGTTACTGCCAAGAAGTAAACAATAGACTTATTAAAGCTGTAATTAGTCATTGTTGACATATTGTATTTTTAATCAGAGCTCCAGTAGGGGATGAAGTGGCTGAAATCATCTAGTGAAATAATCTAGGGCTTTGTGAAGCAGAAGTAAAACCAGATTTTAAAAACTCAGCCATGCCTTTCCCTTGGGATTTCTATACCACCTTTGTTCTGATGAAGTTGGTGACTTCAATTAGTTTAGTAAGTAGCCTATAATAATTGATTAATTGTTTTGTGTTTTTGTTACATTGGGTATTTGTCAAAAGGGTTTTGTGGTTCCCTATTTCTTGGCATGTCAAGAGTGGAGAGGAATTCATGGTGAATTCCTCTTCAAGGCAGGGAGCCAGCTATGTTACATACTCACGACTGCAGTTAAACATCCTAAGAATCAAGGGTTAAGTACTTTTTCCTGTAGTTGGTAAATGGCTAAAATTGAGCTTCTAAACTCAGGGCTGTGGATTCCAGTGCCTGCCTCTTTCCATTATACCATCGACAACAATGACCCTTCGGAACCCTCCTCATCTGCCATGGCCCCCAGAAGCTTCTGCTTCTATCTAAGCCGAATCTCCTGTAACCAATGACACTCAGGCACATTCTACCTCCAGGACCACCACTCTTCTCATTCCAGCTCTCCCTCTCTCCTTTCCCTATCAAACTCCAGCTCTCATCTCATCTCCTCCATGAAGCCCTCCTGATTATTTCTGCCCACCCCACCAAACATCCCTTTATGAGTTTTTCCTCTCTCCTCTGAACTCCTCTGTCAGATTTAGAGCCCTAGATTTTCTGAGGTAGAACTCATTCCAAATAAGTTAGCGGATGAAGAAACATTTTCCCCAATCACATAAGAGTTAAGAATCATATGTAATTGCCTTCCTTATTTTCTGTTCAGCTTCAAATCATGCACATCACAGAAGGAAAGTTCCAAGTCAGAGATTTTTATTTCTATAGGCCTCTATGTAGGGTAGAAAGAGCCTGGTGAAACAAACAAGTACCTTCTTTGGACTAATTCCATACTCTGTAGATATAATCTCCATTTTCCAGTATTTATTAAATTCATAAAATGCTTCTTGTAAAATATCCACTAAAAAAATGAATAGCCAACATTCTTTTTCTAAAGAGATCTTGGCTTTTCCTTGGAATCACATGGCTCTGTGAGTTATCTAGAATTATATTTAAGTGAGAAATTTTTAATAAAATGACATATCTTATTTTCATAGATATTTGCCTATGAACTCATAGATGCTATCTAATTCAACTTCCCCACATCTCAGGGAGGCAGAACTTGTGGGCAGATATTTTGATTAGTTTGCCCTTTCTTAGATAATAAAGCAAAGCAGTGGAACTTTGGCACGACTTCCTCAAAGCAGCAGGCAGCTAGAAAATGAACCCAATTTGCAAGTAATAGGCAAATGTCAGAAAACTTAGTAAATCATTTTATTAAACAAGCCATATCTTTAATTTAAAACCAAATCTTGTTCTCTATGGAGACATTGTTTAGGAGTAGAAACTTCAATTTGCATATATAAATTTAATATCCTTTCATATATCACATAACTCTACAGAATGGATTATCTGCTTCACTGAGGGTAGCATATCATTTTCATGATAAGGGCAATGAATCATGCTGTGACTGGTGCTGGTTAGCCCATTGAATCAGGTGCCTATGGTGGGAAAGGAATCATCTTCCTAACTAAGCACTGTCCTACAAAAAGATATGTCTTTATGAGTGTGGTCTACTCTTCTAGTAGCTGTAGAGTGAGACTTAGGAATCATTAATTGGCAGTGAAGAGTTTCTGGGCTAAGAGGTAGGGCAGTGCTTCTTAACCCTGGCTACATGTTGGAATCATTAGGGAGAGTGTTAAAAGGTACACATGCTTTTGTCATATCAGAATTCAGATTTACAATACTTAAATTGATTTATGGCCTGGGCACTGGGGAGTTTTTAAAGCAGCTAAGTTTGAGAACCACTGAGTTAGGAAAACCCATTTTTCTGTCTTGGTGACTGATCTCAGGGAAGGCATTGGCCTCTTTGTGTGTATTTCCTAGTCTGCTCAATGGACATTCGTTCTGCTTCATCTCATCACAAGTGTTTTCAGTCTTAGAAGAGACATATGTGAAAGATTCTTTCAATATACAGCTTTACAGAATTTCAAGCAATTTACATTTATTTTTCTTGTTCCCTAGCTGGAGTCCTGGCAGAAAGGATCTAGGAAAGCATTTAAAGAAAAAAAAAAAAGCATGATTCCCTTAGAAAAACTGAGTCATGCAACCAACTTAAGAAGACAAGCAGAAAAATTTTTGAAATCAAATGATAAGTCTTTCCAAAAATTCTTGAAGTGAGTTTATTTAATCCAAACATTTATATAACATCTCAGTGCATCTGTTTTGAGTGAGTAAAATTATAATATTTTGGGGGCTACTCCTAATTTTCAGGGAAATTTAGAATTTGTGAGGGAACAAAATCGTATGTAGTGGGGAAAGCACATTAAGGACATTTATAACAGTTTTCAGCAGAAGGAGAAATCCGCAAGCTATGTGCCAAGTTTTGCTGATAGCCATCAGTAAGGAGAAATCACTCTAAACTGCCACAGGATCAAATTATTAATAGATAAATGGGCTCCTTTCTTGACCAATGGGTTTTCTGCACTGGAATTGGGTGCTGAAGGGGTTTACAGAGTCTCAAGATTCTGGAATAGTGCCCTCTAGACATGTCTCAAGGTGAAGGATGAGGATGGAGAAAAATGGTTTTCAGACCTGGCTGCTCTTCTGTTGATTCCTACTGGAATGCTTAAGCTTCCGCTGGTCCAAGACCTGCCTGAAGACACTCTGTTTCAGCTTATCCAGAAAGTCCCTCGAGTTGGTATTTGTAAACTTCAGAGGGAATACTGATGATCCCCAGCGTGGGACCCACTGCATTATATACACACTCCAGTTCTGATCCAGTATTGCTTGGCGGTGCCTGGATCACCAACCTGCCCTGCTGTTTCTCAGTGATTTTCAATTATTCAGTCCTGATCTGTGAGCACATGTGCACAGAAGATTGGCTGTTGGAACTTTGTCAAATAACAAACATTTTTATAAATAATAAATTATTTGTGAGAAATTATTTGTGAGAATTATTTTTTAGTCAAGGTTGTTTTGGCTATTCTGTGTCCCTTTCATTTCCATATGAGTTTTTAAGATCAGCTTGTGATTTTTGCAAAAAGGCAACTAGATTTTGAGGAGGAATAAGTTGAATGTGTAGTGTTGTGGCATTGTTTTAAAGATTAAATGTGTTAATCATTAGTGTTTGGTGCTTAGACTAAATGATAATAGACTCAGATGATAATAGAATAATGATAAAACAGTGCCTGATTAAGTATATATAATATATGATTAAATATATAGATAATTAAAGGTATATATGATTGAATATATGCATCTATATCAGGCCTTATTGTATCATTTTCTATTATCATTTGAGTTGTCTCAAATATTCCTTTCTAATTTTTGAAAGAAATGTATTTTATGGCCTATAGATAAAATGTATTCTATAGGCAATTTCCATTTGGTTTCAGGAGGGTTTCATATTGTTTGAATATGCATGATACTTACCAGTAAGTAATTACAATGCAAACAAACATTGTGGAGCTACGCCTGAAAAATTATTGTAAGAGAAAATATAATATTCTTACCTTGTTGGGGTTTTAAATAACAGCTTTATTGAAATATAATTCATGTATCATACAATCTACCCTTTTAAAGAGTACAGTTCACTGTTTTTTTTAGAATATGCACAAAGTTGTGCCACCATTACTATTTAAATCCAGAACACGTTCACCCTTCCCCCACAGAGACCCATATCCATTGGCAGTCATTCCCCAATCTTCCTCTCACCAGCCACTTGCAAAAGTGCATATACATTATGTCTATATGGATTTATCTATTCTGGGTATTTCATATGAATAGAATCATAAAATATTTGGCCTTTTGCTTCTGATTTTGTTACTTTAACATAACGTTTTCAGGGTTTATCCATGTTGTTGCATGCATAAGCACTTCATTCCTTTCTATGGAGAATAACATTGAATTGTACATACATGCCACATTTTGTTTACACATTCAGTGGATGGACATTTGGTTTGTTTATAATTTGGGGCTATTATGAATAATGCTGCTATGAGCATTCATGTACAAATCTTTGAGTGAATATATGTTTTCATTTCTTTTGTGTCTAGACCCAGAAGTGGAATTATTGGATCATGCATTACATCTATGTTTAAATTTTTGGAGAATTGCCAAACTGTTTTCCAAAGTGGCTGCTCCATTTACATTCCCACCAGCAATATAGGAGGGTTACAACTTTCCACATCCTCACCAACACTTGTTACTGTCCATCTCTTTATACCCATCCTTGTGGGTGTAAAGCGGTATCTCATTGCAGTTTTGACTCATACTTTTCTAATAACTAATGCTGTTTTGTCTTCTTTTCACATGCCATTTATATGTAGTGTTTGAGAAGATATCTCTTCAAAGCCTTTGCTCATTTTTAAAGTTTGGTTATTTGTCTTTTTATCGAGCTATAAGAGTTCTTTATGTAGCCTTGGATATAAGTTCCTTATCAGATATATGATTTGCAGGTATTTTCACCCAGCCTACGGGTTGTATTTTCCTCTTTTTCTTGGTGTCTATTGAAGCACAAAAGTTTTTAATTTATCTGTTTTTTTTTCTTTTTTGAGTCTAAGAAATCATTACCTAATCCAGAGTTATGAAAACTTACTCCTATATTTTCTTCTAAGAATTTCATGGTTTTAGCTCTTATATTTAGGTCTGTGATCCATTTAAAATAATTTTTCTATAAAAGCTTCTTTGTTGAAAGGACTATTCTTTTTCCCATTTATTTGTCCTGCCATCCTTGTCACAACTGACCGTAAATTTAAGAGTTTATTTCTAGACTCCCAGTTGTCTTCCATTGATCTATTTGTCTATCCTTATGCCTGTGCTACACTCTCTTGATTACTGTAACTTTGCAGTAAGTTTTGAAATTGAGAAGTATAAGTCCTCCAACTTTATTATTTTTCAGTCAAGATCATTTTGGCTATTCTGTCCCTTTCATTTTCATATGAATTTTAGGATCAGCTTGTGATTTTTGTGAAAAGGCAACTAGATTTTGAGAGGGATTAAATTAAATGTGTAGTGTTGTGACATTGTTTTAAAGACTAAATGTGTTAATTATTAGTGTTTAGTGCTTAGACTAAATGATAATAGACTCAGATGATAATGGAATAGTGATAGAACAGTACCTGATTAAATATGTATTATATATGATTAAGTATATTTATGATTAAATACATACAAATACATCAGGCACGTTTTATCATTATTCTACTATCATTTGAGTTGCCTCAAATATTCCTTTCTAATTTTTTATTTTTTTGTTAATTTTACTGCAATAACCTTTTGTGTGTGTGTGCGTGTGTGTGTCTGTGGCCTTTTTCTCTTCATAGTCACTATTTGCTTTGTTTGATAAAAACTTATTAGATTTATGTGGAAATTATGTTAGTTGGTACATAAGAATTGCCAAGTATACCTGTCTGAGGAAATAACCATAAAATTCTATACCATAATGTTGTAAAGAACTATCTATGAAGTTTCCAGTTACCCTTTATGGATTTCATGAGGCCTTTAACTTAAGAGTAATCTCTGAAGGTGCCCTATTCCAAACCATGAAAGAGTTATTCTTCCTTTGGCTTAATAGGCTGTAAATTGAACAAGGAGCCAAACTTTTCCCTTCCTTGTCATCAATGTGAGCTGAAGGTTGATACGTGGATACGAAGCAAAAGTTCTTTGATCCATTTGCGATTTGATTTTAAGACAAGTTAGCATCCACAGGTCTTCTTTTGAAGAATTTGGAGGAAAATGCCAAAACTACACCTTAGAGTTAAATAAGCTAATGTTAAATGTTCATAACTGTGTTTCAGTGGATATAGAAATACTGAAATTGAATATGCAATAAACACTTCAACTATACGCCAATTCACTGAAAGACCCTCTCAGCTGGTTATCAGGATATATAAGCAGGATACCTTCATATGGTAATTATATGGCTGTCTTTCAAAACTGGAATTTATAGGTTGGAAGTAAGTTATGCAGCATATCAGATTTGAAATAGCAGCTCAGTCCATGGCCCTATCCTAGCTGTAACAGTAGCTATGCTTTAATTTTCTAAACTTTAAAAAATAAAGACAGATACCTCATGCTGTATTATCAGCATTCTGGAAAGTTTTATCAGTGAGAGTTTTATCAAAAACAAAAAAAACCAGAATCACTATGAGTGTGTTTTGAGAGCCCCCAGCTAAATTAGGGTTCCAATCCCAGACCTGCTAGCAACACCGTCCTAAAGGGAAATGAAGGGCAGCTGGACTTGGGTGTTTACAGTGTGACTCTCAGGGGATCCTGGTGGGATCCTTCTCTTCCCGGCCTCCCCGTCCCCGCCCCCCGCACCCCGCGCTCCAAGACGGAGTCTCCCTCTGTAGCCCAGGCTGGAATGCAATGGCGCGATATCTTCTCACTGCAACCTCCGCTTCCTGGTTTCAAGCGACTCTCCTGCCTCACCCTCCTAGTAGCTGGGATTACAGGCATGGGCCACCACACCCGGCTAATTTTTCTGTGTTTCCAGTAGAGACGGGGTTTCACCATGTTGCCCAGGCTGGTCTCAAACTCCTGACCTCAGGTGATCCGCCTGCTTCGGCCTCCCAAAGTACTGGGATTACTGGCGTGACCCACTGTGCCCAGCAGGTATCCTTCTTTTACCTGGCAGACAGCCAGATGCCTAGTTGTCCTACCTGTGACGGGGAGGGGAGGGGAGGGCAGGGGTCCCTCAAACAGGTAATGCTTATACTGACAGACACTCTTGTGGCTCTTGTCTGACCTGTGTCCAGTTTATGCCTGACTGACCATCATTCTGGCACTGGGAGCCAAACCATTTTTTCTCCTCGGTGTCTTGGAGAAAACCCGATGTGGGGCAGCTCCTCGTGTTTTAGATGGAAGACACCAATTCAAGGCACCACCATAACGGGAAACAAGTTCAAAGGTTTTTATGTACAGATCCTGGGCAGGGAGGGTGCGATGAGTCAGTGAAACAGTCCTTCATCCCCTAGTCACACAAGGCAGGAATGAAGAGTCAGAGAACAAGAAGAGCAAGTAGCACGTGGCAACTAATGTATATAAGGAGTAGGTTGTGGGTTACACTAAAGTATTGGGCAAATTCCTGAACAGTCTCTTTAAAGGAAAGAGCAGGAAGTGAGGAGCCCACTTTCTTTGGTTTAAGTTTAAAAACCTATTTTAACCAAAATAACCAAAAATGAGTTTTTGGTTAAAATAAGTCTTTGTTTTATTAAAATAAAAGTGGGAGAGATGCTAAGTGTGAGAGGTACCTCTAAATTCTTATCTCTGGCCACCAGATTGAGCCAATTAGGTGTGGTATTCTACTGCTAATGTGCAGCCAACAACCTTGGCTGTGCTGTTCCCATTGCAGAGTGGTACTGAACAATAGCATTATTAATCAGATTAGACCTTATGCAATCGTAGGAGCTGGCTGGGCATATCTTTGTAAGCCTGGTGCTTTCTTTTCTTTTCTTTTTTTTTTTTTTTCTGAGATAGAGTCTCGCTCTGTTGCCCAGAACGGAGTGCAGTGACACTATCTCGGCTCACTGCAACTTCTGCCTCCTGGGTTCAAGCGATTCTTCTGCCTCAGCCTCCTGAGTAGCTGGGATTACAGGCGCGTGCCACCAGGCCCAGCTAATTTTTGTATTTTTAGTAGAGACGGGGTTTCACCATGTTGGTCAGGCTGGTCTCAAACTCCTGACCTCATGATTCGCCTGCCTCGGCCTCCCAAAATGCTAGGATTACAGGCGTGAGCCACCATGCCCAGCCACCTGGTGCTTTTATGTCTTATGAACCTGAAGTTAGCAGAACCAGGGGCAGCAAAGAAAGATGGACATGAAGTGGGGGAAACAAGATTCAATAGGAATCCATGAGAAAAGTGAGAACTTGCCTGCCTCTCTCACCACCTCAAACCTCAGTAGTGCAAATGACTTACCAAAGAAACTGGTGGCTTCCCATGGAACTGCACACACACCTAGTGATATAGTTTGGAGATTTGTCCCCATCCAAATCTCATGTTGAAATGTGTTTTCCAATGCTGGAGGTGAGGTCTGCTGGGAGGTGTTTGAGTCACAGGGTTGGTTCCCTCATGGCTTGGTGCTGTCTTTGTGATAGTGAGTGTGTTCGCACAAGATTAGTTCTTATTTTATTAAAATAAAAGTGGGAGAGATTCTAAGTGGGGGAGATGCCTCTAAATCCTTATTCTGGCCACCAGCTTGAACTAATTAAGTGGGGTGTTCTACTTCTAAGGCCCAGTCAGGAACCTTGGCTGTGTCATTTAAAAGTGTGTGGCACCTCCCCCCTCACTTTAGCTCTCTCGCTTGCTCCTGCTTTTGCCATATGATGTATCTGCTCCCCTTTTGCCTTCCACTATGATTGTAATCTTCCTGAGGCCTCCCCAGAAGCCAAACAAATGCCAGCACCATGCTTCCTGTAAAGCCTGCAGAACCGTGAGTGAATTAAACCTTTTTTCTTTGTAAAGTACCCAGTCTCAGATATTTCTTTATAGCAATTCAAGAAAGGCCTAGTACACTTAGCCCTCAGCATAACCTTGGGCACACTTTGGTGTTGCACACATTTATCATTTATGTTTCCAAGAAGGATGTGACATTCTAAACTCTGTTTATTGTTGTATGTGACATTCTAAACTGTTTGTTTTTGTTGTTGTTGTTTGTTTGTTTTTTGAGACAGAGATTCTCTCTTATTGCCCAGGCTGGAGTACAATGGGGTGACCTCAGCTCACTGCAACCTCCTCTGCCTCCCAGGTTCAAGTGATTCTCCTGCCTTAGCCTCCCAAGTAGCTGAGATTACAGACATGTGCCACCACGCCTGGCTAATTTTTGCATTCTTAGTAGAGACGGGGTTTCACCATGTTGGCCAGGCTGGTCACGAACTAAACTCTCTGTTTTTATTAAGAGTTATTTTAGGCTATCAGCATTTAAAAATGTTTCTCAATTACTTATAGCCCATAAACACAAGCCCTCACAAAGGCTTCTCTGAATCTGAAACAGCAAATTTGTGTAGTACTATTTTGTTCCTCCTGATCATTTTCTCATCTGAAGACAAAAGCCTAAATTGTTTTAACTAACGCTGAGATTTGGGTCTTGTCTGCAAAACAGTGTTTTAAAGGATATATTAATTAGGGATTCACTTTCTATCCATGGATATATGTGAGCTTCAGGGATAATACTAGCTCTTTGCTTTCATGTTGTTCTCAGATGGAATCCATTTGGAGTATCTGTCAATATTGTTCTGCACCTGGGAACAAAATAGCTTTGTGCTGGTTTGGGTCCTGCTGAGTTGTAGTCATTTGTAGCAGGGAAATGCATAACAAGCGTTGATCTGAATGGATCAATATTAGTAAACAGTGATTTAAAAACACATTCAATTCAGGCAAAATGTCTTAGATCATGGAAAAGTCCTTTCCCAACACCGATTATAAAACATTATTGACAAGCATCAGAGTTCCCAGCAAGAATGTTCCTTGAGCAAATTTGGGTTTTAGCAAATTCATGTCCAGATTTTGAAGGTTCACTAGAAATTGACCCCACAGCACTTGTCTTTTAGTGGGTGTATAGAAACTGGAGTAAAACTGGAGAAGTGCAAGAACTCATGGACAGCAGAATTGTGGGTGTGATTAAATTTAGAAGATAGAGCAGTGCTGAAGAGGACATTCTAAGTGAAAAGTGAATGGTGGTAGAAAATAGGATTAATAACCTAAGCTATATTATTAATAAAAATAAACTCTTGAAGAAATAACACTGTTGCTTTGTTTTCCAAAGCCTTCCACAAATAGGTTCAAATATATAGAATTAAAAATGTCAAGTAGGAAATAAGTATCAAAACAGAGGGAATTTAAAAAATCACATGAAAATAGTTTGTACAACTCCATGTAAGTACATTTGAATTCCTAGATGAAATGGTTAACATTCTATAACACTTCAGCTTTACAAAATTGACCTAAGAAAAAACAGGATTAAATGGACCAATTACCAAAGAATACAGAAGATAATTCAGAAAACAGTCCCAGACAAAATCACCAGGACAACGTGGTTTTACATAGAATTTCTTTCTAACATTTAAAAATCAGATAATCCCAAGAATACATGAACTATTTCAGAGCACAGAAATGATGGAAACATTTTATATTCTATGAAGTTAATATAATGCAAAGGTCAAAACCAAAGATTGTTTCAAAAACAAGACAAATTTTACTTATGAATACCAATTTTTAAAATTAGATAAAATATAAGAAACAGAACCCAACAGCACATTAAAAATGATACATCATGAACAAGTAAAATTTATTTCAGAAATGTAAAGATGATTCTACATAAGGAAATCTATTAAAATCCAGCTAAGGAGAAAAATCAGAAGATCATCTCAATAGAGGAAGAAAGTGCAATCGACAAATTTAATATCTACTCATGTTAAAAGCAGCCAGCATGTTGCTTAATGGGAAAACACTAAAAAAATTTTCAATTAAAATCAGAAACAAAGAAGTCTAATCCCCACTGCTACTCTTTAATTTTATAATAGAGGTATTGGCCAGTGAAAGTGGATAAGAAAAAACAAATAGAAGCATAAGAATTTGAGAGGAAGACCTAAAGCTCTATTAAGAAAGGATATGATTGTACATCTAGAAAATTCAAAATAATAAATTGAAAAACCATTAAACATATGAAAACATATTTGACTTTGATTTGTTGTAAGTGAAATATAGGTTAAAACATCATTAACACATGATTTCAGACCTATCTGATTCTTAAAAAGCCAACTTAAGAACCTTCTGTATAGATACACACCATGCCAATTGTGGTAAGGTTGAGAGATCTTATTCTACAGATATGTATTGAATTATTTATGAAAAAACATTATGATGTCTGACATTTGCTTCAAAATAATCTGGTAGGTGGAGAGTTATAGGGCAGATCAAAGAAGAATGGCCGTATATTGATAATTTAGAAGCTGAGTGATTGATTATACTATTCTCTCAAATTTAGTATATGTTTGAAATTTTCCACAATAAAAAGTGAAAGAATGTTCATATAGTTTCAAAAGATGCAACTAAACTAAGCCAAAGGCAAATATGTTATTTAGAGAAAAAGTAATTTTTTGGCTGATGTTAATTTATATTTGCAATTTGATCTGAAACTTTTCATATGGGCATTCATCAATTAATTCTAAATAGTCTTTAAGAAGAGTTGAAATAAAAATTAACTGCTTTCCTAATAGAACAAAATGCTAAAAGAATACACTAAAGAAACTTCCCCTTCCCTCAGAAATGTGCCTTCTGTTTTGTTGGTAGTCTGCAGGTCCTTAGAGTACTTTAGCCACCCATAGTTTAATTCTAACCTTCAGGACATAAATGTGGTTACGGGAACGAATATTTCATAGTCAATTAGTGGGAACCACCCTGAGGCTATCATTCAGACAGTGAAGTGCTTGCTGTGAGAGTTCCAGATCTGAAAATGTACCTACTAAAGCCTGACATAACCCAATCCAACAAAGATAAATGAGGAAATATAAAACATCTGCTTATCTTGTGCTTGACAGCTTTATTTTACTGAAACTCTGTACATGGAATGCAAAGAAATATCGCTGATACCTTATCTGCCTACTATTTTGAGCTTTCCAAAGTGTCTTAAGAATACTAAGTTGCCGAGGCAGGAGGATCACGAGGTCAGGAGATCGAGACCATCCTGGCTAACACTGTGAAACTCCGTCTCTACTAAAAATACAAAAAATTAGCCAGGCGTGGTGGCGGGCACCTGTAGTCCCAACTACTTGGGAGACTGAGGCAGGAGAATGGCATGAACCTGGGAGGCAGAGCCTGCAGTGAGCCTTGATTGGGCCACTGCACTCCAGCCTGGGCGACAGAGCAAGACTCCGTCTCAAAAAAAAAAAAAAAAAAGAAACATTAAGTTGGTTTCTGTTAATTTAATACGTTAAAGTCACAGGTTCATAGCTTGTCAAGGCATTCTTGAGACTGTTATCCAGTAGACTGGCAAAGAGCACCAAAGTTTGTGTGGGTAATTCCAAATGTGGAGTAGCCATCAACACACAAATGCTACAGCAACTGTAGCATTTGCCAAGCTCCCCACTGGCGAGCAAGGAGTATATCCTCAGAGCCATGCAAAATGCCATGCAAGTAAGAGGTGGTGATGAGGGTATGTTAGATGGCAAATGGATGCTTATACGGAGGAGCCCAGTTCTCTGAGCCCTGACCTATTCAACTGACAGCTTTATGTGTTCTCTGCTAGCACAAATTTTACTTTCAAGTGCAGTTTCTCTGTGCTTTGCCTTTTCTCATGTCATTTGAAACTATTCCTCTGAATATATATTCTATTTTGAGAAGGTTTTGTACTCTTGTGCAAACTTAAGATAGAAAAATGAACTCAGGGGCCAGGCACAGTGGCTCATGCCTATAATCCCAGCACTTTGGGAGGCCGAGGCGGGCGGATCACCTGAGGTTAGGAGTTCGAGACCAGCCTGACCAAAATGGAGAAACCCCATCTCTACTAAAAATGCAAAATTAGCCAGGCATGGTGGTGCATGCCTGTAATCCCACCTACTCAGGAGGCTGAGACAGGAGAATGGCTTTAACTCGGGAGGTGGAGGTTGCGGTGAGCTGAGATGGCGCCATTGCACTCCAGCCTGGGCAACAAGAGTGAAACTCTGTCTTAAAAAAAAAAAAAAGAAAAAAAAAGAAAAGAAAAATGAACTCAGGAAGCCAGACCTGGAAAGCACTACAGTGAGTCTTTAATCTAAATACTTACCTCACTGATAAGAAGGGAGAATCCAAGTCCTTGCACTTGGATGGACACCACTTCCACAAATGGCTCATGAGATTAATTTCATTAATCATGACATTTGCATGGCTGAAGATAGCTTAAATAAATTTATACACTCAACAAATATGTATGGAGATCCTTCTATATGGCAGCCACTGAGCTGAGCTGTGTGGATCCAGCAGTAGACAAAAGAGATCAAAAAAGATTTCAGTGCTAATGGAACTTACATTAAACAAAAATAGCGGGAGCTGAGAGAGTGGGGAAGAGTGAATCCATGAGCAACTTCATTTGAGTTATTCTAGCTATGGAAATTCTGTTTCTGCATATATCCAGGATAAAATTCCCTTTCCATATAAAATAAAAATATTCCTACTTTGTTTTTAACACAATTTGTATTTCAAATTATAATAATAATCTTGGATTTTCTTTCTCTGTGTATGACTTCTCATCCAAAAACTGAGGGGCTAGACCACCTGATTACTTGAATTCCTTTTTACCTTTACGACTCTTCATTAAACAGAGCCTCATGGGTGTGATACATTTCAGTTCTTTTCCCTACTCTTTTTAGCCCCTTGCCTTCCCATGAAGGGCTTGTCTGTGTCTAAAAGTCCTTCTGGTTCTTGTGGTACAGCTTGTGACACCACGATAAGGACTAAGTGAGATGCATTTCCTGAAACCCTGCAGTCTTCTGGCCTTTTCTTCCCTTTTATATCCACAGAACCAAGAACCAGCAAGACCATCAGTCATTGTGCAGGAATAAACAATACTGTTAAACTTGTCAGCCTTTTGATCCTTCCCACATCATTTTTTTTAGCCCAGTTCTAGGAAAATTTGCCAAGGCTTTTTTTTATGGTGTTGTATTTGCCATGCCAACAACCAACAATAGAATATTGAGGCTATATGATTTTAGGACTCAAAAAAAATCACGTAATAATAAAAAGAGGAGTTGAGCCAAATCCTGTATGTGTGTGTGTGTGTGTGTGTGTGTGTTGACAGAGATAGACATAGAGTGAGAAAGGAGAGTAGTGATATAATAAATAAGAAATAAAATTCATTTTTGAAAGGAGCTTAGAAGTGAACTATCTCATACCTAGCTTAATAGCCTATTGGAATAATAGTCAAATAGCCTATTGGAAAAATAAAGATTTTTCCACAGTGCCAAGCTTTGCATTCATTTCAGGTGGAATTTGTGTTAAATGTCACAAAGTGTCCAGCACCCTTCGCTTATAGAAAAGAGGCAATGTGGGCCACAGTGGAAATGATTTGTGTTAGCCTGGATTGTTCACTCTGGATTAGACTTTGACTGGGAGGTGGCACCATTATTGCCCCAGGCAGGTTTATGTACAAAAGACAGAGAACAGTCTGGCTGCCAATCAGGAAAACATGATAGGTCGTGTAGTTGGCAAGTGGTAATAGTCTCATTCTACAAGTGGGAAGTAATCTCCCATGCCATGGTCCTGTATCTCCTCTCCTCATGTCTAATTCCCCTCCATGCTATAAGGTTAAATGCAAATTTTCCTTCCTCTGCAGTCTTCTTGGATCACTGCAGTCCATGAAGACACTGTTTTGTTTGAATTAAAAACACAACCAAGATTTGACTCATTTATCAATTAATCATTCTACCTTGCAAAATTATGTTGTATTTTCTCAGATCCTTATTTCACTTTTAAGTAAATTCAGACCTTGTCAGAAGCTAGACTAGAACTTCCATTTTTAAAATTTTCATCTTTGGGCCTGACACTATGTATTGAAGACATTTAACTAGATTTGCTCATGACTTAGCATTTCTTGAGACTGTCACCCATGCATACACACACATTTGCTAAAAAAAAAAAAAAAAAAAACAGTTAGCTTTAAGCAAAATTTTAAAGTATGTAGATGTGTCTTATTGACTCTATTCTTTTCATTTTTTCTGGGGGCCACGGAATCCAGTGTCTTCAATTTCACACCCCCACCACAAAAACTCTGCTCAAAAAATTAAGGCTTTTGCCTAGGGAAGAATTTGGCTTTAGTTACTAATATCTTATAATAAATTTAAGCACTTTGTTTTTTCTGAAAATTAACAGTTTCATCCAATTCTACTAGTGAAATGACAAACATCACCCTCCAAAATAGTTTTACATGAGTAAGTTTAGGGGAAGAGGGAAAAAGGTAGAGTGATGGTGATAACAGACCTTAAGTGTGGGGGGAAATCATACTACAGCAGAAAGCTCCTCTGGCTATCCATTTGGGTTGACTAAGAGCAGCAACTAAGAATAAGAGCAGCAACATATTCAATGATACAGTCCTGGTAAAATATTTTACCTGGCTGGGCGTGGTGGCTCATGTCTGTAATCCCAGCACTTTGGGAAGCTGAAAAGGGTGATTTGCTTGAGCCCAGGAGTTTGAAACCAGCCGGGGCAACATAGCAAAACCCCATTTATACAAAAAATACACACAAAAATAACCAGGTGTGGAGGCGCATGTTTGTAGTCCCAGCTACCAGGAAGGCTGAGTTGGGAGGATCACCTAAGCCAGGGAAGGTCGATGCTGCAGTGAGCCCTGATCATGCCACTGCACTTTAGCCTAGACGACAGAGTGAGATCCTGTCTTCTCCAGAAACAAATTTTTTTTGGAGAATCTGAGAAACCAGTTCATTCTAGGCAGTCACACAATATAGACATTTTCCAATGTCTATGTTGGAATAATTGAGACATGTGTATACTTCATGGCAATAATTGAGACATGTGTATCCTTTTATTAAGGAAGACTGGTCTTGATGGGTGCTATGGATCTCTTCCTGGGAAATGATTATTCTTTGTCTAGATCTTTTTTTTTTTTTTTTTTTTTTAAAAACGAGAACATCCGTGGTCAGCAAAAATCCATCCAGAGAGCTCTACTAGTGAAGAAAGTGTGTTATATGGCAGGAAAGCTTTAGAGCAAAAGTATGAATTTGCAGCTTTAAAAACATCCTACCTCAAAAAGCATTAATTCATGAAAGAAACATACATTCATAATAAAGTATAATGTAAAGCAATGCAAATATTCCAAATGATATAATGATACTGGATTATTTGATGACTACCTCATTCTAGTCTGCATCATTATTTACCCAAAGACATAAAAGGTTTCAGTTTTGATTGGTGACTAAAGTAACAATATAAAAACAAAAAAAATTGTTTTAATTTTTTGTACCTGTACATGTACCAATTTTTTACACATAAAAAGTTATTAGAATTAGCTAATGATTTTAGATATGTCCTCTATTAGTCCATTTTCATACTGCTGTAGAGAACTGCCCAAGACTAGGTAATTTATAAAGGAAAGAGGTTTAATTGACTCACAGTTCAGCGTGGCTGGGGAGGCTTCAGGAAACTTACAATCGTGGTGGAAGGTGAAGGGAAAGCTAGTCACCTTCTTCACAAGGCAGCAGGAGAGAGAGAGATAGCGAAGGGAGAAGAGCCCCTTATAAAACCATCAGATCTCATGAGAACTCACTCACTATCATGAGAACAGCATGGGGGAGACCACTCCCATGATTCAATTACCTCCACCTGGTCTCCCTTGACATGTGGGGATTATGGGGATTAAAATTCAAGATGAGATTTGGGTGGGGACACAAAGCCTAACATATCATGCCCATAGAATAGGCTGTTGTTGAAATTTAATTTTAATTACCCCAGAATGCTTAAAGAATACAGTGTTTTCTGGATCTTCAGAGGTGGGGAAGTCTTCCTCCCTGTCACATAATACTGAGATAAAACTTTGCATTCTAGAAAAATCTTCATAGGCCTTCCTTTACATGAGATATGACAAACCCATTTCAATTAATATAGCCCATGATTCAGAAAGTTGTACCGAGCAGTAAATTATTTTGCTCAACTCAAGAGTGGAGATTTCACCAAGTAGGTAATTGCGTCATTCAAATACATGTCCTGGTATTCTCAGTGTTACCAGTACAGGATTAAAACTTGTCATGTCAGTTGTTAAATGTTTTAAATTAAAAAGGAATAATTTGTTTACAGATTATATAGAAGGCTCATCCTGCTTGGATAGATGTAAAACTTTTCCCTCTCCTTTTTTATTCCATTATCTGTCTATAAGTGATGTCTCTCTGTAGGATATCTGCATCATCTTGGACTGGGTTTTCTGTTCCCTGTGACTCTCTTCTCTTCCTAATACCATCCTCCTAATCCCAAATGCACTGGTTTTAAAACACAAGTCTATAACTTTTTACATTAAGTTCTACTATTGCTGTGTGATATGGTTTGGCTGTGTCCCTACCCAAATGTCATCTTGAATTGTGGTTCCCATAATCCCCATGTTTCATGGGAGGGACCCAGTGGGAGGTAATTTAATCCTGGTGGCATTTATCCTCATGCTGCTCATGTTTTTTCATGATAGTGAGTTCTCACAAGATCTGATGGTTTTATAAGGGGCTTCCCCCTTTGCTCAGCTCTCATTCTGTCTCCTGCCACCCTGTGAAGAGATTCCTTCCACAATGATTGTAAGTTTCTTGAGGCCTCCCCAGCCATGTGGAACTGTGAGTCAAACCTCATTCCTTTATAAACTATCCAGTCTCAGGCAGTTCTTTACAGCAGCATGAGAACAGACTAATGCACTGTGGCAATTGATATTTTGCACATTTTTCCATATTAGGTGATATGAGGTAAAAAGATTTGCATTGAGTAAAACATTAGATGTGCCTTCACCCCTAAAGCTGCTTTGATCAAGTTAATTTCAAATATGGCAGAATAGAGGTATTCAACTTTTTAACCCTGAAAATTAAATTTATGTCGTATTTTGATATAAAGCAAAGGAAAATCAACTTTAATCAAAACATACTTGTTTTCCCTCTCCTATACAGACCGACCAAGACCATCACTATGACCGATGGAGACTATGATTATCTGATCAAACTCCTGGCCCTCGGGGATTCAGGGGTGGGGAAGACAACATTTCTTTATAGATACACAGATAATAAATTCAATCCCAAATTCATCACTACAGTAGGAATAGACTTTCGGGAAAAACGTGTGGTGAGTTTTTAATTGTACTGCTAACCTTGTCACTCATCCCCCTATATAAAATAAGAATCAAGAAGCTATGTTTATTGCATTGGAGTCTGTCTTTTGTCACATGAAATTAATAACCTGTCATTTTAATTTATTTTCGAATATTATTTACTACTTTTCAACTATAAATAACATTTTCCTAGAAAAGTATTAAGTGGCACTCTCTCTTGTCTCCCAAAGTGTACAAGGCAACCCAAATCAATATTTTACTGATTTGCATAGTGTGTTTTCTACAAATTCTTAAGAAATCTTTCAAAACTTGAGTTATTAGAATTTAAAAACATTAACTCTGATCTGAGTTAAAGTCCTCAATAAGAGCAAGTGATCATTTACACACTCTTAAGAAGTTAAAAGTATGATTGGCAAATATCTGGAACATGAGCTTTGTAAGCTCTTGCTGCATTTTTATTTATGTGTAGACTCAGCCATCAATCACTGACTTCTTATGAACAGAATGTGAGACCAATCATGCTATTTTCCAAGATAAGAGAGTTTAAGTGAGAATCACAACCACTTCCTTCTCCCATGCTAGACGCTATTGACAGGAATAAGGATATTGTGACATGTGAGATGTGTAGCATAGGCACAGAAGCTAGGCCAGATTTACTGCCACCCTGGGTGTTCTTGATTGCCAAGATGGCTGTGGCTTCCAGTTGATGTCACAAATCTACTCATTCCTTGAGAATTGGGAAAGAAAACAAAAGAAATGGTAACTGGAAGCCATTGCCTGGGAAGTTGAATCACGGTTTTTTATAATGTGCTGGACCTGATCTGAAAGTCAATACATGGTTGTGTAGGCTTAGCAAACTCCCTGACAACCCATTCAGGGTTTTCCTGCCTTCTCTCCTTTCCAGTATCTGGGTGTATGTCCTTGCAGAATTTTCCCTTTAAAACGTATTCACTAAACTATACTTAAGGAACTGAGTAAATATTAAATATTTTAGGCTTTGCTTAAACAATAGAAAGGCCAGAATTTTTTTAAAAAATTAAACTTACCTAAAAATAGCCTTTGACTAAATGACTAGTGAAGAAAGGCTTGAAATGTCCTGTGTCAACTTATTGAGAAAGTCTGTGCATATTTCATGGCTAAGTCATTTTGAAAGTCCATTTCACAGTAAAAGATATTTGGGTATTTGTAAGCACTTTACTGTTTAAAAAAAAAAATGCTTTAACATCTGTGATTTCACTGAAGTTTGCAGTTTGAAGTAACTCTGTAAATCAGGAAGGGGTTATGGGTCTCAATTTAGAGATAAGAAAATAAGACTCTAAGAGGTTAAATGAAGAGTTTGTATTTGAACCTAGAACTTGGGTCCTAAATCTGATGTTTGCTGCCTCATGAGGAAATGACAGAAGGTGTCTAATTTAAGTTTGCAATATGCCTAAACTGTGTTGAAAATCATACTTGCACTTGACATTTAAAAGTGAGAGTACATGTGATAATTCTGGAAAAAAATAAAGCAAATATTTATTCTGCACTATGAACTTTGATTATAGTAATTGAGAAAAAACATGCTGAGTGAACCCAAAGAATTTGAGTGTTGACAAAGTCTAAAGCAACCTCAACTAATGAACATTGTATCTTTCAGGTTTATAATGCACAAGGACCAAATGGATCTTCAGGGAAAGCATTTAAAGTGCATCTTCAGCTTTGGGACACTGCGGGACAAGAGCGGTAATAGTAAATTGCTTTATTTGTAGCTACACATAGCTTAGAAAAACTTACTTTAAAATGAATTCTGTATGTGAACTTGAAAAAAAAGAATATGCAACTCTTCTGCTGGTTTCAAAATAGACCTTTGTATCCAGAAATAAAAATAAATGATTTGTAATTAATTAATCACAGTAGCACTGTGCAGTTGGTATGAATTTCAAAAATCAGACTTTCAAAAATCTCTCTGAAGATTCTTGCTATGCACTGTCTTTGCACTTTTTAGAAGAAAAAAAATGTTCTCCAGAATTTAATTGAAATTAACACCGTTATAAGTGCTACTTGAAGAGGGAGTTGAAGAAAGGATGTTAAGATCTTCCTTGTCTCTTTCTGTTATTTCAACACAGCCTCTTTGTCCCATGCCATGCAACTGGCTTTGTCCTTTCAGACTTTGATCATAAACAATTTCCCTCCAGCCAGAATATTTTACTCTCTTCCAACTTTTTCTGATCCTCTCCTTGTACCAGGCCCAGCTCATATTTCCTCTCTTCTATGAAACCTGTCTGAACATCCCAGCTGAAACAAACTCCCACTTTTCCTCTGAACTACTGCAGACACCAGTTA
Organism: Pongo pygmaeus; assembly: GCF_028885625.2. NCBI lineage: Eukaryota > Metazoa > Chordata > Mammalia > Primates > Hominidae > Pongo > Pongo pygmaeus. Next base: position 69,805,451 of record NC_072390.2, read on the forward strand.
TTTCACTCTTAAGGTCTAAATAATTATATGCCACCTTGTCATGAAATGAACATTCTATTTGTATTTTTAACTGTTGTTCACTGATTCACTTGGGACCTTCTCACTCCAACAAAATTGTCATCTTTACAGGTGTGGAGATCTTGCCTGGCTTTCCAGCATTGTCTCTGGTACAGTGTCCAAGCTAATACTCGGTAGACAGTAGTGTTAATTCCTTAGAGCTGGAGGTACTATTCCATTGTTAGATGAAAAAAAAAAAGGATCCAAAATTTCAAAGTGCAAAAGACCCCAAGCTAATGAAGCTTTTCAATATTAGATTAAATTAAAAGTGGCAAAAAATTGGCAGAGAGGATATTTAGAAGGCACATACCTCCAAATCCTGCATCGTATGTCTTAGAATGCTTATGCTTGTAAACACTTCCGTCTTTGAAATGCATCCAAAGCGTTCTCGCTTTCAGCGAGTGTAAACGCCAGGAGAGGTGCTGGGCCCTCTCTGTTAGCTTTTTTGACTGTGAATTCCATTTACACACACCCTTCAACACTGCTGGTTCCTCTGAAGCCATTCCTCACGAGAATCTCTGTTCATATGTCAGTTTTGTTGTCACAAAGATGTATGTTTTATAGAGCACTTTAATTCATTTTTGAAGAAGTAATATGAGAAAATGTGGTTCCCATATGTCCTCGCACATGATATGTCAGCCTTGCATGATGGCAGCCTTCTCTGTCTGTCCCCTGAAGGCAGCTGCTCTATGGGGGAAATGGGGAATACTCAGGGCAGCCTTCAGAACACTTGGGTTATTCATCGCTTGAGAATTTTGCATTCTGTGTATATATAAGGTGTAACTAAGCAACAAGATAAACAATGCCTCACACCTCAGCCCTGTGCCTAAGGACATCTGGCTGTGCAATCCATGTAAGATAATGGGTATTGATAGAAGTCACATCATGAGAAGGAAGAGAAAACTTCCTTTAAGTTGTTCTTAAGGAAAACTTCCTTTAAGTTGCCCTTAAAGGAAGTTAAGTTTCCTTTAAGTTGCCCTTAAAGGAAGTTAAGTTTCCTTTAAGTTTCCTTAAGGAAAACTTCCTTTAAGTTGCCCTTAAGGAAACTTAAAGGATACAGGGCACAGACTTCATTCCCAGTGAAGGGGAGGAGTGATAATGTGGCTTTGGGGTCTGTTTCTTCTATGATCCTAGTGTTCTGGAGCAAAAGGGGCTCATCGCTCAATGCGCTAGAAGCCAATACTATGACACTGGATTTTGAGAAAAAGAAAGGTTTTATTGCAAATCGACTTGCAGGGAGACAGGAGGGTCAAGCTCAAATCTGTCTTTTTGTTCTGGCTTTTTGAAGTAGTATTTTTATTAGAAAAGGTTGTGGCAGGGGTGGGTTCTAAAGGGGAGGGCTGGAAAGTCCTTGGACATGGGCACATATCCCTGCATTCTATCTCAGGGGTCACATGTGGAAATTCAAGGGGAGTTAGTATGAAACGTGGTAGAAATTCAGGCTGTGACATTAGCAAGCTCATTCTGTACAGATTCCAGTCGGCCATATTGGTTCCAGTCGATTTCAGCCAGTTCTCTTATCTCATAAGCAGACGGAGTTTCAGTGTTTCAGCAAGTTATTTCCTTCTTTATCTGCCATCCTGCAAACTCAATTTCTGTTCATCATTGGTTTCTTTAACTCTTTGGAACATGGTTTCACTGGTTCCTCCACCCTGCTGACTCAATAGACAGAATGAGATGGGTGGGGGAGGCTGGAAATGAATTACTTGTCTCCCCGTGGGGGAAATGGGGGATATCAAAGATACTGGATAGAATAGAGCAGGATGTCTGTCACTGCTCTGGAACAAGCATGTCCTATCCATGCTGCTGTGGAGGAGAAATTGTTTGCCCTAATCAGATCACTATGGCAAGCATGTTTTTGAGTAACTTTGTCATACGCTCTGGGCAATGAGAGGGAATAACACACAGTTTTGTCCTCAAATGAGACACACACACTTAAGGAGAGAACAAAGAGCAGTTTTCCTGGCATGACACAATTATGGTCGAGTAGGAGACAATTTTGTGGGTACAGCTAGTTTCCAAAGAGGGAGAACTATTCAATCAAAGCACTATAATCTCTGTGGGCTTCCAAGGAGTGGTAGAAACAAATCCACAAGAAAAAATTGAATAAATTTTTTTGGTATTTTTGCTCTACATTTTTAGATCATGATGATGCCCTACAAACAAATCCTACTTTGGAAATAAATAGCAATGAAAATATCTCTTCTCCCATCTTTTGGTATGAAAAGTATCATTCTCTGTTGCAGTCATTTAAAATATTTAATAATTGTATATCTTTTACTGTTTCTTTCTTTCGCTTGCACTGTTTAACTTCACAAATATTTAGTGAGCAAATACCATGTTCTGAGCCATGAAAATATGATGGATAGCAAGTTAGAAACACAGCTCCCTTCCCCTTGGAGCTTACAGTCTAGGGTAGAATTTGGATGAATAAACAATTGCAGTGGAGCCTTAGGATACTAACAGGAAAACAAAGACATAGGCAGGCCCACCAGGAGGAGCCCATAGCCCACATGCAGTGTTAGGAAGGCCCCTTGGGGAAGTGATATTTCCTCTGATACCATTATGTATTTGCTCATGCACAATGTATGAGTGAGTGCTATCCAGGCTCAACGAAGGGGTAGGAAGAAAAGGAAGCACTAAGACAAAGTAACCCACAGAAAGACCAGCATGTGTGAAAGCCCAGGGGAGCAGAGTGAACTTTCTAAGAACTAAAAGAAGATCAGCATGTCTGTGGGTAGTCAAAGGGATTGAAGCTGGATAGATGAACAAAGATCACTTCCTCCAGAGCCTTGCCAGCTTTGTAAGGAGTTTGTGCATTAGCTTACGAGTGATGTCTAATCATTAAAATATTGTTAGTAGAGCATTGATACAATCTATGGGAAGAAATGGAGTGATGATAGGAGTAGGGTCCCAAACAAAACTGGACACAGGAAGCCTAATGAGAAAGCTGTTGAAGTTGTCCAGGTGAGAGAGAATGGGTTTGGAAGTAGAGTAGTGGCAGAGTAGATGGCCAGAAATGAGAAGGTGAAAAGATATGTGTTAACTGTAGACATGAGGTGAAGGAGGAAGGGATCGTGGCAACCAGAAGGATGGTGATGTCATAAACAGAAAAAGAAATTAGGAAGAGTGGCCAGTTTGGTTTTGGATGTATGAAGTTGGAGATGCCTGAGTTTCCTCCAGGTGGAAGTATCCAACAAGTAATTAAGCATCTAATGTGAAAGGCAGGGAACCTCTAGATCTCTAATTTTGGGCTTCTCAACACACAGGCTACAAGTGAGCCAGGGAAGTGGATAAGATTATCCAGTCAATGTATATAGAGTGAGAGGGGTCAAGAATAGACCTCTGAGGAAACCAACAAAAAGGATCTACAAATAGGCTAAAATAGGAGACCAAAAATTAGAAGAACATTTAGGATAGGAAGTGATATCTCTAGTTCAAAGTTATGTGCCTTTCTAAAAACCCATTGCCAAATTCAAAACCTTCTCTGGTCCCTATATGTGGTCTCTGGTTTTGCCCATTGCTCATATTGAAGTGAATCTCAGCACATCTTTAACTTCACTAAAGATGGTTGATGGTGGCTGGGTTCAGGGGTGGGGGCATGGAAAGCTGACCAGGCAGGGAAGAACTTTGCATTGCACACGAAAGAGCAAATTCTCTAAAATCCTCATTAGAAATGAGAGTTCTTTCCTTCTTTCCCCAATGACTATGTCTCTTTTCTGTCCTGACCCCCACTCAGTCCTCCAATCATCTTCCATTTCCTCGTGAATCCTAGACGCCAACCTGAAGCTCAGTTTTACCCCCAAACAGTGCTTTTTGAAAAGAGTTTTGTCATCAATATTCTTCCTTACAAAAGAATTCCAATTCCTGTAGCTAACAAGTTGTGGTTTCCTTCATATCATCACAGGCATTCATTTTCAGGCTACTGTGTGCCAAGCTTTCTTCTGGGCACAGACAAGAAAGATGGAAAGTATAAGTTAAAGTCCCCACTCTAAAGTGCTTTACATTTTAATTGTGGACCACAAAATGCCCATAAGCCAAAAAGATTCCAAGAAGCTGTGTAAGCAAATCCATGATTGAATGTTACAAACTGTGTGTGTAAAGTGCTGTGAGATCAGAAAGCCAGGAAGTGGTCTTAAAAAAAAAAAAAATCTACAACCAAATCTTCTCTCTCGGTTCTTCAGCAATTTCTCTGCCCACGTTCCCACTTCCCTAAGATATTCCGTAAGGGCCAGTCACGGAGAATTCATACCTGAAAGGGAAACTGTTGTTTGTGTTGTTGTCAAAGATATGTGGACTAACTTTCAGAACTACCCACTGTGTTTCCTCGGCAGGTTCCGGAGTCTCACCACTGCATTTTTCAGAGACGCCATGGGCTTCTTATTAATGTTTGACCTCACCAGTCAACAGAGCTTCTTAAATGTCAGAAACTGGATGAGTAAGTGGGACTGAGTAATGTGCATTGGCCGCTTTGGGACCCAACTGCCCTAGGTGCTTGTTGGTCTTGCAAGATGAAACCAGATTGGGTACCACAGATTAACTTTCAAAGTCATGAGTTTAGTGTTGCCTGTGCCACTGTGTCACCTTCGAAGTGGTGGCCTTTATGTGGACCACCCTAGGTAGCTTGGAATTGTATTTTCTAAATATCTAAAAATTGATATTTTTAGAGGAAGCCTATGTGGCTTTATCACCACTTGTATTTAAGATCTTTATTATTGTCATTGAAAGGCCATTAATTCCACTTTTCCAGTAAGTCTTGAAGGACTTCTTAAAACTAAGTGAGCTACTACATTTGACCTGGAGAGATTACAGGGAAAATCGGCAGTATTTTCTGAGGGGACACTGGCACTTAAGGTGTGTTAAACACTAGTGGGTTAATTAGGCGTGAAACCAGAGCAGACCAGTCGCATGATGATAAGGTGAGGCACAGCACAGTGTGTCAGTCAGTCAGCTCGCTTGGGAATTTTTCTTTTAAAAAAGGGTTCAAATGTGAGGAAACCATGTAAATACAAATCTCCAGCCCCTGTGGAAACTTCGATATAGTACAAATTGAAATGTTGCCTGATCAATTACTAAAGTCATATTGACATACATCAACACAGGAGAGAAGTATTGGAATTTTCCTTTATGTTTTACTTGATGTCATAATAAAGGGCATATTTCATTTGTATTTTTTATTACAAATAAGAATTTTGATCCTAGCAGGATATACAAGTAGCAGGACAGCTGAGTCGTCCTATGGGGCTGCTCTTATCATTTCCAGATTTGTCTGGGCCATCTGTAGCTAGAGTTGTATTTTTTAAAAACTAGATCATGATATTTTCCTGCTCAAAGTCCTTCTGTAACTTTCCATCTTATCCGGAATGAAATCCAGAGTCCTTCACTTACCTACAAGGTCACTGTGATGATGTCTGGGCTTCCTCCATAATTCCCTCTTACTTGGGCCCCGCTCACTAGCCTTCAGCCAAACTGGCTCACATGCTATTCCCAATATGAAAAGCTTGCCATTTCCTTTATCTTGTTTTCTCTTCTCCCATTTACAGCCCTGTGCCAGTTTCTTCATTCCCTTCAAGTTCTGGCCAAACTTTATTTATCTCTTGACTGACCACTCCATCTAAAATAGTACTCATCACTCTGTATCCCCTCAACACTCTTTATAGGTCATGACCCTCACCTGATAATGTGTTATGTATTTTTTGGTTTACTTGTTGTGTTAGTTCATTCTTGCATTGCTGTAAAGAAATTCCTGAGACTGGGTAATTTATAAAGAAAAGAGGTTTAATTGGCTCACAGTTCTGCAGGCTGTATGGGAAGCATGTTGCTGGCATCTGCTTGGCTTCTGGGGAGGACTCAGGAAACTTACAATCATGGGGAAGGTGAAGGGGGAGCAGGCACATCTGACATGGCAGGAGCAGCAAGTGAGCAAAGGGGGATGTGCCACACACTTCTAAGTAACCAGACCTCATGAGAACTCACTATCATGAGAACAGCAATAGGGGATGGTGCTAGACCATTCATGAGAAATACTCCCCCAGGATCCAATTGCCTCCCACTAGGCCCCACCTCCCACACTGGGGATTATATTTCAACGTGAGGCACAGATCCAAACCATATCACTTCTACACCCACTTCAAGTTTTACCCAAACCTTATTTGTCTCTTGACTGACCACCCCATCTGAAATAGTACTCATCACTCTATCCCCTTAACACACTTTAGAGTTCATTCAGTCCCAGCCATCACTTGACTTGATGTGATGTATTTTTGGTTTGCTTGTGTTTTTGATGCTTTCTACCACGAGAATGTAAGCTCTTATGAAAGTGTAGACTTTTCCATTTTATTTGAATGCAATATGCCATACCTGGGTGAGTGCCTGGAACAGAGTAGATGCTCAAAATAGATATATTTCTTATCACTACATATTATGCAAAATTGATAACATATTTTATATATAATTCATGATTATATATAATAATTACATAGAACCACTCTCAGTGTGGGTTCAATAACCTTGTAACTAATGGGGAAACAAATTCTGACTTTCATAATTGCTTCTCCAAGTGAATGTTTATCTTAGGACCTGTCCTTTATTTCCATTTAATACTGTATTTCCTTACACAAATTTTGGTGGTAGCATTAGATTCTGAGGAGACAAGGAGATAATAAGCTTATTAAATTCTTTCAGAGAATGGTTTGTTTATCCTTTTTAAAGGCAGATGAGAGTCTCCCTTGTTTTTAAACGTCTCCAGAAGGATATTGCTGAGATTTAAGATAATTAATTGTCATGCCTAATAACACTTTAATTTTTAACACCCAAGTAATTGGTGTTACAGGGTAAGCCTTTCTTTGTCTTCTTCCTCTAGTCTCAGCAAGGTAGCACACAGCATGCCTTATGATAGATATTAGAGCAGCCTCTGTAACCTCAAAAACACAGCTTGACAGGTTTATTATATTTTTTTCCCTTTTTTTCTTACCATTTCCTTCCTGCCCTGCCCTGCCCTCCCTGCCCCAACTCTCCCTCCCTCCCTCCCTCCCTTCTTTCCTTCCTTCCTTCCCTCCCTCCCTTCCTTCCTCCTCTCTCTCTCTCCTCCCCCCTCCCCCTACACATAGTGTTTTTTGGAGAAAAGAGAAAAACAAATTACTTGTCTTAAAATTGTTTCTACATGAATTTGTAGTGATTAAAAAATGTTCCACACTATAGATCATCACTTCAGAGGTTAGGGAAAGGAAAGGTAGCAACTTCCTAAAGGAAAAAGCAAATTTACCCACTTAAAAATCATGTTCTATTTACCTCCATCTATATTTGAGGAACAAATGGTGTGAAGCAGTTATGGCCATCTCAGGGAGCATTTCCCCAGATGTATTCCATATTTACTGAATACTTACTATGTGCTAGCAACTTGATATGTATTATTAGAAGAAATCCCCTTAACCAAGAATAGCACATGGATTGAAAAGATCTTCCAGAGGAATATATGTGATGTTTTAATGAATTACTTAATAATAAAAGCACCTAACATTTACTAAATATTTGGTATTGACACAGGTGCTTCATATATAATTAGAAGAAATCTCCTTAAGCAAGAACAGCACATGGATTAAAAAGATCTTCCAAAGGAATACATGTGATGTATTAATGAATTACTTAATAATAAAAGCACCTAACATTTACTAAATGTTGGGTATTGATACAGGTGTTTCATATATATTATTAGTCCCCTTCATAATCTGCAATTTGTAAGGTGTTATCTCCGTTTTACAGTAAGCACATTGTGACTGCGAACAGGAAGTAACTTGGCCAATATAACTAGTAAGCAACCAAACTGGAGATAAGCAATTAGATCAGGAATCTGGAATAAGAGCAGTCATTTGACATCACTTACTTATCAATAACTTGCTGGTTCCATCTGCTTTCTTTTCAAGGCCAACTGCAAGCAAATGCTTATTGTGAAAATCCAGATATAGTATTAATTGGCAACAAGGCAGACCTATCAGAACAGAGGGAAGTCAATGAACGGCAAGCTCGGGAACTGGCTGACAAATATGGGTAAGTCGGTTACACTGAGATGGCATGTGACTTGCACACTGCTGTTCAACAAATGGAGCAGAGACATTAGATTGATATTAGAAGAAATCCGCTTAACCAAGAACAGCATGTGGATTAAAAAGATCTTTCAGAGAGATATATGTCATGTATTAATGAATTACTTAATAATAAGAGCACCTAACATTTACTGTATACCTATAATGTGCTAGCAACAGTTCCTAGACATTAACTCATTTTAACCCATCATAACTAGAGTTATCTCATTTTATATATAAGAATTGAATCACAGAGAGATTAAGTAACTGATGGAAGGCCACCCCACGCTGTTAGTGAGAGGCAGAGCTTAAACTCAATCCAGGCAGTCTGAGATCGAAGCTCATGCTCTTAAACACTGTATTCTTCTGCCTCTCAATCAATAGATGTAAAACTCCAAGAAATAATCCCTGACATGGGTATGAAAATGTGGTCTTTATCCCAGCTGAGCTTGAATGGCAGCTTAAAAAAAAAAACAGAAACAACACCCCATGTAATTGTAAATTGACTTCCGTGGCAGAATCTGTCATTATTTTTTAAATTTAAAGTAGTTTTATCATATCTGCCAATTTTTTATGGAAGAATTCTCCCTGCAGGCTGTACAATTTACACGTCTTCTTGAAACTTTTAAATCCAAATAACCATTGACTGTATTCACACAAATATCCTTATTCAATGCATACCTATCTTTTAAAGCAGATTTCCAGATAATTGAGTGGAAGGGAAGCAGTATTTTAATAGTAATGTTGGTCAGTAGTTTTATTGATCAGAGGGTATTTTTCCCCTCCTAATTTTTTTAAACAGTGATAATGCCTTGGCTTCAACTTCCTGACTACCTCTTGTGTCAATTTCCTTGCCCATAAAACTGGTTATAATCATACTAAAGAGCAGCTCACCAATTTTTACTCACTGAGGAAAAAACAAGGATGCTTTCCAACTTAGCCAGCACAACCATAATTATTTCACAATCTCTCAGCCAGCCGTTTTTGCATGTGTGATTCACTTGTACATCTTGCTGTATCTGTTCTGATTTCTTCCTCTCAAAAATATTTGCCATCCTTTCTATGCTAGCATACCATATTTTGAAACAAGTGCAGCAACTGGACAGAATGTGGAGAAAGCTGTAGAAACCCTTTTGGACTTAATCATGAAGCGAATGGAACAGTGTGTGGAGAAGACACAAATCCCTGATACTGTCAATGGTGGAAATTCTGGAAAGTTGGATGGGGAAAAGCCACCAGAGAAGAAATGTGTCTGCTAGACTCTACATAGAAACTGAACATCAAGAACCCCACCAAAATATTACTTTTAAAAACAATGACAAACCACATAATTGTTGTTGAGTAAACCATGCACAATGGCATGTCTTTCTTTTTCTGCCAGAAAATCTATTTTAAGAAACCAGAATAGTCAACAGTGTTCAAAAGAATTGACTGGTTATCCCTGAGGCCCTTTCAAACATGATCAAAGATTTCCCAATGTGATCTCATCATCATGGATACTCAATTTGTTTATCTTATAGAGAAAGTATATAAGACGATATACAAGAAGAAATATCAGTGAGTTTTAAATAAGAACAAGTTACCTGTCACATTGAAGAAAAGGGTGGGCACTAAAGGGAGAACACAGAAGAATTTCTAAAATATTGGATTTACTTCTTATATTGAGTCAGATGCGTACTTTTAGATTTGCATTGGGGAAAACGTACTAGCTAAAAATGGATACACAATGAAGAATTCTATTTGGCTAATTAAGAATGATATACTATGTACACCCAATAAGCTGTACTAGAATGAATAAATTACTGATAAGGTTACAAATAGGTAAATGTCACACTTCTGTTAAAATGCAGGAGATAGTGTCATAATGCCGTCTTTATATTCTTAATAAATAGCACATTGATAAGAACAGGACTGTAAATGACAAAGTACAAGATAAATACCCTGGGAAAAAAATGAAAGTATGAGAAATTGGCATTTGTACAGCTGAAATTCAATGTATCTGTTAGAGATGTCTGGAAGGGTTACTTAGCCAAATTTTACTCAAGCCAGTTAGGAGCTGACATTATCAGTTGGAATTAAGAGAACTCCAGAGGTTTCCATTTCAAACAAAATTTTAGAAATCGGTTTGGTGTTCAGCTTCACATTTCATTTTTTCTTAGCACATGTTGATAAAATAGTCACAAGGAGTAATTAACAGTTACGGTTTATTAAATCTCTTTTAAAATGCAGTCAAGGAAAACTAGCCTTGAATTTTTTTTAGATAAAATATGATGGTGATATGAAATAAAAAGTGACAATTATTGCAGGTTTCCTTTTAGTTTACAAAAGTACTGGAATCATATTTCTTCCCTCCAAATCTCACCCATTCCTGACTTTGAATCAATTGCAGAAATGCAGGTGTGTTACTTTGTTGATCAATAACTTTGGAACAATTATGGATCAATTCTATGGTCACTCTGAATTTTCATGTCATTAATCACATAAAAATTGATAATACCTGATTCTGTATTACAATATGATTTTGCCAAAGGCAGGACACCTATAGTTGAGCTGTATTGGAGGGACTGGGTGAGGAAGGACCTCTATCTTATCTCACCAAAAAACTGGCCAGTATTTTTTTTTTTAATGTAAAGCTTCCTTTTCTTTCTAAAAAATAATAACAAAATTATTTTTCATTGGCCTATTCTGTTCTTGTGTCTAAACTAACATTACATTAATTTTTAATCTTAGTTTCTGATAAACACAAGCCATTCCTATCAAAATATTATTTCAGTCAATTTTACCAAATAACAAAGACAATATACTTTCTTTTTTTTTTAGTTATGAGCATATGATTTTTTGACAGGCTGTTTCCTCGTCGTATGAATTTTTTCCAATCAAACCTACTTTTTTCATACTCTGTGCATATTTTTTGTGAAGTTATACACATTGAAGACCCTAACAATCCCAGTCCATCATTCAGCTTCCCTCTATGAACTTCTATATGGCACTGAATCAGTTTCAGAAACACAGACAGATCCAAGGAAATGTCTCTTTATAATGTCCTTAGGATGGACTAGACCCATAAATGTGCCATGAATCAAAATATTAATAATTTGAAAGCTTTCATGCTGTTAGCCCCTGATGAAATTCTCAGCATTAACTGGCCAGCTCCTCTGATTTCTGCAGCATCACAACAGGTTCTAAGATGGGTTGTGGCTGGGTATTCCCTCCCATGGCGTTTCCTCTGGGATGCTCTTCATTATCTCAATGCCTGTGCCATGAAGATAGAAAACTGTAAGCTAACATTTAAGATGTTTCTTCTGGAAGGAAAGTGAGCAGGAACAAGTTATATTGCCACTGCTGTGGCAAATTTTGGTGAACTTTTGTGGTCATTATATCAACTTTTTCTTTGAATTCAAATTGTAATGTCCCCTGCATTTCCTTAATAGGGAATGTGAAGCCTTTATAAAACTCTAAAAGTATTCTGTTTTGATATGTTTTTTTGTTTCTATTCATTTTCAGTTATATAATTGATTTACTTATGCCAAGATTCTGTCACCGTCAGTTATTTAATGAGTGTTTTTTCAGGGTCTGTTTTAAGATCATTATTTGATAGCTGTAGCATGAAACAGAGGCTGATGATGCCCATAATTGCAAGACTATTCCTGTAAAAATAACAATTATTGGGTAATAATTTCAAGAGGAATGAGAAGTGACAAAATTGATTTAAAATATTGTTCTACTTATAAATAAATGCTTGATCTAAAAGAAATTTTCTCCATAAAGTTTGACATCTGACCCCAGATTCTATGTAATCATTATTAGAAATTCCTTCTTTCATTATTTCAGGATTAATAGTTCTGTATAATTCATTCTACAATTTCAAATTGATCTGGTGACATAAAGTATACAGACTACTTTAAAGATTTCCAAATCCCCTAATTTACCCCACAACAGCATGTAATTTTAGCCAAGATATGTTCTGTTACTAAGCATCTCCCAATGCTTTAGTAAAACATATTGTATTTAGGAGAAATGTTGAAAATGTACATGAAGCTCTTTTCTGATATAGAAACCATTTCTGGAGTATTTTCACTGGTTTGATGTTTACATTGCTCTAACTCGGTGCCTCAGATACCTCTGTGACCAAATTTGTCTCCAACCACATAGCTCATTTCCTACAATGTTATATCATAGGAAGACCTCACAGAGACACTAACACAGCTAAAGATCTGATATTATCAGCAACGGATGCAAGGACTTTATTGGAATCTGGAGAGTTTAACCACCTTCTCTTGGTCTCCTCACTTACTTCTTATGAAGTTGGCATTACCTGAGACTCTTAGCTGTGATTAGGTACAAGCTTACCTTTTAGGGTAGAAAAAGAAAGATCCTTTGAAAAATGTATCAAAAATAATCCAGAGAACATAATGTTTGTCTTGGTCTGATAATGATAAGAAGTCAAGGCTTGGCATAGAAAATACTAAACGCCAAGAGTTGAGCCTGTGGGTCTCTCTGTAAGAGTTTTAAAACTCTTGCAAGTTACCACTTTATCCAATTTGCTATCATTTTCCTATTATCGCCCTGTAAAATATTCAAAACCAGCTATTTCTAAAGTAAACATTTTATCTGTTGCTTTTAACCAGATAGGTGTCTTTGTCATCCTTCTACTATAAATTGTTCTTTGCCAGCCTGTACAGGTAGATGAACCAGGGAAGAGTTTTAATCAATCTTTTCTTGTCCCCTTTGTAAGAAAGAGACGCTTGCCATAGAGGAGGACATGAGTACATTAAAAATAATTTAGTAGCCACAATATGATGTTCTTTAAGCTGCAAATTGAGTACACTGGGAATCAACAAATTTGATGAAGCCTGTCTATCTCTTCACCAGTGGAGTGAGTGCAGCAGTTAGAAAGAGAAGCAATATTGTGCAACTGGTGCAGTGGTGAGTTAATCGTAGTGTATAACCTTGTGTTCGTGAAACAGGTTGTTCATTGTTCTGCATCTCTCTTCATTTAAAAAGTGCACACAATTCTTTCCTCATTGCATATTACACCAAACGTTTGAGGGAAAAATCCTCATTCGTAAAGGATTTTGGATTTATAATCTAAAACTCAACTATAAAGAAATAATATTCCAAGTCTCTGGTTTCCTAAGATACATAACAACTGTTTATAAAGAAGATCTGAGAGCTGGTATTTGCCAAAGTGATAGAAGAGTTGTTTTTTCCTCTCTACTACCAAGCTTTAAGACATTAAAAGAAGTCTAGTGTATTTGAATATTTTAGAGAAAGCTTTATCATTTTTTAAGATGCCAAGATGCTGCTTATGTTTGCAAAAGTTGTCTAAGAATTCACCATGAGCTATATTTTCTTCTGGATATTTGACCAAGGTGATGTCAGCTTATTTCTGGGGAAGGTGTTGAGCTCTTATACATGAAAATGGATATAGGCTATTATCTGGGATGAGTGTCATTTCGATGCTTTATAAATCCATGAAGCTGCTTGTCTCATAAAGTAGAAGTGACACAAACTTTGGTTGGATATATAGAGAATTTTATAAATTTATTGCCTTAGAATTCCTGGGTGGAGACCCAACTACAATGACATTGTCATGCAAGAACTATAAAGATAATTAGAGTTAAAAGTTGTTTAAATTGTGCCCTTAAATATAGCAGAACCTGGAGAAGGACTTCAAAGGTCGATTTTGAGTCCAAACAAAGAAAAACCTAGTAACAGATAGTTTTTTTTTGTCCATTTTCTTCTACCAAGTAGAGGTTTATGCCCTTAGAACTAAACTAGTAAGAATATCTGAACAAAAAACCTTTTGTTGTTGGCATAAAAATGTGGTACACTTAGAGACATTTTGTTTATTGCATATAAATCTAATTTTTCCATAAATTAGGTTTATGATATTTTCATAAAGCACTTGATTAGTTTTTCAAGGCGTACCATCACAAAGATGCTTTCCTGCAGAGTTCTTCATATCAACAGCCTATGGTTGAGACGTTTTCTTATTTCCTATATAGAGAAAATATCACTAACAAACAAGCAAAAACTTTAGTGCCAAAATAGTGGAACTATTTTGTCATCTTTTGAGAAAAAAATGTACAAAGAAGTCATCTTTTCATTAAGTGGATTCCCTGGTTCCTTTCCAGCTGGTTGTGGAAGTAATGGCTAACATCCCTCAGCTGACTTTGTCTACAAGGATTATTAGCAAATTCTGTAGGAGCAAGCATGTCTGACCTTAACTTAATGGATCCCTTATTCAATCAGTGGCTTCTGTCTTTATGTCTGTTGGCATATCAAAATGGTTTCTGTTCCTAGAAAAGTAATAACATATGCTTATCTTTATTCTTTTTCCAGGTGATTTTGTTTTCAAATGCTCTTTGCGAAAACACCTAGTGTTGTAGAAAGGAAAGTGGCCAGAAAGAACAACTTGGGACCATGAGTAGGTCATTAAATAGCTTAGTGATTTATCCACATATAGGGCTTATAAATCCTGTGTGTGTTTATATGTGCTTCACAGAGTTCGTGTCAGGCTCAAAGGAGATATGTATAAGAAAATGGTTTGTAAATTATGTCCCATTTCATAAACAGACACTATTCACAAACTAAAATTTAATAAAAAACCACAGTTGTAATTTAAACTGCTTGATGTAAAAAGAGGTATCATAGCAGGGAAAACACACTAATTTTCGTACAGTAGAGGTATTGAAAACTGAAAATGGGAAGGCAACTTGAAGTCATTGTATTTGATTGAAAATGTTTAATACGTCTCATTACTGACAAAATATGTCATCTTGTATTTATTTCAAGGAAACCAATGAATTCTAGGTAGTATATTACAAGTTGGTCAAAATATTCCATGTACAAATAGGGCTTCTGTGTCCACAGCCTTGTAAGAGATACTGATTGTATCTGAAATTATTTAAAAAAAAAATAAATTATCCTGCTTTAGTTAGTGTGTTAAAAGTAGATGATGTTCTAATATAACACTGAAGTGCTTCATTGTATCCCAACAGTTTACCTTCAAGTAATATTATCTTTATTTTTAGGCTAAGCACGTTTGATTATTTTGGCTGTCTCCTACATAGATCTGTTTTGTCTAGTGCTATGAATGTAACTTAAAACTATAAACATGGAGTTTTTATTCTATATGCCCCTTAATAGACTGTGGTTCCTGACGCACACTGTTAGGTCATTATTTTGTTGTACCAAAGTTCTAGTGGCTTCAGAAATCATAGCATCCAATGATTTTTTGGTGTCTGGGTTTGAATACTATGGTTGAGAATTGTATTCAGTGATTGTTGCTGCACACTTTTCAAATAAAAAATGCATTTTTATTAATTATTTTCTGTACTCAAAGCAACTTTATTTCTGTGCTGAAGTTGAGTGTATGGTGAGTGGGGAACATTAAACCAGTATTAGCATGGAACTTGTATCACATTAAAAATGGATTCCATTCCCAACTAGGAAATAAGTGATTTGGACTTAGCAAAGTGATTTTTACTTACCTCTCCAAACTTTTCATTAATTATTTAAAGACTGGGCTTTGGAAGTGAATTTTTAAAATAATTTTGAAGGAAACATTTATTAAACTTAGCAATTAACATGTTGAAGTGTTCCCTAGTACATAAGCACTTCCACGTATTATAACCTATTTCTTCTCCATAAGAAAATGCTGAGCGGGTGGTGGTATCCACCTTAGTGGCACAATGGTGAAAGATGGTGTTCGAGGCCAACTCCAGACGACAACTGTACAGCTTCCTTTACAAAGTTCATTTGCAAAGGCTGACTTGTTCCCAGAGTGGATCTCCCTCCATATGTTACTTAGATCGGCTTTGCCAAGATAATGATAAGTTCTTAATTTAAAGATAAACAGCTCTCCCACTGCAGGCAAATAAATCCTTGGCACCATTCTCTCAACTTTATTCCCCAGTAGCAATAATGCTGTTTCTCACAGGCAGAATCTTTTGCCCACTGGGTTCATCTTAAATAATTCAAGATAAGTAATTGAGAACTCATTTTTCTTAATGGTTTTATAGAATTTTTAAAAAGTCATAGCATGCCCCATATTGAGGAAAAATAAAATAGGGCTGCTGGACATTCACTGTAATTATAGAATTTCTGTTTTTGAAGCCATATATAAGGTGTATTATTCACAGTTCTCCATGCCAAGGAGAATTTAATTTCTAATATGGATTGCTACTTGTGGGGAAAGAATAGCCATAATAGTGTGAGCATGGCTGTTCTCTTAGAAACTCATTTAGGTGACTTGCATTACAGCTTAGGAAACCTATACACTAACTGAAGTTTAACTAAAGCTATGTTATAGGTACCCAATGTTTTGTGATGGTAATCTGACTTTTGTAATGATCATAGTTTTGGACCATTTCTCTGAGAAAGACAAAAGAATGTCCATTACCAAAAGGATAAAAATTAAAACCAGCAAGATTACAAGAGAGGATTTCATCTGTTCAATTGATACCCCCAAGAAAGTTACATCACGAGCTCGTTCACTCTCATGAGAAAGTGAACCAAAAGGAGTGATTTGGAGTTGTGCTGGTTAGAACGTTGAATTATGAGTGCTCCCACTCTGAGCAACCTTGGGCCGTTTCTCCTCCCCTTACTTTCAAGGGCCTTTCCTCTAGCCAAGAGGAGAAATCAAAGCAAGACCACTTAACTGAACCATCTAGGCGCAGTTTTTCTTTTGATGCTTTTTGCAGAGAACATGGGCTTTCTCAGTATATTAGGGAAACTAGACCCAGAGGGGGTTGAGATACAGATTCCAAAAAATTGTTGGCTAATTACTGCTCAGCACTCAAAGAATTGGAAGGATAACTTACTAATCCAATAAAAGGAATGATTTACACAAAGGAAATATGACAAAACATATGCATAGTTAAGGATTTAGATGATATTGAGTCTTACTCTCCTACTTAAATTGCAAATCTATAGTTAACATTTGTTAAATTATCACCCAATTTAAAATTGCAACCACACTGTCATCCCTAAAACTCCCCATTTGTGGGTTCAGCTTTATTTTTCTTCAATTCTTCAGACACCTCTGACTGTATTATCTGTCCCTCCTCACTAGAATATATTCCCATGAAGTTAAAGACTTTTTCTTTCTTCCCTGCCCCTCCCTGTCTACCCCACCACCAAACTGCCCACTACTGTAGCCCTGGCATCTAGAACAGTGCCTGGCAAATAGGATGTGATCAATAAATATTCGTTGAAAGAAAAATGAGTGAATCCTGCCAGAGAACCTGATTAGGTGGACTGTAGAATAACAGTGCTCATGTCTTTTACTACTTTATTGAAGCAAATATTATATACAATACATTGCACATATTTAAACTGTATAATGTAATGACCACTGTCATGAATGTTCCCATGAAAAACACCATTTTGAAGACACTGAACATTGCTATGGCCTCCAATGTTTCCCTATGCCCTTTTGTAGTCTCTTCCTCCTTCTACTCCTGTCCCCAGGACCTTGGAACAATGTGGGGGTTGCAAGCACAGACCATCCCCTCACCAGGAAGTCAAAAATTCGCATATAACTTCTGATTCCCCTAAAACTTAACTACTAATAGTCTGCTGTTGACCAGAAGCCTCACTGATAACATAAATATTCAATTAACACATATTTGGTATATGTATTATATACTGTATTCTTACAATAAAGTAAGCTAGAGAAAAGAAAATGTTATTAAGACAATCCTAAGGAAGAGAAGATGTACTTACTATTCATTATGTGAAAGTGGGTCATCATGAGAGTCTTCATCTTTGCCTTCACACTGAATAGACTGAGGAAGAGGAGGAAGAGGAGGGTTGGTCTTGCTGTCTTAGGGGTGGCAGAGGTGGAAGAACATTTGCATGTAAGTGGACCCTTGCAGTTCAATGCCGTGTTGTTCAAGGTCAACTCTACTAATTTGCTCTCTGTCATTATGATGTCATATAGTATATCTTCTTTTTCCCTCTGGCTTCTTTCACTTAGCATAAGGATTTGAGATTTATCCATTGTATATATTTGTTTGTGATTTGGTGGTTTTATATTGTTGAGTTATATTCTAATATATAAGTGTACCACATTTTGTTTATCTATTTATCGGTTAATGGACATTTGTTTTTAATTTGAGGCTCTTACAAATAAAGTGCTATGAAAATTCACATACAATTCTTTCTGTGGAAAGAATCTTTTGTTTCCCTTGGGCAAAATAATGAGGAATTGAGTGACTAGATCAAATGGCAAGTTCATATTTAAATTTTTAAGAAACAGCCTGTTTTCCAAGTGGTTATACTATTTTTGCATTTCCACTTGTACTAAATGAAAAGTCCAGTTTTTCCACATCCTCACTAATGGCAAGTCCTTTTAATTTTAGTTGTTCTAATGGGTTAGAGTGTTAGACACCACTAATGTGGCATCTCTTAGTGGTTTTAATTTGCATTTGACTGTATTAACATATTAAGCATTTTTCAGGTGTGTATTTGGCTTTTGTATATCTTGTTTTGTAAAGCAATGGTTCAATCATTTTTGCCCATTTTTATTGTATTATTATTTTTATGTTTTAAGAGTCTTTATGTATTCAGGATTCAAACCCTATATATGTTGTGAGTATTTTCTCTAATTCTATGGCTTACTTTTTGTTTCTCTAGTGGTGTCTTTCAAAAAGCAAAAGAGATGAATTTTAATAAAATTTGATTTATAATTTATTTTTATTTTTTGGCTTATGTTCTTTGTGTGCTATTTTAGAATCTTGCCTGCCTTAATATTGCAAAGATAATCTACTAGGTTTTCTCCTAGAAATTTTGTAGTTTTAGCTTTACATCTAGGCATAATTATTGTGTATGGTATTGAGTAAGGATCAATGTTTACTTGTTCCCCCCACCCCATGCAGACATTTCCAGTATTTCTGGTACCATTGGGAAGACTTTACTTCCCCCATTGGATAGCCTTGACATCTTTTTCAAAAATCAATCAATCATCTAGATGGATCTATTTATGGATTCTTTTTTCCAACCATTGATATATCTGTCTTTTCACCAACTGCTAATATGTTGATTCTTTTATGTTAATCTTGTACTCTGTGACCTTGTTAACTTCACTTTTTCCAGTTTTTTTCCTAGCTTTATTGAGATATAATTAACAAATAAAAATTATATATATTTAGGATATATAACATTTTGATATGCATAAACATTGTGAAGTGATTACTATAATCAAGCTAATAAGCATATCTATCACTTCACATAGTTACCTTCTGTGTGTGGGGGGTGGGGTGAAAATATTTAAGAACTATACCCTTAGCAAAGTTCAAGTATACAATATCTGGTAGTTTTGTAGTTTTATTAGAGTTCTCTATATCAATAATTATATGAAATGCAAAAAGTGAATAGTTTTACTTTTTTCTTTCCAATCTGTATGCCCTTTCCTTTCTTCCTTCCTTCCCTCCTTCTTATTCTTCTTCCTCTTCTTCTTCTTTCTTTCTCTTTCTTCTTTCTTTCTTCTTTCACTTTCTTTCTCTTTCTTTTCTTTCTCTTTTTTTCTTCTTCCTATTTTCTTTTCATTTTATTTCTTTTATTTTTCTTTTCATTTTATTTCTTTTCTTTTTCTTGCCATATTCCAATGATTAGGACCTGCAGCACAATGTTTAAGACAAGTGGTAACAAAAGCAGGCATCTTTGCCTTTTTCCCACTATCAGTAGGGAAAGCATTAGTCTTTCACCATTAATTATATTAACTGAAAGCTTTTCATAAATGCTCGTTATCAGAAATGATGTTTTCTATGATTCCCAGTTTGCTTAATGTTTTTATCATGAAAAGGTGCTGAATTTTGTAAAGTGATTTTTTCATGTACTAAAATTACCATATAATTACTCTCCTTTATTATGTGTATATGGTGAATTACATTAGTTGATTTTCTAATGATAAACCAACTTTACATGCCTAGGATAAATCCCAATTTTCCATAATTCTACCACAACTTTAAACAATTTTTTTGTGTAGGGGAAAATAAATATATTTCTTTCCCATCTTAGTTTCATGGCTGAAGCATCTATAATAAAAGATAGATTAATAAGAGACCAATATACAAATTTATTTAAGTTGTATGTAGCAATAGGAGCCTTATAAAAAAATTAAGACCTGAAGAGATGGGTAAAGCTGTGTTTTTTTTAATGCTAGTTTTGATGAAGATGTGGATAGTTGTGAAGAAGTATACTGGAGAAAAGGAGTATGAGCTAATGTTAACAAAGTCGGGGGAAATTAGCAAGGCCTGTTTGTTCAGATTCTTCTCTATGTCCCTGTGTCTTCCAAGATAAGGATATTCCTTTCCGGTGGGTATAAGGGGGACACCTCATGAATGAGGGTCCTATAGGGGAAAGTTAAAAAAAAAAATTCTTGCTAGATTTTGTGACCTGCTTCAGGGGAGAAGGAGGGAAAAGTAAGAGTGGGCTTCCTGCTTCTGCTGTTTTCTCAAATGCCAAGGTGCCATGTTTTGGGGTAGCATGTCCTGAAAGCCATCATTAGTATATACTTTAATAACAAATCAATTAATATTATCACTTAAATCTTTATTGCCTCCTTAATATTTTCCACCAAAAAATAAGAAAGGAAGGAAGGGAGACAAGAAGGAAGTTATAATGATTGCAATATTAGTTGGGGGACTTTTCAATTCTGGGTGGATAGAGTAACTACTTGGATATTGATGAGGATTCTGTATTTATTTGCAGGTCAGAAGAGAGGTAGAGATGTTCAAAGTAAACATGAATGAATCTGAGAAGTTGTGTGTGTGTGTGTGTGTGTGTATGTGTGTGTATGTGTGTGTGTGTTCCTCTTAATTTTATAACTCTTTTTTCAAATATAGAGTAAAAGCTTAGTAGATTTATTTTATTTTCAATTTGAATCCAAGGAAAAGCAGCAGAAAAATTCAGGAAGCTATTTAAAAATCTGTTCACTGACCAAAACAATACATATACTATGGATAATATTGTCATAAACAATCAGATAAAAACTATTGGTCTGGCGCCAGTGGCTCATGCCTGTAATCCCAGCACTTTGGGAGGCTGAGGCGGGTGTATCACCTGAGGTCAGGAGTGCGAGACCAGCCTGGCCAACATGGCAAAACCCCGTCTCTACGAAAAATACAAAAAAATTAGCCGGGCGTGGTAGCAGTCGCCTGTAATCCCAGCAACTTGGGAAGCTGAGGCAGAAGAATCGCTTAAACCTAGGAGGCGGAGGTTGCAGTGAGCCAAGATTGCGCCATTGCACTCCAGCCTGGTCAACAAGAGCAAAACTCTGTCTCAAAACAACAACAACAACAACAACAACAACAAACAAAAACCAAAAAAACCAAAAAACTACTTAATTCATTTATGCATAATTTTAATATAAAAAGAAATAAAACCAAATAATTCACACAATGTAGCATCAATTTTCTTTATGGTAAGGCATATTATAAGCAATTATTCAAAAGATATACTATAGTAATTGTTTAAACATTTCATAATGATAATTTGTAACAACATATGTAATCAAGGTAGAACTAAGTTTCTTTTCTTTTCCTGACTTCATGTATGAATTTCGGACCCACCTCAGACCTTCTTATCCTATAAATTCAAGAGTATAATTAGATGTACATTTTTTTGGAATAAAACTGAACTAGTGTTTCTTTTCCTATATTTCCTGTGGAGTACTATTTTAGCTGAATAAATATTATTCCCCCTTGTAATCTTGTTTTTTCACTGAGAAGTGTTTTTTTTTCATAAAAAAAGTATTTCAAATGATAATTTTATGATAGTGGATATAGGAAACAATCCATATATGACAAATAAATGATAAGGCTAATGGTATTATAAAGACTCAGTTATATTTGAAGAATTCGGAGTTTTGGGGGGTCTCTGAAATGGCTTATTTTTATTCTCAGGAAATCCAAAGATTTCCAGAGTGAGCCTGGAGATGTCATGAACAGGTCTCATCTGTAGTACATTCCACTGTAACTGCCCAGTGTGTTTATCTTGCCCTCTGCCTACATGGAGCTAACTTATCATGGCAGGGGGGTTGCAATAAAGAGTTCAATACACACAAAGCCGGCTCAAATCAGCCTCCCTGAAAACTCAGAGGCTAGGGTTTTTCAAGTATAGTTTGGTGGGCCGGGTGTTTGGGGGAATGGGAAATGCTGAGTAGTCGGGGGTGCAATCATAGGAGTGCAGACAATGGTCCTCTTGCACTGAGTCCACTTTTGGGTGGGAGCCACAGAGGAGTTGCTTGTCCAGGTGGGGCCATCTGGTCATCAGAAGTGCAGAAGTGGGCTGGGTGCAGTGGCTCATGCTTGTAATTCCAGCACTTTGGAAGGCCGAGGCAGTAGGCTCACCTGAGGCCAGGAGTTCAAGACCAGCCTGGCCAATATGGCAAAACCCCATCTCTACTAACAATATAAAAATTAGCCAGGCATGGTGGTGAGTGCCTGTAATCCCAGCTACTCGGGAGTCTAAGGCAGGAGAATCGTTTAGTTTTGGGAAGGGCTATTATAATTTAACCTATAAAGTAAATTTCTCCCTAAGTTAGCTTGGCCCACACTCAGGAACGACCAAGAGCAGTTTGGAGGCAAGATAGATAGTTAGTTAGGTCAGATCTCCTTCACTGTCATAATTTTCTCACTGTTATCATTTTTGCATAGGTGGTTTCACCACTGTATTTCCATGTTCAAAAATGAGTATAGTGAAATATAAATAAAAACCAACAGTGTCTTTCCACTTTTGACCTTAGAATAAGTTATTCTAACGGAAATCATCAAGATTGTTAGGTCAGTTAAATAAGCCCATTCCAAAATCTGAAATTTATTACAATCCAGCATGATGAATGAGGTATAAAAGGAATCTGGTCTCCTAGTAAAAGACGGATTCTCTTACCACACTACAAATACTTAAAGCAGGATTCATGATCCTAATTTTCCTACAAATGTGCCTGAAAATGTATCACGAATACTTCAGTGTGACATAAAGTCATAAATAATAAATGTATGATAAACAGATTTTTAGCAGGGAAGTTTGTCTGAACTGAGTTCTCACAATGGTAGTCCAATTGGTGAAAGATCAACTCATTTCAGCAAAATACTGATTTTATCAGTATTTGTTGTTTCTTACTGTCATCCACAAAATAACACAGGCAGTCATCCAGGAAGCTATGTGTTGATTAAAGTGGCAAAAAGAGAGAGATTTCTATGGCTGGGAAATTTCTTAGACCACCATGTGAGCAAGTAGAATGAATATCAATAGCCAAGTCAAAAGGTTCAAATTTTTGCTTCACAGTTAGCAGCTGGGCAAATTACTCAACCACTCTCAGTATCTTCCTCTGTAAAACAGGAATAATCTGCTTCTGAGGGCCTTGGGGAAGACAAAAGAAATTAATACAAGTAAAGTGCTTAGACTTGTTCCTGGTATAAGGTAACTATGCCCTAAATGTTAACAGATAAATATACCTTCAAAATAAGGAAGCAATAAAAATGTTTCCAAAGATACCATGAAGCATAAAACTCACACACAGTTACACAACAATTCAAGGATTACAGTACTTGGATAAATTTATAAATACATCATCTCATTTTTATATACCTTCAAATATTTATAGACAACACTGATATTTCACATTCCATAATGAAAGAGTCAGCATCTTTCCTGAGCAAATATTTAAAGTTATACACTAGAGAGGAAGATCGAAGGCCTAAAGGAAATTCATCCTTTAGGGAGACCAAGGTCTCTCATTATACATTTAATTGAAGTTTGTTCTTTCCTGACTGTATGTCTGCATTTCTGCAAGTCAGAATTTGTTCTATTCACTGCAATCACAAACTCCACCTACAAAGAAGGCATGTATCAGAATTTAAGCAAACTTTCACAAATACATTATATACATCTTTCCAATTCATGAATTCAGATTCTTTCTGGCTGCAGACAGCAGTCATTATTCCTTTGAGCCTATAATAAATACATTTTCATGGAAGTATGAGCTAACAGCATTATTTTTCTATCCCCCCCAATATTTTATTTAGATACTATTAATAAATATCAAGAAGAAAATTAGTCACAAAGGCAGAGGACACCATGTGCATCCCTGTGTGTTTGTGTGTACAGGTTACCTCTAGAAACCAATTGTTAATCCCAAAACTACTGAAGAACAGTCATTCTCTGATGTGTGGTGAGGCAGCCATGATTCTCAACTTCAGAAGGGCATATGGGTTGGGGAATTAGCTAAAAGGAATCTGCTCTTTCTCCTGCCCATAATTCAGTCGAGCATAATTCTCCCACAAACAATGGATCAGGAGATGAACTTATGTCATTGTAAGATCTTTCTTATCATCCAAAAGTTAACTTTCAAATATGTTTGCTCATTCATACATATACATGCCCTTCATACATATATATGCAGGAAATGTATGTTCATTCATACATATCTACACTCTCCCTTCTATTTATACTCTTAAAAACCACTATAAAAAAGTCAGAATTGACAATCTTAAAACAGTCCCAGTAGAAAAAAAAAATCTGAAAACAAGATTCAGATTTTTTTTTTTAATTTAAAGCAGAATCTCTCTTCCATCATGAGAAGGCACCTGGTTTCTTCAACTATTTGGTAAGTTTTGAAGAGTCCATCCATTAAATATATATTTGTTTGATTTTCTGAAATGTCATCTTTTTGCAAAGCCATTGGTATGTAATAAGTTCCATTTAAATAATGGCATTGTGCCATTTTAACATGAAACTTGGGCTGTGTTTCAGAGAATAAATAAGACTCACGCAGTCTTTCTAAATCAGATCTTCATCCAGCCAGTTCATTTCCGTAACCTTATCAACATTAAATAAGGGGAAACACCTTCGGTCTTCAATTCACTGTTGAAAAGACAACACGATGATCAAAATGGAGAATGTTAAACTCTAGTGATCATGGCTAGACCACCACACTCAACTACCACAATACTATTAATATCAAATCTGAACTAACTGCTTTGTTCTAAGAGATGTGTTAATAGATGTATTCTGACGAGTTCCCCATGATGTACAGTAGAATCGCATTGTGAAAGCATTTAATGCATGCAAATTCTGCTAGATGTAACAGGGCAAGAATGAGGGAGCATGAGGGAAGCCGGAGAGAGGAAGAGCCTGTATCTGCCATTCCACCTGGTGAAGACATTCCCCAGAGTGAGCTGGAGGTGACAAAACACAAATCAACTGTTCCCCCAGGCTATTTTAGCTCAATGCATTTTGCATAGCCTGAATTTATTTCCTCACTGTGTGATTCTAGTATTTAAAACTGTAAGTACGTGTATGTATATATGTGTATATATATATATATACACATGTGCACAGACATATATATGCATGCACAAACATATATGCATATGCATATTTTATTATTGTTGTTTAACAACATGGCCCCTCATCTCAAGCAAACCACTCAAGAAACATCAGGCTGGATGCAGTGGCTCATGACTGTAATCCCAACAATTTGGGAGGCTGAGGTGGGATGATCACTTGAGCCCGGGAGTTCAAGACCAGCCTAGGCAGCATAGCAAGACCCTGTCCTCCACACAAAGAAAATAGCCAGGTGTGATAGTGTGCCTGTAGGCCTAGCTACTGGGGAGGCTGAGGTGGGAGAATCCCTTGAGCCCAGGAGTTTGAGGTTAAGATGAAATATGATTGCGCTGCTGCACTCCAGCCTGGGCCACAGAGTGAGGCCCTGTCAAAACAGAAAAACAAAGAGAGAGAATGAAAGGAAGTGGAGGGGAGGGGAGGGACTAGTTGGGAAAAGGGGAGGGGAAAGGAAGGGCAGGGAGCAGGAAGGAGGGTAGAGGAGGAAGGGGAGAGAAAGAAAGAAAGGGGAGGGAAGAGGGGAGGGAAAGGAAGGGAAGAAAGAAGGAAGGAAGGAAGGAAGATCTATATGTTCTAACGCTCAAGTCAAAAAGAAAAAACCTTGTTTGTTTGTATTCCCTGAGAGAATGTGTAGAGATTTGCCAAGATTAAATTTTTATGTGTACATAATTTTCTAATTTCAGTCTTAACAGTTATCTTTATACTCAAATCTCTCCCTAGAGTTAATTCCATTGTATATTTGTGAATCCAGATGTACAAAACCAATCTACCACTTACATTTTTCAAGCAACCAATGGGCCATATTTTATTTTGCAAATGTGAGTCCTGCCTTTATATCAGGGGTGCCCAGCCCCTGGGCCATGGACTGGTACCAGTCTATGGCCTGTTAGGCATAGGACTACACAGCAGAAGGCGAGCAGTGGGCAACAGAGTGAAGCTTCATCTGTATTTACAGCCACTCCCCATCGCTCACATTACTTCCTAAGCTCCACCTTCTGTCAGATCAGCAATGGCATTAGAGTCTCATGGGTGCACGAACCCCATTGTGAACTGTGCATGTGATGGATCTAGGTTGCATGCTCCTTATGAGAATCTAATGCCTGAATATCTGTCTCACCCCCAGATGGGACTGGCTAGTTGCAGGAAAACAAACTCAGGGCTCCCACTGATTCTACATTATAGTGAGTTTTTAATTATTTTATTATACATTACAATGTAATAAAAACAGAAATAAATGGAATGCACTTGAATCACCCCAAAACCATCCTCTCCACCCTGGTCCATGGAAAAACTGTCTTCCATGAAACTGGACCCTCGTGCCAGAAAGGTTGGGGACTGCTCCTTTACATCATTAACATGATAATTTCTATAAAAAATCACAGAACAAAGGGGACATTCAGTCTCATTTCACCACTTCAATTAGGAAATTTCCCCCATTTGACCTTTCCCAAGTCACAGGGAGAAGAAAAATCTTTAAAACAGTAAACCTTTAACTATTAATTAGTTAAATACTAATTAATAGCTGTAGCTAAAGAGTTGGCCAAAGAAATCATTCTCTTCAACATGACCCCTATATACCAGCCAGAGTCTCAGCATTCAATACTAGAGTAGTTACCATATGAAGATAACCAGCTGTTTCCTTGTCTGCTCCATTCTGGCCCCATTCCCTCCAGGGTCCAAGCAGCTAGGACTGGCCATAGTGCTTCACCATCCCAATGCGAATGGTACAGATGGAAGGGAGCAAAATATTAGCCACCCTTCCTTCCCTTAGAAAGTCACGCTTGCCCTCCTAGTCCAAATCTTTCACATCTTCCCCAGCTGAAGTGACTCCACTCTCCCCGCTTCTGAAATGTAGGCATTTCATCTCCTCCTGGGAAACCTCTCAGGCTTCATTTCTTTTCTTTTCTAGAAGTTGCAGGGCTAGTGGCCAAAAAGTTTATAACAAGCATCTGGAGGCCAAAAGATTTTAGAGGACTTGAATCATAATAGTTTCATCTCTAGTCTCTAATTACATACATCATTAGCAAAGGGAAATACTGTTTCAGGCAGTTTTAAAGAGAGAGAAGAATCTTCCTGAATTCCTAGACTGATGCTAATCATAGTGGGTCTGATTTTTCCACCTCCGGCACTGGGCTGAAGAGACTTTTAGAAAATGAGATTCTTCCCTAGAGGGACTAGCTTGGGAAATTCAAAAGCTGCTAGAAGAGGAAGTTTTTAATCACTTTTTAAATGATACATGTAATTAGAGACTATGTTTTCTTTTAAATGATAATTTCATGGGGTTTGTGGAAATGAGATTTGAGCCCAGATTCTGATTCTGCCAACAACCACAACAAAAATTTAACTTAAAAAATGACTTAGATGGTTTCAACCATCATTTCAATTTCTTTAGTAGGTCATCATCATCGCTTGAAATAATTCATTATTAGATAGTTGTTGAAGAACCTTGTCCTTAGCAATGCAGGAAATTAAAAAGAACTATTCTTGCCCTGGTGATATTTATATTAATAATTTATTAGAGTTGACAACAAAGCAATTTCAATAAATGTCAACAACTAAAGATTAAAATGTCCATCAATGGCATAAAAAACATGAGCAACAGAAGAAGAAAGACAATAAAGGAGATGATCTGTAATGTCTAGGTGTTGGAGTTGAGATTGGGCTTGTTTTAGGTCAAAGAAGAAAAAAAGAGATATCTAAATTTGTTCATTAATTTATTTAGTATTTCTGTGTTAGGCTTTGAGGATTAAATGATGAACAAGATTAACACAGTTCTGAATAGAAACTGGGAGACAGACAGTAAATAAATGATTACATAAGTAGTGACAGACTGGAATCTTTCTTGAGTGGATTGAATGTCTAACATGTTCAACATAGGTTGTGAAGACAGGGTGGAAGAAGACAAAGACCTTACCTTGTAGAGACAGCCTTAGATACCTTTGTCCTAGGAGTTTCAGATGAAAGTGCTACCTGGGTTTTTAGTTCTTTATTCTAAAATTGAAAAAAATGCAGACATCAAATAGCTAACACATTTATTAGCTACACCCTCAATGCTTCTATTCAACCCAACACCCGCCTCACTCCTTGGCAGCAAGTTTGTTTTTGCAGTTATACTATACAACAAAGAAAATAGCCAGTTGAAAGTCACAAAATATTATCTCTGAAGATGCAGATACTCCCTGAAAAATGAATAATTTACCAAGGGACTAAAATAGAGTATTCTGATTTAGCATCTGAAATTCAACAGCTGAAGTATCCATATTTTATTTTACAGAGATTTAAAAATACAGACAAATGAAAAGAACTTTTAAAGAACCTTGTTAAAGATACCCACAATATCGATCACATGTTCGTCTTTCTTTTGCGATCTCTTGATTATAAACCCCACGAAAATAGGTCCCATCTGCTCTTTACTATTAATATAAGTTCATGGCCTCTATAGCCTCAATTTTCTTATGAAACCTTAGTTTCTTTATATCTATACTAGTGGTAAATGATACATGTCCTGCCTACTTTGTGTAATTTGTTGGAAGAAACAAGTGTCATGTGAACATAATATTTTACATCTGGAAGCACTCTCATAATTCTGGGAGTTCATGCAACAGCTAAGAACAGGAGTGGTTAGAGCACAAGTTCTCAGGTACAAATCCTAGCACGGCCACTCACTAGTTACATGACCTCATTTAGGTTACTTAACCTCTCTGTGCCTAATTTCCTCATCTGTATTACAGATATAATAGTAACGCCTTCTTCACAGATTTAAAATGAGTTAAAAAAATATGTCAAGTGCTCAGCTAGTGCCTGGCACAGATTTTAAGAGTAAAGGCAATTGGTTATGATTTTCTAATTGAAGTGCCTTTTTTTTTTTTTTTTTGACAGTGTCTGGCTCCGTCACCCAGGCTGGATACGTAACTCGGCTCACTTCAACTTCCACCTCCCAGCCTCAAACCTGCCTCCCACTCAGCCTCCCGAATAGCTGGGACCACAGGTGTGCGCCACTATGCCTGGCTAATTTTTGTATTTTTGGTAGAGGCAGGGTTTCACCATGTTGCTCACACTGGTCTTAAACTCCTGGACTTGAGCGGTCCACCTGCCTCAGCCTCCTGAAGTGCTGGGATTGTAGGTGTGAGCAACTGCACTCAGCTTCAAGTACCACTTTTATAACTATAAATTGAATTCCAAAGACTTCCAGTGTCCCACATCCTATTCATGCAGAGCTCAATGCCAAGCTGTGTCCTCCTGTCCAGAGCCAGTGTTTTCTCTACAACATAGTCAACTGAGCAATTTCACTTCCCAGATCTGGAAAGTGAGACTTAAAACAATGAGGGATCATGAGCAATGCTGACTTGCCAGTGGCTTGCACTTTAAAGGACACACTCATATAAAAGTGTCTGGGACCAAAAGGTAGCTGGGGGGAACAATGACAGGTGATGAACAGCAGCACACCAGCTCCCTTCCCTTTCAAGGAACACAGACTTAAAGAGTCATGTAATTATAGTTTAAAAGGTATTTTCTTTTTTTTTTTGAGACAGGGTCTCACTCTGTCGCCCAGGCTGGAGTGCAGTGGCACGATCTCAGTGTTACAAGGTGTAATTTTTCTGGCTGCAAACCTTTGAGGCCAGTGGCGCCTTTGCCAGAGTTTTACTTGGGTCCGTTGGGCTCATTTTGTCCACTCAGCCTGGCAGGCTGCGAGCTACTGGCCTAGGTCTCATGCCTGTCAAGGGCGAGTCGGGTGTGAAATGGTGAGGGGTGTGTGAGCAAGTGTGGGGTCCGGCCACTGTGCATAGTCAAACATGCTGACTGCTACAGTGGGGCACACAGTGCCAGGTACTGGCATGGGTGCTGGCTCTGAGAGGCTGCGGCTAGACCAGGTGCACCACAATCAGCTTCCACAGGTGGCACTGGGGAACACGGTGGCACCTGGAAGCTTGGAGATGCCACAAACCGCAAGGCCCCAAAGAGAGAGTCACAGCCCTGGCTCAGGGAGCTCCCAGGTCTGGGCTGCCCAAAGGGCCACAGCTCTTCTTTCCTTCTCTTTGCCTGCAACATGGTGAGCAAGGGGCATGTCTCAGCCCTGTTTGTGTTACAGCTCTTTTAGCCCAGGCACCCAGTGGGTCCTGAGTTCTTGTCCGGCAACCAGGAAGAATGAGGTGCACAGACAAGTGGAGAGTGACCAAGACAAAGAGGAGCTTTATTGAGCAATAGAACAGCTCAGAGGAAACCTGCAGGGGGCAGCTCCGTTCTGCAGCCAGGGTGTCCTGACAAGTGTCCAGCTCCTAGCAGAGAAGGTAGCTCCTCTCTGCTAGGCAAGTAATCCCAGCAAGTGTTCAGCTATCAACAGAGAGGGTAGCTCCTCTCTACAGCTGGCTGCCCCATCGTCTTTCAGCTCTCATCGGAGAGGAAGCCCTAGAGTGGGTGGCTCCTCTCTGCAGGCAGGTTGTCCCAATATCTGTTTGAGTCGCAATAGAGAGGAGGCCCTGGTGTGGGTAGCTCCTCTCTGCAGCTGGTCATCCCAATGTCTGCCCAGCTCTGGCTAAGCCTGGGGCTTTCATGGCCTCAGAGGGCAAGGAAGTATGTGCTGATTGCTCCATGGGCAGCCATGAGTGGGCCCAGAAAAGGCAACACAAGTTCTTACTCCAGCCCATAAGACTGGCAGCCCAGCCCCCAGCATTTAGACCCTCCCTGTCCTGAAGGTGAGGACTCCCTGGGGACCTGCCCCCTTCTGCCCAGGAGCCTGTCTGCCTTCCACTGTGGTTCATAGCACCCAGGCTGTTTGTGCCAAGGGGCACCTTCAGGCCAGCATCAAGCTGCCCTCAGCACCCCCTTGGCTTCCCTCCCATGCTCATTGGTGCCCAAAGTCCAGAGGGGGTTGAGGCAGAAGGGGGTTGGCATGTCAGCACTAACCCGAGCACGCACACACCTGGCTGAGCTGTGACAGTGCCCGGGCTTGGCCCCAGCTTTGCTCCGAGATTGGAGAGGGTGCCAACAGCAGGGAGAAGCCAGGCAGTGGGAGCAGGCACTTCCAAGCCTGCAAGGGCAAAGGGGGCCTTCCAAGGCCCCCAGGAGTGCAGGGACTCCTGAGTCTGCAGCCACAGTTCAAACAGCTGCAGGTGTGCCCAGCAGGGGTGGGGCTCTTGTGGGCTCCATGGAGAATGCAGCCCTTGCCACGCCTTCCTGCTGCAGCCAGTGAGATGGCAACAGCCCCTCTAGATGGCCCATTACAGCCATCAATGGCTCACTGCAACCTCCACCTCCACCACCTGGGTTCAAGCAATTCTCCTGCCTCAGCCTCCTGAGTAGCTAGGATTACAAGCACGTGCTACCACAGCCGGCCAATTTTTGTATTTTTTTTTAGTGGAGACAGGGTTTCACCACGTTGGCCACGCTGCTCTTGAACTCCTTGCCTCCAGTGACCCGCCTGCCTCAGCCTCCCAAAGTGCTAAGATTACAGGTGAGAGCCACTGCACCTGGCCTACAAGGTATTTTCTGAAATTCCACCTGATGGTCTGGAGTAAGTCAGTGGTTTAGAGTCAGCCTTGAATTGTGCCCCTTCTTAGCGCCCAGCATTTATCATGAATAATAACTCAAAGATGGAGCCAGTATCTTCACATGCAATCATCATTTCACTGTGAAATTTCAAGAGTGAAGCTAAGTTTCACCAAGAAATGTACTTCAGATTTGATCAACTGATGGTGAAGATTCCCTCATATAATGAATGTAAATCTATTACACACTCCAAACAAGGGCAGGCACATATTATAGGCCAAGCATGTGCCTAGAAAAAAGTCCCTTTCTATAGTACTTTACACTTGACAAAGCAATTTGAAACACACTCTGTTGATGACAAGTACCATTGAAATGAAAATATTCTGTGACTGGACAATTAGGTAAAAGCTACTTAGGTTTTCCCCAGAATAAACTCCCAGTTTCTCAACCAATTCAGTACCAAACAACACAAAAGCAAAGGAGTTACTATGTTAGACTCTCTTCAATTTATTTTAAATTCCATGCTGATTTGTTTCATCTACCAGATTTAGGCATTTAGTCTTGATTCATAGACTTTTCTGATTTTTCCTTTAACTAGGACAGTATATGCATGAGTTTTATTTAAAAACTACAAATCACTGGCCAGAATATGCCTGCCACTATTACGGCTCTGTCTAAGGATGGTTGATTGGCATAGTTTTCAAAAAGAATATAATTTTTGCATACTTAATATTTTAGCAACACACTCCAGAATTAAATTTAAAGGATGATGGTGCTTATATAAAGTAGGATAATCTTCAAAGTTTAGAAAATGGAGTAATTTCTGAAAATGCATTTCCCTAGGAGCAGGTCCTTAGTGAAGAAACTAGAAATGTAAGAAATATAAGACGAGTGTCAGAGCTGTAAATTAAGATGATGAAAGATATGAAAAACCAGAAAGAAAGTAAATAATTTTGGTAGAGTTAAGCAGAAATTTTCGGTGATATTTAAAACTGATTAAGAAGAATTAAACATTTTTTAAAAGATAGGGTTATATGAGTCAATTTTATCACCTATAGGAAGGGGAAAAAAAACTGCTAGGATAGAAAGACCACCACAGGAAAAAAGGATGTGTTTCCATTACTTGAAGCTAGAAGTAAAATAGAAAATATTTAATACAGTAACTGTGACAATGACTAAAATCAATGTAAAAGATTATGCAAATTTAATGTTATAACCATGTGTTTAAAAATATATTGACTACACATATATATTTCACAAACAGGTATACACATACACACACACACACACATTTAATCACCCAGTGTATTAGTCTGTACTGACGCTGCTAATAAAGATGTACCCAAGACTGGGTAATTTATAAAGGAAAGAGGTTTAATGGACTCACAGTTCCACATGGCTGGGGAGGCCTCACAATCATGGCAGAAGGGAAAGAAGATGCAAAGACACATCTTACGTGGAGGCAGGCAATAGAGAATGAGAACCAAGTGAAAGGGGTTTCCCCTTAAAAAACCATCAGATCTCATGAGACTTATTCACTACCACGAGAACAGTACGGGGGAAACTATCCCCAGGATTCAAAGATCTCCCACTAGGTCCCTCCCACAACACGTGGGAATTACGGGAGCTACAATTCAAGATGAGGTTTGGGTGAGGACACAGCCAAACCATATCACCCAAATACCCAGATAAGCAGATATTGATAGGCAGGCACATGCTGCAAAGTTAAGCAGACTCAAGTGCAGGTTCTGCCACCTGCTCG
The DNA here is from genome assembly GCF_028885625.2 of Pongo pygmaeus. Taxonomy (NCBI): domain Eukaryota; kingdom Metazoa; phylum Chordata; class Mammalia; order Primates; family Hominidae; genus Pongo; species Pongo pygmaeus. The sequence goes on from NC_072390.2 coordinate 69,839,192, forward strand.
CTGAGTGATTTTAAACAGGCTGCTTAACTTCTCAGATCCTCAGTTTTGTCACTTGCAAAATGTAGTCAATATTAGCTCTCCTGGAGCAGCTTTCAGGATTAAAGAGAACAAAATATGTAGCATGACTAAACAGAGACAAATGATTTTAGCATGAATGAGAAAGTGATGCTGTCTTTATGGTTTCAAAAATTGATGTGTTTAAAAGGTTGTTCAAGCTCTGATGATCATTTTTCATAAACTGAATCAGTCCCTCCTGTTATTTCAGGAATTCCAAAATGGGCAGTGGCCTTAAATTTGCAGTGCAAGACAGTGTACCCCTGCACATTTTATTCTAGCTTAAAAGCTTTATAATAAGCCATTCACTAGGAATAGGATAGAAATTTATTTACTATGAGGCTGAGTGAAGTGGTTCACATTTGTAATCCCAGCACTTTGGGAGGCCAAGGCAGGAGGATCACTTGAGCCCAGGAGTTTGAAACCAACCCTGGCAACACAGTGAAACTCTGTCTCTACAATTTTTTGTTTGTTTGTTTTAAATTAGCCAGGCATGGTGGTGTGCGCGTGTATTCCCAGCTACACAGAAGGCTGAGGTAGGAGGATTGCTTGAGCCTGGGATGTTGAGGCTGCAGTGAGCCATGATCACGCCACGGCACTCCAGCCTGGGCAACAGAGTTAAGACCCTGTCCCTAAAAAACAAATAACAAAATACAAATAAAACAAAATAAATTGAATCACTATGGCTCAAAGTCACTATATTTAGGTATTTGGATACGGTCCAACACGTGCTCAGAGATGCCCTCCCTAATCCCTGTTACTCTATGACTCCCCACACTCTTCCATTCTTCCTTGGAGAACTTGGCACTTCCTAAGCAAGTTGAATACTTGCTTGTTTATTTGTTTGTTGTCTGTTTCCTCAAAGTATAAGTAAGATGAAGTCAGGGACAATCTGTCACATTCACGGCCACATACCCAGCACTTAGAACACTTCCTGACACATCATAAACACACAAAAATATCTGTTGAATAAATAAATTAATATGGCTTGGACTTTTTAAAGCTCAAATGGGCATAGTAACATCCACTGCTGTGAAGGAAAGATTTATCTATTGAAGAAAATAAATGTTGAGAATATAAAGTCACTCATCAGATACTGTTATTATTTGAAGCCTTTTTTTATACAAGTGTTAGAAAACACTGGCTTGAGTCTGGGCACAATGGCTCACACCTATAATCCCAGCACTTTGGGAGGCTGAGGTGGGAGGATCACCTGAGGTCAGGAGTTCGAGACCAGCCTGGCCAACATGGTGAAACCTTGTCTCTACTAAAAATACAAAAATTAGTCAGGTGTGGTGGTGGGCACTTGCAATCCCATCTATTTGGGAGTGTGAGGTAGGAGAATTGCTTGAACCTGGGAGGCGGAGGCTGCAGTGAGCTGAGATCACAAGATCATGCCACTGCACTCCAGCCTGGGTGACAAAGTGAGACTCCATCTCAAAAAAAGAAAAAAGAAAAAGAAAACACTGGCTTGGGTTGAGCTACATACAGAGACTCTAAGACAACACTGAGAGGTTCTGTCACATTACTGTAGTGACTCTGCCACAAACTAAGAAGTTTCCATGAGAGGAGAGGGACATCTATTTCTGTGGCATAATTGCTGAATAGTCAGTAATTATTTGCTGAATTTTGGAATATACAAACAGAGTACGATGGAAACAAATACATCTTCCTTGTCTAACTGTTTAACCAACAGGCCAGCTGAATAATGTACAGTATCGGGGTTAAGTTGTCAGTTTATTTAGGAAGATAAAATCCTCATTGGGAACAATATAAATAAATAGGCACAACTAAAGAACACAAAATTGAATTAGAAGCAGTGGTACCACTGACACATTGACTCTGTGATAAGAATGGGCACTTAATTAGATATGAGCAGAGCCCAGAACCATATGAAGTGAAAGATCTGAGAATGATGCCAACCCTAAAACAACTTCTCCAATTAAAACATATTACAGACGTACAATAATTAAAGCAGTAAGCTATTGGAGCCAAAATAGGAAGATTCGCTGTTGGAACAGCTTCAATAAGAATTTAGTCCAGAATAAAGAGGCATTTCAAATTCACTCACTAGGCAGTAAGTTCCAGGAAGCAGGACTCATGTCCATTTTGTTCAACATTGTTTTCTGTGTTTTCTGGAATTTAGTGCCTATACTGTAGTAGCCACTCAATAATTAAGTGTAGAAGAAATTACATAATTAGTGATGTGGAAAAATGAATGAAAGTTTAAAAATGAGAATACAATAGGCACAGTGCAGTGCCATATATATTCTATAGTTAGTATGTACACACAGGTATATAACAGGCACATAGATTCCCACAAAACATAGATATACCCAGCTATGCTGATTTGGTATCCAGGAATGGTACTTTTATCAGTGATTTTCTTGTTCTATTTGCTTATCCATATGTCCCAACTTACATGGAATGAATGAATGTTAGTTACATAAAAAATGTAAGAAATAGGCCAGACATGGTGGCTCATGTCTGTAATCTCGGCACCTTAGGAGGCTGAGGTGGGCAGATCGCTTGTGGTCAGGAGTTTGAGACCAGCCTGGCCAACATGGTGAAACCCCGTCTCTACTAAAAATACTAAAATTAGCCGGGTGACATGGTGTGTGCCTGTAATCCCAGCTACTCGGGAGGCTGAGGCAAGAGAATCACTTGAACCCAGGAGGCAGAGGTTGCAGTGAGCCGAGATCATGCCACTGCACTCCAGCCTAGGTGACAGAGTGAGACCCTGTCTCAAATATATATATACATGAAATATATAATATATTGCTATATGTAATAATATAAGAAAAAATATTTTATCAAGTAACATTTGCCAAAAAGCTAGTAAGAAAGGCTGTGAAGAAATGTTTTTAGAGAACATTTCATACAAGGAGGCTCCACTGTGACATGAATCACATAATCTGAAGGTCCCCTGATATAAATTAGCCAGCTATTACTGGGCACTTGAGTGAATACTAGTTTTGAGCCAATTATTCCACAATCAAAGCATTTTTAGCTGCACAGAGCTGAGAGCAGTGTGTTAATCAGTCCCATACAGCCTGAAGAGGGTGAGAGTCTAAAGAGAGTGTGAGGTTCAATGAGGCCTATTCTCAAAACCAAAAGAGAACAGTTGTCTGCTGGGAAGGTAGAAATGGAAAATGAGGCTACAAAAATTAACACGTAAAAAACTATTATTATGATTTTTTATCTTCTGTTTGGGGAAAGCAGAAAGAACATGGTAGTGGAAGGAACAGTTCCAAAAGATGATAAGGCCTCCAGTGGGAAGTCAGAACATCTCCACAGTCCACAGGACTGGGCAACATTAACGCTGGCAGGTGACAATTAGCAGAAAATCGAAATACTGAGGGATGGAGTAGAACAGGTGAACAGCTCCACACAGTGGGTGATGCGCCATTTGACAGAGACAGAAGCAGAGACACGGCAAGAAATGGAATGAGGTGGACGTGCTGTGGGGTCTTCAGAGGAGCTCCAACCTTGGCAGGGGCTTCATTGCACTTCCTGCAAGGCAGGGGCATCACCAGCAGAGGACAGCAGCTGAGTGCCAGCAAGGGGGTTGATATGGTTTGGCTCTGTGGCCTCACCCAAATCTCACGTTGAATTGTAATAATCCTCACCTGTCAAGGGCAGGGCCAGGTGGAGTTAATTGAATCATGGCGGCAGTTTCTCCCATACTGTTCTCATGATAGTGAGTGAGTTCTCACAAGATCTGATGATTTTATAAGCGTCTGGCATTTCCCCTACTGACACTTCTCTTGCCTGCTGCTATGCAAGCTATGGCTTCCACCTTCCGCCATGCCATGATTGTGAAGCCTCCCCAGCTATGTGGAACTGTGAGTCCACTAAACTTCTTTTTCTTTATAAGTTACCCAGTCTTGGGTATGTCTTTATTAGCAGCGTGAGAACAGACTAATACAGGGGTCCTGAGGAACGGGGAAGTGAGTGGGAGGGAAGAAAAGCATGTCTTATCCCAGGACATTAGATTGTATTGTGCTCAGTTTTAAAACACTGAAAAGCAAGACAATTATAACAGGGGTCTAGAAGTGGGTAAGCCTGGAGGCAAAGCTGGGAGGCCAGGATGGATATGAATGAAGAAAGGAGGAAAGAGGACATCCCATGCCAGGAAAGGATCATGCATGGGAACCAAGGCAGGAGACAGGAAGCCTGGCCATCTGACTACAGTGAAATTTACACAAGAGTAGATTTGAGCAAGCCTCTGATTCAAGCCCATATCGAGAGAGTTATCATCTGTCTCTCCATTACAGCAAGTATTCTGGAAAATCTGAATGAACTTTTAATAATAATTTAATAATGTTTATTTAATATGTAACAATAATGCTAATCATTTAATAACATAATACAATCTTTTAAACACTTCATAATTTAACAATTGTTAAATTGTCAGTCCTTTTTTCTGTAGCGCTAATTTCTTATGCATGGAATATGCACAGACACACTCACAAAATGACACTTGGATACACAGAGACACACGCACATACACTTAGACATAGACAGACCCAGCAAACACAGTCACACAGACACTCACATGCCCACTCCCAAACAGACATACTTGTAGTGTTATACTGGCATACAATTGCACGTTTTCATACACAGGCTCACTGATACTGGTACCCTCGCATGCACAGATACACACACACACACACATACACACTCATATCCTCACAACAAAATGTAAGACAGGTTCCCTCCTTACCTGGGCTTCAAGTATGTTAACCTTTTCTCTGAGATTTTCAATTCTTTTGTCTTGTTCTTTTAAATTATTTTTTAATCCTTCCATCTAAGAATTAGAAAACACAATAGGGAAAACCTTGTCAGACCACAGGAAATAGTTACTTAAGTCAGAAATTGTGCGGATTTCTGAGGTCAAAAGATGTTCATCAAATTAAAAAATATTAAATCCCAAAGCATTAGCAGACTCAGCAGGCAACAGAAAATAGCAGGCCAAACTGACACCTGGGGCTGAAAGCCCTCAGCTGGTGCCGTGATTCACTTTAATCTTTGGATAACCTGTTTAAACCAAGTTCAGCAGGAGTGTGTCCTGTGAAAGCAGCACTGGCCGCTCTTCTGCGTCTCAGCAACTTAATGTTCTCATCCTGCAGATGCAGCTGCTGGTGGACAGGATGCAAGACCACTGCCTGGTGTGCAGAGGCTCCCTGCAGTAGAGATTTGTCAAGCAGTGGCATAATAAGGTGAGCCTGCTTTGCCAAGAGGCAATGTGGAATTGGGAGGTGGGGTGATGAGATGCAAAGCGGTGTAAGAAGAGAGGGGACACATGGATTCTAAGACCAACTTTGGCACCACTAGCTGTCATTAAACTGCTCTATAAAAATAGGGTGTGGGTTGCCCCCAAAGTCCCTCCTGGCTCTCAAATTCCACTACTCAATTTTTTGGCCTTTTAGTGATGTCATAGCCAAGCAAGCACAAATGCTATATCTATTTGAGGAAGGCTCTGGAGTATTTGGGAGGACTTGTATTTGGCAGTAAAGTAACTGAATAGAAGTCTGATTTTAAATTTTAAAACAGACCCCCAAAACCAGATCAATGCGTATCTTGAGGTAGATTTTAAATACACACTCCACCATCTAGCTGGCTGCTACCACAATCGCCTTGACTTTGCCACCTGTCAGGCTGCTCCCAGAGAAGGGCCAGGCTACACCCCTACCCTAAATCATCTCCTAAATAAATTATGAGGTTATGAAAACAGATCATTTCATACTCAAGGAAGGGCTGAATCTCCTGATCTATGAAATTGTTTAAAGACCAGTGTACGTTATTTGGTGCAGAAGACTTTTAGAAAATCACTGAAACATCTAAAAAACCGTTATACATAATTTTCCAAGCTATCTTCATTGACAGCATTACAGGTGTTGGTGTAACAAACAAGAGAGGGCATTGAAGACAGAGACATATTGCATGAGAAACAAAAAAGGATATGTCAGTAGGGAGAGAAATCATTGCTTCGAAAGTCCAGTCAAGCCACTCATATCTGGGCTCCACACCGAAAACATACTGTCTACCAGTTAAATACACTTGATTAATCTGACCTCCTGGATGACACTGCGCATGTTCTGATGTTGGGAGTGAATCACAAACTGCAGATGAGAGATCTGCTCCTGGAGAATGGAAATCTCCCTCTGAAGATCCTGGCAACTGGGAATGCAAAGGGAAAAAGAGCAAGAGAAAATGATTGGCTCACACGTTCCATAGCTCATCCTTACCGTTAGCCCTCCTACACACTCTACTGCTACTGGGGATCAGTTGGGTAAGACCCCAGGGCCTCATTATGCCACACAGGGCACACTGAAGATAAATAGCTATGAAGCGGGCTCTGATTTGCTTGGATTTAACTTGAATGAGAATATCAGTTTATGTCAAAAGCTTCTTTCTGGCCATCTGTGACTCTTCCAGCAGGTAGTGGAATCAAGTTGTACTCAGTAGGATAAAGCACTTATAAGCTAAATTGCCTTGCCTGAGCACCCACAGACCTGGCACCCATCAAACTTCACAGACAATTGCATGGCAATAGCAGAGTCAGAACACGGGAGCAGAAATGGAGATTTTATCTATTAATATATGTATAAGAAACCAATTTCTAATGATTCGGGCTTACTATATGTTGTGGATTGTCTGTGTTTGTCTTTTTTTATTTTTTATTTTTTGGCTTCCTACTTTTAGTAATTCTACTATCAGTCCATAGGGAAAGGGGGGAAAAAAAGAGAGAAGAAAAGAAGAAATTTAATTCCAGCAAATATTTTTGAGTCCACAACAATCATTATGGGAAAAAAAAAAAAGTCGATTTTGAATTTAGATTATTTATACTTTCCCAAAGCTTCTTTCAGGTAACTGGAATTGGTTGTACTGTTTTGGCTGTTTCTCTTCTTGCTACTGTTATTAGAGTTATGAAGCCACATGCACTGTGGCAACACCACCAAGCTTAGAAGCATTGTGACCTCGGAGAAGTCACTTGGCCTTTGCTTTTATCCAATGTCATCCCAATTCTGTTTCCTTTTTTTGTTTCGTTGTTGTTGTTGTTGCTGGTTTGTTTTTTTCAGACGGAGTCTTACTCTGCTGCCCAGGCTGGAGTGTAGTGAGGCGATCTTGGCTCACCGCAACCACCACTTCTGGGCTCAAGCAATTCTCACAGCTGGGACTACAAGCATGTGCCACCACACCTGGCTAATTTTTGTATTTTTAGTAGAGACGGAGTTTCACCATGTTGGCGAGGCTGGTCTTGAGCTCCTGACCTCAGGTGATCCACCCCTGTCAGCCTCTATGTGTATCACAAAGATGGTGGAAATTCATAAGATACTATATAGCATGTTCTAATTAGAAAAAAAGAGTTATTAGTTTCCATTTTGTTTCATATAATGGACTAAAACATTGTTTCAGAGAAATGCACATCTAAACCACTATGAGATACCATCTCACAGCAGCCATAATGGCTATTATTAAAAAGTAAAAAAATAACAGATATTGGCGAGGATGCAGAGAAAAGGGAATGCTTATACACTGTTGGTGGGAATGTAAATTAGTTCAGCCACTTTGGAAACCAGTTTGGACATTTCTCAAAGGGGTAAAAACACAACTACCATTCAACCCAGCAATCCCATTACTGGGTATATACCCAAAGGAAAACCGATCATTCTACCAAAAAGACATGTGTACTCATATGTCCATCACAGCAGTATTCACAATAGCAAAGACATAGAAACAATCTAGGTGCCTATCAACAGTGGATTCAATACAGAAAATGTGTTATATATACACTATAGAATACTATGCAGTCATAAAAAAGAATGAAATTGTGCCTTTTGCAGCAACGTGGATGCAACTGAAGGTCATCAATCCTAAGTGAATTAAGGCATAAAAATAAAATCAAATACGGCACGATTCCACTTATAAGTGGTAGCTAAACACTGGGTAAACACAAACATAAAGAAGAAAACAATAGATGCTGTGGACTACTAGAGGGGGAAAGAATGGAGGGGAAAAGGTTAAAAACTACCTACTGAGTGCTATGCCGGCTACCTAGGTGACAGATTCAATAGTAGCCCAAACCTCAGCATCAGGCAATATACCCACATAACAAACCTGCACATGTACTCCCGCAGGTAAAATAAAAGTTGAAATTAAAACAAAAAATCAGAAGCTTTATTTTAATTGGTCCAATAGAGTCCTGGAAAGAAAACAAAAGAAATTTACAATTTACAATTACAAAAGAAATTATTGTAATCTTTCAGGACTCTAGAAAGAGACAGGAGGGGAAGATAGGAGAATGTTTGGGAGTACAGCCACAAGAAATCTACAGGGAACAGGATGCCTACAACATTGGTGAGAGGAGGGAAGCAAATCAGGGGCCTGGGAGAAGGATGCAGAGAATAGAAAGAGAAGGTACAAAATGACGGGGGAACAAGAACATGCGTCAAGTGTGCTACTCTGTTTTAGATGATAATCAGAAACATGTCTGATTATCTTACCTACACAACTAAATCTCACTGTAAAAGTCCATTTCCTTCCTCTTGATTAACACTACAAGCAACTATCAAACTGAGAAAAGCTATGAAAGAAATGTAAACGGTCAATGCAGGCTGAAGGAAGATCACTAACTAGTTCAGGTGTGCCAATATTTTATCTGCTTTTTATAACATGATCATTTAAAGGACCCTGTCCGTACCTGGCAGAAAGCCTTACTTTGGTCTTTCTTAGAGAGGGGCAGTGAGGAATCCGAACCAAGTAAATAAACAAGCAGTCCCCTAGTTTTTTTTTTTTCCATGGTCCACGGCAGGAAGTGCCTGAAAAGAAATAAGCTGGATGCCTGATTCAGATGAAAACGCTATGTGCCCATGTAATTTGAATTGACAATGGCAGCAACACTGAGCCCTCAGTATTTCCAAAATTCAAGTTCAGAGAATGGCTGCATCAGCACACCATCCTGTATTCACATTAGATTTCAGTTGTCCCTAGACTTGAGGTTCAGAGGCTTCTTGAGGCACGGGGGACTGAGGAAATTTCAGGACCCCCAGCGGGTAAGGCGCCACACCCTAAGGATGTCGCGGGGAGATGGAAGAGCCTTCCAAGGTGAGACCAGACTTTGGATGACTGCAAACATTCTGAACAGACAGTGAGAAGGCTTACCGCCCATAGAGAATCTTCAGGGGCAGGATGTCTTCAGAAGTCCAGGGAGACTGGGAGCGTGCAAGGGGCAGGGCTGAGAAATCTGCAGATGTTGCTCAGAACCCTTGGAGTGTAGAATTGCTGCGAACATGCAGAGGATGGGGTAACTCAGGAGCCTCAGAAGAAAACCTCAGTTACTAGGAAAAGAAGACTGGAGGATATAAAGATCAAAACAGGCCACGCATGGTGGCTCACGACTGTAATCCAAGCACTTTGGGAGGCCAAGGCGGGTAGATCACTTGAGACCAGGAGTTCAAGACCAGCCTGGCCAACATGGTGAAATCCATCTCTATTAAAAATGCAAAAATTATGCCGGGTGCGGTGGCTCACACCTGTAATCCCAGCACTATGGGAGGCCAAGGCGAGTGGATCACTTGAGGTCAGGAGTTCAAGATCAGCCTGGCCAACATGGTGAGACCCTGTCACTATTAAAAATACAAAAATTAGCCGGGCATGGTGGCATGCGCCTGTAATCCCAGCTACTTGGGAGACTGAGGTACAAGAATCGCTTGAACCCAGGAGGCGGAGGTTGCAGTGAGGCGAGATTGTGCCACTGCAATCCAGCCTGGGTGACAGAGCGAGACTCTGTCTCAAAAAAAAAAAAAAAAAAAAAAAAAAGATCAAAACACAGAGGGCAAACAGAAATTGGGTCCATAGCTGGTGCTAAAATTCAAAATTGCTCCAGCAAGGAAAGTAAAAGAAGAAAAGATAAAAATAACAGAAATAGCAGCTATGACCCACTTAATGGTCAGACTCAGGACTTTCCAGGGAAGTAATGAGAAAGAGCTTAAGATGCCTTGCAGAGGAAAGCTGGCTTTGAATATGCACGAAATATAAAAATACGTAAGCTGTTAAAGGTGAGTATTTAAAATGGTTCCCTTTGTGTCCCATGACCCACAACCTTGGAACCAATGGGAAAAAAGATGGCTTTAGGCACGGAGAACAGAGGTTGTTATTTTTCTATCAAAAATACCAAGCTCAGAAAAATTTCCCATGTACTCCTTGAAGGTATTACCATAACGTTCACTGTAAGAAAAAAAAAACAAACTTTAAATTGGCCTCAAAATAGAAGAAAAATATTTCTAGAAGCACTCTTGAAAACACAGCAACTTGGGGCTTCACTTGTCTCCATTAATACACTAAAACAGTGACTAAAGGCCATTGCAGAAAATCTCTATTAGGATTGTCCAATAAATATGAAGCCTAGTCATCCATTTAAGACCTTTAAATGTAAAAATATATCTAAGTAAGCTGTCACTTGATCTTCTTTTGAGCTCTGTTATTTATCTTTCTGTTAAAGCACTCAGTCTTTTTTTTTTTTTTTTTTTTGAACAAAGTCTCACTGTGTCGCCTAGCCTGAAGTGCAGTGGTGCAATCTCGGCTCACTGCAACCTCTGGCTCCTAGATATAAGTGATTCTCCTGCCTTAGCCTCCTGAGTAGCTGGGAATTACAGGCGTCCACCACTATGCCTGGTTAATTTTTGTATTTTTAGTGGAGACGGGGTTTTACCATGTTGGCCAGGCTGGTCTCAAACTCCTGACCTCAAGTGATCTGCCCGCCTCAGCCTCCCAAAGTGCTGCAATTACAGGCGTCAACCACTGCACCTAGCCCAATCTTAATAAAGAGGTACACAAGCAAAACTGGAGGAAGAAACCATAAGGAAGGATCAAGCCTAAAAAAAGGAGGCAAATGTCTGTATCCGGGATTCATGCTCTGCTTTCCAATGTCTCAACATAATTTTTGACCATGTTTTCCTCTACAATGCAACTGAATAAAAATATAAAGCAAATGTTGAAATTAAAGCAGAATTGAAAATCTTTGGCTTCTAAGAAAATGTAGAATACATGCTTTTCCCCATTCTTCCCGCTAAGTACAACTAAAAGCCCTGGATATTGTATATGAAAAAAAAAAAACACACACACACACACAAGAAGACTCTGAATGGTGGAGAGAAGAAGGCAGACTGTCTCTGGAACCTGGGATCCAATAAATGACACAATGGTGAATCCTCTGGGGTTTATTTTTATCTCACACATCCCAGACTTGGAGCTGGAAAAAACCAGCAGCCTGGAATGCCAATGGGGGCAAGCAAAAAAAGCCCCAACAAAAAGAGAAGAGAATCTCTGCCCTACCCTTTTGAGGGAGCGAATTGAGGATTCTCTTTCAATTCATCACTGAAGGAGGGGGAAGAGACAACTATTTCTGGTTCACTTCCTGTTAGATTCCTTAGCATTCAAGAAAGGAAGTCAATCCTATCTTTAACTGCAGAAATGTGAAAAGAAATTACTTTGCCTCTAATTAGCAACATGGGATGATCATAGAAGAAGCACTTGACAGGAAGCCCACCCTCAATTTCTCTACTCCCCAATGTCTCCCAAAGGGTTGGTGAAAAGAAGCTGAGTTCATGGAGAACTGTCTCTCCCTCCATTCCTCACAATACTCGACAATCTATCTTTGGGTCAACTTATACCATAGAGGGTGGCATTACTGGACTTTCTCACAGTGCCCTCTGTTCCTCCCTGTTCCAATGGCTTTTATTGAATTGTGCTGGCATCAGGCTATTCTGTTTAGATGATGTTCTGAGGTAAGCCTTTGTGTTTATTACAAGGGATAAGTTGAAAACATTATTCGGGGTTCTTTTTATGACCATACCCTGGGCAATTTTCTTTCTGGCCTTATAGATAGATAAGAAATAACTGAATGATCGCAAACACCTGATTGGTTTTAATCATGTGGAACTGTGACTCACAAAACTAATCATCATTTCCTGTTTGGGTTGGCTGCTGGAAAATTTGAAACTGAGTCAGTGATCTCCTGTGAGCAAGTCTGTAGCATCCATGGGCCTAATTTTGTAAATGTAACCTTATGGTATACCTATTCTTATATCTCCTTGTCCTCATCATCTAATTATTTTCTAATTTAGGTAATCATATTATATTTTACATAGCTTTTATAAATAACCTTAGATTTTCTTAAAAATTTCACAAAGGGCATGAATAGCCTGAGCATGGCCATATTTATACAACCCAAGAATATAACATGTTTAAATCTTTATAAAGTACATTTATTGCCAGGGATTCAAGTAGTAAGATGTTGATGAGAATGAAAATTCCAGAAGAAGCCAAAAGAGCTAGGTGCTGAGACAAAGGAAGTAAAAGTAGCAATGAAAGCCATGTTGCAGGCTCCAAGAGGCTACTTCTGGGTACACTACAGATTATAGAGGCATTGGAAATATGAATACCCCTACATAGAAATCGCACAGGATACATAAGATAGTGAGATTAGTGGCATTGTAGAGCTTCTCTGAAGCTATAAAAGAATCTTACTACCATCTGTGGGGACTCATATTGCCTTCTTTTAGGATCCAATGTTTCTCTGGACTTCCATGAGTGTGAACATCACTGACTATGGGCCCCCAGTGGAATAAAGGATAACTAGGGACCACAACCACAAGAAGAGAAGAGGTCAGATCCTTAACATTCCCAGGCCAGACTAAGGGAAAGAATCAGCTTGGATGTAGGTGTAACCCTGTTCGCATTTCAACAAAATTCATGAATGTGTCTTACTATTTTCTATAAAATTCTTCTTTATTATTATTTTCATTGGTGGTAACAAAGGGTTGCCTTGAGAGAACACTCCCACCCCAAACTACTGCAGATAAATGTACAATTTAAGTGGCAACCATATGCTTTGACATGCAACCTCAGCTTCAAGGTCTTTCCTCCTCTAAGGAGTTTCCATTCCTAAGCAGCATCTATGTAAATATGGAGGGGCCAACACTGTTTATTTTTACAACTCCCTGTATTAGTCTGTTCTCATGCTGCTATGAAAACATACCCGAGACTGGGTAATTTATAAAGGAAAGAGGTTTAGTTGATTCACAGTTCTGCAGGGCTGGGGAGGCCTCAGGAAACTTACAGTCATGTTGAAAGGGCAAGTAAACATGTCCTTCTTCACATGGCGGGCCAAAACCATGCAGCAAGGAGAAGTGCAAAGCAAAAGGAGGAAAAGCCCCTTATAAAACCATCAGAACTTGTGAGAACTCACGAGAACAGCAGCATTGGGCTAACTGCCCCCATGGTTCAATTACCTCCCACCAGGTTTCTCCCATGACACGTAGGGATTATGGGAACTACAATTCAAGATTCTCATCTTTTTGGGTGGAGACACAGCCAAACCATATCAATCCCAAATATGTTTCCCCAAAAGATAACTCTTAAAAAGGACTGCATATTTGTGATGTGGCAGGGCAGATGGAAAAGTTGGAAAATGGCTTTTTGCTAATCGTTACTCAGATGAATGAAGAACCCAGTTTAAGAGATCTTCAGAGCTTTCCAGAAATAAAAAAAAGATGGTCAAAATCTTGTATAGCAGAATGAGCACATGCTTTGCTATGTATGAGAATGCAGTAGCAAAAACTCCCAGCTCTATAACTTCTGAGAGATTGAGCAATCTTGGACAACTCAATTAGAACTTCAGCTCTTTCTCAGAAAGGTGAATGAAAGGAGTAAAATAAAGAAGGTACCCGAGGTTATTCTGAAAACTGCAAAGCATTTTACCTGTGTCAATGACCAGTAATGGTAATAGAAATATGGAGTCAACCTTATTTTTAAGAAGACAAATCTTTTTAACTTTTCTGTCTCTTTTTTATGACCCTATCTATCTAATCTTAACCTAACAGAAACCCTCTTTTTTGTAGTAGCTTAATCAAGTCTCTGTTATTTCAACCAAAAGAGTCTGATTCATACTGATTTCATTTTCTTGTTACTTCACAAACTGAATGCCTCTACATAAAGCTCAGACAAAGTAGTAAGTCATCACATATATGTATGATACCCACAATCTATAAAAATTGCACAAGCCTGGATGTTGGAAAAACCTTTCTAGAAACACCAAACATCCATTTTCCCCAAGAAATTTCTAAAACTTCCTTAGGAGCTTTTAAAGAATTCTTTATAACAACTGCTTATATAGAATAGAAGAGAAAGAATAGATCAGGTTGGTTTTTAAAACAGCTACATTGTTGGCTCAAAGACAGACAATAGCCCTATCACCACTTTTTTTAAAACATTTTTTAAAGGAAAAAAAAATCAAACTTGGAAGGCCTGAACTTTTAATGGAAGATGCGTACAAATCAGTAGTTCTGCTACATGGAAAAGCTCTGCCTATTTAAGAAAAAATATTAACTGAAGATTTACTTAGAATTAAGTTATGAATATCCATATGTAATTCCAAGATCTAAGGATACTTTCTACAGTATTTCCTTCAATCTCTACAGAAATGTGCAGTGTTATAAAACTATCCTAGAAGTCCAATCTCTTGGGCTATATGTTTGTTACAGGGAAGAAGATAGGAAAATTAATAACATATTGGTATCCTAGTATGTTTCAAATGTGTGTGTATAATTGCCAGGATCAGCCCATTTCTGGGCTTTGGCATATGTGGTCCAAAATGCAAGAATACAAGCCAGGCAGAAGGTACAACATATGAGGACAGGTGGAAAGAAAGATAAAAAAGGAAAGGAAGCAGCAGGGAGCCTGTAGGGGGGAAATCGAAAGACTGAGAAAGAAGGATGTCTGAGTACGTATCATTGAATAAATGACAACAACAATTCTGTCCATAATGGTGCCTGATATCCTAGTGAACAACAGCTCTAGGATGACAAACTAAGATCTTGAAATCGATTTGACTTTGAACAATATTATATAATTATATCGGAACATACAATGACTGTGTTGGACTTAGAATTTTTAAAAAATGAAAAATCTCATAAAATGTCTTAGGATATGATTTATTACATGATAATACACAGACTTTTTCTAATAGCGGCTGAGTAGCACAGCGATTATGGTGATATCCACAAACCCACCCCCAGCATACTGAGGACTGTGACTGCTTGTGAACTTTGAGTATTTATAAGTAAGTCCAAAGAACTGAGGATATTGTCCATAGCATTTCCTTCACCCTACAGAATTAAGGAGTATCAGGAAACTATCTTAGAATTCTGCTTGTGGGCTGGCCAGTGTAATGTCTGCTGTAGAAGAGACTCATTAACAAAGACAGAAGCATCAGGGAATAAAGACCTCTCAAGCGTCCTCCTTAGCACAAATGGTAAACCAGGAGGTGCCAGGCTCACTCACTCATTCACTCTTCAGAAGGACTAACCTTCCCGCAGTGTTCCCTGCACCCCCAGTGAACTCTGCCCCCGGCTCCCAACTGCCCTGTGATTCCTCTGAGTTTGAGGAATGGGAGGCACATAACTACATGACTGTTAATCCTAGGAATTCAAACTTCCTCCTGCACTGTCAGTCAACCTATTTCTTTGGGGGACAGAAGGTCTTCTGTTCCCTGGCTGGCATACCAGCAGACAGGAAAGAAACCAGGAACTGCCTTTACTTAACAGGTAGCTTCGCAAACCTTTTTCCATATGTAGCACTGGATTTGAGTTGCAGTAGCTTGTTTTCCAAAGACAGTTTTCTTTCTAGTAGTGTTCTCTTTTCCTAGGAGAAAATAAGATACAAATTTTGCTAAACTGCATGTGTATGTTTGGTAAGGCCTTCCTCTTGTCATACTATAACTATGGCTTGAGCTAAAGAGTTAATTTCCCATGTGCTGTTACTCCTCATCTTCAAGGAAACCTGGCCAAGTATTCTCCTGTGTGCTTTACACATAGTTCAACTATAGGCCAAAAATAGTTGTCTTCACTCTCTCACCTGCCTGGAGGACTTCTCCTGCTCCTCCTCCAGGGCATTGCCCATAGCCTGTTCAGCTCAACCTCTCCCACTCACTTCTGGCCATCCTACCACACGTAAACAGCCTGCTCATCCCTCGCTAGACCCTGGCTCTCCCACCCTTATACCTGCTTCGCCTACATTAGACCGAGTTGTTGGTATCCAAGGACACTAGATACCTCTACATACTATGTGGCATCTGTCAGAAGGTAGTAAAGCAATAAACATATTTTTGATGAAGGATCAAGGCCACAAAGGATACAACTCTTTCCAATTAGGATACAGGAGAAACTGAGATTGCAATTTTATGATGCTGGGAAAGAATATCTTTTAAAAAGATGCCTTAATTTGATTATTAAGCCAAAGCCTTTCCATCCAAAAGGAAAACAGAGAAGACCATGAAAAATGAAGCTGAGATGACTGTGTTCATTTTATATTTGATGGCACTCGGCTGAAAAAAAGGAATTTGGTGCTTTGGCCTGATGGTTTAGGTTGCCAAGTTGGAAGGAATCAGGGGAGATTGAAAAGAGGCAGGAATTGGTATCGGCAACATGGATGGAATTGACTGCAAGAGGCGTGCTGAAACTGTAATGCTGTTTAAAATTACTTCCTGCTGCAGCATCTGAGTGAAAAGTACACAGCAAGGCAGTGCTGTATAGCAGAAACATCACAAAGACTGTACATAGGGACTTACCTGGTTTCTAAATTTCGGCCAAGGTTTTAAACTCTCTGGGCCTTACCAATGTTAAGAAAAATTAACCCAAACTTGGAAATAAAAACAATATACAGCATGCAGTTTTAATGTCATATTGGGTCATCGTTTAATCATCTGACCCAAGATTTGTTTAATTCTCTCAGAGAATTTCCCTGTGTTCGCTTTTATTATTTATCATTTGATTAGAGCCCTGAGTCTGTGAAGCTGCATGTAAATTTGTAGATTTCTGTCTGGTGGAAGACATAATCCCAAAGGTTATGATTTAATTGCCTTAAAGAATATTAACCATTTTTTTAATTTAATCTAGTACTCCTATACTATTTTTCACTTTTTCTCCAAAATGCCTATAAATGGCTAGTTTCTGAAAATATTTTATTTAAACCAGCTTTCTCATCTTATTGTTTCCCTCATTAATTAATGAGTTAGTTACAACATTTGACTTGTATTCATTCTATATTCATTTGACTTATATTTGTATCTTCTGAGCATTCCTAAAATGGGGATAATATTACTTATATTGAAATGTTGGGATAATAGAGATAATATATGTAAAAGGCATACAGGCTTCCTGGCACATATTTGGACCTCAATATATAATAATTTGAAGGCACTAATTACTTCAAATCTTATGTGTTCTGTTATGTTTTAAAATTAAGCTTTTTCAAATTTTTCTTATAGTATTCTTGCCAGATAGAAATTGTCCTGGAGTTTCCCTAGCTGTGTTCAAATTATTTCTGAAGGATCACAGATACTCCTTCCTTCCTTCCTTTCTTCCTTCCTTCCTTCCTTCCCTTTCTTCCTTCCTTCCTTCCTTCCTTCCTTCCTTCCTTCCTTCTCTCCCTCCCTCCCTCTCTCTCCCTCTTTCTTTCTTTCCTTCTTTTTTATACAGAGTTTTGCTCTTGTTGTCCAGGCTGGAGTGCAATGGTGCAATCCTGGCTCACTGCAACCTCCGCCTCCCAGGTTCAAGCAATTCTCCTGCCTCAGCCTCCCGAGTAGCTGGGATTACAGGCATGTACCACCATGCCCGGCTAATTTTGTATTTTTAGTAGAGATGGGGTTTCTCCATGTTGGTCAGGCTGGTCTCGAACTCCTGACCTCAGGTGATCCACCCACCTTGGCCTCCCAAAGTGCTGGGATTACAGGTGTAAGCCACTGCGCCCGGCCCACAGATACATCTTACAAGCGTTATGATAAGGCTTGGATTGTCAAAAAAAACACACCACAGATAATGTATTTTGAATTTGTAGGGTGAGGGAAAATAGTGCCTAACAAATGTTAAATAGACTTACTCTTGGTTAATGGATTTTCATAAACGGGTCAAGGGGACCAGACAACCGGACAAGTAAATGCTCTCCCTTGGCCAGGCTCTGTCATCTAGCTTGGGTTCTTTTTGCCTCCTCTTTGACAACACAGAAAATCTCACCATACCAGATAGGACTTCTCAGGCAATGTCTTCAGGAAAGGGAAAGGAAATTCACGGCACCACACAGTGGGCAACCCACTATTCCCAGAGCCATACCTCCAGACAGCTCCAGGTTTCCCTCACCAGGCTGATCGGAGAGGGCACCAATTTCAATCATTGCCAAATGCTAACATCTAAATGTTTTGGAACCAAGTCTATCATTTTTGTCCAGCGTTACAGAAGACGGGGGCATAATGGAAAGGGTTGTGATCTAGAAAGTGGAGGATTGTGAAATAGTTTCTGGTTCATGCTGTCTTCATTTATAAAATGATGATGAGGAATTAGGTGGTCTCAAAAGAGCTTTTGAGCTCTAAAATTGCAATGGAGCTAAATCAATGACACTAGAAAACAAACACGATGTAACAGAATTGCACTGCTAGCAAATGGAATATATGCCATATTAAAATGCTCTTATTGGGCATTTTTGCTAGCTTATCACTGTGCTTATGGAATTCATTCTCACTACATTCCTGATTAAAGTGGGACAGATGGTGAAGGTTTTAAGTAATGTGTTCATTACCGGACCTCATACCACTAATGGCTATTTACTGGAGCGGTAGATTGTTCAAGTGAGTAGCAAGTAAATTTTTCCCCAGGGGGCACCCACGACGAGGGCAATATTTATCAACCTTTGTGAGGATGTTTGTTTTTAATTTTTACTTTCCTTTTGAACTTGTTTCTTTTTCCCATTAATACAAAAGGCCCAGTACACCCTCTCCTTATTCTGGCACACACTCCCCACCTGAGACATCCTTCCTCACAGCCTGTCTTCTCAGTCTCTCTTTAAACCAAGATGTTGCCAAACGTTGTTCCTTATAGCTTTATTTATTTGCTTGTTTCACAAATATAAAATATTTTTAAGCCAACTTTTTTTTTCTTTGAGACAGAGTCCTGCTCTATCACCCAGGCTGGAGTGCAGTGGTGTCATCTTGGCTCACTGCAGCCTCCACCTCCCAGGTTCAAGTGATTCTCATGCCTCAGCCTCCAGAGTAGTTGGGACTACAAGCACATGCTACCATGCCCAGCTAATTTTTGTATCTTTTTTTTTAGGAGAGACAGCGTTTTACCATGTTGGTCAGGCTGGTCTCGAACTCCTGGCCTCAAGCAATCCTCCCGCCTCAGCCTCCCAAAATGCTGGAGTTACAGGTGTGAGCCACCGTGCCTGGCCTAAATCATTTTTTATTTTAAATAAAACTCCTGCACATTTCCCCTCCACAGCATCCACAGTTATCTCTACCCTCCAGAGATTCCAGTAGGCTGCCCTCCAGAAAGTCACTGAACTATTCCGGAAGGTTGCTGCACGGCCTTACTAAGCCATGTGCATCCTGTCTACTTCCTTTGTCCAAGATCTCCTGGAGACAGCCCACTGTTACGAGTTATTATCAGGGCAGGAGCTAGGCCATCACTTCCCAAGAATGTCCTGCCAGGATCTGAGCCACTGAACCTTATTCTGGGGCATGCTCCTCTGCCTTTGACTGGGCTTTCAGCCTCCCTAAAGGACTCATAGAGGAATTAAGAAAGGGAGATCTGGGAAGTTCCTTGAGCCTCACACAATCCAGATATACTACATTGTCATCTCCACAAAAAGAGACTGTCTGGTTCATTCACAAGTATATATTCAGCCCCTAGTTCTATGCTACGCATGGTGGTGTTCAAATATTTGTTTAGTAAACAGTCAAGTAAATATACCCCAGAACTCTGAGATGAACTAACATCTAGTACACATTTCCTGAGATCACTAGGAAACAGAAATTATCTTCTACTGTTCTTTTTTTTTTGAGACGGAGTCTCGCTATGTCACCAGGCTGGAGTGCTGTGGTGCAATCTCGGTTAACTGCAACCTCCGCCTCCTGGGTTCAAGCGATTCTCCTGCCTCAGCCTCCCAAGTAGCTGGGACTACAGGTGCGTGCCACCATGCCCAGCTAATTTTTGTATTTTTAGTAGAGACGGGGTTACACCATGTTGGCCAGGATGGTCTCGATCTCTTGACCTCATGATCCGCCCACCTCGGCCTCCCAAAGTGCTGGGATTATAGGCATGAACCACCATGCCCGGCCTGTTCTTTTGTTAATTTGGGAGCAGTGACAGTTGCCACTAAACCTGACCCAATATTACTGGGTTTGAGATGGCGTGAGCTCTAGACTAAACTTAAATTTTAAGCTGGTTAATCAAGTTGTTTGGTTAAGCAATTTATTCGTTTCCCAGAATTGTCTTTCTTTCCTTAATGCAAACATTCTTTGTGCTATCTTGGTTTTGTTAAGCTATTTATTATAGGATCAAGTATTCTACCACAACCAAGTACACAACCAAATATGACAGTTTTTCCAAAACAGCATAATTATAAATTGTCACGCCTGGATAAACTAATTGCTTAAGGAGATTCTAACCCAGTGATTCTGCTAAAGTATAACACTCAGTGACCTTCCACATAATACACATGCAGCTGAATATTATTATCTTAGAGCCACTTGATAATGAGCATATTTAATTTTTGTGATTTCCTCATAGGAACTTCACCAAGACTACAAATTCAACCAAGTCACAATGTCATAAAACTTTAAATTCTTGGGAAACATTTTTAAACAAATCAAGTTTCCTTTGGTAAGAAACCTGAATATTGAAATGTGGTGTTTTTGAAATGACATTTATAAAATGGCATAAACCCAGGTAGACTCATAAAACAAAGCTAAAAAGAACAGAGGCAAATACAATAAATATAAAAAATGTATTGGGCAATATTTACTAGTATCCAAAGCCTATATTTTTCTCTATCCCCAATTCAGTTTCAGAGATGCCAGTTTTCTCTTTGTTTTGCTATTAAAAAATATTCCTTGATTTGTCCAAATTCTAAATTCTATGGCATACATACACAGATTTATGTGTTCAGCTTTTGTGTATATTTGGAGTGCCAGCTACTTAAATGAACATGGCATGAAACATTTTTAAATTTTTCTTCTATTATTACTCTTCTCTAATATGCCTTCTTAAAGTTCCAATTTCTATAGAATGGATTTTCTTAATGTGAACTGTAACTCTCCTAGTGCAGCTGTAGGTTTTTTTACAAACACAAAGTAGACTTGGGTGGCCAAAAATGGATACTGCACTGACTCTAATACATAAAAATGCTGTGATTACAGGGACCTGCTATATTATTACTCCTAGTAGATGGACTTTGTGATCTTTTCCATTATTTGCATTCACAGCCTCACCTGTTTCCCCTTTCTAAGTCACATATTTCCTAGAAAGAGAAAGTGACAAATGATGATATGACTACAGTATTTGCAGAAAGGTAAATCAATCACTACAGTATAGATCATATGAAATGTTTATGGGAAAAATTAATATTAAATACCTCCTAAGGCCAAGAATTGTAAAGAATACTTTCACATAATATTATCTTATTTAATTTAATATTCTATTTATTTTAGTATTATTTTGTTTCATTCTCATCCTAACGCTGTCAGTAAGAAAAATCCTCTAATTCTCCAGGGGCGTACCTTTTCCATTCTCTGTACAAGGTTCTCCAATTCTGTAATTTGACTGTGTTTTTCTTCAAGTTTTTCAGCAACTTGATTCAGATTTTCAACATGTTGTTTCAATTTCTGTTCTTTTTCAAGCTTGTTAACCTATGGTCAGAGAAACAGTTGTGTTGTGAAAACTCTGTTTTTCTTAAACCTATACACATATTACCCCTTTCTATAATTTTCTAATTAGCCAAAAAAATTCAGAATTCATACTTGTTTAGAATTACTCTTGATTTCAGTGTTTACTTCAAAATAACCCTGATAGACTACAACAACATTAAATAGAGAATGAATAATGTATAAATATTCTTCCTAGAATGTTTCCATTTGTTACCATAAAGCATACTTCCTGAACTGGTGTAAGAGAGAAAGATGCTAATTTAACAAAAGCAACATTTTTTTTTTTATTTTTTATTTTTTTATTATTATTACTATTATTATTATTATACTTTGACTTTTTCTCAACAATTATTATCCAGAACAAAAAAACCTTACATGTTCAATTAAAACATGTTTTATTTTTCATTACAAAGTGTCATAAAAGCAGAATAACTCTCCTCAGTGTGTCATGGTGCTACTTCATAGGCATAGAGCAGGGGTTGTGCTGAACCATCATAGGAGAGAAGACTCCATCTAGCAGGCAGTAGCTACAGTGGGACTGTGTCAACTAACTTGTTAGTCTTCTGCATGTGTATTTAACAAAGCTTGACATTTCACAGTGAAAAATAAGTGTCTGGCTTCCCTTGTAAATACCAAGTGGGCCTTCCAGTCAGGTCACTCCAGGCTGGCGCCAAGCCCACATTACAGGGATGCATGCTTCCCGTCCCCACAAGCACCCCCATAGCATAGCGCCCTCATCCGCTTCCCGCTTATGTTCTTCATCTGCACCCTGCATGCATGTGAGTTTGCAACCATCATTACCACAGCCTGACGCATGAAAGGGTGTCACCTAGGCAGTGAATTTCCTACTGTACTCCCCTGGGGACCTTCTTAGAGCCTGAGCTGACAGACACCTGGGTGCCCCAAACTATGATGAATGAACTTTCCTATTAGTTGTTTTATAGTTGTAATTTTGGCAAACACACATACAGGCATACACACACTTTTTTGACTCCTCCAGTTCTAGAATATATTTTTCAGACAGATTTTATTGGTCCTAGTATATATACTTCAGATTTAAAAACAAATGAACAAAAAAGAATATGTTTGAGTATATGTACATGATTTTTATTTTTAAAATTTATATATATTTACATATTAAAATATAAAAGTATCTAACTTTATATATTTTTAAAAATATATAACTATATTATTTATACAGATAAATATATTTATTTATATAGATATTATATATTTATTATTATATTAGATATTATATAATTATTTATATAGATAAATATGTATCTATATATTTTATTAAAAATATATAGATATATATTTTATTAAAAATATATAGTTATATATTTTATTAAAAATATATAGTTATATATTTTATTAAAAATATATAGTTATATATTTTATTAAAAATATATAGTTATATATTTTATTAAAAATATATAGTTATATATTTTAAATAATATATAAAAATATATAACTTTATATATTTTTGAAATATATATAGATACATATTTTGTTTTCTAATTTTTAAATCTGAAGTATGTATCCTAAGACCAAAACAATTTTGAAAGCATGTGTCTAGCCCAACTCTCATTCTAGAGACAAGGACACCCAAATCTAGAGAGGAAGAATGGCTCAGTCTGGGTCATCTAGCAAGTCAATGGCAGAACCCGAAGAGAAGTTACGAGCCTGGCTCCGCAGGGCCAGCCCAGATTTCCAGGCAGGGTGGCACTGCCTCCCTCCCACCTGTGCTCATGGGGGCTCTGGGCAAGAACGGCAACACAGCAGCTCAGCAACATCTGGGGGTGTCGGGCTAAGCAGGGGTGAGGGAAATTGGCAAAAAAGACAAGTACACCGCTTGTCTTTCCCAAGTCTTTTGCCAAGTCACTTGGCCATTGCTTGTTTCTTTTCTAACTCTTCTAGAAAGATGAACTTCAACAGCTCAGGGTGGGGGCTAGTTCTCCAATAGACAAGCTGCGTGTTTGGTACCTGGAGTAATTGTTTACTGTCCTCATGCTTCTTTCTCACTTCTTCAGATTGTGTTTGGTAGTTTTCAAATAATCTCTGGGCCACGTTTCTCAGAGCTGCTGCTCCTGCTTCTCTGGAGGCTTCCAGCTAGAAAAGAGGTCACTATGCATATTCTGACATTTACAACAAAAAGTGTTAAAGGCAGAACAGTTTGATGGACAATTAAGAACACCAAGGGTATAACTATACCATTTACAGCCTCATAGACAATGGATAGGAGAGAAGACACTGTTATTTGGTAAGAGGAAAATGTAAAATGAGAAACTCCCTATTTAGAGGGGCTGTTGAACAGGCAGATTTGCCATAGTCAAACCAAACCAGAGCTCTGTGCACAGTAATGCCCTGTAGTGATAGTCCTCACTGTTCAAAGATAACTCCATGGTGCTCTGTCAGCTTACACACTTATTTGCAAGCCTTTTATCATTAATGTCCATAACAGTATTAAAAAGTGTATCTTCCTGAAATAGAAGTGGGACAAGGTTAAAGTATTGAGGACAATAATGCTAAAATGTTATGAATCTTTCCAGGATTTAACCTAAGGAAACAATCAAGGATGACTATAAGGATTTCCCCACCAAGATATTAATTGCAGGACTGCATATAAAATAAACCCCTAAAGAGGAAAATCAAAAGCATTCAGCAATAGACAAATGTAAAAAACATTGTGACATTTGACTATGAAGGCTATAATTAATATTTATTAAATATGAACACACTTTTAAAAACATATTGTGGATTGTGGTAAGAACACTTAACGTGAGATATACTAAGTGTACAGTACAGTATTGTTAACTATAGGCATAATGTTATGCAGTAGATTTCTAGAACTTAATCATCTTGCATGACTGAAATTGTCTAATTGTTGAAGTTTTGTAGGATATTTTCAGAAACAAAAGAAGCCTCAAAAATAAAACAGTGAGATATGATTTGTGAAATATAAAAATGCTTCTCTATGTAAGGGAGCACACAGATGGACCTATGGATGTGTGTGGACATCTCTCTGTTTTTACAGAGCCACCAATGCTAACAACCCACTCTATTAGCTCAAAGCCTCAAAACACAAAATTTGAAACTTCTAACAATCATACCTTGATTTTCAATACTTCATTCTCTTTGTTCATTTCTAAGAGTTGTAGGTCTTTTCCTTTTATCTTTTTCATAAGCAAATCCAAACTGCAACAAGAAGGATCCATTTCAGAATCAGAGCCCAGTTGAAGGTTTCCACAGTGCTGAAACAGACAAATGAAAATCATAGACCTGACTATCTTTTCCTCTACAAACTTTGACAACAATAATGATCTTTTAGTATTACATATATCAAAGAAGCTTCAGGTCAGCATAAATAAACATCTTTTGAATCTCAAATTTCAATGGGAAATTCTAGATGAAGCAGCTGACTTCTAATTTGCTGAAATTTAAACAGATTCTTATACTGAAAGAGTTAGAATGACATTTTAACTTTTATATTTTCTATAGTTTCAAATATATTGATAAGGGCTTTTTAGGAGATAAATAATGTCCACAAGTCCACAAGACCAGACATTTTTTAAAAATCTAAGTTGTGGACATAATTACATTTTGGTTACATTGCATTATAGACTAATACTGTCAGACCTAATAGTTACAATACATAATAGTCAATGTTTGGTGATGCTTCACTGTAATTACCTCATATTAAATTTCCAATCAGAGATATCAGAACTGAATGACACTGCCATTATAACTTGATGTAAGCTCTAGCTCACTGAAAATACACTTGGAACATAAATCTCATCTGGAATCGTGGACACACGGAGGTGGATAATAAATTGGAAACCATCTAACTTAAACTGTCCATTTTACAGATGTAGAAACTGAGGACCAGGGCCCAAGTTTATGCAGCAAGCGAGCGGGAGAGCTCATGGCACCGCCTCTTGAATAGTTATTGTGTGCTCTTTCTGTTCTTTCAATTTATTTCAAAACTGAGAAACGATTACACAATTACACATACACTACAATTATAATAACAACTTCTATTTGTTAAACACCAGTTATATGCCAGGTCATCTTTTAGATGTTTTACGTACAGTCCTTTGTCTGAATACTCAAAACACTGGAAGGTGCTAAGCCCTTTACACAGGTGAGGAATTTGAAGATGAGAGTTTAACAAACACACCTAAGGTTTTACCTAAAGTAACTGCCAGACCAGAATTAGAATCCCAGTTTGTTTAACAACAAAATATATGTTCTTTTCACTACGATATAATAACTATGATTGCAGAAAAAAAAAAACTAAAAGAACTTAGTGTATGTGGATAACATCCTCCCTCACCATAACTCTGTCACAGTTTTGTGTTTTAGAGTCTAGACCCTAGTGCATACTTCCACTCTTCATATACAGAGTAGGAATTATTTTCTTTTTTAATTTGTTAAAGAATATTTGACAAAAAAAAAAAAAAACTCTTGAAGAAGGTAGATTATCAGCAGTGGTAGATGGCTACAAAGATCATTGATCAGTGCTTTTCAAACTTCAATGTGCCTGTGAATTACTGGGTGATAGAACTGGTTAATAATGCAGATTCTGAATCAGGAGGTCTGGGGTAGAGCCTAAATGCTGTGTTTCTAACAAGCTCCTGGTGATGCTGAGCTGCTGAGACTGCAGACCACACTTGAGAGTAGCAAGGCCCTAGATCACTATGGTGAAATCTCTACAGGGCCAGAGGGCTGATGTTTTGATGCATGGTTGATCAGCTGACCTTCTGTAGTTTGAGGTGGCTGAGGCAGACACATGGCAACACAATGTCGTCACCATTCCTAAGAAGCTCCTCCTATCTATGGTGGGCATTCAGTCCTCAATTTCCTTGGCCCATGGACAGCATTTGACAGAGGGGTCCCACTCTGCTTCTGAAGCCCTCTCCTCATTTGCCTTCAGTGACTCCTGCTAAAGTGGGCTTGACAGGAGTAGCTTCAAACCATAAGAGGTCAGCAGATCAACCATACATCAAATCATCAGCCCTCTGGCCCTGTAGAGATTTTGCCATGATAATCTAGGGCCTTGCTACTCTCAACTGTGGTCTACAGTCCCAGCAGCTCAGCATCAACAGGAGCTTGTTAGAAATACAGCATCTAGGCTCTACCCTAGAACCCTGAAATCTCCTTCTTTTCCTCCTAATCCACCAGCCTCATCTCAGCTTCCTGGGATGGTTCTTCTTCCTAATATCTAAACATTAGGAACGGTCCCCTCAAGTCTCAGTTCTTAGATCTTCTCTCATTTCTCTCCACACTCACTCACTTGGTAAACTTCTCCAGTTTCAGAACTTTAAATACAATCCTTAAATGTCCAAAATCTCTACCCTGTATCCTGGACCTTCTAGCTCAGTCTTCTACCCACAGCTCCAGAATCAGATGTCCAGCTGCTTATTAGAAGCCTCTACTTGGAGGTCTAACAGGCAGCTCAACATAGCCCAAACTGAATTTTTTAATCTTCCCTATTATTCCTAAACATAACCTTGTTTTCTAGTTTAGAAGTATTTTAAATAATAATTGAAGCTAGTTATGTTAGTGTGGGAGGCTGAGGGTGATGAAAATGACTACATTTATGCATTATACCCCACGGACTCTGTGGCCATGCCTATAGTGGACAACACTGATTAAGTACACTTGGCTCAGATGTGGTTTAGCTTGGTGTAATCCAGACAAGGCTAAGTGCAGATTGCTCGACCTTAGGTATATAAAGCTGATGTTGGGGAAGGGAGTGCATTCAAGCTTATCAACTATCTGACATAGTCTTCACTCAACTCAGGCCTAAAAGCTTCAACTGTATGTGTCTATTCGTGTGGCCCACGTGAGTCTAAAAGCTCTGCCTGTCATTGGGAAATGTTGCTGTCATGGATCTTGGCTGGGCCAACATCTTCTCATTTACTTTCGATAAGTAAGCCTTGTTTAATATATTCAAGTCAGGCCTAGCCATTCCAATTTGATCTTATAACATTTGTGGTTAAACATTTCACACATATGGCCATTAACGTCTTTAGATATGCATGAAATATTTCAACACTCATTCTTCGAATCTTCAAATAACTTAGTAATTGCCCAAAAAATTACTTTAAAAAGTCTAAATGGCTTTATGCTAATCTTCTGCAGGAAATTATTACCTTTGCTTCTAGTTTGTGATTTGTACTGTCATGTCTTATTTCATCTTTAAACATCTGGGTCCTGATCTTTTGCAGAGTAGTTCGAATCTAGAGAAGGAAAAAAAAACAACAACATTTGTTTCAAAGGCATTTAATGCCAAACGCTTTTTTTTTCTCAATACCAGTTACAGGCTACCTGATTATCTAGAAAGTAATACATATATACATATATTGATCTCAGATTTAAATAACTGCCACCATCAACCTAACTTGCATTTAGGCTAATATTGCTTAGCCTGCTGAAAGTAAGCATTTGGTCTTTATAACTCTTTCTCAGACAAATCTAAAATATCACTTAAGTGAATATTATCCCCCAAACAATTATTATTTAGTAATTAGTACTTAATACTATTTAGTTTTGTTTTGTCTATTTAGTAATTTAGTACTAATTTACTGTTTAGTAATTACTATAAAACAATTACTACTTAGTAATCTCTACAAAATAATTACTACCTAGTAATTACTACAAAATAATTACTATTAAGTAATTACTACAGAATAATTACTGAGAAATCACACACATTTATGCATGAAATATAAGCCCCATGTCTTGATGACCTATGGAGTTGCAAGACACTCAAAGATGATGGAATTAATTGATCTGAACAAGTTATAAACTATGCCAGAATTTGTCCATTATTTCACTAAATAATTAAATAATCCAAAAAGGTAAAATACGAAATTTCTCTTTTTATTCAGCATCCTCTTAGACTGTAAGACTGTAAGAGTAGGAGCCAGGTTTATACTCTAGCACATTTTTTTATTTTTTATTATTATAATTTTTTTGAGATGGAGTCTTGCTCTGTCGCCCAGGCTAGAGTGCAATGGTGTGATCCCTGCTCACTGTAACCTCCGCCTCCTGGGTTCAAGCGATTCTCCTGCCTCAGCCTCCCGAGTAGTTGGGATTACAGGCACCCACCACCAAGCCTGGCTAATTTTTTTGTATTTTAAGTAGAGATGGGTTTTCTCCACGTTGGTCAGGCTGGTCTCAAACTCCTGACCTCAGGTGATCCACCTGTCTTGGCCTCCCAAAGTGCTGGGATTACAGGTGTGGGCCACTGCACCTGGCCTACTCTGGCACATTTTAAGTGCTTAATACATGTCTGTTGTAAGAAACAGTTAAGAATAAATATTTCTGTCAGCCATTATCATTTTGGATTCTTATAAGACTTCACATGTTTAATAAAGTGATATGCCAACCCACAGTCACTGGCAATAGTTACCCTGAACTGTGTAAAGGAACAAGGTAACGAGAGGCACCAACTCAGCAGGAAATGTAAACATCTACTTGGGAACACGATCAACACTCATGAAACCACTGGAAAACATTATAAAACAGTAGGAAATCCAGTGGTGAATAGTGAGGGACAAATTAAGTGCTGATAGGTGTTCTGAACCCTCCTGGCCCATTATTCAATTTTACTGAGTAAGTAAAATCATTTTACTCTAAGCATAGGAACAGTTTCATATCCTCAAGAGAAATGACTAAACATGCGTTTAAACTTCAGCTAGGAAGACTGTCCTTTGCCAAACTAGAGTTGTTCCTTTACATATGTTCTATGGAGAGGGAAACAAAGTCCTCCAGCCCATATTGGAATTTCTCCTTAAAAAATCATATCATACTAATGATTTCTGCTACCCACATACCTTTTTCACATACTCGGTTTCTTCAATAATGTGAGCGGACGTAGACTCATACAAGGCAGAATTATCTTCCATCTTATCCCTTGGGGGAATTTCTGTGGTCACAGTCACTGTTGCCATTGTGAATTCTGGCTTTAGGAAAACATAAATCAGCTAAGCAAAATAGACTGTTTTGATTGTATGATTATATGGTTCATAAACTGAAATAAGTTGTTTTATCACTATAGTCAAATATAGCAGAAAAGCTATAAATCATTGGTATCTGTATATATTCATAAATCCAGGAATTAATTTAATATAAAGGCATATCATCTGAAGAAATCATTAATTAAAAATTTAACATTTAAATAATCTAAAAAGGTAAAATCTGAAATTTCTCTTTTTATTCAGTATCATCTCAGACTGTAAAATCTAAAATCTCAGACTGTAAAAAGGAATGAGGTTTATATTCTAGTACATTGTAAGTACATAATAAATGTAGAATTAACATGATACAATTATAACAAAATTATGTTTTGTGTGCGTGTGTGTATCTTCATACATAGTCTGTAAAGGCTATTTACTATTAGGAGAACTAATAGTAAAAGACTGGAAAAACCCCATGCCAACAAGAAGAGGATAGATTAAATAAACTATCAACTGCTATGAAGTCATCACTGGGATGTATTATTATCTCATGAAAAAGCATAGAGCAGAAAAGAATATGTAATATCATATTTTCTATAAGAAGGGTAGGAAATATGAATGGAAGGAAGAAATCTTTGTCTTAAGGTTTTAATACTAAACCACATATATATATATATATAAAATCTAACTATGAAATAAAATTGACAGAAAAAGAAATCATCCAAAATAAAGGTGAAATGAAATAAACTAAACAAATAAATATATCTGTATATCAAGTTCTATAACCATAAGAATTATTTCAAGTGATTAAAAATGACATACCAGGAACTATTTATCCCTGGTGTGCTATATTCTAAGAACAAAAAGAATAGCAAAACAACCTTAAACTATATTCACTCATAATATTGTTAGTGGAAATATTGGTATTGCTATTTTGAACTGCAAACTGTGTTTGGTGTGTGTTTATGTGCACAGGTTCACATTATAGAATAAAGCCAACAGGTAATTGTGTTAACATCATGAAGAATCAAGCTATTTATCATAAAAGAAAAAATAAAATGTACAACAAAAATGTTAGGTAAAGCCGGGCATGGTGGCTCACCTCTGTAATCCCAGCATTTTGGGAGGCCAAAGTGGACCGATCACTTGAGGTCAGGAGTTTGAGACTAGCCTGGCCAACATGGTGGAACCCCATCTCTACTAAAAATATAAAAATTAGCTGGGCGTGGTGCACATCTGTAATCCCAGTTACTCGGGAGGCTGAAGCACGAGAATCACTTGAACCCGGGAGGTACAAAATAATGATTTATTTTCCTTTAAATAATATATATTCTACATTTATTCACCAAAAAAACCTAGAAATAGTAGCAGTTAGCATCCCTCATGGCCAGACTGTGGTCTTTGAATATCATATCCTACCAAAAAGGAAACTAGGACTTCTTCGCTGATCCAGGTCTGGGGTAAGAAATATGTAAAGTCTTTCAAAATTGTAAAATGCTATATGACTATAAGGAATTATTGCATTTGTTCCAATGTTAATAAAAATTTGAGCTTAAAAAAAAGAAATATGTAAAGTGAGCCCGTAATTATTATTTACTATAATAAATAGTAAATAACTAATAAGTAAACTATAATAAAAAGCCCTGTGGGGTAGGATTATTAATCTTATGTTACTGATAAGAAGCCAAGACTCCACTCCCATAGTCTGAGATATCTGGTCATATCAGCAAGCAAAAAAGTGATCAATACTATTTGAATAAGACACAAAACCCATCCTGAAGAAGAATGTCTGTGATGGATTGAAACTTATCAAAAATGTTAAATCCCTGAATTTATGATGACTGAAGAAAAACCCACAACAACCACAATGCTCACTGTCCACCTTTAGAAGCACATAAGGCAAAAGCTCAATGCACATAAACCAAAAGTATACTAAAACCTGGCAAAAAAAGAAACAGGCATTTATTATATGAACTATATTTCATAGTAACCAAGTAGTTGATGAGGGGAAGTTTATTTATTGAATTCCAGCTAATAAATTCAAAAGGAGAGATAAAATTAGAAAACCTACGTTTTGCAACCCTTGATGAAGTAAAAAAACCTAAGCATCATCACCTAAAGCTAAAAACATTAGTGAATATTTAATGAGGAAACTTTAACCTGAGAGACACCATTAATCAATCTTAACATAAATTAGGGATCTTAAGAGATACAGGACCAAATGCAACACATGCATCTTGTTTGGATTTTGATTCAAAAAAATCAACTATGTAAAGACATTTTTTTGACTAACTGGATAATATGTGATGTTAAAGAATTGTTGTAATTTTGCTAGCTGTGGTAATTATGACATTCTTTAAAAGGATTGTATCTTTTAGTAATACCTACTGACGTATTTGCAGGTGAAATTGTGTTACATTTGGAACTGCTTTAAAACTCAAAGAGGGAGGTAAAAAGGAGATGCGGATAAAGATTAAGGAAGTTCAGCAAAATATAGATAACTATTGAAACTGGGTGAAGAGTCTATAGGGTTCATTGTATTCCTCTATGTATTTTGGTTTTGTTTGAAATTTCTATAATAAATAGTAAATAACTAGGAAGTAAACTCTAATAAAAAGCCCTGTGAGGCAGGATTATTAATCCTATGTTACTGATAAGAAGCGAAGACTCCACTCCCAAAGTGACATTAACTTACCCAAGACGAAGTAAAATTAATAGAGCTAAAACGCCAACCTTGGTCTTTTAGAAGTTCAGAGATGTTTCCATCATATTAAGACTGGCTTCCCTGGAGAGAAACAACAACAACAACAAAATATGTAAAATCTAACAGTGACCTAGGCTGCAAAAAAATACAAAGAATTTGCATATTTGAGGGCATCACTTTGAAACAAGATCGCTTCTGGGGATACTACAAAGTCCTGCATTTATCCTTTAATCTTCAATGAAATTGACAGATTATGCCAAGAATTTTCCATTTTATTATAAATCCTCTTAGCAGCTATGGCTTCTATTAAATATTTGTTTCAGCTGAAGTTGATATGGCAGCAGCAACTCTGCAAGTGTGCTTTTGCAAACTGTGAATGGAAGTACATCTCTTACTGGGTCCTCTGAAGTATCTTCCGGGATTAAGATATTGGTGCAAAACAACATTTAAATGCTTGAAGTAAGAGAAACACCCATAGAGTCAGTATGCAGTGTGCTTGGAAGCCAGGGAGAGGATGGTCAGGCCCGGGTAGGGGTCAGCAAACCCCAGCCTGGGAGCTCAATCCAGTTTCCCTCCTGTTTGTACAGCCCCAGAGCTAACATTTTGTTCTTACATTTTTGAATGGTCAAACAAAAAAATCAAAAGAAGAATAACATCTCATGGCACATGAAAATTATATGAATTTCAAATTTAGTATTCATGAAAATGGTTGGAAAAAATCAAAGGATAACATTTCATGACACATGAAAATTATATGAAGTTCAAATGTAGTGCCTATAAATGAAGTTTTACTCTAATACAACACAGCCATTCATGTACACATCTTTTATGTCGCTTTGGCACCACAAACAGCAGAGTTCAGTAGTTGCGACAGAGAAAGTATGTGGCAGGCAACGCCTAAAATATTTCCTATCTGGCCCTTTACAGGAAATGTTTGCTGACCTTTGGGTTAGGGCTTGGCAAGGAGTGGGGGCAGGACCAGTGGGAAAATAGAGGCAAGCAAAGCAATCGATCCGGCCTGAGTTTGTTTTTTTCCTCCAGTACAGTACCCTGGATCTACAGTCCCATTTGACTGATTTACTTTCATTTTCCTTTTTAGTATGTTATGCAATGTGTACATTAACAAATGATAAGAGGCATTTTATCATAGGAATGAATCACTCTTTAGAATGAATCCCACTGCCTTCTCAGGCTCTTTCATAATTTGAAAATTGCATTGGGCCTTACGTCTTTTATCCTAAAATATACTCTCTTATGTACCTTTTATTCTTAAAATCAAGGAATTTTGTTTCTTGATCACTGATATTTCTGAAAACTTCCCACCTTTTCCACTCACTGGTTGGGCCATCTTAAACAAGTTACATAAAATCTTTGTCTTCACTTACATAGCTGTCAGATAAGGGTGA
The DNA here is from genome assembly GCF_028885625.2 of Pongo pygmaeus. Lineage (NCBI taxonomy): Eukaryota > Metazoa > Chordata > Mammalia > Primates > Hominidae > Pongo > Pongo pygmaeus. Next base: position 69,873,083 of record NC_072390.2, read on the forward strand.
TAACACCTAGAGATAGGAAAATCAGTTGTTTTTTAAATGCCTGCTAACAGAAGGCACTCATGGACAGTTACCGTCAATAGTGTTGCCCTGTTATTTTATATTATCAATAGCCACAGAAGACAAGCAGGGCAGGTAGTTCACATCTATCTGGTTGCAAAGCTTTATAACTGTATCCATATGAAATTAAATTCCATTTCTGTCTTTGGTTCAGAAAACTTTTGTACCCAGAGTCCTTGGTTGGTATAAAGAAACCCAAGGGGAACATAAGCCGGCAAAAGTCCAAATTGCCATATGGCATTACTATCCTGGGGAAAATCCATGTTAGCATTTTATTTCAGCCAGAAGTAGATTAAGGGTATAAAATTTTCAAAATAAATCACAATCAGTTAATTAAAGTAAGGAAAGACTTTTATTTGTCTTATGCTAGAATGGATTGAAGACAGCTTACAGGTGGCATCACTCCAAGAGGAAGTATTTCCTAGACAAGTGCCTTTCAAACAGGGCTCCCAGGGAGGAGGCGGAGGGCTGCTGAATAGACAGGGCTCTGCCACCTCAACTTCAACCACCCCAGCTCTGCTTTATTCTGTCTCACACACTGAATTTTTCCATGAGGCTTTCTGTGAAGAAAGAGGGTTCCGCAGCTGAAAGAGTTTAGAGGCAGCCTGCCTAGTCTCATGGCTCCATTCTGCCACTCTGTACTTGTGTGACCCCTGTCAAGTCCCTTAACTTCTCTGTGCCTCAGTTTACTTAACAGTAAAATGAACATAATATTAATTATTAACAATAATCAATGTGGGGTTGTTCATGAGTTAATATTTGTCAAGCACTTATAGCAGCACATTTAATGTATAATAAATGATTTGTACATATTTGTCAAACAAGTACATAAAATATGAAACCATTGTCCACAATTAAGGCTGACATGCAATCTGGGTGGTTTCCTTTCTTCCAGGAAAGAAGCAGGTTATATTTTAAATAATCTGTTACTGGGCTATGAAGGAAAAATTGCTTTGGGGGACTTTAAGACTAGCAAATCCGTGGTACAAATTCCTTATTGGTAACGCACCGATAATTTGTCAGTTTCTTCAAACAATGATGCTAACATCTTTTGAAGAGTTTACAATCTACAAAGCAATGCACACACGTTATTGTGAACTGTAATCCATGTGATAAACCAACACACCACCAGGCACCCAGGAGAATCTAACTAAACCTTGTGCTCTGGTTAATGACATGAGAATAGCAGAAGTACTACACAATAAACACAAACGAATGCCTGTGATGGCTTGAATTGTGTCCTCCCTCCAAATTCATCTTAAAGTCTTAACCCCCAGTTCCTCAGAATGGGACCTGATTTAGAAATAGGGTTTTGCAGGTGTAATTAGTTAAGTAAACATGAGGTCATACTGGAGTAGGGTGGATCCCTACTCCAGTATGACTGAGGGATCCACCCTACTCCAGTATGACTGATATCCTTATGAAAAGGAGCAATGTGTCGAGAGATTAGAACACCAAATGCCCTGTGAAAATGAAGGCAGAGATGTAGCAATGCTTCTACATGCCAAGGAACACCAACAATTACTAGCAAACCACCAGAAGCAGGGGAGAGGCACGAAACAGATCTCTCCCACAGCCCTCAAGAGGAACCAACCCTGCAGACACCTTGATCTTGAACTTCTAGGCTCTAGAACTGAGAGATAATCCATTTCCCTGTTCAAGCCACTCCATGTATGGCACTTTGTTAGAGCAACCCTAGAAAAGGATTACAGACACTGTTTATATTGTAGAGACTGTAACAAGGGTGTTTCCTTTCTTTACTTAACCCTTGATTCATTTATTGAGAGAGTAAATATTTATAGAAAGCCACTATGTTAGGAACTGTGGTTACAGGGCTGAGCCAAAGACCTTAGTTTCGTAGGATTTTCAGTACAAAGGGAGAGACAGACATTAAGCAAATGAGTAAATATAGAGGGAGTCTAAGGGAGGCTGTGATGAGTGACGTGAAGAAAAGCCGATCATGGAACCGAGGGTAAAAGGAGGTGCTGTTCTAGATGAGCAGTGAGGGAAGCTGATCTGAGGAGGTGGTATTTGAGCAAAAGATGAAGAAAATCAGGTGCAAGCCACGTGGCTCTCTGGGATCTAGGAGAAGAGAGTTCCAGGCAAATGGGAAAGCAAGAGCAGAGGCTGGCATGTGCCTAGAGCAGTGTTTCTTTCTTTCTTTCTTTTTTTTTTTTTTTGAGACAAGGTCTCACTCTGTTGCCCAGGTTTGAGTAAAGTGGCGTGATCTCTGCTTATTTCAACCTTCACTTCCTGGGTTCCAGTGATTCTCGTGCCTCAGCTTCCCAAGTAGCTGGGATTACAGAGGTGCACCACTAAACCCAGCTAATTTTTTTGTATTTTTAGTAGAGACGGGGTTTCGCCATGTTGGCCAGGCTGGTCTTGAACTCCTGGCCTCAAGTGATCCACCCACCTTGGCTTCCCAAAGTGTTGGGATTATAGGCATGAGCCACAGCACCCGCTCCCTAGAGCAGTGTTCTCAGAAAACCACGGCACACAGCATTTTCTTTTCTTTTAATGTTGCAGGACCTTTTTCTTTTTGATCTAAACTTTTTGAGGCTTCGTTTGCCTAAGGAGTTGTCTCCTTGGCCACATTAAAACAGGTCTAGCAGTTGCTATTACGGATCCCCCAGAATTGAGGCAAAGACAGAATGAAGCTGTCAGGTACTGCAAGGTGTAAACAACTGACCCCAGGTCAGCCCAGAGAAGGGACAATGAAGTCTGATTGACCGCACAGAGGTATCCTCCACTCACGTCTGGGGGCTGCTGATTGAAAAGCACCATGCTGGATGTCTGGCAGGTTTTGACTAGCTAGTGCTTGAATCTCCTTCCCAGATATGCTGAGGCACCATCTGTATGAGTCTTGCAGGAAAGGTCTCTTACTTGTTCATGCTTACTCCCTGGAGCTGGGGCACAGGGACAACACCTAGAATCAGCCAAAGGACAGCTCCCACTGGAAGTGCAACTCAGGGAATGGCCATCTGGCTGGTTGGAGCTGGAGGCAGTGGAAATCCAGTCATTGTTCAGGAAAGGGGAGGAGTCTCTGACACAGAGTGGTGCTTCATGTCCAAGTGGCAGGAAATTCAGTGGCAGTATCCAGCGGCCAGTGGACAGTGGCTATGTCAGGAGGATCCTAACTCCTCATCCCACAACCTGATTTCACTGGTGTCCTAGCATATGAGATCCTCCCATTTTCCAAACCTAGTTTTTCAACATTCCCATCAATTCCGGTAGCTGCTCTATATCCTCTTAGTAAATTCTTCTACTATGTCAGCCAGAGTCAATTACTCTGGATTGCAATCAAGAGCCCTGCTTGGTTTTAGCACAGTTTCTGAGTTTTCAGGTTTTCGTTTCCTGGTTCTAAGAGATTATTTGTTCATTTCTGATCACTATTTTATAGAGCTTGAATATTAGAAACTGAAAAAGTAAGTTACTACAAAAGTGCCACAAGGATAATTCGGTTATATGAGGGAAAACAGTGAATGTATCTCCAAACCCTTGATGAGACTAACCGTGTCCTGAATACTAAATAGCACACCTGTTCTGTAGCTACATTACACAGCACAATGGTGACATCCAGTGTCAGCTGGCTAAATCTCAGGTGACTGTGCAGTTTACCTGAAAACGATGCACAGTATACGAAAGACATGCATGTTACACTGTACCCAAGTTCTGTTTTCAAATAAGAATCTAAGCTTTTGCTAAGCAGAATTAATTTTATTCAACTACATGCTACTCATTTGTATATACACATATATTATAGCCAGTGCTATAAAAAATTCTTAGATATAAGATAAAAGCTATTTTGGAGGAAAAATGAAATATTGGTGTAAACACAATATACAAATATGTACTATTGACAAAACATGTGCCATTTACCAAATAATTTTTCATATATTGCCAAAATTAATCATTACAACACTGTGTTATAGTTATTATCTTCAGTATATATACATAAAATGTAATAAGGCACAAAAAAAAGGATGTAAGATTTTCAAGGTTATAAGAACGTCATCCACTGAACACAAATAGGTTGACCCCAAATTCAGGTGTCTTTTTAATAAAATAGTCTATCCTCATAGTTCACTGGCATAATTTGAAACATTGAAAAACAGCTGAAAGCTTCAGCCAATGTTCAGTTCAGCAACTAAACTGCAAAAAGGTGCAAAGCACATGCATCCCTTCCCATCTGGGGAAGAGTGGGAAGGAGGGGCCAGGATTTGTTAAGTGAAGACTATATGCCAGGTAGGGTATGCTCTCTGTAATACTTCTCACATATGCCCTGAGAGGTTGGTATTATTATTCCCATTTTGCAGATGAAGAAACAGGGCTCAAAAAGATAAACAAAGATAACTAGTTGGTGACCATTGGATCCCAAGCCATGAGTTGTCTGGCTGTTTCTCATGAGTCTGCTAGCTCCTTCTAACTTATCACTTTGCCTGTGCTACATTCTGAAGGAGTTTCTAAGCCTCAACTTCTTGGGCCCAAGATAGCTTAAGAATCAAAGTTTTCCAAAGTAGGTCATTAAGTAACAGTCACAGAACTCCTGATGGGAGGTCCCAGGTGTGTCCTTCAGGAGCCTGAACAGATGTTGTTGTCCCAGTAGATTTATTCCATGAACAAAGGCAGTTTGGCTTCATGGCTTAAAAACAAGGGATTTGGACTCAGTTGTTCTGCCTACAAGACTCTGTTCCACTTCCTCACCAGTTAGGAGGTCTTGGAAAATCATTTAAACTCCCTAAGCCTCGGTTCCTCAACAGGAAAATTCAGATGAGAATGCCAACTTTCTCAGTTATGTGAGGATTAAATGAGATAATGCATGAAAAGTGCTTAATGGAGCATCTGACTTCGTGCACATTAAATTCATATTAAATCATAATGTTTATACTCACAACTTATTGTGGACATTTGCTTGTAGGACATGATTTGAAAGCGTCAATTCCCAAGCTTAGTTTTCCCCTTACTATTCCTTCCTTACCCCATCAGCCAATTATTCCTCCTGATTTGAACTTCTCTATGAACAAGTCAACCCAAAAGCTGATTAACACTTGCCAGTCAATAAAATATAAAAGGAAGCTGAGGTCAATGACATATGTCACAGTCCCTTGCAACATTTACATGATGCCCTTTTAGAAAATGTCATTTGTGGCTCTATAAAATACTTTAGGAGTGAAGAGCCCAGGAATTTATAAAATACCTACAGTTTTCTGAGCTTGTCCTGGATTATTTTAGCTTGAACATAATTTATGTCATTTAAAAAAATTATCCAGCAAGGGGAAAAAGAGAAACCATACCAGTTCTGGTGAGGATGTGGAGCAGTTGGAACTCCTGTCTGTTGCTGATGGGAATGGAAAACGTGGAGCTGCTGTGGACAACAGCGTGGCAGTTTCCTATACAGTTAAATACATAGTATACAACCCAGAAACCCCATGCCTTGGTATTTATCCAAGTGAGATGAAAAGTTATATTCCCTAAAACCTGCACACAAATGTTCATAATTGCCAAACACTGCAAATAAGTCAAATGTTCACCAACAGGTGAATACAGCTCATCATTAAGAAGGAACGGACCAGGCACGGTGGCTCACACCTGTAATCTCAGGACTTTGGGAGGCCAAAGTGAGCTGATCACCTGAGGTCAGGAGATCGAGAGCAGACTGGCCAACATGGCAAAACCCCATCTCTACTAAAAATACAAAAATTAGCCAGTTGTGGCGGTGCACGTGTGTAATTGCAGCTACTCAGGAGGCTGAGGCACAAGAATCACTTGAACCTGGGAGGCAGAGGTTGCAGTGAGCTGAAATTGTGCCACCGCACTCCAGCCTGGGCGAAAAGTGAGACTCTGTTTCAAAAAAAAAAAAATGAATTATGGATACACACAACAACATAGATAAGTGTCAAATGCATCATGCTAACTGAAACAGCCAAATTCAAGGGGCTACATATTCTATGGTTCCATTTGACATTCTAGAAAAGTAAAAACTGTAGGAATCAAAAGGGATAGTGGTTACTTGGGACTGGCAGTGGGGGACAGGTTAACTACAAAAGGAACACGTAGGACTTTGGGGTGGGGGAATATATCTTGTTAGTGATCATGGTTCTATGATTATAACAATTTCCAAAAACTTACAATACTCTATACTGAAAAAGATGAATTTGTACATGTTATTTAAAAAATAGTAATCTGGCAGGATCTAAAAAAGGCAATGCACAATTGAGATTTCAAAATCCAAGAACCTTCACTGATTTTATCAGAAGTAACTGGAAGCCAAAATTAATTGGATTTGTTTTTCTTCATTCAAATTTTTGACCCCAAAAGAGTGTAAATGATTATATATATACATACACACACACACACACACACATATACAGAGAGAGAGAGAGAGAGATAGCAATGGAATCAGGGTTGTTAAAAACAACAGGCGACTGGGCTGCTGATTCTAGCTCATGCTACATGACTAGTCAATTAAACTTAGCATTCAGTAGGACAGAAACAAGGAAAGCCTTTTAAACATTTTTTAAAACTTAATCATAAGCACTGTTTATTAAAGGTGATAAAGTAGAAGGAAATATACAATAATACATTAGAAATATAAGAATATTTCCAACAAGCTTTAAATCTAATTCATGAACCTAGAACTTCTTTTCTCATCTACCCTTCCTTTTCTAATAGCTTTCTAGATGCACAATATGTTTTCATTCTTCATATTTGTCCATCTGCACATACACTGTTTGATCAATGATGAAAATATCTACTTATTCAGGGCCTGAAACAGCCAGGACCCTTCCCTCCCCTCCCCTCCCCTCCCCTTCCCTTCCCTTCCCTCCTTCCTTTCTTTCTTTCTTTTTTTTTTTTTGTTTCAGACAGAGTCTCACTCTGTCACCCAGGCTGGAGTGCAGTGGCTCAATCTCAGCTCACCGCAACCTCCACCTCCCAGGTTCAAGCGATTCTCCTGCCTCAGCCTCCGAGTAGCTGGGACTACAGGCATGTGTCACCACACTTGGCTAATTTTTGTATTTTTAGTAGAGATGGGGGTTTACCATGTTGCCTATGGCTGGTCTCAAACTCCTGACCTTAGGTGATCCACCCGCCTCAGCCTCCCAAAGTTCTGGGATTACAGGCGTGAGCCACCATGCTGGGCCATGACCCTACTTTTCATCAACACCGTCGCCCACCCTCCCACACCATGAAGATGTTTGACTTATCCAAGAGCAGCATCCTACCAAAATCCAGGTATTTATAGAAAGATAGAAGAGTTAGAGGCAGCTTCCCACTTTGGGTAAAACTAAGTTGCTTGTATCAGATGACAACAATGTAAGTGACCTCATCAAAATAAATAGCAGGTGCTTACAGCTCAATACTAATCAAGCCTTCTTTCTCTTGATAAACCAACATAGCTTGGTGAATGTCTCTGCCCTGATCCTGATCCCTGGAGTATATGAAAGTGAGAATGATGAAGGTGGATTCCTGTAGATGGTAAATACCTCTCAGGAGATACTTGCTATAAAATTGTCAGTATAAGGCTAGAAAAAAAATGCATTTGTTTTAGAATTTTAAAAATCCTTACCAAGGAAACAAAGGTGTATTACCAAACAAGATTGATTACTCCATCCAATCACAAACAGATCATCAAAACAGTAGTAGTATTCTCACCTAGGAGTTTTAGGAAGTTGTTTTGACATTTCAAGCAGAAAAAAACGAGTTGCAAATGAAGACATTCAGCTTTAGAAAACTATATTATTTAACCTACATTATCTTCTTTTCAAATTGTAGATGTTAAAAAAAAATAGTTTGCATTCTAAATTGCCAATAAAATAGACTTCAAAAGTTGGCCACAGTGGTTCACATCTGTAATCCCAGCACTTTGGGAGGCCAAGGTGGAAGGATTGCTTAAGGCTGGGAATTGGAGGCCAGTCTGGGTAACGCAGTGATACCCCATCTGTGAAAAAAAAAATTTAATTAGCTAGGCATGGTGCCACATTCCTGTAGTCCCAGCCACACAGGAGGCTGAGGCAGGAGGATCACTTGAGCCCAGGAGTTTGAGGCTTCAGTGAGCTAGGATCCTGACACTGCACTCCAGTGTGAGTGACAGAATACGACCCCGTCTTGAAAAACACACACACACAAAAACAGACCTCAAGTTATTTTGATGCTCTTTTTTTTCCCCCAAAAGGAACTTGCAATTTGAGTAGTAACTTAAAGGCACTCAGAGAGACACTGTCTTCTGTTTAGGCTCATAGAACTGACTAGATTTTTATAAAAGGATTTCAGTTCAACTAGAGAAATCTCCCTAAGAGGATATTTAAGCATAAGTTGTCAAGCATGACCCGCCCCCACCCCCCAAAATGCATTTGCCATAATAGCACAAAGCAAAGTCAGTGGAAATATATAAGAAAATAATTCTGGCTGGGAACTGCTATTCCAGTTTCCTGATTCCTAACAGAGGTATATCAAAAGTCAAAGTTCTTGCAAAGTTAAGAAGTTCCTTTTTGTTTGTTTGTTTGTTTGTTTGTTTGTTTGAGGCAGAGTCTCGCTCTGTTGCCCAGGCTGGAATGCAGTGGTGAGATCTCAGCTCACTGCAACCTCCACCTCCCAGGTTCAAGCAATTCTCCTACCTCAGCCTCCCGAGGAACTGGGATTACAGGCACATGCCACCACACACAGCTAATTTTTAAAAAATTATTTTTAGTAGAGAAGGGGTTTTACCATGTTGGCCAGGCTGGTCTCCAACTCCTGACCTCAGGTGATCCACCCTCCTCAGCCTCCCAAATTGCTGGGGAAAATTAGAAGTTCAGACGAGTCTCGCTCTCTCACCCAGGCTGGAGTGCAATCTTGGCTCACTGCAACCTCTGCCTCCCAGGTTCAAGCGATTCTCCTGCCTCAGCCTCCCGAGTAGCTGGAATTACAGGCGCATGCCACCACGCCCAGCTGATTTTTGTATTTTTAGTAGAGATGGGGTTTCACCATGTTGGTCAGGCTGGTCTCGAACTCCTGACCTCGTGATCCGCCCAGCTCAGCCTTCCAAAGTGCTGGGATTATAGGCATGAGCCACTGTGCCCAGCCAAGGTAAGAAGTTCTTAACATTGGTTTGTTGGACAGTTACACGCAGAAAACACCACTGCTTAATAGGAACCTGGATGTTTAACTCTTGGCATTCATATTTAAAATTATCATAGAAGAGAGTCAAAGCACCAAATAAGAGGTTGGCTCATATCAGTTATTCTCACATTATGCTACCATAGAAGCTGCACCAATGTATCTGTTTTACCATGCAAAAGTATTTGCAGAAAGGTCTACCAAATGGTGAACAAAATGTGGCATAGCCATGGCATGGAATAAATCCTAGTTAAGCAATAAAAAGGAACCAACTACAGATACATGTGACAACCTGAATAAACCTCAACAACTATTCTAACTGAAAAAAGCCAGATGCTAAAGACTATATATTGTACGATTCCATCTGTATGAAATGTCCAGAAAAGGCAGATCTAAACAGACAAAATAGATTAGAGGTTGCCTGGGGCTGGGGTAAGAATGGTGAGTGATTGTAAACAGGCCCCAGGGATGTTTGGGGAATGATGAAATGATCTAAAATTGGATTGTGCTAATGGTTGCACCATTCAGTAAATTTACCAAAAATCATTGAATTATACACTTGGATGTATTTTATGGTATGTAAATTATACCTCCAATAAAGCTTTTTTAAAAAAAATAAGGAAAAGTAAGAATAACTTGAATAAAGATGCTGTTTTCCTCGGGGTGGGGGGCGAATATAATTGTAGTCTTCTTTTTCTAATTTATAGCAAAAAATATAATTTAATGGATAGATTTTTTTCAGTTTTAAATTTTTTGTTCATTAATTTTTGTCTCTAGATTATTGTCATCCATACTACAAGTTTAGTTTTTATTTAATTTGCATGAAATTGATACTTAGCTGTTTTAAGTTAATATTTCATAACATTAAGCCTGGAACACATGATTCCTAAGTTCTTCCGCAACCTAAACAAAAGAGAAAACCACTGAGCAGAATAACACGCAAGCTCTTCTGTCATTTTTAGATTTGACTATTTAAATCAGTGTAAGGAAATATGTGATTTGAAACTAATCTAGTTTCAGTCACTGTCGAAATTGAATGGATCATTGATGTGGTCTGTAAATCTATAGCCTTGACTTGGGGTGGCCTGGAGGACTCCAATGTAGTAAATTCCAGGAGGATAGAAATGTGTCTTATTTACACAGGGCTGTGTTTGGCCCAGACCCCACTTCCCTTCCCATCTGGTTCTCCCACACAGAACAAAGTGTCCTCAATAAATATTGTTTCAATGAATACGTGAATAGGCCCACAAATTTACAGATGTACCAAATAGTTTCTAAAACTGAATGTACACACACACACACACACACACACACACAGACACACACACTCTCTCTCTCTCTCTCTCGTTTTCCAAACCTACATAAATGGCTGTTTTTGTGCTTAGTAAATGACATTCATTTAAACGTGTTAGCAAATTCATGGTAAAATTTTGCCATTATGAAATGTTTTCAATCAATAAATAGCCATATAATTTTGATGTAAATATCTCATTTCTAAAGATGAGAAACTACTATTTTAAAAGACTTACATTCCCATCAAAATCTTCAGTTATTTCCCCTTTCAGTCATTATTCCAAGCAAATATACACCCCATTTTTCAGGTTTGTCTAAATCTAGCTTACGTTTTTTAGCTTTGGCCAAAATTTGGATTACAACTCACCTTAAATGTTGAGCATACTGTAAACAAATAAGCTAACAAATAACATGACTATCAGTAATTCACAAAATAGCAACAGTATTAATTTCAAAAGTCTCTTTCTAGTTAGGACAAGGGATCAATTTATTTTGTAAATAACAAGAGGAAAGAACCTTCTTATGACGTCGGCCTTATGACGTCGGCCTGGGTCCCAGGAAGTGTAGTTGTTTTCATTCTTTCTGCAAACATTTGAGGAACCACACGGGGATACTCCCTGCCTTGGGCAGAAATTCCTCTGTGTCAGGGGTCTTCCCTCTCAAACTGGGAGTGAGGTGGGGAAGAGAGTGGGCAGCGGGGGAAAAGCGTAACAACAGCACCAATTGTGTCTGCCAGGGTACCTGACACTCCTGCCCAGCTCACATATCAGGAAAACCAGACTTCAGTAGCTCTGAATATTTAATGGCATTAGGTAAAATCAAAAGGACAGATTATCTCCTCCCTATCACAAACACAGAATAATTCCTTTTTGTATTCTGACACTTCATCCGACCTATATACACCAAGAAAGTGAAAGAGGTTCTGATTCCTAAAATAAAACAATCAGAATATAATGGGAAACAGGTACAGCTTCAGTTATGTTCAGGGCTTGTTGCGTGTTCTGATCCTTATATTGAATTTTGTCTTCACTTCCAAAAAGACTGAAAATTCACAGCTATGTTATCATCCAATCTAAAAACTACACTTGCACGGTCCCGTACTAATCTTTAATAAGATAAGAGTGTTCCTTTGTCTAGCCGCCTAGCACTCTGTAACTTCCAGCTCTAAAATCTCATGATGCTACTTAACATTAAGGAAAAAGTCAAGCAATGGGCTGCTCTTTTTACTACACCTGCAGCTGCAGAAGCCCGCACAAATGAATGAAGACAGCCACCTTCATTCATCTCTGCTCTTTAAAAAATGCGAGCGCACTGACCTGTCAAAGCCACCACCCTGGAGTTCCCAGGTCAGGGCGTTTACCGCAGGACTTTTCTCCATAGCCTCTGAAATTAGCAGGCAGAAATCGCGGGGATCCCTGACAAACGGATTGTATAACAACAACCTAAATAAATAATCAGGTGTGCGCCGGGCTAAGTAGGGGTTCCTCTCTGCGGAAAAGCAACTCTTCCCAATGGGGAAGAAACTTCTCGCCCAGGAAATTCGAGCCCAGAGCCGAGGTTTCCAGGGAGGATTACCTCTTCAACAAGGACCCTTTTACAGGAAATGTCCTTGATGCCAGGAACTCCGCTGGGGAAGCCGCTGGAAAGGCACCTGGACACCCACACACCTGGAGGGGGTGCGGGGGCGCGCCGCAGGGACCGGGCCCGAAGGTGGCCAGACTCGCCTACCTTGTGGGGCGCCCAGCCGACGCGGGGTCCCGGTGCTGCTCCTCCCCTGGGCGATCGGACCTTGGGGTCAGGGTCGGCTGCCAGGGCCCTGCGAGTGCAGCCGCCACCGCCCACAGGCTTGGCTCCGCCCCGCGGGGCGCGCCCAGGGCAGAGTCCGGCGCCGGTGAGGCCCCGGGGAGGAGTCGCGGCGGGACGCCTACGCCCAGCGCTGGAGAGCCAGGCTCTGTCCCTCACGCCCCTCGCTAGGGTGCTGTACAGGCGGGTGGGGGGAGGGGATCGGCCGCTGCTTTTCAGGAAGGTTCTATTTGCACCCTAAGTTTGTAAACTTTTGTTTTTGTTTTTTAAATAATTTTTGATTTTATTGTTTTTAGTATAAATTTATGGAGCACAAGTGCAATTTTGTTGTTTTTTTAAAAAAACTTTCTTTTGGAACTTAAAAAAAGTTGCAAAGATAGTAGAGAGAGTCGTCTATATACCCCTCAGTCAGTGTCTCCTAATGCCTACAGCTTCCATAACAGTGGCACATTTGTCAAAACTAAGAAATTCACATTGGGCCAGGTGCGGTGGCTCACGCCTTGGTAATCTCAGCATTTTGAGAGGCCAAGGCAGGCGGGAGGATCGCTTGAGCTCAGGAGTTCGAGACCAGCCTGGGCAACATAGCGAGACCTCATTTCTACTAAAAATGTTTTTTAAAAGCAATTAACACTGATCTGCCCCTATTAACACTGCTCCAGACTTGATGTAGCTGTCACTAGCTTTTTGGCTAACGCCTTTCCCTTTCAGGATACCAGCCAGGATACCAAACTGCATTTAGCATCCTGTGCCCTTTGTCTCCTCTAATCCATGACAGTTTCTCTGTCTTTTCTTGACTTTGACAGCTGTAAGGAATTCTAGTAAACTATTATGATAAAGTATTCTGGTAAGGTATAGTTTTGTGGGGGTACCTTGACACCCACTCATGTGGGTATTGTCTACTGTTTTTTTCTCATGATGAGACTGGGGGCAAGAAAGCCTCAGAGATGAAGTGCCTTCCCCATTGCATACTCTCAGGGACAATGGCACGATGGCCACGTGACTTATCACTGGTGACTTGACCTTGATCCCATAGTTAAGGTTGTGTCTGCCAGGTTTCTCTACTGCAAAGCTGTTTTCCTCTTTCCATACACTCTACTCTGAATGGCATGAATGGCATGAATGGCATGACTCAATTCAACCCACACTCAAGATGAGGGCAAGATTAAACTCCATCCCAGAGGAGGGAGTATCTATATATTATCATTTAGAATTATTCTGTAAGGAAGATTGGTTCCATCTCTCTTGTTTATTCAGTCATTTATGTCAGTATTTGTTATGTCAGTATGGACCCACGTATATTTATTTTATACTTTGGGCTAGAATTCAATACTACGTTATTAATTTTGTTGCTCAAATGGTTCCAGCTTTGACCACTGGGAACTTTTTCAGGTTGGCTCCTGTGTCTCTCTGAAAGCTCATGAACTTTTAGGATTGTGGAGAAAAAAAAAAAGGTGTATTTTCTCCACCCCGCCCCCTTCAACATTTAACAGATTGAGAAAACTGCAACCCAAATGCTTCAATATCCAAGGGCTTTTCCGAATCTTCCTGGGAATCCTACAATTACTGATTCCCACCACAGTTAGAGAGGAATTTTTTTTTTTTTTTTCCCTAACAGATTAACTTGTAGATTGTGAACCAATTGGAGAAGTGAAAGTTGATGGTTCTTAGGTAATTTGTTTGTTAACTAATCCTTGTGGTTCTAGTAAATAGATGTATGTATGTTTACAGACAAATCATGTTCCAAAGATAGCCATGGATGTTTATTACAAGTTTCAGCATTGAAGAAACCCAGCTGTTGAGGATCATTTGTTACATTGCTTTGGTTTGCTCATGTTTGCATTTGCAAGTTGGTTCCATAAACACCACATTTCCTCCTTCTGAGCTTGGCTTTTGCTCAGCATTTGACACCGCCTGCTTTCTGAGACCTGTCCACCTCTCTTCCTGGCCTTGACCCTTCCTGGAGAGGGAAATCTACTTCTCCATTAGCTTGGGTTGAGCTGGGTAAACACAGGATGCAGTGAAGTACCAGTGAGTACTCCAGAACTGCAGAGCTAACTCATTTTCTATCTTTCAACTATTTTTAACAAAGTTAGAAAAGTAAGAGTTAAAGGAAAATATTTCATACCTAAGTCTCACCATATCTGCTATGGACTGAATGATTTGTGTTCCCCCCTAAAAGTTCATATAATGAAATCCTAATCCCCAATGTGGTGGTGAAAGTGGGGTCTTTGGGAAGTAATTAGGTCATGAAGGTAGAGCCCTCATGAGTGGGTTTTAGTGCCCTTCTAAGAAGAGACAAAAGGCTGGGAATGGTGACTCATGCCTATAGTTCCATCTCTTTGGGAGGACAAGGCAGGTGAATCGCTTGAGCCCAGGAGTTTGAAACCAGCCTGGGCAATATGGCAAAACCTCACCTCTACAAAATATACAAAAATTAGCTGAGCATGGTGGTGCACTCCTGTAGTCCCAGCTACTCAGGAGGCTGAGGCGAAAGGATAACTTCAGCCTGGGAGGTAGAGGCTGTAGTGAGCTGAGAGTGTACCACTGCACTCCAGCCTGGGTAACAGAGTGAGACTGTCTCAAATAAAGAGAGGAAGAGAGAAAGAGAAGAGATATCCGTCATGTGATAACACAGCAAGAAAGCAGCCATCTGCAAACCAGGAAGCAGGCCCCCACAGACACCACATCTCTGGGTGCCTTGACCTTGGACTGCCCAAACTCCAGAACTGTGAGAAATAAATAACTGTGGTTTAAGGCAGTTTAATACCAGTCTATGTTATTTTGTTATAGCTCCTGGAACTAAGACAATATCCCAGAAGAAATCGACAAGGTCAGAGATGAAGCTGAGATTCTTGTGTACGTTTCTGGGGGGGAGAGGGGAGAATTTAAGTGAAAGTGGTCATTCTAATTAGAGTGAAATCATGATTTTATTTCATAGTTCTGCAAATAGACTGTTCTCTCAGTAACTTTAATAAACCTTTTGTGGAGGGGAGCAGAGAAAACTCAGGATTCATGAGAGTGTGGAGTTACAATATATTAGCAACCTCCAGAGGGAAGCTTGGGAGAATCTATAAACTATTATTAATTTAAAACTCCAGTGGTGTTTCTCAGAGGTTGGATATTGGGGGATAAGGGATGAGGCAGGGATTGGTGTTTATGGATTTCTCTTACAGCTATTGCCTTTGATTATTATTTTTATGACAGCATATGTACAAACCATTTAAAATTTTTCTAGAGCTGTATATCTTCACACTTAAGATTATCCACATTAAGAAAAAGTATTGCTATTACATAATTTTCGGAATGGCTTTGGTTGGGTCTGATAGAGATTAGGGGTCTGATAGAGATTAGGTGGGGACTAAAGCATCCCCAAACCACCCAGGGTGCCCTCGTTGAATAAATCCCTTCTCCTACTCACTCTACTAAAAAGAGGAGGGATTGAGGGTGCAGAAGAAAGCAGCAGATGCCTTCTCCCCTCCTGAAGAACAGTATGAATTGTCACCCACGTTGAAAGAGGGTCTAATTGTAAATCTAATACCCTGCCTTGTGACGTTGAGAGCCTGTGGCTTGTGGCATTTGGACCCAGGCTCATATTTGAAATCGCTATTGTTTATTTCTGTTCAGGGATTATTTGCCACAAGAGAAAGGTTTGTGTGTGTGTGTGCGCGTGCACGTGTGCATGTATTTAGTGCAATTTTATTTTATTTAAAATTTGCATTTAAAATGTATTAAAATTATTTTAATTCATTTTAAATTTGCATTTAAAATATATGTGTCTGTCTATACACATATACATATATTTAGTGCAATTTTAAATGCAAATTTTACTGTCATTCCAGCCTCTAACACGTGCGCATACACACACACAAACACACACCATTCTTTAAAACATTTCATTGTCTCCCCATCAGCTCTTATTAAAAGCCTAAACCCTTCCCCAGGGAGAGAAGTTGCTCTGCTCTCCCCCATCCACCCCTCCTGCTTCATCTCTTGCCAGATTGTTTTTCAACAAGGCTGGATGATTTGTAGTGTTCCAAACCAACTCTTGTTTCTTACCTTATTCCTTTTGTTGCTCTTGTCTCACCCCCACACCCGACTCCATAGACTAGAATGTTCTTTCTCCTCCTCTTTGACCTGGAAACTCCTTCTCCATTTATTTCCTATGTATAGGGAAACCTTCCCTGAGCTCCCCAGTTTATGTTGGGTGTCCCACTTAGATCTTCCCATAAAGTGCCTGAGGCACTGCATTTGCTGTTCTATAAGTTTTCTGTGGGTACAATGTAACAAATAACCACACTTGGCTGCTTACAACAATGCATATTTTTTGTTATAAAGTTCTGTAGGTTAGAAGCCTGTCATGGTACCAGGGTAAAATAAACTATTCCTTACTGGAGTCTGTTGGGGAGAATTTGTTCCTTTGCATTTTCTAGCCTTTTCTAGAGGCTCTCTGCATTTCTACACTCATAGCCCCTTTCTACACCTTCAAAACCAGCAGCACACATCGTCCTGACTCTGTCCCACTTTCACTTATAAGGACCTTTGTGATGACGTTAAGACCAACTAGATGACCCAAGATAATCTCCCCATCTCAACATCCTCAACTTGATCACATCTGCAAAGTCTCTTTTCCACATAAGATAACATATTCACAGGGGCTAAGGATTAGGACATGGACTTCTTTGCAGGAGGGCGTTATTCTGCCTACCACAGTTTTGTACCTAGGTCAGGTCATAATTCAAACATTAATTAGGTTTTGTTATGAAATATTTCATTTTTAAGGCACAAAATCAAGAAGGCTTTGCAAAATTATAAAGGAGGCATGCTCCCATCACTTTTTTGGTGATGCCTTTGCCTGCTTTCCCTCCTGTCCTCTCACATTCCTGTGACATCCCCATAACGCCACCCTAAGGAGTTCCTGGTATTGGATAATTTTCCAACTTCTTCCTCCTCTCCCATACCTACCTCCTTTCTACACTTTCTGCGACTTGTGGGAAGGAAAAGGGAATACAAATGTGGAAGTTGCAGCATTGATCTTGACAAAATTTAACTCTATGAGCCCCCCCAAGTCTTGTATTTTGAGCTCCAAGCTCACAATGGAGCTGACTGCTAGGGAAAACACACTTTACCTAATGTCTCTCACAAGCTTAGGACAAAACTCCATCTATTCTGCACAGTTCACAGCTGATGTGCTAAGTGCTGGGGTCCATTTTACAATTTTAAATTTCAAAGAGTTTGCACCTTAAATGGCTAGATCACATATACGCACATAAAAATACCTATAAATGCATATAATAAGCTAAAATATTTTCAAGCAATAAATTATCACTAAGTATTAGTGAAGCCACTAAGTACTAGAAAACTAAGAGAAAGTACTGACTTTAGTTGGTGTTCTAGGGAAGGCCTCAAGAGGAGGTAGGCTTGGCATTGGTTTTTGAGAATAATTACCATGTTATTCTGGGAGAGCATGGAAGCCTTTAAAGG
Organism: Pongo pygmaeus; assembly: GCF_028885625.2. Classification (NCBI taxonomy): domain Eukaryota; kingdom Metazoa; phylum Chordata; class Mammalia; order Primates; family Hominidae; genus Pongo; species Pongo pygmaeus. Next base: position 69,890,813 of record NC_072390.2, read on the forward strand.
TTAGACACAGCCAAAGGCACCAAGGCAAGTCAATGTTCAGGCAGACTGGGAATCTACCAAGTAGACCAGTCCAGCCAAACCACAGGAGACTAGTGGGAGATAAAGCAGTAAGGTGTAAGCAAGCCTTGAGGAACAAACAAGAAGTACAGGAAATACATTTTTCTTGTTCATCTCTGCTAAGAGAGGAAGGGAAAACAATATTGTAGGAACTGAAACTCTGGCTATTGAATGAGTTCATTAGTAAAATAATTAGCCAATGCTTATCAACAATATGTGAATGTCTACTTGTGTATACAAGTCTGTCTACACAGGTGAATCTTTTTCTAGGACTCCTTTCACATAATAGGTACAGAAACCATGACATAACCAAGAGTGATATTCAGAATATGAACCTATGGGTTGAGCAGTAGTACTGACCAACCAGAAAAGCTGCCAGCCATAATAGACAACTGGTGAGTATGAACCCAAGTGAACCAGCAAAAAGTCAGCCCTGGGCATCATTATTTAAAATGATTGCTGCTCTCTTAGCAAAACTAAATATCCTGTTGGAAATGCCTTTTCAAAGCACCCAGTTGGAGTTACTAAGTTCTGATTTCTGTAGGCATTCTTTCTGTTGATGAACTTGGTTCACTTTATCTTAACAGTAGCTGGAATAATAAATAACACTTCCTTCTGCACTGTGAACCCTTACTCCTGAGTAAAGAACTCATAGAGAAAGGTGAAAGAAGACAAGAGGGTTGAGATGTGCATTCTAAATTCAGGTATTTCTAAGTTTGGAGGAGGGACGTGAAGCCCAGGATAAGGCTGTAGGAAGGCTGTGTTAGACAAGCTTATTGGTTATAGGTAGAGACTAAATTTCAAGACTACTTGTCTTTGCTATTTGTTCACCTTCTCTGCCTTTATTCTCATGCTATCTTCAGTTGGTAAAGACAATTTCAATATTAACTTCAGAAGCTCATGTTGGTTTGCTTTTATTTCTTCAGCTGGAATAGAAGAAAGCTTACTGTATTCCCAGGCCAAACAAGATGAATTTTCTTTGATTATCCACTGTTTGAACCTATCCACACATGGTAGTGAAAACCGTAACTTTACAAAATATTTTTGCTTGTTTTTAAAGGTATTCTCTAATAGTCTATGTGATTTTGGCTTTCTATCCTTTTTGCAACAGCAGTATTTTGGGGGATAATTGTGGTTTGATACCTATATCCCTGTTTCTTGGTTTTTGTTTTTGTTTTTTCTGTGAAATATTATCTTTCTTGATGGTTTGGTAAGTGGTTGGTATCAAAATAAAAATTTTGGGAAAAGAAAAATAATGTCTTCATGTTAGCTCAAGTAATAGCGGGGAGTTAATATTAGGGTCCACATGGCAATAAGGAAGATGGAGAGCTCATCCAGGTCCCAAAGCAGGAATCCTGCAATGGCTGAGATTCCTGGAGACTGGATAAGGATGGAGGAGCTTTAGAGTTTCAGCTAGAGTCTGGGGATTCTCCCTCGAAGCTCTACCCAGCATTAACGTGGCATCTCTGCTTCTATGAGGATGGCTTCTGGTGTCTTGCCACTATCGAGTGGCTTCCTTACCCCTTGTCCTGTGACTCTTCAGTGGCCATGAAGTGTTGTGTAAAGCAGTGTTCAGGTTAGCTAGTCGAGCTTAGGCAAGTGACATAGCCTCTCTGGCTTCAGTTTCTGTAAAATGTGCTCTAACTTTCATGAATCCTTGCAACCTCAGCCATGGCAACACACTGCTAGATTATTTTTGTTCTTATCAGTTTGAATTTTTGAGAGTGAAGATTTGATTAAACCTGCTTTTTCCTCTTTAGGATGAGCTATTCACAGATCACCTCAAAAGTCACAGGCCATGCTTTGGCTTGACTGCCATTGGGATGGGTGCCCATCACTTTCTGTCTGTCTTCTAGGACTTAGTAACTACTTGGTGCTTGCCCATGACAGAGCAAATGCCTGCCTAGGGCCCCTCCCTCAACAGGGGCTGTGGGTGTAACAAGCCCTTCAAATGAAAACTGGGGCTGGCGGGCACCATGACTGTGGCTTCAAGCACAAAGAAGATAAGAACTGAGGCCAAAGAATTCAACTTGGGGCCAGGTGGGGGCAGGTGGCATCTGGAGGAAGAATTAGAGTCTTTAAGATAATCACTAAAGAAGGAAAGAAAGAACTCAATAATTAAAAAACTATAATTATCTCCCAGCTGTTAGGAACTGTATTTCTCTTTTTTAGCCACAGTTAAATGCTTTAAATTATTACCTAAGTAGGTAATAAATCTCTACATTTATATATCTGTGTATGTCAAAATTCACACACATATAAACATTGATTAATAAATTATTATACTAATAATGCACAAAACTAATAACATTAGAATTTGGGTATTTTTTCTGTAAAATGACTAAGTTATTTTATGCCCAGATTGGTAGAGATTCTGCAGAATCTGTTAATTTTTGGTACTTTTTGATATAGTCTTTAGTCATTTTTAAAAATAGTCCTTGCTTTTGGAAACAAAACTATATTCCTTATCATTGTTAATGTTATTGCGGTATTTTTTATAATGTTGCCTACAAACCTGTTTTTCTTTAGATACTTATGACATATGTAGCATGTTTATCTTCTTTAGCAATTATTTTTTATTTTGCCTTTCCTAAATTCAAGCCTCAAATTCAGAATAATAAAGCCATTAAGATGTCTTTCATACCTCAATTGTCTTTGGGTTTCTTAAAATGGACATTAGGTAACACTAAGATGTATTTCTTTACCCTACAAAAGAAAAGGCAATAGAAATAATTGGGTTTGAATAAAATTCCCTAAATTTTAAGTAAGATACTTGGTCTGTTTTCATACTGTTATAAAGATGCTACCTGAGACTGGGTAATTTATAAACAAAATAGGTTTAATTGACTCAGTTCTGCATGGCTGTGGAGGTCTCATGAAACTTATAATCATGTCAGAAGGTGAAGGGGAAGCAGGTACCTTCTTCACAAGGCGACAGGAGAGAGAGGGAGGAAGCACCAGACACTTATCAAACAGTCAGATCTCGTGAGAACTCACTCACTATCAGAAAAACAGCATGAGGGAAACTGCCCTCATAATCCGATCACCTCTCACCAGGTCTCTCCCTCAACATGTGGGGATTACAATTTGGATTACAATTCGAAATGATATTTGGGTGGGGACACAGTCAAAGCACATCAGTAAATCAAAACTCTTTTATAATGTCTTTTCTTTACCAAACATGATAATTCAAAATAACTGACAAAGCAAAATGAGAATTATCTTCCTAGATTAATTATACATAACACATATATACTAACAAATATCTTTTTATGATTATATACTTTTTAAGTTAAAAAACATCAAGCTCCTGTTGAAGCACAAAGACTGTAACAATAACTGTCTATGAAAAGATTTTTACTAAAGGATTTTAGACTCACAAATCATTTTCTCTTTTTGTTCATGGAAAGTCTGAACAAGCACTGGAGGTACTGAATCATTTACAAGGAATCATCAGAGGTCTTTTTACTTCTGTTTTGTTTGTTTTTTTGTTTTTGTTTTGAGATGGAGTCTCGCTGTGTCACCCAGGCTAGAATGCAGTGGTGCAGCCTCGGCTCACTGAAACTTCCACCTCCAGGGTTCAAGTGACTCTCCTGCCTCAGCCTCCCAAGTAGCTGGGATTACACGCACCACCACGCCCGGCCATTTTTTCTATTTTTAGTAGAGACAGGGGTTTCGCCATATTGTCCAGGCTGGTCTCAAACTTCTGAGCTCAAGTGATCTGCCCACCTCGGCCTCCCAAAGTGCTGGGATTACAGGCCTGAGCCACCATACCCAGCCCTTTTTGCTTCTTTAAATCTTTCATTAGGTCCAGCAACCAAGACATCTCCTTCTTATCTAAAAGCTATAGCAGCAACAGCAAAGTGTATTTATTTTTTAAAATTTAACTCAGTGGATTTAGCCCTAGGGTTTCCACAAAATGTAACTGTATTAGGCCGTTCTTGCATTGCTATACAGAAACACCTAAGACTGGGTTATTTATAAAGAAAAGAAGTTTAATTATCTTACGGTTCTGCAGGCTGTACAGGAAGCATAGCAGCTTCTGCTTCTAGGGAGGCCTCAGGGAACTTACAATCATGGCGGAAGGAGAAGCGAGAGAGAAGAAGGGAAGTGCCACACACTTTTAAACAACCAGATGTCATGAGTACTCTATCACTATCATGAGGACAGCATCAGGGGATGGTGCTAAACCGTTTATGAGAAATCCCCGCTCTAATCCAATCACCTCCCACTAGGCCCCATCTCCAACTTTAGGGATTACATTTCAACATGAGATTTGGGCAGGTCAAATATCCAAACTATTATCAGTAGTATTTCTCAGTTCTATACAGGTTTTCCGATTGTCCTGCTGACTGCAAACACTCAGCCATTTATATAGCTCGTTTCTTGACTTCCCATGAAATACTGTTCATTTCTCTTCATACATCACTACTTGTTACTGCAACATTCTATAGCCAGTCTTTCTCTTCCCTCACCCTAAGGAGCAGGAACTTACCTCTCCTGCACAGAGAGACTTCTTTGAATAATGCTGATTAAATTTTGTTTGGTGATGATGGTTTCTACTTAAAAAGAAAAAGTAAAAATTGCATACGAGGCTACATTAACACAGATGTGTATTTACCCTTAACATATTAGCTTCTCCCAGAAAGTAACATAGTTCAAACAGTTCGATTAATTGCCTTTGCCTGGGCATGCTGACTGACAAAAGATAAAATAGCAAGTATTTATACTAATAATAGGTATGATTTGAAGTTGGTAGACTTTGAAATTTCCTGAGGCTATCCTTGCTACAATGGTCAGTTTGTTTTCTTCAGAGACATTCCAGCCTGCTTTGCAGAAATTCTATAATTCTATTTAATGAGCCTGCCCACCGTAAGGGGTCAATGTCTTATTTCTGTGGTTCCCAGTAGAATCTGTGACCCTCTGTCACTACTTCTTAAGAAAGCATGATTTCTGCTGTAAGCTAGTTTAAATTTAAATTCATAACCCAAGGGAAAGTTTATGTTTTAGCAAACACTTCTTGCTGTGCCTTTATAAATTCTAGAGGTCACATTGAACGGTTCAGGACCAGGCCAAAGGAGAAAATCATCCAGGTCTCTAGAAAAGGCCAGCTGAACTTTGGGCCACGTTTTCATATCCTGGGATGATAACTGAGGCCTCTGCTTCAGGGTCTAATAAAAGAGTGGGTGGCCCTTTGGTTTCTCACACTCACCTGGGTTGCAGCTGGCTGATACATCTCTTTCAGATTCTTAAATGCTACTTTACAGCACTTGTTGCACCAGAGGTTTCAATAACTCATCCTGTAACAAAAAGAACATAAGACACTAACCTTCCCCCAACTACAGGCAACATTCACTGGACAACCTCCTGATCAGCAAAATCATAGCAATGGTAAAATGCTGTATATCCTAGACTAATGCCCTGTGGTCTGATATTGCTTACCTTTGGTCTAAAATGGGACTAAAAAAAGAAAAAGCAGCTCCTGACAGTCAGCAGATAGCATGGTATTATCAGCTGGCCTTGGCATTGCCAGGAGAAAGGAAAATAACAGGCCAACACCATTTATGAGCATATATAGGTAAATCTCTCAGACAAAATATTATCAAATTGATTCTAGCAAGATACAAAAGGGGTAATATAACCCAACCAAGGTGAACTTGTTCTGCAGTTGCAAAAACGGTTTAACTATTAAAAATCTATCAACATAATTCTTCACATTAAGAAAATAAAGAAATGAAATGAATCATTTCAATAATGGAGAAAGGACTTTTGTTAAAACTGAATACCTGTTCATGATTAAAAGACAAACAAAACTTATAACAAATTAAAAAAGTAAACTTCCTTAATTCCGTAAAGAATATCCACAGAACTTTGTAGAAAATATCACACTTAATGGTCTAATCTGAGATCAGAAATGAGGTAAGAATACTTCCATCACAGTTGTTTTGTTTTGTTTTGTTTTTGAGATAGAGTCTCACTCTGATGCCCAGGCTGGAGTGCAGTGGCACAATCTTAGCTTACTGCAACCTCCACCTCCTGGGTTCAAGCAATTCTCCTGCCTCAGCCTCCAGAGTAGCTGGGACTACAAGTGTGCACCACTACACCTCGCTTTTTTTTTTTTTCGTATTTTTACTAGAGACGAGATTTCACCATGTTGGCTAGGTTGGCTCGAACTCCTGACCTCAAGTGATCCACTCGCCTCACCCTCCCAAAGTGCTGGGATTACAAGCATAAGCCATTGTGCCTAGCCTCATCAAAGCTTTATGCAATATTATATTGCAGATCTTATCCGGTGAAATAAGGCAAGAAATGGAAATAAAATATATAAAGGTTTAAAAGGAAAAAATATGTGTCATATATAGATAACATGACTATATATGTGGAATGTCCATAAAAATCTATAGATAAATTTTTTAAATTAAGAAGTAAATTCATCCATGTTGCTGGATGCATGGTTAATACACGCACACACAAAGTTCATCAATTCTACTTCTGTAAAAAGCAATAAACAAGTAGAAAATGACAAGTTTTAGAAAGATACCATTTACAATAGCATTAATAAACAATAGCATAAATAAAATACTTGGAATAAATAAAACCAAAGAAATTCAAGACCTCTACACAAAAAACGGTAAAACAGGCTGAGCCAAACTGCAGAAGGCCTAAAAAAAATGGAGGGATATACTATGTTCATAGATTGGAGCACTAATTCATAAAGTGGAAGATGTACTATCAAAATGCCAGTTGTTTCTCATATTGATCTCTGCAGATTTAAAAAAATTACAATCAACATGATGACATTTTAATATTTTAAGTTGACAAGTTATTTATTAAATTTATATGGAAATGAAAACCTTCATAAACAGTCAAGACAAACTTGAACAAAAATGGACTAAGTTGGACTTACACAGTCAGATATCAAGGCTTAATTGAAAGCTAAGGTAATTAGCTTTGTAAATATCCGAAATAAAGACAAAACCACAAACTGAGTAGGATAGAAAGTCTAGATATCCACATGTATCCAGTCACATGATTTATAAAACGGAAAGGGTTACACTATAATTGGAAAAGACTTTTTTCCAATTACAGTGCCAACAACTTAGAAAAAAATGAATCTTGCCCTCTACTTCACACCATACATGTATATTAATTCCAGCAGAATCATAGATCTAAATATGAAAGACAAATCAACAAAACTTCTAGAAGTTAACATAGAAGACTATCTCCATAATTTTGGCATATGCAAACTTTCTTAAATAGGATACCAATATCACACTCTATGAAGGATAAGACTAACAAATGTTACTACATTAAAATTAATAAGTTCTGTTCATTAAATTAGATCCAGAGAATGAAACTGAAGTCACAAAGTGGTATAAAATACAGTTAAATACTGTATAGAAATTAGAATAAATTAGCGCTTCCTGCATACAACAGCACAGGTGAATCTTATAAACATGTTAGAGAAAGAAGCCAGACACAAAAGTGCACACGTTAAATAATTTCATTAATATAAAGTTCAAAAAGTGAAAAAACAAATTTGCGGTGTCAAAAGTCAAAACACTGGTTACTTTTGGGTGCACGGTGCCTGGGAGGGGGCAAAAGGGAGTCTTTTCTTCCAGGGTGCTGGTACTATTCTATTTCCTGATTTGGGTAGTATTGACCTTGTAAAAACATTTCACATTTTACCTAGGCTTTTTGTACATTCTGTATGCTTGTTATACTTCACTTAAAATGTTCAATAAAAACAAAGACAATATTCTCTTATTCCCACTTCCTCTACCGGCTACCTTTCCATTTCTTTGTACCACATATAGCAAAACTCCTAAAAAGAGTTGTTATTACCTGCAATTTCTGTTTACTTACTCTCTCTTAAACCCATTCCAATCAGGCTTCTCCTCACCCTGCCACCTCCACATTATACCAACAAAACTGTTGTTATCATGGATACCAATGACCCCCACATTGCTAAATCCAGTGGTCACTTCTTAGTCCTCACTTCACTTCACCTGTCTGCAGTATTTGGTGCAGTCGTCTCTCTATCCCAATAGATGTAGATGCCTTCTCTTGGCTCTCAGGACACCACTCTCCCAGTGTTATTCTTACTTCGCTGGCAGTTTCTGTTGGTATCCTTTGATGCGTCCTCCTCATTTTCTCAAACTCTTCATTTGGGAAAGTCCTAGCCACTCAGTACTTGGTCTGCCTTGCCCCTCCGTCTAAGCTCACTTCCTTGATTAAATGCCATTTATGTACTGATGACTCACAAACACAAATCTCCCAGCTTGGGCCTCTCCTCTGAGTCCAGACTTGTGTTCCCAGTTGCCTGCTCAACATCACTACTGGGATGTCCAACAGACTCTTAAACATGGCATGTTCAAAGCGGAACTCATGATCTTACCACAAACCTGCTCTACCGCAATCTTCTTCACTCGGTAGAGGGCAAACTTTATAATTCCAGTCATTTAGGCCACAAAATCTTTACATCATCCTTGAATTTCCTCTTTCTGTTATATTTCCCATATGTTTCCTATCCTACCAGTCTATGAGAAAATACTATAGGCTCTACCCTCAAAACACATCCATCCCTTCGCTACCACCCTGGAATAAGTCATCATTGTTTCTAGTTCAAATAACAATAGCTTCCTAACTATTGCCCCTGTTTCCACTCTTGCCTCCTTAAAATCTATTCTAGATCATTGCTAGAGTGATCCTCAAGAACATGAATATAATCAGGTCATGGTGCAATGCATCCCCATTTATCTCCAATAAAAGCCAAAATTCTTGCAAGGATCTGCAAAGACCTGGTCCCTACTCCCTCTCTGCTCTCATCTCCTCCTCTCCCTTCTCCCCAACTCCCTCCACACTGACTCCTGGCTATTCCTTAAGTGTGTCTGGCAGGCTCTGGCTTTACACTCTTTGCACCATTGGTTGTTTGCTATGCCTGGAATATTCTTTGGGTATCTGTATGCTGAATTCCCTCACCAATTTCAAATCTTTGCTCAAATGCCACCTTGGTGACATCTTTCTGATCCTCTTATTTGATGCAGAAGACCTCTTTCCACTGTATGCTGATCTAATTTTCTTTCTTATTTTTACAAAGAACTGATCACCCTCTAACACCCTAGATATTTCTTTGAGTGTTTTATTTACTGCCTATTTTCTGCCTTCCCCCGCCTTTGTGTCCACTGGTATATCTTCAGCAATATCTGGCATATAAGATGTACTCAATAGTGTTTCTACAATGAATTAATTTGTGAGATTAGAATAGCAGAAGGAAGAGTAGGTTTTAAAGGAAATTTGAGTGTTTCTTTTTAAAACTTTTTGTCTAAAATGCTTCCCAGATGTCTAGTTGCAGACAGCTAACGATTACGTATCTCAATATATTAGACTAAAGTTCTAAACTGGATACAAATATATATATGAATTATTAAATGTGTAGAAAAATATAGAATGGATGAAATATCTAGGGAATGAGTGTAGATGGGAAATATTTAGAAAAGGATGTAGCAAAGACTGAGAAAAACAACCAATACATTTGGAGAAAGACTAGATGTATGTAGCTTTGAAATTTCGTACTTGGTAAATTTCATGATGCAATGAAAATAGAGGAAGTCAAGCAGAAATCCAACTAGTTAATTAATTAATGTGACTAGTACATAACCATTTAAAGCTTACATATATGTATATGATGTTTTCATGATGATGATCTGTAAAATAACAATTTATTAAAACATAAAGAAAGATATTATTTAGGACAGTTCAAACAGGTGACCAGTTTCAAACTTGGAAAGAAATCTAATTCTCATCCTGTTCCTAAAAGCAGATAGTAAGCAAAAGTCACAGCTTATCTTTACTAGTAAATAAGTGTCCCCTTTGTGTGCACATGATTTGTGTGTATGGTATCAAGCTGTCACAGATGCACAGGATGTAGCATTTCAGGTGCCTCTGGAAACAGAAGCAGGCCTCAAGTGTCCACAGCTGACCTGAGTGTGGACACTCAGAGCCTCAAATGTCCACAGCTGACCCTGAAATTCTCCCTAGGTGCCTCCCCTGGCCCCTCCTGTCCTGTATCACTGTTTCTCCCTGAACTTTAAACTTGGTGATAACTCCATACTTGAGTCCTAAGGAGATGCTGCTTTCCACTCCATAATCTTAAAGAAACTAAAAAATATTTACTTAAAAACTTAGCTTAACCAAATAACTATGACTTTGGAAAGAATTGTTTGGAAAGCTAAAGCAAAATATAGCTATCACACAGGTGCAGTGAGAATGTGGTAAGTTTTAGATGTCACAAGATGCTCAGTTAATTCTGGAACTTGTTTCCTAATCGTTGCTTCCCAAGAACGTTTGTGGCCTGTCAGAGGGGCGCGATTTTCATTCTGCTTTCTGCTCTCTTCCCTTCTAGGGTCCTTCTAGCTTTGCTCTAGCTCTTGGTTCAGCAGAAGGAAAAAGAAGACACAGTATCCCTGAGACCTCCCTGGACTTCTGGTCTTGTTGTGAGTTCTTGCCCCACCTCTCCAAAAAGGCCCTAGGATACCTGCTCTCATAAGGCCCACTTCCCATCTTGCTCCATCACTCTGTGTGTCTCTGTGCTGCGCAGCTGTTCTATGCCACATTCACTACCATCTTCCTCAGGGAAGCAGGACATCTGCATTTGTGGTGCTGAGCTCAGGCCTCAGAGGGCGCAAGTGACTGCCGTATTGCTCAGTCTTCATCTTGAGCTCCTTGGCAGGTATCACATCCTTTCTCACCTGGAGGAAGAATCCCAGCCCTTCCCATTTCCAGGCTCTGAATTCTCTTTGGATCCTTCCAGGAAATTTGTTTTCTGGGCTAAAGAAAATCTCTAATTCTTGGTTTATTTGTAAAATAGAAATTATTGCTGAGTCATATGTCAAGAACATGAATTCCTTTCCACGGAGTCCCTAAGACTCACTCCAATAATTGAGGAAATAATTCTCTAGAGTTTGACAATAGCAAAATGATTTAAATGCACATTGAGTAGAATGTTGATATAATTTCTACCAAAAGCAGGGTAGTAAGTATTTTCCCACAGTTTGTATATACATCCTTGCCTTTAACGATGTAGTTTAACATCCTGAGCCATACGATAATATAAATATGCTTTTGAAATTGAAACACGAATACCAGAATATATTCATTTACACTTCACATTCTTCCAAAAATAACTTGAGGCAGGATATCGTAAATATTCCCAATTACCTTAATAGTTGGAAGCATAGAACATTTACAGAGAACTGAGAATTTAAAGTGAACTAAATATCTGAGTAAATTAGCTCAGAGAAGAGGCTCCAAGTGTTCAAATATTGATTTTCACTGCAAAGAAATACTGTTCCTTGCCTCACAAAATTAATGAAGCTCTGTGTTAATTAATCACTACGCCTCTATAATGAGAGGCTGCCAATCACCCTGTCAGATTGTTTACTGCTGAAATCCTAGCCTAACATTCATCTAATGATCTAAGTTAAATTTAACCCATGTCTCAGGACCTCAAACATAATTTCAAATCACAACGGTAATCATAGCTTTAGAATCCCGTATGTGCATCTTTGCTTTTCCATTACAGTAGCCAAGACCCAGGATCATGTTGAGCCTCCCGGTCCAAGGCTGAAACTTAGCTGAACCTTCCTAGACTATGAAAATCTAGCTAATATACAGAAAGTCTATGCATATTTCTTTTCTGTCTCATAGAGTAATATGCTTGATAAAGAATTTCTTTTCTGCTATTAACTAGAAAATTACTAAACTATTTGATACATTTATAATTAAATCTTTAAAATTTGGGATGAATATACCATAAACTAGAAATAAATTAGAAATGATGGTTTCACTTATAGTGCTGAGTTTATTTTTATTCAAAAACTTAAGACTTTTGGCCTATTACCCTTTTGTGATTTTTCTTCTTTTTTATGGTGTTACAGGCATACCTTGGAGATATTGTGGGTTCAGTTCCAGACCACCACAATAAAGTGAATATTGCAATAAAGCAAGTCACACAGATTTTTTGGTTTCCTAGTGCATATAAAAGTTATGTTTAAACTATACTGTAGTCTATTAAGTGTGTAATAACAATGTACATATCTTCATTTAAAAACACTTTATGGCTAAATATGCTATTGATAATCTTAGCCTTCAGAGTCATGGTTTTTTTTTTGCTGGTGGAGGGTCTTGCCTCAGTGTTGATGGCTGCTGCCTCATCAGGGTGGTGGTTGCTGAAGATTGGGATGGCTGTGACAAAATTTCTTAAAATGAGACAAAAATGAAGTATGCCACATTTATTGACTCTTCCTTTTACGAGAGATTTCTCTATAGGATGTGATGCTGTTTGATAGCATTTTATCCACACTAGAAATTCTTTCAAAATTGAAGTTTTTTCTACTGTTTTATCAAGTAAATTTATGTAATCTCCTAAATCCTCTGTTGCCATTTCAACGATGTTCACAACATCCTCCCCAGCAGATTCAAACTCAAAGAACCACTTTCTTTGCTCATCCATAAGAAACAGCTCCTCGTCCGTTAAAGTTTTATCATGAGATTGCAGCAATTCAATAACATCTTCACACTCCACTTCTAATTCTAGTTATCTTGCAATTTCTACAACATCTACAGTTACTGCCTCCACTGAAATCTTGAACCCTTCCAAGTCATCCATAAGAGTTAGAATCAACTTCTGTAAATGTTGATATTTTTACCTCCTCCCATGAATCACAAATGTTCTTAAATGGCATCTAGAATTGTGACTCCTTTGCAACAGGTTTTCAACTGACTTTGCCCAGATCCATTAGAGGACTCACTGTCTATGGCAGCTATAGCCTTATGAAATATATTTCTTAAATAATAAGACTTGAAAGTCAAAATTACTCCTTGATCCATGAGCTGCAGAATGGATGTTGCATTTGTGTCATGAAAATACATTAATCTTGTACATCTTTATCAGAGCTTATTTTTTTAGCTCTGATAAAGCTAGTCTTAGGTGACTAGATACATTGTCAATAACCAGTAATATTTTGAAAGGAATCTTTCTTTCTGAGCAGTAGTTCTCAACAGTGGGCTTAAAATATTTAGTAAACCATGGTGTGAACATGTGTTCTGTGATCCAGGCTTTGTTGTTTCATTTATAGAGCACAGGAAAAGTAGATTTAGCATAATTGTCAAGAGCCCTAGGATTTTCAGAATAGTAAATGAGCATCAGTGTCAACTTAAAGTCACAAGTTGCTTTAGCCCCTAACAAGAGAATCAGCCTGTCCTTTGAAGCTCTGAATCCAGGCATTGACTTGTCCTCTCTAGCTATGAAAGTCCTAGAAAGCATCTTCTTCTTACGTAAGTCTGTCTTGTCTACATTGAAAATCTGTTGTTTTCATGTAGCCACCTTCATCAGTCATCTTAGCTACATCTTCTGGGTAACTTATGCAGCTTCTACATCAGCATTTGCTGTTGCACTCTGTACTTTTATGTTATAGAGATAACTTCTTTTCTTAAACCTCATACATCCAAACTCTGCTAGCTTCAAACTTTTTTTGGGTACCTTCTTCACCTCTCTCAGCCTTCGTAGAATTAAAGGTTAGGGCCAGAATCTGTATTAGGCTTTGGCTTAAGAGAATGTTGTGGCTGGTTTGAACTTCTATCCAGATCACTAAACCTCTTCATATCATCAATAAGCCTGTTTCACTTTCTTATCATTCATGTGTTCACTAGAGTAGCACTTTAAATTTCCTTCAAGAACTTTTCTTTTGCATTCCCAATTTGGCTAACCGTTGGTGCAAGAGGCTGAGCTTTCATCTTATCTTGGAAATTGACATGGCTTCCTCACTAAACTTTGGCTTTAAGTGGGAGACCCGCAACTCTTCTTTTCACTTGGACACTTGAAGGCCATGGTAGGGTTATTAATTGGCCTATTTTCAATATTGTTTTGTCTCAAAGAATAGAGAAGCTAGAACACTCAAGACACACAACATTTATCACTTAAGGTCACCGTCTTCCATAGATGTGATTCATTGTACCCAAAACAATTGTAATAGTAACATCAAATATGACTGATCACAGATACAGTATATGACCATAACAGATACAGTAATGAAAAAGTTTGAAATATGGTGAGAATTATCAGAATATGACACAGAGACACAAAGTGAGCACGTACTGTTGGAAAAATAGTGCCTATAGGCTTTCTCAACACAGGGTTACCACAACCTTCAATTTGTGCACAACACAATAACTACGAGGTGCAATAAAGCAAAGCACAAGAAAACAAGGCACACCTGCACTTACATCAAGCCACTTTCCTTGAAAATGAAAGCTATAGGATTTAAGAAAGCAATCCTAAGGAAATGTTATTCTCTATGGCACTTAATGATTTTAGAACTATATTAAACAATGTCTTAAAGGGGCTTTTCTGACTGTGTGTTTGGTAAACCTTTGTGTGATGGAAAAACGTGTCCAAAGCCAAGATTCAATGGACTCACACATTTCAATCATTTACCTTACATTGGATGGCCAACAGGCTCTCTGTAAGTGGTGTGTTATTTTTGTCATTGGGGTTTCCATTCAGGTGGTTTCCCTTGGAGCAATGACACAGGAGTGGGGAGGGTAAAGGCAGGGCTGAGGGTTCAGGAAAAGGAAAAATCACACAGTACAGCTGGCCTGGGAACTAGTCCATCTGTGGTCAAAGAACAGCCAGGGGCTTCTACCAGGTGACTAGTCTATGGTCAGCCCACGTCTTCAAGTTTAGGGTCAGGCTATTGTTTCAAGCAGCATTGTTGAATAAGGCAGCCAGGATCCACCCAGGACAGCTGAGCTGCTCTAACCCTCAGAAAGGCTGACCTGGATTTTGTCACATGGCAGCAGCCATTTTCCAAGAGGACAATCCCCAATGCAAAGCATTTTTAGTTTGTTTTTATTTTTGTTTGGTTCTGTTGTTGTTGCTTTGTTTTATTTATTTTTTAAATTGCAAGTAAAACTTGTATGTATTTATTGTGTATAATATGTTTTGAAATACTATAGATATACATTGTGGAATGGCTAAATTGAGCTAATTATCATATATATACATTACCTCCCATACTTACCATTTTTTTTTTTTTTTTTTTTTTTTTGCGATGAGGGCACTTAAAATCTACTCTCTCATCAATTTTCAAGAACGCAATACTTTACTATCAACTACCATCACCATGTTGTACTATAGTTCCCTTGAACTTACTCCTCTTATCTGGCTGAAATTTTGTATCCCCTTCAAGCCTCTGCTTCTGTAACATTTACCAGTGTCTCATTGGCCAAAGCAAACCACATGGCCAAGCCCAGAGTCAATGCAGGGGGCGGCCACACAAAGGCATGGATACCAGGAGGCATAAAACTGTCAGATTTTACCATCATAATTTACCACAGTTAGCCATGTCAGGTAATGTATTGACTAGAGAGCAGGATATAAGCAGGGGAATAGTAGGAAATACTACATGAAAAGTAAATCACCATTATATTTTGGGAGGCCTGAAACTCCATGGTGAGGAATATACGTTTAATTTGTCAGGTTCATAGGGAACCACTGAATGTTTGCAATAGAAAAGTTCAATATATGTAGGCCAGGATAGTTGTTTTTCATTTGTTTGTTTGTTTTGTAGTTTTTGAGACAGGCTGTTGCTCTGTCACCCAGGCTGGAGTGCAGTGGTGTGATCTCAGCTCACTGCAACCACCACCTCCCAGGTTCAAGTGATTTTCCTGCCTCAGCCTCCCGAGTAGCTGGGACTACAGGCACATGCCACCACGCCCTACTAAATTTTGCATTTTCATTACAGACAGGGTTTCACCATGTTGGCCAGGCTGGTCAACTCCTGACCTCAAGTGATACGCCTGCCTCAGCCTCCCAAAGTGCTGCTGGAATTACAGGCGTAAGCCACCGTGCCCAGCCTAAGCATCTTGATTTTAAATAAACACACCTAAAAGAGCATAGTCTAAAGTGTCCAACTTCAGTTCTTTTCAAGAAAAGTGACGACATAAACATACTTGGGAGGAAATCTAAGTACAGGACACTTCTAGATTTTCATTGATTTTTTGAATCCATTGTTTTCTTACCATTTCCTATTTGGGGAACAAAATCTTTTTTAGCAATTTATCCTTGGGTCCTTTTCAAAGCATTCAACTTATTTTTCATAAAAACAACTATTCTTTTTTGTTCTACTTCATCAGTTCACAAGATATTCAAGTAAATTATAAAAGTAAATTGTAGAGTAGAACTGGTATACATCAGTTTGGGGAAAGCATGTAATTGATGGTTAATAAACACACAACCCAGTCATGTGAGAAGAGGATCTGGTGTTCCAGAGAATTAGCATACTAGCTGCGGGATCCAGAGGCAGTGAGCATCACTCACAGATGTTATCAATGGCATCCATGCCATGGATACTAGAGATTAATTTCAGAGAGTCAGTTAATAGGAATCAGATGAAGAGTTTCTTTTGTAGATTTTGTGCTAGCTTGAAGGATAGCAGGATGGTAACAAATTGGTAGTGCTGTGAAACATGTTTACTGGTTATTTGAAAGATCATTAATTAGCAATATTAAACCATATCGAGTTTTGTTTCGGTTTTTGGTTGTTGTTGTTTTACATGTACAAGTCATTTATTTAGTAAACTTAAGTTCCAGTGTGTACTCTAGGTAAACTTTCTTCTTTTATTTCAAATTTCCTGTAGCCTTCTTTTCCATCATTACTACATGTGTTACAATGTTTACTTATTGTCTGTTTTCTATTAGAATCTAGGAGCAGTTGTGGGGTCAGAGACTATGCCTATTTGGATCACTATTGAATTTCTAAGGCCCACATCAGAGAGTCAGTAAATATTTGTTTAATGAACAATTATGTACAGTATTTTGTCCTTGCTAGGGCCAAGTTTCCAGTTCTCAGCAACTATAATAGTTCTAAACCATCTGTTTACTAACAGTGTGCTTTTTGCAAAACAAACAGATAAAACCCCATTATATAACATTTACAGATATTTATGTCTTATCACAAGGTGATTTTCAATATAATTGGAAGTGTATGCTGGGACAATCCTCCTCAATAATATGTGTTGTAATCAATATGCCTCCTTTCCTACTGAGGAGCCCCCCACCGCTAAGAACAACAGACGTTTAAATGTTGCTTTAAAATATGACTTTGAAAATGCTAATTTTATAATAGGCCTGAGGTTAATTTCCAGGCAGTAGTTGGATCATTAATGACAGTTTTAATTAAAAAGTAAAAACTTAACATGTGTACTGATCAGGAATATATCATTATTTTACTATAGACAGTAAGAATTCATCAGAAATGCCTATAGACAGAACTCGTTCTGGAACTTTATTTATTAATATCAACTATTTACCCTTTTATTTTATGCTTTTAATAAATGTAAGTGAACAATAAAATGTATCATGGCATTCTCAAAGACCTCTCAATCATGTACCAAAATATATATTATATAACATAACATTTTATCATACAAATCTCTCCTGTGTCTTTATAGTGGTTTTATTATCTAATTGCGCTCCACATAACGATCCCCTCTTCAGGCTGGAGTTCTTCAATCCTAATTCACATCACTGGGAACATTTTCTTACCACCTCTCTTCCTCATCCACAAATTCTTATTTTTTTACTCCTTGCTGTCACATAACAGTTGCATCCCAAAGCCTCCTTTTATGTCAGAGTCATCCATTTACTCTTCCTTCATTCCTTATCTACATTTCTCCAAAAAAAACACACTTTAAAGGAATAGCAAAGAAAGTAAAATATATGTACTTTGAATTTTGTGAAAAATCCCAGCCTGAGAACACAAGGTTTGTGTCCCATGTGCGGTTGCTGGAATTTTTGGTTTTGGGGTCTGCATCAAGACTTTGATCTAAGAACATAAAATGCATAAGAAAAAAAAATTTTATCCTTTCTTTCCCCAAGTTGTTAACATGATGCCAAATGACCACGTCATGCAATGAGATTTTTTTTTTGAATCATGACAAACATCTAAGTCCTTCATCCTTTGTCAGGTAGCCAATGTGTTAAAACATTTAAAAATCAAATACGAGCATAAGAATAAAAAACAGAGAAATCCTCAAGTGTGATATTTAACATCATATTGTTCTTATGATACAAGGATAACCATTCAAACAATGTGAATAACAAATATGTTATTTTTAAAACAAGAGCCCACTTACTGGAGCTTTTTTTTTTTAGTTGAAATAATGACTGTAGCAAATCTGGTTTTGTTTATGATAAAATTGTTAAGTATCAGATAAGGTGAATGTGGTTTTTCAGGATCCCTGTTAGAAATTTAGACAGTGCGGACAGTAAATCTGACAATATGTTGCCACCTAGTGGACATTTCATAAAACGTCTAGACATCCAGGTTCCTGAAGCAGTGTACGTATTTAGGATCCTGGAGTAGGGCTGAGGGGATCTTCTTAGATATTGTCTGTAGGGCTGTCTTGTTTCACACGATTAGCCTTGGCTCTAGATGTATCAAAATTTGAACTGTAAACTCAAGGACTGGAATCAGAATGTAAAATGCCTAACGTTTATTGGGCATCTATTTTGTACTAAGCTGTGTGCTAAAAGCTTTAGCTAGATTATCTCATATGATCCTCACAGCAACCCTGTTACTACATAACCACCCACCCTTCCTGCAGATTAAGAAACCAAGGCAGGGGCCCATTAAGTGACTCACCCAAAGTCACTTGGCCCCAAGCTGTGGAACTGAGGCATGAATGGACTACCTGCCTTCGGAGCCCGGGTCCTCGTCCGAGCAGAAACCTTCCTCAGTTTATCACAGGCAAAACATTGGGACTGGACTTCATTGTATTAAATATGGCATGTTGGGGGTGGGGGGTGATATTAAGTTCTTTACTGAATGCGTATGATCCTCGGAAGTGGCTCTAGGCTTCCAAGAAAGAAAACAAGAGGGCCAGTGTGTCCTCTCTGCTAGACTGAAGACAGCAGACACTCTCGTGGGGGGATCTGGGCAGCTCACTCCTTCTTTACCCCTGCCTGACAAAGCATTGCCCATTTCCAGACTCGAACTTCAGTGGTCACTGTTTAAAGGATAAAACACTGTGATCTGGGAGGGCAACCCAGAAGCTGTGAATATTTGATCTAATTAACCTATTTCTGCCTGTCATTTCTGAGAAGGACCAGCACCTCTTGATGGGGTAATAGAGAGAAAGAGTTGTACTAAGAACAAGTAAATAAAAGAATTGTCCACAAAATTGGAGCTGGAATTTAAACATGGAATGAAGAAAAGAGAGATTGTACTTTCCTCCAGCGCTCCACCGCCCATTTGCCCAAGCTTGAATTCATAGTTATATTACAATGAATATTTCAGTCATTTAAAACCTCCTTACCCTCTCCATAAGCCAACCATTCCCTCCATACAGGCTCCTAAAGATGCCAAAAGGGCATTTTTAAAAGTCTCTGGACCCTCTGATGCTAGCATGATTCCAGGCTCATGGTATTTATTCAATAAATGATTGTTGGATGACTAAAATAGAACTCGGGATATCTAAAGTTAAATCCCTAAATATACAATTTAATGGTATGCTGGGCTTCCCAAGTCCATTTTTGCTTAGCACTTGAAATGATGTAGGTGATGCTTTCCGAGATTTTGTGATATTGACTGGTAATTTATATCACCAAACAAAATTCGCAATTTGGAAATAAATAACTGGGTCTATCCTGATGAGGAATAATTACACTACATATGCAAAATTTTTGGTTAATAAAAGGGAAATGTAATTTAAAGGAGAAATGAAAGCAAACAGATGTTAAGAGTCACCAACCTTCTTGGAAATCAGAAATCTGTGACTCTCTGGATATGCTTATATTCTTTGAAAAGAAGAGTCTAGTTTTCCCACTGAATCCACAAAGCTAGATTCTAGTATTCCTTAATACAGGAAATCTCTGTTTGAATATCTAGCAGATTGCTCAACCTTAACGTGTTTGAATTGGAACTCCTATTCTTTCTGCCAAATTCTGTTCCTCCCAGTTTCCCCACCTCAGGGAAGGACAGCTCCCTGCTTCTAGTTCTCAGGCCCAAAGTCTTGAAGTCATTTTCACTTCTCTCTTTCTCTCATGCACCACATCCCACCCATCAGCAAATTCTTTTGACTCTTCCTTTAATGTATACCAAGAACCCACCCTTTCTCACAGCACTGTGGTTGGGCTGTCCCATGTCACCTGCATTCCTGCAGTGGCCTCCACACCATCCCACCCCCAGCGGCCCATCCTAGGAAGAGGCATGACCTTGTAGTTTTGGCGTAGATACTTTTCAGAATGTGACTCAGCTATCAGAGTGTGACGGCCTTCGTGCTCAAAGCCCTCCAAGGGATCCCATTTTTTCTTCAAGGATGAAGTACCTATAATGGCCTTCATGGCTTTAGACAGTTTTGACCCTGCTACCTCTTTGACTTTTCTTATCACTCTTCCACCCCTGTCCCCACCTTGTTCTTGGTCCACACTGGCCTCTGCAGTTCTTTAGACAGGAGGCAAGATCCCATGTCAAAGCCTTTACTCAAGCAGCTTTCCTTTCTGCCTCTCTTCCTCGCACCTCCACAGAACTTTCTCACCTCTAAGTCTTTCTTTTAAATGTCATCTTCATATTGTAACTGTCCCCCAACCTTCCCCAAAGCACTCCCCATGCTCCTAGTATGTAGTAAAAATAAATAACTCTAGTTATTTTTCACTTTCCAATAGCATGTGTGATCTTTCAGCATATTATATGATTTACTTAGAATGCTTATTGACCATTATCTCTCTCCCTCTACTATAAGCTTTCAGAATAGAGGAAGTTTTTTGTGTTTTGTTCACTGATGTAGTTCTAATACCCAAAAGAGTGTCAGACACATAGTAGTCACTAAATAAATATTTTTTCATGAATGAATAGATCAGCCCAGCCATTCAAGACATTTTAATAGATACAAATGGCATCATAACTCAAATAGGAATTATACTACTTTTTATTGTGCTGATTTTTTTATTTCCCCCAAGTTACCTAAAAATATAGTGTAACTGGCATGCCCACGTTAATAAAACATGCCATGTGTGCTTCATTTCACTTCTGACTAATCACTTGAGTCTTAAAAAGAACTTCCTGGCCAAGCTTGGTGGCTTACGCCTATAATCCCATTACTTTGGGAGGCTGAGGCGAGTGGATCACAACGTCAGGAGATCGAGACCATCCTGGCCAACATGGTGAAACCCCATCTCTACTAAACATACAAAAAGTACCTGGGTGTGGTGGTGCATGCCTATAGTCCCAGCTACTCAGGAGGCTGAGGCAGGAGAATTCCTTGAACCCTGGAGGTGGAGGTTGCAGTGAGCCAAGATTGCGCCACTGCACTCTAGTCTGGGTGACAGAGCGAGACTCCATCTCAAAAAAAAAAAAAAAATCAAAGGACATGAGGCTCATATTCTTCTTGCAGCCAGCCCATGACTTATATATACATCACCCTTTTGTGGTATGTTTGTCCTTCACAAGCATCCAACAGAGACATCCTCTCCTCTCCTGTCTCCTCAGATTTCTCTTTAAATAACTTCATTTCCTTTGAAACCTGCCCTGATCACACAGTTTAAATTCATTTCAATTCAATAAAGAGAGTTAAGAAAGGCCTGTGTCGTAAAGAGTATGATTTACTCTTGTGTTGAGCCACAAAACTGATACAAACTTGTAAACTAAAGGCCTGGCTCTTAAGAACTTACGATATAGTTGGACCAGCATGCATGAGCCCACAGTAAACAGGACAAGATAGAGTGGATTTGGAGCTAAATCCAGTGGTGTAGAAACGGAGCTCTAGGGAGGAAAAGTACAGCAATTAAGGAGACACAGTTCCTGCCCTGAAAATTAGCCACTGCCCCAGTGGATTTTGGAATTGCAGAGCTAGTAAATCATGTTTAAGTCTAAGCTAAAAACACCATTCCTCCATGAGGCCTTGAGTTGTTTCTCCAGCCTCAGATACAACTGTGCCCTGAATTGTTAGAACACTCAGAATCTGTACCACATAATTGAACACGTAATTGTATTTTTTCTAGTAATGCTTGCTGTTTTGTTTTTTTGTTTGTTTGTTTGTTTGTTTTCAGGATGGCTAGTCTTCTACTTCGACCAGATTGCAAACCCACTAAGGCCTGGGAACGTATGTGTCTGCATAGAATTGAATGAGACCTTTGAGATCACTCTGTATAATCGCTTTATTTCTACAGCTGGGGAAATTGAAGACCAAGTTGTGAGTTGTCCAAGCTCATACTACTAATTAGTGTTCAGAAAACTCCTTAAAATTCTGTTTGTTTTTGTCTTCCCTTGATTGCTGAAGAAAAGAAGGAATGACACTTTTCTCAGGGACTTTGTTACACTGTAGTTTGTCTAGGATTTCCTCACCTTGAGGAGTAGGAGTAGTAAGAGGCATGACCTTGTAGTTTTGGCGTAGATATTTTTGAGAATGTGAGTCAGCTATCACTCTGTGCTGGCCAGGAAGACTTGAATGTGGAAATTCTGGGACTCTGAACACTGATTTAAATTCTCTCCACCAATATAGGATAAGGCATTAAAATCAAGAGTTTTTCTCCAAGTGGAGTTTTTCTCCAAGGCCGATGAGATAAGCCCTGGTCATAAGTGAGAAAAAGCAGTTCAGATCTGAGCTAGGTTGGCCAGACAAGAGAGAGAAATTGCAGCATTATAAGCGGCTGAGCCTGGGTCTGGAGGTGAGAGTGTTGGGCTTTCACTTTAGACACCCAAATGAGAGATGCCTTCTTTCCAGCTGGGAGCCTTGAATGGCCCAAGGTGGCTTGCCATCACTGGGCACATCCATTCTTGAGCTGCAGATATCTGAGCCTTGAGAGTCATCAGCTCTGATAGCAAAAGCAGGAAAAAATCCAGCTAGATCATTGCACATTTGCCATCTTCTCCACTAGTGCCAGAAAATAGCTCATTTTAATCTTTTTTACTTCAGAAAAAAATCAATATATTTTGATAAAGGTAGTTGGGTTAAACAAGATTTCCATAGTCCTTCTTTAACCTCCAATCTGTTTAGAAACCATTCTTGAGCAGCAATACTTCTTTGCCTGAAACTGAACTGCCCATTCCATTGGTTTTCTCGCCAAAGAGTTGAAGAACAATCTATAATACTGAGTGTTTTTAATTGTTAGTATTTTGACAGCTTTAGGGAGGTATCGTTAACATACAGCCAACTGCAAATATTTAAAGTATACAACTTGATTTGGTAAGTTTGGACATATGAATACACCTCTGAAACACCAAAGCTTCCTTGTATTAATACCTCTTTGAAATGTCTTTCTACCATTCCTGCCCCATGGTCTCTAGGCAACCACAGATTTGCTTTCTCTCACTCTAGATTAGTTCACATGTTCTAGAATTTTACATCAATGGAATCCTACCATATAAACCCTTTTTGCTTGGCTTCTTTCACTCAGCATAATCATTTTAAAATTTATTTGTGTTCATCATGTAATTCATTTTTTTGTTGTTACAAAATAGTATGTCATTGAATGGATATACCAGAGTTGGTTTATCCATTCACCTGTGTTTTAGCCAAATTTTAGATCAATTTGTCTATCTTTATGCCAATACCACCCTTTTTGATTACTTATGTTTTACAATAAATCTTGAAAGCAGGTAGCATTAGTCCTCCAAATTTGCTCTTCTTTTCCAAAATTATTTTGGGTATTCTACATCCTTTGTAATTCCATACAGATTTCAAAATCAACTTATCAATTTCTACTAAAAAAAAAACTGTTGAGATTTTGATTGAGATTGAATTAAATCTATAGATGCTACTGAAAGAGATTGATGCCTTAACGTTATTGAGTCTTCCAAGCGAGGAACACAATGTATCTTTTCACTTATTTGCCTTATTTAATATCTCATAGTAATGTTACAATAATGTTAATTTGAATTTCAATTTCTGATTGTTCATTGCTAGTATATCCAAATATAATTAACTTTTACGTTGATTTTTGTATCCTGCCACCTTACAAAGCTCACTAGTTTTAGGCTGGGCATGGTGTCTCACGCCTGTAATCCCAGCACTTTGGGAGGCTGAGGTGGGTGGATCACGAGGTCAGGAGATTGAGACCATCCTGGCTAACATGGTGAAACCCCTTCTCTACTAAAAATACAAAAAAATCAGCCGGGCATGGTGGTGGGTGCCTGTAGTCCCAGCTACTCGGGAGGCTGAGGCAGGAGAATGGCATGAACCCAGGAGGCGGAGCTTCCAGTGAGCCGAGATCACGCCACTGCACTCCAGCCTGGGTGGCAGAGCGAGACTCCGTCTCAGGAGAAAAAGCAAAACAAAACAAAACAAAACAAAAAACAAAAACAAAGCTCACTAGTTTTAATTTCTTTTGTTTTGTAAATTCCCTAAGATTTTCTACAAAGATAACCATATTGTCTCCAAACAAGGACAGTGTTGTTTCTGTCTTTCAAGCGGAATGTCTTTTATTTCTTTTTCTTGTTGTATTGTGCTGGCTAGAACCTCCAGTACAATATTGAATTAAAGTGCCGAAAATGGACATCCTCGTCTCTTTCTTGATCTTAGAAGGAAAGCATCTAGTCTTTCATCATTAAATACAACATGAGCATTTCTGTAGATGCCTTTAATTGGTTTGAGGGAGTATGCTCCTAACCCACGTCCTGTGAATTATGAGGGTTTTTTTTCAGTCTAGCTGATGGGAGCAGGCTTTATTCCTGACTCTGTGAGAGCTCTGGATACTGATTTTTGAAAAACCTACAGTCCTTTATTGAGTTGAGGAAGTTCTCTTCTATTCCTGAATTGTTGAGAGTTTTTTTGTTTGTTTGTTTGAGATGGAGTCTTGCTCTGTTGCCCAGGCTGGAGTGCAGTGGCTCAATCTCACCTCACTGCAAGCTCCACCTCCCGGGTTCATACCATTCTCCTGCCTCAGCCTCCCTAGTAGCTGGGACTACAGGCGCCCGCCACCATGCCCAGCTAATTTTTTTTTGTATTTTTAGTAGAGACGGGGTTTCACTCTATTAGCCAGGATGGTCTTGATTTCCTGACCTCAGGATCCACCCGCCTCGGCCTCCCAAAGTGCTGGGATTACAGGCGTGAGCCACCACGCCCGGCCGAATTGTTGAGAGTTTTTAACATGAATTAATTTTGTCTGATGGTTTTTCTACATCTTTTGATATTATCATGTGGTTTTCCTTATTTAATGTGATAATATGGTAGATTACATTGATTTTTGATGTATTCTTTAAAAATCTGTTTTTTCTATAAAAATCTTTTTGCAACAAGACAAAAAGGATGGGATGGGGTGCCATTTTAGGAAACGGTTCTGAAACCTCATTCAACCTCAGCAGGCAGCAGTTGAGAATTGATGAGAAATGCCTGACCTAGGCGTAGGAGGGGGAGTGGCTGCCCATACACCTGCAGCTGCCATCTCATCCCTCAGTGGTGATGTATTCAACAAAGTAAGTGATGTTTTCACCCACTGCCTTGCAGACAGCTTGTAGTCACTTCTGCTTATGAAATTTCCACAGTCTGAGTGTGGTGGTCCATGCCTGTAATCCCAACACTTTGGGAGGCCAAGGTGGGAGGATCACTTGAGCCCATGAGTTGGAGACCAATCTGAGTAATACAGGGAGATTCTGTCGCCACAATTTTTTGTTGTTGTTGTTTTGAGATGGAGTCTCGCTGTGTCGCCCAGGATGGAGTGCAGCGGCATGATCTTGGTTCACTGCAACCTCCACCTCCTGGGTTCAGGCGATTCTCCTGCCTCGGCCTTCTGAGTAGCTGGGATTAAAGGTGCCACCACCACACCCAGCTAATTTTTGTATTTTTAGTAGAAACAGGGCTTCACCATGTTGGCCAGGCTGGTCTTGAACTCCTGACCTCAAGTGATTCACCTGCCTCAGCCTCCCAAAGTGCTGGGGTTACAGGCATGAGCCACTGTGACTGGCCCACAAATAATTTTTAAAAATTTGCTGGGAGTGGTGGTGTGTGCCCCTGGTCTCAGGTACTCAGGAGGCTGAAGTGAGAGGATTGCCTGAGCCCAGGAATTTGAGGCTACAGTGAGCTGTGATTGCATGATAACACTCCAGCCTGGGCAATGGAGCAGACAAAGGAAAGAAAGAAAGAAGAAAAGACATAAGGAAAGAGACAAAGAGAGGGAGAGAGAGAGGAAGGAAGGAAGGGAGGGAGGGAGGGAGGGAAAGAAAGAAAGAGAGGAAGGAAGGAAGGAAGGAGAGGGAGGAAGGGAGGGAGGAAGGAGAAGGAAAGAAAGAAAAAGAAAGAGAAAGAAAGAAATTCCCACAAATGCAATGATGATCTACAAGAGTAGCATCTGAGCCCCTCATGTTGTGTAACTTATATTTTATTTCATTTTCATAAGTTAATAAAGATGTTTACCTTCTTCTCATTTGAAAAAAATAACTGTTATATAAACAGCAGGCCTGTGGATATATTTAAGACTAGAACGTCCCCTGACATTTCTTCTGGATAAACTTGTCCTGTGGTCCTCAACTGGGTATCTCTGGGGTGTGAATGATCTGGAGAAATGTCTTTCTTTTTGAAGTTGTAAAGCATAAATGAGAAATTGGCAATAGGGATTATTTATGCCTATGCTGCCCCTTCCAAACTAATCCCACATGCCAATCTTTATGTCTCTAGTAGAGAAGCCACTCAATGGGGAGAGATGTGTTCATGGTATCTGCAACTAAAATTCAGAATGAAATTCTCCATATCACTAGGAGCTACATGTCACATAAAATATTGCTTAAAGTGTTTTGTACGGATGCATTGTTTCAAATTTTTTAATTTTGTTTTTCTTAGAATCTACCCTTAAACATACAGCTTGCTTCAAATGACCAAGAGAAGAATTCAAAGAACTTGACTCATTTGTAAGTTGGAGACAGTTGGAATATTATACTAATACATAATGCTAATGCATATATGTTCTATATATATTTAACAATATGTGAAGACATTTGAGATGACAATGAATAAAACCTTAGGTTTCTTTTGCAGAAAAAATGAAAATTGTAGGGGGAAAAAATCTCAGACTGCTACTGAGCTGTCTGAGACAGCTAAACTTGAAATTCATTCTGGCAAGGCCATTACGGGGGTAATTGTCCAAGAGAATGTTTTCTTAGACAGGAAATTAGAGACAGGGAAAACATTATTAAAACTAAAAATTTGTAGATTTTTGAGTCTGCCAGAATGTGTAGCAGCTATTGTATCCTCTTATGGGATTAACGATTAAATTGAATTTCAGTTAGACTCTGAATTTGAGCTGAATTCCAAGTTAAAGAATCTTCAAGGAGAGAGAAAACAGGCAGAGAGATTCAATATGTTGTTGGATACAGTGAAACCCGCCCCCCACCCCCTTGCTGGAAAATCACATGTTCTAAGAGGTTACCAAAAAAAAAAAAAAAAAAAAAAGTAAAGTGAGGGGTTTTATTGCTTATATTAAGTGAACCATCAAAATGTTTTGATTGGTGCTTTTGAAAAATCTGGCCACATTTCTGCACCAAATTCACCATATGTACATGATTCCAGAAGTTAGATATGACAAGATATGAAAAATATCTGTCACTAAATCTTACAATTAAACTCTAGCAAAATGTAGAATTGATTAACTAATTCAGGAGGGTGGGTGGGTGTGAATATATGTGTTGTGTATGTATTATGTGAGTGTATTTATATGGAAGGGGAATGGCATGGCAGGACTTAAAATGTTAACTTGAAAAGAAAACTTCTTGAATATATGAATTACGGTGATTACTCATTTTAATCCATTTTATTAAGTAATCAAGAACTTTTTATTTGGCCTATATACATATAGTTCTTTGGATTTTCATTTTAAAATTCAACTTTATTAACATCACAGCTTCTTCCTCTCTGCATTGATATAAAACAATGACTGTACTATGTCATGTAGATAGGCATTTTTGGATAAGACATGATCTACATTTATTAACAACTCATTTATTTAACATTATAAGTTCTGCATAGTGAATTTTCCAGATAACCAGAATTAAACACATGAAGTTTTTATTTTAACCATTTTAATAGAAAGGGCTCAACTTTTCTCATTTTGTAAGGAAACCATTCTTACGAGGAATCCAAGTGAGTATTAGATAATTATGAGAAGGTAATCCTGATAGCCAGTCAGCAGGAATTAGAATATAATGTACAATTTAAATGACGTACAATAAAGTGATACTTTTGCATGACATTTAAAGGTATGAAAAATGGTCACTCTATCATGCTGAATGGAAAAAGAAGTATGTAAAGCTGTAATCTGTATTATCTCAATAATAATCTACATGTAGAGTATGCATACATGTAGAGTATGCACAAGAAAATATAAAACATCAAATTAGTAACAGTAGTTCTCTTTGTGTGGGGACTTAGAAATGATTATTAAATTTTTTTCCTCAGGCCAGGTGCAGTGGCTCATGCCTGTAATCCCAGCACTTTGGGAGGCTGAGGTGGACAGATCGCTTGAGGTCAAGAATTCAAGACCAGCCTGGCCAACATGATGAAACCCCATCTCTACTAATAATATAAGAATTAGCCAGGCATGGTGGTGTGTGCCTGTAATCCCAGCTACTTGGGAGGCTGAGGGAGGCGAATTGCTTGAACCCAGGAAGCGGAGGTTGCAGTGAGCTGAGATCATGACACTGACTCCAGCCTGGGTGACAGAGTGAGACTCTATCTCAAAAAAAAAAAAAAAAAAAAAAATCCTCAACCTTTCCTTCAGATTTTCTACAATAAACATTTTTTTAAATAATCAAAGTTTTTCCCCAAAGGTTGTTGGTTTTTAAGTTATATGATATATAGCCTGTTTATCCCTTATATAATAGTGCCTGTGCATATTAAGCAATTAATAAATGTTCCTATATGAATAATAGGTGCTCAGAGAACATTCATTCATTTTGACTTTGCAGAAAAATATTTCCTCAAAATTTCTGAGGGCATTTTTATAAACAAGCTGTCCTTGGACTATTTCACTCAAGAGAAAGCTTCCTTTTAGAGACTCAGATTGTTCTTACAGATGAACTCATTTACCACAAGAGGCAAAGGGGTTCACTAGGAGATTAAATACAGATACCTGATCCTTCATCTGTATCTACATTCTACACAGCAAAGTAAGGACATACTATTTATAGTTCTCAGTCAGAGTAAACCCTTGAGGATGGGCTACTCCAGCCCAAAATGTCTACCAAAAGCTAGAAATTGCCTGATTTGCTGCCTACATTAATCATGTGAATGGGAAACTATACAATTAGTTCAGTGCTGCATGGAATAAGCTAAGTTCTCAACAAACGTCTAGGTCTTCCCTTCAATTCTCTGTGGATCATCGAAAGGCAGCAAGAAAAAGAAATGGAGAGTTACCTTGGCTAAAATGCTTTATAGTGGTTTCCAAGGTAGTGATATTTAATTTTTTTAATGTTTTATTTTATTTTTCCATAAGTTATTGAGGTACAGGTGGTATTTGGTTACATGAGTAAGTTCTTTAGTAGTGATTTGTGAGATTTTGGTGCACCCATCACCTGAGCAGTATACACTGCACTATATTTGTAGTCTTATATCCCTCACCCCTCTTCCACTCTTCCCCCCAAGTCTCCAAAGTCCGTTGTATCATTCATATGCCTTTGTGTCCTCATAGCTTAGCTCCCACATATCAGTGAGAACATACAATGTTTGATTTTCCATTCCTTAGTTACTTCACTTAGAGTAGTAGTCTCCAATCTCATCTCCATTAAATGCTGTTAATTCATTCGTTTTTATGGCTGAGTAGTATTCCATTATATATATATATATATACACACACCACAGTTTCTTTATCCACTTGTTGATTGATGGGCATTGGGTTGGTTCCATGATTTTGCAATTGTGAATTTTGCTGCTATAAACATGCCTGTGCAAGTATCTTATTCTAATAATGACTTCTTTTTATCTGAGTAGATACCCAGTAGTGGGATTGCTGGATCAAATGGTAGTTCTACTTTTAGTTCTTTAAGGAATCTCCACACTGTTTTCCATAGCAGCTGTACTAGCTTACATAACCAACATCAGTGTAGAGTGTTCCCTGTTCACCACATCCACGCCAATATCTACTGTCTTTTGATTTTTTGATTATGGCCATTCTTGCAGGAGTAAGGTGGTATCACATTGTGGTTTTGATTTGCATTTCCCTGATCATTAGTGATGTTGAGAATTTAGAAAAAAGAAATTACATCAAAAAGTGGGCTAAGGACATGAATAGACAATCCTCAAAAGAAGATATACAAATGGGCAGCAAACATATGAAAAAGTGACATTTAATCTTTAAGATCATTGTGGACTGGGTGATCCACAACAGCAGTGTTGTCACTTCTTTGGCCAGAGCTAATTAGAACCAACTCAAAGGGTCATTTGACCAGGGTGCCATTGGACTTGTAGGCACCACATCTGAAGTCATGTATTGCAGTGTGTGGAGGCAGAACTGAATAGTAGTTTGTGGGCTGGGCTGTGGATGTGGGCCACATGGATTCCTTTTAACTGGCATTCTTGAGCATGATACTTAA
The DNA here is from genome assembly GCF_028885625.2 of Pongo pygmaeus. Taxonomy (NCBI): domain Eukaryota; kingdom Metazoa; phylum Chordata; class Mammalia; order Primates; family Hominidae; genus Pongo; species Pongo pygmaeus. The sequence goes on from NC_072390.2 coordinate 69,921,447, forward strand.
AGTCTCTGTGCTTTAGTTTCCTCATCTGTAAAATACGACTAATATTAGAAACTACCTCCCAAGGCTTTTGAGCTGATTAAATGAGATAATTTATGCATGACGCTTAACACAGTTCCAACGACATTTAAGTGTTCAGGAAATGTTATCTTTCCTTATGATTATAAATAAACATAATAGTACATGTAAATATTATAAATTCTTAATGTGCCAAAAGGATGATGGGATTATAGCAAATCTGTCCTGGCAGGTGATAGTCAAGAACAGGGATCAGCAAACTGTAGCCTGCAGGCCAGATCCATTCTGCTGCTTCTTTTTGCAAATAAAATGTTATGGAAACATAGCTTCACCCATTCATTTGCATATTCTCTACAGCTGCTTTTGTGCTATAATGGAAGAACTAAGTAGTTGCAACAGAGACTACGTGGCAAGCAAAGCCTAAAATCTTTTTTTTTTTTTTGAGATGGTGTCTTGCTCTGTTGCCCAGGGTGGAGTGCAGTGGCACGATTTCTGCTCACTGCAAGCTCCTCCTCCCGGGTTCACACCATTCTCCTGCCTCAGCCTCCGGAGTAGCTGGGACTACAGGTGCCCACCACGATGCCCAGCTGATTTTTTGTATTTTTAGTAGAGATGGGGTTTCACTGTGTTAGCCAGGATGGTCTCGATCTCCTGACCTCATGATCCGCCTGTCTTGGCCTCCCAAAGTGCTGGGATTACAGGTGTGAGCCATCGCACCCGGCCTAAAATCTTTACTATCTAGGCCTCAACAGAAAATATTTGTCATCCTCTTGTCTAGACCATAAAGAGAATACAGTGAACCAGGGGAGAATATATGGGAGCTGAAGAAAATGCAATACTTAGAGAAATACTAATGGAGTTGACTGAGAAATTACACTGATTCACTGATTAGCAAGCAAAAAAAGTAGTGGTAACCATTATAGAAGCAAGTGATTACATAAGCAGAATATCAAGGAATAAACAGCAGTTAGCCTATTTGAGGACAAGGGGAGGGATACCATTGATGAGAAAGGGAAATAATAAGGAAGGGCAAATACATAAAAGGTTTATATTACCAAATAAGGAAAACAAGAAATGCCATCTTCATCCTGTATAGGTCCATGTTCCAAGGCAATGATAAAACACCGAAATTAATCAGTGGTGCTGTATACAATTTGGAAAACGTATATGGGTGCACACATCAAGAATGTTGGGGCTAACTACAAGATGGCTAAGGCAGAAATAATAGAACCTAGAGAAGTCAGCAAAATCTAGTTTTCTGATAAGCTAAAAGTAGATGACAACCTCTTGGGAAATATAGAAAGATACAGAAGAACACTTAGTCTGCCTAAAGATAATCATGGGATGATGTTCTCTACTGGGTTACATAGTCTTTGGGAATTTCAAGACCACAGCACCTTCCCAAGATAAAAAGCCCTATAAAACATTAAGGCAGAAATACTTTAGTGGGGAAGAAATTGTGACTTTATGGGATAAAGTTGCCAAAGCTACAAAACTTCTCATCATTTTTTCTTGCATAGATTCGGCCAGCAATGTATAAAGACACAAAATGCCAACATCTGAATAAGCATACATAGTTTCTTTGAGTCTATAAGGTTCAAGTCTGTAAACCACATCAGTTATAATTAATATAAACTCTCCATTCTCAAATGTAGCATAACTTCTCTCATGCCTCACCTGCTGAAAACAGAAGGGTCAGGCAACTGAGTGACCCAAAGGTCCATCCAGAACTTCTGAGATTTCCTGAGTCCTCTTTCAACCAATCACATAGGACAAGCTTAAAATGAGGCAAAGCACAGAGATGCACATTTAGATGCAAAGACTGCTTCTGTAGAACCTGAATTTCCCACAGAATGTCCAACATTTCCCTTCACTTGGGCTATGTAGACTATTTCCCCATCAATCTTTGGTAAAAGACTAAGTAGTGCAGGGAGCAACTTTCACGTTAAACTAAACTAATGGAATCAAAACAGACCTATTACTAGCTGCTATCTCCAGGGAAGAAAATTCTTACCATGTACTATGTTCCAATTTTGGAACCAATAGATACCTGCTGAGACATTAAGTTCATTAGATTTATTCTTCACTAACATTCTGAATTGTACGATTTCTTCATTGATGCTCCTTTCATGGTTCCATCATCATTACAATGCACTTGGGAGAGAGACTTGGGAGCAGTATATGGAAGCTCTGCTCTGTCACACATATGGTTGGATACATCAAAAGCAGTGAAGGATGCAAGATTGAAATTAACTCGGTTTAGCTAAAACATCATTTCTGTTGGACTCAGAGCAAGATGCACGAACTAAGGGTTTTGGAAGCATTTTGTTGCTTTTCTTCAACGTTGGGGGGAATAATAACGATGCTCCTAGTAACTGTTGAACTCTGGATATTTTAATGGTTCCCCGAAATGTTGGTTTAAACCTGTAAGTAATTATAAATGGGGAAAAAAAGACTGGAAGGAAGACAATTTATTAAAATGTTAAGATACGCTTTATTTGGGTGGTGAGAATACAGATTTTTCTTCTCTATTTTCTGTATTTCCAAGTTTTCTAATAAGTATTTGTATTCTTATATAGTGGAGAAAATATATAATAAATTTTATTACATTTGTTTATCTAATATCTTCTAGCATATTTGGAGGAAAAAAAAAGAAAGAGAAAATTAGCTTATTTCCTGATGTGACAGATGGATGTCTGGGAACTACATTTTTAAAATGATTTTAATAAATGAGAGTAGGCAAAATAATAACATTTTTCTGGCATTTAAGCTTAATATAAATGAGTAAAAAGGCACAGTCCTAACTTAATGAAATATTTCTGCCAAAAAATCATTCATTTTTATTTGTCATATGAATAACTCAGTGTGATTCTCCAACTCCCATCATTGGTTCTACTTGTTTCCTTTCTGCCACTTTACCTTTCCCTTTTTCTTTCTCCCCATCTCCACCTTTATTGTACAGATCAAACAACAGTCACCATTATTCAAATACATATAATAAAGACATTTGTCTTTTGAAGTAGCAGACTTAACATTTCGTATGTTTATTTTCCATCTTGCTTCCCACCAATAAATTACGTTTGTGTGAATTGCTCTATATTGGTCATTAAAATGAGGTAGATATTATTCTAATTCGAGAAATAGGTAGTAACTAGGATATATTTGCAATTAATGAAAATTTTTTGATATGTCTACACTACAAGTCAACATTTAAAAACACATTTCTCAGCACATATACACTAAAATGTGTATTTTAGGCCATTATAAGTACTATAAGTACAAAAATTGCCATGTCTAAAACAATTTGTACTTTTGCATTTGCAATTTCCGTGGTCTATTATAAACAACTGCACATTTTATAGAGCACATTTAAATGCATTATTTCCATGCTTAAAAATGTACTCTTTTTAAAAAGAGCATTAAAAGAAATGTTAATGTAGCCATTTTACTAATTTCACGCGGGCAAAGGGTGAATCAGTTGAAGCTTGGGAATTCAAATAAAGTATTCTAACTCTGTTGACAAGATATGTGATCTTGTACTTAGTCAGTATAGCAGTCAATCAATCAGACTGATGCTGACACTGCATAGGATAAATATTACCAGACAAAAAGGACCATCGACAGTGTATAGTCCTGTAGGCTTCCAAGCCAGAGAGATCTGGCTGTCATGTCCAGCTCTACCATTCATTCGTGTGACCTGGGGGGTGTTTCTTATTTATACTGAGACTTACTTTCTTCATCAGTCACTGTGTGTGAAAAAAAACAGTACCCATCTCACAGGCCTTCTGTAAATGAAACAATGCACATGAAACATTTCATGTAATGAGAAGTCTGCAGTAATGCTCAACCAAGGGTGTTTGCCACAGTTTTGTTTCTGTTGTCCTCATCCGCCTGCAACCCAGTCATTTATCCTACAACGCAGAGTCCAGCTCTTCCTGGACCCCGTTCTAGTGGCTAATCCACAATGCCCATTCACCTGATTTTCTTGAGACATCTCCAATCCAGCAACAGGCATTAATCCAGACCCTGCTCTGTGTGCAGTGTCATGACAGGCAGACTCCTTGGAGAAAATAAATAGACTGGGGTGCAAAATAAACATAATATTGTTTTTTAAACCTAACAGTCTTAATGCTAAAATTCTTCCAGCACACACAGGGCTCCTGACTCCTACCCCTGTACTTCACCCCTGTACTTCTTACCTTGCCTACAAATTCCCAATTTGGTCTCTTATAAATAGTAGAACTTGATCACATTATTATGATGTGGATTTAACCTAAGCCCCAACGGGCTCCTTTCCTACTGCAGACTTAGCACCTCCTGAGCCATGTGACTAATCCTATACTTAGCACGGTGAACAGAAGCAGCCAATATCCCAGACACACAGAGGCCTGGCCTCAAGCAGATCCCTCCATGGAGTTGCTCTGGCCTGTGCTCAGCCGCAGGGCTGCTGCCCTGTCTGGGAGCCATCTCTGATGGGAACCAGACAATTTTCATGTACCTGAGTCCATTCTCCAATAACCTGCCCAGGGCTTTTTTTTTTTTTTTTTTTTTTTTTTTGACAGAGTCTCACTCTGTCACCCAGGCTGGAGTGCAGTGGCGTGATCTCGGCTCACAGCAAACTCTGCCTACTGGGTTTAAGTGGTTCTCCTGCCTCAGCCTTCCGGGTAGCTAAGATTACTGGCGCCCACCACCAGTCCTGGCTAATTTTTGTTTTTTTAATAGAGACAGGGTTTCACCATGTTGGTTGGCCAGGCTGGTCTCGAACTCCTGACCTCAAGTGACCCACTCACATTGGCCTCCCAAAGTGCTGGAATTAGAGGCGTGAGCCACTGTGCCCATCCTAGGGCTCCTTCTAAGGGCGGGATGGTGGTTTATTCTAGCCAGTAATCCAGGAATGAAGGCCTCCACTGAGTCCTCTGAGTCCTGCTTTCTAGAGGCACTTACTTTTTAAACTCCCTCACCCTGGCCAGGGGCCCACATGCCCGGATTTCCCTTATTCCTGGGATGGCTGAGACGCTCTGGCTGACTCTTGGCTGTCACTCCCTCCAGATCACTCTGTTCTTTGGAGACCAAATTGCCCTCAAAGGATGCAAATTGTCCTCACTGGTCTCTCCAGTCACCATGCTCCCCATCCACAAGTAGTGTGCCTGCTTCCCACATGCCAGCATCACTTAGCTGGCCTCTTCTCAGTAGCCACAGGCTTCTTAGCTCCTTCTCTGACAAGGAAGATCTGAGAATGTGACTGCAGTTATGGTGTTAGAGCCCAGAAGTGTCGCAGTCGAGAAACAACTAGAAGTCTTATGGCTTTCATTGTAAAGGCTTCAAAGTATATGGATTTTTTTCCCCTCCATTAATTTAGCTCTGAATCTGTAAATGCCATCTGGGATTCTTTAAAAGTTTTCTCAACCAGTGTTTGTTGTTTGAAAAATACTATGACTTGCCTCATTGTGGGCTGTGGAGAGAATTGATGCTCTGTTCTTTGTTCCACTGTGCGCCACCTGAGAGGCACTTGTCTGTTTACTAATGCACGGAGAGCAGTATTTTTAATGGATGAGAGGATTGGGAAAGTAGCCTTGAAACAGACCCAAATGAAACAGAAAAAGGATAATATTAGGGCTGCTAGAGACAGAAGATCCTGGAAAATATGCTTCTTCAATACAAATCATATATGTGTGTGGATGTAGATTATATATGTGTATATATATATATACACACACATGTATGCCAGGATTTGTAAGTAAGCCGTCTCTACCTTCCCATAAGAAAGAGAGCTGGAGCCTCAGCAGGGGTAAATGAGCTTCCTGCAGGTTTAAGAAGCTGTTCCCTGATCCAAACCGGAGTGCTTGAACAGTTCCAACAATGAAATGAAATGAATTTTCAACTGCTATAGAAATGCTGCTCAGCCGACCCAGAAAGGCATCTCCATTGGTGCTCACACAGAAAATGAGTTTATCACAGATGTTCCATCTCTTAAAAGTCTTCCTCCCATTTTATTTTAAGCAACTCGTTCTCTGAATGGGTCCTTCACAAGGTTATCCACATCTGAACAGCAGAAAGAGCACCTGACCTGCCTCATACCTTTCCTGAGAGCAAGAGCAGCAAATGCATTGTTCAACCTGGCCATCCTGGTGGAGGGATTTTGTTGGAGTGAGGTTAGCCAAGCACACATGGCTGAGCACTGGCCCAGCAGCCCACCTGTGTACACAAACACACACACTCCCAGGTCCAAATTATGTTAGGAATTTCCTGATGAGAAAAATTTATTTACTTATGTATTCACATGTGTAGGTCTGTCCAAGTTACTGAGATTTGAACACGTAAGAAAACTACATTTCGATGAGTAAAAATGACCATAAGAAAGCTAAACATCAGACTGAGAAAAATATTTGCAATAAGTGACAGACAAAGGTTTATTCTTATTCTTTTTTTACAGAAAGGGATCTTACCAACCCTAAGAAACAAGTAAAATCTTTCATTCCCCTCCTCCAGCTTAAAACTGCACAAAGGGCAGAACCAGCTAATTCACAAAAGAGAATATATAATTGCTCAATAAGTGCATGCAAACAATTCAAATCTCTGGTAGTCACAGGAAGTTTTTTTACAATTTGAAGTGGCACCAATTTTTATTTGTTTAAATATTTAATGCTTGTAGGTTTAAGAGTGTTAAGTGACAGGTATGGTGGGTCATGACTGTGATCCCAGCACTCTGGGAGGCTGACACAGGAGAATCTCTTGGGCCCAGGAGTTCAAGACCAGCCTTAGCAACATAGTGAGATTGCATCTCTACTAAAAATTTAAAAAATTAGCCAGGTGTAATGGTGCACACCTGTGATCCCACTACTCTGGAGGCTGAGGTGGCAGGATCACTTGAGCCCAGGAAATCAAGGCTACAGTGAGCAGTGATTATGCCACTGCACTCCAGCCTCAGTGACAAAATGGGACCCTGTCTCAAAAAACAAACAAACAAAAAAAGAAAGATAAGTATTCTTTAACACTTCAAGTGAAAGTATAAATTGGTTTTATTGTTTTAGAAGTCAATTTAGTTTACATGTCAATTGATCTAATTTGTGAAAACAATTTTAAAATATAATAAAATATTTGTTTCGGTATGTTAATAATTCTAGGCTGTAAAAACAACATATTTACTGATAAAATATACGATATTATAGAAATATAAAATATATAATATTAACAAATGCATTTGTAAGAAAAAGACTGGAAAATAATAGATTAAATATTAGTGGTTATTAAAAAGAATGATAAACTTTTAAGTGACTTTCATTTTTTCTTTATTGCTTCTCTTTCTTTTCTTTTCTTTTTTTTTTTTTTTTTTGAGATGGGGTCTCACTCTGTCACCCAGGCTGGAGTGCAGTGGCATGATCTTGGCTCACTGCTGCCTCTGCCTCCTGGTTTCAAGCAATTCTCCCACCTCAGCCTCCCGAGTAGCTGGAATTACAGGGGCATGCCACCACGCCCAGCTAGTTTTTGCAGTTTTAGTAGAGACGGGTTTCACTATGTTGGCCAGGCTGCTCTCGAACTCCTGACCTCAGGTGATCCACCTGCCTCGGCCTCCCAAAGTGCTGGGATTACAGGCGTGAGTCACCGCGCCTGGCCTATTTTCTACATTTTAAAAAATGATCACTATTTTGTTTATATCAGAGAAAAAAATGTAAAACATTGTATGTATGTTTTTAAAAATACACGTACATAACTTAGTTTTCTTGCTGAGAAGTTTTAATATCTAGGTCTTTGAATAGTTTTCTCACCCCACTTTTATTTGAACAGTGGATATGCATAAAGGACTTCCAGGCCACTGAAAGTTGTCTGCACATATGAGGTGTGGAGAGAGAGAGTCACATGTGAGTTATCGGCCACATGGCTCTGTAATTATATATAATGTTATTGGTCGCATAGCTCTGTAATTATATATAATGTTGCAAATCCTAGTTTTCCGTTTTCTCTGACTGTATGCTTTTGTTTAAAAAGAAATCACCAGCACATCTCATTATACAAGATGCCATCAGTGTACTTTTTTAGGAAGTGGACTGAATTTGAAACATTGCTTTTATTTTAGTTTTGCAGCTCTGAGTTTGGTAATGTCCTGGGCACGGGCTGTATTTCACTGCAGAGTCCATGTGTAGTCCAAGTGGGGTTGTTGCCTATGCCTAATGTTACAGAACTCTGCAGTTTACAGTGCATTGCATAACTCCAAGATTGAAGAGTGCACCTGGTCCAGATGATGTGGCCTGGCATGATACATACCAACGAATGCAGAAAGCTCCCATGTGGATGAGGATGGACTCAGAGAGAGCCTGCTGTGTTTCCAGAAGGTCTGATATGATCTTTACTCACCCAGAATTTATCACCCACACAGGCTGGATTTCCAGCTATCAAGCAGAATGAAGGTTTGAATTATTGTGATTTTGGTGCTAGAAAGAAATTTAGCTTCATGGATTATGAAATTCTGTAATATACTTGCCATATATGTAAAAGTGTTTGACATAAAGTCTGGCTCAAATTAGGGACCCCAAAAATGGTAACGCCAAGAGTAGACTTGGGAGGTTATAGGAATGGATTCAAACATTAGTTTATCAAATTCCATGCTCTTAACCTTTGTAGTATAGCGGGTTTATGGTTATAATAACTCTAAGAATTGATGGATATGTAATTCATCATTTTAGGTATTTAGGGCTCATATTCTTTATGAAATGACTTCTTTGCAAGGATGCCTGCAAGAATAAAGGAGGATGGAAAGAAAGCTGCAAAAATGACTTTCCATTGGCTCCCCAGTGGACAAGATAAAAGTGGGAGAAGCACAGAGACGTATCTCAAAGGCAGGAAGAGGCTGGCTTAAAACAGCTGTAGATTAATGTGAGAAGGCCCAGGCCCCTTAGTATTTCTGCAAATCAGACCTAATACTCAAGTACCAACCATCTTTGAAAATTCAAATAATTCCCAGTAGCCTCATTTGTACCTTATTGTAAATTGCAATGATCAAAACAGTCTCTGCCTGTTAGTCCATGGACTGAGAATCTTCTGTTGAAGAGAGGCAGAGTTTGAAAAGATGGACACTAGACGTGAGTGAGAGGGAGTTTGACCAGCCTGAGGCTCTGGAGGCCAATGACAGGTAGTAGAGGGATTCAGAAACCGGAGAAAAAGGCCATAATGACCACAACTAACAGAACACCTCTGGCCATATATTGATTACATGGATTTCCCAAGTTTATTAGTTTCACAGAGAATTACGGGCTAATGGGTCTACCCTTTCAAAACTCAGACGCCCCAGCTTCACTCTCAGGGTCTTTCCTTGCACTTTTGCAAATTCAAATCAAGTTCACTCACTATTGAATTAAAGCGACACGTACATTTAATAGAAAATATCATCAACATGTGTATTTTAAATGTGTGCTTTTAATCGTATGTAAATTGTATCTCAATAAATAAAATAAAAGAAAAAGCCAGCTTTTGACATTTGAAGTTGAATTTTTCTAAGTCCTTGAAAGCTTGGCTTGGGTAAAGTAAATGATTCTTTTCCTTTAATTCCACCAGCTCACATTCACCTAACCAGAAGAAGGCCTGGCAATGTAGTGCAGGTGAAATTTTACTGAAAGCAAAGGTGTAGAGGGTTCTGACTGGGGGACTTGGGGTACTGGATAAGGGAGAAACACTACATAGGTTGATGGAAAGTCTGAAAGCAGGGAATCCTGAGAAGAGACTTTCAAAGTAGGTTTGAAGGATTTCACTTCAGTTGCCAAGGCAGGTGGTTAGACAGATAAGCCTGAGTGTTCTTGGCTCCTTAGGGACTAAAAATGGAAACTGCTTGTGAGAAATCCAGAAAGTTCTCTGTGCTTAATGGAGGGAGGACTTGGAAATACTTTCAAAGATAGTGGACAAGCAGAAGTCTGGGTCAGCAAAAGGAGGCCTTTATGTACTGGTATTTGACAATTAGAAGCAAAAGGCAAGGATCAGAATCTAGAACAATGGGTGGCATCATGATGTTTCAAGAAACCAGATGAAAGCAGGGTACTCCAATAGGCAACCTCCAGGATGCAAGCCAAAGTGTCACCAGCAGAGACATGTGAACATCTACAGACACTGACCCAATATGGGAAAGTTGAAAAAGCTAAATGGCCAACCATTTGCTCAAAAGATGCCAAAGCATCCAATGAAGATGGCCTGAGCATAAAAATTCTGAGATCAACATTTAATTGCAAATATAAAGTCAATTTTTTTCTTGCTACTGAGAAAGGTAGGGATTTATTTAGGGTTATTTAGGGATTTATTTAGGATTATTAAATTAGTTATATAAATGATAGAATATACCTCTTCACACATTTGAATTACAGTGAATGTAAGTTTTCAAATGGCTTTATTGAGATCTAATTTACCTACCATATTACCATATAGTTCACCCATTTAAAGTGCATCATTCAATGGTTTTTGGTACATTTGCAGAGTTGTACAACTATTACCATAATCTAATTTTAGACTTTTTTATTCTCCCCAAAAGAAAACTCGTGCACATTGAATGTACAATTTTGATCACACTTGATAATTTAAAAACTTTTGGATGAAATTTTAAAAGTAGATTGGGAGAGGAAATTTTATTAAAATGATCCAAGGGCACTGGATCTCAGGAATGGACTAGACCTAGGAACAGGAAGTCCATCCTATTTCTCTCTGTGTCCCTACTTCTCTCAAGTGTCTGCTCTATTCTGTATTCTCTGCCAGAGACCAAATTTCTAGTATTTTTCAGAGTCACCAACAACAGCTTGGGAGGCCTCATAAATATTGCAGTTCCAGCGATCCTCAGACTGTAGAATTCCAAAACTCCTTCTGACTCTAGAATTCCAAAAGCTTGGGGCAGCTAGCCACTTCCATACCACCGAGTGGTAGCTCAGGATGAAGGCTCGTATGTGGCTCAAACGTGATATTTAAACATCCAATCCCATGGACCATCAACAAATTACAGGCAAGCTGTGTTGCAGATACTATGGAATGATTCAATAATCATACTTTCTCAATTCCCATTCTCACCTCTATCAAGTATGATGATTGATAATTCTACTATGCAGATTAGAATTCTACAAACTTGCTCTCAGCTTCCCTTGCAGTGAATTGTAGCTTCCTGGTTCCAGACAAGAAAATACTTGCAAAAATCATTGGGGAAAAAATAAATTGGCAAAAAATAAAGAGCAATGTGATATCTATAATTGCAACAGCCATCTGTGACCGTGAGATGACAGCAATGAGGACAAAGCCTAGTGTAAAGGATGGCAGAGCAGAAACATGGAATAACCTGGGTCTCTGATGGTATTTGGTTTGCCCTGGACTTCATAAGATAAAAAATCTCTGTGTGTTTCTGCTGTTAGGCTTTCCGTTCTTGTAGCCAAACCCATGCCAACCAATGAACAAGGAAATCATCATCTGAACATATACCCCAAATGGTACTTACTATACTCTTGCTGCTCCTTTCCACCTTTATTCATTGATCCCTTCATTCACAAGTATCTGTTAATGACCACTATATGATGGAGACTCTTGCAGGTGCTGAAGATATGGTGATGAACTAGATAAAGTTCCTGAGCTCCTAGTGATGAGATCTACCTCGTGGAAACTCAGGCTCTGCAATAGCCTCTTCCAGATGAGCCTCCTCTTAATTCAAGATGCACCTCCAGGTGAAATTTACTGATTCACAACATAAAGGGAAACTTAACTAGGGTTTCTCTTTTGGGTGTTTGTCTCATTTCATCAACCAACTGGTAAGCTTCTCAAGATAAGAGACTATGATTTGTGCTTCTTTTATGCCTCAGTTTTTGGCACTTGGAAGTTTTATAATAAAGTCTTCTTGGTTGACTAATATCTTGGCTAAAGTGAAGAAATTGTAAATTTTGCCCCAAATACCTTTCCAGCAGCACCTGCCTTACTTTCACCTACCGTGTATCCTTCAAGGGGGTCAGAAACAGGGATAAGGTCCCTTGCATTTTTAGCCATTTGCTGCTGTCTCTCTGGTTTATATATTCTATAAAAGTTGGATTTATTTACATTGTTCTTGGTTGGAATTCAGTTTGTACAGCCTTTCCTTTTGGAAGATTCCTGCAAATTTCCTCATACTTACTGCCATTCCTTAAGCTATGTTTCAGCACAGAGCTTTCTTTGTTCACAAGAATTCTGAGTGTCTTGCTGCAGCAGCTGCACATAACCTATACAGGAATGTGTCCATTGCTTTTTCGTGAAGGGGGATACATGTGTGGTTTCTGAACCCCTATGCCTCAATGCAAGGGTAGTAAAAAAAGCTTATGTCAACGAGAAGATTTTTGTTCCCTAATGCCGAAACAGCAGCAAGTCTGAACCAGAAATAACATGTGTATGAAGAGGAATGCACTTGCTTTGAGCAGCCAAAGTGTGGCAGCTCAGTCTATGAAAGCAATCTACTATTCAACATTGATTGACTATTAGCATATTATAATTTAACCTCATATTGCAAAGATTATTCATGTAAATGGTTGGGAAAAAAATCTGTAGGCAATTATTGTTAATAACAAGCAATTTACAGCATCCGGGGATCATAAACCTGTTACAAATTAATATGCAGTATCATTCAAAACACACCATCATGAAGGGGAAGAACAGAGAGGTTAAGGGGTTTCACAAAGACTCCACAGCCAATCACAGGGAACAATGCGATGACCAGGGCTGGGGGTCAATGGAACTCATACTAGAAGCACCCAAATTCCAACACCAGAGCAATCCCATGACACTGCCGTCCTCCACTCTCTTACATTCCCACATCACCCACTCATCAGATTCTTCTCTGTGGTCCATTAACCTTCAAAGAGTTGAGCAAAGACAGTCAAAGGCATCACAATAGATGTATGGAAACAGTGGGACTTGAACACCTGCATACAAGTAATGAACAACAAAAACAAAAAAAACCTGACAAAAACTGATTAGTCCCTAAGTAACAGATTATTTTAATCAGTATACAAGCAAATAGATGTTGTCCACTGGGCACAAATGATTCTTCATTCTTCTCTCTTATTCTCTCTGTCAATAGATCTCTTCTGTAATTAGTCCTAAGTTAGAGAAACATAGTCAAAATAAAAATCAAGAGTACCTTTAAGTCCACAGAAACAAAGGAAAGATGTTCCTGTAGCTTTTTGGAGACATATGAAAAACTCCTGCAAGACAGATACATTTGTGGAGGATGTATGACAGCCGTAGGGCCTGAGGTATCATTTGGGGGACTTAAGGTGACAGTCTTTTTTTTTTTTTTTTTTTTTTTTTTGAGATGGAGTCTCACTCTGTTGCCCAGGCTGGACTGCAGTGGCACAATATCAGCTCACTGCATCCCCTGCCACCCAGGTTCAAGCGATTCTCCTGCCTCAACCTCCCGAGCAGCTGGGATTACAGGTACCTGCCACCATGCCCAGCTAATTTTTGTAGTTTTTAGTAGAGATGGAGTTCCACCATCTTGGCCAGGCTGCTCTTAAACTCCTGACCTTGTGATCCACCCACCTCGGCCTCCCAAAGTGTTGGGATTACAGGCATGAGCCACTGCGCCCGGCCAGCCAATAGTCTTAAGGCCAATAAGATTGACAATTATATAGAAGTGGCTGCTGCGTATAATCCTTATTTGAAGAAGAGAGCAAAAATAGCTCTGAGTTCTTCCTTCATTTTGCACAAAGAGAAATTATTCATTGGATTTATTTGCCATTAAGAGGCATCTTCGAATTGTGGGAGGTGTAACACCTTTCTTGAAAGAGTGCTCCTGTATCTCCTGCCAGTTAAGCTTGTTAGTTGAATATGTAGCTCTGCTACGTGTAGCTTTGAGATCCTCTTATATAAAAGACATCTGATCTTCCTGCTTGTCCTCATGCCAATTCCTTTTGCCATGAAACTACTAGTATAACCTAAATCAAAGAAAATCTTTTGAACCCACAGATACAGCAGATAAGACTGTTCTCAAGCCCACAGTCCTCTAGGGAGCTTTTTTTTTTTTTTTTTTTTTTGACTACTCAGTCCAATCAATAAAATCCAACGCAGTTCAATAAAACTCTATGCCAGGATTTAAGGGCTAACAAAGGAAAGAGAAATAATCTCGCCCTCCAGAAGCTTGCAACATTCTTTTCCTCTCAAAATCCACTGTCCAAAATGTCTGTACTATGCGTATGTTATTAGATATACACGGTCTTTATTTTTATTTAGCTTTTCAAGGGAGGCTATCTTCAGACTCTGTGCAGACAATTCTTCAAGGTCAGTAAATTTGCCCTTTGTGTTCTCCAAAGCACCCAGCATAGTTCAAGGCCTCTGGTAACCATAATTTAAGGCTACTCTACAAACATTTTTAGTCAATCAATCAATCAGTAAGAGTATTCATTGCATCTTTATAGGAAGTATTATATCAGGTTCCTGATCCTGCACTCATCTGAGGGGTTTCTATCTAAAGGATCAAATAGGACATCCACAAGAGATCAAAGTTTTGTAACCATATGCCAGATATTGGAAATTACCACTGCATTATAGATTTGGGATTATCTTGGAATTTTATAGCATTTCCTACCCATCTTTCTTCTCACTAAAGTTATCCGCAAAAATCCTTGGGGAAGGAGAAACTGGCATCTTAAGTTTAATTGCATACCTAGAGTCAAACAATAAGCAGGAGCAAGATATTTGGTCATATCACTATTGACCAATAAGCAAGAGCAAGATATTTGGTCACATCACTATTGATATATAAAGAGCTTGATCGGCACCTTCTGTTTCAAAAATGTTGAAATTTACCACTATGAGGAAAAAGGATAAATACAAGTTTCTATATCACAGGATGTCTCAGAGCCTTTACCTGGCTATAGTACACCATAACTTTCCATGAGAAACATAATGTCTGTAATATGTCCTAAATACACTTGAAAATGGGACTCATATTTTCAAAATACCTTGTGTGACTGGTGTTCCACAAAACATAAGTTGGACTAATCTATGAGGTTTACAATACACGAGATCCGTCCTTCAATGACTGTACAAAATGCAACTCCACTTCTTTGTCAATCTGAACAACTTTAGAAAATGTGTGTAAGTAGAAACTTGCAATAACTTTCACCTCTACATTGAAAACAAAAAAACTCTTTACTCTTTTTACAGGCTGATATGTGACTTTTCTCCAAACACCCTTCAAAACCATCTCTCTGATCTGATTCTACACAGTAGTGTATGCACAGCAGGCTTTCTTGCATCTGTGTTTCCAGAGAAGCCATGGTAGCCTATATGTACAGTTCTTTTAGATGATAATTAAGGATTAATTGGATTAATTAGAAAACATTTTTGGGACCAGGCACAGTGGCTCACACCTGTAATCCTAGCACTTTGAGAGGCCAAGGCAAGAGGATTACTTGAGCCCAGGAGTTAGAGACTAGCCTGGGCAATGTGGTAAGACCACATGATATGGTTAGGCTTTTCGTCCCCACCTAAATCTCATCCTGAATTGTAATCCTCATAATCCGCACATGTCAAGGGAGAGACTAGGTGAAGGTAATTGAATCACAGGGGCGGTTTCCTCCACGCTGTTCTCGTTTCGTGATAGTGAGTGAATTCTCACGAGATATGATGGTTTCCCTCTTTCTTCAGCACTTCTGCTTCCTGACACCTTGTGAAGAAAGTGCCTTGCTTCTCCTTCACCTTCCACCATGTGTATTTCCTGAGGCCAACCCAGCTGTGCTGAACTGTGAGTCAATTAAACCTCTTTCTTTTATGAATTACCCAGTCTCGGAAAGTTCTTTATAGCAATACGAAAACGGACTAATATACCTTGTCTCTACAAAAATAAAAAAGACTTAGCCAGTTGTGGTGGTGCACACTAGTGGTCCCAGATACTCAGGAGGCTGAGACAGGAGGATCATTTGAGCTTGGGAATTCAAGACTGCAATGAGCCATGATTATGCCACTGCATTCCAGAGACAGAGGGAGACAGTGTCTCAAAAAAAAAAAAAAAAAAAAAAGAAAAGAAAACATTTTAAGATACCAAGATCTAGACCTTGTATATCATGCTCAAACACAGTGTATTTCAGGGTAAATGATAACAGCAAATAGAGATAAAATCCTGATGGCCTCACTAATGAGAGTTCCTTGATTTCATGTTTTGTGTTACTTTTGTAACCACCTTGCTCTTCGTCATGTCCAAGTCTGTTTTTGTTGAAGAATTAACATCAAAGCAAAATATGTGACAAGGTTCTTACTTTTAACAACTTTCTTAATTAAACTCATCGAGTTCCTTCTTTTTCTCAAGTTGAAAATTTACATCCTCACTTAAAGGTACCATATGCCCCTGAGTTTTAGGATGCTCAAACCATATACCCTGCTGCTTATTGTTTTAAAAACTAAACACATTCACACCCGAAATAACTACAAAGCCTGTCTCCAAGCCACACACCAATCAGACAATGCCTGTTCGAATTTGCCACTAATTGATTGCACGCACTAGACACGGAAAAAAGTATATTGCTGCAGTGTTTCCTAATGACTTCCAGAACTGAACTCTTCAGAACGTTGTGAATCACAGCAAGCATGTGTCTAGGTTGCAATTGGGAGATTATTTAATTATTTACTTTTAATATAGGCTCTTTGCAAAGGAATGTTTTCTGAGATCTTTGTTACTCAAAGTGCTGCCCTAAGACCAGCAGCATCAGCGTTCTGCGGAACTGTGGTAGAAATGCCAAACTAAACTCCACCCAAACCTCGTGAGTCACAATTGCCAGTTCAGCAAGGAGCTCAGGTGATTCTTATTCACATTAAAGTTGAAGAAGCCCCGAAACCTGGGAGACTTTTGGTCAAATTTCCCTTTCTAGGCTTGAAGCCCATTCACATTTATTGTACAGTTAATGATTTTTTTCCTTTCCTACAAACATAAAAATATATTGTTAATAAATCATGGTATTGTGTTAATAATACAAGGAATATGAGAGATTTTCCCATGATAAATATTGGATGTTGCAACAAGCAGAGAATGTAATGACTGCAAAGTTCCCTTAGGAAATCTTTCTTATTTAACAGTGTGCTTGTTTACTCAATGTGGCCACTGAGTTGTAGAGGTGTCTGTTGACCTCACGTCATGCAAAGTCATGAGTCAATGATTGGCTTTCATAGAAGTCAATCATTTCTGTTTCAGGGAGGTAATAAAAAAAGGCCTAAACAGGCGGGGTGCGGTGGCTCACGCCTGTAATCCTAGCACTTTGGGAGACCAAGGCGGGCGGATCACGAGGTCAGGAGATCGAGACCATCCTGGCTAACACGGTGAAACCCCGTCTCTACTGAAAGTACAAAAAATTAGCCCGGCGTGGTGGTGGGCGCCTGAAGTCCCAGCTACTCGGGAGGCTGAGGCAGGAGAATGGCGTGAACCCAGGAGGCGGAGCTTGCAGTGAGCCAAGATTGTGCCACTGCACTCCAGCCTGGGCAACAGTGCAAGACTCCGTCTCAAAAAAAAAAAAAAAAGGTCTAAACAAAACCCTACATTTTAAACAGCTTCCATTGCATCTGCCTCCCTGTAAAATAGCTCAAATTTGGGGGAAAGATTATTTTAAGTCAGGGACTGAACCGATGTGGGTAGTACCTAAGTGATGTTTAACACTCTGAAGATCGAGAATGACAGCATTGTAGAAAAATGTACTAATCTCCATCTTTGGTGTGATAGTTCTGCTTTACTGTTTATTTTTGTAAGTCCTGGAATTTGGCCTAGACTAGAAGAGTCATCCACTGACTGGATAACACAAAAAGCTGAAAGGAACAAGGTATAATGCTCAAGAAAAGCCTTCAATTGTTAACAACTTCAGATTTTGTTAAGTTTTGTTTAATCCCCTTCAAATTAGTCACCTGAAGAGGCCCACACTTTTTTGTTCCTGCAGCGTTGTTATCAGAAACACTCGTTTCTAACTTATCTTTTAAAACTTGGGCCAGGTGCAGTGGCTTATGCTTATAAACCCAGTGATTTGGGAGGCTAAGGGAGGAGGATCACTTAAGGCCTGGAGTCCAAGACATGCCTGGACGACAGAGCAAGACTGTCTCTGAAAAAAGAAAGAAAGAAGAAAACTGCCCTCAAAATGATCTCATGAGACTCACAGGGAAATGACATGACTGGTTATTAAATTTTGAACTTTGTTATCACACCTTATCACCCACACTTAGCTCTGAGTGACCTTGAACTATTTCTCTGTAATTTAGAAACCAGCCCTAAAATAAAGCTTGCACCACTTGGTTGTTTAAAAGTTTGTCCCCAGCTTTGTTATTCCAACAGAGGAATTCCATAGCAGCTTTGGCCAGCAGCAAAATAAGAACAGCTTCCTCATTCTCAGTTTCTCTTTGTGGAGATAGAAAATACTCAGATTAAGATACCCAAGTGTGTGGTAATTCTGGTAAGTTTTGGCAAAAAAAACTATCAATTCAGTCTACAGTCATGTCTTATCGTGTATAGTATTCATCTAATTTTGTATATGATGAATTACATAACTGGTGAATTGTCAAAAGTTTTCTCCATCTCTGAAAAAGCCTTAATTCCCACTCCTCTGCCTTAGCTCCCTATAAAGTCAAACCAGAAAAGGAGTCAGTGAGCTGTCACAGAGAGGTCCACTATATGAATAAAGGGGTGTGTGTGTGGTGTGTATGTGTGCATGTGTGTGTGTGGTGTAGGTATGTTTCTAAATGCACACTCATAACCATACCACACCACTTTGTCTAGTTTTCCTGTGCTTGCAAGTCAATTGTGATATTCTCAATGTCTGTTTCAATGATGGTTCAGTGAAGAGTCTTCATCCATTTCTTATCTCTGAATCTTCTCAGGATATGGGCTAGACTGTCACAGAGTGTGCGGGCTGGTGCCCATAAGAGGCTATCTCTGAGGTTCTGTTTCAAGAGTCTGCCAACCCTCTTTCCCACCTTCCCCAGTATCCATTTTCCCTATTTTCCTCAATATCAGAAATATGTTTATCTGATTATATAACCATTATACAGCCACCCACACACCCCAGGAAAAAACGGGGAGGAAGTGCTAGATTTCCCCAGCCTCTCTTGCAGTTAACTGAGTCATGCAGCTGATTTCTGGTCAATACCCTTGTGGCAGAAGTTGTGTGTACATCTTCCAGAAAGCATCCTTAAAGGCTTGCAGCTTACCCTCATAGACCTCTCTTTTCCTTTTTACTGACTGGAATATAAACTTAATAGCTGGAACTCCAGCAGCTACTTTGAACCATAAGAATCACTACAAATAAAAGTCACAAATGGGAGAAAAAGACTTTATTCTAAAAAGTAAATGGGAAAGAATGAACTTTAATACCATGGCCTGCCATACCAGCTCCAGACTACAGAACTTGATATGGCAAAGAAAGAAACTTTGAACTTGTTTAAGTTGCCAGTATTATTTTAGGTTATTGTATTACTTATGGCTGAACCTAATAGAAGCTGACACAACCTCTTGTATGTTATATTGGGCTCCTCAATCAGGGTAGTGATGTCTTTCTGCTAGTTTCTCTAAATAGTGGCTAGTTCATTAATTATTAGCTAGGCCACTTTAATTGGCAATTTATCAAGAATTGTCTTCAGTATTTCTTGTTGTCATTGTCATTTTAAATTCATATTTAAAGCACTAATTTCAGTTCAACTTCTGTGTACTTTCATTTATTAAACCTTGCTTTTCCAACTAAATTGGAAGTTTCTTCCATTGTTGACTCACATCCATGGATTCCAGATATTTAAGCCTCAGTGATAACTCAGGGAGACACTTAGCACCTCATGTTGAAATTTGAAATGCATTTGTGTTTTTTAGAGATAGGCTGTACATTTGTATACAGAGTTACTAAAAAGCAAGTTAGCATGTGGTTTAAAAGCTTGGTTTAAATACTCTATATTGAATTAGGTGAGTTACTTACCCTCACCATGTCTCGGTTTCCTCATCTGGAAGATGAAAAAAATCATAGACGAAAAAAATATACATGAAGGTTAAAAATATAAAATCCCTTCTTAGGAAGAAGTTATCATAATTAGTCTCATTTATAGGTGAGGAAGTAGATTCCTCAAGGTCATATATTAGGAAGAGGTGACAGCAGTGTTCTCATTTTTTTTCAAGTGAAGACGAGAATAGAATAGTCCTATGAGTGTCTTACAGTTGTATAGAACTTTACAGTTCATAAATCACTTTGCCCCTCCTATCTGATTTAATTCTCATGTGAACCCGGAAGAAACAGATATGATCTCATGCCAATTTACAAAACAGGAAACCAAGGATCAGAGAGGTAAAGTGGCTTTCTCAGGATTACGTAGATAGTAAGTAGCTGACCCATTTATTCTGGGTCCAAATCCAATTGGTCTTCCCACTATTTCATGCTGTACAATCTTGAAAATCTTAGCATAGATCAGTAGCAGAATTTAAGTCCCAACAATCTGATTTTTGTCAAGCTTTCTGGGAAAGGTCAAATGGGGAGTACCTAGAATCGCACATTATCTGACTATCAAAACATTTGTCCACATCCTATGAGAAAACTGAAAGAATGCATGGGAATATAACCCAACAATTCTACTCTCAATGCACATATATTATCTATGGGTAGGCACCAAGTCTACGTTTACCTTAGGAGACACAATGAGAAACAACTTGAATTTATCTAGGAAAAAAAACTTGATTTTTTTCCCCCTGATCAAAGGAGCAAGCCAGAATTGTCCAAACCTTCCTTCCTCAAATGCCAAGATGAACATTTCCTTTCATCAAGTCTCCCAGCAATTTCTTTCCTACAATTAAATCTTGAGTGTGGATCCTGTGGACATCCAATGACCCAGAATATAGAGGAGCTATCCCAGAAGATCTGGGCCCAGGTGCAGAACAAACCAATGCTCTTCCTAATGTGTTCCTCTTTTCAGTAATAATAAAAAGTTATAATCACTTTTTTAATCAGTTTTCCCCACTTGGATAAGCACAGTCCATGGCTCTCTCTGGTCCTAAACATGCTGTTCATGCCTGTTAATGACCAGCCCCCATCGTTTACTAAGCACATGCTCATCTCACTTTGGTGAATTAATATTGGCACTTAGCTCACTTATAAAGGCTATTTACTATTAAATTTTCAAATTAGCAGTTGATTGGCATTCAGTATAACTTCTTTTGGGGGCAGGGTCTTGATGTACAGCTAATTAAACTAAGGAATTCATCTGTTCAAAAGTTAGAAGAATTAGAATTGTGAAAAAATAACATTTTTTGCCTCAAAATTGCTATACTCATATGTATAAAGTTTCTATATAATGTGATGAAATAATTATTGTAATTAGCATCTTAATTTGAATTTAGATGCAATTTATTTTTTTTCTTTTTAGAAATCTAAATTAATTCCCTGGGAAACTGATGAGAATTTTTCAAAGTAGAAATAAATGCCTGTAATAAATCAAGAGATAAGGGAACAGGCAGAGATTATTCTGCAATTAAAGTTTACTAAATTAATTCCACTTAAACTCCTTGGAGTTTAATGTGAAAAAACTAGGAAGTGTGTGTATCTTCTTGGATCAAAAAATTCACACTGAAAATTTAAAGGCAAAGAAGAGAAAAGAACCATGTAATCACTATTTCCCTAAACACTAATCAGAAAATAAATGTTCATATCCGTCTCACAGTTTGATATTAAAAATATAAATAAAAGCCACCAAACTTGAGTAAATTAAATGGAAGCATGGACAGGTGATTGGAAGTTGAATGTGAATATTTGTTTTACCCAAATGAATCTAAATTTCATTAGTTGATAATTAAAAGGAAATTATACAGACATTACAATTACTGGCAATGGCATAAATTATGAAGCAGTATGGCAAAACAATTTAGGAACTCACATTGCTGTTACTATTGTCAAACTGGTTACCAGAGAAACCTAGGATAAATAATATACTCTGTGACTATGGAAATGAGGCCTTGATGTGTTGCTAAGCTGTTAAAGCTAATGTCATTGTATAAAACAATAATGTTAAACATTATTAGTTTTTTAATTATGTCAGTTAATTAGGATTGTTCCTGTTAATTGCTTATGATTCATCTCCAGATGAAAAATGCTCAAGTAAGAGCTTTTGCTTTTTCTTTCCAACATACCATCTAAAATAAGGCCGGAGTTTTGTACAGCTGAATTTTACAAGGACCATTAGCCTGGGCAACACTGGGAATCATGGCCAAATTCATCCATAATAAAAGATACATTAATAAAAACATAGTATTAAGGAAGATAAGAATACAGAGCCATCATTTTATCACACTGGACTAAAAGATTGACCCTCGATTCCCAATCATTGCTTTTACATCAAATATTGTTATATCAAATCTAAAGCAAATGTGATTTGGGCAGACTATTTGACATTTTCCTAGCCTATAAAATACCGAAACAGTGAACTTCTGTTAATTCAGCTTCTTCTTTATATTTCATGACCTCAAAAAAAGTTCATGTATTCTTAATTTTACTTGTATTGTTCAACATGTATTGAGTATCATAATGTATGATTAAAAGACTATGTTAAACACTGGATATCCAGTTACAGGAAAATAGGAGCATGAGCCTTCCCTTGTAGGATTAGAGTTTAAAACCACAAAGGCACCAGTATATCACTTACTGCAGCTGAGACCATCAAAACTTTAAAACCATATCACAGCATCATGGCCAGAATACCAAGAAACTAAGTTTAACCTTCTCGGCTTCCCCCATCTAGAATAAAAGCAGAAATGCTTGTTCATGAAGTTTTGGTCTGCTACTATATTCCTAGTGCCTAGACAGCAGTTTATTATAGGTGTTTACTTCGTATTTGTTGAATTGATAAATTGACTGTTACTGGAAAAGCAAAAAAAAATATCAAATAAGCTTCTCCAGAGCAATTTTGTTTGGTATTAAACTTTAATAATGTAACATTGAGAGAGTTTATGAAGAAAACACATTTTTTTAAAAAAATGTTAATTTTTCAGTGTTTGTACTTTACGATCAGGTATAAGAAATGTTATAGAATTTGTGCTTATATTTTGATGAGAAGTCTTTGTTTTTGAAATATCTAAAGTTTTCAGTGGAAGAGGAGCTTTCAGAGAATAATTGTATCACAATAAAATGATATCTATAATATAATTGCACCACTTCCTACAATATGCAGTAGCAAGAATGACTGATCTCTGTGGAATATTAGAATCTCAGAAATCTTAGAGGTCATTTGGTTCAACTAGTCTTCCCATTCTCTTTATATTAGCCCCATTTAGAAGTCACTCAGTGTCTCTGAATAGCTCCAGAGGCAAGAAATTCACCATCTGTCCAAGAATCCCATTCCATCACTGGACAGTTCTGGCTGATGGAAATATTTTTCTAATATTCACCTCAATAAATTTAGCTACAAACTTTATGTGTTAGTCCCAAGTCTACCCTTTGGAGCCTCACAGGACATGTGGCATTTATTAGATACTGATTATTTTTTAAACCTTTAATAAATATATGAAATAAACATTTGAAAATGGCCCTTTTTACCCCCAAGCTCTTAGCTAAACAAACCATTTATTTCAAATATTTCTTGATGATGTTAAGCCCCCTTTTCTTTTTTTGTCTCTTTCCTTCAAAATGACTGCAATTTATCTATGAAATGCAAAGCCTAGAAATGAGTACCAATTCCCCCTTTCTCTTCTGGTGGGCAGAGCAGAACAGGATTAACACCTTCCTCCTATTAAATATTATTCTTCTTACTCTGAGATCACATCTTCAGTTTTGGTGATGGCACCATGCTCTTGATTCATATTGCACTTTAAATCAGAAGAGAAACAGTCTTTTTCACATGTGCTGTCGGTTCCCCGTGTTCCCCATTCTCTCCCAGTCTATACTCTGCATGTTTGGGAGGTCATTGGGGCCCATGTATAGAATCTTATGTTTATTTTTATGAGGTTCCACCTTATTAGATGAAGGCATAGAGTTAGAGATTATTTCATCAAGTCTTCTATTTAAAAGAGGCAAAAACTGACAACCCCACAAAAGTGAAAGGACTTCCTCAGGTTCCACAATCCACAATTGGAGGAGCCAGAATTCCAACTCAGGTTTCTGATTCAGTATTTTCCGCTAGGTCAGTGTTCTTAATGTGTGGTGCACAGGCTAGCAGCATCAAGATCACCTGAGAACTTGTTAAAAATACGAATTTGGGGTCCTCACTTCAATCAACTGAATTAGAATCAGTTGGGACTGGGAGGTAGAGGGTGGTGGTTGGAACTCAGTGATTTGTGGTTTTACAAGCCCACCACGTGACTTTGACGCACTTTAATGTTTGAGACCCACTGTTCTACACCATGTGCCTTCACACTGTTGCAAAAGCCCACTCCCTGTTTCTAACCCATCAGCCTAGTTAGGAACCTTTATTCTGCCATCAAATGCATGAGAGCTCTCTCTCTCTCAACCTCTTATCATGTTCAGGGGAAAGCAAAACTCAGGAAGACAAGTCACTCCTTCCCTCCATGGGGAGAGAAAGGAGGAAGAAAGGACTCCCAGAGGAGAAAAGTTCCCTGGATCACCAGGCTCTTTTCTTCCTATCCACCATGACCACCGCTGGCAGAGAAAACCAGTACTCCTTGCTTTCGGTTTTAATGAGTTCTTGGAAACCCTTTTAAAATTTGAGTTGTCAAAAATCAGGCAATAAGTTTTTATAGAAATCATGTATCTGTTGAGTTATGTTCCAGACCAAAAGTTTTGCCTTAAATAAATCATGATTGTAATCAACTTTTAGGACACAAAGTGCAACTATAAAGCTTGATGTTAATCAGAATTCCTACAGTACACTCCAAGCACCAAAAATAGTCAGAAAATTCTCTGCATAATAGAAGGGAAACATTGTATTAAGTAGAGCATACATAACACATAAAAATTCAACTGGTTATAACATCATTTTGAGCTACCAAAGCTGATCTTAATTAAAACAAAAAATGTTTTTGCCTTCCCAACTTTATAGACTTTCTAGACTATATGAGTGACATAAGTTTAAAAAATGTCTCAAGGGAGTCCAGGTGTGGTGGCTCACACCTGTAATCCCAGCACTTTGGCAGGCAGAGGTGGGCAGATCACCTGCCCCCTCTGGCTAGGTCAAAGAAGGTTGTATTAAGGTTGCAGTCTGTTAATAGTATAGTAATGCCAGAGGTCAGGAGTTTGAGACCAGCGTGGCCAACATGGTGAAACCCTATTTCTGCTAAATATGTACATATATATATATATATATATATATATATACACACACACACACACATATATATATACACGTATATACATATATATGTGTGTATATATATATACACACATATATATATAAAGCTGGGTGTGGTGGTGGGTGCCTGTAATCCCAGCTACTCAGGAGGCTGAGGCAAGAGAATCACTTGAACCCAGGAGGCAGAGGTGGCAGTGAGCCATGATCACACCACTGCACTCCAGCCTGGGCAACAGAGTGAGACTCCATCTCAAAAAATAGAATAAAATATAAATATAAATAAATAAAAAGTCCCAGGGCAATATTGAACAAATGCCTTGTTTTCTCTTGGCCTATTTCTCAGTTACAACTGGAGGCATTCGAAAACACCTCGTGTCCTACCTCCCTCCCACTTCACACTTTCTGTTTGCTTATTATGCTCCATTCACTGTTCCAAGGCATATTGTGACTCCGGATTTATGTATTCCTCACAATAACTCCACAAGAATGCTATGATTCTTGCTCCAGTTTGCAGATGAGAACACCAAGGCACAGAGTAGTTCCTGAAATTCACCCAAAGACACAGAAGCAGTAAGTGAAAGAGCCTGGATCTGAGCCCAAGAAGTCTGGTTCTAGAATCAAGAACCTATCAAGTGGGCTACCTAGAACCTGCCTATCTAGGCTAATACCTAGAACCTGGGTTCTTTGCTATCATCTGTACATGTTATGGCTGCTTGATGTTTCAAAGCATTTCAAGGACTTTGTTAAAGCACACTAAGGACCTTATTTGTGACATTTTTGTCTTGTCTTCACCCACAGACCATCCCCTGATAATGAAAAGAGCAGAAAACCGTGAATAGGGAAAGGATTCAGTGGAAAATGTACAGTTTCCAAAGATGGTTTTCAGCAATTCCTTCTATTCCTCTACACTCATGTTGTTCTTGCTATCAAGAAGTAGAGCCGGCCAGGTGCGGTGGCTCACCTGTTTACTTCATATTTGTTGAATTGATAAATTGGCTGTTACTGGAAAAGCTATATATATATATCAATCAAATAAGCTTCTCCAGAGCAATTTTGTTTGGTATTAAACTTTAATAATGTAACATCAAGAGAGTTTATGATGAAGAAAACACGTTTTTAAAAAAAAATAGGTTAATTTTTCAGTGTTGGTACTTTACAATTAGGTATAAGAAATGTTACAGAATTTGTGCTTATATTTTGATGAGAAGTCTTTGTTTTTGGCCTAAATCCCAGCACTTTGGGAGGCCGAAGTGGGTGGATCACTTGAGGCCAGGAATTTGAGACCAGCCTGGCCAATATAGTGAAACCCCGTCTCTACTAAAAATACAAAAAATTAGCTGGGTGTATTGGTGCATGCCTGTAATTCTAGCTACTTGGGAGCCTGAGACATGAGAATTGCTTGAACCCAGGAGCAGAGGTTGCAGTGAGCTGAGATTGCACTCCAGCTTGGGTGACAGAGTGAAACTCTGTCTCAAAAAAAAAAAAAAGAGTTAGAGCCTACCCCTCATGCACACACGCAGAAGAAAAGCCCAGCTGACCCACAGAATGGAAGGAATAAAATGGTTGTGTTAGGCCACTGCGTTTTGGAGTGGATTCTTATTCAGCAAGAGAAACGGGATACAGAAGGGTAGCAGGACAGCCTTCTCTGGCTCCTTAATCCCTATCAAACCATGTTAATTTCAGCTTCCTATTTTCTTTGTAGCTTCTACCTGGAATTCTTCCCTCTCTTTGCTCAGTCCACTTCTACATCTCTGTTCCCCAGCTTCAAGACCTGGATATGTTTCCCATCCTCTGTGATGTCTCCCTCAACATCCCCAGGCCAGAGGGATCTTCCTCTCCTCTGAATTTTTCTACATGTATTGCCTCTCTGATGCAGATTTATAATTTACTGTTTTATTGCAAGTAAATTAATCCCAGATAAATTATACTCATGCAATTTTTATTCTCAGTCTCCATCTGGTCAGGCTGGAGAGAAACAAACTAAGTCATTCTGGGTTTGCCCTCTGCCTGGGTTGTGCCACGGTCAGGGTCTTAGGCAGTGCTAAGTCATTAAGTGGGATGCCTCTGATTACTGGGCATTGCTCTTCACCTTACTCCTGAGAATTCTGCTGTTTCTATTCCCTCATATGTTGACGTTCTGGTGATTCTCTGCTGTCTGGGGACCTGAAAACCTAGCTGGATCCTATCTCACAGATGTGCATAAAGTCAGTCCTTCCTAGCACATTGCTGTCTCCCAACTAGGGGACTGCCAGGGGACAGGACTCTTAGCAGCAAGCTTGCCAGGACTACTAGACACTGTTATCTGCTTCTTACAATTTCTTGTCTAGGGAAAAGTTTCAATCCATGTCTCTTTGTCTATTTCTTACCACAGTGGCAGTGAAGGGGACAGTGCCTATGCATGCTGACAACCTCCCACCCCAAGCATCTGGCATTGACTCTCTGCTTTTCAGCCTCAGTTCTTTCTCCTAAAGTGAGGGGAGCTTCCTTAACACAAGCACTGAAGTGGCAAGGCAGGAGGAAAGTTTGAATACAAATGGCCACGGATGAAGGGCCCAAACTCTCAAACATAAAAGGGCCATTTCTGAGGTGCAGCCTGTGTGGCTCTTCAAAGAGGCCCAAGCAGGACTGAGCCCTGGTTGTCTTCAGTGGTATCCAGATAACTAATGTATCCTTTCCCCTTCCTCCCTGTCTGAATCTCTCTACTCTTACATTCCTGCTTCCTGGGATCGCATCCTAAGTTCCCCACATCTTGGTCCTTGTCTCAGGCTTTACTTCCAAGGGAACTGAAAGTAAGACTGTTTCCCAACCCTCTTGAATCTTTCAAACTCTCCCTTCCATTCCATTGCCTGCTCAAAGCCATCAATTTATCTACAGACCTAGACCAGTGATGCTATATCATGGGCAATTTTGCCACCCCTAGGTGACATTCGGCAATGTCTGGAGATATTTTTGGTGGCCAAAACTGGAGGACGGGTGCTAATGGCATCTACTGGGAAGAGGCCAGGGATGCTGCTAAATCTCCCACCTTGCATAGGACAGCTCCCTACAGCCAAGAAGGCCTCAAATCCAGCCCCACATGCCAGTAGTGCCCCAATTAGGAAACCCTGGTGTAAATATTTAGAGATGAGAAACAGGAAGTATTAGAGGCTACTGCTTCTTTTCATCAGTCACATGCCTTTTTATAGGTTAAGATTCTCAGGTTTCAGCTTAGATCTCCTTCCTGAATCAGAACCTTTGAAGAGGACTTGAGAATCTGTATGTTTTTCTTAAACTCAGGTCATTTTGATGGATCCAGGTTGGCACCGAGGCATACACTAGCATTTGGGGTCCAGTCCCCTTGATGTGTCCTGGGAAGACCAGCTTCCTTATTATTACAGAATATTCTGGAAACACACTAACTCGCAAACAAAAGTTTATCATGTGGGCCCACTAGATGCTGGTGTGAAATACTGTGTGACAAACAGAGACATGAGGAAAGAAGACGTGTTTTACATGTGAGCAGGGGGCTACAGAGTTGCAGGCAGGGGCTCAATAAAACTTGGAAGCCCCTGCCCAAACCTTTGTCCGGAGACTCAGAGAAAAAGTGACTCTGCTTTGCTCTAAAAAACTGATAGGACCAAGGGGCACTGGGTGTGAAGCATCCCTGTCGATTCTCACAAATATTTTAGAGACGAATCACAAATATTAGTACTTTCAGGGGTTCAGTGACAAGGGCTGGCAGGGTTCAGAGCATTAAGATTTGATGAATTATGTTAAACATAACTAATATTGTCCTCACTCAGTGTTTAAGCCTGCGAAGTGTGGATAGTGCATTTTCTCTATTCATTTTTGTTTAGCTATAGATTTTCCCCTGTTAACCTGGAAATGTTCTCAGTCTGTGCTACATATCCTTGTTTTTCAATCCCCTGAAAGCTCCTAATACGATGTTGGATTCATGGGCTTCTGTTGAATTGATTTGCTGGTTGGAAAAGAGCCAAGATAACTATCTAGTGACATTTCCAAGAATTCTGGATTAATATCAATAGAACTCTCCATCAAAAATGTATTCAGACTACCTCATGTCTAACATAACTTACATTCCTTTTTTTGAACTGACTAGCCTTTGCAGACTTGACACAGGTAAGCTTTAAAAGAGTTTGTCAATAAACATTTATATATGGATTAATTGACTGATGTACAATCTCTTCCATATATCTTGAATATTGACCTATTGTTTTGCTTAAAGCAAATTCAGCAAAGAATTTTTTTGTTTGATTTTGAGGTTTGATCCTTGCCTGATCAATGGCTGAGATTTCATCTTTGAATTTTAGGCTCCTGGACATCAATGAATAACCTAACAACCTTGGGAATAAGCAAGCATGAGGAATTGAGGAATATGGCCCAAAAGTTGAGAGTAAGACTCAGAGTCAACCCACCCATCTCCAAGTATAGATGTGCAATTTACCATCAGATTATGGGAACTCAGAAGTAAGTTACTTAACTGCTCTGTGTCTACTTTCCTCATCCAGAAGGCAGGAATTGCAGGTTGTGATGATTAATTGGGTAAATGTGTGTAGCAGCTTTAGGACAAACCCTGGCACAAGGTGAGTGTTCAGTCCACAGTAGCTGCTACTACTAGGATTATTTTAATGCCCAGGTCTGATAATGAATTTATCTACATTCTAACATAAAATTTCTTACAGCCTTCCCATCACTGTTGGTAATCTCTCATTTCTAATAATTTTGGTAGAAGATTTTGAGCATTCACATATATAATTTTTCTTTGCTGGTAAAACCCTGTCCTTCATCTTCTTCACCCAGCTATCTCTAATTCATTCATTGATTCATTCATACATTAAATCCTTCCATAAATATCTGCTAATCATGTCAGGCTCAGGGTTTGGTTCAAGAACTATAATGGGAACAAAATAACCCAAATATGACCTCTCTTCACATGTAGCTTATCAAGTAAATGGGATGGGGTGGAGGAAAAATCAAACAATTATAGAAATAAATGTGCCATGACAATCATTAAAAAGTCAGGAAACAACAGGTGCTGGAGAGGATGTGGAGAAATAGGAACACTTTTACACTGTTGGTGGGACTGTAAACTGGTTCAACCCTTGTGGAAGTCAGTGTGGCGATTCCTCAGGGATCTAGAACTAGAAATTCCATTCGACCCAGCCATCCCATTACTGGGTATATACCCAAAGGACTATAAATCATGCTGCTATAAAGACACATGCACACGTATGTTTATTGCTGCATTATTCACAATAGCAAAGACTTGGAACCAACCCAAATGTCCAACAATGATAGACTGGATTAAGAAAATGTGGCACATATACACCATGGAATACTATGCAGCCATAAAAAATGATGAGTTCACGTCCTTTGTAGGGACATGGATGAAACTGGAAATCATCATTCTTAGTAAACTATCACAAGAACAAAAAACCAAACACCGCATATTCTCACTCATAGGTGGGAATTGAACAATGAGAACACATGGACACAGGAAGGGGAACATCACACTTCGGGGACTGTTGTGGGGTGGGGGGAGGGGGGAGGGATAGCATTGGGAGATATACCTAATGCTAGATGACAAGTTGGTGGGTGCAGCGCACCAGCATGGCACATGTATACATATGTAACTTACCTGCACATTGCGCACATGTACCATAAAACCTAAAGTATAATAATGATAATAATAATAATAATAATAAAAGAAAAAAAAAAAAAGAAATAAATGTGCCATGAAAAGTGTTGTGTATCATAATGAGTGTGCATAATGATACTTGACTAATCCAGTGAGTTCAGAGAAGACCTCCATTGAGAAGCAATGTATAGACAAGATTCAAAGGATAAGTAAAAGGTTGCTAGGCAAATCAGGGAAGGAAGAGCATGCCAAGTAGAAGAACCAACATGTGCAAGGGTCTTGAGCTAATCCTTGGACTCTCAACTCAAAATTCACTTCCCTGGTGAGACCTCCCTTTTCCACCACTGCCTCTCCAGACAGGGTCAGTGTTCCTCTCTGCATTTCCTTCTTAACAGTTTGTAATCCCATATTTACTTATTTTTGTCCGCACCAGATTATAAGCTTTATGGAAGCATAGGACATGGACATGTTTGCATTATATCCCAACATCAATCCCGTGCTTGGCCTACGGCGGGTGCCCCATGAATATTTGTTATATTCATTATGCCTTCCTTCAGGGATAGTTCATGACTTACTGATTGGTTTTCTTTAAGCCTATATGTCTGTCCTGGTAGTAAATCAAGATTATTCAATTATCCAGATCGTGTAAAATCTCTTCCTTTTGTAATACCCTCCAACTCATTTGGGGTATAGAGATTCTCCAAGTACCTGTTATTACAGAGTACAAAACAGCCATAAATCATATGATTGAATAGATTATAATTTAATGGATGAGTTAAGATTAATTTAAAAAACCATAGAATTGTAGATTTTTCAGAGCCAGAAAGGGCCTTGAAGTTCATTTAGCACTCATTTTATAAATTATCAAAAGATCAGGACAGGACAGGCCTTTCCACCCCACCAGCCATCTCCAAGATACACCCTTCAAAGAAGCTTCCAAAGGCATTTACCAAAGGCATATAGGGTAACTTGATTAATAGAAGACCTAGTTCTCCAACCCTTGCCTTTGTTGTGAACAATGTCTTTATCCTAGCTGTTACGTTTCCATTTGGATCTTAATGGGAAGGAGCATTTTTTGTTCCTAAACTGCTTCCTTGAACTGGTTACAGTTATTCCAACTCAGTAGCAGGAGGGACTAGGACAATAAATAGACACCTTAACACCTGCAAAAGTTCTGGAAGCCTTCACATGTCACATCCTTTATCCAGAATCTGAACTGATAGGTTGGCATGGATGTGTTGTAGAAGCCCAATATCCCTGCATTACAAATAAAGCATTAAGACTGCCTATTCAAGGATAAAGAAAGGACTAGACAATATTAACACAGAGAATAATGGCCTTGGAACACATTTGCACCTTTCTAACAATTTCCCAGCTTGCTCCACATGCTATTCAGTAGTCAAGCTGCCAAACAGACATTTTGTCCTTCTAAAGATGGTCTCATTCCTTGAAGTTTCAGTTTTTGTAATTTGGCTGATTGGAGAACTTGGCTGAGCAAAGCATCATCAGAGATGATTTCTCTTGTTGTGAATTCAAAAGGCTTCAGCACACAGCACAAATGATCCATTAGCGTCCATTGTCTAGAGTTCAGGAAAACACCTTCTGCAGCATTGTGCAGTAATGTGTATGGCTTTTCTCTTTCTCTTTCTTCTTCTTCTATGGGGAAAGCACGCCTCCTAACATATAGGACGACTTGTTTTTCAGTATGTGAGCAGTTTATGTATGATTAAAGTTGGGGAAAACTGTCACTCTTCAAAAATTTTCAAAGAATTTTGACAAAATGGCAGGAACAAGTTTCAAACTGAGAAAAGCTGCAGTACTTCTGAGTTTATCAGGAAAATGTACATGTTACATAGAGGGAAGAAACAACCAAGTATTTACTGTGCATGGTAAAATATTTTCACGTGAGCAAAGTAGAATAAAACATTGCCTTTATCTTCTTCCAGCTTACATTTCTATTGTAAAAACAAAACTTAAAATAATACATTACCAGAAAAAAAACAGTAAGCCAAAAGAACTTTGAAAAAGAACAAAATTGGAGGACAAACAGTATCTTACTTCAAGACTTATAATGTTATAGTGATCAAAACAGTATGACCATTGGTGTAAAGCTAAACAAATAGGTGGATGAAATAGAATAGAGTCCACAGATAGATCTGTGCATATATGATGTATGGACAACTGATTTTTGACAAAGATGCAAAAGCAAACACTGGAGAAAAGGTAGTCTTTTCAACAGCTGATGCCAGAACAAATGGATTTCTAGCAGCAAAAAACCAACAAACCACAAAACAAACAAACAACTTTGATCCATGTGTAGTACCAATATAAAAAGCAATTCAATCTGGTTATTGGAGGCTGGTAAGGGTCTAAGGGAGGGGAGTCTAGGGAGAGGTAGGTTAACAGTTACAAAACTATGGCTGGATAGGAGGAATAAGTTCTAGGGCTCTATAGCACTGTAGGGTGAATATAGTTAACAATAATTTATTGTATATTTTCAAAACACTGGAAGAGAGAATTTTGAATGCTCACAGCACACAGAAATGATAAATGTTGGAGGTGATAGATATGCTCATTACTCTGATTTGATCATCATATATTGTATACATATATCAAATATCATATCACTCTGTATCCCATAAATGTGTACAGTTATTACTTGTCAACTAAAGAGAAAAGGAAAAAAAACTCAAAAGGTATCATAGACCTAATATGATAAAACTTCTGAAATAAAAAGTAGGAAGAAATCTTTGTGACCTTGGATTAGGCAATATACCTTATATTCAATGCTGAAAGCATCAAATTTATAGACAAGACTTCATCAAAATGTAAGACTTCTGTTCTTCAAAAATCATTGTTAAATATATGAAAAGACAAATCACAAAGTAGGAGAAAATATTGCAAAATATTTGCAAATTATATCTGTAGAAGAACTTGTATCCAAAATAGAATTTTCAAAATTCAATAAGACAACTACAAGCCGCCTATTTTTTTTAATTAGCAAAACATTTGTGCTGACTTTTTGGAAGATACACAGATGGCAAATAAGCACATCAAAAGATACTTGACATCATTTGTCAATAAGAAATGCAAGTTAAAACCACAATGAGATACAACTACATCTGCTTTTCTGGCTGAGATTTAAGAAACTGACCACTCTAAGTGTTGATGAGAATGTAGAAAAACTGGAATTCTCAAATACTGCTTGTGGGAACATAAAATTGGACAACCATTTTGCAAAACAGTTTGGCCATTTCTTAAAAAGTTAAACTGATACTTACCATATGATTCAGCTATTTCATTCTTAGGCATTTATGCAAGAGAGATGAATGTTTATGACCATATGAAGACCTGCACATACTGTTCAGAGCAGCTTTATTTATAATAGCCCCAAATCTGGAAACAACCTAATGTCCACCAACAGGAGAATTAATAAACAAATTGTGGTACTGTATATCCAGACAACGAAATACTATGCAGGAATAAAGAGAAATAAACCCAACAATATAGATGGATGCCAAATAATTATGGTGGTAAATGAAGGCATACAAAAGATAATACATCTTTTAATTCCATTTATAAAGTCCTAGTACATGTAAACTAATCTGTAGTGATAAAAAGCAAATCAGTGGTTGCTTGAGAAGGAGGTGCAAGGAGAGGCAAAAGGGACACAAGAAAATTTTTTGGCTTTAGGAATGAAATGTTCATTATCTTGATTGTGAAGATGGTTTCAGGGGTATAAAGTTATGTCAAAACATCGAATTGTAAACTTTAAATATTTGCAACTTATGATATGTCAATTTTACCTTATTAAAGCTATTAAAACAAAAAACAGTACATGATAAAGTTGGGAAATATTGGTTCAGGGAATATGCATTGTGGGAATTCTTATGGGATCAATATACAGTAAAGTCAATAGGAAAGGTTTTCCAGAGGAAGGGATACCTGGCACGAACCTGAACAAATGAGAAGAAATTTTAGAACAGATCAGTTCACTTAGGAGTTTTTGAGCAAGAAAATTTGGAACAAGAACTGAGTAGAAATTTGCACAGAATGTTCTGGAAGAACAGAGGAAAGTAGTTTAGCCCTATCTGAAGGTTTGGTAAGGGCTTCATAAAAGACACCATCTGAGTTAAGTGTTGTAGGATGAGAATGAATTAGCCAGGAAAAGAAAGGTTGGGCCAGGATTTCAAGAGAGAACTTCATGAGCAGAGGTATGAAGATATTAACAGCATGTGTGCTGAGAAATAAAATTCAATATAAATAGACAATGAAAATGAAATGAGAGACGCTCATGTATTCATCCACTCAGTTTGCCATTCAACAAATATTTATTAAGTGGTTTTTACATCAGATGACAATGCAGTTGAGGCTTGTGGCCTCATGAAACTTCTATTGTGGAGAGGGAATTCATTCCAGATGTTCCCTTGATAAGCCCATAAAGACCAATGAGGACCATGTTATGAAGAGCTTTGCCTACCATTCCAAGTGACAGGGCTTTATTCTGGAGGCGAAAGGGAGCTGTGGAGAATAGGATGGTCAGTTTTAAGATCATGCAGATTTGGAGGGATGCATGTATCTGATAGGGATAAGTAAAGAAGAGGAAACCTGCTAGCTCACTGTAAAAAGAACCAAAATTGGAAACAAGAGAATAAAACATTGAAGGGCAAAGATAATGACGAGTTCAATTAGAGATATGTTGGCTTTGATGAGGCCAGGGCAGTTGGCTCTGTTATTCTGGGGCTCACCAGAAAGGTAAGGCCTCAAGATAGAAGCATACACTGAGAATCTAAATCAAGAGAAGGACTGAAGGCCAAAGAGACACATTCCCCCCTTTCCTATCTGCTAGTCACTGGATGCTTGCATAATTGTTGCCTAAGGAACCACTTGTCCTGGTTATTAGCCATTCTTATTGACTATTCTTACACGGTCACACCCAGCATGATATATCACTTCTAGGAGGTGCCAAAGTGAGGCAGCAGACCCAAGATTACCAAATCCAGCACATTGGATTCAAAGGGGTTCTAGAAACAATTTTACTCATTATCCTCAATTTACAACATCATTGCTTCAAAAACATTTTGGTAATCTACTGTCTACTACTAAATGAGCCATCCAAAATCATGTCTATTCCAGAAATTAAAGGTATAAAAATCCCACTGTAGATTTAATAATGTGTCTAAGCAGCCCTTAATTATTTAGAGAAACAGAAGCAATAGATACTTATTAATCACAAGAATGAAGCATTATCTGTGTGTGAATGTCTCTGGATATGAGAGAACATAGTATCTTTCATTGTGCTAAATTGTAACCCAAAAAAATTAGACTAATGATGGTATCACTTGTCTCAAAGC
The DNA here is from genome assembly GCF_028885625.2 of Pongo pygmaeus. NCBI lineage: Eukaryota > Metazoa > Chordata > Mammalia > Primates > Hominidae > Pongo > Pongo pygmaeus. Next base: position 69,957,672 of record NC_072390.2, read on the forward strand.
TCTTTAAAATGCCCAGAGATATAAACCATCAGCTATAGCCTCTCATAAACCTCAGACTTGAACTATACATTGTGCATGCCTTCCCCCTGCTGGAGCATTTGTACATGAGAAATGAAAGACTGATGCAGAACCATAGTCTTTGATACATCTATAAGAGTGGCCAAATATCCTGGTTGTCAAAGTAAACAGAGAGACTTCTGTCTGGGCTTTTCCATGATTACATTTCTTACTTTCTGACAACAGGCATTTCAGAGCTCCCCTGGCTAAATGTGCCTCTGATTTCTGTCCTTCACTCAATGAGGCCTGAAAACATAGTCTCCAATGAAAGAAACTTAGAATTTAATCCATAAATACAGCAGTGTACATTTAATACCAACTGTTGAGATGGGACAGAGGACTTCTCTATTTATGAAGACAATGTAGAAATGAACAGGAGCCCAAGAGAAGACAGTCACACCCACACCTTCTATTTTCTGTCAAGGAAATAGACACAAAAATGGCTGTTTCCATGACAGGAAAACAAACAAAACAAAACCAAACAAAAATGTCTGAGTTGCAGTTGTTGCTTTGGTGATTATGGTGGTGGTGGTGGGCTCTTCTTTGCTTCCTTCTCCTCCTCCTTCTGCTCTTCCTCCTCCTCCTCCTCCTCCTCCACTGCCACTGGCACCGCCTCTATCACCACTTTCTCCTATGCCTCTGTATGCCTCTCTCACGTCAGTGAAAACACAAAGTTGTTGTCTGACCTACCTGGTTCCAGCGACCCTGAGCAAATTATATAACTCTCAATGCCAAAAACAACTCAAACACAACGCAAATATCAACAAGTTTCCCTCTCACACAGCCAACTATTTTTTTTCTGAACGTCTGTTTATCTGCTTGGTGACACTTTTGGTTCCGCATACCCTTCTGATGACAAGGAGAGCTGGAGTACTTTATGGAATGGCCAACACAGCAGCTTATGTGCAAAGATCATAGCTGACTGCTAACATGAAGTCTCTGGGTCAGAATGGTGCTGCCTAAAGTCATTGCTTTTGCTTATATCTATGGAGCTCCTGTCATCCTGTACTCTAGCAATGATATAAGAACAAGACTTACATTTTCCTTTTCACTCTTATAAGTGGCTCTTATATTTAGCTATAATATTTTCCAACTTCTTATGTTGACTGTTTTACAAACATAATTTGTGTCAAGTTTAGAGCTAAAGCATGTTCACTTTTTACATTTGTTAGAAGTCTTTCCAAAATATCCACAATTCATTTCTTAGCTTTTTCTAGTAGAGAACATTTCTGGGTGCTGAAATACTGATTTGGAACTGTCTTTGACTGAGGAATTGGGGGATTGTTATGGTAATTGAATCTAGAAATCATATGCACCAGCTTTTCTCAGTGTATATTGCTTCCAAATGAAGTAATCCTAAGGAAACATTTGTTGTAACCTTCAACAGAAGTTCGATCGCAATTTGAGAAAGAGGATCCAAAAAACTTCACTGGTCAGAGTGTGAATAGCTTTCTCTGAATTACAAAGGGTTAAAAGGCATTAACTCCAGTGCATATCTATGCTAGTTTCATTCAGCACAGTGAGAGGACACATACAGCACCTCTCCTGTCAGCTTATTAAATTACCAAAGCACAGGATCTGCATCCTACGGTCTTTGTAAGTGAAGGTTTTGTAAATTTCTAACATCGCCTACAGTCAGACATTAAAGGAAACGGCCTTTCACTGTTTCTCACTTATAGTTCACAAATACAACCCAGGCAATTTAGGAAGAAAATGAAAGACTAAATAACGAAATGCCAAATTACAATTTGTAGACTTCGATCTTGATGTGCCACTGCTGGGTTGGGCTCTTTAATATTCTACAACGCCTGTGACGACTACTTCTCCAAGTGTTGGATATGCAATTTCGATCTCTTTTTCTCTGAATCTTTGTACCTTTTAGTCTAACAACAAAGAGGAACAAAGATCCTAATTATACCCATAATCATTATTATCTGAAGAAGTTCCCAGTAATTAAATTTTAAAGAAAATTTATTTAATGAGCTTTCTACAGTCACATCCAAGCAATAAACATTCAAGTAGATAGTGATTAGTATGAAATAGCACTAATTTGAATGACTTGATAAAAGCTCCTACTTCACTACTATGTTTTTAATAATTGTGTAATTACATAGAGAATTATTCCTGTAAATATCGCTTGTTTTATATAGAATGGAGGACATGAAGATGTGTTCTATCTGAAGCAAATTTCCAATATTTTGAAGCTGTATCTTCTTGTGTCAGCTAAAAAGTTAATATGTACGTCTTAATTACACAAACACACACACTCTCTTGCATGGAATATACACCTTTCATTTGCATGAGTTAAGAAAAAGTGCTTAGCTTAGAAAAAGCAGAGGTGGGGGAAAAAATAAATCTTCTCTGAAGGAGTGCATGGTCATTACCAGTGAATGAAAATGAAAAGCGTATTTCAGCGAACAACTCCTAATTATCCTATAAGAGAGGCACGATAATTGACATAGACTATATCGGTGTTGTCGCATCTATATCATTTCCAGTGATTCATGGAGCTTTAGAAATGTTATCATGTAATATTGTGCATTTGTTCTTTTTATTTCAGGGCAAAATAAAATGCTGATCTTAAATACAATTGTAGAAAGATGAACTACAGCTCAAAGCAGGCCTCCTTCATTTGAATATTTTACTTGCACATCACGAGACTGAGATACTAAAGGATACCATGTATACTCAGATAACTGTTATAAGACACAATGAGACAAAAGGGACTTTTACTAGTCAAGGACTCTATCACTAATTAGATGGTATCAACTCGAACCAATCGCTTGCCTTCTCTGGGCCTCAGTTTCTTCATCTGTAAAATGATAAAATTGGAGATCTGGTTTCTAAGGAAGCTTCGAACTTTCAACTGTAATTTATCTTAATATCACTAGCTCTATGATATATCTTATTTAATTTAAAAAATAGAATATCTCCCTAGGTATTTCCCTTCTTTCTAAAATGATAAATAAAAGCAACTATGTATTGCTTTCAAAGGAAACATTTGAATGCAAGCCATCTAATTCAGCTGTAGGTACCAAAATGTTTACTTAACATTTTATTCTATACCTCAATGATACAATTTCAATTAATTTTTAAAATAGGCAATACAAAGAGACAATATTTAAAAAGAAGAAAGCAAATATGATACATATGACATAAAGTTTCCATGTCATGAAAATAAAATTAAAATGGTCCTGCATTCCTAACTCCTACCAAACTCTTCTTTTCACCCATGCACAATTCTATCCCTGGAGAAATGGGGCTGGGGTAGACGTAAGAAGATAAAACCTTCTAATGTAGTTGGAACCTGGCTTCTCACACACTGACACTTATCATAAGAAGTAATTGGCCATCGTTGGTGCAGTCTTTAACCTACAAGGAGATATTAGTAGTTTCAGTGCTACCAGAGTGGATAAAGAGAAACTGAGTAACTCACTACAACGCCATAGGACTCAATCCCAGAAGGAAAGTTAGTGTGGGTCTAGCCCATCTGATTTGCCACAGGATCCTTGGACCTGCCAGGGAAAGCATTGCTGATCTTGATCTGGCCCCCTGTGATTATGAATCATTAGAATTCCTCTTCTGGTCAACATAGACACTACCCTCATTGCTGATACTGACATGACACAATGGAGATATTTATATATCCTAGAAAGTCCATAGTTTTCCTAAGCTGAAATGCAGGCTGAGAAGAGAGGTTTTATCACCATTTATCTTAATATCTTAGTAAATGTGAGGGCAGAGCATCCTGTCTGTGGTCAGACCATTCACTTGATTCACTTCGACTTTTAGCAGTCCAGGACTTGGTCTTTCACTCAGGAAATAACCTCAGGTTAAGCTAATAACTTGAAGTTTTCAAGCACAAATCTAAAACTTGTTGGGTATTTATCTAAGCTTAGAAGAATTGAGGAACACATCTTAGGCATTATCAGCTTGTCCTCTCTGTGTGGCTCTGACTGAATTGTAATTTTTGAAACCAATTTGGCAGCCATCTTAAGATTCCAGAGACACCTGTCATTCAAGCCAGCATCTTTAATCAAAGTTGGGCAAAGGACAAAGTGATAAGGAGACTGTTAAATTATTCTCTCTTAGGCAGAATCCATGTAAAAAGAGGTCCAGTTAGATCAGCTCTCCAGTTTGGTGTGATCCTTTCATGGAAATTTTTTCAGGCTTCTTAAAGAACAGCACCCTCAAAATAGAGCCAGATAAAAAGACAAAAATTAATCTTCAAAAATTATAGATATTAAGAATTATGTGGAGTGTCTGCCACTTAGGGTTTTCTGCTCCTTTAAGTTCACTTTCAAATTTATAGTTGAGAAAGATGTTAACTACTCTCAGTCCAAAATTATATTTACATTTGCTTTAAGTTCCATAACTACCACATTTCACATAATTGTGTATTAGGGCACTAAGCTTCATTTTTAATGTGTTTCATGAGTTCTTAAGATGTGAAAAAAATAACATGTCACAAACAGGGCAATTCATTTGAAGATAAAATTTGGAAAAGGGAATTTTCTTTAGTAAATACATTATTTGAGCAGGCTAGATTCAATACCAATCATCTTCAGATTTTCCTGTTTAATCTCAAAAATAAAGCAGGCAAATTTAAAAAGAAGAAGAAGGATCCTGAAAATAAGATAAGTTTGAGAGCAATTTGTTGGTGATGTTGAGGAGCCGCCACTTTCCTGGCTGATTTTATTTTCTATGCCCATGATGTGTGAGAAAAATGCCAGCGCAGAAAAAATAAAAGCGGAAGAAAATGGATTTTGATTAGTAAGGAAATGGTACTGATTGTGAATTTCCAGTTCATCTCATTCTTCTGGCTTCCCTTTCAAATGTCTTTTCTTGCATGTTTTATGCTCCCTGAGCTGTTAATGTACCCTAATTAGTTGGTTCTGCTTTCAACTCAGGCATTCACTACCTATACCTGTACATCCTCATCTCTCTTATTACTCCACAATCTTTTGATGCAGGCAGTTATTTAGATATGCATTCTATCAAGTCCCCAAGATTCCCTGAAAAGATGTCTTTCTTGCAGCTCATCAGGATACCTAATAGCACATTCAACTTCATGCAATTCAATTCCACGAACATTCCCTGAGCAGCCTACTATGCACTAAGCAGCTGGTCAGTAATAGCAGAGAAGCTAGGGTCTCAATCTGTGTACAGGCCTGCCTCAGCGGAACTTCCTGCGGAATATTCTTACCTCTGACACCTCATTTCTCTTAATCTCATCATCAACCTCACATTTTAAATAAACAGAAGTTTAGACCAGTTAGCAATAAACTATGTTTCACAGCTATGTAGAGGCCGAACTTCGTACTGGGAAGTATACCCACACAAGGACCAGAATAATGTACTATCACCATTCGGTGTCTGAGTCTAGTGATTCAGTCAGTTGGCATTTAATTAGTTAATAAACAGACCGTTTCATTGAGAGCATGCATTAGCATCTAACACCGGCTGGCAGACGAGCCTTCTTGATTGATTAAAATATACATTTAAATATATTCCCTTAATTTATATCAGTCGCAAAGTGAAGCAGTTATCTTTATAACTGAGAGCATTAGCGTAAATTATTTAGTATCTTCATTCTAATTTGCACCATATTATAATATCTATCTTGATCTCAGAACTAAATAAATCATCTGTCCCAAATCATAAGCACACCATGAGTCCCGAGATTTTCATAGCGCTTTTTGATCTGCCTCGCAATTTTTCCAAAGGGTACTGGAACTCCAAGGATTAGCAGTAGATTACTTCAGCAGAGAAAATGAACTTTTGAAAATGCTGTGGTCATTTTCATAAGAATGTGAATCTTAGAATCTGATCTGTGTTCATTTAAATATGTTGTCATGAATTGAATATAGAAAATTGTCTGAGCTCTCTCAAGATGTAAGGGTGCTGTTTTCTTTTTTTTTTTTTTTAAATCATTGTTGATGTTTTTTGTCTGTTTCTAATCACTATAGAAAAATCCTTCTATCACTAATCACTTATGGGAGCTGATTATGTGACTGGCTTTGTAATGAGCTCCATAGACAGGATGGTATAAAAGAAAACACAAGATTTAACTGTAGTCATGTTAGAAAGATGAGACATACAAGAGGTAAGTTGAGAAAAAAGGAAATATTATGTAGTGTTATTTCTGCAAATATAGGCCAGTGAGACACTTTTTCAAAATAATTTTTGCTGATAACAAAATACATATTGACTATAGAAAACCTTAAAAATACAGAAAAGTACCAAGAAAAAAATTAAATGACCCATAATGTCATTCAAAAATAATCATTATCAATATTTTGGTGTTTCACCTCTTAGATTATCTGAGCATATTTTTTATTTACAATTGGAATTGTACTAGGCTTACTTTTTTATAACCTTCTTTGCCCCTTTAATGTTTTATTATGAACATACTCCCATGTTGTTAAATTCTATTCTAGAATCTTTTTGTAGCTGAATATTAATCCATCATGTGTATACAACATAATGTATTTAACCAATTCTCTCAGTCTAATATTTTTATAATTCATTCTTTGAGAGTATTTGAAGTAAGACTTTAATACTTCAAGGGAATCTTTGTTCACATTCATACTTAGGGAAATATATTGTGATAGATATTACTAATGCTCATCAGTATCTCATTCCTCTCTATTGCATAGGCAGTTGGAAGAGAGCACTGCCAAATTCCAAATTCCTACGTAGAAAGGGTCATATAGGCCAGGCACAGTGGCTTACATCTGTAATCCCAGCACCTTGAGATGCCGAGGTGGGCAGATCCTTTGAGCCCAGGAGTTCAAGATGAGCCTGGGCAACACAGTGAAATGAAACCCCATATTAAAAAAAAATACAAAAATTAGCTGCACATGGTGGTGTGCACCTGTAGTCTCAGCTACTCAGGAGGCTGGGCCTGGGTGGTCAAGGCTGCAGTGAGCTGTAGTCCTCACTGAACTCCAGCCTGGGTAACAGAGTGAGACCTTGTCTCAAAAAAAAAAAAAGGGGGGGGGTCTTGTGATTCATTCTGAGTCAATGGGCAGAAACATTTAATAGTCAGGGCATGATTTATCACTCTTCTCCAATTGTAGTAACTGATGAAACCCTGTGTTCCAAATGGTGCAGTAGCATTGAGGAGCCTCATCTTGCTGGGTCCCTAGTATGATAGGAATACAATAGAAGCAGAACCGCCTGACGATTTAGTGAGAGATAAACTCTGTGTCAAATCACTGAGACTTTGGGTTGTTTATTTCTGCAGCATAACTTAGCTAGCCTGGCCAATACATGCATTAACATTTTTATCAATACTGAAATCATGTAATATGTTGAGATTGGGTTTCCTTTTGATGTTTGACAGTGATAATATTAGCCATAGGATTTCAGTTTTCCCTTATAACTTGACATTATCCTCAGAGACTTTATTGAGCATTTATTATGTGGCAGACATTTTTTAAGCACAATGCATATATTAACAACTCATAAGTTATACCAAGAAGAAATTCATTCCTTCTTTCAACAAATTATTCAACAACTAAGAGTGAAGTATTGTGTTGGGTGCCCTATGGCTCATGAATTTAGAAAACATTTACATTCTAAAGTACTTCCCAGCTCAATAAAAGAAAAGAGACACACACCAATGGCCGTGAAGGTAAACAGAGTCCTACGTGTCACATGAGGACTCCACACCAAATGCGATAGGAGCTTGGAAGAGAGGAACCAGACATACTTTCTAGCTGGAAGGTAAGATTTCAATAGATGAAGTAACAAGGAGGTCAGGTCAGAGAATGGGAATCCCAATACTAGTACATATAAAGAAAAACGATGAAATGTCAGAATGTTTGAGTAGTTCAGATTAACTAGATTATAGGGTTTCTTTTTAGGAAGATTGTCAGAACAACCAGAAATCAGCTTGTAGCAGCCCAAAATGCACAATCATAAATGCAAGCCTAAGGAAATCTTATTTGATGCATTACTTATTGAGGAGTTTTAGGAAAAAGTTTGAGTAAGTGAGTTGTAAAATAGGATTCATTCTTTAGGATGTATAAACCAACTCAGACATGTGACTGGAAAGGGAGAGAGTGTAAACAGGAGTTCCTAACCATGGCTGCACACTGGAATCTTCTGGGGAGCATTAAGAAAGACTAATGCACTGACCCACCTCCTAGAGATTCTGATGTAATTGGCTTGGGTATAGCCTGGGGATCACGTGTTTTTAAAGCACCCCAGGTGATACATACATCTAGTGCTGTTGAGAAGGTGATTGAAACATTTCAGCTGTGATAAAAGAGAGTCCTGAACTAGGAAAGTGAAGGTGTGGATGGAGTGCACTGATTTAAACAGGAGCTGAAGGAGAAAATATAGGAATGACGTCTTCAAGATTGTAGGACCAAGTGCCCAGGAAAAAGAGAAAATTGTAACAAAGAGAGGACAGTCAGAAGCAAGAGCTTACTTGGGAAGGAAGACAACAAGTTGAGTTTTAGCTACCTTGACTTTTTTAGTGCTGGTGGATGATCCTGTTAGAAACCAAGATTTCAGGGCTCAGATGTAGGTGAAGAAATCAATCATTTGGAATTAGGTCACGGTTGACATGGGAAAGTTGAGCAAAAGACAGGACACTAAGACAGATGTCTGAGAACAGAGAGAAGACAATTCATAGGCTGAAGTGTCCAAAGGCTTGTAGGCCAACCAGGATAGTGGAATATAATCAACACTAATAAAAAAGGGACTCTTATAGAGGAGAAGACTGATGAATGCTACAGAAGAGGTAAAGGGGATACTGGCCAAGAGAAGATTACAAGGTTCAGGGAACAGGAGACATTGGGGACCTTTGGAAACTATTTCAGTGAAGTTTAGAGTCAGATTCCAGATTAATCATGGTGATGATGGGAACTATAGATGTTTGTTACAGGGTGGAAACCAAAAAATGGAATCACAGGTCAAGGAAGTAATAGAGCAGCTAAATAGTTTTAACAGAAGAATGAAAGAAACAAAGAGAAGGAGGATGTTGAAGATGCTAGCCATGGAGGAGATAATGCAATGGGGAAAAGGTCCCAGAAAAGAAGAGAAGGAAGGGATATGGAGTACATGTACTAGAGCTGGATTTGGAAGGGAAGAATTCTCTTTTCCAAAAGAGAAGAGGGTCGATGTTGGGGTACAGAAAATGATTCCCAAGAATATGGCACTTTTGCACACTGAGTGCTTTGAAAGACCCTGGAAATAAACTTCAGAACCAAGGGCTCTCTCCTACCTTCCTTCACCTCCCTGTCTCTCAGATCTTCTTTCCCAAAGCACCTGGAGGGACCTTCTGGAATTTCTTTATCTGACTAAGAAAGCTTTTTTTCCCAAAAGAAATGTAGTTATCTTAAGACCCCTCCCTAGGAAGCTCATCAAATAATCAGGAAAGATTAACAACCAGAGAAGAGAAGAGACCGGGCGTCATCAGCATGCCCAGACAGACTTTTCATCTGTTCTCCTGAGGGCAGCTCCAAGAGATTACTTGGAGGACTTTATCTGCATAACAAGACAACCTGTGTTCCTGTGCAGTTCTGCCCCTCACCTTCCATAACTTGTCCATCTCAACCAGCTTCCAAAGATAATCATTTACAAAATAATTTCTGCCCCCTTGGTCTACACATCTCTCCCCTATGAAGAGGGTATTTAAGCCTCAAACATCTGGTCCCTCTTTGAGTCTCATACTTTGTGTCTGGCTTCCATGTATATGCAAAGGAATAAATCTTGTATGCCTTTTTCTCCTGTTAATCTGCCTTTTGTCAGTCCATTTTCAGCAATCTTTTGGAGGGGGAAGAGGGAAGCTTTTCCTCCTTGCCACAATAGTGAAAAGGAGGAAAAAGAGAGAATAGGAATAGAAACTGAGGGATGGTAGAGAATATGCGATGATGGGTAATAAAATGGGACATATTAGGACCAAAAGATCATGGTTTTAGTAATATTATATCCTAGTTATCTACTGAAAATGAAGAAGATAGCGTAAAAAGTGAAGCCTCAAGTAATACAAAAAATGATTAGAAATATGATAAAACATTTAACAAAGAAAAATGAAGTAGTGAAAACAAAGTAGCAAACTATCAACCCTCTGAAAACAGAGAGTGAAAAGTAATTTAAAACTCCAGAAAAAGACTTTGTCTGAATGCTTCAAACCTGTGCAAAGTCTTGCATATGATTTGAAAAAAAAAAAAGTACGGGTCATTCTATTTCTGGCTGCTAAACCACTCTGAGGAAAAAAATTTCCCGTGTAGCATTATCACCATTGTAATATGCATTTATTTGTATGATCTTTTAATTAACATCTGTCACCACCCAGCAAATGTTAAAGACCTTGAAGGCAGAGTTGATGTGTCTTTCTTCCCACCATTAAATCCCAACATCTAGCAAAGACCTTCAGTTAATATCAGGTTTTTGGTAAATATTTGCTGAATAATTGATCTTTTATTTAAATGCATTCTTTTATTAATGCGTTTTATTAATGTTCTTTATTAAAAGGCTAATTTCAAAGTAGCTTTTGAAGCCAAGGACAGTACTTTTTCAATATAGATAGGTGACAGTCAAACTAAATGAAATTAGCAAATTTGAGTCATTTATATGTATAACCTACAAACTCTAAACTGCAGGACTGCAAAGAATTGCCAGGGACAGCATCCTTGAGAAGTATTAATCCTTTTCGGGAGACAACACCCAAAAGACATTTAAAAATTACGTAATAAAAAATATTTCAATAAGTTTCAAGACAAAAATATAGGCAGGGGAGGTAATGGGTGATTAACTGTCAAAAATTTTTCCAGACCACAAAATTTTGCTTATGTACTTCCTAGATTTTAAAAATTTTGAATCCTCTTAAGCATTTTAAGTTTACATATAAAAATTTGATTGAATATTTATAGTTCCAAAAAGATGTATTTTCCAATTAACCATATATTTCTAAGGGTTTGAATATATTTTAGTGATATATTTTGAGCTGCCAATACATATGGAATTGTGGGTTTAGCTCACTTCATTTGTGGAAAATGTCTGCCATATAATCAAATAGGCTGAGGCAGTCCTCACTGTTGAATAAATGGGTTAATCTAATTGAAAAGGAGGGACTCCTCCCTAACTCATTTTATGAGGCCAGCATCATCCTGATACCAAAGCCTGGCAGAGAGACACAACAAAAAAAGAAAACTCCAGCCCAATATCCTTGATGAACATCGATGTAAAAATTCTCAACAAAATACTGGCAAACCGAATCCAGCAGCACATCAAAGAGCCTGTCCACCATGATAAAGTCAGTTTCATCCCTGAGATGCAAGGCTGGTTCAACATATGCAAATCAATAAATGTTATTCATCACATAGACAGAACTAATGACAAAAACCACATGATTATCTCAGTAGATGCAGAAAAGGCCTTTGATAAAATTCAACATCCCTTCATGTTAAAAACTCTCAATAAAGTAGATATTGATAGAACATATCTCAAAATAATAAGAGCCATTTATGACAAACTAACAGCCAATATCATACTGAATGGGCAAAACCTGGAAGCATTCCCATTGAAAACTGCACAAGACAAGGATGCCACTTCTCACCACTCCTATTCAACATAGTATTAGAAGTTCTGGCCAGGGCAATCAGACAAGAGAAAGAAATAAAGGGTATTCAAATAAGAGGAGATGAAGTCAAATTGTCTCTGTTTGCAGACGACATGATCCTATATCTAGAAAACCCCATCATCACAGCCTAAAAGCTCCTTAAGCTGATAAGCAACTTCAGCAAAGTCTCAGGATACAAAATCAATGTGCAAAAATCACAAGCATTCCTATACACCAAAAATAGACAAGCAGAGAGTCAAATCGTGAATGAGCTATTCACAATTGCTACAAAGACAATAAAATACCTAGAAATACAGCTACAAAGACATGTGAAGGGCCTCTTCAAGGAGAGTTACAAGCCACTGCTCAAGGAAATAAGAGAAAACACATACAAATGGAAAAACATTCCATGCTTGTGGATAGGAAGAAACAATATCGTGAAAATGGCCATACTGCCCAAAGTAATTTATAGATTCAATGCTATTCCTATCAAACTACCACTGACATTTTTCACAGAATTAGAAAAACGACTTTAAAATTCATATGGAACCAAAAAAAGAGCCCGTGTAGCCAAGACAATCCTAAGCAAAAAGAACAAAGCTGGAGAAATCACGCTACCCTCCTCCAAGCTATGCTACAGGGATACAGTAACAAAAACAGCATGGCACTGGTACCAAAACAGACACATAGACCAATAGAACTGAATAGAGATCTCGGAAATAAGACCACACATCTACAACCATCTGACCGTTGACAAACCTGACAAAAACAAGCAATGGGGAAAAGATTCCCTATTTAATAAATGGTGCTGGGAAAACTGGCTAGCCATATGCAGAAACCTGAAACTGGATCACTTCCTTATACCTTATACAAAAATTAAGATGGATTAAAGACTTAAGTTTAAAACCCAAAATCACAAAAACTCTAGAAGAAAATCTGGGCAATATCATTCAGGACATAGCCATGGGCAAAGATTTTATGATGAAATCACCAAAAGCAATTGCAACAAAAGCAAAAATTGACAAGTGGGATCTAATTAAACTAAAGAGCTTTTGCACAGCAAAAAAAAAAAAAAAAAAAAAAGTACCTGTCATCAGAGTGAACAAGCAACCTACAGAATGGGAAGAAAATTTTTGCAGTCTACCCATCTGACAAAGGTCTAATATCCAGAATCTACAAGGAATTTAAACAAATTTACAAGAAAAAACAACAAACAACCCCATCAAAAAGTGGGCAAAGGACATGAACAGACATTTCTCAAAAGAAGACTTTTATGCAGCCAACAAACATATAAAAAGAAGCTTAACATCACTGATTATTAGAGAAACGCAAATCAAAGCCACAATGAGATATCATTTCATGCCAGTCAGAATGACAATTAAAAAGTCAAGAAACAACAGATGCTGGCAAGGCTGTGGAGAAATAAACACTTTTACACTGTTGGTAGGAATGTGAATTAGTTCAATCATTGTGGAAGACAGTTTGGCCATTCTGTGAGGATCTAGAACCAGAATTACCATTTGACCCAGAAATCCCATTACTGGGTATATATCCAAAGGACTATAAATCATTCTATTATAAAGATACATGCACGCGTATGTTTATAGCAGCACTATTCACAATAGCAAAAACATGGAATCAATCCAAATGTGCATCAATGATAGACTGGATAAAGAAAATGTGGTACATATACACCATGGAATACTATGCAGCCATAAAAAGGAATGAGGTCATGTCTTTTGCAGGGACATGGATGAATCTGGAAGCCATCATCTTCAGCAAGCTAATACAGGAAGAGAAGACCAAATACCACATGTTCTCACTCATAAGTGGGAGTTGAATAATGAGAACACATGGACACAGGGAGGGGAACAACACACACTGGGGCCGGGGAGGGAGAGCATCAGGATAAATAGCTAACGCATGTGGGGCTTAATCCCTTGGCAGTGAGTTGATCGGTACAGCAAATCATCATAGTGCACGTTTACCTATGTAATAAACCTGCATGTCCTGCACATGTATCCTGGAACTTAAAATAAAATTTAAAAAATAAAATAATCGGTTAATCAAACTTACTTCATGCTAGAAAAATAAAATCTCAGTTTACTTTAAAAATTCAAATGAACATGCTAATGTCACTTTGTGACAGTCTTTACAATTCTGTTTTTAATTCAATCTATAATAGGTAGGGAGATGGACAGACAGACAGCACAATGCTTTGCTATGAGTTTTTCACCTTGAAATAAAATGCATCCTTCAAGATTTCATACAGCAGCGATATTTTGCTTGGATCACAAAGGACTGTCCTTTAGAAGTGAGGTAATTCATAAGGAGCTCTTTTATTTCCCAAGGGGTTTTATAACTTTTGCAATCATTTATATGCACTGGGGGCCTTTACACAGTAGGGCAAGAAGATCAAGATAAATGAAAAGTTTGCATTTCTTTGGTAAAGTGAAGCAACTGCTAAAAAGGAAGTAGGAAAGGAGAATGGGTCCACCACAGCCCTCAGGAGGATTAACTGCAGGAAAGAATGTGATTGAAGGTTGTGATCAGAAGAGTGATTCCCTTTAAGTTATCCATTCCCATGCACCCTCCGGAAAGCCTTAGTTTATCCCTAAAATTGAAAATTCTTGTTTAGATAAAGGGTTGGCAAATGACAACCTATAAGCCAAATCTGATCTGCTGCCTGTTCTGTAAATAAAGTTTTATAGAATAAACTATATTCATTTACTTATATGTGGCTGCATTCGCACTGTAACAGCAGGGCTGACTAGTTATAACAGTGACTGTATTGCACTAAAAACCTAAAATATCTAGCCCTTTACAGACAAGTTTGCCTACCCTTATTCTGGATGTTATAAAAGTGCTGTACCTTCAGGTCAGAGACAGAGAAAGAGAGAGAAAGTGTGCATCTTAGATTGGGTTGGTCAGCCTAAAATGTGCTAGCTAACTGAAAAAAATATGTGGAAAGATAAAGAGAATAACAATTGGCAACAAACCATACTGGCACTATATCTAACATAAAAATGAGAAGTGCGTATGATAAACAGGCCCATGCTAAATCTTACAGCCAAGAGAATTATATATGGAGGGAATAGGCCTACAAATAATGCTTTAGTCAGGAAGAATGAGTTATTAAAACACATGCTATCATCCAAACCAATATAAGGGTAAATTGCTCCCAATCACGTGGGCATTTCCCCTGGAAGTCTGCAAGTAGCAGTTGGCAGTGAATGAGATCCTTAAGCAGGTTTTAATAATGGTGGATGTCTTCACTAATGCAACTAATTGATTCAGATCAGAAACGCAAGCTCAGTAATGCAATCTAAGTGGTATTTAGTTTTCTAACGTGGTTCTGATTTCTCAGAAGAGACTAGAGTATGTAGGTGACCTCCACCAATTTTTTCACTAAAATTTATTTTGACTTTTAATGCTGTCTTTAAATTGCCATATAAACGCTCTTTAAAAAACGGTGTCAGCAACAACAATAGCAACAAACACTAACGCTCCACTTATTCAAACAGATTAACTAAGGCTGCGATTCTTTTCACAGATATTAGAAATCTGACTTTCCTATGGGTGTGGTAAATCCAGCCAGTCCAAGTCCTAGAATAGGGTTCTAGAAAAAATACTTTAGTGAACTGAAGATTTGATTGAATTCACTCCATCAATTAGAGCATTCTCAACATTTATTAAGGACCTATCATGTATAAAATATTGGGTATATCTGAGTGCAGTGCTATATATATATATATATATATATATATTTTTTTTTTTTTTTTGAGTCGGAATCTCGCTCTGTCACCCAGGCTGGAGTGCAATGGCGCGATCTCGGCTCACTGCAACCTCTGCCTCCCAATTCAAGCAATTCTCCTGCCTCAGCCTCCCTAGTAGTTGGGATTACAGGCGCATGCTACCACACCCGGCTAGTTCTTGTATTTTTTAGTAGAGACAGAGTTTTGCCATGTTTGTCAGGCTGGTCTCAAACTCCTGATCTCAGGTGATCCACCCGCCTCAGCCTTCCAAACTGCTGGGATTACACGTGTGAGCCATCGCACCCGGCACATTTGTACTGATTAGAAGAAATTTTTGGTAAAGAGATTCTTGATTCAACCCCCAACTAAATTATGAAAAAATCAAAACTGAGACTATCTAAATTCATAGTCTTTCTCTCCAGAGTTCAAGTCCAGTGTTCAAGTGTAAGCAGAGACTACTTCCCATTTCAATATTCAAAATTGAGTATAATTAACATTAAATGTCAGGTGTAAAGACAGAGAGCTCCATAGACTTCAATATACTCTAACATTTTTTTCAAATTTACTAAATAAGAAATTTTCTTTATATCTTTATTTACTTAACATTTGATACATCAGACACGGCCTAATTGGGAGACAAAAACCATGTAGTAATTTGAACAGGGACAGTGTAATATAAAGAACCATTAACAGAGGGTTGGAGTAACAGGGACTTCATTAGTAAGAATTAAAGAAGACAGCAAAGAATACAGAAGTGATAGATATCAGGAGCAGCCACTATACCTAGGACTGAGCTAGAGCACCCATGGAAGAGCCCTGCCCAAACAAGGCTAAGATACTGACTTCACTGAAGAGGGTATCACTGCGGCTCACTGGACAGCAAGAAGTAGCTGATGTGTCATGTAGGCAGAACTTGCTGGACATCGGTCCTCTGAAATCCTGCAGGAAGGTTCTGGGCTTGAGAATTCACTGCAAAGTCACCCAAGAAAGTGGTGTGGGAGGCCCTTCACAGGTCTAAGCCTTGCTGTCAGCACTCCACTCTGAAGCCTCAGAGGAGGTTCCAGGAAGCTGCTGGCTGCTGTGGCTCGTGTTAGGCAGCAGGAGCTGGGATATGAAACAGCCTTCCTTTACAGGAGCAGGCACTGAAGAAACTGTACTCTTCACAGGAATTTAGCAAGGAAGGCACACCAGAACACAGATGAAAAACTCCTTTTTTCCTCCAGTGTCCTGTGATTACCCCCACTCCCATATGACAACACTGAACATTGCAACAGCTGACAAAGGAGAAATATTTACAGAGCCCACCTTCATGATTACAGAGCAGGCAAAGAAGGACATCCTTTGAGCTAAGGGGTAATACATCCATAACTGGCATGCTTGGCTTTTGTGAATGTGCTGTAGATATTCATCAGCGCTGAAATGAGAATTTCATAGTTGTTCATTTCTCCACATAGCACCACAAATATACCGGGAAGGCCTTTGCTAACCATTTATTCAATGAGAATTGATTGAGTGCCCTTGCTGAGCCTCATATGTTCTCAGAGGTCAGGAGTAAAAGACAAAAATGGTTAAGTATCCAGATACAATGAGCTGAGCACAGTATCAGAGGTGTGTATACACAGTGCCCGTGAACCACAGAGGAGAAGCTAAGTCTGCCCTGGAGGAGAGAAGGGTAAGGATGGACAAGGTCTTGTGCAGAGAGGATGGCCACTTATTGGATCTTGAAAGATGACTGGGCGTTTTCCAGGAAGACAAGAGTGAAAAGTCCTTCTCTCCCAGAGTGCGGTACATGCAAAAGTTCAAGGTCATAAAGATAATGAGTTATTGGCTAAATGACCAGTAGTTCCCTGAGGCTGGAGACTGCCATGATTGCCAGCAGCCAGACTGGAAAGACCTCATTTTGATAGACAAACTAAGACTTGACTTTAAAGATTATCCTTTCTCCATTTTCTGAAACATTTTTTAGAAAAATAAACTATTTTCATTTGTCGTCCTGAAGAGTGAAAATGATAAAATGAATGCTTGGATCTGTACTTTCTGGAGGAATCAGATTGAATGTAAACGAGAACAAACACCATTAAAAAAGAAGTGACTTGCTCTCTCTCTTTTATTTTTATTTTTAATTCAAATGCGACTCTGGAGTGCAACCATCATAATATACTGGAGAATCAGAACATCTGAGCCACATCACTGATTAGCTTGCTTTTCACCCAAAGCAAAGAGAAAAAATTATTGATGAATTAAATAAATGAGTCATTGAAAATGACTAAGCATGCAACATTTTGTTAAGTGTGTCATGGCAACTGTACTGAGTCATATTTCAATTCTGAACTACAGTGGAGGGCAATACAATTTCCTTGTTCTCAGCTCTGAATTTTAGAAGAGCTAATAAAGGTTTAACATTATATTACGGAGACTTGAGGAGCTGCCCAGAGCAGAAGAGAAGGAAAGTCTCCAAAGACTCGTTCTGAATGTGGGGAAGATTCTGTTTTCTTCTTTTCTTGGCTTCAGGGAAAATGTGTCTTCTGAAGATAGTGAGCATGGGAAGGAGGTTCTTGCATCCAGAAGTCTTGTTGCAACTTGGAAGTCAGGCCCTGTAGCAAATCCTTTTCTAACTCAGTCCGGTGTTGACTCTAACATTTCTGTTGCTTCTAGAGAGGCTCATCAAACTGGCTGTCAAAGCTGGGAGGGTTCAAGACTGGTTTGGCCCATGGGTAGAGCAAGCAATCATCTCTATGGTACAATTTGAAAAATAACCCTCTCCTCACAAACACCTCCCCAAAATAACTTGAATGCCTTCCTCCATTTCCTGGCACTTTGCCATGTGAAGTATTTACAATACTTCTGTATTGTAAATATTGATTGAGTGATTGGATTAACTTACTGTCATTTTCATAAATTCTCTGCAAAAATTAAAAAAAAAACCCACAAAAACAAAGACACATTGGATAGTAATGGCTAACATTTATTGAGCACTTACTAATTCAGTCCATGTCTGAATTATTAAAAATAATAAACTTATTTAATCCTCACTGTGAAAAAGTTCCTTTTAGTAACCCCACTTTCCACATGAGAAAACTGAAGCACAGAGAGATTAAGTAATTTTCCCAAGGTCACACAGCTAGTACATGTTAAAGCTGACACATGATGGTAGCCAGACTTCACTCTTTTAAGATCTTGTAGTGACCCATCACTTGCCATTAGAACTTTAGTTAGGATTACATTGTGAAAAAGTTCTTTTCAGTGCTTATATGAGCCAAGTACTGTTCTAAGCATTTTATACATATTACTCTATGTTCTCTTCAAATTCAATACTCTGCTCAAATGGGTAACAGTGCCCCGTATTTTATGTAAGAGAAAACTGAGGTGCAAAAAGATGAAGAAATGTTCCCCAAAAACTCAATCATTAAGGGCAAGGGCAAGATCCAGGTCCTAAGTCTGCCTGGTCCCCAAGCCTGCAACTCAGGAGATTGCTTAGTTCTACCAGCCAGTATCCACTCACCCCAAAGTATCATACATGGTTTGCCATATACATTCTTATTTCTGTACATTTTAGTGGAATTGCCAGATTATCAGGTGGCAATATAGTTGGAAGAGGAATGCTAAGTAATTTTCTTAAAGTTGTACTTGCATAACAAGCCATTGTATTTTGGGGGGCTTACAGTAATTATAGGAGGGAGGGTTTAAAGCCCCACTGAAGCAATCTCTTAGGACTATCATGTTTTCAGAGTGCCCATTCCCATCTCTCTGCTTTCTCCTTTCTTCCCAGCTGAGGGAAATTTCCCATTCCTTCCATAAAGCAATTTTGACTTCTCTGCTTCAAGATATTTACTCCCCCTGTGAACTCATAAGCTTTATCAGTAGACTCATCAATTTGATAGCTATTGTGTACGTAAAAAGAAAAAGAGAGAAAAGAAAAGAACAATAACTTTCAAAGTTCCTACTAAGTGTTGGGTATAATGCTGTACTGTGTAGATATATATCTCATAGATTCTGAAAACATATTTCTTTTTTCACATCAATGTCTCTGAAATTGGGATGCTTTGCACAATCAACTGTGTCTAACAATTGCTGTTGACCAGCCAGTAGTCATGATATAACTGTGTCATTATTCACTTACTATTTTGGTGGAATAACAGGAAAACCCCAATCCCTTGACATCCAATACAGTTAACACTTAACCATTTGAAGAAGGAATGGAAGTCCTGAGTGCTTGAAAACTTTCTATTGAGACCCCAGTATTAATCTTGCACTGAGTGAAAAATTTTGAGTGAAAGTATCATGGGAGAGCTCTTATACATAAGAATGGAACATTCTTTCTTTTATACATGCAAGTGGAACATTCTTTCTGCATCACCATTGCTTTTGCAGGCCAGGGGGTGATGTTGTAGGAAAAACATAGACATCAAGAACTCTGAGTCAAAAAGAGACAAAGAAAGATCAGATGAGAAGAAATCTAGGAATACTTGGCCAACTTATTTTTCTTGTATTTTCCCATTTTTATGGGCCCAAGAGTCATACTTAAAAAAAAAAAAAAACCTACGTCTAAATAAGTTTTAAAAAGCTCTTTGAATAAATAGAAATTCTAAGAAACAAGAAAGATTGTATTTCTGGGATTAATTGGCAGCATATTTTCTTTATTAGTGAAATATAACATAATAATGCTACTTGCAATCAGTGATATCCTATATTTGAAGAATGTCTTAGTTTAGGCTGCTATCGCATTTGTGTATTAGACAACAAATGTTTACTTCTCACAGTTCTGGAGACTGAGAAGAACAAGATCAAGGTCCCAAAAGATCTGGCATCTGGTGAGGGCCTGCTTCCTGCTTTGCAGACAGCCATTTTCTTGCTGTGTCCTCACATGGCTCAAAGAAAAGTGAGAACAAGCTCTATGTCTCTTGTTATAAGGACACTAATCCCATTATGATATGCCACCCTTATGACCTAATAACCTTCTGGTATGGTTTGGATTTGTGTCCCCACCCAAATCTCATGTTGAATTGTAAATCTCATGAGATCTGGTTGTTTAAAAGTGTGTAGCATCTCCCCATTTTTTCTGTCTTCTGCCCCAGACATGTGAAGATATGCCTGCTTCCCCTTCACCTTCCACCATGATTGCAAGTTTCCTGAGGCCCCTCCAGCCATGCTACCTGTACATCCTGTGGAACCATCAGCCAATGAAACCTCCTTTTTAAAATAAATTACCCAGTCTTAGGTATTTCTTTATAGCAATGTGAGAACAGATTACTACACCTCTTAATACCATCACAGTGGAAGCTCGATTTCAACATACGAATGTGGAGTTGGGGGGACACATTTAGCCATAGCAGGAAAATATAATATACCTCATTTAATTCTCACGACAGCCCTAAAATCTACTGTTTGTAGGAAAAACATAGACATCAAGAACTCTGAGTCAAAAAGAGACAAAGAAAGGTCAGATGAGAAGAAATCTAGGAATACTTGACCAACTTATTTTTCTTGTATTTTCCGTTTTTTATGGGCCCAAGAGTCATATTTTTTTAAAAAAGAAAACCTATGTCTAAATAAGTTTTAGGTACCATTGTTCTTAGTTTACAGAAGCAGCAGAGACTGCCAAACTAGAAAGAATTGGAGTTGAGATTGAGCCCAGGTCATGCCAGACCCACACTCACGCCTTTTGTTATCCCATGTGGCCAGTGGGCTTGAGGTCTACCTCTTACAGGTTTTGAGGTCACTAAACAGTTTCCACTTCTATAAAATGTTATAAAAACACCTATGCCACAGAGCTGCCTGGAGGATTGAATGTGGCTAGATTTCACAACCCTTCCAACCTAAAACTACAAGAGACACCATCCTTGTGAATTAGCATCTGCCATGTGAAGGCTCTTGAAATGCCTGCCTTTTGTTAGAGCATCATTGGACAAGTTTTCATGTGAATATCCAATCACAACTCAATGAACAGCATTTTGAGAACAGGGATTTGTTGTTAGAATGAATTTGTATTTTTATAGCATCCTATGCACATAATTGGTATTGAATGGATATTTATCTAAATGAGTAAAATAGCATTTGAAAAGTTGTGAAGCATTCAATACTACTGATGTTATTCCCTGTGAACCTGTTGGAACAGAAGACAGGCTGGGAACAGCATATGTTGGTAATGATTTGGCTGCAAAAAGTGTGAGACTTTTTAATAAAACTGTACTAGACCACATTCTCTCCCATGATGATATTTATGACATTTTAGGTAGCAGGAGAAGAAGACTCTTGAAAGTAGAAATAATGGAACTAGAGATAGAACACAGAATTGGAAATGGATTTTTTAAAGAATGCATAGCTAGGAAGGAGTCCCACTCGCTCTGTGATACATGCCTTTTTGTTGTGTACTAAGTCATCTGAGACTCTATAGAAGGAGCTTTTGTCCTTAGGAAGCAATTTTCAGTCAAGTTCCAAAATAATGTCAAATAATTATCTTTTTAAATACATGTTTATGTATTGTAATTAACTTTAGAATTGGAGTTTCTAATCCCCAGTGCCAAAGAAATTCCCTGGAAGTAAGTTAGTTATTTAGGGAAGGGCATTCATTCTGGGCCTGTAAATTTTATTTAAAATTGAGCCATCTTCCTGCTGTTTGTTTAACAGTCCCTGTGTTATTTGCAGGAAAGTAATGCATCTCCCTAAATGCACCTAACTCACTATCAGCAAATGAGTTGGACACAGGGGCCTCAATATGTAATACCAAGAAGAAATTTGTATACATGAACACATGCCGACGTGCAGAATTTTTTAGAGTAAAGATGTATGTGATTTTTGCCTTCTGGAGCTTCTCAGACCAGCTTAATATCCATTCCATAGAGAGGGTAACTTGAAGCCTGCATGGAGGGATGCTGAGCAGAGAGACTCCACAACTGCTCCCATTTGTGGAGTACTTAAAAACTAATTAATTAATAGGGAGGTGGGTACAAAGGTTTTATTTCATAATTCTGATTTATTGCAGACAGGGGATACACATAGAAGAGAAGAAAGCTGAGTACAGAATAGAATTTGAGGGATGCTCCCAAGTCCTGGAATCCCAAATTCCTTCCTTATTCCTTTGCCTTAGCTTCCAAATTTTCTACCATGAATATCATTCCTTTGGATAAGGTCCTCTTGCCTAAGAAAAAGTGATACAGAGGGCAGATTATAAAGTTTTTTTATCATGAAGTCCTGAATTGACCTGAACTTGTTTCCTGTATAGTAGACACAGCGCTCTTTCGGACGGGTTCACACATCACATACATTTTTTTACATTAAAGTTTAGGATTAAAAATGGTGTGGGATAAAGAGAACTGATCCATTTGGGGAAGGATTCGGGGAAGGATTCCACCCTGGGAAGCACGGGAGGCTCCCATGTGCCCAGAAGTGCATGGGGTACAACAATGGGAGAAAGTTGAGCAGCAAAGAAAAATTCGATTTCTTTAACAATTTTGGCTGGCTCAGAGGTTTCACATTCTTTTAAAATGACAATATATACTTTCAAAGAATGACTGTTATATCTTAATTGAGAGTGTTGCAAACGTGATGTAAGGCAGTGGGAATTCATGCCATGTTTTAGTAGGAGGGTCAGTTATGACAGCAAATAGCAGCCACACACAACCCCAGCCTAACTTCCCGGATTGCAGAATGTTCGCAAAACCAATTACAGCGGGCTGCGCCACATTACAGAATCCAAACGCTATAACCAATTGTTATAAAAAGAAAATTGAGCCACATGCTACAGGTTTTTTTTTTTCCTTTCCATTAAATCATAACAGAGTATCTTTGGCCTAATGTCCCCTGTGAGACGGGTTGGGCTGATTAGTGTAGAAATTCTCACTTAACAAGCAGCTGTGAGGGCAAGCTTGCCGGGTTGACAGGCAGAGCAGCACACCATCCAACCAATAACTCAGGGACAAAAAGCAAATCAATAGACATAATATTGCAAAACACTGCAGCAGGATAAACACAGCTCTCACATCTATTTGATTTTTCTCCCTCATCTGTCAACACAATTGAGAAGTCGCACTTGCTAATTGTCTTCAATTGGCAGACTCCACCGACTTTGGCGCTGCGACACTGGTTGCCACAGTCTTTGCCGCTCGTGGTCGCCAGCCTGGCATTCTTGGAAGCGGCCTCCATTTTGGGCAGGCTGCATTCATCCGCACGACTTCTCTCTGTCTGGATGAGGCACAGTCTCCATTATGCAGTTCTCTCATCATTAGCACCGACTGAAGAATCTGTGCCATGTTCTCTGTATCCAAAATATTTGAGGGAGGCAAAGAATCCCAGGAAGTCAATGAAAATGCGCTTCTATTGCCAGCTAGCATTTGCAACTGCCAGACTTCCTTGCATTCAAATTAGATTACCCAGCAGAGAAAGGACAGAGAGGGACTGGTTTCAAACTAAGCTTTCTTTTGTGACTAAATGGCTGTGTTTAAAAAGAGGACACTTGATTCACTTTCTAAGAGGTCATGCACCATCAGCACCCTTGTTTGCCCCCTGGAAGATTGTAATGTCATCCACAAAACTTTAAATTCCTCAAAGACACAACAGTGAGCCCCTTGTCCTCCATTCACCTAGCATAGCGCTCGGCAAAGAGTTGGGTCCTGACAAATACTGGCCATATTGACCCAGGGTTGCTAAAACTACAGAGAAGAAAGGAATATTAGCCAGGGAGCTCAGGGGTCTGCAATTTTCTAGGAGGAGGGTAGGACACCTGTATCCTGCTCTTGCTAATTCCCTGGTTTGGTGTGCAGGCATGGCACAATTCATCCCGTCTGTTTGGCGGTGGTTGTCCAAGCTGTCTTTGCAAAGTCATAAAGTAGATCTCTAAGAACTTAGCAAATAATCCAGGTATAACAGGCTTTATAGGTGAACCAGAAGTAGGCAGTCCTGGCATCCTTGGTTAGAGGCTGAACTCCCCCCATACCACCTTTCAAAGGCCTTCTCACTAACTGCCAGGGGTAGTGCTGGGAACTTTCTCTGCTCATGTATGTGCATTCTTCACATTCCTGGGGTCCTGGAACAAGAACTGAATCTCCTCCACTTTGCAAATTAGTACCTCAAAACATTCAGTTCTCTCTGGGCTGCTTCACTTTTCTCAGACACCTTGGCCTCATGAGCTCATTCTCTCTTTCTCCTTCTATCTCTATCTACACACGCATACACGCATGCACGCACACACACACACACACACACACACACACATTGCCTCTTTATTACGGACAATTTCAAATATACCAAGTAGACAAATGTGTAAGTAACCTCCATGTATTCAAACACAACTTCAGCCATATCAACTCGTGGCTAACTTATTGCACTAATTTTCCACTTTCCTTCTCTTACAGTGATATAATTGTGAAGCACATCTCACATATCATATCATTTGCACATGTTTAGTAGACTGTATATCTTTAGCAAGTAATTAAGTAACATCTCCAAGAAACCTCTGAGCCCTTAGGGTTTTGGGCTTCCTGTTTCGTGCTTTCTTCATACTCTGCTTGCTCCTGACTAAAACGAAATTGTTAGTCTTGCTGTTTCCGGGTTGTCTCCCTTGCTCCATGATAGAACCATGGAAGCCTGAGATCACCTAACAGATAGAAGCTCACAGAACTGCATCGTATTGAACAGATCAGCACCTCTTGTATGTACCACAGACTGCATGTCAAGCCCCTAACAAGTAAAGTCACGAAGCCAAGTGAGTCAGCCCCTTTCCCAACTCCCTTTGAAGCAAACCATGCGGATAGTGTGAGAAAACAAATTACAGTGTGCTTTATATACTCTTGGTTCTTGAGTTTTTTAGTTTTTAAACTAGCCACTGTTTTAGTGCCTGGACTTAAAGGCTGTGGGAATCACCAGCTCCATTTCCCAGCATCCTGCAGAGGACCTCATCCTGCAGAGGACCTCATGTTTTCACACTTCTGATCCAGGCACTGACTTTTCCTGCCAGACAACACAGCTTTAGGTTATAAAATCCCAGCCACTGAAACAAACTGCTGCCCATTTCCATGTAGATTTCTCAGCTGCAGAAATCATTGTCTTTTCAGACAGCACTCATACATTTTGCCAGTAAGCAGCCACCCTCAGCTTTCACTTTTGATGGTAAAATAATAGGAGGAAAAAATGGGTTTTATGAGTGTTCAAAGTTTTACATTGCAAGTCTGATTCCTAATTGTAATTTTCCTGGTCGTAATTCTCCTTAAGTTTTAATACATATAAAATGACTTGGCTATAAAATCACTGAGTGAAGAACAATTTTGATCTCCATGTTAAAATAACCATTTTACAGAATAATCAGGGAAGCCAAATGGTGGCTTTTATCTTAAAATTTTTCATAGAGTCATTTTATGGAATAGAAAAGGTTGTCTTCAGACTGGAGACACCTGAAAAATTAACATGTATTTTTATGCTTTAAAATCATTGATTTGAGATGGTTGTCCATGGGACAATTATGTAGAGAACCCTGGCATAGAAAAGAAATAATATGATTTTTTTGAGACTTAGGTTCCAGTAAGGAATGTGCCACAAAATAGCTCTGACCTTAAACCCTAAATTACCTTAGTTCCTTGGGTCAAGAGTTAACAGATAAAATGGAAGATGCCCAGTTAAGTTTAAATTTCAGATAAACAATGACTACTTTCTTAGGATAAAAATGTCCCAAATGTCTCTAGGATAAATCTATCCTAAAAAATTGTTTCTATAATTGTATAATTTTATTTGCTAAATCTTGCAACTCTACCTGGGTCTCATCATCTTCAAAGCCCTGCAGCCCCATTCTTATCTATCCTTTTTGTTTTCCTTTATCAATTTACAATAAGTATTTTTGCTAATCTGAATTTAACTACTCTTTAAGTTGTTAAAGAAACGCTATTTATATTTTCCCATTAATTTTGCAAAGGTGTTTTGAATATATTCTTCCTGAATATAATAATTTCTGGATATAAATCTCAGAATATCAGAATGTATATATTTCAAAACAAATGCTCCCCAGTTGTTTCAAGGCTATAGAGCTGAAAACAAAGAAAGAACTAAACCCTTTCCTTTTATGATCATTTCCCTTAAGTAAACACAGCGTTACTAGCATTACTAGGCTTGATATCCCTCCTCCTGCAATCCCAAGAACAGAAAGGCGATTTGAGCCCAATAATTATTAGTAAACTTCATGGTTAATAAGAGAACATAGATTCATGGCCAGAGTCTAGGAAAAAAAAAGCAGCTTGGTACATTAACTGTTTTTTTTACTATTTAAACCATGAGGCTAGTTGGTTATTTGTTTACAAACAAGTTGTACCTGAAAAAAAATAGTTGGTCAATTTAAAAAAATACAAAAGACTGTGTTAACTTTTACAAGTAAGTTTGAATTTTACGGGTCTTATATTCCATCTGAGGCAGCCTATATTAGTAACACTTGTGATCAAGTATAAACTGTGCTCATATATAATGTCTTGAGAATTAAAGAATAAATAGCAAGATATTTTCTTAAGACCTGATTCATAGTTTCCCTTACCCTCATGTATATTCTTTGTGATTCTCTTTTAGTCAAAATTTATATCTTTAGTGTTTGGGCTTCTAATGAGCTATAGAACAGATTTTTTTCTTTGAAATCTGTATTTTTCACAAAGCTAATGGAAACCATATGTGATTGCACTAATTCTAGTCAAAAATTAAATATGTTTTTGTCTGTTTAGTCCTATTGGAGAGAATGTTATTGAGGCATCCTTGATCTTGTATTCTAAAGATTCAAAATGGAAATCTAAACCTCATCAGGACAGGTGGCAACTAACAAAGTCTTTCTTGAATTCTTAGTTTTAATGATATTTTAAATTCTGTCGGTACCTCAGGCAGAGAAGGATAAAAAACAAGCACAGTACTTATGGTGTATGAGTTAATGGGAAGATAACTGATAAAATTAAACCTTTGCAACCTGCTGAGCTAACCCAAACTTGCTAAGCTACTAGAACATTAATGAGTAAGAGATCTTAATTAAATTGTTTGTAATTAACTCTCCCAGGAGTAAAAAGTGTGAAAGTAGTGATACTAAAATACCTGTGGCACTTAAATTCAATAGGAAAAGTAGTTTCAACCCAAATGACATGCATAGATGTATATAAAATATATACGCATGCATGTATATCAATGCCATACAAACTGTAGTGATTTATTTT
Source organism: Pongo pygmaeus (assembly GCF_028885625.2). Taxonomy (NCBI): domain Eukaryota; kingdom Metazoa; phylum Chordata; class Mammalia; order Primates; family Hominidae; genus Pongo; species Pongo pygmaeus. The sequence continues at coordinate 69,985,229 of NC_072390.2, forward strand.
CTCTTGAAATTTTTCCAAGCTACATTTTTAGAAGGTTGATATTAATATTTGTTATTTAGTGCAAATAATGCATTCTGCCTTGTCAGTGACAATGCTGTATCCTAAAATAAACTAGGAATTTCAATTAAAGGCATAATATTTTCTATGTAAATTTAATGAGATTTAGATCATCTGCGATCTAATTTGTCATAAGACAAATTTACACACCAAAAAGACCTGGTTAGGAAGGAGCAGCAATGTTTAACTATGTGTCAAAATGATCTCTTGCTTTTCCAGGGGATCACTGCAGCCATTCTAAGGGCAGTCATGCAGTCCAACTCTATGGGTAGCCTGGTGTGACCATGAGACAGGTGGACCATAACCCCTTGAGCCAACCAAACTTACGATATAATCTGATTCATGAATGGCTTATTCGTGAGCTCAGGCATTGCAAGAGGCGCTGAGATGCAAAGGTGCATAAGACACGGCCCCTGGTTTATGCACCTTGCAGTCTAGTGGAGTTAAGGGATAGAGGGCAAAAGTTTCAACCAAATGAGTTCAACTTCTTAGAGCTTATTTTCATTTCTGTGTTTCTTTTCACATTCCTATTGAAACTGCATGTGCTTATTACATGGAAACTTTAAAAACTTGATAAATTAAAATAAATGATAATATACATGAATGTATTTTATTAACTGTAAGAGCCTAATGCAAATCTTAATATTACATAGGTGTGACCTGATCCACCCATACCATCTTTAATCTTGACACTGGGGTAGGCAAGTAGCCCTCAGACTTGTGTAAACCTGATTATGTTTTAAGAAACAGAATATGGAACTGGCCGATTGGCCTGATGTAGGTCCTCTTCCCACTTCCCACCGCCTTTGCCAGAGTGAAATTCACATGGCCACAATCTTCACTGTCCAGGGAATCCTTTAATATCATCTCTGTTCTATTGAGGTCACTGGACTAGTCCTTAACGGATACTTGAGAGTCAAGTGTGACCCTGGGGAGCCATGTCTGCTCCATTCATGTCATCATTACTTTTGATCACAGAGCTGCCTTTTGCATTCATTACCTGCTGGCTAAAGTGATATTAAATCAGAGAGCAAAGGGTCCTTTGCAGATTTCAGGGCATCATTTCACTAATACAAGGAGCAGCTGACTCTCACACAGCAAAGAAGCGGCCTCATCATCCTTCTCTTCCCTCCACTTCAACAGGTGAGCAATTCCCCTATGCATTAGATCAGCCACTAACAAAACTTTTTGAGTTATTATTTTCTCGTAGCAAAGGAGACTCCAAGGTGAACTCCATGCTGCAGAGCTACATTCCATTTTCTTTACTTACATTCACTCTCAAGTTTCAAGAGGGTATGCGTCTTTGTAAAACCAGTATCTTGGTTGTCGAGGGTTTACAAGGCTTTTCTGCATTCCAAGTTCACAAATTCCAAAATCTAGTCAAAAGTCTATGTTCCTCCATGATTTTATATTCCTGAATCATCTTATCCCCAATCCTATGGTTTCCAGGCTGAAGTTTCAAGCTATTTTTTTCTCAATGTATTTTTCTCAGGAAGATCTTTTGCCCCGTTGAGTATTTAAACATTTCCCCAGTTAGTTAATATACCCAACTCTGAATTCTTCCTCTATGAAATTGAGAAAAATATTTACTGACTCCATTGAGTTGTTGTGAGATTGAGTGCCATCATCCATGTACAGTATTTACAATGGTGTCTGCCCCTATCAACCATTAATACCCTGCATTCATGTCTTTTGCATGTTTCTATTTAGACATAAAGGCATACCTTGGAGATATTGTAGGTTCAGCTCCAGACCACCCCAATAAAACTAATATCATAATAAAGCAAGGCACACAAATTCTCTGGTTTCCAAGTACATATAAAAGTTATGTTTTAACTGTACTGTAGGCTACCAAATGTGCAATAACATTATGTCTAAAAAAATACATACCTTAATTAAAAATTACTTTATTGCTAAAAAAACTCTAATGATTATCTGAGTCTTCAGCTAATCACAGTCTTTTGCTGATGGAGGCTCTTGCCATGATATTGATCATGGCTGACTGATCAGGCTGATGGTTGCTGAAGGCTGGGGTGGCTGTAGCAATTTTTTAAAATAAGACAATGATTAAGTTTGCCACATTGATTGACTTCCTTTCATGAAAGATTTCTCTGTAGCATGAAATGCTATTTAATAGCATTTTTCCAACAGTAGAATGTTTTTCAAAATTAAAATCAATCCTCCCAAAACCTGCTATTGCTGTATCAAGTAAATTTATGTAATATTCCAAATCCTTTTTTGCCATTTCAACAATGTTCACAGCATCTTCCCCAGTAGATTCCATCTCAAGGAACTACTTCCTTTGCTCATCCATAAGAAGCAACTCTTCATCAGTAAAGTTTTATCATGGGATTGCAGCAATTCAGTCACATCTTCAGCCTGTACTTCTAATTCTAGCTTTCTTGCTATTTTTACCACATCTGCAATTTCTTCCTCCACTGAAGTCTTGAACCCTTCAAGGTTATCCATGAGGTTTGGAATATATTTCTTCCAAATTCCTGTTAATGTTGATATTTTGACTTCCTCTCATGAAGCACAAGTGTTCTTAATGGCATCTAGAATAATATGTCTTTTCCAGAAGGTTTTCAACTTACTTTGCCAAGATTTATTAAAGGACTCACAATCTATGGCAGCTATAACCTTAAGAATGTTTTTATTAAGTAATAAGACTTAAAAGTCAAAATTCCTCCTTGATTCACAGGCTGTAGAATGGATGTTGTGTTAGCATGCATGAAAACAACATTAATCTTCTTGTACATCTTGACATCTAGTTGACATCTAGTCAGCTCTTGGGTGCCTAAATGGATTGTTAATGAGCAGTAATACTTTGAAAGGAATCTTTTTTTCTGAGCAGTAGATCTCAACAGTGGGCTTAAAGATTCTGTAAACCATGCTGTGAACAGATGTGATTATTCTCCAGTCTTTGTTCTTTCATTTCTAGAGCACAAGCAAAGTAGATTTAGCATAACTCTTAACGGCCCTAGGATTTCCAGAACATTGGCTTCAACATAAAGTTACCAGCTGCATTAGCCCCTAACAAGAGGGTCAGCCTGTCTTTTGAAGCTTTGAAACCAGGCATTGACTTCTCCTTTCTGGCCATGAAAGTCCTATATGGCATCCTCTTCCAATAGAAAGCTGTTTTATTTACGTTGAAAATCTATTGTTTACCTGTATCAAAACCTCCCATGTACTCCATAAATACATACACTTACTATGTACAAAAATTTTTAATAAAAAAATTTACAAAAAGAAAATCTATTCTTTAGTGTAGCCACCTTCATCCATGATCTTAGCTAGATATTCTGAATAACTTGCTGCAGCTCCTACATCAGCACTTGCTTCTTCACCTTGCACTTTTATGTTATGGAGATGGCTATTTTCCTTAAACCTCACGAATCAACCTCAGCTAGCTTCCAGCTTTTCTTCTGCAGCTTCCTTACCTTTCTCAGATTTCACTGAATTGAAAAGAGTTATAGCCTTATCTGGATTAGGCTTTGGCTTAAGAGAATTTTGAGACTGATTTGGTTTTTATTCAGACCACTAAAATTTTCTCCATATCAACAATAAACCTGCTTTGCTTTCTTGTCATTTGTGTTCCCTGGAGTAGCACTTTTCATTTTCTCCAAGAATGTTTTCTTTGCATTCACAACTTGACTAATTCTTTGGTGCAAGAAACCTAGCTTTAGGCCTGTCTAATCTTTCCACATGCCTTCCTCATGAAGCTTAATCATTGCTGTCTTTTGATGGAAAGTGAGATATGTGTGACTCTTCCTTTAGAGGTTATTAATAGGCCTAATTTCAATTTTATTGTGTCTCAGAGAATATGGAGGCCCAAGGAGAGGGAGACAGATTGGGGAACAGACAGTCTGTGGAGCAGTCAGAACACACACCACATTGATGGATTAAGTTCACCATCTTACACAGGCCTGGTTCATGGCACCCAAAAACAATTACAACAGTAACATTGAAGATCACTGATCACAGACCATTAACAGATATAATAATGAAAAAGTTTGAAATATTGCAAGAATTAATAAAATGTGACACAGAGACACTTAGTGAACACATGCCACTAGAAAAATGGCACTGGTAGATGTGCTCAACACAGGGTTGCCACAAACCATCAATTTGTTAAAAAATGCAGTATCTGCAAAATGCAATAATGTGAGGCACAATAAAATGAGGTGTTCCTGTGGTTGTGTGGTTGTTATTTAATGTGTCAACTTGACTGGGCCATAGAGTGCCCAGATATTTGGTTAAACATTATTTCTGGGTGTGGCTCTGAGGGTGTTTCTAGATAAGATTGAATCAGTAGACTGATTAAAGCAAATTGCCCTCCCAATTGTTGGTAGACATCATCCAATCTGTTGAAGGTCTGCATAAAATATAAGACTAAGTAAGAAAGACTCTCCCTGCCTAACTGTCTTCAAGTGGAGACATGGGTCTTCTCCTGCCTTCAGATTAGAAATCAGACTGGAACTTGTACTTTCAGCCTTCTTGGTTCTCAGGCCCTCAAGCTCTGACTTAAACTATATCATCAGTTCTCCTGGGTCTGAACTTCTCAGCTTCCATAATCATGTGAGCCAATTCTTTGTAATACAGATGCTAATATACATACATTATATATATTAATGTATGTCACCCTATTGGTTCTGTTTCTCTGGAGAACACTGAGAATATAATAGTGGAGATTTCCTCAGACTTTTGCATGAGTTCTTTATTGTTATTACTGTAAATATATTTTCCAGACAGTTGTCTAATCTTTGATCTTATTAATTTTTGGGTTTGACTTTGTAAGTTAAATATTTTTATGTAGTTACCTACATTTATGAAGACTTCTTCTTAGCATCTGTGGAACTGAACAAAGCAATTCTGGCACTTTTCTAATGACTTCTCTAGTTTATCATCCTGTATTTAACTTGTAAAAGAGAGTTTTCCCAAAGATCTGCCCTCCGATTATTTTTCTTTTCGCAAATTTTATCACGTATAACATATATAAAGAAATGAGTCATAAGTGTTCACAAATTTAAAGTAAGCATACCTGCATCACAAACACCCAGATGAAGAAATTAAGAAGGAAAAATAAAAACAGAATCCCAGAAGTCCCCTTGAGTCTGCCCTCAGGGTTACTACTCTCCTGACCTCTAACAGTCTAGATAACATTGCCTGGTTTTGAATTTCATATAAATATAATCATACAGCTATGTAGTCTTTTGAGTTTGACCTCTGCTGCTCAACATTATGCTTGTGAGATCCGGCCATGCTGCTTGTAGTTTTGGCCTAGTAATTGCCATTGTTGTAGAGTATTCCCTTGAATGAATTAACCACAATTCATTGATCCATTTACCCTTCATGCACTCTGGGTTTTGATTCCGTTTTTGATGGTTGTAAATAGTGCTGACATGAACATTCACATAAATGTCTTTTGTGAATGTATGTGCCCATTGTTGCTGGGTGACTGTCTAGGAGTGGAATTGCTAAGGTTGCAAGACACTTCTGCTTTTTATCTCTTCTTTTAATATATTTTCCTTCATAGGTTTCCTCAATTATGAGATTATCCTACAAACATGAGTAACTTTAATTTTATATTCCCACCTCTCTGCTGTCTTAAGCACCAGCAAAATTATACGTTAGTTATAAAGAAAAACATTGCTCAGGACTCCAAGTCCTTGGCTTTCATCCCTCCATGGCCTGCCACCCTGCTACATCCTCCAGGCAAGGGAACATAAATTCCAGCTACAAGTTTGAACTCAGACACCTATCTGGTCTCTTTCTTACCTGTGTTGCCTGACCACATGTGAAATATAAAGACTAATTTTTTCCATGTAGTTAAAGGCCTGGGTGGTGGGAGGAAGGAAGGGCAGGGTAAGCGTCCGTTCTTTCTGGAAGTTTCCATCCTAGTTCCTCTCTGGGTTTCTAAGGTGTAGGAAGGGTTTAAAGATAGAATGGAGTGCCACCATAGCAGGAAAAGTCCTAACACCCGCCTGCCTTACCACACCAGCTGCGGGAGAAAACAGTTCTAACAGGGAGACAATTTAAAGAGGAAACGGTCCCCACATGCAGAAGAGAGAGCACTAACCACTCCACTCCTCCCTTGTGCCCTCACCCCAAATGTCGTGATGTGCGTGTGATTTTGACCATTGGGGCTCCTCCTTGGGTAGAGGGAGGAGAGTGTGCACCACTAGCCCATGGTTCCCAGTGTGTCAGGGCTTATCTGGGACCTCAAACTTAGCATGTCTAAAACCAAACCCTTATCTTTTCCCCAAACCAAATCCCCTTTCAGACTTCTCAGTTTCTGTCAGCTGTAACATCACAATCACATTCATCGAAACCTTACAAACCATTTCAGATTATTTTCCTTTAATCAGCCAACAAATATTTTTGATTCTTCTTCAGAACTATTCATCTTTAAAGTGACTTTTGTGTCCCCTTGGGATCATCTTTTGTTACCTCCCAACTGGATTGTTGCCAAAGCTTTCTGGGACTCTCTGACTGACTCTGCCCATCACCCCATCTGGCTTTGCTGCCATCTTGACATTAAGCTTTCTAAAAGGGTGACTTCCTAACATTATTCATCTTACTAAAAACCTCTAAGGCCTCCATCAAAGGAACAAGAACTACTGTGAAGTAATGGACATTGAACTGACAATGAGCAACTAGAATTTATATAATGAAATAACTTTTTTTGAAAAAAGTATAGGCAGGTTACTGTTGAATAATGAAGTCTAGAAGAATCAAGACTAGGAAGACCTAAATTTAACCCACTTTATTTATTTATTTATTTATTTATAATTTTTATTTATTTATTTATTGAGATGGAATCTCTTTCTGTCACCCAGGCTGGAGAGCAGTGGTGCCATGTTGGCTCACTGCAACCTCTGCCTCCCAGGTTCAAGTGATTCTTGTGCCTCAGCCTCTGGAGTAGCGGGGACTACCAGCGTGCACTACCACACCAGCTATTTTTTTGTATTTTTTAGTAGAGATGGTGTTTTGCCATGTTGGCCAGGCTGGTCTTGAACTCCTAGCCTCAAGTGATCCCCTCACATCGGCCTCCCAAAGTGCTGGGATTACAGGTGTGAGCCACCACGCCCAGCCCCAAGATAGTTCTTTAAACTGGAGAATCAGTCAGTGCTTTTGGGTAGCCACCACACCCGACCTGATGTAACCCATTTTAGAACTCAAGTGTATGAAACACTTTGGAAAACAGTTTCAGCTGGGTATGGTGGTTCATGCCTGTAATCCCAGCACTTTGGGAGGCTAAGGCAGGCAGATCACCTGAGATCAGGAGTTCAAGACCAGCATGACCAACATGGCAAAACCCTGTCACTACTATTAATACAAAACTTATTAGCTGGGCATGGTGGCATGCACCTGTAATCCTACCTACTTGGGAGGTTGAAACACGTGAATTGCTTGAACCTGGGCAGTAGAGGTTGCAGTGAGCAGAGATGGCACCACTGCACTCCAGCCTGGGCGATAAAGTGAGACTCCACCTCAAAAAGAAAAGAAAACAGTTTCAATTGGAACAGAAATCCCAACTGCAGATTGCTCTGAAGTGAGTGAAGAAGAGCCATCTTTTGGGCAGCTAGAATGCAGGCCCGAGGAGGACACTAGAAAATGAGTTTTGAATAATGCACAAAAATAAGCATTTTCCTTCATGGAAGCCAAAAATGCATAGTCTATTACTACCCCTCTTCAACTAGCACATGAACCTGAGCAGCTGATAAAATTTATCTATGCTTAAAATAGGCAATCCCTTTTCTGTCCCTACCATGTATGTCCAAAGCCGACCCAGGTAATCAATCCATTCCCTCCTGTTCAGCCTCTATGTGGTCAAGGTCTCCTGCTTGGTACATCACTCCTTCTCCATTCCTGTTCCACATTCCATCATAGACACAAGCATATACATGAGATGCCACTAGGATTTCTGAAAGGAATGAGAAAGTATACCTGGCCTGACTAACCCGTCCTTTCTCCCGTCCATCTTTTTACAAACATTTGGTATCTACTATGTGCTGAACACATTACCATGCATTTTTTCAAAGGTGAAAGTAAATATTATATAGTTTTTATCTTCACAGAACTTACTCTGTATGTTATGGTTGAACTCTCTCCCTCACTCCCCTTTCTCTCTCTCTCTCTCTCTCTCTCTCTCTGTTTCTCTCATGCATTCATGCATGAATGCACACAAGACTATAATATTGGGATTAAATACGAATTGCATATTGTCTCCGTTTCTATTGTGCCTTGTATTATAGGGTCAAATAAGTGTTAGAATGATTTGAATCTACTGGGCATCATTGGCCTTAGGCTTCTGCAAGTAGAGCCTTCCTCCCAGGGAATTCAGACAGCTTGGGAACCCCGAGCAAGATAGAAGTGGAGAGAGACTAGAACAACAAATAGAAGTGCCAGAGGAGGCAAACGGAAAATCTGGTCCCCTTTTGCATACATTTTCTATATAGAACCAATGTTTTAACAGCGGAATGCTCTGAAGGGCATAGATTGGTGGTGCGGCCTCCATTTCTCCTGAAGGCTTTGTTCTTCCAGACTACTCAGTCTGTTGTTAATCCTCCTGCAGACAGTAAATGGTCCAGGTAAGGGCTTCATTCGTGGCTGCTTTTAAGAGATACTGAATGAGAGAGTCCTTGGGAGGTCAACAATTAAATCTAGACACATGAAGATGACAGAATAGGACAATAAATATTTGGGAGCTTGCTAATTTGTGAAAGTGTCCTGCTCTGTTCCATTTGGGCTTCCTGAGAAATGTCTAGACCACAGCTGGACACCACATGGGCCAAGAGTTTGATTTCCTTGAACAGAATTTCAACTGTAATATAGGCAAATAAGCAACTATGAGGACTCCTCGGAGGATACTTCCCATCCTCCATCTCTGAACACTAGGAACACAAAAGCCAGAGGTTGGAGGAAAGTAGAAAGTAGAGATTTTATTTTATTTTATTTTATTTATTTATTTTTGCCATCCAAGGGATGGAATGGTATAATAGTGTTGCTAGTTTTTAATGACCATACAATTTTTGATTCTCCTCCCATCAAGAAGTGAGATCTTTGAACCCTCCCCTTGAATCTGGGTGGGTTTCTGTGACCACTTTGACCAATTAAGCATGATGGAAGCAATGCTTGTGACTGCTGATGTTAGGTCATAAAAGGCCATGCAACTTCCACCTTGTGCTCTTGGAATACTCATTATGGGGAAAACCAGGACCCCTGCAAGAAATTCAAATAATCTGCAGCCACTGTGCTGCAGATGCTAAATGAGAGGGCTTTGTCAACAATCCCAGCAGAGCCCCACTTTCCAGCTGTCCCCACCAAGGCACCAGACATGTAAGTCAGGCTGTCTTGGCTCCTTCAGACCAGCCCTTCTGCCAGCTGAGAACCACTTATTCACCTTGGTAAATGCTGGTTGTGAAAAAAGAAACAACCAAATGAGCCCTGCCTGAATTCCTGAACTATAAAATCCATAGGATATAATAAAATGGATATTGTCTTAAGCTTCTAAGCTTAGGGAGGGTTTGCTATGCAGCAATGCTGCCTGGAACAGAAGGGTACATGACCTGAGGGTAAAGTGTCAAAGGCCCTGCTGAGGGTGATCTGGGATGGAGGGGAATGTTTGTTCACAAATTGCTGATGCTAAGTGGGTCTGAATTGGAGGGCAGGGAAGATAAAGATGCTCCTCCATTGGCTTTTTTTTTTCTTTTACTTTTAATTTTTCTTTTTAAAGATAGGGTCTCATTCTGTCACCCAGGCTGGAGTGCAGTGGCAAGAACGTGGCTCACTGCAGGCTTGACCTCCTGGGCATAAGGGATCCTGCTGCCTCAACCTCCCATGTAGCTGGGACCACAGACACATGCCGTCATGCCCAGCTAATTTTTTTTATTTATCTATTTTTTTGTAGTGATTGGGGTCTCATTTTGTTGTCCAGGTTGGTCTTGAACTCCTGGGCTCAAGGGATCCTCCCACCTCAGCCTCCCAAAGGGATTACAGGTGTGAGCCACTACACCCAGCCCCCACTGGCTTTTGAAATATGAATACTATCAACACCCTCACACTCTTAACTCCCTATTGATATAACAAGCCTCTACTGAAGTCACAATAGGCAAGGGTCCTGACAACCTATTTTGTGGCCCCACTGTGTTACTTAAGGATTGTATTAGTTGACTAGGGTTGCCATGACAAAATACCACAAACTGGGTAACTTAAGCAACATAAAGCTATGATCTTACAGTTCTGGAGGCTAGATGTCTGAAATCAAGGTGTCTGTAGGGTTGGTTCTCTCCTAGGCCTGTGAAGTAGAATCTGTTCCATGCTTCTCTGCCGGCTTCTGGTGGTTTTCTGGCAATCTTGGACATTCCTGGGCTTATGGAAGCTCACCCCAGTCTCTGCCTTCATCTTCACATGGTGTTTCTGTGTGAATGTCTGTGTTCAAATGTTTCCTTGTTATAAGGACACCAGTCTTATTGAATCAGAGCCCATCCAATGACTTCTTCATAACTTAGCAAATTACATCTGCAATAACCTTATTTCCAAATCTGGTCACATTCTGAGGTACTAGTATTAGGGTTCCAACATATGACTTTTGGGGGCAATTCAACCCATAACACGAGCTGTGTAATCTTGTACTATTATGTAAAATAATAATAAACCTCCACTATTAGCTCAAAGAGATGCTGGGGGAGTTAAATAATCTAGGTAAACTGGAAAAGGCTGTGCATTGGTTTCAATGCTGAAATCTCCCTGCTCCCACCCTGAGCGACGCAGCATGCGAGGTGTGAGGTGTGATGTCCCACAAGCCAGGTGCTCAGATGCTGTGCCTACGTGAGGGTGTGGGCTGAATGGGAGTCTCGGTGGCATTTTGCAAGGGGATTTTTTTGTCTGATGTTTCTGTGCTGCGTGGGATGGAGCTCATTTATGTTATTTTCACTTCCTACATTAGCAATGGCAGGTGCACAGTTATGGAGAACTTCATCCCTCCCTATCTGCTTCGGGGGTTTGTGTGTGGTCAAGTGGGACTGAAGAAAAGCAGCACACTCAACACAAGGGGTACAAGACAGCAAAGAATTCCATCCAGGCTACTTCTCTCATCCTGTCCAGCTGGGATAGGTCACAAGGAGAAGGGGGTAATATTTTAGAGATCTTAAGGCAGGGATCTCAGAGTCCAGGAGACAAAGATGACTGCTGAAATTCATCACCTGCAGCCACTTCTCTCCTTCCTCAGCTCACTCTCAATGGACACTTGACCTATTACCCCCAGAGCCCTTGAAGCCGATGAACACAGCAACAATGTGTCCATGACTGCCAGGGGAGAGATGCCTTGGGAAGCCCCGTCAGAGGGGCCTGAGTTTACAGGAAAAGTCTAGTTTCCCAGCAAGGGAGACAGGCATTTTTTACTCATTTTATCAAGGCCAAATTGATTCGGAACCAGTGCCCACTGATTGCCTGAATGGAGGTCAGGACTGTGTTGAAAATCTGGGCAGATTTCCCTTTAAGCATTTGCACATTCCATATTTGAAAGCCAAATCTGAGTCCAGGGACAAAATCTGCTTTAGTGAGGGCATCTGGGTGTCCTGGGATGAGATTGTGCAAAGCAGCCCATCAGAATTCCAGGCCCTGGGATCTTCCACGAAACCTCCCTCCGGTTTTACTGGGATAAAATGAAGATGAGATGGCTGAAACCAAAGCTCCTAGGGAAGGAGAAATCTCAAGGAATAGTGTATCAGCTGATATTCTCTGGGGCTGCTATCTCAAAGCCTAAAGCAGAGAAATGGAAAAAGTCTGCTCGCCGGTAAAAAGAAAATCACCAGTTTGAATTGCAGAATATGCACTTGATTCACTCTCTATCCATCATACAGATGGGCATCTCCCTGCAGCTTTGTCCTGTCTCTTTTGCATCCTTCCTTTCCCCATGCCTGTTCTCTTTTCCTCTACAATTATGTTCTTGACTCTATGTGTGACATAGAAAGCAATAAAATTTCAGGTTTAGGAGCTGGGGTTCTCAAAGTATGGTCTGAGGTCAACCTACATCAGAATTACCTCTTAGGATAGAGAAAGGCATCAAAAATCAGAGTTCCCAGCTCTGTCTTAAGCCCGTAGAAAAAGAAATTTCTGGAGGTGGCATCTGTTTAGGTTCTTGGTATCAAAGTGCGGTCCAAGGATCAGCAACACCAACAGCACCTGGAAGCTTGTTAGAAATGCAGGCTCTCAGGCGACATCCTGGACCCACTGAGTCAGTGACTGCATTTTAGCCATCCCTTCCCTCCCCACCACAGGTGAATCCCAGAGGCATTTATGCATATTAATGCTAAGGGGTCTATTAATTGATCTGACCCTCCAGACCCAGAGCTGGGTTTCCCACCCGGCCCTTTGGTCTTAGTAGCAAGACAATGATTCAAGAGACACTTTGGCCAGCTGCCCTTGATTTCCATTCTATTTCATCTGGATTAAAATAGCAAAGCAACTACAAAGCAGCTTCTTGGGACCTGACTTGTCAGCATCGTATCTTCCCTGCCCCCACCCTGAAACTGTCTTTAGACTTCACATTTCCTGATTTGCAAAGCACAAACACCATTTATTATAGCACCAGTGGAATCTTTGCATGGAATAAGAGACCCAGCTTTATCCATTCACATTTGGTCTAGCACTTCTTTTCGAATATGGCCAATATTGTTTCTAGGTGCCTCACACTGACCTTTCAGTGAAGCACCTGTATGTGTATAAAATACCTATGAAGTGATAAAAAGAAATTGATGGTTACTTACAGGGAAAGAAAGAAGGTGGCTTTGAAAAATGGGTGGGTGAGATGTCTTCCTGTATTCCCATTTGTAACCACTAAGGTATGAACCTTTACCAAGAAAAAATAAATTTAAAGTAGAAATCGAATTGAAAATGATCCCATCTCTTAATTATCCTACTCAGAGACATTTGCCAGCTCTCATTCCTCCTGCATGCTTGTGAATGTTTTTGTTGGTAAACCAACCGTGCTTGTATGTCCCCCAGCTCTGGATGCAGAGCCAAACATTTGTGTATCCATTAAAAGATGCATTCTTGGAGGTGAAAAGAGAAGAAATTTGAGGGTGGAGAAAAAGGAAAGAAAAAAGAAATAGCATATATGACAACACAAAGATTTAACCTAGAAAAAACTAGAAGCTTAGGGGAAATTGGAAATTGTATGATAGGCTTCTCTACTTGTCTCCTTCTAGCTTTATTTATTTTGTTCCAAAAATCATGACATGCTGCTAACAGAAGCTGAAGTGTCTAGGGTCACCTGAAATTCATCTTCCTTGAATGGCTTCCCAAATGTTGCCCCAAATCACTGTTATACATTCTGGGATCCATGGAAATGACAATAAGACCTCCAGTTACCATTTTGCACAAATATTGAATGATGTGGGATATAGGACAGGAAAAGGGTAAAAATAAAGTTACTTTCTGGACCTTCTTGGAAGAAGTCCCAAGCTCATGACTTCATTTTGAAATGGCAGGAAAAACAAAACACATTGAAATAGGGTTTCAGTAGCAGCCCCAACTTAGACGAATGCACAGAGAACTGCTGAAGTGTTCAAAATACTGCCAACTGGCACTTACATATGCAAATGAGTTACAAATGTGAGGGTCCAAATTTTGGGTTATGTGTGCCAGGACAGAGGGGACAGAGAGAGCATGTGTCTATTTCCAGACTGCACCTTTTTTAGAAGCTTATTTCTACATTGTCAGCTTCCCTGAAACCTTTATCTCACATTTTGAATGATAAACATATTTTTAATTCTATAACCTGATAGACATTTCAAAGAGACTATTCTGTGTATCTGGAGGTGGTATCTTGGTTTAAAGAACCACAGTGTTGAACAACATGTCTCTCATCAATAGCATCACTTTTTTTTTTTTTTAAGATCATCAAGGTCTGATCTGCTGGCAAAATGCTTTTGCTGAAAAATAAAAATGTCACTAGGACCCAGGGTTTAATGAAGATGCACTAAAAAAGATGCACTACATTTTTATTCTCCTCCAAGAAAATCTATTATGGTGTTTCAAAAGTGAGATGTCATCCTCAAAATGTCTTTTTCTTCTTGGCTTCATGTACAGGAGTTAAGCCAGAGCTAACTCACAAAGCGCTTCCTTGGTTTCCTCATTCCCAAATTGCTGCAGCTCGCATCCCTGATCTAGTCACACACTGGGCCTCGCTTTGCCCTGGGAAAGACAGTGCATTGACCCTCCTGCTGGGTGAATACTCACCCCAGTGACCAAGGTCCTTCCCAACTGCTGGATCTCCTTGTGATTCTCTGTTCATCTTGCTCTGTACCTGTCTTGCCCTTCCAGGTCTCCTGGCTCTCTCCTATTTACAAAGCACTGGGTTTTGCATCTAGCCTTATCACCTGACATTTATATCCTGGTTTTTATCTGTACACCTGGCCTCTGACCTGCCCCTTGCTTCTAAATATGATGCCTCGTCTGGCCTGCTGACTCCTTGGTGACTCAACGCCCTCTCATAGCTCTATTATGCCAAATTCTTGCATTAGAACAATTGTTTCTGATTCCCCCGGCTGCATCCAATTGGTGGACATGCATAACCTCTGATTCAGTTTAATCCAGTCCAGAGTTATTAAAAAAGCAGATTTAACCAAAGCAGTACCTTTTTGCTAGTTACTGTACTGAAATCACAAACAAAACAGAGACAAATAAAGAGCAACAAAATCCTCAAATAAACATAAATCTAATAAAAAATTACAAATAATTAATATGTGCCATCATACTTGAGCCATGAATAAAAAAGTATTTCATTTGGGGAAAAGGGAAGAGAGAAGCTGCAATGTCCACTTTCCGCAAGTCTCCACAACAGAGTGTACATGAGAGGGAAATGAATTCCAGGCTCTTCTTGCCAGAAATGCAACCTGTCTTCCCAACTTGAAGTCCCACCCTTCTCTTACCAAGAACTGTGCAGGGACTGGGATTTCACCCTACTTAAAATAAACTAGACTGTTATTGTTTCATGCATATCAGCAGAGGAAACAAGACTCCAGGGTCAGAGACAAAGGACTTTATTACTCACAGCAAAAGCTATAGCTAGTTGTTCATTTTCTTACAGGCTCCCCAGTCTCCTAGTCCCATGCAGGCAATGCAAGTGCCCATCATGGTCGCCTGCATATGCGGTAGGTTGCATCATAAGAGAAGAACACTGAGCTTAAGGGACTCACCATTTTTATAGCATGCAGAAGCAAACCTGCTTTGGGGGGAAAGACATTACCTCATCCTTCAAGGTTGCTCATTGCCAATACTCTGAGAAACATAAGTGTCAAGTATCTTGATCAGAAGTGATTGGGGCTTTGTACTCTTGGCATACTCAGCAAGAATGTGCAGGACTTTCAGGGCCCATGGTGGACTGCTTCTCCCACTGCTCCCAGCTCTACTCTACAGAGGCCCTGCATGCACCTGTGCCCGGCCGTGGCTCATGGTCCTGCTCTTCCTCCTCTGTGAAATGCTCTCTGCCGAATCTCCACCCAAGGATTGTGACCATTCTTCAAGGATCTCTGCAGAGATCTCTTTCCCCTATGAAGGCTTTCCTGAATCCTCTTCTTCCTCTGAGATGCTTCTCCTGCATCTGAGAATGTGCATAGCATTCGCCACATTCTTTTCTGAACATTAACTGTATACATGTCTGACTCTCCTCCAGAGTGGAAGGGCCCCATGCAGCCTTATGCCACGTACAAGGCCATGAACATATTAGACGAACAAAACTGACCATGAGAGAGACACATGGGAAGGAAAAATGTTAAAACCTAAAGAAAAAATTATAGATATATGCCTTTCCAATTTTGCTTTCTAAATACCATTCCCTAACAAAAGGAACCAGGACTATAAAAATTTAATTTTAAAAAAAGAAAAACCAGGGCTCCTTGGAGAAGTGGTTGATTCTAAGTTCGAGGCAGGGAAAACACAAGATAAGCCTAGAACATCTTGTGATGCCAAAAAAAGAGGGGCTGAGAAAGAATGGGGGCACATGGAAAGAACTCAGGAGGCAGCTTGCAGGATTTCCCAATGGCCAATGCTGGAACAATTTCAGCAACTAAATAAATAACAATAATATTGTATTACTAGCATGAGGATGCCCAAAGAATAAAAGAAATATTCATGAGTCCATACTGATATAAATAAATGATAGAATAAATAAATAAAAGGAAAAAAGGGATAACTCTTTCCTACAAGATAATTCCAATTAATAAATGTAGAAGATATGAGGAAAATAGAAAATCCCTATCAGAACACTATAGTAATCATCACTGTAGGCAAGATTCACCCATGAACACTTATACTAGCAGGCAAAAGTTTAAAGAGAAACAAATTTTGGCATAGTCTCAAAGTATCTTCCCAAAAACAAAAGGGAAAGTGATTATTTACAGTGGCAAGACCTAGCAGACATCACCTAACCCAAGCGATCAATGATAACATCACTGACGTTGTGAAAGGCACGTCCTCCCTGGGGCTTTTGTTCCCAAAATATGTGACCTAAATCTATTCATGAGAAAAAAATCAGACAAGCAAACTGAGGGACATTTTACCAAAAAAATCACCAGTTCTCCTGAGAAATGTCAAGGTTGCAAATGACGAAAAGGACTGAGGAACTGTCACAGATCAGTGAAGACTAAAAAGTCACAACAGTTAAACAACAATAAGATTTTGTGCACATCTTCCGTTCCAAGGGGGCTGCATTTACTGAGCTCTAGACTGAAGTGGTCAAGCAGGAATGTGAGCCTTGTGTAGCCAGACCTTCCATTTTTTCAAAGAAGTTGGGAATCCATTTTTTAGATGTTTTATTGAATACTGGCGGAGGGTAAAAAGACGTGCGTGAAAAAAAATGGTGAAATTCTAATGAAGTCTATAGTGAGTGTTGCACCAATATAAATGTCTTAGTCTTGGTAATTGTGCCGTGATTTTGTAAGATGTTAGCATTAAGGGTGGCTGGGGGAGGTGTATATGGGAAGTCTCTGCAACATGTTTGCCACTGCTCTATAAGTCTAAAATTATTTCAAAATTTTAAAAAAGTTTTAGAAAAACAATATAGTGAGAATTTATGGATAATATTGCTAAGCACTTTATATATATTGACTGTCTAATTTACACAATAACTCTATGATGAAGATTATCAGGTACCTCCATTGTACCCATTTTATAACTGATGAAACTGAGGCACAGGGAGGTTAAGTAACTTGTCTAAATTACACAGTTAATAAGGAGGGAGGCCGAGATTGAATCCAGGTGTTCTGACTCCAGAACCTGTGCTCTTAGCCATGTTGCCTTATTGGACAAGGGCACTGTGGTTCTTAGGAATAGTATTTTGTTTTTTCCTGAGTGCTCCAAGCTCCAGAGTAGAAGTTATTGATAACTGGGAAGCTACTATGTTCCAAGCACATATATAATCTCCACAATCATTTCAGGAGGTCTGTCATCTTATTCTGATTTTACAGATGAAGAAACTAAGGCCAAGAGAAGTATGCCAGATGCTATTTTTATTTTATTTATTTATTTATTTTTGAGTCAGGGTCTCACTCTGTCGCCCAGGCTGGAGTGCAGTGGCATGGTTACAGCTCACTGCAACTTTGAGCTCCTGGGCTCAAGTAATCCTCATGCCTCAGCCTCCCAAGCAGCTAGGACTACAGGCACACACTACCATGCCCAGCTAATCTTTAAATTTTTTGTAGAGATAGAATCTCACCATGTTGCCCAGGCTGGTCTCAAACTCCTGACCTCAAGAGATCCTCCAGCCTTAGCTTCCAAAGTACTGGGATTACAGGAGTCAGCCACCATGCCTGGCCCAGACATTGTTTTTGATAGTACAGTCTTTGTTTTTCTACTGTCCTCCCAAAAGCCAGGGTTACAAAGTCTGAAAACTTAATTTTCCAGAGTCCTGGGTCAGTGGGTCCCTGGTTGGATTCCACCCAGGAGAGCCCTTGTGTGGGATTGGAAGATAGAAGTTGTTGCCCTGTGGCGGCAGCCAAGCCGAAGCACAGGCTGCAGGCTGCAGATGGAAGGTTCTGCCTGTAGTTTCCAGGAGGCTTCCAAAGAATGACCTCGTTGGCTGAGACCAATGGAGTCAGCTTCCCTACGATCCTTGTATTTCCAGACATCTTGATATTTACTTCCCCAGATTCTATTTCTGCTTCAAACCTGATAGGCATTTCCCAACTGAGGATGTTAAGTTCCCCTGGCCTATGAGCATCACTATGACCGAAACTCACCTATCAGATTGGACACCTTCAGTTATTCCAGCCTGAACTGAGCTGAATTTTATTACCCACCTCCCTGACAGTTTTAGACATTGTGATTCTCCTGCTCCCCAGCAAGGACAGAATTAGAAGCATATAATTCCACGGATTCTCCCAATTCCTTTTTCTACTGCTGTAGTTCCATGCACATCATCCTGAAAGCCAAGTTGATGGCGACAGGCAGCCAATATCAAGTTCAATACTCACACTAAGGAACTTTGTAAACTTTACAAACTGTAAAGTGCTAGTAAAAATTAACTCTTCTCTTTGATTGCATGAACCACTGTCCAATTTTGTCCCTAGAAACCTGGCTCATAAAATGAAATTTAAAAGGAAATATTTACTTAGTAATTAATGTTAGGAAAGTATCAAACAAAAGCTCAATACATTAATAGGTGTGGATCTCTAGCGATTCTATTTAAACAATACTAATGTCGCATATTTCGGTTTACTCTGCCAAATTTGATATAAGCAGCCATTTCTGGCAAACGTTGCTGATATTCAGTTCATATAAACACTAACCAGGTCTTCTCTTCAGTTTTAGACTGAGTTTGATGGGTAAAATACTATGTGGAAAATAATGAGAAGACGAGGAGAAAGCAGAGCAACTTCAAAAACAGGGAGTGATACCTACTGTCCCAGGTCATGGCAGAGCCATAATGTCCAGAGGGAAAGAGACAGATGGTACACAGAAAGATGGAAGGGTGCACATCTTCCATCTGAGGGGGCTGCATTCATTGAGCTGCAGCCAGAAGTGGCCAAACAGGAATGCGGGCCTAATGTAGCTGGACATTCCAATTTTCTCAGAGAAGTTGGAAATCCATTTTTAAGTGCTTTATTAAAAACATTTACACATACATGTGAATATATACACATATATACACACATATATGTACATTTATATATTTGTATATCACATGTAAATTATATATCACATTTATATAAATATATATTTAAATATCACATATATAAATGTGTGTATCTATATATACACACATATAAATTTATATCACTCTTTTAAAATATTGGCAACTAAATAAATTTTATTTTATTAATAAATTTAATAAATAAACTTTATTAAAATAGGGCCTACAATGCAAAATACATCTGCAATCTCTGACTTTATGAATATCTTAAGGTTTGAGATATATTTATTTAAAGAAGATATAATAAAAGGACCATTAGGAGACAGGAAACCGTGGATGAAAAAAATTATCCTTTCTTAAACAAATATTTGCTAAGCATTGTATTAGGCTCAAGGCATGCATTATTTCACTTACAGGAAGAATGCTATTAAGAGTTGGGGTGGAAAGCAAATAAAAGAAGGAGGAAAGAAAAAAAGTGAAAGGTCCTGACAGAGCATTCTGGAATTTCACATTCATCACTCCAAGGGTCAGCCTACAAGAGAAGCTCAGGCCTGACTCAGGCAGCGATTTCTAGGGCAGGAAAAGCAGCAGCCTTCTAATGAAAACTTGGCTAGTGTGTTTATTAATTTATTTCCTTCACATGTTTACTTTTATTTTTAGAATAACTGATATACTTGGAATCCTAATATATCATCCCTTAGGGAATTAAAGTCTGTAGCTTCCTGTCTTCAAAGCTCTGATTAAATTTAAACGGAGTTCATTGTCATGTCTTGTCTATGTGTCTGCGACCTGGAGTCCTGGCCCCTTAGTCTCTCTCCCCATTACTGCTGCCCTGAAGGGCTCCTTCAGCATGCAGCAGGGAAGCAGGGCTTGGTAAAAACAGTCCAGGGCCACTGGTGGGGTCGGGTCCACGGAGGGAGTAGGATATATGCCAGCCACCCTAGCCTCTCCATGGCAACCCCACTGTGGAGAAGTGGATGGGTCCCCTAGCCCACTCTTCACCCCTAGTGCCTCCTGTCTGATTTCATATTTAATGCTGGGGAGTGCATCCGTTTCCTAGGACCGCTATAACAAAGTACCAAATACTAGTGGCTTCAATAATAAAATGTTTTATTGTAACAGAGGCTAGAGCCTGAGATCAAGGTTCGGCTGGGTTGGTTCCTCCTGAGGCCTGAGAAGCAGTGGGTTCCATGTTTCTTCCCCTCGTTTCTGGTGCTTTGCTGCCAGTCACTGGCCTTCCTGGGCTTGGAGAATCATCACTCCAACCTCTGCCTTCTTCCTTACATAGCCTTCTCCCTCTGCGCTTGTCTCTGTCCGGATTTCCCCATTTTATAAAGACACCGCTCTAACCGGATTGGGACTGACCCTCCCTAATGATCTTAACTTAACTAATTACACCTACAATGACCTTATTTCCATATTGGGCCTCATTCTAAGGTACTGGGACTTCAACCTATGATTTTCGGGGGACTCATTCAACCCATAACAGGGAAGAAGTCACTTGTAGATGCTAGAGACAAAATAGAAGTTGCAACCCTGAGAAGAGTGACTAGGGTTGAGGTTCACTGCAGTTCCGAATTATTCCAGGAGAAAAATACCAATATCTGGGAGTGAGAAACCATTCAGAAGCTCCCCAGAGCTCCTGCACAGTCCAGGGGCATTGGGAGAGCCTTCCAGGACTGAGCACTGTCTCACTGCGCAGCCACAGGGCTGTCTCTGCTGCTGAAATGCCCTGGCCTCCCTTGCCCAGCCCACCTTCCCCTAAGAAGGCACGACAGCCACTATTCCTGCACCCAGAACAAACTCATGAAGGGGCTGAGTGCTGCTCTTCTGAGAGCTGATAGGGTAATTCCTCCACCCCACGTGGTTGTCAGCTGGGAGGAAGCATCGCCAACAGCCTCCTTCGTGTTTATTTTGGCCAGCTCTGTAACACATCTCTTACTTCTAGCTATTTGTCTTAAAGAAATGGATAGGCTCTTCCACATCAAGCCACAAAAAAATTCGTCTCTAGTCATTACGTATTTATTTTTAGCCCTTTTGAAGTGAACTCTCTTCTCCATCTGATGCCCCTAACTAGTCGGAAACTGGGTCCCTGCCTGCACTCTGTGAATTCCTTCCGGAGCGCTCCTTTTGGTTGCTTACAAGCAGAGCTGAGGGAGGCGCCTGGGCAGTAAGACAAACAGTCCTGGGTGG
Source organism: Pongo pygmaeus (assembly GCF_028885625.2). NCBI lineage: Eukaryota > Metazoa > Chordata > Mammalia > Primates > Hominidae > Pongo > Pongo pygmaeus. The sequence continues at coordinate 70,006,617 of NC_072390.2, forward strand.
GCTCCAAGCCCTCTGGCAGCGCTCTCCCAGCCTCCCCTGCTTTCTGAGCTATCACAAACTCTTCCAAAATCATCCCAGCCTGCTGTCATAACACAGACCCAGCTCGCTACTCACTCAAAAGTACAGCATCTAGACATGCTTCGTGCAGCCCAGAGAATCCGTAGCAGCCAGGAGAACCACATGGGATATTCCTACATCTCACTCCTGACTTTGGGCCAGAACGTGCCTATATTAATATTTCAATTACTACATGCAGTTATTCTACTGCACATCTATAGCTATGCCCAGGGCAGAGAGTGTTTGACCTACAAACCTAGTTCATGGGTTCCCATTCACATTTCTAAGCCAGACTCTCTTAATTTTGAATTTGAGAGCGTTCAATAGGGAACAGGGCCAAAGTTTATCTTTCAGATCGTACCTAAAACTTTAGTAATACAAATTGATAACGCCAACAAGATGTAAATTGTTTGTATTCATTTCTTAAGATTTTGGAAACAAAGTACCATATACTGGGTGACTTAAAACAGCAGAAATTTAGTCTGTCACAGATCTAGAGACTGAAAGTCCAAAATCAAGGTGATGGTAGGGCCATGCTCCCTCTAACAACTGGAGTGGGGAAGACTTCCTTGCCTCCCTCACTTCTGATGGTGGCTGTAGAGCCTCAGTGTTCCTTGGCTGGAAGCTGCACTGCTCCAGTCTCTGCCTTTGCTGTCACATGGCATTCCCCACTCTCTGTCTCTGGGTCCAAATTTCCCTCTTCTTATAAGGACACCAGTTATATTGAATTAGGGCACACCCTAATGGCCTATCTTAACTCAATTACATTTACAAAGATCCTATTTCCAAATAAGATTATATTTATAGGTACTAGGGGTTAAGACTTAATACATCCATTGGGTGGACACAATTCAACCCGTAACACTATTTGGCAGTAAGAAGATGATCAAGTACTTCCAAAAACACACATTTAAATACTGACAATAGGCATGCCAACTAAAAACAACTGGGCTCAGATGACCCCAATGGCTTCCTGTTATCTACATAATATAGACATAGCAGTGTCTATGCACCTCATCATTCTCATCTTCTAGATCTAGTTGGTGTGAAATCTTATCATTTTTATGAGCACCTATTAAGCTTTTCTACCTCTGAGACCCATTTCTTGGAAGGTGTTTTTGTTTTTGTTTTTGTTTTTTTGTTTTTTTTTCACACACCAACATCTTTCGAGATCTCATTCAAATAATATTTCTCAGCTCACACTTGTAATCCTAGCACTTTGGGAGGTTGAGGCAGGTGGATTGCCTGAGTTCAGGAGTTCAAGACCGGCCTGGCCAACATGGTGAAACCCTGTCTCTACTTAAAATAGAAAAATAAACAAATAAATAAGTTAGCCAGGCATGGTGGTGCACATCTTTAGTCCCAACTACTCAGGAGACTGAGGCACAAGAATCCCTTGAACCCAGGAGGTGGAGGTTGCAGTGAGCCAAGATCACACCACTGCACTCTAGCCTGAGTGACACAGCAAGACTCTGTCTCAAAAAAAAAAAAAAAAAAAAAAGAGAGAAAGAAAGAAAAGAAATAGTATTTCAGCTTAAGCAGTTAGAGTGTCTTTACGTATGCTGAACCTCAGTTATCTAGGTATTACTCTAGAGCACAACCCAAAATAAGAGGGGGAAAAGACCATTTAGTAAAAACCACTCTGGGTATAAAAAACCCCTCTGTTTCTATGAGCTGTTCTAATAAATTTGGGCAATTGATTTTCTGTATCTCAACAAAATGAAAGAATCAAATTTAAAAAGGCCATGGTGATGTTGGAACAAATGGATATCCATATGCAAAAAAAAAATGAACCTCAAACTACAACCTTTACATCTTATACAGAAATTAACTCAAAATAGATCATAGATCTAAATGTAAAACATGAAATTATAAACATTTTAGGAGAAAACATAAAAGAAAATTTTTGTGGTATTGGCTTAAGCAAAAAGTTCTTAGCTACAACACCAAAATCACTATCTATAAAAGAGGAAATTGAGAAATTGGACTTCCACAAAATTAAAACCATTTGCTCTGCAAAGGATAATGTATAGAGAACGAGAAGAGACGCTTTAGACTGAGAGAAAATATTTGCAAATCATACATCCAACAAAGGACTTATATCCAGAATATATAAAGAACACTTAAAACTCAACAATAAATAAATAAGCCACGTATTTTTTTAAATGGGCAAATAATTTGAAGAGACACTTCACCAAAGAAGATACATGGTTGGCAAATAAGCACTTGAAAAGATGCTCAACGTCATTAGTCATTGGGGGAAATGAAAATTCAAACCACAATGAAATATCCCATCACACCCATCAGAATGGCTAAAATTTTAAAGTACTCCCAACACCAAGTGATGCTGAAGATGATCTCTCATATATTGCTGGTGAAAATGTAAAATGGGGGCCAGGCATGGTGGCTCACGCCTGTAATCCCAGCACTTTGGAAGGCCAAGGTGGGTGGATCACTTGAGATTAGGAGTTCAAGACCAGCCTGGCCAACATGGTAAAACCCTGTCTCTACTAAAAATACAAAAATTAGCTGGGCATGGTGGTGCATGCCTGTAGTCCTAGCTACTGGGGAGGCTGAGGTGTGAGAATCACTTGAACCCGGGAGGCGGATGTTGCAGTGAGCCGAGATCATGCCACTGTGCTCCAGTCTGGGCAACAGAGCGAGACTCTGTCTCAAAAAACAAAACAAAACAAAACAAAAAAAAAACAAAATGTAAAATGGCATAGAGGCTCTAGAAAACAACAATTCCTTAAAAAGTTAAAGCATGCATACATTTACCATGTGACCCAGCAAGCACACTCCTGGGTATTATTCTACAGAGATGCAAAACTTCACATAAAAACCTATACAAATAGCAACTCTATGTATAAGTACCCAAACTAGAAATAACCCAGATGTCCTTCAGTGGAGAATGATAAGCAAAGTGTTGTATATACCTGTAATGGAATACTACTCAGTAGTAAAAAGGAATGACTTCTTTATATATACAACGATGTGTATAAATCTCCAAAGGCATCATGCTAAGTGACAGGAGTCAGTCTCAAAAAGTTACATACCGTGTGATTCCATTGATATGACATCCTCTAAAAGACAAAATTGTAGTGACCGAGAACAGATCTAAGAGTGCCAGAGTTTAGGGGGAGGGGGAGGGTGTGACTTCAAAAGGATGGTACAAGGGATATTTTTGGCAGTGACAGAACTGCTCAGAGTCCTGACAGTGGCAGTGGTTGCCCAACTCTACACACATCTTACAATTTATAGGCTTGTATACCCCCAAAAAGTCAATTTTGTGTGTGCTATTTTAACAAACAAAATTTTAGGAAACTGCACTGAGCAGCTAGAGATATGACTTTCCTGGTGGTTGTTGATAGCTGATAGGCTAAATGAGAAAGAGGATACTACAGCCATCCTGGACTGCAAAGTAAAAAATTAAGCAGCCCAACACATCTCCACAATTCTGTGGTCATCCTTACATTCCAGCACAGCGAAGACATGCTGCATGCTAATTCAGTAGTAATGGTAGCTACATTGTTTCAGCATGGAATTTTTATTTTCTGAAAAATAAATGTATGTATGTGTGCATGTGTATGTTTCAGGATTTCATTGATTCACTTCTGTGCCTTTAGACCCAGAATTTCCACAGGACAATTTGTGACAATAGATCCTTAGACCAAGATGTCAAGGTACTAACTCAGTGTGATTTATACCGCCAATCTGGGAGAAAGGAAGCCATAAGCCAAAGAAAGCTCTAGGTCAGAGGCAGGAGACTCTGGTCACCTGAATTGATTGCATGGACTCAAGGGTGAAGCACACAAAAGGCTGTGAGAAAAGTGTCCCAAATGGGAGCACATGAAACCAGAGGATGTGCAGCCATGGCCAGAGTCAGTCCTGGAGCAACTCTTTCCTCCTACCCTGAGCCACCTGGTTTGCTCTCACTAGACTGACAATGGGATTTTTTTTTTTTTTTTTTTTTTTTTTTTTTTTTAATAAATGGCAGTCTCCTGCCAGACTGGCCTGGAGGAACACAGTGAATGTTTTTTTTAGCCAATTTCTATGCCAAATGACTAATATTAATATTTTTAACTCATAATAGGATACACTTCATTTCTTGACAAAACTACTTATAAGGAATAGCTCAGTTACTGAGAAAGCCAGATAATTGACATGTTTCTGTCTCTGCCTTGTCATTTCTATAATGGCAGGATAATGAAGTATTATTTAGCTTAACACAATCACTTGAGCTTCTCTATGGTCTTGGAAGGAATAGACACAAGCTAGGAACCTTTTTAAAGTATAATCAGTTTCTTATACAAGATTATATAAATAAAAAGTAGAATTAATTTAAATGACAAGTGACCCATTATTTATCTTCATTATGTCCTAGGACTGGTGGTTCCATGGAAATAAGTCAACCAAGAACATTTTGTTATTATAGAGACTGAGAGAATTTAGAGTAGATCTATATAAAATAACCTTTTAAATAAGATTAGGGTTAAAGTGCATTATGAAGTTTTATATATTTCATAAGACAGTAAAACTCAGTTAAGTGGGAGAAAAAATAAAAGTAAATAACATTTAATAGGACAAGAATAGTAAGTCAGAGTGGACTTTTCATTGACTCACATGGGGTCTCTGTTTGAACTCCACCATCTGGCATTTTGCATTTGTCTCTCTGCAACATACTTTCTAAAGGAGTGGACTGATTTTTAACCAAATTCAATACCCTCCCTAAGGAAGAGTAATGAGATACAACTCCAATCCCTTTTGTAGCTCAGTTCTTTTCTTGCAACAGCTGATAAAATCCTGTAAAACAATCGTATAAAGAAATTATACCAATTTGTTTTGCAAATAACTGCTTAATATTAATATTAACAATATTAATATGTGTGTGAAATATTATGTGTATGACTGTGGCTTATTTGCAAATTAGGTTTACTACTATATCTGTGAACTAGGAATCTCACTTGGAGTAAGTACATTCTGTATTTTAGCAGCCCTTTCCACATGATTAGGGACAAATCTGTTGAAACAAACAAAGAAATAACAACTTTAAAACTTGCCAGACAATTGGAGGAATGTAGATTTCAGCTATGGGACAGGATTCCCAAAGGGTTAGTGATTTCTCCATAACTAGATGATTCTTTATAACTAGTGGTTGGGAGAACTAGTGAAAATTAAAGCAGAAAAAGTGAGTTGTACCTATTGGAAAATCAGAGTTTCAAGAAGATAAATAAATGAATGAAAGTACTGGTGATTAATCTATACCAACAACAATGAAGCAATTGATAATGAAACATTTCAGGCTCTTTAACCAAGTTATCAAATAAAATTCTTCCCCAAGAGGTCCATTAGTTAGGATGGAGCCTTCATGTGATCCAGTGGGATTGTTGAGTGGGAGCATAACTTGTGTTCTCTATAGAGATAGAAATAGTTACGCTTTTCAGGTCCAGGGTCATAGCAAAGGAAAGAAATAGTCATCAAACGTGTCTTCAAAATGAACTTAAATTCCAGGAAGTGTAAGCTACAAATTGTGAGGCATGAAATTGCAAAGGGAAAGTTACCGCAAGAGAAGAAAGGTGTTGATTGTTCAAGACTATAAACTGCGATGCAGTCATGTTAATTAGGGGTTTCCACTAAATTTTCTGGGTTATTTTGAAAATGTGCGAATGTGGCACGGTATACCAGTTTGATCTTTTAAACTGAATCCTAGAATTAGAATAGTAAACCCAGTGAACATAATGCATCTGAATTTAATAAAACACCCAAAAGTAAAGTGTTTCCCTAAGATGTGATTCGAAGAATTGGATTGAATTGGGTGGGATGGAGGCCAGTCACAGAAGTGGAACTTTGGCCAGCGGTCCACATGCAGTGGGGAATGTAACCACCCACTGTGAGGAAGTGGGGAACAGCAGAATAGGGTGAAGGGCTGTTTACACCCAAATATTCATGAGTGGTTTTGAAAGGTTCCAAAAGTATACATATGTAAAATAATTACCCATAGAATGCAAAATGGGAACAGAAAGCTGTTAGTTCCTTAGGGATGGCAACAAATTTACACATTCCTTCTGGACAGGGCTATGGAAAAGATGCAAATTCTATATTTTAACTTAATCTATCCTTAGCCACATCACCCCAGTTCTGTATTCTTTGAGTGCTTCCAACAGCCTATCTTTTTATTTATACTTTGAACCATGCCAGTTTACATTTAATATTATTATCTCATACATATTGAGTGCTTACACATACAGGGCATTTTAAACTTATTTAATACTTACTATAGCACTATGAACTAGGGATTATTATACTTAAATGGTTGAGGAACAGGGGCTTCAAGACATGAACTGTCCACGATCACACAGCAGGTACTACTCAAACCCCAGCAGTCAGCCTCCAGAGGCAAGACCCTTACCCAAAACTTCCCCTCATTTTATTATCTCATTATTCCATGTATCTAGTGTTTTTTTTAACATTTAGATGGTAGTAAAATTGTTATCTATCTTATCCCTGTCCTCTTTCATGTAGGACAAGCCACAGATATTTCAAAAGAACCCAGCATTGACAAGGAGCCCTCAGGCAGAATGTATTCTCTTATTAGATGAATGTGAGGGATCTGCCTGCTCCTGAAACCACAGTTCTGGGATAAGGGGGAGGAAGCAGGCTTGAAGAAGCACCTAATGCTTTCTTAAGCACTGTTAGACTCATTTGTGAAGGGCAAATACCTTCCAGGGATATTGGAAATCCTGTGGGTGTGAAGGGCTGAAAGAGCCAAAGAGGAGATGTGGGCTTAAAAGAGCCTTTGGAATAAAGCTCTTCTCTTCAATAAAACCAACATGACATAAATTGGTTCTTTGGATCAAACTTCAAAATGGAGCATTCAGCAATGTCTCTGATCTTTGTAACATGTTTGAGTTTTCAGCTGTCACTCCGTGTTCAGCTGCTGAGGTCTCCAACTGTGATTGGGTTTTTGCCAGAAAATAATTGTGCAGGTCCATTCATAGCTTCTTTCCAAGTGAGCTCTCTGTTCACAGGAGAGGCATGTTGTTTCTAAATAAAGTCTCCATCTTATTAAATTCTTTAGCCTATGGTTGTTGGTTTGGGGAGTGTTCTTTTTCCTAAGAAAAAAAAAAAACAAAACTCAAAATTTCTACTTCCTAGAAAAAAAATCCTTGCTCCTGACTATCCAGGATTCTGTGCCCACATTTTCTAGTTGAGACCATGAGGGGAGTTGAAAACCCTCAGATGAGGCTGTTATCTATAATAGCTTTAAATTCCTTTTGGAACCAGCTCTAATCAACTTTCCGAGGATAGGCTTGCCTATATTCCTGAAGTTTAAGAACATGTTATTTTTCCTAATTTAAGCAAGAATCCCATGAAAGCCAATATGGCAATATGCTCTCCAAATGGTTTATTGACCTCAGCAACTTTGAGATTATCTGCATGTTCCAAGAGCCAATAAAATACTGAATAGAGAATATTAAAGTAAACTGATTAGAGAGACAGTGAAATTTTCCTCCACACCCCAAATTATTTCTTTTACAAGTCAACTCCAGAATGTATGAACAGAGATTTATTTCTTCAAAGAAAAAGAATTTTCTAAGTGCAGCTCCCCCCAGGAGGGACTAAAAGGCTTTTAATTGTTATTAATAATAACTTAACATGAACGAATTGTGGGCAATGGAGAAAGTTCGCGTAGGAAAGAACAAGAGAAAAGATCCTAATGCATTTCCCCAGCAGTTATGGCAGAGTAGATTATAGGTCTCTTGGAAGATGTGTTTAAGTGGTGTTTAAGATGAGAGATGGTAAAATGTACCACTAAAGGAAAAGCACCAGTAAAATAGGCAATTTGCCTATTGCACAATTTTAGGTCACTCTTCAAACAAGACCATTGGTGTCACTCACTTAACTACCAGGAAGCCTGTATAAGTCTACAGCTTCAGTGATGACAACTGCAGAATTTGAAAGTGACCAGAGAAGTTAGGCTATATTTGCTAGTTAATTTGCAAATACTTGAGTGCCCTGCAACACCACAAATTCTAAAGGTGAGTCACAGAGGCTCTGAAGTCAAATCTTGAATAGCCTTGCAATTGCCCATGCAGTGCCAGGCTGGAACTTCTCCACTAATCAAGGGAGTTGAATGGGAACAGAGCACACTAACGTTTGGCCAAGGTACAAGCATGTATACTTTATGATCTTATCCACCTCATAGAAAACCTTCCTGAATTTATAAAGGACAGACAGAAGAATTACTGGTAACATCTTCCCTTCCTCATAAATCCATGGATAATCTCCAATTCTATTTTCTTTGGGATGGAGTTCCTGGGTCAAGGGTAATGAATGCAATTAAGGAAATATTCCAAGTTCTGAAGTATCCGGAAGAAATAAAAAAGAGCTGAAGAGTCATTTGTTGATTATGTATTTTCTATTTCAATCTTTCTCACATATCCGCCTCTTAGCTCACTCCCTGCCGCTTTAGTGTGGTTATCAAAAGCAGAGTTTGCAGGATTCAAGCCCAGCCAAAGCAAACAGACCAAAAATTTAGGAAATGATTTATCTTAATCCAAGGGTGGTAATCCAATTTGACTCAAGTGCTTTAAATTTCATCAGCTAAACTTGCAGCATTAGAGTTTGTCAAAATGATATTTAGTGAAAGCAGTCCCTGCAGTGTTGGCCACTTGTGAGCAGAATGATTTTCATCTTTGAAATACACATGCTGTTCTACCTTTTCATGCTTGTGGCTAGCAAGCAAGGCTGGTGATAAAGAGGTTGAAGCCAACTGGGAGAGTTATCTTTCACTGTAATGTTCTACATCCCCAGCCCCAACCAATCACCTCATAAATGTAGTCACTAATGAAAAGGGAGTGAGGGATGGTAGGTGAATTGATGCATGTCTATCTTCAGAAGTAGAAAACTCCCAGGCCAGGTGCAATGCACTTTCCACAAAGATAGTATAATATTTAAATGGAAGGGAGATTGCTTGGTCCTTGTGCCTGATATTAAGCAATACGGAATCTATTAAGTATCTTACTTCTCATCCACAATACAGAAAAAAAATTGAGATCGTGTCCCAGATCTTACAGATTGTTCATCTGTTTGTACTTATGGAAAACTACTTTCATGGTTTTGAAAAGTAACAACATAAATAAAGTAGCATCAAATAGGGCAAAACAGCTCTAATTTAGGAATCCATTGACCTGAGTTCTAATACAGCTCTGCCTCTAATTATAGATAGCTTCCATGATTAAGCCCCCTTACCTCTCAGAGTCCAGGTATCAAATAAAGAGATTCCTGAAGTCCTCATAATGACACTTCCAGCGTTAATTAAAGCAATTTCTTTATGTTCAATGCATACCACTAGATTTCTATTACTATCATGTTTAAGAAGTCAAATTAATTTCTATGGTGGTCAAAAATACAGAATTAAGCATTCCCTAGCCCACGATGGCATGGCCAATGGTGCCAGAGCAGTGGTGAATTAATTTAGCTTTATTATTTACCCCCATTCTTCTACACCTTGGCCCATTGGCCAAACTGATCCACTTCCTGTTTTACTCAATAAAGTTTTATTGGAACACAGCCATGCTCATTCTTTATGGATTGTCTATGGCTGCATTCCCATAACAACAGCAGAGTTAAGTAGTTGCGACAGAGACTGGCCGCAAAGCCAAAAATATTTACCATCTGGTTCTTTGCAGAAAATGTTGGCTGGCCCTGTTCTACACTTTTAAATCTATGTTCACTATCTTTCCATTGGAATATATGCTGCTCCTCTTATTTTTACTTAGACTTTTGGTTTCTCATCTAACCACAATATTTGACCTCACCGATGTTTTCAACCCTTTCTAGCATTTTTATGCTAGTTCTCCTTGTCTTCATGTTCATTATAGAGTCATCCTTTATTTGTTCATACAATCCTTTTTTTTCAGCTGAGACTCATTTGTCAATTTAATATCAAGCAATGTTCCTCTCTTTTAAACCTTTAAAACCCTCTTGGAAAGTTGGTCCTGATGAAGGATTTTAATGACAATGACTGCTAGTTTAATGCATCCTTAATCTGTGCTGCATTAGTTCCTAGGGCATTTGTGATGATAGATGGAAAATTGTTCAGGGTCAGAGACTAGGTCCTTTGTTTGTTACATTACAATACAGAACAGCCTAGAGTCCACAGTATTCACAATGATCTGTAAATTACTTTTGCTTTCTGTCGTGAACAATTCTCCATGAGTTATCTTACTGGTCCCCAAACTTGGCCTATCCAAAAACATTTCCAGTTCTAAGCAAACACAGTCTTAACACACGTTTGAATGTGTTGCCTCAAAAATTTGGTAGACTTCTTTTACAGAGCTTTACAGAATAATCATTGTACACAAGTCTATGAAAAAGTCTTGTTCTCAGTTGACAAATGAGGAAACTTTAAAACTTTTGGTCTTTACTAGGACATTTGGTAACCTCTAGTTTATCAGATGTAATCTGGTCATAAAGCATGACTCATAGCAGCTTTCAATTTGATAAAAGGAGATAACCAAGATTGACTTAAAACATTGCAGAAGAATGCAAATGTAGTTGGAAACATAATCTACCATTGCATCATTCATCACTGTTGTTAGTCTGACTGTCTTGATGCCAAAGATACACATAGTAGTCCCCCCTTATCTGCAGGGGATGGGTTCCAAGACCCCCTAGTAAATGCCTGAAACTAAAGATAGTACCAAATCTTATATATACTATGTTTTTTCGATCTGGTAACTGAGACAGCTACTAAGTGGCTAATGAGCAGATAGCATACACAGCATGGATCTGCTAAACAAAGGGATGATTCACATCCCAGGCAGAATGGAATGGGACAGCTCGGGATTTCACAATTTAAAACCTATGAATTGCTTATTTCTGGAATTTTCTATTTAATATATTCAGATCGTGTTCGACTGTGGGTAATTGAAACTGTGGAAAGCAAAATCACAGATAAGGGGAGACCACTTGAAAAGAAACAACTTGCTTTTTCTCCAGCGTGTTTGAATTTGGTACTTATGAAATTAGCTTTGGAGCTGTAGACACACTTGAAGTTTTACAAATATTCATGAAAATAGATAGACACATACAAATACCACTGACTCTACAGCTGGAGTTGTATTTCAATCATGGAGATGTTCTTCACAGGTACCTACTTTTTCTCACCTAGTGACAGAAAGGCATGCTTGTTGATGGCGGGAGGTAGTAATTATCTTTGGGAGCAGCACTGATGTATAGGAGGATTGATTCTGTAACTTTGGCCACTGTGACCCAAGGAGCTCAACAGATGATGTGACCAGACTGACTCCAGGGTTTAATAATCAAAGAAAAGATATATTTGATATCTGATATTTTGGGCATTCTCTCACAAAAACAAAAGTTCTTTTTATTTTTTTGAGACAGAGTCTAGCTCTGTTGCCCAGGCTGAAGAATAGTGGCATGATCTCGGCTCACTGCAACCTCTCCACCTCCTGGGCTCAAGCAATTCTCCTGCCTCAGCCTCCTAAGTAGCTGGGACTACAGGTGTGTGCCACCACACTCAGCTAATTTTTGTATTTTTAGTAGAGATGGGGTTTCACCATGTTGGCCAGGCTAGTCTTGAACTCCTGAGCTCGAATGATCTGCCTGCCTTGGCCTTCCAAAGTGCTGAGATTACAGGCATGAGCCACCATGCCCAACCACAAAAGTTCTTAAAAGTAGAAGCGTAATAGTCACTCCACAGTAGACATAACAAAACTCATTACAAACATCTGAGTGGGGAAAAAGGGGTAAGTAGAGATTAAAAAAAAGAATAGGGACTGCTGATGTTGTAGAAATATCACAGAGTCTATTACTTGTGAGATATTTTTGCTGTATCTTATCCAACAAAGCAGTTACTGTATAAGTTTGAGAGATAAGAAATTCGAGAAGATATTCAATCCCAATGCCAATCTCTCCTCTACGGAGTCAAAGTGGAGAGTGAGGTAACTCATGTTTATGTGAGCATCCAGAGGCAGCATTGGATATTTGTTTATTAGAAAGTTATTAGATTTTTCTTTCTCCTTGGTCCAAGTTCTACCATTTATAACTACACACACACACCCCCACACACACACTCACACACACACACAAAACCCTCCCAATGTTTATGAGTCGGAGGTTTTAGTGAACCTCTGACTTTATGCAGAGGATGGTCATTCATGATACATTGTTTCCACTTCTACTCTGAGCCAGGGACTGTGCCAGGTGCTGAGGATATGAAGAAGAATATAGCATAATGCTGATTTCCAAGAGTTCAACACTAATTGCAGAGAAAGCGAACACCTAATTGCAATCAATGGAAGTGCACGCAAAGTGCTATGGGTGTATAGAAAGCAGAAAAGACTTCTTGGAAGGTGTCTCAGATAAGCTGCACCTTGAAAGATAATTAGGAATGTACTCACTGGAGAATGCTGTGAAAAGCATTTCTGAACATAAGGAACAGTATGTGCAAGGGCATGGAGACCTAGGAGATGACAGCACAAGGTGGAAGGTCAGCAGATGGCTTGAGCTGAGGTATGTGATTAGGAAGACTAAAAGCTAGGACCAACCTCAAGTAAAATGGAATGAATCAGAAAAATAAAAGTCTTTGTGCTTCTCCAAAGAAGTTTTAATTTTGTCCACCAGACAGTAGAGGTCCTTAAGCAGGGATTTACCTTGAACAACTTTACATTCTAGAAAACATTTTTAGGATAAGTAAAGAATATAACTAGAATGTAGAAAACCTAGAGAATGAGTCCAATGAGAAGACAGACTAGTACAGATGAAGATTGATAGACTAGATTTGTGGTGGCCACCAAGCTAGTAAGGAAAGAAGGGAAAAGATTCAAGAGATATTTAGGTAATAGGATTAACTGCAACTGGGGAAGCACTGGGTGCTGGGTGGTAAGGCAGACAGTGAAGCTGAGGATGACCATAGTTTCTATCTGGGGTTACTAAGTCATAGTATAATAAAAATGGGCAATAGAAGAAAGAGGAATGAGGAAAAGATTAATTGGTTTGAGGTGTTTTGAGTGAGTTGCCCTTAAGGATGTCCAGTTACAGCTGTCTAGAGTGAATTGGAAATATGGGTCTATAACCAGCAGAGAAAAGGGTGAATATATTTATTTGAGAATTGACTTGTTCAGTGGTAGTTGAAGTCATCAGAGCAAGTAAGATCCTCAAGGAGCATGTGTAGAGAAAGAATGAGAACAAGGACTGAAAATTACAAATAAATCCCTGAGGACTATGAGCTGTTGAGGAAGTGGAAAAAAACAACAACAACAACAAAAAGAAAAAACAGAAAAAGAGAAGAGAAACATAGGAAACTTTGAAGTAACATATACTGAAGTTAGAGAGGAGAATTTTAGGATAATGTCATCCATTGTCAAGCTGTAAATGATTATATAGTTTAAATGGGACACATACTGTAAGAAGAAAATTAAGAAGCCATTGGTTTCCACCCACAAAAATTCAGAGCAGATGATAGTGGTGTTGGAATAGGATGGGGATTTGGCAGGTGGGGGGCAAGAGCCAGATTGCAGTGAATTGAAGAGGGCAGGAAATGTAGGGAAATAGAGACAGGGTCTGAATGCTCTTGCATGATTTCCAGGAAGCATGTGTTTTGAGCCATGAATTCAAACACCAAACACACTACCACAAAAGGATAAAACAACAGGAATCAAGTGAAAAGAAAAAGGTCACATAGCAGTTGAGGGCTAGAGGGTAAGCTCTGTGCATCTAGAGGCCATGATTTATGTGGCCTTTGCAGGGCAAGCCTCATGGGTGTGCAACCTGTGCAGTGACACAGGACCATATGTTTAGAAGGGCTCCATGCTTGGTTTAATGTTCTGCTGTCAGTCACCATCTTGAAATTCTTAATGAATTTTGAATAAGATATTCCCATTTTTATTGTGCATGGGGGCCTGCAAATTATGTAGCCAGTCCTGGGCCTCTGACTCTCCTGCTTGGTCCAAAGCAAAACTGATTGGTATACAACTTAGGTGATCTACTGATCCATGGATATGAATATGTTAAAAATTGAGCTCATTGTCTCTTTTTTGTTTGTTACTCTAAGAGTACCCAGACCCAATTTTTCCATTAATTTTAACAATGACATAATAACTCATAACGTGTCTTGACCAATTACTACATGCAAGACATTATTCTATATACTTTATACCTGTTAATTTGTGTAATCATTGCAACAATCCCATGAGTAGGTATTATTGTCTCTATAATAGTAGTATAGTGGTTTTTATTGTCATAAAAACACCTACTCATTTAAAGACGATCAAATGGAGGCAGAGCATAGTTAAACAACTTATACAATTCAGAAGGGGTCAATCTGGAGTTCAAACCCACACATGTAACTTCCAAGTCTGTGCACTTCACCAAACCCTTTCAGTCTTCTTTATTCCCAACTTTTCATTCATAGTCTTAGATATGTTTTTGTCACCTTTGTCCCTATTTACTTTACATAGTCCACCACCTGAAACCTGCCCTGTAGAGAGCTGCTGCAATGCTGCAGGAAGAAGACATCCTTCTCCACATGAAGCGTCAAAGACATCCTGTGTGTGGGCTTAGGGATCCATAACCTATTTAAACGTCAGTGGTCAGTGCATACATCTCTCCCACATGGGAAATAATAAGAGCATTGTGACGTGGGCACGGAACAAACATGGTCCCATCCTATGGCCTTTTTCTTGTCCCCTTTCCCTTCCCACTACTCACATAGTTGAGTATCACCAGAACTTTTACTGCTCTTCCAGAAGGGTTGAGTTGAGGTTTGCATTTAGCCCATTCCTTATGCATCTGATTGAACATTTGGTCACTGTTCAGACAGAGTTGTACAGTGACTTCTCTCTCCCAGCCCTCCCGTTTCCTCAGATGGTTTAAGTAAGTGAGATCACCAGTAAGACTTGCAGCCTGAGTTCTTCTAAGAGGGTCTATCAGCGTGTCTTTGACACAAATCACTGCAGATATAAAAGAATAGAGATGGGAGAGTGGACTTCCAACTTTTCTTATCACTGGAAGCTTTTGAGGAAATGAATTTTTGGCAAAACCCAAATATGAAAAACAATAGAGCAGTATTATAGTAAAATAAATTTATTCCTTCAAAGCTTTGTCACTATTTACTCCCTATGAAGTCGGCCAAAGTGGCAATGGGAGAATGTCTAGAAACATAAACATTGTTAGTGTTTCAGTGAAGTTTGTAGATAGCAATGTAAGACTTATTCAGCATTGATGTGATGCTAATAACATATTTTTAAAAATTCTGGAGCAACAATTCAAATTTTAAAATGTGGATTTTAGACTATAACAAAAGATCTCAAGTCCATGCGGAGGAGAAAAATGACAAAGTTCCATACTTACAGCTGTCTTTCCGGGAAAGGTAAAAGAACCAAAATGTATTGGACTTGACAAAGTGCTAGGTAAACAAAGCCATGAGGATTAAGTTTTAGGCTCCAGTGATTAGTAGGGAAGTACAGGATAATAAGCACAGCGGGGTGTCCCTCAAGGTGCTTCAGACTCCGGCTGTGTTTATTATCTCATATCAGTATGGAAATCTATGCCTGACTACATTTATGGTGTCATTTAGAACTTTAAAATAGGCTCTTATTCTCAGAAAAGGGTTACTAAATTATTCACCCTCTAAGGTTTTCTTGATTAGCATAATTCCACCCATTATCTGCCTTATCAAGAATACCTTTCCACTGTAGGGCATGTGCTCCAGAGAAACATTCAGGGGTACAATTTCATGGCGTCACGTCAATCCTGAGATACCCACCTTTCGCTGACTTGAAAATAAAATCCCCTTGTATAATTTGCAAAGTAAACTTCTCCAGGTTGACACTTTTCCTGTTGAGGAACACAGTGAGGGATAATCTGTATATTCTTCCCCTGGTTTTCTGCCAACTCATTTACTTTTTTTATGACCTTTGATGTTAACTTTTTACTTTTCAAAAGGAGAATGCATGAATATCAATGGGTAGAGCCTTCATGTGGAATTTGGGATTTTTTTCATAGGTGCTAAGAAGGCTACGTAGAGAAGCAAGTGTGTGTTTAACTAGAAGTGGGGTGATCAGAGGGAGAAAGGAGGCCATGGGGGTCTCATCACTTAACACTAATGGTGCCTCTTCCTGGGAGATTTTGCGTACTCATGCCTTCATTTCTTTATGCTCATCCATGTCTCTTAAGCACGCCAAGAAGTTTCTGAGCCCACACTAGATGGCAGCATGGTATACTGGTCATGTGGGCAGAGCCAAGGCCCCAGCAGCCTGAGCCCACACGATGCTCATCCTTGCTTTCTCTCTCTCTCTATCCCTCTGTCTGTCTCTCTGTCTCTCTCTCACACATGCACACACACACACACACACACACACATACACACAACTTCTAGAGGGTCCTAGCTTTTCCAATGTCATGTGCAACTCTATCTGGCAAAGTGGGTAAGAGTTGGAAAATCCCCCCACAAATTGAAGCCGTCCCTTCCACCGCACTGTCGGTTTGTCCAAACACTGAGAAAGGACTTTAACTTTGTGCAGCCCTGTTCCTAATCACATCATCTGGATATCTGTGGTTTCACTAGGTGAATGAGGTCGCAGTTGCTTTATGTTTACTTTGTGAACACCAAAAAGGTCCTTTCGGTTCAGTCCACACAATCTGTACACTGTGTGTGTTTGAATCCAAACGCTTCTCTTTCAGAATTTAATATTCCATTTTAAAATGCCTTCCAGTTGCACCCAGGTTCAGCGTTCCTGTCTCAAAAGGAATGTGGAACGGGACCTCTACTCAGAAAGGGAGTGCCCATTGCAGTTTCAAGGGCTGAAGTAGGGGAATCTGACCATAGCATTTGAGAGCTGAATGGGAGCTTAGAATATATCAAAGTCAGTCAATCTCATTTGACAGATAAGGAAACTGAGACCCAGAAATCTTGACTTGCCTAAGGCCACACAGCTCGTTAGAAACAAAGCCAGGACTGGAAAACTGGTTTCCTTATACTCTGTCCAAGGCCTTTCCCATTGTCCCACGTGTGATTTACAGAAAGTCATAAATATAGAGCAGATGAAACCCCAGAGCCCTCAGAGCCCAGCTGGTTCACCTCCTGCCTACCCCACCCCCAACCAGCTCCGTGAACCTCCATCCAGCCAAGCTTGGACCCACTCATGTGCTCCATATCTCTGCCGCCAAAGTCCTCCTTCTCCGTGGCCTGGAAGGAGGAGGGATAAAGAGAAAGAGAGAATCGATATTCGTTGGGAAATTGGATTGCAGATACAGAAGTACTGAAATATTGCAGTCCTTCCCTTGGCATTTCCTCTTGACCAGAGAAGGAAATACCAGAAATCTCATAAGCAAACCAATTTGGGCAATTTTTTTATACTCAGTATTCATATATTTCACATTTTTTTTCTCCAAACCTTTGAGTGCTAATTCAAACCGTCCAGCCTCCAGGCCCCCTGGAGGTTCACCTATCACTAAATATTGTTGATTTGCAAAACACACGGATTCTTTTTCTGGAACAGGCTGCGCTTTCATAGCTTTCTTCAGATGCTGAGCCTTTTCCCAATTAAGTGATGGCCCAGCTTCTCTCTGGTTAGGATTACAAACAAACACCACCACCCTTCTGCCTGGGCTGCAGCCACCCCTCCCTTCACTTTGACACATGGTTCTTTTGATCTCAACCCCAGACCATAGCAACAGGCTCCTAATTACTCACCAGCCATAAATCATGGCAGTAATGTGCTCCTTGCTAAGGAAAAGTAGTATTGTTGAGCCATCGGAGCCTGGAAAACTGGGTGTGTTTAGTGTTTCCAAAAGCAAAGCAGTCTGGTAAGAAAGGCAGGAAGAGAAAAGATGCTTTAAATGTTTGTAGAAATAGTTGCTTTGATGTTGAGCCCTCTCCCAGAGGAAGTCAAGAGTCTGCAAACTAAGTCTATATTTTTTCATATTTGGAGAGGTAATAAAATCCATAAGCCCTGCTAGAGGCAGGTGTAAGCTGGGCCTCCTAGAGTGAATACAAAGGAGATGTCCAAGTCCTCAGAGTAAGCAGCACAAACATGCTTCTTCCTGTTTATCTCTTAATTTTGTTAATTTAATTTTAGTCACTCACTTGCATGAAAAATCTTAATTTCTTCTTGTCCTTATGGAATAGTGGTTAATCTGGTTAGGTTTGGCATTTTCACTGAGCAACTCTCTGGGAATCCCAAATTATTATTATTTATTTTAAGAGACAAGGATCTCCCTAGGTCATCAAGGCTCGTCTTGAACTCCTGGACTCAAGTGGCCCTCCCACTTCAGCCTCCCTGGTAGCTGGGACTGCAAGTGTGAGCCACTGCACTCCCACATTATTTTTTAAATTTGACCTGGACCAGGATGTGCTACTGAGTCTATGCAAAAACCAATAATTCTACTAAAACTGGTCAATGTTGGTCTGACCTGCGGACAGGTCACATGAATTCTTTATCATCTTGCTAATGAGGTTTCTGGGTTTAATTGAACTGGAAATCATTCTTTTTAAATTTCAGGATGAGAAATACTGTATAAAGGCTAAGAATAACATATGGACATCCTTCCATTGGTCAATTCTCAGAAACAAATACAAAATATTATGGATTTTTTTTAAATTTAATTGTGTTACATTAGACATTCTACTTGACTGTAACATATAGACAACACTGTGCTGGATAATATTGTGAGATTTGTCTTTATTCAACAAATATTTATTGAAGATCTACTTTGGGCTAAATCCTGGGGTTATGACAGCTAATAATTCAATAGCAGACAAGATTAATGCTATTTTTGCTTATATGGTACTTACAGTCTAGAACAGGGTTGGCAAACATTTTCAGTAAAGGGGAAGATAGTAAATATTTTAGGCTTTGCAGGTCATACAGTCTTTATCACAACTTCTCAGCTTTGCCTTTATAATAGGAAAGCAGCCATAGGTAATGCATAAAGAATTAGTATGAAAGCAGCCATGGATAGTACATAAAGAATTAGACATAGCAATAATACTTTATTTAAAAACACAAGAAGTGGGCCAGATTTGGCCCATGGGCTATTCTTTGCCAACCCTTGCTCTATAAGGAGACACCCTTAAGTTTAGAGAAGAGGAATCACAGAAGGCTATGAAGGGCAACGTGCCTAAATTTGTGAGTTCTTGGAAGGCCTTCTAGGTCTAGTGATCACTAAGTTAAGACCTCCTGTGTTGGTAAAAGTCAATCCAGGGAAGTGGACTGGGGAATTTTAAGGATTAGGAATGGCATGTGTCACTATTTGAAGATAAATCACAGTTGAGGAATGGAAAGAAGTTCTGGATCACTGGCTTGGGGGTGGCAAAGGTAAGGTGAGGCTTGAGTCTGAAGCCAGTTAAAAGGTTTGAGCAAAATAATCGGAGATCAGACACGTACTTCAAAGAGATCACTTTGGCGCTTATGTAGCAAATCTGTTCAGGATCTTTCTAGGAACCTCATTCCCTCCATATCCAAATGGCAGCAGAAAATGCTTTACTGCTCTTTCCTTTTACTCCTCCCTCCCTGGGAGCAAAGGTGCTCCCAGAAGCAGCTAAACACAGTTCACGGGAATCTCTTCCCTCAAACATCTATATTTTCATAGGAATTGAAGCCTTGGTTTAGTGGGTGAAGGTCTGATGGTAGTATTTTAGGCAGTAGTCCTTGCAAGATAAAGAATTTCATTGAGGGAGGAGATGAGAGAATTAGAGCATCAGCCCCCATGAAATCATACCACCCAGTCATTTTTTCACCAAAGCATAAGAATCTGCATATGAGTTCCTTCTGGGTTAAGTTTTCTGACCAAATTATTCAGTTGGACAATTAGCGATAAAGAGATTTTACTTTAATGGTGGGACCACGGTTAATATCACCAGTAATAGGGCAGACCTATACTGTGAGCTCCATGATAGGATGCACTGAGAAGCATACAACATCATTCCTATGATATTCTTACCAAAGATGCATGACCTCATTCTAATCATGAGAAAATATCAGACAAACCTGGATTGAGGAGCATTCTACAAATTAAACAGCACGTCTCCAGAGTGTCAAGGTCATGAAAGACAGAGAAAGGCTGAGGAACTGTCACTGATTAGAGACAATGAATTAAACTAACAATTAAAAGCACTAACAATTAAAAGCAATGTGGTATCCTGGACTGGATCCTGGGATAGAAAAAAAAAGACATTAGTGTAAAAACTGGTGAAATCTAAGTCAAGCATGGTGGCTATCCCCGTAGTCCCAGCTACTCAAAAGGCTGACGTAGGAGGATGGCTTGAGGCCAGGAGTTTGAGACCAGCCTGGGCAACATAGTGACTTTTCTATAAATAAATAAATAAATAAAACTGGTGAAATCTAAATAAAGTCTATAGGTTAGTTAATAGTATCGTGCCAATGAAATTATCTTGGTTTTAATAATTATGTTATGGTTATGTAGCATGTTAACATCAAGGGAAGCTGTGTGAGAGGTATACGGGAATTCTGTGCTACTTTTGCAACTTTTTGTAGTCTCAAATTAGATTAGAATAAAGTTTTTTCATAAAAAGAAGTGAATAAACTTCTTATTAAAATAATCTTGTTATATTCTGCCATTCTAGACAGGAAAGACTGTTAATAAGTGTTTCCTTGTCAACTTGTTAATTTCTCCACTAAAAATGAATGATGATTGCCAAGTTGCTTTTAGATTGTTTCAGGTCTCAAAGTACTAAAAGTCATCATATGAAAAAAACCGGAGAATCATATTACTTAATTAGTCACTCATATGGAATCTGCCCTTCCTTCTGACAACACTCTGCAGAAGCTTCCCCATCGAACACCACTTCTACCTTTCTCTTCCTCTGGCCTTGGGCCAGTGCTTAGTCGATGCTATTAAAAAAAAAAAAAAAAAAAGTGGTTCATTGCTATCTTGTAGGGTTTGTGGAGTATTAGAGAGGATCTGGCACATTTTTTGGCAGTATTGTAAAGTAGAAAGCCCTGGATGGGGAGTCAGGAAATTGGAATTCTTGTCTTAGCTCTTGAGCCTTGTAGTCTTGGGTAAATCATTGACCCTCAGTAAAATCAGATATTTTCAGGCAAGATCTGGATCAGTGAGTCTCATTCTTGGCTGGGTATTGGAATCATCCAGGAAGCATTTTTTTTTATGCTGGTGCCTGGGACCCAGTTAGATCCTGATTTAACTCTTTTGAGGTACAGCCGAGGCATCCAGATTTTTTTTTAAGTTTCCAGGATTGGTATTAACAGGTAGCCAGGGTTGAGAACCACTTATCCAGATGATCTCTAAATTCTAACCTAGGGATTACCACTAATTATTGTTCAAGCAAGATGAGTCAACAGAACTAGGTCTTGAAAAGTATTATATCTAAAGGAATTCTGGCTGTGGGAAGATAAAACTACAGTTAAGAAGCACTTTTCTATCATTTTTCAAGACTGTTGTTTGTGCCTGTCTGATGCATTATCATCTTAACTAATGATTTACACAACGAGTTGCAGTATTTAGCTTGTGGCATATGCCATAAGGAAGATTAAAACAACAACACCTTTATACGGATGCCTCAGAACAGGGGTGTGATCGTCCTACCCTCAACTCATCAGTTACCTTTTCCTCTTTCTGTTGTCTTCCAGGCTTCCTCCAGCTCTATGGTCCACAACACTATCTACACCTACCAGAAATCTACACTTACAACAAAGCAAAACAGCTGACACTGGTGACATGTGTCTATTTGGGTGGGCTGAGGGAGAAAGAGGAAGAAAATTGCACTGTTTAAAGTAGCAGTCCCCAACTTTTTTGGCATCAGGGACTGGTTTTCTGGAAGCCAATTTTTTCCATGGACTGGGAAGTGGGGCTGGCGGGGGTGGTTTCAGGATGAAACTGTTCCACCAGAGATCATTAGGTATTAGATTCTTATAAGGAGCACACAACCTAGATCCCTCGCACCCAGAGTTTACAATAGGGTTTGTGATCCTATTAGAATCCAATGCTGCCACTGATCTGATAGGAGGTGGAACTCAGGTGGTAATATTTGCTCGCCTGCTGCTCATCTTCCACTGTGCGGCCCAGTTCCTAACAGGCCACGGACCAGTATCGGTTAGGGTTGGGGACCCATGGTTTAAAGGATAGCAAGAACTGAAAGCCAGGGTAGCAAATCCAAATGCCTCTGGCAGGGCAGACCATAGGGGAGCTGGAGGGCCATGGAACTAGAGAGCTCATGACCCTCCTAAGGACCACTTCTCCTCTGCTCCAGGCAGTTGTGGCCAGGGAGTATGTTGGCCCAGCAGTGCCAGAACTTTAGATCTTTAAAAAAATTGAGAAATCCATAATTGATTTGTAAATGCTGAAAACCTTTATTGTTATTATTATTATTTTAGAGATTGAGTCTTGCTCTGTCACCCGGGTTGGAGTGCAGTGGAACGATCATAGCTCACTATAACCTGAAACCTCTAGACTCAAGTGAGCCTCCTGCCTCAGCTTCACAAGTAGCTGGGACTACAGGCTTGTGCCACCATATACGGCTAGTTTTTAAATTTTTTTGTAGAGATGAGGTCTTACTACATATCCCAGGCTGGTCTCAAATTCCTGGCCTCAAGTGATCCTCCCACATCAGCCTCCCAAAGCGCTGAGATTACAGGCATGAATCATGGAGCCCAGCCAAAAACCAATTTTTTAAATAAATATAAACACTGTGTAGGCCAAATGAAACAATTATGCAGGCCAGATCCTGCCAGTTTGCAATCTCTTTTTTAAAGGTTAAAAACTGTGATAGTAGAGTTGCTGGCAAAATTCTTACTGGTGAAGGAGGTATTTTGTTTTATTTGGGAGATGGTGATCAAATGGGAGATTCTCAGTTGTCCTAAGACACACTGGACCCTCCCTGTACAGTCTTACGGGAAGGGAGGATGTTAGTGCCTGGTGGGATGGAGACTGTGTAAACTACTGAAGTTCCAGATGGTGACGTGGTGAGAGCAATTGGGGAAAACACAGCACAGTGTCCAAGCTCAGGGGTGGCTTAGGCAATTATCAAAGGCCAGGGCAGCCCATTTGGCAAGTAGGAGCTTGAGAGTCAAAGAGCCCAGAGGGCAGGGGACAGACAGCCTTGAGTTAGGTGACTCTGAGATGTTGTCAGTGCTCTTAGAACAAGATGCCTTCCAGTGGATGGTGATATGGTGGAAAATTCTAGCAACTCAGGAAAGGAGGGAAGAAGAGAAGAGGAAAGGTGTTCTGACCACAGCCAAATGGGCTAGGATTCAAGGAAGGGCTCAAGTCCCAGAAAAAGGGATCAGATAGGGTATAGGATGGACGGGAGAAATATGCCAACACTGACACTGAAGGAAGCACAATGCAGGCTTTGAGTTTGCCTGATGGCACCAAAGGCAGTTGGACTGTCCTGGCTCACCAGGAATCAAATCTATCAGGAAAGATTGTTAATGACAATCCCTATCAGTTGGGAGACTAGGACGGTAAGTTATTTTGGCCCAGCATGAGGGGTGGATTTGGGTGTACAGCTGCAGCTCATTCATCCATTTAGCTGTGGGGAACTGAGAATGAACAAGGCAGATAAAATGGAGCAAGTCCTAGTTCTCCTGAAATGACCTCAGATGGACAGGTGCCTACTCTGCTTGTGTTTGAAACACTGAGGGAAAAAAATCAGAACCTTCCTGTCATCCATGGTGCCAGCTCTATCCTAGGTCATTGTGCACCTTCAACTTTAAAAATCTACAGTCCTGCCATGGTGGCTTATGCCTATAATCCAAGCACTTTGGGAGGCCAAGGCGGGAGGATTACTTGAGACCAGGAGTTTGAGACCAGCTTGGGCAACGTAGTGAGACCTGTCTCTACAAAAAAATTAAAAATTAGCTGGGTGTAGTAACTGTGGTCCCAGTTACGTGGAAAACTGAAGCACGAGATTCACCTGAGTCTGGGAGGTTGTGCTGCAGTGAGCCATGATTGTGTCACTGCACTCCAGCCTTGACAATAGAGTGAGACTCTGTCTCAAAATAAGCAGTAAAAATTTACTTATAGATCTGGTCTTGGAATAACACAGAGATACACCTCATATAGACTATTTCAGAAGCACATCAGGGAAGTTCTTAGTCATTGTATTAGTTCATTCTCAGGTTGCTATAAAAAACTACCTGAGCCTGGATAATTTATAAAGAAAGGAGGTTTAATTGGCTCAAGCTTCCACTGGCTGTACAGGAAGCATGGCTGGGGAGGCCTCAGAAAACTTACAATCGTGGTGGAAGGTGAAGGGGAAGCAGGCACATCTACATGGCAGGAGCAGGAGGAAGAGAGAAGGGAAAGGTGCTACTCACTTTTAAACAACCAGATCTCATGAGAATTCACTGTATCATGATAATAGCAAGGAGGAAATTCGCCCCCATGATCCAATCCACCTTCCACCACGCCCCTCTTCCAACACTGGGGATTACAATTCAGCATGAGCTTTGGGTGGGTACACATATTGGTTTGGGTTTTTGTCACTGCCCAAATCTCATGTTGTGGATTTTTCACACTTTCCAAGAATGAGAGGAAGCAAATATGGACTATTGTCCTTCAAAAGAGACTAACATACTAGCATCATAAGAATTTACCCAGTTTTCTTAGTGACTGTCTTCTACAAATTCCCATCCACCAAATAAATGACAACTCCATTTTTTTGGGGGGGCGGGGACAGAGTCTTGCTGTGTTGCCCAGGCTGGAGTGCAGTGGCACTATCTGGGCTCACTGCAAGCTCCACCTCCTGGGTTCACACCATTCTCCTGCCTCAGCCTCCCGAGTAGCTGGGACTACAGGTGCCCACCACTATGCCCCGCTAATTTTTTGTATTTTTATTAGAGACAGGGATTCACCGTGTTAGCCAGGATGGTCTCAATCTCCTGAACTCATGATCCACCCCCCTTGGCCAACTTCACTTTTATTCTTGCTTTGATTGACCATGCAGTACGCCATAGTGGTAAGAGCATAATGGAAGAACTTATCTATGAGTAACTTCTGGCTTCATTGCTTATTTATTGGAACATCTGGGGAAAATAACTAACTTGTGAGCCTCAGTTTCCTTGTGTTCCAATGAATTTAACAACATCTGTTCCATTTACCAACTTCACAGGGTAGTTGAGAGAATTAATGTGATAACTTGGTTAAAGAAATTCACATGCCAGCAACTGTCAATGCAGAGGGGCTAATTCTCCCAGAAAGGATAGACCTAAATTTCTGGGCAGTTAGAAAAAGGATTGAAACTACATGTTTATTTGGAAAGCAAAGCTCAACTAAAACTTCGATGTTGTTTCTCACCTGGTGGCAGTTCCTCAAGAGCAGTTTCCTCATGGGAAAAATATTTAGGTTTTTCCAAAGGGGATAGGGTTTTGCACAATGCTAGCCTATGTAAATGTAAGATCTTAGTCCTTTGATTTCCATTATACCTAGCATTCTTATTTGTCTTATGTTAACAAAGGTGCATGTTATAAACAGGAGGGACTTCTGATGCTGCTTTAAATCTGGTGTTTTTGTTTGTTTGGTTGGTTGGTCAAAGTGACTTTCACAATTAAAACCTTGAGCCTGACTCTCTCTTAGTGACTCCATTCCTTTGAGAGACTTCAAAGGAAGCTTAATAGAATCATGGCATTTGAGCAGGAAATTCAAAGGAATGGCAATCAAACAAGAGGCTTATTTTATTTTTTGAGAGAAAATTTTACAAATTTCATCCTCAGTGGTAGAAACAGTTTTGTTGGCTTGACTGCAGCTGTGATAAACAGAGCACTTCTTGCTGTTTTGCATGTAGATGTTTATGCATGACCAGGGAAGTGCTGAAGCATTCCTCGTTAACTCACACACCTACAGCTTTCATAAAATCTAAGTGAAAACAATCAATGCAAAAGGTTTGCATTCTGAGTCATATATCAGCATTCTCAACCCAAGCTCCGCATCATTTAGTGAAAATGTTGTTATTTCTTTGTAAAACATTACTATATTTTTATCTGCCTCTGTTTTTCCATAAGCATTATTTCTCCCTGCATTTAAGGAAGAATTTGGTATGATGGAAAGCACTTTATTATTCTTTTAGCTGAATAAAATTGGGTTGACTCCATTGTTTACATTTTGTATGACTGGGGCAAGGTATCTTACCTGTTTTCTACCGTAAACTGGATACAACCTCAGAGCCTTTCTCTGAAGAATGAGAAGTCAACATGTGTACAGTGCACGGGATATCATAGTGAATGCTCTATAAATAACTTAATTTCTCTCTGGCTTTTTTTTTTTTTTTTTTGGTCTCCTAACTTATCTATTCAAGCTTTTATTTCATTTTGATTCTCAGTTCTGTTTCTCAAATTTCAGATCAAGGATGCTTTAGAAGTAGAAGTAGCCTATTACAACATTCATCTTATGGGCTCCGGGAAAACACCGGGTGGGGCCACAAAGCTGAAATGATTTCCCCAAGATGAGACAGAGAGTCTCAGAGCCAACCCATGGTTCCTGATTCTAAGACTAGTGCTCTTGCCATTAAAAAACATTCAACTGTTTCTTTAACTGATTAGCAGAACTTATTTCAAGACTGCTTTGCCTAAAATTATCTGTAAGACAGTTACATAAGCGTTTAACTTTAATTTTTTAATACCAATACAGGATCTTTTCAGTTACTGGAGCTTCACTGTACTGCTATCTTTAGGGTACACGCCAATAAAAAATATTTGTCAGAGGTTATTTACAAGAAGTTCTTTTGCTACTTTGGTAATAAATTATTCTTAGATCCTTAGATCATATGCAGTATGGGCCAACCGTTAGAACAATTATCACAACCACAAACACTTCTAAAAACTGACATAGCACCTGCTGAGCAAGACTGCCTTAGGAAATTCCTTATCCATTCTTTGGCTACAATTTCCTACTATATTTTGGCCTCAGCTAATTGGACCAGAGGGTGAACACCTGACCAAAGGCAAACAATCCATTGGCTGGTCAGCATCCTATTAGGAGGCCTGAAATGAAAGCTTTGACCAATAAAAATCAAGATAACAGGGCCAATTAGATTCTATCTCAGACTAAAAGAGAGTCAAAGTCAACTAGTTTCTAACAAATGCTATGATCCACACTTCAGATTGGAGTCTGAAATATGCACCAACTTCAAGACAATTCCATGGTAAAACTGGAAAAAATTAGTCATTAAGACATTAGCCAGGATGTTAGTGGTATGAGAGGATATGAACATGCAGCCTTGAAATTAAAATACATAGCCTTTAGGCTTTCACCTAGATATCTCAACAAAGTGAACAAAAAGAATAGCGTTAAAAGTAAATAAAACATTGAGGCAGGAGGATAGCTTGAGGTCAGGAGTTTGCGATTGGCCTGTGCAGTACAGCGAGACCTCGTCTCTACATAAAAATGTTAAAATTAGATACAAATATAAGCCAGTAAATAATCTTTGATCTTAAAATTTCTAATTTGGAAAAGTGTCATTTGTATGGTGTTCTATATTATTAACGGTTTCAAACTTTAATCAGAGATATCTTTCCTTTTCAGGCAAAGCACACACCATGAAAGATACTGCTAAAAGTTTTTAATATTGCCAGTAATGTTATCAAGGTAATTAAAGGGCTTGTAATAATATTTTGTAATAATGTCTGAATATCTTAGTGATTAAATTTGGAAAAGCCAAACTAGATAGAGAATGACACTGAGAAGGGTAGATAGCACAGGGTCCAAGGTCAGGCGTGTTTCAACAATTGTCCATAGAAAGTCTTTGTTTTCATCAGGATATATGAGATGGAAAATTTCGTGATTGTGGATGAAGTTTTCTTTGTACTTTCATGAAAAACTACCATTTAAAATTTGGCAGATGTTTAAAAATGATGATTTTTTTAAAACTACCATACCAGACAATGTCATTTGTAAATCAATGTGTAATTAAAGCATTTTGAGAAGATGCCCATACCAGACCTCCAGATTTTCTCCACATTTGAGTAACTTGGAATTTGATTTTCTGCATAGCCTGTTAGCCATTTTGACTGAAACAGGACCACACCAAAAGCAAAGGCCGGTTGTTTCAGTCCAGAGATGTGCCTCCATAGAAGAATTACTTTGAAAAAAAATCTTAATAGATTTTAGGAAAATATTTTAAAATCAACTGTTGGAGAATTTAACTATTTTCAGATGAACAGTTTATTGCTTGATTGTTTTTCCCTTCTTATTCTTCCATGTGGCTTTATGCAGAAGTGATCTGGTTGTAAAATATGAAGAGATGACAATAAACTCATTTGGCATTATTTGGATCAAGCAGCTGGTTGACTTAAATCAGTTATATCACTTCTCTCCACCTCCATGCCAAGCACTGGTCCAGGCCACCATCTCCCTCACCTGGGTTACTACAGCAGCTCCCAGCTGGTCTCTCTGCTCCTCTTCTCACTTCTCCAATCTATTCTCAATGAAGAAGCGCAAATGAAAAAATATTAATTGTATCACATCACTCGCCTTCATTCATTTAATGAGCCCTAATCACAACTCTTTAGCTTCCTGCCACATTCAGAGTAAAACAATTTCCCGTTCTGGCTTTTAGGGCCATCCTTGATCTCGCCCCTGACTCTCTCCAATCTTGACTCCTCTTTCCTTGGGTCACAATCCTCCAGCCCCACTGGGCTCCTCTCATTCCATCCCTGGAGCACACAAGCTTTTCCTCACCTCAAGGCTATGCACATGTTCTTTGCTCTCTCTACTGATGGTCTCTCCCTCTCCTCTTCTTTTTTTCTCAAAAAGAAACTCCTCTTCTTTTCAGGATAATGTCAACTCTTCAAGTAAGCCTTTAACACCCAGCTAAAAGATCCCATCCTTCTCAGTCCCTTGCTGGTTATCTTCCCAGTGCATATCACATTAAGAATGGCTCTATTGCTTTATTGTGTGTTATCCATGGCAGCTGACAAATGTCTGTCCTCTTAACTCGTATCTTTCCAGCATCCAGCAGAGTGCCTTGCCCATGGCAGGTATCTAATAGGTATTTTTTGAATTAATAAGTGAATGAACAAATGATATTTTCCTTTCTCAAATCTTTGTCATCAATCTAATCTGAAGGTTGGGGATATTCTAAATATAGTTTAAATAGCCTTATATTTCTTATTCTCAGAAAATTGCCAAGATATACTTCTGGGGCTGAGTGGCTAGACCTGTTTTCCTATGGGAGGGTATGGGGATTCTAGCCATGTGAGATAGCCCATATTTTCCATCTTGTGTCATGCCAGCACTCAGCAGTTTTTATCCCAGTCTTAGTGTAGCCCTGAAATCATGGGAGAATATGAATACACTGAAGTTCAGATGGAGGGTGGCTCAGAGTAGGTTCCCTGGACTAGACCCCAGCAACTAAAATCCAACTAGTCAGACCAATGGCAAATAGGCACCTCCTGGGCACCATGCAGGTTGCTACAAAGAACTCAGGTTGAGTTTAGGAGCTACTCAGAGGAACCTGGAACACAACACTGCATCAGCCTGGGAGAACACTTTCAAATGCTGAGAGCTTTCCTTACTCCAGGGGCATGTTTGTGAGCTATACTATCCAACCCCCTAATCCTTCATACTTGGGGAGATGTAACTCTGAATGGCACTACATAAGCTCTTTCTATCTAGTGGATATAGACTGAGATCTTCTATGGGCAAATCATTTTCTAAAGAGATATGTCATTTCATAGTTTCTTCCTAGATTTGAGGGGATGATGCTATCAATTGTCCCTTGGCCTTCAGAAGAGAGTAGCCTAAGTTGAAGAGTTGCTTTTGTCATGCTAACCAACAGCCAAAGCAGCAGGAATTGAGTGATCGAGGGGAACTTCAGGCAGCCCAGGAGGTACAGGAGTTTATATTCTCTCTCTGTGGTCTACTGAAAGGACTTTCTTATACGTACACCCCCAGGGGAGTGGATAGAGTTTATCACATAAACTCCTCTAGGGAAGATTACTTAGGTAAGACTGGAAACTCAGAGAATCTGAGTAGGGCCAAAAGCCAGAAACTGGTGCTCTGAATTATAATCCAGATGTCCGGTGGGAAATGCAGCTTGGGAGAGACCTACACAAAAGTCCTCCAGCGTTTTTGTAGTTTTTTGGATCATTTACTTTAACAAGCTCTTCCCCCACTGCACTCCCACCTCTACCTTTGTTTGTTCAACCTTTCCTATATTGACTTTAAATTAAAAATAAATTTTACAAAATGTAACACAATAGAGATTCGATGGCTAAGTGATCACACAGCACTTGCCCTGAAGAATGAAACAATTAAAATCCCATCAGTCTTGATAACGTTTTGTATCGTAATGCTAGACTTCCTGTTGCTTTGACCTCTCTCCTTCCGGCATCCTGTCCGGGGACAGAAATGACACCACAAAGGTTTCCTGTGCCTGTCCTCTCCACTTCTGACCCCTCACTACATCCTCTCCCCATCTATTTGGAGAGCAATGATTTGGTTCCTTTGGAATTCCTCCCAGTTCATATATTTGATGACACTTGTTGCTAATTTGGGATGCCGACAATGCAGGCAAAAGCCCAGGCTGAGCTCATACCAGCCTTTAGCCTCCTACGCCACTAGCATACTGGCAAATTGGAAATGCAATATTCTTAGCTAATTTTGGTCATAATTTGTTGTGGGATCCCTTCTCACTGCAGTCTTCTTGAGTATCCTGGATATCTGAAATAAATTAATATCTTAAACTCTTTTAGATACTTTCTCTGTGCCCACTCATTTTGAAAACACCCCTTGAAGTATCATAAATCAGCGTCCTCCTGTGCAACTGTGGGAAGGGTCCTCTGGACAGAGGCTGAGGTCAAGGACTCCAAGTCTGGGACCAAGGAGCTACCATCTTGCTATTTGCCCTGGTGCCATCGGAGCCTTCCTTTTCTTCCTCAAGCATCTCATGTCTGTAGAATTAAGATTTCAGCCCATTGCATAACAGCCAATGGCCATGCTTAATGCTGTGGTCTGCAAAGTATTCAGTACATTGTTGCCAGCCAGAAGATATTAAGTAGAAGTCATGACCATACTACCATAGAATAATAATTAGAAGAAGATGAGTCCTATTGCCTTCATGGTACTCTCCTCCCCATAATTTAGCAGCTGATGGGATTGGGAAGCCAGGCCAGGTACAGAAATGGGGCCCCAGGTGCTGTCTGCATACCTTCCCTGTACCAGGAGGCCTTGGTTCTGAGCCCTGTGCTGTCTGCCTGCTGGCCAGCTGCCTGTGGACACCCACAGATGCCCCCCTGCTGCTCCAGACACACCACTGGAATTTATTCCCAAATAGCACATGTTGGGTTCACATTTTCATCCTCTTCCTTCTTAAGGTGAAATCTCCCATTTTTTCCTCTACTGAGAGACCCTGCTAACTTACTTTATCTGAATCCACACCTGAACATGATCACTAACCTTTCAGAAGCCAAAAATTAATTACTGGCCTTGCCCAAATCTGCATATCCAGAGCCTAGAAGTGCTAGAAGTATTTTGCAAAGTGCCTGGCACAGAGAAGGCATTGACTGTGTGGCTTACTGAAGGGAAGGAAGAGACAGAGACAGGAGAGGGAGTAGGAAAGAGGGAGTGAGAAACATTCTAAAACCCAGAGACATTCTAATGTTAAGCCTTCCTTGGGTCATTCCAAGCCTTTCAAAGAGACCTAAATCTAAGAGAAAACTATAATTTTACCACCTTATGTTGTTATGTGCTTTTATGACTATCAAAGATATGGAGATGCCAGGAAGAACAGATTGACAATAGCAGCAACAATAGCAGTACCTAAGAGTTATGAGAACTTTTTGGGAGGCAATTTGAAATCTTTGACATGCGTGGACTCATTGAATTTCCAAAACAGTGTCATGGATATAGTGAGTAATACTGTTATAGCTATTTGATAGATGAGCAGATGGAATTTAGAGAGATTGAGTAACGTAACAGTTAGGAAGTTGGAGGGGGTGGTGTTGAATTAGATGTCACATCTACTTAGGGATTTCTTTAGGTCTTCTCTGAAGATTCTATGACCCTTCTCCATGGTTCCAAGTTCTCAGAATGTGAAGAAGGCAGGCTCAGTGTCATCTTTTCCTGCTGTCTTAACTTGAATGCTTTATGATTTGATACCCGAATCCTCTTTGCAACTCTACTTTGGCTGAGATCTCCTGGTGTCCAGCATACCTGTCTCCCTAATCCCACAGCCTCCTGAAACAGCCACGTTCCTTCCCTGTATTGCCTCCTCATCTTTCAGTGGGGGGTGACAACAATTCAGGCTCTTTCAGTTGGGTGCCATCAAGGCTTTTCTGAGTTGCTGCTATGGAGACAAAGCACAGGTACCGTTTCCATTTGCCACCAATTGCTATTAAAAGACAGGCACGGGATGGGAGCCCAAGATGTTCAGTGAATCAACCTGGAACTTACCCCTTTTTGAAAATTCTAATAGAGGGTAATTCATGCATGTTTGTTGGTGAGCCATCTGCCTCAGGGACCGAGCACAGGTTAGATAATTAAACTCAACCTGTTCCTGCATGGCTGTCTGACTTACCATTTACCTCATTTCAGACTACTCGCCTCCAAAAACCCACTCTCCAAACTGGTTAACTCATTGTTCCCCCAAAACACCTGTCCTGCCTTCTTATTTTTACTCATGCCATCCCATCCACCTGGAATGCCCCTACTTTACTCTCCCTCTCCAGATCCTTATCATTTGCTTCACAATATGTTCCCCAATCACCTTGCTTACACTGATCAGTCTCTCCCTTGGATTCCAATAGTAACAAATTCTATATAATTTGTCTGGTAATTAATCATGTGCTGCCTTACAACATTCTACTCTTACCTTAAACTGTTATTTAAATCTTTAATTTTAACATAACTGTTACCATATGTTTGTCTTATTTCCTTAATTGGAATATGAGATCTTCAAAGGCAGGAGATATATTATATAATTGTATCCCCTTTAGTACTTGGTATGGGGCTGATTATTCATTTTTCTTTATTTTTTTCCTTTTTTTTGGCAAGTGGACAGCCAAAATTATAAAATTTCAGCCAATTACTTTGGTAATAATAGATTAATAATAGTGAAACACGTATGAATGAATGGAGAATGTGAGATACTTTTTAACCCAGAGAATTGAGGAATGAGAAGGAACAAGAGGACTTTTAGGAGTCCACTGGCCAGATCTCTTTCAGGAAGCCTTCAGTCTGCTTCCTTCCTTCCAAATGAAGACATATAATTCTAGAAAAATGCCTCCATAATTCTTCGCTTGTCTCTCTTTTTCTCTTCCCCAACCCTTCCACCTTGCAACATGCATACTTTATTTCTTCTCTTTTCCTTTTCTCTTGAGTCCTCATAAAGACATGCCCTAATGCTTTTTTACTGTGGCTGTGACATCTTCCTCTGCTACTCAAGGCCAGGGACTTTGAACCCTCATTGCACAAAGAAATAATTAAAAAGACCCTAATGAAATTAGTATATGTGGTAGACAGCCTCTGTGATGACCCCCAAGGACCCCAGACTCCTAATATACACACCTCTTTAGAGACACCTTCCTCGAGTGTGGGCTGGAACCAGTGACATGTTTTTAACAAGTGGAAAATAGCAAACGTGATAGTATGGCACTTTCCAGATAAGTTTCCAAAGAAACTTTGGTTTCTGTCTTGCCTGCCTTCCCTGCCTCCTTTCTCTGAGCCTTCCCTCTAGGGGAAGTTCCTCTAGGGAACAACAACTCATATGTTGTGAACAGCCCTGGGGAGAGACCCATGAGGCAAAGAACTGCCAGTCCAAGGGCCCTGAGGTCAGCTGTGGGAATGAGCTGGGAAGAAGATTCACCCCACTTGAGTCCTCACAGCCCTGGCCAACACTTCATGGTAGACCCTGAGCCAGAGAACTGAACTACGCCAACGAGATTCCTGACCCACTCTAGCTGTGAGATTGAAAACATTAGCTGTTTTAAGCCACCAAGTTTTCAGGTAATTTGGTATACAGAAATAGATAACTAATACAGTATTTAATTATGGTTAACCTTTCAGAAAACAGCCAGGATCATCTGAATGACTCTAATGATATTTATAACATTTTCCTTTTGTAAGCTGGAAAAACATAGACGGTTCATTTCAGACACAATAATTGAGTTGATACTAAGTGGTTGGTCCAGTTGCTCCAAGTTCTATTGTCCATCTTTGATCACAGTGAGTCTGGCTGATGATTAGCAATAGATCCAGAGCCGGGCCAAGATTTCACAGCTAGATAGATGTCTGATAAACTAAGCAGTGTGGAACAAATCACTTAACCTGCTCTAATTCTCAAGGTGATCAGGGAAAAACTGGTATCCTCAGTGGCTTAGTCTCCAAAGTTCAGCAAAATTCTAATAATTACTCAGGAAAGAACTAAGCTTTTGCTTCACTATTTGAGATTGTACCTTCCCTAGTCAGGATAAATCTCACTTGTTTAATGGACAAACTGGGATCAGCAAACCATAGCTCATAGGCCAAATCTACACCACTGCCTGTTTTTGTAAATAAGGTTTTATTGGGACATGGCCACACCCATTTTTAGATATGCCTGTCACTGCCTTTGTACAGCAAGGACAAAGTTGAGAAGCTACAACAGAGTCAGTGAAAGCCACAAAGCCTAAATTTTTTATCACTTGACCCTTTGCAGAAAAAAATGTGTTAGTCCCTGCTCTAAGACAGTGAATTGCAAACTGTATTTGAAGGAGCACTGTTTCTACAAAATGACATTAAATGTTACGTGGGAAAACAATAGATAGGTTCCAAATGTTGGGAAATACCAGGTCATACAAAGTTAAACAAGTTGTTTGCTGCAGAGCTTCTCTGAGCTCTTACTAAATCTCCAAGAGGAGGACATGGAATGCTGCATGTTTTACAATTTTTTTGACCATAAAGCTCTTCCTTTCAGAGAGCATCCCAAGAGACTAGTGTCCAATTCCCTGGGAAATGCTATTCTAGTGCTATGAGAGCAGCAGTTTTCAAAGCATTAACTTTGCAAAATATGGAGTAGACATAAGCATCACCAATTTTTGACTTTTAAAAACATCCACAACAATTGGAAAATACACAAGGAAATGGCCTCACTAATCGTGAGCTCAGTACACAACGGACATTTGGAAAGTCAGATAAATATAAACATAAAGTTGCTTGCTAGTAGCAGGCTCTGTTTTTGCAGAGCCAGACACGCTCAAAAAAAATCTTAAAGTTGAAAGCAGAACAACCTGATATTTTACTTCAGTAGGTCTCAAATTTTCTACCACAGAGCCGCCATATTTCATGCCATGAGGTCTCTGCCTGGGAAGAAAGAGGGTCTAGGTTTTAACAGCCAATTTGGGGAAAAATATGGGTTTTACTACTAAAATTTACTAGTCCAACCTTTGTTCTAGAAATCAGGAACACATTTCTAGAGGGCCAAAAAGATAATGGTCACAGGTAGCCAGCCATGGACCAATGACCAAGGTTCAGACCCATGTTATAACTTTTCCCCCCACCGTACTATCCTGCTTGTGGCCTGTGGGACACATTTTCTGGACGACTGGCCAGGCTAGGGGCCTAGCCCATAAGCTTGGGAAACTGCTAGCTTACTCACAACCTTGTCTAAATCAGCACAGGATAGGGGAAAAAACACCAGAAAGAGTTTAGTGAGTTCAAATGAAGACAATAAATTACAAAGTAGGATGGAGAGTGAGATGTTTCCTATTGTCTCAGAACCATGGTCAAAGTCCAAAGGTGAGCTTGAGTTGTTGGTGATAAACATGTCTCCATAAGGTTGACTAGAGGCTCTATCTCTGAACTATCCCCAACGAAATTAAGAAAAGACTTCAGTTGGGGATGGGAGAGTGGTAACATAAAGCTGCTTGCTAATAGCAGGCTCCGTTTTTGCAGAGGCAGCCACATTGAAAAAAAATCTTAAAGTTGGAAGGAGGACAACCTGATATTTTACTTCAGTAGGTATTTGGTAAAGTGCATGCTAGTGAAGAAAGTTTTTTCTGTCATGTCTTTGTAGTTGTGGCTGGTGGTGGTGCCTCTCTCTCCTCAAAACCAAGTAAGGCAATCTCCAAGGGAATCCTGAATAGATGCTGAAGGTGACTCTAAGAGAGGTAGGCTGGCTGGATACATGCTAAACTGCAGATTTTGAGGTCTTCTCTGATGACAGGAGTGGGGCATTGAGAGAGCATACTAGGAAATGAGGGGTAATGCACACTATCCTTTTTATTTCTTGATGCCTGCTAAGGTGAGAGGAGAGATGGGTGTGTACTAGATATATGTCACCTGGAGTTTTGGGAAGGTGCATATTTGAGTATAGAAAATAGTGTTCACTTAAAGACCAGAGATTCCTGAAGGTAGTTGCTCTAGGTCAGTAGCCCAAGACAGCAATGGCTCATCATGCAATATACCTGGAAATGAGATATGGGCAGCCCCATCCCATTTCAAGGCTCTGTGGACCTGGGAAATACAAAAGAGGACTCCAGTGGCTCCCATAGCTCCGTGGGAAGCAACATGGAAGCTGATGATAAGAGCCACAGAACGATTCAGGATAGCCACTGGACCAAGCAACGGGAGACCCAACACAGACAAGGAGTTGGAGATGTTTATCACTGCTCAAGGCCAATATACAACTGCCCTCTCTGGTGGAGGTGGAAGTTCCCAGTGATAGAGGGGGCCAAGATGAAGCTGAATGCTGTCTCTCAAACACACCACTTCTATGGAGGCTGCCAATGAACTGAGAGCACTAACCTCAGAAAGGACTGGCCTGAAGCAGAGCTCGACCAGGACAGCTTCCTCCCACCACACACCAGTCCATCTGTTTCTCATCTGCTGACCATGCCACGATGGGCCAGAATAGGATCCAGGAGGCTTCTGAAGTCTAAAGAAAGGAGTTCAAAGAGAGAAGGAAAGATGTAAGTACACGAAGAACAAACCACCAACCTTCAAGCCACTGGAGTCACAGACTGGGGGAGTCAACACTTGTGGGGGAGGACACAAGCTCTGAATCTGATTTGAGACTGAAGTATCAAAATACATAGGACGGAGTCTTAAATAACAAAGTGAACTGTTCTAATAACCAAAAGTGACAGGAAAGTTAGAGGAGCAGGCCAAATTGCTGTTAAAGGAGTTACTTTCCAGCAGGAAAGGTGGGTCAACATATCCTTGTTGAAGGGGCTGTCATTGTATAAGTGTAAAACTGTTTCATTTTTATACCCATAACATGTTGAGACTCCCTAATAAATTTGTTACATAAGGTAAACACTTTGGACAGAACTTTAATGCTTTCATATTTCTAATGCTTTTCTTCCAAAGGATTCTGAAGGCAACATGCCAATATTTTCACCATTCTGCAAATTAGCACACGGAGAGAGTGGTGTTGGTTATCAAAGGGACTCAATCTATCTACAGCCTTCTGTCTCATACTCATATCATGAGGCGGCTTACTCCCCCTCAGACCCAAATGTGATCCGTTTTTAATTGGGAACAGAACTTTTCAATTCTTGAGCCCAAAACAAATTAAAAAGTAGAAGGAGGAGGAGGGGAAGGAAAAGAAAAAGGTTTGCTTTTCCCCTAATTTGAGAATCTGTGATTTCTCACTGGTTTTATCAGTACCAAGATTTTTTTGTTTTGTTTTGTTTTGTGGGTTTTTTTTTTAATGATTCCTTTCTTTTTTTTTTCACAGTTCTCTATTCAAGACTAAATTTATCTGCTTTAAAAAATCCATCTGGCTTTTGTGTTATGGAAGCCCACACAAGCCTGCACCAACCGTTCTAGAAGCAACAAAGAGTTATCAAATGGAGTAAGTTTCAAATGAAGGGACAGCAAGTTAATTAAGGCCTGAGTTTCTTAATAAGGAATGAAGCACAGTGGAGACTTGAATGATGCCAAAACACATGAAAGTTTCAAAGACTAAAACAGTTTGTGAGGAAGAAAAAAAGAAGAAGTGACTTGGCCAATTTTTTAGGTTCTACCCCCAAAATAAATATATCTATTCCCATTTGTATCAACAGACAAATGTAAATATCACTCAAAGAATCTCAAACTAACATTAACATGAGAATGAAATATAAATAATTCTGAACATAAAGCCTAAGTATAAAACATACCAAAATGTAAATATAATAAAACTGGGAATAACAACATTGCATTACGTTGATTGTTAAGAGATTGTCACTGGTTTTCTTCAGAAACTTTCGGCAGATTTTCCTCTTCTATACTATTCTTGACAAAGTTTAATTTCTTTCAAGCAATGGATGAACAATGTCCAATAAAGTGAAACCTTTCTGCAAAAAAATTATTTTGTTCAAGTGATCCTGGTGCTAATGAGATGTATTGTTATTAGGCTTTATTTTTAATATTTTTATATCAATGTTAATGGGCAAGAAAAATGAGGAAAATCTCTTAGTAAAGATCAATATATTTCTAAGTTATTGGAAAGCCTGTAGATTTAAAATGTGCATAATATATTCCTGCTATACTGGCATGATCTAGGGAGAGGCCCTACTAAACTAAGAATTAAGGAATCTGAAAGCTCATTTCAATCCTGCCTCAGATGTTTTCAGGGAGATGCTTTAGCACATGGTACCTCAGTTCACTCCTCAGAACAAGAAAGCTGTTGATAGCCACACCAAATCCTGCATGCCTCTGGGAAATGAATTAAGAATTCATGTGTGAAATGTTTCTTTGAATTTTATAATGAAATGGCATCTTATAATTGTATGATATGGCAAAGTGAAATCAGGGTGTGGTTATGTTGAAACGTTTCTGTTTCTTTGGCTAAACCAAAGATAAACAAGCAACTTTTTCTGAAAGCAGACTTCCTTGGGGGAAAATCAGATTGTTGCAAATTATAGAAAGGGAGAGAAGACAGGGAGATGGATGGAGAATTTTGAGGAGGGCATAGACCAGACAGGCTCAAAAAGCTCAGTTACCATCCTGTTAAAATATAACCCACAAAATGTTACACCATAGCATTCTTCACAGCCATCTGCTTCTGCCATCAACTTTGATTCCCACAAACAGATTTCAAAAGTTGAATCTGGCCCTCAGTGAGTTTAGGAACATTCAACAGGACTATCTGTATGTGATCAGAAAATTCACCAACTCTCTATTCCTGTCTCCAGAAACAATCTATCTCTCATCCTTTCCAATTAAGACATAACATGGTCTTATAATTCCTTGTAGCTTTTCACATCCTTCACACGGCCTAGCAGAAAATTTAAATATAGTTTGCACTCCCATCCTTTTCTCTCCATCTCCACTTCCACCCCTGCCCCCAGGCCTGCCGTGTCAAGTCATCTTTCCTCAGCTGGATGACTGCAATAGCCTGCTACTGGTTTCCTGTCCTCCACTCTAATCTCTTTCCCACAGCCACAGTGAACTTTGTCCAAAGGAAATCAGATTGTGTACTCCCCTGCTTAAAACCTTCCAATGGTTTCGCATTGCACTCTAAAAAAAAAAAATCTAACTCCATATAATAGCTGCCAAGACTTTATATGTCAGTTAGTCATTGCTGCATAACAAACCACTCCAAAACTCCATGTCATAAAACCACAACAATTATTTATTTCTTATGTATCTGCTTAGCTGGTATAGGCTGGATGTGGGCTTATGCACGTATCTTTGGGTTGGTTTGGGTTCCATTTCACATATTTCTCCTTCTCTTACCTGCAAACCTTATGCTAATAAGCCAGTCTTTTAATGAGGATTTTTTTTTTTACAATATTGACAGGCAAGCATGATCTGGGAGTGGATTTACCCACTAGGCATACAAAGCACAATGACTAGGGCCTGCAACACTTTTAGGAGTCCAGGTAATTGCTTTAATTTTACATTATTTTAAAATCAGGAGGGAAACTTGAATACAATATTAATGAATATTTACAAATAAATTCACTAATATATTTGTCTTTATACCAATGCAGTTTTAAAATATATTTTTGAATTTTCTTTATGGAGGAAGTGGCCTGGAAGGTAAAAATGCTGAGGACCACAAAGCTCATAATGCAGCCTTGCACAATCCTAGTTAATCAAATTTGAAGCCTAGAAAACTGATTGTTGGTTCTGTGTTCTCTTACTTAAGTAAGCCATGGAACATCATGAAATGTCAATTTCCTCCCTAAAATAACACAGCGGTAACTGGCAAGAGATTCGCCTATCCTCTATAAAAGTAGAGTACCCCAAACACTGGGTGATTTCTCCTTATAGTCATTAATTTGCTCTACCCTGGAACTCTTGGCTGGTTTTGCTTATTATGAGAGACACAATTTTAAAACAGTATTGTTCTAGGTCTGTCATTGCCACCATGGGTCATAATATAAAGGAACAATATGGAGAGTTACTTTAGTCCTATGCAAAGAACAGAGGAAGACTCTATTCTCCAAAGGTTTATACCACTTTCCAGGAGTCTCCTTTACATTTTAATTCTATAGAAGTCCCATTCATATTATCAATTCTATTAGGTTTATAGAAATCTAATGCTGGCCAAACATCATGAGACTCAGAGGGGACGCAAAAATAGAAGTTACTCTTTGAAGAAGAGAAGCAAAACGATTCTTCCTCTGTAAAGATAATTAGTTTCGGTTCAAAAGTAAGAACTTTCTTTATCTTGCATAGTCTTGTCATTCTCACAAGAATAAATGTGCTTAGTGACCATCTATATATATAGTTATTCCATCCATTTTAAAAGAAGCTGTGTAATTTTTTTAGATCACTGTACATAATACATTTCAATGTTAACTGTGTCCTTGTGAAACTCTAAATTAGCTTTATAATCGTTAAAGTATT
This sequence comes from Pongo pygmaeus, assembly GCF_028885625.2. Taxonomy (NCBI): domain Eukaryota; kingdom Metazoa; phylum Chordata; class Mammalia; order Primates; family Hominidae; genus Pongo; species Pongo pygmaeus. The sequence continues at coordinate 70,047,438 of NC_072390.2, forward strand.
TTGACATAATTCTTTGCTTTTTTAATGGATAGTTAATTTCCTGTTTCCATGTAACCCTTGATGACTCTGTGAAAGCTTGGATTACTTTTCCTCTCTAGTTCCCAAACCACAAATGGGAAAAACTGCAATCCTGCAGTGGCCACATCAGCTACCTAAATATTTTCACAGATTCTGAGATCTGTTTCCTTGCTGAACTGGGAGAGAAACTTTCATGGCATTTTACCCTCTGGAATATAAAATTAATTTAATCTTATCTTTGTTTACATATACTTCTTGGTACACAGCAGTCCTAAAATACCTCCATGGACTCCATAACAATATGACTTTTCATGGGCTCCACTTTTGGGGTGTCCATGTGTCTTGTGGCCCATGAATTGTAGAAAGCATTTCTTCTTCCCTAACTCTGAATCTCATGCCTAAAATTTCCTAAACTTAGGCCAGTCATCTATTCATCCCTTCATCATACTTCTGAGCATGACACTGAGATACATCTTCAAATAATACAGAGGGAGATTTTGGAACGCCCAAGCGTGTCCTCTGTGACATTGACTCCTGGGCAGGAAGCGTGGGTGGCCCGCTTAGGGTCACCTGTCAGGGTGTCTGGTCTAAAAGAAAAAAGGAAGAACAGGCTTGAATCTCAGCAAGGCAGCCTCTTCATCTCAGCTGTCTCTTTCACTCTAAGGAAGGGGTCTCTGATTTACCTGGTGGAACTAAGGTAGTGGTTGTCAAAGACAGGCCCTGAGCCAACAGCGATAACATCACCCGGGAACTCACTAGAAATGCATATTATTGGGCTTCACTCCAGACTTCCCAAACTGGAAACTCTGAGATGGGGCCCACTGAACTGTGTTTTAACAATCCCTTCAAGTGATTCAAGTTTGAGAATCACGGGACTAAGACGTTTTTATTAAAACTGAAAGTTGAACCCACAAATTTTTCACTTGGCCCCACCAAGGCCTTATTCAAATCTCTGCTTCCTGGTCCCTATTAGATAGCTCTGTTGCAGGTGGTCACTGCAACCTCTGCCTTCCTGGGGCACAGGTAGTGTCAGAAAAGGATCCTTATAAGATGCATGCAAAGTCGGCTTCATAAGCCTCCTGTATTTCCATTCAGGACTTCTATCCTTCAAATTCCCTTCATGAGTTTATGTTGTGCTCACAAACAACCCCCAAATCTCAGTGGTTTAAAACCACAGGGATTATTATCAATCATACCACATGTCCAGTGTGAACCAGTGGGAGGAGGAAACCTCTGTCCATCACGGTGATCCCCACTGTGGGACCCAGGCTGGTACCAACTCATATCTTGCCTGTGAATGTGGCAAAGGAAAACAGTATGGCAAGGTACAGAGTGGCTCATCAAACTTCTGTTCAGAAGTGATACACAACACTTCCCCTCCCATGTCATTGGCCAAAGCAGATAACAGAGTTATGCCTGGTCTCAATGGGGCACTAAAGTTTAATCCTCCCCCAAGGAAAAGAAGTGTCTATTGCCAAACAATACTGCAATCTTACTCCATCCTTCAAGGGGCTATACCATCAATGTAGAATTTCAGACTCCATGCTGGACAATGGAAAACCGTGTTTGTGTGTGTGTGTGCACACATGCACTCACACACGTGCACACACATGTGTGTGATGTTGAATGGATCCAGGATGAAGAGGGATTCTCTGGGAAACCTACTTCCTGTTGGCTCTCAAGCATAGTCATTGGGCCAATTTCATAAAGGACAAAAAACAGTCACATTGATGGAATGCCATCTAAGTGCTGGCTACTATGCCAGACCTTTTCTATTCATATTCTCTCTCAAGCTTCACAGAAACCTTATGCAGGAGAGAAAGGAACTAACCTTGTTCAAAGAAGCCAAGGCCCAAAGCAATTTAGTAACTTTGCTGTAGTGACAGAGGATGTGGTAGCACTAGGATACTAAGTTCATGAGTACCCACGAAGCTGGATCTACTCCCAGGAAAATACAGAGCTGAAGGGGAGACATCTCTCTCCCATGTAACAAAGAGAATAATTGATTCTTCTGCTGACCTCCATGTTTCTGGTGATCCCCACTGGTGCAGAATTGGCCTCTAGTCATGGTGTACAGATCAGTCTTAGTCCAATGTGATTATTACAGGTTGAACATCCCAAATTCAAATCCAAAATCTGAAGTTATCCAAAATGTAAAACCTTTTTTTCTTCTTTAGAGACAGGTTCTCACTCTGTTGCCCAGGCTGGAGTGCAATGTGGTGTGATCAAAGCTCATTGCAGCCTTATACTCCTGGGCTCAAGTGATCCTCCTGCATCAGCTTCCCAAGTAGCTGGGACTACACATGCATTTAACGACATCCAACTAATTTTTAAATTCTTTGTAGAGATGGGGTCTTGTTATGTTGCCCGGGCTGATCTTGAACTCCTGACCTCAAGCAGTCCTTCCACCTTGACCTCTCAAAGTGCTGGGATTATGTCTGTGAGCCACAGTGCCTGGCTAAAATTCAAAACTTTTTGAGCATCAATATGATGCACAAATGAAATACTCACTGGAGCATTTCAGATTTCAGATCTTTAGATTTGAGATGCTCAACCAGTATAATGTAAATATTACAAAGTTTAAAAAAATTCAAAATATTTCTCATCCCAAGCATTTCAGATAAGGGATGCTTAACTTGTACTATCAGAGTGAAGCTGTTTCTCCCCTATGAATACACATTTTCAGGATTTTAATTGAGAAAGCAGTTCTTCAAATAAAAGTAGAGAAAACTTTGTTATTCTTACTAATGAATATCAAGAAGTCTACTCAAATCTAGAGTGTCCCTAGATGAATGAAACCAACAAACTAGTTTAATGAAACCATGAACTCTGCCATTTTAGAAAAATAAAATAAAATAAACCATACTTTATAGCTTTATTTGAGGGAAGTCCTTTGATTTATATTATTAGTGGTATATCAAAAGAAAACTTCTTTGGCTGTATTTCACTTTCAAAAGCATTGCACAACAAGCAGCAATAATGCACATTAGAGTATATCACTGGTGCAGAAACTAAGAGGCAAGGATATCCAAAAAACAGAACCCTGCAAATCAGGTAACAAGCAGCTAACTTTGTCAACTCAATCCAAAAGTGCTTACCTCACTCAGAAATGGCACCAAAGCCCTTCATGCAAACGCATCACGAAATTATGTCGATGTGATGCTGAACTCAGCAGCTCCATCAGCAGGACACCAGCTGACTTCAAATGTCTCCCAAGAACACCATGAGCTAATGACCATGAATGCTATCCAGGGTCAACCCCACAGCATCCCAGGAGACAAATACCAAAAGCCCAAGAAGAATGTAATCTTTCAAAGAGTGAGTCACACTCACTGAAGTGGCTATATGGCATAGAGACAACTAAATATTTATTGTTCTGTAATGTTCAAACTGTCACCATTAGAAAATAACTTCTAAGAAATTTGTTGGTTTTTATTACCAAGCCCATTAGAAGTACACTTGGAAGAGAAAAAGTCTTACTAAATGAGGAGAAATGCCACAATAACACAGTATTGTAGTACAATCATGCATTTTTCATTCCAGCCCTAGGAGTGACTTGTGTTAACATAATATGAACTTGGAAGATCTCAGATATAAGTTATGGAGCTAGCATAATCTCCAAGTCAACTGCCTATAACATACTCACTTCTTTACAAATTCTGTAAGAATGATAAATCCAGCCTGACTTTAATTACTATGGTATCTTTCTATATTTTCAATAACATACATATATAAATCCTAAAATCCAACAAATAATAAAGCAAAAATCACTGAATACACATACAGTTTTAGGGAACACTCTGAACTGGCTGATAGTCCTATCATCAGCTTGTTAAAATCTACAAGCTCAGACTATAATTTTTCCTTTACTGCACTTTAAACTCCCTCTCCATCTCAACAACGATGCTGAACATGTTCATATATCACATACATTATATCTCTTCATGTTTTCCAGATGGTATTGGATAAAATGGAGACAAAAGAAAGATGTCGCAAAGAAAAATAGATGTTTTCCTACTTTCATTCTTAACACAGCTTCTCATCTGGCAGAGAAAAATATAAACCCATACAGAGCTGATGGAGAATCCCGAGAGATATAGTTCGTTTTGAGGAGATACACATTGGATCCATAGGTTCAGGCTTTTCTTTTGTCCTCAGCCAATCTCAGCAAACTAAGGGTATGGATTTCCTGAACTCAGATGTACGGTATCATTGGCTTGTGCTTTCAGCAGCGATTTAGTGGAGTGGTTTGGATACAGACTCATTCCAGTATTTGTCCCTACAATGATCCCCATGCTCCAAGGAAAATATCCACAGTTACAGCAAGTCAGTTTTTTTAAGGTTAGCATTTATAGACCCCAAGACATTTAAAACATAAAATTATCATTTTTGAACAAATCAGAAAAACATTTGAATACGTTATTTGAGAAATAAAAATACTAAGTTAGAACATGACTTTTCAAAAATTACCTGGAGATTTGACTTTTCTCCAAGCAGGTGACCCTGAGATGATTTTTTTTTTTCAAAAAATTTGGATATAAACACTTACGACTTACAGGTCGTTTGTGAGGCAGACACACAAAATATAATAGTCTTTGAATGAAATACATTGCAAGGATGGTAAAGAAAATTAACTTATTTAAAGAGGTGATAAATATTATGCACAATCAGTCCCTCTCATTTCCAAGTAGTGTTTGCCATTTTGTTTAACTCACAACCCTGGAAATAAGTTGGGACTATTTATCAGCCATGATAGACTACAAATATGTGCACACACCCACTCTGCATTTCCTATCAGGGCTTGTTCTGATGGTCGGGGGTTGGGGGTGGTGACTCTCATGATCCATCAGCAACACTCACTCTAAGAGCCATCTGTCCTTTTGGCCAATGTCTCCCCATGTCACTTATAATCTATCTTGGTTATTTCTTGCTGCTATAACTAAGTACCATAGACTGGTTGGCTTATAAACAACAGAAGTTTATTTCTCACAGTCCTGGAGTCTGAAAGTTCAAGATCAAGGTGCCAGCATTAAGGTCCTCTTCCAAGTTGCAGATTGCTGTCTACTCACTGTGTCCTCACATGGTTAAAAAGAGGGCAATAGTGCTTTCTAGGGTCTCTTTTATAAGGGCACTAATCCCATTCATAAGGCCATCACCCTCATGACCTTATCACTTCCCAAAGGCCCCACCTCTGACTACCATCCCATTAGAGGTTAGAATTTCAACATATGAATACAGGGGGGACACAAGCACTCACTCTATAACATCATCCCAAACAAACGCCCGAAGTGGGTTACAGGTGATCCTTTTCTGGAGGCTCTCTGAAGCCATCTGCTAATGCACTCAGGTGAAGAAAGGAATGGCTGGGACTCTCAAAGCTTCCCTGAGTCCATTTATAAAAACCTTCACTGGGAACCTTACCTGCAAGTTGCTTGGCCCACGCATTGCAAGGCCCAGCCTTCATAGAGAGACATCATGGAAAGTGAAACTTGGATTCACATTTCTCTCCATCACAAGCTGTTATTGTAGCTTGTTATAAGCTACAATAACAAGATGAGCTTCATTTTATCATCTGAAAAATGGGATAATAACTCATACATTATAGAGTTCTTCTGAAGACTAAGTAGGATAATATTTATGAAAGCACAAAATAGGAAGTATCTGGCATATGATAGATGTGTAAGAAATGCAACATTCTTTATTTTAGTCAATGATAGATAGTTTTCCAACAATCCCCATCTTTCTTTCAGTGACTTAACTTTTTTCAGGCTCCTCTAAAAAGTGCTCACAATCAGCACTACTAAAATCATGCAGTATCAGAGCTAGAAGAACCATCAGACACAGTGTAATCTTGCCCCACCCTGTGCATTTGCTCCTATCCACACATCTTGCTCAGGGAGTGTGAAGGCAACTAATCTGGATGCTGATACAACATTTGCCCCTCTTTATGATTTTTTTAATGATTTGAATAAACTCAAGCATTAATCAAGGTAGAGGAGCATAGCTCATCAGTATAAGCTTCATGTATGGTTTCTTATAAGGGAGCTAGTATTTATTGAATACCTACCCATCCAAATGGTTGTTTGGTTGTTTACCCATTCAAATCTCATATTTAATTGTATTATAGCTCCCATAATCCCCCTGTGTCATGGGAGGGACCAGGTGGGAGGTAACTGAATCATGGGGGTAAGTTTTTCCCATGCTGTTCCTGTGATAGTGAATAAGTCTCATGACTTATTTTATTTTATAAAAGTCAATTGGTTTTATAAAGGGCAGTTGACTTGTTCACGCTCTTGTCTGCCACCATGTAAGACATGCCTTTGCTCCTCCTTCTGCCATGATTGTGAGGCCTCCTCAGCCATGTGGAACTGTGAGTCCATTAAATTTCTTTTTCTTTATAAATTATCCAATCTTGAGAATTTCTTCATAGCAGTAAGAAAATGGACTAATACACCTACTATGTACCAAGTACTAAATCTTTGTTATCCTATATAAGCATCAGGACACACTTTTTACAAATGTTACGTATCTTCTGTTGTTTTGTTTTGTTTCGTACCTATAAGAACACAGTGGTCATGTGGTCAGTAAGTCACAGAGCCAGGTTCAAACCCACATATGTATGACTCAAAACCTGTATTCTTTTCATATCCCTCATGGCAGAGCAATGGCAGAGCAATAACTCTCAGGGATAGATAGATGAGCATAGAAACAAAAATGGAAGTAGAATTTTCAAAAGTAATAAAGGCAACAACTACCAATGATAGGCTTGTGGGTAATAGCTTTAGGGTGTGTTGTTTCAGGAACTATGAGGATAATTTGGAGAAGATAGAGTTCTTATCAGAAACCAAACCATCCATGAGTGGAAAACAAATCCTGAACTTTGCTAACCCTGAACAGAATAAAAAGGTTCAGAGAAATAAACATAAACACATAAGAGAGGAGATAGAGCATTTACAGAATTAAAACCAGATTGGTAAATAAATAGATAAAACCAGATTGTTTTGCAAGAAGGATGTCTGTTGTATGCAGAGCTACTCTTAATGGAGGCAAATCAATTCTCTTATTACAACGTTGTTGGGAGGAAAAGATGAAATGTTCTCTGAGAACCCTTTGAAGGGGGAAAGCTCTATAAAACGTACTGATTCATTAGTTTATTGATGAGAGCTCTGGATTGAGAATCAGGGAAATGGAGATCTAAGCCCTCCCGTCCGCTTGGCCTCAAACTTGATGTGTGACCTCGGGTCACGCACTTAAATTTTGTAGTCCTCAATTTCATCAATAGCACAATTCAGAGTTTGAACAAAGTGGTCCCCTACAGCTGTAAAATTTTGTCCCAGTTACTTATATTATTATCCCAGTTACTGCTGCCTGAAAGACACATGCATCTAAGGAATCCCTGTGCCCCTGGATTCCAGGGTGATTGAGAGCCAGTGCCGAGGTTTGTTCCCTCAGCATTGTTCCAAGCAAGTTCTAAATTTGCACATTGTACAGAATCATGAGCAAGCACACACACACACAGAGAAAGACAGATGGCAACAAACAAACTTGGTAACCTTTAAAAAGACTCCAGTCTGGCTACCCCAGCAGTCTAGTGGCAAGGATCTGTGCCCAGAGGAGCAGAGACAGGTGAAGAACTCCCAGGCTTCATGGCTCAAGTGCTGAACATGCAGCAAGCTTTGCCCCCTGCCTGGAAAAGAGCAGCCTTGTTCCTCCATAGCAACTGCCCCAGCTCACTGGGGTCTGTGAGCAACAAGAGCCTGAAGGAAGACCCCGTTTTCTCTTGTTCCAGGATTATTAGGGGCCAAAGAGCTTCTGTGGAAATTTGGAAGAGAAAGGAATCCCAAATAAGAATTTGAAACAGACTTATTTTATTTGTTTTGTGGAGTCCCAGTCTGTTGATGGGTTTTCGTGGTGTCTATATAGTTGGGTGATTGCTAAGTAAAGAGGTAAGAAATCATGCCCCTAAATAAAGCATCATCCTCTGCAGGGTGGGGTCCTTGAGGGTCTGTTCATTTCTGTTGAGCAAAATCTTCTAGGAATTTGCCTCAAGGAAAGAATTATTAAAAATTGGATTCCGGCTGACACAGTGGCTCATGCCTGTAATCCCAGTGCTTTTGAAGGCCAAGGCAGGAGGATTACTTGAATCCAGGAGTTCGAGACCAGTTTGGGCAACATAGTGAGACCTTGTTTCAGCAAAAAATAAAAATAAGAATTAGCTGAGTGTGGTGGTGCACACGTGTAATCCCAGCTGCTCAGCAGGCTGATGCAGGAGGACCCCTTGAACCCAGGAGTTTGAGGCTACAGTGAGCTATGATCATGTCACTGCACTCCAGCCTGGGTGATGAAGTGAGACCCTGTCTGTAAAACAAATGAACAAAAAAGAATTCTACAACAAGATGGACTGGGTATGTGCTATGGGTTGAATTGCTTTCCCCCCGGAAAAAGAAAATGTTGCTGTCCTACACCCTAGCACCTGTGAATGTGAGAGCATCTTATTTGGAAAAAGAGTTGTTGCAGATTTAATCAAGTTAAGATGAGGTTATGGCCAGGTGTGGTGGCTCACGCCTGTAATCCCAGCACTTTGGGAGGCCTAGGCAGGTGGATCACCTGAGGTCAGGAGTTCAAGACCAGCCTGTCCAACATGGTGAAATCCCATCTCTACTAAAAATACAAATTAGCCAGGCATGGTGGCGCGCACCTGTAGTCCCAGCTACTCAGGAGGCTGAGGCAGGAGAATCACTTGAACCCGGGAGACGGAGGTTGCAGTGAGCTAAAATCGCGCCATTGCACTCCAGCCTAGGGGACAAGAGTGAAACTCCACCTCAAAAAAAAAAATGAGGTTATTAGGGTAGGCCTTAATAATCTGAGATGACTGGCATCCTTATAAGAAGAAGGAAATTTGGATACAGACACAGGGAAAACGCTATGTGAAGACACAGACACATAGAGACACAGAGAAGGCAGCCCTATGAAGATGGAAGTGGTGGTTGGAGGGATGTGGCCACAAACCGAGGAATGCCTGGGGCTGCCAAAAACTGGAAGAGGCAAGGAAGCCTCCTTCCCTAGAGATTTCAGAAGGAGTACGGCCCTGTAACACCTCAGTTTCAGACTTCTAGCCCCCAGAGCAATGAAGAAATAATTTTCTGTGGTTTTAAGCCACCCAGTTTTTGATACTTTGTTATGGCAGCCCCAGGAAATTAACACTATTTATTTTTCAGTTTACCAAATTCTAGCTGTGTGACCTCCGGACAAGTTCCCTAACTTTTCTAAGGGGTCAGAGACTCATCTGTAAAATGGAAATAATGATAGTACCTGCCTTATAAAGTTGTTATGGAAATGAAATAATAAATTTAGTTAACGGATTTAATAATTAAGTTCACTAAACATGGTATTGCCACATCATAACAGCTTATGTACATGTTTGTAATAGTGACAGTGGTAATGATGAGTTTACATTGTTTCCTTTCAAAAATCGTCAATAATGATAAATCTTCACTTTTTAAACCAAGAAGGCATTTGAAGTATATTGAATTCAGGCTGAATTATATTGTTTTAAAACAAAACCATGATCTGACTTTTATATAGTAAGAGTGGGTATGAAAATGTGAAGGCATTTGAAAAGCCCACGGTGCCAATAAATGCAGATCAAAATGGCCTATAACCAAATATATAATTTTTAAAAGAGGCAGTTATACTAGGGAAATTTGTTCTCATGAGTGGTTTTCCCATGTGCTACTCCTGCTTCTGAATTTACAAAAAGGCAGGGCTGCATCTCCTAGGCCAACAGTTACAGAGAGCAAAGCCTGACCTCGGGAGTTTTGCCCACTGTCCACGCCCACCTTCCATATGGATGTCGCTCACCCTCTATACCTGGTGTCCCTAAAGTCCCTAGAGAAATGCAGAAGCCCAGCAGGTTTAGTTATGGGTGTTAATGAGAGTGGAAACTGTTTTACTTTAAGTAGCAATGTTTCTTTCTGGTGAAACAGTATTATTTTAATTTTGGTAAGTTCTCTTCTGATTGTTTCAATAATTGAAAAACCTAGTTATGTGTACATTCATTACCTGGTTTGTACAGGTGCTTTGAAAGGGTAAAAGGTTTTATCTTCCTTAGGAAGAAATCATTACTCTAACGCTGCAAGAAATACATCCTTTTAGGCTGCTAAGCAGGGAAAATTATCTTCAGTAAATTGCCTCTTGAAAACCACCTTTTCTAAACTCTGTTGAGTGTGAGAGGGACTTAACAGGGATGAGAAGAGTGCCACCCTATTTACAGTCCCCAGGCTGATGCTGGACAGAAGGTAAAACTCTCATCGATTTTCAACTAACGACACAAAGTGAGAAAATTGAAGTGCTTCCCAAGCTCAACAATTAAACTATGACCAAACGATCACTATTTATTGAGCACTTACTCCATGCTTAGCTCTAAGCTGTAGGCAATATGATTCATGTCTTTTGTGCTTTAAAGAGAAAAATAAATAAGTATTGAGCATATACTATGTTGTGGTTTAATGTCAATCTTTCCACATATACTGTCGTGTGTAATTCTCTCAACATGACATGAAGTATGTATTATAATTCCCATTTTATAGGTACAAATACAATGCATAATTGTTAGCTCTCCTAAGGCATGTTGAGTAGCAGATTCAGGATTTTTCTACAAGTCTTCGCTGTTCCAAGCCCTAGATCTTTCCATGACCTTATACTGCCCAGTCTTGTAAAGTACCCAAGACTTATGCTTTAAGATAGAAGATATAAAATAAGATGCAATGAAGGGTCAGGCTGTGAAATTCCATCTGTTAAATGCAACAGGGTTTGGAGAAAGGAGAGAACTAGATTAGGTACAGGAGGTGGAAAGGTGCATAACATCGATAGAATTGTGTTTTTCTGTCTAATACCAGGATCAGTCACTTGCTTCCCAAGTCTGCAGGAGGAAAAATAAAGTCTTCTTTTAAAACGCTTGGGATTTTAAGGTAAATCATGGAATAATTTGGAGATCAGGGCATGCTTGTTTACATAAATGTTTATCATCTGTATTTTTTAAAATGTCTAGGCCAAAGGGCTTTGATCTGGTTATGTTGAGAGATAAAGGACAATCTCTATGTTAAAAATTGTAACAAAGGTAAGAACACAAGACATGCAGAGAGTCACAGATGAATTTATGGATGTATTTGTTTAATTGCTCACTCATTCATTCATGTATTGAAACACGTATTTCAGAAACCTCTATTATAAATTTCTGTCATTATTTCCTTTGGGAATATTTTGAAATCTGTATTTCAGATTTGGAGTATTTTGAAATCTGTATTTCAGATTTGGAGTATTTTGAAATTGCAAGCCCTATTTCATATTGTTTATTTTTTTTTGTCATATTGTTTAAAATGTTGGTTCAACATAAACCATCAGCAGCATGTCTACATGACTCTGATCTGCTCTGCCAGATATGGAACCCAGGCTCACAGAGTTATTTTCTTAGTAAGGTTTATTTTGAAGAGAAGCCTCAGTCATCTCTCTTCTTTTTCTCTGTCAATCCTTCAGGCCCTGTGACCCTCAGAAAAAGCTTCATTTAAATTCCCTAGAATAGTGCCATATAAAATCTATAAAAATTTCACAGTTGAAAGTTTTAATAAAGAAATACTCCACACATAAGAATAAAGGAATACAAAGGTTTTGAAAAGTTACTTTTTAAGGCCTGTTTGTTATTGTTATTATTACTAGTTTAATGACAAAGATCATGTGAAAATTTTCACTCTCTGGAGCCAAGCCTAGCAACTAAAATGAGCAATGAGACAGATACAGCTACAGCTCAGTACTGCACAGAGGTTGAAGAGCAGAGGTGAGGCAGCTGTTGCTAAAGCTATACCTACTTATCCCTCAACCTTATGTAATAATTAATAGATTCCCATACATCACATGGCAGGGCTCTCTCCTATTTTTAGATGAGCTTATTAAAATATAGTGTATTGAGGCCTCACTTCAATGTAGAAAATAAAAGCAACAGTGTACTTCTGAGATCTGGCAAGACCAAGACTTTATCCACTTTATCCATGATTTTATCTACTCTGTTGGTTCATTCATTCATTCTTTCAGCCAACAGATATGCATGGAGCACCTCTGCTGAGCTAGGGAGTTGTAAGGCATGGAAGACATATTAGCAGATAAACTCTCCTAGAGGTGGCCAAAGAGTGGATGGAAATAGACACCATCAACAAGATATATTAATATAAGTAATATAAGCCCTTTAGATAGCAGTTACTGCTGCAGAGAAAAATAAAATGAAGGAGATTAGAATGGGACATGACTGGTGGAGAGAGGGTTCTCAAGGAAAGCTGCATGGGAAAGATGACATTTCCTCAAGGACCTCTCTGAAGGTAGTGTCCAGGAGGTGTGAGGAGAACACCAAGCAAGAGCCTGAGATGGGTGCATGCTTGAAAATGTTCAGGGGACAGGAAGAAGAACAGTGTGGCTAGAATGGAGTGAGCAAGGGGTCATATCATGGGGCCCTCTAGCTCAGTAGAGGGGAGTAGGCTTTTCCTCTGAGTGAAATGTAAATGGGCTAGGGTTGCCAGGCTTAGCAAACAAAATCCCAGGACACCAGTGAAATTTGAATATCAGATCAGCAATGTGGTAGGCAGATGAATGGCCCACCAAAATGTGCATGTCCTAATCTCCAGAACCTATTCCTTTATATGGCATGTGTTCCCTTATATGGCAAGTGGGACTTTGCAGATGTGATTATATTAAGGGGCTAGAAATGAGAATATTATCCTGGATCATCTGGGTGGGCCCAAGGGCATGATAAGGGTTCTTAAAATATGAGAGAGAGAGAGAGAGAGGCAGAAGAGTGAAGGAGGAGATGTGTTGGTCCAAGCAGAGGTCAGAGTGACTGGATCACTGCCCTTGAAGACGGAGTAAGGTGTCACAAGCTAAGAAATTCATGCTGCCTTTATAAACTGGAAAGGGCACGGAAGACAATTTTGTCAACACCTTGATTTTAGTGCAATGAGATACATTTTGGACTTCTTGTCTGCAGAGATATAAGACAATACATTTGTAGGGTTTTAAGACACTAAGTTTGTGGAAATCTGTTATAGCAGCAATAGTAAAACAATATAAAAAACAAATTTTAGTGTAAACGTGTCCCATGCAACTTTTGAGACATACTTATGCTAAAAAAATTGCTGATTATTTATGTGAAATTCAAATAACTGGGCATCTCCTATTTTACCTGGAAACTCTATCACAGAGGTTCAGAAGCTTGACACACTCTGAGTTTCATGGCAAAAGGATCACTTTGGCTGCTGGTTTGAAAACAAGGAAGGAGGGCAGGGGACGAAGCAGAGAGATCTATCAGGGGGATACCGCAATCATCCAATCATCCAGATGAAACACAGGGGTGGCTTGGATTAGGGTGGCAGTCATGGAGGTGGTGAGAAGCTGTGGATGCGTCTGCACATCGTCTGATGGGCTCTCTGCAGAAAATTGCACTGAGGGAAGTGTTTACACATTGTTACTCTCTATTGCCCTGCAGCCTTCTATTTCCTAGTATGTGAAATTCAGTCTTGCACCTAAAACATGTGTCTCCGGTTACTGAAGCCCAAAAAGAGGAGGAGAGCATCCTGGACACAGAAAACAGAACTAACCCATGGTACTTTCATGTGTGCAAGGGGTGGACCATTATTTTCATTCTTTTTCTCTTGTCTCCTGACCCCAACCCCAAGCTTGTGAACCATTAGGGAATGAACACCTGGAGCCCTTATTAATCTGTGAATGTTATTCATCTGTATAATAAGCAAAACTTTTTTTAAATTCCAAAAGACAGTATTTCTGTTTATAACGGGTTTCCTTGGTAGCACTACCTCCCCATTACATGTTAGTCTAATCTACAGCAAAACTCACTGGCTTTGTCAGATTGCCTGAAGAGCATCCTTCTCTCCTCTGTTCTCTCCTTGAAGATCTTTTTTTCTGAATTTTCCAAAAGCTTAGGAGCCTGAGTGGCCAAAGAGCTAGAATAAGAATTATTTCATGTTGCCTGTAATTATTCTCCTGGTGCATTTCACTGGGAGAGTACACTGCATTTTTATTTGCCTCTGCTTTTCATTTCACTCATACAACTAGACTGTTGGTGACGTCTGTCACCAAGATCCTACTATCCAGGGAAGAGGTGAAGAATCATACGAATGAATTCACTGGGTGGGCTGGGTGAGCACACACAGGTTTCCAGACATCAACTTTATCAAGTCTATACATCTTCCCATTTGAAGAGGACAACGGGCTCAGACGCAGGTTTTGAAATCGACAAGTGAAGGTTGAGTCTAATCTTGGTCTATTTTGCGGACAGAGAAAATGAATGAGACAGTGGCTACAATAGGCATTGAAGTGATTCATATATTTTCCCAATTCTATTCCACAAATATTTACAAACTGCCTACTTTCTATAAAGCATTATGCCAGTTGTTTAAGAAGTGACTGAATCATGATCCCATCAGTTTTAAACAGAAAGCTTGCAAATAACTAGAATAATCCCTCTATACATACGTGTCTTCATCCTAATCCCTGTTCTCAGCTTTAATACTTTTCTCTTATTTATTTTTCTGGAAGATCTGTCAGCAGACCTACAAGTTATGACCCCACTCAGGGCACCCATAAAAGGGTATTCCTGTGATACATTCTGAAAGGTGTGCCTAAATCAAACAGATTCTCCAATCCAACAAGATTTTCTTACCAGTCAAGTCAGCAACTATAGGACATTTTGTAAGGTACCCAAGACTTGGGTACAAATAAAAGGAGGATAGGCAATTTTTTCCCCTTTAGGGATTTGTATACCAGAGAGAACAGAATGATCAATAGAATGCAATCACTGGAAGTGCACACAGGCAAACATGTTAATTACAGTTGTTGGAAATGGAAAATGAATGGAAGAGAGGTCAGGGCTACGTGGGGAAACAGGAGAGAGGCTGGAAATGGAGATAAGATGCCTTGTTTTCTGGGGCTAAGCAGCACCCTTCAGATGTTCAGCCAAAGAACTTACTTGGACATCTCCCTGACCGTGAGTTGTTGAGTTGGTTGAACCTTCGTTTGCATTGCTGCCTAGGAGAGGTTATGTCTGAAATAAACTAGTGGTCTCTGGGAAGTCTCATTGTGTGTGCTGATCTTCCCTGGGAGTGCTCTTTACAGTATCCGTTCACAAGTAACACCCCCACAGGTCACATAACGAACCCAGTCACAAGTCATGAATTTTGGCTTTCTGATACAACCCCGGTGCTAACATTTCATTTCTAGCCATTTACTTAAAACCCTGAAAAGGGCTCAAATCATCACAGCACTTAATCATGTATTTTTTTGAAAAAGTGTCCCCTCCCCAGGTCTGTGCAGTGTCACACATTAGCACTCTTTGCTTTCTTGATTGCCTTTCTTTCTCAAAATATGGGTAAAGAGTGTGCCACAGGCTGCAACACTGGGGAGTTTCACATCCTCTGTAAAATGATCGAGAGTAAGCAAGTGGAGAACTTGAATTGGGGCTTCCCAAGCTATCCAGGTAGGCTTGCTCTTGTGCTCCCTTCTCATCCCTTCTGTGGGGCACCCCACTCCCTCTATCATCCCGTGAAGCCATCAAATGTGGACCAGATGCAGAAAAGCATCCTTACCGGCCTCCTAGCTTTACCTTAAAAATTACACCCACATATGATTCTCCTTCGCTCCAGCCCCTGCTTCAGTCATCTTGCAAGTCATGAAGTGACGGTTTAGGCCAGAGCCTGATGTCTTCCATCGCTTCATTTCCTGACTCCTTCAAAGCCTTGCACCTGTGTTCTGTCCACACAGGAGGTTTAAATTAATAGCAGCCTCACAGAGGATGGGTTGGCCTCCCGGGTTTTTTTAATGAATTTTTAAATTGTAAGGCTTTAAATCGTAACATACTTTCTTCAAAATGGTCTGTTCTCCAGCACGTCTGAAAATGCTAAATGGAAAGCAACAGTTTTTATCTGTGTTCCGTTTTTAAAGAAAACAGAGGATGTGACTTAAAGGCTTGAGTATTTGGAGTTGGACATTCGAGAAAAAGGTAAGAGGTTTCTTTCCTAGGAATTCTTAGAGAGTGGCTCATTTATAAATGACTCAAACCTAGATAGATTTCGTGGCTGTGTCAGAGAAACAAAACACCCAAGTATGTAATGAACATTTATAATAATATGGCTCTGTAACAACAGATTTACTTTTATAAAAATCACTGTTACACATAAAAGTCTGGAAATGAAAAAACCATGAGAAAGGTTGTGTTTTGTGGACCACCCAGTTCAATATGCTACATTCTTGTGGGCTTTTTTTTTCCTTCTTCAATAGACATTTATTGGACATCTTTATGTGCTAGGTGTGGGGATTCAAAGATCAATAAGAAGCAGCCTCTGCTTTTATGGTATGTATAGCAAGGGTTACATTTGCCTCTTTTAACAGGAAAGTTGCAAAAGCCTCAGGAATCTCCTCTGAACTCTGCATGTTACAGATGGGGAGATCAAGACTGAGAAAATGTAAGACACAGATAAGCACACACAGGTCCAAATTTTCAGCCTCCTACATTCTGATTTGGATATTTCTAGAAAGCCCAATTGTGCTCACCAAAGACATGAGTGGATAAAGTGGAAAAAGCACAGAGAGGAATGAGGGGCCCCAGTGTTCACCCACTTTGGCCATGAAGCTGATGCATGCAAGGAACCCAGTCAGTCTTTCCTCCCCAGTGATACAGATTCCCTACAGGGTTTTTTGGAGATGGTCAGCTAGGCCTTTCCCCTGAAAATGCTGACTTAGTAGGTCTGGATTGAAGCCTAGACCTCCAGTGAGGCTTATCTTTAAGGAGCTTGCAGAAACACTGAAGCAGATAAGCTCTAACCTTCTCGCTATATGAATATTTTAAAATAAAGCAAAATCAAAGAAGATGTGGCAAGACAAATATTTGTGTATAGCAAGGTTCTTGCTTCCAAAGCATGAAAGCTTTTACCAAGCTCTGTTTCTATGATCAATATTCTTTGCCTGCTGATGTGCTCAGCTTCCTCTGGTCTTCTGAGGAAAACCATTCACAATTACCTACATGAAGGACTCCTAAAACGCAGAGAAACTTCCAGCTACCGGCAGACCACAGCTTATCATAGAATGATGTTACTCCATGTAAACATGTGTCCATATGGGCATGTGGAAGAAACATATTTATATCTCTACATCTCAGTAGAGAGACAGATATATTCCACCAAATTCTGGAAATTTCACCTGGCATACTAAATTGGCTTTTAGGAATTTTGTTGTCATTGTCATTGAACCTAAAAAAGTAAAAATTGTACTCACATCTTCTACTTACTTTCTAAGGTGAATGGTTAGTGTTTGTATACATTATTTTAATACATCTAATGTGCCTAACAAAAATGGGTAGAAGGTGTCAGTTAAAAGACGTTGGATTGAAATTAGAAATGTCAACATAAGGACAAATTTGTGAACACATCTAGTTCACGGGCTTTGGACTAACTGATTATTTTGCATTTTGCCAATGTAGAAATCACAGATTGAGGGTTTTGCTCTGTGTTCCGGTCCCAGTACTCCCTCCATGAGAAAGTCAGAGATATGTACACACCAGCTGGGGTACATTTGATCATCATGCTAGAACAATTTGTAAGCAATTAAAAGAATTTTGTTCTGTTTTGTATTCTCTTCCATTTCTTTGAGTTGCAGAATTAAAGACATCGATTTCAGATACGAAAGAATAACTGACTGATGATGTTATTCTGGAAGTGTTTAGGCCTAAAATATCTGACAAAGCCAGGTGATGGCTAGACAGGACAACCAGAGAGACAAGAGACTCAAATAATTCAAGCAAAATCAAATTCTTAATGCCTAAGAATGTGTGTGTGTGTGTGTGTGTGTGTGTGTGTATACTTAGTTCTTCTGAATTTCTCATCTAGTTTATATGGATCTAATTGTTTATTCTCCAAACAGATAATCATTGACCTCGTCCTCTATGCTAAGGCACAATGCCAGACGGTGTTGGGATCCTGAGAAGATGGAATAAAGAGGTAGTCCCTGCTCATAAAGAGGTAGCACTCTATTCATTACTTACATTTTCTCATCTGTAAAATGGGCGTGGGGGTGAAAGAGAGGTGGAATGAACAAGAATCAGGAAACAGCTCTACTCCCAGTGTGGCCACTCTCTAATTGTATAAACCAGCCCTCAGTTTTCATCTTTAAAATAGATAAAGTTTCCTTTTCAACACCAAGAGTCAATGATCCCATGCAATACAGAGGATTTTGTGAAGAACAGTTTAAGGATCTGAAAGATACAGGAAAATATGGTCAATGTCATTACTTGCTTGGGACAACTTTACACTGTCATTTTGCCTGGGCTGAGTGGGATATTTTGGGTTGTTAGAGATGGGATTTTTTTTTCTTTGCTTTGCTTCTCCTTCCTTCCTCTCTTCCTTCCTTCCTTCTTTCCCTCCCTCCTTCCTTCCTTCCTTCTTTCCTTCCTTCCCTCCTTCCTTCCTTCTTTTTCCTTTCTTTCTCCGTCTCCTTCTTTCTATTTTCTCTTCCCTTCCTTTTTCCTTTCACTCTTTTTCTTCGAAAGGAAATGGAAGAAAATTTATCCTTGTCTTATCTCTTTAATTGTTTCTGAAGAAGTTCTCTGGCTCCTTGTTCTGGTGATTATGGTTGTTACACTGCAAGTTCCCTATTAATCTCTGGACAGGTAACAGTGCTGAGGGAAGACCAGCCTCCAGAAGCCAATTTTACAATTTAAACCCCAAGCAGAAGTGGTAGATTTAAAATTCTGAGCCCAGCACAAACCTCTTCATTTTCAAGTTCATTTACCCTTGGCAACATGCAACCTCCTGTTACTAAGAGGGGAAAAAAAAGCTTTAAAAGGCTCATTTAAAAGGCTGAGGAGCCTTTTGGGATCTCCACAAGCTCTTTAAAAACATATTTTGATGATACAAGTGTAAACAAATCAAAAGCATATGGATTGAATTTCCCTTAAATTACACAGGATTTTAAAAATGATGGGAGGGTGGAAATGTGTTTGGAAAAATATGTTTTTGGTTTTACTGACTCAGAAACATGCGAATCAGCTGAAGCTTTGACAGACCCGAAATGACGGCAGGTTTGTCCATCATCTGTCTTTGGGGTTCTTCAGTTTTTCACAAGGCTTCTCTGGTTTTGTACCCAGGGAATAGATATTTCTGTCAGTGCAGCCACACACACACACACACACACAGAGAGAGAGAGAGAGAGAGAGAGAGAGAGGGAGGGGGAAGAAAGAGAAGGAGAGAGAGAGGAGAGGGGAGGGGGAGAGGGGAAAGGGGAGAGAGGAGAGGGAGACCAAAACCACACATGGTGAATTCTACTTTTCCTTTGAGCTAAAGAGCCCTATTTCATGGTATTTGGCAATGTGGGCTCTTCTTGTACCAGTCAAAAGGATTAGTGTTCATTTTATAAAACATAAATCTCTATAGGGATGCACAACCTGGACCCAGGTGCTAATGTCAGCATCCAGGCTGACTTTCTGCAGCCTGCAAGCTGGTGTCACCCCAAAGCCTTTGCCTGAGGTTCCTCAAAGTCCTCTGGAGAGTCATGTTGTCATCGTTACACTCCCTTTATCTTCCAACCACCACCCATGTCTAGCCGGAATGATGAGGGTCAATAACCCAGGCCACTGCCTCTGAAGAGTTGCTAATGCCGGGATTTCAGAATGAGGGACAAGGGCCAAGAATAAGCAGACAGAGAGAAGGGTGGTGGTGTCTTTAAGAACACCAAAGCTTCATCCACAAAGCAAAATGTTGGGACCTGTGATTTAGATGCATCTATCCAGTCCTGAAGGAAAATACGTTAAAATTCTAGACACATGCTCTTTTCTTTGTTTGCATATATACAATCCAAGAGTTGCAACAATCCCAGAGAACTCCCGGACGATTCCTGAAGATGCAACGTGGGCTTGGAGGACCAGGATCCTCTGAAGATGCTTTCAGCCATCCAGTTCAAGGTTAAGTGAGCCATCAGAATTACTTAGAGGCAAAAAGAGCTCTGTGTTTCCATCTTTGCGGAACTAGCTAAGAAAAATAGATCAGGCTGCTCTGAAGAACCTTCAGTTTGGAAAGTTTAGTTGAAAATGTGTGATCCCATGAGAGCTCAGCTTACCTAAGGTGAAAAGAAACTTTGCATCATTTTTCTTTTTGAGAAAAAGATCTACAAATATGCCTCTCTTTTGATACGCATTCAACTTGAGGAGTTCACATTAACCACCCTCTCCTTCTTTACTTTTTGCTTCAGAGGAGTGATGTGAGAATTTACTTTCGAAAAATAAAAGGCTCTTCAGTAAAAATAGCTGCTACCCCATTTGTGCCTCTAGTCCTACAGACTGCTCTTTTGCTACAATGGTGGATGTCTAACTGGAGCATAATTTTAACAGCACAATTTGCATTGCCTCGGCAGCTGTCTGCCACACCAACTCTATGAAATCCACCCACGGCATTTGACTCAATTACCTCCTGCAGCTGCGAATTCCACAGGTTGACCACACTCTGCATGGAAAAGTATTTCTTTGTGTTCGTTCCAAATTTATTAGCCATTTGAACCATTCCTTTGAGTGACTTGTATATTTTTAAGTGTTCATATGTCACCATTTTAGGCCCCAGTCCCATTGGCCTGTATTTCATATGCAGCTCAGAATATTAGAGTATGGTCTTCAAAGGATCCATGTAAAAGCAGACCTGGTGTGCTGACCCCTGCTTTATGTAAAGGTCTCATGCCATAGACTTCCTCCCAGCCTCCCAGCCCCACAAATGCATGATCACAAGCATACAACAGAAAAGTATTTGAAGGACCTAGAATGGAGCAGTTCAAAACTTCTTCCACGTTAGAAACATGAGTTGGGGGTCATACCTGACACAAAGGGACATCTCTACAGGAGGGAAAAATATTCTTTTACAGATAAAGAAACTGAGTAGAAGAGAAGTGCGGTCGCATCCCATAAGTCACAGAGGTACAAGCACCCAATCGGCAGACTAGGTATCCTGAGGACAAGTCCAAGGTTCTTGCCTCGTACAGAAAGTTCTATGTAAGAAGGTTAAGAGCAAGATTCATGGATAAAGAAGTTGATGTTCCCATGGGCCAGTGGATGGATACTCAGGTCTCCCTGCAGTTAGGCCCCCTGGTCACCATGTGCCTTGCTTCTCTCCCTGACAGGTGCCTGTGAATGCGCTATAGAGAATCCTAGGAGTTCCCCTCTACTAGACTAGGAAGAGGCTTCAAAACAAATCCACAAATGTGGAGTTCCAGCATTTTCACTTGATTTGAAAAGCGACGTTTCTCAGCCACTTCAAAGTTTTTTGCCTCCCTATCATCAGCCTCCAGGTGAGACCACATGGATGTCTCACCCTCACCCTCGACCTTAGGTAATCTCATGCTATGTAGTTGCTCAACTTCCCTCACTAAAGTTTCGCCTATAAACTGAGCGGGTGCATAGGATAGGCTGCAAGCTTTCACATATAGTGGAGAGTGCTCCAGCTTTGTAGTCACAGCTTTGCAATTCCAGCTGTCCCACTTCCCAACAGTGACTACAGGCAAGTTCCTGAACCTCTCAGAGCTGCACTTCCTCTATTCCAGCATGGCGGGAAGATGCCTAACTTGCATTGCTCTTCCATCAGTGATAGTGTAGCCAGGCATGCTTAGCCTTGTGTTCTACCCGTGACAGATAGATAAACAGATGATAATAGATAGATAGATAGATAGATAGATAGATAGATACTGACCTTTTGCAACTTTATGCTATGGTTTAATAAGTGGTGCTAGATGATGCTAAAGGTACAACAGACTTTCAGATCCTACTGCTTCAAAGGAGTGGTCCAGCTTATTTAACAGCCTCATCTTAAAACCACATGTAGCAGAGACAACACCCTAAACTTAGGTCTCTAGCTTAAACCTTTATTCACAATTAATGCATGACCCAAGTTTAACTGTTCATAGCATATACAAAAACCGGGTTGTTTGGTTAACAGAAAAGAAAGCTTTATGCCAAGACACCTCCCTCCCACAAAAAGAGAAGAAAATGCCACTTGGAAGTGAACTTAATAACGATATGTTAAGTTGGGCACATCTGCTTCCATTCCACGTCAAGAAATTACAGTTTGCACTTGCATTCAGCAATTTATTCTTTTTCTAAAAGTTTCTTTGCTGTCATGTACAGACTATGTTTAGGGTTTAGTGTTTCAAGATGGTTTTGCTGTATAGGAAATGAAAACAACTATGGGATATAAAGAATCTATTAATCTTTTGCATTTCTAGGACTGGAATTTCCTTTGCTCTTTTTGAATAATACAATTGTTTTAACCACTTTTTCCACAAATTCTGAATCAGGGTATTGTTTCCTGATGCTAAGTTAAAAACCTGTCATCCGCAGTTCAGAAAATCTTTGAAACATCCCCGAGTAACATGGTGTCAAAGCACTATACCCTAAAAAGGTCTTTGGCCTTTGTTTCCAACACCAGCTCAGTGCCCCAATTGGCTTTGGGCAAGACACTGAGTCACATTCTGCCTTAGATTGATTGTCAACCACAAGAGAACCTTGGGGCTCCATCCATGCTATCTAGCCTAATGTTGACATTCTACTCTCTATAGTGTGGGATTCATAAGGCAGCCAAAGTTTTGCAACTTCTTCTCTTCTGACCATTAAAAAATCTAATCATTTGATATAGTTTGGCTGTGTGTACCCACCCAAATCTCACCTTGAATTTTAGTTCCTGTAATCCCCACGTGTCATGGGAGGGACCTGGTGGGAGGCAATTTAATCATGGGGACCATTACCCTCATGCTGTTCTTGTGATAATGAGTGAGTTCTTACGAAATCTGATGGTTTTATAGGGGGCCTGTCCCCCTTTTGCTCAGCACTTTTCCTTCCTGACGTCATGTGAAGAAGGACATGTTTGCTCCCCCTTAGGCCATGATTGTAAGTTTCCGGAGCCCTCCCTATCCCTATGTAACTGTGAGTCAATTAAATATTTTTCCTTTACAAATGACCCAATCTCAGGCAGTTCTTTGTAGCAGTGTGAGAATGGACTAATACACAATTCAATATATATTTATCAAAGCATTCTTAACTTAGTTTTATATCTGTTTACCTCTATAGAATTGAGTTTATGACATTCTACTAGTAACAATAGAAACAAGTCTATGTAGTTGTAGATTTGAATTTAAATTTGGATACCAACTTTGGCCAAGTATGCATTGAAAGTAGGCCAAAGGAAAATGCCTACCCAATCTGTCTCAAAAATGATGCAATTTGAGGCAGACCTGGAATTTTTTTTTTTTTTTTTTGAGTGTCTATGTGCTCAGCTTTGGACAAGCCTAGACCCCTTCACTAGTTGCATCAGCTTGAATAAGCTGCTTAGGCTTTCTGCAGATCCATTTTTTTCTGAAAAAGAAAACAAAAAAAGGTTATTAAGATATGATTAGTATAACACACAATTCATCCACTTAAGTGTTAAAGTCAATGTTTTTTAGTATATTTACAGGATTGTGCAAACATCACCACAATCAATTTTAAAACATTTTTATCCCCTCTGAAAGAAATCCTTCACACATGAGCTACTTGCATTTCCACAAATCCTCCTCGGGCCTAGCCCCTGGAAACCACTAATCTACTTTCTGTCTCTTTAGATTTCTCTATCCTGGGAATTTCATATAAGTGGAATCATATGATATATGACATTTTATGACTGGCTTATTTCACTTAATGTAATGTTTTTAAGGTGCATCTATGTCCTAGCATGCATCAGTACTTCATTCCATTTTATGGCTGAACTGATAGACATTTGATTTGTTTCCACTTTTTGGCTTTTATGAATAGTGCTACTATGAACATTCGTGCACAAGTCAGCACATCCATTTTTGCATCTACAAAATTGTTTTTCTCACATGGCTATTTTGATTATTGGTTGATTTATGTAAAAACACTGGATGAATTATTTGAAAGACAAACTCATCATCTCCCATATCATCACCTGCTTTTCTGTACTTCCTTGATGATTCCACCTTTGCTCTAGGAACTCAGGAATTTTCAATCTTTGGATTGTCCCTTCATTTTGCACTCTATGCTCCATCAGTTTCTGAATTCTTTTAGTATCTGGGACATATCTTGAATCCATGCTTTCTTTTCTTTCTTCATGGTTGTCTCTTAAATTCAAAGCCTCATTTCTGGCCAGATGTGGTGGTACACATCTATAATCCCAGTACTTTTGGAGGCTGAGGCAGGAGGATCACTTAAGACTAGTTCAAGACCAGCCTGGGCAACATAGAAAAACCCTGTCTCTACAAAATTCAAATTCAAAAACTAGCCAGGCATAGTGGCACATGCCTATAGTCCTAGCTACTCAGGGGGCTGAGGCAAGAGGATCATTTGAGCCCAGGTGTTCAAGGATGTAGTGAAATATGATTCTACCACTATACTCCAACCTGGGAAACAGAATGAGATCCTGTATCTAAATAAATAAATAAACAAAGCATTTTTTTCTTACTGAATATTGAGTCACTCCACTCCCCAAGCTCCCTTTCTTTCTTCTTTTTTTCTTTTTTTTTTTTTTTTTACCACAGATCTTTAGTCCTGATTATCAAGTATGTTAAATCTTAGTGTCTCCTTTGCCCAAACTGAAAGGTTCACTATACTAAATCTTTTACCAAGTGCAAAATTTGCAAGCCACAAACTTAGGTATATAAAAGCTATAAATTTGATGATTTTTCTATTAATGAACTTAAATTATCTTTTAAGCCACCATTTAGTACACTGACAAAATCTAGCTATACCTAGGTAAATTCAGACACCCTGGTAATGTCTCAGTCCTTTCGGCTTTGAAATCAGTGTCTTAAGGTTTGGCCTCTCCTCACCTTTCTTCTTGGCTGGTGGAGACTTACATGGCATTGAGTGAGGAGGGGCCCACATCTAGCCTACAGATAACCTCTATGTCCACAACCCTACTGTCTCCTGTATCATTTGCTCTCAGCCACTTCCACACCCGTCTTTTAGCCTTTCCTGCTTAGAATTGGCTACTGTCTGTCCTTCTCTAAGCCCAAAACCCATATTGTCATGAAAGGCTTCTCTACAAGGCCTGTTGCCCTTTCAAGTTCCAAGGCACTGAGTCACCTGACCTTTTGTCTGAGATTTCTATTGTCCAGCCCCCACCTCCTCCCCAGGTTAGTGGGAAGGAACAGCACCCCTTCACAAGGAAGAGGACACATTTTAGCTGCCTTTACTGTCTCCTTAGCTCCTCCTCTACCAGCTCTGTCAACCTCTGTTGGGGCTATGCCAACAGGCCATTGGACCTTTTACCAATTTGCTTTTCTGTAAGCTTTTCTTCTATCATCAACTGAAGGCTCCTATTCTTTCAGGTGTTTTGTTTTTCAAAACACCCAGCTCTTGGGAATTCGGAGCTGTGGATCTCAAGTCTTTTCTATGAGTATCAAAAGCCCTCTTTGGACTCCCATCCAAGTACTAACCAGGCCCCAACCTGCTTACCTTCGAGATTGTGTGCATTCAGGCTGGTAGGTCGGTAGACACCAGGAGCCCTTTTGGAATGGCTAGTTCTCAGGCCCACTTCATTCCAAACACTGTGCTCCTAACCATTATGGTAGCTGTCTCCTGCGTTCTAGAGGGTGTCAAGAGCTGAAACCCAACAGCCAACACTGTAGGACTCTCCAGAGCCTGTTGGGGTGCAGGAGAAGCAGGAGGGAACTCCTGGTCAAAGTAGCTCTTCCAGTTACATAAAAGTCACTATCTTTTTATGTTTAGAGCCAGTGGTACTCTGACCCTGTCTTGCCAGGCTGTCTGATTTGAAGAGCTTTTACTGGTCCCTAATTTGGCTTTTTCTCTGCAGTAAGCCCTTTGGAAGGTCAGCAAGGGCTCCAAAGAGGACTGTCATGTCTTAGAACACTCCAGCCCTAGGTCTGCCTCTGCTGGTGCCTCTAAGAGCTGGGCAAGGGTCTTGGGGACCAGATCCCTGATGGTTAACCCAGGAAAGTGAAAGCATGGGGTGTGTAGTCCATTCTCAGGAAAGACATGTAGCAAAAACTCATTGGAAATATTAAAATTTGAGGATAAAAAGAAGTTATCACAAGAAGACCCCATTGTTTTCACTGAGACAAAAGTAGACAAAAGTTGAATCCAAGTTCACTGTCTGTCCTCCAAGGAAAGAATAATTAAATAAGTAGAAAGCAAAAGGACATGATAGTCAATTCCATAAAGAGGAAATAAGAAAGCCATGTAAGATTTTTAGTATTTTTTTTAACTGGCTACTTTATGCTATTAATGGAAAAAGATAAAGGCTATAATTGCCTATAATCATCGTTGTGAATTCAGAAACTCAAGCTTCTGGTGAAGTTGGGTTTCTGAATATTCAAGTTCTTGCTGCTATCTTAAAATGGGAAGGATCTGAACTGATTGGAGCAAGCAAAGAAAAAATTTGAAAATGTTTTTTTTTTCCCCTCTGTGTGTCCTTCTAACTTCTAACATAATTAAAAGGATGAGTTTATTTGGCAAGAAGTGCTACTCAAATTTAGATTTGGTTCTCTCAAAGAAAGAGACCAAAATTGATTTTTTTTCCCCAGAGTTAGAGAAAAATGAAGCACAAAGATGATATATTTTGCATATTTATTTGCAAAAGATACAATATTCTTATGCATATATATATATATTTTTGTCTTGAATATGGGTCGTTGTAAAAGGAAAGTCATCTTGCAGGATTACTTTATTTGGTCGGATCCCTTTAAAGACTTAAGAGCAACTTTTTATCCATATTATCTTGTGATAAATCCCCTGAAATTCCTTGCTAAAACAAGCCCCACTGATAGCAGATCAACAGGCTCAGCCTTCTTAAGTTTTATTTCGATTAATCTCTAATTCATTTTAATGACTGACTCCTTTATTCCTTCTGATGCTGGACTTTCTTATCATCTTAATATGCTTACATCTTAATCCACTCATTTCTTCCTTGGTTGACCATAGCCTGCACAGTTTCTGGAAGCTTCTTTTCTTCTCCATCAGCTCACTACTTGCTCAACATACCCTTGGAGAATTTGCTTTGGCTTAGTATTTTGGGCACTTAGCTTCAATCTCTGCAGGTTTCTAGTTTGAAGAAATCACTTTATTGGGCTTTTTTTTAATTTTAGTTTTTAGTTTTTTGAAACATTTAATATGCTCATTCCTGCATTTGTGTTTCATTGTCCTTTTCCTAAGGGACCACGTTTCTCCCCAGTTAATGTCTA
The DNA here is from genome assembly GCF_028885625.2 of Pongo pygmaeus. Classification (NCBI taxonomy): domain Eukaryota; kingdom Metazoa; phylum Chordata; class Mammalia; order Primates; family Hominidae; genus Pongo; species Pongo pygmaeus. The sequence goes on from NC_072390.2 coordinate 70,074,732, forward strand.
ATGGCCCATTTTCAGGGGCATCTGCACCACAGAGGCAGCAGCTGATTTAGATTGCACCAGAATTTTCTCAGCAGGAACTTCCGTTGACCTAAGCATCCCTTTCACAACACTGTCCCTAGCACAGCTACAAGCCAGTGGCCATCCGGGCCCTCAGCCTCCTTGCTTTAATGAGCTGCTACTCATAATTATTTTAAACATTATTTTAATTGCTTGAAGCCATTAAAAACATACACACAACATTTGTGCATTTTTGAAAGAATTGCCAGAGTCTCCTCAGACCAACATTTCCACTGACACAATATGACTTAGAGGGAACATCAAAGGCTTGCAAAGGAGACCACTGAAAAGCATTCTTGCTTCTCCACCCATCAGGGCTCGACATTCTCTAAAAACAATGTGATGTCCAGAAATTGCTGGCTAACTGCAGATCTTGCGAACTTTGGCAAAGTTGGCTAGTGCAAAGTCCGAGGAATTGGGGGTTTGCTACTTTTAGGGAAGAAAACCATGGGGCCCCTTTGCTAAGATGTTGGCCCACATTACATAACAAGAAGCAATAGAGTTGTGATCCAAAATCTATACTTAAAGCACTGGGTTCACTCTCTAAGGCTTTGAAGGAATTTAAATGTGTCTCTAGGAGAAATGCATGAAATTCTAGTATGACTAGCTTGGATCTGATTTCGAATTTGGAAAATGGGATACAATATGCAAGGACACCTTCTGGAAGGTTCCAAATCTTTACAGAAATTTCAGCTTGACATAGCTAATTGTGGGAAGAAGGATTATGAAGGAACCATTTTGTATGCCTAGCATGTAACTCAATACTTGGCAATAAGTAGTAGTTAAATGGGTAAATGAATAAATGATTGAATGAGCTAAAGTGTGCGATAACTTAGTGCAAACTGAAAATCAAACTAGTTGTGAATTTATCAATATGCCTATTTTTTCTTGCTTCCCTCCCTTATTTGGAGTAGTAGTAGACCTCTTCCTACCCACAATTTAGCCCTCTACCAATAACCTTGACCCTATCCACCCCAACTAGATCAAAACCTTACTCTAAGAATGAATCTTTTCCCCCTGCATCTTCAATGGCTCCCTCTCTCATGTTCACATTCTATGAAGTCTACTCCCTTAATTTCTCTCACTGCTACTGCCTTCTCTGGGGCTTCCTTATCTGTCCATTTCAACTATTTCAATGTCTCCTAAATAAGCAGCAGCTCCGAGACTGTAACCAGGATCCGGTTTCTTTCTCTGTCCTTCTCAGCTCTGCCTCTTTGGTGTTGGTTTCATTCTTCACAGGCTCTTCCCTTAGAGTCACAAGTGGCTGCTAGCAGATCTCCAGGCACTTCTGTCCTTGTCCCATCTAGTAGGAAAAAGGAAGCATTCTCCCCAGTATCTCCAGGAAAATATGGACAAGTTTTTCTTTCACAGGTGTTCCATCAAATACTTTCCCTTATCTCTGTCTCTGCTCTGCTCATTCTTTAATCCCTGTTGCCAAGGAGGAGTAGGATACACTTACTGTTTCGAGCCAATCAGGCATCATCCCTAAAAGTAGAGCTAGGGACAACAGTGAGCAAACTCACACAGAGAAGAGGGGACAAGCAAATTCCCCAACAGGAAGAAAGGTTATGTGGGTGGGAGAAGGAGGAGGGATGCTTGGGAGGCAAACAAAATTATCTAGCACAGGCCTCAACAGGATAGGATTGATGGTAGGGTCTAAGACCAGAAATTTGTTTAGATAGAAATGGCAAGAAAGAAGTCACAGCCAGAAGAGTTAGTAAAGGTTGAAACAGCAGTCAGAGTCTATTAGCCAGAGTGTGTAGTAAGTCAAGTTGCTGTATGGAGAATGGGTTAGCCTGAAACGGTGAGTGGAGCCATGCAGGGATCCTTGGCTGGAACAGTTGGCCAAGTAGGAAAAGTATTAGTCCAGTTGGCTGTACCTCCTGCCTTCTGACGGGAATGTGAGAAGCAGGCAGGCACTTGATTTCCTCTCCAATGGGAAAACAACAGCAGCAAGTTATCGAGCAACTTTCAAATGATCATGTACAGTGGGCTGGCAGCTAAGGCAAGTCCAGCATGACTGCTTCTTATCTCCCAGGTAAATGGACTTAATGTCTTTGTCTGAAAGGGGTGAATTCAGAGCTTTTCAAAAAACATGTAATGTGATCCATTATTTATCAAATATATTCATGTTTTAGATCTCATATATATCTAAACTGTGTTATATAACAATTATTTAATAATTGATCTGTATGTAAACTTTCACTAACGAACTAAAACATTTAATAAGATAATTTGTCACTTATTTCCTCTTCTGCTAGATAGGGCCCTATATTATATTAAAAAAATGAAAATGCTGAAAAAACTCGGGTGGAAGAAAGATCTGGATTGGTATTCTCTTCATCAACACCAATAACTGAAATCAGTCCAATATGTATTTACTTCCTATCAACTTTAATGATCCTTCTAGCCTTAATAAAAGGCAAAGGAAAGATTCAGGAACCTGAAGGCTTGGAGGAGACTTGGCTGTTTGAAATGAGCAAGAGGAATGAAAATCCTTAAAAAATAGACTAGAACAACCTAATTCTTTCCTACCTACTCCACCCTACAGCATTAGTCTAGGTGGGGTGAGGTGGGAGCCTGCAAAATAACACAGCTCGTACTTCGGGTCTCAGCATGTGCTCCCGGTTCAAAATCCTCCAGAAAGAATCTGATTCTATGCTGGTGGGTGAAAGATGAGAAACACAGTAGCTTTCTGGTGGATTTTCTTATGTGTCTGTTCCCAAGCCAATTGTTTGAAGATTTTTCTTTTTCCTTTAATGTTTAGCACATCTTCTTTAGGCTTCTTGCCTTCCATGGAGGGGAATACACCCAGAGATGGTCCAAGTGGCTGGGCACTTAACTTTTCATTCTACCGAGTCCTCTGTTTCATTTTAGCCAAAGATCAGCATTGATCTAGGTTATTCCCAGCTGTGCAACAGCTGTGCAATTCAAGAAAACCACACTGGGCTCAGAAGGCTGAGCAACTTTATTAAATTAGGGGGAAAAAGGGGGCAGGATGGGGTTTCTTCTCTCCCTTTCAACATTTCCCAAATAATTCTGCCCAGTATTGATGACATCATGTATGGTAGAACTCAGGTTTCACACCTCTGCAGGATTTAATGAACGAGTTTCATTTCTATTAAGATAAAGAAGCCATACAGATGAAAACTTGCTCATGCTGTTTTAGAAATGGAGTGGGGATGGAAAAAACTTTTCATCTGTTCCAGCATGCAGGCAAACTCTCAGCAGACAATCTCTTTTTCCCCCAAAGTCAGAGACTAGATGGGCCTCTTTAAAGAACTGAATTTAGGGATTGAAGGAGTGCCCTTCAAATTGCCAAGACTTTATGGTAGGCAGACTACCTTAGCGACCAGTAAAATGCTCCTTTCTGGGTCCAAAATACATGAGAAAGTTTTAGAACAGGCCTTTCTAATGTACTTGATTAATAAACCCATTAGGGCCCAGGAGTGGTAGCTCACACCTGTAATCCCAGCACTTTGGGAGGCCAAGTCAGGCAGATCACTTGAGGCCAGGAGTTCAAGACCAGCCTAGGCAAAATGCAGAAACTCCACCTCTACAAGAAATACAAAAAATATTTTTTTTTTTGTGGTGTGGTGGTGCATGCTTTCAGTCCCAGCTACTTGGGAGGCTAAGGTAGGAGAATCAACTGAGCCCAGGGGGGTCAAGGCTGCAATGAGCCATGATCATACCACTGCACTATAGTCTGGGTGACAGAGTGAGACTCTGTCTCAAAAAAATAAAAATAATAAAAATAAACACACTAGGAGGTGTCTAAAATGGATTTATGCTTTATTTGCAATTGGTTATATACAAGGTTGACAGATGAAGGATATATTTGTACCAATTACTATTAACCTAAAATGAAATAAAATGTCTAACCTATAAATTTATAAAAAAAAAAATCATTCCTCAAAAGGTAGATACTCAGCTGAATTTTTTGAATTTGATAATGCTATTATAACCAGTATAGTAAACAAGATTTTTCACACTTGAACTTCACCTGAAGTGAGAAGTACAGAGCAGACATGGTTCACAGCCTTCAAGCTATGTTGCCATCTCTGAGACCTTGGCCTACGTTTTCACATTAGCATTGGCACGTTAAAATTGTTTCTTACTTGGCAATGTCAAACACGAACACTTGAAAATCACATGGAATATGAAATGCAATATTTTCTTGGCAAAATCTCCCTTCCAATAAACTTCTGCATGAGATCATTTGAAGCTTAGGGGGGTAAGTAGAATGACTGATTATTTTCTAGGAAACAAAAATGCCATCTTTTCCATGTGAAGGCACCTTCATGGGTAAGATGCAACCTATGAGATATTTAACTAGAAGAGAGGATGGATTTGCTTCTCAACCCAACTGAAATTTGACTGGTGCTATGTGCATTGCAAGGTGGATAGCTGGATTAGGGGCGCAGCCTGTGGCTGTAGAGGAAAGGTTTTGACTGGCCCTTATAGGAAATAAGCTTGTTGCTTGGGACTAATTAATACTCATTTGTTAATCAGTCTATGCATCTATTTTTTTAAAAAGGAAACAGCCATCTTGCTTTGAGAATCCATGACTATTTTATAAGAGAGATGTGTATAGGGTGAATCACAGCCCCTAGTTCATTTTACAGTTACCACAATGATAAAGTCATATCTTTGTCTTGTTTTGACAAGTGAAATTTCTGGTGGACAGAGGAAAACAGTAGTCAATATCTATGTTTTCAGCCTGACTTGCAGGCTGGAGACCATTTCAAACTACTCTAATGTATGCATCTCTCTTTCCAAGAGTTTTCTAAAAGAGAATGCTTAAGCAATTCTTAACATTAAAAACGCTTTCCTTACATTCCCCAGTCAGCACTTATCTTTTTATTGAATGTTACTTTATTTAATTGCCAAAAAAAGTATTACTTAATATAATGATATACAGTCAACAGAGACTGGGTTCAACTGTATAATGATCCCAGCTTCTGCCATAAATGACCAGTCACACACCCTTTAATCATGGTTCCAGAGTGATTATTGCTTGGTCCTTTGGGTGGTCTGTGGATAAGTAATGAACGTGCAGGTCAGTCTGAGAATCCAGATGGACGTTGCCTCTGAACCCTCACCCACATCTTATACACCACTTCTGAACCACTCCTACCCACCTTACAATTTTTGACATCTGTGTTTTCCAGGCCCACAGATGTTCAGCAGTCCTGATTCATTCATCTGAGTAAAATAAAATGAGTCGGGATCTCACCTAGTGTATTTGACCCTGCTCTTTGTTTCTTGTAGCAAGTGTATTGCATTTGTGGATTTAAGGTGCCCTGATGTCTCTTGGGGGTAAATTAAGGGCCAGACTGAGTGACCTGACAATCCAGGGGAAAGCTACAGGGTGGTATTCCAGGGAAAAGTAGAAGAGAAAATCTAAACTCAGTGATTTTCCAGTCACTAGGCAATTAGGAAAAAAAAAATTACCCCATGCTCAGGTAAGGAAGAAATCTAGAAGGAAGCGCTCTTGGGAAAGATCTAATTGTCTTGTTTAATAGGGCTTTCTGGTTTGAGGTCTGGTTGGGTCAAGCTGATGTCCAGGAAACTGACCAGAACTGATGAAAAAAAAATCTGATTTGGTAATAACTGTCCCATGAAGGAAGCACATAGGAGTGGCGCAGAGGCAAAAAAGAAAAAAACCCACGAACAGAGCAGTCCACTACATCTTGCTTATTTAAGAAGCCATAAGCCACCTTCAGTGGCTCTTGGCATTAGGGTTTCCTGATCCAGGGCTCCAGAGCCCCTGAATAAATGTGGATATAAGCACCCCAGCATCAGGGAGGCCAGAAACAACATTGTCAATGCATCTGGATTAAACAACCTTTGTGACCAGAGCTAGAATTCTACCTTACAAAGAGACTTGCTAACGGTCCTATTCTGCTACACCAGAGCCAGGTGTGTTTCCTACGTTTATGGGAGGAGGCAAGGGTTCAGGATGAGGATAAGAGATGTCCTGGGCTTCCGGAGGATGGAAAGGCTTATTACCTCTTCTAGCAGGAAGTTTACTTGTTTTTCCAAGAGATGAGTGATAGGAGGAAGTTGGCTTTTATTTGTTTGTAGTTGGTAAAATACTTTGGCAGCTGACTAGTTATCACCTGAACATTTCCTTCTTCCCACCACAATACGAGCAAGCCATGGAATGATTACTGCTCGGTGCTTTGGGTAGTCTGTGGGTAGGTAATGAGCATGCAGGTCAATGCAAAAGCCCTGATGGACATTGCCTCTGAACTCCCATGAGAAGTAAGCCACTCAAAGACTTACAAAGCAGAAGACTTCGTTGCCTTCTATAGAATTTCTCCTATACGCTTAGCTCAGTAAAGCTTAGCTTAGTCTTCTTTAGAAAAACCCTCATGTGAATCCGTCTGGTCCTGGACTTTTTTTGGTTGGTAGGCTATTAATTATTGCCTCAATTTCAGAGCCTGTTATTGGTCTATTCAGGGATTCAACTTCTTCCTGGTTTAGTCTTGAGAGGGTGTATGTGTCCAGGAATGTATCCATTTCTTCTAGATTTTCTAGTTTATTTGCGTAGAGGTGTTTATAGTATTCTCTGATGGTAGTTTGTATTTCTGTGGGATCGGTGGTGATATCCTCTTTATCATTATTTATTGCATCTATTTGATTATTTGATTCTTCTCTCTTTTCTTCTTTATTAGTCTTGCTAGCAGTCTATCAATTTTGTTGATCTTTTCAAAAAACCAGCTTCTGGATTCATTGATTTTCTGAAGGGTTTTTTGCGTCTCTATCTCCTTCAGTTGTGCTCTGATCTTAGTTATTTCTTGCCTTCTGCTAGCTCTTGAATGTGTTTGCTTTTGGTTCTCTAGTTCTTTTAATTGTGATGTTAGGGTGTCAATTTTAGATCTTTCCTGCTTTCTCTTGTGGGCATTTAGTGCTATAAATTTCCCTCTACAAACTGCTTTAAATATGTCCCAGAGATTCTGCCAGAGGTACAAAGAGGAGCTGGTACCATTCCTTCTGAAATTATTCCAATCAATAGAAAAAGAGATAATCCTCCCTAACTCATTTTATGAGGCCAGCATCATCCTTATACAAAAGCCTGGCAGAGACACAACAAAAAAAGAGAATTTTAGACCAATATCTCTGATGAACATCGATGCAAAAATCCTCAATAAAATACTGGCAAACTGAATCCAGAAGCACATCAAAAAGCTGATCCACCATGATCAAGTGGGCTTCATCCCTGGGATGCAAGGCTGGTTCAACATAAGCAAATCAATAAATGTAATCCATCATATAAACAGAACCAAAGACAAAAACCACATGATTATCTCAATAGATGCAGAAAAGGCCTTCGACAAAATTCAACAGCCCTTCATGCTAAAAACTCTCAATAAACTAGGTATTGATGAGATGTATCTCAAAATAGTAAGAGCTATTTATGACAAACCCACAGCCAATATCATCCTGAATAGGCAGAAACTGGAAGCATTCCCTTTGAAAACTGGCACAAGACAGGGATGCCCTCTCTCACCACTCCTATTCAACATAGAGTTGGAAGTTCTGGCCAGGGCAATCAGGCAGGAGAAAGAAATAAAGGGTGTTCAATTAGAAAATGAAGAAGTCAAATTGTCCCTGTTTGCAGATGACATGATTGTATATTCAGAAAATCCCATCGTCTCAGCCCAAAATCTCCTTAAGCTGATAAGCAACTTCAGCAAAGTCTCAGGATACAAAATCAACGTGCAAAAATCACAAGCATTCCTCTACACCAATAACAGACAAAGAGAGTGAAATCACGAGTGAACTACCATTCACAATTGCTTCAAAGAGAATAAAATACCTAGGAATCCAACTTAGAAGGGATGTGAAGGACCTCTTCAAGGAGAACTACAAATCATTGTTCAATGAAATAAAAGAGGACACAAACAAATGGAAGAACATTCCATGCTCATCGATAGGAAGAATCAATATCATGAAAATGGTCATACTGCCCAAGGTAATTTATAGATTCAATGCCATCCCTATCAAGCTACCAATGACTTTCTTCACAGAATTGGAAAAACTACTTTAAAGTTCATGTGGAACCAAAAAAGAGCCCGCGTTGCCAAGACAAGCTTAAGCCAAAAGAACAAAGCTGGAGGCATCACAGTACCTGACTTCAAACTATACTACAAGGCCACAGTAACCAAAACAGCATGGTACTGGTACCAAAACAGAGATATAGACCAATGGAACAGAACAGACCCCGCAGAAATAATACCACACATCTACAACCATCTGATCTTTGACAAACCTGACAGAAACAAGAAATGGGGAAAGGATTCCCTATTTAATAAACGGTGCTGGGAAAACTGGCTAGCCATATGTAGAAAGATGAAACTGGATACCTTCCTTACACCTTATACAAAAATTAATTCAAGATGTATTAAAGACTTAAATGTTAGACCTAAAACCATAAAAGTCCTAGAAGAAAACCTAGGCGATACCATTCAGGACATAGGCATGGGCAAGGACTTCATGTCTAAAACACCAAAAGCAGTGGCAATGAAAGCCAAAATTGACAAATGGGATCTAATTAAACTAAAGAGCTTCTGCACAACAAAAGAAACTACCATCACAGTGAACAGGCAACCTACAGAATGGGAGAAAATTTTTACAATCTACCCATCTGACAAAGGGCTAATATCCAGAATCTACAAAGAACTTAAAACAAATTTACAAGAAAAAAATCAAATAACCCCACCAAAAAGTGGGTGAAGGATATGAACAGACACTTCTCAAGAGAAGACATTATGCAGCCCGCAGACACATGAAAAAATGCTCATCATTACTGGCCATCAGAGAAACAACAGGTGCTGGAGAGGATGTGGAGAAATAGGAACACTTTTACACTGTTGGAGGGACTGTAAACTAGTTCAACCATTGTGGAAGACAGTATGGCGATTCCTCAGGGATCTAGAACTAGAAATACCATTTGACCCCACCATCCCATTACTGGGTATATACCCTAAGGATTGTAAATCATGCTGCTATAAAGACACATGCACACATATGTTTATTGCAGCACTATTCAAAATAGCAAAGACTCGAAACCAACCCAAATGTCCATCAATGATAGACTGGATTAAGAAAATGTGGCACAGGTACACCATGGAATACCATGTAGCCATAAAAAAGGATGAGTTCATGTCCTTTGTAGGGACATGGATGAAGCTGGAAACCATCATTCTGAGCAAACTATCGCAAGGACAGAAAAGCAAACACCACATGTTCTCACTCACAGGTAGGAGTTGAACAATGAGAACACTTGGACACAGGGTGGGGAACATCACGCACTGGGGCCTGTCATGGGGTGGGGGGAGAGGGGAGGGATAGCATTGGGAGATATACCTAATGTAAATGACGAGTTAATGGATGCAGCACACCAACATGGCACATGTATACATACGTAACAAACCTGCATGTTGTGCACATGTACCCTAGAACTTAAAGTATAATTTAAAAAATTAAAAAAAAAAAGAAAAACCCTCCCCTCTCCTCTGGAGTTTCCCCTCTTGTGCCCTATTATTTAGTGTGTGTGTGTGTGTGTGTGTGAGAGAGAGAGAGAGAGAGAGAAAGAGAGTGAGAGAGATGAGGGGTTGGGGTAATAGGTATGTGGTCAATGATATCAATTCAGACCATCTTCTCTATTAGCCTAATCTCTACCTTACCTGAGTCATTTCCCAAAATGACTTCAGTCTGGCTTTCATGAAGTTGTCAGAACTTGTTGAATCAAGGAAAATTAAACTCATGCAACCCACACACACAGGCAGACATCTCTCTTCCTCCCTCAGTCTCCATGAATGCTCCTGAACACCTAAGTGCTTTGCAAGGACATGATGCCTGCAGACACAGCAACTATGGACGTGGTCTAGTCTATTCCTTATCCTAAAACTATGGGGGATACAGGTAGTCCTGGACTTTTAAAGGTTCAAGGGCTGCCATGCTGTCCTTGACTTTCCTATAATCTGCATTTTGAACATCTGACCATTAAACACAGATATACTTGATCTTTCTCCAGCCAAATGCAGTCTTTCAGTATCAGTGGACATAGGGGGATTGTAGCTCACCGCCACATTGCTCCTCAGGGCCCCGATTGCTGTGGGAGTGGGGAGTCCAAGAGGGAGACTGAGAACCTTACCCTCCAACCTTCCAAACCCCCTTCCCTGCAACCACAGACATTCTCTCAGCCCTCAGCTGCCTCAGGCAGAATTTCACTCACTCCTCAGTCCTGCCCAGTGGACCTTCACTGAAGCTCTGGACTGGCTAAATGTGAAGTCTATTATGTCAGGTCACAGTTAGGACAGGGTCCTCTTTTAGCCAGGATGCCCCTCCCCAAAGCAGTGCCTGAGACTAGAGCTTGTCAGACGGTTCATTTGGGATGTGTCCTCAGGGAGCAGCCGCGAGCAGTGGGAGAGGGAAAGACAGAAGGAGAGAAAGACACAGCAAGCTTGCCCTGGGGGGTGGGCCCACTGCAGACCTCATCACTCTATGTGAGGCTCCTGAAAAGCCCCGTGAAGTAAGTCTCAGAACCAGCTACTTGACTGATACAAAGGACAAGCATTTGTCTGGAAGCTTCTATCTCCCATTGGCAAAGGGTTGCTCCATGGGGTTTCAACTCCTGTCACTTTGATTATTCTTCTATGAGAGCTAAACCCACAGGCACTCCATGCACCATGGTGTCACAGGAGTGCTGCGACCCACATCAGACAGGCACGGGGCAGGCTTGACATGAAGTGCTGAGAGCTCAAAGCAGGTTGGAGCCTACAGGGAACTGATGCTATAGAGGGAACCAGGAGTGATGCCAAGAGGATGGGAGGTGGTGCATGAGAGGCTTGGAATAGACAGCTCGCCCCCATCTTACCCCTCTGCCCTCCTTCCACCTTGTGCCTTTCACCCCCCACCATGATTCTGAGGCCTCCCCAGCCATGTGGAACTGTAAGTCCAATTAAACCTCTTTTTGTTCCCAGTTTGTCTTTATCAGCCAGCTTGAAAACAAACTAATACAATAAATTGGTACCAGTAGAGTGGAGCGTTGCTGAAAAGATACCCAAAAATGTGGAAGCAACTTTGAAACTGGGTAACAGGCAGAGTTTGGAACAGTTTGGAGGGCTCAGAAGAAGGCAGGAAAATGTGGGAAAGTTTGGAACCTCCTAGAGACTTGTTGAATGGCTTTGACAAAAATGCTGATAGTGATATGAACAATAAGGTCCAGGCTGAGGTGGTCTCAGATGGAGATGAGGAACTTGCTGGGAACTGGAGCAAAGGTAACTCTTGTTATGTTTTAGCAAAGAGACTAGTGGCATTTTGCCCCTGCCCTAGAGATTTGTGGAATTTTGAACTTGAGAGAGATGATTTAGAGTATCTGGCAGAAGAAATTTCTAAGCAGCAAAGCATTCGAAATGTGACTTGGGTTCTGTTAAAAGCATTCCATTTTAAAAGGGAAACGAGCATAAAAGTTCAGAAAATTTGCCACCTGATGATGCAGTAGAAAAGAAACACTCATTCCTTGAGGGAAATTCAAGCTGGCTGCAGAAATTTGCATAAGTAGCATGGAGCCTAATGTTAATCCCCAAGACCATGGGAAAAATGTCTCCAGGCCATGTCAGCACAGGCTCTGAGGCCCAAGAGGAAAGAGTGGTTTCCTGGGCCGGGCCCAGTGTCCCCATGCTGTGTGCAGCCTAGGGACTTGGTGCCCTGTGTCCCAGCCACTCCAGCCATGGATGAAAGGGGCCCACATAGAGCTCGGGCTGTGGCTTCAGAGGGTGGGAGCCCCAAGCCTTGGCAGCTTGGACCTGGTGTTGAGAATGCAGGTGCACAGAAGTCAAGAATTGAGGTTTGGAAACCTCTGACTAGATTTCAGAAGATGTGTGGAAACGCCTGGATGCCCAGGCAAAAGTTTGCTGCAGGGGCAGGGGCCTCATGGAGAACCTCTGCTAGGGTAGTGCAGAAGGGAAATGTGGGGTCAGAGCCCCCATACAGAGTCTCTACTGGGGCACTGCCTATTGGAGCTGTGAGAAGAGGGCCACCATGTTCCAGATCCCAGAATTGTAAATCCACCAACAGCTTGCAATGTACACCTGGGAAAGCTGCAGACACTCAAGGCCAGCCAGTGGAATCAGCCAGGAGGGAGGCTGTACCCTGCAAAGCCACAGGGGTGCAGCTGCCCAAGACCATGGGAACCCACTTCTTGCATCGCTGTGACCTGGATATGTGAGACCTGGAGTCAAAGAAGATAATTTTGGAGCTTTAAAATTTGACTGCCCAGCTGGATTTCAGACTTGCATGGGCCCTGTAATCCCTTTGTTTTGGCCAATTTCTCCCATTTGGAATGGCTGAATTTACACAAAACCTATACCCGCATTGTATCTAGGAAGTAACTAACTTGCTTTTAATTTTACAGGCTCATAGGCAGAAGGGGCTTTCCTTGTCTCAGATGAGACTTTGGACTGTGCACCTTTGGGTTAATGCTGAAATGAGTTAAGACTTTGGGGGACTGTTGGGAAGGCATTAATAGTTTTGAAATGTGAAGGCATGAGATTTGGAGGGGCCGGGGCAGAATGATATGGTTTGGCTATGTCCCCACCCAAATCTCAACTTGAATTGTATCTCCCAGAATTCCCACGTGTTGTGGGAGGGACTCAGGACAAGGCAATTGAATCATGAGGGCTGGTCTTTCCCGTGCTATCTCATGATAGTGAGTAAGTCTCACGAGATCTGATGGGTTTATCAGGGGTTTCTGCTTTTGCCTCTTCCTCATTCTTGTCCCGCCACTGCTGTATAACAAGTGCTTTTCACCTCCTGCCATGATTCTGAGGCCTCCCCAACCACATGGAACTGTAAGCCCAATTAAACCTCATTTTGTTGAAAAGGAACTAATACACCCTGTCTCAAAAAAAGAAAAAAAGTGTTCAAGTTTCTTGAATAGAAAAATACAGTAATCCACTAATATTAAATAAATCTAATTTGGGAAGTGCCACTAAAATATTGGCATGATAGTCAATTCAGGACCCCAAAGCCATGTTTTACCAAGCAGGTTTCAGTAGCTGGGAAGTAGCTGAGGCTGGAGAAGAACTCCATATTACCATGCCATGTGGAGTGTTGGCACATTGCAAATGAAAGATCTGGCTTGACAAGGACTTAGGAAGCCTGCCCTCTCATCCTAACACTGTCCCTGACAAATAGTGCCTTTCTGAAAGTTATTTAGTGTTTCTGGCCTTATCTACCCATCTAGAAGATAAGGAGTTTGGGCTACATTATCTCTAAGTCCCTTTGACCTCCCGTATCCCACAATCCCCAATCCTCTCTGTTCACACAACATAGGGACATGACAGGGATATTAATCAATTATAGTTACTGGCCAAATAAGAAACCTCAAAACAGGTTTGAAGAAAGGCAATGTTAACCTGTTCTGAGTGTGTTCATAATAAAGAAATACACTCAGACTATCAGCTACCCTGACACATTGGCTTAAGAGATGTGTTACATCTGGGACTTGCTAACTTAAGTCAGCAAAGACTTTCTATTTCCTTGAAAAGACTTCCTGCAGTCATTTTTCACAAGATTCCAACTTTCTAAGATGTTCTGCCATAAATGCTTTAGCTGTCAGCAGGCATGGAGCCTGCCAAGGTTGGCCTCCCCAGGACATTCCACTGGTTCTCCCCTGCTCCAGGGAAGTTGAGCACCATTTATGTTCCCACCCTTTGGGAAATACAAGCCATTCTCTCTCCTCCTTTGTTCATACACTATGAGTATCGTGATCGGTCCCAGTGCTCTCGAGCAATGCTTGGCTGGGCTAGGCATACTCTCCACATACTCTTGCCTGGAGACACAGGAAGTTGCTAAACCAACAACCCTGCTGATTATTGAAAAATCAATATGCACGAAATAGAAAACAGATCTGTTATGATGAACAACAGAAGAGTAGGAGAAGAGAAGAATAATGACAGATGTCATTATTGGAGACGTTGCAATCACAGAGCACATGAAAACTAAGTCTTCATCAGGTGCCCCTCAGAACATTTTTGGTTTGGCCATTTACTCGTTCATACACACCCTTTCGTGTGCTGTATTTTTCAGCATCATTACATTTTAAAGCCCCTGTTTGAAAGACAAATTTGTTAAACCAGTCAGAGTGAGAAACAGTCAGCTGGCCCAAAAGACGAGAAAAGCCCAAACACATATTATTGATGGAACACGTGAAAGAATGGGGGAAAATTGAACTTTACGTGGCTGTAGAAGAAATTGAACAAAAGACCCAGTTGGCTTCTATATTGGAGAGATTATCATATATATTTGCTAGGGATTGATTACCAAGGCTAGCTTTGTTTCAACACTGAGGATCTTGGTAAACAAAACCAAACATACTGAAATTACTCTGCATCCTACTTGGTCTTAGGTAGAAGATATTTGCTTATCCTTTATTTTGTAATAGTAAATAGACAAATGGGAGACTGACACTATTTCTATCTGTGTCCCCAGTGCTAAGTGCAATATCTGGTAATGACCATAGAGTAAATGAATGAATGAATGAATCAGGTACTAAAACTAGACATCTGTCAAGTGCAGTGACCCATGCCTGTAATCCCACCACTTTGGGAGGCCAAGGTGGGAGGGTTGGTTGAGCTCAGGAGTTTAAGACCAGCTGGAGCAACATAGCAAGACCTTGTCTCTACTAAAAAATTAAAAAGATAGCCAGGTGTGGCGGTGCACACCTGTAGTCCTAGCTTCTTGGGAGGCTGAGGTGGGAGGATTGTTTGAGCCTGGGAGATCAAGGCTGCGGTGAGCTTGATCATGCCACTGCACTCCAGCCTGGGTGACAAGGGAGACCCTGTCTCAAAATAAAATAAAAAATAAGACTTTTAGCCCCATCGTTCTTTACACTCCAGCACATCATTTCCCCTCATGTTTTCATTTCTGACCTGCTGTTATAAGCAGGTAATCACAT
The DNA here is from genome assembly GCF_028885625.2 of Pongo pygmaeus. NCBI lineage: Eukaryota > Metazoa > Chordata > Mammalia > Primates > Hominidae > Pongo > Pongo pygmaeus. The sequence continues at coordinate 70,089,760 of NC_072390.2, forward strand.
TGGATGAAATAATACTAATGGTGAGCTTCCTATGTGCAGAGTGCTCATGGCTCCTTCACTCTTACCATGCATTTGTTAGGCATCCTCCACGCATCTTCAGGAGTTCTATCTGCCTTTGAAGCCAATGACTTGCATGTGGAACATGGCTGCTGTCTGTAAACTACAGCCTCAGTATCACTGTGCTCGCCCTAATTGGGCTAAGCCCTCGACATCTAATCACTCGCAACATCTTGTGATTTACCCAAGCAAATGTCTCTGCTATGCAACACCTTGGTGTTTCCTCTAGTGCCGCTGTAATCAGAAACCACCAGACAAGATTATACACTCTTATCTCTTAGACAGGCAGCCATAGCTGTAGCTCTATCTGGCACTTATGTTTGCATGATGGTTAGTGGACAACGCGTCCATTTTACATACAGAAGTCTAAGTTTTCCGCAGAAAGGGATAACTCCTCTTTCACATCTTTCAATTCTCCCTTGGCCCCAGCAGCAAACCATAGCACAGCATCTTTGCAAAACAGACATTCAACAAACACCTACTGAGTTGAAGAACGAGACAGTGTTGCTAAACCCACACATTGTCCCTTCAAAATGGAATTTTAGCACTGACTTTGCCTTGCCTTAAGCCTGTTCCTTGGTGCTTTACAGGTCTGCAGAGCTATGTTTCAGAGAAGGTTCCATCTGCTACTGCGAATTTACAGTCTCTTTCAGCAAATAGGGAAAGCAGGAACAAAATTTCTCCAACTAAAAAACTGACACAGCACAAGTGTTCTCCGAAGAAATATTTTCCATTGATGTGCCCAGTCTTAGGTGGAATAATTCCAGGAACACCTTGTTTCACCCTGATGTCTACCTTCTGAAAGAAATCCATAGGAAAATACAGCTTTTCAACTGATCTCTGGTTTCCTGGAGTCATTCTACATTCCTTGATCATTCAGCTGAGTGAAATGGAGGAAATTCAGTTTGAATCTTAGCCACTCGTTCCATGGGTCCATGGAGAAACTGCTAAGGTTCCCATGCATAAATTTATTACATTATTAGCTAGTCTGTGGACTGCTTAGGGAATATCAAGGATGCTTGTACACATATAAAGTACCTATAAAGTACATTTTGAAAATAATGCCATGTTCTGAAAATGAATCTCTCTCAATTAACTTTTCCAAACCACAGCTTCCTGGTGGCTTCAAATCAGTATTAGGTCAATGTCAAATACTGAATCTAAGATTTAAAAATTGACTAAGACTACCCTTCTCTCTGTGAATATATATTTGTGAATTCTCTACAGTGTCTAAGAGCATGTTCTCTGGAGTCAAGCCCACTAAATTCAAATACTTTTTCAACAACTTAATCTTAGTGAGTCCTTGGTAAAGGTACTTAAGTTCAAGCTTCCATGTCATGATCTATGAAATGTTGATAATAATAGCCCCAACCTCACTAAATTTTTGAGAAGTTTGCACTGAGCAATTGCATGTAAAGGACTTAGCATATATTCAGTATAATTAAGTCTGCACTTTTTAACAATTATTCTTATTAATAAAAACACACATGATTTTTCTGATTTTTAGTAAAGCCTCCTATCCTAAATAATGGTTGTCTTAATCTAGCATCCTGTGACTTAGAGACATACCACTGTTTCTTAGATTTACAAAGTACTCAGAGGCCACAGGAAAGTACTTTCTATGTTTATCATTTATCTTTGCATTTTGGAGCTACTATTGGGTCCCCGAGATCTCCACAACACTCAACTATGTGTGAAGAAACCTAGATGGAAAAAATATTCCTGACCTATTGAAAGGTATGGTTCATTTGAACTTGGCCAGCAAACGATAGAGCTATCTGACCTATGACATCTGCCGAATTTCTGTCTCATCTCATGTAATTCTTCTCATCCAGAAATAACAGGCAACTTCAAGCACAGGTGCAGAAAATCATGTCAGTCTCAAAAACCTAAACTGACATGTTTGCATCTGCTTTCTTCCAGAGGAATCTTCTAGATAGTGGGGGCTGATGTCACTTGGGAATCTTTTGAAGATTATCTCAGACTCATTCTCCTTTTGAACACCTTGTTATCACCAAGAGAATCTCACAGTGTAAATGATTTCTAACAGCCTTTGTAGAAAATGACACAGTTTGTCCTGAGAGCTGTTCATGGAATTACTGTACCTTGTGAGTGGGGGTTGAGTTTGGTAGATACTTAAAAGCAGGAGAGGCTCAGGGTTCTCAGATTTGTACATTCAGTTCCTTGGAAGATAGTAAGAGATTTTTCTCATTTTTCCTTTTGCTTCTTTGGCTTCTCTTTTTTTTTTGCCCTTTTTCCCAATTTCTTTTTTAAACAATCAAGAACACAAGTAATTGTCACCTTGGTATTTAAATTCAGAGATCTAGAAGGCTCTTTATTCTGGGAAACATGTAGGCTGAGCATTCCTGAAATGGAATCAACAAAACCTGTGCACTCCCAGGTGTGAAGAGGTAATTGCAGGTGCAAATCGGCAATGGCCTGAACAACAGGCAAATGAATGTAATAAGCAAGCTGCATTCAGACACCTTGGTGCTGCTTTTTGGAACTCGTCTTTTTACTTGAATTCATTTGCATTACTTCAGCATAAGATGCACATAAAGAAACACTCTTTATATATTCCACCAGGCTCATCAGTCTATGACAGGAATTTTGCCTTCAGCTAGTCCAAGTAACTCATAGGTGTGTGTGTGTGTGTGTGTGTGTGTGTGTGTGTGCACCCGTGCCTTCAACAGCAAAGATGAGAGGTGGAACATATGGTATCAATGCTCTGGCTTGGATCTTTTAACATAAGAACTACTTGTTTGAAAACTCTGTCAAAATTCAAAAGTCTGAATGATTTCCAGAACTCTCGGGCCACACATGGATTTTAAAAGTGAAAGTCAAGAGGGTATAGGGGAGGTGGAGTGAGCCTGACCCTGATGCCTTGCCTGGGCTGATGAGCATGGCGCTGCTCTCCACAGCATTTCCTCTGTCTTGCCTTTCTCCCACGCACCACGCTTCCTTCTCCTGCTTTTCTCCCTTTCTATTTTCTCAAAGAAAATTAGAAGGGATTAGCCCAGTTGACAAAGACAGAGAGGACAAAAAGGAATTGAGAAAGTCTCCAATGTCCATTTTGTCTCCAGCTCAAAGTCTGAGCAAAGTCAAATACTTCCTATAACATTAAGCATCAAAACAATGGGGCTCTGTCCTATAATTCCAGCACTTTGGGAGCCTGAGGTGGAAGGATCTCTTAAAGCCAGGAGTTCAAGACCAGCCTGGGCAACATAGCGAAAACCTGTCTCTACAAAAAAACAAAAAAATTAACTGGGCATGGAGATGCATACCTGTAGTACCAACTACTTGGGAAGCTGAGACAGGAGGATCGCTTGAGCCCAGGAGGTCAAGGGTGCAGTGAGCTGTGATCGCACCACTGCACTCCAGCCTAGGTGAGAGAGCAAGACTCTGTTTCTTTAAAAAAACAAACAAACAAACAAATAAATAAATGAAAATAACAGGAAACTGTCCTTTCAACTCCGTCTCAGAAGAATCTATCATAACCCCATGGACATAAGGAGTCTTGCTTCCCCTGGGATGTAGCCTGCTAGAGGTTGGGGATACCATAATAAACCTGGCAGCTTTTTCTCACCAGAATTGGAAAGTACATCTTATGTCCAATAGATGACAGAAAAGAATTGCATCGGAACCCCATGCAAAGATGTTCTAAAAGGATATGTTAATTTCCTTTTGCTGCTATAACAAATTACCACCAATTTAATGACAAAACACACAGAGGTATTATTGTTCAGATCTAGAAGTCAGAAGCCCAGCAGGGGGCTCACTGGATGAAATCAAGGTGTTGGCAGGGCTGTGTTCCTTCTGGAGACTCTGGGGAAGAGCCTGTTTCCCTGTCTTTTCCATCTTCTGGAGGTCACCTGCATCCTTGTGCACATAGCCACTTCCTTCGTCTTCAAATATTTCTAACTCTGATCCTCTTCTGCCTCCCTCTTCTACTTTAAAGGACGCTTGTGACTATATTGTGCCCACCCAGATAATCCACAATAACCCCCCAACATAAGTTCAGCTAATAAGCAAACAATTCTACATACAAACTTAATACCTCTTTTCCATGTTTCCACAGCTTTTGAGAATTATCACATGAATATCCACATATACAACATATCCACAGCTTCTGAGAATTAAGACATCATGAATATCTTTGGGGGAGCTCTTTATTCTGATCACCACAAAAATAGAATAACTCAGAAATGCAGACTTACAGAAAATTGAGACATGCCAAAAAATATGGCCATGAAGCAGAGATAAGCCACAACCTAATATTTCAACACAAGCTAAAGAACATTAAGAAAACAACAGAAGCAATGAAAGAGAAATATAAATTAGAATTAGGAAAATATTAGAAATGATATGGCTGAGTGACAGTGAGACATTTTTAAAAACGCTAACAGAGCTCAAGAACAAATGAGACAGAAAACAAAAAGCAAAGGAATAAAAAGAAAGTTTCAGAAATTAAAAGGCCTCCCTAGCCAGTGTTGCTAGAAATAAAAGTTTAGCTTTGCCAGGGGATGCTAAGACAAAGGAAGCTGAAATCAGCCCATCATACGCACCCTACCTAATTAGCACACCTCTCCACCTGCTCCTTCATTACATTTCTCCATCAAGAGCTCATCACAACCTGTTTGTGAGTGATATGGTTTGGCAGTGTCTTCACCCAAATCTCGTCTTGAATTGTAGTCCCCATAATCTTCACATGTCATGGGAGGGAGCTGGTGGGGGATAATTGAATCATGGGGTCAGTTACCTCCATGCTGTTCTTATGATATGAGTGAGTTCTTATGAGATCTGATAGTTTTATAAGAGGCTTCCCCATCCTTCACTCTGCACTTCTCCTTCCTGCCATCATGTGCAGAAGGACATGTCTGCTTTCCCTTCTGCTATGATTGTAAGTTTCCCAAGGCCTCCCCACCCATGCTGAACTGTGAGTCAATTAAACCTCTTCCCTTTATAAATTACCCGGTCTCGGTTATGTCTTTATTAGCAACATGAGAACAGTCTAATACAGAAAATAGGTAATTCAGAGAGTGGAGTGCTGCTGTAAAGATACCTGAAAATGTGGAAATGACTTTGTAACTGGATAATAGGCAGAGGTTGGAACAGTTTGGAGGGCTCAGAAGAAGATAGGAAAATGTGGGAAAGTTTGGAACTTCCTAGAGACTTGTTGAATGGCTTTGAGCAAAATGCTCATAGTGATATGGACAATAAAGTCCAGGTTGAGGTGGTCTCAGATGGAGATGAGAAACTTTTGGAAACTGGAGTAAAGGTCACTCTTGCTATGTGAAGGGACTAGCAGCGTTTTGTCCCTGCCCTAGAGATCTGTGGAACTTTGAACGTCAGAGAAATGATTTAGGGTATCTGGCAAAATAAATTTCTAAGTGGCAATGTGCTCAAGAGCAAGCAGAGCAAAAAACTTTGGGAAATTTGCAGCCTGACAATACAATAGAAAGAAAAACCCATTTTCTGGGGAGAAATTCAAGCTGGTTGTAGAAATTTGCATAAGTAGTGAGGAGCTGAATGTTAATCACCAAGATAATGGGGAAAACGTCTCCAGGGCATGTCAGGGAACTTCATAATAGCCCCTGTCATCACAGGCCCTGTGGCCTAGGAGAAAAATGGTTCCCTGTGGCTTAGGAGGGATAAGTGGTTTCCTGGCCAGGTCCTGGGACCCCTTACTATGTGCAGCCTTGGAACTTTGTGCCCTGCATCCCAGCCACTCCATCTGTGGCTAAAAGGGGCCAATGTACAGATCAGGCCATCTCTTCAGAGGGTGAAAGCCCAAAGCCTTGGTAGCCTCCACAGGGTGTTGGGCCTGTGGGTGCATGGAAGTCAAGAATTGAGGTTTTGGGACCTCTGCCTAGATTTTAGAGGCTAAATGGAAACACCTGTGTCCAGGTAGAAGATCGCTGCAGTGGCAGAGCCCTCATGGAGGACCTCTGCTAGGGCAGTGCAGCAGGGAAATGGGGGATCAGAGCCCCCACACAGAGTCCCCACTGGGGCACTGCCTTGTGGAGCTGTGAGAAGAGGGCCACCATCCTCCAGAACCCAGAATGGTAGATCCACCAATAGCTTGCACCATGTGCCTGGAAAAGCTGCAGACACTCAATGCCAACCCGTGAAAGCAGCCAGGAGGTGTGCTGTACCCTGCAAAGCCACAGAGGTGGAGCTGCCCAAGGTCATGGGTGCCCACTGCTTGCATCAGTGGTAACTGGATGTGAGACATAGAGTCAAAAAATATCATTTGGGGACCTCAATGTTTAATGACATCCCTATAGGGTTTTGGACTTGCTTGGGGCCTGTAGCCCTTTGCTTTGGCCAATTTCTCCCATTTGAAATGGATATACTTACCCAAAGCCTGTACTCCCATTGTATCTAAGAAGCAACTAACTTGCTTTTGACTTTACAGGCTCATAGACAGTGGGGACTTGCCTTGTCTCAGATGAGACTTTGGACTTGGACTTTTGAGTTAATGCTGGAATGAGTTAAGACTTTAGGGGACTTTTGGAAGGGCATGATTGTGTTTTGAAATGTGAGGACATGACATTTGGGAGAGGTCAGGGTCAGAATTATATGGTTTGGCTCTGTGTCCTCACCCAAATCTCATCTTGAATTGTATTTCCCATAATCCCCACATCTCGTGGGAGAGAACCATTGGGAGGTAATAGAATCATGGGGGCAGTTATCTCCATGCTGTTCTCATGATAGTGAGTGAATACTCACACGATCTGACGGTTTTATAAGGGCTTTGCGCCCCAATTCACTCTGCACTTTTCCTTCCTGCCATGGTGTGAAGAAGGATATGTTTGCTTCCCCTTCTGCCATGACTGTAAGTTTCCTGAGGCCTCCTCAACCATGCTGAACTGTGAGTCAATTAAACCTCTTTCCTTTATAAATACCCAATCTCAGATATGTCTTTATTAGTAGCATAAGAACAGACTAATACAGTGAGTAGGTAAGAAACTTGGGGAGGCAGGAGAAAGGGGTATGAATATTGTGTTCATTGCTCTCCTGGGGTAGCCCTGCTCTGTGCTGCCAGGGATGTCTGGTTAGTGGTTTCTCCCCCATGCACCTGTGTCATTTTTAGCTTTGCTTTTCACAATCTGACATAGTGTTCTACTCACTCTTCTGCTATACCTTTGAGAAAAGAGGTATTTTCAGCCAAATGAGAAGAGAGACTTTGCCTCGCTCATCGGTGTGACTTCAGGAGCTAGTAGAATGTTCTGTACACATTACGTTGCATGCACTGCACACACAACTACAATGCAGTTTCATTAAACAAGTATTTAATGAAAGGGCATTATCAGCATGTAAACTAGACTGGAAAACCAGCAGTTCGACAATAAACTGCATTTTAGGTACCCTGAGATCTGGCCTCTGAGAACAGCAGTGACCACCTTGGTGCTGGCACTTCCTGGAATGCATTGCTGCATTACACATTAAAGGTATATGCTCAGGGAGTAAAGGAATCAGAGCTTAATGAAAAATACTTCTATCAAGACCAAGCCAAGAGATAGGTCAGGTCTATATCCATACAGCTAGTCTAAGGCTGAATCTCAGTTTCTCAGTATACAACCAGCAACCAGTAGAAACAGGCTCCACCCCAAAGTGCCCCCAGGCTCTCAGCTTCCTGGCTCACTTTTCCACTCTCCGTGGATAGTATATCCTGCCTAAGAGTTTATAAAAGAGTTCATAATAATGAAGCAGGGTACAGAGGTCACCTCTCAGGCTGCCCAGATTTTACCTCATAGGTAGTTGCCTTCAACCATCTATTAAGATTCAGACTAAGGCATTACATTTTAAACTAAGAGGGAAAGCTCATCAGTCAAGAAAGCATTCATTGAGCACCTATAGTGTGCAAATCCCTGTTCTAGGCCAGAAGGGCAAGCAGAAATAAATCCTTAAACAGCAAGGTAAGATTGAGATTTGGAGGGCAAGGTAAGGCAGACATTTTTGCTTAGTACTGTTTAGGCCAGGTCAACATTTTCTGGACAAAGAAATTGGCAAGTGCATTAGGAGATTTTTCAAATTCTAAAATTTGGATGTAATGGCTTCAATTTTAGGACTGTGTCCCACTGAAATAAATCAACAGATGAAGGTTTGTAAATAAAGATGGTCATTGCAGCATCATTTTATAATATTGAAAAATAGAGATTACTTAATCAAGTTGCACATTAAGAATAGGCAAAATTCTGGGAAATTCATATATAAAATATCTGTAGCCTTTAAACCATAAATTTTTAAAACAGCAAAATGGTATAGTAAAATCAAATGCAGTAAGCAAAAAACTTTTAAACACATTATAGTCTAAGTTTTGGTTTTAAATATATTTTTTGCAGAAAAAGCTATAATATGTTGAAATTATAATACTCATTATCTCAGAATTATGGAATTATAGATAATATTTTCTTTCTCTCTCTCTCTCCTTTTTATCTGTTTTCTAAATTTTCCATGATGGGCATGAATTGATTTTATAACCAAGGGGGAAAATGAAGGGATAATTTCCATGTTAAGATGATGACTAGAACTGCCTTACATTCTTTCACTCCTTTAATAGCTAAATACATAAACAAAATTATTTTTAAAAACAACAAAAATATATCAATTGCAACCAAGCAAGCAGTAACACAATGTCTTGAACTTCAAAACTGATGGCCTAAGAAAGAAACAGTATATTTGAGAGCAGGGATTCAGGAAGTTTGTCCTAATGTCACCCCCACTTCCCACCCCCAAAGTCATATTATTTTAGGTTAAAAACCCCAAGAAATCTTTCTAATAGTCCTCCTGATTAAAAGAAATCATAGAGAAAGATACTGAATCATAGCCTAATCTTTCCCCACTTCTGACTAGTGGAAGGGGGAGAAGGGGACTAAAGAACTAACGAAAAGGAAAGAGTGGGGCTGTCTGTCCCTGTGAGAAGTGAAATTTCCCTAGGACTCATGTTGAACTCAGAAAGAACTTAAAACCTGAGAATATTACCTTGTGCGAGTGGGATGAACAACAAATTTAGGTATAATAAACTTTTGTATGATATTTTAAGACTATCTCAGAGAAGAAAGGAAATTCAGGTATTTTTTTAAAACTGCCTGCCTCTACACTGCCATTTGCCCAAGCTACATGTGAAAAGTAAGACATACCCAGCCCTCAGATTGTGTCTTAGAAGGAAGAAGGGGAGAGAAGAGAGAGAGGAAACAGAGTTAAGAAGTCAGTCAGGCAATAATAGAATTAATAGAAGCTCAAGAGAGAGCTGCCCAAGCATGAGCAATATAGAGAAAAACAGCAAGTCAGTAATCTCCATCAGGTCTCCAGCATAAAAGCTACAAAAAGAATACACGATGCAAAGTGTACATAAAGATCACAATCTAGAAAAGGCAAGTCAAAAATAATTAAATATCTTTGTAATTGCTGAGTAACAACTAAGACAATTTAATAGCAACACAAAATTGACAAAACAAGATCTCGAAGATGAGACGTTAAACAGAAGAAAGAGAAGAAAAGACAGACTGTAGAACTAAGGAAATAAATTGAAGATTAAAAGAATACCATAACAGATATAGGAAATAAGAAATAGCAAGAAACTGAATATTACAGAAAAATCTATCAATAACATTAAAAAATGTTAAGATTAGAGATATTGGATTATAAAATTACAGATAAACATACATTAAAATAATTAGTATCTCTAAAGCATAAAAGCCAAAAACTAGAAGACAAGATACATTAATAGACACAATATAAGAAAATTGCCTTAACAAAGAGCACATATCATGTTACCAGAAAATCTGATAAGTAACATCCAGCACTACAATCTATCCTAGTTAAGCTATTGAAAATCAAGAACAAAGAATGATTTCTTCAGGCATTCAGCTAGGAAAAGAAAATAACTTACAAGGGAAAAGTATCAGACTTACTTGGAACTTCTGCAACAAATGCCAGGCGACAATGGCATAAAGGTCTTAGGCCAAGGCTGACCCAAGAATACTGAAACTAGGTTATAGGTCATCCAATTTAACTGGAAACCAGAAAAGCTTTCAAAAATGAAACAAACCACAAGCCTTTCTCAAAAATAAATTTTATCTTCAGTACATTTACATTTTATAAAATTCAATTAAAATTAATTTTAATATTTTAAATAAACTATGACATCTCTATCATTACTTGATTTTAAATGTGTTTTATATTTCTATCTATATGTATTTATCAATAAAACTGAAATCAGGTTTATTGATAAATATATAGCTAGAAGGATCAAAAAGAGGGAAAGAGAAGACACAAATTATCAATATCAGGAATGAAAAAGGGAGTCTTCACTACAGACCCTACAGATATTACAAAAATAATAAGAGAATATTATAAGCACCTACATGCCAATAAGTTAAACAACTTAGATGAAATAAGCAAATTCCTTAAAAACAAAAACTACCAAATCTGATATAAAAAGAAATGTAATAATCAAATAGCGCTATATATATTAAGTAAATTCAATTAATTATCTTAAAAATTGCTCCTAAAACAATTCCAGGACCAGATGGTTTCTCTGGTGAAATCAATCTGATAATTAAAGAAGTAATAATACCAATCCTACCTAATATTTTTCAGAAAATAGAGAAGGAACACTTCCCATCTCATTTTATACATTAACGCTACCTTGATATGAAAACCAGATAAGATATTACAGGTGAACTTCAGAACAATATCCCTCACAAACACACATATATAAATTATTAATATTAGCAATTTTAAATCCAGTAATGTGTAACAAGGATAATACATTATGATATTGATCCCAAGAATGCAAAGTTGTTTTAACATTCAAAAATCAATGTAATTCAATACATTAACATATTAGAGAAAAAATATGATCACTTCAATAGATCCAGGGAAATCATGTGACAAATTTAATACTCATTTATAATAAAAATGCTCAGCAAACTAGGAAGAAGAGAAAATATCGTAAATCTCATAAAGAACATCTATAAGAAACATAGAGCTAACAGCATACTTAATAAAGAAAGACTCAATGTTTCTTCCCTAAGATTAAGAAAGGCAAAAATATTTGTATTGACCACTTCTATTATTATTGCTTTGGAAGTCCTAGCTGGTTCAATAAGGCAAGGAAATGAAATAAAAGGCATACAGATTGGAGAAGAGCAAGTAAAATTGTTTTTATTTGCTGAGGATAATGAGGTGTATATAGAAAATCCCTTGAAATCCATTTTTAAAGTGGCTATCACTAATAAATGTATTTGGCAAGTTTGCACGACACAAAATCAATATACATGAATTAATTACATTTTATATTTCTACTTAATACTGACAATAATCAACTGGGAAGTAAAATTCTTAAAAGCTACTACTTACAATATATCCCCAAAACATAAAATATTCAGGGTTACATTTAATAAAAAAACATGTAAAACTATACTAAAAACTATGAAATATGGCACTGAAAAAAAATTTTAAGACCTAAATAAACAGAGATATATACCATGTGTATTAATCCACTTTTACATTGCTCTAAGAAACTACATGAGACTGGATAATTTATGAAGCAAAAAAGTTTAATTGACTCACAGGTCCATAGGCTTAACAGGAGGCATGACTAGGAGGCCTCAGGAAACTTACAGTCATGGCAGAAGGTGAAGGGGAAGCAAGGACCTACTTCACATGGTGGCAGGAGAGAGAGAGTGAAGGTGGAAGTACCATACATTTTTAAACCATCAGATCTCATGAGAACTGACTCACTATCACTACAACAGCAAGGGGGAAATCCACTCCCATGATTCAATCAACCCTCACCAGGCCCCTCCTCCAATTTAACATGAGATTTGGATGTGGACACATGTTAATGGATCAGAAGACATCATTTTAAAAAACTTTTTAGTTTTGAAATAACTTTAGATTTGCAGAAAAGTGGCAAGATTTGTAGACAGAATTATCACATGTGCTTCACCTAGCTGCTCCTAATGTGAACATCTTACATGACTATAATATACTTGTCAAAACTAGATGAATCAACATGGATACAATAGTAATTGTATCCATGTTGTAGTACAACACTATTAACTACAATAGTACTACAATACTATTAATTAAAGGGTAGACTTCATTTGGATTTCACCAATATTTCCACTAATGTCCTTTTTCTGTTCCAGAATCCAATCAAGGATACCACATTGCATTTAGTAGTCATGTCTCCTTTGTCATCTCCAGTCCATGAAAGTTTCTATATTTTTGTTTTTCATGATCTTTTAAAAAATAATTTTCAGGTATTTGGCATAATATCCCTTAATTTGATTTTTCTAATGTTTTCTTTTGAGTAGACAGAGCTACGGATTTGAGAGAAGAATGTCACAAAGATGATGGGCCATTTTTATCACATTATATCACTAATACCTAATGCCAACATGATTTACTACTGGTGATGTTAACCTAGATTATATAGTAAAATGATGTCTAGAACAATTGGATTTTCATATGTATATATCAGAGGAACCTTAAACATTACCTCATATCATGCACACAATTTAACTCAAAATGGATTATAAACCTAATAAAACTATAAAACTTTTAGGTAAACACATAGAAGAAAATTTTTCCAAACTAAGGTAGGCAAAAAATTTCTTGGATGGGACACACACACTCACAGAGTGAGAGAGAGAGAGAAAATAACTAGAAGAAAAAAGTTATGTTAGACTTCTTCAAAAAACTTCTACTCATCAAAATTCACCTGTAAAATAATAAAAAGGCAAGCCAAAGATGGAAAAAATACTTGCCCTATGTATATTTAACAAAGGACTTCTGGAATAGAAGGGAAAAGAAACACCTTTTACCACTCAGTAAGAAGATTTTTTTTTAATGTTTTAACAGAAAAAAGGTTTCAACAATCACTGCCAAAAGAAACTTTTTAAATGGCCAATAAGTACAGAACAGATGCTCAACATCATTAGTTATCACAAACTAAAAATGCAACTAGCTACTACTACATACTCAATAAAGTAGCTAAATTTCAGAAGACTGACAATACTACATGTTGACAAGGATGTGAATTACTAGGACCTCTCATGCATTTCAGTTAAAAAAGTAAAACAGTTTGGCAGTTTCTTAAAAAGTTAAATATATGCTTATTTTACAACTTATCAATTCACACCTAGGTATTTACCCAAGGGAAATGAAAACACACATCATAGTAAGACTTGTTTAAGGATGTTTATAGCAGTTTTATTTATAATTTCCCCAAACTAGAAACAGCCCGAATCCATCAAAAGTTGGATAGATACAAACTACTAAGATAAAGCTACATAATAGAATTCTACTCAAAATAAATAGGAACAAACTCAAAAACTTGTTACTGAGTGAAAGAAGTCAGACAAAAAGAGCACATACTATATGATTCCAGTGATATAAAATTGTAAAAATGACACATCTAATCTATAGTGACACAAAGCCGAGCAGTGGACACCTGGGGTCTGGGTGAGAGAGTGGTGTTGACTACAAGAAGCATAAAAAACATTTTATAGTTATGGAAATGCAATATACATAAATGAAGATGAAGGTCACATAGGTTTGCATACTTCTCAATACCCATCATAATCGCACTTAAAATGACTGCAAATAAAGTTGAGTTTTACAAGTCTATTTGTTCTATAATATACATTTTATGAAACAAGAATTGGGTTTTTTTTCAACAAGACATCTCACATAATCACCTAATATTATTGGAATGTTGGAAATCAGCCATGTAAGCCAAGGCCTTGTATGTTTTGTGCATCAATAAGAGCAGATAGCACATCTCTGGCACACATCTTTTACATCATGTCTAAGCCTTACTCTGTAATTGAGTTTGCTGACCCATTTGTTCTCAGAATAGTCAATTCTACCAGCCATAACCCTGGATTGATTGAACACACCCTACTGTCAGAAAGTAACCTTGAAGTTGAGAAATGTGTTTCAATGTGATTTGGGGCGAAGCTATAACATAGAGAAAATATCCCCCTTTTTTCCCACTATACTTTTATTATTAAAGTTATTTTTATGACAGACGAAACCAGGAAATAACTCCTTTTTTTTTTACTTTCTCTGTCACCCTTGGCCTTCCAAAGTGTTGAGATTACAGGCGTAAGCCAATGCACCCAGTCCTTCCCCATTAATTTTAATACTGCAGATAATTTCATGGGGCGGTTGTTCCATAGTTTATTCATAGGTTGAAAAGCCAGAATGGTACTATGAAAAAAGAAATCTCAACCTATGAATAAACTATGGAACAACCCAAGCACACAGGAAAAGATAAATTAATTCCTATACTTTTGAAAACAGTAACTTGATCATAAACCTTAGTGGAATGTGTGTTAGTGACAAGAAGATTTTCAAAAAATATAAAAACACTGAAATTTATTTAATAATTTGATTGTTGGTAATGATATCAAAAGAAGATTTCAAAACTGTGTTCTATGTATTCTGAGTAGATAAGCACATATACTGATATGTTTGGGAACAGAGCTTCTGTCTGTGGGAGAAGGGAGAGACAATATAAAATACATAAAATAAAAATAATTTTAAAACCCTGTGGTATTTTTTTATATTGGAGGTAATTTAAATACACACACTCACAGACACACACACACACAAGTTCTGCTGACCAAAATTACCTGCAGGCAATGGACTTCAGTAGCAGTGAGACACTTAAAATTCAGATCTTGGTTCCTAATTACCATTCTTTATTAAAAAGATAATGTATCAGTGGGAAAATGGCAGACAACAGGTCAGGGGTAGGAAAAGTACAAGGTCACCCCAGAAATCTGATGTTATAAATCAAAGACTATCTCAAAATCAGATAGGACAGGTCACAAACAGTCAAGATCCAGCTTGAAGAAGCTCTCATTAACCAAATGTGTAAAAAAATGAGCATAAAAAGGGAATTGTGGTAAAAAGTTATGGTATCTTGAATAAAGAAAGGAGTTACAGATTTATAATGATGCTATAAAAGGGATTGAAATAGCAGCTAAAAATGCAATGCAGTCAATGGAATAATTAAGTCTGCCAGGGATCATTTGTGGTTACTGAAAGCATCAGATGAAAAGCTGTAGGAAAACAGGTTATACAAATAATTTCAAAATATGACCCCAGAGTTGAATTATTATTTCCAAAGTGGAAGAAGTGCCTTTTCAATGGAAAAATTAGGTAAATACCACCATAATCAAGTATTCAAATTTAGCATCACTGATAACGGGACAAACTGGGATGAGGTGCCTCCTTAAGGGAGGCAGTGGGAATTATACAACAACCCTCATGTAGTTCTCCTGTCCAAGTTGCTTGACCTGTATCTAACCATAAATGCTGGGAGATATCCTACCAAAAAAGAAGAGGTCCTGGGATCTTCAAATATCTTCATTTCATGAATATTAAAGGAGTTAAAAAATCATGACAACTAAATGTAATTAGTGATTCTAGATTGGATCAAAGAAAAACATAATAAAATTATTGCAAAAAATTAATATTTGGCTATGAACTATATTTAATGTTGTTATTACATCAATATTCCAATTCTTGGTTTGACAATGACATTTTTGTTTTATAAGAAAATACTGAAGCATTTACAGGTAGACAATCAGGATTTCAGGGAAAGTTTCTTGGTGTGTAGGTACGACTCTTGGAATAGTAAATCAGACGGAAGAAGCTATCCTGGAAAATGTATAAAATATGTGTCATGAATGCTACACCACAGAGTATCTAATTATCTGGAGAGATACCAATGAAATAAAGAAGGCTTCTGCTCTTAATAAACTAACCAAAAAAGAAATGACAAGCAAACTAATGTACAAGAGCATAAAAGGAAACACAAACATCATCAATGAGCAGTTATTACACCCTTCTTTCACCCATTACTGTGCTAAATTCTTAAAAGTATAAAGCATGGAGAGTGACTGTGAAGAGTTTAAAAGTCCAGTTGGCAAGACATAACTTGTATGTACACATGAAACAATTTAAAAGCAATGCAAGACACCATGTTCTCAAATGCCAAATTCTGTGGTTTGAACTAAAAATGTAATAGGAATTCTTGGAAGGAAGAGATCAATGTCAGATGAAGTTGCTGGCAATCGGGGCTTGTGACACATTAAAGCAAGCAGAGAACTTGATTTTAGTGCAAGAGCTATCCACATGTGTGCTGAGGAAATTCACTAATGGAGAGTGTGTGATTAAATCCAGATTTTATTTATCAGAAGATCTACAGAAGGAGAATTTTAAGCAAAATTTGAAGGAGAGATGGAAATTATAGGAATCACTAAATATGTGTTAGAGAGGAAGTAACCTCAGGGATCACCTTTTCAGTTTTATATTTTTATGACAAAAAAACCTCAGGTCCAGAAGAAGTCTATAGTTTGTAAAAGAGAAAGGGGAGATTGGGTCAATGGCAGGAAATCAGATGGGAAATACAGAGACCTGTTAAACTTTGGCAAAACATTCAGCATTTCTAAACCTTTTGGTATGTGGCATTTTTTCCAACACAACAACACAACTTTGGCAAAACATTCAGCAACTCTCTATCTTTGGGCCGTCTTCCATAAGGATAATGTGTCTAATCCCCTTCCTTTGAATCTGGGCTCCCTTATGGACTTGCTTGATCAACTCACTGCAGTAGAAATGACATTGTTGAACTTCTGAAGCTAGGTCATTGAAAGACTCATCCTTGGAACCCTGAGCTTTCATGTAAAAAGTCCAACTGCTCAGAGGCCAGCATGCTGTGAGAAGATCAAGCTCCACTGAGGGGTCTTGGAGGATAAGAAGCATTACAGGAAGAAAGAAAAGCAAGGATCCCCAAGGCACCAGACAAATGACTGAGGAAGCCATTTTGGAAGTGGCTTCTTTAGGCACTGCCACAACTGATGTTATGTGGATTGGAGTTGAACCATCAATCCAAATCCATCCTGAATCCCTGTCCTACATCTCTGAATAAAATAAAATGGTTCCTTGAACAACTAAGCTTTGGGAAATTTGGCTATAAAGCAACAGATAATCAAAAAGCTCGTTTCTAGTGTTCCTTGCAACTCTACATTTGTTTGCTTTTATACATTTCCACAAGAAAAAAAAATGTGTACAAATGCTTGGTTAAATGTTAAGCAAATAGAGGGTAACAAATTGGTTGGGCAGGGTAGTAGTTTGTAGCAGAAATAATGGGAAGTGTGTGGAAAAGAAGGAGATGCCAAAACTTCTATAGCACTTTCGAAGGATATGGGACCTTATTTCTCATCAGCAAAAATATCCTTACTTCCCTTCCATCCGTGTAATTGACAGTCCTTTCTGGGTCTAATTTTCCTTTTTCAGAATAACTGAATAATGACATTTATTCTCCCCACCTCAAAGAGTAGTTGTGATAGCATAATATACCTGTCATCAATGCACAATAATTTCTAGCTTTCTACTTTCCAGGCATATGGGTGAGGTTGCACCCCCTGTCCCTTTATGATGAGTAGGGTCATGTCATTAGTTATAACCAAGTAGTTGAGAGCAGAACTAACAGGGACCACATCCAAGCCAGAGCACTGAATTGTCAGTTCTAGACCTCCCAGAGCTCTCTTTCCCTCTGGCACATTATCCAATAATCAAGATAGTGCTGGCTCCATCATCCTGGATTCCTGAGTAAATCTGATGTTCACAGAGCTCTGCCAACTTATAATGGACATGTAACAGGAATGAGAAATAGACATTTGTTAATTTCAGTCATAGAGATTTTTGAGATTGCCTGTTACTGCAACATAATACAGGCTTTTCTGACTGTTGCACCAAAGGAGATTGAAAATGTTCAGGGAAATAGCAAGCAATACAAAGTGTGAGATACTGTTGTTACAAAGGATAGGCTTTAGCAGGGAAGCAACCCATGTGATCCATGCAGCTGTCTGTTACAAGTTTTTGTAACTCCACAATATTTAACAAGTCATCCAGTTTTTCTGAGTCTAATTTCTCTGTGTAGATGATGATGATGATGAAGATGATAATGATGATAATGATGACAATAGCAAAAGTATCCACTATTTGTTGAATGCCTATTGTGTGACTAGAAATCATTGTATATATGATTTCTAGTAGAGCATATCTGCAGAATGGGGATAACCATCCCTGTCTTTACAGATGTAGAAACTGAGGCTAAAGAGAGTCAATATGATGTTCTTTTTATTTATTTCCAATTCTTAAAATCTCTAGCTAGGAAAGGAAGTCTAGTGCTGTGGTAAAGAAAAGTGAAGGTCTTCTCTATTAAATTCATATAGGATGTGGTAAAAGTTCTGAACACATTATATGCTTGCTTTCACTGGGCTTTTAAAGGGAAGCTAAAACCAGCCAACACAGCTCTGTGTCCAAATCATCTGGTGCCCATGTGTGTCAATGTGCGTGATTCCCTGTGTCCTCCGAGGATGGCACAAATATTAGTTGCTTAATATGAAAGAGGCAGGAGCTGGGAATAATAATCCTCAGTTCCAAGCTGGCTTGACTTCACCTTCATGGGCCCCAGCACAGTGCCACCCAGGGCCTCTTGGAGCTTTAAAATCACCAACAGAGGCTCTGGCCTCACTCAGGAAATATGGGGGATGGCATCGAGGCCACAACACCAACCTGATTAAGTACATATGGTAAACTTGAACAGGGAAGACATTCAAAATATCGTTGGCCCCACCACAAATTTGGGTGGCCCCAAACACCAAACCCAGCCTGGAACTTGAGTTTGTGTGCACAGGTCTTACTTTAGGGTAAGTCAAATTCATTTCAGAGTGTTTCAGGCCGGTCTAGGACCTGAAGACATTTGAAAAAGTTCGGGGAGAGGACAAGAGAGGCTCATACTGATGGTTCCTGATGGAATGGCATGGATCTGAGCAAAACTTTGCTGACTTATTCTGTCGCCCTCTCCCTGAGACCCCAGCACAAGCATTCCTTCTTCCTTGATAATCAAGTTCCTGCCCCCGCATCTTCTGTCAAGTCTCACCCTAAGTTTCAAATGTCTTCCTCCCCTTCATCCTTTCTCCTATGCCTCTGAAATCACTCGTTCTACTCTAAGACATCTCAAGGAAATAAAGTCTCCCTGTCCATATGCCTGGTCTGAGTTCAGAACTTCTGTGTGTCTACTTCAGGTCTTCCTTCCCATAGTCATTCTCCAGAGTACATAGTCATTACATCCCATAACTTACTTTGGCTTCCTGAACATAAACAGACATGTTGCTCATTTACTCATTTAATTAACATTAATTTATTGGCCACCTAATGTGCAAGGCACTGAGCTTGGCATTGGGCATAGCCGTGAATTATGGATACACCATCCTTGTCTTTATGGTGCTTACATTCTAGCAATGCCGTATTTTCCTCATCCTCTCCAAACCCTCCCGCTCTCCATTCCCCAAGTAATCCTCCCTTTAGTTAGGTGTCAGCCTTTCCTGGGGGAAATCCTATAAACCTCCATCACTTTCTCTTAGCTCATATCTTCTCTTTTAAAAAAGAACTACATCCATTGAGTGTATTATATACATAGTATAAAATACACGGGCAAAAATTTCACAGGCAATGCAGAAGTGGAGGAGAGAATTAGACTCCAAACAAGGAGCCCAAACTTCTAATCAGTCAGAATCTCTCTCTCTCTCTCTCTCTCTCTGCCAGGCACTATTTTAAGTGCTAAGGATACAAACAAGAAGATAAGGCACTTGTTCTCAAAGAGCTTAAGTCCTCATAAGGGGTCTGTTAGATTGATTGTGGCTTCAATTTTTTACACTACTTTCACCTGTGCCCTTTGGTAATGCCCTTTCACACTGACTCTGAGTTTGGTCTTGGGATTTGTCTTAGCTCTTAGGCTGTGGCAGAGGTAGTAGTGACAGTATGACAGTTCTGAGTCTAACCTTCAAAAGGCCTTACACACTTCTATGCCATCTCTCAGATTCTGTCACTGTCATTTAAAAAAGCCCATGGTAGCCTACTGGAGGATGACAGAAAACATAGGGGAGAGGCAAAGTACCCCAGAGGAGAGCCAGAAAACCTTCTGAAGTTGACTGAGTGAGCTCAGCCACAACCCAAAGAAATACTCTGATAAACCATAGACTTATGAATAAGAAGCAATATATTATACGAAATGTATACTGTTGTAAGCCATCCGGCACTGGGGTAATTTGTTATATAGCAATAGCTAGCTCATACAAGGAGGAAACAAACAAAAATCATGTAAACAAGTTAATAAATCATATATATTCCAGTATAAAATAAAAATGAAGGCATTTTTTTAAAAAATTGTATAAATGGCCAGGCATAGTGGCTCATGTGTGTAATCCCAGCCAGCACCTTAGAAGGCTATAATAGGAGGATTGCTTGTGGCCACGAGTTTAAGACCAGCCTGTGAAACATAGTGAGACCCCATCTCTACAAAGAATACAAATTTTTAAAATTATCTGGGCATGGTGGCACACACCTATAGTCCCAGCTACTTGGAAGACTGAGGTGGGAGGATCACTTTAGCCCAGGAGCTCAAGGCTGCAATGAGCTATGATTGTGCCACTGCACTCCAGCCTAGGCAACAGACTGAGACTGTATCTCAAAAATATATATATAGTAGTATATATATATATATAGTATAATAGTAAAATATATATACTATATTATATATAGTATAATAGTAAAATATATATAGTATATTATGTGTGTGTGTATATATATATGTATATGTATATGATGAAGTGATGGAGAATGATTGCTAGGGGCTATGAAGAAGTAGTAACTTAATTAGGATGGTCAGAGAAAGCCTTATTGAGGAAATGGCATTTATGTTGAGATTTAACTGATAAGAAGGAGACAATCATGTCTCTGTTTGAAGGGAATTCATTTCAAAAAGAAAGGACAATGAGATGGGTAGATATCCTAATTGAGATGTTGAATAGGCATCTGAAGCTCAGGGAAGAGAATCAGGCTGGAGACATAAATGTGGAGTCATAGGACAAGCTGGGACCACCTGGAAATAAATTGCTGATAGTGAGGAAAAAAGTCTGAAGACAATACCCTGGGGGCATTCCAGCATTTGGAGGCTTGGGGGAAGAAGAGGAGCTGGCAAAGTGATTGAGAGTAACAAGCCCATGAAATAAGAAGAAAACTTTAAGTGCAAGCTACCAAAGAAAAAAGCTTCAGAAAGGAAACAGTGGCCATACATGTCAATTGCCATCAAGAATTCAGATAGTATGAGGATGGAGAGTAGGCTTTTCAAGATGTAGGTGACCTAAATAAGTGATAGCAATTGCTGGGGATTGTTAGAGACAAAAAGCCCTATTAAATTAGTCGATGAAAGAAAGAGAGGTAAGGAAGTAGGGCAGAAGTTCTGGGAGGATCATAGAAGGATTTGGAAGATAGTCAGATAGTTAGATTTATGGGGTTATTTAAAAAGGGGATCAACAGATACTTAATCATGTGGTGATGAATAATAAAGTTGATTAAGGAGTCTGAAGATATGAGGTATATTGAGACTGTTCCTGGACAACTGAAAACTGAAAGAACAGGAAAGTGAAGCTTTAGAGCATCTAGCTTTGCCTGCACCTGGAGATGTGATATGGTTTGGCTGTGTTCCCACCCAAATCTCATCTTGAGTTGTAGCTCCTATAATCCCCACATGTCGTGGGAGGGACCAGGTGGGAGGTGATTGAATCAAGGGGGCGGGGTTTTCCCATGCCATTCTTATGATAGTGAATAAGTCTCACAAGATCTGATGGTTTTATAAAGGGCACTTTCCCTGCACACACTCTCCTGCCTGCTGCCAAGTAAGACGTGCCTTTGCTCTTCCTTTGCCTTCCACCCTAATTGTGAGGCATCCCCAGCCGTGTGGAACTGTGAGTCCATTAAACCTTTTTTTCTTTAGAAATTGCCTAGTCTCAGGTATTTCTTCATAGCAGTATGAAAATGGATTAATACAAGATGTTATGGCAGCAGGTAGCTTGCTGAAATTAAAGGCCCTAGTATAGCCCATCACATCCTTGAGGGAAAGGGCTGACTCACGACTCGGTGCTGCAGATGAAGACTTTGAGGTGGTTGGTGGCATCACTGCTGAACTATCTCATTACCCAGCCATGTGGCTTTCAATAAATCCTTAAATCTTCTCCCTCTGTAAAATGGGATGTTAATATTTTTTCTCCAATGGCCAGTATTCTTTAAGCTGCAAGGGAAGAAAACATCTCTAACTGGTTTGGGCAAGGAGAAAATTTATTGGCTCAAGTAAAGTTCAGGGGTAGCTCTGATTTATAAGGGGATCTCAAAAGATATGACAAGTCTCTCTCTCTCTCTTTCTCTCTCTCTCCATCTCAACCTCTCTCTTTTTCTGATACAGAAAAATTATTATATACAGAAGAATTATATTATGTATTATTGTATGTATATACATATATAATCTTATGCATTTAATAACTTTATTCTTGAAATAAGTTTCACTATTGGGATTCAGAGCAGCTCTAACATAAGTTATCCTTACAGTTAGTATTGTCAGAGGAAAAAGAGATTTTCTTTCCCAATGATGCCGATTCAACTTCTGTGGATGAATGTTATTGGTTGGTTTGGATCATGTCTAACCTCGATTTATACACAATGTTTAGGAGGATAGACTATACTGATTGGCTAGACCTAATTCCTGTGTTCACGCTTTACTGCTTTTTGTTTGTTTTTTTTTTAATTGTAGGATCGTTTATAAGCATGGTCGGAATGACCCAGGGTGTGGATTTTGAAATCCGTTGGACTCGGAGTGTTCTTTCTCTGTCCAGACTGAAGGCTGATTGGAAATCTGTGTTTCACACATTCAATAAATTATAGCAGAAAGAATTCTGTGTTATTTGCCAAATGTTTTCATGAGAGAGTTTTATCTAATTAACTCAATATCATAAAACTGTTAAGTAATTTATGTGTGTTTTAATTTTACAGCCTGAGTGACATATCTGTGGGAGAACATAACAGATCAATGGCTTGCAGGTTTGTGCAAAGAAGACGTGAGGGAAAAAATATTTGCTTAAAAGACTATGGATTAGCCCCTCTCTTAAGCTTTTGCTTCTATTTATCCTGCCCTAGATAGAAAAATTCTCAGTCCTATCCACTGGAAAATTCATAGATCATCTTTTAGAAGCCAGGAAGAGGACCAGCCACTAAAACTATTTGGAACATGTCTACCACAGTGCCCCAACCCCAAAAGGTCAACCCAGCTTACTGGCAATGACTGGCTGGTTGATGGAAAATAACAAGAACAGAGTCATTCTGACCTATTTCATCTGACTAAATCCTTTGGCCTTCTCTGAACTTCAGACTTGGGCTAATTTACAGTGTGATGAGAAGAATCAGAAGACACACCTGGGAATGGGTGACAGTAGGTCCAAACAGGACAGAAGGGACCAGAACTGGAAATCCCAATGCTGTGTCTATGTGGGAGTGCTTCAGGCAGAGGAGAAAAGGAAATAAGGGATACAATCACTGGACCAATCACTGTATGCCAGGTACTGTGTGAGGTGCTAAGAATTGCCTGATTCCTGCCTTCAAGAAGCTGAGAAGGGATGGATAAGAATGGTGTGGCAAGGAGACCAAAGGCAAATCAGAAAGCATGCTTAGATGTCCAAGGGAGCACTTAGAAGAGCACCTAATCAGATCAGAAAGCTATATGGAGGGAAAAATGTGCTTCAAGCCTATGCTGAGATCAAAAGCGGTGGGGAGAGATGCCAGGCAGATGGCACAGCTTGAAGGGAAGCATGGTGCCATGAAACAGCTAAATGCACTCAGGCAACAGTCGTTAATTTGAATGGCTTGAGAGCTTTCTTCATTCATCCTCAGTGTTCCCAAACCTACTAAAAATCCCCTAAAACAGGGTCAATGCTTGTATAGTTTTAAAAGTGTGTGATAGATAACTATCATGCAAACTCCTCACTAGGAACATTTGCTTAAGTAAGCTGCAGTGTTGACTGGAGCAAGAAAGTGGCTACAGACATGGTCTGAGATGAGAGTCGAGAAATCTTGGCAATGGCTTTGTGTGCTCACCTAAATAATTTGAACTTTATCCTAAAAGCAATGAAGAAGCATGAAAGGATTTTAATTAAAACATCCTGGGATCAGATACACATTTCACAAAGATTGCTCTGGCAGCCTGGGGAAGAATGGGTGTGATTGTGAGAATTGAAAAGGAACAAAGAAAAGGAGTCACAGAGTTCTGGAAGGTCATTTCAGTGAGGCAGGCAGGAGGTTGTGAGGAGAGCCAGAAAGAAGTGGCATCAATGGGACTTAGCCCTTCCTTGGATGTAAATGGAGAAAGAGAATCTAGAATGACTTCGATAACTAGGTTGCAATGGAGAAGAAACAGTTTAGGTGGATATATGACTTCCCCGTGCTGCTGGTAACAAGTTACCATATACTTACTGGCTACTACCATCAACAATACAAAAGTTATTTATGTTCTTGAGGTCAGGAGTCCAAAATGGGTCATTTCAGTGGCAAAGAGAAGAACAGACATCTGCAAAGGGCACTAACAAGAAATAGCCAAACTTAGGAAGAAACCCAAAAACTGAGGGAAGGAAGAGGGGCAACCATTAGGAGGAAAAAGGAATGACATCAGTATCAAATATCAGATAGGTCAAGTGAAGCAGTAGCAGAAATGCACCTGTGGGCTAACAACAACTCATAAACCATGGGTGACCTAAAGAGAATTAGGAGAGGAAACCAGATTGCACGAGGGTAGCAGATAAAAGAGCCGTGAGTAAGGAACCTAGAGACAGAAATAAACATAGCAGATTCCTCCATAAAATTTTCCATGAAATATTTTAAACATAAGAAAAGTATAGAAAATAATTTAAAAGTACCTACTTACTGGCTTTTTCAAAGCTTAACATTTTGCTGGATTTGTTTCAGATGTTTTAAAAACAACCAAAACACTACAGATGCAGTTGAAACCTCCTATATGCCTTTCTTTTATCCCATTCTCCTTTCTCCTTACTCCCGTGCAGCCATCTTGAGAGTTTGATATTGATCGTTTTGTGCATGATTATGAAACTACATATATGCATAAGAATATGTATAATATTGTTTTGAATATTTTCAAATTTTATATAAGTGGTGTCAATGTGTATATCATTGGGCAAGTTGTTATTAATTCAGTATCACATTTTTGAAATGTAATTATTGAGATATATATCACTAGTGCTCTCATTTTAATTGCTATATAGTATTCTGTTATCACTATAATACAATTAGGAGTTCAAGACCAGCCTGGGCAACATAGGTAGACCCTGTCTCTACAAAAACTTTTTAGAAATTAGCTAGTCATGGTGGCACGTGCCTGTAGTCCCAGCTACTCAGGAAACTGAGGCAGGAGGCTTGCTTGAGCCTTGGAGTTCGAGGCAGCAGTGAACTGTGTTCATGCCATTGCACTCCAGACTGGGCGACAGAAAAAAAAAAATTTTTTTTTAATCCAAACAATTTCTGTAGGTTGATCTCGTAACACACAAACTTGCAGAACTCTCTTAACAATTGAACTCTCCTAACAGTTGAATGGCATATAAAATCTCTCAGATTTTATATGTAGAATATTGTATCATCTGGAACAAAATAAAATCTTTGTTCTATTCAAAT
The DNA here is from genome assembly GCF_028885625.2 of Pongo pygmaeus. NCBI lineage: Eukaryota > Metazoa > Chordata > Mammalia > Primates > Hominidae > Pongo > Pongo pygmaeus. The sequence goes on from NC_072390.2 coordinate 70,115,425, forward strand.
CTTCACTACCAAATGCTATGCTTATTTCTTTTGTTTGTTTTGTTTCTTTCATTGCATTGTCTAAGACCTTTGTCACATTATTAAGCTGAAGAAGTGACAATGCCCTGTCCCTGACATTTATGGGTGTGCCTCTGAAGTTTCACCATAAGGGGCACTTATCCAGCTATCGTTTTGATAGATACAATTTATTCTGGAAGTACTGAGAATTTTGCTCAAATCAAGCAATATATGCTAAATACATTGTATTTTTTTTTTTTGCATCTGAGAGTATAATTATCCCTTCAATCTCCAAATTATGTGCATTACATTAATACTTTTTTTTTTTTTTTTTGAGATGGAGTCTCGCTCCGTCGCCCAGGCTGGAGTGCAGTGGTGCAATCTCGGCTCACCACAACCTCTGCCTCCCAGGTTCACGCCATTCTCCTGCCTCAGCCTCCTGAGTAGCTGGGACTACAGCCCCGCCACCACGCCCGGCTAATTTTTTGTATTTTTAGTAGAGACAGAGTTTCACCGTGTTAGCCAAGATGGTCTCAATCTCCTGACCTCATGATCCACCTGCCTCGGCCTCCCAGAGTGCTGGGATTACAGGCCTAAGCCACTGTGCCTGGCCTACATTTTTTAACATATCCAAACATCCTTGCACTTCAGAGATAAACTCTACTTGGTTGTGATGTATTTTTAAAAATACTTTCAAATTTATTTTGTATCACTCTATTTAAGATATTGTTACCCCCACCTCCCCACAAAAACAAGGATTCATTTGCCTGCCAAGTAACAAACAACTCTCCATGAGAATGCAGGTTTTGATCAAGAGGCATTTTATTGCAGTATTCTCTAAAGCAAGTGTCCCCTCCAGGGAGAGTGACAGGAGGGTTTTATGGGATAATGGAGAGGGGACAGGGTGGGTGTGTCTTCACATGTAGGAGAGGAATCCCATTGGTGCAGATGCAGTGAGCCTTCATGGCAGCCCAAAGATGGCATGTTATGGTAATGAGAATATAGCTCCTCCCAGGGTGGAGACTTCAGTATGGTAATGAGGAAAAGTTTACTGAAGTTCATCTGTAAATTGCTGGCATCTGTCAGGAGCTGGTTCCAGCAGACTAGGTGGCTGCATTCCACACAGGGTTTAGGAAAAACCGGGCTGCATAGCAGGCAGCTGTAAAACAGGCTGATTGCTTGAGTTGATTGAATTCCTATAGTCCCTGGAAACCCTCCCTGCTGGCTTACAATAGTTTCTTCTAATTTTTTAATGAGTGTCCTATAACGGTCTTTTCCATTTTGGTGATAAGGTGATATTAGCCTCATAAAATGAATAGGGTTGCTGTGCCCTCCTTTTTTCTAATTGAGTAGCTACCTCTTAAACTATGTATAATCTGGAGTTTAATTTCTTTTGTTGAGGTGTTTTTTAAAACTTTCATTTTAAATGTTTTTAATTTCCAATATCTCATGCTGTTTTTATATCCAGCTATTTTTGTTTCATTTTCACTTGTTTTAGTTTCATAATTTCTATTTTTGTTTTAATAGATGTTAATGCTTTTGGATCTTGTGTGTGTGTGTGTGGGTGTGTGTGAGAAAGAGAGAGAGAGAGAAAAACAGAGAGAGACAGTGTCTTTCCCCAGTTGCCCAGGCTGGAGTGCAGTGGCATGATCACGGTTCACGGCAGCCTCAACTTCCCAGGCTTAGGTGATTTGCCTCCCATGTAGCTGAGACCACAGGCACACGCTCCCATGCCCAGCCAATTTTTGTATTTTTTGTAGAGATGGGGTTTCTCCACGTTGCCCAGACTAGTCTCAAACTCTTCTGCTCAAACGATCCTCCCGTCTTGGCCTCCAAAGTTCTGGGATTACAGGCATGAGCCATCATGTCTGGCCTGTATCTTTTTATTTTAATTTCATCTGACGTGAATTCTGGATCAACCTGATTTTAGTTCTTTATTGTTTTATAGTTTTGGTGTGCAGAATCATTCTGAGTGAGAGGTGTGTATATGATTCTCTCTTATGTTGCCTCTTTATCTTTCTATGTTGCTTTCACCCGGACCCCAGGTTCAGAGTCAGACTTAGACACTATAATGATATTTCATGAGATGTCTCCTATCTTGCTTCAAGCAGCAAGACTGACTCTGCCCCGCATCGAGCCCCTTGCATCCCCACTATCCCTCTCAGAAGTCAAACTCCCTGCTGTTGCTACCTGCTTCTAGAACCCAGGACAGAGCAGAACTGTGGCTTCAGCCCTGCTCTCACCACTTAATGTCTCTGTTCTTTCTGATCCATGGAGAATTTTATTCTGTTCTGAGCCCTAGTAATAGTTTTAACTTTATATTTAATATTTTGTTTATCATTATTATGTTTTGAGCTGAGAAGCTACATCAAATTATGAACTTCCTGCGTTGCTTTGAGTGGAAGTCAACAATCATTTTTCAAGAACCACAAAGGAAAGAGAATTGAGATGCCAGTAAATTGAAAGGGATGAGCGGGTGGGCTTTTGTATGTTTTTTGTTTGTTTGTTTGTTTTTTGTTTTTTGTTTTTTAGTGGGGAAAACTTTGCTAGCACCTATATTAAAATGGTGAAGCACTGAACGTGCTGTAAACTGAGCAGCTTCTCAGACTTTAATGAATATGAATCACCTGAAAGTTCCTGTTAAAGTGTAGACTCTAATTTAGAAGGTCAGGGACAGGGCTTGAAATTAGTTATTTTTTTCTTTTTTATTTCTTTTTATTTTTTAAGAGTTAGAGTCTAGTTCTGTTGCCCAGACTGGAGTCCAGTGATGCAATCACAGCTCACTGGCCTCAAGGACCCTCCGCCGCTCAGCCTCCCAAGTCACTGGGATTGCAGGCATGAGCCAGCCATCACACCTGGCAGATAAGACACTTCCTTTGTTTTTTATTTTATTTTATTTTATTTCTTTCTTTTTTGAGACAGAGTCTCGCCTGTCACCCAGGCTACTGTGCAAGTGGCATGATCTCGGCTCACTGCAACCTGCACAGTGGTTCAAGTGATTCTCCTCCCTCAGACTCTCGAGTAGCTGGGACTGCTGGGGCTTGCCACTATGCCCGGCTAATTTTTGTATTTTTAGTAGAGACGGAGTTTCTCCATGTATGCCAGCCTGGTCTCAAACTCCTGACCTCAAAAGATCCACCCACCTTAGCCTCTCAAACTGCTGGGATTACAGGTGTGAGCCACCGCGCCCAGCCAGATTCAACATTTTCAACAAGCTCTCAAGTGACACCGATGCCGCTGCTCTCTGCACCTCACTTTGGATAACAAGGGCTTAGAGCAAAGATCAAGTAGAGAGAGAAAGGCTGGAGACACAGGGAAGCTAGGGAATGGTTAATAAAGCAGAATCACTGATGAGACAAATAGGTGAAGCCAGATATGAAGTATCTGCAGCCAGCCAGATGATCAGAGTGTGCCACTTTAGGAGGGCTGAACACAGAACTGTGTGCCACTCTTGCTTGGTGCTGCCTCTTGGCTGTTGACTCCCAGGATCGCAGTGTTAACTAAAGCCTGAAGGAGATTAAAGTGACTGAGGGAGATTTTTGCAGACATGGTGGAGCTGTATCTCCTCCACAAATGCATCCGAATTCTGGTGTTTCAAGCTGGCTGTTTATTTCAAGAGGTCTTACTGATCTTGAGCTGGTGAGAACTGCAGAAGGTGGAGCAGGGCTTGCTAAGGTAGTAAAACCTCCCCTTCCAAGTAGTCAGTAGTTCAGCAGGAAAAAGGTCAACATGAGTTACACTATTTGGAGGAGTTCAGATGTGCCCTTTGAAAAGATGAAAGTGATGTTTATCTTTTTTTTTTTAAAGCAACTGAGAGAAGCCAGAATTTATAATGAGGGATCAAGATATTTTAGGCAATTTGTATTCATGATTGTAAATGTTTTGAGATTCCATAAATTACACTGTTTTCTTCCCATCCCAAGTTTGAAACCAACAGAGAAGTAGGAGTTAGACAGAGATAAAACTTTCCCTTTTATCAATATTAAAAACTAGGATGGAGAAATGAAATTTTATGTTCATGCAAAAACCTGCATAGGAACAATCACAGCAGCTTCATTCAAAATAGTAAAAACTGGGAAATAACTCATGTATCCCTCAATAGGTAAATGTTTAAACAAACTGTAGCCCGTACACATCATAGCATACTACTCAGCAAGGAAAAGGAGCAAACAATTGACACACACAGAAACTTGAATGGACCTCGAAGGAATTATGCTAAGAAGAAAAAAAAAGAGCTAATCTCAAAAGGTTGCATACTATATGATTCCATTAAATAACATTCTTGAGATGACAAAATTATAGAGGTAGAAAACAAATTAGTAGTTGCCAGGGGGTGGTAGGTATTGCTAAAGGGGGTAGAAAGAGGGCCCCTTGTGGTGATGAAGCAGTTCTGGATATGGATTTTGATGACGTGTACACATTCTATGTGATTAAATTGTATAGATTAAATTGTGTACATCCACACACAGGAGTGCATGTGATACTACTAAAATCCAAGCTCTGTGGACACTGTACCAATGTCAGTTTCTTGGTTTTGCTATGGAACAATAGCTGTTCAAGATGTTACCACTGGGGAGGCTGGTAAAGGGCACACAGGGCTTCCCTGTACATATATATATATATATATATGTACAGGGAATTAAATAATCAAATATTTATAATATTATTATATTTATAATATTTATATAATAATTTATATTATATATTTATATACAGTATTATAAAGTATTATATATAATATAAATATAATATAATTTATAATATTATATAATTATTGTATATATTATAATGTAATCATTTAATTAAATATTTATTATATATAAAATTGTAGACTCATGGGAAATTAAATATTTATAATATAAAATATTTATATATAATATATAAACTATATTATATATAATGTTTATATATAATATATATAATAAATTTAAATATATTATGTATAAATATAAAATGTATATGTAAATATATAAATAAATTTAAATACAATATATAAAATGTTATATATAATAAATATTACATATTATAAATATTTAATTTCCCATGAGTCTACAATTTTTTCAAAATAAGTTAAGCTTAAACTTTACATTAAAAATTGCACACACAATCAAAAGGAAAACAACAAAGTAGGAAAATATTTGCAGTAAATACAGTCAAAGATCTTTTAATATAAAAAGAGCTCCTACAAATCATTTAGAATATCCCAGTCCCGGGGGGAGGGGGGAGGGATAGCTTTAGGAGATATACGTAATGCTAAATGACGAGTTAATGGGTGCAGCACACCAGCATGGCACATGTATACATATGTAACTAACCTGCACATTGTGCACATGTACCCTAAAACTTAAAGTATAATAATAAAAAAAAAAGATTAAAAAAAAAAAAAGAATATCCCAATCCCTCTACCCACCTACCATGGAAATGTGAGTTAAATATGTAACTAGGGAATTCACAAAACAAAATAATAACAATAAATTACCTAGAGAAATTTAAAAATCTTTAATTTCACAAATAACTCAGAGAACTATCAAGGAAAAGATAAACGTATCACTTGCAACCTACAAAATAAGATATCTTTTTTTATGTTTATTAAAAAACAATAAAGTCTTTGTTTGCACTTTTATTAATATTTATAGTGTTAGTATCAAAATACGGGTATGCTCATAATAGTGATGTAAACTGGTACAAACTTTCAAGAAAGCATCTTGCAAAATACTCAAAAGATGCTTCAAATTTTTTTGTAAAAAAAAGAGTAAGTAGCTAGGATGGATAGTTGTTTAGAGCAATGGTTCTCAAAGTATAGGGTCCCTGAATCAGCAACATCAGCATCATATGAATACTTGTTAAAATCCAGACTCTTGGTCAATATCCCATAGCTACTGAATAAGGCTATCTGGGATTGGGTTTACTAATCCTCCAGGTGATTCCCATGTATGCCCAAATTGGTGAGCCACTGGCATAAAGTAAGAAGTACAACAATAGGACTGAATGCTCTAGAGTAAATCCTTCAGTGTAGATAAAGGAAGACAAGAGATGAGTGTTGTCTCCAGCAGTGACCTCTGAGAAGTTTCTTAATGCAGAACAAATCCCAAATTATGGATCTATCATTGCACCGATGCACCAGTGCACCAGTGCAACATAAATGTAGTATTAAGGGGAAACCCAGCTCACTCTTTCATTCTTTTTTTTTTTTTTTTTTTTTTTTTTTTTTTGAGACAGAGTCTCTCTCTATCACCCAGGCTGGAGTGCACTGGCACGATCTTAGCTCACTGCAGCCTCTGCCTCCCGGGTTCCAGCAATTCTCCTCCTCAGCCTCCTGGGTAGCTGGGATTCCAGGCACGCACCACCATGCCCAGCTAATTATTTTGTATTTTTCGTAGAGACGGGGTTGCATCATGTTGGCCAGGCTGGTCTCAAACTCCTGACCTCAGGTGATCTGCCAGCCTTGACCCCTCAAAGTGCTGGGATTATAGGCGTGAGCCACTGTGCGGGCCCCAGCTTACTCTTTAATCCCTTCTTGAACTTCTGGAGAAGCGAAGCCTCTCTAATTCCCCCAGGGCACAGTTTCTGTCCTTTCTCTTGAAGTTAAAATCTTTGTTTCCACCTCTATTATCAATTATCTTGTATTTGTTTATTTACGTATCTGTTTATTCATTAGACAATAAATGCCTACCTTTATTTTTGAATCCTATTTATGGCTGTGCTTGAAAAAATAGCAGATAAGGGCCGGGCACAGTGGCTCAAGCCTGTAATCCCAGCACTTTGGGAGGCCGAGGCGGATGGATCACAAGATCAGGAGATCGAGACCATCCTGGCTAACATGGTGAAACCCCGTCTCTACTAAAAATATAAAAAATTAGCCGGGCGTGGTGGAGGGTGCCTGTAGTCCCAGCTACTCGGGAGACTGAGGCAGGAGAATGGCGTGAACCTAGCAGGCAGGGCTTGCAGTGAGCCGAGATCGCGCCACTGCACTCCAGCCTGGGTGACAGAGCAAGACTCCGTCTCAAAAAACAAAAAAGAAAAAAAGAAAAAATAGCAGATAAATATTTGTTGAATTAATGAACACACGTGAAAAGTAGCAATTACTTCTGACTGCAAAAAATAAGGGGAGGCTTCCAAGAGCATTAGACTTTAAGATGATCTTTATAATTTTTGTTATTACAACTTACAAATCCCAGCATATTGGGTGTCCAAGATAAGAGCATCACATTAGCCCAGGAGTTTGAGACCCACCTGGGCACATAATGATACCCCATGTCTACAAAAAAAATTTAAAAATAAAAATTATCTGGACATGATGGTGCACACACCTGTAGTCCTAGCTACTCAGGAGGCTAAGGTGGGATGATCGCTTAAGTCTAGGAGTTCAAGACCACAAGATCATGACACTGCATTCTAGCCTGGGCAACAAGCAAGACCCTGTCTCAAAAAAAAAAAAAAAAAAAAAAATACGGTCTTTTGGGGAAAAAAAAATTGTACATGTGAAACAATAAACATAAAAACTGATGTATGTGTTTAAGGGAACTTAATTTGAAATGCATCAAAACTGTGATAGATGAGAGATATGTAGAGGAATGGATGAATATATTATAAAAACAAGTATGGTAAAATTAGTAACATTAATGGTACAGTCTAGGTTGCAGGTCAGGACATGCTTGTTTTATAAATAAAGTTTTATTAGAACATACCTATGTGCCCACTCATTTACATACAGTCTATGGTGCATTTGCACTATACTGCTGCGTAGCTGCAACAGAGACCATATGTCCAGCAAAGCCTAAAAGATTTACTATTCAACCCTTTACAGAAAAAGTTTTCTTATATCTGTCCTAAGCAATGGGTATAAGCTGTATAATTCTTTTCACCTTTCTGTAAGTTTGAAAATTTTAATAATAAAATGTTAGGGGGAACATTTTAAGAACAATTTAAGGCAGAACGTGATTGAAAAGCAAATTGAACATAAGTAAATGCCAAAGGGCATTTGGACAAGATTAATAGATACTGAAATTAACATTGATCATCTTATGAAAGAGGCAACGTGGGAAGGATTGAGTGTTAATAGAATTAGAGAGAAATGGGAGGTTTTCCAAGAGCAGTGAATAATATAAGTATCACAGGATACACTGGGTGGGTACTTGCTAGTGTTGACTGCACCCAACCCCACCCCCCATTCATCCCACCCATGCTTTCATCTAGACAGCACCATGCAACACAAACACACCCCATCAGTGTGTCAGTAGATCTCCAGTCGTCTACATAGGAGATTTGGTTTTGTTTTTCTTGGGAGAGGTGGGAAAAGTTTTAGAGAGGAGAGAAACTGAGAAGGGGAGAAAAGTAGTTTGGGCCGTGGTAATGTCTGTATGCCTTAGTTCCTTGGGCTGGTTTTGAGCCCCCCAAGAAGACAGAGTTTGAGAAGCAGAAGCTGCTTTACTGGGTCTGGTGACAGAGTGTGGTACAATTTAGGGAGGAAGCCTGCCTCTATCATCCATTCTGGGAAAAAGAGCATTTGAAGCTTTTTGGAGCATCTTAATCCAGCACATAGAATCAATATTGAGGTTCTCAGGAAGAAACTGGCTGTAGTGAAGATTTTCCAAGTGTGTAGTGGGCAGAAGTGATAGACAAATCAGTGCTCATGAGAACCAAAACTATCTATACCATGGACAGCCTAGACACAGAACAGAAACCATCCCTTACTGTATACAATAATGTGACTTTCTCTCTCTCTGTCTTCATTAGTGTGGCTTTGTTTTTCCAGGAGTCTCCTGCCTGGGCAAATAGTTTGATTGTTGATTAAGAACTTCCTAAAGGGGTCCTGAAAGACCCTTCAACTCTTCAGTGAAAAGTATCATCAGACCACTTACATCCTAAGATTATTTGAATCCTATGCCTCAAAATCTTCAGCTTGCTATTCCCACCAAAGTCTAGTCGGCTGTATCTTGATCTTTCCACATTGCTAATTAAGGGGAATTTGAAAGACCTACCTGAAATCAAACTTCTAATTCTCAAAAAATTCCAACCTTCCCTTTCACCTTTGGAGATGCTACCAAAGATTTATGAGGTGGGGTTCTCCCTTTCAATGGTAAGCAATCAACTCAGCTTTGTCTTATCAGGAGGTTATGTTAGTGATATTTGGGAAGCCAGCTTTCAACTCCAGAGAGAGAATATGAGCAATACAGAGTAGATACCATTGCTACCACTAATGAGTTTATGGGTATCCACAACTTGGTAATTCCCAGGAATGATGGGAGTCATTTTGGGGATGGTGGTAAGACTTCTACTCATGGTTTATGCAGCTATGAAGTTTAGAACTCTCAGTGTAATTTGTGGTCCTCTTACATGAGGATCTTCATTGCAATTAGTATAAATTCCCAACTCTTTAGCACGTTTTATTACCCCTACAAAATGTGGCCCTGCTCTCTTCTCAGCTATAATGCTTACGCAGCCTTCTCCCATTTTAACACCTAAAGTCTCATGTCCGAGAAAATCCCTAGATCCAGGCAAACTAGGACAGCCAGTTGCCTTATTTCTTGTAATCTTGCCATGATTATACACCAAAGGAAGCTCTAGATTCTGACAGCTCATGTTTGGGATCCTCCACCCAACAGGGTGACCTTGGGCATGTCACTGAACTCATCTGTCCAGTGCCTTAGTTTACTAATTGGTAAAGTGACACTAAGAAGAGCAACTGTTTCGTGTGGTTGTTGTAAGAATGAAATGAGATACGACTGGTGAAGAGCTTTGAATTCTTGGCACATAGCAAATACTTGAGAAATATTAGTTCAAAGAATAATTGGCTAATAATACTTAGAACAATTCTGTCTTGTTCATAACTTTGTTTTCTGGCTTAGCATCAGGCCTGGCACAATAAACTTTAAAACATACCTTTAAATAAATGAATAGGCTGGGTGCAGTGGCTTATGCCTGTAATCCCAGCACTTTGGGAGGCTGAGGTGGGCAGTTCATTTAAGGTCAGGAGTTTGAGACCAGCTTAGCCAGCATGGTGAAACCCCATCTCTACTAAAAATACAAAAACTAGCCGGGTGTGTTGGCAGGCGCCTGTAATCTCAGCTACTTGGGAGGCTAAGGCAGGAGAATCACTTGAACCCAGGTGGCGGAGGTTGCAGTGAGCCGAGATCGCACCACTGCACTCCAGCCTGGGTGACAGAGCAAGACTCCATCTAAATAAATAAATAGTAAAATAAAATAAATGAATAATGATTATTATCTTTTTTAATTTGGTTTCTTAAACATGCACTCTGTCACCTGGGAGCCTGTGCATTCTGCAGCGTAGTCTCCTCCATCTGGAGCACCCTCCACTGTTCAATGCCCGACCTTCTTTCCCTGCATTTGATCTTTGGCCTATCTGCCTGGCTAATGCTTGCTAAAGTTACAGGTTTCAAATTGAGCATCACTTCTCCTAGGAAGCTTTCCTTGAGAACCACATATGCCCAGACTGAGGGAGGTGATGCCACGGCCACCTGCACCCCTCATTTCTCATGGGGTGCACCCCTCATTTCTGATTTCTCATGGCAGCATAAACCACCCTTTATGGAGTGTTTAATATTAGGTCACCCCACAGATATTAAACTGCAAGAGGGCAGCAATCAAATGGGTCCTTTCACAATTTCTTTCTCAGTGCCTTGCACATTTTGGCACTCAAATACATGTACTTTGTAAAAAGGAAAGGAGGAAATGCATTCAATGAATTATATTTAATTACATTCTCCCAGCTTTGCTGGACATTTTAACAAGTTACTACACTACCTGCCTCTCACTGCAAAACAAGGCTAGCTCTCATCTCAGGGAATTCATTTTCCAGTTCTCGGACAAAACATGGGAAGCAGGAGAGCAGAGACTTGGAATAATTTCTCTATTTTATTCAAAGTAAGTTTATTTTAAAAGACATCTAATTTGTAGAATGATTTTTCATCTTTGGAATTTGGTTCTAAACCTTTCTAGTCTAGCATTATACATATCGATTTTTCCTGGCGACATCACACTGAAATCTGATTAGCACCAGATTACAGTATGGCCCGGCTTTTTAAAGAGCCTTGCAAACCAAATCCTAGGCAATGGTTCAACTGATCTAAGTGGGCCTCTTCAAGGAAGCCAGTGAGCGGGGATGCTGGAGTGGCAAACAGAGGAGTTAACTTGTGATAATACTTGCCCAAGCCTTGAAAGTCGAGCATCTGCTTCTTGGCCTCAAAAGTGAAACAATCCAATAATTACAGTCCTTGGTGCTTTTTTTTTTTCTACCTCAGGAAACATTTTGCAACTAACTAGCAATTTCCAAAAATATGGCTCAAGCAACACATCTCCTTATCTCCTTGTGTAGGAGAGGGTGTGAGCTGTGAAGAGACAGGGGCTCGTTATCTTAGGGGGCTCTGGCAAGGTGCTCTGGAGGACAGCTTTTCATTGGGTAAGCGTGTGATATCTAGGTCTAGGGCTTTGAAACTGTCTTGCAGGATAGATAGCCAAGGCCCCATTTCTAAGTCTTCTAGTTAGTACAAATTGCAATGGCAAGCAGGGTGGGCAGGAGGAGGGATGAGTGGGGAAGGAAGGCTAGTAAATAGCTTGGCATTTTCATACGCCTCTCTGGGGGCTGAGAGTTTGCTTTCAGTTTTTCAGAGATCCCAGGTTTTTGGAACCTCTTCAGGAAGAAAGACAAGAATTCCAGGTGATCAGCCCACTCGTCACTATAAGTAGCAGGTGGCCAGGTGTGGGGACTATAAATGCTGCCATCAGTCATGGCACCCAGTGATTGCATGATGGTGGGACACTACCAACAAGGCAGGCATCCTCTCTGCTTAAACCAAAGAGAAAGAAACATTATGATTGAATTGGATTAACTTCTGCCTTGGTGTCAGCCCTGAAATAACTTCCAGGTACCCACGTTCAGAGCCACATGAAATATGGATCCTTCTATAGTGACAACCGACCTGCCTTCTGTCTTGATTTCAAGACCTTGTATCCATAGCAGTAATTCTCACATTTCAGTGAGCGTAAAAATCACCCGTGAGCTTTTAAAAACTTAGATTTTGAGATTCAGCTTTGTAGTTGCCTCTTTCAGCCAGTCTTCCCTGATTTCTGAGGCCTCTCTTTTGGGCTCTCATAATACCCTAGGAAAATCAAAAACAAGGAAACTTGTCTATCTTCTCACATTGTCTTTAGAGCACTGCCTCTGGCTAATATTAGCTAGCAGACACATTTGTCCCAAGATTTGTTAAACTTACTCCACAAATTTACTAAGGTGCATAAAAACTTTCCAGGGGACGTGCATGCAGGGATAGTTAAGGGAAGTGATTTCCAAAACCTTAACTTTCCTGGGTGCCCTAAGCTGGCTCTCATTTCCCAAGTCCATTTCTCCCAAGTCACAAAGGAAAATGGAATGAACCGCTTGCCCATGCCAAATCTCACCGTGGTGCATAACCCCAAAGTGTAGAAACCTGAAGGGCAAGAAACAAAGAGGGGACAAGTGGAGAATGCAGGCTCCCGAGAGGGAGTGTTTTATGAGGGCAAACTAGGGGAGTGTTGGAAATAAATATTGAAGGCTCATAGCAAGACTCTGTGCCTTGTCTTTCTTTTGAGAATTAAAATTCACGAGAAAGACGGTTGTTTGGGGAACACTTATGTGAACTGATAAATGAAATCAGATTTTTTCTGGAAGTGGATTTGATTTGACTGATGAGATTTCACAATAAATGTGGGCTTTATTAGCTTACATGATGGATACTTTCTGTTGTTTATTTGAGCTATATCTGAAGCCTTGGTGAAAAGATACTTGAAGCACTTTAAAAAATAAGAGCATTTTTTAATCAACAAGATTGTATTGGCTTAGGTGTATTGAAATTAACAGTATTTCCATTTTCTCAACTTGTTCTGAGAATAAACAAGATGCCTAAGTGGCAGAATATCAGGTGTAATCACTAAGAGTTGTTCGATCAGACTTGGTAAAGCCTTTTTGGTATATTTCCCAGAAACTAGAAAAATAAATGACTCTAATGACTGGGTAAGGAACTCTTTTACAAGTCAGGTGGCTTCCAATCCTGTGCTTTCATCACTGCTGAAGAAGACTTAATCAAATTGTCAGCTGAGAGATCATTAGATGTAATTTTTGATGATAGATCCCTACACAACTTCAAAGGAATTCAAAGAATTGAGGGATGCTACTGTAGCAAAACTCTTCCCATTCCCACCTACCTATTTATGTGAGCAAGTTTTCTCAGTGCATACAATATAAAAAGAAGAGGAGGAATCGATTATGAATACTCAACTATTAAAGCAATAGGCAATATCTATCCATGGACATGAGAAAACTGGGAAAAAAGAGAAACTTCTGCATATTTTGTTAGACATGTTTTCCCCATGGATTTGGTTTTTACCATTTATATACTAAAATTATTAATATTTATACTGTATATATAATATTTTGCTCAGTTGTATACTAGTAATAATTCTAATAATAGCTCAATCCAGTATAATTTTATTAAACTATTAGGGCATATTGGTGACATGAAATAAAAATAAACTTCAATTTTCTACACACTTTTTATGTGCATGTGTTTGATGAGTAAAGACTTCTAAATATAAAAATAGTTTAGGGAAAAATTCTATCAGAATTTGAGTGGAAGTATGAATTTAAGGAGAAAAGCTGTGTTGTAGAAATACCTTTGGTTCAATAAGAGTTTGTTGACTATGTTTTAAAGGGATAGTGGTGGATATTAAATTGCTGTCATGTTTAAATTTCATATGATATGCTTAAAAGAATGAATAAATTGCTTTATTTCAAAATACCTGTATTTCTAATAAGTTAGAAATGTCAATGTCTTGAACTATTTTAAACTTATAATGCGAAATTATAGATGTCACCTTAAAAATGTGCAAGAAAACTGTCTCAGTTATTATCTCCTGCATAACAAACTTTCCCAAATCTTTGTGGCTTAGAACAACAATCATTTTATTTGTTCCTTACTCTGTGGATCAGGCATCTAGGCTGGGTTCAGCGGGGAGGTTGTTCTGCTGGTCTAATCGGTGATCACACATGCACTACAATTATCTAGCAGTGATATAGTCTAAGATGGCCTCACTTCTATGTCTGAAGTTGATGATGGCTTTTGGCTGCTCCAAGTGGCCTGTCATTGTCCAGTATTTCAGACTGTACATCTTTATCTGGGTAAAGAGAGACACAGACCTTCTGAAGTCTGGCTCAATCTTCCACATTTTTACTTCTCTTCATTCTAATTGTTAAATCAAGTCAAAAAGCCAGATAAGAGTCAATGGATGAGGAAATAAACTGTAGCTCATGAGAGGAGGTACTGAAGTCACATGACAGAGGAGTGGGAGCACAGGGATGAGAGGAGTTACTTTGGCCATCTTTGCAAAACATCTACACTAGGGACATTATCTTCCAAGCTTCTTCTAGGGGCTCTATAAACAAAAGTGTTTGAAGACCACAAGCCAGATTCATTAGTGATAAAAAGTGAGAAGTTTTGTCTTTCCAAAAACCAATAGAGTTTTTGGGGACTATGTCTATGACCTACTAAGTGTGATCTCAGAATTTAGTTTCCTCATCTACCATGTGAAGCTAATATTAGGACCTATCTAATTGGGTTGATGTAGAAACTAATGAATAAAAGCAAATTGCTTATAACGATGGTATATGTTAAAAGCTCAAGAAATCTTAGCTGCTATCATCATTAATATCACCATCATCATTGCCATCATCATCATTTATTTTGTTCAACCTATTTCTAGGCAATATCCCATCTACTCAAAAATTCATATGCTAGGGAATGAATGCTTTCTTTGTGATTTATATTTTAATTTCTGGCTTAATAGAAGGCTTGGGTAAATTATATTCCTGACCCCAGGATAGAATAATAGGATATTTGAAATCAGGGTAGTTTCAAAAAAGCTGAGTTTAATCCAATAAAGACATTTACTTCTCACCTGTTTAACAGTTTAATATTGGAGTTCAGTGAGAGCTTTTCTTCACATGGGGATTTGAGGCCTCAAGTTCCTTCCATCTGTGGGTCTGCCATTCCAGCCTGCAGAAGGGGAAGGAGAGAGTGAGTAAACCTCAATGCTTTGGCTCAGGATTGATGCCAACTACATTTGCTCACATTACATAGGCAAAACTGGTCAAATAGCCACAATTGGACGCAAGGGGCATTTGGAAAATGTAGTCCCTGAATGGGGGCTCATTGAAACAGTAAGTGTATATTATTAAAGGAGAAGCATGAATTTGGGTAACAAGCTAGGGATCTCTGCTCCAAACATACTGCTCCACACTCTTAGCCATTTATAATAAATTACTGTCTTGAAATGTAAAGTGTCATCTCTATGAAAAGCAGTGGCAGGCATGGACCCATATCCACATGACCTTTGCTCCAAGTTGTCACTTTCAGAGATAGGGATGTTCTTGGGTCATTCCGTCTCCTCACTCTTTCCTTGGATTAGTGCATTCAGTCTGCCATAGCAAAATACCACAGACTAGGTGCATGGCTTAAACAACAGGTATTCACTTCTCGCCATTCTGAAGCCTGGAAGTCCAAGATCAGGGTGCTGGCAAAGTCAGTTTCTGGTAAGGACCCTCTTCTTGATTTGCAGACGGCCACCTCCACTATATGCTCACATAATCTTTTCTTTATGCAAGCAGAGAGAGAGAGAGAGAGTTCTATGGTGTCTCTTTTTATAAAGGCACTAATCCTGTTGGATCAGCCTCCTAACCTTATGACCTCATTTAACCTTAATTGCTTCCTTAGAGGTCCCATCTTCAAATATAGCCATACTTGGAGGTTAGGTCTTCAACATACAAATTTTGGGGAGACTCAAATTTTCAGTCTGTAACACTCCTAATATCACTTGTGAAAGAGATCACCATTTGGGGGCAAGAGCTGACAGGAGCCACAAGACTTCAAGGGACCCATCTAACTAACAAGCCATGTGACCTTGGGCAAAGCCTCAACTTACTCTTTTATGAAATGCACCAGACCAGCAGTTGGCTAACTTTTTCTATAGACAGGCAGATAGCAAATATTTCTGACTTTGGGGGCCATGCAGTCTCTGTCACAACTACTGTCATAGTGCTCTGTCATTGTAGCTTGAAAGCAGCTGTAAACAATACAGCCATTCCTCCATATCTGCAGGTTTGTGGGGACTGTATTAGTCTGTTTTCATACTGCTATAAAGATATACCTGAGATTGGGTAATTTATAAAGGAAAGAGGTTTAATTGACTCACAGTTCCACATGGCTGGGGAGGCCTCAGGAAACTTACAATCACAATAGAAGCCAAAGAAGAAGCAAGAATCTCCCTCACAAGGCAGCAGGAAAGAGAACCTATGAAGGAGGAACTGTCAAACACTTATAAAACCATCAGATGTCATGAGAACTCACTCACTATCATGAGAACAGCATGGGGGAAACTGACCCCATGAGCCAATCACATCCTCCCCTGTAACACATGGAGATTATAGGTCCCTCCCTTGATATATAAGGATTACAATTTGAGATGAGATTTGGGTGGGTACACAGAGCTAAACATATCAGGGATGAATTACTTTTGAAATGAAGACCAATTTTTCTAGCTTTGAAGCACTGTATGGCCATTTGACTAAGTTCTGGCCAATTCTATATAAACAGAAGGCTTATGTGGATGCTTCTAGGATCCTTTAAGAGAGCCAGTGCCAGCCCTTGGCTTCTTGCTCTAGCCCCTCCTCTTTTCTGCTGGCCAGAATGTGGACTTGCTTGGCTGAGCCCCAGAGGTCATGTGATGACCTGGAGGTAGACAGCAGGCACAATGGGACATGAAAGTAGAATACTTGGGATCCCCCACATGGAGGCTCAATCCTACCAACCCAGCATTTCCCATTCTGGACTCCATGAATGTAAGACAGAAATAAATTTTCATTTTTTCCAAGCTGTTATTTTGTGACTCCTGCTGCTGCCTCAGAACTCCCTGCCCTCTTTGAAGAGAACAATTCTCTATGGATGAATTCTTGGAGGCTGTTTAGTTAAGTGTTGCCCTTCACTTCTCCCCATCATCAGGTTGTGAATGTGGTTATTAGCTACTTGGAGACCCAGATTTCCTTCTGTTCATCCACCTGACTTCCTGCTTAGTCTGGCATCAGTACCTCCCCTGTTTCCCTCCACCTGGTTGGAGTGCTGGTCAGCACAAAAAAGGCCTGTGGGTGCTGCATGATTTAGAATAGCAGCTATCAACCCTGACTACAGATTAGAATCAACCCAGGGACTCTTTTCTCTTTTTTTTTTTTTTTTTTTTTTTGAGACAGGCTGTCGCTTTGTGGCCCAGGCTGGAGTGCAGTGGCGTGATCTTGGCTCACTGAAATCTTATCCTCCCAGGTTAAAGTGATTTTCATGCCTCAGCCTCCTGAGTAGCTGGGACTACAGGCGTGCACCACCACGCTTGGCTAATTTTTTTGTATTTTTAGTAGAGACAGAGTTTTACCATATTGGGCAGGCTGGTCCAGGCTGGTCTCGAACTTGTGGCCTCAAATGATCTGCCTGCCTCAACCTCCCAAAGTGCTGGGATTACAGGCTTGAGTCACCACACCTGGCTCAACACAGGGACTCTTAACACATACCGCCCCCTAGCCCCATCCCAGACAAATGAAATCAGAAGGAAGAGGGGAAAAGGAGCAAGAACACTAATTTTATTTTTTTAGTTTGCCAGAATTGGGCAAACTAAAGCTCATGGGCTACCAGTTTTTTTAAATAAAGTTTTTTTTTTTTAATAACATAGCCACACTCATTTGTTTACAGGTCATCTATGGCTGCCTCCAAGCTACAATGGAAGAGAGCAGAAATGGTAGTTGCAACAGAGACTGTGTGATCTCAAAGCCTAAAGTATTTACTCTCTGGCCTTTGATGGAAAAAGTATGCCTATTCCTCCATTTCTGACCATTCTACAATTTATTTATGTATATTACTGTTGATGGACATTTAGAATATTTCAAGGTTAGGCTCTTTGGTACTACAGCTGTGGTCAGTTTTGTATATGTGTCCCAATGTACATCAGCAAGAGTTTCTGTGGCACATACCTAGGGATTGAATTACTGGTTAATACACTGACTTAGAAAAACACATTCAGCTTTACTGGGTAACATCAAATTGTTTTCCAGAGTGTGGTATCAGTTTACACCACCTATCAACAATGTACTAGAAATTCTGTTACTCCTGTTCTAACTAATGTGTTCTATCATTATACTTTTCAGTTATGTTCATCTGGTGAGTGTGCAATGATTTCTCATTGTAATACCACCTTCATGTAGCATTTTGGTCTGTGAGTTGTTTACTTTTTTTCCACTCATCTGTGCATTTAAGAAGGGTATTTTTTTTTAAGCCACTTATCCAAAATTTTTAGTTGCTTAAGGAAGGATGTAAATTTAGGTATCCAACCTAACATATCAACAGATATAGAATATTATTGTTCTTAACTTGTTTGGTATTTTGCAACCTGTGGCCAGAGGCATCTTAACTGATACACTCAGCCAGTCTATACGTCCCCCTGAGAACACAACAAAAGCCTGGTTCATGCTAAAAGTCTGAATTGGCACCTATGGGTCAGTCATCTAGAAAGGATTCAACTGCTGACTGTCACAAATCCTCAAAGTTTTAGGCATTTCTGGGATCTGCTGGTGATCGTGGTCAAGCCTGTGGCGGAGACAGAGTTACAGAAAATTAAACACGGAAAGTGAATGTATTAGTCTGTTCTCATGCTGCTAATAAAGACATACCTGAGACTGGGTACTATAAAAGAGGTTTAATGGACTCACAGTTCCACATGGCTGGGGAGGCCTCACAATTATGGCAGAAGGCAAAAGAGGAGCAAAGGCATATCTTACATGGCAGCAGGCAAGAAAGAGGAGAATCAAGTGAAAGGGATTTCCCCTTATAAAACCATCAGATGTTGTGAGACTTATTCACTACCATGAGAACAACATGGAGGAAACCACACCCATGATTCAATTATCTCCCACCAGGTCCCTCCCACAACACATGGGAATTATGGGAGCTTGAATTTTCAAGATGAGATTTGGGTGGGGACACAGCCAAATCGTGTCAGTGAGTACAAAGATTCCACCAGCAGAGCAGTCAGCATCTGGCCCCTTTGTGGCACCTACATGGCGGTGAAATTGTCCTTGCTGAAGCAAGCAATGACATGCACCCCATGCCCAAAGGTCACTCACTTGTTTTGACACTGCTGCTCTATTCTCAGCACTTGGCAATGTTGAAGACTCTTTCCTCAAAATGATCTTATCTCCTGGTTTTATGACGCCATTTTCTAGTTCTTTTTAGTCTTATGGTGTTTCTTGTTATTTGCTATATTTTTATTTAAATGTTGAAAAGCAAGTGACCAGAAATGACTGACTTATACTTCCCACTTCACTGTCTACTATCGGCCACTTGTCTTCTATTTTTTTTCTTTTTTCTCCATTTCTCCTCTCCGCCACTCCCCACTCAGCACCCAGACTAAAGTATTTACACTATTCCCATAAATACGTGTGAATTTTTGAAAGCCATTTCACTTGTTATGCTATTTTTCTATATTATTCCACATGCTTAAACTATTTTACAAGAGATGCAAAGGGTGAGAATAATAACAAATAATTAATAATGTACTGTAAATAGCATGGTGCAATAGAAATCTCAAACTTTCTTCTGCCTCATTCTTCCTTCCCTTCCACATCATTTTACTTAGTGAATATGTTTTAAGAGCTTGTTAGGTCCCAGACAATGGGCTGAGCACTGGTCAACAAGATGACTGGGTCCTGTTCTCACAGAGCTAACAGTTTGGTGAGGAAGATAATCATTTAATAACGGACTATGCAAACAGCAAAGGAATTAGAGTTGTGATAAGTGCTGCAGGAAGGTTTAAATATGAAACAGAAGACCCCAACACAGTTGGGTAGGCAAGCATTGCCTGTGACAGCGGTAAGAGTCTCTAAGCTGTAATTTGAAAAGGTAAAAAACGCTGTCTTAGAGACAGACAGAATTCTAGGGCAGAGCATCAGGGGTGACTGTTGTGGACTGAAATGCATATGTTGAAGTCCTAACCCACAATGTAACTGTATTTGGAGATGACACCTTTAGGGAGATAATAAAGATGAAGTGAGGCCTTATGATGGGACCTTAATCAGACAGGCCTGGTGTCCTTATGAGAAGACGAAGGCCGGGCATGGTGGCTCATGCCTGTAATCCCAGCACTTTCGGAGGCTGAGGCAGGTGGATCATGAAGTCAGGAGTTCAAGACCAGCCTGGCCAATATGGTGAAACCCCATCTCTACTGAAAATACAAAAATTAGCTGGGCATGGTGGCATGTGCCGGTAGTCCCAGCTACTCAGGAGGCTGAGGCAGGAGAATGGCCTGAACCCGGGAGGCGGAGGTTGCAGTGAGCCGAGATCATGCCACTGCACTCCAGCCTGGGCAAAAGAGTGAGACTCCATCTCAAAAAAATAGAAGAAGAGGAAGAAGCACCAGAGGGGATCTCTCTTCACGCACACAGAGGAGAGGCCGTGTGAGCACACAGTGAGAGAGCAGCCATTTGCAAGCCAGGAAGTGAGCCCTCACCAGAAACCCACCCTCATGCTCCCTTGCTCTTGGACTTTCAGCCTTCAGAACTCAAAGAAAATAAATTTCTGGTGTTTAAGCTACCAGTCTGTGGTATTTTGTTATGGCAGCCTGCGAAGACTAATGCGAAAACATACTGAGAATCTGAAAGAAACTGGACCTTTTAAAGTGAAGCATTAGCTGCAGCCTGCCCTTGTTCTTCTTTGCTTATTTTATGTACTTACCACGTACTACAGCAGCAGTCCTCACATTTTTGACAGAATTCCTTTACCCTCTTAAATGTATTGAGGACCCCAAAGAGCTTTCATTTATGTGGATTATAACCTTTAATATTTACCATATTAGAAATTAAACAGAAAATTACCATGTTAGAAATTAAACAGAAAAAATTTTAAACTTTATATATTAATTAAAAACTAATAATAAACCCATTATATATAATATATATTATATTTATTATATATAATATTTATAATATATTTATAATATATATTATATATTATATTTATAATATATAATATATTATATTTATAATATATAATATATTATATTTATAATATATTATATATTATATTTATATATTTGTATAAATTATATAAATTATATATTATATATTATATTTATCATATATAATATAATGTATAATATTTATCATATAGAAGATAATATATATTGTATTTATCATATAGAATATTAGATATATTTATCATATAGGATATTATATATAATATTATATCCTATATGATAAATATAATATATATAATATCATATAGGATATAATATAATATATATTATATTATATTTATTATTTTATATTTATCATATATAATATAATATAATATATATTATTTTATCATATATAATATAATATAATATATATTATATTTATCATATATAATATAATATATATATTATATTTATCATATATAATATAATATATATATTATATTTATCATATATAATATAATATATATATTTATCATATATAATATATATATTTATCATATATAATATAATATATATTATATTTATCATATATAATATAATATATATATTTATCATATATAATATATATATTTATCATATATAATATAATATATATTATATTTATCATATATAATATATATTATATTTATCATATATTAGATATTATATTTATCATATATAATATATATTATATTTATCATATATAATATATATTATATTTATCATATATAATATATATTATATTTATCATATATAATATATATTATATTTATCATATATAATATATATTATATTTATCATATATAATATATATTATATTTATCATATATAATATATATTATATTTATCATATATAATATAATATACATTATATTTATCATATATAGTATTATATATTATATTTATCATATATAGTATAATATTTATATTTATCATATATAGTATAATATATATATTTATCATATATAGTATAATATATACTTATCATATATAATATATCTTTATCTTATATAGTTTAATATATATTTATCATATATAATGTAATATATATTTATCATGTATAGTATAATATATTTATCATATATAATATGATATATTTATCATATATAATATAATATATATTATATGTATCATATATAATATAATATATATTATATGTATCATATATAATATAATATATATTATATGTATCAAATATAATATAATATATATTATATGTATCATATATAATATATTATACATATTATATTTATCATATATAATCTATTATATTTATCATATATAATATATTATACATATTATATTTATCATATATAATATATTATATATATTATATTTATTTTTTATATATATATATGTATATATATTTTTTTGATGGAGTCTCGCTCTGTCGCCCAGGCTGGCATGCAGTGGTGCGATCTTCACTCACTGCAAGCTCCGCTTCCCGGGTTTATGCCGTTCTACTGCCTCAGCCTCCCGAGTGGCTGGGACTACAGGTGCCCGCCACCACCCCTGGCTAATTTTTTTTTGTTTGATTTTTAGTGGAGATGGGGTTTCACTGTGTTAGCCAGGATGGTCTCGATCTCCTGACCTCGTGATATGCCCGTCTCAGCCTCCCAAAGTGCTGGGATTACAGGCGTGAGCCACCGCACCCGGCCTAAACCCATTATATTTTTAAATGAGCCAATTTTTAAATGAAAAATAACATTTTTCAAAACAATAACTTAAGAAGAATGGTATTATTTTAGTTTTATAAATCTCTTTAATATCTTAATAGAAGACAACTGGATTTTCATGTCTGCTTCTTATTTCAATCTGTTTCAGTATGTTGCTTTGGTTAAAAATTTGAAGGAAATCCAGCCTCACACAGATAGGTACTTGAAAAGGGAGAAATATTTCATAGCATTTTCATATCATTGTGGGTATTCTATTTTGATACTACACCAAAATTTGACAAGTGGTAGTTTCTTAAAAGTTAGTTGCTATATAGATTCTGAAGCTATATCAATGAACTTTATACTCTGTTACATTTAAATCCATTAGTCTATCTTGAATATCCAATAAATCTTTTAACCATGCATGAATATGTAGCATCATACATTAGTCCATTTGAGAAGCTGCTTTGCTGAGCTATGCTGAACTTCCAAATATTGACACATTTTATTATACCACTCACAAAAATCACATTTGTTAATATCGACACTGAATTCATCAGCAAAGCTTTTAAGTATTGGGAAGCTGTCAAGCTCACATCAATAGATAGAAATTTTCCAAAATTTCAGAGTGTTATTTCACAATATTATTTTGGGTTTCCTGGAATTAGTACCAGTTCAGAGCCAGTGTCCAGTAATCCCAGAAAAGTCTGATTATTTCTCCTACCTCAGGGCCTGGTCACCCTGGTAAATGGCCATGAATCTTTTTGGGGATGTCTGAGTGGAAGATTAATAGTATAAATTAAATTTTGGCAGTGTGGCAAGGTCTTTCCTCTGGACTTCTCTCCACTCAGAGAACTCTGGGTCATTGTACGGCATCAAATCTGGGAATTGAGTGACTGTGACTGTTCTGATGATTCAAGTCAGACTTTTCTCTGGACCTGGGACATTTCCATCTACACAGATTAGGTAAGAATCTAGCAGATTTCCCATTGATTTCTCCTCTAGGGACACCATCAGCCATGATGTCCAGTCAAGTAGCCAATGCCATGGGTCTCTGTAAATCAGACTGTTCCAATGACTGCTTTGACTGCCCTGTCCATTACGGTAACCTCTCCCACCTTGCCTTTGGCAATTAAGTGGTGCCTTCTGCCTCTTGTCACCCCTGGATTCTGTCCTCCCCATGTTGGGGATACTGGGATTTCTCTCAGGAATTTATTTCTCAACATGGTGGTGAAGGTTATCATGTCTTCTGGACCCTCCCGAAGTGGGTGAACAGATTTTACATGACAAATCCACTCTATCATTTCAATTTCCTTAAGCCTATGAACACTTTCCTCTGTAGGATACCAAGGAAGTTCTGGCATTTCCACTTCATTTAGTGCAGACCAATTTTGAGTCCATATTTTGGTCAAACAACCAAGCAAATAATTAGAACCATTCCTAACCACTGGAGCTACAAAACATTCTATTTGTATTGTCTGCTTAGTGAGTCCATATCCACTTATTTGGCCTGATCCAATTCCGTATTTCTTCCTTCTGGATTCCACATCCTTAAAATTGTTCCCATGCATATTCCCCAGATTTCCATCAGTATAATTTAGCAAAATCATCTAATTCTTTTGGTGTACATTGCACCTCCTCACCCTTTGGAACCTGCTGGGGCTTGAGCTTGCTTAAAATAACTCTACAAGCAAAAAAGGATGGTGGGGGCAGGTTCTGAGATCAGCAGTGCCTTGCAAGGCAACTTTCTTAAGTAGGTCATTATAAGTTCTTCAAGCAAGAAAACACTAACCCCAAGGCAGGAGTGGAAGCACTGCTTCTACTGCCAAGTAAGCTTGTTGGGGACATTTAAGGGAGTTCAGGAGTTCCATGCAACTAGCTCCATCAGAATGTCCCCATCCCAATTTTCAAAATCCCATTTCTTCCCAATCATGCACACCCTGACTTTAACAAAAGAGACTCCTGCCTAGAGGCTGGAAATTTGATTTGCTTTGCAATTCAGTTACCTGTAGGATTAGCTTTCTTCTGGTTTTCAAATGAAGTGCTGCAGGAGAAAAGGTTTCTTTCAGGGAGGCAGAGGAGCTTTCAAATCCCTTATACAGACATTGAATTGTAAATTTAAAGCCCTGAGTTCATCCTTTTCTTTTCTCCAAGTTCTCTAGCACAGTTAGAAACAGTCAACCAACCCCATTATATTTCTTCTTTTGATTAAAATGTTCTATGCTGTGAACTATTAATACTTAGTCCACCAGAATCTTGACTTTCATCAGCACTTAGTTACCAGCTATCTACAAGGAATAATTTGCGTAACTGTTTCACCATTACATGCCATCAGATATGATCCACTGGAAACAGGATCATTAACGCCTTTGCATCTAATGAGGTCAGAGAATTGATTCCAGAAAACTCAGAACCAATTGAGAAAATTCCTCATTAATATTCAGCTTCCCCTGAGCACTCTCAGGGCAGCCGGTAAAGCCATTCTCCGTAAGGCTTACTGTCTTTGAACCTGAAGCCTCTAGTCCACAGGTCAGAGCAAGGACAGCTGGAATCCACAATCATGAGCTACAGAGCAGGATAGACTGAACCAGGTCAGCTCTTGTCTCTGATCTTGATGGTGTGGATGCCCTGCCATCAGCCTCCCCACTGAGCACAGCTCACTTAGGGGGAGAGGGAGCTTCTAAAATGCAAATCACATCAGATCACTTCTCTGCTTGAACTCTTCAGCAGCTTCCAGTGCCCGCAGGACAGTCCAGACTCCTTACTGGTATGAGGACCCCTCCTCCACCCATTTCTCCTTCCATTGACACCAGGCTCCCTATTGTTTGGCCATTTGGAATTCCTTGGTGTTCCAAGAATGAGGGAGTCGGTGTCACACTTTATTTTTCATTTTCTCCTTGACTTTTTCATGTATGGCAATTTCATTCTTTTCCCCTAAGATTAATTTTAATTTCAATTGCTGTTTTCAGAGTGAAATCTCCTCTGACATCTCTGCTTCTTCCCCAGTCCCTAACTCCACTGGTGTTGCCCTTCAGTACTTTCCAAGCACCTGGGGCTTATCTCTGCTAGAGCACATTCCAATTCTTTCCCATCCCAGCCCTCTCCCTGCAAGACTGTGTTCCTCCCACCCCAAGACTGTGTCCTCTCCCAAGACTGTCAGCTTCTTAAGGGAGGGTTAGATCCTGATCACCTTTGTCCACCCAGCCCTTCCTCCGCAGATGCTAAGCAGAGGTTTGTTGAATGAATGCACATTTGATGTGTCTGTTTATGAGCTGCAGTGACCTTGCTGAAGACGATGCTAATGGGGGCACCAAATGAAATATTTCTCCTGGAAAGTTCCCTGGGCAAGTTGGGAAGAGATTCTGCTTTTCCTCCTGGCTGTGCCAAGTGCTGTGTGGCCTCCGGCAATTCAGAAAGGGAAACTTCCACATCGTGTTAGGTGCTGGCAGAGGGGATAAATGAACACATCTTCATTAATTAGTTTCTGGGTATTGGGTGCTTCCGGGGATTAACTCCTCATGAGCTTTTCAGGAAGGTGATGCCCTCTGTGGGCCAGGGCCTGTGATATCTGAGCTCTTGTATTTACCTTTGCTTTATGATTTCCTTTAGAAAGATTTTGGTATTAAATGGCTTTGCATTGAAATCTGTCTCGTGCTTTTTTTTTTTTGAGATGGAGTTTTGTTCTTGTTGCAGAGGCTGAAGTGCAGTGGTGCAATCTCGACTCACTGCAACCTCGGCCTCCCGGGTTCAAGCGATTCTCCTTCCTCAGCCTGCCGATTAGCTGGGACTACAAGCACACATCACCATGCCTGGCTAATTTTTGTATTTTTGGTAGAGATGGGGTTTCACCATGTTGGCCAGGCTGGTCTCGAACTCCTGACCTCAAATGATCCACCCACCTCAGCCTGCCAAAGTGCTGGGATTACAGGCATGAACCACTGCACCCAGCCTGAAATCTCATCTTGATCACTTATTGGAAGCATGATCTTAGTACTTGATCTAATGTTTCTGAGTCTTGT
Organism: Pongo pygmaeus; assembly: GCF_028885625.2. NCBI lineage: Eukaryota > Metazoa > Chordata > Mammalia > Primates > Hominidae > Pongo > Pongo pygmaeus. The sequence goes on from NC_072390.2 coordinate 70,142,174, forward strand.
GTTTCTCTGGAAACCTCATTGAATTGTTGTGAAAAATAAGTTGCTTATTAATTCTAGCATTCATCTCATGCGGCAAAATTTTGGGCCCATTTACTGATTTCAGGATCAGGAGTCAGAGGGCTCAGACTCCACTCTTATCCCTCCCTGCCATTTACCTAACAATCCCTCTAAGCCTCAAATTTTTCATAGGTGGTATGGGAATAAAAATAATACCCAACCAATAAAATTATGTGGTTTAAATAAAACAATATAGCTACTGGGTTTAGAAGAGGAAAAATGTTATCTTTTATTATTGTTCTTTTTTAGAGATGAGGGTCTCATTATGTTGCCCAGGCTGGATTTGAACTTCTGGGCTTATGCAATCCTCCCACCTCAGCAGGTGTCCCCACCTAGCTGGGACTACAAGCATGCACCACCATACCTGGCTTACTTTTTATGATTTAGTTCATGGAGATGGACATTTTTAAATGCATGTTACAATCAAAAATAAGCGTTCAGAGATTCCAATGATTCCTCTTTTCATTAAGCTGTTTGCTTGTTTTATAGCTGCAAGAGATTTAAGTTTCTTTTGGAAACAAGTTTGCTTTCTTCCCGGTGCCCACTACAGTGGTTTTGAACCATGATCTAAGGTCCCCAGATGTTATTGCACTGGTTTCTTGTTTTTGTTTCTCTGAGTTGATGGGACGATCATAGGCAGAATCCAGATGATGGAAAAGATGTGTTTGAATTAAAGAGAAAGAGGAAAACCCTGGTATGTGTGAAGGCTCCGGGAGAGACAGGCTACTGGGGTGCTGGATGATCTGATTGGAAAGAAGCCTGCAGAAGCTGCATTGCAGAGGAAGAACATCATCAGGGAGGGAGGTGGCAGGCCTGCAGTCCCACAAGGGGAGCCATATTCTGGATGAGAAAGAGCATTAGACATATTTTACTCCAAGCCAGTGAATCCACCCTCTAAACTCCAGACAACGCCAGCAACTTTGGGATCATGAAATGTCTACTGGCTTTAATATCAACAGACCTGAATTTGCCTCTGAGTTACTTTGCCCTGGTCACCTGCACTGACCACAGCCCTCAGAGGCTCGCCTGCTCTCTTTCTAAGGTGTGTAGGATAATACTGATTGCTTAGATTTGCAGTGAGGCTTGATGGAATAATGTTTGTGGAAGTGCGATCGTTGTGGAAACAGAGCTTTCATGAGGTTGAGATTGCTTGAACATGTTCCTTATAAGACAGCTCCTTCTGTTTTCAGATTTTTCTAACACCAGGTAGGTGGGAGTTTCATTAAATGCAGGAGAAAATGGGAAATCATAGTAGAATCTGGGAAGATGCACAGCTTGATCCAGATGACTTCCCGCCTTTGAGGACAGAATTGGGAGTGGGGATGGGGGCCGGGGAAGACGTTGCAAATAGAGGTCACTGCTGCAGTCCCATGATTAGGGCATGCATCTGTAAATATTCACATATCATACAATCTCTATGTGATGCACTGACATTTTCTCTGTGTCAACATGGATGGAGCTCAAGACATGCCTTATAATATTTACTCCAAGATGTAGGTGCTATTATCCACATTTCACAGCTGAAGGTAATGGGTCTGTGGAGTAGCTTGTTCAAAAGCATATATCTTGTATGGTATTAGATGGTCAAGGCCCTGTGTGAGTGTAAGCTTATACCTGTGACATGAAAAATACAGGAAAGCGTCTATCACTTTACTTCTGTTAATAATTATCAGTGTGATTTTAAATGTCTTTTGGAACAAAGCTTGGTAAAAATTAAGGAAATGGCATTGCCTCCTCCCACCGGATGTTTTTGTCCAGGCTTCCTTTCCTTACCACACTCTGTAGATCCACTCTTCACACCTGCCTAACTCAGAGGCCTATGCCTGTCTCATCTAAGTGCTCTCCACATTTCGCGACCTCTTTCTTTTGTCTTTCTTTTTGAAATGGAGTCTCACTCTGTCACCCAGGCTGGAGTGCAGTGGTACGATCTCAGCTCACCACAACCTCTGCCTCCTAGGTTCAAGTGATTCTCCCGCTTCAGCCTCCTGAGTAGCTGGGATTAGGGGCACAGCCACCACGCTCGACTGGTTTTTGCATTTTTTGTAGAGATGGGGCTTTGCCATGTTAACCAGGCTGGTCTCAAACTGCTGACCTCAGGTGATCCGCCTACCTCGCCCTCCCAAAGTGCTGGGATTACAGGTGTAAGCCACGGTGCCTGGCCTCCCACCGCCTCTTCTCCATACCAGCCAGCTTCTCCCCTCCTTCATGGAAATTTCCATATTGAAACCTCTCCCTCGTCCTGGCTATCATGTTCTGTAGGATACTCCAGCAATCTTCCTAGTATCAATTACTCCCTGCCCAGTGCTTCATTGCTCTTCTATAGCCCCCATCACTCCCATTTACTGTTTTAGTTGCTCACACATACCTTTGGGTTGTAGACCTCTGGAGGGCTAAAGTATCATTTTATTGACATAATGGTATGTTGCACAGGATTATTGGATAGGGAGTCAGGCAACCAGAGTTCCTTTTAGGGCTTGGGCATGAGCTTGAGGGAACTGTGCAGATCCAGCTAAGTTCTCAAGGCCTCAATTACCTTCCCTTTAAAATGCATGGTTTGGCCTAGATTTTCCTACACATCCTCAGAATAATCAATAATACAATGTGGATATTTCTTTTCTTTCCTTTTAAAAATTTTTTGAAACAGGGTCTCACTCTGTTGCCCAGGCTGGAGAGCAGTGGCATGATCATGGCTCATTGCTGCCTCAACCTCCTGGGCTCAAGCTATCTTCCTGTCTTAGCCTCCTGAGTAGCTGGGAGCACAAGCACAGGCCAACACACCTGGCTATTTTTTTTTTTTTTTTTAGAGACAGGGGTCTCACTTTGTTGCCCAGGCTGGTCTCTTGAACTCCTGGGCCTCAAGTGATCTCCCACCTTGGCTTCTCAAAGTGCTGGGATTACAGGTGTGAGTGACTGTGCTCAGCTAGGATGCAGATATTTCCATCCTGTACATGTGAGCCTTGAATAACTCTGTAAACCCCAAAGGTCAGCCAAGGGTTTCCAGGTATTGTTGCTTGGGTGACAGGAAGGTGATGAAAATGAGAAAAAAATGCATAATCATCATTTAAGCTACCATAATTTTCTTCCTACAAGTCTACTTCTTTACAGTGCAGAAAGGTTAGCCATTGTTTTAGATCCATTTCTTCTCTGCCTGCTGAAGAGTTACTCCTCACACCTGAAGGTCACTTTTACAAATATCCCATCTTTTCTGGAAGCAGCTGCAGTGTCTCTCTCTACCACTCCCCAGCATGGTTTGTTCCTGCCTTCAGGTAACTATTGTGTTGGTCATATAGATGCAACTATTGCCTTCCAACCGGACTTACAGGTAGGGATTGTTGCCTTTTAACTCCCCCAGTGCTTTTGACTTGATCAGCACTCAATAATAAGTCAATTGATAAATGGATGATGTGATTATTTAAATTTTTCAGGTTATGGGTGCTGTTGGGTCTCCTCTTGGTACTTTTCCATTCCTGTCTTCTCCTTACTGCTGCAATACCTTTTATCAAAGAGCGATGGATTTTTGAGAGATGGTAATAAATGGAAGGATCTGTAAAAGGAAAGTCAATTGATTTTCTACTATAGTTCCTTTGGGTGGATGTGATTTGATAAGACCCTGAGATCGCAGGATACTGAGATCACGGGATACTGTGCAGACTCGAATTGTGCTGCCCCATGTTAGCACTTAAAATCTAAGTGGGCCAGACTAATGGCAGTGTGGGCTCCTGGACTGGATTTCAGAACAGAAAAAAAGGATATTAGTGGAGAAACTGATGAAATTCGAATAAAATACCACTGCTAATGTCTTAGTTTTGACAAATGTACCATGGTTATGCGATGTTTTACCTTTAGGGGAAACTGGGTGAAGGGTACATGGAAATGTTATGTATTATTTTTGCAACTATTCTATAAATCTAAAATTATTCCAAAGGACAAAGTTTATTTTTAAAAAAGTGGGTGGGCCAGAGCGAAAATTTTGAGTTTGGCTAGCAGACTCTTGCTGCGTGAATATTCTCACATCTAGTTATATCCCAACAATTTGTAGAATAGGTTGAAAAAGAGAACTGCAGGGAAATTTAAAAACTCTCTTGTAAAAGATTCATGAAAAGTCAGTAGAAAAAAAATAAAAGCAAAACAAACAAAAAACGAGACTGTGGGCAGCTGGTGGGGGAGGCCTAATATTAAAGGTGGGAAGCCAAGTGGCTGTTCAAGAGGTGGGTCAGTACACTGACCCTGGGCTCAAAATCAGGATGCTGGCTACTTGTTTTAGCCCTAAGAACTTGAGCACATCACTTTGCCTGCATTTGCCCATCTTTGAAATGATCTGAGATTCACAAATAAAGATATGTAAAATAAAGTAATTCCTTACAAAAATCAAGTTTTCCTATTCTCCAAAATTTTGTCATTTTTTGCTCAAGAACAAAAGAGTTCCTCACTTGTGGGCTGGTTATGGTCAAAAACCTCAAAACAGCAAGTCTGATTCTGCATGAGCATTTTCACTTTGCACTTGGCAAGTTTCAGCTTCCTCTTAGAAGAATGTTCATGCCAATGCTAAAGCCATTTGACTTCTAAATATAGTGTAACAGATGTTAATGGGAACAGTATTATTTTCTGTTACACAAAGGGTCTTTCTTTAAAAGCCAGACACCAGCCCAGTTCTGGTTAGGCTCAACCATTTCAATCAAGGTAAATAGGATTGTATTTTTCCTTTCTCAAGTATTGAAGACTTTGGTATCTTACACCAGATTTTCTCAACTTGACCCACGAACAAGTATCCACGCCTAGATGCTAGAGAGATTTGTCAAGGCCAGGCACCGTGGCTCATACTTATAATCACAGCACTTTGGGAGGCCAAGTTGGGAGGGTCACTGGAGTTCAGGAGTTTAAGACTAGCTCAGGCAAAAGAGCAAGACCCTGTCTGTAGGAAAAATGTTTAAAAAATTGCCAGGCATGGTGGCACATGCTTGTAGTCCCAGCTACTCAGGAGGCTGAGATAGGAGGATCATTGAGCCCCAGCTGCATTGATATGATTGTAGCCACTGCACTTCAGCCTGGTTGACAGATGGAGAACCTATCTCTTAAAAAAAAAAGTTGAATGTGACGTTCCATACATATATCCTTTTTCCCCCCTCTATGGAGTGGTTTCATTCGTTTTCAAAGTGTCCAAAACTCAAAAATGGCAAGAAACACTTTTACATACACACTACTCCACAGCAAAAAGCCTAAACTATACTTGTTATATTTAGGTACAGATTCAGTAATCTTAATGTCTAACACTCCTAACAAATACCCAGATACTGGCTGCCTGGTTGAGTTCACTTTTTGACCCCACAGCACCCAGCAACTCTGAGGGCTGCACCTCAATGCACATTGGCTTATAACTATTGCTTTCTCATAGCTGTGGCATTGTCTTCCTTTCCTGAAAACATGTGGATTTTCACTTGAGGCACTTTTGTTCATCAAACCTTATCGATTTAAATAATCTCTCAAGAATACTGAAGTGACTCTGGCTCTTCTTGCCCTTCTAGTCCTTTAAAGACTGGCCATGTTTCTTTATAACACAGGCTGTGACCAGTGAGAATGTGGACTTGTAACCCATTTGAATGAGAATGCCTTATGGAACAAGAGATCTTCTGGCTGGCAGAGCATGAAGCGTCCCAAGTGCAATTTAAATGTGCGATCCTGGTGTGATTTGAATATATGCAGCACACTAGTTCCTTCTGTTGATTTCAATGTCTCCCTTAAAGGGGCTTACACATGAAATTTCTTGGGCTGTTCCTCAAGAGAAAGGTGCTCTACAAATGAAGCCAAGAATATAAATTCCACTTGGTTTCAGATGAATGGACTGAATTATGAGGCTAAAAATGATTCCCTATTTCAGCCCCTTTGGATACTCCTCCCTTCTTCATTTCTAAAATTACTGTTATCTTAACTTCTGGATAATACTTTAGGTTCTCCAGCAATTTAACTTCCCTTTGAAAATGAACCAAAATGTAAGATTAATGTACCTTTTAATGTGGTCCTTCCTCTAAAAGAGAACAATGTTAATAGACACTACACAAGATACTGTAGGGGTGCCCAGGCACATTCCCCCCTCCCCAACCCCTTTTCAGTAGTAGTTATATGATCAAATATAATACTAAAAGACTAAATGCTTGTGGCTCTTTTATATATATTTAAAACACACAGTAAGAACATAAGAACATCTCAAATCATTTAGAAGGTAAAAGGGGGTTTCAACCAAAATCTTTGGAAATTTCATAAAATTTAAATATCTGCAAACAGTTCAACCAAAAACGAAAAAAAAAAAAAAATCCCAACATTTGGCTATGGAGGGCACTTCACATGTGAACCAAATGGCGTTGTAACATTTTCCTTCAACTAGTCACTAAACCCAATTAGAAAGAACACAAGAGCAATATTGGAGACATCCCCAAATACCACGTACTTGATTAGAACATTCTGTTATGAAGCGCTCAGCTACCGCGGGCTTTCCTTTACATTGCATACATTACTTTACATTTCTACAGTGCAATGTTGAAATAGCCTCCAAATTTTGCAAAGTAGATTGATGTCCATTCTACAAAAATATTAACTTACAGTACATAACACTGAATAATTTTAATCTGTACATTTTTTTCCTTCCATAATAGTTGACACACGTCAGTTTGTACAAGTTAGAAAAAAACATCTGGTTGTTTACATCTGGATTAATAGTCAACAGAGGCAACCAGAAGTGGTGGGGCGGGTGTAGTTTGAGAAAGTATAAATACAGTGTTAATATTAACTGTAGTTAACAATATTCAGCTTTTAACAAAGTGATACAAAATAAATCATCTTAGATTTTTGACTGAAAAGATCTAGCTGAGAATGTTCTGCCAAACAGCCGACCAACTGGTGCAAAAGGTTAAGGCTGACTTGACTTAGCAACCTGCAGCACAACCGAAAACATTGGTGCAGTTCAGAGCTCTTCAAATGCATAGCTTCAGTGTTACACGCACATTAATTATATTCCTTCAATTAGTTAATCCTCTAGACAGTTTTCTTTTTGTTTTGCATGCATCCCGTTCCATTTTCATTAAGGGCATCTCTTCCTTGATCAATCATGTGCTTTGCTTTTCAATTTGTTTTTGTGATTTTTTTTTTGTATGTTTTGTTTGTTAAGCTGTCAATACCTCCAACACTTGGAAAATGAAATATAGATGCGTTTTACTTACAGAAGAGAATCATAGCTATATGGACAATGCAAAATGAAATGAAACAAGTGTCAGAAACAGTTTATAAAAATGGCACATTTATTGCTACAGAACGGTCATGTACATGACTTCATCGAATAACTACAGATGGGAAACAGGTAATGGCCTTGACCAAGCTGGGTTTGTTTTTGTCTTGAAGGAACTCCAGCACACAACCTGTTTGGACACTTCTACAAATCAGAAATACACCAAAAACATGAAAAAATCGAGGCACTCAGCCACACATTGAAAACAAGGTGTAACTGTTTATCTTTTTTTTTTTTTGAAATGTTTTCCCTTTTTTCTTTTTTTTAACAATTTTTTTTAAGTTTTTAATGCTGCAGCTATGTGTACAGTCGCAAAAAATTTCCCCGCTGCGACCTACAACTAAAAAAAAACAAAAACAAAAACAAAAACAAAACAAAAAACAAACAAAAAAGCTACCCATACAGTTTCATCTTGGTAACACATGGTAAAATAACATCTTTTAAATAGTAAAATAAAGTAACAAACTTTTACTCATAATGATTCCAAAAATCTACAAAGAAGAAATATTCAGAATCTGACAATTTTTTTTTGTAATATTCATGGTATAAAAGGATTGCTCCTGCGAAAAATAAGCCAAATATATTTTTTATTTTTAAATTTAGTTTTTTTTTCCTACTAGGGTGTACTACAGTCTATTTTATAGCAAAAGAGCACTAGACAAACAAAGCTTTATAACAAAAAGCCAGGCACTGATACATGGTAAATCTCTGCTTTTTTTTTTTTTTTTCTTATCTTCACTTAATTGCATCACAAGTAACAAGAATGAAAAAGGCCACAGTTCATATATTTTCACCATTACATATGTCTATAATACTTGAAATGAGTATGGCAAAACCAGCACTGCACAAAGATGAGTCCACTTCAAGTCCCATGAGAAAGAGCATGTCTCTAAAGAAAAACAAACAAAACCAAAGCAAAATAAAAAGAGAGGCCTAAAGGCCTTGGTGCCCCATTGTGTTGGAATTCATCATATTCCATCTTGACTTTTTTGCTTCCAGTCAGCCAGCAGACTAAATTTTTGTGCTTGTTTATGCTGAAATTGATTCATTCCTGACTCAAGTTCACTTTTGGACACAGATCATATTCTGCCTGTTGGATGCAAAAGATGAAAATCCTCTTAACTCCAAGTCTTGGTTCGACTCCCTCCCCACTCCCCAACCCCTCATCAAAATCAAGATCACAAATTAAAAAAAAAATTCAGAAATAGGAAAAAGTGAAAAATAAAAAGGAATCGGAAGACTGAATCAGAACCAGTTGCACCACTGGGTGGACTGACAGTTGTATAAACATTAGTGTTCCTTGCAGCTACACAGAAGACAAATGGTAAAAATTTCTAGATGAACAGATCCCTATTCTGCATATTCATAAATTACTTGAATGTGGAGGTGGATCAACTGTTCCAAGTTGCTTTTAAAGTCCGAGTTTCTGAAAGAGATCCCCAGCCTAAGTGTCGTCATATAGATAGTGTAGTATGGACCCTTTTGAGATTTTTGTATAGTACTTTAATCTTAACTGTCTTCCGCTGAATTTCATTTGAAAATCCAGTGCAGGATACCAATATCTTACCTGGGTTTGATAATTACAAAACAACAACAATAAAAAACACACTAAAAAGGCCACATTCCCTTTTTCTTCTTTTTTAATGGGGATACAACCCAATTAATATGGATAGGTGCAGATGATGTTTCTCCACCAAGCAAAACCTAGTGAGCAGCTTTCAGTGGCCGTTAGAATTTTCACTTATTTCCAAAGGGAATTCAACAATAGAGGTATTGCATTACTGAGTAATGAATACATCAAAGCTGGTGAACAATAAATTGCAGCTTTTACTCTGAGTGAGAACAAAATATAAAGCACCAATTTAAAAAATAATCAAATGACTACAATTTACTTTTTTGCTTTGTTTACAGATTTGAAAAACTTTAATTCAGCTCTATTAAGCACCTTTATGATAACATGTATCAAAAGTGCCATTCTTAAAATGTACATCAATGCAGGGAGTGTTTCCAGTTCCCTAAAGAGTAAACACCGTATTTTCTTCTGTACACTTATCCTGAATGTGATCAGAGTATACCTGCTTCCTATATAATATTGTTCCTAGGGATACCCGCCTTGGTAGACTATACAAAATGAGTGCAGAATGTACCACTAAAAGGAAATCTTTAACATACGGAAGGAACAAATACACATGGTTTTCATTATTCAGGGAGGAGGAGAGAGTATACATTATTGTCTTCCATGCCCTTCTCTGAGCCTCTTTGTTCATACATTTCACAGGAAAGCCCCAAAATAACTTTTCATGAAGTTTGATTTCTGCTATTCTCCTAAGGTTTTAATCCACCTCCACATTTTAGGAACTTATCAACAAATCAAAATTATTTTAGTTTTATCGCTACTGAACATATTTACAGTTTTTCAACACACACACAGCTAATCAAAATGTTTATGGGTTTGTAAAAGATGACCACGTGGTAACTATCTTATTTGTTCTTACATTTTCAGAAATGAACATAAAATTCTGATTCTTGTAGCTATTTCATTTAAATGAGACTTCTTTTTAAACCACACAGTTTTTAAAAAAAAACAAAAACTGATACAATGTATTAAAACACATAATAACAAGAGTCTACATGTAAAAATATAACTTTTACATACACAATTTCAAAATAATGATACGTTTGCCATTTGTTGCATAAAATTTACAAATGTATTTCATTACTATATAACTGGCAAAACAGGAGAACAGATGGAACATTTAGACCATTTCAATGGATTTATGGCATTTACTCAGTGCTGATAGGTGGAAAAACTACTTGAACAGGGATTTTTTTTTTCTTAATACATGCCAAGAATTGTGTGGCTGTAAAAATAGAAACGAGTTAGAGACAAAAGGATGCTGACAAATACTTAACTAGGAGCACTATTTGTTTACTGCACTATACACCAAAGTCAATCATTATAAAGATTCACGATGGAAGTTGGTTCAATTGTGCCCAGACGTCAAAGCTAGCTATCTGATGAGTCGCTGTGCCATAGCTTGATCTATGTTTCTATCAAATATGGTAAGTATAAACTTCATTCATACTGGCCAGAGAAATACTGCACTACCCCTCCTCAAAAAAGTGCAACTTAATGCTTTAGGACTTATAAGGCTTGTTATAATGCTGCATGATGATTGAATATTGGCATTTTTCAGACGAAGGAGGAGGCAGTTAAGTCATCTACATTTTAGTAAACCCATTTTGAAAAAAAAAATCAAGAAAGCAACAAAATCAATCAGCTCTGTCACACTACTTGCAATTTTCTCATTTGACGGTTTTTGAACTTTACGTGTTTTTTTTGTTTTTGTTTTTTTCCAAAAATCTGACCATGTATTCAGAAACGCCTCACTGCACACTACTTCGGCTACACAGGTAGGTAACACTTTAATCATTTTGTTAAATCACAGCCACTTTGATTATGTTATGTTTCCGATGATATAAACATTGGAAGGCACAGTGGTAACATTGTAGCATTCTAACCTTGTACCTCTGAAAATCCCAGAATAGGGTCACAAACGCAACATTACAATTCAGACAAACTCTTTTTGCCATGTCTTGGTAATGCTGCTTGTAATATCTACACATGATGTGACTTTTAAGTCCTGTGTTCCCAAAAGACTGGAGAAACAACTTTCTACTTATTTATGAATGAGAAGCAACATCAGGGTCAGCATTTCATCCTGCACTACCCCTCTGGAAGCAGAGTTGGCACTACAGGTTACGATAACAAACCAGGGAAAGGGACAGAAATAAGACCAAAAAAAAAAAAAATCCATATTTACAGTAAAATCTTTCTTTTAAAAAAGTTAATCAGTACTATTTTTTTACAGGAGAAAAAAGTCTGAAACAAATGAACAAAAGCTTACCATAGTCACTAAATTTTTAATATATATTTATATATATATTTATATATATATTTGTCATAGGTCTATAAGATCCATCTGTTCCTCCTACCCTAAGGAATGGCTAATGTCATCACTTCGTTGTCATCAGGACGTTTGCTGGTTTTGTTACTAGGGCAGCCGAGCTTCCCCTAATTCAATATCCAGTAATTATAAACACTAGCTGACTTGAATACCAACAAAAACGTTCATGTAGTTTTCTTCAGAAGTACACTTTTTCATTATTGCAAGTTTACAATTTTTTTAAATTAAATATTTTTTTTTCAGACTTACAAATTAATTATATTTTTATTTTCCAAAAGAAGTTTAGGCACAAATGCATTGTTCCACAGTGTGGAAAGATTGCCGTTCAGTCTCTGGGCTGTGTCTCAGCCTGTACATACTGCTTTGCACATTCTGAATGATATGTTAAAGAAAGTCGTCCCTCAAGTTGCACTTTTTTCTTTCTTTTTTTTGTTTTTCTGTTTTTTGATAATTGGGAATGCTGAAACCTCTTGCGTCTGCGATTCATAACTACTCAGACTTGTCTTATATTACAAAAAAGGGGGTTAAGGAGAAGTGTTTATGTGGGTTTAAGATAATACAGCTGTTAAGGAAGTGGTCTCTTGTTTTAATGAAGCAATGTGGCAACTTGGACCTGAGAAAGGAAAAAAGAGAGAAAAAATTCATTAATATATTTGTAACAGAGAAAGTATGCTTTTTTTTAAAAAAAATTCTTTTTCCATGAAAGAAAATATCTGTCAATTTGGGTGAAATTAATTTTTATGGCTGATACATTGATGAGAGTTACGAATGATCGATCTCAGAAATGGTTGAAAACAAACTTGCCCTTTTACATCTGTCCCATGTGATTCGATGCGTCTCCCATTCCAGGGTGTGGGCCGGCCAAGGAGAGTGGGGGAGGCTCCGAGGACACCTTCTCTTCCTCCCTTCTTTTCAGACACGCAGCTTTCGGATTCAGATTCCTTTCTGTGGAGGATTAAAGCACAGGACCTTTGTTTAATGCCGAGGCTTCTGGCAGAGGGCAGCAATGCACTCTTCTTGCGTGTCTGACCTTTTTCTCAGTGTTTATATTACAGAACAAAAGGAACAGTCACTAAGTACTGTGGCAATCCATTTGGTCAGTCACTAGTAAAAGCTGAACTGCATGTGAGTGTGTACAGCCACTTTACAGTAAGCAAAGGTTGGTAAAGCAAATTAAGCTCAAATTACTGAAAGGATATAGGGAAAGTTGCAATATAATCCTAGTTATAAGAGAATCCTACAACTTAATTTCAGGAGAAAGGGATGCTGCCTTATGGATTTAGACACAGTCTGCAATGGAAACAATTCCTTGGAATGATGCTTGAAAGTCTACTGTCTGCCACTGCTCAAGGCTGGTGTGCCCATCTCAGCTTGTGCCTGCCACAAGCTCCTCACGAGCTCTGCAAGGAGGCTGGCCTGCACTGACCTCGGACTTGCTGCTCCAGACTGAGGATGACGGCCACCGCCTGGTGGAGGATCAGGAGCTTGGTCTGGGGCTTGTCACTCTTGAGGTGGAGCTGCACCATGCGGCCGAGCTCTTTGAAAGCCTCGTTGATGTCACGGACCCGCAGACGCTCTCGGGCATTGTTGGCCATCCTCCGCTCCTTCTCACGCTCTGCCTTCTGCTCTGGTGTCAGGTCCTCATCGTCATTATTGCTGTGGGACAAAAGGGATGCGACATTTTCTAATGGTGTGGGGAAAAAGAAGGTGTCTACATTACTTTGTTTTCTTCCAGAGTTTTCAGGGAACTTTTCCATCTTATGCCATGTCTTTGGCAGAATTTTTATATCCACTTGACCTTGGGATTGGTTTAGATGGCTGTGACAGTTCACAATACACAAGATATTTGGTTTTCTCGCAGACATTAAACCCAAACCAAACAGGTGAGGGTGACGTAGATTAAAGTTAGAGTGCAGGGTGTGCCCATACTGACACAGGGGGGCAGAAAGGGAAAACAAAGCTTTTTTTATTCAGTGGGGTTACACTCGGCAAAGCAGGCATTCACCAACTTACGCCTAGCATATGTTGCATAACCATGCTTCAAAAAGACTTAATGTTTATACTTCGTTTTTTAAAATATATATAAAACCTTTCATACCGTGACATCTGAAATCTAGGGGAAACAAGTAATTGAAAAATGATTTTGATAGGTCAAAAAAATACAAGGCAGCTTAACAGGAGTAAGGAGAAAGGCCTATATGTAAGACACCAGAGCAATGGGAGTGAAGACAGTGAGGCTTTTATCCAGGTGTCCCCATTACCTTGCTTTGAAGGCCTGGTCAACCCACTATGTGAGTCTCATTTTCTTTATGTATTAAATAAAAGGTTACAAAAACATGACTTCCATGGTCTTCAATCTTATAGATGTTTATGATCCACAGAACAAGTTTGGGAAACGTGAATTGGTATCAGTCATGCAAAACGATTCAACAAACCAAACACCTACAGCTTATGAATGACCATGACCTCACTGTGAGTCAAAAATGAAGCCAGAAAGCTGGGTGCAGTGGCTCATGCCTATAACCCCAGCCTGGACAATATAGTGAGACCTTGTCTCTACAAAAAATAAAAAAAATTAGCTGGGCACAGCGATGCACACCTGTGGTCTCACCTACTCAGGAGGCTGAGGTGGGAGGCTCACTTGAATCTAGGAGGTGGAGGCTACAGTGAAATGTGATCAGGCCACTGCACTCCAGCCTGGGCAACACAGCCAGACTCTGTCTCTTACAAAAAAAAAAAAAAAAAGCCAAAGGTAATTTCTAATTGTGAAAACCAAAATATTCCATGGTTTATAACAAATGCATGGCTGGGCCCAGAATAGTCTGAAAAGATAAAATCGGTTCTGTCCATTCCTGGGTGTCACAGTGACAAATTAGAAACTTTTGAATGGAAGGCAAAGAGGATGATGAGCCACCTGGAAAGCATATCATATGAGAAAGTCTTCACAGCAGCAGGGTTCAAATATTCCAAGGGCTGCCATGTAAAAAAGAGAAGTGTGCACGATGTCTTGTCTCAAGAAGGCAGAGCAGCATGTGCTATAAAGCTCTGAATGACTATTGTGAATAAACATGAGTGAGGACTTTCGGGGGGCTTATGAGAGACATAGAAAATGAAACAAACTTCACTGAACATCAGTAGACTCTCCATCACAAGAAACTCCATGGAAGTGACTAACAATTAACCTAAAGGGTAATTTCACACATTGGAAATGTTCACAGAATAAAGATGATTAATCACAACATTTCGGAGTTGGAAGATGTGGGAAATTATCTAGTCAATTAAATGTGTATTTAATGAATGCTGGTTTAAAATGTATGACTCTGATGTTCCATTTTGGAGAATCTCTGGGTAACTTCCAAGTGGCAATAAGGACCAATTACACTTGAGAAGCTCCAATCAATCAAAAGTGGGAGTGGTATTCTTGGGTTGCAAGTATACGTTACACATAAAGATAATGCACATAAGTCAAGAACACTTGGGTGAAGGAGAAAAGTTAGGGGCAAGGAGGATGACACCACAGAAGGATGCTGTAAGACCAGGCTCCTCTCTCTCCATAGTGTAAGCGCCTTTCCAGATGGCACTGTCTGCCACAGGTGTGTATGGTAAACATGGAAGTCAACTGAGTCCACTGGAAAAGGCCCTCTTTCTCTGCCTTCTGCGGATCCCTCCTCTGCCCTCACCCCCAACTGCTGCCAGTGCCAAGGAAATCAGTAACGATTAATTCACTCCTATATTCTACTATGCAAATAGGCTGTAAAAAGCAAAAGAAAACAGTCTCTGCCAGGCCTGTCCGGAAGCTAAGCATTTGGGTGATATTTTTATACATCCAACAAATGCCATACCTTACACAAAGGAGACTGGAAAATGGGAACTTTTCTTCCAAAGGTTTTCAGGCTAACAACCAATTAGAATTGGTTATTCACTTATAAATAAACTGGTTATGCAAATAAAACTGCCTAGATTTGAAAAGGCACTGCCTTATAATACAGTTTTGGAGGCACACATAAGTAAATGTCGTAAAAGTGACCTTTTTAAATAAGAAGGTTCTCAACAGCGAATGAAAATGTTGTTCCGAAACTTCAAAGAATCCATTAACATGCATAAGTTTGGCCACAATAAGTTAAATTACCAAGAACTGACTGGTCTAACACAGAAGCTGCTAAAGGTATGAAATCCCCTCCTTGGAATTTCTTGCCAAAGTGGCCAAGAATCAGAAAACGACAACAAGGAAGGAAAGGGGTTATCTAGAAGCATTTGGCATTTTTAAACTTGTGGCAAGACACGGAATTTATCTCAATAATTACAACGGCAACATGAAGAGGCAGCATGTTCTTAATTCACAAAAGATTCCAGATAGAACCTTGAGAACCACAGCCTTTAGAAGGAAAGCTATAGTGTTAGGACAATTGGTTGAATTTGTGAATAAAAACAACCCCAGGGAATTGAGGCAAAGTACATGGGTGTTGGTATTCAAAAACCATCTGATTACCAGATTAAAGTTCAAGGAGATATAGATTCGCATTTAAAGATAGCAGATATTTAAGAAAACCAGACAGAAGCTATTTTCCTGCAGTTGTGTTTTCTGTAGAAAAGAGTGTCCAGGAAGAAAAACCATTAGCCATTAAGGTATTACTCTTATATGTATCAGCATGTTTAGGATAAATCTAGGAAATTATTTTCTCACTTTAGAGGTAAGAAAAGAGTTATAGTTGGCACATACATCAGTTGAGTTTTTAACACAGCTACAATCTCTTTTTAGAAATATTATAGACATAACATTTCTGACCAAATTTGTAGAATAAGTATAGTTTTACAAACAAACTGTACTTGAATCAGATACAAATTTTTTCACGGTGTGTCATTAGCATTGGGTCCAGATTCATAAATGCCAAAACATTTTAGGCTCCACTAGAGTACAGGTATCTTAAACGATACTTTTAGTACTTCTAGAGTAGGCCTTTAATTTTCTTTTCAGCTGTAAATTTACCTACCAGGAAAAAACTGAATAGTTTCTTCCCGTTCTGTTCACTTCATCAAAGTCCAATAAAGGAATTAAATGAAGCGACAGTATTATATACTGTTACCTAGATCTTGACCTAGTAATTGATTTGATATCCTTCTTGTCGTCATCTAATTTCTTGTCCTCCGAAGATTTCGTGTCTTGCAGGTTCTCATCACCCTCATCGTCGGATTTGATCTCAGAGCTGCCAGAGGAGACACTCTGCCCCTGTAGTCCTGGTGGCATGCCTGCAGAAAAAGAGAAATCAGGTGACATGTACACCAAAATCTCACTGCCTGCACACCAGATTGCAAGGCTGCCAGCAGGCAATTCATACTGCTGAACTGTGATCCTTCTGTCACTTTTTTTTTCCCCTGCTATCTGTTGAAGTTTCAAAAAATGCACCTGCAGAAACAAGTTTTCCCTGCATTGGCTCTAAGGTTAAATTCTATTTTGCAATTTTTTGGAGTAGATGGTAATTTCACTGTCTACAAAACATCAACTTAATTGCAATGAAAATCATAATCATGAAAATCACACAGCCAATGTTCTGATTAAGAACCCAAGTAAATATCAGCTATTATATTGAGTTTCTTCCATATGCAATGATTTAATAGAAAAATGTCCTTAAAATATAATTCCCAGGGAGTATGCTAAATATGTGCAGTCAAGACTTCAATAGGTACCCTAATGATATTCTGAAATTAGGCTTCTCTTATTCTCAAGGAGTAATCAGCATTTTAAAATGGTACATATGGAAGGCAGTTTGCTACTCATTTTAGAAATTTCTAGCTTTATCATTGCTCAACTTTCCAAGTCACACTGCATTTTAAAACACGACCCTAATGTGGTAATTTTTTTAAAGGTAGAAGCATATCTGTCAAGTATTCCCCTTTATTTGTAATCTGTGTATTCTAGAACCTTGCCACTCAAACTTTGGTCCATGTGGCCTCATCACCTGTGAGCCCATTAGAAATGGACAATCCCAGACCTACAGAAGCAGAATCTGCATTTTAACAAGATGCTCAGGTTGTGCTTATGTGCAGTTTGAGAAGCACAGGTTTAGGACAAAGAGGGCAAAATCCAAAGGCTCCTGATAAGAAAGGTCCTGGCCAGGTGTGGTGGCTCACACCTGTAATCCCAGCACTTGGGGAGGCTGAGGCAGGTGCATCACTTGAGGTCAGGAGTTCAAGACCAGCCTGGCTAATGTGGTGAAACCCTGTCTCTACTAAAAATACGAAAAACAGCCAGGCATGGTGATGCATGTCTGTAATCCTAGCTACTCCCTGGGAGGCTGAGGCAGGAGAATCGCTTGAACCTGGGAGGTGGAGGTTGCAGAGATCGCATCACTGTACTCCAGCCTGGGCAACAGAGTGAGGCTCTGTCAAAAAAAATAATAAATAAAGTCCATAAAATGATTATTATTCATATAAAAATGGGCAGACATACCCATACATACAACTGACACTCAGATCTGTACAATGTTGAACAGCTGAAAAAAATGCCCACACGTATTCCTGTGGCAATGTTATCATTTTTATATTAAATGTGAAGGGACTGAGAAGATGTTATCTAAGCGACTCCTAGTCAGCTGGCCAGCAATAGCCTAACTTCCTGGGGTCATGAAAAGCCGCTCGTAGTCACTGGTATGAGGCAATCATTAGAGGGCTAGATGACTCAAGAGCGAAAATCATGCAACCAAGCTCCATTTTTTAAATGCACCTATATTTCCTTCCATCTTAAACAACAAAAACAATTTCCTTCCTTCCTATTCATTTGGAAATATCATTTTCAGGCCACAACTAACCACATTAGAGGACCTGAATGAGAAAAATGTGGAAATAGCTAAAATAAAATTTCCTCTCATCAGTCTGTGGCCTCATTCGCTGCTGATATAGGACCAGGATTTCAGAGGATGTTTGAGGAAAACAGTCCCTGGAGAAACACGATTAGAGGGCGAAGTTGTAAATACTTTCCCATTTCCTTACCATTTTTGTGCCCAATTTGATTCCTGGGTTTCTGCCAGTGCTTCTTGAGGGATGAACAC
Organism: Pongo pygmaeus; assembly: GCF_028885625.2. Classification (NCBI taxonomy): domain Eukaryota; kingdom Metazoa; phylum Chordata; class Mammalia; order Primates; family Hominidae; genus Pongo; species Pongo pygmaeus. The sequence goes on from NC_072390.2 coordinate 70,160,521, forward strand.
CAAGAGGCTGGGTATCAACACTGGGCCTATTGTGAAAGTGAGGTCAGAAGTGCCCTGGTGAGGCCAACCTACCTCTGTAAGGGTCCTGGGGTGGGTTCAGGTCAGGGGAGGTCGCAGACTGGACAGGAAGCTGTGGAACCGGAACCTGGTTTGGCAGAAGAGAATGGCTGCCTCTCAGGGCCACGCCATCTTCACGATGGGTCCCCACCTGAAAGGGCGAGAGGAACCAGAGAGGTGAGCAGGAACCGGAGGTGCGACAGCTATTTCTAGAGGCCACGAGGACCTGATGAAGGAAGGCTGGCTTTTCAAAAACCATACTCCCAAACGCATTTCACTAGAGGGCGCTGAAGGACCGCACATGCACCTATAGTTCCCGGCGAAAACATTTAACACTCAGTAAGATGCCGTGCTGTACATTCAGTGACAAATATGGCAGAGTAGCTCAGGCAGGTAAAACGTCAAATTGTCTCCCAGGGTGCTGCAGTGGAGCGCACTGATTCGTACCCATCTGTCTTCTATCATGTCCGCCAACAGATCTGACAATTATCTTAATGCCCATATGCTTAATTGTGAGCTTCTCAATTCCCCCATTGCTATCGGAAATCCTACAGGAATTTCAATTTGGCATTCGACTTTCATTTCAGGGGATAAGATTCTCAGGCCTGCCATTTTTTTTTTTCCATAATGCCAGCTAAGCCTGACAGCGGAAGCTACAGCAGTATGGGACACAGCCTCTGCTTGGTACAAATATAATAAAATGTCACCTGGCTTTCCAAAACTGGCAGCCCATTCCAAATTAATGTTTACTGTATTTCATCAGCTGCTGAGTTCCAAATCCAAAGGGGGATGGTTTCTGCCAATGCCACCACACCGGAAAATGTACCAATAAAGGTTTTATTAAACACACCAGTAATGCCATCATTGCCATGCGAGGATGTCTGGACATTTTTCCATTTTTTTCCTCACTATTCTGATCCTAGAAAGACACCATATTGTAAATACTCTTTATGCTTCCAAGAATAAAATTATAGAGTACAGCATGATTACTTGATTAAAAAAATACTGCTGAGCTTTTTATTAACTACTAGTATCTACTCTGGGGTCCAGAGACATTGAACTTGTGGCACTGAGACAGCAACTGCCTACTTTATAGCATATGCCTTCAAGCAAAAACATTAAGCATTTGTCAACTAAGAGGACAATCAGTAGTTCACATTTTCTTTTCTATTTCCAAGTATTTTCTTAGCCTGTGGTTAAGTGAGCATTTACACAGGACGGTGGGTCTAAAACACAAAAAATTAACCATACATTTATACTACTATGAATCAGGGTTTTTTTTCCAGTCAAAAATATGAAACCAGAAAGGAGAATCTTCACTCTTTTGTTACCAACATATTTTAAAAGGGCATTTCCAAAGAATGCATCAACAATAAGTATCTGAACCAACAACAAATTCACAGGACCTAATAAGCACACGCTATTTAAAGGCAGCTATGTATTAAGTATCACCTAGAATATTTTGCTTTTTACTGAAAATATATTTAAGTAATTCATCCTGAAATATGCCATTTTTATATTCGTGTGCGTGTGTGTGTGTGTGTGTGTATGCGCTCCAATTTTTTTTAAATTTTGGGTGGAGATGATCACATAAATCATATTAATTGTTTGAATTCAAAATACAGCAAGAATAAGACAATACTTGAGGCTTATGAGCCTCAGGAAGTATAAATGAATGTTTCAGCAGAGAGATGCAGGAAGTCCAGCACTGCTCCTCGGTGCCTGTGTCGCAACACAGAACTTTCTGAATGGTGGTTATTTGGCCTCTATGGGGTGCTTCAAATGTACTGAGACTGGTATCTCCCAAAGAAGCCCATTCCATTTTTACCACAAATTGGCCTCTTTGTAGATTTCACTCACTGATTCTAGTTTCAGCTTCTAGAGCTCTAAGGCATTAAGTACGACCTTTTTTTCTTTTTTTAAACATATTCAACCCTGTTGCCTGCCACACCACTCCTTTCCTCTGTGACTGAAGTCTGCTCTCTTATAGGCAGACCACGCCCACCTGCTCCAGCAACCATTTGTAACTCACTCTCCTATATATTTTAATTTTTATTCAGAAGCGTGATAGCTATTTTCCATTGAGGTTTTGATTTGCTGTTTTTATATTCATGCATTAGAAAATGGATTCAATCAATGATTATCCTTTCAATCTAAGATGTCAACTTGTAAGCATGAATTTTTACAGGCCTTGATCAAATGGTGGCTCTTTATGTCTGTCAATCAACATAAACCTAAATAATTCTTCGTGCTGATTCATATTTATTTGTATTCCCAATGGATGTAATTTCTTGAATTTCTACAAAGGATGACTCTAAGTCAAAATCACTGAAGGTAACCACAGATTTGAGCATAAAGGAGAAGTGTACTCCTATTTCAGAATCATTAACACTCTCAAGACTTCTTTGCAAGCATCTGTGACATAACTTAAGAGTAATGTTTTGCTTTTTACTTAAAATATATTCAGTTACTGCTCCTGAAATTTTTTCCCTCTAGATCACATTGAGGTAAGTTCTCAAAAGAGAAAAAGAGAACCCACGCATTCGTACATGAGTATATAAAAGGTACATAATAACTGCAGACAGAATCAAGTGTTTTGACTGAAAATACTTGCATGTTATATAGAAATAATAGCCTGTGTAGTTCAAGAACCCTCAAAACTCAAGCTATCTTCACTTACGGTGATCTTTGTCTCTGTTTTGTTAAAATCCATTTAATTTTAAATCTTTCCCCTATACAATGACTGTAAACTCTTATATATTATAAATATATCTGAGGATATAGCTGTTCCAACTACATTTTTGTTTGGACTTTAGGCCCATATGTTACCTAAATCCATCTATTTTCTATAGATCATCTTAAATAATATCAATCATTTTCCATAAAGAATGTTAGAGACAAAGTTGTTCTGATTTTTTTTTTTTTTTTTTTTTTGGAGACAGAGTCTCACTTTGTCACCCAGGCTGGAGTGCAGGGGTGCAATCTCCGTTCACTGCAACCTGTGCCTCCCAGGTTCAAGCGATTCTCCTGCTTCAGCCTCCCAAGTAACTGGAATTACAGGCGCCCACCACCACGCCGGGCTAATTTGTCGTGATGTTTTAAGACTTCCCTTGTGTCTATTCCAGGTCATGTGAATGCCCTCTGATAGGTCCAGAGCCATGTAATAATGAGCTTGATTCTCCAGGATAGGATCAATTCCATTGCCTGTGGCTGTGGAAGAGTATTCCAATTTGAATAATTGGCTTGGCTTTGCTTGTTTCCTTGGCCACAGACAGCATATTCTAACCCTGTTTTCTTCTCTTTCAGAAACATTATTTCTGGTCACATAAGAGACAAGGGAAGAAACACAGTGGATTGTCAGCACAAATCCATCGCTAGAATAACACAGAAATAGATGGAGAAACTCACACTGTTCTTTGTATATACAAGGGTCAGGGATTTGCCCACTGGCATTAAGGCAGCCCATTCATAGAATGACCCATGTCTGCTTCAAAATGAGCTGGGGCATCCAATGATCTTGGCATTCTGAACTTAAATACTAGTAGGAGATTCCTACAAGTCAATTCTAAGCATGACATTTGGTCCCTATTTTTAGAAAATCCATACTTCGTTAAAGCTCTATTTTGATAACCTTTTCATAGAGATAACAATAGTCTAAAGTTAAAAGCCAGCTTATGAAAAGTTAATTTTATTAATACTCATTGTAAATGTGAATCTTCCCATAGTCACGTATAATGCAGCTTTAGTGATATCTATGCTAAAAGTAAAAGATAGAAGTGAAATTTAAAAATTATTCAATGATTATTCATTGATTGATCAGAGAATGCATTTACTAATTTAACAAACATTTTCTAATCTAGCTCATGCCTGTCACTTTGGGAGATACTGGGGATAGAATGAGAAATAACTCAGATGTGGTCCTGGTTTTTGTGGAACTCATAATGATTCTTGGGGGGATTTTTGTAAACTGATCAATTTCATGGGGTAGTTTTAATAGTAAGGAAGAGAAACCTATTTGAGTTTGTTCAAATAAAAGACTTATCATAAATAGTTTTCTGTAGCTTAGGTTTTGGACTCAGAGAGCTCTTGGGAACCGAATGCCACTCCTCGCCTCTGCTGGGCTATTCATTCAGCCTCTCTCCTCCCTCTGGGGGGACCTCTGCTTCTCTCCGGCTTCTGCCCTCTCATGATGACAGATTGGACTCTTTCTTCATGATACCTCTTGGTGCATTCTTTCTGGTTCTGTACCTCCTGCTAATTTCCTCTTTGTCTTTGTATTTCTAAGCTCAGAATGCCAAGATCACTGGATGGCCCAGCTCATTTTAAAGCAGACATAGGTCATGCTATGAATGGGCCGCCTTAATGACAGGCATTTTCCTGGTCCAGAGAGCCACAAAGGAGGAAGGGGAGATAAGATCACGTAGTCCAAACACAGCCAGCTTGGCCTGTCCCGTCCACATATGGGCTGGTACGTGTAGGTATAAATATCTGAGTTACATTGTATCTTAGGTCAAATTATATTCAAATTCCAACACAGCTATTGAAATTCTCCTGTGTGAATTCGTCATTGGAAATAAATGTCATTAGATATGCAATAATTATTTTGAATCACGTAAGCACCATATAATTTTAAATAACCTTAGTTTCCAAGAAAGGGCTTGATAAACTGATAGAAACACTTTTAAATCACAGAACTTAGATGTCAAGGGCTTAGAGGACCTTGGTTATATATCAGTTAGGTCAAACTCTTCATTTTACAAAGAAAGCTAAGGCCAAGAATGGTGAAGTGACTTAAGATCCAACTTTCGATGTTTAGTTAGAGATCTAAAACATTTTGAACTCAGAAAACTTACAACACTGAACAATTACATAGGAGAGGGGAGGAGAGTTAGGAGGCAAGATGTGTTTATTTCCCAGAGCTTTTGTTTTAAAACAGTGTGTGTGTGTGTGTGTGTGTGTGTCCATACATATATACACACACCTAGGTACAAGCATATAACATACATATATATACATACATATACAGATACAGGAAAATCATTTCCGTTTTCTTTATTGTAGGGGGAAAATCATAGTTCATTAACTCAGGCCAAGGCCGAGATGTCTAACTAAATTATAAAATTTAATATTTGCCACGATCCCTCCAACATAAACAGATTTAAAAGACATGCAGATTCAAATTAGGTGGCTATTGGCAAGGCTGTTTTTATATGGAGATGCATTCAGCATTGTGGTAAATATCCTTGTCCTTATCCTCTAGCTAACAACAAACACCACAAACAAAAAAGACATTCAATATTTTTGCTCTCTTTGTTTCCAGGGAGTATTGTGAAAGTAATTATTCTGTTGTATTTAAGAGGCCTATTTCATGGATGGGAAAATGTATTAAATTTCATTTGGCAGTTATTCAATCCTAGTTAATGTTATCTCCAGAGATAACTGCTTCAAAACAGGCTTTCAGACCTCAGTCACTTCTATTCTACCATAATTCTTCTAAAAGAGTATACAATGGGAACTTTAGGAAACTTGTCATCAGTTTCTAGACCAAGTGATAATGACACAAAACTGCATATACTATTATAAACATTTTGGTACATCAAAATTAAAGTTTGCTATTAATAGCATCTGGTTTCCAATTTTGGACATAGGTTTTTTTTGTTTGTTTTTAGAAAGAACAACAAAATGGGACAAAGACAGAAGTCCTGGTAACTGTGACTTACTGTTGCTTTTCTCTCTTGTTTTTCCATTCACACAAAAGAAAAGCTGATGGGTTTTCACTGTAATTAGAAACCCATTGATACAGAAAACAGTTTTGGTGTCTGAACTGTAATCTCCCCATGAAATATCAATTATACATGACAGTTGTAGAGTACTAGATTTCAGTTTCAATTATCTTGCCAGACCTCTGTCATATTAGAGGAAAGCAAACTTATTTTCTCAAATGTGCAAAACACCATTTAGTACAAAAGTGCATCTTTTAAAGAGGTGGGAAGCGGTCATGCAAACTTTTTTAATGGCTCACAGATGGGAACTCGGAAGTTCATGGAATGGCAGCAGTAGATAGATACTGTGAGGAACAACACTAGAGGCACAGAGGCTCTGCAGAAAACAAGACCTACCTCTAATAACCACCTGTTGTGGGAGAAAGAGCTAACATCTGGGACACTCCAACCACAAACATAATTTCCATATTTCTCAGTTTAAAAAATTATCAGATGATTTTTCTTTAGAACATGTGATTAAACCTTTAAGAGACTTTTCATTAACATCAGATCTGGATTCAATTCTTTTGTTTGGATTTTTACTTGATTCTTAACATGTATGTTGGGAGAAGATTTCATAACTGTCTTGAGAACACCTACATTGTTTTCCAGAAACATCACAGTTTCACTTATGTTCTGTATGAAATGTAAGGTAATTCCTTATTGTGCAATTCTTGGAGATTTATTTAATATTGATTCTCCAGATAATAAAATAATTTTCAAGAGGATTTAAACACGATCTAAATGATCCTGACCTTGGCAGTGCTTGTCTATCATGTGATCAGCTGGGCTGAAACTCCCCTGGATGTTCACCAAAATGGTTAAACGAATGATTCTGTGATATAGTTCAAGAAATGCAAACGGATGTGAGCCGACCTCAGCTCATCTTTCTTGTACTAACTCATACGTTCCATCTATTAAAACTGTTTCATTTCTCTTTTCTGTATCCCACACCCTCAATTCTCGACATCATTTTCCTATAATGGAAACCATAACTGGATGGAGCTCACCTAGTGGGGACACTGGCAGATTAACAGAGCCCATTCCTCTATCTCTTCCTTGCTCCACATAGCAGGCTAGTGTAGATGGTATGGAACTAAAGTTAATCCATCCTAGTGAACCAAACATACCTAGGACAGAGAGTATGGTGAAGTCTAGCAATTATGTGTAAACAGCTTCTGTTTAAAGGAAAAGACAACTGGACACTTGATTTACACTTGGAATTCTGAATGCCTGAAGTGCAAGCATACCCGTGAGGGTGCAGTCATGCTGCTGACCTCCACACACTTTTTAGCCAGTCCAGACAGGCCATCCCTAAGGATCCCTAGGGATTTACCATTACCTACTGGCCTTTATTTTTTAAATGCTTTTCTTGTTATTCAAGTAACACATGCTTATTGTAATATATTTGAAAAGAGAGTAGAAGTATAAAGAAGCTCACTTAATGAACCATTTCTTCCCCATCACTTTCCAAATACTCATCTTTTAAATGCAATATTCTCTCTCCATCAGTTGATCCCTTGCAATATTAAGGCTTCTGCCTGGCTCTTGCTTGCTGTATGGATCCAGTCTAAGAGGTCCACCTTGTGCTGATGCATCCTTCACCTAGACTCCCAGGACCAATGCAGTTCCCTCCTATTTTTAAATTCCTCACTATCAATGTTCAATTACCTACGCATGGCCTCTCATCTGCTGGGTTCATGCCCACATCACTAAGGCTTGAGCAAAGCCCTCCCTGCTCTGTCTGCTGGGCTGGTTTTTTTCTCCTAACTCACCAACTGCTTCTCTTTTATTAGCCCCACAGATCCCCTTACTCTCTGACCCTTCAGGGCTGAGTGGATCTCCAGAAATCTTCACTTTCTTGTCACCTCACTGAGCTCACTATGCATTACAGACACCACCCTTAAAACACATTCAAGGTCACTGTTGAATGGTGCAGGGCATAAACTTCAATAAGTTTGTTTTGCTGCCATTCGTAAAGCCTATACTTGTCTCCATTTGTGAGCATCCCATCCCAAGGACAGGAACTGCACAGGTCACACTGCACAGGAGTGTAATAGTACAATGTGCAGTTAGATGCTTAGTAAATGATGACACAAATGGTATGGATCTGTAAGACTATGTCTGAAATCTAATTGTTTGATATTGTCAAATATACATTTATCATGTTTCTATCAAATAATAAACATTTCACTTAATTTGACAAGCACCTTATGAAAGTGTACTATATGCAAGACACTACATGGGCGTTTGCAGGGAAAACTAATAAAAGACAGACACATCTATGACTTTGCAGGCACTGATTATTTTTTCTTTTTTAAGATGGAGTCTTGCTTCGTTGCCCAAAAAGGAGTGCAGTGGCATGATCTTGGCTCATTGCAACCTCCGCCTCCCGGGTTCAAGCGATTCTCCTGCCTCAGCCTCCCCAGTAGCTGCGATTACAGGCGTGCACCTTCACGCCCAGGTAATTTTTGTATTTTTAGTAGAGACGGGGTTTCACCATGTTGGCTAGGCTGGTCTCGAACTCCTGAACTTGTGATCCTCCCCTCTCGGCTTCCCAAAGTGCTGGGATTACAGGCCTGAACCACTGCGCCTAGCCCAGGCACTGATATTTTAATGATGGGATAATATTATTACTATACAAGGCAAAATACGATGAATGTCATAAAGGAGTACAAGGTCAAGTAGGGTTTTAAAAAATGATGAGGTCATATCCGTTTAGGAAACCAGGGACTACTTTAAGAAGAACATGGCATTTTAGGCAGGTTTTGAATGATGGGTAGAATTTTGACATGGATTATCCAAATATATTTTTAAAGAGCTGACGCTTAACACAATTAAATAACATCCCAACTTTAAGTGAAAATTTCATTTTATATCAATAAGTGGCATGATTTAGATACTGTGTATGTGTGAAGAAGCAAGCAGCTAAGGACTGTGTGTTAACATGTGTTTTCATATGGTCAGACTACATATTTCTGACAAAAAGCAGATTTTTGTAAAGCCCTTTGTAAAGCTCAATGGCTTTGCTACAAAGTGAACAACACAGGGCATTTTGGACACAAATGGTACCTCACTGTATGTGTGTATTATTGGCCCAAATGATTCACTCTTATTTAATTGCCATGAAGTCTTTCATCTCGCAGCTATACAGTAATAGTTTCCATATGACCAGTGGCTCTGCTATAAATAAGATCAAAAGCAGAAAAAAGGATTTAATAAAAGAAAATGACATTAAGAGTAGCATTAAATCAGGGGAAAAATACCCATATCCAACTCGTTTTTTTGTTTGTTTGTTTGTTTTTGAGAATAAAGCACCCAGAGTACTAGGCAGCTTCCCCAATATCTCATGAAAGGTCTTTTTACAAGCAGTAGGTATCTGCAGAACCCATTGTGTGCACCTTAGAGTGGCAATGATTAAGTTGTGAGGGTGCGTGTGAGAGGTAGAGGGCACAGTGTCCCATTTAGAGTCAGGTTGGAGAACAGGTAATAGAACAAATGGCGAATTTCACATGGTAAAGAGTACAACTGCAATGTGTCAATGGCAAACGTCCACCCATTTCTCTGTCCTTTTCTGTTCTATTTAATGGAGAAAGACTTTTTGGTAATCCAGAGTTTCTCAGAGAATCATAACATTGCTCAATGCTAGTACATGAGTTCTGAGAAAGGAAGTTTTTTTTGGCAAGGCACAGTGACTTGATATGAAAAGCCAACTTCCCAAACAAATTTTCTTCTAGTTCTTAAAAAAAAAGTACAATGTTAATCTCTATTCCCGACTGGATAAACAGCTGCTAATAACCTCCAGCTCCCAGGGGAGGAGGCTTACTTCCTTTCATCTTCAGACTGGTGGATACCTGACGTGCACTGGCCTTTAGTGGTTCCACATGTTTTTTGCTTTGCTTTTTTTCCAAACTGCTTCGGTACGGGTCTTGCCAAGTCGGGTCTCTCTTCCCCCTTTCTCTTAGATTGCATCCAAAACCTCAGAAGATATAGTCAGTTATGGTACTGCTTATTTGAAATAGTAGTTCTTTTACTGTTGGTGTGTTTAAAGAAGAAATTCAAACACCCAAAGGAGACTAGAGTGCCTTGGGCTCTTGTATCTTGAAGCCCTGTGAGAAAAATGACCATTTTAGTTCCTTTCATACTGAGCTAATTATTCACTTGAGGGCTGGCTATGTTCAAAAATACTCAATTTCTAGTAGTACTGCTAGTGCACTTACTTATTAATAGTTATAGCTGTGTCCTAAATAAAGGAGCAAACTTCAACACTTTTCTTCTAATAGGAAGTGCCCTGCAGAAGATTCCAGAGCCAGTCGGCCTCTGAAGTCTTTCTCACTTGCTCTTAAGCACCTGCTTTAATGGTGACCTCAGTTCTATATCTCAAGGTTTAGACATTTTGCAAAACAGCTTTTTAAACAAAAACCAGCTGTTTCCCATCTAGACTACAGGGGGAAAATTTTGGGCAGCTTACAGAAACATTACCCAGAGACTACCATTCTCCAATAACTTTCACACACTTTCAGCTCCAAAAGAGACCCGTCCGTGTGCAGAAGCCAGGGAGAAGGCAAATGTGAAATTAAAATGTGGAAACTCAATACTGTGGTTTTTGACAATGTGTCCAATTAACTGCTTTAAAATGAATGTGGCTATTGTATCAGGACAATGCTTCCCTAAAGATGTCATTTAACTAATATTGGACAGATCTTTTGGTTAAACTCAACTTTATAGTTCTAAGATGATTTATGGATATAGAGGAAGCTATAATTATGCACAACTGTGAATGTCAACCAATTAGGTAGAACCCTCACATTACAGAAAATGTAATGCTACAGCTTTTTTTCAGTTCTCACTCCTAAAGCTGCTTTGCCTAAACCCTCTTCTTATTATGAACCCATTTTCAACTTCTGTTTTCTAAGCAATTAAGATACTTTTGATTTGAAAAATTTACAGCCATAATAAAAGTTAAAATAACACAACGGCCATGGAATGTGAAAAAATATAAAATGGCCAAGGCCTAATCTTGGCTTTTAAACGGTGCCAAGTTGCTTCAGTATTTTCTGTTTTGGTATGAATGACATAACTGAATTACTTCATGAGTTGCTACTTTAATTCCTAAGGGTGGAAAATTCCATGAGTTAACTTAATTTGGATGTAAAAAATATACATGAAAGCTCGCTCTTCCTGTGGACTCTCATGTGAAATATTTGAGCCAACTGCTGGAGCTGCCATGCTGCGGAGGGGCTTTTCACCCAGCGCAGCCCTGGCTGGCAAGCTGCAAGGGCTGGTATCATCAGGCAATTTTCTTACTTCCATTTAGGTGCATGAGCCTTTATTTTCTGTTTTTGGTTTTAAATCATGTTTATTATATGGCTCTGCAACACCTTTTCTATCCTGTCTCTAATTGTTGAAATTCTATGTGGACTCGAATATGAAGCTCAATGGCATCTTCTCCGGGAAGCTTTTCCTAGCGGTCTGAATTGCTTCTTAGGTCATTTCATAGTTCTATCTTGCATTATAGTTAGACCCATATTTGTATCATCACTCTACCAGGATAAAAGGCCTGTAAGATCAGATACTTTCTTTTACACATTTATGCATCCCCAAAAGCATATGAAGCACAGCAGATGCAGAAGGAGTGAATGAACATATGTGTATTTTCTAATATATACAATATATACTTTTCCCTCCAGAAAATCTGCTTTCTTGAGAAAATAAGGGTAATATTGCATTTTTTTAAATGCACAGTTGTGCCTATTCCAAATTATGGATAGTTTAAGATTATGTCCTTGTAACAGTTCATTTAAAAAATGATGATCACTGTGCTATTAAAAGTGTCTGCCTGCCTTTTCCTCCATAATTTAAGAAGAAAACCATGTAAGGATGTAAGAATATGATGAGGTTATAGGGTCTATTTTAAATACACGTGTGTGTGTGTGTGTGTGTGTGTGTGTATCTTTTATATTTTAAAACTGGGAAAGACAAGGTTCTTTTTTTGATTTATTTAAAATTCATGGCTCCAAGATGCTAAACACCAGAGAACTAGGATTTGTTTGTCCTAGGTGCAGAGAGAGCAGGGTTTTGAGGTAAACATCCAATGCCAGACTGTTTCATCATCATAGAGTCTGAATTTGAGTAAAATATGTATTGATGTGGAAAGAAGGGGAAATACCTAAGGTGGCCAACCGTGTTCACATATGGGCATGCACGGTGTCTTAATCACTTTTCTTAGGGGCTGCTGAATAGAGCTTAAAGGATCTCACTGCTATTGCTGTATTCAAAATCTTTTGACTTTTCTTTAAATTAATATAGAAATATTAAACGGTAAGCTCAAGGATTCTCAGCTGTTATCACTAATCCATGGCTAAAAGAATTTCTTCAAGTTCTTTTTCCTTTCTGTCCTCTTTTTCTTTTCAGTTTTTAAAAAATAAAGTATGATATTGATAAAGATCAAAACTTTCAGTTGAGGTTGCTAATCTGCTCTCTGAAATACTTGATAGTTGTGGAGATTAGGAGAGATGACAGAACACTAGAGAAGGCAAATATCCTAATTTAAAGAAAAACAAGATAGTGGCTATTGAAAGATGATGTTGACCGTCAATAGCTTGGGTGAAATTCTGTAACAGGCTATTTAGAAAACAGTTTTGAAAGTGCTCTGAAACAGAGGAATGGCCTCTCAAACTCAGTTTGGTTCCACCAGAGCAAGGCATTCTGGACAAGCCTCATTTCCTGCTTCACAGTGAGTGCTGCATGCCTGGCTTCTGTGACAACGCTATGGACAAAATGAGCAAAGGTGGGCCATACAGTGTACAAGGAGGGAGACAGAACCAGGTGAGATTAAACTCAAAGGACAGAAGATAGCACTCGTGTAGAAAGAATGTCTGTAACACTGAGCCTCATGGCCTTCTGGTCAATCCCCTCCCCTGAAAATATTTGTATTGGTGGCTTTGATATGGGCATTAGTCACACCCATCACATTTGCCAGCAACAGAGATGGCAGAGTATGTGACTGAATGAGGGCTTCAGGGAAACCATTAAACAGGAATCAGACTGAGGCTACAATATAACATTCAATGGGGTTTCATGAAGTTTTGTACAGACACAACAAAAAGTACACAATGAGACTGGGGAGATATGTGGCTTATGGATTTCAGCTGATTACAAATTGAATATATGTCAGCAGGACAATAAAAGCATCAAACATAGCAAAATAGGATATTGTTAGGTGGCCTTAATGAAGATACAAGGTATTGAATGGGGGAGGAGATAGATCCACCCTAGTCTACTTGATCCTTCCTTAAGCACTGTGTTCAGTTTGCGGTTCCACACCCTAAAAGGTTCTTGTGGAGAAAAAGGCATCCTTGCTAAACTAGGGAGAATGCACTGGGAAGCAATGGAGTTCATGACAGGGAGTCCAAACTTTTTTTCAGGTTAAATATTTGAAGATAGTGATGTTTCGTCTAGAGGAAAAAAAAACACTGAGTAGACTGTCTTCCAATAACTGAGTTTCTCAAGTGCTTGTTGGACTTGACTTGTGGGCAATTCTATTGGGCAGAAACATAAGGACTGTAGAAAAAAGCAAATTTGGGCTGGACCTAGGAAGAACTTTCAAATATTTGATGAAAATGGACTTTGTGGGCATTTGGAGCTAGTCACCCTTGAAGGAAGGAGGCTGATCAAGGCTTGTTGACTTCTTGGCAGGAAATCTGTAGGGGGATTTCAGTAGAGATAATCTCTTAAATTCCCTGAGAGTCCATGGGAATAACTGCTTAGAAATGAAGTATGCACTCGAATAGACACAGAACATTATGGAATCAAAACCTGTGAAAGCCCAAGAGGAGCAACTGATAAATTGATAAAGATCAAAACTTTCAGTTGAGGTTACTAATCTGCTCTCCGAAATACTTGATAGTTGTGGAGATTAGGAGAGATGACAAAACACTAGAGAAGGCAAATATCCTAATTTAAAGAAAAACAAGATAGTAGCTATTAAAAGATGCTACTGACCACCAATAGCTTGGGTGAAATTCTGTAACGGGCTATTTAGAAAATAGTTTTCTATTTTATCAACTTTATCAACTGAAGATGCTGATGCCTCTGTTGATCATATCTTTGTTGAAGAGGCCCACATAGAAACAAAATTTTCTGACTCCTGCTGCTCCCATGACTATGGACCAATAACTGCCACATCACATCAATGCCCACCACCCTCTCTTTTTGCCAAATATTACTGGTAGAGCTAAATAGCAACTCATTGCAGGCAGCCTAGGCCAACTACAGAGATTTCTTGGATTTCATTAGTTAAGTCAGAGTAACAGAATGGTTTCTAATTTCTACCACTCACAGTTTTGAAATGGTTATGGTATTAGGGTAAAGAGGAAGTCAGCTGAGCAGTGTAGGATATAGCACAAGGAGTGCTGGTCTGCTTGCTGTTTCGTCTGGTTTCCTTTTTTGTGTGTGTGGCAGGGTCTCTCTGTCACCCAGGCTGGAGTGCAGTGGCACAATCTTGGCTCACTGCAACCTGTGCCTCCAGAGTTCAAGCAATTCTCCTGCCTCAGCCTCCTGAGTAGCTGGGATTACAGGTGTGCACCACCATGCCGGGCTAATTTTTGTATTTTTGGTAGAGACAGGGTTTCACCATGTTGGCCAGGCTGGTCTCAAACTCCTGACCTCGAGTGATCCACCTGCCTCGGCCTCCTAAATTGCTGGGATTACAGGTGTGAGCCACCGTGTCCAGCCTCTTTTGTCTGGTTTCTAATCCTACTAGTGAGTACCCATGGTTTGGTCACTTCTCCTTCCTAGGCCTCAGTCTTCAAAGAAGGGCAATGGGCTAAGTGATTTCCAGGGTACTTTTAGAATCTAAAATTCAGTGGTCTGAGCTCTTAACTATACAAGGAAAACTAATTGAAGTTGTTTGTCCTATGAAGCCCTAAGAGGTAAAAGTTCTCATGTATATAATGTCAGTTAAATAAAAGGATACCACTTTGCCTAAGGAATGCTCTTTTGATAGACTGCATTTAATCCAAAGTAAAACAAAAATTGTTACTGAAAAGAGGAAAACTGGGCTAAGATCCACTTTTACTGGTGGTTTCTGAAATGGGTTCCACACCCCCCACCTGCAGGACTCTGGAGGGATGCTGTGGAGGACAGGTGTGTAGGGTGAGTTGCACATGACTCCCCCACCCCTAAGTCAACTGGAGATGACCACTCCTCTACTAAACAACCATGTGATCTTTCACTACTGGATAAGAGTCAGGCCCCTGGTCTTTTAGAGGGCATAGCAGACTGGCAGGGAGCAATCTGCTTAAGTACACATCTTTTCCTACTAGCCTGTGAATTCCTTGAGAGCACAGAACCTACACTTGGTAACCACGGATAAATGTTATTGAAATGAATAAATAGACTTTAAACAAGAAGGATCTGAGAGCTACACTACGCGATGTACGAATAGTAGAGGGGATTTTAGCTCAATGATCCCGTAGTTGCTGACTCTACCAACAAATAAACGGGAACACATAGAGTCACATAAAGACAAGTTTGGTATGGGTTTTGTTCTTAGTTAAAAAAGAGGTTAGGTCACTTGAAGCGCTTCTTTTCAGGCCTCATCTGTGGATGTGAATACTGAATGAATAAGAGAGAATTCTACCTGGAAAATTGCCCTTTCCATAATTTATAAGAAATCTAATCATTTAATATCAGGATTAATCATGGAGGTCTCTGAGGCAGAGAGGGAATCATACTTGGTTAAGAGTTTCTAACTAGGGTAGTGAAGACCTGGCTATTTCCTTATTTTCCCACATTCAGAGATTTCTGCTTTAATTTTGGAAGAAAAGTGGGTGGTTATAGTAAGAAAAATAACTTGATAACTTAAAATTTGCTACCTCAAGGACCCTGGTAGGGAGAGTTCACACCTCTTAGGCACTCAGTGCAAACATGTTGGTTGAAGAATAAGTGCATAGATAATGTGGGTTTTAATCCAAGCATGCCACCACTTTGGAGGGAAAGTTCTCTGTCTATACATTTGGGAAGAGAGCTGCTCTGGGAACCCAGCCATGGAATACCTGGAAACTTCTTTTGCCAACCAACACTTATCAAGATTTGAAAATCAGAAGCTCCTAGCATTTAAAATAAGTTCTGAAAAGGTGTTCTCATAGATAATCTCTGGAGAGTATGCCTGGTAGTAAAAAAGAGCATTGAATTTGGAGTTGATGTGCTTGAGTTTAAATCCAGCTGCAGGACTTGAGACTAACTGCTCAAACTTCTAAGGCTCACTTTACCGACACCTGAAATGATGACTATTATCATCCTCACTGGGCTGTTGTGAAGACTGCCTAAGACAACACATGCGGAGCGCCTAGCAGAGGGGCTGCCAACTCACACTCACAGAATGTTAAGTTTCCTAGTTTCTTTTCTCCCGTTTCTATGGATGATCTATTTACGGGGGTCGGGGGGAGAGAGACAAAATATAATATGTGGGACTCGAGGAATTTACAACAGTTGGTAAGGCAGAGTCATATCTATAAAAGATGCACAGCTATGCAGAGCTGGGTAAGATAAATATCTAGAAATGGTATGATTCATAGGGCTGTAAGAATAGAGAAAAAAATGGCTAGCATGGGTGGGGTAGCAAGGGAAGGCTTCCTGGAAGAAGAATGATTTGAGTCAGTGCTTTGAGAATGGGTGGGTATTAGGTGTACAGAGGAAAGCAGATAGGGCTGGACAAGACAGACAGATACAAAAGTACCGAAGGAGAACATACAGGGTGAATTCTGGTAATATGCCCAGCCTCGTCTTGCTGGAAGACTTGTTGCAGATTGGAAGAGCTCAACATAAGGCTTTCGGTAAATGGTAATAGGCTTCAAATGCTGAGCTAAGGAATTGGTCTTTATCTTGTAGAAAATGGAAAGGCAGGGAAGGTTTTTGAGCAGGAAATAAGCATAGCTCAATAATATCATCCCGAAAGCTTGCAAGTATACAAACATTCGCTCTTGTGTTATGAGCCATGCCGCTGTGAAAAAAAAAAATCCCTTTCATTATAGTAATACTTAGTAAATCACTGAAGACCTACTTCAGAACTCCAAGGAAAACATTTTATGAATCAAAAGCTAAGGACAATATGTTAGCAATTAAATGAGATAACATAACAGCCGAGGCAGAACCACAGTTTTCCCCACCACGATTTCAAGCTGCTGCAGAAAGAAATGCTTATATCACCTTCCAAGTTATCAAGCCATTTTGTTTTGATTTTTGGAAGGCGGGGAGAGAGGAAACAAGAAGCGTACGGAGATCGAGAGGATTCAAAGCTGTCTACTCTTTAATCAGAAGGAATTACTAAGGAGAGTTAGAAAGGTGATGTGCTCAAAACAAAACCGGGGCTGGGATG
The DNA here is from genome assembly GCF_028885625.2 of Pongo pygmaeus. NCBI lineage: Eukaryota > Metazoa > Chordata > Mammalia > Primates > Hominidae > Pongo > Pongo pygmaeus. The sequence continues at coordinate 70,177,720 of NC_072390.2, forward strand.
AGTATCAAGTTACTGCAACTCGCTTCCGCCCAGAACAACAAACGAAGGTGTGTAGTTGGGAATGAGACTCTCACCAGTGCTCTCTGCTGAAGTTTCCGGTGCATACCTCCCACGGCTACTTTATTTACTGCAGCTGGCCAAAGTTTTATAGCCTGTTTCATGTATTAAAATTCAAATGTGGAAAACATTACCAGTATCCTCCTTGAATTTTTTTTTGTTGTTGGGGGGAAGGGGGATGAGTTTTTTTTTTTGCCTTCCCCTTAAACTTCCTTTTTATTGTGGAATGTATCAAATGGTCAAAGGCTAACTTCAGACTGATTAAATTCAAAAACTATTTCCTTTGTTCTTATGTTTTTGTTTTAAAATTCATACCAGTTTGCACGGGAAAGATAGGCCAAACCAATCCTTTTCACACAGATTAGTGTTTCAGGCTGAGGAGCTCAGATTCTGGGGACACGTTGAATGGTTTTCAAGAAGAAAGGAGACTGCAAAACCCCATTTGGTTCAAAGGGCAGCAGGGTGATGACATGCCATATCTTTGGAGTTACGCTATGATCTGCTTGGCTCTGTGGCTGTCCTTGATTGAATATTAAATGTCTTCAGAGGAGAAAACAGGAACTTATTCTTATCAGCAAAACTGGTGGCTTTATTGCTTTTGTGTGTGTGTGTGTGTGTGTGTGTGTATGTGTGTATATATCAAGATCAAATTAAAGGGGTTTCTATGTAATATTGGCTAATTATTTCCTTTTTTCTACCGTTCTATTCAATCGTCTCACTTTCGCTTCTACTGAGGTCAGTCGAACTTCCCATCTCCAAAAATAATTCTAGTCTTTTCCTCCCATCCCACCTCTGAATCTGACTCAAAAAGGAGTCAATTCAAAGGTCAAATAGTCCCAAAAAGCATTTTTGTATAGTTTAATATTTAAAAGAACCACTTAACCTACATATGGTATTTAAGAAAAACTTTACATATTTATGGAAAAGACTGTCTCTGAAGCAATGCCCTGGGTGCATGTTACATCCGTTTAACATATGCAAAATGAACACAGCTACAGAAATTAAACTATTTTTCTCTTGATTGAGAGCAGATATACAGAAATGGTTATAAGTCACAGATCTGGCTTTTAATAAAGCCAGATTTCTTAATTAAAAGCAGTATTGTTTAAACATTGTAGTTAGAAAAAAAAGAGCTGTACAAACGAAAATCTCATATTATATGCATCCCAAGTGTATTTAACACATTACCTGAGGCCAAGCTAAGTTAAAATCTAGACTTTTCTTTTGTAAACTCTAAGCAACTGCCATGAACATATAAACAATTTTTACTCAATGATGAATTTTTAGGGCAGAGGTCAAGGAAAAGAAAAAAAGATTTCTCTTTGGCATTCAAAAATATCTTTCCACATTTTACATGTGAGTTCATTGCTTCTATTTATAAACCAGTATTTTTGGTTTCAAATTGATTGCAGATTTCAATACTACACCGTTCAGAATGGTACTCTTAATCTTAGCCTTTTATTAAGAGAAACTGAAAGATGGACAGGAGAATACTACTGAGCAAGAACTTAACTTCATAATAATTTGTATGTATTTTGCATTTCCTTTTGGGACCATGCTTAAACGAGAAATGCTACAGTAATAATGGAAAATATACCTTCATCCAAGCAACTTTTAGCGAGCCTGTAAGGGACAAAATAGGACACTAAGGTGCTTAGAGACGAGGTAGAGCTTGTGAGGATCAGAACGACAGAGAATCACTGGTCAAGTTACATTCTCCACCACTCTGGTCACCTCATTAATTGTCATCACTTAATATTCTATTAAGAAGAGTCTCTGAATCTTCATAATCGTCCTCAAAAAGAATTATCTCCAAAATCCTTTCAAAAGTAATGAGGAAAAAAATCACAATTGTAATATGGACAAAGCTGCTTAAATATAATTCAAATAAAGACTTATTCTAAATAGGTAGTGGTAAAGCTACTCTATTAAATTACACAGTCACACACAATGTATTTATACAAACAAATATACCATATATTTCTATCTCCCAGACTCAGAATTGACAGACACTATTTTGGCTTCTTTAATTAAAAAAAAAAAAACACTAATATTTGAATTACTAGCAATGTCATATTATAATATGAACTCAAATTGTACACTTTGGCCAGGGTCACCAAAATGAATAATTTCAAACACCAACAATGACCCAGCAATTCATCCTCAAGGGAAATATGTGTCCGCACAAAAACTTAAACATGAATATTTATAGAAGCATTATTTATCATAGCCAAGGAGTTGGAACAACCCAAATGTGTAATGTGGTATGTCCATACAGTGAAATACTATTTGACAATAAAAATGAATGAAGCTCTAATACGTGGCAAACTATAGAAAAACTGCAACAGTCATGCTAAGTAAAAGAAGACAGTCAAAAAAGACCACCACATGTTGTATGATTCCATATATTCAAAATATCCAGAATAGGTAAATCTATAGACACAGGAAGTAGACAAGTGGTTGCCAAGGGCTGGAAGTGGAGGGATGGGGAATGACTGCTTAATGGGCACCAGGGATTCTTTTCTTTTTGCAGGGGGCAAAAATATTCAAAACCTAGACTATGGTGATAGTTGCACAACCTTATGAATACACTAAAACACTTGAATTGTACACCTGAAATGGGCTCATTGTATGTTAAGTGAATTATATCTCAATAAAGCTGATTTTTGAAAAAACAGCAACAATAGTATCTATACCTGAAATTCTAACTCTATATGATAACTATAGAGTCTATAAATTTCATCACTTACCATGAGTGAATGTCTGTTGGCTGAAAGAAGGCCGGTTCCATACCCTGAGCCCAGACCACCCATGGCTCCATTATGAGAAGGTCCAATGATTCCATGCATGTCCCCATGACCACCAGGCATAGCTGTGGATGGGCCCACTGCATGGTTCCGCAGAACATGAATAGCATCATCCAGTCTTTCTAAACGATCTTCAATTCGGCTTTGCTGTTGGTTAACAAACGATGTAAAATTTGATTTGGTTCAAAAGGGGTGCCTAAATTATATAAGTAAAACTTTAGTTGACAAAAAACACACTGCGTGTTTCTAAATACATGTTTCCAATAACGTGTATTTCCTTAAAACAATAATACAAATAGTGTTGTTTCCAGAAAACTGGTAGAATGTGTTAATGTTAAAATTATAGTGTTATTTTTCATAAACAAACTAAATTCAATAATTATTCCAGGACATTATAACATACATGTGCTATATACGGTACTGCCTTTTGAAAGGTAATTTAAATTTATTTTAGAAGAGAAAAACATTCACTGAATTTAAGGAACTTTCTGGCAGGTATTAAGTTAAAGAGTTTTAAACAATTACCACCGGAAAGATGACCTATTTATAGTTTCTTAATTAAATTCTTTTCCTGAAGGTATATTTCTTTGGTCTTCCCTGTGGTATATGACACAGTGCTAAGTACCAAATCAGAGACAGGGAAAAGCAAATGGATGATAATTTCTTGTTGAGTTTTTACCGGTGTTTCTGGCTTCCTATCTGTCATCAAAACCAGTAGGTGTGTGGTGGTATGCGTGTAAGGGCCTCAAAATGGTTACAGAAAAAAATTATATAAATTCTGTCAACTAAAGTAGTATAAGATTTTAAGACTTGAAGAATCACAAACACTTGAATCAACTGTTCACTGGGGGCATCTAACTGAGTTCAAAGCCCCAACTATAGCACAGAATTCACAACTTCAAACCATTAAAAACCAACCAACCTTTGTTCATCCTTGCCATTAGGATTCTAGTTTTTCACAACTAGACAATGCGTATAGATTTTAGTGAAGAAAATGTATGTATTCATTTTAAAAACTGATCAATAATGATATCAAATACCACTCTCCAGTGTACACTTTAAAATATACCATCTCATTGATCCTTGTTTCACATGTGTATGGGCAGGCAGGGAAGATATTATGATCCCTTCCATACAGACATGAAAATGAGGCTCAAAGACACAAAGTGAATTAATTACATAGTGTCACACTGCTAGGAAATGGTAAAGTCAGAGTTGGAATCTAGGTCTTTTTATTTTAGATCTAGTGACTCTTTGCACTAGATCATGCTACAATTGACTTTGATTTTGAATGGGCTGTGCAAACAAGTGTACCAGCTCTATTGCATGAGAAAAAACACTTCTAATTATTTTATACTAACAGGAAGAATGTGTGTCTAATGTAGTAGTCTATGGTACAGAACATTCTGATTTGGTGGGTATGGGAGTTAAACTATCTCCCCTAGACTGCTAGCTTTGCTACGTATTTGGCCTTGGAAAAGTTACTAAACCTCTTGGAGTGTATGCTTTCTAATTTATAAATATGGGAATGATAATACATACTTACTTCTGAGTATAAATATATGCAGGAAAAGAAATCATACATGTGCCTATCACAGTTTCTGGCTCACAGCTTCCTGGTAGAGAGAGCAGTTTCTGCTTGTAAATCTCTTCTTCAGTGTTCAGAATTCAAACAGAATGGAAGCTGTGGTCCATAACTATACACCCCGTCTTTACAGTTCTATAGTTGGACGAAGCCTGGTTTTGATGAATACGCCCCAAAGAATAACTGATGAAGGTAAACACTAAAACAACTAATTATTTGGATGTGGTCCGCAGATTAATTGGGCTGGGTAGTGCATATATGTTTCACTGTCTGGTTTCTTTTATTGGTTAAAATGCATAGCTGAATGATTCATACGCTATAGCAAGGAAGAACACAACAAAGGAGGGAAATCCACCTTCGCTTTGCTTTGCTTTTCAGATTTTCCTTAAGATGAAGCTGAAAGGGAAGAATACAAGACAACACTAAAGCAGACAGATAAATCTATGTCTTCTTCCATGTGTCATCTCAAGATATGAGGGAGAAAAGAAAACCTCAACCCGAGGAACTAAAAGGCTCCTCTCCCTCACTGCTATTCCTTCCCACTAAATTCATGTACAGCCTAAATGCTGCACAACCAGCATTGTTTCATGCATATTTCTGGCCCCTACCATCATGAGGAGAGAAAGACTGAAGTGTCAGACACTGAATCATCATGTGAGTATTTATAATAATTAATTACATCCATGGAAATTTTCAGCAATTCCCTCCTGGAAGAGTAGGCATTTCTCTACCACAAAGGATACCACTGGGTTTCTACAAGAAGGAAATCTCCTGTAAACCTGTTATTCTGGAAAGTAAAGCAGAGGTAGAGGGAATCAAATGTTCCAGGTATAGGACTTGGCTGGAGTTCCAGCACTCTGATAGCAGGAAAGTTATTTAATCATTGACAGGGATCTTTCCTAGAGATGGCGAGGAGGCCATTGCCCTTTCAGGATTTTATCTGGTACTAGGTATTTAGAGCCCTGGGGCTTCCATTACAGTAGGATCTGGGTTCCCATCTCCAAATAGGAGCAAGCATAGCCTAATGACTCTGGCTCCAGCAAACTTGTGTGCTTAACGCTGACCTAAAGTTACTAACAGGGAAAATCAAAATCTTGGAGAGTAAAGGAGACTGAACAAGAAAGAACATGACCTGAAAATGGGTGGGACAGAGATTAGCAAATGAGACATACCAAAGAGTGTAAGGGTCCTTCATAATTAGGAGACGATGAGGCCTGTCCTCCATTTCTAGACCAAACAGCTGTGCCTGCTGATATTAAAATGGGAATTACAATCAGATCTAGACACATGTAAAAAGACGCTTGCCAATATATTAAACAGTCCTTTTGGAAATGGCAATGGCAATGATGATTTTCATTTAAACAAGGTAAATACATTTAAACTTCCCATATAAGAATTTTGGGACAAGGAAAACATTTTAAATGTAAAATATGTAGACTTTACATAGACTCACAATTCCCCCAGGCTGGCTGTCTCCTAAAAGAGAACATTTAATTGATTCTGAATTTTGGTAAGAAGGGTTCCTGTGGAAGAAAAACTATCACTACGGAATCAAGGTACTTTTAAGGGTACAAAAATGGGATTTTGTTAGACCTTCATGCAAGGCTAGTTTATGTTAAACCAAAATTCTCACACCAATGGAAAACAGCTTTGCCACTTGTTCTTAAAACAATCTTTAGAAAAAGATAAATCTTGAAAAACTTTTTAAGGGAATAAGATTAGTTATCAGTGATCCACTAAGCCAGAAATTTAAAGTCAATATACAGCAACAACTAAAAGTTTCTTCTGAAGAAAATAATTTTTTTATGATTCATTAAACTTGAAGGTAAAAAAAGATCGCTGTTAGAATACATATTACGTGTCTAACCTACAAAATAAAAAACACTTTAAATGTAAAATAATACACATTCAGTGTGGAAAACTTGGAAAATACATAATTCAAAAAAGGAAAAAATAATAGCTATGATCTCATTGAAATCTCATGCCCCGACACTGTTAGCACTTTTAAAATCCACTCTTCCTGTCTTTTCTGGGTGCGCATGTATATTTTTATGCTAAATAAAAATAGAATATTTTGTTCAATTACTTTTCTTGACAGAATTTGGACAGAGCCGTCAGTGTGAAAATAGCAATCTGTCCCCATATTTGCATCTTCATAAAAGTTCTTTCTTCCTAACATGTGGTCTTCCATGATGCATTACCAAGACCCAAAAAGTGGCATCTCTAGCCTTGTTTCTGTGCCTTTCACTGAGAGCATGCTACTCAGGTCGAGGGAATTTGTGATGTTTTCTAGAATGACTGTGCATCCTAATTTTCTTTCCTACCATTAATCTAGAAATGGATGGCAGAACTGTGAGCACCAGATTTTTGTCCAAGCTCTGCTATTACTACTGGTAATAAACTCAACAACTCAACTCCCTTTTTGGGACTCAGTATTCTCATCTGTAAAATCAGGGTATCAGACTACATTAGTTGTTCTCAAACATTATGACACCATAGAACATTTTTTTTTTCTAAATTAGAAAATGAATACAATGAAAGCTACTTTGTTTGAAATGTGGAAACTGGAGTTCCACCTGCTCAGATTCCTCTATCCCTTGTTGTATCTCTTGTTGTCTCGAAAGGGGGTTACTGACAATTTAAATCATTTTTCAGAGTGTAAGAATCTGGTACAGAACCCGAGGAGCACAACAATACTGAACTCTACTTTCTATTTCCACCAGGGGGAACGTTTGATTATCCTCTTAAAATCACCTCAATTGCTTCCCAGTTTCAACGTGGTCTCTCTGGACATAGACTTCAGAATCCCACTGCCCTCTCTATTCTGTGATCTTCCCATACCACGGAGGCTTGGAAGAGGCTGACATTAAATCCCAGCTAAGCCACGGCCATCATTTCTGAAAGTTTTGTGGCAATGTGAAACCTCCTGTCCTCGACCAAGGAGCCGAGTTTACACTGGGCCACGAGAGCTGCATGCAGGAAATAACAAACACAAGTAACTCCACTATAAATTACAGTAAGGTAAGGTTTCCATCAGGTACAGATGTGATTTAGGTTTTGCTGTTGTTTTGTTTTTTTTAATAAGCCACCTGTCTCCTTACCAAAGAGCGGAGACATGAACCAAGAAAGGCTTTCTGGAAGCATTTATACTGGAAAGACAATGAGTCTCTTAAACGGACCCCTGAAAAGTAAAATCATTACTGACATAATTCTACAAATTATAGTTATTCAATTTGAAGCCACAGGTCATACGAATGTGTTATACTTTGAAGTCAAACATCCCTTCTACTCCACACAATTATTTCACAATTTATTTACAAAATTATAGTTTTCTCTAAACATCCCAATGGCATGTACTTTAAAGAGGGAATTTGGAAAGCCTGAAATTCCTGCAGGAAATGATCCATTTAAATAGTCTATATTTGATGACTATATAGTCTATATTCATATTCATGACTATATTAACTGAGTTTTTTTCATCTGAGACGTTTTATTGGAATACATTATTCTGCTGTTGGGTGTCTTCTGCAGAGCTAAGAAAAGTGTAAGAAATACATTTTCCATATGCCTGTATATTTTAAAAAGATAATCTAATTTTTAAGAAAAGGTTTGGATGTAAACGACTATACTGTTATCTGGTAATTTGTCTCTCCCACCCTTTGTATTTGTCTGTTATAGGAATGTTAAAGCTTTGGGATTTGGGGGAAGTGAGTTTCCACCTACAAAATCAGGAAGTACAAGGGGGGAATCATTCTTATAAACTGTTATATGATGAAATGGGATTTGAAATACACTACCTGAGAGAGATGGAGGAGAGCCAACAGGAGTTGAAGGGTTTGATGAAAAGCTGTTGTTAGTGTGATCTGGAGAATAGATCTTAAAACAGTAGGGAGAAAAAAAAAACACCCTCATTCATTAAAATAATTCACATTTTTTCTAAGCTACAAAGTTGTCAACGCAATACATTTAAAACTTACAAGTTACAGAATACATGTAATAATCAACTACAGTATCAAAATTGTCAAATGAAGAACTTAACAATTATTTTAATTTTTCAAAACAAGAATTACTGATGTGGTACGGGATGGTGGGAAAAGAGCCAGGCTGGGGTCAGCAGACTTCAGTCCAACTCTTCGTTCCTACTGGCTGTGTGGCTATGGGCAAGCCAAGCAGATACTTTGAACTTTCCTTTCCTCATCTACACAATGAGAGGTTGGACAGGATCATTCCTAAGATATTTTGCCACTCTTTTGCCAGATTTAGGCATTTGATTCCATAGCATCAGAAGGCCCAGATGAAATAAAAATTTTTACTTAGGGCAAAATGCTAATATAGTGTGAACTTTTTTAATGCTCCCAATGGTAAAAGCCAACTGAAGAGACAAAATCTTAGAGAAAGAAATCTCCACTTAGATTTATTTATTTATTTGATGGAGTCTTGCTCTGTCACCCAAGTTGGAGTGCAGAGGCATGATCTCAGCTCACTGCAATCTCTGCCTCCCAGGTTCAAGCCATTCTCCTACCTCAGCCTCCGGAGTAGCTGGGATTACAGGCATGTGCCACCCATGCCTAGTTAATTTTCGTGTTTTTAGTAGCGACGGGGTTTCACCGTGTTGGCCAGGCTAGTTTTGAACTCCTGACCTCAAGTGATCCTCCCACCTCGGCCTCCCAAAGTGCTGAGATTACAAGTGTGAGCCACAGCACCCGGCCCTCCACTTACATTTCTAAATGATCATGTTTAGCTTTTGACTAAAATACCAGATATACTATCTGAGACAATGAAGGTATGCCATTTTGTCATCAGGGAACATGCAAGAAATGTTCAATTTTAGCTTTCTGGCAGTAGGTGGGCAAAGCAGAGAAGCTGAGTTCCCTAGGTGCCAATTATGTGACAGTTCTTCATGGACCTCAGTTATTGTCATTTTTTTTTTTTTTTTTCAAATGCCTCTTTCAAAGTGTTTTAGAACTATTCCTTGCTAAGACAGTCTTAGCTGGTCAATGTGCACCCATATTACTTTAGAGAAAAGTAAGACATCAGTATAAAAAACCTATAACCCAAAGGCCAGGAGAATATTCCCACATCCATAATTGAGTGCAGCTTAGTACCATTTTGAGGATGACAGAAAGAGACTATCTATATACTGGAAGCTTCAGAGCCTTCTCAAATTTTCCAGTGACTGTTATGCAAGAAAGCTAGCATTTTCCAAAAATCAAAGCTATTTGCCATTCATTTTCTAAAATTCCAAATGTCCACTTCTGATTAAAGTTCACCCTTTACAACGGTACATATGGAGTCCAAAGTCAATATTTCCTCACCGAAGCAAGTGCTTTCCCCAGAGCATCTCCAGTCTGGGAGCTGCCGGCTGCCCCGCTTCCTCTATTTGCTGCAAAAACAAAAGGCAGAATATGAAAACCAGGCAGTGAGACGTCTAACAATTTTCTATTCCTGGTCCATTTACTCACAATTTAATTGCATTTTTAATGCTAATTACAACACATTAATCTTTAATTAGCATTAATTTGTTTGCTGAGGTAGATGTCAAATATATTCATGTTACTTTTTTACAGATAAAATATAAACCTGACACCTTGGTTTAAAGATAAAGTGGTTTCCTTGCTATGACTTTCCCCTTGCTGTTGATGAACTGGTGAATGTAGCAAGCTATGTGACGGTCATTGCTGACAAGTATAGACTACTTTCAGGTCTCTGGAGTCCTCAGAGTCTGGCTTTTCTTTATATTATTTTATAGTAAATGGAATTATCTTCACGAATAACTTCCATCTGTTTTCAAATAAATAGAAATTTGATACATAGCAAAACGGGGTATTCGTCTCACAGTCCTACAGTACACCAAACAAACAAAAATTTCCACAACAGGTCTGGCTAACAAGGAGAGAAAATATTTTTAATGTTTTAAATAACATATATTCTCCACATATTTAAAAGTCTGTGTTCACACTAAAAAAAGTGAACTGGTATGCTACTAAAAGTCAATATGGTCTTGAATTCCAGAGATAAAGTAAGTCTACATATTCATGAAGCTTATCTCTACTGCCTTAAACACTGGTATTTTTATCTACAAAAGAGAAGAACAAAGAGTATTGTGAATAATAAAAGACATATATTCCAGTATACAATTCAAAGCCAGCTTTCTTTAACATGTATCATTTGAAGGTATCTTGCCCTCAGAACTAAGTGATAAAATGGGATTTCCAGGATTCTTGTGGTCTTCAGCATTAACAGAATGCCTAGCACTTGGGTATGTTGTATTTATTAAAGCCTCAACATTAGCAAATAGACATAGTATCTAAATAAAACCTATTAAAGTTCTGGGGGAAGTTTTTTTTTCACTATTTTGTGAAATAAGAAAAGGTAAGGTTAAATCACCCAATGAATCCAAGCAAAACTTCATTAAACAGGTATATAATTTCAAAGACTTTCCAGCTCCATTCTTGAACTAAGAGAGCCTTCTTTCTTACAAATGTGTTGTCATCACCTTCCACACTTGTTAAATGCAGTAGTGGGGTTGGATCTTCAGTGGTCCAATTCTATGGCTTTTCCAGGTCATAATTTAATTCTCCTGACCTCTGCTTAGCTAATTTATGCTTGTTATTTTCATATATTTATATGTTGAGTTTGTCAGCTGGATAATTTTTTTTTTTTTTGAGACGGAGTCTTGTTCTGTTGCCCAGGTTGGAATACAGTGGCACGATCTCGGCTCACTGCAACCTCCGCCATCCGGGTTCAAGCAATTCTCCTGCCTCAGCCTCCTGAGTAGCTAGGATTACAGGCACACGCCACCATGCTGACTAATTTTCATATTTTTAGTAGAGACGGGGTTTCACCATGTTGGTCAGGCTGGTCTCGAACTCCTGACTTCATGATCCACCCACCTTGGCCTCCCAAAGTGCTGGGATTACAGGAGTGAGCCACGGCGCCCAGCTGATAATGTTTTGATATATACTTTATTTGGTTTACAAAACCCACACCCATATTGATTTGTTAACTGCTAAAATACTGAAAGAAAACTGACACATGATAAGAAGAACACAATTACCTTGTGACAAAACAAACTTCTTTTCCATATCACAAAGTTATGATATTAAAATACATGAGTCATTAGTACTCATGATAGGTATTGTATAAGCAAGTTCTTTGAAATGAGGGTCTGACATCATACAATTGGACCACTGGGAGCAGCTCAGATATCAAGAGTATTAAAAATATTTAATATAAGATAAAATACAACAAATTATATCTAGTGTGAAAATGAGAAGAATTTCTGCATTAAGGAGTCCTTTAAAAACTAAAAACAGGGATTGCAGGCATGCATCACTACGCCCGGCTAAGGCAGGAAAATCGCTTGAACCTGGGAGGTGGAGGTTGCAGTGAGCCAAGACTGAAATTGCGCCATTGCACTCCAGCCTGGGCAACAGGAGCAAAACTCTGCCTCAAACAACAAGAACAACAAACAAACCTAAAAACCATTCTAAAGAGAAAATAATAATGATGTGAAATATAGATGATACTAACCTTTTTTCAGTATGCATTACCATGGTATTTGGGGGTACTTATCTTTTTTTTTCCTAGAAGCAATATTTCTTTTCATTATTATATACCTAAAAATTAGATCTATCAGTCAAAATAATTTGTGATATCTGCTTGATTTGAATACAGATTTTCACAAAAAGTTCAGAGCTACATTGGAAAAATCACATTATCTAACGAAGAACCTAAGCCAAAAAGAACAAGATATTTCTTCATTACAGACAGTATCTGCTACAGTAGTGGCTTTCAAAAGATTAATTCTTCCTTTAAACAACTTTAAAATGAAGACTATAAATAATATATATATTTTTATGAAACTAAACAAAGTATTGAAAACCAATACAAATATTTTAGGAGCATTTAAAAACTAAATATATATGCCCCAAAAATCACATGATAGAAGAGGCAAGATATTATGATCATTCTGATTTCTTTAGATCTACACCTTTCTAACTAAACTTTCTATCAGTGACTGTTTTATGCAGGGAGATATTATGACTCAGGAAATAGAATTAAAAATAGAATCAACTTCTTACCTCATCGTGTCATGAAAATATTTCAGAAAACTACAAAGGCTACTCATGGAAACCACTGATAAGAACAGACTATTTTTTAACATGAAGCCACCATTTTACCTTGCAACAGCTGGAATGCCAAACCCAAGGGCTTAAATTTCAAAGCAGTTTACTGGGGCCAGTTTGCCCTTTCACTTGGAATGTCTTTTGTTCTGGTCCAGGAAACACTGGAGAAGCTACATTTTCTAGATTGCCTGAACATGTTAAGCTACACGAGTCTTTCTCTTACAGATTTATTTGTGTGACTGATATAACAAAGGGTATAACTGGAAAGGAAATATATTTTAATTCTCAAGTGGCAGAATTTTTTTTTTTTTTTTGCATTGAGAAGTGGGCCATGTTTAGCAAGATACATCAAACCCGCATTTTCAGCTTTAATGTAACAGGACTTGATTACTCTTTGAGGCCCAAGATTTTTGTCAATTCATATTAGAGATGATCAAAATGTCCATGTAACAGAAATAAAGATGAAAACTAATGCATTTGCTTGGTAAAGACTTTATCGATTTCTAATTTTGGCTCTAATCAATTTATCTTGCCCAAGAGAAATATAATCAGTCCCTAAGTAGAGCTGTAACATACAAATATGAATGGAAGATGAGCAGTTATTAAGAGGAACTGCAATTTTTGTAGGAGGCTTCGACACTGCCTGCCACCCAAGTATTGTTCAGATGGCTTGAACACAGGTGGTGTTGCTGGCTAGAAGATGAAGCAGAAAGAAGGGTTTTGTATTTTGGGCTACATGCTAGACCACCCTCTGTCTCAGCCTCAGCTTTAGGGAAATGTTCATTCCCATTAGAACACACCCTCAACAAAACACTGGAATGAGTGGTGCCTTGGGATCAACTACTAAAAATCAGAATTTGGAAAATGTGTTGCCCCTTTAACGCACACCCATCATCTAAGGCTGCGAACATCATGAAGGCATCAAAGGAATAAGAAGCACAATTCACACTGTGTTTGCCTGAGAGAAGATGACTGCTTTCAAAGTAGGTTTTTCTCAACTGTGTCCGAGTGACCCTCGTGTTATTAAACCATTAGAAACAGCATAACAATGCCATGTGCTTATCTATAAAGATGACAAAAAGAAGGAGCATTTCCAGCACTCCTACTACAACCATTTTAAAATACAAATGCAAGTATATAGACTACAATGCACTAATTTTTAACAGGAGGGATTCCTAGGAATTCAGGGGGAAGTTGGGCTTCCTGATCGTGCACAGGAAATGGAGGAGATTTAAATCAAACTAGTTTATTGTTCTCTGTTGGTGGTCCTGGTAAATAAGATGCCTTGACATTGCTGGATAAAATTCATATTACTCTTATGCTCTGTGCTTGTTCATCACCCAACTACTTCAAGGCTCAATATTCTTGTAAAATATACAGTGAACATTATGTGACTACTCTAATAATAAAATTACTGTGAAACCAACTCCTCAAAGGGAAAAGGACATAATGTTTCTACTAGACAAGCCACATACTAACATGTCATTCAAACATGTCATTAGAAGTGAAAGTTCTAAGTCAGATTAATTCATGAACCAGATAGATATTCCAGGGTAATCTTTAGCATATGGTGTATTAAATCAATCTTGGTAGTCTGTTCCTTCAACCCTGTTTGGTTTGAGGTTTAAAAACATGGAAAAGACCATGTATTAGAAAGCAGGCCAGTTAAAGACTAATAAAACAATAATAGTTATTATAACCATTATGTTAGTTATATGACCAATTCTCTCTGAGGGCAAGGGAGTGTGTGTAGCCTCAAACCACAAAGGGTCACACCCTGTGAATGTATACAGATGGTATGTCCCAATGGGGAGATGAAGCATTCTCATCCTTGAGCAGTCTCAGTGGTCTGTGCTATGGGAGGAGGTCCTCTTACTTCTTTCCATCAGGAAGGGCTACTGGATATTATTGCAAATAGGAAGGAAATATGTGGCTAACCAAATGTGTATGGTTAATATCCTGCAGACATTCCTATTCTCTATAGCTGGTATCTAGTAACTTACTACACTTCCTCCTCCATATGTATGCTCAGATGCAGAGGCACTGAACTGCACTGCTTCTGAAAATACCCAGTGGCATAACATTGAAAAAGTTTGAAGAACTGAGTAGAAGGTGCTGATGTTGGTAACTCCCAAAGACCCCTGACAGCTTCTCTCCTTAACTGGGTGCGCCACCAGCTGAACTACTGTGAATCCATGCTGTGTCCCATACATTATATTCCTCTAATTGGAGGGCTGATTAGACGACCCTTTCAATTCAGAAAGGTCTAATATGATCTCCAGAGTTTGCCAGCAAGGCTTGAGAAAAGTAGTGGACTGCATGCAATGAATAAAATACCTTGTTCTACAATTCTCTTGAAAATCCATGTATGAATGTGTCATGAAAAAAAAAATCTCCCATTAATGTAATCCAAGTAAGCTTTATCCTTCTTACGGATTTCTAAAAAAAATGATACTGGGTATTATAGGGCAAAAGAAAACAAAGCAAGAAACACCCGGTCACTCCCCCAGGCCAAACAAATAGCAAACCTCAGTGGGCATCTTCCACCTTTGACATGCAGAGAACAGAAGAAGAAAGGGAATGTGGTTACAGAGAGGTTCCCTTCCGAGAGTTCTAGAGCTTGTATCTCACCCCACATGCACTGCATTGTTGTAGTGTCAGTTCAGGACAACTGCTGACCACCAGAAAGACATATTATAACATGACACTGAGTCGAAGGGCAGCAGCCCTCTTCTGAACTGAAAGAGCAGCTTCCTAAGACATCAACACCATGTATGAAAAGACTGCACTGTCTTGCAACTTTTTACCAAGAAAACGTGAAAAATGTGAAGTCCATGTGTTAGTGCTTGAGCCCCATTCTTAAGGCATTAGTATTGCTTACACTCATTTTCTACAGAATCGTGTGTAATCTCAAACATGTGTCAGGCTATGTGTTCCCTATTTGCCAATTATTTAATTAGCTTTGTTTGTTCTTTGAGATACAGGCAACATAATATTTCTTTACTTCCTGCATTTCAGAATGAGTGAGTATATGCCAAATATTTTCAAAAGTCTGCAGATGTATCCTATTAATCTATACTGTTTGTTAGGGAAGTATCACTAACATCAGAAGAGAAAGCTTCTCTTCTTGTTATACAGACACGCTGCCATCACTGACTTCCAACACTCGAAAAATCAAACCAAAGCCTAAGAGAACTTAAGTGTGAAAAAACATGGGCCACTCAGACATCACGCAATATTAAGGCTTATTATGCTTAAATTTTCATCTGCATTTTCACGTACGCAATTGGTGAACATATTATTTTAAAGAAAAACATTCTAGAATGTTCTCCCTTAAAGTAACCTTAAAGTAATATCTGTATTTATGCATACTAATAAGGGTTTGCTCTGCCAAAATGCTGAATTACCATGTCTACCTATTTCCTGAAAGATTACGCATCTTTTTCTCATTCTGCTAGTGGATTTTGACAAGTGCATCCATTATTGTAAACTAATGTACGAAATAAATTTATAAAAAGCCCTTTTCTAGGTTCTAAAAATCTCATACTTTTGTTTTTAAATTATAGCTCCTTTATTATTGTCAAGACCCTTAAATAAGGCCCTATGGTTTTTAACAAGTTAAGTCTGTTCTCAGCATATAGAACTCACCTATTGCTCCACTCTGGCTAGACCAACGAGTAGATTCTCCTGTTCATCCACAAACTAATGAAGATGACCAGCTAAAACCAAGCAAAACTCATTCCCACTGACAGCTGTGGCTAAGCTGTCTACAGCTCATGGAGATAACCACCCTATTTCCTGATATGTCCCTTCCAAGTCATAGTGCCTCTCTCTCAAGAGGACTGTTTTGCAAATCAATCAGAAAAACTTTTTTTTCAAACACAGCCTAAGTATGTTTTCCTCAACTCAAGGTTCTGCTCCACCTTCATACCTTCCTAAAAAAGAAAATTACTCAAACCACAAGTAGACAGGAAATCTGTCTTGTAAAAGGATGAATGACCGGTCATCTTTCTTTATAACCAGACCTCATGACTGCAGAAAGGGGCTTTCCATTTGTCAAACCACACTGAAGTGAAATATGCTTTTCTCACTCTTTCAGTTCTGCACTGCTTTCTTTCTTCTTGTTTTTCAAATCTGCCAAAACTGCATTGATAGCTAACAAACTTCCCCATGTGACCTCTGTCTGTAGCTCTCCAAGGTCAAACTGATGCAACATATTTGTAGAAGCTTGGTTAGGAAAAGTTAAAAAAAATGGAAACTCTCTCCTCCATTTGCTTCTTAGACAGGATAGCGGAGTGGAGAGGCTGCAAGATAGCTCATCTCAAGTGTGAGTGAGATATATTATTGAATAAGCAGGGAGGGCATTATTGAGGCAGAAATTATATTTCCAACATTTCAAAACACATCTCTCCTCCATCATCAAAAACTTTCCTACATAAGTGATTCACACCACTTCCCCAAATTCTACACACTCTCTAAAGAAAACAAGTGCAAAGAGCTAAGAGGACTCAACAGCAGCATTATTCTGTTGCGCAATCTTCTCTCAAAGACATACACTGAGTATTCTCCCCACCGACGCCCTGACGGTGACATTCAGGCCAAGCAAGGAGTTAGTTTGAGCTATAACCACAGAAAGTGACCACCTGAGAAGTCTGAGGTTTTAATAAGACCCTGGTGCACTAAGCTGTGCTGCTCATCTGAATGACAAGGTGTCAAAGCTGGTTGAGAAGCAGGTAGCTATCTCCCCACCAACTCCACCTCTTCCCTCCAAGGGCAGCTGGACATCCAGCGCAGTTCATTCCTCAAAGTGGGAATGCTGACTGGGGAACCACCTACGGAAAAGACTACAGTGAACATCACAAGAAATGAGAGGATGATGGCTCAGTTCATGGGAGCTGCATTCTTCTTGGACCTTAACTCATTAGTAAATGTCCTTGGTAAAAATAAATTAATTAATTAATTTAAAAAAGCAGCAAATAATTTCTGGCCAACTGATGCCCAGGCAGCTCCTCTCTCATAAGTGAACAAATACTTCTTCCCCTCTGAGGGACTCCACAGTGTCACATTCTCCAGGAGATTAACCTCATGTAGTTATTAGCAGTCACCTGAGAATTTCACATTAACCAGTCCTCGGAAGACAGTGGCACATCATGGATAAAAGCCTAGCACAATGACTGGAATTTTGGGAAGTGGTCAATAACTACCATTAAGAGCTATTCTGCTTTGTAGCTCACTAGTCTCTGATGGCTCATCTTATGACTTTGTTCACTCTTTTTGAATGTGAGGAACAAGATAGTTTTGGTCTGTTTGAACCCTTGTTCAATCTAATGACTTGCAATGTAGAACGTAGCTAAATTTCAGTGTCTTGTGATGAAAAATATGGTTATGCTCAAGCCAGTGATTTTACTTCTGTTTGGTGCATTTGTGTGTTCATTCTGTTATGTGACTAATATTTATCGCCTAATTGCTATTCAGTTATGAAAGGGAAAAAGAGATCCTTGATGATTAAACCCTGACACCGACTGTCGGTATCAGAATTGGCATTTCTGTGACTCACCCATTATACTGTCTGTCCCGTTGGCAGGAGGCGTACAGGAAGAGGTGCTGTAATGGTTTGTGCCACTACGATGGAAAGTGGACATCGGAGGAAGACTGGAATTGATGTCTGCTGATGAGTGTGATGGATAGCTCTATAGCAAGAAGCAGAAAAAGGTGGCCATATTTAATCATAAGGTATTTAGTGAGTTATTTTCAAATACTTTTCTCACAACTCTCTATTTTACAATGGAGACAGCTTTTAGAATTTCAAAATAGCCAAGAATATATCTTGCTTAGATCTGACAGCTTTCATTTTTCAAATAATAAGTTATACAGAAACATAGTTAGCTTGGGTTTGCATCAACTGTGGAGGAATATAATGGCAACGAGGGACATTGAGAAATGATCACAATCTCGAAATCTACAGATTACTGCTTAAAATCATCTCCAGGGTTTCGGCAACATAAAAGACCACTCTACTATTAATTTTTTTGTGTGGCCTATTGATCAAGTGAAAAAGATTCCACTATATAATGAATAAAACAACATTATGATCCACAGGGCTTATATTACATTTCATCTTGACCTTCTTGAAACTAAATGGCAAAGACTAACCAGTCTCAAATCTTCTTCCTCCCAAATTGAATTATTTTTTTGAACCCCAGCAACAATAAAATTTAGTAAATAAAAAATTTAAAAAGCACTAATGGTTAAATATCTCTCTTACTCATCAATATGTAACCATTGACTATACTGAATTAAATTAGGACCACATGACTTATTTTGGTTTGAGTCCTTTCTTTCCATGCCCCGCCTACAAGCAATCCTCATGTAGCTGGCAATGAAAGAACAACATCTTTACAGAATCACTTGGTTTAAGACTCTGCTTTGAGTTTAATCATTATATTAGTTTTCCAAATAAGCTATGTTTCTTGGGTATGCCACAGTGCCTGTAAGGTGGCAAATTAGTTGCAATCCACCCATCTGCTTGGGAATGAACAGATCACCAAAATGGACATAGTAATTTACAAAAACGTGCTGAGCTATTTTCAAGATAAAAAGCGGCTTCAAAAGTTATTCTCATAGGCATTTGAATGTGTTATGTTAAGGCAATGTATTAAAGCTAAAATACACTTTTTCTTCATATGCAATATGTTAATGGACTATAAGTCTTTATTATATCATTATTGGAAATGATGTTAAAATTGTTTATTTCAAAATTAGAGATTGAATATGATGCTGATTATTTAAAACCCAAGCATTTGCTCACGAAGAATGAAACCATAGTCTCTTGAGTATTGCCCTATTTACTCTGTGAGATCCATCTTGAATTCTACCTCTTTCTTGAAGAGTTCCTGACTACCTCCAACTCTTCCACCATCTCTTCTCTCTAGGTCCCTAATGCACTTACATTCTGCATTATTGTCTTTAACGCTTAATTATATTTGGCCTTTCATTTCTTGCTCTTTCTAATGTATTTTCACCTGTATTGTAAACTCTTTAAAGGAATAGAGCTTATAGTTCTGCATCCCACAACTTGTGGCTAACTACTGAACACATAATTATACTACATGCTCAATGAACAATTGGTTATCAGTTAGAATTTAATAACTGAATTAGTTAGAATTAATAATATCAGTTAGAATTAATAATAGGTATCAGTTAGAATTAATAATAGGATTGAAGTATAACTTATTTGAGAGCCAACTAGTCTAAGGAAATGAAACTACGTATTAGAGGTAGGATTTTCAATGACGCATGAATGTTTTTGAAAATACTACCTCTGGATGACCAAAACAGCCCAACTTAAAAGACTTCCGTAAAAAAGTTGAGATGATGCCTTTAAATCTTTCCAAGTTCCTGAGAATGCCTTTCAAATTTTTAAATTCCATGGACCTCTTTCTTTCCTTGACCCCAAAATTCCTTAGGCCACCTGTTAAACTCATTTCTACTTGCCACCTAATGAATATCCAAGGTAGTCCATGGAATTTTCTCCAATGAAAAATATAGTGGGCCCATTCCATAGTACAGCTAATCTGAAAGCTTAGCAGGGATAGAGCTATTTCTGCTATAGAGGTAAACACTGTAACAAAATGGAGGAAAAGAAACAGAATGTGGAAAAAAGAACAAAAAAAGAGATGACTAAGTTTAACTTCACTTCTACACAGTCCTATTCCATGTGGAATTTCTGAAGAACAGACGAACTGCAAATCAGTCCGAAATGTGCAAAAATCAAAAAAAGAGGAAAAGAATTATAAATATTTAACTAACTATAATAATCAGAAGATGAAACAAAACAGATAATTGCATCGGTGAGAATCTTTGGGCCCTTTGAACTTTATGTAAAATGGGCAGTAATTTGGGATTTGACAAAGGGTTAATGCTGAGTTCACAGAATAAAAGGAAAAATTAATCCCCATAGATTATAAAGGGGCAAACCAATGGAATCCATGTAAATCAGTTATTTTTAGAGACTCATAGAAAATTAGATGCTGAAATAAACTAATGAGATTTATAATTAGATTATTTTACATTAAAAACTATCTTGAAAACTACTGTCATTCAGAGATGTAATAAATACACCACAGAGAATAATGTCTCTTTTAGAGGATTTAGGGATCAACTATAAGAGGTCCTCTTAGTCTCTTACTCCAGCTATTACTGTCTTTCCTGCTTGCTACAAAGGACATGAGGAGTGTGACAAAGTGTGAGGCTTTACATGCCCACTATTCGTTCATTTTAACTTACGATGCCCAAGAGTCGTGTATTTCGTGTCTATTAACAGAGTAACTGTTGGAAACGTTTCCATTAGTGATATACTGGTTGATAATTCAAAGATTGGAAAAATATAATAACTGGTGCACATAAATAAGAATAAAATCATGCTTTGGGTTTGGGCAGGATTTCACAAACTTAGCACTACTGATCTTTTGTGCCGGATAATTCTTTGCTCTCCCGTACATGACGTCATGTTTACCAGCACCCCTAGCCTCTACGCACTGGATTCCAGTAGCATCTAGCCCCTAGTTGTAACAATGAAAATGTCCCCAGACACCGCCAAACGTTCCCTGAAGGGAAAAACTGCCATCAGTTCAGAATTACTGAAGTAAGGGTTTATGTTACAAAAAAATAAAAGACAACAGAACTTCCTTTAAAGGAAAATTCCAGACTCCTAGGACTGTTTCGCCCTGTAGTGCAAAGATCATGCCTAAATCATGCCAGACAGTGAGGACTCTATCCTGTTCTTTAAAAGAACCCTGCCAAGTCATTCCAAACGTAAAATCATCTACAACAACCCATTCCAAACTTTAACCGCAAACTCCATTCATCTGAGTGATTTTGTGTGGGTATGTGTAACACAGTAATGATTAGCTGTGGGATTCTGTTGGACAGGCTAAAACTGTAAAGGGGATTTAAAGACTAAACATCGGTAACTTGACAGTCGCTACTGAAATATGTGCATCTTAAGCTTTATAATTACACATTCTGTTATAACATGGCATAAAGTGATGAAGGCAATGATGTTTTTAAAATGTTTTATCTTTAGAGATAATATCAACTTGGCCAAATTATACCCCAAATAATCCAGGAACAGCGCTTAGCTTTTTCTTAAACTATCCCTTTGTTCAGTATGGGGCTAGCCAGATGCTAAGAATAAAATTATAAGGAATTACCATTGTTTTCAACTGAAAGGACACCAACTGCTACTGTATATTCAAAGTATTGTCAGTGTCAGGTTCTTCTAAGTCACTTCAGTAAAAGATTTTCAGATGGTTAAATACTGAAAGTACAATGACAACTAGATATAATAATTCAATAGTTTCACTAACAGTGGGAAAATTCATTAGTATGCATTACAAGATAGCTTATTCATGTCTCCTTTAAAACAAAAACCCTACTCTCTGAAATCTGTTAACTGTTCAGATGAAAAATGAAAATCCTGTATTTCGTGATAGGTAAATAGCATTGCAAATATGGCTTCTGATATAGCCTACTGGGTTACTACTTCAAAATGATCTTTTCTCTCTAGTTGATAATATTGTTTTGGTTCTGTAAAACTTTTTCTAAAAGGAATATAGTTGGTTTCCATTTTGAAATTATACTTTTTGTGCATGGAAGCACATTTTAAAGCTACTTCCCATGCAGTGAACTGGACTAGGATAAAATCAAATCGCCTAATTCAAAACTCTCGAGCATGATAGGAGAAGGAAGAAAGAAACACAGAAGGGAAGAAAAATTAATGTCAAATGGGCAACTCTTAAAAGAACTGAAATTCCAACATGCTGGTATAGTGCCTAAAACTTTTATTTGTAATCAAAACTTTCCTTGCTCATAGGACACATACAGTTTTGACCATGAGTTCCCAGAGAAGTGGAAAATGATGGTGGAGAAATGAAAATTTTAGCCAAAATGAATTCTAGCATAATAATAGTTGGTATAGTTGATATTTCTCTAAGCTTTCACTCTAATATCTCCAAACAGGAGGTGGGTAAAGAGAAAATTTGAAAATAAGTCATCTGCTATTTACTGGAAATGTGCTGAAATGTGAGATAATTTGTGATTTACACATTCAATCTTGGGAGATGATACAAAAAGGCCAATTCCATTTCCACTGTCTGCCTCTCAGGAATGTATACGCTAATTGACTACTTAGCATCTCCACCACTAGGACCAACTAAATACGGATTTTCAAGGATATCAGAAATCTTAACTTCTGGAATTTTTTTGATTATTGGAGTAGGATATCAGATCCTGTTTCTTATCTGTACTGGTTGAGCAAAAGAGAGCAAAGACCACAAGAATCCAGAATGACTTCCTTTATCAGAACAGAGAAAGAAATCTAAGTGTAGATATGAGAAGAAGAAAAAGGGGCAAATGCAAGACGAAGAGTAGTGATATAACTATCACCTGGGATCACTGGATTTCCCATATGCTTTCGCATTCGTAGGATTTGAGGTTCACATATTGTTTAAGCTATGTTCTTGCACAAGGGATTCAAATTTCATCTTATCTGCATCCCAAATCTCACTCAAGATCTAGGCTCTTTCCTCCCTTTAATGACAGACTTAAGTTCAACAGTGGATTCTGGGCTGTGGTGATATTTAAGGCTAGAAGAAAGTCAGTTGAGTTGTTTCCTCCAGGATAAAGAGACATACAATGATAGATGAATGTAGGTGAGGGACAGAGTGGAAATGTTTAGTAATGAAAGACCTAACATTCTAGAGCCCACCAGTTTTCACCTGGAGTGATGCAAAACACAGTATGAGTGGCAGGCCAGGATGGGAATTAAAGTTAAAATACTAAAAAATGGGAATCTGATCTATGTAGAAACCTCATGGTTTCTCTTACTGATGGAAGTCTACAGAAAATATAAACTCCTTCTTTTGGATACATCACAACAGGCCAAAGCTGACATAAGCCAGTCAAGGGGAAATGAAATGCTCCTGGGTGATGCATATAACCTACTGACCATCACTCTGCCCTCTGCAGTACATCTTTTGAAACTACAAAAAAAAAAAAAAAATGACCAGGAACCACCATGTTAAGATTCTACAACTTAAATAAGTATCTATTTATGTACCCAAGGAAGCTGACATTGTGAGAAAGAAGGCACAGAGCAAAACACAATAAACAAAAGAACAATGACAGAGAGAATCTGGAAGGATTTACAAAGGTGATTTGAACCTGTTATGTCTTTGATCACAGAAACAACACAACTAAAGAATAATGGTGTGTGCCATTTTTGCACTTATTTGCAGAGTCCTTGTGTACATGCATGGAAAGACAGAGGACAAGGTTTAATCAACTAGCTGTGACATTCCCAGTACCGTGTATGTCTGCCTTACCAAACGTTCATGTGGATGCAGGCTACAGTAGCTGCTGGACTGTGGAATATGAGAAGAGTTGCCCAACATTCCTGCATAGCCAGGCTGATTCATCCCACTGGAGGAGCTCCAAGGGTCACTGCTGTGATGGCCATCTGTAAAGGACAAAGAGAACCATGACTTTCTGAGGCATTCAGCCTTGCCTTATAGAATAGGGTTTTTTCATATACTTGAAAATGACTGCCTGTTGTGTTATTCATCTTTGTGTTGGTTAGCTGATTACATCAGAAGACAGTCATCATTTCTTCCCAAGTGGCTCTATATTGTCAAACAAATATAAACACTTAAAAAAGTTAAAGTGTTCTTGCTAAAAATTCAACTGTAAAAGAACAACAGAGTATATTTCTACCATGAATTATGTCAAGTCAGCAAGGTAATTACTGCTAAAAGAAACATTTCTTAGAAGTCTTCTAACCCTTTTTTCTATGAAAACCAACTAAAAAGTTAAATTGTTCCTAAACTTTGGGGTGAAAAGTACTTGAGAAATTACAAAGTTAACAAGTTTTAAAAGCATGTAAAGAAGTATTAATTTTAAACAATCTCAGATTGAAAATGTTTAATTTTATTTTTAACATATACAATAAACAGAATTAAAGTTGGAATTATAATTATATTATGGCATGTAGAGAAGATGAATCTCAAATACATAGTTTTTAGGATATTTTATTTTTATTTTTTGGTGTATAGGTATATAGCTATCTTAAACCTTCAGTAGCAATCCAAAGGGTACAAACATGCCCTAGGTAGTTATTATATTACAGATATTTTTGAGAGTCTCTGGATTTTATAAGATGATTTATGAATTATAGAGGTTTAAAATTATATAAAGTATCTTTCAATATAAGGTTAACCTTTTGTTAACACCCTTATTGAAAACATCCCTACAGATTTTTTCATTCTCTGGGCCTATTGGCCTACAGGTTATTATTAATGATTGCTATTGTTTAGGTTTGGTTTCCCAAGCCTAAGGGAAAAGATGATCTACATTACTACTAAATTCATTCATTTTTTCTTTTTTTCAATAGTTTAACAAAAAGTATTGAGTACTAGGTATACACCAGGCCATCAGCTGGCTGTTAAATGTATAGCAGATATTGCTTCCTTGAAAATAAGATTATTTTCACCATAACATTTTATTTAGTAAAGGCCTATTAAAAAGTTAGGCAATAGAAAAGTTAAATCTGACACTGTATTTCGTGAAGCTCTTTTTCATCAAGTTCTTAAATCCAGAAGTTAGAATTTTGGAACTGGACTCATTTCAGATTGGGGGGAATAGTTTGTAGATTCCTCTCTTTAAGAACCATGCAAGCAAAATCATGTCTGTGATTTTGACAACATCAGAGTTTTAACCAGAAGATGGAAATTGAAGTTAAAAATAAGAGGCCACAGTAGTGAGTTTACAATATGCCCCAGACAGTTTCTGAATATCTTTCACCTTAATTGCATATTCCTTCAAATCTTGAATTCTCAGGGCACCAAGTACTCCTCTACTGAAGGGAAGCTGATGTGGAACAGGACCGTGATGCAACTGTTTCTGTGGCCATCATGTGAAAACACATGATTTTTTAAAAGTTACCATTCACGTACTCGAGCTTTAGTCCTTAGATTACAGAGGTTTAAATGCCACCTTAAATTCAAATATGAAGTTCAACATTTTAAATAGATGGCACATATGACAAATAAATTGAAAACATATATCACTAAACAAGAGTCTCCTGACAATGTGATACACTGGGTGGCAATGCATATAGGACTGTTAACACAGAGCACTCTGCTTGATGCAGACTTATAAAAATACATATTTTACATAAATTTTGCTTTTCACAGTAAATTAATATTTATCACATCCCATGATCTTGGCATAATGTTGTTTTGAAAGAATAGAATTAGACGTGTGCAAATTAATTGTGCTCATGATAAATGTCAACCCAATTTTTTTTTTTTTTTTTTTTTTTTTTTTTGCTTCTCAGGTATGTACATGCAGAGAAACAAATTTGTTCCCCATATTTTGTGTGGTCTGCTAGGGAAAGGAACCTACTGATATAATCCACCTGGCCTCCCCTGCAATGTGCACCCTTCCAGAAAGCTACTTTCCTGGGCAGATAGAAAAAATATATTCTTCCGTCAACGTTTTCAATCAAAATCTCTTTTGAGTGATGGATCCTTGAGTTGCCAATCTCTGTAAGCACCTGTAGGACAATATCTCCCACTGCTCACAAAACAGGGGACTGATGCTGAGGTAGCTACTATTTATAACTGAAGGTGATTAGCTTTTTGTCATGGCACAAAACGCACCCAGGTGACATAGCCTGCTGTGTCCCTTTGAGAGTTACACCTAGGATGGGTCACAAAGTTAAAGGACTTCTGACACACGAGCTCTATTATGCATGGAACAAATTCTCTCTATTCCTAACAGAGCCATTCCATCCAATTTTATAGATTTCCATGGAATTTCACATGTGAACTAACAAACTAAAAGAGCTAACACACTGAAGGGAAGGAAGATTAGTATCTTTTAATGAGAATGATTTTGAGTGTGTCCACTATAATCAGGCTGCTTCCCTGGTACACTTTGCCCCAAATGTGCTCCCCTTCCTGTGACATGGCCCCTCCTAGAGATGCATAAAGAAAGAAACCCCATGGCCCATAGCCCATAGACAAGGCTTATACAAGTAAGGTTTTCACAGCTGGGCAAAAAGAGTTAACATTTTGCACACAGGGGTTTTTGGTAAATTCCACATCTAAATTCAGGGCATTAACTTGGTAATAAGATAATTACATTAGAAAATAAGTGCCACGCACATATCAGGATGGAGCCCTTAGGAGCATCCTCCAAGTGGTTCATTCTTGAAGTAGCTGCTGTCATTTCAAACATCTTGGTCTTTTTAAAATTTTTATTTATTTATTTGTTTGTTTATTTATTTATTTTGAGACAGAGTCTCGCTCTGTCGCCCAGGCTGGCGCAATCTCGGCTCACTGCAAGCTCCGCCTCCTGGGTTCACGCCATTCTCCTGCCTCAGCCTCCCGAGTAGCTGGGACTACAGGTGCCCGCCACCATGCCTAGCTAATTTTTTGTATTTTTAGTAGAGACAGGGTTTCACCATATTGGCCAGGATGGTCTCGATCTCCTGACCTTGTGATCTGCCCGCCTTGGCCTCCCAAAGTGTTGGGATTACAGGCGTGAGCCACCACACTCAGCCACATCTTGGTCTTTTTTGAGCAGCAGAAAGGTATACGCTATCAGTAACAAGACTACAAGCTCAGGGTGGGGGCACACATCCATGTATTTAAACATACTGGACAATTCCATAATTTTCTATATTTGTCTTCTCCCCCAAAAGTTGGGTCTTTTATCCTAAACCAGTTACTATGTTGGGACAGAGCTTTCACCATGTAATATTCCAGTCTGTGGTAGGTTACTTCATCTTGGACCCTTGTTCTTACCTACAAATTAGTAAGTGGATGAAAATTTTACATAAGGTTATACATTAGGCCAATTTGTTCCCAGTTGGCCAAATCCAGGATGTTAAAAACATACATGGAGCTGAACCACTTCTAAACAAACAGCTACATCGTCTTGGCGATGGTGAAGATGCTGAAATGGTTGGTCATGCGTGGAAGACCATCAGGAGCATCGGCTCTAAGTGAAGCAGATCAATCTAATCTTAACCCATTACTGCTTAAAGGGGTTTAACTGTAAAGAAAAGCTTAGTACAGTTTTAATTAATACATCAACTTTTAAGGAATTCAATTACTAAGAAGAGCATGACTTGAAAAATTCTACACTTGCCTACTATTCCATTTCTTCTGCCCCATCTGTGACATTAAGTGACCCAGGAAAATGCTATCCAGTGGCCTTTCCCTCAGAAGCAGCAGCATCTTACCTTGCATGAAGAAGGAGCTAGGGAAAGTGCTGGTTGCTGGTTTGGAGGAAGGATAGCCTGGCGAGTCCCTATTGTAGTCGGCAGTGCTTGCTGATGGAGCATAGACCTGAGGAGAAAGAACCAACTGAGTTTTGCTTTTTGCATTGACCACAGCAGCTCAAGCTCCATTCTTATATAAGAAGTAGGCAGAAAGTGCTACATTTCTACCCTTTCCAGTTTAAATCTGAACAAACCCTAGAAACAGTGCCCTTTCTGAACATACTAAAACAAACAAAACAAAACGAAACAAAAGCTCGGCGTATTTGTGCGAATAGAAAATAATCAGGTGTGTTACATTCCAGTCGATGTAAACCATGTCTAGTTGTAAATACACTGTATAATGCCCATAGGGTAATCCTGTGAGTCTAAGCACTTCTTTCTTTTTCTTCTAAACACAGATGGCCCATGAGCATGTGAAAAAGGTAAAAACAGAAAGACATGCATCAAATCTCTTTCAAAGGGTAGAGTAAAAACTCTACCTTTCAATTAAAATTTTCACTTTTACAGAGAGGAGGTAGGGAGGGGGGAGAGAGAGAGAACACAAATGAACTATCCAAACCACAGAAAGTGATAAATATATCTTAGAATATTAAATTCCCATAGTGTCAGCTTTTTGCAGAGATGCATAAAAAAGGCCATTAAAAGCCTGGATCTACATAAGACCACCAACAATCAGCGTGTGCATAGGAAGCGGGAGGAGGGAGCCCTCCTTTTTCATACTTATTATATTTGTGTGTACAATAAACTTAAAAAGTGTGCCAAAAACCTAATTTACTTACATTCATTTACTAATACTCATGAGACTTGGGAAACCAATTCTTTATAAAAATAGCCTGTGTATTTTCCTGTTTATTTTTTTTTTAAACAGGACAGCATAGTAGAAAAGCACAAATTCATAAGGTACAGTTTAACTTTAATTGGTTTTCCCCCTTGCCTTTTCTGCTAAATATAATTTTTTTTTAATCCCCATTTTCTTTTGCTCTCAAAGTTCCTCTCTCCAGATGGTCAGAAAGACTGAAACACTGTCATCCTCTTGATGAAAATGGATACCTTCCTGCCTCCATTTTGAAGCAGGCAGCGGCTCACAAAATTGGCAGTGAGCCTACAGTGATATTCACAGGTCACAGTAAAAGGAAAAGAAATTCACCAATAAAAAGGCAAGTGCAGGGTTACCAAAAAATAACTCTCATTTTTTTTTTACAGTGCGCATCGAATAAACACCCCGAGAAAAATTATATAATTGCTCTCAGAACACCATGAATCATAAACTAAGCATTAATACAAGGTTTAGGATTTCACAAAGGATAGGTCCACAGAGACAGATGTGGGAAAATATGCATCTACATCCATACATCAAATAAATGCTACACATGCCCCAAAGTGCCCTTGAAAATTGGGAGGTCCTGGAGCTTTAACAAAACAAAAACAAACCAGAAAAGCCCACTTGCACTTCAGAAAACAGGGATTTTTCTTAAGGCACTAATGGATATAAGCCCTATATTTCATTGGACTTTATTTTGTGATTTTCATCACATTTTAAAGGTATAAACAGTGATTTGCTTCTATTTCCAGAGGGCTTACAAAAAGGAAAAAAACTTTTTTGAGTATTTTTAAGAAACAAAGAATAAAACTTTGGCTAGGAATCCAAAAACAAACCAACAATCTAAGTTCTGTCAACCACATCTCAGAATTTTCTTGAGAACTATTAACTAACAAAGAGTTTGTGAATTACTACTAAAGGTATTTAGAGAAGGTCTTGAGAATAACCTAACAAGATGAAAGAAACATCACAGGAAAAAGGGAAACTGAAAACTGACAGAATGATTGTAGTGTGACTATAATATATCTACATGCTATTAGCCTGACAGCAATCTGGCCTCAGTATTAACATAAGCTAAGTGTACTATGGAATATCCCCAAATTTCAGAAATCAATATATTTCTTATAAAACTAAAAAGGATCTCCGACCCATATTATTAAATCATCTTATGTTTTAAAACAATTAAAATCAATTCTTTTCATATATACTTTAATTTTAATTACATATTCTATTACATTATCCTTAAACATATATATCATTATGTCAACACAATTTGATGACACCTAATAAGGTTTATCCTTAGGCATCGCTTTTGGAAGATAAGGAAAAATCTTTGGTTAATTTTGGTTATTTACAAGGAGGCTACTTTGACTGTGAATTATAATCAAGCTCAAATATCTAAGAGTAGGTCACTTACTCCAAATTCATAAATATTGGCTGCATGGAGAAGAGTATCTATGGAATTGAAATGTTTTTAGGATATATTATACTATGTAATTTCTATTTTTCTGCTGTTTTAGCCAGTTGAAGACTTTTTAGATAAGATAAAACTCTTTGTTAATAGGCAATGGACCACTGTTTATAGTTTTTTATACAGACAATTTCTATATATTTTATACATTTTCTTTATATCATAATTTACAAATCAGGTACAATGTTATTCATCTTCCATTTAGATACTTTATCATTTTACCTCAAAAGTTATTTTCAAGGTAAGATCTCTATATTTTTGTTTATATAAATAAATAAATATCACATATAACTATACTTTTTGAAAGAAGGGAACCAACAAATTTTAGTTCAACCTCCCACATTTCAAATATAAGAAAACTCAATAATGAAGTGGTCACAGAAACATTACTCTTATTTTTCACCGTTTCATGGGGTACTTTTTTTTAGAATGGTGGCAGAGACATAGATGGTATTTATGAAAACACCATGATCATAATATTCACAGTTCAGTTTATCTCTAATGGTTTAATCTTTCATAACTGGGATGACCAGTGAACTGCTTCATTATTTTTACTTCAGTCAACTCTTTTGCCAATTTCTCAATCAAGCTTTCAAAGTATGGGTTTCAATAAGGTGTTTAATATTGACATTAAATTCAATAAGAAAAGCTCATACCCATTCAGTTTTTAGTATTATTATTCTAAGTATATAGAAAGTTTAACAACACAATTGTTAAATAAAATAGCTTCATTTAATCAACAGAATAATAACAAACACCCCAGATCTCTTCAAAGAGTTGGAATTATTTTTAATGACTAACACCAGAAAATCAGTCCAATCTAAAATGAAATAAAAATCCCAAATTCTAGTACCATGTACTAGAGTGACCCCAATGATGAAATATGAGGAAAATCTAACGAGAAACAAATATCTATCCTTGAATTTTTCTCCAATAATACGCTTAGATCAAGGTGACTGTTGGCATTCTGATTCCTCCCACAAGAGTAACTAAAGAAGTGTGAAACTTTTGTTGCCGAATTGGAAATGGAAAGACTTGGTGAAACTCATAGGTCACAGCTCTTTTAGTAACCTATTTGTTGAGTAAAAACTTCATGGAAAACTAGTAACACAGTATATTTAATATGCAAAGTTAGTGCCATTATCTCTTCTCTTATAATCCTGAATTTAGCAGACAATCATCCATATAGAAATCCTGAGTTTAACAAAACTCTCTAGATAACACTGAACCTTGAACTGACAAAAGTAAAAAAAAAGTTTTCATTTTACAGATTTAATTTTTTTTTTTTGTAATCCGAAAAGTATTACTATGGTACATTAGCTGTTTCATTCAATGTTTCCAACTATTATTTCTGCACTCATCAAAGAAAAAACAATTTAATTTATTCCAAATAAAACCTGTGCCTAACAGA
Source organism: Pongo pygmaeus (assembly GCF_028885625.2). Taxonomy (NCBI): domain Eukaryota; kingdom Metazoa; phylum Chordata; class Mammalia; order Primates; family Hominidae; genus Pongo; species Pongo pygmaeus. The sequence goes on from NC_072390.2 coordinate 70,209,346, forward strand.
AAAGAATAACAAGCAAGCACAGAAACCAACAAACAAAATGAAACAAAGATATGCCTCCTACTCTTTTCCTTATGAAGCTCTCATTTTTACTGGTCTTGGCATATCAGTTTCACTTACGGACATTTTAAAGTAATAATGATTACTCATTTGTTTAGGGCCTCTTGTGGAACAACTTTGGTGGCAGGAGTTCCACATACATTATATCTAACCTTCATAATGATCACACAAGGTGGATATTATTAATAGTATCTGTCCTATTTCACAAGGCTGATGTATCATAAGAAGGTCAAGTGTATTGGCCCAAACCAGCTTGGGTCTGACTGCAAATTCCACCATTTATTAACTAGGCAATCTTGGACCAGTTACTTTTAACTCTAGTCTTCAGATTCCTGCCTGTAAAGTGGAAATGACAATGCCTGCTATGCAAAGTTCTTGTGAGAATTAGATGGTATAATGTGTGTAAAGAAACTAGAATGGAACCTGGCACAGATTAATCATACAAAAAACATCAGACATTAGTGCTGAAGTCTTGTTGCCATTGTTTGTATTATCTGGACAAATGTGACTCAGGAATGTTAAGCTGTCTTTCCAGGTTACACATTTTTCAAGGGGTAAAGCAAGGATGTGAACTGATCATCAAAGTCTATGTTCTTTCCATCAAAAAATAATTCCTTGCTTTTAAAGGGCAAAAAAGGTAAAGAAAACCTATTTTAAGCTATTAACATGAGGCTATACTTGGGTCATAGTTTACAGAAATAGTCTTGTGGCGTCTGATAATGACCTTTTAAGAAAATAAAATGTTGGCCAGGAACGGTGGCTCATGCGTGTAATCCCAGCACTTTGGGAGGTTGAGGTGGGCGGATCATGAGGTCAGGAGTTTGAGACCAGCCTGGCCAACATAGTGAAACCCCATCTCCACTAAAGATACCAAAAATTAGCCGGGTGTGGTGGCATGCACCTGTAATCCCAGCTACTCAGGAGGCTGAGGCAGGAGAATCGCTTGAACCTGGGAGACGGAGGTTGCAGTGAGCTGAGATTGTGCCATTGCACTCCAGCCTGGGCGACAGGGCGAGATTCCATCTCAAAAAAAAAAAAAAAAAGAAAGAAAAAAGAAAAAAAGAAAATGTCATAATGCATGTTATGGTGAAATCAAGTACTTGTTAAGTAACCTGCTTCCTGAAGGGGAAACCTTAAATCTGAGGGAATAAAGAAAAGTGGCTTCATATCACATCACCATGTGTGGTTGGGTGGTAGCCACCTGATTGTCCAGTAGACCTTTACCACTCCTCCACGTTACTACCCCTTGGTGATTCTGCAAGTACCATCTGCATATATACTTTCCAAAGAAAAATCAGTTCAGAATCACTGAAACATTGTAATTGAGGCTTTCAGACCCTTCAAGAGAGTTACTGTATGTTTCATGGAAAGCAGAAAACAGCAAAGCAGAATTGAGCCACAGACGCCCAAGTATTGGCTGGGCTCATTCAGTGACTCAGGCCTTGGGAGAGTTCACAAATATCCTCAACTGTGACAGTTAAACACTCAAATGCCAAGAGTTTACTGAGTGCCACTGATGTCCACAGAACTACCCACGTACTTTGATGCTTCTCTCAGCATCTACTGGGGAAATATACTTGTAGGTGATTAGCTTACTACTCAAGAAGCTGGGTTGGACCCTCAACTCTTAATATTTTTTGAAGGACACAGGTCTCAGTAAGAAAAATGAATGGTTCCAGTGCAGTGATACATCCATATTCAGAAGAGATAATATGGACCCTGTAATTGTCCTATGTGACCAAGATAAAGACATTGCTAACTAATCCATAAAGCAAGGAGAAGATGTACTCAGAAGACACAGCATCCGGACAGTACATACACAGATTTGGCAGGATACTAGAAATCACCCAGCTCTGGAGTCTGACCAATTAGGTTCAAATTCCAGCTCTCACAATTCCTTGCGAGGACATAACAATTTATCTCTCAGGACCTCAGTTATCTTATTTGTCAAATGAACCATTCTTGTGAGGATTAGGGATAATATATGTCAAGCATAATTCTTAGTCTGTCATGGGCACTCAATAAACGGGATTATTAATTCTATCTCATAAGAGGTACTCAATGCTTATAATTATTTTTAACAATGGGTCTAGAAAGCTGCTGTCCAATCAGTAGCCATTAGTAATATGTAGTTATTTGAATTAAACTCAACCAAAGTTAAATAAAATTAAATGTTCTGTCCCTCAGTCACAGTAGCCATATTTCAAGTTCTCAACAGCACATACACAGTCACTGGTTACCATACTGAACATCACCAACATAGGACTTTCTCATCATCACAAAAAGGTCTACCGGGGAGTCCCAGTGTAGAGTCATGTTCATCCATGAGGAAGGCACTGGGTCATGTTTGCCACTCGCCGTCAGGACAGCTATCACGGTAAGCCTAGCTCATGTAAGACTTGCTGCTCCTTTAGGCTGGGAAAGCAGGAACTCTTCTGGAGTGCTAGTGGGAGAGGCAAGTTCTAGGTATCCCTGCTACCTGGCATATAACTGCTGTTCAATAAATATTGATTGTAATGAATGGCAGGATACTGATATCTTAGCTTTATTTCTTATATTTAGAGTCCTGAGTACTATTGCATATTTCTTAAAGTCTTTTTTTCTAACCATCTGCCAAAATACTTGCAAGTTGTGCCAAACAACACACCATGGAAGAGTATCTATGGCCCCAGGTTTCTGGATATGCAGGAAATAAAAGGAAGAAACTCTTAATCCGCAATTTAGTCCTTGGCCTCTGGTGTTTTTGACAAAGGAATTACAGTTAGACATGGTGTGATCACTTTTTATGGACAATAAAAGCTGAATATATTTTTAGCTTTTTTTGCTGTAGTTTTTACAATACTGATAATTGTAATTATCAGTATAATTGGGTCTCTCTATTCTATATTCTTTCTTTGTTTTTAGTACTATTTGTCAAAATCTTTTTCTACCTTTTTTTTTTTCAGACGTTCCTTTCTCTTTCATGTTACTTTCACATCTGCTGCCCTCTGTCTTGCCTCTTGGCGTCATCTTTTTAAAGCTCAAATGAGTTCAACTTCACTTTGTAAAGGAGTCAAAGGAAGAGGTGAAAGGTCTTACCCCAGGGCCTGGACAGAACCCAGGCTCCTGACTTCTCTGCCAGTTCTCTTGGCATTCTCCTTCCTAAAGTCTTTCCTAAGTAGCTAACTTAAAGATTCCAATGGGCAGTCAAACGGCATGAGAGATTAGTCAAGAAATGGAAGAAGTAGAGTTGTGTAATGCACTTAAGGCATCAAGGCAGTTAATCACACTCAAAGGCACAGGACAGTGCAGGTGAACAGTCGAAGATTGCAAACAACTGAAAACCAAACCAAACCACAGGATTAAAGCTCATTCACCTCACATATTTTCAGTATTATCAAGTCAAGGAATATTTACTAATGGAGGAAGAAGAATCCTCCTTCACGTCCAAGTGATGGTTAAAGGGCGAGCTCCATTGTCACATAAATAGGAAATGTGCTTAGAAATAACACATACGTGTCTTCAGTATGTTGACAAATAGGAGGGTATTTCTTATAAATGGAAACATTTCACCGGTGTAAGCTGTTAAAATTGTGACACTTTTACTCTATCTAAATCAGTTGGAGGATTTAAAAGAATTAACCAAATAGTTCTAAATGCCCCAAAACAATTCATGGTAAGAAGAGTTTTACTCCTCAAATTCTCTTTATTGGTAGTCTGAAAAAAAAAGAGTATTTCACAACTATCAAAAAGTGTAAAATGTACCATTTGTGTGTATGATATTCATATTTCATTTTTACTAACTGAGCAATGACCCATCTTCCCTCTACCAGGATGCAACACAAAAATCTATGAAAAAGAATATATGTATTTTCCCAAAAAGAAATTCCCTGAGCATGTTAATATATTTAGAACACAAATCACTTCAAGTATACATCTATATCTATATACCCCATCACAAAAATCATATAATTTTCCCAGCTTCTAAATATCAGCTGAGTCATTATTCATTCATGAGTACATTAACCTGGTGCTAAATCCTATAAGTAATTTCAGCCAAGAGGTGTTTTTCCCTTCTCATCCACCAAATTTCCTTTCCCGTTTTAGGAAGTCGCAAAACGGTAAGAATTTCTGTCCCCTTCCTTGTTTGTAACTGTCAGTCAGATTACAGAACGGAAAAATTTCAAGAGGATCCAGGAGACAGCACCAGGAAGCAGCAGGGACCTGGGTGATCCACAAAGGAGCAGGAGAGGCCTGAGCAGGCAGGGATGGCCAGAACACAGCCCTGCACTCCTCTACCAGTGCACTCAGCCTGCAGCAAGCTCAGCAAAGGCACAGTAAAAAAAAGTGAGCCGCGCCGATTTAAAAGTGTGCCTTCTGCGTGCAAAGCACGCCAGGGGTTACAAAAACCCTGGTGTTCTTCATGGCTAGGCAGCTCTACCTTGTTCTTTCTTCTCTTCAATCAAGTCAACAATATCCTCTTATGTTTTTCATATAGCTGGCTGCAGTATATTTTTCAAATCAAATTTCAAACTCTAAATAAAAATGAGTTGGTAGCCTTTGACATGTATAGAAATTTACAAGGCGGAAAAAAACCCTGCTTCAATTAAAACAAAAGAACTTAAGACAGAGCCACTAATAATTAGAAAGAATAATATTACAAATTAAATCTGCAGGGTGGCTCACTATTTTGGAAGAATTTTCAGTGAGTTATTATTCCAACTCTGAGGCAGCAAAACTGCCAGGAGAGATGTGAGTGGGCTCACTCTATGACGTCATAGTGATGTTATCATAGCTATAGAACATTTGAGATTTAAGCTATTTTCCAATATTATCCTACTGAATTCCCGCAGCCATCCCAGTGACATATGCAGGGATCACCAACGAGAAAAACAGAAAAGAAGTCATTATTTATATCTGTTTACACCTATCAGCTCTATTGCAGCCAAACTGTACATATACTCATTTTGCTTACATACTAATCCTATTGTTTCATTATCATCCCAATTTTATGGCTAAGGGATCTGAGGCACAGAGAGGTTAAGCAACTTGCTTAAAGTCACACAGCTAATAAACTGGCAAAACTGAGATTCAAAACCATGTAGTCTTGTTTTGGAGTTTGAGTTTTTAAGTACTACAACCGTATCTCCTGATAACTAAGAATTCTTTCCGCGGTGCTCATGGACTCCTACCAAAACCCAGCTTTGTAGAGTCCTAGGTCCCCTATACTGCCTGGCCATTTAGCAGCCTAGGGCTGTTTTGCCCATAGAGAAGAACACAAGATCATCTGAGTCAGGGCAGCACAAAGGAGGTTCTTGTCTGTTACTGCAAGAAGCAGGACCATTCATCTGTCTTCCAGACATGAAGTTGAGCTACGATGCAGCAGGTATTAATACACTTGTTTAATATTACTAGAGACAGAGAGAGGTTAAGTAATCGGCTGAGAGTTACACTAGGGTTTAGTGGTGAAACCAGACCCACGACTAAATATCAGCACACTAAACTGATTAAAAACCACCATATTATTATCTGAACTATTAAAGTGAAGTGTAAATACAGTCTTGTCTATGTGTACTAGCCTCTGGCTCCAAATACTTCTTTATATTTTTACACCTGCATTTCTCTTGCTCTTGGCAATAACTGAGCAGCCACTCTATGTTTCCTATTACTTTCAACGTGGTGTATCAGAGGAATGCCCACTGCCAACATTATGACTACGTTGGCCCTAGCTGAGAGTGCCTTAAACTGATTAAGTTACACCTGGCTAAAGATCTCTTGAAACACTTAATTGCTTAATATTTGGTCCAGGTGAAACCCTGACTTCTTCCTGGTTACACTCCTTATGTTACTTATTCATGTGGGAGTTGGCTTCATTACCAGGCTCAGGGTTGGCACAGATAAAAGACTGCGGATGCTAAGCACATCACAACTCTAATATGTTCTAAACACTTAACTAAGTTGTTTCCAAACTTTTATTTACCAAATGCACTGATGTGCATGTGAAGAAATTCGAGGTAATGTTAAGGAGAACCTGATATATTATTTCAATTAAACATTATTGCTTCTGGTTATCTTAAATCTTAAACAGATGTAACTAAATTATTTATATCTCTGTTTACACCTATCATATCAAATTCATGATTGTCAATTATGTCTAACAGATCATCTCACATCTCAACACTTTCTCCCCCTTTAGCAACCGATTGCTTTTTGTTTTAGATGACGACTACTGCTTCATTAGGAGGTGCTGGGACATCAAAATAGGTTTGGTTATATCTGCCAAAAAATAGCTTTGTGACCTCTGAAAGCAGGTTTTATCAATTAAATGAGGGCAGCACATCTTCCAGAGGAAACAAATTCTATGACTCTACAATAAAGACAGAAATTAATTTTAGGTTTACTCCAATGTTGATTGTTATTTCTTCTATACCCTACTGTACACTAAGAAGGCCTGCTAAGGATAGCCAGTTGCAGAAACAATAAGGTAAAAAAAGCATTACCAAAAAAAAAAAAATGTGCAGGTGTGCTTGGGCATATGTGTGTGCATGTAATGCCGGGCACAGAATAGGCTCAAAACTTTACTAAGTGCATGCATGCATGAATGAATAAACACACCACACACGGGATACACGTCAAACTAAGAATAACATCATAACACAGAGAAAGATAAACATTCATTGGTTCTGCCAAAATATATTTTAGTGCATTCCACTTCTCTAATGTGTTTAGGGCTGAGCTTTCTTTAGGACATGGAATTACCTATAATGGTCCTAAAGATTTTAAGAGCACCATTTCCCCACCCTTTTCCCTTTGAATTCTAGTCCACAGGTTGATGCCTGAAGCCTAAAGCTGACATCCTTAAGAAAGGACTTAAGCTTAAATAAGTTTAGATGCGATTGGAGTGAACAAGTTAATTTCATTGCTGCAGACTTTCGTCAAGGTACATTACCAAGCAGGGTAAAAGCCTACATCCCTGAAAGAGTTTCCACAGTCACAAACCCACTTTTCGTCACATCTCCAATCACTCCCTGTCTTTGGGAAATGCTGTCACAGTTTGTTAGCAGTAATTACACTTCAGTGCAATGAGGTCTCAGATCTTTTCCCAATAATCAATTTTTAGAAAGCATTTTTGGAAAGCAGAGAAGGTATGACGGTACTGAGAGGTTGTTACAAGAAGGGAAAGCAGTACAAAGAAAAATGCTAACTACGTTATAGTTTGACCTTTTGCATACAATCCTAAAGGCACTCTTCCTATTTCTCGAGTCCCAAATGTCTTTAGTGCTGTGTTTGTACCTAATAAGCACAGACAGCCAAAAAGCCATCATTCCTAAGTACCTATTCCTTCTCAGGGAGCAAGAGTGATCAGGAAGACAGTTGCATCAGACACAAGCAGAAAGTCACACTTTGAAGAGTCGACATTCAAGCAAGAATGAAAAGACAGTGAGGCCAAGATTCTAACAGACATAAAATGATAATAATAATACTCAAAGAAACATTTCACAAAAGAAAATACATAGGTACTTCTCTAGATATATTCTTTGATCTTGAACTTAATTACGTAAAGCAAATTTAACAAAATTCTATCATTAGTCATTATTAAAAGTTCACATCTTCATAGTATTTTAAATCAAAAGGACTTTTCTCATCCATCATCTTCTTTAATCATCATTTTGAGATGGATTATCTATCTAAGTGGTCAACCATGCTACCCATCTTATACATTCAGGAACATAAGCTTGGAGCGAGTTAAGTGCCTTCCTTTTCCATGAGTCACAAGACAGAATAAGGGCAGGAATAGGGTTATAACCTAGGTCTTTTCATTTGAAATCCTCAGTCAGAAGTTAGCACTTGACCAGAATATCCTTCCAAATCACCTACAGTCTAAGGAATCTGGTGGACAACTTTTCATATTTGTTAAAGATATCTAATACTGCTAAGTAGAGTTATAAATGAACTCTGCTGTGCTTTGAAGCATCAAACTTAACTCTGGGCGCTTTAAACAGATGCCTTCATCTTCTGCTTACCAAGAGAATTGTTATGAACAGTGAGTTTCCAATCTGGTAAAGTTTTGAACAGGAATCACTGCCATGGTACACTGTAAAATTGTTACCCCATCTTCCCTTTCACAAAGCTGAAAAAAAGTACGAATTATCTTTTTTCTGTCAAAACATATGGCCCTAACTACTTTCAACTGAAAACAAAAGCATGAAATAATTACCAAATGTATGACTCTGTGGCACAGATTGAAATGAAAAAAATAAGTATGCAAGTTGTCAACATCTATGTCCAATCAGCTGCTTCTCTGTCTGTTACCCATTCAAATGCCCACCCTCTTCCCTCCTGCCCGGGGCAAACCTTTAGGTGAAATCAACCAGCAATATTCCACTAATTTAACTTAGAGCAGAGCTTTTAGCTAGCACAAAGCTAGATGCTTTGGTAAATTACATACAAAAAACTAGAAGGGCAGAATTTTCACTAGGAACTAGTTGGGAGATTTATGAAGTACAATAAGCAACTAGAAAATGTGATAAAGTGAGTAGTCTTTTGTATAAACCATATGTGCTAAAGAAATGTAAAGGAAGTTATCCTATAGGGTTATTCAGAAATACTTCTCAAAGGAGGTGAAAGATTAATTAAGAAGGGCAATAATATTCCTGAAATAGGACCAGAAGACTAAATGATCAACAATAGTTAGTTCATGACTTCAGGCATATTTAAAATATAATTGAGTTGGCTTTCTCTAAATATTTAAATTTTAGGTATTTTTTCATTTGATCTAATTTTTTCTTAATTCAAAAAAATGTGCTACTGGCTACCTCAAATATTCTTCCAGAATGAGGAGGGCATAAATAAATGTGAACAGCAGCAATTTCTTTAACAATAAAAATTACAGTAAGAATGACCCTTTCATATTTCTTTCCAAGAAATGTAAACTTTGCTAACTAAATTACTTTGTTCAATAATTTTGGACTTTCAAAAACAGAAACGTAAAACCCAGACAATTGCTTAAAATTAAGAGAAGCAGTTTAAAATTCTCAGTGTTGATGAAATTAATGAGAAATTGTCTTTACAAGAAGAGCAGCAGTTTTACACAACAAAAGGCTCAGAATTATTTCTGTCTTTTTTGTCTTCCTTGATAAATTAGCATCTAGTGAGAATTCAAGAGAAATATACAGACAGGTTAAAAGAAGCAAGGAATGTTTCCTATCTTTCTTTTTCCTGGTGGAGAAACATTCATTAAAATAGATAGTTCTTTGTTTACATAATTAGGAAATATTAGGTCCTCTGTTTGGAACTTCCTAATCTATAAATAGACATAAATGAATGTGTGTGTGTGTATACACGTATATACATGTGCGTAGATACATATATGTATACATATATACGTATATATGTATATGCATGTATACGTGTACATATATGTATATACACATACACACATCCATTTATTTACCCACATTATACAGCTCTACTTACATATTATTTACACACATTATACATATATACATATGTGTGTGTATAGCATGCATGTATGTGTATGCCTGTGTGTGTATATAACATTAAAATTAAAGATTTATAAAGCATAGAAGTAGGGGGATAGGAAGGAACTGCTTAATGGATACAGGGTTTCCTTCTGGGCTGGGGAAAATGTTGTAGAACTAGACAGAGGTAGTGATTGCTCAACATTGTGAATGTACTAAATATTACTGAATGGTTTACTTCAAAATGGTTAATTTTACATTATGTGACTTTCACCTCAATTAAAAAAACAAAATAACACATAGTAGTAGGCCCTTAAGTTACATGTTGTCCTTCAGAAAAAAAATATTAGCAAGGGCCCATCTGTAGGCAGATGGAATTCTAGTAGAGAGGACAAGATGATGGCCAAATTTCTTAAGCAGTAAGTCTTGTTATCAATTGCTACATGGAACATTTAGGTAAATAATGTAGCTATTATTAGGAGAGGAGGCTGCCTTTCCACTGAAATAAAAAACTGCTCTCTTACCAAAGTCACTCATGCTCTCTTTGTTAGCAAACTCAATGTTCTTCATTCTACCGAGAAAATGAACCTATGATTTTTCCCTCATTGCCAAAATGTCTTAAGGGAGCCAAATGGCTATAAATAATGATCCTTAATGTGCTCTACAGAGCAGGAGACATCTTTCTAGATTTGGTTCTATCATTAATAGATAGAGGTTCTTAACCTCTTTCTCAATCTTCAATATTCATTTGAAAAATGTAGTTCATAGCATTTGCCACTGCAACGAGACACTGAGAAAACACTGAAATAGCAGGGGCCCTAAGGTATTTAATTTGTAGAGCATGTCCAGTGCCTGAATGATGCTGAAAATATTTTTTGATGTTGATGAACCTCAGTGTTCTTAAACTGAAAGTTTCTTGACATGTGGATAAGCTATTCAGCTCTTTTTTCCAGTAAGTCCAAACAGGATTGTGTACTAACAGTATAATATGGAGAGGAATATGGAACAAATATTGGGGAAGAATGAGCTCAATTTTCATTAAATGTATTTCATCTTCTAAACTTTCCGAAGACTTTTTTTTTTTTTTTTTAAGAAATTCATATCTTGGCCAGGCGTAGTGGTTCACACCTGTAATCCCAGGACTTTGGGAGGCCGAGGTGGGCAGATCACTTGAGGTCAGGAGTTCAAGACCAGCCTGGCCAACACGGTGAAACTCCATCTCTACTAAAAATACAAAAATTAGCTGAGTGTGGTGGTGGGTGCCTGTAATCCCAGCTACTCGGGGGGCTGAGGCATGAGAATTGCTTGAACCCAGGAGACGGAGGTTGCAGTGAGCCGTGATCGCGCCACTGCACTCCAGCCTGGGCGACAGAGTGAGAATCTGTCTCGAAAAAAAAGAAAAAGAAAGAAATTCATATCTTATATGAATTATCCAGGTCGTATCCCCCGATAAATACTATGGACTCCTTAGGAGCAAAGATTGTGGTTTAGAGCACATCCAACACAATGGGTTGCCCAAAGCAGGTACCCAATAAATAGGAAACAAGGAAGACAGCCAAAGTAGAAGAGAACCAGTCCTTTCCTTCACTTACAAAGTTTAAGCAGCAGAATTTTAGTGTTGAAGGGAAGTATACATCATGCACCCTTTTTCAGAAAAACTGTCCTCTGAATCATGAGTGGCTTCCATAGGTGTTGTGCATGGGGTGAACTTCTGGCCTTGTACCAGGAAGAAGATATCATATGGAGATGACCCAGATGTGAAAGGTATCACGCTGCAATTCCACAGTTGTCCAGCATTGGATGTGCAGAATTTCTCAAGAAGCTCATCCATGTAGAATTTACGAATATCTCTGACTTGCTATATTTGTGGTATCTATACCTCACTTTCTGCGTCCAGATTTTCTTTTTATTTTACTTTTATTATTGTAGGGACAGGGTCTCACTATGTTGCCCAGGCTGGTCTCAAACTCCTGGCCTCAGAGAATCCTCCTGCCTTGGCCTGTGTCCGGATTTTTAAAATAACAGTTGCAAGAAATTATAACAAACCAAGAGTCAGTTTATGACTTTAATCTTCCTCCCAAAATTCAGAAACATAATCAGAAGTCACAGGCAAGTTAAGACTGTGCATCATCTTTGATGGTGTTTCCTATTTCCATTGGATGGAGAATCAAAAACAGGTTGGACTGACTTATAAGTAGGCACAATCCAGAATGCAAACCTCAAGCTGCATTGACTGCTTGAAAAACTCTCCCATTTCACCTGCCCCTAATTCTTCCTGTTCTTCATCCCGTTGGCCTACACTGCTCATTTTGCCCTGTGCATGTGTTGTACCATGTGTTGCTGTCTTCTGTTTTATATTTATGATCTGTTTTCTGAAATCTCCCAGGCTGCAGCTGTGTCATTCCTTACCTGGTCACTCTCTATGTCTGGTAGATAAGATACTTGATGCTCACTTTCCGGTGATGAGGACAATGATGATGGAAAATTATCTTGCCATGCCTGTTCTCCACTTCTTTACCTTCCTTCCACACCCACTACTTCAATGAAACTGCTCAAGACCTCCTGGATGCTGCAGTCAAATGTCACTTTTATCTTTCAGCAACATCTGACACTGTTGACAATTTCCTCCTTCTGGTCAGATCTGCTTCCCTTGGCTTCTCTGACTCTTAAGTTTTCCAGGTCCTCCTATCCCTCTTGACTTTCAAATTCAATTACTTCTCAGGCATACCCATTTGAAAGGCTCCTCGTCACATTCATGAAAAAATCTCAACTCCTTAATAGGGCTCACAAGTCGCTTTTTGATCAGGCCACTGTTTATCTTTTCAGTCTCATCTTTCATGTTACCCTTTTGTACCATAAGCTCCAGGCATTCTGAACTACTTCTGGGTCACCGGATATGCCATGCTCACTCCTGCTTCCAGTTATAACCCTTGCATTTTGCCAGCTTAATTCCCATTCATCCCTGCACTTCACTCCCTCTAAGGCCAAATGTGGACTAGTTGTCCTTCGTATATCTACCTTAAGGAGCCTGTACACCCCAATCAATGCATTATCAGTCTAGGTTATAATAGTCTGTTTGCCTATCTCATGCTTGTCTTGTTCAGGGTTATATTCTAACACCTCACTCATAGTAGGCATTTGATAAATATTAGCTGAATTACTTTATTCTGTCAAACTTCTTGCCACCATCTGAGTGAAGGAGTTAGGAAAAGTACATTAAAGTGTTTTTTTTTAAAAAACAACCAAAATAACTCCTCCTGAAATAGGAAAGATGAAATCTACTGCCTCTCTGTAACTCTCTGAAACTGATAATCTCAGGCGATAGTGCTAGTCCAAAGAACAGATACAGGATTTCATCCAAGTGCATGTCAATGACTTACCATCAGTGGAAGAAGCCTGAAGCTCTGGCTATTTTTGTTCCTTAAATTCCCTGTGTTCTGCTCCTGTACTTAAAGCCAGATGCAGAGGAATCCCAGGATTTAGAATCTCTCATGTTAGCTCTCTTGAGTGCAATGTGGGAAAGAGAATGAAAACTTCCACTGCTTAGAAGTCCACAGAGCTCAGGGATAAAAATGAGCAGGAACTGAAGTCATGGTGTAAGGGTGAGAGTCTATGATCGGGCTTCTACCATATGGCTAAGAGAGGGTGTGGTTTTTGGCTTCAATTTAATAGCAATATTGTCTTTGGAGCCAGTTTCTTAAAAATGATATGTTTCTTCTGCTATATGCCAGCCACACCAAAGAGGGCCACATCAGTGTGACTGCTCCTAAGGTGAAATGATCTGTGGTGTTTTCTAAAATGGTCTGAGGTGAACGAACCAGGTAAGAAAATGCTAAGATTTGCATTTCCTTGAAATGCAATGTTATTTTTGAGCTCCTAATTGAAAAAATTTAAACTGCATATAATTAAGTGAGGGGGAGTGCACCAAGGTGGCTCACATTTAGGCACATGGTAAACTGATTTGCCGTTGAACTAGAAGGCTAATATTAGGAATGGGTGAGCCAAGCCATGCTTTGTGTTTGTTCAATGTCTCATACTATTTTTCAAATGTCATGGGCTCAGCAAAACCCAAAACACATTTTCTCAGCACTTCTCTCTATTTTTCAACCCATATGTATTTTGAGAGGAGTTTAATTCATATGTTTCTGATTTATTTACATGCAAGTCATCAGAATGTTGTTTTGTAGGAACCATTTGATGTCCAGAAAGCCTGTTGAGTCTTTTCTTTGAGGTTTTTTTTTTCATCCCTTAGGATCAGGAAGCCATGATTTCCAAATAGAAAAAAAAAAGAAAGAAAGAAAGAGGAAAAACACTCATCAGAATCCCCAATATTTTTTCCTCAAAGGTTCAAATTTTGTTTAACAGAGCGCATAGAGTCTGAGTATAATTCTTTCATTGGCAGGCTTGTATCATACTGTATATTCCTGCTCCTCATTGACACTGCCTTTCTTGAAGTTAGTAATGTCTTCCTTGTGGATACAAAAGTACATATTTGCAATGTATGAATAACAAGAATAGATCTTAAAGGGAGGTGGTGAGCTCTTCAAACACTAAGTGAATGCATTCTGTAACACGCTGTCAGGGCTGAGGGAGGGGGTCTGGGTATTAAGAGAGAGGAAAGTAGTTAGCTCCTCTCCAAGAGAGTCCTGTGAAAATAAGCACAATTTTTCACTCCATTAGGCATTGTGCTGGCATCCTCTTTCCTCAATTTATAACTGTAACTCTCTGATTCAAGTGTGGTCTGATGGTTGTTTGTGTGCATTACAAATTATAATAAAATTTTACAAATATTTCTCCATTTGTGAATAACTACAAACAAAAAACAAAAACAAACAAACAAAAAAGAAGCAAACAAAAAAAAAAACTAGCAATTTTTAGGACTTCCAAGGACAGTTAGTTTGAGTATCCCTACATTGAGACTTTTGGCAAAAGCGGTATCCCTTTTTTAAAAAAATAAGGTTTAAGACACTATATATTACATGTAGGAGGGCTTTTATCTTTTAACATCATTGTTGTCTACCTAAATTTGATCATTTTAAAAGTTATATTGAATGTAGTAATATTTTAGAAGACTGAATCAGATTTTAATAGTAGTGGACACTTTTTTTTTTTTAAACGTGCTGTATATAAAAAAGATTGGCTCCTCTGCAAGCTTTCCTAAATTTCAATCTGCAAACCAAATTAATGTTGGGCACGAAGCATCCAGCCGGTATCTAACACTATCTCATGCCTCTGAAGTATGTCTCTACAAATATAAACCCACATTTCCCAGCAGACTCTTTGTCCTCTGTGAGGGGAGCCAGATTAGGAATGCTGGTTAATCTGAGTGAGAACTGAAAGATTTCTACCTATGCTTCCTTTGAAGGCTGAGATATCTCTATTCCCTAAAACTCTTTTCCATTTTCCCATTTCAAAACCAGAATGGTGTTAGGGCTGAGAAAATTCAAAAAAGTCTTCTCAAATCAAATATCTCTCCAGCACAGCTGCTGTTAAGTGACCTGCCATGTTCGAAGACAGGCTCACAACCCATATACTACAGTTTTTTTGCTATGAGCCCCCAATACTATATATTTCAGGAAAGCAATGCTTTTAGAAAAAAACCCAGCAAATTAAACTTCTCAGTACATCACTCTTCAAATGTAGCTAATAGTGGCACGAGCAGCAAACAGACATGTTGTTTTAAGCTATCACACTGAATGATGATTTAAGGTTACATATGTGTGCATTAAATATCAGGCGAATAACCAAATAACTACCATTAAAACATGTGACTAGAGCAAATCAATTAATTGCCAGTTGCTCTGAATTCAAACATATCTCTGAAAACACTTACCCCATTGTATGAAGATTGTGAAACAGCAAAATATAATTGTCATCAAGACTCTTTAAAAAATGATTATTTAATACACCAACCTCTACATCATAAGGAGAAAGCTTGAGCAAAGAAAAAAAATGCGGCCTCATGAAGATATACATTCAGTAACCATTATAAAGCTATGGCCAATTTTCTCTCTCGAGTCGATCAGACAGACATTTCCCTAAAATTTAGGTCAATAATTTAAGTTTTTTAGTTTCTACTACCTTTTGATAAAGATCAGCTCTAATATAAAAATAAATATGAAGAAGTATGTCAAGCAGTGTGATTAGGTTTCAATAGCTGGCCTTCAGAACTAAAAATTCATCTCATATTTAAAAAACTTTCTTGGCCAGGTACGGTGGCTCATGCCTGTAATCCTAGCACTTTGGGAGGCCGAGGCGGGCGGATCACTTGAGGTCAGGAGTTTGAAACCAGCCTGGCCAACATGGTGAAACCTCGTCTCTACTAAAAATACAAAAAATTAGCTGGGTGTGGTGGTGGACACCTGTAATCCCAGCTACTTGGGAGGCTGGGACAGGAGAATCGCTTGAACCTGGGAGGTGGAGGTTGCAGTGAGCCGAGATTGCGCCATTGCACTCCAACCTGGGCAACAGAGCCAGACTCCATCTCAAAGAAAAAAAAAGCTTCCTTGGGGGAGCATGTTTCTGCTTTTTTTTTTTTTTGGTTCTGGTTTGCTGGTTTTCAGTTTAAAAGAAGGAAGATGTTAATGGCAGCATTTACTCATGAGATACCACATTATTGTTTCAAACGGTATAAATTCCTAATTGTGAGTAATATTTTGAAATGCAATAGCCAAAGTGAAAAAAGTCAAAACCTCATGGGCTACCCATCTTAGAACAGATTACCAGACAGGTAAATTTGAAAGCATTATAGAAAGATGTTACTTGGAAACAACAAAAAAAATGTTGCTGGGTAACATTCAAAGTGTCTATAATGTTCTTTTCTCCTCTTTGCCTCTCTCCATTCCCCAATAGTAGACCCTCCCTTGGCATATTCACAGATGCAATCCCTGCTGAGCTGCAGTAATGAGGAGTACCCCCTACCATCACAAATTTAGTAAGAGAGAAGTCACTGTGTATGGGAGATGAGTCTCCAACATCTTCCTTCTGATGGGAAATGCTCATAGAGACACACATGCCTCACTTGCTTTTCCATCATCTTATGGCCTGGGATGTACAGAAAGATGGAACCCCAAAGAACTCCTAACCATTATCATCATCTTCCTGTCCCTATGCAGCAGATGCACAGATTCCATGAGGTGTCTTAAATGAAATACACACACATACAGACATACACACACACACACCCCCCATATTAATCTCTATTGCTGCTATTTTTCAGCATCATTTTGATGTTGAACAATCTGAACTAATAGCCATTTTAAAACATGTCCCAAGCTTCTGGAGGGAATCTGCCCCCTATGCCAACCATTTGTTTCTTAACTGTGGTATACTTCTGACCATCCTGATGGACTGACCTGCTCTGGGACTGAACAGAAGAGTGGACAATTTTTTGTTTGTTTTAATTGAAGGTCCTTAATGTGGGCCACATGTTCCTGGCGGTCATTTGGAAGGCAGGGGCAGGGAATGCAAAGTGGCAGGGAGTTGGGGGGTGCGGGAGGGGTAAGTGGGGAGGGGCTGGATGATGAAAAGACCAGTTCCACAAGTGAAGCACATTAGCAACCCAGAGTGGAAAGGGCCGGAAGGAAAACCCACCCACCTCACCCCTGCGTTCGTTCTATCAACCTGCAATTGCTGCAATCAAAACCATATGTCGGTTCTTCCAGATCTTTCTCACAGGACAAACATGCGAAGGGCCTCAGGCCTGGCGTTGCCATCAAATGGTAATTGGTACCATATGAGCCACAAAATAGAAAAGCACATGCAAACAGCAACCACTCTCGCGGCACCCTCCTCCCTCCCACCTTCCAATCCCCTGCTTGGCCCCTTGAGAGGGATGAAATTGCAGGTCTTGCCGGGCTGCTAAGTGCACAGTGCACTATGAAAAACAAGTGTATGTGGCTCCAGTAACCACCTGTAAATCAGAGAGAAAGGAGGGTCCACTAGCCAAGAGCTCGTCCCAGAGAACAGGCGAAGGCAAAAGGTCACTCTGGGTTAATATAAGGTCATCGATCATGGGGGAAAATGAGCACAGGTGTGAAGCAGATCACAGGTCCGGAGCAGGGAATGACCCCCCCTGGTCCCTCAGCACATCCGGCCTGGAGAAAGCTCGTTACCACTAAGCCACATCTGTCTTCCTCCCCTCCCACCAGTGAGATAGTGGGAAAGTGGAAACCACTCCCCAGTTACAAGGCAATTAGAAGAAAAGTGACCCCAATCCCGTATCTGCTGCTCTCCTTTTCTGAAGCTCTTTTGCATCCCATTGTTCTCACAGCAGAAAAAAAAGTCAAGAAAACCCACTGAGCTGGGGGTTCTGCCAATTGCTGGTTGAATGTAATACAGTAGGTAAAATCCATCTCTTATTTCCACCAACACTGACAGAAGTACAAGTAGCATACGCCTCTGCATGTATATATTTTCTTATTAACTCGATCGGGCAGAAATTTGCAGAGATTTGTTTGGATTTAGAAGTCACAACAGAATGTCAGTTTCACAAACCAAGGCTCATTCTGTGGTGAAATGTACAGCTCTGGACCCAATCGTTCACCGCACACAGCTATTTGTTCCAATTCCTCCAGCAGCCGCTTCTGAACAAACAACTAACTTATTCTAAACACACGCAATGGCTCTAATTTTTCTTCCTTCTCCCTATCCCATTATATGTGATAATTTAGTCTTATAGGTCTTATGAAGTTTAAATATTTTCCAGATGGGCCAAGGGAGCACCGAACCGTGTAAACACTTTAAATTATAAAATGGCCAACTAAACACTTAAAACAGAAGAGGATGATGATGAGATTCTTCTTTTGCAAACAGTAATCTAGTGAGCTAACACCAAAAACTGTAAAAAAAAAAAAAGAAAAAAAAAAAAGAAAAAGAGGGGGGGGATTGGGGTTGGAGAGAGATATCAATTCCCTTTTTCCTCCCCAAAACTCTGGGAAGATGAGCTGATTCATCCTCATTTAGGTTGTATCTATTTATATCTTTTCTAAGTAAACCGTTTCTGAGAAAAAAAGATGATTTAAGCTCAATTTACAATTCAATACATCACAATGGTAAGAAACAAAACCGTGGTTGTAACCAAATGATAAATTCCACTGTCCTGCAGAGGGAAAATTAATAAGGCCTATTAACTCCGTCCATTTGCCCTGATCCTCAGCAGTTCTCTATTCCTAAAAGTCTGGCCACAAAAGACCTGAACAAGGTGGCACTTGCCAAGGACCCTCGGCCTCGAGTAAATCCAGGAACATTCGTAATGACAGTCAGCACCAATCCAAGAGAAAAAGACGTGAGCAGATGAAGGTGGTAAAGTAACCCGGGCAGAGCGAATTAAAATGAAAGTTCTGGTGAATGCCAGGGAAGACAGAAGTAGTGCAAAGCAAATGGGTAAAATACAAGTCAAAGCAGCACAGTGCAGCCCAAGAGGTGTCAAGTCAGGCAGGCTCGGGATAGACCACTTTGGGGAGACTCTGACCTTACCTCTGCTTTCCCTTCGTGGTCCAGGCAACATAGCCCTGTATCTGAGCATCTGCATTGTTTAAATTTCATCCTGTGGTGTTGTTTGCTGATTGGTCAGACATGGCTGACAGCATCAGAACTTCAATCTGACACACAAGGAGCAAGCAGGACCACAGCCCAGAATTCATAATGGGAGGGAGAGAGGGAACTTCATGCTGGATATATGAAACTCAGACCCACAGATGTCTGCTGCGAGGCCTGTGGCTGGCCTAGGGGTGGGAGGGCCTAGGATGAGACCGGGAGGAGGGCATGAAGAAGGGGAGGTGGGACAAGCCCAGCCACCCAAATGACCAGGCATGAGGCGTCCCCTGGATAAAGCTGCATCTGGAGCCCGTTTAGCAGCTTCCTTCTTGCCACTCCCAGTTCCTGTGACCTCCTGGGAACAGAGGAGGCCTCCTTCCCTGAATGTCTTTTTTACAGAATAAAAGTAGTGGTGTTTTCAGTTTGGGGCAATGCATTTATTTCTCAAAATATCTGACATTTTCCCAAGTAGAGAGAAGCTACTAAAGAGAGCCCAGTTGTCAAAAGCATCCCATCCAGATTTCTCTTATGGTGAGGAATGGCCTCCAATTTAATGGAATTCCTTAACTCTTTGATAGCAGCAAAGCAAAAAAGTAAAGGAAGAGACAAAAAGGTTGAAGGTGTTTAAGACATGGCAAGTAAACTTGCCATAGAAATAATGAAAACAGACAGAAAAGAAAGAAAATAGCTTGCAAGTGGGAGAGGAAAGAAGAACCAGTACTACTGAGTTACAGGCTAGGTCTATATTCTGATTCAAGTGCCTATTGCTTTCCAGGCCATGAGGAGCCACCTGAGACTCACTGAAAGCAATGGTGGCTGGCTGCAGATCACCTCCTTCTCTTCCCACTTCCAATCTGGCTCCCAGTACACACACACACACACACACACACACACACACACACACACACACACACCTCTGACCCAGCTATTGGCACGCGCACGCGCGCGCGCGCACGCACACACGCACGCGCGCACGCACACACGCACACACGCACACGCGCGCACACACACACGCACGCGCGCGCACACACGCACGCACGCACACACACACACGCACCCACACCCACACCCACACACACACACACACACACACACACACACACACACACACACACACACACACACACACACACACACACACCCCCCTGACCCAGCTATTGGCAACGGGTGCAACTGAGTTTACCTGATGTAAAATGCAGGATCGCTTTCCCTTCTGAAAGTTTATATGTAGGATTATCACCTCCAATTAAGGATCAGTGTTAGTCTATTTAAACTCTTGCCTTCGTGTCCCTACTACATAGAATCATGACTGCGCAACTCTAGGGAGGAATATCAGTCAAATATAAAAATCCAAGCAGACTTCCCTAGGGCTCAGCAAAGGACATTACTTGCAATTTTTCTCTTTCCCAATTTCTCCTTTTCCAGAATTCTTTGTTAGAATTTTGGGGAAGGTATCATAGATTCTGTAATAATTACAGAAGAAGAAAAGATATAAGGTGAAGTAAGGACAACAGTGCAATAAAAAAAGATGGATAAAAGTGGCAGGATTTGAGGACAAAATAATGGCTGGAGAGATCAGGTTATTAAAACAAACAAGTGAAATGGACAGAAAAAAGGAACAAGACCCTTTGGCTGAGGGGAAGGAAAAGGTTAACACAACATGAAAATCAAGATTTAATAAAAATTAATCCTTGAAAACACCATCAGTGATTTAAAATCAATTTGAAACAGTGAAATAGCAAAGCAGGACAAAATAAATCCATCTGGTTTAAAATAAAAGAAAACCTCTACCACAACCTTCTCACCTCTTCACCTCCAAAAAAGAGAGAAACAATCTCATTTTCCTTTCTACGGTGTAAACATTAGTTATATGGCCTAATTTTCTAAATAAAGCTGGAAAGACAAACCAGTGAAATCCAAAGAGTTAAGGAAAGGATATTAGCATAAAGGAAATATATAAGAAAATTAGAGCAACAAAGCAGCAGGAGCAATAAATATAAGTAAAGCTAGAGGGTCAGTGTCAATGGCGGAAGTTGTGAATAAGAAAAGAAGCCCAGAAGGAAAGAAGTGGCCAAAGTGGTCTGCATTTCATTCAGTGAAGAAGACGGTATGAAAGAAACATACTAGGCAAGCATACAGAAACGACTGAACACCAGAAAACATAAACAAGAATATAGGAATTCGATGTGAGAGTAAGATGAATAAACCTAATGTAACAGAGATCAAACAGAAATTGAAAAAACAGAATGCAGTTTGTCAGAAGCATTTAAAAAGTGCCTTAAGATATGTAGAATTATAAATACAGTTTTGCTAAAGGTATGCTAAACAGCACACCTTTACAACCACTATAGACTGAGGAGATTATACAAAAACAATATCATGCATTTCTTGAATCTACTTCCTAATTAAAAAAAAACAGTCCCAACTTCCAAGATCCACTTACAATTGCATGAGACAACAACGAACATATCACACAAGGGCAGAATTCCTTGTCAGGAATGAACCTAAGTAATGCAAATGGTAGTTTTTTGGGGTACATTTCATCATCCAAGACATTCAAGGTATTAAAGGAATATTCATGCAAGCACCTCACCCAAGACCAAAGGAAATTTTTGGTCCTTATTCAAAAGGTTCAATCTACTCATGAACTACATATGGGAAGGATCAGTTGGGAAAACGTGATTTAAGAAGGGAGCATTTGTAGTGTTAGCTCTGAAAGCCTGAACAGCCTTTCAAGCTCCTGGCCTAGTTTTTAACTCAGAAGAGGATCAACTTTGTTTCAATGATAAACCAATAATTGCATATTTGGTGGAAAAGTCTACAGCTCTGTCAAGCAGCAAAGGAAGCAGGGTGACAGCAGTTTCAGGTGACGGGACACAATAAAAACAATGAGGAAAGAAAATGTTTGCTTTTTCTGTCAACTGAGATGTCAGTACCCATTAATAAATCTATCTGCTAAATCTACTCTTATTCATGTGGGACATCACCAATTTAAAGTAAAATAAATTATCTTTAATTAAATGGAATTGTCGTCTTCCTCCCGCTATCATCCCCAATTATTACATCCTAATCAGCCCTTTAGGCAGAAGGCAAGAGAGAATGCTGAAAGGCACATTGACTATAAACAATTTCTCTTTCTGTCAACTGGTAAAATTTTTAATTTTAATTATTGATTATAACTATAATTTTTCGATCTAAGTAATGAAAACCACAAAAATTCTGTCACTTACAGGGGGAACACTGTACATGGTCACTTCCAAATTTCCTTTAACTCTTTCTCTGTGAAAATTTCCAAAATCAGAAGAAATCAGTATGAACTAAGCAAATTATCTATTTAAACCTAATCTATTACTTTTATGTCCAGTACAAAAGTACCAGTTTCAATTAATACTCCAGAATGCACAGCACTCACTGAATGCCAGCTAGGATGTATGCTTTTGGTTGTTAAGCTTTCAAAAACTAGGATTATGGAATGGTATCAATTTATGTTTAGACAAGAATGGTATATATACTTTAAATATTAAGACACATAACTGGATAAATGGAGGTGGATGATCTTATTACCAATGCTTACGATTTCCTCTGCCCCAGTTTTCAGCTCCCCTAATTCTCTTTTTTTGTAACTTCACCCAAATTCTAACAAAAGCAATGTGTATTTTTAACCAAGTGATTCATATGAAATACATGCTATTATGTTTCCATATTGATAGGATAATGCCCTTCAAAATAAACGATGAAATCAATCAATAAATAAATGTAGTGTGTCACTCCCACTCCAAAGATAGAGAGATGAACTATTTTCCCAAGAGTGACAAAGAATGAATTTAGGAGCAACTGGGCACATCTTCATTTACCATGCCCCTTCCAACTCTACTCCCAACAACCAGGTTGGATTTTGTTTGCTTCACTTTTTGTTATAACTATAGACTTTGCAAGGGAGGGTGGGGAGTTTTCTTTTCACCTTCCATATAACAACAAAATCAACCACTGAAATTGGGAAGTGAATTATTAATTATTTGTTCTACACAGAAGATAAATGTGTCTAGAATAAACAGGTAAGGGTGTTGACTGTTTTCTGACTGCTTAGTGTTACTTTTAAAAATGTAATTTTTTCAGGGTGTAGTACTGTTTTCATTTAGCATGCCTTTGAATTGCCGCCTACAGAAGTAAAAAAAGAAACCACAGCTATACAAGCCTGCTGACTTTCTTATAAAAGAACCAGTTTTTAACTTGTTTATACTACTGATTCCAAATGAATTCAAGATGGTGGCTAGTTAAAGAAAGCAAGCCCATGCCAGGGAGTTTGATCAAAGAACTTCAATTCAGCAATGTTCAGTTTTAATTGACCACTAATTAAGCTACATTAGTCCAAGAAAGGTCTGTATCACTTTGAGTAATAAAGAAAAGAATTAATTTAACCCTGTGTCAGTCAGCTTTAGTAAATTCATCTGAAAGCAACTTCTCAAACGACAGGCATGAAAGAGGTGTCTAGTGTTAAATGCCAAATGTGGTCTACAGAATTCAGAGAAGACCAGGAACTCCGTTTTCAAGGGTATTTGTTACTTTGCTAGTGATGTCACCTTGCAGGTATAATTATCTTCATTACAGATACAAAGATGTCAGCTTTACTCCCTGGGTTGCAAAGGGTTGCTTTAAAATTGGATTCAAAACATGGCATCATACCAGCCACAGTTTTAACTTTCCTGTATTCTAGACAAAAATAGAGTGGATTTGCAAAATCATGAGAATTTTCAAAGGCTTGGAACTCTCCTTCTGGGAAAAGTGAGTTGAAGACTTGGGGGGAGGGTGGGGGGGAATAAAACAACTGCAATAACACCACCAAAAAAGCTCATTATAATTAGGAACCACAAGCTATGACAACCATGACAGCAGCATTAAAAGTCCATGTGTTAAAATAGTTCATTTCTGAAAATCCAGTTGCAAAATTTTTATTTTCCCACACATTGTACATCAAAATTTTTTTTATCCACAATTCTGATTTAAAAAAAGGCTTTTAGGAAGAGGGAAAAAATTATAAAGCAGCAACAAACTCCATTTCAGGATTTAACATCAAGATGTAAGATATAAGAAAACACTGCTTTAAAACTTAGGTATTTATGCCTGGTAAAGCCCTTCACCTTAACTCAGAGGTAAATAACCTATGGTCTTATGACAAATGTCAAATAGTAAAAATATGTTTAAATTTGAAAAGTAAACCCAAATGTCAATGGTACGCTGGCTTCTATTTTATATTAATTACTTCAGCCCTCCAAGCCTGCATGAAGAGCATTGGCTGTTATATCACTGAAAGCCATAAGGGTCAAATACTCTTGAAGACATGTACCCTGTGGCCTCAACACACATTATATTTCATCTTAACAGTTTTTGGCAACCAAAGACTGCATTTTCTACAACAGTATTTAATAAATAACATTTTAAAATCATTCTGCCGGTACTCATTAAAATGCACTTGTTTGTGAAATGCAATAGTTAGCTCTATGAAACCAAAATATTAATGCAAATTGGAATTTCTAAGTTTAAAGTGGTATTTGCATAACAGGAACTAAACGTGGCACAAGCTGAAAGAGTGCACAGCACACAAATGCTTCTCAACACCATAATTATTACCAACAAAATGATGGCTTACATATATACCATTAGAAGCCCAAGGCATCTGCCAGTCTGTGTCAGCATAGGCTTCCAGTGCTCCCAATGTCTGGACTGTAGCAGCGAGAGGATGATGGGGAAAGCTCTGGAATTGTCTCACCTGTTAAAGTAGCACAGGTACAAGGCACCAACAATCTCATTCCCAGTGCTTAATAATAGCCTAGGGCTAGCCCATTCATCTATTGCCACCTATGGTTATCACTGAAAAGTAATTAATATGATTTTGAGTGCATGTATGAATGAACATGGTCTTCAGCACTACCAGCGCTAACTGGGCACATTTGTCCAACTCACTGATGCAGGGAATGGAAAGATATTGTGTATGTAGGTGTGGACTTACTTAAGTACTACTTAAGTGACACAATTTTATAACAACACAAAGTCAGGTTAGGGACTAAATGACTGCTAAGGACAAGATGGACAGATGTTTTCATTCACTATGAAAAATATTTGGATTATGTGAGTAAATACATATTTTTAAAAAATTTTAGATCCAAGGGGTACACGTGCTTGTTGTTACATGGAATATTGCATGCTGCTGGGGACTGGGCTTCTAACGTACCCATTACTCAAATGGTGAATATTGAACCCAATTTAACTTTTGATAAAATACTACTTTTTACTAAAACAGCAAGAGCAGAGGCATGAGCTCTGTAAAATTTGGCAGAGGCCAGCTCTCTCAGGAGCATTCTACCCAAAGGTCTTGTCTAACTGTATGTATGGACATATGCCAGTATGGTGGATGTGACACATTCATTAGGCTGCATAAACATTTCTTGGTTGTCCACAATATGCCAAAAGGTCTACAAAGATGCATTAAGACATGGTCCCTTCTGGAGGGTATCAATGGGTGGAAATTCAAGGTCTCCATTGTGTGCAGACAGGCAAAGGGCTGTATCCTTTGAAAAGTTTGTGTAACTCAAGCTCTAAATTTAAATTCAGTTGAGATAAGCATTCAGTAAAGAGCTACAAAGTTGCATTAAAATGTCAATTCTTACATCAGATATTTGACAATAAAGCTAAGAAAAATCTAAAAATATCCTATTAGAATATATAGCAGCAATGACTCTATTCTGTCATGACCCACATGATCTTGAGCAAGTTATTTAATCCCTCGATGCTTCCATTTCCCAGGCCAGCACCTCCCCATGGAACTTTCTACAATGATACAAATATTCTATATCTGTGCTAATACAGTAGCCACTGATCATATATGAAAACTCAGTAATTGAAACTTGACTAGTGCAACCAAGGAAGTGATCTTTTTAAAGTTTTATTTAATTCTCATTGACTGACATCATTTATTTATTATTATTATTATTATTATTATTATTATTATTATTATTATTATTATTTTAGAGACAGGGTCTTGCTCTGCTGCCCAGGCTGGAGCACAGTGGCATGATCATGGCTTGCTGCAGCCTCAGCCTCCTGGGCTCAATGATCCTCCTGCCTCAATCTCCTAAGTAGCTGGGACTACAGATGTGTGCCACCATGCCTGGCTAATTTTTTTTTTTTTTTTAACTTTTTGTAGAGACGGGGTGCCCCAATGTTGATCATGCTGATCTTTAACTCCCGGGCTCAGGCGATCCTCTCGCTTCAGCTTCCCAAAGTGCTGGGATTACAGGCATAAGCCACTGTGCCTGGCCTTCATTTGAATGTTAATAGCCACTTGGGGCCAGTGGCTACCTCATTGGACAGGCCAGGCTTTGCCTGTGAAACGGGATGATGACTCCTGCATCCCCTATCTTACTGAGGTGCAGTAATGATCAAATTAGAACTGGGCTGAGAAAATGTCTGAAAGAACCAAAGCTTACAACTGTATTTTACTGGATATTAATTATTGCTACAATATTTTCTGTAAGCTTTATTTTAACTGTAAGCCACTTTCCTAATAATTAAAAGTCACAGTAAGATTGGTTTTATACTCCATAAATGTCTGAGTTAAATACCACACAGGCAAGCTTCCTGAAGCATATTCTAAAAACACTGTGTAAGCAAGTTATTATTCTACAATTATTCAGAGGGACATATGGACTATAAGAGAAATACTGAGAGTGCAACACAGATAATCAATGATTGATCAAAAAAAGGTCAATACTCCCTCAAATAGTTTCACTTACAGGAAATTCATGATTTAAAAAAATTACCATCTTCCAGAAACAGAAATATTCAAATAAAAAATTACCATAAAAATAGTAATCTTTATTACTTGTCTGGCACACAAAAAGAATGTTAAAATTTTCTTTTCAGTTGCTCACTTTGAGTACAGACAACGCTGTACAATAAAAGGTGGAAGACAGTTCAAAATAAATCCCAGTTTAGGGCAAACTTATAGATGGTTACAGATGTGATGTACAAAGTAAACCTAAACACATCAGTGTGATTTTACTAGAATGTGTTGTAGCAAGCTGGACAGGGAAACAGGAAGAGTGAAGTGCAGGGTCTGAGAATGCCTGTGGGAAGGAATTGAAATTCCATTAGCTAACGGGCTAAGCAATAAACGAAAGCATATCTGTACACCAAAGATATACTGCAAATCAGAGCTGCCATTCCCGTGCCCAGCCTCCATATCTACTCTCATTAAACCTTGGAGAACTTTGTATATTGTGGGGAAGAAATTGAAGAGTGGCTCAAGTTACTGTGAGGCTTGGCAACTAGTTCCAAAATGTGGCACCTAAGGAGTGAGGTCTAGAAGTTGGTAGGTGTAAGATTCAGCCACCAGATCCTGCCACCTTCCTCCACAGGGTGCTACGGAAGGCAACTGAGGTTTCAAAATCACTTCCGTATCATGGCCAAGAATTATCCACATTGAGGGGAAGTGCAGCAGTGGCAGGGAGAGAGGTTCCCATTTGTGAGGAGGTAAAGGAGTTGCATTATTGGGAAAGCTGAAAAGAACGTCTTCAATGTTGGCTTTAAATTTTAATCTTTTCTTGATAACAGACAATATGATGTTATGATGTTAATGATGATGTAAACAATGTCCGTAATGCCAAAAAACTTAAAACATAATTATTAATTAGTTTCTTTATGCTAATTTCTTTTTTCCACTTTATGTCCTGTAGGGAAAAAATGGTAATACACTTTCTTATTTAGGATGATTCAAGACAAACTAATAGTTACACTGATAGAGGGTTCTAAACATTTTAAAAGGTAAGACAAATATATGTTTAGGGTATGCAGACATGTTGCGTTACTGACTCAACATATTCTAAAGCTGCTTTGAAGCCATTCCAGTTGGTTCACAAATAATGTACAATATTTAATACACTATAAAATCTCACATTTTCATGGTGAAACGTAGAAATACCTGGGCAATGCTATAGTGTGCTACGCCAAAAAAAAAAAAAATGTTTTGGAAACAAAAGAAAAAAGGAAAGAAAAGAAAAGGAAAAGGGAAATAGAAAGGGAAAGAAAACAACAAAAAAATGTTATCCTCTATAAATGCCTCACAGTGCCAAGATTTAATTATGGAACTTATTATGACATTATTTAATTCTTAAGGTACAGATATATTACTTTGCAAGCAGGACTTCCCAACCTCAGCACTTCTGAGGGTCTGTCTTGCGCACTGTTAAGATGTTTAGCAGCATCCCTGGCCTCCAGCCCTAGATGCCAGTAGCAAGCTCCTGCCTGACCCCCCCAGTTGTGACAATCAAAATTGTTTCCAGATATTGCCATATGTCACCTGGGGAACACCCCTGTTCTAAAGATATATGTTTGTAATCTTAGTCTGTCAGCAACAAATATCCACTTTGATTTTCTTAAATCTTCATATAAACAATGTCCCTCTCTGGGAGTATCTTCTTTCAACTAAACAAGGAAATAGCCATTGACACCCATGATCACTTAGCATGTGATAGTCTGACTTTGTGATCTTATGGCGCTCCATAGTCTTAGCCTCTAACTTTGAAACAGGTAATCTATGTTCACTCTGGAACTTTTAGAACCAACTCTATAGCAGTCTTGATTATGTGATAGCAAATATTTTATCATTTTCAACTAAATGTTCTGAACTACATGCAATAATCAAAATAATACTCTGTATAAAAATTTTTGATGAATAAACAAGTTTGAGTAATAAATAATTGGCATTATCTATTAACTGTCTAGTTATGAAATCTATCCATCTATCTACCCACCCAACCATACTTTCTCCAATCCAGCCATACATTCATCATCATAAAACCTGTCATGCTTTCAATTCTGATTGAGTTACACAGGTAAAAAGCCTAGGACCGGCCAAAGAGCTTAATCTACATAGCTCCCTATTGGCAATGCATCTGTGAAGACACTGTTATCTATAAATAATTCCACATCAGGCCAGCTATATATTTTATATACGACATCATCTAACTCAAAACAGGAAAATATCTTAATGTATAAATGTGTTTAGGTTTTCTTAAATTGGTTACTTTGTTAAATAGGTAATCTGTTGAGAGATGCAAGATTCTAATACAGATTATCCTGAGAAGGTAAACATGTAAATAGACCAACTGAACCCAGGAATCACCATCTAACTTTAAAACAGGTTAAATGGATCTTCAACGTGAAGATTAAAAATGTATTAAAGATTCCAAAAACAAGTGCTAGCCTAAAGCTACTTAGCCATGATGTATTTGTCCTTTCTCATCTGTTTTTCCTTTTTCATCATCCAAAGATAATGGAGGAAAAGTACCATAAAACCAAAACTTCCTTCATAAGAAACAATTCAGTATGGTTTTGCATTTTTCAATGTCATATCTGAAAGGTAAAGCAGCTTCTCTAGTCTAGAGGTTAGGATATCATAATGATTCATGTAAGTCATCTTTCTTGGGGTTAATTAAGGAAACTGAATCCTAAATGATTTTATCAGCAAAAGTGACACTGTAAAGTTGGGCCAAGAGGATCTGCTATTACAGGAATCCTTTAAAATGTAAACGCATTTAACAATCATGCATCTATTTCTAGCAGTTTTAGCTCATTCCCTGGAAGCATGCAAGAGGTGTGCTGCACTTTGCAACCTCTGGGAAGTAGGATTACCAGATTCACATCAACACATCTAATTTTACAGTTACCTTATTTAAGTTTTTAATACGGCACAGGTCTTTTTCTCAGGTGTTAATAGAAAAATCAATTTTAAGTCACAACAGCTGTGATCATTTTAAATATCACAGCTGTCATGAGTTGAAAATAACCAATTTGAGCATACAAGTTTCTGCTGCAAATGTAAGAAAATGGAAATGTGATGGAATTTTATCTTTTACTCCCTCTGAAGTTGAATGTCTAATACAATAGTAGAGTAATAACTTATTTGCTTTAAAATAAAATCAGGCTCCCATTTCTTTACTGACCTAGCCAACAGATGGCTCAAAAGAACAGAGAAGAACATCATTTTTAAGATACACTCCTATGGCAACTGTGGAACATGTTTAATTATGGAAGTATTAACTCAGGAAAGAGTGAGTTAAATAGTTGATATCAAAATTGAGAGTTTATTTATGTAAACATTTTGTTGTGAAGCCGGGGGGAGATTAAGTGGGATCCATGCTACATATTAAGTGTTATTAAAATCTAGGAATTTAAATTATTACACAGGACAAAGTCTAAACTGATATGAGAATAGTGTTAACTAGTATCTTGCAGAAAATAATGGCATTGCATCCATTTCTTTGCAAACTCAAACTAGCCATTGGACGGCATGAAATAAAAGTTCCTCTCCCTCCCCCTTCAATCCAAATTTAATGTCATTACGTTTCAAAGACTATAATGACATTCCTAAAGAACTCAAAATTTAAAAAAGAAAAGGAAGGCATTATTTATTCTACTGGCTGAAGAAAGTTTAGATTTCTCTGTGTGAAATGAATTATGGACAATGAACACCCAAGAAATTCTAGAATTATAATAACAAACAATTATTGCCACCTATGCTCCAGGGGAGAACCGGGCTCAAGTGTTTGAGAAATGATATTGCATGATTAATACAAGGAAGAACTCAACCAGAAGAAACGTATAATCTTATACCAAAGCCTTGGTAATGTTCCACAACTTTTTCAAAATGTTTTCAAGGTCTCCTAACATCCTGGCTGATATATAAGTAGAAAATAAAAATTTAAAGTATTTTCATCCCAGATCTTCAATCCTACTTAAATGAGTTTGACATTTCCCTCCTCCTCCCTTACAAATTCACAGAGTAGAGATAAAACGTTGGCGATATTTGCAACTAAACAACTTGTATGAAAAAAGTTGACACCAATCCCCACCCCATTTGGCTTAGGGAAGTTTAGCGCAGCAGGTAGAGGGAAGCCCTAATATCCCATATTATTTGCATATTAATTTCAAAGCTACATGAAAAACACTGTAGTCTTTTAATCACATCAACACACAAAAAGGCACTACAAAGTGAAACTACACTTGTTACACATTTATCCCAACCCCCACATCACACAAAGGAAGCGTAAGAAAACAGCATCCATCCAGCTCCTTTAATGCTGAGCCTCCACTTCTGTAATAACAGGTGCAGAAATAATAATGTGCTGGCCAATCAACTTTTTCCTCTGATTTGTCAGTTTAGCTTAATAATGCCATTAGGAATGTAAACATTTCTGCAATTTATATTTAAAAGTCAATAAAATAATGGGGTGCAGAATTTATCCTTTTTAATTTTTTAAGTAATACATTTGATTATTTTAATCACGTCAGTACTTAACTGGATAGGGTTTAAATATGCATGTAACATCAATTTAATTTGTTTTATTCATTAGAAAAGCTATTGAGTCATACAGTATTTATTATTCTTTAAAAAAAAAAAAGAAGACCACACATTCTAGGAGAAAGGGAGTACAGGGCACTTGTATCTTGCTTCCCTTTTTGGAGATGGGATTCTGGTGCCTTCCAAATGTCTTTCAGTAGGAGCATTTTAAAATGGTAACCAAAGAGGTGAAGATCCAATACACACACTAGATGGCTGACAATAAAAAAAAAGGAGTGTTTCCATACTGTGGATAAACTTTATTGGGCTACAGTAATAGGACTGTGGTTGGTAAATGCATCAACTATTTTTAAAATGGTGTGAGAGTTTTCCCCAACATAGCAATTCCCACTTAAACAGGATCATTACTGGTGCAGTCATTCAGTACTCTATAATTCTCACCCTTAGGTTTGTGGAGGTGAAAAAGCCAAGTCAAACGTTAGCCTCCACTGTTAACATCCCCTATTCATTTTCAGGTCAGCTACAATGGAAGCAGCTGGAATTCAACTCTCCCCACTCTCTCCCACCAATTACCTCAACATGCCCTCTCTCAAGATGAGTGTCATTTGGTCTCTAGGAAAGCACAGAGCTAGGTCCCTGGAGGATGCCAGCCAAAGCCTGCATTTTTTTCGGTTGAGCCTGAAATTAGACTATCATCTACACTGCTCCCACCTCTGACTTCTCAGGTGTTCAAACCCACTCTTTAGGCCCCTTTTTTTAGGTGGGGAGAACAGAGTTTAAAGTAGTATACTCTCCTAAACAGAATGTTAGAGGCGTAGTGTCTCTTTTAAGTCTTTTTGGATTAAATACCTCAATGAATATGTGCAGATTTCTTTAAGAAATTAGGAAGAATAGGAAGAAAACTAGGTAAACAGGAGCAACACAGCATTTAGAGACAGAAATATCAGAAATGTGAACTCTTAAGTTCTAATCAGAATGTGGTACTGTGCCATAAATACATCTGCAAATAAAAGGTTGTAGTTTGGAACCAAGTCATGGATCTTCAGCACTGCAGAAAGGAAAGTCTCCAAAGTTTAAGTGGAGTTCACGTATAATTCTCAAACCACTTTCAAGCTCAAAGCCAGTAAATTTTACCTTCAGTATTCTTCAGAAGAAAAAAATTGTTTTGCTTAATAAAATGCCATGGTATCTATATACCTAAAACGATATGATAATGTGCCAAATAGTTTATTATAGAATTTGAAATGTTATAAAGCCTACAACTATGGACATTTTCTGAAAATTCCAAGTATAACTTTCATTAGATCACTTCACACTAAAGGAGACAATTTTATACAAGTATCTTTTCCACTTTTGTCACTATTGATCTCTTTTTCCTGGTATACAAACAACTGCCTTTTTTAGGACTATGATGATTTCCTAAACAGATTATAAATATTTTATGAATATACAGATATCCCTTTTTTTAAGTAATCAATAATGTTTATCATATATAACTTTAGCCTGTGTCATCTTAGAGTTATGTTTGAAGTATTAAGGGCTAATAAAGTGCAATTAAACATACAAAAACTTGAAAAAGCTTAAAACTAAAATTACTTTTAAACTATGTTGACTGTGAAAGATTATTTATTTTGTAACTCTGATAATATTGGAGGGGGAAAAAAAGGCCCAGTAATCTTTTATGTGTCTGCATACTGAAATTCTCACAGGTACAAGGCATGCATTTAGGTCAGCTGTGCAGAGCAAATATATGTCTCCACCGTATTTTCTTCTTAAGGCAAAAGTAAATCTGAATTCTAACAACTTTTACAATTGCCAGAACCACATCTAAAATCTGTAAATTTTCTGAATGAGAAAACAAGAGATTCATTTAATAGATCCCTGATGGCAGCATGTAGACCATGTATTTGACCTACAATAGTAATTCTAAAGAACTTAGACTGCAGCACTGTTTTTCTTAGTGGCAGAGCAGTAATAGAAGTTTCAAGTAGGCTTGGAAACACACACATACAAAATTCACAATAATGAAATATGACAGTGTCTAAAGTCCAACTATGATCAAGCCATTAAAAGATAAGTTATAAAGGAAGACATCACTTATTCTCAAGCCTCCATCGTGGTACTACAATTTAGTAGAAACAAAACAACAACAAAAAAAGCCGAATAGGGGATGTAATGCAAACCACATTTATAGTGGAACAGGAAACAAATGATTCTTCAGCACAATTTCCTGTAGATCAGTTGGAAAGGTATTTAAAAGACTGCATGAACTATTAGATCTTTTTTCCTGACCACTTTTCTCCCCAACCCTCTTTCTCCTATTCCAATGTCCTTTCTCCTAATTCTGCCTGCAACAATGCCATCATCCAGCGACAGAAGGATGCTTTACCAACACTATGTTTAAAATGCTTAGACCTAGCAGAAATTAGGAATTAGATAAAATTAACCAAAGATGTAACTGATCCATATTTTTTCCCTGAGAAATTAGCCTCACAGAAATGTTCAAACTGGTGTCTGTGAATCTCATGCAGGGATTTTGAAAATTTAATCAGAGGCAGGAAGGCAAGATGTAGCCACAATGTCAAGATTAAGTGTCTGGTGAATTTTTATCAGCTTAAACGTAGAGAACAAAATCAACATAATTTTGTTTTAAAGTAATGAAGCATAAAAGAAAAAAATAAAAATTTCACTGTTATTTTTAAATGGGTAAATTAAAGTGCCAACTATATTAAAAAAAATAAGCTCACAAAAAAGCAGTTTTTCCTACATGCTTTCTCTTTGATATGTTTTATTTTATTGAACCAGTGGGGAATTTAAAAATTTGATTACTTTGTGGCCTAAGCAAATTTTTGCTGTGTAATAGCAAGTAAACAGCAATTAAAAAAAAAAAGCATTTATACTGGCTGCTTTCATTTCTAATCGTGGTTCTGAAAATAGTAAGTGTAAGAAATATATTTTTAAAATGCCAAATGTAATTTGCATAGTTGACACTCTACTGGAAACTTTAAAACCCAGCGGCTACCTATGTCCTATGTGTGGTTGTTCCAACCAACTGTGAGGTTTGGGGGGAAAAAAAAGAGCCATATGTAAAATGTACTGAAAAATGTTATTAACGGCGTTATTTAAATATTAATCTTTTTATGTTAGCACTTCCTGTGATAAATGAGAAAAAGCTAAACTCTTCATACCCCAATTTTCAGCTTTAAAAAATTCAGGTTGCTGACTGATACTGTCACTTATTTATAGGAAAACTTTCTTCTAAGAATACATTTCCCAACTGAGAGATTCTGATATTCAAATATTCCTAATTTTTCACCTTAAGCAGGACTCATAACATTATTTTATCCTTTGGCCTTGATATCAGAAATAATTAACATCCAGTTTCATCTCTGAACTTTATGGACTTGAAAAGCTGCATAATATGACCAACAGTCAGAATATAAACATAAAAAGCTCATTACCATTTACTTTCCGAGATTTGATGATTTGACAAATAACTATTTCAAAACAACTACTTTGAAACATGGTTTGAAGCTTGTTAGTATAAAGCAAAAAGAGCAATTACAATAATTATAGGTTTCTCTATACGGTTTAACACATGCACATTCTGGCGAGAGCTGATGATGTGATCTTAAATTACCATTAGGAGGAAATTTCGCCACTTTTGTTTTCAATTTTATTTGCCATAATTTTATCTTTGTGGATATGCTATAATATTAGATATGTGAAATTTGACCAAATAATCACTTATTAAAATTCTTCTTCAATGAACATGTAAGAAGCTATGAAGATCAAAATTCAGAGCTAGAACTACACTTATTGTAGAGCAGGTAATGCCTAATACTTCTTATAGCCTTAATAAGGACAGACACATTGGCACACTTTGATACAAGCTTGTATTTCCAACACAAAATAAGCTACTGATTTTCTGTGCAAAAAAAAATCTGTTTCATAGTTCAGAAGTGGTACTTTAATTTTTTTTAAGCTTAGATTTGGATTCATTTGTATTTAAACCTCTAATGCATAGAGGAAAAAAAATCACAAAAATTATTTGATCAAGTTCATTATACTCTCACCTGAGGAGAAACTGATTTTTAAAAATTCATTCTGGTTTATATCCAAAATTTATTCTTTGATAGCTCTTGTGTTACGATTTTTTGTTAAGTATTGTTTCAGAGTCCACACTTCTGGACAGGTACAGTTGTTCACAAAAACAAGGAAAAATTTTGTTGTGGGATATAG